>NW_026575051.1:13270000-18950000 GCF_905146905.1 Nyctereutes procyonoides
CCTGCTATTACAGATACTAGAATTCTTACCTGTGCCACAGTTTCATATGCTAGATATGCTAAAATTTCCATTGCGACAACATTGGGTTTTATCTCCATACTGCTGCAGTCCAACCAGTCTCGAAATTTGGAGGCTTTTTTGGCTAGCCATCAAAAAAACAAATATGGAAAACTTAGTTTTTGAAGTGTTTCAATACTGCATATTACTATTGCAAAATGAAAGATACATTTCTTGAAAACTGCGTTTGAAAAACAATGCGTATAAAACACCACGTTTTTGAAGTTTTGTTATCATTGAGATATTCAAGCCCCAAGATATTCCTTATGCATTTGGGTCTTTGATTTTGTTATTTGCTACATAACACAGTATACTAAATGACTTAATATTTAGCACTTCTCGCAGTGTCAGAATAAGCTATGACTAGCCATAGCTTATGTTTTAACAATAGTCAGAGGGGTTACCTGATATAGCTTTACCTTATTCTTGTGGAAAGAAATTCCTGCAAGAAAAAACCCATGATGGAGAAAGAATACAGAGAAATTGAATTTGCAATGCATTTCAAAATTGTCTGTTACTAGAATAGGTTCAAAGTCACACATTTAACACCAATAAAAAATAAATTTATTATTAAAAAAAAACAAAGTCACACATTTAGAATACAGTAGAAAAAACTTAAGCTTGCAATTACATTTTCCTGACTACAAAGATGTCCAAATTCCTAAGACTGACTCTCAAAACCCTTCAGATTGATTTCAACCTGTCTTTGTATTATTTCCTACTGAAATGCTACCTGGCCTTGAGTCTAGCCCTCTCTCTGTTCACCCCTGCTCCTTTCCCTCCATGGAATGCCATCCCATCTCTCTTCATTCACATGAATCCTGCTAGTACCGTGTACTTCCCCACACTAGTCATTTACTGAATTCTTATATCATCAGATATCCTTTCACATCTGCTTATGATTTATCGAACCATATTAGAAGTTTTTTGTGGGCAAACACCATGCATCATGTCTCTCTGCATACCTAACAGTACCAAGTGTGTGTGGAACCATCTGGTAAATATCTCTTAATTGCCACAGTGCTAAACAGAGTTTAACCTGATGCAGAACCTTTATTAGACATTGCTAATTTAACTAGTAATCTACAGGGAAGAGATTGATGGTTAAGATTTTATCACATCTATGACATAATTTTTTAAAAATCCACTGATTATTCTTTTGGTTAATCTGGTCCTACGGATCTATTAAAACATGTAATGTCACTCAAAGCATGATGTTTCGATCCTTACAGATACAGTTTTCATAGATTCTGTGTATAGAAGAGTTTTTTTTTTCGATAAATCACAGAAGACTTGAAGCCTTGCTATCGAAGTACATGTCCAAAGCTGTCAACTGTGGCAGAATTATGATAATCCTCTTAAAGCTATCTCCCTAACGTAATCTTCCCATATTCTCTGACATGCAACATTCCATCTAACTAGTAAGCTGCAATAGCTCACAAACACTTGTTTAACATCTGTGGAATACTTCTGAAGTCAAAGTTAACAGGCAGCAATTTGGCAAGTCAATAAAATGTACCTTAGTTACTTCTCCCTTTGACAGGTTGTTAAGAACACAGAAACAGGTATTTTGTGACTATGCTCTAAACAATTTATTTTCAAAGAGAGGAGGATAGATAGTTCTTAGTATTCAACTTAAGCAACAGAATTGGTAGCTCGCTCACTAGATGTTAAGCACTGAGAATGCATGGATAAGGATCATGTGTCTACCACTGTATCCCCCAGCACCTACATACTTCAGTAGTCTCACAACAAATATTTCTAGAAAAAAAAGGAACAAATGACAGATGCTTCTTTAATAAAAAAGGTAGGGTGTCGGGCAACCTGGGTGGCTCAGCGGTTTGGTGCCTGCCTTCAGCTCAGGGCGTGATCCTGGAGACCCGGGATAGAGTCCCGTGTAGGGCTCCCTGCATGGAGCCTGCTTCTCCCTCTGCCTGTGTCTCTGCTTCTCTCTCTCTCTGTGTCTCTCTGTCTCTCATGAATAAATAAATAAAATCTTTTAAAAAATAAAAATAAATAAAAAGGTAGGGTGTCAAGTTTTCTGTAGCAAAAAAGGTACACAGAGAGTCCCATAAAACCACTGTCAGTTACTGCTATTTCAGCAACAGGTGAACATTCCCTGAAATAATTCTCTGTCACACCTGGAGAAGGGCTGCTTCAGAAACAGACCTTCCTACAGTATTGCTGGTTCTAGTAAGACAGGTACAGATGTCCTTAGTCATAACAGTTTGTTTCCATCAAGAGGTAGGGGGCACCAGAATGCATGAATGAGTTCCTTCACCTTTACCATTCTTCTCAATATATCAGGAGTAAGGGTATCGTGGAAATTGATCAACAATTTAAATATCATCCTTAACAAAGGTCAGAAGTTCCTAAGATTATCAGCCTTTTGACACTACCTGGTTTTTCAGCTTGTGCTGGAATTAAAACAACTTTATATAATAACTTTATATGGGATGTTTAAAGTTAGTTAATTCTCATATACTTTTTTTCTTTCTCATTGTGGATCACCAGTAAAATCTAAGTTTTTCTCAATATCCCATTTTCACATCCCTGCATGCTATCTCACTATTTCTACCTCATTCCTCTCACCAGTCTTTCCATTCCTGATCTTTCTCTTAGGGCTCTCTGTAATGCTTATTCCACTCTGAAGAAATTCTTCAGTAACTTCAATCTCTTCATAATTACTGCTATTTTGGATTAATTACAAATAGTCTTTCTCAGAGGACATGGTTTTCCCTGGAGTCTTTTATAAGAAATTCCTTCTTTCTTTCCTTCTGTACATATTTATTGATCAGTCATTGACTGCCAGCCTGTTCATTTTCCCATACACCAGAGGGCCTTGGGGGTTATATCTTCATTCTCTTAGTTTCTCCATAGGACAAGCAGATAGAGACTTCTTACTAACAACAGAGGCTAAAAAACAATGGTACCCTGTTTTAACAAATAACTACTAGCCCACGATTTCCTACCCAACTAAACTACCATTTAAATATGAGGGCAAAATAAAGCATTTTTAAGACAAAAATGAGTACTTTAAGCACTTAAAGAGCCTTAAGAAAAACAAAATTAGGCTGACAAGGCATGTTTACTGATTACCAACTTTAAAAAATTTAAGTCAAGCATGAATATTAAAAAAATTAAGGATAGCAACTAAATAATAGAATATACACTACACAAACTGGTTGAGGAAAAATGGAATGAAGAAAATCCAATTAATCCAACAGAATAATGAAAAGGAGGAGGAAAAGCAAAAAAAAAAGAGTACAGTAAATTTAAAATACAAAGACAGCATATATAAACCCAATGTATTGTAATAAAATTGTAAATTGAAGTAATTAAACACACATAAATTAAAATCTTCAATTAAAATATACAAAGACTCTCAGATTGACTAAAAAGAAAATCTATATATTTGTTTACAAAATCCACATACAAAAAAAAAAAGACTGAAAGGCTTGGAAAAAGATTTACCAATTTATAACTAAATTTAAGCTTTGTGAATTAATATGAATATCAGATTTTAAGAGACTTTATGGGAAATGACTATCTAACTTACATAATTATAAAACAAGAGACTGGTGAATTTGATCAGTATTCCAATTCTGCAACTTACCTTCAGTCTATAAAAGTCATAGACTTGTAACTTTTAAAATGCACCAGTAGTCCCAATCAGTGAATGCTATGATCAAATATTTAAGAAGACACATACAGCTGAATCACAATTCCTATATCCTGGTAATTTATCAGAAGGGGAGAAATGAAAAGAGCCTAACATTCTGACCGGTGTGGGTTATTAGTTCTGAATTTGCTGACCCACTTGGATTAAGCATTCCCAGCCACCGTATTTTGGCATATAAAACAGATTCTTCCACTAGGGTTTCATAATGAAGCACCTGTGGGCATCATACAAAGAAATATTTTTAAATGCCCAAATCCCTCTTCTTTAAAAAAAGTAAGAATATACTGCTTAAACAACTAAAGCATTCATTTTTAATTTATTATACTTTATTATTGAGTTCTAAACAAATGTGACTTTCAAACACAAGATGTATAAGGACATGTCAGTGGCTATATGTTTTAGTGTGAAATAGCACTTCTGTTCCTTTAAGTGAATTAAATTTAAAATATGATTTTAAAAAATAGTTCAATAACACTAAATGCTACTTCATAAACTAGAGATTTATACTTATAAAAGACTTGAATGCCATTTTTAAACCTAAAAATTACAATACAAAAACCTCTCATTTGCTGAAATTGCCATGATCTGAAGTGTCATTTACTTAATGCTTCACAGATGTATGATGCCAAATTGTTAGTCAGACTGCAAAGTATATTTAGTGAGGAAAAAAAGCTTCCAAAACATGTTTTCCTATATTTTACTGACATTTACATGGGGCACTATTTGAAATGTGTCATTTATTTGCACTTTATGATCTATAATGAAGCTCTCATTTTCTGTTTTCCAAATCAAATACATTGTTATTATGACCACAGGACAGTTTTTCCATTTAAAGACACCATTGTGTCTATAATCACTCAGACCAGGGTCATGTGTTTCTCCGTCAGATTTTTACTGGACTTTTCATCACACTTACTCTTTGACCTTTCCCCTGAGAGGCTTAGTCATCACTGAACTGTTGCGGTAAAGATGTCTGCTACACAATTGAGCCCACTATTTATCATGAGCCTGTATGTACTTTTAGTAAGCCTGTGTGCAGTGATGGGACAGTACTAATTTTATCACTAGGTTACCAGTGTTACAAGAGCATAGACTAAAGGATTTGGATAACACTGAATGCTTGTCACAGTAGGAGGTTACAGACAAAAATGGAAGAGACTATTGGTACTTTTTTTTGTAGTCATATGAGTATGCATAAATAAACGGAATGCTTGGTATTTATTAATATTAGGGGCTTTTGAATGTCCTGACTGTACAACTAGAGTCCATTATGGGTCAAGTACAATTAGCAATAGTAGTGTAAACAAGATGAAGAAACTGGAAAATAAATTAAAATGAGAATGTTAAAGAAAATGGATTTTTTTGGACCAAAAGTAAAGTGAATAATTAACATGGGGCTCTGTGTATTGCTTTAAAACCCTTTAAAACCTCTTTAGACTATTAATTACAAAACAGTGAATGGGGTAAAATCTTTTATAGAGTCCCCTACAATGCAGGGGCTGTTTCTATAACAGTTATAACTATGCATATATTAAATTCACCAGTTTCTAAGGAACGGAGATTGTGTCATAGTATAGTATATCTGTAACACATGATCTCTTAAAGATATAATGAAGCAAAATTAAACATTTACTTACAGAAACTTAATTGTCGACTTTCACAGAATTCTGCATATTGAGCTGAATCCATAATTCGAGTCTGTCTTTCTGCTCTCTAACAGATAAAGACACACAAACAATCTTTCAGAGCAAGTAGACCATTATATATGTCTTCTTGGCTAAAATGTAGAATTGAAATTCCATTTTTCCTTCCTGCCTTTAAATAAACAGTGTTATACTACATAAATATCATGATACTTAAAATTATGATAAGTTACAGTAGTTTTGAAGCTTGTGTTTTTGGAAGTAAAGTTTAAAATGTCATTTTCTTCTCCTCTGTTATTGTCATTATTGTGAAAAAGCTAAAAGATTTTATGTCTTATATTGTGTACTTTTAAATTTTCTCAATTGTATCATCCTTTTAAAGAAAAACTTTGAGGTCATAACAACAAACAGAAACCTGTTAATCATTATTGCCCATGTGTAGCCTTAAAGCTGAGGATTTTCAGTGTTAAAATTGGAGTCAATGAATGGAATACATATATTTTCCCTCAGAACATGGAGCCAGAGCTAACAAATCCATATTTTAAATTGCAAAGAAAATAAAGAAAAAGGTAAACACAACACAAAACCTTTAATCTGAGTCCAGGTATGATTCACAGTTTGGTACAGTTTCATTCGTGGGTTTTTGATTCAGTATAGCAGATGTTTGCTGCTTCATTGTCCCACAAGAGGTAGGATAATTATAATTCACCCATAGTTCGGTGGGAAAGAATATGACCGCTTCCGCTTCCTTGGCAAGGGAAGCATTTTGAAATGAGACAGGCTGGTACTTCTTGGAATGAGATTCTGGCCAGTAAAGGAAAAAATTCCCTGAGATTTTAATTTTTTTTCTGCTTTGGAAGGACTTTCAGTAAGTTTTCTTTATCACAGTTGGAGTACATAAGTACCACTTCTAACGTCTGGTTATTTTTATATTTTTTTAAACTGAAATTATTCTTTCTTCATTTTGTTTGATTTGGGTAGTGGTCAGCTTAATTCCGATGATACCTCTGTTGATGGAATGAGTAATGGTACACTAGCTGCTGCTCAATGTAAGAAAGATAGATGGGGTGGTGGGAGTTAAGGTAAAATTTACTAACTCTGCGGTTCCTTCTAAGACCACTGACTATTTTTTCCCTTGCTTCTCTTCTTCCACTCCATTGCTTCTTCTTTCCTTCCTAATCTCCTCCTCACTCCATACACACAAACATGCATATGGGTTGACATAAACCCAGATTTCTTTATTTACCCTCTAGGCTCAAATATCCTTTTTGAACATGCATTAGTAAGTATCACACACATATGCAAATTATGTAACACATGCATATATGTGCATAAGGATCCTTTTGTGCATATATCTGAAACATCGTGTTTCTTACGGGTATATTATTGGGTGAATTTTTATATACTTAGAAGTACTTTTTTTAAAATAATTATTTATTTATTTATTTTAGAGGGGAAGGGGAGAAGGAGAGGGAGAGAGAGAATTCCAAGCAGACTCCCCACTCAACATGGAGGCTGATGGAGGACTCCCTCTCACAACCCTGAGATCATGACCTGAGCTGAAACCAAGAGTCAAACTTAAGAGTCAGATACTTAACTGCACTACTCAGGAGCCCCTGCTTAGAAGTATTTTTTGATATGTGGATGCATTATTTTAGTTTTGTTCTTTTTTTTAGTGCATCTGATACGTGACTAAGTGTATGCCAATGGACAATAGGAAGTAAGGGAGAATTTTGAACACAAATCAGTTACTGATGTGTTTATTTTAAAAAGTTCTAAAGCTAACAACACATCATTAATGTCTGTGTTTGAGTGCATCAGGAAGCTCTCAGATTTTAATTTCTAGCTCCTAGAATTTCTGACACATGGTAAATAAACAATGATCTCTGTGGAATGAACAAATGCTAACATTTTAGTCTATAATCAGGGCAAATGACCATCATCACCATGATGCGGCTAGTCCTTGATAATTTATTCATTCTTATAGGTCTTCTCTGGTGCTCTGCATAGGTAGCCTTATCCACCCAACACATGCTAAACAGAAAGGACTCAGATAAATATTGAAAAAGAAAATTCCTAATGGGAGTCTTAACACTAACTTTCCTTTCACCAAGTTGGACAACCAATATTTGGTTTCTGTACACATGCTTAAGTGGTTGATGTATCTGAATAGGTATTTCTGGAAATTAAAGTTAGGAAAACTTATCCTAATAGGTTGAGGCTGCCAGGGTTGTCAGTTTATCAAGCAAGGCATTTAGCTAGATGGGAAATCTTGAACCACATGTAAAAGATACCTTGAAGGACTTTCAATTATTATAGTTAGCTTCATTCCTTTCAGACACCCAATTCACTATCATTTTTTTCTTCATCAAGCATCTTAGTTTGATTTCAATTCCTCTAGCATTGAAGCAGTGGAGCCCCATGAAGCTGGCTTTAGGCATGTGCCAAAAGCCACTGACCAAGTGTCCAGCATAGAGTACACACTCAATGAAGAGCAGTTGACTTAACAGCAAAGATGCACAGGCACTACAAAACGACAGCATGTCAGGGCGCCTGGGTGGCTCAGTCAGTTGAGTGTCTGACTCTCAGGGTTGTGAGATCCAAACCCCGGTAGGGTTCCTGCTGAGTGTGGAGCCTGCTTAAATTTCTCTCTCTCTCCCTCTCCCTCCGCCCTTCCCCTGCATGTGCATGCTCTCTTTAAAAAAAAAAAAAAATTAAAACCACAGCATATCAGAGTTAGAGAATGACTTAAAGTTCATCTTGTTCAAACCCCTTCATTTCCTTATCCAAGGAAATTGAGGTTCAGAGAGAGAAGTGATTTGCCAAACGTGATCACATTAAGCACTGAAGTCCAGAGCTCTCAATTCCCAAGCCAGCCTATTTTCATTATAAGAAGCTGTCTTCGACCTACAGTAAAGTTCTCACTCCAATATTTTTCTTTGTAATCCTTAAAGTCTATACATTCCCTTACTAAACTGTATCATGTGGCCACTGTAATTAATGTACTCAAAGTGTTCAAGACCAAATAAATTTAAGTAAGGTCCTGGGTCAGCAAAGAAGGCACAACCTGGGGATAATTAAGTAATAAGTGTTCCAACTGGAATGTACCTGATAGTGCACAGGTGTGCTGCAGATGCATCACAGGTGTGAAAACATACTCCCCCCTTCCCCTCCCCCCTGCCCTCCCCGACCTTGTCCAATTACCTTGGTGTGGCATAAAAATATCATTTTCTATGTGTGCCATGATATAAAATAGGTTGGGAAGCAACTGTACTAATACCAACGTCCTTGTATATTACACAATACAGTGCACGTGTACTATTCACAGCATGGTCAAGGGCGCTCAAAATGAAATCAGAGACACCGACTGGCAGTCAAGGATGCTGCAGATGATTCAGCCTTATGAAAGGGTCCAAATCACTCGGTATCTGATTTTATTATCTCTAGTGTGTACACTATCATCTTAAAATTGAGAAAGGCAGTAAATAGCTGTCATAGGCTATGTGTTCTTTAAAGAGGGTAACTATGTTTTCCTTCTCTCTCAGTTCCTTCTGAGGTTTTCCAGGCTGAGTGTTGGCCAATGCTTAGCTTGGATTTACCTGGGCCCCAGTAAATGTTGCTGGCTAGCTGAACGGGCAGATGGAGGGAGGGATGGATGGATGGAGGCAAAGGAAATGTATATAAATCCTTGCTGTCTGATCTAAAATCAGGAACTGTAATGTTTCTGATCAAGTTGTCCAAATTCCAGAGAGAGTAGGCAGCTTTTTAAAGACAAATTCCCATAAAAAAAAAAAAGTCAAGACATTGGCCAACTATTAAATAACCTGGCTCCTATTTTCTGTATTGTCCTAATTCCACTTTCCTTTTTGTCACAATTCAGATCACCAATTCCAAACCACACTCAAGTGTGCATTGACAGTCCTTTTCTATTCCTGGTACTGTAGGAAATCTCTGGAAAAGTTGCAAGGGGGAAATGATAAGCCTTGTAGAACAGCATGATCAGAGTAACAATGACTATTCTTTTCAGAGAGCAGCACAATAACCTTTAAAAGAAACAGGTTTTTTTTTTTTTAAAGAAACAGTTTTAATAGCTCCATTTTATAGCTGAGGACACTGAGATTTTAGAGAAGTAAAAAAAAAAAAAATTAGAAACATATAAAGTTAATAAAGAGGCCAAGCTAGTAAGTAAAGCTTGGGTCCTGAATGACCTACTCTGAAGTATATCACTGAATAATCATGGCAGGTTAATCATAACTTTTATTCATGCTGGATATTCTCAAATTACACAATGTTCTCCTGATCTCAGACTGCCACATGAATGTAAGGTCATCTCTGGATTAGTCATGCTCTTGTATCTGCAAGTCCAATTTGTTTTCTGCTTAATCTGTCAGTCCTACCCACTCTTTTTCTTCTTTAGGCACTAACGCTGCTCTTGAAAACTCATAAAAACATGATATGTACGCAGAGGCTTTTTAAAAAATTAAACCTTACTACTATTAGGACACTACAAAGTATTACCATACAGGGGCAGACCTGGAAGGATCACTTTTGGAAGAATCATTCCCAAGATTTTCTAAGCACCCAACAGTATTTCAAAATTTCATAGGAATGGCTTTTTAAAAAGGTAAGAGAGAACAGTTCTAATAATAGTCATTCATCTCACGACCAAGAGGTTGCAGCTTTTTCTGGTTATTGTAAAACAAACTCAGAAGGCAGAATTACATGCCAGATGAACTCATCTTCTGGGGTCCTACCTAAATGAAAACAGGGAAGCAGATATCCCAACAGATGCAGTACCTAGAATAATTCGTTTGAGACCTTGAACTCAACAGACTCCTAGTATAGATTTGTTAATGTAAATGTTCAGTGAAAAGGTTTCATTTCAATTAACATGAAACTGCCTATATCTTGGAAAACCACTTCCAGTAGTGACAATCACCATTTGCCCCTGTCTATACCACTTTGAGGCATGAGGCTGGATTACTTATGCAGCATACAGTTTCATTTAAATTCTCCACATGCTTTCACTGAAGCACACGTAAAGGTTAGAGAAACTATGTGCTAGTATACCTCTTGGCAGCTTCTCAAGACACATGACATTTATCTTTCTCCAACAATACAGAATCACAGAACATAACTTTTAAACCAAGATGAAAGTTTATCTGTCTCACTTCTACTCTGGATTAAAAAAAAAAATCTTACTTTGATTACTCTTAGAAGTCTCATGATGATGGAAATGCAAAGTTCTTTCTACATGAAAAAGGCAAAATGCCAACAGGAATCTACCAACTACCTCTTGTTAAATAGGAATTGGTTGCTGAACTTGAAAACCTCAAATGGAGTGGTTGGCAGCAGCATTCAGCAATGTGAAAACATGTGAATGATGGGATGTTTATACACATTCATGTATGTTGTGGTTCATCTGCAGGATGATACTAGTAGATCAGTAAACACCACAGAATGCTAAAGAAATCTAGAAACCATACCTCCAACTCACTGGAGATAAAGAAGCTGGAGTTCAGAAAGGTGAAAGGGTTTAGCTGGATTGTTGCAAGTCAACCTGGTACCCAGTTGAGTCCTCATTCTGCTTGCCCATCAGTTTGTAATTTAGTGGATTCTCCTACCCAAGAGTCCAGTGAGTCTCTCTTAAGCCATCTGGTACATTTTCCTTGCCTTTGCCCCTCACTGCAAGGCTCACCAATATGGGCCTGGCATCCTGAAGCTGGTTCCTTCCAAATATTTTAACTCTACCAACCTATCTTGGTACCACAACTTATAAAACCTCAATAAATGGCTCTCAACTGATCACTGCATCAAATTCAAGCTCAAATGTTTGGCTTCCAAATGCAGCCACAATCTGGCTCATTTTATATAGGAAAGAGCTAGTCTCACTAAACCCTAACGTCTTCTGTGCTTTACTCATGTCACCCTTTGTCACATCTGCCATGTTGCTGCACCATGTCCGTCCCCCATGACTGTATTCGCCATCTCCCCCTCTTTCACACGGTATTTAACTCCTTCCCTTTCAGCAGAGGTACCACCTCCTCTGGAAAGTTTTCTCTGAGGATCCCAGGTCACACTGACTTCTCTTCTGAAATATCTGTTCTTCTAGATAGCTTATACCCCTGTACTTTTCTATATGTTCTACTTTTGTTTCCCTTCAAAGGTTGTAGCTATGAGCATGTATTATTAACCGAAAAAGGCAAGTTGAGAACTGGAATATTTGTATCTTAATCCCATTTATGATTAAAACACACACACGTATGTGCAAATCTCTAGAAGCACATACAGTATTTTAATAGTATTTACTTCTGGTGCTAGCATTACAGGGAGCTTTTAGTTTTTCAGTTACACATTTCAGTGATGTTTTAACTTGTTCTTAGATGAATTACAATAAGAAAAAATGTTTTTAAAAACAAAGAGAACTTGGGGATGCCTGGGTGGCTCAGCAGTTTAGCTCCTGCCTTCTGCCCAGGGCGTTATCCTGGAGTCCCGGGATCGAGTACTGCATCAGACTCCTTGCATGGAGCCTGCTTCTCCCTCTGCCTGTGTCTCTGCCTCTCTCTCTCTGTGTCTCTCATGAATAAAATCTTAAAAAAAAAAATAAAGAGAACTTAGGGGTGCCCGGATGGCTCAGTTGGTTAAGTGGCTGCCTTGGCTCAGGTCGTGATCTCGGGGTCCTGGGATAGAGCCCTGTGTCTTGCTTCCTATCTAGCAGGGAGTCTGCTCCTCCCCCTCCTTGTGCACACACACTCATGCTCTCTCTCAAATAAATAAGTAAAATCCTTACAAAAAGAGAGAATTTAAAAGTAAAGAAACTCCTCTTGAGTTAACTTTGCTTGACATACAGGAGGTCATTAAACAGATGTCCACACACAAAGATAATCAAAGCTGCTCCTCAAAAGGCAGAAAATCACAGAGAAACAGCACAGGTTTGGCTATCTATTCTCACACAATGAAAGAGTGTGAGCAAGAGAGGGAGAAAAGAGAATGTTACTGCATTATTTAGGGAGCCAAGTCAATCCTGATTGTCTCTTAATTATACAACTAAATAAAAATATAATATATATTCTATTTCATAGCCTAAAACATAAAGCTTTTCATTGGTGCTAATTTGTCCTCCCAGCATGATAGTCATAATACATCAATTTTGTGTGTCCAAGAAATTAAGAATATATTACAGTAATCATGGGAAGTTTCCTAAAGAAGTAGTTACAGACTCTAGGAGAACATTCAAGGGATTTAAAGGGAATTTTGGGCTAAAAATAAGTGAGTAATTCCCAGCAAGTACAAAGCATCAGTGATTGAGAAATACACAAAAGGATATTTGTGATAGTAGTTCATAACAGAGTTGTTTCAAAATATACAATTTTTTTGGGGGGTCTATACTCTATGGGTTTAGATATATTAATTAATATGACTGTAGGAGTTTTTTTTTATACATATATTCTAAACTATCAAGAATGAGCATGAATTGGTTACCTAAGGAAAATATAGTTGTTACTTAAATAACACATTTAAAATTGGTTCAATGTCTATAAAATTTTTTAAATATGAATTTACTAAGCTTGTAGTGGGGAATATCACACACAATAAATTATTTCCTGTCCTGGGAAAAATGTGCGCTAAGTATAATTTTTTTCCTGGTAATCTAGTACACACAACCGCACAATTCCATGTCTACTTGTAAATCCTCATGCAGTGTTAGCACTAATTTTTACTAATGTTTCCCTGAAACTGTAAACATGCTCTGTAATAACTAAGTTGGCAAATAACAAAAAAAGCTATGTGAGCTTCTGCCCAAACTATTTCCTTAAAGTAATAGAAGACTGACCTCTTTTTTTTTTATTTTCCTGATTGAGGATGCTGTAACCCCCTTTTTTGTGGCTTTTATTTGGCTGCATATCCAAAAGTGAATGTACTAAATTAATACATGTAAGCTCTTTAGGTATTCTGAATAACATTCCTAAACATTCTCATTGGTTTATGTAATATCCAGATGAGTCGACATGGCTTTAGAGTCTAGCAAATATAGAAGGATACAGTTAAATATTTTGGTTATTTAGGATAAAATTTTATAACACTGCCTGGAAAATATGCATACAAAGCCACTATTGCACAAAATGTAGTCCATATTTTCTCTTTAACCTTGAGTTAGAGCTGAAGACCTTTCAATTTTCATTTAGCAAGATCAAATTCTCAAGCAGTCCTGGCTTCACTTACATAGTGGGAAAGTCTGGCACCTTTAAAATAAAATCCTACAGAGGAGGAAGCTTGTCAGTGCAACATGGCTCTCATTATCCTCTTCAAGGATAGATGGAACTCTAACAGAACAAGGGAGTGCCTGCTTGTAATCTCCCTTTGTTCCTACTATATATCTAAGTTTCTTCTATAAGGATTTTAGTTTTACATGTAAAAATAAAAATTATTTTATATTACTTCATCAATTTATTCCCTCTAAGTTCCATCAGCTCTACCTTTAAAATATATCTGGAATAAACCACTTTTCATCACCTTCCACCTTTGCTGCTACTACTCTGGTTCAAGGCATCGTGATCATCTCTACTGTGGATTACTGCAATAATCTCCTAGTGGGTCTTCCTGCTTCCTCTCTTCCTCCCCGACTCCTGCCAGTCCATTTATCACATAACAGCCAGAGTGATCCTTTAAAAGATGAAAATCAGGTAATGCCATTTATGGTAAAAACTTCCAATGGTTTCTCATCACGCATAGAATAAAAGTCAAAATTCTCAGAATGGCCTATAAATCTCTACACAGTCTTGTTCCCTATTACCTCTCTGGTCTCATTTCCTAGTACTCCCTCCTTAGTTACTCCACATCCCAGCCACACAGACCTCTCCTGATGTTTCTCAAAAATGCCAAACACATTCCCATCCCAGAGTCTTTGCATTTGCTACACCCATGTCCTATCTTCACGCCACATCACTGTCTGGCTTGCTCACTCACTTTCCTTAGGTCTCTGTTTAAAGGTCACCTTATCAGAGAAGCTGTTTATAATCAATTTTATATAAAATAGCAGCTTCCTGCAGGGTATTCTCTATTACTCTGCTTCATCTTTCTTCATAACTCTTATTATCATCTGCCACAATAATGTGTTTGTTTATTGTCCATTTCTTCCCAAGTAGAATGCAAAGCTACTCAATGGCGGAGACTATGTCTCTTTTATTCACTGCTAAATCCTCAAAGAGCTGGACACATGGTAGGTGTTTCATAAACACCAGCAAAATTCAATATATATTTATATTCATTCTACATTCTGTATGTAGAAAAGTTAATACCTCTAAGGCAGGGCTTCTCAGCCTTGGCACTACTGACATTTTGGGCTGAATGATTGTATGTTGTGGGGACTGTCCTGTACACTGTAGGATGTTTAGTGAATTCCTGACCTTTATTTAGTGTCTAGTAGGTATTACCAGTATTTCCTGGGTTGTGAAAACCGAAAGGTCTCCAAATATTGTCAAATATTCCCTAGAGGGCAAAATGACACCCAATTAAGAACCACTACTTTCAGGGGCAGGGGAAGACCACTGGTTGACTCACTACTATGTGTCAGGTGCCATGGTTGGCCCTTTACATCATCTCTTTTAATTCTTCCAATAATCTCAAGGGGCAGATACAATTATTTTAAAAATGAAGAATCTATGGCTCAGATGTTAAGTAACTTGTCTAAGGCTGCTGAACAAATAAGGTTACTGCAATCTCAAACCAAGTTTGTCTTACTCCTAAGCTCTCTCTCTCTCTTTTTTTATTATGAACCCTCATAAATAAAATGGCTAAAAGCAGAGACACTTTGGTAGAGGTGAAGGAAGCTGATTTAGAGTTCTCCGATTTTGTTTCTCCTCTGAAAGGTATTCCTCAGTGAAACATCAAAATTTGCAGAACAGAATTTGAAAACCACTGTGCTCTTCTATGCTGCCTGCCCTTCAAGTAACAAGCATTAGGCTTCTATATCTGGTTTCAGAACTGAGGCCATGTCAGACATGAGATTCACAAGAGGATCATGGTACTGAAGGAACAACCAAACACCATGTGCCAGCCAGGGTGATCTTCTAAAAATGTAATTTTGTTGCATCATTTCAATTAAATTCCTCCTTGGTTCTGATATCATGGTCTGTTGCAAAAATGACAGGCTTATCTGTTGGGCACATACAAAAGAGTGTTCCTGAAATAAGGACCAGAACACATGCTGTTACTTCCAACCCTTCTGAGCCAATGCGATAGATCCTGTCCTCGCCTCCCACCAGAACCCTCTTCCACATCCGCAAGCCACTTGTTTGCGATCAGAAACACTTAGGAGCAGCTGAACCATGTGGCTCAATGATGGATCAGAATGATCAGTTTAAAGGCTTCACTGTCTATAATTTGTATTGATAGTTTCAATCTTTCAGTTTACATCTAAAAAATTGGCTCTTCCTTGAGTAAGCCTTAAGTATTCTAACTAGAATTAACTTAGCTTAAGATGGTCAAATTATTCATTTAGGAATTTTCAACTGAAGGAAAATACTGCTGTAGACAAATTTTGATATAAATGAGATATCAAAAAACATGTTTTAACAGTAAACCTGAATCACACATGCTTTAAAAGTTCATAAAGAAGAAAGATGAAATGATGAAAAAATGAATAATGAAGTCTATTACATTATGCCCCAGTGAAGAAATGAAGTCACCAGTCAATGGAAAATTCTCAAGGGAATATATAATAGAGGAAAAATAGGCTTTTACAACTGGGTACCATCTGAGTTAAGATTAGCAACAAAACAAACCAAATTAAATTGTTTATTCCCTACAGAGAATGCTCTTCATCATTTTCAGCTGAAGTTTCTTTTCTCATAACTGGCTGAGTTGTTTTCATGAGTCAGAAATGAACAAGTTCATCAATAGAAATCCGCCACAGAGACTGATGTAGCTGAAAGCATGAGTTAACATAAAACAAAGGAAGAAAATTATTTCCTGAGTATGCCAAGTTTTAATCACTGAAAAAAAACAGCAGCAGACTTGACCAAATATGGCTTTAGTGAGAACACAACAGCAATAATCGTAACTACTGAAGTTGCTTTTGTTTCCAATGTAATACATGAAAATTCCTAAATATTTAACAGGAATAGGCAGAAATGTCTACACATTCAGGAAATTAATATTTATTTCCAATTCTTATCTTTAAATAAAGTCTACCTACTGAAGTTAGAAAATAGACAAAACCAGAAATCATGTTTAAAATAACTGTATTTGAATCTATCGAAGATAAAGTACTGAAGGGACTTAGCTCCTGAGGAAGCCCTGGTTGTACTCAGAATCTGGATTTCAAGCAGCCTGAACACTATGAAAGCCTCTCGGGCTTCAAAGAATGCAGAACAGCAAAAATCCCCTGGAATCATAAATATAAAACCCATAATTATGGTTATTTAACAAAATGGTTTCTGTTAAGATATTTGATGATGAAATTCCCATCCTCAGATGTCAGTGCCCAAATTTTAATCAGCCTTTACTCATAAGTAAATGTATTCTAACTGTTATTTGATTAAATGTCAGTGGCCATTAGGCCCAGTTCTTAAGTAAGAAGGCTTAAAGCAGGCATGCCACAGAGAGGGTGTGGAATGGATTATGAGGAAAGATGAAGAAAGGAGAATTGTTTTAGTAACTTGGTGATGTGAGGCAGTGTTTCACCTTAAAGCAATCACAAGACTTTAAAGAAGCAAAGGACAACATTGGCAGCCAGCAGAAGGGAGGTTCAGAGGCGGTAAAACTGGTAAAGTCAAGTGAGGAAGAATCACAGCACAGGACAGCAGCATTTTTTAGTTTCTTGTATATTATCTTACTTGTTGGTCTTCTCAACAACTGTGAGAGGTAGGAAGATCAGCTGCTACTGACGTCTCCATTTTACAGACAAAGAAACTAAAGCTCGCTGACTCTCTGTGGTTTTTTTTTTAAAAAAACTTACTTTGAAATATTTTTAGTTTACAGAAAATTTGCAAAATTTAGCACAGAGAATTCTGTGTCCTCTTCAGCCAGCCTCACCACCCATCAAAACTCTCCTTAGCTCTTCTGATCTGAGGAGCCAAGCAGAGTCAGGTGGTTAGTACTTGGGTGAGAGTTTCTGGGGCTTTTCATCAAGGCAGGACATACTGCTAAAAAGATTAAAGATTCCTACTCCAAACCTGTGTTCTTTTCACTAAATCACTGACTCCCGTAACTAAACTCCTTATTTAAATATGAAATTTTCTTTCTTATTATAGACAGGATTATCCAACTAAGAAAATCTAAGCAAAATTACTCAAAGGGTACAACTCGACATTACTAATACATGTTACAATCCTACATACCTATAAAATGTGCAATAATCTAGGATAGTCTACCTGAAATGTTCTTTAGTGGCTCTAGTAAGAAACTGGCTTAATTTTTATAGAATTTAAAACTCTAGAACTTGAACTATGTGCAGTTTTGACAAGATATAGAAATGCATTCTAACAGGAAAAAATTATTAATAAGATCTAAGTGGACAAATGTTACAGAATTACTTCTGTAAGTAACACACTGCATTTTCATAGTCACTGTGCTGGAGGGGAGCAGTCAGTGTTAGCCTCAAAAATCTGATCTTTTATATATGCTGTAAACTCTTTCCCGGGTTCTAGTTGTAGTCATTATGAAATAAAGGTAGTATCTAAACTCAATTTCATTTGTATGTACACTCTGGAAATTTAGCTATATTGCACATTTTTATAGAGAAGATGTTGTTCAAGACAGCTGCTACTTGTGGGTGCTGGGCACTGAGCTAGGTCCATTACATCTGTTAGCACAAATCCTTTCCAACAGTTCTAAGAGGCAAGGTCCTGTGGAAGAATCTGAGACTTGGAAACATTAATTTGTCTAGGATAACAAGGATACCCTGGTGCAAGATAAGGGATGCAACTGTGATTTGAACGCCAAGATCTGTCTGACCCCAAAGCCAATGCTCTGCTTATAACACCATGTAGCCTAAAGAGAGCATCAGAGAAAAAGACAGGCATACCATAGTTGGGTAAAAGATAAAAATATTTCTGTCATTCTATAATAAAGGCTATATTTTTGTGATGACTGAGATCTTTGATTAGGAAAATGATGCCAGAGGATCAAATACACTGGCTAAATACTTGAGGATATGTATAATACAGTGTGTGTGTATGTGTACACACGTGTATGTGCGCATGTACGTGCACACGCATGTGTTGTCAGTTTGTAGCTTTTAAGAGGGGACACGTTATTCTGACATAAGCATTGTCTCATCTGTCTGGGAAGGTCATCCTATTTGAAGGAGTAAGATATGCGGAGGGAGGAGCAGGGTGAGGTGAGAATGGGGACAAGAGAGTTTCATTAGCTGGTTAGAGCAGTCCAATAACCCTGATGATCATGGAAGCAACAGGCTTCATAGCCAGACTGCCTGCGTGTTGGTGAATTAAAAAAAACACTACATAGGCAACACTGAAATGAATGATGAAAATGTGATCTTGTTAAAATACATTAAAATTCTTTGTAGCACAAAAGCCATCCTCTCAGAATTCTTTAATACTGGTGCTTTCCTGGTACATTTATGATATGATGAAATAAACTATGATTTATACACAAATTTTAAGTGATATTCCTACTCTACCAAATCAGGTATCTCGTAAACACAGTAAAATGAAGCATGCCCTGGTACTTTGCATACCCTTCTTTGCATAGTATTCTTCAGAAGGTAGAAAAATACATAGCCCAGATGGTACGTATTTTCTATAGCATAATATTTTAATTGCTTAAGTACCAGGATGAGTATTTTGATTAACAACAACAACAAAATCTAAATTCAAATCCTTTTGCCTATTTTCCTCTGGAATTTAAGAGACAGGAAATCTCCTAATAAATGCTGAATGATTTCTTTCATCTTTTGGTGTTGGGAAGTCTGGGTAGACAAAACTCCTTAAATAATACAAGACTTAGGATAAAATTCATTGAGACATTAACACTTGTCCTGTAAGTATGATAGTTCTTTAGCAATCATAGCCACATGACAATATACTCCTTTGATATAAAAAAATTAGAGGGATCCCTGGGTGGCGCAGCGGTTTGGCGCCTGTCTTTGGCCTGGGGCGCGATCCTGGAGACCCGGGATCGAGTCCCACATCGGGCTCCCAGTGCATGGAGCCTGCTTCTCCCTCTGCCTGTGTCTCTGCCTCTCTCTCTCTCTCTCTCTCTCTATCATAAGTAAATAAAAAAAATTAGACTTAATTTGGGTTTAATTATCTGAGAAAGAATTAACAAGAAGGAAAAAAAAAAAACACAATGTCTTATGTAAAAGGCCTTAGCTTTGTCCAAAGAGAAGCTCTGGAATGGACAGTGAGAGCCTGCAGAGAAGCCTGTTAGAGGGCCAGGATATGCCACCTTTTTACATCTTCCATGACACCTCAAAAGTGATGAATTCACAAGACAGTTATGAATTATCTGCTTTCATGATGAGGCATGAAGAAATTCAGTTTCACAACTTATGAGTTCATTTCACTGGCATAAACTGGACATATGAAAGAACCTGAATTTCTACTAGTATCAGGCAAACAGAGTCTGATTGCTGCCAAATGGATTGGAACTGTCAAATGCCTTCCATTTATGACTTTTAAATAAAACAATTTTTATACCAGACCAGACCTAACCCAAGACACTAATTACTTTCTAGAAGTTTATTCTCTATTTTATCAAACTGAGGGCTCATTCACAGGTTTTATCAGTTAAAATATTTTTGGCTGCATGCAATCTGATTCTGAATTACAGTTGCTTAAGCAAGATAGAAGTTTATTTTTCTTCATATAAATGAATTCTGGAGATGAGTTCAGATTTGACATAACCACTTGCTGACATCACAAGGGCCTCAGTCTCCCTGAGCATCTGCTCTGACATTTTTCTAAGCTGTGGCTTTTTTTCTTTCCAATTCTAAAGGTCATTTCTTTCTTTTATTGAGATATAATTGACATCTAACCTTGTGTAGGCTGTGGCTTTGTCTTCATGATTCAGAATGGCTTCTGAAGCTCCAGCTATTACATCTGCATAAAGCAAACGAATGTAGGAAGGTAAGAAAAAACAGAATGTACTTCTTTTTAAAGAAAACTAACAGGGTAGTTAGAGTATTTATGCTTACATTTTACGGGCCATATCTCAGTCGTATGATCAAACCTAGCTGCAAGGTAAGAAGAGGAATGTGGTATTGTGTCTGCTGGCAATATAACGAGCTCCAAATCAGTTTTGGAGAAGAGAATGGATATTGGGGTGGTAAGCAGTTGCCTCTATCATGTTGGTGTGTGAGTGAGGTATGAGACATTACACTTATGAGATCTAGCATACTGATCTTCAGACCTGATTTTTACCAGTGCTAAGAGCCAAGGCTTAAGAGTACAGAGTGTCTCCCATCACATCAGTCACCAACATTTTTAAAAATACATCTGTATTTTTTTAATTTCATGGAGCATTTTCAGAAGATGAGGAGAGGATAACACAAAGTCAAACAAATAACCAATAACATTAAGCCAATTCTAAAATGATTGAGATACTCTAGTCTAGGAAGAAGTCGATTTGGCTGTGTTTAATCTCTTCATATGTCAGGGTCAGCACAACCACTCAGAGTGATGGTGAGCGACATGCAAATGGGTTTGGCAAATGATTCACTCCAATGGGTGCTAAACACCTTGCCATGTTTAGTCTATGCACTCTGCATAAATGTTGGCTGTCAAGTTGGGGACATTACTCTTGACCTGTTCTCTTCTTACCTTTTACTGGAATCTCAGATATAGCCAATGAAGAGCTATTAATCTCAAACTTGATCAAAGAAAGAAAAGATGATTGAAGTGGACTGGGGTGGGGAGGGCTGAAGCGATCCCAAGAACAAGGAATTTGAAAGTAACTGAGAGTATCTTCAGCATCGGAGAGAAATAAACACAGGCTGAATTTTAATAGAGACAAGTCATAATAGTTAAAAAAAAAAAGCTTCTTTGCTTTTTAATGAAAAACTTACAACTGCAAAAAAAACCAAACAAACAAATATTGCAAACTTCTCAAGAGGTTCTCTATTTATGCACTGTTTCATTTTGGTGAGAATGATATAAACGAAAAGCACACAAAATGCCATTCAAGATCAATCTGAAAAGGAATGGATAGGGTACCTTATAGGATTAATATAATCTCACTTCAATCTCTCTGTCTTCAAAATCAACAGTGCTGAACAGTAACAATGGAGTTTTAATCCTAATCTAAGACTGTGAAATATTCTTACATAATCCTGAAGGCCATTCCGTATCATCAGAGAAAGGCTGGAGTGCCCAGCAAAGAGGATGCTGACCTGGGCTGGGAAAGACTTGCACTTTACGTCTTGATTTTGCCTCTAACACAGGAAGGGAATCATTAGGCTAAGTTGCTTCCTCTGTGCCTGAGTTTTTTCTTCTTGAATAGAGCTCTGATGTTCTGTGGCTCTGTGTGTATCCTGTATCTTAGGGAGGTCTTAAAATGTTTAGAAATATTGCAGAGCCATGGGTCCTAAGATTTAAGAGACCAGACAATCTGTTCCAAGTCCATGATAGAAAAGTCTTGGTCTGTTTGCAATGATTCTGATCTAGAAGAAATACCATTTGGAGAGGCTAACGGGTTCCTAACTTCTGGGAAACAGCCAGGTATTTTAAAACCATAAAAGTGTGTGTGAACCACATTGCCCGCAGCAGTGATGCAGCCATGTCACCCTCTGCATGAGCTTTCCTGACTCCCATTTCTCACACAGAAGAGCACTGGATTTAGAAAATCAGGAGGCTCTGTGATACGGAATGGAAGAGATACTGTGGCATTCCTAAGAATCTGCGTTTCCATAACAGATGGAGAGAAAAAAGAATTCCAGGTACTTTTTTTTTTTCTGTGAAGTTAAAGGATAGGAAGATCACTATCATTGTGGCTTCCAACATCTCCCCCTCAACATGCTCCTTTCTATAGTGAATTAGGTCTAATACAAGAAACCTAACAAGATACACTAATGAACTTAGCAAAAAGTACAAACAACTGCAATTCATATGGAAGCTGAATATCTCTTTTGAGAGTAAGAAATATGCTGAGAGCTATTAGCAAACAATTTTTTAAGTGAAGAATATGTAAGAGACTGTAATATTCCAAGGCATGTAAATGTTCTTTGAAAATTAGAGCACATTTTCAAATGACTGAGTCAGATAAACATAGATGCACAGAAGAGAAACTTTATAATCAAATAATGTGAGTTATTTATAAATTACCATAGCCCAATACTTTTTCATTGTACTAGTCTACACAGATTCACTTATTAAGTAAAATCAGATGTTTTCCAGTACAAGAAAAGTCTTTGTTCTTCTGATTATAAGGAAATAATAGTGAGGCTTCAAAAATGTAGGTAAATTTAGGAGATACATTTTAAACTTCTTTAACAAAGTTAAGATCTATTTTCCAACAATAAAGGTAGGGGTACCTTCAGCAGGCAGAAATATGAACAAACCTTTGCATATTCCTTAAGAGAAGCATATCCTATGCCATAAACTCAAGAGAGGGAAAAAAAAACCCACCATGCTTTGAAAAAGAAATCAGATTTAGAATGCTTGTGACACTTTAAAGAGCATATTATGTGGGAAAACAAAATAAACATTTGATCTGGCAAATGAAAATGGATTTGGAGTTTCAACATATTTGGCAGACAGGTAGAATTAAATTCAAGTATGCAGAGAAACTAATACAGTATTTAAATATTTGCTTAAGTAATGCAGTATTTAAAATAACATATCTGAAGACATGTTTTTGTTGAAATGTTTTACAGTTTTAGTGAGGATTTTTTTTTTGAGAGGAAAAGCTTGACTGAAGCATATTTTACTTTCTGTCTTTGTCATTCTGTGAACGTCAGTGGGATTTCTAGATTTACTCTTTTCGTGAGCTCTTTTCCTTTAAGTCTCAGATAACTGTGTAATATCCTCTGCAGCTTTTAAAAAGAAACTAGATTTAGATTGTGAAAATAATTTTGGAAGTAATACACTGATGGTCTCAATATCAACGGTGGCCAGCGTGTTTGTGGGCATGCTCTACGTGATGAATGCATGAATGGATGAATGGTCTGGTGCAGTAAGCAGCTAAGGCACCATCTGCATACTCTTGCTATCCCCATCACTGCAAGGCTACCTTACAAGGCTTCTCATTAGAGTGGTGTAGCATGGTCCTGCCTTCCAGCCACACTGCCAGGTCCAGACCTGGACACTCAACACAAGCTGGGTAAATCTGAAGCTACTTCCTGAAGCTTGAAATTGGTAACCTAGAGAACTGGATCTGTCTCTCTCTGGGTGATGAAGGTAATCTGGGAGCACCTGCTGGCAGTATGTTACCTACCACATTAAAAAAATGTGGTTCAGGAGGGAGAAAAAAATGAAGCCTAGATAGAGAAGCTGAGATCAGAAAGACAGAAGAAAAAATTGATTTCATCGGTGTTGGAGTTATAGTTCCTGAAACCCAGCTACATTTCTACTCTTAGGTTGCTTAGAGAAGATACACATCCTTACAATAGGAGAAATTTATCTATTTGTAGAGTTCACTATTTTTTTAAACCACTTATCAAATTTTAAGTCAATATTTTATAAATTTGTCCTCCCTAGTCTCTTCATGAATCCATGATTTTTGTACAGTCTGTATAATCACAGAAAGAAGAGTTGAAGTACAACTCCTATGACAACTTTGTTTCATCATCCTGAAAAAACTGACTTATTTCCTATATGCAAACAACATTTCTTTTATTTGATAGCACACTGAATTATAGCTACATTATTAATTTACCATTAGGACATTGTCAGTAGCTTGGACATACATGACATAAAGGCCTAAACACAACCATCAAGCCCTTTACTCAGGTGGAAATATCTTCTAAAATAACCTTACAAGAAAGCAGGCGGTGGTACCAGATTTCTATTCAATACTCGTTTCTAAAACCAGTAGTTTTCTGTTTATAGAAAATAACATCGATAAAATAATTTCTAGAGATGACAAGTAGTTCTGTGTCATTGAAAATTTGTGAATATGTAAAGATTCACATTTAAAACTACATTATAGAATCATCCAACTCTTATCTTAAAAGTTTGTTTTAAATTAAAAATACATCTCCTCATAGAAATACTATCTTAAATGATGGTTAATTCCTATGTAATTTTTTGAAAAAAGATTTTATTTATGAGAGAGAGAGAGAGAGACAGAGAGACAGAGATACAGACAGAGGGAGGAGCGGGGAGCCCAATGCAGGACTCAATTCCCAGACCTGGGATCATGACCTGAGCCAAAGGCAGATGCTCAACCTCTGAGCTACCCAGGCATCCCAATTCCCATGTAATCTAAAAAAAGCTCTTTAATCCATATCCATCCTGATTATACTGTTTATGTAGGGATGTGAAGGGGCATGATTTATTAAGAGAATTTTATCCCCTGCCCATATGGACCAATACCATGCAAAATTCTGAAATCACCAGGTTGGTGTTTGATACCTTCTCACATTATTTCTGAAAATAACAACTTCCTAGCATACTTTTCTTGAATTTTTTTTCTCCACAAACACACAATATAGCATATCACTTAATGTCCTTTACTCTTTAAATTTCCCTAAGGTTCAAAATTACTTTACTCCTTGCTGGCCAAAATTGTTTAGAGAAAGTCTCTTTCAGCTAATGATTAAGATGTAAGCAATCTGTTTCACATCAATATATAAATAAACAAGTGTCCTTGGCCCTTCATGTGTTCTTGAAAGTTTTGAAAGAAGACTTAGTAACTCTCTGATCAACTATGGTTTTGAAAATTTGTGGATTTAAGATAGCAACGATTCACATTTGGAAAAAAACGTGATAAATCTATTATCTTTTCAAATACGTGATTCTGCTCAGAAATTACCTGAAATGACCAAAGAAAAGCAAAAATAAAGCAAAATATCTTTAATCAATATCTTTAATCAGCCTTGAAATTATGACAGCTAACTATATACAATCAAACTCAAAGAATTTCTTCTAGATAAAAATCACTACTTTTCTATTACTTTCTTTTTCCAGATAGTCCACACACCCATTTTCCTTCCTAGCACTTACATTTTTTAACTGTGATCCTAGACATAATCTCTGTACTTCAGGGTCCTTGTTTTCAGAGTGGGAATAGTAATAAAATCTAGCACATGGGTAGACTGTGATTATGAGCTAATAATACGTTAGAGTTTAGAATAGTGTCTGGCATGTAGTAAGTCCTTTACAAGACTCTGCTGTATTACTCTTACGTTTATTTCTCTAGTATACTAAACATTCTGTCAAGGAAATAGCTATATTATGAATACTACTCTGTATTTCTAAGATCAAGTACAGTAGTAGGCATCGAGTGGGTAGTCAAAGCATATCCATCAAATGAAAAAATACTAATTTCTTTTTAAATTAGTATTTTAGTATTAGTATTTTAGTATTTTTAAATTTTTGATAAATTGAAACATATAGGTTTAAGTTTCCTCAGAATTTAAAAATAACAACAATAGATTTAAATGCAGGGAGACTCTGAAATTACAAATAAAAGATAAAGTAATTGGGCAGGGAAAGCATAAAAGACAGAATAATGAAGAGAAATCTCACAGAGGAAGACATAGACATGGCCAACATGCACATGAGAAAATGCTCTGCATCACTTGCCATCAGGGAAATACAAATCAAAACCACAATGAGATACCACCTCACACCAGTGAGAATGGGGAAAATTAACAAGGTAGGAAACTACAAATGTTGGAGAGGATGTGGAGAAAAGGGAACACTCTTACACTGTTGGTGGGAATTTCCACTCTGGAAAACTGTGTGGAGGTTCCTCAAAGAATTAAAAATAGACCTGCCCTACGACCCAGCAATTGCACTGTTGGGGATTTACCCCAGAGATTCAGATGCAATGAAACGCCGGGACACCTGCACCCCGATGTTTATAGCAGCCATGTCCACAATAGCCAAACTGTGGAAGGAGCCTCGGTGTCCATCGAAAGATGAATGGATAAAGAAGATGTGGTTTATGTATACAATGGAATATTACTCAGCCATTAGAAACGAGAAATACCCACCATTTGCTTCAACGTGGATGGAACTGGAGGGTATTATGCTGAGTGAAGTAAGTCAATCGGAGAAGGACAAACAGTGTATGTTCTCATTCATTTGGGGAATATAAATAATAGTGAAAGGGAATATAAGGGAAGGGAGAGGAAATGTGTGGGAAATATCAGAAAGGGAGACAGAACATGAAGACTCCTAACTCTGGGAAACGAACTAGGGGTGGTGGAGGGGGAGGAGGGCGGGGGGTGGGGGTGAATGGGTGACGGGCACTGAGGGGGACACTTGACGGGATGAGCACTGGGTGTTATTCTGTATGTTGGTAAATTGAACACCAATAAAAAATTAATTTATAAAAAAAAAGGAAATACTTGAACAGTAAAAAAAAAAGACAGAATAATAAGATAAAAACATATCTGCTAGGTCAATAAAAGTAAATAAGTTAATCTCATTAATTAAAAGAAATTAAAGAAAAAATAAAAAATTTGAGGCAAAAGTCAAAATCCCACTATATATGTTGTTAATAACAGTTATATTTAAACCAACTGGCTAAGAAAGATTGAAAGTAAAGACAGGGAAGCTATAACAAGCGTAAGTACTAATCCAAAGAAGAGAGCTAGTTTCTACTGATGAATGGTCCATTAACAATGAAGAAAAACGCTTGAGGTTCTCCCTCCTAATATGGGAGAACTGGACTGTATACAGCAAAAATAGCTAGAAAGTAATAGATATATTTATCATAGCAGTGAAAGGCTTACTTTTAATAGACCTCTTGGTTTCTATTTGATTAAGTAGGGGAAAAATGTGGGGTGCCCAAAATGACCAATTGGAATGTGAAAGAAATAGTGAGATGCTTATTTATAATTAGATTTATTTTTATTTTATTTATTTTAAATTTTTTTTTAAAGATTTTATTTATTTGGGAGACAGCACACATGAGAGAGAAAGCATAAGCAGAGGGAGGGATAGATGGAGAGGAAGTAGACTCTCTGCTGATCTGGGAGCCCAACTAAGGACTTGATCCCAGGACCCTAGGATCATGACCTAAGCGAAAGGCAGATGCTTAACTGACTGAGCCACCCAGGAGCCCATATTAACTGTGGCACACTCACCAGTGTGTTCATTGTCAGGACAGTGCAATTTGTTTCTCCTTACTTGGTACAGGTGGATGTCTTCATTGTGCCAATTAAAAATGAAACAAAACAAAGCAGCACCAATAGTAGAATCTCCGTAACATTTTTTAAAAAAGATTTATTTATTTATTTATGATAGACATAGAGAGAGAGAGAGAGAGGCAGAGACACAGGCAGAGGGAGAAGCAGGCTCCATGCAGGGAGCCTGACGTGGGACTCGATCCCGGGACTCCAGGATCGCGCCCTGGGCCGAAGGCAGGCACTAAACTGCTGAGCCACCCAGGGATCCCCTCCATAACATTTTGAATTGAGTTGCAGAGGGAACATAAAGGTCTTTTATACCACCCGAAGTCTCACAGGTTAATTCCAAAGCAAAGTTAAGTAAAAGTGTTACTGAACTTGAAGACAAATGAATGTTTTCTTCTGTTTAGAATACAAACGTTACAAATTTGCTACACTTCTCTGATGACTAATGCATGCTGCGAATAGATATTTAAAGCAAATAAACACAACTTATGTAACCCTTTAAGAGTAAAAGTAGTAAAACCATAGGTGCTTTCCAAATAATGGAATGTCTATGACTTAATACATTTGGAAACATTTAATTATTATTCATTTGTTTGTTTACCTATCATATATTTATTGAGCACCTACTATCACTATACGCTATTGTGTGCCCTGGAGATATTGTAGTGAACCAAACAGACAAAGCTCTTGGCTTTCTGGAGCTTATGTTCTAGTGGTTGAAGACCAACAATAAACAAATATATGAAAGACTGAAGATGGTGAGTGCCATGAACAAAATATACTAGGGGAAATGGACAGAGAACAAATGGGTAGGAGTGGTATTCTTTTAAAGATTTTTTTAAAATTTATTTACGAGAGAGAGAGAGAGAGAGAGAGAAACAGGCAGAGGGAGAAGCAGGCTCCCTATTCTTTTGGTCTGAATTACTCAGGCTGCTATAACAAAATACCATACTCTTGGTGGCTTAAACCACAGAAATTTACTTCTCACAGTTCTGGAGGCTTTAAGTCCTAGATTAAGATGCTAACAGGGTCACATTCTGGTGAGGACTCTCTTCCTGGCTTGCAGACAGCTAAGGGCCTCCTGTGCCCTCATATGATAGATTTATGGTGTCCACTTCCCTTCTTTTAAGTTCATTAATCCCATCATGACCTCATCAAACCTCATTATTTCCCAAAGGCCCCATTTCCAAATACCATCACATTAGAGGGCTTCAGCATATGTACTTATGAGGGGACACAATTCAGTCCATAGCCCCGTTCTATTGCAAGGCTGAGGCAGGTCTCTGTGGTGATGTGCTATCTGAGCAGAGTTCTGAGGGAAATGAGAGGGCTACAGTCTGCAAGTTGGAATATGTTTGTCCAGTTGAGGGCCACTGACAACAGACATCTGGAGAAAGATGGACAGCTGACCAACGTACCTGGCAACAATGGAGGTTACTGTGACCTTAGCAAGAGCAATTTCTATAGGATGGTGGGGATGAAAGTGCGATTCAAGTGGGTTCTAAAGTGAAGGGGAGGAGAACAAAAAGAAACTCTTTTGAGAAACCCTACTCTACAGGAGAGCAGAAAAAGTAACTGGAAGTGTTTCTGTTTGTGTTAAGGCAGTGAGAATTACAGCATTTTCCTGTCCAGATAGGAATTAATAAAGTGTATTGTTATAGTAGGAACTTTGGAAGCACTCCTCTTGTTGCTTCTTTTTTTCTCAGTGAAATAGGAAGCAAGGTATTAACTGAGCAAGGACAAGAGAAGTGCTAGAGGTCCAATGAGAGGAGAAGTTTAAACAGTTATTAAGGTCAGTAGGAAAATGGGTGTACTAGGGAAGTTCTAAAATTGCTAGGCAGCACTAAGGCCAATTTGAGGCACTTAATTATAAATCAGAAGTGAGACTAGTTAGCTTGTGTTTTCCTGTACTCATGTTCTGCTGCTGGGACTTAGACATAAGTATAAAATGAGCAAAGGTTTGGATTTAACCAGGACTTGGGTTTTGCTAGGGCAAGTGTAAGTGCAAGCTCAAAGTGTGAATAAATTCCTAATGCTAAAATAACCTATTAATATATTTAAGTAAATCTCAGATTTTTGTTGACCAGGGGTCTGTGATCAAAAAGAGGTTGCAGGCTAATGATAAAAAGGAAATGAATACTATTAACAATAATGATGTCATAGACACATAAAAATCTCCCTCCCTTGCCCATGGATCACTTATATAAAGTCAACACATTAAAATACCAAGTAAATTCTAGTAAATTCCTAAGGCTAAACAATATATCTAAATAAATATTAAAATAATATGTCTAAACATATCTGGTTACTATGCAATAAAGCAACAAAAACACCTAATAGTAAGAAGCAAACAAAATATCCAGCCACTTAGAGTATATATCTTTATGTATTTTAAATATTCTCCTATATAAATTAGGTCAAAAAGTGCTTCAAAAGTATAATATTAAGTATTAATAATCATATAAATATAAAATCATAGTTATCAATAAATATTAATATTAAAATACTACAAAATATTTAAATAGAAGAAATATATATTTTTAAACTCTATAGGCTATATCGAAAGCTATGCCAAGAAACGGTACAAATGTAATGTTTCCATTGTTAAAAAAATTCTATTAGGAATAACAACGAACACATTTGAGTTTTTATTTTTTATTATTATTATTTTTAAGATTTTATTTATTTATTTGATAGAGAGCGCACAAGCAAGGGGAACAGCAAGCAGATGGAGAGAGAAGCAGGCTCCCTGCTTGGCACAGGGGCTTAATCCCAGGACTCTGAGATAATGACCTGAGCTGAAGGCAGATGCTCAACCAACTAAGCCACTTGTGTACCCCACATTTGAGTTTTTAAAAAAGTCTTTGTTCAATTATTTCCTTAGGACAGTAGCTAGAAATGCAATTTCTGGATCAAAGGGCATGAAAGTTTGTTTTTTCATGTGTTTGACAGATAGTGCCACACTTTTCTCCAGAAAGCTGTATCAACTTATGTTTCCACTAATATATGAGATAGCCGATTTCTCCACAACTAAGTAAACACTGAGTAATTCTTGATACAATTTAAATAAAAAACATGTTTTAGCTGAAATGAAATGTGATTTTCTCCCTAGCTTTGTTTTTTTTTTTTTTTTTTTTTTCCTTGAGGTCGGGGGCAGTGGAAGTAGGAGGATGTGTGGAGATGAGATTTAGTATTATTAAAATGTATTATAAATGGTTTGTAAATTTTCTGATAGCTGTCTTTTGCTCCAGAGAATCCACAGTTCACTGAATAACTTCCCAATAAAACCAGCTGGTTTACAGTCATTATATTTGAAAGCACCCAAGTCCCACACAAATGGATGGAATGATTTAAAAGAATACCAGAAAGAGAATTTTTTGGAAGAATTTATGAGTCTGAGATGACTGATATCCCAAAGAAATAATATCCAGGCAACCAAGATAACTTATCATTCTCTGGTTACAATAAATTAAAAAATCTTTACTACGAGTTCCTATGATTCACAGGAAAAGTTTAAGCAATATTTAATTATACAAATAATGTACTACATTTTCTACTTCAAAACCATATAATGGGTGATCAGTAAGAACTGCTTAAGATGATGAGAACCCCCCCCCCCCTCCAAATTTCACTTGAGGCGTTTTTAACAAAGAGTGATAAGTGCCTTATTAGGCTTTTTGTTGTTGTTGTTAGGATTTTATTTATTTATTCATGAGAGACAGAGAGAGAGGTGGAGACACAGGCAGAGGGAGAAGTGGGCTCTCTGTGGGGAGCCTGATGTGGGACTTGATCCCAGGACCCTGGGATCACACCCCGAGCCAAAGGCCGATGCTCAACCACTGAGCCACTCAGGTGTCCCCTTATTAGGCTATTTTATTTTTTTCTATTCATTGTAACAAACTCATTGTAGGGCTACAAGGAACAAGCCTTCCAAGACTCAAATATCCTCCCCACTAAACTCAGATGGAGAACAGGAACTCCACACAGAGCTACTCTCTAGGGAAAAAAAAAAAAAATCACATTTTCTCTCTCTTTCTTACCCCCTCCCTCCCCACCTCCCTCTCTCCCTTTCAGTTTCTCCCTCACTGGGACAATTTCCACAGATACAGCAAAGGAATGTAGTAGTATTTTTTGGAGATACTTGTGTATGTATTGAATTTTGATAGAGTCTAATTTTAAAGTACTTAAAAAGCTCTGCTAGAGCTTTTATATAATAAGGTATTTTTTCCCAAATAAAAACAATGACCTCAGCAATTTCAGATTTTTCTGTAGTGTGCTTTCCCAAAGGTGGTCATTTCTGTACTTCTAGCTTTTCCATATTTGAGAGCAGGTCAACAGACCTCATTATCAATGACTGTCTTCTATTTAGGTGGAGAGTAACTCTAAAAACAAAATGTCCCTTTTTCAAAGACTTTTTAAAGGGCATTTAAAAGTAAGACTTAATAAACACTTTAAAAGAAAAAGATAAAATGCCCAAACTTAATATTTATTACTTATTTTAAAAATTAACCATCATGCTTAAAATAGTTTACTACATGGCTATATTAATTGTAGGGGTATGGCTAAACATTGCCTTTTGTAACTGAGTATAAGAGCCAGAGTAGTGATGGTAATAATTAATGAATCATTAAATAAAAAATCTCATACTTTATCAATATAGTACATGCGGCAGATAAATTCAAGATTTTATTTAGTTATTCATGAGAGTCATAGAGAGAGGCAGAGACATAGGCAGAGGGAGAAGCAGGTTCTTTGCCCAATGTGGGACTCAATCCCAGGACCCTGGGATCATGACCTGAGCTAAAGGCAGAAGCTCAACTGAGCCACCCAGGTCCCCTAGATAAATTCAAAAGTAACTTTTGTGAATCTGGTGATTTGTTTGTAATCATTCTTTAGTTTTGGAAGGACTGAATAAAACCACACTCTCCAATTATATGAAGTACAATGAATGGAGAAGCAAAATTTTCATGCCACAAAAAATTCAACAATAACTTAAGGCACCTGCAAATTCAAACTATTTTCCAACTATAAATCAGCCAATACCTGAAAGATTTTCCAGAAGAGGTATCTAGTGTATCAGAGAAGTGAGTAAGGTTATTATTTGAAGATGCTAAATTATAAAGTCTTCTAATAGCAAATAAATGAGATAAAGTATGTAATACTGCCAAATGTTGTGAATTGGTCAACTAGGTAAAATGGACCAACTGTCACAGCTGATATTGGTTATTTTTTTTTCATTTTATTTATTTATTTATGAGAGACACAGAGAGGCAGAGACACAGGCAGAGGGAGAAGCAGATTCTTTGCAGGCAGCCCGATGCAGGACTCCATCCCCGGACTCCAGGACCATGCCCTGATTCGATGGCAGATGCTCAATCACTGAGCCACCAGGGTACCCCAGTATTGGTTGTTTTGAAACAAAATTTGCTGATTAAAGCTGTAACTGATGCGCAGTGTCAGCTTGTAGACACTTCTGGGACACAGCAAAAGTCAATGCTGAAGTAGTACGATTAGAAGAACTTCTATAGCTAAAATTGGAAAAGCCACTGTTGTTATAATTTGAACAGAAAATTATTTGAGCAATGAAAACTATTAGCAACTGAAAAGTATCTAAAAAAGACCTGTTGAAGAACTCCTGGTACACAAAGTTTGTACAGGTACATAACTAATGGTAATGTCCTTTTTGCAATTCTCTATGAATCAGAAGAAATGACTGGTTTTATATACCTGGAAACTGCATTCTTTAAATAAAATAGAAAAAAATGTTCAGATCATCCAAAGGAGAGATTAATAATATTCACATACATTGGCTACAAAATTAGACCTATTGTAGTTACGTTATTGGATATTTACCAAAAATTTATAATGTTCAAAGCACTGTGCTAGGTACAAAGGATTGGAATGTAAAGTAAGTCCATGCTCTCAAAAATCTTACTTATTTAGTAAGCTAAACTAAGGAAACACAAGGAGTTATAACCTATCACATACTAAAATGCCTGAATTTAGATGCTGCCAGATGAAGAAGGTTCAGCAAAGGGGAGAAAAGTTAACGCCTGTTTAGGGAACTACAAGTCCAAGGAAATTTCTTAAACAGAGTGTGTTATGTGTGCGCACATCCATGTTTCTGGGAGGGAATACTGGAAAACAGGAGGATTGGGAATGGTGAGAGATGAATATGAAAAGGCTAATTTGAGGCCAGATTGAAAAATTTATTAATATTATGATAAGAAGTTAAGACTCTTCTGGGGAAAATGGAGAATCATGAAAAGCAGAAGACTGGCAAGAATTGATCTGCCTTTTGGACCAGCCATTTATGAAAAGGATAGTTCTCAACAGACATCCAAACACCATGGAGAACACTGAGCACTAAATAGTTATAGTTTAGTCTAGAATTATTTCTTTTTTTTTTTAAGATTTTATTTATTCATGATAGACACACACACACACACACACACACACACAGGCGGAAACACAGGCAGAGGGAGAAGCAGGATCCACGCAGGGAGCCCGATGCGGGACTCGATCCTGAGACTCCAGGACCATGCCACCCCACCAAAGGCAGGCGCCAAACCACTGAGCCACCCAGGGATCCCTAGAATTCTTATTTCTAAATTAGGAATTCAATGATCTAGGAATAAGTGTAACTGCATTAAACAGTCTGACTGGCACGATGTCATGAAGTGGCAGCAATCAGAACTCAAGGCAGTGCCTGAACATGGATGCAAAAAAGGAATAAAGGGAAATTATCTATACCAAACAAGCAATGATCTGTTAATTCCATGAAATAAACTACAGCATTAAAAAGACAAAAATCTTGCCACAGGATACATTTATTTTCATATTTAGAATTACTAACTTGTTGAGATTAAACCAATTCAGATAAATAAAAGCCAGACTGTGTAACAACAATCTGCCCACCTACTGTGGGGAATGTGGATGAAGAAGAAAGAATAGGGAAATATAATCCACAAAATATTCAGGGCAAAAATATTTTGGTTATTACAACAGCCACAATTTGAGAACTATAAACATTAAATGTAAATTAGTGGTAAATCTTGTGGTGTTCTTAAATTCAATGATATTTTAAAACTCTTCTCTGCCAAGGTGTTTTATAAACAAGTTGGTGGACTGATCTCTAAGAAAACCCTTGTAATGTATCTTTTAAAAGAGAAGGATATCATTTTAAAAAGAACAAACTGAAATTATTTGAGAAAGAAAATATTGATTGATTCCATAAAAACCTAATTGAATGGTATAATCAGATGTGTTAGTCAAATATCCATTTATGCAAGACTAAACACAGCAGCCCAGTGAGGCCTGCACACATGCATTACCACTAGTAGACACAAATGTTTAGTTTGCAATGTCAGTGTGTATCTTTACCCTCAAAAATGGTTCTCTGTTTTACTAAAAATTGAAACTCCTTTATGTGGGAAGGTGGAAGTGAATGGCAATCACTGTTCCTATATTTTACTACCAATTTCTGATTTAAAATATTCTATCCCCATAACAAAAGATACTTGTGGGTATCAAATTCTAAATCCTGATTTGGATCAGGGAAAGAATGATTACTATGAGTATTGTTTCAATACTGTCACCATGTATTTAGCTCCCCAGTAGTCTAGGGAAAGGTCAATGAGAAGAAATCTTTTAAATTTCACCCAGAGACTAATAGCAAAAAATTCTAAATAGGTCTGAGAAAATGGGAATGATACTAAAATTTTTATCATAAAGATGGTAGTCATTTGGCCAATCTTGCTCTAAATTTTTTTTATAACAAAGCATAACCCAAGAGATTAAACATCTTGCAATAACAGAGAACAATTAAAAAAAAAAACAACAAAACCCAACTACTTCTAGTTTCACACCTAATATATGGAGTGCTCTAATTAAAGCAAAAGTCTGGCTCTACCCTCAGAGCCTATAGTACATATGGTTAAGGAAAGTCTAAAAGAATCCCTTAAGAATCCTCAAATATCTTACTATATTAAGTCACAGAATGATAAGGACTTGGGTAATTTAGGGAATGTTCTATTTTTATAAGATCTCTAACTTTTCGTGTCATTAATGAAAAATCTCTGCCCCAGAAGACACCTTCCTCAAGTTTAGACAAGCTTTTATGGCAATGAATATATAGATATTTACCATTACATAATCAGAAGAGAGCTCCAGCTATGGCTACAAAATAATTTCATAGATTCCAAAAAGTCAGGAATGGAAATCAGTTTCAGAGCGACACTTTATACCTATTTTTGGGTTCTCCTAAAGTCATGCAATACTCCCTCTTTTTCAGTTTCTAGGCCAGAAGAACATATACTAAATTACATTAATTCTACTCTGTGTATCTGGAATTATCAAAGGTTTTTTGGGGGAGGTATTTCTATTAATATCCCCTAAAGAATGATTTCATAAAGTATTTTTCAATTATATAACCAAAAATTACCTTCAAAAGAATAAGCAGACATACTAATGTATTCTCTTGATGAATATCTGTCAGAGTCCAACCCTGACATACTCCAGTTTCAGGTTTTAAAATGTACCCTAGCTCTGTTCTATTTCATGCCCTCTTCAGCAAACCACACTGGTGCTAATTCTATGGCCCTGCCTGAAGCTAGCCATAACAATTTCTTAAAAAGTAATGTGCTTTACGTCAGAATTAACTCAATTTCAAATAAAATAGCAAGTGAAAAGAAAATACAGGGCTCCATCACACAACCGATAATCCACCAAAAAGTTTCAAAATTCAAGACCAAATTGAAATGCTAATAACAAACCATTTATTGAACCTGTATTCCCCTTAACAGGGCATGCAGTCATCTCTTGATTTGCCAGTTATCACAACAGGGCTATGAAGGCAAAGCCATATTTTGTCTGTTTTTATAGTAATAACCTCAAAGGGCAGTAGAGTGACTTACAAAAGAGTCTCAATGAATAAATACCAAATGAGTTTAAGAGCGGAAGGAAGGATGGATGATTTGCTTGAATTAAAAAAAAAATGATTTCTACTCATTCTACATGCTGTCTCTTAGGGAATACTGCCTAGAGATCTGAGCAGACTCAAAGTTGTAATGCATCACTCTATCCATACTTGCTGTCATAATGTATGATATTCTACACTCACAGAGCTTTGAGGCTGCCTCTCCAGCATTCATTTCTTTTTCCTAAAGCTCCAGGGATGCATACCTTTGTGAGGGGCTGAATGCACTTTCAGCTTTAGGGAACATATGACTTAGGCTAAGCCAATTAGAACATGTCATCCTATTAGCTGCTGGGAATGGTAGGGGTTTCAGAAGATCTCATGACTTAATCATTTTCAGAGTCAATCTTGGACAAAGGCATTCTATCATGACCTAGAGCATTAGTGTCCCTGTGAGATCAGTCAGCCCAAAGACTAGGCCAACAAAAATGGAAAAGGACAGGAAAGAGAATTATAGGGAAATGTATAAATCCAGTGACATATTGTGACCCTCAATATCAATCCTTGCTTGAAGGCAAACCTACCTCTGGTTGTTTACCTTAACTATTTCTCTGTTTAATTCATTTGAATTGGATTTTTTGTTCACTGCAGTCATGTGAAAATGTTAACTATTTTAAACTTCTTAGATCAGTGTTGTAGCTCTGAATATAGTCTGTATGACATTGTACGGTTATATTCTCCTATTCCTCAATTGTAGAATATGAAGCTAGAGCATAACCTTGTAGCACCATGCATAAACTAAACACTTTTGATGAGGGAAAAATGAAAAGGTAAACTATAGAATAAGGGAAATCAATTGGAGATTAAAAGAAACATAACATAAATGATAAATATGTAATATCAAAACAGCATAAATTTACATATTCAATTTACTTGATGACACCCACTGTTAGTTAGCATGTGGGTATATATCCTTACAGTCTTAATTTCTAATGTGTGACACATTCCTTTATCATTGGGTAATAATGTTCTCTCTTGTCCCATTTCCACCATTATAAAAAGTAGGTGAACAGCCTTGAGTGTAATATGCATATGATCAAAATTTCTGAAGAGAAATTACCAAATGTGGGTTTACTGGGTTGAAGTATATGAACGCTTCTAGTTGACATTTTTAAGTACTTTCTGATTTCTATCAAATTTCATTTCTACCAACAGTTAATGTGTACCCAATTTCAACTTACACTTGACTGTTTTATAAGCAAAAATGGCATTGGTTCATTACAAGCAAGCAGATCAGTCATTTTTATTTCTCTTTCTGTGATTTATCCATTATTATGCTTTGCCAATTTTTCTACTGGAATGTTTTCTTATTGGCTAAAAGAGCTATATAAATATATAATAATATATTATCACATTTTTACATTAGTTTTTCAATTTTGTCTTTCTTTTTCTGACATATACAAGTTCTAAAATTTTTAAAAGATTTTATTTATTTATTTATTTATTTATTTATTTATTTATTTATTTATTTATGAGAGACACAGAGAGGCATGTAGAGACATAGGAAGAGGGAGAACAGGCTCCCCACAAGGAGCCCGATGTGGGACCCAATTCCGGATCCCAGGATTACACCTTTAGCCGAAGGCAGATGCTCAGCCTCTGAGAGACCCAGGCATCCCCAACTTATATAATTTTTATATCAAATTTAACTGCCATTTCCTTAGTGGTTCTTTTTATCTCCAAAACGGGCTTTCTTTTCAGAAGACTTTAATAGATTCTATTTCCACTATTGAAAAATTCATAATATATACTTGCATATAAAAGCCTCTGAAACGAAACATCCTAGAAGAAATTTCTTCAAATTCTTAATTTAGGGTTTCACAAATTTATTTGAAAATAGACTCCACCCACCCCCACCAGTGCACCTGTTAACATCTTGAGGAGTAGTTCTTTTAAAGCTTGTTTGGAAAACAGAAGCCTGGAAAGTCCTTCCACATCGCCAAATTAATATTTATCTGTGTTTATTTCTATTTTTTTAATGGCTTTACTTTTTATATATAGTGCTTTAATCTACCTGAATTTATTCTGACACAAGTATTAAGGTTACGTTGATATGGAGGTTTCTGTTCTCTAAAGAAAATAGAAAGTGAATTTTGTCCAATGTCTTGTATTACCTCTGGATCATACGAGTATTCTCCTCTGACCTAGTTATTGGGTATATAACACTAACATATTTTCTAATATTAAGCATGCTTGATTTCATGAAAAAAATCTTAGTGGGTCATAGCACATTTCTTATTATATTACTGCCAATTTAAAATTGCTAATATTTTAAGATTCCTGCATCCATATTCATAAATGAGATTACATTATATTAAATGTAAAATTTACTGAGTTTTCCTTATTTTCTTTACTCTGAGATAGTTCATACAGAATGGTAATGAACTCTTTTATAAATGTTTACTTTTATTGACTTGAGGATTAGTCAGAAGGTAGAGGTCACCCAACTTTTTAAGCATTCTGTTTACATACCCTTCACAAACCTAGTAGTTTATTAGACCAGATATTTTACTCAATTGATGATAAACTTGAGCTTCTCAGGTTCCCTTAGAGTAGAGCAGCTGGGTGTTAGGCAAGGCTCTTCTGTGAGGGCCTATAGTTACTATGTTAAGAAAACCCAAAGTTGGGGTACCTGTCTGGCTCAGTAGGGTAAGTGTCTGACTTCGGCTTGGGCCATGATTTCAGGGTCCTGGGATCGAGCCCCTAGAGTTAGGCTCCGCACTCAGCAGGGAGTCTGTTTCTCTCTCTGCCCCTCCTGCTCTTGTGCACACATTCTCTCTCTCTTGCTCAAACAAATGAATAAAATATTTAAAAATAAAGAATCCAAAGCCCCAAAGCTATCTGCAGCTTTTTGTGATCACTCTCTTGGCCTTTGGTTGACACAGCCACATTTAATTAACGCTCAAAAATTTAGAAAGTAAGAAACAGATCAACAGTAAAACACACCTGTGTCATTCTGGGGTGGAGGTGAAGTGGAGGAGTTGAGAGGAGTTGTGATCATTTATATGCATTATTATGCTTACCAAATTCCCTTCTCCTTCCTAGCCCCTTAAAAGCAATTCTGAACATTATATAATCTTTATTTGATAATTTGGAAGGATCTTCAGAGACAGTGGATCATCTCTACTATACATATACCCAAGTGTTAAAAATTTGGTGCTGGAGGGAAACTAAAATAAGGGTAAGAGTTAGTTCACTGCCATGATAAAGGACAAGCAAGTAGAAACAGAAGTAAAAATCCAGACTTTTTCTATCTCGAGTCATATAATATTTAATACTGATAAAGTAAATTATGAGCAAAACACAAAGCCGGGCACACATAGAAATCACCTAAAACAAGAGGAAAGAACTCATTTTTTGTGTGTGTTGACTCAATGCTTTAAGAAAAAGCTAGGATCTCAAGTGAGTTTTTAGGTCCATAAATTTTTTTCTCTTCTAAATTACATTTAAATGAGAAGAAAAAGAAAGCAAAACAATAATAAGCTTTGTTGGTAGGTCTATACCATTTTCTTTTTCTTTTTTTTTCTTTTTTTACCATTTTCATACATTCTTGGGAAGAAGGTAGCAAACGAAATTTCTACAACAGTAAGTGATGCTTAGAGAAAAATGAAATCACAGAGTGATGCCAGGACTGATTATTCCACTGCGCTTTAAAAGAAGAGATTGCAGTCTGTGAGTCCAAAGTGGTTTCATATGGACTGCTGCAGTTGTGGTTTACGCTTGAAACTATAACCTGTCAAATTAGAAGCAGGCAGGGCTGATGCTCTTAATGGTTCTACTTTCTACTGTCTAGAGTTATGTCCATAACTTCAGCATTTTTTATTCAGTAAACTCTGTTATTTGGGTGAGTACAATCTCAAAATTGCTCTTTGTTAGCTTGGTTAGAGAAGATTTTAGTTATGATAGGAAGCTTAAAGAACTGTCAATCTGATTTTTATTATAAATGTAGCTGACTTGCATTGTTACCACTTTTACCAACTGTTGATATTTTATTATCCTAATTACCACTATGTAATATATTACTACAGGGAAGAGGTATATAACTGTTCCCAAGCTTTTCCTCTCCTGCCTTTCCAGATATTTTATTGATTTTAACTTGTACCTTGACTCATCATTTTTCTAAGCCTACAGTAGCCTACTATTATGAGCTTAGTGTTACAGCATGCTCCATTTCTTCTCTGCTCCTTGATTGTGGAATGCCCTTCCAGGCAGTGGGCTTGGTTGACAGAGATTTTCCCATCAAAATTGAAAAGATACTTCTTCTATTTTATTAATGTTTCACGTAGAGTCCTTCCTTAATGAATCTTTCTTAATGCCCATTAGTATAATATAAAAATGTTTTTTAAAAAAGCATAAACAATATTTGCTCTCTGTATAATGCATCATAAATGAAACCATGCCACTAAATAATCATATCCTGTTTAGTCCATAATGACATCAAAAGTATATGTTTATCATCTGCTTTGGACAACTTAGCATGATTTTGGCCCACGGCGAAGTTGAAATAAAACCATTTGCAGTTGCCCCAAACCAAGATAACCACACATTTCTAAGGTAATTGATACTTAAAAAGAACATTGCCTTTAGATCACAGTTTATGATCTAAGTATACTAATTCTTTAAAGAAGGTTGTTAAAGTTTATAAAGAATGTATGTCTATAAAGAATGTATGTCTATTGGACTTCTTCCAGAATTTAACATGAAATCATTATATTTTTAGCATGAATAGAGATTATGATAAAGCAGGCACTTAGCATGATCTTTTGGAGTTCTGGAATTACCTCTCTTGCCCAATTTAAAGAGAATGGGAAAAACAGATTTTTTTTTTTTTACATATAAAAGTATAATAAGAGTGATAAGAATACTGCTTTGTATTTTGGAAAGCACTCCAAAAAAATCAGTCATTATTTTTATTTTTGAATATATATACAGGGAAACAATAATTTTATGAATAAATAGCTTAGGCAAATAGAAGGCACACAATTTTCATATTTGTCGTGAAAACATATACAGGAAATCCAAACACATGTTACTACCTTTGTGTTACAGGGTTATGAAGCATGTAATTGCCCTGAATACCACCTCAGCTACTAAGTCCATTCATAGCCTGAAAGATAGCTCTTCATGCTATGTGCCAACGCAAAAGCGGGAAAAATGACCTCTGCCCACAAAGATAACAGGGGTGATCTGGAACAAAAAAATAAGTTTGGAATAAAATAATATCAGTAAAAGTTAGAACGAGCTGGAAGCTTAGGGAAATCTCAGACAACTGAAGTTGTCTCCCAAAGTTATTTTTGTGTGAAGGCAGAGTTGGACATCTTCTTTTGGGCTACTCCACCATACCATCCTGCCTTTGAACATGCAACCACTGTTCTGGGCAATTCAGACAACAATGAAAGAGCCTAAGAACAGAACCAAATGGCATAAGTGGTGCAATGGCTATATTACTGTAAGAGGGAAGAGTATACTGTACCTCCATTCTTTCTTGTTTAACTTCATCAATCTCATCATCTTCAAACATTGCCAGGAGTTCTCCTGTTTGGTCAATAGAGTTGAGAAAATCTTGGGCGATTTTCTGTCTTTTGTTTGCATTACTGCTGCCACTCAATTTGTCTTCATGAACATAAGGAAAGGAAAAAAAAAAAGCTTAACACTCAACACCAATCATTACATGTATTGAATACTGCATGTGAAATTCAGAATTGAGAGTTCTATCAAAATAATCTTTAAAGGGAGAATCTTTGCATCCAAAACAAAAGCATAAGCCATGCAGAATTAAATCATTTATTTGTATCAAAAAACTAAATTGTCAATTAACATAGTAAGTATGAAGGGACAGATTAAAATTCCTTAACAGGATGCCTGGATGACTCAGTGGTGGAGCACCTGCTTTTTGCTCAGGACATGATCCTGCAGTGCTAGGATCAAGTCCCACATTGGGTTCCCTGCATGGAGCCTGCTTCTCCCTCTGCCTATGTCTCTGCCTCTCTGTGTCTCTCATGAATAAATAAAATCTTTTTAAAAAAATTCCTTACCAAGAAAAAAAAAAAGAGAAAGGAATTCTCTCACATTTAGAGAAAGAATCCTGCTATAGGAAGCCTAATTAAGAAAATAAATAAAAACAAAGATATACATAAACAACATCAAGATTGAGATCTGAAATTAAAAGGAGTATGACATATTTTGCTGTGGCAATACATTTCAAGTGTAAAGGGACAAGATCTTACTCTTTTTCTCTTAAGAGGTAAAACCATCATACTTATTTAAAAGCAAAATATAACTTTAAAAAAAGTTATTGCAAAAGGTCAGGAAGGAGTGTAATATTGCAATAGGTTATTAATAGCTTAATACATAAATATCAGTGTGAATTAGGGAGAAAAAACTAGATTATTTTTTTAAGTTATAAAATACATGTGCAGATACCAAATAAAGAAAACCCAAATATCTTAGGGTGAAAGCATCCAATCTTTCACCATTAAGTAGGAATGTTTACTGTGGGTTTTCCCTACATGGCTATCTTGGTCAGTTTATAGACTATAATAAACATATAAATATATCACAGTCTGGATTGCTGAAAAACAAATATTCCTCACAATTCTAGAAGCTGTAAAGTCCAAGATCAGGTACTGGCAGGCTATCCTCTCCTATCTTCACGTGGCAGAGAGCAAAAGGAAGCTCTCCTGTGTCTCTTCTTGGAAGGGCACTAATCTCATTCATAGATGCCCCTCCCTCACGACTTATTCTGGTTTTCACATGAGAATAATACCAGTCTTGTAGAATGAGCTGGGAAAGGATTGGTGTTAATGGTCCTTTAAACATTTGGTAGAATTTATCACGAAGTCATTTAGGCCTGAGCTTTTCCTTGGGGAAGTCTTAAAATTACTAATTCAAGGAATTTACTTGCCATAGGTCTACTCAGGCTTTCTATTTCTTCTAGATTCAGTTTAAGTAGTTTGTGTTTTCACAGGTAGATATTTATAGAATTGGTTAATCATTGTATTTACCATTTCTACTTCTTTTCATTTCTTTCTTTAATATGAGCAGCCATCTTGTGTCACTCCCTCCTCCAATACGGCTTTGTTACTACCCACCTCACTTATGTTGTTACTGTCAAATATATTACATATCTACATGTTATAGACTCAACATTTACAATTATATATTGTTTTATACATTGTTTTTTAGAACCAGTTAAGGCAAGAAAGGACAAATATGCAATTATATCATCTCTTATATTTTACCTGCATAATTACCTTTACAAGTACTTTGTTTTTTTGTTTGTTTGTTTGTTTGTTTTTGTGTGTGTGTATGGAATCAAATTATTGTCTGGTGCCACTTGCTTGAGCCTGAAGAACTTACTTTCATATTTTTTACATGGATTTGCTACCAAGAAATTCACTCCAGTTTTTTGTTTATCTGGGAATATATTTTATTTTGCCTTTACTTTTAAAAGATAGTTTGGCTGGATATAATATCAGTTTTAGGTGTATGGTATAGTGATTCAACATTTCCACACAACATCCAGTGCTCATCATGACAAGTTTATTCCTTAATTTCTTTTAATTGATATTTTGTTTTGTGAGACACTGTAAGCTTACCTTCCTTTTGATCCTTAAAAAAAATGGTTTTCTTTTTTCTTTAAACACATTTATAGTAGCTACTTTGAAGTTTCTGTGTGCTAAGTCCAACGTCTGGGCCCCCTCAAAGGCAGTCTGTGTTGTCTGCTTTTTGTTCCCTTTTTATGGATTACACATTTTTATTTATGTATTTTTTTTGCTTCTCTGGTATTCAGTGGTTAATGTTGTGGAAAATGGACATTTTATCTTGTAGCAATTCTAAATAATAATTCCCTCTTCTTTCTATGGCTTGTTGTCATTGATTGCTTATTTGGTTGTTTATTTGTTTAGTGATTTGGCTAGACTGGTTCAATAAAATCTTTTTCCCTCACAGTATGTGGCTTCAGAAGTTGTTCTTCAGCGTGCACAGCTGTGAGCATGCAACTGGTCTCCTCAATACTTGAATTTTCTTAAATATGTACTTCTCCATTTGCTCTATACCCTTAGGACAATTTCAGGAGATTTTAAACCATTACTTTTTAAGATTTTTACCATTTAAATGTGGTTCACTGGGGTAAGAGGTTATCCTTGTATGGCCATTCTCAAAGTCCCACCTTAGCCTTAGATATATTTTACTGGAGTATTTTATCTTATAGGTTATATATCAACTATTTTAAAACTTCATATGCACAGAAAACTAGAAAATTTAAATGAAAATATAGATGAGATTGGAAATAAATGAGGAGAGGACATAAGACTGATATGATGGTGTTAGTACAATTGAATACTAGTCTCACCACTCTGGGCTTCTTGGTGTTCAAAATTTGGTATTAAAAGCTATTGTTTATTCAATGCCAGGGATGTATCAGGTGATTTTCATACATTATGTTAAATTCTCATGAGAACTCCACCATGGTAGGTGGTATAATTTTTGACTTATGAGAAAACTGATCCTCAAGATCACATAAAGAGAAAGCAGAGAACCAAGACTGACTGAAATTCAAGTCTGTATTCTTTATGCTCTCCAAAAATGAAGTGTTTAAATTCATTTGGAGAACTGTTCTTTAGAAATTCTATGCTATGAGAATTGCAGGAATATTAAATAGGTAACACTGACTAAACATTGGACGAATTTTTTTTCCTCTTCCTTTCTTTTCTTTCCTTTCTTCTCTCCTTCCTTCTTTCTTGCATGGTTATTACACTTGGTGACTTGTTGAAGATAAATCAAAATTTACTGCCAAAATTTGTTAACTCTTCAGTTAGTTTTGAACAGTTCTTTGAAGTTCTTAATCCAGTAGAGTTTGTCTATTTATCAATGTATTTATTAGCAATGGATAACCTCTATGCAGTGACTATATTCAATGAAAAATATGAATTATTCTAAAACATATGTATTTATTTGGACTCAGTATTGTTTAGTACATTTCTGTTTTTGGATTAACACTGCTTAATACTGCAACATTATTTTTTTCTAAATATTATGAAATGGGAATTGAGCTGGAAAATCAGATAAGGAAAATTTTCTATTCTGCGTTAGGCTGTTGGTAAGATGTCAAACAGCACAGTAATAACATTCCAAAATGAGGTGACTTTACATCATACTGCATATCATATACTTTCTATAATAAATTAAGAAAAACCCATATGTCAATTTCAGAGATATATAATAACAGTTCTGGCTTCCTACACCTACGACAGAAAAATTATGCTTGCTAAGATCAATTATGCTTTGAATCAACATATTTTCTCAGTTTCATGACATTATGATATAAAACAAGCCATATGATTAGAAGAACTGACATAACAGATTACTATGAAGCCATGTAATAGAAAATCACAAGATTTAACTGCCAACTAAATAGATATTTGGGTAATTTCTAAGCTACATTATTTCACAGAAACATACATTTTACCGTGATGGTGATGGGAATGTCCACACTGACATTGTATTAGTGTGTCACCCAATGCACACATGTCACATTGCTCGAACTTTAGTGTTTTGTTTAGATTACCTTCCAGAAGGTCATCTTCATCTATGCCCTTGACGATCTTGGATTTGTAGTCTCGGAAAAACATGTACTTTAGTAGTCTTCTAAGTTTTTTCTATTAAAATGTAAAATAAGAAATCTTATACATACATTCACTTTACTGATTATAGAATATGATAACAAATAAACTTGTATTCTCGGATTGCTCGGAAAAATACAGCAATTCTTAGCATAATACTGTGGAATGAGAGATGTCATCATATTAAACATGAAAGCTAAAATACAAGCATTTTTAAAAGCATTTTTCATTTGTAAGTATCCAAATGCTCCAGAATTACAGTAATTGCTTTCTTTTGTCTTATAAAAAGTTTTAAATTCTTCCTGAAGATTGTGATAAACATCACACTCTCCATACTAAGAGAACTCTCCCAACTTGATGGAATTTTGTACACATTCAAGACCAAATTTTATTTTTAAAGTGATTTATAAACATCTAGACAAGGATTTGGTACCAACTGCTTTAAAAAGCCAAACAAGTTTCCTTTTCATTATTTTTCATTTCATTATTTTTCATTATTTATTCTCTGGAAATCGTTTTTATTTAGAAGAGTTGGTTTATGTTTTATATTTCTGGAAAACATTGTATAATCTGAGAAATATGTTTTCATGGGACTCAAAGCTGATGAACGATAGTTGGGTCTTGATGGTTTTCTGTAGGTTTATTAGAAGACCTGGGACACCCGGGTGGCCCAGCAGTTTAGCGCCACCTTCAGCCCAGGGCGTGATCCTGGAGACCCGGGATTGAGTCCCACATCGGGCTCCCTGCATGGAGCCTACTTCTTCCTCTACCCGTGTCTCTGTGTCTCTGATGAACAAATAAAATTTTTTTAAAAAAGGAAGACCATAATACTGCTTAACTTTAAAGGTAACTGATAATACTTTGTAATTTGTTGTGTGCTTACACTTAGGTTGTATTATAACTGGTTCCTGACCTTTAGGTTTAAGATTCCTAATTATGGCTGAAATATAGTATATTTTACAAAGCTCTTTTACATGCATCTTATTTCATCAACCCTGAAATACAGAAATCATCTCCTTTTCAAATACAGGGCAACAGGCTAAAAACAGTCTTACAACTAGAGCTTAGTAGGGCCAGAAGTAGAACATAAGCTTTAGACTTCAGTTTCTTTATGATTTTAAATATCATATATCATTTTAAATGTACCTACCATACAGAACCACTGGGAGGGATAAATGAAAGAATGAGTGAAGGTGCCTAGTGCAATATAGTAGACAGTCGATAAATACTGCTTGAATATAAACTGAAATTATGAAGAGAAAAAACATGCACCTGTATATAGTTCTTCTGCTCCTCTTCTTTGCTCTTTGCCCTGATTTCATTCAATACTTTAGATTTTATTTAGTCTTATATTACACCTATGTAAACAACTTTAATTTTGTTTGGAACATGGCAGCATATAAGTATTATTATTATTTTGAAGAGAAAGAGGAGAACTGTGGCAGCTACCATATTACGGCTATGTTCTCAGCTGATGAAAGGATTCTGGTTAAGAGTCCTTTTGGACAAGAGCGGGGCATTGTCAGTCAATATAGACTCCTATAGTTTCACTACGATTTTAAATCTTGACTTTCCCAAAAGGAGGAAAACGTGTCAGTGTGGACTGTTCTACGTGTTAGCCTCTTTAACTCTGTCATGAAAAAGAAAGTTGATTGGACATATTCTATAAAGTAATAATACTAACTCCACTGCCTTCATAAAGGACCTTGGCTCCAAATCCTCATTTCTGCCCAAAGCAAGCTCCTTCCTCACAGCACCACTGCTGCACAGTGTCTATTACTCTTTGGTCCTCTAAGTATAATGAAGTCGCCAAATCTTGCATGTTTGCACTCTCTATCTACTATGTCTCTGAATTCTGCCTTCCTATCCACCTCCAGGGCCATCATGTTCACCACATTTTGCCTTGATGACTGAATCAGCCATCTTGGCCAGTTCTTTTGCATTTGGTCCATTCCACATACAACTGCATGAGTCTTATCCTAGGCAAAAACCTCAACTTTAACAAATCTTTCAGTCTCATCTAATCACACCAACTTTACACTCTGCTTCTTCAACTTTTTAAGCTAGATTATAGCTTATTGATAGTAAAGACATTTCTTTTCTTTACATTCCTCATATGATCGAAAAGTTAATGAAGTAAGAATTTATAAAATTTAATAGTAGACTGGCTACTATTTAATAGTGTAGTGTGTAGGTCTCTGAATCTCACTGTAGGAGGAAGACAAAATACTTGATCTAAGCTTAGTCTACCTTCAGTCAATAAGAACTAAAATGTTTCACAGATATAAAGTAACTGGATATTGGAAATGATGTTAACAAGGTTATGCAAAAGGTCGACTGGATGTCTTCTGATAAAAAACCGCCACGAGCAAAAAATGGTGGAAGAGGAATGAGTATGTGTAATGAAAAGGCCAGGGGAAAACAAGGAAGAAATGAAAGATGGACCATCAGAAATCAAGCACTACTTGCTCACTTGGGATAGCAGCTACCATAACAGGTGCGTTACTCAGCTAGTTTTTGTGCATGTAACTTTTAGATGACACTGTTGTTACCTACATGTAGAATACTGTAAAATGTTCTCAACTAGCTATGCATGGAAGATAGGACAATATTAGACAGGTAAATACCAGCTTAAATATTTTAATTACTAGAGCTCAAAGAGAAAGAAAGGTGGATCTCTGACCATATAAACTCTAGACATTATGTTTCTGCCACTGAGATAGTCATCTAGATTGATTTTTTTTTCCTATAAATTGGTGTCACAGAATAAACCTTGAAATAAACATGGGGACAGCCTGTAATCCTGTGGAAAATTAGAAGAAAAATATATATGCCACTCAGTTCTATTCCACTTATCAGAACAAAGTACACAATTGATACGTAGTAAACATTAAGTAGCAATGAAAACGCTGAAATGGATATGGAAGGATAAGTGAGAATTTATTGTCAGTACAGCTCTACGTAAGCACCCTGGCCCATGTAAAACAGGTACCAATCATCTTGGAGTAAACCATTTTGTGCAAACTATGAAGACTAAAATATCAGTTTAAGAGTCATATTCCAATTTGAAAGCTATATAACAAGGATACAGTTCCTTATGTAAGAGTAATTAAGCACCAAACATGGCATGTTAATACAATGAAATTGTTTTATACTACCTTATCTTTGCGCATCAAAAACAGAAGATCTTCAGCAGAGATTACTCTTGCTCCCCGAAGCTGAGAAACTTCAGCAGCTTGCTGTAACTAATAACAAAGAGAATTTAGTTTTTTTTCTCCTCAATAATCTAAATTAAATATACTACAGTCATTATGTCTCAAGAGAGATAAATATACTAAGAGTTAAAAACCTTTGGGAATAATCTGGCAATCATATTACTGTTTTTAAAAGTGAAATGTCTTATGTTTTAAAGTAAAAAAATGCAATTAAATTAACTTATAAGGCCACCTGTAACTGATACAATAAACAGAAATCCTTGATTCCTTTCATGCAAAAGAAAAATCATGTGCAGCTTCCAGAAATGCATTAATGCACCTGAAAATAATTTTATGAAATTTTATCCTCATATCCATGTGAGCAATGGTTTCACTCAGTATCACTACTTGAATAAGTATATTATTAATCTGAGCTCCCATGCTGGTATGATTTGAAATAGGCCCATTCAGAACTTTAAAAGATCAACAAAAACAGTAGCTGTTTCTAATATCCAAAGGAAAAAAAATAGTTCTAGTTTTGGCAAGTCTTCAGTGGGCAAAGGATTCAGTCCATAAATCATAATACTGGACTGCATTAATTTCTTTCCACACTAATCACATGCACACAAAAAGTTAACTGTATCTGGAATGCACAACACAAAACATACTGCATGAAAAGTTAGATTCCCCCTGAAATGTTCATCTGGGCCCTTATATCTACAAAGTTGAGAGTTTTCTGGAATTCAGAAGTCCCAGAAACACAATCTTACTTGAAAATGACCTGGAAAATGAAAGAATGTGAAAAATGATAGTTCTCTTTTTTGGCACTGGCAAAATCGGTTTCTTATTTTGATTAGTTGGAAGGAACATAAAATATGTCCAGATGAAAAAAATAAAAGATGCTGGAGAAAACACTACAAATATGTGCCTGTAACTTCTTCCAAATTTGATCAAACCATGGTGATTGTACCACACCATCTCTATCCAATATTATAAAAATATTTGCACATAAAGGCTATTCTTAAGTACATTCTTCTTTGAAAGGAATAAATCTAATATATTCGTAAGAAGTAATCTCTAAAAAGTGACACACTGTTATCTTAACAATTATAAGGAATCAAATAGTGCATTTGTACTGAAGAAATTCTGCTCAAATGTTTAAGCGATTTTGCTAAGTAAGCTTCAAACCTTGTCTAAATACACAGACTACAAAATAGACTATAAACTCCCTATGTGTCAGCCTTACCACTGAATTTCCTGGATACTGGTGGTTGGTATATAAACATAATTCTACCTAAATATAGAAATTTAAATTTAACTGTGAACCATTTAAAAAGAAATCTTGGGGGAAAGGTTTTAAAAAGATGATGTACCTACTCAGAAACTACAAGGTTTCGGCAGGAAAAATTTGAACATATTTTTCTAAAAACTGGAAGACAGTCAGGGAAATATGTGTACACATATTTTTTTCCAAATAAAAATATTTCTATCACAGAGTAAAATACACACAATCAGTGTGGAGAAGAATGTGGGCTCAGTATCCATTTAAAAGGGTGGACGCTTAGAGAGAACATACAGGGAACCAGGAGGCAGCCCTGTCAAGTAACTTTGTATTTTCTTTCATGAAGGATGGTGAGGATCTGACAACTGTAAAGTACTATACAGACAGAAGTAATTTCATCTACCTTAAGAAAGGATCAGGAGAAGTATATATCCCTGAAAAGTTCTGTATCTATAATCCTCTCCAAAATGTCAGTTTAACAAACATATTAACTAGGAAAAATTAGAAAATGGAAAATAAAGACATAGAAGAGGTAGACATTCTAAAACACCTTTGAAAATCAGTATATGACTACTGTAGGGATCTGGAATTTATGTCATGGTGGGTTGTCATAATTACCAAGAAAACTTAACTAGTTTTCATCTATCTGGTGCACTCAAATATAATCTCCTTCACCTAACTTTGTGCCCTTACTTGCACTGGCACTGCTAGAAAGGCTTTCAAGAAATAATTCCTCAGACTGAACATTATTACTGTGTTACTTCACTGAACCTATCTGCTTTGACGTGTGCCTCAAGCTCCAAAGCTGACCTCTCCCAAACTCTGACCTTTTCTCTAACATATGGGGAGAGGAGTCTTATCAGCCGATGACAGTGATCACATTCTAAAAGTGTGTCTTGAGCATTGGCTTCCTTCTAGAAATTTTTGTCCATGCCTACTAGAAAGAATAAAGAAACACCTCTTTAACAATATAAAGCTTAAAATGCTTAAAAAACATGTTAGCAGTTTGCCAGTCCAGTTCCACAGAGTGCTGAGCTAAGGACTGGTGCCTTTAATGTGAAAACAATTCTAGTGCCAGGAAACCAGAATCACAAAATATTCCTAATAACTTCAGTGTTAAAAAAAATTGATTTTCCTATTCTAAGAAACCCCCTCAATTTCTTAATCTTTGAAACTAAATGGAAGTTGTACTTTATTAGTCGCTGTTGCAAGTTAAATATTTCTGACAATATTTAGAATAACATGAAATAATGGTGCACTTCACAATTTATCATAACAAAATTAGTATATATTTAATTGTGGTATAAAATAGGCAAGAAATAATGGAGCAGATGAATACTTTAAGACCAATCACACACACACACAAAAAAAAGACCAATCACTAGTAGAATGAGTACACAAACTTCATTTTCTTAACTATATAGGTAAAGGTATGGTAACAGTAACCTGAAGAGATTTATTTGCAACTTAGTAAAATATTGTGCTACAAGACAATATTTTATCACAGTAGCAACTCAGGCATAGCATGTTTTTTTCTGATAAATATTATTTGTTCTTCAAAGTATATTAAAGATAACATACTCTTAACAACTTTTTAAAAGATGAAAGTTCCCTTTGCATATTAACACTCCTCATGTTTGTATTTTGAAATATTTTATGAGACTTCATTTGGAAGTTGAGCATAAAAAGGTACTTCAAACTTTCCATGTCATCTTAAATGCCTCATCTTTGATCCCGGAAATAAATCTCTTCTTAATTTCTCATTGCTGCCAATGACACTAACGTATAAACTCCTTTTCTTTTTCTCCCTCTACTACCTTTTCATTAGCCTCTGTTGATTCTGTTGTTTTGTTTTGCTCTGCTCACTCTTGAATTTGCTCTCTACTTCTACAGTATACCACTACCCTCATCTACATTTGTGGGGCTTTTTGCTTACTGCTTTCAAAATTTCAAGGTCTCCAAATTGTGATGCAATCTAGATTTAAGTGCTAAAATGATCTTGCTCAAATATAATGTCTATAATTCTTGTTCTGGATCTATGAGAAGTCACTATTATCTAATTTCAATGTGATCTATAAAGCCTGATCGATTCACAGATCTTTACTATGTCTTCATTCTCATTATGTTTCTTGTTTTTTCTTCTTATATTATTCTACATTTAAACTCCAATAATTTCTATTCTATTTTTACACTTTTGTGAATTTGTGATGATTAATTTTATGTGCCAATCTGATTGGGCCACATGGTGCTCAGACATTTGGTCAAATATTATTCTGTATTATGACTGTAAGGGTATTTCTGGATGAAATGAACATGTGAATAGATAAAATAAGTAGACTGACATTCCTAATGTGGGTGGACCTCAACCAATCAGTTGAAGAATTGAATAGAACATTATCACCTCATACCTGTCAGAATGGCTAAAATCAACAATACAAGAAACAACAAGTGTTGGTCAGGATGCGGAGAAAGGGGAACCTCCTACCCTACTGGTAGGGATGCAAACTGGTGTGGTAACCCTGGAAAAGAGTATGGAAGTTTTTCAGAGAGTTAAAAATAGAACTACCTTATGATCCAGCAATTGCACTACTAAGTATTTAACCAAATAGTACAAAAATTCAAAGTGAAATTCAAAGTGAAACGTGCACTCTGACGTGTATAGCAGAATTATCCACAATAGCCAAATTATGAAAAAAGCCCAAGTGTCCATCAACTGATGAATGGATAAAGAAGATATAGTATTACAATGGAATATTACTCAGCCAGCCATAAAAAAGAGTGAAATCTTGCCATTTGCAATGGCATGGATGGAGCTACAGTATTACTCTAAATGAAATGAGTCAATTAGAGAAAGACAAATACCACATGATTTCACTCATATGCTGAACTTAATAAAGAAAACAAACAAGCACAGGGGAAAAAAAGAGAGAGAGACAAGCCAGGAAAGAGACTCTTAATTATAGAGAACAAACTGATGGTTATCAGAGGGGAGGTCGGTGAGGAGAATGGTGAAATAGGGGATGGGGATCAAGAAGTGCATTTGTTGTGATGAGCACTGGGAGGTGTACATAAGTGCTGAATCACTATATTGTACACCTGAAACTAATATTATACTGTATGTTAACTAAAATTTAAATAAAAGCTTAATTTAAATAAAAACCTAAGAAATAACATAAAGGCCAAATAAAACGGAAGGGAATGCCTTCTGTCTATCTTGAAATGGGACCCTGGCTTTTCTAGCCATCTCACTTGGACTAAAACATCTTCTTATTTTTAGGCTAGACTCAGGCTAGAATTACATTTCACCTCTCTTGGGTCTCCAACTTACCAACTACAGAACTTGGGACTTCTCAGCCTCCATAACCATGGAAGCCAATTCCTTATAATCAATCAGCCCATCAATCACTAATCAATCTATCTACCTACCATCTTTCCATCCATACATCCACACACACCCACATCACCCCCCACACACCCTTTATTCGTTCTGTTTCTCTGGAGAATCCAAATACAGAACTATACTCAAATCACAAGAAATGGTTTCAAAATAATTTTCTCAAAGAAGATCTATGATCATCTTCATACAATAGTGTTTATTACCTAACCTAGGTAGTATAAAACTCATATACCCAGTTTACAATATATTAATTATACTTGTCAACGTGTTTCTTTATCCTTCAATTACTTAACACTCTCACTTCCTAATTACATTTTGAATAGTATCTCTAGGTTGAGGAACACCATTCCCCAACAGACAGTTTATAAATGTCTATCAAATGTGGGCAATCCATCTCCCCTTGATAACTTAGTTTTCTTGTCTATGATATAAATGAATTGTGCTAGATGAAGTCAATAAGCCCTGCATTTGTCTGGGACCCAAATAAATTCAGCAGAAAGAGTCCTTTAAAGTTCCAAAAGGTCTTAAAAGCACAGGAAAATTAGTTTCACAATTATTAACATCCTGTAAATATTCCATTTTAACTACAATTCTGTTGTACTTCTTTCCTTTGGGTTTTGACTACATCCCTGGATTTTACCTTTTTGAGAATACATAGTAAATACATAAAGAGTAAAAGGCAAGAGTTGTTGAAAGCTATGTTATGAAAAGCTAGGTTATGAAAAGCTGGCCTAAGATTTATTTGTCTATCTTTCTCTCCATTGGTCTATCAGTATTTACCAGGGCAGAATCTAGGTCAGATGATGAAGGGACAGCTCTGCTTACAACTGTACTTCTCAGCCACTGATCCTCTCTGAACTTCCATTAGTGACTGAAGGAAGCAGGAGTTCAGAAATCTGGATTCCAGGTCTAGCTCTACTAATACATAACTGTGAGATCAGCTACATCAATAACTTCTCTAGATTTTTTTTTCCATTTGAAATGAGTAACCAATGATTTTAATGACTATTTCCAGAGTTAATAATCTTAGCAGTAACAATAGCTACCATTTATTGAGTACCTAATTTGTCCCAGGCACAGTACTGTGTTATAAATATGCAATTCAATTAAAAAGTTTTAAAATTTAAGTTAAAATGCATGTAACATTAAAAGTCAATCAATCCTATAAGTTTTATGACAGGACTACCTTACCACACTTCTTTCTGGTCTGTAATTCTGCTTCAAAAGGCAACTACTTTCACCTTGTTTAGCTTGTTCTGCTGTTATTTACCTCCATACTTAAATATGCTTGTTTTCTTTATTCTTCAGCTTTAAATACTGTCAATCCTTACTATGGAAGTTAAAGAATATTTAGTGTTCTTAGATGCCTCATATTTAACCATCTCCTTTCTCTCCTCTTGATCTTATGTATAAAATACTATTAAAAAATTAATATCCAGTGTTTATATTTTTAGACTGTGTAAACACTATTACAACCTGACTACTATGAGCACATCTCTTTTCACAATTTTAAAAAAATTTTCTTAAAAAAATTTTTTTTCTTGTAGTAAATGATTTTCTTGGTTTGTTTCTTTGTTCATTTTTTTTTTCTGTGAACCCGATACTGTTTCATCCCAAACTCTGAAAGATTTGAAACATATAAAAGATTTCTTTCAATTTGATTGTTTTTGTTTTCCCTCAGAGACATATCATCTGAAGTCCTCCAACTCTTCAACTATTCTTTTTGGATTCTTAATTTCTTGATTCTATTTTTTGCTCTTTCTTAGTTTACTTCCTTATTTTGGTAGGTTTTTTTTTTATTCTTGAGCACAGATGTAATAGCTGCTTTAAAAACCCCTATGTGCTAATATCAACACCTAGTCATCTTGGAGTCAGTCTTCATTTGTCTTTGTCTGGGGTATGAGTCATGTTTGCCTGTTACTTCATATTTTAAGGAATCTGGGATTTTCTCTGAGATACTGTGAATGATACCTTATAAGGACTCTGGATTCTGTTATGTTCCTCTAAAGAATATTGTTTTTTGTTTTAAACAGGCAGAATGAAAACTAGAAAACTAGAATGATCTCAAACTGCAATACCCTTCTTCTCCCCCAGTGAAGGGGCCGTTGCTGAAAACTGTTTCCTGAGAAAGGGTTTATGAGAAATAAAATTTTAAAGATCTAGTATTCTGAAAATTCATTTAAGCCACCGTCATACTCAGTTGGTAAACTCAATGAGTATGGAATTTGAGACTAAAAATTACTTCCCTCAGAATTTTAAAGGCATTGTTCCACTGTCTTCTAGCTTAAAATGTTGCTGTTGAGAAGTTAGTTGTTGTTTCTATTTTTTTTTAAGGTTTTATTTATTTATTCACACAGGAAGAGAGACACAGGCAGAGGGAGAAGCAGGCTCCACACAAGGAGCCTGATGCGGGACTCTACCCTAGGGCCCCAGGATCACACCCTGAGACAAAGGCAGATAGATGCTCAACTGTTGAGCCACTCAGGCGTCCCTGTTGTTTCTATTCTTAAGCATTTATATGACTTCTTTTCCCCCTCTGAAAAACATTTATTGTTCTTCTCATACTCGACATCCTGAAATTTCATGTTGCTATGCCTTAGTGAGGATCTTTCTTCATATATTTCCTTGGTACTGTGGTACCAAAGTACCACAGAGGTACTGTGACCAATATATTTGTCTTTTTCTTTCATGTCTGGTAAATTTTCTAGTATCATTATGAAAATTTCTTTCCTTCTGTTTCCTGGGTTCTTTCTGGAATGTCTATTAATTGAAGGTTGGTGATCTTTGTGCCTAGTATCTCTAATACCAGAATTTGTTTTATTCAACCTTCAAGAGTGTAAATCTATGGTATTTTGCCAAACGGATATAAAATAGTTGACTGCCTATTTGGTTTTGATAGGGAGTAGGATAAAATTGCTTCTTTATGCTTTTTAAAAATCCTCCTGCCTTTCATTCAACCCAAGACTTCTTTATTCAGAGGCACCTTCAATTCTGATTTTTTCCAGATTTCAAGGTTTAATTTTTCTCAGAATTTTTAAACTTTTGGCATTTCTAGCCACCTTTAAGTTTCCATAAATTTTTACATATCTGTTATTTAATCTTCTATTTTTTCCTTGTAGGTTTATCCCTCTTTAAAATTATTTTGCTGTCCTTTAGTGTGGTTTCAGAATAGTTGGGAGATAAGCACATGTATCATTCATGTTTAAGCAGAACTGATACTCCTATTTTTAATGTTAACATTTATTGTATGTACTTTCCTATGCTTCTTGTCTTCTATATATTATCTCATTTAACCCTTATAAAAAACCTATGAGAGATGTTCAGGTACACAAAGCTAGTACTAAATAATAAATGCTTAACAACAGGCCATTTATCTTTCTATCCAAGATTAACTTCTTATTCAGCATACAGGAAGGTATGATCATTAAATCAAGCCTTACATTGCACAGAAAAGTCTACCCACAAAAACATTTATTTCAAAACATTTTCATTGCTGGCAATGAAATGGTTGCCAAAATAAAAATGGTTTGGATCAAAACATCCAAGCCAGTTGCTTCATGCAGAAACAGCTTCAGGACTGAGGACTAAGCAAGTGTTTGAAAGGAAATGGATTTTAACTAAATACGGTTAACATTCAGGATATTACAAATGTAAGATATATGACTGCATGTTTTCCTATCATATGATCTCCTTATACTTTGTTGGTGACTGTCTTCCACTGTCTTAGAAATCTGAAATATAAACAAGCATATAAATTCATAAAAGATGTGTCTAACTTTTTAGAGTTTCATTTTAACTCTTCTTTTTAGAATAGTAAGTCAAACACAGTTAAGTCAAGTTTTAAAAAATATGATAAAGCTATAATTATCAGTATCTCATGACTCAAATCATTTTTATTTATATACATATTTTAAAGAATTACCAAGCCACAATCAATATAAGACTGCAAAGCCTTAAAAATTTCCAATAAACAATGGCTGCATTTATTGTATAAGAATAGCAAACTTCACAAGGAACTAAATTCTTTGGTTACTTTTATTTAAATATGAAATTAGGAAAACAACAACCGTTTGAAGGTTTTCTTTTAAACTATTTTGCATAGAAGTCATTCATAAGCAACTTTTAAGTCTAAACACATCAAGGTTTGTGAGTAAGCAAAAGGATATGTTGGAACTTTTTTTAAAAATTTTTTTAATTTTATTTTTTTAAAAGATTTACTTATTTATTTATTCATGATAGACATAGAGAGAGAGAGAAAGAAAGAGAGAAAGAGAGAGAGAGAGGCAGACACAGAAGGAGGGAGAAGCAGGCTCCATGCCGGGAGCCGGACGCGGGACTCAATCCTGGGACTCCAGGATTGTGCCCTGGGCCAAAGGCTGGCGCTAAACTGCTGAGCCACCCAGGGATCCCCTGTTGGAACTTATTTAAAGTTGAAATTAAAGTAGTAAGCTAGATTATAGCTTAAATAGTATACTATTCTGGATTATACCTTAACTACCTTACCTAAACTGGATTATTGTTTAAATACTATACTACTGGGGTATCTGGGTGGCTCAGTTGGTCAAGCATCTGCCTTTGGCTCAGGTCATGATCCCAGGGTCCTCTGATCAGGCCCTGTACCAGGCTCCCTACTCCCTTTTCCCACTGCCCCTGCTTGTGCTTTCTCTGTCAAAATAAATGAATAAAATCTTTTTTTTTAAGATTTTATTTATTTATTCATGAGAGACACACACAGAGAGACAGAGACACAGGCAGAGGGAGAAGCAGGCTCCATGCAAGGAGCCCTATGTGGGACTTGATCCCGGGACTCCAGGATCACGCCCTGGGCTGAAGGCAGGCGCCAAACCGCTGAGCCACCCAATGATCCCAAGGAAAAAAATCTTAAAAAAAAAAAAATACTATACCACTAATTAACTATAGTTAGTACTATTTAAAATGTAATTATTTACTATTTAACACTTAAAACTAGAATAATATTCAACTACTTCAAATAAAATACAGAAACAGAGAAGGAGACAAACCATAAGAGACTCTTCACTATAGGAAACAAACTGAGGGTTGCTGGAGGGGATATGGGTGGGGTATGGGGTGGGCATTAAGGAGGGCATGTGGTGTCATGAGCATTGGGTGTTATATGCAACTGATGAATCACTAAATTCTATCCCTGAAACTAATAATACACTATATGTGAACTTGAATTTAAATAAAATACAAAGTAAAGAAATAAACTACAATACATTAAAATTGTAGAAAGATGGTAGATCTTGACTTTGCTCAACATTCTACAAAACTATCAGTTACTCAATAACTGAAAATTATACGGTGTAAAGATCTAAAAGTGTACATTTTATTTGCATTTCTTAAAATTTTAAAAGCATAAAAATTTTGATAGATTATGAAATGTGTACTTTTCTTGTCTACAATTAATAATGACCCTTTTTTCCTCTTATTTCATGGAAATTCTGTGCTTCCCTCCGTATTTCCTTCTGTTCCCAGTCTTCAACTTTACAATTTTAGAGTTGTAGCTTCTGATGCTGGGTCTCAGAACCTGATCAGTGCTCTAGGAGGGCAAGGGGCTGCTATGAAACTCACTTAAGGTGTGGTTTCCTCTGTCAGTAATGTGTATTTTGAAGAGTGTTCCAGAGCATTTAGATGATTACCTCCTTTTATGGTCTAACTCAGCAGATTATCCCTACATAGACCACTATAAAAACTGATTTCACAGTTTAATTAAGAAGCTTTAAAAATCATTAACTTTTAGAAAGTTTCCAAAACTATTTTGATTGATTTCCCTTTCATAAAGTTTTTACAAATGTCTATGGTTTGATGTTTATGTGAGGTATTAGCATGCAGCATATAGTAAGTCCTGAAAATGCTATATCTACATTTATTCAGAAGTGAAAATTTCAATTTCACAGTCATCATAAAACATTCATCACTTCCAGTATTCACAAAGATTAAAGGCTATTTTTGGACTACTTCTTAGTACTCATGGCTTATTTTACCAGAAACAAATTTAGATATAAATAATGTTTGGATATATGCATACATATGTACAGACACAATACAGACACATCCACATATGTATACGCTAAAATCCCTTTAGGAAGCTTTTAAAAAGTAACTCATCTAAAGTTAAAGGAAAAAACTATACAGACTTCTTTTGATAGAGAACTAACAGCTTCCACAATAGCTTCTCATGTAGAATTGCCCCTACATATAATACAATGCATAGTTTAGGGCGCATACATTTTTGAAACTATAGTTTTAAACATAAGAGTGGCTCTTTCTGATCCTCAGATTCTTCAAGTGGGAACTAAAGAAAAGTGGACACCAAATGAGCTCCAACAATGCTTTTGGCTTTTATTTTCTGGTTCTAGTTTTTAACCTTAGGTATAGTTTATTTTTTTACTTCATAATTAAATGCTTGCATTGCATCAATTAGAGAAGAAATAAAAAAGAAAGCTCAAAGAGGTGAGATGCAGGAGGGAGTCAATTTAAAAAAAAAATCTACTTATTTAAACCACTGGAAATAGCAACCAATCCAATTAATTGTGTAAGTGTGGAGGGAAGTATGAGGTTAGACCATTATTTAGCATTAATGACTTATTTTACAGTATGTTCATCATAGTATACAAATCAGCAGGTGATACAGTTATTCTAATATTCTACTCAGTAGTTCCAGATACATTTGAAAGCCAAAGTCAGTTGCAAAATGGGATTAAAGCAATGCAATTACTAACGCTTAAGAAAGATTGGCCAGTATCTGATTCTAATCTGCCCTTTGCTTTTATCATATGATGAACAGAGATAATTTGTATATACTTTCCTCTCAGTCTGTCAGAGAAAGGAGCCCTTATTCAAATTTTGTATTCAAACTTTGCTTGCATAGGAAAACCAATCAATGTTGTATATAGTATTTATCAAATTAGAAGACGTATATGTAAAACTAAATGGAAAGTCAGGTTTCCTGGGCTCAGATGTCAGTCTCGTATTCTACTAAAGAATTAAAAAGGTTATTAAGAAGGGCTCAATAGGTGATATAGTACAGATCTTGTTACACTCACAGGTCAGGGTGAAGATCAAATGAAATAATGTGGTATAGGCACTGGAAGACTAAAAAGTACCATAAAAGCATGACATATTACTTAGGAATGACTCCTCTTGATTAGAAGATGAAAAATGAAAAAAAAAAAAAGTCTACTGATACTTTGATAAGGAGAGAAAAAAAAATTAGATTTGTTACTTAAACCCAGTTTAGGGATCCCTGGGTGGCGCAGTGGTTTAGCGCCTGCCTTTGGCCCAGGGCGCGATCCTGGAGACGCAGGATTGAATCCCACGTCGGGCTCCCAGTGCATGGAGCCTGCTTCTCCCTCTGCCTGTGTCTCTGCCTCTCTCTCTCTCTCTCTCTCTGTGTGACTATCATAAATAAATAAAAATTAAAAAAAAAAACCCAGTTTAAATCTTTTTTTTTTTTAAATGGAGAAAATCTTAGGAGAGTCCTTCACATCAAGCTAAAATGGTTCAACCACCCAACAACACTCACAGGGTCACATTCTGAGAAAGCAGACAACATAGACAAAGACAGAATCCCACATCCTTTAAAAACCGCAAGTGAGGTGCTGTAGCCTCTCTAAGGTCTCCTCTAACTCAAGCATAGACTTCATCACCCCCTTTCCATTGTGCTTCTGGGGACAGTGTAGGGCTTCAGCCAGCTTACTACTTACTGCCTTATTTTGTAAAGATCTCTTTACAAGAAGAAGGCTTTCATTCCAGAATGCAAAGTCCTTTAATGTAGTCTCCACAGACTATATTAAGGTTATTAACCTTAAGAGAGTCTCAAAGACATTGCTACAGATTATCCAAATGTCTAAAGAAAATATGCTGACTCATCTGGAGTGAGCTCGGTTAGATACTAGCCATGATGAGTTTCCAGTCTAAAGGCAAGTGAAATTGTGTCTCCAATGCTAATCAAGATTTCCAGAAAATCTCAATTTATAGAATTTATCTGGCTGAATCTCAGCTAATATATGTATGTCTGGGGCATCTCTGGGGATGACCCATATGGGATCACTGATACTTACTTGAATGTGTTAGTTTATCAGTCAGGGGCTGGGGAAAAAAAAGATATCATAAATAACCTAAGAATTTGGAGAAGAGTTTAAATAGAAACTATTTCTGAAAATGTGGGGAAGATTTAGAGAAATCACAAGGGGTATTGTGGGACCCTCCTGGCTCTAAAAGCAATAGGTGGCCATTATGAACCCTAGGCTTAGAGGGGAAAGGGGAAAGCAATATTTAAGATGGCTTCAATGGTCAACGTGCTGCCAGACCCCTTGCTTTTATTTTTGTAGTTACTGCACAGAACATTTTAGGAATGTGTGAATGCTTGTCATAATCAGGCCTTTACCTTAATAAATAGAGATATGATCATTTATAGGAATTATACATGAAGAAAGTTTTAAAAATGTATTTTTATGATGTCTTATGTTGCGAGGGGAACAAATATTTATAATTTTCAAATATTCTTACCTAAATATTGTACAATGTAATATGAACTTTAATTTTTTGCTAATTTTCTAATATGAATTAAAAATGTTTTGTATGTTTGGGTTTTTTTGTTTTGTTTTGTTTTTTGTTTTTTTAGTAAAATGGACTCAGTAAGAAAATAAAAGTACCAGAACAGCAAATAAATAAAATGCACACGCTCTCCTCTCTCTCTCACATGTTCTCTATCTCAAATAAATAAATAAAATCTTTAAAAAAGGACTTTCATTAAATTCAAAGTTAGCAGCTGTTTCAGATCTAACTCTGGGTGTATGAGTCTGTGCTAAATAATGTGTCTTATCTTCAAGTCTCCATTTTTAATATGGATGTAATGACACTTGTATTTCAGGATTGCAAGGACCATGTCAAAGGTCTGGCACAGTTTCTCAAGAAATATTCATTCTTGTTGTACCTTCACCATTTTCCATCCCAAAGGATGTATGTAGGAATTAATGTGAAAAGTACAAGCAGAGAGCCTGATGAGAAGTCTGTCTTAAGGGTGGAGATGGGAAGGGGAATTTTCACCAACTAATTTTATTCAAGTGTCATGTATTTACAGATTCTGGTGTTGCCCCATCCCCATCAATATTTGTGTTCTGTATTTGTTTAAATAATTTATTTATTTTTGCACTGTCACACTCATAGCTATGGCTTAGAAGGGAAAAAGTCCCACAAATGATTTACTCTTTTGATAATGGCAATTGGTAAATAACTGTAAATAAGTATTATAAATTCACAAATAAGCATAGACAGAAAATTCACTTTGCATTTTTACTTCTCTAAAGCACCTAACCTAGCATATCATACAATTAACTTACACAAGAAATTAAAAATAAGAAAGAATAAGTAAGTGAGATGACTAATCCAAGTCTAACATCCCCGAACAGAATTCTAGAAGAGAATATGGAGGCAAAGAAATATTTGAAGAAATAATTCAAGAAAATTTCCCAGCACCGAAGAACATAAGATTCTAGACTAAACCTCATTGTTCAACACAATGGATGATAAAGGGAATACCAAATTGCCATTTTCTTATTCATTCACAAATATTTATTAAGAACCAGGCACAAATCTTGATGGCTGGAATAGAACATTAAACAAAATAGACAAAGTCCACACTGTCATGGAGTTTATATAGAGACACATAATAAACAAATTAACATGTCATACTAATTGCTATGCTACAACAAAGAGAATAAAAAAAAATAAAAAGTGAAAAAACAGTAAGCAGGAATAGGTGTGCTGGAAAGATACTTGTGGGTTGCTATTTTTTATAAGGGTAATCAGGGAAAAACTCAATAAAGTAACACCTGAGCAGAAACCAGCAAAAAGGGGGTGAGCCACATAGATACCTGGGAGAACATCCCATGCATGGGAAGGCTTCATAGAATTCCCCCTTATACAAAGGCTCTGAGGCAAAGCTCTTCTTGGACAAGATATAGGAAAAGAAAGGAGGCTAATCTGGCTATAGAAAGGAGAGTGGTTATGCATAGGATGAGAAAGGCAGCCAAGGTGGCGTGGGGTGCATTTCACATAAAACATTCTAGATAGATTATTGTGAATTTCTGGAATTTGGAGGACAAACAGTAGATACTAAAAACTTAGAGAAAAAAAGGAAAAAAGGAAAAAAACAGTTGACATGTAAAGGTTAAACAAGTAGAATGTCATCTCCACAACAACCTTTAACACCAGAAAGTAATGGAGAAATGGCTTCAAAATCCTGAGGCAAAATAATTTCGAACCTAGAAGTTTTTGCATATAGGCAAACTGTCAAAAATCTCTGAGGGCAGAGTAAGCTAATTTAATACATGCAAATTATATAAAAATTAACCTCCATGGATGCTTTCTTTTTTAAATTTATTTCTGACCTTTTATTTATTTATTTTTAGTATAGTTGATACACAATCATGAACTCTTTCTTAGAAACCTAATGGACAAGATATTCCAGCACAATAAAGAAATACGGAAAAAGGAAGAATTTTCCTTGGTTTACTTCCTTGTAGGAAGGAGTGTAGAACATAAGTATGCTACAGAGAATGAGATAGAATCTCCAAGATATGAAGGTAGATATCCAGAGTGGCAGATGTGGAGCAAGCCTAAAGAGCAATCTCCAGACTGGAACAAGTAAATAGAGGGATCTAGGAAAGGTATTCCTAAAAAAGATGAAATTACAAGAAATATCTTTTTAATTTATATTGAGAGGAGAATCATACTTGATTGAGAACTCAGCATGAATGATGCAGATAAATATAGAACTAAGCAAAGGGTAAGACTATTGCTGCAAGGAAAATAAAACATAAAAGAAAATGCAAATATGAAACACTGCACCAACTTGGCTATCGATTCAGGTGATTTCAGAGTCAAAACAATGTAAACAATGACCAATGAATTATGTGAAAATTATGATACAGCTGTATTAGGATGTTGATACAGGAATAGCTGCAGTGAAAAGGGGATAGTGGGTGGAAGTAGAAAAGGAAGGATTAAGGAATAAAAGGAAAGGAGAGATAATGTGTGACAGGAGATGAATAGAATGAGAAACGGAAATTTGACAGAAGGAAAGGGGAGTTTATTGCAATGGGAAACAGAATTATTTAGTCAATGGTTTGACAAACAGCTAATTAAAGAGAACAAAGTAAGATTTTATCTTATGCCAGATGTAAAAAGAAATTCCAGATAAATTAGAAACCTTAAATATAAAAGACAAAATGATACAAATCACTGAAGATCCAGGACCTACATCCACAGGCATGGATAGAAGTCTACAAGGAAAACAAAGGCATTGTGGGAACTAGACTCTATAGAAGACCCTGGTGATAAGCTCCTTCCTGATTCATCCCCTTATACAGTTCTCCCCTACAGTATATCTAGGCTGGGCTGTGTGACTTGTTCTAACCAACAGTTGTAGATGTAGTGATGTTCCAGAACTTTTCTGCCTTGATAGTACAAAGCTACTGCGGATTCTACTTTGGAAACTTTTAGAGTTTGGGGCCACTAAGTAAGACTCTGCTGGATAGACCATATAAAGGAACTAGATGGAGAAGAGAGGCACTGAGTCTATAGAGGGAAGGAGGGAGGTCCAGCCATTCTAAGAATCCTGGTCAAGAATCCAGATCACGTAGCTCCAGGTACCATCTGACTGCAACCAAGTGAGAGACAACAAGCAAGATGAAAAGAACATTTAGACAAGCCAAATCATTGCACCACAAGAAATAATAAAATGATATTTTTAGAGGGAGGGAGGGGCAGAGGGAGAGGGAGAGAGAAAATCCCAAGCAGGCTCCATGCCAAGAATGGAGCCTGATGTGGGGCTCAGTCTCACAACCCTGAGATCATGACCTGAGATGAAATCAAGAGATGGGATGTTCAACCAACTGAGCCATCCAGGAGCCCCAAATAATTTTTACTTTTGATGCCACTATGCTTTTGAGGTGGTTTATTAAGCAGCAAGAAACAAAACAATAAATATAAGATGATCTGGGTTACAGTGTACACAATCAAGAATTGGAGAGACATTCTTATTGAAAGTGACAAGTTCAAAAAGGAAAGTACAAACAATTATGATTATATAAAATTTTAAAACATTTTCATGGATTATTTGAAAATATTCTGCAACGCAATTTTAAAAGAGGTAATATCTTTATAAATGTTTTTAGAAATTTGTAAGAAAGAAATTCATTAGAAAAATGTATGAAGAATATGAACAGGCAATTCATAGGGGAGAAAAATCCAAATGTCAACCAACACAAAGATGCTCAGGGTCACTAGTAGTCAGATGGCAAATTAAAATGAGAATTGCTTCATAGTCAACATGTGAATAAAAATAAAAGGAGCTACAACTTCTGCTAGCAGAAATAAGAGGAAAAGAATCTGACAATATATATTAAGATTAATATATATATTTTTAAAAAGATGTTATTTATTTATTCATGAGAGAAACAGAGAGAGAGGCAGAGGCAGAGGGAGAAGCAGGCTCCATGCAGGGAGCCTGATGAGGGACTCCATCCCTGGACCGTGGGATCACGCCCTGAGCCAAAGGCAGATAGATATTCAACTGCTGAACCACCCAGGCCTCTCTATATTAAGATTAATCTGGCCAGCCCCGGTGGTTCAGCAGTTTAGCACCGCCTACAGGCCAGGGCCTGATCCTGGAGACCCCGGATCGAGTCACCTCAGGTCCCCTGCATGGAGCCTGCTTCTCCCTCTGCCTGTGTCTCTGCCTCTCTCTCTCTCTCTTCCTGTGTCTCTCATGAATAAATAATAGAATCTTAAAAAAAAGATTAATCCAATGACATGTGATGAAAAAGAATGCTACCAAGAGAGAAAAGGTAAATTATATTCTGCAGCCACCAAATGTCCATAAACTGATGAATGGATAAAGAGGCAGTATATATACATAAAATGGAATATTACTCAGCCATACAAAGAACGAAATCTTGCCATTTGCAATGACATGGATGGAGCTAGAGAATATCATGTTAAGTGATATGTCAGAGAAAGATAAACATAATTTCACTCATATTTGAAATTTAAGAAACAAATGAGCAAAGAAAATAGAGAAAAACCAAGATACAGACTCTTAACTACAGAGAACAAATTTGATGGTTACCAGAGGGGAGGTGGGTGGGATGATGGGTGAAATAGATGTTGGGGATTAAGGAGGGCACTGGCTGTGATGAGCGCCAGGTGATGTATGAAAGTGTTGATTCACTGTATTGTACATCTGAAACTAATATTACACTGTATACAAACTAACTGGAATTTAAATAAAAACTTTTAAAAAATAAAAATAAATAAAATGTTAGGTTTAAAACTGTTAAAAAAAACTTAAAGAAGAACCAAAAGAAAACAATGTAATAGATTTTCACTAATTGACTTAAAGAAATTTCAATGAAGTATTTTTTAGCAAGAAAAACATGCAGAGAAGTATTGTAATAATCCCATTTTAATGAAATAATAACAATGGGAAAAAACACTATGCATGTTGATGTTTCTATGTATGTACACATATATCTATACACAAATATTAAGGCATGGAGAAAAAGGATAAATCATCCCTTTTGGATGGCATCATGGGGGTTTAGGGATGCATAAAGTTCAAAGAGAAAAACAAAAACCCATATAGAAGGCATTCGTGATATGAACACAGTGACTCATTCAGTTAAAATTTCTTTATATGTATACCTGTATATAGAGACATAACAAAGTTAGATCTTTGTCTCATTCTGTATATTCAAATAAATTACAACTATGCAAATTTAAATGCGATAAATAAATATGGCTTAAGATAATACATGAGAACATTAATCAGTTCTCAAGAACTTTCTAATCTAATAAAAGTATTATGGTGGTGAAGCAGAAAAATTGGTGAACTGGATTACATTTACAATGAAAACTTCCGGCATTAAAAAAAAAAGTCATTGAAAAAGTCCATGCTGGAAAAATATTTCTAAAGGAGTTCATAAAATGCTCCTATCCTAAATACATAAAATGCTCATGGAAAACACTTAGATCTAAAGGAAAAATGAGCAAATGATATAAATAAAAAATTCACATTAAAATATAAGTGGCTAATGAGATAATAAATACAATTAAAACAAGTATAAATTAATACTTCACACTTCTTAAATTAGCAGATTTTTTAAAATGCTAATGCTCTTGGCAGCAGAATTCAGAAATCAGGCTAATTCACTGATAGAGAATCTTCTGGAGGGCAGTTTCAAATTATGTACTAGTGAAGTTAATGCCCTCTGATCCCATAATTGCATTTTTAAGTATCTATCTTAGAAAACAATCAGATATTGACAACAATTTGTGAATATTGATGTTATCTGTACATTATTTAAAACAGCAAAACCCTGGAAAGGCATATGCTTTCACTGACAGGAGGTGGTTTCCTCATGATGGAATGTTACTCTGCCATAAGGAAATGTTTTTACGAATATTTAATAGCAGAGATTCTAATGATAAAACGTTAAATTTAAACAGCAGAAGACAAATCATAAGTACAGTAATGACAAAAATTTTATCAAAGTAGAATTTTTATTAATAGAGACAGTAAGAAAATACATGAAGACACTGAATAGTTTTATCTAGACAGCAAAATCATGATTTTTTTAGTTTCTATTTCAATATTTTTCAAATTTGCTACAATTAACTTGATCCATTTTAAACTGATACTGTTAATGTATTCAAATTGTATCTTTAGGTTTAAAAGGAAAGCAACTGTTAAATCAGGTAAGTATTTTGTCGATGAGGAAATTTATCCTGGGGCTTATGAACATTCTGAAATTGTATATAAAATGTTGTTTGGATAGGAGGCAATCTACAATTTCATCAGATTCTCAAAGACAACCAGGACAAGCCACTAAAAGATAAAGTTAAAAAAAAATATATATATATATATGTCTTGATAAAAATATTCAAAAGTTATTTTCTAAAACTACTTGAGTTTTACTTCTAAAGCAAACAGTCTAAACTTTGTCTTCCTGGGCCTGATAGAGAAACTGCTAGATGGCTTGTTCAGGTACTCAAAGTAATTCTTCAAGCCAACCCACCCTCTCCCACCCCTCACCCCCTCACACACTAATCTAAATACTTTCTTCTATATACAGGTTTTACAAGCATTAAAAAAGATGTATTATGAATTGTAAAATCAAAATGAAAGAGCTGAATGTATAATACCAACCAATAGCTCATACATAGACAGGTATACAAAGCCTTAAAGAAAATGAAATGCCCAATGACTGCAGTAACTATTTATATTATAAAACTGCTTTGTTCTTTTGTTTTTATGCCACTTTTCATAATAGAAACAAATATTTCACCAGGATAAAAACAGTTACACCAGTTAATAATTTTTACCTCACTGTACTTAAAAAACACTGAATGACAGTGGTTGAGAAGTACCAGAGTTTACTTTTTGCTTTAAATATACACAAAATAGCCATCAAGTGTATGCAAATATGAAAGAATCCTCTAGTTGTTATTTTGTCTGAGGCATCAGAACTTTTTTACTCTATATCTGCAATTATTTTTAATAATGCTAAGAGAAAACTATTTCTCAACATAAACAAGATAAATGAATATACAGTAAATACATACAAATAAATATGAAGAGAAGATATGATTTTTAAGAGGTTCTCTTGGTATAGAAACTAAAATTTATTTGATAAGGACTAATTCAGCAACTACTTAAATTATACTTTACTATGTACATATTTATGTATATATATAATTATAGCACTGGTTTTTAAATGATTGAATAGTTATTAAAAATCTTAGCATTATTTTCAGAGTAGCATCTAACTTAGATTTAACCATCAGATTTTTCAAGGGAAAAATTATGCTCTGTTAAAGTATATTTTTAAATTAACATTCATTTCCAAAGAACACTGATTTGAAAGGGCTATTTCACTTTCCTTTATTTTTTATTTTTATTTTTTTACAGATGAAAGAAGAGGGCTTTATAAAATAATAGCATTATAACTGCCTGACTGCTAATTTCACATCAGTATTCATTTTTTATATAAATTAATTTTTATTGGTGTTCAATTTACCAACATACAGAATAACACCCAGTGCTCATCCCGTCAAGTGTCCCCCTCAGTGCCCGTCACCCATTCACCCCCACCCCCCGCCCTCCTCCCCCTCCACCACCCCTAGTTCATTTCCCAGAGTTAGAAGTCTTTATGTTTTGTCTCCCTTTCTGATATTTCTCACACATTTCTTCTCCCTTCCCTTATATTCCCTTTCACTATTATTCATATTCCCCAAATGAATGAGAACATACACTGTTTGTCCTTCTCCGATTGACTCAATTCACTCAGCATAATACCCTCCAGTTCCATCCACGTTGAAGCAAATGGTGGGTATTTGTCGTTTCTAATGGCTGAGTAATATTCCATTGTATACATAAACCACATCTTCTCTATCCATTCATCCTTCGATGGACACCGAGGCTCCCTCCACAGTTTGGCTATTGTGGACATGGCTGCTAGAAACATCGGGGTGCAGGTGTCCCGGCGTTTCATTGCATCTGAATCTTTGGGGTAAATCCCTAACAGTGCAATTGCTGGGTCGTAGGGCAGGTCTATTTTTAATTCTTTGAGGAACCTCCACACAGTTTTCCCGAGTGGCTGCACCAGTTCACATTCCCACCAACAGTGTAAGAGGGTTCCCTTTTCTCCACATCCTCTCCAACATTTGTTGTTTCCTGCCTTGTTAATTTTCCCCATTCTCACTGGTGTGAGGTGGTATCTCATTGTGGTTTTGATCTGTATTTCCCTAATGGCAAGTGATGCAGAGCATTTTCTCATGTGCATGTTGGCCATGTCTATGTCTTCCTCTGTGAGATTTCTCTTCATGTCTTTTGCCCATTTCATGATTGGATTGTTTGTTTCTTTGCTGTTGAGTTTAATAAGTTCTTTATAGATCTTGGAAACTAGCCCTTTATCTGATATGTTATTTGCAAATATCTTCTCCCATTCTGTAGGTTGTCTTTGAGTTTTGTTGACTGTATCCTTTGCTGTGCAAAAGCTTCTTATCTTGATGAAGTCCCAATAGTTCATTTTTGCTTTAGTTTCTTTTGCTTTCGTGGATGTATCTTGCAAGAAGTTACTGTCTCACATTTATATCTTTCATCCATTTTGAGTTTATCTTTGTGTATGGTGCAAGAGAGTGGTCCAGTTTCATTCTTCTGCATGTGGATGTCCAATTTTCCCAGCACCATTTATTGAAGAGACTGTCTTTCTTCCACTGGATCGTCTTTCCTCCTTTATCGAATATTAGTTGACCAAAAAGTTCAGGGTCCACTTCTGGGTTCTCTATTCTGTTCCATTGATCTATGTGTCTGTTTTTGTGCCAGTACCACACTGTCTTGATGAACACAGCTTTGTAGTACAACCTGAAATCTGGCATTGTGATGCCCCCAGATATGGTTTTCTTTTTTTAAAATTCCCCTGGCTGTTCGGGGTCTTTTCTGATTCCACAAAAATCTTAAAATAATTTGTTCTGTCTCTGAAGAAAGTCCATGGTATTTTGATAGGGATTGCATTAATTGTGTAAATTGCCCTGGGTAACATTGACATTTTCACAATATTAATTCTGCCAATCCATGAGCATGGAATATTTTTCCATCTCTTTGTGTCTTCCTCAATTTCTTTCAGAAGTGTTCTATAGTTTTTAGGGTATATTTTGAGAACCATTTGAATGGTAAATGGTTCTCCAACCTTTTATTTTCAGGTTGTAGGTGTGCTTTTGTCTAAAATGAGTCTCTTGTAGACAGCAAATAGATGGGTCCTGCTTTTTTATCCAGTCTGAAACCCTGCGCCTTTTGATGGGGTCATTAAGCCCGTTCACGTTCAGAGTTACTATTGACAGATATGAGTTTAGTGTCATCATGATATCTATTTAGTCCTTGTTTTTGTGGATTGTTCCACTGAACTTCTTCTTAAAGGGGAATTTTAAGAGTCCCCCTTAAAATTTCTTGCAGAGCTGGTTTGGAGGTCACATATTCTTTCAGTTCCTGCCTGTCTTGGAAGCTCTTTATCTCTCCTTCCATTTTGAATGAGAGCCTTGCTGGATAAAGTATTCTTGGTTGCATGTTCTTCTCATTTAGGACCCTGAATACATCCTGCCAGCCCTTTCTGGCCTGCCAGGTCTCTGTGGAGAGGTCTGCTGTTACCCTAATACTCCTCCCCATGAAAGTCAGGGACTTCTTGTCTCTTGCTGCTTTAAGGATCTTCTCTTTATCTTTGGAATTTGCAAGCTTCACTATTAGATGTCGAGGTGTTGAACGGTTTTTATTGATTTTGGGGGGGGGGATCTCTCTATTTCCTGGATCTGAATGCCTGTTTCCCTTCCCAGATTGGGAAAGTTTTCAGCTAGGATTTGTTCAAATACATATTCTGGCCCTCTGTTCCTCTCGGCGCCCTCGGGAACCCCAATTAAACCTAGGTTTTTCTTCCTTAGAGTGTCATTTATTTCCCTTAATCTGTCTTCATGGTCCCTTAATTGATTGTCTCTTTTTTCCTCAGTTTCCCTCTTTGCCATTAACTTGTCTTCTATGTCACTCACTCGTTCTTCCACCTCGTTAACCCTCGTCGTTAGGACTTCTAGTTTGGATTGCATCTCATTCAATTGATTTTTAATTTCTGCCTGATTGGATCTAAATTCTGCAGTCATGAAGTCTCGTGAGTCCTTAATGCTTTTTTCTAGAGCCACCAGTAGCTGTATAATGGTGCTTCTGAATTGGCTTTCTGACATTGAAGTGTAATCCAGATTTTGTAACTCTGTGGGAGAGAGGGCTGTTTCTGATTCTTTCTTTTGAGGTGAGGTTTTCCTTCTAGTCATTTTGCTCAGTGCAGAGTGGCCAAAAACAAGTTGTATTGGAACACGGGGGAGTATCACTGGTCCGTCCAGCTGGTCTTCTGGGGGAGGGGCCTGCTGTGCTGATTCTCAGGTGTTAGCACTTGGGGGAGCTGCTCTGCCCCTGCCTGCTGCCGGGCTCAGCGGGGGTTGTTTACCCCGTGGGGCCCCAGGAGGAACAGCCGCAGTTGCTATGGCAACTCTGGAAGCCTGGATTCAGCCCCCGCAGGAACTACGGGGCTCGGGGCTCTCGGTTCTCCGTCCGCAGGACCTGGAGGCTCCGGGGCGGGGCCGCTGATCTGCTCAGCTCGGGGCAGGAGCGTCCTCGCTGTCCTGGGCCCTCCTGGCCTCTGCCTGTCCCGGGGGAGGCCGGATCCTGGGCTGTGTCCCGGCGCCCTGTGCTCCGGGGCCTGCGCTGTGGGATTCGCGCTCCCGCCCCGCAGCCCCCTCCGCGGAGCCGCCGCCCGAGCCCCTCCGAGCTGCTCCGGTCGGTCCCTCGGTGCGCGCTGCAGCCCTTAGGGAGCTCGGCGCACTCTCCTGCGCTCGCAGGTGTCTGTTAGTGTCCCCGGGAGCCCGAGGGCATCCCCGCCCTCCTGGGTCCTGCTCCACCTCCCTGCGGGCCCCTTTCCGCCCGGGAAGGTTGGTGCAGCTCCTGCTCCTCCGGGACGGGGCTCTCCTGTCCTGGGGACCCTCGCCCCGGCCTCAGCCCGGCTCCTCGCGGGGCCCCTCCCCCTCGGAGGCCTTTTGTTCCTTTATTTCTTTTCCCCCCCGTCTTCCTACCTTGATAGAAGCGCGAACTCTTCTCACTGTAGCGTTCCAGCTGGTCTCTCTTTACATCTCAGGCCGAATTCGTAAATTTTCAGGATGGTTTGAAGGTTATCTAGGTAATTTTTTGGGGACAGGTGGTTTGGGGACCCTGCTCTTCCGCCGTCTTGCCCCTCCTCTCCTTCACTTTCCTTTAGTTCAAAGGGAAAGGATCTCTTTTAAACTTTAGCAGGGCATGGAAAAAAATAAACAAGTTGGCTCAACATAATTTCACATTTATTCCTTTTGAGAAGTTATGAAATAAAATCTATTATTTAATTACATTGGATCAAGAAATAGGAAGAAAAAGATGCATTTAAGTCATAATGGCCATAAGACAATAAATTATTATGCTTCCTCTTGGAAGAAAAGTGTTTCAATATGTGGATGGGCATTGTCTAAACGTTTCGAATCTACTTTGGTAAGGTTTAAAAAGGCTTCAAATAAAAATCAACAATAAAATGACAAATGTCAAAACTGAAGGAATAAAAAATCTGCTCATTAGGACTAATTTATGGGTATTTCTATAATATCAAATTTAGTTTTTGCTCTGAAATCTGTTTCTACCAGTTTACTAAACATACATACACACACGTATAATTTTGACATGCACAGCTAAGGAAGTTTTACTAGACGAGTAGGATTTATCTTTGCCATGCTTGAATAAAATTTACAAGATGTTCCAAATTTAGTACAATAGTTATGGAAATAAGAATAAAGGTTTTCAGCTTTTTTAACCTGCAACAGGATTCTGAAGTTGGTCAGACTCTAGCAGGGCACCAGGAGAATGAACACTGATGACTAGATCAGATAATCACTGCCTTCATATGCTTTGCAGCAGAGGTCAACAAACCGTGTAAAGGCCTAAACAGTTAATACTTTCAGCACTGCAGGCCATACACTTTCTGTCGCATCTACTCAACTCTACCACTGAAGCGTGAAAAGAGCCATACACAATAGATCAATGGATGAGCATGGCTGTGTTCCAATAAAATTTTATTTACAAAAAGAGGCAAAGGGCCAGATTTGGCCAATGGGCCATGGTATGCTAGCCTATGGTCTAAAGTGTTGTGGAGAAAACATGAAAACTATACCGTGTCAGAAGAAAATGCTATGAAGTAAAACAAAGCAAACAAAACCCAGAACTCAAAACAACATCAACTTAGGAGTTTAAATGTGTAGCCATTATGTACATTTAGATAAAGAATTATTGGAAAAACATACGATTAGTTATATTAGCTGTTCAGAAGTTTTGATCTGACCTTATAAAACTACTTTGTTAAAATAGCATTTACCACTTTTGACATTTATTTGCAAAGTATATCCTTACTAAGTCCTATTTTCTCCTAATGCTTTTACCCTTACAGCCAGACTATAGGCTCCTCAAAAAAACCCCAAAACTAAACAAAACTTTTTCAAATACAAATTCATACTTTTAAACAATATACTACTATATTTCTACTATATTCTCATTTACTCTCAAATAGTGAACTAGATGACACTGATTACTGACAATTTTGTTGAATGATAGAGAAGAACCATAACTTTAAGATGTATAATTAATTAAATGTTGATGGTGATAAGGAAATCTAGAATACAAACCTACAACAAGCTCCAAGTTTAGAGCTTGTTACAATTAAATTATTTTCTTTCTCTTCTTTCGAGATTTTTCCCTCTTACATATGTATAGTAAAACTCTTGACATACAATTAGTTTCTTCCATTTTTAAATGAGTTACTATTAGTTTTAGCAAAGATATCTAAACAGAGAGCAGGTCACTATTTTTTGTCTTGTTCTATAGAAGTAAGACTAAAGCAAGTTTTGGCTTTTGTCTTCATTCATGTATTCAGCAAGTATTTATTGAGAACCTACTATATACTATGCATTATGCTACGAGGTAGGGTACTATATTGAAAAAAACAGCTTTGGTCTGTCTTCAAGGATCTTCCATTATGACAGCAAAGAAGTAAATTAATAAATGAAAGATTTACAAGACAAAATAAATAATACAGAAAAAACCCAGGTTGCTGAAATAACTATAATAGAGAAGGCATCTACATTAGGCAGAGGTATCACGGAATGCCTTTCAAACCGGTGACATGTCAGCTGAGATTTGAGATCTTCAGGAATTTAGGGCTCTAGTCATTCAAAGTGTACTAACTGGTGGGGAGAAGGGGATGGAGAGAGTTGCACGCCAGGTAGAAGAAAGAATATGTACAAAGATTCCTGGACAGCAAATAACTTGGCTTGAATGAGAAACTGAGAGATGACAATAGTGAGTTAAAGAAATAAAAATCAACAAATGAGGACAGAGAAAAGGGCAGCAGTCTCCTTGTGCAGTGCAGTGTTGGCCATTATAAGAAGTATGAATTCATTCTAAATCACTGGAAACCAATGCAGAGCTTAAAGTTGATGGACCATATGATTTATCTAAATTAGGACTCTGTGAGTGTTAAAGTAATTACAGTAATTACACCTGGATAACTGGCTTAAACCAGAATGTTCTGGGTAAATGGAGACCTAAACAGAAGAGTGGCAAGTGCTGATTGCATTTTGAGAACCTTTGCTGCTGTGAGGAGAAGAGACTGAAATAGGGCAAGAGTGGAAGCTGGAAGTCCAGTGAGTTTATTACCACTGCGGTTCTCTAAGAGAAATGGGTAGTGCTTGATGGCACTGATAATGCAGTAGATGCAAGGGAAATATACTCTGGAGGTAGCTTAACATAACTTCTTGATACTCATCCATAAGTTTATTCAAGGATAAGACTGGTAAGTTGGGAAGTAAAGTTCTATTAATGAGATACCACATGGGCTATATTGACTTACTATACAATACTTCAGAACTTAAGATACTAAGCTGCACACCTGAAACTAATGTAACACTGTCAATTATACTCAGATAAAATTTAAAAAAGATATTATGACTCTACAAAATACTATAGAACCATAAACGGGCACATGGGTGGCTAAGTGGATTAAGTGTCTGATTCTTGATTTTGGCTGAGATCATGATCTCAGGGTCATGGTATTAAGCCCTGTGAGGGGCTCTATGCTGGGCATGGAGCCTGCTTAAGATTCTCTCTTTCCCTCTCCCTCTGTTCCTCTTCTCTTTTTTTAAAAAAAAAATAAGTTAAAAAAATTAAAAAAACCCCATAAATACATGCATACCATTTTCAACAATTTTAAATAATTGTGTACTCATCAAAAGTAATGAACATTTATGCAAAGTACTAGTAAATGTTGATTTTAAAAACTGATTATTTTAACTCTTTTAAGTTATTTATTTATTTATTTATTATTTATTTATTTATTTATTTAACAGAGAGAAACAGAGTGAGAGAGCAAGCATGGGGAGCAGCAGACTTGCCACTTAGCATGGAAACCCCTGCTTCCTCCCAGGACCCTGGGATCATGACTAGAACTGAAGGCAGGCATTAACTGACAGCCACCCAGGTAACCCCAAAACTAAATATTTTAAAGAAAAGTAGTATCCTTATGTAAAGCTAAATCAGGTTTCTGGGATATTTACAGTTTCTTAGTTTACATACCTATATAGTCAATAACAGGTAAAGTTTTAATAGATTTTCGATATTTCATTATTTTATGCTTCATCATTTTGTAAGTCTCAAAGTTTAACTCAGATGCATCTCTTTAAAAACTTTCAGAATTAATGAATAGTTAATGTCAAGCTTCCCAAATCAGGAAATTGAGTAAGAAATGGAAATTACCAAGCAAAACACAACATGTAGAGAGAATACATCCTCATTCTTATCCATCACCCTGCAAAAAATCGTTTCCTCCTCACTAGTCACAAGTCCTTGAACCAGGTAAAATTGTCTTGTGCCAACAGAACATTATAAATGTGTTTGTACATTCTCAGGATGCAGTGATTTCATCTTTCTGGGCTCCATTTTCCTCATATAAAATGGGAGATAGTAAGAACTTCTTAGGATTATTATGAATGAATGAATTATGACTTATGATGAATATGGCTTCTTTTACAAGGATACACAGACACCACTGTATGCAGACATGTGCATTAAAGAGAGGTTAAAGAAGGAACATGCAGTACAGCTTCCAGAAATGTTGAGTGAATTAGACAGTAATCAAAATAGTATATTTAAATTGAAACAAACATAGATACATTATGGCATAGAATAAAAAAATTGAATTTCATTATTAAAAATTTTTCTTAAAAGTCACACTTACTTAAAAATTCATAGAGTCTAACCTATCCGTAGAGTGGTAAATGTACACCAAGTACCTAGAACACAGTAAGGCTACTTACTGTATGCCTGAAAGAGGGCAGACACTCCAAATATGGTATCTGTAGAGAAAACTAACTTTAGTGCTTTTGAAACGACTAGTACTAAGTTATAACATATAATTACTTTTATGAAAGAATTATCCCTTTCTCAACATTTTGTTCAAAAAAAGGACTTGACAAAATGGCATCGTTCTCTTTTTTCAAATACTTAAAACGGTGTGGTGGTATTCAGCCCATTTTTATAAAACGGATCTTTTTGGTCTCATTGATGATTTGGACTATCTCGTAAAATGCACACTCTCCTGGGAGCCTTAGAGCTAAAAACAAACAAAATCAAGACAATTACAAAGAGAATGTAAAAATTTTAACTCAATTAATTCCTATTCAATTTCCTTTTATTCTCCATCCATTTAAATGAGAGAGGCAGTAACATATGCACAGAGATAAGGAACTCAGATGTTGTCAGTTCTTTACCCCAGTCCTTCTCAGGGAAAATTCCTACACAGCACAATAATCAGATTTACATGTAAGTTAAAAATCCTTTTCTGACAACTCAACATTTATTGTGCTCTCTAAGCAGAATAAGTTACGTGCTATTTAGAGTTGCAAATAAAATAAGAATACAAGTGAGTAGAAAAATGGAGAGCAAAAAGTTCCACTCCGAATTTAAGGAGCCTATCCTAGTGTGGGAGACCATACACATATCTCAAAGTCTGAAAACAAACACATGAAAATTCATAAATAAATATGACTCGATTAAAGCTGTGCGTAACTACTACTGGATAAAATAGCACCACTTCAGCTTTTACTAATTTCAAATTTGTAATTATTGGGATACCCTGGATATGGGAATTCAGCTTTGACTTATGAAAACTGACTAAATGTATCAAATCTGAAAACACCTCAGTCTTCCAAATAGAAGTGCTTTCAAGAACTACTCACTTCCTTTCCAAAAATGAGAAACTCAGAAGTATGCAACTTAGAATTCTTGGGGCACCCGGGTGGCTCAGTGGTTGAGCGTCTGCCTTTGACTCAGGTTGTGATCCCGAGGTCCTGGGATGGAGTCCTACATCAGGTTTCCTACAGTAAGCCTGCTTCTCCCTCTACCTATGTCTCTGCCTCTCTTTGTATGTCTCTCATGAATCAATAAATAAAATATTTTTCTAAAAAAAATAAAATTATTAATTTCAAGTCTATGAGTCAAGAAAGACATGTTTTGCTCTACTTGTATTTGCAACCAAATGAGCTAAATTATTCAAGTAGAGGTACTACAGTTCCCTCTCAATTCACCTAGCCTTTTAAAATGATAATAATAATAGTAGTGGTAGTGGCAGTGGTAATATCCATATATTAACTGCTTAAGCCCCTGTCCAAATCAAACTCTGTCTTCATCTCCCACCCAACCCTCACTTCTACCAAGCCAAAGCTTCTCCATACTAGTCCTACTGACATGTGTTTGAATCTATTTTTTAGTGGATTGCAATAATATTTCAAATTCTATCTAACCCAATTTTTAAAAAAGATTTTATTTATTCATTTTGAGAGAGAGAGAGAACGAGCAGGGGCAGAGAGAGAGGGAGAGAAAGAATCTTGAGCAGACTCTATGCTGAGCATGGAGCTCGATCTCACAGTCCCAAGATCATGACTTGAGCTGAAATCAAGAGCCAAAGTTTAACCAACTGAGCCACCCAGGCACCCCTTATTTCTAAAACCTACTCAATTTTTAAAACTCGGCTCAACCTCATATCCTCTAGGAAACCATATCCTTTAGGAAACCTAATGCCCTGTTCCCAAAGTGCCCAGAGCATTACTGAATAAGTGCTGGCATATATCTGGTATATTTAGCACCGGAAGGACAGGTTTCCTTTTGTATCTCTACCACATATCTGCAAAATTACTTAAAGTCAGAAATCTCATCTTTCCTTATTAAGTATCTGGAGCACCCAGCATTAGAGTAGATGCTGAAAATATATTCCGTTATATGAATGAATGTGTTGTGCAAAATTCTAGGTATGGTATAAAAACTACTTTAATATTTTACTGATAGGAACAGCTTCAGAGATGGAAAATAACTTGATCAAGGTTTCAGAGTTACTAAGTGATGGAGTTAGGAATAAGTCCAGGCCTGCTGGGTCGCAGCCCAGGTGACTCTATGCTGTTAACTCAAAATATTATCTTAGGTTCCCAGATCTTACGTTCCTGGACGTGCCAGTATTGAAAATTAAGCTACCACCCTCTGGCCAAATGAAGAGTCATTTTAAAGCATGCAAACTGGGATTTCAGTTAAAACATTTAATTTAGTGTTTCAAATTGCCACTGGAGGACTTCTCAAAGCTTTAACAGTCATATGAATGGATATCTCTACAGTAGCAGTTTTCAGTTTCACACTGTAGATTATTTCATGAGTAGAAAAAAGAATGAGTGGACCACTAACTCCACCTATTTCCAGTTGCCACTGGAAAGAAACCTCACCATTACCCGTGGGAAGAATGGCATCTGGGAAAATACTGTAGAAATATCATTAAGTAAATCATTAATCCATGCCATAAAATAGACTACAGACACTGTCATATTATAAACTTTAGAAGAATCCAGCTGGAAGACCACCCAGGGACTCCTAGGAGCCCATCAGTGGTCTGTGGGGACCACACTTTGAGAATCACCATTACAAGAAATGAAACAGCTTCCTCCTCAGTAATTCAGGAACTCATGGTTTTTTGTGTTTTGTTTTGTTTTGTTTTGTTTTGCTGGTGGAACACACTGCCCTTTTAAGCCAAAAAAATCAAAGCAGTAAGATCTCTACATTTTTCTAAAACATTGTCATAACCCCAAACTATCTTGTTTATGGGATGTAGTCATGTGGGCAGTGAACTTCTATATATGTGTAAGTATATATGTATAGACTATATACACATAAACACAGCTCTTAGTTTTTTTCATTTCTTCTTCTTTTTTTTAACTGCAGAGCCAGCAGTCATTCTGAAAAAATAGAACTTGCTGTTTTTCTTTTTTTTGTTTTTTGTTTTGTTTTGTTTTTCTTTTTAAAGATTTTATATTAAATGAATGAATGTTATCAGACATCCCTAATATCAGTATCTAAGCCAAACCAGGCCACTGTGTCATTTAAAGGACTACTTAGTTTGTCTAGATGGTTATATTCTCTGTCTATAATGCTATCACCACTGAGAGTAGTTTGCAGATGCCTTCTCAATCAATTTATGAGCCATAAAGGAGGACAGTCTTTTTTTCTTAATTTTTATTTATTTATGATAGAGAGAGAGAGAGAGAGAGAGAGAGGCAGAGACACAGGCAGAGGGAGAAGCAGGCTCCATGCACCTGACGTGGGATTCGATCCCGGGTCTCCAGGATCAGGCCCTGGGCCAAAGGCAGGCACCAAACCGCTGCGCCACCCAGGGATCCCAGGAGGACAGTCTTGATATTCTGCAGTAAGAATACAAACATTTATTGGTCACTGTCTTTGTGACAAGAAATATTTGCGGAGCTGAGTATACAACAGTGGAAGAGAAAAGAAAATAGGCTAAAATCATCTTTATCACCTTAGAATTTATATTCTACTAAGGAGAAGGACATAAATAAGGAAAGGCCAGAAGTATGATAGGTAATCATAAGAACTGTCAATGGGAAGGAGGAAAAACACAGATACTTTTAAAAGAGTAGTCAGAGAAGGTGTTCTGTTCTGTAGGAAGTGAGGGAGCAAGACAGGCAGCTATCTGTGGAAAAAATGTTCTAGGAAGAGGAAGTGGCAAACGCAAAGGCCCAGGGCCAAATAACAGCCAGGAGGCAGAGATGCACAGAGTAGGAGTCAAAGAGGTAAGAGAAGGAAAGGCTGTGGAAGACTAGGTCTTGCAGGGGACTGAAAATGCTGGTTGCTACACTGAGTAAGATGAGAGGACAGTGAAGGTTTTTGAGCAGAATCATGACATTACCTGGCTTACATCTGAAATGATTATTCAGCTCTGTTGAGATAAAACTCATCACAACAGGACACACAAGAAATAGAGAGCCTAGACATAAGGGCTGCTGTACACTGAAGATACAAGCCTGGAGACCAGTGAAGAGGTCTGGGTTAGAGACATAAATTTGGGACTTATCACCAGATATCTGGTACTGGAAACCAGATCCTTAAAAAGATCGCGGGAAAGAGTAGAGACAAAGCCAAAGAGTGTGAGCGATTGATGTCGGATAACTCCAGATTGAGAACAACCAGCAAAGGAGGCTCAGGAAAGTGAGGCAAAGGACAATAAGAGAGTTTAGTGCTCCAGAAGCCAAAAGAGAACATTTCACGGAGGAGGGAACATGTGACCATTAAATAGTGCTGAGCAGTCCAGTAAGAGGAAGACAAAATCACCTCTGGCCTCAGTAACACAGAGGTTTCTTACGCCTCAGCACAAGCAGCAGAGAAGTGGCGAGGATGAGACCTGACTGAAAGAGTCTAAAGAAAGTTGGACTCAAATAATAAAATAACTTCATAAGGTAGCACAAATATATCAAATTAAGATATCAACAGCTTTTCTCTACACACGATAACTGAAAAAGATACTAGAAGAAAATATCTCCTTTCAGTGAAAAAGGAAAATACTTCTGGAATAAACATCACAAAAATGTACAGAGTTTTTTATGAGGAAAACTTGTAAAAAAAAAACTGCTGAAAACTGTTATAGACTTGAACATGTGAATAAACACATACCTTGTTTATAAACAGGATGACTCAATAGCATATAGATGCCAGTCTACTTTACGTAATTCATCAAGTCCTTGACTAGAGATTCCTCTAAAAACACCGTTTTTCTCTAGAGCCAGACGATTTTATTCTAAAACTCATGTAGAAAAATAAGCATGTAAAATTAGCAATAAAAACTGTGAAAGCGGGTAGCCTGGGTGGCTCAGCGGTTTAGCACTGCCTTCAGCCCAGGGTGTGATCCTGGAGATCCAGGATCAAGTCCCACATTGGGCTCCCTGCGTTGAGCCTGCTTCTCCGTCTGCCTGTGTCTCTGTCTCTCTCTGTCTCTGTCTCTCTCTGTCTCTCATATAAAATCTTAAAAAAAAAAATTGTGTAAGGTTAGAACAATAAAGGGAGACTGTCCTACCTAGATTGTTAAAATCTAGTATAAAGTCTCTATAAATAAAAAAGTGTAGTAATGGCATGCAAACAGCTAGATGAACTGGTGTAACAAGACAGAAAGTACAGAAATAGATCCAATATTAGAAAGGGAGACAGAACATGAACACTCCTAACTCTGGGAAACGAACTAGGGGTGGTGGAAGGGGAGGAGGGCGGGGGGTGGGGGTGAATGGGTGACGGGCACTGAGGGGGGCACTTGACGGGATGAGCACTGGGTGTTATTCTGTATGTTGGCAAATTGAACACCAATAAAAAACAAATTTATTATTAAAAAAAGAATAAAAAAAGAAATAGATCCAAGTATATAGGGAAATTCAGTATGTTATCTTTTTAAATGACATTTTTAAACCACTTGGGGATAAGGCAGAAAATATTAAACTCCATATAATAAAAGGAGTTGGGACAAACAGATATTTGGAAAAAAGATAAAATTGGATCAATATTTCATCTCATACACACGAATAAACTCAATTTTTAATCTGGATTTTTTTTTAGGTGTTGAATTTTATAAATTTTTTGTAAATTTTGGATACTAACACTCTACCAGATATGTCATTTGCAAGTATCTTCTCCCATTCCACAGGTTGCTTTTTAGTTTTGCTGAATGTCTCCAACACTGTGCAGAAGATTTAATTTTGATGACATCCCAACAGATCATTTTTGCTTTTGTTTCTCTTGCTTTTGGAGACATACCTAGTAAGAAGCTGCTATAGCCGATTTCAAGAAGTTACTGCCTGTGTTCTCCTCTAGGATTTTAAAGGTTTCCTATCTCACACTTAGGTCTTTAACTTTAAATTTATTTTTGTGTATGGTATAAGAAAGTGATCTCGTTTCATTCTCCTGCATTTGGGTATCCAGTTTTCCCAACACCATTTGTTGAAGCGACTTGTGGTGATGAGTACAAGGTCATGTACTAGTAGGTTAACACTACACTACATTGTACACCTGAAACTAATATTACTCTGTATGTTAACTGGAATTGAAATAAAAACTAAAAAAACAAACAAAAAAAACCCAAGTGTTTGGAAACCTGTGGTACAAACGTATGGGAATAGCTACGTGTTTTCCTCACTGAAAACATACTGTGAATAAACATTCTTTTAATTAAAAAAAAAAGAATACATTCCAAATGGATCAGAAATAGTGTAAAAATATAAAACCATATAATACTTGAGGAAAATATGAGTGCACTTCATACAACCTGGGTATGAAAAATGTTTCCAAAATGTGATTTTAAAATACAGCTACAATTAAGGAAAAGATGGATATATTTCACTACATAAGACAAAAATCTTCTGCATGCAAAAATTACCATCAGCAAATCCAAAAGAAATGAGAAACATGCAATCCAAAAATAGGACTAATATCCCTAATTTATGAAGAACTATCAAAAATCAAGGGGAAAAAAGCTACTGAGAAAATACACAAAATATACTGATAGATAGCTCATAAAAAGAGATACAAAACATTTCAACCTTACCCATGACCAGAGAAAAATAAAACTATACCAAGATACGACTTCTTACCTATAAGATTAATAAAAATTCAAAAGCGTGACTTTGTTATGCAAGATTAAAAAAACCCTCAAAAATCAAGGGGCAAAAGAATATATAAAGAATACTATCTTTGTGAAAAGTATTTGTATCATTCTATATAATATGTATAATATATGTGCATATAGATGAATATGCATGTTTGTGATTATGTGTATATGTATATATGTGTATACATAAATAAAAAAAAGCAATGGATTTTCCTGAGAAAATTTTTTAATATATTGTTGACTTCTGAATCATTTTAATGTTTTATACATTTAGGCAATCATAACCGAATCATTAAGATTGTATGTGGTTGGGGCAGAAATGAAGCAAACTAGATATTCAGCAATAACACAACATTCAGAAGGAAAGGAAAAAATACCCAAATACATTTTTAAAGAATCAGATTTATTAAGATACAATTTACACATGATAAAATACCCATTTTTATGTGTAAAATCTGATGAGTGTTGACAAATGTATGTACTCCTGCACTAACCATCACAATCAAGAGCTATAGGATATTTCTTTCTTTCTTTCTTTTTTTTTATTGAGAGAGAGCATGCACATGAGCGGGTGTTGGGGGGTTGGGGGGTGGGGAGGGCAGAGGGAGAGAGGGAGTCTTAAGCAGTCTCCATGTTCAGTGCAGAGCAACATGGGGCTCTATCTCAGTATCTTGAGGTCAAATTTTGGACCTGAGCCAAAAAGTCAAGAGTCTGATGCTTTACCAACTGAGCCTCAACCAGGTGCTCCAAGATCTGTAGGACATTTCCATAACCTCTAAGCCCCTAGTCAACCACCAACAGGTCTTCTGTTACTATGGATTAGATTTCTCTGTTTTAGAGCTGCATATGAATGGAATCATACATCATATATGCTAGTACTGAGTCTTTCATTCAGCCTAATGCTGAGAGTCATTTATGTTATTTGTGGTATCTGTAGTTCATTTTTTAAATTCTTGAGTAGTATCGCATTTTATGAATATTTCACAATTTTTATCTATCCATTGAACTTTTTTTTTTTTAAAGATTTTATTTATTTATTCATGAGAGACTCAGAGAGACAAAGAGAGGCAGAGACACAAGGCAGAGGGAGAAGCAGGCTCCATGCAGGAAGCCTGATGTGGGACCCGATCCCGGGTCTCCAGGATCATGCCCTGGGCTGAAGGCGGTGCCAAACCACTGAGCCACCCGGACTGCCCTATCCTTTGAACTTTTTTTTTTCTTTAAGATTTATTGATTCATGAGAGACAGAGAGAGAGAGAGAGAGAGAGAGAGAGAGAAGGACAGAGAGAGAGAGAGAGGCAGAGACATAGGCAGAGGGAGAAGCAGGCTCCATGCAGGGAGCCCGATGGGGGACTTGATCCCAGGATTTCAGGATCACATCCTAGGCCGAAGGCAGGTGCCAAACCGTTAAGCCACTCAGGGATCCCTCTCCATTGAACTTTTGAGAGATACTTGAGTTGTTTCCAATTTGGGGCTATGATGAATAAAGCTGTATAAACCCACCATGTAAAAGTAATTGTGTAGGCATTTTCTTTTCTCTTGATTCTTCATGCACAGAAAGAACTGCAAGGTCCTATGGTAAGAATATGCTTATAAGACAATGTAAAACTCATTTCCAAAGTGTTTTGTTATTTTACATTCCCATCAGCTTTTCATCCTCACAAACATTTTCAACCTTATTTTTAGCCATTTTAATGGAAATATAAAATATCACATTTTTTTATATCACATGGTTTTAATTTAAATTTTCCTAATGACTAATGATATTGGGCATCCTTGCATGTGTTTATTGGTCATTCACAAATGTTCTTTTATGAAAAGTGTTTTTACAAATTTTTTGTCCATTTTTCATTGGATTGTTGGTCACATTATTATGGATTAATCAGTACCTTATATATTCTAAAATTAATTCAATAATCAGTATGTGTACTGATTAATCCATTATCCATATGTTCATATGAATATCTAATGAATATATGAATGAATATATGATCCATATATCCAGTATATATCATTAATCAGTATATATACTGATATTTGTATTGTTTCTATATACCCTGTGGTTATGAAGTTTTTCTCTGATGGTTTTTTTACACTTTTAGCTTTCATGATAATGTTTACATAAGATATAAAAGAGGGGTTGAAGTTCATTATTGTTCTATGTGGCTATCCAGTTGTTTTAGCACTATCTGTTAAAAATACTATCCTTTCCACCTTAAATTACTCACCCTGTCAACTTACTGAAATTCAACTGAAATATATATGTGGCTCTATATCTGTATTTCTTATTTTGTTCCACTGATCTGTAGGTCTACCCTTGTGCCAATACCACTGCATTGATTACTGTAACCTCAAGACAAAGTAAATCATCTCATTTGTTCCTTCTCAGAAGTGTTTTGGCTATTTTACATCCTGTGCATTTCTGTATAAATTTTATAATCAGTTTGTTCTTGTCTCGAAAATAGCCTACTGGGATTTTAATTGGGGTTGCAATAAATCTGTAGGTCAATCTGTAGCAATAAATCTGTAGGAAATCTAACAATACTGATTTTTCCAATCTACAAATTATCCCTTTTGATATATTGAGGTCTTTTTACTTAGTAGTGTTTTGTAGTTTGGGGTGTATGGTTCTTACATCATTTAATTTATCTCTAGGTACTTTATGTTCTTGATACTATTTCAAAGGGTGTTTTTAAAATTCTAATTTCATTGCTAGTATAAAAAATACAATTGATTTGTGTGGATTGGCATTGTGTCCTTGACCTTGCTAAATTGAGTTATTAATTCTAGAAACTTCAGTTTTAGGTTTTTTTTTTTTTTTTTTTTTTTGTCATTTGCTATGACTTTTATTTTTTATGTTATCTTATGGCATGGTTAGGGTATCCACTACAATGTGATCAAGATATGTGATACAAAGAGCATCTTTGCCTTGCTCTCATTCTTAAGGAAAAAGCATCTGGTCTTGAACTTTACTAAGTGGGTTTGCCTTAGTAGAGATCCGGGGACAGCAATCCCACTATTCATATTTTATGTATCAAAGGACTGATCAAGTAAGTACATACACTGAGGTTGTTGATAAGTCAGTTCTTATTATGAAAGAAAAGAGGATAAGATAGAGACTAAAGAGCAAGAATTTGATTGTTAGAAAAAGATAACAGGGAAGCAGAAACTGAAGATGGCCCCTATAAACAACTTTTTTGAGGAATTTTAATGTTAAAGAAAAGCAGCTACAGAAAGAAGGTCAAAAAGAAAAGGGGCGAATTTCAGACAAAAGAAAAAGAACTGATTTTTATGCTGTTAAGAGTAATCCAGTAGACAGTGGTAAAGTGATGATGCAGAAGAAAGCCATGCTAGTGTCTTTGTATGAGAGAGAATGGATGGAATCTAAAGGACAGGTGGTCAGGTTAGCTTTAGGCTGAGAATGGAGAGTTAAATATGTTGTAAATTGAGAATGAGGATGGGAAAGAAGTTGTTAGAGATTTAAAGAAAAGGAAAAAGGTACAATATATCATCCACGAGATTGGGAGATGGAACAAAATGGGGGAATATGTATTATATATTGCACTTTATATATGATATATATGCATAAATACATGTAACATTATATATTGTAAATATCTAACAGGGCACCAGCGAAAAACTTATTTGAAATTCCTGATCAGGGCAGCCCTCATGGCGCAGCGGTTTAGCACCGCCTGCAGCCTGGGGTGTGATCCTGGAGACCCAGGATCCAGTCCCATGTCGGGCTCCCGGCATGGAGCCTGCTTCCCCCCTGCCTGTGTCTCTGCCTCTCTCACTCTCTCTGAATTAAAAAAAAAAAAAAAAAAAAATCTTAAAAAAAAAAAAATAAAGAAATTCCTGATCCTGTCTTTATTGTAAGACCAATCAGCATAATTGCATATTTTTTCCATTGATAGCTTCACAGATAGAGGCTGACCATTGGTCAGAATTTAACCAGCACTTTCCAGGTGAATGAGACAAAGGGGAAAAGGCCAAGGGAATGAAACACATGTGCAAGGAAATTATTCTAGTCATTGACCATGAAGTTTATAATTAGGTGAGGGATTAGGGGAGGTGGTGACTGTTTTAAATTGAGGTTCTAGAGGGGCACAGTTATTGTTAACAACAAGGTCTTGGATGCGACCACGGGAATTAATGACTAAAGCAAGCTAAAGGACAGTATACTGGAAGAGAGGAAATGAGGAAAGTGAAAGACCAGGGTATTAGAAGATCATGCATGTAGCTGTTGAACTGATCAAGAATTATAGCAGAAATATGATGATCAGAGAGACCACTTCTTCTGAGAAATCACAGTATCTACATATTTGGTGGTAATAACTGATGGAATGATAGTTTTAGTTATAATAGGAAAGTGAACAAAAAGGTTTTCTGAGGTGAGTCAGTGAAAGAAGATTTAAGACATATTTTCTGAAATGGTATAATTAATGGATGGGGTGGGAGAATTATGCCATGAGGGTGTTATGAGTTTGAAAAATCATATTTAAAATAAGACCATTACAATTTGCTATTGTCATATTTAATTCTGAAATTTAAGTTAGTATTAAAGAAGGGCATGAGATTTTTATCAGAGGGGATAAGTGCTAAGAAAGATTGTTAAACAGATACACAATCATAATCAAGTTTCACTAGAAAGATTCTCTAGGAATGTGCTGAATGTAATTTCCAAATTACGGGATGAATGCCATTCAATAGCTTTGCAAAAAATCCAATTACACAAATGGTAGAATTCTGTATAGACTGCATTCCTCTGTAGATGATAATTGTCAGTATAATTAAACATCTTTGATATACAGATGCTCTTATTTAACCAAATTTAAAGCAATAGCAATACAAAACACCTACATAAATACAGCTTTTAGAAAATGCATCATTATTACTAACAGACATTACCTTAGTCCTGCTGTCAGGAGAAAAAAATTCATAGACTATACCTTACTCTAAATTCCCAAGTGGATCTCTAGTGTACTGGGCACTACACTAGAGGCTGGGAACACAAAAATAATGAAAATGAAGTCCTTGCCCTTAGGAAGGTTGCATTTTAATGAGTAAGACAGACCAGGAAAGGAGGGGTGGGGGGTGAGTATGAAAGAGGAAAAACTCATTCCAGACAGAAGAAAGCATAAGCAGAGCAGAAGGCTAAAAATGGATATATGTATGTGGGATGGGGGGGGGGAGTGGGGGGCAGACAGAGAGGGGAGAAGGAGGGAGGGGAGAAGAGACAAAGAGGGAGAAAAATTAAGAAGTCAAGGATGACTCTAAGGGTTTTTAAGTTTTATTAGCTGAGTAGAAGGCAATATCCCCACCTGAAAATAAAACATTTGCAGGGAAACAAAAATTGGGAGGGATAAGCTGAGGAGTTTGGTTTCATACACATATGTGAAGTGTCCCCAAGTGTCACATCCATCATAATACAGATAGTATAAAAAATGCAAGCATGCTATACAAAATGCAATCCCAGCCTCTGAATATATTTGACCTGTATTGAGTTGCTGAAATTTTAAATTACTTAAAAATAAGACTGCACATAAAGATCCATACTTCAACTTCTCTTGAGAAACTCAAAAAGATAACACTAGATCTACCTGGCAACAGATCACTGCTGCTGAATAGCAGTGTTTGATATAATCCCTATGATTCAGTGTTTTGCAATCCCCTGTTGCAACTTATTTAAGTTATCTGACTGGATTCTATGTGTTTTTGAGTTTACTTGATGATCTGAATCTGCTTGAGAGACAATATGTAAGGAGTAGTAAAAACATGGATGCTGAAGCCAGTGCACCTGGGTTCATTAAATCTCAAGTCTTCAACTCTGCAAACTGTGTGACATTGAACAAAAGCATTCACTGTATCATTCCTTCACTTTCTTCATCTATAAAAATGGGATAGTATATATGAGGACCGTGCCGAGGATTAATGAATTAATATACAAAAACTGCCTAAAACACTGACACATAGTAAGCACTCAAAATGTTAGCTGTTCCACTAGAATGTGAACTTCATGAAGGGGAGAATTTTTATCTGTTTTGGTTTCTTTTTTTTTTTTTTTTTCTGTTTTGGTTTCAATGAAATATCTCAAACCCTGGAACAGTGTTTGGCATATAGTAGGTTCTCAATAAATATTTGGTGAATGAGGCACCTCAGTGACTTAGCCGCTTAAGTGTCTGCCTTAGGCTCTGGCATGATCTGGGGGGTCCTAGAATCCATCCACACATCCGGCTCCTTGTTCAGCAGGGAACCTGCTTCTTCCTTTCCCTCCACCTAGCCTTTCCCCTGCTTGTACTCTCTCTCTGTCAAACAAATAATCTTTAAAAAATATTTGCCAAATGGATTGGCAAATAAATAAATGAATGGCACTTACTCTCACTACCGATATTAAAACAACTAACATTTCTTATTTTACACTTGGATACCAAGAGCTATATATACATAGCTTAGAATCTCAAATATTTATATGCGTATTATTTAATATTTCAGAAATCATATATTTCATTCTTCATTCATTCTATAACTGCATTATATATTCAGACTACAGGATAATTTCTGAGGTAGTCTGTTATTCCTTCATATATTTCTTGAAAAAGCACTGGTAAATATTTCTGAGCAATCTTCCTGCAATCAACATGCAACAATCCATTCTATTATCATTTTTCTTTAAATTATAATGATACTCCTGATGAGAGCTTCACTAAAAAAAATTCCAGGAAGAATAATCTGCCATTCTCAGACACCTATCTCTGATTGTAATTTTTGGCAAGAATTTATATTGCAAATTAACTTCCTTGCTATTTATTTTACTCAAGATGTTTTCTTAATTTAGCCTTTGTAATACAAAGTGAATCGGGGCTAGAAAGTTTCACAACACTCTTTTTCAATGTCATTCTAAGGGACCTTAGTATTTTCTAATACTAGAAATAACACATAGGATTTGAGGAATGATGGAGTGAGAATCATGACACACACTATCTCTAAAAGAAAGAAAAAAAAAAGAGAAAAACTGGCAAAATCATTGACAACAAACACTTCTGAACTCTGGAAAATACCCAAAGGCATAAAACAAGCTGAACAGCATTTATCCAAGGAAGATAACTGAATTGTGATAAGAATGACAGGGTGTGTGGCACACTAATGTGAGGTGCAACCACCAATGCCCTCTCTTTTCCATACTCCCACCAGTTCCAACACAGGTTAAGTAGTCAGTTAAAGCTCTATGTGACTTGGAGCTCTGTGGAAAAGCCTGGCTCCAGGGTGCAGTAAAAACAATAGCAATTGGTGGCAAATAATCAGGAATACCACAGAGCGATCTAATGCTGAAAATGTGGCAAGCAAAAATCAACCACAAATTTAAAATGGAGATCTATAGAACAAGACAGCTATAGGGGGTTTTGAAAAGCATGCATACCATTCCTGGGGATCTGGAAGACTTATGCATGCACACTGAGTAAGCCCAGGAAGGAGTAGGTAAGTTATCTACCTATCCACAGCACACCCTGAGGCCCTGGATGTCTGGAGCCACCCATCAGATAGGTAAAGCAAATATGGACTTATAAACCATCCACCCCTGAATGTGTGCATTACACCTCTCTCAGCAAAGTTGGAAGCCATACTGACTCATTGCTTTTAAAGAAAACTGACCAATCCCCGAGTGATCATTGGAAAGAAGGTGTAGCCACACACAATTTAAAAAAAAAAAAAAAAAAAAAAAAAGGCAGTCAACGCAAAGTGTCCTCGAGGGGCCTCAGGTATTGGACTTAGCAGACATAGATAAACAGCATTACATAAGCTATTTTTAACACAGAACTGAATGATGCACTAGTAAGTATTCATAAAGTTCCAGAATAAGAACTCTTCTGAGTACCAAAGAATCTATTGGTAATTTAAAAGAGACATTTTAGGGAAACACTGAAAATTAACACTAAAAAGGCTATTGTTATTTAAATTGTTAAATGGGAATGCCTGAAAAGTGCTACTTAGCATTGCAAATAAAGAGAAGAAACAATGAAGTTTAACAAAGCTTCCTTTGACAAGCTTTTCCCATGTAAAATCCTTACTACAGACCCAAACTTTGACCAGTTCCTCCTAAAAATCAGATATCTGTACCATACTGCCTAAATTGAAGACAATGTTTATATTAATCTTCTACATCTCTTTAGACTATATTTAAAACTATAATAAATACAGCTAAGTTTTTTAGGAATGTTCATTTAAAAAAATACAAACTTTTTCTTAAGAAAAATAAATTGAAAAAAAAAAAAAAAAAGAAAAATAAATTGAATCATAAAAGGTATTGTGAAACTAACCTTCCAAAGTGGAAGATAATAAAATAAATGCCAAAACTTTAAGCTTTAAACTTCTACCTGAGGGAGTGGGGATTGAGGGAAGGCAGAGATGGGTGTGGTTAGGGGGGAAGAGGAATGGGAAGATGAGGGGAGGAAGGCATGGCAATATTTATTTTGCTGCTCTGTATAACTCATTCGTTTTTACAATAGTCATGTATTTCTTATTTAGAAAGAAAAAGAATGTTCAGACAACTGATAATCAAAGAGCTAGCAAAGCAAAGTTTAGTTATCAGATCTGTGAACAGAAAAGTCAACACTTCTAAAAGCTTGATTTATGAAAGACTCAAACTGCTAAGAAAGTCACAGTGGAAAAAAGAAATGTGAATTTAGCTCATTAGTAGAATCAGAAAAACAAAGAACATGAAAAATCTAGGAAAAAATTGTTTTAACTAAACTGATAGTAGACACAGTTCTAGATAGAACATACACATCGTTGTGATAGTTCCTTCCTATAAATATTTCACTTGAATATAGCCAGAAAAGCTTGATGATGTTTGCTTAATTTTAGTTAGTATGTGAAATAATGCCAATTAGAAAATAATCTAAGTTAGATATATAAATTAAAATTAGAGAGAAAGCACAAGCAGGAAGGGCAGAGAGAGAGAGAGAATGAGAATCTCAAGCAAACTCTAGGCTGAGTACAAAGCCAGATGTGGGGCTTGATCCCAAACCCTGAGATCATGACCTAAGCCCAAATCAACTGCACCACCCAGGTGCCCCATCACACGCATTTTTTAAACTCTTTTATTTACTCGATAAATATTTACTAACACTCTTCTGTATTCTAGGGAATATGCTGTGCACAAATTTGTAAGGATTAGAATAATAGATGCAAAGTCCTTAGTACAGTGTCTGGAACAAAGTATTACACTCTGCAGTGTGAATTTCTCATTTTAGAAAGGTCATATTAGAAGTACCTGTGGGGCTTTCTGAAGCCTCACACATACATATACCTTTATTTTCTCTCTAAAAGGAAGCCATAACTATTGTTGAGAAACACTGCTTTATAATAGGACTTCAGCTACTTCTCCAGTTTCATTATCTTTTTGTTCTCCAACATTCTTAGCTGTAACCAAACTCATTATTCACTTCTGATTAGTTTGTAAAGTTGTCTATATGCATATGTTTACAGTTATCTGTTCCTCCTGGTCTTACATGATTGTCCTCTGCACTTATCCCTCTTCCCACTTGAAATCCTATTTATCCTTCAAAACTCACACCAAAATTCTAAGCACTTTATAAAGCTATTTTTTGATCTTTTGAATAGATGAGATCTCTCCCTTGGCTAAGTGTCTTACTGTTTTAATGGCACTTATATTGATGACACGCCACAGATGAGACAGGAAAGCAACAGGAAGGTAGGATCTGTGTTTTGCTCATCTTTGCTTTGCTTTCTCTTCAGCATTTAGCATAGTGCTCCTTACACAGTATGGAATTAATTTTTGGTGCACTTAATTGGAACATACCCTATTCAGAAATGAGTGATTGTTTCTACTTTTAAAACTAGAATTTATTACAATGTAGATCCATAATTTTTATTATCTTGAGCTTTTACAATTTTATGTGTATAGGGATTTTAAAAATACATTATATATGAGTGCATAAATCAACATCAGGCTAATATTTTAAATGGTACTCATGTCTAAAAGAATTTTAGCTATGCTATCTTTGAAAAAGGCACCAATGTTCTGAGTTGTTATGTTCCAAAATCAATTGTAGTATAGTAACCTTTTTATCCAAAGGGTGTTTTTCTGGCAAGGATCCAAATTCAAATTAAAGGGGATTCAACTGGGTAACAGTATGTTGTATGTTGTATGGACATCCACACAATGTTAAAATTAATATATTATTCCATATCAAATTTTCTTAAACCATTTGGACAGTACTCATAATCAATCCACTTGCAAATACAAAGTAAGTAAATTTTTATATGAATATACATCTTACCTACCATTTATACTAGAATCTAATAGGGTAAAAGGATACATATGCCTCTTTTAAGCTAATCATTCACTCCAACTCCTGATAAACTCAAAGTTGTTGTAGCACTTTTGTGAAAAGTTGAAGTATTTATCTTGCAAAGTACTTACAAAATACTTCCAAAGTAAAGTAACACATACAACACTGTACAACACTAAATAAAATAAAATTACTGATTCTGTACTGTAATAAATTCTATTTCTGTAAAGATTTTATTTATTTGAGAGAGAGCAATAGGGAATATGTACAACTGGAGGGAAGGGCGAGGGGAAAAGAAAGAGAGAGGCAGAGAATCTCAAGCAGCTCCGACGCAGGGCTAAATCTCATGACCCAGAAATCACCACCTGAGCTGAAATCAAGAGTTGAATGCTTAACCAACTGAGCCACCCAGATGCCTCAATAAATTCTGTTTTTAAAAGCATAAATCAGAGCATGATGGTAAATATTATGGGATTATAATTCTTAGACAAATTCCTCAGTAGCATATGAGATACAAGGCAACAAATATACCAGCAATATAGCCAGCAAACATTAAATGGAGCATCAAAGCAGTTCAAGCTTCTTAGGAAGTGTATTTTATATCTTTCATTTGTGATTCCTCAAAGCATCTTACAATGCCTAGAGCATAGCAGAGGGTCAGTAAATGTAAAAGGTGTAAATACAAAACACTGAATTAGAAGATAGGGGTTAAAGAGAAATATGGATCTCATCACCAAAAAAAAAAAAAATTATGAAGGTAGTAAAATAAGGTAGCAAATTCTGAAAAGCACAATGGCAATTCAAAGAAAAAGGTATTAGAAGAACCAAAGCAGAAGGTATTAAATAGCATTCTAGGATTCTGAGTTGGGGATAGAGAGGGAGTGACATGATAAAAATTGTCTTCAGGTATTAACAGTATGTGTTAGAAGGGGAGGAGACAGAAGAAACTAGTATTGAAATCCAGATTATCACTACATGTATTAATTTTATGGTTATAGAAAGAGAGTGAGAAAAAGGATAGAATTCCTAATTCTACCCAGATTTATAGGCTCCTATACTTTGGCACAGCACATTTGGCTTGGTGTATAAAGTTCTGGAGGGAAAAAAATGTAAGTATGATTCATAGAAGTATATGTAAACTAATGGAAGGAAACAGGGTACTTGTAGATGCCTCCGTATTTCCTAGAAAGTTCCTATTAGGAGTTTCAAAGATTAACTGCTTCAGATACATGAGTAGAGTAGGAGGAAACCACCAAAAAAAAAAAAATCCACATTTAAGAGAATTATATTTTGTAGAGAATACTTATTATTTTATTATTATTATTTTTTTTTTTTACAAAAGTCACTGAATTAGTTTTATTTTTTGAAAAATACTTGAATGGTAATTTTGAGCTACCTTCTCTGCAGCTCTTAGGTAACTACTCTGACATGAAGGAAAACACATTAACTCCATTCCTCTGCTGTAACTATGCCTAAAAAGGAAATGACCAGTAGCTACTGGCAGTAGCATTTGTAACTGCTGGGAGAGGATGGACAATGGCTCTGCTCACTTCAGCAACAAAGTAGTGGTATGTGGCAAAGCCATTAGATTAATGCCACGTGTCAATACATCATGGTTGACTGGTCATTCCCCAAAATGACTTCTAACAAAAAAAAAAAAAAAAAAAAGGCTTCCCAATGCATAGAAGAAAATCTGGACATTTTTACTGGCTGTGAATCCAATAGCATACTATTACTACCTCCATATAATCTGTAAATTTAAGGGGAAAAAGACTGTTGCTATCCAATAAACCCATGTTATCCAAAGAACATTCACTAATCAGACTGAAGTTAAAACACAATGAAATTTATGAGAAGTTATAGAATTTTCAGATAAAAAAGTAGATTTCCAATTTTTTCAGATCATCCCAAAGTCAGTCTTATATACTATAAAACTCAATGTTCAGTGTTCAGAGATAACAAGTTTCTGTTAAAGGGCTTGTATGCATGGACAACAGCTGAGAAAATGAAATCTTTCCATCTCAAAATAGAGGGAATTTCTTTCTATGAATTGGAAGGCTGAACTGGAAGCAACTCTTCTGAGTATATAGTAAGTAACCCATATCACTGGTTTTAAAATCAATGAAATCACAGGAAATAAAGCAAATGTATAAGCAACAAACAGCTGAGCCACAAAATGTATTTCCTATTCCTTGTAAGTCTTCTGCCATTTAGTCCTAACATAATCAATATTTCATTCTACTTAAATGAAAATAAATATAAGGAAAAATAAGCCCTAGACCAAAAAAGAAGTTTCTTAGTATTTTATCTCTGTCTCCCCTTTTGTAAAATGTAACAGGAAGAAAAATGGATATAATAGTAGAAAAATATGTACCTTAATTTCAGGCAAGTTCCTGTTTGGCCAGAGTTGCAAGTTTATTGAGAGATAGGAACAATGAGGCCATGGTTAAGAGACATCTAGGAAACCCAAGTTTTTATTCATCCCACAGGATGGTGAACCAAGGATCTCCTAGGCCAACATAAAGAAGATCAAATCTATATTTTAAAATCATTTGTCAGAAGTATTTTAAAAAGCTGCAAAAGATACAGGTGAGGAACCAACCCAATCAAATCACTCATTATTTTCCTGCCTTTGCTTTGCCTCATTTATCCATGAAAGATGATTAACCTGCAAACTCAATCCTTCATAGGCGTGGAACCAGTAAGAATGAGTCAGCAGCCAGAACAGCCAAGAGTCTGGAGTTTTTGCTTGATAGCCAATGTGCACAGGAAGTTCCTACATGTTTACGTGTCAATCAAGACAGAGGTTTTCCAACATGTACACCATACCTTCCGACTGGGTATCTCTCCCAGTTATCAGCTTGTACTCTAGTCTCCTTCAGGGGCTAGAGTCCTGTCAAAACTCAGTCTCTTCAAACTGAGTCCTCATGTCCCAACTTAGCTTTTCTCAGATCCTTTCCCCTGGGGAGGCAGACCTTGGCTTTTTATCCATTGCTTAACTAAAGACCTACTGCAACCCAGACACAATCCCTCCTTCAATCAGACAGAGATATCTGATGCCCAGACCTACCAAAAGAAATCCTTATAGGTTCTCAAGAGTCAACTCTATGAGGAGAAGCAATCCTTCCCCAACAGACCTGCCATGCTCATCACCTCTCTACAGTGGTTGTCATTGAGCTCCTAGGATAGAGTCTAGATGAGAATGACAATATGCCTTATTACAGATAAAATAATGTGTTTTGTCACACCAAGCAATTCCCATGCATTTTCTTAATCAGCAGAGCAGTGCTTCGAGGTCAAGGCTAATTTATCTTCATTTTAAAAGGAAGAGACTAAGGATTACAAAGGATATGAGACTTGCCCCCAAAGTTATGTGGCTGTCTGACTCCAGAAACTCTGCCTTTAGAGAAATGAATTAATATATACCAAATATTTCATCAAGCCTCCAAATCGATCAAGGGTTAAGATCACCATTTTTTTAATGCTAAAAGAAACCCCAAATACTTGCTAATTCAATGCTTTCTTATCAGTGGTGCTCAACATGTGGGCCAGACCACAAACTGCCGTCAGTCAACAAGAACAGAAAATTAGAGTGTTTAGAAATTTTTACAACATTTTGATAAGGCTATGATATTTAAATTGTATTTTATAAAAGTGGTGGAGATATGACAAAATTAAAATTCAAAAGTGGACCTTTACTTCAAATAGTTTGAGAAGCACTATCTTAGAATTTTGACTCCTCTGAATTTGTTGCCTCAGAGTCATCAGTATTCCTATTTCTCCATGTTACTAATGCTGCTCCACAATTGGCTCCTGGGCTTTAATCTGAGACATGGGCAAGTACTTTCAAACTCTTGGATAGTGACTCTTTCTATAAATTACCAGAATGATACAGGCAATAACTGCTGTGTCACCACACATTCAAATATCAGAAAATTGGGCAGCCCAGGTGGCTCAGAGGTTTAGCGCCACCTTCAGCCCCAGGTGTGATCCTGGAGACCCGGGATCAAGTCCCACGTCACGCTCCCTGCATAGAGCCTGCTTCTCCCTCTGCCTGTATCTCTGCCTCTTTCTCTCTCTCTCTCTCTCTCTCTTTCTGTGTGCCTCTCATGAATAAATAAAATCTTTAAAAAAAAAACAAATATCAGAAAATTAAAAAGTTTAAAAAAATAATGTTAGATTCCATAAAATAATGGTATCGTTTGTTTCCCTATCATTTCCAAAATTTCTTGATGCTCTCTAACCGTTATTTGTCTAAATCACAAACTTGAAAGGTATTATGTTTTCCCCTATAATCTGTTTTTTGTCTTGTACCTATACTCATACACAACATTTTGGCTGACATTCTGGCAATCTTCATTGTCTATACAGAAGATGTGTGAGTAGTCCACAAGCAATATTCTTTAATTACACAGACCTATATAACCCCAACAATTTAATTAAAGACACCAACTGAAAGTATTCTAGAAGCTCAATTTACTTCATCTTTTATTTATACTAATTCGAAAATTCCTTAACCAAAATACCCTGACATCTAAATTTGTCCTGTTAATTAGACATTGCCAAAAGCTACAGAATACATTCTACTCTGGGATATTGTTAGTGGCTACTTTTTCTTTCCTGGTTATAAAAGCAATACATACATCTTTACCATGGAAAGCTTGGAAAATAATAAAAAATATAATGAAAATAAAAGTCACTTACTCCAAAAAACAAATAGGTCAATGAAGCTTTCTAGTTTTTAAGTCTAGTCTCTATCTAATCAATAAAATAGATTTAATTTGGAAAACTACAAATTAATATTTTGATGCCTTCACTGATAGTGTCATTAAAATGTATTCCTAAGATGAACACAGAACCCTAAGAGATCTTATATGGAAGAGCCACTGGACTTCAGCCATTACATTACACTACCACATCTATAACATGGTAGGGGCATCATGTTCTAAACAGTCAGCTAAATAGTTCAAAAAGAATACTTAACATCGTATGGCTTGTTTTGTGAAGTACTGGGGTTCGTGTCTTTGCTTTTAGCTTTGGGAAGACCAGGAAAAATGGATTAAGTGAGATACTGGGAAGGGATGTTAAAGCAGAAGTTAGACAGAAATTCACCAAAGGTCACTCCACTTTGACAAACAGAAGTAATCTGTCTGTCAGTATACCTATGGAAGAGAACAGAAAACCAGAATGCATGATGATACCACCTTGTTGAAATGCTATGGCAGAGTTTAGTGGATTCTCTAGAAGAAAAACTGCAATAAAGCTCAAAGGAGTTAAGGGAAGAGAAATGTTGATGAACTGTCCAAATCATCTAGGCACGGGGTCCTTTATCCAGACCCATAAATATAGCTGGAACATGGACAACAAATGTTGCTAGAACAACTGAATAGAAAAAGTAAGCTCTAATATTTATCTCATTCATACATAAAAAACAATCCAATGTGGATCACAGACTTAAGTATAAAATCCATAACCATAAAAAATACCAGAAGAAAACCTATGAGAGAATCTTTATGACTTTGCTGTACACAAAGATTTATTGGACAAATAACCCAGTAAAAACAGGCAAAAAATTGAAAGGATACATCACATAGTGAGGTATATAACTGGATAATAAATACATTAAGAGGTATTAAATATCATTCATCTTTAGTAAAACTAAATTCACAGTGACATAATACTACAGATGTCCTAGAAGTGTACAAAATAAAAAGACTTACAAACCCAAGGAAGCTAGACACCAAAGAGTACACTTTATATAATGCCGTTTATATGAAATCCAAGTACAAGCTAATCTATGGTGGTAGAAATTACTAGGGGGCCGCAGGAGAGGTTGTGACTGGAATTTTCTAAAGGAATGGAAATGTCTTTCTTTCTCTGGGGTGGTGGTCACACGGGAGTACGGAATTATCAAAGCTCCCTGAACTGAGCAACTGAAATCTGTGCACTTTTTGTGCTACTTTTGTATACATGAATATGTATAGTTATATATACCAAATATGGCCGTAGAAGTATTAAATTTAACTAATTAGGCTCTCTTTGTACAATGAGTAATTAAAAAGCATACATATACTAAGTTCCTAGCATGTGCTAGGTGCTCTAAAATATTTGTTTTTGTGTTAAAAGGGACTATATCTTAAAATGACTTATATGTTCCAATGCAAATATTGTGATTAAAGTAAAACACACTCTTTAATCTCCCTCCTAAGGAATGGTAACTTGTCAATTCTCAGATAATATGATTCAGTCCCTTTCTGGCACAAAGTATCACTTATTTTTAGAAAATAGAATATGTCACTATTTGCAGAAATAAAAACTACAGTTACGATATTTGAAAAATTGATGGGGAATCTGGGAGGCCCGGTAGTTGAGTGTCTGCCTTTGGCTCAGGTCATGATCCTGGAGTCCTGGGATCAAGTCTCACATCAGGCTCCCTACGGGGAGCCTGTCTCTCCCTCTGCCTGTGTCTCTGCCTCTCTCTGTGTATGAATAAATACAATCTTTAAAAAATTATGAATGTTTGATATCAACAACTTTCCATTTATGTGCTTGTATATTTTAGAGTACCTTCCTAAAGCTTGTAGCAAAGCCTGAGAAAAGCACCTGTTTATAACAGTGGTCACTAATACCAGACATGGTCACACTTGATGTTTTGCTTTACTTGGATGATCATAACTGTCCTTGGCTTTTCTGCCTATGTGGTATTTGTGAGCAACGCTCAGCCTTCTCCAGTCTAGAACATTTCCAACACAACAGTGTTAATCACTTGCAAAACAACCACCAAATTTCAAAATATTTCTTTGGAAGAGAAATGCTGACTGTCTTCGGTCTAGATTGCTATGCCTGAGTTATTACATTATCTGGTGCATTTTCTCATTATGAAATTCCATCTCATGATACCAAATCCTCAATGCTGTTGTTACAGATCTTTCAAAAGTATGTGCTCTTATAAATTCATGTACATCTATGAGACTTCAAAATTGCTATTTATATAAAAATTCTAAGGTCCAGGCAGAAGAAACTATTATTATTTCACATATACGACATTACCAGCAGTATGCAAAACACTGCTCAGAATGTTGATTCTTCCAAATTTCATACTTCTTCTAAATTCAATAAAGGAAATAAAAAAAAAATCTTCCTAATTTAAATCCCTGAGTCATTTTTTATCATAAATAATAATGATCTAAAATTACTATGTTTGCACATACTGAGGATTATAACAAATGCCATGTGTCAAAGAGGGTATTACCTGAGTAATTTTCAGTATCTATAGAATTAATTCATATAATATATTTAATGGCCTGTTACATGTTTAGCTGGCAAGTTTCTACATTTACTAACCCCATAATTTTAAATTAGAAAATTATATTTCAACCTACTGTTTTTATTTTGATTACACCCAAAATATATTAATTGTGGCACATATAGTCAATAAATGAGCCATTATTTTTCCAAGGTGTGTAAAATACATACAGAGTGACGCCAATTGCATTAAATTTTCCTGCCAAACAGGGAAACATTTAAAGTTGTGTTAACTATAAAATCAGGATTACATTAATTTTAATAAAAGGAAAATATTTATCTTACTATTTTTTTTAAACTTCAGACATTCAGTTACGTGAATGGTAATCTAATGCTGACTGTATAAAACATGAACTATGCAAAGGTTTTACAGCTGGTTTTGATCAGCTTCCTTTGTTTAACATTAAAAGTTAACTTCCAGAAGACACATACAAGCTACAGGTAATGGTTACCAGATGGATATGTCCTTCCTGTTACTCTGTCTGATATCATAAAGAATATGCTGTAAGAAGGGAAAAACAACTTGGGCAATGATTCTGATGTTTTCTGTGGTACAAATACTCTTCCTCACGAATAGTTTCTTCTTCACAAACTTATGTAGGTAAGTGAAGTCAAAGACTTTGTAGCATCAAAAAGCTTCTGTACTTTCATAGTAGTTGAAATAGGGTTATATTCAGCATACACGGCCTAACATTTTCAAAATTTAAGTCAACATTTTAAATTATAAGCACCTTTTTAAAATCAAAATGATTAAGCTGCATCCTGAATAATATTAATGTCTTCTTACTCATAATCAGCTCATAATAAAATGTTTGCTCCCCATTACATATGCCACCCCTTCCACTCGTGTCCTAAAACCATTCAATCTACTGCTGGCCCAGGGAGAGTCTAGATGCCAGTTTCCTAGTAGGGCCTCAAGTAATACTCTTTCTGCCCCAAACTGTTACATGTGCTGATATTAGGTTATCATCTAAAACAGCAAGTGCAAAATAAGCCTAAAACTTTATGAGATTCTTAATTTCTATTAAATGCGGTCTGGCAGTTACTAAGCTTTTATGACCCTTTACTCTTCATGTATGCTATATTTCCCTCAAAACGAACTCCCTGTTTTTCTCAAACTGTTGTTTTCCTATGTTTATTTTTCACTAACTGCAGAATTACTTCCAGTCTCTATGAGATCAGACCTCACTACTTCCTAGCCCATATAAAAATTATTTCCTTCCTGAGGCTTCCCTGATTCATTGAGGAAAAACTAATTTTCTCCCTTATGAAACCACCATAATCTCTTATAACATTACGTCTTCATTTCTAATATATTCATTTCAGAATTTATCACATATACTATTAAACTATAACCTTTTCCATAATGCAGAAATCACTCTATGTGATACCTAGGGTAGGATTTTGCTTAGGTTGGTATGTAAGAAATGTTCAGTGAAAAAATAAATAAATTACAGATTTCTTCAGGGACAAGTACAGTGGTGGTATGGAAGATGTTTAAAAAAATTATTTATGTCATCAAATGTTATACTAATACCAAAAAAATACAAAGGACACAAATGTAAGATAGATTATAACAAAAAATATGCATGCTTCAGATTTTATTTTTTCCTACAATTTCATGAAATTTTAAAAATGTGTATCGTGGGAGGGGTGAGTATGTATCAAAAACAACACTGGAAAATAAAAATAGCATCAGTAGGCCAAAAATTTGAGAAATTCCTAAGACATAAAAATTCAACAGAATGAGACAGAAGACTGGTTGATAAAAACAAAATCTAAAACAGAAGAGAGGACTTTTCAGAAGGTAGGAACAATGCCTGGGAAACTCCAAACCCAAGAGAAAAAAGCAAGAGTGAACCCTGAGACAATAATCTCAGGGTAATTAATGAAGGAACAACACAAGACTTATCAAGAAAAAAAGAAAAAAAGAATGAGGACTTTCATTAGCCGAGTTAAGATGAATTTCATGAAGAGTAGAGTCAAGGCAGACAGGTATACTCACACCCTGTGTCCCACACTCTAGAACCTTATAACTTCCTGTTCAGTTTCACAATGATATTTCTAAGACATGAGTAGACTCTTCACAGGCTATGTCTTCTTAAGGTCAGATCATTCTGTGACTATGTGCATATTAAGCCTATGGTTGGATGTGAGGGCTGGAATCTGATGATTGACACAGGTTCACTTCTAAAATCAAAACTATTTTATCTACTAAGAAGTAAAGACAAATATTTACAATATGTAAAATGTGTAAATATATTCCCACTACTCTGCATGATAAACTTGAAAATAAATGCTAGCCAAGCAACAAATTAATTAGAACAGAGAAAAATCTGAGTTGAAAGAGAAGAGAAAATAATGCTAGAATTGATAAAATATGTTAAGTCTAAATAAATCTTGAGAAAATTAGTAAAGGTTCATGAAATAGAAGAAAGATACTGACAATAATACTATGGGATTAAAATATTTAACTCAGTAGTATGGAGCAATTAGAGGAGGAAAAAAATCAATAAACCAAAAACTGTCTCTTTGAAAAAAAAAATCAATAATAATCTAACCAACCTGGCTAAGAAAAAAGGAGAACACAACTTAAAAATCTCAAAATGAAAGACAGGACATCATTACAAATTCCACAGACATTAAAAGGTATAAAGGATGACTAAGAACTCTATGTCTATAAATTTCATAAGCATAGATGAAATAGACCAATTCTTTGAAAGATAAAATCTTCTAGAACTCACAGAAGAAACAGATGTGAATAGGCCTTCTATGAAAGAAATTCAGTTAATAATTAATAACCTTCCAAAACAGAAAGCACAAGGACCAAATGGGTTCACTAGTAAATTTTACCAAACATTTTAGTCAGAAATTATACTAATATAATCTCTACAATCTCTTTCAGAAGATATAAAGAAGGGGAATACTTCCTATTTCATTCGATGAGGCCATCATTACCTTAATATAAGACCAAAGATATTACAAAAAATAAACCTAAAAATAAAATTCTTTCTCAAGAATACAAGTGGAGAGGGTTTCTAGGTGGCTCAGTTGGTTAAGTGTCTGCCTTCACCTCAGGTCATGATCCTAGAGTCCTGGGACTGAGTTCCACATCAGATTTCTTGCTTGGCTTGCTTGGCAGGGAACCTGCTTCTCCCTCTAACCCACTCCCCTGGATTGTGCACTCTCTCTCTCATGATCTTTCTCAAATAAATAAAATCTAAAAAAAAAAAAAAAAAAAAAAAAAAAAGAAAAGAAAAGAAAAGAAAAAGAAAAAAAAAAGAATACAGGTGAAAAATCCTTAAGAAAATCTACCAACTATAAAAAGAATTATGTATCATGGCCAATTGGGATTTATTCCAGGTATTCAAGGCTGGTTTGATATTCAAAACCAATTAATGTCCATCAACTGATAAATGGGCAAAGAAGTTGGAATGGAATATTACTCAGCTATTGGAAAGAATGATGTAGCCAGTTGTAATGATGTAGATGGAGTTAGAGTGTATTATGCTAAGCAAATAAGCAAAATAAATCAGTCAGAGAAAAACAACATATGATTTCACTCATATGTGGAATTTAAGAAATGAAACCAATGAACATGGTGGGTGGGGGAGAGGCAAGCCATAAAACAGACTCTTAACTACAGAGAAGAGACTGATGATTGCAGGAGAAGAAGGGCAGGGGGATGAGTGAAATGGGTGAAAGGTACTAAAGAGGGTACTTGTTGTGATGAACATTGAGTGTTAGATGTAATTAATGAATCACTTAATTCTGTTCCTGATGCTAATATTACACTATATGTGAACTAACTGGAACTTAAATAAAAACTTGAAATAAAAAAATTACACTTAAAAAACCCCCCAAAACCAAAAAATCAAAACCAATGAATATAATCCACATGTTGACAGATTCAAGAAAAAAATCTGATGAGAAAAGGAAACAAACAGATCAAATAAAGGATTTGACAAAATCTAACAGCCATTCATGATTTTAAAAAGTCAATAAATAAGAAATAGAAGAAGAGTCCTCAACTCAATAAAAAATAGCTATAAAATAAATCATAATTAATGATGAGAAATTGGAAACTTTCTCAGTAAGATCAGGAACAATGCACAGATGTAACCTCATCACTGCTTGTCAACACTGTACAGGAAATCCTTGCTAATGCAATAAGGTAAGAAAAGAAAGGGGACAGATATCAGGAAGGAAGAAATAAAATAATTTTTGTTCACAGATCAAATAATCACCTATGTTGAAAATCCTAAAGAATCAACAAAAATTCTCCTAAAACTTAAAAAAGTAATTATAGGAAAGATTTAAGATACAAAGTTAATATATAAAGTCAGTTGCTTTTCAGTAGACAAACAATGAACAAGTGGTATCTGAAATTAAAAACACAATACCATTTACATTGCCATCCCAAAAAACAAGACTTAGGTATAAAGCTAACAAAGTATGTACAATTTCTATAGACAAAATGCACAAATTTCTGATAAAGAAAACCATGTAAAGAACCAAAAAAGTGAAGAAATATTCCATGTTCATGATTTGGAAGACTTACTATTACTGTCAAGATTTCAGTTCTTTCTTTCTTTTTTTAAAAACATATTTTATTTATTTATTCATGAGAGACACACACAGAGAGAGGCATAGATACAAGCAGAGGGAGATGCAGGCTCCCTGACATCAGGGAGCCTGATGTCAGCCTCAATCCCAGGACCCCGGGATCACGCCCTGAACCAAAGTCAGATGCTCAACTACTGAGCCACTCAGGCATCTAGATTTCAGTTCTTTCAATTTAACTTATAAACTCAATGCAATCCAACCAAAATCCCAGAACGTTATTTTGTGGATATCAACAAACTGATTCCTAATATGGAAAAAGACCCACAATATATCAATACAATATTGAGAAAGAATGTCTGAGAACTAACACTATCTGACCTCAGGATTTACTACAAAGCATCAGTAATCAAGATAGTGTTGTACTGGCAAAAGAAAAGACAGATCAACAGATCAATAGAGAGCCAAAAAATGGACTCAAAATATACTCATCTGATATTTGACAAATATAATAGCAAAGGTAATAAAATGAAACAAAGATAGTCTTCTCAAAAAATGATAGTGAAGGGGTGCCTGGATAGCTCAGTCAGTTAAATATCTGTCTTCTGCTCAGGTCATGATCCCAGGGTCCTGAGATCGAGCCCCACATTGGGCTCCCTGCTCAGCACAGAGTCTGCTTGTGCCTCTCCTTCAGCCTTTCCCCCCAGCTCATGCCCTCCCTCCCTCTCTTTCTCAAATAAATAAATAAAGTCTTAAAAAAAAGATAGTGAATATATACAGAGACTTTACACCCTTCATAAATTAATTCAAAATGGATCTCAGACATTAATATAAAATGTAAAATTATAAAACTCATCAAAGATAGCAGGAAAAAAATCCAGAGGACACTGGGTTTGGCAATAACTTTTTAGATATAACACCAAAGGCAAGATCCATTAAAGAAATAATTGATAAGCTGTACCTCACTGAAATTAAAAATTTCTGCCCTGTGAAGAAAATTAAAGTAGCCACAGACTGGGAGAAAATAGTTGCAAAAGACACATCTCATAAAGGACTATTATACTAAATATACAAAGAACTTTGAAAACTCAACAGTAAGAGAACAAACTGTCAAAGTTTGTTTTGATTTAAAAAAAAAGGGGGTCAAAGACCTTAAAAAATACCTCATTATAGATGATATACATGGAGTTCTAGTCCAAAATAGCAACACAGGAACACTCAGAATCTATAGCTACACATGGAGCAAGTCTCTCTAAAGGAATCTAGAAACTAGGTGAAAGACTCCTACACATTATGTGAAAAAGAAAATGTATGAAAACACATTAGTGACACAACTACTCAGAACCACAATAAAGAAGGCAGATTAGGAAATCAAAATGGTGTGAGACACAACCAAGATCTAGGGCCAGGATGAATGATAAAATTCATCTCCTACACAAGACTACTCCATCAAGACTGGGAGAAGTGGCTCCTTTAATGCATAGAAATCAACAGAGTCAAGGAAAATGATGAAAAACAAGATAATATTCTGAACAAAAGAAGAAACTCTAAAAACAGATCTTAATGAAATGAAGATAAATGATTAACCTGATAAAGAGTTCACATGAACAGTCATAAAGCTGTTCACCAAGATCAAGAAAACAATGCATGAACCAAGTGAGAATTTTTACAAAGAGAAAATATTAAAAAGTACAAGACAGAAATTAGAGCTGTAGAAAACAATAACTGCACTGAAAATTTTAATAGAAGAATTTACCATCAGATAAAATGAAATGGAAGAAAGGTTTAGTGAATTTGAAGACAAGGTAGCAAAATTCATTCAATTTAAGGGACAAAAAGAAAAGAGAATGAAAAAGAGTAAAAGGAGACTTATGAGACACCATTAAGTGGACCAATATTTGTATTATAAGGGTCTCAATAGAAGAGAAAGGCAAAGGGAGCAGAAGCTTATTTGAAGAAATAATGGCTAAAAAATTCTCTAACCTGGGGAAACAGATATCCAGACCCAGGACAAGCACTAAATTTCAAAGAAGATAAATCCAAAGAAACCCACACTGGGACACATAATTAAACTGTCAAAGGTTAAGGACAGGTAGAGAATATTAGCAGCAACAAGGGAAAATCAACTTGGTATATACAAAGGAAGCCCCATAAGACTGTCAGTAGATTTGCAGTAGAAATGTTACAAGCCAGAAAGGAGTGGCATGATATACTCAAAGTGATGAAAGAAAAAAAAAAAAGGCATCTGAGAATAGTCAACCTAGCAAAACTGTCCTTCAGAATTGAAAGAGAGATAAACAGTTTTCCATACAAATGAAAGCCTACTGAGTTCATACCCACTAGTGAGGCCTTGTGAGAAATGTTCAAGGGACTTCTTTAAGGTGAAACAAAAGGATACTAGTCAGTAAACAAAAATATTAAAGTATAAATTTTACCAGCAAAGTTAATATAAAGTTATATTAATAATTCTCAAAAAATCATAATTCTCAAGTATTTTAATGGTAGTGGGTAAATCATTAGTAAATCTGGTAGCCCCACATTGGGCTCCCTGCTCAGCAGAGAGTCTGCTTGTCTATGAAGGCTAAAAGATAGCTATAACTACAGTATCATGGTAATGGATACACAAAGTAAAGAAATGTAAATTATGACATTAGAAATGTAAAATGTTGGTGGGAGAGTGTAAAAATGTAGAGCTTTAGTATGCATTTGAAGTTAAGCTGTAACAAGCTTAAAATAAACTTTAATAAGATTTTTTATTTAAGTCTCATGGTTAACCACAAAGCAACAACCTATAGTAGATACGTAAAAGATAACAAGAAAGGCATCTTAGCACACCACAACAGAAAATCATTAAATCACAAAGGAAGAGAATAAAACAAAGGAACAAAGGAACTAAAATACAGCCAGAAAACAATGAACAGAATGGCAATAGCAAATTCATATCATTCAATAATTACTTTAAATTTAAATGGACTAAATTTTCCAATCAAAAGCCACAGAAGGGCTAACTGGATTTAAAAACAAAAAACAAAACAAAAGACCCAGCTATACTGTTGCCTATAAAAGACTCAGTTCAGAAGTAAGGACACACACACTGAAAGTGAGGAGATGGGAAAAGATATTCCATGCAAATGAAAAAAAAAAAAAAAAAAGCTGGGGTAACTATACTTATGTCAGACTTTAAATGAAAATGTAATGAGACATAAAAAGATCATTATGTAATGATAAGGGATCAATCCAACAACCAAATATAACATTTGAAAATAGTTTTTTCTTTTTCTTAAAGATTTTATTTATTTATTCATAGGCACACACACAGAGTGAGAGAGAGAGAGAGGTAGAGACAAAGGCGGAGGGAGAAGAAGGCTCCATGCAGGGAGCCTGACATGGGACTCAATCCCGGGTCTCCAGGACTACACACGGGGCCGCAGGCAGCACTAAACTGTTGCACCACTAGGGCTGCCCCTCATTTGTAAATATTTATAGACCCAACACAGGGGCAACTAAATGGTAGATACATGTCATTATACATTTGTCCAAATCCATAGCATGTACAGAACCAGGGATGAACTGCAAACTCTGGCTCTGGATGATAATGATGGGTCACTGTAGGTTCATTATTTGTAACAAATGTACCACTGTGAGGGGTGATGTCAAAAATGTCAGAGTCTATAAATGTGTGAGGGCAGTACAAAAAAGCTGTACTTTTTTGCTTAACTTTGCTATGAACCTAAAACTGCTCTAAATAATAAAGTCTATTAAAATTTTTTTCTTCTTTTTCTTTTGTATTTATGAGGTGAGGTTAACTATATTTATTATGGAAATCAGTATACCTTTAACTTCTACAGCACTGTAGTATACAGCACTTCTAGTATATCTTAATAAAACTGAAAAAGGAAAACAATTTAAAAAAGAACTTTGTTATAATTGATTAAATAGGATTAAAGCTAACTAGATATCGATAAGGAGACCATTACAGATTCTTGAAATGGATGAAACACACTGCTAGTAATAATGTGAAATCATAAGTACTCAACTATCTCAGTAGAATTTAGGAACTCAAAGGAATAAAAAAGTAAAAGTGTCCAAAACGTTACTTGAGACAAGTAGAACAGAAATATATGATGATTATGAGAAGACACAGAGGAATAAGATATTTAAATGAGAGCAATTGTAGGTATTTTTTTTAACAAATTTATTTTTTATTGGTGTTCAATTTACCAACATACAGAATAACACCCAGTGCTCATCCCATCAAGTGCCCCCCCCCCAGTGTCCACCACCCATTCACCCCCACCCCGCGCCCTCCTCCCCTTCCACCACCCCCAGTTCGTTTCCAGAGTTAGGAGTCTTTATGTTCTGTCTCCCTTTCTGATATTTCCCACACATTTCTTCTCCCTTCCCTTATATTCCCTTTCACTATTATTTATATTCACCAAATGAATGAGAACATACACTGTTTGTCCTTCTCTGATTGACTTAACTTCACTCAGCATAATACCCTCTAATTCCGTCCACGTTGAAGCAAATGGTGGGTATTTGTCGTTTCTAATGGCTGAGTAATATTCCATTGTATACATAAACCACATTTTCTTTATCCATTCATCTTTCGATGGACACCGAGGCTCCTTCCACAGTTTGGCTATTGTTTCCACATTGCTGCTAGAAACATCGGGGTACAGGTGTCCCGGTGTTTCATTGCATCTGTATCTTTGGGGTAAATCCCCAACAGTGCAATTGCTGGGTTGTAGGGCAGGTCTATTTTTGACTCTTTGAGGAACATCCACACAGTTTTCCAGAGTGGCTGCACCAGTTCACAGTCCCACCAACAGTGTAAGAGGGTTCCCTTTTCTCCGCATCCTCTCCAACATTTGTTGTTTCCTGCCTTGTTAATGTTCCCCATTCTCACTGGTGTGAGGTGGTATCTCATTGTGGTTTTGATTTGTATTTCCCTGATGGCAAGTGATGCAGAACATTTTCTCATGTGCGTGTTGGCCATATATATGTCTTCCTCTGTGAGATTTCTGTTCATGTCTTTTGCCCGTTTCATGATTGGATTGTTTGTTTCTTTGCTGTTGAGTTTAATAAATTCTTTAAACTAGAACTATCTTGGAAACTAGCCCTTTATCTGATACGTTGTTTGCAAATATCTTCTCCCATTCTATAGGTTGTATTTTAGTTTTGTTGACTGTACCCTTTGCTGTGCAAAAGCTTCTTATCTTGATGAAGTCCCAATAGTTCATTTTTGCCTTTGTTTCTTTTGCCTTCGTGGATGTATCTTGCAAGAAGTTACTGTGGCTGAGTTCAAAATGGGTGTTGCCTGTGTTCTCCTCCAGGATTTTGATGGAATCTTGTCTCACATTTAGATCTTTCATCCATTTTGAGTTTATCTTTGTGTATGGTGAAAGAGAGTGGTCCAGTTTCATTCTCCTGCATGTGGATGTCCAATTTTCCCAGCACCATTTATTGAAGAGACCGTCTTTCTTCCAATGGATAGTCTTTCCTCCTTTATCGTATATTAGTTGAGCATAAAGTTGAGGGTCCACTTCTAGGTTCTCTATTCTGTTCCATTGATCTATGTGTCTGTTTTTGTGCCAGTACCACACTGTCTTGATGACCACAGCTTTGTAGTACAACTTGAAATCTGGCATTGTGATGCCCCCAGCTATGGTTTTCTTTTTTTAATATTCCCCTGGCTATTCAGGGTCTTTTCTGATTCCACACAAATCTTAAAATAATTTGTTCTAACTCTCTGAAGAAAGTCCATGGTATTTTGATAGGGATTGCATTAAACGTGTAAATTGCCCTGGGTGACACTGACATTTTCACAATATAAATTCTGCCAATCCATGAGCATGGAATATTTTTCCATCTCTTTGTGTCTCCCTCAATTTCTTTCAGAAGTGTTCTATAGTTTTTAGGGTATAAATCCTTTACCTCTTTGGTTAGGTTTATTCCTAGGTATCTTATGCTTTTGGGTGCAATTGTAAATGGGATTGACTCCTTAATTTCTCTTTCTTCAGTCTCATTGTTAGTGTATAGAAATGCCACTGATTTCTGGGCATTGATTTTGTATCCTGCCACGCTACCAAATTGCTATATGAGTTCTAGCAATCTTGGGGTGGAGGCTTTTATGTTTTCTATGTAGAGTATCATGTCATCGGCGAAGAGGGAGAGTTTGACTTCTCCTTTGCCAATTTGAATGCCTTTAATGTCTTTTTGTTGTCTGATTACTGAGGCTAGGACTTCCAGTACTATGTTGACTAGCAGTGGTGAGAGTGGACATCCCGGTCTTATTCCTGATCTTAGGGGAAAGGCTCCCAGTGCTTCCCCATTGAGAATGATATTTGCTGTGGGCTTTTCATAGATGGCTTTTAAGATGTTGAGGAATGTTCCCTCTATCCCTACATTCGGAAGAGTTTTGATCAGGAATGGATGCTGTATTTTGTCAAATGCTTTCTCTGCTTCTAATGAGAGGATCATATGGTTCTTGGTTTTTCTCTTGCTGATATGATGAATCACATTGATTGTTTTACGAGTGTTGAACCAGCCTTGTGTCCCGGGGATAAAACCTACTTGGTCATGGTGAATAATTTTCTTAATGTACTGTTGGATCCTATTGGCTAGTATCTTGTTGAGAATTTTTGCATCCATGTTCATCAGGGATATTGGTCTGTAATTCTCCTTTTTGGTGGGGTCTTTGTCTGGTTTTGGAATTAAGGTGATGCTGGCCTCATAGAAAGAATTTGGAAGTACTCCATCTCTTTCTATCTTTCCAAACAGCTTTAGGAGAATAGGTATGGTTTCTTCTTTAAACGTTTGATAGAATTCCCCTGGGAAGCCAACTGGCCCTGGACTCTTGTGTCTTGGGAGGTTTTTGATGACTGCTTCAATTTCTTCCCTGGTTATTGGCCTGTTCAGGTTTTCTATTTCTTCCTGTTCCAGTTTTGGTAGTTTGTGGCTTTCCAGGAATGCATCCATTTCTTCTAGATTGCCTAATTTATTGGTGTATAGCTGTTCATAATATGTTTTTAAAATTGTTTGTATTTCCTTGGTGTTGGTAGTGATCTCTCCTTTCTCATTCATGATTTTATTTATTTGAGTCTTCTCTCTCTTCTTTTTAATAAGGTTGGCTAATGGTTTATCTATCTTATTAATTCTTTCAAAGAACCAACTCCTGGTTCTGTTGATCTGTTCCACGGTTCTTCTTGTCTCGATTTCGTGGAGTTCTACTCGAATCTTTATTAACTCTCTTCTTCTGCTGGGCGTCGGGTCGATTTGCTGCTTCTTCTCTAGCTCCTTTATGTGTAAGGTTAGCTTTTGTATTTGAGTTCTTTCCAGTTTTTGAATGGATGCTTGTATTGCGATGTATTTCCCCCTCAGGACTGCTTTTGCTGCATCCCAAAGATTTTGAATGGTCGTATCTTTATTCTCATTAGTTTCCATGAATCTTTTTAATTCTTCCTTAATTTCCTGGTTGACCCTTTCATCTTTTAGCAGGATGGTCCTTAACCTCCACGTGTTTGAGGTCCTTCCAACTTCTTGTTGTGACTTAGTTCTAATTTCAAGGCATTATGGTCTGAGAATATGCAGATGATACCAATCTTTTGGTATCGGTTCAGACCAGATTTGTGACCCAGTATGTGGTCTATTCTGGAGAAAGTTCCATGCGCCCTTGAGAAGAATGTGTATTCAGTTGAGTTTGGATGTAAAGTTCTGTCGATATCTGTGAAATCCATCTGGTCCAGTGTATCATTTAAAGCTCTCGTTTCTTTGGAGATGTTGTGCTTAGAAGACCGGTCGAGTATAGAAAGAGCTAGATTGAAGTCACCAAGTATAAGTGTATTATTATCTAAGTATTTCTTCACTTTAGTTATTAATTGGTTTATATATTTGGCAGCTCCCACATTCGGGGCATATATATTGAGGATTGTTAAGTCCTCTTGTTGGATAGATCCTTTAAGTATGATGTAGTGTCCCTCTTCATCTCTCACTACAGTCTTCGGGCTAAATTTTAATTTATCTGATATAAGGATGGCTACCCCTGCTTTCTTTGGAGGACCGTGCGAATGGCAAATGGTTCTCCAACCTTTTATTTTCAGGTTGTAGGTGTCCTTCTGTCTAAAATGAGTCTCTTGTAGACAGCAAATAGATGGGTCCTCCTTTTTTATCCAATCTGAAACCCTGCGCCTTTTGATGGGGTCATTAAGCCCGTTCACATTCAGAGTTACTATTGAGAGATATGAGTTTAGTGTCACCATGATATCTATTCAGTCCTTGTTTCTGTGGATTGTTCCACTGAACTTCTTCTTAAAGGGGAATTTTAAGAGTCCCCCTTAAAATTTCTTGCAGAGCTGGTTTGGAGGTCACATATTCTTTCAGTTCCTGCCTGTCTTGGAAGCTCTTTTTCTCTCCTTCCATTTTGAATGAGAGCCTTGCTGGATAAAGTATTCTTGGTTGCATGTTCTTCTCATTTAGGACCCTGAATATATCCTGCCAGCACTTTCTGGCCTGCCAGGTCTCTGTGGAGAGGTCTGCTGTTACCCTAATACTCCTCCCCATAAAAGTCAGGGACTTCTTGTCTCTTGCTGCTTTAAGGATCTTCTCTTTATCTTTGGAATTTTCAATCTTCACTATTAAATGTTGAGGTGTTGAGCGGTTTTTATTGATTTAAGGGGGGGATCTCTCTATTTCCTGGATCTGAATGCCTGTTTCCCTACTCAGATTAGGAACGCTTTCAGCTATGATTTGTTCAAATACATATTCTGGCCCTCTGGCCCTTTTGGCGCCCTCGGGAAGCCCAATTAAATGTAGATTTTTCTTCCTCAAGCTGTCATTTATTTCCCTTAATCTATCCTCATGGTCTTTTAATTGTCTCTTTTTTCCTCAGTTTCCCTCTTTGCCATCAACTTGTCTTCTATGTCACTCACTCATTCTTCTACCCCGTTAACCCTCGCCGTTAGGACCTCCTGTTTGGATTGCATCTCATTCAAATGATTTTTAATTTTTGTCTGATCTAAATTTTGCAGTCATGAAGTCTCTTGAGTCCTTTATGCTTTTTTCTAGAGCCACCAGTAGCTTTATAATAGTGCTTCTGAATTGGCTTTCTGACATTGAATTGTAATCCAGATTTTGTAACTCTGTGGGAGAGAGGACTGTTTCTGATTCTTTCTTTTGAGGTGAGGTTTTCCTTCTAGTCATTTTGCTCAGTGCAGAGTGGTCAAAAGCAAGTTGTATTGGGAAAAGGAGAAAAAGAGAGGAGAGAAAGAAGGAAAGAAAAAAGAAAAAAGGAAGAAAAAAAGAAAAAAAGAGAGAAGAAAAAGAGAAAGAAAAAGAAAGAAAGGAAAAAAAAGGGTGGGGGAAGGAAACAAATCAAAAAGCAAGAACAAACAAGCGAACAAAAAAAAGAAAAAAAACACGGGGGGACTATCTTCTGATTCTGTAGACTTTAAGTCCCTTGACTTCCCCTGGAACTGGTCCATCCAGCTGGTCTTCTGGGGGAGGGGCCTGCTGTGCTGATTTTCAGGTGTTAGCACTTGGGGGAGCTGCTCCGCCCCTGCCTGGTGCAGGGCTCAGTGGGGGTTGTTTACCCCGTGAGGCCCCAGGAGAAACAACCGCAGTGGCGCGGCCAGCTCTGGAGCCCTGGAGTCAGCTCCCGCAGTAACTACAGAGCCCTCTATCTGCAGGGCCTGGAGGCTGCGGGCAGGAGCGTCCTTGTGGTCCTGGGCCCTCCCGGCCTCTGCCTGTCCCGGGGGAGGCCGGATCCTGGGCTGTGTCCCGGCGCCCTGTGCTCCGGGGCCTGCGCTGGTGGATTCGCGCTCCCGCCCCGCAGCCCCCTCCGCGGAGCCGCCCCCGAGCCCCTCCGAGCTGCTCCGGCCCCGCCGTGCGCGCTGCAGCCCTTAGGGAGCTCGGAGCACTCTCCTGCCCTCGCAGGTGTCTGTTAGTGTCCCAGGGAGCCCGAGGGCATCCCCGCTCTCCTGGGTCCTGCTCCAACTCCCTGCGGGTGCCTTTCCGCCCGGGAAGGTTGGTGCAGCTCCTGCTCCTCCGGGACGGGGCTCTCCTGTCCTGGGGACACTCGCCCCGGCCTCAGCCCGGCTCCTCGCGGGCCCCTCCCCCTTGGAGGCCTTTTGTGTCTTTATTTCTTTTTCCCCGTCTTCCTACCTTGATAGAAGCGTGAACTCTTCTCGCTGTAGCGTTCCAGCTGGTCTCTCTTTAAATCTCAGGCTGAATTCATAGATTTTCAGGATAATTTGAAGGTTATCTAGGTTATTTGGTGGGGACAGGTGATTTGAGGACCCTACTCTTCCGCCATCTTGCCCCTCCTCCTCAGGTATTTTGTTTTTAAGTGATGGCAGGACAATGAAATGGTGAGTGACAAGAAGGGAAAGGTAACTGTTACTGGAATGTAAAAGTATAGGAAAACTCAAAAAGTAATAAGTAGAGAGAAAGTGACAAATGATAACCTGATAAAATTAACAAATAAGGGAACAGAGAAAACATGAAACATCAATACTCATGAGATGCAAGAAAAAGCAGACCAGAATTTAATATAGTTGAATCCTCTCATTAAAAAACAGACTGTCATCTTTGCTTTTAAAAAATGTACATGCTATATTAAAACAAGTACTCTTGGGTTGCCTGGATGGCTCATTTGGCTAAGTGCTCAACTCTTGATTTCGGTACAGGTCACGATCTGAGGGTCCTTGAGATTGACCCTTGTGTTGGGCTTCTGTGGAGTGTGGAGTTTGCTTAAGATTTTCTTTTTTCCTCTCCCTGTACCCTTCCACACCAGCTTGTGCCACAGTCTCTCCATTAAAAAATAAATAAAATCCCAAATACAAAATAAATAAGCATTCTTATAACTAAGGATGAATAAGGAATATAAGGAAATCATGAATTAAAAAGATAGCAGATTACAATATTAGTATAGGAAATACAAGAATTATAGAATGTAAGTCAAAATTTATGAATATAGGGCAGCCCCGGTGGCGCAGCGGTTTAGCACCGCCTGCAGCCCAGGGCATGATCTGGAGACCCTGGATCGAGTCCCACGTCAGGCTCTCTTCATGGAGCCTGCTTCTCCCTCTGCCTGTGTCTCTGCCTCTCTCTCTCTCTCTCTGCATCTCTATGAATAAATAAATAAAATCTTTAAAAAAAAATTTATGAATATAAAACAGATAAATAAAACTGTAGTATATTTAGACAGACGTTAAACTATAAAATATTAGAAATTCAAGACTTTAAAAAAATGTGTTTAGGGATCCCTGGGTGGCGCAGCGGTTTGGCGCCTGCCTTTGTCCCAGGGCGCGATCCTGGAGACCCAGGATCGAATCCCACGTCAGGCTCCCGGTGCATGGAGCCTGCTTCTCCCTCTGCCTGTGTCTCTGCCTCTCTCTCTCTCTCTGTGTGTGACTATCATAAATAAATTTAAAAAAAAAAATAAAAAAATGTGTTTAAGTGGAAGTTTAATGCATCTCTCTCAGAATTGGCCAGATCTGCTAAAGTAAAGATACAGATGAACTGAATATTGTGATCATGTGTCTATGTATTTATATATATGTATATACAAGTGCATAGACAGACACACACACACACCCCTTCATCCATTCTTAAATCTCTTGAACAAAGAATCCTAATATTTTATGTTCTCAAAACAAATAAAAATTGACCATATATTTGGCTACATATCCATTCAATTTGACTAAATATACAAAACATAATATACAAAATGTAAAGTATATATTCTCTGTTCACATTGTAACAAAATTAGAAATAAAAAAGGACTGTTAAAGCACTCAAATAATTTGCACACATGGAGCAAAGATGAAATCAAACCTCTTATGAGAATCAAACCTCATGTGAGAATTACATGAATAGCAAATGAAAACAGGAAGCTACAGGTCAGAGTTAAAACTGTAATTACAAGGAAAGTAATAGCCATAAATCTAGTTACTGGTAAAAAACAAAACACTGGTAAACTTAGTCCTAAATTTAAGAAATTAGGGAAGAAAGAACAATTTTAAAAAAGTAATAAACCCCAAAGAGGGACAAAGATAAATGAAAACTTAATCAAAAAGAAAGTAGAAAAAACAATGTAGACATAACAATCAATCTAAGTGCTGATTCTTTCAAAAGACTGCTAAAACTGATAAACTCCCTCAGAGATTAATTAAGGAATGACTATTCCACAAGTAAGGAAGGAAAACAATTATTTCTTTAAACCTTCATAATCCGAATGCAGAAAAAAATCAAGCGAAATAAACTTTCTAACAAATCTATCAGAAACCCAGAAAAAAAGAGGATTCTGATAGCATGGTACCCTTAAGTATACAAACTTCCTGAACTCTATCCAAATTCAGGAATTGAATACATGTGGGTATCAAGGGATATTCTTGTACAAAATGCAAATCTGTGGCTAATGTATTAATCAGGATTAGGTTCAACTGCACATCAAAGAACATCCCAATATAATATCATTTTAAACAAAATGGAGGCTTATGTTTCCATCGAGAGAAAAAAAGTCCTGAAGAAAGTAGGCTAGTGCCACTATGATAGCTCTGCAATGTCATCTATAATTTACATTCTGCTGCTCCATCCTAGTGCCTGGCATTCGTTCTCAGGTCATTTTGAAAACATGGTGGCAGCTAGAACTCCAGCCACCACTTCTGAGTCAAGCAGCTTGCTTCCAAATCTCAAAGACTTGTCCCACAATAATATGGACCCTACAAGTCCGGCTAGCAGATGGAATTTTTTGTTTCAGACAGCACTGTGCCAAAAACACAAGAGTTCTGTTGCTAGGAAAGAAAATGAGAATGGACCTGTGCTTAAGCAGCTCCTAATTGCTGTCACTGCACAAGTTTGAAAACCTAACAAAAAATAAGTTTCCTAACAAAACATAAAATAGAAATTTAACGGCAGACACAAAAAATTGTAAAACCAGACCAATTACCTGAGAAGAATCTGTAAACTTTAATAAAGATCAGCCGTTTTAAAAGACTCCAGTATCAGAAAACCTTTCACCTTATTTTCAATCTAAACTTTAAAAAGAACAGATAATTTCAATTCTAATTAAACTATTCCAGACTCAAGGATATAATGGCTCATTTTGTGAAATCAGAAAAACCTTAAAAATTAATATCTGGTAAAGTCAGTAACTAGGAAAAATTGTAAAAATACTCAATAAAATATTAACAAATAGAATCTGGCAATATGCCAAAAATAATATATGCTATGATCAAGTAGTTCCAGGAATGCAAGAAAATGTCAATTTTCAGTACGAATTCAATAATTTCAAGAAAATTTCCAAAAATTTACCAATCTAAAACATAAGAATATTAGAGGGGTAGGGATGCCTGGGTGGCTCAGTTGCTAAGCTTCTGCCTTTGGCTCAGGTCATGATCCTGGGGTGCTGGGATCGAGTCCTGCATCAGGCTCCCCAGAGGGAGGAGCTTGCTTCTCCCTCTGCCTATGTCTCTGCCTCTCTCTTCTGCATCTCTCATGAATAAATAAAATCTTCAAAAAAAAAAAAAGATTAGAGGGAGGAAAAGAATCATATGTAGATATATATCATAGATAATGAAATAATCACAGATAATGAGATAGAGTATGATAAAATTCAGGCAGCCTGGGTGGCTCAGTGGTTTAGTGCCTACATCAGCCCAGGGCCTGGGCCTGGAGACCCAGGATTGAGTCCCACGATGGGCTACCTGCATGGAGCCTGCTTCTTCCTCTGTCTGTGTTTCTGCCTCTCTCTCTCTCTGTGTCTCTCATGAATAAATAAAATCTTAAAAAAAAAAAAAGATGATAAAATTCAGGAGTCTTTGCTAACAAAACTTCTAAGCTATATTAAAATAAAAGCAAACTACCTAAATATAATAAAATCTGATTAATAAAAACTATAGAAAACAGCATTCCAAATAGAGATGTGGTAAAGCCATTTGCAAATGAATCATAATTCAAACAAGTAACAAAAGTACAAAAAACCAATAGAAAAATGGATGAGGGCTATAAAAAGGCATGCACAGAGCAACAAATAAAAGTGATGAACATGAGTCGAAGGTTCGTTGCTTCAGTAGTAAGGAAAATGTAAACCAAATGTAGCAGTGGGGCAGCAAGGTAAATCATCAGATAGGCAAAATTACACCGTGGTCACAACTCTTTAAGGCAAATAATCCAGGTGCAAATAAAAACTGTTAGAATATTAAGAGATATCTAGTAATACTTATTAACATATACTTTTGTTCAGCAATTCCATTCTGGAGAAGATGGCACAAAAAGATACAAGGATAACATGCATGATAGTGTGTTTGAAGCAGCAAAAAAGTAGAATACAAGTGAATGTCCATCAACAATGCAACAGCTGAACAAAATCCCATACTCTAAGAATATTATAAAACAATGAAAAGGAATGAGGGAGTAAAATGATAAGTATGAAAGCCAAGCAGAAAGCTAAATACAATTTAAGTAATGTAATCTCAGTTTTGTAAAACAATGACAAAAAACAACTACTATAGTTGTAACTTTTCTCTAAATATTTATGAAGGAAGTGTAGAAAGCTATATACCAGGCTGTTTATAGTAGATAGATATTAGAAAGTTTTTTTTAAAAGTGGTAACAATCAGTTCATATAATTTATTTCTTTTAAATTGTACATTTTATGTGTTTATATGTAAATAAAGAGAAGTGCAACAGGATGGTGATCAAAAAATATTGGTAGTATTTATCTCAGAATGGATACCAATTCACACTGAATTCAATTGAATTACCTACTTCCTCAATTTTTCACATACTACAGTGAACATGTGTAAAAAGCAAAATAAAGAATAGGTGCCAGAGGAGTTCAGAAGACAGAGAGGTCATTATATAATGATCTCAGTGAGGGAGATAAAATTACTACACATTTAAGTTCAAAATTTGATTGGCTAATACATATTAATTAAAATTTAAATGGTTTGATTTCAGATTCTCAATACAATGACTTTGTCATTCCATACATTTATGTTTTTAAAGTTCTAGCTCATGTATTTGTAGAAAATACTTTGGTTGGATGAAGTTATGGGCCAGAGGTACAGAACTAAACAGCTTTCTACCTTTTCCTGGGACAGTCCTTATTATGCTTTCATAACTTTATTCTCAGAAAACAGCAGAAAACATCAGATGCATTCATATTCTCATATTTAGATATCTAAAGCCGCATTCTAAAATTAAGTATGAATGATTTCTGAGTTGCCTGCCATTTTGGATTAGTCTTATTTCTGGAGAACAAGAATTGTTATTAAATTTCACTTATATAACAAACTGAGCAGCTACTTTACAAATATCCTTAGAAAACAATACTGTATACTGAAGAAAGTAAAAACATAAAATGAGTATTTTACACATGACAGTTATATACTAAGTTCTGCCAACTTCTGGCATTTCTCCCTCTTTTTTACACTTCAATTACAATTTTACAAAAGATAAATCTATCTTGACATAAACTTTTTAAGTGGAAATACAGGTCATTAAAAATAACAAGAAAAGAAAAACGATAATACCCACTAAGTCAAGAAATTGGTTTTCTGCTTCATTTATCTAAGCTCACAAGAAAAGAAACCAAGTCACAGACTCTTACAGGTAGAAGAGATCTATCATCTTCTTCAATATAAGGCCAGAAAAGTTATTTTTAACATGTGCTGCAAGGTAAATTGCCCTCTCACATTGTAATACCAAGTCTAAATCCTCCAAAGTTTACCAAAAAAAGTCTTTAGTTGAAGAGGCTAAACAGATATGTCAAGAGCTGTGAGTCTGGATCTCTGAAATCCATCCTTCAATGTAATCCTGGAGGAGTTAAATATGGCTTTAGAAATAAAAATCATAAAGTGTTCTGCATGTGAACAAGTGGACATATTTATGAAAGACATGAGAATTTTTGTTTTATTTAGCCTCATAGTTGATGTAACAAGTCTCTTCTCTATAAAGAATTATCAATTGCTAAATGAACTACTGATTTCCATTTTATCATAGTACTTTGGCAATGGAGAGATCAGATCTGAATGTAATACATATAGTAACACTTCCAACTGCCTATGAAGATCCATTATTTCCAATATGCATAGGATTGTAAAAAGGCACAACTTTAATTTTACATTTGCATATTAAACATTTTAATTATAGTGAAATCACAGTTCAACAGTAGCATTAGGGGGCACTTGGGTGGCTCATTCTGTTAAGTGTCTGACTCGGTTTCGGTTCAGGTCATGATCTCAGGGTCCCAGGATTAAGCCCCACATTGGGCTCTCTGTTCATTAGTGAGTCTGAGGATTCTCTCTCTCTCTCTCTCTCTCTCTCTCTCTCTGTCTCTCCCTCTGCCCCACTCCGACTCATGTACATGCTCTCTCTTTAAAATTAATAAATAAACCTTAAAAAAATAACAGTAGGATTAGATTCTTAAAATGACCAACATCTCAAGCTGTCCCGATATCATGTTTAGTACTGCAATTTAAGACACATGATCTTCACATTTTAAGAAAATTTTAAGTTAAATTAATTTAAATTCCTTGATATAATATTCCATAGCAATTTATTCAGCAGTATTTGCTTTTAAAGAATTACTATCTCAATGGTTTCTACAAATATGTGAAACAAACCACCCTCTTTATAGCTATCACATTTTCTTTTTTATGAACATTGAAAATCTAAGTACAGAAAGAATAATTTTCCTAATAGGTATAGTCAAATGCAATGGTGACTAATTATAAGGCTATTTTATAGCTTAAATATTTTTCTGTTATTACATATATTACACAGTATTACAATGATCATAATATAAACTGGACTTTATTATAGGATATGCACCTTGAAGTTTTTAGCTTTCCTTGTATTCCAATATAAGACATTCAGTAGACCTCAAAACAGCAGAGTCAAATGAATGATGTGAAGTTAGGTTTTGTTTTTTGAGAATGTCTAATTTATAAAATAAAATCAAAGTTTAATCATTTTGTAGAATACTAACCTATCTCACATTAAAAAAGTATTAGAAGTGGGATCCCTGGATGGCGCAGTGGTTTGGCGCTTGCCTTTGGCCCAGGGCGTGATCCTGGAGACCCGGGATCGAATCCCACGTCAGGCTCCCAGTGCATGGAACCTGCTTCTCCCTCTGCCTATGTCTCTGCCTCTCTCTCTCTCACTGTGTGACTATCATAAATAAATAAATAAATAAATAAATAAATAAATAAATAAATAAATAAATAAATAAATAAATAAATAAATAAATAAATAAATAAATTTAAAAAAAAAGAGTATTAGAAGTGAAAACCCCGCTATATTAAATAATGTTAGTGGAGTTAAATAATATTAATACAATGAATTGTACACTTAAAAATAGTTAAGAGGATAAATTTTATGTTATGTATATTTTAATACAATAAAAAAACATATTGCAATATACATACCCACCAGAACAACTAAAATAAAAAGGAAAGGTAGTACCAAGTGATGGCAAGGATGTGAAGGAACTAAAAGTCTCATACACTGCTGGCAGGCGTGTAAACTGATAAAACTACTCTGGTAAATAATTTGTCATTATTTATTAAAGTTGAACTTTTGCATACTACGTAACATAGAATTTCTGCCCCTAAGGACACCCAACAAAAATAAAAATACTTGCTTGGGAATATTCATGGAAGCATTATTAAATAATAGCTCTAAGTCAGAGTAAGTCAAATGTATATAAAAAGTAAAACCGATAAATTGTTATGAACATACAGAATGAAACGCTACCTTGCAGGAGGATAAACTATTGTTACACATGATGAATCATGCAAACATGATGTTGAACCAAAGAAGTTAGACTCAGAAGAACATGCATTATATGATTTTATTTATATAACGTTCAAAGTAAGCAAAACTATATTTATGGTGTTAGAGAACTCAGAATATTCTGTTAAGGAAAAAAAAAACAGACAGACTGGGATAAAATATTTGCAGATGACATATCCAACAAAGGACTTGTATCCAGAACAAATAAAGAACTCTCTAAACTCGGCAGTAAGAAAACTAACATTCCAGTTACAAATGGGTAAAAGACTTGAACTCCTCATCAAACAAGATATACCTATGGTAAATAAGGGACAAAAATATATTTAACATCATTAGCTACTTGGAAAGCACAGATGAAAACCATACTACCACGTACTGCTAAGAATGACTAAACACTACTGCCAATATCAAATGCTGGGTGAGGACATGGAAAAACCAGATCTTTCAGAAACTAATGGGAATGCAAAGTGACAGAGTTACTCTGGGAACAGGTTAGCAGTTTCTATTAAATTTTTTCAGGAGGATTTTGACTCTTGAATCTAAAATGCACTTTCCCAGCATTGACAAATCCATGGCATTTATCCCAGAGAAATGGAAACTACGTCCACACAAAAACTTGAATGCAAATGTTAGTAGTATTATTTGTAATAGCTCAAAATTGGAAATATTTCAAATGTCCTTCAACAGATGAATACATTTAAAAAAAAGTACATCCAGAAGAGGGAATACTAGTAAGCTATAAAAAAGACCATACTGTTGACTCCTGCAATAAAATGGAATGATCTCAAAATCTTATGCAGAATTTATTATTTAATAAGGCAATCTCAAAACATTAGTCTGTATGATTCAATTTGAAAAACTGCAGAGATGGATAACTGATTTACTGTTTGCCAGAGTACAGGAAAGAGGGTTGGGGGAAGTGCTGCTCAAATAGAAAGGAGCAGCACAAGGGAATCTCTCTGTGGGGTAATGGAGCAAGCATGTATCTTGATTTTAGTGATGGTTATACAAATCTTTACACGTGATAAATTACATAGAGCTACATGGACACATGAATGTATGTATGTAAAACCTGGAGAAATCCTAGTTAATAGTGTCATACTAATATCAATTTCCTAGTTTTGTGTAAGACGTTACCATCAAAAGCTGCTGGGTGGAGGGTTCCTGGGAAGCTCAGCATTATTTTTGCAACATTTGTGTCTACAGTTATTTCAAATTAAAAAGCAAACAACAGAAAGAAGCCATTAATGTGGTTATCCTTAGAAAAGGAAATAGTGTCTAGAAGGAGTCATGAGGGAAGCCGCTGGGTGCTGGTCATGTACTGCTTACTGAGATGTATGCTGCTCAATGTGTGCACTCACTCTGTGAAAACTCATCAAGCTGCAAATACTTATGATTTATGCACTCGTCTGTGTCTCTATGTTCATGTTACACTAAAGACTATAGTTTATTAACTTGTAGATTTCCTAGGAAAGTTGTAGTAAAAATATACACTTGAAACAGTACAATGAGTAAATCATGTTCAGATATGGGAAATACACAATAAAAGTGACTTAACTGGGACACAGCTGCTTTGTCCTTTTAAAATTCTTCATATTACCAGAATTTAAAGTCTATAGCATAACAACTATATTATTGCATTCATCAGAACAATACTTATCAGGTTCAGTAAGATCCTACCTTAATGTCACATACTCTCTCAGATTTTTGACCGTAGAAGTGCAGATAATGAGGCTGGGATAACAGCCATACACCAGGACTTCTTGAGCAAGCTAGGACATGTGTTCACATTACTTTTAGAGCAAAAATTTCTTATTAGATTGACTACCATTTCTGCCTTCACTTTCTCATCTCCAGTTCTTTTTGTGATTAGTTTAAAAAAGATTTCTTTTTTTTTGTCTCCAACATTGAGTTGGAACTACTCTTGCCAAATATTATCAAATGCAGTATCAACTGTGTCCTCATTTTAACCTCTCAACAGGATGTGAAACATTCTTTATCTGGCTACCAGGATACCACACTCTGCTAGTATCACCCATGTCATTGCCTATGTCTTTTCTCCAACTTACGAATATTAGAATATTGTCAGTATCACTGCATATATACGCTCCAGTCTTCCTTATTTTCTCTTTCTAAGTGATCTCATACTGTCCTGGGACTTTAAATCCCATTTATATGTCAATGACTTCAAAATTTCTGTTTAGCACAAACCTCTCTCATGAATTCAAATCACTTATTAAACCTCTGATTCCACTCTTTCACTTAGATGTCTTACAGGCATCTCAACTTTAACACAAGCAACATAAATGCTATTTTTTTTTTTGCTATAAAACTATTTGTCTGGCTGCTCAGATAAAAATTCTAAAGGTCACCCTTGATTTCTTCCATACCTTCATACCTAACATCCACTCTGCTGGAAGTCCTGTTTAGTGACACCTTCAGAATAAAGCTAGAGCTTCTTACCACCACCACCACCACCACACCAGTGTAAGCTACCACAAACCACTACAGAAGCCTCTTAACTAGTTTTCATGCTTCCATTTGAAACTCCTACTACAGCCTAATCACTACATAGCAGCCAGAATAATTTTTTAAAAGCCTTCAATCATACAAGGGGTTCTAAGAATCTGCTACACAACGTGCATATAGTTGAAAATATTATATTATATACTTAGAAATTGTTGGAACAGTAAAAAAAAATTATTTATACTTCCTTTCCTTTGACAAAGATACTTCTGAAACTCATGCTTTTGCCTCAAAGCCAAATAAACAAAAAAAGGTAAATTTAAAATAAACCTTGCATCAGAGCACAAATCACTCCCCTATTAAAAATTTTAGTAATTTCCTGACTTAGAACAAAATTCAAATCCTTAACATGATTTATATTTCAATGTAAATCAAACTGTTTAAAAGCATCTTACCTGTACAGAGGAAAGTTACAGAAATAGAAAAAGATACACAATACCCATGTAACCCAGCACCCTTGTACCTTTCATACTTCATCTCCTACCATTTGACCCCTCACTCCAAACAATGATACTTCTCACTGTCTCTGAAGCTCATTCCAGTCTCGGGGCCCTTATAATTCCTGTTCCCTCAGTTTGGAATGTTCTTCCCCTAGACCTATGCATGACAATTCCATTACTTAGTATGTTTCTCAAATATCAACTCCTATGAAGTAATCTAATTATATCTTTCTCTTTCCTTATCTTGTATTACTCATTTATTTACCAAAATATAAGCTCCATGAGGGCAGGCACTTTATGTACCATCACATCCCCATCACCTAAAATGATTATTGACACATTTATCAATAAATCTGGATGGAATCAGAACAATGGAACTCATGTGGCTAACAATCCCATCTGATCTAACTCTACCTCTTACATATATACAGTATAATTGAGGAGACAGGATTTTATTTTTATCAGAATTCACACAATTCTACACTATTTTTAGCAAGGTTCTGCCTTAAGGGTAGCAATACAAAATTGCAACAGTTGTAGAACAGTTCACTCTTGGGCTTGATAAAACATTAAACCAGACACTATTCTAAAGTAACTGCCTGCCTTAGCCAATTTTTACACCTAGAACATAAAAGTAAAACAATCAGGAAAACTTTCACTCAGTTATATGTAAGTGCAATACTTTTCTTAATTATTTCGGCTTCTCAATGAGATAAGGAATTTGAATAAAATGGAAACCAATGAACTTGTAAATAATAAAAAATGCAACATCGATGCATTTTCATTAGGCGCCTGGGAAAACAATGTAATTTGAAATTTTCCTCTGTCCTGCCTTATAACAAGAAGCCTTAAATATTTGATTAAATATTCTGAAGTATCTATACACAGAGAATCATAATATTTATGTAATTATTTACTACAGCTCCAATTTTTATTGAACATAAATATACGCTGACATTCCAAATTAGAATGATCAACCCACTTAGGCCAAAGTAAAAGGACATGCTGTTTTACATAACTGTTATCTACTTTATTACTCATTTTTGATAAATTCTTTTCGGATCTTTTATGTCAAATGTGTTAGAGTATAATTAAAGAGACTGGGTACCTCTTTTTTAAGAACTTGCTTGATTCTTAAGTGAACTAGATAATCTTGAAAACATTAATTCAGGAATATATTGAAATCCAATCCAAAAAAGAATAATATGAGAAATATACTAGAAATTAAAAATGAAGAAACGGTAATCAAAATTCTCTTCTAATTTTTCTGTATTTCTCTAGCCTAATCTTTTCTGTTAATCAAAACAGCATGAAGACGTCAGTAGATATCTATCTTTTGCATCTAAAACAGTGCTTATCAAATAGCAGATGATAAACACTTAATGAATGGGTCAAAGGAAGGATGATAAAGTATTTTGGCATGTCTTGGGAAATGATATTACATAAATTATAAAATAACAGCTTATGAGATAAAGTTCCCTCTTCAAAGTTCGGAGATAAACTAAAAACATCATTACCACTAATAAAATTAAATATAATTCAATAATGATTATCTCCTATATTTAAATGTTTGATTTTTAGGTATGAAAAAAATTCACACTCCATTGAAAGATGTATTTGTATATTCAAACACCCTGAAGTTTGAAGTAATTTTATTAAAGATGACTTGGAAATTAGTCTTTGTTATTGATTTTGTAAATACTCAAATGTTCTATCTTGATTAAAATTTTCATCTTACTAATGTCTTCCCCTCATTTAACAAAAAAAAAAATAGAAACAATGAAATAAATAAATTTCATTCTGTGCACTGGCCAGCTGGATTTCTAATATAACAAGTTCTTATACTTCATAAATAAATTTTCTCCAACTTATATATACATTTTCACTTAATTGTAGATAATCTGATTATTAATCTAGATCTTTAAAATGTATTACTAGAAAAATTGGAACACTTAAATCATCCTTAAGAATTTGCAAGAAATAGGACACATATATCATAAGGGGACCCTTTTCAAAAATTAGAAACTCTCAAAGATTTGAAATTTGTTGAGAGTCAACCTTAAAAAGTCCCCACCACATGAAAAAAATTTTTTTTGTAATTATGTATAGTGATGGATGTTAACTAGACTTACTCTGGTGATCATTTTGCAATAAATACAAATATAAAATCACTGTGATATACGCTGAAACTAATACAATGTCTTAAGTCAATTAAACCTCAATAACAAATTAGAAGCAATTCAATCTTCCTTCATTCTCCATCAACTAGTAATACCAAATCTTCAGTGCTTACATGACTAAATGTGACCTGTTACTTCTATCACCAGGAACCAAGTTCACATAAACAAAACATTCAATTGGACTTGTGACTTGATGGAATCATGTACATACATAATAAAGCACTGGGATCTTGGTTTTGAAAACTCCCTCGAGCACCTGCCATCTCTAAAACTCTGTGCTCCTTTGAGTTTTGTTGTGTTCAAAATAGCCTCAGCAACTGATTCACAGTGGTGTTATTATGTAACTAGAAAAAGTGTGTCCTACTTGGTGTTGAAAATAGGAGTAATTGGTCTGTGAACAGGTGTGCTGCTAAAAAAAAAAAAGTTTAATGAAATTCTGGTTCCACAGCTATTAATAACTGAATTTCAATATTTAAGATATCAGGAATAGTGAACACTAGGTGTCAGTGTAAGAAATGGAAAAATATTTTTAAAACCTGGTTTCCAATCAGGTGTATAGCCAAAAAATCAAAAGCAGCTGTGACCACATATAATTGCATAATTCAGTTAACAAGCCAATCTTTCTTTCAAACAAAAAATTCCTGTTCCAAAACCATCAAGAGTTTAAAATCAGATTAAGCTCATTATTAGAAGTTACAAGTCTTTTAAGAATAGGTGTTTTGAAGAACAGTGTTAAATACAGGTGTAAGTCTGGAAGTATTATGTTGCATATTTTTAGTTAGTGGAAAAGAACTATTTTCACAGTAATAATATTGGATGATTAATAAGGGATACTGAATTTTCAGTTATGCTCTGAACAGAAATATGGACCATGAAGCTATTAGAAATTATAATGTCTAAAGGGTCAGTTCACAAAAGAACACATGAACTTGGGAAGGATGATTGACTCTCCCCCAAATTCTGGTACCTAGAGGTTATTGCTAAACTATGAATGCTAAAACTAATACTAAAATTAGTATCTATTAATTGTATCAATATTTCAGATAAAAAGCTCTCTCTAATAAACTCTTCAGGGTAAAGACATTTATTTATTTTATTTATTTATTTAAGATTTAATTTATTTATTCATGAGAGACACACACAGAGAGACAGAGACACAGACAGAGGGAGAAGTAGGCTCTCTGTGGGGAGCCCGATGTGGGACTCCATCCCAGGACTCCTGGATAATGACCTGAGCCAAAGGCAGACGCTCAACCACTGAGCCACCCAGGTGTCCCAGGGTATAGACCTTTATAACAGGTTTTAAAAAGATAATTATTAGCAGTAATAATAAAAGGAAAAGTTAACATCAAAATAGTGTCTCATATTTTACAAAATACATTCATAATAAATACCTAATTTAGGCCCAATAATGCTAACTTAATACATCTATATTCTTTTCAGCAGTCATCATTTTGGGAGTTTGAATACTCTTCTATCTACTGAACTCTCTCACCAACCCACCTGGCCATTTCTATGTCCCATCTCTGAAACTCCACATTGCTCTTTACTTATTTCATCTTTTCATGCTTATAGAGCATATTGGGAGATTTTTAATATACTATTCTTGAGGTCATTCATTTGTGGAAATGGAACAAAACTAAATACAGTAGTCACCACTAAGATACAAAATGTTGTGACTCAATCGTTTAGGCAAACATTAAAAGATTTGCTGGAGAGAAAGAAATGCTTTTAGTCAATGCCATGCTCATTTCACTGATAGTTAAGTTCTACTCACATCCTAATCATAAAATGACAAAGTATGAAGTTTATGGAAAAGCATTCCAAGCTAGAGGATTGAAGCAAATTAACAAAGGCAATTTAGATCACTATTTGTGCAGGTTCCTTCCCGAGCACATAAAGTCAGATGGTGACAGACAAGGAAGGAACAGGGAAATTCACATTATAATAAATTATCTACACTAATACCTGTGAATTTTAAGATATCTAAGCATATCAGGAATGAGAAGTAGAAATGAAAGAAACTGAGATAGTACCATACATGATTTGACATTCAAAGACAGGAAAGTGGCCCCAGAAACACAGACAGCATATGGCTCTTCTTCAAGCTTTCTTTCTGGCTCTTTAGAGTCTTTTGTCCTTGACATTGTGTTACTCCTTATGTATAGATTAATGATTAAATTTTTTGGCTGTTTTTAATCAAGTCATGTTTTCACTGGTAAACAGTGTGGATCAGAGCTAGGTCATTTATATACATCATATTATATAATGCCTATGAGGTACGTAAATTCCTACAGATGAGTAAACCAAGGCTCAGAAAAATGAAGAAATATGCTCCAGGTTATGCTTGCTCACTGCCAAGTTATGAAGCTGAGATTCAAACCTAGGGATGTTGTCTGCAAACAATGACACATTTATTTAGGGGACCTTATTTCTCTTTCCATTTACTTTAAAAATCTGAGGTTAATTTTATATCATTGCTTCAAATATAAATAATAACTTGAATTTCAGATTATATACATCACTTAGAACTTATTCTAGAGGCTACTGGATGGCTCAGTCAGTTACTACTGAGTGAGAAATAAAGGTTTCTAATTATATATATATATTATATATATACAATATAACATACATAAGTATATATAACATACATAAGTATAGGTAAAACAAATATTAAACTGGGCTAAATTTTTATATGTTCAAAAGCTACACAGAAATAATAGTTATTTTTTTATACCTGGAAAATGGTCTATATATGTACAATAAAAGAATATATATATAATCTTTAGCAGACTGGCACTAGTAGACATTTACCGACTTTAATTTTCTTTTTTGCATAATATGCACATGAATCAAAAGTAACAGCAACACTGGGGAAAGAAGATACAGAGTTATGCATATATAAAAGTGTCAGAGATCTCAGAAAAGGGACTGGAGAATCGGAGTTTAAAAACAATCTCTTGGTTCAGATACATGAAGACAAAATTTGATATACGAGTCCCTGGGAGGCATTTGCTAAATTAAAAAGCATTAAAGACAAGAGCCATGAGAAAGGGAGGGAAAACTCAACATCTGCTAATCCAGATAGAAGACTGGATAATCCCTCTTTTATGCATATGTATGTTTATTTATTTATTTAGTAGGCCCCCATGCCCAGCATGGAGCCCAATACAGGGTCCAAACTAACAACCCTGAGATCAAGACCCAAACTGAAACCAAGAGAGAGGTGCCCCCGGATAATTTATTTTTGTATTAATTTTCATACTTAGTTTATTAGAATAATTCTGAAAATAGATTCACAAAATGAAAACATAATTGAACAGATTGGCTTTCTAGTTGCCTGACAAATTCTTATAGTGAAAATGTGAATTCAGATATGAATTTCAAATGGAATAGTAGACAATTATATTCTATAATAAAATAGATTGTTTTGATAAGTTTTGTTTCGTAAGTTTCAATGAATAGAGAAATAAAAGTAGTTATACAGTCATCGGAGATCATGATAGTTTTTAAACTTCACTCAAGATGGATATTATCAAAAGAATGTTATTGACAACATTATAATGTCAATTCAGCCATACAATTTCCAGTTGATACAAAAATCTACCTGTTTTAATTAAGTGATGTAACTCAATCAGGAGACTAAGAATTTTATGGAAGGTTTGCATCTCTTTGATAAATCTGAAATTCTTAGAAAAAGAGTGCATTAAACATTTGTAAGAAGTTTCAGCTAGAACTGAAGCTTTCAGCACAGGTCAGAAATCTAAGCTTGGCAGAGGAGCCAAGCTGTTAGTAGAGCTTAGCTTGAGTCAAGAGACAGGATTCTAGCAGACCAACAGGAAAAAAGAGAAGAACCTAAAGGAAAGTCTTGACACATGTAGAAAGGTGGGAAGTTGCTGTTTTATATCTATGCTAAGAAAAGCAAGTAACATGAGATACTACTATAACATTGGAAACTATAAACACTTTATACTGAGACTGTCTTACCTTGTAAAGTTGAATAATCGACTATGAGTGGGATGTAGTGCAGCAGGTAAAAAAAAGACATCCTAAGAGAGGGGAAAGGCCTGGAAATTTCTTCCTGATTGGCCCTTTAGGTTAGAGCTGTAGCAAACTACCCAGGACAACTGCTGGGGAAAAATGCAGCTGAAGAGGCATTATTTTTATTATTATTATATATAATTGGCAGAACCTAGGATATGCCCATTTTGTGCCACAGATTAAAAATTAAGTACCTGAAAAATGCAATACAAACTATTTTTTAAAAAGAGGAGATTAAAATAGTTTTTCTTGAAGCATGAAGTGGTAATATCCGAGAGAAAATAAGACAAATTAAATAGAAAATATTAAGATCTATCAATTAGAATCAAATGCTATTTAAAAGAGCCAGTAAATTTTCCACAGCACATTCATAAGAAAGGTATAAGTAAAAGTCAAAAAAAGTAATCGCTTTTTAATGACATACAATGTTCTGTATCTTGATCTGTTATTTGTGTGCACTTGTGTTTTCTCCAAAGCAGGTGTGTTTTTAAGCTATTTATAATAAATATGAGGTACTTGATTTACAGTAGGAACAGACAAAATAGGCCAAGATTTTTTTTTCCAGATGGTATTTGTGAAGTCCCTTATCCATTCATGTAAACACAGAGTGTTCCGGTTTGCTGAAGTACATATACATGTTTTGGCTTAGTACAAAGTCTCAGTGTGTAGTCAGCTAGAAGACTGTTTCCATTATGTGATTCATTAGGTCCCCAAGGTACCTCTACTTCCTTTATTTTATACAATCATAAACTATATTAGTTTGTCCTATTTTGATAACCCCTTACAATTGAAGTTCTGCACAGCAAACTTTATTACTATTTTAATTTTGAAGTTTTTACTTAAATTCCACTTAGTTAACACAGTGTAATATTAGTTTCAGGTGTGCAATATGGTGATTCAACACTTCTGTATATCACCTACTGCTCATCACACCAAGTGCACTTCTTAGTCCTCATCACCTATTTAACTCCTCCTCCCACCCTGCTCCCTTCCAGTAACCATTGGTTTGTTCCTCTATAGTTAAGAGGCTGTTTCTTGGTGTGCCTTTTTCTCTTTTTAAAAACATACTCAGAAACCACTACAGAGGTGGCATAAGTGATAACCTCACAGAAATAGTGATGAGGCTCAAACAATACCTCACATAGCTCCTTCTATCAGGGATATTAACTGACAAATTAAAAAGCATTAGAAATAAGAAGGCAGGTTGGAGGTGTGGGGAGAAGATGGGCAATTCAGTGCATGCTAATCTACACGAGAGATTTAAGCAATCACTCTTCACACACATAAATTTATCAATTTTCATATATTTTTAAAAAGATTTATTTTAGAGAGAGGCAGGGGTAGAGGGAGAGAATCTCAAGCAGACTCCCTGCTGAGCAGGGAGCTGGATGTGGAGCTCAGTTTCATAACCTATGAGATCATGACCTGAGCCGAAACCTAGAGTCAGACATGTAATCAACTGAGCCATTCAGGGGCCCCTATCAATTTTCATATTAAAGATTATTTGTCTAACCCTACACTAGTCCTGATGTGAAAATAGTACAACAGATTGAACAGCTTGCTAGTTGCCTAGATTAATACCATGAAAATCCAATAGATTTTAAAAGTAGAATGATGATTATATTCTATGCATGAAATGAAAAGATTCTTCTGATAATTTACCTTCAATGAATAGAAAAATGAAAGCTATATAGCCATCAGAAGTCATAATAGTTTTGATTGTGCAAGGATATTATTATTACTGAGAACATCATTTAATAGTAACTCCTCACACAATTTCGAATTGGCACAAATCTCTAATCTCTACCTACCTTCTAAAAGGAGATGCAGCCTCAACTTGGGGAGTTGAAAGAGAGGGAAGCTTAGGATATGAAAAGATTGGCATCTCTCCGGTAAGTGTGAAAGAACATTTCAATTAATTTTCCAATCCATTTCTAACTAAATCATGCCATTAATCATTAATCCTCTCATCAGGATTAATCACAACATTAACCACTTAGTACTAGCATTACTATAACTTAAAGAAAGGGTGCTATGCCTTAGGAACTCCACTAAAGTCCTTTATAAACATTTTACCTAATTTTATGACCCTCTATAGCCACTGTAACTATTAGCATTGTCATTTTACAAAATAAATAAATTAAGACTTTTGAGTACCTTCTCTCCAGTGACAATTTCTAATTTGTATTGCACTGGATTATGTAAAATTGCCAATAGTCAATATCTATCATTGCCCTCTATTATTTCTCTATGTCTCTAAAATGAAGAAAAGGGCATTGTGCATGTCCACACATATGTGTTATTCATTTCAACTATTCCAATCACTTTTTAATACAAAGTTGCTATTGTTCCATTTAATTGTTGCCAAGCATATTAAGCATGAAGAGGCATAGGCCTACAAGTACACATCTTTAAGAAGCTCCCTCAAAGAGGCCAACTCATACACAAATACTTTAAAATACAGTGCCTCATACCCAGAGCTCCTCAACAGAGTCAGCTGAGATGCCTTTTTTTAGGGGCGATCAACCTCAGAATATTTTTCCCCCAGAGTTTTTGATTGAGCAGATATAGATTAGCATCTAGTAGTTGCAGGTTTTTGTTTTTGTTTTAAAAGAAGATGGCTTCAGTGGGAACTCCAAGTTGAGAACTACTAACTGCCTTGGGGGAGATAATATAACCAACCACCCTACCCATCAGACTTGTTTCTGAATAATTTTACTTATTTTAATAATCAAGATCTACCAAAATCAGGTAAACAAACATGATGCTTTGAGTAATGTCTAGCGTTACTGAAAGAATTTTATGGTATCTTAAGGAGATCTGTTTTGAAAGAGAAAACATTTAGGTGCATTAGAGTGTAAAGGGAAAACAAATTCATTAATCTACAGTCAGACTCTGTATTGTTACTTAATAGTTTCAAGGAGTAGCTTCATCTTGTCTACCTGAAAGTTGTCTTAAAGTTCAGATCATGTTTTTGCTTTTTAAAAAGTACTGGCAATTTTGTTGCCCAGACACGGTTACAAACCACCAGCCTGTAGACTGGTTTCTCAAGTCTGGTTCTTGGACTACTTGGATTATAAAGATTTTGGGTGCTCACTAAAATTACAAACTCTTCAGCCCCACCCAAACCCTCCTGAAATAGAATCCTTTGGAGAGTATGGACAAATAATCTGAACTTCCCTATGTTTTGCAGATAATTCTTAGACAATCCGACAACTGACACACTTTCTATACTGAAGGAGACTATGGATTTTTTATAGTCCCCTATCATGATTCAGAATATCTGTATAACTGAAGAATTGCTAGGCAGCTTGAACAGATACCAGCTGTGTGCCTACTCTTTTATGTATAATTGTTCAGAAGAGATATTTTAAAATCCAAGGGATATTGGCAATAGCATTGAACTTCTATGTTTTTCTTTCCCTTTAACTTTTATTAGGTTTTAGATTTCAGTTGCAGAAAGAAGAACAATTTAGCTGCTGAAGTCCTAGCTCACTGTCCTAGTAGGTAAAGGTGCTTTCTGATAGGAGACACCGCACAACAGAAGTTGTGATGATGGACTCCTCCTCCTCTCTTCTATATAGGCAATCACAAGATCTAAATGTTTCCTGTTGCTTCTATAATTCTTGTATTACCTTTGATACATCACTCTTCCATTAACAGGGCCAAGTAGCATGGGTTAAAAAAACAAAAACAAAAGTAAACTACAAACGTTCTTTAACATCTTCTTGAATTTTCTGACACACATAACAACTCTTCCCACAGCTTTTGAAAGGAAGTAAAATTTCTCTTAAAATGGCAAAATTTTATTCCAAAATTCAGTTTCTTGAGAACTGAAACTGGGAAGGAATAGGGCAAATATGGGTACACTATGCTGTGAAATTCCATCAATACTGGACACTTTCCTGGTTAAGGCAAATGAAGCTAGTCTGGTGAAACCAGCCTTCGCATAGTCCACAGGTGGAAGCAGCTACCAAGCAAAGACTTCCTTGCTAAATTCAGGCCTATGTTATCTAATGTTTCAATTTCAGTGTTTTAAGAGAAGCCAGAAATCCTATTTTTATGTAGAAGTCTAATTTTTAAATATTGGCAATTAAATTCACATCTTTAAAAATACAGTGCAAGTGAAATAAAACATGTTTCTATGTTACACTATGCATAGGTAAGAGTTTATAATGTCTATTCTGATGCTTATTTTCCTCAATTTAATACAATAAATATATGTTGAATCCTGTAAAAGACTTAAGATATATTTTTACATAGACATATATATACAAATGCATGAAGAACTACCGGTTAGATATCACTTGTCAAAACCCCTTGTCAAAACTCTTTACACATATTAGCATTATCAGCTATTGTATTTTAAAATTATTTTTTTTACTCAATTTACTTAAACTAAAAACAAAAACAAAAAGGAGCAGACCAGTTTTTCCACAACCATACACCCCCCACCACACTACCAGCAACTACTACCCTCTTCTCTGTGAGCTGGCTTTTATACTTTTGTTTTTAGATTCTATATATAAGAGAGATCATATGGTATTTGTCTTTCTTTGTCTGACTTACTTCGCTAGTATAATACCCTCTAGGTCAACCCATGGCAAGATCTCATTCTTTTATATGGCTGAATCATATTACATTGTGCATATACATCACAATTTGTTTATCCATTCATCCATCAACAGACACTTAGGTGGTTGTTTCTGTATGCTGGCTACTGTAAATAGTGCTGTAATGAACATGGGCATATACATCTCTTTGAATTACTGGGGTTTTTTTCTTTTAAATTAGTGTTTTATTTTCTTATAGTAATACTAAGAGTGGAACTGCTGGATCAAATGTAGTCCTCATTTTTTGTTTTGTTTTGTTTTGTTTTTTTGAGAAATTTCCACTGTTTTCCATAGCTGTTGTACCAATTTGTAAATTCTACTAACAGTGCACAAGAGTTTCCTTTGCCACATCCTTGCCAACATGTGTTCTCGTCTTTTTGATAACAGCTGTTTTAACAGGTGTAAACTAATAGTCATTGTGATTTTGAGCTGTATTTTCCTAATGATTAGTACCTGTTGGCCATCTGCAATCTTCATTGGAAAAATGTCTATTCATATCTTCTGCCTATTTTTTTAATCAAATTGTTTTTCTTCCTATGAACTATTTGAATTCCTAATATATTTGGGATATTAACGCCTTAGCAAATATATGATTTCCAAATATTTTCTCCCATTCAGGAAACTGTCTTTTCAGTTTGCTGATGGCTTCCTTTGCTGTGCAGAAGCTATGTATAGTTTGATATGGTCCCAATTATTTATTTTTGCTTTACCTTTTGGTATCAGATTCAAAGTATCATGATGGAGATCTAGGTCAAGAACATTACTACCTATGTTTTCTTCTAGGAATTACATGGTTTTAGGTGTTATGTTCAAGTTTTTAAATCATTTTGAGTTAATTTTTGTATATGGTATAAGACAATAGTCCAGTCTCATTCTTTTGTGATTGTTCAATTATCCCAACACGATTTTTGAACAGACTGCTGTTTCTCCAGTGTATACTCAGGCCTGCTTTGTTGAAAATTAATTGACTTTATATGCACAAGTTTATTCTGGGGATCTCTACTCCATTCTATTAATCTATGTGTCTGCTTTTATTCCAATATCATACTATTTTATTTATTATAGCTTTATAATACAGTTTGAAATCACAGAGTGTGATATCTCCAGTTTTGTTCTTCTTTATTAGGATCGCTTTGGCTATTCAAGGTCTTTTGTGATTTCATATGAATTTTAGGATTGTTTTATTTTTATTAAAAATGCCATTGGAATTTTGATATGGATTGACTTGAATCTATACACTGCTTTGGATAGTATGGACATTTTATCAATACTAGTTCTTCCAAACTCTGAGCATTGAATATCTTTCCATTTATTTGTGTCATCTTCAATTTTTTCCTTAACGTCCTGTAGTTTTCACTATACAGGTGTTTCATCTCCTTGGTTAAATTTATTCCTAGAAATTATATTCTTTTTGATGCAATTGTAAATGACATTTTTATCTCAACGTCTCTTTTTGATAGTACATTATGAGTGTATAGAAAAACAAGATTTTTATTTTTAAATTTTGTATCCTTTACTGAATTTGTTGACTTGCAACTTTACTGAATTTATTAGTTTTAACAATATTTTCATGAAATTTGCGAGTTTTTTATATATAACATCATATCCTTTGCAAATAGTGGAAATTTTACATCTTCCTTTCCTATCTGGATGCCTTTTCTTTTTCTTGCCTGAGTACTCTAAGAGTTCCAATATTATATTGAATAAAAGTAGTGAAAGAGAGCATCCTTGCCTTCTTCCTTATTTTAGATGAAAAACTTCCCCCTTTTCACGGTTGAGTATGATGTTAGCTGTGGTTTTGTCATAGATGGCCCTTATTACCTACTGAAGTACAGTCCCTCTATATGTGCTTTATTGAGAGTTTCTTATCAGAAATGGATGTTGAATTTTGTCAAATGCATTTTCTGCATCTACTGAGATATGATTTTTTTCCTTCTTTCTGTTAATGTGGTGTATCACACTAATTAATTTGTGCATACTGAATCATCCTTGCATCGCTGGAATAAATATCACTTGATCATGGTGCATGATTCTTTTTAGGTATTGTTGAGCTGATTGCTAATGTTTTGTTGAGGATGTTTGAGCCTATATTAATCAGGGATGTTTGGCCTGGAATTTTCTTGCAACTTCCTTGTCTGGATTTGGTATTAGGGTAATGCTGGCCTTGTTAAATGAATTTGACAATTCTTTCCTCTTCTATTTTTTGGAAGACTTTGAGAAGGACTGCCATTAATTCTTCTTTGAATGTTTGGTAGAATTGACCAGTGGAGCCATCTGGTCCTGGACTTTCGTTTATTGGGAGATTTCTGATTACTGATTCAATCTCCTTAATAGTAACTGGAATGTGTTCAGATTTTCTATTTCATAAAGATGCAGTCCCAGTAGGTTGTATATTTCTAGGAATTTATCAATTTCTTCTATTTTGCCCATTTTTTAGCATATAATTATTTATAGTAGTTTTTTTATGATCCTTTATATTTCTGTGGTATCAGTTGTAATGTCCCTTTCATCTGTAATTTTGGGTCTTCTTTTTATCTTTGTGAATCTAAAGGTTTGTCAATTTTGTTTATCTTTTCAAAGAACCAGTTCTTAGTTTCATTGATTTTTTTTTTCTCTTGTCTTCCTAGTCTGTTTCATTTATTTCTGATCCAACTTTTGTTATTTCCTTCCTTCTACTAACTTTGATTTTGTTTGTTCTTTTTCTAGTTCCATTAGGGATTAAGGTAGGTTGTTTGAGTCTTTTCTGATTCCTTTAGGTAGGTTCTTACCACTAATTGGTTGTTCAATAACATGTTGTTTAATTTTCATATATTGGTGAATTTTCCAATTTTCTTCATGTAGCTAATTAATCCCTAGTTTCATGCCACTATGGTTGGAAAAGATGCTTGAAATGATTTCAATCCCCTTAAATTTATTAAGAATTGTTTTGTGGCCTAACATATCATTTGTCTTAGAAAGCGTTGAATGTGCACTGGAGAAGAATGTGTATTCTCTTCCTTTTGGATTTTAAATTTAATTTCTATATGTCCATATATATTACAAAACTATTAATTCCCCAAAGGCAAAGTTAATTTTTTACTCACTTTGTATCAGCAGAATCAGAGCTACATTAGTGTCATTCAATAAAGGTTTACTGAATTAATGAATATATAAAATGAATACATGATCTATTACAGCAAGAAATAGTTTGAAACAGTATATGGTACTTTAGAAACTAAATGGTGGCTTAATTTACACATTTGTTTTTAGGACACTGTTAAAAATATAACTTTTATGTGCAAAAGACAACTGATAACCACTTCCATACCATTGCAGATTGTGTGGCAAAAGATTTAGTCCCATAGGGATTCCCACATATTGGAACAGTAAATACATAAAGAATATTTTAAGATATCATGACTACTGGATCCAAAAGGACACTGCAACATTGAGAACACCACAGATTTCTGAAAAGCAATTCTTAAAGACTTATCTATATAAAACAGCCCTATGCATGCTTGAGCTTCAACCAGTTATCACCAAGTGAAATCAAAACATAATGTGGTAGCTTTCAAACAATAAATAAATATTATTTTAAAATCTAACAAAAGAGGTCTTTGACATGCAGGTTAAAACTAAGAGAAATAGATGTTTAAAATTCAAAAATATCAGGAGGCTACCATCAAAGATAACCAACCAACCAAGCTCTTCTTTAATTGATAAACTTAAATCTGGAATTAATAAACTACTGAATTGCAAATGAATCCCTACTTGGAAATAATATACTTTTACTTAAATCAATATCAGAAATAGGAATTCTTAGGTAACACTGTGGAACAAATATGCTATGATAAAAACGTACCAAGATTCTGATGCAAAGAGGGGAAAAAAGAGGCAAGAAAATAAGAGAAATTCATGATTGTGGTGATCACTTTGCAATATATACAAATACTGAATCATTATGTTACATCACTGAAACTAATATAATATTATAAATCAATTATGTCTCAACAAAAAGCTTTTAAATAAAAAAGAAAGTGGATTCACTGAATCAAGTAATACAACAATATTTAGGAAAATGATTGAAATAAAATATCTAGTCAGTTACAGTGGAGTAAGCACACTCTGTACTGCTTCTCTCAACGACTATAATAAAAACCCTGGTTATAGTGCATGTGGCAGCTACCTGAGAATTCTGAGTATTAATGGTAGGTGGCAGATCTGAGAAGGATATGAGAACCTGAAATACAAAAATCTGGCAGTGAATTTCATGGGTTTTATTTTGCATTAATAACTCCTATGCTGGACACAAAAACAGTGTAAATTTAAGTCTGATTATGAGGCACACACAAAAAGTAATGAGAAGCTCTCTCATTCTGCTCCAATGAAGGTTAATGGAGACCTCAAGGATGCAGTGGGTTGGGGTAAAGAGGAAGAGTTTGAATACAAATGGGTAAAACAAGGGAATCTGGGGGGAAGTGACGTAACTGTTTAGAACCTTGATTGCTGTGGTAGCTATAAGACTGGATTTGTCATTGGGCAGCCCTGGTGGCACAGCGGTTTAGTGCTGCCTACAGTCGGGGTGCGATCCTGGAGACCCGGGATGGAGTCCCACGTTGGGCTCCCTGTATGGAGCCTGCTTCTCCCTCTGCCTGTGTCTCTGCCTCTCTCTCTGTGTCTCCAGGAATGAATAAATAAAATCTTAAAAAAAATAAAAAAGACTGCATTTGTCAAAACACATAGAGCTGAACAAGAAAAAAATAATTTCAAATGGCAAATGGATTTTGCCATATGTAAAGAGTAATATACTTCAAATATTCAAATATCTTTGAAGTATATTAAAAAATCAAACTAGTAAGAAAACATAATGCATCAGAATGTGTAGTGGCTGCATTATACTCTAAGGTAAGGAAGTATCAATATTTAAACAACTTTTTCTTATTATGTTTTCCTTTCCTTTGAAGAGCTGAAATGAATGTGCTAAAATGCACAAGCTCATAGGAAATGCAGAAAAGATGAAGCCAAGAAAGCAGCAGAAGGAAGTTGTAAGGACTTAGCAGAAATGGGAGTTGGCTCACAACATGGCAGAGTTGACATTTTATGTCCAGGCAAGTTACTTGCCAACTTAATGAAAAACAACCAATATTTTCAGAGAAGTCGTAACAGTATATCATCTACAATACCCACTTTTAAAACCAAAATTACTAGAGATGCAAAGAAACAAAAGGATAACTGAGTAATTAGAGGTGTCAATGGAAATGGATTTCAATATGATCCATATCTTGAATTTAGAAGATAAAAACTAAAGGAGTTATTATACATATATTCAAATAAACTAAATGAGGGGAATGATGTTAAATTAAAAAATTATATGAGGGGATGGCCAATTAAGAGCTCCCAGGCTTGCATTCACCCTCAACAACGTGGCCACCATCCACAGACAAAAGGGCCATATGTGTACTTTAGGACCCAGGTAGGAGATTGTGAAATTCCAGTGTAGTCCAAGGCTAAGAAGAACTGTTTTGCAAGTGATCTGCTGACTGTGGTACTGGCTACAAACTCAGAAACAATCCTGTACCCATGAAGACTAGGCTACAGCCCCGTGTAGCCATGGTACCATCACCTGCACCAAACACCAAAGGACCTAGGAGGAGTTATGCCCAGCTGTGCTTCAGGTCGTAGAGACACAGCTCAGTCCCAGCTGTGGAACTTGAAATGGTCTGTGCACTGATTCCAATCCCCTTGACCAGTGCCCAGAAACCTCTGTAGGTAAGCCCACCAAACTTGATATTTCTGTAGATTCTGAAAGGGCCCTATAACTGGGCTCCCATACTTCCGGCTGTTGTCTCAAGGAGTCCTGCTGGCACAAGGACCAGTCAGGAAACATTTCTGTCTACAGACAGAAATCATAAATCAAGTGTTTTTTTTTTTTCTGATCCTAGTGGTAAGGAACTAGAAATCAATAACAGGAGGAAAAATGGAAAATTCTCAAATATGTGGAAATTAAACGGCACTCTTCTGAATAACCAATAGATCAAAGAAGAAATCAAAAGTGAAGACAGAAACTAGCTTGAGACAAAAAAAAAAAAAAAAAAAAAAAAAAAATCACATACCAAAGCTTTTGGGATGTAGCAAAACCAGTCCTGAGAAGGCAGATTTTAGCAACAAATGCCTACGTTCATAATAGATGCAAGAAAAAACAATTCACAAAATTAAACACCCTTTTAAGATAATTCTAAACAGATTATGAAAAGAAGAAATATAATTCAATATAATAAAGGCCATATATGACAAACTAATAGTTAATATCAAGCAAAAGATTAAATGTTTTTCTTTTAAGATCATGATCAAGACCAGGGTGCTCATTCTCACCACTCTTATTCAATATACTATTGGAAGCCCTACCCAGAAAAATTAGTCAAGAAAGAGAAATAGAAAGTATTCAAATTGGAAAGGAAGATAAAAATTTGTCTGTTTGCAGATGACATGAAGTTACATGAAGAAAATATAAAGAATCCACCAAAAAACATTAAAGCCAGTAAATTCAGTCAAGTTGCAGAATAAAAAGTAAATAAAAATAAGTTACATTTCTGCACACTAGCAATGAGCTATTTGAAAGAGAAATAAAAGAATCACATTTACACTAGAATAAAAAAAAAAACATTTAAATTTAACCAGTGAGGTGAAATATCACCACATTGAAAATTGTATGGTATCGGTGAAAGTAGAGAACACAAAAAAATGGAACGATATCTTATGCTTATGGATTGAAAAATTAATATTATTTAAATGTCCATATTACTCAAACCCTTCTATAGACTCAATGCAATCCCTATAAAAATTCGAAGAGCATTTTTCACAAAAATAGAAAAAACAATGCTAAATTTTATATGGAACCACAAAAGACCCTGAATAACATGTAAGACCTGAAACCATATAACTCTTAGAAGAAAAACTTAGATAAAAGGCTCCTGATAATGGTCTGGGCAATAATATTTTGGATACGACACTAAAAGCACAGCAAAAAATAAACAACTGAGAGTACATCTAATTAAAAAGCTGTTGCAGAGCGAAAATCACAATCAATAAAATGAAAAGGCATCCTATGGAATGGGAGAAAATATCTGTAAACTATATATCTGATAAGATATCAATATCCACAATATTCAGGGATATCATACAATCCCATAGTAAAAAAAAGAATAGTTTTTTTAAAAAAAATGTATAGAATAGGGGTCAGGAGGCCTCAATCCTGGTTCCAACCCCAGCACTTAAGCTTGGGTCTCAGACTAGTTGTTTTTCTACACTTGGACATTCAAATTGGAAACTATAATATCCTCTCTGTTTTCCTTCTTGAGACTTAATGATTATCAAATAAAACATAAAATGAAAAGGTTGGCAAACTTAAAATTGGGGAAGGATCTGAAAAGATTTTTTCCCAAAGAAGATACACAAATGGCTACAAGGTATGGAAAAAGTGCTCAACATCACTTATCACCAAAGAAATGCAAATCAAAACCACAATAAGATATCATCTCATCCATGCTAGAATGACTGTTAACAACATATGAGACTACAAATGCTGGCGAAGATATGGAGAAAAGCAACCTTTTGTGTGCTATTGTTAGGAAAGTAAATTGATACAGCCACTATGGAAAACAGTATGAAAATTTCTCAAAAAAATAAAAAAAATTACTTACACAAAAGCCATCAATCCTACTTCTGGGTGTATATCCCAAAGGAAATAAAATCTTTGAAAAGATATCTACCCAATATACATTACAGCTTTATTTACAATAGTCAAGACACAAAAAACACCCAGATGTGGATCATGGGTGAATGGATGAAGAAAATGTGGCACATGTGTGCATGTACACGTGTAATGGACTATTATTTGGCTACACAAAAAAAGCCCTGCAATTCCTGCAATTATTTGTAACAACATAAAACAAACCTTGAGAGCATTATTTTAAGTGAAAGAAGTCAGAAAGAGAAAGCATACTGTATGATCTCATTATAAACAGAATCTAAAAAAATCCCAAACTCATAGACAGAGTACATTGGTGGCTGAGGGGTGGAAGAAATGGGACAATGTGGTTCAAACGGTATAGTATAAACTTCCAATTATGTGATGTATCAGTTCTGAGGACCTAATGTACAACATTGTGAATATAGCTAATGATGCTGTATTATATACATGAGAGTTGCTGCGAGTGTAGATACAAATGTTTTCATCACTCATGTTAAATACGTGAGAGGTGAGGTGATGTATGTCTTAATTAACCTTAATGTGGTAATCATTTCACAATATAAACAAGCAAATCATGTTATCATACACTTTAAACTTACACAATGTTACATGCCAATTATTTCTCGATAAACATGAAATAAAAGAATTAAAGATGGATGCCTGGGTGGCTCAGCAGTTGAGCGTCTGCCTTCAGCTCAGATTCCAGGTTTGGGGATCAAGTCCCACATCAGGCTCCCTGTGAGGAGCCTACTTCTCCCCTGCCTGTTTCTCTGCCTCTCTCTCTCTGTGTCTCTTACGAATAAATAAATAAAATCTTAAAAAAAAAAGAATTAAAGAGAAAAATTAATATACAAATAATTATGACAGGGCATAAAACACATACACACATAGATATACACATTTTGTAATGGCTGCAAACATACAATGCTAAGAAAAGACTAACTTTTAAAAAACATTTCTCTATTCTTTTCAGCTGAAGAAATCACACTAATACATGCTTTGAATACTGCAAAGAGAAAAAAAAAAGCAAGACCTTCTTTTAGTAAGGTATCTCATTCCAGTTTATATTTATTTAGTGAGATTTGGACAGGGTCAATCTCACAAACATAGATCAAAATTATTATACAAATAATACATGGATCATTATATGTATATGTAATAATAAGTTTCTTCATGAAAGACAAGCAAACTTTTCTTATAATTGTAATGACCATCATCAATTAACTTCTATATTTAACTTGGAGCTTCTAAATTTGAAATAAAAGAATATAAACATGTGTCCATAATTCAAAAAGGGATATTATAGCCCAAAAAGAAACATTTTCAAATAGCATAATAGAAATTACTGTTATTAAAATGAAAAATATATCAGATTGACCAAATAGTAGAATATAGTTACAAAAGAATCCTTGAAATCATTAGAAACTACAAAGCCAAAAAAAAGTAACAGCTAAACAGGGGAAAATTTTTTGAGGAAAAATTTAGAGGCTCTCAGAGATTTGTGAAATAACAGATGGTTCAGCACACATGTGACTGAAATCGAAGAATGAAAAACACAAACAAAAAATAATGGCCAAAAACTTCTGCAAATTGGCAGAAAACATTAGTTTCCAGATCTAACAAGATCAGCAAACTCGCAAGCAAGATAAACATGAAGAAAGTCAGTCCCTCCATACACCAAGCTTCAAATATCCAACAATAAAGAGAAAATCTTGAAATGAGCCAGAGAATGACAGCATGTTACATACAGGGAAACAAATAACTAACAGCTGATTTGTCATCAGAAACTAAGGGATGCTGAGAAACACTGGAGCAGCACATTTGCATAGCTAAAAGGAAGAGATTAGCAGTGAGAATTCCACATACAGAAAAGATACAAGAAAAGGTGAAAATAGATATGTTCAGATGCAGAAACTAAAGATAATTCATCACTGGCACTATTAAAAAACATTATCATTTTCAGTATGAGGGAAATTATTTAAATGGCAACTCATACCTGTAAGAACAAATGATGAGCATGGAAAATGGTAAACGTGGGTAAATGTAAAAAAAATTAAACATACTTCCTTCAATAACTTAATTGCTTTAAAAGACATAGGACTCTTTATAAAGGGAAAGCTACAATACTTTGATGTGAGGATAACAGCATGTATAGATTTAATACACTAAATAGTAAATATCTGATCTTTTGTTTGTTTTAAAGATTTTATTTATTTATTCATGAGAGACACAGAGAGAGAGGCAGAGAGACAGGCAGAGGGAGAAGCAGGCTCCATGCAGGGAGCCCGATGTGGGGCTCGATCCGAGGACCCCAGGATCACGACCTGAGCCGAAGGCAGATGCTCAACCACTGAGCCACCCAGGCGCCCTTTTTTGTTTGTTTTTAAAGACAGAACAACACATAAAGACACAGGCACAAAGGAAAAAAGGCCATGTGAAATCAGGAGTGACAGAAAAATAGGTGCCAACTGAAAATTCTATATCTAGTACTTTAAAACTTCTGCCATCTCATCTGGTCTCCATGTTGTCTTTTAATTATTTTTTTAATTTAAATTTTAGGTAGTTAAGATACAGTACAGTATTGGTTTCTCAAGCAGAATTCAGTGATTCATCACATACATATAACACCCAGCAGGGACGCCTGGGTGGCTCAGCAGTTGAGCGTTTGCCTTTGGCTCAGGGCATGACCCTGGAATCCTTGGATTGAATCCCACATTGGGCTTCCTGAATGGAGCCTGCTTCTCCCTCTACCTGTCTCTGCCTCTTTCTCTCTCTGTGTCTCTCATGAATAAATAAATAAAATCTTAAAAAAAAATACCCAGCATAACAAGTGGCCTTCTTACTACCTATCACCCATCTAGCCCATCCTCACCCACCTCCCTCCATCAACCCTTTGTTCTCTGCTTCTTATGGTTTCTCTCTTTTCTTTTTTTCTTCCCCCTTCCCATATGTTTATCTATTTTCTTTCTTAAATTTCACATATGGGTGAGCTCATACATTGTCTTTTTCTGATTGACTTACTTCACTCAGCATAATACATTGTAGCTCCATCCATGTCATTGCAAATGGCAAGCTTTCTTTTTGATGGTTGAATAATATTCCATCACGTACACCACATAGTTTGGCTATTGCTGATAATGCTGCTATAAACATCAGGGTGCATATATCCCTTTAAATCTGTTATTTGTATCCTTTGGATAAATACCTAGTAGTGCAACTGCTGGATCATATGGTAGTTCTATTTTTAACATTTTAAGGTACCTCCATGCTGTTCTTCAAAGTGGCTGGACCAGTCTGCATCTCCACCAACAGTGCAAAAGTGTTCTCCTTTCTCTGCAACCACACCAACACCTGTTGTTTCTTGTGTTGTTAATTTTAGCCATCCTGACGGGTGTTAAGATGGTATCTCATCATGGTTTTGATTTGTATTTCCCTGATTATGAGTAATGTTGAGCATCTTCTTATGTGTCTGTTAGCCATCTGGATGTCTGTTTTGGAAAAGTGCCTCTTCATGTCTTCTGCCCCTTTCTTATCAGTTTATGGTATTTGCAAATATCTTCTTCCATTCTGTAGGCTGCCTTTTAGTTTTGTTGATTGTTTCCTTCACTATGGAGAAGCTTTTTATCTTGATGAAGTCCCAATAGTTCATTTTTACTTGTTTCCCTTGTCTGTGGTGACATGTCTAGTAAGAAGATGCCACAGATGAGGTCAAAGAGGTCAAAGAGGTTTCTGCCAGTGTTCTCCTCTAGGATTTTGATGGTTTTCTGTCTTACATTTGGCTCTTTAATCCATTTTGAATTTATTTTTGTGTATGGCATAAGAAAGTGGTCCAGTTTAATTCTTCTACATGTTGCTATATGTCTTCCTAATATCATTTGTTGAAGAGACTGTCTTTTTTTCCACTGGATATTTTTTCCTGCTTTGTTGAAGATTAGTTGACCATATAGTTGTAGGTCCATTTCTGGGTAATCTATTCTATTGATCTAATAAATGTCTGTTTTTGTCCAGTACCATACTGTCTTGATGACTACAGCTTTGTAATATAGCTTGAAATCCAAAATCATGATGCCTCCAGTTTTGTTTTTCTTTTTTAGAATTGCTTTGGTTCCACACAAATTTTAGGATTATTCATTCTAATTCTGTAAAAAATGCTGGTGGTATTTTGATGAAGATTGCATTAAATGTGTAGATTGCTTTGGGTAGTACAGACATTTTATCAATGTTTGTTCTTCCAATCCATGAGCATAGGATGCTTATTCATTGTGTTAAGCCTTCTTTAATTTCTTTCCTAAGAAAAAAAGTGTTCTATAGTTTTTAGAGTATATACCTTTTACTTCCTTAGTTAAATTTATTCGTAGGTATCTTACTGTTTTGGTGCAACTGCAAATGAAATCAATTCCTTGATTCCTTCTCTTGCTGCTCATTTTTGGTCTATAGAAAAGCAACATATTTTTGCACATTGATTTTATATCCTGCAAATTTGTTGAATTCATGTATGACTTTTAGCAATTTTTTGGTAGAGCCTTTCAGGTTTTCTACATAAATTATTCTGTTTGCAAATAGTGAATGTTTGACCTCCCTTGCCAACGCAGCAAGGGAAAAGGGATCCTTAACCCACAAGGGATCAGGTTTGCTGAGGATTTGTCCACAGAGTGTTGGCAAGCCAGAAAGGCGTGGAAGGAAATATTCAAGGAGCTAATGGGAAAAATATGCAGTCAAGAATTCTTTATCCAGCAAGGCTGTCATTCAAAATAGAAAGAGAGATAAAAAAGAGTTTCCCAGACAAACAAAACCTAGATGAGTTCATGCAAGAAATTTTAAGGGGACTCTGAGTGGGGGGATAAAAGACCAAAAGCAACAAAGACTAGAAAGGACCAAAGAACATCACCAGAAACACCAACTCTACAGGTAACACAATAGCACTAAATTTGTATCTCTCAATAATCACTCTGAATGTAAATGGATTAAATGTGCCAATCTGATACACAGGGTATCAGAATGTATAAAAAATACAAGATCCATCTATATTTTGCTGCCTACAAGAGGCTCATTTTAGACCTACTCTCCATGTTTTCTAATGAAAATCCTACTGTCTTTCCGTCATTGTTCCCCTAAGGTATTGAATCTGTGTGTTTTTAGGATTTATATCTTTTATATTCAGCAGTTTAATATGCATTTCTTTGGGTTTACCCTGCTTGGAGCTGGGTCAGCTCTTCAAATCTACAGATTCCTGTATTTCAGTTTCAGATATTCCCTTTGCAGTAGGAACAAAGACCAAATACATAGGAATAAATTTAATAAGAAATATGTGAAGCCTATAGAAAAAAAAATGTTAAAACACTCATGAAAGACACAAAAGTGGTTTTGAATAAAGGTAAAGACATTCCCTATTCTTAGATGGAGTCAACAATCTTAAGATGTAGTTCTCTCTAAACTAATTTATAAATTCATGCAATAAAGATACCAAAAAGCTATTTTACAGAGCTAGAAAATCTTATACTAACATTCATATAAGAAAATATACATACGAGAATAACCAGGAACACAAAGAAAGAAAAATTACCAGGAGTCTAGTTCTAACAATCTTTACAATACACCTATATAAAATGTATTATCATATGTATAGAAAAATAAGGCACTGGTAATAAATATAAAATCATAAATGGACCCCAAATAATGTTTATTTAGTATATGATAAAGGAGGCATTTCAAATCATTAGGGAAAGTATGGACTTTTTAATAAATGATGATGGTATAACTGGGTAGTCATAAAGGTAAAATTAGATCCACATCTCACATGATAACAAGAATAAACTACAAATGAATTAAGGATCTAAATGTTAAAAATAAAACCATTCAGAAGGCAGCATGGGTGAATTCCTCTTCAAATTCAGTATAAAGAAAGTCTAACTATGTTTCAAAATCATAAGACATTAAAAGGTTCATACATATTTGGCTCTGTTAAAATAAAAATATTTGCACACCTAAAAAAAATCATAAAAGGGCACCTGGGTGGCTCACTCAGTTAAGTGTCAGCTCAGATCATGATCTCAGGATCCTGGGACTGAGCCCTACATTATCGGACTCTCTGCTCAGCAGGGAGTCTGCTTCTCCTTCTCCCTCTGTGCATGCATGAGTTCTCTCTCTCATGAATGCACTCTCTCTCTCAAATAAATAAAAATAAATCCTTAAAAAATTTAAATCATAGAAACAAAGTCAAAAGATAATTCACACACTAGAAAATTATATTTGTATCATTACTATAAAGGAATGATATCTCTGATATATATATATATATATATATATATATATATATACACACACACACACACACATAGGACATAGGATCAAAACCCTGATGGACAAATGGGAAATAGACATGAAAGAGTTCTTAACGGCCAACACTATAACAAGTTGACCAACACAAATAAATAATAATATTACTGCATAATGATTCTAAGAATAAAATTTAAATACACACTAGTCCATACAAATATACATTAAAAACTGAATAAATAAATGGTGATAAGGATAGGTATTCCATTAGGAATATTTGCAATTAAAAAATATAAAAGGAAAGCAGGAAATAGAAAATCACTATTAGGTAAATACTATAGTCACAATGGTCTCAGACAAGATCCACTGATGAATGCTAAAATAAATATGCATAAATTTTTAGAGAGGGAAAATATTTACAGAGTCACAAAATACCTCCAAGATATTTATTAACAATAAAATTTAAAAAACTTGTAACTTCATTATAGCGAAAAATTTCAGCATATATACCACCTTAAAGCAACTATTATCAGGTTAAAATGACAAATACAACATCAAGAATGTGCATGTGTTGGTCTGATACACTGAGAAGGACCCATCACTTCTGTGGTAGTCTTGGCAAAAACTCACAGCCACCTTCTAATCATAAGAAAACATCAGCCTGATTGAAAAAAGAAGAGCGTTCATTCTATAGAACAGCTGTCTAGTATGTTTAAAAAGGTGTCAAGGCCATGAGACAAGGAAAGATGGAACTAACCTAGAAAGGGGCTGAGTACAAAGACAAGACAGCTAAGTACAATGTGTTACCCCAGATTGGCTCCTGGAACAGGAAAGAAACATTAGAAAGAAAACTGATGGAAATTAAGTAAGGTCGGTAATTTCATTAAAAGTACTTTACCAACGTTATTTCCTGTTTTGATGATTGTACTGTGGTTAGATAAGATGTTAACAGAGGAAGATGAAAAGTATAAAAGTATCTGAGAATTCTATGTACTATTTGTGCAGTTCTTCTAAAGTCTAAAGTACAACACAGAAAAGTTTTGAAAGGTATTTTGGAAAAACTGCACTAATATAATGATAGAAAACAATTCAGTGTTACCAGAGGCCAGGGAGGGGGGGGAAAGGACTAACTTCCTAGGGGCACAAGAGAACTTCCATGGATGATGAAAATGTTCTATATCATGATGGTGTTCATAGTCACAGGATAGTATTCAACTGTCAAAAGTCACTGAATTAGAGTGGTAAAATTTTATGTAAATTACACTTCAATCCAGCAGACAAAAGAAAGAGTTCCAAATGTAAATACAATCTTTAAAAACAAGTGTTTAAAAACAATATAAGAGAATGGAGAAAAACCAAATAGGTTTATATGCTCTTACCAGATTAATTAACTGTGTGTGTACCACATCTTCTACCAAAACTGCTGTTTCATGAAGAGGCCTCCTAGCATCACCTAAGGAAAACCTGCCAAAAAAAAAAAAAAAATTAAACATACCAATATTAAAGGCTACAAAACTAAGAAAGGTAAAAAGTGAAAGATATTGATTATCATAATTGGACAATCATGAAGTACAAATTATTCCTCAAATAACAGCGGTTGTACAATTTTCTATAGACAGAATTGTATCTCTCTCATACAAGCTACAATTTCCATAGAAAATGCAGTGTTAGCTATGCTATTTGTTGATCTCTGCAGTCATTATCAAGGGCACTTACTGTTTCAAATGGAAAATATTAATAACTACTTCATAATATTGGCAGTCAGAAAATCATGTTACCATGTCCAAAGTACTAATAAAGTAACATATTAATAGCAGTTTAGAAAATTATAAAAGCATGCAATGTAACCAAGCAAGTAATATAATTAAAATGAAAAGTTGCTTAGCAAAATTTATATAAATGTCATAATTTATCATATGTAATTATAGACAAGCAGATTGTCAAGAAAGGCTTACTGATCTTGATAGTGATTTTCTGAACTTTCATATGGTGGACTAGATGTGCAGAGAATCCCTTCCTGGTAAAGAACATTTGAAAATGCACAATACTATATTAACAACTTACATTTAAAGCCTGTTTTAAGCAGCAGTATAGGAGATAAAACAGAAGGCTGACAAGATGAGAAAATACAGTTCCACTGGATAAGAGAGCCCTCGAGCCAAACTTTATTCTGAAGGCATCAAGATATTCATAGTAGCCAATAATCTGGATTTCATCTAGAATTGTATTCAAGATATAGCAAAGAATGCTGGGACCCCAAGCAAGGAAGGTCATTTGAGGAACCAAATATGAAGTCCGTGATATCTGGTATGGGCGATCTAAGCAAATACATACTCCACAGAAGCCACTTTGCCTATTTCACCCAAGGCTATGAGTGAAAGAACAAAAAATGCAATGCTGGCATGAGGATACAAATGGAATACAATAGAGAGCCCATAAATAAAATCCTATATTATGTACAAAAATTTTTGATAATGGTACCAGGAACACCCAATTTGGAAAGGACAATCTTTTCAACAACTGATGCAGAGAAATATGATATCCATATGCAAAAGAATGAAGTTGGACTCTTACCTTGTACCATATAAAAAATAAACTCAAAATAGATCAAAGACCTAAATTAAAAAGCTAAAACTATAAAACTCTCAAAATAAAACAGGGGGGGATCTTCATGACCTTGGATTCGGCAAGGGTTTCTTAACTATGACACCGAAATTACAGGCAACAAAAGAAAAAATAAATATATTGGAATTCATCACAGTTACAAACCTTTTATACATCAAAGGACAAGACAGTGAAAAGACAATCCACGGAATGGGAATAAATATTTGAAAATCATGTATCAGATAAATAACCAGAATATATTTATAAAACTCTTGAAATACAACAATGAAGAAAAATACCCCAATTTTAAAATGGGCAATATATTTGAATAGATAGGTCTCCAATGAAAATATACAAATAGCCAACAGCAAATGAAAAGATCCTCAATATCATTAGTAATTAGAGAAATGCAAATCAAAACCAAATTGATATGCTACTTTACACCCAGAAGAATGGCTATTATCAACAAAATGGATAATGCTGGCTAGGATACAGAGAAATTGGAAACACTGTACATTGCTGGAGAGAATGCAAAATGGAATAGCCCTGTGGAAAACAGTTGGGTTGTTCTGGAAAATGTTAAACATAGGATTAGGATTTGACCTAGCAATTCTACTCCTGGGTATGTATCCCCCAGAGAATTGAAAATTGAAAACAGGGATTCAAACAAGCGTGTGTATACCAATGATCATAGTCACATTACTCAGAATTGTCAAAAAAATAGCAACAACCAAAATCTCCATTAATGAATGAACAAGTATATGCATGTAAAATATTATTCAGCAATAAAAAGGAAAGAAGATCTGATAGATGCTCCTACACCAATGAACTTTAAAAACACTATCTTAACTAAAATAAGCCAGACAAAAATGACAAATCTGGAATAAGAAAACTTATAGAGATATAAAGTCAAATAGAGGACACAAAGGGATTGCAGAGTTTTTGCTTACTGTGTAGAGAGTTTGTCTGGGATGATAAGAAAAATCTAAACAATAAATAGTGATGATGGTAGCACCATATTGTGAATGTACTTAATGCCAGAGAACCGTACAGTTAAAAATAAAGTGGTAAATTTTAAGTTATGTATATTTTACAAATAATTAATATGGATGAATAAAAATTAAGGAGCAGACTAGATTCTGCTATAAAGATAATTAGGAGTTTAGAACAGCAGATCTAAGGTAATTACCTATATCACAGGTAATAACAAAACATCATGATAAATATTAAGCCAAATATGTTGATACTATAGTGAAATGGATAAATTTCTTTAAAAATACAAATGGCCAAAGCTGGCTTAAGAAAAAATCTAAAAACCTGAATAGTTCCATAAATTTGAAAGAAATTAAATCAGCAATAAAAAACCAAAACACAAAAAAACTCAAAATAAACAAAAACAAAACAACCTGACCTCATCTGTAATGTTGTACCAAAATTGCAAAGAATAGATTATTCTAATTTGACACTTTTCAAGAGAATACAGAAAGATAGATACTCCCCAAGTAATTTATTTAGGCTAGTATTACCTGGGTTTCAAAACTAGAAAAAGATAGTGATAGTAAAATTACACATAATTTTTATTCACATACATAAACAGAAAAAAACCCATAATTAAAATGCTTGAATAAAACAAAAAATCAGATACAGGAGAATTCATTTTCTCTCCTACTTTGCACCTATGACCTCATGGGAGCTCCTTAAGATCATTTAATAGAAAAAGAGAAAACTCAGGTTCTGGGTTTCATATGGTCTTGAATGATGCAGGCACCATGGAAAAGTGAATAGTCCGAGCACTGTAGCCCCTTTTGAACATCACTCGACAGTAGTGAAGGGAAATCTTCCCAATGGGAAGAACTTTTAGTAGTGCACCTAGTTGCTCTTTTTATTTTTTTTTAAGATTTTATTTATTTATTCATGAAAGACACAGAGAGAGAGGCAGAGACATACGCAGAGGGAGATTTTATTTATTTATTCATGAAAGACAGAGAGAGAGAGGCAGAGACATACCCAAAGGGAGCCTGATGCAAGACTCTATCCCAGGACCCCAGGATCACGCCCTGAGCCAAAGCCAGACACTCAACTGCTGAGTCATCCAGATGTCTTCATAGTTGCTCATTTTATTCAATAGGACAAATGGTAGCATAGGCTATGGTCAATGGTTGGCTGAATAAATGGTAAGGGACATGGAAGGAACATAAATAAGAAAATATGAGAAGGAAATTTGGGGAAGAGGTAGGTGGGCAGATAGCAATGAAAGAGAAAAAAGTAAGGATATCTGAGTCTCATGTGAATAGTCAGGGGCAACCCAAGGAAAAGAGAATTTTATTTTTCACTTATTTTTAATTTTTTTAAAAAGATTTTATTTATTTATTCATGACAGACACAGAGAGAGGCAGAGACACAGGCAGAGGGAGATGCAGGCTCCCCATAGGGAGCCTGATGCAGAGCTCAATCTCAGGACCCCAGGATCACAACCTGAGTCAAAGGCAGACACTCAACCACTGAGCCACCCAGGTGCCCCGCAAAGGAGAATTTTAATACTCAAGTGGATATTAGCAGTTTTTTTTCACCAATGACCCTGTCATCAATGGGCTCATCAACAGTCGTCTCGGTGGGAGGGACGAAAGATATGCAGGGCCCAGTAACATGGATTTCCACTAATCAATACCATCATTGTTATAGCCCCAGCTCAGTGCCCATCTGTCAGCAGCAAAGATCAACACTGTTTCTAAAGTGGCACCATTCCCCAGGGTGATCAGCCATCTTCCTTGCAACAGGCTGATTGCATTAGACCAATCCCATCATAAAAATGACAGAGTATGTATGGTTCTTACTAAAATAGACATTTACTCTGGATATGGATTTGCTGTCCCCATGTGCAATGCCACTACCAAAACTACTATCTGTGGACTTACAGAATGCCTATCCGTTGTCATGGTATTCCATACAGCATTGTTTGTGATTAAAAAAAACCCACTTCACAGCAAAGGAAGTGATACCCTGGTACCATGCTCAAAGAATTCACTAGTCTTAAAGTGTTCCTCACTATTATGAAGTAGCTGGTTTGATAGAATGGTGGGAATGGCTTTCAAAAATCCAGTTATAGTGCCAACGAGGTGGCAATACCTTGTAGTGCTGGGGCAAGGTTTTCCAGAATACTTATATATCCTGTGAATCAACATCCAATATATGGTGCTATTTCTCCCACAAATAGGATTCATAAATCCAGGAATCAAGGGGTGGAATGGTAGTGGCAGCACTCATTATTACCCCTAAAGACTCACTAGCAAAATTTTTGCTTCCAGTTCCCATGCCCTTATGATTTGCTAGCCTTCAAGTCTTTTCCAGAGGGAGAAATGTTTTCACATTTATTCCACTGAAACAACAATTATTCCATTGAAATGAAACTTTTAAGACTGCTACTCAGTCGCTTTGGATTCCTCATGCTTCTGAGTCAACAAGCAAAGAGGGAGTTACTGTGTTGGCTAGGGTGAGTGGTGTTGACTATCAAGTGGAGACTGGACTGGTTCACCACAGTGGAGGTAAGGAAGAGTATGTCTGGAATACAGAAGATCCCTGAGGCCACCTCTTAGTATTACCATGCCCTGTTACTAAAGCCAATGGAAAACTACAACAATCCTAACCAGGAAAGGCTATTAATGGCTCAGATCCTTTAGGAATGAAGGTTTGGGTCATTCCATTAGGCAAAAAGCCACAACCAGCTGAGGTGCTTGCTGACGGCAAAGGGAAAACAGAATGGTAGTTACTAATACCAGCTATCCACATGCCCACTAATAAAAACAAGACTGCCATCATCATGAATATTTCCTTCTTATTTTGTTATAAATATGTTTGTGTGTGTGTGACTATTAGGCAAGTACTGTTATTTCCTTCCCTCTTTTATTCCCTTATCATGTAACGTAAGATGTATTAGATTAATAGTCTAAAATTTAATTATTAATTTTACATCATAGTATTTAAGTTAGGGATATTAAGAAATGTAAATATCTCTCAAGGGCTTAACCTCATGGGAAATGGATTAATGCATTTTCAGTTCTACAGTGGATAATTGTATGAAGTTAGGCAAAATTATGACCTTGTTATTGTCTTTGAGATTAAGAATAGTTTAAGGAGATACATATGGGTGTCAGGGTGACATGGGTAGTGATTAATTTTAGGTCTTAACACTGACTAGGCTATGGGGGTGCCCAAATATTTGGTTAAATATTGATCTGAATACGCCTGTGAAAGTATCTCTGAATGAGATTAATTGCCTAAGGCAAATTTCCCTCTTCATCATGGGTGAGCCTCATCCACACCATTGAAGGCCTGAAAAGAACAAAAGGCAGAGTAAGGGAGAAACATTCCCTCTGCCTATCTTCAAACTGGGACAGCAGTCTTACACTATCTTTGAACTCCGACACCATCAGCTCTACTGCTTCTCAGGTTTTTATAGTTTACTCCCGTCTCCATTCTGGCTTTTGAATTTCACAAGGTATCTTTTGATCTTGTATATCAGTAACAAATTATTGTAGTTGTCATTTATTTTTACAACTTTTGTCCTTCAGCCTTCATACTAGGCTGAATGATTTACTCACCAACATTGAAACATTTATTATTAATTTAACTGGTGGAATTTGTACTTTCATTTTTGTTGTTACTAATTAGTATTCTTTCATTTCAGTTTAAAGGAGTCCCTTGAACATTTCTTATGAGGCTAGTCTAGTGGTTATGAACTCCTCCAACTTTCGTATGTCTGAAAAATTCTTTTATTTCTCCTTCAATTCCTAAGGACAACTTTGCCAGGTAGACTATTCTTGGTTGCCAATTGTTCTCTTTCAGACTTTGAATATAACATGCCACTTCTTTCGGAACTGTAAAGTTTCTGCTGAAAAACTTTGCTGACGGTCTTATAGGGGTTCCTTCATACATAACAAGTTGATTTGTTGCTTTTAAGATTCTTTCCTTGTCTTTAACCTTTGACAATTTAATTATGTGTAACTCTTTGTATTCATCTGATTTGGAACTCTGTGGACATCCTGAATGTGGATATTTGTTTCTTTCCCTGGTTATGAAAATTTTCAGCCATTATTTCTTCGAATAAGCTTTCTATAAGCTTCGAATAACCTTTCTCTCTCTTTTCTTTCTGGTACCCTTATAGTGTAAATATTGGTCTGATTGATGATATCTTTACTTAAACTATCTTTACTCTTTTTCATTCTTTTGTCTTTTTGCCCCTCTCTGATTAGATGAATTCCACTGCTTTGTCTTCAAGTTCTTTGATCTTTTTTTAGGCTTCATCTAGTCTGATGTTAATTTGAAATTTTCAGTTCAGTTGTTATATCCTTCAACTCTGTGATCTCTGCTTGGTACTTTTTAAATATTTTCTATCTCTTTGCTAAAATTCTCATTTTATTAATGCATTGTTCTCTTGATTTCAGTGAGCATCTTTTGACCATTATTTTGAACTCTTTATTGGGTAAATTACTTATCTCAGTTCCTTTAGTTTTATATTTCTGGTCAGAACATCTCTTTCCGTCTCATTTCCCTTCACTCTCTGTGTTGATTTCTGTACATTAGATAAAATAGCCACCACTCCCAGTCTTAAATAGGAGATGAACCTTATCATTGAGCCCTAACTCTTGGTTGTCTCTCAAAATCTAACCTTCTCTGTTCTTAGAGATCCTAGTAACTGAGGGTACTCAGTGTTCCACAGGAGAAGATCTCAGTCAGCACATCACTTAGGCTGATTCGGACCTCAAGGCAGTATCTTCTAAAATATGGAAACAGGCTTCCCCTAGGGAATGACTAGGAGAGGAGTGTTTCTCTCTGTTCTCTCTATGCTGAGCCCTGGAGTAATAGTTGGCTGAGAAGTGTTTCTTTGCTTGCTATAGTCCCATGAGAACTGTAACTCAAGATCTGTTGGCCACTACTACCAGATCAAGAGATGTGTCCCTTGGGCAGCAGCCGCAAAAGCCCTTTTTAGGGTGATACTCTTGAAATGGAACTGATCAGAGGGAGAATGCAGAGGTCTCCCCAGTCTGTGGGGAGGTTCACAATCAGCTCCTAAATATGTGCCAAGTTAGAAGTTTAAGCCTTAATCAGCAGTTTTTAAGATATGCAAATAAGGCCTCTTTTCATGAAAGACTGGAAATGGGCATTTCTAACTGCCATCTCTGTGCTGACCCCTGGGAGAAAAGTCCATTAAAAACTTTATTATGGGGGACCCAGAAATGCAAGCCCCACTGGCCACCACAGCTGTACTCTAGATGGCAGTCACAAACGTTGGATCACTAGATGTATGCATAAGCTCCTTTCATGGAGATACTGGTGGACCACAGTGGGGAAGAAGGAATACTGCAGACATGTACTAAATGAGAAGCCTGGCCTTCAGACTGCAGGTTTTGTTGCCCATTTTTATTGAGAAATAATTGACATATACCACTGTGTAAGTTTATGGTGTATGGCATGATGGTTTGACTTAAATGGATTGTGAAATTATTGCAAACGGTTTCGTTAACATCCATCATCTCCCACTGATACAAGAGAGAAAAAAATAAAAATTTCTTTGTGATGAGAACTTTTGGAATCTACTCTCTTAACTTTCATATATAGCACACAGTAATGTTAACTATAAATCATCAGGTTGCACAGAACATTCCTAGTACTTATTATAACTGGAAGTTTGTACCCTTTGACCTCTTCCTCCAATTCCCCCTCCCACACCCCGATCTCTGAAAGTATAAATCTGATCCTTTTTTCAATGACTTTGGTGGGCTTTTTTGTTTGCTTGCTTTTGTTTCTGATGTAAATTCCACATATAAGTGAGATCACATAATATTTGCCTTTCTCTGACTTATTTCACTTAGCATAATGTTCCTCTAGGTCCATCCATGTTGTCAGAAATGGTAGGATTTAATTTTTTATGGTTGAATAATATTCCAATGTGTGTATATACATAAACATATCTTTATTCATTTACCCATTGATGCACAGTTTGATTGTTTCCATGTCTCAACTATTTTACATAATGCTGCTATGAACACAAGGGTGCAGATATTTTTTTCAACATAGTGTTTCTGTTTCCTCTGGATACATATCTAAATTGCTGAATCATATGGTATTTCTATTTTTAATTTTTTGAAGAACTTCCAAACTTTTTTCCATAGTGGCTGTAACAATTTGCAATCCCACCAACAGTGTATAAGGGTTCCTATTTCTCCACATCCACACAAGAGTATCTCTCTTTTTGATGATGGGTCATTTTAACTGGCACGAGGTGATACCTCATAGTAGTTTTGATTTACATTTCCCTAATGACTAGTGAGCATCTTGTACCTGTAGGCCATCTGTATGTCTTCTTTAGATAAATGTTTATTCAGGTCTTTTGCCCATTTAACATAATATTTATTTTTTAGATATTGAGTTGTAGGAGTTCTTTATATACTTTAGATAGTAACCCCTTATCAGATGTAGGATTTGCAAATATTTTTTCCCATTGCACAGGTTGTTTCTTTTGCTGTGCAGAAGCTTTTTAGTTTGATATAGTCCAATTTTTTTTTTATTTTTGACTTTAACTGTCTGTGCTTTAGGTGTGATTTCCAAGAAATTATTACCAAGATCCATGTCAAAAAGTTTTTCTCCTGTTTGCTTCAAGGAGTTTTTGGTCTTATATTTAAGTCCATAGTCCATGTTCACATAATTTTTGTGAGTACTGTAAGATGGGTCAAGTTTCTTTTTTTTTTTTTTTAAGATTTTATTTATTTATGAAAGACACACACAGAGGCAGAGACACAGGCAGAGGGAGAATCAGGCTCCATGCAGGGAGCCCAACATGGGACTCGATCCCAGGACTCCAGGATCATGCCCTGAGCCAAAGGCAGACACTCAACTGCTGAGCCACCCAGGCGTCCCAGGAGTCAAGTTTCATTCTTTTACATGTGTACCAATTTTCCCAGTGCCATTTATGAAAAATAGACTGTCTTTTCTCCATTAGTATCCTTGGCTCCCTTGTCAAATATTAGTTGGTAATATATGCTTGGCAGCACAGGCTGCAGCTTTTAAGAATGAAAATGGGCACCTTTCAAGGAAAGGCTGGGAAATAGGCGTTTCTATCTGTTGCCTTTGAACTGATCCCTAGGGGGAGAACAAAGGAGAGTCCTTGGGAGTCCTGGCAATCCAGTTATGAACTGTTCCTTTTTTGCTATCATCTTGTGGACAAAACCCCACTGGCTTTCTGAGTTAGTTGTTGTGGGAACCTACCCCTCAGGTAGAAGTCTTAAAAGTTGGGGCACTAGATACTGGATCCAAATCCTTTGCTCCTCAGGGAGAAGCTAGCTCTGAGGTCCTATCTTGTATGTCACAGTGCCAGGACAGGATTTATGGCAAGTATGTCTCACCCATTCCTGCTTGTTTAATATAGATTTTTTTTCTTACTTGACAAACAGGAGCGCTCAGCTGGTTTCTGGATTTTGTTCAAAGGGAACTTTTCTTAGCAGATTTGATGTGTTCGTGGAAGGAGGTAAGTCCAGGACAATCCTATATAATCACCTTAGACTGGAATCTTGGAATTCCCAGGCTTTCTACTGAAACTAAAACTTATACCACTGGCTTTTCTGGATCTCATGCCTTTGGACTCACATTGTAACTCATATCATCAGCTCTCTTGCTCCTCAGCTATTTGGACTTGGACTGGAACTATACCACTGGCACTCCTGAGTCTCCTGGGTCTGCAGATCTTAGGACTTCTCAGCCTCCATAACTGTATAGCCAATTTCTTATAATAAATCACTTTCATGCACATATATGCAAACACACATACACTTAACCTACTGGTTCTGTTTCTTTGGAAACAGGAAAATACACCCAGGAAAGCAAGAGTGGAACATAAATCTATTAATGATAATAATAATAATTAACTACTTGAAATATGAAAAGAGAAAAATTATATGATCATTTCAATAAATGAAAATCCCTCAATCACCATTTATGACCAAAATTTTAGTAAACTTGAACTAAAAGACATGTTATTTCATATGACTAAGAGAATCTACCAAAAACCATATAGAAAACAATATATGCAGATACATAATCTTTGAAATTCAGACCAGTATAAAGACTCCTATTAACCAATTTTCATACAAGTATCACCTGCTTTTCAAAAGTTTATATTATACCACTTTGCTTATAAAAAAAGATCTATATTAGTACCTGTTTTTGCTAACTGAGAGAAGCCCAAAGAGGATTTTTGATTTTAGGACAAAAGATGAAAAGTAAAAATCATATCCAGCATTTGGTTTACAGCAAGCTGTCACAGAGGCAGTGTGCATCCTATGCAGTGAGAATGGTACCATGAAGCTCCTTTCCTGGCAACTATACTCAGCATCTTAGCATCAGGCTGCCTTATTGCTTGGAATGTCTACAAGCATATGTGCTTTATCTTGACTTACTTTGTATATTCATTTGTAAGATGTGTTCAAAGGTATTAGAAAAGTCTAATAAGTAAGGTTAATTTTTGGGTCTGAGAACACTTAAAAAGTTTTCCATATAAATTAATGGTAATTGTCTTACTTTACGCCACTTTGGCTCAGGAAGGTTTCAGAGGAACACTCTACTTTTGGATAGTGGAGAAACTTTTAATACTTAAGACTGTAGCTAGAACATTAAGACAAGAAAAGGTTTAATCTACATAAAGACTGAAAAAGAATAAACTAAACCACTCTTATTCACATTTAATCCGAGAATCCACACAGAAAATAAAAATAATTGGGAAATAAATTATTTGAATTTATAAAGAGGTGGTACTAGCATGCTTCTCAAATATAAGATCAATATACAAATATCATCATCAACACAAAGGCAGATAGCAAGAGGGGTGTTTACAGGGGTCAGGGGTGAGGGAAATGGGGAAATGTTGCTAAAGGGTACAAACTTCTAGTTATAAGATGAATAAGTTCTAAGGATGTAACATACAGCATGGTGATTATAGTTAATAATATTGTATTTTACACTGGAAAGTTGCTAAGAGAGTAAATCTTAAATGTTCTTACCACAAAAGATGGTAATTATGTGATGTAATGGAGGTGTTAGCTAAACCTATGGTGGTAATCATTTTTCAACAATAAGTGTATCAAATCAACATGTTGCACCCCTCAAACTTACACAATATTATATGTCAATTATATCTCAATAAAGCTAGGGAAAAAAACAAAGACAGAAAAGGCAATTAAAAAGAAATTTGGTTATAACTTTATATGAAAGAGCCAAAAGCCAAGAATAGTCAAGACACGTTTGAATTGGAAGGATATGTCCTACCAGATTCATTATAAAGCTATAGAATTAAGATAGTGTGTTACTGGTACAAGGACAAACAAACAAACCAACAAAACAGAAAGGGAATAAAAAGCCCACATTAGAGAGTAAACTCCACAATGGCAAAAATCTTGTTACATTTACTGATATATATTTGGTATTTAATTCTTTGGAATGCATGAATAAAGTTTCCTTCTATTATTTAAGTTACTTACAATCTCACTATAGAAAAAGTACAAAGTTATCAAAGTACTCAAAGATAACACAAAAAATTCAATTAACATCATCTCTGGTAAAAAGAATACTTTAAAAACACTTCTTGAATTAATTTATATAAAATGTACAAATAATTGCCAAATTTTACCTCAAAAAAAGTTAAAAATTTTCTACTTAAAATAATCTTCATTAGCATAAACATGTAAACTACCTAAAATATGTAAAGTATCTAAAGCTAAGGATGGGATCTGATGAGTATTTTATTTTCAAAGTTGTTAGTACTTCAGCTTTAATTCTAGTTTTTCTCACATTACTTCTGCCAATTTTTTCCCCACACACAGAAAGCTAGACATTGTCTTAGTGATTTTCGGAAAACAGAAATGAAAACCACTATGCCTAGCCATAATCACTTCTCTTTTTGCTCTGTAATGTATATAATATATATTTTTTTTTACCTTACTAGAGCTTTATTGCAGGCCAATGGGCCTGTATATAATATTTTTAATCTACTTAAGGACAAAGTCCAAATAACTGACACTTAAAAAAATCTTCTGACTTTTTTTTTTTTTTTTTTTCCCATTAAAGACCTATCTCGCTGTCTACTGATTTCTTGACTGACTTTCCCAGGTCTAGTTCCAACAGATAGAGCCTGATACTCCATTCCTTTATGTACTGCCTAGCTGCCTCTACTGACACCAGTACTGCTAGGCCAGCTTCCACTAAACGGCTTCCAGGAAACTGTCCTAAAAAGGCTGTCTCTGTCCTGATCTCCTGCAACAACTTCACTGCTATAACACACCAGCCTCCATTTTAGGAAGAACTGTAACTTTGAGAACTATGGTCACAGTAAGCAGTTTAAGTCCAGGGCAGTCCTGCTGGACTCCACCTGATGATGATAGTGGCAGAGTCACTTACAGCCTACCTTCTCGCCCAAACAAGACTGGTTTGATTCAATTCCAGGATCTGATGCCTCAATGAGCACGAGGGCAGGTAGCTCTGCAATTCCCTTGTCAAGTGTGTAATGAAAGTATGAAATAAGCAAGATTATTCACGAGGTAGTGTTACACTCCTTATTTATTACGTATACTTATACTCAGACACAGGAGAGTATATGCTGAACAAAACCATGGGACATTGTTCCAAAAGGAAACAGAACTTAACACTCAGCCTTTCAGTATTTTTGTTATGTGTATGCCCAACACAGTCTACAATTGGGGGCTATCCTTTAGACATCTATTAAAGTAAAAAAAAAATCTATTAATAGAAAGCATGTAAAATAAAATAGATAATCTCCAGATCCTAGGTAGATGTATATATCTGATTATACTCACAGGCCCACAATCCTTATATCCATTTACCCCCAACAGTGAAAGGCAATCAACCCCAAATTCTTTTAATGGTTTCAACTAAGAAAAAACAAACTTTTTGAGCAAGTACATACAACATAAGATACTTCTTTTTTTTTTTTAAAGATTTTATTTATTTATTCATGGAGACAGAGAGAGAGAGAGAGAGAGAGAGAGGCAAAGACACAGGCAAAGGGAGAAGCAGGCTTCATGCAGGGAGCCTGATGTGGGACTCGATCCCGGGTCTCCAGGATCACGCTCTGGGCTGAAGGCGGTGCTAAACCGCTAAGCCACCAGGGCTGCCCTAAAATACTTCTTTTTAAGTTTTATAAATAAATAAATAAATAAATAAATAAATAAATAAATAAATATATATATATATATATATATTAGTATAAAGCAAACATTTCAAGAAGGTAAAAATAAAAGATAATTTAAAAATAAGTATTATTTATTGACATGGGAAAACATTTTTGCTTTGATTAAAATATATGTATTATAAGCATTACCAACATTTCCAGTTTGCTTAGGACTAAGGGATTTTCCAAGTTATTCTCTACCAAATAAATCAGCTTAATTAATACTAAAGGGTCATGTAATGCTTCTTAAAAAAAAAAAAAAAGACAAGCCAGAAGTTTCTTTAAGAGAATAAAATAATAATGAATAAACTTATATATTTACTTTCAATTTCCCTAATTATTCCAGTTCTCAAGTCCCAAAATAAAGAAACAAATAGCACATGGGGAATCTATCCCGTCATTTGGAGATAACGCTTTTCCATTCAAGGAGTTAAGGACAAAGTTTATGACAGTCAGTGGATGAAACACAGCTACCCAGTTGAATCTCATTGTAGTCTCTGCCTACACACAAAAGAAACAGTATCTGCTGAACAAGGGGCCAGAGATGTGAGACCAGAAAAACACTGTTCATGTGTCCAGTATCAAACTAAGAAAATTACAATAATTGCAGAAGTCCCACTACATCCTGGCCATCAGCTACAAAGAAAAGGAAGTTAGTTATGATGAAAAGAAATTAGCCTGAGAGTCTGACAGCTGGCCTGGTTCTAGCTGACACTTGGCTATAAAGAAATACTGTAATCTTGGCCAAGTAACTTTTCTAGATGCCTCACTTCCCCAACAATGAAAGAAGGGGGCTGGATTAGATTGATTATAAAGGTGCTTTTATATTCAGTTTTGGTGTATGAAAGCAGCTATTAACCTTTAGATCATAAAAATTTATTTAGGAATTATTAAAAAATATTTGAAGAACATCACTTTTGTAAGAAAATTAAATCTTACTAAATTGAGTAAATTTAGTAAAAATAATGAAACTAAGAAGGAAGAAATACATTTTTTAAATGGGCAGAACAGAATGAATTAAAAGAATAAAGCCAATTGGAGGAAGGGCAGTAAGACTACAACTTATTCCTGGTCCTAAATGTGGAAATAATTCCCAAGAAACATTCCACTGCCTCCTAAAGAAATTGGAAAAAAAAATCCAAAACGCTAATGCTAGTGTTTGTATTTAAGAATATTATCACAGGATTTTAAATTATTCTTTTTCAGTATATTTAACAAGATCCACTTTTGAATCTAAAATATTTGTTTTCAGATTTTCAAGCCCTGATTAAGAACAGAGTGACAGGACTGAATAAATTTTAATTAAACAAATTGTTTAATTAAAAAGATGTTTTCACAATGTATATGTATATCAAGTCATCACACTGTATACTTTAAATATCTTACATCTTTACTTGTCAATTAGTCTCAATAAAGCTGGGGGCAGGGAGCAGTGGTAGGGAAGAGATTATGAAAAAGAAACCAAGGAGGTAATTTTGGTGAAAATCTGTGACAGACAGCTGGCTGGCCAGTCTGGAGAACACAAGACCCATAAGCAGATCAGCTTATAAAGTATCTAGAACCAAAAATAAAGGAAAAGAACAAAGAAATGTTTCTTAACTGCCCTGTGTGTGTCTTCTTGGATGCTGAGTTGCTTTCAGTACTTACCACTGGCTACAAACTCTAATGTGGTTAAATTATTCTGGATGCTGTGGTTAAGTAATTGCTGTGGTCTTGGGAGCTAGTTACTTTTTTTTTTTATTACATCTGGGTTTTTTGGACATTTTTCTAACTCAGGTAACTGACATTACTTTGGAATGGACACTGTGTGACTACTGCTTGGTGTAAGAAGGCCCTGGGTGACTTGCTGTCCCCAAAAGAAAGTTTCATTTTTCCCTTCAAACTACTTATTTGATTATACTTTTTATAGGGTAGGTATTACTATAATACTCAGGAATTTCTCCTAACTGGAATTAGAGTGAAAAGCAGGCTACAACCCTAACATACACTCTAGTCAGCTAACCTGGCACTAGACAGCACATGCAAACACAGACATCATACTGTTTATGTCATTCTTACCCAATATTTGTTGAGACTGATTTACCCACTGTCCAAAGGGGGGAAAAGTGCAGATGTTTGACCACGAGCAGTCATTTAAGGCAATCAGACAATCATAAACACATGCAAATTATCCTTACTCTTCAATTTTTAATACATCTAACCTTCCTTACTCTATAATTTTATCTACCTGTCTTCCAAAGAAAGAAATGAATTCACTTAACAATGGCTCTTAGAAAGCCAAACTATTAAGTACAATAAAATATCAAATAAATACCTAAGATGACAGTTTTTCTAGCAGTGATTTTTCTCATTGCTTGCTTGATTTTCAACATCAATTTCCTCACCCCCTTTACTACATTATATATTCATATACATTTAAATGAACTTTGAGAATATTGTTAGAATTTTATAACACTGCATGAAATAACTATAAGTATCTGAACATATAAGAAAAGCAAGATTATAAAATTATTTACAAATAAAATTTACAATACCAATGTGAAAAAAATATAGTATGTTAGCTCTCTTTGTTTAGAGTAAAACAAAGTTAAAATGTAGAAAAAGCAAACATTTAAATCACCTATATGAATTAATTAATCCAGAAACTTTTACCAAATGCCTCTTATGTGTCAGGCACTGTTCTAGTTGATTACACTAATGACCAAAATAGTTTCAAAAAATTAGTGGGGTTTGTATTCTAATGAGGAAAGGTTGCAAGAAACATATGTAACAAAGTACCAAATAAAAGATTTGTATGTTAAAAAGACCCATAGGAAAAAAAGTAAACACAGAATCAGGAAATGGGAAGTGAGGGATAAGGGAAAAGGAGGCAGTATGAAATATTAAAAGGGACATTTATTAATTTCTAGTTTTTGACTTGAAAGAAATGGCTCTTAAGAAATAGGAAAGTAAAAAAGGTAAGTTAACTTTGTAAAAATCAAAGACTCACCTAGGAAAGCTAATCTAGAATTACCAGAGAACAAGGCATGGAATATATATTTGAAGTTCACAAAAATAGCATAATATCTCTATAAATTTCTTCTAACTATTCATAGAGCAATTCTCTCATGTATCTTATATATTTTTTAAAATTCTTTATCTGACTATACCTGACACACAATGTTACATTAGTTTCAGGAGTACAATATAGTGATTCAATATCTCTATATACATTATGCTGTGCTCAACACACATGTAGCTCCCATCTGTCACCATATAATGCTATTACAATACAATTGATTCTATTCCCCATGCCTTATTCATTCCATAACTGGAAGCTTGTATCCTCCACTTATATATTCTTGAGAAGCAGATACCCTAAGTTCAAACTCTAATGAACAGCAGCATAATGCAAATACGCATTCCTCACTCAAGGAACAGGGAAGATAGTAAGAAGTACAAGAATCCCTGAATGTTAGGTCAGTGAAGGACCTAAAAGATTATTTAATCCATTCATCTTGTTTTAAAAAGAAGGAAAATAAAGGTCAGAGGTTAAATAACCATTTCAGGGTCACAAATCCACTTAGAGGCAAAAGCTAGGCCTTTTATTTCATCCAGAACTCTTTTTTCTGCAATACCATGTTAAATGTGCAAAAACTGTAACAAATTAGACAAATTAATCCTAAATGCCCAATTATCAAAGATTAAGACTACCAAAACAATTTTATAAAGTGAACCTGGTGCAATTACTTTGTATAATTAAATCATTTTTAAGGTTTTAGAGAGACACATAATAACTTCAAGAAAGTTATTTTGGTTCCTTAGGCCCTGAAAATCTTTAATAATGCAAGGACTTTATCTTATTATTGCTGAAATTTAACAGTCAAAAATTAACATTCTATAACATTAGATATAGACACACTATAATCACAAATTTCACCCAAATTTTCAAGCATATTTCATGGACTGGGAATTAGAGATTCAAGGAAGTTCAGAGATTTGCCCATGGCATTAGCAAATAGTAAGCCTCAGAATTACATGCTGTGATGTGAGATAGTCACTTAGAGATGGGTGAATCTGCACTATGCAGATATTTATTAGCAAACTGGCAAAACAGACAAACGTGTACCAGCCCGTATTGGCCAGAAAAAAAAAATTCTGTAGTTACAGGCATGATATTTTATTCTTCTCTAGATTTGAAACACATATGAAACACCAAGAAATTCTGCAGGAAAGAAACTTGGTTGTCAATGTATTTACTGTGTATGCAATCATTTTTCTAAGCCCACTTAATTATACTGCACTGAAAATCATTTTGAGAAACACTGACATAAGCAAAATAAACAAATAAAATCCTCAATGTGATTGAAGAACTTTAGTGATAGGATTTCATTAAAAACTGCAGCATAAAGTATTAGAATTTCAGAGTTTTCCAGTTTTAAACAATGAGTTGATGCTTGTGAAGAAAATAAAATAATTGGTATAGGGTTTTTTTGCTTTTAAATTCTTTACTCACCAAATATTTGCTGTGGGTCTATATCCTGTCAGGCACTGAATTTTACACTAGCTGAGAATTTCTAAGGTTCCCACAAAGTAAGGATTTTTCTGTAGCTATGGTAAGCAACCACCAGAAGTATCAAGCTTGTCAGGGGATCATCTAACAATGGCAGCTCCTCACTTGTGAAAGCCAAATCAAGAACAGACTTACTCAAATAAACTTGCCTCTGAGTGCCAACCAATCCACAACAGTTCCATCCGTGTAACCTCTCTGCCACAGATGATGTCAAACTCCAGAACACCACTTTCTAAAAACTCTATATAAGATCAGATGTCTTCCCTACTGGGACACTGTGCTTGACAGGCATGTGCCTTTCCTTCAGGGTAAGAAATAACATGCAGTTTTCTCTATTTCAGGTAGTGAATTATGGTCTCACTATGCTTTCACACAGCATCTGAGGAAGTCTGTTCTCACAACCCTGTGAGCCCGGAACCTCCTCCTTTTTTTTCCCCTCTTAACTTTTCATTTTCAAAGATTTCAAAATCAGCAAAAATACTGAAATTAACAGTACAATGGTCACCTATATATATCCTTCACTTAGAATCACCAATTGTTAACATTTTGGCCCATTTGTTTTCTCTCAAAATTATACATGCGTACACACACAATTTATATACATATAAATACATACATATATACTTGTAAGTTTATCTGTATCTTCTTTGAACAGCAAACATTTTTTCAGTGTTTTACATGTGCCTGGTGTACTTAGATGAATTATATCATTTAAACTGCTTAAAAATCCCATAACCCAGTATCACTATGCCTGTTCTTCCTCCTCTTAGAGAGCCATACCATAATAGTAAGTGAAATTCTGTTTGTTGACATCCACATATTGGGTTCAGTTTCGCCACCTAGGCCTAGATGAAATATCACATCTACCTTTATTTGACAGGTCTTCAAAAACAAGAAGAAAGCTTGCTGAAAAACTTTTTTTTAAAATATTTTATTTATTTATTCATGAGAGGCACAAAGAGAGAGAGAGAGAGAGAGAGAGAGAGAGAGAGAGAGAGGCAGAGACACGGGCAGAGAGAAGCAGGCTCCATGCAGGGAGCCCAACGTGGTACTCAATCCCGGATTTCCAGGATCACACCCCAGGCCGAAGGCAGCACTAAACCGCTGGGCCACAGGGCTGCCCAGCTGAAAAACTTTTTAAACAATTTTACTGAGGTATTATTTATACATCATAAAATTCACACGTTTAAGGTGTGCAATTCAATGATTTTTAGTAAATTTAAAAAGTTGTACCATTATTATCACAATTGAATTTGGGAATATTTCCATTATTCCAAAAACATGCTTCATGCCTATTCCCATCCCTCACTCTGGGGGTACCATTAATCTACCCGAACAAACCATGTTCCCTCTCTAGCCTTCTTCAAGGTTAAAAATTCCCCACTTTTTATCATTTAGGTCTCTACCTAAACAGCATTCCCTGGAAAAACCTTTTCCAAGTATTACCACTTTTAATCCTCACTTGGATGAGAGTAGTTCAGCATTTATTTGGTTGATATATTGAGGTCCTGCCCAAGATGTCATTTGAAGAAAAATATTCTAAAACTTTTAAATTAAAAAGAAAAAGGAAAGAAAAAAAAGGAAAAAGTAATTAAAATCTCTAACCTAAGTGTCAGACAACTCATACAACAGATACAAAGTCCCGTAGCTAAGAGATACCTAAGACAACAAATCCAATAACCAATACTTGTGGGCTTGGAAGTGTGAACCAACCATCACACCTGCCTTTGTCTGAAGTACAATTCTCTGACTCATCTATAAGAATATTTTGCTGAGGGACGCCTGGGTGCCTCGGTGGTTGAGCAACTGCCTTCATTCAGCTCCAGGCCAGGATCCCGGGATGGATCATTGGACTCCCCAAGGGGGAGCCTGCTTCTCCCTCTGCCTATGTCTCTGCCTCTCTGTGTCTCTCATGAATAAATAAATAAAATCTTTAAAAAGAAAAAAAAAACATTTTGCTGAAATTTTGTACTCTACTGCCATGGCACTACCCTATCAGAAAGGGAAATTATTTTACTCTGATATAAATTGAGAATTCATGTTAAGTTCCTACTATAGATCCCAGAATTTTTGTTGAGATTAATGTCAAGTTCACCAGAGTATAATGACTAGAATCTCCCTTCCCTCATCATTTTTTAAATGAAGCAAACTCATGCCAAAGTTATAACTTAATTACACTTCCTTAAATAGCATTCTAGAAAAACCACCTGGAAATAATTAATACCACTGTTATAAATAATCTCTCTCCTAACATACTTGTATTTCCAGAATTTAATTTGTCACCCCAAACAATAGTTTTAGTCTGATATAAATAATCTCTCTCCTAACGTACTTGTATTTCCAGAATTTAATTTGTCACCCCAAACAATAGTTTTAGTGTGATATACTGTAATACCAACTAAATAAGTCTATAAATTAAAAAATATGGAAAACGGTACAAAGTTGTTATATTACCCATTAAGGAACTCGGAAATTAATTGTGCAAATATTCGTGACTGCCAACAGGAAAATACATAATATATTCCAGTTGTAGTACAAAATACATTCCATTTGCTCCTTCACGAAGGGCTTCAGTTTCAATCAGGAAGTGTACAAGACAATTGTCTTTCTAGAATATGTAAACTGGACAATGATCAGTCACTTTTGTTCTGAGAAAATTAAGAAAAAGTTTATCTCCAGTCTCCACAATATTCCTCAAATCAAAATGGAATTTAGTATGCCCAGAAGAAACGCATTTTAAGTCTGTTCTCAAGAACATGGATAAAAAAGTGATAACATAAGAAAGATGTTAAGACTTAAATATATATAACAATTCTACTGAGAATAAACATATAGGATATAATGAATGATCTTAGGATTTTACTTTAGATTATAACTCTACAACTTCAAAATTTTGGCATGTATAAATAAGAATCTTTTCTAGATGTTTACCCACACTATCACTGAAACTCATATGTTAATCTTTATGCTATGAAAGGCTTAGTCTGTATTTCTAGTGGCTTACAATGAATAACACATGCAGCCTTCTAAATGTACCAAAAATACTAATAAAAACACACATCGATGTACCTACCAACTACCAGCCTGTATATTATTATCTTCATAAGCTAGCTGTGGTTGCAAATAAAAAATATTAATAATAATTAACATCAATTAAATAGTGGTGAACACCTAGGCTTAGAACCATCACAGAATCCTACAACTTTCAAAGTCCTTTGCTTTTTGCATAAAAGCTTTTGAAATCTGGCTTTTGCCTTTAATTCCAGCCTTATGTCCAGCCATGCATCCTTTGTTCCTGCCCGATGTATCAAACTATCTGGAGTTAGCTGGCTTGCATAGGTCTCCTATGTCCTGGCCTTTGTATGTGATGTTCTCTCTGACAAATACAGCCTTTGTTTCTCCTTTCATTCAACCAATTCCTTCAAAATTTAGTTGAAGGGGTACACACTTAGGAACTGTTCCCTGATCCCCAGTTTAATTTAGATGCATCTCTGTGGTATATTACATTGATAGACCTAAGACTCTTTACCACACACCATATCCAGTCTCACTGCCAAGTAATTTTGAATGTGTTCACACCATAACTGAGATCAATCATGTTATAAGGTTTGACCAATAGCTGTTAGCACATATTAGCAAGCAGAGGTTAAGGAAGACTTAAGCATTTCGACTTGTACTCCTGTACTCTGCCATTGCCATGAAACTGTGCCCAGGCTAACCTGCTTGAAAACTAAAGACACAGGAAACAGAGCTGAGTTAACGCCAGTTCTCCCATTTGAGGCATTCTAGATCAGTTGAATCAGCTGATACTTAGTTGACAAAACCCAGTCAAGACTAGTGGAGCTGCATAATCTCTTATTCTAGACAAATACACATAAATGCTTGAGGTTTTACTTCTGAGGTTTCATGGCTTTTTGTTATGCTGTATTATTGTGGCAATAAATAACACATCCACCCTCCTAGGTACTTCCATAGCACTTATCATCACATATGTTACGTTATACTTCAATAGTGACTCAGTTATTTCTCCTCCCTTGGATTTTAGAGGAGAAAGCATATCATATTAAATTTTGTATTCTCAGCACCTAACACACTGCCAGTTGCATGTGGACATGAAACACATGTTTATGGAAAAAAGCAAGAAGGAAGAGAGGAGGGTGGGGCAGAGGGAGAAGAGGAGGGAAAGACAAAAAGAAGGGAAAGTGGGAGAAAAGGCAGAAGGGAGGCAGGCAAGGTCAAAAGGAGAATCATGTTAAAAAGAAAAACAATGTTAAGGAAAGACACACAGGTGATGAAGAAGGACTGATATTTGGATAGGGTTCACCTCCCATCTGATTTCACTGGGATCTCAGATTCCAAGGAGTCTTTCCCATGGTGTACAGTTTCAGTGGGCACACACATGAAATACTGGTGGTACAAATTAAAACCTTAAGGCACAACTGTCTGCTATATGAGAAAAAATATCAACAATTCATGGGACTTGTCAATATAGTATTAGCAAGAAAGAGCCAATAATTGCAAGACTTTAGCCAACAATGTAGGGTGGCATTAGGTGATGCAGAAGATATCAGGGCAGGGAATCAAAGGCTGTAAGGCTAAGACTTCTTAGAAGTCTTAACATTGGGCAGCCCAGGTGGCTCAGTGGTTCAGTGCTGCCTTCAGCCCAGGGCCTGATCCTGGAGACTGGGGATTGAGTCCCATGTCAGGCTCCCTGCATGGAGCCTTTTTCTCCCTCTGCCTAGGTCCCTGCCCCCCCCCCTCTCTCTCTGGGTGTGTGTGTCTCTCATGAATAAATAAATTTTAAAAAATCTTAAATAAAAAGAAGTCTTAACATTTACTATGTAGAGGAATAGGCAAAACCTCAAAGAAGCAAAAGGAACAGGGCCTCATTTCTGCTATAATCCCATACACATTTCTCATACCTCACGGCTTCTGCACCTTTGCCTCTACCTAGGTTTTGCTGTACTCCCTCAGTCAGCTACCCCCTTCCTATTTAATACCATTGTATCTTTTATGGTCTTGATCAAATGTTTCCTCCCTTCCATGAAAGTATCTCTAGTATCTACCCCAAACTATTCCAAGAAGATCTAATTATTGCCTTGGATATACATGCATATTTATAGTTTATGAATACTGCATTAGCATTAACTAAATGATGGTGAAGACCTGATCTTTTTGGTCTTTATAAAATGAAACAGTACATAGTGGGAGCTCAAAACATTTTTACTGAATGTAACAAAAGCTTAAGGGAAAAAAATGCTCAAAATTTTATTATACTTGGTATGCTTTTGGGGACAGGTAAAAATTATTCAAAAAGGTAACAGATGAATGATCTATGTTTTAACAGCAGCAGATATTTTAAAAAGAAAAAAAATGAATCTTAAAGGACCTAAGATTTATAATCAGTATAATAACAGTTATGAGGAAAATGACAGAGGATGATATTTTTAGTGCATACTAAGAAGTGACTATGTGCTAGATACTACTAAACTGATTCAAATGTCAAAACAATCCTATGACGTAGGTAGTTACTGATATTATTTCCATTTTCTAAGATCTCATATTCAATGAGTGGCAGAATTCCAATCCTCAACCAATCTAACTGCAAATTCTAAAAATCAACACTGACTATTCAATAATACTGTCTTTCACAGAGGCTGAAGAAACTCACATGTAGTTTATTTCAACTTCCACTAAGTTAAAAAAATAAAATAAAAAATTTCAGACCATTTAAGTGTATATCCAACTAAGGTGACTGTAGTAGAATATTGGATGACACTTGGATAAATTACAAACAACTTTTTGACAATTAAGTGCAGAATATGAAGAAAAAAAGTAAGCCTATATAAAAAGGCTACAATAGTTGAGTTACACAATGAAGAGGAAAAATCTGGAGAATTGGAACATCAAATGCTTTTTATGTCATTAGTCAGAAAAAAAAAACTCTACTAGATGAATGAAAAAAAATCTTCTAAGTCAAATGTAAATAAATGGCTTCCTCTCTCGTCATTCAAATAGTTGAGTTTACCACAAGAAATTCATCTTTTAAGTGAATTAATTGTAAATACTAAAACTGCAAAACTTGGAAATTAATTAATTAATTAATTGTAAATACTAAAACTGCAAAACTTGGAAAATCCATGGTACCTTTATGCATACATAAGTCACATAGGCATATACATAAATCACTGGGGTTCTTGAACAAAGTTCAGAAATCACTCTACTAATTAATGTTAAAATTTCCAAGGATAAAACTTGGCAAAAAATATATGCTTAAACTTAGCAGAAATACCAGAACAATAATTGTAGGGTTAATTTCATCACACAACACATATATTTAAGATGGATATGCTAAAGATATTACAATTGATTTTAACAGGTTGATTAATTAGGTATGTAATTATTATGTTCAGAGTAAAAATTTCTTTGCAGCTTAAAGATACCAATACCATTCATATAACACAGACAGAAAGTTTAGCAGAAAAATCTCAGCTCAAAAAAATTTGGCTTCCCCAGGTAACGACAGGAATCCAGGATCTCTAATTTATATAACCTCAGGTTCCTACCTAGCTTTTACAGACAGAACACTTAAGCAACTCTGAGGGGAAAGTAGGATGCTCTATACCCTGGGATCCAGAAGTTTCCAATATTCAAGCAAGTATAAACAATATGTCTCTCTATTGTTAAGTACTATGTTTTAGATGCACATCTCAGCTTCAGATAGCTCATTTCAAAAATTCAAAAAGCAATGAAATCATGCTTAGGTGATTGTTAAAACATACCTTTCATAGTTGGGGGAATCAAATTGTTCATATTGTACTATTTTTCATTAAATGCAGAGGACTTGTTTCTACTTATGGATGTGTTGCTTAAAAACCCTAAGTGAAGAAAGTTATGTGAAAGATTTCATTTTCAAAAATGAAAGAAAAAAATAAAGAGTGCCAGAGTGAGGAAATACTATTTCTATATATACATATAAGCTTTGACTTTAAAAAAGAAAATGCCAAATTATTCTGTTTACCTTTACTATATTTTCACATAGGTGTCATCTTTCTTATACTGTTATAATGCCCTCAACAATCTACTCCAGAGCCCACAACAATCTATTCCAGACATGGGGTGGGGTGGAGTGGTGTGGGGCTGAGACATTGGTGAGGGAGTAGAAAACAAGATTGTCTGTAGCACTTTCAGTACATGATATAATAGTAATACATGACAGAAAAACCTTGGTTCAAGTCAGTATAACTACCTCAATTTTCTTAAAATCACACACCTTTATGGTTAAAGTACTTATAGATTTTCTCTCTAAAAAATATAAGAGCAATTTGGCAGCACCTTTGGAATAAGAAAAATATATTTATATGTTTATAAAAATATCTATATTTTAAACATTTATAAATATTGATATTTAAAATGCCTCTTTTTAATCTATTTGCTATGAAAACAAAACAATGGACTTTGAAAGGGTACTAAATCTACCATCATTACTTTTATTTTGGTAACTAACTTTTATCCTAATGTCTTCATAACAAAGCTAAGCCTTAAGGCTAAATCACCACATAGATCATTAAAACAGCAAAGACACAAAAGAAGGTTCCTCTTACTCCCAGAAAATAGTTCTGTTTCTAATTTTTGTGAAAAGGAAACAAATTGGGAGTATCATTGAAGAGGAGTCACATCAGGAGATACTTTCACATTAAACAAGGAGTATCTTGCATGTATTTTCTCAACCTAAATCACACTGACTACCAAACTCTCAGATACAATTAACATGAATAATAATCACCTGCAAATTACTAACTTCTTTTATTTCGGACTGTATAGTACGTTGAAGATGAAAAGTAAAACTTTAGAGTCTATATAGGTTCTATTTTCAGCTTGACAATATGTTGGAGGATGCAGGGTAACTCTCTTTATAATAGCTAAATATTCTAAGTACGCTGTTAATAAAGGATATTAACTACAACAATCTATTCTACCCCTCTACTCACACAAACTTCTTAATTTACATATAAATTTAATTCAGCTTAACAATATTCTTTGAACATCAACCAAGATGAAGGCCTCTATTAAAAGCTGAGGAACACAAACATGAATAACACCAAGTCCTTAAGAACTCCAAAAATAATGTATAGCATATTGGTAGATGAGCATACAAAATGTTGTCCTATTAGTCAAACAGAAAGTTATACTGATTATCTTTTTAAAAATATATGTATGTGAGGTAGCCTAACAGGTTGGAAATGAACTATTGGTATAATACAGGGTCAGAAAATTTTCTATAAAAGGTCAGATGGGAAATATTTTCACCCTTGTAGGCCTTTAGGTCTCTGTTGCAATTATGCAACTGCCATGGTAGCCTCAGAGCAGTCAATGACAATCCATAAACAAATGAATATGAATATTACAACTTTATTAATGGTCATTAAAATTTGGAATTCACATAATCATTACACGTCACAAAATATTTTGATTTTTTTCCAATCATTAAAAAATGTAAAAACCATTCTTAGTTACACATGATGTACAGAAACAGTTGGCTGTTAGGATTTGGCCCTCAGGCCATGGTTGGCCAATCCCTGGTATAATCAAACATCAGTTCCAAATGACAATATGGATTGAGCATGACTCTGGTATGTACTGCCCATCACTGCTACTGGTATTCAGAGAGGAGGCGGGGAATACGTTAGAATAATCAGGAAAGACTTCTTTGACTAAGAAGGACTTGAGCCAGCACTTGAGTTGATCTAAGGATGAGGACAACTCAGACACTGAAGCTACTATCTAGTTAGCACATGCAAGAAAGTTGTTTTATCATCCGAAAAAAAAAAAAAGGCTGTTTTGTTGAAACACATAGCAAACAATGAACAGTTAAGCATCACGCCGTTGTTTAAGCTGTATTGTACACCTTACCAGTTTCTGAAATATTGTATATTCACATTTAAAGTATCAAAAACCGAACTGTCATGGGTTATCGAAAAAGACAAGTGGAAGTCATGACTCGTAATACCTCAAAGTATGACTTTATGTTGGAAATAGGCTCTTTACAGAAGTAATGAAGTTAAAACGAGGTCATCAGGGTGGAGCCTTATTCAATGTGATTGGTATTCATATAGAAAGGAGAAATTTGGACACAGTAGATATGGACACACAGAGAGGGAAGACCACATGGAGGAAGAATACTGCAATAGCAATGCGAATGGAGTGATGCATCCAGAAAGTAAACAATGTCAAGGATTGCCGGCAAACGCTGGAAGCTAGAAGTAAGACAAGGAAGGATTCTCCCAAAGAGACTTCAGAGAGCATGGCCCTGTTGACACCTTGGTTTTCGACTTTTTGACTCCAGAACTATGAAACAGTAAGTTTCTGTGGTTTAAAGCAATCCAGTGTTTGATACTTTGTTACAGAAGTCCTAAGGAACTAATACATAAATAACAAAGATTAGGATTTTTTTAACTTTGTAATACTGTCACTATATAATGCAAATAACATGACATCATTTAATGAACAAATAAAACATTAAGTCTGAAATAAAACCAACCATGCACTAAAACTGTCATGTTAAAATCAAATTGATTTTCTTTGCATGATATGGTTACCAAGTAGGTCAGGTCATTCCTTGTCTTTTTTTCTTAGTACCTCAAAGCACATGTTCTTTGGCTAAGGTAGATGCCTAACAGGCAGAAGCAAAGACAATCATTTATCTTGTTGCCTCTTGCTGTCAGGTGAAAGATACCTCAATGAAGCAGATGGTTAACAATTAGGTTGCCACAATTAGGCCCCTGGTGTCATCAAAGATCATATGATACATCTCTGCTCATTAAGCCTCAACCTGTTCCTAAGTAACCCAATAAGAGATCACTAAGACTAACTTCTTTCCAAATGGAGGTAACATAAACATCCAGGAAATTCATTTGAATTCAAGTGAATTTTTTAATTTTTTAAGATGGAGCTTCACAATAAAGAATAAAAGAAACCATATTTTCTTAAAGCATACCTACCTTACCCAAGAGCTCTTTCTTACAGAGGTTATACTCTAACATTTTCATTAAATGGTCTATTAATGATTTAAATGTGAGCATAGCCTCACTTATTGAGAGAAAAAAAAAAGCAGAACTGGGGCACTGTCTTGGACAGAGGCTACTCAGAAAAAATAAAGTCATCAGCAGTAAGACTACACAAAGTTGTTAGACTGCATTTTTTTTTAATTTTAAGAGTATATATCATTTATTTTAATTTATACAAGATATTGAAGAGTATTAAGAAAGCCTCAAATTAAAAAAAATTTAAAAATTAAAAAAAAAGAAAGCCTCAAATTATAAGATATCATTTGCTATTTTCATTCTGCATTTTGATAGAGCACCTCTGAAAATGTGAGTTTACAAAGAACGTTAAAGAGAACATACCCTTAATTTGAATTTCTTTACATTAGCCCAGAGGAAGCTGACTGATCTAGGCCATATTTAGCAAGTACAATTCCTTATTTTGTTTTTCCTTGTCAGGCTTCCAATTTATACAAACACTTTATCTGGAATCTTTTCTAATCTTTTTCTCAACGTACTATATTCTATAATATGTAGAATTAAAACAAGGTGGTAGGTTCTAATCCAAGCCATTAACCATAGTCCCAAGATTATAAGGACCTATAATGTACTAAGATAACAAAAACTTCTTTGGGCAAAAATTACTTAGTTTGAGAAATGTATTAAAAGACCCCTTTGGTAGTAAATTAGTAGAGGCATACTAGGTACAAATTTGGAGACACAGATTCTATTCATATTTAAAGTAGAAGTTGATATTTCTACAATCAATCAATCAAACTTGGCTTTAACCATATTACCTTAAGATGTGGTAAGAGAGAACTCTACTCTGAGCCTAAAAGTCACAAATACAACAACATCAATACTCATCACTGGCACATAACCCAAATCATTCATTCTCGTGACTAACACCATTCCAGCCCTAAGGGGAAAATTCTCCACATTTCTCAAAACAAAAGGCTACTGCATCAGAATGCCATGAAGATTTGTGGGTTATGTTACTACTGACATGGGAAATGCACACACTGCTCTGGGGAGTTGGAAGGATTAAGTGGTAGAAATGCTGAGGTTCTCATATCTTCCTCTCACACAGCATGAACACACAAGATTACTGCATTACAAAGTACCATTTTCAAATAATGCCAAAGATCCATTTTCTTGCTTCTCTTCTTCTGATGTGTAATTTCAAGGATTTTTATGACATATGGTACATGGGTCATCATTTAAATTCTTGCTCTTTGCTCTAACAAACTTTGGGGGTGAGCTTGAACAAAACCTAAACCAGACATATTCAAATAAAATTTTGTTTCTACCTCATTTTTAGGATAGATTTATTTTTTGGTAATTGAAAAAATTAGTATGTGTTTGGAATTTTTGGTTTAAAAATAATAAGAACTATTGACCCTAACCTACTCCAAAAAAAGTGAACATCTTTCCTGTTTTTAAAAAATTTCCAGTAAAAGAAAGTCCAAAGCTGCATTCAACTGTTTATGTTAAAGTTTCCATTTTCAGTTTATTTGTATTTCATCCATTAAAAAAATGTTTTGAAAACCGAGATTCGCATAGAATGTTGACCAAATTTTCAAACAGTTCCAAACATGCTCTCTCAAAATGTGAACCTACAAGTTTCTTAATGTCTCTGAACTCAGATTTGTGCATTTCGATGTCATCTGGGTGACCAAATTTAAATTTCACGGCTGCTTATCAAACACAGTAACTGAAAACTTGAACTAAACTCATAAGTGTGCAAAGAAGTAAATATCCACTGGAAAAAAACCCTGATTTACAGGGTGGCCCATTTAAAACAGTTCCCATTTAATAATGTGGCTGTGTACAGGGCCTCTTTTAAATGGGCCACCCTGTATGAAGCTTAAGTCCAAGATAAAAAATGTCCTCCCTTGAGAATTTTTAAAAACCAAAAACACTGTAGGTTTAGTGGTTATTTTTAAGGTTTTAGATGGTTTCTTTGGACTCCTTTAGAACTGAAAAAAGATGGATACACATTTTAAAAATGAAATGTTACAACCACACATCTGTAATGAGAACCAGCGCCAGTGGATATTTTTAAAGCAAATTAAAACGGTCAACTTTTTTTAACTTAGGCAAACAGCTGCTACACACACAGTGCACAGTAACTACTTTTCAGCAAAAGTTCAGAAGGAATTTCCTAATGAAGATTTATAGGATGTTCTGGGATTGATAATTAAAGGTTCCCCCCAAAAGATATGAATGACAGCATCAGAGATGTGAGGGTTAAGGGCACTGAGCATGCCTGTACTCTGAAGGAGGGACCTAGAATTTAGAATGAAAAACACAGAGGTTACAACAAAGGAAAATTGGGAGGAAACAGACATGGAGCAAAGCTTTATAGTTTAGTTCCTTCTGTAAAAAAAAAGGGAAAAGCTTGCCTACAAAAATTATATTGTTAAAGAGGGATCCCTGGGTGGCGCAGCGGTTTGGCGCCTGCCTTTGGCCCAGGGCGCGATCCTGGAGACCCGGGATCGAATCCCATGTCAGGCTCCCGGTGCATGGAGCCTGCTTCTCCCTCTGCCTATGTCTCTGCCTCTCTCTCTCTCTCTCTCTGTGTGACTATCATAAATAAATAAAAAATTTTTTTTAAAAATTAAAAAAAAATTTATATTGTTAAAGACATGGAGTCTGAAGATTTTGACTTCCATTGAGTACCTGACATCAATAATGCTGTTTCCCTCCAAAGACAATACTAGTAGTAGTAGTAATACTAGTAGTAGTAGTAGTAGTAGTAGTAATCATAACAGTAACAACTATAAACCCTCCCACCATACTATGTGCCAACTTCTCTTCTGGTAACTTGGCATCAGTAAATTATTTAATCCCTACAACAATACTATGAGTTTGACAATGTTATTTCCATTTTCAGGTAAGGAAAATGAAACACTGAGATGAAGTAATGTGCTCAAGGTCACAGACATAGTAACACTGCCTACCATGATTCAAGCCTTACCTTGAATCAGGTTGGATTCAGGTTCCAGGGTCAGCACTCTGGATATTTAAAAAGCTATTCTAAATATTTAAAAAGAAGAAATCACATAGTTCCCTGAAAGTATCATTTTGTGAGGATCATATGCTGAACACGACAGATGCGTCCTTACAAGTGAAGCAGCCACATTCGACTTCATTCTCAGAGGTAGCTCATTTATTCAACAAATATTTACTGAACACATTATTGTGACAAGTACTGACCTGGGCACTGGCCATAAAGCGATGAATGAAACAGGCACTTTATCTTACCCTGTTTCAAAACTCAGGTCAAAACTAAATGGGATCAATACCTAACAGAAAGAGATCTATTTACGGACAAGCCTGCCTAGAATGAAGTAGAACAACAGCTCTGCTCTACAATAAAGTATTAATAATATTTATTCTCTCAGAAAACTGACAAAGTCAATAGGAAGTAGGACAGGCAGAAATAAAGAAACACAGAGGGAAAACAATAAACTCAAGCAATGGAGCAAAAGAAACCCAAGTAACCAAAAACTGCAAGACAGAAAAGAGAGTGAAGGAGGGAATATAGTAAAAGAGAATAAAGCCACAACAAACGCAACAAGAACCAAAGAGATAAGAACCTTAGGAACAGGCAGTTATTACTAAGTATAATTGTATCTCATTATTTATATTTCCTGAAAACTAATGATGTTCAGCAGCTTTCATGTGCTAATTAATTAGTATTTTATATGCCTTCCCTTTGTAAAATGCCTAGGGTGTTGCCATTTTTTTAAATCAGTTTGCTTAACTTTATATAACTGAAGCAGAATAGGTATATAGATATTCTGGATACAATTCTTTTGTCAGACATAGGTACTACAGTTCTATCAGTCTGTGGCCTACCCATTCATTTTCTTCAATAGAAATTTTCAGTAGATCCAGCACAAAGAGTTAAAAGGGTATCCTTTCATCACTAAATTACCTGGCATCTTTGTAGATAATAAATTGGCAGTTTTTGTGGGTCTGTTTGTAGACTCTTCTGTTCCACCGAGGTATATGTCTATCCCTTTGCTATGGCCACAGTGTTTTAAATACTGTAGCATTCTACTTTTTAACAAGTCTAGAATTCAGTTAGTGTTAAGTCTCCAACTTTATTCTTTTTAAAACTGTTCTATTTTCTGTCTACATAAAAATTTCAAAATAGGCATATCAATTTCTATTTTTAAAAGACACTGCTGTGATTTTCATTGGGATTGCATTCAACCATAAATCAATTTGGAGACAACTTACAATAAATTACAATGGTATGTCTCCATTTACTTATATTTTTTTTCTCTCAGAAGTATTTTGTAATTTTCACTGTAGAAACTTGTTATATTTTCAATTTATTCCTATTGTATGTTTTTTAAATTCTCTTATAAATGATTTTATTTTGACTGATATACAAAAAGCTATACATACTTATGCATACAACTTGAATTTGGAAATAAGTATACATCCATATCAATGAAACCATCACCACAATTTGTGCCAGAAACATATCCATCACCTCCAAACGTTTCCTCAGGCTCTCTTTACTATTATTATTATTATTTATAATATCAGGATTATCATTTTTGATAAGATTATTTAACATACAATCCTAACCTCTTAGCACACTCAACAATATATAATACAAAATTAACTGTGGACATTATGCTATACAGTAGTTCTATAAAATTATTTATATTTATAACTCAAATTATGGATCATTGGACTAATACTTCCCTATTTTTCCCTCCACCTAGACCCTGACAATCATCATTCATTTCTCTACTTTTAGGAGCTTGACTATTTGACTTCTCATATAAACAGTATCATGTATTATTTGTCCTCTGCATCTCGCTTATTTCACACATCTCGCTTACTGACACAAATAGCAGGATTTTAAAGCTGAATAACATATCATTGTAGGGGTGCCTGGGTGGCTCAGTCAGTTAAGTGCCCAGCTATTGGTTTCAGTTCAGGTCATGATCTTTGGGTCGTGAAATCAAGCCCTGTATCTGGCTCAGTGCGGAGTCTGCTTGAGATTTTCTTCCTCTGACCCTCCCCCTGGCATACACATGTTATCTCTAAAGCAAATAAAAATAAAATCTTTAATGAAAAAAAAAAGCATATCATTGTATATATATATATACATTCCACATTTTCTTTATCCATTCACCCATAAATAGACATTAAGGTTGCTTCTATGTCTTAACAGTGAATAACACATTTACCAATTCTTCACTGCTGAGTAATAGAAGTAAATTAATTTATTAACTTATGATCCTATGACCTTGATATATTCTTTTACAAGGTCTGGTAGTTTTTAAATTATTATTATAGTCATTCTTTAGGCATTTTCTATATATAAGATTATGTAATTTATGAATAAAGGCAATTTTACTATTTCCTTTTCAACTAGAATGCTTCTTATCTATTCAGGTTGACTTCCTGCACTGTTTAGGACTTCCAGTACATACAGAAGAAAAATGCTAAGAGCAAACATCATGCCTTGTTATGATCTTCATATGGAAAATATCTAGTCTTTCCATTAATTATGATATTATATGTAGGTTTTCATTGGTAATCTTAATCAGTTTAGGCATATTTCCATTTATAGTGTCCTGAAAGGTTTTATTATGAATAGATACTGAATTTTATCACATGCTTTTTCTACATCTCGAAGATGATTATGATTTTTATGCTTTATTATGTTAATGTGGAGAAATACTTTAATGGATTTTTTTTAATGCTGAAATGAATATGCATTGTTAAATAAAATTTTCTTAGTCTTTTTGTATTGTTCTTTAAATAACATGTTGGGTTAGATTTGGCATTTACCTAAAAATTATTGCATTTTATTCAAGAGACAGTGATTTCCAGTTGTCTTATAATATTTTGGTTTGTATATTAGGATAATAGTGGTCTAATAAAACAACACTATCTAGGATGGAATTTATTTGGTACACAGGTTTTTAATTAGTAATTATTTGATATTTAATTAGTCCTTATTTGATTATAGAACTACTGAGATTTTTCTATTTCTTATCTAAATTTTAGTAATTTGTATTTTTATGGAATTTGTCCATTTCATCTACGTTATCAATATTCCCTTATTATCCTTTTAATAACAGTGGAAGCTATAGTGATGTCTTCTCTTTCATGCCTGATACTAGTAAGTTCTGGTTTCCCTTTTTCTTGATCTAATGAGGAGTTTATCAATTTCTTGATGTTTGAAGGGAACTGGCTTTTATTTTTATTGATTTTTCTCTATTGTCTATTTTCTATTTTACTGATTTCTACTCGAATTTATTATTAACTTTTTCTACTTATACTTTGGTTCAATGTGCATTTTTTTCCTACCTTCTTAAGGTGGAGGCCTAGAATATTGATTTTTGACCTTTATCTTTTCTTTTCTAATATACGCATTTAGAGCTATAAATTTCTCTGGAGGCACTGCCTTAGATTCATCTTATAAATCCTGACATGTTGTGTTTATTATCATTATATGAATTTTATTCTTTTCAGTATTATTGTATATATTGTGTATATTTTGTTGTGTATAAGTCCTCTTATTAGATCATATATATTTAGGATTATTCTTTTCTTGATAAACTCATACTTTTTTTTATCACTATACTCCTTTATCTCTAGATATGTGTTTTATCCTGAAATCTCCATTGTCTGATACTAATAGAGTCATATTAGCTTCCCAGTCAACGTGATTGGGGCTTCCATGTTTAAGAAAACCAAATAAGCTTTCTTCAGGAATAATAAACAAAAATATATCATGAACTGTGACAAATTTTCTTAGAAAATGTAAGAGACTTAGAAAATCACAAGTCCAGTCTTTAGATTTAATGATTGTTTTCTATTAAAGGATTATTTGCCAATTTTCACCATGTATTTACTTTAACAAACTTATCAATTCATCATTTCACTGACTTCCTTAGTAAGCAAAAGATTTTTTTAAAGATGGAACATTTTGGGGGATCCCTGGGTGGCTCAGCGGTTTAGTGCCTGCCTTTGGCCCAGGGCACGATCCTGGAGTCCCGGCATGGAGCCTGCTTCTCCCTCCTCCTGTATCTCTGCCTGTCTCTCTCTTTCTCTATGTCTATCATAAACAAACAAACAAACAAACAAATAAATAGATAGATAGATAGATAAATAAATCTTTAAAAAATAAAGATGATGGAACATTTTTGTATATGTATATATTAGTTACATTATCAATTTTTACAAAAAAATTAATAGGCAGAACATAAATTATACTCTGCTTAAAATTAATGAAATACAAAACAGGTAAACAACTGAAAAGATGAACAAAACCAAGAGTTGGATGTTTAAAGAGATAAATAAAATTGACACATTTTTAGCTACACTAACCAAGGCAAAAAAAAAAAAAAAAAAGGAACCAAACTAACAAAATTATAAATGAAAAAGAAATTACAACTGATATCACAGAAATTAAAAAGGATCATAAGAAGTTACTACTGAACAACTATACAAAAATAAACTGTACAATCTAGGAGAAAATAGAAAAATACTTAGAAACATATAACCTGCTAATAAGACAATTAGGAAAAGCTAGAAAAATCTGTAATAAATGCATTACTTGTAAAGAGACTGAATCAGTAATCAAAAATCTCATGATAAAGCCCATGACCAGATAGCTTCACTAGTAAATTCTATGAACATTTAAAGAAGTATTAACATGAATTTTTCTGAAACTCTTACAAAAATACAAAGAGGAGGAAATACCATCAAACTCATTTTATGTGGCCAGACCAAAATGATACCAAAACCGAAAAAGGACACTAGATAACTACAGGCCAAAAACATGTGAATATATAAAGATTCCTAATAAAATAGTAGCAAACTTAAGTTCAACAACACATTAAAAGGCCGACTCACTACAATCAAGTGTAATTTATCCCTGAGATACAAGAATATTTTAACAAATACAAATTAATAAATGTGATACATCACATTAAAAGAATGAGAGGGGAAACTCACAGGATCCTGTCAATAGAGACAAAATTCAACAACAGTTCATGATAAAACTCTTACCAAATAAGATCTAGAAAGAACATATTTCAATATAATAGAGAACATAAATGATAACTCCACAACTAGCCTCAAATCCAACGGCAAAAAGCTGAAACCTTTTCCTCTAGAATCAGGAACAAGACCGAAGTACCTGCTCTCATGACTCCTATTCAATGTAATCCTATAAATCACAGCCAGAATAATCAGGGAAGAAAAAAAAAAAAAGTAAAAGGCATCACAACTGGAAAAGCGAATTTGGTCCTATTTCCAGGTGACATGATTTTATATATAGAAAATCCTAAACTGCACCAAAAATCTGTTATACCTAATCAACAAATTGAATAGTTTCAAGATAAAAAATTAACATACAAAAAATCAGAAGTGTTTCTACACAATAACACAAATTATCTAATAAAGAAATAAGGGAAATGATTCTATTTACAATAGCACGAAAACAATAAAATACTTAGAAATAAAATTAAAAGGAAATGAAAGATCTCTGCAATGAAAACTTGAGGGCAATGATTAAAGAAATTAAAAAAAAAACATAATAAACGTAAAGGTATCCAATGTTCATGGATTAAAAGAATTATACTGTTAAAATGTCTCTACTACCAAAAGATGTCTACAGATTTAATGTAATCTCTATCAAGATTCTAATGGCATTTTTGAGAAATAGAAAAAACAATCCTAAAATTTATATGAAATCACAAAAGACCCTATTCAAAAAGGCAAAGTTATCCAAACTAACCAGAACAAAGAGGCTTCACACTTTCTGCTTTCAAGCTATATTATAAAGATATAATAATGAAAAAATATTGTACTGACGTAAAAACAGATACACAGACAAATGGAACAGAATCAAGAGCTGAGAAAAAATATGCAAATACAGTTAACTGATATTTGACAAAGAAACTGAAAATAGTCAATGGAGAAAAAGTCTCTTCAATAAATTGTCCTGGAAAAACTGGACAATCACATGTCAAAGAATGAAATTAGATTTTCATCTTACATCATTCAAAAAAATGAATTAAAGGTTTAAATGTAAGACCAGAAAGCATAAAACTGTAGAAGAAAATAAGGGCAAAAAGGAATCTTGACAGATTTTTATGGATATGGATTTTAGGGATACAAGCAACAAAATAAAAAAAAAAAGCAGGATTACATCAAACAAAAAGGAAAAGAAATGATCAACAAAATGAAAAGACAACCTATATGATAAGAAGTAGTATTTACAAACCATAATTTAGATGAGGGGTTAGCATCCAAAATATATAAACAACTTACTCAATTCATTAGTTAGAAAAAGGAATTCAATTTAAAAATGGGCAAAGATACTAAACAGATATTTTAACAAAGAAGATATATGAATGGTCAACAGATATTAAGAAAAGATGCTCAACATCAGTAATCATTAGGGAAATGGAAATCAAAACCATAATAAGATATCATCTTAAGCCCAGTGTTGAACTGGCTAACACTGAAAAGGCAACAGATGACAATGCTGGTGAGGATGCAGAAAAAAAGGAACATTTGTGCACTGTTGGTGAGACTGTAAATTGAAACAGCTACTAATAAAAACATTACGGAGGTTCCTCAAAACATTTAACATTTTATGGGATGCCTGAGTGGCTCAGCAGCTGAGCAATTGCCTTTGACTCAGGGCATGATCCTGGGGTCCTGGGATCGAGACCCACACTGAGCTCCCTACATGAAGCCTGTTTCTCCCTCTGCGCCTATGTCTCTGCCTCTCCCTCTCTTTGTCTCTCATGAATAAATAAATATATTCTTTTAAAAAATCAAACATTTTACCATATGATCCAGCAATTTCAATTCTGGAAATATATCTGAAGGAAACAAAAACACTATGTTGAAGACAAAATTCTATGTTCACAGCAGTTACTTACAAAAGCCAAGACACAGAAACAACCTAAGTGTCCATCAATGGATGAATGGGTAAAGAAGCTATGGAATAAACACGTATACTGGAATATTATTCAGCCACAAAAAAGAAGGAAATCTTCCTATTTGAAACAACATGGATATACATTGACTGCATAATGTTAAGTGAAATGAGTCAGAGAAAGACAACGTGATGTCACTTAGACGTTGAATCTATAATTTAAAAAAACGAAGTCCTAGAAAAAAATATCTGTCTTGTGGTTACCAAATGTAGAACATAAGGAAAAGGTAAACCAAATAAATGTGGTCAAAAGGTACAACCTTCCAATTATAAAATAAATAACAAACAGTAATGTAATAAACAATATGATGACTATAGTTAATACTGAAATGTACAATGTTTGGAAGTTAAGACAGTAAGTCCTAAAAAGTTTTCATCATGAGAGAAAATTTTTTTTCTATTTCTTTTCTTCTTTTTTTTCAGTACCAATATGAAATGACAGATGTTAACTAAACTTTTTATGGTAATTTCTCAATAAGTTTAAGTCTAATCATTATGCTGTATACTTTAAACTTATACCATGCTGTATGTCAAGTATATCCTCAAAACTGGGAGGGGGAAATCCTCTGCCCAAGCATTCTGATCTAGTATTCTACTAGAGAAAACCCTTCAAGTTCATCCTCTTTCCACGGTTATGAGAACTGCTATATAATGGGCAACAGAATTACCTGCTACAGATGTGTTCTAAACAGGCTATGTGGGGCAAAGTAGAGTTTAGTTTGGCCATTTGGACAATGGTACTCGATAATAACAAGGCTTAGTATAGGATAATAAAGATCTGGAATCAAGTCCTTGTCCTTGTGACCCTAAATTTCAAATTCGTGGTTTCTTTGTGTAGATATTCAAGCACTAATTTCATCTTTAAAATAGGGAAAATTGTAACAATAAATAAAATTTACTGAAAGCTTACCAAATTGTAGACCAGTGTGGGCCAAATGTCAGCCACCTAACTACCACCTTCAAGTTGTATTGTTCTTTTTGTTCTGATTAGGCTATCATTTATTACTTTCTCTAAGTTAATATATATTTCTACTTTTATTTAACAAGGAATTTTCTATCACAGAAAACCAGCATCATATGACAGGAAAGCAAAGGTGCCTACTCTTGATGGCAATTAGCAAAACAGTCTGACCAATTACCCCTTTTGGGGAAATTCTGAATGGGGAAGTGAGGAAGACATGGAGAGAAAAGTAGGAGACAAATGAGAATCAAGCACAAGGGAGTCAAGTCACAAAACTGACAGTGTTAAGTTTGGAGTAATGAATAATGTGTCATACCACAAGACAACTAAGTCATCAGATTATTCCAAAAATTACTTTTAACAGCTTGAGATATAAATAAGAGTACCAAAAATTCACCTAAAGTGTATACTTAAGTGGTTTTCAGTATATTCACAGTTGTGAAACCATCACCACAACCTAATTTTAAAACATTTTCAACATCTAAAAAAGACCCCCTCCCTATTTATTAAGAGTCATTCCCCATTTTTGTCTCCTCTCCCAATCTTTACACCTGGGTATCACTAATCAACTTCTGTCTCTATAGATTTACCTGTTTCAGACATTTTGTGTTTGTTTTTGAAGATTTTCTTTGATCCTTTCTTGTCTTTCTCTGTCATGGTTTCCTATTTTCTTTAGTGATATATTTGGATTTCCTTCTCTTAATTCTCTGCATATTTATTAGTGTTTTTTGATATATGGTTATCATGATGTTTGTATATAACCTCTTCTCCATTATAGCATTCTATATTAAGTTGATGGTCTAAACGCATTCTTTACTCCTCTTCTCCCACATTTTAGACTTATGGTATCATATTTCATATCCTTTTATTTTCTGAGTTCCTTGACTGATTTTTTTTTATAAATTAATTTTTATTGGTGTTCAATTTACCAACATACAGAATAACACCCAGTGCTCATCCCGTCAAGTGTCCCCCTCAGTGCCCGTCACCCATTCACCCCCACCCCCCGCCCTCCTCCCCCTCCACCACCCCTAGTTCATTTCCCAGAGTTAGAAGTCTTTATGTTTTGTCTCCCTTTCTGATATTTCTCACACATTTCTTCTCCCTTCCCTTATATTCCCTTTCACTATTATTCATATTCCCCAAATGAATGAGAACATACACTGTGTGTCCTTCTCCGGTTACTGTGGCCAAGTTCAAAAAGGGTGTTGCCTGAGTTCTCCTCTGGGATTTTGATGGAATCTTGTCTCACATTTAGATCTTTCATCTATTTTGAGTTTATCTTTGTGTATGGTGAAAGAGAGTGGTCCAGTTTCATTCTCCTGAATGTGGATGTCCAATTTTCCCAGCACTATTTATTGAAGAGACTTTCTTCCAGTGGATCGTCTTTCCTCCTTTATCGTATATTAGTTGACCATAAAGTTCAGGGTCCACTTCTGGGTTCTCTATTCTGTTCCATTGATCTATATGTCTGTTTTTGTGCCAGTACCACACTGTCTTGATGACCACAGCTTTGTAGTACAATCTGAAATCTGGCATTGTGATGCCCCCAGATATGGTTTTCTTTTTTAAAATTCCCCTGGCTATTTGGGGTCTTTCTGATTCCACACAAATCTTAAAATAACTTGTTCTAACTCTCTGAAGAAAGTCCATGGTATTTTGATAGGGATTGCATTATATGCGTAAATTGCCCTGGGTAGCATTGACATTTTCGCAATATTAATTCTGCCAATCCATGAGCATGGAATATTTTTCCATCTCTTTGTGTCTTCCTCAATTTCTTTCAGAAGTGTTCTATAGTTTTTAGGGTATATTTTGAGAACCATTTGAATGGTAAATGGTTCTCCAACCTTTTATTTTCAGGTTGTAGGTGTCCTTCTGTCTAAAATGAGTCTCTTGTAGACAGCAAATAGATGGGTCCTGCTTTTTTATCCAGTCTGAAACCCTGCGCCTTTTGATGGGGTCATTAAGCCCGTTCACGTTCAGAGTTACTATTGACAGATATGAGTTTAGTGTCATCATGATATCTATTTAGTCCTTGTTTTTGTGGATTGTTCCACTGAACTTCTTAAAGGGGAATTTTAAGAGTCCCCCTTAAAATTTCTTGCAGAGCTGGTTTGGAGGTCACATATTCTTTCAGTTCCTGCCTGTCTTGGAAGCTCTTTATCTCTCCTTCCATTTTGAATGAGAGCCTTGCTGGATAAAGTATTCTTGGTTGCATGTTCTTCTCATTTAGGACCCTGAATATATCCTGCCAGCCCTTTCTGGCCTGCCAGGTCTCTGTGGAGAGGTCTGCTGTTACCCTAATATTCCTCCCCATGAAAGTCAGGGACTTCTTGTCTCTTGCTGCTTTAAGGATCTTCTCTTTATCTTTGGAATTTGCAAGCTTCACTATTAGATGTCGAGGTGTTGAACGGTTTTTATTGATTTTAGGGGGGATCTCTCTATTTCCAGGATCTGAATGCCTGTTTCCCTTCCCAGATTGGGAAAGTTTTCAGCTATGATTTGTTCAAATACATATTCTGGCCCTCTGTTCCTTTCGGCGCCCTCGGGAATCCCAATTAAACCTAGGTTTTTCTTCCTTAGAGTGTCATTTATTTCCCTTAATCTGTCTTCATGGTTCTTTAATTGTTTATCTCTTTTTTCCTCAGTTTCCCTCTTTGCCATTAACTTGTCTTCTATGTCACTCACTCGTTCTTCCACCTCGTTAACCCTCGTCGTTAGGACTTCTAGTTTGGATTGCATCTCATTCAATTGATTTTTAATTTCTGCCTGATTGGATCTAAATTCTGCAGTCATGAAGTCTCGTGAGGCCTTAATGCTTTTTTCTAGAGCCACCAGTAGCTGTATAATGGTGCTTCTGAATTGGCTTTCTGACATTGAAGTGTAATCCAGATTTTGTAACTCTGTGGGAGAGAGGGCTGTTTCTGATTCTTTCTTTTGAGGTGAAGTTTTCCTTCTAGTCATTTTGCTCAGTGCAGAGTGGCCAAAAACAAGTTGTATTGGAACACGGGGGAGTATCACTGGTCCGTCTAGCTGGTCTTCTGGGGGAGGGGCCTGTTGTGCTGATTTTCAGGTGTTAGCACTTGGGGGAGCTGCTCTGCCCCTGCCTGCTGCCGGGCTCAGTGGGGGTTGTTTACCCTGTCAGGCCCCAGGAGGAACAGCCGCAGTGGCTATGTCAACTCTGGAAGCCTGGATTCAGCCTCCGCAGGAACTACGGGGCTCAGGGCTCTCGGCTCTCCGTCCGCAGGACCTGGAGGCTCCGGGGCGGGGCCGCTGATCTGCTCAGCTCGGGGCAGGAGCGTTCTCGCTGTCCTGGGCCCTCCCGGCCTCTGCCTGTCCCGGGGGAGGCGCCCTGTGCTCCGGGGCCTGCGCTGTTGGATTCGCGCTCCCGCCCCGCAGCTCCCTCCCTGGAGCCGGTCCCGAGCCCCTCCGAGCTGCTCCGGTGCGCGCTGCAGCCCTTAGGGAGCTCGGCACACTCTCCTGCGCTCGCAGGTGTCTGTTAGTGTCCCAGGGAGCCTGAGGGCATCCCCGCCCTCCTGGGTCCTGCTCTAACTCCCTGCGAGCCCCTTTCCGCCCGCCCGGGAAGGTTGGTGCAGCTCCTGCTCCTCCGGGACGGGGCTCTCCTGTCCTGGGGACCCTCGCCCCGGCCTCAGCCCGGCTCCTCGCGGGGCCCCTCCCCCTCGGAGGCCTTTTGTTCCTTTATTTCTTTTTCCCCTTCTTCCTACCTTGATAGAAGCGCGAACTCTTCTCACTGTAGCATTCCAGCTGGTCTCTCTTTACATCTCAGGCCGAATTCGTAGATTTTCAGGATGGTTTGAAGGTTATCTAGGTAATTTGGTGGGGACAGGCGATTTGGGGACCCTGCTCTTACGCCATCTTGCCCCTCCTCTCCTTGACTGATTTTTTATAGAAACATTCTTCTTTACTGCTTTTGTGTTTACTACCTTTATACTGTCACTTTTGGTCTGTCTTTTCCACTCAATGAGTCCTCATTAGTATCTCTTGCAGGGCTGGTTCAATGGTCATGAAGTCCTTTAGTGTTTGTCTAAGTAACTCTTTATCTCTCCTATTCTGAATCCAGCCTTGCTGGATGAAGTTTTCTTGGCTGCAGATTATTCACATTCAGCATTTTGAATATATCATCCCACTTCCTTCTGTCTTGGAAAGTTACTGCTGAGAAATTCGCTTCTAGCCTTATGGGTTTTCCATTATATGTTACTGTCTTGTTTGGTCCTGTTGCTTTTAATTTTATCACTATATTTTGCCAACTTAATAACAAAATATCTTGATGTGTATCTACTTTTGTTCACTTTGCTGGGAGTTCCCTGTGTCTTATGGATCTGAATAACTGTTTCCCAAGATTATAGAAGTTTTCAGCTATTATTTCTTCAAATACATTTTTTGCCTCCTTTTCTTTCTTTTTCTGGGACTACTATAATACATGTGTTATTACTTCTAATGGAGTGAATAACTTCCCTAAGTCTTTTCTGGTTTTGCAGAATTCTTTTTTCTCTTAATTGTACAGCCTGATTACCTTCCATTACTATTTTAGGTAATTACTTCATTTCTCTGCATCTTCCAGCCTGCTATTCATTCCATCAACTGTGTTTTTCATTTTGTTTACTGAGTTCTTTATCTCTGCTATATTATTTTTTATTAACTCTGTGTTGCAGGTCTCACTCATGTCTTCTATTCTTTTCTAAAGTTCAGTAGTATCTTTATGACCATTACTTCAAACTCTCTATCAGGTATGTTACTTTTATCTGTTTGCTTAAATCTCTGGCTGTGGCTTTGTCTTGTTCTTTCGTTTGGGATAAATATCTCTGTCTTCTCATTTGGTCTAAGTCTCTGTGCCTGTTTCTGTCAGAAAATTCAATCCTTTCAACTTGAAAAACTTCATTAGTGGGAATATACATTACGTGAGGAAAAAAAAAAAGTTGTAAGTACCAAGAAAGAGCTGTGGACTAAGAATCCAAAGATTCTCAGTTATCTTTGCAATGCTATCTACTGTTATCAGCTCCATAATCCTGGTTAAGTCATTCTCCCTCTAAAGATCTCAGTTTCCTCATCTGTGAATAAGGGTTGTTGAGCTAATAATTAAAGTTGTATTCTGTTTTAAAGTATTATGATTTAAAGTTAAACGTCTCATCCTTCCAGATATAGTGAACTAAAGTAACAACAACAACAAAATACATGAGGGGAAAAAAACCTCATGTTTTTTTTCCCCCCCTGCAAAATGCTGCTGGATCTATGGCACAAAGTATACAATAAAATGAAAATCTATTCTTTCTCTAATAACATATCTTATTATCCAGAAATCAGCATAATTTAATACATTTTCAAGCTTATAAATAACCACTGCATCTCAAGTACATGTGGATTTCTAATAATATGGTCAAAATAAAAATACACATTAATATCCTACACATCACTTCTGATAAAGGAATCCATTAAAGTCATATACATACACACACATATAAGCCACATACATATAAGCCAAACCCACAAATGGTTCTATTAAATTTCAGTCTTTTTAATTTTTTCAAAGTCATCCTTGAAAGCCAGTAACAATCTAGGCATTCAAGTCATAAAACAAGAAAAAATGAATAAGGTAATAAAATTACCAACATATTGGTCACAAGAATTAGTTTAACACAATAAAAATTTAGGATAAAGCAGTTCTTATATGAATATACTAAATTTTAATTGCACAGAAATATAAAATACTGTTTCTTAAGCACTGAATGTGATCACATATCCTATTATAATCCTGAATGAAGTAATCAACAGATATTATTTCCATGGTTTCTTAAATCTTTATTTCTTTGTCTTTGTATCAATGATTTTACATTTTACTTTTTTGTAATATATTTCATTTGTGAGAAAGTACTAAGACATAAAATGGTTTGTGACTATAGGTGGTTTTACTCAATTTTTATGAGGGAGAGTTTATATATTGTCTTTTAATTTTTCCAATGAAGTCATCAAATCTCAGAAAAGTAAAAATGATTTCAAGAGTTTCACTACGGTACTTCATGGTGTTGCTGCCTAGGCACTCAAGTTGTACAGCCTTCGGAGACGTTAAACTAACATTAGCCCCCTCATACAAGCACATGCCCTACATAGCAGCTTCAGAGACACAAGTGAATATAAGTTCCTGATATGAATTACCCAACAACCCTTGTGATCAAGAGCCTATCCTGCCTCCCAGCACCTGTAGCTTTATGCACCCCTTAGGTAAGAACCCTATGAAAGCAGCCAAAACTCCACTCTTTTGGTTTGAAATGATCTATCTGGCCATAATCCAGAAATCACAAAGCAGTCTAACCTTAGATCCTAATAAAAGCATGGGGCCCAGGTTCTCTCTTTGTTCTGTGCTCTGCCTTTACCTACCCATGTAGGATCTTGGGATGCCAGATACTTCCTCCAAAATCTGTGATAAATGTCTTTACTTCAGTTTCTCTAGTGGTATGTTGTTGAACCATGGTTCATGATCTAGAATGCTGCACTCCACTTAACAAATATTAATTTGAAAAAGTCATAAAGAGTGATGTAGCCAAGATAATCTGATGAGAGATGAAACAAAAATAAAAAATGGTCTTTTAATGACTACTTTCAGGTGTATTCCATTAATAAATGAAAAAAAATATTACTTCAGCCCTAATTTCTCATCTAAAAACAAACAAACCACCATCCCGCCTATCTTAAAGAACTTCTATAAAGTTCCAATTGCTATATAACCTGAAATGGGTTCTAGAAACATAACCTTCTTATATTATAATAAAACATCCATTGTTCCAAGATCAACAATACTGAATAAGAAATATTTTACAAAAAAAAAAAGCTTACTTCCCCATTGTTGCAAGTACCTCATCCTCTGGCTAAAGTAACTTCCAGGGGATTTAAAGAGCTAGGCTCCTTTTCTTCTCCCCCTATTCTTCATTTATCATCTTTTTTTCCCTTTTAGGAGCCAAATATTAAGGACTAAAACATCCAAGAACAATTCTATATGTAAAGGAAATTTTAAAGTGCCTGAATGCCCAAGAAAAGTCTTAGAAAAGATGTGAGAAGGGAACACCTGGGTGGCTCAGTGGTTGAGTGTCTGCCTTTGGCTATGGATGAGATCCCGGGGTCCCAGGATCTAGTCCTGCATTGGGCTCCCCATAGGGAGCCTGCTTCTCCCTCTGCCTGTGTCTCTGACTCTCTCTCTCTCATGAATGAATAAATAAATAAAATATTTTTTAAAAAAAAAGATGTGAGAAGAAAAGTAAACAGAATCTAAGGAACCCAAGGAACATCACAAAGTGTATTAATATACATATTGAGAGAAGCCAAGAAGAACAGTGAGAAAAAGGAACAGAGAGAACTTCTGAAGAAATATGGTTGAAAACTTTCTAAGTTTAATAAAAGACATGAATATAAACATCCAATAAGCTCAACAAACTCTAAGTAAAATGACTTCAGAGACCAAAGGATTACAATCTAACTTTCAAAGACAAAAAGAGAATCTTAACAGCAGCAATAAAGCAGCAAATCATGATATACAAGGGATCTTCTTCAATAAGATTCTCAACAAATTTCTCATCAAAAACGTTGGAGGCCAAAACAGAGTGGGCCAATATGTTCAAAATATCAACCAGGAAATTATTATCCTGCTAAGCTATCTAGAAAAGTGAGCAAGAAATTAATTAATTTCAAACATTTTCATTATTATTATATATATGGTGATCTGTGTTAAGTGATTATAACTCACTGAAAGCTCAGGTGATAGTTAGCATTTTTTAGCAATGAAGTATTTAATTAAGGTATTACATTATTTTTAATGCTGCTCACACTTAATAGATTACATTATAGTAAGAACACAGCTTTTATATGCACTGGGAAAACAGTGTATTTGACTGTATTACTGAAAAATTCACTTTATTATGGTGATCTGCAACCGAACCTGCAATATCTCTAAGGTGTGCTTATATACATACAATGCGTTATAACTATTCAGCTTTAAAAAGGTGGGAAATTCTAAAATATATGTTACAATATGGAAGAACCTTGAAGACATTTTGCTAATGAAATTAGATAGTCATGGGGCATCTGGTTGGCTCAGTTGGTTAAACGTCTGTCTTCAGCTTGGGTCATGATCCGAGCAGACTGGGACAGAGTCTCACATCAGGCGCCCAACTCAGCAGTCTGCTTCCCCATTTCTCTCTCCCTTTGGCTCTCCCCCTGCTTGTACTTGTGTGCTGTCTCTCAAATAAATAAATAAAATCTTAAAAAAAAATAGCCAGTCATAACAAGACAAATATGGTATGATTCTACTTTTATGAGGAACCTAGAGTTGTCAAAATCAAAATGACAGAAAGGTTAATAGCAGTTGCCAGGAGCTGAAAGAGGAAAAAATGAAAACTTTTTGGTTAGTGGGTATAGAGTTATACTTTTACAAAATGAAGAGTTCTATGAATAGAACTCATAGTTCTATGAATAGAATAGATGGTAATGGTTGCAAAACAATGTGAATGTATTTAAAACTACCGAACTGTATACTTAAAAATAGTTAAGACGGTTTTACATTATTTGCATTTTACCACAATAAAAATTATTTTAAAGAATGTAAGAAAAATATAAGAAATGAAGAACATATATTTTTGGATACAAAGCATTATTATTTACAAAGACTTTATCAGGAGGTTAATCCAAAAATTCAATACAATTTCAACACGAACTAACAAATTTTAAACTAATCTGAAAAAGAAAAGGCATAAAACTAGCTAAGAAATTGTGCAAGAGAACAATGAGTGCATTATCTTACAATATACTTTAAAAAGTACAAAAGGAAAAGGAAAAGATAAATATTTTGTAATAAATTTTCATAGAATTAAAAACCTCTCCTCTGTGGCACTTATAATACTAGCAATTTTACATGAATGTAAGATATTTATTTAATGGCTGTTTCAACTACTAAGGTATTCCTACTTTGTAAGATAAAGCCTGAGGCATAGTAGGTATTCAAGACCTATTTGCTCAGTGAATGAACAAATGAAATAAAACAGAATATAGCAAAATCATCATTTATATATAAGAATAATACATATATTCTCAAGTCAATGAGGAAAGAACTGATCATTCCATTAGTGATACTAATAAACTAACTAGCAATTGGGGATAAAAATGTTAGCCCCCAATCTTACATCATATATAAAAATATCTTCAGGTTGCTGGAAGCTAAATGTCAATGTAAAATTACAGTTAAAGAACAAAATCTAATGCTCTTAATTCTTCTTCACTTTTCAACTACTGTAATCTAGCTAAACATACAGAATAAATAATATTCCCAAAAAGCAATGTAAAATAGAGAAGAACAAGTAAATTATAGCTTTAGTTAAGTATTATTTCATTGTAATTACGTGACCAGACATTTTAGGATGATGGGAACAATGTTGTCTTTATTCTCTGCCCCAGATACTGGCAATTCCAAATATCCTCTAAAATTGGATCTTTATATTCTATGGAAGGAATCCAAACTGAGAGGTAGGAAGTTTTGCATCTTTAGATCATTTGCAAACCTCTCATTAATTCTGATACACACTGAAAGATAATAGTAAGGCTTTTTTTCAATTCCATTTAATTCCACTTACAACTATTGCAAAGAACATTTCAAGCATCTCCATATCTGAATCTATTCAACTGTAACATAAGCATAAGTAAATCGTGGATTTCATCTACTTTAAGTATCTTACATAATCCTGATAGCCTAGTCCAAAGCCCAGCCAGGAAATGAATTGACAGGATAGCACAGAAAAAGGAATCTCTTTTTTCGTTTCTTACATTTTTCTTTGACTACTGGACTTTTCCTGAGATCAAATATATCAGTGTGCTATGCTTTAGAACAACCCAATGGAAAATGACCTCTCTGAATTCATAAAAATAAATTTTCAGATGGAATGTAAAGAATCCACCCAAATTCATAAAAGTAAATATAGGAAGTAATTTTATTTTTCAAATCATTATGTATTTTATTATTATATATTATTGCAAGCTGATTAAAATGATCACTGATCAGTTTTTTAAAATCTGTTTTATTTTAGTATAGCTGACACACAATGTTATATTAGTTTAAGATGTACAACACATTGATTCGACAAGTTCATACAATAGGTTATACTCACAAGTATAGCTATCAACTGTCATACAACACTACTACCATAGGGTAGTATATACTACCATACAACACTGACTATATTCTTTTTGCTGTGCCTTTTAGTTTTTTATTTTTTGAAAGATTTTATTTATTTACTCATGAGAGAGAGAGAGAGAGAGACACAGGCAGAGGGAGAAGCAGGCTCCATGTCGGGAGCCCGACGCGGGACTCGATCCCGGGACTCCAGGATCGCGTCCTGGGCCAAAGGCAGGTGCTAAACCGCTGAGCCACCCAGGGATTCCCTGCTGTGCCTTTTATTTCCATGAATTATTTATTACATAATTGGAGACCTGATCTGCCATTCTTCTTCACCCATTTTGCCTAAATCCCCATTTCCTCCCCTCTGGCAACCATCAGTTTGTTCTCTGTATTTACAGGTCTGATTCTGCATTTATTTATTCATTGTGTGTTTATTCCACATATGAGTGAAATCATATGGTATGTGTCTTTCTCAGTCTGACTTATTTCACTTAATATATTGCCCTCCAGGTCCATACATGTGGAAAACAGCAAGATCTAATTCTTTTTTATAGCTGAGTAATATTCCATTTTGTGTATGTGTGTGCATACATATACATCTCACATCTTCTTTATCCATCCATATCTATTGTGGGCACTTGGATTGTTTCCATATCTTGACCACTGTAAATAATGTTGCAATAAACATAAGGCTGCACATATTGTATCAAATTAATTTTTTCATTTTCTTTGGGTAAATATCCAGTAGTGGAATTACTGGATCATATGATATTTCTACATTTAATTTTTTGAGAAACCTCCATACCATATTCCATAGTGGTTGCACCAATTTACATTCCTGCCAACAGCTCAAAAGGATTCCCCTTTCTCTATATCCTTGCGAACACTTGTAATTTCCTGTCTTTTTGATACAAGTCAATCTGACAGGTGTTTTAAGGCGATATCTCACTGAGATTTTGATTTTATTTCCCTGATTATTGAGGTTGAGCCATATTTTCATGTGTCTGTTGAGAAAGTAAAACAAAGCTAGAGGTATCACAATCCCAGATTTTAAGATATACCACACAGCTGTAGTAATCAAAATAGTATGGTACTAGTGCAAAAACAGACCCAGAGATCAACAAAACAGAATAGAGAGCCCAGAAATAAACATATGTTTATTGGGGCAATTAATCTATAACAAAGAAGGCAATAAGATACAATTGGGAAAAGACAGTCTCTTCAATAAATGGTGCTGGGAAAACTGGCCAGATACATGCAAAAGAATAAAACTGGACTACTTGCTAACACCACACACAAAAATAAGCTTGAAATGGATTAAAGACTTAAATGTGAGACCTAAAACTATAAGAATCCTAAAAGAGGACACAGGCATGACAGTAGCCATAACAACATTTTTCTAGATATATCACTATGGCAAGTGCAAAATAAACTAGTGGGACTACATTAAAAACAAAAAGCTTTTGCACAACAAAGGAAACCATCAACAAGGCAACAAGACTGAAAGGGAAAAGAGATTTGTGAATGATATAGCTGATAAGGGTTAATACCCAAAATATAAAAAGAACTCAACACCAAAAAAATCAGTCTGATGAAAAAATAGGAAAAAAAAATAGGAAGAAGATCTGAATAGACATTTTTGGAAAGAAGACATACAGATGGTCAACAGACAAACAGACAAATAATTCTTTTCTAACAGAAATCTACTTTGCAAAATGATTCAACATTGGTGCTTAGAGAAGTGTTGGTCCAGACATTAAAATAATTCTAACAATAAAAGAAATTATATAATTCAATTATTACAGAAAACACGAAAATGACATTATTCTTGTCATCTCTTTACAAAAGGAAAGCTGAGACTTAAGATAGTCATGTCACTTATACAAGGACACAAACGTGGTGTTAGAATCTATGTCTGTCTGATTCCACATCCGGAGGGGCTCTTAGCCAGTTCAAACATTATAATCTATGGATAATAAAGGTGTGAGGGAGAAGAGTAAACTCTTGAAAGTAAACACAAACACATATACTTAACAGTTCTAAACTTCACCTGCTTATGTTCAGCCTAATTGTGCTTAACTTCTCAACTTGGTTAGGATAGGCTCACCTTGAAAAGGGAATTTTCAAGTTATAAGTGATAAGTTATAAACTTAAAGAATGAATGATTTGACACAAAGTTCTTTTCTTCTTGCTAATATCCTATACCACTTGTTCAGATATTCAGCCCACAAATTTAGTCTCTTGAAGCCCTAACCTCAAAAAGTGTTTTGAAATGTGAATTAAGGGAGTCCTTTTCATCCACAGAATTTTTTTCCCCAAATACAGCTTATTCAGACAAGGGGAGATGATAACCATGAAAATCTGAATTTCAGATTATCTGTCATATTTAAATCATTTTAATTTTGAAAATAAACCGCACCACATACTTAAACACAAGGGCGGATTCACTCCTACACAATTGAAGGGCAACAAGTCCCTTGCCATTCCCAAAACACCATAAAACTTAACAGAACTGTCAAAAACAACCATTTCAGCACTCAGAAAAATCAACCATAGGCTTACAACCAACTGAGAAATGGCTATTAATAAAAGCCACTTAATTTTAAGCAAGAATGGCATGAGTGGTGACAATTTTTCCTGGGGATTCTGATCGACCCCTAGCTCTGTGTGTGCAGTTAGGGCAGGCATATTGTGATAACGGGAAGTTTTGCTGCTGCTGTCAAAGAGGGGGTTGCCCGATTTAATGTGCCATCAGTTACAATAGTATCTTAGTGGCACATGGAAGAAAGAGGGCTACTGCTTCCAACCGTTTGAAGTGCTGGGTCTTTCTCAGGCAAGCAACAGCCTGGCAGGCAGGTGATAAATTTAATAGAAAATTCTGGGAGGTGAGGGAGCAACAAGGGGTCAGCTGAGATCACCAAATATCCTAAACTGACTTTGGTTGATATATGTGCAGCAGACATTAGATTGGGCATAAGCCACTCAGATATGTCCTTATAAAGCAGAACCGGAGCTAACAAACAGAGGAGATACCTCAGAATCCAGTGGAAAATAAGAGCCAGGAAAAACTTAAAATAGCCTAAACACTGAATATGCTTCCCAAATCAGCACAGATGTATAACCGGAGAGGAAGCCTTACTGGCTCAAACTATTTGAGCACAATTTCTGACCAATTATTGGTTAAAGCAGAAACAGAGGAATCAGCCTAAGAAGCTAGTCTTAAAAATAAAGAGGGTTAAAAAAACAAGAACAAAAATCACCAAACAGAGACACATCAGGAACAACACAGTTTGGTTGTAACAGTTTGGTTATTTTAGTCTAAATAATTAATAACCACATAGAAAGAACCACCACCACCCTCAGAGGAAAAAAAAATCAGAATCTAGAACTGCTATAAAATATTATCTAGGAGGAGGGGCAAGATGGCGTAAGAGCAGGGTCCCCAAGTCACCTGTCCCCACCAAATTACCTAGATAACCTTCAAATCATCCTGAAAATCTACGAATTCGGCCTGAGATGTAAAGAGAGACCAGCTGGAATGCTACAGTGAGAAGAGTCCGCGCTTCCATCAAGGTAGGAAGACGGGGAAAAAGAAATAAAGACACAAAAGGCCTCCGAGGGGGAGGGGCCCCACGAGGAGCCGGCTGAGGCCGGGGCGAGTGTCCCCAGGACAGGAGAGCCCCGTCCCGGAGGAGCAGGAGCTGCACCAACCTTCCCGGGCGGGCGGAAAGGGGCTCGCAGGGAGTTGGAGCAGGACCCAGGAGGGCGGGGATGCCCTCGGGCTCCCGGGGACACTAACAGGCACCTGCGAGCGCAGGAGAGTGCCCCGAGCTCCCTAAGGGCTGCAGCGCGCACGGAGGGACCGACCGGAGCAGCTCGGAGGGGCTCGGGAGCGGCTCCACGGAGGGGGCTGCGGGGCGGGAGCGCGAATCCAACAGCGCAGGCCCCGGAGCACAGGGCGCCGGGACACAGCCCAGGATCCGGCCTCCCCCGGGACAGGCAGAGGCCGGGAGGGCCCAGGACAGCAAGGACGCTCCTGCCCCGAGCTGAGCAGATCAGCGGCCCCGCCACGGAGCCTCCAGGCCCTTCGGACGGAGAGCCCCGTAGTTCCTGCGGGAGCTGACTCCAGGGCTGCAGAGCTGGCCCCGCCACTGGGGTTTTTCCTCCTAGGGCCTCAGGGGGTAAACAACCCCCGCTGAGCCCTGCAGCAGGCAGGGGCAGAGCAGCTCCCCCAAGTGCTAACACCTGAAAATCAGCACAGCAGGCCCCTCCCCCAGAAGACCAGCTGGACGGACCAGTTCCAGGGGAAGTCAAGGGCCTTAAAGTCTACAGATTCAGAAGATACTCCCCCGTGTTTTTGTTTTTCTGTTTTTTTTCTTTTTGTTTTTTGCTTTTTTGCTTTTTGATTTCTGTTTGCTTCCCCCACCCTTTTTTCCTTTCTTTCTTTTTTCTTTTTATTTTTTTCTTTCTTTCTTCCTTTATTTTTTCTTTTTCTCTTTTCTTTCCTTCTTTCTCTCTTCTCTTTTTCTGCTTTCCCAATACAACTTGTTTTTGGCCACTCCGCACTGAGCAAAACAACTAGAAGGAAAACCTCATCTCAAAAGAAAGAATCAAAAACAGCCCTCTCTCCCACAGAGTTACAAAATCTGGATTACAATTCAATGTCAGAAAGCCAATTCAGAAGCACTATTATACAGCTACTGGTGGCTCTAGAAAAAAGCATAAAGGACTCAAGAGACTTCATGACTGCAGAATTTAGATCCAATCAGGCAGAAATTAAAAATCAATTGAATGAGAGGCAATCCAAACTAGAAGTCCTAACGACGAGGGTTAACGAGGTGGAAGAACGAGTGAGTGACATAGAAGACAAGCTGCTGGCAAAGAGGGAAACTGAGGAAAAAAGAGACAAACAATTAAAAGACCATGAAGATAGATTAAGGGAAATAAACGACAGCCTGAGGAAGAAAAACCTAGGTTTAATTGGGGTTACCGAGGGTGCCGAAAGGGACAGAGGGCCAGAATATGTATTTGAACAAATCATAGCTGAAAACTTTCCTAATCTGGGAAGGGAAACAGGCATTCAGATCCAGGAAATAGAGAGATCCCCCTCTTAAATCAATAAAAACCGCTCAACACCTCGACATTTAATAGGGAAGCTTGAAAATTCCAAAGATAAAGAGAAGATCCTTAAAGCAGCAAGAGACAAGAAATCCCTGAGGTTTATGGGGAGGAGTATTAGGGTAACAGCAGACCTATCCACAGAGACCTGGCAGGGCAGAAAGAGCTGGCAGGATATATTCAGGGTCCTAAATGAGAAGAACATGCAACCAAGAATACTTTATCCAGCAAGGCTCTCATTCAAAATGGAAGGAGAGATAAAGAGCTTCCAAGACAGGCAGGAACTGAAAGAATATGTGACCTCCAAACCAGCTCTGCAAGAAATTCTAAGGGGGACTCTTAAAATTCCCCTTTAAGAAGAAGTTCAGTGGAACAATCCACAGAAACAAGGACTGAATAGATATCATGGTGACACTAAACTCATATCTCTCAATAGTAACTCTGAATGTGAACTGGCTTAAGGACACCATCAAAAGGCGCAAGGTTTCAGACTGGATAAAAAAGCAGGACCCATCTATTTGCTGTCTACAAGAGACTCATTTTAGACAGAAGGACACCTACAGCCTGAAAATAAAAGGTTGGAGAACCCATTTACCATTCGAACGGTCCTCCAAAGAAAGCAGGGATAGCCATCCTTATATCAGATAAACTAAAATTTACCCCGAAGACTGTAGTGAGAGATGAAGAGGGACACTACATCATACTTAAAGCATCTATCCAACAAGAGGACTTAACAATCCTCAATATATATGCCCCGAATGTGGGAGCTGCCAAATATATAAACCAATTAATAACCGAAGTGAAGAAATACTAAGATAATAATACGCTTATACTTAGTGACTTCAATCTAGCTCTTTCTACCCTCGATAGGTCTTCTAAGCACAACATCTCCAAAGAAACGAGAGCTTTAAATGATACACTGGACCAGATGGATTTCACAGATATCGACAGAACTTTACATCCAAACTCAACTGAATACACATTCTTCTCAAGTGCACATGGAACTTTCTCCAGAATAGACCACATACTGGGTCACAAATCGGATCTGAACCGATACCAAAAGATTGGGATCGTCCCCTGCATATTCTCAGACCATAATGCCTTGAAATTAGAACTAAATTACAAGAAGTTGGAAGGACATCAAACATGTGGAGGTTAAGGACCATCCTGCTAAAAGATGAAAGGGTCAACCATGAAATTAAGGAAGAATTAAAAAGATTCATGGAAACTAATGAGAATGAAGATACGACTGTTCAAAATCTTTAGGATGCAGCAAAAGCAGTCCTAAGGGGGAAATACATCGCAATACAAGCATCCATTCAAAAACTGGAAAGAACTCAAATACAAAAGCTAACCTTACACATAAAGGAGCTAGAGAAAAAACAGCAAATAGATCCTACATCCAGGAGAAGAAGAGAGTTAATAAAGATTCAAGCAGAACTCAACGAAATCGAGACAAGAGGAACTGTGGAACAGATCAACAGAACCAGGAGTTGGTTCTTTGAAAGAATTAATAGATAGATAAACCACTAGCCAGCCTTATTAAAAAGAAGAGAGAGAAGACTCAAATAAATAAAATCATGAATGAGAAAGGAGAGATCACTACCAACACCAAGGAAATAGAAACGATTTTAAAAACATATTATGGGGATCCCTGGGTGGTGCAGTGGTTTAGCGCCTGCCTTTGGCCCAGGGCGCGATCCTGGAGACCCGGGATCGAGTCCCACATCGGGCTCTCGGTGCATGGAGCCTGCTTCTCCCTCTGCCTATGTCTCTGCCTCTCTCTCTCTCTGTGTGACTATCATAAATAAATAAAAATAAAAATAAATGTTTAAAAAAAAACATATTATGAACAGATATACGCCAATAAAGCAGGCAATCTAGAAGAAATGGACACATTCCTGGAAAGCCACAAACTACCATAACTGGAACAGGAAGAAATAGAAAACCTGAACAGGCCTATAACCAGGGAGGAAATTGAAGCAGTCATCAAAAACCTCATTCTCACCACTGCTAGTCAACATAGTACTGGAAGTCCTAGCCTCAGCAATCAGACAACAAAAAGACATTAAAGGCATTCAAATTGGCAAAGGAGTCAAACTCTCCCTCTTCGCCGATGAGATGATACTCTACGTAGAAAACCCAAAAGCCTCCACCCCAAGATTGCTAGAACTCATACAGCAATTTGGTAGTGTGGCAGGATACAAAATCAATGCCCAGAAATCAGTGGCATTTCTATACACTAACAATGAGACTGAAGAAAGAGAATTTAAGGAGTCAATCCCATTTACAATTGCACCCAAAAGCATAAGATACCTAGGAATAAACCTAACCAAAGAGGTAAAGGATCTATACCCTAAAAACTATAGAACACTTCTGAAAGAAATTGAGGAAGACACAAAGAGATGGAAAAATATTCCATGCTCATGGATTGGCAGAATTAATATTGTGAAAATGTCAATGTTACCCAGGGCAATTTACCCGTTTAATGCAATCCCTATCAAAATACCATGGACTTTCTTCAGAGAGTTAGAACAAATTATTTTAAGATTTCTGTGGAATCAGAAAAGACCCCGAATAGCCAGGGAGATATTAAAAAAAGAAAACCATAGCTGGGGGCATCACAATGCCAGATTTCAAGTTGTACTACAAAGCTGTGGTCATCAAGACAGTGTGGTACTGGCACAAAAACAGACACATAGATCAATGGAACAGAATAGAGAACCTAGAAGTGGACCCTCAACTTTATGGTCAACTAATATTCGATAAAGGAGGAAAGACTATCCATTGGAAGAAAGACAGTCTCTTCAATAAATGGTGCTGGGAAAATTGGACATCCACATGCAGAAGAAGGAAACTAGACCACTCTCTTTCACCATACACAAAGATAAACTCAAAATGGATGAAAGATCTAAATGTGAGACAAGATTCCATCAAAATCCTAAAGGAGAACACAGGCGACACCCTTTTTGAACTTGGCCACAGTAACTTCTTGCAAGATACATCCACGAAGGCAAAAGAAACAAAGCAAAAATGAACTATTGGGACTTCATCAAGATAAGAAGCTTTTGCACAGCAAAGGATACCGTCAACAAAACTAAAAGACAACCTACAGAATGGGAGAAGATATTTGCAAACGACGTATCAGATAAAGGGCTAGTTTCCAAGATCTATAAAGAACTTATTAAACTCGAAAGCAAAAAAACAAACAATCCAATCATGAAATGGGCAAAAGACATGAACAGAAATCTCACAGAGGAAGATATAGACATGGCCAACATGTACATGAGGAAATCCTCTGCATCACTTGCCATCGGGGAAATACAAATCAAAACCACAATGAGATACCACTTCACACCAGTGAGAATGGGGAAAATTAACAAGGCAGGGAACCACAAATGTTGGAGAGAATGTGAACTGGTGCAGCCACTCTGGAAAACCCTGTGGAGGTTCCTCAAAGAGTTAAAAATAGACCTGCCCTACGACCCAGCAATTGCACTGTTGGGTATTTACCCCAAAGATACAGATGCAATGAAACGCCAGGACACCTGCACCCCGATGTTTATAGCAGCAATGTCCACAATAGCCAAACTGTGGAAGGAGCCTCGGTGTCCATCGAAAGATGAATGGATAAAGAAGATGTGGTCTATGTATACAATGGAATATTACTCAGCCATTAGAAACAACAAATACCCACCATTTGCTTCGACGTGGATGGAACTGGAGGGTATTATGCTGAGTGAAGTAAGTCAATCAGAGAAGGACAAACAGTGTATGTTCTCATTCATTTGGGGAATATAAATAATAGTGAAAGGGAATATATGGGAAGGGAGAGGAAATGTGTGGGAAATATCAGAAAGGGAGACAGAACATAAAGACTCCTAACTCTGGGAAACGAACTAGGGGTGGTGGAAGGGGAGGAGGGCGGGGGGTGGGGGTGAATGGGTGACGGGCACTGAGGGGGGCACTTGATGGGATGATCACTGGGTGTTATTCTGTATGTTGGTAAATTGAACACCAATAAAAAATAAATTCATTATTAAAAAAATATTATCTAAAACATCCAGTGTTCAACATAAAGAAATTATGAGACATATAAAGAAACACAAAAGTGTAACCTACTGACTCAGGAAAAAAGAGGTCAATTGAAACAACTTCTGAATGTCCTTTTATGTTGGATTTAACATATAAAGACTACAAAGCATCTATTTTAAATTAATTCAAAGAACTAAACATGTTCCATTATGTTCAGAGAACTAAATCATGACATCAATGATCTAATGAATGGAGTATCATTAAAAATACATAAAGAAACAATCAAAATTCTGAAGTTGAAAAATATAATAATTGAAATGAATAATTCATTAGAATGGCTCAATAACAAATTTGACCTGTCAAAATATAGAATCAGTAAATTTGAGCTTAAATCTACAGAAATGGCTGAAAACCAAACTGGATTTAAAAAAAAAAGCAGCAACATTAATCAACACATCCAATCTCAAGAAACCCCAAGTAGAATAAACTCCAAGATATTCATATGCAGACATATTATGCCCCCCCAAAACAAGAGAAAACTACAAAAGCATCAGAAGAAAAATGGTCCCATATAGAGAATCACAATAACACTAACAGATAACTACACATTAAAAGTAATAATAATAATAATAATAATAATAATAAATAAAAAGAAGGCAAGGAGCAATCGAATACCATGTTCAAAGTGCTAAAGGAAAAAAATTACCAACCAAGAAATCTATACTCAGCAAAACCATTTTTCATAAATATATGCCCAGATAAAGATTCAAAAAAGATGTTGCTTGCAGACTTATCTTTTAAGAAACTACTAAAGCAAATCTTTCAGATTGAAATGAATGTGATGTGATCAACAAGTGGGCATACATCAAATTCAAAATCTTCTCCACAAAAAAAAAAAAAAAAAATCTTCTCCACAACAAAGAAACAACACAATGAAAAGGAAACCTATGGAATGAGAGAAGATATCTGTAAACCATGTACAGAAAAAGGGTTAATATCCAAAATGTATAAAGAACTCATGCAACTCAATAATAATAAAAAACAATCTAATTAAAAAATGCAGAGGAAGTGAATAGATATTTTTCAGAAGACGACATCTAAATGGTCCAGGTATACAAAAAGATGCTCAACATCAGTATTCCTTAGGGGAATGCAAATCAAAAGTATAATGAGGTATCACTGCTTCACACCTGTTATTACAGCTATCTTTAAGAAAACAAGAGATAAGTGCTGATGAGGGTGTGAAGAAAAGAAAACCTTAGATACACTGTTGTCAGAAATGTAAATTGGTGCAGTACTATGGGAAATACTGGAGAGGTTCTTCAAAAATTAAAAATAGAATCACTAGCCATTCCACTTCCAGGCATGTATCCAAAGGAAATGAAAACAGGATCTCAAAGAGATGTCTGCACTCCCATGTTTACTGCAGCATAATTCAAAATAGCCAAGATATGGATGGAAAGTAAATGTCCATCAACGGATGAATGAATAAAAAAGATGTGTTACATATGTACAATGGAATACTTTTCAGTAATGAGAAGGAAGGAAATTCTGTAATTTACAACAACATGGATAGATCTCCAAGGCATTATGCTAAGTGACAGAAATCAGATATATAAAGAGAAATACTATATGATACTATTAATATGTGAAATCTGTAAAAGCCAAACTTGTGAAAACAGAGAATAGAATGGTGGTTACTGTGGATTTGTGGGTATGGCAACTGGGGAGGTATTTAATAAAACAAACTTGTAACTAATACATAAGGTAGGTCCTAGAGATTAAATGCATGGCATAATGATTATAGGCAATATTCTGTCATAGACTTCAAAGCTGCTAAGAAACTATCTTAAATGTTCTCACCATAGAAAAGAAATAGTAATTGTGTGAAGTCATATAGGGGTGAGTTAACACTACAATGGTAATCATATTCTAATATATAAATGTATCAAAACAACACATTGTATGCCTTAAGCATATACAATGTTCTGCATCAATTAAATCTCAATAAAATGTATTTTAACTTTAACGTATTTATACATCACAAAGAATATAGTTATATTAACATATTGATTATAATATATTTAATAAAATTTATTTAATGTGAAGAAAAAAGATGGGAAGTGACATGACAGTAACTCAAATCTAGCAAAAGAGTGCTGAAAATGACAAATATATGGGTAAATATAAAAGATCCTATAAATATACATGTTCCCATTTCTTCTCTTAACTTCTTTAAAAGACGTAAGATTATAAAAAGGAAATAATTATAACACTATGTACTAAAACTATAGTGATGTAATTTATGACAAGAGAACAAAGGAAGGGAGAAAAAAGGGATATACAAGCCTACCTCGGAGATATTGTAGGTTCACTTCCAACCCACTACAATAAAGTGAATATCACAACAAACCTAGTTAAATGAATATTTTGGCTTCCTACTGCATATAAAAGTTATGTTTATATCACACTGTAGTTTATTAGGTCTACAATAGCATTATGTCTTAAAAACTGTCAGTACCTTAACTTAAAAGTACTTCATTAATAAAAAATGCTAACCATAATCTGAGTTTTCAATGAGTCATAATCACTGATCATAGATCACCATAACAAATATAATTATAATGAAAAAGTTTGAAATATTGTGACAATTATCAAAATGTAACACAGAGATCCAGAGAGCAAATGTTGTTGGAAAAAAATGGCACCGATAGACCACAAACCTTCAATTTATTAAAAATGATTATCTATAAAACACAAAATGCAAAACAACGAGGTATACCTATGTATTAGAATAAAGCTTCTATATATTACTAGAATTAAGGTAGTATTCCTGAAATAAAATACAATAAATATAGATGCATATTGGAATAACAGGAACCACCACAAAAAAAAAAATGTTTTTTTTAAAACAGTCTACAAAATAAACAGAGAAGCTAAAATGGTGAACTAAAAAATATTTCACAGAAAGGAAGACAGTAAGGAGGCACAGAGCAATTAGAAAGATGTGAGACAGAGAACAAACAGCAAAAGAGCAGGTGTGTAAATCCCACCATAACTATACATATATTAAGTATGAAAATATTAAACAGAACACTCAACTCACAGGACACCAGCAATAAAAGACAAAATGAATAAATCAGATTTGATTAAAATGGAAAACTTCTGCATTTCAAAAGACAAAATTAAGGAAATGAAAAAATTCAGAGATGGGAAATATTTGCAAATACACATCTGATGGACTTTTGTTCACAATACATAAAGATGTATTCTTAAAACTAAGTAAGATGATGAACAATTCAATTAAAAAATGGGCACAACACGTTTCTCCAAAGAAGATATACCAAAGGACAATAAGATAATGAAATGATGTCCAATATCACTAGTCATTAAGGAAATAAAAAACAAACCCATAAGGAGATATCACTTTATAACTACTAGGATAGCCATTATCAAAAAGACCACAAGTGTTGGTAAAGATGTGAAAAAAATGGAATCCTTATATACTGCTGGTGTGAATATAAAACAGTACAGCCACTTTAGAAAAACAGTTTGACATTTTCTTAAGAATTTAAACATAACCTTAGCATACAACCCAGCAAATTCTCTCCAAGGAATCCATCCAAGAGAGTAGAAAACATATGTTCACTCAAAGAACTATATGCATTTGTTCATATCAGCATTGTTCTTAAGACTCAAAAAGTAAACATAATCCAAATGTCCATCAGCTAGTAAATGGGAAAAAATGTGCTATGTCCATACAGGGGAATACTGGTTAGCAATGAAAATGAAGGAAATAATCCATGCTACAATGTGGATGAACCTCAAATACATGCTATATGATAGCAGCCAGATGGAAAATACTCCATATATGTGATTCTATTACATGAAATATTAAGAAAAAGGCAAAATTATAGAAATGGAAAGAAAATCAATGGGTCTGAGAGCCAGACTCCAACCAAGATCAAAACAAGTTTAGGGGAAATGGGAAATGTTTAAAACTGGACTGTAGTGATGGTTATACATGCCTATAAATTTATGCAAAAACTGAACACTTAAAATAGTGACTTTTAAACTATGCAAAATATACTTCAATAAAGCAGAAATAAAGACTAAGTAAAAAGTATTGTCAAGTGTATTTTTACTCCAACATTTATTTCAACTTTAGTGTTAGAGAATAATGCTCCACTTAACGATTGACATAGTTGGGCATCATCACCATCTTCTGAAATTTTAAAAGAAAAATCTCCTTACTACCTACAGCATTTAAATATAGCACTTATTAAAATGTCTTCCTTTTAAACCCACATCTAACTGAGGCCCTTATTTTTATTATATAATTATTATTATAAACTAAAGATCAAAGGTATAATTTAATGATTTAACACATATTTTGGGGGGAAACATCACAACATGTAAGTAATCAGAAAGAAAAATACAAATAAAAATTTTCTAACTTTATAAAGTAACTTCTTTTATATTTACCAATTATTGTGTGTGAATTTTGATGAAAAAAATATTGAGTCACATCCTGTCTAAAAAGTATTTTTTTTTCCTGGTTGTAGAAAATTAAGTAATGTGAAGTTAAATTAAACAATTAATGATAAAAGCTGAAGAGAACGACTCATTAACACTGAACCCACGTGTTCAATTCTGTAAAAATCCTGATCTACATTTGGCTCAATGTTCAGAACTTCTTTCCTTTATTTCCCTAGTATTTATTGAACATCTGGTACATGATAGACCCCCAAGGGGTAACAAGAAATACAAAATCTCCAAGCACAAAAGGCTTATTAGATTTCAATGAGGCCATAATGGAAAGTGTTAATATACAGTGTAACTGTTGGAGAAGGAATATGCATAAAGAGTGGATGGGACTGCAACACACAGATGGACTCCAGGCATCTCTAGCAACTCAGGCAAGAGTCGGATCACCCAGGACACCTGCACTGTGCAATGTCACAGGAGGAGATGGCTAGGGGCCTGAGGAGAGTTCTGAGTAAGCAAATGGGCTAATCACTTTGTCACTCTGGCAGCAGTAAGGAGGATGGATGAATTGGGACAATGGAGCACAAGGTACATCTTAGTACCAAGGAGAGAGAAAGAGGCAGAAAACAGAGGGAATTCTCACTGGTGTGAGACAGTATATCATTGTGGTCTTGATTTGTATTTCCTTGATGGCAAGTGATGTGGAGCATTTTTTTTTATGTGTTTGTTGGACATGTGTATGTCTTCTTTGGTGAAATTTCTGTTCATGCCTTCTGCCCATTTCATGACTGCATTGTTTCTTGGGTGTTGAGTGTGATATGTTCTTTATAGATCTTGGATAATAGCCCTTTTTTTTATGAATTAATTTTTATTGGTGTTCAATTTACCAACATACAGAATAACACCCAGTGCTCATCCCGTCAAGTGTACCCCTCAGTGCCCGTCACCCATTCACCCCCCCACCCTCCTCCCCCTCCACCACCCCTAGTTCATTTCCCAGAGTTAGAAGTCTTTATGTTCTGTCTCCCTTTCTGATATTTCTCACACATTTCTTCTCCCTTCCCTTATATTCCCTTTCGCTATTATTCATATTCCCCAAATGAATGAGAACATACACTGTTTGTCCTTCTCCGGTTACTGTGGCCAAGTTAAAAAAGGGTGTTGCCTGAGTTCTTCTCTGGGATTTTGATGAAATCTTGTCTCACATTTAGATCTTTCATCCATTTTGAGTTTATCTTTGTGTATGGTGCATGAGAGTGGTCCAGTTTCATTCTTCTGCATGTGGATGTCCAATTTTCCCAGCACCATTTATTGAAGAGACTTTCTTCTAGTGGATCGTCTTTCCTCCTTTATCGTATATTAGTTGAGCATAAAGTTCAGGGTCCACTTCTGGGTTCTCTGTTCTGTTCCATTGATCTATATGTCTGTTTTTGTGCCAGTACCACACTGTCTTGATGAACACAGCTTTGTAGTACAACCTGAAATCTGGCATTGTGATGCCCCCAGATATGGTTTTCTTTTTTTAAAATTCCCCTGGCTGTTCGGGGTCTTTTCTGATTCCACACAAATCTTAAAATAATTTGTTCTAAGTCTCTGAAGAAAGTCCATGGTATTTTGATAGGGATTGCATTATACGTGTAAATTGCCCTGGGTAAGGTTGGAGAACCATTTACCATTCAAATGGTTCTCAAAATATACCCTAAAAACTACAGAACACTTCTGAAAGAAATTGAGGAAGACACAAAGAGATGGAAAAATATTCCATGCTCATGGATTGGCAGAATTAATATTGTGAAAATGTCAATGTTACCCAGGGCAATTTACACAGATAATAGCCCTTTAACTGATCTGTCATTTGCAAGTATCTTCTCCCTGTAGGTTGTCCTTTAGTTTTGTTGACTGTTTCTTTTGTTTGCAGAAGGTTTTTAACTTGATTAAGTCCCAATAGTTCATTTTTGCCTTTGTTTCCCTTGCCTTCATAGATGTATCTTCCAAGAAGTGTCCAAGTTCAAAAAGGTTGTTGCCTGTGTTCTCCTCTAGGATTTTTTTTTAAATATTTTATTTATTTATTCATGAGAGACACAGGGTGAGAGAGAGAGGCAGAGACACAGGCAGAGGGAGAAGCAGGCTCCATGCAGGGAACCCGATGTGGGACTCGATCCTAGGACTCCAGCAGGATCACGCCGTGGGCTGAAGGCAGGCACTAAATGGCTGAGCCACCCAGGGATCTCCCTCCTCTAGGATTTTCATGGATTCTTGTCTCACATTTAGATCCAAACCATTTTGAATTTATCTTTGTGTATGGTGTAAGAGAATGGTCCAGTTTCATTCTTCTGCATGTGGCTGTCCAATTTTCCCAACACCACTTATTGAAGAGACTGTCCTTTTTCCAGTGGATACTCTTTCCTGCTTTGTCAAATATTAGTTGACCACAGAGGTACCACCTCACATCAGTGAGAACTGCTAAAATGAACAAGACAGGAAACAATAAATGTTGGAGAGAATGTGGAGAAGGGGGAACCCTCTTGCACAGTTGGTGAGAATGCTAACTGGTAGAGCCACTCTGGGAAACAGTATGGAGGTTCTTCAAGAAGTTAAAAATAGAGGTACCCTATGACCCAAAGATACTGATGTAGTGAAATGCCAGGACATCTGCACCCCAATGTTGATAACATCATTGTCCACAATAGCCAAACTGGGGAAGGAGCCACAATGTCCCTAGACAGATGAATGGAAAAAGAGATGTGTGTGTGTATGTGTATGTGTGTGTGTGTGTATACACACACACACACATACACACACACATAATGGAATATTACTCAGCCATCAGAAAGGATGTATACCCACCATTTGCTTCAATGTGGATGGAACTGGAGGGTATTATGCTGAGTGAAATGAGTCAATTGGAGGAGGACAATAATCATGTGGTTTCACTTATACATGGAATACAAGAAATAGTGAAAGGGATTATAAGGGAAAGGAGGGGAACTGAGTGGGAAAAATTAAGAGAGGGAGAGAAACCATGAGAGACTCCTAACTCTGGGAAACAAAGGATTGCAAAAGGGGAGGTGGGTAGGGAGATGGGGTAGCTGGCTGACAGGCACTGAGGAGGGCACTTGATGGGATGAGCACTGAGTGTTGTATGTTGGCAAATTGAATTTTAAAAAAATAACAACATATATAACTATATAGGAAATTAATAAGAATTAGCATATATATTACATGTATATAATATAAACAACCAATAAAACAATAGGATTTTAGCAAAAAAAAATAAAACAAAAAAAAGAAAGAAAACAGGAAATTCACTTTTATTAGGGTAATACTAAAGATTAAAAAATTAAGGACTCAACTGAGACACAGGAAATAAAGGAAAGTGGAAAGAATATGAAAGATTAGGTAGCAGTTGCATAATATACTGTTTTAATAAAGGAATTCATCATTATAGGGAAAATTAAGCAATAATTTCATGCTAACTTTCTACCATGTACTCCCAAAAGAAAGCAAAGCATTATCTATTGCTTATAGCAACTGGATTACAAGGCATAGACCTGATCTATAAAAAGCTAAATTTATGTACCCACAACAATGCCAAACTAGAGAAATAAAAATCCAAACATATATTTTTATATTTTTAATTTTTTTCTAGATAAAGCAATTTCTAAACAGAGATTATAGGAAAGTCTAATTTTTGACAACTGTTCTCTTCCCAACAAGCACACATACATTGACTTTACCCTCCCACAGACACTATAAGGTGAATACTATTATCCCTATTTTACATATGAGGAAATCACATGTAATGTGACTACATTACACTCTGAGAGGTTAAGTAATGTGCCCAAAGTCACTAGATTTTAGTTATGCTGTACAAATTCTTTTGAAAATGTAAATTTATTCCAGTGCAATTGATAAATTAGCAAATAATATTCTAACTCAAATTTCATATGTGCTCATTTATGAGAGATTTCATCTACAAGAAACAAGGTGAATACAAAAAACTGCACCTCGATAAACCAGGAATACATGAAAAGTACACACCATGTGAGGTGTGACTCTCATCCTTTCATCGTAACATCTATTATAATTTTCCGTCAGATTTCAGTAAGCCTCTTTGCATCACTCCACAGAAACTCACAATCTTGCAACACCTTCCATACTCACTTCAGCAAGGGAATAATGTATTTTGAAATATAGAGTACCAAATGTATTGCAGTATTTATTTGTTAACCACTTAGCATTTATGATCTTTTAAAAAACTATGTCACTAACAAGTTTTTGAGTATTATGCTTCCACAAGTCTGTCCTATGGCTTTCATTGTGGATTTTTGCATAGCATGGTGATTTTTTACCAGCAAATGCTTGCATTAATACCTGAGCTCACTTGTGGAATAATATCCAAGTTTCCTTATTTCAGAGCCTGTAAAGGTATAGGGTCTCCCCACCTTTAATACGTACTCATCCCAAACTGCATACAATGTGGTTTTTGAACATATTAAACTTCTAGTTCTCTTTCACATGAACTAGTATGATTATATGTATTAATTCACCCAATTCTTCAGCCTAAAGGCCTTAGAATCAACTCTGACTTTTTTATGTTCCACATCTGATTTTTTAGAAAATCTTGCCAACTACCTTCAAAATATTTCTACAATGTGATCACTTTCCACCATTTCCAACTACTACTGTCCTAATTCACATTGCCATCATCCATAGCAAGCTATTACAGGAGCCTCCAAGAGGATTTTTCTGCTTAAACCTTACACTTTTGTCTCATGAAATGTCTTCCTCTATACAGCAACTAGAGTAAGTCTTTTAAATCTAATTATGTCCCTCTCTTAATCTGAGTCCTCTAATTAAAATATACTCATATATTCAAATAAAATCATAACCTCTGATGACAGCCTGCAAGGTCTGCTCCTTTGTCCTTAGCTACCATATTCACTGTACTCTTACCAGTCTTTGCATTGTGCCTTGAACGTACCTAATACGTTCCCAACTAAAAGTTTTAACACAATCACTATTCCCTCAGATGGGAAATTCTCACCCCAGATACTGGTATAATTTCACTCAAATCTCTGCTCAAACATAACCTGTCAATTGGCTTTCCTTGGCCAACATATTGAAAATATCAACTTCCATCATATTATATTACTACTAAACCTGCTTTTTTTTTCTTCCTAGGACTTTTCACTATCAGACATATTGTGTATTTCTTTCTTTACTGTCTGCCTCTGCCAATAGAATGTAAGCTTCATGAAGACAGAAATTTCCTCTTGTTCACTATTGCACCTCCAGCAGCCTTAGCTCTTAACAGAAACACTAATGAAAAAATAGGAAGGACAGGACAGGACAACAGACATTAGGCTATATTTCTCATGTTCATTAAATAACTTTCAATAGTATAAAGTACAATGAATACTGAAATAATAAAAAAAAACTGATGACTAAACCTACATAGAAACTGTATTATTAAATATTAAATGGAAAATGTGCATATTTGTGCTACTAAAGACAGGTCAAAAGTTATTGCTCAACATTCACAAAGTATTATATTGTTTGGGTTGCCAAGTCAATAGTTCCATAATTGAAATAGATCTTAAAAGTTCACTCACCCCATTAGGTTTAGTTTTTCTTACTAATATAAGATGGGGATTTTTCTACACTCCACCCTGTCTAACCATCTATTTCCATGAATCACCCTCCACCATATAAAATGTACTCATATAATTACTTATAAACGTAAAAATTCTTTATATGGTTCATCTATTTGTTCTTTGTTGACAAAATATAGAAGAGTTTATCATATGATTTAAATTTCTAGAAAAATTCACTTAGACATCTTCATATTTAGAATCATCTCAGGAAAAGACTTTGTATTTTGAGAAATAATGAAGAAGGGAGAAAAAAGGAGACTTTAAAGATTATCTAGCCCAGGGATTTAACACTTTTTTTAAAAAAGATTTTGTTTATTCATGAGAGACACAGAGAGAGACAGAGACATAGGCAGAGCGAGAGGCAGGCTTCTCGTGGGGAGCCCAATGTAGGATTCAATCCCAGGACCCAGAACCATGGTTCCGGGAACCTCAGCCAAAGGCAGATGCTCAACCACTAAGCCACCCAAGGGTCATTTCTTTTCTTTGTTTAAGCAGCTAGAATTTTGTCCTTAAAATCTTAGGTGAGAACCCAATACATGAAACTTACACTGATCTATTTTAGGCATGGGGTGAGGAGATAAAACAATGGGTCTACAAAGAAGAGGGATCCTGAGATCTTGATGATTTATTCCTCTAGGATTTCAATATTCATCCCATTTACTATGACTCTCTCTAGCAAACTCCGAAGAGGAAAGTGTTCCTTCTAGTCAAAGTGCTACTCTTTAATGAGACAAGAGAATGTAGTTTCAAATATGACTATATAGGAGCTGACTATCCTCCATTAATAGTGAAGATGAAATTTAACAAAGTCAACTGCATAAAAGCATTGTGTGCAGTTTATAAAACAAATCCCACTTGCTGAACAAAACCATTTTGGGGGCTGAAAAGTAATTCTTGGTTCCTTATTTACAGAAAAATTAAAAGTGAGGTTTCATTTTGCATTGCTCAAGACAAATTCACCATGGTCATACATCCTAGTGACAAGATATCCCACTATCTCTATGTACATTTGTGCTTGTCAATTATGTCGTGATATGTTCTGTAAAAATAATCACCTTATCTGTAACATGTTTGAAAATGATACCTAATATGTTATCTATTCCTCTTCTAGTTCTAAGAAATCAATTTTAAATAAACATAATCAATTAACCTCATAGCCAGTTTTGCTGATATTTTATTATATGAGAGATTTCTATATGATATGTATCTCTGCCCAAACACAAAACAAAATGAAGTCAAAACCATACTTAGAAATCAAATTATGGTAAATGTTATGTATAAATACATGGGTAAGGGAAAGGGAAATACAAATGATTACAGATTATGTTTAACAGCTTTATCAAGAATTCACTTAAATTTAATGGAGTTATATGGGATTTTTTTTTTAGTTATATGGGATTTTAAAAGAAAAAGTTGTCTTAAATAATCACAAATGATCACAGTAAAGCAAATAATTTTGCTCTTGCCAAGATCTATGTTTAGACACAGGTCTAATGTTTTCAAGTAAACTTTTTCCTTTAATGTTTTTGGGCACACATGGCCTTAGGAACTTTATCTCTCTCTCTCTCTCTCTTTTTTTTTTAATTTTTAAATAAAGGCTTTAGCTGAAGTTTACCATTAATATCTTAAAAGTTGAGGGAAATACTGGTTTTCAGCACAATTTGGTCGAATTGTGTTACAGGACATACATATATTAGTAATTCAATAGCATGTCTAAAAGCAAAAGTGCTAAAATCGTTTTAAAATTCTTAAATATTGGGCAGCCCTGGTGGCTCAGCGGTTTAGTGCTGCCTTCAGCCCAGGGTGTGATCCTGGAGACCTGGGATTGAGTCCCATGTCAGGCTCCCTGCATGTAGCCTGCTTTTCCCTCTGCCTGTGTCTCTGCCTCTCTATGTGTCTCATAAATAAATAAATAAATAAATAAAATCTTTAAAAATAAATAAAAATAAAATTCTTAAATATGGATGCTTACATCCTGGACTAGGTATATTTACATCAGAATAATATTGTTAACAATCTGTTCTTCCTGTAATGCAAGCCATGTAAAGACACAAGTGGGGGAGCCTGAGTGGCTCAGTCGGTTAAGCGTCTGCCTTCAGCTCAGTTCATGATCTAAGGATCCTGGGATTGAGCCCCACTTCAGCTACCTGTTCAGCAGGGAGTCTGCTTCTCTCTCTCCCTCTGCTGCTTCTCCTGCTCTCTGTCTCTCTCTGTCAAATAAATAAATAACATCTTTTTTTAAAAAAAGAAAAAGACACAAATGGAAGCACAAAGCGTTGCAGTCTACCTAAAATACTGAGAGAGATGGAGTCTAACCTGAGGAAGCAGCTCCTTTCCCAACTTATAGCTAATTTCAGAGGAAGAAGAATCCTGAAGGTTATTAACACTTTGTGTTTTGCCTTCTTGGTCCAAATGACAGGTAGTTTGATATTGGTATCATTTATTTATTCCAAGATTATTTACTTCACAGCCATTATACATAGCTGTGATTCAGGAATTGTTAGAAACATAGTGAACAACATTGTCTCTGCTTCACAGGGGTCATAATGAGCCACAGTAAAAATGATTTTTAAGTTCTTTTTCTCTGGGTTTGGGCACATTCCATCTGCCATTTGCAAATAGACAACTAACATCCAAAGTTATGAGTACTGTGAAGATGACCTTTTCACTACAAGCAAAGTTTCATCTTAAATATGAGACTACTTCACAGCTTATATCATGGAAACTCATCTTACTGTATGTGTGAAGCTATTATTAAAAAAAGAAAAAAGACTGGAGGATGACACTTAGTGAATGACCAATGAGGGAATGATTAAATATTGGAAAAATAAAGCAGGCACATCTGAGAAGGATAGCACACTAAAATAAGTGTGAAACAAATGGAAACTAAACTTACTGGGTTGATAAGAATCTTGACTAAGCTGGAACCATAAGTTTTCTCATCTATAAAAAAGTGAATGAGAATGTTATTTTTCAATAAATAAAAGCAAAGCAAGTAAACGAAAAGACTGGGGCACTTGGGTGGCTCAGTAGTTGAGCATCTGCCTTTGGCTCAGGTCATGATCCCAGGATCCTGGGATCAAGTCCCACGTCACACTACCTACAGGGACCCTGCTTCTCTCTCTGCCTATGTATCTGCCTCTCTCTGTGTCTCTCATGAATAAATAAATAAAATCTTAAAAAAATAAGACTAAGGGTCGCAAGACTGAGATTTCAGGATGACCATGTTAAGGAAATGAACCTCATAGGTTAGGGCAATAGCACTAGCCTCACTAGTGTGAGGCTTAAGGAGCAAAAATTTCTTTCATATATGCATCATAGGCCGTTCTACCTAGAAATCAGCAATTTATATTTTTAAAATACACATTACAGCAAATAATCATCTAGACAGATATAGATACTGTCAAATACAGTAAAAGTTAATGCCAAACACAGCACTTTTTTTTTAAATTTTTTATTTATTTATGATAGTCACACACAGAGAGAGAGAGAGGCAGAGACACAGGCAGAGGGAGAAGCAGGCTCCGTGCACCGGGAGCCCGACATGGGATCCGATCCCGGGTCTCCAGGATCGCGCCCTGGGCCAAAGGCAGGCGCCAAACCGCTGCGCCACCCAGGGATCCCAGCACTTTTGTCTTAAGGAATGTATTTGTACTTGCTTAGCATGACCCACATACACTCTTGGTAAAAATACATGCACACATACAAACAAAAGCAAACAAAAAAGAGAACAAGCATGTCACAAACTGCCCAATAGATTCAACAGCCAATAATTATGCTATCATGCTACATGCACCTTAAAAAAAAAAAAGCTCATTTTGCATACATAACTTGTTTCCCTCAGCATCAGAGAATAGCAAAACCAGAGAAACCCACATCCTAAGCCACAGAATGGAGCCACCTGGTCTCATTCTTATCACAGGATGACAAAATGATTCCAGTCCCCTAATGCCATGCAGATATCCTCAGCATTTGTATAGTGTTTTTTAACTAACAAAACTGTTGCATCCTTCCTGAGTTGTAGAATGGTCAAAAGGTTCAATGCAAACATTTCTTCGGATAACCTCTGCTGTCACCACATTTAAAGGTGCAGACTGCATGACTGGCATAAATTTCAAATGCTTTCTTCCTTTTTCTTTCCTTTTTCTGTTCTGCTACTCACATGATTAAATATTATTTCAAAAAGCTTCTGGGATCTTTCCTACTAAAAATATTTAAATCAATACCAGCTTTGCAGTATTCATTTGTCAGTCTAGAGAAAATATGAACACTTTTATGAGCACAAGAAACAAGTTTTTTTAATACTCTAATTACATTAGACAGCAATTACAAACAAGTATGAGAAAGAAACCTGTAACATAAAATGTAGGCCTTCTCTTAAAATATATAAAATAGTGTTACTTCACTTTTTATCATAAAGATTTTTGGAATAAATAACTTGAAGGATTATTTATAATATTTTTAGTTAAAAAATGTAAGAGTTAATTCTAGGACTTTTTAATACCACAATTTCTACAATACTAGTGAAAAAGGATGTGAGATTCTGATAATCTAGTTGTCAGGATACCTGTGTAGAAAATTTAAAAGACTCCACCACTTATATTGACCTCTATTGGTATGATGAGAGAAAATTAATATGTAAAAGAAATATCACCGTCAATAATTTTCAATGAAAATGCAATTATCTGCAATTAATGTTTCACTGGGAAAAAACAAGCAATAGCATTTTTAAAGTATCACCTCACTCAATTCTAGAAGGCACACTATAAATTAGACAAGACAACGTTATCTTTTCTTCACTGAAAGAAGTTAAATGGCTCATGTAAAGTAATGTGGCTTCTGTGGCCAAATTAGGAACTGTTTTCCTTAAAATCTCTATTGACAGAATTTCAAAGAGAAAAATGAGATTTACCAAATAATAATAATCTGCCTAAGTATATGTTATGGATTGAACTGTGTGTCTCCCCAAAAAAGATAAGTCCTAAACCCCACCACCTCAGAATATGATCTTATTTAGAAATAAGGTCATTTTAGATGTAATTAGTTGAGATGAGGACATACTGCAGCAGGGTAAACTCCAAATCCAATCCAATCCAATCCAATCCAAACTCCAATCCAGTGTCCTAATTTTTTAAAAAAATGACCATGTGATGACACAGCGATATAGGGAGAACGCCATGAAAAGATGGAGGCAGAGATGAAAGGATCCATATAAACCTACCAATCCCAATGACTGCCAGTAGTCACCAGAAGATGGAGGAGAAAGATGGAAGAGATTGTTCCTCAGAGCCCTCAGAAGGAGCCAATTCTGTTGACACCTTGATTAAGAACCTCTTGCCTTCAGAACTGAGACAATATAATATGTTTTAAGCTACTGGGTTTGTGGTACTTTGTTGCCAGCAACCCTAGGAAACTAATAGAGTATAATTACAGCTATTCAAGGATAGCATGCCACCAAATATATTATGCTAGATATGATCAAGCTCCAATTGTTGGCAATGCAACAGACCCATTTTCCTATGATGCGTAGCAATACTGTATTCAGTGACATTGAATCCACCTGCCATTAGGTGAAAGATTATTAGGCATATTTGAATGCACCAATTCAAATTATGTCTCATGAAGTCACAATTCCAAATTACTTAATCAGCTGCCTAACTGGACATCCAAGGCTCCAAAATCAGGCCCATGAGATATCTGAGGTGCAGATCAAAATTATCCCAGAAAAAGGATCTACTACTGATTGGCAGTTTACCATTATTAAGTTGGCTGGCATCATAGCCTTACACAGTATCTAAACACCAAACTTTCTTCAAAGAGGAGTGTCATGGAGACTAGCTAGAAACATGATTTATCCATAACCCAGAATTCATCTACCTAGTTTCTGAACAACAACACTTCTGCATTTTAAATAGATTGTAAATGTTTAGTTTCTATACATCTCTACCATAAATTTTATAATTTTTTACTACTTTTTAAAGTTCTTATTTATTTATTTTAGAGAGAGAGAACTCATACACATGCACAAGGAGACAGAGGGGCAGAGAGAGAGGTAGAGACAGAATTACAATCAGACTTCATGCTGAGGATGGATCCTGAGGTAGGTAGGGCCTGATCCCACAACCCTGAGATCACAACCTGAGCAAAAATCAAGAGTCAGATGCTCAACTAAGTCACCCAGGTACCCCAATTTTCAATAATTTTTAAATTAAAGTATTTTAATTCATATTTACTTAGTTTCTCCCTAATTATATATTTTTTTGGTTGGTTGGTCTTGCTCTTGAATTATTTCATTTTCTGTTTCACAAATTTAAGAATAAAATATTAATGCATTTCAGTTCAGTTATGTCAGCAATTTTCAATAATTATTAGTCTCAGCTTTTTTTTGAAAGTAGAAATCAGAAGCCACAGTTTAAACACACACACACACATACACACACACACACAACACACACACACATTCTACCACCACCACCACCACCAAGATCGTCAGTCCAACATCCCCAAAATTAGTTCCAGGTTATTTTAAAAGAAACTGGGTCCAAATGATATTAGCTTATGTTGTAGTCACCAGAGAAATAAAACAGAACTATAAAATATCATTTGAAATGCAGTATCATAAGGGCTATCATAAAGCATGGCATGTACTTCTCAAATAGCTAAAACCAAAATCACCAACAAGGATGCCAATGCGTTTTTCTTAAACAACCACTTAGTAATCTGAGGTATAACTCATTTATTTCTCGTCAATTAAGATACAAACTCATTCACTACATTATTTATTTTGAAAAACTGTTAGTATGAGACAGATCTCCAAACAGAGCAGTTTCTGGAATGTTGAAAGGAATTTTACAAAAAGATAGGTCTATGAAAAGTACTCAAAGGAGTAGCAAAACAGTAAGCCTTTGGAGTAGAAGAGAAAACATTTTAAATGCATGACCAAATGTTTTCTTGAAAATTAGTCTAAAATTAGATGACCAAAAGTATAAGTATTATGTCTACAGTCTAAAGATGTAAAGATTTTCCATAAAAATGAATCACAACACACATAGATTTTGCAAGCATAGCAAAATCTGAAACTAAAAATATTGTTTTAGCTGGTAAAAACATTTTTTATATATAAGTGAATTATGGTGAGTTTCCTAACTGCCTGAAATGAATACTGAATTGAAAAAAAAAACTGTAAAATTTGTATGTTTAAATGAGAAGAGTAGAATAAGAAAGCACAATGAGAAAAATTAATGAGTATGGTAAAACTCCTCATAGAAGCAAAGGAAGTATAATTTGTAAGAGAACAACACTTCTGTTATACAAGGAAAACTCTGCATACCCCAAAGTTCTATTCTAGGTCTCAAAAGAAGCTCCTTTTATGAAATCTTTTAACCAAGTCCACAAATTTTCCTCTCTCTGCAATAAGGAAATTTTTTTTTTTTTACGATTTTATTTATTTATTCATGAGTGACAGAGAGAGGCAGAGACACAGGCAGAGGGAGAAGCAGGCTCCATGCATGGAGCCCGACGTGGGACTCGATCCCAGTATCCAGGATCAGGCCCGGGATGAAGGCAGCGCTAAACCACTGAGCCACCAGGGCTGCCCAGTAAGGTATTGTTTAACTGACAAATGACAGTGGCCATAAGGAAGCATTACCTGGGGCTGGCTATAAAAGCAACTCTTCAGCCACAGAAAAAGGAACTCTACTTAACATGCATCTTATAAGTTCTGGGTTGACTCTTCCTACTTCAGGAGACCTGATCTCTATGCAAGGCAACACTTTTCAAGAACAAAAGTCTCTAAAAGGACAAACACCAGAGAAATCTCAAAGTTATATGAACTCTTATTACTTTCTCCCTCCTCTACAATGAACTATGGGTAGGATACTCCCAAGCTGCATTTCTTAAAGCACACTTGGAAGTACCATCTTTACTAAAAACCACTATTCCTATTTAAAAGAACTCTAATGAAGGCAAGAATTGTAGCTGGCTCCCTTTCTACCCAAAGCTGCTAACTCTCAAAACACACAAAACCTGTTTTGCTTGGTACCTTAATCACAGTTGGCAATCAATAAGCAATTAATGAAGACCTAGTAACACTATCAAACTCTTAGGGTTTTTTTTTTTTTCAGCATGACACAAGAAGACACTTTATTTTATATTACTTTATTTCAGCACTATTTCTAAAAAAATTAATTCAAATATATTTATCCCTCAATAGGACTATAAGACCAGGAAGGCTAAGGATTATGTCATTTGTTTCCTTTGTATGCCAGATAGTCCCTTAAATATAACACGTACTGAATATATATTAGATTGACTGATTTTTATTTTTATGAGTATAGTTGACATACAATGTTACATTTCAAGTATAACAACCACAATATCTCATGAAAATATACATACAAATGCATGTAACTCTTCAGAACATATTAAAAAAAAACATAAAACTGACAGAATGCCATAGTTTGCTTTTAATGGGCATAGATACTTTTCATTTTCTCAACACTACAAAACTAAGCAGAATCTTGTTCTACAGATTCCGCCAAAGTAACTCCATATTATAACTTGCCTATAATTTAGTGAAACCCACTTTTAAAAAAAAGAAACATTATATCAGAATAAAAGACAATTCAATGAAATAAATGGTTATAGAACTACCTATTATAAAGCCCTGTGTTAGACGCTGAGGATGTAAAGATGAGTAAGATGTGTTTCATAACCTAAAGGAGTTCACAAACTACCTGAGGATCTGAGGACTTGCCCAGGTAGTTCAAAGGACAAATGTAGCAACAGACTCCAACTCCAGTCCCTGTGTGTTCATTCTCTGAGAACCAGGAGACTGCTCATAGTGGTAAATGATATGTAAATTATTTTTATGAAAAGAATAATGACCTGCTTATAATGATCAAATAAGAGGAAACTGTGGGTAGAAGAGATTTCACTTAACCATAAGATTAACTTGACCACCTAGATAGTAAAAGGGTAGGGTGTTTTACAAAGACTATCTTCATTCAACATCTTTAGGTTGTAACCCGGCAATTCCTCTCCTGTTTTGATGCTTACCTGAAAGTAGAATGCAGAAGTAAGCAAAGTTCAAGGTCTTCTGCTGACCTAGGAAATTATCAAATTATGTTGAGAGAGATAAAGTGATTATATATCTTAGATAGTGACCAATATAGAACTCCTGAGCACTAGTTCCTGTATTTCCAATCCTTCTAAGTGAACTACAGATTTAAGTAGAAACAATAAGCTCTGTGCTGCATTATTAATGATTCAAAGAAATAATGTCCCCAAAACCAAAGCTCAAGTTTATACAATCGATTTCACTCCTAACTGCTGTGTTATTGGTAATCATCAAAGAACATGCACTAAAATATTCCACCTGACTTAGCATGTGTTATCTAAACCTGGCCACGAATAGAGCCATTTAAAATAAACTTTTATCAGGGAGGGGCAAGATGGTAGAACAATAGGGGTCCTCAATTCATCTGGTCACATAAACTTACCTAGATAACTTTCAAAACATCCTCAACACCAACAAATTCAAAATGCGATTTAAAGAGAGAACAGCTGGAATGCTACAGAGAGAAAAGTTTTCACTTCTAACAAGGTAGGAAGGCGAAAAAATTAAAAAAGAATAAAGTGGGGGAGGGACACCGAGACTACCAGGCCTAAGTGGAGAGACGAAAGCCTCCGGGGCACAAAAGCCTCAAGGGTGCATGAATGCCTACCCCTGGAGAGGCAGGAACTTTAAAAATCCACATCAGAATTTTCCCTGACGGAACAGGGCTTGGCAAGAAAATTGGGCAGAATTGCAGGAGAGGCAGTGAAGCCTCAAGATTCCTGAAGTCACTATAAGAGAAGGGGCGCCCAGGGGAAAGATGACAGAAAACTGTGGTCCGTGGACGCCTGGGTAGCTCAGCGGCCGAGTGTCTGCCTTCAGCTCAGGGCATGATCCTGGAGTCCTGGGATCGAGTCCCACATCAGGCTCCCTGGAGCCTGTGTCTCTGCCTCTCTCTCTCTCTCTCAATCTCTCTCTCATAAATAAATAAATCTTAAGGGAGAAAAAAAAATGGTCCAATATCAATAAAGGGCTGGAGAGTCCTCTGGGACATTTGGGAGAAGCCAGTCAGTTAGGAGGGGTTGGCTCCGGAGTGGCCTTTACACTAGAGCCCCACAACAGAAGGAGGTGGCTATACTCCATTCCCATTGGGAGAGGTGGTCCCCAGGAGTGCGGGTCCAGCAGCACAAGGCCCCGGATCCCAGGACGCCCAAGTGGACAAAGCCAGAGATCCTCCCTTCCCCCGGGACAGGTGGAAGTGAGGAGGGCACAGGAAAGCAAGAACCTTCTGGCCACTCGGTGCCCTGCAAGCTGTGCAAATTAGTGCATCCACGCTGGCCCCCAGTAGCATCTAGGCCAGTGTGGACTGGATGACTGGTTAGTTACTCGTGGGGAGCTTGACTTCAGAGCTGAAAATCTGGCCCCGACCATTTTTTCTTCCTCTTCATTTCACCTTGTGCCTGGGAGAGGCGGGGCCTCTAGGGAACAAAGGCCCCACAGGATAAACAGCTCATACTGAGTAATACTTTTTGACTTTCATATTTCTATAATTCCATGTCTTAGATATATTTTACACTTCTGGATTCCCTTCAACGTGTTCAGTTTAATTTTGGTAGATACAAGATATGGGTATTTGTTTTTTGTATTTTAGTTTTTGCTGCCTGGTTTTGTTTTACAATGGTGGAAGTTAGTACCTTCTAACACATGACCAAAATACGCCCAGAACCAGGGGGAACACCGTGGAACACCGGATTGGTTCATTCTGTGGGATTATATTCGCTCTTCCTTCCCACTCTGCCCCCTTCTTTTATCTTGTTTATGTTTTGGTAGTCAATGTTGGGGCTATACAGAAGTATTGCTGGTTTATATAAATTTGGGTTTGAGTGTCCCCTAACATACAGAACAAAATACACTCAGAACCAAGAGGATCACTGTCATGTAGACCTGTCATGTAGACTACATTCTCTCTCCACTACCACTTCCTCACAACCACCATCCCCCCACCTTTCTTTTCCTTTGTCTGTTTTTGGTTTTTTGGCTTTTTATTTTTACTACTTTGTTCTAAAATTTGTTTTTCACTTTAGTGGTCCTTTTGTTTTATTTTCTTCTGTTCTTTTTCTTTTACTTGCTAGTCTCTGACCTCTTCAGAATCATCTAGGGTGTATTTTACTTAGGTCGTGGTTGGTATTTTTGACAGCCTGCTCATAAGACATTCTGCACTGGACATAAAGACTAGAAGGAAGAATTCACCAGAAAAGAAAGAACCGGAACAATACTCTCTGCCACAAATTTACAGAATTTGGATTTAGATACAATGTCAGAAATTCAATTCAGAAGTACAAATATAAAGCTACTGGTGGCTCTGGAAAAAAGTGTAAAGGACTCTAGAGACCTTACCACAGAATTGAGATCTAATCAGGCCGAAATTAAAAACAGATTAAATGAGATGCAATTCAAACTGGATGCTCTAGCTGCTGGGGTTAATAAGGTAGAAGACAGAATGAGTGACAAGAAGACAAGCTGATGGAAAGGAAGGAAGCTGAGGAAAAAAGAGAAAAAGAATTAAGAGCCCACAAGGAAAGGCTTAGGGAAATAAAGGATAGCTTGAGAAGGATGAATATACATCTAATTGGGATTCCAGAGGAGGCTGAGAGAGAAAGAGAGAGGACCACAAACTATACTTGAATAAATCATAGCAGAGAACTTCCCAAATCTGGGGAAGGAAACAGGCATTCAGATCCAAGAGATGGAGAGGACTCCCCCCAAAATCAGTAAGAACCATTACCACCTCGACATTTAATAGTGAAACTTGCAAATTTCAAAGATAAAGAGAAAATTCTTAAAGCAGCTCAAGACAAGAGATTCTTAGCTTATATGGGGAGAAATATCAGATTAACAGCAGACCTCTCCACAGAGACCTGGAAGGCCAGAAAGGGCTGGCATAATATATACAGAGTACTAAATGAGAAGAACATGCAGTCAAGAATACTTTATCCAGCAAGGTTCTCATTCAGAATAGAAGGAGAGACAAAGAGCTTCCAGGATAGGCAAAACTGAAAGAATATGTGACCACCAAACAGGCACTGCAAGAAATATTAAGGGGGATCCTGTAAAAGAAAGAGGGAGCCCAAAGAAACAATCCACAAAAACAGGGACTGAATAGGTAATACAATGACACTAAATTCATATCTTTCAATAGTTACGCTGATCATGAAAGGGCAAAATGATCCCATCAAGAGACGCAGGGTATTGGATTGGTTAAAAAAGCAAGACCCATATATGTACTGTCTACAAGAGACTCATTTTAGACCTAAGGACACCTCTAGCCTGAAAATGAAAGGTGGAGAACCACTTACCATTCAAATGGCCCTCAAAAGAAAGCTGGGGTAAGCAATCCTCATATCAGATAAATTAAAGTTTATCGCAAAGACTGTACTAAGAGATAAAGAGGAACACTATATCATACTTAAAGGGTCTATACAACAAGAAGACCTAACAATCATGAATATTTATGCCCCTCATGTGGGAGCTGTCAAGTATATCAATCAATTAATAACCAAAGTAAAGAGATACTTGGATAATAATACACTAATAAGTAGGAGACTTCAACACGGCACTTTCAGCAAATGACAGATCTTCTAAGCAGAACATCACCAAAGAAATAAGGGCCTAAAATGATACACTAGACCAAATAGATTTCACAGATATTTATAGAGCTTTCCATCCAGATGCAACTGAATACACATTCTTCACAAGTGCACATGGAGCTTAGTCCAGAATAGACAACATACTGGGTCACAAATTAGTTCTTAACCTATGCCAAAAGACTGGGATTGTCCCCTGCATATTTTCAGACCACAATGCTTTGAAAATAGAACTCAGCAAGAAGAAATTTAGAAGAAACCCAAACACATGGGGGTTAAAGAGCATCCTACTAAACTATGAATGGGTCAAACAGGAAATAATAGAAGAATTAAAAAGATTTATGGAAACTAATGAAAATGAAGATACAACTGTTCAAATTAAAGAATATCCACTCGAAAAAAACACAGTCTCTTCAATAAATAGTGCTGGGAAAATTGGACAGCCACATGCAGAAGAATAAAACTAGACCATTCTCACACCATACACAAAGATAAACTCAAAATGGTTGAAAGATCTAAATGTGAGACAGGAATCCACCAAAATCCTAGAGGAGAACACAGGCAACAATCTTTTCCTACTTGGACACAGTAACTTCTTACAAGATATAACTATGAAGGCAAGGGAAACAAAAGCAAAAATGAACTTTTGGGGCTTAATCAAGACAAAAAGCTTCTGCACAGCAAACGAAACAGTCAACAAAACTAAAAGATAACCTACAGAATGGGAGAAGATATTTGCAAATGACATATCAGATAAAGGGCTAGTATCCAAGGTCTATAAAGAATTTATCAAACTCAACACCCAAGAAACAAACAATCCAATCAAGAAATAGGCAGAAGACATGAACAGAAATATCACCAAAGAAGATATACACGTGGCCAACAAGCACATGAGAAAATGCTCCGTCTCACTTTCCATCAGGGAAATACAAATCAAAACCACAAGATACCACCTCACACCAGTGAGAATGGTGAAAATTAAGACAGGAAACAGCAAATGTTGGAAAGGATGTGGAGAAAGGGGAACCCTCTTGTACCGTTGGTGGGAATGTGAACTGGTACAGCCACTCTGGAAAACAGTGTGGAGGTTCTTCAAGAAGTTAAAAATAGAGCTACTCTATGACCCAGCAATTGCACTACTGGGTATTTACCCCAGAGATACTAATGTAGTGAAATGCCAGGACACCTGCACCCCAATGTTCATAGCAGCAATGTCTAGAATAGCCAAACTGTGGAAGGAGCCACCATGTCCTTTGACAGATGAACAGATAAAGAAAATGTGGTAGGTATACACACATACACACACACACACACACACATACACTGGAATATTACTCAGCCATCAGAAAGGATGTATACCCACCATCTCCTTCGACATGGATGGAACTGAAGGGTATTAAGCTGAGTGAAGTAAGTCAATCAGAGAAGGACAATCATCATATGGTTCCATTCATACATGGAATATAAGAAATAGTGAAAGGGATTATAAGGGAAAGGAGGGGAACTGAATGGGAAAAATTAGAGAGGGAGACAAACCATGAGAGACTCCTAACTCTGGGAAACAAACAAATGGTTGTGGAAGGGGCGGTATGGGCAGGGGATGAGGTAACTAGATGATGGCCATTAAGGAGGACACTTGATGGTATGAGCACTGGATGTTATACTATATGTTGGCAAATCGAACTTAAATAAAACACATGTAAAAAATAACTTTTATCTAATATAGTACATAAGTGTCATGTACATAAAGTGATGATCATAATCAACCACCAATAAGTATGTTAAGGTCCTATGTTTCAAAAAGAAAAAAAAACCCTGCTGAATTATAAAAACTATAAAAACTGAATTATTGGTTATGTCCACTAAGAATGCATTTGGTTCTAAGTAACAGAAAGTTCAACCAACAGTGGCTTAAATATGTGGGGGGTAATTTTTCTCACTTAAAAAGACTGTAGATAGGCGGCTGTTAGGATGTAAAGGTTTAGCTTCTCATGGGGCACAACCAAGGAACATGATCTTTCCTCCTTCACAATGCTGCTTTCCATCCTCATGCTTGTCACCTAATAGTCAGAGGACGACTGCCACACTTTCTCATATCAACATTCAAATCAAGGGATGATGGAGCCCTAGTCACTTTGTCACTCTTAATCAAGAAAAGCAAAAGCCCTACAGCAGACTTCCTACTTACTTCTCATTAGCTAGAATGCAATTGCCCACGCACCTCTATTACAGAGATTGGAAAAGTAAATATATAATTGATCTTCCTAATCAGGAATTTCATATTTCATGGTAACAATCTGCCTTCTCCAAGAGACTGGTGATTTTAGCTGATTTTCTTCCTTTCTGGCCAGAATAAGGAAAATTAAGATGATGAAAACATTGAGCGCAATATTTACTGAACTTTTGATGAAACATGGCAATAGCTTGATTCAGGTTTTGATTATGACACTAGCAGTTAAAGTTCACTTCTCACATCATATGAAACTATATCCATGATCACAGTATTAACAACATCTATTGATTTTAGTGTGTAATTAGAGTATTGTTTACTTGTGCTCCTCAAGAAACTATTGCTTTCTAAAGCTTCTGTAATTTATGGTAGGGAACACTTCTTTACAACTGAAATTATTAATAAATTAACCATCATAATTAGCATAATTAACTACCTGAAAATTTTCTTAGTCCTGTAACTCTCAAAATGGTACATAAGTACTTCTATCCAGGATGCCTGGGTGGCTCAGCGGTTGGGCGCCTGCCTTCAGTTCAGGTCTGATCCCAAGATACGGGATCGAGTCCCACATTGGGCTCCCTGCGAGGAGCCTGCCTCTTTCTCAGCCTATGTCTCTACCGCTCTCAGTCTGTGTCCCTCATGAATAAATAAATAAATCTTAAAAAAAAAAAGTACTTCTATCCTCAAAGATGATAAAAAGCCATAAAAGTAGTGTATTTTTAATGGGCATCAGGTTTACTTCATATCATGTTACTTACAAAGAACTGTTTTAAGCCAGATTTAGTGAGATACAATTTCCATACAGTAAAATTCACCCTTTTTGAATGTATTGAGTTTTGACAAATGAATACAGATGTGTAAATATAACCACAATCAGGATAGAGATCCTTTCCATCACTCCCAAATTTCTTTGAGCCCTTTTATTTTTCTAAAGATTTGAGAGGGAGTGTGCATGGATGCAAGTGGAGGAAGGGGCAGAGAGAATGAGAGAATCTCAGTCAGAATCCGCACCGATGGCAGAGCCTGACACAGGCTCAATCCCATACCCCTGAGGTCATGACCTGAACCAAAATCAAGAGTAAGTCGCTTGACTGAGTCACTCAAGTGCCTCTCTTTGAGCCCTTTATAGACACTCCTATCCCCCAACTCTGCTGACCATTGATCTGTTCTTTATTCCTAGTTTTCCCTTTTCCAGGATGTTGTCCTAATAATGGAATCCCGCACTGTGTATTCTCTCATGGCTGAACTTTGTCACCGGGCATAATGCTTTGATATATTCACACTGCCATGTGTATCAATAATTTGTAGCTATTTATTACTGGCTAGGATTCCACTGTATACGTGTGCCATTAGTTGTTTATTCACTTACTATTTGTTGAACATTCAGAGTATCTTCAGTTTTGAGTTACTGTGATAAAGCTGTCATAACCACACACATCTCTCTGCTGCTATGTTATCCACATGTCTTACTCAACATTCTTTGAGACTCTGTTCTAAATGTCATCTAATCAGAAAGCCATTCTCTGCCTTCTCTATTTGAAATGGCACTTTCCACCACACTCCAGGCTCCCAACTCCTGTCATTTGTCATTTCTTCAAAGTGCCAGTATTACTTTCATTAACATTATACATTTTACAAGAAAGATATATAGAAATTGTATTAGGGTTATCCTGAGAGACAGTAAGATATATCTTTATAAATATCTACAGAAACAGGGGATCCCTGGACGGCTCAGTTCAGCACCTGCGTTTGGCCCAAGGGGTGGTCCTGGAGACCCGGGATCGAGTCCTGTGTCGGGCTTCCTGCATGGAGCCTGCTTCTCCTTCTGCCTGTGTCTCTGCCTCTCTCGCACGTGCGAATAAATAAATAAATCTTAAATATCTACAGAAACAAAGTGAATAGGATATATTTACATGATTTTAGAGTTGAAATCTAGACTAACTCATTCATTTATAGAGGGAGAAAATTAAAGCCAAGATAATGTAATTTGGTTTCATATTAAGTCCATTCCTCTTTTTATTACTCAAATGTGATCTACTTCCAGAAGCAACTATTATGCTACTGTTACATAGCAAACAAAACAATTATTCTAGAAAAATAAAAATCATCCTAAATTATAAATTTTTCTAAATTATGCAGAAATTATGCAGAAAATGGAATTTATACTTAAACTTCTAAAAAGACTCCTTAAAGACTGACTTATTCAATAAATATTGCTCAACCAACAATACTGGCCATGAACCAAATGTAGATGGCACCTAAATGCTACATTATTCCAAATCAGAACTACACATAAACATTTATTGGGGCACCTGGGTGGCACAGTTGGTTAAGCATCTGACTTCATTTCAGGTCATGATCTCAGGGTCCGGGGATCAAGCCCACATCAGATTCCACGCTCAGAGTGGGGCTGGCTTATCCCTCTGCCCCTCCTCCCCCTCATGCTCTTTCTCTCTCTTAAACATATAAAGAAAATCTTTAAAAATGAATAAACACTTAATGAGTGCTTATCCTAAAAGAATTATGTCAAACAGTGCTCAGAGGTTAAAAAAAATTACTATGTTCTGTGTCTTGAAATCACAATTTAATACTTGAACCAAAGTCCTTAAGTATTTCACACAACCACAATCTCACATGTTTGGAACAAGTTAGAAAAGAGGGATTTCCACTGGTACTGTAGACATGCAAATTAGACTGTGCTCTAGATAAAGTGGGGGGGAAAAACACCACAGGATTTGAGGTAGGAGACCAGAATCTGTTCTGAGCTATGCACAATCTCTGGGCAAATTTTCCTTGAAACAGTAAGATGCTGTTACGTGATCTACTTCATACTTCATTTTACTTCATGAAGCTTCAATGGTTATTCACTATGAATGGTGATGAGCAGCTTTATAAAAACATACCACGCATGGAAGCCAACTCAAAACTATCCAATTAAATGATCCGAGGAAATTTGTGGCCAAGTTCTTCAGACTGTTTTGCTATGGCTCCCTCATCAGTGATCTCAGTGACCTAAGGTTCCTTCTATTAATAATAAGCTCATTCTGTGAAATGTAGTTTTAATATTTTCTAGTCAGAACAACAATATGTTGAAAAATCTCTTTACTTCTTTAATAAAAGAAGACTCATACCAGTATTTCAAGAACTGCAGTCACAGTACATGAGAAGCAACAAAACTCAGTTAAAAGGGATAAGCTTGGGCAGCCCAGGTGGCTCAGCGGGTTAGCGGTGCTTTCAGCCCAGGGCCTGATCCTGGAGACCTGGGATGGAGTCCCATATCGGGCTCCCTGCATGGAGCCTGCTTCTCTCTCTGCCTATGTCTGTCTGTCTGTCTGTCTCTCTCTCTCTGTGTCTCTCATGAATAAATAAAGAAAATCTTGTAAAAAATAAAAGAGATAAGCTGCCTGCAATATAATTTATTTTTAATTTACAAAGTTTAAGTCAGTATATAAAGAAGATGCGAAATGCAATGAACAACTTTGAGTCTGGCAACTCAAGAGACCCACAGAATACAACCCGAGGAAGTGGGAATAGGAAGCCAGACCCTGACAGGCACGGAGGGGGACACTTGACGGGATGAGCACTGGGTGTTATTCTGTATGTTGGTAAATTGAACACCAATAAAAATTAATTTATTAAAAAAAAAAAAAAAAAGGAAGCCAGACCCTGCAGTTTGCTTTCTCACTCCTTTCAACATGGGAAGTTAATAGTAGCTTCGCTTTCATTTAGGAAAGGCTATGGTTCGGAAAACAACTCTTGGTAGACTTCTAAGTAGGAACTTTACTTTTTTAAAGGAAATGCCAGTAATACTTGTATTAGTTCCGGGGGACATTATTATTGCTCCTGGGAATTATGGAAGAAGAAAACCAGAATTTGTAGAAGTAGTCCTATACTGGGTACAAATGTGAGCCCGGTTGATATATGGCAATGGAGGATTTTAGGTAGTACTTTGTGTTACCTTAAATTTTTCTGGATTAAAACAAGATCACAGTATATGAAATTTTCCTCAGTCTCCATATGTAAAGCACTTCCCCTCTCTTTTCTACAGAAAAATCTTTCTGCTCTTTCCAGCCAAATGAAATGTTTACGTTCATTGACTGTTGACTAAGTCCACAAACCCCTTGTAGGTGAAACGAGTTCTGGGAAACTGTGTTTAAGGGAACTAAAGTACATCTGTGCAGTTTATTATAATCTTTAATACGGATTTTAGTACATCATCATTACCTTAAAAAGGTATATTAAAACAACATCATTACAAGGAAAACTGGTGTTTTGTTAAGTTTTGTTTTAATTTTACTTTCCTTTAAAACTCTGATCTGGATTTGTCACTTGGTTCTGCATTCAGAATGTGAATATAATTTTCTTTTACTTAACTTGGATCCTATAATTACTTTCATTTTCATAGGGCCTAACAATTCACATCATCTCTATAGTCATCATTTCTGACTGGCAATTTAAGAATGCTGCCTTAGGGACACCTGACTGGCTCAGTGGTTGAGCGTCGGTCTTTGGCTCAGGGCGTGGTCTCAGAGTCTCCCAGGATGGAGTCCCACATTGGGCTCCCCACAGGGAGCCTACTTCTCCCTCTGCCTATGTCTTTGCTTCTGTCTCTCTGTATTTTAAATAAATAAATAAATAAATAAATAAATAAATAAATAAATAAATAAATAAATAAATAAATAAATAAAATCTTAAAAAAAAGAATGCTGCTTTCTGCTAAATGTGGGGGAAAAATAGATCATATAAAATAATTCTACTATTTCATGAGTCCAATATTCATTAAGATTAATTTTAAAGTCAAGACATTTCTTTGGGGAATATAGGAAAGAACATGGCATATAGAATCTTCCATGTTGGTAGCATGACTTACTAGGTACTAGAATCATGGGCAAGTCAATTAAGCTCTCCAAGATAGTAACAGCCCTTCATCAAATTGGTGGTAGGATCAAGAGGACATCCTGTACCTACATGGCTCTATAAATAGTAAAATATACATTTTGGCTGCTGGTTTTTCTTAACTTATGTCTCAAAGTAAATCTATAAAAGCCTCTGTATCTGGCCAATAAAGACTATCAATAATAGGCTCTTACAGATTTGCTTCAAATCTCAAAGGTATCCAAATAAGCCCACTCTGGTCACATGTGAATGGACTGATTATGAATCTTGACTACTATGATCTCCAGCAGAACAGTTTATGTATATAATAACTGTTTAAATTTCTAAAAAAGTATTCATTTTATGTACCTATAATAGTTTTAAACATCAGCTGTAAGATAATGACAACTAACAAATTTTAATTAATCTTAAGGCTCTAATTTATTAGGAGAAAGGTACAGAAAGAGACAAAGGGAAAAAAAGAACTTCTCTGATATTATTTGCTAAAATAAATACCTTATTTAAGATGTTATAAAATGTGTATGAATTTATACTTTTAGTTTTGTTTTTTCTGTTTTATAACACAAACAGGACAAAAATATACTTAGAAATATTTGCTAGAAATAAAAGTAATACCAACATTGAATAAATGTAAACAAATATGGTAAGCATGCCTACACAGAAATCGGCACACTCTATTTTTAATCAAAACCCCAAACCACCATGGCATTTTTACGGCCTATAACTGAAGAGGACCTTTCAAACCAGTGCCCTCAACTTGAACACTGAATCGTTTCAAGACTGATAAAAGTAAGATCACAATCTAATGTAAGACTAATACCTAGCTGTTATAAAATGTAGACAACTCTTTGAAATCAACCTCTCCTTGGGTAAGGCATTCACAAAAATTCCACTTGCTTTTTAAAGTGTTGAGGGGTTCCAATAGAAATTGTTTCTTTATTTTCTTATTCCTCTTATGTTTAAAATACTATCCTTAAGTTACCCTGTATATATTTGTACCTTTCTTCTTTGTCTCATATTTTAAAACCCTTGAAGACTGGGATCACAACTTTTTTATGATTAACAATGGATCCAACATATTCAGAGAAAAAAAAATGTCTGAAGACATAAAAAAAATAATAATTAGTAGTTAGGCAAATGCTGGGAATCCTTCAACACAGATAGAAGAAGCAACCTAAAATTATTAATGAAACAAGAAATTTATTTATAAAAAACTTCTTAGCCTAATGATGTGATGAAAGGAGGATAAGACAAAGCATACAGATTTCCAAGTACTGGAAAAGGTAAACATAAACAAATACTGAAACATCCTAATGACATATAGTGAAGAATTCTATGGGTAAATTCTTTGTGGTTTTCTTAGAAAAACATTATTTAATACCTATTTACAAAAATAGGACTGCTCTTAATTCTCATTTTTTCATGTGTTTAAATTTATGGTTACTATGGGAAATATTATTATAGGTCAAAATAAACTTAAATAAAACATTTTTTCAACTATTTTAGGCACAAATTTAGCACCAAAGTCAGATGTATTAACATTATATTTTAACAATTACACAGTCAAGTAAGAGTAACTAATAATAAAGCAGCTAATGCAGTACTCAGTACTTATGCAGCACTAAGCTCTTTATAAGCATAATCTCATTTAATATACAAAACAGTACAGTACCCTGTTTTATAGAAATTATCTCCTTTATTCATCAGCACATAACTTTAGGATCCAGATTCAATTCAATCAGTTCTACCCAATTTCAGAGCTGAGCTCTTAGGACCACCACAAAAAAAAAAAAAAAAAAAGGTATTTTCATTAAATGTCACTAACAGGGACATCTCTCACCCGTGGCATACAAAGAATTTTTACTCTTTTTAATGGTTCCAACAACTGTAAAATACACTTTCTCCATTGGGATTGCAATCTTACTAGGTTGGAAGAACTTCTGTCTGCATAGAGTGAGAAAGAACCACAAGTATAATTCAAAAGTCTTAGTCTTATTTTGCACCTTTGCAAAATACTCTACAAGAAGAACGTACAAATAGTTTATAATAACAGGCTTTATCTAAAATGTACATTTACAAAAATCATTTTACATTATAGTTCACCTTTCTAATGTTCTAAAACAATTATATTTTCCAATGTTTTGATAAACTAACTTTTTGAAAAATGGGTATTTTAGAATACTGAATTAGGCACAGTAAAAAGATAAGTGGTTGCTAGGAACTGTGAAAAAGAGAAGAAGGAAGGATGAATAGGTAGAGCTCAGGAAATTTTTAGGAATGTGAAACTACACCAAATGACACTTTTATGGAGGACTCATGTTATCTATTCATCAAAACCCATAGAATGTATACGGCTTATCAATGTAACAAGTGTAACACACCAATGCAAAATGCTAACAATAGGAGAAAGGGAAGGAAGAGGTACATGTGAACTTTCTGTACTTTCCACATTTTTCTATAAATCTAAAACAGCTAAAAAAAAATAAAGTCCATTATTTCATAGTAACAATGAAATGGTTTTGGTAACAGAATAATTACACAACACTGTGAATTAATGCCACCAAACTGTATACTTAAAAATGATTAAAATGGCAAATTTTAGCTTCTATATATTTTACTCCAATAAAAGGGGCTGTAGATGCTCCTTGTATTATAAGAAAATAATTCTGTGATTCTGGAAACAAAAAAAAAGGCTGATAATGAATCAATCCAATGTAGAAATCAATGAAAATCTTCATGGAAAATAATTTCAGTATATAATACTCCATTGTAACAAAAATAGTTAATTTTATTTGTAAGTACTTTCATGTTGACCAAAACAGTATCTTGAGAGACATGTTGTTTTGGCAAGATGGAAAGCCCCATAACTCCTAGGTCTTTTTCTCTCACAACTAACAATCCCTAGCTATTACACAACAGAGAAACATAGGAAGTTTCTGAAAGATGGACAAAAGAAGTCTAAATACCTTGGAAACTCACAACCTGAAGGACAGCATGGCAGCAAGTGTCAAGGACCTCCTTACTGCGTCCCATAGACACCAGTCAAGATACTGCAGAAGATTCTCTGTGGAACCACAAATAGAGAAAAAACCTCCAAGAAAACCTTATTCCCTGAATCAAGAGCAAGGAGAAGACTGAAACAACAGAAAACACTTTTGGCAATAATCACTCCACTCCAGCCAATCATCAATGGAAAAACCACATTCTGCCCTTTTAGCAGGCCAAATGAGAAGTTACATTTAACCCCAAATCCCCACCCTACCTTACTCCCGCACATACCTAAAAAGACAACCTACTACCCCTCACAGGGAGCAAATCAGGCAGTTTGGCAGGCTGATCTTCCATTCACCAGGGATAACTAGCGGATTATCCAACTCCTTATCCAACTCCTCTGATGGGATTACTGTCTGTAGGCAAAAGGAGGAGATAACCTTACATTCCCCTCTGCTGTTTATTCTCTTAGTTGCTACAATTTCCCAATTAGTGTAGCATCTGCAGGGTACAGCAAAAAGTTGAGCCCATCACCCCTACTCAACAGTAATAAGATTTATTAAGAAAGTAGTCTGTTCATAGAGAAATATATATGGACTGAATATATATGGATTTCTCAGACATGAGAAATATATATGGACGCTCTCTCTCTTTTTCTAAAATAAGTAAACAAGTCTTTTAAAATGTAAAAGCTGTCATCAAGACAGTATGGTACTGGCACAAAAACAGACACATAGATCAATGGAACAGAATAGAGAATCCAGAAGTGGACCCTCAACTTTATGGTCAACTAATATTCGATAAAGGAGGAAAGACTATCCATTGGAAAAAAGACAGTCTCTTCAATAAATGGTGCTGGGAAAATTGGACATCCACATGCAGAAGAAGGAAACTAGACCACTCTCTTGCACCATACACAAAGATAAACTCAAAATGGATGAAAGATCTAAATGTGAGACAAGATTCCATCAAAATCCTAGAGGAGAACACAGGTGACACCCTTTTTGAACTCGGCCACAGTAACTTCTTGCAAGATACATCCACGAAGGCAAAAGAAACAAAAGCAAAAATGAACTATTGGGACTTCATCAAGATAAGAAGCTTTCGCACAGCAAAGGATACCGTCAACAAAACTAAAAGACAACCTACAGAATGGGAGAAGATATTTGCAAATAACGTATCAGATAAAGGGCTAGTTTCCAAGATCTATAAAGAACTTATTAAACTCAACAGCAAAGAAACAAACAATCCAATCATGAAATGGGCAAAAGACATGAACAGAAATCTCACAGAGGAAGACATAGACATGGCCAACATGCACATGAGAAAATGCTCTGCATCACTTGCCATCGGGGAAATACAAATCAAAACCACAATGAGATCCCACCTCACACCAGTGAGAATGGGGAACATTAACAAGGCAGGAAACAACAAATGTTGGAGAGGATGAGGAGAAAAGGGAACCCTCTTACACTGATGGTGGGAATGTGAACTGGTGCAGCCACTCTGGAAAACTGTGTGGCGGTTCCTCAAAGAGTTAAAAATAGACCTGCCCTACGACCCAGCAATTGCACTGTTGGGGATTTACCCCAAAGATACAGATGCAATGAAACGCCGGGACACCTGCACCCTGATGTTTATAGCAGCAATGTCCACAATAGCCAAACTGTGGAAGGAGCCTCGGTGTCCATCGAAAGATGAATGGATAAAGAAGATGTGGTCTATGTATACAATGGAATATTACTCAGCCATTAGAAATGATAAATACCCACCATTTGCTTCGACGTGGATGGAACTGGAGGGTATTATGCTGAGTGAAGTAAGTCAATCAGAGAAGGACAAACATTATATGTTCTCATTCATTTGGGGAATATAAATAATAGTGAAAGGGAATATAAGGGAAGGGAGAAGAAATGTGTGGGAAATATCAAAAAGGAAGACAGAACATAAGGACTCCTAACTCTGGGAAACGAACTAGGGGTGGTGGAAGGGGAGGAGGGCGGGGGGTGGGGGTGTATGGGTGACGGGCACTGAGGGGGGCACTTGACGGGATGAGCACTGGGTGTTATTCTGTATGTTGGTAAACTGAACACCAATAAAAAAGAAATTTATTTTAAAAAAAAGAAAGTCTGTTCATTTGTCAACAGACATCTGGACTCTTTCCATATTTTGGCTATTGTGGACATTGCTGCTATAAACATTGGGGTGCATGTGCCCCTTGTAGTGTGTGTGTGTGTGTGTGTGTATACATATATATATATATATATATATATATAAAATGGAATATATATATAATGGAATATATATATATATAATGGAATATATATAATGGAATATTACTCAGCCATCAAAAAGAATGACATCCTGCCATTTGTAATGATGTGGATAGAACCAGAGCATAATACTAAGTGAAATAAGTGAGTCAGAGAAAGACAAATATCATACAATTTCAGGCAGCCCGGGTGGCTTAGCGGTTTAGCGCTGCCTTCAGCCGAGGGCGTGATCCTGGAGACCCAGGATCGAGTCCCACATCAGGCTCCCTGCATGAAGCCTGCTTCTCCCTCTGCCTGTGTGTCTCTTTCCCTCTCTCCCTCTCTCTCTCTTTCCCACTCTCTCTCTCTGTCTCTCATGAATAAATAAGTAAAATATTTTTTAAAAAATGAAACCCCCAAGATAGTAGAAGTGGGAACTACTCTCCACTTCACTATCCCCTTTCCTTTAGCATCACTGAAGCCAAGTGGGGAACTGAATCTCCATACCTACATTGCAGTGCCAAACAGGGCTAATCAACACTTTCAATTCACCACACCCCTGGTGTCAGCAGGGTGCAGGTGGAAGCAGAGTACTAACCCTACTCTGCCAAAGGAGGTGGTGTGATACAAAGCTAGATGTCACTCTATTCCCATTATTGCTCCCCTGATGGCAGCAAGCTCAGCAGGAAATTGAAAATATTACCTAAATCCACAAGAGTGGATAATGAATATCCAAAGTTCCCACCTGCATCAAAGCAGTAGGAGTCAGCATGCTTCTTTTGCTATAATTGTTCTGGAGTATTACTGGGAGTAGGGATGGGACCTAGTGGATTTCACAGCAAACACAGTTACCTGGCCTTCACATTACACTTCAATAGAGGGGGCCTGGTTGATTAAAAAAACATCTTTAATAGGATCTAGAGTCTCATAATATGTAGAATACAATAATAAAAAAATCACTGTCAACCAAAGATTATGAAAGCAGAACATGAATGAGAAAAAAACAAGACAAGTAATAAATGTCAAATCCAAGATCAATCAGATGCTACAATTATCTGACAAGGATTTTAAAGCGTCTATCACGCATGCTTCCACAAGCTATTAAAATTCATTTATTAACAAATTAATATGCTTTAAAATAATCAAACATAAAATATAGAACTGAAAAATATAATAACCAAAATAAACTCACTAGATGAACTCAATGCTAGAGTGAAAATGATAGAGGAAATCATCCAGCCAAGATGGTTTCACAGATATGTACCAAATACTTACTACAGAATGAACACCGATTTTATACCATCTGTTCCAGCAAATTGAAGAGAAGGAAAAACTTAACCAATTGATTTTATGACTAGTGTTACTGATACCAAAACAATGAATAATACAAAGAGAACAAAGTATAACAAAATGAAAGCACAGTAAAAAAAAAAGGGGGGAAACTACAGAACAATACCTCTCATTAATTTAAATGTAATAATCCTCCATAAGGTATTAGCAAGTCAAATCCAGAAATACACAGAATGACCACTGGAATTAATTCCATGGAAACAAGGCTGGTTCAATACTTGTAAATGTCATCCAATACATATCAACGAACTACAGAAATTATATGATCATGTAATTTGATGTAGACAAAGCATTTGACATAACCCAACATCATTTCATGACAAAATTCTCTGCAAACTCTTTCCTCCTAAGAGGTCCACTCTCACCATTCTTATTTAACATGGTGCTAAAAGTTCTAGCTACTGCAATAAAACACAAACAGAAAAAGAAGAAATAAAAGTATCCCCTTTTCACAGATAAATGATTCTCTACAGATAAAATCTCAAAAAATCTACAAAAAAAAAAAAAAAAGACAAAAACACCTTCTAAAACTATTCAGTCAGTTCAGCAAGGTCACAGAATACAAGACAAACACATAGCAATTACATTTCTATATGCCAACAAGGAACATGAGGAAACTGAAATTAAAACAAAATACAATTACACAAAGAAAATGAACTATTTTAAGTATAAAATTAACAAAATATGTACAGGATCTACATGCTTAAAATCATAAAATTCCAATAAAAGAAACTCTTAAAGAATACTCAAATGTAATAGAGAAATACAACATTTTCATGGATTATAAGACTCAACATAGTAAGATTTCAGTTCTCTCCAAATGATCTATAGATTCAAATCAATTTCTGTGAAACTCCCACCAATGTTATTTGCAGATATATAAAATCATTCTCAAATTTATACAGAAAGAAAGCCTAGAATAAATAATATTGAAATGTAATAAAATGGAATAAATCAATTTCACTGATCTTAAGATTAATCAAAACAATACGATATTGGCAAAGAAATACACATATAAATCAACAGAAGAGAACATAAACCCAGAAGCAAACACACAAAAATATGCCTAACAAGCTTTTTACATATTTGCAAACACAATCCAGTGGAGAAGCAGCTTTTTCAACAAATAATGCTAGAGCAACACCTTAAAACTACATGTCAAAACTATACAGAAATTAACTCAAAATGGATCATGGATCTTAATGTCAAACTAAAAATATTACACATTTAGAAAAACAGGTATAGAAGAAACTAAGGCTAGTCAAAGAATTTGTACACTTCTCACCAAAAGCATAATTAATCCATAAAAGGAAAAATGGATAAACTGAACCTCATTCAAAATTAAAAACTTTTCTCAGTAAATGACCCTATCAGGAGGATGAAAAGGGACGCCTGGGTGGCTCAGTGCTTGAGGGTCTGCCTTTGGCTCAGGTCGTGATCCTGGTCCTGGGATCAAGTCCCACATTGGACTCTCTGCATGGAGCCTGCTTCTCTCTCTGTCTATGTCTCTGCCTCTCTGTGTCTCTCATAAATAAATAAAATCTTAAAAAAAAAAGGCTGAAAAGACTCTACAATACTGTGACAAAAATTTTTGTGAACCACATATCTAACAAAGGACAAGTATCTATAAAGAACTCTTTAAAACTGAACAGTAAAACAATAAACAATCTAATTATAAAATGGACAAAAGACATGAAGAAGCATTTTATAAAAGAGGAAATATATGGGAAATAAGCACATGAAAAAAGATCCTACATCATTAGTGAAATGCAAATAAAAGTCATTATACACCTAGCAGAATGCCAAAAAAAAAGGAAAAAAAAAAAAAAACCTTACAATAATAGCACCAACTGCAGGCAAAGATGCAAAGAAACTGGGTAACTCCCACGATGCTGACTAGAAATGTACAAAAGTACATTCTAGAAAATAGTTTGGTAGTATTTTATAAGATTAACCATGCATCTAAGTTCCAGGGAAGATAGCAGAGTAGGAGGAACCTAAGCTCACCTCCTCCCATGGATATACCTAGATAACACACCCATCAGTGTAAATAACCTAGAAGATAATCCAAACACTGGAAGAACACTCTCCCAAAGCTAAATACAGAGAAGAGGTCACATAAAAAAGGATAGGAAGAGTGAGAAGGTGGTGAGAGCTAAACAGACCCAGGAGACTATTCGTGGAAGGGAGGGACACCACCAGTGTGGAGAGGGGGAAAAAAAAGACCATCACAACAGGCACCCCAGGCACAGTTAACCTTCAAAGATGACCCCCAAAACATGTGGCTCTGAAAACCAGAGGAACACAATTTTGCAAGTTCTTACAATCAGTGGGGCTTAACACCTAGAACTTTAAAAATCAGTAGGCTCTGCTCTGTAAGGGCAGGGAGGATGAGAAGAAACTGAGTCCTTGCCCTTGAAGACATAACACACAAACAGTTTCACAAAGATACAGAAGCAGCAGTTTGAAAAATCCCTGGAGTAAAACGGAGGGAAATTTACTAATCTCAGATCACATGCCAGAGGAACAAGGATCCTTGTGAGATTTCTCCAAGAACAAAAGAGCTAGCAGGAGCCATTTCCCTCCCCAGCCCCCCAGCCTATACACAGGGGTATGTAGGGGAGCCAGCATTTGCTACCTACCTTGATAGCAGCACATCTAGCCTGCACTCTTCTGTGGACATGTCTCCTCTAGCCAAGACTGGCTCCAGGTACCTTCCCATAGGACACAAGGGAAATCCTTGCTAAAACTATGTTCCTCAATCCTACAATCCTACTGTCCTATGAACCTTCCAAAGCATTGCTACAAGCTCTGCAGGGTGAAAGGAGCCCTGGCAGGGAACAGGTCTGCTCCAAAGTGACTTCTTTCCTCGGGAGAAGGGAAGATAATCATATACACCAACCCCATTGCAGCTCCAGCAGTAGGCTGGGGGCACACATCTGGTCTGATAGCAAGCCCTGTCCAACAACAAAAGTTTCTCAAGGGACAGCACAGGGAAAGCACCCTGAAGTCCGGTGCTACTGCAACTCTGGCAAACACCTGGTCTGACTCAACTCAAGCCCAGAGCAGCACCAGATTGGCACAGTAATGACACAGAGACTGAACCTTGCCCACAACAGGCAAAAATGACCATTACAAACAAATGGACTAAAGGCAAAAGTGGCTCAGCCACAATAATTAAGGGACACTCAACACACAGAAGAGACACCCATGAAGTGCCAGCTTCTAGTGAACAGGGGACACTGCATTACAGAACAGTACTGGATTTCTTCATAAGGAAACTCCTTTCAGGGCAGAAGATGTAATTAACTTTTCTAACACAGAGAAATAGATACAGAGAGTTAAAAAAAAATGAGGAAACAGAGGAATATGTCCCAAATAAGAGGACAAAATCACAGCAAGAGAGCTAAGCAAAACAGAAGTAAATAATATGCTTGAGAATTTAAACTAATGGTCAAGGGGCACCTGGGTGGCTTAGTCAGTTATATGTCTGACTCTTGATCACAGCCCAAGTCTTGATCTCAGGGTCAAGAGTTCAAGCCTCTCATCAGGCTCCACTCAATCTGAAGTCTAGTTAAAGTAATGGTCAAAAAAGATACCGGACATTGGAAAAGACAGGAGGACTTCATTGTGACCCTTAAAAAAGACATGAAAAACATAAAAAAGAACAAATGAAAGATGAAGTACACAATAAATATAATTTAAAGCACAGAAGATAGAATAAATAGAAAAACCAGAAGACAAGATCAGCAAACAAGAGGAGAAAGTAATGTAAAGCAATGACACTGAAGAGGAGTGATAAAATAATAAAAAATTAAAATAGAATTAAATAATTCAGCAACAGCATCAAGCATAACAACATTTGTGTTATATTGGTCCCAGAGGGAGAAGAGAGCAAGAAGGGAGCAAAAAAATTATTTGAAGAATAATAGCTGAAAACTTTCCAAATGTGGAGAAGAAAACAAAACTCCAGATCCAGCAAGCACAGTGATATTCCAACAAAAATCAACCCAAGGAGGTCCGCTATAAGACACATAGTAATTAAAATAATAAAAGTAGTGACAAAGAGAAAAAAATTAAGCAGCAAGAAAAAAGAAAACGATTACATACAAGGGAAACCCCATAAGACTATCAATTGATTTTTCAGCAGAAACTTTACAAGCCAGAAGAGAGTGGCATGATATATTTAAATTGCTGAAAGAAAAAGAACTGCAGCCAAGAAAACTCTACGGGGCAAGACTGTCATTCAGGATAGAAGGAAAGATAAAGAGTTTTCCAGACAAACAAAAGTTAAAGGAATTCATGACCACTAAACCACAACATAAAATGTTAAAGGGGCCTCTTTCAGTAAAAAAGAACAGATCATAAGCAGGAATAAGAAAAGTAGGAGGCACAAAAGCAATAAAATTATGAATATCTATAAAAAGAAGTCAAGAAATTCACAAAATATAATGAAGTAATCTAGGACACCATATACCTAAAACATGGAGGGAAAGCAGTAAAGAATGAGTTTAAACTTAAGCAACAATCAACTTAATACAGACTGCTATATCCATAAGATGTTGTACACAAATCTACTGGTAACCACAAATCAAAATTAGTAACAGATATGCAAAAAATAAAGAGAAAGGAATTCAGCTATTTCGTGAAAGAAAGCCAGCAAACCATGAAAGGAGACAGCAAGAGAAGAAAGTAACAGAGAACTACAAAAACAACCATAAATCAAGCTATAAAATGCCAGTAAGTACACACTTATCAAAATTACTTTCAGTGTAAATGGTCTAAACACTGAATAAGACATAGGGAGACAAAATAGATTAAAAAAAAAAGACTCATCTATATGCTGCCTGTTATTCATTTCAGACCTGAAGATATATGCAGATTGAAAGTGAAGGGATGGGGCACCTGGGTGGCTCAGTCAGTTAAGCATCTTCGTTCAGCTCACATCACAATGCCAGGGTGCTGGGATGGAGCCCTACATTGGGCTCCCTGCTTAGCAGGGGAGTCTGCTTCTCCCTCTCCCTCAAATAAATAAAATCTTAATAAAAAAAAAAAAAAAGAAAGACTATAACTTTCCATTCACTTATCAATTTAAGAGGCATTCTACCTTCAGAAAGTTAAAACACAGAAACAAGGACATCTGCTATTTCATAAAATGCTATAATCATGGCACTAAAATAAACTATGCTGTTCTCTACTCCAGCCAAACTTGAAACCCAATAGGTTAAGTCGTCCCATAACAACCAAACATCAGAGGGAGCAGAGGAAGATAGTGAATTCAGAAGGTACTGAGCTCATCTCCTCCCATAGACATACCAGGGCAACAAATATATGCATTGCAAATATAAAACAACATGAAGACTGGAAGAACAAACCTTCCACAGCTGAAGACAGAATGAGGAAACCACATCAAGAAGGGTATGAAGAGCAGAAACATAGTAGGAAATTAAAACCCCATTGGGTTATCAACAAGAAAGATGAATATCACAGGCCCAGAGGAAGGAGAAGATCATGTCCCACACCAGGCACTCCCTGCCCTGGGTACCTACACTAGGGAACTCAGCCCCAGTGAAGTGTGGCTTTCACAATCAATGGGGCTTAACTCCAGGAACTTTGAAAATAAGCAAGGCTTAACTCCAAGAGATATAGGAAACTGAGTTTCTGCTATTAATGGGCCACTTCACTATATCACTTGATCAGAGATGCAGCACAGAAGCTTCAGTTTGAAACACCTGGGTTATACAAAAAGGAGATTTATGCTTAATTTTAGAACATGTACCAAGAGAGACAAAGGTCTGCAGAAACTTTCTACGGGAATGGAAGTACTAGCAGACATGATTTTTGTTGTACTTCTTTAGCGTAACTAGCAAGAGTTCTAGGGGAGTCAGTTTTGAAACCTTTCCCCTGCCTTGCTAGCAATGTTTTCATGACACCAGTGTTCCCCTACAGATATGCCCCATCCAACACGCCTGCCTCAGCAGGCACCCTTCAAAGCAGCCCCCCTGCATGACCACACCAAGCAAGCATTCTCAGTAGGAACCAGTATGCCTCCAGAGTGACCACCAATTCCACCACATTGATGGGCAGCCCCAGCCAGACCAACACCCTCCAGTGATTCTTGCCCTGGGGAGAGAAAAAAGCCAGCCCCACCTACCAGCATGTACACAGCAATTGCAGCCCCACCTCACAGCCACAAGATTAGGGACAACCCTTGCCCACTAATGTATCCATAGCAGTCAACAGCCAGTCACTGCAGACTGCTGGGTTAATGGTCATCCCTGACCACCAGCATGCAAGCAGCAGTAATAGATTCTGGAAGGGGCACATAGCCCATATAGGTAACACCCCTAGAGCACTGTTCCTGATGACCAGGAAAGACTGAGCAACTGGGCACCACAGGATGCCTTTTACATAAAGCCCCTACTTTCAAAATCAGGAGAGAAGGTGACCAGCCTAATACACAGTAACAAACACAGAGACAGAGAGTCAGACATAATGAGAAGACAGAAGAATAAGTTTCAAATGAAAGAATAAGACAAAACTTCAGAAAAATAGCTAAATGAAATGTAGATAAAAAACCTACCTGATAGGGTTCAAATTAATGGTCATAAAAGTACTCAACAGACTTAAAAGAACAGTGTATGAACCCAGTAAGAACCTCAGCAAGTTCAGCATAAAAGAATGCAATAAACAAATGAAAATTATACTAAAATAAATCAACAGTAGATTAGAAGGTGCAGAAGAAGAGATCAACAATCTCAAAAACAGGATATGGAAAGCAACCAAGCTGAATATCAAAAAGAAAAGAATGTAAAATATGAGGAAATGTTAAGGGGCATCTACAATGACATCAAGAGTAATAATAGTCACATTACAAGGATTCTAGAAGAAGTGAAGAGAAAGACGCAGAAAACTTATTTGAAGAAGTAATAGCTGAAAACATCCCTAATATGGGGAGGGAAACATCAGGTCCCGAAGCAAAGAAAACCTCAAACAAGATGAACCCAAGGTGGAGCACATCAAGAAGTATAATATTAAAATGGCAAAATTAAAGAAAATTACAGCAAGAAAAAAAAACAATAAGGGACAAGAGAAACACCAGAAGCATATCTGCTGAACTGTCAGCAGAAAATTACAGGCCAGAAAAAAGTGGCATAATATCTACAAAGTAGTGAAAGAAAAAAACCTACAACCAAGAATAATCTACTCAAAAAGGTTATCACTCAGAATTAAAGGAGAAATAGTTTCCCAGATGAGTGAAAGGAATTTATCACAATCATATCAATCTTACAAGAAATGTTTAAAGTACCACTTTAAGTAAACAAAAAGGGCCATAACTAGAAGAAAATTAAAGGAAAAAATTTCACTGGAAAAAGCAAACATGTAATAAAATTAATACATTAATCACTTACAAAACAAAAATAATGACTGAAAAACAAAAGTAGTAAAATAAATTATAATAAGTATGCAAGGGATACATAAAATAAAAAGAAAAGGACAAATATCCCTTATTGACACAGATGCAAAAATCCTCAACAAAATATTAGCAAATCAAATTCAAAAATACATTAAAAGGATCATTCACCACAAACAAGTAAGACTGACTTAAGTGCTACAAGGATTAACAAAGCATTAACAAAATCAAAGATAAAATCATAGGTCATTTCAACAGATGCAGAAAAAGCATATGACCAGATTCAACATTCATTCATTATAAAAATTATCAACAAACGGTAAAGAGGAAAGGTATCTCAACATAATAAAGGCCATGTATGACAAACCCCATAGTTAACATCATACTCAACAGTGAAAAGATGAAATGTTTTCCTCTATGATGAAAAACAAGAAAAGGATGCCCACTTTTGCCATATTTATTCATCATAGCATTAGAAGTCCTAAACACAGCAAGTAGTCAAGAAAAAGAAATAAACTGCATTCAAATTAGCAAGGAAGAAGTAAAACTATTACTATTTACAGATGGCATGAAATTATTTGCAGAAAACCCTAAAACTCCAACAAAAAACAATTGAAACTAATAAATTAAATCAAGAAGATTGCCAGAATACAAAATCAATATGCGTAAGTCTGTTGTGGTTCTATGCACTAATACCAAACTATCTGAAAAAGAAATTGAGGAAACAAACCTATTTACAAATGCATCAAAATTAATTAATCAAGTAAATGACTAATAATAAATTTAACCAATGAGGTGAAAGGCTTGTACTCTGAAAACTGATGAAAGAAATTGATGAAAACACGAATAAATGGAAAGATACTTCATGCTCGTGAATTTCGAGAAGAAAAATATTACACTATGTAATACACTATTACACTATGTAAAGCAACTTACAGGTTCAGTACAGTCTCTATGAAAACACAAGTAAGTATTTTTCACAAAACTAGAATAATCCTAAAATTTGTATGGAACCAGAAGAAAACATCCCAAAAAGCCAAAGCAATCTTGAAAAACATGAACAAATTGCAAGTATCACAATCCTAGATTCCATATTATACTACAAAGCTATAATAAAACAGTATGGTACTGGTAAAAAAAAATAAATAAATATATCAAGAGAATAGAGTCTAGAAATAAACCCACATTTATATGGTCAAATTAATCTTTGACAGAGGAGGGAAGAATATACAATGGGAAAAAAAGACAGTCTCTTCAATAAATGGTGGTGGGAAAACTAGACAGCTACATGCAAAAAAAAAAATGAAACTGAACTATTTTGCTTATACCATACAAAAAATAAACTCAAATAGATTAAAAACCTAAAGTTAAAACCTGAAACCATGAAAACCCTAAAAAAAATCACAGGCAGTAAATTCTTGGATATCAGTCAGCAATATTTTTCTCAATCTGTCTGCTCAGGTAAGGACAACAAAAGCAAGAATAAACAACTGGAACCATATTAAACTAAAAAGCTTTGCAAAAAGAAGAAATCCATAAAAAAGATGAAAGGGCAACCTACAAAGCCAACCAAGCTGGAAGGCTTTCACACTCAAATCTCCAAGTATTTCTCTGAGCGGGGTGATGCTGTGACCAAAGCAGCCAAGCAGCCCCATGTGGGTGACTATCGGCAGCTGGTGCACGAGCTGGATGAGGCCGAGTACCGGGACATCCGGCTGATGGTCATGGAGATCCGCAATGCTTATGCTATATTATATGACATCATCTTGAAGAACTTTGAGAAGCTCAAGAAGCCCAGGGGAGAAACAAAAGGAATGATCTATTGAGAGCCTCCTTTCATTCTGTAATGGGTCCAGCAGAGACTATCCTATCTTCTACTGAGGACTCCAGACTTTCCCCAACTTCAGCCCATTGAGGGCTGCCTCCCAGGCACAATAAATAGTCATACCATTGTCCTTCAAAAAAAAAAAAGGAGAAGGGAGAAGATATTTGCAAATGATATGTCCAATAAAGGTTTAATTTCCTAAATATATAAGGAACTAATGCAACTCAACAGCAAAAAATAACCTGATTAAAAATGAGAAAACCTGAATAGACATTTTACAAAGAAAGCATACAAAAGGCTAACAATGAAAAGATGCTCAACATCACTAATCATCAGGGAAATGCAAACCAAACCAGTCAGAATGGCTAAAACAAAAAAGACAAGAAATAACTAGTGTTGCCAAGGATGTGGACCAAAGGAAATCCTTATGAACTGTTGGTGGGAAGATAAACTGGTGCAACCATGGTGGAAAATAGTATGTAGGTTCCTTGAAAAAATTAAACATAGAAATACCTATGATCCAGTAATTCCACTACTAGGTATTTACCCAAAAAGAACACTAATTTAAAAATATACATGCACCCCCAGGTTTACTGCAACATTGTTTACAGGAGTGAAGATACACAGCAACCCAAGTGTCAATTAATAAATGAATGGATAAAGAAGATGTGGTATTTATATATATTTAAATATGTTATATATATTACATATATTTTGTATTATATTTATATATATATATAAAATGGAGTATTACTCAAGTATAAGAGAGAGAGAGAGAGACAATATGCAAAAAAAATGATGGACCCAGAGGGGATTATAGCAAGTGAAATAAATAAGCTAGAGAAAGACAAATACCACATGTTTTCACTTATATGTGGAATATAAAAAACAAAACAACCTTTTAAACACAGAGAACGATCTGATCTGAAGGTGGGTACAGGGATGGGCAAAAAATATAAGAGGGATTAAGAGATACAAGCTTCTAATTATAAAATAAATAATTCACTAAGATGAAAAGTATACTATAGGGGATAAAGTCAAATGCATTTTAATAATATTGTATGGTGACAGACGTTGACTACACTTACTGTGTAAGCATTGAGTAATGTATAGAATAATCAAATCACTATGTTGTACACCTGAAACTAATACTACATGTCAACTATAATTCAATAATAAAATTTTTAGGGACATCTGGGTGGCTCAGCAGTTGAATACCTGCCTTCTGCTCAGAGAGTGATTCCAGGATCCGGGATTGTGCTTGCTTCTCCCTCTGGCTGTGTCTCAGCCTCTCCCTCTCTGTCTCTCATGAATAATAAATAAACCTTAATTAATTAATTAATTAATTAATTGATTAATTGATTAAAATGTGTTATATGTATGCAATGAAATATTATTCAGCAATAAAAATGGTATCTTACCACGTGGGACAACATGTACAGACCTAAGGGTATTATGCTAAGTGAAATAAGTCAGAGAAAGATAAATACTTTATTTTCACTTATACATAGAATGTCAACAACAAAACAAGCAAAACCTGACTCAAAAATATAGAGAGTAAACTGGTGGTTGCCAGAGGGGAGAGGACTGGGCAAAATAAGTGAAGGGGATTCTGAGGCATAAATTTCCAGTTATAAAATAAATGTCATGGAAATAGAAATTACAGCATATACAGCAATAGAATATACTGAATAAAAATATAATTGCTTTGTATGGTGACAGATGGTAACTATACTCTTGTGGTAAGCATTTTATAATTTATATAATTTCCAAATTATATATTGTACACCTGAAACTAATATGTCAAGTATACTTCATATTAAAATTTTAAAAAGGGAAAAATTAAAAATTATAAACCAAGTCTTTGGCTCCCCAAATCCAATGGAAAATTAGTATGAAACAAATACTTACAAAGGTATATCTTTAAAACAGTAGAACATGTTATCTTGAAGTACTTCCTAGAATATACTTGTAGTGACTAAGTAATATTAAAGCTCTAAGGTATATTCTCATGGTCTTTTTAAAGACTGCTTAAGTTCCCATTTCAGCCTAGGCATGAAGTTTGCTGTTTTTGTTTTCTGTTTGTTTTTTTTTTAACTATCTTCAAATGAAAGATTTTTACCCCCAGCTTTATTGAAATATAAGTGACATATAATGCCGTGTAAGTTTAAGTTGTATAACACGTGATATATACTGCAAAATTGTTACCACCACTTAAAATCTCCATTTCACACAATTATTACTTCTTTTTGTAGTAAGAACACTTAACATTTACTCTCACGGCAGCTTCCAAATACATAATACAGTTTTATTAACTATAATCACCATGCTATACATTACATCACCAGAACTTATTAATCTTATAACAGAAACATACTGTCTCAAATACCTCCCCATTTTCCCTTATTCCCCAGTCCCTGAAAAACACCATTTTTGTCTCTGTTTCAATTAGTTTAGCTATTTTAGATTCCACATTTAAGTGATATATGGTATTTATCTTTATCTGACTTATTTCACATATCATAATACCTTCAAGGTCAATCCATTTCGTCAAAAACAAGATTAACATCTTTCTCATGGCTGAATAATACTCCATTGCAGCAAATATACATATTTATATATGTATGCATATGTTATATAATGTATAGGTAATACACACACACACACACACACACACACACGTATATATACATTACACCTTTATCCATTCATCTATCAATAGACACCAAGGTTTTTACAGTATCTTGGCTATTGTGAATGATGTAATGAACATGAAAGTGCACATGATCTCTTCAAGATCTGTTTTCACTTCCTTTAGATATATGCCCAGAAGAGAAAATGCTGGATCATATAGTGGTTCTATTTTTTATTTTTTGAGCAACTTTACAACTTTTTCACTGTGGTTACACCTCACATTCCCACCAACACTATACTAGGGTTCTCTTGTCTCTATATCCTGACCAACACTTGTTATCCCTTGTCTTTTTGATGATTACCATTTTAACAGGTTAAGGTGATACTTCATTGTGGTTTTGATGCTAAGCACCTTTTTAGGTACATACTGGCCACAGATGTCTTCTGTGAAAAGATATCTATTCAACTCCTTTTGCCTATTTTTAATTGAATTTTTTATGTTAAAGTTCTTTATATATTTTGAACATTAACCCATCATCAAATATATCAATGCCAACTATTTCTCCCAATCCACAGGTTGCCTTTTCATTTTGTTTCTTTTGCTGTGCACAGGTTTTTTGGTTTTATGCAGCCCCACTTCTGTATTTGGCTTTTGTTGACTTTAATTTTGGTGTCAAATCTAAAACATCATGACCAAGAATGATATAATAGAGCTTACCACCTATGTTTTCTTCTAGGAGTTTTATGGTTTCAAACCTCATGTTATTTAATCCATTGTTAGTTGCTTTTTCAGGGGACTAGTTTCATTCTTTTGCACATGACTATCCAGTTTCCCTAATACCATTTATTGAAGAGACTGACATTTCTCCATTTCTCCATTTTACAGTCTTGCCCCATGTATAAATTTGTCTCTATTCTGTTAATCTATTTGTCTATTTTTTATACCAACACCATAGTGTTTTGATTACTACACTTCTATAATACAGCTTGAATTCAGGAAGTGTTCTGTCCCCAACTTTGTTTTTCCTTCTCAAGACTCCTTTGGGTATTAAGGTTCTTTTGTGGTTCCATACAAATTTTAAGATTTAGTTTTTCTATTTCTGCAAAAACTGCTACTAAAGTTTGATAGGGATTGCACCAAGTCTGTAGATGGCCTTGGGTACTAGGAAAATTTTTAAATCAATGTTTTCTGGCCAAACATATGATCTATCTAGGAGAATGTTCCATTGAGAATGAGAAGAATGTATATTCAGCTGTTGAGTGGAATATGATATAAGTGCTTAAGTCCATCTGGTCTAATGTATATTTTATATCCAAAGTTTCCTTAAAGATTTTCTGTCTGGATGCTGAACTGTTGAAAGTGGGGTACTACAGTCCTCTACACTTGCATTGCTTACTTCTCTGTTCAGATCTGTTAACATTTGCCTTATAAATTTAGGTGATCTGGATGCCTGGGTGGTAGCGGTTGAGCATCTGCCTTTGGCTCAGGGCATGAGCCCAGAATCCAGGGATAGAGTCCCACATTGGGCTTCCTGCATGGAGCCTGTTTCTCCCTCTGCCTGTGTCTCTGACTCTCTCTCTCTCTCTCTCTCTCTCTCTCTCTCTCTCTCTGTCTCATGAATAAATAGATTAAATCTTAAAAAAAAAAAAAAGCTGGCAATGTGATTTTTTAAAAATAAAAATAAAATAAATTTAGGTGATCCTATGTTGGGTACATAAATATATAAAAATGTATCTTTTCCATAAATTGATCCTTTTAACATTATATAATGAAACTCTTTGTCTCTTGTCACAGTCTTTGGTTCTGTACCTATTTTATCTGCTTTCTTTTCATGTCTATTTGTATGGAATACCTTTTTGCATCCTTTCACTTTAGGTCTATATGCATCCTTACATTTGATGTGTGTCTATTAAAGGTAACATAGTTGAGTCTTGTTTTTTTAATCTATTCTGTCACTAACTGGAGAATTTAGTCCATTTACATTTAAAGTACTTATTGATAGATCTAAATTCACTATTGTCATTTTCCTAATTGTTTTCTGTTTTGTAATTCTTTTGTTCCTGACCTCTTTTCCTTTGAAATTCTATGACTTTCAAAGAGGTATGCATGGATATATTTCTCTATCTTTTCTCAGGTTTTTACTTGTAGTTGCCTTAAGGCTTACATAAAACATAGTTCTAAGAGTTTTATTTTAAGCTCATAACTACTTAATTTCAAATACATACAAAATCTCTACAGTTTTATACTCTCCCCACCACAATGTATGTTTTTAATGTCTCAATTTACTTTGTGTATCCATTAACAAATTATTGTAGTTATGATTATTTTTAATACTGTCTTAATCTTCATGCTAGAGATAGAAGTATTTCATTACCACCATTACATTAGAATATTCTGAATTAAACTATATATTCACCTTTACTAGTTTTATATTTCATAGGTTTTTCTGTTACTAATTAGCATTCTTTCATTCCAGACTGAAGACCTCCCTTTAAAAATTTTTTGTAAGGTTAGTTTAGCAATGATGGACTCCTTCAGTTTTTGCTAGTCTAGAAAACTCTAGCTTACTTTCAATTGTGAAGGATAACTTTTCTGGGAAGATTATTCTTGATTGCCAGTTTTTTCTTCTAAGTACTTTGAATATATTGTACCACTTCCTTTAGGCCTTTAAATTTTCTAATGAAAAATGTAATAATCTTAAGGGGATTCCTTTGTACATAACAAGTTATTTTTTTCTCTTGTTGCTTTTAAGATTCTCTCATCTTTAACTTCTGACAAATTAATTATATGTCTCAGGATGAATCTATATTTACCTTTTTTGTTATTCTTTATGCTTTCAGGATCTAGATATCTATTTCTTCAAGGAGGCTAGGCTTTTAGTCATGATTGCTTAGAATACACTTCTACCCCATTGTCTCATTGTTCTCCTTCTGGGATCCTTATAACATATCTACTGTTGTTACAGGGAATTCCAGAAGTCTCTTAAACTATTTTATTACTTTCAATTCTATTTTTCCTTTTTTGCCCCTCTGACTGGATGATTTCCACTGCTCTGTTTTCAATTTTACCTCTGTACTGAGCCTGGGTATACAATTACAAGACTGGGTGTATGTGTATGTGTATTCTTTTAAGAATTTATTTGTTTCAGGGCACCTGGGTGGTTCAGTTAGCCAGCTGCCTTTAGCTCAGATCATCAATTCAGGATCCTGGGATAGAGCTCCCTGCTCATCCAATAAATAAATAAATAAATAAAATCTTAAAATAATATATATAATAAATAAAATAATAAATAAAATGAATAAATGAATAAATAAATAAATAAATAAATAAATAAATAAATAAATAAATAAATAAATAAAATCTTAAAAAAAAATTATACGTGCTACAATCCTGTAGGTCCCCTGAATGCATGCCCCAATAGGTATCAGATCCAGCTAATCTGGAGGCATATCCCTCGGGCATCACTGGCAAAAGCCTGAGAGTCAAATGTGTCTATAAGATCCTTCTAGAAAGATGCCAGTGACTTGGAGCAGGCTATAGGGAGAGGGTGGGGAAGTGCTGATCATTCCCTTGGGAATGATCACAGTCAGCCTTTAGATGAGTGCCATTTCAACATGGGTATTTTCTCATTCATCCAAAGTACAGGAGTTATGTATTTAGTTTCTGGATTTCTTTCAGAGGTAATTGCTCTGTGTGTAGCTGTATATTCAGGGGGTCTGTGGGAGGGAGGATTTCAGTATCCACCCAGGATGCCATTTTTTTTAGCTATTAATCTGATTTTTCTTCTCAAATGAAAGATTTAAATATTTACTAACGGCAGTCTCAGAAATAGGGAATGACAAAGTCATAAAATGGAATGAGCCTAAAATGCTAGGCCATTTAAAACAGACAAAAATTCACACATATATCAAGGCAAAAATATAAAGATATTTGCTCATTGCAAAATCTATCTTCTGAATCATAACTGGGAAGCCTTACACTAAGAAAAGACCCAGTATGACAATGGGATGGTGCAATCAGAATGACCCAGGACTCATCTTTCAGCTGCTGGAGCATGAGACTTTTGGAAAACCTCCTCAGGATTCTAATGCCAACTTTGCTACTACCCAGGGTGAGTTTTTCATTTAAAATGACATGTAGTTTTTACTTACAGACAGCAATTCATTTATGAACACAGAGAAAAAACCCTCTGTAAGACTATATTATTATTGTGAAATACACTTCAAAAGAAAAGAATAGAAAGAATACTTAACACATTTTTCTAAAGAAGTTGAATTAATGGATTTGCTTTGGCAAGCCTCCTATGTATAATAAATGAAAAGGTAACTTGATATGAAACATAAAAATAAAAAGAGAAGGATAAGATCATGTTAGAAATTATGTACATCTGCCCATTTATTTAATAAGCGATAAAAACTAAGGTTCAGAAGTTATGACTAAAAAGTCACCAACCAATTATGAAAAAGCTAGAAAAAAATTCTCATATCTACTGTTTAAATTTTCTGTGCTTTCAACTACATCAAGCTTCTCCCTGGTAAAAAGTAGGAAAATGTAAGATCTACATAAAATCCATTCTCTACGACTATAAATTTCAGATCCACCGATACAGTACTTACAGATATATTCTGTAAAAGGCAGTATAACTGATCATATTTACCTTTAGATAATTTGTACTGGATAATAGTAAAGTTACCTTGTCATGTGATTTCCTACCAAAAAGGGTAACTTCTAGACTGAAAAAAAAAAAAGCATATAAATGCTAATCAAACACAAAATCCCTACAAAAAGAAAGAGAAGAAAGGCCATAAACATGTTTTGAGATCCTACTGTGCCAATCATGAAGTTCAATAGCTGCAAAACATCATCTTCTTTGTATCAATATAAAAAGTCTATAATGAAAATGTTAAATCATCTTATTAGCAATCTGGTTCAATCATTTATTAACTCTGTAACACTGCACAAGGCATTTACCTCTTAATGTGTCAATTTTCTCATTTTTCTTATGAAATATAATGCCACCATACCTCACTAGATTATTATGAAAATTAAATGGATTAATATAATATACTTAGAATACATCTTCATCCATGGGAATATTTAATAACTGTCAATAAAATGATGATGCTTAAGTATTTTCTCCAATTTACAGATGAGGAAACTAAGGATCAAGAAAGAAGAAACGAAAGACAACCTGTCCACAGTCATACAATGAATAAACAACAAGATATGAAGCCAGGTATATCTGAAACCAAAGCCCTTGCTCTATCTATGAAGTAACCTTATAAACAGACAGCAATTCATTTATGAACAGAAAGAAAAAACAGTTCTGACATTCTAAACCAAAATAATGAGGAAAAGCAAGCCTTCTGAAGAGCTTTCTTAAAATATATTCTGTGTATGTGTGTTTAAAGGTTAACAAAAAAATGTACTTTGCTGTACAGCAATTATTTGAATATCTAATAGTTAACATATGTCTTTATTAACCAGGATATTTAATTTCTTTATCTTACCAGATAATGGGATCCATGATACAAAATGTATACACAATATGCACGGTTGGATACTGGATGCCAAAGAGAATAAGATGAGTAAGTAAGACACACTTGAGTAGCCTACAATGTATTAGAGAAAAATACATGCAAATATAACCACAATAAAAGATATTGCTTAGTACCATATTCAACTCAGCAGAGAAAAACAAAATATTTCAGACATAAAATGAAAGCAAAGAAATTAAATACATCACATATATTAGAGATATGAAAACTTTAGCCTAAGAAGCTTATGATTTTTCAAAAGTTCAATCATTCAAGAACTATTTATGAGCTAGACATCCATCTAGGGCCTTAGCAACAAAGCAAAGAACAAAGCAGTGATCCTGTACTCTTAAGTTACACTCTAACAAGAAAAAAAAAAGGAAAACAAATAAACGATATAATTACAGGCAGGAATAAGGGCAGAAGTAAAATAAAACAAAGTAAAGAAGAGAAGAAAGGGAGATAAGTATTGCTTTTGATAAGGTGGTCACCAGGATAATAGTAATCTCAGAATGGATAATATTAAGAGAAACCTGAGTAAAATGAGGCAAAATTTGGAAGGGGAGGGATAGAAAGAAAATTCCAAGAGAAGGAATCAGTAAGTGTTAAGGTCCTTGAAGGGAAGTATGATAGATGTATTTGACCATCTAAAACCCAAATTTCTTGCATCTGGTTCAAATATCTTTTCAGCAGCATACTATAAATTTCAGTACTTACCACTATCAAACCATGTTGTTCATTCTCACAAGTACTTTGAAATCACTTCATTAACAGTCTTTTTATTCTGTTATACGGATGGAAATTGTTCATTTTATATGAAAAACTCTCTTTAAGGTGGCTAATATTATGGGCACGTTCTTAGAAAGGACTTAAAAAATAAATTTCAGGGATCATTTGTCTTATTTCCCAAACAAAATTATATTAGGAAAAGCAAATTTTCTAATATAGACACACTGAGATGAAAAATAAAATCCTCCAGATAATTACTGTATCACTGAAAGCGCTTACATGGTAATACGCATTCTTTGTTATAAAAGAGGTTGAAATAAACAGTTTTCTCTATTTCCCCCTTTCTGTAACTTTAAGAAATAACAATTTTATTTTTTTAAGATTTTTTTTTATTTATTTATTCATGAGAGACTGAGAGAGAGAGAGAGAGAGAGGCAAAAGAGTGAAGCAGGCTCCATGCAAGGAGCCGGGCGTGGGACTCGATCCCGGGTCTCCAGGATCACGCCCTGTGCTGAAGGCAGCGCTAAACCACTGAGCCACTGGGGCTGCCCAGAAATAACATTTCTAACAGCTAATCAGTCACAAACAATCCTGAACTATCTCCTATAATTTGAAAATAATGAAGCACATAATATATATACTGAAAAACTTTATGCAGCAAAAACAAAATATTCAAAAAAAGAGACTACGTATAGAGAATGTAAAGAACACTAGATAGAAATTTAATCTGAAAGTTTCAAAAGCATAAAATACTCTAAGAAATAATTAGAAGACAAAGGAAGATATTATTTTATTTCTTGCCATTTCAAAAATCGTAACTTGGCATTAAAGTTCAATCAGAAACCTTTGAACTATCAGTCTCTAAAATAAAAAATGTATTTTTATGTGCATATATTTCAGGTTCATTTAAGTTCAACTAATGAAAAATGTTAAGGTTCTCATAATCCAAGATTTCAAGAAAACATGGTTCCCTTTTAAAAAAGCAAGCCTCGGAAGAGTTCATATGCCAATCTTATTTGTTTGGTCAGATCATAGAGGAAAATCACAGGATAAGAACTGCAGTGGCTATTTATCAGGAAAGGTAAACCAAGATTTCTGTATCAATCCTGCAGTCTAAGAGACCACCCAAAGACATTTTCACTGGTCAAATCTTATAAAAATCAAAGAGGAAGTCTTCGCCACCAAAGAAAACAATACTCCTTCCAGAAGAATTTATTTGTAAGACAATTCAAAACCCTTAATATTGAGACCCCTTTTGTATACAAGAGCAAAATCCTCTTATTTTGATTAGAAAGCCATTAAGTAGTAGTCTTGTTCCTTGATGTCACAAGCTCTATGTAACATAATTAGCTACTTTTAATAAGTAGAGAATTGGAAACACATTTAAAAAGTTATCACAGAAAAATCCCTTTATACTCATAGTGAAAATTAAACATTTTAACTCTTATCTTCCCTGTGGCAAAGGAAATGCAGCTTAGGGCATGCAATTTAGGGCATCATTTTCTTCACTACTGTTGTAAAATTTATAATAGATGCTTCAAAAGAAAAGGACCCATCGTCAAAGATTTCTGGGACCATTGCACTAAACAAATAAGTTCCTTTACAATAAAAATTTGTTCTTAAAGCTTTATTTAATATGCAGTGCAAATCTCCAAGGGATGAGGAAAAAAGTATGAAATATTTCCAAAATACTGTGATTAAGTGACTAAGAAATAAAAATTTAGTGCTTAAAATTCTATATATATCTTGAAAAATACTCAGATTTCATAGAATGCAGTTTGAGAAATACTATTAGAAGCGCAAACTAAGATGGATGCGGAATTCTAATCAGTTCACAGAAATCAATGAGTACAATGCGAAGCTAGACACAACAAAAGTCTGGTACTTTCAAATCTGACATTAAATTTTTATGGATGCTTTTACCTATTTAAACTCCCTACACAGGCCAATTCTTCATGCTGAAACTTTGTGAAAAAAATGCTCTACTATTTTAACTGGGCAGTGAAAGACTTTCTTGGGTCATTCTCAATAAATTAAGAGTAGATCCCTTAAAAAAAAAAAAAGAGTAGATCCCTTACGTCAAAATGAAAACAGAGATTTGAAAAATTTGTATAGTAGACAAGGGCAGATCTTTTTTTTCAACAGATTTTTTTTTTTTTAATGAATGTTTTAAGATAATGAAGAAAGAAGCCACAGACTGGATGAAAAAACACATTTGCAAAAGACATATTTGATAAAGACTTTTAAACAAAATATGCAAAGAACTCCTAAAACTCAACAATAAGAAAACAAACAATTAAAAAATAGGCAAAACAATCTGAAAAGACACCTCACCAAGGAAGACATTCAGATGGCAAGTAAGCTTAGAGAAGATGCTCCACATTGTATCTCATCCAGCAACTGCAAATTAAAAGAACTGGATACCACCACTATACACCCATTAGACTACACAAATTCCGAAATACCTGACAACACCAAATGCTGGTGTGGATATAGAGCAATGAGAATTCTCAATCACTTCTGCTGGGGATGCAAAATGATATAGCCACTCTAGAAGACAGTCTGACCATTTTCTCACAACACTAAACATACTCCTATTATGATTTAGCAATCACATTTCTTGTCATTTAACCAAGGAGCTATACACACAAAAAAAATTTACACAAAAATGTTTATAGAAGCTTTATTCATAGCTGCCGAAACTTGAAAGCAACCAAAGTGTTTTTCAATAATAAGTGAGTAAACAAACTGCAGAATATCCAGATAATGGCATATGATTCAACAGTAAGAACACATGAGCTGAGACGCCTGGAGGGCTCAGTGGTTGAGCGCCTGCCTTTGGCTCAGGGCATGATCCCGGGTTCTGGGATCAAGTCCCACATCGGGCTACTGGTAGGGAGCCTGCTTCTCCCTCTGCCTATGTCTCTGCCTCTCTGTGTCTCTCATGAATAAATAAATAAAATCTTTAAAAAAACAAAAACCCCCATGAGCTATCAAGCCATAAAAAGACATGGAAGAACCTTTGATACATATTACTAAGTGAAGAAAGCCAATTTGAAAAAACTACATACTAGAGAATTCCCACTATATGACATTTTGGAAAAGGTTAAAACCATGGAAATAATAAAAAGGTCAGTGACTGTCAGGGATTCAGGGGGACAGAATGTATGAATAGGAGGAGCACAGACGATTTTTAGGAAACTACTCTATAGGATACCAAAATAGTAGATACATGTCATTACATTTATCTAGCCCAAACAATTTCCAACATCAATAGTGGGGCCACAATATACATTAAGAACTTTAGTTAATAATAAATAACGTATCAGTATTGCCTCACCAATTATAATTGAAACAGGAAAGTGGAGCAGAGGTGTTAGAAAGCATATATAAGAACCCTCTATATTTTCAGCTCAGCTTTTCATTAAACCTAACTGCTCTTAAAAATAAATAATATTTATAAAAATAAAATTTATAGTCTTTATTTCAGAGAGCAGCAGCAAGCAGGAGGAGGGCCAGAGAAAGAGAGAGAAAGAATCCCTAAGCAGACCCCCGCTGAGTGCAGAGCCAGACCCAGGACTCAATCTCAGGAACCTAAAACCATGACATGTGCCAAAATCGAGAGTGAGGCACCTAACCAACTGAGCCAGCCAGCGAGGCACACCTAAAAACTATAAATTTTAAAACAATAGAATTAAATTTAAAAGCTAGGCAAGAGTGGGTAGAACAGTTGGTTAAGCATCCAATTCTAGGTTTTGGCTCAGGTCTTGATCTCAGGGTTCAAAGACACAGCCCTCTGGCTCCGTGCTCAGCAGGGAGTCCCCTTGTCCTGGAGCCTCCTCAGGTGCCCCTTCTCTTGCTCTTGTACAGGTTCATAGTCTCTCAAAAAATAAAATTTTTTAAATTAGGTATTTCAAGAGGAGAAAGTTATATATGTTCAAATTTTATGAATTTATTGTTTTTATTGAATCACAAATTCCATAGTGAGACCAATTTTAAAATATTTATGTCATACACTCTAGAAGAAAAGAGGATATTATCTGAGGACTTCCAGTGTTTCTGGCTGAAAATAATTCCGGTCATGGAAGTCAAAAACATTAATTGATTTATGTCACCAAATTTTATATCTGCTACATGTCTTTGAGATATTTTACTATAGTTACCTCATATTCACTTATTTTTCTGAGTAAACTGATTGACTGCTATGTTCAAGAGGGCTGCATTAGTTCACAGGAAAACTTTGACACAGAAGTAAGTTCCTTATCTCTTATTCCAATATTCCCAGTCTCTATATATCTGTAGATTTCTTAGTAATCGCTATTCCAAGATATTTCTAATAATGTTGGTAGGAATTTCATCTGAAATCTCAACCAATTTAAAATTCCATTAGTCTTTTGGTAAAAGGAGAAGTCAAGGTTCTCATCCTGGCATTATAGATCCTGGTTCTGATAATAACTTTTTGGGAAAAAAAATCAGGGTTTAGAAATTAATAGAAAATAAAATAATAAAATTAAAAAATACCTCCCACTTACATAACATTAAAACAAAACTAAAAGTGAAAATTTGGCTAAACATAAGAATTACGTGATTTAAAATGAGAAAGGAGAGTTGAGATCTTAGGAACTTTGGATACTTAAAGAATAATTTTAAATTTATTTGAGATTTAATTTTATTATTTAAAGAGCATACATTTATATCTCAAATAAGTCAGTCTAACAACAGTGGATAATTAGGAGACTTTTTAGTGTCTCATTTAGTTTATTAATGAACTAAAACTCTTTAAATAAGTGTTCTTAATCTTAAGTCTCAGGGAAGGAATATTTTGCACATTTTATGAGCTTTTATCTAAAATAAAAACTCATTCAATATATTTGTGATTTAAAATTTCTAGTCAAATGGCAAGCCCTGAGAATAAAAGATATAATTAAGTTAACAAGTTGCTATGACCCATCACATCACATAAGTTAGAGCTCTATTGCAGAAATTTTAGTGGTAAGTTAAAAATATAAAATTACGTAAGGTTTAAGGTTAAAAAAAGAATATAGGCACTCTTTCATTCTGTAACCTATATAAAAGGTAATGTGACTAGCTCAAACATTCTAGATCTAATGAGAGTATTTACTATAGAAACCAGGACAAAGTAATACTGATAGGATTCCATAAAAACTGCTTTAACAGTCTTTTCAAACATTGAAAGTTATGACTCATTTAGGATATTATAATTATTAGTTTTATAAAATGAAGTATCAAAATGTATGGATAGCTAGAAACAAGTATTGCTCTTTGAAAGTTTTGATGCCAATTCAGAGACGGACACACTCCAATCATATACATAAATTTATGTGTAAATGTGTTTTACATTGATCCGTAATATGGCTGAATGGATAAAATAATAAGACCCATCTATATACTTCCTAAAAGAGACTTATTTTAGATGTAAAGATATACAGACTGAAAGTGAAGGGATATCCTTCCAAAAGATGTCCCATGTGAATGGAAACAAAAAAAAAAAAATCTATACTTTGAGCAGAAAAAAATGACTTTAAAACAAAGACTGTAATTAGAAACAAAGAAGGCTGCTACCAAATGATAATGGGGTCAATCCCACAGTAGGATATACTCTTTATAAATAATCATGCACCTAAATATATAAAGCAAATATTAACAAGATTCAAGGGAGAAATTGATAGTAATATAATAATAGTAGAGAACTTTAATACCCCACAAACTAATGAATAGATCATCCAGAAAGAAAATCAGTAAGGGAACATCAACCTTAAACGACACATTAGACCAGAAGGACTTAACAGATTTATACAGAACATTCCATCCAAAAGCAACATAATACATATTCTCAATTGCACAGGGAACATTGTCCAGGATAAATCATACATTAGGACACAAAACAAGCCTTAGTAAATTTAAGAGGGCTGAAATATTATCAAGCAACATTCCTGACCACAATGGTATGAAACAAGAAATCAATTACATGAAGAAAACTAAAAAATTTACAAATATGTGGAGAATAAACATGCTACTGAAAAATCAGTGGGTCAAAAAAGAAATGGGAGAAATTTTAAAAGTATCCTGAGACAAATCAAAATGGAAATGAAACAGATTTTTATTCAATTCAACAAAAAGAGGCCTAAGAAGGAAGTTCACAGCAGTAAGTACCTATTTAAGAAACAAAAAGAGTCTAAAAAAGTAAGCTAAATCTATAACTCAAGGATCTAAAAAAGAACCAATAAAAGCAAAGTTAGTAAGAGGAAGAAAATAAACTTTGGAGCAGAAAAAAATTAAATAAAGTCTATAAAGATAAGACAAAAGATCAAGGCAGTTAAAAGATAGTTCTTTGAAAAGATAAAATTAAAAACCTTTAGCTAGACCCACTAAGTAAAAGAGAGAGAGAGACTAAAATAAATAAAATCAAAAAAGAAAGATATGTTACAACTCAAAAGAAATACAAAAGATGGTAAGAGACTGCTATGAATAATTATTTGAGGGCAGCCCAGATGGCTCAATGGTTAAGCGCTGCATCCAGCCCAGGGCCTGATTCTGAAGACCCAGATCGAGTCCCACATCAGGCCTCCTGCATGGACCTGCTTCTCCCTCTGCCTGAGTCTCTGCTTCTTTCTCTTTCTCTCTCTCTCTCTCTCTCTCTGTGTGTGTGTCTCTCATGAATAAACAAACAAAATCTTTAAAACAAAAATTTTAGAAAAGAAAGTCCATGGTATTTTGATAGGGATTGCATTAAATGTGTAAATTGCCCTCGGTAACATTCACATTTTCACAATATTAATTCTTCCAATCCATGAGCATGGAATATTTTTCCATCTCTTTGTGTCTTCCTCAATTTCTTTCAGAAGTGTTCTGTAGTTTTTAGGGTATAGGTCCTTTACCTCTTTGGTTAGGTTTATTCCTAGGTATCTTATCCTTTTGGGTGCAATTGTAAATGGGACTGACTCCTTAATATCTCTTTCTTCAGTCTCATTGTTAGTGTATAGAAATGCCACTGACTATTGGGCATTGATTTTGTATCCTGCCACACTGCTGAATTGCTGTATGAGTTCTAGCAATCTTGGGGTGGAGGCTTTTGGGTTTTCTATGTACAGTATCATGTCATCTGCGAAGACGGAGAGTTTGACTTCTTTGCTAACTTGAATGCCTTTTATTTCTTTTTGTTGCCTGATTGCTGAGAGTTGGAACAAATCATCTTAATATTTATGTGGAATCAGAAAAAAAAAACCCGAATAGCCAGGGGAATATTAAAAAAGAAAACCCAAAAAAAAAAAAGGGGATCCCTGGGTGGCGCAGCGGTTTGGCGCCTGCCTTTGGCCCAGGGCGCGATCCTGGAGACCTGGGATCGAATCCCACGTCGGGCTCCCGGTGCATGGAGCCTGCTTCTCCCTCTGCCTGTGTCTCTGCCTCTCTCTCTCTCTCTCTCTCTCTCTGTATGACTATCGTAAATAAAAAAAAAGAAAAAGAAAACCAGAGCTGGGGGCATCACAATGCCAGATTTCAGGTTGTACTACAAAGCTGTGGTCATCAAGACAGTGTGGTACTAGCATAAAAACAGACATATAGATCAAAGGAACAGAATAGAGAATCCAGAAGTGGACCCTCAACTTTATGGTCAACTAACATTCGATAAAGGAGGAAAGACTATCCATTGGAAGAAAGACAGTCTCTTCAATAAATGGTGCTGGGAAAATTGGACATCCACATGCAGAAGAATGAAACTGGACCATTCTCTTACACCATACACAAAGATAAACTCAAATGGATGAAAGATCTAAATGTGAGTCAAGATTCCATCAAAATCCTAGAGGAGAACACAGGTGACACCCTTTTTGAACTTGGCCACAATAACTTCTTGCAAGATACATCCATGAAGACAAGAGAAACAAAAGCAAAAATGAATTATTGAGACTTCATCAAGAAAAGAAGCTTCTGCACAGCAAAAGAAATGTCAACAAAACTAAAAGACCACCTACAGAATGGGAGAAGACATTTGCAAATGACCTATCAGATAAAGGGCTAGTATCCAAGATCTATAAAGAACTTATTAAACTCAACAGCAAAAAAACAAAGAATCCTATCATAAAATGGGCAAAAGACATGAACAGAAACCTCCCAGAGGAAGACATAGACATGGCCAACACATGAGAAAATACTCCGCATCACTTGCCATCGGGGAAATACAAATCAAAACCACAATGAGATACCACCTCACACCAGAGAGAATGGGGAAAATTAACAAAGCAGGAAACAACAAATGTTGGAGAGGATGTGGAGAAAGGGGAACCCTCTTGCACTGTTGGTGGGGATGTGAACTCGTGCAGCCACTCTGGAAAACTGTGTGGAGGTTCCTCAGAGAGTTAAAAATAGATCTGCCCTATGACCCAGCAATTGCACTGCTGGGGATTTACCCCAAAGATACAGATGCAGTGAAACGCCAGGACACCTGCACCCCGATGTTCATAGCAGCAATGTCCACAACAGCCAAACTGTGGAAGGAGCCTCGGTGTCCATCGAAAGATGAATGGATAAAGAAGATGTGGTCTATGTATACAATGGAATATTACTCAGCCATTAGACATGACAAATACCCACCATTTGCTTCGACGTGGATGGAACTAGAGGGTATTATGCTGAGTGAAATAAGTCAATCAGAGAAGGACAAAAATTATATGGTCTCATTCATTTGGGGAATATAAAAAATAGTGAAAGGGAAATAAGTCAATCAGAGAAGGACAAAAATTATATGGTCTCATTCATTTGGGGAATATAAAAAATAGTGAAAGGGAATAAAGGGGAAAGGAGAGAAAATGAGCGGGAAATATCAGAGAGGGAGACAGAACACGAGAGACTCCTAACTCTGGGAAACGAACAAGGGGTGGTGGAAAGGGAGGTCGGCGGGGGGTGGGGGTGACTGGTTGACAAGCACTGAGGGGGGCACTTGATGGGATGAGCACTGGGTGTTATGCTATATGTTGGCAAATTGAACTCCAATAAAAAATAAAAATTAAAAAATAAAATAAAACAAAATTAAAAAATAAGATTAGTTTATAAAAAAAATCATATGGAACAAATTGGACAATATCGAGAAATGTTAAATTTATATACATCCTACCAAGACTGGATAATGAAGAAATGAAAAATCTAAACTAATCAATAACCAGTAAGGAGGTCCAATCTGTAATCAGAAACCTCCAAACACACAAAACTCCTGGACCAGATGGCTTCACTGGTGAATCTCACCAAATATTCAAAGAAGAATTAATACCAATCTTTCACAAAGTCTTCCAAAATAGAAGAAAATCTTCCAAAATCATTTTACAAGCAGAATTACCCTAATAGCAAAACCAAGTAAGGACACTACAAGAAAGAAAAATTATAAGCCAATATCCCCGACAAACACAGATGCAAAAAAACTAGACCAAACAACAGCAAACTTTTTCAACAGTACATTAAAAGAATTATACACCATGGTCAAGTGGGATTTTTTTCCAGGGATGCAAAGATGGTTCAACATCAGCATATCAGTCAATGTGATTCCATATTAACAGAAGAAAGGATAAAAATCATATGATCATCTCAATAAATGTAGAAAAAGCATCTGACAAAATTTAACACTGATTTATGACAAAACAAAAACAAAAACAAACTCTCCACAAAGCTAGTATGGAGGGAATTACCTCAACATAATAAAAGCCATACAGGACAAGCCCACTGCCAACATCAGACTCAATTGTAAAAGGCCGGAAAGTGTTTCCTCCAAGATCAAAAACAAGACAAGGATGCCCACTCTTATAACTTTTATTTTTTTTTAATTTTTTTTTAATTTTTATTTATTTATGATAGTCACAGAGAGAGAGAGAGAGAGGCAGAGACACAGGCAGAGGGAGAAGCAGGCTCCATGCACCGGGAGCCCGACGTGGGACTCGATCCCGGGTCTCCAGGATCGTACCCTGGGCCAAAGGCAGGTGCCAAACCGCTGCGCCACCCAGGGATCCCCTCTTATAACTTTTATTAAACATGGTATTGAAAGTTCTATCCAGACTAAGGAGAAATAAATAAAATGCAACCAAATTGGAAAGGAGGAAGTAAAACTTCCACTGTTTGCATATGATTTATATATAAAAACCCTAAAAAGACTCAATCCAAACACTACTATAATAAACAAATGCACTAATATTGTAGAATACAAAAATACACAAAAATTGTTTCTATGCATTATAACAAACTATCAGAAAGAGAAATTAAGAAAAACAATCTCATTTACAATTGAATCCAAAAAAATAAACACCTAGAAATAAGTTTAACCAAGGAAATGAAAGACCTATATACTGAAAACTGACAGACATTAAGGAAGGAAATAGAAGAAAACACAAATAAATGAAAGCTATTTCATGCTCAGGGACTGGAAAATAGTTAAAATATTCATATTACTCAAGGCAATCTATAGGTTCAATCCAATCCCTATTAGTATTCCAACGGCATTTTTCACAGAAAGAGAACAAGCAATCTATATGGAACCAAAAAAAGATCTCAAATAGTCAAAGCAATCTTGAAAAAGAAGAACAAAGCTGGGATTGATTTCAAACTATATTATAAAGCTAAAATAATTAAAACAGCATGGTATTGGCATAAAAACAGACACAGAGGGCAGCCCAGGCGGCTCAGCGGTTTAACGCCGCCTTTGGCCCAGAGTGTGATCCTGGAGACTTGGGATCTAGTCCCACATCAGGCTCCCTGTGTGGAGCCTGCTTCTCCCTCTGCCTGTGTCTCTGCTTCTCTCTCTCTCTTTCTCTCTCTCTCTCTCTCTCTCTCTGTCTCTCATGAGTAAATAAATAAAATCTTAAAAAAAAAAAACAGACACAGAGATCAGTGGAACAAAATACAGAGCCCAGAAAGAAGCCCATGCACATATGATCAATGAACTCATGATCCAAGAATATACAAAGAGGAAATTCCAGTCTTTTCAATAAACAGCATTAGGAAAACTAGACAGTTATATGCAAAAGAATAAAACTGGACAACTATCTTATACCACACACAAGAATTAGCTCATAACAAATTAAAGACCTGAACGTAAGACCTGAAACCATAAAAGTCCTAGAAAAAAAAACAAAGGCAGTAAATTCCTTGACATAGGCCACATAGGACACCAAAGGTAAAAACAAGAGAAGTGAAAATAAACAAGTAGGACTACATCAAACTGTAAGTCTTGTGCACAGCAAAGGAACCATCAACAAAATGAAAAAGTAACCTTCCAAAAAGGAGAAAATATTTGCAAACCATTTATTGGTTAAAGGATTAATATCCAAAGTATATAAAGAACTTATATTATCAATAGCAAAAGCCTCCAAATAATCTAATTAAAAATGGAAAGATCTGAATAGACATTTTTTCAAAGACAAACAGATGGCCAACAAGTACTTTAAAAATGTTCAATATCATTAACGATCAGGTAAATGCAAATCAAAACCATAATGAAATATCAGTCAGAATGGTTAGTATCAAAAAGGTAAGAAATAACAACTGATGGCAAATATGTGAAGAAAAGGAAACCCCTGAGCACTGCTGGTGAGAAAGTATACTGGTACAACTACTATGGAAAACAGTATGGAGGTTCCTCAAAAAATAAAAAATAGAAACATGATCCAGCAATTCCATTTTTAGATAACTATCTGAAGAAAATAAAAAGACTATATCCAAATACATACACACACACACACACACACACACACACACACACACACACACACACCCCTATGCTCACTGTAGCACTATTTACAAGAGCCAAGGTATGGAAAAAAAATCTAATGGCTGTCAATAAATGAATGGATAAAGAATTTGTACTATTATAGTCAATGGAATATTATTCAGTCATAATAAAGAATGAAATCTTGCCATTTGCAGTAACATGGATGGACCTTGAAAGTGTTATGCTACATGAAGTAGGTCAGGCAAAGACAGACAAATAACATGATCTCTTTCACATATGAAATCTAAAAAAAGCAACCTAACAACAACAGCAAACCACAAAAACAAATGCAACAAAACAAAACAAAACAAAAACATGGTCTGAGATTTAGGGAACAAACTGGTGGTTGCCAAGGCAGGGGCTAGAAGGGTGAGAGAAATGGGTGAAGGGGGTCAAAGGGTAATAAGTAAATAATTTAAAAATGCAATGAAGTGGTCTTTAGTTGAAAAACAAGGAGGAAATTCTTTGGCATTCAAAATTCTTATTTCCCTATAAAAGTGTTAATTTAGGGGCACCTGGGTCACCCAGTCAGTTAAGGTCTGCCTTCAGCTCAGGTCATCATCCTGAGATCCTGGTATCTAGCCCCAAGACAGGCTCCCTCTCACCACCACCCTCCCAACCCCCGCTGGCTCATGCGCGTGCTCTCTCTCTCAAATAAAATCTATTAAAAAAGTTTTTTTAAAGTCTTCATTTGCTCTGTACACAGACTGTTCATATATATAAATGGTATAAAAAACAATGCAAGCTACTGATGGCAATATTACAATGGGAAATTTTTATTTAAAAAAAAGCATTTTATGAAGCATTCCTAAAGCAAAATTACAGGGCATTTTTTAGAGTACAAATAAACTTTTAAGTATCTTAAACTTTATGAAGAACAGAAGGAATTATGACAGCATGGTTGCTGGATTCTTTCTTTTCTCTCATCTGTCTCTGCCTGTTTCTAAATACACACACACACACACACACACACACACACACACGTAGGAAAGTGCACTGTTTACCAAGAATAACAGTAAGCAGTTAATGTCTAAATTACAATTTATATGATTTGCAAATGAGATAAAATTCTCATCATTTTGTAACAAATAGAAATCAGACTTTCTACTTGAGTAAATAAATTACTGGAATTCACATGACCTACATACACACACACACACACACACACTCACACATTAGCCCTTAATATAAAATACATTGTTTGTAAGCAGGCCGTGACCAGAAAAACCAAAGTCCTAAATAAAGATGTTTTAAAATGCAGTTCTAAGCTTTTAACATGGATTTTTTCACTAGGAAACTCTAGTAATTTTACCAAAGATATCTTAAGATTTTAAGATTATATCATGAAAACAAGATCTATAATGTTAAACATTAAGACACTCTATCAAATTTATCTTTCTCCAGGGCCTGGTGAGGAGTAAGAGTTCAATAAATACTTTCTTGTTGAGCAAAACTGAAGAAGATAGTATATTCCTATTAAGCTTTCACAGAAAAGCTGCATCAATAGGTCATAGGTCATAATCTGTACATGAAATCCAATCCAAAGATTATCATACAGAATTCTTGACATAAGCCCACAGCTAGACTATAAGACCCTGAAAAACATCAAAGAAAATCATTTTTAGTTCCTTAAGCTAACACATAGATTTTGAAATTTTAATTATTTTATCTGTATATATAAAATATATCTTTAAGCAAACAGTGAACAGATCATATATCTGTTCCACATCAAGAATTTAAAACATCAAGATTATGTGTCAGGGTTTTGGCCTTCCTTTACCGGTTCATGTGTGCATTAGAAACGAAGGACCAATTCCTGGTTATTATTCACAGGTCTTTCTTTACACAGCCTGTATTGCTATTTCACAACTGACATGACCTGACCACCAAAAACATTCAGTCAAAGTTTACATTCGGTAGCTTTTATTACAGATACAATAAACACAATTTTTTCATCTTCCAAATAAGTAAACCACATTCTAATATTAACCCTATTTTCCACTTTATACACTATATATAGATACCCCTTCTCTCCAGGAGAATCACGTTTTATAGCCCTTGTTTAGCAAGGAAAAAAAATAGCACTCTGAATGGTATTTCAAAGTCAGGTCAGCAGTATGGGGGAAGAAAACACCTCTATCATCTATTCACTTTTATAAATAAAATGTTCTGTTCTACTAAACCAATCGTTTATTTAAAATGGCATCCCAAAGTCATACCTTTAAAGAAAATTACCCAAGTGCTGATTGTATTGATAACTGTTTTCCACCAAAAAAAATTTCAGAGTAAAACTGTCATTCGTAGCTCTGTAACTAAATTAGTAAAGTAAAATGTTTATTTTCTAATGCCTTTATAAGTACATGTAGCAGAAACCATTTTATTTAAATACATGCATATATACACAATTAAAAGCCGCTCTCCAAAATGGCATCAAAGCTATTATAAACACATATTTGGTTCTAGAGAAAATATACTATGGTTGTATGCAACAAAAAGAATGCAGTTGCAGTAGAAAATTCCTTCAGTTTGAATCTGCTATGATTTTTTTATTACAGTGACATATCAACCAAATTTAAACTTAATCTTATCCTGAGTAGTAGTCATCTAATCTCACGCTGCTTAACAATTTTTACTCCAAAAGAGGTTGACTACTCACTTAGCAAATGTATGTTTCCAAGATACCAAGCCACAAAAGACAGTATTAAAATGTTTAAACTACTGTAAAAAGACCTGTAAATATCAGAATAATTTCTCTAAATTGAAGATTGTGGACCTAGTTCCTGGGAATTTGCAAGTTTTCTGTAGTATTTCTTGTATTAAATTTTTGTGTCAATAAAAAATAATAAATCAGCAGCCAGAGCCTAATTGTGGGAGGATAATGGAAAGTCAGGGAAGGGGAACCTGGAATGCTAACTTAATATACAAATAAATGGCCAAGTAATGCCAGGCTATACTACACACAGATTTCATAATAACTAGAATAGAGAAAAGTCACAGGAAATTGAGTTATCACAAGAAAAAAAATAGCTATGATGAGAGCTTTCCAACCCAAGTCCCTTGGAAAAAGCCACCAACTGGGTACAGGTGGATAGATTTCAGCCCCCTCAGACTGTGAAGTGGCTGGCTGGGGCTGGGGTATTCAGGATCTCCCTAGCCTGCTGTCTAGAGTCAAGAGCAAGTTAGTGCTTTTATATCCCATGGCCTACTCTCATTTTTAGTTGTGCCATGATGTGACAAAAGATTGCAATACTCTCATTTTTAATTGTGCCATGATGTGACAAAAGATTGCAAACCACTGAAAAGACATAACAAACTCTTATACCGCAGCAGTCACACTGCGGAAGGGGATTTATTTTCAGGAGTGAAAAGTCTGTCACATAATATTAAGCTCATTATTTTGATTGTTACTGGTATTACGGATTTGTTTTTAATTTCTGAATTTGTTTTGATTTCATCGTTTCATTAGATTTAAATTCATCAGAATAAATAATAAGTTGCTATGTAGACTTTTATGTTTGTATATAATTCAGTAATACCAGCACAAAAATGCTTTAAGTGTAAATGGGGTCTACAAGGATTTCTTTCCTCCCTTTTAATGGATCTGTAACAAATTGCAAAGCTGAAAAATACCTGGATTAGTGGGTGTGGGGTTAGACTATTCATGGAAGCTCAGGTCTCTCACAAACTTTGTGACCCTGGGTCAGTTATTTCCCTTCTCTTTAAGCCTTCGCTTCCTCACTTGTAAGATAGGGCTAATGACAGTTCCTATCCATGGAAGGGTCTACAAAGTGATTAAGCCCAGTACCTGGTATACAGTAACACTTGCAAAGAGCATGTCTTATGTATAACAAACGCATACTTTTAGTTTCACTTATTTAACTCATCTTAGATAAAAGACAATGGAAACCTGACTTTATATATGTGACCATAATCCATCTTTAAAGGGGCTTGAGGGTAGTTATATTGCTTTAGGAGGACTCCTACCATTCTAAAAATACTGTCCCGCAGCTGTTTAAAATTTATTTTTTTAGACCATAGCACCACTGTTTGGTTGTTTCCAATTTCTAAACCACAAATAGTAAAAGTGTACTCAGTCTACTGCAAACATAAATAGCAAATGCACGCTTCAGCACTTTTTAAAGGATATGGAAATTGGCAACAAAAATGCAGTTCATGTTGAAAATTTATGACAGCCCTGCCATATTTCTTCAGAAATACAATCAGGTAAAAATTAGGAAGATCTCTACCAGCTGGGTGGTATTTTTATGTTTTTTTACTTATATTTTCACTAACTGAAAGACTTTCATTATGCAACTTCTGGCACTTGATAAAATAGAGCAATAGTACCTTTGCTAAAACCACAGTTTCTTTGGTTATGTTTAGCATTACACAAACATCTTTCACCTTAGATATCCTTTTGCATTAGAGTGTTTAATTTTAAATTGACTAAAGGGAATTTCTTTTTACAGAATATTATGCTTTCTGGATATCATTAAGCACAAGAATTGTATTTTCATAACTTCTCAAAAGGTTACGTGTGTGTTACAATTATTAGGCATTTGGTTCCATAAAAATATTGTGAAAACTACTGCTAAAAGATGAGAATAGAAAAGTGATTCAGGGAAACCTAGAGAAGACTGATCTACTGTGATGCTATAAACTGAAAGAAAAAAAGCCCTGTTTTCTAAAATATGTAAAAAGGAACATGGATTTAGTATCTCTCCCCTGATGCAGTTTTTCTAAAATAACGCATCCTCAGCTTCCAAGGAGAAGAAAAGAAAAACAACCTGCTACATAGTTTGAAATAAATAATTTTTACCATTAAACTCAACAATGGAGAAATAAGTTTTGTCATTACAAATAATACCTCAAAACTGTTTCTCATAACAGCATTAAAATTCCTAATGCTATATATTTAAACTAGTTTTTAAGTACCAGTGCAAGCAAGATTGAAAGATTGTTAATCTTTTGATGCAATCAATAAAGCTGTTGAATCAACACCAAATAAATGATTAAATAAATGGAGGAGAAAACGGCACTTGGTCATTTCAGATGTTTTTAATGAGATTTTTTAAATGAATAATTCAAAAGCTGATGAACTATTAGTTCATATTATATCCTAAATATTTAATTGAAAGAATAAAACTACCAAGGAATTTTTAATGGCTCCTACTTTTCGTGGTGGTTCTTCTTTATATACATTTTTATCAAGCATGCTTAACTAATAAACATTTTCAAAGATTCATTAAATATATGCTCATTGGATTGGATGAAAAGTTTATAAGCATCTTATAACATATGCTTTTATAAAGTAATAAAAATAATATAAAGAAGACTTCAGATTAAAATATGCAATGTGACAAAATGAAGGTAAACAAAATGAAAAAGAGAAAAGTTCTGGGGTACCTGTAGAAAAATTAACTGGCTATGTTATATTTTTTATTTTACTGAAAAAAATAAGAGAGTCAAGACTATCAAACTATTACGCTTTATATTTTTAAGGCCCTATTTACATAATGTAAACAGTGTTCTTTCCCCATGTCTTATAACAGGCACCTGATTTTTGCCAGATAATTGCTTTCCTTTGTATTTACAAACTAGAAGGCAAACCTAACTGCTAAGCAAAAAACACCAATTACATAACACATTTTAAGAAACAAAAACAATTTTCTCATCTACAGTTAGCATCTATTCAAAATGTGAACTTATAAAAGCATTCAGATTTAATTTCTTCCTACTTTGAATACTGTTTAAATAATACAAACTTGGTATTACTGCACTACTGCATTTCTAGAAATTATCTTAAAATCTCTCAAATTCTCAATTTATATCTTGTTTGCTGAACAAGATCTCATTTGAAAGGTCCACTGCTTTGAACTGTCCATTATAAAATGACACTTAATCATATATTCCTAAAATAAGAGGTAGTCTAATCAATATGAAAGCTTGAAACAAAGTAGTATTTCTAAAACAACTTTTTAAATTAGGAATATATATTCTAGTGATGTAGTTTTCCGATTTGAAAGAGGACCACTTTTACAAAAATTGAGTGGCATTTTGTTTTCAGCACTAGGAGAAAAAAAAAGATTAAAGGTATAAATGTCTATCTCATTTGCTAGAATCATAAGTTCTAAGATAGAATGAGGAATTAAACAGCAGTTTTTGAAACATTCAAAGCTTGCAATATAAAACTAGAAAGTTTTCTCCTAATAATTTAAAAGAGCTTTTGGTTCAAATACTTTTTTAAAAATTATTAACTATAAAATATGGAGAGAAAAAATATCCATCTCTAATATATTACAATAATTTGCTGAAATTTTCATGCACGAAACAAATCAAGTTTCAGAATTTGGGAATCGCCACAACAATGAATTATAACAATGTCATTTATAATAAGGCTGACATACTTAAAAGAATTTCCATTTTGTTAAGTTGTAAAATAACTTAGATTTTGAAGAAAATTACTGTGATTCTAAGTTAACTGTAATAACTGCCATGACTGGTTTTTGATCAAGTAAAGAGCTGTTAACTTTTTAATTCTATATAGACAGTCCTTGAGTGACTCTGGGTCTTAACCCAGTACAATTTTACACTACCTGAAATTGTAACGTTTGGAACACTAATGTCAGTTATTGAAACAGTTACCTATTCTTTGTAGTAGATACATTAACTTCTAATCATATCTGCTATTTTAAGCTCTGAATAACAGAGGACTAAATCATGTGATTAAGGGTATAGAAAAACGTAAGAAAATAGCTATAAACAGACCGATTATAACACTTCATTTCCGGTACTGTTACTTCCTTCGCAAATATTTGAGTTATTTTATAATATTTTAAACCCTTAGAAAAAGAAATAATTACACATCTGTGATCATCTCGAGATACAGGCTCCTTAAAATAAAAGTGCATACAATTTTATATTTTAAAATTTATTAACCCAAAGATAAGTTGTATCTGTTTTAAAAAAGAACTATTTCAAATGCTGCTGTTATGTTGGATTAAATTGCATACACAGTTCATGAAAACCTCTAATACAGAGTTAAGTCTATTTTTCCTTGCCAGAAAGAAAACAAAACAGTTTGTCATACCATTACAAACTGAAGTTATATACAAATAACATAACCCGAGACCTACTCTGATCATCTAAGCAACTACAAATTAAAGCATCAATCTTCACAGTCCAGTGGCACTTTAAATAATTTTATGAAAAAAATTATTTTTTTGCACATTTATTTCTTTACCACAAGAAATTCATTTCCTGGGCTTCTTACAGAGAAAAAAGTCACTTGTTTTGGAGCATAGTATACATCAAAAAATACTTGGTAATCCAATAGACTATTTTCCTACATTATGGTCAGGCAACAGACCCCACCAAATACTGAAGATTGACATTTGTAGGTAATTCAATAGTTAGATGATGATTCTTCAGTAGTTTCACAGTGGCACAATTTTTCACATTACTTGAAACCACTGTTAAACCTATAACACATTTTCTGTTTCGCTATGGGTATTTTTTCTATCTTTAACCCTAAAAGAAATATCTTTTATCTGTTTGCAGTACAAAAAGCATTCATAATTCAGAAATGTTTTCCTTTTTTGCAATGCATGACTTTGAACTCATGATTTTTCAAAGATCAGTTAAACATTGTGTTTCTTTAAGACCAGAGCCTTATTTATGTGAGCCTGTGGCTTACCTAACAAGAATTTTTCTGTTCCAGGGAAAGTCAGTCAGTTTGTATCTTAAATACCGTAATCTAGTTTCAATCCATATAGACATCTGCAAGGGAAGGCACTCGTCAAATGTTACAACACCCAGCAACCAAATCATAGATTGTAAGAATAATTTTTCTACACAACAATGAGAAAACAAAAAAGCAAAACGATGGAGGGAAATAAAACGTGTGATATTAAAAATTAATAAGCAACAACACATTTATCATTAGTATAACAGTACACTTATGTAATGCTTTCTATACAATTCAAATACTTAATAAAACCCCAATGTGAATACAGTGAGTGCCTTTTTAATCAGATGCCATGGAACCTGCATATAATAGTATCTAGAAATTTGTTCTGTAATCATATGATTGTACAAAAATACTGACTGTGTAATCACTATGTATATTTTATTGCCTATTTCTAAAAGCTACCAATATTAAATGACAAACTGCCAATGTTACATGAAAATAAGTATAAATTAATGCATTAATGAAAATTGAACCCATAATCAAAACATCTAGTAAAATAAAGCAGATACCATTTTGAGTGATTGTTTACTGTTTTATTAACTTAACAAACTTTCAAGACTCTAAAATCTTACTAAAGTGTAGCTAGTATAATAATCTCAAATGTACAATATGCTACTAGCACTTAATATATAAGAGCTACTATTGGTAAGTGCTTTATTTTTTTTAAATAAGTAAGTTACGCTCAAAGTACCTTTCACTTTAGAGATGATGAAAACGATGCTCAGAAAGGTTAAGTAACTCACCTGAAGTCAGACAATTATTAAGTGGTAGACAATTTGGCTCTAAAGTCCATGTTTTTATCTATCCTTATAAGCATCATAGTAAAATATTACTTTTAAATTTTGAAAAAAAAATGTGACATTCACGGACATAATGCCTAGATCAAATATGTAGGAGATTATTATATGAGCATACATAAATATCTTAAGACTTATGAAAAACTTTTGTACTTGTTAACAAATGACTGTTCTGCACCTATCTTATTTGCTACTTTCTACATTCAAAGGAACAAATCAAAAGAGTGGTTACCTAAAGTTTGGATACTCTTAATGTGAATTAAACAGTCACATGTGCACATAATCACATGTATACTACTTACTAATAGGAACAATATGAGAATTTCAATAAACTAATATTAAAATGAAGCATAAAAATATTTTCTGATTACTAACCTATAAAATAAAATCCATATTAAACTATTTTATTTATTGAAATTTGAATAAGTTTAAACAAGTAATTATACGTCATTCATTTTGCTTTTAATGTGAACTAAAAGTTACTCTTTGAATTTTAATTATCCTCATTTTATAAAACCAAAAGCCCCAAATCACTATGTGAAACTTGAAATTAATACTGCATGTCAATTACACCTTCAAATAAATAAATAAATCACATAAAAAGCTGAAGTCCATTCTAGAGTTTAATGTAAGAATTGGTAAATGTAAATAATCTCATTCAGCAACTTTCCAACTTAAAATATAAGAATTCACTTCTAATTGCTTGAGTTGTTCACTCAGGTAAGTTTCTTATTTCTTTTCCAGTGAATAATGTTTGGTTAAATATAGGAAAAGCTATACCACCAATGGAATGTGATTATCTATAATGAAAGTAAGTTATTCCATATTCCCATTTTGAAAAGTAAATGAATATATCAACACACCCTATAACATTTATATAAACCTTAAAATACCAGCTAGCTGAAAGCGAACAGAACATATAATCAGGATAATTTCATACCATGCATAATCATTCTTCACAGCATTTTTATTATGCAGTATGGAATGGATTATAGTAAATGTATTTCACACATGCTATTTCTTATTCAAAAGGAAATACAAAATAGGATATAAAACAGTTCTAGCCAAATCTTCATTCAAATCCAACCTTCATGGACGCCACTGTAATTGAAAGACATTTCCAAACAGATAGCTATGGACTTCATTTTCCTTTAAAATCATATGTCTTTTACATCTGTTCCAACTAAAACATTCATGTTCTTAAACTTTACCAAACTGTCTTATGCTTAGTTTTTAAAATATTGTAGTTTTATTTTGTTTTACTTTAATTTACAACTAGTTATGCTCAAAAAATTGTTTAAAATTTCAAATTATGCTAACATGTTAAAAAAAACAGTAGCGTATGCATACCTAATCAACATTTTAATTCAGTGATTTCCAAAGTTTCTCAAACTTCACTTATTTTTAACTAACCTTCATGCAACTCCTTAAAATGGGATGAAGAAAATATTTTGTCAGTTTAAGATTAACACGTATTCATATTTTTAAGATGAATTTTTAATTTCACTATGAATATATCTTCCAAAACAGAGTCAATGGTTCCAAGATCAGACATCAAAATGAATACTATTAATTTTCAATACTGCACTTTACTTTGACCTACTCAATAATTATAAATTAAAAATAAACATGAACTATTAAAATATGACATAAAAATCTCTGACTTAAACGATGATACTCCTTTTTGTAGAAGCCTCTACAAAATTATAAGATTTCACATAATTATGAAATGAGTTAAAACAAGTTTCAGATCCAGGGTATATTAAAAATAATTATAAGCAAAATGATAAAGAGAGGGGAAAAAAGAAGCATGGAAATTAGCAAAAGCCTTATGTATTTCTTGATGAAATATATTTAAAATGTAAAAATCTAAAATAACAAAAATTTAAGATTACTAATTAACAATAAATTCAGAAGCATTTATAAAGTTCATAGAAAATCAGGTTGGTTTCTATCAATGGTCTCTTGCATAAAGTAGTCAAATGGCTAGTTTAGGAAGACTGCCTAAATAATTTTATCCACAGGCCTTTCTTAACAGGTAACTTCAGAAAATCATGTATACTATCACCATTCTTCCCATCAAAATCCCAATTTTAAAATACTTTTGCTATTCAGAATATTCACCTAGAACAATTAATGGTTCTCAACAAAATAATGCGACATTTGCAAATATAAAATTCCATTTAATGTATTGAAGAATGAATTATTTTTTAAAATATTTTATTTATTTATTCATGAGAAACACAGAGAGAGGCAGAGACAGAGGGAGAAGCAGGCTCCATGCAGGGAGCCCGATGCAGGATTTGATCCCAGGACCCCAGGATCACTACCTGAGCCGAAGGCAGATGCTCAACCACTGAGCCACCCAGCTGCCCTTGAAGAATGAATTAATACAAAAAGGGGATACTTGTACTTTTTACACTGATTTTCAAGTGCAAACATGCAAAACGTAGAAGGATAATACAGCATAAGTTGGGTCCATTCTATAAAATGTATGTACCTGCATATAAAAATAGCTAGAAAAAAAAATAGCTAGAGAACAATTACAAGGCAACATGGAATACAAGACAGTTTAGATACAGTTTATACACAAATACCAATAAACTATAAAGATAACGTTAATCTCAGTGAGATTACTGATGGCAGACTCCAAAAAGGAAGTTCTATCCCCTGTTTTGGAGGAAGGTTCCATTTTCATTTAAAACACAGAAATAGGTAGTTATATTAAGTCATGGAAGAGATGGTGATGAACAAAGGAATGAAGGGGGCAGAACAGAAAATAACATAAAAACAACTAAAATAAAGGAGATATGGGTGACGGACACTGAAGGAGGCACTTGACAGGATGAGCACTGGGTGTTTTACTATATGTTACCAAATCGAATTCCAATAAAAACATATACAAAAATAAATAAATGAGTCTCTTGTAGACAGCAAAAAAAATATAAAATAAAATAATATAATAAAATAAAATAAAATAAATAAAAGGAGATATATACCATGAAGCTAATAAATGGCATTTATATTTATCTAACTATGAGATCAAAATCTGAGGTGTCAACTCTGACATGTGTTCTCTCCTTTAAACTCTGTAGTTAAACAATCACCAATTCCCCTTAATTCTGCCTCCTAACCACATTTGAAATCAGTTTTCATTTCTAGTTCCCTAGTAACACTCTCAGGATTCAGACTAACCATCTCTCTCCTGAACCCCCTTTGTGATCTCCTAGGTAGTCTCCCTGAATCCCCTCACTCCCATCTCCATCTCACCTTAATGTGACACCAATTCTCTGCCAGGTTGGTCTGTTTGAAATGTACATCAGCTCAGGTTAACCCTCACTAAAAAAACTTCTCAGTGGATCCCCAATGTTCTCAAAATAAAGCCTAGAGTCTTTAACATGACATTATTGATTTGGTCCTTACCTTTATTTCCAGTTTCACCTTATACTCCTCCAACCTCATATGAAGGCTTCATCCTGCCCATGAGGAACCTCTCTCTCAGGTACAACCTACTCTCTGCATCTCTTTCTTCATCTTCAGGCCAGCTCAACTACAACTTTCCCAAGGAAGTTCCCCTTTGACCATCTCTCTCTCCTCAACCCTCTCAAACTAGGCTACATCTTAGAAACTCAACAAGTACTTCTCTATGGCAGAAGTTTTAGATATACATACAATTATCTGACAATTTTTATTATCTTTTAAATGACAGCTTTCTATTATAAACTGTAAGTTACACAGAGGAAGGATTATATCTTTTTGTATTCCACTATTCCCCAGTACTTGGACAAGAGTTAGAAATAATAAATATTTGCTACCTGCTAAGTCAAGAAGACACAGGAAGATGTTGCCACTCAGAAGACTCACAGGATATAAAAGGCTATCAGGTCACCAAATATTCAATCTCGGAGAGCACTTGTAGATAATCTACTTCAGCAGTTTCCAACTATATTCATTGGAGCCTTGGGAGAATGGACTAGAAAAGCAAGATATTAGATCCATTTACTACACACCTCTGCCCTTGCTCCAACCAAATCAGCTTCACATTTTGTGCTTTTACACACTGGGGCTTCACATAATATTTCATCCAAAAAAGAAAAAGAAGTTGAAAACCTCTATTTTGAATAATTTCCAAATCCTCATCCATTCACATAAGCTCCCTTCCTCCTGTTATCGTTTCTAACATACTGATAGAAACCACTCTAGTAACTCTGCCACACCCTAAAATCATCTTAATTTTCTGATTCCTTGACTCCTCCACATCTAATCAGTTACCAGATCCTAATATTCTTGCTTTCTCACTTCTATTCCTTTTTCCCCATCTCCTCTGCTGCTAGACAAAAACAGATTCAAATCCTTTTTGTTCCTGGAATTACTACAAGAGCTTCTTACATGGCTTACTTAACTCCAATCTCCCCTTCCTTAATAACACCCGTGTTGGACTTATCTTTCTCATACAGTGCCTTCCTTGTATCCATAATAAAAATGTTTGGCAGATTCCAGTTTAACATCCTAACAAAACCAACTGCCCCTCTCTGGCTTTTAAAGTCCTCCTTTTACAACCTGCCCAAACCACCTATTTCAATCTATTAGGCTTCCTTCTTCTTTGATCAGTTTTCTCCAAACTACATCATAATCATTCAAGGAGGATGCTCTATACTTCTCCTCTGTGTAATCCGGACCACAAATCCAAAGCTGAACAGCCTGAGTTACCAAGGCATATCAGATATGGTAAAATAGAACTTCATGTTCCCAGCTTGACAAGTTTAAACTGTAATAACCACCTTTATATCTGCTGCACTCTCTGTTCTTCTTCAGTGCATTAAGTTTTGGCATAAACTCCCTCAATTATACAATATTAAATTACTGAGCTTATTGAAAGACCTTAGATAATATAGCCCACAACCTGCATTTTATAGATGAGGAAGTGAAACTCCTTGTTCAAGGTCACACAGTCAAGTTAATGGGAGGCCAGACATACACTGCAAGTCTAGCTCAGCTCCTCTATTTCTGATACTCCAGCTCCCATTCTCTCTTATAACAATCATGAAACGGGACTAGACTTGGACTGCTAGGGTTTGAGTCAAGGTCACAGTGTATACTTGAAAAACAATGTGATTCTTCATAATATTAATTTTTAGCTACTTATCTTTCCAGCTGTGCAAAATGCTAAGACTCATTCATTTAACAAGTATTTACTGAGCACCTACTCTGTGCTTGGAATACATCAGTGAACAAAACTGACTAAAATAACCATCTTTGGGAAGAATACATATTAGTAAAGGAAACTGCTAATATATGAATGAATAAATAAGTTAAATATTTACAGTTTCACAAAGCCATAAGGTCTTTAGAGAAAAATAAAGTACAGCAAGGTATACTCCATTGTTTAGAGATATAGGAAATGAAAAGCAACCAACATCCATGACAAGAAGAAAAGAAAAATGAGAAGAGTGAGGTTTGGAAAGGCAAGTGAATAGTCTTTTTAAGAAGGAAGGTGAGCAACTGTGTCAAATGCTACAGATAGATCAAGGAAGATGAGCACTGAAAAATGACCACGAGATTTAGTAATGCAGACGTCACTGGTGACCCGAGAAGTTTTGGATGAGAGATGGAAGCACAAATCTGAATGAAGCAAATTCAAGAGATAATGGGAAGATAACAAGATAGCACAAGCAACTTTTTTTGAAGAGTTATGCTAAAAGGGGAGCAGAGAAATGAATGGTAAATGGAGAGTGTGTGATCAAGACGTTGTGGTTGTTGCTGCTGTCTGTTGCTTATGATAGGAAATCTGTGCAACTCTGTGTGCTGTTGATCCAATAGAGAAAGAAATTCTGGGGTAGGGAAGCCTGGGTGGCTCAGTCAGTTAAGTGTCTGCCTTCCGCTCAGGTCATGATCCCAGGATTCTGGGATTGAGCCCTGTTCAGCAGAGAGTCTGCTTCTCCTTGTCCCTCTGCCCTTCACTCATGCTTGCTCTCTCCCTCTCTCTCAAATAAATAAATTTTTTTTTTATAATTTTAAGGTCTTTTTTATTTATTCATAGACAGGGAGAGAAAGAGAGGCAGAGGGAGAAGCAGGCTCCACGCAGGGAGCCCAACATGGGACTCGATCCCCGGTCTCCAGGATCAAACCCCGGGCTGCAGGCAGCGCCAAGCCGCTGCGCCACCACCGGGACTGCCCTCAAATAAATAAAATCTTTAAAAAAAAGAAAAGAAAAGAAAAGAAAAGAAAAGAAAAGAAAAGAAAAGAAAAGAAAAGAAAAGAAAAGAAAAGAAAAGAAAAGAAAAGAAAAGAAAAGAAAAGAAAAGAAAAGAAAAGAAAAGAAAAGAAAAGAAAAGAAAAGAAAATTCTTGGGTAATGTCCTTGAGAAAGTGGAATCAAAATGTATGTGTGGATGGATTGCCCTTAGATGGTAGTATAGATATTTCAACTATAGGAACAATCAAGAAGTGGGCACAGATGGATGCATGTATGTATCTGGTGATGGAAACTTATGTAAGTTTTCTACTGAATAATTAGATCCTCTAAATGAAATAGGGAGCAAAGTCAGCAAGTGAGAATGAAGATAAGGGAGAAGGTGCTAAAGGTTTACGGAGAAAGGAGAACTTTTGAAATGGCTGTCCAACAAAATGAGTGAATAGACCAGAAGAATAAAAGTTGGAAAAGGAGTAAAATTTGAAGGTACTGACCATGGTTTAAATTAGAAAAATAAGTACTGTGTGTTTCCTGACACACTGACTTGTGTCTATTCAAGTACAGAGTTGGCAAAAAGTTAATCCAAGGAAGGAGGGAGAGAGAAGCCAAAGAACTGAAAGGAGAAGTAAAAAGAGAAAAAGAAGTTCAAGAGTTTAGTGTATTTGCATTGTGACAATTATACTGACAGACTATAGATTACAAGTGGGTAAAAGAGGGAGATGAGAATCCAAGAATGGCAAGAGAATTTTTTAAAATGGCCAGGTCAATGGATTTGTTGGTATTGGGATAATAGAAGGGTATGATGTGAAGAGAAATAGTGGTGATCAAAAAGAGCGGGAGTCTTCAAACTGAGCTCATAAAATGGTTGCAGGTATTGATGATACTAAGATAAAACTGTAATCAGTAGCTAAGATGAGGGACAAGGTATTTAGATACAAGAAATATCCACTTGTGATCTCAAATTTCTGACCAAATCTTCACACCTCTAATAATGCCCTCTAAATCTACGTAACTGGGAACTCTGCCTGGACCATGTGTTTTTAAAAGTCCCATTCTGGCCCTCTTCTGGCCATGCCCATTTCTGCTGGGGAAGAAGTCCATGGGAGCTAAGCAGACTTGCTTGACCCAAGCCTGCATCCTCTTTTATTTAGAAAGACTATGTTTCAGGTTCCAGGACCCTCATAATTCCTGATCCAACATCAAAACCCAAGTTCAGAACCAATACAAACTTCTTCCTCACGTCCTTCCTGAGTACTGATTATACTGTCAGTTTATTTACCCTTAAATCTAAGGGATACCCAAGAGGAGATACAGGGATGAGAGGAGTTTGAACATGTTAGGTGGAGTATCTACATCTGTGCAAGCAAGGTTCCTCATCATTGGGAGTGAGAACAGAAAGAAGTGGGCAGAGGGAAGGGCAGACTCCCTGCTGAGCAGGAAGCCTGGCACAGGGCTCCAACTGGTAGGACCCTCGGGGATCATCATCCAACGTGGACACTTAACCAGCTGAGCCACCCAGGTGCCCCATAACCTCACAAGACTTTAAAAGACAAAGGGAATAATTATTATTTTATGATTGGGAAAAGTAAAGGAAAGTTGGGTGATTTGACAAGGTCACATATATCAATCAGTTAAGTGGATAACATAACAAACTCAGTCTCCAATTAAAATGCAATTATATTTGAAATAAAAATATAACCCAGACTTTCAAATCTTGGGAAATTTAAAAACACAATGCCAAATAAATGTTTCAAAGGAGAAATCATAATAGTTATCAAAAAAATACTTAGAACTAGAGGACACTGAAAACTGATATACCAAATGTGATACTATTATTTTATACACACACACACACACACACACACACATATATATTTGATATTCATCCCAGTTCGTAGCAAGAAACTCCTAAAACTCATGGAATTTCTGAAGTGATTAGAGCAATAAAGATGTCATTTGTTATGTTAATGACATTTGGAAAGCCCCTAGGTAACCTAAGGATAGGAGCTTTTGCCAGCAGATCTAACCATAGGATTAGAGGGTTGGAACTTTCACTCCCACTCGCTTAACTCTCCCACCTCCACTGGATAAGGAAGAAAACAAAGAGATTGAGTTCAATCACCAACAGCTAATCAATAATACCTATGTAATGAAGATTCCGTAAAAACTCAAAGGACCAGGTTTAGGGAGCTTCTAGTCTGGTAAAGAAAGAAAGGTTCAAGGGCAAGTGGTACACTTAAAGAACAGAGAACCTTACACCCATCCCACACACCTGGCTGTTCCTGAGTTACAAACTTCTGTAATAAACTAGTAATCTAGTAAATAAAATACTTCTCTGAATTCTGTGAGCTACTCTACCAAATTAACTAAGGTGGGGGACTGTGGGAACCATCAATAGCCAGTTAGTCAGAACCATGGAACCACGGCTAATGACCTAGACTTGCCATTGGCATGTGAAGTGTGTATGCTGGGTGCAAGTCTTGTAAGCCTGAGCCTTTTAATATATATTATCTGGTTTGGTGGTGTGGAAGAAAAAAACAATCAGACATCAGAATTGCTGTCAGACTAATACCAAGACATGTGAGTACGGCTAAAGTTATAGTGCCACAACAAAACAAAACAAAACAAAACAGGCAAGCATACTTTAGAAGACAAATATCAATGTGTTTGGTATTTAATGTTACACATATAGAATGAGTCCAAAGAAAGGCAAAGAAAAGAAACCATAGTCATAAAGCCAGAAAAAAAATGAAATAGAAAACACTGAAAAAAAACAGTATCAACAAAACTAAAAGCTACTTCTTTTAAAAGAGTTTACCCAAGATTGGTCAAGGAAAGAAAGATTCAATGTGGGAATGAAAAGGACAACATAACCCTATAGAGAGAAAATACCATAAATATCTTTACTGAGATAAATTTGAGAAGATGAACTGGATAGTTTCCTAAAAAATTATAACTTAATAAAATGAATCGAAATAATAAACCTAAATACATCCATGGCTATTTAAAAAATTCATTCTGTAGTTTAAAAAAAAACCCTGTCACTCCACACTCACAATTTTATAGCTAAGTTATACAATACCATCTACAATCAGATAATCTTGACCTAATATCAATGGTTCTAGAGAGGAAATTAAGGGGGAAACTACTCTTATCTGGTAAGAATTGTAAATGGCTGTTTATAACAGAGATCCAACACGAGAAACTTAAATACATAAGGGTTTTGGTTGGTTTGCTTTCACATGAGGTACGTAATTGTTGGTATTGGCTTTAATGGCTATATATTAGTTTTATATTGCTACTGAAACAACTATCACAAATGGGGAGGCTGAAAACAACACAGTTGTATTATCTTATAGCTCCAGAGGACAGAAGTTTGAAATTGGTTTCAGTGGGCTGAAATCAAGGTGTCAAGACGGCTGCAGTGCTTCTAAAAAGCTCCACTTGTCCTTTACAGATTCTAAAGCTGCTTATGGTACAGTGCTGTGAAAAACACGGTATGGCAGTTCATCCAAAAAATTTAAAACAGTTATGATATGAGAGGTGCTTGGGTGGCTCAATCAGTTCAGCATCTGCCTTCAGCTCAGGTCATGATCCCAAAGGTCCTGGGATGGAGCTTGAATTCCAGCAGGGAGCCTGCTGCTCTCTCTCCCTCTGCTACTGTCTTTGCTTATGTTCTCACGAGTGTAGCAATTCCACTTGTGTACATGTATCTGTAATAACCGAAAGTGGAGGCTCAGATATTTGTGCATCAATGTTCATAGCTGCATTATTCATAATAGCTAAAATGTAAAGCAACCTAAGTATCTATCTAAAGATAAGCAAAAGTGGAATATGCATAAACTAGAATATTATTCAGCCTTCCTTTTTGGAAGGAAATGTGACATATGCTATGAAGCCATCATGCTAAGTGAAATAAGCCAGTCACAAAAAGACAAATAGTGTCATGACTCACTTATGTGAAGTCATACAAAGAAGTCAAAATCATAGATACAGAAAAAAGAATGGTAGTTGCCCTGTGCTGGGAGGAAAGGAGAATTAGGAATTACCATGTAATAGGTATAGAATTTTAGTTTTACAATACTTACAGAGTTAGGAAGACAAGTGATGAAGATGTACAACATTATGAATACCTAGAACCACTTAACTGTATACTTAAAAATGATTAATGGTAAATTTTATGCTGTGTGGATTTTATCACAGCAAAAAAAGGGAAGGAAAGAATTAAAATATATACATATACCAGTTCAGCCATACAAGCACCACTCTCCCCCAGTACTGCAAAATAAGAGTCAGAAAGAGAAAACAATTCTCCTTGCCACACAACTCAGTATATGTGCTGGAGAGATGAATCTACTGTTGCTGCAGTATGACTCACTTCCCTCATGATTCACTTAGCTTGAGCAATTTCATCACACTGAATGGTTTGAGACTTTGAATTATTTATCAAACAACAGGGCCCCTAAAATCAAGCACTCAGGTACTCATCTAAATCTAAAGTAAACTGCTCTATAAAGAATACAACATATATATAACAAAATGGATTAATACCTGTAACATATAAAAAGCCACTTAAATTTAATCTGAAAAAATCAATGCCTGAAAGGAATGAAATGTTTGTAATTCACAGAACAATAAATATAAATGGCCAAAACCTTTGAAAAAAGGTTCAACTTCACTAAGATAAATATAAAATAAACTATCATTCTATACTGGTGTTGAAAAAAACAGGCAAATACAAGTGTTGGTAAAGCTGTTGTAAAACAAATATTAGCCATTGTTTTAAAAAGAATATAAACTAGTACATTTATAAAACAATTTGGTAATATTAGTCAAAACTTCAAATGACCAGTCTGTTGGTTTCACTTTTAGGCATACACCCTATAATAAATTGAACAAATTAGTAGGAACAAAGATGTACATTAAGAGTTGGCTAAATATTTAAAAGCTGAAAACAATTCAAATGTCTACTAATAGAGACTATCTATAGTAAATAATAAGTATGTTGATATAAGAACAACAAAGGATGGGGTGTCTGGATGACTCAGCCAGTTGAGTGTATGACACTTAATTTCGGTTCAAGTCATGATCTCAGGATCATGAGAGTGAGCCCTATGTGGGGCTCCACACTGGGCATGGAGACTGCTTGCGATTCTATCTCTCCTTCTCTTTTTGTCTTTCTCCCCCTTTACACGGGCATACTCTCTTAAAAAAAAAAAAAGGTAATAATAACAAAAGAGACTTCAAGGTACTGACAGAAATATATCCACAACAGATAACAAGGTTTATTTTTTTTTAATACTTTATTTATTTATTCATGAGAGACACAGAGAGAAAGAGAGAGGTAGAGACACAGGCAGAGGGAGAAGCAGGCTCCATGCAGGGAGCCCGACTTGGGACTCGATCCTGGGTCTCCAGGATCATGCTCTGGGCCTAAGGCAGGTGCTGAACCGCTGAGCCACCCAGGGATCCCGATAAGAAGTTTAAAAAGGTTTTATGGGGGACATCTGGGTGGCTCAGCGGTTGAGCACCTGCCTTCAGCCCAAGGCGTGATCCTGAAGTCCTGAGATCGAGTCCCACATCAGGCTCCCTGCATGGAGCCTGCTTCTCCCTCTGCCTGTGTCTCTGCCTCTCTCTCTCTCTCTGTCTCTCATGAATAAATAAATAAAATTTAAAAAACTTTTAAAAAGGTTTTATGGTTTCATTTTCAAAATAAAAATAGTCTTATTCATCTAATTACATATAATTCTGAACTCATATCAAATATGTGTATAATACTAAAATGCTTAAAAAAAAGAAAAAAATATTCTGAAGGCCTTTAGCAAATAATCCTCCCAGGTCACTTGGATTTTTAAAAATCATACAAAAACTACTCCAAATTTAGAATTAAGACAACAGTCTTTAGTACAAAATCCCTACCACTATAACTAAAGATCTTTTAAATGGTCAAATGGTAATCAATATATTATGGAGAACACTGAAAGTTGGTTCTAAAGAGGATTTATTTCTTTTATTTTTTCAAAAAAATATTAATTTTATTATTCTCTAAATTATTCTTTAAGTTTTTATTCAAATTCCAATTAGTTAACATACAGTGTAATATTAGTTTCTGGTGTATAATATAGTGATTCAATACTTCTATACCACACCCAACTCATAGCAAGTGCACTCATTGCCCATCACCTATTTGACCCATCCCCCACCCACATTCCCTCTGGTAACCATCAGTTTGTTCTGTATAAAGTCTGTTTAAAGATGATTTATTTCAAACTCCTAAAAGTCATTTAAATGTACATAATTAACTACTCAAAGTTAAAATTCAAGACAATTAAGTACACAACTATGCCAATACAATAGCATTCAAAGCCTTTTGAGATTGTAAAACAAGAAAAAAGAAAAAAATTCAACAGACTGAAAGCCAATTAACTCCAGGAAGAGATTATAAACAATAAAGCAATGTATAAATGAACAAGCATAGCTCACAGCTACAGTATCAAACGATTCAGTGACCACCCAAGTAAATAACAGCTCAGAAGGAAGAAATGGGTTTTCTACAACACCTTATGAAACAAATTCAAATATCTGACCACACACATTTCCAATCCATGTAGTTACAGAGGAGCAGAATAACAGGAAAAATAATAAAAAATGAAGAGAAAGTATAAATTAAGCCATATGGAAAAGTGATTTGATTGACAGCATTCAAAGAAATGACAACAGTAAAAGCTATTGGAAGGAAATCAGGATTACCTGAAAGAAATAAGAAAGTACTAATGATTAATTTACTCTATTATTAAAACAATAAAATGCATGAGCATTTAAATTTGTATAATAAGCACTATTATAAAATAAAGGCTAAATGTTATTACATTTCAGGCATCTGTGAATATACAGAAAAAACAAATTCATAAGAACATGAGCAGTAACCAATAGTATTTGTTTATAAAATTAAACAGAATTCAAATGCTTCTTCATAAAAGTTGAATACCAATAACTTTTATAATCCGGAATGCATTTCAAGGTACCAAAATTCATATATGATTATTTACAAAGCTAATAGTCAATAACTTATACAGATATATTATCAAAGTAACAGAGCTCCAGTTAATCTAAGCACAACTTTTTGACATCTCAACTCGAAAATATCACCTTCTTTTATAATATGAATCAGTGGAGGACATTATAGATTAAGTATAAAATGTCTGGATTGTTATTAAGATACTATTACTAATATAGAAATCAGCACAGATAAATATACTAATCTGAGGATTAGTATTACAACACTGTGGCTTTCCCCTTAAGATTAAAAAAAAAAAGTATAGCAAACAGCTCTTACTTATTATTTCAATGCATGGACAATCCAATCAGATGTTCTTAAAACAGATTTTATAGTCCAAAAATATTTTTGTTCATTCTCACAAAGCACAAAATATCTCATTTGTATAACAAAATGTTTTAATGTTCCTCATACCACTAAAATATACAATGTCTTTAGTATATAGACATTTACATTTACTTTAGAAACTTAATTTTAAGAATAAATGAATTTGTCCTTGAAAACTGGCTAAAGAAACTTCACCAAAAATAAACATAATGAAGGGGTGCCTGGGCGGGTCAATCAGTTAATAGCCCAACTCATGATTTTGGTTCAGGTCATGATCTCAGAATCATGGGATCAAGTCCCACATTTGGCTCCACACTGGGTATAGAGCCTGCTTAAGATTCCCTCTCTTCCTCTGCCCCTCCATCCCTGCTCCTCCACTCCCATGCTCTTTCTCTCTAAAAATAAACAAAATAATTTAAAAATAAAAGTAATTCTTTTATTTAAAAAAAGCACAATAAGGAAGAAACAGAAAAGGCAGAAATATGGGTACAAACAACAGAGTAGCACTCTCCCGAGTTTTATAAATCATATTTGATAATTAGAACAAAATTTGTAACATTATCTGGTACTAAAGTTAATGATACTTTAAAAACAAAGGTAAAGGAAATAAGTGGGAAATATCAGAAAGGGAGACAGAACATGAAAGACTCCTAACTGGGAAACGAACTAGAGGTGGTGGAAGGGGAGGTGGGCTGAGAGTGGGGGTGACTGGGTGACAGGCACTGAGGTGGGCACTTGGCGGGATGAGCACTCAGTGTTATTCTATATATTGGCAAATTGAACACCAATAAAAAATAAATTTATAAAAAAAAAAAGAAAGGTAAAGGAACCTATATAGAAATAAGCCTTCTACATGTCACTTTAAGTGAAAAAAAGACTGATAGTCTTTTCACTTTAAGTGAAAAGTAGATTAAGATAGCCTACAAATGAGAATTATACGAATTATATTACACTCAAAAATCCTATAAAAAAATTAGATATAATCCTTAAAATAACTTCCAGTACCCATAGGAAGGCAGGAGGGGGGGAAAGAAAGAATGAGGGAAATGAAGATAATAGAAAACAAAAAAAATAAATAAAGCGGGAGACAAGCTATGGAACATTAATAATTAATGTCATTAGAATTTAAAACAGCCTGGTTTGGCAGAGTGGATAAAAACATATTAAAGTAATTCTTTGAAAATAAACCTTGAAAAAGGCACAACCATATAAACATTTGATTAAAAAGCAGGGGTGGCTATACTAATATCAAATAAAGTAGATTTTGGAGCAAAGAAAATTACTAGAAAAAAAACATTACATAATGATAAAAAGATCAATCTGCTAGGAAGACACAACGCTACAAATGTTCACACACCAAAAAATAAGAGTCTCAAAATATTTAAGCAAAAACAGAGCTGGAAAGAAAGACAAATCCACAATTATAACTGGGGACTCAAGAACTCGTTCTGAGCAACTGATAAAAGTATTTGTCAGAAAACTGCCAAGGGTATAGATACCTGAATACAACCAACAGTATCCAACTGAAATATATAGAATATTGCCCCCAACAACAATGTCCATGGAACATTCAAGACAGACTATATAAATCCTAGGCCATAAAACAAATATCAACATATTTAAAAGAACTGAATTCATACAGATCATGCCACCTAACCAAAATGGAATCAAACTAGCATTCAAAAATGCAAAGACAAAAAAAAAAAAAAATTAAAAAAAAAAAATGCAAAGACAATAAGAAAATGTCCAAACACTTGCAAATGAAACAGGACACTTCCAAAAAATTGACAGGTCAAAGAGGAATTCACAAAGAAAAATTTCAAAAACATAAAACTGAAAGAAAATAAAATTACAATGCATCAAAATAAGTTTGATGCAGCTAAAGTAGTTCAGAGAAAGAAAGTATACACATTTATATTATTAGAAAAGTCTCAAATAAATTAAGTTCTTACCTCAAAAAAAAAAACTAAAAAAAAGAGGAAATAAACCCAAAGAGACAAAAAGGAAAGAAATAATAAATACATAAAATTAAAATAGAAAAAAATCAATAAAACTGCTAGTTCTTAGAGAAAAAAATCCACAAAATTGATAAACCTCTAAGAAGACTGACAAAATAGGTAAAAGACAAATCAAACATGTGGAATGAAAGGGAGGTCATTTCTACAAACCTTAAAGTCAGTAAAAGGATAATAAATGAATACTAAGTTATGTTTACAAATTTGACAAATTATCAGAAAAAAAACTAATTCCTTAAAACCAAACACTAACAAAACATTACCAAGATGAAATAGATATGTCCTATAACAAAGTAAATAAATTCAAAGTCTGCCTCACTCTCCAAAAAATCCTTCAAGCCTAATTTTTTCAATAAAAACTTTGAGCAAATATGAAAAAAATGTAACATCAATTTTCATACTGTGTTCAAGAGAAAAGAGGAGTGAATAAGTCTTAAAAGATTAATTTTACCCTGATACTAAAACCAGACAAAAATAATACCAATATATTTTCTCCCTTGAATATAGATGTAAAAAAATAAATAAAACAAAAAACCTCAACATAATATTAATGATCAAATCTAGCCATGTATGTAAACAATTCTACCCCACGATCAAGTGGGATTTACCCCAGGTTTGAAGTTAATTCAACATTTAAAAAAATAAATGAACTCCATCATATCAACAGGCTAAAGAATCAATTGAGGTAGAATAAATTTGACAAAATCTAACATCATTTCATGGTTAAAAATTAGTAACAAAGGAAAACTTCCTCAGCATGATAAAGAATATCTAGAATAAAGAGCTAACATTGTACACGAAAATAGAAGACTAAATTCTTTTTCCCTAAGACTAGGAACAAGGCCAAAAAGTCCACTCTCATCATTCTATTGCAAGAAGGCAAGAAAAAGAAACAAAAGGCATATAAATTGGAAAGGAAAAAATAAGTGTCTCTACTTGCCAACAATATTTTTTCTACTAGAAAATCCCAAGGAATCTACAAAAGAGCCTCCTAGGACTGAGTTCATTAAAATTGGAGTCTAAAAGGTCAACACATGAAAATCAAAACTCAAGGTATTTCTAAATGGCAAAAATGAACATTTGGGAATAGAAACAAATTACAATCACACCAAAGAAATGGAAATACTTAGATATAAACTGAAAACCCGGGTGGCTCAGCGGTTTAGTGCTGCCTTCAGCCCAGGGCATGATTATTTCAGATATTCAAGCCAGAGTGCACACAAAATCCTGTATACAAATAGTTACAGAGGCTTTATTGAAAACAGCTAAGAAATAAAATTAATAAAATTAAACAAATAAAATAAAATAAAATACCAGATATCCTTCAATAGTAAATATTAAACTGTGGTACAGCCCCACCATAGGATACTATTCCACTATAAAGAGCAATGAATTATTAATAAACAAGCAACAACTTGAATGACTCTCCATGAAATTATGCTGCATGAAAAACATCATAGCCAATACCAAAAAGACTACAAACTGCAAAAATCCACTTAACTTTCTTAAAATGGAAAAATTATAGATAAAAAAGAGATTTGTGGTTGCCAGGAGATAAGGATGGTGGCAAACATGGGAGGAGGCTATGAAAAGGCAATAGGAGGCATCAGTGATAGTGGAACCATTCTGTATCTTGACTATAGTAACAGATGCATGAACTACATGTTAATATAAATGCACACAAAAGTGTACTATATGTGATAAAAACATAAACACATATGCATACACGTGAGGACAAGTAAAATTGCAGAACTCTAAACAAGATCAATGGATTTTATCAATGTGAATATCCTGATCATGATTGTATACTACATTTTTTTGTGTACTACAGTTTTTAAGATGTAACCACTAGGGAAACTGAGTAAAGTATAAACAGCATCTCTCTGTACTATTTTTACAACTACATATGAATCTGCAATTATATCAAAATTAAAAGTTTAGTTTTAAAGAAACAACAAACCAGAAGTGATACAACATAGTTTTAGAAAAGCCTAATAAAGTATGATTCACTGAGTCCATATATAACAATTCCAATCAAAGTATCAGAATCATAGAATTGAATATCAATTATTTATAGTACTTTCTTCCTTAATTAGATAAACCATGCCCTATAAAGCTAAAACTTACACCAAATAAATTATTTATAATAATCAAACTTTTTCTTAATTTATCTCTTCAATTTATCTTTCCCTCTTAAAACACAGATAAAGCTAAGTTGTAAGCTATCTCAAATTCCAGCAAATTTTGAATAAGTAGTGTCTAAATTAACAAATATTTTAAATCTAACTTTAAGGATGCATTAATTGTAATTATTGCACAAATATGCTAATATAAAGTTAGAATTCTATTTAAGAACTTACTATAAGGCTCAAAATTCCAAGTTTATTTTAAATTTCTTAATCAAAAACATGACTATAAAATTAATTTAATGACATTAAATCGCAAGTTATAATCCTATACATGACACACATACTTATTGAGATTAAATTACATAAATCATGGGACACCTGGATGGCTCAGCGGTTAAGCATCTGCCTTCACCTCAGGGTGTGATCCTGGAGTCCTTGGGCTCCCTACATGGACCCTGCTTCTCCCTCTGCCTGTGTCTCTGCCTCTCTCTGTGTCTCATGAATAAATAAATAAAATCTTTAAAATAAATAAATAAATTACAGAAATCATAATAAAATGCCTAAGTATCTGAGCTGAAAAATTTATTATATATACATATTAAATTTAGGTTATATAAATGATAATCTAGCAAAAACAAACTTACTGAATCAAATTCCATGAAGAAACAAAGGTGGTATTTTTTCAGTTAGAATTCATTTACAGGATTCAAAATCAGGGTCACCTGGGTGGCTCAGTGGTTGAGCATCTACGTTCAGCTCAGGTCGTGATCCCACGGTCCTGGGATCAAGTCCCACATCAGGCTCCCACAGGTTACGTGCTTCTCCCTCTGCCTGTCTCTGTGTCTTTCATGATTAAATAAACAAAATCTTCATTAAAAAGAAAAGACTTCTAAATCAAACATAATACACTATCACATACTGGCATACCTCATTTTACTGCTCATAGCTTTATTGCACTTCACATATAGTCATTTTCCACAAACTGAAGATTTGTTGCAAAATTGCATCAAGCAAGTCTATTGGCATCATTTTTCTAAAAGCATTTGCTCACTTTGTGTCTCTGTGTCACATTTTGGTAATTCTAACAATATATCAACTTTTTCATTATTATTATATTTGTTACAGTGATCTGTGATCAATGATTACAACTTACTAAAAGCTCCAATGATTTTAGCAATAAAGTAATAAATAAAGCACTTTTAGCAGTATTTTTTCATTAAGGGATGTACTTTTTAGACATAACACTACTGCACATTTAATATGCTACAGTACAGTTTAAACATAACTTTTATATGCACTGGGAAACCAAAAAAAATTCATTTGCTTCACTTTATTGCGATATTTGCTTTATTGTGGTAGTATGGAACAAAACCACCAGTATCTCCGAGGTATGCCAGTAAAATGTAAACATGTCATCTTCAAGTTAATCAACATCATTCTTACCATCCACTATTTCTGAAGCTTCCTGTCTCCATTGCATAGTCTACTTAAAGATGTCTTACCCATATGTAAGTACTCCTAAATAGCATGAAATTCTCTCAATGGGATTATTAAAGGATCTACAGTACTTCATGGTTTGAGCAGAACAAACTATGACATGCTAAAAGAATGTTTCTCTCTGTGTGGCTCTGCCACCACAGACACAGAGTTTACTATTAAAAAAAAAAAAAAGTACTGCCACTTGACACCATATATCATCTTAGTACCAATTAACCTCAAAAATTATACCTTATATGTTATCATTTGATAAAAGAACACATAAGGATCCAGCAGTTAATTTAAAACTATACCAAACAGACTTTATACAACATTAATAAAGGCAGCAGAATTTCTTATTTACTATATTATCATTACCATTACAATAAATTTTAAATGAGGATACAGCAAAAAAACTCTTATAATTATGTACCTTTTGAACACTTACAACTTCCTATTTGTTTTTGTTTTTTTAAAAATCTACACAGTGAAATGGGGTTTTTATATTCTTTACTATCACGGCCAAAATAACATTCAGGCAAAAAGAGCTATCCCATTTAATCTGCATTTTATGGAGATTTCTTATTTGCCTTAATTTTCAAGGTTCAGGTTTAATACCAAAACATATAGATAACTACTACATCATACTGTTAGTATTGACCTCAACTATGACCTCTACTAAATTTCTTATCAGTGATTAAAATTCAGACTTAGAAATGTTTCTATCCATTTTACATACGGAGAGATTAGCTGGTTGGAATTTACTGCTATCTTTCTTCCTCTTTCTCTTCCTCATCATTGAACAGGTGGTTAGCTAGGGTGATTTATTTCAACCCCAAAAATGTCTTCAGAGTTTGTCTCAGGTCCTTCATTAAGAATACATAATAAAAATCCTCTTTTTAACAGATACCACATTGGAATTAAAGATACCAATTTCAGTAAATTTCTTTCTCATACTTTTAATATGTATGAAAACTTCACTATACCCACATAACAGACCCATTTCCAAAAGACACCACAAACAGCCTTTCTCCTCCCCCTTTCTCCAAGGTTATGGTGGTTTATCAGTAAAGCTAAAATACACAACTAAACCATTCCCTATTCTACGTAACAGGTGACTAGCATGAAACAAATTGTTCAAGACAATTGGAAAAGAGCATAAATTCATTTAGGAAAAAATAATTAATCTAAACTCTATCATCCTTACAAGACTTCAATACACCAAGGTGATCTTCAGATATGTTAAGAGTACATACTAGATTTACTGTGTACAAGGCATTATGCCCCTTCCATGTATTAATTAAATTTATCTTCTCAACAATCCTACACATTATTCCTACAATTTTACAACAAACATAACAAATTCAGCAAATAATGGTATGTTTGAGTTGAGTGTATTAAAACTATAAATTTTGGTTTGGAAAAATATTTCGGGCAGCCCAGGTGGCTCAGCAGTTTGGCGCCGCCTTCAGCCCAGGGCCTGATCCTGGAGACGCAGGATCTCTGTCTCTGTCTCTTTATCTGTGTCTCATGAATAAATAAAATCTTTAAAAAAAAACTTCTATTTTAACAAAGGTAAATGGTTTTAAATAGTTTTCTGCCACCTTTGGGTATACACTATAGATTTATATTATTTACACATATATAAACAAATTTCCTTGTTTACTCAAATACAAGGAAAAATTAAATTGTAAGTCTGCATAATGACTGAATATATTGGTAAAACAGGCTTACTAAATGTTCACATTTTAATTTCTTTAATGACTTTTAGTTTATGAAATGAAAAAATACTAAAAATAGTCTCCACTTACACTATTATGAAGCCTATTTATTTAACTGAAAAGGAAATAGCGAAAGAAAATTCCCATTAAAAATAGAACAATCTAAGAACCAAGGACAGTTCAACCTTCTCTATCCACGCAGTGACTCCTAGAAGCCAGAGTCTTGTATCATAAAAGTAGGTTCATACTGTAATTACATTAAAAAGGCAATTCAATAATTAAAGGAGATAATGATGATGCCCTTACAGAAGAATTTCTAGAATTAAAATAATTATGAAAACGAATGTATATTATTTATCATATGTAAAAAACTCTCTCAAAACAAATTCACTATTTGTAATACATTAATTAATCTGAAGAATTCATTAACCCTGTGAAGTTTGTGTGCTTATCCTTCACAAATGTGTTAACTTATTTCAATTCCAGATCTCAGCCTTAAAAATACACAATTGATTATATTAAAAATACACAATTGATTATGATAGTGCTCATAATAAAATTTATACACTGTTTTAGCTTTTCCTGCTAAATTTAGGTTCCAAGCTTCCTCACTCATGCACCAAAAAAAATATTTATACTTCAGTTTCATTTCCATTTTGTTTCAGACATGAAACTTATGTTAAGAGACAGATGAACTGGACATCCTTTGGATTCCCAAACACACTGGTTTTCCAGCAAGATAGGATACCAGAACTACCTGGCAGCTTTATGTTCTGAGCAATGAGACAAAGGGAGGAAACTTTTTTTAAGATTTTATTTATTTATTTATTCAGAGAGAGAGAGAGAGGCAGAGACACAGGCAGAGGGAGAAGCAGGCTCCATGCAGGGAGCCCGATGCGGGATTCGATCCCAGGTCTCCAGGATCACACCCAGGGCTGCAAGCGGCACTAAACCACTGCGCCACCGGGGCTGCCCAAAGGTAGGAAATTATAAAAAAGGAAAAAACATGGGTACTATCTCACTGAGCAACTCAACACTATTTTCCAATCTAACATTTTGTCTGCCCAGAAAGAAAGCACACTACAGTTACAAAGCACTGTGAGTAACATAACTAACGTTATCAGAAGAAATGGTGGGAGTTGGTGGGAGTGAGGACAGTATTCTAAAAAATAAAAAAATAAATATTTTGTATCCTTTTTAAAAAATAAATGGGGAAGAAAACTAAAGCAAAACAAAATATCTATACACTCGAAGTACATAATAAGCTTCTAACAATTTGAAAACACAAGTAACAGCAATGCCACAACAATGGAACATGTGAAGAAGGAGTAACCCTCTACAATTCAATCATCTCCCAGCTGGTCTTCGAGTGAAAGCGTAAGTGAAAAGAGTTTGCTTTATTTTCATCACCTTCTGTGATGGGTAATTTTATGTGTCACTTTGACCATACTGGGAATGCCCAGATACTTAGTTAAACATAATTCTGGATGTTCCTCTGACGGTGCTGTTGGATAACATTTAAATTGGTAGGCTTGCCCCCTGCAAAGTTGGTAGGCCTCGTGCAATCAGGTGAAGGCCCAAAAGGCTGACCTTCCTGCAAGGAATAGAGATTTCTCCCACCTGATGGACTCTGACTGGAGTAGAGGCCATTCGTGCCTGACAGCCTTCAAACTGAAACTTCAGCTGTTCCCCATTCTATGGCAGAATCCAGCCTTACTTGCAAGCTTCCATAATCACAACTCAATTCCTTACAATAAATCTCTTCACACCTATGTGTGTGTGTGTGTATCACACATATATATATATCCTATTGCTTCAATTTCTCTGGAGGAACTAATACATCTTCCAAAAATAGATTCTTTATAATCAACTCACCAATGGGTTTATTGAGATTAACACTACGATGGGAATAATCCTGCACAAAAGCATTTACATTAATGAGTTAACCCTCTAAAATATGCTATGATGAATACTAACATTTAAAAAAAATCATATGTAAAATCAAAATCATGGCCTCCTATTACATAAGAGTTGTGAATTTTAAAAGAAATAAGCTATGCTAAATCTTACTGGTTTCAGTTTTTTATTACTTTTATTTATTATTGCAATAATCATTTTCACTGAAGTAACTTTTTTTTTTTTTAATAAACTTCTTGGGACTTTGTGTATCAACACAGCAGCTAAAAGCCTTAAAACTCATTATTTTTCCCAGGGGAAGTATAAATCAGCTTATACTAAGAGAGCAGTTTTCTGACTTAGCTGGGTTTTTCCATTCTGAGAGGTAATATTACCTTCTTAGTATGTAATACACAGAGCAAGATATGAGCTATGCATTCTGCACCATCAAAATACCACAGTAAAAATAACATTTGACACATATTGAGCACTATATTCCAGAAATGGCATTCTAACTACTTTTGTATATATTATGTCATTTACTCCTTCCAAACAGTCTTTATCATTGATAGAATTATCAGCCACATTTTCTAAACGAGAAAATGGAGGACTCGAGGCCTCAACTAATTCCAAGAATATCCAACCAGTAAGCGGCTAAACCTTCATCCAAACCCCAGACTGTAGTCCACATTGTGTTCCACTGCACTTACATTCCTGTAAATCTTTTAGAATAGTATGGCTGAAGCTATAAATTACATTCAAAATAGCTTCCATTTATTGTCAGGTTCAGACATATTACTAATAAAAAAGAAATGGACTCAATCTCAAAATCTTATTATTCAAAAAGAATTGTTGTCAGTTCTTGGAAGATGTTCACCTTATACGTACCCAATTCTAAATCAACTATGATGCTGTAAAAAGTATTCTCTTTTTAAAGCTATAAACATCCCAAATACCTTCTTTTTAAACTGTTACCTATATATATACTCAACCCTTGTTCAATTATTTAGAATTATTTAGTCCTTTGATAAGCCAGACCAACATCATTGAAGAAAAGCAGAAGACTTCAATGTCTAATGTTTTATTAGGCTGAATACTTTTTTTAAAAATTAAACAATTATTAAGATTTTTTAAAGTTTTTGGTGGAAGTACAATATTATATGTTTTCTTTCTTTACCTAATTTACTCACTAGACCTACAGCATTACAATTTAAAATTATTATACTTGAAGACACTGAAAATGTAAACAATATATAGCTACATATCAAGTTACTACACCTTTATATCCAATTTATAATTTTCTTCAATTAAATGACAGATCTCTGTTGATTGGAAGTTCCTGTAGGGTACAATGCACTTGTACAGAACTAAATAGTCTCATGCTCTTAAAATCCCTAAAATTCTTCAATATTATACAAAGGACTTCTTAATAAGACAGCCAAATAAACCAGACATCATGGAAAATTTGCCCTAACCTCCCTAATGGGAAACTATCTCCCTTTGGAATTTTTTTTCAGATTTTAAAAAAAAGGACACAGATTAGAAAAAGAGAAGGAAAAGAAATTAAAATTAACCCAAGGAAGAAAGCCTGTAACAAAGATCATCAAAGGCTTTATATATAATTATGAATATATATAATAAATGAATATTTTACATGGCTGTTAAGGGGATATAATTACACACATACACACACACATATCTGAAAAAGATGAGTCAACAATTTTAATGAGCCGATATTTTAAACTAGCTAAAAACTAAAAACTCCTGTTTAAAAATATTTATGAATAGTTGTAATATCTTAGAATTTAAATTACTGGTAGAACAAGCTGTATCACAACCTCTATACATATGTCTTCCTTTCCACTAAAAGTACCAAAAACCAGAATAAATTCTCTTATGAAACCTTGAACACTCAAGTACCATTACTGAGAAAAAAATCTGTAGATACTAATCCAAATATTATTGGGGGAAAAGAGTAGCTTCTTAAAAACAGTAATTTATTTTTAATTTTTGAGGAACCACCACACTATTTTCCACAGCAACTGCACCATTTTACATTCCTACCAGCAATGGACAAACATTCCAATTTCTCCACATCCTGGCCAAGGCTTGTTATTTTCTGTTTTGAGGGGTTTTGTTGTTACTGTTGTTATTTGGATAATAGACATCCTAAAGGCTATGAAGTGGTATCTTATTGTGGTTTTGATATGCATTCCTCTGGTGATCAATGATGTTGAGCATCTTTTCATACTCTTATTGGCCATTTGTACATCCTCTTGGGAAAATGGTCTATTCAATCTTTTTCCCATTTTTTTAAATGGATTACTTTATGCTTTGTTGTTTAGTTGTTTAGGAATTTTTGATATAGTCTGGATATTAACTTCTTATCATATATATGACTTGCAAATATTTTATTACACTCTGTGGCATGCCTTTATATTCTTTTGATAGTGTTCCTTGGCATGCAAATGTTTTAAAATTTTTAAGTCCAACTTATCTATTTTTTCTTTTGTTTCCTCTATTTTTGGTGTCGTAGCAAGAAATCATTGCCAAATTCAATGTCTAAATGTTTTCTCCTGTGTTTTCTTCTATGAGTTGCACAGTTTTAGCTCTTACATTTAGGTTTTCGATTAATACAAGTGAACTTTTTTTTTTGATTTATGATAGTCACACAGAGAGAGAGAGAGGCAGAGACACAGGCAGAGGGAGAAGCAGGCTCCATGCACCGGGAGCCCGGCGTGGGATTCGATCCCGGGTCTCCAGGATCGCGCCCTGGGCCAAAGGCAGGCGCCAAACTGCTGCGCCACCCAGGGATCCCCTACAAGTGAACTTCTGAAACATAATCATTCACAAGTAGGAAACCATCATTAACTTCCAAACCAATGACTATTATATTAATTTAAACTACAAAATGATTATACTGGAACCCCATTATACTAATGAACTTTGCTATAGCATAAAGTATTTCATTGTGAGGTCAAGGCTGGAAAAAAGATATCAACCTTTCTAATCACAATAAAGATAAGTAAAGTTCAGGCAAGAATACAGATCACAGCAAGATTTACACTGCTCATCCACTGTCATTCCATATAGTACAATGGCTGCCTATGTGGAAGGTCTGGGAGAATGGTACTCCCATAATGACTTCTTTTGATTTTAAAGCATGACAACTAAAGGTAAAATAAATATTCAAGATGTGACATTCAGCAAAAATGTAAACTTTTCTATTTGACAAATTTCAAATAATTTTTTTCAAAAAGACTATTTCATCACCAAAGGGAAATGTGTTAAAGTGATAAGCTGACAAGAAAATATTACCTAAATAATTTTTTTTCTATACATATCTAAGATCAGAACAGGAAACGGTATAATCTTGTGACAATGTTAACCAGTTGATGGTTAATTTTCTCCAAGTTATGAAATGCATTTTACTCTTAAGAATAAAGAAAACAAAAACAAAAACAAAAAGAATAAAGAAAACATATTTACTTCTACGATATAAAAATAAAAGTAATGTAGATTTAAAATAGGAAAATATAATGCTACTCTAGCTATGAAACCCAACACAGAATTTAGATCTCAGCCTCCACCACCATCACCATATAGTTTAGGAAGGAAATGTATTATAGTAAAAAATACAGTCATAAGACGTGGATACGCTTAATAACTCAGTCTTTACTCATTGTCTTTAAATTTTTTAAAAAAGTAATGAAATATCCCCCTCAACTCTAAACATCTATGAATATTTTAAACAGACAATGAGCAAAAACTTCTAGATATTCAAGACTGTACTGTCCAGGGAATGAATATAGATAATATAATTCCATTTCATTCATTCATTAACTCCATCATTTAATAAATGTTCAAGGAACTTCTACCAGGTGCCAAGCACTATTTGAAGCACTAGGAATTATATACAAACACATACAAAGTCTCTGCTCTCTACACTAGAAGACAAGAAACAAACAAAAGGACAAAAACATATATTGCTAAATATCGTGCCATATAATGGGAACTGCTGTAAAGGAAAATAAAGGACTATGAGAATAAAGAGTTGTGAGGGGAGGGGAGGATATTTTAGATAGTCTGAGGCAGGAATGTGATTGTTATGTTTAAAAAAACAGTAAAAAGGACAGTGTGGCTAAAATGGCATGAGCATAGGCAAGACAGGCAGAGGAAGATCTGAAAAGTAAACAAGACCAGCTCATGAAGGATGCTGTAAGAAGCTTGATTTTTTTTTACAGATTTATTTATGATAGACATAAAGAGAGAGAGAGAGAGAGAGAAAGAGGCAGAGGGAGGGAGAAGCAGACTCCATGCCGGGAGCTGACATGGGACTCGATCCCGGGGCTCCAGGATCATGCCCTGCGCCAAAGGCAGGTGCCAAACCGCTGAGCCACCCAGGGATCCCCCTTTTTTTTTTTTAAGACTTATTTATTTATGATAGACAAAGAGAGAGTGAGAGAGGCAGAGGGAGGGAGAAGCAAGAAGCTTGATTTCTTATATGCAGAATAGGAAGCCACTAAAATGCTTCTGAGTATAGGAATTTAAAAAATAGTTTATATTTTTAAAATAGAACATGGTTGCTCCTCAGAAAAGAGACTGAAAGGGTTAAGTGTATTTTTCACAAATAGGTAGCACTCTTCTAAGAATATTATAAATTCTTTAATTCTCATGGCAACTGCATAAGATAAGTACTACATCCCTATTCTGAGGTGAGGAAACTAAGACACACAGAGGTTAAAAAAAACACAACAATGATCATGTAATTGGAATATTATAAAACTAGAATTTTAACTCATGTAGTCTGGCTACTTTGTGATCTTAACCACTATCTTCTGTTGAATCTTACAAATAAATTTATAAGTAGAAACTTCTCAAGTTATAAAATAGTACTGTGATTTAAGTGTATCTTGAAGCTATAGGTGAGAAGACTTGCTAATAAAGTAGGTATAAAATATAAAGGAAAGAAAACAATTAAGAATCATGCTAACAAGTTTGACATCAAACGGAGATGAAAAAAGCAAAGAAAAATGTTTGGTAGATGGAATCATGGATGTTATTTTAAACTACTAACATCCAGGGGCATCTGGGTGGCTCAGTGGTTGAGTATCTGCCTTCTGTTCAGAGCACGATCCCGGGGTCCCAGGATCTAGTCCCAATTCAGGCTCCCCACGGGGAGCCTATGTCTCTGCCTCTCTCTGTGTGTCTCTCATGAATAAATAAGTGAAATCTTTAAAAAAAAAAAAAAACTATTAAACATCCAATGAAGATGTCAAGTAGGCAGCCAATCCCTATCACAGTCTGGAAATCAGGAAAGAAGTCTGGATTAAAAATAGAAATTTGGGGATCCCTGGGTGGCGCAGTGGTTTAGCGCCTGCCTTTGGCCCAGGGCGCGATCCTGGAGACCCGGGATCAAATCCCACGTCGGGCTCCCAGTGTATGGAGCCTGCTTCTCCCTCTGCCTGTGTCTCTGCCTCTCTCTCTCTCACTGTGTGCCTATCATAAATAAATAAAACAAAAAAAAAAATTTTAAATAAAAAAAAAAAAATAGAAATTTGTCCTCAGTGTATCAATGGTACTTAAAGCCATTTGAAAGGATGAGACAATCTAAGGAAAGATTACAGATAATTTATTTTGTACACAGTCTTGATAAAAATTCTAGACAAAGTAAAGACCAGAGTAATTATTTCCCTATACAATTAGTTTACCAGTCTGAGATTTGCATGTGGAAGTCTAAAGTTCCATTTCCATAAACAGATGAATATTTTTATGACATATATTTTTGTGATTATGTACATGTTCTCAGAAGAATTAATTCCACAAAACTGTATGGAATGTATGGGAGTGCAAAAGAAAGAGAAAAAATGTAAAGGGAGACACAAGCTCTGGGCTGGACCTAATGTGATTATTTTAATGGTAATGTAAAAGAGGTTACAGAGTACCAAGAGAAAAAGAAAAAGTTGTGGGTTTCACATGACTTATTTGCTACTAAAAAATCATACCCCAAAAATATCTACATATTATCCATTAATGCTGTTAGCCCTCTGCCTGTAAATCAAATTGTAAGTGATCAAAATAGTGCTGAATCTGAGAAGTGACAATGCTTATTGTGATTAGGAACCCTAGGGATGGAGAGCGCTAAAAGAAATTTTACCCAAAGTCTGTAACCAAGCCTCAGAAAAGACAACCTGGTAACTGCTCTCAGAGGAGTTTGCTGATTCTTTTTATTACTTTCCTGGGCATTGTGGTCCAGTGGTACAATCCAATTACAACCACATCTTAAAATAAAAATCCAGTGACAACCTCAATTCCTGGTTAATCCCAAAACATTTTTTTTTACTTCAATTATGAATACAAAAACAAAAGTTTATTCCTAGTACATTTAAGTCAATAAAGACATCAAAAAGAAAGACTTAGCCTACTTTAACTAAAGTGATATAGATTAAAAGTAAAAAGAAAAAAAGGCATAAAACACAAATCAGAAGAAAAAAGTGATTAAATGAATATCATACAAAATAGACTTTAAAACAAGTAAAATCACAAGGAATAAAGAACATTACTTCAACATGAAGACATAACAATCTTAAATGTGTATGCACCTAACAACAGAGCAGCAAAACACATAAAGCAAATACTGATTAAATTGATAGGAGAAACAAATAAATATGGACAATTTAACACACTTCTATCAATAATTAATAGAACAAGTTGATAGAAAATCAGCAGGATATGTAAGACCTGAACAACACCATGAAACAACTTGACCAAAAAGACATTTATAATACATTTATTATATACTCAACAACAAATAAATTTTTTTCAAGTGCAAATGGAAATTCATACATACTCACCACATTCAAGGTCATAAAACATTTCTTACAAGGTACTGAAATCTTATAAAATATCTTCTCTCACTCTAAGTATATTAAATTAGAAAATAAAAGAAAAATAGAAAATATTCCCTAATGGTGAAAAATAAAACAAACTTCTAAAAAATTCATGACTCAAAGAGGATGTTTTAAGGAAATTAAGAAATATTTTTAACTAAATGAAAATACAACAAACCAAAATTTGTGTGAATAGTTAAAGCACTGCTAAGCAGGAAATGAGTACATTAAATGCATATATTTGAAAAGAAGCTCTTAATAATCTAAGGACTTCATCATAAGAAATGAGAAGTACATCAAAAGGAAGCAGTATTAAAGATATAATAAAGAGCAGAAATCAATAAAATTGAAAAAAAAACAGCAATTGAGAAAAATCAATGAAACCAAAATCTATGTCTTTGGATCAATGAAGATCAATGAAATTGGTAATACTCTAGCCAGTTCAAACAAGAAATGCAGGAAGAACTATTCCAACAGAACTCATAGATAATAAAAGGATAGTAAGAGGACACTAGAGTAATATCTATGAATATAATTTTGACAAATTAGAAGAAATGGACCATTTCTTTAAAACACACAAACTCACTGAAGAGAAACAGACGACAAAATAGTCCTATATTGTGCAGAAAAGATTTAACAATAGCAGGCCTCATGCTGCTATCATAAGAAGGGCCTGAATGCAGAGCTGGTGTTTGGTTAGGATATCAAACTTTTCATTTGGGGATGTTCTCTATATATAGCAATACTGTTTTGCCTGCTTAGAGCATTGAGCCCTGCTGTACCAGCTTGCATAGACTGTACAAATGTCATGATTTAGGGTACATAAATGCTTTCCTTCTTAAAGTCTATAAGTTGGGAAGCTGTGGCTAATTATGCCACATTTGCCATGGCTACATCACCAGTTCTCAATAAAAATCCTAGATTTTGAGTATTAAGCAAGCTTCCCTGGGCAGAAATACAGCATATGTGGTCACTGCTATTCACTGCTGGGAGAATATGTTCTTTATGCCCTGTGCTTTCAGAAGGGATGCCTCTAAACTCTTCTTGAGTCATTTTCCCTTGCTGATCTGTAATAAATCATAGTTATGAGTACAACTATATGATGAGTGCTGTTGAGTCCTAGCAATTCACTTAATGTGTACACGGTCATTGAAACCCTGGAACACATAGCAATTAAAGAAACTGCATATGTAAAAACTTTAAAATCTTTCTGAAAAAAAGAAAATTCCAGGGCTCAAATGGTTTCCCTGAGCAACTCTACCCAAAATGTAAGTAATACATAATGCCAAATCTGCATCATTTATCCCAAGTAACTTCCTAAATTCATTTATGGGGCCAGCATTACACTAACACCAGAAAAGGACAGTACAAAAAAGAAAATTACAAATCAATGTCCCTCATAAACCTAGATGAAAAGTCAACAAAATATTAGCAAACTATACTCAGGAATATATAAAAAGAATAGTACATTACAACCAAGCACAATTTACCTGAGGAATGCAAGGCTAGTTCAATATTTAAATACCAGTGGATATAATGCACCATATTAACTGCTAAGAAAATTATCACACAGTCTTTATCAACTGACAGAAAAAAAATAATTTAACAAAATTCAACACTATTTCATGATAAAAACTCTCAGCAATCTAGAATGGAAAGGAAAATCGTCAATGCAATGAAGCACATCTACAAAAGACCTATAGCTGCCATCAAATTTCATGGCAAAAGAAAACTGTTTTCCACATAATACTCGAACAAGGCAAAATGTATCCTCTCATCACTCACTTTCAACACTGTACAAAAAACCCTGGCCAACACATTAAGAATAAAAGGGAGGGGAGGAGAGGGAAAGGAAGGGTGTAGAACTGAAAAAGAATTAAAACTGTTCCTATATGCAGACAATTGTCTATAAAGAAAGCTCCTAAAACTAGTATGTTAAGTTCATCAAAGTCACAGGATACAGATCACCAAATAAATATAAATCAGATTTCTACATAATAGCACTGAGGAATTGGTAACTAAAACTTTTAACAGTACTACCATAGTTTTCACAAAAAATAAAATACATAACAGTAAAACTAACAAAATATATGAACAATCAGTACACTGAAACTACAAAATTCTGATGACAAAAGTAAAAGAACTGAAAAACAATGAAAAGACCATTTTTATGGGTTGGAAGACTCAATATAGTTAAGATGTTAATTCTCAAATTGATCTATAGATTTAAGGCAAATTCCTTCAAAATCTCAGGATTTCTTATAAACAATTCTAAATTGCATACAGAAAGGTAAAAACTAGAATAGCCAAAGCAATTTGTAAAAGTAAAAGAAGAAAAAAGTTAGACAACTCATTTTAAGAGATTTTCATATTTCTTATAAAGCGATGGTAATCAAGACAGTATGGTAATAAAGACCAGACTCAAAGATTAATGGAACAGAAAAATGAGTCCAGAAATAGAACCACGTAAGCATGGTCAGTTGATTGTTCACAAAAATGCAAAGACAATTCAATAGAGAAATGACAGACTTGTCAATAAATAGCTTTAGAACAAGCATACATATGCAGGAAAAAAAAGTGTATCTTAATCCATACTTCACAACTATATAAAATTCAATAGACTTAGCTGTAAAACAAGAAGACTATCAAACCCTTAGGAAAGAAAAAAAATCTTTGTGACCTTCAGATAGGCAATGAGTCCTTAGATACAATATCAAAAGCATAATACATAAAAGGAAAAAATTAATACATTGGACTTCTTCAAAATTAAAAACCTTTGTTCTAGAAAAGATGCTACTGAAAGAATAAAAAGACAAGTTATACACGTGAATTTCAAATCACATATTAGACAAAAGACTTCTGAAAGACTGGTATCCAGAATATATAATTAACTTAAAAACCTCAAAAATAAGAAAACAAATAATCCAGGAAACAATGAGGAAAAGTTTGAGGAGATACGACTTTTATGGTAAATAAGTACATGAAAAGATGCCCAATATCATTAATCACTAGGGAAATGTAAAATAAATCACAATGAGATAACACTTCACACCTATGAGAATGACAAAATTAAAATAAAAACAGAACAAAAACCTGGCAATGCCAAGTATCAATAAGGGTGCCTAGGAACTAAAAGTTTCATACATTGATTACTGATGGGAATTTAAATAGCAGACAGCCATTAACAACTTGGCAGTTTCTAATAAAACTAAGCATACACTTACCATATGATCTGGCAATTCTACACTTTGGTATTTACCACTTAGAATTCATACACTATCCTTTCTAATATTCTCTAGCAACAACAAATAAATTAAGACAGTAGTAGTTATTCTTTCCCAGGTGTAGGGATATTTTATGTAAATAACTGGTTTGCTAACATTCAAATATTCTTTCCTCATTCTCTGATTTTACTGGTTAAATCTTCATTGTTATTGTTCTTTCATTTTGCTTTAAAGTTTCTTCATTGTTCTCTATCATGTATATGAAACTATATGAAAAAGTCAGCAAAGAAAATCAAGCAATTTTGTGCTATAAAACCATGACAAAGTTTGAGAACTAAAGGCAGGAATGCATGTTGGGACTGCAGACCAGAATATATTGTAGTTTCCACAGGGAGCAATTAGAATCCCAAATCTCTTTCCTAACCTCATTCAAGTCATGCCACAATCCTGTCACCACTCTTTGAAAGAATGAAGGTTTCATCTTTGGGGAGATTATACCAGAAAAATCCTGTGCTTCTGAACACCAAGCATAGTGAAGCAGGAGGGTGGAGAGAGTGTCTGATACATCACTCTGAAAAAAGAAAGATTAAGGAAAAAATCTACAGTCAATTATGAGAGGTACACCCCACCTCACTCCCAGGCTCCTTCTGATGAGCTACCAAAATCCTCATAGCCAGGCTTAGAAACCCTAGCAAAGGACTGACAGGATCCTCCTTGGAGAAATTTTTAGTCTAAGAGAGTAAAACTTGACAAGTTAATGGTATTCTTGAGGGATGTCCCACATAAAATGGCCAGACCAACATATGATCACCCTACAATAAAGGTCTACTTCACATACATTTTGGTGCCTTGGCCTTAAATATAAATAGACAGCTAAAAAAAATCACCAGATGATAAGACTCTAACTAAGATGTTAACTAGAACAAGAGAATAAAAAAGAAATAAAAGGAAACAAAGAAAATAAAAGTGAGTAATAGAAAGCTCTACATAATCATAAATATTCTTGTGGAGTATTACCTCCATGAAAAGACACAACAGAGCTTTTTTTTTTTTTTAACAAATAAGTAAAAGAAGCATTCAGAAAACAACAATAACAGAGCTCTTGGAAATTAAAATCACAACTAGAAAAACAAAAAAATGAAAAGTTCAGAAGACAAAGTTAAGGATAATCTCCTAGGAAATAGACCAAAAGGATAAAAGGATGGAAAAATCTAAAGAAAAAGTAAGAAAGTAAGTAGGTAGGGCCAGTTCAAGAGATCTAACATCAATTTGAGGGAAAAGAGGAGAAAGGGAGATGGACTGACAGATGTATAGATGGATGGAGGGAAGGAAGAAGAGGTAGAAAGAGAGAGACAGAGGGAGACAGAGGAGGGAGGGACAGACAAAAAAGGAATTATCAAAGAAATAATTCAAGAAAATTGAGGACTAAAAGGTAAAGTCCCCAGCAAAGTAGATGAAAAAATACCTATATAATACAATATAAAATATGAGAACACAACTGATAAATAAATGTTGCTAAAAATGTCAAGAATAAGGGAGAAAATGGTCACATATTGCTCACATCTGCTCACTGATCAGAATGGAATAGAACTGTCACCATCAACAATGGTAGCTAGAAAATGGTAAGAGAAAGCCTTCAGAATGTTAAAATGACTTACAACCCAAATCTATTGTCAAATGATACAAAATTTATATACAAATGGTCTGAAATGTATGTGTATGTATCTCATTCATTATGCTTGTCTTTAGAATTTCTGTTTATCTTTCAATAAACAAACATTTAAATTACGTTTTTTCTAAAATCAACACTGAAATAATCTCTTCTTTAAGTGCATTCACTCAATGACTATGAAAAAAAGCTGCCTGAAGAAATGTTCAATACCAGCAGAAAGCCAGAGTAAGATTAAAAATTTGCTGTGGGTAATCTCCATGTACAGTTCACTATGAAGAGATTTATGCCTGTCAGTTTCAATTAGAAGAATCTTATGACAGATATTTAAAGTCCTTAAAAAACCTCTTTTAATAAAGAATAAACTAAAATTGGTAAATTAAAATGAAAAGAGAGATATGGTAGAAAAGATGAATTTTTCAAATACAGGATAGGCCTCAATAAAATATTACTATCTGAAATTTATAAAACTTAACTATTTCTCTAAAAAGATTATATTTCGCAAATTGGTAAAGCCAATTCTAGCTTCATTTTACCATTGGCAAAAGCCAGGTTAATTGCATTAATTGTCCTGATGATAAACTTTAATGTTTCTTCAACTAGGTTATATGGTGGTTTCCAAAGATTTAGACAGTAACTATTCTTACATAGAACAGGGCCCCAAGAGTATACTTATTTTGATGTGCACTTAGTTAATACACAGAATTGCTGAATCACTGTATTGTATACCTGAAACTAATATAACACCGTATGCTAACTCTACTGGAATTAAAATTTTAAAACTTAATAAAGAAAGCTCTATTAAAAAAAAGAAAAACAGGGGCCCAAGATAATAAAGATCATCTAGAAAAACACATAATCAGGTCAGTATATCAAATATTCTATTTTATAAATTATCTTTAAAGAAAGAAAAGATTATATGGGTAGAGGGTAGGAAGGGGAAAGAAGGGGAAAATTCAGCTAGCTGGAAAATGAAAAAGCATGCTCAAAGCTAGCTCTATGTTCCAAATTAAAAATAGACTGAAAATATGTAAACATTTATTGATTCTCAACTATTTCCCATATAATGTCCTGCAGATATCTCCTTCAATCATCACCAATAAAAAAAAATTAGCTCCATTTTATAAACAGTAAATTGTGCTGAGAAAGGTTAAGTAATTTACCCAAATCACAGTTAATTAGGGAGAGGAAGCTCCTGATTTAATTCTGTAGTTGATGCTGTTCTAGTTAAAACTAATTTATACACAGTTATAAAAAGAAGTTTTATACGTTAACTTGAATATACATTTCTGATATGAAGCCCATAAAATTTCTACCAAAATAATGAAAGAATACAGATTCAAGGAAATAAGTATTTGCCAGTTGTTTCTATGCTGTCCTTTTGCTCAATCTGTTTATCAGGTTTGTTCAGTATTTACTCATTTCCTACTATGTGACAAGCACTGTTCCGGTGCTCATGGTTCTCTCCAACAGAAATTCACACCTAGAAACCATGGACTAAACACCCAAACAACACATAAATTAGAAAGGACTAAGAGTTCTAAGGTATAATACAAAAAGGTGCCCAAAAAAGAAAAGGCCAGCTGTCACAGAGGTGTAACAGGTGACTCCTACACCAGTTCATGAAGTTTATTCATTCAAAAATATTTTCTACAGTCCTTTCTATTGTGTGTGTGTGTGTGTGCCAGCTATAATTACTGGTAAGTAATAAGATGGACATGATAGAGTTGGGAGATGTGAAAAAGAAAATTAGAACACAGGTAACAAGCCACGAAAGAAAACATTATTAAGTCCTATGGATTATACCTGAGAGAACCGGGTTCAAAGTCTACTAAGCATTAAAGCAGACCAAAAATGCAACATTGTGCCTGCCATCTTCAATGAGCTATTCTTACCAGCTATGACACGGTGATTTAATACCACTTTTATCAAAAGTATTGGCCAAACATGACACCCAAACTAGAAAACCACAAATAAGACTGTTATATGTGACTTATATAGATTTGAAAGCTTCTGAATGGAAATAATATAAACATATAAATTTATTTCAAAGAGTAAACTAAGAAAAATCTTACAATCCAAAAATAAAGGTTTAAAGACCTTGTATTAATATAGAGTCCTTATAAACTCAATAAGAAAATACAAGTATCTCTTTTAAAATGAATAAGAAATAATGAATAATTCACCAAGAATTAGTCTGTATAAAGCATAAGTGGGGCTCTAGAAGTCACAACATATTTGGTGCTCAGAGATAATTGCCAATTACTGTATCACCAAGATCTACTGAGAAGTGTGAAGTGCACTACCAGAAAACAACATAAAGGAACAATTTTTAAATTTAATTAAGCTACCTCTCCATCTGCCCCATACCATCCCCAACTCACAATCAAAACTAAGTATAAGCACTGAAAACAAAAAATATATACACACATACACACATTTATATCTATACCTATATCAATATTTGGAGCAATATACATCAAGCAATAGGAATTATTTAAAATGTTGGGTTTGCTGGTATTTTGTAATTCTTAAAAATGCTTGACGTCCACTTTTTTTCGCTAAGTGAGCATACACTATACTCATCATCAAAAAGGACAAAAACAAGGAGTCCCAGTCTTCAGCAACTGAGGTGAAGGCCTGGGTTGATAGCCACTAACATTTTAAACATTTTTCTACTCTAACACAGGCTGTATTAAACTTGCAAAGAGGGGATCCCTGGGTGGCTCAGCAGTTTAGCGCCTGCCTTTGACCCAAGGCATGATCCTGGAGTCCCGGGATCAAGTCCCACATCTAGCTCCCTGCATGGAGCCTGCTTCTCCCTCTGCCTGTGTCTCTGCCTCTCTCTCCCTGTGTCTCTCACGAATAAATAAATAAAATCTTTAAAAATAATAAAGATTAAAAAAATAAACTTGCAAAGAGAGACTTCAACCATAAAGCACTGAGAAGCACAAAACCAGAAGCAGAAGAAATGAATATCAAATAGCAAGAAAATTTTATATTATGCCAACAAAACCTAAGTCACAATCTTATTAACAAATGATTAACCACATATGATTATTAGCAAGCACAATCTTGTGCTCAGAAAGATAAAGGACATCCAAATTTAAAACGTAGCCCAAGCCCTCAAACAAGTTTTAATACAGTGATAAACTAAAAATAAACATACAAGCATTAATATACACAAAGGACAAAAGTGATAAAGCCTCTGAATATAAAAGTTAGGAGAGAGTTACACTTTATATGCATTGAAAAAGAATAAATGAAATCCCAGAAGAAAGGTGCTGTATCAGCAAGATGCCTTCAGCTGCAAGGAACAAAGTCTCAAATTACACAGTAGTCCCAAACCAAGGCAGTCTGTCTGAGTCCTTCACATGCCTAGAACTTTCCTTCTCCTGCATATTGTCTGTTTCCTGACTAGCTCTCCTCAGGGCTATAATTAATCTTTAGCATGCTTATCATTATTTGAGTGTTTGTTGTATGCCAAGCACTAAGAACTTTATGCTCATTAATTTCTTACAATAATGAAGATTCTATTAGCCCCCTTTTTAACAGCCTTATTGGAATATAACTCACATACCACATAATTCACCCATTTAAAGTGTACAGTGATTTATTGCAAATCCACAGGTATTGTGACCATAATTAGTCAATTTCTGAATTTTCTGTCACATGAAAAAGAAACTAACCTTTAGCTGTCACTCCCCATCCGCCATGCAACTACTAGCCAAAACTGGAAGGAACCACTACTCTAACTTCTGTCTATGAATTTCACTATTCTAGACCTTTATACTAGTGGAAGAATCTATGTGGTCTTTTGTGACTGGCTTCTTTCAACAACCATGATGTATGTTTTCAAGGTTCATTCATGTTGTAACATGTATCAGTATAGTTCATTCTTTTTTGTGGCAAAATAATACTTTGTATTAATAAATTACATTTTATCTATTTATCCACTAATGAACATTCAAGTTGTTTCCAACTTTTGGCTACTATGAATAAGGCAGATATAAATATGTATATACAAGTTTCTGTGTTGATGTATGTTTTCAATTTTCTTGGATATATATAAATACCTAGGAGTAGAATTACTGGGTCATACGGGTAACTCTATGTTTAATCATTTGAAGAACTACACTATTTCCCAAAGCAACTGGACCATTTTACATTCCCACCAGCAGTGCATGAGGATATGGATTCTTCCATATCTTCACCAATATTTGTTGTTATCTGACTTTTTTGATACTAGTCATCCTAGAGGCTTTGATTTGTATTTATTGCATTTTCTCAAATGACTAATGTTTCATGGGTATATTAGCCCCATTTTTACAATCAGAAGAAATGAAGTACAGAGAGATTAAACAAACTGTCATGGTCACAAAGCTAGTTAAGGGAAGCACTGGGATTCTAACACAGGCAACCTGGCCCAGAATTTGTATTATAATGCTAGAGCATTTCCATGCATTTCCCTCAGAAGAGGGGCAGCCTTCTCCAGGTAATTGGATTTATCAGTGTGGGAACCTTCCCAGAAGCCATTCAGATTTCTCATATCCTACAGACTACATATGGGTCATATGACTCTTCCTAAACCAATTACTGAGAAGAATAGGGTCACCATAATGGGCTAATATCATGCAGGGTTCCTATGCGTATTCAGGACTCTTACAGAAAGAAAGAAGGTATATAAGAATGGCTGGCTTGCAATTTGTTAAATCAAAAATTTTTGCTAAAGGTGTATATGGAAACAAACAAAACTTCTGATTTTCTTGCTTCTACCATCTCAGAAATCAGAGAAGTTACCAAGTTTTTAAAAAGTTACCATCCAGGTACTACCATGCTAGTGTTATTTGTATGAGTAACTGTATAATTATAATGTCAGTCGGTAAAAAGCTTAAACAAAGAAAGTAACCATTTCATTAAAGAAAAGAAACCAAGACTTTCATTAGGATTTCAGCAAGGATATGGAAAATTAAGCCTTGACTATAGGAGAAAAGCATTCAAACAGAACATTTATTTGTATGTTTTCAAACAGCCAAAATATAAATTAACTGCAGTTTAAAGCTGGAAAATGACAAATAATCATTAAAAACAGCATTTTAAATTATAATAGAAAGCTTCAAAGCATTTCAGTCAATATAATCTTAATAACAAATTTTTTTTATCTACCTTAAATTTTGTGGGCTTAGATAAGCTCTCCATAGGAATGTAAAGTTTAATTTAAAATCACTCTAAATGCTAGTTTATACTACTTTAGAAAGTGTACTAGCAATTAGATTTCACAAACCATATTTTAAGTATAGTAATAATTCATAATGGACAAATGGTTTTCATTTTCCATATTTTTTATAATACATTACTTGTAAATTAGCATGTATGCTCTAAAAGTGATGTAACACATATTAGTGCATTTGCTTCTTGGGAAGAGATTAGAAAATAAGAGTTCATCAGATCAAAAATGCATTTGAAATACTTTCAAAGTATCTACATTGGTCCCTCATAAAAAATTTTTTAATTTAAAAATTTAAAATGTTTTTATATATATTATACATATTATATATATTATGTATATTATATATTAAAGTGGGGGGACTGAATAAATAATTACAAACCAGGTCTGCCTCTAGATAGAGGGTTTATCATGTAATTATAATGCTGATCATTTCAAAGTACCCAAATGTCTCCAGCATTTTAAAGAGCTATGCAGAGTTATTTTTAAAATCAAACATATGTGCTTTTTCTGTTTATGTCTTTGGAAAGAACATTCTGTATAATGAAAAACACAACCAAATTTTTCACAGTACATCACTATAAACCCTATAATTGACTTTTGGGGTTGGTTTACTCTGTATCTATTTTTGACCACGTAGAAAACAGCAATGATGTGGTGGAAAGCCCAAAATGTAAGTCCCATTGCAGGATAAGACTCCATCGTGATTAGTATAGAAGTATCATATTTATGCTGGGAAATGTGCCCATTTTAGAAGGAAAATTTCAGTGCATAGGAGCCTCCTCTTTTTTAATCAAGCCATGTAAAAACTAGTAACTCTGGTGCTTAGCCTTGACCTTGGTTAGAACTTGGATGTAGTATATACACTCATCCCCTCCATCAAAGGCAGCATAATGTTGATGTTCAAAACTGATGTTATAAATAACAGGTTCATTTCTGTCAATTAACCCAATGAAAAATAACATTGGATATTAGGACTCAGCATTGTAAATTAATCTTTGAAAATATAAATTAATACCCAGCACAGATTGATCTCTTGTGAGTTGACACCACCATTCCTTCTTCACAGTAAATAAACTAAATTCCAGGCAGAGTACTGTGGTAGAGTTTTTCAAGGGCCAGGTGAAGGAATATGTTTTAGATGGAATCTTCCAAATTGACAACCTGCTCATTTTTGGTAGGTATTAGAGGGTCCACAGCACTTAAGAATTAGTTGTGACTTGCCTATAAAATCATAGCCAAAGTAGCTAGGGTCACTGCATATTCAATTTATTTCCATCAAAAATAAAAATGCCTCAAAAATTTTTAACAGATTTAGAAAAAAAATCAAGTAAGCTAAGTATGTTTTGTAATAGCATTATTGTTTGAGTGGCAATCATATCATTTTAAAATCCAGAAGTATATTTAATGATTAGTCAATATTTTTATTAATATTTAGATCTTTCCTAATGGAGATCATTATCATTTATGCCTACATTTTAAATGAACCAACGAAACAATGAATTAACAGTAACTGCATAAGAATATTTAATAGCTTTTTTTTTTTTTTGAAGATTTGTGAGCACGCACAGTGGGGAACAGCAAAAGAAGAGAGAAAGAATCTCAAGCAAGTTCCACCCCCCATCGTAGAGCCCAACAAGGGGTTTGATCTCATGGCCGTCAGACCATGACCTGAGGTGAAATCAAGAGTTGAACCCTTAATGACTGAGCCATCCAGGTGCCCTAAGAATATTTAATAGCTTTTGCCAACTTCTTGGGGAGCAGTGACTCAAAGATGTTCACAGAATACTTCCTCTTTACTTTAGGAAAAACAAAAACTCCTGAAAATCCTTACAAGGACTGCCTATTTAAAAATCACCTAAACAGGGACACCTGGGTGGCTTAGTGGTTGAGTGCCTGCCTTTGGCTCAGGGCTGAAGGCGGCGCTAAACCGCTGAGCCACCCAGGCTGCCCTGAAACTTCTTAAGACAATAAACAAACCCAAGGATATCAATGAATACAAAGATCCATACAAACACATGCACATGTAGGCACATCATTGCCAAACTGCTGGAGCCCCCCCCCCCAAAAAAAAAGGAGAGAGAGAGAGAGAGAGAGAGAGAGAGAGAGAGAAACTCTTAAAATCGCTAAGGGAGGGCAGCCCCAGTGGCACAGCGGTTTAGCGCTGCCTGCTGCCTGGGGTGTGATCCTGGAGACTCGGGGTCGAGTCCCACGTCGGGCTTCCTGCATGGAGCCTGCTTCTCCCTCTGCCTGTGTCTCTGCCTCTGTGTGTGTGTGTGTGTGACTATCATAAATAAAAATAAAAATAAAAATAAAAATAAATAAAAATAAATCGCTAAGGGAAAAGTGAATTATCATATGACATGGGAACATCAATTAGATTAAAAGCTAACATTAATAAAACTAACACAGGCCAGAAGGCAGTAGGGTAACATATTCAAAATGCTCAAAAAACAAAACAAAAAACTATTGATCAAGAGTTCTATATCCAACAAAACTACGTGTTCAAAATGAAGTTAAGATACAGAAAATTCTCCACTAGTAGATTAATCTTGAAAGAAATACTAAAAGAAGTAGTTCTATCTAAATGGAGCAGATACCAGACAATAATTCAAATATGCAGGTGGAAAAAAGTTTAAGGTATGGTAAAAATATGGATAAATTCAAAATTCTACAAAATATTATCCCAAATACCTAACTTCTATAAAGAAAAGAAATTATATAAAACAAACAAATATAAATTCTGGAGTTAGAAAGTTTAAAAACTAATGAAAAATTCACCAGAAGAGCTCAAAAAAAATATCTGACCAGGAAGAAGAAAAAAAATTAACACCCTTGAAAACAGGTCAATTGAGATTATCCAGCATGAATAGCAGAAAAAAATAAAGAAAACAGAGCCTCAGAGACACTGTCAAGCTTACCAACATAAACATAATAGGAATGCCAAAAGGAAAAAAGAAAAGGAGACAGAAAAAATAACTCAAGCAATAACGAATGGTCACAAATTTGATGAAAAAAAAATTACACATCTAAGATGTTCAACAAACTCCTAGAAAGAAAACCTAAAGAGATCCACACCTACATATATGGTAAACAGATTGTTACAAGAATCTTGAGAACAACAACACAGAATCAAATAATCACATATTGAGATCTTCAAAGAGATTTCTCATCATAAACCATGAAAAGGTAAGGCAGTGAGGGAACATTAAAACTGCTGAAAAGAAAAAAATATAATTAAGAATTATATATCTGGCAAACTATCCTTTAAAATGAAGGAGAAATCAAGATATTCCCAGGAACACTTGGTACTTGAACAAATAAACATCCATATGGAAACAATGTAAGGTCTAAACACAAACCTTACATTCTTCACAAATTGAACTCTAATGTAAAGTGCAGAACTATAAAAATTAATAAAAGATAATATAGGAAAAAACCCAGATGACCTTGGGTGATAACGTTTTAGAAAAAACATTAAAGGCATAATCCAGAAAGGTAATGACTAAAAACTACACATTATTAAAATTAAAAATTTTCAAAAAAAATAATAAAAATTTTCTGCTCTGGGAAAGATGATGTCAAGAGAATGAAGAAACAAGCCACAGAATGGAAGAAAACATTTGTAAGTCACATTTGATAAAAGACCATTATTCAAAATACACAAGAACTCTTAAAATTCAACAAAATAAGAAAGTAAACAAACTAATTTAAAAGTAGGCAAAAGATCTTACTAGACACCTCATCAAAGAAGATATACAGATAGAAAATAAGCATTTGAAAATATGTTCCACATTCCAGGTTACCAGAGAAATACAAATTAAAACAATGATATATTGCTTATATGCCTATTAGAATGGCCAAAATCCAGAACACTGACACCACCAAATGATGACAAGGATATGGAGCTACAGAAACTGGTAGGAATGTAAAATGGTAGACAATTTGGAAAGCAGTTTAGTGTCTCCTCACAAAACTAAATATATTCATACCATAAGATCCAACAATTGTTTACCTTGATATGTGCCAAAAGAAGTTGAAAATTTATGTTCATGCAAAAACCTGTACAGGGATGTTTATAGCAGATTTATCTCTAACTGCCAAAACTTGGAAGCAACCAAGAATCCTTCCATAGGTGAAGGAATAAATATAGTACATCTCAACATTCTTTGAGATGAACAAAAATGAAAATTCAATACCAAAACTTATGGAATGGAGCAAAAGCAGTAATCAGCAAGAAGTTTACAGCTATAAATATTTACATTAAAAAAAAAGGAAGAAAGATCTCAAATCAATAACCAGTATCAAAACAGTAGATTACAGTTGAAAGAGCTCTGAGAAACAGACTTACTCTTTGTAGTACTTGGTGAAGTCCAAATTGAAAATAACACAAAAACAAGAACATTACAGGAATTTCAAGTCTCTGGCACCAATTGATAAAGCAAGCATTAAACAAAGGCCAGCTCTCAATCAGACTGATGCAAATCCTTACAGTAAACATCTATTTATCTCAGTAACCATTACCAAATATGACATGTCTGTCAACAAAAAAATTACAAGGCATGCCAGAAGACAAAAACAAACACAGACGACACAAAGTAATCAACAGAAACAAAGATTTTGGAATTACCAGACACAGAATTTTAAATAATCAAGACTAATACATTAAGGACTCCAATGGAAAAAGATAACTTACAAGAACATACGGGTAATGTAAGCAGAGTTGGAAATTCTAAGAATCAAAATGGAATGATAAAAAAAGAAACTGAAATTACTGTAAAGGAAATGAAGAATCCTGTAAAATATTCGGCAGTAGATTGAACACAGCCAAAAAAAAAAAAATCCATGAACTTGATTATTGGTCTATAGGAACTTCCTAAACTGATATTCAAAGAGTGGGAATAAAATGACAAAAACAAGAATGGAACAGCACGTCCAAGAAGTGTGAAACAGTACCAAAAGGTAGAACATGTACATAATCTAAACACCAGAGGTGAACAATGAAGAAATAATTGAGTTATAGTCAAAATGTTCCAAAATAAATGATAGACAACAGTCAAAACCAGAAAGTTCAGAGGATACCAATAAAAATAAAACACACTCACACACACTCGGCATATCATATTAAAACTGAAAAATATTATATGGTCTCATTCATTTGGGGAATATAAAAAATAGTGAAAGGGAATAAAGGGGAAAGGAGGAAAAATGAGTGGGAAATATCAGAAAGGGAGACACAACATGAGAGACTCCTAACTCTGGGAAACGAACTAGGGGTGGGGAAAGGGGAGGTGGGCGGGGGGTGGGGGCGACTGGGTGACGGGCACTGAGGGGGGCACTTGATGGGATGAGCACTGGGTGTTATTCTATATGTTGGCAAATTGAACACCAATAAAAAATAAATTTACAAAAAATTAAAATTAAAACTGAAAAAAAAAGGTAAAAATTCTGAAAGAAGCAAAAGGGAGGGCAGGGCGCCTGGGTGGCTCAGTCAATTACACATCTGCCATGTTCAGGTTATGATCCCAGGGTTCTAGGACAGGGTCCCACATTGGGCTTCCTGCTCAGTGGGGAATCTGCCTCTCCTCTGTCCTTCCCCCCCTGCTCATGATCTCTCTCTCACCCTCTCTCTCTAGTAAATAAATAAAATCTTTACAAGAAGAAGAGGGAAAAAAATACCTTATCTATAGAGGTACAAGAATAATAATTACAGTTTTCTCACCATACATCGAGCAAGAAGAAAAAAGTGAAGTATTTAAAATATCAAAAGAAAAAAAATTCACAACCAGATTCTATATCCAAGAGGTATTACTCTTCAAAAGTAAAAATGAAATAAAGACTTTTTCCCCAAACAAAAAGTATGGAAATTCATCACTAGCAGACCTGCTCTACAAAAAAATGTTCTTCAGGCAAAATTTTAAAGAAGGAAAGAGAGGGAAAACTAGGTAACACAGGAACCAGTAAAAAAAAAGGGGGGGGGGGAGAAAAACTGTGAGAGAAGACCAGACATATCAGAACAATAAATGTAAGCAGTTTACATTTGTCTATTAAAAGAAAACCATCATTTCAATTATATTAAATTGAATTACCTCTATAAAGTGTTTGGTGGAGAAGACTTCAGCTATAATAAAAGTTTTCCTTGACATATACACAATTACTTAAAGACCAGAACATTTCTGCAAGAGAATTTGCGTTCTTCTGATTAATGCAGTATTTGTTGAAGTGAATTAAATACATAACAGTACAGAAGAGCTCAGGACAGAATACCTAACATTATCAGTTTATTTTTTAAATATTTTATTTAGTCATGAGAGACACAGAGAGAGAGAGAGGCAGAGACTCAGGCAGAGGGAGAAGCAGGCTCCATGCAGGGAGCCCAACATGGGACTCGATCCCGGGTCTCCAGGATCATTCCCTGGGCTGAAGGCGGCGCTAAACTGCTGAGCTACCCAGGCTGCCCTATCAGTTTATTTTAAATGATCATAAATTATAACAAATTAATGATGATTTAGTATGGTTTTAATTGAAAATTTTTCTTAAGACCTGATAATATCTGTTTCATTCTGTATTAACTTTCGATTCTATTTTATGTCCAAAAAGAACCTTATAGATTCTGCTGTTCTGCAGGTTATTTTTAAACTGTTCATGGAGGTTGCCTGGGTGGCTTAGTCCGTTAAGTGTCTGCCTTCAGCTCAGAACAGATCTTGGGGTCTTGGGATGGAGGCCCATGTCTGTTCCCTGCTTAGCAGGGAGTTTGTTACTCCCTCTGCCCCTCCCCCTTGCTCTTGCTCTCTATTTTTCTCTCTCAAATAAATAAATAAAATCTTTTTAAAAAATAAAAAAAATAAATTGTTCACAGATCAAAAATTGTGTAAATTTAAATTGTTCGTGGATGTTGTGGTTTATGTAGTGATATTTAGCATGAGTCTTAAAATGTTTTAAGACCTTTAAGACTTAATGTTTTCCATTAAGTTTTTAACCCTTACACCTCCTAAGATTTAAGTGTTCTTAGCAACTACGACTTTCAGGTAAGCAAGAAAGGAATTGCACCCTGAGCAACATTGATAATACATCTAAACACGGTAAGGTTAAAGACTAGTACTTCTGAAAAATCCTTATATGTACAAAACACACAAAATTACAATCTTTACCTCTTGTCTTTGGAAATAATTTTTCAGAAAAAGTACGAACAGTATCACATGGCTATGAAAAACCACACAAAATCTGTGTGGTCCCTGCAGCAGTCCAATGAAAATTATACCATTTCTCTTAATGGAGGTTCCAAATGTATTCTGCATGCAAGAGTACTATGTATCATCAATTAATCTCTTGAAAGTAGTTAAGAATAAGACCACACTAAAGGAATAAAAAGAAAGCATATTTGAAAAGGGAGCATGTTAAAATTTAAAATTCCTAAAGGTGATCAAAAATGAATCTAGTGCTGAGTGAGCTAATGGCCTGGGCCAGGGTTCTGAGGGAGGAATATGACCAAGGGATGAATAGACAGATACTGAAATGAAGAAAGAGTAGATATATGATGGCTATGGAAATGGCAGCAAGGGAGCCAAGAGGAAATTACAGCAGCTTAATGTTTCAATTTAGGGAGATAAAGAGCAAAGGGGCAGGAACATCTCCGTTATGCAAACAAACACCTTCAGATTCACAACACAATCACTACAACAACAAAAGAACCTATGTACGCCTTTCGTTCAAACAGAAATCACAACTTTTTTTCACAAAATTATTATCTTTCAGAAAAAGAGTTGTCTCATCTTAGAACCCTGATAGGTTCTCATATGTCACAGGGCACTCTACGAAGGTATTTTATTTTTAATCAATAAGTAGCACTTAGGAAACATACACTGGACTGAATCAATCTCAGGCAGGACTAGTTGTGCAAGTTTATAAAGGTCACCTGACAAAATCAAGATTTAAAAAATAGAGAAAAAGCACCAAGGAAATTCATTACAGACTTAGTGTTATTTCTGGGAGAACTACTTTACAATTCAAAATACTAGAGGTTACTGTAAAAAAAAAATTAATGTTAAAGAAATACGCTAGTATCCGCTTATCTATGGGGTATATGTACGAACATTCCCAGTGGATACCTGACACCACACAGTACCAAACCCTAATATACTGTTTTTTCCCACATATACATACCTATGATCAAGTTTATAAACCTATGATAAATTTACAAATTAGGCACAGTAAGATTAATAACAATAATAAAATAGAACACTCATAAAAGTACACTGTAATGCAAATCACATGAACATTCTCTCTCCCTCAAAATATCTCACTGTATTGTATTCACCCTTCTTCTTGTGATGATGTAAGATGACAACATGCTTACATTATGAGATGAAGTGAGGTGAATGAGGGAGGTGTTTTGAACTAGAATTAAGCTACTAAAAATCTGAGTGGTCAGAAGGAGGAATGCCTGCTTCCACACCACAGTTGACCAAGGGTAAATGAAAACATGGAAAGCAAAGCTACAGATAAGGCGGAAACATGGTAGGTCAAAATACTTATCATGTAGATATCATAAATAATAAATAAGTGGTTTTCCAATTATTTTATTAAATTATGATATACCTCAAACAAGAATGAAAAAAATCATATACCCTATAAAACTGGTATCTTCAAAACAGCTCTAGAACTGATAAAGACACCTAAAATCAGGTTCATGTGAATAATTTGAAAGATTCGTGAAATTTAAATGGGAAAAACAAATTACTAAATAGTATTTATATAATGACTCAAGTGTAATGAAATTAGTTAACTATTCTGCATAGACATTTTATGACATCTAATCACTAATAGTTCAAGTAGGTAAAAAATTCGTTTCAATCTTCTTATCCAGTACCTGGGAATTTGCCTTATATTCAGGGGCACTATATTCAGGCATACATAGCAACTTAAAAGCATGAGAGAAAAATATTAACAAAAATTTATTTTATTTAATAAAAATATTAACAAAAAATATTAACAAAAATATTAACAAAGGTAGCTGTTATGGAAAACCACCTTAACTAAAATTGCTAATATGATATTTTAGTATTAATGAACAAGCTGACTATGCCACACATATCTCAGATTCTGATTTATAAAAGGCCTAGAGAATACGCATTTTAAGACCTAAAATTCATGCCCTTATTAAAGAACAATGATATCTAAAATACCTCATTTCTCCAATCTATTCCTTTTATGTACACAGAATGAAAACAAAGTATTTTAATTCTGTAACCACACTGATACATAAATATATATATGCACATTCTTGCACATACATACAAGCACAATGTTTTTATTTCAAGTTTTAAAATAATCCTAACATTAACTTGTTGTATGCCAGGGTAGTTAAATTGATATTTTTCATTCAAAAACTCTATTTTAAAAAAACTGAGAGAGGATGATGATTAGGGGATTTAATATTTAATTACTCAGTATAACTGTGAAGTATCTAATACCTATCTCCTTTGCAAATAGTGGTAGGTTACATTATGGGCCCCATGTCTTCATCCCTGACACTGCCATGGCCCCACTGTATGTGGTTTGTACTTCTCTGCCTCTTGACTGTAACTTGGCCATGGAAACCTTTAGCCAATGACAAATGGTAAAGTTACAAACCAAAACCCTATGAGGCTTTCTTAAGATCTGCCATCACCAACAAAGAATATTCCCTAGGCAGTCCCATAAAATAAAGGGAAAAGTCAAGTGGAATGGAGCCACCCAGCCTACTCACACATCTCCAAGGAGAAGTACACCTGCCCGGGTAAACCCAACCAACTGATAAATAGGCAATAATAAATAATTGTTGTCACTGAGTTTTAGGGCATTGTCACAATACCAAAATGAGTTAGAGGTAGATTATTCTCCTTAGTACTAATTTTGAAGTATCAACAATATAAAAATAATTCTCTTTACATAGTCAAATGCCATGATTTCCAAACTTATAAACAAACAAGAATAAGCTCAGTAAACACACCACTAAAAAACTGGATTCTTCCTCTATTTCTCATAATCTTGCTACTAATTATATGCAGTCATAATCCTGCAACTGTGAACAATGACAGATTTAGAGACCCAAATAATTTATAACTCTGATGAACACCATATGAAATAAAAGCCAGAGAATCATGAGGATAATTGTCAGCCATTCAGAATATAAAAATTCAGTCAAATTTTAATGATAAATGATGTGTTTTTTCATTGCTTCGCATTTAAACAAATAGTATGTAAATCTGACTAATAAGGTAAAGAAAAAAAACCCTTAGCCAATGTAAAAGTACATGAGAAAATCCTTAGAACACCTTTAAATGAATGATTAAGGTAAACTGGAGGTGATTTAAAATGCAATTTCCCAAATGGAACCACAACATAGTCTTATATAAGACAACCGACATACACAAATTTTTTCTCATTCTAAGCAATTCTACAAATGTATATAGTTCACCTACTTTCAAAAAAGGACTTCAAGGAAACTACAAGAAAGGCCCAGATAAAAACAAAAACCAAACTATCCAACAAAACTAAAAAGCTTATTAAATAATTAAGAAGACAGTTCTGATAGTTTCAAAAAGAAAATTATTTCAAATAACCTAGGCTGGGTTGATTTACTAAACACAGATCTCTTCTGAACTTCATGTCAGTTAAAATTAAAAGAACAGAACCCTGGTTATATGGCTCCCATTGTCTTCATAAAATGAGGCACAACAATTTGTCAGGAAAATTTAACTTTTTTTCCTATCTTCAAAAGGAGAATGTCCTGCTGGGCTTTTTGAAAGAGAAAAGTGAGTGTTATAACTCAAGGTACTGTTCTGCAAAGTCACTCATCTACGAACCCAAATAAGTAAAGTCCGAGTATATTATGCTACCATCAAAATAGGTGGTAAAAAGATACAGAAATCAGAGCAGCACTGACAGTGTTTCAGGAACGCAAACTGCCAAACATGTCAATTGCTATACTGACAACAAAATAATTTTGGACAACTTTGAGGAACCAAGGGTTATACAAGATCAGTTTCTTTATTGTGAGGCTACTCTGAGCCTTTAGTATAGTCCATTAGCTGTTAAGGACCAGAAATTCCACTTTCCTCAAACTCACTTAACTTTATCACCTTTTTGTCAAGAAGCATCTGAAGCCTTACTCAGACCCCTTTCAGAAACTACTAATGTCCAGGAATAACAGGTTCCCCTGACTATATCATTTTAATTACTGAAGTTATTAGTACTGTCCCACGGTAATTATCATGACTGCAAGTGTGTCTATTAAATACTGAGTATTAAGCACATACTTTATTTCTACTAAAGGAGAACTATTTATCCACCCCTCACAGCATCGTCCCCTCTCACACTTGCATGCTTAGCAAAGACAATTCTGTCTTACAAAGAATTCCAACTTAACAAAGAATTCAAGCTTAGCAATACATTCAGTTTATTCCTCTCATCATGTTACAATTGTTTGCTTCACACATTTGTCTCCCATAAAACACAGATGTTTAAAGGGCGAGCATTATTGATCATTTTTTACAATTGTATAAGGTATACTTCACACGCCACAGAATTCACACACTTGAATTTTACCATTCATTCATTTTTAGTATATTTAGTGTTGTGCACTCATCACGATCTCAATTTAGAACATTTTCATTACACCAAAAATAAACCCTGTACTCATTTGTAGCTATTCCCCCAACCCAACTCAATCTGCCCTTTGTCCATAGCCCTAGGCAATCACTAAGGTATTTTGTTTCTATTGATTTGCTCATTCTAGACATTTACCATAACTGGAATCATACGGTCTTTTGTGATTAGCTCCTTTCACTTAATTTCAATGTTTTCAAGGATCACTCATGTCTTAGCATATGTTGATAGTAATTGTGACAAATAATATTCCATTGCACGAAAAAGCCACATTTATCCATCAATTCACTAGTTTATCAACATTTTGGCTGTTTCCCCCTTTTTACTATTATGAACAATGCTATATACAAATTATGGGATGGATCAATATTTTCATTTCTCTTCATTCATCTTCACTAAAAATGAAACTAATGGATCATATGCTTAACCTTCTGAGAAGTCCCAAAGTGTTCCCCAAAGCAGCTGCCCCATTTTCCATCCCCATCAACAATGTAAAGGCATTCTAATTACTCCATGTCATCAATTTTGTCATCTTTTTGAACATAGACTTCGGTGGGTAATATAGTGTATCACTGTGGTTTGGATTTGCATTCCCCAGATAATGATACTCAGCAACTTTTCATGGCATTCTACAAAAGGGATGTCAGGAGGTATCAAAAGCATCACGATCACAAAAGACACAGAAAGAATGAGAACTGACACAGATTGGAAAAGACTAAGATGATAAAGACAGAACCTCTAAATGCAATGTGAGATACTAGACTAATAACTGCATCAGAAAAAGGTCATTAAGGAAACACTAGAATTTAAATAAAGCCTGTAATTTAATTAAATTTTACCAAAATTGTCATTCCCTGGTTTGTTCATTATACTATGGATAGGTAACTTGTTACACTAAGGTAAGATGAAGAAAATACATGGACTCATCATATTATCTCTGCAACTTTTCTGATACGCTAACATAATTGCAAAATAAAAAGTTACAAAAAATTATTTATTGACTATATACATTTATGTGAGTTTTATTCAATGAGCTAAAAAATAAAAGGGAAAGAAACTGAAAAATCTCCCTCCTACTGTCATCTACCATCTATCTAGTTTCCTAACCAAGAAGCAATGAATATCCTCTGTATTTTGTACATCCTTCCAGAGATTTTTTATTATTATTAAGGTAAGTTTCAGGTATACAAAATAGTGACTTGACAATTCCATATCCAGTACTCACTACACAATAAGTGTTGCTACCATCTATCACCATACATTATTATAACTATTCCCTATACTGTGCATCTCCACGACATAACTGAAAATGTGTACCTCTTAAACTCCTTCACCTATTTTGCCCATTCTTCCCAACATCCACTCTGGACACCATCAGTTTGTTCCCTGTGTTTCTAAGTCCATTTGTTTTCTGTTTGATCATTTTTGTTTAGATTCCACATATAAATGAAATCATGTTATTTGTGTATCTTATTTCATTTAGCCTAATAAACTGTAGGTCCACCCATAATGTCACGAATGACAAGACCTCATTTTTTTTTAGACCAAGTAAGGCTCCAGTGTATATACATAATAAATCTTTATCCATTCATCTACCAATGGACATTTAGGCTGCTTCCATATCTTGGCTATTGTAAATAATGATGCAATAAACACAGTGGTGCATATATCTTTTCAAATTAATGTTTTTGTTTGCTTTGGGTAAACACCCAAAAGTGGAATTTCTAGACCATATCATTATTTCTATTTTATTTTTTTTGAGAAATCGTCATACTTTTTCCCACAGTGGTTGCATCAATTTACATCCCCACCAACAATGTACGAAGGTTCCCTTTTCTCCACATCTTTGCCAACACTTGCTATTTCTTGACTTTTTTTTAAGATTTTATTTATTTATGCATGAGAGACAGAGAGAGAGAGAGAGAGACAGGCAGAGACAGGCAGAGGGAGAAGCAGGCTCCATGCAGGGAGCCCAACGTGGGACTTGATCCTGGGTCTCCAGAATCCCACCCTGGGCTGAAGGCGGTGCTAAACCGCTGAGCCACCAGGGCTGCCCTATTTCTTGACTTTTTGATACTAGCCATTCTGATCAGTATGACATGATATCTCACTGAGGTTTTGATTTACACTTCCCTGATAATTGGGGATATTGAGTGTCTTTATACATATCTGTCTTCTTTGGAAAAATGTCTATTCAGATTCTCTGCCCATTTTTAACCAGATTATTTGTGGGTTTTGGGGTGTTGAGTTACATAAATTCTTCATCATATATTTTGAATATTAGCCTCTTATCATATAAATCATTTACAAATATATTCTTCCATTCATTTTATTGATTGTTTTTTAGCAATGGTTTCCTTTGCTGTGCAAAAAAATTTTTGGTGTAGTCCCACTAATTTATTTGCAGACATTTTTCATATATAAGCAAGCAAACACATACATGAACAGATATACATACTATTTTCCTCAGGAATAGCTTTTTTTCACAGCAATTCCAGTTACAGAATTTGTGCAAACACTGAGCTGAAAGATTCTGCTACAGGAACATTAGCTGCATCACTGTTCATTATAGCAAAAATTCAAACAAATTTACATATATAAAACAGCAGAGAACTTGAATATAACCAGTCTGAATAAATATACATCAAAATACTATCCAGACATGTAAACAGGGTGATACAGCAAAACTGCTTATTCCAGAAATGCAAGGATCATTTAACATTCAAAGATCACTATGAAAAAAGTAGCAGTTTTTTTAAATTTTAACATAGAAATGTATTTACTAGAACTGAAAATAAATTCATAGTTAAAAGGACTATAAACCATATATAATGTAATCAATATATAGAAAAGAAAGCTGTGCACTAAAACAATTGTTCATTTGTTTTGGTTTTTGATGTTTTAGGGTTTGTAAAGAGGATTGTAATGAGGGCCCCAGTTGTTCATCCCTCCCCATATCCGAACCTTTTCCCATGTGACTTTGCCATTCCTCCCACTCAAGAGATCACACCTATTTCCCATCTTTGAACCTTAGCTGGCCTTGTGAATTCCTCTGACCAAAAGATTAAAATGGAAGTGATGGTATACCCATAACAAGGCTTCAGAACGCATTCCATTTGTTACTCTTTATGACACTTCTGCCATTATCATGCAAGCATGTCTAGGGATAGCCTGTTGAATGATGTAATAAAATTAAAAGGAGTCATTAATAACCAAGGCTATCCTAAAACAGCAGAGCTTCTTAAGTGACCAACCTAGATGCATGAGCAACAAACATTTATTGTCCTATACCACAGAAATTTGGGGGCTGTCTGTGATACACCATTATTGTGGCAACAGATAATTTACATAAGATACTTAACTGTTTATTACTTTAACATAAATACTTTGATTGTCAGAAAACTGTATTTTAATTACAATACCTCTGAAGATAGACATTTCTGTTTCCCCTAAGTTTTTATGATTTTATCTTTATATTAAACTCTTCAGTTCAATGTGACATTAATAATTGCTTATGCTTGCTTTGTGATTCTTATATTAAATTTTTAAGTCTGAAACTGAATCTAGTTTAGAGCTCTCCATTTTATTCCACTGATCCCAAATTAGTTATTTTAAAGATAAATAGTAATGCCTCATAGAAATATTTTACTATTAGAGAAGGTGCCTTCCTAAATTATATATAACTATTTCTGTATTACTGTATAACAATATACTAATTATTTTTCCTTTATAAAGAAAAAGACACTTAGATTGGATTATCATCAAGTATCTAAAATTAGACCTTCTGATACATAGGGAATCCTGATGCTAAAATAAACATACAGGTATATATCGGCTACAACCCAGATGAAAATATAATTTAGGCACCAGTAAAAATAGATATAAATGATTGGGATAATTAGTCTTTATCTCTACTACCCATATATTTTCCATTACAAATGGATCTGATGGGCCAGACACCAGAAGAAACAGATGAAAACAACAGGAATTCAAGCAAGTACAGATCAGATGGCTCTGATCAGATCATCTACCTACAGGGACTCAGGAGACACAACCCTCCAGAATTCATATTGTATACACTGAGATTTACACTCTACTTGGCTCCCCTACTATGAAATATATATTAATAATATTTCACATCTATAGAGGTCTTTTTCTAACTATAATATAAAACACAAATCACATATTGGCCATGTTAAATATAAACTGTTGCCTTTCAAAAGTTCCATCATTATCTTATTCCATAAAAATATTACCAACTATGAAAATAAGTGAGTGGGAATGTGTAATTTGAAAATATTTGGCCAAAGAAAAAGCACACTATGACTAAAACAAGATGGCAAATGACTTCATCTTCTTTTGGAAAATGACCTCATTATGACAACTAACTAACCAACAAGCTTCCAAAGCCACTAACAGTAGCTTACAAAGTCACAGCTGTTACTTTTTCTAACAACTAGAAGTTGATTTCATTTTAAAATGTCATTTCAAAAGAATTGAATGATTTCTTCAAAGTACTACAATTTATGAGCAAGAATTACATTGAGTAGAGCACAATGATAAGTCTGTGACTTGTTCAATAAAGATGATTATAAAGAATGACAGAACAAACAGTTAAAAAACACTTCATTGTGGCATTCTTGAACAACAAGCAGACATATTTAGGAGAACTGTAAATCATTCATGAATAAGACAATAAATACAAAAAGTGCTTACTTTGACCTTTAGGCAATAGAAAAATCATTTGATAGAGAAGGTATGATGTAAATTTTTGATAACTAGTTTCTTTCAAAAGAAAAACAGATGGATATGTGAATAATCTTTCTGGAAAAAATATTCAAATAATTCATGAAATTTAAAACTTTCAGATCCCAAGTACAATGAAAAAAGTGTCACTATTAAAATTCTTGTGGAATTCTGTCTCTCCAGTTTATTATCACTTTTGCAATTAAAATGCTCTATGCAATGAAGCACCTACTATGTCTTTGACTTCATCTTCTACATTCCCTGCCCCACAGCTGCTCAGTTCATTCAGCCAGATGTGACCAATGTAGATGGGCAGGGGAATAATTCTGATTTAAATGCAGATGAAGAAAACTCATACACAAACTATCGCCCTCAAAGCAGTGAAGGATTTCAGAACAATATAAGCACAGTATACAAAATCTGTGATTCTCTAAATTCATCGACTTCCTAGCCTCATTGCCCACTAATCTTTGACATATACCAACCAAGTGCCAAGTATAAAATCTTGCAGTCCCCCATTAGGAGGGCTAACAATCTCTCACACTTCTACAACGTGGCATAAGATGTTCCATCTTTTTGGAGTTCCCAAATTTACCCCTTTTCGTCCTCACAACTACCACCACCTGTGCTACAACCTTCTTTCCTATCCCAGCCATGGGACTCCATGAGTCCTGAGATATGATGTATCAAATGGTTAAAAACATAGATTTAGGGGCCAAAATGACTAAATTTCAATCTTTATTCCAAACTGAACTACATTTTATATTATCTTTGTAAAGTCCTTATCTCTCTGTGCCACAGCTTCTTTATCTGTAAACTGTGATCATAAGCAATTATTATATAAGGTTGTTGACATGTAAATGAGCTCCTGTATGTAAAGCCCTAAAGGAGTACCACCCATACAAGATATACTTTAAGTGTTAACTGTAACTACTATCTTAAGATTCAGCTTAAGTATCATATCCAGCCCAACTATCATCCCTTCAAATTAAGTTAGGTATACTTCATCTGTCATCCTTATGTTTTTTTCATCCACTTACCACCTAATATGCATGCATGTTCTTTATCCATTCAATATCCTCAGCACTAAGCACAATTAGTACCACATACTGTGTATTCAGAATACTTAATATCATGAGTGAATGAATAAAGAGGAAACAATAATTCCAATGCATGTGATTTTAATGATGTAAACGAGCAGCACTATCAAGCACTGTTAGATGGTTTACACACTGCACAAAAAGCATCTCACTGAGAAAGTTAGCAATGACTGAACTACTCTGTGATGCATCCCGGTACAAGGCAAAGTACACCAGGAAAAGGGAGTGGCTGTTTTTGTTTTTTTTTAATACAAAGGTGCCACCTACTCATCATATATATAGGAAATAGGTTTTAGCCCAGAGATAAAGTCTTTTTTCTTTTTTTTCTTCAGATCTATTTATTTGAGAGAGAGAGAGAGAGAGAGAGAGAGAGAGTAAGAGTACACACAGTGGGGAGGGGCAGAGGGAGAGAGAATCTCAAACAGACTCTGCACTCAGTGCAGAGCCCAACACAGGACTTGATGTCACAACCCCGAGATCACAACCTGAGCCAAAACCAAGAGTCAGAAGTTTAACCAACTATGCCACCCAGACACCCCTGAAGGGTTCTTTTCTAATTAATCTCCCCAGAAAGGGCACCTTTAGTAATTCACGGAAAGCATCAACAAAATGTGGCATATACAGACAATAGAATTCAGCCTCAAACAGGAAGGGAAAATTCAAAAACACACTACAACATAAACGGATCCTGAAGACATGATGCTAAGTGAAATAAGTCAGTCACAAAAGGACAAATTCTGTACAATTGTACTCATACCTAAAACAAACTCAGAAAGAGAGGTAACAGAATGGTGGTGATGACGTATCAGGGAGAGGAGGAATTAGAAGTTATTTAATGGGTGCTAAATTTCAATTTGGGAAGATGAAGACGTTCTGAAGATGGATGGGAGAGATGGTGAGAAAACAATGTGAATGTACTTGATACCACCGAACCAGACCTTTAAAAATGGTTAAAATGGCAAATCTTCTATTTATAAACAAATTTAGATCAATGTCTTCTTACTTCCAAAAACAAATGCTGCTTCCCAACTTTACATGATTTATCATAATAATTACTTATGGCAATTTATCACACTTGTATCTTATAAACTTTTTAAAAAAGGTTAAATATTACTTTTGTATACTAAAATAATACATTATTCAGTTACATACACTGCAGACCACTTTCCTAAAATTTTAACGTTTTTAATGGCTGAGAATAGCTAATAGTTACATTTGCTTTAAAAAGTTTCCAGGCTGGGGCGCCTGGGTACCTCAGTAAGTTAAGTGTCTGCCTTGGCTAGGGTCACGATCCCAGATCCTGGGATGGAGGCCTGCATCAGGCTCCCTGCTTAGTGAGGAGTCTGCTTTTCCCTCTCCCTCTGCCCCTCCCCCCTGCTTGCTCTTTCTCTTTCTCAAATAAATAAATAAAAATCTTTAAAAAGTTTCCAGGTTAACAGGACTCTGGCTATGCTTATATTATACAATATTATGAGGCCTCAAGTATGCTTTTCCTACTAGGATTTACCTAATATAATCTGCTAAAGAGAATCCCAATGCTGCCATCAGGTAATTTCTGAGCTTATCTCCACTATCTGGTACAATCCCACTTCCAGACTCTCAACTTTCACAACATGATATCAAATCTGTTCCAACTCAGGGGTGCCTAGGTGGCTCAGTTGGTTAAGCATCCAACTCTTGGTTTGGGCTCAGGTCTTGATCTCACGTTGTGAGATTAAGCCCCACATCAGGTTCCACACTCAACGGGAAGTCTAAGATTCTCTCTCTCCTCTCCCTCTATCCCTCCCCCTACTTGCTCCCTCTCTAAAATAAATAATTAAATCTTTTTAGAAAATCTATTCCAAGTCAACCTCAAAGCATAAGTCCCTTATTAACTGGCAACTAAGAAAAACTGAAATCTATATTTCTTTCAGGGATTATCACTGAGAATGGGCAATTACAGTATTTTTTAAGAGACTTAAAGATATATGTCAGCTCATTAATACTGGTGTTCAGTCACTTTCAGTCAGAATATTGTTTTATATTAAAAACATATTATAACTATGCTACATTAATGAAGAATATAGATGACTACTATTCATTTGGTAGTGTTTTAAAATGTATTTGTGCTTTATTAATCACAAAAATACATGCATATACTAGAGACATAGTAGCATAAGCATTTAACAAAACATCTTAAAGTCTACATTCAATATTTTCTGAATACTATTTATAAATCTATAGATTCCTTGCAATAACCAAGCTATGGGATACTTCAAGATACTCGTAAGACCCATCCCTTGATAAAGACCAATCGTTAGAAAGACTACGACTTTTTGTGTATCTTCTGTTCATCAATCCATTTTTCCACCTACCATAGATTCCTCTTTAAAACACAACTGCACTTTGGTATGACAGTATTAATCAATATCAAAGCACAGTATAAGACATAATCCTATGAGTGTACTCTGTATATGTATGTGTGTGTGTGTGTGTGTGTATATATATATATATATATATATATATGATATAGACAATACACGAGATACACAGGAAAAATTACCATAGGACATTTCTAGAAAATCTACAGGAGGGATTTCTAGCCTTAGCACCAAGAAAGAATGACTAACACACTTCTATTAACCTTACAGAAAACTCAATCTTTAAAACTTGGTGCTTCCTAATTAATTTGTTTTCCATAGTCTATCTCCAATTATTTTGCATATTAACATACTATCACCCTCCTATATACTTAAAATTTTCTTCAAGTATCAACCCTTAATTAAATAGATTTTAGAGAGAATCTTTTTAATTACCACCATAAAAACCCAAAATCATTTACATACATAAGAGAACTGTAAAAATACAAATGAAAACGGCAGTTTTACTGGTATATTGCAACTTGCTTTTTGTTAAAATTTCTCATGCGGTTTTTCATTTTTATTCAAATTCTAGTTAACATACAGTGCAATATTGGTTTTGGAGTAGAATTCAGTGATTCATCACTTACATATAACATCCAATGCTCATCATAACAAGTGCCCTCAATATCCATCACCCATCTAGCTCATCCCCCATCTACCTCCCTCCATCACCCCTCAGTTTGTTCTCTATCATTAAGAGTTCTTATGGTTTGTTTCCCTCTCTTTTTCCCCCTTCCCATATGTTCTTCTATTTTGTTTCTTAAATTCCACATCTGAGTGAAACCATATGGTGTCTTTCTCTGAATTATTTTGCTTAGCATGATACACTCTAGCTCCCTCAACATCATTGCAAACGGTAAGATTTCATTCCTTTTGTTAAATGAATAATATTCCACTGTATGTATATATACCACATCTTCTTTAGTCATTCATCAGTCGGACATTTGGGCTTTTTCCATAGTTTTGCTATTGTTGACAATGCTGTTATAGACATCCAGGTGCATGTACCTCTTCCAATCTGTATTTTTGTATCCTTTGGGTAAATATCTAGTAGTACAATTCCTGGATCATAGGGTAGTTCTATTTTTACTTTGTGAGGAGCCTCCATGCTGTTTTCCAGAGTGGTTGCACCAGCTTGCATTCCCACCAACAGTGTAAGAAGGTTCCTCTTTCTCCACATCCCCAACACCTGTTGTTTCTTGTATTGTTACTTTTAGCCATTTTGACAGGCATGAGGTGTTATCTCATTGTGGTTTTGATTTCATCATCAGGGAAATAAGTTAACACTATCTTAATTGCTTTATTAGTAACTCTTGTGTTTCCTGACTTATTAATTGTAGCCATTCTGACCGGTGTGAGATGTGTAATTTTAATTATGAACTACTTTAAAGCCAGTACGTTACTGAGAATGTAATATAAAGTCACCATCACTCTTTTTTCAAATACATTATGTGATACAGCTGAAATTCTTTTTGTACTAGCTTCCCTCACACTCTTTCCCTTCTCTGAAATAACCACTACTCTATAGTTGGTGTGTATCCTTCTCATTCATGTTCTGGAATACTGTTCTTATGCACAGTAAAATAGTATGGTTTTGTTTTTAAAAATCTGCATCAGTAATGTCACTGCTGTACATCTGTCTTGGGCTCAACTTGGTTTTCACAATGTACCCATTCATATTCATAAACACGGACTTCGTTCATTTTAACTGCCCAATAGCAACTTTTCTATGTATTTGTTTTTACTATCCATTCCCTTTTTGATATTTGGATTTTTTTCATTTTTGATATAAGCAATAGCTGCAATGCTCTAGGCATAGTTCTTTGGGCTCACATACCTTGTCCTATGTGAGAAGTTCTCAGGTATATTAATTATCTTGGGGTGGGAGGGGGGATTTAAAAACTGACAACCCAAATTTGCATCCAACCTTTACTGATCCAGTTATCCATTTGGGAATTATCTACACAATGGGATCTGAAATCACTTAATCATGGTGTCTTGGTAGATAGAGCCTCAAGGATCTCATAAGATGGAGGAGAGGGGTGTATAATATTTGCTCTCACAGCTATCATGTAAATTTTAAGAAAGTAAGCTATGAATATTATATAATTATTAGTGGCATTATATTTAAAAGATACCAGCAGAACAATAATTTATCAAGAAGTCAGCTAATACTTGAGAGACTTTTTAGAAAACACTTAAGTATAATTATCTTCTTGGGTTCCCAAAAAAAGAGGTAAATATAAATCATACCTGTTGTATGTCATGTGTGGTAAGTCTCATAGCTAAGGGTGAGATATTACAAAATAATCTTGCTGAGTAAAAGATTTTAAAGAAAAATCATACTAGTCAGCTGTTAACACCAGTACAGAGAAGATTAAAGTATGATTTTTTTTTTTAAGAGCTCTGATTTCTTTGGCAATTATTAAAATCAGTTGTCTTCTTTTGGGCAAATTCAATTTAAACTTACAAATTATTTGGGAAGTAAAAAGGCTCTTGCTTTTACTTATGGGCAAAAAGCAGATAACTACTGAGCTACTAAGACATATAACTATCAGGGAAGAAGTGAGATTAAGACTGTTTACCAGGCACAGGCTGTATATTTGTAACACACGTGGTGAGTTCCTCTGCACTGTCAGAGGACCAAATAAATCTCTTCAAATAAAAGAGGGCAGTGAAAACTTCAAGTAAAAGGCAGGAGTGCGGAGTAGAATGGGAGAGAAAGCTAACATTCGTTTTGTATTTACTCTTCTGTCACCGTTTTAAATATCCTGTCCTTTAAACATCAACAAAAATACTATAAGGTTGGTCTTAGGATCTCTTTTTAAAGAGAAGAAAAAAACTTAAGCTTCTCCAAAGTTAACTTGCTCAATAAAGTCTCAAAGCTAAAAAGTACAAAGAGCTAGACCACATGCCAGGTCTATGCAATTCCAAATTCTTTCCACACTACTGTTTCTAATATATAAAAGCAGCAGCAGGGATCCCTGGGTGGTGCACCGGTTTGGCGCCTGCCTTTGGCCCAGGGCGCGATCCTGGAGACCCGGGATTGAGTCCCACATCGGGCTCCCGGTGCATGGAGACTCCTTCTCCCTCTCCCTGTGTCTCTGCCTCTCTCTGTGTGTGATTATCATAAAAAATAAAAATAAAAATAAAAAAATAAAAACAGCAGCAAACAACAGTCAAAGACTTACTCTATATGCTACAGCATCCCACAGTATTGCATCAAAAGGTCCCATTGAGATAGATGCCTTACTATTTCCATTTCACAAGTGACGAATTTGAAGGCCAAAAAATAAAGTACTTTGCCACCAGTAACACAACAAATAAATGGTGAAGCAAAGTTTCAAACCCACAAAGTCTGACTCAACTATAACATTATAAGCAAAACAGAGAAAGTAAGAAAGCTGGCCTTGAGGAGATAACATCCAACAGAAATACTGTTTTCCAGTCTACACCCCATCTAAGATATTACTATACAGAATTCTAGTTAGCAAGGAGGGACAGACAGATATGGGTTCAAAGTTAGACTCACTACTTCTCAGCTGTGTGAAGTTGGTCAATTCAAGTAACCTTTCTCTGAGCTGTTTTTGCATTTGCAAAATGAATACAGGACCTCAACAGCTGATGACTAAATGAGATAATGCATGAATGCCATACCTACTTTGAGCTAAGCATTATGATAGAGGGAATTAAACTTCCCTCATTTTAGCCTTAAAATAATCTTTCAAGATATACTATCATCACTTTTAATGATTCAGGATAGCTTCTCAAGGTTATATGGTTTACTCAAAGTCACAGTCATTAAGTGTTAGAGAAAAATTTAAATTGTGCTCTTTGAAATTCAAAGATAATGCATCCTATCTATACCAATGGTATTACTAGGGCAGCCCTGGTGGATCAGCGGTTTAGCGCCCCCTTCAGCCTAGGATGGGATCCTGGAGACCAGGGATGGAGTCCCATGTCGGGCTCCCTGCATGGAGCCTGCTTCTCCCTCTGCCTGTGTCTCTGCCTCTCTCTCTCTCTCTTTCTCTGTTTCTCATGAATAAATAAAATCTAAAAAAAAAAAAAAAAATGGTATTACTAAATGTAATAGAGTTCTCAAAAATTATACTTACTCTCTTAGAAGTTAATCTGAACTGCAATGAGATTATCAATTTACATGACCTTTCAGCAATCTAACAGCAATTCTAGACGTATAACATTCCTCCAGATTCTCTAGGCCATCCACAAATATCACTGATGGACAACTTCCCATCAATCGTAACAGCCAAGAAAAATCCACTGTGATTCTCTCCCCTTGATTATTCACATGTGTAACAATGATATGCACTGAAAACAAGTGTCAAAATTTTGGTAAGACCAGAAACCACAAAGTCACAGAGGGCAGTGAGAGGGGTAGGTGGCAGTGACAACTGCTTTTATTGCCATTACTATTAACTGCAAGACTGTGGATAAGTCATGTAAGCTTTGTGTGCTTCCATTTCCTTAAATCTTTTTTAAAAGATTTCATTTTGGGATCCCTGGGTGGCGCAGCGGTTTGGTGCCTGCCTTTGGCCCAGGGCGCGATCCTGGAGACCCGGGATCGAATCCCACGTCAGGCTCCCGGTGCATGGAGCCTGCTTCTCTCTCTGCCTGTGTCTCTGCCTCTCTCTCTCTCTCTCTCTCTCTCTCTCTGTGACTATCATAAATAAATAAAAAAATTTAAAAAAAATAAAATAAAAGATTTCATTTTATTTGAAAAGAGAGAGAGTAAGAGCACACAAGCTGGGGTGAGGGCAGGGGAAGAGGGAGAGGAAAAGGAAGAGGGAGAAGCAGACTTCCCACTGAACAAGGAGTCTGACTCCAAGGCTTGATCCCACATGATCTGAACTGAAAGCAGACACTTAACTGACTGAGCCATCCAGGCACCCCCTCCATTTCCTTATCTCTTAAAAGGAAAAAAATAATACCTACTATATAGTATTATTGTGAGGACAGGCAATAGAAGATAGCACTGAGCTAGTTGTTTATATATTATGTGATTCTTACAAAAGTCCAAGGTTGAGGTTATACTCTTAATCCTATCTCAAAGATAAATTGAGTTTGAGGTCTACCTATATCACACCATCCTAAAGCTGCCCTAAGTCCAACAGATGTAAAGAAGTGTTCACAAATATTTTGTGTATAGTCTCTTAAATTGCAGTATGATATCCATTATTAGGTCCTACTGCCCCTCAAACATAGGAAGTATTGCTCTTTTTATTAAAAATATAAAAGACAGGGATCCCTGGGTGGCGCAGCGGTTTGGCACCTGCCTTTGGCCCAGGGCGCGATCCTGGAGACCCGGGATCGAGTCCCACGTCGGGCTCCCGGTGCATGGAGCCTGCTTCTCCCTCTGCCTGTGTCTCCGCCTCTCTCTCTCTCTCTCTCTCTGTATGACTATCATAAATACATAAATTAAAAAAAAGATCTAAAAATATAAAAGACACTCCTACTTCCTCTCACTTTCATACTTCCACCCCCTCCCCAAATTACAAACAGTATATAAAATTTCAAAACTTCAATATCTCTAGCATACAGCTCATCACCTGAAAAAAACCTAGAGAGTAGACATCTAATATGAATTTACTGAATGAACAATTCAACATAAATTGTTCAACTGCTCCTAATAGGTACTTCACAAATATTAGCTAGATTTATGCTTACAATTATCCATATTTTTTTAAGATTTTATTTATTTATTCATGAGAGACACACAGAGAGAGGCAGAGACATAGGCAGAGGGAGAAACAGGCTCCCTGCAAGGGACTTGATCCCTGGGATTCTAGGATCATGCCCTGAGCCGAAAGCTTAACCATTGGGCCACCCAGGCATCCCTATCATTCCCATTCTAGAAATGAAGAAAGGAAAAATCTCAAAGGCCTGGGTCACAGAGTTGATCATGTGCACAGCCAGCACTAGAATGCAGTTCTGACAAACTTCAAAGCAGTCACTTTTTTATAACCTCATGATGTTCTCACTCTGAAGCTCACAAAAAAGTTTTATGAAAAGGTAAGACTTGTGATACCTTGGAGGATGACCAGGACTTTAAAAAGTGGAAACAAGGATACTATGAACCCAAAGGAATGAACAGAAGTAAAACACAGAAAACAGGCAGCAAGGAACAAGTTTGGGAAATGCTGTCTAGTATCTTTTACCTAAAACAAGCATTTAACCTAAGAGAAGGAATATAGGTACATAAAAGATTTGGACAGATTAATGTAGTAGCAAAAATAAAAGTTAGAAAGTATGAGACTGGATACATTTGGAGACAGAGAAGCCAAGTCCTAATTTATAAGTTAAGGGGTAGTGAAGTTTAGGGTATAAGTCATGATAGAGAAATGAAAAATAAAGATAAGATGTAAGGAAACAACTAACAAGAATCAACTAAAATAAAGGAATAAAAGAAAAGAATTGCAAATATGATGACTGGAAGAATGATGACGCCATTAAGAAATTTTCTTTTCAACATTTCAGCAATGTATGTGATAAGTTTATAATCAGGAAAAAATAATTTTTAATTTTTAATTACTAAAACTAAGAAAAAATAGGGAATCAAGAGAAGTGGAGATGTTTCACAGTTAATTCCCAGACATCTGTGCCTTGATCCACCTGTAACCTATCAAAAAAATCATTTACAAAAATCAGAAAGGAGGTTTTGTAAGACATGTCTAACGTGTAAGGAATATTTATTAAAATATTATCTAATGCTTAACAACTGAAAAATCCATAACAATACACTAAAACATACGCACCTACTAAGTCTGCTCAAGTGAGAAAAATAAATGACTCAAGGTTATGAACAGCATTATTATTAACTAAATGGTAATATAATATCACATATTGCACATACTAAAAATATCACATATTACAAACTGAACCAATACTTATCAAACCTCTGCCCCAGAGTACTGGAATTTATCAAATATTTTTGTATCCCCAGTTTTATCTTGAAAATTTCCTGTTAACTTTATCTTAATGTCACAATATATCCATGTTTGTAATTATACATTAAAAATGACTTACCAGAGATTAAAACTGATGCTTCAAAATATGGGTCATTTTAATCTTGTGGCTTTTGATTTTCCCTGGCAGAAAGCCATAAAAACCCCAGAAGGACAAAGTTTTAAGAGCATCCAAATAAATAAAAACGTTTTATAAAAATACATGAAGCAATGATATTAAGCTGATAACTATTCAAAAACAAAAATAGTAATAGGTTCTAAAATAGGTAGCCCCTGAAACAAAAGAAATATTACAATAATCTGAAGATTCCAAGTACAAAAGTCTTTAAACATACACATAAAAGAAATATTACAATACACACAAAGAAATATTACAATACTTTGAAGATTCCAAATACAGAAAAGTGGTTAAGCATACACACATCCCCCCAAAAAAGAGAAGTAAAAGTTCAACCATATGAAAAGGCTAGAATATCCACAATGAAGAACACTGTCACTAAAAATGATTATACAGAGATTTTTAATATATTTAGAAACACAAATTATGTTAACTAAAAATATCAAAATCATGTACATCTATACATATATATATATATACCTCATATACAAAAAGAAAAATACTAATTTAAAATCTTTATCTGTGGGGAAAAAAATAGTTTTACATTCTTTTTATCATCCAACATTTGTAATTTTTCTAAATTAGCATACAAACAGGATTTACAACAAAGTAGAATAATGACAAGTTCTTGGTGAAAGTGGCTCTTTTGCTAATGAACAGGCACTGAAATAAAAGAGCCCCAATCATTTTTTTCTTATACTGAAACTATGTAAAGAATAACATCTTTTAAATATAAAAAGAAATAACTAAAAGCTTAATTCTATAGACTTAAATTAGCCTTCCCCCATGGCCTTTCATAATTTATGATCCTCTATGTTAAGTCTTATAAAAGCTAAGAACAGACCTATTGTTTAAATCCTACTTCAGGGCAGCCCCGGTGGCCAGCGGTTTAGCGCCGCCTGCAGCCCAAGGCGTGATCCTGGAGACCCTGGATCGAGTCCCGTGTCGGGCTCCCTGTATGATGCCTTCTTCTCCCTCTGCCTCTCTCTCTGTCTCTATGAATAAATAAAATCTTTTAAAAAAAATAAAAATAGGGGATCCCTGGGTGGCTCAGCAGTTTAGCGCCTGCCTTTGGCCCAGGGTATGATCCTGGAGTCCCGGGATCGAGTCCCGCATCGGGCTCCCAACATGGAGCCTGCTTCTCCCTCTGCCTGTGTCTCTGCCTCTCTCTATGTCTCTCAAGAATAAATAAAATCTTTGAAAAAAATAAAAATAAAAATAAAAAATAAATCCTACTTCAGTTCAAATTGTATGTCATGACATGAGAAGTAAAGGCATCTCTATGGTGCTGTGATGTGCTAAATATTTTATGTAACAAGTTATTTGATTCTCATGATAATCTTAGGATGAATCTTAGCTCAAGTTTAAAGATAAATGTCCATACCCACTAGTTGAACATAAAAACAAAAAACAAACAAAAGTGTTGATGAGGATGTGGAGCAATTCGACCCCTTGTACACTGGTGGTGGGAATGAAAAATGACGCAGCCTCTATGGAAAACAAATGGCAGTTCCTCAATAAGTTAAACCCATTATTACAGTATGAGCCAGGAATTCCACTCCTAGGTATTGCCAATGTCTGGGGGTTTTTTTGTGGGAGTAGGAGAGTGATACAGTGAGTAGTAGTAGGAAGCAACTGCTCAGTGAGTATGGGGTTGCCCTTTGGGGTGACAAAAATGTTTTAGAACTTTCAGTAACTAGATAGCTGCACAGCACTGTGAATGTATTTACTGCCACCAAACGATACGTTTTAAAACAGTTAAAATAGCAAACCTTATGTGTATTTGACCACAACTTTAAATGGGGGAGGAAGTGTCTTTAGTGAGTTCCTGAAAAGCAAAGGCTCAGATGAAAATGCTGAGGGAATGCTTTCAACAGAAAGTCCAAGGAAATGGGTAAGGCAAGAAAGCCAAAGGCGCAGCTGAAGTATAATCTCATCCTGATCCCACAGTGAACTATGGAGTCTAAATGACCATGCACTCATATCCCATAAAAGTCAGTCACTGGCTACAGGTCACCTACCCATGCCCTGAGGAAGCAGGGAAACAGTATGTCCTAGGCACCTCTGGTAAGTCAGCTCCCAATAATTCTGTGGAGGTGTTTTCTGCTAAGAGCTGTCAGTCACCGGGTCTACAGGTGAGGGATGGGCAAATACCCATCCAGGTAAAAGGATCTGGGTATGGCACCAACAGAAGCTACTATGAGGAGGAAAACTGAAGACCAAGAAACTTGACTTATCTAGGATCACACAGCAAATACAATCACAGCAAGGGACTTACTCTTTTTCATCTCGTAATTCATGCTCTCTTCCAATCTAGCTTTGCAGAATTTCAACCCATTAAAACACAATGGTAAATTCATTTTGTCTGTCTGCTGCTTATCCCTTTATGTTTTTCTTAATATTTTGAGGTTTTGTTTTACTGGTACAGTACTTTGTTTTGTTTTGCTGACAGAGAGTGAGGAGATGATTCCTTAAGCTCTGCTGAAGTGGCCTTTGTGTTAGTTCTGGTCCCTACCTAGCAAACTCCTAGTTCACATCACAGCATCTGGCTAAAGTGCCTGCTGCCAATCAGGACTCCCTACCACCCTGTTCAGAGCTAGATTCTAAATAATGTTTGCAAGACTATCTCCTTTTTAAATAACCTTGTGCCTGATAGCAAGAAATCAATTGGGTTTATCCATCTTGGTATTACTGATATATGGCACCTGCTAGAAAGCTGATAAAACCTTGTTCAATTAAATGCTACAGGCATACCTCATTTTATTGTGCTTCACTTTATTGCACTTGGCACTGCGTTTTTTAGAATTAGAAGGTTTGTGGCAACTCTGTGTTGAGCAAGTCTGGGGCGCCATTTTTACAAAAGCACTTGCTCACTTTGTGTTTCTGTGTAATGTTTTGGTAATTCTTACAAGATTTCAGACTTTCTCATTATTATACTTGTTATGGTGATTTGTGATCTGTGATTACAACTCACTGAGAACTAAGATGATGGTTAGCATTTTTTAGCAATAAATAATTTTTTATTTAGGTGTGTACTTCCTTAAGACATACTGCCACTGCACACTTAAAAGACTACAGTATAATGTAAACACAACCTTTATAAAGACTAGGAAGCCAGAATATTCATTTGATCCACTTTATTGTGATATTCACTTTGTTGCAGTGGCCTGGAACCAAATCCACAGTATCTCCAAGGTATGCCTATACTTTGTTTTAATATAACTAAAAAGGAACTAAAGTATAGACACTTTTCTTTAACTTTGTATTTATTCAAGTAGATTTCATTATTTATTGTAGAAAAGTTGCATAAATCTCCTGCTACAAGGCAAATGACCGCCCACACACTACAGATCAGGATCAATGACAAACTAGAGTCACCTGCATCAACTGGATGCTATGTAAATGGAAAAAATATATATACTTTTATCCATTTATATGTATAAATACCAACATCTAATAATTACATTTCACTTGGAATAGATTAAAAGACATTTAATACTGCTTTCTACAGGAAAATGTTACAGATAAAAGTAACTTCTCTCTACCCACCCATCCAAATTAAAGAGCTGTAATTTTGAAAAACAATTTAGCACTGTGAGGAATTTTATTCTAAATAATTTAAAGGAAAGATAAATTACCAGAATAATTAGTCAATAATTAAGCTGAAAAAGAGATACTTTCAATGTAATTAAATCCAAAAAAACTAAACATATTCAATTTTTCCACTATTTTATCATTATGTTTGGCATTAATGATACCATTTGCTATTCTGAGTATTCCATTGCTCTAAAATGGTAGTATCATTTTCCTAAAACTAAATAGACTATTAACAGAAGCTATTTCAAAGCTATACCAACAGACCTCAGAAAGCTTCTTTTAAAAAGTTCCTAACAAGAAAGGCCAAGAAGGAAGGTAATTAGGAGAAAAAAAGAAAAAAACCAACATTCAAACTGAAAGCAGAAAAACACAAACATAAAAGCTTCCCAGGTGTTTGTTTTTAGTTGTAGAGTCTATTAACCAAATCATTTTAATAGGTAAAAATGTCAAAAAGATCTTAGAAAGTGAACGAAGTCAACTACACCAAGTTTTCCTTTTATTTTTTTTTTTTAATGTAACCAATGGTACAAAATCGTCTCCTGTCTATAACATACTTAACCATTAAAATGCACTTGAGCCCTATAAAAACACAAATGACAGGGGAAGTCAACAAGCTGAAATTCTTATTCCTAGAAATTCTTATTCCAATGGAAACACTGAGAGCAAAGGCAGCATGGATTCCATTACTATTATTAAATCCATAGCCTGATCTTTCAACTCTCAACACATTTCAATGGAAATCACTACTGACTAGGCTTCTTCAGGATTTTGTGTTTGCTTGTTTGCTTTTCAAGGACAAGTCCAAGAATTATGGAAGCAATATTTATCTTTAAATATAAAGCCTGGAAAATAATATGGCTAATCATGGCCCATAGATATTTCCAAACTAAGACTCAAGGCTACCTCTATTTTTTAAAGTAAGAAATACCAGCTTTTAGCCATAAATAAGAACCAAGAGCATTCACATTACTGGAACCTAATTCATTTTATATCACCACCTGCAATTATAAATAATCTTTTGAAAAAATACATATTATCATGGTCTTTTCATACCAGCTCCAATATAACTGCAATATTTATTGTTTCCATGCATTATTTACTGTACTTCATGGTTTAGAGCTATGACAGAAAAAGTATATATGATTTGTCAGATTTTGAATTTATTAATAAAAACCTTTCACAAATATATTCACCTAAATTCAGTTGGATAAGTCTATTCTAACAATGCTTAACAAAATGTCCACTCAGTTTGTTTAAGAACAGAACTACATGAACATAAACTTCAACTTCCATCAGTGGTTTTAGAGTTCACTTTCCTTCTATCATTTTCATTCATTCAGACTCTCTTTCAACTAAGAAAACCTCCCTGTCCCCTCTAATAATGCATCCTCCACACTACTACCAGATCATTCTACACCTCTATCAGGTCACTTCCCTCCTCAAGAAAAAGTAATAATGGTTCCCCTTAGTTTTGAACATAAAGTTCAATCAACTTAAATAGCCTAACAAATAAGGTCCTTCTTGATTAATCTCTGTCTACCTTTCCAGACTGGACATTTTTCACCCAACTTTGCCCCAACACCTTAGAATTGAATACAATTCACAAAATGCTGTAAGCTGTTCCATGTGGTCTTGGTCCTTAACATTCCTTCTTGTATCTCCCTCCTCTTGCCTTTCCTACCTACAGGTGTTGAATCAACACCTAACAGTCCTTCAAATTCAGCTAATTTTCACCAATTCTGAATAACTTTCACTGAATTCATCAATCTGGTTGAAATTTTCCATCATATCTAGTATCATGTGTATACTTCATGTTTATATGTCATAGTATTCAACACACAATATTACATTCATTGACTTATTTGCGTGTTCCAAATAGTTCAATATTAATTCATTTCCCTTGTGAACTATGCTTTAACTCTGTAATCCAAGCACTAACATAGAGCTTAATACATAGTGTTTAATAAATGCTGATAGAATGAACAAATGAGTGATACTAAACTTTTAAATTCCGTATTTTAAGATAATGCTATATATATTAAATTGTTGTAAAAAAGGTTGTGACATCTGGTTTCCAGTCTGACATGTAAACAGGTTGGAAGGCGTCACTCCCTTCCTAAAGATAAGAAAAAAGCTACACAAACTGAAAATCAACCACTCTTAAATCCATCAGAGAATTGAGGTCACAGGGCAAACCAATGTGATAAACACTGATGGAGACTGACAAATGAATACAAAGAGTTACAGCTTCCCAAAAGCAGAACCCCTAACTGGAACCAGGTAGGAACACTTAAAGGGTAAGTATTCATTAACTGCTAAAAATTAAGCATGGACTAGCAGAAAAGACAGAAACTCAAGGTAGTCCAGCTTTAGATGGGGGGGGGGGGCGGGGGGGGGCGGGCTCTATACACTATTTTATCTTCCAGATACCTACCATGTTCTCAGGGTGAATACCAAGGAAAAATCCCCTTCAGAAGGGGAAAGGGGAAAGTAATCATTTTGAAAAAGCTCCAGAGTATTCTGTTCTGCTAAACAAAAGAGCCCTTAGAGGGAACTATTTACCAAAACCTAACCCACTTGCAATACACCAAGACTGACTGTCCTAGAGAAAGAAAAACACTTAACTCCAGCACTCAACAGTCTTTGGAACAGGAGAAGGGAAATCTCCAACTCCAGCCTCATCTAGCCTTCACATGGAGAAACAAAAATACTCAAGCCCTGCTCCTCTAGCCTTCCTACTTAACTCAGTGTGAGGGGAGGAGAATAAGAGAAGCACTTACGAAAGTCACAGACTCACTGAAAGACTAAAAACTAATCACAGAATTACACTACACTTCCTCTTCTGCCACCACTACTACTACATAAATCAGCTTTTTGCACAATAAGAGTAGAGCTGAAAGACCCAAAAGCCTCAGACTCTATCTACTTAAGAAAGAGTCTCAAGGGAACTTCAATGCCAACAGGAGAAACAAAAACAAGAACACTCAGAAAACTTTTGTCTCTGACACTATTGCTACAGCAAGAGAATCATGGCCTAACTCCTAGCCAGATAAACATAGACATTTCATACTGAAAGCCTACCTACCTGTTTCTTTTATCAGATATATCACATCTGACTTTCAACAAAAAATTATAAGAGATGCTAATTAGGCAAGACATCAATCTGAAGAATCAAAGCAAGAATCAGAACCAGACTCAGATATGTCAGAAATTTAAAAATCAGACTAAAATTTACATGAACTAAACTAGTATGCTATAGGCTCTCATGGAACAAGTGGACATCAAGTGAGAACATGGGTAATGTAAGCAAAGAGAAGAAAATACTAAAATAAATTAAAAATCTAAAAAGAAAAGCCAAAAAAAAAAAAATCAAAACACTGTAAAAATAAAATGAATGGGCTCATCAGCAGATTGAACGTGGGAGAGGGAAGAACCACAGAGCTTGAAGATACGTCAATAAACTTCCAAAACTGAAAGGTAAAAGGAAAAAAGAATAAAAAAGAGATGAAACTGGAGGGTATTATGCTGAGTGAAGTAAGTCAATCGGAGAAAGACAAACAGTGTATGTTCTCATTCATTTGGGGAATATGAATAATAGTGAAAGGGAATATAAGGGAAGGGAGAAGAAATGTGGGAAATATCAGAAAGGGACACAGAACATAAAGACTCCTAACTCTGGGGAAACGAACTAGGGGTGGTGGAAGGGGAGGAGGGTGGGGGGGGGTGAATGGGTGATGGGCACTGAGGGGGACACTTGACGGGATGAGCACTGGGTGTTATTCTGTATTTTGGTAAATTGAACACCAATAAAAATTAATTTATTTAAAAAAAAAAAGAATAAAAAAGAAAAGAATTATTCAAGAACTGTGGGAAAATTACCCAAAAAGCAATATACAGGTAATAGTACAACCAAAGGTAGAAGAAAACGGAAAAGGAAAGAAGAAATAGTTGAAATAAAAATGGTTGGGAATTTTCCAAAATTAAGGACAGACTTTGATCCTGCTCCTGTAAAGAGTAAATTCGATTCTCTTGACTTTGACACATTGTTGAAACAGGCCCAGAAGAACCTCAGGAGGTAACCCTGGGCCCTTCTCCCCCTTCCCTTTTTCTTTGGAGGTGTCCAACCTCCTCCACCCCCCTCCCCCACTTTAGGGGAGAGAGCTGCTAGTGAGGAGATGACCGTTTTATAAAGAAATGGAAAAAAGTGAAATAAAAAATGTGTTAAATAAAAAAAAAAAATCCAAACCACAAATCCAGGAAGTTCAGAAAGCACCAAGTAGGATAAACACCAAAATACTGACACCTCAGCATATCATATTCACACTGTAGAAAATCTTGAAAGAAGCCAGGAATATAACACACATGCCTTACCTATAGGTCAAAGTAATCAAAGTAAGAATTGCATTGGACTTCTCTTTAGAAACTAAGCAAGAAAGAAAAAAGATGAAGTATTTGAAGTGTTGAAAGAAAAAAACCCACTTAGAATTCTGTGTCCAGCAAACTTATTCTTCAAAAGTAGAGAAATAAAACTCTCTCTCAAACTCTCTCTCTCTCTCTCTCTCTCTCTCTCTCTAATCCATTACCAGTAAACCTGCCTTGCAAAAATTGTTAAAAGAAATTCTTCAAAGAGAAAGAAAATGATATGTCAGAAACACAGATCTATACAAAGAAAGGGACAGTATTAGACAAGGTATATATAAAGGTAAAATAAAACTTTTATTTAAAAAATTTTTTATTTTATCTATTCATAATTGATATAACAAGTCACAGCTTGATCAAAATAATAACAGCAACAATGGACTCAATGTTTATAGCTTACAGATAAATGAAATGAATGACAGCAAGGTTTTATAAGGAGGGAATACTCTTTTATAAGATATTTGCACTACATATGAAACTATGTACTGTTATTTCATATTGGAGTTGGATTAGTTTTAAGTGCATATTCTAAACTCTAGAGTAGCCACTAAAAAAGTTTTTTTAAAAAGGGAAGAAAAGTTTAACTGATATGTTAAGGAAGGAAAGAAAATACAATCATATAAAGTGCTCAATTAATACCAGGAAGAAAATTTAAAAGTAACTCTTCCCCCAAAAAGAAACAAAAACAGGGCAATAATAGGTAATAGCTGCAAGTACAGTAGATATTAATCCAACTATATCAAAAGAAGTGTTTAAGAGAGACTGATCTAATTGTATGCATGTATTAGAAAAGAAGAAAGATCTAAAATCAGAAATCTAAGCTTTCACCTTAGGAAAATAGATAAAGGACAAATTAAATTCAAAATAGGCAGAAGAAATAATAAAACTTCAAACCAAAATTAAATGAAAATGGGAAATCAACAGAATTGACAAAACCAAAAGCTGGTTTTCTGAAACAAATAAATTTGTAAACCTCTAGTCAGATCAAGAACTAAATAGTGAAAGGGAATAAAGGGGAAAGGAGAAAAACTGAGTGGGAAATATCAGAAAGGGAGACAGAACATGAGAGACTCCTAACTCTGGGAAACGAACAAGGGGTGGTAGAAAGGGAGGTGGGTGGGGGGTGGGGTGACTGGGTGACGGGCACTGAGGGAGGCACTTGATGGGATGAGCACTGGGTGTTATTCTATATGTTGGCAAATTGAACACCAATAAAAATAAAATAAAATAAGAACAAAAGAAGATATAAATTACATGGGAAATGAAAGAGGGGGCATCACTACTTATCCCTTGGATATTTAAAAGGATAACAAAGAAACACTATAAACAACTCCATGCCCAAAATTTGAAAATGCAGATAAAGAGACCAATTGCTTAAAAGATACAGCTATCAAAACTTAAAACAAAGAGTAGATAACCTAATTAAGTCTATATCTATTTTCAGAATTGAATAAATAAGTAATAACCTTATAGAACAGAAAGCACCAGGCCAAGACACCTTCACTGGGAAATTCTAACAAACATTTAAGGAAGAAATTCTCCACAACTCTCTACAATCTGATACTGACAGAACACTTCCTAACTCATTCTCTGAACAGCACCCTAAGACCGAAAGCAAAGACATTACAAATAAGGAAAAATACAAAATAGTATCTTTCATGAACATAGATACAAAAAAATCCTTCACAAAATATTAGCAAATCAAATCCAATAACGTATAAAAAAGAATTACATGAGATTTATTCTAGGTATGAGAGGCTCATTCAACATTTAAAAATCAACCGATATAATCCATCACATCAATGGGCTGAAGAAGAAAGGTGGTATATTCCTTTCAATAGATAAGGAAAAAGCATCTGACAAGATTCAACACCATTCATGATAAAAATTCTCAGCAAACTAGAAATAGAGGGCAACTTCCTCAACTTGATAAAGAACACTGGCAAAAACCCTACAGCTAATGTCATACCTCACGGTGACAAACTAGATGTTTTTCTAGTAAGATCAGTAACAAGGCAAGGATATTCTCTTTCACCATTCCTATTCAACATAACAGAAGTTCTGGTTGATAAAATAAGCTAAGCAAAGAAAATAAAAGGAATGAAGATTGGAAAGAAAGAAAGAAAACTGTCTTTGCTCACACGAGATGAACATCTATGCAGAATATTGCAAAGACTCAACAAAATATTCCTAGAAATAACAGATAATTAGTAGTAAAGCTGTAGAATACAAGGTCAGTATATGAAAACCAATTACTTTCCTAAATACCACCAATCAATAATTGGAACTTGAAACTTATGAAGTTATATTGCCATAAAAAAATGAATATTTAGGTATTAATCTAAAAAAATATGTAGAAGATTCATATGATGTAAACTACATAACTCTGATGAGTGCAATTAAAAAAGAAGACCTAGAAGATCTAAATAAATGTTTTCACTGACCAGAAGAATACTTTGTTAAGATGTCAGTTTTCTGCAACTGGATATACAGATTCAATGCAATCCCAATGAAAATCCCAACAAGTTACTTTACGAATCCTAACAAACTGATATTCTATCACTGTAACATAATAAAGCTATACTATTCAAGCCAGTGTGATAGTGGCAAAAGAGCAGAGATTTAAATCAATGGAACAGAACAGAGAGCACAGAAACAGACTCATGCAAATATAGTCAACTGATCTTTGTTAAAGGCTTGAACTACTGCTGGAAGAGAAATAAATAACCAAGTGTCCATCAACAAATATATGTATAAACAAAATGTGGCATGTACAGAACTCTTAACTAAATACAAAATGATAAATTAAAAATAGAACATATATCTCACAAGTACCTCCGCTTATAGTGGCAAATAAGCATATGAAAAGACACTGAACATCATTTATCATTGAGGAATCGCAAAATTTAAAAAAAGAGGAGGTACCATTATACATCTATTAGAATGGCTAAAAGCCACACAGGGAGAATAGCAAACCCTGGCAACAATGTGGAGCAACAGGAGCTATCATTCATTACTGGCAGGAATGCAAAATGACACAGTCACTTTGAACAACAGTTTGGCAATTTCTTACAAAGTTAAATCTTTGGTTTGGTTAGGTATTACCAAACTATCTAGCAATCATATTCATAAGTATTTACTCAAATGAACTGAAAACATGTCTATGCAGAAACCTACACTCACATTTACAACAGCTTTATTCATAATTGACAGAACCTGGAAGCAACCAAGATGTCCTTCTACAGTTGGATAAACTGTGTCTCTCATGAATAAATAAATAAAATCTTTTTTTTAAAAAAAAGGTTAATTTTCCTAATAAATATTATAATTTTATTTTTTTATTTTTTGAATATTATAATTTTAAATGCCAAAACTATTTTTTATTAATTTTTTAAAGATTTATTTATTTATTCATGAGAGACACAGAATGAGAGAGAGAGGCAGAGACACAGGCAGAGGGAGAAGCAGGCATTTCACAAGGAGCCTGATGAGGGACTTGATCCCAGATCCTGGGATCATGATCTGAGCCAAAGGCAGGCGCCCAACCACTGAGCCACCCAGGCGTCCCTATTTTTTTTATTAACTTTAGATGAAAATCTTCCCTACATAAATCTTAAATATTTTTTTATGTTTTTAAATAAAGTATGCTTAATAAAATGTTCCTCTTGCTGTAACACAGTGATTCCTTTAAAAATCTATTAAGGTAGATGGGACAGTCTGAACTCCCATTAATGACCCTGTATGATGCTTTTGAGTCTCTGTATATTAGATTTTTATGTTTCATTCCCAGACAGGCTATTCTTAATACTTACACTGATTTGTGCAACTTTTTTATAATAAGTACTAGAGAAGGGAAAAGTATAAAAACAATCATATTAAAACTTTATCATAAATGAGGGCAAACAGGCAATGATCAGAACTTATAAGGGAGAAAGAAGAGAGGAACATTGCTCCTTTGTGATTAAATTATATGAGATTTGGGATACCTGGGTGGCTCAGCGGTTGCGCGCCTGCCTTTGGCTCAGGGCGTGATCCCAGAGTTCTGGAATCGAGTCCTGCATCAGGCTTCCTGCATGGAGCCTGCTTCTCCCTCTGCCTCTCTCTCTCTGCCTCTCTCTCTCTCTCTGCCTCTCTCCTCTCTGTGTCTCTCATGAATAAATAAATAAAGTATTTTTTAAAAAATTGTATGAGATTTATGTAATAATTTTTCAACTGTTTGATCCTTAGCTGTGTAATACCTGGAATTGCTTAAAATGTTCATAAAATAAGGTGTTCAATAACTGAATTGTAAACTCTTGCTTAAAGCTATCTCATTTCTATATAACTCATTTATTTAAAGCCTAAAATATCAATACATTACAGGTCTTAAATTCAGATCAGAATATGGGTCCATTTGCTCTTTACCGGTTTTTAAAAGATACTTTCCCTGTTCAGTTGCTGTAATCAGTAGCAGCAGCCAATAAATAATACTCAGTCTACCTAATACAGATGAATCTTTAGAGAACTAATTTAATTTGGATATTATGTCCAATAATAGGTGCAATGAATGTTCTGGAGTAGAATACCAAAAGTAATCCTTTTTTCTACTCAGATTTAAATTCAAATATAAATGGAAAACAGGGAAAATAGCTCATCACAATCACTACTAAAATTTCTTCACATCTTTCTTATTAGTGATGAACTAGATAAATTAAATATTGAGATTTATGATAATGTGGGAATAGTCTATAATCAAGATTTATTTAGATTCCAACCTTATCCCTAAAAAGATCTCAGAGTGCCTTATAAAACTATTCACAATATATAATTACATGATCAAGATGAAAATGCCCTGCTTAAACACAGTTTACAAGATATACACATGTGATCTTTAATAAACTAAAAACAGAAAAAACAAGTTTTTTATAAGTAAGAAAGAATTCTATTATGACATGTATATTAAAAGTTTGATCATTATTTCAAACTCTTCTTGCCTGTTTCATAAAAGAGGCTATCCACTGGCCACAGATCTCTGTATATAAAGCGTAGGTGGCAGGAGTGAGCAAACTCTGGCTGCCTATTTATGTATATACAAGATTTTACTGGAGCACAGCCAAGCCCATTCATTTATTTATTGTCTAATTTACTTATTGTCTGCTTTCAGACTACAATGGCAGAGTTGAGTGGTAGACAGAAACCTTATGGCCTATAAAGCCAAAAATATATTCTATCTGGCCCTCTCGTACAGATCACTGACAGGGTTATTAACTAGTATGACACAGATTCAGGATAAATAATTTGCATATAAATAGAGATAATAGGCTTCTCCTCATTAAAATATTTCTTGACAGAAAATAATACTATAAACAAGTTAACAGCAGTGGTACAATTCAGTAATAATTTTTTTAACGTGAATGCAAAAAGTAAAACCATTAACTAAGATCTAAAATTACGAAGTATAACCTAGGCTAATCATACAGTTTCATTTTTTAAAGCTGACTATAGGAATAAATAAAATTTCAAGTTGAAGTCAAATCTCTATATACCTTTTCCACAAAATGCTTCACCCTTCAGAACTCACTATTTAAGGTGAAAAGTAGTAAAATGAATGCCTGTATACCCTTTGCCAGGATTCACCAATTATTAATGTTTTGCCACATTTGTTTTACTTATTTATTTGCATCTGACTTCATGAAAATAATTCCTCATGCACCTCTTTTAAGAATAAGGGTATTTTCCTTTATATGTGCAAATAACATTGTCACATTTAATAAATATTCCATAGTATCATCAATATCCAGGCCATATTCAAGCTGCCCCAAATATCCCATATTTGGATGCTCTTTTTAAAACCTAGCATCCAGTCAGGATTCACATATATGACCAATTTCGGAGAGGCAAGAGCCAATTCTTTCTTTCAACAGTCTTTTTGTGTATACTATGTTCTCTCTTCGTTCTATAAACTTTTTCTCTGGAAAAGCTGTAGGAACACAATTTCCCCAGTGCTTTCCTGGCAGAACCATTTAGCAATGAAAGGGTATCCTGATAAAAGTGGGAAGGAAATTGAAATTCCTATTATCTTGGTAGATTCTGTTTTCCCTATAAAAGTATCTAGAATGAAACTGTAATCTTATCTTGGTTACAATTTTTATATATTCCCAGCCAAACTGAGTGATTATCAAAAGTCTTATGACCAACTGCCTGCTGGGACTCAAGAACTTTTAATATTGTCATGCTTAATAAGAATTATGAATAATTATCCAAATCATCATTTTATTAAAAAAACACATCATTTTATAAAAATCTAAAAGAGTGTTTTCACTGGTCAGATTACATTTTATAAAAGTTTAAAAGAGTGCTTTTATTGGTCACCAACAAACCCAGTTTCAGAACACTAAACATATTCTTTTGTAAATGTATAGTCAATTTTATATAGTTTACTAAAATGAATAAAGTTTTAATCATCCCATAAAGACTAGACAGCTTCCATTTAGAAGCTGACTTCTTTGGCAATTTTTTTTCAATGCTTTCAAGCTTTCACTAAAGTGTAACACATTTTGAATAACGTCTTATATCAATATTCTAAAAACATGTACCTCTGAAAAAGAACCACGAATTTTTTTTTTACTATTAATGTAATTAAAGTATATGAATACTTTTAACCTCTTTTCCCAATTTATTTCTTCAAGTTCAAACTAGAGCAATTTTTGATTACTAAGCCTCCTGGGAAATTGAGGTTTTCAAGGGGAATACTGTCAAATTTATTTTAAAAAATAATCAGTATTCTAAGTGGCTCATTTTCAATATATTTTCTATACTGTTGATTATGGCTGAACTCAAGAGTATTTTCTAGTGTAAACTACACACAAGGCTTAACAAAGATAGATCTAAATCTACAATCCCTTTTACTGAAACCAATGAAAAATCTATACACAGCAATGAAATTGGCATGCAAATAAAAGAACTGTCAAGACATGTATCCCTAAAAATAAGCCTACAATAACTATTTTAAAGGCTGTGTGTGGTCTCACCCATATATTTTGGCAAGATGCACTTTCTCCAACCGCAGCTAGATTCATCCAAAAGCAGTGGCACTGGAGAGCCTCTGTCTCACCTGTCAAAGTTGAAGAACGTTGTTCCAAAGACCACCATGCGTCCATGGAGAAAAGCCACAGTACTACAGCTGTTATTGATAAGCCGTCTCTAAAGGAGAAAATACTCCAAACAATTAAGCAAATCATTCTTAATAGAGATACAAACAATGTATTAATGTTTAAATAATGAGATGATAAATACCATGCCAGGTATGAAACAGAGAAAATTTCATACACTGGAATACTAAGGAGGGGATCTTTCATAAGTAACATTAACTTGATAGTCTTTTCTATTATCTGATAAAATTTCTATACATTATCAATTCAAAATCTCTATTAGGTTCACTTATTTAAATCTTACAAAACCTCCCTTATAAAATTCATCTAAATTACTAAGGTCCTAAATCCATCAAAATTGCTAAAGTCTGACAGCTCAGAGCACAGAAGATTAAGATTTATAAACAGAAACCCTAAGTATATTGAAATCTGACTTTTTAAGATGATATCCTAATATCTTTGTCAACCACATTATAAAAGCAGTTTACATTTTTGCTTTAAACTAACCTCCCTAAAGCATATGAATCAATCAGGTAAGCTATAGGTAGGTTAACAAAAATAAAAAGAAACAGCAAGAAAAACAATTACTTTGAAAAGAAAAATACCTCAGTGGAAACTAAAGCCTCAACTTAAGCCCTAATTCAAACCTGGCAATAAAAAAAAAAAAAAAATATATATATTTTTGTGTGTATATATATATATACACACATACACACACACACACACACACACATACCTGGTTAGGTAAAAAGTTTAAATTATCATGACAAATATATCTCATAATTAACTTACTTTTCCAACTAGATCATAATGTCCTTTAACCCTTTTTAATACTGCAACAACTCAATTGAAAAAGAGAGTGTCCTTTTGTGCCCTTTTCAGGAAAGTTAATACCCAAAAGGTTCTCATATTAAGACAGTTTCACCTACAATCAAGTCTTACTGCACAAAGGCCAAGTTATCACAGTGCTCCAATGTATTATATGATGTCCTACGGTTTAATTTACTATATTCTCCAAGTACAAAGGTTCCAAAGAGATTAGTTTCACTTTTCCCTAGATATATTTAGTACATTAACTACTATAGTTGGGATATTATTTTTCTTTGGTTTTGTCAGTAGCATATTTGATATAAATTTTATTAAGTGGTAGTATATGTAACATTGCATTGTGGGTAGTAGTTTCCTGCTTTAGCCTAGCCACATCCTCAGCTGTCATATGAGCATATTTCCCATATTTTCTTCAAGTTCTCGCCTTTTTTTCTTCTTAGAAAAATGACAGCACTAGAAGATTAATTCTTCTAATAATTATAAGAAATATGAATTATTTATACAACTACACTAATATATTACAGATCACTCTGTCCTTCAAAAGGACAAAGTAATACTCATAAAGTATTAAAGGTCATGTGAAACAATGTGTTACAAATAAAGTAACATAGAGGAAGGAATTAAAAACTATTAAGAAAACAAAATCTCTAATCAGATGCCAATACATCCAACAAATGAGGTGTACTGTATCAGTATAGAACAATGACTTGCCTTGAATGTTAGAGGCTTCAAAGCCACCAGGTATTCATTAATGAAGATTAATGTCAGTAACTCCTACTAGAACCGTAAGAATCTACTTTGAGACTTTACAGAAATGTCAAAACAGAGAAAGAGAAACCAAAAACAAAGTCTGGAGGAGAGAAGGAGGAAAGAAAGGGAAAAGTGAGGGAGGACAGAGAGAGAAGGAGAAAGTTTAGTATTTTCTCTTTGGGCATCCAATTTCCACATAATTTTACATTTAGACAGACAGCTGCTATCTACTAACCAAATGAAGTTGTTCAAACAATTATGGACATGGTGTTGCTCTGGATTTTTACATAATTTAATTAAAACAAACTGAGAAGGAAAAAAAAACAGAAAAAATATTCTCATTACATAAAGTACCACAAAATAACACCCTGTACAAACACACAAAACCAAATACATGCATCTAGTTGTATATATGAACATATACCCTATTAAAATGAAGTAGAACTAATCTCTCATAATCATAATCTAAAGCATTAATAAAAGTATACATATCTTACAAATATAAAAAATTTTCAAATCATTAATATAAGGCCAAATAAATGCTATGTAAAGTTAAACAGCTATATATCATATCCAAAAAAAAAAACTGTCCAAAAAAATGATCACAAACCAAGTTGAAATAAGAGATTAAGAAAGTTCCTTACTAAAACCACACAATCAGTGAGAACATTTTAAGCTAAATCAGGATTTCTGTAATTTACAAAATCCCTACATCAAACCGTTTGCTCCTATTGTTTTCAATTACAAGAAAAATAGAAGAGTAGTAAATGGAAGTTTAAAACAATCCCCCCAAAAAACCACACACACCAACAGAAATGAGCACAAGATTGATACTAATAAAACTATTGTATTCAAATAGGATAATTAGCTCAGAAAATAAAAAATAATTCAAAAATAACCATGAAGATACATGTCTCATTTAAAACACTTTTTACAGTATAAATATAAAAAGTTCAACTCATGTTGACAAATTTATTAAATACAAGATAATGGGGAAGCAAGATAATTGCTTTACTTTCTGAAACTAATTTCAAGTTCAAAGCTATATTTCATTTCCACGGCATGAAAGTACGTAATTTATACAGCCGACCTCAACTTGTTACTTCCTTCAACAGAGCAAATACTAACATATACCCAAAAAGGATGGAGTTTTAGAGATCTATGGTTTTCATTTCTAATTTTAAGCATAGTATAAATCCATAATGAAAAGCTTTACTTGCAGTAACTTATCTGAGTCAGTCTCTTCATCACATACAGCGAGTATTATTTCTAATGAAACTGTCAATTATCAAGTGTGTACCAGTTATCACTGCTGTTTTAAAATTTTTAACACAAAGTAACACTTGCTCCAAAGACGACATATTTACAATTTAGAAAAAATATACATATATGTGTGGGTAATAAGTATACGGACTTTAAAGCACACAACTTCCCTTTCTCCTGCCAAAATTCAATGGACCTCATAGGATAACAAAGTGCATAATCAACAATATCTGCTAAACTCTTATGCAATAAGAGTAATGATCCTGACCAAAAAATTATGTGTAGGACAGTTACCTGCAAAAAGATAACAAGTAGTTAAGAGATACAGAGATGTTAAAAATTATTTAAATACATGTAAGTCAATTTGTAGTGCCCAAAGTACACTTAACAACAACAAAAAAATAAGTTTAAGGGGCAAATATTTAGCAAAAACTTTGGTTTGTGAGATGTCAAAGAATCCTTCTGCAGAAACTAAAAGTTTGTTCTAAAAGAAGAGCATTTACTTACCATACACACACTACAACAGCTACCTAAATTTTTTCAATGACCTGATTCTGCTATTGTATGTGCATATGGCACTATGTTAGGTAACTCCACAAATTATACGGACAAATCTCTCCTTTAATTTACTCTGGAAATTAATTCAAAATACAGATCACAGTGGTACACCTTATTTATGAAAGAGAATAACTGAATAGCTTGCACATTCAATGAAAGCTTTTACTTTTCAATGTAAAACCCGTTTATACACACCACGAGGCATAATAAATCTGTATTGAAAATAAAACACTAAAATATGTTTTTGGTTTTCTATCTCTAAAAGTTTATTATGAAAAAGTTCTAGGTGTTGGGATAATAAAGGATTGAAGTCATTTTCATGTCTCCCCAGTATATTTTGGGCACATGAAGTTTTTGTAAAGAAACTTATGTACGTGTTTGAACATTTATCTTTATCTAATAAAAACCAAAAGCAGATAATAAACTCTGCTAGGAAGACCAGAAGTGGGAATATTTTGGCTGTAACACCACCCCCAGTGTTTTCTAGCCCCAACCCCGTTATACACCCCAAATAATGTTTTGTAATTCACGGTCTCCGCCCACACTCCCAGTCATTTACTTCACGCCACTCCTTGTTACTATCACACTAGGAAGAAGTCTAACATGCAAATTCAGAGTGGCGTGGATAAATGGCAAAAAAAAGAAAGAAAGAAAAAAAGCCTAGAAAATTGTTCTGCTCGGCTTTATAATTTTTGTTGAAAAATACCCCATCGCTCCCAACTGATGAAAACAGGAAGCTCTATTCATAAATATGAAATTCTCTGCCTATGATATATAATCATCCTAATAAGAAAATGAGTTCTATACATACATGTCCAAAGGGGCAAAAAAGGAGATAGTTTCCCAAAGATGTTTCCAATTTTCTTCTGAATCAGAATTAGCAAATCGAGACGACTACATACTCTGTCTGTGTGCATTATTCCTTACTACACACAGCATTTTGTAATTTATTTCAAAGCTTCCATTATAAACAAAAACTACAGCTTCTGTTAACCCACTCCATTCTGAGCTTATAAAGCCAGTAACATTGAACATTCTAAGTTATAACATAAGAATTTTACTTTATAGATGTGTAAGATTTGCTATCAAAGGCTCTGTTAAAGTTAACATGCAAATAAATTATTTAAAGAATTATACAGGATAAATTCATTCCCTTGAAAAATCAAAATTACAAGCATGGAAAAAAAAAAAAAACCTAAGATTCATCCAATAAAGTGTATCAAAATTCTTACCATTCACTTTTTATCAGATCCTCAAACTGGTCATGAGATAAACATATACACAATACAAAAGATACTATTACATTCAATCTTTATTGTAGGAGCCAGCATCTAATATTGATCATACATTAACCAGACAGACATGATTTAGTATTTGTAAAGGAATCTCCAGACTAACACTTTCATGACAGCCAATTACAGTCAAGCCCAGCAAGCAGTTTGCAACCAGACCTTAAGAAAGGTAAACTTTTTTACAATGAGTTACAGATTCACAAGTTTAAGAAGACAAGAAAAAGAAAAACAGAAGGACTCAAATCACCCAGCAAATATGAAGCAGACCCCAGAATGTGATACAATCCAAAGATGTAAATTATTGTAAATCATCACTGTTGTTCAGAATTTCACACAGCCTCTTGAGCCAATTTTGTTCTTTTCCACAGACACAATAATGAACTAAATAAAAGGAGGCAAAAAAAAAAAAAAATGGGGGTCAGGGAATAGAAAGGAAAACCTTAACTGCAGAGTTCTGTTCTACAAATGCTTAACCTTACAGGAGTTTGGGCTCCTTCAGCATTTGTATTCTATCCAAATCCTCATGAGTCACAAAAATTAAAAAGCTATATCCTTCTGGATGCCAGGAAGGGCCTTACCACAAGTCTTTTGTCAGAGAGAGAGAGAGAGAGAGACAGTGAAAGAGAGAGAGCAAGAGCAAGGGGGGAAAAGCCACAGTGGTAGGCAGTCCCACTTTACTTTGAGTACTGTGAGGTCACAAACCACATGATTCTGTCTCTCCAGTAATAGTGCTTGCAAAAAAAAAGAGTTTTAAAGCTTTTGCTTTTTTGGATTGTGTGAATGCTTCATTCGCCTCACAAACAACCACAGAACCACAAGTGCGGTGCAAACTTTCTCCAGGAGGACAGCAAGAAGTCTCTGGTTTTTAAATGGTTAATCTCCGCAGGTCACTACCAGCCACCGAGACCAACAGAGTCAGTGAGTGCTCTCTAACCACAGTCTATGCAGTAATAGTAGGTCCTTCAAATATTTGCTCATTCTCTTTTTTGTTTTGTTTCCTTGCTTTTCACATGTTACCAGCTACATAATTTCTTGACAGAAAAAAATAAATATAAAGTCTATGTACTCCAGGCATACTGTAAAACTAAAACAAGGTTTGGGTATGGTTTGTATTTTCAGTTTAAGGCTGCAAGCAGAATTTACAACAGAGGGTACAAGTTCTATCTGGAAAAAAAAGGAGGGACTATGGCATCAAACAGCCTCTTCAGCACAGTGACACCATGTCAGCAAAACTTCTTTTGGGGTAAGTGTTATCATATTTTAAAATACTATGAGAGATGAACCTGTTAAACAAAAAGGTATGTTTCTTGGATAAACTGCTAGCTTTTCTGGCTAACGTTGTATGATACTAAAGGTTATGATAATACTGCTATTTTGTTGCACTAAAAACTGAAAAATGAAATTGCTGTACATATTTGCATTTGGCATCTGTAACTTATCTACTTCTCAGAGTAATGACTTGAAATAGAAAAAATTACATTATCTCACATTAGTCAAAATGTTTTCTAGAGCTGTAGAAATCAGGCAGTTAAAGAACAGTAAAGGAAAGTTTAATATTCTCATTTAACCCTCACTGCAATAAAATGAGACACTAAATTAATCAAAGTATTATGAAGTATTCACCCTGGCAGCTCCCTATATTTGAGCAAACTTCAAAAAGGAAGCAATTTTACAAAATAACAGACCACAGAATTATCTCGACATTATGCTCTACCATTATGCTCTACTGCAGAAATAAACCTGCAGCACAGTTAACATTTTACCCAGCTCAACTAAAAGAAATCTATTTGTACTTTTAAACTGCATCATAAGTGCGCAAGTTTGTTTCTAAACAACTTTATATAATTCAAGCATATATTCATATACAAAACTATAGCATGTAAAAGCCATTTTTAAAAGCTCTTTATAGTTACTCAGGACATCCATGATATTAAGAAGTTCACAGAAGTCTCCAAAAACTTAAACATAATTATATTTTTCTACATAATTTTAATTTTACATCTACACATTATTATCCACATGGAAAACTTGTAAACACACAGCAAATGTTGAAATGTCTAGCGTTCTTTTAATCATATTCTTGGACCTACCAAAATGAATACCATTTAGTCTCATGAAAAATAAAACTACGTAAGGATACCCTGCATGATTTTAAAAAGCCATACCTATTAAATCATGCTGAACTTTGAAAGAAAACAGGCATAAAATACTCCCTTAATATTCAATTTCAAATTAGTGTTGATACACAAAAGTAAACTACTTCAATATTCATCAGCTGACATAGTATTATAGTAAAATATCTAAACACTTACAAGATTTTCTTTATGACGTCCAACATGTCCCAACTACAAGGCAAGTTTATAAAATTTTCCTTTATCCTTTAAAATAAATCCTTTTGCTGTGTATACCTGTATTAACTTTGCTTTATAACTTACAACTAACGATTGGAGTTTCCTTTACTCCTCCTACTTCACACATTTTAACTGGCTACCAGAGGATCAGTTTTAGTTTAGGTCAAAGAGAAATAATTAAACCTGAAGGAGAAAAATGGTTTCTCTTAAAAAGGTAAGGAAATGCAGTTTGTATTTTACCCAAAAAAATGTAAAATTGCTGTCGTGACTCCCTCAGTAGTTGGAAGTGGGCCCCCTCAGTTACAACACATACGATATAATAATCACAGATTATTTTTTTGAAACGTAATGGTAGATAATAAACATTACTCTAAAAATTTCTCCATTAAGGAAGGAGAACATATACACAACTAGGCTGCATTACAGTCCCTATTATAATTACAGCTTACACATGGTAACTTTTGCTGTTCCTACGCGAGATAAGGAAAAAAATAGTTAAAACTATTGCTATATGAAGGAATAACTTGAAACAGGCATGTCAAGCAGTTAACTTATTCTTTCACAATATTACTATTTGAAAAAAAAATGAATTTTTATAACCAGCTGGGGAGCAACACAAGTTTCAAAGAGTACTTCAGCATTAGAAGCAAAGACAGTAATACTGTCACAAATATGTTAAAATGCTCTTTATCCTGTCTTATGAGAGGTCTACTATTATCATTACATCCTTAATAACTATTTCTACAGTAGTTTCCAAAACCTGACCAAGTATCTAAATGAGGCATAATAGTAAACTAAATAGATAAAGATCATCTATCGTAGGTCATATATTTTTAGACATCGTAATTAATTCTTCCTCTTCTAAAGAGTAGGGGTTAGCCTCTCCCACCCCCAAATAGTATTTCAGCACCTGGAAAACGATGAACCCACTGTACCAAACTAATTATAAGTGTGTAGTGAACATCATGTATAGGTTGTCATCACACTACAAACATTTCCCCAGCCCATAATCTATTTGAAGTCTAAAACCTCACTTTGGGCCTTAAATTCTTATAAATGATAATCAAAACAACCTAATGAAAAATCAAAAGTATGTGCCCCAATGTTGTAAAATAACTTTTCTGTAATTTGGACTTTTCCTAGATGAGGCACAAAACACACTCTGACCAATTGGCTCACCTCACTATAAGTGAAAAGTGTGTGTGTGAGAAAGACAGAGACAAAGATTTTCAGTGTCCTTGCTCTCTCAGCAGCGATTTATCTTGAATTAAACAAGAACTTCAATCGCATTATTCAAAATCTATCCATTATTTATAATAAATAAAGTCTGTTGAAAATAACATATCTGACTCCTGGAGTATCTTACAATTAAGAACTTATTTATGACAATATACCAGCTGATTAAATTTCTACATAAAGCTTTTGTAACTGACCATAGTAACTGAACATGATGTATAAACACTGATTCCAAAATAATAGCTCTGGTCCATATATCAGTAACCTTATAGTTACAAGATCTAATAATGTCAAAGTGTTATAACTTGCTTCTAACAACTAAATACAAAAAGCCAGGGAGACAATTTAAAAGTGAAGAACATACACAGAAGAACACTCCAACATATATTAAGTTAAAAGCGCCAATGCAATTCCCAAAGACTCATAAATTATTTTAAATTATAATAACCCTAACTTTACATGAAAAACTGTTAAATACTTATGTTTAAATTTTAAAAATATTTTAAAATGCTAAAGATTTAAAAGAAATCACAGAAAAAAAAATATTTTGTTAGCCTGTATGAATCTCAGGACAGTCTCCAGATCACCATCATGAGGAAGGCATGAAATATACATGATAACATTATGATACATTTTATTTATTCTAAAAGAACAAAAATTAATCTATTCAATTACACCCTTCTAACTAATCACTGATAGCTTGACTTGTTTAAATCAGTCATGCTAAAGTTAAATTCAGTAAGATAGAAATGTTCCAGTTTGTTAAAAGAACACTGAAATATTTGATGGTTAAATAAACTGCAGAGGGAGGAAAAAACTAACTCATTGAAGGCACTAAGATTTTATCAAACACACAGAATTAATCTTTATTGAATAGAACCATTCACAAATCAAAACTCACTGTACTTCAATACTTTCAAGCAGCGCTAATCAATTACAAACCTTTTCTAGTGCTTCAAAACTCATGTGCTTTCAATTTTATACACTGGTGGTCTTCAAGTACTGTATTGGGGCTGAGTTAAGACATTCTGTATCACAACTTTTTTTTTTTCAACAAATATCCATCTAGAGGGCTTTTTTTTTCCTCTCTAGAGCTGCTCACATGAAAACTGTGGTAATATTTTTATACTGTACTTCTTTGTTGAAGCTAAAGGTTAGGGGTTACCTAAATACCTCAACTGTATATACAAAAAAGGGAAAAGGTAAGTATTCATATAAAAAAATCCAATGGGACTGGATTATTTATTTTTGCATTTCCTATGATTAATGATGCACCCGTACCTACTCCAAAACTGATGGCAAACAGGGTAACATCTCAAATTCCTGTCCAAAGCACACAAATATCAACCTTCCATGCTGTTCTAACCCTTGTTCCAGGAGACTAAAATGTGACAACTCTAAGTCAATAGTGAGGTCATGCAAAAGCTCCTCAAAAGCAGTAAGATTGCAAACGCTATTACCTAACAAAAGACTTTAACATAAAGGTTTTGCTGGAACAACCTACCTCTAGAATGTCTCTTTAAAAACATTACACATATGGTCAAATAGACAAAAATTATTTGCAGAAAGGAAATTTTGTTATTTGCAAATAACAAAATTGTAAATGTAACAAAGCATAACTATTTTTTCTAGTCATTTAGCATTCAAGACTTATTATTAAACGGGTGCTAGTAAAACCAATGCTAATTTAGGCAGACACATCCCAACAGGTTACCTGAATGCATTATTTTTTACTTTTATACCAAGGAATTCCACTGAAAAAAACTACCAAAAAAAAAAAAAATCTGCCCCTGAACTCCACTAATAACAATAAACTCCAATAGTCAGTATTTTCTAAAGAGCAAAATATTCTAAGCTGCCTCAAGTATAAGGAAATTCCTCATGAAATCTAAAATGTTTACTATTTTAAAACAAATATTTAGAAAAGGAAGTCTCATATAATTAAAATATACACCTTAGTACAATATACTGCCATTTCAAAGATTATTGACTTCAGTGGATATGTGTTTTGATTAATGTGTTAAAACTGAAAAAATAATGGGGAAATTCTATACCTTACTCAAAGGGAGTTTCCTTATAATTGTCACCACAGTTGACCACAAGCTTTTGTCCACTCAACAGCAAACATATAAAACAGGCTATACATATTCTCACGTAACTTTTTAAAGATCTGTACAAAAACTGAGATTAAATGTTCTTTTATTACTACATATGTAGTATCTTCACCTTACGTTGAATTCTTAGGAATTTTCTCCCCTTTATAATATTTTTTTAAGAACCTAGGATTCAAGGTTTGGAACGGTAGTAGTAGAAGGATGGATGTTAAGTAAGACCATCTCAAACATTTCAGGTGTTTGTTGTTATTGTTCAAACAGGATGTTAACTCTAAAGCATTCTTTTCATAAATATGCTTTCTTTGACTAGAAAGTAAAAACCTCATCATTTACCAGTATATATAAAACAATTCCCAAATAAAATTAGCTGTAGAATTAAGAGTCCTTTAAAGGCTAATTGCTACAAAGCATTTGATATTTGCAGTGAAAAAAAAATCATTTATTAACACATCACCTATCAATACACTATATTCTTGTTAATACTCACAAATTCAACATCAAATATATATTTAAGGACCAAAAATCATAACAAATGTGATTTTGGTTCTAGTAAAAAGAGGATAAATGTTAATCTTGATTAGTGCTTTTCATTTTTTAAATCAATTGCCCAGAAGGAATTCTGCACCATATAGATAGATATATTAAGTAAATGCATTTTTCGTAGTATTTAAGATACTTTAAAATTATTATATTGATAATATAATAAATCTGCCAAGAAAATCTGCCAAGTTAACATTATTCTCAGACATGTATTTAAGATTAGTGTGGCAATTAGCTTAAATGCTGTTATCTGCACTATTTCTATTGCCATCCCTTAAGAAATTACATGTGAGTTACACTAGAGAGATGACATTCTTAACAAGGCACAGCTAAATATCCTGTTCCAGGCAAATAATTTTTACCACAAAATCAAATAAATGAATTTTATTTTACCTTTCATTTAACTTTCTTTTACATCTATAGTAGCTACTAAAATCATTATGCCATCAACAGTTACATAAAAGACTTAAGTTTAAAACTCAAAAATTTACACATTTATTGGTTCCTCTAAAATTTATATGAACCATGAGTATGCCAAGTGATGGTTTACGTATTCCTTATAGGCAGATGTCTTACAATTAAACCCATTTTGTGGTTCAGTATAAGCAAAAAGTAATAGTAATAATAATAAAGGAAAAAAATGCTAGCCAAATCACAATTAACGATCATCAATAAGGTTTTAAGAACCAATATATACACAGTCTCTTTGGAAAAATGAGAATAATGATGTTGTGGTATTCCACAGAACTTTGTATGAACATGGACATATTTTTATACAGACAAGAAATATATAAATATAACTTAAATCTCTTTCAATTATTAGTCCGCTCAAAATTTTAATACTATACGCATTTGCATGTGCATACAAATGTATCCACATAAGTGACTACAGAAGATAATGATTGTAAACAAAGAAAAAAATTGTAAATTATTTAACTAACTTATTGTTTGTAGTTCTTTTGTGAGAGCTAACCAAATCCTTCTCCCATATATACTAACAAAGAAATGTCAAACTAAAACTATTAACAGACAGCAAGAAGACATCCCAAGCTATTGGGAAATTCAAGATAAAAATAACCAAAACTACACTTGTAAGACCTAAGGACATTACTTTTCAGTTATAAACTTAAAATAACTAAACACTTATTATCAGTTAAACAAATTATTAGTTCACAAAGGTAAATATGAATGAACTAATCTGTTAACAGATACCTATTTATAGACATTCTCTCAAAGAACAAGTCTGGCTTGGAGATAAACAGGTATATTTTCTATATATTTACTCACTGCATATTTAACCTGGGTAAATAAATTAGGCATTCTCATTGTTACTTATTTTGTTTCAGCAGTAACCATAATTAATTCTACTTTTAAATTTCTCTACTGAACTTCACAATCTAAACTTCAGATTTCCAGGATAATCTTTAAGTGGAAAGGTATCATTATTTCTATCAAATGATTAAAAAATACTTAAAATAATTATCTAGGCAAAGTGAATTCACTGCAAAGCTATAAAGATAATAAAGTGCTATATTTTATAATTAATATTTTAATCTACTGGTTTTACTGTATTAGTGTAACTTGATCCTAGAAAATGGACATATATGTATCCAAAAGACACAGGGCAGAGATTCCCTTTTATTAATAATTTTACTACAAGATTTTTTTGTAAATATAGTTCAAAGATAACCTATTTAAGAAAAGTGAATTCTCAATTTCATAAAATTCTACCACATTATAGAAATCTGCACTATTATTATGGTATATTAGTATGTTATACACAGTACAGAAAGAAAACTCTTTAATAACCTACATTATATCATCAGTATGTTTACCATAACATGGATACTATATAAGTATATAAGCATTTCATGTAAAGACTCTATCACCCAATTTGAAATATTAGAATATAAGAAAATATCGGACAATATAAGAAAATTAGGACAATATAAGACAAAACTTCCATTACGACAATAATATCCTAACATTAGGCAAGATAACTGGTTAAAAAAGGTAATCTAGTAGGATTAATTTTTATTAACCTCTCATGAAATCTGTAAAGCTTTTAAAGTAATTCAGTTTTTGATAGAAATGCAGAAAAAATGCTACTGCTCTTCTTCAGTACAAAATGAAAATATATAAGAAGATAATCCATAAAGCAGATAGTACTTACACAATGAACTATTTATAGTACCTTCATAAAGCAATATAAACATAAAACTTAAAATAATCCAAACCTTTGATCATTAAATCCTCCTCCTCTCCATAATAGAAACTCCTTTTTTTCATATTATTAAAACTTCAGTGTTCACACAGAATTCTTTACATTCCCCAAGTTGTTAAAACTAAACACAATACACTATGTTCTTGCTCTCTCTCTCCAATACCCCCCTTACCTCCCTCCCTGTCTCTTTCAGTCTCTTTATCTTAGCAGGAAAACCTACGTTTTCAAAACATTTTGCCACTAGCATCCACCTAGTTTTAAAACTGTCATTATCTAAGCTAGATAGGGTCAACCAGTACTGCCAGAAGAATACCATTCTTGATTTAGTAATAAAAATTTAATAATACACTTCCTTTATAAAAAGCACAAGCACATTGCAGAATATTTTAGTGTACCAATAGGACCAGAGAAAACATATAAAGAGATTTTTTTTTTAATTACCATTCACAGAATCCAGAAAGAAAACTGGGCCATATACAGATTAGGCTTATTTTTATTTTCATAACTTATTTTTAAAAAGATAATGACAAATCAGAATATATTAAGAAACATTTAAATAACTTTTTTTTACAAGAGTGAAATATTTGGCTTAAATTGCCAAATTATTTAATTAGTAAATGATTAAACCACTTTATATTTATACATTTATTCTATACGTAAAAAAAATTTTACTGAGATGTTCATACCATTTTCTTGGCTATGAAATAAAATCATGTGCTCCAATAAATAACGTTAAAATATTTTTCATCAAATATTTATTTACAAAGTAATTACATATTACAAGTACAAAATAAGATTTTCTACAATGAAACTATATTAACATATGTAACTTAAATTTGCCACCTTGATTTAAATCTTAATCAGCCAAATACATGATCAATTCATTGCATTTCCATTATCCAAAAAATATCTAATACCCTCAAGGCGGTTTTAAAGGAAACTATACATCATCATATTATTATAAGCTAACAAAGATATTTTCTGAAAACTGGCTGTGAAAATGTGATCTGAAAACTTATATATAAACTTAAAGTAAACTTACATACTCAAACATATTAAATGAACAAGAAAACAGCAAACATACGGATGAAACAATATTCTACCTAGCAAGAGTAATATATTAAAAAGCCAACCCTAATCACAAGAGAAATACATATGCTTTTTTAAATACATGCTTAAGTTAATGCTTTTAAATACATCCTTGACTTTTGAACTGTTCAAATGAACAGATAACATCCCAGTGACTACAGAATTTTCTTCTAAACTGGCAAAATTAAAAAAAATTAAAAATAAAAATAAATCACATCTAATCCTTAATATTGCAATTACACTGTTTGACATTTTCTTTAATCATAAGAGTCCCATTTATTGTAAACTGGCCGGAAAGGCTTGCCCATTTCATTTTTTCCTGTACATACCTCTTCCTTATCAATTACGGTGTATCTTCAGCATTCGGAGAAAAGGAAAAAAAAAAAGGCTTCACAACTTTAACTGAGTGTAAAACACATCGTTAAATCAATATACACAGGACTACTTTAAAAATATTCATTTCTAGAAGGCCAGAAAATCTTCTTACTATTTTTTAAGCTGATGCATCTACACATAGAAAGCAACTTTTAGTAAGTTCTTTTGCTACGCCATAATGATCTGCTCCAGGAACTCAAGGGTACCTAAAACAACGGACTACCTGTTCTAGCCATGCTTAGGAATGTGTCCAAATCATTTTTATTGATTTAACCTTTATAGGAATGCTACATATCCTCAGAGCAAAACATTTTGAATGTATTTATAATATGACACACTTCTGAGAAACCATGAAAAAGAAAGCTAAAAACAAATCTAGATACTCCTCCACCCTTAGTTGTTATGGGCTTATGTTTTTTTAAAACAGTATCAACAGATCTAAATATTAAATAATTCTATGTAGGAAAACTTACTTTGGCACCACTGTAAGTAGAAATAAAAATTTATTTTGGAAAAAAGGTACATTTAAATAAATTCTAACTTTAAGGAATAAAATGCTTGACTTGACAATGATGTCACATCTACAAATTTTAGCGGACTCTAAATACTCATTTTCATATTCTAGCTACACATTAATCATGGAACCTACAAACATATCAAACTTAAAGAATTCAGTCCTTATTGAATAAACTAAGTTGTACTCTAGTTTACATTCTGAGAGTTTACAGAGAAAGTTCTGTGTTACCTATCTCTCCAGCTTTCTACAAGTGGCACTTTATTAATGGCTTCAGCAGCTAATGCCTGCATTAGTTACGTTTGCCAAATAATAATTCACAATATTATGCTTCCTCATATTATAGTCCATCATTCGTTAACTTGAACCTCACCTCTAAGGAAGTTATACTTTCACTGCAAACTGTTCTCTTAAAAAGGCAAACAACTTTTGAGCATTTCCAGATGTAGTACTCCAAAAAAAAAAAGAAAAATCAAAGGCAAATTCTCAAAGAATTCTAAAATTATTAATAAAAATGTAGTATAACTCGAGTCACTGCTTATTACTTCAATGATACCCATAAGTTTAAGAGCTGAATATACTATACATCAAATTAAGAAACTTATGATAGATTTCAGGTAGCTGCCAGTAGATAAAACCACCAAGCACGGTTCAGTGTGAGACAAGATTGTACTGAACTGCAATATCTGAAGCTCTGACAATTACTGAACATGCAAGAATAAAATGATAATGTTATCTTTTTCAAATAGCTAACTTTTCTTCCGGGTAATATAAATTTGGGTTTGGCTACATTATTTTCATTTTGTCATTAGTTTTTTATAAAACATCCAAGCATGCATGTGATTATGCTAAACCAAAATTAAAATAATTTATACGCAGCCTACTCTCTGGAGCAGGGTTGGGACTAGAGTGAGGCAAGCAGGCATCTTGGGCAAATGTTTAAGGAGGTTGTGCACAACCCTGAAAAATGAGTGCCTCCTTAAATGTTATACCCTAGACACTTGGCTTGCCTCACCCTAGGCCCAGGTCCTGCAGGGAAGGCACACAAGTATCAACCATTTCATGAGACATATTCTAAGGGAGGATATCATAAAACATAGAAATATGGTAATATAAGAATATTAAAAATTAGAATATATGTTTAACAGCCTGATTTATAGTTTTCTTTATAAAGAAGAATCCACTGGAACTTAAATGTAAACAAACATTTAAAAAACAATCACATCATTAGGAGTAATTTCAGTTTAGACATGGCATAGTTGACAAATTTTCTTAAAAAGAGACTTTTAATTGCCATACATACCTTTCTAGGAAACTCAGTGGTCTTATTACTTGACAATAATGCTTTCAAAAAAAAAGGACTGAGCGAGTATGCTCCATTTAAGGGCCCATAGGGCTATACACTACTTGCTACAGCCCAGTGGCACCCACATCAGACTGATCAACAGAATCACCTGAGGAATAGGTCTTGGGAAGGAAGGAGAGACAAGAGGGGCTTGGGAATTTTTTTTTTTTTTTAAACAAAGCTCTACAAGTAACTTAGTCAAGTTTGGGAGCCAATAGAGAGCCAACTTTTAACCCCAGAGATAAACTAAAGGCAAGATGTATATACAAAATATGTACATTTCCAAATTGTTTCTCCCCTAAACATTTGTAAAGCTATTCACAAGAAAGAAAACATTAAAATTTCAGTTTGTTACTTTTCTTCCCTTTCTTCTAGTGTAGATACTGGTCAATGAGGACATGTCCTACAAGCAATTACTAATAAGAAAGAGAAGGTCAAGAGCATAGATAATTTAGTAAGATGAATACAACCAAAAATATGAATATTTTTTCTTTTAGGTTCAAATAGCTATTCCAGTATATAATTAATCTATTCTAAAAACTTAATATCTTAAACTTCAAATATATTTAATTAAGATTTTAATGTATTTTAAGAAAATATATGTAACTAACATAACTCCTAAGATTTGTAGAGTATGCTTGAAACTGTATTTTGTTTTTGTTAGCTTTTCTTTGTTGACTGTTTATTGTGTCAGGCACTGTGCTAAACCCTTTATAAACATTCTTTCCTTTAATTCTCAGAACTCCCTTATATGAAATGGGAATTATAATTATTTACAGATGAGGAAAGTGAAAATGAGGTAACAAAACCTGCCAACACAGTTGAAGAGCAGAGATTCAAACCCAAGCTTTCTCACTCTCAATAATCGCCTAAATAGTGGTATACACAACCTTCATGAAGCTACTTCCCTCATCCCAGTTGCATCTCTAAAGCTATCAATTCTCAGAAACATCATTAACTTAGTGTTATTAAACTACCAAAATACAAAAAGAGAGAGAATCTCTGAGACTACAAATTCTCCCAAAGTATATCTTTATATTAGTCAGTGAGAACCAGAGATTAAGAAAAAATGAAACTGAAGAGTATATAAAGGGATAAGTTTTAGGTCATATTTGACCAGGAAATGAAGGTTCCAAGGAATTAAATAATTCTTACCCAATCATCATAATCAATAATCTTATTCAATGTCCACACCACACAGTATATATGCTTCATGTGATACGAAAATACCATTTAGGAGTTAAAAATTCCACTGTTACATCAAACACAAGGAATTTATAATCCCCATTTGTAAAATTTTTAGAACAATAACGATTTCAGTCATGGCCTTTATGTCAGTCTGCTCTGGAGTCAAATCCTAGTTTAAGGTTCCCTTTTACCATGGTCTTACTGTCCTTACCAAAACAGGGTTATACACCCACATTCATGCTAAGTGAACAAGGCAACCTTAATTCCTAAATCTTAATTTCTTATTATAATTTCTTAAATTCTTATTCACTTAAATCTTTGAAATTCCCAAAGATCCACTGATAAAGGTACATTTTCTCTGCCTACCAAAGAGATTGCATACATAATTCTAGGAAATAACTCTTTGATGTGCATTATTATTCCTCCCAATTTCATCCACAGCCATTTTCTTCACTAGTATTAAAAACAAAAAATTCTTACAGAAGCCACAAAAGAGTTCTAGCCACCTTTTTTCTGTCAAAGGATAGGAATAAAGCTGTGATATTATATTACTCAGTCTGTATGGATCCAGTAAGAAAAGAAGCCCTAGCCAGGAACCACAGGTCATGGTACGTAGATGAAACATGTACTCAAACAATAAAAAACTGGAGACAAAAGAAAGCAATTTAAATATCTGCAAATTTCAAGACACTTCTCCAATCATTTTTAATTTGGTACATAATATTTTAATGATCACACCAAATAGCTTTAATAAGGTAGAGCAAGATAGAATCACTCATTAAAATGAACTAAGTATATACGCAGGCATGAAATCCTACATACAACACTTTAGAAAAGGAAGCATGCAAACTTCATATCCTATCTGGCAATGGACAAGACAGAAAAAGATCTGACCAAAAACAAAGGCTGATAGGGGAAGATGCTTCACTGGCTTTAGTCTAAATTCTACAAGTATTCATGCTTCTTTCATCAGAAGTCACTGAAAAGATGTGAGAAGAGAAGACAAAAGGTTTTAGGTGCAGCCAGAGGAATCAACTAATGAAAAAGAGAATACACTTAAGAATGACATGGTGATTTACCAGTCCTTAATCTAGTAAGAAAAAGCTGGGCCAGAATGTGGAAAAAACAGGGCTAAATTGAAGAGAGATTACAAAGAAACCAGCAGCAGAGTCTGGCAACTGTGGCTGGGAGAAGCAAGGAACAGGAAAAGGAGACTGCAGCCTAGGAGAGGATGCTGGTGTTGCTGGTGGTTAGAAGAAAATTAGGGGAGGGTAAACTAGGAAGAGTTTTGTGTTTGTCATTATTCAAGTTGTGGTTAGTGGAAGAAAAAAAAAATATCTTAATTATAAACAACACAGTCTCAATTCTTTGGTTGTACAAGGGTGAGTATGTTATCACAGAAATTCAAAATGGTAACAATCATTATGTTTGGATAATAGAATTATGAAGGACTTTTTAATATTTGCCAGTATTTTTCAATATATATATATACACAAGATAATTTTATATATATAATTATAAAGTAATTTTAAAAACTTAGTGGACAGTATGTTTTAATGTTTAACATCAAACCCATACAACAAATTTGGTAATGATGTTGGTGTTTTATCCCCATGCTCAAGTTGTAAGAAATAGGGCAAATTCCTACAATTAAAAACCATTTTGATGGGGGAGAATCAGTTTCATGAAAATCATAGAATCTCATAAAAATGATACACCTAGACAGGGTTTTAGTGTTAAGTTGAAATTCCAGTTACACCAATTATTCTTATTGTGAGGAGCACCAGGTAATGTACTAAAGTGTTAAATTACCATATTCTACACCTGAAGGTAATATAACACTGTGTTAACTACGTGCAATTAAAGTAAACTTAAAAATATATTAAAAATAAAATAATTCGTTACATCACTTTTAAAACCTTGAGCAAGCTATTTAAGCTCCCTGTGTCTCAATTTCTTCATCCACAAAGATATGTACCACCTACCTTGAAATTTTCTGTGAAAACTAAGTAAGATAAACACATGTAAAATGTCTACAACCCAATCAAGGAAGTCATTGCAGTTATTACATACGTATTATCAACTTTCCAATCCTGAAATCCTCTTAAAAGTCTGACTACTCTGTGGCATGGTCCACAGACGAGCAGCACCTGAAAGCTTGCATTAAAATTCAGAACCTCGTGCTTAGACTTTCTGAATCAGAATCTGCATTTTCACAAGATCCCCAGGAAAAACAAAGTTTGAGATACCCTGTTCAAAATAACATTCAATTACTGGAATGTCCGGCTTGTTCAGATATTACCAGCTCCCTGAAGTTGTCCACTTCATCTCGGTTTCAGGGTTCTTTTTGATGCTGAGTGAAGGCCACCTGGTAGTTTACTCCTAATTCTTAATTCTGAGACACTTTTAAGAAACTGACAGAAAGTCTATTCTACTACCACTTCCAAAAAGCCACTTTTCAAAACCAAAGAGAACTCCCATGATCACCCCTCAATCTACCCACTTTGAACAAGAAATAGGGTACTGTGGTGCCTAACTCTCTTATAAAACAAGGTCTTCAATAATTTGAGATATTTTGTATTTATTAAGCTGCACAACTGTATTAACTAGATACCAGTCTATGTTTATCCATGTTGTCAATGATGTCTCCCCACAAACTTGTCAAATGCTTTACTGGAGTTTAAAAACACTGTATTTGTCCTATGTTCTTGAGACATATATCTATTAGAGGCCCTGGCAGCACAGAGTTTGAGAGGCATGGTTACCCCTGAGTAATAAAACCATTGGGATTTTGGTGCTCACATTCTAGATGGCTCACAAATCATGCCTTTAATAATTCAGTCTAGAATTTTAGCCAGCAGAGGCCTCAGTGGACAGGACTTCACACTTTCATTTTCCAACTAATTCCCCTCTTTGATATTTCATATTAATATTTTACTCTTAAGTACCTTATAATCACAGATGCCTATTCCTGTCTCTTTTCTATCCCATGATCACTGTACTGAATAAACAGGAAATGCAGAAGACAACTATCTATATGAAAAATTGTCAGGCCCAAATAGTAATTTAAGTTTCCTAATTGAGAGAAATAAAAGATGGTATGAAGTAGATATGACAAAGAAAAAATATCTGCTGGATTCTGCAGTATACTAAGAATTTGATTATCATAGAGCTCCAACAAGTTTACCCTCTATGAAGGGATTTCTTAGACTGTAGAATTTTCAACCTCCTTAGTTCTTACACAGTGGAGAAGTCCCTCATTTATTTAGCCTACCTCCCCTCTTACCTATATATACTTGCTCTTCACCCTTAAAAAGGACATGCCCTTACTTGTCCACTCATGCACTACTCCCATCTTTTCATTCATGTCCAGCTCTGCCTTAGATTCCAAACTTCCAGTGGAGAGCCCACAGGTATAGATATAATTCCCTTTGAACATCATCTAGAATAGTAACATAATTAAGCTGTAATCGCTTTATGATAGGCAGTTCAATAATAATTAAGAGCCCACAGAAAGATATGCTTATCACAAATTTTAAATCCAGTGAAGATTAAGAACAGAAAAAAGCATGTGAACTTTTTCTGCAAGAAGTTTTGTATGAACCAGCACTTTATTCTTAACTGGAAAGACCTGGGGAAAAAATAAACACCTGAATATGAAAGCTGAAATGGCCTTAAAGACAAAAAGAGGAATATATCTAGTAGGTGAAAGAAAGGAAGGCCATTTAAAAAATAAAGAATGTCATCCTTGCGCAGGGGACATGCTAATCTTCTCTGTATCGTTCCAATTTTAGTATATGAGTGGGAAACATCAGGGAGAGGGACAGAACATGAGAGACTCTTAACTCTGGGAAACGAACTAGGGGTGGTGGAAAGGGAGGTGGGCGGGGGGTGGGGGTGACTGGGTGACGGGCACTGAGGGGGGGCACTTGGGCACTTGATGGGATGAGCACTGGGTGTTATTCTATATGTTGGCAAATTGAACACCAATAAAAAATAAATTTATTAAAAAATAAAAATAAAAAATAAAGAATGTGATAAGCCAAGACTCAGGACTAGGACAGGGAGACCAAAAAAAAAAAAAAAAAGTGGTAGGTACAGAATTTTTAAATCTCTTAAGTATAAAGGACTATTTATAACCAGAATGGTACAAGACTTGCCATCCACGATGCTTCAAAGCAGGCTTCATTCTTACAAGCTTAAGAATGTCTCCACTACACATAAGGAAATCAAAATATAGCAAACTGACTAATGTGAACAAAGGGGCTGTATATTAAAAAGCTCCTCGTGACCAGTATCCACCTGTTCAGAGTACCTAAGTATTTAATAGGTAGCTCTATGAAGGAGACAAATTTAAAAAGAAAAAGTATGATAGCCAGGAAATCAGAAAGTATAAATGAAAGACTGATCCAATGAAGACTATTCAATCCACAAATCACTATTCCAGTTCTTAAAGATGAATACAGTCTTATTTTCTCCTTGTTCCCTGCGTGTACCACATGAATGTGCACTTACTGAGAACTCATCACATTATTATTCTGAGAGACAGGTATTGCCTTATCAAACAAAAATCAAACCTCCTTTCTTGAGTGTCAAAAAAGATGATGGAATTTGATAAACTGAATTTTTTAATTTTAAGGTTAACCTTTTAATTGCTGATGTTTAATGACTTGTTTCTTGTTGAATAAATCCTTGCCTACAAGGGGGGAAAAAAGATTAGTTCTAGTCACAGAACATAGTCTTAATAAATTATTCCTCTTGATTTTTTTCACATTTAGTTTTCTCCAAGCCCAATTTTTTCTAGTATTACCATATTAGACTTTTAAAGGACTTTCAAAGGACTGAGCTTCAAGTCAAGAACTTAGATCTATTTGCAGAAGTTATCATGATATAAAAAGACAAAACACCTTTCTGAGCTTCACTTACCAGCATTGAACTACATAATGCCCTCTATGACTCTTCCAAATACTATGATGATGCCATATTTATTATATTCTGGAGAGAATCATACTTCCTGGTCAGCAAAAGGTCACCCAGAGCAGACTTCAAGGCATTTTTTTCCCCATCGAGACTTTGTATGACCATAATTCTTCTCAGCTCATGTCTTTAGGGAGCCACTGATAATCAAAAGGAATTTGCCAATGAGAAGAAAAGTTTTTACCATCTGATGCCTGAGCATTTAACATTTTCATTCAAAATTCAACGTCTTCTTCCTGACTTTCATCTAACTATGCTTATTTTTACCAAATCCTTGACACGTATCTTTTACTTTGAGTCTTTGCACCTGCAACCCTAGATCCATGTTTTAGGAAGGTATTTACAGGGCAGTGGTAAGAGGCACAAAAGCTAAAGAAAAAGGAAGAGAAGCAGAAGAACGTTGTTCTAGAGCCCTTCTACTTTCTTACGTGGCTTTCCTTATCTGTAAAGGAAAAGAAAAACTACGCACTTGCCTGCCATGCCTCACATGGATGTTTCGAAATTTAAAGGAGATAAAGTATGTCAAGACACTAAGAAAAATCTCAAGTACATCTAATATATGGTATGACAATTTAGTATTACAAAAACAAAGTTTGGACTTCCATTCACCTGACTAAAAGAACATGCTAGTGCCTTTAAATGACAACACAAAATAAAAGCTAGCCAGGTTTTAACCAGAGAATAAAACTTTAAAGTCTTTAGCAAACCAAGTAGTTTTGAAGGCTAAACTCTGTGAAATAATATTCATTAAAAATTATCTTAAAAGTTACTGTCTTTTCATTCCTCTAGCTCAGCTCACTTTTAATGTAACCATCAGTAAAATATGAATGTGATAACCACAACTGTTACTTGTTTATAAGTTATATATGTTACCTTTCTAACATATTATTGACCTTACAAATTATTCATAAAAGTTGAAATTTTAAGGCATAAAAATATATAAATAAAAGTCTTCATATTTTCCCCTGAAAATTTGGAGACCACTGCTGTAAGTCAATGGTTTCAAACCTTTTTAAGCTAAAGAACTCTGTTCAAACACCAAATTTTAAAATGCAAACCTAATCTATAAGAGAAATAAATGTAGAGCTGCTCTAAATAAAATGGGAATGAGAGAACAGGAATGTGGAGTTCCATGATGAAACGCCTATGTCCCCAGAAAGCACAATTTGAAACCACTAATCTTGGGATCAGACTTTCCCTTAGTCTCTTTAAAATATAATAAAGAAAGAAAGAAAGAAAAATGTGTTTTTACTTAAGAGTGCTGTTTCCTAAGCTTGAAGTCAAAGCCGTTGTAAGATTCAACTGAATCCCTGATGTTATATTTACTGTAGAGACACTGCTGTCTACATAATTAAGTGACCAACAGGCTTTTATGGAGGAAAAGTCTCATAGACCTTATCACCAAAACATGTTATATTCCTAACTGCTATGCGTAGACTGTGAATCTGCTTTAATTTGAGACAGTATAGTATACAATGTTATGCTTTCCTAGTTGCTAGGAAGCTTGACAGTTATACTTTTGCCACGCCTCAGCAATCAGAGAGCACCTTTATTATATGCATCTCTCTACATTTTTACCTCCTGGATTAATTTTTATCTCTACTCCTTTTAGGCTTCATCTTGATTTCTTGTAGTTTCTATGCTACTAATAAACAATTATGATAAACTCCTCATACCTTTTGGGAATCACCTAAGACACAAATGATAAAACTCAACACTCAAACTCCCTACTTGGCACCATCAGCTTTGCATTCCTCCAGGACAGAAACCTTGGAATCATCTTTGGTAACTAATTTATTAATTCTAACAGTCCCTAATACCTAACAATCCAGACTTCACATTATCACTCATGTTTGTTTCCTAATCTTCATTCCCACTGCCATTACCTGTACTGCTACAACAGGTCTTCCCCTTAGCCAATCCATCTTACATGCTGCTTATAATTAATCCTTCCTAATCAGTATTAACACATATCGTACCTTTACCTTTCCAAACACCTTTTAAAGCTTTCCCACTACCTATGGAAAAGTCTAAACTCCTTAGTCATTCAACACTTCCTGAATTCTGATATCGATCAATAGTTTTGTATTTCCTATAATCAAGTTTCTCTCCAGACATATTAAACTATTTGCCCATATGCTTCATCTTCACCTCTAGGTCTTTGAACATGCTGTTTCCCTCACCTGCAGTGTTCCCTACCTAATCTCACTTCTATCCTCCTCTCAATATCTACAGTGCCAAATATTACCTTAGCTCTGAAGACAGAATGCAAATGGCATTATTTTCACAAGCTTTCATCCTCCAAATTGAAAGTCTTCTTATCTACCTCTATATTCTCACAGTAGTGTATCTAATGAATAGTAGATATTCATCTATCATTCTCAGTTTCCGTGTATGAGACCATCTCTCTACTTACACATGTATGTAAATGTATAAAAATTCTAGACCAGTGAATCTGAAGTTTTTTTTCTTTTGAAGCTTTTTCTTTTTAACTGCAAAATCCATTTTTCACTTGAAATGCTATGAGAAAGCCCAGTAAGTGAAATGGATTTTTAAAGGAGACTCTGGTTGCATGGGAGGACAGATATAGCTCAAACCTCTCCTGAACAGCCCTGCAGACATCTTCGCAAAGCACAGAGAACACTAAATTACATACCCTATGAAGACAAGTATACTTTATTTACCTGTTTCCCATGTAGGAAGGCAAGCAACATTGCAAAATCAAATATTCTTGGAGCCAAATCACAGTTGTCACTTATAAACTATGTTCTCTATGCAAATCCCTAAATCTCTCTGAACCCAAATCTTCATTTGTAAATGGAAATGGTAAAAATCTATTTCCATGTGATGACCACACAAGAAAACCTACATAAGAGTCATACTTTATAATGCATAGATACAGAAGAATTCCCATTCCCTCTTTCCACCTCTTTCTTTCCACATCATCTAGCCAAATGCCTAGCACATAGTAATTAAACAAACATTCCTTGAACAAATTAATGAACGACTGGATGGAGAGATGAATGAACAATCATCTAAACAAAAATAAAAGGACACAAGGGATTTGATAACAGGTACAGGAAAAAAGATATGCTAAAGAAATACTATATAAAGGAAAAATACTTTAAAAATTACTTTTATGGCTAGAAAAGAAAATATATTTAAAAACTGGAGACTTTTTTAAGGATTTTATTTATCTATTCATGAGAGACACGGGGAGAGAGAGAGAGAGAGAGAGAGAGAGAGAGAGAGAAGCAGAGACACAGGCAAAAGGAGGCTCCATGCAGGGAGCCTGATGTGGGACAGTGGGACTCCACCCCAGGTCCCCAGGATCAGGCCCTGGGCTGAAGGTAGCGCTAAACTGCTGAGCCACCCGGGCTGCCCCAAACTGGAGACATTTTCAATAAAAAATTTACTACCAAAGAAAGAAGCTAAGACGAAAGAATTATTTACACACATCACTTTAAGGCTTACGTGTGAATAATATATCTGGCTAATATCTAAACTCAATTTACATTCACCAGCTTAGAAATTAAACTACAGTGCACAATTATCATGCTTTTTAAAATGAATTTCACTGATTTATGTATGACTATTATAGAATAGTGTTCTGATTTTCTTTTTAAAATGTGTTTCCTTGTTTCTCAAGTTACAAATGTAAAGTTCTGCAATTGTATTTAAAATCTCTTGGAGGTAGATGTGCACAAAAGAAATACCTCAACACAAATCACTATGACACATAATGAACCCAAAAGGAATAGGCATATATCATTTAAGGCAAGATATTAAGTTTGATAAAAACAAAATCTGACCCATAATATTTTTAAAATTTGGTTAATAAGCATAAAATGTAGCAAGACTCATATTCTACATATTTTTTTTAACTCTTCTGGCATTCTTGGGGTCTGTCTACAAAAGTAAAGGAGTATGCACATGGTAGAGACTAAAAATTCAAATGAAAGAAACATAATCCTTAGGAACCGTCCTTTAAATAGAGACTGAAAGCCAAATGGCTTCTTTTTCTGTATACACAAAACTGACTTCATGTAATAAATGAAAATCAGTTAATGAAAAGTAATGGCATAAAAAAAATAGTGATACTATTAGTACAATATTCTCAAATGATAAAACTACAAGTCAAGATTAGGTCTTATTCTTTCAAGTTATTTATAGTCCTTAAAAAATGAGAAAAACAGAACAGAAATCAGATTATAAATATCGCTTATAAAAATGTCACTCCATCAGATCAACAAAGTTAAGGAATGATTTACCAAATTTGACTCCCAAAGAGGACTATAACAGAATGCCTTTCATTTGATTTCATAAAAACTGTGAAACCTCTTCCTTCTCATTATCTCTATGAAGGCCAAAATCAACATATTATGAAAGGAAACTATTAAAAAATTACTAGTATTCCAGAAACAGTTGTATATTCCATTTGAATGCTGTATGTCTTTCAGTAAATAATTTTGTATACATAATTTGATTACTATTTTAAAAAATGCCTAAATACTGAAATAATGAAACATAATACAATGTCAATATGGTTATCTATGAATCATGAGATTATTTCCTTCTTTTGTGCTTCTAGAGAGTCCAAATCAGGAAAACCTGATAGAATCCCAGCTGGGTAACTTTAGAAAAGTTACTGAATATCTTCAATCCTCAGTTTTCTTCATCTAAAATTTGGGAATAATGTTATCCACCAGGGTTATTAAGTGGAATAATATATGGAAAAGATGTTAGAACACAATGCCTATCTAGTGATGGTAGTAGTACTTCCTCTTCCTGTAACTCCTTTGTATAGCCAAAATTCTTACCGATCCTTCAAATTTCAGCTTAATGAATTTCCTAAGAGAGGCTTTCCCTAAATTAAGTTCTCACATTCCACTACTTCTTAGAACCTTTTGCATTTTCACAGCCCTTATCACAGTGTATAATTATTTACTTACACAAATGTATGCACAGTTTATACCATACCATACATACTTAGTAAATAAATATAGCATACCATACGTACTTAGAACTTATGAATAAAGATTTTTATATTTATGATCTTTCCACTGATATCATAAAATTTTGTCTCTATATAATCAGTGTGATCTTGACTATAAATGTTACAGACTATAATATGAATGGGGTATCTAAATTTGAATGGAGTACTTCTCGGGACAACTGCACTAGGGGGAAAAAAAAGAACATATACATAGTCACAATGACAGAAGCATAGTAATGCTCTACATTTTGTCCCTCGATCTACCATTAATAAGTCTACTAAAAACAAACATTAAGAAAAATATTAAGCTTCTCGTCTTTTGGTTGACCTGCTGAATTTTCTTTTAAGCACCATCTGCTAGAACTGTGATCAAATCAGCTGTTTACTGATAAGTCAGGGAATCTCTGCTATCTGCTACAGAGTATCAGTGCACTGGCTCTCAAAGTGTGGTCCCTAGACCATCACCATCAGCATCACCTGGGTATTGACCAGAACTGCAAACGACTGGGATCACAAAGACTTACTGAAACAGAAAATTCTGAGGTGTGGCCCATCAGTCATAGGGCTAAGCAAGGATCTACAGTGATTGTAAGGCACACTAAAGTTTGGGAACCAAATCATTAGAAGATTTATCCTTTGTAAGCAAAAGCAACAGGTTCTTTCATTGGTTTCATCAATTTAATTTGCCAGTTTTTATATTTCATAATTAAAATTCTAATATTGTAATTTAACCTCTAAAATACTTAAAGTCTGATAAATAGGCCATCTGTCAGTAATATAAGATAAGCAACCAAACAATGGTTTGGTTAATACATTGTTCTATCCCTATATGCTTAATACATTGTTCTATCCCTATATGCTGCATAATCCACTTATGTTGTCACTGTTTTATTAGAAATTAACTCCTTCTATATTCTTTTTTTTTAAGATTTATTTATTTATTCATGAGAGACACAGGGAGAGAGGCAGAGACATAGGCAGAGGGAGAAGCAAGTTCCCCACAGGGAGCCCGATGCAGAACTTGATTCCAAATCCTGGGATCACGCCCTGAGCCAAAGGCAAATGCTCAACTGCTGAGCCACCCAGGAGTCCCCCCTTCTATATTCTTAATAAAAAGGTCCTTGCTTCAGAAACCTAAATTTCAAGTAAAATTAGAAAGTGACTCAAAAATACTTTTGCTATTTTCCAAGGTTTGAGAATTCACAGGAAAAGAGAATGATATGAGCCAAAAATATAACTAAAAGTAATATTAGCAGTAGTTGTAAAGAAACACATAAATCAAATGTTTCATTTTATTTTTATCTATTTTAGAGAAATAAATGGGTTCTAGATTACTATTTTAGAGCTATCATAATTAACAATAAAATAAACTCCCACAAGATTATAAACATGGCTTAATAATAGGAAATTTGTTAACATAACACATCAGTAGGTCAAATGTGGAAAAACCATAGAATCACATCAAAGATTACCTTTTTTGCCATTTAATAAAATTCAACTCCTTTTCATTTTCTTTTTTTAAATTCAATAATATAAAAAAAAAATTCAATAATATAAAACTACTTCCTCAAGGTGATCTATTTTAAACCAAAAGCCAACATCATACTTACTAGTGAATATGGAAAGCATTTCCATTAAAATCAGAAATAAAAAGTTCAATTATCTACATTCTTAGTTATTAATATTTTGGAAGTTCTAATTTAAAAGAGAAATAACCATTATTTATGGAAAATATAATTCTATACCTATGTTAGGAGAATCGACTAAAAAAGATAATCAAATTTAAAATGTTTTTACATCTTATACTGCATGTAAATATATACACTTAAGTCAAAGGTTTAAGAGCAGAAGACTGAACTGCAAAAATACTGTTTACTACAAAAACAACAGAACTTCTGAGAAATAGCAATGGTATTTCTAATAGAACTAGATTGCAAGCCCATGAGATGAAAGGGTGCATCCTTTCATATATAAGGATAAGAGGGTGCATCCTTTCATATACAAGCCCATGAGATGAAAGGGTGCATCCTAGTACATAGGAGGACTCAAGAGGCATTTGTTGAATGAATAAATGAAAAGCATTGGCATACAATCCTTTTAATCAAATGTGGTCTGCCAACAGGTGATAGTCCAAGAATGGTTTTGTTGGATGAGTAAATGAAAAGCACTGGCATAAAATCCTCTGGATCAAATGTGGCCTGCCAACAGGTGATAGTCTAAGAATGGTTTATTACAAGTCCACAATGAGATAAGGAATCTGCACCAGGGACCCCTGGGTGGCGCAGCGGTTTGGCGCCTGCCTTTGGCCCAGAGCAGGATCCTGGAGACCCGGGATCGAATCCCACGTCGGGCTCCCGGTACATGGAGCCTGCTTCTCCCTCTGCCTGTGTCTCTGCCTCTCTCTCTGTGTGTCACTATCATAAATAAATAAAAATTAAAAAAAATAATAAAATGTTTAAACAGGCATATGTTTAAAAAAAAAAAGGAATCTGCACCAGAATGTGAACCAACTGCATCCTATGCACACCCTTTAACTCCACTTTTTTTCCACGGGAAAACTATCTCAATAAAGGAAGGAGAGGACTGGTTAACGATCTGTCTCAAGCTACTTATCTCATAAAAAAACCAATGACAAACTGTTCACATACTGGCTAAAGTGGGTGGCACTGCTTTAGAGTAAATGTTGGGAGTTGATGAGAAAAAGAAAAAAAAAAAAACCTAACTTCAAACCAAAGAATAATTTGTAAAAATAACATCTGGCTGCAGAAATGTGGTCATAATTAGGTCACCGCATTTTTTTAAAGATTTTATTTATTTATTTGAGAGAGAGAGAGCACAAGTGGTGGGGAGGGACAGAGGGAGAAGCAGACTCCCCACTGAGGAGGGAGCCCAATGCAGGCTCAATCCCAGGACCCCGCAATCATGACCTGAGCCAAAGGCAGACATTTAACCAACTGAGCCACCCAGGTGCCCCATCCTTGTATCTTTTAAAGGAAGTTTATGAAACATATGAAAGCAACGAAAAATGTTACAGATAAGCTTTTTGTCAGTTAAAAGTCTGGTTCTAATCAGGAAATTTAGACATCCCAGTAGTACCTAAATGAATGAAGTCTTTATATACTCTCAGCGCCGTTAATAGTAGATGATCCCGAAACCCAAAACTAACCAAGTACACATCCTAGGGCAAATCACCTCTCTGCGATCCATCTTCTTCACCAGTTTAAAAAAAAAAAAAAAACCACACACCTTAAACAATTTCTAGAGACTCTCAAATTTTCCCTTCAGTCTAAATTATTGATACTAATAGTTTGCTTTGTTTCTGAATGAAGGCGGACAGGCAGTTCTACAGAGAAATGGTGGGGCTCAATGCGATTTATAATCCTACAAACTAACTTTAAAGGCAGACATTTATAGAAACATTTGCACTGAACCCCTATCAATCTCCTATATAAATGACTTACATACATGATCTAATTCACATGAGAAACCCGAGACATGGATGTTATCAAGAAAATTTTATAAATAGTAAAAGTCTCATAGCAATGTAAAAAAAGAAAAGAAAAGAAAACTAAAAGGGATTCACTCATATTTGTATGACTCCACCAGACCATACTTCCTTCTGCAAACCAAACACTATATAAGGTCTTACACTTTTTTTAAATAAATATTTTATTTATTTATTCATGAGAGACACAGACAGAGACAGAGACAGAGGCAGAGACACAGGCAGAGGGAGAGCAGGCTCTATGCAGAGAGTCTGACGTTAAGACTCAATCCCAGGTCTCCAGGATCATGCCGCAGGCTGAAGGCGGCGCTAAACCACTGAGCCACTCGGGCTGCCCCAGGTCTTAAAATTTTCTAAGGACACAGGAAAGGTTTCAAGCAAATCAGCTATCTTCTAAATATAGAGTGTTACACCTAAAAATATTTTTCATGAGGCAAAGATGAAGAAGAAACTAAAGTTAATGTAGTAAGAAAATAATGAGAATGATAAAACTTTGATTTAGTTAATAAGGAAGCAAAATAAATACCTGATGCAGGATATACAAATGTTCAAAACCTTAAAAAATTCAGGGGACGACCAAAATAAAGAGGTAATTTGAATTTCCAATATGAACACACAGTATGAAGATAGATTACCCAGACCCCTATTTCCTTCTTGTTCTACTTTGAAGACTTCTGACCTCTTCTCAACATTAGGAACTCCCACTGAAGATTGTCCTCCTAAACTATACTACCCACTGTGAACACAACTTCCTATTTATTCTATTTAAAACCTACTAGGCTCCTCATAGGTACCAGGGTACTGTAAAACAGGCAAATTAAAGCAATCTTTGTAGTCATGAGCTTACAGTGGGGAACAGAAACAGACAAGTAAAGATCCTTGAAATACAATGAGAGCTTTTGTAAGAGTATAGTACAAGGGGCCACAGCACACAGGAAGGCAATTAACAAGATCGAACATGCCAGGAAAGTCTTCAGAGGATGAGATGTCCAAGTTATGCTTCTATTTTGCTACACTTTCTATTCCTTCAGCTCTCTTAATTACTACTTGTAATTTACTTATTTTAAAATCTCACTGAAATCTCCAAACCCTTCTCTTTCTCCCATTTTTCTACAAATTGATCAATTCCTTCATATTTTCTATTCCATTCTTCCCACCACCAAGGTTCAGTGATCAGAACTTCCAACATCTTAAATTTAAATACTCATCTGCTACATCTGCCCTTCAAAGCCCCAAAGCAGTCCAATCATCCTTCTTTTTCAGTCCTATGCCCAGCAGCTAAGCACTGCTACAGAAATTATACAACCTCACTATTAGAGCCCTCGTAAATGCTGACTAAGCTCAACTGAGTCCAGGACAACTTAGGCAAGACTCAGCATATTCCTAATTAGCTTTTACTCCCTAACTCCTGTTACCATTACAAATCTTTACCCCTTTCCTGCAGCTTCCCTACCTCCCTTTCCGCCTACCTCAGCCAATGGCCTTGCCTACTTCTTCAAAATGGTATGAATGATAATTAGGCATAGCTGAAAATACTACTTTAGACAATTTTTATGGGGGAAAAAGAAAGGTTGTGTGTACTGAACTAACCCAGCAACCTAACTAAAACTCCTTACACGGTTTCATGGAGAAAACTGATTTAGTCCCAAACACAGGACTTACAAATAAACTTTGACCTGCAATCTGACAATTTGAGCTATTAAAAAAACAGCCAAAAACAGAACTAAGAAGTAAACTCAACTCTCAAAATTGATACCAAGTTTATGCACCAATGGTTGTATGATTTTTCTCAGAAGAGTGTGTCAGGCTTTCCTAGCTTATGAACTCTTCTTATTTTAAATACAAATTGAATAAATGTGAGTACTAGTGTATCATTGACTGGAAGCAGCATTCAAAAAAAAGGAGAAAGTGAAACACTGCCAGAGTGTGGCACATTGACAGGAGCAAAATTAGCAGCTGCAAAGGAGAGAGAAAACATAAAAACTCTATAAAAATATATAAAATCAAACAGCATAGCAAAATAGGACCATTTATCATAGCAGCAAAGTATCTCGGTGGTGTCCTGGGGCATCACTACAGTACAAGTGGATTGCTACACATGATATTCACAATGAAATTTCAGTGTAAAAAAGATGAAATTGTAGCTGGTATTCTGTTTATACACAGTAATAAATGTGCAAAGATATACTATAAAATGCATTCATTAAATTGGTCAAAATAGAATTGACTTGAAGGCTTAAATTACCTCATATATTTATATGATGAATATATTAAATACATTTATTCTCTATAATTTATAGTGCATGGACACCCTTAGATATAAATAATTCCATTAGAATACAGTTTCACATACCTATAAAAAAATTAAACTAGTCTTGTGTTTCCAATCATGCTCACCATTCAAAATAAAACAATAAGTGCATAATTTAAAACTGAGGGGATAGTGTGGCTGATTTTTACATGCTGCAGGCACAGCTCAATTGTACATTTGAGCAAGAAAAACAAATATTAAAGAAAACAGAGAAGTTCTTCATTCTCTAATTATGCACTAGTTAACCAATGCAATCATTAATTTCCACCCAGTGTTGTTTCAAATAAATTTTCTAACTGTAAAATTATGTCATTAATCAACTTTAAAAGTAAAATGGACTGCAAAGACCAATGTCTGAAATTTGAGTATACAGCAAAAAGCATAAAAAGAAAAGAAAAATGAAACTGCTTAAAATTTGCACTTAAAATTTGTTTTGGAACTTGATAAAATGGTTCCTAAAAATGCATCTGGAAGAATAAAAATAGGAAAAGAGACAAGAATTATTTTAAAAAGAAAAATTATGCAGATGACCCTGAACTCTAATACCAAATTTTAAAACATATTAAGAAGCTATAATAACTAAAGTAATGCAGTACTGGCAAAGGAAGAAACAATTCAATGGAACAAAGCAGAAAACTCGAAAATAATAATTTATTATCTGATAAAGGTAGCATTTCAATTCTGAGGGAAAAGGAAAGCTTATGTAATTTGTGGTGGTTAGACCACCGGCAAACCAATTTAAAAACTGTTTAACTTAGAACCCTCCCTGACACTATACAACAAAACAATGGATAAATATTAAACTGTAGAAATGAAAAACCTGAAATATAAATACCAGATGACATATACAAAAATTGTAGGTCTTTCTGTCAAAGGCAGAAGCAATAAAGAAGTGTAAGACTGATTTAACCACATTAAAAATGAAACCTCAAATACTGAAAAGAAATCACTCACTATAAACAAACCTTAAGGAAACCAAAAGATTGGGGGGCAGGAGGGAGACTTCCATATATGATCAGCAAAAGGTCAACGGCTTTAATATATTAAAAGCCTCAGTAAACAATAGGGAAAAACAAGAACCTAGTGAAACTGTGCTAAGAATATGAAAAAATGCCCACAAATAAAGAAATCTATATGATCAAAATATTTTCAAACTCAGTAGTCAAAAAAAAAAAAAAAGCTGTAAAATAGTACAACTATTAAATACGAGAGAGATAGAAGGGGATACTCTCATAACTGCTGATGGAAAAGTCAGTCAGTCCAACTTTCCTGGAAGAAAAATTAGGAAGTTGCTATCAAGAAAGTTTTTAGATTCAAAAATTCTTCTAAGACTTTAATATAAGGTAACAGGTACTGAGATTTCATTACATCATTTTTTTTTAAAGATTTTATTTATTTATTCATGAGAGAGACACAAGAGAGAGGCAGAGACACAGGCAGAGGGAGAAGCAGGCTCCATGCAGGGAGCCCAACATGGACTTGATCCCGAGTCTCCAGGATCATGCCTGGGCTGAAGGCAGGGGCTAAACCGCTGAGTCACCCGGGCTCCTCAACATCAATTTAATAATAGTGAAAAAACGGGAAATAACTAATGGTTCAATAACAAGGGACTGATACCAGAAAAGAAACCCATATAATAAAATAACTGCCAAATAACAGAAAACTGTTTACAGTATATTAAGTTGGGAGGGGGAAGGTAGAGTACTAAGTAGCACAGTAATAACTAAAAATTGATAAGAACTTTAGTAAATAACTAAAAATTAATAAGAACATAAACACACACCACAAAGTGTAAGACTCTGTCTTGGTAAAGGATTACAGATTGCTTTTTATGAAAATCGTATTACCTCTTCTGAGTTAAGTCATTTAGAAGTTGCCTCAGTTTCCTAATAAGGGGCTCCCTTGTGTTTATTTAGGCTTCAGAGTTCATCAAACAGTAACCCAACTACAGAATACTAGACTTTAAACACATTCTCTCCTGTCTATGTTGCTATGCAGAAATTTCCTGATGCATCTTTTAAAAGAAATACAAGAGAGGGGATCCCTGGGTGGCGCAGCGGTTTGGCGCCTGCCTTTGGCCCAGGGCGCGATCCTGGCGACCCGGGATCGAATCCCACATCGGGCTCCCGATGCATGGAGCCTGCTTCTCTCTCTCTCCTCTCTCTCTCTCTCTCTCTCTCTGTGACTATCATAAATAAATAAATAAATAAAAGTAAAAAGATTTAAAAAAAAAAAAAAAAAGAAATACAAGAGAATATCTATAACATGGTACTCCGTGTGTAAAAAAGGAAAAAAATAAGAATATATTCATATGTTAAATGTGGATAAACTCTGGAAGAATTCACAAGAAAGAATAAAAACTGTCACTCAAAAGGAGAAAAAAATCCAGCAACAGAAATAGGAAAATTTTTCACTGAATAATTATTTTAAATATGTAAATGTATTACCAATTAAAAACTAAACTGAAATAAATCTTTCATAACAGTATATTTAAAATACATATGAACACATAAATATAAATACATATTTATAAGCACATACAAATTAAACCACAAAAGTTCTCAAATACCCAAAGCAATCCTGAGAAAGAACAAAGCTGGAGCTACCATAATCACAGATTTCCAGCTATTATACTAAAAAGCTATAGTAATCAAAACAGTACGGTACTGGTGAAAAAACAGATACACAGGGGCAGCCCGGGTGGCTCAACGGTCTGGCACCGCCCTCAGCCCAGGGCCTGATCCTGAAGAGCCGGGATCAAGTCCCACGTCGGGCTCCCTGTATAGAGCCTGCTTCCGCCTGCATGGAGCCTGCTTCTCCCTCTGCCTGTGTCTCTCATGAATGGAAAAAAAAAAAAAAAAAAAACAGACACACAGACCAATGCAACAGGATAGAGAGCCCAGAAATAAACCCAAGTCAATCTTGTTCAATCAATCTATGACAAAGAAGGCAAGAATATGCAATGAGAAAAAAAAGATAGTCTTTTCAATAATTGGTATAGGAAAAACTAGACAGCTACATGCAAAAGAATGAACCTGGACCACTTTCTTACATCAACACAAAAATAAGTTCATAAAGAATTAAAACCTAAATGTGAAACGTGAAACCATAAAACTCCAAAAAGAAAGCATAGGCAGCAATCTCTTGGACATTACCCTTAGCAACATTTTTATGGATATGTCTCCTCACACAAAGGAAACAAAGGCAAAAATAAACTATTAGGACTACAGCAATATATAAAAAGCTTTTCTGCAACAAAGGAAACATCGATAAAGCCAAAAGGCAACCTAGTGAATGGAAGAAGATATTTGCAAATAATATATCTAATAAGGGGTTAATATCCAAAATATATATTTAAAAAATTTATACAACACTAAAAAAAAAAAAATTAAAAAAATGGGCAGAGGACCTGAATAGACATCTCTCCAAAGAATCCATACAGTTGGCCAACAGACACATGAAAAGATTTTCAGCATCACTAAGCATCAGGGAAATGCAAATTAAAACCACAATGAGATATCACCACACACCAGTCAGAATGGCTAGTATCAAAAAGACAAAAAACAAGTGTTGACAAGGATGTGGAGAAAAAGGATCCCTCATGCATTGCTGGTGGGAATGCAAATCAGTGCACCCATTGTGTAGAAGGTTTGGAGGTTCCTCAAAAACTTAAAAATAGCAATATCATATAATCCAGTAATTTCACTGCTGGGTATTAACCCAAAGAAAAGGAAAACACTAATTTGGAAAGATATATGCACCCCCATGTTTACTGCAGCATTACTGACAATAGCTAAGGTATGGAAGCAACCCAAGTGTCCATCGACAGACGAATGGAAAAAGATACCATTTTTCTTTTTGTATGCGTGTACATACAATGGAATAGTGCTCAGTCACAAAAAAGAATGAAATCCTGCCATGTGCAACAAGATGGGTAGACCCAGAAGGTATTGCTAAGTGAAATAAGTCCAGCAAAGACCATGTGATTTCCCTTATATGTGGAATCTAAAAAACAAAACAAATGAGCAAGCAAAAAAACAGACGTTTAAATGCAGAGAATAAACTGGCAGCTGCCAGAGGGGGATGGGCAAACAGATAAAAGGGATCAAGAGGTACAAACTTCCAGTTATAAAACAGTCATGGAGATGAGAAGTACAGCATAGAGATTATAGCCAATAATACCGTAATAATGTTGTATGGTGACAGATGGTACCTACACTTTTATCTTGGTAAGCACTGAGTAATACAAAGAATTGTTAAATCATTATGTTGTACACCTGAAATTATATAACATTGCCAATTTACTTCAATTATATGTTAATTTACATACAAATAAGTGAAAACATACATAATTTGTTTATAAATAAATAATACAAGTCACATTATTCAATACTGGCAAGGTATGTATACACACATACACACACACACACACACACAGGCATCCTATTGGTGGGATTACAGTTCACTAAAGCCTTTATGGAAGGTCGATGAAAACCTTAAAAGAATTAGTCCTAATGAAATATCTAGTCACATGCTCAAAGATAACACACACATAACACACACAGACTAAAGAGAGAGAAAAAGATAAAGTAGGTGGGAGGAAGAGGAGGAGAAAAGAAAGGAGGGGAATAAATCCATATATAAAGGAGGTCATTACAATCCTATCCATAATACCAAAATATTAGAAAGAACATGATATATTTAACAAGATCACTGAAATGGAATACAAACTATTGCAGCTATAAAGGTAATGCCATATATTTATCAATAATAAAAGCCCAAGTTATACAATAGCAGTTATAATATGGGCTTTTTAGTATTTATTTTCCATATGCATTGGAAAAGAACTAGAAAGATAAATACCAAAGCATTAACAGTACTTTAAGTCAGTGAGTTTAAAATGTTCTTTATGATCTTTCATCTCCTGATTTTTTTTTCCAGAAAATAACATGCTTCTAAAATAAGGAAATATAAAAGACATTTAATTTTAAAGGTTGATATAACAGCTCCTCTATCCGTAACATTTCCTTGGTCTTAGGGGTAGTTTTTTGTTTGGGGGAGGGGGGCGGATTTTGTTCTTAACATATAAAACTCACCAAAGCAGGAGTGAACCAAAATCTTCTGGTTGCAAATCTACAATCCTTTCCACTGTATCATGCTATCTAAATCATTCATATGTGGCATTATTGTCCTTTAAAACATATTTTATTATAAATTCCAGAGAAGTAAAGTTTCACTGCATATTAAAAACAAATAAGGCATCTGGGTGGCTCAGTCAGTAAGCGCCTACCTTCAGCTCAGGTCCCTGATCTCAGGGTCCTGGGATCAAGCCCAGCATGGAGCTCCCTGCTCAGCGGAGAGTCTGCTTCTCTCTCTCTCCCTCTGCCCTTCACCCCTGTTTGTGCTCTCTCGTGTTCTCTTAAATAAATAAGTAAATACAATCTTTTAAAAATAACACACACAAATATTATCTCTATTCACATCCTTCCCAAGGATTAGAAGGTATACAAAATACTATTAAAGCCAAATTCTAGGTTGGAAGAAGAAGAATAAAAATATAGTACTTGACTTAGAAGTGAGTTGTACTCCAAGTTTGGCTGATTGGGAGTAGTAATTCCACACAAAAAGAATGTTATTTTTGTTGTAGAAATAAGTATCAACTGATTGCCAGACTAGCCCAAAAAGTTAAATTTAACCTATAATTGGCAGAAACATATTACTAGTATACTGTTACCCTATCAAATACACATTATCAGCCCACATAAAACAGAAATAGGGAAAAAGTGACAAGGGCTAGGAACACCCTACCACCAGTGGAAAACCATTGTTCTTTCAAGAGAGAGAAAACCAAGAAAAAAAGGAGGAAAAAAGCAGACAGAGATAATAGATGAAAGATCAGTTCTCACTTCTCTTCCGTAGAACAGTGGTTTGTGAATTCTATTTATTCTGTCCCAGGAAAAAAGAGTTATGCCAATTAGAAAACCTAATGACTATAGTATCTTTAAAAAGGCACATGCTATTTTAAAATGTTTAAAATATCTACGCAGAGATATCAAAAAAGATACATTTGCAAAAGGTGGCATACTCACACCAATATATTTTTTGTGACACATTTTAGCATGTTAAAAACATATACACACATAGTAGTATCTATATTAACATGTTAAAATACATCACAGAGTAAGTCAATTCTCACTTTGGATTTTTTTGTTTAAAGATTTTATTTATTTATTCATGGAGAGACACAGAGAGAGGAATATATATTTCAGTACTGAAATATATTATATATGATTTATTTAATATATATTATTTATATAATTAAAATAATATATTTCAGTACTGAAATATATCAGAAAGTGGTTAGTAATTTCAGATAGGAAAATATTAATTAAATTTGATAATTAATTAAATTTGAATTAATTAAATTTGATTATTAAATTTGAATTAATTTAATTATTATTAAATTTGATATTTACAATGTGTTGATTCCCTCCTTAAAATGAATTCTATTGATAAAGAATGTAAATGACTCTTAGAATTAAAAAAGATGTGTAATTTTGTGGAAAAGAATAGTGGATTTATTTATTTATTAAAAATAATCTCTGGCAATCCACAGTAGCCCAGCGGTTTAGCACCGCCTTCAGCCCAGGGCCTGATCCTGGAGACCCGGGATCGAGTCCCACATCGGGCTTCTGCATGGAGCCTGCTTCTCCCTCTGCCTGTGTCTCTGCCTCTCTCTCTCCCCCTCTCTCTGTGCGTGTGTGTGTGTCTGTCTGTCATGAATAAATAAATAAAATCTTTTAATAAATAAATAATATAATCTCTAAACCTAACGTGGGGCCTGAACTCAGAACCCTGAGATCAAGAGTTGCATGCTTTATGGACTTAGCCAGCCAGGCACACCAATAGTAAATTTTTAATATAGGAGAACGAATCTCTTTTTGTTTTGACAATTTGTGGGGTCCAGGGCTTCATTACCATTTTTAAGTTTGCTGAGGACAGTTCTGATTCTCTCTAGGTATGAAACCCATATGCATTTTTGCATTACATCCATGGGATGCCTGAGTGGCTCAGTGGTTGAGCATCTGCCTTTGGTTCAGAGCGTGATCCTGGAGTTCCAGGATCAAGTCCCATATCAGCCTCCCCACAGAGAGCCTGCTTCTCCCTCTGAAATTCTACAAACTTAAATGAAAATGAGGAGCCAAAACTCACAGTGTTGTTACTCAATTACACACCCTGGCATGATAATACAATACAATACAATATACTCAGAGCTATAGTCATGGGACTTTCAGTGAGACTAAGCATAAATATATTATGTAAATTCACAAAAAAACATTTTTAAGAAACTAACACACTTCGGTATTACCTGTGCTTTCCAAGAAATGGAACATGAATGTAGTATTAAACCTCCTAGTCAAATCTTATCTGCCAAAGTAACCAAAAATTAATATCCCCAAATCATTAAAGAACTATGGGACAATGACAGCCAAAATAAAAATAAATTGGTGACAGCATTTATTTATTTATTTACTTAAAAGTATTAAATCGAAAAAATGACATAACACATAAAATTTATTTTCCTAATTTCAAAAAATATAAGCAACCCAGAAAAGTAGTAGTCCATGTATAATTTATATTTTCCCTATTTCTTCTGTGTTGTCAAATATGTAGCTACCTGCTACATATGGCTATTTAAATTTAATTAAAATAAAATGTAAAATTCAGTTGCCTAGCTCATTTAACATACTCAGTAGGTACAAACAGTTAGTGGCTATCATACTGGAGAACAAAGAAATAGAAATTACCACCAGTGCAGAAAGTTCTACTGGACAGCAGGCTATAATGTAGACAATTCATTTTTTTCTCTGTAATTATAAAAATTCTTCCGATAAAATTGCAAACATTCCCTCCTGCACTCGAAACATTTTTTATAAGCTTCCTAATCATAGGTTGATGATAAAAATTTTTTAAAAGATGATGGCAAGAACTAACAGGACAGTGTTTATTTACTATGTGCCAGGAACAGTTAACTATGTGCTTTGACTCAGTATCTCACTTCATCATCACATAAACCCTATGAGGTAGATGCAAGTCCCTTACCTGAGAAACGTATTTCAGAATTCATAAGTTTTCAGGTTTTAGAAAATTAATACTATACATAAACCATATGCTACAGAACACCCTCAGCCAGAGTCTATGTAGGAACTTAGGAACACAGTGAAATGTGTGTACTAAAGATAAGTGAATTCTAATAAGTAACTACAAATCAGCTAGATCCTGGCTCTACCATCAAATTAGTTCAGAACTGATATTCCCATTCTCCAGTATAATAATTTGCAACTTTCCTGCAATTGTGAATGGTGGACCTATGAAGTGACACCTATTTTTCCCCATATAACTAAGGATTTTCATTACAGAATTATCAAAATGACCATCCCCCAATTTTTACAGATTGGTTTCTAATACTGCGCAACATGTTTTTCTCCCTGATAATTAATTACAGACATACTCTCCTAAACTCGAAGGCCTCATCGCTTGCTTTGCATGAGAGAACTGATATATTTCAGGACAAATTCAAAATTGTATTTTGTCCCATTTATGACACTTTTTTTCAGTTCAAGCACTTAATTCATTTGGGATATAGCAACTTAAACATTTCCTTATTTCATTTCTAAGAAGAAACTAAGTATAACCAACTTTCAGTAACATGGCACTTTTTATGTTCTCAATCAGCTTTCACACATTTTCTCACTCTCAGGAAAGACAGTGACCAATTTTAAATAATTTGAAAATTTTCCTCCTTATTGTTGTATTTATAAACCAATGTATATCTTAAAATACTCCAAATAGATGGATTCCACAAAAAGTACAAGGATAGATTTATCCACATATTTTACTGTAAATTTATCAAAAATTAATAAAGTATAGCAGACATTTAAAAGTGATAAAGTATAACAGACATTTAAAAATTCAACAATGTAGCTATGTTTATATACAAAATTATGATAGATCACAAATATAAGCATCCAATAAGGAGCATATAAATAACAAATACACATTTTAAAGAAAAATTATTCTTTCTCTTGGGTATTGACATGGCCTTGCTTAAAAAGATGTGGTGATTAGGTATAGGAAACTGAAATAAATGCTATGATAATATGAAAACAACAACTTTTTATAAAAATCAGGCCTCGTTACTAGTGACACTAATTAGCTATAATTATTCAGTTTTCATATTACTTCATTACAGTACACCAATCACACATAAATTAGTAAACTCAATTTCCTAAATCAAAATCAAAGTTTGATTGGCTGAAATGTAGTTTAGCATAATACGTCAAAAGCCTGGATTCTGAGGGAATTACCAGCCTGAAATATAGGTTTTGCCACTTACTATAATGGCAATTTTTGTGAGTTACTGACTTTTATGTCTCCATTTCCTCATCTAATCTACCCAAAGAGAATGAATAACAGGGTCTACTTCACTGGGTTGTGTGAAAGTTAAATGAAATGGTATATGGAAGGGTTGTGTGATGGTTAAATGAAATAGTATATGGAAGTATTCAGACAGTGTCTGGTACACATTATGCTCTATACAAGCATTCACTATTATCAGCATTATTAAAGCATCTCTGAAGTTGTAATATATTGTTAGCACTGTTTACCTTCTAAGAATTTTTCTCCAGTTTTCTAAAAAACTTAAATGCACCAGGGAAACAATAGGTGAAGAAACCCTGTGTCAGTTGAATAACATCTTTAATACATATTAGGTCTCTTTATTTTTTTTTAAAGATTTTTATTTATTTATTCATGAGAGACAGCGAGAGAGAGGGGCAAGAGGGAAAAGCATGAGAGACACAGGCAGAGGGAGAAGCAGACTCCCTGCAGGGAGCCTGATGTGGGACTCGATCCTGGATCCCGGGATCATGCCCTGAGCCAAAGGCAGATGCTCACCTGCTGAGCCTCCCAGGCATCCCTATTAGGTTCTTTTAAAGTTAGATTAACATGAGGTTAGACCTGGAAACATAATTCTTTTTTTTAAGATCCTATTTTTATTTATTCATGAAAGACCCAGAGAGAGAGAGAGAGAGAGAGAGAGGCAGAGACACAGGCAGAGGGAGAAGCAGGCTCCACGCAGGGAGCCTGATGCGGGACCCCAGGATCACGCCCCAAGCTGAAGGCAGGCGCTAAACCGCTGAGCCACTCAGGGATCCCCATGGGGTCATAATTCTTACACAGCTCCTAACTTCAAAATACTAAATAATAGCCAAATGATGCCATTACACATAGACAGCTATGCCCTCCTCTAATGCAGCAAGGAATAAATGGTTGTTGCTATGTATCCCAAAAAATCTCAGGGAGAGAGGCAAATCTTATTGAAAAACTTTTTGTTCAATTGTAAACATAGTAAGTTTGAGATGTTCACAGAATATTTAATGGGCGTTTCAGGAAGAAGTCAGAAGTACAGACCTCAGGAAGCTTACTCTCCAAAGTTAATCACTCCGTCCTTTGTACTACCACAAAATTGATTTTTCATTCTATTACATGACAGTTGTGTCTCCACAACTCTTCCCTATTGCTACGCTGTTATGAAAGTAACTAGGTCCTGCCACAGAAGGAGTCAATAAATGTTGATTTTTAAAAATGCAAAACCTGCAGAACTGTACAGCTAAGAGAGTAAACTTTATTGTATATTTAAGAAAGGATTAAAACAATTTCCTTTAGGGACGCCTGGGTGGCTCAGTGGTTGAGTGTCTGCCTTCAGCCCAGGGCATGATCCCGGGATCTGGGATTGAGTCCCACATCAGGGTCCTTGCAGGGAGTCTGCTGCTCCCTCTGCCTGTGTCTCTACCTCTCTCTGTGTCTCTCATGAATAAATAAATAAAATCTAAAAAAAAAAAAAAAATTCCTTTCAATCTGTGAATTTTAAATAAGGATGAAATTTTCATTTGGAAGAATTCTTACAAAATGTAAGTAAGATGTAAACACAAGATCATTTTCTAATTTAGTCACATGAGAATCACTAAATGCTACCAAGCAGTAAAACATGGTACCATCGTCAGGCCAAAAACCCAAAACAGGGCAATATAACACAGCAAGAAATCTATGAATGAGTAAAATAAAGAAGAAAAGCCTAACGAAGAACTCCTTGACATGCATTTAATCAAAATTCTTAAATATATTAAAATACCTGCCATGTAGACTGAAGAGATTTCACTTTGTAATTTACAGACCACTTGAGTTCAATTAACTTAAAAATGAAAAGCCTCTGGATCCTCCCAGCACACGTTATTCAAAGAGCTGTGATAAGAAGCATGTAGCAAACGTGTTGAGTTACATGCACTAGGTAAGGGAAAGCTGCTGTCATCCCCCACACTCCGTCAACTGTTTGACTGGTAATCCTTTAGTTTCCAATCTGTAGAAGCACTTCCTAAAGAATGCTTCTCTGTACTGTTTACAACCCAAACTTAAAATATGGTCAACCCAAGGTCTAACAGTAGTACAGACCAGCTGCCAGTTCCATGTTTAATAGCAGATGACAATTTTGTTTGTGCTTGACAACTAGACATCTTTCAGTGAAACTATTCCCCTGGAAATGACACTACAATATTGTTACTTATTTGAAGGCCAGGGAACCAAGAGAAAAACAGCTCATTAATGGTGAATGACTAGGAAAGACAGTAATAATAAAGGATTAAAAAACAGTAATACAAAACAAACAGGCTTAACAGAACTGTGAAACAGGGGTGGGGAGATAAACAGTAAATTTCTACAACGCAAAATAAACACGAAGATTTAAGTCTGGACTCCACGTATGAAATAAGCAGAAATAAATGTATATCACTTCTTATATAATCAAAAGCCTAAAAACCTTTTACCAAGAGAAAATATTGGTAAATTTAAAAGGATTCCCCCAATTTGGGCCCTTTTTTTCCTGTTCTATGAAGCAATTCATAAGGGGGAAAAAAAATAACTTCAAACTATAAATGATGAATGTAACTATTAGGAGTGGCCTCTCTAAGAGGTCTGAAATAGAAGGAAAATGTACATTTCTTCCAAAGCTGTAGCCAACAATAACTTGTGCATTCTGAATCCAGCTTAAGCATATTAGTTGAGAAGATGTTTGCAAAAGTATTTAATAAGAAAGTGCTGAATTTAGGTTTTATTTTCTTTTTTTCTGTTTTCCTAAGTGGCCTGCAGTCTATCAAATGTACTAAGAACCTCTAAGTATAAATGACCAAAGGAAATAAAGCTTTCTTCTTAAGATCAGGTAAACCTTTTCTGTAAAGGACCATATAGTAAATATTTTCAGCTTTATAGGCCATATGGTCTCTGTCACAAATATTCAGCTCTGTCATGTAGCATGAAAGCAGCGACAGATAACAGATAAATGAGCGTGGATGAGGTCAAATAAAACTTCATTTTCAACAACAGGCAGCCAGTCCATGGGACCGTGACCATAGTTTGAGGACCTATGCTAAAGAACTTATTTCTTTACCTATGACAGATATACCATTTTAATAAATACCACCAACTTTGATATATTATGTCTGGGACTTGCTTTAAAATATTTCATAAAAGAAAAGTGGAGAGTAGGTTAAATAAGACTAGCAAAACACTATTATTGTTAAGGTTGGATGATGGATGCATGGAGTTCATTATCCTATTCTCTGTAATTTCGTGAATTTGAAAGTAAAAGCTTTTAAAAATACAAAGTAAATCAATGAACCAGCTCTACAGAAAAATAGATTTCTTCACTTTACTGTAAACCTTCTAAAGCACATTTAATATTTTGAAACATAATTAACATAAGGCAACATAAAAGATTCTCAATGTAAAGCAACAAAACTAAAATGAAGAAGATTATATAAAAGTGTATATTAGCATAAACTCTTAACATTTTCCATAATTTGAAACATAGGCTCACCTCAAATGGCTCCTAGATTAATAATTTAAATGTATTCTCATCTTAACTAACAAAACGTGTTACCTATTTTTGGTTTAAGAATATATAATTTAAAAAAAATTTAAAAAAAGAATATATAATTATGTTTACAGGGCAGTTATTATTGATGTTAACATGTAATAGGTTTACTATTTTTCAAATAAATTAGTAATTTTTTATTCCTCAGTTCTAAACTCTAAGCACTAAATATTAATGCATGCAACCTACATAAACAAATGCTGTTTAAGGCCTTCAACAACTAAAAATATGAAAGGATTCTCAGACCAAAAAGTTTGAGAACCTACAACCTAAACATTCAATAAACAGTGTTGTCTAAAGTATGTGAAGAGTATGTGTATTTGAACAATAATCACACAAAGTTAATTCACTATGAAGACTATCAATATACATCCACAAGAGGAAGATACTTAAATTGTCAACAGAAACATTCTTTTCAAATTGCCTAGTATGTCATGAATAATGTATCCATAGGAAGAGAAGAGCTCTAACATGTTGTCTCACTTATGCAGATAACTGTCTCCTGAACCAATAATAAAGAAACACTAATATATGCCAGCAGACATCTCTGATAAACATGCTATCTCCTATCAAATCAATGTATGCCATGTCAGTCAATGCAAAAAGCCGGAAATCAAGCTTTTTTAGCTTAAGCTTCAGAAAAGAAATCATCATGCAAATTCTCAAAAACAACTTTTTTTTTTAAATGTTCTAAGTTTTTTCTCAACATTCAGTAATACAGTGATTCCAAATATCATCAAAACTAAAAAGTAATCTAAGTTTAGGCTCATGGAATTTTTATGGTATTTGAGAAAAATTGAGAACCTCTCTGTGAAAACATCTGAACATATCCAAGAATATAATCAATTTCAAAATTCTCTAAATCTAAAACAGTATTAACAATCCATAACACAGATCTGACCAGATACTAAATAGAGCAAAAATATCCCTATGATTGTTCATTCTTTTATAAAGACGAATCAATACTTATTTTTCAAATACAGTATCACTGTAGCATTTTTAACCAATTTTGCTCCTTTTGCATATGGCTATTTAACCTATTATCAGACTATTTTATTTTTACTTGATTAAGTCCACATTTCCAAGTTAAGTTTTAGAAATTTTATTGTTTCTATTATCTCTTATCAACGTAAATCAAAACAGTAATGTGTGATGCAGAGACATACTTACATCATACTCTGTAACTCTGCTGCAAAGCTTATGGACTTCCCTGTACTTCTTCCACTACTTGAAGTAGCAGTAGACATTGGGCTGGCTGCAGTATTATTCATCTAAATAAAAAAGAAATAAAGCTTACAAAATACATTTAACTATAAATAAACGCATGGAAAATGGATGCAATTAAAAATTACTTCAAAAAGTATAGAAAATTTTAAATTTCTAATTTGTTCATAAATCTGACTTGTTCCCACTTAATATTATTAAAATGAAATAGTAAAAACAGGGCACCTGGGTGGTGCAGTTGGTTATGCATCCAACTCTTGGTTTCCACTCACATCATGATCTCAGGGTCCTGGGATTGAGCCCCACCTAAAGCTCCACACTCAGCACAGAGTCAGCTTGGGATTCTCTCTTCCTCTGCCTCTGGCCCTCCCACCACCCATGGGACGCACTCTCTCTCCCTCTCAAATAAATAAATCTTTAAAATGAAATAATAACGAAGAAAAAACTGCTTAGTCAAATACAGTATCAAAAAATTACTCACTTAAGTGATAAACATTTTAGTACAAATTTCATAATAAATAATGGAAGAAAAAGACTCATTAAAATATTTTATTTTATTTTTTTTCTAAAACTTTTTTTTTTAATTTATTTATGATAGTCACACACAGAGAGAGAGAGAGGCAGAGACACAGGCAGAGGGAGAAGCAGGCTCCATGCACCGGGAGCCCGATATGGGATTCGATCCCGGGTCTCCAGGATCGCGCCCTGAGCCAAAGGCAGGCGCCAAACCGCTGCGCCACCCAGGGATCCCTCATTAAAATATTTTAACAGAACTCCATGGTTTTCAAAATGTGTTCCAGAGAGCACTAAGGTTCATAGGCAATATTTCAAAGAGCTCCCAAAGGTCCCAAAGCACACTCTCCTAGTTCTATCCAGAACCAGAGAACAACTCCGATTTTTCTGTTTCATATATTGGGGTTCCAAGTAAGAGTTAATATAAAAAAAAGAGTGGTACAGCTGTAAAATACAAAATTAGAAAACCACTGCATAATCTGATTCCCATCTGAACCAAAGCCTAAAATATAAATAATAAAAATAAAGTCAATCAGATCAGAAGCAAGCACTATGATATTTTATAATCTTTTGGTTAAGTAAATCTTCAATTTAAAAAGTGACTTTTTTTCCCCAATAAAATTAAGTTGATGCATAAGGGGGAAAGTAGATGCCAATCCTAATATATGCTATTTTATTTAATGCATGTGGCAATCCCATAAACAAGAATTAGTGAAAATAACATTAAAATAATGGAAGTATAAAAGCCTCAACTATGACTCAGTAAGTGCTCAATAAATGTTAGCTATTATTTCATGTCCATATAAATTTTGCAATATAATTTTCCTTAAACTAAAAATGATCTGTAGATTCAAATATATCATAAAATAAAGCAGTACTGCAATCTTTAAATGATCTGTAGCAAACTAGGAGAAGTCAGACTGCCCAGGTTCAAATCCCATTTCTGCTACTTTACTAGGACTTCGGGGCAAATCATTTAACTTCTTTGTGTTTCAGTTCCTTCAACTTTAAAGTGAGAATGATAATCCCCCACTCTTAGGGTTGTTGTGAGGATTTAATGAACTAATATGCACAAAGCATTCAGAATGGCTCTTAGCAAACAGTGAGCACACAATGTTAATAACTATTATTACTGTACACAGAAAGACCTTAAGAATCTTAATAAATCAGCTAAAAGTTTTTAGATGACAAATTTAGGTTACTCTTTTTTCATTACCTTAAGTTCAAGAAATTTGAATATTTTCACTAAAAGACTTATATGCAATTCAACAAACATTAAGTACTTAGTTCCCTTATAAAATACTTTTCAGTACTGACATCACTATTGCTAGTAGTCATCCTAACTCAAAATCTGTCACTGTCTTTGACTCCTTCTGCACCCTATAATTTGTAAGAACCCAAATAAATTGTCCCTCATGTTTTTACATCCTCCTTCTCTTGTTCTACTTTATGGCTCTCTCTATAAGCACTATTTATAGCTACTTTCTTTCTATCTCAGCTCATTCTTCACCTTGCTGTGAAATTTATCTTCTTAATACATCCTCTAACCTGACAGCTGTGGGCAATGGGGGCTAAACTTGATACAGGAAACCTGAATCAGAGTTATTCACCAAGCACTGAGATAGAAGGACAGCTCCATGAAAGACAACTGGGGGGGGTTGGGGAGGAAGCTACTATAAAACACTGCCTGAGATGGCCATATACAAAGCTTTTGAGAAGGCAATAGGATAGAGACCTGAAATGAGCAGCACACTAGATGGCTGGGTAGATCTGGAATATCCCAATACCTTTCTGTGGCAAGACCAACTATCTGCAAACGTAAGCCCTGGTCTAGAGTGAGGGCCCTAAGGGCCAAGCCAAATGTAAGAGTAGAGAAAAAGAAGGAAAAAAACTTTTACTCAAATTGAGCCTAAAAGCAAAAATTCTAAAACACATCAAAAAGCGAATGCTATGGAAAGGCATCAACTTTTTTTTTTAAAAGATTTATTTATTTATGATAGAGAGAGAGAGAGGCAGAGGGAGGGAGAGGCAGAGGGAGGGAGAAGCAGGCTCCATGCCGGGAGCCTGACACGGGACTCGATCCCGGGGCTCCAGGATCGCGCCCTGGGCCAAAGGCAGGCACCAAACCACTGAACCACCCAGGGATCCGCCCATCAACTTTTTTAAAGCTTAAATTTTTTTTTCCCCACAAAGACTTTTAAAGTATTTTATCTACAAATAACACAGGAAAAGAAGCATCACCATTAGAATTCAGGTTCAAAAAAAAAGAAAATTACATCACCAAATCCAAGATTGAGGGAAGACAGACAGAAACTCAATGACTTCTAGAAACAGCCCTACAAAATCAGGACAGTGATACAGAAAGAACCTGGCTCTCTCAAGGACCTCAGAAACTGTCTCCCTCATCCCAATACAACACTGGCACAGATATGATATCCTGGAGAAAATACTAAAGATACTGTGTTAACCTCAGCCTCTAAAAACAGTAATGATTTAAGAAGACTCACATCAGATTTGAAGCCATGCCAGTCTGGGGGTTATCCTGTGGCCAAATGTCCCATGACACTGCTTAAGCAATCTGCCCCTTTTTCATTTTGCAAATCCAGGCACCCTGCTTTAACACTCTCTGAAGAGGAGACACTCCAGAAAGTAAATTCATACTAAACCCACAGCTCTCTTCAGTTGTCCCCCTACTGCCAAATGTTTCACATCAAGAGTATTTTTTGGTAAGAGGTAAAAGGTCCCAATCTTAGTTTATTATAACCACGATCCTTTGACGGTCCAGTTATTTAATTTTTAAATCAAACAGGTGAATAACATTTTTCTGACATGATGAACTGATAGCGCATTAGAATCTTTAAAATAATTATTTCCCATACCCGCATTTTGTTTGATTTAGATAATTAACTTCTTTAGACATAACTTCTTTACACATCAAAGTCCTATCATCCCAATACTTTATTTCCTTTCTCCTAGACATAAAAAAAAAAAGTCAGTTAAAAGCAGAAGCACTCAAGTCAATTTTCTCTAATAAATACAGTTAACATGGAACTGAAAACCTACTGTAATCTTCTCAATGGGTTAATAATGTCCTGCAGTTGTTTTAGCTTTCAATTCAAATGCAGCTGTTTGCCATATTTTACAAAATGAATTCAGATGTGCAGAGGGAGACCTAGATTATTTCAACATGCCACAGTTTAAACGTGAACCCAAGCAGTAAGTTCATCTCTGATTAATACTTATATTTAAACCTGATCATTAAGTCAATAGCCAATACTATGTCACACCTGTAAAAATCCTGTTGCAGAGTAGAAAAATTGACATCTTTAATTTTAAAACAATGGAATGTAAAGATATACCCTTTCCCTCAGAAAATACAATAAAAAATTTTTTTAATTGTAGTAAAGTTATACATTACAAATGTGAATTAAACAAAATATAATAAACATGCCACTGGGCTTCTAATAATAGCTCATATTTCTGGTGCTAAATGACCAAAGAAGAAATACCATAAAACATCTTTGGCTTAAAATACCACAAAGAGTTGAAAACTTTATTACTAGTTATAGCACCATCAAAACAACATAAATATCTGGATTGTGAAATCCATCAGTCTCCCTATTTATTAAAAGACAGTGGAATGTTCTAGCATTTCTTCTATTACATCACTGCTGAGGAAAGTTAATTCAGCAGACCTATGTACTGATGCTGAGCATACACAGTTCCAATTTCAGTCATTCATAACCTGAACATCCCACATAATATAAATTAATAGAAAACTGTTACATTCAGAACATTCTCATTTTCATAGAACTCCAAAGGCAGGAAGCAATTATGGTTAAACCAACACTATTTTACACTGCATTCTGGTTTTGTTGTCTAAAAAAAACAACTCAAGTTACATCATGATATAAATTTCTCCTGCTGTGAAAAATAGTACCAAATAATCATTCGATCACTGAGAATGTAAAAAATAAAAAAATATAAGTGTAAAAATGTCAAAACTTCTATACCTACTATTTGGGATAACACAATGGCAATTCCAACGTATTTATATATGCCCTGTTTCAAGTGAACTTCAGAAGATATAAAGCTCAAACACAATTACCTGCTAAAAGACAAGCAATGTACCATGAACAACCCCAAAGAACAGATGATTCACATATAATTTATAACTGTTTTGAAATCAATTGCAATTTTTCTGAAACTAATTGTATTTTCATAACTAAAAATCATTTGTATTCACTTACCACATATCAAATAAGTTCAGAACCCGAAATAAGATGCATCAATCATAGTACTTCTCACACTACGGTTTAACTATTTCCTTGTCATTGAACTGCTAACTGCTTAATGACAGGACTTTTTTTTTTTCTGTAATTTTAATACTTTGTATATTGCCTACCACTGCTGATGCTCTGTAAATGTTTCGTGAATGATCAAATTACTGAATGGTGTAACAAAGAATACAAAGATAAGAAAGATGTATCTCTATCTCTGCCATTTAGTAGCTTACAGCCTACTGAAGTTAACAGACATATTCAATGAAATGAGTTTCAAGATAATGCACAAGACAGTATGACACAAGAGGAGGAGCTAAGACCCAAACAATTATGGGAAAACTGTCCTGAGATTTAACACTTGTTACAATCTGAAAATAAAGCATACTTCACTGCATTAAACAACAACAACAAAAAAGAGATAAGTGAATAGCACATCCAAACTAACCATGTCACTGGATTACTGCAGAATCAAAGTGCACCATAATTATGAAGCACCATAAAAAAGCAGTATGATAGTAAATATTTTTCCTTACCATTCATTGAGCAATTATTTTTCTTAAAAACTATTGGAACAGGAATAAGTACTTCCTAACCAAAATCAGTTTGATTCTAATTAGTGTAAGAAGCTACCACTATTCACCCAATGATCAAAATGACAATTAGCCATGCTGTAAATAGAGAACTGGGATTTTAATATAATTATCAAAGACTTCATATTCATAGACAGAAAAACTCTCCTCTGTATTATACTAATTCCTGGTGTATTTTCCCCAACCAAACCTGCTTCCCTGTCAAACATTCCCAGCTCTAGAAGAGCAACACTACCCTTGAGTCACAGAAGTTCAAAAAAATCCAAGGCAATTTTTGATTTGCCAGCTCCTCTCCTGCCTACATTTATGCAATCTGCTCCTGGTATAACTTCCTTTAATAAAGCAATTCTAATGTGATCTCTTCCTCACCAATCTCACCTAATACTCTTACTACAGTACCTTTTAAACCATCTCCCACCTTTCTAATTAATTCTGCATACTATCTCGTTCTAAATATTTGTTACTCCTCTACTCAAAGCATCCAACATGTCTACTTCACCTGGAGGACAAAACTTGTCTAAAATCAGGCCCACAGGACCTCTGCAGCCTCCTTTCCTACAGCAGTCAAAGCAAATATCCAGTTATCTCCCAAACCATCCTAAGTTCTTCTGAACCTTTAGAGTCTACAGTTCTTCCTACCTACAATACTTTTTGTTTCCTCTCCAAATCCTAGCTGCCTATAAAAAGCTCAGCCTAAACTCCGTATCTTCAAGACTTCCCAGACTCATGATCATCGGGAATTCTCCTTTTCCTGTCACCTAATGTTTTCATTTACTAATTCTTTCATTTAACATTAACTATTTCAATGCACACACATTAGTTTATTAATAAATTTCCCCAACTATTGGCAGATGACTGCACCTGTACCTCCTCCTTCCCAGAGAAATGAAAAACCTTCATTTACTAACTGCCTCCACTCCCCTCTACCAAACCCACTGTATTTTCTCCTTATTCCCTCCTCTGACATTAAAGGCACCTTCTTATTTAAAGCCAATGCACCACCTGTGCTTTGGCTTTATCCATTCCTAGCTATTTATTGGGCACCTACTACAGGGCAAACACTGTTGTAAGAGCTCAGGATACGATCACGACTGAGCTAGACAAAAAGAAGCTATAATGCAGGAGACAAGCAATATAAATATGTCAGGTAGTGACAAATGCTATGAAAACAAATTATATAAGCTGTTTTCAACCAGGAGGTGACATTTTATCGAAGATCCGAACGGAGCCCAGGAAGGAGCTCTGAAGAACTTCCAGGCAAAAGGAATAGCAAAATACCAAGGTCCTGGGGCTCAAATGAAGGGGGAAAGGAGGGTAAGCAGTAGAAAATAAGGTCTGAAAGTTAGCAAGAGGACAAATGATATGAAACCCCCTCAGTCATAAAGGTTAAATTTTAGTTGAATACAATGTGAAGTGATGAGAAGTGTGAAAAGAGAAGAGACTTGAAATATTTTAGGGTTTTTTTTTTTTTTTAAGATTCATTTATTTCCAAGAGAAAAAGAAGAACATGTGTGCACTCACATACAAGCATGGGGGCACAAGGCAGGGGGGTGACAGGCAGAGGGAGAGAGAGAATCCCAAGCAGACTTTTGGCTGAGTGCAGAGCACAATGAGGGGCTCAATCACATAACCCTGACATCATGACCTGAGTCAAAATCAAGAGTTGGAGGCTGAACCAACTAAGCCATCCAGGTACCCCTGAAATATTTTAGGTTTTAAAAGAGAACTCTTGCTGCTGTGACATTATACTAGAAGTGGCGAGACTTCCATAATATATTTTGAAGACAGAGCTGCCTGCTGATGAATTAAACATAGGGTATGAGAGAAAAGCAGTCAAGGATGACTCTGAAGATTGGGGCCTGAGCAACAGGTTGAATGGTGTGCCATTTACTAAGATCAGGAAAACTGAAAAGGAAAAAACAAACAAACCAGGAGTTCAGTTTGAGCCATACTAAGCCTCAGGCAACTATTAGACATTTAAGTAGAATTAAAATCCTGTAGAAGTTTGGTGACAGATATTCTAAGACAGAAAACTGAAATAAGTCATGGTCACAGGGTTGTGCTAAGAAGGTTAATTAATCAATACCGTAGAATGTTAAAATAAGAACCAACTAATCTCTCAAGTTCAGTTTCTCCATCTGTCAAGAGTAAGTTCTGCCTCTCTCTCAGAGGGGTGTTATAAAGAAGACAGCGGCTACCACATATCAGGCATTCAAAAAATATACCAGAATTGAAAAGAACAGCAAAACATCTGTAAACCATGAAATTTCCCAATAGGCAGATAGAAACTGTGCATTTACATATCCTAGTTGGCTACATGAGCAATTCCTTTTTTTTTTTTTTTTACCTACAGACATAGGAGCTCAGTGACAGACTGCTCAGAGACCTATGAATTTGTATTATTATATTTTCCTTCTGTAGTCTTATATTAATATAGGTTTCCATTCCAAGTGCTTTCATATCCAGTACTCTCTTAGGGAAATACTTAGTTTCACAGAAATTTTTTATTCTTTGCAAAAATAGTTATTGAAGAAAACTACAAATGTGCCTACCAGATTGTCCTAAAATATGTAGCATTCAAACCCTGACAAAATGGCAAGCTTACTTTTCTCATATTAAAACACTGCTGGTTTTACATAAAATATCATATAATTGAGTGACTTAATGGCTAACTTTTCAGATAAATGCAAAATTTGTTAATCAGACTTTTTGTAGTAAGTGTATTTGACAAGGATGTCAAAAGCGGAGCTCTCTTCAACATCAAGAGTCTCTCCTACTCTGAATTCACATCCTAGAAATATTTCACATCATGTGGAGTTTATTTTAAATATAAACAAGTCAATAAACTATCTGATGCAGTTAAAAACACAGTTAATGTGATTAAAAATAAAAAAGATTTGCTGTAGGCATGTAAAAAATTGATGAATTTGTATAAGCATTTCAGAGTTTCTACAGGGTTTTTCACCTGCATTAGTCCACATCTGTTCACACTCACCCTACAAGGCAAGTATTATCCCCCTACCAATGAGGAAGCAAAGAGTAAAAACTGGGTAAAGGTCACAAGTCTAACAAAAGTCAGGCTTTGATCCCAGGTAGCTAATAACCTGAAATATTCTGTCCATGTACATATATATCTTAACAAAAATTTACTAACCTTCTCCCATTTTAGTGCCTTGGTTTTTTTCATTTGTAAATGATACCTATCTCCTTTAACACTCTAAAATAACATGAAATTACTGGGAAGTGTGCACATAGTAGGCAATCCGGGGACTTGTAACAAAATTAACTCAGACACTGATGACTTCAAAAGTTCAGGAATTCTGTGCTTAAAAGTAAATCTCAAGCAGATAAACAATGAATTATAACAGGCCAAACTCTAACTATACAAACTGGTGGGAGGAGAACCAAAGACATCTGAGGTGCAGAACTACAGTTTGAAAAAAACTAATTTCATCCAAATCCCTCATTTTTCAGGTGAGGAAACTGAAGTCCAGAGGGGTTTCTTGAACTACCCAAGGACACATCATTATTTAGTGATACAGCTGGGATTAAAACTGAAGTCCCCTGACTTCTGGTCCAGAGTTCTTTCTACTATCCCACAAGGAACATACAAATAAAAGTTGATCATAATTAACTCATAAGACCTCCACAATGTGTTTGTCATAGGAACTTTGTTGTGAAGTATCTGCCTATGCCGACTCACAGTTTAGCAGTAAACAGCTGGGCTCTGGGGTTCAAATACAGGCTCGAAACACTTACCATGTGACCTTGGGCAAGTCACATCACCTCCTTGCCTCAGTTCCCTCATCTTTAGAATACAGGCTAAAAGTACTCCTCTCGTAGATTACACAAAGTAATGTATATATAAAGCACTCAGGACAGTGCCTAATACATAGAAAGCACTCGGTTCACGATGATGATAATGATGAAGATGAATAAGAAAAGAAAGAATCCAAGCAAAACTATAGTTTCTTAAAAGCTTGTCATAAAGTACTATCATTAAACATATATACTCTCAGAGAAGGAATGTCATGAGTTCTTTAAAGATCCAGAAACAAATAACATGAAATGAATTATACAATCTTCAGTCATAAAACCTCTACAGCATTTAAAATAGCAAGAATATACTTCAAGATTTTAATTTGTATTTGCATATTATTTTGCATTTATAAAATACTCTCGCACAAATTATTTCAATTTACTGCCCTATGAATTCAATGAACAACCATTTCTTCCAGCAACTACTACATATCCTATGCCAGACAGCATGCTATTCTCAAAAAATTAAAAAAGGTGGGTGGGGGGGGGTGGGGGGGGGGGGGGGAGGGGATAAAAATAGGGGGATTTTGGGGGGGTTTGGGTGGGGGGGTTATATTATATCGTGGTGTATAATATATATATATTTGGTGGGTTTTGGGTTTTTTTTGGGGGTGGGGGGGGGGGGGGGGGGGGGGGGGGGGGGGGTGTTTGGGGGGGTTGTGGGGGGGGGGGGGTTGGGTATGGGATGGTGGGGTGGTTAAGATTGTGAATAGTGATAATGTTGTATTGGTTTGTGTTATTTTTGAAGGTATTGAGTGGAATTTTTTTTTTGAGGTGATGTAATAATGGTTGTTGTATTAGGGTTTGTTTGGGTAAGTGTTATTGGGTATATGTTAGTTGTTATATGATTTGAAATGTTTTGGGAAGAAATGTATATGGTTGTGGGAGTGGTGTTTTTTTTGATATATAAGTGGAAATGATGGTTATGAATAGAGGGGGGGATATGATGTGAGATGATTTGATTAAAATAGATAGAATGTGAATGTGAGGAGGGGGGGATAATATAAAAGATTAAAAGAGTTTGTTTGTTTGAGGGTTTTTTATTTGTTTTTTTAGTGTGGAAATAATGTGATTGATATAAGTATTGATGTGTAAGTAATGGTTATGTGATTAGCCAGGGCCAAATTTACCGATGCTGTTGTTCATTGAAAATTTGACAACATGTGTCTAGAGGAAGCTAGCTTGACCTTGAGGTGTGAGCTGACTAAATTGGTAAATAATAACCCCCACCCCCCCCACCACCCCCCACCAATTAAAAAATAAAAGTTTTGTAAAGCAAGACAATTGTGTAATTCTCCTCTGAAGTCTTCAACAATCCTGTGAGAAGGCTGGGATGAGTTGAGATAGTAATTCCACTTCACAGATGAGGAAAATGAGATCAGAGAAGTTAAATACCATTTAACTGCAGTCACAGAGAGAGAATATGGTAGAAAAGGGCTAAATTCACGTTTTCAGAATTAGTTTTAAGTACTTCTTTGCATCTATCCACAATGTATCTCAGAACATCAATAGCTCTTCAAGGTCTATTGTTCAATAAACTTAAGGCTAAAACAGCTAATATTTACTGAGCACTTAATTCTTATGTGCTTTGTTGTACCCAACACATCACATGGATTACCTCATTTAATCCTCAGCAGAGTAAGGACTCAAACCAAGTGTGTTTGAGTCTCAATAAAACATTTTACCAATCACAGTATAAATTAATACAATAATGCATTTGGCTAAGTATTTTTCTTTATTATTTGAGTGAACTATAAGCAAAATCCTTCTTGACCAACTTCACTGTTCAACTTCACCATAAAATAAAATGGGGGTTATTTTCCACAAGAATAGTGTCTTCTGATTTGATTGACATGGCCTAACTTTGAGTCTCCTACACCAAAGATCATTTATGTAGAGAAAACCAAAATTCAAGCTGCCCAAGATTTCCATCTAACATAAGGAGAAAAGCAAAAATGTTTAATAACCAGCAGCTTAAATGGACAGGTCACTTGCTGGCCTTATTCTAGATTTCCTATCTATTACTTGAGCACATAAGCAATAATTCTCTCAATACTTTAGTACATTTGTGAGACTGCAATATGGTTAATCCTCCTAAAATTACATATTACAAAATTCAACAAGAATAAAAGTAGGGTGATCATATGTGGTACCAACTGGGACATTTTTTATATGAAAGGGGCTCTATTAATAATTATACCAGGAAAAACAGGGTCTAAATAATGACTGTCGCAGGGAAGGTGGGGTATACAATCACCCTATATAAGAGCAACCCATCCTGATTTGTATGATATAGGCTATTCTCTGTACATGCTTAATCCATGAGCTTTAAGTTTTTGGCTCAGATCTAATGACTATCTTTAGCCTTGAGATCAAGGACACCATTTTACAAGCACCAGGCCAGAGTTAAGGATGCTATCTATTTAAAAATGTATTTTTTTAAGTTTTATTCTGAAACTGAACTCTACAGATATTTGCTTTAAAAAGAAAAAAAAAACAGCCTACATATTTCTTTTTTTTTTTTTTAAGATTTTATTTATTCATGAGAGACACAGAGAGACAGAGAGGCAGGGACACAGGCAGAGGGGGAAGCAGGCTCCGTGCAGGGAGCCTGATGTGGGACTCGATCCCGGGTCTCCAGGATCACGCCCTGGGCCGAAGGCAGCTCTAAACCGCTGAGCCACCCGGGCTGCCCTCAAAGAAAGAAATCTTACAAATACCATCAAGTTTCAGAGTTATCTCTTCAAAAGTTTTGAATACCAATGACCACAAAATTATTTCTAAAAAGGCCCAATGCTGGGGCACCTGGGTGGTTCTGTCCATTAAGCACCGGCCTTCCACTCAGGTCCTCATCTCAGGGTCCTGGGATCAAGCTCTGAGTGGAGTCTGGGTCCCTGCTCAGCCAGGAGTCTGCTTTCTCCCCTCCCTCAGTTCCCTGCCCCCACTTTGAGCCCTCTCTCAAATAAAATCTTTAGCAAAAAAAAAAATAAAATGGCCCAATGTTCAAAGGCTACTACTACAGACTATCAATTTGCTTTATCATACAAAAGTTATTTTTTTAAAAACCCCATCTTTCAAATGGAAAAAAAAATTGAATAAAAGGTGAAAAGTTTTCATTAAACCTAACCAAAATGATAGAAGATAGTGAAAATCCATGGTCACAACTTGGTACAATAATGATTAAAAGAAATGTCAGTTAGTATTGCTATGGTTCTCCGGATGAATGTGGCATTAGCGGAACCACCTAAGGAGTCAAAAGACTGATTTACTTTATCAAGCTGTAAATAAGTACTAACAGACCCATGCCTTTAACTATAATATTTGAGCAAAAGGCATTATTTGAATTTAATTAGGATTCCCTATGGCAACAAACATTCCAAGACTTGGCTTCTTTGACTTACAACTCGACCAAGTCAAGAATCAAGAAGGGGTCTCAAAGTTTAAATTCTAAGCTTATATTGTCCAACAAGGACCAGCCACTCGTGGTTATTTATATTTAAATTAATTGAAACTAAATCTTAAAATTAAGTTCCTCAATGCACTACTAGTCACTATCCAAGGGCTCGAGAGCCACCTGAGGCTAGTGGATACCGTCTTAGTACAGCACAGTCTACAGAATATTTCCAACATGGCAGAAAGTTCTACAATATTGGACACTGCTGCTCTAGACTTAGGGTGCTCCCGCCTTAGGCTGCTCTAGATCTCTGCTTCAAGAGTCCCAGAAACAAGTCTGCAATAATGAAGTACAATGAGGTGCATCTCCTTTTGCAAAGCCCCATCCAAAAAAAAAAAAAAAACCTGTTCGTCCTATCCAATCAAACCCAGTCTCTGAAACACCCACCAGAAATTCCAGGAGATCCGTCCTCAGTTTGCTCTCCAAGTACATCTCTGCACAGCTAACTCAATTCCGTTTCCAAAGTTCTAACTCCTAACATATTCTAAGACCTCAGGTCCTTTCCTCCCAGATAAACATATACTGACTTCTTTCCAACCGAACAGTTTCAGGCGTGTCGTGTAGCAGCCTCACCGGGTGACGCTCCTGTACCCACGTGCACAGCCCCGATGCACGTTAGTATCCTCTCTGAGCGTCAGGTGTTCACTCTTCCTAGTAGTCTAACCCCGGCTCGTCAACCCTTCAAGCGTATTGACTTCTAATTTAGAAAACAGTCATCCGGCAGGTCTTAAAACGTGGGAGACTACAATCAATGGCAGTTACCATCGGGTCAGTGCCCGGTGCTGTTCCCCCCAGTAAGGCCGACGGTTCAGGAGGGCTGTTACCACCCCGCGCGCAGAGCGGACCCTCGGCCAGATGCGAGCTCCACAGCTTCCGCAGGGGGCACAGGCGGGGCACAGCCTGCAGAGCCCCGAGCGGAGCCTTCCGTTTCCCGGGACGCTACCCCCTTACTGACGCTCCTTCCCCGCTGCCCGTGAAGAGCGTGTCCTTCCCCAGGAGTCCACCCCGCAACACGCGAGCTGGAGCAGCGCGGAAGGTCCCTAACGCAGCCCAGCCGGCGCCCCGCGCCCCGCGCCCCGCGCCCGCCCGCCCACGGGGAGGAGTCAAGAGGCTGCTCCCCGCCGGCGGGGGGACCGGGCCCAGCCGGGCTGCGTCTCCCTGGGCCCGGTCCCCAAAACGCCCCTTCCTCCCCCGCAGCCGCCCTGGGGCAGGGGCCGGGGCCGGAGCAGGGGCCGGGGCAGGGGCAGGGGCAGGGGCCGGGGCAGGGGCCGGGGCAGGGGCCGGGGCAGGGGCCGGGGCCGGGCGGGACCCCAGACGCGGGGCTGCCGCGCGCCGTCCCTCCCGGTTGGCAGACCTCTCCCCGCCCGCCCCGCCCCGCCTCCCTCCCTCCTCCCCCCCCCCCGCGCCCCTACAACCTCCGCTCTAACACTGTAGGCACGGCTGCGTCCCGCGTGGACAGTGTGGGGAGAGATGCTGCGGTTTCTGCGGCGGCGCCCGGGACACGCTACGAAAGGGGGCGGGGTGGAGGGCTGAGAGTGTCGAAAAGCACAAAGTGGCTCAGCCCGGGGCAGGGGTTTTGGGGGGGAGGGGGCACAAGATGGCGTGAGCCCGACTCTCCGCGGGGCGGGGGCTGCGGACACGAGGAGCGAGCGCGGCAGACGCCCCCACCGCCAGCTGCGCGGGCGCGGCGCTAGCGCATGCGCGCTCGGCCAGGCGGCCGTGGTCTCCTTCCCCGAGCGAGCCACTTCCGCCACGCTCGCAGGGGGCGGGGCGTCGTGGGGCGCAGCCGCGGCCGCTTCCGGTGCGGCGGGCCCGGCATCCCGGCGGCGGGCCGCCCAGCCGGGCCTGCGGGGGGAAGCATCGAAGGCGGCTCGAGGCCCCGGCGGTTGTTTGCGAACGGAGCTGAGCGGGCTCGGATTTTCGAGCGGTTGAGTGACCTCCGCTGCAAGTTTGCTTTCAGCTTCAGGGCAGAGATTGGCGGGTGTGAGCTTCTGCCTAGGAATGGGGGTGAACTGGGGTCCTACCCGGCTCGTGCGTTCCGCAGGGGGGAGGGGAACCTCCAAAAGACTGGCGCCCCCGAGGGCCGGCGCTGCCCGGGTGTTCCGCAGGCCCTGCAGAGCCCGCTGCCCGCCCTGCCTCTGCCGCAGGATCCCCGGAGAGGCGCTGGGACATGCTGGTGGTCCCCAGGGAATACCTCGCTGCGGCCGCCAGGCTCATGGTACCGGGTTCGGGCGTCTAACCACCACTTTTTCTTTTTTTAAAGATTTATTTACTTATGAGAGAGAGAGAGGGAGAGGCAGAGACACAGGCAGAGGGGGAAGCAGGCTCCATGCAGGGAGCCCGACGTGGGACTCGATCCCCGGTCTCCAGGACCGTGCCCTGGGTCGAAGGCAGGCACTAAACGCTGAGCCACCCGGGCTGCCCTAATTGCTTACATTTTTTAAAATAGCAACTTACTTCATTATTTCCTCTGGGTCATAGTTGAGTCTACTGTTAGTTTTGTGTGTAGTTCTTTTTAATATCCCCAACACTTTACTATTTGCCAAATAAAGTTCCAAGATAATAAATATATTTAGGATGTCAAAGTTCATCATAATGTGTAAATCAGGGCCTGATGCAATGCTGGGCAACGTGTAGAGTATAAGGAAGGGAAAGTAAGAATTGTTAGAATTTCTTACAAAGCAAATCCAATTTATGCAGTAGTTGAAAACCCTTTTCAAGTATGTTACCTAGAAAATAATTAAGAGAAAAATTGATATTACATCTAAGGAATTATAACCCGAAGCAGATCGTTTCAATTAAAATTACATTCAGTTAATGAATAATAGCGAAAGGGAATATATGGAAAGGGAGAAGAAATGTGTAAGAAATATCAGAAAGGGAGACAGAACATAAAGACTTCTAACTCTGGGAAATGAACTAGGGGTGGTGGAGGGGGAGGAGGGTGGGGGGTGGGGGTGAATGGGTGACGGGCACTGAGGGGTACACTTGACGGGATGAGCACTGGGTGTTATTCTGTATGTTGGTAAATTGAACACCAATAAAAATTAATTTATAAAATAAAAAAAAAAAAATTACATTCAGTTAATGTTGCCATAGTACTTGTACGGGAGTTTTACCTGCATCATGTGGAGGCCAGATTTGACCTAGCTTTTCAGAATAGAACCCACATCTTACTCTCAGGCTACTGGTGTCTAATCTACATATTATCACATACAACAGGAGTTAATGAAAGTGAGCCACAGAGAAAGGAAACTGAATTAAACCAGGCACTGGTAGAGAGAACTCAAAAAATCACTCTTAGGAAATTACGAATTGTGCAGTTGGCAGAAACCTTAGCTTTGAAGTCACATGACTTATCCTAGTGTTCCTACCTCCTGGAATCTATTAAAATCCATTTTAAAAATTTGGTTTAGCCATAATATCGTTTGTAGTTGGAGAGCACTGCTGTACACAAAGGGTCAAAATATCCTCCCTTGGATTAATATCAAGTATCCTAAACTATTGACGCTGCTAGGGTATCTTAATTATAACAAAGCTAAAACAATGAAGCTGTTGCTGAAATTCAGACATTCACGACTACCACCCCTCAGAAAAATCCTCGATTTCCAAAGCATGTGGAGAAAATGCCAGGAGACCAAGTGAATGCATCACACCACAAAAATGTCTCTATCCCTTAAACAAAGCTGTTAAAGGAAAATGAAGCATTGTTACCATAGACTTTTACATTTGTTTGGCATAATAACCTTCATATAGAGTCACTAGTGCAAAAGAAAGCACAGATATCTAAGTAATTTGGCATCCTAAAAATGATGAGGTTAAAGAATGAAAGAAACCCTAGTTCTCCAGATAGTGGCAACTATGCCTAATACGGAATCTCTATGATGAAGTGGTCTCTTCTCCTCATTGGGATGTCATAAGGACAGTTTACTTCAGATGACCTGCAAGTTCTTATTCTTTTGGGATCCATAACCCTTATTTATTAGGATACCTGAAGGAAGCTCTTTCTTATTTATCAACTACTATGTTCTTTGCTATCTTTGCCCTAGACTTCCAGTGTTTATATAATCACCTTGGAAATAAATGGGGTAGAACTGCAGGTTGCAATTGTTGCTATATTCAGTTAATTATCCGATTTTCTGATACTGAGAACGATTTTTCAATTCCAGTGTGCTTTACTTTTAGAATAAGTTATTCTGACCAAAAAGATTACTCAGTTCTGTGGTATCTGGGCAAGTTACTTAATGTTGTTGGGCCTCATTTGTCATGTCTGTAGAATAAGGTGACCAAATCAAATGAACTGAAACCTTGTAGCCCTAAAATTCTATGCTTCTTTAAAATAGGAATGAGCAAAGGATAGATGTTAAAGTGGTACAAAATAACTTCAGCATTCCACATATTTGTGCTACCCAAAAGTACAGAATATTCAAGGGTCTCACTGTAGGCTGACATGGATGTTCAACTGATATTATGCACTTCAAAAAAAAAAAAACATGAAAAAATATGCACTAATTAAATCTGTTGAAATATGGGGGGGGGCATCACATAATTATTCATAGGTGTAATCAAACGGGCTTCCATACCTTCAAAATTACATTCATAGATTTCAAGAAGAGCAATACAATGATGAGAGAAGAAATGTTCAGAATTCTGAGCGACTTGTAGACCTGTAATCATGATCCATCATCTTAGGAACTTCTCATTGCAGATTTAGCACTCCAGGATCCTTTAAAATTAGTCCTTCGCTGCTGAGAAAATGATCATGTTTTGAGAGTTAGAAAGGGAAAGGAATCATACATTATCAGGGTGTCAAAGAGCCCCCAAACTCTGTAGACACATGGAAACTTAGCTACTTTTATTCCCGTGGAATCCAATATATATATAATTGTAATCCTCTTATTCTGGAAACAAACAACTTCTACATTTCTCCCCTCAAAGATGAAGTCTATTCACTGAGTGTAAATGATGGGTGCTTATTAGTTCATTCATTCAACAAATAATTATTATAGGCCAACCATGTGCCTGACATTACTCTAGGAACTGCAGTTATAGCAGTGAACAAAACAGACAAAAATCCATGCCATAATCAAATATAGTAGGAGTAGTTGAACAATAAATAAATACCTAAGTAAAATATAAAATAGTATGTTAGTTATGAGTGTAACAGAACAGAGGGAAAAAAACTATACAACAGGGAAGGGATAGGGAATGAGACAAAGCACGGGAGGAATGGGATAATTGTTCAGTTTTAAACTGGGCAAGCAGGGTAGGGCTCACTGAGAAAGTGGCATTTGAATAATGATTTGATGAAGGTGAAAGAGGGAACTGCAAATATCTAAAGAAAGAGATATCTGCAGATAACCCCAGACAGTAAGAACAACCCATGCCAAGGCCCTGAATTAGGAACAAGCCTAGTAAGTTGCAGGAATGGCCAAAGGCCATTTTTACCTAAAAAACAATGACCCAGAAAGAAAAGAAATAGTATAATGTGAGGTCACAGAGGTACTAGGAGGCCAGATGGTAGAAGGCCTATGTGCCTGGGACAGGGAGGCTGTTAGTAGAGGATTGACATGATGTAGTTTAGGCTTTAAAATAATTATTCTGGCTGCCGGATTACCAGGAGCCTGTAGAGTACAGGTCTTTTTGCCGTAACCCAGGCAAGAGGCGATGATAGCTTCCACTCGAGAGTTATTACGGTAGATTCCATAAGACATGGTTAAATTCTGGATATAATCTCAAAATTAGGGCAGCCCAGGTGGCTCAGCGTTTAGCGCTGCCTTCAGCCCAGGGCATGATTCTGGAGTCCCAGGATTGAGTCCCACATTGGGTTCCCTGCATGGAGACTGCTTCTCCCTCTGCCTGTGTCTCTGCCTTTCTCTCTTGCTCTCTCTCATGAGTAAATAAATAAAATATTTTTTAAAAAAAATCAATATGATTGACTGAAAGACTGGGGCTTCTAGAGAAAGAGAGGCATAAAGGATGACTGATGTGTTCTGGGAAACTGGAAAAATGAACTGCCATAACTGAGATGGGAAAAAGTGGGGATGGATATGTTAGGTAGGTGTAAGAGATCAAGAATTCAATTTTCAGCATAAATAAGTAATAAAGTACAATGTCTGTATTATTGTTTTGCCATCATAAGTAAATTCTTATGGAAACGAAGAAAAGTTTGCATTTGTAATCTTCTCTGATAATTATTTAATTAATTTCTAATCCTGTTCACAGAATAGAGGCCCATCTAGACCTGTATAACATATGCCAAGGAATACCTTACTTTTGTTTTAAGAAGATATAAAGCCAGTTCAACATCTCCTTGTTAAAAAAACAAAAACAAACAAACAAAAAAAACCTTTCTTTTGCTATTGTTCTATCAATACCTGACAGCAAGGTGGGGAATTTAGTTAACACAACTATACAGAACATCCAGTTCCCCAAAGTTTCTTCATTGAAATATTTACATGTAAAACTCGATCTATTTCAGTGAATTACTTGAATAACTGCTTCTATTTGCTATTATACATATACATTTATTTTTCTATTATACATGCAAACAGGGCCAAAACTTAATCAGTGCCATGAGTGAAATATACCACAGTATGGCTAAGGCAACCTGCTATTCCTGGTTCACATTCTGGCACTGGATGAAATAAACCTATTTTAATTAAGGAATGCTCAGAACAAATATTAGTGATCAGGAAACTATACCAGCAGATTTGATTAAGTTTCTTTAGTTTTAGTTTTTTTATAGATGCAGCTTAGGCCATATTTTCTCTTTCCAGAATATATTTAAACAACTTAAATAACTTAGCCAAGTGTAGTACAAAAAATAATGAGCTTTGGAGCCGCTTATAAGCCATGATGCCCTGAAGAAATTATTCAACTTAAAAAAAAATAATAAGTGTCCTCCACTGTAAAATAGGAATAATATCTATGTGATAAGGTTATTATCAGGATTTAAGTGAAAAGTTTCTGACACATTGAAAATGTTCAGTAATCTATAGTTATTGTTGTTTTCCAGTTTTTAATGAACTATAGAGTAATTTTATTACATTTGTATTTTTGATATATTAGACATGGGAATAAATTAAACATGAGATCCTATCTAAAGTGTCAGTATTTTTTTTCTGAATTCAAGAAATCTACATCAGTATGACAATTATTCTTTTAACAAACATTTATTGAGGACCTTTAAGTATATTGGCCATGTTAGGTCTTGGAGATATAATGACAACACAGAGTTTCTGACCTGAAATGACTTCTTAGTAATAAATTTAGGAGAGATGAAGTTGCATAAACAAGAGCAAAGTCACCATGATAGTATGTACCACAAACATTAGCTGAGGTCTCCCTGACTTTTAAGCTGTAGGTTAAAACTGGATTGAGAAATGGTTCCACATCATTTGCAAACCCAATAGCCAGTTCTGAGGATGCTAATGTTCTCATGGTCCTATCTTGCTCTGAACTTCCATTTATACTAAATTAGTGAAGTTCATGGATGAGCTTCCAACTATCTTTATTCCACAAATATCGACTCAGATGTAGAAATTAACCCTGTTCCTAGATTTCACTCAAAAGCATTTTCACAAAGTTTTGTGTGAGGACAGTAGATAGAAGATGACCTGTAGGAGAAATAATGAAGTAAAATTAATAGGACTTAGTTATTGATAAGATATGAGGATGGAAGTAAGGCAAAGAGAGGGAACTCAAGGATAACTCCAAGTTTTCTCAACTTATTAAGTGGCAGGTTGAACATTTTGATTTTAAAGTGATCATACAAAGTTTCAGATGGCTACCATCAATAGTCAACTAGACTATTCAGGCATGATGGTAGAAATGGAACTCAAGAGAGTAAATGGCCATTTAGATTTGGAACCAGCAGCATACAACATACAGCATTCCAGACACATCTCTTAGATATGTAATTTAGCCCTGTTCCTAGATTTGGCCTAAGAAAATTCTTATAAACATCTGTGTGGGCACAACTGAAGCTGAGGAAGACAATGAAATGCCCAAGAGAGCATGCATAGAACAAAGAGAGGTGAGTCAAAGATTGGATTCTAGACACCAACATTCAATGGGAAATGGAGAGTAAGAACCTATAAAGAACACTGAGAAGGTAGTGGTGCTACAGAAATTAGAGCAGAGAGCTTCAAAGAGAAAGATGAATGGTGCTAAAATGAGAATTGGTGTCAACTGTACTTAGCCAGTTCAAAGTCACCTTGGGCAAAGAAGCATCAATAGAGTGGTAGGATTAGAAACTTGGTTGTAGTAACTTGAGAAGAGTAAATAAGGAAGTTGAGAAATCAAGTGTGTTATTCTTCCCAAGAACGTGTCCTGTGAAAGAGAGAGAAATTGGCTAGAGAAATATTTAGGGCCACAGGGTAGATTTTCAAGATCAAGGACTTGAGCTTGTTTACAAGCTTTGGAGAAGAAGCTGGCAAAGAGGGAAAGGTTGAACACTTGACAGAGAATAGGGCCAATTAATTACAAAATCTCTAGAAAGCAAAGATGGAATTTGGATGAAATCCTGGACAAGACTGGACAGTTTTTGATCAAGAGTCCAGGAAGTAGACCTTAAAATGGAAAAGGGATGTAATGTAAGAAAGGAATAAGAAGCTGAGGCAGTTCATACATAATGACCCAAATTTTCCTTGTAATGTAGGAAAATGGAGGTGTTGAAAAAGTGAAGATGATGCTATAAGATCGGTATGAGGGCAGCCCAGGTGGTTCAACGGTTTAGCCCCGCCTTTGGCCCAGAGCCTGATCCTGGAGACTCGGGATCGAGTCTCATGTCGGGCTCCCTGCATGGAGCCTGCTTCTCCATCTGCTGTGTCTCTGCCTCTCTCTCTCTCTCTCTCTCTCTCTCTCTCTCTCTCTCTCTCTGTGTCTCTCATGAATAAATAAACAAAATCTTTAAAAAAAAAAGGGGGGGGTATGAAATGATAAAGTTTTGTTGAACCACTGTGTGGAATAGGAGAGAAATAAACCAAGGTCTTGTCAAACTGAAGATAGCCCAAGGTAGAGAGTGAAGTTCGGTCCTCAAAGCATGGTTGCAGCATCTCCTTCTTGTTGAAAAAGCAAATTTGGGTCCCACTCCATAACCACAGAATCAGAAACTGAAGGTGGAGTTCAACATCAATGTACTTTAAGAAGCACTCCAGAAAAATCACCTCCCAGTGATTTTGAGGTTCCCTAATGCTTGAGAACAACTTCTATAGAACTTGTGACTTCCCGCAATAATCTAGCAAATGATAAGGCACAAATTACACTATTTGATCACATTCTAGTCATTTTTTAGTCATTTTCCATGTTACAAAATATGTTTATTCAGAACAATATCCTTAAAGGATTTAAAATATTCTGCTGGCTTTGCTTCCAAAATGGATGTCCTACAAAACTTGTCCTTTCAAGTTTTACAGAGCAAATCCTGCGAAACATTTTTTGCCTCACTACTCAATTTTCACATTTATAATAGAGAAATAATAAAATTGCTGATTACTACGTCAAAAATATTCAGTAGCTTTCTAGATAGCAGTCCTCAAGTTATACTCCTGCACTAACATCATCCCATTCCAACTAAATAATGGTAGTCATTTCTCAATTCATGTAGAGAAAGTTAATAACTCGAAATTTCTTACTTTTAAGTTATTCTCCAGTAAATTTTTCTTAAACCTTTGGCCCTCACAACTGCTTATTTTGCAACAGATGCTAATAGATTATTACAAAATAAGTGAGCAAATAGTCAATGAATATTAATGAAACTTGGTTTGATAGACATGGTTAGTTCAATAGTTTCTCAATAATTGGACACATGTTTATGACTGATTTTTATATTACACACCAATAATGCAGATATTTTCTACTACCATTGTTCCAACAATGTTGCCTTTGCTCAAATAATTTGGAACTATTTTCAGGATCTGGGGAATATTCTTTTGAATATCCTAAACAACGGAAAAGTCAACAGTCATGGTCTAGAAGGATCTTAAAGATTTATTTTATAATCAAATAGGTGGGTGAGTGATGATGTTGATTTATTCAGGTGTGCCTTGCTTTAAGAATTATGACATAATATGTGGAAATCCATATTATTATCCACAAGGGCACATATGAGAGAGTCCCCAATTATTTGTAGGTAAGACTAACCTCTGAAAGTTAATTGTGCAATGAAAGATCACAGAAGGCAAGATCCAAGCCAGCCAGCCTTAATTATAACCTGGTTAAAATATTATGTACATAAGAAGAGAAGTTGGTTAATCACAAAGCGTAGGAATAGCAAAATTAGAACAAACTGGCATAGTACATTCCTATGCTGTGTTGATGAGTGGGGAAAAGATAAATAGGTCAAGATATCAGTGTCCTAATATCATTCAAGAATTCAAATTAGGGGAACACCTAGATGGCTCCGTGGTTAAATGCCTGCCGTTGGCTCAGGGCATGATCCTGGAGTCCCAGGATTGAGTTCCACATCAGGCTCCCTGTCTGGAGCCTGCTTCTCTCTCTGCCTGTGTCTCTGCCTCTCTCTCTCTCATGAATAAATAAATAAAACTTTAAAAAAAAAAGAATTCAAATTAGGTAGCTAACTCCCCTTGTCCTGATTCTGTTGTGAGCAGTATCCTTACATATTTTAGCTTTCATGAAGCTTCCCAAATAATATGATGATCAGGATGACAGGAACCTCATTCCACCCAACAGTTATATTTCCTCATTGCCAATCAACTCAGCATTTTGGTTTTTATGCTGAGTCTCTTCTGAGTTAGAGTAAGTCAGCTCTGGAACAGTGATAATGTTGCCTGATGAGGGTCAGGAAGCTGAACCCCAAACTTCAACTCCAGTTCCGAGGAGGCTTAGACAGTTCTCCTTGGTAGTCCCCCAGCCTGGAAACCTACCTTTTTTTCTGAACAACTACAGAAAATAGATCAATTAGCATGTGCTTATTCACTTCATAAAAGAATCATTTGCTTTATGAAAAGATTTTAAACACAGGGAACTTAAAATGGATGAGAAACTGAGAAATTACTTTTGAGTTCAGTCAAATTCTTTAACATTAGCATAACTTATCTGAATGGTGTGGCAGGGTGGTAAATGTGGACATATTGAACAATCACACATTTGAGAAGCTAAGCAGTTAAAGGAAGGAAGGAAAGAGGTGGAAGGTGGAAGAGGTAGTTGGGTAAATGGAAAGAGGTCTAGTTGTTTTGTCATTGAGTACACCCCACACACCAGAAAAGGACACTAGATTAGGAGGAAAAAAGAAAAGGAACCAATGGAAACAGATTTGAAAATCCTTGGATAGAAAGGGGTTGAGTGGGGATCCCCCCTAAGAGGATTGAGTTTTGAAGCAAGGGAGTGCATCTATTCTTCTGCAGAAAACTCCTTCAAAAATTACTCTGAAATACAACATTTAGGCCCTTCTTTCAAAGGCATAGCTTTATTTCTGCAGAAGGGCTTCGGACTCTCTTCCCTCTGATTAAGTATCTCTCAACTTTTTAGTTACCTATTATGAATTAGGTGCCTCTCACAATTAAATGAGGAAGAAAACTGTGATCCCTGTCCCTAGAGGTGCTAACTGTCTCAGAGGAAAAGTGGACCTGCAAACAAATCATTGTGGGTCTTATATATGCACCACATACTATGGGGATATAGAGGAGATGAGTTTTACTTTTTTAAGCATTTAAATGATACTTTGAAATTGTTTTATCCTTTTGATTGGTGGCTTAGCTTCTTCACCAGGTCCTAGCTCTAACCTGCAAATTCTGGTGTAGTTAGGCTTTTTACACTTGCTTCCAATCAGTTAAAACAACATGTGTTTCATTGGATTATACAATATAAACAGTATTAGACACTCCAGGAAATTCTGAATTCAGAATTATATAATATATAATCCTCGCCTTCAAGAAATTTGCAGTCCATTTGGGTACATAAAGCTAATAGTACATCTAATTTTTTGCTATTTATATTTTAAAATATAATATTTTCCTTGTTAAAGGGGGAAATGATTAGGTGTGTGATCCCCTGTAACAAGTCTAAGAAGTCCTAGACAGGAAAAATTTTAGGTGAGGGGAGTCAGAAGAGAAAGAAGACTAAGAAGTTGTAATATTAATTTGGAAAAAGTTCAAAACATAAAAACTCCTTTACACTTTGGATGCCTGATCCAGTATCTCCTTGATTTTCTTATTTGGGACATACCAGAACATGCCTAGGGTGTTGACTTGGGGGATATTTATTCTGTTTGGCGTTCTCTGAGCTTCCTGGTCTGTGATTTGGATTCTGTTGTTAATTTTGGAAAAGCTTCTGCCATCATTACTTCAAATATTTATTTTCACTTTCTCTCTCTCTCTCTCTCTCTCTCTCTCTCTCCTTCTCCTGCTGGTATTCCCATTACATTTATGTTACACCTTTTCTAATTGTCCCAGAGTTCTTGGATATTCTAGTTTTTTCATTTTTCTTTCCTCTTTGTTTTTCAGCTTACTATTGACATGTTTTCAAGCTCACTAATTCTTTATCTGTGTCATTTCTACTTATTAACTCAACAAAGGCATTTTCAATGTCTGTTGCAGTGTTTTTCTATTTCCAGGATTTCTTTTGGATACTCTCTTGGCATTTTCATCTCTCTGCTTACAATATCCATCTGTTCTTGCATTGTGGTCCACTTTTTCCATCAGAGCCCTTAATATATTAACTCTAGTTATTTTAATTCCCAGTCTGATCATTCCCCCATACTCTGCCATATATTAATTAGCCTGATTCTGATTCTAGCTTTGTCTCTTCAGATTGTGGTTATTGCCTTTTAGCATGCCTTGTAATTTTTGTTGAAAGTTGGACATGATGTACTGGGTAAAAGTAACTGAGGAAGACAGACCTTCAATGTGAGGTTCTATGTTTACCTGGCTAGGAGTGTAGGCTGTTTGCTGTTTGCTGTAGCCATAGTGCCAGAGGCAAAAGTTTCCTCTAATGTCCTTATTTTTGTCTCCTCTCAAAGTTCCTTCGTAAGTGGGGTCCCAGACTTGCATTTTTTTTTTTTAAGATTTTATTTATTTGTTCATGAGAGATACACAGAGACACAGGCAGAGGGAGAAGCAGGCTCCATGCGGGGAGCCCAATGTGGGACTGGATCCCGGGTCTCCAGGATCACACCCTGGGCTGCAGGCGGCGCTAAGCCACTATGCCACCAGGGCTGCCTGACTTGTAGATCTTTTAGCTGTAATCCTTCGTTACTTTACAGATACCTGATTGATACAGTAGTATACTAGAGGCCAGAGGAAGCATCCTATCATCCTATGATTAAGTTTCATTTTCTGGTGAGCCTGTTCCCTGGCCTGTGACCTTCACAAGTGCTTCTCATCTTTTCCTCCCTCCTCCCCTTTACCCTCTATTAGGTTGGATAGGAAGGCTAGAGGGAGCTCAAGTTGGATATTTCTGCAGAAGGCTAGCATGCTTTAGAATTGGGTATGTAACTTGCCCCAGGTCAGTTAGGCTCTGTTAAAATAATTTATTGAGGGCAGACAAAGGTACAACAGAGTTAAGCAGAATAGAGTGCTCTGGGCATATTCAAAACAACTATTTTTCCCATCCCCCAGAGATGTTCCAGGGTATTGTTCTCTGCTCTTCATCCTGAGAACCTAGTGGAGCTCCTAAAGATAAAACCCAAGAACCCCCTTAAGGCTGGACCCCAGGAATTTTTGTCTCTCAAGCTAGTCCACAAGCTTAGTTTCCAATTGTTACTCAGTTCCCCTTGAAGAGTTCCTACCAGGTTCCAACAGTAATTTCTGCTCCTAGTAAGCTGAGATTATCTGTATTCATCTGTCTCCCCACTGTTGGGGCAGTGATTTGCCTGGTAACCTCGATTCTCTGATGGATCTTAAGGATGGTTGATTTTCAATTTGTTCAGTTTTTTTCTTGTTCTGAGAGTGGAAGTGATGACTTCCGAGCTCTTTGCATGTCCTACTGAAAACTGTTAAGTCCATTCTGATTTCATATATAAAAATAATCTATGAATATTAAAATCCTAACATCCACCAGTTGAGGCTACTCTAGTATTCAATGATAGAATGACACACTGCTTTATGCTCAGATCTAGTTGTTAAAACCCCTGGGTATTAGGTTATTTTAGTTCAATCACCCAACGCGTCTGAACTTATGTTTAGTTATCCATAAAATGACAGTAATATCCATTCTTTCTAAATTATAGGCATATTGAGAGAGTACACTAAGAATATATGAGAAAACATTTGAACAAGAAGTGTCACAAAAATTCAGTGAAAAGGGAGGCTATTTCTATGTTTCTTTACCTTATACTATGGCCTATAAAAAGTAAACATTTCAAATGAGTCATGCGTTATTTAATCTAAAACCTCTTTAAATCACCATATTAATTACAGAAAGATTCTTTGGTTTATGAAAATATTTCTTAATTGAATAATTGCTTTAAAATTAAGACAGAATTTTTTTTTAAGATGTTATTTATCTATTCATGAGAGACACACACACAGAGAGGCAGAGACACGGGCCAAGGGAGAAGCAGGCTCCATGCAGGGAGACTGGATCCTGGGTCTCCAGGATCACACCCTGGGCCGAAGGCATCACTAAACCACTGGGCCACCAGTGCTGCCCTTAAGACAGAATTTAAATCTGAATAGGTACAACCTAGTGAGGCAAGTAGAGAGCCTTATTATAGAAAACTCCTCTATTAGGTATTATTGAATATATTTGTTAAAATAAATATTATATAAAACAAATTAATTCCATATTACTAATAACTAATAATAACTAAAATATCTAGGATTTTAAAAAATCTGATAATTATCTATGATTATTTAAAGCTTCATTCAGGTATAGTTTACATGTCATAAAATTCACTTATTTTTATTTTATAATTCAATGGCTTTAGTAAGTTTACTGAGTTGCATAATTATCACCATAATCCAGTTGTATTTTTATCACCCCTGTAAAATCCTTTATGCCCATTTGCCATTAATCCTTGCTCGTATTCCAAATGACCACTAATTTATTTGCTGTTTCTGTGGATTTACTTATTCTGGACATTTCATGTAAATAGAATCATTTATGTGGCCATTTGTATGTGGCTTTTTTGTTTAGAATAATATTTTCAGTTTCTTTTGTCTTATAGCATGTTACAGTATTTCATTCCTTTTTATTGTTGAATAACAATATCCACTGAATGAATATATCATTTTAACTTTTGGCTATTAATGAATAATGATGCCATGAATAGTACTTACACATACTTATGAACAATTTTTTTGTGTAGATGTATGTATTCATTTCTCCTGTAATAACCCTAGGAGTAGAATTTCTGGGTCATACAGTAAATTCATATTTAACTTTTCAAGAAATGATCATACTGTTTTCATCAGTGCCTGCACCATTTAAGATTCCTACCAACAACATTTGAGGCTTCTGGTTTGTCCATATCCTTGCCAACATTTGTTATTGTCTGTCTGATTATAGCCATTCTAATAGGTGTGAAATAGTTTTTATAGTGGATTTAATTTGCATTTCCCCAATGACTAATGATGCTAGACTTTTGATACTTGTTAACATTTTAAGAATAGCGTATTAGCCATTTGTATGCCTTTTTTGTGTGTGAAATGTGTATTCAATTATTTTACTAGTCATGTAACATTTTAAGAAACCAAAATTAAAGAATTACAAATACATTTAGGTTCAACTTGATTTTTTTTTAATTCAGGAATTATGCATATACATTAAATATAGGTGTAGTGCAATTAATTATCTTTCAACTTACAACACTAAATAAAAGAAAGCAGGGGCATGTGGTTGGCTTAGTTAATTAAGGGTCTACCTTCAGCTCAGGTCATGATCTGAGGGTCCTGGTATCCAGCCCCAAGTCAGGCTCCCCTCAGTGGGGAAGTCAGGCTCCCCCACTCCATGGGGAATTTGCTTCTTTCTTTCTTTCTTTCTTTCTTTCTTTCTTTCCTTTCCTTCTTTCTTTCCTTCTCTCTCTCTCTCTTTCTTTCTTTCTCTCTCTCTCTCTGCCCTTCCCCCAGCTCGCGCACACACACACTCTCTCAAATAAATGAATAAAATCTTTGAAAAAAAGAAAAAGAAAACAAAAGAATATCAATATTGACCTACTGAAGCCCTCAAAGCCAGAGATCCTATCTCACCTTAGCATTCCCTGAATCTAACAGCAATGCTAGCATTGTGCCTAAAACATTTCAGAGCTCGATGAATTGTTATAAAATGGTGTCAGGTTTGGAAATCCAGACCGTGTGATGTTATTTTTCTCTTTAGGATTTTATTAGGTGTTCCACTGAGCTGCCTCCTTGGCTCTGGGACACACAGCAATATAATGTATAGGTCTTCTTCCACTTAAGATGGGATTATGGCCCAATAAATCCACTGTAAATTGAAAATATGGTAAATTGAAAATGCATTTAATACTCCTAACATGAAGAACACATAGCTTAGCCTATCTTACCTTAATCACACTTAGAACCCTTACATCATCCTACAATTGGGCGAAACCATAACATAAAGCCTATTTTATAATAAACTGTTGAATATCTCATGTAATTTATTGAATACAATGATATACTGAAAATGGAAAACAGAATGGTTAGATGGGGACAGAATGGTGTTAAGTGTATTGATTATTTACCCTTGTGATCATATGGCTGACTGGGAGCTGTGGCTCACTGTCACTGCCCAGCAACACAAGAGAGTATATCATACAGCATATTGCTAGTTTGGGGAAAGATCCAAATTCAAAATTTGATGTAAAGGTTTCTACTGAGTGCATATCTCATCCACACCTTCCTAGAATTGAAAAATTCTGTCAGAGACCATCTGTAGTAGCTAAGGGTGCAAACTGAAGAGTCAGATTGCCTAGCTTCACTGCTTTCTGTGTGCACAGTTACTTAGCATCTTTTACAAGGCCCGAGGTTCCTCATCTATTAGCTATACTAGCTGCACAGAATTATAGTGAAGAATAGGTAAGGCTATCCATGCAAAGGTCTTAGTGCTTGGTCACAATACATGATCATACACATTAACTATTTTTGTTGGGGTTGTTAGAGTCTGAACAGACAGACTTCAGTTATAGGTCTGATTAACAAAGAAGTAGGTTAGTTGCTTTTTTTTCCCTCAATTTTACCCAAAATATATTTATATGTGTACAGTTTCTTTTGCAAGCAATACACATAACAACATTTTAAATATTCAATATTTTTATAGATTTTATTTATTCATGAGAGACACGGGGTGGGGGGCAGAGACACAGGCAGAGGGAGAAGCAGGCTCCATGCAGGGAGCCTGACATGGGACTCGATCCTGGGTGTCCCCAGGATCATGCCCTGAGCTGAAGGTGGCACTAAACCACTGAGCCACCGGGGCTGCCCCCATTTTAAATATTCAAAAGATGATATGTGAAGAGCAAGGTTTTAAAGAGGTTGACAACTACTTATAATATAGTATCTTTATTACTAATCCTTAAATATTTACAAGAACTAGTTTACCACATTCTAGCATCATCCCCAGGCTTCTATAAATCATTTTTTTCTAACTCACCTTAAGTCTTTATCCCATTTTCTACTAACAAGCTCCCCGCCCCACCCCGCACCACCACCATTTATTTCTTCACTTTTTGTCTATATCTTTATTTAGCAAGATCAATATTGGAGGCAGATAGAAGTGCCCAGATCCCAAAATTATTTCCTTTTCCCTTTTCCCTTTGTCTCCTTTCTCTCCCTCCTTTCCCTTCCTATTTCCTCCTATTTCTCTCTTTCTTTAACTCTCCAAAGCGTGAAGGAAAGGAGAGAGAGAAAGGGAGGAAGGGAGGAAGGAGAGAAGGAAAGGAGAGGGAGGGAAAAAAGAAGAAAGAAAGAAAGAAAGAAAGAAAGAAAGAAAGAAAGAAAGAAAGAAGAGGGATGGAGGAAAAAAGGAAGGGAAGATGGAAGGAAGAATTGTGGAGGGATGGGGGTTGGGGAAAAGAAGGGAGAATTATTGTCAGTGACCAGGTCTTATGATATTCTTTCTTCTCTTGCATGCCTCTCCTTCCTATCACAGGTGCTGCCTCCAGGGGTAAAACATCTTTAGCTCCTATAAATGGAAACTGAGAATGAGGTGGTAATCTACTTGTCAGCTGGCTAAATGATCTAAATAAGATCTCTACTCCCACTTTGTATAAAATCCAGTGTTCTTCCCAAGACTTCTCTAAATTCCAGGGAGTCAATAGTTTGGTCCGTCACCTCTAGTTCTGACTTCCTGATTCCATTAAATTGGATTCTTCAGTCTTACACATTCTTTTATCTCAATTTTTGCATCTATTTACACTTGGAACTCAGCTATTTTCCTTGATTTCTATTATTTCAAATTCTGTTTATGTATGTATTTATTTAGGGCAAGTGGGCAAGCAAACTCTGTGCTGAGGGCAGAGCCCAACATGGGACTTGATCTCACAAACCTGAGATCATGACCTGAGCCAAAATCAAGAGTTGAAAACTTAGCTGACTGAGCCACCAAGTCTCCCCCTCTTATTCCTATTACTTAAAAACACCATTCTCAAAAACCTTTGTTATGTATAGTGAGCTTTACAAGATGGTAAGAGGAAATGCAAATTTACAATGCAAACAGACCAACTTAAGGGGCACCTGGGTAGCTGTGGGATAGTCCCTCATCACATGGATCTCCCTGCAGGGAGCCTGCTTCTCCCTCTGCCTATGTCTCTGCCTCTCTCCTTTTGTTTCTCATGAATAATAGATAAAATCTTTAAAAAAAAATAAACAACTTAAGATCAATACAACACATTCTTGTTTAAAAAATTCCTGCAGTCGTACTCGTGCCTGCAATTTACTTTGCAATAATTTCTTAGAAAGATGAATTGCTGGAGAGGTAGAGGGATGATAGATGTACAGATGTAACAAAGCAAGTGTAATGAAATAACCATGTAGAATCTAGATGGTAATAGGTGTTCACTGTAAACATAATTTCAACTGCTATTTGAACTTTTTCATAATAAAATATTGGGAAAAACAAAGAACAAAACAAAAACAAATCTTTTTTTGCTCTAAGTCATTCAGCCCTCCATTCTATTCTCCCTTAGATTCTGGATCATCTGTACTGTGGGGAAAACCTGGCAAAACTTCTGTTCATTTCTAATGAACGCACTTTAGCTTTCTTTTTGCATTATCTTCTGATCTTCCCTTTGTTGTCTTCATACCCAAGCTGCTTAACGTCTTTTCCCAATGATCTCCTTAAGAATTCAAGATCAAGAACCATCTTATACATATTTCTATGGCCCTTAATGCATTTAACAATGTCTTGTCCACGAGAGACTCTCTTTCTCTCTCTCTCTCCATATATATATATATATATATATATATATATATATATATATACACACATATATATAACTGAAAGAAGTTGGTTTAAGTCCTGGCTCTCAGTAACTGTGTGCTTTGGACTTGCTGAATGACTTCTCAGAGTCCATTTCCAAGTTTCCTAATCTGAAAAAAAGATATGATTTTAAAAAATGCCTACCTCACAGGATTGTCATGAGTTTTAAATTGGATAATGTGGGCTTTAAAAAAACTCTAACCAGTAATTCAACAATTGAATAGTAAAAAGAGGACAAAACCTGTTTATGTGATTGACTCTTGGGGGTCCCTGCCTTTCTGGCTAATGAGCAACAGGCATTCAAAAGCCAGTGCATTTTCCTAATGTGGAAGTTCAGCCTCTTCCAATGGTCTCCGTTCATCCATTCTCCATCCCAACCCTAATGGCAGCCCTCTTGAATAAGCCACTGTCAGGATGGTTCCGTTACTGCTACTTTCTGCAGTGCCCATTGCACACAAACCTTGTCCATCCAAAAAAGTGGTATTTAGCTTTGAGTCCTAGTGCCTTGGGTTCAGTAGTTACTTCTTGAGCATCGAGAAATGTCCCATGCAGCACTCTGTTAACTATGAGAAGGCATAATTTAGATAATCCAAGAGAGGGAGGTGTTTTGGTTAATCACCAAAAGATGAATGTTCATCTTCTCCACAAATTTTCTTTAATCATTTAAAAGGCTTTTTTCCACTTCACTTTCTCGAAAACAATTTAAGTATTCCTTATCTTCTTTTGTTTTCTTTTTTCTTTTTCCTTATCTTCTTTTAACTTGTCTCCTTCCTTAGCTGAAGCTAATATAAATGGGAATTTAGCAGTAATTGTTCCCTTAGCAACTAACAAATTTTGGAAGTTGGTGCTCATACTGAGCTTGGAGTTGCAAAAATCGTAGACCACAAACTGAATTATGAAAGAAGAGCCGACATCAGGAAGTCTTCCTGATATTTTAAAACTGACGTTTAAACAGAAGAATACAAGAGATTTTCAAGAGCCCTGAAATGGGTTCACCGAAGTTTATTGAACACATATTAATATTTTATATATTTCTAAGTGAATATTTAAGGAATTTTTATAGATCCTCTTATAAAACATCAAAAGAGGGGATCCCTGGGTGGTGCAGCGGTTTAGCGCCTGCCTTTGGCCCAAGGCGCGATCCTGGAGACCCGGGATCGAATCCCACGTCGGGCTCCCGGTGCATGGAGCCTGCTTTTCCCTCTGCCTATGTCTCTGCCTCTCTCTCTCTCTCTGTGTGTGACTATCATAAATAAATAAAAATAAAATAAAATAAAATAAAACATCAAAAGATAGTAATCAGTTATTTACAGCTAGTAGTAAAACTCTTGGATATAATAATCAATACTTAAATATCTCTTTAACAGGCCCTTTTGGCAAAGGCATGAATGTAGATTATTTTTTGAAAATACCTTTACCACAAGGTCTGAAAGACATTTTGGCAGACTTTTGAAGTTTTAAAAAGTAACCCACACTCACAGGACATTTTTCTTCTTAGGACTGTAAAACACTTACAAGGATATAATCACAGGAACCTTAGAGTAAGGATCCAAGTTCATTGCTTTAACTGTGACATTAACACAAACATAGGATTTGAGGATTTCTTTTGTTCTTATTCAGTTGGTGGCAGTGGCCTAAGCTATTTTCTTTCTACTTAATCATTTTGATTTTCCTTGTAATCAATAGAAGTGTATTTGAGTTAGTTGACTGGTGTTGGAGATGTAGTCTACTCAAGTTACTTGAACATCTCTGCTATATTTGATCACCTCTTCTTCATTTCTTTGTATTCAAACTAGTGTTTATGGAGTTCCTATGGTGTATAAGGCACTGTTCTAGGTGCTGGGGATTTAGCCATAGGCAAAACAGACAAGCTCGCACAGAGCTGACATCCTAACGTATGTGTGAGTTGGGGGAAGAAGAAAGGCTGATTAATACAAATAGACAGGTAAATGCATACCAAATGATGCATGTTAGAAAAATGGAGAAAAATAAAGCAGGGTAAGGGGCATTGGGGAACCATTTGTAGCAGCTGTGGGAAAGAATTGCTGTTTCACATACACAGTCTGGGAAGGACCTCACTAGGAAGGTGACATTTGAAAGGATAAGGGGGTGAACCAAGTAGATATGAAGAACAGTGTTCCAGGCACAAGAAACTGCAAGTGTAAATGTCTCACCTTCTTGAAACACCCTCCCACTCTATGATATCTCCATCCTCAAACCCTGTCCCTCCCCTGCTTCCTCCTCTGAGTCCTTCGGTGGTTTTCTCATCCTTTTTCCTAGTTAGAGAAAAACCTGCATGTCAACTGCTTTCTGCTCCTCTCTAATTACTCATTCGTTCTTTTTGATGGTGTTGTTGTCAGTTGACATTTATTCATTGATTCTTCAAAGTATCTATGCAATTGAACAGAAAATTTACAGTTCTTGAGATGTCTGCCAACAACAGATTAGACATCAGTAAAACAGACCAAACTGATTGATTACTCATAGTTTAACAAAAAAGGGATATGAACTTTATATTTTTTTAACCAGAGGAAGATTCTCAGCATTCCAGAACAAGAACATCATGTTTTTAAAGGTTAGATTTCAATGTTCTCTTCAATTAATGCATTTCTAGGAAGGCAGTGATGGAGATATAGGCCCAGGAAAGCTAATGAGTTACAACTATAAGAACTAGCAAATTTGGAAAAGATATATATATTTTTTTAAATTTATGATAGTCACACAGAGAGAGAGAGAGGCAGAGACATAGGCAGAGGGAGAAGCAGGCTCCATGCACTGGGAGCACGACATGGGATTCAATCCCGGGTCTCCAGGATAGCGCCCTGGGCCAAAGGCAGGCGCCAAACTGCTGTGCCACCCAGGGATCCCTGGAAAAGATTTTAAGAGGTCACTGGTTTATCCTCCTGCTTTTTGGCAGATCAATGTTGAAACTGATCCAGGTTGCTGAAAAAATTTCCATTGAGAGAGGTTTGACAATTTCTCTTTGTAGTCTAATTTAGTGAACTGAACTGATTTCAAAGACCATTACCTCATGTAAATGTTCACATTCTTAACAGTTTCCTCTCTACCCATGCAAAGTCTTCAATGATATAATAACTTATTACTTCTTCATAAAATCTTGTCTGTAGAGGCCTCTGCTATTTTTTCTACCTCTAAACAATTATCTACAACATTTAGTTAGCAATTAAATGTGAACTATCAGTCCTCCTATAGAGTTACATATGTGTGCTATTTAATATTTCATGACTGTAAATATTAGCAGTATAGATGGAGACATCTATACTACCACTATCGTAAGAGCAAGAACTGGAGCTTGAACATTTTGTTTGTTTGTTTGTTTTAGCATAGTACTTCTTATACAATAAGCACTAGATAAATCTTTGTTCTCCTATCAGCTTGCTAGAACCAACTATGCATATCTTCTTCCAACCCAGTGTTTGGTGACATGTATTGGTAGCTTAAAGTCAATTGTAATTGAGATTTTTACACCATAGAAATTGGCAGATGCTACAAATCAGTAGCCCGGGTTTATATCTGGCTTGACCATTTACTAGTTGTGTGACATTTCGTGAGATATTATGCCTCTCAATTTCTTCATCTGAAAATGTGGATATTAAATTGTTTACTTCATAAAGGCATTGTGGGGAGTAGATGTGTCAACTATTTGGAAAAAAATCCTTGGTGTGTAATAAATATCCAATAACTGATAGCTCACTTTGTATTAAATTATCCTCTACTTATTTCATAAATTCTCAACTGCTCTGTGAAGCTTTCACAAAAGTCCACCATATGACCATGCTCGATTTATAAAACATTATTTCCCATAATTCCTCTGCTACACAGAGGAGTGCACATCCTTGCAGCCTCGATGGATTCCTCATCACTTGCCTCTATCATCAGGGAAACTGACTGTGAGAGGAAATCTCTACAGCAGGATTTCTGACTGAGAGGCTGGGGCTAAAGTAATAGCTGGTATGTGCTGGCATCTTGACTTCTCATGTAGAAGTTGGGCCTCATTTTCCACAGCATTAGTGTAAGAATATAAGACTCTTAGTGTTATATTTAGTTATATTACAGTTTAATATGCTTTCCCGGGTCAGATGGGAATTTGACCAAAATTTATATTGCCTTATGGGAAAAAGTATTTCCAAACCCCAAAAATCCTTTTGCAAAGAAAATTTAGGAAAACATTCTTCTGAATTGGTAATCATTTATTTTCCAAAATTAATAGATTGATGGATTTTTCTTTGTTAACTGGTTCATAAATGACTTTTGTTTCCCTAATATTTAACTCAACCAATAGAATAATTAATAGTACTTAAAGATACTAAAAACTTAAAGATACTAAAATGATGTAGATAAACCAATCTCCAGCCCAACCCAGCACTGGGAAATATATGTGCTTTAAGTTATAGACTTTGGTATCAGAACCATAGAGTTTCAAATGTTGCTTTTATTAAATATTTAATATCAAAATAATATTCCTAAAATATTGGTGAGTGTAAAGAGTAGCAACTGTAATACAATAAATACTTGTATATTCACCACTTCATGTATGAAAGAAAATTTATTATTACTTATGAAGCCCTGGTCTAGCCTCTGATTCACTTCAGGGATAACCACAAGCTTGAATTTGGGATTTATTTGATTTCCTTTGTGATATTATCAATTATTAGTTTCTTCAATAATCTTTAATTTTACATGCTATTTAATTTCACATAAATGGTATTATACTTCACTAACTCTTAGGCAACTGATTGTTTTTCTTTTTGAACTTATAATTGATACAAACATACATATGAAAAATGTACACTTCGTAAGTGTGCTGCCTGACAAATAAATATATACATTTAACCTACGAGATAGAGAAACAGAGAGTTATCAACATCCTAGAAGCCCTCTATTAACCACCTGACATTTATTACCCTACTTCCTGCGGTAACTACTATCCTGACTTCTAACCTCATACATTAGTTTTGCATTTTATGTAAAGAGAATCATACAATAAGATTCTCTTACTTCTGGCTTTTCCAGTCAACATTTTTATGACATTCATTCTTATTGTTACACTTAAATGTGCTTCATTCATTCTCATTGCTTGTAATATTCTGCTGTCTCAATATATCGTAATCTATCCTTTCTATTGATGTTTATTGTGTAGTTTATTTTTCAGTTATTAGGAAGAACACTGCTATGATCATTCTCCTACATGTCTTTTTTATACTCAAGCAACTTGTTGTTTCAGCTCAATATTAGGGTTCTGACATAAAGACTTCTAACTCTGGGAAATGAACTGGGAGTGGTGGAGGGAGAGAAGGGTGGGGGGTGGGGGTGAGTGGGTGATGGGCACTGAGGGGGACACTTGACGGGATGAGCACTGGGTGTCATTCTGTATGTTGGTAAATTGAACACCAATAAAAATTAATTTATTAAAAAAAATATTAGGGTTCTGAAATTTTTCCATGATATTATGTGTAGCTGTTCATTCATTTTCACTGCTGATAATATCCCATAATTTATTTATCTTTTTACTTTCGATGTTTCCAATGTTGCTGTGAACATTCACATATTCTCCTGGAATACATATGCATAGGTTTTTCTAGGTGCTTCTTTCCCCGCATGTAGCGTCCTGAAAAACAATGTTCTCACTCATCCATTTTAAAAAAATTAATTGTAAGAAATTGAGATGTAATTCCCATACCATATAATTCTCCTCTTGAACATGTACAATTCAGTGGAGTTTTTTTGTGAAGTGCACAGTTCAAGATTGTGCAATTATCACCACCACCTAATTCTAGAACATTTTCATTTCTCTGTAAAGAAACCCCATACTCATTTAGCAGTCGCTAACCTCCAGCCAGTCCTGGCAACCACTAATCTACTTCCCGTCTGTATTCTGGTCTTTTATATAAATGGAAGCATATAATATATGGTCTTTTGTGTCTGGCTTCTTTCACTCTGCATACTATGTCAATGTAGCATGTAGCATGTATCAGTACTTCATTCCTTTTTATAACTAATATTTCATTGAATGGATACACCACATTTATTTATCCATTCACCAATCAATAGATACTTGAGTAGTTTCCCATTTTGGCTAGTATGAACAATGCTGCTAGGAATATCTGTATACAAGTTTTTATGTGAACATATATTTTCTTTTCCCTTGGGTGTTGTTACCATGCTCTATGGTATTATGTCTAACTTTTTAAAGAAACCACCAAATGGTTTTAAACTGTGACAGTACCATATTACATTCCTGCCACTAATGGGTGAAAGTCCCAATCCATATAATCTCTAACATGTCCATTTTTAAAAATTATAGCCATCCATCCTAGTTGATATGAAGTGGTTGTCTCATTGTAGTTTTGATTTGCATTTCTCTAATGACTAGTGAAATTGAGCACCTTTTCTTGTGCTTCTTGGCCATTCGCATTTCTTTTTTTGGGGAAATGTCTATGTAGATCTTTGCCCATTTTTAAATTGAGTTGTTTGGCCTTTTTTAAGTTATAAGATTTGTTTATATAATCTGGATTCTAGACCCTTATCAGATACATGATTTGCAAATATTTGCTTCCATTTTGTGAGTTATCTTTTCATTTTCTTTATAGTGTCATTTGAAGCAAAAAAGTTTCATTTTGGTGAAGTTCAATTTATCTATTTTTTCTTTGGTTGCTTGTCTTCTACGTGTTATATCAAAGAAATCACTGCTTAAGAAACCACTGTAATCCAAGGTCACAAAGATTTATACCTATGTTTTCTTCTAAGAAATTTATAGTTTTAGCTTTTACATTCAGGCTCTTGATCCATTTTGAGTTACTTTTTGTATATAATGTGAGAGAAAGGATCTAACTTCATTCTTTTATATGTCACTCACCCAATTTTAGGTTCACATTTATGTTGATCACTTGTCTGTCTCCACTCCCACCTCCACCCCTCCACCCATCACCATTCTGCTGTAAGTTTCAGAGAAATATTTTTCCCAGACTCCCCTATCAACTGACTCTCAGGTAAGGTCAATCAATAGAGACCTAGTAGAAGAGCAGAGGACAGATGGCAGGAGAAGACATGGACTTTCTCTTCTCAGGCCTTAAGCACTGACTCCAGCAGTTGCTGTATGGCCTCTGTGGCTCCATACTAGATCTTCAGGGTAGTCTCACCATGCTACTGGCTCCTCTAGGGTCCTGCTTTCTAAATTCTGATAATAAAACCCATTCCTTTCATTTCTATGGTCCTGAGTTGAAAGCAACTCTACCTGTTGCTAACCTCTGGACTCTTTTGTATTCCTTGTTGACTTCTCAGCTCTTTCATATCTGTAAATACCTTATTAAATTCCTTCTCTTAAAAAACAATGCCTGGAAATATTTGTTTTCTTTCATTGGACTTGATTAATAAAATATCTAACATTTTTCATTCTATGTTTAAATAGATGCCAATGATGCCATTTCTAGCATATTGTAATTATTGGCATGTAAAAATAAAACCTATATATCATTCTTTCAGATGTGTTTAGTGGAAGCTAAAACCACCATGATTTGAGACCACCTACATCCATTGTAAAATACATGAACAAGATCTCATCCGTCAAAAGTTTTACATTGTTTCCGTTCATTTCACTTCTATTTCACTTCCCCCATAGAAACCATCTTAATGTAATCTATTTTTATGCCTTAAATTCTTCTATTAGTCATGGTAAGCTATTTATCAAAAGCAAAAATAGGTACATTAATTGAAACTGTAAATTGTTTCTGAATCTACAATTTCTGTTAAAATATTTCTTCTAGTTTGAGTTATTATAATATTATCACTGTAGTATATACTTGCTGAAAACAACATAAATGCATATAATTTTTATAGATAATTATTGAACATAAAAGTTAAACTTTTTCTTTGGAAATGTGTCTCTTAAGTTGAGTGAAATGGTGCTTTTGGCATCTTGATAATGGAGATTCCGTATAACAGCCAGGAGATTTTTTTTATGCCATGAGGCAAAACACAATAGGAAGGGGAGGTGGCCAGGAAGTATCTTTTCTTTTGTGAAGGGGAAAAGGGAAATGTGGAGAGAAAAAATGGAATCTCTTTTTTTTAATTTTTTATTTATTTATGATAGTCACACAGAGAGAGAGAGAGAGGCAGAGACATAGGCAGAGGGAGAAGCAGGCTCCATGCACCAGGAGCCTGACGTGGGATTCGATCCCGGGTCTCCAGGATCGCGCCCTGGGCCAAAGGCAGGCGCTAAATCGCTGCGCCACCCAGGGATCCCAAAAATGGAATCTCAAGATCACTTTTAGGAAGGAGTGTACATGACTTTGAGGGTTTGGAAATTCTTAAAACCCTATGTGCCCTGGGAAAGTTTTTGTGTCCTATAAGGGTACATGTAACTCAGCATTATGTGGGAAATTGTCATGATGCCATAGTAGCCTCTAAGAATACTAAGACAAGCTATTTGCCACTGAACAAAAGACCTACAGACCACATTAAGATTCTTGAATCATGCAGTTTATTGAATTAATTGAAAACAGAAGAGAAAGCAAGGGAATAGAGATGGTATAGATTAATACACTTAGCATAGAGTGCAAACAGGGTCAGAGGAGTATACTACTTAAATCCTGAATTATGCAAAGTTTGTATGTCTTGTCTCATTCTCTGATATATCAAACTTGTCCTAATGATGTGGATATAAGCCATTGCTGAGGCTTGTGTGAGCTCTCTGCAGAAGGAAGGTGCCTAGAACCAATACACATCTATTTTATGATACATCTGGCCACAGTTGTAGCTTGACAGTTAGATTGAGGAGCAGCCATAGAGTTTATGGGGCAGAGGACACATGAGTCAGAATTGCTATCAATAATGGGATACCAATTTAAGACCTAATGAATATTGAATACCTCATGCATATTTAGCGTATCATCAATATTTGCTACTCTTCATCCTTTTATTCCTTCCAATGGATGTTAAGCACACATATACTCCCCTTCCTTTATGTCTAACATGTCTCATGAGCTACTATCTTCTGTATTTAGTTTTGTCTATCATCCTTATTTGTTTCTCTTATTTTCTAGGACAGAATAAATATTCGTAAATAATAGAGCAGACCACATCACACCAGATTTGAAAAGCACCACTAGAGTATAAGCACTAAGATTTTGATCCTTGAGTATTCAGGACACAGTGTGGGTTGAGGTGGCTGGAGCTACTCTCCCTTGCCTCCAAGCCCAGACCTCTTACTTCTTTATTCCAGTATAAAATACACAATATTATCTTTTTTATGTGTTATAGCCAGGGTAGCTACTTAGATGCAAAATTGGTAAGTCACAGAGCATATGCAGTTTCAACTTTACTTGATATCGCAGAACTGTTATCCTAAGTCTTTTTCCCCAATTCACATTCTCAATAAAACATAACCAAGTTCTTAGTACTCCACATTCTCATTGATATTTGATAATAATGGGCAGAACCATAGACTTTACTGACTTGAAAAGTTCCTATTTTAAAGGGCATAAAATTCAGGCCTATATAGAATTTTAAGTAAGTATTCACTAAGTCACTTTAAGAAATATTTATCGTCAACTTCTTGTATTCTGGACGTTGTGGTAAGTGCTAAGGATAAAAGATGAATGAAACCAATTCCTGCCCTGATGGAACTTAACACTAGTTGAGAGACATTGATGTGAGCAGAGAATTCAGGTGATGAGTGCAATAATGTAGGGAAATGCCAATTGCTATAACACTCATGAGGGAGAGAGGGGGAAATGTGGCTGAGTTCAGGATAAGGGATATTAGGAGATGTGTGGGTTGGGTTTTTTCATAAGATACATTTGTTTTCAAATTTGAGTTTCACCTTTAAGTCTTGTGCTTGTGGTTGATAACTTAAGAAGGCCAGATTGTGAAAGGGTTTGTCTTATATGAGGGGTGATATAAACCACTGAAAAGTTGTAAGCATTGCAAGGACATGCTTGAAGTCATATTCTAAAGAAAGAACCCTGATGGCAATGCAGAGGATGGGCCCGGATTAAGATGAGCATTAATGGAAGCAAGAAGATGAGTTAGGAGTCTATTGCATTTGATATTCAAGATGACAGAGGCCTGAATGAAGTCAAGTCAGTGGTATTGGAGATGGAAAGAAAATGGGCAGGAATGATGTTTAGGAAGCAGCATTAATAGAATTATGTGATAGACTAAAAGTGGAAAATGATGAGGATTAATTTATCATAATACCCAAGTTTCTGCCTAAGGGGGAGTACCCAATAATTTAGTCAACTAAAATATATTGATCACATACCATATGCTAGGCTTTATGCTAGCTGGGTGTATATGTAGGGCTACCATATTATATGACTCCAGGGAGCTCTCTTCACATTGTGTACACATGGGATATAGTCAGGACGGTGTTTCCTAAACTTCTTTAGTAGTGTGGTTCCAGATTAATTGTGAACCCCACAAACTTAGTGCCTACCATTATGGAACTCACAATCCTGTGTACAGTGATACTCTTACCCAAGATAGAGAAAAAATAGGCGCTGTGTACTCTGGGCCTTTGGAACATAAATGTTGTCCTTTGTCTCTTTTCCTGCTTAAAACAATGAGCTGAGTATATTGGACATTTTGACCTTGAGGAACTTACAAAAAAGGTGGAAAATTCTGTGAGGCCATGGGACACGTTGGTCTGGAGCCCTTGTTCAAAGTTTTATAGGGAGTTAGTTAAAAAGATGTCCCAGCGCATTTCCCACTTTGCAGCTCTATCCTTTCTTCTAAGATGTGCTGAGAAGAAATATGGTTGAAATATGGTCCTGTTGCTCTGCTCCTGGAAGGGAGTTCAAAGAGAAGAGACCAAATCTCCAATCCAATATAAACCTTCTGAAAATTTTTTCTTTTAGTGGCTCCAAATTGCATACTCTCCAACTGAGAGGTTCAGAAAATTGAGCACTTCATTAAAATGATCAGGGCCATGAAGGTTTTTCACATAATACAACAATTTCAAGGATAAAGTAAATGAATTAAAACTAAATTTTCTTTTAGACATGCTTAATAACAATTACTGATGAGTTGTTTAGACTTTAATTTATTTAGATATATGCCTCCACCCTTTTTTCAGTGATAAGTGCAAAGCCATTTTCAACCATTGTTTTCTAGTTTTATCATTTTTAACACTGATGGTAAGAAATATTCTATAGAATGTTTGGCTTTGAACTGAAACATTTTTGCCAGATCTCTGCCTAGAAGGAATTGTTATGATTGAGTTTGTAAATGCTTGCAAAACAAAGTTAAAAATCGCAAGACTTAAGTCTTTCAGTTTTCAAGGCTAACTGTAAGGTGAGTTGTGGTTCTGATGTATCATACTTCTAATAATTCTATCCTTTTTATTATTTATTTATTCATGAGCGACACAGAGAGAGGGACAGAGAAGCAGGCAGAGGGAGAATCAGGCTCCCAAAAGGGAGGCTGATGCAGGACTCAATCCCCAGACCCTGGGATCACGCCCTGAGCCCAAGGCAGGCACTCAATGCTGAGCCACCCAGATGTCCCTAATTCTTTCCTTTTTAATATATTTTCTTACAGTTCAAGTTTTATCACATATACTTTTGAAAAAAACATTTATTTATTTATTTAAAGTTTTAATTTAAATTCCAGTCAGTGAACATAAAATGTAATATTAATTTCAGGAGCAGAATTTAGTGATTTGTCACATATAACACCCAATGTTTTTCACATACAATACCCATCACCCGTATAGCCCATCCCCTGCCCACTTCCCCTCCAGCAACCATCAGTTTATTCTCTATAGTTAAGAGTATGTTTTATGGATTACCCCTCTCTTTTTTTCCCCCATATTCACTGTTTTCTTAAATTCCACATCTGAGTGAAATCATATAGTATTTGTCTTTTTCTGACTTACTTTACTTAGCACAATATACTAGCTCTAACTATATGGTTTCATATGGCAAGATTTCATTCTTTTTTATGACTGAGTAATATTCCTGTGTGTACATACACACACACACTCATATATATAATATAATATAATATATATATATATATATATATATATATATATATATATATATATATTTACCACATCTTCTCTATCCATTTATCATTTGATGGACATTTGGGCTCTTTTCATAATTTGGCTATGGTTGATAATGGTGCTATAAACATTAGGGTTCATGTGTCCCTTCAAATCAGTATTCTTGTGTCCTTTGGGTAGATACCTAGTTTTACAATTGCTGGGTCATAGGGTAGTTTTATTTTTAACTTTCTGAGGAACCTCCATACTGTTTTCCAGAGTGGCAGCACCAGCTTGCATTCCCACCAACAGTGCAAGAAGTTTCCCCTTTTTCCACATCCTCACCAGCACCTGTTGTTTCCTGTGTTGTTAATTTTTGCCATTCTGACAGGTGTGAGGTGATATCTCATCGTGGTTTTGATTTGTATTTCCCTGATGATGAGTGATGTTGAATGCGAAAAGACATTCATTTTTGTATGAACCAATACTACCAGCATTAAAGGAGCCAGGATTAAATCTTGAATGATGATATATAATAAGATATAGTACCTCAAGTAGTTTCCATTTCTTCAGTTATGGGCACACCATAATAATACCCTTCGATAAGGATAAGCAGCTGCAAGCAAGTTAAAAATGGGGAAAAAAGGGCTACATTCAATGAAATGACTAGATGCCACCCACATTTTCAGCAATCTTGGAGAAGAATAAGCTTTAAATCAAGCAAATCAGATGAAGATCCAGAACATTCACTCAGTTTCTTTCTTATTTGATGATAATGAGAATAGTGTCACCCAACAGGATTTTAGATTTGTTGATGAGCCATGTACATATAAACTTGGGCTAAATGTTGAGGTCAAAATCCTAATTAAGACTTACTAGGAAAAGTCAAGTAAGGCATTTGATTTTTTTTTTTTTAAGATTTTACTTATTTATTCATGAGTGAGTGACACACAGAGAGAGGTACAGACCCAGGCAGAGGGAGAAGCAGGCTCCATGCAGGGAGCCCAACGTGGGACTTGATCCCGGGTCTCCAGGATCAGGCCCTGGGCTGAAGGCGGCACTAAACCATTGAGCCACCTGGGCTGCCTTGTGGTATTTGATTTTAAAGCATGTGAAAAACCTGTATTTCAGAACACCTAAGAATCAACATGTCATGGTTAAGCCTCATAGTTCGTCATCAAAAACTATAGTGGCTTACTTAGGAGGTAGAAATAAATATACTCTCGGGGGAAAGACGTGGATTAACAGAGAAAGAACTGTATTGAGGGAGGAAAGAACACTGGCCAAAGAAGCTTTTTGGCGGGGGGGGGGGGGGGGGCGGGGGGCGGGGGAGGAGGCCTTACTTTTTTTTCTACTTTGGTGAAAGTTTACTTTCATAGTAGCACAAGTAGAGATTGTCTCTTATAAAACTACTGTAAAGATTTGATAATGGAATCCATTTAATTTATTACAATAATCTAAGTAACTTAACACCAGAGATATACTTACAGAAATGAAAGATAATAGGGCTCTAAGTGCATTATGTTTGCAATGTATTTTATTTAAATAAAACTGGAGGTAGTTCTTCTAAAATGGAGTTGGAAGGGGGTATGGAGAAACAGTTAAAAGGCCCAGATCCATTTTCACAGAGCAAGTAAAAAAGGATGAATTTGAACCTGAGAGGCAATAAGTTGATAATGGCTCACCATGAGAAGAAAGATGATCCTTAAGAAAAATAGTGACAAGGGATCCCTGGGTGGCGCAGCGGTTTGGCGCCTGCCTTTGGCCCAGGGCGCGATCCTGGAGACCCGGGATCGAATCCCACGTCAGGCTCCCGGTGCATGGAGCCTGCTTCTCCCTCTGCCTGTGTCTCTGCCTCTCTCGCTCACTCTCTCTCTGACTATCATAAGTAAAAAAAAAAAAAAAAAAAAAGAAAAATAGTGACATATAGGAATGTGATTGAAGAACAGATTCCACCTGCCAAAAAATAATTCAGGGGAATCATTTGAAGTCAAAAAAGATAAAATAATCATTGTGTATAGAACTTGATCATGGCTAGAGGGTAAGAAGAAAGGACTTTCTGAATATGAAGTCCTGAGGAGCAACACACTTGTGATGGTAACCTAAATCCAATCTCATCTAAGAACTGCACGTAATGGAACCAAGCTGGACTCTTGCTATTTTTTCTCTTCTATTTTTCTTACCTTTCTCGTTTTGTTTTCTGTTTTTTACAGTGACAGAGAGAGAGGGAGGGAGAGAGTCTTAAGCAGGCTCCACACCCAGCTCAAAGCCCCATGCAGGGCTCATTCTCATCATGACCTGAGCCAAAATCAAGAGTCAGACACTAAACCAGCTGAGCCATGCAGTTGCCCCTTACCTCTCTATTTTTTTTTTTACCTCTCTAGTTTTTAATTTGAATTTCTCACACTGTGCAAATGAGTTTTGTACTTTGTGAGATGGACTGGGAATATTATGATTTGCATTTCTCACCCTGATGGCAGGGTATAGAGAGGGGACAGATGGCTTAGGCCACCAACCCAGAGTCTAACGTGAAATTTTAGGAACCCAGGCAGTGGGCATAGAATTGGACAACAATCTTTCTTCGTGCCTTGAAGGTAATATGAAAGCAGGTCAAAAAAGAATGGCTACATTACTACGGAATCTTTAATTTTAGGGTGTTCTTAGATGTTTCATCACAGACTTCTATAAACTTCTACTACTTCTGCTACTGCCACAGGACAATTACTAACACCAAAATACCAAAAATTAGTTTCATTTTTCTTGACTCTGGGAAAATAAATTAGACACCTTTTAGAAATTACATTGGTGTCTTTAAGTAAATAGGATGTCATTTAGTAGATTGGTATTTTAATCAAACACAATGCATGCCACTTCAGATAGTGACATTCCTGGAAAGCAATTAGACAGATGCTCCATAACTGTGTTCCTGAAAGATCATGGGGCGAGTGTCAGCCTTTTTATGACAATACCTGAGAATGACCTGTGGGAATGCTCACATTTCATCTGTTGTTACAGCCATGCAAAGCATTATAGGTCCACTGACAAAGGGAAAAAAGATGGTGTAGAATTTATTTATATACTTATTTATAAAGATTTTATTTATTTATTTATTTATGAGATACACAGAGAGAGAGACAGAGACATAGGCAGAGGGAGAAGCAGGCTCCAGACAGGGAACCTAATGTGGGACTGGATCTCTGATCATGACCTGAGCCAAAGGCAGATGCTCAACTACTGAGCCACCCAGGTGTCCTGATCATGTAGAATTTAACAATAAAAAATCAAAATGGAAAAATATGTCTGAAAGCTTTGGGATATCTTAAATTATTGAACTATCTTAAAAGTATATATTGCACTTGTGAAAATATTATATACTAAAAGATTCTTGATAAGCTTATTTATGTTTCTTGTATAATCATCTGTAAAACAGATAGAATAAACCTATTAAAGTCATCACCTATTTTTTCATGTTCACTTTACATGAAATTCCTTTGGTCTTTTCTCATTGATTCAGTTCATGTGCTCCCCCTCTGAAAGGGCAATGGAAGATACTGGCATAAAGAGGTGTGTATGACAATGGTTTTTAAGGAGCTCATGGAAAAGCACTAACTCCTCTTTTTCTTTCTACATGCAAAATTATTAACTGGAAAAAAATTAGTCTAATTGATTAACATTTTATACAGAAAAGAATAACTTAAAGAAAGCAATTTTCCCTTAAAAAAAAAAAAACTTGATCTGGGCCTTATACATGACTCCATCCCAATGCCTTCTTTAATATCTACCCCTTTCTGCTGTCCCATATCACCAGGGTCCCACCACCCCCTTTCATTTTAGGATTGGTGAACTTTTTCTGCAAAAAAAACAGATATTAAATATTTTAGGCTTTGCAGGCCATACAGTTGTTGTCCCAACTACATAGTTCTGCTGTTTTAGGTGAAGGCAGCTATAGACAAATGCAAAATCAGATTAATATAGTTGTGTCCCAATACAACTTTATTTGTGGACCCTGACACTTGAATTTCATATCATGTTCATGTAATATTATTCTTCTTTAGTTTTAGTTTTTCCAACTATTTAAAAATGCAAAAAATTGTTCATAACTTGTAGGTTATACAAAAACAGGCATCTGGCCAGATTTGGCCATTGGGCTGTAGTAGGACAGTTCCTGGTCTAGTGCAGTGCTGCGTCCTCAAGGGCTGGGTAAGGTTCGCTCAATCACAGCCCAAAGGAAAAACTCTCTAAAGATGGTTCTGTTTATAAAGTTTTCCCAATGACACATTCAGAACTTTATTGATCAACACTATGTCCATGATTTTTTAAAAATAGTTTATTAACTTATTCATGAGAGACACACAGAGAGAGGCAGAAATATAGGCAGAGGGAGAAGCCCTCCAGGGAACCTGATGCGGGATTCCATCCCAGGACCGCAGGATACAACCTGAGCTGAAGGCAGCAGTTCAACCATTTAGCTGCCAGGCATCCCTGTCCATGATTTTCTAATGCACGTTTGAGAGTTTGTCTCATTTTATCAGGTGGTCCACTGAAAACCATTTTAAGATTTTAGAGTGACTTTCTTACTTTTCATCAAGGAACAGTATATATAAAATAATTTATAGAGGTTATAAGATGAAACCTGAATGGAAGAAGTATGGGCTATGTTCCTGGTTTGGGGGATTCAGTTCCTTTCCTAGATAAATAATTTGACTCTTTTACATCTCATTTTCTTTGTCTGGAAAGTCAGAATTGGCAGGTGTGGTTACTAAATGGTTATATTAAATATTAAAAGAGATGGAGGGGAAAGCATATCCCTGTGTCTTCCGGAGTAGCCACATTTTCAGAAAAAAAGTATGTTCTTTTGTATGCCATAACATACAACAGAAAAGATGAATGCTTCTGAGTAGGAATAGGAATCTAGTGAGTGATTTGTTCTGAACATTTTGAGGTAGAAGAAAATCTAAACTCAAGAGTGAGATCATGCAAACTATAGCAGAAAATACACATATGAAAAATCTCATGGTTTTCCTATGTGCCTACTATTACCAGGAGAGGTTTGGTTTAGGGGTCTGTAAAAATGTTTTCTTCTGTTAAGTAAAACGCTCTGAGCCAAGACATCATCAGTTCCAGGCTCAGTTGGTTCCAGCTGAAAGTGTGAATGTTCACCAAGAGGATATTTTTGAAAGGAGACTGAAAATCTGCTGTGCCAGATACCTGAAACGATGTTAGGGTATTCAGTGGAAAATTTCATTTCCACATTATAAATAACTGTAGGATATTTTAAGGGATCCAAGACCAGTAACTTCCAAGAGCTGCTTATATTAGTTTCACTGAAATATAAAATGGAGGGAAGATGCCCAAGGAAGGCTATAAAAGCTAAATTACCGGACATGATTAATTAAAATAAATAACTCACCATTGATTAAATCGCCTTGAAAATCCCCAGTCAAGGTACCCAACCACTGAGGCCTGCATGTTTTACTATATCCTCCAAGTAAAACAAAGACAGGACAGAACAGAGGCAGAAAGAAAGGAAAATTCTCCAACATGATTACTTAAATTCAAAATGCCCTAGAATTTCTTATTTGCAAAAGCCCCTCTGGTCGCCTGTATTTGAAATATTGACTTAGCATCCTCAGATTTTCTGGGAGTTCCCTGTTCTTGTGGACTTCCTGGGAGAAGGACAGCCTCCTATCACCACCCTACGAGGGTAGTCACTGAATTCCTACCTCCCTTTGACCACGGATATAATCCAGTTCCTGTAACTTTTTCCCTCCTTTGCAGCCCCTACGCATTTAAAACCCAAACAAAACAAGTCAGAGGTCTTTGTTAGACAGTGGTACAACATGCCCCAAATAAAACCAAACCGAACCAAACCAAAATAAAGCAAGCAACCTTGGAGTGTGCGTGTGCGTGTGCGTGTGTGTGTGTGTGCATGTGTGCGTGTGTACCTGAGTGCCAGCATGTGGCTATGGGAGAGTGCATGTCCCACCCAGTGTGTGCGAGTAGGTGTGTAAGGTAGGAGAGTCATGGATGTGGTGTGGTCTCTCTCTCTCTCTCTCTCTCTCTCTTTTTTGGAGGGGTTAGGACGGCCGCTTGCGGCTGGGGAACACTCGACCCTGTGCGCGCAGGCTGCGCGGCGGTGCCCAGGGTTAGAGCTCTCCCCTGTGACGGAAAAGATAATTAAAAATCGCACGCGCAGGAAACAGCTGCTGGGTTCCTCGCTGCGCGTCCTGTTCCTCGGATCAGTGGGGTTGTCTCGCATCCCCTGGCGCCGGGGCGGAGGCCAGTAGGCCAGGGGGCTAGGAGTAGGTCAGGGAGGGGGGTCATCGCGCGGGGCGCTGAGTGTGGCACGCGGGGAGGCAAGCGGCCGTGGGAAGGCCGAGGAGGCGGGAGGGGCGCGGGGAGGAGGCGCGCGTCTCTGGGTGGGGGGTATTTTGGGGAGAGGCGGTAAGGTGGAGAGTAACCTGGGAGAGGGTGAGACGCAGGAGGGAGGCGTGGAGTAGGGAAGGGAGAAAGAGAAGGTGCAGAGGAAGCCCCGGGGAGGAAGGACAGAGCAGTGTCCCCTCAACTCCGTAGTGACCCCCGCGAGGCCTCACGCCTAAGCACCCCAGCCCCCACCCGTCCGCCCAGCGGGCGGAGGCCCCTCTGTCGCGGGCGCCTCTCCGTAGAGGGCAAGCCTCACGTCCCCGTCACAGGAGGACAGACAGCCTTCCACGTTCCCTGTGCGCTTGAAATGGGCTCGAGTCCGTGAGTGGCCCCGGGCCCCCCCTTCCCGCGCCCCCCGCGCCCCCGCAGCCCTTCCAGGCACCTTCAGAGGCGCACACGCGGGCGCCCACTGGGCGAGGGCACGCTGGGCTTGAAAACCGGCCGGGGAGGGTCGTGGCAGGTCGCTACCGGGGTGACAGAGGCATCCGCGCTGAGTGAGCAGTAAAAACGCCAATTAATGGGCACGTGAATGGTTTTAAATAAGATGGGGGTGGGGGGAGTGAGTGATGACTCAACTATCTTTATTCCAGAATACTCCCAGGGCGAAGTGTTAGAAGTTTTTTCTTTTATTTCATAAAATCACTGATGATGGGTGTCAGCTACCCTGTTGGGAATCTTTGAAATTTTGGCAACTAGGATCGTTCTTGCAGACACGTTTTCGAACTTTGGGAGGTGTAAAGGAGTTTGACAGGAAGCAAGGAAGGTCGCAGTATACAGCAAGGAGGGGAGAGGGCCCTGTGTCCCCCCTTTTGGGGGTGCAATAGCCTCAAGCGGATTTTCCGGCTTCTGCGGGCGCCGCACATTGTTTTATTTGTTTTGAAGGTTCCGAGTTTGAGGCTGGTCGGAGACACCCACGTGCTTCTGACTCTCATCAGCGTAATGATCGCCTTAGCCAGAGTCGTGTCTATATAAACCACAAAAACCTAATCATTAGAAATCCCAGCCTCCAAAAACCACATTTTAGGTAAAACTGCCGCTTTTTTTCCGCGCTCCTTCATCCTCTCGACCACAGCTTTTTGGGGGATCCAAAGTCGCTTTTTAAACCCACATTGGGAAATGAATACATAAATAAATAGCCAATGAAGCATTTTGGATATTTTATTTTGTATTTTTATCCCCCCCCCCCCGGGAGTGGTGGGGAAGAAAGTTAAGGTATTAGACTTAGTTTTAGATGCAGAATAGACTTAATAAAAGATTGAAATTCATGGAAAACTGCTGGGGTTTTTCCTCAGCAAGGTTTTTGCGACTTATTTTAATCATCCAACTGACAGTTTTCCGGTCCTTAAAAAGAAAAGAGAGAGAGAGAAAGAGAGAGAGAGAAAGAAAAAACCCCAAAAAACTCATTCTTGTTCTCTAGGAACGACAAGTTTGAATATAGAAAGAAAAAGTGTCCAGCCAACCACTTGAGTGTCTAAAAAAAACTATTTGACGAGTGTCCTCTCCACCCCAATTTTTTGTGTCACTTAAGACAAAAAAAGCACCCAAACTCTGCAAAATCATTTTTTTTTTTTCCCTGGGAGCCGCTCCGGCAGAGGTGGGGGGTGGGGTGGGGGAAGGGTGAAGAGTGCCGAGAAGTCAGCACAGCCGCTCAAGAATTTTCCTTCCTCCTCTCCTGAAGTTACAACGAAAAATAACGACAGTCAGTCCAGCCCGCGGCTCTCTGGCGTCTCGGCTTCAGCCTCGTGCGACCAAGAGGGGGTTCCCTGTCCCGGGTCGGGGAGCAGCGAGAGGACCGATCAGGCGAGATTCCTCTCCGCCGGGGCCGCCTCTCCGGCTGCGGAAGCTGCGCGCTGCGCCCCGGCTCCTGCTCTGGCCGGCGGGCGGCGGCAGCGGCTGCGGCTGCGGCTGCGGCTGCGACTCACTCGCAGGCTCGAGGTCCGCTGCCCCGAAGTCCGCTGCCCGCGACTCACCTCCTGGCACCTCGACGCGCGAGGGTCAGGGGCGCTGTGCACAGAGCAGGAGGCAGTGGATGCAAGGAGGTGGCCGGGAGGAGGCCAGAAGAGGAGACAGGAGAGGAAGGAGCGGAGCCGGGGAGCCGGGCTGGCAGCCGCCGCGGCAGGAATCTGAGCGCGCGGCGGGCGCGGGGGGAGCGGAGGCCGCGGCGGAGGCGGCGGCGGCGGCGGCGCGGGAGGGCGGGCGCGGACGCCTGCAGCTGGGGAGCTGCGCGCGCGGCGCGGCGGTGGCGGGCGGCGCGCGGCCACGCCGGCCCGGGGCTGGACTGCTGAACCCACCGCGATCCACCACCGGACTCCACCTGGGAGGGGGCGCCAGCGCACCCGGGACGCGGCGCCCCAAGGGACCCCGCTCCGAGCTGCAACCTGAAGCCCCCGCCGCCCCAGGCCGCACGCATCCCCGCGCCCGTCCTCAGCTGCCACCGCGGGCGTTCCCAGGGCTCCGGCAAGATCTGTGCCTCCGGGTCTCCCACCCGCCCACCCGCCCACCCGACTGCGCCGCGTCGCCGCCGCGGCCCCCGTCAGACTACTCCGCGGCAGTCGGCTTCATCGAACTTGATTTCTCACCTCCTCGGCCCCATCACCTCCGTCCCCTTTCCCCCCGTCTCGCCTCCACCCCCCCAATTTCCTCCTCCTCGCCCCTCATTTCCACCCTCCTCCCCCTCCCCCGGCCACTTCGCTAACTTGTGGCTGTTGTGATGCGTATTCCCGTAGATCCGAGCACCAGCCGGCGCTTCAGCCCTCCCTCCAGCAGCCTGCAGCCCGGCAAGATGAGCGACGTGAGCCCGGTGGTGGCTGCGCAACAGCAGCAGCAGCAGCAGCAGCAGCAGCAGCAGCAGCAGCAGCAACAGCAGCAGCAGCAGGAGGCGGCGGCGGCGGCGGCGGCGGCGGCGGCGGCAGCGGCGGCCGCGGTGCCCCGGTTGCGGCCGCCGCACGACAACCGCACCATGGTGGAGATCATCGCTGACCACCCGGCCGAGCTCGTCCGCACCGACAGCCCCAACTTCCTGTGCTCCGTGCTGCCCTCGCACTGGCGCTGCAACAAGACCCTGCCCGTGGCCTTCAAGGTAAGCCGCTGCGGCCGCCGGCCGCCCCCCGCCCCCGGCCGGGCGCCGCGGGACCTGCCCGCCAGCGTCTCGGTGCCCGCGGGGGGCCGGGGCCGGGGCCGGGGCCGCGGCCGCCCACCCCGGGGGCTCTCACCCGAGGGGCCCCCCGCTGGCCCTCTGCCTCCGGATCCCTCAGCGGGTCGGGCGCGATGGCCCCGCGCAGATCCTTCCCTCTCCCACCTGTGCCCGCGGCCAGCGCTCAGCCCCTGGCCCCTGTGGCCGTCCATTAGCCCCGAGGCCCCGGCGGCGTCCCAGCCCGCTCCCCCGAGCCGTGCCCCCTCCCCCAGGAGCCCCCCGGGGGGCTCCGGGCGCCGCCCCCCGCCCCCGCTCCCCAGGGCTGCGGAGCCCCGGCCTCCTGCCCGCGCCCGCGCCCGCGCCCGCGCGCCCGGGGCGCAGGGCTTACCCACCGGCGGCGCGGCGCGGGCTGCCGGCGCCGCCCCTCCCGGGGGCCCCGCGCGCTCCCACGCTCGGCCCTCGGCGCCGACGCCCTCCGCCCGGCTTGGCGCCCCCTGCCCCTGCCCCTGCCCGCGGGAGCCTCGGCGGCGCGGCCTCTCCCGGCTCTGGGGGGCCGGCGTCCGTGGGGTGCCGGCGCCGCGCGCGAGCGTCCGGGGCGGGGCGCCGGGTGCCGGCTGTGGCGCGTGGGCCGCAGGACCGGGGTCCGAGAGGGTCCCGGGCAAAGCGGGGGACTCCGGGAGGCCTGAGGGGGACGCGGGGCCGGGGCGCTCGGTGGGCGCGCAGCCCCGCGCCGCGCCCGTTAGCGGGAGGAAGGCGGGGCCGCCAGGGTCGCCGCGCGCCCCAGGCGGGGGAGCCCCGGAGCCCCGGAGCCCCGGAGCGCGGGAGCCCCGGAGCCCCGGGCGCTGGACCCTCAGAGCGGGGAGGTGGCCAGCCGAGGGGGCGGGGGCGGGGGCTGGGGCGCCTGCGGGGGCTGGCACCGGCCCCCCGCCTCACCCCACCTGGGGGATGCCTTCGCACAGCCGCCTTGAAAAGGGAGGTGAAAGTTGCGGATTTCTCTTCTGGGGCCTTTCAAAGGACTCGAGTCCCACAGGGCCCTCCTGCTTCTGAAAGGTCGTGGGGGGCCGCGGTCCGGGGCCCGGGCGTGGAGGAGCGACCCCGAGGCCTGAGAGCGCTGCCCGCGCCCCGCGGCCTCCTCCGCCCGCCGCGGCCCGTTAGCTGCAGGGCGGGCGGGCGGGCGGCGGGCGGGCGGGAGCGGCGGCCTGGGCAGGTTCAGGGGGGCAGAGTCCCGAGCCCCTCGCGGCCCCCGGCGGCTCTGCAGGACGCGGGCCAGGCTTCCCGGGCGGCCCTCGCCAGGGGGAGGCGCGGAGCCCCCGGCCGGCGCGCGCTGGGCTGATGGGGAACCGGTTCCCGGGGCAGTTCACACTCGCGGGACTGGGCGCCCGGGGTGGAGCGGGCGGTGAGCCAGGCGGGGAAAGGAGCCTCGCCCGCCCTGTCTGTGGCCTCTGGGCTTGGGAAAGGTGGGCCTGGGTCCCCCGGGATCTGGGGTCTGTGGACAGCAGGGTTGGCGAGGCCTGGCCAGGTTGGGGGGCGGGAGGAGGGAGGAACCGTGCCAGGGCCTCCACCGTGGACCCTGTGGCCAGACACCCACAGGCCACTGGCGGTTCCCCGTTGTGGATCGCCCCCCGCCCCACGCACCGGTTCAGATTCAGTGTGTGGGTGGGGCGGAAGGAAAGAGGAGTCCAGGTCGTTTAGAGCCGCTTATCTCGCTGGGTCTTCTATCAGGAGAGAAGTCAGAATGAATTGTGGAGGAAAGGGGATGTTGCATTCTGGGCAGGTTTCATTTTGCAGTTGGTTCAAGATGTGTGTGTGTGTGTGTGTGTGTGTGTGTGTGTGTGTGTATTTTTTAACCGTCCCATTTCTCCTTTTATAAACCACCCATTTTGTAGGTTAACGCTTTCCTCCTTGAAATGCGAAAAGTTCAGAATGTATGTGAATTAGACAAATTCGAATTTTCCACACCAGAGATATCTCTTATGATGTTAATCATCCGCAGGCCCAGAATGTTCTGATTCGCCTTCAGCAAGGAGTGGAAATTTGTCCCCCCCCCCAAAAAAAAAAACAACCCCTTGGATCACCAACAAAAAACCTGGATGAAAACAGCAAATACAAATACCTAGGTATTTTTGTCTATAAAAATGCCACGTCAAGCATTCCAAGTTAGGATGTATGGAAATAGAAGGGTGGGTGCCTACATTTTAAAAGATACCATTTAGATGTTTGGTATTCTACATTCTGTTTTCTTCGGCTGAATAGACGTGCTGAAGATATAACTGTTTTGAACTATTCTCCTGTATTTATGGTGCTGAGTCGATTTTGAGCCTTGTTATTTTGGATAGAAATGGTCTTTTTGGTGTAAAGATAGAATGCAGTGCCTTTTGAGCTATTCTCAGATATTTTGCTTATCTTTAGGTTTTCTCACTACCGCCCTTTTAAAATTATTTTGAAAATGAATTGTTTTCTTTTAATCATCCTTATTGTTAATTACAGAGCAGTTTTACTTTTAACCAGTAAACAGAACCATACATGGCCATGTTAAATTAAGTATTTTCATTCATATTAATTGAAAAAATAAACTGAGTTACTTTAAGACTTGATTTGCTGTGTTCCCCCACCCCCATCCCTGTATTTAAGAAAATTCAGACAGATGGTGATAGCGGAGGTCCACTCAGTGTATGAGTTTTGTCTCTGCTGAAAAAGATGTGTAGAGATTTGGAACATCCAGATTTTGACAACATTTTTTATTGTTTTCATCTGAATGTTAGTAAAAACAATCTCTCTTTACCTTTCTTTTGAGATAAAAGCCTGAGCTCGGTAGACTTTCTACACCCTTGTAACATAATCAAATACATATGCGTTGAAGAAATAATATGAAAAAGTCTCAGTTTTAGAAGTGGTGACCACAATCTGGCTATCGTATTTAGAGCTATGTACAAAGTAAGTCATAGTGTTGTTGGGTGGATAACAGACAGGTAAATATATTTAAAAACACAAACACAGAGAAATTAATTGTGGAGAAATCTGGGATTCAAATCAATACAATATTTATTGAGCCCATATTTTATGTCTGTGACACTGAACTCAGCATTGTAAAGAATCGGAAGTGAATTCAATATGTGGTGTTTTGATGTGTTAATTTAAAATAATACTTCAAAATGATATTGACAATGTATTATACTAAGACATAAGTGACAAATTAGTGTTGCTCATCTGATCTTGTCTTGGGATTATCCAAGAATACTTATAAATTGCTTATACTCAGCATTTAAAAATACAAAAACAACTAGTATGTTTTAAAATATGCAAAGTTGTTTTATTAGTATTATATTTTTAACAAAGTTCTGCAGTTTTGTAATGTTCAGTCCTTCCAGGTGTCAAGGAAATGGAAATAAATATTTTTAACATTTCTTTCAGGTGTATGTCGCTGAAAGCTTAAAATAGTTAAAGGATACTATTAGAGGATCCCCATGCCCTTTCTGTCCTAGATAATTCTAGTGACAAAAAAAAAAAAAAAAAGCGATTTGCAAATTCGGTTCATTAGTTAATAGTCTGGTAGAAATAGGGAGAGAATACGTCAACTTTGCATCCAGTACCACCCTTATAGTTAGGGCTCTGTCAGCATTTCCACCATGAAGCCTGGTGTTCGGGGTTTATAACTCAGTTGCTTTAAATAGCTTCAAGCTGAAAGAAACACTATGCAGAAATTTTAAGTCCAGATGTATATTTTAAAACTAAAAGTGGTGCAAGGCTATTGTGCTGTTTTAGGTTAGAGAACACTGGACTATATATTTACTCGTATCATATGTTTTTCTGGCAATGTTAAAGAAAGAAAACACATTTTTAGATATGTGATCTATTACTCATAGTTAATTCTGTATGTTTAATGATACCTTTCAGTATTTGTCATAAGTAGGGTTTCAAAATGATAGAGCAGTTCTTATTTGAAAATAATTTTTCGACATCATTGGCCATTTTTCTCTTCAAAAAACAAGGATGCGACTAATAAATATTTGACATTAGTGAGTTGTATTTTCCTAACATACGTAGTGATCAGGTTCTGTGTTTGTGTCTTTTTGAAGGCAATTATACCTAAACAAAGGAAAATGGATTATTAAACCTATTAAAACTTTATTAAGCCTGCTATGAATTTTTATGCAAAATTATGTAAATCACAATAGATTTCAAGTGGTGTGAGGACAGATACATTTATGTGTTATGCCTCTGTGTGTAAAAAAATTAAAGTTAAAAATTTTAGCATCGAATATATAAAAGGTAGTTGAAACACAGAATTTTAGGTGGAAAATAAATATTTTAAAAATTTTACGAAAAACGTCTATTTGGAAACAGGCATGGTTAAGATATCTCTCATTATGTTCTCCCATTTGGCATTGCTGTTTGTCTCCTCTCAAAATTCCAGAACATCCATTGTTAGATGATCTAAACCAGCTTGATACATGGCACGTAAATTCCTGGCTTGTATTGAAATAATTTCCATCAAATTATTTTTTGACATATATTTTTAAAATTGTAGAATGGTATTTTGTATTGTGTTTATTTTTTTCTCTACGATTCGGTTGGGTTTTCCTAAATTCTAGGTTAAATTCTAAAAGTTAGCTGTGACTTTTGTGAAAACTTTTAATAGTTTACTTGAAGTCATCTTTAAATAATTGCTGTAGGAATACAATTTCCCCTTTTTGCAATTGTGCCCTTGCATCTTTTTATTCCAAAAAAAAAGATTTGATCAGATTTTATCTTGAAAAGGAATTATATTTCACTTTTGCTGCAAGTACAATGTGCCAAATGATATTGGTCTGTAAGAGTAATTGATTGGTTAAAATTAGACTTCTGTCCATGGAAATGTCAAAGGCAATTTTAAATTCCATACAATAAGACCACAAAAACAATTTTAAGGGTCTGAGCTAAATCTGTATTGCTGCTCTTTTAGAGTAATTCACAGATTTAGTCATAAGGAGTCTCATACAAAATTTCAGTAGTTTCTAAGGGTTAAGTATCCTTTTACTTAATTTTGCACAAGCTATGTATCATGTGATTTAAATGCTAGTTCTAGTGAGGTGCGCTAATAAATAAAGGAACTTCTTTCTCTGTTCTGAAATGTTAGGACACAAAATTACTTCCCCCTTCTCCATGAATTTTCTTGAATTGGTAGACTTTATATTCTAAAAACAATTTGGAAATGTAATTGTTAAGGTCTCATCACAAACCATTCTTTGCAGAACGGAACTTTTGTGTTGGGTAGTATGGAAACAAATTTTAATGTGTGCTTACTCCTAACTAGTTAAACAGCGATTTTTGACTGCTCTCTACCCTTTAAAATGTTTTCCATTGCTTGGGTTTGGTACAGACGAAATGTGTAAAAATTTCTTTATTCTTTTGGTTTTCTTTTAGATAAACACAGTTGCGAATCTCCAAGGGAAACTTTTTAGCTTCAGAGATCTACTTTTTTAAAAAAACTCTCTGACATATAATTATACTTCTGATTGATATAAAGTCAAATACAGTACTCCCTCTTTTCTTTTCCTCAGAAAAACATTAGGCATCTGATTTGGTAGAGTGAACAGTAGAAAAAAACCAATATGTTTAGCCATTAAAAATAGAGTTCAGCCATAACAGGAAAAGTTGTCACCACATTGTGTGAGCATTTCATTTTTAGGCCAAGTTCTAAGCCTCCTAGAACACTCACGCAATTTGTGATTACCTATTTGTTTTGTTATTAAGTGTAATACATAAAGCATACCAATATTTAACATGGTCATTATTCTGCTGCTTAAGCAAAGAAAAGTGGATTTGTGTATTTCACTCTTAGGGATCTTTTCTTTCATATTTTCCCATATTGAATCAATTTTCCTTTTCTTCTAACTAAAAAAAAAAAATCCATTATGTTAAAAATATGCAGTAAAATAATAATGTCCCAGAGCTCTTGAAAATCTTTATATTGGGGCAGATTTCTCTATTTTTTTTTTTAAATTTAGCCAATCAGAAGTGAAACCCATCAGCAGTCATTCTTTTATCTCTCAGCAACACCAAAAAACATCTCAAGACATGAAGTAAAGAATTACATGTCTAGTTGAACCCTTTCAGGATGCTAAGTCAAAGCCCATGTTTAGCACACAGCAGACTTGGAACCGAAGTCAGCCGCCTCATCTTACAAAAAGTACATCATTGTAATTACCCTCTACTTACACAATATCTTCTATGTAATACAGACTTTAAAAAAAATTATTTCCAATTTATATTGGAAAACTTTGGTTCCTGGAGATGAAGTTATTTGCGTGACATCATAGCAGATGTAAAAGAGAGGTGGGAAAAAAGAGAGGCCTCTTGATTTTTGGTACATTCATTTTCTTCTGAGCAGTACAAACTTTTCTGCCTTCATTAATATGCTTACTGGTTCCATCTTTACTTTGACATCAGAAGCCACACGGCAGGTGCTAAAACACAATATGCTGAGTGCAAAAAATGTCAAGTTTTCAGATGCATACTGGCCAAACATGGTCAATTATTTCAATATTTTCAAATGTTCACTTTGTTAGCCTTGTGAATTCGAAAAATCGAAAATTGTCTCTGGTAAGAGACTCTATTCAGGCAGCCCCTCAAGGCACTAGATCAAGTATGCAAGGAGGAAATCCTGGTCTCAAGGGTTTTGCCCTTGGCCTGGGAGACTTCTCAGATTGAATCGAATAACCAGTAGGATAGTCAGCGATCCTCTATTCTCTGTTACAGAAAAAGTTATCAGAAAACTAGTTTGGTGCAAGAGCATGTTTCTGTTACCGAGAGATGCTGACTCAGCCTTTAACTGGTTTTTCTGTCTTGGAGTTTCAGCTGGTAGCCTCACAGACTATTGGCTGTGGGAGATGATGCTCTTTATGGAGCTCTTTCATCAATTTCTTTCAGAATTATTTATCAAACACTATGGGCTAGGTGCTGTTTGAGTGCTGGGCATATGGTGGTGAGCAAGACCAGTGAGGGCCCTTCCCTCATGTAGTTTCCAATATAATTTAGTCTCCTAGGGATGAGTCTTATAACTTTGGGCTAGTGGATCAAAAGGAGTAGAGAGATCACTAATATATATACGTGGAAATGAGGATCATTTGAGTACAGCAGGGTGCTGTGGAAATGGGTTCTGTAGGGAAGGGAGGGTGTAGGATTTTAAACTGAATAACAATGGGCTGAAGAAGTCATGGCATGACATTGAGAAACAGACTAAGAGAAAAAGCAAGGGCGGGGGGAAAAAAACTATCAGCAAGTTTTTTTGTGTGTGGTTGGTTGTCTGCATGGAACAGAGGGTCTTAGTAGAGGTGTGCTGGGGTGTGGGTCATGAGTGGGGAAAACTCAGCCCCAAAGCATACATATAGTTACAGCGTCTGTTTTATCACACTGTAAAAACTTGCTTTAATGAGAGTAGGTACAAATTGTATTGGGAGCATGGAATCAAATGCTTAGGTTTGCCTTGTGGAAATCTCGACAAAGGAGAGAGCAGTACTAGGCATAGGAGAAGGATCCGTGGGATATTTGCCAGATAGGCAAGTGCATGTGGGTGTTATTATCAGAGAGGTGATGGGCTACTGTAGCTGGAACCATTGCTTAGTCACCACCAGGGCATCTGGAAGTTGAATGAGAAAGAGATGGAAATAATCTGAATATAGGATCATGGAGGTTAGTTGAGAAAAAAGATATTATCAAGGAACAGGGGCTTGGTAATGGATTAAGAATAGTACGTCTATGTGACAGAGCAGCCTCTGCACCAACGTTCCCTTACCAGCCTTGTCATTAAACAGAGGTGCCCATTTGCAAGTCAGCTGACCTCTGTTAAAAGTGTGATCCTAGCCTTGGAGCAGTGAAAATGTTTGTGGACCTCAGAGACTGATTATCTGGATCCTTACTTGACTTGAGTTAATCTGCTGCAGGTCAGCTGTTGAAGAGTAAGGAGGCAACTGTGTCATTTCAAGATGGCAGATGGGGCAAGACAGAATAAAGTTTGGCCAAGTATTTTTTTTTTTTTAATCTATGCCACTCATTTGTAGGTGACCTCTTCACCTTGTTATGTACCTTTATTCTGCACCTAGACCTCCAGTTTCTTGATGGCTTTGTTCATATCCCACCGCAGAGTGGGCATTAAGTAATTATTGCAGTGTGATTGAAAACCGAATATATAGCCCAAAGGAAGGGGATGAAATATAGTGCTGGATACCACACCGTATTGTCAGCAACTCTAAGATTTCACCTAAGTGTCTTCTCCCGTAGAGCCGACCAGACTTTCTTTTTTCAGCCTGTGATCTGGATGAGACCACACCTCAGGGCTCTCCAGGCTGCAGACAGGCGGTGCCTTAATATGTACGATGCAATCTGCAGATGGGGCGTCAGCCTTCCCTTTGTGGCATAATTCCTATGGACAACCTAACATGGGGATTTAATAAAAATGTACATGTATTCTGCAAAGAATCCAACAACAAATGAAGGAAACTTTTGCCTGCCTTTGAAATGGGTGGACCCTGCAACATTGGTCTGTTTGAAGTGGCATCCTGACCCATATGCAAAGCGTTCCTTCCTATGTGCCATTACTGCTCTAGAGCACTAAATCCTGATAAGACACATCCTTTACAGTGGGAATATATTCTTAGTTTTTAAGCTTTTCTGATGTGCCATTATTGCTGCTGTGTTTCCTGTTTTATGTAGGTGGTAGCCCTGGGAGAGGTACCAGATGGGACTGTGGTTACTGTCATGGCGGGTAACGATGAAAATTATTCTGCTGAGCTCCGAAATGCCTCTGCTGTTATGAAAAACCAAGTAGCAAGGTTCAACGATCTGAGATTTGTGGGCCGGAGTGGAAGAGGTAGGTCTCTTGATTTTTAATATTGATAGTGGAATAAACACATCAGGATCTTCTGATGAAATGTAGGCTAGTCTGTATACAAATCAGCACCTTCTCCCACTGAATGGAATTGCTGAAGGTTTTATTTAAATATGTCCAGATGAAGTTGAGTGTTTTTCTCAATGCTCAGGCCTTTTTCATTTGTTTTATGATATTGAAAATTCAAACAGTGTTTTCAGAAGAACTAGTCCCTAATTTCACTGGGTTGTGAGCATATACGGTGGAGAGAACAGTTGGAGATTCAAGTTCTGAATTATGAGGAGCCAAATAACTGAGTAAATGGAGTGGCAACGAGTAAAGAAAAAGGAATGCATTGGATCAATTTCCAGATAACATCAGTTTTGCTCTAAGTTGTGGCCAAGGACAGCTAGCTAGTGTAATGCTCTTCACTTGGCACATAGGTTACCTCTGTATGATTTAAATTAACTCTTGTAATAAGAATCTATTTTTAAAAATCATAGTTTTTTACATGGCTTCTCATTTGCATAAGTGAATGATGTATTACCTATGTTAGAATGACTATAGAGTGTGGTCTAGACAGATGAGTGATTAAGATTCAATTAATTTCCACATTATTTGGGAGTCCTTAAGAAGGTAATAAAATAAAAAATAATTTCTTTTAGCATTTTCATAGTTGTTTTATAAAAGGGATTAATGTTTTAGGAAGAAAACCTGTCTCTAAGGAAACCAATATTTTGGCTTTTATTTTCTTTCCTGTGGAGAGACTTTTAATAGTCCTTTACAAGAAGTATTATGGTCATTTATATATTTATTGAATCTAATATTTCCATTTTAAGTATCTCAATAAGAAGAGAGAAAATAGACCACTTTAGAATGGAGGTGAAATAAATTAGAATGACTTATTGGAACAACTTCTACCCAGGTTCGAATTAGGAAATGAGAAGCATCAGTTTTTAAACCATGTCCAATAATTGCTCTTTAGTTTGGATCAGATGTCATATTATTACCATTGTAAAAACTTGATAAGGGAAATTCAAGCAAGGCTGTTTCCGATGAGTAGTTTTAGTTTACTTTCTAGGAACAGGGCCAAGAAGCTGTACTTTTTAACTTAAAAAAAAAAAAATGATGCATGCTAATGAGATACTGTCACTGAAAGGTTGTTTGAAATAAAATGAGGCTCAGAGCCTCTTGTAGACTCAAAACTAAAAGGGTTATCTCTGCATCAGATTTAGTTTACTTTCATTAAAAGGAAAAAAGACACATCCTATCTCACTGTTGACTGATTAGGTGTGAAGTGTGCGCATTTTTTTTTTTCCTGTTACTGGTGCAGGTCCACAGTACAATTAAAGTTTCTCTTTTTTCTAGTAGGAATCAAGAAACATTTGAAAATGATGATTTACCTTCGTGCTCTGAATTGCATCTATCTTCTTATGTAACATTATTTTGTTTTTAATTAGAGTAATGAATTTCCGCGTTTAGAAGACTGGACACTATACTTACAGATCCCAGCTAGTGTTTCCATTTACCTTGCTTTTGCATTATATAGATGCTGCATAACTTTTCTCTGATCAATTTGAGTAGAAACTATGGCGAAGTGATAGTGTACTTTGTAAACCCTCAACATATTTATTTAAGAAACTTCAAAGAGAAACAAAGGGTGTGCACTGTTTTACTATATTGGCTTTCTGAGTTTTGGCTGGTTTCCCAAATAGCAATTTTTATATTTAAAAAAAAAAAAAAAGACAGACTTAACTGCTTGCAGACTTTTCACGCATGGAAGATGAAGAAAGCTTCTTTTGATGAAGTGTAATTATGTCCAAACAGAGCTGACCCCCTCCCCCTATATTTCTTATGATCTTAACTGAAGAAAGTAGGATTTTTCCTTTGAAGCAGCCGGGACTTGGTGGAGGATCTGAAATGCTACAGTCTGCTGCCAGAGGCAGGATGGAGAAATTGGTCCAGACTTGTCTTCGAGACTTAGATTGGGGGTGAGGGGAGCGGGTGGAGAGAGAAAGAAAAAATTGATTTATCACTAATAATAGATTTTTATATCACATTAACGTTATACAAAAGGAAATGGTAATATCAAACTGAAATCAAGAGGACAAAAGGATAGAGAACACTGATAGAGATACCATTCTTAGAGAAAAAAAAAAAGTCAGTTTTTCAGTGGCAGGAAACCCTTTAACCTGCCTGGGTACCTGACCTGCTTTCTAAAAAAAAAATGTCTTTCCAGCTTCCTCTTTGATTTTTACACTTCTACATTTCTCTTAAGTTACGAAGTCTGGATCATCACATTGCTACCCTGGGATTTCTTTTTCCCCAATGCTTTAAAATTTTCTATTTTGAAGAGCATGAAAAAATAAAGAGTACCAAGTTTCTCAAACGTTAACACTTTTTCTTTTCAGTGGTAGACAGATAAATTCTCAGAAATTGAAAAACAGTTTTAGATTTATAAAGGAGTCACTTCACTACTGACTTTGTCACTATGGGTTATCTGATGGCTTTTGAAAGTGCTTTGAATTAAAAGTAGAGCATCTGGGAAGCTTGTATCAAGTTAGGAGTGGCTTATGTTTTTTAGCTTTTTTTTTTTTTTCCCTTTTTTTTTTCTCCTTTGTATTTTAAACAGAAGTATTTGATATTTCAACAGAAATATGTGGTCCTTAAATTTTCTTGGTGTGCTTACTCACTTTTACATCATACATGCTGCTTGTAGTTTACAAGCGGTTTTAAGCACCTACAGTATACAGAGCATGGTACTATATCGGTCTAAGATACAATCCTTGCATGCACTCTTACCCTATCAATAGCCTCTGGAGCTAAGTTAGAATTGTCTTTCAATGGCAGTTCCTATGTTTATCTCGGAAAATATATGACTCAAGGACATATTTTGGAATTAGTTCCTAGATGAAGCCAAGGATGATATAATTAGTTGTCTAATGAGTGCTGGCTAGCTCCCTCAGTAAGAGTCTGCATTTTTTATCACTTATGGAATTTGAAAAAAAATTTTTAATTTAAACAAAATTAAGTAGATTATGAGTAGTCACATAAACATTTGACAATGTATTATTATTTATGAGGTGAAAAACCAATTACTTATTTGGGTGGTAGTTTCTGGAAGTTTCTTTTTTTTTTTTTTTTTTTTAATTTTATTTATTTATTTATGACAGTCACACAGAGAGAGAGAGAGGCAGAGACACAGGCAGAGGGAGAAGCAGGCTCCATGCACCGGGAGCCTGACGTGGGATTCGATCCCGGGTCTCCAGGATCGCACCCTGGGCCAAAGACCGGCGCTAAACCACTGCGCCACCCAGGGATCCCCGAGTTTCTGGAAGTTTCTTGAACATTATGTTCATGTTCCTTCTGAGGGGGCAGTAAGAGGTAGAAGAAACCTCCTTGATTTTTATTTTAGTTGTTAAAGTACATCTTGATCCTCAGGATTTGATTTTTAGAAGATCGTAGTCATACTTAAATAATAGTTTCCTCTCCTCCAAACTTCCCTCTTTTAAAAAGAAATTTTTACTGGTTCTGCTTTGAACCTGTGTGGATGCTTTATACTTAAAGGGTACATTTTATATTGGCTTTTGTTCTTACACAAGATGTTTGAATTCGGGAGAAGCATCGGTGACTTTGAATATCCGAAGGAAAACGTGGAAGTCTCAAATAGCAATATTCTCGGAACCAGTTTAGATAAGTTCATCGATGGTATTGCTAGCAGGTTATTTAGACTCATCGAGGACATGTGAGACATATACATCCTCGATTTATATTAAGATTTGTGCCATGGATGACAGTTGCCTTACAAGCACCGCCCTTGGAGAAATGCAGTCCTGGCTCATGGACCATTGATCTGATCCAGAATGGCGTCTTTTACGTTTAATCTAAATTAATTTTCAACTTAGGGGTTCACCCCATTCACTCCCCCAGATCTCTACATTGTTTTGAGGTCTCCATCTGGATCCAGTGGCTTCTTATTCAACTTTTTAATCTCCAGGTCTGTATGCTTGGAGTTTTCTGTAACTAGTTTAGACTGCCAGCTGCCTTTTTCTTCCACTTAGGCCTAATGTTTATAATAAATCCTCTGGTTCCTAACCAGACAATTGCTTTTCTTAAACCCATGTAACATTCAGTCTATTATGGATGAAATATGATCTATCAGTGACACTTTAAGAATAGATGTTTTCATCATCCTAGCCGAGATACTACATTAGTGGATTTGTATTTACTGTTTCTTGGTCTTACAAAGCTGATTGGGACATGTGTAGAAACCAATTACCTATTAATTTTAAAATATGTTCTCTGACAAAGTTTAAGAGAAGAGCACTAATTTTAAGGTCTGGAAGATCTGGGTTCAGTCTCTGATTTTTTTTCCTCTTTCTACTTGTGTGGTTGAACTACTAAGCCTCTGTGGGCTTGGGTTTCCTCATTTGTGAACTGCAGGTGATGAACTTAACTGGATAGGATTAAATAAGATAATGTGTGTGAAGTGGCTGGCACTTACTAGATTTCTAATCAATATCCATCTTTTCCTGTCTGCTCCCCTCCCCTGCTTCTTCTGTCTTGTCTTCCTTTTCTTTCTTTTAAATATTGGCCATCGAAAAGTAGAGCGAAAAGACTTAAAACTATATATACCGAGTAACAAATGATGTGTGTCTTAAACATATTTTAGGAACTTACATGGTCTGGGTTGAAAAGAAAACCCATTCACTAGATTTGACAGCCAAAGACCTGTTCTACATTAAGCCTTATATATAACCTGTTCCATATTAAGCTTTGAAAAGATTGCATTAAACTCTGCATTGCTACATATTGTTTAAGATTTGTGTTTTGATTTAATACCCTCAAGCTTTCAGTAAAGGGAAAAATAGTCTCTGACCAAAAAACAAAGCAAAACAAAACGAGCTGTTTCAAGGTCTGGTACAGGAGCAGGCCAATTGCACAGGCTGGCCTGAGATTGCCGAAGGTTTTATTGAGTCACTGTTTCACGCCCACCTTTTCCTGTCTTGTAACAGTTTGCAGTTTTGACTATCTGACATGACTAACCGTTGCAAATCTAACTGATTACAACTGTCAGTGAGTCTACTGTGTAACAGTCTGGATCTTCTTCTGGAGAACACAAACATCCGAATCTGCTACCAAACTTCTCCCTGTCTTCTTTCCCCCACCTCCATTCATCACCTCTAGCTCATTAATTTGAAACATCAGATGTAATATTTCAATGAAGTGCGCTGTGGGCAAAATGCACCAATTCCTATTTATGTTGGGAGATATCACGTACATTTAGCAAAAAATAAGTCACTGTCAGAGAGTTATTTCAAAAAGATTTAACAGCAAGGATTGTATGTTAGGGAAGGGGTGGGCAGGGAGGAGAAGAACTCTGTTCCAGTAATGATGAAATCATCATACCACAGGCACATTAAGGCCAGGACAGGAGACATCGGCTCCTGTTAAAATGATTCCCATAAGAACCTTACTCTTTCATCTTCTTATTGTAGTGCAGTTAAGCAAATGAAATGCTAAAGCCATGTGAAGTAAATAACATAATCAACAGTGATTTACTATTGTTCTCTCATGGGGTCATGACCTAATCCTAAATAAAGACTTCTAAAATTGTCTGTGTTTGGATGTGTTCCTGATGTTGGAGAAAGCTGAAAGGAAGAGAATCCTCCTCAAGTGGACCAGAGTTTTTGTTTTTATTACCACGGTTGCTACTGAGCAGCTTCTTTGGGGAGTTGGACCTCTCTTGTTTAGCCCTGCAGTGAAGACGAAGAGTTTAATCACTCCCTACAGTGGTCATCAGAGGCCTTGTCACTGAGAATAAGGAGCCCTGTCTCTTTGTTTCATGACCTCCTCAGAGATGCTCGAGTGCAATTTGGAAAGTCTGTGCTGCTCTGTTATCTCAGGTGCTGTCTTTTTATATTCACTGTGGATTTTCCCCTTTTACATCTGCAGGCAAGAGTTTCACCTTGACCATAACTGTCTTCACAAATCCTCCCCAAGTAGCCACCTATCACAGAGCTATTAAAGTTACAGTGGATGGACCCCGGGAACCCAGAAGTAAGTACTTGCCTTCCTATTGGAGACGGTAACAGGGTGTGTGGAGACCCTATGAGGAATTTATCCCAGAGCTGTCAGCACTACTTTCGTGAAAACGGTTTCTTTGCAGACTTTGCTACCTGCGTGCGTTTTGACGAGGGGACAGTTTGCAGAGCTTCACAGTTTGTAGGAGATCAAATTACACTTTGAACTTTGTCACAAAATCAATAAGGCCAACCTAACTCGGGGGGACATGAAGGGGTAATTATTGGGTCACGGTAACTATGTGCAAAGACATTCTGCTCATCCGCTGTGCACAGTAGACAGGGCAGGCCAGACCCATGAGAGCTGAGGAAGGAAACAACAGACTGAAAAATCTTGAGCTTAGTCAAAAAGCATTTGCGTGTGTTTCCCATGGTCGAAGAATGTGTTTTAACTTTTTAGCTCGCCCACTCAATTCCCTTTATAAAGAGCACATTGGTTAATTACAAAGAATTTATTTGCAAATGATAACTTGCTTGATTGTTACAACACTGTTGTTTGGTCATGTTCTGGTAATTGTTATAGATAGTTTCTTTTAACAGATAGAGTCAAACCAGGTGTAAATCCGCCTTTGTGTGTTTGTCTGTCTGGACACCCAGGGGGTTTATCCTGGTGTTCGTTTCAGATAGTACACATAACCCATTGGGGCCGATACGCATTTTCCTCCTAAATCTAAATTGAGATAGATTTTCTTCCCCACTTCACTCCCCGCCCCCAGAACCGATTTGATCAAATTTGGTAGAGCAGCATTTAAATGTATTTGGGGATTAAAGATTATTTGATATATATGACATGAAACCTCCTGTGCCAGTGGAAACATATTGAACTCTACCTTTGATGAGTGAAAACATCAGAGCCCCAACCATTGTGTTTAGAGAGTTTTATTTGATTTGTAGTAGAGGTACAGCTGGCAGAAATATCTGTTATATATAACGATACACCTGCCTGGACAGCCAGAGTGACCTATCTTCTCTTCCCCTAAAATTGAAGGAAAAGATCAAGTTTTCTTCTCCCCAAGTAGCAACATCTTTTAGCAGTGAATGAAGGGTGCCTTGGGTTCTTCTTGCCACTATCTTTTCACAAAGGCTCATTGCTTGTCTGAACTGGAGAGGTTTCCTGCCTCAAAAGCCAGTCTTTGAGGCTTTTCTTCTCTCCTCCTTTCATGTGTATGGCTTCTTCTAGGTTCACAGTGCTGGGTCAATGCTGGCTCTGTTCAGGTTGAGAATGTTCTGTTAGGTAGTGGCCACACACATATCTCTGGTCGCCCCACGTCTCTGGTCATAGGAGCCAGTGATCATGCAGTGCAAGTGACTAGAACAGAGCAGGGCTGTCTTGTCTGGTTTGGGGCTTTGGCTGACGTTCGTGGACTGCCGTAAATTGGGGAAGATGCCTTGCGATGGAAGCCACGTTATCTAATTAGCCTTCGAGTTCCTGAAAAGGCAGAGACATCCATTTCAGTCATGCATAAAGCAGGACAGCAGTCTTTTAACATTTAGCATTACTAACACTTATCTTTTAAAGATGTTTCCTGCTGATCTCAGCAGCTTTTCTCACTTCTTGGAAAAACCATTATTGTGTGTGTGTGTGTGTGTGTGTGTGTGTGTGTGTGTCTTTGTGTGCCTCTGTTTGTGTATGAGTCCATACATTCAGGAGTTGAAATTCAGAAGTTGATGGTTGGGAGAGGAAACAGGAAAGTGATGACAAAAGATGAGGAAGCAGGGTAGCTTTGGGAAAGTCACTTCTCTCTCAAGTGACTTTACCTCCTTCCCAAGAGGTTGTTGGCAGAATTAATTAGTTGATAGGCTTACTACCCTGAAAGGGCAGAGAAATGCTCTGAAAGCATGGAGGGTTCAGGGTAGAGGGGCAGATGATCTATGTGTGACCTGAGTTCAGGCTCTGGCGCTGAGGGTGGGAGGGGGAGCAGATACAGATCTTGAGTGGCAGACCACTGAGTAACATTTTTCACCAACCAAAAACGTGTGTGACAATATGATATCATTTCTCTGACTTTATGAAGTGGCTTGCCAAACTCAATGCCTGGATACAAGGATGGGTATGGTGTCAGGAATATTTTAGTCCTATAACCTTGAGTCTCTGTACTGGATTATTTCCTTCTGTTCTTGGCCATCCTGGGCATTGAGGGCATAGCACTCTTCTCAGTATTGTTCTTTAAATTTGAGAGTCCTGGGTGTGAAAGATGCCCGGGATTTTGCATTTTCTTCAACTATAATAGGATTTAGATTGATTGGTGCATAAACAACGTTAAATGGAGAATCCTCCAGAATGCAGGTTGGCAAACTTTTTCTATGAACTGCCAAATAGTAAATAATTTCAGCGCTGTGGGCCATATCTTCCCTGTCATGAGGACTCAGCTCTGGCAGTGTAGCTCAAAAGCAGTCAAAGCCAATACATAAACGAGCGGTTGTGGCTTTGTTTCAATAAATCTTTATTTACAAGAACAGGTGGTGGGTCCGATTTGGTATGCAAGTTGCAATTTGCCATCCCTTGCTCTAGATTTCAAAGTGGCTTATGTTATTAACCCTTAACAGTAGGGCTTTAGAAAAAGGCTTTCCTGACCAGAGAGAAAAAGACAATGTAATCGTTCTCACCTTATCTCCGGCAGAATTATAATTCTTTAAGTAGTGGTTGTCACAGAGATAGTATCTACCTGTTTATTACTGTAATGGTTTTTTGGGGTTGGGGATTTTATATCATTGATACCTGTTAATGGAATTTCACTCCCTCCTCCAGAGATCAGAATATATGTATTGAAAGAGGCTACTTTTGGTGGATTAGCTATTTGGACAAGGACAAGTTTCTGGATTAACTGGTTGGGTCTTTATTCAGCCAAGCATAGTGATGAAGGGTGTGGGCTTTGGTGTCAGACTGTCTGGATTGAATCCCAGGTCCACCACTGACTAGCTGTATGGTGGTAGGCCAGTCACCTGGCTTTCCTTTGCCTCAACTTCCCCATCTGTTAAAGTGAAAATAATAATAGTATTTTCCTCATCAGTTGCTGCAAAGACCTTAAATGATGTAATGTATGTAAAATACGTAACACGGTGACCATCATGTAGTAAGTGCTCATTAAGTGTGAGTTGTTACTGCATAAATTCCCTTCAGTGTCAGGAGTTTGCTGTAGCGTTTGGCTTACAGTATGCTTCCAGGAAATAGATACCATCTAGGCTCTGCCCCTTGTGTATTATTTTTTTTCCTTGCAGATGGTTTTGCTAATTTATGCTCATTACTAAATGACAGTAAGAAGTGTTATAAACTGTGCCTTGAGCAGGTATTCCTGCTGCCTGGGGACAGCTGTGCAGAAGTGATGATCACCATAATTTGTTTGTAGTGAAGAAAAGTCCAAAAGAGGATGCGATGGCACTCGTGCCCCACTCTGAGGCCCTGTGCATCAGCACATCTGCCAAGACTTGCTTTTCACTCAAAAAGCAGGAAGGTTCCATCCTTCTATGTTGTCTGTTTCTGGCAGCTGAACCGGTGCTGTCACATCACAAACAACTTCTTTTCTTAATATACACATCTGGCGTTGGCAGTTGGACTAACTTCATAAGAGTGCACATGATCATCACTCATTACAAGATTAAAAAGTACCCCATGGCATCATTGATGTTTTCTAACTTTGATCTTTTGCAGTTGTGATTCATCTCAGTTATAAAACTTCCCTTTAAAGGAACATAGCCGATGACTTATTAGAACCTTCATCTTAAGTAGCGTAAACATGAAAATGGTGCACATCTTTACAAAATGCCATTTGTTTTCTTTGCCAGCTTATCATTTTAAGACATGACATCATACTTAAGATCCCAAATTTGTAAGTCTTGTGTTTAGGCAAGGCGTTTTGACCTTCTGTTGGCAAGTGAGCACCGAAGAACAACTGCCGTATGTTCGCCAGCAGGAGAAGTCAGTGTAGCAGCAGCAGCAGCAACGGTAATGCATTTGGATGCCTAACTCTTTCAAACATCAGTTTCTATTAGGATCCTCTGTTCCACGTGTGCCCTTGGTTCCAACTGCAGTCTGACTTAAGGAGTTTCTACGGGAAGGTGAACACTTGGTTAGCAGTGTCGTGGTGGTGGTTCTGAGTTAGGGAAGAGGACTGATGGAAAAGGTATTATTGGCTGTGCAGAGGATGGAAAAAGTAAATCACCTTACGTAGTCAGGATCCTTTTAATTCTCTTGCTGTTTTTTCAGTTATCTATTGCTAAATAACAAACTGTCACAAAACATAATTTTTAAAGACAACGACCAGTTTATTATTCCTCATGGTTTGGTTGGGCTGCCTGGGGTTCATCTGGATGGGTTTTCTGTGGCCTTGCCTGGGGTCTTTTGTGTGGCTGCAAGAAGATTGTGGCTGGTGCTGGAACACACATGATGGTTTCATTCTCATGTCTGCTGCCTTGGTGGGATGGCAGGAAGGTTGGGCTTGGCTGGAACAATGGGACAGCTGGGCCTTTCTCTTTCTCCCTGTAGTCCTAGAGCCTTTCCCCCTCCACGTGGCCTATCCATCTCTCCAGCACAAGCACAGTCTGACTTCTTACATGGCAGGTCAGGGCTCCCAAAAATGCAATAATGGGAGCTTTTAGGCCTTCTTAAGGCTTCTTAAGGCTTCTTAAAGCTTAGAACTGCCATGGAATTACTTCTTCCATATGCTGTCGGTTAAAGCAAGATACAGTTAGTTGCAGCCTATGTTGAAGGGGAAGAAACCCACAAAGACATGAGTGATGGGGGTAGTGGTTCATTGGTTCACCAGTACCTCAACTTCCTTAAGTGCTTAGATGGCAAATATCATTGTTGCCACAGAAGAAATGATATTTTTTGAGGTATCGTCTTCTGAAAGGTCTCTTGACTTTTTAATCTGGAGGACATTTAAAGTTCTGCTTGTTTTTCTGTCCAGTGTTTACAGGATTTGTGCAGCACTCAAGAGGGCAGGATATATGAGGCTAGGGGGGGTCAGGTTTGGCCACAGTACCGTGATGCTTTATCATCAAGGGAGGAGGTAGTTCAAGTCCCGTCAGCTTCTTATCAGAGTTTTAAGGAGAGAGCTGAGTCTCCAGCCAGTGCCCTCTGGTTACATTAATTCATAATCAAAGAGGTCCTCTTCCCTGCTAAGATCCATTCAAGAAGCCAACCATCAAAATCACAAAGTCTTTACCCTACTTTCCTACCTACCTCAGTTTCTAAAAAAAAAAAAGTTCTACAAGGTGACTCTCAGTTTTGTTTTTATTTTTAAGATTTTATTTATTTGAGAGAGAGAGAGAGAGAGAGAGAGAGGCAGAGACACAGGCAGAGGGAGAAGCAGGCTCCATGCAGGGAGCCCGGCATGGGACTCGATCCCAGGTCTCCAGGATCACGCCCTGGGCTGAAGGCGGCGCTAAACCGCTAAGCCAGGGCTGCCCATGACTCTCAGTTTTAATTATTGTAACCTCCTTCCAAATGGAGGATATTTGGTAATTAATTATCAGATGAATTAAGGGTGAGTGTTACCTTGGGTACTTGGTATTTGCAGGTCAAATGGAGGTGCACCAGACCAATACTCCTATGAGAGATGAACATTTAATGTTTGAACATAAAGAGGTTATTAGCCTTGCCTGGCAACATGGCAAGTCTGTAGCAGAAGTATTTTATGAATCCTCAAATGGAAGAGCCTGGAGGTTTTATAGTTTATATCATCCAGCTTTGGAAGTTCTCACTTGCTAGCACATCTGTAAACCTGATAGCCTGACAGACATGAGGAGGTGTCTAAGTTTTTGGGTGCTGTGCCCTAGGGAAGCAAATCATAGTTACTCCTTAAGGAGAGACCAAAGTTGTCATCTGTGTCCTTCTTGCTGGGACACTACCGTTACTATTGACCAGCTAGCTCCGTGTCCTAACCCGGTGGGAGAAGGAAGAAGATCTGCTCTTCTTTTCCTGCAACACTGCCCTGCTTGGCTGCATTTTTTTTTTTCTTTTAAGATTTTACTTACTTATTTGATAGATTGAGGAGAGAGAAAGAGAGCAGAGCACGAGAGCAGGCACATGCATGAGCAGGGGTGGGGTGGGGCTGGAGGAGGGGCAGAGGGAAAGGGAGAGACTCTCAAGTAGACTCTGTGCTGAGTGGGGAGCCCAACTTCCAGCTCAATTTCAGGACCCTGAGATCATGACCCTGAGATCATGACCTGAGCCAAAATCAAGAGTCAGATGCCTGACCGACTGAGCCACCCAGGTGCCCCCCTGCTTGGCTGAGTTCTGACTTGAGTAAGGGCTGGCACCTAGGCAAGGAAGAGGCTGTCTGGAAGTGCAAGGTAATGTTTTTATTTCTCAGACTGCCTCAGCACCCTGGCTCACTCAGCTTGTCAGGCTTAGGTCCTCAGCCAAACTGGTTTCTTTTCCTGCTTGCACATTCTCACCTGTGCATCACAAGTTTATAATTCTTTGGGGATAGTTTTATTATTCTGTGTTCTTAAGGCACTTCCAGCTGAAGAAATGTTACCTTATGAACCTAAGTTAACAGACTTACACGAAACAGGGTGGTTCTGGGCACGGCATCATCTCATTATTCTCTAATTCTGTTGTACCTAGACCTGCTTTTTCTAGCCCCGTGGAGGGTGGAGAGATTCGAGATTCGAGGGGCTGGCCTTTTCTCTTCCTCATTCCAGTTAATTTCAATGGCAGCTCGCCTTCATCCTCCACCACCCTTCATCACAGTTGCACGAAAGAAAGAATAGACTTCTTGTGGTGGTTGGCCCATGCCCTCTGCTTATTTATGGACAGTGAACGCTTGTTTAGAGGTTGGCCGCACGTGAAAGGCGGGGAATGTGTAATATGTGTTGCATGGAGGGCTAGCAGAAGAATTTTTTTAAGGTCACTGGACATCTCTGGATGCAGTTCTTGGCATTCATAATCTTTCTGTCTGTGAAGATAATTTGAGAAAATCTTCATAGGTCTTGTCCCATACTCCTGATGCCACAGTCCTTAGTGCAGAGCATTAGTAGAAAAGCCAGTTACTTCTTGCCTCGGAGACTTCCCCTAGTTCTTCATGTGTCTCTGAAGTGCCCAAGGAATGGAAATTATGGGTAAATGCCTTGTTTTGATATTTACAAGTCAGTAAATATAAGCCATGGTTTGGTTGTCATGAATATTAATCATTTGGTCACTAGTATTTAGAGCATTGTTGAAAATCTTTGACTTAAGAGAATAAGAGCAGGTAAAACAAAACAAAACTGTTCCCTTTCCTTAAGAAAGATAGGGTAGTCAGAAGCGCTGCTAGAGGTCATGTCTGGTGGTTGGTGGAATGTGCTCTTGAGAAGAGCAGTTTTAAATCTCTTTCAGTACTTTTTTTTTTTTTTTTTTTTTTTTTTTTGTTGACTGACTGTCAGGAGCTGGGAAGATGGCCAAGAAGGAAATGACACATCGAGAGGCATTTTGTGTTGTGCAACATTCTGTGGAACTGATGCAAGGCTATATGGCCTGTTTACACATTCCTCCGCTAGCCGACTGCATGGCAGTAATTTACTTCAGCAGCACATGGCATGCTGTAGCAAGGAGCTATGGCCCTAACATCCTTTCATGGCAAATTAGCACAGCCGTTAAAACATGCTTGTGTCCCTCTTCTGCACTTTTTTCCCCCTGGCTTCCCAGTTCTGACGGGTGCTTTCTCATTGTATGGGACTTGTGTTAACAAGGAGCTGTGGCTTTCACAGTAGGAGCACATTTTCCATATGCACATGTTCCAGTCAATACATTTCCATCTAACTAAGTTATCGCATGGCAGGTTTTCAGGTGTATGTGTCCTAAAAACACACATATACTTGATCTAGTGTATCAGTGGTTTGTGTTTTGGTACAAGTCAGAAATCGTTCATCCTCAAAACAGTGTTAGGGACGTGAGAGAGAGAGAAAAAAAATTTATATTGATGAATTTATTATTAATTAATTAAAAAAAATGTTCTTTCCAAGAAAGAAAGTTCCTGATAGATCACTGAACTGTCTTACTTCTGTTTTTTATGCTATCACATTTTCTTCAAGAGGGACTAGACCAGATGAGAATGAATAGTATACTTAAAGATAATAGAGGAAAAAGATTGTGTTGCTGCTCTTTATGGTCATATATTTGTTCCTACCTAGCATATTTGTAGGATGCATTTGTCATGTGCACGAAAGCACATCTTGTAGTCTTCACGTAAAATCTCAAAAGTTGTTTTTTTTTTCTTTTTTAATCTAGGCAGGTATGGACAATAATTGCTCATGTTTTTCATGTACCTTTTGGAAATTGGTCTAAATTAATTAGGCCATTTAGGTCTAAGTTAATTCAAGGTCATATGCAACAGTTCAAGTAGGAGACTGTATTTGGGGTGTGGTACTTTAGTAGCAATGGGAGGGCTCCCTGTTCCTCTCCCAGTTTCTCTGCTGCTGTGCACTGGTGGCTAAAATCTATTTGCTAATAGACAAGAGCACCTCATTCAAATTCAGAGCTAAGGCTTAAGTCCAAACGTCTGGAAATGGTAACTCAGATTTAAATTCATATTAAGTCAAAGAGAAGTGATCCGTAATCCTGTTTTAGGAGCAGATTTTGGGAGATAAAGGGAGAGTAATTAATGAAGCCCTGAGCACTAGAAAGTAAACAGTGGCTCAAGTGTGCAGGGAGGACCTTAGCCAGCCTTGGAGGTGGCCACTGCCTGCTTGAACCCTTGCAAACTTGTTGCAGGTCAACATTCGCAATATGGATTTCTGATGCTTTGCAGGTCTGGCGTACCCTTAGCAAATGCAGGATTCTATAATTTTAAGGTGCGAGTTTTTGTTTTTTGTATTTCTATATTTCCTCTTTTGGCAAGTGTTTCCCTTTTACAGGATATTTATTATTCAGTTTTGTTCTAGATACGTACTGGCTTTCCTCCTCTACTAGTTTAAAAATTAACATGTAATTTCTTTCTTTCTTTTAGTAGTTACCCTTACCGTTTCAACACATATATCTGTCTTTTTAAAAAATCATTATTTTATTTTTTTTAGTTAAAAATGAGAACAGTTTAATATTAAGAACAATAACATAAGAAATTAGTTTTTGACAGATTAAAATTTTTTAACAAAGTCTCAAATAAATTTCAATTTCCATGCTATTAATACAAAGTTTAGAACAAGATATTGCTACAGTCATATGTTGCTATCTAAGATATGGTCATCTTCTCCCTAAAGAACCAGTTTTGGGGATCCCTGGGTGGCGCAGCGGTTTGGCGCCTGCCTTTGGCCCAGGGCGCGATCCTGGAGACCCGGGATCGAATCCCACGTCAGGCTCCTGGTGCATGGAGCCTGCTTCTCCCTCTGCCTATGTCTCTGCCTCTCTCTCTCTCTCTCTCTCTGTGACTATCATAAATAAATAAATAAAATTAAAAAAAAAAAAAAAAGAACCAGTTTGAATGGCATAGTGTACTTTACATTATGAATTAAAATTAACAAATGGGATCCCCGGGTGGCGCAGCGGTTTAGCGCCTGCCTTTGGCCCAGGGCGCCATCCTGGAGACCCGGGATCGAGTCCCACGTCGGGCTCCTGGTGCATGGAGCCTGCTTCTTCCTCTGCCTGTGTCTCTGCCTCTCTCTCTCTCTCTCTCTCTCTCTCTCTCTGTGACTATCATAAAAAAAAAAATTAACAAATGTCTTTAAATACATATATATACCCAAATATAAATACCTAAGAGTTTTAATGTTTTTAAAAGATTTTATTTATTTATTCCTGAGAGAGAGAGAGAGACAGAGAGAGAGAGAGACAGAGACAAGGCAGAATGAGAAGCAGGCTCCCCGTGGGGAGCCTGTTAGGGGACTCGATCCCAGGACCCTTCATGACCTGAGCTGAAGGCAGACGCTGAGCCACCCAGGTGCCCGAGTTTTTGTTTTTGTGTTTTTTTAATTAATCATGATCTCTGTCTGCCTCTTGGATACTATAAGAACTTCAGCATACTTTTAAATTGCTATCACTTCCTGTCTTCTGTCTTCGGTCATCTGATATTTTTTATCCACTTTTTATACTCCTCCGATTAATTGTTAGCACTGTTTAAATGGTACGTTTATTAATCTATTTGCTCACCATTCCTTCCTACACCTCAGTTCTTCCTTCCGGATTCAGTTTCCTTTTTCATGATACAGATCCTTTAGTAGTTCCTTCACAAGAACCTGTTAGTGGTAAACTCTGAGTTTTTCTTCCTAAAAATGGCAGCATTGTGTATGCCAGCTACTGTGATATGCAGGGCACCCAACTGAAAGTCTATCTGTCCTTAGTGCCTGAGAGTCACACTATAGTAGTCCTTCTTCTTCTTCTTTTTTTTTTTTTTAAGATTTTATTTATTTATTCATGAGAGACGGGGGGGTGCAGAGACACAGGCAGAGGGAGAAGCAGACTCCTTGCAGGGAGCCCGATGCAGGACTCGATCCCGGGACTCCAGGATCAGGCCCTGGGCTGAAGGCGACGCTAAACCACTGAGCCACCTGGGCTGCCCTATAGTAGTCCTTCTTATCCACAGTGGCTACGTTCTAAGACCCCCAGTGAATGCCTGAAACCATGGACAGTACTGAACCCTACAGATATTATTTTTTTTCTATCTCTACATACCTATGATAGAGTTGAATTTATAAATTAGGTACTGTGAGAGATTAACAACAATGAATAATAAAATTATAACCGTATACTCTAATAAAAGTTATGTGAATGTGGTCCCATCCTCTCTTTCTCAAAATATCTTACTCCTCTGTACTCACCCCTTCTCCTTGTGATGATGATGATCACGTGATGAGATGAAGTGAGGGCAATGACGTAGGCATCGTAACATAGCATTAGGCTGCTGTCTTGACATTCTGAGTATCATCTGCTTCTGGATCGTGGTTGACGGTGGGTAACTGAAACTGCACAAAGTGAAACTGTGGATGAGGGGGACTGTTGTACTTGTCTTCCTTTGTGCTGAGACTTTCCGGCATTATTACCAGGCTAGTCAGAGTAGGGTTGAAGGGAAGAGAATACAGTATGGATAGGTTTTCATGGAAGATGGATGAAGGGAAATGGACCTAAGTGCCTTTCACCGTGGGGAGCTCTGAAGGGTCCAAGGCCAATGGTGGAGAGGAGGTGGGAGGGAATGTTCCAGCAGAGGGGAGGGGTTGAAAAAAGAGGCATATAGGGAGAGGAAATGAAATAATGCCTTACTCCACTGTTTTTGACTTAGGCAGGGCCTAGGTTGCTTTGGAACTTTTCAACCCAAATTTATGTTAAAGCCAAAAAAAAAAAAAAAAAAAAAAAAACCCTCTTTGAGGAATGCATTGCACAGTTTACAGGTGGGTAAATCAAGGCATGGCCATTTGAAAACTCAGTTTGCAAAAAACCCACAAAACTCATTATAGCTGATCCTCAAAGGTTATTGGCTGTTGCTCTTTGCAGAACTAGAGCAGCATTTTTTAGATATTGTTGTCCACACCTTTCCTGTCATTTGATGAGAGTACAGGTCTCCAAACCAAAAGGTGCTTCTTACATACAGTAAATGAGTCGCTGAATGAAGCAGAGAGAGAAAAATAGGTGTATGGATGGAGGAGCATGGTTTAAGAGAGTCGGGAGACCATAATCTGGGATAGAGCTTCTGTAGGCACAGTGGACAAGGAGACTCCAGCGTTGGCTTTGTGCACTGCTTGTTAGGGTAGGGCAGGAAGTGGCTGGTGGGGAAGAGGTCAGCTCACACCTAAGCAAGCTGGTACTCTCTGCCTTTCCGTTAGCCCCCCGACTGCCTATGCACCATCTGTGATGTGCATGTTCTTACTCTTTACCTTCTTGATACTGATTTTCATGACCTACCAACTTGAGTAAAAAATGCTAGCATGCATTTTGGCTGGGCAGTACTCAGGATGATTTAACCAAGGCTCTATGTCTCTTTAGGTTTGGCCCTGGAAATCATTGGTAGAAAAAGATAGGCCCTTCAAGAAGATGAGGAAGGTACCAGAACATAGGCTGCTGTACTTACCAGAACTGAGGAGAAACATGGATCTGTAAAAAAGGGTGTGTGTGTGTGTGTGTGACTATGAAGTCAAGGTTACTAATTCTAGAACTTTGGTTTCTGTTTCACCCTCTCACCATTCACACTACCTGCAAAAACAAGTTATAATGTTTTCCGTATCATGAGGGCCATTTCAGAGTAGGTTAACGGGGAGTCTGTCTGTACGGGCAGTTTGTATTTAAGATGTGGCTTCAGGTATGGTTAAAAGAAGTGGAGGACCTGGAAATTCTTCTGGTGAGGACTCAGTGCCATGTTACTGACCCTGGGCAAATCACTCAATTACTGTCCAGCCCAATTTCTTTGTCCTTCAAGTAGAAATAGGCGTGAAGACAGCTTCAGAGTAGATGGGAGTAACTCCTAAGGAATGATCATAAAGAACTTGGCGCAGATGAAGGGCAACTTAAATACCAAATAGTAATTATGTAGCGCCTTTCTGCCAAGGAGTTCCAAACACTTAGACATTACCTCACTCAATTCTCTTTACACCCCTTTGAGGGATACATTGTACATTTTACAGGTGGGTAAACCAAGGCATGGCCATTTGAAAACTCGTTGGCTCTATGCTGCTCTGCAATTCAGCAGATGATCTGTGGAGGTGGGAAAGGAGCCCAGGTCTCGTCTTGCTTGGTTTTTCACCACTAAGACTCCCTGATGCTTTGTCATGGAAGTTGTGGAAGCTCCTGGTCGGGCTTTTGGTTGATGTTATGAAGTGGCGTTACTTAAGAAGGAAACCTGGAGATGTAGTAGCAGTGCTCTGTGGCAAATAAGTCGCAGGGTTTAAGGCCTCACACATAGAAGGCATAGATGTGTGTATGTGTGTGTGCACATGTTTGTTGAAGAGTCTTGAATTCGCTCAAATGGAAGTTTAACTGAGCTGAAAACACTGAATTTTGTGAGATAAAATAAGATGTGTGAATTAACCCTCAGTAGAAACTTAATTCAAGGGATCCCTGGGTGGCGCAGCGGTTTAGCGCCTGCCTTTGGCCCAGGGCGCGATCCTGGAGACCCGGGATCGAATCCCATGTTGGGCTCCCGGTGCATGGAGCCTGCTTCTCCCTCTGCCTGTGTCTCTGCCTCTCTCTCTCTCTCTGTGTGTGACTATCATAAATAAATAAAAATTAAAAAAAAAGAAACTTACTTCAATACCAGTGAAATAGTGCTCGAACAAAAAGTTAAAGATTTTATTTATTTATTTATTTATTTATTTGAAAGAGAGAGAGAGAGAGAGCGCAGGAGGAGAAATAGAGGGAGAGGGACAAGCAAACGTGCTGAGCAAGGAGCCCAAGGTGGGGCTTGATCCCGTGACTCTGAGATCATGATCTGAGCAGAAACCAAGAGTCTGATGCCTAACCAACTGAGCTGCCCGGGAACCTTCAAAAAGTTAACATGAGGAGCGTCTGGGTGGCTCAGTCTGATAGGCATGGGACTCTTGGTTTCAGAGCTCAGGTTGTGATCTCATGGGTTGTGGGATTGAACCCTGGCTAGGGCTCTGCATTCAGTGTGTAGTCTGCTTGAGGAGTCTCTCCCTCTGCCCCTTCCCTCACTCATCTTGCTCTCTCTCAAATAAGTAAATCTTTAAAAAAAAGTTGCATGGGAAGAAAATGTAGGCAAGTACATGGTAGAAAGAGTAGAAAGTAAAAATTAGTTAAGAGAATAAAACGTGTCCCTAATCACATCTCCAAAGATTGCCACTGCTCGTGTTCTGATGCTAATCGCCTGGATGTTTTCCTGTGGCACTGATGGTCATTTTGTGGAGGTGATGGTGGTAAGGAAGTAGCATCAGGACAACGATGGAATGCTGTTAAGTGGCATGCCTCTGTTGAAGCTAAAAGGAGAGAGAATAACTGGAAACGAGATAGGTTGCTTGAAGGAGCAGGAGTGAGACAGTGGGATGGACAGCAGGTTCTAGTGAAGGTCTTGGAAGAGGCAGCAGCTGTCTCTGTGATAGGGCGGACTGTCCTCGTCTGACTAAGACTGCATGGGTCTGAGGAGGAGGACCCCTACCCCTTCCTCCTACTAAACAATCCCACCACTATAAACATCTGCCCCCTTTATTATAACTACCAGAGCCCCTTTTTAATGACCATTAGATCTGCTTTAAAAATGTAAATATCTCTGGCAGTGGGGATATTTATTCGTTCAAAAATGATTTTTGAGTGGGTGCAGTTAGCCAGGTGCCAGGCTCACGAGGCAAAGCAGGTATGATCCCTGCCTTTGAGGAGCCTGCATCCTGAGGGGAAGATGGACGAGAGATGAGCACATCAGCATTTGTGTTTAATTGCATCTGATTGTAAATTGTGATAAGTGCTTTAAAGGGAACTGATGGAGCCATGCCCCAAAGAATAATGGGGCCTCAGGGGACGGGTAGGAACCTATTCTAGAGTGTGCAGGGAAGACCACTTGGAGGAGATGACATTAGAGCCAAGGCTGAAGGGTGAGAAGGAGCCAGCTCCGAGAAGGCCAGGGAAGACGCTTCAAGGTAAAGGACATATCACGTATCAAGCCCCAAACATGCTCAGTGTCAGAATCTACTGTCTAATTTTGGTAGAAGAGAAAGCAGTAGAAGAATGCCTGCGAAGTTGAGAAAAGGTTTGCAGAAAAAGATAACCAGAATCACCTCCCTCAAAGCTGCTGGTTTTATCATTCTACACATGGTCTCCGTAGCGTAATGTGAGGAGCACAGAAGGGTTCTCTGCGTCCGCCCCCACAGGCCCTAAACCTCTCTTGTGTGATCCTCGCCAGGGTGCCTAAGATTCTTCTTTGGGTTAAGGCTTTGAGGACAGGACCTGCAGAGATGTTATCTGCCATGGAGAACACATTTGAAGACATTTTTGGTTAATAACTTGGTTTACGTAAGTGGATCAGATCAGATTAGCTAGATACTCATTTTATAATAGGATCATTTAGGGAAAGTAAGTTGAGAAAGACCTGGAAGAGCTCTGTCTGGTGAGGAAGATTGAGTGGGAGTAGATGGGGGAGGAGGGGAATGGCTTCTCTGTGACCAGCACTAAGTAAGTAGTAAGAACACCGGGTCCCGACGAACATGTTTTTTTCTTCTAGAAGGAGCCCTAGGAGCAGGTTTGTACCAAAAATTACCCAAACAAAGCAGTAGGTTACCATTCAAGTTGAGTCTTCGGGCTTTTATGGACAACGAGAAACAATTCCAAAGGTGAGCTGGGTTTCAAAACATGAAGGCAACATGGAAAACTGAAGAATGTTTAGCGCAGAGCATTGATGATGATTAAAGGATTGTAAAATTGAACCTATAAGTTGAAAGACGTGGGATTATTTTGCTTCAAGAAGAGGAGACAGAAATGACTTAATAACAGACTTCAAAATTATGAGGAGTTATTAAGCTGTGTATGGTGACCAGCTGTTTTGTTTCTGGCACGGTCAGAGAAAGAACAAGTTTTCACTGAAGCATGCTAGATTTAGGTTGGATTTAGAGAAGGACTCCTGGACTATAAGAGTTGTTAAATAGGATGGGTGACTAAAGGCTGAGGGTTTGACCAGATGGCTTTTCATTCAAATACCCTCCATATTAGCATTTCTCTGTGTGTTTATGAAGTGCAACAAAGTGCCACCTTTCTGCTTTTAAAGTCAGAGACACTATTTCTGGTTCCCATTATAATTCTGAAGCTCAGAGTTGCAGAGGTTTATAGACACAAATGATGAGGGTAATTTGTCTTGCTTCAATGGCCATTAGAATCTTTGATTGAGAAAAATATGACCAAAAAAGAGGAACAAATCTGCCACATGATAAAAAAAAAATTATTATTGGTAATTAGAACAGAAGTGTTACCAAGAATGTGGGACCGAGTGAGATTTTATTTTTGGAAAATCTCAGGTATATTTGACTTGTCTGTGCCAGATCCAGAAGGTGGGGTTTTATGAAGTTGACTCATTTTTTGTTCTCTGTTCCTTCCTCCTGGGAGAAATTAAAAGCACTTCCAGGTGACACCAAAGTTCATGTAACCTGGAGTTTGAGAGATGGGATCCACAAATCACCCTCAAGGAATGTATGGGCACAGAGAAGGAAGGAGAGCGTTTATGGGCAGGATTTATTTCTGAAAACAGAAACCTTCATGCATTTAAAAGCTGACAGAGCAGTGGCGAAGTTGAGCAGAACAAACCTGAGAAAGACCTACTGAGTGTGCCATCCTGTCCACTTTGGAGCTGGGACGCAGGGAAGCAAAGAGCCTTGCTTCCTGGCTTTAGCCTCTCTCAGCGAGGCCAAACGTCAGTTTTTATTTTTAGATTTATTCTTGAATCCAGTCTTTTGCTTATTAAATACCTGTTGGAGCAACTTTTGTAATAACAAATTAGCACACCTGCAGATGGTTTGCTTTAAGCACTCATGATAGCTCTCTGATGAAACTATGAAAAACAAAGTATGTGCACATATGTAGCATTCTCAGATGAGTGCTTTGTTTTGAGCTAAGTGGATATAATTTTCTCTAAAGGAAAAAAAATAATCAAAGAGACGAAAGAAACAGACTTTGAAACAGGTGACCCAACTGGGACGAAGGCTAAGCGGGTGTGGCGCTAAGCTAGGGGAAAGGAAAAATACTCAGAAAACATATTTTTCTTTCCTTCCAAAATAACTTGGGCTCATTGGTTCATTAAGCACACTTCAGACCCTTGAGCCACTACTCTTTCCAAAGCATCATCACTGTTGGAGAGCCGCCCGCAGCCCACCATTGGCTGCACAACCCACTTCCTTTCACTGGCCTCCTTTCTTTCTTGTCTGTGATATTTTCTTTGTGGCCTCGGCACTTTGGTACATTATTTATTTATTTTCATGATTTCTATGTTTGGGTCTCCCCCCGCCCTCAGATAATTTATTTTTAAGACCCCTTCTAAGGATCCTTAAAAATTAGAGCTACCTTTCCTGTAGCAAAAGTCGACCTGAAAGGGATTCGTGTCTCCTCTTCTCTGCTCTTGAGGTCAAGAGATTGAGAGTCGGAAGGAAAAGCAAGGGAAAAGAGGTGTGTTTTACTCTTATTACAAAAAGGAGCTCTCTTCTGAATACTTTGTTACTTGGAAACATCTCTTCCTTACACGTGTGTGGAGAGCAGAAGGGCATTTATTCCTTATCATCTGTATACCTTTTAAGTATTGTGGACCAAGGAATGAGTTATGAAACAGATCGTATATTTTCTGAGGCAACACAAGACCCATTGGTATACCCTCCCCCCACCAACATGGCTTTGTCATCTGTTCTTCTTGAGCTTTTTTACCTGGAGTAAGACTTAAAACCAACTTCCCTTTCCTTTTGAGAAACTGTGATAGAGACCAAGTGAGTGTGTTCAGTCGCCGGGGCTTTAGGGAGGTTGGACACAGAGCTGTAGTAATGTCGAAAAGCTCATCAAGAAGGACAAAGGTTTTCATAAAGGTCTTCAGATTTAAAGGGAGCAAGAGTGGGTGTTCAGATAGCGTGCCAGTGGAAGGTCCTGTGCCTTGATCACTTCTCAGGTGATTCCCACATGGACTCCCCTGGGTACTTTTAGAAATCTATGTTTATGGCACAGATCAGACATAGCAAGGAAGTTGGTTGGGGCTGGGGCTGCAGGGGTTTCTGGATTCTGTAATGAGGAAATCATAGATGGACTAAAATGTAGAATATATGCCCATTTTCTTATTTATAGAGCCTATTTTTGCTCTCCTTATATATTATATATTGGTTCCATATATTGTCAGGCCTGAGGCAGCATTTCCTTGGTAGAGCCACATAGCTATAATAACCCAAGCAGGAGAGCTGTCTTTTCTCTTTGCTTTCATCCAGGCTGTCCAGGAGCTGTGCCGAGGATATGGTTTGATTGTAGTTAACCTGTCACTTGCTAGCCCAGTGGTGGTATAGGAATAGAAATTAGTTAATTAGGAAGGGACTTGATGGGATATAACAACACGGAACATCCATTTTTGCTGAGGGTTGACTTTCCATCCTCAGTCACAGCCCAGGAGAAGCCCTGCATGGAGTGGCGTGATCACTTCATTCTCTCTTGTTAGGAGAACTGAAATATCATAAAAATTTGCAACAGAGTTGGAAAAAAATCTGACAATGAAAGATGAAATGTAGCTTTTGCAGCGTGAGATTTGTGGTACAAACTGACCAGAGGAAGGAAACCTGATGATCTAGATAGATGCCTCTGGTTATTACCACTTTTGTTATGCACCCCTGTACTCAACAGGATGAGTCAAATATCACTGTAAATGAAAACTTCATGAGGGATGGAAGACGATCCTTGTGTTTGAAGGAATAGGTGGCTTTTCTGGCTAATTTATAAATTCTCCTTTCATTCTTTTCAAAGTTGGAATAAGTTAAGCTAAAAGTCTATTGGAAAAAAAACATTTTTTAATTTCTGAAATTATTTTACTTAGTGTTTGCTACTGTGAAGAGCTCCTGAAGCTGAACCATGGCTGAGTTATATTCCTAGTTCTAGACCTGTTGCTATTTGTCTGGTTCTTGGAATGGATTTCGATAGTTTTCACATCAGGAAAATATAGTCACATTATTGGTCTCAATTGTTAGGCAGTCAGAAGACTTGCGGTTGTAAGTTATTTAAAATAATTGCTTTAAAAAGATGATTATACATTAGGACATTAAATCCCAAGATTTCTACACACTTAAGAAGTATCTATAAGCAATTCCATGAAATTCTAATGTCGATACTTAGACATTGTTGTCCTCAACAAGTTTGGTCATTAAAATCAGTTAACCTCAGGAAGCAAAGTCAGCTTTCATAAGATATATATGTCCTCTCTTTCCTCACTAATTGGGCAAATGCTTACAGCTGGTCTGCTCTGTGTCCGAGCCTCTGAATGTTGGGTGCTGATGAAAGAATTTTGAGAAGCCAACTTGGAAGAAACATAGCAAAATCGAGAATAGAGCCAAGTTGAGTAATCAGTATTATATTGAACGTATCAGGACATCTAGAGGGCTTACTGTGTAGGGAAAATGAGCAGGGTCCCAGCTTTTCCTTTAATAACTTGTGAAAGTTTATGACTAGCCATACTTTATTGTCAGTTGTGGCCACAACCATATCTCCTGACAGCTTCAGTCCCTTGTCCCTATCGCATCTGCTCTGTGCCCTTACTGAGAACTCAGTCCCATGGTCTCCCATCTTACCTCTGCTTATTGTGGCATATTCTCCCCTCTGCTTTGTTATGCAGCAGATCTCCCTCCCTAGCAGCACCTGCAAGCTCTCTTGCTCTCTCACTATTCCCATTGCCCAGAGCAGTGGGGGACACTTCTCTGTCTCACAGAATGGGCTTCCATTTTGATTCCAAGAAGAGTTTCCAAAGCAAAGGAGAGTGCCACAAAACTTACCCAATTTGAAGAGAGTGTGTGCATGGTGGGGGCAGAGCATAACAACGAATGTCCGTTGGTCCATGAGGCTCTGGGCTGGATGCTTTATATGGAGGCCTCAAGGAGTTGTGTTTGCCAGCCCAGTTCCTTGGCAACAACAAAGTCAACTCTCTTCTCTACTTTTTCTGCTGCTTGATACCAAGGGCTTTGAATATCTGTGAGTGATTTTGGGAGGCAACCTTATAAAACTTTATGTTAGAGGTTAAGGCAAATCTAAGAGTCTCAAATATTATTTGTAGTTCTTTATTTCTCCTCAGTTCGGTGGGAAGTGGGAAGGACTGGGGCACAAGGGGAGAAACCCTGGTACAGAGGGTCTCATGTGACAATCAGCAGTACAACTTTGGACTCCTCTGGCTCTGACTTATCTTTATGAGGCCACCTTTTCTTCTTTGAGAAATGGAAATTATTATCAGTCACAAGAAAGGAATTCCTACCTACTGAATGGGATTTGTTTTTTCCTGTTGGCCTTAATGCTGCCATGTATAAGTACTCTGCCATTGCAGAAAAGTAGTACTATTCTTTTTTGGTAATTTAGATTATGTGGAAAATACATTGTTTTGGTGAAAATATAACATTTGTGGGACTAGTAATAAAAGCATATATATGGTGCAGTGCTACCCATTGTTTCTTCTTACATTTTGAATAAAATTTATTTTTAAGATGTAATTGTTTTAGAGAAGTTTTAGGTTTATAGCATAATTGAGAGGAAGATATGGACATCTCTCGTGTCTCTTGCCCCCACACGTGTAGAGCCTCCCCAACAGCAGCAGCTCCCGCCAAGTGGTACCTTTGTTACAAACAATGATTGCACAGTAACACATTGTGATCACCCAAAGCCCTTATTTTACATTACAGTTCCCTTTTGTTGTTGTATATAGTATGGATTTGGACATATGTGTAATGACATGTATCATATGGAGTAGTTTCACTGCCCTAAAAATCCCAACTCCACCTATTTATCCTTTCGCCCTCAACCAAGCCCCTGAAAACCTTTGATCTTTTTAATGTCTCCATTGTATTACCTTTTCTAGAATGTCATATAGTCGGAATCATATAATATGCAGCCTTTCCTGATTCACTTCTTTCACTTAGTAATATGCATTTAAGGTTCCTCTATGTCTTGTCATGGTTTGAGAGCTCATTTCTTTTTAATACTGCATAATATTCTGTTGTTTAGATATATCACAGCTTATCCATTCACAAGAACGTTTGTTTTCATTTAATTACTACATAAGAAAAACATTGGATGGAAAAAGTTCAGAAAATTCAGAAGGCATAAAGAAGAAAATAAAAGTCACTTGAAACTCAACACCAAAGATAGCCCCAGCTAGTATTTTGATGTACTTCCTTTCAGTGTTTTTCCTGAGGGATATTTGTGTGTATGCATATATATTCATGCATCCTTTTTATTTTACACAATTTTGTTCATATCTTCTAGGCTGATTTCATTTTGTTTTTGGAGGGAGAGGGAGAGAGAGAGAATCTCAAGCAGGCTCCACACCCAGCATGGAGCCCAACTCGGGGTTTGATCCACGACCTTGAGATGGTGACCTGAGCCAGATGCCCAGCTGACTCACCTACCCACACACCCCCTCTTTTTTTTTAATTATTAGAGGGAAGTGGGCAAATCTCTAGATGGTAAATCTTCTGTTAGGTAAAGATAAACAGTTTGAAAATTAGTTTATAAAAACTGGTATGAAATTTTTTATTCGGGATCCCTGGGTGGCGCAGCGGTTTGGCGCCTGCCTTTGGCCCAGGGCGCGATCCTGGAGACCCGGGATCGAATCCCACGTCGGGCTCCCGGTGCATGGAGCCTGCTTCTCTCTCTGCCTGTGTCTCTGCCTCTCTCTCTCTCTCTCTGTGACTATCATAAATAAATAAATAAATAAATAAATAAATAAATAAATAAATAAATAAATAAATTTTTTATTCTAGTTCCTTAAGAATATTCCAGCCCTTGGAGTTATTTATTTCTTGATATAGTTGCCTGCCTCACAATATAACTTAAATTAATTGTTTATCCTCCTGCTTGCTATTCTTCTTGTCCCTTTTTTTCCTTTCACTTTATTCCACTTGACAGGTTCTCATGTGATGTCTGGCATGTGAAATGGCCAAGGGCATGCTGTGCTGGGTACCGTAATCATGCTTTGAGGGGCTTCTGTGGCTCTTCTTCACACTTCTTTGAGGCTCCATCTCTCCATTTCCATATTTCCTCCTTTGGAGTGGTGCTGTGTGCCTCCACTTAGGATTCTCAGACCTGCCTTTGAAAAAAGATTCTATATATGTATAGTCTACAAAGTTTATGTTATTCTTTTGACTTCACAATAACCTTGTGAAGTGGTCAGAGAAAAAATTGTTTTACAAGTGACGAAGAAGCCTTGAGAAGTTAAGAGACTTGCCTAGGTCACACATCTCTATTAAGCATTTCATGTTTAAAAATGGCTTAATATGATTCAAACCAAAGTCAAGAAGAGAAAAGATTCTAGCTGAGAATTTAAAGAAAGTACAGAAAATATTATCACAGCCAAAATTATTTCAGGTTATTCCAACTAGAAGCTTATCAATTTTTTAAAACTTTTAGAATGTAAATTCAATTAGTTAACATGTAGTGTATCATTAGTTTCAGATGTAGAGTTCAGTTATTCATCCATTGCATAAAACACCCAGGGCTCATTACATCACATGCCTTCCTTAATGCCCATCACCCAGTTTAACAATTTTTATATGCTTTTTTGTTTGTTTTTTTTTGCAAAAGTTAGTAATGGGGGTACCCTGCTGGCTCAGTCTTTAGAGCTTGCGACTTTTCACCTCAGAGTCGTGAGTTTAAGCTCCATATAGGGCACGGAGCTTACTTAAAAAAAAGAGAGAGAATCAAAAGTAAGTAGGAATCAAATACAAGTGAAGAAAAAAAAAACAATTTAAATCAATTAATGGAGAAAAGAACTGTATGTAGGAAAAAAGACTGTCTTTTGAACGTAGCTGTTTACTAATTACCACGAAGGGAAAGGAAAAATAGTGCTTCATTTTTTATCAGTAGAAAAAGACTGTGGATCAGGAATAGCTGAATCAAGGGGCAGAGTAATTCTCTCCTGATCCATAGGAAATAGGGTGTCTGGTGAAGGGCAAATGGAAGGAAGATCCAAATGCCAGACAATGGCTTTTGCAATTTCTGGAGGTCTAGCTACATGAAAGATGATAGAATATGGATTCAAGATTCTTAGGAAATCCTTAAATGTAAACTATCCTCAATTCAGTATGATATCTGGAAAATCAGGAGCAGTTTGGCAGGTACTTTATTTTCAGCTACTTAGCCTACCTGGAAATGTAATTTGAATTATTATTATTTTTTAATTCAAAACTTGTGAAAATGGAACCAGCTTTTCTAGTGTCTGACTTCTAATGTCCAGGGGGCAAAATGAAGTAGAGAAAGGAAGCAGCAGCTCTGTGGAGGAGTATGCCCCACAGAACAAAGCAGAAGAAGAACTAAGCCAGGGAAGTGGTGACTTGGCTGAGGAGGGTCTGTGACAGAGTGGAAAACATTAAGAGGGTCAGTCAGCTATCAAGGTCAAAAGCTCTGTGGCAGGTTTGCCGAGGTGGTTCTAAAGTGCACTTTTCCTTGTTAATAAATAAGACGGAAGTGTGTAAGCACAGACAGGGAGGAATGGGGATGCTCTGATTATGTGGTGCTAAACAAATGTCACGGTGCATTCTGGGTAGGAAGTTAAAAATGGCAACAGTGTGAACTTGCAGGCCATACAGAGTATTTGTTAAGCATCTTAAAGTCTCGAAGCTACCTAGAGTTCATGTTTCACTGATGTGACATTGAAAAATCAGAAGGAAATACTGGGTTATTGAGGAACCCATGGGATTCTGCTTTGTGGAAGCCACTGGTGATCTTGGCAAAAAGAAATGTCAATCGAAGGATAGGTTCAAAGGATCGTTTGGCGAAAGTTTGGGAGAGAAATGGAGGGTAGGAGGTGGGGAAAAAGAATTTAGAAAATGAGCACACTTTTAGAGTGTTCTCTATAAGGGCGTTAGAGAAATGGGTCAGCAGCTGGAAGGGCATACGGCAGAGTGGGGGGACCATTGGGACTTCAAATTACCAAACTGAAGGCCACAGTGCTGACCCTTCCTGAATGCGCATCCTTGACAAATCACTTTGTTTCTCGGGACCTTGGCATTTTCAATAGAAAAATGGGGATACTGAAACCTACCTATAATAGTGACTTTATTTTATTTATTTTGTATTTATTTTTTTAAGATTTTATTTATGTTTTTGAGAGAGAGAGAGAGCATGAGAGCATGATGGGGGGGGGGTAGGCAGAAGGCAAGGGAGATGTGGACTCCCCACTGAGCAGGGAGCCTGATGTGGGGCTCAATCCCAGGACCCTGAGATCATGACCTGAGCTGAAGGCAGATGCTTAACCATTTGAGCCACCCAGGCGCCCCTATAATGGGGATTTTAGAAGATTATGTATAATACTAGTTTTTCATTTGTAAATGGCAAAATGGATGTAAAAATCTCATCATCGTTAGTGTGTGATGGACATTCTCAAAGAAACGTGATCACTTGGAGGAAATGCAATCTGGAAAAAAAGAGATACAAAGGACTAGGTGAACTGAAGACCTTTATTAAGAGCTCTGGGAAGAGGAAGACGATTTGATGTGTAGGGGACGGAAAGAGAAAGGCTAGATTGGAACAGAGGGTGAATGTTGGAGAGAAGAGGAAAATCAAGTTGGAGAGGTAGAACTGGACTAAGGATACAGAACAGTAAAGACCATTCAGAAGAATCTGAGTTGATGGAGCAGACAGTGGGGTGGCCCGTGGGTTCTCCTGCAGGATGGTTGGAAGTAGATGGAATTGGATTTCTATATAACATGGAATTACAGAGATTAGAGCAAATTCTACCTTTGTCTATAGAAGACCTCCAGTGTTGCAGTGCAATTGGGATATTTTAGTTTGGTGGAGGAAGCAGGAGGAATCAAAGACAAGAAGAAACAGAAGGGAGACACATGAAGGCAAGGAAGCCTGCTGGAAAGGTACTTTTCCAACCTAAGTGTGGTGAGAATCAGAATTGAACCTTACTGTTAGGGAGTTTATATGCCATGAAAGTCAGTGTTAACATCCTGGAGAAGAAAAGCGCAAAAGGAAGGAGTGTCTCAAGAGGGGAAACATTCATGAAATGGATGGGTCTTAGGTCACACTGTCGTCAGGTATTTGTTGAGTACCTACTATGCACCATTGCTGTTCTTGGCTTCTTCTGGGCACTCCTCCAAGCTCCGTTCTAAGCAAGGACTACAGCACCCTTAATGGCAGGAAATGTGTGGGAGGAAGCCAAACTGTGACAAAACTAGGCTTACGTTTCTTTTTCTTTTCTTTTTTTCTTTTTGTTTTGTGAGAGATTATATCTTCTAGCATTTTGCGTATTGTCCTGTGCCTATCGCATAGTTTGCTAAATGAATTTGTAATATTTATTAAAAGCGTTAGCAGTATTCATCTGTTGCTGCTGCAGTTTTTTTAAAAAACGTGATTTGCCGATACACATTACTAGCCTTAAAAATGCTCCCAGGGCAGCTGTGGTTAGAACTCATGATCAGATTTTGGCCTTTCTGACTGCAGAAGAATACCATCAAAATCAATTCCCTCAGCCATTCATGTGATACTCATACAAATAAATAATCAAAATAGCAGATGTTAAAATAAGTAAGAGAAAGCATACAGAGAAACATTGATTTAAAATAAAGGGAAAAGGGGTTTCATTTCCGACGATTTTAAGGAAATGGATTTAGTGTATTCAAGGGTTTACAATCAATGAAGTGCACTGCAGAGTTATTTATATCAGGGAAGTAACCCATTTTCTGTTACTAATCCTGTGAAAAACACTGGTATGATATTTACCAAGGGGCTAGGAAGAGGGAGGCCACGGTCTACCTTTTTTCATTCAGCATTAAGCTAAGGGAGTGGGGCAGTTCTGCGATTGTTTTACCTTGGTATGGGTGTTCTTGTGTGTATATGTGTGAGACCACACGAATGTGCAGCTGGAGATTTAGGTGAGAGTAGCCAGATGCATGGATAAGTGAGCTCTCCGAGTTGCTAAAAAACTAACCTGAAGCATGAGATCATGAGTGCTAACTAATTTTGAACTATAGTTTTGAATAATTCGTCAGGACTAGGGCTCTGGTGTGTGTGGTGAGACTATTCCACTATTCACAACAGAGTTTTAAAAACAGTGGATTTGTAATTGATGGCATTAAACTGGTAGACTTGGGTTTGGATTTTAAAGCAGACGTTCAGTGGTTCAGATTAATTTTTAGCAATGGTTTCGGAGGTTGGAACCAAAATGTGTACAAAAGTAAACATTTCCCTTGCAGAGCAAATAATTTGAACTCGAATGAAACGTGAGCAAGTAGGCACCAACTCCAAGTAAATTTTGACACCGATGTCTGGAAAGCATCACCAATTAGCATACTTTTCATGAGAGCTACAGTGTATTATTGTGTCTCTGGGCTTGTGTAAGAAAAGAAACACATAACTTGTTGAAGCCCGGACTTGTACTGGCTGGCGAGAACGTGAGGATGAAGTGTTCGCCGTCGGGACCTGGATAAGGGATGCAGGCCTGAGCACAAGCAGCTCTGCAGAGCGGTGGCCACTGGCGTGTCCAAACTGAAACAGACACCCGCCCCGGCCAGTCCCGTTTTCACCAAATACCAATCAGTGATCTCTAAAGGGAAGGTGTCTCCCCAAATGACTTAGTTCCTGGGCCACTTTGTTGTCTTTCTCTCTGGTCTTAGGAGCACAGGAAGTAAAATGCATGCTGATAGCTTCTCAAGGAAGTAAAATGCACATCGTTGCTTTCCAATTGAAATAAAATCTTTCTGTAGAAAAATAAGAGAAAAGGTCTGTACAAGGAAGCTTTTCTATCATCCTCAGATGTAGGAAAAAGTGAGTGACTTGACAAAGACCTAAAATAGTAAAGTGAGGCTGTAAAGTGGGCTACATGCTAAATAGGCTGACCTGAAGGCATTGTTAGTTTCCTTAGTCTTCCAGAAGGGTGGAGAGATTTCCTTTCTAGCTGGGGAAAAAAAGAAACCTTTCCCACATTAATCTTTATTTCATTTGGTATATGTTTTTTCCCTTTTATCTTGTCAGTTCTACTGAGAGTTAAAACTAATGGATTCCCTCAGCATTTAAGTGTCATGGTAGTAAACCAAAGAAATTCATACAGTGAAGCTCACATTTATGTAAATGCTCTTTTAAAAACACTAATTTTTCCTCCTCTTACTTTTGTTACTTTTTTCTTTCAGTTTAGTTTTTCCTGGCAAGAATGGGGTAGCTCGGTTTATTTGTTATTTTTCTTTAGCTGGATCATATTGCTTTGAGACAATACAATAAAATATTTGCATCCGGATCTTCAGTTTATCCTGGAAATAAGCACGTTAATGGGAATGTTTCTATTTTTATTAATTTGTGGGATAAAACCAAATAGACCATGAGTTGGACTCATTGTGGGTCATGTTCAAAATTTTAAAAGATGTTTGTAACAATGGAGATAGCTGGGCTCCTGAATGAATGTCCCTGGCTTCTCCTTAGGGATTATGCCTTTTCCCTGCTAATGTTCAACTTCCCAGTTTACTAACTGTCAGGTACTAGTGAACAGTGAAGTACATGAACTGTTAAGTGATTGCTAAATCCAAGAAGCGCCCTAAATAGAATTTTTTTTCCTTTCGTGGTCTAGGATGATGATGTGAGAATAATATAAAGTGAAATATGAAACTTTATTCCATTTTGAGAAGCGTCAGCATTCTAAAGCTGTATCTCTACTGGCCCTTCGGTGGCATCAGCTGCCTCAAACCAGATTATTGCATCTTTTACTTTGTTCTCTACAAAGCTGGAAAACAAACAAACAAAAACAAAACAAAACAAAAAAACAGCTGAAATCAGTGTCAGAGCATGATCCCATACTTACTTTCCTACAGGAAATGGAGGGGTTTCGTCCTTCAGAATCTGGATATGATGGAGCAGAAGGATAATCTGTTCACTAACTTCTCTCATTTTACCCTAATCAATATATATCCTCATATCATTCATTGGTTCCATCTTAGGACCTCATTTTGATAACCATAGTGTCTTATCCTATTTATGATTTTTTAAATTGTCTGGACAAAGCCTCTGCTGGGTGTGAGTCGCAGTATGTTTCATTGCTCAACGGGACCATGGCAGTCCCTTCAGTGTCCGGGACCTTTGTGTCTAACATGGCTCTATCACTGCTTTCAAACACAAGGGAGCTCCGAAGGGAGGGATGCTGATACTTGAGTATAAAAGATTGGTCATCTTTTTGTGCCACATAAGGTAAATGTTTATAAATTGGGCACAGCGTTTTATTTATTTATTTGTTTAATACTATTTTTTTCAAGGTTTTATTTATTTATTCATGAGAGACACACAGAAAGAGGCAGAGACACAGGCAGAGGGAGAAGCAGGCTCCCTGTAGGGAGCCAGATGTGGGACTTGATCCCAGGCCCCCGGGATCACAATCTGAGCTGAAGGCAGATGCTCACCCACTGAACCACCCAGGCGCCCCTGAGTACAGTGTTTTAGAATGTATGTGTCTCTCTCTTTTGTCTCTACTGTAGTTCCTTGTAATTCACCCAGTGACACTGGGGAGACTAAGCATGCTTCTGAGATACAGTCGCCTGTGTTGTGACATATTTATAAGCCTTGGCTAAGCCATTTCTTGTGGGCATTCCATAGATACTCTGAAGACTCTAACTTCCTATTTTATGATCTCAGGGGATCTTTCAGAAACATTGTTAAGTTGTGTTCCCCAGCCCTGAGAAAAAAATACACTGGCCAAATGTGACACCTCCAGGTGGGCCCACTGCCCAGCCCGCTGGGCTCCTCCCTGGCATCAGATCCCAGATGCCCTTCTCCGCCCGCACCCTGTGCTTACCTGGTGAGTAAGGTGAGTAAGGCTTCAGGGACCCAAAGAAAGCAGAGGAGTGGAAACATGACTAGAGTTTAATCCATTCTTCTGAAATACTAGTTTTTCGTGGTTATTTATATGATATTTTCGGGTTTTGTGTGACGTGTTCGGCAACAGATAAATATCATTGGTCACAAGAATCTTAGTCTTAAAGAAATCTAATTTTAGAACCACAGTTACCTTGTATAGTGAGTATCAGTACTTGATCTGAGCTGGTACAGACTATGAGTTAATGAAGAATCAGCCTGGTCTAGTTGATGTGGTCACAACATTGCAAGCTGTGAAGTTTGCCTTCTCTTCTGTATCTGTAGCAGTGTAGGAAAGCCACTTCATTTTCCCCTGCCTCTATTCCATACCTGTTAAACTGCAGCAGTAACTCTAATCTTGAGGTATGAAGAATATCAATAATAATACCTTACATTATATATAATATGTATGACTGCCCTGTGTTGTAGGTGCTGGGATGCTCTCAGTTCAGATGTGAAGGAAAAAGGCATTGATGGGGCAGCCCTGGTAGCTCAGTGGTTTAGCACCTGCCTTTGGCCCAGGGTATGATCCTGGAGTCCCGGGATCCGAGTCCCATGTCGGGCTCCCTGCATGGAGCCTGCTTCTCCCTCTGCCTGTGTCTCTGCCTCTCTCTCTCTCTCTCTCTCTCTCTCTCTCTCTCTGTGTCTCTCAAGAATATATAAATAAAATCTTAAAAAAAAAAAAGGGGGCATTGATGTTGGAGCTCAAAGTTTTGCCAGTCTGTAGCATCTCCTGGGGGGTTGTGCAGCATGCTCTTCTAGGTCCCCAAGCAGGGGGGGGCCAATCTGGCTTTGACACCTCTTCATGGATGGGCTTGGTGAGCTCCCCAAGTGATACTTTGTAGCTTATAGTAGGAACCTAGTAGAACTGGGCAGTGTATTTTATCCCCCTCTTTATGTCCCATGGGGAGATCAGGCCTGTTTTCCTGAAACAGATTTTTGTTAGGGTGCTTTATTTCTTAACCAAAATAATTTGTACAGCTGAGCGGCTCATCGTAGAATCTTCGAGGTGTAACAGAGGCTGCTGGGACTCTGTTCATTTATTTCACAGATAAAAAAACCTGGCAAACAGTCCTTGGCACGTTTTGTTGCTTATTTGGTCAGACTTACCATCCTAAAACGTTCTTTTTTCTTTACTACTCCTTTGAGCTAATATCTTATTTCTCTTCTTTCTAACCACCAAACTTCTTGAAAGAGTCACTTAGACTTGTCGCCTCCACTTCCTCACACCCACTCACTCCTAGCTTCTTGCAGTCTGGCTTCCGCTCCCTGGCACGACTGAGACTGCTATCTTGAAGTTTGCTACTACTCTCCCTTGGGTGGCCTCGACCCCTCTGCAGCATGTCACCCTGGTGATTACGTCCTCTCTCCCATCCTTGGCTTCTGCCATTACCGTATTCCGATTTCCTCCTGCCTATCTGACTGCTCCTCTTTCTCTTTTGCTTTATCTTTTAAACTCCCACTTACCTCCTACAAGGGGACATCACCATAAGTTCGGAACTTGGATTTCCTCTGTTTCCTTGCTAGCTTATTTAAGGCACCATCAGGCATGAACCATCACCCTGATTTTGTGAACAACTCCCAGATCTTTATCTTTCATCACCCCCCCACCATCTCCCGTTTCCCCATCTCCTTTAACCCCAAAACTTGCGTCACAAAACCCTTTTGATCTTTAAATAGTGCATCTGTATAAACTATCCCTTCCTTACCTTGTATAAGGAACCGTAGCAACGCACCAGGATTACTAACTCTTCTTCCAGCCACCACTGTCTTTTAAAGTTCTCTTGACACAGTGCTACTGTTCAGTCTCCCTGAAGCTCAGCTTTGATCATGGTAATGTGAGGGCATCCCATTGCAGAGTACCACATTCAGGTGCTACCCAATCAGTTACAGGCTTCTCAGGTGGCTTCTTTAAGCCCATAATCACTTGGCCCCATCTTATCTTTACATCTCTAACCACTTTCCTACACACAGTCTAGTCCAGTGGTTCTCAGATGGTATTGAAGCCGATCCCCCCACACTTTTTATAACAAATACTCAGTAATTGTCCCTTTACTACCCTAAAGTGAAATTATTTGTTTTCTATATCTGTCTGCATAACTTCCAAATGATCAATAAAATCATGTGATTGGAGCATAAAGGAAATAAAAGAATTAAATAGTGATATAGTTTAATGTCTAAATACTTGGAGAAAAAAACATAATGAATTAGCCAGCTGCTTGGACATATATAAAATCATCTTGAATATAACAGTGATAAATTGAGATTGATGCAGGTATATATTAGTGGCTCAGATACCAGAGTGTTGGGGGAGATTTTCTGAACTCTTGAAAACCCTTGGTAAAATTCCTAGTAGAATAAAGTAAACTCTTCTCTTGATTTCTAGATAGTTTTATTCCTAGAAGATCCAACCTTTTGAAACTGTAGAGCTTTATGTTTATATTTAAATAGAGCTTTGGTTCTAGGCTTCAGTAATTATAACCAGAGATTTTTTCATCTACTTGAATGTCCGATGGGTTTTCCAAAAGTCATGAGGGATGTGGAAAAACATTTCATTGTGAAGGATTGTCCCATGCATTGCAGGACACCTGGCATCCTTACCTTCTGCCCACCCAATTACAGTCCTGTACCTGTGGTCATGTGACAGCCAAAACTGCCACCAGGAATTTCTGAAACCTCCCCAGTGGTTGGTACTATCTGTGTTGAGAACCACTGCTCTAGCCAGACTGTGCTCACTGTTCCCTGAATGTGCCTTGCCTTTCCCAAATTGTGCATATCTTTTCATGCTGTGCTTTTGCCTAGAAAATGCTACTTCCATTTCCATCTCTTGAAATCTTACCCACCTCTCTGGTTCAAATGACACCTACTCCTTTATGCATCCAGGAAGGATGTCTACCAGTCTAACGTCTTGCAGCACTCTGGCTGCAATGCTTTATGATGCTTGAAACACATTGCTTTGTATTAGTTATGGATGTGTAGATATTACCTTACCTTTCAGCCTGTAAGATCCTTGAGGATATAGACCATATATAATGGGAGGTTATATTTTCCAGTGTTTCTAGCAAGGTGGCTTGCACACAGCACATGCCCATTGAATATTTGTGAACAAATGGATAGTTTTTAAAGAATATTTGTAGAGAAAAGCAAAAGGGAAGGTTGATTTTAGCACGTAAAGTGATATTTATATTTTATCTTCTAGTTTTAAACTTCTAGTAGTGCAAATTCATATCAGAAAAGCACATAAAAAGTCTGTGGGTCTATAGGCTTGATCTACATGCATATATTTATTCTATATATTCCCTATCCATAGTAGGAGTTTGGAGCAAAATTAAGCTAGCATTCAAACATTATAGAGAACATGTGGATAAATGTGGCTAAAGTGCTCCTTTTTTCATTCAATTCTATAATGTAGAGATAAAATCAACTATTGAGGTCAATCAGGATGCCCGTGCAATTCCCATGTTTTCCTCCTTTATTCAAAAACCTCAAAACCGCTATGGGTAATGCCCTTAAGATCGGCTTCTAACACATAAAATCTAAAGAGTGAGCAAGGTTTCCAAGAACTGAGTGCTTTCAGTGTTTGCTCTTTATACTCCATTCTCGAACATCTCTCCCCAGTGACATGAGCTAGGCAAGCCCAGTGCTCACTCCACCCACCTTTCATCTCTAACTAGAGTAGCATGAAGCATTTGTGCAGTCTTTTCTTCCATGGCTTCATTTTCTGTCATCTTAACTCCATCACCAATCCTCAGCCTCCTAACGACATCCGTATGAAAGAAATCAGACCCCTTCCACAATGAAAAACACATTGAAGCTACTGCACACCACCATTGCCACTGGAAAAGTAGGTATTACTTTTTCTGTCAATCCAACCACAGCACTGTGGCAATGTGGAGTTTTGATGGTTGCGTTTTCATGTATTTGATAATTAGTCAAGCCATGGGTGCTAATCAACAAAAGTATTGTTAGTATTTAGGATGATGGGACACTTAACGACTCTTTGTTTATATATTTTTTGAAGTAGGAAGTATTTGTCTTTGAATGTGGAGACGGTGTAAAGTGATCCAAGAAAGCGATATGACCAAATGACATGATTAATTTTCATTCCTTTCCTTTCCATCTCTTTCCTCAGATGCATTTGAGACTTGCCCAGACCCCAACATGATAGAAAAAAGCCCAGACTTTGGGACAAATCAGTCAATTAAAAACCAGCTTTTCTTGTAGTTTGAGAGACATAATGGAGTATAAAGATGTGCTCTGCCTTCAGAGATTTTATGTAGAGGTGGGGAGTTTAGAAATACCTTCCAGAGGAGATTATAAAAAAGTATATGATGAGTGATACAGAGTGCCACAGGTTTTTGGGGATGAGATCCTCGTGGATCCTGCCTCTTCTTCTGAGTCCAAGATTGTCCTTTGATCAGATTGTCCTTCTTTGGTACCCAGAATACCCTTGGTCACTGTGAGTTTCCCTGGAGGCTCAGAAACCATGCCCTCTCTAGTACAGAGGTTGGGTGTTAAAATGTCTCATTTCCAGGCCTGTTTCCCTTTGCAATACACCTCTTTTTTTTTTTTTTTAAGATTTTATTTATTTATTCATGAGAGACAGAGAGAGGCAGAGAGGAGAAGCAGGCTCCCTGTGGGGAGCCTGATGTGACTCGAACCCAGGCCCCCAGGATCATGCCCTGAGCCAAAGCAGATGCTCAACCTGCTGAGCCCCCCGGGCGCCCTTGTAATACACCTCTTTGAAGACATGCCCCAAATTCTGTTAGTGCAAGTTTCTGTCAGGTACTGTGGCTTTGGAGAAGGCAAAATGTTTCCATAAAAATTAAACAGATTCATTTTAACAGACTCTTTCTGCCACCTTCTCCTAGGGAAATTTTTTATAGACCTTAAATCAAGATTTAACCAAAAATCCATAATAATGGTATTGTGGTAATTAAAATGGTATAGCTAATTCGTTTTGCCAGTTAAAGCCAAGGATAATAGAACACCAAGCCAGGAGCCATGTAAATGTGCAGGAACACTGTGGGGTGGGGAGTGAGGGTGGGAGGTTATCATGTCTTCCCATTCTTTTTAGCAAAAATGTCTCAACTTTTAAAAATGTGGGGGAGAGATTCCCACTCATGGGCTTCACAAGGTTCGCAACATCAAAAGCAGGTCCAAATCAGAGGAATTCCTGAACAGGAGTATGAATGGCTTTTGTACAAGATGCTAAGTGTTCAGGTGATGTTTATGGGTATAAATCAGGGAATTGTTCTGTTCTTAAATTCCTAAAAAGCAGTTTGTGCTTTGTGCATTTCTTTTTCTCTGCAGAACTCCAGCAATACCCATACCTCTCACCCCAGGCATCTTCAAAGCTATTTAAATTGAATAGAATAGTTGAGAAGATGGTAGCCTGTTATTCTGTTGCGATTGGAAGCTAGGTATTCTCTGTTGACAGTTAACTTTTCAGGTTAACCCTCCTTTTCTCTGTTGACCTCTGACTTGTTACTTTGAAGGGCACCACAGTAGAGGCTGGTTTTCTTTCTTCAGTACAGCTCTGTTCCTGTTTTATTGTTTTAGCAGTGTACGTACTATCGAAGTAAAACTCTGGTACTTGCTAATGTTTTAAGACAATAAATCTGATAAGTGGTGGTACGTAGAATTACTTTTTAATTAAAAAAAGTTCCGCCAGAACCTGTTTGGCAACATAGTTCTCATGCATGGCTAAGCAGTTTTCAGTTGTTTCTGTTTTTAAGAAATTTCAAGATTTTTCAGTTTGTTTTTTTATTCAAACATTCCCTCGGATTGTTAGAAACAAAAACGTCTTAATGTTGGCTGGTGCAAAAATGAGATGTAAAAGTATTACTGGAAATGAAAGCGAGCAGAGAAGTTTCTCTGCCCAATCAGTAAGTACATATTCAGAAACAGATAGGAAAAGTGAGAAGCAGAATTTCGGTCCAGGGTGTCAGCAACAAAGGCAAAGTTTTAATCAAATGTGCATGATGTTGGAATTAGATTCTCCCTCCTGCTCCCACTAAAAGACCATCCTTGGGTTTTCTCCTGTTCTGCCAAATACTCCCTCCCAAGCTTTCGATGTGTTCTATGGGCCACACACACCGGAGTAGGGCTGTCTGTCATAGAACCCAGATGCCCAGCTGTGGAAGAGATTCTTTCAGCAGCATCCGTCTGTTTCTTGGCAAGACTTTCAGGCAGTCTAAAGAAAACAGTCCTGGAACAGCCTTTGGGCCTGCCTTGTGGTTAATGCTGTGCTGGTTTGTATCTGGTTCCTGCTCTGACCTTGTGGGTCTGGATGCTGCTTCCCCTGAATGTCTGTATGTCTCTCTTAAAGAATATTTGCAATTTTACTTCGATTTTGTGAAATTCCCGTGGACGTCTAGAGAGGCCTTGCCCTTCTTTTGGTTGTTTCTCTCACTGATTCAAAGGGAGGTGGATAGGAATTGGAAGGCACAGATCTTACAGGAAGGAAAGGATCTTTCTGCAGTGTGCCAAGTGCATTGGCAAAATAAAAAGTAGTTTTCATGGGTTTATTTTCAAACCCAGTGATCTTTAATAGTCTGAAAGGGAGACTTAGTTCAGTTCATAGCCAACTACTATAATAAAATTCAGGTTCAGGGGTACACTGGCGTGGGTTGATGTATTCTCTTCTTAGGGAATATTCTGAGGCTTAAGGGTGGTCTTCTTTGAAAGCGCTATTTAATAGCTGTATTCTTTGGTTTAAATCTTTATTTTTATAGCATTTGTGTTGTTTCGCACTGAAGGGATTTTATTTTCCTATTCTCCTGATTATTTTAAGGTTAGCAGTTGAATGTTGCTAAAATTTACACAAGGGAGTGGTTCTCCGTTACCCTCCCCCCATCCTGCCCTCCTCCAGGCCTCCTACCTGCCAATTGTGTCTGAAATAATTTCCCAGCAGCGCTGTTGACTTTGGGAGATGCAGTATTTCTGGTTCTTGGTGTGTGTGCGCGCGCGCGCGCGTGTGTGTGTGTGTGTGTGTGTGTGTGTTCCCTAATATCTGGCTGATAATTAGTTGTTACTCAGCTTGGAAGTTCTGTTCCTTTCTCTCCTCTTGACCCACTCAGAGAATTAACATGTGGTAGTCAAAGTGGGGGTGCCTTATGCATGACGACAGGTGCTAATCTTCAAGGAAATTTACCTTGCATTCCACCCATTAAGGGTATGGTACATAAAAATGGCTTAATGTCTCTTTGAAGGTGTCAGTGGGCATGTGTGGACCACACAGAATGGGTTTCACTGAAAGTAATAGAGTGAAATTGTCTGCATAATTATTTTCGTTGGATTGAGAATCAGCAGCCCTCGTTGGGTTCAGGAAATAAACCTCTGTTAAAACCATATGGCACTATTCTCAGAAGAGATGTTATTACAGGGCCACTTCCCTCTGAAATTTTGAGTCAGGAGTTCTTGAAAGGAGTCACATATGTTTGAGAATGAATGTCAAGTTTTCTTCCTCCGGTGTCGTTATGAAAGTCAGATGTTTTCTTGCCTTTTTCACGAATGCCACCACGGTCAACAGGTACAAGGTGCTTGGGAAGAGGCGGGCCACCTTGGGTATACACGTTGTGAATTATTATCTGGGCCAAGGGATTTTGTTCTTAGAAGAAAAAGTACTCTTAATTCAGTGAAACATGTGATTTGTCAACACTGAAAACACATCTTGAGGTTAGGGTAATTACATTCTGTCTGCCCAGGCCCTTAATGCAGATTCAGTGGCTAGAAAATTTTCCTAACTACTTGTCACAGTACTGGTGTGCTCCAGAGATAGCTGTGTCAGAGTGAAAGGTAAAGCGAGGGAGTGCAGTTTGCATACCAGTGGCTAGGGAATATTTTGGGAAGAGCTAAACTAGGTACATTTGTTAAATAACACCCACAACAGTTTTAGGTTTGTATTTTAAGTATCTATATCTATTTAAGTACTTAAGTACACAATACATTGTGCACATTGCGATGATTCATTATGCATTTTGCTTTTTTGGGGGCGGTCCGGTTTAGTCTTTGCTGTAGAAGGAGTATAAGCAAAAGTTGATTTTGTTCATTTCTTTTAATGAGCCTGGAAAATTCTCAATCTGTAGAGCTTACTCTGGCTGTGCATAAAGCTAGGAAGTTCAAATGTCTCCTTGAGTGCCAGACTCCCAGCGAGTACTTACTGGGTATTAAGTCTCGCTTTTCATTACATACTGTAGAGGAAGAGGGCAAGACAGCCATGACTGAATGGCTAGAAGGCTTTTCAGTTGCCTTAAGTGTTTTTATAATGAGAGTTGGGTTTTACTAGATGGAGAGGCTGATAGAGTATGGATTCCATCAGCCCCCGACCCATATTCTGGATTCATTCATATATTTATTCAACATATGAGTGCCTACCATATGTGTGTTGAAAAGGGCCATAGGAATTCAGAGAGGACTTAGTCATATGCATGGCTCAGAAAGAGGCCGAATCTTGGAAAAGGATAAAGCATGGGTATTGATGACGGTGACTGTGTGGCAGAAAGTGATAGAAAATGAGTAAGGGCCTAAGAAGGTGGCAGCAGAAGTGACATGGAAGTTCAGAAGCAGTTTTACTTCTGTCTGGGGGTTTGGAAGGAAGGTTTTATTGAAGTGAAAGTATTTGAGCTGAATCTTGAGTATTAGTAATACAACTTATATAATGGCAGAAATTCTTGAAATGAAATTCTAGGTGGATAGATGGTGAGTTTCAGGAGACTTAACACTAAATTTCTTTTATTTTTGTCATAAAAAGCCCTCCAAGCCCTCCCCCTTGACTCTGGCTCTCTTTGCGGGTCTGCTGATGGAAGTTTTAGCATGGCCCGGTGCTTCAGCTTGAGTTTTAGAAAGGTACCTCAGCCTCACCTGTCAATCTATCTTCTCTGCTAGTCTAGGACCTCTTCTATGTTAGGGGCTAAATAAATTCCAATGCTGTTTTCTCTAGTACAATTCTGTCTTTTTTTTTTTTTTTTTTAAAGTTCTGTAGTTTCTGACTTCTGCTGGAGCTGTGCTAGTACCGATGTTTTTGCTCATTGTAGATACTCAGTTGAATGTAATTCGGTCGAACAACGTAGATCAGGTAATGGAATTAACTTCTTAATTGCATATCGAAGTCTGTTTTCAGATTAAGATTAAGGAATGAAAATTTATACTGTGAACTGGTACATAAGATTACAGAATAGCTAAGGGTCTAATTTTGAATTTATAGAAAATAAGCCCATTACAAAACCAGTAGAGGTGATCATCGTATTTCTTCAAGGGGAATTCTAAATTGTTTTAGATTTTAGCAACCTCTGGAGGTCAGTTTTTATATAGGGAAAAGGAAAAGGTCTAAAAACCTTCAGCCCAACTTGGTGGCTCAGACTTTTTTCCTAAAGTCCTTTTATGTGCATTTATTAGACAGGTTGCTGTTCTATAAATGATATCACTCGTGCTGTTTGCATTGGATCCCTGCCATATCTCCATCCATAACAGATGGCTTCTTTTTTTCCATCCCCGTGTAGATTCTTCAGGGTTTGTTACTTTCTGATGGACCACAGGAGTGAGCAGGGGTGTGTGTGTGGGGGGGGAGGGGGAGGGTAGAGATGAGGGATTGCGTTTATTTTATTTTGTTTCCGTACCTCACTGGAGTGCAAATGGCACGATGAGAAGTGCTCAAATATGCTGCTCCCTGGGAATCAGGAAGGAGCCTTTCTCAGAAGATAGGCTGGGAAAGACAGTTATAGAGAGATTTTTGCTATGGATTCAGGTTTTCTTCTGCTCTCCTTCATCTCTGAGGTTGGCTCTGATTTTGGCTTCCCCCATGCAATATTTAGACCACAACAAATTTTGCTTATTCCTTGACCTGTACAAGTGGTAAATACAGAACCACAGTCTGACTTGTGACTTGGCCCAGAAAGGGCTGAATATGTCCTGTGGGCACCTCAAACTGATGTCCCACACATGTCTGGGGTTCCCCACCTCCACTTCAGCCACACTTCTCTACTCACATAGGGACCCCTTCGATTTTACCAGTTTTGAGGGCCCCACAGTTCACCCAGGTGACCAGATCAGAAACCCGACTCATACTCTCTGCCTTCCTTGTTACATCTGATTATTCTGTTGTCTGGATCTGTGCACCGTTCCCTTGTACCCATTAGCACTGCTTTAGCTTGGTTCCCACTCTCACTGTTATCTCCTGACCTGTAACACAGATGTAATTTCCTCACTGGCTTAATGCCCCTAATTGTACTCCCTTCTAGATCTGTTTACCCCCATACGTAGATGGGTCCTCCTAAACTGTAAATCAGCTCATGGGACACCCTGTGCTTAAAATACCTTAGTGGTTCCCTGTTATTTACAGGATGAAGTTCAGACTTTGTGGCATGGTGGACAAGGCCTTTCAGCATCTGATCTGTGCACCTGCCTCCCACCCACACCCCTGGTAGCTGAGCTTCAGCCATGCCAAATTGTTTCATTCTACCCTTTTTAGATCTTTTTGTCTTTGCACTTCCTGTTCCTTCTGCTTGGAGTATCTTTTTTTTTTTTCTTTTCTACATTTGCTTGACTGCGTTCTACTCATCCTTAGATGCCATCTCTTCTATAAGCCCTCTCTGGCCACCCTTGGAAATTAAGCATTTGTTCATTGGCTCCCCTCTGGCTTTGTTCAGTCTTTGATGATGGTGTTTATCACATTACTGTAATTATTTGCTTATCTGATGCTTCTCTTAGTATATTGTGCGCCCCCTAATTCAGCATAGTTCATGGTGCATAGGAGATTTTAATTGATATATGGAGATCATATTTGCAGAGTGGCTTTACCTGCATAAGATGTTCTCACCTCTATCAATTTCATTTCATCCTGGCAATATTCCTGTGATGCACATACTTTGATCCTCATCTGACATATGAGGAAGTTTGAGTCATGGGAGGAAGTTGAGTCACAGAGATGATAGATTATTTGCCCACAGCTCCACAACCAAGTTAGTGGCAAATCTAGGAACAGACAGCAGGTTTTCTGCTCCTTGTGTAGTCAAGCCCAGATTTAGCTATGAGATTCTCCTTTTTAGTCACATACAGGCTGGCTAGGTCTTTTAGTGAACTTTTTTTAAGTTCACTAATTCCCTCTCTCTCTCTCTCTCTCTCTCTCTGTGTAGCCCAGAGTGAAGGTGAGGTATCCAGAGCATCATTGATTCTTAGAACTGGAAGTTAGATAGTCTGTTATTTTACAGATAAGAAGGTTCTGTACCTGAGAAGTTCACAACCTAACCATTTGTTAGGCCACATCTCCTGATGAGGCCTGCGGTGTTTTTCTTACTATATATTGGGCAATCATCAGTTCTCTTGAGTAGAGTTTTAGTGTTCAATTTCCTGGGTTGTTAGTAGGATTTTTTGAGCTATTAGGCCAGTTAATTCTTGGGAAGACCCTATCCTGAGAGCAGAATGGATATCCTTTCTGTGAATATTCTCAGGGAAAAGCCTGTTAAAGAGCTAGGACTCAGATGAGAAAGGATCAGAGGTGATGTGCTTTTTATTGGTTACACCACTTTTCAGATCGTACTACTTCTTTTCCAGTGAGTGTCATGGATTCTTGAGCATGTGCCATTTTGAAAAAAAAAACAGAACAGATGACCAAAAACAAAGGCATATAATTAGGCTGATACACAAGTATACCATGTTGCAAGGAAAGGTGAGTTCCTAGTCAGATGGGTTGTAGTGTCATGGTATAAACAGAATGTAAAGCATCTTTGGTCTCTAGAGGACAACGTTCCCAATTATATGAAAGAGATCCAGAACTCCATAGTATCACCGTATACTCAGTAGTTTCATGATAGAGATACCAGTATACATGTATTATGTGGAAAAGCTAACACTTTATACATTTCACATGGGCAGAAGAATTCACCAAACTGTCATTGATTAAATAATTTAGCATGAAGCTAGCAGACAGAAATTCTTAAAACTTAACACTGCACTTGCTTTTGAAAAACAAAAAAGTTTCAATTTTAATCACCCGAAGGGATTTTTTTTTGGGGGGATATTAAAAAAAATTGACTATTAAGCTGGTGTCTCAATAGTGTTCTTCACTTGAGGTAGCCTGAAAATGAGCACCAACTCACTTCCTTTGGATTGAAAAGAATGCATTTTTCTCATCTGTGCCTCACACACACACAAAAAAGGTTAAATCTTGCTATCTCTAAACTCCATTTAGCACTCCTTTCGATTCCCTTTTATATAACAATAACTTGATCCTACTCAAAATACTTGGCACCTTTTGTGACAGCCTGGAATGTAAGAACACTTTAGCAGATCTGAATGTGAGTGAACTCCAGGAGTTTTGGAATGAAGAGGTAGAGTTCTCAGTTCTTATTCAGAGTTCACAGAAGATAAGAATACCGGGATTAACACAATAGACTCCTTTCATTTCCCGAGGCTGAGTAAAGCAATTATCTGTCTATCAAGACTCTAGTAAATGGTGCAAGAGCATTAAGGAGGGGTGGGTGGACAGGTGGATGAGCGCTATTCCATTGGAAAGCGGTACTTGGGTAGGAGGGGATCCTTTGAATTTAACTTGTTAACCGTTTTATTTTGCAGTTTATATCATGTTACCCTTGCAGCTTAGAAAGAAAGGATTTTTTTTTTTTTAAGTATATATATCGTCATCGTCGATGGCATTTTCAGTTCCTTGCTCATCTGAATTTTATTAGGGGGCTTATTTCAAAGACATCTCCTGTTTAATCATGTTTAAACAATCTGTTTAAGACCTGTTGTGTAGATATAAACACAATAGCCCTTTAATGTACTAAAACAGACTTCTGACAGACACAGCACACAGCAGACATCCATCCATTATTGCTTAAGCCACTGTTCCTTCCATGCCTGACCTGAGAGGGTAACCACAGAGCTCAGCTGACAGCCATCGCCGTTCAGAAGACCCTGACTTGCCCGTATTAATGTCTAGCGAGCCGAGAACTGCCGAGCAGCAGACAATCAGAGAGGTCTTAGACTAGATTAAAGCTAAGTACCTTAAATCTGGTTTAATGGCTGTGTTTACATCTCCTTCTTCTTCATTCCTTTAAAAAAGTAATCAGGTTTTGCAAGCGTTAAGAAAACCACCTCTTCTTGCCAGCTGGACTAGGTCCAGTTGAAGCCAAGAAATTCCCCCTCCCCTTTCTTCTTCTGTCTTTTTCTTTTTATTTCCCCTATGATCTTCACTGCCATTCAGCACAGCAAGACCGGGCCGCGGGAGCTGGCTAAGTTTTTCCTCGGTTATTACTTTTTAACGTTTTCTTCCTGTTACAGAGCTGGGAAAATTGAAAATGATGCTCTGCTTCTGTCGTGGCATGTGTCAAGAGAGGAGCCCTTCGCACTTTTAATTATTTCTGCGTACTGTTTTTTCCCCCTCTGCTTTGGACACACATACGGTTATATAACGTATGTCTGAAACCATAATAATGAAAGGGAAACAGGGACGATTGCATGCTAAGGGCAGCCCGACAGGATCCAGGAATTGCGTGACAGTCTGTAGGCTGGTTGTCACTGGCCTCTTTGAATAATAATGCCATCCATGTTTAGCAGGGTTATTGGCGAATAAACAGTGATGCTTTTTGTTCGGCTGTGGAAACTACCATGTCCACTGCTTAAAACGTTATCATTAAAAAAAAAAAATCTTTACATCTCTCAATGGGATCTCTGCAGACGCTCGTGGCACAAAACTGGGGTGTCTGAAGCTTCGTATAGTAAAGGAAGGCAAAGGAAATGTTTTCAGAAGTGTAACAGTCAAATTTTACTAAGTTTTTGAGTGTGTGTGGGATGTAAACATAGAGATCTTTTGTTCGTTTCCCAGAAACTGAAGGGAGATGAGAGATGCAATTGCAGATGGCCCAGGATGGTTGTGGATGTTGGGTTGGCATTAGTTGGACGACAAGACGTGTGGTGATGAAACAGAGTTGGGCAGATGGGGTATAATTGTAATGAACTCTCTCAGAAGTAAGCTTCTCTCCTTTTTCTTACTGTTCTTTTTGGGCCTTTTCTTCTCAGCTCCCCTGCCCCTTCCTTTCCTTGGAGGTAGAGGAGGACTGAGACAGGTCAGGGGACTAGCTTCCAGGGTCTCTGCCTACCTCCACGATTTCACCCAAGTCACAGAATTTTTTTTCCTGGGCATCGGTTACTTTTCTAAAGTGAAGAATGTGGCCTGGGAATCCCTCTTCTCTTCCAGCTCTGAAAAATTCTCACTCGTGTAACCTTACTTTGAAATGGGAGTGAAGAGGGAAAGATCATCCCTTGGAAATGACAGGCGAATAAGTCAAGGACAGTGGGATTGGAACCGTTCAGGGCCAGAGAATGTGGAGGTAAAGGGGCCGAGGAAATGTGGGGTGTTTTAGGACACGGGAGCGGCGCTATAGTGAAGTCAGCCAGGTTCTCCGGGAGCTCTTTTTTCCCCCAACTTGCAAAAAGTATTATGTCTCCCCTTGTGTGTTTCCATTATATTTTCATCTGGTCTTTCTTTAAAAAATTTTTAAGCCTTTTTTTCTTCTTGCATCCCGTGAGTTTCTTTTTCTTTAGATGTCTCAAGTTTTTTTTGAGTCCATTATTTCAAGAAAAAGGATTACACTCTAAGCATATGTTTTTTGGAAGCTATTCCCTGATGTGTGACTGATCCTGGCATAGCCTGATAGCCCCTTCAGTCTTTGATGGTCGCGATTTGCCACTGCCTGAAATCTAAAAGCTATAAAGGAACTCGCAGTTACGATACATGCATGTTAATATTTCACAATTCTTTCATTTATATATTTATTGAAAGATCTTGAATTCTTGAACCTTTATAAGCCCAGATTTTGGAGTAGGCTGTCCCTCAGTGATCTCGCTCATGGGTCCAGTTGCATTTAAAAAATGGGTTTGGGAGAATGAACTTTTTACTCACTCATCTAAACTGGCGCCTTTCGTTATTAAAAGAAAGCAAATTCAGTTTTTAACATTTTTTTTTCCCTACAAACTGGAGTTCCTAGAATATTTCTATGGAGTCTATGGCTTAACTATGTAATTATGTCTCTTGAGTAGATTATGTTTTTTTCTTCCCATAATTATGTTTTTACCCAAGAGACTGGAAGGCTTCAGACCTCTCTTGGGTGAAATTGTTCTTCCTCTCTTCTTCCTTGATAAACTCTGAATTCTACATGCCTGACTCTGTTCAAGGGCTGAAAGGGGGCTCTTGAAGATATGTGGAAGTGATTATGATTTTTTTTTCCTTTAGAAATTGGTTTATATATTAAGAAGGGCCCTTAGAGAGACTCTGTTAGTTCATTTTTGAAATGCCATCAGAGAAGAATCTCCTGGAAGGAGATTTGTTTATGATCTGTGGTCCTCTGTCTGAAGCCACACACTAACATGGCTCTACGGCTGTCTCCTCTCATGAGCTGTCTTTTGTGAGCTCTGGGGCCCCACGCACATGTCATGTTGCATGGCTTCTAGTGGCTCCCGAGGACTAGAGGTTTCTTCAGCATGAAGGCAATTTCTTAGTCCACTTTACTGTTCTAGTCCAGAAATAGTTTTTGACCTGAACCAGACAGCACATACTTAGGAAAAAAGATGACTCAGCAGCCTTTCCCAGCAAAGAATATAGACTCATCAATTTTACTGTGGGAAATGTTTCCCAATGACTAGCTCTTTTTTTTTTTTTTTCTTTCTTCTCCTCCTTTCTTTTACTGGATAAAAGGAGAGGTAATTCTACAGTTATCAGTGTTCTTATTTATTAATTCAATAAACATTTGTTGTGTGCCTTCTTTGTACCTAGGCTCTAAATTATGTGTTAGACATGAGACATGACACCCATCCTCAAGGGGTTCACAGTCAAGTCCAGGAGGATCTAAGATAATAGGGTTTGAAATTCTATATAAATATTTTATATCCATTCATAGTCAGAGTCAGCTAATGCTTACTGAATGCCTACTACACTTAAGTATAACTACATGTTGTAGACAAAAAAATAATGGTAGCGGCTTTCAGCTTGCTGAGATGGAAACCAGAGGGCTCACTGAGGCCCTAGAGACAGAAGAGACCAGGACAGTGTGATGGCCAAATGGAGATGATGGGGTGAGGGTATTATTAGTGGAGGAGACAGCTTGTGCAAAGGCACAGGGGCTCTCTGAAGAACTATGATAGTCCAGTGTGAGTAGAGCATAGGTGGGGAGCTGTACAGTTGTAGCCATCTGAAATGAGAGTGATAACCTACATTTGGACCATATTTTCTAGGTCTTTCCAAGTCTTTGTTTTCCATGCTGGGCTCAGGGAGCTATGTTCAATTCAATAGACAGTGTTAGATAGTTGAAAGTTTTTTTTTTTTTTTTTTAATAGTTGAAAGGTTTTAAGCAGATGAATAATGTTAGGATTTAGGGGCTGAAAAAACTTTAGAAATTATGGAAATGAACCCTTTACTTTTGGTAGGCCCAGAGGGCTCCTTTAAATCTTTTCCTGTGGTTGGCCATACAGCTAATTGGTGTCCTTTCATTTAATCCAGACTGCTTTCCCTCCTGTATTAGCCACAAGTGAGAGATTAGGAGTGGTTCTGGTGGGACTGGAGAAAATGAGGGCCTATCCCTTTGGAAACTAGGAATGGCCTTAACCCGGAAAGGGAGGTGGCAAAGGTATACCTGGGTTGGATTTTGAGTCCTGGAGAGTAGAAAGTGGTGGTATTAATGGAAATAAGGAAATTAGAGGAGAAGCTGGTTGGGACTGTTTGTAGTGGGGGCAGGGTATGTCAGGGAGAGGCAGAGGGCTTAACTAAACATTACAAGCATCACAAGAGTATGGTCTTTGATTTTTAGACGTTCACAAACCACCAGTGAAATGTAGTCATCTGAATGTAAACAGAGAGGAGTTTCACTTTTCTTCGTGGTATTTCCATTTTCACACATACGTAGGAATGCAGAAAATCAGGGTTTTCAGTCTGGAGCCTCAACAGTTACAAAGCATTTGGATCCCAACTTTGCATGGCTCCCTTAAGAACTCCCTGGAGTCTGTGTAATCTCCCCTGTTATGTTGCTTTTGCTGGAAACCATCTAAATCAGGTTCTTTGAGGTGAACTAAGGCCCATCCTTAGTAGTAGAATGCCAAGTAATTTCATTTGGAGTAGAATTTGGGCTTTAAAATTAGTCCACCTGTTCCCGAGCCCCTCCCTACAGACACTCCTTCGTGTACCACTTTCAGCGTAGAGAGATTAGAACCAAGGCTTCATTTTTTTGTTGTTGTTTTTCCAGAACTACTACGGAATAGCAGCTCTGTTGCTCTATGACCAATTTCCTCTGAAAAATGGCAACTCTTTCTTTTTTACTCCAAGGATCATTGTCAGAACATCTTAAACGAGTCTTTCCTGTGGCCTGAGGCCTAGAGTATTGGACCAGCTCTCCTCCCACACACTTGTTGACAACAATATTAGCTAACATCTTCCCAGGGTCACCCCTTCCTCCAGGCAAGCCTGAGTGCCTGGCAGAGGAGGCTCTTGGGTTGCCAGAGTATCTTTTCAATAGTTAGGATTAAAAAAAAGATTTGTCTTAAAAGGCCGAGTTCCCATATATATTGTATAGTTTAGAAGAATTAATGTGTAGTTGCAAAACTAGAGATGTCAAGTGATTTGAAGAATAGCGTGCTTCTTTTGAGATTCATATCACGTATGTGTTCAACACTGTCTTGTCTCACACGATATTTATTATCATGTTTCTGTCATTTGTTCTCTAGCTAGCTCTCCTCCTTTCTTCTCTACTTATCAGAATTCTACTCAACATTCTAGGACATGATGATCTCATCATCCGTGAGGGCTTCCTCTTTCCTATTAGTCAATATCACTTCTTCCTAGAGCAGTTTATTGTGTGTGTGTGTTTTTTAAATTTTTCTTTTATTATGAAAAATTCCAAACATATTAAAAGAGATTATATTCAATAAAATCCCATATACACATCTCCTTATTTTATAACTAATGACATTTTGCTATATTTGCTTCATCTGTTATTTTGCTGGAATGTTGCATTTTTTTATTTTATTTTTTTAAAAGATTTTATTTATTTATACATGAAAGACACACAGGGAGAGGCACAGACACAGGCAGAGGGACAAGCAAGCTCCCTGTGGGGGGGCCCTGGGATCACACCCTGAGCCAAAGGCAGATGCTCAACTACTGAGCCACCGAGATGCCGCTGCCGAAATGTTTTAAAGCAAATACCAGACATTGTGACATTTACCCCTAAATATATATGGGTTTAGCTCTTCTAAAAAATAAGGGCATATTCTTACATAATCGCAAAAAGCATTACTTCCTTAATACTTTAAAATAGTCCGTATTCGTATTTCCTCAATTGATCTCCCAAACCTAAGCATTTTAGTGATTGCCCTCATCGTAGCTTTATTCAGTTACATTTGCTTGTCTTTATTCTCTTACTAGACTGTGAACTGCTGCGGGACAAGGATGTTATCTGGAATAGTTTCCCTCCCCTCCTCCTTGCAATGTTTAGGAAGATGCCCCGCACATGCCCACGCTAGCTGGCCTAACGGACCCAGATGTAGACTTGGTACTGGTTCCTCATTGACGGTCCATTGCAGATCTGCCTTTTAGCTTTAGTTATTTTATTTTAAAATTGTATTATCATGATACCCAGGAGGGAAGTAGATACCCAGTAAGAGAAGTGAGTGCTTAAAATCAATTTAAAATACTGATGTCAAAAGGCAAGCTGCCAAACCTCGTGCCCTAGCGATTGGTGAAGTGACTTGACTATGCCCCGTGAGAGTGAGCTTGCTGTGATAGAGTGCCCTCTTTGTGAAGTTGCCTTTTTTCTGAAAGTACACTCTTTTGGAAGTGCTTCTTGGCGTCCTTCAGGAGGAGTGCTCTAACTGGTGCAGTGCATCATGCACTGAGTACAGTGCATAGAGTGTGAAGATCTGGCTGGGGGCCCACACAGCTTTCCATGGTTGTTAGGCAGTTCTCAGTTAACTTTTATAGAAACGGGCAAAATGGGTCCCATCACAGAGGCAAGTTTGTTTTCGTAGTTCACATAGCACAGTTTCTAGGTCTTCACCAACTGCTTTCAGATGCGTGATCTTTTAAGCAGAAATCCTAATGGCAGGTCCCGAGCTTGCCTTATAAACGTGGTGCCCTTGTACGATGAGAATGGGGTCAGAAGGGATGGGACAATCAACTGCACTCAGCTGCACTCTTGTTTAGGGACCTAACTGTTCCACATGCGTCTTTGCTCTTAAGGATGTGTGAATGCTGTGACCTTTTGATCATGCTTTCTTCTCGTGCCCCTGAGTTTATTGCAACAAAAGTCATATTCAGCCAAATATACTCAACTTCTTGAAAGAAATTTCTTCTGAAAATTACTTTTTTTTCCTTCCCATATTAAATTCACTCTTGACCATGATTTTTTCCTGGTGCTGCAGTGGTTGTAATCTAAAATAAGCTGGTTGGCAGTGGGAAGGAAAAGGGCCCGGGGCTAGCCATCAGAAACCCTGAGTTCTAGTCCTGCCACTGACTATGTGACTTTGGGCAAGTCACTTCCCCTCTCAAGGATTCAGGGTCCTCATTCATAAAAGAAATACACTGCCCTGAAATTTAGAGTCAAAATGATTCCTGTTGCCCTTTTCAGCTCTCTGATTCTGAATAACTTGCAACAATGCTAAAGAATTATAGAGAGGGCTCTTTCAGAAAGCAAGCAAGCAATTCAGCATTCACTTAAGTAAATGTCCTTCAGGGACATTTCTTAGCAAACACCAATAAGGACTGGTCTCTAAAGTAACGCTTTGCCTGCTAGATTCACTGGATGGCCAAATAAGAGAAGAGTTTTTTTGGGGGGGAGAAAGATAACATTATCCTATGACATCCTGGGCCTGAAAATTTTCTTTCCAAGAGACATTGGTCTAAAAGAGGGGAATATTCATTCAATCATTCATTGCATAAATATTTGTTGAGCAGCTACCCTATAGCAGGCACTAAACTAAGTTGTAAGGATACAACTTTAAGCAAGATAGAGCACTTATCCTCATGGGGTTTCTGTTTTGCAGGAGAGACAAATAAATACACAACAGAACTACAGATTGTGGTAATAGCCATAAAGAAAATACACGGAGGCTGTGCTCGAGAAGGAGGAAACCTGCTCTGGGTATAGTAGGCAGGCAAGGCCTATCATAGGAGGTGGTGTTCACTCTGAGGTCGAAGGGGTGGACCTAACAGAGAAATAGGAGGAGAGCATTTCGGGAATACAGAGAGGTTCTGAGATGGGAAACTGTAAGAAGACATTGTCAGATGCCCAAGAGAGAGATGATGGGGTCCTAGACTAGAGAATAGAAGTGAGGGAACTGAATGGCTTTGAGATACACTTTTGAGATGGAAATGATAAGGCTTGGTAATAGGTTGAATGTGGAGAGTGACAGATAAGGGGAAGTCAAGGAAAATGTCTAGGTTTTTGGCTTCCATGAATGAGTGGCTGGTGCCACTTACTGAAATGAGGGTACTCCTGGAGAGGAATAGGGTTCTCTGGCAAGAAGAGTCAAGAATTTTGTTTTTAATATACTGCATTTAAGATGTCTTCGACATCCCAGAGGAGAGTTCAGTAGGCAGCAGGACCTACAGACCTGGAACTCAGGACAGAGGTTAGGGCTTACCTCAGAGATGGGGGAGTCACTAGCATGAACAGGGGGCATCAAGTACATGACTGTGAGATCATCTTGGGCAGTGGTCCTTTGCCTTGGCTGCACATCAGATCCTGTGCTAAGTAAGCTTTTACAAAATAACTCCTTGGGACCCACTTGCCAGAGATTTTGATTTAACTGAGCCGAGGTGGGGTCTGGACGTCTATATTTTTCAAAGCTCCCTGGAGGATTTCCTAATCTAGCTGGAGTAGAAGAGCCACTGCTCCAGGAAATAAATTTCCCATTCTTTACGCCTTCCTCCTGTTTGGAAGACACAGTCTTCGGCCCTTCAGATGAGGTTCAGTTCTCCCTGTACCATGGCAGAGTCTTGGATTTAACTCTGTTGTGCCCTTGTCTTCCATGTTCTCGATCTCTTAAGGGAGTACTTGAGTATGGAGGATTTAAGTAGGTCTTCTTTCAGCCCATCACTCTCATGCTAACCCTGATGTGGTTTAGCGGTAGCTGGTGTTTGTCATGGTTGAAAGATGAAGAACCCTTTCAGCTTCTGTTCTTCATTGTACCGTAAGAATTTTGTTGTGGTTGTGGTGCTGGCTATGAAGGGGCAGACATCTACAAGGAAAAACGCATACCTCTTTTTATACGTACGCAACCGCAGATAGATATTCTCTGAGTTACTCTAGGTGTCTGTAGGTACTTGGTAGCTCCACCGTTTGAAGGTAGTTTCCATAAGGTCATTGAGGCTTTTAAAATTTCACCTGCTCTTACATTTTTTCATCCTTATCAGTGCTGTTTCAAGTCCTTTATTCTTGCCTACAGCCTCTTGTGGCTCCCCTAAAGCACTGTGCTAAGAGGAAATGGAAAGGGTACTCACCCATCCATATGCTGAGCTCACATCTCATCCAGTCTCTGTGAAAACCCAATGAAAAGGCTGTAGAAAGCAGAGGCAAGGCTTTATTAAGTTTTCTTATGACCCATAGCCCACATAAAGTCCCAGTGTTTAAAGGAACCATGCAGGCTCATGTAGTCCTCTTCTTAGTCCTCAGGGAATCTGACATTCCAAAAATATGGCCTATTAAAAAAAAATAACTTCCAGGGACAATTCCATAAGCTTTCTTGTTAATGTTTACAGCTGTATCAACACCACAGCAATGTTTTTTTTTTTTTCTATGTATGTGAGGAACAGAATCCACGGATCTAACTGACAAGTACTCTATAATTCCCTTTGTGAAACTAGTTAGACATAGCAAGATGCATCAATGGAAGTTTGTTTAGGGTAGTGGGTGAGCTATTAACGTTGTAATTGAATCCTTGCTGCTGCTTCTGCTCGTGCTGAAAACCAGCCTTGGCCCCGCACAGGTGTCTCTGTCGATCTGGATATTTTGGGGAGCTTCGTTAGCTAGGACGGGAACCATATACCATCCAGGCTGTGCTTGCTGATGGCTAAAGACCACAGGCTCGCTGTTTCACCTCTGCCGGCCCTAGTTGCTTTGTCTATGACCATCTTGCTGGCTGTGGGTTGGGAGCCGTTTGGGGCAATCTCTAAAGACTGCGGAGAGTTCCAAAATCTATTCATAATCTGGTTAAGAAGTCCTAAACAATGGGGAAAACAGCATAAAAAACAATACATTCGCTTGGTAACTTTTCTCCTGATCTCAGTTCCTAGTTCCAGCAGATGCCCCAAACTGATGCTGGCAGGAAATAGGGTGGTGGGCGCATTTCAGTTAATGGACCTATTTGGAACATGTTTGGCTGTGGAGACAGCTACGCTCATATTACCAAGCCTTGGCTTCCTGTCTGTTTTCTTTGGGCTGGGTAGGCAATGAAAAAGGAGACAGGAAAATACATTTTGGGGCAAATAAAATAAGGAATCTGTCTTATGAAGACAGCTTATAGCTGGGAAATTCTAATGTTCACCTTAACCCTCTCCTGATAGATTGCTCTTGTCCTGTACCGAGAGGAGGATGAGGTGTTCTTGATACTCATAGAATATACCTCCTCACTGTCAAAGGCTCTTAATAATCCTCCTTCCATTATTTTTTCTTTTTTTTATGGATAATAATCCTGATTCCCTGAATTTTTCTTCAGAAGGCAAATTCTGATTCCAGTCATCATCTTAATGGCTCTTGTTTTGTTTTTTAAAGAGAGGGCGTGCATATGCACACCTGTTCGAGAGGAGAGGGGAGGGGCAGAGGGAGAGGGAGAAAGTCTCAAGCAGGCTTCACCAGCAGGGAACCTGAGGCAGGCCTCAATCTCATGACCCTGAGATCATGACTCAAGAGTCAGAAGCTTAACTGACTGAGCTACCCAGGTGCCCCGTAGTGGCTCTTTGAATCAGCTTCAGTTACAGTATGTTGCGGTGACAGACTAGGGCCTCATTCTGGTACAGAATATGGAAGAAGGAACCTACAGTGTATTTCTGTTCACATATGAGGCATTATGGTACTCGTTCACCACTCTGGCACTCCACAGGTGTGCACTTAATTTATGTAGCACCAAGATTCAGATGTTTTTCTGTTATACTTGCACCAAGACAACACTGTACTCTGCTCAGAATGATTTCATGATTTTCAAAAAGCCTTTGAACCTTCGTTATATTGTAATTTGCATATTTCTTTAAAATCTAGAACTTCCTTAGATTTTAGACTTGAATAAACTGGAAGAGAGACAAGGTTTTTTTGTTTTTTAATAATGGATTCTCACATTCACATGGTAACCCAAATGGTATTTTTCTATTTCTTATACAGAATCATAGTACTAGATTTAAAATTAAAAAAGCATTTTCTCTGATTTAACATAGTTTATTTATGTGCTTTTAGGTATCCAGATTCCTCTTGAGAATTTGAGTTTCCTTCACTATATTTCCATATTTTTCCTCTTAAAGGGGTTTAAAGGTTTGAGTTTTAATTTTTCAGAAAGCAGTCACAGTAAGGTATAGTTGTAATAAAAAAAGAAAAGTCAGTTATGTCATTGTGGAAATTTCCCTTTGACAAATGTGTTTGTCTCTGTTTCTGCCCCAGTTTTGAGAGAATATGTGTGACGTACACAGACTCTCTGAACTTTGAGGAAATTTCTTCCTTCATGAAACAGGCAGACACACCCCAGTACACAATCACCTTTCCCACCATCGCCAAGAGGGTTAGAGGAGGCACCCAGAGAGTCTCTCCTGAGTTCCGGCATCCTGGCCTCACTGCTGGCACTCCACTCCCGAGTCACCATATGGGACCCTCGGCTCTCCATTCATAGGACAGAGGAGTAGGAATGCTTGCCACCAGATGATGCTTATAAAACCACTTGCGATAGGCATTATAGAGACACTTCATTATAAATATCAGTATTGATGGTTCCTTGGCTTAACCCCCCAGTATGTATGTTCACATATCTATTTAGTATGGTCAATTGTTCAGCTAATTAATATGCTTTTATTTTATGATTTGCTGTTTCCAGGGCACAGACAGAAGCTTGATGACTCTAAACCTAGTTTGTTCTCTGACCGCCTCAGTGATTTAGGGCGCATTCCTCATCCCAGTATGAGAGTAGGTGTCCCGCCTCAGAACCCACGGCCCTCCCTGAACTCTGCACCAAGTCCTTTTAATCCACAAGGACAGAGTCAGATTACAGGTAAGACAGATTCCTAGGTTTCACTTGCACACGTTCCGGCAGGCTGGGGGTGAGGGGCTGCCACATGAGACGCACTCACTGCAATACTCCTGGGCTCTGAAATGGCTTTATTATTAAAGAATCAAGACGTGACGATCTTATGGACCTCCTCCTCCTCCTCCCGCTTTTCCTCCTCCTCCTCCTCCTCCTCCTCCTTCTTCTTCTTCTTCTTCTTCTTCTTTTTAACGAAAAATTCCGGTATGCCGTAACTTGGGGATAAAATTTGGGGGAAGTTGCTGTGAATGCTGTACTCTGGAGCACTGTCAGTCTGCACACTGGTGGAGGGTAATAACTATGCTCTCTAGGAGAATGTTCATTAATAAGTTTCTGTACTGGGCCCTGGGTAGCGCAGAGGAGAGCATCACACCCTCGCTATTAGAAAATCAGTGTTACTGTCTCAGACTTGGGCTTAAATTTCTTACATGTATAACTATTTCATTAAGTTTGCTTGAAGATTGCCCAGGGCTAACAGGAAGCCTTGATTGGTGGGTGTAAGGCAAGGTCAATGAGCGGCTCATCAGGCAAACAGAATTTGCTGCTGATTCACATTTAGCCCCGGGTCCTAATGCGACATTTCTTTTTATACTACATTCTAGTAAGCTGCTTACTACCTTTCTTCTTAAAAATTAACGTCAGCATTGCATTACAGACTAATCATTCATGTTTGGTGCAGTAAGACTCCCAATTCTCTCTCTCTCTCTTTTTTTTTCTGCCCCATTTGTGCAAAAACAGATCTTGCTTTTAGTGCGATTGCTTTTAGATCATGGTGACAGAGGAGTGTGTCAGTCATCATAGATCTTTAATTTGCTGATCACAAGTATTGAGAGCTGATGTCACCTGGTCATGTCATTTGGTTTCTGTTGTTGGCAAGGGTGGACTAGAATGGAGGGAAAATAACTCAAAATGTACAGTAAACTCTCAACCTTGATCTGTTCTAATGGTGAGGTTTTCCCCCATAGTGGCTAGGGGTTAAGTGTCCTTAATGGTTTATAAACATAATTGTTTATAAATGGAATGACCTACCTCTCTATCTCTCCTGCCCATATTAGATATATGTCTTCTTGGATATTTATTTAGAGTGGGTGTATGTATATTAGTCTGCATATAAGGGTATACCTGAGTATATATTTAAAAAATAATACAGAATTATAAAAATAAAATATTTAAATGCTAAAGAGAACCAGATATCTGCGTCAGGGAAGAACATTAGAGCTCTGTGAAGAGTAGCCATGTATTAGCCTAAATAATTCCCTAAATATTGATATGTAGGAATCAAAAGGCTAATGCCTTTACTAGACATGTGTCCTTAATAAAAATGCAAGGGTGAAATTCACACTAACTTGTAAACATGAAGCTTGTAGCTATAGGTGCTACTGCATTTAAAGTAGTGGGCTTTAGATCTTTGATTAAGGTCCATAAATGGCTCTCCTTTTGTCTTTATAGTATTTTTTAGACCATATGTGTGTATGGAAGCATTTGGATACATACATAAAAGTGTTTATATATGATTTTAAGGGACTTATGATGACTAATAAAATATATATAACAAAAATGCATGTTCTACGATTTGGCAATCCCTGGGTTCTTGAAATGTTTGATTTCTGTATTCTAACCCTTAACTGCTAATTACATTTTGCTAATGACCAATGCTTTTAAAAATGGCCTTTGGAAACTGTGTGTCACTAGATTCACTTTTAAGAAGATGCTTTTCTCAAGGCTCTGACCTCAGACCTAAAGATGACATCATAAAAAAGAACCAGAGGACATTTTAGAAACTGAAGGTACCTTAGATATCATTAACCAAAAGGTTGGTAAAAGTGGTGAAGAGGATCTACATTTTAGCAGCAGATGTAAGTGCAGAAAGTAAAGATCTGAGGAGATCCACGTGGGTAGTACCAGGAGAGATCAGGGTCGTGACCACATTCATAGATTCGGCTCAACTCTGCTCCTCGCCCTCCTTCCTGTTGGGAGGCTCAGGAACATCAAGCTTCTTGTCTACAGTTTCACAGCAAGTTAGTGGCAGAGCAGAATTAGGTCTCTCAACTCCTGATGCAGTATGTTTTTTCTTACATGTTACTGTGCTGCAACTCCATCATGGTCAATTAAAAATAATTTTTAAATATTCCCTGGATGTATTTCTAAAAATCAAACTATAAAACACTTGTATTTCTAGGTACTGATAGCTTTCTGGAATTATATCACAAGAGAATTAACTCTGCATTTGGGATTACAGCACCAGTATAATTGATTTATAGATCAGTCTTCTCCTTTTTCTAACATTCACAAGGTATTAGGCCCAACAACTTTCTCCAGCCTCCTGATTTGCAGATTTACACACAACACACACACACACACCACCCTTACCCACTCTTGGCCACATGCACTTCCTATATGTGCTCCTATGTCATCAGTGAGATAATACAAAGTTCTATCCATAACCAAGGATGTGTAGGGTTCTACTGTAACTCAAATGAGTAGGAAAACCAGAAGACCCATAGCAGCAACAACTTCAAAGTGAGTTGAATAGATTTCATTTTTTTTTCCTCTCTGGGTTAATTTTCTTATTTATTTAGTAAATATGAATTAGAGCCTACCTGAAGTAAAGAATTGGGTCTTAGGTAATATGGGATGGGGGGAGAAGAAAAGTGCTCTGTCCTTGAGGTGTAGTCTAATGGAAGACTTAGCTATCCTTCCCTGCCTTCGCATGCCACACCCAGTCCCCAGATGATAATGTTGTTGTTCCCTGAGTACACATTCTTCTCTCTGCACCCCCTTACTTAGGCTATCCTACTTCCCCTTGATTTCTGTCTGCTGGAGGGTGCCATCTATCCTCCAGGGTCACTGTTAGCTTCTTCAAGAGAGCCCGGCACCTCTATCTAGATGCTGCCTGTCCATCCTCTAAGCTCTAGTTGAGATTGCTTGATTTTAGAGCTCCCACATGTTTGTTTTTTTCTACCCTGCTAGATTGCAAATTCTTTAAGGGATTTATTACGGGATTTATTTTGGTTTGTGCCTAACATCTTGTGAAATGTCGAATGAATAAAAGTTTATTTTATTTTATTTTATTTTTTAAGATTTTATTTATTTGAGAGAGAGAGAACATGAGTTGGGGGGAGGGAGCAGAGAGAGGGAGAAGCAGACTTCCTGCTGAGCAGGGAGCCCTAAGCAAGGCTCGATCCCAGGGCCCTGGAATCATGAGCTGAGCTGAAGGCACCACTGAGCCACCCAGGTGCCCTTGAATGAAAGTTTAGATGAGAAGAAGTCCGTATAAGAAGGGCTGGGATGTCATGCCTTGTTGGCGTTAACTGTTCTAATTTCCTGTCCCCAGGGTTCCATTGTTCCCTGGTGATGAACAATACTGGCAGAAATCACATTTCAGTATAATACTTACATAGTTAAACCATTTGGTTTCACTCCAGTGTAAGATCTACAGAATTGCATCATTCAATTTAAATTCTACTTATGAGCCTTAGCTATAATGGATTTTGTGACTTCTTTGCAGTATGTCACATCTGCATTTTAGTTCATGGAATCCTTTGGATAAAGATGTTTGTCACCTCTCACTGGCTTGGCCCTCTTGACATCTCAAGCTCTTACTTCAAGACTGTAGATGCTGATCATGGTTCTGTGGTCACTATTGATTCTCCCACTTGCCAACGGAAAAGGGGTGAAATGAAGTTAAAGGTCATAAACTGAGGAAGTGATAGGCATTTAGTGTTTCATATTAGTGACCTCCAGTGTCTCTTGTAGTTCCTTAGGGCTAATGGTTCCTGTCGTGCAGTGGGCTGGCTTCTTTGCAGTGCTGGTCTCACGGTGTCATGAATGGCTGATGTTCTGTCTGGAGGCTCAGGGCTTTCTATGGCTTCCTGAGGAAGTTGCTTCCTTCTGGGTGCTAAGAAATACCTAGCCAGTCACAAATGTCTGCTTCTTTTGATTCAGAATGTGATGATAGCAGTGGAGCAAGGATATCATGTTAGGGGATATTACTCAAGATAATCTCTATTTTAAACTCAGTATTTTGTGGTGGGACAGCTGCATCTAAAACAAATAAACAATAAAAAGCAGACTTAGGCCCTTTGGTTTGGTGGATTGGGACATTCATCTAACCTTTGGGGTGGGCATTCTGCTGTTCTGTTATTCATTCATTCAAAAAATATTTGAATGCTTACTATCTGCCAGTCATTAAGGGAACAAGATAGTTTCTGCTGACAAAGAGCTTACGTTTTTGTGATAGATATGGTCTGTAAATGGCTAAATAAGCATACATACAATGTAATTTCAGATAATAACACCATGCTTTAAGAAATTAAATAGGGTGATGTATTAGAGAACAACTTAGGGAAGGGAGAAGGTAATTTTGATTAGAATGTTGGGACAGGGTTCCTTGAAGAACTCGGAAGATCATGAGGAACGGCATTTCAGGCCGTGGAAAAGTCATGCAAAGGCTCTCAGAAAGTGGTGACCGTGGTGTGCCTAGGCTGCAGGAAGGTCTGTGTAGGTGGACATGGGAAATGATACAGAAAGGCAGGCAGGGAATGGATCACGTGGAGTCTTTTTTTTTTTTTATGATAGTCACAGAGAGAGAGAGAGAGAGAGAGGGGCAGAGACATAGGCAGAGGGAGAAGCAGGCTCCATGCACCGGGAGCCTGACGTGGGATTCGATCCCGGATCTCCAGGATCGCGCCCTGGGCCAAAGGCAGGTGCCAAACCGCTGCGCCACCCAGGGATCCCCACGTGGAGTCTTTAAGGGCCTAGAAAGGAGCTTGGGTTTTGTTCTGATTGCAGTGGGGGGCTCTTGAGGGACGTGAACAAGAGAATGACATTATCTAATATTCATGCTCTTATTTTATTATTTATTTTTTAAAAAGATTTTTAAAATTTATTCATGAGAGACACACAGAGAGAGGCAGAGGCACAGGCAGAGGGAGGAGCAGGTTCCCTGTGGGGAGCCTGATGCAGGACTCGATCCCAGGACCCCGGGATCACTACCTGAGCCAAAGGCAGACGCTCAACCACTGAACCACCCAGGCGTCCCTAATGTACATGCTTTTTAAAAGTCACTTTGGTTGCTGTGTGAAGAATGGATTGTATGGGGGCCATACAGTCCATTGTAGAAGCAGGGTCATCATTCGGGAAGCTGTTGCTGTAGACCAGGAGAGAGTTAAGGATGGCAGCATTTCTCGTCTTTCTTTGAGACTCAGATCAAATGCCAGGACCTCTGTCAGGCTTCTTCTAACCTACCCAGGCTGAACCTAAAGCTCCCTCCCATACCACTGGTCCATTTGGTGACAATTATTTGTTTACATGTCTGTCTCCTTCATCAGACTTTGAACTTTTAAAGTTTAAGGCCGTGTTTTATTTACCTCAATGTTCCCATTATACATAGTGCCTGTTGCTTTGTGAGTTTGGTTTGATGATGAATGAATGAATGGGTCATTGACTTCTTGAGGAAGTGTGACCCATTATGATCTTCGCCCTAGTACCTGTTTGATTGAATTATTGTGAGCTACTCTTTATTGGATGCATATTGTGTGCCAGGAGTTGTTGTAATGAGGTCAGTTCCTGTGCTCCTTACAACAGCTCTGGCAGGTGGATGGCATTATTATGCAAAGCTGAGGGTCTGAAAGGCCAGATGCCTTAGATACCCTGCCCAGAGTCCCACTTAGAGCTAGTAAGTGGCAAATATAGGTATGAAAGCCAGATCTGCACTGCTTCAGGGTCCTATGCTCCTTAACCATGAGCACTGTTTGGAGGCTGATGCATGAGAGGCTGTTTCCTCCCATTTCTGAACCTGCTGACTTTCATTTATGCAGCTTTTCCCCACTGACGAACTAGTTTTGCATAAAGTTCTTATTAAAGCCTTAAAACAATTCTGAAAAAGACATATCTTACAGGTGGAAGAAATTGAGTCTTCGAGAGATGACTCACTGAAAGCTTCTTCAGCCACTATAATCGACATGAGCTTAGTAGATCCTTAGTAGGCAGTCATCCTCATCCCTGTCAAGTCGGGTATATTGCTGACAATCTAAATGATACATATTCTAAGGGACTACTTTCTTTTTCTTCTCCCCACCGTATATTATTTAGAATCCTCAGGGATGATATTTTCATAAAAGGGATGCATTAGGAGTATCTGAATCATGCTTTAAAATGCAATAAAATTGTTTTCAGTGGTTAAATTACAGTTTCGTGAATTTATATTCAAGGTAATACTTTTAGAAATCTCTCAAAAAGCAACTTGGCCAGGCATCACGTAGAATAATCATCTTATCAGCAGTTACATTGACTGCAGTGAAGTATTTCCACCCAACTTTGTATTCCCTTTGCCAGCAACAAGCCTTTAAACATGAAGAGGATCTCAGCCAATTAGGCCAGCTGAGCTTGGGCTGTGTATGTTTGGCTGTCCCAGGCCTGAGCCCACAGCCTTGCACTGAAATATTTACTAGCATAATCCTTTCCGAAATAGGAAAGCACAGCTGAGTAGTGTGTGTCTCAAATTACAGCTGTATTCAAATGCCCAGTGACCACACAACTGTTTAATGTGAAACAGAGTGGGAGGTGAAGTGGGCATGGGGCAGGGGTGGTGGGCAGTGGCTGCAAGTGTGAAGAAGAGCCGGAGGCCCTAGAGAGGCTCAGTGACTGTTAGCAGGAAGAGTGACCACAGGTGCCATCAGCATTGACAAAGTGGTGGGGCATGGGGAAAGGGAGAGGTAAGTGAGGCCTCATGCTTTTTGCCCACCATGGTCTTACTTACTTGTAGGCCTCTTATGTCTGAAGGAACTGAAATCACTGCCTTCAAAGGCAGGCTGTTGAATGTAGTGTTCTTTTATTTTGGTGGTGCTAATGTTTAATTTTTGAAGTTATCAGAGAGTCCTGTCCCATTCTCTGCCTTGGATGGTTTGCGCAGGAGATCCAAGTAAATTTGCTGCTGCCATGCACATTTGTAAGCTGGCAAGCTCCTTAGAAGAGTCACCAGTTACAGTCCTTGTGAGAAAACGGTACAAATTGTGTGTGAACAAAATTACACATCCATTGAGCTTTGGCAGCCACCTTATGAAGAAGGGCAGAATTTGAGGTCAGCCTGACTGGCTTTGAAGAATAAGGCTCAGGAAGACTCTGTGGAAGGCTGGTGGTCAACACATCAAGTTGTCGTTAGCCTGTTAGTGTCCTTAGATCAGCTTCTTAAAGGTCTCTGGACTTTTGTCAGTAGGAATCCCTTATTAACTGAAGATGCTCTGGGGTCTCATAAGAGCTTTATTATGCTCTTAGAAAAATGGAGAGGGGCAGTGTTCCAAAAAGAATTAATTTCTTGAGTTCCAAAAAACTTGCCTTTGTAATTTCCTCCTATCTGGAAGAGAAGATGCATAGTTAATGTCTAATTGTGATAAGACTCCATCTACATAATGCTGTGCTTTATCCTTCCTTCCCCAAGACTGTTGTGTTTCTAGCTGGTCTTTGGGTCTCTGCCCAGAGGAAGTCTTGATTTCTTTCTTTCATTCTTTTCCAGAGCATTATCTTTCTCTGGCTTTATATCTGGTTTTAGCTTTATATACACATGTGTGTGCATGTGTAATACAGACACACAGACGTGTATATATGTATATGTATATATGGACAAATGCATGTCTGTCCTCTTCACTGGTTGCCTAGGGACCTTTCTTGCCGCTTTTTACCTTTTGCAATGGACTGTAGGCAAAATAATCAGAATAGGAATCTAGCTTTGGAGGAAATATTCACCCTACAAGGCCAACCCAGGAGAGGGGCATGTCAGGCATGCAGTTTGGTATAGTGGATGCTCTGGTGGTGCATTTTGATTCCATTTCTTCATCTTGATATGTGCATAAATGCTCCAGAAACAAAATTGTATGTCTCTACTACCACATAAGATCATCAGATTTTTTTTTCTAGGGCTTTATTTGGATAGAGACTTGCTTTTTAATGTTTCAAAAACAGTAGCAGTCTTTAAGACAGATATTACTGAAGAGTCCATATTGTGAAGTCTGTTTTGTGAATAAGAAAACCTAACCACCAGGAGATTTCTGAAACTCTCGGAGCTAATTTTTTTTTTTTTTTTTTTTTTTGCCAGTAAAGATAAAATTAATTTATTTGCCCTCACAACTCCATGGGCCGCACTGGGCCCCACAGTCCTATAAGCGTGCCCTGCAGCAGTGGGCTGGGAGTCCAGGTCTCTGGAGTGCCTACTCCCTTGTCCAGAGCTGCCTTAAGCTGGCTTGCTGCTGACCCCATCATCCTGCTCCCACATGCAAGAAGTGTTTAGGTCCACCTGCAACACACCCAGGCCTGCCTCTGGCAGTAAGGACAGGGCCCTGTGGGTGGCTGCAGCACTGATCCCTGTGGCCCTGGGTGAGTGGGAGGGCAGGTGGGTTCAGTGCAGAGACCTGCTGTCCCAGGAAGGTGAAATCTGACAAGGTGGTTTTAGGTGGAGAGGAGGTGAGAGTTTAGGGGAGAAGGTTAAGGAGAATGGTAAATGATTGGAACAGTCATCCAGATGAATGATGGGAAAGGAAAAGTGGCTTTGGGTGAGCATCACTGAGGAGATGGCTAAGGATAGAAATATTTGGACGAGCCAACCATCACAGTTATGTGCTTCTCTCCTGCATGCATTGCAGTTTGGTAATGGGAGTGGGCTCTAGTGTAGTGGATCATCAGGGAGAATGAGTCTCTCCTAGGATTTGGTAGGATTCCGTACAAGTCAGGGAAACAAGGAAGATGTCGAGCCAGTTACCAATATGGAGGGATATTCAGGAGGTTGGTAGGTCATGGTAAAGATAGAACTTCTGTAGAGGAGTTGGCTCTGTCTTGTGATTTTGGAGAGTAAGGCAAGTGGAAAAGTTAGGAGGAAGGAGGAAAGATCCGGGGAAATCCTAAGTTTCAGGTTGGGCAGGAAGTAGGTGTCCTGTGGAAAGGTTGAAGGTACATGGGAGCTCTTGGCTACTCCTTCAACTATTCCTCATGTGATGGCTGGAGGTTCCATTGGATGCTGCCTTGGGAAAACACTGTCCTCTAGCTATGTGTGGCCAGGGCAGTGGCGGGGGAAGGTGTCTTCTGGTACTCTTAATGCATCCAAAATCAGTGTTAACTTTTTTGTCATTCTATCACACTGTGGCTGCTCTTAGGGCAGGCTTCTGCCATCCTGTCTTGGACTTGACCAAACGCAGCACTGTACTTTCTTTCTTACTCAGTTTCATCATTTTCCATCTTGTTAGGATTATTTAGTGATTCTAAAGCTTCCCGCAGTGTGTTGGCTGTTCCTCACAACTTTATCTCATCTTGCAGCTTAGAAACATTGTTTCTAATTCTTTAAAGACTTTAATGAATGTGCTGGATTGTAATGAATTTGAATCTGCCACGATACATCTCTCTCAAAGCCGACCAGAAGTCATCTCAACCACCACTTTCTGGTAGACCTTTTAACTGGCTATAAATCACATCAGAGATAAGGCATATACTTTGCTGAGGTCAAGATGCACAATGGACAGGTGAGCTTTCTTCTAATCTATTGCTGTAGTAACCCTAGGAGATGGATTTTGGTGAACCTGTTCTGCTTTCTGATCATTACTTTGGAGCTCAGGTGTGAGAAACTTGTTGTTCACAGGCTGTTGAAGGTGACTTAGTGTTTTCAGTGGACTGCAAGCAGGTCATCAATCACCAACAGAAGCTCCAAAAAACTAGTTGACATTTAGATTTTACCAGCTTTTCTCAAAATGAGGTGAGTGGAATAAGCAAATATACAACTATCATAGGTCATGTCGTGAAGGCACAACCTTCAAATAATTTCAGGACTCTCATGTGCAGGCGTAATGCCAGAGAACAAAGCTAAGGTTAGTAGTGAGTGGAGTTATGGGGAAACAGACTTGACTTAATAAAACTTTATAGCCCTGCTCTGTCAAAAAGAAGCCTTTGCCTACTGGTCTCCACAATTCTTGCAAAACTGTGGGGTGAACTCATCTGGGAGCAGAACCTTGAATTCGTCTAAAGCACAAGTCTCTCTCCTCTGTCTTCTTACTTCTCCTGGGCCTTCATGTCTTCTGAAGCATGTTTGTTTTGCTCATTCTATTTGAAGATCCTTCTTCTTGATAGGGAAGATTAAATCAGAATAGCATTGGGTCATTTTCCTTTCTGAGGGTCATCAGTAAAAATTACGTCCATTGTTTTCAGACTTTGGTGCATTTTAGCATCACCTGGGGAGCTTGTTAAAAGTCCAGGTGCCCAGGCTTTAGCCCTTGAACCAGAATGGATGAAGCGGGGCCTGCCCAAATCACCGCGGCAGGCCCAAGGCCCATCACCCGGAGGTCCCCTTGCTCAGCCAGAGCTGATCTGATCCAGCCCGAGGCATGCCAGGAGCCTCATCCCCGTGGTCCTGAGTCAGATGGTGTGTGGAGGCAGCTAAATGCCCCAGGCCACTTGCTGGCTTTCCTGAGTCTGGCTCCTGGGCTCTGCCCCCCAGTCCATTTCAGCGGTTGTTTGCCCTGTACACCCTTCCCTGTTTGCCCGGTCCTAGACTGGACTTGTGCCCTGTTTCTATTATGATACTAAGGGAGATTTTAGAAATGCATATCTGGTTATGTCACCTCATACTTAAAACACCTCAGTGACCTTCCACTGCACTTAGGATAAGGCCCCAAACCTCCAGTGTGGTCCAGCAGGTTTTGCCTGCTGACTCCTCCCCTTTTCTCCTCTCACGAGATTTTGAACCTTTTGTCAATAATCCACCCACACGGGCTCTCTTGACTCCTCCAAAAACCTTGTTGCCTCCATCCCATAAACTTGATACACACTGATCACTCTGCCTAAAGTCCTGTTCACCTTACCTGCCGCTTTCCAGGACCTTTGCTTGCCCGCTGAGTTCTTGGCTTAATGGTCACATCACATCATGAGAGAAGCTAGATCCCCAGGTGTGGTTGGGGTCCCCCACCGTGCATTGTCATGGTGCCAAGGACTCTCCTTTCTAGTATTTCTCACCTTTGATTCAAGTCAGTCATCCCTGCCAGACTGTAAAGTCTATGGGGGCAGAGGTTAGGTCTGTCTGTATTTACTATTAACCTCCCTAGTAGCTAGCACAGTACCACAGTAGGCCATTCAGTCAGTATTTTTGGAATGAATGAATGAATGGTTGCATGGGTGAATGAATGACCAGGAGATAATTCTTAGCACCGTGGATGCCATGATCCATCTGATAGCAGAAGTCACCATGCCTGGGAACCTTCTATAATACCCTACTTGCTCTGGCTGCCCCCCTGGATGTGGACATCAGCCTGATTTGACCTGAACTGACTCCACCCACTTGAGTGTGGTGATTTGGACTGAAGTTCACTTCTCTGGCCAGCAGCACCACATCTCCGTCATATCTCAGGTTCTGGTTTTGTGTGTAGCTTCCTCCCATCCCTCTGCTGGTTTTACCATTGAGGTCTGGGATATGCCACTGCTGAGGACAGATTAGGTGTGACATGTGGTATAGACTCTCGTTTCTTCTATTAAGTTTTTTCTAAATAAGAAAATCCCCTCATTTTTTATGAGACGGTTATGAGTCCCATTCATCCAAAAGCTGGTGATACTTTTAAGGCACTTCTCATTACTACCTTGTCTTAATTCAACTTCCTTTGGTTTTCTTTTCTTTTTTTAACCTTTTGTTGTGGCCTGTGACCTCTTAGACTCCACATATCATCTCTCATTCTCTTCTCTTCTCTGCCATTGTCTTCTAACAGTTACTAAGTCCTTCTTCTCTCATTGTTTGCTTTGTGACATAACTCATCATGCTCAGTGTACCCGACATAGCATCCAGTTTTATCCAAACAGTGTGCTGCTCTTTTCTCCTCAAATTTCAGTGTGAAGCTCTGTGAATCAGTGAGGTTGGTCTTCTGCCAAATGAATCCAGTAGCCACCTTGGTCCATTTGAGGAAGCCCCAGGTGGGGACAAGAGGAGGAGTCAAAATCCTGCTCTCCATATCTTCTCTGTTAACGTGAGCCACCCACCACCACTGACAGCTCTCAACTGCCTTTCATGGCCAGCCCAAATCTGCTCAACCCACCTTCAGTAATTTCACTTATAACAACCACTGTCTCCAGAAAGGACTTAGGGTAGGGAGCCCACTTTTCTGAGTAGTTAGAATCGTAGCATTTCATAGCTGGGAAACATCTTAGCCATAACCGATAGGTGCTCCTCTCATCGTTCAGGTGCAAGCAGTAAGACTCAGAGAAGGCAGATTAGTGGAGCACGACTGCATGGTTGGTGCCAGAGCCACCCGTCCAAGGCTCTTCCTGTGCTTGGAGGAGCCTATGTGTTTTAAGAGCTGTGTTTCCCATTAGTCGAGAGAACCAGAAGTGAGTGGGAGAGCTCATTTGAAAAATCCAGTCTATCTAGAAAGGTTCTTAGGGAAGACATAGAATTTAAACATTTGGTGTTTAGTGTAAATTGTTTTGAAATGGGAATGAATGTACATATGGATGTGAGTGTATTTGTATTATGAATGATAGTAATATGACCAAAACAGTTGAGGATAGGAAATTGTAAACCTGCCTCTCTCTGTTGAGATTCTTGGCTTTATTTGACCCTGGGAGCAATGGAAAAGGTATAATCTTAAACTAGTAGAGTCTCTACAGAGTTCATTTTAAGTACCCCAGTTTTTCTTAAGAAATATTTGAGGTTTACACAGACTGATGTACTGATTAGGGTAGAAACTGGGTGGAGGAAGAGGGGTGGGAATGTGGAGGTTTCTCATCATACTCTGTTTCCCAAATACAGCAGGTGCTCACAGTAGATGGTAGACGTGCTGAAGTTTGGCAGAAACCATTGGCTCTTGCTGGGTCACGTTACACAGAGGCCTGTTGGCCCCACAAACAGGAAGAAGCCTTCTGTGCGCTGATTCAGGCTTTGCCCTTGTTAACTTGTTTCCTCCCATCTCTGCATGAATTTCAACCCACATGCATGGTGTGCCTTGTTATGAGTGATTCTTAGGAAAGCAGGCCCTTCTTCACACCTACACGTGTTTAACCAAAGTGTTTACAAAAGGAGGCCTGCTCGGAGCAACCACTGAGTCTCCATACTTACCACTCACTGGGCTTTTGTGCAGCTCTCAGCCTGCTTTGTTCCCCGTCCCCCCAAGCCTGACTCAGACTTTTTCAAACTTAAGACTTCTACATATTTTCCTAGAGTCAGTTCATTTTCCTAGGGTGCCTTCTTTCTGTCTGCCTCCCCCTTCTCTTTTATTACCTGGAGTGTTTAGAGTTCAATTATGCAGACATGGAATTAGCTTTTCAGTCATTGGAAAGTATGGCTACTCTTAGAGCCATGACTCTTTATATACCATTTTAGGAGGTGAATGGCCACTCCTTCCTTTTTCCCTGTACCAGTGATTGAACTTCAGAAACTGTGGTCCAACTCAAAGAAGAGAGCTTGCCTTCCTTAGACCTACAGGTTTAAATAAGTAGTTGTTTCCATTTTTGGCTGGTGCTAAGACACCTTGAGACATGGGAACCACTCTTCTCCAATGAGCATTGGGGAGCATCTCCTGGGTATGTTGCCTTCTGTACTTTATGTTATGGGAGTTTCTGGAGCAATCCCCAAGTAGCCCATGCAGAAGGAACACCACTCTAGAAAGAGACCTTATGAAGTCTGTTCTGACATTGATGCTTCATGGTTCATTTCTATCTTTAGAGTGTTTTTTTATTTTTTTATTTTTATTTTTTTAGAGTGTTTTTTTAAAGACACAGGTACATGCTTTGAACATTTTTGAATTAATTGTTGTTTATATCTTTTCAGTCTTAACTTTCCCAGCTGCTTGTGTGAGCAAGGCAGGAAAGGCCTTTTGTGTCCTATCAGTCCCTTAGACCATCACACTGCCATATGGGCTTACAGGAGCTGTCTTTTACAATAAGAATTAATTTTTTTGCTGGTTCACCAGAACAGCATGCAAAAACTCCTTTTCCCCCTGCCCCTCAAAAGCCCTGCTAAGGTGGCAGTAATGACTATTTGTACTCTGTAGATAGAAAAAGGTCAGCTAAATCAGAGCCTTGCTCTTGACTTAATGAATTGGGAGAGAGACTATAAAGTGTACGCAGACCTCTGGGCTTCTGTTGTCTTTTTAAAATATAAGCTTTATGGAGCAGTCCTGCACAGTGTTGGTACCTGTGTCTGTGACAGACTGCCAGTTAGAACCAATGCTGATGGGTTCTTTTTTTAAGTTTTAATTTAAATTCAAGTTAGTTAACATACGGCTGTCCAGTATTGGTTTCAGGAGTAGAACTCAGTGATTCGTCACTTACAACACCCGGTGCTCATCACAAGTGACCTTCTCAATACCCATCACCCATCTAGCCCATCACCCACCCACCTCCCCCCATCAAACCCTGTTTGTTCCCTATCTTTAGACTCTCTTATGGTTTGCCTCTCTGTCGGCTTTGAAGGATTTTTTATGTCGAATGCCTGGTTCCTTTTTATTCAACCTGAACTCTTAGTAGCTAGAATTGGTTTCTTCTCACAAAGGAAACCATGATTTCTTCTAGAAGGGTGTAGTTACAGATCCAAGATACCTACTAAGTAGCCTGACCTAATGTGCCTGGCGGTAGTTCTTGGCATGCTTGCACAGTTCGATCTGGGGCCCATTTTCTCACTGGTTTCATCTAGGCTGTAGGAGCTCTCTCTGCCCTACCTAGGTCCTCTGCTGCTTTCTCTTCTCTCTCATTTAATCATTTTGCTTTGTCACTTCCTGGCTGTGAGAACGGCAGGCCCATCATAGAGGGAAGACCTGATTTTCTCTCTCGAGTCTCTCGAGTTTATCTTACAGGTCAAATTTGATCACAACTTCCTTTTAAAAACCCCCATTTTAGGTGAGAGCGGAGGAGTTTGGGGAGAAATAGGGTACGGTCATATTTAAGTGCTCATGTGATATTTAGGATTTCAGATTTCCCAAGCACTAAGGAGTATGTGCACATAAAAAAAAAATTAACAAAGGTTTTGCACATAAAAAAAATATTAACAAAGATTTTGTTTTTAAATTGTCATATCTGTATAAAAACATGTCAGTACTTTGAATTTCTATAAGATAATCATAAATATTATTAATAATATTGATACTGTTTCTGAGGATTGTCATGTAAAAATAGTGAATTACAGTTTTAAGAACACCATAAAATATTTAAAGCTCAATAGTGGTTTTCATTTTTTTCGAAAAATTTCTGAGAAAGGAAGTTCCTCTGAAATCTCATGGGTGCTTAATAGGTAGTTACAGGTCACCCAGGACATAATAGCAAGACTACGATTGGCACTTCTATCCTCTGAGACACAAAAATAAAGAATATTCTTATTTATGTTGGAGTGTAGGACACTGTACCTTCCTATGCAGAGTCAAAGAGACAATCTGTTCAATCTAACTCTGGGTGGGGTGGAGTGAAAGAGTGGTTCTATCAGCCCTGTGGGACCTGAAGTCAGAGTGAAGACAGTTTCTTGTTTGCGAATGGTAATTAGTAGGTTTGTCTCAGAGCAAGGCCCTGCACTCGTCCCTGGTAGCAACCTTAGGATTGGCTGGTGATGCTTAAAAACCATCTGTCACCTGCTCTGACTCACCCAAGTTTAAAGCGAATCCCAGAAGTCTCAGGTTTCTTCAGGAAGTTGAGTTCCAAAGCCATCTGTGAGATCAGGTTAAGGTGACTTTTCTCTACTGTAAGCATTAATAATTGTCCATAACTAAGCAAACATGCTATCATTGTATGTTTATGATGGGATTATGTTTTCTTGGTGAGTGGGCATTTAGGATATCAAGATATTTTATGGCTATTTTTTGCACTACAGTTTGAAAAAAGTTAAGGTGTACAGTATTAAAAAAAAATACACTAAACAGATTAGAATTTCTTGTTCTGGGGGAAACCAAGATGAAGAAGGAACATGATTAAGGTTAAATGATCATAAAGGATATTGACATGACCAGCACAGATATATTCTCCAAATAGTAGACTTCAAAACTACAGACTTCTAAAAACTGTCCTCTACTAGGGTAAGAGATTATGGGCTGGAAACATAAACACACAATGAAAGTTCAGTAGAGGAGACGTTTTAATAGTGATGAACACTGGTTGGGTTCTTACCGTGTGCTCGCTCTTTACATTTGTGAGCTCCTAAAGCTCCTTGACCTTCATAACAACTTGAGGAGGAAGGTCTCCTTATTTATCCCATTGTACACACCAGGAAGGTTGAAGATTGGATAGGTTATGTGATTTATCCAAGATCACACAGGCCAGAAATGGTGATACCATTCACAAGTATTAGAGAGGGCCTGGGGTGTTTGGAGACTATTACTTTTCTTTCTTTCTTTCTTTCTTTCTTTCTTTCTTTCTTTCTTTCTTTCTTCTTTCTTTCTTTCTTTCTTTTGAGATTGCTGTCCCCTTTTTACATTATTTCTATGATATCTAGTGAACCCCATATGGTAGTTCTTGTGTTTTATTTTTCTGTAGTAACTCTCTCTCCTTAAGTTGGGCATTCTCATAGAATCTTAGGATGGTCACCCTGAAAGAGATTGGCTGGGCTCTGCAGTCTGTCCTCTGGGACAAAAAACCAGAGAGAGATCTCACTTGTTAAGGATAGTGAGAAGTTATTTTCTCTAATCTTGGTTGTCTTCAGGAAGGACCTCCACTAAAAGCAAAACTATCCTTTCATACACGGTTCTACTGTATATTCTGGAAGTCAGTGATTTGATGTAAAAACTAAAATGTCATTAATACAACTTCTTTTAGAGCCTAAGGGGAAGTTGGAGAATGAGTAATTACTACTTCATTATAAAATTTCATTATTCACTCCAGCCACGCTGGGAGGTTCCTTGAGTGTTTGCTTATTGAGCACTAACTAACTATGTGCCAGGCATCGCAATGAATTGTGTTGAGTCTGATTTTGGAAAACTTCAAGAATGACACTAGATACCCCAGCCACCCTGCATGGTTTAGAGTCAGATTTTTAATATTTTTGAATGATAATGATGATTTGTCTGTCACAGTATATTATTTAGTCCTTATAGCAACTCTGAGATAGTATTATCATACCCATTTTACAGGTGAAGCAACTAAGGCTCAGCAACACTGAGAAACAACCCTTGTCACACAGCAGAGCCTTGACCTTGTGGGCTTCTAAAGAGAATAGTAATCATTTTAATATAGCACTTGATGAATGCCTTTGCTTCCATTATCTCATTTACTTTTGGAATGAACATGGTGGTGGGTATTATACTCATTTTACAGATAGCAGTAATCACTTACATTTATTATGTGCTTAATATTTACCAGGAATACCAGATAACTCATCAGATAAGGCCACTGTCATGGAATGCTCCCAGCAACCCTAACCCTAAGTAGCATTGTTATTCCCATTTTACAGATGAGCTGTTGAGATCCAGAAGTTAAAATGGCTTGCTCAGTGCAGTGATGGCCTGGACTGCTCAGCACAGTTAGGGTCTGGGCTGCCCAGCCAGTGCCCATGACCATTTCACAATATTCACTTTATCATGTTACACTCACTCATTTCCAGGTGAGGAAACTAAGATTCAAGGAGTTCCCTAACACAGCCAAGGCCATGCAGCTTATAAATAGCAGAGCTGCTAGGGTTCCAACACTTAACCCTTTTGCTGGAAAGCCCACTTATTACCATCTGGACCAGGCTGCCCCTCCACACAAGGGAGAACCAAAATGCGGCCCAAATTAAGTTCCCTGATTCCTCTGTGATATGTTTAAACATTAATCATTTTAGTCATTCTTTACATTTCTTTGTATTTTTCCCCATTTTTAGGCAGGGAGCCCTGTACTACTGCTAACAGCATGTGATAGTAGAGGAGTAGACACACAGGTTAGACTGCTTGCTCCGGAAGTCATCCAGTAAAGTCAGATTAGAGTTCAGATCCACATCTGAGTCCTGTGTGCCCTGCTCATTTATCTGTGTGATTCTTGTCCTTTTTGTCTGTTGAAATGTGGCTTGAGAGAGGTTCTTGACTTTATGAGATTGCTTTCTAGGGCTGGACGGAATGCATCTTTTCCCATCTGAAGATCATCTACATTTCTCTGAAATGTAATGAATTACGTTAATGGCTAAAATAAGGAAGTATGTCATATATTTAACAAGGACCACTGACTCTGATTTGAAATGTTGCCCATCTCTACAATCTCAGCCTTGAACATTTTACAGCACAAAAATTCGTTACTTTAAAGACCAAGTCCTCTTTAGGTTTCTGAAAGAAAAGTGTATGTTAACCATTTACAGTACTGTACTTTTATTCAAATCACAAACTCCGGTAAATGTTCCCTGACGTTGAATTGGATGGAATTTTCCTATGTATCTGTTGATATAGTAAACATCAGATAAATATTCAGATGTATTTAATTATTTTGATTCAGTATTGTTCTACTTAGCCTTTAAATATACTGTTTCTGAATTGAACAAATAAACAAGAAATAGCTGAAACTAACTGGCTTTGATTGTATGGAAAAACCAAGAGGCTTTAAAAGAAGAATCACTTCAGAAATAACCCGTGTCTTGTAATCATTTTTATTTTTAGTGATAAGTCTGCATTGACTATTCGAACATACTGATCATTTTAAAAAATTAAGTTTGTCATTTTTAGAGGCTAATAGGTGCCAGGGAAATAATTTTAAATGTGCTCCAAATGTATTAGTGCCAATTCAGGTGTGTTTTAACTGGGGACTGCCCTGTGTCACCAAGAGTTTTCTCTTTTCTTTTCTCTTCTTTTCTTTTCTTTTCTCTTTCTTGACAAGTATCAGTACTTAGTGAGTGCCTCTTTGTGCTGGTCCTCTCTTCGTGGTTTTCTAATGTAATTCTCACATCCCTGTGATTCAGAGATAATTACCCCCACCTCTTTAGAGATGGCTCAGAGTTGCTGAGTAATTAACTGAGGATCACACAGCTAGAAACTAGAAGCCTCAGAATTTGAATCTAATTCTGCACATTCAAAAGTTCCTGAATATTCTAATATACAATGTTGTCTTGTGAACAGCCCAGTGTATTCGAATTTTTAAAATTTAGCAAAACATTTTAGAATTAGCAAAAAGAAAGTTAAGAGAAATTTGCTTATGATTCTGTTTGATTAGCCCTCTGATAAGAACAAAACAGTTTGAAATATACACTGGAAATATAGAGCAAATTTACCTTTTTTTTCTTCTGTAGACTGAAGCCCTTTTGATAAATGTAACTGGCTTTGAGCTTGTGCCTCCAGGAAACCCCATAGAGATACATCAAAAGATACTGTTAATGCTCAGCACTTAACCCTAACAAGTTGGCTGCCCATTATTTTTATTATTACAGTGACTGTAGGTAACACTAGGCTGTATTCCAAACATGTGGCATCTTTAAACCAGATTCCAATAGGATTAAAGACATATCCCTGCTCTTCTGTTTTGGGTCGTTTTCTTACTGTCAGAAACTCATATGCTTAACATTGAAACTGGATGGTGATGAAGCTTTTCAGGTTTTTTTTTTTTTTTTTTTTTTTAAGAGAGAGAAGGGGTGGGGGAAGGGCAGCGAGAGAGGGAGAGAGTCTTAAGCAGACTACCACTCGATGCAGAGTCCGAAACAGGGCTGGATCTCACAACCCTGAGATCAAGACCTGAGTGGAAATCAAGAGTCAGACCCTTAACCAGTGGAGACACCTGGGAGCCCTGAAGCTTTTCAGTTCTTAATGGCAGTTGACTTTGAAATTAAGTTTGTCTCTTTCGTAAAAGTTATTTTCTGGGGTGGCTTTAACATGAGAATCCTAAAACTGGCTGTCCTCCTCCGTGTTCTCACATGCTGCTACCTCTGTTCTCATCTCTACCCTCAACCTCCTAACCCTGCTGGTAGAAAGTGCCATCCATTGACATCCCTGGAAAGAAAGTGAAATCATGGAATCATGTACTTTATAAACCAAAAAGCACATCTGAAAGATAGTAGCTGGATACGCAACAGGGAAAAAGTACAGTCTACCTCTTCTTTAACCAAGTTGATTGTTCAAAGAAATTCTGACTTAAAAAAAAAGTTGAGAGTAACATGTGTTCATTGAAATAAGATGAGAAGATACAGAAAATAAATAGAATTCAACTTTGTAAAGATAACTGGAGCAGATTGTTTTTAAATGGCCGTTAGACTTTCTAAATAGAAATCCTTATGTGTGAGAGAGAAATAGTCCTTATGCATGGCCCATGTTGTCACACTCATCAAGCCTGGAAGTCTAGGAAGGTTTGTGCCATCCAGGGCCTGAGTGGGTGGGGCCACAGGAAGTCAGTAGTCCTTATGGATCCTCCTTTTTCTCTTGATTTATCCCCTCTCAGTTTTGGGCTGCATGTTCTAAGTCCATAGTGGCCGGTACTCTAAAGATGTTTCTTCTTTTTCCCAGACCCCAGACAGGCACAGTCTTCCCCGCCGTGGTCTTATGACCAGTCTTACCCGTCCTACCTGAGCCAGATGACATCCCCGTCCATTCACTCCACCACCCCGCTGTCTTCCACGCGGGGCACGGGGCTTCCTGCCATCACCGACGTGCCCAGGCGCATTTCAGGTAAAGACCATACTTTAACTACAGACCCACTCCCGTGCTGGGGGCGGGGGTGGGGGGGTTGGGGTTGTAGGGTGGGCCAAGGTTCACGGTAACTCTCTATCAAAGATGTGTGGGCAAGGGGATGACAGCTGGCAAACCGGGTCCTCTGGATTACGAGGTTATCAAGTACTTGAACCTTTTAAATGAAAAGACTGAAAACCCGCCAGAGCTGGCATCATTTCCTTAAGATGACAGTCAATGCCACCGAGCTTTTGTTCTGCTGAATTGTGTCCCCTTCGGTGGGCGCGGTCTCCACCGGGGCCTTCCCCTGAGGGTCTTAGGCCAGGCCTTCCTCTGCTTGCGTTCCTCTCTCTTCTCGACATCCGCCTGTAAGCCAGATCACAGACTGATGGCACGGCCTTCCATTTCTGGAGCCTCTTAAGTCCCACCCGTCCAAGCTGACTTGTTCTGAGAGAGAACACCTGCAAACTTCAGATCCTTATCAGAAGCTAGTCATTTTAAGTGTGGTGAGGCCTGGAAGGATCTTAAAAGGCCCCGTGTGGCCTGAGTGGCCAGTCCCAGACTGCCGCAGCCTCTGCACGAAGCGCGCCGCCCGCCGCGGCCGCTCTCGGCCTGGCAGCCCCGGTGCGCACACATCTGTTATTCCACAGGCCCCGCAGAAACCTGTGGCTCATGGTGGAGGCGCATGTGGTGAACAATGCGGCTTCCTCTCTCCGTCGTGGAGAGAATTCATCATAGAGAGAGCCAGAGAGCGTACACAGGCTTCACACTGGCAAGTGGAGAACAGTTCAGGGCTCTCGGCCACCCATGTGAGTCCCGTGGATGAGGAAGAAAATCTCTCAGTGCAGCCCTGACACACAGACCGGAGCACGGCCCCATAGATAAACCAGTAAACCCACTGAGGCACACACAGTAGGCTCCTCTTATGTGTCAGACACTCTTCTCAGCGGTCGCGCTCTCTGCACCTGTTTGACTCCTGGCCAGGTTAATGCCTTTCTTTCTTTCTCTTTGTGTTTCTGTCTCTGTTTCTCTCCCTGTCTCATCTTCTGCAAAGCTCGAAGCCTCTACTCACTCCACTGAGTCGCATCACTGACAAGCTGAAGCTCCACCAGCAGGCTTGCAGGTTTTGATTAGTTCAGACTCCTTTATTTCTTTCCACTTGGGAGGAGGGAAGGCTTTGTTTCTCAAGCGAATGGCAGGAAGGGGCTCTCTGGTCCTAGTGCCTTCACATTTTCTACAGCAGATGGACTCCCGCAGGGGTGAGTAGGGAAAGAAGAGGGGTGGAGGGAGAACCACGAGATTCTTTGGAAAACCATGTTGACTTTCCATTTTGACTGCGAGTATTATTTTTTTGAATCACATGGTATGTATTGGGGGGGATTGTGCAGAGTATAGAATTTTAATTATCATTTCCCTTGACAGGAATTACTACCTCCTTTAGGCAACCATCAGTTAAAGACACGAGAAGGGATGAGTAAGGCCTGGGTGGGGGTGGTGGAGAATGATGGCTGATGTGGGATCAAAGGGACAGTGCTGGATGGTGTTGAATTAGTTCTGGTCATTCCTTCTGTGTTTTATACTGAGTCTGTTTTGTTTCACATAGGGCCAAAATGACACTTTGCCAGGACAGATTTGTGCAAACTTGCTTCTGTTTAGGGTCCTCTGGGGCTTCCATCTGTACAACCCTCTGTGGCTGAAGAAGATTTTGCTGTTTGTCCTCTGGCAGTACCTAGAGGAACAAACCTCAGGGAGTGATCATAGCTATAGGGACACTTACCTACCACGTTTTCTCACCCAGGTGCATTCACATAAAATTCAGTGGGAAAACCATTGCAAAGAACACTGAAAACATTCCCCATAAATGACTAGTCACTGTTATTAATCATTTACATGCATAATATAGAATAGGTTACCTTAAGTCCATTCACTGATAATTATTTAAAACCTTTCCATAAATGAATACAACATAACTCCTGTTTCATAGAAGAGGCAGTAGGAGCAGAAACTGGTTAATTGTCCAGCCATATATTGATCAGAGGCCAACGGTAGGAACGAGCCTCTGCTCTAAACTAGTTTAAAACTGAGTTCAGTCCAGTTTTTTCCTCATTTCTATGAGTTGTTCCTGGCAAAGTAACATGGTGCCATGGTGGTGCCCTCTGTGTAAACATCAAAGGGAAGAGAACAGAAAATCCCTCTTGTCAGCATGTGGGGAAACAGGAAGAAAGAACTAGATGTGGACTGTCAGGGAACTGGAGGAACTCTGATTTACCTGGCCTTCCTCTTGGGTGTGGGGCTGAGTCCACACCCCAGAGTGCCCCCCAGTGGGCTTGGGGATCAAGTTGGCTGGAGTGAGTGCCGCTTTCACTTCTTGGGGGCCGGTCCTAGGGACCTTTCTTGAACTTGGCTTCCCAGGTGCCCCAGTGCATTGTTTCTATCTTATCCCCCCCGCCCCCCAATATCTAAAGCCATCCCTAGGGTCAAGGATGCTTTCTCTCCATAACATGGATAACCTAAACATTAAACTTCATCTCCATCTCTAGGGCAGACCTGTGTTCATTTTTTGAGATGCTTTCCAGAGCAGTTCATGCTTTTGTGTAGAGAACCCAGTTCTCATCTCCTTATATGAAGGGGAAACAAAAATACTCTCATATGATCATGGGTGAGAAAGAAGTCCTTACTTGTATGGGAGAACTGGAGGTTCAGATCCAGATTCGAATCCCAGCTCATGCACACAACAGGCAAGTTTCTTACTTCTCTGAAACAGCTTTCTTATTTATAAAATAGGGATATAATATTAATCTCCTAGGGTTATTGTGAGGAACCAGTGGGATGCTTTATGTAAAGTGCTGCCAACACACCACACACTCACTATGTGTTCCACAGATTGTAGCTGATATTATGAAGTAAAAGTTGTTTTGTAAAAATTGCCTGTCTGTATATAATTTGCAAGCAAGCCCTAGCTTAAATGAGTCAAGTAGGCAAAAAATCTGAACTCTTAAAGGGGATTATTTGCTTTGTAAAATGGATCCACCACAGAATATATTTAAAACAACAACAAAAAAAACCTTGAAATATTTAAATGAGTTAATACTCAAATGGCATTCATAAAGCACTGCGCACAGTGCCTAGCACAGAGAAGTACTCAATGTTTTATTATTATTATTGTATAGATTTAGAATGAATGTTTATAGAGCTAAAAGCACTTGGGAACCATCCATAAAAGGTCAGTAAGAGAAAATAACTATTTCGTTATAACATTGGAAAATAGCATGATCCTATTCTTTTCCAAGGGATCATAGGATTAAGAGCAACCAGAGAGATCTTTCAGAAAGTACTGTTCCTAAAGATACTCCAGTTCATCCTAAAAGACCATCCCAAAGAAAGACCATCATGTAATATACTTAAAGATCTTCAGAAAATCCAATCGTACAACTTCCTGTTTTGGCATTCCTGCTGAGTAATTTTTCCAGCGTGGATGCAAATGCCAGACCTTAATGGATTACAATAAAGACAGTGATGCTGTAGTGTGTTGTCCCTGCCATGGCGCTCATGGAAGTGAGGTCTAAATAAAGATGATTGAAAGGTATGTTACCCACACTCCCTACTTTACTGCAGGTAAAGATGCCACACCAGATGTCTTGGAGTTCACAGGCACAATACCAAGATTCAGGAAATATTTCCTTAACCTTAAACCGCCTTCGATATTATAACAAAAACAATAACAACAGTCATAGGTCTATGACTAAACAATAAATCATTGTCATGTAATTGATCAGTAGGGCTTCCTTTATTGTAACAAGGCTTAGTTCCTGTGCAGCTGAATTAGAAAAATCAAATGCTTCTTATCAGAAGCCCTGGGGACTGGTTTTCCTCTCCTCCCCTATTTATTATGATGAATGTGGCTTATCACATAACAATCTGTATTGAAGTAGCATCCTCCATTCCTGAGGGATCTTATACATTATCTCGTTTCATCTTAAACAATCCTAAACATTCACTATATGGAGGTAGTCAAAATTGTTTCTCACTGATTCTATCAAAGAGCAAGGTGTGGCAAGGCAGGACAACAAGTAAGCCTGACAACAACCCAGACCATATGTATGTATGGTAATCGTGTTATCAGCCATGGCATTTTAGATGTTCAAAGCCCTCCTGAGGCTTGGCACAAAGCTTATAATGACTTTTCTGCAGGTCATTACAAAATACTAGGTGAGTGAATAATTACAGACTTTCAAAATGTATTTTATGTAATTACCCCGTATGAAAAGAAACAACTGTTTCTTGAGTTTGATTCTTTGACTTTTGGGTCAGAGTATGAGCTTGAAGGAGGGGACCCTACAGAAGTCTATTCACTGCAGATGACTCCTTGCCTGCCCCACGCATCTGAGTAAATTGGCTTAGATTGACCTGAGTCTGTAGCACTCTTCAGCATAGATGAAGTGGAAGGGATTCATATAGTCCTTTTTCTGGGGTCTTGGTCACTGTGCCCATGGACCTCTCTGATGCTTTCAGGAGGTCTCTTAGAGAGGTAAGATCCGTGAGTTAGAGATATAAGAGTAGGGTCATATATGTTGTCTGACTCTGAGAGAGGCCAATGCAGGTTGTATGGATGATTTTTTTCTACATTTGTAGGATTTTTTTTTTTTAATGTGAGACAGAGTTAAGAATTGTAATCTTTTTGAAGGTTACGTTTTGTTTTTGTTTGTTTCAGCAAATGGTCTTGAATTTCTTCTTGCAAAATATTTAAATATCAAAAAATTCCACTTAATCAACTGCACAGGACTATTAAAAATGTCTCTGTTTTTATGACTCTTAGTCCCTAAACTATAATATTTCCAAAGGTCAGCAGAATAGGCGTTAGTCTAATAAAGTTACTAAACATTATTTTACTACTACCACAAAATCTAGAAAGTGTCAGTGGAAAAACCCCATTTGATCATTCAAGGCCTATCGGGAGGGGTTTTTTCGTGTGATTTCAACCCCAGCTGTGTTTGATGCAGTTCATTTTTAAACGTCCCTTATAACCGAGTTTCTATCAAGTCCCCTGAGTCCGGTTTTGAAAGCAGCAGCTTCAATAATGTGCCAAGTATATGTGGACATTTATTTTCACAGGGCCACTCTTAACTCACAGGAGGGAGTGACGCCTTAAGAGAGGTTAAAAGGAAAGCTCCAGCAATTAATACTAATAAACCAGAAAGTTAAAGCAACCATAATAAAACACTAGAACATCTACTTTTTACTACAGAACCATTCCTTTATTAAGAGCCACCTGTTTGGTAGACACACCTCTGCCACAGCAGCCACGGGCAAGTAATTAAGTTTAATAGGAGCCACTCTTATTTTGAAGAAGTTCTCTGTTTAAAGCCACAGAGGGGGAAGTTATTAAATTTAATAGACCCTAAACAAAGGCAAGCCCTGTGTTCCTAGTTGAATGTTGTTAAGTAGTCTTCTCTGTGTTATCTCGACTGTGATTGGTTGGGTTATTTTGGCATTCTATACGTTAAATTCATCTTGCTTTCTCTAAAGATAGGCTCTCTACTGGCACGAACAGATGATGTTTTTATCATATTGCTGGGGAGTAGGAGGTGGGTGTCCCAAGCTCAGGGCGTACCTGGACCTCGGCGTACTATGAGTTTTGAGTTACTGATGCCGAGGACCCAAGAAGTGGTTTCCATTCCGACTAGATCGGTGGGGGTAGTTGGCCTGATTCACAGGACTGACTGAACTCGGCTGTGTGACATTTACTGTTACTTGTAGTTAGACGGGAGGTACGGAAGCTCAGCATGAACCTGCGTATGTGGCCTGACTCTGATTTTACACGTGGTTCTTGTCAGCTGTGTTCGTGAACATTTGTTTTTTGATACATGTACGACCACCCACATGTGAAGAAAAGATTGAGTAATGAAGGGGCTCATGCGTATGCAAGGATGGCAAGGACATGGCTACAGATTTTACTGAAAGATTTGCTACAATGCCTTTCTTTTCGTAGGACAAAACTTAGGAGTTTGAACCTCGCCTCACTAAAAGTTATTAAAGTTTAATTTTTTAATGACACGGTGGCTTCTGTGGTGCACAAAGAAGAGGGTGGAGGCAATTTGACTAAGGGAACCTGAGTTTTAGTTTCATTGTCTTTGAAGATTCTGTGCACTGTCCTCAGCTGTGTATGTCCGTTCATTCCTTGTGCCTGTGTGGGCCAATGGGAACAAATTACTCAGAAGTGCCCATCAGCATGTGTCAGAATTTTGTGCAAGGAGTGAGATGATCTCTGCCCAGGGGTTTGTTGCTCTTAGGACTTCTAACAAAGTTTGCCTTATCTGATAAATGCTGGTGGAGAAACTACTGTGTCATTGGCTTCAAAATGGTAGAAAGATCCTCTCTCTATATATATATGTTTTTAAATTGATACTTCATTTTTTTTAGAGGAGTTTTATTTAAAAGCTTATAAAGAAGTTCTAGATTTACAGAAAAATTGAGCATAAAGTAGAGCTGGGATCTTAGCCCCCCTCACCCCTACCCTACTTGCCTGGCATTTTGTCTTATTATTCACTTCTTGCATTTGTGTGGTACATTTGGTATATTTGATGAACCGATATATTGATATATTATTCCTAACTGAAGTCCATAGTTTATGTGAGCATTCACTGTCAGTGTTGTGCACTTCTCTGGGTTTTGTCAAATACATAATGCCAAGTATCCACCACTACAGAGTCCTTCACAATAATTTTGTTGCCCTAAAAATCCCCTGGACTCTACCTGTCTGTCCCTCTCCACCTGCCCCCATAGCCCCAGGCTGTGATCTTTTACCTCTCTCGATAGTTTTGCCTTTTTCAGAATGTTGTATAATTAGAATCATAGTCTGTAGCCTTTTCAGCCCGGTTTCTCTCCCTTACTTTGCCATGTGCATTTAAGGTCCCTCTATATCGTTCCATGACTTGGTAGCTCACTTCTTTTTACCACTGGGTACTGTTCTATTGTAAGGATGTTATTTTTTAAAACATCAAAGCTGCTCTCCCTGGGCGTGGGAATACCCCCCACCCCCACCACCCATTTCCTTTTGTCACTGACTCTGTCAATGATACCTTCTTTTTAAGAAAGCATTTCATGCATTCCTTCCTGGGGAAACACTTCCTCTGTCACAGCAGTTGTCACCAAAAATGGCCCAGATCACGGTTTTCCGTACTTTTGGTCCATTTTTTAATAAATATTTTTCTTTGGTTTTGTCCATAGACTGCTTACCAAACAGTACATTTAGGTGATGATGCTTATCAGTTCAAGTACAGAACAGACCCAGCTTAAAAGTAACAGCCCATTTATCTGGCCACTTCGCTGCCCTCCCAGGTAAAGGATGCTCCTTTTCCCTAAGGATGCCTGGCGTTCTGTAAGTACACTTCCCACTTCCATGCCAGCCGCCAGCTCTTTTTGCCACATTGCTGGCTCAGGCCCTGTCCATCCATCTCAGCTACCTCTTTCCCAAAAGGAATCCCTTCCCCAGCCACCAGTTTCCTCAGAGTTTATTACTCTGTCTACGCCCATCCATTTCTCACCTCTGTGCTTCGGATGCACCTCCCATGTGATGTATACCTTCCTTTGCTTGCACGCCTTTCACCTTCTACCGGAGGTAAGCTTCTCAAGCACGGTGGCTGCGTCGTGCATAGTCTTGAATTCTTATAACCAAGCATGGTTTGGGGCATGTAGCATGTGCTCAGTAAATCCTTAATGAGACAACTCTCAGTGGGAGAGGAGGTAGGAAAATAGAAGACGGTAGGCATGTAGAAGAAAAGGGGAGAAGAAAAGGAAAAAGGAGAGAGACGATTTTGTTCACCTGGAACAACAAAGAAAGGACAAAACAGGAGGAACTTTGATTGCTGATAAGGACAGGAAATAGCACAGTATGAGTGTGCATAAGCAGTATATATTTTTATCTCCGAGCCTCTCTGCAATGTGTTTCGTATTTAGAACACATAGCAAGACTGCATCTGTTTCCAGAACTTGCTAACAGTTGGTAATAATGCCAAAACATACTTTAGTTCCAGCTTGAAACCAAATGATCAAATAGAATTTTTGATTTCTAATTTAGGGTCTGACATTAATTATAGCCATCATGTAATAAAGTGTCAAAGTCTTTTTTTGGGAAAATAATAGAAATTATATTAACTAAGCTGTAAATGGAAGCAAAACGATGCCTCTAAAACAAAGGAAAGGCTCTGGTTTTGACATTTTTGACCGTCTTACCTTCTCCACACTGAACGTTCCTTGTTCTCCCCAATCCTCTCCGCTCTTTTAAACCCTTACTGTATGATAGGGCTTCCTGCCACTCCCTGTCCGGGTCCATGGTCTCTGGGTCCATGGTCTCCTGGCACACCACGGTTTGTTAGTATACCTCTTCACGCCTGGTGCCCAGAACCAAACTCCCGTATTCTTGGCCTCTGTTCGAGGAGACTGTGGTGGCTTTAGTGCTCTGGTGACCATACTACACTCTGTCTCCTCATGTTTGCCATTTTCTGGCAAGCTGAATTTTTTTTTCACTTTTACAGTTATTTTTTCAGATCCAAGTATGATCATTTACAGTTATTCCCATTTGGTTTTATCTTATTTACCTCAGGTAATAGTTCCTGCCTGTCAGGAACTTCTTGGAGTTTTATAGCCTCATCCAATATAGTAGTAGCCTCTTGCATTCCCTCCTACCCGGGAAGTCTTTTCTTAGCTTACTTCAATCATATCAAGTCAGCTCAGCAACTACTTGGTACATAATTATAATGTGTATAGGCAGGCAACAAACAAAAACCAAAATTGAAGATCTCGTCTGTGCCTTCAGGAAGCTTTCAGTGTTACTTAGGAGAGGACATAAGCAAATATGACACAGTTACCCTGTGATGCCAGACGTGTAGATGCTGGAATGTACAAACAATGCTCAGAATGTTAGTGAGAAGTGATCTCTTGCCCTCCTGCCCAAGCAACTTAAAGCCTTCTCCTTAGGAAATTAAAATCAGCTCCATTCTAGTAGATTATACTTTTATTCTGAGTTACTTCAACAATTATATTTTCGACTGCAAAACAAAAGTTCCACTTGTTGGCATGTGTGGTTTCATAATGTTTCTTAAGATAGGACAAGAACATAGAGAAAATCTTGTCTTTTCCCACCTAGATGGAAAGTGCCCTTGGGCCAAGGACTAGCCTACTAACCCTCTGCAGTGTCTCTGAGTCCTAGTTTTATGCTCTGTAAGTAGATGCTCATGGGAAGTACTTGCTCAGGACAGAAAAGTCTATCCAATAGTGCTGCCTGCTTTTGGGTCCCTTATGCTGGAAATGTTGTTAGGAATTGCTAACACATCTAGAAGTGGGGCTGTACAGGAGACTAATGACGATTGCCATTCGCTTAATTTCATGTTGCATATGCACAAATATGGCTCTATTTACATGATAGAATTTTTTACTATTTCTTTTAGAGTGAAGCAACACTGTTAGCTCTATGCCATTACATATATATGCATATATGCATGTATCACCTGTTCAGTACATTTAAAGTGAATATACATATAAATATTCTTGATAGTCTATTATTTGAGATGTTAGTATCAGCCAGATACTACTTTAACATTTTTCTGGAAAAACAGGACTCTTTGAAACCCTCTGTGTTTTTGTATTATTTTGTTACTTTAATGAGCATCGATTTCTCAGGAAATATTAATTGTCTCTGCTGGTAGAAAGGGGAAAGAGACACTGATGATTATTTTAAGTTTGCTTTTAGATCTGTTAATACATAGAAATAGTTGTAAAGGAAAAAGGAAAGATATAATTGAAAGAGGTAACTGAACAAGTAAAAAGTTTCCATATAATTAAAATCCTATATGATAAGATACAAATAACAGCACTTTAATTTGAATTATTCAAAGTCATTTTTGGACAACATTTTATTTTGAACAGTTCTAAGTCCTTTTCAGACTCCTTTTTGGATTGTTTTCTCAAAAAAATGTATAGGAAGGCATATATTATTAAATTGGGTATTTAACAGAATTTAAGAGACTTGGTTTGAGGCAAACCTAGGATCCCATTTGACTATACATCTAATTTATTTTTTAATGTGACTCTCAAGAAATTCACGAATCTCAAATCCATGAAAGTCACATAAATAAAATGCTTCTCAGGCACCAGTGTCCCTGAATATCTCAGAGATGTCATCTTTTCCAGGAAGGTGTCATCTTTTCCAGAGACACTTTGGCTTTAAGTGATAAACTTAGAAATACAGTCCAGCATAGTAGACTGGAACAAGATGGATGTTCCTATATCCAGAGTTTACTGCTCTCTCTCTAATCAAAATGGTCACCATTCCAGCTCCCTGTTGTAATTAGTAATAATGCTATAGTTAATGGAATAATAATAACAAATATAATGATGGTTATAAACACTCCACTCTGTGCCAAGGAGAGCAGTGATTCACGATAAATCAATAATAAACCCATTGATGTGGTTAGAATAAATCCATACCCAATTAAGAAGAACCCTTTCTAAATAAAAATCACCAAGGAAATAAAAACAGACCTGGAAAAGAGGAAAAAGTCTGATAATAGAGTTGTGGTACTCATCATTAAAAAAAAAAAAACAAAAAACCAACAAACCCACAAACTTGCCAACTACACAGGAGGAAAACAATACAGTGTCAGTGTTGCTTAAACGTACAGTGGAGAGTTGACCTGAAAGATTCCAAAAAGGAAAGAGTTTGGCCCTCTGTACAGTTCACAGAGAAAGTTGAGGGTTTTTTTTTTTTTTTTTGACCTTAGAAGTTGGTAGGTGTCACAGGTATTGTACCTTTGAAGCATTGGTTGGGTCTTGGTTTTTCTTTCACTCTGACAATATCTGTCTTTTAAAAGGCACATTTTAGACCATTGACATTCAGAGTAGTTATTGATATAGTTGGATTAATATCTACCATATTCATTACTGTTTTTTATTTATTGCCCCTGTTCTTTATCTTCTTTTCATTGTTTGTCTTCCACTCTTTTTCCTCCTTTCATGGTTTTAGTTGAACATTTTATGTGATTCTACTTTCCCTCTGTTCTTATCCTGTCATTGAGTTATACTTCCCTTTTTACCTTCTTTTAGTGGTTCCCCAGATTTGCAATATATATTTACCACTACTCCCAAGTCTACCTTCAGTAACACTGTAGCAGTTCATGGATAGCGTGAGTACCTTAGAACCTATAAACATCTATGTGTACGTTTTATGTGGACATAACTTTTCAACTTCTCTGGGTAAATGCTGTGGAGTGCAATTGCTGGGTCACATGGTAAGAGTATATTTACCTTTGTAAGAAACTGCCAAACTGTTTCCGAAAGTGGCTGTGCCATGTTGCATTCCAAACAGCCATGAATGCAAGTTCCTGTTGCTCTATGTGATCTCTGTGTGCATTTATATTTCAAGTGGGTTTCCTGTAGGTAACATACACTTGGGTCCTGTTTTTTGATCCATTTTAACAATCTCCATCTTAAATGGTGCATTTAGATCATTGATGTTTGGTGGATTATTGATATAGTTGGTATGAATAGTTGGATTAACTTAATATAGTTGGATTAACCTTTGAAGGGTTATTAAAACTTACTCAGGTGACCTGTTTAACTGAGCAAATGATTGAAGCATTTAAATTGGGACCTGCATCCCCAAAGACAATTGAACCTAACACCAATGAAATAGTAGTTGCTCAATAAAATGGTGTTGCATTGTTTTGGTTTATTAGAAGAATGTTCCTTCTAAGGCACAGGCATGCAGCACAGTGATTAAGACTCACAGCCTCGTCGGCAGCATGCTAGGAACAGCACTTGGCTGGGAATTGAGGAACCTGAGATCTATTTTTAGATGAGCTTCTGAGTTCTTGAGAAGCTCACTTAACTTCTATGGGCCTTAGGTTCCTTATGTGTGAAATAAATTGGGCTAGATCTTCTCCAAGGTCCATCATTTTGAATGGCTAGGTTGCTAAATAAGGCTTGTTTCTCTCAGAAACATTGGGCGACCAGCACACCAGAAATCTAAATATTGTCACCCATAATAAAAATAAAGGCTAGCATAGTATTTGATTTCTTAATTAAATTCGTAGGGAGACCTACTATAGATGTCAAGAATCGCTTTGTTATGTGCTTCAGTTGATTCTGATAAGGAGCAATCTAGGATCAGGTTAATTGGTGGCAAAAATCTGTACTTTCAGATCTTGACACTTGACCACAGCCAAACTTCTGTTCAAGGTGAAGCGTCATATATGTGCATGTTTGTCCAAGTCTGCAGGCAGTTTGAAACCACGACTTTATTAAAATGAAGAAAAAACTTTGTTTTATTGACATTTTACATACCCTAGCATGGTTTTATGTAACTTACCTATTGTACACTCTATCTGAGAATGGCTATAATAGACTAATTTATCTTCTGGGAGAGTTGAGAATCTTGTAAGCTAAAGGTTATAACAACAAAAGAACAGGTGAATTCTATTAATAACAGAATAAATGGGATTATTCATTTATAATTCATTTATAATTCATAAAACAGAATTATAATAAAGTTCCTTTTAGTGAAACATTGCTATCATAGTATTTTAGACTACATGATAAATGTCTTTATTAATACAAATTATTGTTGACATTAAATATACTCATTAATTGACTCTGTTCTAGTCACTGGAGGTACAATGGTGAGTAAGAAAAGCTCAGGGAGCTTTTTCTGGGGCATATGATGTAGTGATTTAAACAATCAGTCTTTGGAGCCAGACTCTCCGGGTTTAAATCTAGGCTTTTTGACTCACTTGCTATGTGATCTTGGGAATATTACTTAGCTTGTCTGTAACACAATTTCTTCATCAGTGAAATGGGCTAATAATAATAATACCACCAACCTCAAAAGGTCATTATGAGGACAAAAGATTTAAGTATGTAAAGCTCTTGGAATAATACCTGGTAATAAATGTTAGCTGTAAAGTAGGCAACCGAAAAAGAAAGTATTATCTAGGGCTATGTACTGTGAGGAAAGCAAAATAGGGTGATGTTATGAGGAAGCTGAAATCTAAATTTACAAGAAAGAGTCAGCCCTGTGAAGCTCATTGCAGGCAGCAGGGAAGCCTGGTGCAAAGGCCCTGGAGTGGGGAGAGGAATGGCTGTGTTTTGGAGTGTGTAGAAAATGAGGTGGAGTGAGAGAGATTGCTGCTCCAGGGAATGCAGGGCCTCTGCTGCTCAGGAGCAGAAGTTTGGGTTTCCTGGTCCACGTAGTGAGAAGCCATGGACAGATTTTAAGCAAAGTCGTGATTTAAATGGATTGCTAGTTTCAGAAGGTCCCTCTCTGGCTGTTTGGGGGAGAATTGTGTAAGAGGATGAGAGAGGAAGCAAGAGTGTGTCGGGGAGGCTGTGGTAGTCACCCTGGTAGGAGGATGGTGGCTCATACTTGCCTGAAAGCAGTGGGGACGGGGACACTCTGGACTGGCACAAGTATTTTCCCTCAGTCATCAAAACGTTTTAGCAGTGCTTTCCCCCAGTCGTCAGTCTGCTTTAAAAAGAATAATATTATATCTTATAAGATTTTAGCTAACCTTTAGACATTGTTTATACACCCCATAGTGAAGCTGTAATTCAGGAATTACTTGATTTATTGGGTGAATACAGAACCACCAACCTGGAAAATTCAGGCCAGAAATCCATTTCGAGAGCTGAAATGCTTGGTTTGGTTGTTTTCATTGACACATTAATCTGATTATTTCCAGGAGCTCCCCTTCCTTGGCACTGTGCAAACACAGATTTCAGTGCAGTTGAAGCACAGTGATGAGATTAATTTGGGGGACCGACCCGCATGGAATGTTCCCCTCACCCTCTTCAAATATTAGGGAGTATATTTTTAGATATTTCATAGCCTTTATACATACCAGTTCCTTTAATTGCTTTTAAGATGGAATGAAATGAAAATCGCCACATGGGTGTGACTGAGCTGCCTCTGCAGGTGCTCATACCGAGAAGTGTGTGGCGAAAGCCCTGAAATGAAGAGACCCCTGAGCAAGGGGTTTGTGGTTAGTTACCTCAGGCTTGCAAACTAATATTTTGCATTTGAACAAAGTAGGGCTATGTGAGGCATCAGCATTTGCCCTCCCTGTGAATGGAGGAACCACCCAGAACCACTTCTTCCCAGAGGATTAAGAAATGGGGGCATATTTGAAATTGTAAAGAACTTGAATTGATAAGGGAGGAGGAACTTGTTCTAAGTAGAATGTTGTAAATACAGACTAAGGGTAGAGGAGGAAGCTTTAAAAAGCTGAGATGATTAGAATAAGTGTTGTAGTCAGCTATCACTCCCATCTCAGATTCTTTCCAAACTCTGGGCCTTAAAAAGAGATCTCCTCCCCACCCCAACCTTCAGTTAGTTTCTCTAGGAATTAGCTTCAAGATCTTGAGAAGATATGAGCACTTCTTAACATTTCCTGTTTGAAAAGTCACAAAAGTCCTACTCTCCATGGGCAAAGGCTTTCTCTTCTTCCTGGAATCCCAAGGTTCAGAGGTATATGCTGAAAACTGGTATAACCATTTTTTTTTAAAAGATTTTATTTATTCGAGAGAGAGAGAGAGAGAGGCAGAGACACAGGCAGAGGGAGAAGCAGGCTCCATGTAGGGACTCCATCCGGGTCTCCAGGATCAGGCCCTAGGCTGAAGGTGGCACTAAACCGCTGAGCCACGCGGGTTGCTGCCCGGTATAACCATTTTTAAAGAAAAGAAGGAAAGCAGTAAAATCAGCGTCTTGGGAGCAGTGACCTAATCAACTTAAAATTCATTTTGAGTTTTAAAAGCTCGTAGGATGCAAAATAAGATACAATTCAAAGAGTATCATCCTCTTTTATGATGGGAAATCCAGAATAATTCCAATGGCTGTGAAAACTTTACAGATCAGAATTCTTGGTCAGAGGTTGGCTGTCAAACCTAGTTTTAACCTTTCTCCCTGGCTTTGCCCTTTAGAATAGGACAGTAATGGAGAATAGAGGTCAAAGACTCAATGTAAGGTAAGGTAGAGACAAAACTGGACTGAGGTAACAAGCCACTGAAGAGAGAGAGAGAGAAAAAAAAGCCACTTGTGAAAGGATTAAAATGTAAAGACAGTGTGTGCTGTACTAATTAGAAAGAGGGGTGTTTTCTCCTCAGGAGCCCAGGAGTTCTGAATCTCAGTGTACAAATGTGTATAATTAATTTCCTTCCTCTTCAGATGAAGGGTGGTTTGATCATGCTCATGTTTAGGCCTTGGGTACTGTTCTTTTTTTGCTACCACCCAGGAGTATCATATTGAAAATCACCACAGAAGTGGTAACCAGATAAAGCTAAGACTTTAGGACTAGAAAGCCAGAGCTGTGGTTATGTCTCAGCCCCATGCAGACTTCCCAAGCTAGTATTTGAAGTGGCAGCCTTGGACTTCCAGAGCCCCAGCCCCAGCCCCCGGTGGGTCCCTGTAGATGGCTATGCTGCTTCACCCTGCTCTATCTTTGCCATGTTGCCTGGTGCCTAAAAAGGAAAAACTGTTTCACCAAAGTGAACCTCACCCAAGGGTCTTCCTGCCAACATTTTAATAAAAAAAAGTAGCATCTCAAACTATAAATAGTAGAACATCCAGTTCAAAGTTTGAAACAGATCTTTCTAATAGTTTATAAAAATCAAATAAGCAGTACCACTTAGGCTATGTAGAAGGCAGATTGGAGCCATTCACATTGAGGTACAACTCAACTACCCTTAGAGGTGGCATGAGGGCTCTAATACATATATAACTAATGGGCTAGCACTGAGGGATGAATGACGAGATCTGTACCGATTGTTCTGAGAGTCAGGGCTGTGGATTCCCCCACAGCATCATACCGTGTGTGAAGAGGTACATGGCCCGGTACGGCTAGGTGACAAGTGGGTTATAATTGCAGGTCAGGCTGCTGTCCCAGAGGATGCTGGCCTGAAGGCTGGGTCAGCCAGGAGAGAGGGAGACTCAGGCAGGTGCTCAGAGCATGTGGAGAAAAACTGAAGGTACCATCAGGAGGGAGGAAGCCTCCTTGTGGGGAAGCTTGAATACTTCTACTAATTCCAGAGCTCCGGAGATGGAGGAAATTGAAAAGACTCAGGACACTTCTGTCATCCATAACAGTAGCTTTTCTGATGGCAGAAATGAAAGCTTACAGACGACACCATGTATTCTCAGATAAATTCAGTGTTGAGGAAAATGGGCAGCTATCGCAGCTAAGTCCAAAACTGATAGTAAAAACCAGGCATTAATAAGGATAATATTTAGATAGTATTTTTTAAAGATTCATTTATTTCAGAGAGAGAGAGAGAGAGAGAGAGAGAGCATGAGAATGGGGGAGGGGCAGAGGGAGGGAGAATCTCAAGCAGACTACCCCCTGAGCATGGAGCAGATGTGGGGCTCGATCCCACCACCCTGAGATCATGACTTAAGCCAAAATCAAGAGTCACATGCTTAACCTGTTGAACTACCCAGGCACTACTAGATAGAATTTTAAATACAGAGAAAGAACTTTCACAGACATTATCTCATTTAATCTCCATGACAGCCTATTGGAGTATAGATGCCACTATAGCTTCTGTTTTGCCAGGAGAAAATCAGGGCTCAGAGACCTTTAGAGACTTGACCTAAGTCACAGAGTGAAAGAGCAGGAGAGTCAACCCTCAGCCTCAAGTCTTTCAGTTCCACATGTGCTTTCCTCACTATGCTTTTGTCATAGGAGTCTCCCCATATCAGAAACAGACTTTGCTATAGAGCCTGCTGGATATCATCCTCGGAGGGAGTTTTATCACTTTGGTCTTTACAGGCGACACATGGGGGACAGAACACCAGCAATCCTTACTAAATACCCAGTGCTCATGCTTTATAAAGGTCAGAGTGCCGAAAATAAAGTGAAGTTCCTGCCAGAAATAACAGTGGAAACAGTCCCCCTCCTACTTTTGTAAATCCAAATTTTATTCTAGGGATTTTAAATCTGAATTTTATTCTAGAGATTAAAAATGTGCATATTAATAAAATCTTAAAATCTTAAAGTACGTATTTTTATATGTGGGACAGGGAAACCGAGGCTGCTTGAATGATGCCTAACAATACATCCTACCTTGTCAGAGTTGGAAAGGTTGATGTCAAATGTGATTTATTTTAACTTCAGATAGTTCAGGTCAAAACAATTTACTTGAGAAACCAAGAACAAAGAGAAAGAGCTCCCATCATATTTCTCATCGAATGTGTGAGCCTAAAGCTAATTTTTTAACCCTCTTTACTGCTCAATTTAATAATGAAAGGCTTTCGTACAAAGCTAATAGTGTTCTCATTTTCTTTTGGCCTCTATTCCAAACTGTTGTTAACGATTATATTTTTTTTTATTTTGTGGAAAAATATTCTAGATTTTCTAATTGACACTAGTATCTGGAGAGAAAGCCTGGGTATTTCTTGCACAGTGCATATACCCATTTTTTTAAAAAATGTAGTATTATGTTTTAATGAATGGGCACCTTTCTTTAGAGGAACAGTATTTCTAGTAGAATTTTTTATAGATTTTGTTTATTCATGAGAGACACACAGAGAGAGGCAGAGACACAGGCAGAGGGAAAAGCAGGCTCCTTGCAGGGAGCCTGATGCGAGACTTGATTCCAGGACCCCAAGATCATGACCTGAGCTGAAGGCAGAGACGCTCAACCACTGAGCCACCCAGGTGTCCCTCTAATAGAATTGTTAAAGATATTTTGGAATTTTCAAGTTTGCCTCATGTGTAGCAGAATCAGAATTTTGGAGCTGGACATCCATGGAGAAGACTTAGTTAAATTGTGTCATTTTACTGACCAGGAATGTGGGGGCCAGGGAGAGGAAGGGACTCCATGTTATTGCCCTGCTCACTCAGGACAGTGCTGTTGACCAGAACTCACATCCCTGGCTGATAGTCCAATGCTCTAGAATCATTTTCTCCTGCTACGCTGCCAATAGAGCTGACATTTTTTTTTTTATCTGTTATTGCTGTACATGGCCCTTGTGATCTGAAGAAGAAAAATGCTACCCTCCAATTATCTCCTCCTCCTTTGCTCTTTCCTCTTTTACCCTAAAATTAAATCCTTATGAAGAGACTGAATAGATTTTTGCCCTGGATCTGTGACAGCACCATTTCTCTTGACCAGTCATCAACTCTTTTGGTCCACATCTGGAGTAGACTCAGTAGACTATATTCCCAGGCTGGGAATAACAGGACTGGGGTTTTGTCTGTGGCAGGCAGAGAACCTCCACTGTTTGAGGAGGAGCTGCCACTGGACTACTACTTGTCTCGCAGCACACTGAGAGGACTGGGCTCTCTCTCTCTCTCTCTCTTTTTTTGGTCATCAAAACAAGTAGCTCTTCTCAGACACCTTAATACATAATTAGGTGTGTCTGTTTACACTTGGGAGACAGAGGGCTTCATGTCCTAAAGCAATACTGGGAATCTGGGAGCAGCCACAAACAGATGTTGAAAATGTCCATTTGTGGCGAGTTTATTACTATAGCACCAGAAGTAAACATTGAGGATGAAACCCCTCTGAAGGGGTGGGTGTGTGTATTGAGAGGAGAATGTTATCGGGCAGAGTAGAAAGTGAAAGGAGGTCCTATTTTTTTTTTTTTTTCCTATTTGCTCTAGTATTTGTTTATCTCCGACAACAAGGAAAAGTTCACTATTTGGCTTTGGCTGTTTGAAGGCTTTTGCCAAATGCTTAACAATCTGTAGGGTTTGATTTTTCTCAAAAAAAACACTTTGAGAACAAGGCTCTATGTAACTAAGATGTGTTTGTTTTTGTTTAAATCACTCAGAAGAGAAATCATCTCTTGTCCATTGTTAAAAGAGAGGTTTCAATCAAAGGAAAATTCTACATATTCTAAAATATACAAACAGCTCTTTGAAACTGATGCCAAATCAAACTCTAAAAAGGACGTTTTTCTTGCAGAAGTTTTGAGTTAATTCCGTGTGCAAGGCTTGAGTAGAAAAACTCTGAGACAGTCAGAGGAATGAGTTACTGTTAGCACTACATTTGGATTCGGAAGTTCTATGAGGAGCATTGTCTCAGGACAGTATGGAGTCTCTTGTGCGTGGTTTTAGGCTAAACTCTAGAAACAAAGCAAAAGAAACTTTTCGAAATGAATCCGTTTTGAAGTTAAATAAAAGTTGGTAGTTGGTTTTATGATGTTACTGGATCTGGATCTAAACCTCCAATGTGAGAAGGCATGTCTGTCATCACTTTATAAAAAAATTCAATTGAGATGTTCCCCTGTTGTTAAAGAAATACCATCCTTTCCCCATCAGGATTTCTATTAGGATGAAAAATCTTTAGATGCTAATGAGACAAGCCCGGTGGGGAAAAGGGACACAGATTGGGAAACTCAACAACTTCATTGAGGCCGTGGCACTAAATGACTACATCCTTGGTATGTTCTTTTTTGCCTGAGCTTCATTATCAGTTGGTATCTGTCAGGCTACCTCACAGGAGGTAAAACCAGAGGTACGTAAAAGCAGGGACAACTTAAAAGCAGCGTGTGAATTTGAGACGTTCTTTTGTATTTATTACTTTTGAGAGTCACTGTTGATATGGCACAAGATAGTCTGCTTGGGCCGAAAAAAAGCAAAAAAGAGTTTTTGTTTTTTAGGATAGGGGAACAAACCGGGAACAGGTTAGAACAAGAGAGACACCCCAAAACTGGTGGCCAGGGCAAAGTTATGAATCTGGAACGAACAACCTAAGGCCTTGGGGTCCCAGTAAGCACAGGGATGGTAGGTCAGGAAAAGCAGTTGGCTAAAGACGGACGGGCAGAAATCAGAAGGCGTACACAGCCCACAATTAGAGACTTGGTCACCATCTCATTTTCCTCACACATGCACTTAAACACTTTGTGTGTCACTCTGAGAAGAGCCACGGTGCATTTACAGATAAGCAGGACAGAGCCTGTTCTCAAGGAATTTATGGGCTAGTGGCAGTGATAAAGTAGTGGTAGCTCCTCTGCTTGTGCCAGCTTTAACAGAGATACGAGTGGAGAAGTCAGGGCAGAAGAAGGAGAGAGAGGTCCCAGTGGGCTAAAGCAGGGACATGAGCAGAATCTTTGAAGCAGAGGGGGATTGTGAGGTAGACTTTAAAGGCTGCTTAGAATTTCAAGGGCCTGAGATAGGGTGGGGGTGGGGATACTGAGGCCTGAGGGAATCATGTAAACCCAGGAAATGAGGGAAATGTGGGGGGTGGGGGGTAGTCCAGAAAATGGAAGAGCATCCAGTTTGCCTGGATTGTAGAGTTGATGAAGAAGTGGAGTGAGAGACAAGACCAGAAAGGTAAGTTGGGCCAAGACTGTCATTCCAGCAGATGTTTTATCATGTGTCTAGAGAGATCTAGAAATGTGCACAGAGATCTAGAAATGAGTAAGAAGCATGGCACGAACTCGCAGAACAGGTAGGCAGCAGCGAGCAAGGAAGATCCCGTGGGACCAGTAAGTTGGACAAGATAAGGATTCAGGAACCTAGATAAGCCATGTGGGCAGAAGATCCAACACATACACCATTGTGAGTCTTGACTCTAAAGCAACCTTCTGTCCCAGCCAGGAAGCCACCTTGTGTTTTCCTCCTGGGGCAGGAACCCATTACAGGGTATGACCAGCCTAGGCCTGCTCTGGGAAGCAGGTCAGTGTGTAGATCTCACTGTAGAGGGAGAGAGGGCAAACAGAGGCTAGGATATAGTTGGAGGCTCAAGCCTGTGGCTTTGATCCTTGATACTAATATGGATTGTGTTAGACCTGTCATAGCTGTACCCCTTGGAGCTGACACAGACTGAATAGTACTTCGGTGATCTGGTTCAAACTCTGGGTCTTGAGGCATTGGGTGGTTTGAGTTAGGTGCTTTAAGGTCCAGGGTAACCTCAGGGCTGTTGGGACATAGCAGGGTGCCGAGCCTTTGGAGGGGAATTCTTTCCATGAGAGACATAGAGGGAGAGAGGCAGAGACATAGGATGAGGGAGAAGCAGGCTCCCTGTGGGGACCCTGATTCAGGACTCCATCCCAGGATCCCTGGATCAGGCCCTGAGCCAAAGGCAAATGCTCAACTACTGAGCCACTCAGGTGCCCCAGGAGAGGAATTCTATTTGAAAAAGCTGGAGCTCCAAGCTTCTCAGGTTTTAAGTGATATTGCCTGGGGCTGACCCTTCTCCTGGGCCTCTCTGGCTCCCCCTGGACTGGATCAGTGCTAGATTGAGGGGAGCGGGAGCGGAGCTCTTCCTACTTTAGAAGGCTGAGAATTGAAGCTCAAGCTGAAAGGACAGCATGTGCATTTGGGGGCGTGGTGGAATGTGGTCCTTGAGGCTGTGATTTGCTGTCCTTGCTTTTTTACAGAAGAGTTCAGTTGGCCTGGAGGTGGGGGTCGGGGTTGGATACAAGGGGACTTTGAGATAATGATCCTCAACTCATGTCTTTTCTAGTTTGGACCCAATCTTTTCAATTTTTTTCCCCCTCTGGCCCCACTAGTTCACATGGTACTGGTAGGAAGGAATGCCCTTCTGAGATGGAGATGTTTGCTACTTGCTGTGTCCTTTTGCCAGTTGTCACTGACAAGAGTCTTAACTGATGAGAGTACCCGATGAACAGAAAACGCGATTGGCCCAAGATTTCTTAGAACATCAGTGGCAAAGACAACATGAGAACCTGGGGGCTGAGTCAAGTGTGGCAAATAGGTGGCACACATCCAGCTCCCCATTTCACCTCCCATCTGCATCCTCATCCCCATCTCCATCCCTATCCCCATCCTCATCCCCAGGGCTCTCTTTGATTATTGATCAGGCCCCTTTTAATGACAGCTCGTCAGGCGGGCACGGCCAAGCAGTTAGGATTATTGGCACAAAAGGGACACTGATTCCCTGCATGTGGAGGAGGCCGGGGCAGCTGAGCCCCATGGGTCTGGGGCCAGGTCCCGGCCACCCAGTAGTGGTCTGTCACTTTGAGGAAATCACTTCCCTTCTCTGAGCTTCAGCTGGTCATCTGCAAGTATGGAGTCCGTGACATTGTCTGCCTCTCAGGGCCTTCGGGAGGATTCAGTGCCATCATGCAGGTAGACGCACTTCAATGAACATCCTCTGCAGGTCAGAGCCGTCTCCTCTCCTTGTCTGGTTAGCCAGTCTTTCCTCTTAGTAAAACTGGCAGCAGCAAGGGATACCATGAATATTCAGTTGCTTATAGGATTCCTCTGGTTGGAGCGAGCAAAGACTGCTCTGGTGAGCAACAACCAGTGTGGGTTCCCAGCCCATCATCAAGGATCCTGGAGTCACAGCATTCCTACACAATGGGTTCAGGCTTGCTCCCAAAACTCCAGAAAAACGCTCCTCAGATTTTTCCACTGAAGTACCCCAAAGTCAAAGGAAACTCCAGGGCACCTTGACTGCTCCTGCTCTCCCCCAGTCTATTGACATAACCCCAAACAACCCCAGCTCCTGCAAGGAGAGCATTTTCAGGTCTCTTGTTTTATCTTAAAATTTCATGTGAATTCTACTCCATAATATGCCTGTTTTCTTTTTTGTTGTTGTTTCAGTATAAAAATAAGTTTTTAACTTACTGATGTCAGTTATATGTCCCCTCTTTAAAAACCCTCCCCCATTTGTTCCCTTCTTGTATTTCATGCCCTCCTATCAGCCGGGCTTTGGTGTCTAATATATAACATCTCAACCAGTTCATAAATTTCTGCTTTTAATATAGTCTGAGTTACCACTAGCACAGGCCACAGGAAAATACCAGGCCGTCCCCTCTGCATTCAGGCTTTTTTGAAAGATTTACTTAGGAACAATTTATCATTTAGTTGCAATTTTTAAAATAATCTTAATTGGCCACATATGTTATCAAATAAGAGCTGGTCCCGGAGCCTCTGCCTCCCTCCCCATCTCCCCCCCAACCCCCCCCCCCCGCGTGCGCATGCGCACCGCATCCTGCCAGGATGTCCTGAATTATGCCACTCTAGGCAGATCCCATCACAGGAAAGCCTCCCCCTGATTGGAGATAAGATTACTGATATTGAAGCTGTTATTTTTAGGAGGGGAAGACTTGCTGCTTTTAAACCTCTTTCCCTCTTTTTTCCTAGTTTGTCCTCTCTTAATTGTGGCTCCATGTTTTGGTAGCCATAAGTCATTAGTGGTTTTTAATTTCTCTGAAACTGAAATAAGGTCTGAAAGGGTGGATTTGTCCCTTTTTTCCTTCCCATTTTTTTTTTTTTTCTGGCTAATCGGAGGAACGCAACCACATCTGAAGCCACTTGGCTCATTATGAATTTCATGGAAACTGATTCTCTGAAAGTGTTTCCATATGTGTGTTCCCAATATATCCCATCCTCTCTAAATGGGAGCACAGACGTGTGCATGGGCTGGAAATGGCTCCAGGATGTGACAGAGCAGTCATATGACCGCCACGGCACCGTGGGTGGCCCCTTCTGAAAGACACGGTGTCCTGGGTGCTGGCCTCCTTCCTGCAGCGGATCTGGTTTCAAAGACTACCCACCCTTCCTAGCCCTTAAAAAGTTCTTAATCAAGGCCTAGCAAGAAGATCTCTCTCATTTTTCCTCCGTTCCTCCCCCCCCCCAACCCTTTGGTTCCTTACTCTCCCTCCCTATGTGCATACGCGTCCACTCCCACATCTCCCACCGCCTGCCTCCTTTCCCTTCAAAAGAGGAAATACATTATTCCAACAATATCCTCAAAATTTGGGTGGGTTTAAGGAATGGTTGCAGTTTCTGGAAACTGCCAGGTTGTTGTTTTTTTTTTTTTCCCCCCTCTCTCTTTCCTTCGGCATAGCATACTTTCTTAGACTTAGGATCAGCTGGTCTTTGAGAATTTGTGAGCATGCAGTGGAAAAGTACAATTCATTACAACACGGAAAATAAATATTTATCCTGGATAGTTGAGGCACTTTTCCTCTCTTTTGCAAAACTATGGAGTTTGCTAGTCTGACCTTTCATTATCTTAAAAAAATTGGTTTCACATTCTCTTTTTTGCTGGTTGTTTCTTCTCTATCGGTATGATCCATTACACTTCTCCCATAGGGGGTATATTTTTCCAATTATTATCTAATGTGATTCTAAGTAAAACTAATTTAGTGATAAAGACTTGGTCATTTTAGTGTGAGGGGACAAATTCAGGGAAATTAAGAAAATTAATGTGAAGATCCCTTAAAACCTCAATGTGGAAAATGCAAAGTACTATTCTGCATATAGCCTAAAACTCATTTTTGGATAATATTTACATAACATTCCTTCTTCTGTCATGTTGCCTGTTTGAGACTATGCTAGTAATTCATCTGTGTAGCACGTTTTGGGGAAGTACCCATCTTTTCTCAGCACCGTAATATGTGCTAGGTAGGATCTAAAAGGATACATGGTTTTTATTCTTTTTTTTTTTTAAGATTTTATTTATTCATGAGAGAGAGAGAGAGAGAGAGAGAGAGAGAGAGATGCAGAGACACAGGCAGAGGGAGAAGGAGGCTCCATGTAGGGAGGAGCCCAATGCGGGACTCAATCTTGGGATTCCAGGATCAGGCCCTGGACTGAAGGCAGATGCTCAAACCCTGAGCCCCCCAGGTGCCCCATGGTTCTTATTCTTAATTTGCTTTACCTTTAGTTGGACAGTGAAAATACTTCTCTAGAAGCAATGATTATACTTTAAAATTCTCGGGAGTAAAATTCACATACAAAAATGTTCAAGAGGTTTATGATAAAGAAAAGAATGAGGATTTGTAGAGTGGGAATTTCCGTGTATTGGTGAGCTTTAAAGAAAGGGCCCGCCCCACCTTGGTCTGGCAGAGAGAAGAGAGGTGGCCAGGAGTCTGGGGAGAGCCTGAGCAAAACTCCAGGGAGGGTCCTGAGTGTATGTTCTGCCGCGAAGAAGAGGGTTCCTACTGAGGAGCAGGGAGACATGACCTTGGAAAAGGAGAACAGACGACGCTGCCTATACGCCAGTGGCCTCCTCCTCATTCCCCCCCCCCTTCATGGCAGAGGTGCTCAGTCATATCTTGTGGAAAGCGGCTGACCTGTGCCTGGGTGGGGATGGCAGCCTCTGGTTTTAGGGCTCTACCCCCTACGTGGCCTGAAACAGTGGTGTGTAAGCGGGAGATTTTTCCCTGTCCTGCTGTGTTTCCACAGAATGCAGATCTGAGGCAACTCAAGGCAGAGCCTCTGCAGTTTCCCACCAGCATGCTGTGTCAGGGCAGCGGAAGCAGAAGCACTACCTTTTAATTTCGTGATGTCACTCATCTCTACCTAGTCTGCAGGCTTCCCATTTCTTCCATCTATAAAAGTCATCTCTGATTCTTGATGACTGTCACGTACTTGCTCTCTATACTAGGCCAGAAATTCAGACAGAGTGTGCATTTTATCCTGTTACCTTTACTACCTTCTCTATTTTTTTTAAGGTTTTATTTATTTATTCATGAGAGACACACACAGAGAGGCAGAGACAGAAACAGGCTCCATGCAGGGAGCCCGACAGACTCGATCCCGGGTCTCCAGGATCACGCCCTGGGCTGAAGGCAGGCGCTAAACCGCTGAGCCACCCGGGCTGCCCTTTACTACCTTCTCTAAATAAATAACACCACCTTAGTGGCAGCGGTTGACCTGGGATCCTACGGAAGATGAGTGTGGTAACTCACCTTCCCGCAGGCCATGCATTTGTGGCCTGGCCCTCTTGCTCCTTCTTCTCCACATGGCTCCCATCATGGACTTATACACAAATATTGGCTCTAAGGATACTGGGAACAATACCAGTGTCAAAACAGAGGTATCTGCTCACTATTGGTGATTGTCTGAAATGTGAGGTCAAGTGATGTAATGATGCTTGGGAAGAGCTTTGAGCACTCTTTAAAGAGTTTTACAAGGATATGTAGTTTGGAGTGGTACTGGAATACATGTTAGGTTTGATGTCATCATTGCTTTAATGCTTATTCTATTTTTTTAATGTGTCAAAAATGTACCAACTATCATACCGAATTCCTGACCCCTAGACTAATTTTCTTTTTCATTCATTTTATCCATTCATTCATTTATGTACACTAAAAAGCAAAACCCAAAGAACTTAAGCTCCTACAGTGTAGAAGGGCCATGGGAGGAAAAGAAATCAGTGACCTTTACCACCCAAAGCTCACTTTATAGTTGGGAGGTAACAGGCTAAGAAACAGCTAATAATTCAGTAAAGCAGTGACTTTTAAGGGCCCAATAGATAATGGAAAGAAAATGCTATTGGAACAAGAGAGAAATAGGATATTACATATAGAGCAGTTGGGGCAGGGCAGCCAATGCTGTTGTGGAAGGGAAAAAAGACTCTTTAAGGAAAGCAGCTCTGTGGTGATCTTGAGTTATTATACGTTCCCCATAGAAGGAATGCCGTGAATGGGTCAATAAAAAATTCTTGGGCTTTATTTGAGATTTTGTCGAAGCAATAACTCTTACCATTTAAAAGGTCCCAATGAAGCTTTGAAGTTAACACCTCATTGGGGAGAGGTATGATGGCTTTTCATTCTGTACATATATGCCCTCACATTACAGAGTGGGGCAGGGGACTCTGTGTGTGCCTGCACAGTTCCACCTGGCCTCAGGGCCCGTCTTCCTTTGCTGTGGCTGACCTGCCTCCTCAGCTGGGATGTGTAAATCCCGCTGGGAGAGGGGACGATGCGTGGGTCCAGTGTTTCCCAGCTGACCGCCCCAAATACCAAGTACCCAGTGTTTTATTACTCCCAAACTCCTGCTTTCTCTCATTCTAGAGATCGCCTTGCCCATTCTCTACCAATCTTGATTTCCTGAGGGCCTACTTACTGAGAAGATGTATGTGAAAGTGCTAGGTAAAGGTGTCAAGTAGTGTTGTGATTAAGGAAACAGCCTCTGTTTCAGAGGGGGGGACAGATCAATGATTAGACAAATCTCTGCCCTCGGCAGCCCATTCTTTAGTTAACCAAACATGACCCAAGCTCACTAATGCTAGAAAACAGTGTGTAAGAGATGCCAGTGGGGGATTGCAGGCCACAGGACCTGAAAAATCAGAGGTTCTCTTTTATTTCCCCCTTATTTTTTTTGGTTCCACTCCTTCCACCACACTTTCTACTTGCTCTGAAGATCCAGGAAACCCGGTGGGTAAACAGAGGCTGTTTCCTTTTTCCCCATAGACCTTGGGAGGAAGAGACCAGATTTTTTTTTTTTTTACTTTTAATATTGATTCTATTTATATTTGAGCTTCATGGACATTTTATTGATATATTCTCCCTGTGTATATTAGGTTTTGCTGCTGCTGTGTTAATGAGCATCGTTCTTACAGCTCTCTTTAGGAGAGCTGCAATCCTTTGCATGCTATCTGACTGTGGCTAGAGGTCCAGATAGCAGATCCAGAATGAAATGCGTCTATAGGAAACCAGCAGGTCCTCAGGGAATCAAACCCTTCACCTAGGTCTCATTCACATTATGCCATGAGTAACTGAGCTAATTGCCCATGATTTAGCATATTAGATCCAACAAGACCTCAAAGAGTTGTCAGTATATCCCAAAGATAGTCACTCTCACCAGGCAACACATAGGCACCAGAAGAGCCTACTTAAATATTTTTAGACAAAGTTAGATTTTTAAGGCAAGAAATACATGTACCTGGAATTGTGTCAACCAAATTCCTTAAGAGTAACTAAGATTGCAAAGAGGTCAGAAGTCATGGCTCTGCATCTTGCAGGCTGCGTGATTTTGTAGTATACATGGCTCCCCTTTTCTGGATCTCAGCTCCCCTGTTAATGCTTTAGATTAGAATTGATTATCTAAGTGGCGAATGAGGAATTTGGGCCTTTCTCTCAGATACCCCAGCCAGCAGAAGCAGGGCAAAGGGGTGCTGTAGGGAATCTGGGGGACATAGTCTAAAACTTTATAAGTGCAAAATTTTGTTAAAGTCACTTTTTGTTTGTTTACCTAAAAATTCATCCGAGTGTTGTATTCTCTTCCATATAATATCATATTATTATACCATATCCCCTGTGTCCAAGTTGAGTAAAACCAGACCTTTGGGAAGATGCACCATGTTTATCTTGGGCGTCAAGTAACTCCTGGCAGTACTGGCTTTATTTAAATCAGTACAATATAGTCAGGAGTTTTTAAACTGGCTCAGGGGAGCTCTGTGCTACCAGGCACATCACTGGGGCAGTTACTGAGTTTTGTTTTTTCACATTTATAAAATTAGCTTGAAGTGATAATACTTTAACTCTCCAGGCTTTTATCTTGACCTTTTTTTTTTTTTTTTAAAGTACCAAGCTTCTGTTTTTTTTGTTTTTTTTTTTAATATTTATTTATTTATTTATGATAGTCACAGAGAGAGAGAGAGAGAGGCAGAGACACAGGCAGAGGGAGAAGCAGGCCCCATGCACCGGGAGCCCGAAGTGGGATTCGATCCCACGTCTCCAGGATCGCGCCCTGGGCCAAAGGCAGGCGCCAAACCGCTGCGCCACCCAGGGATCCCTATCTTGACCTTTTTTTATAAATAGGTAATACATTTTGTTTACTTTAGTTGATAGAATGTCTAAGTCTGTTTTTTTTTTTAAGATTGTAGTTGTAACGTGGCTACTTATGCAAGCATAGTTTAATACACAATGTCAAGATTACCCAAGAAGGCCATCTAAAAGGGTACCTGAGTTCATGTACCAAACGGAGATTAAAACTTGTAGATATAACCTCGTTCAATGAAAGAAAATTTAATTATATCATTTGCCTTTGCAACAATTATCATAAATAAACTGAAGATTAGGAAGGGCTTTATTTTTGTCTTTCTAAGTTTAGAATCCCATCTCTTCATCTTGGATTGTTATATAAGGGATCTCCTGTGAACCTGTAATGAGTTGTTAATATTTCTTTATACAGAACACATTGCAGTATGTTTCAGAAACATTTCTTGGTAACACAAAATGGTTAAGGAAATTCCATAAAATTCTATTTTTTGTAAGTTATAAAAATGACTGTATAATCCCTTTAAAGTCCACATTAGCTCCCTTTGCCCAGAAGGAGTTAATCCTCAAGACATTACAGTCTCAGATGACTAGAAGTGATTGGTCAGAATTCTGTAAGCCTAGCAGAAATTTGTTGCATTGTTTTCAATAAACCACAACCAGAGCTCATTAATTGAAAAATGAATGTCAATTTCCATTAGCTGGCATCTGTAAGCCAAAAAAATACAGTGATCCTGGCATGTGATGGGTAATAAAAACATCAGCAAAATGTATCAGGTAAAATAGAGAAGGTGAGGGGGTGTAGAAATGAATTCAAAACCATATTGGCGTTTACTGGCAGGTCCCCACATCAAGGGTTTTAATGAGGCTTCTGCATCAAAATAAGGGAAACCACATGGAATTTTAATTATGACTACAGCATATTTTTAAGTACAAATACCCACAAGGATCTTTTTTTTCTTTTTTTCTTTTATTTTTTTACATTGACAAGCCTATCTGCGTGAGCTCTGTGCTTCTGGGGGTGGGGGGGAGGCAAAACGTTGAAGTTTTAAGTGTGATTTTTTTCTGTTTGAAATTCTTCACATTATTCTGGTTTCTCTCACATGATCTGAGCATTGAACTTAATCTGTACAGAAGTGGCCTGCCTATAACTATTAGCTCTGCCAACCCCAGTTCACCTAGCTGCTCTGCAACGAAAAGGCTGGCCGAGGAACATCTGTGGCCTCCACGTCGTGCCTGTATGTCCTCTGGTTGTGGATTAAGCATGGGGCGCCAGAGATCTTGTATCTCATCTGCTCCCGATTGCATCCTGTCACCATCACTGCTTCCACATTCTAACAGTTGAGCTGGTTAGAGTTTTGTATTTGGGAGGGGTTTTAGGTAGTGGCCAGCCGAAGATGGGAGACTTTATAAAAAGCAGAGAGTAACTGCCCAGACTGTGTTAGTTTTGGTTTGTCATCTTGAAAGTGTTTGCTTCTGGTATTAGAAGCTGCTCACTAGCTTTTTACCCTCTTTTTATGGGCCTGCGGATTCCGGGAAAATACCAATGAGGGGTGGGAACTTGTCTGCCTCCCCTTCCCCTTAAGGCTGTTGCTTCTCCTCCTGTCTTGGAGTTCACGGCGGTGATAGAATGGTTAGAGCTGGAAGGGAACTTAGAGCTCGTCCCCCTCATTTTACAGATGATGACACTGCCACCTCTGACTTCTGCCTCTGGCCTTCCACTCTCAGTAAGAAGAGCCAGGCAGGTGAGACTTTTCACGATTGCTGGGCTGGGCTGGGCGGGGCTGTCTGATTGGTACTGTCCGATTTTTGAGAAAAAACAAACAAACAACTTCTGTTAACTATATATTGCTTTTAAGTAGTCACCTTTGATTACAAATGCACATCATGGCACTTACGAAGATCACAGGCAGTGTGCATTTTAACAGAAATCAACAACTCTCAATCAGCACCTTTGGAGAAAAGCATTAGGATTATTCCTTTAATAAATATGGTAGTATGCAGCAAGGGCTAGGCTAAATAGAAATGGGGCTGCAGAAGTACCTCCTGACCAGGGCCTTGAAGACGTACCAAGTGCTTTCCCTCACGGATGAAAACTGTAGGAAAAGCAAACACGTAAGAGGCAAAGAATTGGAAGATTTTAGATGTGACAAAATCTTAAGAACACTGGTATCATAAAAGGTCTTGTCATAATTTTAGAAAATCATAACCCAGTCTTTAAAGAGCACAACTCTTAAGTTTTTAGGCATTTCAGAAAACTGACTTCCATGTGCAGTGGTTTATGACTGTGGTTTTATAAGTTTAAGCACCAGAAATACCTACTAAGGAGGCATACTGTTAGCTTTAGAAGTTAAGGGACCTTACATTTGAGGGCAAACACAGCTTTGCCTCCAGGTGCCACTTGGAATAAGCATAGAGCTAATTCTGTAGGAAGTGGCAGAGGAGCCTGGTGAATGGACGCTGAGGCACTCCCTTACTTGGCGCTGCTGGGCATGGAGCCTCACAGAAGCTACTGTTGGCACCTAGCCTGCGCGAGTCCCAGGTCACCCATGGAGACTCGCAAGGCAGTGATTCTTAGGTACTAAGGCTTCCCCCGACCTCCACTTTTAAAACCTAGTTTATGCCCCTGGGGAGAATTCCTAAGGGCTAGACTCTCCCTCTGTGCTCCCCAGAAGAGTAATGTAGTTCCAGAAAACATTGAAATCTGGTTTGATTTCAATCTGGTTTGATTGTTTTGACATCTGTTACTAAGATAAGGAATCAAACAAGATTCTAGATGATTTTAAGAGTGGCAAAGAAGTGATAGGAACATTTTAGGGTATCTTTTTGAAGTCCCTTCATTGATGAAGGGGCCCTGCCAAGAGTACCAATAACAAACTTAATCACTGGGGGATGTCTTTATATTGAGTTGAGAAAAAGAAACTTGTTCTACTTAGTAAAAACATCACTTTCAAATATCTGAGGTGCAACGAGAAACAAAAAGAGAGAAAAAAAGTCAATGAGGATTCAGTCTTAACGTCTGGTGAGTGAATCTATATGATCAGTGTTGGGTTGGTTTACACAGAAGACCTAGCATAAGTTTGGGTTTTTAAAGCCCTTTTAGATTTCCTGGGGGTACAGAATGTAAGGACTGTAAAGTGGGAGAAAAAAAAAGAAAAAGACTGTGTAGTGACCGGTGCATTTGAAGGTCTATTTGTGGCTTGCTGTTCCTTTTTGGGAAGCTAAAGTTTTTTTTTTTCTTGTAAAAATTTTCTCATTATTTTAATTGATATTTACAGATTTTTCCCCCCCATCTTCTGTTATAATTTTTTAGGTGCTTCAGAACTGGGCCCTTTTTCAGATCCCAGGCAGTTCCCAAGCATTTCATCCCTCACTGAGAGCCGCTTCTCCAACCCACGAATGCACTATCCAGCCACCTTTACTTACACCCCGCCAGTCACCTCAGGCATGTCCCTCGGTATGTCCGCCACCACCCACTACCACACCTACCTGCCACCACCCTACCCCGGCTCTTCCCAAAGCCAGAGTGGACCCTTCCAGACCAGCAGCACTCCATATCTCTACTATGGCACTTCGTCAGGATCCTATCAGTTCCCCATGGTGCCGGGGGGAGATCGGTCTCCTTCCAGAATGCTTCCGCCATGCACCACCACCTCGAATGGCAGCACGCTATTAAATCCAAATTTGCCTAACCAGAATGATGGTGTTGACGCTGATGGAAGCCACAGCAGTTCCCCAACTGTTTTGAATTCTAGTGGCAGAATGGATGAATCTGTTTGGCGACCATATTGAAATTCCTCAGCAGTGGCCCAGCGGTATCCGGGAGCCATGTCCCAAATGTATCAATATATACATATATAGAGAGAGTGCATATATATGTATATCAATTAGCTATCTACAAAGTGCCTATTTTTTAGAAGATTTTTTCATTCACTCACTCAGTCATGATCTTGCAACCACGAGAGGGTAGATCTTGAGAAGCGAAAGGCCCAAGAGAGAGACAATCATATTTAGGTTTCAGATTGTTTTCTACTTTAAATGTACTCTTACAAACAAAGGAAAAAAGTATTTTTTGTTCTTGTGTTGTTGTTTGGCCTGTTATCACAAATAACCTGTTCCTATGCCAATTCAGAGAGGTGGACTCCAGGTTCAAGAGGAAGAAGAGCAAAGCCGCTTCCTCTCTGTGCTTTGAAACCACACGCCCTCACGGTTGCAGCTGTGTATGGACCCGTGCACTCTGCAGACCAGCTTACAAAGCCAGTCGAGGTGCACGTAAAGGGCAAAGAGTTAGAATGGATGCTTCCTTTGCAGTTTGATCCATTCAGAATAACTGTTCCAAACTTTGCTTTCAGACTTTTGCCGTAAGTTCTCATTTGAACTGTTTGGTTCAGTTTGTTTTTTTTTTTTTTTTTTTTTCTGTTTTTATTCGCTTTTGGTTTTTTCCTACTTTAAGAAAGTGACTTCAAAAAATACTGATCAGGATAGATGATTTTATTTTACTTTTTTATACTCTTTTTGTTTCCTTTACCCATTTAACCAAAAAGAAATCCCATCGTTCTACCCCCATCCCTATCCCCCACCTTTCTCCTTTTATGCAAAACTCAAAATGGCAATACCTTATTATAGCCATAATGGTATAGATAGTGTTTGCGTTTGGCTGTGTGTTTTCTTTTTTTTTTTTTTAAATTATGAATATGTGTAAAATCTGAGGTAACTTGCTAACGTGAATGGTCATATAACTTTAAAGATATATTTATAATTATTTAATGACATTTGGACCCTTGAAACATTTCTTAGTGTACTGATATGTTGACTTCGGTCTCTAAAAGTCCTCTTTATTAAATAACAAATTTCTTCAGTAGGCTAGAGCCATATCTGAAATATTGCTAAGCAATTTCAGTTCATCCAGGCACAATGTGATTTTCAAAAATACGTCCATCTCCAAATATTTTAGATGTAGCTTGTTTGTGTGATGTATGAAGGAAATGTTATGTTTAGTTCTTTGAGATCTTTGATTGCCTCTAACACAGCTTTGCCTTTTAAAGCAATAATTAGGGATTTAAAAGCCAACTCTTAGCCCCCTATCACTCATGTTGCCCTTTATCAGCATGAAATGCTGGAGTGATGTGGTTTCCTAATTTCTTTCGAATAATGATGACTCTTGTCACATTAAGAAGACAAGCACAAGTGAATCATCGAACTGCAGAAAAATGTTCTGTGGTTTCGTAGTTAAAGCAAAACTCTAAATCGCCAGGCTTCATAGTGAAGACATAGCTTAAAGCCACACATGTGGTTAAAGGATCAATCATGATACACATAGTACAGTAAAGCCAAATTGCACCAGGGATTCTTAACCAACCCGCCTTACCAAACAGTAAGTCAGGAGAACCCGAATTTGCCTTACCCAAGGCCCCACTGGCAGCTCTCCACTGAATCTGCATTTAGAGGAGCAGATTAAGTCATTGTCTTCTGGGAGCCGGGTCATCTGAAGTAGCAGGCAAGTTCCAGCAGATCGCTGACCTGAGGGAACATATGGGCTGTGGGGACCCATATCCAACCCTTTTGGGCAAAGGGAAGGCCATGTGGAGTTTGGTGTCTACTACTGTGTATGGATTTGAGCAGAAGCCCTCCTGTAGGATGCACTTTGACCACTCCTGACAACCACATGGCAAATTCTCAAGCGTGAATCCTTTAATCCAAGCAAGGATCACTTAATGACACCACCCAGCAAATCCCTGCTGGCTCCCCCACAGGTCTGGGCCCCTTTCTTTTCAATTCTGTGCCCCCAACTAAGCAGAACTTTGTAGAGATTTGCCTCTAGCCCCCAGAGACCCTTCCTCTGTAGTCATTCGGAAGAGCCCGCTTTATAGGCTGCCGAGCCTCGTAGGATGGTGTGTGGGGCAGCTGGACCTGTGCTGCTTGCTGGGGGCCTCCCTTGCAATTACCCCGACTCCCCCCAACTAAAATCAAGGGCAAAACAAAAGAAAACAAAACACTTTGCCTTCTAAAGGTTGTATATCAAGTATGCTTAGATAAATAAGCCACTTTTCTATTACTTAACTAAGATGGAAGTAGTAATTGATACTATTTATTGTTTGTGTGTGGTAGCTTGAAGCATGCCACTGTCCATTTATTTGTAAGTGTAAAATATGTGTGTTTGTTTCAGCAGCACTTAAAAAAGCCAGTGTCTGGTTACACATTTCAATTTTAATTAATTGACATAAAAATGTTCCCGCCAGTGCCAGCTGTACCCTATTTAATAAAAAAAAAAAGGTACTATATTTGTACATTATTTTTTAATGTTGAAAGGGCTTTTTTAAGTTTACAGTACACATACTAAGTGACTTTAGGGATGCTTTTGTGTTGAAATGTTATTATAGTGGCTGCAGGCAGCAACCCAGAAACACTTTAAAAGTTTTTTTTTCCTTGGGAAAAATTCAAGCACTTCTTCCTTCCACCCTCACTCCAACCACTCCAAAGGGGGTAAGTCATATTTCTTAGATCAGAATTCTGCCCTTTTTTCTGCCTGGGGATTAAATTTTTCTTTCCCCCCTCCCCCTCCCCCTTTCTTTTTTAACTGAACCCTTAATTTGCACTGGGTCGTGTGTATGATCTGTGATTTCGAAGACCAAACCAAAGCCTTACTACTACTACCATGGAGCCATGTACTAGCCAACACTCTATTTGCTTCAGGTTCAAAGAGCATGGTTCTTTATGTAGCACAGACGTCGCTGGAGTTTACAGCATGACCAACACAGCCACTTTTTATCTGTTCAGGTGTCTCACGAATTGTGACCTCTGTCGGGGTTCCAGAACAGCTAGCACAGTGTTGGTTTTAGATGAGTGAAGTGACCTCATCCAGCCTGGAACTGAGAGACTCAACAGATGAGCTGTGGTTTGCTCCGTAGACAGTCTCAGCCTTTTAAACATGAGCAGAGAAATCCACACTCTTAGGGACCATCCATTGCAAACTCGGAGGGCAGGAGATGTGTGTGCTGACTTAGAGTTCCCTCCATTCCCAGGAAAGGGACTGACACAGAATCTAGGTTAATACATGGAAACACAAAGCATGAGTGAAGACAATAATTACTTCTATGACATCCGGGAGAACAATCACAAATAAAGACGACTCTTCCAAACCTTGAATTTGTTGTTCTTAAAAAGACAAATGCGTTTAAGAAATATTTTCTGTGTGAGAATTTTTTTAGATGTCTGTTTACTTCATGTTTACAAATAACTGTTTGCTTTTTAATGCCATACTTTGAAATATATCAGCCAAAACCATTAAGTTACAGTAATTTTTTAGGTATTCTGAATAAAAATTCCATTTTCTTTTTTTGGATATGCTTTACCATTCTTAGATTTCTGTGGAACAAAAATGTTTGTAGCATTTTGTGTAAATACAAGCTTTTCATTTTTATTTTTTTCCAAATGCTGTTGCCCAAGATCTGCTTTCCCTGCACATATTGTACAAATTCTGCATTGTGCCATAGGCCATGATTGTGGATGAGTTTACTTTCAACTTCAAAGGGACTATTTGTATTGTATGTTGCAACTGTAAATGGAATTATTTGGCATTTTTCTCATGATTGTAATATTAATTTGAAGTTTGAATTTAATTTTCAATAAAATGGCTTTTTTGGTTTTGTTACGTGTGTACATTGGGTCTTTTCTCAGCCGCGTTTTCTCCTCTAGTCTGACGCCTACTCCTGCCTCCACCTGGGCACTTCTTGGCCCTAGGACTTGCCAGGGCCGGATGAGAACAGAGGTCTCTATTACCGGGGAGAGGTTAAAATGTTTCTGTGAGCCCTGCTGCCTTGTTTTGTCCTACTCCTCCAGAGGTGTGGGTGAAGGATCTAGCAGTGAACTCACTTCCTTATCAGCTTGTGTCTGAAGGAAAGAGTGCTCACCCCATCCTTGGGTAAAGCCCCTTATTCTGACTGAGGGGCCAGTCCAGATATAAAGACCACATTCCCCGTAGTCCCGTGGTTCTCATCTCTAGGCACCTGAGTAGGGGCTGCCAAGTGAACTCCTGGCCGTGGTCAGAAGATCTCAGGCAGCCCGGCCATAGGGGATAGTCTGTTTTCCTTCCCACATCTCTTTGGGGTTCTTAAAAAGCAAGTCAATTGAAGCTCAAGGGTAAGTAAAAACGGACCACCTTGGCCTGGAGAGCTGTAGCCTCAGAAAAATTCTACTAGTGAATAACTGTAGTTTGGAGTTTTTTGGTTTTTTTTGTTTTTTGTTTTGTTTTGTATTGTTTTTTCTTATGGGCCATTGTGCATTTTTGGTAAGTCCCTCCCCTTTGAAAAGGTTGAGGGCCTGGGGTAGAGTGGTTGCTTTCTTTATGTCCTGTACTGTCTGTCCACCTTGGCTTACCACAGTTCTAAAACAAGGACCAGAAACTGGTGCAGAGATGCTCAGGCACTGGCCAGTGGCCCACATGACACTAAGAGGTAGAGGCCTCTTTTGAGATCTGCTCATTCTTACCCCGTTGGCATTGAGAAATCGTGGAGACAGCTAATTTCTAAGACTAAGAGACATCCTGAAAGCACTTGGGTGAAACCTAGGCCAGAGAACTTGTTTGTAGCTCTTTGAAGATATATATTTATTTATCCTTTTATATTAGACATCAGTGTGCTTTTAAAAGGCATTGCATGGGGGCTGGGCAGAGTGGCTGTTTCTCTGTCTCCAGCTTTGTCCAGCCGCATGGTTGTTGGGCAAATTGCTTTTACTCCTCTGGGTCTCAGTTTTTTGGCTTATGGAGAGGCATTGGGCTAGACCTTGGCACTATTGACATCTCAGCCTGGACAGTTCTTTGCGGGGTGTGTGTGTGTGTGTGTGTGTGTGTGTGTGTGTAGGGAGTGCCATCCTACGTGTTGTAGGAAGTTGAGCAGCAGCACTGGCTTCTACCTACTAGACACCAATAGCACTGCCCCTCTCATGACAATGAAAAATGTCTTCAGAATGTCCCCTAGGAGGAAAAATTGTCCTCGATTGAGAATTGTGGGCTAGAGGCTCTCTTTAAATTCTTTGGTCAGGCCTCCTTGACAGAACTGATGTGAGAAGTCCTTGCTCATCAAAACAGGATAGCCAGGCAGAAGGCTGTGGGGCTTCCCAGAGATGGACACGCATCAACCTTTTCCATCCCTTCACCTGACATCACCCTGAGATTGGGATGCATTGTGAGGGGGCTCCTGGCTTTCCTGTCTGCGTATCTCTCCTCCTCCTCACGTCCTGGGCTGTGCCGCCAGGGAACAGCACAGCTGTAGGGCTTTGTGAGACCTGGGCGGCTTGACCATGTTTATCATGGATGCTTCTGTTCTCACTGGAAATGACGGGAGGAGGAAGAAAGACGTTTCTCCAGTGTGACTGACCCCTTGTGCCTCCTGCCCCCCAAATATTTAATCATCAGACGTTGCTTTGAGAGTGGGTGTTTCCTGTTAACTCAATCCCAGCCGACACTGGCCCAATAAACACCTCAGCTCTCTGTTGCAGAGTTTATTTGGCTGGGAAATGGGTATTGCCATGTAAACAGGAAGCCCCCTGAAGTTATTATCTACAGATGGGGTTGAAGAGCCACATGTTTATATTTATGGGATTTGAAAACAGTCTGAAAAGGCAAGGGAGGAGGTAGGGGAAGGCCTCCTTCAAAATCAGTGAGAGAGAGCAGGGCCTACAGATCTTCATGAGCCGATTTCTCGTTCCCTCAGGAAACCGGTGGGTAACATGTCACAGCCAAAAGCCACAGCAGAAACGGAGGCACTGACTTGACTGTTTTAAGCAAACAACCCTGCCCTGAGTATCAGGTAAACTGGACAATCCAGTCAGCTGGCTTCTCCGTCCCAATTATTTGGAAATCATTTTAGAGAACTGTTCTAGCAAACAATGTGTGGGGGGCATCTACAAAGGTAGGAGGCCTGAGAGAAGATGATTGTGTTGTAAAGGCTCGAAGTCTTTCTGGGGACACCTCCACGGCCTGCCACAGTTTCGGTGAGCCCGGGCCAGTTCACTTGTGATATCGCGGGCAAACTCCACAGGGGCTGGGAAAGATGCCTTCCTGTCAGAGCTCTCCGGGTGTTGGTTCCGAGAACAGGCAGGTGGTGAGACAGTGGGCCTGCCCAACAGGGCTGGGTACAACAGCTCACTCCATTTCCTTCTCTCCCCACCTCTTCTCTTCCTTTATTGGCTCTCCCCCTGGGCCTGCAGAAGGTGTTAAGAAAGTAAGGCCAGTAGACACCAGTACACAGATAGCTGATGCTCTCTATCTGAATCCTGAGCTCTGAGCAAAAGCAAGGGAATCTCTCCCTATCTTACCTCCATGCCCGTGCACCCCGATAAGTCTCTCTGTGACTTCCCAACAGTAGGGTATTCAGTTGGGAGGCTTTGGAGGGGAAGTTTTTAAAAAGCTATGAATTTACTTACGAATTTAGCAAAGAAAAGGATCCACTGGAGATGCAAAGGGAACTACACTAAGGGGTGTGTGTGTGTGTGCATGTGTACGCCTGTGCATATGCCTAAAGGGAGGGAGCGAGGAGGTAGAGGAATGGGAAGGAGTACCTGAGCAGCCATTCAGGGAAAGCTGTAGTGTGCACATGTGTGCATGAATGTACACATGCGTGCGTGTACATATATGCTCCTTGACACAGCACTTATTTGTCTCAGGTGTTTCTTTTTCTTGCAAATCCTACAAAAGAGTACCGCCTTCATTCCACAAGTGAAGAAGCAATTCTTCTTCTTCATGTAGCTTATTTAGAGGGGACAGGGGACACTGGGTGCTCCCTGAGATGTCAGGAGCACGGTGAAGCTGACATTTAAGAAGGGGTTATTTTTGTAAAGCTTTTATTTGTGAGTTTTTTGTGACTCAACTGGCCCCGCTGTTCAGACATGCACAATGAGTTGGAAAGCAGAAGGATCAAGTTTCTGGAAACCCACTTAACTTATACTTAAAACTTCTTTTATTTTGTTTTCTTGTTTTGTTGCAGTGATGTCTGGCCACTTAGTGGGGTTTTCTGAAGACCTGTTTTCTGTTTTTAGCATGGCCAACGCAGCTCACAGCTATCAAGGCTCTTTTTTTTTTTCATCCAAGGCCATTCTATGCCACTCTAGAGCCAACAGAAAGGGAAGAATTTCTCCTCCCCTGTCATCCTTATAAAGACATTGAGACCATAGAGCAAAACGCTAAAAGAAAAACAAGGAGGCAGGGGTCTGGGGGCAGCAAGCAAAAGTTCTTCCACACAAGCCCAACGAAGTAGTCTTGTCTGCCCAACCCTGAGACCAGAACACAAAACTGTACGCAGGCCATGTGAGACGTTTCTCCTGGAGAACCGCGAGTACCCGAGTTAGCTGGGATGTGGAATATGGAAGGAGGATCCAGCAGGCTGGGTGGAATCAGCGGTGCAGAATGTGGGGGCAGAGCTCCAGCGGGCTCGGAGACATGGGAGGACCAGGAGCTCCCAGCTGGATGACGGGTTGAGGTGAATGTGCGAATTTCTTCCTTAAAAATAAGCAGAAAAGCAAACAACAAAACCGCGCGATGCGCATAATTGTAGCAGAATTAATACAGCGGTTTTATGTCTTAAATCTCCTCTGACATCATTTCCTTCCTACGTTAGGTCATTTATTATTATTATTTTTTTTTTTCATAATTCCATCCACCTCTGACAGAGCAGCAGCTCAGGCAAGTTTCACTTTCTGTTTCTGAGTTTCTCTGAATTCTTCTTGCCCCCCAAAGCGAAGAGCCTTCTGTGGCATCATTACATCTTCCCGGACCGCCTCGGCCCCACTCTGTCTTCTCCAACACTCATTTCATATTTAAAGCCGGAAAGTCACAGGGACCTTTCTCCTCGTCGGCCGTATGGGCTTTCAAGAGCCTTTTGCGTGTGGATTTGGGGGCACAGAAAGTTCGACTCCTTATCGAGATCTTATTGGTGGTTTCACAGATGAGAAGCAGAGATGGGGGCGCCCGGGTGGCCCAGTGGTTGAGCATCTGCCTTCGACTCCGAGCGTGATCCCAGGGTCCTGGGATCGAGTCCCCCATCGAGCGTGATCCCAGGGTCCTGGGATCGAGTCCCCCATCGGGCTCCCCACCAGGAGCCTGCTTCTCCCTCCGCCTGTGTCTCTGCCTCCCCCTCTGTGTGTCTCTCATGAATAAAGAAATATTTTTTAAAAACCCAGAAGTGCAGAGATGATCGCTGAGCGTATTTCTCCACCCCAACATCTGGAACATACCCTGTGCGCTCCGGTGGTGCGGGGCACGACTGCTGAGCCCACCTTCCCGCCTCCTGGGCACAGGGAGGGAGAGAGGGACCCCGGGGAGGGAGGCAAGTGTGGAACTTTCTCAAGGAGTTAAGTGGTTAATAGGAACTCCGTTTTTTTTTTATTGGCTAATAAAACCTCCCAGGGTTTTTTCATATTATATGGTTCCTTCAGGCTCCCAGCCCCGATGCTTAAAAAAAGAAAAAGGCGAAAACAACAACAAAAAAAGCTGGAGCCTAAATACCAGTGCCGTGTCCCAGTCTTGTTTACTTTTTCATTTCCGTAGTTGTAAAAAAAAAAAAAAATTCCTCTGGTGGTTCAATTTTATCACACGGCAGGAGCGGAGCGGATCGGCGTTTGCACCACTCCAGCGCTGCGTGCCTCCCAGTGAAAGGAAGGAGCCCGCTCTGGGTCTCAGGTTCAGCAAAGGGAGAGATCGCGATGCAAATGACGGATGCAACGGGGAGATTTTGAAATGCAAGCCGTCGGAGGTGGGGTGGGGGTCGGGGGGCGGGGGGAGCAGATATTGACCTGAAATACATCCCTGGAATCCTGAATGCAAATGATCTCTGTCCTTTTATTGCCAGTGGTGCTGTTCTCCCAACAGAGCAGGATGTTCTTGTTTTTAATAATAGCCAGACCAGATGCTAAATTCTCCTCGGCAACGTGCTGTATAAGTGAGAAGGCAAACAGCTGATTCCTGTTAAGATGAACACCAGGAGAATAAGCCAGAAAGTATGAGCAGTCTCTGGAGGTTTTTGCTTTGTAAACCCCTGTTTGGCAGAGAGATCACAGAATCTGGGCTGAAAACACAGTGTGTCCTCCTGCACCCGGTCCTCCTCGGAGCCGCTTGCTGGGGGCCTCTGGGCCTCCGGCCTTCCCCGCCAGCCCTTGCCTGACTTGGCCAGAGGGCTGGCTCGCAGGTGCCCCGAGGGGGAAAGTCGGAAGCCCCGAGCCCTCTGGCTTTCAATGACTGTAGAAAAATACTCATCAATAGGAGGAATTTTTTTTACTCACTGCTTGCCATAGAAAATAGTGAAATCCTGAACACGAGCCAATAACTTTAAAATGGCATCTTTGTTCCATCTTTTTTCACTCCCTTCTTCCCCCTGTCAGAGTCTATAAAACCTCTCGGTTATTATTTTGTTTTAGAATATGCCACACATGTACGATGCTGCTTCCTTCTCTCCCAGGGAACTGCCAGAGCCAGAGGTGCTGTGGGGGCTCCGGGTTGTGTGTGTGTTTTGGGGGGGGGCGGCCCGCTGACCAAAGCAGACAGTGATCAGGGTGGCTGCTGTCGCTCAGGCCATCTCAGCGTGCCACCCCAAGGTGGCATCCCCAAGAGCAGGGGTGCTCTGTTCATCTCTGATCAACAGGTCCTCTGATCATCTCTCCTTGGGGCTTTGCTCCCAGGCCTGCAGGAAGAGTGAGGGAGAGAGCAGAGGGGGCTGTGGGGAACAGGTGGAGAGGTGCACTGGAGTTCCAGAAAGTCCCTTGGGTGACCTTTCCTCTTGGCATCATCCTCCTGGGCCCTCCCCTGCGATCCACCGAGGGCAATGCTAGCTACCTGTTTCTCACGATGTTCTTCTCTAGCTGTCCTTGAGGTTCACTTGTCCCTGGTCTCCCTGGGATGAACATCTGTGGAGAAAGGAATGGAGACGGGAAGATGATTTACCCCCTTCCCCCTTAGGATGGCACTGAAGGCCATTGTTTTAATGTCCTTTTGAGGGAAAGTCGTATTTGGTACTGGTGGCATGATCAAGTAATGACAGTAAGACTTAATATTTAATTTTCACTGCACACTGGACTACGAGCCTGGGGCTCTGCTTAATTATTTCACGTGCCTTAGGTCAGTATTCCCAGCAGCCTGGGAGGAAGTTAGTACTGTTTTCATACCTATGTTTCTAATGAGGAAACTGAGGATCAGACTCGCCCAAGGTTATACAGCCCTTAAGACTCAAGCCTCAGTCTGTCTGATTCCAAGGCTATGTTCCTAAGCTACAACTTTAGACACAATCGCCTTTATTATCTACATAATGAGAACCAAATGAGTTAATGAGATAGGAAAATGCTTAGCACATAATAGATATCAAATAGATGGTACCTATTGTTATTACTCAATCACTAAGATGGTTATTTTAAAGGTGTAAATAAAATTTTCAAATAGTTTGAAACACAATAGAGCTGGAGCCCCAAGTGGAACAACTTTTTTTAGGAAGTTGTTTTTATTTTTATTTATTTATTTTTAAAGAGCTTTCATTTATTCATGAGAAACACACAGAGAGAGGCAGAGGGAGAAGCAGGCTCCCCACGGGGAGGCCAATGTGGGACTTGATCCAGGATTCCTGGATCACGCCCCCTTTTTTTTTTTTAATTTTTATTCATTTATGATAGTCACATAGAATGAGAGAGAGAGAGGCAGAGACACAGGCAGAGGGAGAAGCAGGCTCCATGCACCGGGAGCCCGACGCCAAAGGCAGGATCTCGCCCTGGGCCAAAGGCAGGCGCCAAACCGGTGCGCCACCCAGGGATCCCTCACGCCCCCTTTTTTAAGAAGTTGTATTTTAGCAGTCCCTGGATGATTTAATCAGTTAAATGTCTGCCTTTGGCTCAGGTCAGGATCTCAGGGTCCTAGATTGAGCCCTGCATCGGGCTCCCTGCTCAGTGGGCAGTCTGCTTCTTCCTCTGTCTGCCACTCCTCACACATACTCTCTCTCTCAAATAAATGAATACAAATCTTTTTAAAAACCCTGTTATTTAACAGTTTAAAAATGTCACTCTTTGAGAGAGTAAAAAAATTTTTTAAGGAGAGAGAGAGCATGAGGGAGGGGGTCGGGCAGAGGGAGAGAGAGAGAGAGTTGTAAGCAGACTCCACACTGAGTGGGGCTCCATCTCATGACCCTGAGATCGTGACCTAAGCCAAAATCAAGAGCTGGACACTTAACAGTCTGAGCCACCCAGGCGCCCCCTGAAAATGTTGCTCTTTAAAAGTAATATTTTTCTGTATATTTTATAAGCTTTTTCTATTGGACCTCATGGCTAAGTTTGGTAATGGGCCTAACATGGGCTCCTTCCCTAAAGGAACTCAGAGACATTACATCACATAAACCATAAACATAAAATACATTGACACATTCAGAACAGAAATGTTGACCCTATGGGACCTCAGTCCTTAATCTGTAATCTCTTTCAAGATTTTCCAAACTGGGTGTGTTGAGTTTTGTGTGAACGTTGCTACTGATAAAAGGTATTATCAAACTTAATTTGGCAGTATTGGCCTTACCTAATGGGAGAAAGACCTGAGCCAAGAAATTTCTGTCAACTTTGACTCTTTCCAGGAGGAAAGGGGTCCTTCTCACTACCTGGCAAGGGGGCAGCACCCAGGGCCCCCATATCTGAATTGGCATCACTAAGAGGCAGTGCTGTGTGGTGCAGGTGGCTGATCAGAGGCCCAAGGCCTAAGGAAATCTAGCTGCAGCCTGAGATGGGACGCTGGTGTGTGTGCCCAGTTCTGCACACTTGTGTCCAGCCTGGAGAAGCCTGGGAAGGGGGCATCCGTGTTCCCAGTCCTAAATCATTTAAACCTCTTTAACTGAATAGGTAGGGCTTCTCTCCAACTTTCTTAAAGCATTTTACAGAGTATTTCCTTAAGTCCGCCTGATACGGAATTTTACTGAAACCCCAGAGAACAGAAATGCCCTCTCTCCTGTCACCCACTCTGCCTCCTTCTTGCAAATATTTATCGAACACCTACTGTGGGCAGAGCAACGTGCTGGCAGGCTCACAACCACTAAAGAGCGTATTGGAAGACATCTCTGTTTAAGTTAATGCATCCCAATAAGAGATGTTTGTCGTGGCATTCTTTATTTAAACAAATTCATGAGTGCTTCAGCTTGCCAACAACAGAGATTAAAAAGTTAGCGATTGGTTTTTAGAGAGAATTTAAGTAGTTTTGATTTCTGCTTATAGCCACAATTTCATTTCCCATTTCTCATTTCTGAAAATACTCATGTATTTATGAGGTACTTGGCATCTATATTTAGTGGTACAAGCCTTTCATTTCCACCACAATATATGGGAGGCTTGGTGTTTAAAAAGTGGGTGATTTTCATATAGTCGAAGTGGGAGGGGCCACTCTTCCATTTTCTCTTCCTGGTTGTAACAACAGCCATGCAGCCAACTGTGCATTGAGGGGTTGAGGGGTGTTTTGACAGGGTAATGCAGAGAGTGGCAAAAAGATCTGGGTTCCAGATCCTTAACCCCTACTAACTAACTGTGTGACCTTGAACAAGCCACTTAACCTCTCTTGACCTCCTCCTTAATAGTGGACAATAATATATTACCTGCTAGATGGTACGTTAAGGGTCCATGTAGTAACTCTTACCTATAGATTTGGAGTGGTTTTTAGAACGGAGAAATTAAGAGCAGTTTTAAGAGGTGCAGTTAGAGTCTGCCTAGCATTAAGAGAGAGAGTGAGGTCCATTGTTTCTCACAGAATTGGCAAAAATGGCCATTTTGTAGAGGGTGAAGAAACGGACTCCCAGAAAGGTCAAATCACTTAGGCAGGGTCACACCGTGTAAATAGATGAGGGGAAGCCAAGGATTGGACATCTCCTTCCAAGCACTTCCCATTCTCATTCTCTGGAAGACTCTTACTTCCTTTGTAATAATAGCATCTTCCCTTTTTCTCTTCGTTAAGCAATTAGACTTAATTATTTTTCTAGTTTTTATGAGCCGATTTTCATTTGATAGAAACTCAGGCAAGCTGAATCTGTTAAAAACTTCCTATACTCATGTAAATGAACTTCCAGCACACTGATTCCATACCATGCTCCAGCTAATAGTATTGAAAAAGACCTGTTATATACTACTTTATAAAAAGCCAATAAAGTTGCATACTGGGCCTGACTTACTAAGACATTTTGTCCAAGAGCATCAATACCAATCCTTCCTGGACAAAGATGACCCAACCTTTAGTGGCCAAGAGGCCTCCTTGCCCTCACTGAGAAGGATGGCTGTCATGGCCTTGTTGTGGTCAAGGTCTTTCTACTTGCTGTTTCATGGTCTGGCTGTAGAGATGAAGCCACATTCTTGACCTCTTTAACATGGTATCCAAGTCACCTAAACAAATGAAAACATGGCAGCTAATCTTGAAAAAAGATAGACTTTACATCTCAGTTTTATCTTTTATTTGCTTACCTTCAACCAAAATCTCTTCTATTTAAAATCTGCAAAAGGAAACCCCTGCTAATGGGGCAATGATGGAATATACAGGCCTCGAATATACAGATGTTGTGTTAGTAGACAAAACTTACAATGTAGTTTATCATCCGACTCCTGTTTCATGATAGACAAAACCTTATTGTACAAGCCAGGTACAGGGCAGAAGGAGGTGAAGCCTGAGAAGAGGGAGAATTTGTGGTTTCACCCTATCCTTTGCTGGAGAGAATGCCAGCATGCCAAATCACACCTCCACTGATCAGATGAGCAAGAGGGATTCCAAAAGAAGATAGAGTGACGGGCTGGCGTGAGTGGTGTCAGAGCCTCTTGGGGTATGAGTTATACTTCAGAAAGCCATATTCAATGTTAGGATGATTAAAAAACAAAAGAAATACCAGCTGTCAATACAATGCTATCAATATATGTAACGTGACGGAAAATGTGAGACCTTAATGTTTAACAAAAGAGGTCATCAACATAAAAAATGTTGAGAGGGGGCACCCAGGTGGCTCAGTTGGTTAGGTGTCTGACTCTTAGTTTCAGCTCGGATCATCATCTCAGGGTGGTGAGATAGAGCCCCTGTCTGGCTCTGTGCTGGGCCGGAGCCTGCTTGGGATTCCCTCTCTACTTCTCCCTCTGCCCCTCCCCCCTTTAAAAAATATTGAGAAGTGACAGCATAAAATATCAAGCTTTCAGAGTAGGTACATTTTATCCAACTGCCTCTACACCTACTGCCATGAGCACTGGGGCCTGGATGAGACAGTGAGGGCTACTTTGGTATGTGGGATGCTTTGGCTTTCAGTAGGGAAGGGGGACAAGTATAAATGAGTGGGATTAAGTTTATGCTCTGGATGTCACATACTCAAAGAACTGAGTAAGAGCTATGCCTGTGACTGATCCTAAGTAAAACTTTAAAGCAGGATCTTGGGGTCTTCTCTACCCACACCTCCAGACATCTCCTTCAGAGGCCGGCCCTCGGCTCTGCCTCTCTCCCCAAGCCCACACCAACTAACCCTGTGCTATGCGTCTCCCCTTTTATAAAAGAACTCGCCCTGACCCTCACCTTTTGAGCAGTCGGTGTATTTGCATTTCAAGGGAGGTTTTCTGGAACCACTAAAACCTCACTTCCAAAGCCACATACTCTGTTTGAAGAGCAAGAACCTTCCTTGGGATGCTTTTCTGACATCCCACACATCCCATCCTGGGGAAGCACTGCTGCCTTCCTTGCCCAGCTAAAAGCCAATCCTCCTTCTCTCTCTCCCCCTCCCTCCCGCCTTCCCTTTCTCTTTCTCTCTCTTTTGGCCAAGCACCTTGCCCAGACAGACCCTTTGAGGTAACAGGGTTTCTTCTGCCCTCAATCACCACAGGTTAGAGTGAAATGAAGAAGTGTTCTGGTTCTACCTGAAGCTCACTTTAGGGGGCCTGCATTTATTTCTGTCTCTGCAAGAGACAGTTTATTGATTCATGGAACCTTTATTAGAGTTATTAGGACAAATAAAACACACGCGCGCACACGCATAAATCCATCTCTACCCATCCTGAGCCCCTGGCTGGCAAAATGAGTTCTATTTCCAGCCCTGACATCTTGCCAGTTTGTCATTCTCCATCCTGGCCACATCAGCTTCCATCGGGTTTGAGTTTATTGGCTACACAGTGCAGTTTATGTTATCATAGAAATTAGCCTTGATGGACAGGGATATGGCCAGGGGATCAGAAGAGGTCAGCAGCCTCATGGTGTTGGCACGGCTGAGATGTTAGGGTGCCTGGAGCCCTCTCCAAGAAAAATCAGAGCTGGCTCTCGGCAGCAGCAAATGAGCGCAACGAGACACTCCTAAGGGACGGGAGCTTGGACGTGATTGTGAGCCGTCCAGTTCCCATTCCACCCGTCCCCCCCCTTCCTCCCCAGCCCTCCCGGTGCCCCCCAGTGCCAAAAATCCTTCCCTGTGCAATGGAGGCAGGGCCGGGAGGCCTGAGGTTAAGCCTCTCTCTTCTCCAGTTCGTGGTTAGCTTTCGTAGGCTCTTGGCTGTTTGACAACATTGGATAATAATTCAATATTTCTTACTGAAATACTTGACCTTATTGTTAGTTTTTGTGACAAGGGGAATTTAAAGGAGCTGCAAAAATGCAAGCAAGTGTGGCTGAAAAAGGCCAGGGTAGGCCACTGAGTAGTGAACAGTTTCTTTTTCTGACATCTATAAAATTTAGGTGAAAACAGGTCAACATTGATGTTGGCAAATGGGAAAGCCAGTTCTATTGTTAGCAAATGAGCTTCAGATAGAAATGTAAGTCTGGTTCAATCAAAACCACGTTTGGTTTTAGACACACTAGCGATGTGCTTTCTATTAAAAAGGGGGGGGCGGTATTTATAGAGACACACAAAGTAAAAATATTTTTTGGCCCAAAGGATCATTTTCTAAGTATCAAATCAACTTGTTGAAGTACAAGATGGGACCACTTTCGTTTTCTTTTTAAATTTGTAGGGCACATGCTCCCAGAATTCTCTCTTCTCTTTATTTCGAATTGGCAAGGGCTGTTGAAGATTAAAATCGTATATTAGGAAAACCCTGCATTGCCTGATGTCGGGACTTGCTGGAGACTGCCAGCTGGTGGCTGAGAAAGAAATGAAGTTATAGGATTCAAATATATGACTCCCCGGATTTGGCCTGAGTATAATAATCACTTTTATAGGCTCCACTCAGGAATCTCCTAAGACATGTTTGAGCTCACAGAGGAGGAACATAAGAGAAGCTCAGTCACTTGCCAAATCCAGATGGTGGAAGATCAGTTAATTTTAGCCTACTGGGCAGCTTGCTGATCCTACTTGGTCTCTGTCTTTGCACCCTCTGAAGTCCTTGTCTTGCTGGGAGCTGGAACAATCCATAACATGGCAAAACCGCTTCTTCCCCCACAGCCTCCCACTAGCAGATGAGGGGACTGAGGTCCAGAGTCAACCGTGTGTTGGTCGATAGGATTCTAGAAGGGTTTACTCTTTCTTGGGAAACTTTATTTTTTTCCTTAAGTAGAGGTGAAATTCATGTAATGTAAAATCAGCCATTTTAAAGTGAACCATCCAGTGGCATTTTGTACACTCTCAGTGTCTTACAACTAACTGCTATATGTCATCACCCCAGACGGAAGCCTTGTACCCATTAAGTGGTTGCTCCCCATCCCCACCTCCAGGCTCGTGTTTGAGTACAAGTTGGTTAGCTCGGTTCCCACAGAGTGTCATTTTAGGGCTTCACAATTTTAAATAAGGTTCGGCTGTGTATCTGGAGGGGAGAGGACTGTGAGGGTTCCTGGCAGGGAGGGGCTGAGGCCTGGGCTGAGATCCGGGTGGGGAACAGGAGAGTCGGTGTCTGGAAGCACAGGGTCCCCCAGAACCGGAGACTTGCTGAACTGGAGCATCTGTTGGTGGTGGTGGGGGGGGGAGTTGCTCTTTCTGAGGTTGACTGTTGGTCTCCTGCTGAGGTGATGATCCCTTTAAAATTCTCAGCATTCTCACCCCCCCCCTCCCTTGGCCTGCCTCAGTCTAGGAGGCATTTTACTCCTTTAATTTGTGTTGGTAGGCATCCAAGTCTGGCACCAGGCAGTCCCCACTCGGGAAGCTGGGAGGTGGTGGAGGCTCACCCAGGTCTAGAGAAGGAGCTCTCCCCGGGATGCTAACTGCAAGCTGTCTCCTTCAATACACATCATCCTGCGGGATAATCATTTTCAAATGGCAAACAATAATAAAAGCTTTCCTCTATTTTGCTTCCAAGTGTCAACGTATCTACACAGGCTATAGATGTGTGTGTGTGTGTGTGTGTGTGTGTGTGAATTGTCTGTCTAAGAAAAAAAAGAAGTTTGGGGAGCATTTGAGTATGCTGGGCAAGGCTGGGAATTGCCTCGGGTGGCTTTCCAAACATTGTGGGAGGCTGAGCTGGAGTGTGGGTCAGAGATGGAAGAAGTAGATTGTCAGGTGACTTAAATTTTTAATCTGCATCTGGAGGGAAGCTGCAGGCTCTCCTGAAGTCGGGTCCCCTGGGACTGGTGGGGCAGCTTACAGCAGAGAATGGGGTAGGAGAGGGGAACCTAGAGGTCAGATCTGGCTGCTAAGATGTGAGCCTAGAACCTGAAAGAAAAGCCCCAAGGCTTCCACCTCAGCAGGTGGATGAGGCTGATAATCCCGTCAGGGTGCCTATGTGCTCTGGGGCTACACAGTCTCAGATCTCATTGTGACCTCTCTTCCTGGATAGTCTAGTCTTCTTGAAGAGTTTGGAGTAGGCTGAAGCAAAGGCATTTAACTGGTAAGTAACTCCAACCATTCTTTGAGATCAAAATGCAGGTGAAGAGATTATGAAATGCGATACAAAAGTCATCGGAGTTGTAGAGATGAAATAAGACTTCTGAGAAATCTTCCACTTGTAGTAGGTTACTCTGGGTCAAATTTAGGGTTTGTTCCCTATACTTAGGTGGCTGTAGTGAGAATAATTGAGAAGTCCTGCCAGCGTTCAGGGCATTTTTCCAGAGGCCTGAGGAGTAGCTGAATCTTGTAGAATCTTCTGTGCCCACATCCTGCCCTTTCACTCATGCAACTCTGTAGCCTCTGATAAAGTTCGGGGTCCCCTCCTTGTGAGGACTTCCTTACCATCCATCCTGATCCAGCTGTGCCAGGGTAGCATTTGCAGTGTGCACCATGAGGGTGCACAAACCCCTTTAAGTTATCTGTTTCTGCCAAACAGACTACACCACAACTTAGTGGTTGAGACAATAGCCATTTTATTGCTCATGATTTTGTGGGTCAGGAATGCAGATGGGGGCCTCAGCAGGGTGATTCTGCAGGGTTGCTTGGGCTTCCTCACAGCGTGGTGGTCCCAGGGTGGTCAGATTCTGCCTCAAGCTCTTAGAAGAGGCACAAAAATAGAAGCTGCCCATCGCTGGAGGTCTACCTTGAAAGGGGAGATGGGCAAGGTCGCTTCTGCTGTGTTCTGTTGGCCAAAGGCCATCACAGGGCCAGCCCAGAGTCAAGGGGAGGGGAAATAGACCCTCAACTTTTAATAAGAGAAGAGGCAAAGGATGTGCAGTTACCTTCCAACTACCACGTATAGTTGACACCCAACCTGTCGGCTTTGAAGCTTGGGATCTTATCTGCTCTGTAGTCGTTCCTCTTAGATATCCTTCGCAGTGTCAGTTGCAGGGGGACTTAGTCAACCCTTGGCGGTTGTTTCAGGCATCGGTAACAGGTGTGTGAGAAGAGATTTGGGGCGTGAGGCATCTCCACACAGGCAGACCCCTCTTCATCAAAACACAAGGGTAAGAGGCATCCCAGTGCCAGGGAAGTGCATGTCTGGCAAGGCAAGATGAGTCCTTCGTCTTTTGTAGTAGGGCTTGTGCTATGCTTCCTCAAGTCCTGTGATGGGTCGAGTATGTGCCAAATAAGCTAGTGTTGAGGGACTCTTGTTAAGGGGAAGATAGGAGCTCGCACCACTCAACAGTTTCAAGATCTGCAAGGGAGAGCTGGGTGGCAGGATTCCTCCAGACTTGCCCGGGGCACCTGGGGGCAGTCGGGCTGGGAGGGCTGCCCTGGTTGCCACTCAGACTCAGCAGGGTCCAAGAGCCACCCTTCCAGGAAAGCAGAGAAAGAGGCTATTGTTTCTTGCTACTTTAAGCAGCTGATGACAGTACAAAGGAATGTGGTGAGGACCCTCCCTCCTAACCGTGGAGGATTAGAGACTGAAGAGCCAGTCTCGGCCTCTGGGCACAAGGTGTGGGAAACACTGTGGGGGCAGAGAGGAGAGTGAGAATTTTCTGGAGGGGCAGCCATGTGGATTCTGGAATCGCACCCTCCTCCTCCAGGCTCCTGAAAACTTCATGCACGTGCTTTCCTCATGTACAAAATGGAGAGGCTGGTTCTCAGGAAAAAAAAAATTGAGGATTAAATAAATAGAAGGCCTATGCTGTTTGATACAGGGTAAGCACTGGATAAATTTTAACTTTTTTCTCTCCACAATGTTAGAAAACGGATTTTAGGGGCACCTGGGTTGCTCAGTTGGTTAAGCATCTCCTTCAGTTCAGGTCATGATCTCAGGGTCCTGGAATCGAGTCCCATGTAGGGCTCCTTGCTCAGCAGGGAGCCTGCTTCTCCCTCTGTCTGCAGCTCCTCCTGCTTGTGCTCTCTTTCTAAATAGACATGAAATCTTAAAAGAAAAAAAAACGGAACTTAGACATCATCGAATCCCATTTGTGCATGATCTGACTGAGGCCTGGAAATGTTAAAGTGATTTGTCTAAGCAGAAGCAACATGTCTGTGAATCCCTATGTCCTCCTCAGCTCAGGGCTCTTCCTCCTGCCCCACAGACATCTAAGTCCCTCCAATGACAGAGAGAACTTTTCTTCATGGCCACACTGCAACTAAAAATGGCCACCTTTTGCCTTTATTCTTGGGTAGAGGTCTCCCTGTGACCCTGAAGAACATGGAGGCGGGGGATCAGAAAAGAAAATGCTAGCAACACATTACAACAAAAAAAGACTAAACAACACCACATGCAAATTCCATGCAAAATTCTTTGAATAAAGCCATCCACTGAAATCACATTAGTAGGTCCTTGCTTCTCTATCAATTTTTTTTTTTTAATTTTAAAAAGTTATTTTAGGGGGCACCTGGGTGGCTCAGCAGTTGAGCGTCTGCCTTTGGCTCAGGTTGTGATCCTGAGATTCTGGGATCTAGCCCTCCACCGGGCTCTTCATGGGGAGCCTGCTTCTCCTTCACCTGTGTCTCTGCCTCTCTTTGTGTGTCTCTCATGAATAAATAAATAAATCTTAAAAAAAGGTTATTTTAAAGATCAGAGTTCAGAATGACAATGCATGAAAAATAAAATGTTCTCCTTCCTGCCTGCCTCCCCTCCTGCACTGGTTCTACTGAAGACAACTTTTGTGCCTGTCCAGCTTTGCCTCCCTTTCATCAACGAGCAGCAGTGAGCACAGCATAGGTCCACCCCCAGTCGGAACATGTCAGTCTGTGGACTGTTTTCCTGGAGCTGGGAATCAGGAGGCTTGGGGTTCTATGAGATGCTGTACTGGAGCCCCATCAGCTATTACTGAGCAACATATCACCCCAAAACTCAGTGGTGCAAGAGAAAAACATTTTATTATGCTCACAGATTGTGTGGAGCAGGGGCAGCAGGCGCAGCAGGCATGGCTGGTCTCCACTGTAAATGTTTGTGGCCTCAGCTGGGAAAACTCGAAAGGCTGAGCGTGTCTTTGCTTACATGTCGGGTGTCTGGAAGGGCTGAGCGAAGGATGGTCTTTGCTGGGATTGTCTCCTGGAGGCTGCACAGTGGCCCCGGGGTAGTTAGGCTCCTAATGTGGCTGCTTGGACTCAAAGAGCAAGTGTCCCAGCCAACCTGGTGGGGGCTGCATGGCCACTGGTGTCACCTTCACCATATTCTATTGGTCAAAGCGGTCATGAGTCCACCCGGATTCATGGAGGGGGCCCTACTCTCGGGAGGAATCTCAAAGAATCGGCAACTCTCACATCCCATGATCATGCTTTCTGAATGCTGACAGCCCCCAGTCTAAAGGATTGGGGGGCCGCTTCCAGAAGAGAAAGGGAGTCTTAAGAGGTGAGATTGGGACATTTGATGCAAAGGGGGACTATCTTGGCTAATCCTGGGGCGAGTATGTTTTTAAAGCAGTTCGCTTAAACTTTTCATTTTGCCACATCCGAGAAGTGGGCTCACAACTGGGTTTCAGCTGGAGTGGGACTGACCCCCGGGCCTGTGTGGGGATGAGCTAGACTCTGCATCTTGTTTTCCACCAACAGCAGAGGAAACACCAGTGCAGGGAAATGTCCCAGAGAGCCAAGCAGAGGGAATTGTCTCCCTACTTGGAGAGCTGGTTGGGCCCCACCCTCCAGCCTTCCCCCCACCTGTGTACATACCCAGGAGGAACATCGTTTGTATTGAATCCAAAAAGGAGTCTTTGAAGCCCTCAGAGATCTTCAGAGCAAAGTGCTGGGTGAGGTCAGGGCATTCAGGAGGCCTGAATGGAAGGAGGGAGACTGGGTGTGCGCCAGCCGGGGCTGCTTGAGGCTGGCAGCCCAGCAGTGGTGTGCTCTGGGCAAGAAATGCCAATCGGTGTGCTGCTCCCCCTGCCCATTCGCTTGCACTCCTGAGAGTTCAGAGCCTGCTCTGTGCTGGCACTATGTTAGGCACTTTGGATCATTAACCTGTTCCATTTACTTTCACAGTACTCAGATGAAGTAGGCATTTTGGTTCCTATTTTAGAGTTAAAAGGCTGAGGCTCAGAGAAGTTAGGTATCTTTCTAAGGTCACACAGCAAATAAGGGACACCGGAATCCCAAAGGGCAGGGCCTGTTTGTTTTTTCAAAATGAGCATGAGCATGGCCACGGGGCAAGGAAGCCATCCTCTTCTCTTTGTCCTCCAGTCTTCATTCCATTCCACACTTTGTCCTTTGCTCTAAACCACAAAATTTCCATCACCAGGCTTCTTGATGCTTGCAAAACTGAATCCCTTCACGGTTAGGGCCAAGAGGGAGTTTTCTGCAAAACCTATTTGAAGAAATGCCTTAGAGCTGTGCTGTCCAGTACAGTTGCCTCCAGCCACATATGACTATTTAAATAAAACTAAGTAAAATTAATAAAATTAAATAAATTTAAAATGCAGTTCCCCAGTCATGCTAGCCACATTTAAAGGGCTCCAGAGCCACAGGTGGCTAACAGCTTCTGTATGAGATGGCAAAGGGGTAACATATTTGTATCATTGTGGGCAGTTCTACTGGACAGTGCTGCTTTAGAGACTAAGTAGAGGAAGAACCATATTTTTATAACTGGTACCATTGCCACTTTTACTAATACTTTTTAATGGTCCTTGAGATATTGATTTTTTCCAATTTTTTCTCAGAGGTAAAATAATAGATTATATTTTGTATAGTACTTTAAAATTTACAAATGACATTCTCGTTCTTGATCTCATTTAATGCAGCAGCCTTGCAGAGCATGGTAGATAATGACATTACAGGTAAAGTAACAAAGGTTCAGAAAGGTCGGGCAACTTGGCCAAGGTTCTATAAACAGTAGATGGTAGAGCCAAAATTTCGACATAGGTTTTCTCATTGTGTGCTTTCCACAGGGAGAAATTTCTGCATATGATGCCTGAAATTATCCTTAGGCAAAATTATTAAGTGAAAAGTAATTTACCAGTGTTCTTATGGGCCGAATTGTGCTTGTCAGTTTTTCTTGTTTAGACCGTCAGATTTTTCATTAGGTCTTGCCACTAACAAATACCTTTGTTTTCTTTCCAAAGTAGTTGGCAACTTCTATAATTATTTTACCATGAGAACACAGTTTACATTGGTGTATATGTATTAATTGGAAAATTACCTTTTTAAATTAGTTTATAATGAGAATGATTATGTTTACGGTCACTTAGACAAGTGGTAAATAAAAAAGAATCAATTTTAAAAAAAGGGACTTTCTAGAAGTAGGTGTGATGGAAGATACATATACATAGAAAGGCATCCAACAGGGGGTTGGTTGAGTATCCCACTCTTGGTTTTGGCTCAGGTCGTGATTGCAGGGTCATAAGATCAAGCCCCTTGTCAGGCTCCATGCTCAGTGGGGAGTCTGCTTGAGATCCTCTCTCCCTCTCCTTCTACCCCCATCCCTCCCCCGCTCTCCCTTTCTTTCTGAAATAAACAAAATCTCTAAAGAAAAAAAAGGTAACCAACAATACCGTGTCAGGCATGATATGTGTCAAATTAACATATAAAAGGCAATTTGATTTTCACTCATTTTTAAATATCATTTAAAATATGTACCATCTTGCTGTTCTTCACTCTAGAGATAATAAACAAGGCAGATGACCAGCAAACCTGAAATAACATAGAAAACTAAGATAAATAGATAAAATTAAGTTCAAGTGTGATAAGAGTTTTGTGTAAACAACAACAACAAAGAGCAAAGTAAAGGGATAGAGAGTAATGAAGTAGATGGGGACACTGTTTTAGTTAGGGCATAAACACTCCCACCATGGACAACTTCAGGCTACCAACATGACATCACTAAAACCAGAGCTGAGAACTGATGCACACAGTGGGCTCTCATGAGCTGCGGTGGGCCGTCTCCCACCCCAGCGCATGTTTTCTTTCCGCCTCTGCAAAGTGCCTGGGCACCTTTTCTTTCGGGGATCTCTGGAGGTACTGGTGCCCTTGTCCTTCTTGAGGGCAAGTAGAAATGCTTTTTCTAGGCTATTCCTGGGAACAGCTTGCACTTTGGGGCTATTTTCCTGGAGTTGGAGGGCTGGTCATTTCAGGTTTGATCATTCCACCACTAGCTCTATCTGTTCACTGAAATGCACGTGCTGGGTTGCCACTGTAAATGGTCATCAGGCCTGTGTTCCTGAAGGGAGAGCTCTGATTGTAAGCTTTAGCAGTATGATGAAAAAGAATTAGCTCAATACAATGGTAAGGAGAAAACCTGGCTTATGGTAAAAGTTCTTGTGCTTGGTAAGGGCCACTTGCAGAAATCATTTCCCTGAGAAAACTTGGTAGCATATTGGATAGCACACAGGTGTTGAAATGAGGTGACTATGATTTGAATCCTTCACTGACCTTGGGTAATCATTACCCTCTTTGAGTTCAGTGTTCATATCTCCTGTGTGAGATCATGGTGAAGGTCACATGAGCTAATGTGCATGATGTGTACTGGGTATGAAAATACATACACGGTATCTAGCATGGTGTCCGGCACGGAATAGGTACTTTATTCATGATACCTCCCATGGAAACAGCAATGGCCATGGGTGTACAAGGAAACAGCCCTAAAGCTCTCCTCATACAGAGAACCTGGGAGGATCCAAACAGGAAAAGGATTGAGGAAGACCGATGTGACCGATGCTGGAAGGACACAGGACTGGGTGGAACCGTGTGGCCAGTCCAGCAGCTGAGAGCCCGTAACAGCTGTGAAACCAGAGCCTTATTGATCACCACTTCTCTGGCTGGTGGCTCTGGCTTCCTCATTAATCGAACAGTGGCGGTAGTAGTGCTGGACGGTTGATTTTTGAGGGGAAGTTGGGGTGTGTGGAATCCCTATAAATTGTTTTGTTTGCCAAGTGAAATATAAATTAAGAACATTGCGTACAGCATGGGTAATCAGCTGGAGATTTCGTTGGATGGAATTTCCTACAACTTTAGAGTCTATAGAAGCTAATCATGGTCTAGGCCCTGGCTTTGATATTTTGTGACTGAAGTTGAATTGATATAGGAGCTGCATTTGGCTTAGAATGAAATATGACATTTCTTAAGCCAAGCAAAACAGAAAGAGCAGACAGAGAAGTAGAAGAAGACAAAAAGGGTGAGCAGGAAAACATCCCTTGAAACATGAGCCAGGGAGCATTAGGTCATAGAGGACAAAAAAAAAATCTGAGCTCCCAAGAATCCAACTGTTGCATTATGAGCCAATTAGTAACGCAAGCAAGGGGGCTGTGGACCTGGTGAGGGACATCCGTGAATGATGGTAGCTGGTGGCCTAGAAACAGAAAAACACCTTTCTTCCCAAGGCAGTCCTAGGTAACCTAGGGTGTCTGGGACGCAGAAAGACTTGAAGCTGAGCTGTCAGGACACATCTCCTAACACACCCCACAAGAAGTGCTGTCTGGCCACTGAGTATATACCTCCCCACTGAGCTACAGGACCTGCTGGTTCACACCACCGCCAATGCTTCCTGCACAACCTGCTGTTTAGGGAATTTTGCTGCCTCATAGTGAAGGATGTGGACATGAAGGTGGAGGGAAGCATGGAGAAACCAAGTGTGTAGCAAAATGTCCTCTTCTTAACTCAGACTGCTGAGTCTCTGAGCACCAGCTGCTGACAAGTAATAAAGAAGGAAGAGGAAAAGTCAGGTGGGGTGAGCTACAAGATCCACTGATTCAGTGTGGGAGGCTGAATGAAGAGCTGCGTTCTCTGGGAGGGCCTGGGTTCTTAGCACCCCTCTGCCCTGGCTAACCATTCTAACTAGGGCAAGTCCCTTCATGGTCTTGGGGCTTTAGCTCCCATATTAATAAAATAGTGGTGGCGGTGGCCCAAGGTGGTTTCCAAGTTCCTGTCTAATCCCCTGATTCTCTTAATTTATCAAAGCCAGTGCCAAGGCTTGCTTTTGAGGAGTGCAGGGTTGGGCTGTGGTCCAAAGTAGCCAATTGGCTAACGTGGATGGGATACACCAGCATCACCACCTCCATATTCCAGTATTTGCCCTTCTTTTGTTAGGTCCATTGGAGATTACTTGGCATTCATATTCTGTCCGCCACATAATATGCTAGATGGCATCCTTTGTTAAATACCCTATGGTTTTCCACTGCATCTGGGTTAGATGTCAGGATGTTTAACTGAATTGCAAGTGGCATTGAGATGAGGAGCACCATACCTGGATGTGGTGGTCATGCTCTTATAGTTGGACTAGGCAAAGAGGACACCTGGGTGGCTCAACAGTTGAGCATCTGTCTTCGGCTCAGGGCGTGATCCTGGGGTCCTGGGATCAAGTCCCTTATTGGGCTCCCCACATGGAGCCTGCCTCTCCCTCTGCTTATGTCTCTGCCTCTTTCTTTCTGTGTCTCTCATGAATAAATAAATAAAATCTTAAAAAAAGAGAGGAATTTAGCCTGGAAAGGACTCCTGATCTTCTGAGAGCATCTATGATGCCCAAGGACAGCTTTTCCACATGCTAAAAGTATCCTTCTCCTTCTCCTGTGACACTCAACCTGTTTACCAATTGACTCCTTACTCATGAGGCCAGTCGGTCCTGTTATAATGTTGCTTAACTTCTAACATGGAAATAATAATATCTGCCTAAACCTTCATTTTAGGGTTTCAGGGAGGTGCTTGGAAAAATACCAAGTGCAATGCAACCATAGGGTTATTAATAATGTTGCTATTATACATTTTGATTGATGAGACTTTGATAAAGGGAAAGGCTCCCTGCCCTCCACCCCCACCCCTGTCCACAAGACCTGTTCCCAAAAGTACATCTCAGTCCACACTCCAAAGACATTTCTTGGAACCACATCTTAGTGCGGTTCACCCAATAAAAAGCTCCTCTGGCTCCAAGTGGGCATGAAAGTTCATCACAACATTTGCCATCAATAAAAAACCAATTCTTTCCATATGAAGAGCATTACTGCTGTCGAATGGTTATTGAGTGATGATACCTGAATATTGGGAACACAGGAACAGGGGAATGTACAAAGGGAAACTTCACAGGGACGCCTTAATTGTCAAGATAGAAGTGCCTATATCAGAGGGAATTAGTCAAGCAGAGCAGGGAGGGTACCTTTGCCTTCACCAAGCAGGAAAGATGAAAGGAGAAGGAGCGATGGGAGGTGGCGAGAAGCAGCAGGTAGGAAGGAGAGAATCGGCACTGCCTGGTAGATGAGTCACAGAGGAGGATGACACCCAGAGTCACCGTGACAGCCCACAGACCACACGGCATTATGGCCAGCACTTTTAGTCTAGGAATTTGTCAAAAATTATCTTCTTAAAAACTACTGTCACAACAGCCGTTGCCTTTATAATTAGAGCTCCCTTGGCCACACAGGAGCCCTGGAGCTTGTTTGGGCCGCATCCAGGCCCAAGGAGCAGGAGGCTGGGCCAGAACGTCAGAGCAGCCTTCTCTGAGGCCCCTTGAGAAGGTCAGCCTCTTTCAGAAACCCAAGCCACTGCCTGTGAGCCTTCCTGGCCAGGACACCCCGTCTGCTCCTTAATGCAGTTCTTCTTTCTGCCACTCTGCTCTTCCCATCCAGCTTCCGGCTCTGCCACACATGCTCACATGCTACTACTTACGCCCGTGGCCATTCCTGGCTGGCCAGAGGAATGTGGGTCAGTGTGGTGGATGAATAATACGGCTCCGGAGAAGAACTGAGGTTGAGTGTGGCTGTATTCACTGCTTGGCGGGCCTGGGGCAAGTCACTTAGCTTTTCAGCCTCAGTTACTTAATCTGTTCAGTGGGAATGATCCATTCCTTCATGGCTGAGGGTGAGGAGAAGACGGAATCAAGCAGTGAATGTCCCATGTAAAGAGCTGTACATATGTGAGGTTGGGTGACCATACTCTTAGTTTGCCTGGAACAGTCCCTGTTTAGGACTATTGTGCTGATGAAATCAGTAATGGGATCCCCACTTCAGTCTTCAAAGTCATACTTTGGGTGGTAAACTGTATCACCCTGGGCACTGTAATTTTTGATGGTTGGAAATACAGAGGGTCTAAATGAGACTGAGAACTCTCCCCGAAGCCCCCCAGGTCCTCAGGATGTATGTCCCTTCTTCCTCTGTTGCAGAGCAGAATTTCATGTCTGTGAGTCCTGATTCACTTTCAAAATAAAAATTCTTCAGTTAGTCCATTAACAGAAATAACTGCCCTGTTTTAATTTCAGCAACGGCCTTGGAATGAAAAGACTACTAATTACTCCAATTAACCAAGCACATTAAGTGCACATGTTCAAACGAATATTAACATACCATCCGTCTTGGTCCTGAAGTTCTTGAGATGCTGGATGCATAAACATTTGGTGGAAGAAATTGTGACTGCAGAGAAAACACAAACAAAGCAGCCTGTTTGTTTGTGCAACTGTCTGCTTGTGGAGAAACAACCAAGAGACATGGAAAGACATGAGGGTGTCTCCCCGTTTATGTTTCCAATTATTGCCCAGAGGAGGCAGAACAAAGAAACTCCTATTTATAGCCAAAGTCTGAAATGGGGAGGCAGGGGGCAGGGCTATGGAGAAGCTTCATCATGAGAAAACACAATCCACTATTGGTATTAATAAAATAAAATAAAATAAAAAATAAAATTAGATAAAATAGTTTATCAAAAGAACAAACTGTCTTCAGGGAAAATAAATAACTCCTTCCATGTCTTGACTCCATGTACAATGTTCTCTAAAAACCACATTACTTAGCAGTAATGAGAGCCAGGGTAGGAGCAGGCTAACACCACGGGAGCAGATGGGCTTTGTGGTGGCAGCTAGTCTGGCACCAAAGCTTCAAGCTAGGATGTGTCCTTGCACCTAGAACCAGCAAAGCCAAGGAAGGCCACATTTCTTTGAGCACATTGCTAGCCCTTGGGTCATTTCTCAGGGCTCCAGGCTTTAGGAAATGCTAATGAGAACCTGGGGATGAAGCTCAAGGGCAATGTTGCTACTAAGAAAGGATTTTAATGTCCAAAGAGCCTCAAGGTTCAGAATCCCATCTGAAATGTTGGTGAGAGATGCCACAGTGGCACCCTCCTTGGCACACAAATACTGCTGTCCCTGTTTTGGGAGGGGGCACCTGCCTTACAAGATTATAGTTTGTCCTTTCTCCCCTCTCTTCCTCCTCTCTGTTTTTCCCTCCTCCCTGTATCTCCCGTTTAAAAAATTAATTTTTAAAAATAAGCATTAAGTTAGTACATGGGCCACTGTGTCAAGTAATTTTCTGTATCATCACCTCATTCTGCCCTCATAACAACCCTTTAGAAGTCTGTTTTCGCTGTCATTGGTCTACAAATGAGGACGCTAGGGCTCAGAGAAGTGAGCTAATGTGCTCAGGTCACACAGTTGGAGTTCTAGAAGGCCTGGGAAATGGCCAGTTTGGAAACCATCTGGAGGCACCAACATTGATGAGAAAGGTGCCTCCATTTCCAGGGACTTGGTTCCTTACCTTTGGGGGCTTCAGATCTCATATGTAAGTGCTGGGCAGCATGGTTCCAGGACCAACCTCATCCAAGGCACAGAGGGTGCACCGGCCAGCCCCATGCAAAGGCCTATAGTATGGTCAGTATACTGCCCTCTTTCTTCCAACATTATATTTGAAATGCCACTATCATTCCACATCCTCCAGTGTTGTGGACTGGGATTAGGGAGGGTCCTGGGAGAACATGCAAATGAGAGTTTTGTTTATTGTTTGCATTCTAAGCAAATTGGCTTGCGTTTTCCAGGCTCTGAAGGCCATAGTGGTATTTCATCTTTTGCTATGTCAACTTACTTCAGGGAAAGATATCAAGGAGGGGTCACTATTCTGTATAACCCTCCCGAATGTCCAATGAGTCTTTTCCTCTCTGAATCAGAGATTCCCTGAAGCTGGCTCCTCCTGGAAATGAATCCTCCTGCAGGAACAGACTAGAACAGGCATTATCATCATCATTCATTAAGTAATTTTTGCTTCTACCTTCATCTTTAAGTACTCAATTGCTCTTACTACCCTGGACCTGCAGGAACAAGAACAGTCAACAAATTCTATCACTTCTTTCTTTTTGGGTTTATCCTTTCCTTTCATTCCACATTGATTACACTGGCTCAGACAATCATTTTAGTTGTTCCAACATAATTCTCTGATTCTAGTCTTTGTTTCTTGATCCCTCAATTCACCTTGCAGTCTACTCTCCAAATAATATTTTTAAGTCCCTTCGGACTCAAAATTCTGCAGTACCCCATTGCCTATTTTTGAGTTTTTTAATCATAAAAATCATACGTATGTTTCCAAATTCAAATAATACAGGAGCACATAAAGGAAAAGTAGCTATTTATTTTTCTACTTATCTTCAAACTAGAGGCTTATTATTTATTTTGAAATTGTTCCTTCTTATCTTTAAAATGTTTCTCAACATAATCTATGCACATACAAAAATTCATTCGACTAGTAATAGAATTCATATTGAAAAATAGCACACTGGGTGTAATTTGTTAGCAAATCAAACTTCAATAAAAACAAAACAAAAAAATGAAAAATAGCAGACTCCTGCTGCATACTTCTCACTAGCTGAGCCTGTTGAATCAAAGTAACTAAGCTAAGCTTTTCAAGTTCTATGTGACATGGTGCTGTTGGGTTTACTTTCTAAACCTTATTTCCACTCCTCTTCAATTTGGACCAACTACTCCCTCTAGGTTACACTCTACTCTGATAGTTTGCCTTTTAACTGGAGAGTTTATCCCATTTACACTATTTGTAATAACTGAACTATTTTCATTCATTTTTACCATCTTATTCTGCAGTTTCTAGTAATAGTCATCCTGATTTTTCTATTGTTTTTTTTTTTTTATTTTTTCTTCATTGCTTCCTTGTTCTGAATTCATTGGTTTCATTCCCTCACCCCCAATTCCGGTGTTTACTCTGCATTCCAGTTCTTTTAGGGGCCACCCTAGAAATTATTATATGCATGTTTAACATAATCGAATTAAGTTCATCAGTATGTTTAAGTTCTTTCTGAACAATAAAAAAAGCAAAGAGCCCTTGAATTGTGATTATTCAGTTTCAAATTTTATATGCAGATGTCTTGATTTTAATCTCTTGATTTTTTAAAAATATATTTATTTATTTGAGAGAGAGCGAGAGCGAGAGAGACAGAGGAGAAAGAGAGCAGGTGTGCAGGGAAGGGCAGAAGGAGAAAGAGAGAGAGAGAGAGAGAATCTACAGCAGGCTCTGCATTGAGTGTGGACCCTGACACAGGGCTTGATCTCACAACCCCAAGATCATGACCTGAGCCGAAACCAAGAGCTGGATGCCCAACTGACTGTGCCACCCAGCCACCCCTTTTTAAATATCCAAAGAATTCTTGATTTTTCAAAACTCTTGATTTTATCTTATACCACCAATTTCTATTTATATTTAATCATGTTTACCTTAAATTAAATCTTTGTGCACTGATCCTCTTACATTTCAGACCTACCTTCTGAAATCTTTTTTTTTTTTTCTAAAATGCATATCGTTTAAAAGTCCTTACAATGAGATGTTCTGGTAGTAAATTCTAAGTTTGTGATAGTTTGAGACTGCTACTTTGCCACTGACCACCACCCTTTTTTTTTTTTAAGATTTATTTATTTATTCATGAGAGACACCAAGAGAGACGGAGAGGCAGGGACACAGGCAGAGGGAGAAGCAGGCTCCTCACAGGGAGCCAGATGTGGGACTCGATCCCAGATCCCGGGATCAAGCTCTGAGCCAAAGGCAGATGCTCAACCGTTGAGCCACCCCATTTTTAAAAAATAGCTCTCCTTGTTTAGAATTCTAGGTTGCAAAATAAAAAAATAGAATTCTAGATTGCTAGTTATTTCATATTAATGCATGTGATTTTCCTTGCCAATCTGCTCATTCTCTCTGATTGCTTTTAAGATCTTCTCTTTGTTGTTGTTCTGCAGTTTCACTATGATATGTTTAGGAATGGCTTTCTTCTTTCTCATACTGTTTGGGATTCTCTGGGCATTCTTTATCCATGCACTGGTGCTTTCATTAATTCTGGAGAATTCCCAGTCATTAGTTCTTTTAACATTGCTAGTTTCTGTTTTCTTTCTTGTTTCCTATAGAATTCTCTCATCTTATTTTCCGAGTTTCTTAAACATTTTCATATTTTCCATTGCTGTTTCCTTCTCTACTACAAATCTTTGTAATCTTCCAACATTCTAGTTCATCTGTTTTCTCTTGCAGTCTCATCATTGAAATTCTAATTTCATTGATCATAGTTTTCATTTCTAGAAATTCTAGTCAGTCATTTTTCAGATATGGCTAGTTATGATAGTTTCTTTTTTTTTCTTTGCTATACTTTCAACCTTGTCTGATATTTTAAAAACGTTTAATTATACTAATTTCATGTTCTGTGTTTGATTAGTTCTAGTATTTGTGGTCTCCCTAGATCTGATTCTAGAGTTTCTTGTTTCAGTTGACTCTCACTCAAGGTAGTTGATTTCTATGTGTGCATAATGATAAAAAAAAAATTAAAAAAGAGTTCATTTCCCTTGTAACTTACTGTGTAAGAATTCATTTTGACATTTGACATATCTTTTAAACATATCTTCCTCCAAAGAAGATTAGAGTTTGCTTCTGCCAGGTGCCTGATGATATTGCCAAGTTAGAACCAATTTAAACCAAATTTTCAGAGTTTTCTTTCAGCTGTAATGGTTATGTATATTTAAGCTCCAAACCCATGGACGTCCAGATCTGAAATTAGAAACAGAGAGGGAATATTTTTTTCCTTTTCTTTTACTGTTCCACTCAGAGCTAAGGCCACGCTGAGTGTGTATCTTTATCTTCTTGTTCTATGGCATGAGGGTTTTTCAGTTCACTCACTGAGAGCGTTGCCCTTCATTATTTTGGCTTTACCTATGGGTCCCTGATTAGACATTTTATTCATCTTGGGCTTCAGGTTTTGTCCCTCGTGTGTGGGAAATGCTGATTCAAGCACTAAATGACTCCTTTGGATTTGGGCTTTCTGATCATTTGTGGGGCCCAAGGAATTACTTCACTTTCTAGCCAAATCTGTTATACATTAGAAAAATGTTTTTGTATTTTACCTAGTGCACTCAAGAATTCTCTGAAAATCTAGTCTGTCCTATTGTCAGAAAGAAAAGGCTCTGAGTTTTAGTTTATTTCATTGAGTTTAGTTTGTGAAGTAGTAATACCTCCATGGTTAAGATTCTTTGTGAGGATTAAATAAGATACTGGATATACTTCTGTGTAGAAGTTTAATAGATGATAGTCATTACTGTAACTTGCCACTATTCTATTTCTACTAGTAGTACAACAACAATTACTACTAAATACAAGAAAGGGCCTATTATTCCATGGAGAATCAAATAATTAGATCGTTGAAAGAGAAATAGTTGATTTTAAAAACAGAAATTGAGCTTTCTAAATGTATTTCTCATATATATTATGTGTGAGGGCTTTTTTTTTTCTTTAACACTTCCCTGAAGTAGCTAATAGCAGATCTCCTTGTAGGACTTGAGCCCTGTCCTCTGAGCTATACCTTCGATAGGGGTACGTGTGTGGGCTAGAGGCTGGGCTCCAGTCAATAACCAGTGTTAGAGTCCACAGTGAACACTTCCGCACTGTGCAGCGTGGGTGGGCAAGCTGAAAGAACACCATTTATTGGAAGAAAGGTGCTACACATATACATCGAGGTGTTATTTTTATTATTATTTCTATTTTAAATGATCCATTGAAGAAAGAAGACATGGCAAGAATTTTTAATGAGACCCAAGGTCAAATTGGGTTCGGAAGCCCAAAGGGAAACATGGTAGTGCTCTGACTGGGATGCACGTGACCTTGGCAGGTCATGTAACCTCTTAGCCTCTATTCCTCTTGCGTATGAAGCAGACTAGTGGGGCTGTGTAGTTTTAGGGGGCTTCTACATCTCAGATTCTATGATTCTTATCTCTTCCCAAACCATATCCCCTGAGCTCCCTAGTTCACCAAATTCTTAGAGCTACCACCATACCTGTGCTAAAGAATACTGTTTATCTGACAATGTCTGCCTGGAGGCCTCCCTTTTTCTGCTGTGAGACACAGAAATCAGAGCCACAGTAGAAACAGAATCCTTCATGTGGCTTTGGCCTCTCCTGCTTCTTGAGATGCTCATCTGTTTCGGATGTGTGGTTGGAACATGAGGAGCTACAGCAAGGTGCCACAATTGCCATCTAAGGAAGGAAGTAGTTGGAACGGATGCCCTGTGAGTGAGGTTAGCCATGTGCAAAAGTAGGCCACACCTAGAGACAGTCTATAGCTGTGTTTTAAGAATACTCAAACAACAGGGGACTGGGACTTCTCCCTAAGACTAGATGTCGCTCCAGGAAGTGACACACTACAGCAATGGTGCAAGACCTGCTAAAAGGAAGGTGGCTGAAGCACAGTGATATCTTTGGAGTCTCAAAAATGGGTGGCTGCAATGGGTGTGGATAGCATGTACTGGGAAAGAGCATAGGTACTGGAGGGAGGAGGAACTAGGTTCAGAACTTGGCTTTACTGCTCTTAAGCTTAGGGAGCCTCATCTCTAACTGGAGGCTGGAAGCCATGACATAGGGCTGCCCTGTCATCGTTTCCCAAATTTCAGTCATTGGAATGCCACATCAGGATGGTTGCTATATTCACCTGCTGCCTCTGCTGTTATTTCCTCATATTTGCACTGAAGTTGTTTTCTTTTTTTATTGAAGTGTTTGTTTTAAAAGGAAGCTTTCTGTTGCTACCAGAAATGGAAAACCAGTATCACATGTCACAATTCCACGTTAACCACACATGCACACCCCACAGTGAAAACAAAATGGTGTTAAGTCATAGCTAGGTACTACCACCCATGGAATTCTCTGGGCCTGAGGTTTCTCTCTTATTAGAGATTATTAGATTTACCAGTGCCTCCTACTGAGACTGTCTTCTCGGTGTCATGAAGAAGACTGCCAGGGAATAGCAATAATGGGTAAAATTTGTTGAGTCCCTCTTTATGTGTATTGCCACTGACACCTCCACAATCAGAAGAGACAGGTACTCTTCTTATTTACATCCCTTCTCCAGCTAAAGGCACCAGGGCTGAGAAAGAATAAATCACTTGCTGAGAGCACACAGCTAGCTGGGGGGTATAGACACAGTGGAGACCAAAGTGATTTGTATCCAGAACTGGAGTCTGTCACCACAGGGCTCTTTCTTCCCTTACACGGTGAGTCAGTGTTATTTAACGCTGAGACTTCATGATGTCCAAGAGCATCTTAAATGCTGCCTAAAAGCATTTCTTGTGTCATGAGTTAGAGGCATATTATACATGAGGAGATGTTGCCCTGCATAAAAGCAAGGTACATGGTGCCTGACACCTAGAAAGTTCTCAGTAAGGCTTGGTCCCTTCTCTCCGCATTTCTCCTGCCCGTGGGACAGGCAGTCCTAAGCTCTGTTTCAGTATTCAAAGATGCTTGAAGAGAAATGAGCACTTTAAGCTGTCACAACTTAAAGGCACTCGCCATTACTGTCCGAGGATTCCATAAATTCAGGCAGCCTTCCAATGGCAACTTGCTTTCCATAGCCAACTTTCTAGCTGGAGGGAGAATGAACCAGACAACTGATACCAGTGTTCTAGCTTTGGTTCACCCATGTACCTCAGGACTGGTCCAGGGCACTCCATAAATATTCACTGAATGAGCAAGTAAATATCTGGATGGTTATATTTCTGATACTAATACCATTAGTAATAAAACAGCTTTGTCATGGAGCCCTTATGCTATGCCTGACCTTGTAGTAAATATTTCCCCTGTATTATTTGATTTTCCTCAATAATCCTATGAAGTACATACTATTGTCCTATCTTACAGATGAGGACATTGAAGCTTGGATAATCAAATAATTGTTTGATTCCAAAGCCTGTGGGGGCTTCCAACTTGAGTTGAAACTGTTCCCACCAGATTTGTCCAAGTAGCCCTGCGTTCTGGTGAATTTGGCGGATGATGGTCAGGCCTTCAAGCACCAACTCTGACTTTACTGACAACTCTGGCCTACAAAGCTGTCAGCATGCATGGTGTGGTGATCAGAGGCACTAACTTTGGCCTCAGACAGGCCTGAGTCCAAATTGTCTTACACCAACTACTGGACAGGAGATTTGAGGCAAGCCACCTAATTTCCCCAAGCCCCAATTTCTTCTTCTTCTGTGAACAGAATACTGCAGAAGGTAGCATTTAGCACAATGATCTTAGCACTAGCTAGTATTGAGTAAAAGGTATTTATTGTTACAGAAAGGAAGCAAAGAGGGCCTGGGCTGGGAAAAAAGAGGTCATTTTAAGAAGAAGACAGAGATGGAAGCAAAGGCATTTCTGTTTCTTTGTGACTTTGGTGGAAGTGTTAGATGAGGCTTCAGAGTGCTGATTTCCTCTGTTTCTTCGCAACACCCCTGGTGAGCAAATTGTCCTACCCCAACACTCCCAGAACGAGTCTTCTGTATCTCTAACTGTTGGCTCTAACACATCTTCCTGAGCCACATGGCCCACCCTGCTTCCCAGTCCTGAAATGGTGGATTGAGGCTGCGGCATTTTAGGAAATCAATTCCCTCACACGGCAGCCAGGAGGACACCCAAGAAGCCCAGGCCTGAGCAGCGGCCATGATGACGTGAATGTGAGTCAGGCCCATGGAGCGTGCTCAAGCTGCAGGGAGGAATGGGAATAAGGCCTGGCCCAAGCTGGAGCTCCTTCTGTAGCCGGGGCACTGGTGGGCCCATCCTTCTCCTGGGCATTCGAGGATCCCCTCCCTCGTGGCCTGTGAGTTCTGAACTTGAGAAAGACTCTGTCAGTAAAATATGGCTTCTCTTCCTCATCTATCCTCCCTACCGCACCCCTCACCCTCCCTTCCAATCACTGCACCAACCCTCACTTGCCTGTTTACTTGGTTTTGTGGTTTTGACTTAGATGTGGTTACAGAGGGGTGGGGCAGAGGACAAGCTCTCCACCCCACTGCTTCACCTCTCCCTCACACACAGAGGTGTCCTACTTGGTCTCAGAGACCCAACTTGATGTTCTTGGCATCGCAGATGAGGAAATTCTGATTCAGTTTCTCTGGGGTGGGGCCTAGGTACTGGCATTTGTTAAAAGCTCCCAGGTGATTGTAATCAAGAGCCACCTCTCTAGTTATGGGAAGAAGCAGATGATAACTGTGCTTGAGAAGGCAAGTGTTGGGGAAGAGCTGGGCCTGGCCATTGTGAGAGGTAGTGTTGCTCATTCCTGCATAAATGATGGTTTGATTATCTATACAGTCTTTTGACACGCCTCTCAAATGCTTATTCCCAACATTTTGTAGATGTGGACAAAGGGTCCAGCTCACTTTACTCCCACCAAAAATGGTCCTTTCAGCAAACCTCTGGGAGAACCAGGGGGTTATGACACCAGTGACATGATTTAGCTCAGGTGGTTGGTGGTAAGCGGGGGACCAGCCAAGACCTGAAACCTGTGGTGCTAGATCCCTCCAGATGCTGTTGAACCAGTAGGTATGCCCTAAAATAATAAGCCCTACCCCATACGATACTGGAGGGCATCTTCAGCCTGTCAGGAGGGCACCAATGCAACTCACAGGGAGAAAGGAGACCGCCGGAGCTGTTCCTTGCCAACAGATTTATAATAGAGATTGCGGGCTTAGAACCTCAGTGAGACTCTTCAGGTGGATTTTTAAAGAAAGAAAGGTTTCCTTGGCAGGTGTGATTGTGTGGTGAGATTGGGTAGTGAGTGTGGCAGTGATATGGGGTCAGGAAATACCAGGGACACGAGAAGCAGGCCTTCAGGGGTCTTGGTTACGAAGAGCATGAAGCACACTGATCAGTGGCACAGATAAGAGATGGCTCCCCGCCCCTGCCCACCTGCCCCACCCCGCCCCACCCCAGGCTCTTCAACCTCAGGGGCAGACTTGAACTCCACGCTTGGTGGCACAGTGGTCTGCAAGAGCCTCTGTTGTTTCACTTACTTTCCCCTTCCCCAGCAAGGTTGCCATAGTCAAGATTCATTATCCATCAGCAGCAACCAACTAGAAAAGGTGATAGAAAATGAGATCCTATTTGCCGTGGCAGCTAAGCCCATAGCACATCTGGGAATTAACCTAACTGAGGATTGCCCAAAAAACTTTTTGGGAAATTCTAATTGCTCTTTGAAAGAATGCAAATGAAAGAGTGATACTATACCAGAATATCTTTAATGTAAACTAAAACACATATACTCCATTTTAAAAAATCATATAGACATATTCCAGGTCTTATAGTAAATAAGTGGGTGTCCATAGGGGGAGGGCATGACATAGGGGATGACAGACATAGACATATGTATATTATCCAACAACACTTAAACACATTTCCTCAGCAAATAATAACTGCTTTCTTGAATACTCAACCAAAGTAGGCAAAATGTGCATATGGTCACTATCATTATGCATGTCCTTATTTTTAAACTACCAATTTTAGATTTCCTTGAGGGCAAGGATTATTTCTTGTATATTTTTATATCCTCCATGGTCCTTAACTCAGGGCCTTTCATGTAAAAGATGCTGAATACATATTTTTGTAAAATTTTCATTAAAAATAACATCTATTCATTGTAAACATGTAGAACATGTGCATTACAGAGAAAATTTAGAAAGGTATATAATATAATTCTACTACTTATGGATAACTTACGTGAACATTTTGGGTATATATATATATATACATATATATATTATTTTTTTTTAAGATTTCATCCATTTATTCATGAGAGACACACACGCAGAGAGAGAGAGAGAGAGGCAGTGATACAGGCAGAAAGATAAGCAGGCTCCGTGCAGGGAGCTCGACGCGGGACCCGATCCCAGGTCTCCATGATCACGCCCTGGGCCAAAGGCAAGTGTTCAACCGTTGAGCCACCCAGGCATCCTATTTTGGATGTATTATCCCAGATTTCAATTGGAGTATTTTTTTATGATTGCTTGACAGCTTTTTAATTTTTACATCAAATAGTTTTGCCATTTTGTAGTTTGAAAGAAAGAACATTTAAAAGTGAATTCAATATACAGAATATTTACTATGCAAGAAGTGCAGGGTGTACAGGAAAGGAGCAATTAGTTCTTAGGATGATCTGAAGGAAGAGAGGGGGCTGGCCAGGCTCATTGTGGGTGTGTGTATGCTTGATGAGGGCAAGTACTGCAGACATCAGCACACACGTCATCTGTAAAGGTCCAGATGGCAAATATTTGTGGGTTGCATGATCTCTGTCCTGACCACTCACTGGTACTATTATACCATGTCATAGCCAATGAATATGGCTGTGCCCCAATAAAACTTTATCTTAATGGGCATTGAAATCTGAAGTTTATATCTCTTCCTCAGTTTTCAGAGGGTAAAGAGAAAGCTCAGCAAATCCAAACAACTGACAGAAGGTTCTTATGGATCACCGAGTGGGAGTGGGAGGTGAAGGATGCGGCTGTAGAAGCTTCCGCCAAGGACAGCTGGGCTCCATGTGCCACTGAAGGGTTAGAAGTAGTGGAGTGAGATCAGCTGGAAAGAGCTTTGGGAGAGGATTCGTTCAGGGATCCAATGGTTGCCAAGACTCAAACCATTGCTCCAACTGCTATAGCCCAGAAAGTCTGCTTTCAGGTTTTTCTGCACTCTCTCAAGAAGACAATGCCTCACCTTGGGAACACCCAAGATTTAATGCAACTAGCTCACCCTGGGGTTGGATGGAAGAGGGGTCCATAAATCCTGACACAAGCAGGGTGGACAGTCTGTGGGATCCTTGCAAAATCTGCCCAGGGTATGTCTTCCCCACTGTTCTTAGGACACACCTCAGTAGGCGCCTGTCATCTCCATGTCCCAGGCCCACTGCTTGCCGGGTTCTCGTCCATCCCAGTCACCTCACCCCCACTTTCCCTGATTATAAAACCAGAGGACATTGTCTGCATGGGCTTGTTCCCTTCTTGCTCAGTCTCATCTTGATGTAAGTGCTACTTAGAAACCCTCCTAAAGGGACTTCACTCTCCCTTGGTTATTTCTCCCCTGCCTTCCCATACCCCCTTGTGACCCCGGACTGTAAGTGTATGCGATGACCTGCACCAGGGAGAGGAAAGATTATGTTTATTCTCTCTCTTTTTTTTTTTTTAATTTTTATTTATTTATGATAGTCACACAGGGAGAGAGAGAGAGAGGCAGAGACACAGGCAGAGGGAGAAGCAGGATCCATGCACCGGGAGCCCGACGTGGGATTCGATCCCGGGCCTCCAGGATCGCGCCCTGGGCCAAAGGCAGGCGCTAAACCGCTGCGCCACCCAGGGATCCCTGTTTATTCTCATTTCATTACACTTCACTGAAATTAAATGTGTACCTTCATGAAACATGACACATCACAAAATCCAAGCAGATTGTTTTTCTACAGAGTGCCCAATCTCAGCCTGATTCCCTGCACCTTTTTCCAGATTTCCTTGACATGGTGTTTGGGGTGCAACACCTGCCTGCTTTAACTTTGTTGCTCTCCCAACTGCAAGAAGGCTTCCAGCATTTGGAGTTTGAGATTTGATTGCTCAACCAGGGGAGATGTTAAGAAGTGATCTCACAGGCAAGATTTGCACCTTTGTGAGCTCACTTAGAATTTTGAATAGGGTTTTTGTTGTTGTTGTTGTTGTTTGTTTGTTTTGTGTGTGTGTGTGTGTTTTGTTGGTTTTTTTTTTGTTTGTTTTGTTTTGTTTTGTTTTGTTTTTAGTAGACTTCCCTGACTGTCCTGGTTTGCAGGCCGAAATTATGAAGCAGTTAATATACAGCACATAAAACTGTCCGGTCTGTTTGTTCTTGCTGTCATATGGTCAGCACTGATGGCAGGAACTGACTAATGAACCGGCCCCAGTATCTGTGTACATAGAGGAAGCCAGGGGGCACGCATCACAAATAGAACTCCTATTTCTCTATGAGAGTGGCTCTTCACTTCCTAATGCTTTCCTCGTGAATAGTTCGGGTCTCTCAGGGAACAAAAAAAAAAAAAAAAAAAAAAAAAGAAAGAAAAGAAAAGAAAAGAAAAGAAAAAAAAAACCCCTTTATGAAATGTAAGCTCCGTTTCTCATTTCATTGAAAAACCTTTAAGAAAAGCCATTTTTCATACTTAAGACTTTTCCAAATCTCTCCTAACCAGTTACCCTCTGTATTGTATCTTTCGGAGCTGGCAGTCATCCAGCGACAATCCTTAAAAATCCCTTTACAGTTTTAAAGGAAAATACAAGCTCTCATTTACCACTGGATCGAGTCAGAAAATAAAAGCTTAATGCCTTGACAGGCCTGGATATTTTTTTTGAGGGCTAAGTCTGATTTATGGCAGTAGCCAGCAAACCAGGCTGGTGAGATATTTGCTGCTGCTCCCAGGGATATGGAAAAATGAAGTGTGAAGTTCTGGGGAGAGCAGGCCACAGCCTTCCAGTCACTAAACACTCCCACCAAGTTGGCAGGGGAACAGAGCCCTGGCCTGCAAGATGAACCTCAAAGGAATAGGGGAGGAGGAAGGGACCTCGCACCGTGTCAAAATACTGCCAAAGCTTAACGCGCGCCATACATTTTGTGACACGGGGTGGGATGTTTATGAGGGGGTTTTAGGGAGGAAAGAGAAGAGAAACGTTTTCTTCCTTCTTTCTTTGTTTTATTTTCTTTATAGCTTCCCTGTAGGGGTTTCACTCCAAGTAGGAGAAATTAAGAGCAACAACGGGAATGTAGGAAGTCGCTTAAGCCCCCACCATAAAATCGTTCAGATCGAAAAATATGATCTGGTTAAGAGAGAAAGCACTACTTGCCCTGGGCCTGTAGCTTCAAGGCAGGAAGACAGGCCCACTTCCCCACGCCAAGGTCCCCAGATCTGAGAGCGTGGGAGCCAGGATTTTCATTCCCATGAAAAGGGAATTTCCTAGAGGTAAGAGTCAGGTGGGTTTTTTTCCCCCCTCAGAATTTTCTTGAAGTGAGTCATCACAAATGCACATGCCAGGTGAAACATTTGGTGGGTTTTTTTTTTCCCTTTCCTTTATTTAAAAATAAAAAAATAAATTAACATCCACTGTTAGATTTGTTTTTAATTTCAAGTTTCTGAAGTAGAGTATTGGATACCCAGGCAAGTCTCAAAGGGCTTCCTCTGTACTTGGTATTATTTACAGGGGAGGTGAATGGAAGCCCCTGGAGAAGCGAGGGGCTGATTTTCATTGTTTTCTGCAGTGAAAAAACCCTCCTCTAGATGATGTTTTTGATAAACAAAGGCAAGGAAGGGCAAAGATGGAAAACACGCAACTCATTTTCTCCCCACACACACTTTATCTTTGGAAGATCATTATCAAAATCTGATTCATTTGAGAGCGAAAACGTACATCTTTATTATTTTTAAGTTTTATTAACGGCATCTCTACCTGCCAAATGGAGATTTATGTTCCGGTAAAGGCTTTGGGTCAGTTAAAGCAGGCTCAGTAATTATAGAAATGTTTGTAGTCAGGCGTAGTCGTCCCCTTGCCTCTCTAAATCACTAATGATCACACCTACTCTCCCTCAGACAGACTCTCCCAGGCTCGCTTTCACACCCCCACATAAACGGCCTCCCTCATTTACTCCCTTATCATAAAGTGAACCTTCAAGATAATTCGACTCAATAAACATTTATTGATGCCTCCCGTGTCTAAGGTCCTGTTGGGCAATCGAGGGGGCTTGGGAGCTTGGGTGAAACACAAAAACGGGCGCCTGGGTGGCTCAGCAGTTAACTGTCTGCCTTAGGCTCAGGTCATGATCCCTGGGTCCTCAGATCCAGTCCCACACCAGGCTCCCTGCTCAGCAGGGGGTCTGCTTCTCCCTCTGCCCCTCCCACTCTGCTCATGCTCTCTCTCTCTCAAATAAATAAATAAATAAAATTTAAGAAAATTAAAACACACACACACACACACACACACAAACAAGAGCCTGCTCCTAGACTTCAAGACATTTGCTATTGAATGGAGAGAGAAACTGCTCTTTGATCCAACTGCCTTTCAGTTAAATTTGCCCTTAGAAAAAGCCATCAAATGTGCTTTATTTTTCCCACCTTGGCAGAAAGAGAGAGCCTGGAGGCCTAGAGAAACTAAGGGACTTGCCCGGTGCCACCAACAGTGATTACAAACATGGTTGAGCTCCTGTTCTGTGCCCAGATGGGGGCACTGGGCTTTGCACTCCCTGTGCCCCCATCTCCTTGCATCCTCGACACCCACAGTGAGGCTCCTCCTTCTGCAGAGGAGGAAACCAAGGCAGCCAGTGGTTAAGTACCATAGCCCAGAGCACAGGGCAAGGAAGTGTGGGGCCAGGACTCACAGCCTCCCCACCCCGGAAGTCCCTTCACTGAGCTGAGACTGGAACTTCCACTTCCCTGCCTCCTTTCCATGTCTTCCCACTTGTCTCCAATCCCCATACCTGTGATGTGAGGTGGAATTTTAAAAGAAAAAGAAAAAACACCAACATTTCACTTTTTTGTTTATTTTGAATGGGTTTGGGGTAAAGAAACTAAGGAGTACTTTGCAAACTGTTTTTGTTTATTTGGAGACACCTAGGTGTCAGCCTTAAGGAGGTTTGTAAATAGTTGCTGAAAATTTGAAGACAGTCATTTTTAAGCCACGCTTCTTGAACAAAACTCTGTGCGGGGAAACTGAGAAATCCAGGGTCCCTAGAAGCGACCAGACCTCCAGGGTGGCTGCCCTGGTTTTTGGTAAGCGACACGCTGAAAGAGATTACGGAGCTCTGAGTTTCTTCAGTGGTGACTACCACACACATACAGGCTGACGCACACACCCACAGTTCAAATATTTTGGCAAATGTCCTGGCTTCCCTCCACCACTAAAATGAAAGTGAAGGTGAAATCATTTGGGGGCCACTAGAGTAGAATTCTCACCCCTGATAGCTGGCCATAGATTTAAATGTCTCACAGGAGGCCCAATTAAACATTAGTGAGTTCCCAATTCACCGAAGGATCATATTTTCTGGCCATTTTCATCACTCACACTTCCTAGCAAGTTAACAATGAGTTTAGAATATGACTTCTTCCCTCAGGTACCCCTCCCAGCTATTTTATTTTATTTTATTTTATTTTATTTTATTTTATTTTATTTTATTTTATTATTTTATTTTATTTTACTATTTTATTTTATTTTATTTTGGATCTGGAATCTAGTGGGCTCACGTGTTTGGAAATACTGCAGGCAGATTTTTCTAACCAGGTAACTGGTTGCTCTCGACACACACCCTGGTTTCGTCCATGATGCAAACTTATCTTGGTTGTGGGCAGAGAGGAGTCTCTGTATTTTGTTGATAATGATTGTTCAAGAGGATCCCTGGGACACGGTGCCAAGAGGACATACAAAGCACTGTACCTCACACAAAGATGTTTGTTGAATGAATAAATGACTAAGTGAAGAGGTGATATCTCTTGCTTGTGACAGCTGGAGTAGCAGGGGCAGAGGGTGGTACAGCAGATGCTTCTTGCTGCTTGCCCCAGAATGATCCCCATCTTGTGTGCTCAATCAAGAACAGCCACCTTCACACTGTGGTTTGCATCTTTCTGGGGGTACTTGAAGATTTTTGAGGGGTTATGCAGATGCATATGGCTTTCACAGAGCTGATTTTCAGATTCTCAACTTCCACTGCACTCCTTTCTAGACCTCACCAGTCTGAGAATACACTTCTGGTTTTCCTTTCCTATCATCCCCTTTACAATCGACCCTCTCACACTTTTAAAATAAAAGGCATTCACTCACCATTTCAATCTCACTATAGAGCATTGTCCCAAGGTCTAAATATCCTCTGGGTCTCTGAGTAATGAAATATTTTGAGAAGGCATTTTTCCCAAGAAAGAGTGCCCAGGAGAACAGAGGAAGGAGAACTTTCAGGAGAAATACTGGAAAGGGGCAGAGCTCTATTTCATCCCATGACAAACTCATGGCAAGTGTCTATGTGCTTATGTATGAATCTGCCATGATTCTCTATCTCCCCACTCACCATCTATTAGAATGCTAATTCAGAAATGAATTAGTTGTCATAGGGACACGTGTTAACACACTTATTTGAGCTGATAAATGAACTTATAATTTCTTTGTGAGAAAGTGAGTCTGACTTGGCTGATGAAACTGACAGTGAGAACTGCATTGGTAGTTGAGTGTCTGCCTTCAGCTCAGGTAGTGATCCTGGGGTCCGAGGATTGAGTCCCACATTGGGCTCCCCATGGGGAGCCTCCTTCTCCCTCTGCCTCTCTCTCTGTGTCTCTTAGAGAAAGATGAGGAGAAACTCATTAATAGGCAAAAGGGAGCCTGGGATTAGAAAAATACTCTCAAAATTGCAGAAATCTAAGAGGAGTTGGAAAAAAGGTAGTAAGAATTAGGAGATGGTGGGATAGAGCTTCATGTGCTTGGGGTTGAATAGGTCTGACATTTGTGTGATCTTGGGAGCTGTCTTTTTTTTTTATCTAGAGATAAATATGCCTATACTACTCAAGTTTATTTGTTTTTATCCATCAGAAGAACACTCTGGAATTTCATTTCCTTCCCATTAAATTTTACTTTAAGAGAATCAGGTAATCAAAACATATGTACAAATATCCTGAGCTTGCTAGTTTTTTGTTTTTATCTAGTTAGAGTATTGCATTATTATTATTATTATTATTTTTAGAGAGAGAAAGTGCAAGAAAAGGGAGGGGCAGAGGGAGAGGGAGACAGAGAATCTCAAGGAGACTCCCTGCTGAGTGCAGAGCCTTATGTGGGCCTCCATCTCATGACCCCGAGATCATGACCCTGAGATGACCTGAGCCAAAACCAAGAGATAGACTCTTAACTGACTGAACCACTCAGGTGCCCCTAGTGAGACTATTTATTTCTAAGTCCTACTAAAAAGTCATTGCTGTTACTGATACATCTGGCTGTTCATCCAATAATAGGCCATGACAATATATTGCATATAATTAAGTAGGTGATTCTGAAGTAGTGAGGGCAGTGGAGTGGTGAATACCAGTAGGCTAAACTCTCCATAAAAGTATTTATGCTGAGGTTCCTTAAAAAGAAAACACCTCATAAAACAGACACACGTTTAAGAAGCTAGTAGAAGTGGCCAAGGCACTGCAAAAGATGTGCAAATTTGGTGCTGACGTTACTCCAGAGATTGCTGTGTTTAGCTGCCTCATTCACTGCTATCTGGCCTCTGCTACACCCCCATTAATCTGTCAGCCGAATGAGCTCTAATTATGCATCTCGTAACCTGGTGTACTATAGCACCCTGTGTCTGAATGGAGATAGATCTTCAAGATTTACTGCACGTACGCCCATAGTCTCACTGGGTCTCTAAGCTGGTGGGGGTGGTGTGCAGGGTGTATGCGCTTCCTCCCAATTACTGAGAACACCATTAGAGGTCGAGAGAAGCAGATGGGCATGGCAAAAGAAGCCAAAGATTCAGCTAGTGCTCCAGTGCACTCTTAACAGCCTGGCAAAATGCAGAGTGCATTTTGGTACGGTACTTTAATGTGCACGGGCAATATATAGCCCAGGATATATAGTATATACAACCAGTTTGTTGGAGGGGTTGTTAGAAGCTTCATTCTTCCCACTGTTGATCTGGCTGCCTTGTACTTTCTGCCTCCTTCTGTGGCTTGCCCATTTTCTGGATGAGTGAGGAGGGAAAAGGGAAGGGTGTAGGAGGGAATTGGAATTATGGATCTTTTCTTTTTCTTTTTTTTTTTTAACATCATCTCTCTGAACCCTCATTAAAATCCTGTGAGGTATACACTATATTCCCTATTTTAGAAGTGAAGAAAACAGTCACAAGGAGGTTCAGACTGTGTCTGTGTGTGTGTGTGTGTGTGTATGTGTGTTGGGGGAGGCATGCAATCCTGTAGCCCTCACTCTTTGGGAAAGCTGAATGCCTCTGAGTTCTTTTTCCACCAGCTTTCTTTCTCTTGAGCCTCAAGCAAGCATTGTGGATTTCTTTTTTTTCTCTTTTTTTTTTTTAATTTTTATTTATTTTATGATAGTCACACAGAGAGAGAGAGAGGCAGAGACACAGGCAGAGGGAGAAGCAGGCTCCATGCACCGGGAGCCCGATGTGGGATTCGATCCGGGGTCTCCAGAATCGCGCCCTGGGCCAAAGGCAGGCGCCAAACCGCTGCGCCACCCAGGGATCCCCGCATTGTGGATTTCTGACTGGTGTTCTAATCTGTACTGCTGGTTTCCCTCGCTTCCCTCCAGCTACCAGACAGTTGGGGGGATAAGTCAGTGTCCATTCCTCCTGAAGTAGACAGTTGTATTGTGTTGACTGGGCACTGCCATGTTATCCAACATATCTTTGAAGGGACAAAGAAAAAAACTCTTTGTTTCACAGACACTTTGCCTTTTCTTTTTTGTTTTTGTTTTTCATGTCATTTACTCCTCAATCAGTGTTAATAGCAGCAATTTCAGATGTTGTGAGTTGGAATTTAAAAAAAAGGCCACGTTGCAGGTTTATCTTGATTTTTAGTATTAAATAACATTGTCTTTCAACCTAATTTCTTTTAAGCTCGTCTTGGCTTTGCTGGTATAGGAAACAAAAGATTTCATTTCATTGCAATTCTATGGACTAAATAAAACATATTAAGACCCTGGAATCTGGTTGAGACTCAGGACAGGACTCCAGACACTGGTGGAAAGGAATCTCTAACTGACCCCAAACCCATAGGACCTTGGGTTTCATGGGCTACTCTCCAAGTGTCTGCCAGCAGTCCCGGAGCTGCTTTCAACCACATTGGAAGCTGAGTTCTCTAAACACAAAATGTAACCATGATAAGTTGTGTCACTTTGGTGATATATCTCTCAGAATATTATAAACTGGGTAGCTGAATTTTTCATTGCCTTAGAGACATCCGCAGCCAGAGATCTAAGGATAGAAAATTCATGTCTCTCTCCATTAAGAAATTTAATTCACATTTTACCCAGTCTTAGCCTTTGATTAATACTCTGGATACATCATGCAGCAGTCCTTGGGATTATGAAAAGTGATTTGTCTAATCTGCATGTCAGTCTCCTTTGGGGCCTGTACAGGAAACACACACACACACACACACACACACACGCACAAGAGCCAACACTCTGTAGCTATTGATTTCATAGCATTTGCTTAGCGTTTGCCTCTACATTCCGGCCAAGTCAAGTGGATAAAGAGCAATTTGATCCATGGAGTGTGGCAAGAGTGTTGTCACCATCTACAGAACCAATTCATCTGGAGGATTTCATGCTTGCACATATCAGCACTGGAAGTGGGTTTTAATGAAATTTCTAGCAAAATGAAGTTCATATAAAAGTGAACGTAAAAACATATGCTTATGGTTCCAGCTAGCTGGTGGAGGTGCAGGCAAGGTTGCACGGAGTTTTGGTCCTCACTCCTGGCTCTTGGACCCAAGGAATAAATTATGGATGATCTGAATCAATGCTGGGTTGAAGGACAATTGTAAAGGACAAATGTTTCATGCCACTGGCTTGCACTGGTGTTCTCTGAGTGTGAACTAGCCCTCCTCCTCACTGGCTTTTCCTTTCTCAGTACCCACTGACTCTCTTCTCCACCAATGCAATAATCACAGGTTCTCCCCCTTTTTGTCCACAAATTGAGCTTTCACTAATTTAAGTTGGCATATTTCAGAGTCACTCCTTTTAGAGGAATGATTAGCCAATCTGATGTGCATATCCATTTAAGTATATGTGCCTAAGATGATGCAAGTAGTCTATCTGTCACATTCTGGAGACTCTGCCTTCCCCCAGTGTATTAAATCAAGCAGAGGATTTTCATGGCAGGTGGTCAGAAAGTTATGCTGGAGCAAGTGGGCCTTTGACATATGTCTGTTTTAGAACTCACATGATAGTGGCCTATTTTTTCCAGATAGGGACCTGGTCCTGCCTGGAAGGTGTAGCATGCAAGAGTCTTCCTTTAACTAGTTACATGAACCAGAGAGAGATGTAGAAGCTCCAGAGACAAACAGCATCTGGAGCCCAGGCACCATATGGGGTGGGGTTGGTTGGAGAGCCTGTTATTTTAATTTGGGAGGTGCAGGTAGCCTTGGGAAGTCATCCCTGGACCCGGGACTTGAAAGGAGACTTGAAAAAACAGTTGTTACTGCAGAATGAGATCATGTAACCTTTTGGGCAACAGAACTTTAACATCTCATGAATCCTTGAAAGAAGCAAGGTTTTCCTGATGAAATAAAAATGCACTCTCTATTGTTTCATTTTGCTTTTCTCTTTCAGTGAAAATAATAGTCTAGGGCTTACTAGCAAACACTGATGTCACTTCACATATTAAATATTGTTATTTTAGCTCCTTCCTACACCAAAAATCCCAAATATTAAAGTTCTCTCTCTTGATATTGATTTCTAGATCTTTCATTATTCTTATGAATTTTCTCAGGGTTCTTTCCACATTCCCCCCTTATTTTAGCTAGATAACATCCCAATTAAAGGAGGACATTGCATTATGTTTGATACTGGGCCTGAGAGTCTGAAGTCTGTGTTTGAATCCTATCTCCAACCTTAAGCCTGAGATGTTTCTGAGCCTCAGTTTCCAAATCTTCAGAATGGGTGTGTCTAGGCTTCTCTTCTTCCTAGCATTGCTACTGGGATTAAATTTGAAATGTGGTAGCAAATTTCTTGGCACCTGGGACATGCATTGTACATAATGGAAACACTTTGTATCTGCATCATGACCAAAATAGACAATGTTACTTGAGCTATCAAGATGATGGTGCTGACTTCTAATCTTATTTTTCAAGATGTATGAGGTTTCTTCAAATTGGTGGCATCTTGTGTCTTTAAACAATTAGGGAAGACTCAGATCCAGGCAGAAAGCCCTCAAAACATTGCACTACCTTGATGAGAAATATGAGTTATGTCTTTCAGCAAGTTATTTAACTTCTCTGAAACTCAGTTTCTTCATCAATAGACTGTAAATAAAAATGGCATTAGCTTATAGTATTGTGAAGATGAAATGAGCTATGATATTGAGACTCATGGAACTTTTGGAGTGGTAGAATGAGAAGCTTGTCAAATAGTCTCCCCAAATGCAAGGATAAAGCTGGGGGGCAATGATCACAAATGCCATTTAAGACTCTGAAAAATCAAATAAGACATACACAACAAACTGAGAAGTATTTACTCAATAGAAACTACTGAACCTGGTTAAAAATTAAAAGGAATCTATGGCATTTTAGATTGAGGCTGCTACCATTCCCCGCCCCTCAACCAGTTCCATCAGCATGATAGTTCTTCCATGCAAAAAATGCCACTAAAGCCAGAAGGTTTGCTGCTGGGGGAGGCAGAATTGTTTTGGAGTGGAGTGCTGGCAAATTGTATGAAAACGGTAACCACCTTGGTGGCATATGAGCAGGGAAGGCCAACAATGCAACCATCCTGAGATTGTAATCCTTACTGAGGAAAGTAATAGATAGGCAGTTTCCCCAAAAATAAACAGGGAGATCTAAGGAGTAAGATAACCATAGTGGACATTGATAACACATCCTTAGAGGTTGAGAAGGCTGCACACAGATACAAGGCTGTGCACATACTCAGGTGTGACCAACTATTCATACATCTCTGGTTGGATATGTGTGGAGGGAACCAGACTTTATTAAAGGGGGGGACCCCAAACACCTGAGCAGATATATCAGTGACCACATACTACTGGGAGATAGACTTCACAGAATTAGTACAAGGAAGTCACTAACCAAGCAAGCAAACAAAGCAGTGGCAACAACACTTGGGGAGGGGAAATTAGAATTCAGAGTTGCTACACTATATTAAATGAAATGTTCAGTTTTCAACAATAAGAAAATTATAAGACATGCAAAAGAAATAGTAAAGCATGACCCCCACATAAAAAAAAAGATAGCTAAAATAAGATGTCTTTGAGGAAACCTAGGTTTTGGATTAGCGGACAAACACATCAAAGCAGATGTTATAAACACTCAACCAAAAGAAACCATGTTTCAAGAAGTAAAGAAAATTATGGTGATGAAACATCAAGTAGAGAGTATCAGTAAAGATATAAATTATATACAGGAACCAAATCGAAATTCTAGAATTGAAAAGTACAAAAAATGAGATGAAAATTTACTAGAGTCCCTCAAAAGCAGGTGTGAGATAACAGTAGAAAGAATCTGCAAACTTGAAGATAGATCAACAGAAATAATACAATCTGAGGGATGGAAAGAAAATAGCATGACAAAAATTGAACAGAGCCTTGGAGATCTGTGGGACATCATTAGGCATACCAACATATGTGTAATATGAGTCCCAGAGAGAGCAAGAGAAAAACGGCAGAGAAAACATTTAAAGAAATAATAGTTGTAAAGTCCAAAAATTTGATATTTCTAAATTTAATTTAAACATCTAAGAAGCTCAACAAACTCATGTATTATAAGAAAAAAGAGAGTTACACATAGACACATCATGGTGCAATTATTGAAAGACAGAGACAAAAGTGAAAACTTGAAAGCAGCAAGAGAAAAAAACCACATCATGTACATGGAACGACAATATGATTAAAGCTGAATTTTCATCAGAAACATTGAAAGTTAGAAGGCAATGGATCACATATTCAAAGCATTGGAAGAAAAAAAAGTCAACCAAGAGTACTATATGCAACAAAACTGTCCTTCAAATGTGAAGGTGAATTAAACACCTTCCCAGGCCAATACTGAAAGAGCTCATTGCTAGCAAATCCACCTTACAAGAATATTAAGGAAAGTCATTTGGAATGAAAACAAAAATGAAAAGAGTGACTCAAATGAAGAAATGAGGAACACTGGAAAGGCAGTTATGTAGGTAAATATAAAAGACTGTATTACTTTCCTTTTCTCATATCAGATTTAAAGGACAGCTGTATGAGACGACATTTATAAAGTTGTATTTTGAGGGCCTATAGCACATAAAGATATAATACATATGACAAGAATAGCAGAAAAGAGGAAAGATGTAATGGAGTTATACTGGATTAAACTTTCAATATTGTACTGGAATTGAGATAGTATTAACCCTACGTGGATGATGATAAATTAAGATTTAAACTCGAATCCCTAGAATAGACACTAAAATATAAATTTTAAAAAGATTGTATTTATTCATGAGAGACACACACAGACAGGCAGAGACATAGGCAGAGGGAGAAGCAGGCTCCCAATAGGGAGCCTGATGTAGGATTCCATTCCAGGATCCGGGGATCACGACCTGAACCAAAGGTAGATGCTCAACCACTGAGCCACCCAGGCATCCCTACAAAATATAATTTAAAAATCCAAAAAATGAGTTAAATGGCATGCTGTAAAATATCTATGCAACACAAAAGAATGTGGTAATGGAGGAACAGACAAATTAAAGAGCACGAGGCCTATAGAAAAAACCATGGTAGACATAAACTTAAGCATGCCAGTAGTTGTACTGAAGGTAAATGGACTAATCACTTTAATCAAAAGGCTAAGATTGTTGAATATAAAATAAGATCCAACTGTGTGCTATTTACAAGAGATGCACTTTAGATTCAAAGACAGAAATAAGTTGAAAATAAAAGGATGGAAAACGATATGCCTTAGAAACAGTAACCATAAGAGAACTATATTCAAAAACAAAATAGACTTTAAAACAAAAAAATGTTATTAGAGACATGGAGGGAGATTTCATACTGATAATTGAGTCAGTTTACCAGGAAGATATAAAAGTTATAAACTTATGCACTGCTAAGAATAGCATTCCAAATATATGAAGAAGAAACTGATAGAATTGAAGGGAGAAATAGATAATTCAACAGGCTTAACAAAAAATATTGGGAGGCTTTAATGCCCCACTCTCAAGAATTGATAGATAACTGGACAGGAAATTGGCAAAGATATCAAAAGGCATGAACAACACTACCAACAAACCTGGTACATTATATAGAACATTTGCTCAATATCAGAAGAATACCCATTCTTTTCAAGCACACATGGAACATTCTATAAGACAGACCATATGCTAGGTCATAAAGCAAAGTGCCAATAAATTTAAAAATATTTAAATAATATAAAGTATTTCTCTGAACACAATGGAGTTACATTAGAAGTTAACAACATCTGTAGGTATGGGTAACCTCTAAATATTTGAAAATTAAACAACACATATCTAGATAATCCATGGATCAAACAAGAAATCACAAGGGAAATTAGAAAATATTTTAACTGAATGAAAACAAAAGCACATCATTAAAATTTATATGATGCAGCTGAAGTACTTAGAAGGAAATTTGTTTATAAACAGCTTTATTGAAATATACTTCACATACCATAAAATTTACCCTTTTACAGTGTACAACTCAGTGTTTTTTAGTATATATCACTTTTGCAAACCCCACCACTAATTTTAGAACATTTCATAATTCCAGAGAGAAACCTCATACCCATTACTAGTTATTCCATATTGTCCCTTTCCCCCATTCTCTTGAAAACACTAATGTAACTTCCATCTCTATGAACTGCTTGTTTTTTACGTTTCACATAAAATGCAATCATATGACATGTGGCCTTCTGTGTCTGTCTTCTTTCACTTTGCATATCTTCAGGATTCACCCATGGTACCAGGGGTTAGCATTTCACTTCTTTTTGTGGGTGAATAATGCATTGAATACACACATTTGGTTTATTCATTCATCAACTGATGGACATTTAGGATGTTTCCACTTTTTGGCTATTATGAATAATGCTTCAGTGAACATTCAGGCCTTTGTAGAGATGCAGGATTTCAATTATTTGGGTGTATACCTAAGATTGGAATTTATGTTATTTAGTAATTCTATGTTTAACTTTTTAAATAACTATTAAATAGTTTTCAAAGCAGCTTCAACATTTTACATCCCTACCAGTGATAAGGGGCATCTATGGAAAACCTAGAGCTAAAGTAAAACTTAATTATGAAAGACTGAAAGCTTTATCCCTAAAGTCAGGAATAAGACAAGATATCTCTTCTCACCACTTCAGTTCAATATTGTTCCAGAAGTTCTAGCCAGGACAATTAGGCAAGGGAAAAAAAATGGCCATCCATTTGGGAAGAAAAAATAGAACTCTTTTTTCAGATGACACACTCTTGTATTTAGAAAATCCTAAGGAATCCACAGAAAACTTTTTAAAGCTAATAAACTAATCCAGCAAGGTTTCAGGATACAGTATCTTTATACAAAAATCAGTTGTATTTCTACATACTAGCCATGAATGATACAAAATGAAATTAAGAAAATAATTCCATTTACAATAGAATAAAAACCAAGAAAGTACTTAGGGATAAATTTAACCAAGGAAATATGAGACATATATTTAAAATTTAAAAAAAAACATTGTTGAAGGAAATTAAAGAAGATCCAAATAAATGGAAAGATAGCCTATGTTCATGGGTCAGAAAACTTAATATTGTTAAGATGGTAATATTTCCCTAGCTGTTATACATATTCAGTGCGATCCCTATCAAAATTCTAACTGCCTTTCTTGCAAATATGGAAAAGCTTATTCTAAGAGTCATTGATATTCCTTGGATTGTACCAGGTTCTGAAAAAAAAATCAATTTTGACATTTTTGCCAGTCTTCTTGTCACTTTTATGGAGGAGATGATTTTCAGAGGTCCTTACTCTACTAATTCATAGTGCTTCTAGAAGGAAATTTATAGCTTTAATTTATAGCTTTTCTATATTTGAATAGAAGAAAGATCTCAAATAATAACCTTAGCTTATACTTTAAAAAACTGGAAAATGAAGAGTAAACTAAGCTCAAAACAGAGGAAAAGAAATAATAAAGACTAAATATAAGTGAGAAAAATAGAAAATAGAAAAACAACAGAGAAATTCTAGGAAACAAAAGTTGATTCTTTGGAAAGATCAATAAAATTGACAAACCTGTAGCTAGACTGCTCAAGCAGTGAAGGGAGAAAACACAAATCAGAAAATTAGTGATGACTTCATATAAGCTAGAAGAAAATTAAGGGGGATACTATGAATAATGTGCCAACAAATTAGACAAGTTCAATGAAATAGGCAAATTCTTGGAAAGAAACAATATCAAAACCAACTCAAGGGGAAATGGAAAATTTGAATGAATCCATAACAAGTAAGAAATTTAAGCTGGTAACTAAAAATCTTCCCACGAAGATATATGCTATGATAAAAGGCTGTGGAAGTATTTGGCATAGAATTGGCCCCAAATAAATGTCAGTTCATTCCCTCTGTCCCTTCCAACAACAAGGCAGAGCCTAGCAAAATTTCTTCTTTCATCATTAAATCCTATGGAGACCTGCTATATCCACTGGCATGATTTGAAGACCTAGAAGTCTCTTATCAATGAGAAACTCATCTTTGGGTTATTTTGGGTAGTAAATGCTGAGATCACAGGTGAAGCAAACAAAGGCATCTTGACCTCAGACTCCATCATGAGCAAGAATAGTCTTTAATGATCATCACCAATAAGACACACACACACACACCTTTAATATAAACAGCTCTTTTTTTCTTACAATTGGGATTCAGGATGGTCGAAAGAAGGGTTTTATTTCCAGTTGATAGATGAAGAAACTAGAGTCAAAGATAATGTAATACTAAGGAGGCAAAGTTTGTACTTAAACACTTGTCACTTGGTTTCTCCATTTAAGACAACATAGGAAGGAAATAGAGGACCTAGGGTCTAGGTCTGACTCTGCTGCTGACTTGCTATTGATCTTTATCAGACTACTTCTCTCTTTGGCATAAATACTCTCATTTAAAAAATGAAAGACTAGTCCTTGGATTATCATGAGGACACCCACAAGTGAGACATGTCTGATTATGGCCTGCTGGCACGCTGTTTCCCCATATGCTTGTAAGTGAAACTGACCCAAGAGAGACTTAATGTGGTCTGTGATTGTGTGGTTGAGAGGGGGCTTTACAACTAGAAAAGAAAAAAAAATCTTTATATTAGAGAACTAAGTGGTCAACCTAGGAAGTTGGGAGAAATGCAGGAGCAAATGTAAAGAAAGTGGAAGGAAGGGAAAAATAATAGTATGCACATGAATTCAAGAAACTGAAACAAAGATCCAAGAGGGGGATTGATACAGTTAAAAGCTTGCCCTTTAGAAAGACAATTCTATGGAAAATTTAAGCAAGAAAGAACAGAAGGCATGAATAAACCATGAAAAAAAAAAGGGGTAGAACTATAAATACAGGTCTATCTTGAATACTTTTATGCCCTACACTTGAAATTTTATTTTATTTATTTTATTTATTTTATAAATTAATTTTTATTGGTGTTCAATTTACCAACATACAGAATAACACCCAGTGCTCATCCCGTCAAGTGTCCCCCTCCGTGCCCGTCACCCATTCACCCCCACCCCCCGCCCTCCTCCCCTTCCACCACCCCTAGTTCATTTCCCAGAGTTAGAAGTCTTTATGTTCTGTGTCCCTTTCTGATATCTCCCACACATTTCTTCTCCCTTCCCTTATATTCCACTTGAAATTTTAAATGGACAATTTCCTATCCTATTACCAAAATTGACTCAGGATAAATACAAAACTGAATAGATCTATAATCGTTGAAGAAATTAAAAAAAAAAAAAGATTAGTGGCTTGGCCTGACTCATTTTAAGAGGTGATTTCCAGCTGTGGTGGTCTCCCGTTCTTCTCTCCTTTCCTCTCTTCCTCCACCTCTGTCTCTGTCTCTCTTTTTCTCCATCCCCCTCCTCCACTTTCTCTCCAAGGGGAGAAAGCCCTTTCTCTTTACAGGAATGTTTTGAACATGCAGCATCAGTGGTAGAATTCACCTGGGGTGACAATTTTTTGAGTGGGCAAATGAGAAGATGTATGTCCAATGGTTGTTAGTCTAATGCCCTCTAAAGGGAGAATGTAAGGGGCATCATTTCTTTCTTAGGATTGGTGCTCTATCAGGGTGTGGGTCATGGCCCCACTTGGGTTTCCACATGAGGGGATCGGGCTCCAGTTAGTTCCTAAGTCCTGAAATGCAATGGAGAGAGGAGCAGTGCAGAGCGGCTGTGGGACCAGAGCTTTATGTGCATCTCTAGGGGACACACAAATGGCTCCTGAGCCTACCAAGGACACCAAGGGTTTGGGTACTGAGTCTGAAACCTCTCAACTTCTACCCTACTGGTGCAGGCCCAGGAAGGATGAATATATGCTCCATCCAGCCTTACACTATGTGTCCTATTGACTCTTCCCAAGTCTTTCTGTAGAAGGGCATCCTTGGGAGAGTTTTTTGGGGGTACTATGCCACAGTGGGACCAAGTGTCTATTGTGTGAGGCCAGTCCTTTAGAGACTTTCCATTCTGTGATGGAATGGAGGGAGAAGTGAGAGAGGAAGCCCTTGAACTGGTGGGCTGCAGCCTCTTCCTTGGGGAATTGGAGAGGACTATACGTGTCCCCTTTGCCTCACCTTACCCAGTCCCTGTGGGTCATCTGTGTGCCCCAGATGCTGACATTAACATTTCTGAAGTTCTATTCCCTATTAGGGAAAAAAAGGAGAGATCTACTTTTCTGAGAATATATTTCATAGGAGAGAAAGAAGTTTAATTATTAATCAGGCGTTGGGCTCCGTGAGTGAGGATGGGACTGACTGGGAGGATAGCCACAAAAGGGGACATGGGACACATCAGGGAGCATTTCTCACTCAGGGGAGGGCTGGCCTGAGAAGGTGTTCTTCGTACTAAAATGCTCCCCAGAAAGGTGGCTTGCTGAAAATGGATTATAGACAATGTTTTAATCCAACTGTCGTTTTTCAAGTTAGGCAAGATAGATTTCATTTGATTGCTTTTTGCATTTTCTTTTTATCTTAGATGAAGGGTGTGCCTGGCTTTTCTGCTGTGAACAATGGCCTGATTGTTAGAAACCTTGCTTACATGTATATGTGCGTGTGTGTGTGTGTTTTGCCATGACTCCTGTGTTTTGGAAGTCTTTGGGGACAGATGATATTTATGAATGATGTCCCAAGGGTATAATCAGTATGACTCATTCTTGGAACCAGTTTTATCCGTTAAGAGATGCCAGCTGCACCCAGTTCACAACTGAACATACTTGAGATATCTTCCCGCACTAACCTGCTCCTGGTTTGGGGTCAGAAAGGCATATATTAGAGGCCTTTCTACTTTTCCAGGGTTTTAATTTCCCATGATGGAGTTTTGGGGACTCTGTTAAATGTTTTGACAAAGTGAAGACTGTTATATAGTTGAGAAAATACTGTGTTTCCGAAAACATAGGCAGTTTTAAAAATTTCATCATAATAACAATAACAAAGTTTCCTATTTATTCTCTTTCTTGAAGTAATTCAGAAGAATGTCCTCATGTTTGCGTCTTTGTATCTGTAGGACATTAGGCAGGCAGGCAGGGTGGAGATTATTGATCATCTCTTTTACTCTGCCTCCTGCCCGCCCCATAGACACCACCAAAATGGGTAAACAGAGGTACAGATTGGCTATATGATGTTCAGAAGCCCCTTCAGCAAGGCTTGCTTCAAATTGGAGGCCACAATCTTGGGTTCTAAGTTAGTGAGCTTTCATTATAACTTCTGTCCCATCAAGTCAAGTTGAAGTTCCTGGTGACATCTAAGTCTTAGATACTGAGATGTGTCCCACATGTCAAACAAAGCTGCCACGACCTTGACAGAGGGCTGGTCTTATTGGCATCACCCCAATGCAAAGGCATTTTCAGTTCTCGAGGTTTCACTCATTGCTACTTGTGCTCTCCTGACTTTTCACATGGCCAGGGGTCCTGGAGCACTTGGAGCCACCCAACTGTGGTTTCTATCTTTTCTGCTGTGTTTTCTGGGGTCTTCATGACCACAGATCAATGTATCCTGGGGAAATTTCCCTGTTTTCACTTTTTTCCACCTGCTTCACCAAATCAGACAAGCTACCAGCATAAGGATTAGATAGGCAGCCCCCTACCCCCAACACACACATACTTTTTGACTCATCTCTGAAATAGCTGCCTGATCTCGTCTCTTGGAGAGGAGACATGTAGAGCTTCGAAACACACTTCAACCTGTACATCTGGCAGGCGGGTGGGCATGCAGGCGGGCAAGAGTGGAATTCCTGGATCGATTCCTTGGTTTGTGGTCTCTGGGGATTGTTTGTTGAATAACTTCACATCACATCACTTCACAGATAAGGAAGATGTCATCCCCACGGCATCTCTGGTTTCGGCACAAGCTTCAGAAAACCCCAAGCAGCTAATCTAGAACATGATGTTTTAAGCTGCTATAATCACCAGCCAACTTTGAACATGTGCCATGCACATGACGGCCTTCTCTTCTCAACTGCAGCATTCAATCATGGGACTACCTGGGTGTGCTCTTTCCCTGTTCCTATCGAAGGCACTAGGACTGGACACTGGGGAGGCAGCACCCCGCCAGGGGCCTCCATAATGCCTGGAGTATGGAATTCTTCTGGAAGGCCCTGGGCTGTGACACCAGGGCTTTCTGGAATAGGCAGTGAGGGGAGGTCAAGAACCTTTGATTCATTCATCTCACTCAAACAGAGTTTGTGAGATCTTAGGGACTAAGATCCCTCTCTGGGGATAAGTGTCCGTATCTGCCAAGTGGAAACCTGTCTGACGTGAAGCTGGTTGGTTTTGGGAGACTGAGACAGGATCCAACCAAGACAGGCTGGACTGATAGGTCAAACAAAGTGACCAAATTAAAGTTTAACAGGAAAGAGATTTAACATCCCAGACAGGGACCCAGAAAACAACTATATGAGTCAGGAATCGGGAAGAACAGAATAGGCAGAAATAAATGTCGGACAGTTTAGTTCATTGCGATGGAGAAACAAGAACAAGTGGAAACATTGTGGTAGTAGAAATATAATTCTCAAAACAAGGGAGGTGATAATCACATGGGCCAGACCAGAGCTGGAGAACTGCGTTCTGTTCGGGGGCCTCACCCTTAAGAAGACAGTGGTATCCTGGAATGTATTTGGGGAAGACTGACCAGCATGGAAAAGGGTAGGTAAGCCTGGACACTCAGGGATCAACAGAAAGAATTGTGCATGTCCTTTCCCATTTAGCAGGGCCTGTTAGATAGTTGCCCAGAGAAATTACGGCCAAAAAGCAAAAAACCTTCAGGAGAACAGAGGCTTTGCTCAGCTTAAGGAAGAAATTACATTTCTTTTTTATTTCAACCTCCCTTTTCCTTTGCTTTTTTAAAATCTCAAACGTCTCTCACCCACTGCTTCAAACATTGCCTCCTCGCACTAACCAGAGAAATCTGTGATTATTATATAATGTATTCACATGGTTCAGAAACAAGCCAGCCAACCAACCAAAAACATAAATGAATGAATGAGTGAATGAATGAATGAGTGGATAATCAACCAACCAAAGAAAAAGTATAAAAACAAATACAAATACAGGGAAAAGCCTCCCTTCCACCCCTGTGCTCTGATAGGGACAGTGTGGCACGGTCCTTAAGAACAGTCTCTGAAACCATGCTACCTGGGTTTGTATCCCAGCCCAGCTGCTTGCTAGCTATGTGACCTCAGGCAAGTTCTTTACCCTCTCTGAGCCTCAGCTTCTTCATCTGAAAACATGAGGGTAACGGTGTAGGGTTGTTGTGAGGATTCAAGGAGTTCTTCTATGTAAAGCACTTAGAATGGCTCCTGGCAGGCAGTGAGTTTACACGCATGTTTAGCTCTCATTAGTTTCTGCTTCATTCTCCCCTTTCTCCCATAAATAACCATTATTTTAAAAAGTTTCTTGTGTATTACTTCAGAGTTTCTTAATACAGATAAAGCAGGCATAAATATCCATTCTTATTTTTCTCATTTAAAAAAAATCGCCACGTTAGTATATATTGTACACACGGTTCAGCACCAGTTTTTTGAGTTCTTTGGTTTTTTTGGTTTCACTTGATAGTGTACCTTGGAGATTTTTCCACATCACTACAAAGAGAATTTCCTCATTCTTTTTCACAGCTGCACATATAAGGAAGGACTTGCTAACAATTAGAGCTTGTTGTAAAATAAAGCTGTCGCTGGGAGCATTCAGGTGAAGAGCAGACAATCACCTCTCAGGGATGTTGCAGCAGAAGGTGATGTGTTGGGGAGGTGGTTGGGTAAGAATACTCTTAGTGTTCCTCCAGCTGAGATTTCCTGATCCTGTGTTAAGTTTTCCAAAGAACCAAAGAACAGGTCGAATAACTAGACATAGTATTGTTGTTTTGTGTCTCTGTCCGGGTTCAGATTTGGGACTCAGCCAGTCAGACTCCAGAGGAATTGCCTTGAGAGGCTAACCTGTGCCATCTCAAAACCCAGGGAGCTCTGAGTCAAGGTCCTGGCTCATTCTCTAGTGCCCTGTAGATCTAACCCGTCCCCAGCATTATTCCCCAGAGGGAAGAAGGATTGCATTCCAGGGGGACTCCTAGCCACCCTTTGGCAGGCATTCCAGGTCTCACTGGAATGTGTCCTTCAGAGGACATTGGGTGTGTTTCCCAATTCTCAGCCTGGAACTCACCATCTCAGGTGGAACTTTGTGGTGGCCAGCATGACTGGGTTTCCAACGGACAGCAATGCTCCAGGGCATTCCCACCTCCTGCTCTTTCTTGAGTGTTTAATTTGAAGGGAGGTTAGAGATTAGCTCAACTTCCTTCTACCAGGAAACCAACAACCAGAGAGTAAAGGTCTCCTGACTTGTAATTGCAGAAGGTGATAGGTGATTGTAGGCAATTGCACCATGTGGCAGCAAGGTACCACAAGCCCTAATAGAATCAGAAATGTCCCCTCTAGAAATGAATCCTTTTGGGTGTTTGTTCTATAGATCTATAAAAATGTAGATCCTGCTGAGAGAAATAACACAAGCATTTTCCAGGCACTAATTCCTCAATGGGAGTAGCTGTGAACATAGCTTATTATGAGACACTTGGACAAGGTAGCAGGAAGGGCTGAACATAAGATAGAGCTGGAGAATGCTAGACAGAGGTTGGAAGACTGGGTATGAAACCAGATCCTAAAAGGAATCCATATTGTTTACAATCTCTGAAACTTAGGATTCTTAGCAAAATTAATAACCTCAGAAGAGCCTCATGTGGAGGCACAAGAAGACATTAGCCTCCCTTCCATAATATCCAGGAGCACCCACAAAACGCTCAAACAAAAAACCCAGCAGTTTTCTATACAAACTTGGTTTCAAGGTAAGTGTCTGGAAGTATGCTGTCCCATTTTCATCCATTGGTATCATCCTTAAGCCTCTGTTCTGTAGAAATCCTGGAGCCACTATCCATTCACTGGTTTACAGGACAAGCCACGGTGAATCTTGATTATACAATTTCTATTGCTAGCTCCCTAAGGGCAGAAGCCATTCCTTGTACCTCCTTCCTCCTTCTACTCTTCCTCTCCTCCTTCTCCTTCCCTTCCCCACCCCTACTTGTTCTTAGGTATAACTGACAATAAATCACATGTTGGTGTGTACGATTTGATAAGTTTTGTTTTTGTTTTTTTAATTTTTATTTATTTATGATAGTCACACATTGAGAGAGAGAGAGAGAGGCAGAGACACAGGCAGAGGGAGAAGCAGGCTCCATGCACCGGGAGCCCGACGTGGGATTCGATCCCGGGTCTCCAGGATCGCGCCCTGGGCCAAAGGCAGGCGCTAAACCGCTGCGCCACCCAGGGATCCCCGATTTGATAAGTTTTGACATATGTATACATTGATGGAAACATCACCACAATCAAACTAATAAATATATCCACCATCCCAAAAGGTTTCCTTGTGCCCTTTTATCATTCCTTTCTCATGGCCCTTCCTACCCGGTCATTCCCAAGCAAGCACTGATCTGCTTTCTGTCACCACAGATTAGTTAGCATTTTCTAGAATTTTATATAAATGGAATCATATAATATGTACTCTATTTCTTATTTGGCTTCTTTAGTGTAATTATTCAGAGATGCAACCACATTGTTATGTGTGTATATGTGTGTGTATGTACAGTTATCTATCTAGTTTTATAACATATAGCTATATATATGTAGTTAATTCCTTTTTATTGCTAAGTAGTATTCCATTGTATGTTTATTAGACATCTGTTGATTTATTCAACTGATGAACACTTAGGTTGTTTTTAGTTTTTGGCTTTTACAAATAAAATTTCAAGGAACGTTCATGTACAAGTCTTTGTACAGACACATACTTACATTTTTCTTGGGTAAATGCCTAGGAGTGGGATGGATTATATAGTAGGTATATGTTTAACTTTTTGAGAAAGTGCCAAATTGTTTTCCAAAGTGGTTGTATCATTTTGCTTTTCCATCAGCATTGCATGAGAGTTCCAGTTGTTCCATATTCTTGACAACACTTGCTATGGTCAGTCCTTTTATTTTAGACTTTCTAATAGGTATGTAGTGGTTAATGGTATCTCATTATGGCTTTAATTTGCATTTTTCTTATAACTAATGATGTTGAGCACCTTTTCATCTATCCTTTTTGCTGAAGTATCTGTTTAAATTATTTGCCCATTTTTGAATTAGGTTGTTTCCTTGTTACTCTTAAGTTTTGAGAGTGCTTTATATATTATAGATATAAGAATTTTATCAGATATATGATTTGCAAATATTTTCTCCCAGTCTGGAGTCTGTCTTTTCCATTTTTTGAATGATGCCTTCAGAAGAGCAGACGTTCTTAAGCTTGATGAAGTCCAATCTCTAATGTTTGTTTGTAGGTGTACTTGTGGTGTCATACATAAGAAATCTCTGCCTAGCCCAAGGTTACAAATACACTCCCTCATGTTTTCTTCAGAAGTTATGTCATTTTAGGTTTTAGGACTGTGATCCGTGTTGATTTATTTTTTATATGTGGTGTGAATTATGGATAAAAGTTCATTTTTTGGCATATGACTATCTAATTATTCTAGCAACAATTGTTGGATGGAGTTTCCTTTCTCCCCTGAAATGCCTTTGCACCTACATCAGAAAACAACTGGTCATATAACCATGGGTATGTGTTTCTTTTGTACCCCTGAACCTCCCTCTGTTACTTTTCAGGAATTTTGCAACCTAACTATTAAACACAGCCATTTTAAGCTTGTAAACTTTGCATTGAATAAATTATATTTAAAATGTAAGTAACAAATGCACAAAGCTTACTACTCCTAATTATGTCATTACATTTCACTGTCATCCGTGTTCTTGAAGTAACTTATGACTATTGTGTCTAGATGGTAGAAACCCTACATGATGCTGTGCTCCTGAGTCCCTCTTTCCAACTCTGAGTCATAGCTTGAATTGGTAGTATTTATACCACAGAAAATGGCAGATACTACTAAATTAGGGCTTTACCCCAATACTTGCCAGTTGTTAAACTTTACAATACACCCTTGAGAAGGCTCTTAGAAGATGTCAACTCAATGAGATGAAGGATGCCTGGCACAATTTTAAATGTTCAATAAACAGTGGCGATGATTATAATGATTGGAAGTCTGAACAATTTAGCTTAAAAGGCCATCCCTGTCCCTTCTTCCTCCTCCCTCTCCCAAGACAGGGGAGGATGTTTTGTTTGAAACAGCCTGTATCATTTCTGTATGTTTTTTCCACACACCTCTACTCTCGGTTTTTCTATGTGTTCAAGATTGTGGTTAAGACCTAGAAGGTACAGCTGACTCTCAGTGGAGTCTTGGTAATAAAGCTATTCTCTAACTACCCTCTTTCCCACTGCTCTAAAGGACCAAGAAAGAGATAGAGAGAGAGAGAAAAGGCTTCAAATAAACTTACATGCTAGATATTCATAGCAATTCTTTCCAGGAGGTAGGAGTATTTCTGTTATTTATCTACATTTCATCATTGTTCTATAGTGGGCACTCCCCATTTTAAGTAAGTTAATCTTAAAAACAGAACAGAAGAATTTTAAAATGTTTTGAAAGGCCTATCTGGGCATAACTGGCTCGTGTGAATAGTGGGAAGAGTGGAATTAAGCATGGAAGGGTTTCAGCTGGAATGGATGAGTCTCCCTGGCTGCCCAGCGTTTGGGGATGAATCAATTAAAAGGAGGTGAAACAGGAAGGCAGCAGACAGGTCTCTGTAAACCCTGGAGTTTTTCTGTTGCTGTACCCTTTCTCCCACACCAGGGCCACCATCCATCCTCGTAGATGACATACGGGATGTCTATAATGAATATGGATTTGATGTGATTTCATCTCTCTGCCAAACTAACTCACAGAACTAATTCCACTTTAGACTATGTTAAATGAGGTTTTAAAAAGTGTATTAGGGGCTAACTTTTGAAGTCTCTAAGCTAGATCAAGAGGTGCATTTGGGAGAAAGCTTTGGGGACAACTCTTTCCTCGTGTCCACGACTGGAGCCATATTTTTGGTGTCTTTGATTTATAAGGGTGAGAGACTGGGGATCTGTCTTGAGAGAGTTTTGACTTTTAAAGGATTCAACTAGTTGAAACCTTATGTGCATTTGGAAATAAAGCTCTTTCATATCATGGAGTCTAAAAGCTTGAAGGTGGGACAGGACCTCAGAGGTCAACACTCTAAACCTGAATCGGATGCCTGAATCCCCTCCTTTATGTCTCTGCCCAGTTTCTAGCTTTGTCTGACACCCTCCCACAGCAGTTCTGTCCATTTCAGGTGTAGTCCATAGAGAGCCCTCCTCACATTGACCCTAAACCCACCTTCCTGGAGCATACAGCCATTGTTCCAAGGTCTGGAAAGTGTGGGCAGGCACACACACAGGCACAAGCTAGTGAGGTTTGTATAAGGAAAAAAACCCATTTTTGCAGTGAGTTAATTCAACGTGACCAGCACTAATGGAGCCATCCTCTGTGTACGAGGCCCTGATCCAGGAACCGTGGAGATATAAAAATAAATAAAATGGAGGACCCACCCCCAAGGAGTTCACAAGGCACAGTTTAATGTGTGTCCACCACAAACTCTAATATAAGGCAGAAGATGATCTGAAGAAGGAAATGGAACCAACATTTGTTGAGTACCGTTGATGTGCCAGGCCCTGCCTTTCTTGTCACGGGTCTTGTGTCACCCTTGTGGGCTTGCTCATTAAACTCGCTGAACTTCATTTTCCTTATTTGTGTAATTTGATGTTGGCCTAGATGCCCTCTGAAGTGTCTTCCAGCCCTCATATCCTATGATTCATCCTCCCCTTCCCAGTGGCCCCAGGCTTCTCCCTCTCCTAGGTTGGGCTGGCTAGGGAAATGGGTGGGCAAGAGACATTTTTTTGTTGTTGTCATTCTTTTTCCCCCTCCCTGTGGGATGTATTGTGGACTTAGAAGCAGTTTGAACAAAGCACTCAGGAATAAACCTCAGAGAACCATCTAGAATTGGCAGAGGATAACCCTGTGACCCCAGAGGCCTTTTCCAGTTCTAATTTTTATGATTCACTAATTTGCCACACCACACTCAACTCTGTCCGGGAATCCAGAGTTCAAAAAAGATGCAATGTAAATTGCTGGAGGTAATGAGAAGGGCCAGAAGCATAGTTTTCAGTGAAATTAAATACAGGGCGATATTTAAGGAAGCCAGAGACTGTTCTTTTTTTTTTTTTTTTCCTCCCTTTCTCTGAGATACTCCCTTTTTAAAGTGGGTAGGGTAAATTTCAGGATTCCCCCTCCCAGTGGTATGACTAGGTTTCTGCTATGTTATGACTCCAGTAGAGCTGCTTATCTGTTTTATAGCTTCCCCCAAAGCTATTGAATGCAGACGTGGTTGTTTAGCCATGAATTCTGTCACAATTAAAAAAAAATCACTTTTGAAGTGGGATATGCTGTGTAGGAAGACCAGTGTTCTATAAATATGTATGTCTTTGCTGAGAGATTTGCTGAGGGCAAGGAGCACTAACTTGGTATTTGATGAGTCTCATGAATTTTTAGTGCTTTCTACATTTCCCCAACTTTGGAGAATCTTTATGTGTTTTGATGACCTCTTCGCAACTTTGCATTAAAATTATGTAGCGCATGGGACCCCCCGGGTGGCTCAGTGGTTGAGCATCTGCCTTTGGCCCAGGGCGTGATCCTGGAGTTCTGGGATCGAGTCCAGCATCGGGCTCCCTGCGTGGAGCCTGCTTCTCCCTCTGCCTACGTCTCTGCCCCTCTCTGTGTGTGTCTCTTGTGAATAAATAAATAAAATCTTAAAAAAATATAAAGTTATGTAGTGCAGGTATGATACAAGTAGGATAACTTTTCCAGAACTACAGTGTTGCTGGAGTCCAGTGGCTTCTGGCATGTATCTAAGCTCAGTAGGGGTTCGTTCAGTGGACCAATGGAAGGAAAGGGCTGGCAAGCCCAGTGCACAGCTATGTGGGAGGACAGGGACTGTCAGTACTGTGGAGTCCCATCTCACCTGGGTCCACGTTCTGTGGTCAGCTATAAGGTGCCCACCATGCCTGCTTAAAATTATTGGTGAAAACTCCATACAAAAGCATCATGTTGGAGACCGGCACACATTTCAGATGATTTTCCCTTTATGTTGGATCATATTGCTGTTTTTTGGTAGGCACTGGAAGAAGAGGTGAGTGTAGGTTTAGGGACCATGTTCTATTAAAAAAAAGTCTTTAAAAGCTGGACTTGCTCTCAGAAAAGGCACTTCCCAAAACACCTGAGGCTGGAGACCACAGAACAAAGAGTAGATTCGTATTCTTCATCTCACTTGCTCCCTGTGGCAGATGCCTATGGAGAAAAACATCAGGCTTATTTCCCAGCATGATTTAAACAGTTACTTTTGCTTTTACTATCTTTCTCTCATTTTCTTTTTTACCCCAAATATGGAAAGTTGAATCTACAAGACAAATGGGTACCTGATGCAAACAAACTGTGTGAAGATTGATGTGTGTTATCTCCTTTGCAAGAATCCTGCAGAGTAAGTAGTGACAGCCCATTTTGCAGGTTTGAAGACTAAGGGAGTTTACATGACTAGCCCAAGCTCAGCTAATGAGTAGTGGTGGAATTTAAGCTAACACTCTAAAGCCTGTACTCCTTTTTCTATACCTTTCAGACTGGGTACTTTTTAAAAGGAGAGTGAGAAAAATAGAAAGCACATGAAGGAAGGGGTGAAGAAAGGCACACAAGCAAGAAACAAATATTTATTGTCTATAACTTACCATTTATTATGGTAGGCATCTGCACATTCTCTTTGTGTTCTAGACTGTGTTAGTTTCCTAAGGCTGCTGTAATGAATTATCACAAACGTAGTGGCTTAAACAGCAGGAATTTAGTCCTTCATGGTTCTAGAGGCCAGAAGTCTGAAATTAGTATCAGCCAGGCCGAAGTCAAGGTGTTAGCAGAGCCACACTCTCCGTGGAGGCTCCAGGGGGAGAACTTGTTTCTCGCTGCTTCTGGCTTCTGGTGGCTGCCAACATTCCTTGGCTTTAACCACATCCCTCCAAACTCTGCCTCTCTAGTCCTATTGCCTTCTCCTCTTCTGTGTGTCAAATTTCTCTCAGCCCCTCTCTTCACTTAAATTTACATGAACCTTTATTTTTGCTCTTGGTGTGAAGTTGACTTTTCAGTTTTAGATACTTAAACCATGGCTGCCTTTGCTCGACGTGTTTTTAGAAGGGTGCGACCTACCAGGTGCACACATCTTCCCAGAGCACCAGGCTCGCACTGAAGCCAAGAGAGGTGGGTAAGATACACAGAAGAGCAGATCACAGGGGCGAGTGAGAGGCCCAGTGAATGCTTCTCCACCTGATGGGGGATGCGGCTAGAGGAGCTTTAAGATGCTTTCAGAGACTGAAGCTGTGGAACAAGAAGGGACTCTTTAGCATGTTCTATGACCTCTGAGTGGAGGATTACAATCTGGGGGTAGGCGTGGGTGGAAGTAAACACCAGGAAGGGCGGATGAGCCCTCACAATCCCCACAAGTCAATGGAACATTAGCACCATGCTGTGACAAGTGCCAGCCAGTCCACTTCGGGTACATGAAGTGCTCTTTTGCACAGGGAAGACAGGTAGTGGCTCTGACCCAGAGAGGTGCAGGCCCAAATGCTACTCATCTCTACCAAAGGCTTGAGGTTCTCTTTTGACTTGAAAAGTAGACCCAGGTAGGTGTCTCTCCATCGCTTCAAATTCAGGTTTTTCCCACTGCCTTGCCTAAGCCAGTCTACTCTGCTGATGGGCCCACTTTGGACATTTGCGTAAGCATTCTCCACCACACAGGACTGGGGCCTTGGTGTCAATATTGACTCCTCATTTCCTGAGCTTTCCATCTCCCTCCCAGTCCCCGTAGAGATGAGGTAGAAAGCCTAGTCATAAGACTGTGGGATCTGGAGTCAGCAAAGAAACCAAGAACACAAACTGGGTTGGAACCAGGCTCTTCCACTTATTTGCTGTGCATCTTAAGACCTGTTGTTCAATCTCTGAAAAAATCAGGATAATGCAATCAACCTTACCCCATAGGCTTATTATAGGAATCATGTAAGATAATAATAGTTATTTTTGCTATCGTTCTTTTTCTTCTAGCTCCCACTTCAATTCAGGTCTTGATCACCTCAAATCAGGACTATGGGAGGTGTTTTTAAGTCAGTAATTTTTGACTCTTTTAACTGTGACCCACAGTAAAAAATTTATTTTGTATCCTGACATCACAAACACATTTACAAAATAAAATAAGAGTTTTATAAAATATTTTGGTATTTTACATTCTTTTCTTATTTATTGCATACAGAATTTTATTTTAATCTATTTTGTTGTTTTTCTGGCCCACCAATGAGTGAAGACCCATGGTTTTCAAAAACACTCCTCTAAAGATGGTCCTGAGTCAAGTCCCTCCTGCCTTCCAGCTCATGGAATAGCAAATTCTCAAGGGGAGGCCACTTTCTATGTTTTACAGTATAACACTAGCACCCACTGCCTCCACTTACCTCACACTGTACACAGTTCCGAGCACTTCTGTGTATAGCAACTCACTTAATTCTCACTGCCTACCCCCTCTGAAGATGTGATGTTCAGCTTCATGTCACAAATGAGGACATTCAGATTCCAGGCAGTCATGTGTCTTGTCCAAGATCATGTCCCTGAAAGTGACTGAATCAGGATTGAATCCCATTCTCTTCAGCCGGATCCAGAGGCTTTTCTACACACAATGAGTTGAAAGAGAAATTCAAGTTTTTAGGACTAAGTAAGAATGTAAATGAATTGCAGTTATGGCCAAATCTTCTATTGTATGCTTTCTTTCATAAAAAAATGTGTAGGATGATGAATATGCAACTTTGCATAAGAGAGTCACTTAGTGGTCCTGCCACCTTACTGCATGTCCATTCATTCGTTCACCCACGCAACAAATTCCTTCTTATATTCATTCAAGGAATAGTTATTGAGTGCCTACTATGTGCTGAGCACTCTATGTGGATACTATAATGAACGTAACAATTTTTTTAAAGTTCCCTTTCTTGAATGAATACAATTAGGGGGTGCTAAGTGGTATGAAGGAGAAATAAAGCAGGGTAAGGAGAAAATATGGCCAGAGGTGGCCTTGTAAACAGCATAATCAGAGAGGGTTTGCAGATAAGGTTACCTTTGGGCTGAGACCTAAATGAAGTGAGGAAGCAGGCTAAGTGGGTATCTGAGGAGAATTTTCCAAAGCCAAGGTAGAGCCAGTTAAAGAAGGATTGAGGTTGGTGGGGATTGGGCAGGAACCAGTGGAAGAGTGGGGGAAGAGAAAGTCAGAGAAGAGGCTTGAACATATAGAACACTGAAGCCATGACAAAGCCTTTGGATTTTATTTAATTAGTTCTTCAGAAAGGAATTATATGCAATATTTTTTTAAAAAACCACCTTTGTTAGCTCATTTTTCTTTCACACTCAAACATCTTTACACTCTAGTAGCTCACTAAGTTGCTCTAGTGTCGTTGCTAATAAAATCCTAAATTGTAGCTTCAGAAGAAATATTGCATACAGTTTGGCCTGCCCTCCCATTGTGTGACTTTCAATCTTAGAGGTGGTCATGGGAAACATCAGAGAGAGAATCTAAATTTTGGGTCCCCAAGCAAACATTTCAGAAAGCAAACCCTCACCCTTTTGCAAATTCTCAAGTGCTTAGGTGTCTCTTTGGGAGGGACTGCATTACGGGCTCAGGATTATCCCACCCGTTCTATCCCCATTCCCCCTAAGCAGGGTGGTATCCCCCCCCCAGGCCTCAGCTGGCCTTTCCTCCAGGTGAAATAATTTAACTTGTGAAGAGCTTTGGCTTATCTGTTTATTCTTAGCTAAAAAGTAACTCAATGGTCAAGAGCCATCACGTTTCAGAATACAGCATCAGGATCACATCTCACACACAGTGGTGAGTCTCATGCCATGGTAAGCCTCAACGTGACATTTAGCAGGGTTGTATTCAGAACACTAGTAACTTGGCATGTGTGGGCTACTTGGGGGTAGATTCCAGGCATGTCCTTCATATCCTTCATTGAGCAGAACCGGCCTTTTCATTTTCTGTGATGTGACTCCAGAGGCCTCGCAAGCCTTACTACATTTGTCCTATTTAAAGAACACTTCCTCCTCTAGATGCCTGCGTCCAGTTCAGGTCCAATTCCACCAGGAGCCTACCTATTGGATAGGTATTTAGTGGGGAAGGTTTAAAATGCATTATTAACAGGAGCCATTGCTTTTAATCCCCCAGACAACATGCATTCTTGCTTTGAGTTCTCAAAACAGCCCATTGAGGTGGGTACGAATGTTATCCTTTTATAAAAGTGGAGGAAATCAAGGCATAGAAAGACTAAATAACTTCTCTGAGAGGTAGAGTCTAGATTCAAGTTCAGAACATTCTCATTCTACTTGATTAACTCCTGGGCCACATGCCCTGTGGTATATTTTAACTGGGTTATGACAAAGGGAAGACCAGTTGAGCAAAATTGTGAAGGAGTCTCATTTTCTTCTTTCTGGTTTTGTTCTTTTTCCTTGATCCATGTTTTATGTTCGGGCCCATCTGCTTTATGTCCCTTTCTCCTTTCTCTTATCTTCTCCCTCTCCCTTCCTCCCTCCACTGAATAAAACCCAATATTGGGAAAAAATCTGATTAATGTAGAAGGATAAACTAGCATAAGGTCTTAACTCTCCAGCATGTTCGTCTGCAGCAGGGACACATCTGTTCATCAAATATTTGGAGGATGCCTGCTACAGGCAGACATCAGGGCTGTGTAATGTTACTGAATCAGTAAATAACTATTATTCCCCAGGGCCTTCATGGATTCCACAAGAGGGTAAAGAAACTTCATATGACCACATAACTAGCTAATGGCAGAGCCAAGAGGGAACTAGAAGCCCCTGATTCTCAGTGGCATGGCCTCTCCACTGTTATACTAACCTCTTCCATTTGCTTTTTAATGTATATCACAGTGAACCTCTAAGTAGCTTTGACTCACAGGTAGAGAGTTATTGGGATGAGGGAGGCTAACAACTATCGTTTCTCAATCTCCATCGTGCAGGAAATAGCTCACTCCAGTTATTTTTTAAGGGTTTCTCTGGAAAGCACATTGACAGTGATTAATAATCATCTCCTATTATCAGTTTTGATGGGTCGAAAAATATGTATGTTTTGATGGGTCAGAAAAATTAGAGGTAAAATTCTAGAAATAGGCAACATATTTCCCTATCGGCAAAGACAATCCATTGGGAATTTCTGGGCCTCTCAGATGCAAAGAGGGCCCAGAGAGCCTAGTGGGAGAGGAGGGTCTAAGAAAGGAAGGTAAAGTCCACTTCATGGATGCCCACACTAGATCAATATTACTGACCCTTCCACTAGTTGGACCATCCTGAGAATCTTACAGTAGCCGGTTCAGCACCAAAATAATAGGTCAGAATGCTGCAGGGCTGAGCCAGCCGACCCCTCAGATTCCTGTACTGTCATCTCTGACCCCACCCCCAACTACCCAAGTGCTTTTAACTCTCCAGGCAAAATTCACTTTGCTCCTGGGCTGAAACACACTGGGCACATTCTTGAACAGAGTTCAAACTAACAGGATTTCCCTAAAACAAGCAACTCCCTGGATGCCCTGGGAAGCACTGTGACTACCGGGAGGATTAGCATAGCCAGAGCAACGTGGCTCTGGTCCAGAAAGAAAATGTATGTGCTAAAAAAAAAAAAAAAAAAAAAAAAAAAAAAAGCTGGCTCAGAGTCTTGGGAACCCCATAATCAGAAGCATACTCATTCTGACGGTTTCAAAAGACCCAACACCCACCTCAATGCGACCTGGCGAGGGTTCAGAGAAATCCACCCCTCTTTTGTCTTTTGGATGGAATGTAGGAGCCATATAAGACTTCCTGCCTAGAAGGCAGAGAAAGGGCAAGCCCTTGCCACCCTGTCTCAGCAAGGTTGGGAGACGGTTGGAGGCCACCCTTCGGCTCATCTTCGGGTGCTGTGATTTCATCTCATGGCACAAGGCATTCTGCTTTAATTCTGCATGGTGCCCAAGTCCCTGGAAACCTATCTAATCTTCAGCCAGCATTCTTATTGGTTTATGTTTTGTTTTGTTTTTCTCCTGGGGAAAGCTACTCTCAGATTAGGGTGTGGGTGGCTCCTGTCAGGACTGGACATGCAGAGATGGAATAGGAATTGAGATTAGGGGTCTGCAGGCCAGGAGTGATGAGCTTGATGCTCTCAGAGGTCAGGGGCAAGCCTGAGGCCCAGCCAGTGCATTATTCATAGAAGGAAAACATGTCTTGGAGGTCAAGGCAAGCAGGGTCAGGAACCCAGATATACGGGTACTTTATAAAAACAGAACTGGCTGGAAGAGAAGTCATCTTGGGTCCAAAGGAGGAACTGAGTCACCTCTGGCTTCCTGATTATTTCTAGTAGGCTGGGTACAAGTCTGGGCCACAGGGGAATCTACCTTCTACCTTTAGTGAGCTAGAGACCAAGGAAAAGGGAGAGTCTTACAGTTACTAACAAACACCTCCCTGTGGTCTCTAACTTACACTATTTAGAAGGCATTTGGGTTTGCAGGCCACTTTGGTAAAAGAAAACAGAACTGTCTGCCTGTAGTCTGCTATGGTCTGTGTTGTCTGTAACTGGAAATGCCAGCAGAAGATTTTAAAATATTGGATCTATACTGAGCCAACTTTAGTGGGGGGACCCTGGGAAATGAAGGCTTCAAACATTTCCTTAGAAATTTTGATTTTCTAGAACAGCCTGAATCTTCAGACCAAACGAGTTTTGCAGGTCTGGTCATAGCAGCCAGCCTGCCTCTGCACACACCCTGGTTCCGTTCTGTGCCCAGGGATGGGGTTTCAGCCTTATTCCTTGTAAGTCTTATTTCTGGCCTACAACTCCACTGGTGATCAAGGGTGGATGTGTTTCTGCATTTAAAGCAAGATTTCTCAACCAGTGCTTTGCAGACAACTCCTAGTTAACACATCGGTGGTTGCTTCCCACTCCAAACTAATCATCCGTGCATCTATGCAATCACTCATTCAATCAGCAAACACTTCTTCAAGGCCTTAGATTTGTCAGAATCTGCCAGGTGCTGATTAAAGAAGGAAGAGGTGGAGGCATGGTCAGAAGGGACGAGAAGAGTGGCAGGGTCAGCATCTGACTTGGAGAAGGAGGAAGTGGGAAGACAAGATCTTTTGAATAGGTAGGATTAGACAACCCCTGAAGGCTTGGGAGATTAGAAGATAAATTGTCAGAGCACACAAGGTAGTGAAGTGAACAACAGAATGTCCAACCCCAGAAGAAACTGGGTTCTGAACTTCGAAAGGAGGAACATAGTTTCCTGCCTGGGGGTGTATGTCACTGCTGTCCTTATCTGAATGCCCTCAGTGATGGGTATTGCTGCGAGGATGAGCTTGAAGAGTCCTTCCCTTGGTCTGAACACCTCTTCAAAGATTTTAGTCTATGATAAATTCATCTGGCTGACTTGATTAGAGCAGGTCATTCTAAGTCAGTACCCCAGACTTAGTCCCATGGGGCTAGTTAATTTCCCTTTGTTCTAATGACAAGAGATTATCCTAGAATGGGCTTGCATATGATCACAGTTGTTTACTAGACTTGAAGTTCCTTGAGGTCAATAGCATTTTTGTCCATAATATAACTCCAATGTCTAGCATGTCCCATGCTGATGAATATATGAAAGATGTGAAATCTAGGTAAGTGTAAAAATCCATTACCATGAGAAGAAACCCACTACCATCACTTGAGAATCTCCTCTAGTACATGTCTGCTCTTCTAGATGAGTGGGAAGACTCGAATCAATTCTGAACCCCCCACCACTGCTCCGAAGGCTGGGTGCAGGGTTACTGTTCAATTTTCCTTTTCTGTAACACTTTGTGTCTTGTTGCCTATAAGTACTTTTTAAAAATGATGCTACGCCAGGAAGTGTAGAAATCAGGAAGTCAGTTTTGGCAAATTCTAATCCCCAGGGGTCTCTCAAGAAAGAACAAAATCCATGTGGATTAACTTAATAGAAGATATATAATACGGAAGTTAGTTACAAAGGTCTTCAGAAGGGTTGAAAGAGCAACCATGAAAAGCAAGGCAAGGAAGGAAGCCATTGCAACCCCCTGGAAGAATAGGGATATTACCTGAGCCCAAGTGCATGGGCTACCTGTTGGAATCTGAGCGGATGCTCAACTGATAGTGTGCTGAATGGGGAAGACTCAGGCCCAAGTATGGGGTGGAGGGGAGGTGAACACTTGGCTTTTGTTTTTCACCCATCCTCCAATCTTCTGCCCGTGCTTCTCACTGGACAAACCAAACAGGAAGCAGTGGGCAAGGGGAGCAGCCTTGGTGGTTTCCTGGGCTCATTCCTTTTGAGTACAGAGAAGAACAAGGAAATGGTGGGGACTGGGTCTGAGGGAAAACAGGCAAATGGCCAGTACAGCATCCATCCCTCCATCCATCCATCCATCCATCCATCCATCTATCCATCTACTCCCCTAATACTCTTCTTAGTGCCTAAGGGATTATGGCTGCACTCACCTTAGATAAATAGTGGCCCCTTGGGAGGACTGTACTGACCAATTTCTCTTTAATCCATATTTAGCCTTTTCTGGAAAATATAGACTGTTTAGTGAAGCCACTGCATTCCCCATTCTAGCTTTGCACTTGAAATTAAAATTTACATGGGTGGAGTACCTTTTGGGCAGCTCCTCATTACATGAACACTTGACCTGTAAGAATAAAGGCTGAGTTCAATGTGTTGCCTGGTCTTTGTTTCCTCATTTACCCTACCAGTGGGTTTGGGGTGAGTAGCGGCAAGAGAGAGGCATGAAAATGTGCTCTTGCATTAGAATTCACATTTACAGGTCTCCTGGTTCCCAGGGAAGGAGGCCAAACAGACCTACAAGAGAGAAATGGGAGAAACTGGGAGGCCCATCCAGACTGTGGATATCCTCGTACGTACCTTGGAGGCTTCTAGGGGATGAGACTCCTGGCTGGGGCTCCATTTTGTTTGGAAGTTTTATGATCACATAAGTAGTCAAATGCTCTGTGTCAGTTGGGGTTTGATCAAGGAAGTAAAACCACTATGAGTAATATGGTAAATAAGAGATTTTCTGTAGGGATTATACTTTGCACAATTGTTGGAGTTGGTGAAGAAGTTTATGAGAGGCTGTTGCCGCTGCGTCTGGTGGTGGACCTGAAGTCACTGCAGGGCAGTGCTGGCGACTGGGAGGAAAATCCTGGATAAGTGAAGTTAAGGGGTGGAAAGCCAAAGACAAGCTGGAATACACCTTCAGGAAGCCCATGAAGACAAACTAGAACCTGTGTGAATCACTCATCACCTCTAACCTTGACAATACGCATGACCTGCAGAGGCCCTTCTCCTTGGAACCACATGCGTGGCCTGAGACACAGAAAAGCTGAAGAAGGAGATCCTATGGGAGCTATACGAGCTGCAGACCCAGCTCTGTTCTCCTCCAGCCAATGAGTTAGTGGACTAGAGGCCCCAGGACCACCTTCCCAGCATACTGGAGGTTGCTTTACTTCCACCTCCTAAATCCCACTCCAAGTTCTCTTGTGGCCAACCTTAACCTGGAACCACAGAGGGAAGGGAATTCTGAGAATCCTCGTTACAATTTGGGCCAATTGACAGTGGACAAAGCCAACATATGTTGCAAGAATACTGAAAACTAATGGTTGGAGGAGAGATCTTTGTTTGGATAGAGTAATGAACTTTTATCACCCCTGAGAGAGAGAAACTATGTCTTTCAGTTTTGGAGGAATGGTAACCGTAAGCTGGTGGCCTCCTGTCTGTATAGCCCTTGCACCCTGGGGGAGGAAACCAGGAAATCTGAAGTCGTTGGAGAGTTGGGAAAGCCCTGGCTGACCAGAGTCTGCCAAGGATTCCTGTCTCTGGACGCCTCTTTCTCAGACCAAGGAAAGGTGGAGCCCTCTTGGGGCCATCCCATGCCCTCTCTCCGACACAGATATAATCACGCCTCCCCTGACAAGGGTGTTTTGAGGTTCATTAATGAATGCTGGGGAACGGGTGAAGGTGACAGCATTTACAATGCTGTCATAATGGCACACAGATGCCCAGATCCAGACTTGCAGGCACTCTGCTGACTAATTGTAGAACTTGTTGGAGCTGGTGGTGACCTTTTCTCCCCATTACATTTCTAAATATTTTGGTTGTCAATTGTAAACAAGCCCATTCTGCAACAAAAGTCAGACTTGCTATTGGTGTTTTAAAAATCGTCCTCATTCCTTGGAGCATTTCTGGTTACCTTCTTTCTCTCTCATCTCACTCTGGTAAAGATGGCCAAATGAGGACCACTTCGCTTCTGCTTTCACCCAAAGAAGATCTGGGTGATGAGACCCTGACGTGCCATCTCAACCAGTTTCCCTTCACACCCCTTTCTGACCAGGTGGACAGGATGTCTAAGCTTTTAGTCAATTTTGCCGGCGTGGCAAACATGTTAGTCAGACATTTGGATTCCCTTTTTTTTCCCACACGACAAAAAATAATTGGTCTTTTCTTCTAAACTTTTGAGATCATGGAGGCAGTGCTACTGTTTGCATTTCTGTTCTTCTGACCTTCATCCCTTTCTTTCTTGTCCCAGTTGCTTGGACATTATAATCTTCAAGTATGCAACCAGGACAAAGGTTATAATCATGCTCATAGCCTTTCCCCTCATCCAGTTCTCGGAGGAAGGCTTTTCATTTTCTGGAATCCCTGATATTGGGCAGGAGGAGATGAGGAAAGGCTGATGTGGCCTGGAGGCACAGTAGATATGTGTAATAAATCAAGAGCAGAGCACAGAGGCAAGCAGGAAGAGAAATGGAAGCAGGCATAACGTGGGCCTTCGGAAGCATCTGGGCGCATAAATAGGTTTTTTAAGGGAGCCACTGAAAGGTGTAAGAGAGAAAGGGAAGAGATAACTAAAGAGGCTAGTATTGGTTTGCTAGGGCTGTCGCAACCAAATGCCACAGCCTGGATGGCTGAAACAACCAAAGTGGATTTTCTCACGATCCTGGAGGCTGGAAGTCCAAGCTCCAGGTGTGGACAGGTTAGGTTTCTCCGGAGGCCCGTCTCCCTGGCCTGCAGCCAGCTGCCTTCTCTCTGTGTCCTCACACGGCCTGTTCTGTGTGCTCATCCATCCCTGGTGACGATTCTTTTTCTTCCAATGACACCAGCCTTATTGGATAAGGGCCCCACTCTCATGACCTCATTTCATCTTAATTACCTCTCTAAAGGTACAGTCACACTGGGGGCTAGGGCTTCAACATAGGAATTTGGTGTAAAGACACCATTCAGTCCATAACAAAGTATTGTTTTTTTTTTTTTTTAAGATTTTATTTATTTATTCATGAGAGACACACAGAGGCACAGGCAATTCCAGAACTCGGGGATCAGGCCCTGAGCCGAAGGCAGCTGCTCAACCACTAAGCCACCCAGGTGTCCCCGTAACAAGGGTTTTAAGATTGTTTCATTGTATTAACTATGTACCTCCTCCACCTCCTGTACCCCTAAGTTGGTGTTTTCTAAAAACCGCAACTACAGAAAGATTTAAATTGCTTTCTATTATATTTATGTTTTCTGTTGACTTGGTTCTGACATAGCACTGTGACAGGCCTGGGTGACAGGCGTTCTGGGTTTATAGGGACTGTACATTGAGTTAGGCAACTCTCTGTTACCCAATTTTCTAGAAACTGGAATGTAAGAAAATAGTCTCAATAAGAAAATTGGAAGGCTCCTCTCAAGCCTTCTCTTCGAAGGCTCCTTTCATCTGTGAAGAAAGCTGAGAAATGGTTACATTGTTGAAAAAAGAACGAATGCTATTATAAAACTTTCAGCTTTAGTGGGCACAAATAAGTATTTTTAACTACATGTAGGTCTCTGTAGTTGCAATGCAGATTTTCTTTTGCTATTATGAAAAAGAATTATGGCCTCAGCCCTGCTAGTTTCATTTTGACAGTCATCTAAATAAAACCTGTCATTTAGTGACTGCCATTTGGAACTATCAATAACTGTTTGAAAATAAGCAAACCACAATCTGGATGGAAAAAAAAAAAAAAGCCTGTCCTCCAATACCATATTCTGTTTCTCTGATTACTGCTGGGAGCTGCCACAGATGCACAGAATGGCCCCTTATCCAGCACTCGGTGCAGCAGCTGAGAAATCTGGAGCAAATTTTGTGAGGCTGCAGACACATGTTATATGTCAAACACACGATACTTGTCAAGGTGCAGTTCTAAAGGATTGGTGGCCTCATGTCTTCAATGAGATGTGTGTTGAGAGCGTGGAGTAGTGCGTGCATAGTGTTCCGTGGGGAGTGAGAGCATGTCTGTAGTCACCAGTCGCCTCTAAGCTTCTGTGTCACCTTGAGATGGTGGTTTGCAGGCCCTAACCTTAGACCATCTGGCTGAGTGATGCCACAGAACAAAGATGTTAAAGGTGGGGCTGGGATGGCGGGGCTGGGGGGGCAGTGTTGAGATAAGAGAAGGAGAGAGAAAGAGAGAGCCATCTGAGTCCTCTGCTAGGTGTGCATAGGAGGCGATATGAACCTCGGGCAATTTCTTGCCAAGCAAATCAACACCGTAATAAGGCTAATCTGGTGCCTACTTACACAGGAGGAGGGGAACGAGATACGGTTCCAATATTATGAAGACTAGAAAAGTCTATCTACATTTCCCTGGTATAGGCCTCGTATGTTTTTAGGTCATTATTATTTATAATCCATTTCTATATGGAAGATGATGGTTCTTTATGGTTTGAATGATTTAAATCTGGACCTTTAAAGCCACGCATGATTTATTTGCACAAGGAAATCATGTTTTCTTTGGAGCTTTTCAATGGAGGCATAATTACAGTGTTGCAAATACAGTGCTCTATTTAAGGGTCTGTCAGCATTTCCATAATAAACCTCTATTTTCAGGAGTCCAGAATATTGCCAGAGAGAGACATGGAGGGACAGCAAGAGAAAGAAATCCTTCTAAAATATAAGCTTGGTGGGTCCATCTGGGGATTTTATTTTCAATCCAAATCTGTATATGTATCTGCAACCACACATTCCCCTTTATTTGTGTGGTGGTGCCAGTAATGTGCCAGGCATCTCTGGATCCTGCCCAGTGGGGCTTTGGCTAGCAGGATCTTCCCGGGAAGCAGCAGCTAACGCTTTGGGTGGCTGGCCGGCTCCCTTTCCAGACCCTAGCAGGTTGCCAAGTTGCATCTCAGCTTTAAGAAAAGAAAAGCATTTTTTTTTCCCCTTGCTTCTGGTTTATTTGTTTGTTTTGGTTAACTTAGGCATATGCTAATTTGGATCTTGACTAATGATAATAATAGTGCTATTATCATTATTTATAACAACAACACTAAGTACAATAGAAGTGCCCAGTATGTCTTTGGCACTTTACAAATATTATTTAAAACTTCAACCTCCCTGCAAATAGAAATGATTAGCCCTGATTTTCTAGAGGATAAAAACAAGAAGGGGTGGGGGCATGTGGGGTGGGCAGCTTGCCTGGCAGAGAACCAGAAAGCAGAGTTCAGGGTAGCTGAGGTCATAGTAGAGATAGACTGTGCTGGGCCTTACAGTCTAAATGCAAGTAGGAGGCATCTCTCCAACTGGAGGAGCTCCTTGAGAGAGTGAGGCTCAGAGAGGCGGGTGGCCTCAGAGACCACATAGGTAGGAACTGACCTATGTCAGGAGGCAGAGTCTCAAAGCCCATTCAACAACTCGCAGAGCGTGGTTTCATAGGTAAGTGTGACTCTGGTTGAGGCTGGATAAAACTATCAAAAGATTTTTTTTAAGGCTTCCCGTGTGGCCAGCTTGCACTTCACCTGGGTTATCTCACTTATTTCCCAAGCTTAGCAATACAGAGAGTGAGTTTTATGGAGATTGGATAAAATGCCAGGATTATATAACCAGGAAGTGGCCGGGTTCCCAGGTCTGGAATCCTGGTTCTTGACCAATATGCTTTATGGCCCCAAGGGAGCCAGTCTCCCTCCATTTGGGAGATGCATTGAATGAAGACAGGAAGCTGGAACTCAGGATTCTCCTGCCTTATGTGGGAGAGCCTGTCTTGGAATTGCTGATGGACACTTTCCAACGGTTTTTTGTGTGTTGGCATTTAACAGAAGGTAAAGGTAATATATGCTCCTCTTGCTCAGGGAGGACGAGGGACAAGCGGCAGAGGGAAAGGCCACCCTCCACACTGTGTTCACAGCCAACCACGGGGAAACTATTTTATAAACTCCTGATCCCTTGTGGGTGGTGTGATTTAATTCTTTTTCCTTCTCTTTTCTGGGACTGCTTTTGGGTTGCTAGTTCCAGCTGAGACCAGAGGTGGTAATACACAGCTCAGGGAAAAGCAAGAAAAGGAAGCAAGTTTTTCATTAAGAAAATTTTCTTCCTTCTTCTCCAAGCAAAATCAGGAGACTGGGTGGGGGGTGGGGGGTGGGGCGGGGGGGGGATATTATTTATTGTGAAGTGATCTCCTGCTCTCAAAGTGGTGGTCAAGCCTCAAAGTTCAGAACAAAGGATTCAAATTACCATCACAGAGCAGAATGCATTATCTTACTGGAAACTACTCTTGGAGGCTGTAATTCCATTCAACAAGTATTTATTGAGGGTCCTCTAAGGGATTGGTGCTGGGTGTTGTTCTCCATAAGGGAGGTGGCCTGACTGGTGTGGAAAATCTGACTCAAGCTTGAGTTGGAAGTAACATGGTAGGGAGGCCACCCTATGTGGTCAGCACCTAAGCACTAATTTAAGCAATTGCTACATTAGTGCTACTGGGAACAAGAAGCAAAGTGACCAGTGTCCATTTGGAACCAGAACTATTTATTTAACCAACCAATATTTACTGAGCATCTATTATCTGCTGGGCACTGAGCTAGGAGCTGGAGATTCAATGGTGAGCCAGACAGATGTTATTCCTGCCCTCATAGAAATTAAAATCTAGTTGGGAATAGAGACATGAAACTAATAATTATACTAACAATTAAATAATTTATGAATAAATTATGAATTTATGAATAATTTATCATTGTAACTGTGGTAAGTTCTTTAGAGGAAAACATAAGGTCCTACGAAAACAGGTAACAGAGGGACTAAATCCACTAGAATTCATTCAGCTCTAAGTAATGGAAAACCCAGTCGACAGTGGCTCACATAAATTGGGCTTATTTTTCCCCCATGACAAGGAGTTCAAAAAGCAGGAATTCTCTGGCATTGATTCAAGTGATGTCATCAAGGATCCAGGCTTTTCTGTGCTTCCTCCTTGCCATCTTTGACCTATGAACTTTTCACTCTTGGGCTTGTGGCCTCATGGTGACAAAAGGGTTGCTGTGGCTCTACTTTCTAAGATGGGAACCCAGGGAAGGGGGGTATAACAGAGAGCTCTTTTCTCTAACACAAGTGTATTTCAGCAGCAGCACAATTTCTTTTCCAGAAATCTTTCAGCAGACTTTCTTCTAATTCATTAGCCAGAACTTGTTTTTTAATGAAGTTTATAGAAAAGACAAAGTAGTTAGCAATTACATATGTACAACTGTAGGTCACATCTGTGGCATGTTATACAGCCCAAGAGCATGTAGTCAGGCCTCTTTTGGCCAATGGTCCTGGATCCTTCCTAGTGCCAGCCCTGCCTTGTGTCTGCTGGGTTTTGGAGAGAGGGATAATCCTGAGCCCTAAATGCAGTGTCTCCCCAAGAGACATGTAGCGTGTAAGAATTTGCAAAAAGGTGAGGGTTTGCTTTCTGAAATGTTTTCTTAGACCGAAAAATTTAGATTATCCCTCTGATGTTTTCCTATAACCACCCCTAAGATTGAAAGTTACACAGTGGGAGGGCAGCTGACTGGGAATTTTTCTGATAGCAAAATCAGAATCTCAAAGGCCTTTGGAGTCTTTATTCATCAGGATATAAAAACAGGTATAGAGAATAGCAGCTGCGGAAGGGACTGTGACCTCATTTCCAGACGACTTGGGAAATGTTGATTTTAAATGTTTTTGAGTAACCTTCCCCAGCCCCGGCACCAACCCAGGCAAAAGGTGGTGTGTTTAACATCTAGGGTAAATGAATGAAGATTAAAACCACAGGTTTTCAGGGTATTTTAAAGGCACCCCCCAAAATCGATCTGCCAGTCATGTACCGCCCTACCCCACACCCCTGCCCCAGCCTCCCAGCATGCTGTGTGCACTTGTCATAGCAGGAGCAATGTTCTTGGCCCATTCCACTCCCCCCACCACCTTCCTAGCCTCTTGGATCAGGGCTGTGAGGTTGTCTGTTGTCTGTTGCTGGGTTGGTGAGAGGTAGAGACAGACCTGTTGGCTTGGGATTGTCCCATGAAAATCAGGGTGGGCAGGGTGCCCGGAGTTGCCCCAGCATCCTCAAGTTGCGCCAGTGGAAACAAGAGTCATGTACCCTGTGCTGGAGAATGTGTAAAATTGACACCGTTTACCAGATGTTCCAGGATTTTATGAGCTTTACAAGGCCTTCTGTTAAGTAACACTTACTTTTAAAAAGTAAACCTTGCCTGCTCTGAGTGGAAAGTTTTGTTTTTGGTGTTTTTTTCTTTTTTAATCTTTTGGGTGAACTCTGTAGCACCTGTTTGCACAGCAGAGCTGTGGCCTGCAAAAAGCTGCTTCTGGTGAGTGACAGGAAGGGGAGCAGTATGTGGCGGGCAACCTGGTCCTAATTTAAACGGCAAGACACCAGAGGCCCAGGCTTATGGATGCAGAGACCCACTCACAAACAGAGACCAAGATGTGGCCCCTCTTTTAATGCAATAAATCTGCTTCTCAAATTTGGGGACAAGTCACTTATTTTTGTGGTCCCAGATAGCATTTTCCTTCCCTATGCAGCCAATTGTTCTTTAAACAAATAACTACCATGTAATTCATCTTTAGAGCACATATGAATTTTCAAAAGATAGGTTTGATTAAAATGGCATCCATCCTTATGGCATGCTATGGAATATAGCACATGTGGAGGTGGTGGTTTGTCATACGTGGCATCTTGAAGACGTCGTGCAAGGTGGTAAACAAGGGGCGTGTAGGAACAGGCATGAAAAGCTCAATGCAGAGGATGATGAATCCAATCAGGTGAAAGGAGGAAAACCAAGATCTTAAATAATCAGATAAGAGAGAGAAAAGGAGCTGCTCTGTGGGAACAGAGAGGAATTCTGTTCAGTAGGATTGAGGAGTGCTTTCTGATTGGGGACAAGTTTGTTGTATGGGGAATGCAGCCACCAAGAAGGCTGGAAAGGACTTGGTTTGGCACCATCCTATCCAAATCACTGCCACACACAGAGAACCAACTGGAAGTCCTGCTTAAAGAGGCTTTGAGGGTGTGTTGAAATCCACCTAGAACCCCCTTGATCTAATGCAACTTAGTTTTGGGAGGAGGAGGAAGAGGTGGAGGAGGATGCTCCGAGGCTGCTCTGTATGTCCCACCAGTATATTCTGAGTAGAACTCAGTTATGGCCCAGGAACGGACTCCAATAGTCCTTAAAATTATAACATCACATCCAGCATCTATGGGTTAGAGGTCTTCTGACTCCTAATCAGAGCTTCCTTAATTGCATATGTGGATCTCCTTATTTGTCTGTCCCCAGGATCTGTTGTCAAACCCTGGGCCTTCCTCGGGAACAGCAGGGCTATTATCATGCTCCACGGCTGTAAAATATGAAGAGTAGAGAGCTGTGTGGAAGGAGGCACATTAGGTAGCATTGGCTTCCTTGCAGGAAGGGTATGGAGGAGGGGGAGGTGGGAGATGAGAAAGACCACAGAAGAGAGGGAGGTGTGCGCCATGTAGAACACCAGGATGTATGGTCTCCTGGTTATACAGAAAGTGTATCTGCTCACATGCAGAGCTATAAAGAGATGGATCACCAATCACATGAATGATGATTAACAACAGACTGTGGATTTCAGGTTAGTTTTAGTTTCTTATAGTTTTCTAGAGTTCGAATGTTTTGTACTATTATTTTTAAATCAGAAAACAGACTTTTTTCAGTGTAAACATGAAGAATAACAACAACAGGAGGAGTAACAACAGCAAAGCCATGGCTTTCAGAGCTCAGCGTGTCCCTCTGCTCTTCTCTCTTCATGGAACTCTGGCGACATTTTGAAATGTGGCCTCTAGGAGAAAAGGGAAGAAGATACAGGATATGGGTTATGTACTCTGGTTGGGGTCTCAGATCGCTCCATGGAAAACCAGGTATTGATTCCAAGGTGAATATCTCAGCAGAGCATCAGTGCCATCCCACTAGAGGCTGGGTTTTCAGAGGCCCCTGTGGTTCCAGAAGCAAGGCTCAGCCTTCATTATTTCCTCCCATATTCCTCTTTCCAACAGATAACAACCACCAAGAATGCATATGTTGTCAAATAAAATCAGGTTTATTAACTTGCTGCAGCAAGGGAGAACATAGCCCCAACGTGGGCATCTCAGGTGGAAGGGATGGGGAAGGGCTTTTCATGATTTGGACTCATACTGGATAATTATGAGGAGGGGCCTGAGAAAACGAGGTCTAACCTGGATTGTATGCCAACACGGCGTAGGGGCCATTTCGTAATTGGGTATCTCAGCAATCTCTGAGGCAAGAGGGAAAAAGCAGAGCTGAGGAAGTCATCAGCAAGGAGATCACTAAAAAGGAGGGGCAAGGGGCAAGGGGCTGGTGGTCGCTTTGCAGCCTGGTGTGGCCTTGGGGGAAAGACTGATTTTTTTTGGCCCTTGCCACAGGGCCTGTCTCCACCTGATGATGTGCATGGCTGTTTTTCAGATTCTCACTCCCTGGGGTCCAGAGCTCGCTGTCGTTCCCGAGGAGAGGTGCAGGGGGGCAGGGTCTGTGGAGGCAACTCTGTCCACAGGCCTGGGTTAGGTGAGGATGGAATTTGCGACACTTTGGCTGCTGTCCAGGACTTTATCCTCTGTGGCGTTGTGTGGGGCTTGGCAGCGGGCGCAGGAGACCGCTCATTGAAGTCCATGGGTTAGGTCCTTTAACCCCTAACATTGAGGCTCTTGGAGACAGGTGCATAGAAGCAAGTACAGATTCCTCTAGCCTCCTGAAAGGTCTTGGCCTCCTTGTAGACACTGGGCAATGTAGGGCTATAGGCTTGGCCTGCGGAACCCTGCCTGGATTCCTCATGATTCACTTCTTTTTCTCCAAACATGCTTTCTTACCTGCGAACAGGGGAAATTATGACAACTTCTCTGGGTAAGGCCAGGGCGACTTTGAGTGGAACCCACATTGTATACTCTTGAGAACTGACTTCAAAGAAAAAGGTGATGTAGACACATGCCCATATCTCAACCTAGAGTGGAATCTTCTTCTGCGGCCAGAAGCAAACAGTGTGCTCACCAATGATGATGCATATCTGCCCACTGTCCCTGGGACCCTGATAAGGTCCGAGGATGGCTGTCTTCAGCTTCTCTACCCTTCCCTCATTCACCCTGCAGGGTGCCTCTTTCAGGCAGACCCCCTGTGTCAGACCTGCCTTTTCCTCTGCGCCTGTGGCTCCCCTCTCTGAACTCAGTCCTGGTCCCCTTCTCCAGGTAGGAGGGTGGAGGGCCTGAGGCCAAAGAGTTCAAGGAGAAGGTCTCTGAATCTTGGTCTTCTGACTCAGAAGAAGTGCAGCCATGGCCTCTGTCCTGGGGCCTGACCTGGACTTACTTTTACTACGAAGGGGCAGAACCAGCCTTATAGTTCTGCTCATGGGACCGAGCTGTCACCCATGGGCAACTCATCCTGACCACGGTGTGTCTGGGTGTATGGAAAATAATAGCAGCCACCTCATTCAAGTGGAGACCTTCCTGTCACTCACTAATGATGGTAGGCAGACATGGGAAGGAGGGCATATTTGCCTGTGACATTAGAATGAGATGAGCAGTGATTGGGCTTGGGCTCCAGTAGGCACTTGGAAAACAGCTTAGAGTGGTAGATGAAGCCCCAAGTTGATTTTATGCGGCAGTTTCCGAACTGGCAAATGTCTGTAATCTAAAGAAATCATAAACCGTGCTAGTGGTAAGGGAGCTGGATGGGCTGCCCTCTTCATGTATTTGAGATGACTTTGTGGTTTGGCGACAGGCCTGTTTGATCCTCTCACCTAGAAATCAGTTAGGATCTGCCAGAGAAACAAAATAATGTAGATGGCCCTGAAACTACTGCCCTACTGCTCTTTTTCCCCTTATCTGCAGAGAGCAAGGATTTTGTTGTTGTTGCTGCTGCTCCCAGACACAATTTGTATTAGTGACTATACTTCAGATTTTTCTGTACTGCACTGGAAGCCTGTACCAGCTTCACCTCCTGCTCCGGAATAACACGGCTCCCTGTTAACGATTATCTTCGCCATTGGGTTTGTCTATAGCATGCGTAGTGTAAAGCTGATCAGTTTGCTTTCATTAAGTTTTGAAGGACATCCCGAGCCTCCATCTTTTTTTTTTAATTTAAGATTTTATATATTTATTGGAGAGAGAGAGAGTGAGTGCACAAGTTGGGGGTGGAGCAGAGGGAGAAACAGACTCCTTCCTGAGTAGGGAGTGCAATGCAGGGCTTGATCCCAGGACCCCAGGATCATGAGCTGAGCTGAAGGCAGATGCTCAATTGACTGAGCCACCCAGGCAATCTTCCCCCCCCTTCCACCCCCCCACCCCGCCATCCACCCCGCACTCCACCACCAAGCCTCCATCGTATCTCCAGGTTGCTTCTTCCTTCCTCTTCCACAGTCCATGCCGAAGATGGGAAGCACAACCTGTGATCTCAGATGGAGGCCTGACCCTCACAGTCTGGGCCAGCCTTGCCTCATGAATGGATTTCTCCAACTTCCACAGGGAGCTAGTTGCCAATGTTTGTCATTGCTACAGACCCAGAAGGGAGAGAAAGGGGGTGCCAGCAGGAAGAAGCGGGAGCTGGGGCCGACTGCCGCTGACCTCGCCACCTGAGCACTCCTAGCAGCAGGCCTGTTTCAGCAGGGCCTATGCAAGGCCACATGGCTTTAAGTGAGGGAAGGCCTACTGAAAATAGGCCCCCCAACCCCCATCCTTTTGTAGAATTTTACTTTTATTTTATTTATTTATTTAGAATTTTCCTTTTAAAACTAATGCAGCAGCTTTTGGTCTCAGGTACTGACCGGATGGAATTATTATTATTATTATTTTTTACATCCAGCTTCTGAGGTCCTCAGAAAGAACGTTTGTAGCCATGCATTCTTTATGTGGTCTTTGATTAATAAACAGGAACCCACCTTTCTGGACTGACAGAGAAACGGTTTTTTTCTGTTTGCGGCTCCCGTGTGTAGGGTCCATGAATGGGGGCTTTGAGAACTTGCCCTTTCGTGGCCACATATCAAAGTGCTGCTCACACACACATGGATCGACCTCACAGAGGTGCGGTCCTGGGCCACCGCCCGTGTGGCCGCCCACTGCGGTTCCCTGCTGGCCGCCTCGTCGGGCCACAGGGCTGGGGGTGTGATGGCCCAGTTTTCCTCCCTGGGATGAAGGCCGACCCACCAGGAAGAAGGGGGAGACCACCAGCATCCATTCTCCACCGAGTCCTAAAATAACTATATTTATAATTACTTGTATGTGTTCCTTTTTGTGGCCTTCCTCCTCTGGTCATATCCCTGCTTGGGAAGAGAAAGTTCATTTTTAAAGGTTTCCTGGCCTGATGTTCTTTGCTTTCTCTTCTCCTTTCCACTTTCTCCCCCCTTCTCTCTTCTCCCTTCCTTTCTTTTCCTTTTCTATAGCCTCCTTCCCTCTTGTCCTTGGAGAGTGTGCCCTGATTCTCCCATGTTACAAGTGGGGGCTCTCCTGGAGTTTTTCTGTGCCACCTCTGAGCTCTGATGATTTCGTGGGGCTCCAGGGTAGGGAAGCAGGCAGGACCTGGCCAAGCAGCAATGACCATGGTTAGGTCCATGCAGACGGCGAGGGTGTGCAAAGGGCCAGGGCTTTGTCTATGAATCCTAAAGTCCGAGATTGGGCTGATGGAAGCTTTGAGTTTCAGTCAGAGGTTCAAGGCACCACAGCACAACAATGGGAAGCAGGTTGAGCTTTTGTCAATGTCAAGGGCATTGGTCTCTGAGGGCTCTTCTGTCTGGGGAAAGTCATCTTCTAATCTTGGGGTTCCATTGACTCATGTTAGGCAAAATGCTAGGATGCAGCTTTGGGGTGTCTGTAACTAGAAACACAGACCTGGCAGTTGGCCTGGGGGTGTGGGGAGGAGGCAGAAATGAACCCACTCTGTTCTCTCCTCCCTTCTCCCCTCTGGTCCTGTCCTCTCACTCCATATGGATCTGTGAGGAAGATGGAGATATGGTCACCTTGGGTTAAATCTTGGCAGCGTCCGAGTCATCCTTACTCTGCCGCCATCTTGGAGAGCTTTCAGGAAAGATCTTGCAGAGGTGAGGAGACATTCAGGCATCGTTAGAGCAGGGTAAGTGGTCATGGGAGGGGATTGGAGGCTCTCTTTTCTCTTATACAGCTGGTCCCAGGTAAGGTAGCTCAGGGGACTCTCATCGTGTAATTCTTTAATTGGAATCTAATGAGGTAGGATTTTTGGGTCTCCTGTGCCCTCATGTATTGGCAGAGAAGGAGTCTGGATTTGATCTGAGTGGAGAAGAGAGTAGCAGGAATGGAAAGCTGTGAAAAAAATAGAGAGACTAACCCTTAGTTCTCTCAATGCCTCCTCTCTCCACTGTGAGTCTCAGAAGGCCCTGTGAGATGAGCCAGGAAGGAACCATGATGCTCATGTTACACATGACCATGCTGCTCTCATCCCTGCTCCACCCTGTACTCCTGCACAAGGAGAGGAAGCAGAAGAAACATGAGATGGTGAAGTTGCTTGCTGTGATTCTTAGAAACCCTGACAGTTGTCCAGAGGATGTCATCTGCCTGATTCTGCCATAATCCCCAGCCCTTTTTGTAGGGATAATGTCAGGGGGAAATGAGGAAATGATGGGAGTAAACTGTTGACAGAGATGCTGCCGTGAACAGCAGGAAGTGTAAGGTTCACTCTGGTTTTTAATGTTTCTGTGCTGATGGCACTCTGTGGGAACCTGCCTGGCTTCTCCAGACACCCTGGTCCTGTCCTTGGCTTGGCCCTGACAGGAGCCCCTACCCACCCAGTCCCCTCACTCTCTCAGACTGAGATCACCAACAGCCCCAGGAAGCTAGAAGACCATTCCTCTCTTCCACCAGATCTAAGAAAATAAAATTGGGCCCCTTGATGTACGTCCAGGCCATAGGGAAGTTCATAGGTTTCCAGAACAAGGGCCCAAGTGCCAGATCTTTGTCATCTGGACCACCAAAGGAAGCCCCTGGGGGGCCAGGAGGTGAGATCTGATTAATGAGGGGTTCAAAGGAAGTTAGGCCAGGTCCCAGCAGGCGGGCAGCAGGAGAGTAAGAGTTGTAATTAAGAGTTATCCCAGCCAGTGCTTGATCTATACTTTTCTAGGCTTTGCAAAGCTTTTGTTGCCCTGATGCTGGTATTGCTGGTAGTGAAGAACTGAGGGCCATGACTTTTTCTAAGGGCCTTATTGTGGAAAGAACAACTTTGGATATCTGCTTATTATCCAGGCTGAAATACACCCCAGAACAAAAATTTGAGCAAGTCCCTCATTTACCAAAGGGTTTCATCCATCTGGGACAGCCCAAGGTTCTGGAAGATGAGGCCAATTCTGTTCTCTGGCTTGAAGCAAGGCAGGGGTATTTGTCTTAGTGTCAGAGTTTCCTTGAACCTGTGCTGGGCACTGTATATAATTGAAGAGAGGAGCCAATGTCTGCTGCAGTGCTGACCAAAGGGTATTGGTTCCTCAGAATTTTCTTCCATAAAGGGGGCTTTGAGTTGGAGTAAATTTGGAAAATTCTGAATTTTACATCCCTCTCATGGATGATGACCATGCCTGTTATCATGGTAAGTCCTGAGAAGTCCTACAGTAAGGAAACCATTTAACCTTGTTCCACTCAAAATGGGTTGGCATTACTTGGAAATTCATGGAACTGAATTTTCAAGGAGCTCCATTTAACAGCCCATGGGACATGTCAAGTAAAACACAGTAGAATAAAGTAATATATAGGTAAGGATGACACAGTAAGTTTCTTCCCAGTGTGCAAAGGATTGAGATAGGAGATTTCGGATTGTACACACAGACACACAGAGGAGTTAACGTGCGATGTTTTTTCTGACTTTGTTTTCATGTCTGCAGAGATGAGTAATACACCGTTGGAAGTTGCTGTGTAGCCGTGTAAGACATTGTCCTTACTCTTGTCTTGTTGAGGAGGCATAACACACACACACACACACACACACACACACATGCACACACGCTCAAGGTAACTACCTATCCTGAGGGGGAGAGTAGGTTCTGAGAGGGGAGAAGCTAGGGTAGACTGAGGTGGAAATGGCGCCTGGCGGAAGAGGAAGGAGTGAATGTTGGTGGGGCTGTGGAAGAGCCAGGGAAGGAGGGCCAGGAGGAAGGTGCCTGGTTCTGACCTGTCCCAGAGAACTGCTTTTGCTCTCCCTCATGCAGTCCTTCCAGTCTAAGGGGGAGCAGAGAACTTGGGTCCTGACAGATATGGTGGGGAGGGCCCCATGGAAGGAGGCAGGGGCCGTGTGGGGGCCTACTTAGAACCTCAGGGGAAGGTCAGGCGTGGCTTTCTCTGGAGGTACTTGCTTTGATGCTTCGCTCCCTGCAGCAAGGCTGGGGAGGTGCCTCAAATTTGAGGAGCAGCTCAACCTTGTTCAGTTAGCCACATGCTGAGGGCAGCAGGCAGGGGGCCGTGACTCTGGGTGCTTTTTGTCATCATAAACTCCTTTGTGCTCAAAATCTTTGTGGCTTGGGCCTGGCAGGGGGGCAGGAGAGAGCCCGGATTTCTGTGTGCCCAGAGGAGGAGGATGTGACATGTGGGCGCACCCGGCCACCAGGCAGCACCTGTTGAGGGACCCATTTGGAGCCAGGGCAAGGGGCATTCTTGACTCCTGCCTTAGGACCTCCCCTGCAGCTGCCTGGGTGTGGTCCCACATTCCACTTGTGATGCCGATGTCCCCAAGCCCTGAGAGGGGAAGAGGATCCTCGGGCCTCAGGGCTCTGCTCTGTCCCCGTGGCTGTGACCCACACCACCGGGGCAGCACCAGTGGGTGGATCCAGTACCTTGCCTTGGCCTCCAGTCTGAGAAGCAGAAGCAAATTTCACAGCCAAGGGCTCAGAGTCAAATTTGTTTTAAGTTATTCAAACGTATGACATCTTAAAAACTGGGGGTAGGGAGCAAAGGCAATGAGAGGCAGAGAGGAGGGACAGAGAACGAACACCAACACGGAAAGGGTCCGTGTACTTCCAACCGACTGGCTCCTACTCTGACACAAGACACTTGGAGGAAAAAGCTTTTGGCTGCATTCAGAAAGTGGGAAAAACCCAACACAAAAGTAGAAGAAGAGTTTTTTTAGGGTAAGGAAAAGTAGGCCAAGAAATTACTTAAAGGCTTTCTGATGACCTCAGAGGTCACGGTACTTGTTCCCAGTAATGTAAGACACAGGGGAGAGCAGTGACAGGAAACATGACAACTCAGCAGAGTTCCACACTGCAATACTATGTGCATTTTCTCCTAGAACCACTTTCATCCGAGAACCCTAAAACAGTTCACAAATTTACAATAATTCAAACTCACAGCATACCCGAGGGAGGGCAGGATGTTGTTTTGCTTATTTTATACGTAGGAGGGTTCCAGCACAGTGAGCTTGATGATCCGTCCTAGTAAGAAGGGCCTGCCTGGGGCTCAAAGAAATCCTGGGCTCCTCAGCTCCCACCAGACCCCTTCCTTCCTGGCAGGCCTGCCCCAGGGCCCCACATCTCAACAAGCAAATAGCTATTGGCAAATTGTCACCTCTTTTCCTGTTAGTTTAAAAATAGGTGTAGAGATGCCTGGGTGGCTCAGTTGTTGAGCGGCTGCCTTCGGCTCGGGTTGTGATCCTGGGGTCCAGGGATCGAGTCCCGCGTTAGGCTCCCCGCAAGGAAGCCTGCTTCTCCCTGAGCCTATGTCTCTGCCTCTCTCTGTTGTCTCTCATGAATAAAATAAAATCTTGAAGAGAATAGTTCTACACTCAAAAGTTATAATAAATTTTAAGGTAATATATATAGGAAAATACATAATGTATGATAAAAAATTAAGATCGGATTCCCTTTTGGCTCAATGGCCTCATTTTATTCTCTTCTTTTGCCTTTGCAAATCAGTGAAAAGGCAACACTTGAGACAGAGGTTTTCTTTTCCAGAAGGAGAAGGAAGCTAAGGAGTTGCCTTTTTAGCTGAGATGCTGTGAGATGGTGGGAGGGGAGGAGGGTTGGGGAGGGGATGATGGGGGTGCGTGGGTGGAGGACCTTGTTCGTCTTGGTTGAAAGCACCCCAGAAAATATTCATCTTAGTTTTTTACCTCAGGAAGTCTAAGAGCTCCGTGAGCTTTTGCTAGCCATTGGGATTTTCCTTCCCAGCGAGGGCTTCCTATACCTGAGGATGCTCCCTTCTTCCTCAGGGCCTGAGCTAGAAGGAGGCAAAGGGGCCAGGGTGGCTGTGACTTCAGGGCAAGAGGTATCTCAGTTTCCTCACTTGGGGTCTTGCCCTTCATTTTCTGCATCTGAAAGCAAGGAATAAAGATACTGAACCTCACGAGGATTTTAGATATTCCATGCTCTATTTACGCACGACTTTCATCTTTGGTTCCAACAGTGCTGTGTTATGCACCCTAACGATGGTAATATCAACACTCCCTTGCTGTTTGCACAGTGTTTGGCAGTTGGCAAAATGCTTCCACATATGCTCCCCAAAACCTCGTGTGAGGCCAGGCTCCACAGACATGTTACCAATCTCATTTGAATACTCCCATTTTAATTCTGGGATCTTTTGAAGGATGTTGTTGATCTGAGCACTTGCCCCCAGACTCTTGGGGTCATTATAAACCATCTCAAACAGAGACTGATCATAGCTGGCCTCCACTAACAAGTGATACCCAGTCCTGGTAGTCAGTTCACACATGAAACCTAATAATCCGCTTTGTTTGATGATTTCAGATTAGTTGTTAACATCAATATAACTGACTGGAAAATTCTACCCACCTGCCTACCTAATCAAGTGTCCTTTGGCCTTCCAGGAAGTGCCGTAGGTTCTCAGATCTTGTCAGGGCATTGGAGATCTGAGCAATTCTCGACTCTCTATTCTTCTTCTCATCCCCACTCCCAGTTTCTAAATCCCCCAAATACCAAGGACCACAAAAATTATGCAAGAGTGCTTAATTTTGAAAGGAGATGAAATGCATCCATAGAGATCTCTCTGTACTTCCAGAGAATATTAATAACCTGACTAAACATGGTATAAGTATAATTCTCTTATCTGCTCTGATTGGGAGACAATGGAGGGCGAGTTGAGGATAGTTAGGGACCTTATGGATTTTCATCCTTCATTACTCAGCAGGGAGATGCTTCTCATGGTATTCCAGAAGGGAGGGGGAGCCACTGCAAGTCATACCATGCATCACATTGACTCATGGCCAGATCTTGAGAAAAATTCACAGAAGTCAGGAAATTCCCGGAGAATGCTCTCATTTCACCCTCTGCTGACCCTGCAGTGAGAGCATAGGTAGGAGGGTCAGGCTGGAGGACATTTTTAAACAAGGAAAAATCAAAGCACTTCTGTTGCTTCTGCGTGCCTGTGGTGGGGCAGAGTCCTTACGGGCCTGGTTGAAAATGCACAATCGGCTTTGAGCCCCGGTGACCTGGGGCGGCCAGCACTGGTCTGTTCCTTCATTCTAGACTATTATTTTTGCAAAACTCCCTCTCTGTCCCACCCGGCTTTGTTTCCCTTCGAGGACCAGAGTCTTTCCCTCTGGGCAAAGCAAGATGCCCATGACCTCCACTTCCAATGGATAGAGCCAAATTTAGAGTTGGGGTTGCTCATTTGAGCTTTGTATATAATTGAGCCTGGCACAAAGGGTTATCATTAGGAGGAATGGCATGAAATGAAAATAAAAAAGGGAAAGCTGGTACCCAAATTAGAAAAGATTTTCTGAGGAGAGACACAGTGGTAAGGCTGAGAGGTCTAATCTCAGAGGCGTCCTTAAGAGAAAGGACTGAGTATTAACAACGCCTGGATGGAACAGTTAGAGAACCTAATATGGCCATCTCTTAGGGTCCCTTGCTTCTAAGTGTGGCAGATGCGAGGGGATCGTAGTCCTAGTTGGTGAAAGTAGCATCAGGGCCTGCTCCCAGGGCTGCAGAGTGCGCTGGGAGAAACAGGCTAATCCAATTAATCAATGTTCACCAATCGTGTCCAGGGCTGGGCATCGTCACCTTGGTCTGTATGACAGTAGATGCTCCTGGGGGCTTCTGAGCCCTTTGCTCTGCCATTGACTTGGGGAACACCTTGGTCTAGAACCTGGCTGCTCATTGCCGAGGGAAATGGGACCATGACCCCTGGTCCCCTCCAACTGGGCCACCCACCACTTCCTTACTCATGGGTAAAGGGGGCATCCGGAGGCTAGCCAACGAGCCTTCCTGTCGGAGGTGCTGTCCCCGCTGAGCTGGCGGGTGGGCATGCACGTGTCCCCCTGCCACTGCCCAGAGGTCCTGGGGCCTTGTCGTGTGAAGAGGAGCCAAGGGCCCCATGTAGCGGGCACAGCGCGGCTCCGGTCCAGCTGCCCTGGCCACCTGCAGCTCGGGCCTGGCGGCGCGGGGTTCCAGCCCCTCGCCAGACTGTCTCTGCTCCCCGCATTCCCGGTGGCGGCCCAGCTCTGTGTGACCCCGGCTGCTAATATTCTTGGGTTCGTTCAGACTACCCAGCTGGCTCCGCTCCGGGCTTCCTGGCCTTGTTAAAACCAAAACGCCGTCTTTTACAACCCGGCTCTTTCCATCAAGTTCATCGAGCAGCCGCGTTTTACAAGCGCGATGGCCCCTTTGGTGAGCTCTTCCTGGGGGGGGTGGGGGGGGTGGGGGGGCATGGGCGGGCAGCCTGGGCTTCGGCAGGGTCTGGCCTGGGCTATGTTATTTCTTAATGATAGTTAAAAAGAAAATAATGAAGTTCAAAGGTGAGTGACCCTCCAAGAGGCAAGATTAAATGGGTTGATTTGGGAATCGTTCAACCCTGGAGGCATTGCTAGGGAACATAATCTATTTTGAGTTTTTCTTCCCGAGCCAAAGTTGGTTATGGTGTGGGAATAACCTTTTCATTTTGTCTCTCCCTTTCTCCATGCGGCAACAATATTCGCAGTGAGGAATATACTGGTTGTGTAAACGACCCTTCAAAAAAGCACATAAAGGTATTATATGCAGTCACATGTGTCTCCCTCCAAATGGGGATTTTCATAGAGACACATAGAGATATCTTTCACACCGTGTATGTCAAAAAACAGCCAATTTAGAATTTGGCAGAGCAGCCCTGCCTGAGGAGTAGAAAAGCTTGGCTTGGGGCTTGACAAACAATCCCATAAAACCCACACTTGCTTTTATTGAATGGTGATGCATGAAAGACCCAGGGTGGCCAACTTGAAGAGGAGCCAGCAGTCACAGTATTGTCCATAAAGGGTGGCAGCAAAGTTTCTTTTAGCTGAAATTCAATCTATTCCTAGAAAAAAAAAAATGCTTCCAATACTGCTTGGCTGGACTTCACTCTTGTGCTTCTTTCTGCTGTAATATCGTTTAAGTTCCTTTAATGTCCAAGATGCAACATCTTTTACATTTGGTCTTCCTGCCTCCAGCCTCACCCCCTCCAGTTCAGCCTCCACAAGGCTGGCTGCCAGAGAAATCTTTTAAAAATGCAAATCAAATCTGTCGCTCTCCTACTTAAAGCCCTTCAGTGGCTCCCCATTGCCTGCTAAAGTTCAAATTCCTTAGCTTAGCAGACAGGCTCCTCAGCCATCTGTCCATGCTGCTTTTAAAGCCGTGTCACTCAAAGTTTCCCATCCCTGTGCACCCCACCCTCCAGCTATTTCAAACCGTCAGGCCATAATCTGCAAGCCTCGTGCATTTGCACATACGATTCCAGTCCACCTGGAGTGCCCGGGGACATGAGTGGCTCAGTGACAGCTTCTGCTGCACAGGGCAAGGGGGACAAGACTGGTGTGGAGGGGAGTGCAGGTAGTACTTCTGACCAGGGTATTCGGAAAGGGCCTCTTGAGAAGGGGCCTGAGCAAAGGCGGAAGGAGATGAGAGAGTGAGTCATGCAGATACCCAAGGAAGGAGCATTCCAGGCAGAGGGCCTGAGGTGGGAATGCGCCTAGTACCTGTTCACACTGGTGATTGAAAAAGGAAATGTCCTCGATGCTGCTGTCATGTTTATGTCCAGGGCTGAAGATGTGATGAGGATCACATCCTCACAGCCCTCTGAGGGGTGTTTAACCCACATCTGACCTGTAATATTCCCAACGGCAATTTATTTTATCAGTCCTTCCCCATTCTTCCTTTACAAACAGCCCCACAGATGTCATATATGGATTGTCTCTCAAGCATTTGGGTAAAATTGTGAATTAAGGGATCACACCTTCCTCCTTAAACACACCTCATTTTTATTGTGGCAACATACATATAACATGTAGTATTTTAACTATTTTTAAGTGTACGGTTCTGGGGCATCAAGTCCCCTCACACTGTCAGTTAGTCATCACCACCATCCAGTTCCAGAACGTCCTCATCCTGCCCAACCAAAATGCTGCCCAGTTAAACACTACCTGTGCCCACTTTCCCCTCTGCCACGGCGGCCACCGTTCTGCTCTCTGTCTACCCCAGGAACGTCACACAAGGGGAATCATAATGATGTTTCATGGATGGGCTTTTGCAACTGGCTTATTTCACCTACTGCACATGATGTCTTTAAGGTTTATCCATTTAGCATGTGTTGAAATTTCCTTCCTTTTTATGGATGAATGATATTCATATAGAATATAGACGTATGTATGTACATACAAATACATGCATACACACACACACACACACCACGTTTTGTTCATCTGTGTATCATTTATGAACCTTCACAATATTGTCTGTCTGAAGGGTAGCGTGAATGCTGCTGATGTGAACATGGGCATACAGACACCTGCTCTCACTTCTTTTTTTCCCCCTCTTCTTTAAAGGTACTTTTTTGAACAGGAACCCATTTTGGCTGCCTGGGGCTGACCTTCTTTGGTCAGCTCCCACCTGCTTTGCTTTATTATCTTGATTGATGGCCAACACTCCTCTTTAGCTCAACCCTCCACTGCTAGGAATTTAGAGGCTTGAATAATTCACACAGAAGTAACAGGGTGATGACTTTCTTCATGTCACTCCTCAGGAAGTCACTAATGCTGCTGGAAATAGAGACCAAGGATTTCCCCAGGGCCAGGTGTTCCGATCTTCAGAGGGTGGCCCCCCAGAGGCCAAGGACTATAGGGGACGGGCAGTGTTCTTCCTGGAGGAGAGTCAGTGGCACATCCTGGTCAGGGCTCCTGGGCGTCTCTTTGAAGGGCCTTGTGTGGTGGCTATAGCAGAACCTAGATGAAGACAAGGCCATGGTGTTGGGGGGCCCCGGGCCAGCCCATTTCATTCAGTGGCTATAGACTGTACCTGTTCCTACTCCTTGGGCAGCTGGCCTAAATAGCCCTTGAAGTTGAACAAAAAAAGATGCAAAAGAAATTTATATTTTAAAAAGAGTGCTTTCAAAATAGAGGAGGCCCAGATAGGAGGGAGAATGGAATCAATAAGAATGAGCACTCACACGGGAGTCAGCCAGGTACCGGTGAAGATGAGGGTCTTGTCGACCATGGGCTTTGTCCAGTCTATCCAAATTCTGTGAGCCTCAGTTTCTCTGTTTGCAAGTGGGCAGAGTCTCATTGTTGGGATTAAGTGAGAAAACATATGACTAACCTTATTTGCATGTTAGCATTATAATCACCTGGGATACTTTTAAAAAAAGATTTGTTTATTTATTTGAGAGAGAGAGAGAGAGAGAGAGGGAGAGCATGTGTGGAGTGGAGGGGCAGAGGGAGAATGAGAGAGCTCAAGTACTCTTCACTGAGAGTGGAGCCCATCAAGGGGCTTGATCTCATGACCCTGAGATCACTGCCTGAGCTGGAACAAAAATCAGTCGCTCTACCAACTGCAGCACTCAGGCACCCCTCACCTGGGATGCTTTTAAAACATTGGCTGCCTGGGCACTATCCCCAGAGAACCCCAATGTAGTTGGGGGCATCTGTAGTGTTTACAAAGCTCCCCAGGACACCTTAATATGCAGTCAAGGTGGCAAATCACTGGCCTAGCGTATAGGAGATTCTCTGTGAATGTGGTCTCTCCTCAGTTCTCTGCTCTCCCTTCATGCCTGCAAACACCCCATAAAACATGTGCCCTCCTTCACCTGGCATGGCCTTGGGATCAGCCGCTGTGATTTGTTTCCCGGCCCTAGGACAGGGTGCTGGTCACTGAGCTTACGAGAGCCTTAGTTTCCTCGAATAGTAAAATGGGATTAAGAATAGAGTCCGCCTCAGTTTTCCACAACCATCAGAAGAGATAACTTAGCACGTGGCCTGATGATAGAAAGCACTCTGGAGACGCCGGCTCTTCCAGTGAATGTGGTGAGAAGTAGCGTGTCCTCTGCGCTGCAGCCAGCCCTCCTCACTGCCCCCAGAGCCACCGAGGCTTCTCTCGCCTGCCTGCCTGCCCGGGCTGGGCTGTCCAGTTCCAGCTCTCCTGCTGAGCCACGTTCCTGGGAGATGCCTGGTGAGAACTTGGGATCAGACTGAGTCAGAGGTATTTGCAGACTTGACTCACCAGGTCTTAAAACCAGAAGACTGCCCTGTGGGTCTCATGACGTTCCTGGAAAATAAAAGAAGTGAATATTATTGGGTTGAGTTCATCAGACACTCACCCTCCCTTTTGTGTGTCGGGTGTTCTGAGAGGAGCAAGCAGCAAGCCTGCCAAGTCTGAACCATCAAAGGAAAGGCCCGGCTGCAATGCTGAGGGATCTTTCTTCTGCAGACAGGTTTCATCCTCTTCCCACAGACTTCTGTTTCTCTGGCTCCCTGCGGCTACCCCCCGTTTCTCCTCCCTCTGGGCTCCTGGGAAAATGTTCCCAAGGGCTGCCTCTGGTGAGGTGTGTCAGAACTGAGCTATGCTGGAGGGCTGGGTGTGGGCTGGGAAGGGCCATCTGGACTCCAGAGAACAAGAGAGGGGAAGTTCTTCTGGAGGGAGAATTTCTGGAAACTGACACTGAAACAACAGCCAGGTAGGGCACCCATTTCTCTGATGCCTCCTTTATCCCTGAAGATAGTAAACTCTGACATTTCCACATTCCAGCTGACTCTAGAGCTGCTGCTTTAGCAAAAGCCACTGGCATTTTGTAATTTCTCACCCGCAGCTGCAAAATCCTAACTGGTCTTCTGCTCCTGCTGTGTGAACTCCCTGCCCAACAAAGCCAGGTAAACTTTTCAAAGTACAAAACTATCACACACACACACACACACACACACACACACACACACACACCCTTATGCTTAAAACTTTCCCAAAGCTTTCCGTTGCTCTTAGAATAATGGCAAACTCCTAAACAAGTTTAACAAGACCATGTGTATCAGGATTTGGCATGGTTGTGAATGATAGAAAACCCAGTTTAAAGGAGTTTGAACAGATAAGATTTTCTTTTCTCATACAAAATGTCTGTGGTAGAACCAGCTAGGATTGGCATGGCAATTCTCCAAAGTTATCAAGGACCCAGTGCTCTTGCTTCATCATCTATAGCAGACAGTTTCCACCTCGTGGTCCAAGAGGGCTGCTTGAGCACCAGCCATTGCAACCAAATCCCAGGCATAGGAAGGAAGAATTGCACAGAGCACTTCTACTGGCATCTTTCTGCCCAACATTTAGTTACTAACTGCAGTTAATTGGAAGAGAGGCTGGAAAATGTAATCTTTATTGTGGTCAGGGACCGAAAAAGGAGAAAGAGAAAAATGAATGTTGGGCAACACTGGCAGTATATATCGTACACTACATCTCCTGACCCCTACTTTCTTCTTGAGCATCATCTCACCTCCTGCTTCATTCCCCTACCTATCTGCATTCCTGTCACACGGGTTTTGTCTAGGAGTCCCACATATTTGCAGAACTTCCTCCTGCCACAGTCTCTTGCTCAGACTTCTAACCTTTCTCCTCTTCTAATTTGACTACTCATCCTCTAGAACTCTGGTCAAGGAGCATTTCCTCAGGGAATCTTCCTCGATTATGTCAATCCTCCTATTTAGATGCTTATAGCATGTTGATGGTATCATTGTTGCAATTACACATTTATGTATGTAATCATTTGATTATTTCCTGCCCCCACAATGAGGTCAGGGTTTAGGTCTGGCTTTGCACAGCATAGAGCATTCTGCTGGACATACTGTAGGTACTCAATAAATATTTGCTGAATGAATTAATGAATAAATTTAGCTATTATCTCAGACAAAATTAAAGAGGCTAAGACTCAGCAAAAGATTTTCCTAGGCAAGCAGTGGTGGTGGGTGGCCAGGAGGCCTGGGAGGATGCAGTAGAGCCAGGAGAGAGTCCTAAATGATTCAGATTGAGTAGCCTTTCGGGTGTGGCAGAGAAGAAGACTGACCTGGCTCTCAGGGGACCGGTGTTCTGGTCCTGATTCAGGCACCAATGGCTGCACGGCACCTGGAGACAGTGACAAGTGGTCAGATGCTGGATATACTTTGAAGGCAGATTGGCTGTGGGGGGTGATGGAAAGAGGTAAGTCAAGGGTTAGCCCTGGGTGTTTGGCTGAGCAAAAACGATTTTCATAGGCAGATGGTAGTGGGTAGCCAGGAGGGCTGAGGGGATGCAGGAGAGCAGGGGAGAGTCTGAAAGGATGGAGGACTTCCCCTAAGAAGGGGAAGCCAGTGAGAGGAGCAGGGTTTGGGGAGAGGAAATGAAGGGTTTATTTGCAAATGGATGGTAGGTTCCCACAGGCAGCTCCACACTTCATCTCTCTCCCTGGAGGCTGGGAATCCCCAGAGCAAGGGTAGCTCCAGGCTGGTGGATATAATTGGTGATGACTGGGAATGCCAAATGGGTGTAAAACAGATTCAAAAAAGGGTCAGGGGGCACCTGGGTAGCTTGGCTGGTCAAGGGTCTGCCTTTGGCTCAGACCATGATTCTGTGTCCTGGGATGGAGTCCCAAATCAGGCTCCCTGCTCATCAGGGAGTCTACTTCTCCCTCTCCCTCTGCCCCCCACCCCGCCCCCCGCCCCTGTGCTCTCTCTCTCACTCTGCACTCTCTCTCTCAAATAAATAAAACCTTAAAAAAAAAAAAAGGGGTCAGCCTTTCAAAGTGGGTAGTTACCAGCCAAGAAGTGATTCAGTCTGACCCAGCAATAAGATTGAAAAGAAAGTGGTCAGAAGACCTTGACCCCGCAGGCCTTGATAGGAAGCAGTCACTTTCTTCTAAAGGCCAGTGACCAGTGAGAGGGAAGGCATATCCTTCCCTGCATGGTCACTGCAGACACCTTTGAAAATGCAGAAAACGATAATCCTATCACATGTCCAACATCTTCATGTACTTCCTCCCAATCTTTGTTTTACACATTTTTCTATCAGCAGTTGAACTCATCCACAAAACACAGTTTGGCAATTTCCTTTCTCACTGAACAGTAGAGCACGTGTTTCTAAATTGCTTCCTGGGGAGATTATACTGACCTACTCTCCTGCAAACAATGTATTAATATGCCTCTCTCCTGGCAATCTTTGCAAATTTTACAAGTGAAAAATAGCAATTTATTATTCCTAATTCCTAATTATTTCAGTTCATAATTCATTGTTATTTGAATTTGTGATTCTTTCATGTCTAGAGAGAATGAGCACGTCTCAAATGCTTATTAGTTCCATACCTATTTTTGAAATATATTTCAATATATATATTTTCCATACATGTATTTTTCAATATATTTTACTTCAGAATTCATTAATCTGCAATTCTTTTATTTCTAGAGAGAATGGAAACTTTTCAAATGCTTATTAGTTATATATATTTTTTTCAAAACTGACTTTTACAAAGTTATTTATTTCTAAGATGGCAAATAGGGACCAGAATCACCAAAATTTAGTTAAAACTCACCTTTCCCACCTCTAGGAGCAGCATCTGCCCCAAGCAGTTGTATGTATGAGGAAGATGGGGGTGGCAATGGGGAGAGGAAGAAGAGCCATGACGGAAAGGTTGGACTCAGTGGTTGGTGACCCTGGTTCCCAAGTCAGCCTCCAGCACACCTTTAGAAGGGTGAGGCTCCAAGTTTTCCGAGCAAACCAGTAGATGGCAACATTTGCTGTGCAGCTTTTTGGGGTTGCTGCCACAATCTGATCCACCAGATGGGTTTTAGCATCCACTGGCAGGCAAACTGGGAGCCAGTGGCCCAGGTAGGGACTGTATCTGGTTTGGCTGTGTCTCCAGAGCCCAGTAGGGGACCTGGCATTTGTTCTGTGACTGAATGATGGGAAGACTGAAGAGTTGCTAGGAGAGTGGAGACCGTGGCCCTCTGTGTTTTCCGTTCTGTTCTCTGGTATGTCACTAAACATCAAGTCCTTTACTCACACAGGTCTCTGTCTCTATACCTTCTGAAGTCAATCCAAACAATAGCAAACATTCCTTCTAACTCTGAAATTCTTTGAAAATAACCTAAGCTTTTTTTGCTTTTCTTTTTGAAAAGTGTCCTCTTATATGAAACAAAAGAAAAATATTGACCTCCCATGAGGTTGCCAGATAAAATATGGGACATTCAGTTACACCCAAATACCAGATAAACAAGGGATACTTTTTAAATTTATCTAAAAAAATTTTTTTATTGGAGTTCAATTTGCCAACATATAGCATAACACCCAGTGCTCATCCTGCCAAGTTCTCCCCTCAGTGCCCATCACCCAGTCACCCCCCAACCCCCGCCCACTTCCCCTTCCACTACCCCTTGTTCATTTCCCAGAGTTAGGTGTCTCTCATGTTTTGTCTCCCTCACTGATATTTTCACTCCTTTCCCCTTTATTCCCTTTCACTATTTTTTATAATCCCCAAATGAATGAGAACATATAGTGTTTGTCCTTCTCCGATTGACTTACTTCACTCAGCATAATACCCTCCAGGTCCCTCTACGTCAAAGCAAATGGTGGGTATTTGTCGTTTCTAATGGCTGAGGAATATTCCATTGTATACATAAACCACATCTTCTTTATCCATTCATCTTTCGATGGACACCGAGGCTCCTTCCACAGTTTGGCTACTGTGGACATGGCTGCTAGAAACATCGGGGTGCAGGTGTCCCGGCGTTTCATTGCATCTGAATCTTTGGGGTAAATCCCCAACAGTGCAATTGCTGGGTCATAGGGCAGGTCTATTTTTAACTCTTTGAGGAACCTCCACACAGTTTTCCAGAGTGGCTGCACCAGTTCACATTCCCACCGACAGTGCAAGACGGTTCCCCTTTCTCCACATCCTCTCCAACATTTGTTGTTTCCTGTCTTGTTTATTTTCCCCATTCTCACTGGTGTGAGGTGGTATCTCATTGTGGTTTTGATTTGTATTTCCCCGATGGCAAGTGATGCAGAGCATTTTCTCATGTGCATGTTGGCCATGTCTATGTCTTCCTCTGTGAGATTTCTCTTCATGTCTTTTGCCCATTTCATGATTGGATTGTTTGTTTCTTTGGTATTGAGTTTAATAAGTTCTTTATAGATCTTGGAAACTAGCCCTTTATCTGATATGTTATTTGCAAATATCTTCTCCCATTCTGTAGGTTGTCTTTGAGTTTTGTTGACAGTTTCTTTTGCTGTGCAGAAGCTTCTTATCTTGATGAAGTCTCAATAATTCATTTTTGCTTTTGTTTCTCTTGCCTTCATGGATGTATCTTGCAAGAAGTTGCTGTGGCCAAGTTCAAAAAGGGTGTTGCCTGTGTTCTCCTCTAGGATTTTGGTGGAATCTTGTCTCACATTTAGATTTTCCATCCATTTTGAGTTTATCTTTGTGTATGGTGTAAGATAATGGTCTAGTTTCATTCTTCTGCATGTGGATGTCCAATTTTCCCAGCACCATTTATTGAAGAGACTGTCTTTTTTCCAGTGGATAGTCGTTCCTGCTTTGTCGAATATTAGTTGACCATAGAGTTGAGGGTCCACTTCTGGGTTCTCTATTCTGTTCCATTGATCTATGTGTCTGTTTTTGTGCCAGTACCACACTGTCTTGATGACCACAGCTTTGTAGTACAACCTGAAATCTGGCACTGTGATGCCCCCAGCTCTGGTTTTCTTTTTTAATATTCCCCTGGCTATTTGGGGTCTTTTCTGATCCCACACAAATCTTAAGATGATTTGTTCCAACTCTCTGAAGAAAGTCCATGGTATTTTGATAGGGATTGCATTAAATGTGTAAATTGCCCTGGGTAGCATTGACATTTTCACAATATTAATTCTACCAATCCATGAGCATGGAATATTTTTCCATGATACCTTTTTTTAGTATGTCTCAAATAATGCATGACTCTGTAAAAATTGAAGCACTAAATGATTAAACAACATTCAGCTGGATCAGTTTATTGCATTTGGGCTTGTGTTTCTGGACTGATGATGATTATGTGGCGTTCATTCAACAAGTACCTATTGAGTATCTATTAGATGCCAGACATTATTTAGGCCCTGGTGACACAGCAGAGAATGAAATAAAGCAGTGTCTCTGTTTTCATAGGACTTATATCCTCATAGACCAAAAAATAATAATAATAATAATAATAATAATAATAATAATAATAATAATAAAACACCATAAAATATCAGGTGCTCATAGAGCTCAGAAGACTAATAAAGCAGGATAAGGGTCTGAGACCATGTGAGGGGGTGAAGGAGAGAATTAGGAAGTCTGCTGAACTTGACCTTCTGTACTCAACAGCCCCTAACCTCCACCAAGAGCTGTGTTTATAACAATAGGACCCTGATATTATTTCATAGAAATCAATGAAGCTGTATAAAAATGATGTCATCGATTCAAAGGCACGTGTCCACATCAGGGATCAAATGATCAGTTGCAGGGATGGGAGAGACCTATAAATCATTTAGTGCAGATCTTAGCTGAGCTGGAGCTGCAACCAAGTTTCCTGACAGCTGGGAGATAGTTTAGGAAGGTAGTATACTTGTTAAAAAGATGCTTCTGTTTTCAATTCCATTTGCCAGTCAGGGTGGATTGAGTCCTGACAACTCGATGTGTTTCTGAACTTTTAGCTGAAATGACAGTGAACAGGTTTTCCTCTTTAAGAAGTCTTCATACCTTCCAAAGCCAGCACTCTTAGGTTCAAGGCCGGGCTGGGGACCATCACACTAACTGCTTGCTGGAAAGGACACTTCTCTTATTCTTTTGCTAGCAGAGAGATGGCTGGAATCAGCATCATTACCATTACCATCTTTATGATCCTATCCAGGCTTCCAGGTTGTTCCTCTACCCCAGCTACTCAAGTGTCTATGGTTACATGAATCTTATGTTTTATTACGAAGCTGGAGATTTGGTCTACACCTTTGCTGGGCAAGGTGTGGTTCTCAGGCCAGTGGTATCCACATCACCTGGGAGCTGGCTAGAAATGCAGAGTCTCAGACCCCATCCCTGACCTGCTGAGTCACAGTCTGTCCTTTTACGATGTCCCAGGCAATGGCACACACATTAAGGTTTAGGAAACACTGTTGGAACATTTTGTGTGCTTGTATCCCTTGCATTTTACACCTTAGGCTTGTAAATGATTTCATATAAAGGCCTCTTGTCTGCTATGAGATTTGGATATATAGGGCTCATTAACTCTTCCTCAAGGAAAGCCAGATCAGTTTGTAGAGTTCTTTTTATCATGTTCAACTCATGGGAGTTATGCACTTAGACATATCTCATAGATGCTTGGTTTCTAAAGGAAGAACCTCACAGAAACCCAAGGAAATGAAGTTTTGGTGGAGGAGAGGCAGTTCTGTGGAAACCAGCAGCAGAAAGTGCCCAGGAAACCTCTACCAGAGAAGTTTTTAGGCTTCTCTGCAAATTCTGTTCCTTCCAAGGAACAAGTGCTCTAGCCCCATCAGATGGAATTCCCAAACACACAAAGTGGACACCCAAACATTGGGGGCCTGTAGGGCCCGGTGTGAACTCTGCTGGATGCCAGAGTCAGGATGCATGAGAGAACAAGCCCTCACCAGGGGATCAGGGCTTCTCTGAGTCCCAGGCAGGGCCAGGGGAAGGGACAGCTCACCTGTGACGAGTGGTAAGAGTGCGCACGTGTTCACACTTGACGAGGGATAGGTTTACTCACCGGCTCTTTCATCAGAGTGCCCGCCCTTCCCAAGATAACCCGCTGAGGTAATCGAGCAAGTTCTGCCTCTGAATGGCTTGGAACCCTCGAAGGGCAGGGCTTAAAGGTGGGCCCTCAAACAGCCAATGCAGAAAGCCAAGATAGACACCCTGCAGCTGGAACTGGGAGCGAGGCCTCAGAGACTTGGTTCCAGTAAGGCTCAGAGCTGCTCCCAGGGTGAGCACCGACCATCTCCCGAAGGGCAGCAAAACAGGGAGGCTGAGACGGCTGAGTTAAGGTCTTTTGCATTGACTGGATCCTTTGCTGTGAACTTGGTAAACCTCCTCACCATACCCAGTCACAGAGCTGCCGCCCACTTTCTACCTCAAGGGATTAGGAGCAAACTAACAGAGAAAGGTAGGTTGAGTGCAGCCCACTGTGACCTCAGAGCAATGCTTGCAGTTGAAGAGTTTTGAAAGCTGATCAGCTTTGGAAGGGTCCTGGGGTAGGGTGGGGTTGGCGGTGGGGGTGGGTCACTGGGCCCAACCTTCTTCTACAGATGAGGACATGAAACCAAGTCCCCAAAGCAGAGGGGGTGTTGGGACTGGCCCAAAGTTCCACGGCATTTTCTGACAGTCCATGCTAAGGTCACCTGGCTCCTGGCCCCAAACTCTTTCACCTGCCTCCTGAGAGCCTGGCTTTGAGACTGGGACAGTCCGTGAGGGAGGCCATCTGTTTAGCACACTTCTGCTCCTGAGAACAGTGGGGAGGGGCCCTCCTCTCCATCTTCCCCCACTGCCCTGGGCCAGAAGCCTCCACAGAGGCTGCCACTCTGCCCGCAGTCCTCAGTGTCTCCAGGCAGGGCCACCTCCCTAGACCTCAGCGGAGGGCCTGACTCCATGATGCTCCCGCCTCAGGGTTCCTGGGCCCAGCCCCCACACCCTTGCCGCTTTGTTCTCGGTCCATCACCTGTTGGCACGACCCACCCTTCGGGGCCAGAGGGCAGGTCTGGGGATAGCAGGGTGCCCCCTTTCTCCAGAAGTTCCCACAGCGCCTGGGCACGGTGCTGGGCCTCCAGCGGACCCTGCGCACCGGCCCGAGTGACCCCTCCTTTCTTCCTCCGCAGATTCCGAGCCCAGCACCCTGGACTCCCAGTCCTCCACCACCCTGTTCCTGTCCTCCGAGGAGCCGGGCCCGTCCACCGCCGCGCTGCCGTCCCCGTCCTCGTCCTGCGAGCCCCAGGCCTTCTCCCCGGGCGCCTCGGGGCTGCCGGCGCTGCAGCCACCGCCCCCCGCGCCCGCCGCGCACCCCGCGGCCCCCGGCCCCAGCCCCGGCCCCGGGCGCGCAGGCCCCTACTCCGCGGTCGGCTCCTCCCCGGAGGCCGCCCCGCGCCTCGCCGACTGGCTGCCCTGCGGCCCCGCCACCACCCCTCCCTGCGGCGGCGGCGGCGGCGGCGGCGGGGACGAGCGGCGGGAGCGGCCGGCGGCGCCCGGCCCGGGGCCCGAGGGGGGCCGCACCCTGCGCCCCGGCGCGGCGGGCAGGGAGGAGGGCGCCGAGGCCCCGGGAGCATCCCCGCCGCCGGCCGCGCGCGCCAGCCTGGAGGCCAGCGTCGGGGACATCCTGCTGGAGCTGCGGACCATGAACGGCCACCTGGGCGTCATAGCGAGGGCGCTCACCCGGCTGGCCTCGACCCTGGGGCCTCCGCCGCAGCCCCTGCCGGAGGCCCGCGATGCCGACTGAGCAACCGCGCTGTCGCCGCCCCCGCAGCTCCGCGCCGCAGCGGGGCCCCGGGCCCCGGGCCCCCCCCCCGCCTGCCCCCAGCAGCCCCGCAAAGCCCGCAGAAGCGAGGAGTCCTCCGCTCTGCCTGCGGAAGGGACCTCCCCTGACATCTCGGTGTGAAATGATGCTGCAGGTCACGCTCTCGGGGGGGGGGGGGGGGGGGGGGGGACGGGCCCTTCAGGGGCCATCGCCGCTGCCCACTCCCCAGCGCTGTCCTGGACCCTCAGAGGGCCTAATCTTTGTTCTGGAAAGGCCTTGCCCCGCCGGCAAGGAAAGTGCCCCCGGGCGGTGGTGAGCACCTGGGGCAAGATGCTCAGAGAACCCTCCTTTCACACCCCACCTCTGTGACTCCTGACTGGGGTGGAGGAGGGAGGGCGAGCCAGCTCCGCTCAACCCTCTGACTTGTCCGTGGTGTATCGGACCTCTGGTGATGTTTACATATTTCTTTTTAAAAAATATTTTTGGATAGTTAAATTTATTTTTTTCTCATTATAATATGACCACATTGCAAGAAGTTTGGAAAATAGAGAAGTGAAAAAAACCTGATGTATTTGGAGAAGGGGGTATTTAAGTCTTTCTTACGAATAAGAAAGAATTTGCGTAATAAACAAAACTCTTATGTGTGCTTTCTGGATGTTGGCCTCGCTCAGCTCCACTTCTTCCTTTGCCTGGGCCCCTGTTCCTGGTTACTTGTCGTGACCCTACCGTGCAGTCCTTTGGATCTTATTTCAACTTTTCTCATGCTTGTGAAGAATAGGATTCTCGGATTCTTGTGATTCTTTTGTAAAATTCCCAGATGTCCCTAAATTTGGTAAATGCACCCCTTTCCTCTGGATTGGAGCAGAAACTGAGTCACAGAGTGACTGGACAATATGAAGGAAGCCAGCATTCCTGGCCCAATAACATCACCCTCTCCAGTTGTGACCACCAATAATATCTCCAGACTTTGCCAGTGTCCCCTGATTGGGACCTAGATGGAATTTCAGAAATCTGGAATAATCTATGCCCTCCAGGAGCTGACTTCCCCAGGAGGCAGGGCTCTTCTCACTTTCCTATTTGAATTAGAATTCGTTCGTCAGAAGTAGATATACTACTCCTTTCCTGGAAACAAACCAAAGGTCAGAAACCACATTGCATAGAGTAAAAGCCCATCCTCGAGTATTTGCAGGGTACACAGGTGATGGACTGAGGCCCATATAGCTGCCTGGGCTCTGTAGTTCTTGGCATACCCAGTGCGTCTCTGACTTGGGCATGTTCGATCCGTCTGGAGAGCCTATTAAGATGCTGATTCTGCTTTAGTGGTTCTGGGGTGGGGCCTGAGACTCTATATTTCTAATCAGATGGGGGTGGGGGGGGATGTTGATGCTACTGGCCCAGGATACACTTTGAGTAGCAAGTGAGTAGCAGGAGCTTTTCCACTTCGGGATTCCTGCCGGTTTGGGTTGTTTGTCTTTGTACCCTGCAGTGGCCTAGATGCCCCAAGCTCTTACCAAAACTTTTCACTGCAGCTCTGGGGGACCTTTTATTTTAAAAGCCAGGGTGTATTAGGTTTAGCCACCCACTTCTAAAGAAGCTTCACCGGAGTTCAAACCAATTCAACATTTATTGGGTGTCTATGATGTTGGTGCCTGGGGGACTCAGAGATGAATAGAGCGAGGGCCCTTCCCTCCAGGGGCTCCCAGCCTAGTGTCCCACACAGAGAGGGATCAGCAGTCACCCCCACCCCCACCCTTGTAAACAACTTGAAGTGGGGTGGAGAGAAACAGCAGAGAGTGATGAAAATGGCAGTCACTGAGGCCAGGCTTCTGGCTTTGACTTTGGGAGGGATATTTAAACACTTTTGCCTCAGTCTCTTAATCTGTGTCAGATGGGGATGATGGCATCTGCTCCGTCATGGCCCAACAGAAGCAGACTTGCATGTTATGGGGGCTTTGCGCTCTAGAAAGTGCTGTCCAGATGGCCTTTGATGGAGAGTGGGTATCGGTACATCCTCTCTCCTGGGTCCTGTGGCAGGAGGCACACCGTAGAAGGGGCATTACACACTCACATCTGAGCTGCCTCTCCATCGCTGACTAAGCCTTTTTATTTTATTTTTCCAGGAAAGGAATCCATGGCCCAGAGTGACCGTCCTTTGTTCTGCTCTTTAGCTGAAGAAACAGCTAAGCTGTCATTCAACCACAGTGGCCGAAAATATCAGTATTGGGTTCTTATTCATATGCTCATTAAAACAGTCTTTTGTTCTGATTTTAAGGGACTTCCTTGGCATTAGATTAAAAACAACAACAACAAAACTAAATCTTTCGAGAACAAAGAGGGGCTGGCATATAAATCCTATATAAAGACACAGGGACCGAATCCTTTGGTCAGAATCCTGGTATGTGTATGTGAGATTGAGGTTAGGGAAGTCAAAAGGGGCTGATGTGACATTCATTCGATCTAGGGAGGGTGGAAGAAAGTCTGAGCACCTGACCTGGGTGAGTAGGGCCTTAGACACTGGGTCTGGTCTAAAGATTTGGAGATGGGGCTAAAGAGGAATAGGAAGGGCAGGACTTTGCAGAAGGTATGGCCAAGGCAATGGAATGGAGTTCAAACAAAATATCGGTTTGAAGGGGCTGGGCAGAAAAAAAGAAATCGAGATTTGTAGATTCTAGGTTGAAATTTCCCTCTGAGTGATGCTAAACTATCCTGATACCTGTTCAGCTCCAGGCGTAGGTGTCATTAGGGTTGGCACAACATAAGACAAGCACACGATGGGTATGCTGAAAGTCAGTGTAAGACCCATGGTAGAGAGAGCAGGCTTAAGACAGGGTCCCACATATCAGCAGTTACAGCAGCTCACCTTTGTCAGGTAGTGAGGGGCCTGTTTTTGAGGGCATTCCAGCAGAGGCCAGATGAGCAGCTGCTGGTGCAGAAGCAAACGGGGTTCTACACTGAGTGGGGCAGTGATTTCAAGACCCTCTCACTCTAACTCTGAAGTAATCCTTGGCCCCTCTTTCTCTCATGCACATACCCAATCCCACGTCAAGTCACGTTGGCTCTCTCTTCTAACGAGTTCTATTATCCAGCCACATCTCACTGCTACCACCTGGCCAAAGCCACTGTCTTCTCCCACCTGAATTACTGCAGTCACCTCCTAACTGGCCTCCCCTCTTCCTCCCTGTTCTCCCAGAGAAGCCAGAGCGGTCTTTTAAAAACATTTCTAACCAGGTTACTCTCCTACACAGACTCCCCCAGTAGCTTCCATCTCACTCAGAGTAAGAGCCAAAGTTTTACATAATTTAGTCTCCTATTATCTGCTCGATCTCATCTTTTATCACTATCCCCCATTCTACTCCTCCCAGCCTCCTTGCTGCTTCTCCCAAGCACTGGGCACGTTCTACCTCAGGGCCTTTGCACTGGCTATTTCTTCAATCTGGACCACTCTTCTCAGCTAGGTCACATGACTTCCTCCCTCGCACCTTCAGGTCTTTGCTCAAACCTCCTTTTAAAAGTTGTAACCCTCCCCCTAAACTTAACCCTCGACACCCACTTATTCTCTTTTCTTGTTTTTTTGTTGTGTGGGTTTTTTGTTTTGTTTTCTTTTCAGGGGGGTGTGCCTTACAAAAGAATCACCACCCCACATACTATATGTTTATTTTTTGTCATTAGAATATTAGCGCAGTGAGGGAAGGACCTTTTGTCTGTTTTGTTATCTCAGCATACTGCCTTTTAAAAAATAACAGTGTTTTGTAAAAGGGACACATCAATTGTAACAATTCAGACAATACAGAGGAGATCAAAAAAGAATATGAAACTACCCCGAAATCCACCCCCAAGAGATAACTACTGTCAGTATTTCAGCAACTACTATTTGAAACATCTGTGTCTCTGCCCAAAATGCATACATATGTGTGTACTTCTACCTAACTGCGATCACCCTATGCCTACTGTTCTGCAGCCTGCTTTTTTTTTTTTTTTTTTTTTTTATTGAACTTGATAATGGCTGGAAATTTTTCCACTTAAAAAAAAATAGATGTTATATATTGAAGCAACATTTACTTAACCAGTCCTATGCTTTGGTTTCTAATTTTTCGCAATCGTGAGTAGTGCATTCATGCCTGTATGTGGGGCATACATGTTTTTGCTCTTCTGTGTGTCCTTAAGATAAGTTCCTAGAGGTGTGATTTCTGGGTCAAAGGGCACACATTCCTACTTCTTGTTTTAGGTTGCTGTTGTGGCTTCATTGAGGTTCTAAAAGGGGAAGTGAATGAATGGTGGTAGGAGGGATGCGGGGGCCTTGGGGTGGTTCCATTCAAGAACCTGGAAAAAAGGAGGAAATGAAAACAAGACTGCCTTCTGAAGGTTGAAATCAGAGCATAGTGGGCCAGAGAAGAGATGTGCAAAGCCACCTGGGAGAGACGAATCTCAAATGGTCCCTCAGATGGTGCGTTATGCTGGGTCTTATCAGGAAACAGAAGCCATCTAAGTTTTGCACACAGAGGAGCTCTTATTCAGAAACAAGGGTGTTGCAAGGCCTGGAGGAGCATGGAGGGGAAGCTAAGGTTACCCAAGATGAGTAACTACTGGAAAGCACTACCAGCCCCAGGCTAGGGGGTGGCCAAGGGAGTGCAGGACCCGAGTGATTCCAGAGTCCTGGCAGTAGAGCTGAGAAGCCTCAGCCCCTGCCACTACAGCCATGGCCACCATCACCCTAGGATATCACTAGTGCAGTCATTATTGCCTGAGACCCCCACCGGAGAGCAGTGGGAGGGAAAGAGTTGTTTCTCCCCTCCTCTCACCTTCTGGCTCTCAGCCGGCATCACCCTTTTCCAAAACCTGAAAGCTTCCACTGGAGAGGCCCTGGGAAGTGCAGTTTCTGGACCCTCCATCCTGATGACATAGGACAAAGCATAGTTGACAGCAGATAGGCAAATGACCAGTGCCAACAGGAACTTGAGTGAAAGCAGTGGAATAGCTGAAGAAAGCAGCTGTCCCACAAAGAGTAAGCTCTGTTGGCCATGGCAGCACTGAGGAGCAGACACCCTGAGACCCACATGGTCATTGCCTGTGGTGGCAGAGGAGGGCCTGCTTGACCCTCAGGACCCAGCCCCAGTGTACACAGGCACCTTGGCTCTCTCATCTGATACCACTCAATAGTCTAGGGAGTGCCCACAAGGCATTATCCCGAAGAGATGGCTCTGATCCTGAGTGCGGACAGGCCGGGTTTTAGAGCCTTCTTGGGAAGCTGTCGAGTCTTGGATAATAGTAGGTCACCAATGTGTGTTGCCACTCTGGGAGACAGGAAGCCAACCCTGCGACTTGCCCTTGAACATATTCCTTTATCTAAAGGACATAGGCACTAGCATTTATTGGGCTGCTATCAGGCATCTGTGTCATGTGCTCTATGTACAAGATCTTATTTCTCATATCAACCCTGTAAGCAAGGTTGGGAACTAGGTCCTATAACACTCACTTCATTGATCAGGAAATTGAGGTACAAAGAGGTCGTGTCACTTGGCCATGGTCACACAGCTGGTAACTGACAGAGCCTGGATCTTTCTGTCTCCGAGGGCTTTGGCTGTGCCCCCACCTGGGGCTGCCTATCACATTGTTGGACTTGTTCCTTTCAGAAGTAGGTCAAAGTAGTCGAATTGCCTTTGGCTGGTGATTCTCCCCCAGGGCTACAATTGAGTTGCTCTCCGGGAGTTTTAGGTCTCTGAAAAAATGAAAGAATGCTAGCACTCGAATAATAAACCAGAAAACAAGGGGACCCCTTCAGCTCCCCCCACCTCCAGTCACAGCACCAATGGTGTCATACATGTTGGGCATGGGAGGGAGAGGAGATACTGGAGGACAAGACAAGGTACATGAAAGAGTGGATGAGGAGAGATGCCAGAAGAGCTGAGCCATATTGGTGGCTCTGAAGTACCTTTAAGGTCAATATCATTAACTACATTACATGTACAGGGTGACTTAGCTAGAATTGAATTTTGTCTCCCTCACTCCTTGCCACCTTGGGCCACCTGACTTAAACAACCAACTCTGCTGGGAGGGCCAGAAAATGCAAGGATTTCTTCAAGTCTCACAGGTGCCAGTATTAGAATCTTGAGTCTCGGGGGCATTTTCTAAGCTTCCTATAAAGCAAGGACCCTAGCAAGCAGCAAGCAGGCTAACCTGGCTCTCATGGATGAGGCTGGCCAGTACCCAGTGGGCTCAATCCATTGCCACAGGCAAATGTGCAAAGCCTCTGATGAGAGGCCACCAGGAGCATCTTCCAAGGCTCTTGGCTCCAGCTTCTTCCTCCAAAACACACCAAGTGCTGCCCATGTGCTCTCTGGAGGGCACTCCCCTGGCCCTGCCATCCCCCGGAGCAGACACTGTATCCTGTTACCCCCCTCCCCGCTATGCCCAGCATCATTCAGACACGGAGGTGGTGCTTAGTAAATGTGGATGGAGGGCTCAGTTGCGGGGGCTGGGGGGATCAGTGGCCGGGCTCAACCTCTTGCTTCCTGAGCACTGCCCGCGCCGCCTGGACGGAGGCAAAGACCTGTCCGTCGGCCAGTCTGGTGCTGACCCAGGAGGGAAGGTCATGATGACCTGCCTCCGCTGCAGCTTCCAGGCCTCGCCTTTGCTTGTTTTCTGGGAGCCTTGGTGTCTGCCCACAATGGCATGGCTCATTCAGCTGCCCGGATTCTTGGCGCTGTGCGCGGGCCGCATAACTTGTTTCCGTGGTGAGCATGGCAGAGATGGCCTGCGCTCCCGGGCCCAGCCTTCCTCCCGGTCTCCTTGGGCCGGGCGCGGGCCAAGCGACTGCTCCCAAAGCGGGTTTTCTGACGGGGGGTGGGGTGGGGTGGAGCGGGGTGATCATCTCCGACTTGGCTGTGCTTTGAGCTGCAGTGAACAGATCTAACAGATTTTATTCCTTCCTTCCTCTTCCATCCCATCTTGCTCCCCAAAGCGTCTGAGATGGCTGCATGGAATACCGCATTCTGGAGGGTGCTTGGATGGCATCTGGCCTGACCCCCTTCACTGTGCCATCTTCTGGGAAGGGTTACAAAGGTTGATGACTTGCTTGGGGTTGCCTAGCTGATGAGGAGCCGGCCTGGGATGGAAGCTACCATCTCCTGAGTCCTGTGTTCTTCCTACCATAGCATTTCTAGGCTCCCCTTGAGGGACTATTTCCAGTGGTGAGATGGGACAGCCTGGAACCGTCCACCTCTCCAACACCTTTGCCCCTGAGAATGGACATACACTCAACACACACGTGTACACACATGTAAGATGGATCCAGAATTTTGTTTTTATTAAAAGATTGTATTTATTTATTCATGAGTGACACACAGAGAGAGGCAGAGACACAGGCAGAGGGAGAAGCAGGCTCCCTGAAAGGATCCCAATGTGGGACTCGATCCCAGGACCCCAGGATCATGTTCTGAGCCGAAGGCATATGCTCAACCACATAACCACCCCAGGTGCCCTGGATCCAGATTTTTAAATGAAAATAAAATTGTTTTAGTTTTCTAAACCAGAGCTCAGGCTAACTATGGCCCATAACCTGATCTCATTCAGCCTGAGAGCAAAGGGTGATTTTTACATTTTTAAATTGTGAAAGAAGCAGCAGCAGAAGCATATGTGACAGAGACCGGATGTGCCCTGCAAAGCCAAAAATACTTATTATCTAACCCTTTGCAGAGAATGCTTGCTGATCCTCGGTCTGGACAACGCATTTGACTTTTCCTCCAGTAATAATAAACAATCTACCCAGGATGCTGAAATCTCCCCTTTTATAGGTACATTGACAGGGTCATTTCTATAGGCTCTGACTGTGAAATTTAGAATTTGCCGCTCTCTCCTTTACCCGTCAGATGCTTGTGATTTTTCTCAGGGGTCTTTCTGTTGCTCGATCCCTCTCTTCCCAGGATGAACCACGGGCGTGAACCTATTGTCAGGAGACTTCCAGAAGTGCATTAGGGGGTCAAGGTTGCCCTGGGCATTTACGGACCCAGCTGGGGCCAGCGAACAGACTCCCAAGAGTGACAAGGAAAATTTCTTTCCCCTCAAAAGAAAAACACAAAGATACTTGTGATCTGAGTACCTCTGTTTCCTCCCCACCAAGGCAGGCTTCTCGACTAGTTCCTGTCTATTCAGGCCGCTCATTTCTTTATAGTTACTGAACCAGAATAACCACAAATCGAGCCGGAAGTGTGCGATAACCCGCTGAACTCTGCGTGGCCTTGGCCGGCTTCTCCCCCAGCACATCCGACGGCTGCCCTGCCTCTGCAGCTGCAGGGTATCCAGCGAGCACCCAGCAGCGACTGAGGCTCGGCTCTCCGGCCAGCTCCTTCCAGAGTCAAAAGAAAGAGAGGGGAAAAGTGACAGGCAGACGGAACCAGGAACATTCGAAACCGTCAGAGCTGTTCACGGTCGTGAAAGATTTACAGGCAGGCAGTTCGGAGTTTAAATACGAAATGACACCAGAAGCCTTTAATGTAAAGAGGAGCTTTAAGTCTGATCTGGGAGCAGAAAATAGTCTGTGAACTCCCCTCTCTGAGATCTTAGAAGTTCTGTTCTATTGACTCCAGGCAGGGCCTCAGCCACGGTGCACTTCATGGGCTCATAAATATAACATTATTGGACCAAAAAACCAATCCTTCTCCAACTGATTAGGCCCAGATTGGTCAACCCATAAATCAACACTGAATGAGAGCTATAAAGTTGTGAATCAATGTGTCCCAGACCTCCAAACCGGAATGAAAACGCTGGAATAAAATAGCTGGAGTACTTCCAAGATCCTTCTTCTCATCCCTCCTCCCACCAGCCCCATATCCTACTACACTAATTTTAAAAGCCCTTTTTTCTTTTCTTTTCTTTTTCCTCCCCCCCCCCCCCCCGGGTCTGGCTGTGGACAACATTTCAGGGCAGGAAATATGGTCTAGAAGTGAGGGTGGGGAAACAAGAGGCTGACCTGTGCATTTCCGGGCAGGCCTGCTCTGGGGCTCTGCTGTAGATCCCTGGCTGGGGTCCCCACCTGCGGCTGGGAGGTGATGGCATTTGTCATCCATGTTGCGGGGCCAGGAAGGGAATCAAATACCCTGCTGGCACACAGTGAGTGATTGGCTCCTGTTTGATCCATGAATGGATATTTAGATCCAATTAATTTGAGGGCTGTGGACTCCTACATTGAATCACTAACTATAATAACCCATCCTCCTCTTGGAATGGCACATTAGGTTCAAAGATGCCAAGCAGCTGTCCCTGTTGGACGTGGTCACTCTTTTGGGATCTGGGTGCTGAGATCGTCTTCTGGGAAAACTGGCCACACATAGTAGAGAGCCTTCCGTGTCCCAGTTCCTCTGAGTTCTAAAGCAAAGTTTGTTTCCATAATCCCGCTTCTCCAAAATATGCCCTCGCAGTGTCCTCTCCTCCTCTCTTTGATGCAGCAGACACTCCCTCCCCCCACTGCCCCTTCTAAGGGCTTGTTGTTAAGCACCTGCTTTCCTGAGCTGGGAGCTCTTCTTTCCCGGTCATCCCAATCCCAAGCTCGCCTGCCATCTTCTCCTCCTTGGGCAGGACGCATGCACTACCCCATATATATTCTTTGAGTTGTTGGCCTCCTGGTTTTTCCCCCAGACATAGACTCAAAGGGCTGGGAGGGTGTCTGTTCTGTAAGGGGTTCTCACTTATCTAAAGTGAAAATCAGGCCTCTCGCAACCCACTCCACCATACTACCTTAGTGCAAAGCCCTACCCTGAGCGCATTCTTGTTCTTCTCTTTAGAGAAAGAAGGTCCTTGTCAGGTTCTCCTGAAGCTGGTCTTAAAGCACCATTTCTGTGCAGTTCACTGTTTCCTTTGGACACTTTTATTTCCCCCTCCATGTTTTCTTCTCTCCTTGCTGTGACTTACAAGACCATGAACAGACAAGCCCAAGACCCCAGAGGAGAAATTCTCCCCTCCAGCGTGTGCCTCTAGGAGGAATGGGGCTGAATGACAGCACTATTTGACGAATGAGCTCCATGGAGGTGTTTTACCACCAGCAGTCAGAGAAACCTTGCAGGATGTGTCCAGGGAAATGGATTTTGTAGGGTTAGCTAAATCTGTACCACCCACAGCACAATAGCGGCAGTGTGCAGAAAAGGCGGCTTTGAAACAGGTTCAGTTTTATGTTAGTTCCAAGTTTAGGTGAAGAGCCAAGTTCAGGTGAAGGACCGTTTTTGCAGCTGAAGGATTTGTATTCCTCCTCCTAACCCTGATGCAGCCCTTTGTCGTCTTGGCTCTTCTACCATTTAAAAATCCTGACATTATTTCTCTACTTTCTGGGAAGACATTCAACTCCCAGAGTGAACTGTATGAAATAAAGTGATCACACTGCTTGGACATAACTCTTCTATAGGCGGACCTGTGAGTGAGTGTGAATGTGATGAACCCTACTGACTGGAGAATCCTTTTTAGACACTTAATCCCTTTTTTAGCTCTGAGGTCTGAAGGCCCACAGAAAAGGATGGGGAAGATTGTAAATATGACCCCAATTCTTCATCCCTGCTGCATCCATGCCCTTTGTCAGGTAGCTTTGTGTTGCCCTCCAAGGCTGTGTCTGGGCTTAGTCATGAACTTATTTTGGCCAACAGGATAAAATGGAATTGATGGATATCTGTTCTGAACCCAGACCTCATGAGACCTTGTATGTTTCTTCTTGATCTTTTTTGCATCTATCATCGCCATGACAACATGCATGAGCTAGTTTGTTGGAGAAGGGTTACAGTGAGGCACAGAGCCAAATCACCCCAGTTGTCCCAGCCGACACCAGTGTATATCAACCAACAACCAGCCGACCCCCAGACATGTGAATAAATCCAGTCAAGATTGGCAAAGCCATTTAGCTGATCACCACCCACCCCTGCTACTCCTTGATGTTTATTGTTGTGTATCACTGAGGTTTCATGATGGTAAGGCAATGTCATTGTGGAAATAGCTGATTGATATGGGCAGTTACCCCACATATACTTTTTTTTTTATCACATTTTATTTCCTTGATGGTCACCTAAATCATCTGATCTACACTATTAGGTGGCTACCTAATATCCATAATTCTCTTCTTCCTTGCTATCAGAACCATGTGGCCAAGAGTGCCTGGGTGGCTCAGTCAGTTAAGTGTTTGGCCTAGGTCATGATCTCAGGGTCCTGGGATTGAGCCCTGTGTTGGGATCCATGCTCAGCAGAGAATCTGCTTCTCCCTCTATCTCTGCCCCTCCCTCTGCTCATGCTCTCCCTCTCGCAAATAAATAAATAAAATCTTAAAAAAAAAAAAAAAGAACTACGTAGCTAGCTAAAAATCTACATTTCCCGGCTTCCTTTGCAGCAAGGAGTTGTCATGTGACACTTCTTTGGCCAATGAAAAGTAAATGAAGTATCCAGTAGAACTCCCAAAAGGGAGTGGAGACTCCCTTTGTCCCTGTCCTTTTTCCTGCCTGAAATGAGAATGTAATGCTGGAGGATAGTCTAACCCTGAGTTGACAGCATAAGCTAAGAATGGCTGGGAGGAAAGACAGAAAGAGCTTGGGTCTCGTATAGTATGGCTGCCGGACTAGCACTATACCAGTACTTTCTAGGGACATCTTGTTATATGGGAAAATATAAAATTTCTAAATTGCTTATGCTACTGTTTTTCAGGATTCTCTTATTTATAGCTTACTATAATTCTTAGGATCATGTTCTAGGGGCCACTTTGTACCCTTTTGGAGAAAGTGCTTAGAACAAATAAGTAAAGGTGTTTTCTAAAGCTATTTCATAGAAAACAGAACTCATAATTACTGTACAGATTCACCAATTATACACATAACAATAATCTCAGTGCATTCGTATTTGTGTTAATATTGGTTAATAATTTTCAAAACTCATGATGTTCTTACGTGTCCCCCTCAATAAGCCTGTGATGAATATCCCACATTCATTCATTCAATGGGAGGGGAAACTGAGGCATGGGGACTTTAAGTGAGTTCTCCAAAGTAAACAACCTGTTAGAGAGTTGGGGAGGGACTGGAAAACAGGCTCCCCAGGCTTCCTGAGGAAGGATCTAATGTACATCTCAATTAGAACAAACTGGAATGATGTAACTTCTGTATCTTGGACTATGATTGACCCCAATCAGGGAAACCAAAAGCAACTGAATTTGTTTTAACTCTGCAGAGAAGATCCAAGACTGAAAGTCAGTACACTGAAGACAGGCAAGTTTGTAGGAAAGAAAAGAAGAAAGAAAGGACAACTCTTTGACTTTTGTATCCACCCACGTATTTGCTTCCTCTTCTCTGTTCCACTGGGAAGTAGAGCTGATGGATTGTGGATCTATCTTCCCAGAGCTTCCTGGTGAGCTCCTCAGGTTTAGGACTAGATGTTCTTTATTTTTATATTATTGATAGGGCTTCTGGGTACAATTGTGCAGGCTGGTCACTGCACAAGAGTGCTTGGCTGAGGAGTGAGTAAAATCCACATTCATCAGGCAATGGGCCCATGGGATTGTGATACAGCAAGAAGTGCTTTTTTTCCCAATTTGCACATAGATACTCTTATGATTGGCACCTGGACCACAGTACGGGATGCTTTCTTGAAAAATGAATAACCCAGGGATCCCTGGGTGGCTCAGCGGTTTGGCGCCTGCCTTTGGCCCAGGCACCTCAATCTGGAGTCCCGGGATCGAGTCCCACGTTGGGCTCCCAGCATGGAGCCTGCTTCTCCCACTGCCTGTGTCTTTGCCTCTCTCTCTTTCTCTATGTCTATCATGAATAAATAAATAAATCTTAAAAAATTAAAAAAAAAGAATAACCCTCAAATGATTACTTCTTTCCTAGGTCATTTTGATCATGTTCTACTACTAGTAGTAAGGTGTTTCTAAGATAGGAGTTGGTGAGTGTGAAGATCTTTCCTTCTCAAGCTAGCATACATACTCACAGAAGTGAAGTAGCAGTTTCAAGATTCAGAGACTAGAATGAAAATAAAAATCCACCATTTATTAAACATTTATTATGTGTCAGATAAAAAGTACTTTACATTCCTTACTTCATATAGTCCTTACAGTGAAACTGTGAGGTAGGTTTTATTAACACTCCCATTTTCTTTTTAAAGATTCATTTATTCACTCTAGAGAGAGGGGGAGAAGGGACAGAGAGAGAGAGAGAGAGAGAGAGAGAGAGAGTCTCAAATAGGCTCCCTGCTGAGAATGGAGCTCATCTCAGGGCTCAATCCCATGACCCTGAGATCATGAACTGAGCCAAAACCAAGAGTTAGACACTTAACTGACTGAGCCACCTAGGTGCCCCTTTAACACTCCCATTTTAAAGATGAAGAAACTGAGGCTCTGAAAAGGTGAATACTGCTCAATGTCATATAACCAGTATGAAACAAAGCTTGGACTTGAATCTAGGCTTGTCTATTTCTAAGGTCTTAGTACTTCATCCTGCAGTTTCCTAAGCATGTATATTCTCTGTCAATAGTGCAAACATAGCAGAGACAGTGGTGTTCACCAACTAGTCCATGAGCCCCCCCAGACTCTCACTCTCACTTGCATTTAGGATGGGGCCCGATGATTGGGTTCTGTCCATGGGATGTAGGCAGAAGTGATGTATGACCATCCCTAGGTATGACTATTGATAACATCGTGGATGATTGGCTGTCTTTCTCTTCTTTGTCCACAACCCAGGGCAACTCAGATGTTGAGATGTCAGCATCTGAAAATGGAGGGAGCTTGGATCCCTGAATCACTGCATGGAGGAGAGTCACCTTCCAGAACCCCACAATCCGCACTTGGCTTATGTGAAGAAGAAATGATTCTTTGTCGTGTTCTTGGAGCAGAGAGTAGCCTAACTCAACTAATACAGCAGAAATGATAAGAATAATTTTATGTATTTATTTTATATAATTGTTTATACTGCACAAATACTTTCTCAATTCTCATTACCTTGAGAGATGAGCATGGATTATAAGCCCCATTTTATAGGCCAGGAAACTGAGGCCTAGAGAAGTGAAATGATTTGCTCAAGACCACATAGTTGGTAGGTGGTCAAACCAAGGTTAGGCTCTCAGTAATTTTCCCACACTCTATAATTTTACAACTTCCTAGCTCGATGTTATAAAAGCAAGCAATAACCTCAGAGGGAATGAGGGTCCCACTGTATAGAGTTCTGCAGATTAAATTAAACACCTTGAAGGACTACGAGGCTAGGTAGCCAGTACAGACAGGTGTAGTACATTCCAATGGCTCGTATTCTTAAGTCAACAAGCTGCAGGCGTCCTGTGGCTGCTCAGACTCTTGGGTGGTCCTGGAGGGGAGTCCCAAGTCTTGTTCTTGAGCAATTTGGTGCACAAATCTCCAAACTGAGCTACAGGCCTTGAATTAAAGACAAAAATGTCACAACTCTGAGTGAAAATCCTCAGTATCTCCAGAGAGTAAAGGGCCTGATTCTCCTTCTTCATCTCTACGCAGCAATCATCATTTTATCTGGCATAGAATTCTTCACAGTGTACAAAATACTTCCCTCTCCCTTATCTCATGTAATTCTCACAAAACAGGGTCATGCTTTTTCTTTGGGAAACCCTAAAGGTTGATTTGTTCCAAAATAATGACAGGGTTTGCCCCTAGAATAAAATCTGACATTTATTGAGCACATATTATGTGTAGTATCTCATTCAGTCCTACAACAGCCCCCCAAATTCATGGTGATGATAGATGCAAAAGAGAGCAAGAAGAAACATACAAGGTCTCATGAAGTCTGGGTTCAGAACAGATATACATTAATTCCACTTTATCCTGTTGGCCCAAACAACTTCATGACTAAGCCCAGACACAGCCTTGGAGGGCAACACAAAGCTACCTGACAAAGAGTATGGATACAGCAGGGATGAAGAATTGGGGTCATATTTATAATCTTCCCCATCCTCCTTCCATGAGCCCTCAAATCTCAGGGCTACTTTTTCTGTCCTACAGTGATGAATCTTGAGGAATGAGAGTCTAAAAACTTGCTCAAGATACTCAGCTAAGAAGGCTTCTGGCAGGGATCTATGAAGCCCATGGAGAAGTTTTCAACCAAGGCAAAAAAGGGAAGGGATGGAAGAGAAAAGTAGTCAATTATCCTGTTCAATACAAGGGATGTGCCACAAACACCTACCTAACTTCTAGTAACTTTATTTACCATAATCTATATAATGCCTTAAAAATCTGTCGTAGTCTTTGATCTTACCTCCTCTCTGCAGATGGGGATCCAAATTCATGGTGATCTCTTTTTCCGGAAGTAGAGTTTCTGATTAGCTGACCTCTGATAACATTCTTATACTAAAAGGAGGGATGGAATCTCTTTGTTTGGTATTTATTTTGTGACTCTGTAAACATTGACCTTGCCCATGTTCAATTCTTTTGCTAACAAAAGTCTCCAAATCTTTTTTTTTCTTTCTAGGTCAAGCTCCTGGGATTCTTCTCTCATGAGACCTGATGAGCCGCCAGTATCCTGAATGTGACAAGGATCCAAGTCATCTCTGTTTGTGGTTATTTGGTATCCTCTGTTCCTTGCCATGGCTGAAGGCTCATTTTGCATTCTCCCCTATGGAACTCAGGCTGCTGAGATAGGGCGTCACCTGAAGTTTCCCTGCAGGGCCTCCAGCTGCCCAACGCCAGGGCATCATTCACTTTGTACTCTGTATGGATATCCCCTTGGAGTTGGCATTTAGGCAAGACGATGGCCCTATTTATGACTCTTCATTCATTCATTCATTCAGAAATATTATTAAACACTGGCTATAGTTTTAGAATTCTATTGATCTCGAAGGATGGAAAGGAGGAATAAGCCAGGTCTGTCCTAGTGATATGCTGTCCACACTGAGCCTCTTTGAAAACCTGAGGATTGCTGTTGACTCTTCCTCTCTCTTAGCTGCCACACTGCAATCAAACACCAAGCTTTACCAATTTTGCCTTCGAAATATTTGTCATACTTACCTCTACTTCTGCTTTCCGGCCAACACTCCTTTATTTTAGGTTTTCACACCCCTTTTGTTGATCATTGTGGTTCCCTCATAACTAGTCTGTCTGATTTGGTCTCATCCTCCTTATTTGCTCTTCCATACTGCAACAACAAAGACTCGCCTAAAATATATGTCTAAGTCACTACTCAAACTTTCAAATGGCTCCCTCTGGTCCCCCTATCATGGTGGCACAATCCATGGTGTCCTGGCTTGGACCCGCCTCTCCAGCTCCACTCCCTATGGAAACGAGGACTGTAATTATCATGAGAATTCTTCCTTGTTTTGATGTGAACATGTTTGTGTGTGACATGTAAAATCAGCTAGAAAGCCATTCTCACGTCCATCTTCCTCAAAAAGACATATCCTTCCCTGCCGGTGGCAGGCCCAGCCCCCAGTCCATCTTCCCTGAGGTCACCTGATTTCTGTCTCCGTGGTGCTGGGCAGGAGATGAGCTATTTCAAAGAAAATGTAGTCAACAGCATTCAAGAAAAATGTATTGAGAATTTACCAGAGTGAGAGCCTGTGTAGAAAGATGAGTCAGCCACAGATTCTACCTCAAGTGGTTTTACAGTCTGGTAGCAAAGCAAATATGGTGTTTTTTTGTTTTGTTTTGTTTTGTTGTTTTTCCTAATTTACAGTTATATTTGTCTGTATCAAGGTAAAGTTCGTGCATGGCTACAGGGGAGCAGATGTGCCTCACACACACTTTTCTGTGTGGTCTGAGGACCTGCACTGTCCCAATTACCTTGCTCATCAAAGTTTGTTACCACCAGTGAATGAAAACTGGTTTAGTGCAGGCTCCTTTGCCAGCAGTGCCGTATCCAGGAAATGGGTCCCTTCTGGGCTTGGAGGGCTGACGAATGAACCCCTAGACCCTACTAACCCCACTGCTGCCCTCATTGGTCCTCTTCTGCATTTTTTCTTGGTACTCTTTATTTCTTCCTTGTAATTCATTTTGGAGCCTATGCAATTCAGAAAGCAGAACGGTGCCCTTGGAACAAATGGAATTTCAATCTTCACTTTTCAGGGATAGTCAGCTCCAAATCACCACACTTTTATGATAGTCTCAAGAAACCCCCACAGACGGTTTGGTAGTGTGTACCAAGAGTGTTAAAGACGTGTGTGCATTCCTATCCATGCGGTGGAATGCTATACCATAGTAGGAAGGAATGAGCTATTGATAAATGCGGTAATGTGAATGACTCTCAAAATAATTATGCTAAGAAGCCAGAGGAAAAAGACTACACACTGTATAATTTCATTTATATAAAACCCTAGAAAATGCTAACTAATCTATAGTGACAGAAAGCAGAGCAGTGGTTGCTAGGAACGGCAGAGCAGAGGGAGGGAGAGATTACAAGGGGCACAGAGAAAGTTACAAGGGTGATGGACATGTTCATTATCTTGATTGTGGCAGTGGTTTCATGGGTGTGTACATATGTCAAAAATTATGAAATTGAGCACTTTAAATATGTGCAATTTATTGTATGTCAATTATACCTTAATAAGGCCGTTTAAACAATTTTTAAATATGTGTACATTTTGACCCAATAATTCCATTTCTCGTCACCCTCCTAAGGAAATAATTGAAGTGCCCAATTTACGTTCAAGATCTTCCACACATTGTTTAGAAGAGTGAAAAAGTTCAATAAGAGGGCATAGTTAAAAAAATTAATGCTTAAATAAATTCCAGATGATGACGGAATACTGTGCGTGCTTTTAAAATCATACAATCGTATTTACCGTGATGAAGGAAATGTTTACCATGAAGTGTTTGGTGAAAAACTCATTTACAAAATAGTATGAACATTATGAGAACAAGACCAATATGCCACAGACTGCATATGTGTGCAGAAGAAAGACTGGAGGTTTTGTACAAAATATCCACAATAGTCATTTCTGGGGAATGGGTGGGATCACAGGTAATTTTAATTTTCTTTTTTGAATTATTCTTAATGTTCATCAACTTTTCTACTTTTGAAATGTATTGCTTTTTAAAATAGAAAAAACCTGAAGCAATAAAAGAATTTTTTTTTTTTTTTTTTTGGCGGTGGGCTGGGGGCACTCTGTTCTGTGCAGAGGCTGCAGGTGAGGGCCTGTCCCTCTGGTCTCTTCTTCCATTGCCATGTAGGTGCTGTGTCTTGATGATCACAGGTTGCAGAAAGCTTGAGAAGGCCTATGCCTGGGGCTTTCTGATCCTGCCTGGAGCCCTGGTGCTCCTTCTCTGCTGCATGGCTAGCCTGCACAGGAGGTCACTTGCTCCTTTTGCTGTAAGTGGCAATAAATGAACAAAGGATGGCCTGGCCAAAGGATGGCCAGGTCGTGGCCAGGCCTTGAGGGTTTGAGCATTGGGGAAGAAAGGAAAGCTTGGCCTTCCTAGCTCTTTCCCAGCTGTATCCTCTAGTTAAGTGCAACTCTTACTCAGGAAGCAAAGCATTAGCCACCATACACTTGCCCAGGACACAGGTCTATTAACTTCCAGCAAAAACCATAGCCACAGGGTGGGGAGGTGGTGTGCGGTTTAAGCCTGTAGGGCGGCCTGCCTTTCCCCCACTTCCTTCTTTGCTCTTCTCCCCCAGAAATAGAAACTAAAGAGGAGTGAAAGAAGTGCTCTGGGCATCACACCCTTTGAAAGCAAGATGGCTTCCTTTGGCCTGGGTGTGCTGTTCTCTGGGCTGCTAGCTGGCCCTTGGGGGTACTGGTCTCGGGTCTGGACCAACCAGCTGAAAAGAAGTTTAATGCAAGCTGTTTAACACACTATGAAAATGCACCTGCTTGTTCTATGAAAGGTGGCTGGGTTGGAAGGGCTGAGGTGACTTGTCTCAGGTGGCTGCGACTGAGAGATTATTGCTACAAGAACCGTAAGATGAACCAGTACCAGAAGGGTCTGTGACCTTAAAACTGTTTTTTCCCCCAACTGAACAGAAAGGTGTGTGGGGGCAAACCCATGTGTGTCATCAGTAGCCCTGAATATGCAGAGAGCATGGTAAGAAGATGGATGGGTGGCCCGATGTCTATGAGGCTCAGTTTGCTCACCTGTAAAATGGAATAGTAACTACCATCTTGTGGGATTCTTTTATTTATCCATTTATTCTCTAAGCACTGATTGAGCACATACTGTGTGCCAGGGGGTGGAGACACAACAAATTAATTAAACATGACCTCTCGTTTCTTATGGTTCTTTCCTATGAGGTTGCTGAAACGTTTCACCTATAGTAGATGCTCAAGAATTGCTACTGTTAAAAAAAAAAAAAAGAAAAGAAAAAAAAAAAGAATTGCTACTGTTTTCACCAAGGTAAAGACTCCTGCAAGGGGACAGTGCTTGGCTTAGTTACTGGACCTGTGGCCACAAGGCAGACACCTGGATACTAGGTCAGGTGCACTGAGGGTCAACTAGAGAACTTTCAGGAGTGAATAAAAAGCTTAGCCATGGAGAAAAAAAAATGTGTGGGATTCAGGCTGTCACTGGAGAAAGGTTTTAATTGGTTGTTGGAAATAATTCTTCTGAATGTGTGTTTTTATACTCTATTCATGTTTATTCATAGATGTTTATTTTGTATATCATTCACTTATTTTAAAAGCATGTAAAATAGTCCCCTTTATCTATGGCTCTACTTCCCATGGTTTTGGTTACTAGAGGTCCAAAGATAGATGAACTTCCTTCTGATGTATGACCAAAAGGTCCATAGCAGCCTAATACTGTGTCACAACATCCATGTTGCTCCTGTCACGTCCTTTTGTCATGTGGGCATTTATCATCGCACGTCATCACAAGAAGAAAGATGAGATACTAGAGGATATTTTGAGAGAGAAACCACATTCACACAACTTTTATTATAGTATGTTGTTACAATCATTCTATTTTGTTATTAGTTACTGTTGTCAATCTTTTACTGTGTCTAATGTATAAATTAAACTTTACTGGAGGTATATATGAATAGGAAAAATATGTATATAGATTCGGTGCTATCCGTGGTTTCAGGCATCCACTGGGGTCTTGAAATGTATCCCCCATGATTGAGCAGGGACTACTGTATTTTTTTAAAAAGCACTTATTCTGTCCTAGGCCCTGTGTTTAGAGCTGAAGAAGAGGCAAAGGAATAATGACACATGTTACTCCAGGGTATTATAGTCTGGTGGAGAGAAAAGGAAATACACTTAAACAGGGTGAGTGGTGGCCTTAAGGGCTGGGATGAATGCATCAGAAGGTCAGTGCAGTGGTTGTTGAGAGCAGGCAAATGGTCTGGTTTGGAGAGGGCAGGATGTTGGCAAATGCCCTGGAGCAGATGGATGGGTATGGGACCTTAGCTAGGCTTTGTGGGCTATGCCTCAGGGATGTCCTCAGGATGGCAGGCAGACAGGTCCTGACGAGTGGAAGGTGTAGTTGGAGGCATTCAGTCATCCATTCCTTTACTCATTCATTCAGTGAATCTTTAGAGTGCCTACCATTGCTAGCACTTTTCTGGAGTGGAGACTCAGTAACGAACAAGACACACAAGTTCTGTCTTATGTAGTTTGCATTCTAGAAAAGGAAGACAAAAAAATCACTACTAAGTTATATATAGCAGCAGCTTTCAAATGTTTGGTCTCAGAACCCCTGTATGTTCTTAAAAATTATTAAAGACCCCAGAGAACTGTTTAGGTAGGTTATAGCTACTGGTAATCAACTAGAAATTAAAATTGAGAAATTTAAAATATATATGAGCATTAAAAAATAACAATCTACTTATTAGTATAAAATACATCTATTTAGTGAAAAATTACTATTTTTCCCCAAACAAAAATTAAGAGAGGAGTAATGGTTTTTACATTTTTGCACACCTCTTTATTTTCCAACTAAAGTAGAAGACAGCTGTATTCTCATATCTACATTCAATGTGTGTTGTTATGTAGTTTTGGCTGAAGCATATGAAGAAAATCTGGCTTCGTGTGGTGCCACTGACTTGATTCATGGGAAGATGCCAGCAGTTTACCCACCACAACTTTTGTACCATCAGTACAAATGCCAACACAGCAAAAAGGGCAAATACATCTTAGTATTATTATGAAAATAGTTTATATGAGGGCTTGCAGAACTTCAGGGGTTTGAGCACTATATTCTGAGAACAGCTGGTATAGATTATTTGCCATATAGACTGGTGAGAAGTGCAATGGAGAGAATTACAGCAGGGAAGGGGTGTAGGGGGAATAATGAGAGGGTTGCAATCCAAATTGGGTAGTCAATGCAGGCTTCAGTGAGGAGGTGGCATTTAGGCAAAGGCTTATGGGATGAAGGGAGCAAGCCTGGTGTGTCTTGGGGAACAGGAATCAAGGAAGAAAGAATAGCATAAATAAGGGCTCTAACTTGGCTTATTCAAGGAACAATAATTCAAGGAATTATTCTTGAATTCTTATTCAAGAAGCCAGGGCAGCTGAGGAGTGGGTAACAAGTGGTAGTAGTAGAAAAGGAGGTCAAAGAGGAGACAAGAGCCAGACTCTACAGGGCCCTTCACATGATCATAAGGACTTGAGCTTTTAAAAATGATTATTAAAGATTTTACTTATTTATTTGAGAGAGAGAGAGAGAGAGAGAGAGAGAACCAGTGGGAGTAGGGGGAGGAAGGGCAGAGGGAGAGGGAGAAGCAGACTCCTCACCGAGCCGGGAGCTCAATGCGGGGCTCTATCCCAGGACCCTGGGATCATGACCTGAGCTGAAGGCAGATGCTTAACCAACTGAGCCACCCCAGTGCCCCAGGACTTGAGCTTTAATTCTGAGTTAGCTGGAACACTATTGAAAGGTTCTAAGTTAGAAGAGTGATGTGATTTGTTTCCATAGCAAAAGGGATAAAGCTGAATGGTAGGGTGTGGTCAGATTCTGTATTTGTAAGGTTTGCACATGTATCCTCGTATAATGCCTAGCACATAGTACGCTCTAAGAACTATGTTGGGTAGAAGAATGGCCTCTATTCCTGTACCTGTCAAGGAACAGACTGTGTTAGCCAGCTTTTGCTATAGTAACATACACCCCCAATAATTTATTGGCTTAAAACAATAAACATTTATTTCTTGCTAATATTACTTATGTTCTATGACTCATATCACTCAGCTGAAGCTCTAGTGAAGTGGGAAGGAGAGAATGAATATTTGGGAACAATAATGCAATCTGTAAGGGACAGTCTGAGGATGAGTCAGCTATAGTCAGCTAGCTGAATTAGCACATTTGACTAAGTCTTTTGCCTATGGGGCCCAGCAAGGGCTATTTTACAAGAACATCACTGCCAGAATTGAGTCATTGGCTTATATGCACAAAGAACAAATACAAAGTCCTCCTTCTGTGATTCATTCCAAAAGAAGGGCCAAGAAACCATGGCCTTTTCACCCTAGGAGCACAGAGCTTATCTTAGAGTTGCTCAACCTTGGCTAAAAGTGTTACGTTTAGGGGCCTTGAATGGGGCCAGGCTTGGGACTCTGGGAGAGGGTCTTGGTCATAATAGGTCCTTAAACCACTGAAATCAGAATCACTTGGTGGAGAAGGGAGCTTGTTAACATCACGGATTCCTGGACCACCCCAGGAATCTTCTGTGGTTAGGTCTAGGATTTCTCCAGGCCTTTCTTTGGCACACGAGAGAGAAGGTACATCACAATAACATAGTAAGTTAGAAAATGAGTGATATCACAAAAGCCAGCTCTTGCCTTTGTTCTCGTTATCTGTGGGTGCTTATAGATTCGACCTGAGGTTGGGTTCGGTGTACCAAGCCATCACAAGCTGAATATTATTGAAGACATGGGTGAAGCAACTTCAAAGTTCATATTCAGACTACCTGAAGTCACATCCATGACCTGGCCCGGTCACCACTTGCATTGGCCATCTCAACTTTATACCTTTTCCACCTGGATCCAGCTGTTTGTCTAATATTAAAAGGAAGCTTCTCACTGACCACAGAATATTGCCTTTTTTTCTGACCTGGACCCCTTGAACTTTGAACCACAGCCTCGGAATCTCAACACATCCTGCTTTAGAGAAACACTTCCTGAAAAATCTCTCAACCACCAGGACCCCACACGTGTCAGCTTCCCTTTTGTTGGGTGACTCTGTGGGACCAGGGCCATTGCCTTTTATCCGTATCAGGTGATTAAAGGCAGCCTGTGGTCAGACTCCCCTCCTCCTCCTGGCTTTGGTGGAAGTTTGTTCTTTTCAGGTCTTACCAAGTTCAAGCAGCTTAGGGACACCTCCACGGAAGCCCTGTTTGTGATCTGGAGTGATTTATAGCAGCACTAAAACTTCTCACAACAGACAAATTAATACTCAGACGCCTTTTCAGCGCCTCCTTTGAGAAAGAGGTTTTGACCCGGCGCCAAGATGTGGGAGGCAAGATGTTTCTCTGGAATCCCATTGGGTGGCAGCCTCTGGGATCACACCCAGCTTGGTCTGAAGTCCAGTACACTCCAAAATTGGTCTCTGCTTTTGAGTTGGTGTCTGTGTCTTTGTTTCTCAATTTTGGTTTGTGTGAATTCATTGTTCCTAATAAAAGGAACACCATGGGAGCATGCTCAGTCTCAGGGAGCCAGAAAGAGTTTTGAGTGTTCTTGCACATCCTGGGTTTGAGCCAGATTCACTTTTCCTCCTTGGAGGACCCCATCAGTGGTTCCTAAACACTTTTCCATTGGCAAGAGTGTAACGTTACTTTGCTAAAATTCTGGTTAAGTCTTTGAGGTTTATAATTAGAACTGATGAGACCCTCTCACTATCCTCCAGTACAGAGAAAATAAGACTTCAGAATCCTACCAGGACTGTAAATGGACTCAGCAAGGCAAATACTGAGGGGAAGAATCAAAGTTCACATGGGGAAGGGTTCACTTTCAAAGATCATGTAAGGTAAAGACAGGGTTTTTAATCAGGGGCGTTTCAACTTCCATATCTTCATGTGGGATGATTAAAAAAAATTTTTTTTAAACTTAACACTTCAAAAAGAAACTAAGAAACAAACTGATTGCAGTCTTGAGATGTTTTCTCCCCCTCCCAGAAATAGGCCTATTGTCTGCAGTTTTAAAAGCAACAGAAGTCAGTTTTGCACACGTGTTCCCACCTGGAGGTCTTGTGTTCAGAAGCAGAGCTTGTTAAACGGTCTCCTATGGACTGTGAGAAATACAGATGCTCAAGCTCAATCCAGGATGCCCTGAGTCAACTAGTCTGAGGTGGGTGCCAGGAATATGGTTTGTAAATAAATGCCCAGGCATTCCTGTTGCTGTAGGTCTTGTGTTTGGGAGCGGCAACACCAATAAGTTCAAGATTATCAATTCGTGAACTTGGCTCTGCTGGTCCACCCTGAACCTTAGCTCTCTACCTTCATGACCCTGGACTCAGAAATCCCTCTTCTATCCTTCTAGCCTAAGAAGGGTACCCCTTAACTGGAGGGATGGCAGGGGGTAAGCCTTTGAACAGAGTTATTTGCTATCATAATTTAGAAGATGGCAGTGTTTGGAAACAAAGGTCTTTCAAGAGAGAAATGATTAAGTGAATATGGTAATTTCTCTTAACAGAACATTCTGCAAACATTACAAATGATGCTTGTTCAGTCCGTGTGATTATAAGGGAATGCCCATGATGTACCAAAAAACAAGATACTGATTATAAAATGCTTAGAACTAGGTTGAGAGGGGGAAATCTCTCTGTGCAGGGAGAAATAGTAGGTAGAAATACAACATGTTAACTGAGGTTGTCTTTGGATGGGGATGCTTTTGTTTATGTATTTTTTATTTTAGTTGCCATATTTTTGTAATGATCAGTTATTATTTTATATTATATCACATATACACACCTATCTATATCTATGCATAGATACAGATATATCTTTATTTTAAAAGCAAAAGAGAAAAAAATAAATAAAAGCAAAAGAGGAGCCCCTGGGTGGCTCAGCCGTTTAAGCACCTGACTCAGGTTTTGGCTCAGGTCATGATCTCAGGGTCAGGCTCTGCCCTGAGTGCGGAGCCTGCTTAAGATTCTCTCTCTCCCTTTCCCTCTGCTCCTCTCCCTCTGCTTATGCTCTCTCTCTTTCAAAAAATAAAAATAAAGTAAGGGATCCCTGGGTGGTGTAGCAGTTTGGCGCCTGCCTTTGGCCCAGGGCGCGATCCTGGAGACCCGGGATCGAATCCCATGTCAGGCTCCCAGTGCATGGAGCCTGCTTCTCCCTCTCCCTATGTCTCTGCCTCTCTCCCTCTCTCTCTCTGTCTCTCTCTCTCTCTCTCTCTCTCTCTCTCTCTCTCTCTGTGACTATCATAAATAAATTAAAAAAATAAATAAAGTAAAAAACAGCATTACATGGATTTGATTATGAAATAGGACCTGGTAGAACAGTGTGGGTAGTTGAGGCCAAACAGACCTTTTCACTGGGGAGAGAGTAGGTGTATAGGGCAGTGATGTGCACCTGCAGGTCGCATATAAGCAATGTCATTCCTTACCAGGAAAGAGATACATGTGTATCAGTATCCAGTGACGAGACTTGCCCTCCCTGCACAGAGACAGGTAGATGCCATTTCTGAACACAATCGACCTTGAATTTGGTGTGGGATCTTTGAGGTCTAAATTGCTGAGGTTGTTCTTGTTCTAGCAAACACCATCTAACAAAAATGCCGAGGTGGACTTGTTCCAGCAGAGCTGTCTCTGTCCTACTCAGAAAGCCACCAAATCACCCCTGCAGGACACAGATGCTCCATATGCAGTCAGATAAGAGACCCTAAGCTTCCCAGCTGAAATAGAGTGATACTTGCCTCTCAGATAGGGACAGAGAAGAGCTTTTATGCTAATTCTGGTTGCTTAGAGCTCTGTGTTGGAAAAAATAGTGAACAAGTCTAGAGATCAATCCCTCACCCCTACCTGTCTCCAACAAAACCCTACATCAGTGTGCTGTCATTGCTCGTGCTGGTGTGAGGGATGTGCTCTGTGCTTGAGGCAACCCCTTGCTGAACTAGTCCTGGGTGTCCCAGGACCTTCTGCTTGTCCTGATCCCTGCCCTGAGGGACCAGTATGGAAGAGCTCAGACATGTAGGATTTCTCCCTGCAAAGACCAGTTTTTCTCTCTAGATTTACCAGGCCCCAGGAACACCTCTGACAGAGATTTCTGGCTGCTTACGGTTGGCCATCTTTGCCCTTAGCATTTTCACTAACGCTGAAATGTCCTCCTTGAACCAAATCACTGTCTAACTCCACTGCCATGTCTAGGTCTGATGGAGAGCCTTTGAGTGGCTTCATTATTCATTTAGAACAGGGCAGAAGTAAATTAAAAGAGAAAATTAGGGGATCCCTGGGTGGTGCAGCAGTTTAGCGCCTGCCTTTGGCCCAGGGCGTGATCCTGGAGACCCGGGATCGAATCCCACATCGGGCTCCCGGTGCATGGAGCCTGCTTCTCCCTCTGCCTATGTCTCTGCCTCTCTCTCTTTCTGTGTGACTATCATAAATTTAAAAAATATATATATTAAAAGAGAAAATTAAGGCAGCTGAGTTTTCAAAACCTCTATCCCCTGGGCTTCAGACAAGTCCTTATCGACTCTAATTCAGCACCTTGTTAAAAAGTTGTGCTATCTAGTTCAGTAGCCATTAGCCACACATAGCTATTTAAATTTAATTTAATTTAATTACAATGGGATACATCTTGAAATACAGTTCCTTAGCTGAACTAGCCGTTAATTAGTCGCCTCGAAGTAAATAGTACACAGAGAAATTTCCACCATTGCAGAAAGTTCTAAAAGTTTTATTGAGTTATCTTATAAATTCTCTTATCTATTTATATCATTTCTTTTTAAGTTTCTCAACCCACAACAGATTAGAAATAGCAAATTAAGGACAAAGGGAATGATGACAACAAATGACCCAAGAAAAAAAGGAGGAGACAGAATGATTAGGAAGTAAAACACTCATCCATTTATTAAATCACTAAACAAATGTTTACTAGATGCTGGGTATTGGTCTAGGTGTTTGAACTATATTATTGAACAAAAGAGACCTAAATCTCCACCCTCTTGGAGTGTACTAAACCAGTACACACCACTTTGAGGACATTAATACACAGACCAACAGGCTTATTTTCTTTAATATTCTTTAGAGGCATCATCTGTTAAAAATCCAGTTCAATAATTGGTTTATCTTGAGTCATCAAGAATAGTTAACATACCTTAAGAAGGCCCACAAGTACATACATTTTACAAAGGTTACCATTCAAGTAGCTAAAAGAGCTAGTTTCAATGATTGGAAAAAACAATCTGGGTTGCCTCCTTTTTTTTCCCTCCTATTAAAATGATGGTAACTGGGATGCCTGGGTGGCTCAGTGGTTGAGTGCTTGCCTTTGGCTCAGGGCATGATCCTGGGATCTGGGATTGAGCCCCACATTGGGGTCCCTACATGGAGCCTGCTTCTCCCTCTGCCTATGTCTCTCTCTCTCTCTTTCTCTCTCTCTCACTGTGTGTGTCTCTCATGAATAAATAAGTAAAATCTTTCAAAAACCATCATTTTATATGTAAAGAGAAAAAGAAAACCAAAAAATCCCCTGTCATTTTATAAGCTCATTTTTACCAATGAATTTATAGTGACCTTTCTTTCTTTTCCTTTCAGTGCTGATATAATTTGCTTTCTGGTTCTGCCCCTTACTACTATGACTCTAGATAAGTCATTTGGACTTTTCTATGCCTCAGTTGAAAGGTAAATAAGAAACAGAACGAACACAAATGTAACTGTGGGTGGCATAAATTTCATCAACAAAGTCCCTGAGAATTAGTACAAAAGTTTTGAGATTTTCTCAAGCAAGCAAGAAGCAGGTGGGATTTGATGAATTCATATGATCTCTCTTTTCCCCCACTCTTTCCTGTCCCCCACCTAAAACTCATAATGAATTCTCTTCTTACCCTTCATAACTGGTGAAAAAATCAGAAGCCAAGCAGTAATAAGCTTAAACATTTCCTTAGAGAAAGAACTCAATTCTAGTAGTAAAAAAAAAAATTGTGTCAAAACAGGTGAGGAAGAAATTAAGGACTTTGTAAAACACTCCAGGGCTTGGAATACATAATTCTTCCAGGTGATGGAAGGAGTTCTGTGAAGGAAAGGGGAGACATATATCTAAACTGCTTTTAAAAAGTGTAGGTCAGAATCAGGGCAGAAACCTCTAATTTAAAAATGATGTCAAAGACAGTCCAAGATGTCCCATCCAAGATGGATGGGAGACGGGATAATGTAGTGGGGGGGGGGGGGTGGAAACAGAGCATTTGGAGCCAGACAAATCTCAAATTCCAGCTCCAACACTTATTAGCTGTGACATCCTGTCTAAGTAACTTAACCCATCTGTGTTTTAGTTTACTCCTTTGGAAAATAAAAAGAATAGTGATATACCCATAATATGGGGCTATTACAAGGATTCAGTGCAATAATTTGTGGGAAGCACCTGGCATATGGCAGGTACTTGTATTAGTTAAGGTAACACTAGCTGTTGCAACAGTTAAATGTCAAATTCCAATGGTTTAATACAACTAAAATTTGTTTCTTGCCCATGTAATAGACTCCATAGAGAAAGCAGAAGGCTCTTCTCCACGTGGAGACTCAGGGATTGAGGCTTCCATCCTGCAATGCCTCCTTGCCCATCTAAGTGGGAAAAGCAGAAGGCTTTCTTCCAAATTGTCATTCAGGGATTCGGGCTTGGAAATCTTGTGACTCTCCGACCCCCTGGAACCTCAAATTCCTCTGCTACCAGATGGCAAAGGAGAAAGTGAGAATGGAGAAGCCCTATTTCTTAAAAGCTCTGGCCTCAGAGGTGAGACTCATTCACTTTCATTCACATTGCTTTGATGAGAACTAGTCACATGGCCTCACCTGGGTGTAAGGAGAGCTGGGAAATGTAGTTCCAGCTTAGCAGCTACCTCTTAGCAATAACTCCACACTCTGGAAAGGTTCTGACCAACAGCTGGCTATTTTGCCACTATCCTCAATAAATGATAGCAACATGCAATCAAATGAGCAGTGATTTTGTTATTGAAGAAAACTGGGCATGCTGTCAAATTCTTTTAATATTTCTTTTTTTTTAAATTTTTTAAATTTATGATAGTCAGAGAGAGAGAGAGAGAGAGAGAGAGAGAGAGGCAGAGACATAGGCAGAGGGAGAAGCAGGCTCCATGCACTGGGAGCCCGATGTGGGATTCGTTCCCGGGTCTCCAGGATCGCGCCCTGGGCCAAAGGCAGGTGCCAAACCACTGTGTCACCCAGGGATCCCTCAAATTCTGAAGGATCAGAGGAAAAATTCAAAACCCAGATGATGATTAAAACAGATGAGCAAACTAGTTCAAAGGTTTAATTCTTGGGGCCATGTTTCATTTGGTCATGTTTTGAAACCAAAGACTGTAACGTTTCTATTAATCTGACAAACAAATATTTATGATACTGATCATATGCAAGACACTACACTAGGCATTAGGTATGGGCTGGACAGGTGATAAAAGTTGAGTAAGACTTGGACTTGACTTCAAAGAGTTTATATCCTGGCACGGGAGAAAGATAGGTACATCCTAAAGGAACTACAAAGACACATAGTGACCTGAGAGGTGCAAAGTGCTGTGGGATTTGAGAAAGGGTGAGGTGGTTTCTGTCCAGTATGATTCAGCTGCATGAGGACATTTCAGACACTCATAGTGGGAGTCTGTCCTTATCCAAGTGAGTCCTTGACACCATCTCTTCCTGCTCCATGGAAACTCCCAATTTTGTTCTCATATATCCTATCTGCTCCATTCCTGCTCTTCATTGCTCAGAGGCCATTTGGCTCTGGGTTCTTGGTTTTCTCCTCTTTCCTGGTGGGGCCTGGGTTTCTAGACTCAGGTACCTGCATTGGGTCTCTTCTTATGGCAGCTCTAATGAGCTCTGGTATGGCCTGGAGTTCCAGACACCAACCAACTTCCTTGGCTCTTTTCTATCTTGGGGTTGGGACAATGGACCACTTCATGGATAAAATTGCATTTGAGTTAGGGCTTGAAAGATGTATGGAACTTTGTTAAGTTAGAGACAAGGCTTTCATGCCTATAATACTTGATTCAACAAAAAATTCTTTTATTATCATTGACTCAATTTAACTACAATCTTTTCAGTTCCATTTTGTTTTTGGAGAGGCTAGTCTGAATCAGGCATTGTGTTGATTGTATATATTAACCTCAGGACACTGAACTTAATAAGATATAGTAACTCCTATGATGTAGGTAGGGCAGTTAGTATCACCCATTTTATGAATATGGAAGACTGAGGCTTGGAGAAGTCATGTGACTTTCCCATGGTTAATCAGCCAGTAAGTAGAATAGACAGTATTCTTTTCTGGTTTTCCTTAGCTCTAGTCTAGTGCTCGTTACTATGCTGGAAAATACCATGGGGGTTCAAATGAATGAACTAAATTTTATCAAATTGAACTCCATTCAGTAAGACATAGTACTTTATAAGATGATTCACAATGTGATAGGGTATTTTTGAAGATTAGATTGTAAAACCTTCAGCAGTCAAAGAAATAAACCTCTCAATAACTGTTTGCTGCAGAAACGAAGGACTGAATTAATGAATTAATGAGCATACAGAGCTCTGACAATTTCTCTAATCAGATTGTACAGACATGTCCAAACCCTAGTAGGAAGCGAGTGCTGACTCTAACAGTTTAGCCTGTAAACATAGATGACAAACAGTTCTTGCCCTTTGCTTTTTTCCCCCAAGTTTATCAAAGTATTTTTTTAATTGAGGTAGAATTGACATATAATATTATATTATATTAATTTGAGGTACACAACATAATAATTAGACATTATTATGTGCTGTGAAACAGTCACCACAGTGAATCCAGTTATCATTCCTCTCCTTACAAAGTTACAAAATTTTATTTTTCTTATGATCGGAACTTTTTTTTAAAAGTAAAACTGTGGAGTTTGAACTCACCTCCACCTCCAGTGTGGAGCCCGACATGGAATTTGAACTCAACAGCTCTAAGATCAAGACCTGAGCTGAGACCAAGGGTCAGATACTAACCAACTGAGCCGACATGGTGCCCCTCATGACGGGAACTTTTAAGATTTACTTCTTCACAACTTTCAAGTACGCAATACCATATTATTGACTACGGTCACCACGCAGTACATTATTTCTCCAGGGCTTATTTATTTTAACCCTAGGAATACCTCTTGGCCCCTTTCACCTGTTTCATCTATCCCCTCCTCCCCTCCTTTCTAGCAACCACCAATCTGTTCTACCTATGAGTTTTTGTTTGGTTTTTTGGGTTCCACAAATCAGTGACATCATACGGTATATGGCTTTGCCCTTGGCTTTTGTGATCGTCATCTGCCTCAGGAGGCAAGATCTGAAACACCTGATGAAAGTCTGCTTTGCTCAGGTTAGCTGAACGACATTTATTTCAATCCTGCTATTTCTCCTTCCTTTTCAGATTCTTGGGCAGGTTGGTGGGAGGGAGGGGCCTCCTTGAGAGATAAAGGCTGAAGTCTTCATTGCTGAGTGAAGAGGGATTTAAGGACGGGGAATTTGAAAGCAGAGTGGTTTGATAGAGCAGGAGAAACTGGTTGTCTTGAATACGAGGGGGCAGTTTTGGAAATTACAGAGCCATGATGCAAGTGAGGAAGACAGAAGAGCAGATCCCAGGCAGGGGGTGGAGAGCAGTGGGGAAACATATTCTGGGTACTCACTGTAAATAACCACAAGGGCATAGACATAAGCAAAATGCTCGGAGCAGGGAATAATAGCATGGGGTAGTCATGGAATGGGGAAAGAATTCAGAGAAATGGCATCCAAGATCAAAGATGGCCAAGTTCACTGCCATCCCAGGGCCCAGGACCTGTCCTGTATGCAGGAACACAACCGTTGCCTGGTTTTAAAAAGTGCTGATTTCTTACTGGGACCATGCTGCATCCCATCCACTCTTGGAGGCTGTGACCATGACTTATGGAAGAACCTCTCAGTTTTAGCCATGAGGATTATTTTAAAATACTGTTTTCTTAAATGGCCCATATTTTGAAAGGTAACGGAATCTCTATTTGAGACTAGAAAAATGAACAAGCAGGAGAATGGTTCAACCGAAAGAAGCTAACATAGCCATTATGGGGTGGCTTTCTAACTGACCTCTGATGGGCCGGGCCTTCCATCCTGAGCACACAAAAGCATCAGCTAAGAGACCCGACGAATGAATGGCTGAAAATAAACTACTGATGCATAGAGAAACCCACTTTTGGTTCCACTGAAGAAGTGGGAAAATGAAACAGGACACCTGTTTTACATCAGGCTTTGGGGGTGTGGTGTGAACTCAGAATGTCTGGAGGCCTGAGTTGCCTGGTTCTCTTTTCTATCACGAGACCAGAGGGATGAGGGGTTGGGGGGTGGGGGGTAGGGGGGTAGCCTTGGCAGAAACAGGTGGCAATGAAGGTGTTTGGATGGTGTGTGCCTCCCTCGGCATTAAGTTAAGAATGAAATGGCAGGGTTGGTATCTGTTGAGCTCCTCGTATGCGCCGGGCAGCCCTGAGGAGCATAGACAGAAATCCTGCCCTCGCTGCGCTTCCCATGGGGTGGGCAGACCATCACATAGATAGTAATAGCGGGAGTGTGTTAGATGTTGTAAAGTGATAGTGAAAACTGTAGCAAGGAAGGGGCCGAGAGAGTGCAGGGCGGTGGTCAGGGAAGGCGGCCTCTGAAGCAGATGCTAGAAATAGAGGTGTGGCTGTCTGGGGAAGAGGGGGCCACATGGAGGGGACAGCAGGTGCACAGGCTGGGGAAGCTGCATGCCAGGTGTGTTCTAGGAGCTGCAGGAAGGCCGGAGTGGGGGATGAGGTCAGAGAGGAGCCATCCTCAGGGCCTCGCAGGCCAGGCCTAGAATGTAGGCTTTTACTACAAGCGAGATCAGGCCTCTGGAAGTGAATGGAGCAAGGATGAGAACTGAGTCCTGTTCATCGGGATCACGCTGTGTGGACTTAGGTTGTAGGAGAATCTCTTAACACACCGGTGAGAACATAGCACTTGGTAAATGTTAGCTGTAGCTACTAGGAAGCTTATTAGAAGGCGGTGGGGAGAGGGGATCACCGAGTGGTAAAAGGTTTCCTGTAACATGCATGGTACACGTTTCTCCACCAGCTCCTCATGCATAGGTTCTGATAAAACTTGGGGAAATCAGATAGTAAACATGACCGGGGATTCCTAGGCTTTGGGCCTGAAACTAGAACAGCAAGTTTCTGATTTTGTGATTAATTGCCTCCTGCATAGAAGCAGCATGTATTGAGCATGTCTTATCTGTGACGTTCTGAAGCAGATGCTGGGGGTACTGTAATGAGCAAGACTGATGGGTTCCTGCCTTACGGTGTCACTGACTCCAAATCTCCTCCTCTGTAGAGGTAGGCGGTGCAATGACATTCAACACACAATTATGCCAATAATTATCCCATTCTAACAGTGAGAAGTGAAATGGAAGGTGAATGAAGAGGGCCCAACCTGGTCATCACAAGGGGCTTCTCTGAAGAAAGGCCATTTAAGCCGAGACAGAAAGGGGGGCATCTGGGTGGCTCAGTCGGCTAAGCTGAGACAGGATAAAGAGGAAGAAGGTGGTTTGGTGGAGAGCAAGGTGGGCTTGGGCTCTCAGGGAAAAGGGACAATATATGCAAAGGCCCTGTGGCAGGAAGAATGAAGTGAATGCTTTGTGTCCAGAGAGCACAGGCAGAAAGGTGGGGTGAGCCTGAAGAGGTAGGCAGGGTATGTCAGGTGGGTTCTTCTGGCATGTGGGGATTGAGGCCTTTATTCCGAGTGCAATGGGCAGTGCTGAGAGGCTTCTGACACAGAAGTCACTTCAACAGACTTGCATTCACTCTCTCTGCCTGAGTGTGGAGATGGCCTGGAGGAGGACCAGAGTGGGCTCGTGACTTGTTGGCAGGCCCCTGCAGTGTCCAACTACTGGTCAAGCTGCTACACCATGGAAAGTGAGGTGTGACGGGAGGATGCCCCCAAATGTCACCCCACCCATCGGTCCAATGCCCTCCTGGTTAGCATGCCTTGTTCGGCTATTAGCCTTGCTAAAGTGGCTCTTTCTGTCTGTCCCCATCAGAGCTCAGCTGGTAGCCCTTAATATAAAGATCATGGGCACTGGGCTCAGCCTGACTTGGGATCCCAGTTCTGCTCCTTCTTGTCTTTGTGGCTTGGACGTGTCTCCCTGACCACAATTTCCCATCTCTGACAACGGGCAAAATTACACTTGAGAGGATTAAATGGAATATCCCCGATTAAGGATCTGTCTCAATGTCCGTAGAGGTGGGCAACTCAACAAATGCGAGTTTCAGACTATTCAAATGACTCATCTTCTAATTAGAACTAGTCTCTTGATATTAGGTTTCTGGTCCACAAAAGCACCTGAGAGAGAGTGAAAAATGTAATGGCATGAGATATAGCAGACGGTGACCTTTTCCTTGAGCCTTCACAGTGTACGGTGCTCTGAGAATTGAAAGTGTGCACAGTATCAAGGGATCTGAGCAAAGGGCTCTGAGCAAATGTGAGATACAGCATTGAAAGATTAAAGTAGTTTCCCTTCTTGCATAAACTCATTTCCAAGATTAATGACTATATATTTAAAAATGGAACAAATATCATCCAAATCTTAGAGAAATGGCTGCTAAGTATGGGAAGATTGAACCTCATATTTCAACTTGCATGCACTATTTGTTTGCATATGTGTATTTATTCTTCATTCACTCATTCAACAAATAATAATTATCTCTTACATTGCTGACACGACACTGAGGGTCATCCGTCAAGAGCAAGACTTGGTCCTCTGGTCTCTTTCCTTCCACAGGAGACTAAGGTATTTCTGACTTGAGTCCTTGAAACCAAAGGGCAAAACTCTGGTTTTCAGTCTCACTAAGTGTTTTAATTTTCCCTTGAAAGTGTCAAGATCTAATTGTGTGTAGCATCAGCTCTAAAATTACATTATCTTGAGAGTTACTACTCAAACTCCTACCATCTAAACATCCACATATCAAAACCCTTTAAAAAACAAAACAAAACGAAACAATGAACCTCAAGTAATTCATCTCATGAAGTTAGAGAGGATGCACAAATGCCTCGGAGATGATTAAAACACAGGCGGAAAATGTACACGTGGAGAATGTCAAGATGTGTCATGTATTTCCCAGTCCACTGAGACTCATAATGTATGTAAATCACTGGCTTCTGGTATTGGACGTGAGACACGAGGTGGGGGCAGTACGTGGCCCACCATCCCCATTATAACATGCCCCCTGTGCCAAATATTCTATCCCATTACCCCCTGAAAAATGTGCAATTGTCAGAACCATGATAATACAGTAAACTCCCTAGGCAAATTGTGAAATGTGAGTCATGGTTCTATTTGCTCTGCAGTTGTGAAAATCGCAAAATTTTTATCAAGATAGAAACTGAAAACCCTGAGTGTTGCTTCATGGGGAGCCCTGACACTCTCACGTCAGACTGCCCTTCTCAGCCACCCCCCACAGCTCGAGTCACGCTATGCTTCTGCCAGAGGGTCACCTTCTGGCTAGCGCCTTGGCACCCATGAAATTGTCTGCCCGAGGGCCCTCCCAAATGGGCTGCACTAGCCCCCTGCTCTTAGCTTGCTCTCCAGCTGGCCTCCTGGGCAGGGAGCTTGCTGTCCTGAAGGTATCTCCTCTCCCATTACCCTCGCCTCTTACTATTCAGACTCTGGAGTCTAGCCCCCCCCCCGCCCGCCCCAGCTCTGCCCCGCCAGCATCTGTGTCCTGCAGGTGGACTGTCCCCTGTCGCTGCTTACCTGCCCTCTGTACCACTCTTATAAAGAGCCTGGTTCTTGAAAAGTAATTCCTGCTAATGCACTAATTTGTTACTCCTTCCGGGAAGGAGGCGTTCTCTTAAAATGACTCTTGATAGGTAATGTCTCCATCCAGGAACTTCAGAACTGTGTTTCATGGGGTCCTAAGCTTTCATGGGTGTGCCTAAGCGTTACTTGATGGAGCCTGGAAACCCTTACCCTCTCCCCGGGCTCCAACCAGGGCCCTGCTGCTTCCATAGGCCTTCCACATTAGGGCCACGCTGTGGGGTCAGGAAGAGGGTGGGCTCTGGAGTCAGTTTCACCACCTTCCAGCTGTGTGATGTAGGACGGGTCACTAACCCTCTCTGTGCCTCCGTTTTGGCATCTGTAAACTATTAGCAATAACAGTACACTGTATCTATTTCATAGGGTTGCTGTTGGCCTAAAGGAGTTAAAACATCTGGCACATAGCAAACCCTATGTAAGAACTTGCTGTTATGGCATATATGCAGTACTCAGCAAGATTTCACTTGAAAGAAGTTTTCTACTGCTTAAAGAAAAGGTAAAACAAATAAACAAAACCCCAAACTCCTACTACCTTCACTCAAAATATAAGCAACTTACTGGAATCCTGCCACCAAGGGCAGGTTTCTTGGCGCCTCTCAAATCCTACCTAAGTGTGGGGCTGAACTGGCTTTGGGTCTGCACGGAGACTACATCAACCAACTCACAACCAGCACTTACCTTCATAGTTGCTGACTTAGGGAGCAGGGTTAAGTGCAGTGTCTGGGGCATTTTATTCCTTCTATTATTCTAGGAGATCTTTTTTTAAGGCTGTTATTATTAAGCTAATAATATTAGGCCCTCTTCATGACACTCGCCAAACAAGAGGCCATTGGCTCACAGTGTGACAAGACTCACATGAACACATGTTCTCAGATTTTCTAGGAGAGAGGTCAGATGCTATTCGAGCTTGAGCTTAAAAAAAAAAAAAAAAAAAAAAAAAAAGGAAAGAACTTGAGCTTTAGAGCCTGACGCGTGGTCTTCATTTCCGTGTTTGAGGGTTTGAGGGCCAGGGAGGTAAACTTCATAGGATACCTCAGGTCTTTTCTGATTCCAGAATAGGCATCTAAATGTTCTTTTTGAATTCAGTGCTGACTGAACTACAGTTCTGTGCCTTGTGAATCTTGGTGCAGCTCAGAGAATCGTGGATGTAGGGGAACAATGCAGGCTTTGGAATTAGGCTTCTCCACCTCCTCCCTCATGGCTCCCACCTCGGAGACTGTGCACCTGATTCCTCTCACTTTCGCTGGCCTCTGACCTACCTGAACCTGCTTCCTCCTCCACGTCCCCAGGAGCCCTCCCTTGCTCCATGCCACACTGACTCTCTTATCATAGGACCTTGGCCTCCTGGTTCTGGGCAGAATTGCTCATCACTACTAGTCTGGGGCTTCTCTCCTCTCTCCACAGTACCCCTTGCTTGCCCTGCATGACACTTGTCACCTTGCACTGTGGGTCCCCTGCACCCTTATGAGGTCTTTGAAGCCTGGGTCTGTATCCATTTCATTCTCAGCTTTCCAGCGTCTAGCACAGGGTCTGACATGTAATAGGCACTTAATAAAAGTTTGGTGAAATGACTGAATAAACCAGCTCCCTTTTCAGTTAGGGTGGCAACATGTTATTGATCACTTGGGGGCACGTCATACCTAATTTCTAACCAAACTTGAATTTTTCAAACTTGGTAACAGTGCTCTTTCTTCCTTCCTTTTTTATTTTTATTTTTTTATTTCTGCGGACTCTGAGGTTCTTCTTGCATGATAATATTACTCTCACTTGTAGGAGCAGTGGGGCTGGGGTGAGAGCCCATGGGAGTCCTGCTGCCACTGAATTGCCACCCAGAGCGTGGCTGGGGGCAGGGATGAGAACTAAAGCACAAGTAGGAGGGCAAGGCCACATCTTCAGGGCATGGTGGTGGGCATGCCACCCAACACAGGGCTGCTGGCATGGTGCCCCACACGTACCCTACCCCAGGCTTCACTATGATGCTGTAAGTGGGTCCAGAGTATTACAGAACGTAAGCCACAGGCTCATGGTAAGGAGGGCTAAAATGAGGACAGATCCAATCTATGCATCTGATTTCAAGTTACAGGGTGGGGGTGAAGCATTTTCACAGGGCTTTATTGCCCTTGGATCTGAGAAATACTTGTTTTTCGGTTGATTAACACCCTCCCATTTATATGAATCACGTGGCTTCGTTTGTAGAACTCTGAACCCATGAAGGCTGTTGGGTAGAATGGGAGTACGCATCAAAATTGGGGTGAAAGTTAAGTCACATAGTTATCAGAATGTTAATTCTAAAGAAATTCCTATTGCTTAGATAAAGAGAGGATTTTCTCATACATCTCTATCTCTAAGCTCAGAAGAATGTTGTATTATTTTATTAGCAAAGTAAAATGAATAGTCGCTAACATCTAGTGGGTGCTAACTATATGCCAGATGTGGCGTTTTTACACAGATCACCTCATTGATTCCTTGCAAAAATAAGTCTGTGAAAGTAGGTCCCACTGTATTTTACAAATGAGAAAATAATGAAGATTCAGTAGGTCTCATTGACTTGTCGAAGGTTATCTAAGTAGAAGGTGGTAGGGTTGGGATTTGAACCAACATCTGGCCCCCAAACCTGGACATTTCTTCCCCTCATACACACAGGCTCTCCTAATGAACACGGGGCATTTATTTCTGTATATACTGTGGCTACGTTCTCCAAACAGTTCAGAACTTTAGAAACTATTTTGAGAATTCTCACTCAGACAGCCCAGCAAAAATCCCTTATTTTGCCTGAGAACTTCCCTGTTTCTCACTCCTTTGTCCATTCAGCTTGGAGACTGAACTCTGGGAAGGACATCTCCCTCCATCTACAACGTATGTTCTCTTTGATTGCTTTAAGACAGGAGCCGAGCGGACTATACACGGTTTCACTTAGCAGGACAGGTGCCTCTGCTTTAAACAGAAAGTGTCATGACCGGAAGTCACTGTCTGCAGCACCCCTTCCCCCACTCCTCGGAGCACCTACAGGCTGCTGATGAGGCTGGATCCACATGCCATATTGGACCTTAAGCTTAAAATGGGACATTTGCAAGGAAAAGAGCCCTTTTGTGGAAATCTCACTGTGAAGTTGCAAAAGATGCATGTTCCCCATGTGCTCCCAACTACTCCCTTCTTGGATGCTCACAGCCAGAGGCCTTCTTGACATCCTTGACTCTCAACTCTTTTCTTTTTAAGATTTTATTTATTCATTCATGAGAGACACACACAGAGAGAGGCAAAGACACAGGCAGAGGGAGAAGCAGGCTTCCTTCAGGGAGCCTGATGCGGACCTCGATTCCAGGACCCCAGGATCACAACCTGAACTAAAGGCAGATGCTCAACCACTGAGCCACCCAGGTGACCCTGACATCCTTGACTATCATCTTTATCTCTGAACAACTGAGAGGAGAAATCACAGCAGTTGGAAATCCCAGTGCACCTCTTGTCAGTTGTCACGCTGAGAGTGGGTGAGCCTGTTTCCCAGAAGATGGTGAGAGATTGTGGACCGTGGCTGCCAATCAACCTCCCTCTGAGGGAGGAGGATTTGAGCCTGGTTGTAGAAGTGGGAAGGACAGTGAGGCAGTTACGACAGAGCGATTGGGGAATGCATCTTTACTCCGTTACAAGCATTCTTTACCAAAGGAGGCACCTGGTCATGGTCTCAAGAAGCCTGGCTGCTCAGGGAAAGTCTGCTCTGCGGAAGGACAGGGTGGGCAGGACACAGAAGGAGAAAACTCATTTGGGACGTTAGTGAATTTTGAGCTTAAAAAATTGTTGATCCTGCCAGGTCCCAACTTTGGACAGCTGCTAAAGAAGGCACCTGAGAAAATAGTTTCAATTTTGTAATTTGGAAATGGGAAGGGCAAATTCATCATGGCTAAAGGCACAGGAAGAGCTTGAGGGGCTTTCCTGGGCCTGTGCAGAGGCTTCTAGCTGTGACTCACCAGGTCCTGGTGCAAGGGGAGGACGCTTGGGGTCCTACAAGGATGCAAGACACACTTCCTGCCCTCTGAGTTTGGGCACTCACGATGACAAGCTTCAGACAGAGTCTGCTAGGAAGCCGCCTCTATGCAATATCCCCCTCTACTGGATTCTTGCATGGAAAACATCACCCCAAAGGCCTTTAGCGACTTTTGAATCTCTTCAGGAGAGTTTCTGTACTTGAAAACACATATTTGGTGTAGGCCATGGTGACTAGACCTGCCCTCCCCACTGCTCCCTGGGTTAGGACGAGACATTCTCTAAATACACATACACCCAAGAAACATAAGCCACATGCCTGAGAGAGAAGAACGAGATGATGCAGATGAGAGCATGCTGGCCAGCCTGGAGCTTTAGGGCGTCAGGAGACTGGGCTGTTACCCAGGGGGCATTGAGGGGGAGCCACTTGCTGAAGGCATGTAGCTGATAAAAGGCAACCGCTGTGGCTGAAATCCCCTTCTTTTGACCACCCCTGCCCCAGGGCTCTTTCTCCTGTGACAGAGTGGCTAGTAAATATTCAGCGTGGCTAAACCTGGAAAGAGAGACCTTTGGTTGTGGAAGGCATAGGGCCAGTCCAGGGAGAAGGTGTTCCTTTAGGCTGTTTCTCTCTTAGGTCTTTGGTAACCCTCAGACCCTAAGTCCAGGCAGAGCTTGGGTACCATGCAAAGCATCCCTATGCTCAGCCCAACAACAGGGCCCAGACTCTTCCCTCTTGGAGCCACTACTTCTATAGCAGTACTGCCCAGAACTTTCTGTAAGGATGGAAATGACCTGTATCTACACTGTCCAATATGGTAGCCACCAACAGCATGTGATTTATGACTGCTTAGCACTTGAAATGTGCTAGTGAGACTGAGACACTGGATTATAAATTTTTTTTAAAAAGATTTTATTTATTTATTCATGAGAGACACAGAGAGAGAGGAGCAGAGACACAGGCAGAGGGAGAAGCAGGCTCCATGCAGGGAGCCTGACGTGGGACTCGATCCCGGGTCCCCAGAATCAGACCCTGGGCTGAAGGCAGGCGCTAAACCGCTGAGCCACCCAGGCTGCCCTGGATTATAAATTTTATTTAACAGTTAGTTTAAAATTAAATATCAGCATGTATCTTACCTAATGGATAGCACAGTTCTAGAAGGACCTGTTGACATACATTCATCACTTGGCCAACAACATAGAGTTTCTTTATTAGGTATCACCTGGTAATGCGCAGAGCTGCTTGGAGAGATGTGGCAGAGAGGCTTACAAACAGTGCTGGAAGCAAGTCATCGGGGTTGTAATTTGTAACCTCGTGTCTGTCCCAGAGAAACTTCATGGGTTTTGGGGAGACCTACCTCCTGGGACATTGTTTCCTCACCTATAAAATGGAGAGGTCGGTGGTTTCTGGCCTCTTTACCACTACAGAGGGCTCTCATTATTTTTCCCCCATGGACTCCTTGTTTAGAAAAAAATTTGAGGGCGCCTGGGTGGCTCAGTCGACTAAGCATCTGCCTTCAGCTCAGGTTATGATCCCGGGGTCCTGGGACGGAGTGTCCTGGCTCTCTGCTTGGCAGGGATCTGCTTGTCCCTTTGCCCCTCCCTCCCACTCGTGCTCTCTCTCTCTCTCTCTCTCAGATAAATAAACAAAATCTTAAAAAAAAAAAAAAAGAAAAAAGTTTGTCTATTTTACAAACAGCACTCGTTAAGCAATAATTGCTGCCATTTTAAAACTACAAACCTCTATCAGAACTTTTATCAGCATCAGCTAACCACGGTGATCAACCTAAATTGATGTAATTCCACCCCAGAGAGACCCGAGACATCATCAGCCCGTTGGGTCTCACACGAGGCACATGCGTGCTTTCCGAACAGCTTTTAAACAGACTGAGAACACACCTAGCACCCCCGTTATTGTCTGGGGGGCATTTAGGAGCGTAAGGACCCGAGTTAGAACCTGGATGAGATGAACTCTAGGTCCCGTCTGGGTCTCCTTGCAGGAGGTCAGGGGTGGGGAACCTGGTGGGGCACCTGGTGGGGCACTTCTGCGGGGGGTGGGGGGTGGACCTGGGCCTCCTCGGCAGGGGTGGGGAGGGCAGGTGCTGAAATGAAGATGGAACAAGCAGAGCGGGAGGTTTTGCCCGCTTCATCCTCTCACCGAGGGCACTGCTTGGGGCCTCTGGGGGCTGCTGGGGCCATCGTCCGGAGCTGCGACCAGCAGCAAGTCAGGCTGTCCTTCCTCCCTCTCGGAGCACCACCTCCAGCAGCAGGGACGGAGCATGAAGGGAAGGACCATTTGCCTCTCAGCGTGTGAGCCTCTGAGGCTCCTGGAAGTGCCACAGAGAGGGTGGTGGGAGGAAACCCAGAGCAATGAGGCAGAACTTGAGACACATTTACACAGGAAGCTGTAAGGAAGCTCTTTTCTCCCCTTGTGGGTCTCTGAGAGTGCAATGGTCTTTTTGAAGAACCTACTTTCGGGTTGAGCTAACGTCTGTGCGGCACGTCTGTGTGCCCTGGCCTTGGCCACCTCACTGGATTCGTACAGGGACTCTCTATGAGAGAAAGACAGTAGCCCACCCAGCTCATTAGGCGGTCAAGGGCCCAGCTCGAGGTCATTCAGCTGGTAGATGGCAGCTCTGGAATTCGCATCCAGGACAGCCAAAGGTCTGAACCTAGGAACTAGGACAGCATCCTTGAATGAAAGAACACAACCTGTGACGACCTGCTCGCTCTTACTCCTGGTACCTAAGTCCATTTTGGTCAGTGCCAAGAGCGTTCTCTCCTTGATTCTCCTGTCGTCTGTCCTTCACTTACCGCTGCTGGTTTGTGTGTCTAAGTTTCTAATTCTTAAAAATCTTCCTCATGCTGCCCAATTTTATCCTCCCAAGCATCCTGGCAGGTGGATGGAGCTGACCCCTTTGTTTCCATTTTACAGGTGCATAAATTGAAGCCAGGGCCTTACATGGCTTGCCATTGATTCCAGGGTGGGATTAGCTAAATGAAAGGGAACTTTTCTGGCCGATATGTTTGCCCTCTTGACCTTCTCTGGGGCCCAAGTATCCACCCTACAATGTCAATATCCTTCTGGAACTTTTTTGCAGGTGGTGGTAAAGAAGAGGTTTACTCACCCTATTTCTGATAAAGAACCAGCGCTGCCAATCTCAGCAATTTTCCTAGTGCCAATAGAAAATCCAAAATTTTTCGATGGTTCCCAGATCTTGGGGGAACGGGATTTTCTCACCATTTGTGCATGCCTGTGCAGGGTGTCTGTGTTGATCCATTTTTCAAAGGACCTCCTAGAATGACTTTCTCTCAAGGCCAGGTACAAGTTTCGATATGCTATATTAGTCCAACCAGCTAATAAGCACGAAGGTGCATTTGAAAATCCCATCACCCTGGGGTTGTGTGGGGACTTTAGTTACAACAACCTATTCTGTCTGGTCAGGCTGTGGAACTTGACCAAATGCAGTCTGGGAGTCTGCTTGTTATGTATGTGCTTATCTATTTATTTTTTTTAAATGTTAAGATTTGTTTATTTATTTGAGAGAGAGAGAGAGAGCATGAGCAGGGGGGAGGGATAGAGGGAGAAACAGACTCCCTGCTGAGCAAAAAGCCTGCTGTGGGGCTCTAACCAGGACCCCAAGATCAGGACCTGAACTGAAGGCAGGCGCTTAACCAACTGAGCCACCCAGGCGCCCCCTGTGCTTATTTATTTTCAAGTAAACATTAACTGAGCATCTACTATTTGCCAAACATTGTCTTCTACACTTACACAATCATCATCCTTCTGAATAGGCTCATGTTTAATTTGGGTTTTGTTTGGGGAGAGTACTTAAGCATCTGGAATAGGATTAAAATAATCATAGCCCTCTCTTTTCCTTTCTTAACTCTTCAGATTTTATTTCCCAGGAGACGGTGTTCAGTTGTTTGATTTTACGATTTATGATGATGGATTTTTTTTTTTTTTTTTTACATTCAGTGCTTGCCAAGGAGGTGTGTTCTATTGAGGGTATACATCAGGCTGGAATGAGAGTCTGCGGTGAGGGTAGCTTAGCCAGGAGGAGGGGACGGCAACATTAATAAGCTGAGATCACAGAGAAACGGGGGTGGGGAGCCCTGGGCCTTTGTTGGAAAGATATTAATAGGGATAATGCTTACATTCTTAGCCGAAGAAACTATTTGATCTCCAGAGCATAGCTCTGATGTCTCTTATGATATGTATTAAATGTAAAACCCCCTTCTACTCAGAAAGTCATTTGTCAAATCAAGCAGCTAGAAGTTTCTGCAAAGTCCTGGAGCCTCAGAAAGAAAGACAGGCGTGGCTGGTCCATCACATCAGCAGCTGTATGAAACTATGATGATGGGCTAAGGAAGGTACCAGAGGATGGGGGCCTTCACAACCAGCTCAGTGTTGGCATACAGTCTGTTGGGATCCAAAGTTTTTGGCTTTGGTCAACAAACATGGTGGATGGGAAAGACAACTAACCTGACATGGATAAAGCACCTGTTAGGTGCCAGGCACAGAGAAAGGGAATTTTAAATTAATTTTCTCATCTAATATGGATGATGGTCTCATCCACAATGGGACTTGACTCTCCTTTCAGGGTGGGGTGGAATCTGGGAGGAAGGGGAGAGAGGACAGGAGGGGGTGGAGAGGACCGTCAAGTTTCCCACCCTACCTATGGCCAAACCTAGAACGTGGAGGATTATTTTCTGTCATTTGGGGGATAGGGTGCTTCTAAAAGATATTCTGGTCCAAACAATCACCCAAGTAGATTAAAATTCCAAACAACTGAGACACTGGTGAATTAGATTTGAAGCACGAGCCATGGATTCTAGAAGGCTCTGTTAAATGTCCCTGAAATTCCCTGTGAGAGAAGGAATGCACTCCTGGCATCAGCACATGGTTATTTCTCGGGTTAATGGAAAACTTGGGAGTTGGTTGAGTTGAAATGGATGGAGACCCAAAGTTTTACATAGATACATAATTTTCACCTTTTTCCCTTAGCATCCAGGTATCACCAAAGACAGTTTTCCACCTGGAACCTGTGAAGTCTTTATACTATTCTGTGCAGGTGAGGTCCAGCTGGGAGTTAACACTTCTGTCAGTCATGAAAGATGTGGCGGAGACCTAGAGTTTATAGGATGCCAGGGCCCTTGTCTGTCTTTGGATGGGCAGTCAGAGAAAAGAGGGAAAAGGAGGAGAAGGAAGAAGACCTTTGCTCACCCACCCAATCTCCACAACCAACTGGGCTATCAAGTTACTCAAAGGGAATTTTAGGAAAATCAGACAAGAATCAAAAGAAAACAACTAAATCAGTTGGAGCCTGATAGTGGTAGATTCTTGCAGGGAAAAAGAAAAGGCGAGCAGAGATCTAGTAAATGTGATCATGCACATGGACTGAGGAGCACCATCTCAGCCATGATTTCTTAAGTTACTTAGGCATTGGTGTGAAGTGTTTTATACAAAATAGCTGATTTCCTCTGCAAAGTGACCCTATGGAGAAGATTCAATTTTTATCCTCATTAAGAGGCCTTGCCCCCAATATTTAAAAAAATATTCTATTTGTTTTTTTGAGTATTGGAGAGATAGAGAGAGAAAGAGAGAGAGAGAGAGAGATGTGGAGGGGGGTAGAAGGAGAGGGACAAGCAGACTCCACACTGAGTGTGGAGCCTGACACAGGGCTCCATCCCACGACACCAAGATCATGACCTAAGCCCAAATAAAGAGTCAGATGCTTAACTGACTGAGCCCCCCAGGCACCCTTCACTTCCCCTCAATACTAATGACATAATAACTGAAGCTGCAGGAGGAAGGTAGGTGGCTCTCACTTCCACTGAAGGGTCCCGTTGTGTGGAAGGAAATTGGTCAGCACCGGAGATGGCAGCTGACTTTTCCAGTGACACAGCCACAGCTAGAGGGTCAAATATCCTCAGTGGTGGTGGATTGTCATACTAGGTAGGAGAGTTTCCATTGTTTGGAAGTCGAGTCAGGTCTGGTGAATAAAGTAAATGAGGGAGGGCCGGCAAGGCCAATTTTCTGGTATGGTCCATAAATCAATCCAATTCCTCGAAAGGAATTCCGAGACTATTTGACAGCAGCCATGGAATAAATGTATATAGCTTTGTGGGATGACAGCTCTGGGGATAGTGCTCATTTGTAGGAATAATCTCTGATGTGTCAGGAAGTAATCAACCATGTCACTTTGTGTGTCTTGATTTCCCAATTGAAATAGAGGATCCTGAAAGCTGGAGGCCAGAGTAGAGGCTTAGCTTCACTTTTGTTGGTGGAAGTATTGCTATTTGGTTTCATCCCTCCCTATCTCGTGCTTCTCTGAGTCTTCCTGTTTAGCAAGAGACTCCATTCTCTACTGCTCTGAACAAAATCCTTAGAATCACCCTGACTCTTCTCTTATGGTCACCCTCGATGTCCAGTCTGTCAGGAAATCCCTATTGCCTCTACCTTTAAAAATAGACCTGCAACAGGGATGCCTGGGTGGCTCAGTGGTTGAACATCTGCTTTTGGCTCAGGATGTGATCCCCCTGCTTTTTAAAAAAAAAAAAAAAATCTTTTTTTTTTTTTTAAGATTTTATTTATTTATTCATGAGAGAGAGAGAGAGAGAGAGAGACGCAGAGACATAGGCAGAGGGAGAAGCAGGCTCCACGCAGGGATCCTGATGTGGGACTCGATCCTGGGTCTCCAGGATCACACCCTGGGCCGAAGGCCTGCGCTAAATGGCTGAGCCACACAGGGATCCCCTCATGAATACAAAAACCTTAAGAAAAAAAAAAAAAAAAAGACGTGCAACAAGACCACCTCCACTGCTCCTGTGCACGTCCCCTTGCCTCCTGCCTGGGTCATTGTACCAGTAGCCTCCCCAGCCTTCCTGCTTCCACCTTTGCCTTCTGTGGTCTGTTCCCATCCAGCAGCAGTTCAGAAAGAAGTTCACTCTTCTACTCAGAGAACCTAGTGGTTTTGCTGGCTGGTAGACTACTTGTCCCCAATATGCCCATAGCCTGTTGCCTAGAAGCCTACAAATGTGTTGCCACAGGTGGGCAAAAGGGACTTTGCAGATGTGAGGATGGGTATGGGCCTTGATATGGGGAAGTGCCCTGGATTCTGGGGGTATCCTGTGTGAAGAGCCTGACCCCCTGCTGCTGATTATGAAGGTGGAGAAAAGGGATCATGAATCTGAGGATGAGGCCAGCCTCTGGAAGCTACCAGAGGTGAGCAAGGAGAGGGATTCTCCCCTGCAGCCTCCAGAAAGGATCCCAGCCCCGCTGACACCTCGAAGTCAGTCCAGTGAGAACCATGTCAGGCTTCTGGTGTCCAGACCTACAAGATCATAAGTTGTTATTTTAAGCCACAAAATTTGTTTGCAGCAATTTGTTACAGCAGCAATGGAAACTAATAGAGTTTCTCATCCTACTTAGGTTAAACCCAAAGGTCTGACCCTGGCATGCAAGGCCTTTGTGCTCTGATGCTGTCATTTCTGACTTAATCTCCTTCCACACATTCCTGCTGTCCACCTGGCTCCAGCCACATGGCCTCTTTGTTCTTTCTCTCTGGACACGGAAGGGACTGTTGCCTTAGACCTCCATGCATGCTGGTTCCTCACTTTGGAGTGCTCTTCTTGATGACCACAGGGCCTTCTCTCTCACTGTTCCCATTCTACTCAAACTCAAACACCCCATCACCCAAGGCAGCACCCTTATTGAACACACCGCCCCCTGCTGTCTGTTTCTTTCCATCCTCTCTTTCACCAGGCTTTGCTCCTCACCCAGCTTGCTACTGACACGCACCCAGAGACATGTACACACTGACATGTACACATTGATATGTGTTTGTTGTGTTTTTTTTTATTGCCTGTCATTATCCACTAGAAATCAAACTCCAAAAAGGCAGGGATTTTCACCTGCCTTTTTTTCTCCTTTGGTATCTCCAGTGCCTAGAACATGGCACATAGCAGCTGCTCAGTAAGTATAATTGAATGAATGAAGGATAAGTGGGCCACTAGGTATAAATTGTCATATGTTATAAAGAAAGCCCTTGTTATAATGTACTGATAGTGGTTAGCTTTGGCTGCACATGAAATTAGCCCTTCAACAATAAATTCCCCAGCTAGGTGAGTCATTTTAGAAAGGTTTAATGTTTTTCTTTAGATTATGATGAAACTAGATGTTTGCAGCCAAAGCCCAGAGATAGAATATCACATCTGTCCCTACAAACTTGGATGGTAACTTCTGCCTATAACACAGGACATGGGGTTCAAACACAGCAGCCCCCACTGGAGCAAAGCATGTTCCCCTCTGGGCCTTCATTTCCTCCAATGTTAAGGGGGTTCTAGATGATGATTTCTTGGGCCTCTTCCAGAATCTTGTTCTCTGCCCACCATTTCTGTAACTGTTTGGCTTGCTTGTGGTGGTTAACTGCAGGGGGGTTGAAGCACCATTTCTCTGAGTGTCTTTGAAAGACAAATGCTCCTTTGTGCTCTGTCCATGGAAGCACTCCAGATTTCCAGAGCACAGGTGAGGTGTGGGTGTGTGTCAGCCAAGGTCATCAGTAGGAAGGGGAGGTGGGGAGGGAACAAATAAGGAAAGGTGGCCGGGGGATGGGGTGAGGAGCAGGGAAGAGAACCAGGTCATGGCACAAAAAAGGTTCTTAAACTTTCAGAGAGAAAACTTCTTGAATTTGATGGAAGGATGTGACTAGTGAGCATAATGAAGGAGGCAGGTGGTCTGAATTAGGAAACTGGTTGGGAGCTTGGATTTTAAGTGGACTTTTTTAGACAAGAGTTTGGCAACATGTAGTAAAGTTGAAGATAAACATAAACCATTACCCAGAAATTCCACTCTGCTAGGGACTGAGCTGTGCCTCTTCCCTCATTCATATGTTGGCATCCTAACCCTCAAAGTGATGGTGTTCAGAGATGGAGCCTTTAGGTTTAGATGAGGTCATGAGGGTGTAACCTTCATGATGGGCTTAGTACCCTTTTAAGAGAGCTTCTCTCTCTCTGCTGTGTGAAGATGCAGTGACAAGATAGCTATCTACAGGCCAGGGGGAGACCTCTCACTAGCTACTGATCATGCTGCTGCCACCTTGATTTGGGAATTTTGGTTTCTAGAACTGTAAGAAATAAATGTCTGTTGTTCAAGCCATCCAGCCTTAGTAGTATGTTCTTATGGCAGCCCAAGCTGACTCAGACACTCTTCTAGTATTTACATTCTAAAGGAACTCTTGCACATGTACACCAAGAGATAAGCACATTTACAGCAGTGTTGTTATAGCAACAAATAGGAACAAGCTATGTATTCATCAATAGTAGAAGAAATAAATAAATGGTGATATATTCATACAGTGGAATACTATACGGCAGTGAAAATGAATGTGTTCCCCTAATAATATCTATGTGGATGATTCTCAGAAGTTACAGCATATTTGTAGTATGAACCCATTTGAGTAAAGTTCAGAATTATGTATAACTCAATAATCTATCGTTATAGATCTATACCTCTGTGTGTGTGTGTGTGTGTGTGTGTGTGTATGGTGAAACTATTGAGAAAAAGAGCAAGGTGGAAAAAAAATGCCCATAAAATTCAGAAGAATGGCTACACTAGAGAAGAGGGTAGAGGGAAAGAACTAGGTGGGCACATAGGCAAATTTGAAAGCATCTAGAGTTACCAATTAAGACTATGTGGTGGGGACATGGGTTTTGTTTTATTATTCTTTCTACCTTCTACATAGTGTTATGTATACTATATATATATTTCATCATTAGGAAAACAACTTAGACCATAAAAGGAAACATAGTAAAAGCAGAAGTGTTAAAGGCAGGCCAACCCCAGCTCCACTCTTGGGGTCTGAGCAAGACACTTCCCTCTGCAACTAATGACATTTCCTCATGGGCACCTAAGGGAAAGCCAGTGGTGAAGCAGGAGAGCCTGCGCATAGTAGGTATCCAGCATTGGGGAGTAATGATGAGGAAGTGAGAAGAATGCTGATCAAAGAACTATTTGAAGTGCTCTAATTCTTCTGGAGATGATGATAGGCACGGTGAACATTGTCAACAGTAATAATTCACCTGCACGTGAAGCGTTGCCATTTGCAGACACTCCCTGCCTTGGAGTTGACAGCTCTCTGAAGCAAGAGAGAGCAGATAAGTCTGTAGAGAATGAGCAAGCTGGAGGGGATTGAGTCCCACCATCCCAGTGGGGGTAGTTCAACACATCGCCCTTGAGATGCAGCTGACCACAGTGAGGACAGCTGTGGAGGATCAGCACAACTCACCGAGCAAGATCTATTTGGTGGACACACAGGGAGGCCTGCACCCCACCGTTGGGACTTATATATTTTCTCTTGTGTAAATGTTTATAGAAACTGGCCATCTGTTAGGCAACAAAGAAAGGCTACCAAGTTTTTAAAAATCAGAAACATGTAGAATCTGCTTTCCGACTACCGGTGCAATTAAGATAGAAGTTGGGACACCTGGGTGGCTCAGTGGTTTAGCGTCTGCCTTTGGCTCAGGGCCTGACCCCAGGGTCCTGGGATCGAGTCCTGCATTGGGCTCCCTCCAGGAGTCTGCCTATGTCTCTGCCTCTCTCTGTGTCTCTCATGTAAAATCCTTTTTTTTTTTTTTTAAAAAAGAAGTTAATGGCAAAAAGGTAACATACACATATTTAGAAAATCAAACATACTTCTACATAATTTGGGGGTCAAGATACAATGATGCAAACTCTGGCCCATCCTTGGAGAAGGCTGGCTGTGTGCTCCATGCCTTGATCCGGGGCATGCAGATGACTACGACACAGTCCTTGCCCATAAAGAGCTCACAGTGGAAAAGGTGGAAAGAATATTAATATATTTATTATATTTTAATATAGGAGAGTATATTGTATTCATTATATGCCTACACAATCATGGGTCCGTGGGATGAGTGTGTTGGTGGAGGTGTCAATAAAGGAGCCTCAGGATGAAGAGAAAGGCAGGACAGAGTGTCCACAGAGGGAGTTGAGTGGGGGATGTGGAAACCCAGCACAATGGAGACAAAATCTCAGGTGGATTTCAAAAGGCTGAGGTAGAGCTCCTCGTGAGGAAAGGTGGAGGAAAGGCTTGGGAACAGCATGGGGAAGGCAGGTGTGAAAGAGCCTGGTTCACTTGGGAAAATCTCAGGGTGTGGATGAGGGAGGTAAAGGACTGGCATCTCTGTGCAGGAGCTGAAACGTGAGCGGCCTTGAATTCTGAGTTTGAGTTGTGTTCCACAGCAGAAGGGCAGTTAACAAAGGCTTTTAGGCAGGGAAGCGACAAGGACTGATGTGGGTTTTTTTTTTTTAAGCCATCGCTGGCAGAAGAGAAGATGAATGGGGCGGGGGGCGAAACCAGTGCAGGGCAGCTGGGAGGGGCTGCTGCAGGGGGGCGGTGATGAAAGCATGATAAATGGATTCTGAGATGCTGGAGACTGATACTCAGTGTGTTATTCCTCTCAGGAATTTTTATATGTTGACGGGGGACACTGTCCTAACCCAAAGGAATGAAACTCTAAAGATGGCAATTCCTTGGTTGCGATAAGCCAGTGTGAGAGAGGTTTTTGGGTGAGGGGTCCAACGAGGCCCTGAGGAGTCCTTTAAGTAGGGACCACATGTTGTGGGGTGGGGTCAGTACACTGTCTTTATGCGGTTCCTGTTTGTGCGCATCATGAATCTTTGTCCATGCTGCATTGTGTTATAAAAATAGTTATTGCTGAGACTGTATGAAAACATGTAATTCAACTGGATTTGAAAAAAAAGAAAAAGAAAAAGCTCTTTCTTCACCTGGATCATCCAAGACTCAGGCTAAACCTTTGCCAACTGATCTTGAGAGTGTGTACTTCTGCTGGCCAATCAGCCCACTGACACAATGGGTAGAAGTCTGGGCCTGGACCAGTCCAGAGGCAGAAGGCTCTTCCACTGAATCAGTCCTGTCACAGAAACTGCTGTAGGGGTGTCATCTCTGGAACCACAGGACCAGAGGCACATGTTGGAGCAGGAACTCTGGGGAGGGGAGCCTCAGACTCAGGGAAACCCCTGTGTCATCTTCAGGTCTCAGACCAGGACTCTTCCCAAAATGGTATCTCCAACCCTGAGCAATCCTTTGCCATTCTGATCACCATTAGGGTGGACAGTGAGTGATGTTTTGTACCCACCATGATGGAGCTACTGAGAAGTCTGGTCCTTTCCCAAAGGTAAGGCAGTCTACCCCTACTCCAGGGCTATCTTGGGTTCTTTCTGTGGTACCAGGGCCAACAAGTTCTCTGGGCCACCACACTCTCACCTGGCTGCCTTGTTGTCTACACATGGGCATTATTAAGCAGCTGGCTCAGGTCATGGGTAGTGGGAGGGAGCATCCATAGCTCAAGGCTATGACCTACTTGAGCTACCCCACATTCCCACACTTAGCCTTGTGATCATGGTGTCTTATACACACCTGGCACAGTTTTTCCAAGCTCCTTCCCAGACTGGCCTGGGGCATCTCTTCCTCATTCTCACATGCTTCTCTCAAGACACAGATGTGGAGAGGACAGGTGCACCCAGAGTCAACACAGCTCCGAGGAGATGGAAGCTCAGATTTCCCTGGGGAAATTTCATCTGAGCTCTGGTGCCAGCATCACCAGCCCAACCAGTGTGTAGTCATTGCCAGGACCAGAATGAACTGGCAGCTTAGGTGGTGATCTGCAAGCAATCTAGTGTGTGTGTGTGTGTGTGTGTGTGTGTGTGTGTGTGTGTGTGTGTTTACAGCTGCCTTGGCACCTGGTTCTCCAGACGGCTAGAATTTGGTATGAGGGATGCAGAAGCCACTTAGAATCTTCTGTGCACTTGGCTCACATGGGAGGGGAGATGAATGATGGGTGGAAGATGGGTCCCAAAATTTATAGCATGTACTCTGGAAGCAAAAGATGGCAACATTATTTTCTTCCCTAATGTTTGAGAGGTTGTCTTAGCTTTGCTAATGACTTGAGAACTTCCATGATGATTACAGAATTTTCTGGAATACTGGAATGCATGTGTAGACAACAAGGCAGCCAAGTGAGACTGTGGATGGCCCAGGGAAATTCTGTCCTTGCTATCACAGAAAGAACCCAATACTGGCCATTTGGACCTGACATTTAGCCTCTATTGTGAAGGGGCTGACAGAAAGCATTCAGCTTCTAAAACCCGCTGCTGTCCGCCACCTACGCCCCATTCCTGAAGCATCTCCTCCTGTCCAAGGGTGCATTGGGCAGAATGTGTGAGGAACACAAACCCTGTGGCACTATGTGGTCCTCAGTTCCATTCAGGCTTGGGGGAGTGAGAGGGTCTCTTTTACTTCTGGTTTTCTTCTAGTAAGACAGAATCTTGGAGCCATAGGAACTCTGAGGAGACCCTCGAGCTCCAGGTTTTCAACCTTAAATACCCTTGTCTTCTACTGATAAGCATGAGTTTTATGCTTAGCTGACCCCTCCTATGTACTGGTCTGGACCTTTTCTATTTGCATCCCTACTAGCCAAGGTTTTGTTGAGCTTTGTATTTTGTGGTGTGTATTATGAAAATAATTTTGAAAAATAAATTTCTGAACACAAATTTAAATTACACCAACAGATATGTTTGTATTAAAGTTCACAGGCAAGGACTGACGGGTTTGTATTTGACCCTGAGGGTGGTGAAGAATCACTTATGTAGCTCAGAATAATGGCCAGGCTCTGGGTCTGGTGATATATACACACTTTGCCACTTAATCCTCTCATCAACCCTGTCAAGGTAGATTTTGACAGTCCCATTTTGCAGATAAGGAAACTGAGATTTGGGAAGGTTAATGACTTGTTCTAGGTGCCACTACTCAGAAAAGAAGAGGGAGGATTAGAATTGGGCTTCAAAACTCCGTATTTCCCAAGACATCAAGTGGCCTAGGAGCTGTCACAGCCCACTGCGTAAACTCCAAGGCTCTGTTTCATCATTCCCTGCTGGGGCAATGTCCCCCCATCCCTTCTCAGATGCAGCAGTTGGTTCAGGTTTTCTCAGCAGGGCATCTCCTTTGGTTTTGAATTGAGATGTAATTGGCGTACACCACTCCATTATTTTCAGGTATACAACATTATGATTCTATGTTTATATGTTGTCAAATGATCACCTTAACAATTCTAGTTAACTTTCATCAACACACCTAGCTCCCAAATTTTTTTCCTTGTGACAAGAACTCTTAAGATGTTGCTTAGCAAACTTCAAATATATACAAATATATAATATGGTAATATACAAGTGTACAGTATTTTTTAAAGATTTATTTATTCGTGAGAAACAAAGAGAAGAAGGCAGAGACATAGGTAGAGGAAGAAGCAGGCTCCCCGTAGGGAGCCCGATGTGGGACTCGATCCCAGGCCCCTGGGATCACGACCTGAGCCAAAGGCAGACATTCAACCACTGAGCCACCCACGCATCCCATTAGTATTGTTAACTCCAGTCATCATGCTGTACATTCCATCCTCAGGACTTATTTATTCTCTAACTGGAAGTTTGTACCTCTTGGCCACCTTCACCCATTGTGTGCACCCCTCACTCCCTGCCTCTAGCAACCACCAATGTGTTCTCTATATCTATGGGCTTTTTAAATTATTTTTAAAATATACATGTAAGTGAGATAATATAGTATTTGTCTTTCCCACTCTGTTATGTCTTTTAGCATAATGTCCTCGAGGTCCACCCATGCTGTTGCAAATGGCAAGATTTCTGTCTTGTTTATGGCTGCATAATATTCCATTATCTCTATCTCTATATATAGATATATGTATCTTGCATTTTCTTTATCCATTCATCCACTGATGGACACTTGGGTACTTAGGTTACCTCCATAGCTTGGCTGTTATAGATAATGCACAATATCTTTACATTATATATAGATAATATCTTTTTGACTTTGTGTTTTCATTTCCTTCAGATAAGTACCCAAAAGTGGAATTGTTAGATCACATGTTAGTTCTATTTTCCAATTTTTAAGGAAAGATACAGATGCAATGAAACGCCAGGACACCTGCACCCTGATGTTTATAGCAGCAATGTCCACAATAGCCAAACTGTGGAAGGAGCCTCGATGTCCATCGAAAGATGAATGGATAAAGAAGATGTGGTTTATGTATACAATGGAATATTACTCAGCCATTAGAAACGACAAATACCCACCATTTGCTTCAACGTGGATGGAACTGGAGGGTATTATGCTGAGTGAAGTAAGTCAATCGGAGAAGGACAAACAGTGTATGTTCTCATTCATTTGGGGAATATAAATAATAGTGAAAGGGAATATAAGGGGAGGGAGAAGAAATGTGTGGGAAATATCAGAAAGGGACACAGAACATAAAGACTCCTAACTCTGGGAAACGAACTAGGGGTGGTGGAAGGGGAGGAGGGCGGGGGGTGGGGGTGAATGGGTGATGGGCAGTGAGGGGGGCACTTGACGGGATGAGCACTGGGTGTTATTCTGTATGTTGGTAAATTGAACACCAATAAAAAATAAATTTATTATAAAAAAAAAGGAAACTCCATAGTGGCTGCACCAATTTACATGCCCATCAACAGTGCACCAGGGTTCTCTGTGGGCCATGTCTCTCTACACTTAGGTGGGCCTGTCCAAATCCTACCTGCCCACTAGACTGAGCTCATATGGCCCCTCTACCATGAAACCTTCTGCACCACATCTGCTCTTCTTATAGGTGCTGGCTCTATCGCATTTGTTCTCTGTTCCCATATGGTCTTTACTATCCATGGTGACCAGGCCTAAGGTCCCACCCTGGCTTGTGCCAGGCAACTTCCAACTTAGAGGCCTATTCTCCAGCCTTCTCCCACTCCTTTGGAAGCAGCCAGGGGCAGGGCTTGGAGGGCAAATTGAAGAAAGCAGGGGCACTTGGGGAAGAAGATAGCAATGCACTGGAGTGGAACAGGATTTGACCAAGAAGTGGTATGTGCATGTATGTGTGTGTGTGTGTTGGGGGGGGGGGTACCAGTCTTAATCCCCAGAAGCACAGGGGAGGGTGGACATCCTAGGTGGAGAAAGGATCGTTGTGGGAGTGTTGCTGAGTGGGAGCGGAGGTGATGGTAAAAGGTGAGTCAGTGGTGGAAGACTGGAGGGGTGCACTCAGCATCATTCCTGCTGAGGGTTGGGGGAGCAGGCCGTGTGCAGAGAAGGAAGCTGTTTGGACAAATGCATGGTGATGATGCTCTTTTCCTAGTGGCCTGGACCTGGAGGTCCCACAGATCTGGCTTGTCCTCTTAGAAGTCTGAGGGGCCTTCTATCCTAGAGAAGGCCAGACAGAGGATCAAGGAAATAGTATGGAAAGTAGAATTTCTAATAACTTCCTTTTCCCTCAGTTGCCATGCCCACTCATCTGGCCATCATATTACATCCTGCCCACCAGATATGGGTTGTCTAGGAGGCACATGTGCCCGGTAATGGGACAGGGGACACAGTGGCTAATAATATCCAGTGATCCCCTTTCTCAAGAAACTCACTACATACCTGTGTGATGTCAGGATATTAGTGATTCTGAGCCATAGCTTGTTTATTTATCTGTAAAATCAGGAAATTCACATCCACCCTGAGACATCTGGAAGATGCCCACCTCCCAATGGGCACCTGAGACAAAGCGAGATTACCATGCTTACTGGCATTGAAATGGCCTGGGGGCCTCAGAAGTGTCACAAAACAGTTTCTTAATGAGGGGCATTGTGAACAGAAAACTTGGGAACATCAGGTGGTAGGAGGCGGTATCAAAATGCAGATAACAGTGAAAGAGAATGCAGAGAGGAAGAGAACACAATGGAGAATTAACCTTTTAAAAGTCTGTGTGTATGTTCATTTATTGATGGTACACACCGCCTTTTCCAGAAAGCATTTAAGAGAACTAAAATGCCCAGGAGACAAAGCACAGATGGGAATGGAGGAAAAGGCATGGGTTGAAGGTCCACGGATCTGAATCCTCTGTCTTTTATAAGGACAGTGATTGTAGGTCAGTTAGATAACTGGCTTCAGCCTCTGTTTCCCAACTATCACATCGGGGTTATCAAAGATTAGACACCAGGTACACCAGGTACATAGTGTGCCCATCAGGGCAGTTTCCTGGAACACAGTAGACCTTGAGTGACTGCAATCTATTATTATTGTTATTTTACCAAGGAGGAGGAGAGAGAAGCATCCTTACCATCCTCCCCCTCGTCCTCACCACCCCCATCACTACCACCCTCATCATCACCATCGTCGCTAATATTTACTTAGTGCTCACAATAGCATAAGGCACAGTCCTAATTCAGTGTGTGCATTACCTTATTTAATCTCTACAACCCCCTAAAAGTGGAAACATGAGAAAGAGATGCACGGAGAGCCTAGCTGATCTGTCCATGGTCACACACCTACCCCGGACATGGCATCAGTTGAAGAAAGTGGTGGTCCCTGCCAGCGTCAGGCTGTGCCCGCAAGCTGAGCATAAGGTCACTCTACCCATGCCCCAGGATGTAACCTGATGACAAGACCAGGAACTTTCTAGCTGCCTGTGACTGACGGAATTTGTGTGAGAGAATTTTAACCTGCACAGCAATATTCGAGTGGGAGGCATTAAGAGCAGAGAGGATGGTGTGGAAAAAAATACCCATGAGCCAAGTACCCCAGACATCAGAAGATTTTCCAACTCCCCTACATAAAACTAGCCCTTCCTCTCCTTGCTTGCTGAACGGCGGGAACAGAGGAACCCCACTGATTTCTAATTCACTCCTTGTAGCCCATCATTCAATGTCCTCAGGTGGGCCAGTCATCTTGTCCCAACAACCACAGATGAGATGCAGCAACCTTACCACCCGTTGGCACTTGCACCATTAGAAATAAACACACAGAGGAAATCTCTGGTTAAAATGCATGCAATGTTCCTTTAAAATACACAGGAGCTTTCTAAGACAGCCATTTCACTTGGCAGTTGGGCGCTCAAAGCTCCAAATTAAACAAGAGTGTTAGTGAATTGAGCGAATTCATCTGCTTCTCCCAATGTAAATGTATACGCCGGTGTGGCCCTCGGTGTCTGCGTGCAGCCAGGCCGTGTTGCCATGGTGAGAGGCGAGCCTGGACAGTTAGGATTTGATCCCTTCTTCCCACTTAGCCTCTGGTGCTCGGCAGATCCTATTCTTCCTTGTTCAGAGGTGGAAATTCTCTGTATGGGGTGAGCTCACAACCTGGGGTTCTGGTCCCAGCTGAGGAAACAATGTACCTCTTGTGATGTCCTTCTCCTTTGAGGTTTCAGGCCATCACAACGGAAGGAAGGAAGGAAGGAGGGGAGAAAGAAGGTAGGAAGGGAGGGAGGGAAGAAGAACGGGGTTATAATGCTCTTCAAACCAAACACAGGACTGTCCTTTAGACAGATGCCATCTACCTAGTGGGGAGATGTAAAAGTGAAACTTCCAGTACATTGAGCAAAATGTTGCAGAGAATCGTTAAACCTTTCTTACCTTTCTTACCTTATTATGTCTCCGTTTTGCAACTGAGGAACCCAAGGCCCAGAGAGGTTAAAGCATTTCCTGGATTGGCACAGGTTGCAGAGGCAGATCTGGGCTCTACCCCTAGGGAGTCTGGCTCCAGAGTCTATGCTCAAAATTGCTAGATTTCCTCTCTGTGGCTTCCCTGTCTGGAGACGGCACAGTCAGGGTTTCAGCTTGGAGGCGTCTGCTCTAAGAACTGACTCTTTCATGGAATAAGACAAGTTACTTCGTGTTTCTGGTCTCAGCTTGCTCCTCTGTAAAATGGGTGCCGTTATCCACGTGACAGATCCCGTTGGGCTGTAATGAGGAACAGATGATACAGAAAATGCATGTGTCAGAAGTGTAGCTACAAGGGGGCAGTTAAAAAGTAAACGTGTTTATGCTGCTTTTAGATTTACATTGTGTTTTACTCATGCTATCTAAACTTCACGCCAACTCTTTGATCCAAGTCTTATCCATCCCAACCCAAATATAAGGAATTAGGTACTAAAAGAGAAAAAGTGACTTTCTTATAGTCCAGGACTTAAACCGAGGTCTTCTCACTTTTATGCTGAGAGTTCACAGGATTGTTGGCAGGGAGGGGCATAGACAATGTCATGTTCTTTGCTTTATTTTATTTTATTTTATTTTATTTTAGTCTGATCGGGTACTGTAGTGACTTGAATATGGAAAGGATTAAGTTAGCTTGTTCTTCACTGAATGAATCATGATTGGATGGAGAAGAGGCTTGGTTAACCAGAGTCTTGGGGAAATGCAAGCTTCTTTATTTATGATTGAATTTCTGCTGAATCTAGAATCATCCTGGAACAAAGTACTGAGAATATATCTGAAACATTCCAGTTGACGGCCTTTCTCTCAGGAAGAGAAGTGTAATACACGTAAGTGAAACTTCACTGGTTGCCCAGGGATCTCACAACGTCTCCTAGTCATGCGGTTATGGAACTTTTCAAACTAGAAAGAATCTCAGAAAGCATCTGATATGACCTTCTGCTCTGTGGGAGGATTCCCCCTTCACTGGGAACCTCTGCCAGCAGTGGAAGAGCCAAACCAACCTATCCCTATCACATTTCAGAGTTGAAAACGGATTTGGACTCAAGAATCAAACCATTTACAAGAAATGTAACACTGAGCAAATTCTTTAAGTACCCTATGCCTCAGTTTACTGATTTTTTTTAAAGATTTATTTATTCGTTAGAGAAAGAGAGAGAGAAGCAGAGACACAGGAGGAGGGAGAAGCAGGCTCCATGCCGGGAGCCCGACCCTGGGACTCCAGGATCGTGCCCTGGGCCAAAGGCAGGCGCTAAACCGCTGAGCCACCCAGGGATCCCAATTTACTGATTTGTAAAAGCACACTTTAACATCTTGCTTTTTTCACTTAACTACACACCGGCAAGATTCTTTCATATCAGTACATTCAAAGCTGTCTAATTCTTTAATGGACACACACAGACACATGCACACACACTAAATTATTTAATTAGCCCACTATCAACATAGTTTATTTCCTATTTTTTGCTGTTGTAAATATTCTTTAAAAAAAAAGATTTATTTATTTATTCATGAGAGACAGAGAGAGAGAAGCAGAGACACAGGCAGAGGGAGAAAGCCGGCTCCACGCAGGGAGCCCGACACGGTACTCAATCCCGGGTCTCCAGGATCAGGCCCTGGGCTGAAGGCTGTGCCAAACCACTGAGCCACCTGGGCTGCCCAGTTGTAAATATTCTTATAATAAAGATTCTTGATCAGATAAAAAAGTAGCACCTACTTCATAGGTTGTTGTGGCAAATCAATTCATAGCAAGCAGTCAGAACAGTACCTGACCCTTAAGAAGAACTCCATAAAGACTATTATTATTTTAATTTTTGTTGATTGGATAATTGGAATCTCTGGAAGAGGGATTATTGGAATAACAAGAAGAGGAAACAAAGTGAGAAAACATGCAGCCTATCAGGGGAATGAATTAGTTATGACCGTACTGACCAACGAGCAACAGCATACACGAGGTAGAAGTTGATTTACAAGTCACTCTTAGGAAATTCAGAGGCAGTCAGTTCAGGGCTACCATGGCCTCTGTGGTATCAGGAGTTCAGACCTCTTTAATCTGAATCCTCCACTATGGATGACCTCTGTAGGTTATCCCATGGTCCCCATTTGCTGCTCCAGCTCTAGCCATTATAGCCACATTCCAGGCAGTGAGAAGGAAAAGACTGGGAAGAGGAGTGAGGACAAAGGTACAACTTTGCTTTTACAATTACCTGCAGCAGGTTACACACAACACTTTATCCACTTTGGCCAGGACTGAGTTACATGGTCACCCAACTGCAAGGAAGGCCAGGAAATGTAGTTTTTAATCTGGCAGCCAGGTGCTTCACAAAACATTACGAATCTAAATACCATGGAAGATGGAGAGAATAGGTATTGGAGAACATCCATAATCATTACCACAGAGAGTTTGCGGAATTTGGGGAAAGGCAGTCCTGTAAACTTTGCTTTGGTAAGAGGGAGTCTTTTGGTCCAAGTTAAGAGTTTTTGATCCATGCCACAAGGATTTTCATTAAAACTACCTCCTTCTCCCCAAACCGACTCCTATCCAAGTTATGGTATAACAGGCCACTGCAACAGGGTAGAGACTCTTCCCATCCCCATGGTGGGGGGTGTATGCTTGGTTGTTTAGCTCTTGCGTTGACTTTGAGACATGCCTAGGAAGAGTTGCAGACCATGTGTGGCTTGTGGAGCCAGCTCACATGACTTATGTTGTGCAAGATCAACTTGACTCAATATTGAGCCCAGGTCAGACCCCGAAAGTTTTAGCTTTTCTCCTAGAGAGAAAACCATCCCTGATAGGATCTCTCCAGGGTTCTTCTTCTAACCGTGTAATATAGACCTTCTGGTGACTTGGAATATCTAGTAAATCACATTGTAACTGATTGGGGCCTATCTGTATTCATTAGAGTTCCTCCTCTTATTCTGGATCTGATCTCTCCTTCTTGTTCCAATGTGATTATAATCTAAAGTAGTTCCACCTGGACACCATAGGCACAGAAAAGAAAACTTCAGGCCAGTATCGCTGATGAACATAGATGCAAAAATCCTCAACAAAATATTAGCAAACCGAATTCCACAATACATTGAAAGCATCTTACATCACAATCAAGTCACAATTTTAATCCAAGGATGTAAGGATTGTTCAGCATCTACAGATCAAACAATGGGATACACCACATTAACAAAATAAAGGTAACCAGGGAGGGGCCTTCTGCTTTCTGGAGAAGCTGGGCACAATTTTACATGGAGCGTGTTTTCTGACTGAGGCCAAATTGTGCAATAGGTGGGGTTGGCTTCACTATCTTTGAGCTCCACTTCATAAGCCTCCTGCTCCCTCCCAGTCTCCCTAAACTCGGGGCTCTGGCTACTTCAAACTCTGCCCACCTTGGTTCCTGTTGTTTCTCTTTCTCTGAAAAGATTCTTAAGTACTTCATTACTAACTTCTCTAAAACCTGCTTAGCATTTTTAGGGGACTGGACGAGTGATAGATGAATGCATCCCTACTAAACATGTTGGATGACTAACCAAGCTTGGAGCAACAACATAATTTTGGGGTAGTAAGGCAAGTGTTAGGAAGTCTTTTGAAATTATTAATGTTTGTATCAAGAGTTTGGCAATTAACTCCCCAAATTTATACAGAGAGAGAATTGTGGAGGTGGGATTAAGACCCAGATTCTCTGCTCGCCACTGTTCCCAGCCTCAAGGGGGATTCCAGAAAGGTCAATAGGTGACATTCTGGGGCAGATGGGTCTTTCAGGGTAGGCAGGCCTTGTCCCTCCCTCACAGACTAGCTCTGCCCTCCCAGGTTGGGCCCTGGCTCAAGGAATGGGCCTCCAAGATCAGCTAAATATATGGGACTTTGGGCTCACGAGTCAACTTGAGTCTAGCTGGGAGGAAAGTTGACCAGGAATCACAGAACTCCGAAGGTGAGCTGGGGCAAGTTTTTGTGGGAGAAATTGGAATGAAGTTGGGGCAACCTTCCCACCTCTGTCTTCTCCCCAACTCAATCTGAAAGTACGTCAAATAATGTGGTTTCAGCTCCGTTTAGCGTCTTTCAACCTGAAAGTCAAAGTTTCTCTCCAAAGGAGGGAAACCTGCATGAATTGAAACTGAAATTAGTTAATGCGAAGCCCTGTGAACTGAAACTGTCAAATTTCACACAGCTCCGGTTTATCTTTCTCTTTTCCCAGCCACCCCCACACCCCCACACATTCATTCAGGAAACAAGTCAGATTTAGATGTTTTCCAATTGCCAGGCTCACAAAACCATCCACACACCAAACTTATACTCTTGAATTATAATGGCAAAAAGCAGCAAGGAATTATGGTTGGTGTATTTACCACTGAGTTTGACACATTGGGCTAATTAAAAAGATTATTCCATTCATTATAGAAAGCCCATCTCCTAGAGGGCTGGGGAATTTCCCAGGGGACCTGGACTACTGGAAGGAATGGCAAGAAAATGTCTGCTTGCCTTCTTGTCCTCCCTCAATACTCTCTTCCTACTAGGGAAAGATGGAAACATCAGATTTACCTGAAGATGGCCCCTCAGAGGTCTTCCCCTGATGCAACTGAAGGATGAGAGTTGTTGAGACAAGTAGGACTTGTCTAACACTGGAAACTAGGGGTGACTATGGGATGATGTGGAGGTTTCGTGAGAGGTTGCCTCCAGTATTTATCTCCCATAACCCTAAATGCCCACCATCAGGGTCCCAAAGGAATCATCAACTCTAGGAAGCAAATGCTCTGCTAATGATATGAGTGACTCGGCCTCCTCTGTCTGGGTTACTGAATAGGAAAGAATAATTTTCCTGGACAGAAGAGTGAGCCAGGTAGAAATTCCTTCGTTATCTGGGTGTGTTTCTTAAGCACTTTGTATTTTACTCGAGTCTTCGGTCAACTTAGGAAGGGGCCTAAGGTGAGGAAGGGAACCAAATGGAGTGAAAATTAATATTTAATGGTTTGTAAACACACTTTTGTGTATGTCATCTCAATTCACTTTCTCGATATACGTTTACCAATGGTTGTTCTGAAACTCAGAGACAAACCCAAGGTCAACTGTTTAGGAAGTGGTTGAACTGGGATTCTCTGACTCCTTCGTGATCTCAGTGCTTTTACTCTAAGGGAAGGGATTTTCAAGATTGCCTAGGATAATCTGCCCATTACACTGAAGACCAAGCTGAGGCTATATTGGTAAAACAAAACAACAACAACAACAACAACAACAACAACAACAAAACCCTCACTTAAAATCACATAGCTAGTTTGGGCCAGAGAAAGGGAAGACCATGTTTCTTCTTTCCTAGACCATGATTCTTTCAACTACATGACACAATTGTAACAAGGAGACTCAAAAGGCCCTCTGCAAAGGCCAATTAAAAATATCAGAGTATGACTATGGGGTGGAAGGGAGAGTGATTTCTATTTTAGCCGTTATGAGGAGGACATTATGTACATGAGCCTGAGCCTTTTAGCCATAAGTTTTCATTACAAGCAGAATATTTCTTTCTGTTGCAAACATGAATCCAGCATATTGAATGCTGGACTACTTTGCAAACAGATTCTCTATAGGGATGGATTAAAAATACCACAGTCCAGGTGATTCTAACATGTAGCCAGAAATGAGAACTACTGTAAAACTCAATAAAAGTCCTTTTACTAACTTCCTGACTTTTGAAATCATACTAAGCTGAATAAAATCTTTTGAAATTAATTTAGTTATCATCATTTAGGCTGTGAGCTGAGATTCTGGCTCTGTCAGGTGTCATCTGCAGAATTTTGGTAGACTGGCCAGACAGCAGATGGGCGATATTTCTCCTTGGCTCTAACCCATGTTATCCTTAATGCAGGCATAATTCAGAGTGCATTACGGTGAGAGAAGGAATTCCACCACACAAGTCCTTCTGACCTCGAGATTATAAGATTTAACATGTGTGTATGTGTATTATGTCACACATCCACATATATTTGTACATAAAATAGAGATATCTGTATATTACCTAACTGAAGATTCTAGGTGTTTCTTCATTTCTTTTCAAGAGTCAATGATTTTGAAGAAATGTGACATTTTTTTCTGGGGGGAGGTTTCTTGCCTCCCCCACTGCCCTGGTGAAAATCTCGCTTGGAACAATACGTCTTCTGTGAAACAGTCTCCACAGAAAGTTGTGGAAATAAATCTTCCCTCTCACCACTCAAACTGAAGTCAAACCGAGTAGAGCACAGAGGCTTTGGAAGGATTGACACTCAAAGGAAGAGGGAAAAGTGTCTTGAAAATGGAAGAGGTTGGGGGAGGGCCCTGCATAGAATTCCCTTCTGGCGACTGTTCTGTGGCACTGGGAGGGTGTGAGTTAGGCAAAAAAGAATATAAAGCCTTCCCTTAATAAATCTTCAGCTGTTACCTTTCATGCCCCTTTAGTGGAGAATCATAACGGCATGAAAGGGGATGTGGGGCTCTACTTGTCTTAACTCTCTGCTTTATGGGTGAGAGAAAACCCACAGGTGAACCAGAGCCAGCCCCGTCATGTGGCTCCTGTTCCTTAAGTGGTCACAGGCCAGCTTGAGGTCTGGTGAGCCACCATGGTGGGCACAGCGGACCAGGAAGCAGGATTTCAAATGGGGGGGGGGTGTCTCTGAGACACCTCCTCACTCCCCAGCTACTCACTTTCATTCTGATGAAGCCCCTTGTTCTCAACTGTTAGGGCCAGAAATCCCGTCAAAGAGCCGGATGGGTTGATAGATGTCTCTTGTGAATTAAGATAAGTCTGTAAATAAGACTTATTTTGTTTGATTAATTTAAACATCGCCTTCTCCATGGGATCTGACTTATCACCTTATTAAATTTCACCTGATTCCCCCCCACCCACCCCTACATGGTGCTTATACATGATGCAATGAATCGAAACCCTCTCTGGGTGACAGGCACTGTGCTGGGTGCTGTCACGGTGATTCCACTGAACCCTGAACACCTCCCCATCAAGGCAGGTTCTATTACTATCCCCACTTCATACACGAGGAAACCAAAGCTTAACAAATTTAATTGACTGCCAGAAGCTGTCTGAGCAGCTTGACGGGTCATTCCCCGGAAGGTCACCGGCCAAGACTCACAAGGCCGGTGGTGGCCTCCTCGCTCCCCATTCCCCTCCTTCTGTGGTGAAAGCCTGGGCTTCCAGAAATGTCTCTGAAGGAGAAGCCCTGTCGTCCACAGTTCGGGAGGCACTTTCTGGCCTTGCTGTGGGTTCCTGCGACCTGACTTCCAAACAGAGGCATTTGCTAATTTCCTGAAGAAAGCTCCAGGAAGTCTTGTCCTCGGGTGAAAGCTGTTCGCAGTAGGTGAGAAAAAGGGAAGTTTTCAGACCACCACACACTTGGAGGTTTCATTTTCAGTGTTGTGTGGAGCTGACAAATAAACCTATCTGACTTGGCTCTCCTTCTCCTGCCCCGCCTCCTGCCTCTCCTCTTTTCCAGATTCATGCGAATGTTTTGGTTAACTTTATCCCCTCCTGTGTTATTGTTGTTGTACCACATATTAATGTGGTGCTTCTGTAGCCCAGAGGAGCACGGTTGAGTTACAGTAACAAGCTATGAGCTGAAGGAAAGTGCTGCAGTTTTTGGCTGGTCCAGTCCCAAATATACACCCGCACATCTGGACAAGAGATCATGTGACAGCTTGAAAAGCCAGAAACATATCCTGGCTACCATAAAAAATGGGTTCTGTTAAATTAAAAAGGCTTTAAATACTGGCTCAGCTGGTTTTGGGGGGGGGGGTCTTTATTTCTCTCTCTCTCTTTTTTTTTTTCATCGTTCTGGAATGTGTTTGTGAGATTTGTGATTGCCGAAGCTTTAATTTAATATTGTGAACCCATCATATGGTGAATTTGTTTGCAAGTTTTTCTGAGGTGCGGCCAACCCTTCTCTACTTTCCTCACTTTGGGCATGGTTTGTCAATTTTTTGGGATCAAGCCTTCGTATTTTTGTAAAAAAACAAAAAACAAAACAAAACAAAAAAACACTCTAAAAAGAAGAAACTCTCCTCTTTCCCACTGGCCAACCCCTCCCTCAGATCCCCTCAGGAAAACCTTAAGCCCTCACCCCCCCCCCCCCCCCCCGGCCACCACCACCAAAGCCTGTCTCCTCTTACAATCTTTAAGAAAGATCCCGTAGGGTAGTAAGCTTTAAAATATTATTGGTAAAGAGAAATGTCATTGTTTCTCTCTGGATAGAATCCAGAGCAGATTGAAAATAAAACATTTCTTGAGATGAACGGATGTTAAACACCAAAGTATGGTTAAGAATCTATCCTTGCAACTTAGAAAAAAATATATCTATTTTCTTTTTCTTACGCAAATAAAACATTCTTGTGTTGCCCGCTGGACATATCTTTCTCCCTGATTTACCAAGATTGCAGAAACCAGGATTAAACAAGACACCCATTCCAAAACCAAAAATCTGTTTTCTCAAACTATCCAAGAGAGAATGACTTTCGAAGTGAGCATGTGATAAAAAGACAAGATAGAAAAACTGTGCCTTGCTTCTCTTTAAAGAATAAACAGCCTATTAGGCAGAGTGCTTTCTCTTGGCATTTGTACTATCTGCTGCTGATGATTTGTCTTTTCATTTGGAAAAAACTAATAGAAACAGTATTGGTAAAATGTCACCAGCTTTGGGTTTCCTAAAGTATGTGAAAACATTTTATTTTAACATATTCATAAGTTTGGTGCTTCTCTTCCCACCATTGACTGTCAGCTTCCTGGGAGCAAGGGCCTTGCCCGTCTTGCTTGCTGCTCAGTCCTCGTTGGTCTCACCAATGCTGCTGCTCGGTGTGAGCTGTGTGCCTCTGTTTACCTCTCCAGAAGTACCCCTCCTTACCCTTCCCTACTCCATTCTGCACCCTGGAGCTGATTTGTGTGAACTGAGTCAACAGACTCTGTAATGGTTATGTGCCAACTGGCCTGGGCCAGGAGATGCCCAGATAGCTGGTAAAACATTATTTCTGGGAGTGTCTCTGGAAGTGTTTCTAAAAGCGGTTAACATTTGATTCGGTAGACTAGATAATGTGGGCACGCATCATCCTATCTGTTGGGGTAGGACAGAGCCAAATGGAACAAAAAGGCCAAGGAACAGTGAATTCTCTCTTCTTGAGCTGGGACGTCCATCCCTTTCTGCCCTCAGACATCAGAGCTCCTGGTTCTCAGGCCTTTGGACTCCAGGCAGCACCAGCAGCCCCTAGTTCACAGGCCTGACCCCACTAGCTGTCCTGGTTTTCCAGCTTGCAGATGGCAGACTGTGGGACTTCTCAACTCTATAACCACATGAGCCAATTCCTATAATACCTCTCCTCACAGTTCAACTTCTTTGGAGAACCCTGACATACCCGGGCTCCCTGTTCCTCTGGCTTCCCTTTGGATACAGCCAATGGAGACACCAAGGTATATCAGCAGAGAGGCTGGCTGAGTCCCTGGCCTGTAGCTGGAGCCTGTCAGACCTAGGGATGGTAATGGCTCCCCTTCTTCTAGTCCCAGGGCATTGCACTAGCCTTTGTAATAGTTTCTTCATTACACTCATAAAATGACCCATTTGAGGTTATCTGTTTCCACTGCTTTCTAGATCTTGCTGGCATCCTAACAAACCTGGGATTTATTGAATGAACAAATGGAGTGAGATTTTGCCATAAGGAGCCATGCTTCTGGATTGTTGCAACAAGCAGGTTCCAGAACAATTTTATTTCATATGCCATTCCTTAGAAATGGAGTAGACATCATGAGTTCAAGCCTCCAAGGATGTGCTGGAGTTGTTTTGCCCCACTAAAAATCCACAATCTGCTCCTGCCCTATCCTTACTTGGTTTCTTTTGTGATCGGTGATATGAACAAAAACAAAGTGGTTTGTTGCATTCAGAAAGCTCCATTATTGAATCATCTATTGTTCATCCATTAATTATTTATTTATCATTCAATAGAAATTTAAAAAGCATCCGTATGCATCCAGGGATGGCAATTTTAATTTCCTCTTGCATGCCACCTCGATGATTCATAGAGCATGGCATTGCAGAGAATTCTGGAGCCGTCTGGGCTCAGCGGGAAAATGTGCCAGATCAACCAGTAATGTCTGCCATAGACAGAGAAGTAGAAGCACATGTGATCAGTATTCACATGACTAGTATTTACCATTCCTGTGTTAGATGCCACTGAGTGAGCAAAAAACCCAAAATAAATCCTCATTACAAGATGATTGTTGCCTTCAGCTTTGCTCCTTCATGTTAAAATTGCACGCCTGCTCAAGAGCTTCTGATACACAATAACTACTAACCCTCAGACACACCCAGATGCTTTACTTTGTTTTACAAAGGAATCATTGACCTGCCAGTGCCCATTTTCCTTATTTACATTCCAGACAAAACACAAATTAAATATAAAGTTCTTCAATCTACTTTCCTGAAATGTAAATGACAGGCTGCAATGACAAGACAGTCCCCTACTTTAATTGAGATGAAGATTTGCTAACTGGTTTTTATCACTTTAGGGTAATTTGTCACAACCATCACTCCGGAGTCAATGGCATCTTTTCCAGAAAATTCTTCTCTCCAGACCAGTCTTCCTGGATTTTCTTAGTAATTAAGAGAACACACATAAGGAACTTACTGTCTTCATCCTTTCATTCTTGATTACAGTGAATTTTGGTTTTATAGTCAGTTCAACCAGTAAGGCAACGGATTTGACATGCAGATTTCCTTGAATGGAGCTTCCCATGTTCCATGACCCCCTTGGGATCAAATTTTCTGACAGCTCTGTTTGGTACCTAATCCTCTTTCCTGAATCCTGTTTCTTTGCTACTACCTAGCTCTGGAATCCTGGGCAAATTACTTACCCTCTCTGGGCCTTCATCGTACAGGAGGGGATTACATAACAAAAGCTAATATTTATTGAGCACGTACTTTGCGCCAGTCTATACACTAAATGCACTTTACTACATGTGTATACATTTAATACTAAATTAGTATGCTAAATATGTAATAAATGGTTTCTCCTAGGGATCAGCAAACACTTTCTGTAAAGCAAATATTTTCAGCTTTAGAGACCATATTCTCTCCATTGTAGCTACTTACTTCTGCCACTGTACTGTGAAAAGAGCCATAGTCAGTGTGTAAACAAATGGCTGTGCTCTAGTAAAACTTCATGTATAAAAACAATCAGTGGGCTCAGTCTGGCCCACAGACTATAGCTTGCCACCCCTGCTTTATATGAATTTCCCTAATTAATTTGTGTAATAATCGTATGGGGTAGGTGCTAAATAACTAGATTAAGTCACTTTTCTTAGGTTGCCAAGATAGGAAGAGCCAGGCTTCAAATTCAGTCTAATGGCCCTGTTTCTAAGTCAGCCTCTGAGTTGCTAAAGGCACTGAACATTGACCCACTTGTCCTTGCAGAGGGTCCCAGCCTGAGTCCTACCAATTTGCTCCTGTCCCTTTTTCCCTCAAAAAGTCCACGGTTCCCAAGCATCCATTTCCTCTGAATTCACCGTCTGTCCTCAGCACTGAGTTTGGCATCAACCCCAGCAAGTCCTAAATCCTCTTACATTCTGAGAATTAAGTCCTCTGCCAGACTGGGGTTTCTCTCAGTCTACATACAATTGTAATGAAATCACCAGATGAAACCAAAGAGTTCACAATGCCTGTTCCATAAATATGTTGACGATCCTGCGGTTTTGAGTTTGAACCTTCAGTTCCATTGTTAACTTGCCATGTGACGCTGGGCATATTGAAATCTCTTGGTTCCTTATCTATTAATGATGATTAAAAAAAAAAAAAAAGGCAGGCCCACAGCCCATTGTTGCGAGGACTTGCCAGTAAAAGCATCACACAGCCATGGTGAAACAGAGTGCAGGGATGCCAAGCCATCCTTTTTCATTTCCTTGTTTTGAGGAGTGGCTATAAAAGTATCTTACTGTCAGTTAATGGTGTGTGCTGGTGTCTGGTGGCCCTCTATCCCGGGCAGGTGAGTGGAAAGCCACAGTGAGGCTTCATTTCAAGCTCTAGGTGCAGAGCCTCATGTGAGAGGTAGAAGTTACCACTTCCAAACTTCTGTCCTTGTCATCTGTGCTGGATAAAACTCCAGGAGGTGTTGGACCTGTGGATCCACCCATTTGTTGGGCCAATATTTATCGTGTGCCTGGGGAGTGGGCCTAGGGAGTGTGGTGGTGAACAGTACACACTAGGTCTCCCATATTGTAGCTAGAGCCACAGGCACTCAACAGCTCCTCACCCAACACCCAAGGTGGTAACGACACAGTGATAAGTGCTGTGAAGCAAGCAAGTGCCATGAGACCTTCTGAGGAAGAAGGACCCCACATCGGGATGAGGAGGGTCTAAGGAAATCCTGCCTAGAATGTGCCTTTACTTCCCTGCATCTATCACCCCTGGCTGTGTAAAGGACCTGAGGACAGAAGCAGCTGAGTGCTCTAAAGAAGTGAGACCAGAGTGTTGGGGGTCTTGGGGCTATGAGTTGAGGCCAGAGAGCAAGGCAGAGGCCAGATCAGGTGGTGCCTTGTAGGTGATGGGAGTACTGATTTTTTTCTAGCAGATAAAAAGAAACTATTAAGAGGTAATAAACAGAGGGTAACAGGATCATGGATGGGCCAAGAAAATATGGGCTTGAAAGGGTACTGATTGAGTTTAAAGCTTTGGAGGTAAATTTGGCCCCAAACAGCTTTCTCAACCTTCTCTCCAACATCTCTTTATATTTACATTTCACTTATATAAATGAAATATTTACACTTCATTTATATTTTACTTATATAAAATTATTTATATATTTACTTTATATTATATTTGTATCTCAACCCTTCTCTCTAACGGACAGGTCTTCTCTAGGTCCCTTTATGCCCCACTCCATGGCCACACCTCTGGCAATACCCTACTCCCATAGAAAAGTGATCTCATTTCCTTGGTGCTTGTCTAGGGCCTGCCTTCCTTCAGAACCAGCTCTTACCTCTTCCATGAGTCCTTCTTGGGTAGTCCTTCATCACATTACAAGATGTAGTCAGGCACTACAGACAAACTAGAAGGGGATAGGTAAAGTCTTCCAAATCTCTCACTTCAATAGTTTCCCCTAAAGTTCTTTCCAAAAGCCACAGCTCTGGTTTTCTCTCACCAAGAAATTATCTGGGGGTAACTAGGTGGCTCAGTAGTTGAGCATCTGCCTTCAGCTCAGGTTGTGATCCCGGGATCCTGGGATTGAGTCCTGTATCCAGCTCCCCTCAGGGAGTCTGCTTCTCCCTCTGCCTATGTCTCTGCCTCTCTCTCTGTGTGTGTCTCTCGTGAATAAATAAAAAAAATGTTTTTTTTTTAAAAAGAAATTATCTGCAGGCCATTAAATGCCACCCTTGCTCATCCCTCAAGGTGGACCTGAGAATCGCTCTTCACGTGAAACCTCCCTGGCTGCTCCCGTGGGAAGGGACTTTGATCCATCCCTCCTCTAAAGTACCAGCTATTTACTGATTATTGTTAAGAAGACAGAATGAAACAAAACAAAGATATCTTTTCTGTATAGCCATCATATTCCCTAAGTCAAAGATTTTTTTTAAGTATGAGGATTGTACCTTGTGACTCTTCCTATATTCTTCAGTGACACAGCATCCTGTAGATATTCAATAAATCATGTTTCTTGGCACTTCTGAGTCTGAGATCACATGATCATTTGTATGCCTGGCTTCGTGGGAGACAAGAGGCTTCTAACCTTGTCCCTTGAATTCTTTTTCCCATACTGTCATCAGAGTGATCAACCTAAAACTTCCTTCTGTGTCATTCCTCTTCTTTGAGCCATCAGCCTCTCTCCTCATTGGCCACCTAATAAAATCTGAACTCCTTAGAAGAGTACCTTCCTGAATCTCTAGCTGTGTTGTAGTTTTTTGTTTGTGTGTGTGTGTGTTTGTGTTAGTTTTTACTACTGCTGTATAATGAATTACTGTGACCTCAGCATCTTAAAACAACTCATTTATTATCTCCCACTTTCTGTGTGTTGGGAATGTGGCATGCCTTAGTTTGGCACTTTGCATCAGAGTCTAAACCAAGCTGCCATCAAGCTCTCAGCTGTGGCTGGGGTCTTATTGGAGGCTCAACTCAGGAAGAATTCACTTCCAAGTTCACTCTGATTGTTAGCAGAGTTTATTTACTTGCGGTTGCAGGCCAGAGGTCTCCCTTAGCTACTAGAAGCCTCCTACGGTTTCTTGTCACATGGACTTCCACTTCATGGCAACTTGTTTTCTCACTGCTGACAAGGGAAGGAGGGACTCCTTGCAAGTCTTCTAGGAGTCTTACGTAACGGAATAGAATACTACCAACCCTTTTGCCATATTTTATAAGTTAGAGGTCAGTCATAGGACATTTCCATTCACAGAGAGGATTATACTAGGTTATGAACACCAGAGAGTGAGGATCTAGGACCTGTCAGCCACAGGCTGTGTCTCCTTTCACTGCTTCTGGAAAGTGAACTCTAGGAATACCAGATGTTTCTACTTCTATAAACATACCATGTCTTTTACATCTCTAGGAATTTACATATGCATTTGTATCTGACTGAAATGTCCTCCCCTACTTCATTGCCTCCAGTAATTCTTCCCCAATATCTTTTACCCTAGAAAAATTTAACCAAACCCTTCTCTGCGATACTTCCGCTCTCTGGGATCATATCCATGGTCATGATGCTCATTACTTGTTTATCTCTGTACAATATAGTAGACTATAGAATATACTATAGATACTCTATGATATCTATAGTATTAGATTGTAATTTCTTTGAGATTAGGGAGTATATGTCCTTCATTTATCTATCTCCAGTGTATATAGCTAATATTTGATTGATAAACCTGGAGAATGTGTGAAAGGTGGCCTCTTTAATGGAAAATGGTCATGGATTGAAAATGAAGGTCTGCAACCTCCTTGTTCTCATGCTCCCTACATAAATTTTGAAAAGTTATTTACCCTTTCACATGTTTTTGAGTGGGTATCTATCTATAACTGATCAGTTGTTATTATGTTATGCTGCTATAACAAACATACCTCATATCTTTGTGGCTTATAGTAACAGGGCTCTCTGCCTTGCTTACCTGATAGTTGGGTGTAAGTTGTTTATAGCTCTGTTCCATAGGTCTTCTTCTTTCCAGGATCCAGGCTGAAGCAAGACCTATTGTTTGGGACCTGATATTCTCATGACAGAAGGAAAAAAAAAAGTTTTGGTAGAACCACGTGATGACTTTTATAACTTCTGTACTGCTCTGGCACACGTCACTTCTTCTAGCATTCTATGGACCAAAGCAGGTCATATAGCCATGTGTGACCCAAGTATATTCCTCTTATGAGAATAAGGCAATGAGTAGTTAATTTGAAGCAAAAATCCAATCCATCACTGCATCTAACAATTTTTATTCACAGGCCAGGCTTAATAGTTGGCAAATGTTATGAAGTTTGGCATATCGTATGTGTGCTTTAAATATGTATTTCTCCCTTGGCAAAGGTGGTTTGCATGTTCAAATAAATCAGTCAGATCAACTTTGTTTTTGTTAGAAAAAATTGACTTAAAATTCCAGTTCAAATACACTTGTTGATATGTTCCTATGGGAACTGTTCATTTCTAATTCATATATAGGTAGATAGTCACACAGATAAAGTCACAGAGCCTTGTCAACAGTTGGTTTCCTGACAGAAATAAGTTTCTGCCCCTTTAGTAATTCTCACTAAAGTCTTCTCTGCTTTATTGTCAATCAGTTCCTTTTAGAACAATGCATGATTGAACTGTCCCTCTTATTCAGCATCCCAAGGGTTTTTACTCACCAAGGTATGGTCCAAAGCAAGATTTGGATGGGCAAGAAATATACCATATTTTGTCAGATAGGCAACTGTGAAATAGTAGCATGGAGGTGCTTGGTTACAGAGTGTTTATGGTTGCTGACGATCTGGAGAATGATTCTCTCAAATTATTCTTTTCTATGTACCCCTCCCACCCCCAGAAGTCTTTGGGCTCCAAGGAGCACACACACCTAATTTAAAGGTTATTTCTGTAAGATATGGAATGCTCTAGGTAAAGGTGAAAGGGAGAAGAAATGGAAGAATCTTTGATGAAAAAGAGAACCAGAAAGAAGAAAGTAGAATCACAGGCTCGAAGCATATAGAAAAACTGTGAAAGTTGAGAAATAAAGGCTTTCCCTTGCTGAAGCTGGCCAGTGAGATGTTACAAGTCTTCCTTCCTGGAGAGGAGGAGACACCAGTGACGGGGGTTGGGGAAGGAAAGAGAACTTGAGGGCTCGTCCCAGAGTGAGGGGTGAGCATAGAGGAAAGAGTCCTGGACACCAGCCCACGGAGGATGATTGTGTTGGTGCCAGTTTGAGGAAACATCACGTACGTGGTTTCTCTAGCTGATTTTAGAGGAAGTTTTAGAAATCATTGATTTCATCTGCTCGTCACTAGCATGATTAATACATGTTTCAGGACACACACACGCGCGCGCGCGCGCACACACACACACACACACACACACACACACTCTTATTAATGAAGCCCGTATGCCTTGTACAAGAAACAGATCACAAAGCTCTGGAAATACTTTTCTAGGACATTTCCTGTCCCTGCCCCCACTACTCCATCACCCACCACCCACTGCCTCTTTTCCTTCATTTCTTCACCTTTTATTCTTTCTTCTCCTTTTTTTTGGTTCTCTGCTCCTTTCCTGTCCTTTCCTTTTATTCCCATACTCATCCCCAAAGGCTCTACCCTGCCCCAATTTTTTTGGTCAGCAACTGATTATGAAGGAAATGAACATACTCTTCACCTCGCCTTAGAAAAGCTAGGAAGATGTTAGCTTGAGAAAAGCATCTTTGTTGGGAAAATGAATCAAGGTAATAAGGTATCACTGAAAGTCTCTAGCCAGGTACAATGTGGCACAGCACCAAAAGGCTTTCTCAGGAGCCTTAATCAAATCTATATTAATTATTTAAAAAATATGTGTGTGGATGGAACTGTAGGATGCCAGAGAGGGAAAGGAATTTAGGGACCATCTAAATCAAAATGCTCATTTTACACAAGAGGAAACTGAGGCCAGAGAGGAGAAACGCTTTGTCCAAAGTTACATAGGACTAGCGATTTTCTACTTCATAATCCGTTATATTATGGAAAACATGGGGACCCATGAGTTAAAAATCCAGAGGAAATCTGTTAATGTGCACATATATGTACATAGCAGTTATAGTTAAGTATTGCAGACAAGATGTGCACACTTTTAAATCTCCTTTTTGTTGGTTTTTTTTTGTTGTTGTTGTTGGGGTTTTTAACTGAGTATAGTCAGCTCCTACTTATTTAAGAATGGGATACCTATGGTAACTGAGTAACTTGTTTGCCCACTTGTAACCATGTGGCTAGATCAGACAGTGATAAATATCTGAGTAGACTTTTTAATGTTCTGAGTCATGTATTTCTGACTGGGGTCTTCAGCAAAATATGCCTGATATTAGGATTAGCCAAAATGATCTATTCCCCTAGGAAGCATTTGGCTGGGAATTAGGAGATCTGGGTTCTAATCAAACTCTTCACTGTTTTTGTTTGTTTGTTTGTTTGTTTTTATGGCTTTGGGAGGTACCCATCCCCTCTTTGGACCTTGATTTTAGCATCTGCAAAGTGTGAATAATACCTCATCAATGGTGAGAAGTTAATGAAATGCGGAGCATAAAGCACACGATGAATGATTGAATGCTGCAACAACGTAAGGGACTTTAATTTGTATTACTACCTTCTGTTGCCATGCAGAACTGCAGGTCTTTTTTTTTTTTTTTTTTTTTTTTTGTAGGAGAGAGATGTCCTCATACATACTCTCTAGTGGCACTTCCATCTCTGCCCTGTGTCTTCCTTTTAGAGAGGCTTTTCTGAGTATCCCCTTGTCATCTGAAGTACTACTCAATCCCTTTCCCTTGCTCACTCTCAACCCACTTTGCCAGTTCAACTTTTACCTTTAGCACTTGTCACCCCCTGGCATATAATAAAGTCTTCGCTTTCTTTCTCCTCTATGCGAGTGGAAGATCCATGAGGGTAGGGACTTTGGCAGTTTAGCTGTCTGCCTTTTTCCCAGGGCCTAGAACAAATAGTGCCTAGCTCGTAGTTCATGTTGAATAAGCACTTGCTGATGGGTGAATAAACACGAGACCTCCTGAACAAATGTGACCCAAGTGTATGTAGTAGGAGATGCAGTTACCGTAGGAAGAAGAAGAGGTGACTCAGGGGTGGTGGTGATAGCTTGCCTGATCCACATATTCAGATTTTGTGGTCTGAATGGATGGTTTGAATGTCCAGAGATAGATAGCCGAGCAGTTTTATCAGAATTTTACCTCTAAATGTCCAGTGATAGAAAAGACCAGGACAGTTGAGTGTTGGTGGCTCACCAGAGTAAGATGTGCTCCTGTTGGCATCCATCCAGAGATCTGGGTCAAGCTAAGATGGTGGGGAGGAGCAGTTCATTTTTAAAACACTTGCAGCGACAGGAGAGATGAGACCATGAGGAGAGGGTCAAGGACAGGGTGGGAAGGGGGTAGGTTGTCTTGTGGCACTTAGAGACTCTTCACATCTTCAGGTGTGAGCCAGCCTCTGCTAGATGCAAGTCATGGTCTGAGACCAACTGTTTGCCCAAACTTGGAAATCTGTGAGTGATGGACTGTACATGGGAAAGTTATGGAAGCTTCTGGAAGCTTCTGATTTTGTGAACCAAGTACCAGAATTCACCTACAAAGAACATTTGGAACACTGAAAGGAAGTGCACTTGGTTCTTCCTCTGAATTAGTGTTAAGGGCAGAGATCTCTAGGTGACCTTGCACTGAATTGACTTTCAAGGTGCTGGGCTGATAAAACCTGCCATTGCCAAGAGTCAGCTCGAGGATCTTGACCTCTGTGGTAGTACACAAGGCTGCATTGTATTGTATCATGTCACATTTTGTATATGTACACACACATCTTCAGTGTGTGTAGGGAAAAGGCCGCAGACAGAAAGAGGCGAGAAGGGAGAGGGTGGGGATATCCTAGATGTCCCAGTGAGCAGTGTGGAGTGTGGGCAAGGAGCCTCGTGCTAGCCTCTCCTCATTCTGGATTCACAGCACACAGAGGCCTCTGCAGTGCTCTGCCATCCGACTCAAGGCCCTGCTGGAAATGGTCTGAGCAGCACTTACGAGAAATGAAAGAAAATAGTTAAACACAGCTAATCCCCACCTCCCTCCCAGGTGGCCGTGCCTGTGGAATGCCCGATCCCCAGAAACCCACTCTGCTAGCTGACACGGGTTGTGTCTGCACGTTTCCCCCTGCCATGTGCAGTCCACAGACATAGGTCTGCCTGTCAGCAATTCCGAGTCATTTTCTTTTCCATTCTGGTTTCGGGGCTAGGCCTCTGGAGGCCCCAGGTATATCCATGAGGGGCTGCCCTGAGGGGCCTAGGGGATGCTGAACTGCGGGGGTCAGCTGGGCTTTGCCTGGGTCTGCTCTCTCCTAAGGAAACAGATGACTCTTCTGGGGTGTGTCTGAGTTTGGCAGTTGTGGAGGGGGAGACAGAGGAGCCTCATCCCTGGTACTCTCTAGGGCCTGGGAAGAGTGTGGAAGAGCCACGCACCCTCCCCATGATCTCATTCCCACCTCCCCACTCTCTAGTCAACAGCAGGATTTGGAGAAGCTCTTTCAGTGTGGCTGTGGGATCCCTGACCTCTACACAGTCCTCCTGCCTTAGAGCAACGGGCTCCATATTGGGATCTTTTAACTTTTCTGTGAAGATCTGGGGAAGCTGCTTTTCTCCTCAGGATGCTTCCTCCCGCCAGCCAAGTCATGTTCCGTTGAGGTCATGGGAGATGGATTATTTTACACAGGCATTTGCAAATGACGGCTCAAACTTGAATCTACAAGTAGGTGTTGATGGCAGAAACTTCCAAGCATCTGTTTCCATCCCTTTGGCACCCCCACCCCCAGCATCTGCTCCACACCTTTTCGGGCTTGCAGAAACTTTCTGTTCTCCTTTGACTTTGTCTTCTCTGGCATTCAGTAGGAGCTCTGACACGTGGAACCCAGAGCTGGGGGGGAGCCGGGATATTCCAGGTACTGGGGGTTGTCTGCCTAGGAAGACAGCGAGTTCGAGGCTCAAGGCTGAGTGGCATTTGAAGTAGCGCATGGTACCAAAATTCACCCACCAACTGCCAACGCAGATGAGAAGGACCACACACCACTGTTTCCTTTTGTAAGACACCCCCCCTCACCCCCCACCTCATGTTAGGGTCAACGTTGTGCTCTCTCCAAGGGAGTTTTTCTTGGCACAATCATGAATTTGCCTCTGTTTTTGACGTAAGTCACAGAACAATTGTTCACAAAGACAGCGAAAGGAAAATGGAGTGATCATAACCAAATCCTCTATCTACTCTTTCATTTCCCACACCTCTGAAGAGGTTTAGATACGATCGTGGCTTCTTCCCCGCCCCCCAGGATTGTAGCCTGCCCCCCCTAAATTCCTTTAGACACTGTGTTATTAGATAGGAGAATTTTAAGAATAGCCCACAATAAGAGTTGGATAACTGTGCTATGCTTTACTCTGACCTTATTTCCCCTTCAGACAACTGTTAACTTGGACGAGGATCCCTCAACCTCCAAAGGGGCTGAAACTGTGAATGTAAAGAGCACCACAGCTTCTCTCCTTTCCTTACCCAAATTGGTGGTCAGTTATTTCACTGAATTTGCACCCATTTCTAAAAATCTTCCAAGTCTAGTGCATACAAAACCATATAAAAATAACATTAATTCTAAACAACAACATATATAAAAATCAGATCCTGGTATCTTCCTCAAAAGCCTCCAGAGCCTCCTGGCTACCTGCAGGATGAAGCCCAAAGAATTAGCCAAGATGCTAAGTGCAGTTGCATTGGTTGTATACTGCACAATGCTGAGGGGCACTGTATTCTTTGCAACCGTACTAAGGCTCAGCAATAAGCAAAGCATTCAAAGCTCTTCATAGTACATTTTCAAGCTGCTCATCTAATTTTATGTTTCCTAAGCCTATAGGTACACCTTTAACTTTAGCCAGTCTGGTCTTACTGCCTTTAAATACATCTTGGAATTCTACATCTTGGCCTTTACACACACTCTTCCCTGAGCATGAGGAGCATGGGTTCCTCATTTCCACCCAGCTGCATCTTCCCAGTGCTTTAAAACCTACCTTAAGTTTCACCTTTTCTGCCCACCTGGAAGCCAGTGCTATTGCTTCTGAGTTTCTAAAGTACCTGTTGTCAGGAGGCCTCTTGAGACACGTTGCACACAGTTAGAATTTTGGTTTCCTTCTCAGGAATTCTCTATCTCCAACTAGATTATGAGCATTTGAAGACAGAGCCCATGTTAACATTTCCTGGATTTCCTACAGCACCAGACACAGTGCCTGACATACAAAGTGTGCTCAAGAGATTGTTGATCTACTGGCTGGTTGGTTCAAGTTGCTTTGGGAAGAATCCACGCACCCTCTCTCTCACCCCCTTGTTATTTTATTCCAGTTCCTGGAATTTCATAATAACAGAGATGGTTCCAGAAAGCTGATACAGGCCATTTCCTCCAAATAAACCCATGTTTTCATATGACAAGCTGCGGAACTCTCTATAAAAGGAACCCTCTGTTTGGGTCCCCATCAAACACATGCCAGATAATAATGATAACAAAACAATGTCCATTTATTTAGTGCTTACCGACTATCTGCACATGGACTAAAGACTTTACATACATTATCTTACTTAATCCTCAGCAAACCATGGGGTAGAGACTCATGTTTTCCCAGCTTTATAGATGAATAAACAAAGGCTCAAAAAGGTGAAGCAGTTTGTATTAAGTCACAGGGCTACTTAGTGGTGGCCCTAGGATTTGCACCCAGTCCTTTCAGATCCCAAGGATCTTAACCACTGAGCTGGTACACAAGATTTCCCGGGTCAGGTTTACAGCACTTTTGAAGGGCATCCCGGTTGTAAGGCCCTCTGTGTTCAGAGCTGACCTTAATGTGGCCACAGGCCCCCATGCTCATAGCGTGTCTGCCAGAAACTAGTTAACAGGCCTTATCTTTAAGCTATTGGACTAAGTCCCTTCCTGTTCTAAGAATTTATGAAGCTACAAAAAAGCAAAGACACGGCCCTTGCTCTCAGGAATTTACAATCTTGTTGGGGAGGGAAGATAGAAACCTTTAGTAGAGGAAGAGTTAGCTAAGTAGAATTAGTCCCACCCAGGTGAGTGGTGGAGATCAGCGGGTTCAAGCACATCAGAGGGTCAGAGGAGCCAGCACTCTTTCTCGGCAAGCAGAGTGTTCTAGGCAAGCAGAGTGAGCTCGGATCTGCCATCAGAAGGATGCCTTTTCTTAAAGGACAATGAGCTTGACCTTCTCAACAAGGCCCACAGACGCCTTGCCAGAAGAGTGAGTGGTGCATATCACAACCCCAGGATGTTTATCGGCCAGGCCATTTTGACCCTTCAACAAGATGTTTCTTGAGCAAATTTTTTGGAATTTTGGTGGGCTCTGACCTGCAGTTTTCACTTCCAAAATAACTTGACTTTTCTAAAGTGGTAATTTCATTTTCATGATAATACTAAACTGAAGCCACATGATCTCTAATTGGAAGCAGGTCTTGGGCCGCAGTGTTGCCAAGAAGCAGTAAGAAACATGCTTATTCTACTACTTTGCTTGAGGCACTCAGCATTTTTGAATGCCTGGGCAGAAATATAGTTTTTTAAATAAAGCCAATCCCTGAGAGAGGAGGGGGCAAAAGGAGGAGAAAGAAAGGCGGGGATGGGGGTGGTTAGAAATGGAAGAATGGGGAACGTTTGTTTTTTTTTTTCCCCCCTTTCTCCTTCTTTCTAACTTTTTTTAAAATTAAAAGGAGGGAAAAATCATACTTTTTTTTTTTTTTTTGTATTTAAATTCTCCCGTGTGTGTCTGCCATCTTCTGGGTATTAGTGAAATCGGGGTGTGTTCTGCTGTCTCTTGAGGTGAGGGCTGGGGCATCGGGGACGTTCTTTGGACTTTCGAGGTTGCTGTTGGGATTTCCTTCAAGCCAGTCAAGCGCAGGGCCCACTGCATGAGACACGCTGGGAATCATTCCTTTAAAAAAAAAAATTTCTTTCCCACATCACACTTCACTTGTTCTATTAATTGCATCCTGATGAGAGATGCAGCAACTCTTCCTCCAGTGGCAGTTGGAGATTGTTTTAAGAAGTCTCTCTGGGGGGAGACAAGAAAGCAATCCCAGCTTTCCTGTGACAGAGCAGCAGAAAGTGTCCCAGGGAAGGCTCCAGAAAATACTGACATGAAGGAAATCTTTTAATGACGTTTTGAAAAAGAAGCAAAACAAACCCCTCTCCGAAAACAGAAATTATATAACGGATTAAATGCATATCGGAACTTTCTGACGGAAGCCAAAGCTGTTTTCTAAATACAGTTGGGAGCTTAGTAAATCACATGGTGTTTTCGGAGACTCTTCCTCTCCCTCTGCCCTCAGTTTCCTGCGAGGCAACATTTTAGACAGACTCGCTGCAGGGGATGCCAGGGTCTGAGGCTGTGTCCCACCCCGCCTGGTTAATGCCCTCCCTGCGCCCCCTCTGGGCTGCAGCCCCGCAGCCGGGACACCTCCCTCCTGTCTGCACAGGCCCTCCCGCTGGCCCTGCCACTTTTGGCCTTGGCCCTTTCTGCCAGGGCTCCCCATTGCCTGGGCTGTGCCGGAAAAATCCCTGGCATGATTCTTACTCTCCCTTTCCTACTTTGCACACCATACTAACGGCAAGATATAAAAGGAAGAATGAGGAAGCAATAAAGGAAGGGCGAAATGAACGAAGGGGGAGAGAGAAAGTTCTAGATTTCAGCCCTAACTGGGGCCTGTAAAAAGCCACTGTGCCCTGAGTTGGCAAAGAGTAGCCCAGAACTTGGGTTGAAAGAGAAAGTCTCGTGGGGGAGACTATTTAGAAATGCAACCACAGTGCCCCAAGATAGATGTGACTCAGTGACTTCCCAAAACATGAATTTCAGATAAATATCACGTTACATCCTTCTTGTGCTTTTCAACTTGATTTTTCTAAGGTAGTCGTTGACATTTTTAATTGAAACCCCACTGTTACACACCCACTCCAGTTTCCAGGGAAGGCGTGCAGGTGGTGAAGGTCCAGCAGGGATGTGTGCTTTCTCCTGACGTCCCCAGGGACCCCTAGGCCCTAAAGCCCGAAGAAGCCAGAACATCTGGTCCATTTCAGCAGTTTATTCGCAAGTTCAGCCTGTCATCTGGATGTTTTGTCTATGCAGTGCCAAACATCTGGGTTGACATTTTTTTAACCAGACTTACTAGATGTTTTGGCATTGTGTAGACAGGAATTCAATTTTTAAAGTTATTTCTCTACTCATCTGCGATTCTAACCAGTGCTCTGGTACAATGAAGGAGAGAGATACAAATGAAGACTCCCCCCAACCCTACTCCTATTGCTTTGCAATTTTAGAGGTCTCTATACCACTCTAAATCAGTGATTTGACAGCTTTACTTTTTTATTAGATGAACTTTTTTTTTTAATTTTAGTGTTTTACTTTTTTATTTTCATAGATGAAATTGACCAAAATAATGTGATGTGTTCATCTTAACAGGATACAACCTTAGATGTTCTAAATTTATTTTAAGATAATTAAAATTTTACTGTCTTTAAGCAGCTTGAAAACATAGAGGCAAGAGCTTAAAAATAGAGAATTGAGTCTTGAAAATAATTTATGAGGATTAGGTTACCACTGGATTTTCATACTTATTTGAGTTAAGTTTGTGAGATCCTGGAAGGGAGATATGATTTTTAAAAATTTTTATCCTCAAACTGGTCACAGTTGTTGTTAGGGATGGCAGTGATGGTGATACAGGCAGATAGAATGTGAGTTTATTTTTTTTCATTTATTTAAAGTTATTTTATGCTGTTTATCTTTCACTTGTATGTTCTAGACTGTAAGTAAATAAAAATGTGGTTTTTACCTTGAAAACTGATGTTTCACAACACTCCTGAACTAGAGAGACCTTTCTCTTTCCTCAAAACAGTAGGAAAAGTTAATATCTTACGTATTTTTCTATGCTAAATGGCTTCAATTTTGGGGGATGGAGGACCTAACCATGAAGAAAGCCTTGTTCCAGTATTGGATATGTTTTTGCCATCAACTCTGTGTAAGCCTTGGTCAAATTCCTTCTCAGTTCATGAACTCTGGTGGAGACAGGGGGAGCAAAAAATAGCGTTGGTCAGGCTGGGAGATCTATGAGGTCAGGGCTCCACTTATGAAGTGAAAATTTCACAACAGTGTCTTATCTATGGATATTTGCTAGTTGGTCTTCTTGTGAAGGGGACTGATGTCAGGAATGCCCCCACGTTGCCATCTTGAGCACTCTGCTACTCTTTTCAGAATCCTCAGGAAGTTGCTATACCCAGCAAAGCTGTCCTTCTGAAACAAAGGAGAGGTAAAGACTTTCCCAAATAATAAAAAACTGAAGGAATTGATCACCACTGAAGGAATAAGATCTGTCTTATAAGAAACACTGAAGAGCATTCTATAAGCTGAAATTAAAAGATGCCAGTTACCACTGTAAAAACATATGCATGTGTTAAACTCCAGCAAAGCTAACTATGTAGTCAGAGTTTGATTCTCTCCGATTTTAATGGTAGTATGTATATCACAACTCTAGTTTAAAAGTTTAAAAATTATATTAAAAAGGACTATAACTATAATAATTTGTTATTGGTTGTGCAATATTGTAACATTAAAATCCTAAAATGGCAGAAGGGAGCAATAAAAAAATAAAGTATCCATATGCTTTTAAAGTTAAATTGTTATCAGCTTAAAATAAGATATTTTATGTAAACCTCATGATAACCACAAAGTCAAAACCTATAGTATATATATAAAAGATTACGACATATATGTCAACAAATTGGACAACCTAGAAGAAATGGACAAAATCCTGGAAACACATAGTTTGTCAAGACTGAATTGTGAAGAGGCAGAAAATCTGAACCAACCATTTACTAGGAAGAAACTGAATCAGGAATCAAAAACCTCCCAACAAACAAAAGTCCAGGATCAGATGGTTTCACTGGTATATTTTACCAAACAATTAAAGAAGGATTAATACCAATTTTTCTCAAACTATTCCAAAAAATAGAAGAGGAGGGAATACTTCCAAACCCATTTTACAAGGCCAGCATTACTCTGATACCAAAACCGGATAAGGACACTAATCAGAAAAGAAAATTACAGGCCAATATCACTGATGAAAATAGATGCAAAAATCCTCAACAAAATTAGCAAACCAAATTCAACAATGTATTAAAAGATATCATATACCATGAGCAAGTGGGATTCATTTCTCAGATACTATGATTCAATATCCACAAATCAATCATCATGGTACAACACATTATAAAATTAAGATAATAATAAATCATCTCAATAGATGAGGAGAAAGCATTTGACAAATTTCAATATCCATTTATGATAAAAATCCTCAACAAAGGGAAGATAAAGAAAATATACCTTAACATAAGACCACATATGGCAATCCCACTGCTAACATTATACTCAATAGTGAAAAAATTTTCTTTTAGGTGAAGAACAAACAATAATATTTACTCTAGCCACTTTTATTCAACATAGTACTGGAAGTCCTACCCAGGGTAAGTAGACAAGAGAAAGAAGTAAAAAGGCATCCAGATCAGAATGGAAGAATTAAAACTGTTTCTGTTTGCAGATGACATTATACTGTATACAGAAAACTCAAAGGACTCCACTAAGACAGTTAGAACTAGTTGACAAATTCAATATAAGTGAAGGATACAAAATCAATATTAAAAAATTCTTGGTCTTATATACCAAAAATTAGATATCCAAAAAAGAAAGAAAATAATCCTATTCACAATAACATCAAGAACAATAAATATTTAGAGAAAAATTTAATCAAGGAAGTAAAACATCTGTAAACTGAAAACTACAAGACATTGATGAAAGAAATTGAAAAAGACACAAATTAACAGATAGTTCATGTTTGTGGATGCAAAGAATTACCCTTGTTACCCAAAATTATCTACAGATTCGATGCAAATGTTCAATGCCACTTTTTTTACAGAAATAGAAAAAAAACCAATACTGAAATAGTATAGAACCACAAAAAACCCTAAATAGCCAAACAACTGCACTATTCAAACTATATTACAAAGCTATAGTAAACAAAACAGTATGGTATTGGCATAAAAATAGATGGATAGATCGATGGAATATAATGAAGAGCCCAGAAATAAACCCACACATATATATTATTAAGGGAACACAACCCAAAACCACAATGAGATATCACCTCACACATTTTAGAATGGTTATTATAAAAAATCCCTTCCCATTAAATTTTTTACAACCTCTCATCAATTTTCTGAGTCATTTTATTGCATTATAATGTTGTAAGATCAGTGCCTAAGGTTCTTAAGTATGTAATTATGTAGGTAAGTATATAAAGGACATCAACCACCAAGAAAAAAAAAGCATAAAGGATATTATCCATGTTGAAAATTTATTGAAATGTGTATAAATAATATAAATTAAACACTATATAATAAATGCTAAAAAATCCTACTAGTAAAACAAAATATAGGTTATATGATATTCATGGGTAGTAATCCCAGTTTATATTCTTATTTGTTTTCACAAAACATTGGTGGAGGCAATTAAGCTCCACACAGGAGCTACATTCATCATAAAACTGGATTGCAACAGGAGATTGTGGGAATCGGCTTTGACCTGGAGGAGAGATGCTTATTCTCTAAGGCCATGTGATAAGAGAGGAGAGTCTCCTAAGATGACATAGTCCCAAATTGAGCTGCATGGATTGAGTGCAGATGCCATTGCTTTTGATATCTTTTTTCACAATACTTAAAACATGGACAAAGATTTGAGGGTTCCCCCTCTATATTCATTTCTTACTATACCTTTGGGGTTGTCCTATAAAAAGTAAAAGCTGAAACCAGTCTTGCTATGGGAAACCAACTCCAAGTTAGATCTCTCTGCTTTTTTCCCAAGTTCCTATTCAATATTTTATTATAAATATGAAATCAACATACTATAAGTCTGAAATCAGGTTAAAATGAATCGAGCAAAGTAAATTGCAAACCCAGTACCATATTATCACATTATGCCCCCTTCAATACCCAACCAGCTGGTCCCTGCGGGTCCCAAGGTATGGATGACATCTAGGGAAGATTCTAGGAATCTACCTTGCTATAGGCTCTGAGAGTTGTCTTTCAATAGGCGTCACTTCCATAGAATGCAAACATGACCACTTTGATCATACAGGTCTTTCCCATCTTTGAAGATTCCTCTCTCCCAACTTCTATGGTACAAGAGATATAGCAGTGTTCCATGTTATTTTTTTCTGCATTAAAATTGTTCTTGTGCTACAGAAATGATGAGCAACATTTGGAAAAGACCTTCAAATTATTATTATTATTATTTTTTAAGACTTTCAAATTAATTCTCTGTGGTCTGACCTTCATTTTCTGGTCTAATGCTCTGCAGGATCTTTAATCAGCTGAACTTTCCCTCTCTGCACACATCACAAATGCACAAATGTGCCCAAGGCTACCAGGAAGGAGAAGAAACACGCATTAGAGAGTTCTCTAACTCAGGGAAGGGAGAGAAACTCAGCTAGTCATCTGAATGAAGTAAGACAGAAACTCATTCGTTTTTATTATCTCCTACAGTGTCTTCAGTCTACAAGGCCTTGGACTGGCGAATCTCGGTCAATGGGCTGAATTAAACATTTGCTTTTAAACTCAATGGAATTATTTAAAATGACAGCAAGGCTATGGATTCACAGAACCTCCCTCCCTGCTGAGACTACTCTCTTTATGAGCTTCCAAGCCCGACTATGAGAAGAATTAACTTCTCCTTGTATAGCAATTTAAAAAGAGTCATAAGGAAATGACTTTTTCAAACTGTTACTGCCAACAAAAGTGAAAATCTCCAAATTAATGTGATTGAGTCTTTTGGGAAAGAAGTTAGAATTCTCTCACGGACAATTGGGTGACAGTATCTCACAATTTAGGGAGCTACAAGAGAACATCTAGCTCCATCCTTTTATTAGGCTCAGAATGGTGCAGTGGCTTATACTGAGACCCCTTAGAAACCTCTTGGTCTTTCATTCTTTTTTTTGTAGACTACAGACCTTTGCCTGTCATTCTTCTTCCTAAATAACTTAAACTCCTGGAAATTTAATTTTTCTGGAAAAATTAATGTGACTAATCAAATGCTCTGAGCCTTTAAGGTCCATTCCATTCAAAGTCTTAACAGTAATTGAGGAAGAGCAAGCTAAGAGAGACACATGGACACATCTATCCCTAAGCACACTTACCTGAATTCAGTAGCCAAATCTTCATGACTACCAGCTATAGAAGAAAGTTAAAAATAAAATTAATTTTAGGGAACAGCACATTTTAGTAAACAAATTCTTAAGTCTATGATTTGAAAAAGAGGGATCCAATTATCCTCGTTAGGGATAACTAGTATCCAAGTTTTAAAACCTGGCTCTTAGAGGCACAGTTTTCTGCCAAATCCAGCAGAAAGGATGGACACTGTCCATCCCTGTTCCTACACTGGTCAGGACACAGACAGTGTGACATCAGCTGCCTGTGACATCAGCTCTCTTTCACTTAGTTCTGAAGACAATAGCTGTTCAGATATATTATAGTCACCATGAACATATAAAATGCCCCAGTACTACTTTGATTCATTCCATTCTAAATCTATTCCTTTTCAGGTTTTCTGCTTTCCACAAGAAAATTACAAGTCTCCTAATCAAAAGCCACTTTGAGATTTCAATCAAAAATGGAAGAAGGAGAAAAAACCCAGTAAGGTAAGGAGAATAAATAGCAATAGCCCTGAAACTTAAAAGTCAAATTATGGAAGACTGGATGGATTCCATATTTTAGCCACTCAAAGGGATAGTATGTAGCCATTTAAAATTATTCAGATATTTGTCTACGACATGAAAGGATTGTCACATTATGCAGCCAAGTGAAAAAAAAAAAAGATTGCAAAACAGAAGGCCTGCTCTTTTCAGACTTTTATCGTTGATTGCAAAGTGTAGACACCCATCAAAGGAGTTCTCTAAATAAGAGGATCACTTTAGTTCAATTAAATAAGGTGATTATTTTAGCTTCAAGGGGATACTCATGAAAATCTAGGAATATATGTTCCCCAAGACATCCTGGGAACAGGCATGCAGAAGCTATCAGACCCTGGGGACACGGGAAATACAAAACTCTTTGGTACTATATTAAGTTATTTTATCCCAAGACCTTTAGCCACTTAGTTTTGCTTTGCAGAAAAGTTTCAGGGTGTCAGGATGTTTATTTCAATAAAAATCGGTTTAAAGAATGGGAAAGAGAACTAGAGCTTAAAGGGAGAAACTTATTTAACATGTGAATATAGGGATGTTTTTAACATGCTTATAATTTCTACTTATTCTTTCAACTCTGTTTTTATGAGTCTTATATTGAGAATTGTAATCACCTGAAGATCATGTTATTATGGTTTCAATGATTACACATCTTTAGAGATATAATAGCATCATTTGATGAACAATTAATATGTACATGCAGTGCATGGATGCTCATTCTCTCTCCCACTCTCTCTCTCTCTTTTATTTTTGATTATCTAGTCAACAAATAATTATTAGATACTGTCTTTGTACTACCTTTTCTGGACTCCAAATGTTGAATGTTGAAAATTCTGTCTACTTTGTGGGCTTACAGTCTACTTTGGAAGATAAGACAGATATAATATGTTAGAAAGTCAAATTTCCTATGAAGTAAAAATAATTTCTCGGGTAATAGAGAGGGACTATTTTAGCTAGAATGGTCAAGGAAGGCTTCTCTGAGGAGGTGACATTTGAGTTGAGGTCAATGAGAAGAAGCAACACGGAGAGGTGAATTTCAGCAGAATATAGTAACAGCCAAGTGCCTGAGTCAGGAGTCGGTTTGGTGTGTTGAAGAAATGGTAAAATGCGCAGGGTGGTTGGAATGGGATGATTGAAGGTCATAGTGCAGGGTCTGAGTTGGAAATGGTAGCCAAGCATCTTAGATGAGTAATAAAAAGTTTGGAGGTCCTCTGATTGTTGTGGTGGACTGTTAGATCATGTCAAGTGGGGTACATATTTTAAAAGATTCAGGCTTACTGTTCTGGAATGAACTTAGTGTATGCTATGGTCTGAATGTTTGAGTTCCCCCAAAATTCATATGGTGAAATCTAACCTCCAAGGTGATGATATTAGAAGGCGGGGCCTTTGGCTCCACCCTCATTACTAGGATTAGAGCCCTTATAAAAGTGCTGAAAAAAAGCTTCCTAGTACCTTCCATCAGGTGAGGACACAGTGAGAAATCAGCCATCTACAACATGGAAGAGGGTGTTCACCAGAACCTGACCAAGCTGTCACCTTGATCTTGGACTTCCAACTTGCAGAATGGTGAGAAATAAATTTCTGTTGTTTAAAAACCACCCAATTTGTGGGGTTTGTGGACTAATACAGGGTACAAAGGAACCCCTAGGGAAGCTCTGGTGAGACTCTGTAGCTTGGACCAGAATGGTGGTCAGTAATAGTGAGATGTGGTCAGACTTAGGCAGAATCCAAATTCTGAAGGTGGATTGGACAAGGTGCTAGTGGCAAGGGCTGGATGGGTAAGAGAAAGAGAAGCAAGTTTATGTCTTCTCTCTTTCTTAGCTTCTTTGCTCTTTATTCATTTACCCAACAAATATTTACTGAGCAACTGCTGCAGGTCAGGGACAAAGCTAGGTACTGATATAAAATCGTGACCAAAATCCAGACACAATCTTTGTCCTTATGGTGTGTAGAGGACAAATGAGGAAAAGGAGTTAATCAAATAATAAAAATATAGAATAAAAAAATCACACTATGGTGAATGGCATAAAGAAGAGGTGCTACATGATCCTGTAAGGGAGATATTTGATCTAATTAGAGAGATAAAAGGAGAGATTCTCTGAAGAAGTGATGCTTGAAATAAAGGGAGAGTAGGAGATATCTGATTAAGGAAGAGAAGCCAGACGGGGAACAGTATGAAGAGTCCTGATGGCAGAAGAAAGTAAGGAACTAAAGAAGTCTAGTGTGCATAGAGTGGAGACCATGAAGGATCTTATTGCAAACTCTAGGAAAGAATTCTAAATCTATCTTAAGAAAAATGGGAAGTCATTGAATGATTTTAAGTGGTAACAGATGAATTGTTTGTGTAGAAAATGGTTTAGAAAGAGGCCGGTGAGAATGCAGGTGACCCTGGGCAGGTAGATGTTCCTATACATAAGAGATAATGATGTCTTTCACTGGTTGGTGCAACTGGATGGGATGTTGGTGCCCTTTAATGAGATGGAGAGAACAGGGGGTAGTGGAAGGAGAATTGGGCGGGGGGGGGGGATGGGGTTACTGGGTGATGGGCACTGAGGGGGGCGCTTGATGGGATGAGCACTGGGTGTTATACTATATGTTGGCAAATCGAACTCCAATAAAAAAATATATATATACAAAAAAAAAAAAAGATGGAGGGGAGCATCATCCCTGGCATGTCAGCTTCCCCATTGGGTTTCTCTGTTCTAACTCACAGTTCAATGAGACAAAATACAATCCAGAAGTAAACCTTATACATACATGGTCAACTGATTTTTCACAGTTTCCAAAGAAACCCAATGGCAAAAATCACCTTTTCAACAGATTGTACTGGAACATATGTGGGAAAAAAAAGGACCCTTATTACATACCTCACACCATACACATAAATTCATTTTGAGTGGGTCATAGACATGAACATAGTTAAAATCATAAAGTTTCCAGAAATCTTTTGACCTGGACAAGGAACAGATTTCTTACAGAGTACATAGAAAAAAAATAATCATAAAAATAATATATTGAAGTTTATTAAAATTTAAAACTTTTCTTCAAAAGCTACTGAACAGGCAAGAAGATGAATGGACAAGTCTTAAATTGGGGATAAGTGCTTGCATTCCATTATTTGTTATAGAACTTGTATTCAGAATTTGTAAAGAACTCCTACAACTCAGTAATAAAAATATGAAGCTTGAACAGGCGCTTCTCAAAAGAAGATAAATGAATGGCCAGTAAGCACACAAAATAGTGCCTAACATTGTTAATTATCAGAGAGATGCAGATGGAAATTACAATCCTGTGCACTATTCACCTGCTAGAATGGCTAAAGCTAAAAATGTTGTCAATAGTAAGTGTTGATGAAGATGTGGAGAAACCAGAACTCATATACATCACTGTTGGAGGTGTAAAGACGGTGGTAACATATTTTAGTTGGCTAGAAATACCATAACAAAGGCCCACAGGCAGGTAGCTTAAACAGAAGATATTTACTTTCTCACATTTCTGCAGACTGGAAGTCTTAGGTAGGCAGGCTAGAAGTCCTGTGGGGCCAGGACTGGTTTCTTCTGAAGCCTTTCTCATCGGTTTATAGATAGCCGTCTTCTCCCTGTGTCTTCAAATGATTTTCCCTCTGTGTGTATCTCTTGATCTCTTCTCATAAGGACATCAATCATAGTAGAGTAGACCCATTCTAATGACCTCGCTTTATCTTAATTACCTCTTTAAAGACACTAACTCCAAAAATAGCTGTATTCTGAGGTACCAGGGATTGAGACTTTGACATACGAATTTTGGAGGGATGCAATTTAGTTAACACCACACTTTGAAAAAGTTTGACAGTGTTTTTTTTTTTAAGATTTTTACTTATTTATTCGTGAGAGACACACACACAGAGAGAAAGAGGCAGAAACATAGGCAGAGGGAGAAGCAGGCTCCATGAAGGGAGCCCGATGTGGGACTCGATCTCAGGACTTCAGGATCACGCCCCGAGCCAAAAGGCAGCCCCTCAACCACTGAGCCACCCAGGTGTCCCAGCTTGACAGTTTCTAATAAAGTTAAACATAGCCCTATCCTATGTTTAATAGGACTCAGTAATTCCACTGAAAAATTTGCCCAAGTGAAATCACATGGTCTCTGCACCTACTAAATGTCTTATAATAAAAATATTCATAGTAGCTGCATTCATAATTGTCTCAAGCCTAAATGTCCATTAGCAGGTAAATGGGTAACTTGCACTATATTCATATAATAGAGTACCACTTGGCAATAAAAAGGAATGGTCTAGGGGCACCTGGGTGGCTCAGTGGTTAGCATCCGCCTTTGGTTCAGGTCATGATCCCAGGGTCCTGGGATCTAGTCCTGTATCAGGCTCCCTGTGGGGAGCCTGCTTCTCCCTCTGCCCTTCTTCCTCTGCCTCTCTCTCTCTCTCTCTGTGTGTCTCTTATGAATAAATATATAAAGATATTTTTAAAAAAGGAACGGTTTTTTGATACCCATGATAATACAGACAACTTTACAAATAGTGCATTAAGTAAAATAATCTGTATCATGAAAGGGTAAATAACAGTATGATTCCATTTCTATGGGGTTCTAGTACAGACAAAGTGGATCTGTTGCCATAGAACTCAGAACAGAAGCTACTTCTAGTCAGGGAAGGAATATTGACTGGGAAAGAACTTTCTGGAGTAATGGAAGTATTCTATATCCTGATGGGGGTGTGTTACATTAACATATGCCTTTATCAGCATCAACCACAGTTACATCTAAGATAGATACTATGGAAATTATACCTCTATTAAAAGCTTAAATAAATAAAAATTTAAATGATTACAAAAATTGCCTGAGAATTGGCACAAAACCAAATCTGAATAATTGTTTTTGTGCAAGTTTTGTTTACAGAATTGTGGGCAGGTGCTCAGGGCAGCCTCCAGGCCCATAAGGTTGCCTCTTCAGCTTCTCCCACTCATAGGTCAGAGATGAGTTCAGCTTCGTGTGGAAGGGCCCCATATCATCAAGGTTGGAGCTGGTGAGAGCTGCACACTGTTCCTCTTTGTTTTGACGTCTCCCACTTTACCTCCTGCCACCTCTCCTGACTGTCTGCTCTGACAGCAGGCAAGAGGCTTATAGAAGGCGCACAGCCTGTTTCTCTGAGTATAACACCCACTCACAGAACATATTCCCTTCTTTACGTCATCGTGCACCATGAGGAAATTCACAAAGAGTGGGAGCCATTTCTAGGAAAAAAGTGAAGCATTGTGAGCGCATGTATTTGTGTTCTGGCACCTTTTTTCCTTTCTGTATGACCTCATCCGGGTGAGCCTACAAGATGTAGGTCATCACCCTCCTCTCATTACCTTGCTGAACTCCCAAGGGGGATACAAAATGTCAGTGATGATTGTGATTATTTCCTTCCTACCCTCTAGGAGGTGGTCTTACTCAACCCGGGGCCAAGGAGTGGGTGGCTAGGCCTTCCCTGATCTGTTTTTGGATCCTCTGAAGACCTTTAAGTAAGAGGGAGGAAAAGTTAAAATAGGGGCTAAATGGAAAAATGAGGATCGCAAGGAAACAGGAAACTTGACATGCTGTGGGTTTTCATTTCTCATGTGCAAAGCACATTTTCTCCAACCTATCATTTCTGAAATAAATGATCCACAATCATTTAATGTGAATGCATCCCAGACCTGGGTTGGGCCCATGTAATTTGGAATCAAAAATGACTGACGGGTTGACAGGAAAGTTTTGCCAATAAATTACATACATCCTGTTAGTACAGTCTCATACCTAAAAATATCTTCAGAGACTAAAGAGAAATTGGCAATGGTTATGGATTGACTGAAAAAAGATCCACCATAAAAACTAAGCAAAATTACATCCCCACTCCCCAAGCTGTAGTTAAAATTAATTTGCTTTTAGACCAAAGTCAAATATGCCCGGGCAACATGTCGGTCATTGAATTCGTTCAGTGACATGTTCGTTCGAACTAGGATTTTGGTGTTGTGTAGGCTCAGCAGGTAAGATGTGTGTTTTCTTCTTAACAGAACTACATGGTATCACCCTCCCATAGATGTGGGCTGCATGTGACTCCACGCAGTGTTTCTGTCTCAGGAAGAAGAGGTGAGTGACAGCAATAAAGATAACAGGATTCTATTTCTGGGCAATCACATTTACTTATTTGTTTCATTGCTCCAGCCAAAAAGCAGAACCTTTAATTCCTATAATACCAGCAGTTTGCTGCCCTGTAGCTAGATGTTACTTCTACACAATTGGACAAGGTACAATTTGCCCACAGGAAGCAATTTGGGGCTTTAGACCTTTTCAGAGCATAGGAATTGCCTTTTGCTTCCTTGATGGAAGACCAGTGTCTGGTTGCAAAGGCACTCAAGGTGAGCATAATCCGGGCTGAAATCGGGAAGGCCATTCCTCAGCTACCACTCCCCATCACTGTTGCCAGTTCAGGTCAGGAAAAGCTAAATAATTTGTTTAACCCGAACCTCCTTTCCTACCTTGAGGGAAAAGTCCTATAAGCTCACTGTAAACACAATTATGCCATGTGGGGCTTTCATTAATCTAGTACAAACCACAGCCTGACATACACTGGGCAGGGTGTACTTGGTTTTTTTCTTAGCTCATTTTCAGCACCAGCTTATCCTCACACTTCTTACCCAGGGTGGTTATTTGTATAGTGTGAATGCGGGGGAAGAGAGGAATTACCAGAGCCAACCTCTGCCATTGCAAACTCATTTTCCAGGATTCGGAGGCAGTCATGGGTTGTCAGAGTAGCATTTGAAGGGACTCAGAGTTCATCAAGAAATGGTGAAGATTCATTTTACAAATGAGAAGAGTGAGTCCCAGAGGTCACTCAGCCAGGGAGTGGATTTCATTCATGTAACAAATATTTATCAGACACCTCCTTTATGCAGATAGTGAGAGCAGCATGGGGGATGCCAAGTTGAATAAGACAGATGTGGAGTCTATATTCAGAAATCCTCTTTCCATTACATAGCCCTGTAGGCTCAGACATTAGCTAGTGACAGCCACAGCTTTGGGCTGCAGGAACATTGTGTTTATCATGTTCGTTCGGCCAACACCCACAATAACAGACACTTAATATTTCATTTCAGTCCATGAAGAATATTTATGTTTAGACATACAGGATATCCATGTACATAGCTTTCAAAAAGTGTTACTGTATATAAAAAACAAAAATTCCAGAAATAATATTTATGTTTATCAAGGATGATTAGCTGTGGTATTTTCTGTTTTGTTTTTTAGAAATGTTGGCTATGACCCTCTGTGTTAGAAGGTGAAGGATTGGTTTGTAATCGAGCATTCCCTGAAGCTTAGGGGTGTGGTGACATTGGTAGAATTGTGATTTAATGAAGGCTTTCAAGGATTTGAAGGATTATGGCGTGGAGGATGAGGAACCAGATGCTTTTGCTTGCTCAAGGCGCTGGGGACCAAGCGGGAGGAAGTAGGCTTAAGTGGTAATGGCTGTGATTTAGAGTAGGCAGGGGCTGCCAGCAGGAGCATCTTCCTGGGAAAATGCCATCTGCTGGAAATGCAAGCAGTGGGAGGATGACAGGTTCCATAGATCCTACAGCATAGGAGTTTAGGGGCTTGTGGGGAGAAGGGATCAGGCTCATTGGAAAGTGGCCATGTGCCTCAGCTGCAGCAGGACATAGTACACACCCCAGGGATGCATGGCACATATGCAAAAAGTTCAGGGACTCATGGATCTAGCCCCTGGGAGGATTACCCCCCAATCTATAATGCAACCCCTTATGCAACCCATCTTGCTCAGTGCACTAAGAGAGAAAGGGAATACAGTATTATTCATGATAGCAGATTGGTTCCTTTGAGCTCTAAGAAGAAACGGGAGATATTATTTGGAAAAGAAAAGGCTAAGACCCAACCAATATCTTCAAATTTTCAAAAAAACTCATACTCAAAAGAATGAGTAGATTTGTTATGTTTCTTTGGATGGTAAAACTAGAACTAACGAGTGGTAGAAAGAGACAGAACTTAAGTCAAAGTAAGAAAGAACTTTCTAGGGCAGCCCAGGTGGCTCAGCAGTTTAGCGCTGCCTTCAGCCCAGGGCCTGATCCTGGAGACCCGGGATTGAGTCCCACATCAGGCTCCCTGTATGGAGCCTGCTTCTCCCTCTGCCCCCTTGCCCCCTTCTCTCTCTCTCTCTCTCTCTCTCCTCTCATGAATAAATAAATAAAATCTTAAAAAAAAGAAAGAAAGAAAGACGTTTCTGAGGAGTAAATGCTGCCCAACTCTAAGTGAAATCCAAATTACCAATTTTAAGCAATGGTTGGATTCATTTGGTCACTCACTAACCTTTATTGAGTTCCTTCTTGGTGCAGTATATTGCGTCAGCCTGAGGAATATATTGCCTTTGTGGGTCTCATAGAAAAAAATTCTGCATTGACTGAGAAATAACTTCTTAGATTTCTTCCATTTCCAGAATATTCTTCAAGGTTGCAAGTGTGTCTATAACTTAGGAAGAATATCAGTTAAAAGCATATATGATGAGGGCACCCTTGAATAGTTTTTCTGTGGCTACTAGGAAGAAGGACTACCACTGACAGAAGTGATCAATATCTTAGATTCGCTTAGAGAATTTTTGATGACTGAGAGCTTACCTTACACTGTTTAAGTATTCCCTATTACTAATAGGATAAGTCTGAGTTGCTTAGCCCGGCCAACTGATCTACCAGTCATTGCAATGTCATATTTCACTGCTAATTCTTCTCCAATGTTGGTGCCTATGCTCATTCTTCCAGCCTTTTGGAAATCTCTCCTTTCCTCTTCACTGTTCCTCTCATGCTCACAACTCAAGCTCTCCTCCGTGAAAACTTCCCTGACCTGCTGAGTCTACACTATTCTTGCTCACTGCATACCCTGTCTGTATCAGTCATTTGGCATTTACACTGTCTGATGACATCTCTTGGGTAGATTTTAACTTAGGGCACACATATAATTTACCTCACCAACTGGATAGCAATCTTGTAGGCAGAGGCCATTCATTCTACTTTGTTCTATATTCTTTTGCCACAGGGCAAAACGTGCCTTCAATTCATATGAAGTTGACTGCAGGTAAGTAAGAGCTTTCATCATCCATTCTTGTTACAACACAGTCACAGCTCAGGCCTATTATTTATATGAATGGAGAAAGTCTTGTAGATAACAATGCTGAAAACATTTTAAGATGCCGGTGGCAGGCTTATATTTCACATGGGTTTTGGACAATAAGTGTTTTTGTTTTTATTTATTTACAAACACTCTTACAGCATTTATCATGAGCCAGGCACTAGCCATTCTGGTCCATGAGCCTTTAAAGACTATGCCCTTTCTTGGTTCCATTTGCTGTTTCTTGGCCCATTAGCATGCCATCGTATGTTCATGCCATGTTGTTCACCGATTTCAGTTCTACATGTCAGTAAAAAACTAGAATTCTGGAAAGATTGTAGAATCTTCTGAGGTAATCTCCATCTTCTTGTGGATTTGCAGCTGTCTAGAATGAGTGCACCCCTCTAACTTCTCTTGCAAGATTTCTAGAATTTCTCCATAGCCTACTTCTTTTTACCCCTCTCTGCATGCCATTGTTTCCCCATAGGACTCTGTTTTTCTACTTCTTGAACCATTTCAGGACTGTGGCCTGTGGGCTCTACACTCCAGAAGTTTTCATCCAATAGTGGAGTGGAGGATGGACCTTAAGAACATTCTCAGAAGGAACATTGCTCCTTGGAAGGCTGTCTCATTAATAAACATGAACATGGAAATGTGGTATGAAATGTGGTCACATCACAGAGAAAATCAGTTTTCTTCCAGAATCAGGGGAATTTAAGGAGAGTTTGTTATTAAACTCTTGCCTTATACAACCCTTCTCACCCTCCCTACATCACACACACATACACATGCATGTGCACACACACAATCTTTTTATCTGGGCTGTCAGATACCTTTTGGAGCTCTAATTAATTAAGTTAGCATTAGTTAGAAAATCTATGTTCTCAAATATAGAACTCAAAATCTCATTTTCTGGAAACAGTATTTTTCTTAACCAATAGATATGAGAGGATAGAATTCTTGGATTTGGGGGTTATGACCTTAGTCTGTGACCTCTGCATTTTACAGATGAGGAACCTGAGGCCCAGATAGGCTAAATCATTCACCTGAAGCCACAGGTCCTTTTGTGACAGAACTGGATTTAGACTTTCCATCTCTTGTTTCATAGTTAGTTGCTCCTCAAAAAGGATGGTGAAAAGTCTTGGTAGCTCACAGATACTCCTTTTCCTTCACAGGCTCAACACCAATAGTCATGCTCTGAAGAAAAGTGTAGGTTAACCGCTGTTTTATTTGGATGCATTCACTCTGGGACTTGTTTTGAAATTGATTGGCACTGACTATTTCCTAGTATCACAATAGGCTAAGGTTGAGTTTATTCTCTTGTTATTCAAATTACATACTTTTCTAAGAGGTTTATTAGATGAAAAGCTTGGGAAACCAAATAGGTTGAATCTTTCCAAACACACAAGAAAGAATGTTTTCCAGATGACACAAAATGTAATCATTGTTAGGGACTGATCTTGTGGATACAAAGGGGACATTGAAAGTACCAACAAACCTTGTTGGGAGACCCTATATACCAGCTCTTGCAATGAATCAATCTAATTAAGTTTGTTTCAGCAAACACAAAAATTTCTTTTGGACAAGACAGTGCGCTAGATGGAACTTTATTTAGATGGATATAAGGGAGAATAAGACCTGGTCTTTGCCTCCAGACACTAACAAATAAATGGGGAAATGCGAAGACATTTGAGAAATGTTCTCCAAAATGATGCTTTTGTTTGAAGAGAACAACTTTCTCCATAAAAAACTGATTATTTTTGGTCAGAGATATACAGAGCTACATTCTCCTTCAAGTTCTCATATTTATATCTTTCCTAACCTTTCTTGGATGTATTTATAATGTCTGTTGAATCCTCCTCATGGAATAACAAGTTCCAAGCATTTCTTTTGGACAAATGAGAACACTATACCTGTGACATATACCTTAAAGATATGTTGCTTTATTGGATAGAACACGCTTTTTGTTAATCTCCATACAACTTTCTCTAAGCTCCTGTGAGGAAGGAAGGGAGCCACCAGAGAAAGCCCATGGCCATCTTATTTCTCCTTCCTTATTTTGTAGATATTGGTAACACCCTCTCTCAATGTTCCCCACTGAAGAATCTTCTATCATTTCAATTCTCTCAACCCCCCTCTTTGGAATACTTCAGTCTGTCCTTCATTTCTCCCTCGGTTACCCTCTTCTTCTTGTTTCTTTTCCTTTATTTTTTCTCTTTGTTTTCTGAGTTGCCTTGTCCTGTTCATTATGTCTTTGCAAGGTAAGAGAATGAGAACAATGCAAATTACCCTAGCTGGGTTAGGCTATGCTTTTATTCAGGAGTTGGACAAAGTATCTGTATTAAAAAAAAGCAATCATGCTGATGGTGTGGCTGGAATTTTATTGGTCTTTTTGGCCCTGGGTACACTTTGGGATGATGTCTTCAGGGAATAACCTATAGAGTCTCCACATTCTTTTCTTGTAACCAGTTACTTATGAGGATGCCAGTCAGGTTATGGAGCTAGTGGATGCCAAGTGTTTCTTTTTGTTGTTAGGCTTCCAGTATTCATGCAGAAATGTTTTTTTTTCTTATTTTCCATAAATTTCCCACACCTGTTGGTTGCCTGATTAGGTGTGCAAATAAATTGTCCCAATGTTTCCTATGCATATGGATTCTCTCCAATCCCTCTAATAAGATTCCTGAATCCAAGGCTTATATCCTTCTTGTTGGAATCTCATTCTGTTAGAGTTGAAGGCACTTCAGCATCTCATCTAGTAGTATCAATTATTTTTCTTTGTAGCTGGGTAAGCCTTTTTACAAACCAAATTTTATTTTTATTTTTAAGACTTGTTTATTGATTTGAAAGAGAGGGAGAGAGAGAGTGTGTGTGTGGGGAGCAGGGGGACGGACAGAGGGAGAAAGAGAATCCTCAAGCAGACTCCTGCAGAGGATGGAGCCTGATCCACAGCTCCATCCCAGGACCCTGAGATCATGACCTGAGCCAAAATCAAGAGTTGGATGCTTAACTGACTGAGCTACCCAGGCACCTCCACAAGCCAGATTTTGAGTTTTAAATGAAAGATCATTGCATTAGTTCATGTTTTCATGTACCTGTATGTATTTGTGTGTGTGTGTGTGTGTGTGTGTGTGTGTGTGTGTGTAAGAGAGAGACAGCCAGACAGATGAATAGATGGATAGATAGACAGACTCAGTCTGCCACTTGGCTCAATAGTAGCAAATGCCAGAATAATTATGAGAGAGGAAGAGATAACTCTGTTTTTCTTTACCTGGTTTTGGTTCCTTTGGACTTTCCACAATAATATACATTTGAGTGATTTAAGGATTTTTTTTAAAGAGTAATTTTGGCTCTATGCAATTTTCTTTTATAAGCCAATCTTAAAATCTTATAAGTATAGATTCTCATACTGAATTAGGGACAATGACTCAGCCTATCCTCATTCCTGACTCTTTCCTCTCCTTCCTAATACAGGTTCAAGGAGTATGGTTTGTAAGTCAGCGAACTAGACTCATTCTATATTATATGTAAGAAAACCTGGAATTAGAGATAGCATTGACTTGCTCAAGATCACACAGCTGGTTAGTATGAGCAAGAAATCAATTTTCAACCCCCTGAAACTCAAGGTATTGTTCTCGGAAGAGCATATTGTCTTTTCCTTCCTTCTTTTGGTTTAAAATCTCCTCTACCACTTTGTAAATATTTATTGTTCATGATCTGATACCACTTTAGTTCAAGCTGAGATCACACTTCCTATTGATCTGTTACTAAAGATCTCCCCTTCAACTCTATCCACTTGCTAGTGTCCAGAACATCACTCCCCACTGATACCTTTCCATTTTCTCATGCATTGAAGCTTGGATTGGTCTTTGCCAGCCACTTCTCTGGGCCCTGCTCATAATGTAAGCACTGGTTCTAGAACACCTTGTACATCAAGTCTATCTAGTGTCTTAGTGTCCATTAACTGTCATCTACCTACCACTGGATTTAGGGAGATATTTATAATAGACCTGGCCCTGTGTTAGGCACATTACAAAAACTTATATTAGTCAATAACTTCTGAGGTAGGTCCTATTTTCTATTTTCCAGCTGAGGAAGTAAGGCTCAGGGAGACCGCACAGCAAGTAGCAAAGCTAGAATTTGACTGTAGGTTTGTCTGACTCTAAAGCCTAAGCTTTAGACCTCCAGGCACTCCCAACTCTCAGTCATTTGGAGCCAAGACTTCCTTACACCATCCGCTCCCACATTTATTGTCTGAATAACCATAGTGATTAAGGGAATGGTGTGGGGTGGGCTCTTGCTTTATGAAGCAGCCTAAAATGATTTTAACTCTAGTTTATAAAGTAAAGACTGTGGATGGGCTTGTTCGTAGAATTTTGAAATACTAGGGCAAACAGGCAGTTTGGAAGCTTGAGGGAAGTTTAGGGCAAACAAGGAAATAATACTTCTCCTAGCACGTAATAAAGTTATGGAACTCATTACCCTGAGAGGCAGTACAGACAGGAAATGTAAATGGATTAAAAAAGAGTTTGGACAAATTTATGAATGACAGAGTCATAAAAGGCTTCTAACAGAAGCTGGAATATACGAGGTGTGACTATAAAGCAGTAAAAATCTTTTTTTTTTTTTAACAAACACCAGAACTTGTATATCTAAATAAATATATTTTTCCTTCAAAGTAGTTGCTTTGGGAGCACACATGCTCATTCTAATATTGCTGGCTTGCTCAGATGTATTTGGAGCCCATGGGAATTTAGAGGTTTAAGTTAACCTGCCTCCCCTTTTACGGATGAGGAGACTGAACCCTAACGCCATTACGTAACTTGCCAACAGTCACACAGAAGCAGTTCTAGGGTTAGAATCCCATTTACCTGCTGCTTTATTACCCCGCTCACTGTCACATGCTGTCTCCTGCTCTAGATTTCTTCAGAGTCTGTGACTAATTCTTTAGGATATCCTAATAGGGGTATATCTTGATCTTTTGTGAATGGGTTTCTGGGACAGCCAAAACCGATTAGATTTAAGGTTGTAAATGAAGATGTTTTTTCAAGCTGTATATTAATATTATTTATTAAAACCTGAAGCTTTTTACTTTATTTTTATTTTTTATATATTTTTAAGAAAGAGGCAGTAAAATCATGTTCTTTTGCTCCCTGTAAACTGACTTCCTGCTGGCCACCTTCTGGTGCCCATAAGGAATGCACAACACACCTTCACTTTTAGATCACTTCATAGGCCCAGATCTTTGAGCTGGGCTGTGGTGGCACCTTCTTTCCCACATGGGTAATGAAAGCATAGTCAAAGGAAATTGTTCTCTCAAAGACAAAAGGAAATGAGCAAAGAAGTAGCCCCTCTTGGGACAAGAGGAGATGGCTTTGGAGCTCTCAGTACCCCTGGGAGGAAGGCAGCAGGTACCCCGGAGCTCCACTTCAAACAGATCAAAGACATTTGAATAATGAAGAAGGAGAGGAGAGACTTGAGAAGGCAGGGTTAAAAGCTGAGCATAGACCACCGTTGTTGTTGCGAAGAAGAAAGAGAATTGCAAAGCTCAGATAAAAACAGGAGAGATGGTTGATCCCCCCAGAGGCAGCAAGAATGGGTACAGGAGATGGATCTCATCATGATCCGACCAAAGACAGGTCACTGGGAGCTCAGTGGTTTGTGTTCATTCATGCTCTGCCAGTTGAATTCACTTTGATCACCAAATATCCTTTTCATTCGGATTTATAAGAAAAGGGGGAGGAAGAGTGATGGAAGGAAGAGACAGGCAGAGAGAAACCCCAAAGTCCATGAAGCATGTTAGACCAGTTTTGCTAAGGTTTGGAAACGTTACTTCTCCAAATGGATTCACGGCCTTGAACCAAAGCTAACAAAGAAAAGACAAACATGTCACTGAAAGTAACATGTTGACATGTGTTGATGCCTTAGCCAAAATTTATAACATAACCCAGAAGGAACACTTGAGATGTCTGGCCATGCATTCAGGTTACTGGTGTGTTTCTGGGGAATTCTTGGTAGGAGATATCCCCAGAGAGGTCAAGGCCAGCCAGGAAAGCTGGTAGCAGTAGCTCGAGGTCCTACGACTAAGGCCGTTAAAAAAAAAAATTAACCTTTATTTTGTGATATTTGAAGCAGACATAGCAGAAAACCTGGTTAGGATAGAAATGGAAGAGAATGGTTATTAGATCTGATGAAATCTTCAGAAGAGAATCTGTAAGAAGAGAAAAAAATGTGTTTACACGCACACACATACACTCACATGCACATGCGTGCATGCTAAAAATGGTTACACAGGTGTCCACAGTGCATGTTTTCCCTGGGGCTTGGCCAACTCTGTAGACATTGCAGGTAAGGATATGGTCATGCAGGTCATGTGGATAGGTGTGCAGATACATACGTGGCCTACTGTGCGTGAGTGCACATGTGTGTGCTTATGCACATACGGACACACACACACACACACTCTTATACAACAGAATTATTACTTATCCTTCTTGGGTAAGAAAGGGAGGGAGAGAAGTTGAGCCTTCCCTGTAGGTGTGAAGTTGCTAATGGTAGATAACTGCTTATTTGCAAAACTTCTCCAATTCCACTTAATCCCCCCTTGGCTCCCACCCAACCCACAGAGCCTTGCAGATTTAGCAGAGATAAGAGGTTAAAAAAGGACCCTGGGATGCTATTTTGGAAAGGCCTTCATTTTGGAGAGTCCCATCTGGGTTCCTGGAATGAGGAGAGTTTACTTCCTCAGCTTTGTAGATGGGCTGCTGGGGAGGGCGCCACCTGAAGCAGCACCATCATGTTGGGGCACAATTTGGAGTTTACTCTGCAGTGTGGGGAAGGTATAGATATGGCTGTGGAGTCCTTGCTGCCTTTACTTAAGAAGTGACATTCTTCTGGCTTAAAAATATTTTTTGGTGTTTAATGGGTCTTCCTCCCCAACCCCTCATTTCTGTCTTGCCGATCAAGGGCTGGATAAGCACCTCATCTTTTTCCTGATCTTTGTCAGATATAGCTCTGGATCCTTGGTGGTCACAGGCCACAGTGGACCCAAAGATGCTTTGAGTTCAAAGTGGGGACTTCTAGCCAGAGCATTTCCACCCATCTCCATGCCAACATCTGGCTACCGTGTCTTAGCCTGGGATCCAATAGACCTATTTTGAAAAATGGCAAATATTATTTATTTAAAGAAAACCCATATTTTCAAATTACAGTGCATATTTCAAATTAAAAAGTAAATCCTGACAGACACTAAGAAATGAGGTATAACTAGTGCTTACCAGACCCAAAGGGGCAGAGAAAACACTAGAATCATTGGGCCCATGAGAAACCTGAGGGCTAGAAGAAGAGACACCTACCATTCTGTTGAGTCAGTCTCCTGCATGGTCATCAAATGGGGCAATAACGAACAGTGAGAGGTTGTTGTCCTTTGATAAAATAAAATAAATTCCTTGCCACCCTTCCGGTCCCTCCATGTCTAAATGGAGAGAGTCCATTCCAGCTCATTGTGGCTCCTCTTCTTGAGTTCAGATGGACAGATCATTGCTTCACATGTTCAGGTTCTGCATGAAAACTATCAGTAAAGAATAGTAGGGATAAATAGGGCTTCTGTGGGAATCTCAGAGTCCCACAAGTCCTAGCGAGAACTTTGCAGCCTGAAAACACCCTCAAAGTCTGGTGCAGGCTCTTCCTCGACACTCTCCTCTCTAGATCTTCCTGCTTCCCAATCTCCAGAGTTTCTCATACTCCCTCAGTGGCTGACTGGGTCCACATTCTTTTAATAATCTGAAAGAAGATGGAAAATAGAAATTGATACCATGGATCCATTTATCCGATCCTGCTGTTTTGTGAAAAAAGGCCACACCTCGCCTACTTGAAATCCATGTGGTTTTGAGAAAAAGAGCATCTGTCAGAAAAGCTTCTTCTTGTAGCATCTCTTTGGACTTCATGCTCTTTTTACTTCCCAGGAAGCATTTTTACCCCTAGACATTCTTCAGACTAGTTTCACACAATAGGCTACTGAGACATGAACAGGGAAATGAAGGCACGACGTGTTAAGGGACTTGTTCAAGCTGACACACAATCCAGGACACTTGGAGGACAGTAGAGTCCTGACCGGTGAGTGGATGACCTCTGGGCTGTGCTGCTAAACCTCAAGTCCTGTAGGAAATGTGAGGTAGCATGTGGAATGGAAAGTCAAGCACTCAAGCCAACCAACACATGGTTTTGGAGTCGTGGTTCTGCCACTGTCTTGCTTTGTAAATGTGGGCTACTTATTTGATCTCTGGACCCCTATCTTCAAAATGGGAAAAATAGTGGGTAATATAGCAATTCGACTTGGCATCTTGGTAAGCATGGCAGAAATTTTGGCATTTGTACCAGATTTTCTAACAGTAAAAGAAAAACATCAAAACGCTAGCTTTAAAAAATTATCAAATATTTGATAACAAAGACACCTCCTGCCTCCCACCCATCCCTGAGCCTCATCCTAGGGATGAGAGGGGGTTTGGGGATGGAATATGCTCAGGGAAGGAGGTAGAGGGTCAAAGATGGGCTGAGGGTTACAAATCAAATGCAACATTTAATTATATAACTTCTGAGCTTTATCCAAAGGGCTCTCTTTAAAATGCCCTTCCTTAGAGATGAATTCCATAGGTTTGGAGGAGGTTTAAAAGAGACAATATCTGTAAAGAGCACAGCACATGGCAGGTAAGGCATTCGCTTTAGCCCTCCTTCCCCACTCCCTTCTTCCACCCTACCCTCCTCCCTCTGTCCCTCTAGCTAGTTTCAGAGTCCATGCTCTTAACTCTAAGCTCTACTGTCTCTTAAGCTTACCATCTCAAAAACTGAGCCCTATCACGGCACAGAGAAATTGACATTAATTTTCTTGGCCTCCACAGGGCATGCGGCCATTTTAGTCCATTAGTTAAAAGATTGAACCCTTCCATCACCTTTACACCCTCTTCTCAAGGACCCTTTCTGTTTATCGACTCTCCCCATTTGGGAGTCCCTAGTGAATCCTTCATTTGTCCTCAGCTAGATGGAAAGAGGATGTAAGACACTGTCCAGGGTTCTAGGAAGACCTGGGAGGGAGCTGAGTTGATTTGAGAACCCACATCAGCCTTGTTCATCTGAACTACTCCTGGGGCTCAAAACCACACTGATTCAGATCCCACCCAGCACCTAGAAATAGGGTAATGGGAGAAGTTCACATGCTGTCATCATTTCAGTATTTTAATTTTAAATTACCCAAGTGCTGCAGAGATTTTCTTTCTCCCCATAGCTGACTTTTTTTTTTTTTTCAAACCCTCATCCTTGTTGGGGGAGAGATCTTTAAGAAAGATATCCAAAAGAGACTTTTTGGTGAACAAACTTATCAGCTACAGTGCCCATGGAGGCCAGCTTGGGCAAGAGTTTTGCTGGGTTTGTCTGAGGATTCCAAGGCCCTACAGCCTCTCCAGCCATGCAGAGGTCTTCGAGTTCTCCTTGTAGATGGGGCTGGGCTTGGGGCAGGCAGAGGGTTAGATGGTCCCAGAGTTTGGGGGCTGGGTTGCGGAAGAGCGAGGTGGCTGCATTTCACTCTGGCATAGACCATCATGTAACTGTTTTTGTCTTATCAAGTAATTTTGATCACCTTTCTACACTCAGAAATGTATTTCTCCAACATCATTCCTTTTTTTTTTAAAGGATTTTATGTATTTATTCATGAGAGACACAGAAAGAGAGGCAGAGACACAGGCAGAGGGAGAAGCAGGCCCCCTGTGGGGAGCCCGATGCGGGACTCTATCCCACGACCCCAGGATCACGACCTGAGCCAAAGGCAGATGCTCAACCACTGAGCCACCGAGGTGCCCCTCCAACATCCTTCTTAAGGCCTGTAGTGGATTCCACAGGACGAAGGCATTCTTTTTAACTTCTTAGTTTGCCTTTCTGGGTCACTTGCAGTGGAGTGCTCTGACCCTCCCTGCATAGGTTAGTGAGAAACATCCCCAGGAAGAAAGCAGAGGCTGCTGGCTGCTGTCAGGTGCCCCTGCCAGGGGTCCATGGTGCCGCACAGTGGGGCGGGTTCCAGGCCTCGATGTTTGCAGGCGGGGTACATGCGGCATTTCAGCCAACACACACAATTATACCGTTCCTTAATTAGAACCCTCTCTTTCTACCAGAGAAAGCCTCAGCTGCTTGTCAACGAAAACATATTTGTACCGTGGCTTTAAAAACACACACACACATAAATGCCAATTATTCCCCATTCATAGACTCTGGCAAGACACCGGGGAAAGCTGTTTGCTTTCCCTTCGGCCAAATTAAGACTTGCCTTTCATGGCAACTTATTTGTGGGAGTAATTTTCCACCTCATTTAATTAGGCTAATTGATTCAGCAGTTCTGTCAAGGGGTAAAGCAGCGCTGGGTGCTTGGGGCAAATTACTCCCGTGCTCCTTGGACTCACTCTGAGCAATGACCTGATTAGCTTTCCTGTTTTCAAACCCAGGGCAGCCCAGACCCTGTGTGTCTGACTTTGCGGTGCACAGGTAAGTACATGTGGAGAGCCACTAATTTATTAAGTGCTTTGAAGAGAGCTAGGTGCTGAGCCTCGGCGGGTGATTCGATCCAAGGAACAATTAGCCCACTGAAGCATGAGACTGAGTTGTAATAACCGGATTCTGGGGAGCTAGTGAATTGAACAGATTGCAGTGCCACTGAGTATTGTCATTGTCTTCAACGGTTAGTTTATAATTTTTATAGGGACCATTCTGGAGGCCATGTTCTAGTACATCCAGTTCAGGACTTGTTATGAATGATTTTTAGGAAAAATAAATAAGGGGTAGGTTGCTTAGATCTTGCTGAATTACAGATGAGTTTCTGCCCCCTTTCCAGGTTCTCCCTCTTTCCTCTTTTCTGATAAATGTGTGTTTTATGGAATGTTAGGTATAGAGAAATGGGCTATGCAATAAAAAGGGACCACTTAATGGAGAATGTTCATTGAGGCCATATATGGCCTGGCACTGTCCTTGACTCTTTACTTGGTTACAAAATGTCTATTCATTAAATAATAATCACTACGACCTGATGAGCTATATGCAAGTGGAATTCCCACATACAGATGAGAAACAGGCATGAAACGTTATGGGACAGGCCCAGGGATATACACTTGGAGAGCATGGAGGCAGGACTCAAATGCTACGCTCTTTGCAATCCCTCTAGGAAATACTTGTGGGTGCAGAAAAACAGTGACACGATCATAAGCAATGTTTTCTCCTTTTGCACTGATATATAAATATCTTCCTGTTAAATTAGTGAGGAGGATGAGACTGTGTTAAAGTTGGCCTAAAACAGGAGTTGGCAAAATTTTCTGTAAAGGGCCAGAGAGTAAATATTTTAGGCTTTGTGGATCACATATGGTCTCTATTGCAACTGCTCAACTCAGCCTTTCTAGCCCAAAAGCACCATAGACAATATGTAAACAAGTGGGTGTGGCTGTGTTCCAATAAAACTTTATTTATAAAAACTGCTGCCTGGCCAGATTTGGCCCACAGGCCACAATTTGCCAAACTGTGGTCTAAAAAATAGTGTGGTATGGGCTTAAACCATCATGAAACATTCTGAAATCTTAAAAAGAAAACTTGTAATCCTTCTATTTTCCTTATGATTTCAAGGCATTCATGTCTTTATGCCCAGACTAACCAATTTCTTGAGCTTCATTCTTTCTCTCTGCTTTCTTCTTACAGGTGACAATTCAATGCACCGCATAAACACGGCCCTGATTTTGCCATTTTCTCAACCTGAAAGCAAGGGTGGTCAGGCCACCAGGGGCAATAGTGAATGGTAGATGAGAGGCAGAGCCCCTTTCCAATAAACAACCTGGGCTGTTTATTGGATTTCTGAGGCAATGAGGCCTTAGGGAAATTCTGGAGCCTGAGGTTGGCAGAGACACAGAGGGGTATACCCTCTTGTCACTGACCACTGCAAATGTGCCTTCATTCTGTACGCGATCAAGAACACCTCTGTAATAATTTTCCTATACTCATTAAGTTTGAGTTTGCAAGGAGACTCTCTAAAGCCAAGTTAAATACTCTGAGGCTTTATGTCTGTGATTCATGCAGCTGCCACCCAAGAGAAGGGAAATGCCTGGCATTAGAGCTTCTCCCACAGAACAAGATCTGGGGAGGGTTGTGCAGAGACTTTCTTCCCAGAGAAATCGACATAACACAAAGAATATTTTAATTAAAATAATAGAGACTGAAGAGGAAAAGAAGTTAAAGCAACTTGAACATTCATAAGTACAAAACTCAGCAAAAAAAATACAGTTTCTATGATAATTTAAAGAACTAAAAAATGTAGCTTCAAAATATGAAAGAAGGGTCAGGAGAGGAGGTAATACATTTTTCCTAATATATCTTTTCTATTTCTCTTGTCATACACATCATACCTTATTTTTTTGTAGAAAAGCATCAAATATAAATCCATTTTTTAAAAAAGATTTTATTTATTCATGAGAGACACACAGAGAGAGGCAGAGAAGTAGGCAGAGGGAGAAGCAGGCTCCTCACAGGGAGCCCGATGTGAACTCAATCCCTGGACTCAGAATCATGCCCTGAGCCAAAGGCAGATGCTCAACTGCTGAGCTAGGCATCCCAAATATAAACCCATTTAAGGCAAAATAATAAATAATAAATAAAATAATGGCTTCACCCTCTACAATAAAGAAGACAATTTTCCTTTCACGGTATTTTAAAATATTATTTAGGTCATTGTCTCTGGGGTCAGATGCATTCTGGAATACAGATTGAGACCCATGGCCATATTAACAGAGCTTGTGGAAAGTGGTACTCTGATATCAGATGGAGGAGGGCCAAGGTGTTCAGCCCAGCTTCGTACAGGTACCTCTGCTGGTCTTAAAGATGTTGTTCTTAGAGATGGCTTCAGAAAGGTATATGAATATGGCTGCACATGCCTAAGAAAGGCCTATATTGAAAGAGAAGTGGGAAGTCCCCCATAGGAGGGGTCGCTGGGAGTCAGTGGGCTTTTACAGACACCATGAGGCACCAGATACATGGCATCCCTCAGAGATGATGTTCAGCAGTTGTTCTAGGTTCTTTCCTGGCTCTAGCCTTACTTCTGTCTTTGGGTATCTTCCTGTCTTTTCCTCTCTTACTTCCTCTCTTCTGTATCCCTTCTTCCTACCCCCTCCAACCATACTCCATTTCCCTGCTTCTGTTTTTATCCTGCAGCCAAGGGTGACCAATGACAAATAAGAGAGATTACAATTTCCACCTAAGTTCCTGACAAAGAATTGCCAACATAAGCCTGTGGATCAGGGCTGAAGTTCTGGGTAGAAACTTGAGAATCACCAACGTTCCCAATGAAAGACTCTTTCATAAGAAAACATGTGGCTTTGGTGCAGGTACGTTTTAAGCCAAATTATAGAAAGGGCACAGTCCCAAGCTTCAAAATTCTCAGTGCATTATGTAGGCAACTTGATTAACAGGACTATCAAATGTCTCTCAGAGAGAATGCTTTGAATGTTTTACCTTTTAAAAAAAAAAAAGAAAAACACTTCCAAGTTGACATGTAAAAATTAACTACATTTTTCAACAAGATATTGGAGCTTGTTAAATTGTCATTCATTCCATGGGTATTCATTAGATATCTCCACATCTGACAGACACCATATTAGACTTTGAAATACAAAGATGTACAAGACACATTTCCTTCCCTTAAGGAGCCTCATGACTAATTTGTTTTGTGCTACATCATAAATGTGCCTGGTATGCTTGTCTAGCTCTTCTTCCTTCTTTGGGATTTTCTTCAGGTAGGGGTGAGTACACATCTTGGTTTGCTCAGGACAGTCCCGATTTGTGCGCACAGCCGGAATTCTTGCTAACTCTACCCTTTGCTCTCCAGAAAGCCTCAGTTTGGTTGATAGGATGATATAGTAATCCTAACCATAAGCCCTGATGAATGAGTAGGCCTAAGAAGACATGTTTTTATCTGGTGACCGGCTCTTCCATCCACATCTGGTTAAACCAGTAGTGAACATCTGTCTGAAGTAAAGCCAATCAGATTCCCTCTCTTGAAAATTTGCACTGAGACTCAGAGGTTGAGCCAGATGGAGTTGAGCAATGGAGCTGAGGTAAGGCAGAGTGGCCAGCCACCAGATCTATGACAACAACCCAGAGCCATATCTGCAACGTATCCTTGTGAGGGAAAAGGAATCAAGAGCTTTGGACAGAAGCCATGTAATGGGGAGTGAAATCCAAATTCCTTACCATTAATGGGTCAGACACTGCAACTGGGCTTGGGAAGGAGCATAGCTTCTACTACTCTCCATCCCTTCTCCCAGTAGGTGTCAGAGGGCAACCAGGTGTGGAATGAAACTGCCCAGTTCAGCAGGTGCCATGAGCCCTCCAAGCCATCCTCCTCCCTTTTTCGTCCGAGGGGACTTCTGCTTTCTGAAGTCACAGGATGAGACCTCAAGAGAATCACTTGTAACTTTTCATGTAGACCCCTGAAAGTAAGTTCAGCAAGTAGAAGAAGTTGGAAATTTTATTCCCTGGTTGTGACACTGAGTCACCAGTTGTGAGAACCCAAACCAGGGCTACCAAAGAGGCAGAAAAATCCCTGGACAGAGATTGAACAGTGTGCCACCAGGCAGAGACAAGGGCTCCCTCTATAGTTCCTAAGAATTGTGGAAAATGGATCATGTACATGTCATAAACCTCAGATTTGGGGTTAGGAAGGACAAATGGGATTTAGGGCCATGGTCTTGACAGAGACCAAAGTTTTGGAGCATCAGAGAAGTGGGTGAATCCATTGGCTAGAAGATAAGTGAAACAGGTGGCCTAGCCTCCCAAGATTCCACATATGCCAAGGGGAGCACCTCTAAATTGAGCTCCTCATCCATAAGGCTGTTGGAATTGCTACCGGATCCTTCTGAGTTCACAGATACTGAGCCAAATCAGCAATTATGACCGAGCAAGGTGAAGTCTGGAGGAGCCTGAAAGCTCACTACAGGCAACCACTTAAGAAGATACATACCTTCCATCCCTCTGCTCTCTACCCCAACACAAGAATGGAGAAGAGGTTGGAGGCATGTGTGGGAGCTGACTGTGTCTCATTCGCCAGCCCCAGCCAGACTCCCCTGTAGGCTACCCTGGAATCAGGAATGTGGAAAGAGAAGATTGTCCTCTGATACAGAGTTGAGGCTTGAAATTGGCAGCACTGACTCTCACAGACCTGAAGCGAGGCTGCTCTGATAATCAAGGTGATGGAAAGTTTGGCTACTGCTCAGCAGGTGGCAGATATTCCATAAAGGAAACTATCTCATGCTTATCTTCTAATGACTTGAGATTCTTCATTAAACCAGTTTATGGAAATAATGTTAGAGCCTCCCTCAAACTCAGCAGTAGCTTTCCCTGGCATACCTGGTACCTTAGCATGCTCAGCTTCCACCAAGCAACTTCACTTTCCCTGCTACCTGACGTGACTATGGCTGCCAAAGTCCAATGAAAATGAATCGAAGAAGGCTATGATGTGGGCAAATTGGATACACACCTTTTTTTTAATATGTTGCGATGAATGCCCTTGAAAAGTATGTCATGGTTCATGGACCAAAATCTGTTAGACTCCAAGCCTAAGATGTAACACTAGATTTAATATAATGTCTTGAATTAAGCTGGTACACTTAAGAATGGCATCAGAGGGGATCCCTGGGTGGCTCAGTGGTTTAGCGCCCACCTTTGGCCCAGGGTGTGATCTTGGGGTCCTGGGATCGAGTCCCCCATCAGGCTCCCTTCATGGTGCCTGCTTCTCCCTCTGCCTATGTCTCTGCTTTCTCTCTCTCTCTCTCTCTCTCTCTCTCTCTCTCTCTCTCAAAATCTTAAAAAAGAATGGCATCAGAGTCAGGCCATTGAATATTGCAACAAATGTTGCCATAATTCACCCTCTATTAATCCTCTTTCTTGTCATAACAGTGAAAGGACACCAGAAGGATGTGTGGATGAGGACTTTAGGCATTTGGATTTGTGGAGGAGACACCCAGCACTGGGTGGGAGCTAGTGAGAGCCTTTACTTAGAACCTACTCTCGTGGGAACTCATGTTCCTAGAAGATAATGCAGATAAGAAGATAGCTGCCTAATTATGACTTTCCAGGCCTTTCCAGACTTCCTGAAACTGACTTCCTTGATTGTAGTAAATCTCTTTCTACTTGAATCTGGAATGAAGTATACCAATAGTTGTGCCCACATAAAGGAGAATAATTATTATAGCAATTCTCAGGACAGGACATGAGAGCAAACTTAGAAGTGGTTTTAGGGTATTTCTTTCTCCTGCTTTCATGAAGAATTTAGACACTCATTTATCTAGGACATGTATTCATAACTGGGGAAATATTGCTGCCAAGGGGGGCAAAAACTGATTGTGGGTGGAATTAGATATTATAATCATTTATGGCCCTCCAAAGCTCAACCTTTCCCATCAATATAAACAGATACACAAAATATCTTTAGTATCCAAATTTTGTGTGGGCATGGAAACAATTAGGAAAAAAGTGTATAAAAAGCCTCCCTGGGGGAGATAGAATGAAAAAAAAATTGAGAAACGCCAATCCAGGAAAGAAAAATAGAATATGGAGCCCTTTCCATCTAAAATGCTTGGCAACATTTTTCCACTCTCACTAGACATATATAAATTCCTCACCAGATGATTCAGATGAGAGAATTAAATTTATCAGTGGCCTTTGCTTCTAAACAGACATTTGCTTTGGATTATCTGGCCTCCCTAGGGTTCTTAGGCACAGGGAGAGCCCCCACACACCAGATTTTGCCGGTTTCTTCTAGGTAGCTTAAATATTATATGGACTTTAGGCTAAAGGAATCCTTTCCAAGCTTCATCTCTCTCAGATGCATTTTCCCAGCCTATGAGCAATGTTAGAGGTCTATGGGTATTTTTATAACTGTGCACTAGATTAATGTGACAAGATCTGGGATTTGTTGAAGACAATTTATTCCACACCACCAAAAATGTAGAATCAATTCCTAGAATACAACAAGGCAAAGTAAGTGGATATGAGTTTATGTGCATGAGGACTGCATTCCTACAATAGCTGGATGCATTCTCCCCTCATTCTTTGTATGTTTATGGGCAAAGTTAGCCAGAATTAATCAGTTATATTGTTCTCCAAAGAAACGTCTGGCCAGGGGCACCTGGGTGGCTCAGTTGGTTAAACATCTAACTTAGGCTCTCATCATGGTCTCAGGGTTTTGGGATTGAGCCCCACATTGGGCTCCCCACTCGGTGGGGAGTCTGCTTGTCCCTCTGCCACTCCCCCAACTCGTGCTCTCTCTCTTTCTCTCAGATGAATAAATAAAATCTTCTTTTTAAAAAAGAAGTTACTGAAAGAAAGAAAGAAAGAAAGAAAGAAAGAAACAAATTACTGGCCAACTGAAGGCTAGTACCTCGCTGGGCCCCAAGGCAGCAAGCTTGGCACAATGCATATATCTCCTCACTCAGTCTGATGTATCCACAGTACTATCTTCTTTGGCATGCTGGCTGCCCTGTGATACTTGCCAGCATCATGGCCTGTGATCTTTGCCTGGATTAGTGTCCTCTAAAGCCAGTCTTGTCAACCTCTCTAGCAGGTAAGAAAGTGCAGTGGAGCTCGGAGAAAGAATGGTTTGGGTGAGACTCAAAGATACTCCAAGTGATTTGCATTAATATTCTTATCATTTGTACCTTCCAGGGATACAAAGCTGTTTCAATAGTCAGAAAATAATCATTGTAATTCATTATATTAACCAGTCTAAAGAAAAAAAAATCACATGATCATATCAATTGATTCAGGAAAAGCATTTAACAAAATTCAACATCTATTCATGATAAAATGCTCAGAAAAATAGGAACTTACCCAAATTAATAAAGAACATCTTCAAAAACCCTGCAGTTAATATTATACTTAATAATAAAAGACTGACTGCTTTCCCCCAATAGTGGGAACAAGGCAAGGATGCCCTTTCTTACCCCTCTTATTCAACTGGTGCTAGAAGTACTAGCCACTGCAATAAGGGAAGAAAATGAAATTAAAGTCATGCAGATTAAAAGAGAAGTAATAAAACTGTCCTTATTTTCCCATGACATGATTGTTCATGTAGAGAATGCTCAGGAATCTAAAAACAAATTCTTCTAGAATTAATGATTGATTTCAATAAGGTTACAGGATACATTAACTTACAAAAATCAATATTTCTATTTATCAGCAATGATTAAATGGACATCAAAACAAAAAAATACAATACAATTTATAAACACTCACTTTAAATGAAATACTTTGCTGTAAACCTAACAAAACATGTCCAGGATTTGAATACTAAAAAACACAGAATACTAATTAAAGAAATCAAAGTTGATCTAAATAAATGGAGAAACATACCATGTGCATGTGTTAAAAGACAGTCAAGTAAACGTGATTCTTCCCAAATTGATACTTAAGTTTAACTTAATCCCTATTAAATCCTGGGACAGTTTTTTAAAGGTATAGATAAAATTAGTCTGTAATTTATCTGAAATCATTTCTTGGCCTTCTGGTCAAGATCAAGTGTAAAATTTATTGAGAAAGACAAAGAAGCTAGAATAGCTAAAACAATTTTAAAAAAATAAATAAGGAGGAATCAGTCTTTTTGATGTAAAGACTTATCTTATTGCACAATAACCCAGACTGTGTAGTATCGGTGGAATGATAGGCACATACATCAATGGTAGATAAGAGGAAAACCATAGATAGACCCACACAAATATATGATTTTTGACAAAGGTGCAAAGGCAATTCAATGAAATAAGGGTAGATTTTTTAACAAATGGTGCAAGAATAATTGGACATCTGTAGCCCTGCCAAAAAAAAAGAAACTTGACCTAACCCTCATACTTTATTTTTTAAAATCTCAAATGGAAAATGGACTTAAATGTAAAAAATAAAATTATAAAACTTTTCAAAAATTAAATCTAGAAGTAAACCATCAGGATCTAGGACTAGGGAAAGAATTTTTAGACATGACACCAAAGGCATGACTCATAAAAGGAAAAATGATAAATTGAACTTTATTAAATTCAAAACTTGCACTCAACAAAAGACCCTATTAAATGGATAAAAAGAGAAACTACAGACAAGGAAAAATATTTGCAAACTCTGTATGTGACAAAAGCTTAGTATCTGGAATATATAAAGAACTCCCAAAACTCAACAGTGAAAAAAATCCAATTAAAACACATACAAAAAACATGAAGAGACATCTCACCAATGAAGATATACAAATGGCAGATAAATACGTGAAAAGTTGTTCAACAATCATTAGCCATGAGGGAAATGTGAATTAAGAGAACAAGATATTACTAAAAGTATATCAGAATGGCTAAAGAAAAAACTGTGGCAACACCGAGTGCTAGAGAGGATGTGGAGAATCTAGATCACTTTTCCATTGCAGGTGGGAATGTAAAATGGTGCAGCCATGAGTTTGGCCATTTCTTTAAAAACTAAACATGTGACTTCTATACCATCCATTAGTTACACACTTGGGAACTTACCCCAGAGAAAGAAAAACTTATGGTCACACAAAAAAACTGTCCATGAATGTTTATAGGAACTTTATTCAAAATAGCCCCAAACTGAAAATAACCCTTATATCCTTCAATGAGTGATTAAATTGTGGATTATACTTATACCATGGAACTTATTCATCAATAAAGAACAACAAATTGTTGATCCATGCAGCAACCTGGATGAATCTCTAATGAATTATGTCTGGTGAAAAGATCCAAAGCAAAAAGGCTATGTACTGTGTAATTTGATTTGTACAACATTCCTGCAATGTCCATCAGTGGTTGCTAGGGGTTAAGGAGGAGTTACAGGTGAAAAGAAAGTGGATGTAGCCATGAAAGGGAACATGAGGGATCCTGTGGTGTTGAAAACGTATCAGTATCAATATACCAGTTGTGATATTGGACTATAGTTTTGCAAATTGTTACCACAGGAGGAAACTGGGTAAAAGGCACAAGGACTCTCTCTGTATTATTTCTTACAACTGCCTGTGAACCTACAATTACCTCAAAATATGATGTTTAATTAAAAAGAGGAGTTATGGGATGCCTGGGTGGTTCTGTTGGTTGAGTGCCTGACTCTTAACTTTGGCTCAGATTATGACCTTGGGGTCTTAAGATTGAACCCCACATGGGGTTCCACTCTCATCAAGGAGTCTGCTTAAATATTCTCTCTCTCCCTCTCCTTCTGCACCTCACCCACCTCCCACTCACATGTACTCTCTCTATTTCAAAATAAAGAAGGAGTTATATGGTGAAAAGTAAACGTTCCATCTATCATTGTCTCCTGATCATCATCCAAACTCTTTCCAAGGGCAATTTTCCCATTTATCTGTTTAGAAAATTCTATAAAGATACAAGATCAGGCAAGAATACATATATATAATATTTAATACGGTAAGTAATATTAATATATAATATAATATAATATATGTTATATACAGTATTTCACCATAGTTTTAACCTTTATTATGAGTTAAATATCTTCTCATAGAAGGGTGATTGTAGTCCTTATCCTGTGAACTGTTATTACCTTTAGCCTGTTTTTCTCTTTGAGTAACTCTTTTTTTTCTCCAGTAGCAATTTTTAGGGAGTTTATTATATTGAGGGAATTAGCTTTTCATGACATGAGTGGCAATTATGGATTTTTTCAGTTTATCTTTAATTATTTGACTTTTGTGGGACTATTTTTAAATTTTAAAATTTTAATTTGTCAAATTCATTAATCTTCCTTTGTGTAGCTTATACATTTTATGCCCCACTTAAAATGGCCATTCCTCCTCCAAAATTATTTTGTAAATTTGCCACCTTTCTTTGAATTGTTTTGTGATTTTATTTTTCATCAGGGACCCAGGTTCCTTCTGCCCTCCTCTAGCAGCACCTTTATCATGTGAGCATTGGTCTTTTGGGTCACAGCATGGGTGTGAGCTTTAAGGCATATCAAGTTCACATTCTGAGAAGCAGGCAGGGGGAAAGGAAAAGAAACAAATGAACAGAAAAGTCAGGCTAGTGAGTTTGTTCCTTAGAAAAAGCTACCCAGGAAGTTCCAGGGACCAACTTCTGCTTACTCTCATTGGCCAGAACTGAGTCAGATGGAAAACTAGAAACTCCTAGTTTCACAGGAGTCTGGTGACAAGAATTTAGCTAGGTTCCTTGAGATCCTCCTCCCCAAGAGTTGGGGTTCTGGGGCACCTAGATGGCTCAGTGACTCAGTCGTTTAAGCATATACCTTCGGCTCAGGTCATGATACCAGGGTCTTGGGATTGAGCCCCACATGGAGCACCCTACTCAGCGGAAGGCCTGCTTCTCCCTCTCCCTCTGCCTGCTGTTCTCCTTGCTTGTGCTCTCTCTCTCTGTCTGTCAAATAAAGTCTTTAAAAAAAAAAGATTTGGGGTTTCGTTAGTAAAAAAGAAGGTAACAGCAATATTAGGCAGGAAGCCATCAGAGCTGCCCCCAGCCTCCTTGCATGACACACAGGTGTATTTCCTCTCTCGTCTCCACATGTGTGTGTTGGCACTGCTTGCCTGACTTCTAGCACCTACTGGAACCAACAAGTAGTCTGATGCCAGTCTGTCTTCATTTCCTTTATAAAAACTATCTTTTCTTCCAGAAGCTTTAAAGCTTTTCTCTTTATTTTTTAAAATTCTGAAATCTCCCCTACCCCTAGTTGGGATCCTTTTGGACATTCTTTTGAGACTTCATGGGCCCCTTCCAATCTGGAGATTCCTATAATTCTTCAGCCTAGGGGAAGTTCATCACTCCCTTTTTTTAAAAAAAATTGTTTTCTTCTCTCCTTTGTCCCTGTTTTCTCCTAAAATTCTTATTCAACATATACTTGATCTCACAGATTTTTTCTATGTCCCCTAACTCACCTATCACATTTTCCATCCCTTTATCTTGTTGCCTTACATTATGAGCTGTTTATAGGTTGCTTCTAGATCAATTTATAGAAGTTCACAGATCAGTCATAAATTCCAGACATCTACTTTGGTCTTTAGTCTTCTTTATTCTATTGTTGATATGATGGTTTTATTTTTAAAATTACCATTTTTTAATTTCCTGAAATTCTTTCCTGTCCTTTAAATGTTCCTTTTTATGAAAGATTTTATTTATTTTAGAGACAGAGAGAAAGAGAAAGTGAACAGGAGGGAGAGGGAGAGAGACTCTGAAGCAGACTCTATGCTCAGCACAGAACCCAACCTGGGGCTTGATCCTAAGACCATGAGATCATCACTTGAGCCCAAACCAAGAGTCTGACACCTAACCTACTGAGCTACCCAGGTGCCCCTAAATACTTCTTTCTTGCAGTAGCCTGCTCTTGGCTTCTGAATGCATTATCTTCTTCAAACTCTGCAAATACTAATTATACTTCTTAAAAATGTCACGTCCATTCTCTGAATTATGGCTGCTCTCTCTTTTCACTCGATTCTTCTCTTTTATGGAATCAGCTTTTCTTCAGTGTTGGATGATCCTTGCTTATAGAGTTCCTCTGCTTTTGTTCAGAACTGTGTGCCTAATGGGTCTCTTCCATGAAGAGGACAGACCACTTGTTTTGTTTATGTGGACAGAGCATGGGCTTCCCCACAGAGGAAGGAGCAGGCTGGAGAACCCAGAGGGGCAAAATAAAGGGGGCTTTGGTTTAGGGATATTGCCTTTCAGTATATTTTACTCCTGGATGGAGTTGCTTTTTTGTTTCTCTAAGAATCTAATGTAGATGATGGCTACAGTTACCAGATGACTTATTTTAATATGGCCTCATACTCAAACCCACACCTGGATCCTTCCCAGCAGAATGCCTATTGTCTTAAGGGATCAACTCTCAGGTTTTATTCTGGGGGCAAAAGTTGCCATCCGACCTAAGGCGTTGTAGGAGGGGGCGAGGTCTCATTGCCTCAAGTGTTCAGAATACAGTTTAAAAATAATAAATACCCTGATGATGACTAAAAGTTCCTAAACAGAATCTGAGAGCCTAGTAAAATGACTGATGCTTATAATTAGAACCATCATGATTCATTGCTTACAGTTTATATTATGTTGAGAATTTTTTGTTTAAGAAGTTAGAATAGTGTGTATTTTCTTTAAGAAAATTTTGTGATCTCAGTTAAAATATATAACTTTGAAGGGGTGAGCTTTATTTATTTGGAAAATGTACTAACAATAATGTAAGATAAATAAGGCATTAATCTGACTACAGATGTGTGTTTGAATGTGTGTGTGTGTGTGTGTGCGTGTGTGTACATGAAAGAACTATAGTTAACTGGGCTTCACTTAGCTTGTTCAATAGTCAAACCTATTTTTCAATTACCTGTTAGGTGCTCAGCTCTGAGCTAAGTGCTGTGAGTAATTCCTAAGAAAGAGGAAAGGGGAACAGAGGCCCCAAGCCATATGCTTTTCATAATCTGGTAGCACATTCGTTATTCTGAGTTATGTTTACATTTCTATTAGGAACTTCTTAACTTGAATAAGATTCTTTGTCTTAATGAGATATTTGAGACATGTACATACACTTGAGAAATAAATGTATAATTTGTTTTAAACTAAGGAATCATCACTATTCCAAATATATGATTCTAACTATCACTAGAAATGTACAAAAAAAAAAACTAAAAAAAAAAAAAGAAATGTATGCATGACCCTAATTAATTAAATGTCCAATTACTGGTCCCTTGTTTAACACCATTATCCTAAATAAAACTTCTGTAACATAGAAACATATGTATAGCATAAATTACTATATGTCTTCATTGTGAACAGACTTTTGTGTGTGTGTGTGTGTGTGTGTGTGTCTATGTGTATATGTTTGTATATATGTGTGTGAGTGCATAAGTATGTATGTATATTTTTTTTACAAAGAGGCTCGATGTAATTCCCTGATTAGGTAAATCATATGACCATAAGGAATACGTAGATTTATAAAAATTCATGAGGATTTATTCATAGATTTTATTATTTAAGCTTTTGTCCCATCTTAAGAACTGATATTCCCCTAATACTTTTATCACTAATTTTACTTTCATTTATTTTGCCCAATCTATATTTATTAATAGTATTGAAAACCAAAAATCATTATTAATATTATTGAAGAAAAAATGTTTATGTCCCATAAAAATGTGTTTTTAAAAGTTTATAACCTTTGGCTTCTAAAGCAACTAACAAACTCTTATAAACTGACACTAATTGGAGCGTGTCATCTGTCCCTATAGAGACATCAGCAATGAAGGATTCAAAAAAGATTTCTGCCTTCATCTTCGAAAGCTGGTGAGGTAAAGAAAATATCAATGAGTGTTAGACACCTTTACACAGGTAGAGGTGATAGGTAGAGAGTCTCAAGAGAGAGACAGGCACAGGAGCCAGAAGCAGCAGAGCCATTTCCACCCCGGGGCCTAGAGAAGGGGAGGAGAGAAGTGAGGAAAGGTTATCAAAGCCAGAAAGGAGATCCCTTGCTTGGGTTTATACAGGCATCAGTCTCTGGCATCAGAGAGCAGGGTGAGATAGACACAGAGGGACAGACCAGACCACCAACACATTAGAAGTGTGTGTGTGTGCGTGTGTGTGTGCGTGTGTGTGTGTGTACAAGGGGATGTGTATAGGTGGGGAAGAGGCATACACACTTATAAACCTATCAGAGATGATCTTCCAAGACTGAGGCTTAGTTTGGTACAAAATGCAAAGCAGGTAAACAAAGGGAACTCTGTTGGGTCAATAAAGATCTCAAAGATTGTAAATGTCTTACAGATAAGGAATACAATGCAGGAATCTTCAAAACTTAGAGGTGGACAGGACCTTACAAATCTTCCAGTTCTTCTCTTTTCCAGGTGGTGATGAGGCCCAGAATGATGAATTGGCATTTGTGGGTCTGTGCTAAGTAGAGGCCATCCTAGAGTAGGACCTACGCCTCCCGGCTCCCTAACTTTCCTTCTTTCCATCCCATATAGCTACCATTCTTCTCTAAATTCTGTTGCCTGTCCAGTGCAGAGGATTCCATGAAACGTAGATAGTTGTATCTATCTACATAGATACATAGATATTAAAATACACCCAGTCTGTATGCTCCTGCTTTCCCGGGGCAGCCTCTGGCTTTATTCTCTACCAATTTTGAACTAGGTTAGGGTATTTTGTATGTAGCCCTACCAAGTCAATCCAGAGCATCACTGAGAATGCAGATTTTACTGGAAAATAGAGAGGAGGCAATAAAAATCCTCATTCAACCTCTATGATCTGCCCCCAAAGTTACAGTTAAGCTCTATATTCCTCCTTTTCTCCTGACCCTCCCAGATCTACTTCTGTTTCCCTTTCTTTCACCTCTTCCCCCCACCTCTCTCTCTCTCTCTTTCTCTCTCTCTTTCTCAGCCTCAGTCTCCCTCTCACACACACATCTGCCCACACACCTGCCCCAACTCACTTTTTCAGTATTTTTCAAACTGCGGGTTGGTTATAAACCAAGAGTGGGTTGTGAAATCAATTTAGTGGGTGAGACCTAATATTTTTTTGAAATGAAATAAAAATTTTAAAAAGTGAAATAAAAAGTGTGTGTGGAGGAAGGAATTGTAGTGTACAGTGCATTTCCTATTATGAGTCGGAGTGAGAAAAGTTTAGAAAATGTTGTCCTTCATCATGTTGCCATCAGTACGTGAAAGTCCATTATTCTGAGAATGATAGCATGGGGCTCAGTTTACTAAAGATCCTCTAGTTTCTAGGATTCACTCTCTATAGGAGACCTGGGGGAGGCAGAAATGACAAATAACAAATATTTTCCCATCACGTAGGTAATGAGCCTATCAGTTAGTGAGCAGCAACTGAATTTTTGGGGTTATTGTTGAGAGGGATGTGGAGAGGTTTTCTATCCCTGGAGTAAGGGGTGAGATTGAAGAGCTGTCCTTCAGGATGAGTATATAGGGAGAAGGTGGTCAAGGCTGGTCAGAGTGAGAGGGGGCACCTGAGGAGCATCCCAGAAGGAGGACCAAGCCACGCAGCTGGAAACCTCTTGGATATGGAATAAGAGCTCAGATTGTTGTTCAATTCAGGGAAGGGCCACCCCCATCAGGCTGGAGGTTCCATGGATATCCAGGAGTAAAACTTGGGTTACATGATCTTTGCCTTCTTTACATTTTTAATGCATATTGACCTCTGGTTCAGACTCTTTCACTTCGGAAAAAAGATTCTATGATGACGGGAGAAGGCAGAGAAGATGGTTGTAAATGTGGAGGAATCCACCCAAAGCCTGAGGCACTGACATGGTAAGTAAGGAGTTGGCTGGGGTCCCTCAGGAAGGCATTCTTTGTGTCACCTGTATGTGTTCTCAGGCCTTTTAAATAACAGAGTTGTGCTTTCTTTTTTTTTTATATTTTATTTATTTATTCATGAGAGATACAGAGAGAGAGAGAGCCAGAGACACAGGCAGAGGGAGAAGCAGGCTCCCTGCAGGGAGCCTGACATGGGACTCGATCCCAGGACCCTGGGATCATGACCTGAGCCAAAGACAGATGCTCAACCACTGAGCCACCCAGGTGCCCCCCAAGTTCTGCTTCCTTAATGTCCAAATTGTTAAAGCATGAGTCCATGCCTGTATATTTGTTGGACACAAACCACCTCCAAATCCTCAGTTGCTTCTGAGAGTCTGGCAGTTGGCTGCGCTCTGAACAAACCCTCAAGTTTTATCTTCTCATCTTGCTTCTGGCTCAGTGCAGAACACTCTGAGATGTGTTTTCTGCTATCTCATCTGGGTATCTGCTGTTGACGACCCAACTGCACCAACAGGATGGGGCGCTGCTCACCTCAAGTTCATGGGAACGTGGAACTGTGTTCTTGGTCTTTACTAGCATTACTAAAAACCCAGATGTACCTTCTTGAACCTGTAAGGCTTCATAGCTGCTGCCCTGCATCCTGGCTGCCTAGAAATGAGCCACCTCTCTACATGGTCATTGCCACTAGCTCCTTCCATTGTCTCAGGGACAGCTGACTTCCACCACTGGAATGAATCCGGTGTATCTATGTCTTAGCATCTGGGGCCAGTGAATGCCTAGCTTCCAAAAGAAACAAGAAAACCTTACTTCCAGTCCAAAGTCAATCCCTCATGTCTTCCACAATTCTAACTTTTTTCCAGTAAGAGTGTCAGTTCTTTGGGAAGATTCCACTTATACACACCAAAATGGATAATAACAAAATAGTCCTATATTGGTGCATTTCACGAAGTCTCAGTTATCCTGTCTTATCCATTGTCACCTTGAGGAAACTTTCTAGAGATGGTCATTCCTTACTCACTGAATGGTTGAAGTTACCTGCAAAATGACTTTACTAGGAACCATTCCCTCTGCATTCCTCCTCATTCCATTCCCCTTTGTACCCTTCCAATGTCTTCTTTTACTTTGAAAACTATGAATATCGTTCCTCTTCTCTATTCTACTTGGTCCACAGGCCCACTGAGTCTTGTTGATATAGACTAATTCAACACATATATTTTTGGCCATTTATTGTGTCCCAGTTACTGCTGCCAGACTACACAGTTTGCTCCTTCAGCAGAGAGAATTCATAAACTCATCTCGCCATTGTACCCTGCATTCAATGGCCCATGTCTGGAAGCTGCCCAAAGGGAAACAAACATGGAGGAAGATCAGAGTCTCTATGCCTGTGAGGGCTGCTAAAGATTTGCCTTCATTCCAAATGGCAAGAATAAAATCCATCTGGGCAGAGCGTCTTAAGAAGCTACGGTAAGCCAGAAGTAGTATATTCATGTAGATTTTATGGGATTCCAAAGTGAAACCATGAATGAGTGTTTATTTTTAATCCCCCTCACAGGGGTCATTTTAATTAAAGTCTTAAGTTAAAGGGAGTTGGTGAGTTTATCAGCCTAACATCTGACCTAATGTATCTTCTGTTTCTTTGCAGGGCCATGAAATTCTTCATGCTCTGGGAGTTTTGTTTTCCTGTACCCTTTGACATAGAGCTTTCATTGAGAAGGGGAAAATGAAGAAAGAAGTGGTGGCTCCAAGTACCATGAATAGCCCCACCCTAGGGGGAGCAGCTCATGAACAGGAGAAGGGCCCTGCGTGAGTCAAGGAGCTGCCATTTTGCTGACAAGAGGCTTACTGTAAAGCATGGAGGTAAAGGGAATTTCAAGGGAGGGAGAATGAATTGCCAGAAAGCTGTCCTTTCCAAGAGCATCCTCTTTGCTAGTTTGCCTTGTTTAAAATTCGATCCTGGACCAGCGACTGCCCAGTCCAAGGTTTTCCCACCCTGTCCATCAGTGAAGAGAGACTTGAAAAATCACCTAGGGGAGAAAGGTTGTTAGGAATAATGAGAAAGCATTGGGACAAGTTTGGTCCAAACTTCACGATTTCTTAGTTTCATGCCGAATTCAAACCTTTTGGGGCTCAGTTCTTTTTTCTCTTGGCAAACCACAACATCCTTTTTCTAAGAAAGGAGCTTTAAGAAAGACTTCTTGGCCATCAAATAGCTGTTAGAAAACAACATTTTGATGAGTTAAGTGTAAATGAATCAGAAACATGTGGATTAGATTTACCTCAAAGTCCATGTGGGTTTGCAGGGAAAGGAGGAAAAAGCTTAGGCAGAGTCACACTTGGTGTTTTGCTGGAGCTTATATGAGTGAAAAATAGGTTTGAGGGGTCATCAGCTGCCAACACTAGGAGGCTGTGGTTGGTCCCATGTGTACTGTTGTCATTGTTGCTATTATTATTATTGATTGTGTAAATGGGCATTTATTTTGCAGTGTTTCATTTTCTTTTGTATGCTTGCTGCTCAGACCCTGACTATGAAGTGAACTGCCCAGCATGCAGAAGGGTCATTGGCAAGGCTGGGCTTGGGACACAGAGCTCATCCTTGCTTTATCACTGGACGCTGCTTTATCCCTCCAAACATATGAGAAGAGAATGTATAAAGGAAGTCCTTACAGTGTTTAAAACGGGATTTGTTTAGATATTATGGGAGGCTTTTCAAGGTGAAAACTACCTACTTTCCAAGGCTCAAGCAGCCTAGTGGCTTCCCAAAGTAGCATGGAAGTAGAAGGAAATTTCCAGGGAGAAGATGTACGTTGATGGAAAGATTAAGTAATACAGAAATGGTTATACTAAATGGTCTTTAATATTCCTTCCATTCTCCCTTATCCATTCAGCACCAAATCTTTAAATCTTCCTGCATCTATACTCTGAGTCCTTTCCCTCTTTCTTTTTTTTTAAAAGATTTTATTTATTTATTCATGAGAGACAGAGAGAGAGAGAGAGAGAGAGAGAGAGAGAGAGACAGAGAGACAGAGAGGCAGAGACACAGGCAGAGGGAGAAGCAGGCTCCATGCAGGGAGCCTGACGTGGGACTCGATCCCGGGTCTCCAAGGATCATACCCTGAGCCGAAGGTGGCTCTAAACCACTGAGCCACCTGGACTGTCCCCTTTTTTCTCTTTCAATGGGGAAAGTGTTCTTCACTCTATCAAAGGCCAATTAAACCCTCTACTTATGCTCTAGACCTGCATTATCCAATATGGTAGCCATCAGATGCAAGTTGACTACTGAGTGTTTGAAATGCATCTAGTCTGGATTGAAATGTGCTCTAAGTATAAAATACTTAGTATAAAAAAGGAATGTAAAATATCTTATTAATAATTGCATGTTGAAATGATATTTTGAATATGTTGTAGGAAATGAAATACATTATTGAAATTAATTTTACTTCTTTCCCTTTTACTCTTTCTAACGTGGCTACCAGGAAATTGAAAATTACATATGAAGCTTCCATTATGCCATAGACTCAACAGTCCCCAGGGACTTAGGGACATCACTCTTCTAAAAATCTCATTTCTCAGGCACCTGAAGAAATGGCTCAGTGGTTGAGCGTCTGCCTTTAGATCAGGTCATGATCCCAGGGTCCTGGGATTGAGTTCCGTATTAGACTCCCTGCGGGGAATCTGCTTCTCTCTCTGCCTATATCTCTGCCTCTCTCTCTGTGTCTCTCATGAATAAACAAATAAAATCTTTAAATAAGTTTCTCTCCTATATCTTCTCTTCTATATTTTCAACTTTTCCCCCTTGTCTGGATCCTTCTGTTAGCTTCCCACTTGTATAAATGGCTCTCCTTTGATACTAAAACCCTCCTTTGATACTACCACCCTGTCTCATTTACCTTTGTAGTCAAGCTGCTTCTTCTTCTTCTTCTTCTTCTTTTAGATTATTTTTATGTGTTTGACAGAGAGAGAGAGAGAGAGAGAGAGAAGGAGACAGAGAGAGAGAAAGCACACAAGCAGGGGAGTGGCAGGCAGAGGGAGAGGGAGAAGCAAGCTCCCTGATGAGCAGGGAGCCCGATACAGGATTTGATCTTAGGACCCTGGGATCATGACCTGACTGAAGACAGATGCTTAACTAGTCAGTTAAGCAGCCACCCAGGCACCCTCACAGTTGAGCTTCTTAAAAGCATCGTCTGTATGATCTGCCTGCACTTCCTCATCAACCAACCTTAATCTGTCTTCTCTCACCACCAACCCAAATTTGCTATTGCTAAAGCCACAAATGGCCTCCACAATGCAAAATTCAAAGGGCACATCTTTCCTGATCATCTCTGCAATGTTTGACATAATTGGTTACTCCTTGATCCTCAGGACTCTCTTTCTTGCCTTTTCCTAGATGCCTGCATTCCCTATTCTCTCTGGCCATTCCCATTTGCTCAGTCCCTTTTGTTGTACTTAGATCTTTCATACTGTCTCCAAATGCTGGAGTGCCTCAGGCTTTTATCTGTCCTTTTCACATTGTATATTCTTTCCCTAGACGACTTGCTCCATTTTCATGATTTTAAATACTACTCATGCTGACCTCCTCCAGTCTCAAGGCTTCTACTGCAGCTCTGGAAATACCCCGACCTCTCTTCTGCACTCCAACCACACATCTGAGGGCCTATCCGATTCTTTATTTAGGCATCTCTCATGCATCTCAAACTTATCATGTCCAAAAAAGAACTTAAAGGCATCCCTTCCAACTTTTGTTCTTGGGCAGTCTTTTCCTCCTCAGTAAGACATTACTACTCACTCAAGTTCCCATGTCAGAAATGTGGGAGCTATCTTCAATCCCTACTGCCTCCTCCACATACAAATATCATCAAGTATTCTCAATTATACCTCAGAGAATATTTCTCAAACCCAACAGCTTCTCTCCATACGCCTGGTCCAAGGGGCACAGCCTTTCTCCTAGATTACCACAATTGTCTCTGAGCTGGTTTCAGCAGGTAGTGTTAGAGCCAGAGCTTGAACCTAAGGCCATACTGTTGTTCCACACCACTCATACTCCTTCCTTCTACTCTCTTCCTTTATCTTTTTCCTACTGTTGGGAAGTGGGGGAGCTAGAGTTCAAAGTCTCTGGATTTTTAGATTGGAAGAGCAAAGAAGGCCTCTTTGCAGAAATGATATTTAAGCTACCACCAGAATGATGAGAAGGAACCAGCCATAGGGAGATCAGAAGAAACAGCGTTCTAGGCACAGAAAAGAGCAAGTGCAAAGCCCTGAGGTGGGAATGTGCTTGGTGTATTTGAGGAACAGAGAGCAGGCCAAGAAACTTGGAGTAGGTGGAGAGAAGAGTGTGAGCCTGCCTTGAGGGTCAATGGCTACTGTGTGACAAGTGGAAGGAAAGGGAGCCAGGTGGAAGCCTCAACAAGTGTTGAGAGCCTCTTTGCTAAGTCAGTGGCTTGAGCTAAGTTCTGCGAATAAAGATGAAGAGAAGTGGATTTATTTGAGATGTGCTTTGGAGGCAGAACCAACAGGACTAGCCAGTGGGTTGAAAGCAAGAGAAAAGCAGGACTCCTTTTCTGAGATGGTGACTACTCAAGAATTTGGAGTTGGGCCAGATAAGCTATGAGTATGCTAGTCTGAAGTTCAGAAAAGAAGTCAGAAATATATTTTAAAGTCATTGATGTGTAGATGGCATCTAAGGTCACAGGGGCAGATGAGAATTTCTAGAGAAGGTGGATCAATAAAAATGAGAAGACGGCTCATTACTGATGAGTAAGTAGGAGAAGAGGAACCAACAAAGGGGGATGAGAAGGAAGGGCTACAGGGGCAGGAGAAAACCAGGGGAGTGTGGGCTTCACAGAATCTAGGAGGAAACTGTTTCGAGAAGGTGGGAACAATCCCCTGTTATCAGATGCCACTACAAAGGTGACAAAGATGAACTCACAAGGGTCTGTTAAATCTGACTCGATGGAAGGTTGATGGTAACTGACAAGAAACATTTGAGTAGAGATGGAGGGGGATGCTCTTAAATCCTTTTAAGAAATTTGTGTTTAAGGAATAGCCAAGAAATGGTGGCCAAGAAGGCACTTTTTGCGGATGAGAGATGGTAAAGCCTGTTTGCTCGCTGGTAGGAATGGTCCAGAGGAGACAGATAAACAAGGCGGGAGAGTAAGACCCCTGTCTGACCTCCTCTAAAACCAGTGCTTTTAACACCTATTAACAGAGTGACAGTCCCCATGGTCATCGCCTTCTTGAGATCAGTTTGGAGGGCCTGCATTGACTGCTTCTGGTCAGATGAGCCTCTTTGTGTCTCTCCTCGCCTGGACATCCGGGTGCCCGCTGGTGACAAGTATCGGCCAGAGACACCGAAGACTGAGCGAGGACGCTTTGGTCTGAGAGAGCCTATTCCGGGAAGGGGCTGAGAACCTGCAACTTTCCCTTTGAACACAGTATAAATGCTACTGTAGACCTCAGAGGTTAATTCATTACAACAAAGCAATTAAATTTAGGGGCTGTTTGGAAGATAAAAAGCAGCGAGTAATAACCAGTTTGGAAAACTCAGCTGTGATGGATTTCTATAATTTCCTGCAACTTCACAGAGCCACAACTGGTGACCCGAGGCGGGACGGTGTGACTGCCCGGTGGTGTCAGAAACGCGAGGGGGAGATTATTTTTATTAAACAAGTTACTTCTGAAGCGTTGGCCTCTCTGGCTTCCCCTTTCTCTCTCATGAAGGTCATTTGCCAGCTGGTAATGCCTTTAACCCTTAAACATACAGTCAGCCTTGTTTAGTCGGGAGGATCATTTTACAAAGGGAAGTGATCTAAACTGCTTCTCCTCCTAGCTAGTATTCTCGGTTTGGAATTTGGACTGCCTCCCCTCTGTTGGTAACGCACCTACGTTGATTTGACCGCTTTGCTTGCCCACCTGCCTCTGGCGGATTTTGTATAAATTATCGAGAAAGAAGACACTTGGCTTGTCCGCTTCTTCGTTACAGGGCTTCATCCATGAGAGAGAAGAACACAGTGCTCTCCTGGCAGGGCTGGAGCTGGGATAAGAATCCGAGATTTGAATTATTTTTTGGCTCTGTTCTCTGCACCTCTTTCTATCTTACTAAGCATGTAGCCGGCCTGAGCTGTTCATTCCACAGACGTTTCTGGGCACCCACTTTGCGCACGACACCGTGCTGGGCCCCATGGCGCAGATCAAGGTATAATCACATGGCCTCTGCCCTCTGGGAACCTGTCCCTGCTCTGTTTCGGGGTGGGGGGGAGTACAATGAGGTTGCTGACACAGTTGTTTTAGGAGATTGTTTTCTCGGAGCCAAATTGCCCTGTCTCATTAATGACAGGCTCAATTTCCATCAGGTTCCTTGCTGGGTCTTGCAGGGCGTCCAAGAGGGAGCTTCCTTCCAGCGCAAATTGTAATTCTCTGCAGATATGTGTTGGCATCCACTGCTCAGGAACATAATGGAGTTAATTTTAAGAAAAAGCAAACACAAATATTACAGCGATCAGGAGAGCGGCCACAACCATCTGAGCCATTCCTTCCTTCAATGGAGGAATTAGCTCGTTAAGTAATTTGCACTGCCTCTGTTTCCACGAAGGATTTAAGGAGACGATTTGTCCGGTTCAGAGGAATAACGGTTTCAGGTTTGCAGTCAGGAGACTGAGTTCGAGCCCCAGTTCTGATTAGTTGCCCCCCTTTTAGCCTGTGGGGCCCAGATGTCATTAAATCATTTGTTCCACCGACTTCTCAGGGCTGGTGGGAGGACGAAATGAGATAGTAATACACATGAAAGGACTTTGTTAAGGAATAAAGCGCTATGCACATGTTAGTTATTATTTCAGAAACCAAAGTTAAGAAGAGATAAAAATCTTAATCGGGCAGGAATTTTTCTACAGAGCTAGTTGGCAGGTCTTCTCTTTCTCATTTCTTCTCTGTTTGCATCTCAGAGAATTAGCAACCAGATAGGAAGGAAATGCCATTATTAGAATATAGGCTGTCTGGGTGGCAGGGAGGTTTTAGCTGAGGCATTTTTAGCGGTGTGGTTTCCAGGACTCTGATTTGCATACCTGCAACTGTCTAGCCTGCTGGTGACAAAAATATCCCCAAGTGACATATATTATGTGTCTGTTTGCCAGGGTAGCTTTGATTTTTACCTTGAAGCTCATTCTTTTGGGTGGAGCCATTGACTCCAAAGAGATGGTTCAGAATAGCGCTCAGTCCAAAGGTCTATAGAGAGTGTCTGGAGGACCACACGTGGCCTTTGCCACCACCAGCTACGTTATCCTCCCTGAGAGGCATCAGCCTGCATCTGATAGGACCTGGCAAATGGCTCCTTAGGCTGTATTTTGTATTTTGTGAAATCCATGTTAGATGTATCTTATTTGAAAATTAAAATATGTATATGTGCACCCACACATATACACATCCATTTATCTATTGTTCCTTTTTAATCTCTGATCTCTTTTTTGTTTGTTTGTTTATTCACCAATTGGTGTTGACCAATTGTTTGCTCACCAATTGGTTGTTCATCAATGTTCTGTAAAAACGTGTTTCCCAAAGAGTGGGAACCGTAAAGGTTCACTTTTATGAGAATAACTTGGGGTGTTAATTGAAAATGCCGGTACCCATCTTTGAGACATAACAAATAAGACTATCTGAAGGCGGGACCTCAGAATCTGCATCTTCAACAGGCTTCCCTGGAACATATCAACCACACTCAAGTTCGAACCTTTTCTGTAAATATTGTCCACATGGGTTTGGTAGTTTTACCACCATTTCTCTTGGGTTAAAAGTTCCTGGACTAGCACTCTTGACTTCATTTACAGCAGCTGGATCAACTCTTATTAGCTCTACATTCATCTTCAGCTTTGGTAGAGCCTTAACCAATTTTGATTTTATTCTTCTTGGCCTAAAGATCATTCTTCTTTCCAGACAGAACAAAACCAAAGCAGGAGTCAGGAAGCTCGGCTTTCATTATACCATCCTTCAAATATCCAGCATTGAAACCAGCCACTAGACCTCTCTGTGTAGTTAGTCCATGCCTGCCACCAAAAGGTCTCTTGTGACTCTTGGATTGTCCCTTGCATCACTCACCATGGATCAGGGTGACTATTCGGGTTTATTCAGAAGTCTCCCAGATTCAGCACTCAAAGTTCCATGTCCTGGGAAGCCAGAACAGCTAGTTACCGTATCAGAACACTGACCTCCCTGACTCTCTTCTTCCAGCTTGGTCTAACTTGTACATTTCATGTCATACAAAAGTTTGATTTGCTGTTCATCTTTGTCCCTATCTCTTGAATACACTTCTGAGAGTATCCTCTGCAAGAATACTGGTTTATTTCTATTGCATTGCTTTTATTTTTTAAAACAAGTAGTCGCTTGACTACTGTCCAGTGAAGGGATGTTTGGGCTTCCATGTAAACCTCTTGCATGTGGAATCAGAGCTGCCCCAGGAACTGGCTGTGCTTTAGCCTCCTGCCTTTTTGCATTGAGTGGCACATCAGCTGGCTTGCTTTCCTTATCTATTAAGTAGGGTCATCCTCTCAGTGATCTTTTGTGTCATCCTTTTGGTCAAAGATAGAATCTGTATGGTTTAGGATTCATCTGAAAATAAGAACCCAAGTGTCCAGCCAACTAGTAACTAAAGTGGAGTTTAGCAAGCCACCAAGTGCTCACAAGGACACTCAAATATCTCTAAGGTGATCCCATGCCTTCTGTTAATACCCCCTCCCTGTACTGCTTACTTTACCCTCTGATGTGGGTGGTTCTAATGTTATTTTGGGAGGGGGCTGAAACCACAAGAAGACTGTGTTATATGGAGTTAAAAGAGGGGATTTCTTGAGATCTGAATTAGTCATAGTCAGATTGCAGACATTTGCAACAGACTTAAGACAGTACACTGTTTCCCCTGTGATTCCTTGTCTTCAAATGGATAATAAAATTCTCAAACATTATTTCATGCCAGACCAACTTTTAATTTTCTTTAGTTACACTAGGCCCCCTCACTTTTAAAAAGAGGTACATGAATCAGTACCCTGTACTGATTTATTCGTTTTATTTTATATTTGAAAATAAATAACCCCCTCCAAATAAACCATTTGGCCTCCTTGAAGCATTTCCCTCTTTTCTTCCACTTGAGATCAATAGAGAATTTTCCATCACAGTAATAACTGCCTCCCCATTTCTTTTTAAGATCTTCCCACCCCCATGAGATAGGTTTCCTGCCCGACCCACAAGGCCATGAAATAATACCTTCAAGTTCTAGTGTTGGCCAGACACTCTGCTCTTGGCATGTCCCATCTACATCTGGGTGGCATCCTCCACACGCTGCAGCTGACCACAACCTCCCCCACCCTTCATCCTGGCCTGGTCCTCTCACACACGTGTTCTCCAGTAATCTTTCAGCAGCAGGCTTCTGAATTCTAAGAGAGCTATCTCCTTGACTTATGTTACGCAGCCTCCCTTTCTACAAAAGAATCCTCTTCTTTTGAATTCCAGTTTGAAGACTCATTCCACTGAGACTTGGGGACACCTGAGACAGAAGAGTCCCTATCATCTTAACTTCTGTTCCTTTCTGCATCAAACAAAAGTCCATCTCAGTTTGTAAGTGCAGTCTCCCCTTTCTCTTCCAGCTACAAGGACACCTTTAAATTCCACCTGGAAATGTTTAAGAAAACTAAGAACACTAAAAGCCTTCCACAGTGATTAGAATAAATCCTCGGATTAACCTATCGGGGTGGAACCAAAGAGAGAAAGGCGCTGCTTTTCAAAGTTATAGTCATGCTACTTCCTAGAAGGAAGACAGACCTTCTATTAGGAATGGAGCTGCTCTTTTTTTTTTTTTCAAGAAAACATTTTAATGAGGCTTTGATTACACACCATGTTTTATTTATATGAATGCATTTGAATTAAAGACAGACATAAAATAACTTTGCATAGTTTTTATGAAAATTTCAGTTTCCTTTGGATTAGCCCAAGGGCTCACCATTGGGGAAGGGGAGGAGGTGGCAAGCAGAAGCTTGGCAAAGAAATGTAGTAAGAGAGGAACTCTGATTTGTGAAAGACAAGAAGGCATGTCATGGCCATTCAAGCCCTCTTGAAGGGCTTAGACAATCAACTTCATTAATACTGGTATCTACTATCCAATTATATTCAACAATTTCCAGCTTTAATGGTATCCTGTCTTCTGTTGTAATCCTCCTATGTTAGCTCCAAACTGTCAAAGTCTGTTCCACACAAGACAAGTGTTGGGTTTGTTTTGGGTAACAGAAGGAGGCTGATCTACACTTGGGAACAGTGGTGTAGATAAGAACACAGATTGAAATCAGAGATGATTAGGGGAAAACTGGGAACAGGGGTTTAGGGCCGATGGGTATAGGAAAGTTCCAATAACTTCCTTATAGAAGTCCTGAGAAATACTTGAAAGTTGCTGAATTCCCCACAGTGATAGAGGATAGAGGCCTGGATTATTTTATGTGAATATTAGACAGGAGTTTGTAGAAGGTTGTAGACCTTGGATCACTTGGGTTGTATTATTTATGAGAAATCTTCTTTCTTGAAAGCAGACAATCTAAAATCTTCAGGGAAGACAGCAAAGACTCTCATAAGCACTATTGCTTGGACTCCAATCCACTGAAGATTTAATTTGCATAATAATTTTCTCATGTTTTGCTACTTTCCTCTGACATAATCACAGATACATAGTAATGTTCATGATTCATGGACAACTCCACTTTTGAACATACATCAAGTGCTTGTACTGTCATGGCTGCAAGGCAATCTCAACCTTTAAAGATAGGGCAGCCGAAGAGGGGAGCATGTCAGGATGTGTGAAACCACTTCGAGGACTGGCCCTCAAGGAGGATGGCTGAATGTCTCATGATGTCCCTGCCTGAACTTGAGTTGAATGCCTGTTGATGAAAATATCCAAGGGTGCCAATATGGTGGGTGGGGCTTAGTGGCAAGAGTATTTGGAAAGGGCAAGATTTTTGTTCGGAGGGTGGGTGGCTTGTGCATCCAAGAACTCCAGTCTGTCAGAAGCAGAAACCCAGCCAGTAGGGAAGAAGATGATGAGTGGTCCCCTGAACATAAGGAAAGAGGCCTGGCTAGAGCTACATGTCCATTGAAATGAATTTGTCCAAGATCATGAAACTCTAGTACTTGACCTGCTGCTTATTATTGTCTCAAGCTCCTGAGGTAGAGTGGCAAAGGGAACATGCTTTATTTCTAACTAAGACTTTGACCCCATATTCTTATCTGGTATCATCCCTGAGGCACTGGGTTAGAACAAATATAAACAGTAATGACCTCATTTTCGTCCCCGAATCCAAGACCTAAAGTCAGGTCTCTTAGGCCTCTTACCCATGGACCTATCTATGGTTTTACTCTCTCCACTCTGATAATGAGGATAATGAGGATGCACACAAAAAGGATTCACACAAAAAGAAGAACCCGGGAGAAAGAGAACACTGGCCATGTTCACACTGTTGGCATCTCCTCCCAGCTGTAGCTTAATTGCCTGGGTCTGAGATCTAACTTTGTCCTGAGACCCCATGACTTCAGAACTCTTTCTGTTGGAAGTGGCAGAGAGATGAGAAGATCGGAGAAGCCATCTAAAGGAGAGAGGAAGCACTGAGTTACTTCTAGAAGTCACAGGGTATCACTAATGTTATGTGAGAGCAGAGACTCATGTGAGTAGGCTGTGGTTCAGAGTAAGGCATTTGTCCCCTTGGAATTAACAGGATGTGGAGGACTAATGGCTGAGAGAATGCGGCTAATGTTAAAGGCTTGTGAGGGGGGACCCAGAAATCTCACCTCATTCGTACAAGCCATCAGTTTACACGACTGATTCCAAACAAATTCTAAACATGCCTATTGGTTGGTATGGGGCTTCTAATTTATTGCCTGGCTTGGTTAGGGCTGAGTTGGGGTCAGAATGGGTTTGGGGCTGTCATGGAAAATGTTCAGGTCTTACAGAATGTGGGGCTGGAGCAAGAAGGAGAGATAAGTAGTCCCCGTAAGATGCTGTGATCTCAGTCTTTCCCCAGGAGGAAGATTGACATTAGTTCTCTTCAGCTTTCCTGCTCAGGCAGGATTGGAAAAATAAACACTGATCTGTAGCTATTTTGCAATGACATCTCTGATATACCTGGGAGGGGATCCTGTTCTCATACAACAGCAAGAAACTCTCAGCTGAACTGCTCACTGCAGACCCAGCCATGCCTTTGGCTAGCTGTCACCCAGTTATTCTGATACATTATCTGAACATGTTGGTTTCTTGGCTATATTCATTGCATTTAATACATTTACAATATGTAACAATCCATTTGACACTGACTTTAATAATTAGGAGGGATGTCAAGACCAATTGAAAGGATGCCACACCAAATCAGAATGGACACCACCGCCAATCAAAGCGGAAGCTGACCATAGCAATTGATGTGCCACAACAGTGCAGACCAGCTGAGGAGCAGCCCAGTTCTGATGAGTGCTTGGAATAATTAATTCCAATAGGAGCCTTCCACTAGTGAGAATTTCAGGAAGTATGATGGGCTTGTTGAGTTTGTGGTTCTTTAAATCCTTGCAAGAGCTGCCTTGAGGCAAAGTTGGTCTTCTTAGCACATTGCATGGCATATGCAGTAAAACATCTTCATGAGGGTAAGGCGGCAGCCAGAGCTTGGCCACTAGCCACCACTCTTCTGCTGAGAACCTTAAAGTAAATGTGTGTGGGGGGTGGAGGCAAAAAGATACATGCCAAGATTTAGTTTGAATTCCCTCGAGATAGTTTGGAGGCCGATATGCACACTCACGCACATGTGCCGATGCTCACATGTGTGCGCTCACACAGCACTCCGTGCCGGTTAGTGCTATAGGGGTTCAAGGGAGCTGGGCCCAGGCAGAGGCAGCAGCTGGCAAAGGCATTGTTCATTGTACTGTGAGTGACATGAAATCCACCGTTTGACAGCCAGCCCACATAGCTGTGGTGATGTGAAAGGCTCACTTTAGATCACGCATTCCATTGCTCTGCATGGATTAATATGGCTTTGAAAGGGCTTTTCTTTCTTTCTTTCAAATTTAATATGAGAGTATATGAGGAAGAACATGGTAGCAATTAGCTGCTGCCATGAATTTTATGAGCAGTTTGCTAGAAACCACATTAATGACTCCATGGGTAGTGCTGAGATCAGTTTTGCTATGTTATTTTTTCTCTCCCCCCTACCCCTCTTTCCCTCTTAAAAAGGCCAGTTCCAAGCTCCAGGATGGTATCAAGTGGGTGGCCCCAATGGCCAAGATTCTCTTTTTCAAGACAGGTAGCCCGTAGCCCATCTCTGCCTTGGATCCTACACAGAGCCTGCTAGGTGGTTCCAGCCTTGTTTTGGGGCCTGGAACAGCTGTACTGATAGGAAATAGTCTGACCTTGGTTCTGACAGGTCTCCAGAAAGACATCCCTGTAAGAAGTGTCCGCAGTGAGGTTGCTACCAAAGAGAAATTTAAAGATCCTCAATTTTAACAAAGGGAACTAGACTAAAATGTGGGCAACAGCTACGGGGAAAAAAAGGGCAAGTGAACAGTCTTTATAAATTCTCAGGAGGCATGGATGGAGACGGTTTAAAGATATTGTTACATGAAGCCAAGGGAAAGATTTGGTATTGGATAAAGGGACTAGATGTAAGAAGCCAACCTCCCTGCACAGCTTCTTGGGCATGTGTGATGGAGCCAACTGAAGTCTGTGTTCAAAAGCGACTTCGAGTTTTAGATCTGGAATCTTGAAAGAAACAAAAATAAATTTGTTACCAAGTCACAGACCTTGATCACCTCTTGAGAAGAGGACCTGCAAGCACAAAACAAGTTAGGTACCGTCCCAGGCACAAGAGGCAATCAGCTCGCAGGAGAGGTAAACAAAACAAGACCCCCAAAAAAAAAAACAAAAAAAAAAAAAAAAAAAAAAAAAACAAGCCAAAAAATACCTTGGTCTGCTTGAGGAAAAATAGATACGAGGGTGGTGAAAATACAGCTCTTATTTCTGATGCTTTTCTAGGACATGAAACGTTAGCAACAGAGAACTCTGGAAGAAGGAGAGATGAGCTGGTAAACTGAGGCTCCTTCTGTGTTAAGAAGACAGGCCACCTGGGGAGGAGAGAGGTAGTGATAGCTGCCTCCTGAGAACAAGCACCTGCATCTCCCTCTCTGTGAGCCTAACTGAAAGTTGTGGCTTCAGGTCCAGGAAAATTTCAGGCCTTTGACTCAAGCAGAGATTCAGGTTGACCATAAATGAAGGGCCTATGATGAGTGATAAAATGTTACCTCGGTAGCACAATTTCCCCCCAAGATATACAAAATGACCATGGTCTGTTAATGTTGCTTAATTTCAAATGCTTTCATGAAATGCCATCTTTCTGACTGATAAGTAGAAAATTCACGATAAGAAATCTACAGGAGCTTGAATCTTTAGTGCGAGGCACATCTGATTCTTGGCAGTTTGTTTGGATGGTGGAAACGATACCACCAAATATTGTTTGGTAGAAACAATTCAGTGGCCTGTTTCCTGACATTTCCTGCTGAAAAAACACCGTATTTTAAGTTCAGACGTAAATATTTCAATAATAGAGAACTAGACTGTTAGTCAACTTGGCTCACTGAAAACATTCCCCATTTGAAGGTTTTTTGTTTTTTGTTTTTTTGATCTGGGTTTAGCTTTTTTAGAGTGGGCCATCTTAGAAAACTTTTGATGCCTCAGCTAAATATTGTCAGATTTGAAAAATGCTCTATAACACACACGTGTGTGAGAGTTAGAAGAGCACTGCTGGTTGAAAATGTAGCCTGTGTGATGGAAATGTAAATGCAATTTAAAATGTGATCAGTGACGACATGACCCTCTGCCTCCTCTCAAATGAGCGAAATCAAACATCAGGTCAGCGTTAACAGAAAAAATAACCGGCACTGGGTACATGAGCTCTCATTTCATTGTTTTTTAAATCGTGCATGTATGTTATACAAACTCTTCTTGATGCCTTTCACAACAACAAAAAAGTGTAACGAATTAACTTGGAACTCTGAGCTAAATTGCCCTCCTACACACACACACACCCACCCACACACACACACACACAACACACACTCTTAGTATCAGTCAAATCCTCATACAATTTCTAGTTTGGGCCTTGACCATCTGAGTGACACGATGAGTCGTGAAATTAAGCACTGGAAGTCGGCAGGGATGGGGGAAGGCTGAGGCCATTGGTGGCGTCACTTAACCTGGCGAAGACGAGGACCGGTTGGATTAATAACGGTCTCCCAATTTATGGAGGGTTATTAGGCAGAAGATGGTGTCCAGCTGTTTTTCATTTCTAGTGAAGACAGAAAAAAACAAAAACAAAAACAAAAAAACCCCCAGAGGCTGGGATTGCATCAGGGGAGAGAAGAAGCAGGACCTGGTGGAAGGGTTAGGAGACACTGGAATGAACCACCAAGGAAGATTCTAAAATCCCCATCTTTGGAATTCTGCAACTACTGATGTGTGTGGACCAGCTCGGTGGAAGGGGTCAGTTATCTGGCTGCTAGCAGTGGAGGGTGTCCTCGGGCCAAGTCCCCTGGTCCGTGGCTCCCAGTGGCGTGAGCGGCCTGCGGCCGAGAGCCCGGTGCAAGGAGCCAGGAGCCTGGGCCTCGTGGCTAAGCCGCTTGTCTGAGTGCTCGGGTAAGCTGACGCTTCACGTTCCTTTCCACTCAAATGGCTCCAGAGTTGTTTAGGATCCTTCTGACTGCCAACTGCCACCTTGAAATAGGGCGAGTATTTGAAACCAATCCTCCAGGACATGCAGGCGGAGGGAGCATCTGCAGCCCTGGGGATACGTGGTCACAGGGCACCTCATGGAGGTGATGGAAAATATTAAGCACAGGGGGAAGCCCCTCGGAAAAGAGATGTGGGAAGCAAGGTATTAGACTTATCTCCCCTCTTTAAAACATTTTTTGACACAGAAGCTAAATTTTCTTAATAACCAGATTTCTCTCTCTCCCTCCCTCCCCCCTTCCCCTCTCTTGCTCTCATTTTTCCTCCTCCACCTCCTCTCTCTCTCTCTTTCAAGCTTTCTTTACTTAAAAACAAAATATTTAAAGTATGACAATTAGGTCTCATGGATGCTGAGAGGCAAACCCAGAGAATTTGAAGAAGGCAATTTGATTTTTTTGTCGTTGTTAAAAAAAATAAAAGCCTAGAGCTTTACTTCACTTAGAAAGGATACTCTTACTTGTGTCTGTTTTAAATATATTTTTTAAGGTGATGAAACATCCTAGGGAACAGAGCTGTATGTGAAGAGATTTGTGTGGAAAGGAGGATTTTAAAAACTCTTTTTTTTTTTTTTTTCATCTTCCCAAAGCAGCCCAACCTCATACTTCAAAGAGCTGAGCAGAACTTCTACCTAAGGGAGGCCTCGCCTCCCCCAGCGGGCTCGGTTTCCATACCATGGTTTTTCTGGAAATGTCCTCTTTCCATACGCTACCTCTGAGTCACGCCTCATTGAGAGTGATGATTATGATCTACTCTGGACGTTCAGATGCTGCTGAGAATCGGGAGGATATTTTCAGCCCTGGAATTTGGGCTCTGCCACATGTTTGGATTAACAACCAGTTAAACCTTGCAAAGGCAATATTTTTCTATGCAGTTAGTTTTTATACCAAACAAGGTTTGTAGTAATTGGATGCCCTACTTGAGCAAAACTGTTTACCAGAAAATAAATCACTCCTGGCATTAAGAAAACACAAGGCCAGGGATTCGCCAGCACAGCATCATCCCGTTCATTTCTCATAAACCTAGCCCCAAACATGTGCATTCTCATCTATGATGACTTATGCTTTGAATTGTGGTCTCTTTATTTCCATGCCCATTATAATGCTTACCTAAACATTTCCCTCTGTTTAGCTGCAGTGCTTCTGGTAATGACTTCTATTTGGCTGCTGGGAAGCATTTGCCAGCTTTTAGCAAGCCCTATGGAAGAGAGAGAGAGGGAGATTGAAAGAGGGAAGGCAGGGAAGTAGGGAGGGCAGAAGAAAAGAGGCATATTTTTTTTCCTAATTGGCCACAGAATTATGGGGAACTAAAACTTGAAGCAACATCAGGATCATCTCAGTTAGCTCTGTAATTTGTGGATGGACAGTGCGGGAGCGTGCTGACCTTAGGTACCATAGGATGCAGCAAGGTAGGATGTGGACTCAGGTCCTCTGATTGCTGTTGACCTTTGCCCTGCCCTGATGTTCCTTCTGTCCTCCAGCAGTCTTCTTTTTCTCTGGACATCTCGGATGCCTAACGATGAGGTTACAAAAGCAGGATGATAGGCCAGGTTCTCTTGGGAAGAGAGGCTAAAGTTAGAGGGTTTCCATCATGGCAGCCAAGAGAGTCAGCGAGTTCCAGGGAGCAGGACCACATGCTGCTGATACGTAGCTGTGCCTCCTACGAATGGTCCTGCCAAATTGCTGGCAGTCATTGAACACCAGTCAAAGCTGTGTTAGAAGAAGCTAGTAGGAATGCAAATGTCAGGACAAGACAGGAAAATGATCAAAACATATGAGGTTTTCAGACTTTGAGAAATTTGTCGAAATTCCTATAGAAAATGGAAGAACAGCCTCCCCTTGAGTAATGATTTATTTATTCTACTGACCTCAATCAGAACTGGTAGCTCTAATCATTTGAAATGAATCTAATTGGCTTTCCACCAAGAGGACAATCCGATCCAAGTCAATTATGCTCCTAAACCATAAGTGCTCTAAAAGGGGAAAAGGACCCCAAAAGTAATCCAAAAGATTTAGAATCTTTGTTGTAGTTCGACTTTGGCACGTTGGAATATTTTGGGAGCATTTGCCTGCTAATGTGTATTTTTGACAATAGGGGCAAACTTGTGGTTTTTGTGAATCCAAAAATGAGTTGTTGAGCATGAGAAGACTTAGTCATTAATGAAGTAAACACGTTTTTTTCTTCCAACTAGACTTTTTCCCTCACTTTAACTGGGTACTGTCATTTGCAGAGAGACTGGGGTCATGAACGTAGCTTCGAGGGAATTCCCCCGGCTTGCTTATTTCAGTGATAGTCGTTCACATGGAACCACACTGCACTTGGATTCTAGTGTTGAAACCACTTCTTTAGGCTCTATTTGCATAGGCTCAAAAAATCTTGAGAGCTGGGACAAAATTATTGAACCAGCCACATTATCTAACATTTTTCTTTGCAAATACTCAGTAATAAATACACATTGGAGGAATGAATGAAGGTCAGAATGAATCATTTGACCATAGAATAGACAGATATTCCCACTCACTTAATCTTTCAGCAGTGACTGTTGGGTCTCTGCCGTGTGCACCGCAGTGTGAAAGGCACAGCGCGAGACACGCAGAGGTGGTAACTATAGCAGATGGCTCCTGCCCTCAAGTAGCTTACACTCTGCATGGGGCAGAGCCGCAATCTACAGCCTTTTCCTCTCGGTGACATCATGGATCAAGTCAGCTGTGGGATGACCGTCCTCTCCAAGGGTCCCCAACTACCGTAGAGGCCAGAGTTCCCACCTTTTCTCCCTGTAAGCCTTAACTTCCCTTCCTCTCTCTCTCTTCCACCTACTTCCTATATCAAAGCACACAGCAGAAGGACCAGTGCTGATGGCGTGACACTCCACCTACTTGATTGTTTCTGAATATTATTAGGGGGAAACCATATAAAATTGTAGGTATTATAGGTCAGAATGGCCGGCTATCAACAATTTAATATAGTGCAATCAAAATTTGGCATATTTGTATAAAGTGGATAATCCATAAGGTCTTGGGAGCTCAGATTTTAGATTTTTAGATTTTTCTAAAAAGTCCTTCCTCTAGGACTCCCTCTCAGCCAGATAGGCCCAGTGTCAGAGTTTGATAGTTTGGGGTTGACTGCTTCTGGGAAGTGAGAGTTGATGAGGTTTTGTTAAATCCAGCTGAGGTACCTGAAATGGAGGGATACTTTTGGTGTAAAAAGTACTTCAAAAACACCCTTTGTTTGCCAAACAATCTGATTTGGATAAATACAGTGTAAAAATTTCAAAGTCAACACAACTATATGAAAAGATCTAATAGCTCAACATGATGTGAGTTAGTAAGACCCTGTTTTTACTGTGATCTCTCCTGCTTAAACTCATGCTCCCTCCTGCTGGCTTGAAAACCTACTAACCAATTTCATTTGGACTGAAAAACATTCAGTTAAAAAAAAGTACTTAGGTAGTAGATAACCATGATATTAAGCCTCCAAAATGAAGAGGAAGAAGAAGAAGAAGAGCAGGAGGGGGTGGGAGAGAAAGGAAGGGGAAGGGCCTCAGGAGGAAGTAAATGTCTACCACCACAATATAGAACTGCTTTTATTATTTCAGTGAAGATGCTTCTGGACTTTTTTTTTTCCAAATAGGTAATACTTTGAAATACAAATATTCTTGGGAAGTTGAGGGGAAACTATTAATCACTCATAATTTACTGGGAGCTACTTTAAATCAAATGTTTTCAGAACTGGAAGTGACTTCAGAAGTATTTTAAACCAGTTCTCAACGAGGGGTGATTTTATCCCCAGAGACATCTGGTAATGTCTGGAGACATGTTTGGTTGTCACAGCTTATGGGTGCTCCTGGAATCTAGTGGGTAGAGGCCAGGGATGCTGCTAAACATCCCACAGTGTGTAGGACCATCCCCTCCATAAAGAATAATTGGCCCCAAATCTCAATAGTATGATTTGGTGAGAAAACTTATTTTCAACCAATACCCTCACTTTTGGAGTCAGATGCCCAGAGCTTGAAGATGATTGACAAAGTCACTCAGCCAACTGGTGGCAGGAGAGGGTGCTCTCTGCTTCCTATCCAGGAGCACTGGACAAGAGTCTTTTCACTGCACTGGAATGAAAGACCTTTCTCCCAATACCTTGTTGAGACCAGCAGTGTGACTTGAGAAAATACAAATTTTGATAGCTAACAGGGGATTCAGGGAAACAGGAGGGGATCATTCTCAAACAGAGCTCTGGGAAGAAAGGCAGATACAAGTAGTAGGCGGCAAGAGTCTGCAAGAAGGAGAAATGAAATAGCCAGAGAGCTTCGTGGTGGTGATGGAAACCAATCCTAGAGGAGGTGCAAAAGGCGCAGTGGGGATATACCTCCCCAAATGTTGCTTGCTTAGCAATTTAGTATGAATATTTTTAGGGTGACTCAGTTGTTCCAATTTGCCTGGGACTGATTTTAAGATGGAAAGTCCTAAGTTCTGGTAACCCTCTCAGTTCTGGGCAAACCAGGTACGTTGGTCACTCTAGTTCCCATTCCTTTACGTGAACAGACTTGATAACAAGTTTTCCTGCCAAACTGCATAGTAGTTTGGTGAATTGGATGAATTTGGTGAAGAACGCATGAGACCTCTTCCACACATTTTTGCAGCTTCCAGTGAATATATGATTATTTCAAAAAAATGTTTTAAATAGTTTATTGAATATGATCTGAATGAATAATAATCTACTCTCAACTGAGTCTCAATGGGACACCCAGAGGGGAAAGTCATAGGATGTCATGCCCACTGTGGGCAACAACTTCATAGGTACTGAGGCTGTCATCTGGTCATGTACAAATGGTGTACATTTAGGCGTGGTCAGAGGGTTACTTAATCCTGAAGTAGTCCAGATCTTCTTGTGCTGGCAAATAGTGCAGTTTGGGCTATAAGCAAAGTGGGATGGTTTATATAAGAAAAAAAAAATTAGGGGATCCCTGGGTGGCGCAGTGGTTTGGCGCCTGCCTTTGGCCCGGGGTGTGATCCTGGAGACCCGGGATCGAATCCCACGTCAGGCTCCCTGCATGGAGCCTGCTTCTCCCTCTGCCTGTGTCTCTGCCTCTCTGTCTCTCTCTGTGTGACTATCATGAATAAATAAATAAAAAAATCAAAAAAAAATTATAGGAGAAACTTCCATTGAGACAGTTGTTCATTCATCTAGTCACTTCTTCCAGTACCAAACACTCTGCTAAGTGATGAAGAATAAGAGTTGGGTGGGAACACTTCTTGTCCCTTGAAAGATTTTTAGTTTGGGGCTGAAAGAAAGGTGAGCAAAAATGCCCCCATTCTAACTTGAACAATGTAAAATATACTTCTTTCATAGAAGGGAAAAGGTAATGCTCATTGAATACCTTCTATATTCATGTTATTGTGTTCAAGTTAGATAGGTCAGTTTCTCCTGGCAGATGAAACTAGACCTTACAGAGAAACCTGGGATTTTTAGTGTTTGGACATCTGTAAAAGAATGTTTTAATGTGGGATCCCTGGGTGGCGCAGCGGTTTAGCGCCTGCCTTTGGCCCAGGGCGCGATCCTGGAGACCCGGGATCGAGTCCCACGTCGGGCTCCCGGTGCATGGAGCCTACTTCTCCCTCTGCCTGTGTCTCTGCCTCTCTCTCTCTCTGTGTGTGTGACTATCATAAATAAATAAAAAAAATTAAAAAAAGAATGTTTTAATGTAATGGAATTTCCATTTTTTTAAGGGGAACATCCACAAGTTCCTCTTATGGGCCTGGGAGCCAGAGCCTTGGATGGAAGTGTTTGACCAGAAGACTTCTCAATTCATTCCAAATTTCTTATCTTTTTGGGTTAAATCATGGGGAAATTTTATCTAATTTTTTACTGGGGATCAAGGGCATATGACTCTTCCACATGGCCAGGGAAGGCCAATCCCTATTCTACAGGGTTTCATGTAAGCCTTGTTCCTGACTCTTAAAAGTATCCTCAGCTATTTTCCTGAGGCCTGTGATCAGTTTCTCAGGGTTACAGGGCCTTCATCTTACTGTTACAGGTCATTCTTCCTGAGACCAGAAACTCTTGAAATGAATTCTCTTTAAGCTGCAAATGAATGCTGCTATGTATTTTGCCAAAAGCAGAAGAAAAGTACAGCGGACACTGGGTTATAGCAAGTGGGTCAGGAGAGAAAGGAAACAGATGGGAATGGGAGAAGGAGGAAGGAAAGCATAAATGTGCCAAAGCAGAAACTAGAAGTCATGGAGGAAAACCTTGGCCTCTTCTTTTCATTGAGAATTTCTCATGGTCAGGAAGTCAGTGCTGCCATCTTGTTTTTAGGTGCGTCCCTCTTTGTCTTTAGTCTTTAGCACAAAACTGGAAGAATCACTGGGGGAAGCTTAAAACAAAAACAAAGAACAACCTACCCCCAAGCCCCACTTCCAGAGATTCTGATACAATGGGTCCTGGACAGGACTCAAGCATCTATATATCCCTGAAGCCTCCAGCCCCCAGCCCCCAGCCCCCAGAAGAGAGCCGTATTGAGAACCACTATTTAGCATCAACCTCTAAGTTTTACAGGTGGAGAAATCAAGTCCCAGAGACGTTAGATAACTGACGGATGTTCACACGGTTGGACACAGAGGTGCATCCAGCCCTCAAGTCTCCTTCCTGCTCCCCATGTAATAGCTTCCCAATACTGCATTTCAAATGCCTCACAAATGAAGTATAAGACCAGGCATGCTATAGATGGTAGAGAAGTGTCACTTCTTTCCCTCATGGACTTCTTTAAAAAAAAAATACCTATCATGGTACCTGGCACAAAGCAGCACTTAATAAATATTTGCTGAGTGAAGGAACATGGCACATGTTTAGTTTTCTCCCCCACGCCCACCAGAAGCAGTACAGTAACTTGTTCTCAGGCACTAAAGTGAAATGGAATGTCTTTCACATTCAGTCCCTTTCTTCGGGTGCGTACCTTTTGGTGACTCAGTCTATGAGCCTGTGATTGAGTGGATCATAGAATTCAAGGGGATTTCCATTAAAGTAATGAAGTAGCAGTTGGCTTTTCAGCTTCGAATTCTTTCCCTTGTTAAAGAAAGTGAAACATTATCTTGAGTAGGGTCGGCTATTTAAATCCCGCTGAATGGATTTTCAATAGAAGTGATTGAAAAAAAACATTTTTAATTTTTTGGAGGAATTTGTTCCATTCTGTCTTGTGTTTCATTATAAACAGTTTTTTTTAGCAGAAATTATTCTTCATGCCATAAATGTGTGGTGAATGCCTCCCAACCATATTTCCACACAGACCGCAAGTCTTTGCCAATTTTTTTATATGTAGAGCCCCCACTGATGATGGCTCAGAACTGAAACCCGATCTAATGCTACTAAACTCCTGGATTGAGAAGGGTCTTAAAATCAACTTTAGTGGTTTAGACAGAAATTAACCCAGAGTCTCTGGTTTCTCTCTTTTACTAGGATTGTTGATGATGCAAGACAAAGCCTACTTCATGTTGGATGGTAAGCCTTTGAGGGCAGGGATCAATTCTGTTTTCCTCACTTTGATATTCTTCACACACAGTCAGTACTCTAAACCATGCATTCTTAATGCAGGTGACAGTGCCCCCCAGGGGTGAACTGACTCTTGGGGGAGTGGCATGAGAAAAACCTGAGAACTGGTTTACTGCCCTTCAAAGGGCCACAGTCCATAAGTGGATATACAGTATATCTGTGGCATTAAATTTTCATGGGGAGATGGGGTGAAAAATATCTAAAATGCTCTTGAGGGGAGTCATAATTTTTTAAAAAAGGTTATTTACTGACTGCCTGAATGTTAATGTATGGCTGGAGATAGTGTTTCATGGCTCCATTTTCTAGAGCTGGACAGGCAACCTGAGCAAACACTCTTGTACTTGGAGACCTAGCCAACTGCCATAACATGTTGACTTCAGTTTGAACTGTTCTCTACACATCCCATTGTCATTGTGATTTGAGATTCTAAGTGGAGCCACAGGCCCCAGGGAGGCCTCTCTGGGCCTTCACCTATTTGAGTGTGAAAATGGGAGAATTTCATCAGGGAATAACCCAAAAGTAATGAAGCTGGTACCATGAGAGCAGCAGTGGCAAGGAGCAAGGCAAAGCAATTTCATGAGGAATGACCCAAAACTCTCTCATACAGAGCATTCGATCAGCACAAACTCTCTTATGGATCAGCTATGGCTCTGCCACTTACGAGTTTTTTTAAAGGCATGAATCTCAGTTTCCTTGTTTCTGAAATGGGGACAATAGTAGATGTCATCACCACATCCTAGTGCCCTGGTTGGTATCCAATGGGATCACACACACAAACTTTAAGTTGTTAATTTCAGTGTATTATTATTATCCTGGTGACTGAAATACTATTTCCCAATGCTCTCTGTGCAGAAGCGAGCAAGGATTTGAAGGAATAAGATCATTCCATGCCAGGGGCAAGTTGCAGGCCCTGGGAGATTTCAAGTGACATCCCACATGCCCCTATTTGTATGCAAAGGGAGCTCAAAAGTGAGGCCTCACATGGAGCAGTTAGTTTCGAGAAACAAATTTGAACAATCAAAGGGGGGGCACAAGGAGGACAGCTAACAGGCTCTGCATGAAAGGAAACTATTTAAAACTATAACTAAATGTTAATTATCCCTAGTACAAGTGTACAGGAGGTCCAACCACCTTAGGATGGTTGCCTTGAAAATATTCTCAGTTCCGGATCTTGACCCCCATCTCTGTCCTTGGGTCTCAGTCTTTTTGCAAGAGCACCTCCTTCTTTCTGCTTTTATTGTGTAAATCTGTTTTGGGAAGTGCCTTTCTCCATAGGAGTTTCTCTAACCATAGGATCCATCCCTTACCCAACAGGAGTTCTCCCCTAAATTGGAGTCGTTCCATCTGGAATAATCTGCCATCTTGGGAAGTTACTGGAGAGAGTATAAGATGACAAGGTATTCCATGGAAACCTTTTTTTTTAAATAATAATAAATTTATTTTTTATTTGTGTTCAATTTGCTAACATACAGAACAACACCCAGTGCTCATCCCGTCAAGTGTCCCCTCAGTGCCCGTCACCCATTCACCCCCACCCCCCACCTACCTCCCCTTCCACCACCCCTAGTTCGTTTCCCAGAGTTAGGAGTCTTTATGTTCTGTCTCCCTTTCTGATATTTCCCACACATTTCTTCTCCCTTCCCTTCTATTCCCTTTCACTATTATTTATGTTCCCCAAATGAATGAGAACATATAATGTTTGTCCTTCTCCGATTGACTTACTTCACTCAGCATAATACCCTCCAGTTCCATCCACGTTGAAGCAAATGGTGGGTATTTGTCGTTTCTAATGGCTGAGTGATATTCCATTGTATACATAGACCACATCTTCTTTGTCCATTCGTCTTTCGATGGACACCGAGGCTCCTTCCACAGTTTGGCTATTGTGGACATTGCTGCTAGAAACATCGGGGTGCAGGTGTCCTGGCCTTTCATTGCATCTGAATCTTTGGGGTAAATCTCCTGCAGTGCAATTGCTGGGTCATAGGGCGGATCTATTTTTAACTCTTTGAGGAACCGCCACACAGTTTTCCAGAGTGGCTGCACCAGTTCACAGTCCCACCAACAGTGTAAGAGGGTTCCCTTTTCTTCCATGGAAAACTTTGACATTCCAAGACCTTCAGACTCATCCACTGGGAATGTGGACATGATAATTCTGGTCCCTATATGGCTTTCCATACCCAAGTAAGGGCTAGTTAGACTTTCTTCTTTTTCCAGTTTTCTGGAGTATTATGGAAACAGATACACATATATGCACACACACACACACACACACACACACACACACAGAAGTCTTCTGAAGACAAATTACTTTTCAGAAAAAACTCCAGCTTCAACCCATAAGGAAAGACAGAAACACTTTTTTAACCATACCATCGTTTGGTAGGTTGCTTCTCTCATAGTAGAGTTCATGTTTCAAGTATTAAAACAGAGTAGTATTGTTTGTTTTTTCATTCATCTCTGACTTTTAAAAGTAGCCTCAAACCTTTTGAGAATAAGAAATTTGAAGCACTAGAATTATCATTTGCAATAGTTTAATTAAATTCCTAGACAAATGCCATCCTCCTGCCCAATTCCTGTAGGGTATGGGATTAGTTTCATTCTTCCACTTAAGACTTATTTTCACTCTCATCCAACATGCTTCCTCATGCTTATTTGTGCTTCAGTGCCTTTAACTATTCTGTTCCCCTGACTAGGAATGCCCTTGGAATGATTTTTTTTCATCTTTCAAGACCCACCTCAAGACTCACTCTCTCTGTGAAACTTTTCCTGTCCTCTTTGGCCTACGCTGTCCTCTTTCTCTGACCTTCTACTATGTTCCACAAAATTGAATAAATAATTGTTTTACATATTTTTTCTGTCCTCTTTCTGACCTTCTACTATGTTCCACAAAATTGAATAAATAATTGTTTTACATATTTTTTCCTCTGTCCTCTTTCTCTGACCTTCTACTATGTTCCACAAAATTGAATAAATAATTGTTTTACATATTTTTTCCTCTGTTGCCAGTGTTCTATTTGCCAGTACACATACTAAGTATTTTATACATATTTATTGGTTGAGTGAAATTCCCCAGATGGCTAGAAGTGAGAGAACATTCTTTTTTTTTTTTTTTTTTTTGCAAAACATTCTTGGGTAATGGATGAGAGCTGGTGTTTCCTCGGAGCAAGAGAATGATCATATGACTCTTTATTCTCACTAATTGTGCAACTTTGGGCAACTTACATAGCTTCTGTAAGTCTCAGCTTGGATATAAAATGGAGGTAATGGAACAACCACTTTGTCTTTTTTTTGGAAGAATCAGGAATAAGATACGAAAAGTGGCTAGCTCAGTGCCTGGCATATAGCAGGTGCAATCAATAGTAACTGTCATTACTATTATTGTTGTAATTATGGTTATTCTCCATAGTACCCCGTACAGTTCTGCGCATGTTGATTGACTATTTAATCCTGAACAATGAGACTGTTCAATGTCCTTCATTGATCTGTTTCTGCATGATTTGTTCAGGGTGCAGGAAATCTGTTGAGGAAAACAAGTTGGAGGAGAAACAGGAGGATCTAGTAGGAGTGCCATATCTAAGCATTGTAGTCCAAGTCAGGTAGAAATGAAGACTTTCCCAGTGAATTTCCTGGACTGGCATGAGGTGTGGCAACCATACCTTAGCTTAGACTATGTGAGGAGAGTGATAAACCAAGACTTTGAATAGTGGCTTTTATGAAGCAGCTAAGATAAAAATCTTACCATTCAATTTTTTATTTACAACTTAGAAATTCTAGATTGGTTGACATTGGCTCCATACTTTAAACCAACTGATGGGAAGAAAAATCTGTTATTGATTTACTGGCTTTTTTTTTTCCTCTTTCCTCTGAGCACTGAGTAAAATTCTCTCCAAAACAAGTATTAGGGCCCTCACAGCCCTCAGGGACCTGAAGGGGTAAGTGTGGGATGGGAGGCATCTCATTGCTGGCTTCTAGGGTTGTATCCCTCCTTCAAGCATTCCCTCTGGCAGACCAATCTTCTTCCCCATCCCCAGGGAAGCCCTTGCCCAGCAGAGGGTTCCCAAATCAGGAATCAGCAAACTTGGGCTGTCTTCCAAACAGGGCTCCCTCCACAGCCCCTCCCATGAGCTATCCCCATCTTAGTAGACTCCTTTCCTGAATGGTTTCCTACTTTTGCCATCCTGTCCCCAGAGGGAAGAGTCTAGGGCTGGGACATTCCCATCAAGTAGGTAAAGTTACAAGGAGAAAGAAAGGCTCTGATCATCCATAGAGGCAGTCTCCTGCTCTGCATTAGGGCTATGTCTGAAATAGGGCACCACAATATGAGTGCCAGACACCATGCTGGGTACTCAGCACATGTCATTTAATTTACGTTTCATAACAAACATGGAGAGTGGAACTTACTATCTTGAATAAGACTTGGAGAGCCGAAGCAGCTCACCCAATATCATATGGCTAGTAAGTGGTGGAGCTGAACAAAGCTTTTCCATTGTGCTTTGATCTCTCATAGGACTGGCTTGTTGGGGCTTCCTGGCCTTGGTAAGGTTATACAGGTCACTACAGAGAATTGTGCTCAGATAAGTTAGTAAAAGAGAACAGCCTGGAAGATGGAGCCCTTTCCTTGCTCTACATTACCAGTCCTTCAAAAAGCTGGCCTCAGACCAGGCCCGGCTTCACTCCCACCATATCCTATTTGATAAGGAGTTGCAGAACCAGTAAGATGCAAGGGGAGGGGGAGGGGGACGTCTGGGTGCCTCAGTGGCTGAGCTCCTGCCTTTGGCTCAGGTCATGATCCTGGGGTCCTGGCAATTGAGTCCCACATCAGGCTCCCTGCAGGAAGCCTGCTTCTTCCTCTGCCTATGTCACTGCCTCTCTCTGTGTGTCTCTCACGAATAAATAAATAAAATCTTAAAAAAAAAAAAAAAGATGCAAGGGGAGGGACATAAACTTTGCCACTCCATGGGGAAAGGGGGAGTGATCATATTTAATCCACACTGGGTCTCCAGAACAATTTGTTCCCAGGGGGGCCTGGGGGCTCAGTTCCTTACTGCACTTCATTTTCATATTGTACTTTGTGTTTTGCAAAACATCTCAGGAAGTATTATTTCATTCAATTCTCTTTTCTAAACACAGCAGCAGGAGAGATTCTTTTTAAGACTCAAGGCAGATTATGGCATACCTCTGCTGAAAACCCTCCAGTGGCTTCCATCCTACTCACAGTCAAAGTCAAAGGCCTTACAAGGTCCTGGCCCATCTAGTCCCACTTCCCTAGGACCTCAGGGTTCCTATACCCCCCATCCTCATCCCCTCCATAGTTCTGGCCTTGCTGTATTTGAATGTACAGACTCATCTTTGCCTCAGAACCTTTGCATTTGCCATCCCACTGCCTGGAATGCTCTTCCCCCAAATATGCTCTGGGGTTACTTCTTTACATCCTTTGGGTCGAAGTCTCAACAGCAGCCTCTAAGAGATGCCCTTGCCGATCTCTCTCCAGCACTCCTCATTTCCCTTCATGATTTACTTTTTGCCAAGACACTTATCACCATCAGATATTCTGTAGGTTTAGTTTATTCACTTATTTACCTGCTCCCCCCACCCCTGCCGTGAAGCTCTAGAGAGAGAGAGACTTTTACCTGTTTTGTTTATGACTATACCACCCCCCATCTTGCCCTGGGGACTACAGTAGTACCTGACCCAGACTCATGATCCATAAATATTTAAATTCAATATGAAATATTGAATGAGAGCATGAATTCTTATAGCAATGATATTTTTTAGTCAAAGTAAGTATTGTGTTATCAGTTTTACAGATGAAGAAACAAAAGCCCAGGAGTTTCCGTGGCTGGTCTAAGGTCATGCAGATGGTAGTAGAGCCATCTAGAACCCTGGGCCATGACCTGTAGCCCTGGGTCTTTTAGGCAGTCAATTGCTGACTTCCCTTGTGGCTATTTCCATGCAGGGACATGAATGACTCTAATATGGGTTCAGGACAGGGCTGATCCACAGTCACGCAGACTTTCACTATAGTGAGAAGAGGGTATCTCACTATTGTCATTTCCTGGACAGAGAAATATGCATCTCTGCCCGCTGGGTTCAGAGCGGTAGTAATTATGAGAGTCTGGAAGGAAGTGAGAAAAGCATCGGGGACATTTAACAACCTTCACTGACCTGCTAATTATTATTTACAGTAAGACAGAGCATTTCCTCTGCGGAGGCAAAGACATAGAACATATTATATATATATATGCTTGAATCCCCATAGCACTCTCTGGAAGCAGACAGAGAACAGAAAGAATGAATGGGCAGGTCAGAATGGACTTAGCCTTAGGAGATGAAAGGAATGAATCCTCACTGTCCTTTATTAAATTCCTCCCAGAAACTCTCCAAAGATGATATTAGAAAATATGAGAATCACATTGTAAACTCTTCAGAGGCTGGATCCTATTTTCATGCATCTCCTGCTGTTGTGATGCACAGCTTTGTGATGGCAGGTTGGAGAAGTGTGTCTGAATTGACTGCCAAGGCTGAAAGAGGCTTTGATTCTGGGCTCTTCCAACCCTGTCCCCAGGGCATGGACCATCCCTGGCCCGGCGCTGCCCAAGCCCTCCACCTCCACTGACAGAGGCTCATACCAACTATAGCAGTCCTTTGTCTTATTATACTTCTTAGGTTGAATTACTGTGAGGCTCCTGTGAGGCTCACCCTTTAGTTCTCCTTCTGGACTCTGGAGTCAAAGAGGGTAAGTCTACTAAGTTAGTGTCAGCTAAGCACTTGTACCTACAACAAACATGTTCTCAGTATCTCACAGGCTCTAAAAGGCAGAACTCGGCAACTAGTGGTTCTTGAAAGCAAGACTTCCCTGAAAGTCCTCCCATCCTCCCAGGGTGTGTGTGTGTGTGTGTGTGTGTGTGTGTGTGTGTGTGTGTGTGTTATGGGGTGTGGACTGAGTGTTTCTAGTGTGATGGTGCAGAGCATGGTGTTGGAGTCAAGCTGTCTGGGCTCTGCTCCTGGCTGTGTCACACAGCTACGTGGTTTACATATGACACCTAGCCTCTCTGTGCCTCAGTTTCTCCATCTGTAGACTGAAAATAATAATAGTGACACCTTCATAGAGTTGTGAAGATCAAATGAGCTAATCATGTCTGTGAAGTATTAGCACAGTGTCTACCTCGCTCATTGGTAGCACTTGATCCTGTGAGCCCTTATATGCTATTCAGCATCCTTCAGGAGGAAGCACTGATTATAATGTGCAGAAGATACCTGGGGGTCCTGGTGGCATTATCCTCAGTGCCACCCCTTCAGTCCTGCTCTTCTTCCCTTCCTCTTTATTCTACTCCATCCTTTCCCTAGTCTAGTCCCAAGAGACTGTACTCCCAGCTGAACAGCCACTCCTTCTAGGGGGATGTGGTCTGAGACACATTCATAGGGGACCAGAGAAATCTGAAATTCTTCAAGGTCCAAAAGAATGATTCAGAGGGTGACACCTGAGTGTGGTGAGTGAGACAGGATATTTTGGGGGGTAAAGGGAAAAGTCTGCGCAGTATCCCCTCACACCAAGCGCCCCTTGACTCACCCAATGTGGAACATTGGTTGGATGTGTCAGCAGCATCATATCTTTCTCAAATGCCTTAATGGTAACATTCTCTACCTCTCAAATCATGACAAGCCTTCTGATATGGCAAGCCTGCATATTTGAATGAATTGCCAGATTCCTTTAGTCAGAACTAGTGCTAAATCACATAAAATTAGAAGAAAAAATGATTGGCAAATGGTATTAATGTTCCAAATGTTGGATGGGTTAGAAAAAAAAAAGAAAAGAAATATAAAGAAAGGAAGCTGATACTTTTGAGAATCTGTTGTCACCAGGCCTGTGTGAGGCGGTTAGCGTGCACCCTCCTTCCACGGCCCATGCGGTGGTGGTCATATTCTCCTTATCTTCAAAGATGAGCAGTCAGCAACCCCAAGGAACCTGCATTGAGTCAAGAAATCAAGAATCCCAACCCCAGTGGGTCTGTATCTGAAGGGAAAAACCTTGAGGAAGTAGGGGAAGTTTCGAGCCAGGAATCAGGGGACCTGGTTTCTAATCATGAGTACTGATGCGGGCTGGCTTCTGTTTCTTCGCATATGAAACAGGAATGAGAATATCTATTTAAATTTCTCCCAGGGTTTGTAAAGTTGAGTTTTGATCATTTTATTCATTTATGTGTAATATTTACTTATACGCACATAAACAGAAACATGCCTCCCCGCCACAGAACTACCAATGTCCATTCCTTGGGCCCCAGCTCTGGCCCCACGCCCTGGATATAAGGCCCTAACTGTGTCAGTACTTACTTTCAGTGATTCCTACCAGATGCTTAGATAATTCCCTTATACACCTGGGTCTTGAACTTGTTCCCTCTCTGCTATTACAGGGATTTTAGCACATTTACACTATCTGTCCTTTTCTCTGTATTTTTGCATAATACTGTTATCTTCCTAATCTCATGGTTCCTTTCATAGTTTGAAGTAATATACTTAAATTTTTGTTTTGTGATTCATCAACTTTTAGGCAGTACTTATTGTCTTGCCACTGGAACAGAAGTGCCACGGGGGTGAGAACCTCTGTCCCTTTGGCTCCTTGCTGCCTTCCAGGGCTGGGGATCACCCTGACACAAGGAGGCACTCGCTTGCTATTTGTCGGATGAAAGACTGTAACATCAGCCAAGAGGACACCTGCACTTCCTTCCCCACCCCCCCTCCCCCACTTCCTTGTCAGAACTGTACTAGTATTCACTTTACCTTTTCAGGGTTTTTAAGATTTATATTCTAGGTCTTCCAAGTTGCATCTGTAGGCTGGTTTGAGACCCTGAAAAGAGATACACAGCATATAAAATACTGTGATTATGAAAATATTACATACTGCAGAACCAAGCAATGTGACCAAATTGCCATCCCGAACAAGGAGACCTTGGGTAGAGAACATTCCAGAAGCCAAGGCCAGATGGATGTTTCTTTTTTTTTGTTTTTTTAACACAAGCAAATGCCATCGCAGCCCGTTGTTATCTATGGAGGAGAGTTGAGGGCTGTAAAACTCAGAAAGGCCTTTAAATAGTGACTCCAATAGCGCCTGGGTGGCTTAGTAGGTTAAATGTCTGACTCTTAATTTCAGTTCAGATCATGATCTCAGGGTAATGGGATTGAGCCCTGCATCAGGGTCCCTGCTGGGCAAGGAGTCTGTTTAAGATTTTCTCTCTTCCTCTGTCCCTTCCCTTCCCTCTCTAAAATAACTAAATAAATAAATAATAAAAACAAATAAATAGTGACTCTATAGACCACCCCTATTCTTTCTAGCTGTGGCTCTGATTTGGGAGTATCTCCAGTGCTTTGCTGGGAAGGGTGCCTCCTCCAGGCTAGTTCTCTTCCTGTATGTGTTTCTGGGGTGTAGATAATTCCACTCAGCGTTACCCACTAACATGATCTCATCTTCTTTGAGTTCTAGGCATTTGTAAAATCTTCTAGATTGCTGTTGGGATCCTTTCGTGTTTGTTATGGATTTATTCTTTTGCATTTATTTCGTGTTATTTCAACAAGATTTGGGAGGAAGTATAGAGATAAAAGGAGGCTCAAGATACCATTCTGAACTTGAGCACTTATTTTGAAACTTTTAAAATTGATGAATATTTCTTCAGGGAAGAACTATGAGGCCTTATGGTTCAGGTAAGGCAGGTTGTTTCAAGTGGGTGTTCGATGGGGTCAGAGAACCAACATTTGCATCCCAAAAAACAGGGCTGTGTCATGTCCTTAGAGATAAATGAACAGTCCCATAGGTGCTACCTTGAGAGGTCATGTGTCAATGAGATGAGAAAAGAGAAAATAGTACTGGGATGAGAGGAAAGATGACAGGAGCATTTCATAGTTTATTTTCAAGTGCCAATAATTTGTATACCTGGAGATTCACTTTGCAGGCAAACAAACTGAGACTCATTGAGCTAAAGTTATATAGCAAGAAGTGTTGGGCTGGTGATAAGCAGAAGGAAGACTGCAACCTAGTTCTGTCTTTTACATGTTCTGTGGGTAAATAAAATTGGCCTTGTAGGTGTGGTGGGGACTGGGTGAAGCGACACATGGAGCGTCCCCGGCACAGTGTGGGTTCTTAGGGACTGTTAATCCTCATTCCTTAGAGGCCATGGGATGGACCAGCACAGAAAAAGATGAAAGATCTTTATACCAGCTCTGTTTGGTTTATTGCAGTCAGTTTCATATCTTCATTCTGTCATTCTGTCTCTTTTTGTCTGTTTATCTCCCTGTCTCTTCTCCACTCCCACCCCAACCCTCAGAGCTAGTAAAATCTTTAAGCAGACTTTGAAAGAAAATTGCATGGTATCAGCCACAGGAATGTGCTACCATTTCACAGTGGCCATCCGCAGCTCTCTCCCAGGACCCCAGATGGAGAAGCCCAGCTGGGCACAAGAGCCTTTAGTGGGTCAGCGGGGGAGGATGGGTGTTTCCTGGATGCTCTTTTGCCCTCTCAGACATTTCCCTTAAGATAGAATGATCCCCCAGTTAGGGGACCCTAGACCCCTGGTCTAAGGCAGTCACTGTCGTTCCATGGTCAGGGGCTGCGGCAACGTTCTACTGAGCTCCTTATCACCCCACTTATGGAGGTGTTGCTGGGAAATCACTGTTGGGGCCTGAGGGAAGCACATTATGGCATAATCAGGGCTTGGCAGAGGATGATTTTAAAAGTGCTTTGTCTTCTTCTACAATGCTACCTGCAGATCTACTTGGTCACTTTGCCAGCAACAGTTCATAGGTCCACGTGACCGCCAGGAAAACTGGCATGCCCCTTGCCCACCAAAGTCTGAGTTAGCCCTGCCTTGTGCCCACCAGCCTCTTGTCTATAGACATTTCTTCTCGTGGTAAAGCAGATGCCACCACCATGAGCTCCCCAAACTCCCCAGGTCAAGCCTCTCCTTCCACCAACCTCACTAGCTGTGTGACTTTGAGCAGTTTACCTAACCTCTCTGTACCTCAGTTCCCCCAACTCCAAAGTGGAGTGTTAACTTCAAAGTGGAGTTACCAATAGAGTTTATCTCAGAGGATTGGAATGGGAATTCAGGGAGTTAGTTTATATATGAAAAGCCCTAGGACAGTGTTCTCAACTTCATGCTGCCCAGAGCCCCTGGAGGGCTTGTTAAAACACAGATTGCTGGGTCCCACCCCAGAGTGTTCCTTCAGTTTGCATTTTTTTTCTTGGTTTGTTTATTTATTTATTTATTTATTTATTTATTTATTTATTTATTTATTGTATATTTTTTAGTTGGAGTTCGATTTGCCCAAAACCAGACAAAGATCCCACCAAGGAGAATTATAGGCCAATATCCCTGATGAACACAGATGTAAAAAGTCTCAACAAGATACTAGTTTGCATTTCTAACCAGTTTCCAGGTGATAGCTATGCTGCCTGAGGACCCTCCTTTTTAGAACAATGCTGCCGGGGGAACTAGCACTGTATGATTTGTTATTCATCATTTACTTGAAAGATTAAAAAAAAAGGAATGCCACAGTATCTTTGGAATACATGGCCTGATTAAATAGTACTTTCAGAAGATTCTGGTTATCAAGGGATTAGCTAGCCCTCCTACAGAGCTGGAAGGCCTGGAGGAGGATTAGAAGGTGGTGGGGACCAGAGACAAGCAGAGCAGCCTAGAGGCATTTCAGTATCCAGGAGCCCCATGGGCCTCTCTCTGCTGCTGAATTTATGGGTCAAAAAATGAGACAGGCTCTGGGGAGCCAGATAAGGCCTGCCTTGCCTCACTCTCCAAGTATTTTGGTCTCAGCGTGGTACCAGGTGCCGTGGAGAAATCATGACACGAAAGCCTGGGCCCCTGCCTTCAATGATCTCACTTACCCAGCGATGTTTACCACACACCAAACAATAAGAAGACACTGTAGGTGCTTAAGATCGGACACGGTGTCACCATAGATGCTGTCAGAGGTGACTCTGGGTCACAGTGCTGGAGACGGTGCACCACGCTGACCTGTGCTGCAGGCTTTCTCCCCCGTATTCTAGTTGTATGGCCTTGGAGAAGATGCTCTAGCTGGCTGAGCCTCAGTTATCCCCTCTGTGATGGACAGGACTGCCCCCTCCCAGGGTCCCTGCGACAACATGAAGCACTGTGGAGCCCTGGGAGAGCAGGGACCTGTATATCCCAAGCACTGCGGCATCCCTGGCTGGTCCCCGGGGGTGTGGCAGGTGTGCCTTACTTTTGGTGGAATGAGCACACTCGGGAGTGCAGCGCTCACAGGGTGGGCTCAGCATGGGTGACCATCCTTGCTATTTGGGGTGAGGACTGGCCTGATTAGGGGAGGCCATTGGAAGATGCAGCAAGGGCTCTGGATCAGGAGGGACGGCCGGGAAGAGGAGGGCAGGAGAAAGAAGGTATTTCGGATGTGGCCGAGGGCATAAGGCAAGGTGGGGAAGCGAGCAAGGAGCAGGGTGTAGTCTGGGGAAGTGAGGAGGGGGAAGGCTGAGGAATAAGCCTGCTGGGTAGGGGGCTGGTGAGGGAGGGGAGCCCCAGGGCCTGTGCTTCCAGCAAGGGCTGTTCCTCTCCCCACGACTGCCTTCTCCTAAAAACCAAGAGGCAAAGAGCACAGGTCACAGTTTCATTTTGTTTCCCTTCTAACTGACAACGTGTTTTGTTTTGTTTTTTTAAAGATTTTATTTATTCACGAGAGACACACACACACACAGATTGAGAGAGAGAGAGAGAGAGAGAGAGAGAGAGGGAGAGAGAGAGAGAGAATGAGAGGCAGAGACACAGGCAAAGGGAGAAGTAGGCTCCATGCAGGGAGCCCGACGTGGAACTCGATCCCAGGACTCCAGGATCAGGCCCTGGGCTAAAGGTGGATGCTAAACCACTGAGACACCCAGGGATCCCCAACAACGCATTTTGATAGAAAAGATCAACCCAGGCATAAAGGACCATTTCATAACGTTCTCCCATCGTGTCTCGGAGCCTTAGATCATTCCGTGCTCAGGAGGCTTTCCACAATTTGGCTGCAGCTTAACATTCCAACTTCATCTCCATTTTTTCCCCGTATAGGACTTTGCTGGCTCCCAAAACCAGGGTCCTACCTGAAAAACTCCTATTCAACCTTCAGGACCCAGTCAGTGCCTCCTCCCTACCCCGGCCCAGTAAGAAGAGGTAACTTGTGCTGCAGCCCACATTTCCGGGGCCTCCAGCCTGGAAGGAGAAACACAGTTGAGCAAAGCTCCCTGGTTCCAGCCCCAGCCCCCCGGTGACTCTGGGAGTCTCAGCCGCCCTTCCAAAGCCTCCTTCTCTAGTTTTCCTCTGAGTCTCCAGAAGGTGTCATCTGTGTGCTCCTGTGTGCAGCTGTCTATCCCCTCGTGACATTTGTCAGCTTCCTTATCTGCTGAACGGGGGGCGGGCTGCCAGGTTGTGCAGCTCCTGTCAGCTGCTGCCATCTGAGGCCACAGCGTGGAAGGCTGTGCTCCCTTTCCCGCCGTCCCAGGGCCGTGGCCTGGCTCCAGGCCTGCGCTGCGGCCCGAGTCCTGAATGCAGACAATGAGAGTACAAGGCTATGAACAGGCTGTGGATAGCTCACACTCGCCTTGCCCTTCCGTGCACCAGGACGACCCTGACCGCTTCCGTGGAACCTCCGCCTTCCTCCTCACACTTGCCCAGAAGCAAGCACGGATGGTGCTCCCATTCTACAGGCGAGGACCCCAGCACCGGCGGCGCTCAGGTGTCTAAGTGACCTGATATCTGCGCACGTTTTCAAGGCTGGGAGAGGGCAGCTGTCAGTGGAAACCCAGGTCAGCTCGGCTCCAGAGTCCAGAGCCTTCGTCTGGCTGCCCTGGTGGGCCAGCAGCTCCCTCGAGATGCAGCAGTGCAGTCAGGCCTGCCTGTTCCCTCGGCAGCCGCTCAGCTGGAAATCTTGCCTCGTAGCAGAAGCTCAACAACTACTAAATGATTGAAGGGATACATAATCCGAATCTTCTTCTCATTGGACCCCCTCACCCTCAACAGAGGGGTCCAGGGAGGGTCTCCATATCCTTCGCCTAACCTTCAAAATCACATCACTGATGTCACTTAGATGGGTTTCCTGTAAAGCAGGCTGAGGTGCCAATATCTAGGAAATGGAACTCCCATCTCAAAGGTTCAGTGACGACAAGGCCACCCTGGCTGGTTTTGCCCCCACCTGCTCATGCAGGCCTCAGCCCTCTGCGGAGCCCTGCCCCGTCATTTGGGGAATCCGGGGAGCATATGCCACATGCGCCAGTACTGGTTGCTACGTGGTATTCTCTCTCCCCTCCTTCCCCCCTCGAGGCCCTCCTGACGATGTCCTCTCTATGCATGGCCCCCCTGAGCTGCCTCACTCTGTGCCCGAACCCACTGCAGGAATACAGCCCACCACATTCAGGGCCTTCTCCTCTGAGATGGGGGCTGGTCCTCACAGTGCCAGGGCCATGCTGTCATGCTGTATCTGCTTAGATGTGAGGGGACCGTTACCCTACTCTGTGTCACACATTCCATCATCTGGGTCAGATGATGATGTGAGTGCCCCGTGACTTACCATATCCTTTGGAAATCCTCTCCACCAGCTTCACATAGCAGCCCCTCTATCCACAGTGCCCCAACGCATGTTTGGGACTGGCAATTATGTGTGTGTGTGTGTGTGTGTGTGTGTGCACTTGAATTGCACATGTGACTCCACGCTGTCCTCTGTCCCCTCCTTGCTCCCCACACTACACACTAGGCCGCTCCTTGCTTTTCTTTCCTCACGATGTTAATCAATCCCGGAATATAGACGTTTGCTGGTCTTGGCTCCTCACCCTCCTCCCCGCTCATCAGGCAAATCCAGCCACATATGGATTCGTTTTAAGGATTATCTGGGACCCCCTCCTCCTGACCATCCCCTAGCTACAGACTTAAGAAGACCAGCTCCTCAGTCCAGACATCAGGTGAGCCAGCCTACTGGGGGAGATGGAGGGCGGATTGAGCTTTATCAACAGGTCTGGCATTTCCAGATTTAAGGCCTGGATTTACTATGAAGCTGATGAGGGCTTAGGTTTCAGGACCTCCTTCCCTGATTTGCATGGAAGAGGCCCCAGGGCTCTTATGTCTTTATAAAATTGGCAAAAGTAAGTTATTTTAAGGCAGTCAGTTAAGTGCTGGTTTTTCTGTCCCCGTCTTACCTCCAGTACCTTCCTTCCTGTTAAGTGACATTGGAGTGGCCATGGGCATCCTGGGGGATCCAAATAAAGGGCAATTAGGTTGTTGCCATTTCCATGCATAGTTAGGTTATTGCAAACCCTCCTGATGTAGGAATGGCGGGAATATTCCTATTACCTAAGGGGTAGACTTGTCCCACGTCATGGCACAAAGATGCAGGCCCAGAGTCATCTCTCACTGTGACTGTGTCCTATGGCACCTGGCACTGGCAGTATGAGACAGCAGAGGAGAAGCCAGATATTGATGTGTGGAACCAGAAGCCATGTTGTGGAAAGTTCTTTTCAACATTACATGTCCAAAATTTTAAGTGGAAGATTAGGCATCTCACCAGTGCCTAATGAAAACTATTACTGCAAAATACCATAAAAACCCGAAAAAGCAAATTTTGATCAATCATGCTGGAAGAAAGACTAAATTGCCTTTCCTGCCCACATAAAGAAAATAATACATAATAATCAGCTACAGAAATGATGCCTCAAAAAAAAAATGCAAACAAAAACATAGGAAAAGAAACCCAGTAGTAAGGAGGTGTGTCAGAAAGTTAATTGATAAAGATACTACAGGCATCATCTTGGCTTTTATAATATTTTGGTATTTTACGGCTTTTTAAGATTTTTGTAATATCTTGCATTTTCTTTGCTTCATTGTAAATAAAAATTCACATTTTAAACACATAATTCCAACAGAATTCATTCTTTGTAGCGTACTTCGTATTTTTTTCTTAACTTTAAGTGTAATTAGCTTCAGGCTAGTTCTAATTGTATTAGCCTGAAAGGAATGGTATTGGCTTCAGGCCCACATAATCTGCATCTGTCCTGGACATGGAGTTAGTCTTTGGACCCCTGCCCCCTTCTTGTCTGAACGTCTGCAATGCTGGGGTAAGGTGGGGAGAGACCCCTTTGTCCCTGTCAGTTTCAGTCATGGCAGCCATAAGAAGGTGTCTTTCTAGGTGTCTGGGTGTCTTTGTAGGCTTTTTCTCCTCAGATCTTCTTATTCTCCCCCTGTTTTCTTAGCTATGATGCCTCAGGACTTGCTGCCCAACCCAGCCTCAGTCAAGACTCCAAAACCAGTTTCTTCGTGCCTTCTGCTCTGCAGGCTCCCCTCCTGAGTCCAGCCAGACTTCGGTGGGCCCTGTCTGCAAGGTGATGTTGGCCTTTCCCTTCTTTTGTTCTTTGTTCTCTTCACAGAGAGTCTAAAGACGTGCTCAGGGTAGACAAAGCTCTATTACTAAACAAAAATCCCATGCAACATCCTCATTGCCCGCAGTTCTGGAAAGAGAGGCCCAGAAACATTACCCCTTGCCTGAGTCTCCAAGACCAGGGTTTGTGAGGGGTAAAGGAAAGGTGTCTCTACTACTTTTTGAATTGGTAATATTTGTATTTGAGGTCTCAACCCAAACATAGAGAGGCATGAAGACACCCCCGTGTCCTCCTCCATCAATGTGACAACTTTTCTGGTTATCGGTTAACTTCCACTCCCACTAGGTGGAAAGACCATTTTATTTGTAGGTAGAAGATGTGATAATGACTCTGCTACTAATTCACTGAGTGTCCCAAAACAGTTCATTTCCCTCCTGGCCTTCATTTTCTCATTCACAGGATGAACCGATTAGGTTATATGATTGCCACAGTTCCCCAAGGTAAAAATTATCATGAGTTATGAATCATTATGACTGCAAATTTCTTTTTTTAAGATTTTTTAAAATGTATTTATTCATGAGAGACACACAGAGAGAGGCAGAGACATAGGCAGAGGGAGAAGCAGGCTCCCTGCGAGGAGCCTGATGTGGGAATCGATCCCAGGACCCTGGGATCATGACCTGAGCCAAAGGCAGATGCTCAACCACTGAACCACCCAGGCACCCTGTGCTTGCAAATTTCTAATTGAATGGAGCTTAACTACTAATCTTTGCAGAACTGGAACTTATATTACCTCAGCTCAGCATTGAGAAGAAATCACAAGAAAACAGATCTGCATTAAGGAAAACAGATGGGAAAACAGCAACGAAAACCAAATTTCAGTACAATATTTTATACCAACTACAGCTGTAGTGTTCTATGGTCATCAAAGCCAATAATCTAAAAGGTCAGTGATGTTTATTAGATTTTAGTAACTAAGGTAGGCAACCAGCAGAAGTATTTTAGAAAGATTAGCACCTTCAAGGTGGACTTTTTGCTATTGTTATTTGTGTGGTTGTTATTTGTGTGGTTATTGTTATTTGTGTGGTTGTTATTTGTATTGTTATTTGTGTGGTTGTTTTGCTATTTATTTGTGTGGTTGTTATTTGTGTGGTTGCTATTGGTATTTGTGTGAAAAAAAAAAAAAAGCTTGTTCTCAGGATTCTCTGTCCTCTCAACAGTTATGGTTAGATAACATCTTGTCACCTCTAAGTATGCACAGACCCTCTATCCTCTGTCATTGTTAGCGAAAGCCCTACCTACCCTTCGCTTTCTCAGTTAAGAAAAAAATAAATGGCTGAAGGAAGAGAGGAAATCCAGAATATTGGAAGATAGCAGGGACTTCTCTAACATGACTGAGGACAAAGGCAGTGGAGAGAGACCAACATGGCTTCAAACACTGGTTCCAGGAACTTCCAGAAAGAATAAAAACACAGGGGACAGCTTGGAATGGTAGAAAGACAGAAGGATGCAGGAGTCATCCAGGTCCAATCAGGAAAGAGGGACATTTTGGTGGGGTTGAAAGGTTCTTCAAGGCCATCTTTCTGCATTTGTTGAGTCAATGCTCTGTGACTAGCCTCCTTCAGATTCCCAGGTCTCTGGGGAAGAGCATTCCAGACAGGCATGGGAGGCAAAGGAGCATGCCAGCTTCAGAAGAGGGTCAGCCTCATTGTTACGGAATAGCTTAGCCTCTGGTTTATACATCAGCCCCTTATGTGTTTGGTTGTCAAACACCTGCCTAAAAGAAATTATCTTTCATTTCTGGGTATATATGGGCCAAATCTAACTGCTGGATATGCCAGGCTGAGGATCGGTATGTGGACTGCAGAAACTTCATCAAGCTACTGCTTTCCTGGTTACTGGCCCAGCCCTGATGATACATACTCCCTCTCAACAAACTTCGTAACTGTAACAGAGCTCAAAACACATTTTGCAAATAGATGAGGGCCATCACTGCACTTTGGAATATACTACTTAGCCAATATAAATAGTTTTCTTTCTTTTCTCTCTCTCTTTCTATTTTCTTTCTTTCTCTTTCTTTCTTTCTTTCTTTCTTTCTCTCTCTCTCTCTCTTTTTTTTTTTTTTTTACCAAATTTGGTAGTCTGGTTTATCACTCCCTTTTGCCCTCTGGCAGTTGCAACATATGCCAGTGGTTTGTTGTGAAGCACTGGATCTTTGGGGTTGATGATTTGTCGCTTGGGTCTATGTGGCAAAAGAGGTGGATTCCAAGAAACACATGTTTAAGAAATTCAGGAAGGAGCAAGGAAGTGGATATGATCATTGGCTAATTGGTTTGTTAGGCCAAAAATGCCTTTTGGTGCTCACCACAGCACCGGCGCCAACTCTTAAGCAGCAGTGACCTCCCTTGAGGTCGCTGTGTGAATGACTATGATAAATGGCTGGTTTTGGAAGGTTCGGGATTTTTCTCTCTTTGCTTGTTCTTTTTTTTTTTTTTTTTTTCCTCCTTTGGTTGTTTGGGATCTTATTGAAAATCACAAACCAGAAAGAAAACAGCTGCCAAGATCAGTGGTGAACATTTCAAGAGTCAAGTTACTGTGGCCTGTGGCTCTCAGTTCCACTTGAAGAAAATTCAGATTGCTCTGGTGATCTCCCAGGACATTTTCCCTAAAATACTCACTTACCCTTGGTTTACCAATGAGCAGGAGGTGGAAATGGGCAGAAGGGTCAGTCAAAATAATGTGGCAGGATAAATATATATCCCCTCTCTGCACCATCACCACCCCCTCCTCCCCACCCCACCAGCCCAATAATTGTGTCTATATGGGACTAACACTGAGTCAGAGGCTTTGGAACAAAAGCAAATCCTAGAGGCTAAGGACATGGTTTGGGGGGAAATTGAACAATTTTGTAGGCAGGCTCCCAGTGTACCTTCAACAAGTGATTCTGCGGCTGCTTGAGGTTAAGGCACTAGGTCAGCCTATGAGCGTTTGTGGAAGAGCAGAAGGACCTGTAGGGAGGAGAGCTGCTTTCACAAAGTAAAGACCAGGCTAGTAGAAAAGCCTGAGCCGAGAGTAAAGAGTCATGCTTTCTTTCTAAGTCTTGCTTTCCTTCTTGCTAAACTGAGAGATCTCAGCAAATGAGTTTGCCTGTGTGGATCCTACTTGCCCCACAATCGATGATGCCCTCCATCCTTTGATGACAAGCTTTCCTTCTATGTTTACTCAAACTCACCTCAAATATTCGTGTCCCCCCTAGATGTTTTCACTGTTACCCTGGGGTGAATCACATAAAGCCAATTTCACGCTGTGATCAAACACATCACATCTTCCAGCACAGTATATTCTATAGTAATAATGTTATTAGTTTCTATCAAGTTGTGGCACAAGTATACCCCAAGGGGAAAAAACTGGAATTGTGGAATGTTTTAAAAAATAATTTCTCTTATCAACAGTGCCACAAATAGTGACTAAAAATATATTGTGCAAAGAGAGGCTGTTGGGACAGCTTTGGAGATTAATTTAGGATCATTTATATTTAGCATCTTATTTTCAATGCAAAAATATTTTTAACGCACTTAAAACAATGTCTTCTTAAGAAAGCTAAAATTCCTTAATTGTCATTTACACCACTAAATTGCTTAGATTTGCCTGTGCCCTCAGGGTGCATAGATTCTACATTGGAGAGGTCTGAATTAATAAGATGTTATTATATTTACTTTTGGAATGCGTTGGACCATTTGTTAACTGTTGAATCACCCTAAGCTAGAGAAATGAATCTGATGTGGTCCACAGAATATATGAAGCAGAAATTCCTTTATCTAAAAACTCTAGGATATATAGAGTTAAATTTAATCCAAAATGAGATTTCCTGAGGTCTTGAATGCTAATATGTACCGCATTAGCCTCGAGATGGGTAGGGTCCTTCATAACAAAATAGAAAACTTGCCAAATCTGGTATCTTAAAACAGTAATGTAGACTCCAGCCTTCTGATTACATTCTTTGGATATTAAAATTCAGTTTGACCTAGATTCAAAGTGACTAGATACTTTTCTTTTTCTTTTTTCTTTTTTTTTTCTTTATAAATTTCAGGGAACTTCCATATGAAGGCAGAGGAACTGTATCTAAATCTCTCTTTTAAAGACACTCATAAAAATGCACTCAGCGCTAAAAGTTTCCACCCAAGGAAATGAACAAAACAAGTTGGATTCAAAGGCAACAACAGCAAAAAAGAAGAAAAGAGAATTCCACAATTAGACTTCAACATGGAAATATGTTCTAAATAATTTAAGTAATTGTGGTCAAATAAAGAACAGAACAGGCAAAGAGCTTTCGTTTTTGCAGGAGCAACATTTTGGTTTCTTTCCCTGTGCCCATCAGCATTGTAAAATGTTTGTGCTGGGAGAGATGTCATGAGTCACCCCCTCTTCCAGGCCCCCTTAGCAGAGGAGGAGCCCAGAGAGGCAATAGAGTTGGCCACTGTTGGGGAGCCAAGTAGTGGTAGACTAGATTAACTGGAGACTTGAACTCAGCCCTCTCCCACATCCCACACCACTAGCAGTGCATCCTAATAGGCACATAATAGGCCTTTGTGGGAGTGAATGGATTTTATACTTCAAGTTCTTACCGGGAACCAAGTCAATCAAAAGTCATCCATCCTTTTTTTTTTTTTTTTAAGATTTTATTTATTCATTCATGAGAGACTCAGAGAGAGAGAGAGAGACAGAGACAGAGACATAGGCAGAGGATAAGCAGGGTCCCTGTGGGGAGCCTGATGCCGGACTCAATCCCAGGACCCTGGGATCACGCCCTGGGCCCAAGGTAGACGCTCAACCACCGAGCCACCAAGGCATCTCAAAAGTCATCCATTCTTTCTCAAGGCTGTTTTTTTCTCCAGACATTTCTTCTCAATCTGATTTCCTGGATTCAAGAAAAGATTAGGAAGAAGGCAGTTGAATTGGGCAGAGGTTTTTCTCCACACTGAAGTTTGGGCTGGGTGAAAAGATGCAAGATAAAGAGAAAAGGATTACTCAGAAAGAGTTATTATTATATGTGATATTATTATATCAGATATTATTATATCTGATATTATTATATCAGAATGTGTTCTGAAACTCATTCTTCCATGTTTTAATAGGATTGGTAGCTAAGTCTGTGTTCTCTGTTTCTGAGGGAGTTAAAAGTCGTCCTCTGTAGAACAGAATGGGTGTTTACTCATTGTTGAATGAATAAGCAAATATGGGAGGGAAAGAGTGCTATGTGTTTTCTGTACAGTATCTTGTTGAAGTCCCTCTAGCTCTCTGGAAGCAATCATCATTCCCACTTCCTGAGGCTCAGAGGACATAATGGCCAGCCCATGGTATTAAACAACTTTTTTGTATACTTCATGCTTTCCCCACTTGCTTCCTAATGAAAGAATCCCACTCTTCCCATCAACTCCTTGGTTTCTTTATGAATTTTTTTATTTAGGGAGAAAAAGGAAAAAGATAGGCCTCTAATGCGTGGCTGAAACCACAGATGAATAGCAAAAATCAAAATGGCTTTGGGTTGGCAGCTGCCAAACGCCATTGAACAAAAGAAGTTGCATGCCCATTTGGAAGGGGAGGAGGGTGAAAATGGGTGACAGCCCTAATGCTTTGTGATTTGTAACTGCCTTACTTAATCCTGTTTCCAATTTAACAGTACACTCGAGGTCAACAGAGTCCTACATTCAAAGAGGCTTTGTGGTGTCTATATAATGATACTCATATTGAATTCTTGAGTTCCTCTTTCTGAAGAACCTAGCATAACTTCATTGGCATGGTCTTCCAATGAGAGGAGAATAGCAACTCTGTTTATCCCCGTATGTCTTGTGTCTGCCTCGGGGAATGACATCACCTCTCACTGAGTATATTTCAACTAACGGAGAAGGTCAGGAACAATGACTGGCATTGCCCTTTCCTGGATCCCACTCCATCTCAGAAATGAGCTTTTTATAAGGTCAATGATTCACTTACCAGGTAAAGTAAACAAAGAAACATTTGTCAAGTTAAAAAGGATTGAGTTGAAATTCAGAGTGGTGTTGAGCAAAGAGTCAGGTTGGACCTAGCAGACCCTTGTGGGACACAGGTGTCCTTAGATGAGAATGGTTCCAATGAACTTCAGTGGGGAAGGGCTTGCAGTAGGGCAAGTTGCTCCATGAAGCTGAAACTATTCAGCCCTAGACAGCAGAAAGGCTGACATATGGAGATGGAAAGCTATCTGATTGTAGCACAACTTCACTTTGTAAAACTTTGGAAATCATAGACTCTGATGAAAAGCTGAGCCCCTCCAGGTGAATCCTATCTTTCTAAACACAAGGAAACTGGGACTCAGGGAAGCTTGGAGGCTTGGCCAAGGTCCCAGAATAATTAGCATCTAAGCCAAGTCTTAAGGAAACCCAAGTTTCCTTGATATCATGAGTAAGGGTTAAGGTTTCTACCTCTGTCATTACAAGCAAAAATTATCCATGAGAGTAGGAAACTTGTCTGTCTTATTCACCAAAGTACTGGGCACATAGAAGATGCTCAAGAAATATTTGAAGAATAAAAGAAAGCTATGGAGATATGAATATTGATCAGGTCCAAAGATAAAACCAAACCAAAACTCCAGATTATACCCAGCTTGAACCCTGAGCTGGTTCCCAGGATGCAGGCTGGAAATTCTACCCTGTGCCTGGACTATGCATACACCAAAGACAATCTAGAATCAATATTGTTGTGTTGACCAGGATAAAGGTCAACCACTTTTCTCTAGTTTACAGTATTATAAAGATTAAATAAGTCCGTAGCAAGAACTAGTGAAGAGTTTGAGTTCAATAGTTGTTAGTGGTGGTGATGACAATCATGGTGATGATGACAATGAACTTTGTGCTATATCAGATACAGTTCCTCAGCTTGAAGTTCCTTCTAAGCTTTAAAAGCCTGTCTGACTCAACCTTGGCCATTTTTTTTTCTTTCTTTCATAAGTAGAACTAGCACAGATATATTCTTTAAAAAAAAATACAGCAAGAAGAAAAAAAAAAAAGCATGTTGGGTTGGGCTTCCACTCCGGGCTTCCTTTTAATTTGTGGTGAGGTAGGTGAACAAGAAGTGAGAAGGAAGAGAATATGCAGAAGGATTTCCAAATGTGATGAAGTTAGAGCAAGAGGCATGTAAGATTCTTCCCACATTCTTCCATTTCACATGACAGGACAGATTAACCTTCCTGAAATTGTGTAAACCTTTTGTAGCGGCTCTCACCATAATCTATCCAGAAGAACACAAAACATACAAATGCATTAGCTGGGTGTTCACAGTCTTACTTTGTCAGCTCCCCATGATCTGCATGGAACATGTGCGATAGCCTGGACCCGCTGGCCATTGCCTGAACGCATCTTGCAACTCCCACCTTCACATTTACCTTCACTCCTCAAATCCTTCTAATTCTTTGATTTCCAGCTTGTCTCTAAAGCCAGTGGGAAGATCTTCCCTTCTACTGAACTTGGGGTGGTGTTTTATTTTGTGTTGTTTTGCTTTCCATATGCTTGACAAGACCTTCATGTACCGCTGCCTTGTTTTGCGATCTTTAAGGTTTTTGCTCACACCAAATTATACTCTGAGGTTAGGGACCAGTTCTTATTCACTTTTATTCTCTCTAGTGTTTTCCAGGGTAAGTGTTCATATTTTCCTATGGAAGGAATGATGGAATGAATGGTGGATTGGACAAGAAGCCCCAGCTTCTCACAGATTGAAGAGATTGCCGGCATAGGGTGCTAACATCGAAGGATCCAACTGCAGTCTCCTCCACCCTCCACACTTGATTTTGGCAGAAGAAGATGGCCATTTTGCTAGGGGAGCACTAAAAGTGTGGAAGGATTTGCGTCCCCGGGTGTAGCCCCAGTGAGAGAAGGAAACTATTTGATGTCCAGTGTCTGCTCAGCCTGGTGTTCCTAGAAGGTCTGCCCCAGCACCCGAGGGCTCTCGAAGTTCTTTCCTTGGCTGGAGTCTTGAGCTCACTGGCTTTAAGGATTACAAAGCCCAGGGCTCTCCCAGCAAGGTGCTCTTTCTATTCACTGCCAAATGATCGACCAGCCGTAGCAACAGCTCTGGATGTGCATCTCTATGTGTGTGTGTGAGAGAGAACATATGGGTCTCACATGAGAAGGATTTGCAAAAGCTGTGATATTTTAACCGGAACCTGGCTATGTGATGAGGACTAGGGAATGGCATGCACATGGAGGCAGGATTGTACAGATTTAGGTTCAGGGAGTAGCCTAGTTTGGCTAGAGCTTCACACTGGAGAAGAGAGGAAATTTTAAATGCGAGAGTGTAGTCACATTAGAGATAACTCAGAAGCCAGGTCTGAGGCTCTGAATCCCAAGGAAGAGACGACGGAGCATGATGGCAGGTAGGTCTAGACTAAGGATGGCAAAGAGGTTTCGACTCCTGTCCCAGATCTTTAACCTCCCTATGTGATGGTTTAGTTACCAAGTGGGGTATGGCATTTTCCTTATAAAATCATTGTGAAGGTTAAATTACACAATGTACGTAAAATTACTTTTTGTGAAATGAATGGTAAACAAACCTGGCCAATGATTGGTTCTAGTTTCCCAAAGGGTAAGAGGATAGGTTTTACTAACTGCAGAGCAATCAACACAATGGGGGTCTTGGATGATATTCTAGGTCAAGCTATTAGGAACTTGGTTTATGAGCATAAGATAAAGAATCTCCCTCAGAAGCCAGCAGTGGTTCCCTGGGAACTCTTTCTGGAAGCACAACTTCATTTGCTTTGTTAAGAGGGTTGCCTGAGACACCGGAAAAAGCAACAGAAGCAGCATGTCTGAATTCCAGTGAGACAGGTTGCAAGATTCTTCCTCATAACAGGCTGAGGAACAAGACAGAAGAGTATAAGCAGGACAATGCATTTGGCTGGCTTTAGAACGTGCTTCAAAAGTGGTGGAATCAATCAAAGTGATGTCAATCTGCGGATGGTTTCTAAGTGGCACCATCTAGTTCAACATAAGAAAAGAACTTGGAAGAATAGGTAGAAAGTTTGCTTATTGAATATGCAGCGGTGAAGAGCCTGGAAATGAAATAAATGGTAAGTAATAGGACCAAGGTTTTAAAAACTCTATTATTAGGAATTTCTACAGTATTTAGGTCTTGACAATAAACGCGGTTTATTTCATGATGATTTTTCAGAACACTATTATCCATGCATCCAAATCACTAACACACTCTCCTCTCTCTCTTGGCTTCCTAAATTTCTATGAATATTCTGTTCCCCTGGCACTGAACCAGCACCATAGGAATGGAACAAAGACGGAGCCCTCCTTCTCAAAGACCAAGCTGTAAAATTAGCAAAGGAATAAAAAACAGCTGGCGAAATATGATAGCTGTTATTCCGAGCCCATGAACCTGAAAAGATAGTTTATTTTAGAAGACAAACAAAATCTGCCTTCTGTTTGATCTGGGGCAGCATCCGCCTTCAGAGGCAGTCCGCTCACATTTAGTTATTCGGGGGTTTGGGACAAGCAGTACAGGCGCTGTAAACAAAGAACAGAAAGGATCGGTTTCCGTCTTAATTTGACAGTAAACAGTACTAATTTGACTCTGCAGCTGTTTATCGATACCCAGGGAAAAAAAAAGTTGCAATTCAATAGAGAGAACAGTAGCCAGTGTGTTGAGGCAGAGTTGTTCATAAGATGGCAGGAGCCAGGCGGTCTTGAATGTCCTGATGTTAGAAGAACACAATGTAAATTGCCACACGATGTGGTTTTCATCTGGCAGCACAGCCAGCAATGGGAGCCTATAGTTTTTAGACTTCATAGAGGGCTCTCTGTAGTGGCTTCTTTTTGACTTTCCAATGGATTCTCTGTCAATCATGCAATATTTTACAGAAAAGAGGCCTAGCCCGAGGCAAAATTCTTTATTCGCTCACTTTCTCATTTTATGTTTATTAAGTGCTTACTATGTGCCCATGCCAAGCTGAACACTGGAGATAAAAAGATGTATATCGTTCATGCTTGTGTGACCTTTACGTTCTGGCTATAGAGAAATTTACAAACAAATAATTATGAAACGATAAGTTGGGCAGCCCGGGTGGCTCAGCGGTTTGGCGCTGTCTTCAGCTCAGGGCGTGATCCTGGAGACCTGGGATTGAGCCCCACGTCGGGCTCCCTGCTTTCCCTGCTTCTCTCTCTGCCTCTCTGTGTGTGTCTCTCATTAATAAATAAATAAAATCTTAAAAAAAAAAGAAACGATAAGCTAAGCACAATCATAAAAGCATACCTTGGCTAATCAATGATTCTGATTGGGTGAGTTTCCCTTATGTAACATCCATGAATTGGTCATATAGAACTTGGCTATAGTATTACAGATTGGACTTGAAAGCTATCGCCTACATAGTTGATTCATTCATTCATTCACTCATTCATTATATTTTCGGTGACTCTGACTAGGATTAATATGCCAGACACCTCAGTGAGTACTTTTCATGCATTATCTTAGTCCTCATAGCTACAATGTACTACATTGAATCTCTGGCCTGTGGCTATGCAACCAGGAACAGGATTCCAGTTTGGTGAACTCCAAGTTTCATGCTCTTTATAATAATGCTTCCTTTTAAGGTGCTTAGAGTCTGTGAATCCCAGCGGCTCACCATGGACATTGATGACCATTGCCATATATTTTTGAAAAGGCATAGGTATTTCAATGAATACAACATTTGCTCTAGTAACTTACTACACTTTGTATCTCAAGCCTGTTAATATAATATTAAACTGCCACCTTAAGATGATGCTCAGTGTCTTTGGCTTATAATAAACAGGATATTATGCTTTAGTTCTTCAAAACACATTTGTTGAGCACTTACTATGTTCCAGGAATGAATAAGGGCTTTGTCATTACTGAGAGCTACACGTCCCATCAAGACATCACCTCTGACGTTATCCTGATTCTTCACCAGGAACTGTTGCCCGCCTGCACAGTACAAAATTTAAAACAAACATAACTCCACAGAATTTTAAACAATTTTGAAGACATTTGCCATTTGTCATCAAATGAGAGAGAATAGTAAGAATGAACAGCTATTAAAAGAAAAAAAATCCTGTCACATGTTCAGTTTAGTAAGAATATGCAATTTTACTACTTATATTTTAATTTATCTTCCTTTCAGATGCAATTAAATCTCCATCATTAGGTCATATCTGGCCTGGCCAAATAAAGCATTCTATTTAGAAAATGGAACATTGGTGCAGCCAGCATCTCTCCATTTCACTTAAAATAAAATAGAAGCATGGACTTGTGACTTGCAAATTATTTCCCACAGTTGGTTTGCCTGTATTCTGATGCACAGTGGATGTAGGCTTTGGAAATCTGGATGACAAGGGAAAGTACACATGGATTTGGAGAAGGGGCACGATTTGCTCCTTTATTGTATGCTATTTATTTAGGACACATCATTTGTTGAACAGGAGAATCAGTGGGGAGACACAGCCCTGAACATCATTCAAGGGGAATAAAGTGTGAAGCTGAGGTAGACTCGGTTACACTGAGAGTCTATTCCTTGTCTAGGCCTTGTCATCCAAGGGCTATAGCCCATTGAGGCTTTTCTGGAAATTTTGTTATTATTCTCCCAGTTACACAGAGAATTTGGAGCTTTCGATACAAGTGATGGTTCTGGAGAAACATAAAACTGTACTGTACAGTGCTTTGTCATCTGGGGGATATTAGGTGCCCTCAGTGGCAAGCAGCACAGTACCCTGCTCCTACTGCCTCAAGCAAATAATACGTTTGTTATTTCACATGGCAATGTCAGAGATGGAGCATCTTAGAATTGCTTAATTAAAAGGCTCGGTGAGGTTATCAAATACCCAGGTGTTTCCATCCCACTTCACTGCTATCTTCAGAGAGCTGGCCTTAGACTCAAGTATGGCCCCTTATGGTAGCAAGATGCCTGCAGCAGTAGGACCAGTATCATATCCAGTCGTGGCCACATTGAGGGGGAAAAGATACCATTTCTTCCTTATGGCTCTTTTTAAAATCAAGAATCCTTTCCCCCTTCCAAACTCCAGAGGATCTCGCCTCACTTCTCAATGGTCAAAATCATGTTACATGCCCTTCTATCAGTCACCACCAGGAGAAATGGAGCCCCCTCATGAGCTTCGGCCCATCAGAGCATGTGCCGTAAATGTGTGGCTGGGTGGAAGAGGCAGAAACCTGAACAAAGTTGGGATTTTGTTACCGAGGAGCTGGGTGAGTTGCTGCTTAGGTAGGCAGCCAACAGTGTCTGCTACGAGTGGTCAGGCCTGGCCTGTCTAATCTTCAAACGGCTTTGTGTGGAAAGCAAGTCAGGCATTACAACCTCAACAAGACAGAAGAGAAAACCAAGCATTTTAGTTTTTGCTCAAGGCCACCTGGAATTAAATGTCAGTGTGGAGATGCTGAGCAGTCTTCAGTCCTGAGTCCACCGTGTTTGCCATTCCTTCTGTCCTTGGTCTCGGCATAACCGGAGACTTGCCACCCCTCTACTGCCTCCTATCATCATCTCTCCTGGTGTCTGACTTCAGCCGAGATCTGTCTTCTCACAATGTTGGAAGTATAGCCAATACTCACACAATGCTTAGCATGCCAGGCACTGTGCTACACCATTAGTCCCACAAAACCCCAAATCACTTACGTAGTCTGAGAAGTTGGGGTTCAATCCCAAGCAATTGATTCTAGAATCATGTTCTGAACCATCACACTCCTCCTATCTATTGCCAGGACTACAGTGGGCTGGCATGAAGTTAATTCAACATTACACAAACCAATGAGAGCTTCTGGGTGGAAATTGATTTAGAAGAGCAGATTATATAACTTTGTGGCCTTTTGGCTAAGATCAAGTGTGGAAGAGTAGATTATGTGCTCTTGGAGACCACTCGCATGTGGAATGGCAGGAGAGTCCCAGTATCTAATCCAGATACTCCCATTTATAGGCTATTAGATCACGGAAAAAAAAAAAATCCCTGGCAGCCCAGGTGACTCAGCGGTTTAGCGCTGCCTTCGGCTCAGGGAGTGATCCTGGAGTCCCGGGACTGAGTCCCATGTCAGGCTCCCTGCATGGAGCGAGAGCTTCTCCCTTTGCTTATGTCTCTGCCTCTCTCTCTCTCTCTCTCTCTCTCTGTGTGTGTGTGTGTGTCTCTCATGAATAAATAAATAAAATCTTTTAGAAAAATCCCAACCGAGCCTCAGTTTTCTTACCTATACAACGGAGATTAAAGTAACTCCTACTTCACAGTTTAATTGTTGCCAAGATCAAGGAACAATCTATGCAGAAATGCTCTGTAAGTTACAGAACATCCTAATAGTTATTAGTAATCATTATTGTCATCACTTGTTCTCAGAGATTAGGGTGTCCCATGCACATGACTCACTTTGCCTTCTGAGAATCATCAGAGAGTCAAAAAACAAGAAGCTATGAAGTGATCCTGACCGTCTTGCAGATGGCTGGGGACTCTCATCAGCTTCCTCCTTCCTGGGACCCTGCTATCCCCTGTAGGAGTGTCACTTTGCTCTGCACCCCCTCCCCTCAGGCCCACTTCCTCACCCCTCCTACTGGTCTGCAGACACCTCACCTCTTGCCCTCAAAGCTGTTTAACGCTCTTCCCATCCTATGATTTTTTTCTCTAGGTGGCAGAGAAGGTAAGGTTGTACATGACACAAACAAAATCAGTGAATGCACACAAATCATAATACAGACAAACTTCAGTACAGGGCACAGCTCTGTATAGGCTGAGTATCTGCTCACTGGAACTGATTTTACATGTGCTGCAGGAGACACGGCCCAGAGAGGAGACAGCCAGCCTCCCAGGGACCTGAGGGATGTTACAGTTGGAAGAGACCATGGTGACCACCTAAACCCGTCCCGTTCCAGGTGTGACGAGTGTGACCAAGGAAGAGAATCCATACTCAAACATGTTTCCCAAGCAGAGTTAAACACAGTTAAACAGGTTTCTTTATCCATGGTTGAATTTTTGGTCTTTGATAGGCTAATATACATCATAGTTTATCTAAGAAAGGGTTTCCCAGAATGATCTGCCTATAAGATATCTTCTTACAGAGCATCTAATTAAACCACTTTTCTATTGGACACTGATTGATCCTATATTATTTTATATTTGGGGGAACTGAAGCTCACAGAAGTTAAGCGAGTTGCTCAAAGTCTGAAGCTAGCCAGAGGAAAGGAGGTGTTCCTAGTCCACCATGTTTTATATAAGGTAGTTCTCAATCTTGAGGCACACCAGCATTCCCAGGAGGGCTTGTTGGGTCCCACTCCTTGAGTTTCTGCATCAGTAGGTAGGCCTAGGGAGGTGCCCAAGAATTTGCATTACTCATGTGCTTCCAGGTGATGCTACTGCTGCTGCCCTGGGGCTCACACTTTGAGAACCCCTGCCTTGCATCACTCGACTCACCTATCTGATGCTATGGCAGAAAGCAGAAGTGTCGGGCTTCTAATCCAAAGAGAGAGGTGACTTCCTAGACACGGAAGCAGCTTCAGCCCTAGATAGAGTAAGCAGTTGCCCTCATGACATGACTCGCGGGGCTCTGGGAGACCAGCTCATCCTTTTGTGAAGGCTCCCACCCTCCCTGAAATTCTTTCCTCCCCTTTGCCACCCTACCTGGAACCCTACCAATTAGAGACTCATCACCCTTTTTTGTTTCTTTTTGTCTTGGTTTGCTCTTTTACAATATAAATGCTCCTGAAAGGGTTAAGAAAGATTGTTGGTCACTTATAAATGATCTACTCAGATCAGATCCCACTTCATACTCAGTTGAGGATACGCTTATGATAGAAGGGGATCTTTGACTGGGTTAAAGAAATTGCAGGGGGAGCCCCTATTTTTGGAGGCTGGAGAGGAACTTTAAAATGGGTTGCCTGGTGAGTGTGACATGCCACTTTCGGTTACTGCTCCTTCCTGTTGTGTCGAGTTATCTTAAATCTTACTAGCTATTGAACCAGGGGAGTAGGGGGAAAAGAAGAGAGGGGAAAGAGAATGCAGATTTTCCTTTTGGATCACAAAGGCTTGTCTTTATTCAAATATGGGAATCTAAGGTGGTGGCATAGACCCAAATGACTCCCAGGGCCCCTGGTGACTGAGAGGACTCCCTCTGGTGACAAAACGCCAGATCTGGTAAAGGAGTCTGAGCTCTGGGTGGTCTGTGCCCTGCCGTGCCCTGTGTTCCTGGGAACATCTGCTCGCTTCTTTGCTGAATTCTATTTACCAAAGAGTTTTGGTTTATTCTCTTGCACTATAACAAAGACCACTCAGCCTCTCTCTCCAGTTTCCTTGTTTTGTCTCCCTCCAGATCTTTCTTTCTTCTTCCTTTTACCAGCCTCTCCATCTCTCTCTGTTTCTGGTCTCCATCTCTCTTTCCACGGAGGAGATGTGAAGAAACTTTTCTGGACAGATTTAAATTGCCAGCACCTGGACTTTAGCTTTGCCCATTTTCAGGGGACACCATTTGCATGGTAATCCACCAAAATGTCACCTCTCCAAAGCACAGCTCTTGGGTGGCTGTGGCTGGCACCTTCCAAAGTTCCTGCTCCTGACTAGTAAGGAGGCCTAAGGGTGGGGAAGAGTAGAGCCCCCCTTAGCAGGTCCAATGCCAGGGAAAATTGCAATTCTCTCTCAACATCTCCTCTGGCACCCCAGGACACAGGTAGCTGCTTGTAGGCTCAACCCTACCTAGCAGATGGATGTGAATTTCAGACCCCAGAATACTGGCTGGGGAAATCATCTAGGTCAGAGAGGCGGGGCTCCCACAGTTTTTGGAGTACTGGCCTCACACTGGACCTCTGACAGTGACCTCCAGAAGGCAATTGACCTGCTACCCTAGCCACTGAGGCTTCTGGATCCCCTCAAGGACAGTCTCAAAGCTGTCTTCTCGCTGAATTCCTGTCTTTTTTCCTGAGTCACAGGGCCGTGCACAGCAAGGACCAACAGCCGTGGAGAAGTGTGGAAATCATTTACTACAAGTCCCCAGAGGAATGTAGGATTTCAGATCAAAGTTAGAATGGACTCGTCAGAGGCAGTATTTCTCCTCCCCTTTCTGAGTTCTGATGACTGACATTGTTCTGTTTTTATTACTGGCCCTTGGAAGCAATTGTTTTAGAAAAATATTGTCTAGACCTGAAATTGAGTGAATATGACATTAATTACAGAGGCTTTCCTCTGAGTGTCTCTTTGCCAGCTGTATTCTCTGTGCAGGAGCTGCTGGGGGCTCGCAGGGGATGTGGATGGGAAAGGGCAGAAACCGCCAGCATAGACAGCCTGCTGTAGGCCAGGTTCTGGGCTCTGCTGTTAACACAGGGTCCCTCATCTCACCCTCCCAACAACCCCGTGCAGTTGGTACCATTTACCCTATTTGACAGATACAGAAACTGAGGCACAGGAAAGTCAAATATTACATTCAGGAACACACCAAGCAAATAAGGTGCTGTCAGGAATCATATCCAGGTCAACTGAATTCTGAAAGTTAGGCTCTTTCCATCGCATCCAGTCCATCATAGTTAGGTAGCTCGGAATGTGACATGGTCCATGTAGCAATGGATTCACTTAAAATAAGAATTCCTTTGTATGGAACTCAACTGGGGTTCAAATTCAAATTCATGACCATGAGATCAAGACCTGAGCCAAGAACAAGAGTCAAACACATAACCGATTGAACCACCCAGGAGCTCCCACCTTTGTATGGATTTTTAAGGGAGAGTTCTTCAACTGTGAATCTTACTCTATTAGTAGGCTGTGGCATCAGTGTAGTGGGTTACGATGACCAGCACTAAAAAAGAAAAGAAAATTTGTTTTTTAATAATACACGAATGCGTGTGTTCGTAGGCCAGGTGTTGTGGGCCTAAGGCTTATGTGATTTGGGGGGCCCTATTTAGGAAAAGGGATACAGAATGTTTTTAAAATAAAAGGAAAACCACAAGACATTGCTCATTTTAAAAAGCTGACCACAAACATTACAAAATCTGGAAAACAACCTGATATTTGTATTAATGAATAGTTTGACACACTGTATAACACTGGTTTCCCACATTTGTTGGCTGCATACTTTTTTATCGTTTTGAATAATTGCAATGTTGTTGCATAATTGTCTATCTAAAGAAATAGGTAATTTGACCCCTTTTTTAGTGTGATTGATGGAAAAAAATTATTATTGATGGGAAAGTCTTTTTCAGCATCACCACTTGCAATTAAAAGTGTCCTTCAACATTCTAAGACTGTTAACAGTTTTGGGAAGAGCTGTCAAGTTTCTTTCATATATGAACTGTAAGACTGCATAGAATTTTCCATAGACTACTTTCTGGCTTCACATATTTCAAAACTTTTTCTCCCCCATGACTACACACTTTCATTAATGGGAGCCATCAGACATACCCATATAGTGCTAGGACAGCTATGCCTGCACCTTTGTGTCACAGCACCAGTGGGTCGGTGCAGTGGGTGGGAAGACTATCCCTGCAAGTCATTCCCATCTTGGGAGGACTGGCAAGCACTTAACCATGAAGAGAAGTTGCCATGGTAGCTTCTGTCTGTCTATCTCTACTTATGTCCCACTAAACTCAAAGTAGACACATCTCCAACTCTCCAACTCAACTTCTATTTAATTGGATTCACAAAACTCCCACATCCCTTCTAGCACTGTCCAACATGTGGCAAAGACTGATGGAGGCAAAGCTGGAATGGAGAAAGACAGTGGTCCCTATACTTTCTTTGTGCAATCATTGCAGAATCATATAACCATGTGAACACATGATTGGGGTTTCTTCCAAGGCCTGGTGCAAGTGAGAGATCCTGAAGGTTAAATTTCACTAGCTTCGTGGAAAATCTGTTTTTCAGGTGTGTGTGTGTGTGTACTGCGAGTATCTCCACTACTGGACGTACAATGGAATTACTGACAGGAATATGTCTTTTCCCATCTCTGTGCTGGAGTTACAGCAGGGTTGAGAATCAGAGCTTTGGAGTTTATGAAATGCCAATCTTGGTGCTCTGTGGCTGGTGCTCTTTCTAGTACAAGTGTCAGCAAACTTTTTCTATGAAGGATGAGAAAGTAAATATTTTACCCACTGTGGGCTCTGTGGTCTCAGTTGTAGCTACTCAACTCTGCCTTTGTAGGGTCAAAGCAGGCCTAGACATTGTGTAAGTAAAGAGCATGGCCATGCTCCCATATAATTTTATTTAGAAAACAGGGGTGGTTTGGTGACCCCTGTTCTAGCACATCTCCCTTGAGTTGACAGTGTGCTATATTGAAGACAGGGATGCCCTCAAGGAGCGGGTGTGGCTTTCACAGCTGCCATGTACATAGAGTCACTTCCAGTTGTCACCATCTTTTGGTGACTTTGAGGCAGGAGGGATTTAAAGGAAGGGAGAGAGATGGCTTGTGAGATGGACAAGATCAAGGATTTTTTAGATAGGCAGATTTTATTTACTGCTTTCTCCTCCCATTTTTAAGTCAAACATACTCTAACATATAGAGGTAGACACTTGGCCCTTTTAATCTAACTTGTGTCACCTCACTGGATGTAATTGAAAAACTTGGTCAGTCAAATTTGTTTGGTCTGTAAGGTTTTGAGAACTCCAGTAATCCTTCCAGCACTGATCCTTGTCATTTAGATCCACCACCATGGATCCATGTCTATTTTGACAACCTACATGCTGACATTACCAACATCTTAATTTTCCTGGGTTGGAATATTAGGATGATTAAGGTAAGTTCTGTATTTATCATTTTGAAGAGAGGCCTTTACAGAGAAAACACAGCAACTATTCTTTTTTTTGTTTTTTTTGCTTTGGAAAATTCAAACTATTTCACCAAATCACTATGATTATTGTATACTTCAGAGTTAAAATTAGGAATAAATTTTAGTATTACTTTCCCTCTCTCTCTTCTCTCCCCTCTCATTTTAACTGAGTTATAAGAAAGGACTTGATTAAATAAAGTGGAAGGCATCATGTTATAATTTAAAGCATTTTGGACTTCAGCTTTTCTCATATATACATGTCTTTATTATATTATATTTCCACTCCCCCCAATTAGATGTTTAACATCAGTAACAGATGCATATATTACTTCTAATGCACACTGAAGGGATAACGTCCAATGTCAGTTCAGGGAGCTAGCTAATGTTCAACATAAATAGTATAAAAATATTTTATTTAACCCTTCAGGTATGAACAGTTCCATTTACCAGCTCTACCAGAAAAATACATGACACTGCATTTTATTTCAGTTTTGGCAAAAGAACCTGTCTTGGCGAATGGTGAGTTCGTTTATTAGAGAAAGTTAGTGATTATGATGTTTACAAATGCAAAGTATTTTGGCCTCATTTTTGTTTGTAATTGCTTCCCTGGAAATTATTTGAGATGTAATATGGATTTTATGAACCTCATAGTATCTATCAGAAAGGAAGAACCCAGAGTTGCACTTTTGGTAAGTGGTAGAGTTGGGACAGTCTGACCCTTGGTACTTTATCCAAATTTCCCCCACGGCGATTGAGTTGGGACTCAGTGTTGGTTCTCCAATAGCATGGGGGAGAGTAGAGCCTCAGGGTCACCCCAGATGAGGTTAGCATCCTGTCCTTGCCACTCTGGTGGTATGAAGGGCAGTAACTGATCTCTAGAATTTTCATGTGTGATTGGAAGTAGTAATACTCAATTCTTTTTGAGTTAAATGAGATTATTATATCAGAGCACTTGATAAGCTATAATACCTAGTTAGATAAGGTATCTTTTCTGTACCTCAACTTCTATAAACGGTGGTTACTGACGTGGAAAACACATTTGAATTATACCCACATAGCTTTTGATGCCCTGACAGAACCGAGATCAATAAAATCCAATAAATAATTGAAAAAATCAGACTGCTCGTGTCTGAGATCAGATCATGCTTGTGATCACACTGCTTGTGTGTGAGATCATAGACCTGTTCCCACACCTAAAGCAGGCACAAGTGAGCCAGAAATCTTAGCTATCCACCCCAACAGTGTTTCATTTGTGTGTGGAAATTTGGTAGAAAGGAGGGAGGGAGGGAGGGAGGGATTGTGTAACAATAGATTATATTTTCACAGCTCTTTCTTATTATATTTTATAGAGCTCTTCATATATGTTACTGATTTTATTCTCTTGGCAACCCTGAAAGATTTTTCAGCTTCAAAAAGATTCTCCCATTTGCAAAAGTCCACACAGTTTTAAAGTGGCAGAACCAAGACTCACTCCCAGATCTTCAGACTCCAACTCATTTCCAGTCTCTAAACTTTGTGTGAATCCACTGCCAGAAAATGCTCTGTTACCCATCCTCTCAGGTGTTGCTTCCCTTTGAGCAGCCGGTGAGGGTGGGGGGAAAGGGGCTCCCCCACGTCCAGGAGGAAGTTACCGCCAGTCCTGGGAGTCCTGGGGCTGCGGACAGCTGGAGGAGGGGACCCAGGCACTAGACTGCATCTCATCTGTGGTCTGAGAACCCAGGATAAGTGGTTCTTGGGGGTGTGGCTTTCCAGAGGAGAACAATTTCCCCCCCAAACTGGAGGACTAACTACCACGGGATTGCCAACTTTTTCTTTTACTGAATGAGGTCATAAAAAACAAAAAGGAAACCAAAACATAAGTCATCAACAACCAATATCATCTCAATGACAATGTTTAACACCACCTCCAAAAAGGCAGAACACATTCTCAGAAAAAAAGGACAGCTCTTTCATGGACAAATCCCTCCCTCCCTGTCTGCCTTCCTTTCTTCCTTCCCCCTTTTCCCCCTCTCTTTCACTTGTCCTCTTTTCCCTTCCCATCTCAGTGCTGTCCAGTCCACAAGCAGACCTTTGAGAGCTGGAACCAAGCTCTCCATCGTCCTGGAGAACACACGCCTCTTCGTTTTGGTAGAGGCCCCTGGATAGGAGGGAACTAAACAAACTGTGTGTTTCTTGGAGTCTCTGAGATCTGTGAATTTCCAAGAAATGTGAAGGATTAAAAATACTAGTGCCCCATGATGTAAGAAAGCATGCAGCAGAGCAGAGTCAGGCCACCAAAGTATTGAAATGTGCCCACAGAAAACAAAAGGGACCCACCTCTCCTCTTCCCAAAGGAGGTGCAAACAGCCCAACTGCCATAGAAAACATGAAGTCTGAGAACTGCCCATGTGTTTGACAGCCCTGGAGGGTTCCCTGAGGAACAGTCTGGGTGGGTCCTGTCAGGAGAGGGTGGAGGCTGTGTTGCTTGGAGAAGGCACTCTGAGTTGGACGTTCCCCTTTGCAGTGAGATTGGGTTTCTCTCTTGCAATCACAGTGGAGCATGAATCACTTCATTTCCTTTATATTGTCCCACCCTCCTACCCATTGCCCCTCGACGCACACTTAAACCTCCCCCAAAGTTCCCAGAAACTCCCCACCAAGCCCAGTTCTTTGGTCATCTATACTATCTCTTGGGGTCATTCCTCTGCCCAAATGGGATTGGGGGACACAAGTTTGCAGATTCATTCAGTCGTCTGTGAGGACCGTTTGCATCCTCCAGATGCACTAACATCTCCATGGACCAGCAGAGTCAGCTTTATCTGAGGGCTCATGAGAAGTGCTCCACTCCAGAGCTACCAAATCAGAATCTGCATTTTAACAAGATCCACAGATGATCCGCGTCTATCCTAGGGTCTAAGAAGTGCCACTCTAGCACTCTGGGGGTTGACCTGCCTCTGACACTGGCTGGCCTCTGCTCATAGCTGAAATGTAGCTGATAGTTTCCCAAAAAATGAAAGTCGTAATTCCATACAGCTATGGAGTGAGCATGAGTCAAGGATTTATTGAACACAATCAGGAAACCTGCAAGATACTAAAATTAGTTTCAAAGAGAATTAAAGAGACTGCAGTATAGTCAATGCAAGAAAATCGCTGAAAACAGAAACTTTAAATACAACATTAGCTAATTTTCTATTGGACAACAAAACCTTTGAAGTTTTCTATTAGGCTGACAGCGCTTGCATTTCTATCAGATAAAAATTATATGTGATATATTAATTTTCTATAACATCTAACTTTACAATGACTGAGCTCTTAATATTAAATAATAAGTCAAAAAGGCTATGTCCTCAAGGACAAAATTGAACAGCTCTTAGGAAGGCTTGTGAGACATGCTTTAGTATAATGCTGAAAGGGAACTGGCTAATCTTCTGTGTCATTTCTAACTTTTGGATACGCTTTCTTAACATGGAGTGAGACCAGAGGGGCTGCCAGCTTCCCTCTGCCACAGAACATCTCCAATTTCTTAGGACACACATCACATTCTACTAGGGTTCAATTCCCCTCATTGTAGGTTCTTTGGGATCAGAAAATATGATTGAAGTGCTGCCTCCAGAAACAAGCATGAAAAACATGGGGTCTACCTACGACAGAAATGGGAAGAATGAGAGGCTTCTGTATTGCTCTTCCTTTAGCATGCTGGCATGGAGTTCTTTAACTGGTTGACCACTATCTTAGATGCCAGACAGAGCCCAGTCCTAGGAGATAAGACACAAGATGGGCAAATAACAATGAAAAGGTGGATTCAATGAAAGAATGAGTTCTTGGATGCTAGGATAGGGGAGAAGCCACAGTAAGCAGGTCTATGATAGCCTTCCACACAAGCACCGGGATCAGCAGGCCACTTGAGTCTGTGGCCCATGGAAAGCAGACTGGTGGAAATATCTAGGGGCCAAGAAGTAAGGGAGACACAGACTTCAATCATAAACAGTTCATTCAGCCTTTATTGATCAACTGCTGTGTTCTGGGCATTGGCCTACTGGGCTGAATAAAAATCAATCTATACCTCAGGGATGACGGTTCAGTGAAGGCATTTTAACTTGGTTTTCATGAAGAGGCTTCAGGGGTCCCCTAAAATTACAAGCATAAATTTATGTTTATGTCAACTTTTATGAGGAGAGAGTCCACAGCTTCTGTCAGATTCCCAAAATGTTTGTGTCACCACACAGTTAGAATCCAATGACCAAGCGGAAACACAAAGGGCTCAGACTCACAAAATCTGCATTATTAGCACCCAAGGCCAACAAAGTGGGAAATTTAGACAATATCAAATAAAAGTAATTCCATTTAGAAAGCTTCCTTAGGGAGAACCCAAGAGGCCTCCCAGTGGGAAACTGACCCACAGAACAATGGCCACTTTCAGGAACTGCCTTTCCAGTTTACTGCTCCTTCTCCCTGCAAGTTTTCCTGGCTTCTTTCTGCTTCTCTGGGGTCCCGCCATCCTTCAGGGCCCAGATCCTCCAGAGAATCTTGTAGAATTATCTAGCTATCAGTAGGCTCTCTCTCCTCTGAACTCCTGTGGCCCTTGATCTATCTTGCCTTATTAATGGCTCATGTCTTACTTTTCTGTCACTGTAAGCATTTTTAGAGTAGAAGACAGAATGGAGAAAGGTGTTATTCCCTTGTGTCCCAACAGCATATGGGTCAGTGACATGCAGCATTGTCCCTGAATGGTGCTGTGATTTTCCCTTTGGGGGGTTTTGTTTTGTTTATTTTGTCTTAATTTTTGGATCTTGGGCCCTCTGTCTAGGAAAGGGGAACGCTCTTCCTGGGAGTCTCCCGACAGAAACAGCAAACAGAGAAGGACACAGATACAAATCAAACAGCACAAGGTGATAACAATTAGAAATCAATCCCACATTGTTTGTACGGCCCCCATTTTACTCCATTTCTGACTTGAACTGTTTCCTTTGCAAATTGTTTGGCGCAGAAACCTTTCAGTGCCGCTTGAGGGAGTGGAAAAGAAGATACGTTGAAGAAAAAAATGGAGTTTGGTAGAGCCAAAACTGTAAAAAGAAATACAAACTATGGATTCCAGAGAAATAAACAAAGACAAGGAGCGACTTCTCCAGACAACACGGGCTCATCACCGTGCATGCACTGCCCACAACTATGTTTGCACAAATATATCAGGGGTATCAAGAATGTTATAATGATACTCCAGCACCCATGGTTCTCGTTTTAACCACTGTAATAAGCAAAACATACAGAGCACATTGCTGGCTTTAAAGACTATAATTTTCTCTGAGGAGAAATATTGCAAAAAGGGAAAAAGGAGAGAGAGAGAGAAGAAAACATGATACTTTGTTCTGTTCCTAAAAAAAGCATTTTTCCCTTTCTCTGCTGCTCTTTCCTTTCATTAAACTGTCCTTAAGTGCTTTTAGAGAAAACTAAGTAGGCCACAATTCTGGGCTGCTGACTACATAATTATAAGTCTGGGAGGCTGTAGGGATGGCCAGAGAGAGGCCCGGTCCCCTTCCTGAAATCCAGAGACCCATGGGGATTGTGCCAGTTGTGGCTGGACTCCTCACGTTGAAATGATTTCTCATTTTGAAGGAAAATCAGGGACATTCTTATCCTTATTAGTCCTCTGAGAACTTGGGCCCCTGCCAGATTTTATTGGAAAATTGCAACAAAAGAAATTAGAGATAGTGAGTTCTGCAGGGGTCTTATATTTGAAGGGTTACACTAGAGGCATATCGAAACCAGATTATTTCCAGATCAGTTCTGCTCTGTAAACTAAAATATATTTTTTGCTTTTTAAATATTCATATTTCCTTCAGTTGAAATTCATATTGTTCATTTCTGTGTGTGTGTGCATGTGTGCCTGTGTGTGTGTGTGTGTGTGTGTGTGTGTGTGCAAGAACTGGTTATACGATTACCATAAAGTTACAACAGAGAGATGGGTGGGTACTCTGCTACCAAGGGGTTCGCTTCAACTGGACAAGCATCTTGTCTGCTGGGGCCCAGGAGATGGCTGGGAGGACACCAGAAAAGAGACCCAACAGGAGTCAGGATATAATACCCCCTGGGGGAAAGCACAGAGATTTTCATACTCAGGTAGAAAGTGGTCATTGCAAATGCCTCAGAACAAATGTGTCTGATGCTTGCATCTCCCCATAGGGTCAATTTCAGAACTTCTCAAGGGTAGCCCAGTGTAGGGGAGGAATCTAGGCTTGAAGGTGGACACACTTGGCATTGTGTCTTAGATCAGTTCCTTGTTTATTGTGATCTGGGCAAATTACCTGTCTGGTTTCCAAGATGAAAGGATTACAGCAGAGGATCTCCTAGTCCCTTCTTATCCTGCAATCCAGAGATTCTTTATTTTCTAGGAACATCCAGATAGCAGGGGGGCCTTGAGGTAGATGTGTATCCTTGCTCCATACTAGCTGCACCCCCTCTGCAATTACTCATGAATCGCAGCATGCAACCCTGACAGTTCCTAATGGGATGCCCTCATGTTCCAGAAGAACAATTACTGGGGGTAGGCAAATGTTAGAAATGTGAAATAGAACAAATTATAACATCGAGTAAACTCAACACAGTGAAGTGTGACCCAAGTTATGCATGTCTTGATCCTCTGACAGTGTAAATATCACAAGTATTGAAATCAGGAAAAGAAACTAAAAATGAAGGAAAATCATGAGCACAATCTCAGCAAAAGACTCAGCACCAGGTGTCTATCTCCCGCACCCTTGTCTTCATTCTGTTATTCAGCATCTCTGTAAGATGGTAGCATTCATCTCAAGACAGACATCTTGTCCTTCCAGTAATCAAGAAACACCTTCTCACTTCATTTGGTCCTGAGTTTTGAGTTGTGATTAGCGTCTCAAGGTTTCTAAACTCTGTTGAAGTTTCAAATTCTTCCATCCAGAGCTCTTGGCATTAGATGCGCATTCTGTGTAATTCCCAGGAGCCTCTGAATGCCAGAGGTGCCGCCTCCATCTTGAAGTGTTTCCACCATGCTGGCTCCCCAACATGAGCTGAATTTCCAGAGCCTTTGCACCCAAGGACCATGGCCCAGGGCTTGGGAGGCTAATTTAGGTCAAAGATACTGGTTTGGGCACTCTTCCTTTGCATATGGTATTGCCATGAGCTATCAGGAAATTGAAGGACCAGTATTAGCAAAGTTCAAAAATGATCAGATGTAGGATAGATAAGTCATAGTGCTAATAAAGAAATCTAAGTGCTTGACGGATGAGCACTGGGTGTTATTCTGTATGTTGGTAAATTGAACACCAATAAAAAATTAATTTATTAAAAAATAAATAAATAAAAATAAAATAAAAGAAAACTATAAAAAAAAAAAGAAAAGAAATCTAAGTGCTTAAAATAAAACAAGAATTAGGTAGCTCAGGGCAAACATGCTCTCCCTTTTTCCTCCAACTGTGATTTTTGGAGATCAGAAAGCAATGGATTCTGCTTAAAGGAGCCTCAGCTAGCGACCTAAGCCTTTCATCTCCCAGGCCCAGGATGAGCCTGGCATCCTGCCGCTGGTCTGGCACTGGAGGGCAAGCATCCTGCCTCCTTTCAAAGAGGTGGTTTGTTCCTCTCTATGTCCCAGTTTCTCCTGCACCAATTAGAGTTCAGGGAACATATTATAATCCTTCAGGGAAGGGGTCCCTTCAGCATTGTTATCAAATGTTTTTTCTAAACCTTGGCTCTTCTCTTCTTGCTCTCTTTCCAAGAAGTGTTTTGCACCTGAGGATCCCACTTTATAAATGTCAGTCTGGCTTCTCTCATTGTTCTCTCACAGAATGCTCTGTGCAAGGAGGATTGGGGCCATATTTTATCCTGCTTGGCAGTGTTCCCATGTGAGCTGTGGAATGATTCTCCCATGTGTTACAAGGTGGGTATGAAGTTATCTTGCTTGTGGTCATAACAAGCTGCACAGGAGCAGAGAAAGCGTTGGCATGCTTTGCACAGATAAAGCATTCAATAAATATTGAATGCATAAAATCAAGTAATGATCCCCTTTTAAAACTTTCTTTTGCATTAACAAAGTTAAGATGTGGGAGATGTGGCTAATCCACATTTTTTCACACACCTTTCTTTGCTTTTTGTTGGCTGAAACTGGAGTCTACCCCAAACAGAACTATTGGTGAAGAACATCTCTTTGTATTGCCTGCCTATGACTTTCTAGCACTTTCTGCCGTAGTTTTCTCCCCAGTCATGGAGGGGCCAAGGCTGGATAGGGCCACTACAGCTGGTCTGCCACCATATCTAACTTTGTGTTTCTGCTTAAAATGTTCTGTGACTATAAGTCAAATCTTGCTGAAATATATCACTTGGGTCCTCCCTCCTGGGATGCTATATTTGCATTTAATAGGAGCTTTTCAGAGATCCTGTGCTCTCACTTCCAGAGGTGTTTTCAGAGTGAGGATTTTGGCAATGGGAATTTAGCAGCAGGTATTATAATTTCTCTCTCCTTTTGGACTAAAATCCTCTTGAGGGCAGTCCTCTGTTTTATTCATCTAGGTCTGGAAGACTACCTCTAGCCAGTCATCAGTAACATTTTGTGAATAAATATTTCACAAATAAATGACATTTCACACTTAGCTTATATAGTAACTTAAGAGATGGTATGTATGGATTAATATATCTCCATATAGGCTACCCATTTGACATATTTGCACCTTCTACAGTTCTGTTCAATGGTTTTAATCACTTTTGTTGACAGAGAAAACATTTAACATAGAAGTTCCCTGTGATCCCCACATTCTAATATTCATGGCCTTGTATAATCCCTTCCTGTTGAGTAATTTCCTTCTGGCCAATAGAATATGGCAACATTGATTAGGTTTTGTGACCAGGCTATACTTCTTTTTTTTTAAATCTTTTTTTTTTTAAGATTTTATGTATTCATGTGAGACAGAAAGAGAGAGAGAGAGAGAGAGTGAGGTAGAGACACAGGCAGAGGGAGAAGCAGGCTCCATGCAGGGAACCCAATGTGGGACTTGATCCTGGGACTCCAGAATCACGCCTTGGGCCAAAGGCAGGCACTAAACCGCTGAGCCACCCAGGGATCCCCAGACCAGGCTATACTTCTATGATTAGGTTGTATAAGGCTGTCACTTCCTTTATGGTAGCAGACACATTTGCTGGCTTTGATGAAGTAAATTGCCAGGTTGGAGAGGCCGACATGTCTAGGAACTGAGAGTAGCCTTTGGTTAATAGCCAACAAGGAACCAAGATCCTCAATCCAGCAACTCGTAAGGATCCACATGCTACTACCAACAACAACAGAAGCTCAGAGGCAAATTCTTTACTGGTGGAACTTTTAGATTGGACCTCAGCTCCAGAGGACACCTTGATTGTAGTCTTGGAAGACTGAAGCAGAGGATCCAGATGAGCTCTGCTCCCACTCCTGACCCACAGGAGCTATGAGATAATCAATGTGTGCTGTTTTTAGCTGCTAAATTTATGGCAATATATTACACAACAACAGAAAACTAATATAGGGGTCTTTTATCCCATTTGTCCTTCAAGATTTCACACGTTCCCAGTGACATTTTAAATGAAATTAGCCCAGGGGAAAATGCCCAAGATTGAGAGCTGAGTGATAGGCAGGTCTCAGAGAGTGGCCATTTCCATTTTGTCTCCTCCTTCAGCATGAACCCTTCAAGAAAATTCATAGCATTGGCCAAACTTCCCAGTCTCTAAAACTCTATATGGTTCTGAGTCACAGCCAAGACACCCTGCCCTCGTGTCTCCCTGTTTAACTTCATGCCGGTCTTCCTGGAGATCTGCCTTGGGCCTTAGAGATGTGCTTCCTCTTGTCCTAGGCATTGTGCCTTATGTCTCAAGGAAGTGCCAACCCCTCCAGCAGTGGGTAGCGATCCATTTTCTCTCATAAATCACCTGGGAAGTGGGGGAAAGTAGGAAGCAGATTCTAGGCTTACAGATAGAGAACCTAATTCAGGGAGTCTGAAGTGGACTCTAGGAATCCTAATTTTTAATATGCTCCCATGGGATTCTGATGGTTGTAGTGAACTCCCTTGAAAAACTCTGATCTAGAGGCTCAGAAACATTTCCCAAAAGAGCACTGTTGACATCAAGATGTCCATATTTTAATGACCTGCCAACAGTATTAAATCATCCTTATGACCTTGAAGAGGTCAGTTTTGAACTCTCTAGACCTCAGTTTTCGTAACTGTCATAGGACTGGGTGATCTAGATAGTCTCTGTTAGTCCTATAATCTAGGATCTAAGTAACAAAAGGGATAGTTTAGTAATAAAATACAAATGGCTTTTACTATGCATCAGACACTAAAGTTGTAATCCTATGAGGTAGGTACTACTGTTATTTCATTTCATAGATGAGGAGACTGAGGCCCAGAAAGACCAAGTGATGTATCCAAGGTCATAAACCTAGTGGATATAGTGGGTAGGAATCAAATACTTTCAGTGTGGCTCCAGAGTCCATGCTTTCAGCTGCCATGCTAGACCACCTCTCTTTCAAATCCTGTGTTTGTTTTATGAAAATGTGATATTAGGGTAGACTGAACTTATCAGGGATGAGTATGAGTTGTGATTATCCTTTATTGTGAAATAGGATTGTCACTGGCAAAAGGTATAGAAGAAAGCAATTGTAAACAGAAGGAACCCAGAGAAGAAACGTGGAAGTAGGCCTGAGCATAGTGTACAGGTCAAGGAAAGGGGCGATCTGCTGCCCAAGGGCCCAGTGGGTGAGCAGTGAAAGGCAGGGCTGCAGAAGAGAAGCAGGCTATAGGGTGAGGGCCTGAATGCTCTGTGGAGGAACCATTGAGTACACAGGAACTTCATCCCATCCCCTGCTAAGCAGAATTCCAAGCCTTTTCTGACCCCTCCTTGTGTTTCTCATTGGGATGCCGTGGTGCAAAGACATCATGTTTGGGCCCTCTGGCAGCCATCTTGCAACAATGGAGAGAAAGGCAGAGAACCATGGCAGCGCTGATCCAACTCCTTGGTGTTTGGACTACTTGGGGTTCCTAGAGCTACTGAACTGATCCTAGAACCACCTCCCTCCATTCTTGAATATATGTCAGATGTTGTAATGCTTTTCTCAGCTGGGCCACTGATAGCTGAGTCTTTCATTGCATGTGGCCAAATGTATCCTAATGGATAGAGATTAACCAGGAAACCAGGGTCTTTAGTGAAATAATACCAACAAGAGTTATCAAAAGTATCATGGTTCTGCACACATTATTTCATTGCATTCAAAATGAAAAAGCACCAGCTTGGGAACTAGAGGAAACCATCTCTCCAACCTACATTTCCCCATCTGCAAAATGTACAAAATGCCATCACCTCCTTCCTGTTGTGAGGATTAAATGAAATCATGTTTTCATGGCATCTAGCTCAGCGTCCAACACTGACTACCTCTAGAAGGGAGATAGGCAGACAGTGATCATGATAGCAAATGATTATTGAGCTCCTACTGCATGCCTGCCTGTGTATCAAGAACCTCAGGTGCCTTATTTCATTTAATCCTCTTGGAGGTAAGTGTTGTTAAAAGCACCAGGTATGATTCTGAGTCAGCAGAGCTCTTGGGAAGCACGCAGAGCAGATGGAGTCATCACTCCTCCCAGTCTGCAATTCAGGAGGTGGTACAGGGAACAGAGAGGGCTTGCAGAGGGTTACAGGACGGCAGAACTGAGGAGTTCAGGTTTTCTCAATCTAAAAGCCCGAGTCTGAGCTATGACATGTCAGTTGGCCTGTCCCAGTGTCTAGGTATCTCACACCCAAGAGCGATCATTTGCCTTTTGCTTGTTTTTTTTTAAATTTTTTTTTTATTTATTTATGATAGTCACAGAGAGAGAGAGAGAGAGAGAGAGAGAGGCAGAGACACAGGCAGAGGGAGAAGCAGGCTCCATGCACCGGGAGCCCGACACGGGACTCGATCCCAGGTCTCCAGGATCGCGCCCTGGGCCAAAGGCAGGCGCCAAACCGCTGCGCCACCCAGGGATCCCTGCCTTTTGCTTGTTAACAAGTGCAGTAACATCTGTGATTGTTATTAACAATATTCATGACCACAAACTCTGAAGGAGGAGAAACTGTGATGCCTTATGTTCTTGGAAGAGGCCTGTGGCTCCCACCTGATGTGCCCAGAGCACCCATCCAAAGGCTTGGATGGACCTGATTTAATGAGGTCGTTAGCTAACCCCCCATGGTAGTAAGAAGGAGCCTTGTTGGAAGAAGTTTCGCATCCCCCAGGAGCTCTTTGTGGGGTGATGGACCAAACTGTCGGCAGTGGGAGGTCTGGAGAAAGATCTGGGACTCTTCTTATGTGGAAAAATCCTCTGAGCAGGTACATGATCTTTTCCACTTCTCTGCGGGGACCACCCACATGCTGCATACACTGGGATGGGGAGGTGGAAGTGACCATGTGTTTTTACTTAGGTGTGGGTCGCTCAATTGTGTAAGTGTCACTGCCTACATTGTTTCAGCCCCACGCAGCCCCCGGATCCTGAACGGTGGCTCTGACTCCTTTGCTCTGGTTTTGATCATACAAGTTGAAAAAGAATCACAGGAGTTGGAGGAAGACTGAGTCATCAGTGTACCTTCTTGACTTGCCAGAGGGTCGAGTGTTTCTCAAGCTCACACATCCAGTTAGTGGCACCGCCAGGCCTAGAACCTGGAGCAGTCTCATGCCAGAGTGGAAACAGCCAGCAATGCCAAAGAGCACCCGGGCCTGAATTCTGCTCTCTTTAGAAAACAGAGTGGCCAGGTGACCTCCTACGTTCAGAAATATATTCAGCATCATTGTGTCATCCTGCCCGGTCCCCTCATTCACCTACAGGGTTTATGCTACTTTTCTATCCCCTGTGCACATGGCTGTGGCCCCAGGTCACAGAGCAAATAGGGGACAGAGCTGTTGGTGTTTTTTCCCTCTCACACCACTGGAGGCCAGCCTGATGTTTGAGCAGATCCAAAGTGTCCCAGACTGTCCTGGCCTCTTCCCTTCCAGTATAGTGGGTCTTGCCGTGGCGGCCACCCACCGTTCTTCACTTTATTTTCATAGACCTGGGAGATTCTGGAGTTACCTTGCAGGTGTCCCATTATCACTCACTTTTTGCCCATGCTTCTCTCCTGACACCATGTATCCCTTATTTGGAGACAGCTCCATGGGGCCATGAAGTGGAAGCTGCGTGCAGTGGGCTGATTTGAGGGCTGCTGGAAACCCCCAGCCCCAAATCCCTTCCCTGGCTGGAGTCTGCTGTTGATAGCTAAAATTTGAAGCCTAGCTCTCAGTTCCAGTCCCCTTTAAATGCAGACCTTCTTTATGGAGACAGTGCGCCCCATAATTCTTGACAGTTCAACTTCTGTAATTTGTACCTGGAGCTTTCCCAGCGCCTAGCCTGGAAGACTAACAATATGAGAACATTTGGGTCTCTGGGGTGAGGGAGGAACAGGGCTGTGAAGAGAAAGAGGGATAACCAGGGAGGTTGACCTTGGACTGCAAGCACAGCCCCACTGGGCCACTTCAGCTCTGCATGAATCTGCATTCAGGGCTTCTCAGCATCCAGCCTGGCCAAGGCCAAGCCCGGACTCTCAGCCTTCAACACGGGGAGAAGTAACACGGCAGAGCAAAGGGACCTGCCACGCGGTGGTGTTTGCAGAGGGCACCGGGGAGGGTGTCTGTGGGTGGCACAAGGACCCGACTCTGGTATTTCCATTCCTGCCTGATGAGGCCAAGGGAGCCCAGTCTTCCCAGGGCAATTCCAGCACAGCTCATTTGTGCATGTTTTACAATGGTGTTGATAAAATCCCCATGGAGCCCTGGAGCATGTGTGAGGAGTTCCCACCAGAAATCTAAACAACGCCCTGGCGTTGCTGACAGCTTAATAATGTGACAAAGTTCAACTCGTTCAATGACAGGGACAGGAATGCAGCTGGGCTGGTCTGACCTGGAGCTTTAAACATACCCCTCCCACAACTCTGACCTAGCGTTTGACAAATAACCTTTTCTTAGCCTCCTCGAAGGCACCAGACAGAACCAAGTGCCATGCAGGGGCCACATGCCACCGTTAAAATGTTAAATGGAGTGGCAAGGGCCACCAGAGTCACTTGGGGCTGACATTTATCTTTATTATTATTATTAATAATAATGCATATATTGCTTTTTGGTGCATTCCAGGGTTTTTTGCACTCCTAAATCACGCGGCTATACATCAGCAGGCCCGATAAATCACCCAATGAACCCAAATTCAATGCAGCTGTCAGCCCAGATCCGAGAGAAGCAGAGTTAGCTTAATTGAGCTACAGCAGGGAACCAACGGGCGTTGCCCAGAAAATCAGAATAATAGCAGTGTTGCTGGTGACATTTCAAGAGCTAGACGTGAACTGCTAGCTTCAGCTTTAATTTTATAAGAGGGAATGGGGGGACGGGTGCAGGGAGAAATCCAGACTTCAACAAATATTTAAGCTCTTTTTTTTTTTTTTTTCTGCCTCAAAGCCAGTACAGACAATGAGTTCCACATTTTGGGATTTCAGAAGATGGAATTCCACTTTTTCTTCTTTCTCTAACTTCTTCTCATTTCTCCTGCTTTCTCCCTCCTCTACTCCATGCCCCTTCCCTACAAAAAGAAAGCTGAAAGCAAAGGAACAACAGGATTTGAGTTGGAGCCAATTTAATGGGCCAAGAGGTTACATATGGAGCCAACAAATCATGGAACCATGAAGGATATTACTGATTTAAAGTTATGTATGTTAAAGCCCAAATCTTAACAGCATTCATAAAGGTAAAGGTAACTAATGGAGAGGCTTAACCAACAGAAAATAAGCTTTTCCCCGGCTGCCCTGCCTCAGCCTTACAGTACATCTCAGCTGGAGAATGCCTCCCAGCCACAGATTCTCCCCATTAGCTGACGAAAGGGAAGGCCTGGGCCTTACCCATGGAGGAAGGACAAGTTCCGCTGGATCCTGCATTTATACAAGGCCTCAGATACCATGATTTGGTTTATTTTTATGTGCACAAGTGTGTGTATTTCTTCTTCAGATGTTTTGGGGTTACCAGAAAAACCATTCCCTTTCCCCCCTTAATTTTTAAAACTGTGTGTAATTTCAGGGAAATTTGATCCATGTGTTTCAGATTCATTTGCACATAATCATGAAAAACCTTTCTGGAAAGAGCTATTTTCTCTCCCAGGAGGCTTTGGTGCCCTTTTTAATAAGCCCTGTGAGTGCCCTTCTACCCCAGGTCACCCTCTCCAAGTGCAAAAGGTTGTGTTTGGCCAGAGGAAAACCAGCCTGACCACCGAGGACATGGGTCTGGTTTGAAATGTCGAATACGTGAATTTGAACTGGGTTTTGGCAAAGGGAAAATGACTGCCCTGGGCCCCAGTGTTTACACAGAGAAAGAAGTCTTCCTTTAAAAAAAGAAAATAAAAAAGATGTCAAGATGTACAGATCAACTCTGGAGTACTACCCCGTGGCCCTCAGCATGTGAGTGTTAGCCTCTGGTTCACAGGTTCAGAAAGAACAATTGCTGCTTTACTTTGAGGTTCTTTGAGGAGATGCTTTCACCCAGAGACTCTCAACTACCAAAAACACCCCGGAACCCTCTTGGATAGATTTCAAAGGCCATAGCATGTCTGTGTCCAGGACACACATTTCCCCACCCTCCATCCACAGCAACCCAACCACTGCATTGAAGCCACAATGGCATTCCTTCAATCCAAAACAAACATGTCATTACCAATCTCAGATTAATTGATGCCATTTGTGTGCCCTGCCTGTTGGGTTTCAACTGGAGCCCGCCCAACAGCAATGGCCACCGCCCTTGCAAACCTCAAGGCATCATATCTTTGGCCCTTGGCAGAATTGCCATAGCTGTTCATCACCCTGTGACTCCGAGCCTTCTCTCCTTCCCACTCCCTTCCCACTCTGAGGCTTTGGGTAATTTTGACATGAGTTTCTAGTGGATTGAGGTTATCTGAAGAGCAGAGTTTTGCTTTGAGTAAATGTCTCTGCTGTATTTCAAGAATTTTAAGAGACACATTTGTTTTTGTTTTAACACCCCTGAAATTAGGATATTCCTTACAACTGATGATGAAAAAGCATCATGGCGAAGCCATGGAAAGGGGTTCCCTTTTTAGTGGTACACTTAATAATGGTGCATATAGTCTGGTCCCCAGAGAGATATATGATTACTTTTCAAAACACAGATAGACTTTCACCTCTCTTACTCATTCTTTCTCCATTCATTCTTCAGGAGGAGTATACTGACCACACGCCTGACTGTGCAGTGAGGGGATCGAAGAGTGTTGAAACGGCCTCTCCCTTTCAGAAAGTTATAATTTAGTTCTAGACATAAGTGAATACATGACCAACCATGCAAAGTGCTAAATTAGTGGTGTGGCCAGAAAGTGGTGGAGAAGAGCAAGATGGAGCCACAGAGTGGGATGGAGAGATTCTGTGCAAACAAGATGACTTGTTTGCAATGTAAAGGCAAAATGGCCAGGAAGCCTCACTGCTGGCTTGGATCTTGGCTCCCACCTGTAGAAAGAGGGGCTTGTAGCAGATCAGAGCATCCCAGTCTGCGTCCCACAGAAGAGAGTTCATGGGAATGCTTTGGGAGAAGAGGGCTCCGTAGTGGGCAATGGGGGGTGCAGCATTGAGAGATGTCACCATTCTTTCTTAGAGATTCCCAACACATAATAGCATCTTATGGGCTCTGAGAAGTTGTACCTTGAGGGGTGTGTTTAAATTTTGTTTGACTCAGTGCTTCCCAAATATATTTGTTCCTGGAATCCTTTATTTCACTCAATACAGCTATTCCTGTAATAAACCTTAGTAAAACTGCAAGTCTATTCCAACTCCAACATTCCAGGAATTCACGAGACAATGTGAAGCTGGAGTACATGAGGAGAAAAAAGCCTGAGCGAAGGAGCGTGAACTGTGCTTGTAGTCTGATGGGCTCCTGGCACGGAGGCAGAGTGTACTTAATAAATAGAACTTAATAAATATAGCATAATTTAACCATAACAGCATATAGTATAAGAAATATAGCATACTGTGCTGGGTACCAGGAACTCAGAAATAAGTAAAACACTGCCCCTGACCTCAAGTGGCTCCTAACAGTGGAGAAGGCTGGATGTTAACAAATGGTCACAGGAAAATGCATACCCAGCTTATCAATTGTCACTGGAGGTAGAAGAAAGGGCCTTGAGATGAAGCATGCCTGGAGGAAAGCAGTGAAGGCTCACTGGAGGAAGAACCATCAGAGCTGAATCTTGAAGAAAACAGGTGAATATCCAGGTGCCTGAAACAGGAGCAGAAGAAGAGAATTCTAGGCAGGAAAAAGAACGTGAATAAAGAGAAAAAAGGCAAGAGAATGCCTACATAGCTTGTAGTAGCTGGAGGGCAAGATACATGGTGATGAAGGCTGACTAGTGAGGTTGGGAACAGGCCATGAAGGTCCAGCTCAGCAAGTAACAACAACAAAAGAGAAGACTTAATTATCTCCCATAATAAGGAGTCTGGAGGTCCATAATGAGGGGGTCTAGGCCTGGCTCAGTAGTGCAGTGATGCCTCCAGGGGCCTGTGCTCCTACCATCCCTCTCTTTGGCCAGTCCCCACCTTGTTGGCTTTTCATCCACATGCTTGTTACCTCATGTCAACAGATACTGCCACAGAACCAGGCATATTTCCTTGGATGATACACCTTAGCCTTAAACACTAGCATTTGGAGATATCTTTTAGGCAAGGGAAGCAAGCTTTTTTTTTGCAAAGTGATATGATCAGTTTGACAGGTGTTTTTGTAAGATGATTTGTTTGCAATGTAAAGGCAGGAGGGAAAGAAGAGGGACTGGAGGCAGGAAACAGTGTAGAATTGAGATTATCCAAACAAAAAATGTCTTGCATGCTAACACCAAATCTTGAGCAGGACTCAGAAGAAGGAAGCAATAGGAAAAAAATGCTTTTCTTTTGTAATCGAAGGCAATGCTAGGCAACCCCAAAGACTCATCTTCTTCTCCCTCGTTGGCTAGAACTTGGTCACATGACCACCTGTAGCACAAAGGAGGCTGAGAAGTCCAGTTTCTGGCAAAGGCAAATGCAGTAGACGTGAGGCCCCTCAGGATTAAGTCACTGCAGCTGAACTATGACCCAGATGAGATATCAACCTTTTATCTCATGAAGCCCTGAGATTTGGCAGTTACTGGTTACAGCCTTTAGACTACTTTTGTAATACATGAGAATCCCAATGCTTAATAACTAAGGAAGACAATATGGCTTGATGTATGAGGAATGGAATTTAAAACTGATGGCAATTTAAAATGGAATTTAAAAATATGGCAACTGCAATTTTGGGGAGAGGGCATGTTGGGAATCATGTACCCCTCACTGTTTCATCTTTTCTGAAGTTGATAATGATCTGTAATTACCCAAAATGTGATAAGCTGTCAAAAGTATATGAAAAGTGCTGGGTATCTCATGAAATAAGTTTTCAATAATTCCAACTTTTTCATTAAGGGTTAAAAAAAAGATAATTCCGTTGAGAAATCTCATTGAGAGACTCTCCATCCCACCCCCGCCCTACTATCTAACTCAAATGTTAACCTCCCCTAAATATTTTAGTCATGTTGTGCCCACGATGTCAATAGAAGATCATTTTTTTTCCCCAAAGAAACATGTTGATTGACAGGGTGGGGTCTGGTCCATCCCTCAAAGTGGAAGCGTATGGAAAATGCCTCTCTGTTGTGGATACAAATCTGACTGAGGAAAGATGAAAAGACGGGTGGGAACTGCAACTCTCTGGTTACCTCCTCTGAATCTAATTTGAAACAAAAACAAGGCTGATGAAATGAAGTCATGGAAACCCAGAGTTAAAGTGGTCCTCTCATTCTAGAGCTCTTAAAAGCTAAGGGAATAGCATGTTTGGGGGATATCAAAAGTAGACTTTCAGAAGATACATTCAATAGGGTCAGAGAAAAAGAAATATAATGCCATGTCAAGAAGCTTCAAATGTGGAGATGGCCCAAACAGAATGGGAGGCCCTCAAAATTCTTAAAAATACTGAAAACATGAACTTTGTGAAGAAACAGAGCTTCTCATGGGAAGTAACCAACATGATGCAAGAACTTCTTTCACAAATTTCCATGGGATGAAAACAGGGGGAACATAACTGAATATGGATGCTAAAGAGTGGGATCAAGTGGCCAGAATAGAATCTGGAAGATTAGCTCTCAATGAACATAGGCTTTTATCCTTACTACCATAAGGGCTTTTCTGGGTCTCTTCAGAGTAGGTCTTGAAATGGGTTGGACTTCCACATGGCATGGGGAAGCCAAATCCTCAACATCTCTCCCAGGTGCAGCCCACAGTCCTGATGCTGCCCAGGCTCTGGCTCCGCATCTGGGTCAGTACTGGAAGGTGAACCTGAGGGGAGACACTTGCCTAACCCTCCACCCTTGGGTGTGCTCTGAGCCGCCTCCACCCCGTCCTTGTCCATGTAAGTCACACCTGCACAGACCCCTTTCATCAGCACAGTTTCAAGTGGCAATTTAAACCTTTTAAGGCCACCTGTCGAGCACCCACTCGCTAGATTTCCTTTTATCACCGGCTTGAGGGGAGTAACTGGATAACATAATTATGAGGCAGGAGAATGGGGTGTTTTGATTTGTGTTCTTTGAGGATTAGCCAAGTGCCCCACTGCCAAATCCATGATCACCTGAAAGGAAATCTGAAGGGAGAACCTGCCAAATAAGTCTTCCAGGTGCTCTTCAGGCAAACAGCTTTGAAAATGGCCTTTTCTGCCTTTTTCTCATCACTGCAAAGCTCTAAGGCATTTGGGGTGGACAAAGCTGGTGGGCGCCTCCTTGCACAATGAGGCGGAGGTAAGCAAAGAAACCATTTTCCAAATGCCTGGAGCTGGGGCAAGGCAGTTGGGAAGCCCTTTGGATGTGGGATCATGTGCAAAGTAATGATATGGAGCCAGACCTCTGATCTTCTGAGCATTCTTGGGACATTATCTGTGCCTCCTTCAGTGTGGAGGCTCTTGAATGCTTACAGGGAATGCCAGGGAGGTGGCAGGAAGAGGAAACTTTGTCCCAGACTTTAGGGTGTGCAATGCGTAAATCCCATCTTTGATGCAGCGGATAGCCTCTCTGAAGATGCTTGAATGACATTCCCATTTGGGGTGGGAATGTGTGGAAACATATCAAGGAGGGGCACATGCAGGACATTTTTAGAAATGAACAAATACACAGGCTGTTAGTTTCCAGGGCTTACATAATAAAGTACCATATCCTGGGTGACTTAAAACAACAGAAATCTATCTCTTGTGGTTCTGGAGACCAGAAATCCCAAAATCAAAATGTTGGCATGGCCATGTTTTTCCAAAGCCTATAGAGGAGGATCCTTTCTTGTCTTTTTCAGCTTCTGGTGGCTCCAGTTATGACAACATAACCACCAGTCTCTGTTTCTGTCTTCACATGGCCCTGTTCCTTCTGTGTCTGTCTGTGTGCAAATTTTCATCTTCCTATAAGCTTGCCCATCCTGTTGGATTAGGGTTCATCCTAATCCAGTATGACCTCATCTGAATCTGATCACATATGCAAAGACCCTATTTTCAAATAAGGTTACATTCACAGGTTCTGGGGGTTAGGACTCCAACCTATCTTTTGGGGGAACATAATCCAACCCATAACACATAGATATATGAAAAAGCAAAGTTACAATTTATATAACTTATTACATGAATACCTACAATACCTGGAATACTGTGGAGTCTTGGACCTACTGTCATTTCAGCTTTGGGTTCACCTTCTAAAAGAGGCAATGGCTTTTTACTATTTTGTTCTAATGCTAAAGAGAGATAATCTGGTAATATATAATGTAACGTATAATGAATTCACATGTAATAAAATTATAATACAAATTTATAAGTTCTAAGGCTGAGGGGAAGGGAAGCCACTGGGGACCTACATGTTACAGGAAGGCTTTAGGAGAGAGGGGTAAAAAAATATTGGGATGAGGGAGGAAAATGATTCACTGATTAATGGATAGAATTTCCCCGGTACCTTCTGCTGATGATTTCATGACTTGAAGGTTGTGATTAAAGAAAACTAACAAGGCAGCACCCAAATGTCACGTGTAGTCCTAAAATTCCCAGAAGGTCCAAATGATGGGTGTTGGTGGGTGACACTGCTGGGTGTTTACAGAAGTAGCAGTTCAGAGAAGCATATTGAAGTGAGTGTAGCTCCAGAGGGTTCACCACTGGGGGACCCCCCAGGCTCTGAAGCTCAAGGCAGTATGAAGCTCCATCTCACCCATGGGCCCTTACCTGGGCTTGGCAAACCTAGGCTGCTGGGGATTCTCCACAGCCATACGTTGTCTCTTCACCCAACTGGATCTATGTGTTGGTATGAGTATTTTCTATCAATTACATTTCTTAATTTAATTCTGCAGGAAGGATTTGTTAACTGATATTTCTATAATTCCTCAGGTTTCAGAAAAATGATAATGCTAGCAATATTAAATTAACCAACTAGGAAGAAAATTCATGAAAAATGATACTGATGGTTATGCCAAAAGCCAGGTGGAACACAGACCAGTTGAATTTGGAAAAGAAGTATTATGGACATTTATAACTTTGTTTCAAGAGCCTATGGATGCCCTGATTGGTCTATTTTAAAAAAATAACTCCAGACTTTTATTGGAACTTGTTATAAACAGATTTTGATGTGTATTACATACTTTCCAAAATAGGTACAGAATATAACACTATAGCATCTTCACATGACTTAAATAATAAAATATATAAAAAGATGTATAGAGGAAAATCTCTTTCCTACCTTGCTCCCTTCATCCAGTTTCCATCCTTCCCAGTAAAGAACATTATTACTGGTTTTTTGTTCATCTTTTCAAGTAATTGTCAAAAACTTGACAGCCAGGAGCACCTGGGTAGCTCAGTCAGTTAGGTGTCCACCTTTGGCTCAGGTAATGATCTTGGGGTCCTGGGATCAAGCCCAGGCTTTCTGCTCAGCAAGGAGTCTGCTTGTCCCCCTCCTTCTCCCTCTTCCACTGTGCTCTGTCTCTCGAATAAATAAATAAATAATCTTTTAAAAAAAAAACCTCACCAGTCAATACATAATAATACATAATAATTCTGTTTTCCCTTGTTTGTTTATAGAGAGAGCACAAGCAGGGGAAGGAGCAACGGGAGAGGGAGAGAAAATCTTAGGCAGGCTCCACACCCAGCATGGAGCACAATGCAGGACTCACTCTTGGAATCCTGAGATCATGATCTGAGCTGAAATAAAGAGTCCATAGCTTAACCAACTGAGCCACCCAGGCACCCTTCCTTTTTTTTTTTTTTAACCCAACTGGTAACACACTATATTCATGTTTCTATATTTGTTCATGTGAGTGTAAAATGAGGTATTTATTCATTATAGCATTATTTGCAGTAGCAAAGCAAAATTAGAAGTAATTTTGGTGCTCATCAAAAGGGGATTGATTAAATTATGGAATGTCTCACTATGGAATAGTATTCAGCTATAAAATAATGAGGCTAAGCCCTATGTACTTAAATGAAGAGATCTGGAGGGTAAATTAAGTAAAAAAATGTAAGATACAGGAGGATGTATATAGCATGTGCTCTTGGGGTAAGAATGGAGGGGATAAGATATATTTGCATTTTCTTGCAACTGAATAAAGAACAATCTGGAAGGATTCACAAGAAACTGATAAAACCTTTACTTACAGATGATGAAGGAATTATAATGAAGAGGAATGGGGTGGTGAGATTTTCCAATATTTGTTACACTATTTTAAGTTTTGAACCACACAAATGCATTTTCTATTTAAAATACAAATGAAAATGAGAATAAATTAATCAAATACATATCCCCGGGATCTGCTAATTATACCACCAGGAATTAATACTACAAGTGTTTTCTCGTGTATGTTAAAAAATACCACCAAGAATGTTCGCTGCAGTATTATTACAATGGCAAAAGACTGGAAATGGCCTTATTGTCTATTTAAACGTAGAATGGTTAGTGAATTATGTTACATTCAAACAGTGAAACACTATGCAGATGTATAAAAAATGTGACATATATTGATATAGAAAACCCTTTAAGATATATTTAGTAAAAAAATAAAAAATCATTCCCATTTTTTGATAAAATATGATGCATATATATGCACACGCATATCCTATATTCTTCCAAAAACAGCATGATGTGCAATGTAATGAGTGTGTGTGCATGCATTGAAAATTTCTAGAAGTTAAATAAGAAATTGTTAACGGGGCTATCCTCTGGGAAGTGGGTGAGAGTGTTTACAGTAGGAAGATCACCTACTTCTCATTGTAATGGCTTTTGAATTGCATGAGTTTTATTGTGCATGGGGTTTTTTTCCACTTCAAAAATATTTACAAATCAATCCATCAATAAATGCACATCCATACAATGAAAATTATATACCTATAAAACAAACAACTGAGGAAGTTCTTTATCTACTTACACAGAACAATCTCCAAGACACATTATTAAAGAATTTGAATTTTTAATTTTAGATATTCCAGGGGTTCCCATACTATGTGTACCTGGTTCATATTTCCATCTGGTGATCAGTCACAAAGCTTTTCATTACTGTGGGTTTGATTATATTACAGCTCTGCCTTTCAGACTGAAGACTATTTTTTGTTTCAATTCATCTTTCTCACCTCTAAGACCCACTGTTGGTCTTTTGGGTTGAAATCCTATCTCCTCATGGCTTATGAACATTAGCAACTTGCTTAATGGCTGTGGGCCTCCTACTTTCTTTCTGTAAACAAAAAATGGGATACATTATGGGAATATTGAAAGAATTTGAGATACTTGCAATACATACTATTTAGCACATGAGGATGCAAGGTAGGCTATTGCCACCATTAATATTCTCTGGAATATATCAATTGAAACTGCAGACAGGAGGGACCATACCCTGCTTTTGCACTAGGAAATACAAAGCTTTGTGTGTCATGGCCAATGCTGTTCCAGCATTTGGTTGGTCTTTTGGCCACAGTAGCCTTGGGCTGGTATCTCAGAGAATCAACAATCTATAAATGCAGTTGGGGCTACATGGGATAATTTACCTATATGGGGTATTTTATAGCCCCTCTTAGGGAAGGTTATTCTCACTTTTTTGGACATAAATAGTAACCAGTAGCTTCCCCCTCAGGATGCCTCTTGTTGCCGTCTGTTGCTCCCAGTCCTATTTGTTTGAGTCCATATTTATGAGAATGTCTTTCAAAAGAGGAAGTGAGGATGTCCTTGTAGTCTTTATTTTTAGAGAGTTAAAAAGAAAAACAACTGCCTCTCCATTTTATCTCTCAGTGTAGCTCTAGGTCAAGTGGTCTCACTGATTATCTAGTTGGCTTTTTGCCTTGATGCATTTATAGAATCTTTTATTATTGACTTTGGAGCTCCTTGCAAGGTACTCCAAAAAAGCATTTTAAAATAGTCTCTAGTGGGCAATTTACATTTTAACTGCTCCTTTCATTACCCCCCTCAACACCTTCATATAGTTCCCCTTTCTAGAATTAAATAACCACATGATAGCTTTTGGGCTCCATGTCTCTTTTGGTTGTTGAACTTGGCCCTGTTAAGGTCTTAATTGTGCAATGGTTCAGTTGGAGTCTCATGCTCTTTTACATTCATCACCTTTCTTCAACATTTGTTTTCAAGTTATATGGCGTCTTGCTAAATCAAGAGCCAGATAATTATCGCCATCTTGGTCTGGTTTTTTGAGAATCTCTCTGAGAATCACTAGTACTGTGATAAGACATGATGCTCAAGGAGTTGTGTGATGCATGAAAACGGGGTGAGGCTAACGAGAAAGAATGAAGACAACTATTTTCCAAAAGTCCTTTGGTTCCAGGTGAAGATAAAGTCTCTTTTCCCCATTAATTAATCTAGGATTCAAGACTAAAGATCTTCCTGTCTCTTGGATGTTATTTCAGAGGCCATAGTACTCTAGAGACCATCACCCTAGAAAATACAGATTTTAATTTCAGGTTTTCTGGCTTCACTTTTCTATCACACTTCCATAAATCCCATGACAAAGCCTACCAATTCACCACTTTTCTCTCTCTTCACTTTATCCACATCCGTCTTCCCTAAGGACAGGCCTAATCTTATTCTGAAGGCCAAAAGTTCAATGAATTTCTGGTAGAAATTTCTAGCAGAAAATAGCTCTTCACAAGTCCAAAGGTAATGTTCCCAAAGCTCTAAGTCAGAGAAGACCCAGGCCCCTCTCACATACATACATACTCAGCTTCCTATAGTGTTCCTAACATCCTTGAGGCTATACCGGCAGGGTATAAACTGGGTTTGGTCTAGGATGACAATCCTGATGTTGCCACAAGTAAGAATTTTTTTTCCTTTTAAATTTTCTCATGTTTTATTTAAATAAGGAATTCTACATATGCCAAGGAGTCCTTGGGGTGCCTGGGTGTTGCAGTTAAGTGTCCAACTCTTGGTTTTGGTCCAGGTCATGGTTTCACAGTCATGAGATGGAGCCCCATTTCAGGCCCCACGTTCAACAGGGAGTCTGCTTCAGTTTCTCTCTCCCTCTCCCTCTGCCCTTCCCCACAACATTCTCTCCAAAGGGGAACAACTGACACAAGGACCAGTTTATACTCAACTCATTCCATGATGTGGCAGTTTCATGGAGATGTAGGAGCTAAACTGCAGAGGAGGAAACCAGCACACTCCCTTCTGAGGAAGGAAACCTAAAGACAGTAAGGAAAGTAGAATTGAGAACTGAAGAGAGATCCTCAACAAGTGGTTAAACAGATAAAGAGCAGATAAATAGGGATCCCTGGGTGGCGCAGCAGTTTGGCGCCTGCCTTTGGCTCAGGGCGCGATCCTGGAGACCTGGGATCGAATCCCACGTTGGGCTCCCGGTGCATGGAGCCTGCTTCTCCCTCTGCCTATGTCTCTGTCTCTGTCTCTCTCTCTCTCTCTCTCTCTGTGTGTGTGTGTGTGTGTGACTATCGTAAATAAATAAAAAAAATCAAAAAAAAAGAGCAGATAAATAGATAATCTTCTCAAATTGAAAAGAAATGAAAAATGACAAAACCTGATACTGGCAATGATGTAAGAAAATAAGCGTTCATATTCTTCTGGTAAGACAGTGAGTTTGGAACAATCTGGAGGCAAATTTATTAATATAAACCTGAAGCCTTAAAATCTGCATGCCTTTTAATTTTTTTTTCTCTGAATATTTGTTTCTCTTTATTGGCTCTTTGGCCAGATAGGTTTCTGAAAATATAAGCCTTCCCAAGATTGCTGGGACATATTGATGTCCAGCAATCTAATCCTTGACTCTTTTGTTATTACATCTTCAGACTCTTCCCACACAGAAGTCTTTAGGATATTCTATTTGAATCTTTTTGACTTTACTGACTTGTATCAAAGTTCTCCTCTACTATATCTGCAGAGGATGAGCAAAATAATACAATTTTTAGTGACCATTTATCATAGTGACTGTTTGTTGGATACTTTCCAATTGCCTAACACTGTACTGAGTAGTTTACACGCATTGTATTTAATTCTCTCCACAGACTTGTGAGATAGATCTATTATTCCTATTTTGTTTTTGTGGGGTTTTTTGTATGTTTTTTACTTGGAGTTCAATATGCCAACATATAGCATAATACCCAGTGCTCATCCCATCAAGTGCCCCCCTCAGTGCCCGTCACCCAGTTGCATGCCTTTTAATTTAGCAGTTTTACCTCCAGAAGGGGAAAATAGAGGTAACAAAGAATCTAGCTTATCAGAACTTCATCATAGCATTAATTCTGAGTAAAAACTTAGAAATATCCTAAGACCAAATAATAGGCAGCTGGTTAAATGGATTACGAAACAGAAATGATGTAGTAGATAAAACAGGACAGAGAAAGATGTTCACAATGAATTTTTTAAAAATGGAAAAATAGTTTATAGAATGTTAGTTGACAATTACCAAAGCAAAATTAAACAAACGAGAAAAATCACCAGAAAAAAAACTTGATTTAAAAAACTACACTAATTAGATTGATTTCAATAAAAAAGAATACCTCTTTGATAGAGTCTTAGTAATATTTCAGAAGAAGGGAGTCGGGGAGGGTATTTACGGTTTTAGAGCCAGAGCCCAGTGATCATAAGGTGGGTCTCACCGGTCAGGGAACTGGTTGGGATGGGGCAGTTTATGACATAACAACTCTGGGTTGGTGGCCACAGCACAGTAAGGTCTTGAAGCAAATATTTTTGAGCAAGCTGCTGGTCCTAATAAGTAAGCAAGTAACAAGTTTGTTACTATTTGTGTCTAGTCCCAGTATTATTTGGCAGAGAAACAGGAAAACATGCTTTAGCCATAACTGTTCATCATAGAGACAGGAAAGTTCATTGGTTTCTGTTCTCAATCATTGCTCTCTTTTTGTTTAAAAAAAAATCATGTTTATATTTCTATCTCACTAGAAACTCTAGGAAGAGAATTATTTACATATTAAAAGTAGTTATCTTTGGGTGGAAAGATTATAGGTATTCCTTCATTTCTTCACTTTCGCTTCTCTGTATTTTCTAAATTTTTATCTAATGAACATATATTCAGAAAAAAGATGTATTTGTTTGACTCATATTTAGCCAAATAATTCCAGAGCTATAGTACCCAGAGTCACTCTCACCTCAAAGCTTCTAATCCATTTCTAAATAAAACACCCAATCTACACAGAATCTTGTGGCCAACTTGGAAAACTAGTTAAATCATTACTGAATCACAACTGTGCAGTCCAGTAGGCATCAGGCAGCTTTTCATCTTTTCAGACAGGGAAAGAAATGCTGTGTAGACTGTTTAGAAGGACCCATTGTTCTGAAGTATAGTGGAGGTGTGTTTAACTGACACAGATGCCTGCTTTTCTCCTTGACTCACTGTCAACTCTCCATTTTCAGAATCATGGTACAGTGGGAGTCAGGGACTCCAGGAACACAAAGGGTGAGAGTCGAGGTGAACCCAAAAGCCTAGAATACTGTCTCATGACCTCTCTAGTCAACCACTAATAACTATTTTTCAGTACATAATATTTGCTGAGTGCTAGACAAGGTGAGGCATGGTACAAAATTTGGATAATCTATACTTTATCCCTTAAAGGAGCTTAGTTTTTAATTGGGGACAGGGTGGTAAGGAGTGACTAATACATAGGCACAATTCCAGACACACAAAATAGCATGCAACCAAGCACTGCCCCACAGGTGGATTCTAGGCTGACCTGAGTTACAGTATTTGTACCCGGATCTTGCGTGGTCTAGACTTTGAGTCCTATATATGTTTGGACACAGAAGGTTCAGGGCATCAGGATATCCTAGTTAAAGGAGGTTAAACTCAAACTTTTTTTTAATTTCCATGATTTTTATTGACAATTTTTCTGAAATTTGATCTTCTTTATTTTCTGCCGTTTATAACTGCAGCTTAATGAACCTTATTGCAGGGCCCCAAGGCCATTTTCATTGTACGTAGATGTTGATTTCCTTGATTGGAGATTAAAAAGATAAGAGACTGACATAGATGTGAATTGATTCCAAGATCAACTGAAGTTTACTTTAAAAGAAAAAAAAAACCCCACAGTTCCTAACACCTATGTATTTTCTGATGATCAGCTTCTTTCCATTAGGAAGGACCACAGTGAGACCCTCCAATAGATTGATGATTCTAATTGGTTGAAATGTCATTTCCCTTTATATAACCCTTTATTACCTACATGTACTCTTCATCAGGGACCTTATCATTCCAGATAAGGGGCCTTAGTAATGTTGTTGGGGAAACGGGCCCAGGAAGGGTCTTTACTCAAGTTCAAATAGACACATAGTGATGGATTTAGAATTAGATGTCAGATCTCCTGTTTTCTTTTTTTTTTTTTTAGATCTCCTGTTTTCAACCCTGAGCTTCTCCCAGTCTGATACCGCAGGCTTTTTCCTACAAGATAAAACTTACCAAGGATTCTGGGTATTTTAGCTACTAGACATAAAAATGAAAGAGACACGGCTCACAACACTTGTAAGTATAATGATATGCTCTTACTTCCAGGTTCACCTCTTGCCAGGTTCTCTGGAACAGGACTCAGTTCTGAGAGTTCTGAGTGTCAGACACAGGCACTGCTATCCACATGCCCCTTGGTTTTATCACAGCACAATTAAGGAAACCAAAATGCAGAGAGATGAAGTCTCTCATGCCCCCAGCCCTAGGTCAGCCTGTAGAGCAAACTATGGGAATGTGGAACACCTCCTGGATGAACAATCTGATGATTGACCCAGCTATTAAAGACAACAGCAGCCGTAATGACAACAAACTTGACTAATCCACCACTTAGGATGCCTTTGGCTGCTCATAAAAACAAACCAACACTCTCAAACAATCCAGGATGTATTACAGAATAGGGAATGCAGAGTTAGAGGCAGTACACGGTGGGCTGATTCAGCAGCTCAGTGGTCCCATCCAGGAGGCAGACTCCCTCCATTCTGGCGCCTTTTGCAGTGTATTGCCTGAAGCTTGCTCCTTATGGTCTCCAGGGGTGGCAGCATTTTCAAGCCTCAAACCCACATCCAGAGGCAGTGACTTGAGGAGTCCCATCTTCAGAACAAGGAGATCTTTCTCAGAAGCCCCTAAACAAATCTCTTCCCTCGATACTGGGTGGAACTTGGTCAAGAACCTACTCTGAAACCAATCACAGCCAGGAGGACAGGCTCAGCTCATTCATGATTCACTCCCTGGGACTGTGGTTGGAGCCACTTTTCGCTGAGTCCTGTGTAGGTGGGGACCAGAAAGGGGTGAGGAGGAAGACCCCTGACTCAATCAGAGCTCTGCCAGAGCAACACAGGCGTGGTCAAGATGGAGGGAGACCATCCACAGTATCTGCTACACCTGTTCTGAGCTACAGGCCACCTCTCCCACCAGGACTTCCCTGAATCAGGTGTTTCATCCCTTCCAAGGTGAGGAGAGGCTGTTCTGACAGAGCAGGGAGGACCTAGGTATCTGTGAATGCTCACAGAGGTCTTCATCGGATATCAATGTTGGCTTCATGTAAAACTTCCTGAAGGCTCTGGGGACCTTAACCTAGAGTCAGTGATGTTCTAGGGGTGGGAATTTAGGTCAGGAACACTTACGGGGCTAGGCCACTGTGGGCCAAGAGAGAGCTTTGGGTGCAGGGAGACCAGTATTTTAAAGTGCTCCTTAAATCATACCTGGACTTTCACTATTGGCCTATGCCCAGGTATGACCATACAGATAGGAAACTGAAGTGAGACATATAAAGAAACATCAGGGTTGGGGTTTTTCTGTTTTTTTGGTGTTTGTTTTTTTGCTTTTGCTTTGTTTTTTGTTTTGTTTTGTTTTACCCAGCCCATGTTCTATGATAAAATTCAGCCCTGCTAAATTAAAAATAGATTTTTGGATGACTGGGTTATAAGCTTCTTGCTTTTCCTTTTCTTCTTCCTTTTTCTTTTTCTTTGCTTTTGATTTTTAAGAATAATGAACATATTCTCTTTTATCATGGGAAAACAGAATAACTTTTATTTGGGAAAAAAAGGTGTTTCACACTTATTTAAAACAGCACAGGAAATCCCCACCTCAAATAAGCAGTCTGATGATTGCTTTTGTAATATTTGAAAATAAACCAACTTTATTGAATTAGTCAATACCAATCAAGACTGGAAAACAACTTTATAACTGGTTCAGATTCATGAAGAAAACATTCAGCAATATCTTCATTAAAAGGCAACTTATATTTATTAAGGCTTGAAAGTAAGTCCTGCTATTTTATCACCACAGTTAAAGGTCTTGAGAAAATCAAGTAACCATCATTTGGAGTGTCTTTATAGAATGAAATGTTTGTTCTTTTATAAGGCATCTTTTGCTAATTAGTTAACCCCCAGCTTCTAGAATGGGACAAACAGGAGGTCAGGAAAGTAAGACAAATTCAAACATCAGCTGGATATTTCATTTTTTAAGCATATGCATAATCAATATTGTGAAATCTCTAACTATACATAAAATATTTTAGATAATTGGATCCTTAAAACTATGTTTTTCCAAAAAACAGATTGCTTTTATAGAAACACTGATTGGCCCAAACCCCAGATGAGGCAATCTTTCATTGTATTTTTGGTTGGAGCATTGGATCTAATTCCTCAAGTAACATTAAATAAAATTATGCACACTTTGGATCATACCTCATGATGAAAGGAAAGCATCTCGAAACAAAGCTGGGAGAAGAATATTGGCAAAGGTAGAAGAATATGCATTCATGAAGGGGGCACGTTACTTGGTTTGAATGCTAAAAAGCACTGGATAGAAGACAATGGGTCTTGTTGCAGAAAGGGCTCCAAAGCCAAAGATGTGACATCTGTTCTCCTAACTTCAGAACCAGGATGCTTCACGTGCATACTTTTTTCCCGAATGCTTATGATCCTCTTTAATGGCATGTCAAAAAAATAAGGAAGTGATCCCTTAGCAATCACTGAATGAGTTAATACTTTATCTTTCCAAGGAGAGAGACAGCAACATCTGGATTCACTGCTATAAAAATGGTTCCTGGCCACTGGGGATATTGGTGAGTCACGGGAGTACCTACTGGATTCCTGCTGCTTCTAGACCAATTTAATTTTAGACACAGACTCTTTGCTGGTTTCTCACAATAGAAAAGTCTTAATAGACATACCTGTACCTTCCTCACTCCACCCTTCTTTTAATTCTATTTACCAAGACCTTACTGAGATTCTTAGATATTCAGGGTCTATTTGGGGCTTGATCCATTTTGCAACAATGTGAAGATGCTTGGTGTTGTCTGTCTGCACAATGGCCAGTAGGTACAGGTGCTGTGAAGAGCTTCTGTTATTTCATTTGACAAATGCCAGAAAATGCAGCTCAGGAAACTTCACTCTTGGTGAAGTCTTTTTCTAATGAAAAGACCAAGATCCTTGCTGGCCCCATCAGCAGGAGATGTGAACACTGAAGACTGGCATTTCCTGGGAAGCTGAAACCAGTCTGAGATAGTGTGGCCAAATAAAAGTGTGTTTCACTTTTCATAGCCTGTGATTCTGAATTGTCAGGCATGTGGCTTCCTTTATTGGGATATAAAGACATACAATAGAAGGAACTATGCAACTATGCTCTAGAACACTCAAGCTTTTATTATCCAGCTCATCGTATAAGGTATTTAAAATCTTACCCAATACCTTCTCTCTGGGCCAACCTGAGAGGTAGCCCCACCTGACAGGTAAATTCAACACAGTTATTCTGAATTTGATTCTTCTTTCTGCCTCTGCCTCTCACTCTGCTATCCCACAAAAATAGAATAAAATAAAATAGTGACATGAAAGTCAAAGGAGAAAAATAAATCCAAAATAAAATAGGATCTTAACCCAAGCACTTTCAAATGCTGCTGAAATGCTTTCTGAGGGATCAATATTCATTCAAGACCAATGATAGGGTGACCTCCTGTCTTAAAACTCTGGAGTCCAAACTGAAAACGTTTAGTACTCCCTGAGTTGGTTCTGGAGACACTTAAGGACCTCATCATACTGATGCCTGAAGATGATTTGCTGTGTATGTGATAGGGTTGTGGCCAAAGCCCAAGGAGGCTGGAGGATCTGGAGAAAAATCCATTTTGGAAAACATAATCAGAAGGTTAATATTATTGTTATTTTAAAATATTCTGACAAATCTGGTCCTAAGACATTAAAGCTCTCAGCCAATAGACGGTTGTATTATGCGATAATCTACTATTGAAATAAAAAGATATTCCTGAATTAAGTACTCAGAAGTGCTTTCCATCTACAACTTCATCCCCTGTTTTAAATGGTTATAACTGATCATGTCACTGACCCCCTCCACTGGTGCCTTAATATCGTTATTTATGTAAAACTAAGTCAACCGCAGAAGGAACATCTAGAAACAACAATATTGATTCAGTTTGGCTTGTTTGTTTTTAAAGACTGTTTTTAAAGACTTGCCAACGGCTGGATTCTGACTATCAAATCAGTCATTAATATCAGACAACCCCATGGGGGGAGCTGTGCCACCTGGGCGGCCTGTTTTCCCTGTCCCGCTGGCTCTGCTACACCAGTGTGCTTCTAGAACAGCACCACTGTGGGTCTCTGGAGAGTAAGCTGCCTCTTAGGTCATCGTGCTTGTATTGCTAAACTCAGGGAAGGGTTTCTGAGGACAACAAGATTTACACTAATTAAAAGTCCTCTGGGATCATTCAAGACTTCATCTCCCAAGAGGCCAGTTCGGGGCTTTTCCTTACAGTAAAAAGGACTGTTTTCTCACCATTCTCCTTTTTTAAACATGCCTAGGGATTAAGTTCCCAGGGAGTCCCTGGAAAGGTTCCTTTAGGGGTGGGAATTAACCAGGTCCTCCTATCTTTGCAAAGCTCTCAGGCTAATAAAATGCCATACTAAGAACTTTCCTCTTCCTCGGTGGGCTCAAGGGGCTCCTCCTGCTTCCTCCCCTCTGTTCAAATCATCGGGCCACTTGATTTCTTCAGAGATCCCTGGAAGCAGGTTGGCCTAGGGATTGCCAGGGTGAGGATGTGCTGACGTTTCTATGGAAAGGACGGTGCTGCCCTGCTGCCCTGCTGACCTTCCTTGGGGGCTTTCTGGCACTGGGAAGCCTCACTCTACCAGTGGGCAGCACAGGTAGGAGAACTGGTGAAGGTGGCTGCCTGTGGCAGGTGACTTTTCTCGAAGGGCATGCGCTCAGACAACGGGCTGCTGATTAGCTCATTTTTCTTAGCTTCCTCTGCACCAGTGCCCAGGCTTGAGCCAGGCGAGCTTTAAAGGAAGTGAAACTCAAGGAGAATGTCTAAAGAGTGAAATATTAGCTTAAAAAAGTGCCCATTTTCATGTGGCAGGTGAGTCAGATGGCAGGAAAATGAACCCAGATGGGGCATATATATTTCTTCAAGTTCAAACCCTGTGGTTTCACAGTCGGAAAGGCCCCTGGACTTCCTTCTTGTGGTGTTCTGTGATCATGCCACCTCTCTACCTCTCAGCCAGGAGGCCCAGCTGGCCGACCCACATTCAGAAAGAGCTTAAAGAGATTGGAAAGTCAATTTTGGCCAATTCTTGGATTTTTGCTCTAAGATTGGTAGTGACATAACATCAGCAGTTCAAGACTTAATGAGACCACGAGAAAGAAGACCTGTGTGAAAGATTCCCAGGGAACATCGAGCCTCATAGATGACTTTATCGTCACCTACACCCCCCACCCGCCCACCTCACATCTGCTTTTTCACAGACCAAAATTCACTTGTGGATCAACGCAGTCAAAACCCAGGCATGTAATCCCCAACAAAACTACCCCTAAGCAAGCAACCCCCCTGGCTGGTAGACCCTGTGGGCCTTTTGGCATCAACACTGCTCCCTCACCCCCTTCCTGGTCATCCCGGGTTTGCAACTGCAAATTCTCCTTCCTCAAAAGGCCTGGACCGCATGAAAACAGAGGTTGGTGTCAGTCAGATGCATAAGGGCATTGCAACGTTCTCAGCACTGCAGCAAACGGAGACAGTCTGAAGTGCTTTTCCAGCCTGGTCTTCCATGCCCCATGTGACCGGAGCATCAGAAAGCAATGAGGGACTGAAGGTGTGTCTGCCAGGTGCCAAATCCACAGCCTGCCTGTCCTCCATTCATTCCCTCATCGCCCCGCCCCCCCCAAATGCAATGGCTCTCTTTCTAGTAAGAACTATGATTGCATCTGTCCTTGGCCGTGGAGTTAACCAACAAAGAGGTGGGTGGAAGAGGACACCATGTTCCATGTTCTTAATGGAGCTGAGGAGAGATCTTGATATTGGCAGAGAGGCCAGTGACAGTCCCCCAGGTGGGTTCTCCAACACTGACCTCAAAACACTGAACCCAGGCCAGGCCCAAAGGCTGAGAGCTTGATTATTTCTATCATTTCTGCTTGCAGATCCCTGTCCGATCACCTGGGGTCGGTTCTGACCTTCAGAAGAGACAGCAGGCTGGAGTCCCAGGAGGCCAGCGAGACGTGGCCTACTACAAAAAGATGTTTCCCAAGGCCATGCGCAAGAGGAGTCTGGGAGGCTGGAGTTCCTTTGGGAGAAGCTGAGTCCTTCTGCTGCCAGTGGTGGGGCAAGGTGGCCGAGCTCAGGAGCGGCTGAGGCGCTTGGCGACATCTGCATAGGCTGACTCGATCTCCTTGTCAGCCGCACAGGTGTTGGTGAACTCATCCCGGGCATAGGCATTCTTCAGGTACCTCCACAGGCCTGTCATCTCAGCAGGGAAATCGTAGTTGCGGTATTTCTTGGCCACAATCTACAACACAGATGGCATGAAAGTGCGAAACAAATCAGCGAGGGAGACTTAATGGTGTGACCTGGTGTGTGTGTGTGTGTGTGTGTGTGTGTGTGCAGGGAGGGAGGACCCACTTGCATCACGGTGGGCCACTTTGCAGCAAAATGTTTGCCATGCAAGGTGGCAGTGCTGCCTTCTTTTCATCTTACCTCATCTTATTTATTTCTTAAGTAAATATAATTTGCCCTTTTGACTTAGTCATTCTGCTTTTTCCTTCAGAAATAATATCAAAGATATAGCTACATATCTGTGATCATGGGACTAATAGTAAAAAAAAAAAAGCGATAGTAAAAAAAAATGGCAGAGAACAGAAATGTCCAACAATGCATATGCATACATGGATAAATGTATCATTATCCATAAATACAATGCCATACTGGAGAGCCATTAGAAATGATGCTGCAGAGGAGTTCCTGGGATCTGGATAACCCTTTAAGATGGATCGTTAAGTGTCAAGTGCAGTACAAAACAAATGAGAAATAAATAAAAATTTTACAAAGTGCAGTATGATGCATTTGGAGAAATAGGTGTGGTAACTGAAAGTATCTATACCAATATGTCACCCAGTGGCTATGTCTAATTGGTAAAATTCTACATTGTTGCTCCTCACCCACTTTGTTTTACATAAGCACCCTTAGTTATAGGAGAGAATCAAAAACACACAAAGTGAGCTAGATGTTGGAATGTATATGCAGGCTCAAAGTATGATGTGGGAGTGAACAAATCATGATTTCTAATCTCTCCTTGGTTTGCCAAATGTGTGGGCTGTGGATGGGCATTCTGGGGAGGTGATGTTTGCACTGAAACGGTAGCAGGGTCTTAAGAGCATGGGCTCTGGATCCCAACGGACTGGATCTGCAATTCTACTCCACTATAACATCTGTGTGACCTTGGACTAGTTACTTGGCCTCTCTGAGTCCCAATTTCTTTATCTCTAAAATGAAGATAATAATAGAACCTTCATTGGAATAACAGATTAGTTCATACACATAAAAAGCTTAGAGGAGTGGCTGGCTGCTACTGAGCACTCATTATCTCCTATTATAATTCATTAAGACCCATCTTTTGTCCATTTGCATGCATTCAGAGGTAAGGGTAGGGTGGTCTTCACAGAGGATGACCTGTGTAGTTACATGGGGCCTGGAACTCAGAAAGGCCTGCTCTTGGTTGACTGCTCCACTGTCACCATCTGGAAATTCTAAGTACTTTTTAACGGGACCCCTTTATTGTCACTGTACACTGGCGTCTGCACAGTAGCTGGTCTTGCCTCTAGCCCTCTGGGGCTGGCATGGGAATAGCAAAGAGTAGCCTCTCTCCTAAAACATTGGCTTCTGACTCCTTTCCTTGCTTTGTTTTTAGAGAGGTCTTCAGACTGCTGACCCCAGGATCTTCCCACTCAGAGAACTCTGAAGTTCAGCTACTCTGGGCTTTCATCTTCATTTTGGTGCCAGTGATGGTCAGGGTTCCCTGGAAAGCTGTGCTGAGTGAAGGCAACAATGACCTATTGCATGAAAAGCCCAGCCTCATCAGTCTGACCACATTCCCAAGGAGGATTCATTTTCCCCTTCCATTCTCCGGCATCAGTTTGAGTGTTCACTGCAATACTAAGAACTATTCTATTCTGAATTACAGTTACTGTTTTAGTATCTTCTCTCTCTCTTCTCTCTTCCCTAGCTTGTGAGCAGTAGAAGGACAGGAGCCCCACCTTCTTCATTTCCATACTGCCTGATAATCACAATAACACTATTTTTTTTTGAAGATTTTAAGTATTTATTTGCGAGAGAGAGGGAGAGAGAAAGAGAAAGAGAAAGAAGGGCAGAGGGAGAAGCAGACTCTCTGATGCGGGGCTGGATTCCAGAACCCTGAGATTATGACCTGAGCTGAAGATGTTTAACCAACTCAGCCACCCAGGTGCCCCTCAATAACGTTTATAAGAATAGTGACACTAGCCAGCATTTAGTTACTATGTGCTCTGCTTTAGGCTCTGTTTTAAGCACTGTGCAAGCTACTTAAATCCCTAACAACTCGATACGGAAGAGTGTATTATATCCCCATTTTACAAATGAGGAAAGTAGGGCAAAGAGAAGTTAAGTAAGTGAAGATTCAATAAATAGCTGTATTGCACCTTTACTGTCTTCAGGTATTCTAAATCAAAGTACATCTAGAGACAAATGAAAGAAACTCACTTAATTTCAAAGACTGAAGATCCTTAGCAATGAGCAGACTAAAGCCACATGAGAGTAAATGGCTTATACAATGTTGCACAGGGAATGAGTTCATTCAACCAATATCTTTTTAAAAATCATTAATATTTCTTCCAGTTCTTTTTTTAAGTATAGCTGACTTTTCTTTTTTTATTCCAGTATAGCTGACACACATTAGTTTCAGGTGTACAAGTAGTAATTGGGCAAGTCTGTATGCTCTGCTGTGCTCACCAGCAGTGTCGTTCCCATCTGTCACCCTAGGACCCTATTACAGTATCATTGACTGTATTCCTTCTGCTGTGCCTGGTATTTCCAGGACAGTCCTTCCTTTCTCTCCATGTGGCCACCCAGCCCCTATGCAAATGAGAAAAGAGCCGCTGGAGTCAGAATCCCTTGTGTGCCAGTCATCCGGCTATTGTTGCTCAGCTGCAAACCACCCTAGTGTTTGTGTCTTTGTGACACTGTAGTGGGGACTCTGCAAATCACACCTGTTTTGCCAGTGAGTCTCTGCTGGGCTCTGCCAAGAGGGGTACTAAAGAGAGAGAGCAAGCCTGCAAAGCTGGAGGAGGGAGAAGGGAGGCCCCTTTTTGTCCTGGGTATCCTGTTCCCATCCACTAGTGGAATCAGTGCCCCCACCTTGGCTGAGAGGCCAGCACTCAATAGTGATTCCCCTGCAGGTGTTGGGTCCCAGCCCCCAGCACCAGCTCAGCAGTGCCCCCTGCCCCTTCCAAGGTTCGCTTCTGCAGGGGCCCCTCATCTGTTTCCAAGTCTAAATAATTCCAACCTCTAACCTCCTCCGTTTGCCTCCCCTGACCTAAGGGGTTGCGGTGGCCTCATCAAGGTGGAACCTCCTGGTACATTTTGCCTTCCTAGTTCTTCAGTACTTATAGCTGCTTTCTTTAAATTCTCTCTGTGAAGGCACCCAGTTTGGGGTGGTCACCAAAGAAGCCCTCCCCACAATGTTCTGTCCAGCTTAGTGCAACTAATAAGCCAAGGAGATGGGATCTGAGTCCTTGGGAGAGCACTCACCATGAGCAAGTGCCAGTTTGCCAGTTCTCCCATTGCCAGTTCTCCTTGACCTCCCTGTTTACTGCAGGGCTCGAGTTTGCTGGAGAGCCTTTGAGAAGAAGGTGTCCTGGCTAACGAGCAAGTCCATGCAGGAGTGGTGGGTCACAGACTGATTACAGAGGTCCCAAATCTCTCCATGCTGGGATTTATTTTCACTTTTAAAGGATGAGAGAGGAGATTTAAAAACAGCAGAAGGACAATTTATGAAGATATATATATATATATATATATATATATATATATATATATATATCTTGTGTTTATGTCTTTGTTCCTGTTTGCTTCAGGGACTGAAGCAGGTCACTGTGCTAGGCTGGGGTCCCAGTGGCTGCTACAGAAGGCCCGCCATGCCCCTCCCTGCCCGGATCTGCACGCCCGGAGCCTTGGCCACATTGCTCGTTGTTTCCTCACATGTTGGCTTGACTTGGGGAGATGAGGACTAGAAGGGAGCCAGACAGCGAGAGTTCAAACCAGGCTCTCAGGGAAAATGAAGATGGACCTGAATGACAGCCAGGCAAGAGAGGGAGAGAGGGTGAGGGCACAGGAGAGAGCGGGCGCAGATGCGCACATGAATCTCTGACGTTCACAAAAACGTCCATGCTCGTGTTCTGAATTTGCTCTTTCATATGAAAACAGTTAGCTCCCACAGCCCAGATTAGGTTTTGGCATCAGGAGCCAAACTGGAGGCCTGACTTGGCTCCCCCTTCACTTTTTCTGCACATCAGGGATTTGCCAGGTCCCTGGGATCTGATAAGCTGGATCAGCAGAAATCCAAGGAGACAGAAGGCGAGGCCCAGCCCTTGTCCCCTTGCAGGCCGTCCTCCTTCTGATCCCCAGCTTCCCCAAGTGAACAGCTCACTGAACTCCATCCAAGAACACGGGCGTAGCATGGTTATTTAGGGCTGGGAGGAACTGAAGGGGTGGTAGGATGAAGCCTGGGGCCTTGGAGAATCCATTTGTTTTACCTTATTCGACAAGAAATTCTTGAGTGGGTAGTCGATATTATGTTTGAGTGAGACAGAAGAAAGAAGGAGTAAAGGAAGAGAGAAGAAAGAAACAAGAAGGAATATACTTCCTATCTGTTCATTTACGCATGAGAAAAATGGATTCCAGAAAGACTCAATGACTCTCCCCAGCTCCTGCTGTTAGTGGGTGGCAGATACAGGACCAGAACGTGGATCTCAAGACTTTCTGAAGGGGGGCTTTGCCATTACATCACACTGACACAGTGTGACTGAACTGGAATCACACCATCCCTCCTGGTGTCACTTATTCTTCAGGAAAAGAGAATACAAGATGTTTCCGGGGGTGTGGTGGGGGCATGCAGTAATTAATAATATCAAAGACATGGAGCTTGGCTGGACTTACAAGTAACCACTGGCTTGGCCCTGAACCCAAAGTGTCTTCATATTGATAGATTGCATTTTCCCAGCCCCTAGTAATGGCACTCATGATTCTCACCCCGTCTCCAGCTCTGCCCAAGTCCTGTGGGAACACCAGTGCTTGCACAGCTCAGATTTCACTTCAAGATGGTTGTGTTCTGATTGGAGAGAAGCCCACATTTCTAGCTCAGGATTTCAGCTGGAAAATGATAGGCAGGTATCCAGCTGACAAATGACTAAATCTGATTCTTTCTAGTGAAGGGTGGAAGGGAAATGGTATGATACACAAGCTTGGTGATCAAATGGTCAATCAATGAGTATTTATGAAAGGGCCACCATATATCCACCATCACGCTTGGAGAAGCCACTATCCCCTCAGAGTGTATTGTATTATCAAGACATATGATATAAATGTGCATAAAATGAGCTATATGGTCCCACGTTGTGTTTCTCTAGGCTGGTGAGGGCCAGGAAAGGATGTTAGAAGATGCATTAGTTTAGAGAAAGAACATCAGGGCACGCAATTATTGTTTTCAAATGAGGTGAAACAGAACAGCCCTGTTCCATGCTGTTCCAGAAAACAGAGGGAAGCAGGGAGGCTGTTTGGGCTCAACATAAGGAAGGGTGTTTTCAGGAGCACTTGTGGGACTCAGTTAAGCATCCAACTCTTGATTTGGGCCCAGGTCAAGATCTCAGGGTTGTGGGATGGAGCCTCACATTGGGCTCTGTGCTGGGCCTGGAGCCTGCTTAAAATTCTCCCATTCCCTCTCCCTCTGCCCCTGCCCGCCCCTGAAAAAAAAAAAAAAAAAGGATTGATGTTTTAATAATCAGAGCCATCCAAAATGGTAGGACTGACTTGTTAGGCAGGGAACTCTTCATCATCAGAACCGTGCAGTGAGAACTCTAGGAAGCCTGTCATGGACAGGCAGAAAGTGGTCCTGTTTGGGGTGGGAAATAGTTTTGGATGACCTAGGAATTCCCTTCTTTCCAACTCTTGGATCCTAGGAGTCTTTTAGGACAGGCTTGAACTGCATGTCGAAGTTGATCAGTGAGTGCAACCATGGCAAGAAAATGATGTCACTTCTTGTAGCCTCCTGCTCTTCAACCGATAGATAAAGAAGATGATACACGGCTGCCCTAGGGAGTTACTAGAGGGAATGAGAAGGCTTGTATATGAAGCAACTTCATAGAGATGTGGGGGTGTGGACAGTGAACACCCACAAGGCAGAGACAAGGAAGAAGTATGTTTGTGCGCGCTCTCTCTCTCTCTCTGTATACACACACACACACACACACACACACACACACACATATATATGTATAATTGTATGTATACATATACATACATCCATGTATACATCCATCCATTTATACATATACATATATATGTGTGTATGTATAACCATACATGCTATGACAATAGCAGCTGCTATGTATTGAGCCTTTATAATATGTCAGGCACTGTTATGCCATATTTACTCTCCCAGCCAAGAAGTAAGAATAAGAAGTAAGTAATATATGCCTGTTTTACTGAAGCTCAGAGAGTCTATACAGCCAGTAAGCAGTAGGATTCCTGACTGGGTTCCTATTCATGTGACTTCTGAGCCCAGGCTCTGGACCAGCAGGTGGCACTGTCCTTGACTCCTCCACAGGTGACCGGGACCTATGGTGGAGTTGGATACGGCAAGCAACCTGCAGATTGAGCTGTCTTACCTTGACCACATGGAGTTTGGGCAACAGATTGCAGTCAGCCAGAGTCAGCTCATCCCCATCTAGGAATTTGCGCCGGGACCTCTTGTCTTCGTCCCCGTGAGTGTTGGCGTCAATTTCTTCCGGAAGAGGGTTGTTCAGGTAGTCATCCAGTTTCTTCAGTGCCCTGGTCAGGCCTCTCTCAAGGGCTAGCATGAAACAGCAAAAGAAGAATCTTTAGTCAACCTTCCTGCCACTGGAAACAACCAGAGGGTGTTTAGAGTAGCCTATCCTGAATTCTGTCCCCAATGTCACACTGCCAGCTCCCACACACTACAGGATAGCCGGCAGCCATGGATACAATGCAGCAGAAGAGTGTTACGTGGCCTGAACAAGCAAACCTTAACCAAACAATAAACACTAGCTAATATTTTTTTTGAAAAAAGCATAAATGTAGAAATGCAACCATTTGGATATATATCAAAGTTTTAGAGAGCTTATCTCCAGTAGATACAATAATAATACTTGACTTTCATTTTCTATTTTGCTTCTCCATATTTTGCTAATATTCCATAATTAACCCATATAATAATTTTGTAGAAAGAAAGGGCTATTAACTAAGTATGTAAGTGCTTAAAAATCCTAGGATAGAGATATGCACCAGACTTTGTGGAAGCATTAACTATGGAAACACTAACTGACCCAACCTGAGAAGGGAAAGGGACAAAGCTTCCAGGAAGACATGACACAGGAAAGTAAGTTACCCTCTTTGGTGTTGCCCCCTATAGGACTCATGGATCCCAGAAAGGCATATTTCAGTTTAATCTAGAGAAGGTTGTTCTACAAATTAGAGATGTCCAAAATGGAAGGGCCAGTGCACCAGGCAGAGAGCTCCACCAGAAATCTACAAACACAGCTATATGGAAGCCGGTCATGGACACAGCTCAGAGAATGAACATCCAAAGGACAGTAATGCAGTAGAAGACTTTGACAGTCTCGCTCCAATAATTTCCAATCCAATAATTCTTTCAGACACAGGAGTAGAACAAAATATTCAAAAGAACAACAGCTAGAAGTCACTATCACTCAGAACCAATCCATCCGGAATCTCACAGTCCATTCTAGGCACAGAAGACTGGCCACCCCAGCTCCGAGGACAGAGGTGGGGAAGATGGCTGGTTGGAGCCCCAGCCACTGCACCTGCGTCATCACCCCCTCCCCAAGGCTGTTTTTCCCAGGCTCTGGTGTAGAGTATGACACTGAGGTAATAGGACTCAGTCCAATGTTAATTCCAGCAGATGAAAGAGGGATGCTATGCTGCCCCTGGAGGGAGATCCCAAAGGACAGTACTCTTATTTACTTGATCCCAAATGTGCCTTCTGTTAGCCACTCCTCCCCTAACCCAAGTTTGTTTTTTCATAGAAGGCCTTTGTTTGAGACAATGAAACAGCACCAGCCCAAGATAAATCCATTGAACACTTACTGGAATGTTTGAAAACAGGCTGGAGGTTGGACGTAGTTTCTCAATACTTCCTTCTCCCTGGTGTGGCATTTGAACTTGTACTCCATCATCTGCTTTGGGTTTTTCCAGTTTGGGAGAATAGAGGGAGCAGGGCTGGGAAAAATGCTTGTGTTCCCCTTAGGAATTGTCTAGACTAGGATGGGACTGCAAGCCTATTCGAGGACAATAGCAGAGGGTGGATACCAAACAATAGCCATTATGCTCCCCACCCCCAACCGAAGCACTTATGACCTATACTGGGTTTGTTTGCTTCCTTAAATCCCTCCACCCCTTTCAGTTATGGCGATTATGCCAAAATCTTGATTGTAACGGAGAAAGGAAATATCAAATAGAGTGCCTGTTGAAACCTGACCAACTGATATCAATCCAAGGGAGAGAGACAGATGAATAGAAATGAAATGTTGCAGATTATAATTCCAAAATGCCCGCTGGAGACCCAAGCAGGCCACTGCATGAAGCTGTGTGCAAGTGCCCCGGTGTGGGAACTATTTTGATATTGGGTAAAAGACGTCTAGAACAGCAACTGGAGCTCCTTGGGAGGACATTTCTGAATGGATTTCAATGATGTCTCCATGAACTCTTGAGGTGGAAGGATAAAGTGTGGTAGTGGGCATGGCTGTTGCCTTACGCCATAACTGCGACATCCAAGTAGGTGTGTGCCAAGGATGTCCTCTGCGTGTCAATGTCATCGCCTGAGTCCATGTATTTTTTTTATAAATTTTTTTATTTATTTATGATAGTCACAGAGAGAGAGAGAGAGAGAGAGAGAGAGAGAGGCAGAGACATAGGCAGAGGGAGAAGCAGGCTCCATGCACCGGGAGCCTGACGTGGGATTCGATCCCGGGTCTCCAGGATCACGCCCTGGGCCAAAGGCAGGCGCCAAACGGCTGCGCCACCCAGGGATCCCCAGTCCATGTATTTTTGATCAGGAATGTGAAGGGCCAGTTGGTGGTAATCATGATGGAGAGAGAAGAAGAGGTGAGGCAGCATGGAAGAGATCTCATGGCCTGGAGCTAAGCCTGCCTTAAAATTTTGAGCCTGCCCAGGGTGGATATAACTGTGATGCTCTCAAGTTGGAGCTTCAGTTCCCTTAATCCTATGGGCCCCTTTTAAAGCCTTGAACTTGATTTTTTTTTAAATTCCTTATTTGTATTTATTGTATGGGCTTCAGATCCCCCGCTCCCCAGCCAAATCTTGGGAACATCCCTGATCCCAGAACTTACAAAGAAGTGTGACCTTGGGTAAGTTCCTCAACTTCACTGAGTTTCAGTTTTCTTATCTCAACTGTGAGATGAAGATCCCTAATCTTCCTAAGGCCATAGTGAGGACTGATTGGGATCATGCAGGGAAAAGTGCCTCAGACACCAGCTCCATGCTAAGACATCCTTGTGATCACCCTTGCCAGTGCAGGTCCAAATGTGGTGACCATCTGCTCTCTGCCCTTGACCCTATACCCTCAGTCAGTTATATTCCTCAAAAATCCAAGGTGCAGCAGAGAAGGAGAGATTCTCAGAAGCTCCAGTTCTGAGGCCCAGTCTCTGGAGAAGACAATCAACAGCCCAGAGCTTGACTTCCCTTCTTGATTTAACGTACAGCCACACTCCATCGGGATCCTTCTTGGTGACAAGCTGTGTGAGAGTCATGGCCAGAGGGACACAGACAATGTGTCTCTGCTAACACACTGCCATTATTATGGAATAACAGATGCCAGCACCAATACATTCTCTGCCAGTTCTTTTCCCTCCTATCTGCCAACTTCTTCCTCTGACCCTGGCTCAATCTGGCATCCATAGAATTTAATTCTCTCTTTTGGCTCATAGCACCCAGGTCATGAAGCCACTGGTGGTGATACTTTCTGCTCTGGTAAGAGTGAGGGGATGTGAAAGAAACCATAGTGACAAGTAGATGTTAATTCTATCAGTGCTCACATTTGAAACCCTCCCTCCCAAAGACTTCCTCTGAGTAGCAGGATGGGGTAACCCTCGGACCACAGCAAGCCTGGGGCCAGGGGACCCTGAGACCCAGGAGAAGTAACATCCCAGGCACTTGACAGATCCCCTGTCCTTTGATTGCTTTCTACCCCACTGCACCCGCCCTTTCCATAAAGATTTATTCTGTACCACACACAAACGCGCTGGGTAAAATATGTGATGAGGAAACAAGGGGAATAGTTCATAAATATTCTCAGCCATATGCAAACAATCTCAAATTTATTTTTCTCCTTTTTAAGGAGGAAAAAAAATCCACCCATTCCATGATCACTTCCAGATTCATTGAGGTTGATATTACATAAGAACCAATATTGTTTTCTCGTCGTAGAGAAATAATGACTTGGAAACGGCAATTTGAGCTAAGAAAATAATATACTCTTACCAGGGCATGGAGGCTGAATGAGGACCAGGGAGCCAAGACTCTAGCTCAGCCTCCAACTAGCTCTTGCAAGCACAGCTCAACCCTGCTTTGCTGGCATGCTTTGTGCAGCAGGGGTATCAGCAAGCAGCCACGCAGACTTTTTGGGGCTCCAAATTCACTTAGGGTGGAACACATGTCAAAGGTACTCTTTGAAGGGACAGGAGCTGCTCTGTGGGCCCAGGGTCCTATATTCTCAGCTCCTCATGTGTGTTTTCTCTCTGGCATGTGAACTTGCAGAGAGATAAGAGCCAGGGAGCCACCTCTGACTGCCGGCTGCAGCCCAGACAGGCGTCTGTTCAGCTCTCCCATGGAGAAGACAATCGGGGCTATTGGGAGCTGGCCCCAGGCCGAGGACCCTCCATCCCACGGTGCCTCTCTCATGGCTCTGATCCAGCACCAGCAAGAAAGACAGTAACTGAATTTCTGAAGTAAGACCAGGGATGTTTACACAACCTATCATTTAAATAGACAGTGAAGCTATGTTGATGGGAATTACTATTCATATCCATTTAACAGATAAAGAAATTGAGTCTTAGACTTCCCCAAGGCACACATGCATGTGCAAGCAAACTGGGGCCAGGAGGCACACTGAAATTATACCTTGTTTGGTTTTTAACTACTGTTCTCTTCCTTACGAGCCCCAATCCCTGGGTAATGGGAGAATGACAATTTTATTTTAGTCCGTTCTGAATTACAATCCAGTCTGATGTAATAAGTAGTCCCTCTAGAGAATTCTCAGGTTTGTTTGCTTTTTTGTTTGTTTGTTTGTTTGTTTGTTTTGCATGAAAATGCTCCTTTTCTCAGAAAGTCTCCATCTCCTCTGTCTTTCCTCGATAAGTAAAATGAAGGCAAGGGGATTGTTGTGAGCTCATGGCCTTGGGGAGATAGGGGTCCTGGGATCTAGCAGGTGGAGGCTTTGGGAAGCTACCACAGGTCCTGTGTCTCTTTGTGTTTATTTTTTTCTTTTTTTAAGATTTCATTTATTTATTCATGAGAGATACACAGAGAGAGAGGCAGAGACATAAGCAGAGGGAGAAGCAGGCTCCATGCAGGGAGCCCGATGTGTGACTCGATCCCGGGACTCCAGGATCACTCCCTGAGCCGAAGGCAGACGCTTTAACCGCTGAGCCACCCAGGTGTCCCAGTTACTTTTTTCTTTTTTTTTTACTTTTTCTTTTTCTTTTTCTTTTTTTTACTTTTTTCTTAATGAAACCTCCACTTTCTTCCAGAGTAAGCACAGGGATGTTGACGGTAGGATAGTGGTCAGAAGTTGGCTGTTTGGTTCCCTCCAAAGCCCTGGAAGGATTCCCAAGCAAAGTGCCACATAGAGCTTTCTAGATGCATCTCTAGTTGCCTGACCCTTCTACCTGTCTCTTCTCCTTCATCCCCAAATCCTATGGTTCAGGAAGGGTACGCTTTCCTTTACATTTTCCTATGTCAAATGGTCCATCAACCACTGAACAGCAAGCTTCCCTGGCCCACTGCATGGACTGAAGGGCCATTTCTTCTCTGTGATCTGAGGCCTCTCGGTATGGTTCTTGATGTGCTAAAACTGAGAGATAAAGAGATTTAGAGCATTTTAAGACAATAGCTTGGCTTGTAAGGCTACTGTCTTGTTGAAAATGCTATTTTGAATCAGCAGCTAAATATTGAATACTTTTTTCTTTCTATCTTAGAATTCCTTCTATAGAATTCTTATCTGTCATGGGGCCAATGGATGCTCAGGGCAGATTAGAATCATGTACTCAAGAAAGACAAAGAGAAAAGTACTAGCCCTATTATCCAAGGAAGGAGGAAAACCAGTATTTAAAAACAGGACTGCTGGATTCCAAAACTTAAATTTCTTTCACTCTGGGTGCCAAGGACTAACCCATGGCTCTTTGGGAGTCCACTCAGCCTTCCATCTTCCTTTCTCATAAGCCCTTATTTACCTAACAAGAGTGTGGCTATTAGGACACCACTCCTTGTGCCTTAACTTATAGTGAATTTGATAAAATATTTGTGTTCTTCTGTTAATGGCCTGATTTTAGCTGGAATTCTTGGTGCTCCTCTCAGTGACTATCATTTGGGTCTAGAAGGAGTTATTTCTGAGGAGAGAGCCTACCAGGACCCTTAACATCACTTCTCAGCAACAAATACTAACTTAGCCTGTATGCAAGGCCAGTGGTGTCACATCATCTGTGAAAGCAGAACATCTTGGTGAAAAGAAAGAAATTCATATGAGTTTTTCTTATGAAGAAATAAGTATCTAGATAATGAGAAATACCTGGAGGACTGGATGAAGTTTTTCCTTTTCATCTCTTTCGAGATCATGTCAATATAACAAAAAAAGCATAGCTGTGGTTTGAGGGAGACCACAAAGGAGATTTCTCTGGCCATCGTGTATTCTTGGACAGAAAATACAAAGATGGCCATGCCTTGTTGACATTTGATAGTTTTAAACACGAATGATAATGTGATGGGAACAAAAAAAAATCAAATAGTAAGAATGTAATATCTCTATCTCACCTTTCTGGAAGAAGAAGCCTTTCTTCTGAAACAGGGAGGTCATATTGCTTTACACAAGATGCCCAAGGGCCAAAGATCCAGGAAAGAGGAAGAGGTTGGAGAAGCAGTAAGGCTCAGGAGAGTTACAGGGGTGGGAGAAGAGGAGGTGCAGGTCAGGTGGGCAGGAACATAAATGTTGTCATAAAGAAGACAATTTTAAGGAGAGACAGAGATGTTCCGGGGTGGGGGTCAGGTGAGGTTGGAACATTTGGCTTTGTGCTGGGCAGTGTGGTTCCCTCCTCAGTAAGAATCCCTCCATAAAGATCTACATTCATCTTTCAAGTTTAGGGAATTGGAGTCACATGGCTTTTCTCTGTTGCAAAAGCCCTTAAAGATAGAAAACGTAGCCCAGTGATAGTTGAGTTACATTAATATGAATGACCACATAAAGGGAAAATCATAAGCAGGTGGGAACTGGGGTTCATACCCTCTGACCCACAGTGACCCTTCTAGAACACACAACAGGTAAGGCATAGCTGAGCCACATGGTCATTTTGTCTCTCAAAGCGTTATCAATGCCCAGTCCTTCAACCACAGAGGCAGAAATGGCAGCAGGATTGCACAAGATGGGAACTAAATTTTGTTTCAGGCTTAGTGAGCCCTACTTTCCTGTGCCTGGGACCTTGGGGTATGTTCACATGTCACGGCTATCAACAGGGAAGGGACAGAGAGATCCTGAGTTGGGGTGTCATATAGCCCTGCACTAGGCTTCCCTGAGAGGTCTTGTGACCACAGTCACAGGGTGGTACGTCCACTTTGCTTTTCAAAAGATCGGAGTTTGAATCCTGCACTGGTTCTGGTTGTTGACAGGCTGCTTCAAAGCATCTTCTACAGACTCTGGTGCATAGAGGGACTTAACAAAAATTAGCTATGACTATTACAGCTGTAGAGCTTCAGTTTATAAGAGGATGTGAAAGAAGGAGAGACTGAAGCCAGGTGTCTGAAGTGAAGCTTATGTGAGCATCCAGGAACTTCCCAGGTGCAAGGGGAATCCTGGCCAGCTCGGAGGATGGAGCTCACACTTGCATTTCCAATGTGTCTGCAATCCCAAGTTGCCTGGAATCATCTCTTTTGGATCTGGCTTTGCTCTCTCCAGCCTACAGGAATGAGTCAAACTTTCTTGGTCTGATAGTTTGGAGAATTCATGTCCACCTTTGGCATGAGACCAAGAACCCTAGACTTGGCCCCATAGCCAGAGAGGAGGATGGGAAGCCATTCCCAGGCCTTCATTTCTAGGTACTGGTGAAAACAGGAAAGGTGGGAAGACAAACAGTGGTTTATGAGAAAGGAAAATGCAATGGCAACTTCAACAGATTCCCTACTGGTCCCTCTTGCAGCATCGGCTGAGCTCAAGAGGAGTCTGTAGCTCCTGCTGCCATGGGTATTATTTGTTTGTTCTAGAAAAGATTTCAGCCTTGAATGGGAGGGTGAATTAAATGACCAACTCCCATAGTTCTTTCCAGTAAGGGGTCAGTAAATGATTCTTTAGTCCCAAGGCAGGATTCAGGTCTTACAACTAAGGTGGACTGGGATACAGGACATTGTTGGAAGCCCCCTACCCACCCCCCTTTGGTGGAGAGATCACCAAGTGAATGGATATATATTTCTTTGAGATATTTCTAAGGTAGCCAGGACTCTCTCCTTGAAGAAGAGACAGGTCCTCTGAAGAGTTTCTTCCTCAAGCCCTATAGCGGATCCTTGAGAAGAATCATCTTTTTTTATACAATTCCACAAATCCACCTGATATTTGCCCCATATTTAGATGTATGACTCCCAAAAACAAACTACATATGTGTGTGTGTGTATGTGTGTGTGTGTGTGTATATATATATATATATATATATATATATATATATATTTGTGTCTTTGACAATCATTTGGCTGTGTTTAAATACCAGCATGGTAAAGAATTTAGGACAACCTTGGCATGGCTTTCATAAGATACATTTTTTTTTATGTATGAAGAAGGGACATATGCATAACGTAGACACTTCCCGATTCAGATAATTCTCTAAATCTAAAAGCCACCATGAATTTGAAAAGAAAGATGATCATGTATGTCTTCGAACTTAGGTCTCCTTTGGTGTACACAGTCTGTACCCTGTAAAGTCCCCCAGGGATCGCTTATCAACAGGAAGAGAGAGAGAGGGAGAAAGACTGACTGAGACGGAGCCAGCCAGTGGAAAGAGGAAGCAGCAGAAACTCGCTGGGGAGGGTGTAGCTCCGTTGGAGCGACCCGCAGAGAGCTGTTCCCGTTGGGGAGCCCTGCCCAGACTCCAGCCGCGGGGCGGTGGCGACCCCTCCTGGCCTGTCCTTACCCGACGGAAACCGCATCTTCCACAGCCAACGTGTGTAACATGTATGTGTGTTTTCTATTAGGCTTTCCAGAAACTCATAAATGGCTGTAAAAACCATTGGGCTAATAGAAGGAGCGACATAAATGCTGACTGGAGCTATTAATGCTGGTTGTAGTTTATGGAGCAGACTGAATCGGGCTGAAAACTTGAGATTTTTATGGTTACTTTGTGACAGGTTATTTTTAAGTATCAGGCCATAGATTAGGCTCAGTCCTCATGTTCAAAGACTCAGGATGTCAAGGGAGATACTTTCTTGGTCTTCTGTCCAGTGTTTGGACCTAGAGACTTCCTTCCTCAACGCTCCCTCCCTCCAAACACTCAGGCTACAGTGAGTTAGTCACTGGGATGCCTTGGGTGGCTCAGCGGTTGGGCGAGAGTCTGCCTTCGGCTCAGGGCCTGATCCCAGGGTCCTGCGATCGAGTCCCGCATCAGGCTCTCCGCAGGGAGCCTGCTTCTCCCTCTGCCTCTGTTTCTGCCCCTCTCTCCATGTGTCTCTCATGAATAAATAAATAAATAAACTGAGTTAGTCACATTTTATCCTATTCATCTTCAAATGCCTACAACTTTTATATAAGAGCCATTAACAAATTTAAAAACTGCCACCCGGCCACCACAGCTCTACATTTAAATAATTACCAGTTTCCAACATTCTGACTATACTGTAAACTCTCCCCTGGCTGCCCATTCTTTCTTTTGTGAACTCGTTTCTCTCCAGTGCCCACTGTGGGTGGGCCAGGTTCGGTGCCCCTCGCCTCCCATGGCTATTGTGTCAGGACTCCCCAAGTGAGGCTGGGATTATGTGGTACATTTGGGAAACACACATGGTTTATGGACTGATTTGATCACAGTTTCCTAAATGACCTCCCTACTCTTGTTTAAAAACTCAGCACCACATACATTTTAAATAATGGATTATTTAAATGTATCACGTGTACAGGTCAGGTGCACAGACTATGGGACCAGGTGCCTGAGTGGGGTTCCTGGCTCAGCCACTCACTAGCTTGGGCGGGCTGCTTAACATCTTGTGCCTCAGTTTCCTCTTCTGCAAAACGGAGATCCTAACAAAGCACACCTTGTAGGGTTGCCTGCAACGAGTGATGCCCCTCTAGGAGGTTTAGAACTACGGCCACCATGCAGTGAGTGGCTCTTAGGTGCAAGGTGTGATATGCTTGATGTATAAAAAAAATCAAGCATACAAAAAGCTAGTAAATTCTTAGAGTTACCAGAAAAAAAAGTTTGCTTGATAAACATTGTGCTTCCCTCGCCCTCTACCTTGAGGAAGTCACCCCAGATGAGTTATGCAGCATTTTCTGGAGTACTCAGCTGGTCCTTTCACTCTGAGTCGGCTGTTGTAACCACAGTCTCCCCAGAGTGAGCTTTGTGTCTCATAGTCATGCAAGGGGCAAACTTAGAGGGTAAGTTCTGCAGGAGTTGGGGGCGAGTGATACTTTTACAGAATTCCCCTGATACGCCAAAATTATACCCTCCACCACCCCTCCTTGCTCAGAGCAGCCCTCCAGCTGCCCGCACTTGCCTCCACAAGGATTACAGTCTCGGGAGAAGCTATGCACCAGGTGTTTTAGTTGCATGGCTTTTACTACATGAGTCATGCATCTTCTAAAGTTTGAAGTCAGAGTGTTGCAGAATGCATGTACAATTTTATACTTCCATTTCTTTTTTTTTTTTTAAGATTTATTTATTTGAAAGACAGAGAGCAGGTGGGGGGAGTGACAGAGGGAAAGAATCTCGAGCAGACTCCCCCCTGAGCGCAGAGCCCTACATGGGGCTTGATCCTGGGACCCAGAGACCATGACCTGAGCTGAAACCAGGAGTCACATACTCCACCAACTGAGTCACCCAGGAGCCCCTATACTTCTATTTCTTAAAAATCTAAGTGGGGTAATGATTCAGATTTGGTCAACCCCAAAGGAGAATTTGAAATACTATTTTGGCATGACTAGATCAGATATTTTCACTGCAGCTTTTTTAAGTCATCTGAAGTTGAAAGTGAATTATATGCAAAAATTCACTCTCACCTTCTTTGTTATTTAAAGAACCCAGATTTTTTCAGAGTGGTAATGTGCCCTGGCAAAGATATTTATCTTCCCAGACTTTCACTAGAGAAGGCCAAATGACCAAGTTATGACCAACGAGATAAAAGTGGAATTTTATGGATGGACCTCTGGGAGAGAAAAGCTGCCCTTGCCTGGAGCTCAGACATAATGTCTGGAAGTGGAGTATCTTGTGACATGAGGATGAAAGTCACACATTAAAGATAGACAATTTATGCTCTTAGGATCTAGATCCATGACTTCTTTGAGCAACTACAACTGCCTGGACCTCTCTACTCTCTGGACTTCTTTTTATGTGAGAAAAGCAAACTCCTATTAAGAAGTAAACATTTATAAAGAGTGCTTAGAGCAGGGCATGGCACATAGTAAAATGCTCTATAGGTTTTCGCTAAGTAAAATAAATCAAATATTTGGTTTAGCGTCTGTAATCAGGTTTCTATTATATGCAGCGAAACACAATCTTTGCCAATTCACATAGATATTGTCAATATTTCTTTATTACATTATTATTCTAGCACCTTGTGCAGTGCCTGGTACTGAATAAGTATTTGTTGAAAGAATGAGCTATTCAGTAGGGTTTGAGGAAAGGTGAGGGCCCCTAAAATGTAATTCTATATGTCTCTATATGCTTATGCAACTGGCTTTATCTCATTAGAGGTCCTACAATGGTTTCCTTTCTTTGTGTAATGATAGCACTTGGTCTGTCAGGAATGGTTGAAGGGAATTCATTTGTTTGGCTTGGCATGCCCTCCTGGGGGTTCATCAGAGCCAAAGGAGTATAGGTCACCACCAACCTGCTCCTCTCTGCCAGGTGACACAAGTAGGACCAAAGCTGGGGTCGTGGACGGGGGCAAAGTGTTGAGCAAAACCTGTCTTTGAGGTCCTCCAAACAGATGCAAAATATGGGTAATTGTCATTGCAAACATCAATGGGCAAGTGACCATCAGAGTCAGAGAGCCATACAGGGGAATCACGTGGTTCGACCCTCTTCTCCAGAATATTTAGGAATGGAAGGGGTTCGAGACATGAGCAGAGAGAAATGTATTTCTTACTGTGACCCAGATCATTAAATGGTTCTTCGACCAGGGATTTCTAGAAGAATAATCTGACCTCTGACCTCTAGCTGGAAGAACACAGGAATTTAGTCTCCTGTGTTTTCTCTTCTGACTCTTGATGAAGTTTCACCTTTAACCCCAAGTACAATGTTCCTTGAATGTATTTTATAAAAAAAAAAAAATAAGGATGACAAGAAAAATACCACTTAAGCAAACACCATCACCGCCTCCACCAACCGATGGTCTTCATGAGGTAACTGTTCAGATTGTTCTTATTGATGGTTTTAAATGTGGTACTTCCTCTTTTTTTTTTTTTTTCCACCATGAGGCTCCACATAATACAACAGAGGTTATGAAAGCACTATATGGTCTCAGCTGAGAAACAGTGCTAGTCATAGAACATAATGAAGTGGAGGCTGGGAAGTTTCAAAGGTAGTCAAGAGAGTAGAGGGTGGGTGATATGGGACAGGCTTTAAGGTGAGGCTAGAACAGGAGGCAGGCGGAGGAAATGGCATTAACGCTGAAGAGGCAGGCCAGGCCCTTTTACCAACCTTTTTTTTTTTTTTTTTTTTTTTTTTTAGGGAAATGAGCAGATAGCATAGGCATGTCTTTTTTTTTTTTTTTTTTTTTTTTTTTTTTTTTTTTTTAGCATAGGCATGTCTTGAAGTATTTGGGAGCTGGTTCATTCATTCAGTTCCTAAATGTTTATTGGGACCTGCTCTGGGCCAGATGTGGAGCTGGGCTCTTGAGAGTGCCTTCATTGAGACTGCTGCCCAGAACTCTACTTCTCAAAGCTCCCTCCTCAACCAGCAGCATCGAATCATCTGGGATCCCTCAGGACCCACCTCAGACCCACAGCATCGATATCTGCATTTTTAACAAAAGCCTGGGGGACTCAAATGTGCATTCAAGTTAGAAAATGATCTGAATGACATGGCAAACAAAATGAAGTGCTACTTGACATATTTAAGCCCTAAATAGGTGTCTCTTTAGCTAATCTAGCTAATGCACTCAGGCTAAACTCATGAATGGGCTTGAAGTGGCATGGGGTACCCTCCAGAAAGACAGCTCTAGTGCAGATTTTTAAAGAAGGAGTTTTAAAGTCAAAGTTATGTGTCATAACTTTTTTTCCCCAACAAATTATTCCAAATAGATGATAAATTCATCATATCAGACTGGACTGAGCCCCTGGTTTCAATTCCCATGTTTCTGCATCACTTAGTCAACGGCAAAGGAATTTAAAAGCTGAGAAATGCCTGATTTGTCACATCATGGCTCCCTCATGTCTTTGGGGTAATTGCTCCATGCCCCGACTTCTGCTGTGCAAAATGGAGAGAACATTATCCAACCTGCCTGGACAAGACAGTGACGAATTTGACAAAGAGAGTTTATAATTGAGGTGTTTTGAAGTTTTCAATAGAAGGTTCAAGTCACCGCCTAGACTTCGTATTTTGTCATCCCCCCAAATGGGGAAACCCATCCTACATGCTCATTTACCCAGAGCCATTCTCCAGTGAGAGTCAACAGAGAAGAGAGAATTTTCCCTCAGAGCTATATGCTAATTACAGCTGAGAGGTTCTAAGTGCAGACATCGCATCACCAACTGTAATACTCCTGACCCACACGTGCATGACGAAGTGTAGACAGGTTCACACACACACTACTGCACTTCTGTGGTCTAAACACCATTATGCTTCATAGTGAAGCTGTGAGACCCATGTCATATGTCATCACTGAAACAACGGTACTTGCAAGCCCGTGTTTTCAGATGAATTGATACGTGCCATTTATTTAAGGAGGTACTCACTGGCCTCTGCTGGTACCTGGAAACACCAGAACACACAAGAGCTGTGTGTGTGTGTGCGTGCGTGTGCACGCGTGTGGGGAGAGACAGAGAGAGACACACTTAGCTCCCACGTGTAGACTGCACAAAGACAAGAGGTGTCGGTTGCACAGGATGAGGTAACGGTAGCCAGAGGTGAAAGAGGATTTAACTAGTGTTCAAATTAGTCATTTAATGTTCCTTTATTCCCCAGGCCTTGATCTGAGGCCAGGCCAGGCCCGGCAAACTGGTTCTGGTCAGACGGCGGGAAATTCCACCACATGGAATGGTGTTGGTGGTCTCCGCTCCACTCCAGCCGGGGAGCCCACACAGCGAACGCCGGCTCCTTCCACTAATGAATGCGCCCACCCACGCTGGACCTTCCCCCTCATCGCCTCCCCCTTGCCCCCCGTCCTCACGCCATGCCACCACCAACCGCCCTCCAAAGATTCGGTTCAGAAGCAAAATTTGTTAGATTATAAATTGCCGGCATCCGCCTCAATAATGAACCAAATCAAAGACCCCGTGGAGGAATCCCCTGGGCAACTCCTGGGAGGTGCCAGAAGGAAACACTCACTCCTTGGCCTCGGTCTTGCGCCCAGCTTCAAGGACCCGCCTTGGGGGGTGGGGGGGCACCTCTACGCAGGACTTGCCAAGCCTCGGACGTGGGGCCCACTGAGCCCAGGCTATTTGTTTTTCCTTGTAAGAATGCTAATCAAAGCAAAGTTTAACCCAACAAACAAACAAACAAAATATCCTGAGTTGGCTATTTGCACACAGGGGTGGCCAAGGAAGGCAGCCTGAAGGGTTCCTTTATGGCCAGAGGCGTTTTTGAAACGAGACAGCAATGGCTGCTTTATGAGGAAGTGGCAAGACAGTCACCTCGTTATCCTCACCACTGTGGTGGTCCGGGGACCACCCAGGAGCCTCCACCATGATAACAGCCTGGGCTGAGGACTTCGTCCAGGGAACCAGTTGTCCTGAGTGGGGACACAGCGGTCTTTCTCCGAAGAACAGGTCGGTGTGTCTGAGAGGATAGACCTGGAGCCCCACTGCCCCCTTGCTGGCTTCTGTTCCTCAGCAGAGTCATTACAACTCACACTCCTACCTTTTTCATATTCCCTTAGCTCCCTCAGAGCATGAGGCTGAATGGGAGGCGGGCCGTGCCCATCCCCCTGGAAAGGCCACGGCCTCCAGACTGGGCCCACCCTGACGTGGGGCTGAGGGCTGGGAGGGAGGAAGAGGAGGAGGAAATCACCACCTTGTGATTGAAGTGGCTGGAAATAATAAACATACACTCTCTTTTCAACATGGCTTGCCACATCCTGGGGAGTCTGGAAAAACGCTCCACCTCACGCCTCCCCACCCTCACCCCCAACAGCAGTTGGCTTTCAGGATGCTTTGGGAGAAATCCTGGGGCTGTGATAGGAAGGGGCCCGTTAGTTCTAAGCTAACAGAACAGCCCTCCCCGGCTGCTTTTGAATCCTTTCATACACTTTCCTATTTTAGGTCAAGGAAGTTGAAAAAACTAAAGACTGGAGGTAGCGGGAGGGGAACGGGGGGAGAGAGAAGCATTGAGGGCAGCTAGTTAGTTAGCAGGTAGCCAACGACCTCTCTGGAGGATCCCTCCGGCCTGCTGGACATGCCCCGTCCTGGGTGTTGGGGACAGATAACGGAAGACAGGTTTGAGCCCCCAAGGGGAGACCTGGCCTCTTCTTGAACCCCCGGCCTAGGCTTGGGCATAAGTGGATTCTCCTTTGCAGAGGATGCTTGAACATCCCCAGGCCCCCTCATGCTGAACATGATTAGCCTCTTCTAGGCTGATTCCTCCAACTGCCAGAAGAGGGCAGCACATGCCGCCATATGACAGCAAGAGCTGAGCCACCCAGGCCGAGGGTGGACACCAGGCAATTTGGGGGAGGATTTGTGAAATTAGCAGTAGCAAAGCAGCAACAGCTATTGCATATTGTGTGCTTACAGTGTGCCAGGAACTTTCCTCAGGGCTTTACTGCATTAATTCATTTCATTGACATGACAACGCTATAAGAAAGAACAGTATTATAATCTCCCCTGTTACAAAGGGAGAGTCTGAGAGGTAGAGAAATGAAAAGAACTTGCTATTATAGTCGGAGCCTGCCTGAGACAGAGGTCAACAAATTATATTCCAAGGGCCAAATGCAGCCCACTGTGTATTTTTGCACTCAGGATGGTTTTTACATTTTGGGATGGCTGGAAAAATTAAAAAGAAGAATGACATTTCATGACCCCTGGAAATGATGAGAAATTCAATTGTCACGTGTCCATAAGTGAAGCTGTATGTATCAGAACACAGCCACAGTCACTTGTTCACATGTTGCCGTGGCTGCTTTATCATTCCAATAGCAAAGTTGGGCAGTTGTGACAGCCTAGGTAGCCCAAAAAGTCTGAAATAATTATCATCTGACCCTTTACAGGAAATATTTGGGGGCATCTGAATGGCTCAATTGATTAAGTGTCTGACTTTGGCTCAGATCATGGTCTCGGGGTCATAGGATGGAGCCCCATATCGAGCCTCCCACCCCCATGGAGCCCTACATTGAGCCTTCATAGGGCTCTGTGCTCAGCGAGGAGTCTGCTTGTCCCTCTCTCAATGCTCCTCTCCCTGCCCACACACACTCTCTCTCTCTCTCATATAAATAAATAAAATCTTGAAAGAAAGAATGCAAGAAAAGAAAGAAAGAAAGAAAGAAAAGAAAGAAAGAAAGAAAGAAAGAAAGAAAGAAAGAAGGAAGGAAGTAGAAAGAAAGAAAATGTTTGCTGATCCTGAACCTAAGAGAGAAGTTCTACCTGTTTCCAGACACAAGAAACAGGGACACAACAGACACTCAACAGATATGGAGTTAGGACAGCTAGCCTAGAGGGATCTGGAAGTAATGCTGACCTCAATTCACTTAATTTCCAAAGGTGTAGTTCAAGGTCAAGCATAAGGAGGATCTGATGCTCCACTGCAGAGCCTCTAGGAAGTTATAGAATGTCCCATTTGGGAAAGTTTATGAGAATAATCTACTTTACATATTTCATTTTTTCACACTTGACCATCTCTGAAATCAGAATCTTTTTTACAATCAAAATGTTATAGTTTAAATGAAAGGGTTTTTGTTTATTTGAAAGCATATTTTGTTTCTTACTGGTAGTTAAAATAATAAGGTCTCATCTAAGATGATACCTCGCATCCAGCAGTTCTTATCTTCAAAGGTCCAGCATCTTTCCATGCCCTTCCAATGATGGGACACTCACTTTTGTTGGCAGCCCATTCTACAGATTGAGTTATAAACTTCTTAATACGGGGATGAAGCCTGTGAGCCTCAACCCCCATACATCAAATGATGGTCTTGTTTAATCAGAGATTTTATTAAAAGGGAGCAAGGGGTATGGCTAGGAAGCAGGTAGTTGGCAATGGGACAGGGAGCACACGCAGAACAGGCTGCAGGAGGAGCCGGTCTCTTGGTGCTATCAGCCAGCCAGCCAGGCTGTGAGGACATGAGCTTGTGTGGACACAAACCACTGGGAATCTGGCGGAGAAAGAAAGATTGCCAGTGCTACAGAAAAATTCTTTTTCCACTAGCATCAGGCAGGAGCATGGCCAACCCAGAGGCTATGGCCAACCTTTTAGAAAAAGAGAAGACAGGACAACTTGAAGATTCAGGCCTGACCAGAGGAAAGAGCAAGGAAAGCAAGTGCATCTGGCTTGATCATGCTACCATTCGTGAGGGCTCTGGGGGAAGATGAAAGGAAGAGAAAGAGGCAGGATGGGAGTAACTGATATGATAATATCTGGAGTGTAATCCTTCAGTCACATTTTCATCTAGTGGGAATGATCATCCCAAGGATGAGATGAGCTGGCTGAGGTTTCTAGAACATTCCAAGAGTCCTCTTCCTGATAGGTGGCTATGATCGCCCATTTTCTCAGGATAAATCCAGAAGGCCCACTGCTTGCTTCCGGGTCTCAGGAAGTGAAGCCGCTGATGCGAGCCTCAGGAAGGAGGAAACCTCTGCCCTCATTTGTAAACACCAGCACGATTGCTCAGAGACCTTCAAGGCTAACAGCAACTCCTGTGTTTCAGCAAAGGATCTGAGGCCAGGAGATGGTAGGAGCTGTCATATACTCTCCTTTCGTTCATGGTGGCAGCTAGGTTTGGCTTTGGGTTGGGGAGAAGAGGAAGCAGAGGGCTAAGCCCCAACCAGGTGCTTTTCATTTGGGGACATGTGTCCTGGATTTTCTGGGACAGTACCAATTTCTTATAATTTGATTCTTTTCAATGAAGGCAATTTGTTAGACATCTGATCTTCAGTGCAGAAAATACGGCTACTACACATCGAACTAAGGAGGGGCAAAAGCTAGAGAGACAACTCAGTCTCTGGTATGGGACCTTACTCTAAACACAGCACTGCGTCTAGCATACCACAGGCAGCCACGGAAGGCTTTTAAGACTTTATTTAGGAGGTCAGAAGTATTGTATTAGGACAAAGACTTCAGGAAAGTATGGTAGGAGAGCATAGTGCCTTCCATAAGCAGCAAGGGGCACATCTTTGCAAACACAGGAGCATGAGAGTCGTGATAAAAACAGACAGGCATGGGCAGGCTGATCCGAGTCCAGCAATGACTTGGTGACAAGGCCAGAAGCTGCAGGGGGCTCTTATGGCCCCTCAGGTACATGGAGAAAAAAAAGAAGAAAATGCATTTCTGGGGGAAAGAGGGCCCAAGTGGCGACCAGTAGGATGGGGAGAGGGGGCAGGGTGCCTGCAGGAGAAAGATTACAGAAATCAAAGGAGCGGGAAGGCAGCGGATGAACAGAAGGGAAATCCCACAACACATAGGCCAAAGCAAAGAAGCAGGTCCCCCACACCAGGACTCCAGCCCCCAGATTGATAACGTTTCCTATACTTTTGGGAGGTTGGTATGTTTTTGTCTTACAGGGAGAACCAACTGTAGCTGACCAGGAGGTCGCTCCTGGCTCTGTGTGCTAGAAGGTTTAGCATCCAATTTGTGGTCTGCGCCTACGTGCAGCATCAAGGCTCTGCAGAGCGGCTTCTGCTTTTTCAGCAAACCCTGAGTTCTGTTTTGTGCTTGTGCCTTGTTCTTTCTCACCTCGTTCTCCTGTATGCTGCTTTGCCGTGCATTATGCACCCCTGCGAGCAGTATGCACCCCTGCGAGCAGTCTTTCTGGAGCAAGTAGTGTGAAAATACATTTGAAAATAAAAAGCAGGCCCCTCAGACAGAACATAGAGGCAAAAATACAAGAGAATGCTACTCTTGAAGGAGGAAGACACAAGGGAATTCCAAGGAAGCCTGTTAAGATGGAAATCATCCAAAGTGGGAAAGTAATCATTCAGCTCAGATATATGAGGTACCAGCAACCTGACATGTATATGTGTGATGCGTTAAAAAAAAAAAAAAAAAAAAGAGGGACACCTGGGTGACTCAGTGGTTAAGCGCCTGCCTTCAGCCCAGGGTGTGATCCTGGAGACCCGGGATCGAGTCCCGCATCTGGCTCCCTGCATGGAGCCTGCTTCTCCCTCTGCCTGTGTCTTTGCCTCTCTCTCTCTCTGTGGGTCTCTCATGAATAAGTAAATAAAATCTTTTTTTAATTTTTTTTAAAAATTTTAAAAGTATGCAAATGTGGCTAGGGAAAGTCATAAAGCTTTACATGATGTATGGGTGAGATAAAAGAGACTGGGGGTGGGACATTTATACCTCTTAGTCGGGGAGAGGGAAGCGGAAGTGTGCTCGAGGATGGACATAGCAGGTGCGGGTGGGAATGGATCAGAAGAAACACCGGGGTCTTGCCTTAGTCTACATGCATGTATGTCCACTCCCTCTCCAAAAAAAAGAAAATGGGGAAAGTACATAAAAATACAACATGAGCCAACAACGACATGGTAATGATACCGGGCGGGAATATGAATGGTACCTGGGGAAATGTGATAGGGCTGGAAGAAACGTAAAGAGGGCTTTAAAAATAGTAACAGAGAATTAAAGCACCCGGAACACACAATATGTTCAAAAACTAAAATAAATCTGTAGACTTAGTAGGATTGAAGCATAAGGAAAAAGGAGAGACTGTGAAAAGTAAAGTCAAAGATAGTATTTTAAAGCCAGAGTAGGGTAAGTAGCTAAATGAATTTCTTGAAAGCCAAGACGCCTGGCAGAGATTTTTAGAGTCTGTTCAAATGGCAGTTTGGGGGTTAGAAATGCACAAAGTAAGATGGATATTCAGAGAGGAAAGCCCAGGTCCTCTTAGAGAGGACTTGTTTAAGGAGGGAGTAAAAGCAACCCCTCAAGCTAACAGAAGAGGAGCAGTGGTGTCCCAGTGGCAGAGCAAGGGTGTCCCCTTCCTGGAGCAAGGGTGGGGTACCAGAGCCAGGAGAGCCAGAGCTGCGGAGTCAGGCTGCTGCCTGGTCAGGGTCACGGGGGCTCCATGTGCCATGATGGCCTCTCAGAAGAAGATGAAAACAGCAGAACCAGGAGGTCACACTTGCAGAGAGAGGTGGAGGCTGTGAGAGGTGGAGGCCCACGCACTGCCTCTTGGCCAAGCAGCAAGGCAGACACAGGACTGGGGGGCAGGGGAGACAGAGCTGACTGCTGGTTACTGCCAGGGTGTTACCAGATGTGCCATAGGGGGATGGCCAAAGCTGGAGCCCTCTCTTGATCCTTCTGCTGCAAAGTACTGTCCTGGGGGCTCAGAGCAGAGACTCCTTACAGCCAGATCTAAACCCGGTGCTGCTCTCTCCATGCTCAAAAATGTTCTTTCTCAGAGCCACAAGCAATCCCTTCTGATGGGCTCTTGATCGCACTCCAAGTGGTTCCTCCTGTGCCTATACCCCCTCCCGCCTCCAAGGGAGAAGGCCCTGCTTCTCCAACCAGACTGGACTGCCTCTTGCTGTGTAGGATCTGAGTAATGCACAGTTGCAGGAGAGGGGAATGCAGTCAGAGAAGAATGCCTGAGGACTCTTCCAGGGAGCTGTGCACAATACGACGCCTCCTAGGATCCTCTGCACAGCATTTGGTATCACACATCACTCTTAAAAAAAAAAAAAAAAAGCAACAACAAAACCTTCCTTCCTCATCTTCAGGATCTTCCTTGCCCTCTGCCCTTCCCAACTTTCTTCTTTACTCCTTGGCTAATCCTTCTTAACCTCCCTCCCTGACTCCTGTCTCGCTGCCCTCCCATAAGTATGGGTGGTCCTTCATGTTGTCCCTAGTGCTCCCTTCTTCTCACTCATGGACTTAATCATATATTTGTATACACCCTCAAACTCTGCCTTTCTCCCAGATGTCTCTGCTGAGGTGTCACTCTTTGCCCCTGGATAACAGCTCAAAGCAATGGCTGACATTTGAACCCAGTGGTGGCATTGTTCTCAGCCCACCTAGGAGGGATGTACAGTTACTGCACCTATTTTACAGATGAAGATACTGAAGCTCACAGAGTCGATGTAACTTGCCTGGTGTCAGGAGGCCAGTAGGAGGGAGGGAAGCTGGAGTCTGAACCCAGGCAGTGGGTTTCAGAGTCTGCAAGTTGAACCACCACACAGTTGCCTGTCTCTGAGCTATAGAGAACACAGCACATCCAGAAACAAAGTCCTGTTTCCCCCTGCAAACCAGGACAGTGGTGGGGGATCCCAAGCAACAAGAAAGTAAGCCCATGTAGCATCCTACTAAGTATGAGGTCTTAAGACTTTCTTCTAGTTATGTATTTGTTAATTAATTTATTTATTTACTAACTTATGTATTTATTTAGAGAGTGTGAGAATAGGGGGATGGGGAGAGAGAATTTCATGAGAAAGCCCATGCTATCTTTAAGTAAAGTGAAGAGCAAGTCTGAAAAGGTGGTGTGGCAGGGTATGGAGGTGGGATCTGGTCTCCTCAGGCCGAGGGGACCCGGATCCAGCAGTTTACCAAAGGAGGAGGTAGGACAGTGATAGACACCAATATAAAGAACAAAACCATGACTTTCAGGTCAAGTGCAACAATCCTGAAGGTGTGACAGGCAGGGCTAGGCCACAGAGCCTCTTTGATGTGAGGAGAGGAGGTAAGGCACGAAGAAAGCGGGGAACAAAGCAAATGAGATGACATGAGTGGGACATTCAGAAGGGCTGGTTGGGAGCAGAGAGAATATGAGCTGAAGCAGTAGTTTCTGATGCCAATATTCAAGTTTGCCTCATTTTTGCAGTAACAACTATAATCAAAGTTAACACTAAATGAACATTTACCATGTGTTGGGTACTGTGCTAAAGGATTGGTAGGCACTGACTTATAAAGGCAATGAATCCACATTACAAACCTTACAAACCTGGCTGTGCTCTTAATTGCCTTCTTTGGCAGATGCAGAAACTGAGAATATTAGTATGTTTTACAGATGCAGAAACAGTGGCTCAGAGAGAGTCTCTCTACTAAAGCTAGAAGTAGCAGATGCAGAGTTCCAACCCAGGCCGGTAATCTCCTGTGTATGTTTTATAGTCTTCAGTTAGCTCATTGAGGGCAATGACTTGGTCTCATTTGTCTCAACAACTCTAGAAGCTAGCACAGTGCCTGGCACACAAGAAAGGCCCTTTAAGCATTAGCTCAGACTTGTAGCCGCCCCATGCAATCTGTGTTGGTTGAATGAATAAATGAATGGCCGAATGTACGAACCCATGAACAGTTCTCTTGCATGCTAGCTGCGGATGGCTCCCCTTGATGCCCTCTAGATTTCAGTAGCTGGGGACTTTTTTTTTAAAGATTTTATTTATTTATTCATGAGAGACACAGAGAGAGAGGCAGAGACATAGGCAGAGGGAGAAGCAGGCTCCTTGCAGGGAGTCCGATGTGGAGCTTGACCCCTGGACCCGGGATACAGGATCACACTTTGAGCCAAAGGCAAGGCACTCAACCACTTAGCCACTCATGTGCCCCAATAACTAGGGATTTTTGAGGTTTTGTGAAAACAAGGACCTTTTGAATGGCAGTCCCTGCATTCACCATGGGAGTGAAGAAATGACCCACCAGGCAGGACCATATCATTTTGTTGGGGTTTTTTCATACTTTGATGTCAAGAGGGCAGAAAAGGAACACCACCATGGCCGGCTATATATGGGATCTGGGAGGCATTAGGTGGCAAGGTGGAAGGGAGGGAGAGCTCTTTTCAAGAGAAAAGGAAGCTGAAAACACAAGAGACAATCTGAAGAAGGGACATTGAAGAAATAGTGGCAGAGCTGTAGATCCCCAGGGAAAAATGGCAAAGTAGTGTAGGGAGGCATGTCCAAGGAAGCCTAGGGTGTCTTTCTGCAGCTGCCATGAGGGGTTGCCAACTTCAGAGCTGGCACAAAGCAGAGAGGGGTGGGGACCATCAACGAAGCAAGTGGGTGTGGGGGTGGACCACGGTGCTACTCTCTGTCTTGGCTTCTGGTTTGCTGAGCCTTAGAACCGTTGGACCCAATAGACCATAACTGGGGGGTAAGGGTCAAGGGAAGGAACAGTGAAGGAGGAGGGCTGCGGGAGGGTGCCCAGGCTATGGTTACTTGTATGGAGTTACAGGCAAGACAGAAGAATGGGGCAAAGGACTGTGATGGGGATAGACTCTCCAGGAGAACAGAAATGCCTGTACTCTGACATGCACGGATGAGCTAACGGGTGAAGGAGGCATGAGGGCAGATCGCATCCCAGAGTCAAAAAGGGTGAAAGAGAAGAAGTGGAAACAATACAAATTGGAGAGCTTTGAGTTTATGAGAAACTGATACGTGATGTTCAGTGGAAACTGCTGCTTTGGGTTTGGGGAAAGAAGAACTGTAAATATGGATAATATCTAAATGCCATTTGTAACTTGAAAATTCTGGAACGCTCAGATGAGATAATCCTTCTGAGGGTGCTTTGACAAGTCTGAGGGAAGGTATTTGTGGCTGAGAGGAAAGGGCTTTGGATGTGGAATCTGCAAATTAGAGTTGACAGCCAGTTTTGGCCTGCTGGCAGGCAGGAGCTTCTCATTTGTCTCTGGGTCCTCGGCTGCCGAGCAGTGGCAGGCCCTCGCTCATGCGCCATGAGGGGCTGCCTCAATGTCCCAGCACCAGCACAACAAAGCACCACAGATGGGTGGCTTCACACACCAGAAGTCACTTCTCCCAGTATTAGAGGCCAGAAGTCCAAAATCAAGATGTCAGCAGGGCCACACTCCCTCCCCAAGGCTCTGGTGGGGAGGGGGTCCTTCCTTGCCTTTTCCAGCTTCTGGCAGCTCAAGGAGTTCCTTAGCTTTTGGTCATAGCACTACAAACTCTGCTCCACCTTCACATGAACCACTCCCCTGGTCTCTGTGTGCCCCCCCCCCTTATTCCCCTCTCCCTTTCTTACAAAGACACCAGTGTTGGATTTAGGAACCACACTAAATCCAGGATGATCTCATCTTGAGACCCTTAACTACTTACATCTGCAAAGACCCTATTTCTAAATAAGGCCTCACTCTCAAGTCCCAAGCAAACATGGCTTTGTGGGGGACACTCCTCTACCCTTCCTGGTCACCTTGTCCAAAAAGATGCCTTTCTCCTCCAAGCTCCTGGAGCATGTAGCATATCCCACCTTCTTTGGGTCCATTGTGTATTCATCTGATGGTCATTCATTCACTCATTTGTTCACAAAGATCCATGAAGCCTTTGCTCTGCTTGGCTCTGTGCTGGGCTCCAGGCTCCCACCCATAGGGCAGTCTCATTCTCCCACTGAGAGTCAAGCGAATTTTCTCATCCTTCTTCTTTTTCCTCCCAGGGCCTGACACAGTTCTTCAGATGTTACACATACTCAGTTTGATGGTTCTATTCATATTGCTTTGTCTCATTCTTAAAGGAAAGGCCAAATGAGATACTTAAAGTGCTATAAGCTTAAATGAGGCATTGAGACCCCTCTGAGAAGGCCTCATGGGAGAATTAGTCTTAGGCTCTGTAGCCAAGGCCAGATGGAAGATGAGCCAGGTGTTGAGATGTGGGTTCCCCAGTACCCTCTGCACTTGCAGTAGGGGAGAATGCAAAGGGCCAGGCTCTGCCTGTAGCATTCACCAACATGGTGACCATGCTGTCCCACCATGGCCTCTGCACAACTCCTTGAGGAGGCTTTCAGGGACGGGAAGGAAGCTGGGATAAGTGGTTCTGGTCAGAGCCTCCCAAGAACACAGACAGGGTTGTGAATTTGGGACAAATGAACAGCATATGGCCAAAGCAGGAAACCTCTGCGTCAACCATAATGCTGTGCAGTAAGGCAGGCCGGAACACAACGTGCATCCCTCCCTCCAAATTCAGCACAAAGGCCCATTGGTCTTTACTTTTGCACTAGACAAAAAGAAGGATCTACCACCCCTCCCTGTGTCAGAGAGGACTCAGATGTGGGCGAACAGTGAACAGCACTGGTTCCAGGCGCTTCTCTGACCTGAGTACTTGAGATGTCCTGGGTAGCAGATACTACTGCCAGGAGCTCTGGATGGAAGGGGGACACTCACCAGCATTGTTTTGCTGCTTTGTGTTTTTGATGTAGGCAGAGAACTTGGAGAAGATGTCGATGCCTGCCGTGTTGGATTCCCGGTGTTTTGCAGCCAGTTTGGGGTACCTGGAATGGAAAACATGGTTTTCTACAATCAGTGAGAACTTGGAGCTCCTTTAAGGGAGAGACTGTGCCCAACACGACGAGCAACATTCCCCTTTCTAGTGTCATCTACAAATCTTTCAGGAATCTTATGTAAATCCTATAGAGAGGGTGGGTACTCTCTGTCCCAATTAAGTGACAGAGAAAATAGAGGCCAGTGAGGTAAGGAGTGCTGCCTGTGGGGGACACAATCTGTGGGCAGGAAACCAGAAAACCCTTTAGGGGGCCCGAATCATGTCCTCTTCTGAGACCACCAAACAGTGCTACACCAAAGAAAGGGCTAATCGATATTCTGGAGGAGCTTGCCTCAACATTGGGTGGGGTCCCTGACATTTCCCCAACCCATATTAAAATAATATCCACTGCCAGGCCTGTGATGATAATCCTAACTGTACAGAGCTAATTCTGGAAGCCAGGAGATACTAGGCACCTTGCCACTGAGGTTTTGAAACTGTTTCTCAAAAGAAAAGGTACCCTTGGTCCTCTTCTGAAATATCCTTCGCACACGTCTTATTTGTGTGCATAATGAGATATGAAATCTACTGCCTCTAACAGCAGGACAAGTGTTTCTGATTGCTTCATTTCCACGCGTGGAGCTAGATTTGCAGTGATCCAGCCTCTCACCTTGGCACAGTCTTTCATTTGAAGCCAGAAGAATATAAGAGGCAGACTGGAGTTAGGACTAAAATTGAATGAGATAGACTTGTGTAGGAGTCCACGGCTTAAAGCCCCTTAGCAACATCGAATTTTCTAGAAATGTTATTTCACAAACATTTTATGTGTATGGCCTTGCAGCAGTGGAAGGAGATGGGGAACGGTTGTTTACTTACCATCATTATCAATTATGTGGACCTTTGTGATCTCTGGGTGAATAGTTGTCTACTGCCCACTGTTTGATTGCTTTATGTTGAAAAGCAAAATGCTTTGTAAATTTCCTTTAATGTTGTAAATAATGTGAACCAAAGAGTCTTTAAAAATTATTTTCTCTTCCTTCCTTTCTTTTTCTTTTCTTTCTTTCTTTCTTTCTTTCTTTCTTTCTTTCTTTCTTTCTTTCTTTCTTTCTTCTTTCTTTCTTTCTTTCTTTTTTTCTTTTCTTTTTTCTGTTCTGTTCTATTCTGTTCTTTTCCTTTCTCCCTCCTTTCCTTTCCTTTCTCCCTCTCTCTTTCTTTCTCTCTTTAGTTGCTGCTCCTCGATTGGCCCATTATCTAGCTAGGACTGTCCACTCTTGAGCCATGCTAGGTAACTGTTTAATTTCAGATGTTGCCATCAGAAGAGTATTCAGAAAGTCACAGGACCCAGCCCTCTGCAATAAGGCAGATACAGAAGGCATTATGGTCCTCACTTTACAGGAAAGACAACTAGAGACCAGAGAGGTAAGATGGCTTTTTACAGACGCACGGATAATAAATAGTTGGGGGACCCTGAGAACCCGGCCTACCCCCTGGAGCAGCGTTCTTCCTATTTCATCTCACCACTTCTCTGATACCAGCAAAAGCTAAATCGTATCGAGTGCCTGCTGTGTGCCAGGCACTCCTCTAGCCCCTTTACATGTATTCATCATTTATTCTTCACAGTTCTATTGGTACTTTGATTGGGTTCATTTTCCACATGAGAAAAATGAGGCCCAGAGAAGTTAAGCTATTTGTTTAAGGTCACATGGCTAGAGCCTAAGATCACTAGAGAGGTTCACTCTGAAAGACCAGTTCTCCACTTCTGTGTCCTGTGGCCTCTCCTGAGCTCTGCTATTTACTCTAAAAGCTCCAGTCCTCCCTCCAGCTCTGCTGAGCACCATGGATGAACTCTCTCCATTCACCTGCAGAGGGCGCTCACAGGAAGACACAGGTCTTCCGGAATAAACTGGGAATTATCGGATCCATCTGCTGCTATTGGGGGGCAGCAGGCAAGTTATTGGCAAGATGCTAGTTAATCCAAGATTATGGCAATTGAGGATGATCCTTCCCTATTTTGAACTTCGCACCTAGAATCTGGCAGGCTCTCACAACTGATTGCCTTAAATTATTATTAATAGATACCAAGGGCCCTTGATTTTTGCTTGAAAAGGTAAAAAAAGAAGGGCCTAGAAAAGGCATTTTAAATAAGCTTTTTGTTTGGGTTTATTGTTTTGGTTTTGCTTTATGCCATCATTTGATTAGGCTTGCAATAATCTGACCATATCTTCACAATTGATGTGGGCCCAACATGAGTAAGTAGAACCAAATCTAAGATGGGAGAACAAAGGGCCATGTGTTCAGGGAAACCATGCCAGTGCTGTCCTGTTTCCTAAGCACTATGATTTACTGAGACTTTATTGTACAGCTTAATGTCCCATTTGAAGTTTGTCTTTGTGGGGAATGTGTATCCAAATACTAATCTCACTGATTTTGGTGACTAGACTTGAGGAGACTACTCTAATATCTTGGGGATGCTAAGGGCATTCATTTTAACTCCACATTTACACCATGTTTTGTATATTCAAATAACTGGGCTACGAGTACATTCTGCTTCTCTAGAAGGCTAAAAAATAATGTTTCATTCATGGAAACATCTTTGAAGTAAGATTGTGATGTGGTCTGATGACCATCAAAGAGATGGTGAACCTAACTCAGGAGTTAATAGCCTACAACCATGGACCAAATTCAGCCCAATATCTGTTTCTATACTTCTCAGGAGCGAAGAATAGTTTTTTTTAACATTTTTAAATGATTGAAAAAAATCAAAAGGAGGTTAGTATTTTGTTTATGACATGTAAAAATATGAAATTCATATTTCAGTAGTCATAAATTTTATTAGAACACAGCCACTTCCATTTGTTTTTGTGTTGTATATGGCTGTTTTCACTCTATAACATCAGAGTTGTGACACAGGCTCTATGGCCCCCAAAGTCAAAGACTTACTATCTAGCCCCTTACTGAAAAGTTTGCTGAATCCTGCTCTAACTGGATGATAATTTCTCTCCATTCTATTTTTTAAGATATCTTATTTCAAATGCATTCATCTTAGACATGCACTTAAGCCTCATTCCTTCATTCCAGGATGCAAAATAGTTGGCCTCTCATTAAAAAATTTTTGTAAACAATAGTGAAATATATGTATTATATATATATTATATTATATATATAATATATATATTATATATATATTATATGCAGATGGAAGTGCTCTGACTCACTTAGGGTTCCCACTGACTTCTCACTGACTAGCCACAGGCCACCATGCCATTGAACAAAAGGGTCCCATGCAATAAAACCAGCATGCATTAAGCATCCACCATGGCCAAGTCCTGTCCCTGGCGTTGGAGACAATTCTCCTGCCCGAATGGAGGGGCCTTTGTTGATCTTAAGGGCTCCCCTGGCACCTTTAGTGTTTATCACCCTTTTTCTAATGAACTGAAAAGCTCTCTCCCTTTTCTTTTATTCCTGCTTCCTCATCTCAACAAACCTTCACTTGAAAAACCGGTCAATGCTTCTGACTCTATTGATCCTTGACTGTGTCCTTGCTTGTCTTGTCTCTGTTAATTAAGCAAATGATCCTTAGAGGTAGAAAAGGTCTGGCTTAGCCATTAAAAGACATCCCTTGGGATCTGTGGGTTTAAGATTGAGGTCCTTATGATTACATCTGGAAGACAGTCACAAAAAAAGGTAGTGACCCCTCTTCCTAATGCTTCAGGGTGCCATTTAATGAGCTTTTACTCAATGTCTGGCACAAGGCTAAGTAGTATTATCTTCTATGATAGTCCCACGAGATCAACATTGTGAGAATTAAAGATTAAATATCCATGTGCTTCCCTGCATTTCCCAGCTTCTACCTCTCAGTTAGACTGGGGTCATGCCACTGGATTCTGGCCATAGGATGAGAGGGAAAGTGATGTAACTACTCACAGCCCTGGCCCTTAAAACATTTGGCATGAACCTTCTTACTTTATCTCCGGTGAAGGAGCCTTGGGAGTCACATTTCCAAAGGCTACAATACAGTCATACTGCTCACTTAGATTTTGCCATAGTGAACAATAAACTGTTATTCTGTTAAGCCACTGAGATTTTGTGGCTAATTTTTGTGGCACAATCTCCAGGTGTGGATTAGAATAAACGCTGTTCTGACCCCAAAGTCCACCTTCTCAGCCACCAGGCAATCCTGTCCCTGGTACCAAGGAGGCTTCTCTACTTCCCAGAGAGTTAGAAGAAGCATTCATGGTTTTCACTACTGTGTGATATCTATAAACACTTCTCAAAATAATGAATTCAAAGTGTCTTCCAATTCTTACAATGTTCTGGACCCTGTTGACACTCAGTATATGCTTGCTAGTTGACTGACTATATATGCTGTGCCATGTTACATTATCAGTTTACCCTCCTGACTTCTTATCATAGCATCTACGCATGAGGGGTATTTTAAATAATATCCAGCTTTAGAAAAGTGCTTTGAGCCCTTCATGGGATCATAGAGCTTCTGTTGAAAGGCATCTTAGGGACTATGCAGTTTCACCCCCTCATGAGGAAATGAGAGAGAGGTTTGCCCAAGGTCATACAGCAAACTCTGCAGAAAGGTGGCTAGAGTCTGGTCTCTGGCCTCTCGGCTCTGGATCCTTGGAACTCTGGCCATTCTATGGAGGTGAAAGATGAGGCCCAGCATGCCTCAACAGTAATCGAGACGTTGATCCCAGTGCTTCCCTATTGAGTGTTAACTGGGCCAGTCTTAGGAAAGAAATGGAAGTTAGTCCCATTTAGAAACTACTTGAGACTTCCTGAATTCCATTTGACACGAAATTCTTTGTGGGACCAAATGTGACTTAAAAAAAAAATGGTTGGAGTGTTCACATGAGGTTTTTTCCTTTAAAAAAATAAAGCTAAGGGGAAAAAGGCTACCACAATTTCTTGGCTCTCTGGCAACTTTCACAAACAGTGGTGTGATGAGAAACACATGGCAGAGCTGTGTTCAGTGAACAGTTATGGGGGTTTTGCTGCCCCCTAGAGAACCAGAAGGTCAAGCTGCACTCCTCCAGGGGCCTTCAGCTGCGAGCCACCTGGGCCTTGCTGCTCCAATCAGTGGGCAGCCGGCCAGGGCTGGACAGCAGGTCTCCCTCTGCGGGGCTGAGGCACTGGCTTGAGGGCATTTACTGATTGGTAACTGCAGCATCTGCCCCAGGATGACCCATCCAAAGGCCTCTAAAGCACACTCCGGGGGCTCTTGAATGGTTGCCAGTCTATTCAGTAGGGCCTCCATCTCGATGGCATTATCCAGACATGCATTTAATGGTTTTGAGGTTCTGCTCCTTGGGTGTGGTGGATTGTTGCATCACTGACACATTAGGAATGCACTGAGGAAAACCTCCCACATACAAATGCAGTCCAGAAAAAGACATTGACCAGAGGAAGCAGAACTCAGGACAGGGAATGTGCATGGACAGGGAAGAGAGGAGGGAGTGTCAATGTCCAACACTGGTTAGATCATGGCAAATTTTTGGAATCTGGTGAAATGATGATGGATCTGATGATGGTCCTCCTCTGGAAGAATGTACACGTGTACTGGGGGCATGAAACTCCAGGGGTCTCATTACCCCCCTTGGCCCCACTGTGGATATAGGACTGGAGAGCCCTGAGTAAGATAATCAGTCCAGGAAAAGCACAGCCAGTTGGGGTGGTGGGAGCCTGGCTAAAGTGGGCATGAAGAACAGGAGGGAATGGAGGGAGAGAGCAGAGAAGGAACATTCGAGGGTCACAGCACACCACTGGCAGGATTAGGAGAGCAAGCCTCAACCCAGCCCTGAATACCTCCAACTATTGGCCTGGGAAAGGACTGGATGGGACAGTCTGCTCCCTGCTGCTTCTGTTTCACATCTCCCATTGGCCTAGACAGAAGTGGTCACTCCTGAGTACAAATCTTACTTCAAGGAAAATAGCTTCACCCTGGACCTTCTCTTCTGGGTCTTCCACACAAAGTCTAAACTCTGTTCAGTTACTGCAAACAGTATTTTTGCATATGGGATTTCCAACCAGCAGCGGCCCTGAGGCTGAGTCCTAAGGGAGGGAGATGGCACCTGGACCCCCTCAGGATCCTTTCAGCAAAGTGGCTGACTGGTGTCCTATTCAGAGATGCTGTGGCTTCTGGTGGTGGCTGAGATGGAGGTGATGGCTGATTTGATCAATGCACTCATTTCAAGTCTACACTCAGCTGCTTCCAATGGGCTTGAGGCAGCTTTCCACTCAGTGTGAAAATAAACTGTCCTAAGGTGAATGACAAAGAATACTTATTAGGAAGAATGTATAAATGTTAAGGCTTAATCACAGCATGACCGGGAGTTTTAATTTAACACTGATTTGTTGGATGTGTGACTTTGGGAAAGTTACACAACCTCTCAATGGCTCAGTTTCCCCAGCTGTAAAATGAAGCTACATACCATCTATCTCCTAGGGCGCTTGGCAAGGGCTATCTATATAAGTATTGATAAATAAATACAACTTCAAAATAAATGCAATATAGTGGTTTCCAGTGGTCAAATTCTGTTTATTTTATGAGCTCACTAGAGATTCTGAGTCCTTCCTACCTCTCTGCCCCCAGGTCACTGTCACTGCCTTAGTTCAGCCACATGGCCTGTCACCAATTGGCTCCTGCTTACTGATTACTCCACTTCCAGCTTTTTTACCCTCTGCCATCTTCATCCTCTCACCCCCCTGAAGTAAGCTTGAAAACTGACTCTAAACACTTTCGGTTCAAATTTTTCAGTGGCTGTCCTACAGGATGGAGTGTATATATGCCTTACCTATATGAAATCTTTTCCTGGTTAAAACAAAACAACGTGGTTGTTTTAATCCCTGATTACAATATAGAGTATAATGAACAAGTTTAGTTTCCAGTAACTTCCAGAATTCATCTTCTTTCCCTTTCCTTCCATTTTTCCAACAGGAACAGCTGGTCCACCCAAGAACCTACAGCTCTCTGGTCTCTCTTCTACCCCCAACCCCCAGGCTCACGTTAGAAGAAGAGTCAGTCTTTTCATCTTTGATTATGGGCTCCAACCAGACATGGTCAGATTCGTGACTCCTATTCATACCTAGATGTGGCTTTAAGTTATGGGGTTAGCTCTCTCCTGACTTATTCTCATTTTGTAGCCTTCTAGATCTCGTTCTAAAACTGGGGAGTCCTGGCCCTCATTTAGGGTCTTTCCAGCAAAATGACCTGAAGAGGACTCACATAGGGGGACAGAGGGGTGGCACCCTTCCTGGTGCTCTGTTTAGGAGGCATATCCTGTTCAGAGGGGTATCCGCTCTTGGAGTTAGACTTTGTGGAGACGTTTTAAGGTTGGGCAGCTCTCTGGATTGATGAGGCTCCTTTGGAAATCTGCCTCCTCGAAGCTAACGCTATGCTTCTCTAGTTCCAACACAAACCCAACCCTGCTATTAGCTTCAGAAATAAGCAGCTCATTACTTTTCAGGAGCTAGAGTCTCCTCCAGGAACTCTTCGATCTTATTGACATCCGTCTTCACATCCCCGTTGAAGGTCAGGAAGGGTGGATGGGTGCCAGGTGCAAGGTTGTGCAGGTCAGCTGGCTTTCTGTGGAGAGAACAAGATTCAGGAAGTGGCTTACACCAGGGCACCTCAATTTCAGGGAACCTGCAGCTTGTAAATTAGACTCCCTGGGCTGTCCAGCACTCCTGTCAGCAAAATCAGACTTATGGTGATGGTGGTGGGAGGGTGAGTAGAGCAGGGGTGATTGGAGAAAGTTCTGATGGGATGTGGTGTGACACAGGAAGTCTGTCCAGTGGGAGTCATGAGAGTAAGTTAAGAGGAAGAGTCAAATCTGGAAAAGCAGAGAGAAATGGCAGGTGGCTATCTAAAGGAGTGCCAGGCTTTTAACACCCAGGGCAGAGGATGGGCTTTGCTTTCCAACATTCCTTCACCACTTAGCTTAACAAAAATGCACTATATAGAATGCCAAACTTTACAAATCAATGAATTCAATCATACTTTTATACTAAGAAATGTCTTCTGCATTGTCAAAGGGATGCGCAACAGGAGAGAAAGTGGCCTTGTGTTCACCAAGGCCCAGACAGTGTCCAAGGGCATGCTTCCAGGCTTCCACCAGCTGGTGGAAATGCAAGCCCAAGCCTGGAGCAAAGCGAAAGTTGGAAGGTTGGCGGAGGGGGGTGGGGAGGAGGGGGCGTGGGGTGAGAGCAGTGAGGAAGGAAACAGTAAGGAACAGGAGGAGCAACAGAGGACACGCTTCCCTGCTAAGGGAAGACTCACCCTGAATGCTCTCGCAGAGAACTCAACACTTGTGGGAGTCTTGATCAAGTGGAAAACATTAGATGGAGCAACCAAAGAAAAGTAAACAAGGGGGAAGAGGAGTCTGTAATGAAACAAATTCTTGGCGTCACCAGTTTGGGAGGGGAAGGGAAGAATTTCAATTACGGTGCTCCTCCCATATCGCTCCCCAAACACACATCCTCTCCAGCTGCATTGTGTACAGCACTTGGAACTCCCAAGACAGCTGGGACTGAGGAGTTTTAAAATCTCATTCGCCTGGTCCCTTTGTTTGCGCAGCATGCGTCCCTCCTTTGGACAATGAGAGGACATTCTCTACCTTCTCCTCCTGTTTTTCAGAGCTGACACAAGGCAAGAATGTTTGGGTTTGCAGCTGGGAGGGGAAATCTATACTGATTATATTTTTCACCCATCACCTCCCTGTGGCTTAAAGAAACAGAAATTATTTTGTTCCTCCCACCCACCCACCCCCCGCCCCTGCCGTGACTCAAGAGAACAGTGGCCTCTGGAGTCTGGAATCACTGGGGAGGACTGCCTATGGTGGTAGCTACTCAGATGGACTTAGCCAATGGGATGCTGGCCAGTTGCAGACCTTTCTCTTTGTTGACCTTCTCCAGCATTTATGGTTGAGATGATACAATTTGCATTTAATTCCATATTGCCAAGTCGAATTTATGGACTATCTCATCCATATCAGTCCTCTTTCCCTGACTGCATCACCAGCTCAGTGAGGGAAGGGAGGGTGCTAAGAATAGTCAGCTTGTGTTCCTGCTGTGAGCCAGGCACAGTACTGAATGTAAATGCCTCTGTGGCCTGCCTCACCACCTCCTCACACTCTGAAAGGAGGCAGTGCTTGTAACCCCATTGTACAGACGAGGAAATGGAGGCGCAGACAAAGGAAGGACCTTGTTCAAGGTCACTCAGTCAATAAATGGTGTGGTGCCAGGATAAGAAATTAATTTCTAATGAAATTTCTTTGAAATTGCTAATCATCACCGTATCACACATTTTAAAAAGTCCTTAACTCTTTATTATACCTATGTTTTTTCTGTTTTTCTTTCTTTCCTTTTCTGTCCTTTTTTAAAAAATATTATTATTATTATTATTATTATTATTATTATTATTATTTTGCAGTAAGAAAGTTTCCTTATCTATTCAACTGGAGTTGGGATATTGCCCGGCCTGCCTCAATGGGCATTGGCAGGGTCAGTTAATAGGTATGAAAGAGCAATATAAGCATCTGAGGAATGCTGAGGTGGCTTTCTTTCCCATTCTGATCCTCAGCCAACATGCAAGCTTGCTCTCAGAGATGATGATCTAGGGGAGGGAGCCAAAGCTGCACCTGGGGGCTGAGCAAGGTCTGTCCATTCAGGAAGGCAGGAGAGCATCTGTGAGGCAGAGGGAGCATCCTAGCCAGGGGCTGGAAGCTAAAGGGGATGGGAGGAGGGGGAGCTGACAGAGGTAGCTAGGTCCTGGTGAGAAGCATTGGGAGACAATGTTGGCAAAGCTTAAGATCAAAGAGCTACAGATGACACAGGCACGATTCCACAGGTAATGGAAATATCAGGAGCTTTTCTGAGAAGGGTGGAGAGGCACATGATTAAAGGACTATTTTAGGAAGAATAACCTTAGGACAATATAATAATAATAATAACCCTAGGATCAGAGAAAGAGCAAGAGAACCGGGAAGGAAAACATCCAGTTGGAAAAACAAAGAGACAGTCTCTGGCTGGCAGTGATGGGACTTTAATCCAGTGTGGGCTTTGAGAACGGATGAGAGGGCTCACAGGTAGCACAGTGGGACAGTGCCCTGCCTTTGGGGACTGGTTGACAAGGGAGGGAGCATGAGAAGGGACCTGGAAAATCTCCAGTGCTTAGAAAAATGGAAGAACACAGGAATTCAGGAGGGGAGCCCAATTTAAAGGAGAAATGACAGATGGAATCTTTGACATTTGGGTTTTAAAGTGATAATAGAAAATGCAAGTGGAAATATCTAGAGATTTCTAGGTGGTAGGGTCATGGGTATAGAATAATTTACATAAAGGTGACATGGAGAATATGCTAAACTCACCAGGGAAGAGGCTACAAGCAGCCATAAAGGCTCAGGGAGTGAGCCTGGAGCCTGGAGCTACTCAACATTGAAAGGACAGGAAACAGGATACAAGCCTGAGATGAGTGGCTCTTGATAGTGAATGATGCCCGGCATTTTTAACAGCCATTAAAACTGCACGAGCAACTCTCCATCCCAGCCTATTATCCAGAACTTTCACACTAAGGAATTCTAAAAATGAGAGCAAAGCAGGGGAAATGGTTGGATGCCAATGCCCTGGAAACTCAGACTCTTAGACCTGAAGTCCTGCCAGGGTCCCCAGGATGGGACGCTAGTACTGCCAGAGGGGCTGACTCCTGGATTTTAACATATGCATGTCCACCTCTGGCCACTCTTAGTTGCATATCCAATATCCATTCCTTCCCTCTTTCTTCCTAATCAAACATAATCAAGCAGAGAAATGCTCAGTCCCAGGTGCCTCTCTTGTAAGGGGGAGGTGGGGGGGGTGTCTGAGACACAGTCTGGCCAATGAGGTGTGAGCAGGAGGCTGCTGGAAGCCATGGGCAGGTTTTCACCTTCCCTCATAGAAAGTTCTCTGTTCCTGCAGCCAGACACATCCCTCATTAACACAGCATCGTTTACCTTTTCAGATCCACAGTGGTGACATTGAACACAACGCCTTTCAGCCAGAGGATCATAAAGAGACGCTGAGAGAAGGGACAGTTGCCAATGCTTTCCCCATCAATTCCAGCCTAGAAAGAAGAGAACCAGAGTCCTAAGTCAGCATGTGCATATTAGCAAGAGGGAATATACCCCCGTCGGAGAACTGACTAAAGCCATGACCCAGCCTAACTTCAAAGGGCAGTCGCCCTACCTTATTGTTGTCTTCCTCATGTCTATGCAGGGCAATGCCTGAGACACAGCAAGGACGTAATAAATATGTGCTGAACTGAATCTGAGTTCCCAGTATGGTGATTATGTATCAAAGCTTTCTGAAACCATAGAACCCTAGCATCTCAGGGTACAGGGAGACCTGCAACATCACACAGTCCAAATAAATGATGTTGGACCACCAACTTCTATACCTCCAAGTAATCATTGTGTTTATGCTTTAATATCTCCATGCACCGTCCATTCTGAGGGTAGTTCTAACAATTAGAAATGCTTTCCTTTGGCTATACCTAGCCAAACTATGTTCCTTTCTAGTTTACTCTGTTCTACCCTTTAGCCCTTGCTCCATGATATATCATGAGTACAAATACCTCAGACTCTGACCTCATCTCTCTTTGTCTAGATAGCAGACTCAATATTTGAATCAATAGCTCCCTGAGCTATGACTCATCCTTGACCTCAGTGTCAATAAGCCATCACTTGTTAAACTATCCTTTTCCTTGATAAAGGCATATTAACTCTCAATTATGTACAAGGCACTGGAGGAAATTTAGACAGGGCATTCAAAAATGCATTTAGCTAAGGAGCTGGTGGCCTTCTGTGGGGTTGGCTGGCGGATAAGGTGGGAACAAATACATAACAATAACAGATGGCATGGTTGAGGACTTGCATACTTCTGCTGGCTAGATTTCCCTCTCTCAAAATTACATTACATTTTTTTTTTGTTTCTGGTTTATTTGTTTGTTTTTATCATCTGAAAGACAAGTCTAGCTTTACTTCTGAGTGGGCTGCAGAGACATGAATTTTATAAGGAATTCATTTTCAGCAAACACATAAGCAAACAGAAAGGTTGGGAAATTGATCTCTGTATAATTTATTTCCACTGAGTGTTGTAAGGGCTCCTGACATGGCAATTAGAGGGAGAAATCACCCATTGACTCTAGTTTGCTGGTGGATCCCCCAGAATGGGTGGCCCCTTTCTCCAACCAACAGGGAGCACCAGGAGAGTGAAGGTCCCTGGAGATTCCTGGAAAAGTTGCAAACAATCCAAACAACATCCTGGAATGGGGGCTTATAAAGATTTTTTTTTTTTTAAGAGAAGGAGGGGGAAAATGCACTTCCAAAATGCAACACAATATTTTCCCCTCTATGGTTTGTTTTGCTGTGGCATTTGGATGGGGAGGGGCCGATGCCCCCTTCATACAGGAGAGCCTAATTGTGCGCTTATTTCTACCTTGCAAATTGCTCCCAGCAGAGGCTCAGGTTTATCACGGAAAACTGGCGCCTTTGGCGGTGTTGGTTGTAGGTAATTGCTATGAAATTACAGTTATTTTACCTCTCTCTTAACTAGGCCAAAAGCCCCATCCTTATTCAGGTCTCGCTTTTCCTCCGTGCTGGAAACAGACCCACTCTTGAGTAGCTGAGACACCATGGGCTCCGTTATATAAAATCTGAAAGGTGGGAGGCCACATTGTGGGTTCCACACCTACCCACAGAGCTTAAGTTACTGATAAAGCCACACTCAGACAGGCAGCTATTAATTTAATAATAGCTTGGTGCTAACTGGAGTTTATGATGTCAGCTATCTAAGACCTTCTTCCCAAGAAGTACTCACTCGACAGGCACCTGGTTCCTGGTCCTTTAAGACTTCCAGACAAAGGACATCTTCCCCAGGGCCAGTTAAAAGTGATAAGCAGAGAATTAAAAACCAAAACCAAAAGCCACATCCACATACTGTCACCTGTTTTACCTCTGGTAGGGGTACAGGGGTGGGTGGGCAGTGATAAGAGAATTGAAGGAGAAACTAGTAAAATACTAGAATTCTTACTAGCTGGACAGGAAATCATATAATAATAACAACCACGTCTACATTTTCGGGCACTGTTGGAAATGCTTCATATATAATATTAACTCATTTATTCCTCATGAGAAGCCGATGCAGTGGCATATCATCACCCTTTTGCACGATGTGGAAACTGAGGCCCAAAGAAAGGAAATGACCAGCCTAAGCATCCCTGGATTGAACCCAGGTGATCTGGTTCTAGATGTAGAGCTCCTGCCACCATGCCCAGAGTCCAATCTGAAGCCCCAAACAGGTAACCCAGTGGCCACAGGTCACAGAGCTGAAGGTGACAATGCTGGGAGTGGTGTGCACACCGCACCCTTCAGCTCATGTGCACACAGCTGTGCCAGAGAGGCAGAGGGTTCAGGCTTTCACAGCTTCCCACACTTTCCCTATTGTCATAAATTACGTTAGACCAGGAAACTATCACGTTGTAAATTGTGATGCAAGGCCCAGGAAACGAAAATTGCCAAAGGAGCAATAGAAATAAGATGTAAGGATTCTCAGCTTCTTCTTTTTTTCTCTTTTCTCTTTTCTTCTCCTTTCTTGTGGCCAAAACATTTAACATGAGATCTACTCCCTAAGACATTCCAAGGGGACAATACATTACTGTTGGTCACAGGCAGAGCGTTGTACAGCGGAGCTCTAGAGCTGATTCACCTTGCTTACCTGAAATTTTATTCCCACTGAATAGCAGCTCCTCATTTCCCCTCCCCCCCAGCCCTGGCAACCACTGCTTCACTCTTTGATTCTATGATGTTGACTAGTTTAGTGACCTTATATGAATGAAATCGAGCAGTGTTTGTCTTTCTGAGATTAACTCAACTCATTTAGCATCATGTCCTCGAGGTTCATCCATGATGTAGCATTTTCAGAACTTCCCTCCGTATTAAGGCTCAACAGTATTCCACTGCATGCGTACACCACAGGTAGTTTCTTTATCCATTCATCTGTCCGTGGACACTTAGGCTCCTCCCACGTCTTGGCTATGGCTAATAGTGCTGCATGAGGGAGGTGCTAGTATCTCTTCAAGATCCTGATTTCAGGGGCGCCTGGGTGGCTCAGTCAGTTAAGCATCTGCCTTAGGCTCAAATCATGTCCCCAGAGTCCTGGGATTGAGCCCCACATAGGTCTCCCCTGTTCAGTGGGGTGCCTGCTTCTGCTTCTCCCTCTGCCTCTGCCTGCCACTCTGCCTACTTGTGTTCTCTGTCTCTGTCAAATAGATAAATAAAATCTTAATTAAAAAAAAAAAGATCCTGATTTCAATTATTTTGGATAAATACCCAGAAGTGAGATTGCTCCATCATAGAGTAGTTCTAGTTTTTTGTTTCTTAACAACCTCCATACTGTTCTCCATAGCAGCTACTCCAATTGCATTCCCACTAACAGTGCACACAGGTCCCAATGTCTCTGCCTCCTCAGCACTGCTTGTTGACATTGGGCTTTTTGATGGTAGCCATCCTGACAGGTGTGAGGTAGTATCTCATTGTGGTTTTGATCTGCATTTGCCTGATGATAAGTGACGTTGAGATTTTTTCATATACATGTTGGCTTTTTACATCCCCTTTGGAGAAATGTCTATTCAAGTCCTTAGCCTGTTTTTTTTTTTTTTTTTAATCAGGGTATTTGGTCTTTTACTATTGAGTTGTTTACCTTCTTTCTTTCCTCCTTCACAAGTTACCAGTTACATGGCCCAGGTAAGTCCTGTGTTAGACTCATAAGTTAAACAATGGGAGCTTGTGGCAACCACTCAACACACCAACAGGGAATGGCCAGGTGAGGCTCAACGGGATGCTGGGTCCTGAAATGTGTGAGGGAAAATGTGAGGGATGCTCCAAAGAGGCGGTGAACAATGAAGGCTGGGCAGGCACACAGTGTACTTGGTAAAATAATGCCCCCAATTCACACTAAATTCATGTCTTTCCAGAACATGTATGACCTTATTTGGGTCTCTGCCAATGTAATCGAGTTAAGATGAGGTCATATTGGATTAGGACAGGCCCTAAATATGACTGATGCCCTTATAAGAATAGAGCAATTTGAACACAGACCTGCAGGAGAGAAGTTCATGTGAAGACAGAGGCAGAAATTGGGAGTCCTGCATCTATAAGCTAAGGAACACCAAGTATTGCCAGACACACCAGAAACAAGAAGAGATGAGGAAGAGAATCCTTCTCTAGAGCCTTTGAAGAGATCATGGCCTTGCTGACACCTTGATTTCAAACTTTTAGCCTCCAGAATAAATGTGTGTGTCGTGTGTGAGAGAAGCCAACCAGTTTATGGTGATTTGTTATGACAGCCCTAGAAAACTAATGCAAGTCAGAAAGTGTCAGAAGGAGAATGGTATACAGCTGGTGGCAAAACTTCCCAAGCTCACAATTCTGCTCTGCCATGCGCCTAGGGTGCATGCACAAAATTGTGACCCCCAAAGCACTGCCTGTTTCCTAGATAAAGTAAACGTATTTACTATGAGTTCTATTCTACTATATTATACGCTATGTATATAATAAAACTTATATGATATGCAATATTGATATAATATATGTATAATAATATAATAATGATATAATAATGCCCCATGTTGTGGGCAGCTCGGGTAGCTCAGCGGTTTAGCGCTGCCTTCAGCCCAGGGTGTGACCATGAGGACCCGGAATGGAGTCCCCCATCCGGCTCCCTGCATGAGGCCTGTTTCTCCCTCTGCCTGTGTCTCTGCCCCTCTCTCTCTGTGTATGTCTCTCATGAGTAAATAAATTAAAATCTTTAAAAAAAATAATGGCACGATGTAATTATGTAGGAAGTATGAATATACATCATGTTATATGGCAGGTAGGTCAGGTTATCTGCTATGAGATATTGCCTTTCATATAGTCCTCCCTCTAAAGGGTGAGCTTGGTTACCTCCAAAACATGGGCCATGTTTTATTTACTTTGCCCTCAGCAGCAACAAGCACAGGTGCCTGAAATTTAGCTGGTGCCTGTCCGTGTCTGAGCTGATGCATGTTGAGGGGAGGATGGTATTGCTCCCTATTTAGGGCTTGAGTATCTCAAAATTGTGATGTTTGCATTCTGAAGAGGGTCCTGGGGAGAAAGTTTGGATTGTATAACACACTGTAGTAGGAGATCATGGATCTAGACGTATCTCTGCCTCTAATTCACTGTGTGACCTTGAGTAATAAAGTCACCTTCCTCTCTTGACCTCTTTCATTGCATTTATAAATTTTGTGAATTTAAGTGACTAATGGGGATTTATTTAAGACAGCAATCCTCAAACATTTTGGTGTTAAAACTCTTACACACTTTTAAAGATCATTGAGAATCCCAAAGAGCTTTTGTATTTACTGTATTATAAGTGAAAGCTAAAAAATATTTTAAACAGTCATTTACTTATTCTTTTAAATATAATGATAGCAATGATAATAAACATATTGTACATTAACATAAGTAATACTTTGAAATAAAGGAAATGTATTTTTTAAGAAAAGAAATCGAGTGAGAGGAGCAGTATTGTTTTATATTTTTGCAAAATCTTTAATGTCTGACTTAATCAAAGCTGGCTTCTGCGTTCAATCTTCTGCTTTTTGGTTGAGTATAAAAAGAAAATCTGCCGTCATACAGATATGTAGTTGGAAAAAGGAGGAGTAATTTAATAGCTTTTTCAGATAATCCTGGGCATTTTTCTTTAATACCATACCGAAACTCAAGTGGTTGTTTCTTAAAACCTCGTTGGTAGATGGAATTTGAAACCCTATCAGTGAAGTTCTTCTGTTCCACTAAAACCCATTCATCTATCTCGCACTATGAATGAATCTTTCACCCATGAATGATTTGTTTCACATCACAAATTCGTCATTCGGAAAATAGCATTTCACTGAGCTATGCAGATCTTCCAAATGCTGATACATGTCATCGTACAATGTCAAAATATTTCATTCATTAATATCATCACTAAGCTCATCCGAGAAGTTTCAGAGAAGCCGTCAAATGCACGGTGGCAGGGATGTGTTTCCCAATATTCTAATTTTCTCTTGAAAGCTTGCGTTTTATCATAGGCAATAAATCCTGTCAGTTGGTATCCTGGAACCAACACGCTCTTTCACTGATTTTCCAGAAAATGTCTGGCAAGTACCAAGCCTGAAAAGCCACAGTTTGTCTGCCACTTGCTCTTTCAAGTAAAAACCCTGTTCCGTGAGAGAAGTGGCTGGTTCAGCTCACCACTCAATCAAGCAAGGGCTGTTCCTCCGACAACCGTTGTACTCAGAATGCAGCCCAACAGCTTTATGTGGATTTCCCATTTCATCAGCCAGAATGTTTAAAAGACACATACCCAAGGGTTGATATTTTATTACATTATATACTTTTTACTGCTTCATCAAGGACATTCATAAATAAGACTGGCTTCTTTTTTTCCCGCATGCACGTGACTCCTAGTACCTGTTTATACCACAGCCTTGATTTGTGCTAAAACACAGGTAGCTGTACGCATGAAATTTCGACCCCAGGGAGAAATTACATTTCTTTGAAAACGGGTATGACCTCCCAGAATTCCTGAAAGGGCCTTGGGGACACCAAGAGGTCATGAGCGACATTTGAGAACTGTTGATTAAAGACACCCCACGAAAGGACCAGGTACACAGAGCTTTGTCTCCGCACAAGAAGAAGCTGATGACTGTCCAAAAGTCACCTGGGGGGACCCCTGGGTGGCTCAGTGGTTGAACATCTGCTCTTGGCTCAGGGCGTGATCCTGGATTGAGTCCCACTTCCGGCTCCTCAGGGAGCCTGCTTCTCCCTCTCCCTGTGTCTCTTGCCTCTCTCTCTAAGTCTATCATAAATAAATAAACCTTTTTTAAAAACAAGTCACTTGGGGGCACCAGGGTCTGGAAGAGGGAGGAATTTTTGGAGAGGAATATTCCCAAGAGGGAATAGCAGACAATGGTCAGATGGCATTTGGACTTGACAGCTATATGTTGTTTATCAATTTATTGTCTCTCAGCTCTGAATGCACACTGTAGGAAATGTTTTATGAGATTAGGGGGAAATTCCTTTCAGCATTTCTACAGTGAGCGTAATGGTGTCTTCCTTAGGAGAAAGCACGGGAGGGAAGTAGGAAGAGGCTCTTCTCCTGTCTCTGGTGAAGGCTCGGGGGCAGCTGTGTGGGTGTGATGACATCCAGCAGAGCCTACCCTAGCCACAGCCCAGAATGTGATCCCTCTAGCACTTTGTGGCCAGAGGAGCCTCCATGGAGCCTGTACAGAGCCTGCTTCTGCTCAGGATGGCCACACAGATGTGATGCTTACTTTGCAAGCCTCATGTGGCCTGAAGGCCTCCTCCTTCTGCTACCACCTGGTTCCCACTTATGCCTATGACACCATTGCTGACCACCTGTTCCCCAGCTGAGCTCTGGACAGTAGCCTATTACTTGCCCTAACAATTCTGGACCAGCTCTGGCCTGGCCAAACCAGAGAGCTTCTGTGCTTTTTTACTGGGCTGACCAGTACTTCTTCAGTGAGCTTTTTAAAAGATTTTATTTACTTATTCATGACAGACACACAGAGAGAGGCAGAAACATAGGCAGAGGGAGAAGCAGGCTCCCTGTGTGCTGATGCAGTCCTCGATCCCAGGACCCTAGGATCATGCCCCGAGCCAAAGGAAGGCACTCAACCACTGAGCCACCCAGTTGCTCCCTCCAATGAGATTTGAACCCCTTCCTTGGCTATTTCCCTATAGCTTCAGAATTCTCATAGATGTCATAGTTACTATTTGTCATAGTTATACTTTATGTTAAACTTCTCCTGTTTAAACTACTGCATGGTTTCTCTCTCTTGGTTGGGCCCAGAGTACTACAGATGTTTACATGTCTGGTATTTCAGAATGCAGTATTTTTAGGCTCTTGGTTTGATTCATTTAAAAACCCAGCAAAGATAAGTCCTAGATGAAGAAACCCCAATTTTGTCCAGAAAATTAATTTATGGCATATTTCAACTTTTTGTTGCTTTGGCCCATGAAAACTATCCCCAGACTCAGGTGATTAGGCAAGTTTTTCAAGTTTAGAAATAAAAATTCTATAATAATGAAGTTAGAACTGAACTCAGGGATGATATAGTCTAGCTCTTTCATTTTACTGGTCAGCAAACAAGCCCAGAAAGGTTAAACGACTTGTCTATGGTTGCACAGCCTGGTGCCATGACAGAATCAGGGATAGAATTCCTGATTTCTGATTTGTAGCTTTCTGCCACACTAGGCTGGTTGTTATCTTATGGGAAAGAGTATCAAGGTGACAAAGGCCACAGAAAGAGAACTTTCTTTGGATATAAAATGACTCATATATAGAGCAATAAACTGATTCCCATTACATGAAAGAGAAAGAATTTTTCTATACAATAACAATATTTAGAGCTGCCCATTTTTCCTTATTAGTGTAACTCATAGAGTAATCCTTATTATGATGATTTTTTATTTTTATTTTTTTAAGATTTATTTATTCATGAGAGACACAGAGAGAGAGAGAGAGAGAGAGAGAGAGAAAGAGAGAGAGAGAAAGAGAGGCAGAGACTTAGGCAGAGGAAGAAGGAGGCTCCATGCAGGGAGCCTGATGTGAGAGTTGATCCTGGATCCTGGGATCATGCCCTGAGCCGAAGGCAGATGCTCAACCCCTGAGCCACCCAGGCATCCCAACGATGATTTTTTAAATACTGAATGGTCTATAATAATTTGGTTGGTAAGCCTTCCATTAGCCAGGGATAGGTCTTGGTTGTTTGTGGTCCACTTGAGGACGGGGAGTTTTATCCTTGAAGGAACAACAGCTCTTTCCTCAGCTGCCACGTGAATCTTCACTCATAGGCATCCGGGCATTTTTCATTCAATAAATAGGTAACAAGTACACACTGGAGGCTTCAGATACTGTCAGCATTTATGTAAAGTGGATTATAAAGCCTGGATCAGCCTATGCAGTGTGACATGAAGAGTTTCTTTTTTTTATTTATGATAGTCACACAGAGAGAGGCAGAGACACAGGCAGAGGGAGAAGCAGGCTCCATGCACCGGGAGCCCGGTGTGGGATTCGATCCCGGGTCCCCAGGATCGCGCCCTGGGCCAAAGGCAGGCTCCAAACCGCTGCGCCACCCAGGGATCCCACATGAAGAATTTCAAGTGCATTAGTCAGGGTTCTCTAGAAGTAGAACCAACAGGATACATGTGTGTGCATGATAGAGATAATTAGGGACACCTGGGTGGCTCAGTTGGTTCAGCATCTGCCTTCGGCTCAGGTTACGATCCTGGGGTCCTAGGATGAGCCCCCATGGGGTTTCCTGCTCCACAGGGAGCCTGCTTCTCCCTCTCCCTCTGTCTGCTGCTCCCCATACTTGCATTCTCTTTCTCTGTCAAATAAATAGATAAAAACTTTTTTAAAAATAGAAATAATTTAAAAAATAGAAATAATTATTTTAAGAGATTGGCTCCCATGACCATAGAGGTTTGGTAAGTCCATAACCTGATGGAATAGGTCACCAGGTTGGAGACTCAGGGAAGAGCAGCAGGTTGACTCCAAAGGCAGTCTGCTGATAGAACTTCCTCTTCCTCAGAGGGGGTCAGTCTTTCTGTTCCGATGTTCCACTAACTGAATGAGGCCCACACATGTTAGAGTAGGTAATCTGCTCTACTCAAAGTCTATTCATTTAAATGTTAGTCTCACCCAAAAAACACTTGTAGCACAGAAATATCTAGAACAATGCTTGACTAAATATCTGAGCACAGCCCAGCCAAGCTGACACACAAAATTAAACATCACACAAAGTAAATTTAAAAGTATTGCCTATGACAGGTAACCCATCAGTCCAGTGTCTGTCATCAACACCTTAGCTCCCCAGATGGTTTTAGAAACAACTCAATATAGTTATGTAAATATCCCCTCTCAAAGGAACTTGTGGGTGCCATTCCTAGAAGGCTACTCTGTTAAGGGTCTGACTAAGAGAGCAGGGTCCAGTGGTGCCTTTGACCCTTAGTAGTTACTGCTCTGGTCTGAGAGTGGCTTTGGGGCCAAGGACACCTACAACTCTTTGTGTTGTATAATATTGCTGTGCTTGAGGCCTCTTGGCAGTGGCCTTCAGCCTACCCTGAGCGCTATGTCAATCTGCGCTGAGTCTGTATTCACCGCCTATTCTTCCGCACACTCTGAGAAAGAGCTGCCCTTTCCAACCCAACACCAATGCCCCTTCTCCTAGCCCCTTTTTTCACTCCCACATGGCTTTTTATTTTTATTCTTTCATGAACATACTGTTTGATTAAATGAATGGGTCTCTTTTAAACCTCTTGCCAGTCCTGCTTCTACTTCACGCCCTCTTTTAAAATGATTCTCAATCCCTTTCTGGGCCTCAGCAGTTCTTTTTTTTTCTCTCTCTCTCCCTTTCTTTGTAATTTACTCCTACTTGACTTTTTTCTTGCAGTTAGAACTTTTGACTTTCCCTACTTCTTAAAACTCAGGTTTCTGCAGTGTCCCTGTCACCTGGTGCCCCCTGCCTACTGGGCTGGTTCCATGGGCAGGCCATCTGTGTGGCCGCTTGAGGCCCTGGGCTCAGAAGGGCCCACAGTTGGCTTAGTGCTCCACTGTTGCTATTGGTCCCACATTTGACCCTCCTGTTCTTTGGCTGACATTCTCCTCTTCCTGACCCTGGCCTCTCGGTTAACCTCCCCCCCCCCCCCGCACCCCCCGGCACCCCCCTTGCTCCATGCTTGATGCCCTCTGGAGAACTCCTCCACCCCCAAGAACATGATTATCCTTCCTAAGTCAGCAGTAACACTGGTTCTTAGAACTAAACACATGCTATTCAACCCCCAAGCTTAAAAAAAGAAAAGAAGGAAAAGGAAGAAAGGAAGAAGAAAAAGAGAAAATGTTGAAATGCTATAGGGTTCACTTGGCTCCATCCTTCCTGTGACTTCCACCTCCCATTCTCTCACTCCCTTCTACATTATTCTAGACTTTGCCTCATTTCAATTGAATAGTTTGCCAGTTATTAGACACCTGACATTTCCTTATTAGTAAAAGTCAGGTAGTATTCTTTGTTATTACTATTTTCCATACCAAACAATCTCTCTTTCTAATAAGATAGGTGAGAAGTCTTTTGTTAGCATAAGTGCAACTGGTGATTGATTGATTGATTGATTGACTTAATGAAACCCTGGGAGCCCAAGAAATGTTCAAGAAGTATAAATTTAAATATATTTTTAAGGATTTTATTTATTTATTCATGAGAGACACAGAGAGAGGCAGAGACATAGGCAGAGGGAGAAGCAGGCCCCTTGCACGCCCTGAGCCAAAGGCAGATGCTCAACCGCTGAGCCATCCAGGTGTCTCAAGAAGTATAAATTTGATAGTCCTGTTACGTCTTCCAAGTTACCCTATAGGGTTTCGGGAGGCAGAATGGCTCTCCTATCATGAATTTGCACAAAGCCCGGGAGGTCCCAACATCCAAACCTCTGTTTCTGGGTTAGGCTTTTTCTGATCTACTAGCCCCAGGTATAATATTTAACAACTAAAGTCCATTGTACTAGAGGCAGGCTTGTGTCCTTGACTCCACAGAGTTCTGGAGTACAGTGTAAAGGGCATGGTATAGAGTCAGGCAGACATGGGTTCAAATTCCAGCACTGATATCAAGCAGCTGTATGTGGCAAGTTTCATTTCCCAAAGTGGCTACAGCACTATGTCCAGTTCCATATACTCTCAAGAGGTGGAGTCCATATTTGCCTTCTTCTTGAAATTGGGTGGGCCTTTATGGCTGCCTGGATGAGTAGTAGAATGTCAAATGTATGACTTCTGAATCCGGGTCACAAAAAGAACAGATTAGGCCTGGCATACTCTCTCCTTTCTGATGCCTGCCCTTAGAAACCAAGTCATGAGCAATCCAGAGCACAAGAGTCATTGTGCAGTGTTCCAATTGACAGTTCCAGCTGAGTGCTCAGCTGACAGGTGGCATCACTGACCAGACATGTGAATGAATGCGACTTCAGATGATTCCGGGCCCCAGCTTTCGAGTTGTCCCAAATGACACCTAGTGAAGTAAAATGAGTTATCCCCATGAAGCCCTGGTTGAACTGCAGGTTCATGAGCAAAATTAATGTTTTCATCATTTAAAGCCACTAATTTTTGGGGTGGTATGTTACCCAACAAGTAACACGTACCCACTTAACCTCAGGTTTCTTATCTGCAAATTGGGGGCAGAAATATTTACCTTACAGGGTTGTTACACCACTGAATGATAGTAGGCATAAAACACATGATTTTCATGTTATAAATTTATATAGTCATTATGACTACAGAAGACAAATACTTAGGAAGAGCTAATTTAACATCCCTCTTTATGAAATGCTATGCCTTGGTCAAGGGCCAGTAGACCTCTCTTTGACACAAAAACTCAACAATACCTTGGTGCTCAGGGTTTCGTGTGCCAAGCAATGCATTCAGGAGAGAAAGCAAACACAGGAAGAACTACGGTCACTGTCCACTGGCTAGAGAAGTGTTCCTAAACGAGGACAGTGTCACATGGACCATAAGGGAGGAAGGGAAAGGGATGCATGTTGGGTGAGTTGTAGGTATGATCATGGGCACAGGTATGTCTGTGTTCTGTAAAGTCATTGAGTTTCTGTGCTGAGTTACATTCTTCAACCACTGTTTTCAAGGGGCTCAGGTGCCAAAGACAAGAACTCAAGGAAGATAGATGGATGAAGATGAGACTCAGGTTGTGGCCAATCCCTGGTGATTTTCTACTGAAGCCTGGTGGAAGCCTGTATGTCCTCTCATCACCAGGAACTTCTGCTACACACATTTATGGGATCATCATGCTGTTCTTTCAGGCTTGACTATGGCTCTCAATGCTTGAATCAGGAAAGCTAAAAGCTGGAAGTCTCCCACATCAGAAATACACCAAAGCACAGGAAGCCAAAGAGCGATATAAATCTACAGCCTCAAATAAATGGAACTCTGTCTCACATGGGTTTCATTTGAAGACATCTTCTCACCTAAGCCTGCCCCAGAAGAATAGCAGTCTTAATGAAGAAAACGTGTTTTCCACTTAATCAGGCCACTGTCAAAAGTGTTGCTTTCCTTCCTTCACCTATTTCATATTTATTATTTGAGATACTAGAGATACTAGTTCCAACTTTTGATCATGAAACCATTTCTCTTCGTTCACGAAATGAACCTGCAACTCCTATAATCTTCACAGCAGACAAGAGTATCTTGACACTGAACTCCGCATCTCCCACAAAAGTTAGCATTTGGGATCCTGTGATAGCAAAGATCTGTCAATTACTATTCATCCCACCCTCTGCTTTAGTTGTCTGAATGTGGAGTTTGGGATATGGAATCTTAATATCACAAGCTGGTCTGGAAAGACTTTAGATTTCAAATCACAAAATCTGCCATCTGGCATCTCACTTGGGTTCAGTAACTCTCATCTACCCCAAACTCCCAAATATGACAGATTAAAAGCTTATGCCAACTAACATTACATCTGAGTCATGAGATTTATTAAATAGGTTCACTTAAATCTGGGACCCTTTGGAAAATTTTCTGGCAAAAATGAGTATTTTATAATATGTTGGTGAAGTAGGTTTATAGAACTTGAAAAGGCTAATATTCACTTAAAAATGCCATGCCCAGGACCTGCTCTCAGATATCTGGATTTAATTTATCTGGGGTAGGGCTCAGAACTTTTTTTTTTTCCTCAAAACTCTCAAAAGGATTCCAATGTTGGACTGGACTTGGCCATGTCTGACCTAGTGGTGCTCACAGTTAGGGATATATAATAGAACCACCTAAAGGATGTGTTAAACAAACAAACAAACAAACAAACAAAAAACAGACAAATGAGGTCCCCAGGCCCCTCCAAACACACAGTCAGAATCTCAGGAAAATTTCAGGGGCCCTCATTACTCTTTTTGTTCCCTATTTCCTTACACTCCTGTCCTGGAGATGCCATCAGACCACAGCCCTCCTTCTCCCCCTCTTCCCCACCCTGCACCTCTATTAATGCTCCCCCACTGCCAGTCCTTGCATAGGCCCTGAAAGAAAGGCACCATTTTGAGCTGTTCAGGAAATGGAAAGCCCATTTTGGATGGAAGATATCTGGAGAACCTTAAACCAGTGCAGCCACAGTGCCAGGAACCTCACTTGCCAGCTCATATCTTCATGGTTACACCTCCACACAAGATTGCTCTTGATCTCTGCAGATGGGTCCTCCGTGAGGGTGACAGACAACACTGTGACCAGGTCCAGGCTCTCACATGGTCATATGGGCTCAACCACATTTCCTCTTTCCATGCACTATCCTCTAGCCACCAATGGCTACAGAGACTCTCTTCTACAGGCAGGATCCCATCAAGTCCTATTTCAGCTTTCCTGGCTGTGTGGAGCACTAGGAGGCTTTAGCCCCACCTTGAACCATATGCAGTCACCTGACCACTTAGGCAGGGGATGGTCCACGTAGTCAGACAAGTACCTGCACTGAGGGCCTGCTGGGTGCAGAGCCTGGGAGTTCAATGATGAATAAGAACCAGTCCCCTTCCTTAAAAAGCTGGCCCACATGAAGGCAGCAAAAGGTAAGGAGATGATGTCCAGATCATAAGTGAAGAGTAATAGTGACAGAGCATGGGTAGAGTAGGAACACAAAGGAGCCCATCTGGGAGTTCAGGGAAGGTCTTAGGGCCAACCAATGATATGAGTCTAAGGGTAAGAGGATTTATTCAAGCAAAACAGTGGGTGAGGACCTGGGAGCAGAAGTGACTGCATATGTGCAGGTCTGGAGGCTTGGTTACAGAGTGGGGTGTTTATAAGCAGGTGGTCTTGCCCTTTGTGCTGTATTCAGGAAACTCAGCCAGGGATTCTCTAGTTCTCTTTCTTCCTGCAGTCTGAGAGTGTTGGCTCAATCAAAGGCGAGGCCACAAAGCAGTCAAAAGCCTATCTTCTGGGAGTCCCTATGTCCCCTAGGTCTGCTTTTCCTGCCATCACTGGTCTCTTACCCCTTTAGCCATCCATCCCCAACATGGTGTCTTCCCCATTTCTCAAAGCCAACTCTGAAAGCACTCGAATTAAAGAATGAATCCTGGATAATTGTTTGGCACTGATTATGGGCCAGATATATGCAGAAGGGATAGGGCTCTGGTTCTGGGGTTTCAGGCATCTGCCAGGTAGGTGAGGAGCTGGGAAAGAAGGAAGAATGGTAACAGTAGCATCCCAGAGTCTGGAGACCAGACTTTAAAAGGGCTTTTCCCTTTTAAATCCTATGTGAGATCCAGTCAATTCTTATCTTTTCAACTTATAAGGCTGGAGCTTCTATAATGAGTAGAGTGCTGAGGCCAATGGGAAGCACTTCTTGTCACAAAGCTGCTTTAATTTCCATTTAAAATACTCTATTTAAAATTACTTCAGGGCTGGTCGGAAAGGCAAGACTTAAAAACAAAACACATTCCTTTTTAATTAATCTGGAGGTGGAGACTACAGGAATGTTTAACTTTGCTTTGATATGAGTGCTATGAATTTGGGATCCTTGCTTGTGGTAAGACCCTGGCCAGAATGTTTGGAGGGTGTCTGGCTAAATGGAGTTCCTGGGGTAGCCCTTTAATCAAAAGAAGGGAGGGCAATAAAAAGCAGAGATTAGAAGTCCTATGTTCCAGATCTAGTTTGGGCTCAAATAACTGTGCGATCTTGTGCAAATAATTTCCAGCCCCCATGCCCAGCTTTAGTTTTGTTATTCATAAAGTGGGTCGATTAAAAAAGATGCTCTTGAAAGGCACTCTAAAATATGGCCAAAACATGGCTCAGAAAAGGTAAATATCCCTGAGCCTTATATCTGCAGTTAGGGATTCTACTGGCTGAATAGAAATCCTATGAGCCAGCAATGGCCTCCCAGATCCCAGAACCACACAGGCTCCTGCGGGGAAGTGTTCGCTGAGGAGATGGAGCTTGAGGGCTGGCCCTCCACCCTGACAGGCAGGCAGCTAGAGCTCCAGGGCAGCAGCCATCAATGCAGCACCAGGAGAAATGAGACATACAGCAAGAACCACCTCTAACCACCTTCACAGCCCCTTCAAGCCTTTGCCTTCCCACAATTTTCCTCGAACACCTTTCCATGGTATTCTCAGGACGTTCCCTCAGAAAGCTATTGAAGAAGCTTTCCTGTTGGAAGGCTGCCCCACCCTCACCCCAGCCTAGACTCTTCAGGCCTCATGCAACTCCTTCATGTCTCAGATGAGGCCAACAGAGCTCCACAAAGCACAGATGGCTTGTCCAGGATACAAGTGGTGGGGTGGAGTCTGCAGCAGAGCGGAGACGATTGAAATCTCAAAGTCATCAATGTACGTGATTCAGACATAATCACAGGATCTGTGAGAACTGAATCCTTCCAAAATTCATCTCTAGAGGTGAAGTTCCTGCTAGCCTCTGCTTACCTGTCCTTTTACTCTCTTAAAAGAGTAAAATACTAAAGTCATAGGAGGAAAAATTCTGATCATTGTAGTATACAGACTCTGACCAAGCTTTATTCCACTTTAATATGAAGGATTCACTGAGGGTAAAGACAAGTCAGACTCATACTGAAGGCGCTGAGCCCCCAGGGGAAGTACAGGAGAGAAATGGTATTGCTAGATCCCCACCTTCACTCACCCCTTCTCCCCCATGGGATGACTAGGAGGATCCAGGGAGATCACACACGTGAAATGGGAGCACAGAACCTAGCAGAGAGCAAGCCCTCAACACATCACCCCCCTAATCGTCCCTCTGCCCTCTGGTCCCTGCCCACCCCCACCCCCCACCCCCAATCAGTATACTAAAAGACATAGTCTGGAAAGGCTTCCGTACCACCGTGCAATATGGAAAGATCCCCACCAGCCAGTGCCTCCTATCACATAAGTCCACCCAACTAATTCCTTTCAAGATCTTACAGAATGTGCTGTGATGATTGCGGTCCTCAATGATTCCGTCTTCCACTTTTTAAAAACAGCCTCACAGCTACAGACATAGAAGCTGAGCCGGGTTTTGTGTCAAGGAGATGCAATTTCGTTTTCTCTGCCTTGAGACAACTCAATCTGAGCTCGATCCTGGCTGAGTTGTGTCTTCAAGCTCAGACTGAGCTATAATTGAAAAGGAGTCTGTCTTTTGTCATCCTCTAGGCCCAGAGGGAAAATGAAAAGCTTTTCCAAATGGCAGACCGAGACAGGAAATGTTCTATTTATTGTACTCCCATAAAAAAAATAAATAAACTCACTCCAGTGATTATACCACACACACAACGGTCCAGGCCATCTCCCAGGAAGCCATAACCTGAGATGAAATCTGTGTTTCTATTCAGAAAGGGAATTTTTCCAAGACCTACAATATTTTCTTTCACAAGTTCTACCGTTACAAAAGACAGATTGCCCACCCTGCTTTCTGTCTGGCCAGTGGCAGCTGGAAGACCTGTGTGCTGGTCCCAGATGTCCTGCAAGATAAATGTGCCCTTGAGCGAGTGATTGTATCAATGTCGCCTTCTGCATCCTTGCCTGTGAAATGAAGGGATGACTGCATAATGTCCAACTCTGCTCCCAGGTACTCACTAAGCAATACTATTTGGGCTCCAAAAAAGTTGGATATTGGGGCACCTGCGTGGCTCAGTGGTTGAGAGTCAGCCATCGGCTCGGGTCATGATCCCGGGGTCCTGGGATCGAGTCCTGCATCGGGCTCCCCGCAGGGAGCTTGCTTCTCCCCCTGCTTATGTCTCTGCCTCTCTCTCATGAATAAATAAAGTTTTTTTTAGAAGTTGGAAATGGCCTTTCCTTGTGAAGAACGGTCATATAAATTCTCCACTTTGTGCCTCGGAGGAAACACAGAAAGTGGTCTTTATAAAGATACAAAACTACCTCCAAGTGACTCCAAAATAAGTGAGGTGCAGGAATGGTTCTCCTCTACTGGATCCTTTCTGTAAGTCTCAGAATTTGGCATGATGCTCTTGGGCTACTCAAATTCACAAGCACCAAAAAACCCTACTTTTGCTCTTTCATCCTAATACTGGGATCCATAGAAAGGAGCCCTCAAATCAGCCACATGATGTGAAGGATGTGAAGGTGTGTTTCCAGCTCTAACAGAAATTGTCCCATCAATAGGTTTGGAGTAGGGGGATCCCTGGGTGGCTCAGTGGTTTGGTGCCTGCCTTTGGCCTGGGGCGCGATCCTGGAGTCCCGGGATCCAGTCCCGCATCGGGCTCCTGGTGTGGAGCCTGTTTCTCCCTCTGCCTGTGTCTCTGCCTCTCTCTCATTCTCTCTGTGTGTCTATCGTGAATAAATAAATAAAATATTTAAAAAATAGGTTTGGAGTAGAAATTTATGTAACGTAAATTTATGTCAATACTCAGCAAAGCATATAATTTTTATTTGTTTAGTTTGAAGGCACCAATTAAAGTAGCTGCATGTGGTTGCTAAAAATCATACTATGTATGGTCCTGCCCTCTAGACCAACTCTCAACCATGTGAACCAATTTAAGCCGAATGAGCTAGTCACAGTAGCTTCACTTGCAAGCTCTACCTAAGGAAGCTCGCTATTGTTTGGCTATGTTTAGGATGGGTGATGCCAAGTGTTGGCCTTCAAGAATAGCAGACAGATTTCTGAATTCTATCAAATGTTTAGGATCAGCCCCCTTCAAATCATCTTTCTGTGGAGGCTCAGGAATGGCAAAGACGTTTCAACGTGTGCTTCATCTCTCAATTATTGGAAGAGGCTGCCAGAAGCATGATGTAGAAAATTCTGAGGCCTCAATGAGGATCAGTGGGACGGAGTGTCAGTGTCATTTGGTGATTACATGTTTTATTTATAATGGCGACCTCAGATGGGACTCTGCAGACACTTCTCCCCAGAGAGCAGAGGACTGCAGAAAAAGCAGAAAAAATAGGGCACAGCTAAAACGAGAAGCTTAATTTCCCCCTGTGTTCTCCCAATTAGCTCTTATCAGATCTTTTTTTTATGGGACTCTTTCTACCAAGTCATAAAACAGACCCTGTTTCATTGTTCTCTTCTCAGTCTTGTGATAAGTTCAGGGCCAGACATATTCATTCTCATTGTTCAAAATACAGTTTGCATGCAAATACCACAGCCTCAGGGAAAGACTTTGGGGTTGAGGAGGAACAAGGCTTTCTCAACAAATTTACTAGAAGTGGAATGTTGAACATCCGGGACTTTAGTCTAGAGCACCTGCAGTTATGTAACTAGCTGTGAGCAAGGTGGTTCTTCTCTCAATCCTGTCACCCGTGGGGGGATAGTGGAGGAGAGAGAGGTGGCTTGTATTGGCCCCAAAGCTCTGTCCCTCATCTGTAACTGGGAATAACCATAGCTGCCCAGGTGCTTCTCAAATTCTCTGTGAGGCTCAAATGGGGTACAGCACATGCCAGTACCCTGGAAGGATTTGGCCCAACAGCACTGCAAGCCCAGATCCCTTCTTTCTTTATCAATAGATTGACATTATAGCTAGAATACCCCATCCTAAGAAAGAGAACATGAGCCCATTCCTCAATCAAGTCCCATTGAGAATGTTTTATCTCTGTAGGGCACCTGCGTGGCTCAGTTGGTTGAGCTTCAGACTCTTGGTTTCAGCTCTGGTCATGTCTCAGTGTCATGAAATGGAGACCCATATCTTATCTAGTGTAGAGTCTGCTGGAGAATCTTTCTTTCCTTTTGTCCCTTCTCCACCCCAAATAAATAAATCTTGAAAAGAAAAAAGAGTGTTTTATCTCTCCCCTGAGAATCCCCAACAATGTCCCTAAAAGAAACAATTTTCTTGATAGGAGCAAATTCTTAGGTCGTCTATAGCCTTGCTACTCAAAGTGGGTCCACAAGCCAGCAATATCAGCATTCCTCAGGAATGCAGATCCTTAGTAGAAATGGAGATCCTCAGGCCCTACCTCAGCCCTACTGAATCACAGTCTGCATTTTTAACAAGATCTCTAGGTGATTTATCCCTATTGGTATTTGAGAAGGCCTTCAGCCTTGGAAGACAAGGGCCTCATAGAGCAACAAAGCAAACATACTAGGTCAGTGATAAGCAGCTTTTCTTTTTTATTTTAAAAAGTACTTCCTTGCACATCTGGATTTCACATTGCTCCTATTTAGAAAAAAACAAAAATCTCTATTTTTGCACACAGTAATCTAGCCCTCCCGTGCTCTCAAAATGTCAGTGAATCTCAGCCAAATTTCCATACCTCGTGCAGAGGAGGGGCCTGCTTGCAAATAACAATGGCAGCCTGGTGCTGAAAGTGAACACCGGGGCTGAAACCAGAGCCAGGTTTACATTATTTATTGAAATTCCATGATGTAGCTTGTCCATGAGGAGCCCACAGAGCCTAGAATCATCAGACGGAGCCACCCTGCGTAGGACGCATCCTTGGCGCCCTGAAGTCACCTGCCTCTTTGCCTGTGGGACCAGTCAGATGTTGGACTCTCGCCTCAGAGGTTAAGTTATGGGAACCTGACACGCTGTGGTCAGTGAATGGGGCTTCTTGAAGGCTCTACACTGCGTGTTCCCAGTACGCATCAGGGTGCAATGCCCTGGCTTGGCAGGCTACCTGCCTGTAACCCCCAGTATATGAAAAGCCAGCATAGAAAGTTGCAAAAATACGGAGGCCTGGGTGGTGTAGTCAGTTAAAACTTCTGAATCTTGGTTTTGGCTCGAGTCTGATCTCCGGGTTGTGAGAGCCAGTCCTGCATTGGGCTCTGCACTCAGTGCCAAATCTGCTTGAGTTTCTCTCTCTCTCTCTCTCTCTCTCCCCCTGTCCTGCTCTCTTTTCTCTCTCTCTCTCAAATAAATTAATCTTTTAGAAAGTTGCAAAAATACAAGAAAGTATGTTGCAGCTAACTCTTTAAAAAAGACAACAAACAAACAATATCTGCCTCACGGTTTCTACCTGTAAAATGCAGAGAAAAGGTTTCTTTGCCAACCTACATGCGGATATATATAAAGTGAATTAAACTCCATAGATAAGTTGTCCTTTCCAAATCACGAACATGTGATACTCAAAAGCGAAATACTGTAAACATGTCTACCAGTAGCAGACTGGTTGATTATAATGTGGCTAAGTTATGGAATAGTACACAGCTATTTTAAAAGAGTGAGTTTGTTGGATTCTTATGTATTTTCCTGGAGCGAGTGTGTGATCCCTTTTTTCTTTAAAAACATGACAATTGGGCAGCCCCGGTGGCACAGTGGTTTAGCGCCGCCTGCAGCCTGGGGTGTGATCCTGGTGTCCTGGGATTGAGTCCCACATCGGGCTCCCTGCATGGAGCCTGCTTCTCCCTCTGCCTGTGTCTCTGCCTCTCTCTGTCTCTCTCTCTCTCTCTCTGAATAAATAAATAAATCTTTAAAAAAAATAGAAATCCTATTAAAAATAAATAAATAAATAAAAACATGACAATTGTATTCTTCGTTGGATCAAATCCAATGGTTCTCAGTGTTAATAATCACTCTAGACTCTTTTGGAATGGGGAATGGACACTGTAATGGCTCAGACCTAGGAATTTTCTTAAAATAACTAGAACAAGAACAGGCAGTTAGTTAGGAAAACAACAATAACAAAGGAGTATTGTTGATTCTCTCTAGAGGTGGATCTCACTTGTGCTGTGTGCCTGCACGGTGCATATTGTTATTGCCATATTGGTCTCACTTTTCACTGCTGAATGGGAGTGTCATTCAGACAGACCTGCCTGCATATCAAAAGAGGAAATTACTTCCTTTTAGGGCTTTGCCTTTGCAAAGAAGCCCTGTTTAAGCTCTATGAGGATTTAAAATAAATATTTGTGATAAATATTTGTTTTAAATAAATATACTAGGTAGCTGCTTTCATCCTATCCTGGAATAATAGAGATCATCGTAACTTCTCTGTTCTTTGTTTAGGGCCCCGTGGTCTTTTGGATTTTGCCTCCCTCTTTCCTATGACAATATGTCAGGCTTCTTTACAATCAACTTTAAACCTCATTTTTATCACATGCCACTGCAAGCTTTAGTAACAGGCATATTGTAGTTACTATGACTGCATGCAAATGGTAATGAATCAAAACAGGGAACGAAGAGTTTCGTGTTGCCATCCCAGCAAAGTGTCCCAGATCTATAATCCAGCCCTCTTCTGTCATTTGTAAGATTAAAAATAATAAACAGATATGTTAGAACACCCTAAACTATTTATTTGGCCCTTTGGAGACCATCCTGAGAACGACCTTTCACGGATAACAGAATAAACTTCAACCTCCTTGGGTTGCCCTCAAACCTCCCACCCTCTCTTTCCAGCTTTATCAATAGTTCCTGTCAGTGGACCTACCTTTTTCCCTCTCCAGCCCTCCAGGGCAATGGCTTGCCCACCGTATCTGTTAGAGCTCCATTTGCTGCATGTATACTTTGTACCCTTCCTCTCATCTGGAGTGCCTTTTCTCTACATCTCTATTTTCCAATGCCAACTCAGATCCCACCCTCTCTGCCAAGCCTTTTCGCCCACTCCTATTAGAATTATTTTGCAGATAGTCCATTTCATCATTCACTACACAAATATTAGGCATCAACAATGTGCTAAGTGCTATTCTAGGTGCAAGGGACATCAGATGAATCTCCCCTCCACATCTTCCCCTGTGGCTTGCTCAGTGTTCATGCTCACCTCTGAAAGATGCAGAGCATGAGAAGCAAAATGCAAGAGCATGTAAGCCCCTGGGCTTTGGAATCTTACCAGGTTGTCCCACTTAACTAGTTTTGTAATTGTGGGCAAGTTTCCTGGCCTTGGTTTTGTTCATTTGTGGGGATGCAATGTGGTATATACCTCTTCTGGTTGCAGTGAAGATTAAAGAAGATAGTACATGGGAAATACTTAAGGATAGCTTGTGGTACAAAATGAGAGCTCAATTAACATTCCCTACATTATGATATTATATCTGGTCTGCTGTTTCCATCTCTGGTGCCTTCTTTTCTCTCTGAGCTTTCCATGTACAAGGAACACCGTATTGGGCCTCCTTGCTACTCTGTGATAAAATACTCCTTTCCAGTAGGGGATTGGTTAATAAGGAGTGGTTCCTGGGAAGTCACTGGAATGTTTAAAATAAAAATATAAATGGGAGTTCTTGAACATTTAAAATATGCTAATGAAAGTCTGCGGGAATTCTAGGAAATATTTATTCAATAGTATTTTTTGAAAACTTCTAAAACAGTGGTTCTCAAACTTTAGCATGCCTCAGAGCCATCTGAAAGGCTTGCTCAAACATGGCAGGTCTGCATAGAGCCCAAGAACTTCTATTTCTCACAAGTTCGCAGGTGATGATTCTGGTCTAGCAGCCACAGGTTTAAGAGCCTCTGTACTGGGTGCCTGGGATACAGAATAATTATGACAGGGGTGTGGGTCGGCTTTCCAAAAGAGTTGAGTACTGGGGTCTGAAGAAAAGACACAGCAGAGTGGGATGAACCCTGAGTCTGGTTAGACTACCCAAATCCTAGTTCTGGTTCCACCCTTCACCGGAATATGACCTTAGATGGGTCATTCACTTCCTCTGAGCCTTGGTTTCCCTATTCATAAAATGAAGATAGAACATTCCCTTCCTATTTCACAGTGCTGTGTGGACCAGAGACAAAGGTGAAGTATTATATGTACTGACCGGATACTAAACTAGGGAGTCAGGTACAGGGACATACCCTCCCTTTGCCAGTCCAAAGTGACCCTTTGAATGGAAGAGATTTCTAAACAAGTCACATTCTTTCCCAACTCACCAAAGTATTATTATCTTAAAAACCCAACTGCCTGAATAAAGTCTTCAACACCTTAAAGCAGCTCTGAATCCAGAGCCCTTCTCTCTAAAGTGACACTAGGGAGGTTCCACTAAGGGCTCCAGGCCCTCTGTCTACCCTGTAGCCTTTTGCTTGGTCTTGAATCATGCTGGGCTGCCAACAGTGAAATCCTCCTACCCCGTAAGATTAGCATCTGTGAAAATCACCTCACTAAATTACTTTTTAGTGTCCTGGCCTCTGTGTTCACCAACGATCACTAGAATAACTCCTCATACAAAGTTTTCTACTGTATTTACTATTTAAAAAAAAAAAAAAAGATGAAGGCATTGTTCCTTATATTTCTCCATGTTCTTTATACTCTCCACACAAAACACTATGTGAAAAATGATTTTAGAACCCAGTAACACAGGTAAAAGGATACTTAACATTAAGAGCAAATGCTAGTGAGGGGACACCTGGGTGGCTCAGTTGGTTAAAGGTCTGACTTCAGCTCAGGTCTTGGTCTTGGGGTCCTGGGATGAAGCCCTGCATCAGCCTCCACACTCAGCAGAGAGTCTGCTTCTCCCTCTGCCTCTGCCCCTTCCTCCACTCATATACTTTCTCTCAAATGAAAAAAAAAAAAAAAAAAGCAAGAGAGTAAATGCTAGTGATAACATGTTGTGAATAGAACACACTGCAAAATGCATAGGCCTAATTTTATGGGCTGTTCGGGGAAAAGCATGCACATTCAAGGAAGTGGAAGGATAAGAAACAGTCACACAACAGTAGCAGAGCACCCTTGTGGCATATACTCTCTGAGTATACACCCATACACCTGTTAGAACTTCAGACATCCACCCAGGGGCTTCTTCACAGGCTGACCCCACCAGATCTGAGATTTATGCAGCGGCGTGAGAAGAGTGGGGGTGAATAGCTCGATAGGCTTTGTTACTATTCTTCCTGGGAAGCTATGCAAATCCATACCTTCTGAGAAAGGGGTGTGTTCAGTCATGCCCAGAGCCAGCAAAGTGTCATTGAAAGCAATGTCCCCACATTCCTGGGTGGGGGTTGTGGTTGGGTAAATGAAATCAACACAGGAAGAGGAGTGCTTGCCCACCACATACTGTCGTGGGCGGCTGTCATTACAGCCTGCTGGAGCACTGAACGTGGCACTCTGCAGAGCTCAGCTCAAGCCTACACTGCTCTGGTACATCAGGCTTACCTCAGGGAGTAGCAGGTGTATTGGGAGGAGGATGAAGAGTCACACGGAATTAGGTATGGACCAGGGGGCACAAAGAGGAAGTGGGTAGGTCAGAGTAGATTGTGAGGGGTAAGGAGATGTCTGGTTAAAAAAAAAGTAAAAATAACCATTCACTCATTCATTTTAACTTATGCACACATACATTCATTCACCAAATATTTCCTCAGTACCTATTTAGGGCCAAAATACAGTGCCTTTCTCAGATAATTCTTTTATTCCCCCCTTCCATCTAAATCAGCCCCTTACTTATTTCCTTAATAATGCTATGGATAATCTGAAATTACATTATTTATTTATGTCCTGTCTCATCCATTAGGATATAAGCCTTGTGAAGACAGGGATCATGTCTACTTTTTTCACTGCTGTATTCCAGCACCTAGAATAGTGCCTAGCACACAGTAAGCCCTCAACTGTTGTTCGAATGAATAGCTCAAAGAGATAAATGGAACCTGGGTCCTTGGGAAAGACATTTTAAGAGAGTGTGGAAAAGTACTTACTGGAACAGTAAAGGAAAGGAGAAACCAGTACAGAGACTGAATTGCCCACCCCCTAAAATTTAACAAGACACTTGGCATAAAAAAAAAAAAAAATCAGAGGAGCTGTCAATGTATCAGCTCCCTGTTTCAAGATGAGAAGGTTGAGCAATATTAATTCTTAAGTACTTTCTGGTCCATGATCTACTGTCTTTAGCTAGATGATGCCAATGCTCTTTCCTGTTGTCCTTAGATGTGCTGTGCTAGCATGGCAAAGACACCAGCAGGAGGTCAGAAGGCCCAGCCCCACACCAATGTGTCACTGGCTGTGTGACTTTGAGACAAGATGAATGACTTTGGGACAAGACGCATGACTTTGAGACAAGACACATAACTTTGAGAGCTACGAGTTTCTCCTATCCGTAAGGTGGGGATAATGACATTTGAGCTAACTGTTCCCATTGCCATAGCTTTGTTTTGAGATCTGAGCTGAAAATGTAGTGCATGGACTCTGTAAGCCATGAATCCACATGCAGATGTTTGCCATTTGACTGTCACCAGGGGGCCTCCTCCTAGGACTCACTCCCCAGGGGGAGGCCTTCATGGGTTTGTGGCCTTCACCACAACTGGTTACCCACAAAATGGATTGCTAAGAATGGATTTTAAAGGAAAAATATAAATCATTAGGCAAGTGACTTTGTTTACAGCCTATCAATCAAAATCACTCATGAAGAATTCATTGAGTTTTCCGTGATATTTCATTTCCAAAGATGAGCAGACTGGTGGGCAAGAAATCCTCTTTCCCTCCACAAAGCATCCATTGAGCAGCTCCATACCAGGAAGATAAGGTCAACAATTGCCAGCCTTGACCCTGTGACTGTCTCAAGGGCAGATGCAGAACATTCAACATGCTCTTAGAAGGTAATGGGATGGGAGCAGTAACAAAGCCATGCACACCGTGTTGGAGAAACACCCAAGAGACTTAAGCCAGGGTGGGTGGGAGGGAGAGGCTGAAAAGGCTTCCAAGGGCTAAATCCAGGCAAAAAGGATGAAAAAGAACCTCCAAGGTAGAGAGAGAAGCATGTGCTCTAGCTCCTCTGGGAGCCTTGAGCTATTTGTTCAAGAACAGGAAATATGTGTATTTAACCTCCTCATAAACTTCCTCCCATAGTTACCTTTCTGTAAAAAACAAGCTCCTCTCAAAACAATGTTTGACCAGGAAGTGCCACAGTGAAGTGATAACTTCCTAACCAGCTGTGTTGGAAATCTCTGTTTGTCCCTCCAGACCCCCTCTCCACCTATTCCACCTGGCCTGCATGCACCCTGGGAGGCTGACATGGGGGAAACTATCAAGGGGCTCCTTACCCTCTGGCTGCTGAGGATGTCGTTGACCAGTGAGGCCGAGGAAGACACGAGGTCCGAAGAAACATAAAGTCAGGGTATTTACTGCCCTGGCTCCACACTTATCGGGCTGCTTTGAGTTGGCTGCATCCCTTTACTGAAGGGCACACACCTTCCAGTGACTCTCTCTGTGTCTAGGTAAAGGTTCAGGCCTCAGAGTGGTAAAGGGTCCTTCCTGTTGCTTTCCCAGGTATATTTCTCTACCCTCTCCTGATAGTGCCTCTAAGCCCTGGTCATACTTTTGTAAATAGCCTCTTTACTAAACTCTCTTCCAAGTGCTATTTCTGAGGATTGTCAATAGTTTCCATTGAGCTCCTGACTGATACACTATCATTATCTTCCTGTATCACGGGTTCTCTGGTGTAAGGGGAATGGAGGTTTGTCAGAATCCTTAGCGTTAATAGACAAGACCACCCAGAGGGTAAGGAGTTCTGTTAAGTCAGAAAACCCAGGTTCTAGTCCCATCTTGGTCCATGAACAGCTATGTCACCTCAGGCAGGTAAAAAACCTTCTGGGCATTAATTTAAAAGAAAGGACTTTGCTGCCTAAGAATGGAGGGCAGTGGAAGGCATGATCTGAGGTTTGGGGACTATGGTCCCTGGAACTCCAGTGTTGTTCAGAGGTACCTCAGGGCCACTTCAGGGTAAGGGGAGGTGGACCAGAGTATCCCCTCTCCTAACTTTCTTCATAGAGTGAGGTTCTATATACGATTTAGTTTAACAAAAATGACCAAAAAAAAAAAAAAATCCTTGGAAATTACTGGGCTCAATGAAGCATGAGGTCTTTCCTGATTTTTAGGACTGAGATTTCTCATCTCCCCATTCATGGAGTAGAGGGAACCTGATAAGGATGTAATCTTCACTACAATCCACAAGTATGGTGGCCAGTAACCTAAGGATTCATGGCATCATAAATGCTTAGATTACAAATAGGCAGTCACAGTGATTGCGACTTTGCCCACCATAAAAAGGCTTGTTCAGGGACAGACGACCTGGAGCCATATTTCTTGTGGACAATTCCAGAACAGCATTTACCTGAGTCATCTTCCATGAACTTTCATATGTATCAGTAGCAGTGTGTCTCACTTGAAAGTCAGTGTGGCCCCTGTGTTGCTCATGAAATGGAGACCTGATGCTCTTCCACTGGCAGCCAGTGGAAGATGCTGAGAATAGCAACATGAGTGGTACTATGGACTTAATCCAAGCATTTGACCCCATTAACTTAGCTGGTATGTGGGAAGCTCTGCAAATGTTTGCTTCCTACAGACATGTATTAACATCCTGTCTCACTATACAAAACCTTTCTTGTTAACTCCCTTGCCAGAAGTCATTGCTGTTTTTCCACACTCAACATTTAGCACTATCTTCTGCTGACCTTTGAAGTTAGATACGGGTTGCTATGGACGTCCAAGCTTTATCTCTTCTGCTAAGCTGTGGTCTCCACTGGAGAAAGGAACATGTTGTACATACCTAAAGCCACAGGCAGGGGGCAATGTCCTGGAAAGAAACCAGAAGACCAATCTGTCTAAGGGATCCTATGAATTCAGTGGCCCACTACCCAGGGCCGAGGCTCTCTCCATCCCAGGTAGCCCATGAATCTCCTGCCCATGGGTGGAACTGCTCTGTAGATTAGAAGTGCTGACATACAGGACTTGGTCTGCAGGAGTTGCTGACCATTCGAATCTTATTTCATTCTTGTCAAAATGTTGAGGAAACACATGGCATGATTTGCTCTAACTGAACACTCTCACAGTCCTCAGTGACACTTTCCAGGTGTCATTCTATATGAATCATGTCCCCTTTCATGACTGTCATGACTGGGACCTCACAGACCTCCTGTCCAACTTCTCCCACAAATATCCCCAGCATCCCCTTGAAGTAGTATTGTTCTGTAAACATCCTAACTGCTGATATTACCTCTGTAAAAAAGAAATCATTTTGGCTGGCAAAAGTCAAAGCTGCCTTGAAATTTTGGAAAAAGTATTAAGGGAAATCCCCAAACTAAAATTAAGATCAACAGAAGGCACCAGCTTTCTGTGCCTAATATCATTGTTTGAACATTATCTTGAGTGCTGCTTTCATGGCATCATGAAACATGTAACATGTAAATACATAAACCGGGTAGTACAATTTAATCCAAATAGGAAAAGAGAAATGGCCTAGCTTGCTCTTTACAAGGATTCTCTGCCTGGCTCTGTTTCGTAAATATTTAAGTACACGAAAAATTAGCTTGAAAAAGCTAGGCATCCCATTAAATGTACCAAAATCCCCCCAGCGGCAGAGAGCAGGGCAAGTCACATTGCTCTCCAGGATGGGAAATGACAGTAAAAGTACCAGCCCTGAGATAGTGGTTTGAGGATTTTTACCAACAGGGTGTCGATGGCTAAATTGGGGGGCCAACTCTTTGGCTCCATGATTGAATTCATCTCCCATCCATAAGCTTGCTTCAGTGACATCCCCACGCATATATCCATCTTTGCTCATGAGAGGGGAATCCAGATGGAGAGCTTGGTGGTACATCCTGTGCAGTACCCCCAGCTCTTCCTCATATGACTATGTGACTTTGGGCAAGACACTAAGTCTCTATGTGAAACTTTCCCTTGTCCATAAAGTAGCGACAGGTGAACAGAGTTGTTAAGACAATTTGACTATATAATTATACAGATATGCTTTAGGCTGTAGTCTGTTTTACAAAGGAAAGGTGTTATAAAGATCAAGCAAAATAAGATAGATTCTCTGAGCTCCTCTGTAAACCTCACCCTCTGCCCCTCTGTAGGCAGTACCAGCCTTGTGCTATTATTTTTTAAAGTGGTTTCCATTCATGTTTAAGTCACTAGTTTCCATTCCAGCCACAGGGCAAGGAGGTAAAGAGGCAGCTATACAAGTAACTGTCTAAAGCAAATAAACAGAGAAACCCTCCATCTTGACTTTTATGTTTGTTTCCTTTTTGTTTTAGAAAATGATTTGGGCTGGTCCATGGGTGCTGGATGGAATAAAGTGTGATAGAAAGATGGTGAGTTTAGCATCTGACTCTGGACAACTAACTATAAGAAGTTCAATGTCACATAGCATCCCTGAGCCAGCAGCTGAGTTTCCTCATAGCAAAAATTTGCAAGATGGTATTCACACTGCAGGATGGTTATAAGGGAACATACACAAAATCCCCTCTTACATAGGAGGAGTGTTCTTCTTCCCTCAGAAAACCCAATGATGCCAAATCCAAGGTCATAGATTATGCTCATAATCTAAGCTTGGGAAGAAATATAAAGTGGATAAGCACCCAGGAAGATCAGAATAAAACTTTAGTTCTCAATATAATGGTGTCCTCGATGGACTTAAGACTGGCAACTCACTTAAGTGGCACATAGAGTTTTGGTTGGCTGGTTTGATGCCAGACACACCCAAATTCAAGACCAACTTCTGCCCTTATTAGCTGTGAGAACTTGAGAAAGGGACTGGGTCTCAAACCTCAGCAACCCTTACTATGAAATGGTTCCATATCAATTCCTTATGGTGTATATGGAGCGCTTGGGTAATGTTAATAAGTGTAGAGAAAAGTTAGTTCACCTGCCTATGACAGATACACCCTAAGGTGACCCCCACCCCGCACCCTCCCTTGACCATGACTCCTGTCTGCTGGCATTTATGCTGTTGCATAATACCCCCCTTGAGTGTGGATGGGATCTATGACTTTTTTCTAGCCAAGAGAATATTGTAAAGGTGCAGTAATTTTTCAGAAATAATTGCAGGGATCCCTGGGTGGCGCAGCGGTTTGGCGCCTGCCTTTGGCCCAGGGCGCGATCCTGGAGACCCGGGATCGAATCCCACGTCGGGCTCCTGGTGCATGGAGCCTGCTTCTCCCTCTGCCTGTGTCTCTGCCTCTCTCTCTCTCTCTCTCTGTGTGTGTGACTATCATAAATAAATAAAAAAAAAGAAATAATTGCAGCCCCAAATCAGTTGATTTTAATTTAATCAAAAGGAAACTGTTTTGAGTGGGCCTGACTTAATCAGGAGAAAGCATGGCAAAGACGGTCTTAAAGAAGCAAGCTGCTAGGATGGGAAGTGTCTATGTAGAGAGTCCCTTGGCAGACAACTGGCAGGGGCTTCAGGGCTTCGGGGCCTCAGTCCCATTTCTGCTAACAACCACGAGGGTTTGCAAAGAACTTTCAGCTCCGGAGGAGATGTTGAGCAGAGAACCCCTCTAAGTGGACATCACACTCCTGACCCATAGAAACCCTTCGATAATAAATACATTGGTTTTAAAACACCAGATTTGTAGTAACTGTTATACAGCAAAGGGACACAAATGTACCGCTGCTGCTGGAAGTCACTTCCTATAGATAGGGCTGGATTGAGGAAAGATAGGGTCTACCATTACTCCATCTGTTGAACTCTTGGATGTAGGGATGAGAGAAAGAAAAAGAAGCTTCCCTACACACACCTGTTCTGATGCAGCAGGAGTGCTCTGGAACCTCCCCTGAGCCTCGCCACACTGGTCACAGCCAGGTCTCCATGAGGCTATGCAAGGGCTAGCTGGCTCTGGCTTGCTGACCCACTCTGTACAGTTGGGCCAATCTCTTATTTTCATCTGTGCGTGTGTGTGCGTGGTGGGGTGTCTTAGTTTCCACATCTGCAAAAAAAGTATTATCATATGAGATTCACTCAGCTCAGAAGGATGTCATGAGGATAACAAAGTAATCACTGCGGAAATAGGTTTTTAAAAGTTAAAATCAAAAAGAACGTCAGTGGCTCTTCTACTGAAGAGTGGGGGCAGAGGGACAATTTCTGGCCCCTTAAAGGAAGGCATCAAATGCCATCTGGAAGCAGCAATTGCTCTCACATGTAGAAGAGCATCAGGTGCACTAGCTCCGAGGTCTCGGTAACTCAAAGGTAAATAGAGCAACTATATATTTTTAAGGAGGTTATTTTTTTCAAAGATTTTATTTATTTATTCATGAGAGACAGACAGAGAGAGAGAGAGAGAGAGAAGCAGGCTTCATGTAGGGAACCCAATGTGGGACCTGATCCTGGGACTCCAGGACCATGCCCTGGGCTGAAGGCAGCACTAAACTGCTGCGCCACCGGGGCTGCCCTAATTTTGTGTTATTGATTTCATATATTCCACCCACCAGCTTCCCCCCAAGAGTTTCAAGAGGACTCAAAATCAAAACCAGCCCTGCTCATAACGACAGTACTTAACAATCATGACTCAACTTATTTAGTTTAATAACTAAACCTATGAAAACTGCCTCTCAATGCTTACAGAACAAGCCCCAAACTCTTCTACCTTATGTGCAAAGGCTCTCATGATTCCATCACAAACAGAGCAGATATTCGGGCCATGCCAGCTGTTCAAATATTGAAATATCTGCACTGGTTGGTCACCATCATCCCAGCCACCCCTTCTGGGACCCTGTGGATTTCCCCAGCATCCAGCATTGATGGATTGATGGCAGGTACGACATGCAGCCTCCAGACCTCGCCCCAGCAATAGGATGGGTGCCAAACCTTAGATCACGTGACTATCATCTGGACAATCAACCTTCCCCGTGTAACTCTCAGTCTTGCCTGGGGATAGCCAAAGTCAGTTTGTCACTGGACACCCCCACCCCCACCCCATGCCCTAAACTCTCACACTCTGTTTTATTTTCCACTGCTCCTTCCACCTGAAATGTCTTCTCTCCTCCCCGCTGCTCTCTGCCTGACCATATTCCCACTAGCTCTGAGATATGGAGAGTTGGCGACCACCTTTCTAAGCCTCAGTTGCCCCATCCTTAAAGTGGCACTTCTAAGGGGACCTACTCCCCTTAGAAGGATGAGGCAAGGATGAAATGGCAGCACAGATGATGCCCGAGTACACTTCAAGGTGCAAAGACATAAAGTGTGGCCCACTTGCATTACCAGGCCTTCTCTTTTCCAGGCTCCTCCTCAAATGCCAGACATCTAGGAAGCCTTCCACCACCCCTGAGCCTGAAACAGCAGCGACCCCTCTGAATCCTTGCAGTGGCTTCAGGGGCCTTCCTCTTGACTGCAGCTCCTCCCTGGCTCCCTCTCCCTGGTAGGCAGGCACAGAAGTGGTACCTCCCCCTCCACTCCCATCAAAGGCAGACACCCTGACTCATTCTTGTCATTTCTGAGCCCTAGCCTGGCCACAACATGGAACAATTGAAGGACTCTGTGAACCTTTGTTGATATATGATGAAATCCCAAGGTTAAGTGTTTGTTGAAGGAATTAAGTCCAGAAGCTTTAAATAAGAAATGCCAAGAAAGTCTTAAAAGTTCTGATCACAAGAAAAAAAATATAACTATGTATGTTGACGAGTGTTAACAAGACTTATTGTGGTGATCATTTCCCAGTATATGCAAATATTGAATTATTATATCATACACTTGAAACTAATGTTATATGTCTATTATATCTCAATAAGAAAAAAAAAAATTAGGGACGCCTGGGCGGCTCAGCAATTGAGCGTTTGTCTGCCTTCGGCTCAGGGTGTGATCCCGGGATCCAGGATCAAGTCCCATGTCGGGCTCCTTGCAGGAAGCCTTCTGCTCCTTCTGCCTATGTCTCTGCCTCTCTGTATGTCTCTCATAAATAAATAAAATATTTTAAGAAAAAAAAACAATTAAGGCCATAGAGCAGGGTGAGAGCAGCATAGCCATGTGCAAAGCCCAATAATAATAGTCAACATCTACTGAGCTCTTACTATATGCCAGGCACCATTTTAAGCACTTTGCAGACATTAAGTCATGCAATCCTCCCAACAGCCCTGTGAGGGACGTACTGAAACTGCTGAGTGACTGTACGTCTCACAGAGAGCAAGCTCACTATAGGCTGGGAACGTGCCCTTCCTCTCTTGTCCTGCGCCTGACACAAGGTAGCTGCTCACCAAACAGGAAGGGCTCACAGACGTTCCATTTTACCATTCTGTGTGCTTTCCTCACTGCACCTTCACCAGTCCTGTCCCCTTTCCCAGCCCATCCCATAATGACCTCAGGTGCTTCTTTCACAGTAAAGTAGAATAACCATTTAAGTCTCCGCTATTTGGAAAAACTTGGGTTTTTTCTTTGTGTGCCTGTAGTCACACCTATTTAACCACATGCAAAGCTGGTATACTGCAAACCCATATTCTCTGAACCGAGACAGAGGGCACAAGAACCCAGGGGATGCAGGAGAGTGTGCATGTCCATCAGAAAGGGGTTTCTTTAAAACAACAAAATCCTGAGCTGGCTTCCACGAAGGTAAAGTAGAAAGGAAAGAGAGAACTTTTCTTGTAAAGAAAATGGTGTCTCCAGAAGCCAGAGGCTGCAACATGAAAGTCGGGCAGTAAAGCAACAGTAAACACAGATTTCTCTTTCCATACCCAAGTTCCCTGGTGGGTCTAGGGGCTTGTATTTTTCAGAAGTTCCCTGGAAGGCTCAGATGTGTGGTCATTTGGGAGGAACCTAATGGAGTAAACAAGTAATACCTGGTTTGGTTGCAATCAGAATCACTAAAGGAGTTTTAAGACATGACATGTTTGGGCCCCACCCCTAGAGACTCTGATTTGATTGGTCCAGAGTGGGGCCAGGTATTGACATTTTTTTAAATTCCCCAGGTGCTTTCTTTTTTCTTTTTCTTTTTTTTTTTAAGATGTTATTTATTTGAGAGAGAGAGAGAGAGAGAGCAAGAGAGAGCATGGTGAGGAGGGGCAGGGGAAGAGGGAGAAGCAGACTCCCTGCAGAGCAGGGAGCCCAACACCTGAGCCAAAGGCAGATGCTTAACCAGCTGAGCTGACCCAGCACTCCTTCCCCAGTGCTTTCTAAGGAGGGTTGGGAATACATCATGGAAGTAACCAGAAGAGTAAGTGTGAGCAGAGGGTCAGCATAATGGCGAAGGAGGACACTGAGATGAAGTGCGAGGCATTCAACACTGGTTCTTGACAGCCTGGTCGAATAAAGGTATTAGCTGTACAAATACAGAACAAGACTTTTTCTAAAAATTAGACTTTAATTTTATGTTATGGATTTTATATATACCACCCACTTCCAAAAATGTTTGAAAGGCCCTCTGAATCAAACCATGGTCTGGGGATGCCTGGGTGGCTCAGTGGTTAAGCGTCTGCCTTTAGCCCGGGGTGTGATCCTGGAGTCCCGGGATCCAGTCCCACATCGGGGTCCCTGGGTGGAGCCTGCTTCTCCCTCTGCCTGTGTCTCTCTGCCTCTCTCTGTGTGTCTCTCATGAATAGATAATTAAAATCTTAAAAAAAAAAAAAACAAAACATGGTCTGATCATAGCAGAAGTGTTTAACAAGAGAAACGTGAACATCAGGCTATAAGATTGATAAGGTAGTGGGACAGGAGAAAATTGAATCAGGAGTTCCAAAGAATGTGAGTCAAGTCCCTTCCCCTGTCTTGGGCTATTTCCCAAGGGTGACCTCCCCTCCTTCAGTGACATCCGGGGTACTCATGCCTGTAAATGCCATCCCTAGCCCTGACTCTGCCTTGGGGTCCCAGACCCAGGGGTCTAGCACTCCATCTGTGCATACCCCATACGATACCCTGCAACACCACCCACCAGGAAAGGACTCAGCAACTGTCTCATGGAGTGAATTGGTATTCCAGCTCATTTCTAACAGGCAGCCTTTCCCTAAAATGACAGCAAACACAGATTATCTGGGTTTGAAGACTGTGCACAATGTTAATTGAAGTGTCTGCAAATTAAAATGATAATGGCAGGGGCACCTGGGTGGCACAGTCGGTTAATCATTCAACTCTTGGCTTCGGCTCAGATCATGATCTCAAGGTGGTGAGATCAAGTTCCACGATTGACTTTGCACTCAGCCTGGAGTCTGCTTAAGATTCTCTCCCTCTCTGTTTCCCTCTTACCTTCCCTGCCCCCTACATGTGTGCACACTCTCTCCCTCATTCCTTCTCTGTCTGAAAAAGAGAGAGAAGAGAATGGCAGTTCATGGAAAATCAGATCTTTAATGGGGGACATGACTGTGAAAGCAAATCCTTCACAGGGAGACTCTTAGTTGCAGAAAGTTTCACAAACAACACAGAATTCAGTCCTGTCCCTGTCACCAATTCAATTTTAGGGTGAATCTACTATAGCATATATATATGTGTGTGTTTATGCCTAATGGACATACATGCACGTACTTGTGGTGTACATGTGTGCACACAATTGCATGGGTATTTATACGTCAGTGTATCTGCTGTAAGTCTGCATCAGTGTTTTTCAGCTGATTTCTCATTATTATCACCCTGAAAAGCCTTTTCAGATATTTTTTTCTCTCATCACTCCCATGAAAATTTAGTACCACAGATAGATTGTATATCTGTGGATGTGCTATATGTGCATTTGGGCTTTATCTATAAAAAAGAGAAAGACATTTCACCCCACAAGAACCAATTTTACCCCCTTCAGGAGATATGAACATGCATTGAGAATGCATGTTCTGGGGCAGCCCCGGTGGCGCAGTGGTTTGGTGCCGCCTGCAGCCTGGGGTGTGATCCTGGAGACCCGGGATCAAGTCCCATGTCGGGCTCCCTGCATGGAGCCTGCTTCTTCCTCTGCCTGTGTTTCTGCCTCTCTCTCTGTGTGTGTCTATGAATAAATAAATAAAATCTTTAAAAAAAAAAGAGAGAGAGAATGCATGCTCTATATGTGCATTTGTGCACGCACGTGCACACATACACGCACACACACACACACACCATGAAAGCCAGCTGGCTCCTGGGAAAGAGACCTACAGAGCATTTTGAGCTCCCACAGGAGAGGCTTCCCGCCAATCACAGCCAACCAGGAGAACAGCTCTGGTCCAGTGATCCTTGTAGGAAATAGATGCTGGCAATTAGAAAGCTCGGGAACTCTAGCCAGTCTAAGCTCACCGGTCGTGACCTCATTTCCAAATTTTCAGAGTTGTGAGAGATTTCAAAAAGCCATGTGAGCAGAAAATATCTAATTGTATAGGAGGAAATTTTCTGAAATTCTAACTTTTACATTGCCATTGCAAACTATTAAGTTCACATGTTATTTTTTTAAGATTGTATTTATTTATTCATGAGAGACGCAGAGAGAGGTAGAGACAGAGGCAGAGGGAGAAGTAGGGTCCCTGCAGGGAGCCCAGTCCTGGAATCAATTCCAGGACCCATGATCACGCCCTGAGCCAAAGGCAGCTCAACCACTGAGCCATCCAGGTGTCCCCTTATATCTATTTTAAAGAAAGTGAACAGACCACATTTTGGACAAAAGAGAACCATCAGCATATTTAACATTTTCTTTTCTTTTTTTTTTTTTTTTAACATTTTCTAGATCAGGTCACCAGATTGGCAGGATTTTATTAAACAACCAATCAATCAATCTCTGAGAAACTCCCTGAGGACCTGCCAAACATTTAGCTCTTGCAAAGACTTGCAGGGTATGTGGAAGTAAAGCTTAGCACAACTGCCTTCAAATGCCTTACAACCTGGTTTTGTTGTAACTTAAACCAGATACGAGGCCTGAGCACATCAACTCCTGCATGAACTACAGCAATCCCAGGACACAGGAGAGATAGTTCCTCCCTTGCTCCTCTGAGTAACTCCAGCACTTTGAAAGCACAGCATCATTTTAACACATTTCTAAACTTAACAAACCCTTCACATAATAGTACTGACTACTTTTATGCTTACCATGAAATAGTCTTTCCACAAGAGGATTAAAATAACTTGAGTGGGAACAGATTTGCTAACAATTGCTACTGTTTAATGAGCACCTACTATGTGCCCAAGACTACATGAGAGGTCCAAATACATGGATTCTTTCTACATCAAGTCCTATGGAAGTCATCCAACCTCTTTTTAAATACATCCCTCAGGAGTGCCTGGGTGGCTCAGATGGCTAAGTGCCAGACTCTTGAATGCAGCTTAGATCGTGATCTCATGGATCTCAGGATCCATCCCTGCATCAGGCTCCATGCTCAGTGGGGAGTCTGCTTGAAGATTCTCTCCCTCTTCCCCTCCCTCCACTCATGCACATGCGTGCATGCCCTCTGCCTCTCTAAAATAAATAAATCTTTAAATTAAAAAAACTGCATCCTTCACAGGTAGTTCACCGTATCTCTCAAGGTATCTATTGTTCGGTTTGACAACTCTCCATGCAAGAAGGTTCTTTAGTACATTAAATTAAAATAATTGCCTTTCCTACTTAAAATTTAAAATCAGCCATCAGCACTCACCCTCAGGATTGACCCAATAAGTCTACTTCCTTCTCCATGTGGCTGACTGAAAGCAGGGCTCATGCTCAGCAGACATCCTCACCAGGATCCCAGCTTCAGTGCAGGCTGAGAGGGGAATAAGTAGGCTGAGGGTGAGGCTGTTGGTTGACTGTTTTGAGTGTCTGCATTTGGCTCAGGTGGTGATCCCAGAGTCCAGGGATCAAGTCCCACATCAGGTTCCCTGCAGGGAGCCTGCTTCTCCCTCTGCCTGTGTCTCTTCCTCTCTCTGTGTCTCTCATGAATAAATACATAAAATCTTAAAAACAAATTACTAATACTCTTCACTCTTGAAGGAGACTCTCTGATTATTATAACTTGTTTTCTCTCAGTGAAAAGGCTGCACTTTGGCAACAAACTCCATGTGATCTGCTTTACCTCAGCCTCCCCCAGGCTGGCCCGCAAAGTCAGATAATTCCATGGCCCTGGATCCACGTTTGTAATAGCCTTTATGGAAATCACCCCTAAAGAATTTACTGGAGTTATAAAATAAATATTCGGTGTTAAATATCCTAATAGGGCATTCTATGGTTTTATCATTGATGTCTTAGGATCTGTAAGACTTCAGGGAAGATTTTATTGTACAATTTTTTCTAAGGAGGTACTGATAAGGATTTTTTCATTGCAAACCAAAGAACACACTCTAGCTAATTTAAGCAGAATGAGATTGGTCCAAAAGTCAGCTCCTGGCCTCTGCTTCGAAGAAGCAGGGCTCACGTGGAGCGTGGTCAAGTGGTACGGGGCCACAGCGGAAAGGACAAATGTGTCAGCACTGAAATCAGTTGAAAGTATTCTCCAGTACATAAATACATGAATAATGAGTAAAAGTGCTCTTTGTTAAGACTTGTTAGCATAGGAAAGAACCAATTTTCCTGGTATCTGAGACCGCTGAGAACGAAGTGCTGAACATGAGGAAGCCAGGGGCGCACATACACGCACACTCATACACACGCCCCCCACACACACACACAAAGACACACACCCACAGTGAAACTGGCTAATGCGAAAGTTAATCAAAAGAAGTAAACAATAACCAGAGACCATAAGTGGATTCCATGAATTTACACGATTTGAGTTGAGGTCATGATCCAGCAGACCTAGGAAAAATTTCCCAGAGAGGCCAAGCATCTTAGTCAAGGGCACAGGGGAGTCTAGGGCATAAAGTACCCCAAGTGGTAACCATCAGGAATACTTGCCTCAGAAGACAACATTCTCCTTTCTGAGGAAATTAACCGCTGGAGCAGTTGTCTGAGGCCTCACAGATTGGCTTGTCCGTTGGAACTGCTTACCTAGCTCCCTCAGTGTGCAAAACTGGTTTGTCAATGAGGTCATTATTGTATCTTCACCTGGTGACATCTCTCGGCAGAGACCCTGTTGTGTCTCTGCACTGCCAGGTGGCCGTGTTCCAGCACATGGGTGTCAAGAGTGTTGCCCAGAGACACAGCCAGTGTGACTTAGCAGCACGGGGCATGGCAGGAGCCAGGCTAGATGTAAACACTAAGGGAATCACTTGACAGAACCACCTCCCCAAGTTCAGGGGAAGTGAGAAAAAGCATTCTTTTTACGTATTGTCTACAGTTGCCTCCATGCTACAATGGTGGCACTTGGGTGGCTGTGACAGAGACTTTATGGACCACAAGGCCAAAAACACTTCCACGTGACCCTTTACAGAAGCAGTTTGCTGGACCCAGCCTTCGTTATGGGGGCTCCAGGACCCTGCACCAAATAGAAAATAACCTGCTTGAGAATCCAGTCCTCTTGGAATCTTCCTCGGGGCCTCACACGGTACTCAGTCAGTGCACAGAAAAATCAAAGAACTAATTTTTATGGCTCACAGGGACTTCGGCTATCATTTCATCCAATCCTCATGTTTTAGAGATGAAGAAACTCAAACAATCTGTCCAAAATAAGAGACTGGCAGGAAGCAGAAGCAAAGACCAGATTCCCTGAGTTCCCTTATATTGCTCTGTTACTCAACAAACACCTGGTAAATATAGAATAAATGCAGATATGTATTTATTAATTATCAGTAGCATTAGCTGAGCGTACAGTGTATGCCAAACACCATATATCTAATGTATGTCTATAATATATAGTGTGTATAATATATGTGATCTTTAGGTATAGCAATAATGAGATGATGGCACGCAAAGTCCCTTGTAGAAAAACAGCCAGCCACAAGGAAAGGCTCCAGCTCATCTGTGACTTCAGAAGAACAGTTGGTTACTGTTCTTATTTGCTTGGACCCAACTAAAGGAAACCAGCACCAAGCCCAGAGAGCCGAGCCATGGCAAGGATGACATTTATCTTCCATCCCTAACCTCCTTTTCAAGATTCTTGTAGACTCTCCTTTTCCTGTGTCACACACACTTCATCACCTAGGTGCACCTGATAACCACTCTTTTTCCCTCCTTGACTGATGTCTGGTTATACATTGGGAAGTACTCCTTCACTCCAAAGGGTTAACCAGCCAGGCATTCTCACCAAGGGCCATTTATCTCCCACTTTGGAATGAAAGTTGCCTCACCCTTGATAGTGTAATTCTTGGCACACAGGTAAAAAAATGTTCTTACTATGGAGTAAGGGCTGGCTGCAATACACACAGGATTTCTTTCAAGTCAAGGGCTTCAGCCTTGTGAAAACGAGTTTTAAAGCTGACCCTAGAATCCTAAGGCACTTTGGCCAATGGTCAGCTCTTAGATAAACTGGCAAGGGGACAAAGTTTGCCTTTGGTAGCCACCCCCACATCACACAGCAGGTACCACCTTCTCTCCTTGCCCTGACAGACACCTAACACACAGCACTCAGAGCATGCAGAGAGACTCCTGGTCTCTCTCTCCCCTTCTGCTGATCCTCTTCTTCCTGCCACCTGATCTGATAAAGAAATCCTAGCTAACGTGACATCTGGAGACCCCATGTCCATGTGCAGCCCATTCAGGGTAACACCTAGATTTGATAAAGGGCCTTTGGGGGCCATGTCTTAAACCAAGGGGTCGATGCTACTACAGCAGAGAAACAGAAAGGAGACTTTAGAACAGGTGGGTCTTTAGGTGGCTCTAATGCCCTTACCTGGCAATCGCCCAAGTATAGAGATCTGACTTGACCTTGGATTGTTCATGTGACCCACAGAGAATTTAGGAAAAACAGATCCTCACATATCCTACTCTATCTTTAGTACACTTCATCTTCACACAGCTGGGAGGGCCTGGGGGAAATGAGGCAATGGAGAGAGCACAGATTCTGACGCCCAGGGGTGGGGTTTGCAGCCGGTCCCACCATGTCCTAGTTCTGCAGCCTTGGTCAGGGGATGCCCTTTCTCTGCATTGCAGTCTCCTTATCTGCCAACTGGGAGTAATAACAGGATGTAGCTAAGGGAAGCAAGGTATTCAGACCAGCACACAGCCACAGCTATTGCTACTCACCTTCCAAACTGTCTGATTCCCAAAACTGAAGGGAGACTCCGTGCATCCAAGAGAACTGAAGAATGAGGTCTGGGTTCTCTACCTCAAAGTCAAGTCTGTTTCCCTTCATCTCCATCTCCCTTTGGCCCCCTGCCACCCTTCCAATACCTTTCCCAACATCTTCTATTTCAAATACCTTATGATCTAGGGATGGGGATGAACAGCTGGGGAAAAAACAAAAACAAAAACCAGAAACATGCCAATGGCTGTTTCTATAATTGTATAGGGAACGGAGTGAATTCTAAAGACATGGGCCAATATTTAAGATGACTGGGATTCTATGTTCATTGGGGTGACCCGAGAGAAGCTAGAGATGAAGCCCCATTGGCCCCCTCAAATTTCTCCCCCATGTTTGCATGTAACAGGGCCTTCAGTTCCCACCATTAGACTCACTTCTCTGGGTTCTGGATATTCATGTGGGCCCTTGTGATATTATGGGCAATGTTCGCATAATGGAAATTCTATGCATCAGAATCACCAGGTACTAGCGAATTATAGATGTCTGGGACTTCATCCCTTAAAGATTCTGACTTAGGAGTTTGTGCGGGAGTTTAGAAAGTGTCCCAGGTGGTTCTTAGGACCACGCAGGGTGGAGCAACCCTGTTCTGGTGGGGACTGGCCAGCTCTAGAGTCAGGATCTCCAGGTTCCTTCCTCCACTTGTGCGGGACAACACAGTACACAGAGCCTAGCGAGCACCTTGTCTGTGATAAAGATTAAATCTCTTTCTTCCTCAAAGGGGAGGGGCTGGGTGTGAGGATAAAATCAGGAAAGACACTCACTAATGCATCACAAACTGTAAGGACACATTTGGAACCATCTTCAGGAAGCATGAGAAGGAAGGTCAGGAAAGAGAACGCTGGCCTGGTTAGGGTATCTTCAATATCAGGCTGAAGCAACAGAACTTGATCTAGCAGGTAGAGGAGTGGGCATGATAAAGTACTCAGAGTATATTAAGGTAATGGCATCAAACATGGTTGACAGGAGGGGAGAGAGGCTGCAGAGAGGATGCCATGACGGCGGTGGGCGGGGGGTGATGAGGTAAACATGGTGGTGAGGAATAAGGAAATAAATCATTTCTATGGTAGAGAACACTTCATTGTTCACTAACCTGTTCCCCCTTTTCCTAGGAACACTGCTAGATGACACTTGAGTTCTGGACTATGGAAAGCAGGTGAGTTGACCACTTCCTGTCAGAAACCCTGCAAACCTTCCAGGTGATTCACCACCTTCCATCTCCTCCTGTGCTGGCAAACATAGAGGCCAGCAGAGTTGCTGGCACCCCTATGGGTGGCAGGACTAGAGTGGAAGGAGCCCAAGCAGGGAAAACCATTCACTAAACATTGCACTGAGCTGTCAGGTGAATAAGCAGATGGGCCATTGTTTCAGCAATGGGCACACAATGACCAATAAAATGCCTCAGTGAAACTCTGGCTTACAGAAGAGATTCATGTTTCTTATGTTATTTGTCCCTTATAATATCCTGTCAAACAGATCAGATTTCTGTTATACTCCTTAAGTCCCCAACAGAGGAGAGGTCACATAACTTTGCCCACATGGCTCCCCTCTCCCGGAACCCCGTGGTCAGGCCCGGCCAGGAACTCTTTATCCCCACAAGAAAAATCTGAGGCATTTGTGATAAATGACTACAGACAAATGACTCCTTTAGCTTCTAAGGCAAATTACACTGTAGATCATAAATTTTATGATGTGACTGCAAAATGCCACAGCACCCAAATGTGAAAATGTGAAATACCTACCTGCTTACTCCCTGGGCCTCTGCTCCTCGTCAGCACTGGGTAACAGAGGCATGCATTTAGGAGAGAGGAGCCTTGAGCTGAATCAAGAAACTATATCTGTTGCTATGGCAACCTCCCAACTTGGATTTTTAAGAGATAGTAACTGGGACATGGTTTTCATTCCTCTTCATTCTAAAAAATGGGCTCCCAGTTGGACTCCATTCATTATACATCCTTCCTTCCTTTCCCTGTTGTCATCTCTCCAGCCTGCTACTTGTTGCTTTCCTCCTTTCCACAGAATAATGATAAACAGAAGTGGAAGACATCATCTTAAGGTCCATAGAGGTTGACGCAGCGGGCAGAGTAACCAGCACCGAACTTCAACACACACAGCCTGTGGGTGGCCTGGGACACACCGTGAAGACTTCCTGTTTCAAATCTCCTCAGATACAACAGGGCCACGCACACCAGCTTCCGGTAATTAAGCACTCTCCTCTCTTTAAAAATATAACTGCCCCACAAGCAGGTGGTACCGCATGCAATCCAATACATCCTAAATAAGCGTCCAAATCTCTTGACCTGCCCTCAGAAGTGCCTCATGATCCAACCCTAATTTATATTTCTGTCACCTTCTGGCTTCTCTTCATGCTCTCTTTGCCACAGCTGCACAGAATTGAGTTCTTCCGGGACACTCTGACATCTCCTGCCTCTCAGCCATCATTCCCATAGTTCCCTTCCTCCAGGACATTAGATTTATTTCCCTCAGTTTCTGCTTCTTCTTCAACTTCGCCAGATTCTCCTGTGCCTCATTCCTCTCCCTCAAATGGGCATTTCCCGAGCACAGTCCTTATCTCCTCACTCCTTCATGCTCCCTCCTCCTCCAGCAACTTATTCCTTCAACTGCAGCTCTGAGCAGAACTTCAGACCCACGCCCTGCGCCCTGGTCTTCCCGTCATTCTGAGTATGGGGTTTCCAGCACTCTGGCGGACATCTGTACTTGATTGACCTGCCGTCACCTCAAACAAAACACTTGTAACATCAGAAGATTGTTCTCATTAGCAACTACTTCTGTGCTTGCCACTCTATCATAGATTCATAGGGTTTCAGGGTTAAAAGGAACTATAAAGCTCAAGCCCAATTAGTTTATCTGTACTCAGTCCATTCACTATCCGAAACATGGAAACCAGTCTCTTGGGAGGTGAATTTACCACAATACCACTCAATCTTAAGCTTTGGCATCCCTCATATATTTACACTTTTCTCTCAAGGCCTGTGCCCTATTTTGTATTCATATCTCCCTTCCACAGCATCCCCCTCCTACTTTGAGCTCATTATGGCCACCTCACAAGGAACACTGGAGAATCCTCCTCATGGCCTCTGCCTCAAATCTCCCCTCCTGACATGGTCACAGTGAATACAGGCATGAGAGCAACAGCAGAAACAGAGCAGCTCACCCACCATGCCCACCACATCATGTAATACAGCAGGTGAACCTTTCCAGACAGGGACCAAATCAAGGTCTTACTCTGTGTAGAAACTTCTGGTTATGTGCCATTTACTTATGAGGGAGCAAAAATCATTTATCTGCCATTCATGATCCTTCCCATTCTTTTTTTTTTCCTATCTTATTTCCAACTGTACCCTTCCATATGCCATTCTCCTCAGCCAATCTATGCCAATCTCCTCCCCTGGTCCCTGAATACCCTTACCTCATACTGTTGCTGAACCTGACATAGTTGCCATTCTGTGAATCCTGATCATTTTTCCAAGCACAACTCAGGTCCCACCTCCCTTCAAATTACACTGGAAAGCTCTTTGGGCCATATTGGTCTTTACACTCACACCTCTCATTTCATTCCCTGTCGCTCATGCTTGCTTGAAGTTTTGCTCCTTTAGCCAAAAGCTCAAGACCGTGGGCACACCCACCATCCTCGCTCTCCAGTCCCCTTCATCAGTTTTCACCGAACCTGGCACAGAATAGGTGGCTTCATAAACATGTTTGGTAATTGTCTGACTGGTTGACTGATCGACTGATTGTTTTCTATCCCTTTACTCCGAAAGTTCTTTACCTTATTAATGCTGCCTGCATACCTAGCTTCTAAAATTACTTGTCACTCCAATGTTTTAGTGCAATGTTACAAAGGAATAAAAGCAAGTTATGAAAGAAAGGTCAAGTGCATTCCTTTCCTCTCTTTTCTGGTTTATTTGTGGTCAATTCAGGATGATTCATCCTAATAAGCCTTCTTGCCTCAGGTTTTTCCACCCTATAAAATGCATGCTTCAAGCAGGGGCTGGGCTTCACGTTGCCCTTGGGATGCCCCACTATTTGTTTAGCCCTATTTAAATACTCATGATCTGGGCTCGTGGTTCTCAGTCTTTGATGAATCCCGGAATCACCCAGGGGTAGCTTCATAAGGATACAGATGCCTAGGCCTTATCTAAATCCTCCTAAATATGAATATCTGCAGAAGGGGCCCGAGCAAGCCTATGTAAAGCAGCTTTGCTGTGACTTGTTCACACTCCAAAGCTGAGCACCATTGGCCTCGCCATTGTACACCATGAGTGCAACAACAAATAACACACAAAGAATTTTCCCATGCTTGCAGAGCTTTTGAGGGTGCTTCTAGAAGTTACAACTCCATTTCTTTTTCCTAGGAAGGACTCGTTTCATTTCTGACAACAGGCTATCTTATTTATCCTTAAAGGATTTCACATCTCAGAACTAAAATACTCCTTGACTACATATATGTGTTTCCAAAGTAGATTCTCACTCAGGGACCTGGAAGACAAATGGCCCCGATAGGTAGAGCTGACCCCTCAGAATGCAAGCAGCTTCAGATCTAGGATGCTCCAGGTAGAAAGAACCTTGTTATTACTGACCCACATCTTCAGGAAAGCCATGCTTCCACTTTGCTCCTTCACAATTTCTAGTCCTCCAGCCCTAATGACAAAGACAGATAAGGATGTCTCCTGGATAACAGCTTTTTTTTAATACCATCTATTGAGCGTCTACTAGGTTGTTTGCATAGACCAGTAAACACATGTGTATATTTTCTATAAGAGCAACTATGGCTATGCAGAGCTAGAAGGTTGCTGGGAGGGAAGGATCCTCCTGGAACCAAAGGAAGTAGACTCTAGAGCCTTCTTTCTCATCTACAGGTTAAGGTTTTAAGATGCTTTAAGGTAAGCTTGTGAAGTCCTGCCCAGAGCTCAGTGACAAGAAAGGGAATGAAGCCCCTAAAGTAACATCTCCAGGGGTGCAAGGTAAGGGCCCCTACTGGTTTGATGCATCCTGGCCCAGTCCCCAAAGCCATGGGAGAGCTCCCTGGGTTGAAGGACCAACTGACAGGAAGAATCAACTTCCCTTGAGCTCAAGGAGCCCAACCACTGGTCAGGCTCACCGCACACCCTCTGCAGCCAGGCCAACCACATTGCCTCAGACCATGGCCTCTGGGGGCCTCCAGCTCACAGAGCAGCAGCTTCACACAGGCAATCAGATCCAGTGATATTTACACACTGCTCCAGCTCCCAGTGGTCTGTGTCCTGCTCCAGCGACAAAGCAGGGACCGGACTGAGTCTGTGACTTCTTGGACGTGCCAAGGCAAGGGGAGCTCACGGGCTTGGCTTCTCACTAGGATGCAACGGGCCTGCAAAAGAAGCTACCTTTTTGCAACAGATTATTCAGTGCTCACACCAACTCCATGAACTATGTCTTATCATCATCAATACCACACTGATAAGAAAACTGTGGCACTGAGAGCCATGGCAGCCTGTTCTAGCCCACACAGCCGGAAACCCACAGCCTGATGCCCAAAGCCAGCCCTCCGCCACTGCACCTTCTGCTGCCACTTACATGGGTCCAGCCCCTGCCAACTCAAAAGGAATTTAGAGGAGAACGTTTTTACCTGACCGCCTAAATAGATGGAGTCTTTGCCCTGGATGGAGAAAGGCAACCTGGGGAGACAACGTAAGTCACCCAGGAGGCAGAAGCTGACAGCACTAAAGGTGGACTTCAGTATCTGTGAGCCGGTAGCCCTTACTCCCACCACCTGCCACAGGACCTGGACGCATATACCAGCTGACCTACAACACTAGCACCCCCATGGATGTGCTACCAGGGAAAGATGCATTCACACACATAGCAGGGCAGATGAATTTGGGTATTAGATTACTGGCCGCAGACCCAAACCTGGAGTAGTAGAAAGGAAAAACAGTTGCTTAATGTGATGAAAGGAACATCAAAACTGAAAGATCCCATGCTTAGGTGAGGTACCCAAGGTGACCAGGCAGCCAGTGGGCAGCTGGGATCTGAAAGGGAATGCCACCAGATTTCATCCTGTCTGTTCTGGAAGTCAGAGGACTATACTATCGGTCATAGTGACTTGATTTGTGCTCTGCACCACCGTCAGAGCCTTCCGGATCACTCAACAAATAAAACAACTAGTTGTTTCCATCCAACGATCAGCAGGACTCCGTTTTATTTCCCCCACGCTGAATTGATGGTTATTCGACTAGACCAACCCATGCACGGATTGTTCTGGAGTCCCGCGGATAGGGCTTTATAGTCCATCAGCATCTGTTAACTGAGCACAGATTGCACACAAGCGCTCTATCAACAACACTCTTGATCTCCATGCTCTGAAGCTGGTAGAAATTCTGGACGTTAATCCCCTCTAGTAAGGCTACCTCTTTCAGCTGTGGCAGTCAGACCTGCAGTCAGACTTGCCTCTGAGCATGATTCAGTGGCTCTCTACCTGAGCTGCCCCCTGGAGTCACCTGAGGGTGGGGGTAAGAATACTGATTCTGGTTCCCCCCTGCAAAGAGTTCCACGCAACTGACCAGGGGGCAGTACTCTTAAAGCTCCCCAAACAGTTTGAATATGTAGAGGAAGCTGAGAACTGCTAGTTTCTTTTCTTTAAATTTATTTATGATAGTCACGCAGAGAGAGAGAGAGAGGCAGAGACATAGGCAGAGGGAGAAGCAGGCTCCATGCACCGGAGGCCCGACGTGGGATTCGATCCCGGGTCTCCAGGATCGCGCCCTGGGTCAAAGGCAGGCGCTAAACCGCTGCGCCACCCAGGGATCCCGAGAACTGCTAGTTTCTATTGAAATTCACACCCCTGGCACCAAGAGACATTTGTAGCAAATTGGTCTAACCACTTCTCTGGTGTTCTACTTCTTGGGTCAAGGATGGGACTGGGTATCAAGGAGTCAGTAGAGATGGGAGGAATGTCTTGATCTAACGTACTCAGCACATCCTGTATTTGTTTTGCCAAATCACTTTCTGTTTTGCTTTTACTTCCTCACTCTTTCTTCTTCCTATAAACCACACTGGCTGCCACTGTCAATTCTCTAACCTGTTTTCTTCCCCTTACAATCAAAGTCCAAGCTGTGTATGATCTCATTTATTCTCGAAATAGCCCTGCAAGTGAGGAAGGAGCCAGGCTTTTGTTCCCTAAGGCATATCAGGGGCCTGCAGATCAGGAAAGGTTTTTATCTGCCATAGAATTCATATCATTATTTTACATCTATGTGCTTACAACCATTTTCATTTACAAAGTACTTTCACCTATTTGCTCCTGTGGAATCTTCACAGAAAGTTAGTGGTGGCAGCATTTTCATAACTAGGGTGGCCACACATCCTGATTTGCCCCCAACCAGCTCTTGGTGACACCTGTTGTCCTAGTCCAAATATTCATAGCACCCCATTTCACTCTCAAACCAAATGTCCTAGTCTGAGCAATAAATGATATGATCACCATAATATCATTATGGTTATTTATAACCATAGAACTTATGTAATTTGTTCAGTCATGAGCTGATTAGGCAGAGACAAGTCTCCAACTCATGTTCTGGGCCTCTAAACCTCTCCCCGGCCCATGGGGCATCTATGAAACATTAGCTCAGAGCTGATTTACTCAAACCTTTCTTACTGGTGATGAAGAAACTAAAAATGGGGGGAAAAGATCTCCTAGATGTCACTACCAGAATGCTCCCTGGAAGGAAGGAGTACAGAGCAAGGAGAGCAGGCATCTTGGCAGCATTCGATGACCACATAGAATGGATTAGTAAGCTATCAATGAATTGTCATCTTGGTTGACACGCGAGAGCCCAATTCAGCAAAAGAAGCTGTAAGGCCTGACATATAGGTATTTGGAAAAGTAAGAGTAAGAAATGCAGAGTCCAAACTACAACATTGGAGGACTGGATCTGAATGTTATTTACAGTGTACTTCTGAGCACGGGCGTTGTTCAGCCATCAAACAGGTGGCATCATCATGCTCACTTCCCTAGGTTGTTACGCAGAGAGTAAACCCTGGTTCACTGAATGCTCTGACAGCAGGAACTCTCATAAGCTTCCTGTGAGTCACATTTATTCGTTTCCTTCATTTTTCACATGAGTGAGCCAAGGCTTAGAAACAGGGATGCTGAGGATCCAACAAGAGAAGGTAGTTGAATATGCTTCATAAATTCTAAAATTGCTGCCTTTATTATTATTATTATTATTATTATTATTATTGGCGGCAGCAGTAATAGTTAACAGATTATGATAATCAGTTGATGTAGGATAGAATCCCAAATCCTTGAAACTCCCTGGGTGACCCAGGTTTTGAATGGCACACACCCAGGGTACAGATTGTGTGAAGAGGAGGTCTCTTCAAGGAAGTGTTGAAGATGACGATCATACATCGTGGCTCTGGGTGGGGTCCAACCTGCCCCAGAGGCTTCCTAGAAACCAACCCACCCTGCCCTGCAGAAAGCACCCTAGACACCCCCAAGAGAAAGGCCTTTCTCATGGGAATCATAAAGCTGAGAGATTGTTCAACTTTAGAATACCTGATTTTGTAGATCAGGACATTGTTTCCCTAAAATGAAACCATTCACAACCTGCCACTTCACAATCATTTTCAGCCCTTGCTGGTCCCTGTAAATGATACCAACGACCTAGAATTTCAAAAAAAGAGGGGGTAAAATCAAGGGCTTTCCATTCTGAATTTTTTGTTCTACCATCAATCTGGGTTTTGAGCTAATCATGAGGGCCTCCCGGTTCTCATGGATCCCTTTCTTTCCTTCAGGGACAAAACAAATAACAACATAGGCATTTTTGAATTCTTGGGGGTCCTGGGGGCTGCCCAGTGAGCTTTTTATATAAATGGAGCAAACCTTCAAAGCCACCACCATGAAGTTCCAAAGGTCCAGCTAGAATTGGTCTCTGTGCCTACTAGTGGGGCAAAGGGCTTCTTTGGCTTTCTAAAGAGTCAATTTGTGTTTCAAATAGCTTTCAGGAACTTGACACTATGAAACTACCTGCTCCCAGGAAATCTGAGAAAGTCCTAGAATAGTTTTCTTCAAGGAGGGCAGGCAGGGAGACTCATCGCTTTGTTAAAGCCCTCCCGGCTGATTCCCTGGGACACAGACCTGGACGCCAAGGTCCAGGGCTCCCCTTCCCGGCCCTTGGTCCGACACTGCCAAGCTCTGAAGGGGACACGACCTCTTTCATCATTCCTTGGGTCTCCCAGAAGACCTGGTATTCCTGCCCAGAACGGTCCCAGAAACCAACTGAGGGGAGACAAGAAATAAGCTTAGCAAAGCAAATGTCACTAAACGACAGATGTAATTTCTACAGATAATTTTGAAAAATAAACCCAAAGAAGGAAACACCCCGTCAAAGATAATGTAACAGACTTTTGTGGCAGGCTGGGTCAGCTGGGACAGACCACTTTCCAAGTGCAAAGTAAGTCACAACCCGTTGGGTTTTTGTTTTTGTTTTTGTTTTTGTTTTTAGGCATCCAAAGATACCAAAGACCAAAAGGTTGTTACCAAGGTTTATGCAGATCTTACACTTTCTTGTGACAATCTCTCTGTTTAATCAGCTTGGAAATCAGGGAGCTTTGCCCCCAAATAACATCTTTCCCATTGCAGGGAACACCTGCGCCTTTTAAATTCAGCGGGGAGACCTCTCGAAGGGCACCAAGGCGTCTCCCCTTCTCAGTTACCTGCGCATTTCCAGGGCAACCGCAGACCAAGGGTATTTTCCCGGTTCGCGAAAGTCCCAGCGCGCAGGCGGCCCGCGGACTCCCCTCCCCCGCGTCCTGGCCGCGCTTTCTGCACCGCCGGGGAGGCGGAGGCCACCGGCCCGCGGGCGCCTCAGGTTTCCCGGCTCCCGCGGCGCGTCGGCCACGGCGAGCACTGATCAAGTGTTTCTTTCTTACAGCACTCCCCCAGCCGAGCGGGGAAACGCCGCCTCCCGGCCTCCATCCCTTCCCTCCCACAGCTTGCAAATGAAGCGCAGTGCTGGCGGCGGATCGCTGCACCCGGGGAGCGAGGCCGCGTCGTCTCGTGGGTTCCCTGTGCTTCGTCCCATCCCGCCCCGGTGTGACCTGCGGCTTCCCCTAGTGCCAGACCCTCCGCACTTCCTTACACTACCCTGCGGAATCCTGATTGTGGCAATAATAGTAATGCCGGCGCAAGGAGTGTGTGTTTTCCTGCTTTGCGGGTCACCAAAGCAAGAAACACCTTGGTTTCCTCCTGCTTTTCCTTCTCAAGTAGCTCTGAGCAGGAGCGAGGGAGGACGTTTGCAGAGATGTCATTTTTATTTTGCCAAGGATAATTGGCAAAATAATATCTCGGTAAGGTGTCCTTTGCTTCCCTTCCCTCCCTTCCCTCCCCTGTCTCCTCCCCCCTCCGCCCCCCCTCCACCCCCCCCCCCCAGTTTTAGAAGAAAGGTTCTCGGGTCCCGCCACGAACCTGCCATCTCCCCCTACCTCGAGACGCCCTTTAGGACCAGCCCAGATCCCACCGGGCAGGGCTCCGGGGCCGCACCGGTGATGCTCCAGGTCTCAGCCCGCCGACTCTCCTAGAAGACCGCCACCTGCCAGGCTGCACCTGACTGCCCGACCCCGGGGAGCCCCGAAGCGAGGCTCTGCTCTCTGGCTTGCAGCAAGGCCGCCCAAGGGAGTGCCAAGGCTGAGCCGCGCTCCCAGGGGAGGGTCCCGCGTCCCAGCTCTGTCGGGGCTGCCACGTGAGCCCGCGCCGCCGCCGGGAGCCCGACTGCAGGCGCGACAGGTGCAGCGGCCGCCGGGACGCCCACCTACCTTCACGAAGAGCTCGATCTCGGGGTCCCTGTCGTCCCCGTTAGCTGTGGCCGAGTCCGTCATGCCGTCGGCGCCCGGGGCCAGCGTCCCGGGCCGGGGGGGCGCCACCGCTGCGGCGCCGGGGCCAGCCGCGCTCTGCGCCCCTGCTCCGTGGGCTTGGTCCTCCTGGAGAGCCGCGCTGCTGCTGCTGCTGCTGCTGCTGCTGGTGATGATGATGATGATTATTTTCAAATCAGTTTCTCAAGCCGGGGACAGCGGTGTCTGAGCGATCCAGATGGGTGTCCGGAGAGATCCCATGCAACGGAGGGGAAGTCCGAGGGGACAGGGGCCGAGGGATGGCAGCCGGTCCCCGGAGCAACAAGTGCGGCTGCAGGGAGGTGTCACAGGATCCGCGCCTGTCAGCGATCCCCGCGTCGCCGCCAACGCGCCCAAAATAGCCGGAGGCCGCGGGGCGGGGTCAGGGCGGGGTGGGGAGGGAGGGGCACCCCGCGAGCGCGGCCTCTGCCCCGGCCCGCGCCCCCGCCCCCCCCCCCGCCGCCCCGCAGGACCCCGGGCGCCGCGGAGCCTGGCTGGCACCACCCCCCGGCCGGGGGACCTTCTGGGAAAGGTAAAGGGCGGGAGCAGGAGGCCAGGCGAGGTGGACGAGAGGGAGGAAAGATGGCTTAGGTCTTGGGTTTCGTTGGTGATGCCTTAGCTCCTCCGCGCCGCGCCGCTACCCCCGTTACCTAACCCCAGGGAAGCCCCTGCCTGCCCCCGCCGAGCTCAGAGTGGGGAGGAGCCGAGGGGAGGGGGCCCGGAAAGAAAGGACCCCGAGTACCAGCCCCCCTGGCGCTGGGCAAACGGAGGAGGGGATGGGCAGGGCCGGTGCGTGAGGTGCAGGGGTGAGCCAGCCTGGTCAGGTGCAGCCCGGGCCAAGGACCCGTGGCTCTCTCATCTGCGCTTGCTTTGTCTTCCCTTTCTTTCCCTTGTCTCTTCTTTCCTTTCCTATTCTTATTTCGATTCTGTGTTTTGTAGTCAAGTGTGATACGCATACGGAAAAATGCACATGTCATGGGCGTCCAGTGACCTGAAGCCATGCAGGGAGCACCAGATGAAGAAATAGAGTGTTCACTCCACTCCAGAAGCTTCTCCGGGTCTCACTTCCCTTCCTCCTCCTCCCCCCGTCTCCCTCTTCCACCAGAGTAACCATTATCCTGAGTTGTGACAACACAAGTTAGTTTTGCCAGGAATCTTAGAATAGAGGCGCTGTATACTCCTTGATGTCTGGCTTCTTTTGCTCACCATGACACTTGTGAGATTCATCCATTCTGTTGTGTGTAGTTGTAAATCATCCATTTTCGTGGCCCCGATTTATGTATCCACTTTTCAGTTGATGGACATTTGCATAGTTAACTACTGCCATGGATACTGCTGCTATGAGCATCCTATCAAATATCCTTTGGTGATACAGACACTTTTCTCTTGGGTATATACTTACAAGTGGAATTTATAAGTTATCGAGTGTGAGAATGTTCTTCTTGAATAAATATTGCCAGATGGTTTTCCAGAGTGGTTGTACCAATTTGCATTCCCATCTTTCATTTCTTTTAAAAATAGGTACAAAATCTTTTACATCTGAAATCTGGTCAGTTGTTTGTTTTCTCTGCCTTCTCTTTAGCTAATCCTGTTTGTGCTCTGGCTTGCCTTGCTCTCAAATATGTATGTATTTCCCAGCTTTGTAAGAAAAAAAAATTAGTCAATAAGAAAAATAGGTAACTACTTATTATGTACCAGACAAAAATGCTCAGCACTCTACCATCTTCACTTGTTGAGTCTTTACAAATAGTGTTATGAGGCCTGGGTGGCTCAGTGATTGAGCGTCTGCCTTCAGATCAGATCCTGATCCCAGGGTCCTAAGTTTGAGTCCTTCATCAGTCTCCCAGCAGGCAGTCTGCTTCTCCCTCTGCCTCTGTCTCTGCCTCTTTCTGTGTCTGTCATGAATAAATAAATAAAATCTTTTAAAAAATAGTGTTATTATCCCAGTGTAACAGAGGCTTAAAGTATTTAAGTAACTTGTCTCTAGTCACCCAGCTAGAAAGTGGTGGATTTAAACACAGAAAGATTGAGCCTGTGCTCTCAGCTCCTCTGCTAACTGCCTCTCCCTATCTTAGTACACACTGGGTAAGTCACTTTGAAGAAACAATGACACTGTCCTGGTCTGAACGGAGATTAAGATCCATTTCCAGATTATAGTCACATGGAAAGAAGATGAAGCCTGTCACATGAATTGGGCAGATGCAAGAGCTACATAAATCAGCCTGTAGACAGATTCTTCACCACAGTTGGAGTGGGTAGAGGGAAAGGCCTCGTAAAGCAGAAGGCACTTGGGCTGAACCTTCCTGAATAGGCGGGCATCTAACAGGTGGAGAAGATGGATGGCAAGGTATCCTAACTGCCCTTTATAGCAGGCTGTTTCTCCATAAAGTCCAAGTCCAAATGCTTTTCTCACTGAAGAAACAGTCATCAAACCCAACTTTGTAACCCTCACAGTACGCAACAGCTCAATCAAAGGGAGGTTTCATCCCTCTCCCCTCCTCCTTGGTTTCAGTCTTACATCACCAAAGCCTTTAGAGAAACAGTCACCTTCACAGCTGTACCTTCAGAGCCAGTGACTGCATCTCCGGGAAGGACAAGGGTACAGAGGGTGGCTGATACCTTTACTGAGTGCTCATCGCTTCCCCACTCTGGACTCTGGGCAGTATTTGCAATAGCAATGTGGCAGAGGTAAATAAAATTATATGCATAAAATGCCTCTGAGGGTTATTTATTTTTAGATGAAAGATGCTTTACATGTGTGATCATTTTCTTGGCTATGATCTAAACAATGTCTGGTATGACCTCCACTCTCCTTAATTCCAAACGTAGCAGAGTTGGCTTCTATTTCATCTTCTCCAAATATCTACTGCTTACTGGAAACAGACCAGTTGCCTTTTAATTTTTAGATAATATCTTCCATTTGGACATCCCTTCAGATGACCAGTAGTTTTGATATAATAAATGTTCATGTTGCAAAAAAAAAAGGCAGTTTCGACGATAAAATATTTTTGTGCATATTTCTAGTTTTCAATTCCACATTCTGCTTTAGTTCAGGATAAATAGTCTTCATTTTGTACCCTTTAATGTCACATCATAATTGGTTAGAGTCAACTATAGCATTGTCCAGAGAAAAACACCTCCTTGATCATACATAGACTGTACTATTTTTTTCATAGACTGTACTATTAATAATCATAGTTTCACAAAGTTGGTGCAAGTTTTGGATAAACATTTACCAGCAAAGGACTTCAAAAACCTATTTAGTGCTCACTTTGGCTGCACATATACTAAAATTAGAACAATACAGAGAATATTAGCATGGCCCCAGTGAAAGGATGACAAGCAAATCTGTGTAATATCCATACTTGTGTATGACTGTTCAAAGCAAAAATTATAAAATGTTTTATGGGGTTTTAAATATATTCGGATTCCATGATAAGACATAAAGGGTGGAGGTAAAGAGATTTACATAGTGGTAGGGTTTCTATACTTCACTTGAAGTGGCAAACTATGAACCATAAGCAGATTAAGGAAAGTTAGGTATGTGTGTTGTAACCACTCTGAAAGCAACAAGTAGAAAAGTTATAAAGGAGATACAAAAAAAAAAATCCAATAGATATATTAAAATGTAATGGGAAGAAATCTTCAAATAATCTAATAGATTTGACGGGGGAAAAAAGAGAGCAAACATAAAACTTACTATAAAATGGCATATTTTCCCCCTCTGCCCTTTTCCTTGCTCATGCTCTCTCTCTCTCTCTCTCAAAATAAGTAAGTAAATAAATAAATAAATAAATTCTTTTTTAAAAAAAGATATAACATACCTAATACCAGAGTCTCAAAATACATGAAGCAAAGCTGATAGAATTGAAAGTAGAAAGAGACAAATCACAGTTATAGTTGGAGACTATAAAACTTTTTTTATATATATATTTTTTTAATTTTTATTTATTTATGATAGTCACAGAGAGAGAGAGAGAGGCAGAGACACAGGCAGAGGGAGAAGCAGGCTCCATGCACCGGGAGCCCGATGTGGGATTCGATCCCGGGTCTCCAGGATCGCGCCCTGGGCCAAAGGCAGGCGCTAAACCGCTGCGCCACCCAGGGATCCCTAAAATTTTTTTTTTTTCAAAACTTTTCTCTTAGTAATTGATAGCACAAATAGACAACAACAACAACAACAAAATAAGTAAGAATAAAAAAGGCCTAAGTAATACTACCAACCAATTTGGCCTAATGAACTTTTGTAGACTATCCCATCTAAATAACAATGGAATACACATTATTCTCAAGCACATATGAAATAGTCACCGAAATAAATCAAATTCTGGGTCACAAAACAAGCGTTACATTTAAAAGAATGAAACAATACAAAATACATTCTCTGCCCATAATAGAATCTATTACATCAATAAAAAATGTTTCTGGAAAATCTCTATTTGGAAATTAAGCAATTCACTTTAAGAAATTTGTTGGTCAATAAAGAAGTCTCAAAGATCATTGGAAAATATTTTGACCTGAATGTAAAAGAGCATACAATGTATCAAAATTTACAGGATGTAGCTAAAGTAGCACCTAGAAAGAAATTTATGTTTGAAATGTTCTTTTTAGAAGGAAATCGTTGTCTCAAATGTAAGCTTGTACCTTAAGAAACCAGCAAAACCGAAAGCAGGAAGGAATAAAATAATAAATATAAGGAAAAAAAAAAACTAATGAAACTGAAACAAGATAAAACAGTGGAGAAAATCAATGAAACCAGAAGCTAATTCTTGTAAAAGACCAATAAAATTGATAAAAATTCTAGCTAGAGTTTTGAAGAGAAAAAGAGAGAAGTTATATATTATTTATCAGTTTCAGGTACAAAAGATGGGCTAGCACTACAAAATTCAGCCATAAAAGGATGATAAAGGAATAATATAGGCGACTCTCTGCATGCAAATTAAAGACTTGAAAGAAAAGAACCAAATCTTGAAAGGCAAACTAACAAAACTCATTCGAGAAGGAAGAGATAAAATGAACAGCCCCATGTACACTAAAGATATTGAATTCATAGTGGAATATCCTCCCTACCCAAAAATACCTCCAAGCCCAGAGATCCTCATTAATGAAGTCAACCAAATCTTTAAGAAAGAAATAATACCAATCTATACAATCTCGTTCAAAATTAAGTAGAGGAGGAAATCATGAACCTGCATCCAGAATTTGTAAAGGATTTTTACAGCTCAAAAATAAGAAAACAAATAACTCAATTAAAAATTAGCAAAAATCGGGGATCCCTGGGTGGCGCAGCAGTTTGGCGCCTGCCTTTGGCCCAGGGCGCGATCCTGGAGACCCGGGATCGAATCCCACATCGGGCTCCCAGTGCATGGAGCCTGCTTCTCCCTCTGCCTGTGTCTCTGCCTCTCTCTCTGTGTGTGTGACTATCATAAATAAATAAAAAAATTAAAAAAAATTAGCAAAAATCTGAACAGACATTTCATCAAAGGAGACATGGATGATCAGCATCATCACTGAGTAGAGAAATACAAATAAAATTATAACATAGTATACCTACTAGAATGGTGACAATAATACACGAATGATAACCCCATGTGGTAGCAAGGATGCAGAGTATCTGAAACTCCCATACGTTGTCAGTGAGGACGCAAAGCTGTACGGCCATTCTGACAAAACTGTTTGGTAATTCCATATAAAGTCACATATACGCTAACCATAAGACCCACGTGTCATCTCTCAGGTGACCAGCATCTCCCAGGTGTTCCCTAGGATAGAGCAATGAAAACAGGTTCTCACAAAAACCTGTACATGAATGTTCATAGCAGCATAATTCATAATTGACACAAACTGGAAACAACGTAAATGTCCCTCAATAGCTAAATAAATCAAGAATTGTAGTACATCCATACAATGATAGAGCACTTAGCAATAAAACAAAATGAATAAGAACAAAACATGGATGAATCTCAACTGCAGTATAAGAAGTGAAAGAAGCCAATCTCAGAAGATTACATACTGAATGATTCCATTTATATGACATTCTGGGAATGTCTACAAAATTATAGCAATGGACAGCACATTAGTGGCTGCAGGGTGTTGGGATTGGCAGGGGAATGAGACTACAAAGGAGTAGCATAGGGAATTATTTCAGGTGATCAAACTATTCTGTATCTTGTTTGTGGTGGGGGTTATAGATTAAAACATACAGGACTCTATACCCAAAATGAGAATTATCTGTATATAAATTTTTCAAAGGATCAAGACTCTTAAAAACTTCAAAAAAATGTGAAGCCATTAGATTTTATTTTTTTATCCCCTTTCCTCACATTCTTCTTTTCAAATCCTTGATATCAGATCTCATCTTACCATTGACTTCAGATATATAAAACGGACATTTTATGAGACCTAGTATTTCTAACTATAGTCAATCAATAATGTAGAACAAACCTTCATTGAAATAAAAAATAAAACAACAAAATAAGCATATGTAGACTGAGAGAGTGTGTGTGTGTATGTGATAAAAGGACATTTATTATGAAATAATGATGATCCTTTTAGGGAGATTTTTTTTTTTTTTTTTTTAGAAATGTTCACCTTGTCCAGTACCAGAGTATAGGCACATCATTAGATACAAGCTCCAACTTTTATGTACCTAATGATATTTAGTTGAACCCCTTCATTCTGCCCAGAGTAGCAGCTATTTCTAAGAGAATTAGATTGTCCCACTCTTACACTCTTTACAGAGGCTCTCACAAACAATCCCAAGGACTTGAGGTTCAAGCTGAAGGGACCAGCAGGATTTGATGACAGCTGCAGAAGTTACACAGTGTCTCTGTGGGAGGACCAGGTTGGGTGTAGACAAGGGGAGGAGAGTCCTAAAGCCATTATACCCACATGAAGTCACAGGTTGGGCTGTGAAGAGGATTAGGGTGGGTTGCTAGCTCTATCTATTCCTTTATAAACTATTGTGCCCTTGGGCATGCCTAACGTTACCATCAATCCTGGTCCCCACAGCAGTCTGCCTCCAGTCTCCCAGGGAGATGCCTGGGAGTGGGCTGGACTGAAGCCAAGCCCTGAGTCCTTGTCAACAACCATCGCTCACCCACTGATTCACTCATTGCTCATTCTTTCCACCAGTGTTTTGGAGGAGTGCTGCTTGTGTTCATTCTAGAACCCTCCAAGAACGTGCATGCATTGTGCATATCACTTCCTGCTGCTAAACAACCATAGATTGCGTTTTGTCTTTTCCATGTGAGTGAAAGCTCCTTGAGGACACGTATCCAATTCTGTCTCTTTCGCATGACCCTCAGAACATAAGGGTTCCCTGCTATAGATTTATAAACAACAACATCCACAAAACCACTTATAAACAAACTATTCATAATCCTAGTACAGTGTACATGTTCAAAAAATAATTGTTGGTGGGATGAATTAATGAATAACTGGCAGCTGTTTTATTCAGAGTCCTCCCTGACTAAGGATTCTGTCCTTATTTTACTCAAAGTTTGACATCATTGAAATGGACATTATAGTGTGGGGCTTTTATAAAGATTCTAATTTTGAAGTAAGACATGAGAAATATTTATGTAATAATAATCATAGTTAACATTTACTAACAGCCCACCATGTGCCGGAAGCTCTGAATCTCTCATAAGCTCACTTCATCTCTGTAATAACCCCATGAGACAGGTACCATCAGTCCCATTTCACTAATAAGGAAGCAAAGACTTAAAAATGTTAAGTAACTTGTCCAAGATCACACAGATAATTATAAACAACACAGCTGGTATTCTGACTCAGGTCTGTCCATTGTGAAAGCCTATCTTTTTAACCACCGTGCTTTCCAGTGTGTGAGAAGTAGGATGAGTTTGGAAGAGGCTGGGATGATGATAGAGACTTAAAAATTGTTTATTGGATTGGAATCAGTGAATGACTGGTCTTGGATAAGGCATGGGTGAATCTGGGAATTCTGGAATCCTCCTTTACTCTCCTTAATCTAAGAGACACCAGAGAAGAACTGAAAAAAGAAGTGGCACCAAAATGTGGCACACGAAAAATTTAAAAAATACCTAGCCTCTAGAGAAAGGGAAACCAATGGTAGACAAGCAACCAGAAAAAAGTGACCTGAGGTCATGTTCTGTTGCAGCACCATGAATTTTTGGCAGGATTTACTGCTCTGGTAATTGTCTCACTTAATGGCAAAGTTCATACTTTAGTCACAGCAAGATCACATTAAAATACAACTTTTACACAAATATATTTTTAAAAGTCTTGGACAGGATTCAAAATAAATACATGTATAACAAAATTCCCAAAAAGCTGTTGATCCATATTATTTTTATGCACACATCTAATTTTCTTTTAGCCAACAGGCCCATCTTGCCAATTGACCAGAGAGAGCCTTTAATAATTCAAAACAGTGCATGGTGTTAAGAAGGACCCTGCCTGGGGGAGAAGAAAGATAAGGAATTTTGGGAAGGGAGAGTCAGCTTGTCCATGGGTGGGAGGAGAATGAAGAATGAGTTGAGGGAATTGGGGAAATGCCCATAATGACCAAACAGATTAGAATTCTGAAAGGAAAAGCGAAGAGTTGTTACAATGCTTGACAACCAGAATCCATTTGCACTTTTGTTAAGGGACTCCTGCATCTTCCTGGAATCTACACTGTTCCATTCACAGCCCATTAGGTTCGAGTGGAGCTTTGGGGTGGGCAGGTGACTCATGTTGGCCAAAGGGAGCACTGAATCCCTCTGAGACATTGAATGGTTCAAAATGGGCACATGATCAACTTGGAGCCAATGTTCCATTTTTAAAATGAAAAAGTCATGTCTTCTAATAGACTTGCAAAGCAAACTATGTAATGCTGAGTTCATGACATTTATGATCTAGTTGGCAAAGAATCATTTTCTTTAAAACTGTGATTATCTCCACCAGGTGATAAAGTTAATTGAGGCTGTTTCTATGTAACTCTTAGAAGATACAATATGAATCCTCATTATCATGTGATAAAAAGAGGTCAGACTTTGCTCTGATTTGGGGCTTTTGTCAGAAATGTGCTTAAGAGACAATTTTTCCTTCTGCTGGACTTACAGAGAAACTACAACATGGTCTTGGAGCTGCTTGTACGGTCTTGCCACCACTAAAACAGAGTATAATTAAGAGTAAAGGCAACAGAGAGAGAAAACAAGGACCAAGAGATGGAGAAACATTATATGTTCTCATTCATTTGGGGAATATAAATAATAGTGAAAGGGAATAGAAGGGAAAGGAGAAGAAATGTGTGGGAAATATCAGAAAGGGAGACAGAACATGAAGACTCCTAATTCTGGGAAACGAACTGGGGGTGGTGGAAGGGGAGGAGGGCAGGGGGTGGGGGTGAATGGGTGACGGGCACTGAGGGGGGCACTTGATGGGATGAGCACTGGGTGTTATTCTGTATGATGGCAAATTGAACACCAATAAAAAATAAATTTATTATTTAAAAAAAGAAAGCCCAAGTTCTGATGTAGTATTTGAGTGACTAGATCCCTTGGTACCTAAAAATTAATACCCTAGAGTTTCCTGTCCTGAGGGTCATTAAAATCCCCTTTTGGCTCAAACCATCTTGAGTTGGGTTTTTTAATGTTTGCAGCTGGAGGTTTATATCCACAACAGTTAGAACCTGCATGGAACAGAGGGCTATGGGTAAGAGATGGTCCATATGACCAAAAAAGATCTTAAAAGGCTATTTTAAGGTGGACATGGGTCAACAGCACAGTGATGCACTTTAAAAAGGAAACTGCATCCTGGGGTGCCTGGATGACTCAATCATCAAGCCTCCAACTTTTGATTTCAGCTCAGGTCATGATCTCAACTTTTTGAGATTGAGCATCAAGTTCCATGCTAGGCATGGAGTCTGCTTAAGATTCTCTCTCTGCCCCTCTCCAGCCCCACTCCTCTCTCTCAAAAAAACCCCAAACAAATGAACGAAAAATGCTAATGCTTCCATAACACCTTATGCAAACCTCTACTCTTGTGCCACTACATTGAAGTTGTTTATGAATCTGTTGCCTTCTAGAGCTAAGATCTTCAAGAACAGAAGACATCTACTCATACCTCCATTAATCACTTCTTGGACTGTAATCATCACTTTACACATCCACAGCTCCAACAAATCTAAATTTTTGAAAGCAGGACTGGTGTTCTTATGTGTGTTTCTATGTGCCCAGCACAGCCAGCATATGGTATGTGTCTAGTTCTATCTGTCCACATGCACTTATTTCTTTGTAAATAACTTAAGATTTTTTTATAATTTAAGATTTTATTTTATTCCCAGCACTGTGCTTTGCAGAATATAACATGCTGCTCTAATTCTTTTTTTTTATTTTTTAAATTTATTTATGATAGTCACACACACAGAGAGAGAGAGAAGCAGAGACACAGGCAGAGGGAGAAGCAGGCTCCATGCACCAGGAGCCCGACGTGGGATTCGATCCCAGGTCTCCAGGATCGCGCCCTGGGCCAAAGGCAGGCGCCAAACCGCTGTGCCACCCAGGGATCCCTGGATCCCTGCTCTAATTCTTAAAGTTTACATACTAAATAATAAAAGCAGTGCTTTTTAATAAGTTGCTGGTTCTGATATCTTGATTAAGTGGAAAATGACTCCCTTGCTTGTCCCCTTCTCCATGGGATTTGCTCTCTGCCACCCATGACTATTTGCTGTTTATCAACAGATGCCATAGTGAAAATAAGAAAACACACTGTGGGAAAACACAAAAATGAGCCTTGACTCCTAGATAAAAGGTATGAACCACTAGTTGCAGGATCTCAGGGACTAATAAGTATATGAAAAACACACCACTTAGCTATAAAACATTTTGCACCAATGGAAGATTTCTCACTTATTTAATTGGTAAAAATTTTTAAAGAGTTATGAGAAAAATTAGGTAAATATGCAATACGAGTGGTGAGTGTACATTGGTACAACCTTTGGAAATCAGTTATCTATCATATTTGAAGACATAGGGTCATGTGAAGACTCAACAGGCCCATTGATAGGAAACTCCTAAGGAAACAAAGGGTATATGTTCAAAGGTGTTTATTGCATCATTGTTTGAAATAGAAAACTAGAAGTGAACTAAATATCCATCAGAAGATTGATTGGGTACATTTGGTGCATCCATATAATGAAGGATGTTGCAAAAAGAATATATATAGTGACATGGAAAGATGTCAGGATATATTGTTAAATGAAAAAGAAAATAAATTATGGAAAAGTGCATGAATTTATTTCATTTCTTGTAAGATATATAGAATGTTATGGTATATATTGCCTGGAAGCTCTGCACATAAAGTATAAATAATGGTTATTTCAAAATTGTGGGATTAGAAGGGAGAATGTTTCAATTTTTGCTTTTTACAACTTTTACTTCATACATTGGGTTTTTGGTTTGTTTGTTTTTCAAGAAGTGTCTTTTCTAATTAATCCATAGTCAGCTAGACTGTGCATAGCCCTCTTAGTGCTCCCCTGGGCTATGTGAAATCAACCACAATTGTCTTTGGGAAGCCAATTCCCTTTTCTTTGGACCCGTCACTGGATTCAGAACTCTCATGCCTTACCAAAACTCTCACAATAGCAGGTCTTAACTTTCCCCCTTGTCCCTTCAATAAGCAGGGTACTAAGACCCTTCTACTTCAGTCTTCCTCACATCTGCCCACAGAGAGGAACTTAGTGACTCAGACTGCAGTCATATCTACATTTTAAAAGGGCATCGCCGGAGAAGGCAATTGATAGCACAAAGGCCAGCATTCCAAAAGGGTCTGAGGCCAGAGGAGTTTCCTAGGACAGTCTGAACCAGAATCCCTGAGCAAGCTTTAAAAAATGCATCTCTCTGGGCCCCTCCTACAAACCCTGAGTCTGAGGATGGGGCCAGGAAACCTATTACTTTTGATAAGTTACCTCGTGATGCTCATGCCACTGAAGCTCCATCACCATGGAGGCAGAAGGAAAGAAGAGTCTGAGGCCCAGACACTTTCTTGCAGCTCTCCACAGCCTTCGTACCTTTATTCTGCACACACAGGAAGACCCACCTCATTGTCCTTGACAATATCAGCACAGGAAACTTTAAGTTTTGATTCTGAAAGCTCCATAAAGAAGACCCCAAATACAGAAAGAGAGATACCAAAGGACAGAGACTTGCATCACTTTGTAAGATGAAATTTCTACCCCTAGATGCATTTATCTGTAGATTTATCTCTATCTGGAAGAGTCTTTCTTATTTTGTCCTTCCTGTGCTGATCATCACTGTAACCAGTAGACTGATCACCACCAATATATCTAATAAGATTAGATAGATAGATAGATAGATAGATAGATAGATAGATAGATAGATAGATAGAAGAGAAATCCAGTAAGAAAGAAGTTAAACAAATTTTTTTGTCCTTAAATGATATCTGAAGAGCCAGTTTTAAGAATAAGCAGGATACATGGCCATAAAATGTTATGTTAATACAAGGGGTTATTACTTTTTAAGGGTGACATTAGCAAGTTTGAGGAAGGCCTAGGTTAGGATCCTAGGACTCCTATTCATCGCTTGCTAATAGAACAGAAATCAATCAAACAAACAAAGATGCTACTTGAGAAAATGCCTGAGTAGCTTCTCCCTGTTACTAGAAGATCTTGAAATACCGGGAACCAAATTTGCCCTTTAGGGAGACCCTTCCTCTATCCTATGGGATCAATGGCTCTAGAACTTGGCTGTACTTGGGGGCTATTAAAATGTTATTTCCATCTCCCATCACCATAGATCCTAATGTCCCTGGCCTGGGGTGCAGCCTGGGCACTGAGATTATTTGTAAGTTACTCAGTTGATTCTAATGTGCAGCCAACATTGAGAATGTTGCTTATTAGAGAATCTTCTTAATCCCATATATGGAAGGCAAGATCTACCCTCGCGGAAGCCCTGAGCTGGGAAATAATCTCAACTCAGGCGCTTCTGGCTGAGACATGTAACATACTAAGTATATGAAGGTGGTAGCAGCCCGTGCTTTGGACACTGTCACATCTTCAAAACCCACCCCCATCTTCTGCCTTAGCTGTGAGCTTGGCACAGGCTAACATTTCACCCCAAGGGCTGCCTTCTCAATTTTCTGTCTCAGATCTTTCCAAAGCAAAATGAGCCCCAAGCTGAGGGAGGATAGGGCAGACATTCAGGCCATGAACTTCAACCTGACAGATGGGCTTTACGGGAGAAAATAGCTCTAAGGTTTGTTGAATTGAATCACAATCTCTGTGCAATGAGCAAATCATCTAACCTCTCCAAATCATTAGTTTCCTTATCGAGGAACAGGGCTACTAACACCTAATATGAGCCATTGTCTTCAGCATTCAATGACATAAAGAATGTGAGATTACTTGATTCAAAGTAGGTGCTCAATACGTTAAGCATTTTCCCCCATATCATTTTACTCAATCCCAAATAACCCTGTAAAGCAATTAAGGTAGACGATATTACCATCATCCTGTGGGGAAAAATGCAGATCTAGAAAGGTTAACTGACAAGTCTCAAGTTTCAAACGGTATCAATGGCAAAAGCAGGACAGGAATTTAGGTGTCTTGGCTCTTAATGGCCATTTCCTTTTTCCTATTTTATATTGTGCTGTGACCTTTGCCTCAGAAGAGAGCAGAAATTTTCAAGTCTTTGACTAATATTAGAAGAAGAAAAAAGAACTAATGAAGCAGAAAATACTTTCCTTCTAGCAAAAGGCACTTTGACTACGGGCAAGTATAGGCATTTGTTTCAGAATGTATTGTGTACACAAATGTGCTATTTAATGGCTACCTGGCAGTTGTCCCATGCTTCAATTCCTTTTAAATGACATAACTGCCTCAGCTCCCCTATCAATGCTTGCAGCTCTCCTGTTCTTTGGATTTGTTTGCCTCTAGGTATTCAATCTCTCAGAATTGTGTTTGAAAACTCTAGGATAGACTTGCATCAAGCCTGTGGACAACGTGCATTTATCCTGGGCTCTCACTTTGGCCATTTTAGCGGAAGTCACTGGTCATTTTGCATATTTAGTCAAGCCACCCTGAGAGTCATTTGTTTGCCTGGGGCACTAGCTGACCCAATGGCTGTGTTTGCAGTAAAGCTTCCCCACTCACGGCCTTGCCCATGTCTTCTCTGTGTTCTAAGGCTGCTGAAATCTTACCTTGCCAGGGCAGGGCGTCTGTTCTGACAGTAATTTCTTCCTTTGGAAACTCAGCGTCACTTTTATTTTTTCATTTGGCACTTATTTATCTTTTGGCTATTTATTTATTTTTATCCTTGTTGTTTAATCTTAAGCTGTGTTCTATTATTAGCTTTCCTTTCACTCTGTAAATCTTGTCTCTCCAACCACACTGCAACGTCTTTGAGGGCTAGGGACAATGTTTTATACTTTTTTTCATTTGCTCCCAGAGCACACACAGTGCTACAATCATGCTCAGGAAGTATTTGTCAAATAAATAAATGGTTGTTGAATAAATTCAATGGTATTGCAGAATATCAAGTATTTCATTAGTGGATTCCCAAGGGCTAGAGGCTTATAAACCTGATGTGTTTTATGGTGTAACAGTTGCAATAGCTTGTTTTGAAAATAACATGGCAAGTCTTAGTTTTGGAAATTCCTGCCTTCCAAATTCTCTGTCCATCTCCTTACTCCAAAATTACACATAAGACAATATTGAGGCCTCCAGTATATTCTATAAAACCCGAAAGAACAGATTTTAAGATTCTTCCAGACAAGCAAGGAAAAATATACCAAAAAAAAAGAATTAGTTTTCATCCTTAGTTTACCAGTTCTTATTTAAGCTCTGCTCTTAACATTAAAAATATCTTTTTATTGAAATATAATTAGCATATAACATTATATTAGTTTCAAGTATGCAGTACAATGATTGGATATTTGTATATCTTGCAAAGGTCTTGATATTTTTTGCAGGGGCTGCATTTTTACCTCTTTTGCTTCCCACATGAATAGTCAAGGAATTCCTCCATAAGAAGGTCATCACTGTCATTCTGGTTGGTGACAGACCAATTAATTATTTCCTCCTTTACTCAGAATAGTATTAAGGAATTTTTTTGCAAATGGATATCCAAACCTTGATTTGGCTCAAAAATAAAAAATACTATCTTTTGGTCACAGTTTATCCTCTGAATGACATACTTAACAAGCTGAATGACATGCTTGATAAGGTTGGGCAAAAAGGTGTAGGTGTGGGGCACCTGGTGGCTCAGTGGTTGAGCATCTGCCTTTGACTTGGGGCATGATCCCAAGATCCTGGGTTCGAATCCCTCACAAGGCTCCCTTCAGGGAGCCTGCTTCTCCCTCTGCCTATGTCTCTGCCTTTCTCTGTGTGTCACTCATGAATAAATAAATAAAATCTTCAAGAAAAAAAAAAGTTGTGAGTGCGGGCACGTAGACTGTGTTCAGTAAGAAATTGATGAAAGCACAAAAGAATGAATAAATAAGTGAAGGAGTCGTCTCTGGACATCAAAGGGCTTCCTTGCTTTGCTGAACAGTTCTTGCCCTTCCTGGGTGTGTACTAGGAATGTGGTCATCACTGCGTGGCTAAGGATACAGGAAACATACATACCACTGGAGAATCACAGGAAGGACTGATATTTGATCACAAATTCACCAAAAGGTAGATCCCTGAGCGGGTAGAAAGCAAGTTGTATTGAGAAGATTAAAGCCAGTGACAATGAGCCTCAGAGTTCAAGGTTGAGACCTGGGCCTTCACAGCAAACCCAGGACATATTGTACTCATAGGGCTCACTCACTAATACTAGTTTTTCTTATTTGGAAGAGCTCATTGACCCAGTCTTTCAAGTATCTGTTCTGTGATAGCAAACATACTAATTCTAGAGCGAAGGGGACACAGGAATAAACCTAATCCAGTGATTTTATTTTCCCCCTTTTACATTCACAGATTAAAGAAAAGATGGAGAACAGATGCTTTTATCCAGTTAGTGGCCTGCATAGCTCAGTAATATTTTTGGAATAAATGCATGGAATGTTGGACTCACCTATTTCTGCTGTGACTGCAAAATCTAATCTCCAAACTTCAGGACGCTACCTTTCAGAGAGGTAAAAAGTGGGTCCTCAAACTCCAGGATCCCATTAGTACTTGGGGGCAGTGCTCTATCTCTGGGACAAAAGGAGCAAACAAGGCCAGCCTTGGGTTGACTTCTTAGAGGTCTGTCTCTGGAATAATTTTTCTAGCTTATACCCCAGTTTTGACTTAGCCAAAGTCAGCACATAGGAGCCCCAGACAATAGAAAAGGAGAGGAAAAGGAGAAAAGGAAGTTTAGTGCTTTCAAAAATCTCACTTCACATGACAGTTTTTTTAGAAAGTTCAGCCATAGTGGGCACATCCAAAATTAATTTACATTAATAGTATCCGTGTGCCAGGAGACTCTCTATCTCCCAAATTGGCTCATCTAGGGGCCCTGCCTTTCTGAAATATTTTGGGTTTAAAAAAATGCCATTGATTTTACTAACTTGGATATTGTTTTTCAAGTGACAGAGAAAATTGTTATAATATCTGAATTATTTATCTTAGATTTGGCAGTTACAGCAAAAGCTAATGTGTTAGAAAAGATAAATTCACTAAAATTATTCATATCCTGATACTTAGGTGATGAATAACTTCATAATGCCATAAAACCTATGTATTCTTATGATAAAAATACCATTAATTGCTTAGGTAAAAATTTAGTTCCAGATAAAATAATTTTGAAAGGAAAATATAATACTATGAATAATGGGAAGTTAAATCTGTTTCACGGATGAAAAGCCAAATATTCTTAAAGTAACAAAACTCTTTTTTCATATGATAACAATTAAAGTCTCCATAATATATTTCATAAAATCTGAAACACTGATTTGAAAATTTCTCCAGAAGAACAAACAGGGAAAAAAAAATGTAAAAAAAAAATGTTTTCTAAAAGGATTAATGAGGATTTACTTTCTAAATTTTAAAACAAAAGACAATTACCAAAACTATGTGATATTATATTAAAAGCAAGGAAGAAATTATGAGTTAGAATACATATCTCAAAAGTAGATTGAAGCTATAATAAGAACTTATTACATGACAAAAATAATATATAGGAAACTGGGTAGCTCAGTCAGTTAAGTGTCTGACTCTTGATTTCAGCTCAGATCATGCTCTCAGGGTCTTGGGATCAAACTCTATATCGGGCTCCACACTCAGCATGGAGTCGGCTTGAGATACTCTCTCCCTTTGCTCTTCCTCCTGCTTGTGTGCTGTCTCTAAAATAAATAAATAAATAAAATCTTTTAAAAAATAGAATATACAAATACAAGAAATAATCAAGTGGGATCAAGTCCCACGTCAGGCTTCCTGCATGGAGCCTGCTTCTCCCTCTGCCTGTGTCTCTGCCTCTCTCTCTCTCTCTCTCTGTGTCTGTCTCTCATGAATAAATAAATAAAATCTTTAAAAATAAATAAATAAAAATAAATGTTAAAGGGAAAGTCTTACCATAGAAAAATAGAGAATTGATCTAATTGAGAATTGATCTAATTATTTTAAAGTCAGTATTCAACTTTCATTCAAAATGAGGTCACAAGAAATAAATGAAGGGTTTACACACAAAGAAGTGTCAACAATAAACAGCCACATGGAATGAGACTCAGTCTCAATGGTAACTAAAGAGATGTAGACAAAAGAACTTTGGAAGACCACAGTACATCAATTAAAGTAAATGACGGTACAGAGAAGGGGCTTTGAAGGCAGCTAAGGATCTTGGCTTTGTCATATTTTATCAGCGTCTTTGACCAAAGGTCATTTCTCAACATCAGTTTTCTAGTCAGTAACGGGAGGTTATTACTTTTTGTGAGGACAAAATCATTTATGTAAGTACAGTATTTGGCACATTCTGAATGTCTCCAATAATGGTATGTGGTAGAATATGATGATGATGGTGCTGGTGATGGTGGTGGTGAAGGTGATGATGGTGATGGTGGTGATCCAGATAGTGGTGAAAATAGCTGACCATAGTGAGAGTTGGGTTATAAAAGTAATGGTGGCAGTAGTGCTGGTGTTGGTGGATTTGATGATGGTGATGGTAATGAATGACAGAGATGGGGTAGTGGTTTGGTTGATGAAGGTGACTGTGATCTTGGTGACAAGTTGTGGTGGCATTTTGAAGGTGATGCTGACAGGGAGGTGGATGATGATGTTGGTGGTGGTATTGATGGTTCATGGTGTTACTTTTGGTTGTCTTGGCAAAGGTGAGGGTGCTAGAAGTAGTCATGATGTCAGGGTAGAGGTGATGGTGGTGGTGGGATCAAAACAACTTAAAGTGATAAATAGATTTCTTGGTGGATAAATCAGAAAAATTGAATGCAGAAAATTCAATGTTATTGGACTTGAAATTTATTTTTTTAGCCTTTCTGGAAAGCAATCTAGCAATTCATAACAAGATCCAATAGATAGTACACTTTGACACAGAAATTAAACCCTTAGGAATACATATCAGAAAAAAATTCCCCAAATTAAAAACTGTCTGTAAATGGTATAGCAACGCTATTTATAACTGGAACAACCCAAAGCCTCAACAATAGGAAAGTGACTAAGCAAATCGTGATACATCAAGGTGATGGAATAGCATGATGTAGTTATTTAAAGTGAAACATGAGGAAATATCCATATGAAAACAATTGTGATAGAACAACACAAAACTTTGTGTTTGGATAGTCAAGTGTGCATTTGTGTACTTTTACCAAAGAATAGAATAAAATATAAACACAAGGACATAGAGTTCTGCAAAGCTTCAATATGAATTCAGCTTTTTCCTTGTATGTATACTTGGTCAACAGACCCTTAATTTATTAAAGATTATGATGGAACCTAAATCTATACCTCACTGAAAAGAACTGACCCCTGGCTGACCAATTCCAAGGCAAGCTGCCTTCCATCTCTTCCCTGGGACCCACTTACCACCATCTTTGAATGCTCTTCCCAGCTCTCTGTGACTCATTTGGTCCTCACAATGGTCAAGGAAGAGCTTTCAAAATTGAATAATTTTTTGTTTCAACTCTAAACACAGAGGTCATAAAAAGCCTAGTGATATCTATCTGAGTATATATCTATGAATTTGAATGTAGGATATGTTTGTGATGATTTACAAAAAACCCCACAAGTATTGATAAAGCTGTAAATTTTAGGGTGGTCATATGAGTCCTCTGTGCTTCCATTTCTCTGTCTATAAAAGGGAAAGAAACAATAGTAACGAACTTATTGAGCATTAAATGAGATGCTCCCTATAAAACCTGGCAGGATACTTGGTAGCTGTTTATTGCCATTTACATGAAGTATTAGCATTGCTCTTACTATTCTATGTAATCTTCCAGAAACTATGAAGAGCTCTGATTTAAATACGAAGACATTGGGTTACCAGCTTCTCCATCTATACAATGGACCATTAGATCAGGTGATTTGTGATATCCCATGACTCTGTTGTCTAGGAGACAATAAATGTTCCTTTTTATTGAGTTCTGCCTCATTTTAAAAAGGATAATAATAAACTCAAAAATATAAATTTAAATGGATTTCCCTCCGAAAACTTTATTAAAAAAAATTTTAAATATCACATTAGTAAAAATACTAATGTTTACCTGGCTGATATATTCTAAACACTGTCTTAATTGTCTCAATTGAAACATCAAAAGGTTATATTTTTCCTTAAATATGATAAACTTTCATATTTGAAATAAAAAACAACTGATCTCTCTGAGCAGGGCTTAATTTTTTTTCCCAGTATTTCTTACTTGACTTGGGCTTCCGTACCTTCAAGTTTTCTCAAGGGTTTTCATTTTCGTTTTTGCTGGTTTTCTTCCTTTGGTATTTTGCAATTTTTAAAAACAAATTTATTTCAACCCATCAAGATAGAAGCAACATTGTGAATTCCACTTAAGAAGCAGGGTAGGGTAGGCACCTGGGTGGCTCAGTGGTTGAGCATCTGCCTTTGGCTCAGGGTATAATCTCAGGGTCCTGGGATTGAGTTCCACATCGGGCTCCCTGCATGGAGCTTGCTTCTCCCTCTGCCTGTGTCTCTGCCTCTCTCTCTCTCTCTCTCTCTCTCTCTCTCTTTCTCTCTCTTTCTCTCTCTCATTCTGTGTATCTCATGACTAAGTAAATTTTAAAAAAATTTTTTAAAGAAGTGGGGCAGGTAATTGTAAGCCTTAGGAAATTCAGAGCCCCCAGATGCTCACCCTGGTGTTTTTCTTCTGCTCACATCCTCAACACAGGCATGTTTCTGGAAAACCCTAGAGGGCGCTGTTTTCTTGCTTGTTACCACTTTTGCCTTGGCCTCTCAATGGGAAAATGGAAAGGAAAAAAAAAAAAAAAAGAGGAGTGAAGTAAATAGATCTTAAATGAAACACAAACTGTCCAAGCCTGAGGGGAATGAACGTATCAAGTCTAAGTTCCTCTTTGCCAGGTGAGAATGCAGAAGCCCGGTGGGATGAGGAGCTTATCCATCACTCATTAGTGGCAGAGACAAAGTTAGAGTCCAGATCTCAAACCCAGACCTACTTTGCTCTACCACCTGGTCTTTCATAAGGGAAGACACAGTATCATCAAGTGGGAGGCTCAAACAAGTACTTCTGGATGCACATACACCCTTGCTTACTAGTCTGTATTTTTAAGGAGTATAGTTGCTGACTGACAGGGAAGGATCTATTGAGAAGTATATAATTCACAGGATTTTCGTTCCTGTGACTCTCTCTGCTGGCCCACTCATAACTCTCACTGGATAACTGCCTTATTAGCACCAACAGTGTTGGTTGTTGCTACTGGATGTGATGGTGGTGATATTGATGATGCTGATGAGAGCTTACATTTCTTGACTACCTTTGGTATGCCAAGTACTGTGCTAGGTGCTTTATATACATCGACTCATTTACCCCTTACAATAGCCTTATAAGGCATGTACCACAAGAAAAGTGAGAATTTGGAGTGTTAAGGAGATAGCCCAGGATCACATGTGTGGCAGGCAGGGAATTAGATGTAAAAATCAATCAGGGTCTTCATTCACTTATCTGCTGTGTTCTCAAATATCTGTGTCTATAGAAAATGAGATCAAGATAAATTAAAACAGAGGAAGACTTGAGGTAGTAGAGGTATGGCAGTTAGACCAATTTTCTTTCTTTTGTGCTGCCAAATCAAATAAGGCAAACTCCTAATGTGTTTGGTTCATGTTCTAGTTAGGAAGACGGGATGGGAGAGCTGCTTCAAAGTTGGAGGTAGCACTTGGAAGAGGTTGAGGATACTATCCATACTAAGGAAAGATCAGAAGAAAAATATATGAACTGTGGAGAGGGGGAAGAGAGAAATATCCTTTACCTGTGTTTCATTTACTTCCTGAGGACAGTTCCCTCACCTGTCGGCACATGGCACCAGGGTAAGGCAGAGAAGCTCTCTGTACATAACTTGCATAGGGCACCATAATTGTGACTATGTGCTTAGAGGGAGTGGCAGCCCATCCTTCAGTTCCTAGACTCACGGGATGATGGTTCAGCCCACTATGTGCAGTGCTCCCTGCTGGGTGCTACGGGGTAGGCAAAGCTAAATAAGACAACATTGCCTACATTGATCTGCTTGTGTTCTGGCTGAGAGAAAAGGCATCCCCAACTAAAACAGTGGGGGCAAAATTGTGTGTGATGTCTATATTGAGTGTTGCCCAAATCCAAAAGCAGGCATAAGTACAATAAATTGTCATCCCTGGAATGCCACTTAGGGTTCCTTTCCTTGCAAAATGCAAAAGGAATTCCTTGCTATGGCTGAAGTCTTTTTGATCAATAAAAAAAAAAGCAAACATCCTGATGAAAATCATCACCTCAAGCCATATTTATATCTTGGCATGACTGCACTTGCCAGACTCTTTTCCAAGAGTAATCCTTGAAGAAAGAGCAAAAAGAAGGCAAGAGAGGAGAGATAGGAAGTAGGTATAGGGAAACTGTGGCTTCTAGAAGACAGTTTTACCTGTATTATCACTGTGTTCAAGAGGAAGCTTTGGGATCCCTGGGTTGCTCAGTGGTTTAGTACCTGCATTCAGCCCAGGGCGTGATCCTGGAGTCCCGGGATCGAGTCCCACATCAGGCTCCCTGCATGGAGCCCGCTTCTCCTTCTGCCTATGTCTCTGCCTCTCTCTGTGTGTCTGTCATTAATAAATAATTTTTTTTAAAAGAGGAAGCTTCCTCAGAAATTTACATAAATTTGGAAATTTTATGCTGTGGTTCTGAATTCTTTTCCTTTCGTTATGATGATGAGCTTTCGTGGCAAAGATAAAACATAAATGGAGCCTTGGTGATCTTTTGCGTTACATACGAACAGACCTATCTGTCAGTGCCCAGGGGTCTAGATTTCTTTAGGTGAGCCTGGATAAAAATATTTTGGGGAATTGATTCTTTCATTAAACAGTTATCTGTTTCTATCATCTGGTTTGTCTATGGGAGGCCGTAAAGTTACTAAAGCTATAAAAATGCATAGCTGGGGATTCCTAGGATTACAGTGCAATTAATGAAAGCTACCATCTAAACTTTATCCAACTGAAGCCAAAGAAAGTGGTAGATCAATAGCTTGAATTCAAAATATAACTTGAAAAATCACTGACAATGAAAACCGAATTCAAAACTCTCTTATAAATCATCAGGGTTGGGGAGATTCATCTGCTGGGTTTGAGTACTTCATTCTTGGGCACGTTGCTTCCCAGAACCCTGCTGACACCTAGCCCACTTTCCATAAATAAATAATTCTTAATTTGCTGACCTGGAGCAGTGACTACACAGCCTCCTCCACCCCCGCTCTCCTCTGAGAGTAAAATGCCCTCTTGCATTTTTAATGCAACTCCCAAGGCTCTGTGTCAAGTTTCCACAAAGTTTGCCAGAGGAATTAGCTGCCCCTTTCTAAGAGGCAGTTCCAAGAGGTCAGAGAATAAACCTTTTTTTCCCCCAAAAAATGACAGTTTTTGAAAAATTAAGAAAACAAAACACTCAATCCAGCATACTGCATTTTACATTTTCACAAAGATTGGTTGTTATAATTTTACATCTGGCCCAGCACACTGAAGTTTACTTTATTTCATACAATAACAACCAAGTTATTATTATTTTTCTTGCTTCCTTCCCTTCCTTCCCCTGCAGATGTGGGAAGCATGACTCACCCTGGACTGACTCACAGCAAGTATGACTCCATGAAACGCAGAGTTGGGGACTCGAGGGGCTCAGCCTCCACGATACTGGCCATCAAGAAAACACTGGCCTTCTGGGCAGCAAGATGGTTCACTTCTATATTTGGGGATCTCTTATGGAAATGTACTGACTGCCCTTGGGTCTACGATCCCTGTTTCTAAAACCAGACACCTGAATCAAAGCACTAAACCATAAAAATGCATTTAATTATTATTAAAAATTATTATTATTATTCAAAGTCAAGGTAATTTTATTTTCTTAAAAAAACACTGTATCTATTTTTTTTAATTTAGTAAGTGTCTATGAATTGAAACTGGTATAAAAATATATTTACAGAAGAAAAAAATGACATGCGCTTGTAAGGTGACAACACAAATGTGACTGCTATTAACAAGTTCATCTGTCTCCTCCCTATCTGTGTTCTATGCAGGCTTTTTGTTTTTCATATCATCCAAAGTTGAAATTATATTCTATTACCAGTTGGTATTTATCAAAGCACTACGATCTTCCACATCTTATTCTTCTTTCCTAATAAATAGTACCCACAAAATTTCCAACATTCCCTAGTCCTTAGAAGCCCAGGGTAAGTGATCTCCAATGAATATAAATGTTTGGTATCGTTACCTTACAAATACAAGTTTGAACAATCACCTGAACTGCGTCAAGGCAGGTAGAGACACTCTGGGGAAGGAAGATATGGGCAGTGGGTATGGGGGCTGAGGAGAGGGTACCCGAATTACCCCTTGATTTCCTGAACTATCTTCACTAGGATTTCAAGAAAATCACAGTTTGCATAGAAGGTAAAGAAGCAAAGTAGACTTGGCTTCCATAGATGAATCTTGGCTCTGTTACCTGAGTCTACCAATGTCCTTAACTCTGATGTGTCATTTTGCCTGTTGGGACTTTATTTCCCTTGACAATGCATCTCTAAGGCTACTTTTTTTTTCCTCTGATGTCCTCTGCTATTCTCTTGTCTAGCTCGCCTGAAGATCTTCCCAGAGTAAAACTATTGGCAAGACAAGCTCATAAATTCTACCTCAACAGAAACAAAAGAAACATGGTGAAGAAAAAAAAAAAAAAGAAACATGGTGAAGGACTTGCACAGTTTTGCCAGACAGCCTGGCTACTAACTAGGAGTACTAAAAGGGTAGAGGAGGTCAAAAGCCTCTTTAATGTCTTTTTGCCCAGTATTCCTGTCCTGGAAGTAGAAATTTACTTAGGACTGGATGGTCATCTTCCAATTGGGTAACCCAGGATAATTTTTGACAAAGGCCATTTGAAACAGAGTCCATTTAAAGTAGTTACAATGTCTGTCTGTTAACTGTAGTTTCCTTAAGTGGAAGCATGTGGCAGTGAAGTTTAACACACAGGAGGGGTTTGTTCCTGAGAGATAACACAGAGCCTGACACCATCCCTTACCGCATGACACGATGGCTCAGCCTTCGTGTGTAAGATTGGTGAAAGATCGGGACTGATCCATCCGTGTCTAAATAACCAGTTGGGGGGCACCTGGATGGCTCAGTGGTTGAGCATCTGCCTTTGGTTCAGGTCATGATCCCGGGTCCTGGAATCGAGTCCCACATCAGGCTTCCTACAGGGAGCCTGCTTTTCTTCTGCCTATGTCTCTGCCTCTCTCTCTCTGTGTCTCTCATGAATAAACAAATAAAATCTTTAAATAAATAAATACCCAGTTGGTAGGGGAAGATGCTTGAAATTCTCTAACCTAACCCAAGCAAGATTGATTACAACATTAATAAAATTCAAAATCCTTAATCCCCTCTCTTGCATTGGTTCCTTCCAAGTCTCAGAAAGGGACCTATGATAGAGTTCATATAAACATTTGTTCTTGTAAAATTTGCAAGCACAAGATACTCAAGCAGCAATGGTTAAGAACAGAGTCTCTATTGCAACTTGGCCTCCATTATATTTTCTTTGGTTTTATATTGGAGTGGCCATGGGCATTTGGGGGCTCCACCAAGTGGGAAGTTAAATTGAAGAATATATTTTGTTTGGGTTTAGCGGGATATATTTGTGTGGTTCTAAGTCATTTCTGATTGTAGTTATGTTATATTAGATGTCCTCATGAAGGACTAGCTTCTGGTAATACTCATGCCATCCATGGTGGTGACTTACCCAGGTCACGACCTAAAGGCGCAACATCAGAGATCATAGTGCAGTATAAATGTGTGCACCAGATGTATGTGTGTAGTGGTGGAGAGTCAAGATTTGCAATGTACAGAGCCAGAAGCTAGTCTGCAGAGAGTCCTCTCAGTTATCAGATATGGAAAATCACAAGCAGTAAGTTTAGTTCTTACCAAAGCTTAGTCAAAACAGAAGATCTTTTTAGGCAGGAATATACCCAATAATGCAGCATATATAATAATAAGGTACACATTGTACATTTTAAGGGGATGTATCCCCAATAGACTTTGTATATCTGTGTTATATCAACCCATAGTAGTTTTATAAATAATTGCATTTTTGCACCCCAACTATCAATCCTAAAAATCAAATGTTGATCAGTTGTCCTAGTGGAGGAATTCTCTTTTTCCTCTCCTATAAAAAAGAACATTACAGGGGATCCCTGGGTGGCTCAGTGGTTTAGCGCCTGTCTTTGGCCCAGGGCCTGATCCTGGAGACCTGGGATTGAGTCCCACATCTGGCTCCCTGCATGGAGCCTGCTTCTCCCTCTGCCTACGTTTCTCTTTCTCTCTGTGTCTCTCATGAATAAATAAATAAAATCTTAAAAAAAAAAAGAACATTACGCAATTATTATAAAATGGAGAAGCAATCAAAGTGTACGCAGCCAAAACAAACAAACAAACAAAAAACAAGGGAAAACGGTATTGGAAATGTGTGGTAGGAACTTAATAAAACAGTAAGTTACTTTCTTGGATTTTTGATGTTTGATATTTGACAACTATTTTAAGTTGATGATTTGATTCATTTTCTCATTGCAAATGAATATTCACTTCTGTGTTTAATTTTATATTCACAATTTTGTAACCATCTGTTGAGGAGGGCTCTTTGATTACAGAAGCTTCAGGCCCCAAGAAACCTAGAGCTGCCCCTGCTCCTCACCTAACCCTTGGCACGAGAATACTTTTGTACTCTGCCTAATTCTCCATCCTCCCAACTTCAAATGCCCCCTCTGCAGGTTCCTTGGCCTCCTTACATCTCCTTCCCAGACTCTGCCTCCTACACCAAATCCCACCTTTGCTGCTACCTGCTGTGCCCCAGCCTGCATCACCTCAACTCCGTTCTCCTCCCCAGATCTGTTTTTCCACTCCATCTCCCAGAACTCAAGCCCAAATCAGGGCCTTGGCCTTCTTCCTTGCTTGGGAGAGGAGTTCAGATGGGCAGTGGAGACAGCTCAGGAGAGTTTGACCAATTCCTCCATCAGATATTCTTTGCCTTGTGGAGGAAGAATAGGCAGAGAGCCTGAAGAGCTCAGTCACACGGCGATGGTTTAGCCATCAGAATTCATGCTCCAGACCATGGCGACAGCAGGAAAAATGAGCTCTTCTCAGTTGATAAAGGGCATACATAATCTGAGAATTCAAATTTGAGAATTTAAAAACCAGAGTAGAGTGGTCAGAGGCAAGGGAGGCAAACAAAGGAGGTTGCTGTTCAAAAGCACTTTCCTAAAGGCCACCTATATTAATAACCCTGCGACCCCTAGGCTAAGTAGGGCTCTTAGTAAAGATAAGCCAGTTACACTCACGGTATTTTGCTTTGCAAATGTCAGCTGAGAAGAGTAGCTTAGAGGCTGCTCCACCAGGAAATCTTTGGAGACTAACCCTGGACCCCCTCATTCACAGTCACCTTGCCATCATTTCCCCATCCCGTGAAGATACAAGTTTCTCATCCTTCAAATAATGATGTCCTAAACTTGTGTCCAAGCATAACATTTCCCAGGGAGTTGTGACAGTGATAAGGAAATAAATATTTCTTTTTTTTTTAAGATTTTATTTATTCATTCATGAGAGACAGAGAGAGCCAGAGAGAGAGGAGGTTCCTCGGTGGGTAGCCCGATGCAGGACTCAATCCCAGGACCCCAGGATCACGACCTGAGCCAAAGGCAGACGCTCAACCACAAGCACCCACAACCACCCAAGAGCCCCAGAAACAAGTATTTCAAATGCTCAAAAGTATTCCTGTTGCTAAATCTTACCTATGCGTCTGCAAGAACTAACTGCTCCCTCCTTCCCTCTTTTCTTCCATCTCTCTCTTTTCTTTTTTCATTTCTATAAAGGGAACATTGGGTAGCATAGGAGACAGTGAAAGCCTCCAACTATTGAATTATCTTCAGAGAGGAGTTTATTTTATTTATTTATTTTTAAAGATTTTATTTAATTGAGAGAGAGAGTGTGTGTGTACAACCATGGAGGTAGGAAGGAAGAGGGAAAGGGGGAAGGGGGAGAAAGGTAAGCAGACTCCTCACTGAGCAGGGAGTCAGACTTGGAGTCTCAATCCCAGGACCCCAGGATCATGATCTAGCCAAAGCTCAACTGATTGAGCCTCCTGGGCACCCCCAAAGGAGAGTTTAAATGTGCTCACATACCAAACAGAATGACACACAGTTAAAAATCTGAGCTTTGGAGGCCAACAGGCACAGATATGAGTCCTGGTTTCAATATAGCCTCAGGTCCAGGCAAGAGCCATCCAACTGGTTGTAGGAATAGGCGCAACTTCAACAAGTGGCAAACATCGGGTTGGCTAAGTTATCTTAGGGGCAAATATGTACTGCAAATCTGTAAGAGGAGGAAGTAGTAGGTAATGTTTCTCAAATTTCTTTAGCCATACAATCCAGTTTTTGTGAAGTGTGTCAAGGGACTGGTATTGTGCGGGATATAGCTTTGGAAATAATCACCAGGCATAGAAGATCACACCGTGGCTAGTGCCTGTGCATATCCTTAATGGCAAAACATTTTTGAGCCACATGAATGTCAGAAGGCTGGTTACTAAGTTGTCTTTTGATCCCTCTCTATGTTTCTGGATTGCTGTGAGACCTGGGATCACACCTCTGTGCAGAGACACCACAGTTAATCCTCTCCACTGAAAGCAACTGTCCTCGCATTGTGGACAGAGTACAGAAGAGTGGTCCACCCAGCCTTCACACTGTTGAATGCCCTGTGCTCTGGTTCTGGTTAAATTCAATTTTCCAACATAAAATAAAAAGGGGAGACTTTTTAAAAAGATCTTCTGAGGCACCTGGTTGGCTCCGTTGGGTGAGCGTCTGACTCTTGATTTTGGCTCAGGTCATGATCCCAGGGTCATGACCTTGAGCCCCACATTGGGCTCTCCATTGGGTGTGGAATCTGCTGAAGATTCTCTCCATTCCTCTGCCATGCCAGCACCCCCTCTTTATCTCAAAAAAAAAAAAAAACCCAAAACAAAAAAAAAAGACCTAAGAAATGGAAACCAAGACAAAAATGTCATTTGTCCACACACAAAATAAACTTGGCATCCTGAAATATTCAACCACATTATTTTGTTACTCTTGCTAATGGGAGACAGTGCCCACTAATTGCCAAGATTGAATCATTCCATCTGAGGGCAGAGTTACTAACAGACGCCAAACCAATTTGCTGCTCTATAAACTTTAGAAATTAAAATATTAATAGATGCATCAGCCTTCCAAACACAGGCATAATATTTCAATAGTAAATAAACATCGTTGCCAGGAAAATGGGAGTTTTCTACTTCCTTGCCATGAAAGGAATGTGGGCTCTGAGGTACTTTGGCTTCAGTGGAGCAAATATATTTCAGGCAAAATGCACTCCCCTAGCAGGTCCCCTTTTCTCCTGAAGTTTTTAAGGTCAAGAAACTGCCTTTGACATTTACAGTAGATTCTTCTGCTTACATCTCTATATATCTCAAAGTATTCTAAAGATAACCAGAAAAAAGAAATAGGGAAAGAGTAATAGCCTCCACAAATCATACATATACTATATATGTATATACAAATAAAAAGTATATATATTTTATATATAAATGTGTCCGTTATATACATTGTATGTGTGTATTTTATATATATCTATGTGGGTATATTACATATACAGTAGGTGTGTATAACATACATCTATCTGTGTGTGTGTTCGTGTAGTATATATCACCTCATTAAACAATCTTTGAGGTGCAGGGGTAGAATTTCTGGCAACAGCAGGTATCAACTACCAAAAATTTTTCTATCTCAGTGATCAACCAAGGCTCTTTTGCTGAGCTCCCAGAGCATGTAACTGAATGACTCACTCTGTAGTTATCAACTTTCTACCAGTGTTTGCTGAGCACTTGTGAGCTTCTTCAGGGGCAGTGGCAAACCCGAGCTGGAGACTCAGTGAATATTTCTTGGGTTGAGTTATGTTGACCTTGGAGACCTGCCTGCTAGCTCTGCCTCTACCTTAACCTTAATATTGATATGATTGGGGGCAAATTATTTAACCTCTCTGGGTCATAGTTTCTATGTATCTAAAGCAAGCAAACTGGATCAAACATCCATGATCCTCTGCAGACCTAAAGATCTTGGAGTCTCTGTTTCTGTACCTCAGAGTCGTCACTTGCAAAATAAGGAAAAAGTCTTGATTTAGCTCTACATACAGGCCTAAGTGCTCTGCCCTGTGACCTGTGGCTGGGGCCATCTATAAATGCAGAATGACAAGGTAACCAGCCATATGATATGTTTAGGGAATGCTCAAATATCTTTCCCTTTCATGCTCTAACTCCTGTGACATGGTAACTGAATTTTGACACACTGATTCCTTGTATTTGTTTAGTGTTTTACATTTTATACAATACAGCAATACAGTCAAATATAGTTTCTTTTTTTTCACATATAGTTTCTTTTGATATGCAGGACCAAGTAGGAAGAGTAAATACTGTTCCATGTCATAGATATGGAAGTTGGGATTCACATACATTAATTATGATTTAAGCCAGTGTGTTATACTCATGTCTAAGCTTAGGGATAATGGCTATGAAGTAAGTCTGTTCCTAGGGTGTGGTATTGAGTAGGGGTGGTATTGAGAACTCACGTATCCAGCAAACATTGCTAAAATCTCACACATTTAGGTCCCAGTGCTAGCAGGATACCAGTAAATTAAAACAGTATTTTCCATTAATGTACTTCATGAAACACTAGCATAATGAGATTTCCTTAAAAGAAGAAAATATTGCAGTTAAACCCATTATATTATATTTATATTTAGAACCCTTTGTACATGAAGTATTATTGACAGGTTTCTGCCCACAGACCTTCCTGAGATCCTGCTGAAAAGCAGTATAGAAGTATGAAAAAGAATAACCTCACAGGAATAAGAAAATGAGACAGGGTCACCAATAGGGGATTTAGACAAACTTCTGGAGGAGAGAAGGCAGCTAGAAGCATATTGACTGATGATAGAGGACACAGAAACCCCAGAATGGGATTGGCCCAGAATAAATCCCAAGGCAGCTGCAGAGAAGGTGGAGGCCATGTTCCCTTCTAGGACCCTGGAGAAGCTGTGGGCTCGGACTTGGCCAGTGGGCGGGAGGTGCAATGTGGGGTTCAAGCAGAGTGACTCACTTGGAACAGCTATACCAGATGACAGCCAACTGTCACCTCCAGCTGGAGGTGGTGGCATTTACCTCCAGGCTCTAGAGGGAAGATTCTTCTCCACAGGAAAACATCTGATGAGCTAGGGGAGAGCTTATGCTTTCACTGTGGGTATGAGAACACCAGGGTAAAGCCTTGCTCACTCTGGCATTTGGAGATCCACTTCCTTCCTGCTTACCCCGAAGGGAGAATGGTTGATTTGACTTCTGTCTCTGCCTTCATTGGGTAGCATGGGAAGCTTTGTTCCTAAAAAGGAACAATTAGAAAATAAGACCAGAAATATTAGGAATTTAAAAATGTACCTGCCAGGACGCCTGGGTGGCTCAGTGGTTGAGCATCTGCTTTCAGCTCAGGGCGTGATCCTGGGGTCCTGAGATCGACTCCCACATCGGGCTCCTTGCAGGGAGCCTGCTTCTCCCTCTGCCTGTGACTCTGCCTCTCTCTGTGTGTCTCTCATGATTAAATAAATAAAATCTTAAGAAAAAAAAAACAGTATCTGCCAAAAATGAAAAATCTAATCGAAGAGCTGGAGAATAAAGAGTATATTTCAGAACACAGAGAGAAAAGAGAGAGACAGATAATGTGAGCGAAATAATAGGACGCAGAAGCCAAACCTGGAATGGACAATATCCGACTAATTAGGGTTACGAAGAGAAAGGCCAAAGAGCAGGGCTATGCATGACACAACACATGCTCAGTACCAGCATTCCTGAGCCAGACCCCAGGTAGGCAGAGTGCCTGGCCCTGGAGCTGGCTGCCATGCTAGTAGCACAGAGAAAACCCATCAAGTGCAATGCCAGGTGTTTAAAGGAAATAAGAGGATAAGGGAATAGAGCAACGGAAGGTGCTGCTTGGGTCGTGAGGAGGTGACAGCTGACACAGAATCAAGTGAGCAATCAGTCATGTTCCATCAGTGTTTGTGAACAAATCAAGGGAGGAAAGTATGCAGATGGAAGAGTGATGGGGGGCTAATATAATCTCCCAGTCTGGCATAATTAGAAAAGGGCCTCCGATCCCACCCAGTAAATCCACTTTAATCGCTGGGGTTGGCATTAGCGATTTCAAGGCACACATCTGATGTGTTGGGAAACACCAGGCAAAGCTTGATCGCAGTCTGTGTTTCTCTTCTTCTAGAACTGTTTCCTCCAACGCTCCTGGGACTGGGGTTTTATACTGTGGCTATTTTTAGTTGCTTATCCGCAGTGGCTGCTGGGACCTATTGCCTCAAGAGGTTGAGGAGAACTTTCCCCTGGGGCAGAGGCATTCCATTCTGTAATCTTGCCCTGAAGAGCTCTCTAATTGAGATTTGACAGTTTGAGACTGAGAACTGGACACCTCCTTCATGAAATGCGAGATCGGGTAGTTGTGCTGTGTACTCAGCAGTCAGCAAGAAGCTGGCCAGATTGTTTTGGTCGGTAGATTCATAGTTGCCATCCAAGACCTTTCGCTGAGATAAGGAGACTGTTTTGCTTTCGGGTTGATTGATGCTTAGAAAGTCTTGGTTGGGGGAGGTCCAGGGAGGATGCCCCTCATTGATTTTTCACAAAGGTCTCTCAGAGCCTGTGCTTCAAACCACATGTCCCTTCCTTACCAGCCAAACAGGACACTGACTGGCATTCAGGAAAGCCACTTGAAAGGTCTGGTTGGGAGATTCTGAGCTAGGTACTTAATCTGGGAATGCTGACACTTCCTTCTATGCTCCATGATAATAGAGGCAGAAGTAGCCATAAAACCCCGTCCCAAAGCACATTTCTGACCTTGCAATTTCCTAGTTCAAAACCCTTGGGAACTCCTTGCTGTAAACAAAATATACTCTATAAATCTTAGTTGCAATTCTAGGCCTTCTGCAGTCCAAAACAATCCCCAGGGATAATTTTGTTTCTCCATGCCTCTACCTTCAGTCCTTTCTGCTCTGTCCAAAGGAATATTTCTTTGGATATTTGAATATTCCCTAAAAACGTATATTCCCATCTCCATGCCTATTATGTACTGAATGTTTGTGTCCTCTCAAAAGTCATATGTTGAAGCCCTGAGTTCCAGTGTGGTTGTATTTAGAGATGGGGTCTATAACGAAATAATTAAGGTAAAAGGAGGTCATAAAGGTGGGGTCTTGAACCAATAAGAGGGGTCCTTGTAGTATAGAAAAGACACCATAGAGCTCACTCGTCTCCCTGTGAGGACACAGAGAAAAAGGCTGCCATCCAAAAGAGATGAAGGAAGCTATCACCAGGACCTTAGATTTCTAGGCTCCAGGACTGTGAGAACATAAATGGCTGTTGTAAAACCTCCTAGTCTGTGATATTTTGTTACACAGCCCAAGCCAACTGATACAGTGCCCTTGTGTGTACAGTCCCTCTTCACACACTATTTCCATTAGACCAAATCTTTCAAAGTTCCTGCGTAGGATTTTTTTCACTTTCTGTCTGAGTCTGAGTAATAGTGACTTATAAATATGAAATCATTCCTACTGAGCTGAAAGTTCTTGAAGTCCTGGATGTTACTCATCTATGTGTGTCACCCATAACTATCCAACCAGCATCTCTAACATGTGAAAAATGATAGTTATCCTTTTATTGAATGCCTTCTCTGGGTATGTGTGTAATGCTTTCTATACGTACTTGGAACCTTCACAATCACCACATGAGGAAGGTATTTTGATTCTCATTTTTTTTTAATGGTGAAGCTTACTGTAAAATTCTATTTATATGAGGTCTCTAGAATAGCCAAACTCATCAAGACAAAAATCAGGATGGTAATTGTCAAGGGCTAGCAGGGAGAGGAAAGGAGAGTTAGGATATTACAGGTACTGAATTTCTGTTTTGCAAGATGATGAGAAATTCTGTGGATATATAGCAGTGGTGATAAACCATGACAATGTGGAATGTATTTAATGCCACTGAACAATACATTTAAAAAATGGTTAAGACATTAAATTTTATGTTACATGCATTTTCCCACAGTTTTTTAAAAATGGTGAAACTGGGATCCCTGGGTGGCGCAGCGGTTTGGCGCCTGCCTTTGGCCCAGGGCGCGATCCTGGAGACCCGGGATCGAATCCCACGTCGGGCTCCCGGTGCATGGAGCCTGCTTCTCCCTCTGCCTGTGTCTCTGCCTCTCTCTCTCACTGTGTGCCTATCATAAATAAATAAAAAAATTAAAAAAAAATATTTAAAAAAAAAATGGTGAAACTGAGTCTAAAGTAATTTACCCAAGCCATCCAGTTAAAAAGGGGAAATGCTTGGATTTGAGCCTTCTCTGCCCACTCTGTTTTGTGTCATGTTGGTGCATCTTCTGTCCCCCTTGCATAAATGTTGGTGTTCCTCAATGCTTTATCCTTAGCTTTCTTGGATTTGGGGTACAAAATTAGATAAAGATGGCATCTTTAGGCAAACAAAGTAGAATACTGTGCTCCCTTTCTTCAGAAGCAGCCCTACAGACACCTGGTTTCTTGAGTAGACTTGGTTGGATACCAGCCCTACCTCCCTTAGACAAGCACCCTTGCATGTGGTACAAGCTATACAATTAGTGCTGGGTGGAGTGGGTTGTCCCAGCTTATGAAAGCCAACTGTTTACACCTCTTCCCAACTTGCTGTTCAGTGATGCCACACTGGCAGCTTGCAATTGGCTTTGGTGGGAATATTTACACTATTATGCTGAGTGAAGTAAGTCAATCGGAGAAGGACAAACAGTGTATGTTCTCATTCATTTGGGGAATATGAATAATAGTGAAAGGGAATATAAGGGAAGGGAGAAGAAATGTGTGGGAAATATCAGAAAGGGAGACAGAACATAAAGACTTCTAACTCTGGGAAATGAACTAGGGGTGGTGGAGGGGGAGGAGGGCGGGGGTGGGGGTGAATGGGTGATGGGCACTGAGGGGGACACTTGATGGGATGAGCACTGGGTGTTATTCTGTATGTTGGTAAATGGAACACCAATAAAAATTAATTTATTAAAAAAAAACTATTGAAACCAGCAAATACTAAAAATTGAGACTTTTCTCCTTAGAGAAATTGTTTCTAATCATTTACTAGCACACCACTGTGCACAATGTGTACATTGGCTTCATTGAAGTCCTTACTCTCTTCTGGTATGAACTTCTTTACATCAATTACTACAACTTTTATTTCTACATACCAGTGAGATGTCTATAGCTAATCTTGTCCCTCTTTCTACTTTTACACCCATATGTCTGCCTGCCTATTGGGCACATCAACTGGTATAGGCCAGGGCACATTAAAATGTTGAAAACAACTCCCTTTACCTAAATCTTCTCCTCCCTAATCTGTCATATCATAATACATATGGTCTCTCATACCCTTTTTTTTTTAAGATTCTTTATTTATTTATTCATGATAGACACACAGAGAGAGAGGCAAAGACACAGGCAAAAGGAGAAGCAGTCTCCTTCCAGGGAGCCTGATGCGGGACTTGATCCCAGGACCCTGGGATCATACCCTGAGCTGAAGGCAGACCTTTCAACCGCTGAGTCACCCAGGAGTCCCGGGTCTTCCATATCCAAGTATGTACTCAGTCTCAGATGTTCTAGATTCTAAATAATTTTCACTGACTGTATATTTTTCATTGCTCTTTGTATTAGTCCAGACTCTCATAGCCTCTCACCTGTGATATAATTTTGATTGTTCATCGTAGCCAGCTAACTGGTCTACCAGCTTCCATACACCTTATTGTATCAAAGTTTTATAGCTGTAGAAATGTGATCAGTCCTGATTCTGCTTTATCTTTCATTACTCCCCATTAACAACAAGGTAAAATCTAGCTTCCCTAGTTCAGCACACAAAACCTTCCACTAAAAGTTAGGGAGCTAAACCTCATTTTCGGTATCATTTACTCACTGCAGTCATCATTTACTCCTGCAACACAGTCTCTGAACCACTTGCTGATTCTAAATGCCCTCAGCTTATTGCCATTGATACCTGATTTGCATACCTCTCCTCTGCTCTATCTGGGTTCCTACATGACCTTTAGAATCCAACTCAAGTGTTGAATTGTGAAATCCTCCTGGGCCTCCTGTCTCCTCCTGAAAGATCAATCACTCCTTTGCCACACATTATCATCGTGCACGGTCAAAGAGTGTATGTGTGTGCATGTGTGTACATGCATATGTGTGTGTGTGTCTTTTCCCACATATGTTGAGTGTTTGTGAGATTCTTGTTCATTTTTATCATTTTAGTACCTCACAGAATCCCTGGCTTATAGCAGGTACTAAATATAAACTACTTGGAGATGCAAATTTAAGTTAAAATAAAATGATTTCTGTTCTTAATGATTAGAAAATTTAGAAAGAATTTTCCATCTATTGAGCTCATGGCATGTATCAGTGATCCAGTTAAGCACTTCACTCTCCATAACAAGCTACTGCGGTAGATACCATACCCTATTCTCCAAATAGAGATATTAGTGATCAGGGATGTCAATCAACTTCCTTCAAAGTTAAATAGTTAGTAAATAGTAAATCTGATATTTGAACTCCATTCTAACTTTAAATTTAGTGCTTTTCCCACTATGCCATGATTCAGTTTAACAAGGAAAACCTTTGTGGGAACAAGTAGTGATGATTGAATGTCATAGGGGCACTATCTAGAATATGTGTGAAGTGCCATAGGCACAATCTGAAGGGAGTCACCGGGTATGAGAGGGAGAGGACCAGGGAAGTCTTTTACTGTGGAAGTGAGCTTGTGCTCTGTGGCAGATATTGCAGAGAGGCTCACTCAAATCTTTCTAAACTCTCCTGGCATGGCTTCCTATACTGTAGAGATCCCTTCACATCCCTCCCTCCAAAAGTTATATTTCTTAGACTCTCTTGCAGCTAGGGTCTAGATGTCCTCAATTGCACTAAACAATTGCATTATGTGTGAGAACGGATTGGCAGAAGGGAGCATCACATAGCAGCAGTGTGCATGACATATGAGATCTAATGACAAGCACCGTGGCAGAGGTATTGGGTTCTCTGGGTTGCAGATCTGGTGGGAAGTTTAGTGCCTAACCCTTGTGTCACAGAGGCCAACAGCAAGCAGTGGGGTTTCCTCTAGAATCATCCTAGAATATGGTTCAGTGTTTCTCTAGGTTGCTCTGTCCTTGGGTGTATATCACTTAAGCCTGGCCCCTGACTATCCCAGAAAAATCTGTGAATTTCCTAACACCCTGAATAAATCCCTCTCTGCTTAAACTACTAGAGGGGATTCTGTTGTCTGCAACTAAGACCACTTACCAATACAAGAACTGTTGTGGGCAATGATGGGCTTGCTCCCCATCCTCAAGGAGAGATTATTGTAGAAGTGTACAGCCTGTCTTAGCTATTTCAAGAACAAGACCACACTGTACATTACTTAGCAATTTGAGCTCAGTGTTAGGGTTTAAAACAGATACACAATCGTGTTTTATTTGTATAGTTTCTGTTTGGTTTTGTGTTTAAATTAATTCAAAAGGTATGTTATTATCTCTATAGATAGAACCAGTTCAGGCTGGAGGAAATCTTGCTTCCTTCTTAATGTGAAATTAACCTGAGGAATTGAGTAGCAGCAATGTGGCTCCTTCTCAGAGAGGGTGATAACAAACCTAACTTGTCTATATTTGAGTGAGCTCCCACTGCATGCCAGGAACTGAGTTAGATAACCACAGTTTAATCTTCCAAGCAAGTCCGTGACATGGGCATGGATGGAAATTGGGGCTCTAAGAGGTGAGGAGATTTGCCCTAGTTCAACTGGTTTATAAATATCTTCACTGGGACAAGAACCCAGGTTTAACTCAGAAACCCATGTTGCCAGTCTGCTTACAGCAGGAAAGAGGAAGAAAAGTAGGATCCTCAGCACTAAAACAAGACGCTCATTGGAAAGAAAAGCCCCAGCAACACGGGAGACGGGGAATTGAGGGCAGGTGGCAGGCATAGTTTGTTGCCTATGCAAGAGCACTACCCTTCAACCTTCCTTAACATATCCCTGCTTTTTCCAGGTGCTAGGGGAGCTGCTTTACCTTGTGGAAGGTTGATCCATCCCCTGATCTACAGTATGGCCCCCTGTGTGACTGAGAAGAGTGGAGAGCTACTATGTAGCTCATCATGGAGTCAGCTGACCTAACCCCAACAGCCAGGCTCCAGGCTCTCATCACACATGAAAAATAAGCCCTACTTTTGAAGCCATCATCACATTCCTATAATGAGCAAACAGAAGCCTTTCTAGCTCATATGGGGGTTTGCACATCCACAGGTAATCTTATAAGTGTTATGATGAGGTCACAGTAAGACATGAACAGAAGCCCACCCAGAAGGCAAGGTTTGGAAGTAGAATTCCTTCCTCATCTCAAGCTATGAAATCACTAAGAGCCTAGGCAAATCAGAATTATCTCATCAGCACATCCTGCCTGGTCCATACACTCTCCAGAATCATTACCAGGCACAGTTCCATCACATCTGGGAGGGGCAACTCTTCTTGCCAACCATAATTCAGATGGTGTTCAAGGGGTTTTTTTGTGCGTGTTTTTTTTTTGTTGTTGTTGTTTGTTTGTTTGTTTGTTTGCCAGAGATACTGTGTCCTGAAATTATAAGGATGGAACGAGGTTCCATAAGATTCTTCTGCATCTCCTAAGGTCTTGTTCTCTTAGGAGAGATGATAGACTGGCCTTTAACTCCATGGCAGCAGAAACTGCCCCTTAGGTGGGCAGTTTGTCTAATGGATATCCATCATCTGGCACTAAACCAGACACAGAGGAGATGCTCACTAAGTGTCATTTGAATTGAATGGAATTGAATTACTTTACCCTAGAGGAGCCAGTGGGAGTTAAGCATCACTAGCCCATTTTACAAAGAGAGGCCAGTTTCATTAGGGAGGCATGGACCAATGAGAAAGTGGCATGTACTCTTCAGGATGCTGGCTGGGCACACACAGATGAACAAGGCCCAGTTTTTGCCTTCAGAGAACTTGGAGCCCACTAGGGAAGAACACTGACACAACAGAAGGCCTTCCTAAACCAATTAGTCTCTTGAATAATTTAGATATGGCCATGGGAAACACATTAAGACCCAGCCTCAAGTTTGGTGACTAAGTGGACCCTGCTCAGGGCTTTACAGACTAAGTATTTTTCTTTCTTTCTTTCTTTCTTTCTTTCTTTCTTTCTTTCTTTCTTTCTTTCTTTCTTTCTTTCTTCCTTTTTCTTTCTTTCTTTTATAGAGAGAGAGAAGAGAGCATGTACAAGTGTAGGAGAAGGGCAGAGAGTGAGAGAGAATCTCACACAGGCTCCCCGCTCAGTGCAGAGCCCTACATGGGGCTTGATCTCAAGACTCTGAGATCATGACCTGAGCAGAAATCAAGAGTCAGACACTTAACTGACTGAGGAACTCAGGTGTCCCAGGACATGAGTATTTTGATAAGAAAAACTGAGGTATTCTTAAAAAAGGGGGGGGGGCATCTGGATGGTTCATGTCTTTAGCTCAGGTCATGATCTCATGGGTCGTGGGTTGGAGCTCTGCCAGGAGCTCCACAGTCAGTCGGAAATCTGCTTGAGAGTCTCTCTCTCTCTGCCCCTTCCCCCTTTCATGTTCTCACTTCTCTCAACTAAATAAATAAATCTTTAAAAACAAACAACCCACCCCCCCCCCAAAAAAAACCCTGAGTTATTCATGAAGACAAATCTGCAGACGGTTTGACTTAAACAGGGTATATTTACTAACTGCAAAAGTTAAGTCAGGAAAACCAAACTGACGAAATGGTGGAAAGATCAGGTTAATACAAATTACTGAGGCTACTATTAAAAGAAGCTTCAATGTAAATGTAAGTAAAAACAAATAGGCTCTGAGAAAAAGAGATTGGAGGGTGCAGTAATGGTTGTATGGTGACTAATTTATACCTAAGACTTTAACATATATGAACTCGTTTCATCCCCACATCAATCCCGTGAAAGGTTAAATAAATCGCCCAACATTGCATAGCTAATAAGCACTGGGACCAGGATTTGAATCACTTTGTCCAACTCCATGGTTTCTACTATAAAATATCTTGTTAGAGGTGCCTGGGTGGCTCAGTTGGTTAAGTGTCTGAATTATCTTTTTTTAAGATTTTATTTATTTAGTCATGAGACACAGAGAGAGAGAGAGACAGAGATATAGGGAGAGGGAGAAGTAGGCTCCCTATTGGGAGCCTGATGCAGGACTTGATCCCAGGGTCACACCCTGAGCAGAAGGCAGATGCTTAGCCACTGAGCCACCCAGGCACCCTTAAGTATGTGACTCTTGATTTTGGCTCAGGTCACAGTCTCAGCATTGTGAGGCCTGTGTAGGGCTCCACACTCAGCAGGGAGTCTGCTTGAAGATTCTCTCTTTCTCCCTCTTCCCCTGCACCTGCGGAGGTGCAGGGGAATTTATTATTTAAATAAATAAATAAAATCTTTTAAAAAAGAAAAAAACAAAACACCTTGCCAAACTGCCTTCCAAGATGACATGGGATTGAGAAAGACACTGAATTGCTGAGGCCTGGAATCTCCTCCTTAATTCCTACCTGCAACCCAGTGCTTGCATTTCCTTCAAAGTTTAAAACCTGCTTCCTCCATGAAGCCTTCCCCGATATATCCAATCCTCTTTCATCTTTGAATGCCTTTAGTGTTCATTTGGTATGATGTGTCATATGTTCTAGAAACTGTTTCTCTATTAATTCCTAAATGGTTCACAGTGTTAAGCCTTCTTCCTGAGCCAGCTGGTCACAGTCACAGAAAGAAACCCATCTTAGACTGCTTTTCTAACTCTCACAGTATCAGCACGTGAAGTACAGAGTACAGGCTCAATAAAGATTAATTGACCTTTGATTTGAAAGATGAAAGGGACACACAGGAAGGTGAAGACAATGGACTGGAGCTCATTCTCACAGCTATTACATTTTTTATTATAGAATCAGAACTTACCATACTTGCCAGATAATTGTTCAACCTTCACCCTCACATTTCCTCAATAAACAACCCCCTTCCCTCACTCCAGGTAACTTTCCCTGCTTTAACCTGACAAGTTATTTTGAATATGGAGAAGGACCCTGATCTATGTGGCTGGGTTTCAGGATTAATGTTCCATTCGGCCCGAGTTGCTGAAGGGGCAGCTTCTTCGATCCTCAAAGTTACTGCGGCTTTGATGGATAGCACTTGCCACAGAGAGACTCTCAGTGAGCCTGGGCTTCGCCCATGGATATTGATAGCTTTATTGAGACTCACAAGAGCTGATGATTATTAGTTGAAGACCTTTGCCTAAATAGTTGCCATTTTAAGCCAATTGATTTCGATGAACTTGTAGCACAGGTATTGTTTATTTTGTGAATAATTTTCATTGTTGATTTCTTCATTTTGTGGGCATGCCCATTATCTTGTCTCACTAAAGTCAATCACCCAATCTCTTATGTTCAGACAAAAGAGTAAAGGTTCAGAAAGTGACCTGTGACCGCACAGCTGATTGATGTTCATGCCAGATCTGAACCCTGCTCACCCTATGATAGCACTGTCCTATAGAACATTCTGCAGTAGTAGAAATATTCCATATCTGAACTTTTCTATACAGTGGCCATTAGCCACATGTGGCTGTTGAGCATTTGAAATGTGGATGTCATGACTGAGGAATCAAACTTTCAATATTTTTTTCATTGAAAGTAATTTAAGGGATCCCTGGGTGGCGCAGCGGTTTGGCGCCTGCCTTTGGCCCAGGGCGCGATCCTGGAGACCCGGGATCGAATCCCACGTCGGGCTCCCGGTGCATGGAGCCTGCTTCTCCCTCTGCCTGTGTCTCTGCATCTCTCTCTCTCTCTGTATGACTATCGTAAATAAATAAAATTAAAAAAAAAGAAAGTAATTTAAATTTAAATAGCCATATGTGGCTAATGTCTATTGTTTCAAATAGCACAGTTCTATAAAAACCAAACCAGTTTATAGGCGGTTGCTACTGAAATATAAAAAGACTATCTACCCAGTGCCTGCCTTTCCTGCCAGTACAGAAGAACAGGGCTAGAATATTTCTGAAGGGGAAATCACACACAGTTGTAGTGAAGTCAGTGAGAGGCACCAATGTCCATTACTCATCATCACCCCACATATTTGCTATGCAATTGTTATCATTGAAACCTCAGAACATTAGTGGTTTCCTAAACAATACATTTTCTTATTTATTTTGGCTGTTGCCATGTTACTGCTATGCACCAAGCCTTGGCAATAATGGGAGGCTGATGGCTTGTGACAGGTCTAGAACTTCTGTTGACCCACAGGCTCATGAAGGGATGTGGAAGGCTCTGCTATAAAGCATAAAAGTGAGGCATGGCTTAAAGCCCAGAATTTTAATCTTTGTCTTCACAAGGTGTTTGTCTTGCACAAAACACTTGGTTTCAAGCCTCACTCACATGGGGGGGTCATCTCATATTTTTGAGGGAGTATCATCTGAGAGCAAAGCTACCACTTAGCACACTTTCCCTTGTATACAATACATTTGGCCCATAAATTCATTCTGGACACTTGGGGCCTGGGTACTGGAAGGTAGCTTGAGAATAGGATTCCCTTTTGGGAGTAGGAAAGCTCACTCCTCCTAGAATTTTCCAAGGAATTGATGGAATCACCAGAATTTGAATGGTAAGAGGTTAATATATGGCATTGCATTCTGGCTTGTGTTGGTGAGTAATTAGCTGGGACATTTGTTTTCCTGTCTCTTCAAAGATACAAAATAAAGACTTTGCATGTAACAACATACTCTTAAAAGAGAATGGAAAGAAGGAAGGTCAGCAAGCAACCTTTGTCTGAAGGCCAAAATATTTGCTATAGTTGTTTCCCACAAAATCACTTTAGTGTCATTATCATTAGATTTTAGTACAGTTGGGCTTTATGACTACATTCCAAACAGTGATTCAAGTTTGAATTCAAGGGGCCAATGTTTGGAAAGAAAGGAGAAGCAACTCAAAAGGAATGGAAAACTTAAAGTCAATTAGGACAACCTCCCCTTCTGGCCAGAATGGAGGGAAAGGATCCAGACTTACACTCAATAATGAGAAATTTACTTTAAACACCTAGTTATGCAAACCAACTATATGAAATGATGGTTTTTGAACATTGTAGATAGGCAGCTTGGAACCCAAATAGAGCCTGATTGTCTCTCTCATCTGAATACTAGAGGGGATAGAGCTGTAGAGAGAGAGAATGAGAGAGAGGGAGGGAAAAACTACCAAGTATGGGGAAAGAACTGGAAATGAGTAGGAGAAACAGTCTTAGGATCTCACATAGGACTTGTAGTAGTTTGGTTCCCAGCTATCAGAGTGGAAAGACCTCCTTGAACACATTAGATAGAATCCTCAGGAGGATATTGCTTTAGTAATGGAGCTAAATTAGCTCTAAACCATTTCTAGGATGGGACTTAAGGACTCACCTTTACAAAAATTGTAAGTCAGCTCCAAAAGGATCAAATTCATTCCAAGTAACTTAGCTGCATCTCAAAATAAAGCCTAACATTACTTAAAGAAACACAACAAAATCCAGTATCAAACAGCATAAAACTCACTATGTTTGGCAGCCAAAATCTATTACTAGACTTTGCAAATAACTAGGAAAATATAATTCATAATTAAAGAAAAAGCCAATCAATAAAAATAAACTCCATATCATATATATGGATATATAGAGATAAGATGATAGAATTAGTGTACAAGGATATTAAAATTGTCATTAAGAATAGACTATATTTAAGAAGGTAGAAGAAGACATGAATATGATAAGGAAAGAACTGGCAGTAAATTCAATACTTAGATTAAATCAACAAATACCTTGAGGGGCAAGATTGACCAAATTCATCCACAAAGAAAGATATCCCTGGATATCTCTGTATCTATTAAGTACACTGAATTTTAAGGGAGGGAAAAACCTTCCCACCAAGAAATCTTTGGTGAAGATGCCTCCACTGGCAAATTCTATGAAACTATTAAAGAAAACAGTATCAATTCTACAAAAGCTCTTCCAGAAAACAGGAGAGGAGGAAACACATTCTCAACTCATTCTATAAGGTCTGCATTATCCCTATAACAAAACCTGACAAATAAATTAAAAGAAAACTACAAAAAAAAAAGAGAAAACTACAGACTAATTAATATTCCTTATGAACATAGATGAAAACATTTTAACAAAATTGTAGTAAGTCAAATCTAGCAATCTATAATGATAATAATAAATCATGATGAAGTAAGGTTGACCCTAGAAATGTAAGGTTGGTTTAGCACCTGAAAAGTCAATGAATTTATTTCACAGTAACAGAAAAATCACACGAGGGGTGCCTGGGTGGTTCAGTCAGTTAGGCAAAAGACTCTTGATTTTGTCTGGGGTCATGGTCTCAGGGCTTATCATGGAGTCTTCTTGAGACTCTCCCTCTCTTTCTGCATCTCCCCCTGCTTACCCATTCTTGCTCACTCATGCTTGCTCTCTCTCTCTAAAATAAAATCTTAAAAAAAAAAAGAAAAGAAAAACCGCATGATAACCTCAAATTTGGCAAAATTCAATAGGCATTCATGCCTTTAAAAACTTTCAAAAAAACTAGGAGTAGAAAGGAACTTAAGACATCTATGAGGGATACCTGGGTGACTCAGTTAGTTAAGCATCTGCCTTTGGCTCAGGTCATGATCTCAGGGTCCTGGGATCGAATCCCACATGGGGCCCCCTGCTCAGTGGGAACTCTGCTTCTCCCTCTGCCCCTCCCCTTCTGCTTTCTCAAATAAATAAATAAAATCTTTAAAAAATACATCTGTGGAAAGCATATAGTTAACATCAGCCTTAACGAGGAAAGATTGAATGTTTTCCTTCTAAGAATGGAAAGCAAGGAAGGAAGGAGTAAAAGAAAGAGTACAGATTGGAAAGGAAAAAATAAAGATGTCCTTTTTTTACAGATGACATGAAAATATAGAAGAAAATCTTTGTGATTTTGGGATAGACAATTATGTCTTAGAAAGGACAGAAAAAGCAGAAACCATTGAGGAAAAACATTGAAAAGTGGACTTCTTCAAGATCAAAAACTTCTCTGTTCAAAAGACACAGACTTGTAAACTTTGTAAAACACTTATTTAATAAAGAAATTGTATTGTTACTATATAAAAAACTTAAAATTCAATATAAAAAGATACTATATAAAGTAATAAAAACTGAACATCACTCATAATCAGGGAAATGCCAATCAAAACTACAATGAGATGTCACTTCCCATCTGTCAGACTAGCTAAAGTCAAAAACACAAGAAACAATAGGTGTTGGCAAGAATGTGAAGAAAAAAGGAATAGTTTATACTGTTGATGTGAATAAAAGGCAATACCATCACTGTGGAGGACAGTGTAGAGGTTGCTCAAAAAGTTAAAAATAGAGCTACCTTGCAATCCAGTAATTGCACTACTAGGTATTTACCCCCAAATACAAAAACACTAATTCAAAGGGATACATGCACTCTTATAATTAGAGTGGCATTATTTACAATAGCCAAATTGTGGAAGTAGCCCAAGAGTCCATCGATTGATGAATGAATGAAGTAGAGGTGGTGGATATATACAATGGAATATTATTCAGTCTTAAACAAGAATGGGATCTTGCCATTTGCAATAACATGGGTGGAGCCTGAGAATATAATGCTAAGTGATATAATTCACTCATATGTGAAAATTAGGAAACAAAACAAATGAACATAGGGAGAAGAAAGAGAGACAGACAAACAAGAAACCAACTCTTAACTATGGAGAACAAACTGATGGTTCCAGAGGGGAGGTTGGAGGGGGGATAGGGGAAATAGGAGATGAGGATGAAGGAGGGTGTTTGTTGTGATGAGTACTGCATGTTGTATAGAACTGTTTAATCACTATATTGTATACTTGAAACTAATATAACACTGTATAAGGATGCCCGAGTGGCTCAGTGGTTGAGCATCTGACTTTGGTTCAGGGTATGATCCTTGTCACGGGATTGAGTCCTGCATTGAGCTCCCTGTGAGGAGCCACTTCTCCCTCTGTTTATGTCTCTGTGTCTCTCATGAATAAATAAATAAAATCTTTAAAAAATAACACTGTATGTTAACGTACTGGGATTAAATTTTTTAATGTAAATTAAAGCTATATAAGGAAACACCACTATACATTTACCAATATGCCTAAAACTTAAAAGATTGAAAATACTAAGTATTTCAATACTATGGAAAGAAAGTGACTAGAAATCTCATACAAATTATGGCAGTCATTTGGAAAACAATTTGAAAGTTTTTAATAAGGATAAATACCCACTGACCATATGAGCCAATAATTCTGCTCCTAAGTATTTGCCCAAGAGAAATGAAAACATAATCAATACAAAAGCTTATGTGTGCATGTTTAGTCACTTTATTATTATAGCCCCAAAGGAGAAAGAACCCGAGTGTCCATCAACTGATGAATATATAAACAAATTGTGGTGTATTCATACAATGGAATACTACTTAGTAATAAAAGGGAGCTATATATATAAACATGGATGAGTTCAAAAGCATAATGCTAAGTGAAAGAAACCACACACAAAAGATTACACAGAGTTTAACTCCATTTATATAATATATATTTTTAAGATTTGATTTTATTTATTCATGAGACACAGAGAGAGAGAGAGAGAGAGGCAGAGACACAGGCAGAGGGAGAAGCAGGATCCCTGCGGGGAGCCCGATGTGGGATTCGATCACAGGTCTCCAGGATCACGCCCTGGGCTGAAGGCCTCGCTAAACCACTGAGCCACCCGGGCCACACTTATATGATATTTTTTAAAAAGCAAAACTACAGCAATAGAAAGAGGATCAGTGGTTTCCAGGAGTCAGAGGATGGCTGGGAGGAGATTCATGGCAAATGAACAGGAGGGAATGTTTTGAGATGATGGAAATGTTTTACATGGTGAGTGTGGTGGTTGTTACACAATTATATACACTTGTCAAAACTTATTGAAGTGTACACTTAAAGTTGCTAGATGTATGCAAATTATACCCCAATAAATTTGCCCCAAGGAAGGAAGGTATAGAATAGGGTATATGGTAATATCATAAGTATTAAATAAAATGGAGAAAAAGGAGATAATTTCAAATATTGGACATACATATATATGCTGGAATGTGCACAGCATATCTCAAGAAGTATATACATGAAATTTTAGAATGAATTTTAGTATGATGGAGGAGAGATTCCATTTTTTCCATCCTCAAATTTTGAATCATGCAAATAACAAACCTATTTAAGGGGGAGAAAAGTTCCAAAACCTAATATTATTCAGTATGATTTGAGTCAAAATCCTGTTTCTATGTGAGAACATCTTTCTTTGTTACTCATCATTTCCTCCTTCCCTTACTTTAAAAATCACAGGACTGCCTAAGAGTAGGTTCAATATATACTTCAAAGTAGGGGAAAAATATAAACTCAAGATGTGACAGATGGAGGGTCCCCGTGGGTTGGAGACAATTTTACTGTAGGGTAGAACGGAGTTCTAGGCATGGCAGGTTAGAACCAGTGGGGCTTCTTGGGCTCATCTCATACAACCGTCCTTTTTACAGGTGAGAAATCTAAGGCCCAGAGAGTGCATGTGACTTCCCCAATGTTGCACAGCTAGTCAATGTCAGAATCCAGATGGGAATCTAGCTCCTCATTCTTATTACAGAAATAATACCAGGAGATCAGGTATTTGAACCACACCATGGTTCAAAGTAAACGTTCAGTAAATAAGAATTTCCCCTTTGGTTCTTCCCTCTATATCAGCTGGTTTCTCATCAGAACTCACCATCCACCCACCCCTACCTCAAAGTCAAATATCAATGGAGGCAGCGTCATAAGAGCCGTTGCTTTAACGCTGAGCACATTTCCCAGAGAATACAAATAAGGTTTTTCTTCAGAAAAGAACTGCTCTTCCCATAACCTGTTCAATTTCAATCAATTTGACAAATATTTAAGAGACCCAACTATGGGCCAGGATCCATGCTAACAGTGAGTGTACCTACACAGGTGAGTAAGATGCGGCCCAGAGCACGTTCTCTGTGGAGCTTTCAGACCAATGAAGAGCAGCCCTGATGACTGCAATATTAGGTGACAGCTGCTAAGATGGAGGTAAGCACTAAGGGAGTATCACACAGAACAGCCTGGAGGTTTAGAATTGGCTTCCCAGGGTATTCAAGGCCAGAAAGATGAATGGAAGTTGGTCAATTGACAGAGGGGAGGAAATGCTATAGACAGAGGAGTCCGTATAGGCAAAGCCAGCTAGGGCAAAACAGCATCCAATTCGCAGGGAGCTCGGCATTCCTGGAGCATAATGAATGAGGCACAATGCGGAGGGAGCTGGGACCAGAGAGACCATTAGGCTGTTGGGTCAGGGCTGGGGTCCTGCTCCAGGGTGGACTTGATGACGTTGGCAAGGGGCAGAGCTTAACGCAGAGAAGTTAAGTGTCCAGTATGCAGTTTTGTTCCAAGAAATGATCTTTACTCCATTTGGTGAGTGAAAGATACCTGAGAGTTCACTTTACTCTGACCAACATTTACGGAATCCCTATGACAAGGCCAGCAGCCCACAGGACACTGTGCTGCAGAGATAAAGGAAAACGTGGTCCCTTCCTCAAAGACCTAACAATCTGGCCAGCTACTCTTTAGAAAATGGGAGCCCAGAAAAAGATCCAGCATCCACTAGTCCAGCATTGTGCCCCTCCCCCCAATATTCTGATTGGCAGCCCCTTCCTGGCCAGTTGGTGTTCTCTCCCCCAGTGTTGACACTACTCACTTTCTCCTGGTTAATGTGTTTGGTTTGGCTTCTATGTCTATTGACAGACTGTGTTTGGTCAATTATATGGATGCAGAAGCATAAAGGCAGACCCAGGAGCAAGGACACATTGCATTAGCTATGGTGACATTGTTACCACAGGGGGCTCCTTGTACTGTTTAACGCTGACAGCTGCGGGAATCCTCAAGTCCCTTGATTCTAATGTTCCTTCAGAGCTCAACAAATCAAATTAAGCACTCAGAATATTGGCTTTCTGCCCAGCTTCAGAATGATGTTAAGAACGTGCCAGGCATTCTCATCCATGTCTGGGATCTAATGAGATGAAGGTGGAAACAGTCCACTGACTTCTCACAGAACCCCTTGCATTTGGTGCAAATATGGATCCCAGGAGTGGCTGTCCGTGTTCCCATGCTTCAATTCAACTAATTCCTACCTGCAGGGGCTATAGTGAGTTAGAGTGCCTCCCTACCCAAAGATAGGTCCAACCACAACCTATAAATGCGACCTTGTTTGGAAAAAGGGTCATTGTGGCTGTAATTAAATTAAGGATCCTGAGATGAGATCATCCTGGATTAGGAAGGGTCTTAAATCCATTGACAAGTCTTTATAAGAGAAGAGAGGCGAGAGATGCCTGGGTAGTTTAGTCAGTTAAGTGTCTGCCTTTGGCTCAGGTCATGGTCTCAGGGTCCTGAGATCAAGCCCTGTGTCATTGTCAACTCCCTGCTCAGTGTTGGCTGTTAGCTCCCTACTCAGTGAGGAACCTGCTTCTTCCTCTCCCTCTGCCACTTCCCCTGCTCGTGCTCTCTCTTGAGCATTCTCTCTCTCTCTCAAATAAGTAAATAAAATCTTTAGAGGAGAAAGCAGAGACAGACACCGGATAGAAGTCCATGCGATGATGGAGCAGAGCCTGGAGAGATGCAGGCCCAAGCCATGGGATGCCAAGAGCCACCAGAGGCTGGAACAAGCAAGGAAGGACTCTCCCCTAGAGCTGTCAGAAGGAATAGGACTCTGCCAATACCTTGACTGCAGACTTCTGACCCCTAGTGTTGTGAAAGAATAAATTCCTATTGTTTTAAGCCCCCTGGTTTATGGTCACAGAGTCTCTATGAAACTAATACACGTGCTTGGAGCACCACTGGACCAGTCTTCCTCCTGCTGCATTGCCCTGAGCATCCTGGGGGTAACTCATTTATTTCCTTCCTTCCTTCCTTCCTTTCTTCCTTCCTTCCTTCCTTCCTTCCTTCCTTCCTTCCTTCCTTCCTTCCTTCTTTCCTTCCTCCTTTCCTTCCTTCAACCATCATTTAAGTAGCCATGGATTGGGTATATGAGTATATATAAAAGGCAGATCTTCCTTCAGGGATTCACAGCTAAAGAGACAGATGCAGACACAAAGAGGTTATCCTAACATTCAGTGTTACAGGCTGAATTATGTTCTTCCAAAATGTGTATGATTAATACTAATCCCTAGTATCTCAGAATGTGACTGCATTTGGAAACAGGGTCTTTAACAAGGTAATGAAGTTAAAATGAGATCATTAGGAAAGGTCTGGTCCCATATGACTGGTTATCCTTATAAAAAGAGGAAATCAGGACACAGACACACACACAGAAAGGACCATGTGAAGACACTGGAGGAAAATGACCATCTATCTACAAGCCAGGGAGAGAGGCCTTGGAAGAAGCCAACTCTTTCGACACCTTGATTAAAAAAATGAATTTCTTTTGTTTAGGCCATGTAGTAGAGGTACTTTGTTATAAGAACCCTGGAAAACTGATACGTTGAGGTAAGAGCAATGAACAGCACCAGAGGAGACTCAGTCCAGCCCTACCTGGAGGGGCCAGGAGATGCACCTGCAAAATATGACTTCTGGGACAGTGGGTCACCTCCAGAAAGGATAGCATTAAAAGGGACAGCTTGAGCAAAAGCCCAGGCTTTACACGGTATGAAGGGTGCAGTAAAATACAAGTCAACGTTTTTTGAGGCAAAGAGTGAGTGGGGAGTAGCACCTGATGAGGTAGGTCTTGGCTGCAAGACTGATGGAACACGAACACCTTCATACATATTGTCTTCCTTCTGGCCTTTTTCCTGGAGATAGTGGGGAGCCACTGCAGAGCTAGAAAAAGGCATGGGCAGATGTGCTCTTTATGTGGACCATTCTGGTCACTATGTGGGGGCTTCTTGAGAGGGAGATGAGACTAGAGACAGAGTGACCAGTTGAATAACTGTGGCCAGGATGACGGTGGCCAGTGGTAGCCAGGCTGGAGAGATGAGAACATTCAGGAGGTGAAATTGACTAGACCATTGAGAAGTGAAGATGTGGAAACCTATGTTACTCAAAAGTTTTAGTTTGTATAAGTGGTGATACTGCCCACCAAGGTAGTTGTGGCTATGTTGACGTGAAGCTTGCAGGGGAAAAATGTCCAAAAATGTCCCCTAGAAAACAGGTGGATCCTAGTATGGAAGTTATGTTAGAATATACCACGTTGCCTTCATTTCCAGAGGTGACATAGTCCCACATGATGAATCAGGGACTGCTCCTTCATTACTCTTTCAGGAGAGTTTCTTCACATAGTTTCTCAAGATACTAAAAGGCTTAGAGCAAGGAGCTGGTTGGAAAGAAAAGGCATTAATTGGGTCACTCATCACACATTCTACTTCCTCCCACATGGACATACAAGACATGAATACCTAGGTAGGGCAAGTGGAATGCATCACAATGATAAATAATGTTGAGGGTTCATGAACCCTGTTGAGATTACCTTCCACAAAAAAATTTGCATAGACTTTTAGAATGTTCCAGAACCTCCTGAAGCACATCTGTGAATATCCAGCATCCGAGGCTAGGAATGCCGATATAAAGGGAAGTGCCCTGGATTTAGAGGCCAAAGTCCCAGGCTGCTACTAATTTGCAGGCAGCCATGGGCAAGTTTGTGGGACCCTCTGGGTTTTAAATTTCTTGTCATAGCACCAGAATTCTGTGACCTCTTTGACTGATGGCATTTGTCCACAAAGCAAACTAATTCTTATGGGCACCCAGAAAATTATTTTGAATAAAATTGGGATTTGACTGTGTTCCCAGCACCCTAATTAAGAGGAAATTATGATAAGAATAGAAATCTTTGTTCAAACCTGCTCATTGCTCCATTTTTTATATATGCTTCATTTGCCCCATGAAAGATTGGGCATATGCAACAGGCTCAGACTTGTCTCTTCTCACAGTGTTACCAACTTGACATGTCTTATTATTGACACCAGGGATCATAGAATAGGAAGACCTTTACAGGGCTCCAGCCATTTCTAGACATCTAAGTGCTAGCTACAACTTTTAAGTAGTTCAGCCACGCTGCGACAGATCACACAAACACATTTTTTTTTTATTGGAAACTATGCTAAAACAATATCAATAAAAACTTTGTGCTGAATCCATATACTCTCCAGACCAAATATAACCAAACTAGATATACACATAGATAATATACAAATCAGCATCACACTGACTAGCTTTTTCCAGAAACTTATGTGTGCGTAGCCAAGTATCTAAATATTTGGACATATCCAGATGCTTAGTTGAATGAATAAATTAACAAAAAAATATATAGGTAATCAAAAAAAAATATATATAGGTAATCATTATACGCAATGGATTTACATCTAAATGCTTGAACTCGTTTTAGAAATGAAGCTTGCAAAAACAAAACACGAAAACAAACAAAAAGAAATGAAGCTTGCTACACGTCTGTTTGGTCCTGATCCACACAATAAGTGACAATGCTATTTAATTTGCTTAACCGTCACCGTAAACATTGCTTTACTCTTGATCTCACTCTCAGTTGCCTTCAAGATAAACTGCAAGCCCCCCAGTTTGCCATGCAAACTACTTTCCTAGGCCTTCAATCTCATCATCTGCTTGAACCTATGCATACCTCTCTCTGCTCCAGCCAAACAGATGGAGTCATACACATGTTGATATTTGCTGTGCCTTTGCTTATGCTGAACCCACTGCCCACAATGTCCTCATTGGCTCCTCAACTGAGCCACATACCAATATCCCAATCCAGCCAAATTTCCCTCTTTTCCTCAATGGGATTTTATAGTTTCTCACCTGCAATGATGAATTTTTATTTGCCCCCCAAAAAACTTTAGCTTTTGAAAACCCAGGAAGTTTATGGAAGGTGGACTGCGACTCTCACTAGAGACCTTTTTCCCCCACTGGATCTCAGTAAATGACCAACAAGCAACTATTTCTTTCCTTTTATTATCTTTAAGAATTGTGTTTCTCTGCCTTCCCTTACAGGACAGTTGGCGTTAAGACATGGTGTGTTCCTCTCTTATCCAGTACCTGGCATGTAGTTAGTATGTTGTAAATGTTGAATGGATGGATAGATGGCTGGATGGTAGGAAGGATGGGAGGAAGAAAGAAAGGAAGGATGGAGGGAGGGAAGAGGAGAGAGGGAGGAAAGATAGTGTATGAGTGATTATACGAGCACATTTTCTTGCTCATATGGTCCTGGAGAAGAGGTCCATAGGTGAAATGGGAATAACATCTCCATTCACTCAGTGGCTCTGGTCAAAACCCCTAGAGTCAGCCTTGGCTTTTCTCTTTTTTTATGTCACATCAGCAGAACCTTTGGAGTCACTCTTCAAAGCCATTGTAGTCCTACTTTGTGCTACCTCCATTGTGGTCACCATTGGCCAATCCACTATCATCTCTTGCCTAGTTTTTCACCTGCCTCCAAACTGTCCTTTCTGCTTCTGTTTTTTCTTTGTTACAGTCTACCATCAAAAGGGCAGCCACAGGGTGCCTGGGTGGCTCAGTTGGTTCAGTGACTGACTCTTGATTCCATCTCAGGTCATGGTTTTAAGGTCATGGGATCAAGCCCTGGATTCGGGCTATGCACTCAGTGGGAAGTCTTCTTGAGATTCTCTTTCTTCCTCTTCTTCTGTTCCTTCCCCAATGCTGTATCTCTGTCTGTCTGTCTGTCTGTCTCTCTCTCTCTCTCTCTCCCTCTCAAATAAATAAATCTTAAAAAAAAGAAAGCAGCCAGCTCCAATGACTCCCCATATCACTCTGAGTGAAAGTGAAAGATCCTCTTCCACACGCTCTGTGCCCATCTCCATCTCTCAGGCCTTACCTGCTGCTACCTTACCTCTCTCACTCCCCCACTCCAGCCACCCTGCCTCCTTGGCTCCCTTCCTCACTGTCACTCTGTCCCACTGTGGGAAGCTGAATAATGACTCCCAAGTATGTCTGTGTCCTAATTTCCAGAACCCATGAGTGTTGCTTTCTGTGGCAATAGGGACTTTGCAGATGTGATTAAGTTAAGGATCTTAAAATAGAGATTATTCTGTATTATCCAGATGGACCCAAACTAATCACAAGTCTTTTTATAAGACGCAAGAGGAATCAGATCAGAAAAAGGTAGGATGAGGAGAAAAGCAGGAAGAGCCACTGTGATATGATGTGAGCCATGAGCCAAGAATGAGGACAGCCTCTAGAAACTAGAAGAGGGAAAGAAATATATTGTTCCCTGAGCCCCCAGAAAGAACACAGCCCTGCTGACAACTTATTGTTAGCTCCATAAGACTTATTTCAGATTTCTGATCCCCAGAACTAGAAGAGAATAAATTTGTGTTGTTTCAAGCCACAAAGTGTGACCGCAATAGGACATGCTCACACCCATTATTCCATTTTATATTTCTTAAAGGCACTATCACCACCAGGCATATTTTGTAGTTACGTATTTGTCCATCAGTTGTTTTTCCACTACAATGCAAAGTGCAGGGGAGCCAGGACTTTGTTTTCTTCATTGCTGTAAACCAAGGCCTGGCACAATATCTGTTTAATTAAATAAATAAATGATATTTTTTAATTAAGTAATCACCCAACACCGTGAAATGGCTGCACCTCAGTAAAATGTTAGGCAAACCTGCATGATATTCACTGGTTTGCCTAGAACAGCTGAAAATGCATGCAAGTGAGTATGGACTTAGATGCAGCCAAAGTGGTCTACACTGAAACAGCTCAGGGAAAGAATAAACCCCACGACTCCATGGCAAGAAGCCCTGCTAAAAAGATGGTGAGCCATAAAGCCCACTTGATCTCCATCCAAGGTGGGGCATCCAGCATTTTGCCATCCCCCCACCCCAAAGCTGGAAGGAGGAAAGAGCCTGAACGGGTTACCCTCAGACTCTCCACTCCCAAATAAGCAGAGAAGCCCCTGTACTCCTTGCCTTCGTGTATAATTTCCATTCAACACTGAATAAAGAACGGCAGTGGGGATGGGTGGAGGATTGGGAAACATGGATTATGACTGCCATTCTTCTTACTGAGTACTGCTGAGTATCCTTTAAAAAGAGTTCACACATAGGAGCTGAGGTCTATTAGTTAACAATTATGAAAAAAGAATGTAAACCTAAAGAGTTAATTAGCTCCAATATTTGCTTTCGGGAACTACAGATCTTAAATAACGTAGGACCGCACATTACTACCAAGCAGTTTTTCCTGTTGCTAATACCAGCTGGAGACGCCAATATTTCTGTTCCCCCCCCACAAGCACACTTCTGTTTTGTTCAACACCAGTGGCAAGCTAATTTCTGGTGAAATCAATGCTTTGTCAAATTTACAAATGTCTTGATGTGTCCATAGTGATGACGATGATCATAATGACGACCCACCTTGTCTGTTGCATAAAGTTGCATGGACGATTCTGTCCTGAAAAAAATACACCTACCAGTCCTCACCGGGTGTGGGATTTTGTGGGTTATTTTGTTTGTTTGTTTGTTTTTTAACTAATATAACAGTGATGTGGATTTGGAAGTGGAGGGCTGCTTGAATGCACCTGCTTGAATGTCAGTGAGCTCCTCAGTAGAACCTCTCCTGATTCCTTCCTGCACACTTGAGCACTCCCTCCCAGAATACCCACAGCTCTGAGCTCCAGCCTCGAGTTCACCAAAATTAACCATGGGCAAGTCTGTCTCCTGCACCACATCGCTGATTTCTTGACATAAAATCCCGCCCTGTCTTCCATACCCCTTTTCCCCACCAAATGCTCAACATAATATCAGGCAAGTTTTGTCGGGTATCTAAGTATGAGTCAAACACTCTGCTAGGTGCTTTTTAAAGACTTCATGATAGGAGAAAGGAGACACAATTTACACACAAAACATCTAGGGAAAATTACAAAGTAAAAAAATCAATAAATTAGCAAATAAAGTATATTTTATTGGAGTTATTGGAAACCACAAAGGAGAGAAATAAGCATGAACTGAGTGTTTTGTAGGTTTATTTTTATCAAGGAATAGCAGTATTTACTAATATGCCATCTTCATACTAAGAAATGTGTAAGTATGAATATTGTCAGGGAGTGGATGTTGGGAAAAAGTGTTCTGCATTCTTGGTTCATAAAGATGATTTGTCTAGCCCTGAAATGCTTTTTTATGTTTTGATAATATTGTAATAAATAGTCTTTATCACGATGTCAGTATAAAACCAAGATTACCAAAGTTCTGAGTTTATATACCATAAGCATTAACACTGGCTTTTAGTATTTTACTACTACTACAACCAAGATCATATTACTTCATCAGATATTTTAGTTATATTGGTGCCAAAAGGGCAGACTTAGTGACAGAGGTAACGTTTATTAACCATGTATCTGAAGTATCTGTGACCTTGGAAATGCTAAGAAGGAAACCCCAGTGCCTGGCCGACTACTGACTTGACTTCCTCTCACAAGACTTGGTTTCATTTTTGAAAATCAAATTGACAAAAAAAGTTTAACCAGACAGGAAAATGTACTTAACGTCTGTCACACTGTCACAAAGGTAAGGATTTGAACTGCATTTTCTGCTCACTTGTAGGTAAACTCTTAAAAACATGCTTTGCCCTGGTATATAAAGGTCAGTGATTTGACACACAATTTAAATGTGCTTTCCAATTCTTATACCTTTGAGCAGTCCTGAGTGAACTCTGGCATTGACTATTTAACCAGCCTCACTCTTAAATATGTCTTAAGATCCAAGGACCATGACATCATTCATCTTTCCCTGGATGCTCGGAGCAAAAGAAGACCCCAATTATGCCATCTACACCTGCAAGTGTGCCTATCTAGAGATAGCCCTTACCTTCACAAACAGGCTTATCTCAGGGTCCATGGAAGTTGATTGATTTTCTTCCAAACCCTCATTAGCAGAATTCCTGGCGACGAAGGCTCTGCCCTGCTGGATGGTGAAGTTTGCAGGGGAAGGAAGATCTTCCCCCATCATGCCTCCATCCTCTTGGGACTCCTCTGGGCCAGTCTCCTGGTCCTGGGTTGCTGAATGTAATTCTTCCATTGAGATGTCGTGGTCTTCCTGCAGCTCACCTGGTTGAAGATCCTGGGACTCAGGACATACCTCATCAGGCAGGAGGTAATCTGCTGCTTCTGGTTGGGAAGAAGGCAAGCTGTCCTCCTTGCCCCCAGCAACGTAAACTGACACAGAGTCATACTCATGGGTTTCCAGTTCAGTGGCATATACGTGGTTTTCTGTCAGGCATTCATTGATGTTATCATAAGAAGGAAACTCATTTTCTCCTGGATCATCTGGAAGCTCATAGATGCCTTTTCTTTGGACTGTGTCATAGATGTTGTTACTATCTTCATCATTCATGTTCCTGAATCTGATAGATCTTTTGCAGGCAGACCTGAATGAACCAGAAATGAATAAAGGGATAGAGGATCCTCCAGCCCCTTGCAGAGGAATCAACAGGCTTTTGAAACACAGCAACTAGCAACAGCTACCAATGATACGTCTCTAACAATCATTTACCAGAGACTTTCATCGGCAAACCACAAGTCCATTGGATACAAGATAAAGCTTACACACTCAGTTAACTCCTTCACTCCTAAGGATAGTTTCAAGCAGACTCTGGGGTTTTCCTCACTGCCAGTCACTCTGAGATTCTTTGGTCTGGCAAGAGGTTGAATCATCTTCCTGGTACACGTTGAACTTCTGAATATTTAGCCATTTGTCACTAAATTGGGCTCCCTCTTCCAATTGCCTCTAAATGTTGACAACATTCAAGAAGTCCCTGCAGTTGGGCGGAGAACAGTTCTACACAATGGTAGCTCATCTATTACTAGGCTGAATTTATTACATAAAATAATTCTGAGAGTACTGATACATGAGTTGTATATGCTCCAGTTAGGTAATAAATTCCCTTTGCATTTCTTATCTGGAAACACCACCTGGTGATTAAATGGCAGAAGGAAAGAGAGATAAAAGTACCGGTCTATAGTCACATCAGTACAAAGAGCCCAAAATAAAGACCTCAAAGGTTTATGGCTTTGGGTTTTATTTTCCCTCTTAAATCCATGTGATCATCAGAGTCAACAAACCTTCACCAAGATTCTGTTTTGTACAGGATACCAAATAGAGCACAAATCATACATGTTAGAAGATACATTCTCTGTGGTCAAGAGACTTCTATACATGAAAGGCAAGGAAGAAAAACTAAACCCTAATGGGCACAGAATAAACTATTCAAGATGTCCTTAGTGCAACTGCCTCACGTCTGGGATAAGCAGTAAGGAGCTACATACATAAGATTGCCTGTTTGATGTCATCTATGGATGCCACAAATATACAAGTTCTTTGTTTTTAATCTGGTACTCTGTTCTGCTAATTCCTATTTGCCTTCATCACACCATGCACACAGTTCTCTTTGAAGTGACACCTCATATAAATTGTAAAGGGACTTCAATGTCTAGAAATCATGTACAAATTAAGAAGCAATGTGACTGTGGACAAAGCATTCAATGAACATCTTATCAACAAAACTCCATTGTACCCTTAGCTCCACTATTGTATCCAGGAATCTTCTGGAGCAAAGGAGAGCAGAATTTCTACATTCTAGCTTCAGGGATGGCTCAAAGAATAGATGAGTGCAAAGCTGCTAGAGACAGACATTGAAGGCTCTTGATGTTAGCCTTTTATCTTTCGTTGAAATATGAGATTTGATGGGTCCAAATCCCTGATACATTACCATAGGTTCCATAATCAGGTGTGCATAACTCAGGGGAGCCCCACAGCTCAAATCCCACTCATAATGTAAGCTCTGGAGAAAACCTAAAATGACATTTAGTCTAACATTTATTTTATGTCAGGGAAAAGCCTGAAATCTAGAAAGGCTTCACACAGAGAGTGAATGACAGAGCTGATTTCAGTGATGATTTCCTAACCTCCAGCTCAGTGAACTCAGGTACTTGCTCACTCCTAAAGTCATGTTTTCCAACCCATTTTCTTGATCCCTCTTGCCAGGCCCTCACCTGGAGAACCCTTCTTAGATATTCCTTCCCATGAAATGAAAATACTGCTGGTATATTACATATCTGTTTGCATACTGTATGTATATCTGTGTTTCATATGCAGAAAAAGAATAAGCTTTTGGTATCTTAAGAATGTTCATTCTTTTAGGGTCGTCTTGCTCCTTCCAAGAATGCATGCTTTAACTGCTGAAGTACTTCTGGAGTGTAACTCATAATCTGGCACTGGATTACGTTCCATTCTGTATTACTATTACCAAGGAATAATACTCTACAACATGGGAATATATACGCAGCATGCTACTGGGTCCTCACCACGATGACCCAGCCAGGCATTGGAGACTGGTTAAGCTTAGGGCCTAAGATCATGCAGATATTTTATAAATTTGGTCCCCTGTGTCCCACCTCCCTGCATACCTATCATGTTTTGGTTACTGATTATGATATGAAGCCAATCATCCCGTTAAAATATCAGCCAGCTCTGTTCAAACTCCTATAATGGCTCCCATTTCTTTCAATAAAAGTCAAAGTCTTTATGATGACCCACAAGATCCTACAAAATCTGCACCACTTTTCCTGTAACTGCTCCCCACCCTCCTACTCCAGCTTACCGTGTTTCAGATAGTCTGGCTTCGTTGCTGTGCCAGGAACATTCCAGAATGCTCTCTTTACATTGGCCTGAAATACATTTCCCGCTGGGTGTCTACATAATCAATTTTCCAAACTCTCCTTCTAAATCTTGGCTTATACATCATCTACTTGCCAATGAGGCCACTCTGACTGTCCTATTTCAAATGTCAATACATCCAAATCCTATCTGTAACCCCCCCCCATTACTAAAAACCTCACCTGACTTTTAATTTCTTTTTCCATAATACTTATCACCTAATAAGATGTATACATGACATATTTTTGTCTCGTTTATTTTCTGTTTTTTTCCCGCTGGAATGTAAACCCTGTATGGTCACAGCTCTCTACCTGCTTCTTCATCATTACCTCAAACATCTAGAACAGTCGCTGGTATATATTAGATATATTAATATATATCTGTTGAATAAATTTTGATGATCTTCATCCTTTGCTGAACACAAGTTCTATTAGAACAGAGCCCAGGACTATTTTGCCCATCAGTATACATCTAAAATTCAGCAGATGATTGACACACCATTGATGCTTATTAAATATTTGTCTTATAAACAACTAAAGTGGAGGAGATGTATCTAGAATTCATATCCTTTTATTCATGGTCTATTTTTCTTTCTGTATTATGTGTATAAACATTATATTCTCACTATATTTAAATTCTTATAGAAATAAAACTAACATCTGGGTATTCCACAGCACTTTGTATAAAGTAAGTTGGTGGGACACCTTGGTGGCTCAGCAGTTGAACATCTGCCTTCAGCTCAGGGTATGATCCTGGACTCCTGGGATGGAGTCCCACATCAGGCTCCTGGCATGGAGTTTGTTTCTCCTTCTGCCTATGTCCCTACCTCTGTGTGTGTGTGTCTCTTAGGAATATATAAATAAAATCTTAAAAAAAAAAAGGCAACTTGGTTGCTTACTTGTAAAAGAGAGTATATCAATCAATTAATCAGTCAAAAATATTTCGAGGGCTTCATATATATGTTAGGAAAAGAAAGGAAAGAAAACACATTATTTTCTTTCTTTTCCTCACTTTGGTTTTACTTTGCTTTTTTTTTTTTTACCTCAAGATAATTACGATGGATAAATTGGTATTCAGTTTTCTTTCCTAATATATGCATTTAAGACTATTAATTTTCCTCTGTGTACAGCTTTTTCTGCATCCCACAAGATTGTCTATGTTTTATTTTTATGATCATCCATGTCAAAAGGATTTAATTCTTATTTTGGTTCTCTTGGTTTTTGTTTTATGTTTTTAAGGTTATTTTATTAGGTGCACACAGATTCAGAACTGTTATATCATCTTGGTAAATGGGCTATTTCTTCATAGAAAATGCCCTCTTTACCTCTAGTAATATTTTTTGCCTTCTTCTTATATCAACTTTCTTTTAGTTAGTGTTTAAGGATATATTTTCTCAAGTTTTTATTTTCAACTTTTGTGTGTCCTTATATAATAAGCATTAGATAGTTATATTTTTATCCAGACTGTCAGTCTTTGCCTTTAATTTGAGTAGTTGGTCTATATATATTTAATCCAATTGCAATGCATTTAGGTTAGATATATTATAATTTCTATCTTTAAAAATGAGCAAAAAACTTGAATAGAAATTCCCCCATAGGGGCAACTGGGTGACTCAGTGGTTGAGCATCTGCCTTTGGCTCAGTCATAATCCTCGGGTCCTGGGATAGAGTCCTGCATAGTCTCCCTCTGCCTATGTCCCTGCCTCTCTCATGAATAAATAAATAAAATCTTTTTTGAAAAAAGAAATTTCACCAGAAAGTAACATAAGAATGTTATTAAATAAGGTCTTTAAAGAGGGAAATGCAGTTAAATGAAGTAACTTCATACCACTAGAACAGCTAAAATTAAAAGAACTAATAATACCAAGTGTCAGTGAGGACGTACAGCAACCAGAATTCTCATACACTGATGGTGAGAGTATAAATGGTACAACCACTTTGTAAAATTGTTTAGCAGTTTATTATAAAATTAAATATGCACTTACCCTATGACTCCAAAATTCCAGAAAATCTTAGAAATGTATCCAGGAAAAAAATTAATGTGAAAATCATCATAACGGCTTGCATGAGAATGCTTAGAGAACTCTGATTCGTAATCCAAAACACTGAAAGGTTCTAGCAAGAGGAGAATGGACAAACTGTGGTATATTTATGTAATGAATATTACTCAGCAATAACAAAGGAATGAATTACTGATACAGACAACCAAATGGATGAATCTCAGAGACACTATGTTGAGCAAAATATGCCAGACATAAAGGAGTATACTACATGATTCCATATAATTATGCCAACTTAAAAACATACCAAGGGTTACAAGATTTCTAAGAACTCTTTTAATGGGTACCTAAGCAAAATATTTAAGGATCACTTCCATATGAGACGCCGGGGTGGCTCAGTGGTTGAGCATCTGCCTTAGGCTCAGGGCGTGATCCTGGAGTCCTGGGATCAAGTCCACATCGGGCTGCCTGCATGGCGCCTACATCTCCCCTTGCTTATGTCTCTGACTCTCTCTTTCTGTGTCTTTCATGAATAAATAAATAAAATCTTAAAAAAAAAAAAAGGATCACTTCCATAGCTAATGAATAAGAAATGCTCCATGTTAACAATTATCTTAGACTTCTTCCTCTGGGAGTGGAATTTCTTGAGTTACCATCATTAAGTAATGGGAGTTAAAATCACCACCTCCCTGGAATATAGCCAATCAGGTGGAGCAAGTCAGGCAAAGGAATTTGCGTGAAGCCCCTGGTGCCAGCAACAACCTAACCACTGGTGCTTCTAGGTAACTATCAACAGTGCCATTACAAAACTCTCAGGGTATGTTAAACCAGTTTATATAACCCAGGCATCGGTTAAGAATACCTCAATCCTTACACACTTGAGGAAATAGATCTTAAAATTCCTAGTTTCAAAAAAAAAATTCCCAGTTTCATAGTTTCCTTCCTCATCCTTTTCTCTGAATCTAGGTCCATCTTTGTATCACTCAGACCCAAAATGCCATCTTTTCATCAGTTTCTATATAAAAAAAAAATCCATTCACATCCAAGAATTTCATGGACATTCTGGGGTCACAGGGAATAGTGTCACACATCAGTGGCACCATTTCACTGGCCCACCCCTATCCCACTCCCTTCCTCACTCCCTTCCTTTCTCCCTTCCTCCACTCCCAGGGGAACCATCAATTCTTTCAGTTTCTCCCACAGATTATTCTTCAGACTAATTCCACTCACATCTGGCTTGAGGGACAGGTCTCTTCACCTTCCTTCTCAAAAAATGTCTTCAGATCTTCATGTTTTCAGTACCCTCTCATGAATATGATATCCTCCATCTTATTCCATTTACATTCAGATTTTGCAACATCCTCATGAGATCTGGGGGGATACTGAAGACCCAGTGGCCATGACTTTCCATACAGAAGCAGTATTTCTGAATTGTTTGATCTTTAGAACAGTGAAATGGCTCAGCTCCGGGGAGAAAATGGGAATGGCCAGGGCACTTCACACTGAGGGAGCAAACCTTGAGCACTGCCTGCCTTACTCTCCCTCCTCCCAGTTGTTCTTATCAGTGGTTTGCAGATGATGGGGAAGGGGAAATGAGGATCTGTTAGAAATTGCTGTTTGAAAAGGGCTTGTAATTTGTTCAACATTTTGAGGTGGAGGGGATGAGGACAGTTTATAGGCCTAAATTTCCTGCAGAGCTCAAATATTTGACTTTCACTAGGAACACTTACTTGGGTTTAATATCAGTTTGTTCCAGCCAATTCTGAAAATTATCAAACCATAGACTCCTAAAATAGGCAGAGATACTGAAATCAGATCCTACAACAGGTCCTGGAATGATTGATTGGGTCCTACTACATGTGGTAAACCTGTGACTTAAAACATGACCCTGTAGCTGGAGGTAGCTGAGTTAGCAGGTGGGTTTCAGGAAAGTTGGCGCAAAAGGTTGGCCTCAGACGAGCTGGAAAAAAAGAGAGGGAAAGATAAATGAGTTATTTTAAGAAGGGCAAGTTTATCTCCAATGCCAGTACCTCCACTTGCTTTTCTGCCTTCTTCTCTTTACCTTAGCCATCCCCTCATCACTGCTTTTTCCCTCCAAAGAACCACATACTCTCAACAAGCCACTGGCTTACACTCAGTAATTTTTTCATTTCAAAAAATGCAATCTAAGCCAAAGGAATGAATACCTAATGGTAAGTTTTCCATTTTCACTCTTTAGGGAAGATCCATTTCTCACTAGTTCTCAGTTGTACCATATGTAAAATGAGAGTGATAGCATGTGTTATTGAAGGATTTACTTAAATAATGTCAGTAAGAAGCTTATTGCTGTGCCTGAATGGCTCTTACTTGGCACTATTACTACTATTAAGCTTTATTCCTTAGATAACAATATCAATTCTGTTGTCTGTTTTTTAAAGGAATAAGCAAACATTGGGGATCCATCTAAAGACAGGAAATCTGACACTATGAAGGTTATGAAAATGGCTATAAAATATAGCCTATGGCCTTAAGAGTTTAAATCTAACTGAGTGTAGGATATAATGTGCCTGCTTAAGAGTTAACTGGCAATAGGAGGTATCATGTGTAGTGATAAATAAGAGAGACTGATCTTTGGGACTGTAGGATTTCAGAAGAGGGTGAGTTCACCCTAGGCTGGGAGTGAGGGCCCAGAAAAGTGAGTATCTTGGGCGGTAGATGAGACTTGGATGAGTGGAGTGGAGAAGGGAGGGAAAGGTGTGAGAGATATGCTGCAGAGTTGAGAATTTACAATGATAGAAAGTAAATCAGATTGCATGGAGCATGTAGACTATAGAAAAACTAGAGATGATGGGCAGGACTGCATTAGACTGTGGACAACCTGGAATGCTAGGCTCAGAAATCCGAATTTTATGCTCATAGGATGATATTGAGGATGAGCAGACACATAACACAGAAATAAGTTCAATCCCATTGGCGCCTGGGTGACTCAGTTTGTCAAGCATCTGCATTTGGCTCAGGTCATGATCTCAGAGTCCTGGTATCCAGTCCTGCATTAGGCTCCCTGCTCAGTGGGGAGTCTGCTTCTGCCTCTGCCCTTCCCCCCTGCTCATGATCTTTCTTTCTCTTACTCTCTCTTTCTCTCAAATAAATAAATAAAATCTTTAAAAAAGAGAAAGAAGAAGAAGAAGAAGAAGAAGAAGAAGAAGAAGAAGAAGAAGAAGCTGAATTCCAGAACCATTTAAATTCCAGCTAGGTTCAAGGCCAAGACAGGTGCTCAGCAAAAACTATTTTCAGTAGCTATTACTGCTTATTGGAGCAACTCATTCTACTGGCACATCACAGCATGACATCCACAGTTCAATATGGCACAGAGAGGAAATCATGTATAAGCCACCTGAGAACTTCTGATGGTTCTGCTGTGTCATTCCCATCACTGTAAATATGCCCCTCTCCTGGCACTCTCTCCTCCTTGGTGCTCTACCAGCCAGTCAATGCATAGACTTCATCTAGTGGTTCCAACCTGCTGAATTTCATGCCTCATGATAATGACTCTGGCATATACCCCACCATAGGTTTCTCTTTGCAAATGTTTACATCCATAGGAACCCCCAATTTTACTGCACTTTATTACTTGCCAAACTATACAGTTATCCATACCTTGACTCATCATTACATTTTGGTCCACCTTGGCACTGTCTATTTTAGAGTATCCAATCTGGAAGAACTCAGTAGAAGTCATTTATGATGTGTCATTACTTAGAGAATATGAGTAAAGAAAATGGGAAAAGGGGACTATTAAATATTAGAGGGATGATGAGACCGATGGGATCCTCTTCACTGAAATAATCTAACATGAATGGGAAGGGACAAGAAGTTATTTAAATAATTTAATAAAGAAATTGAGTACCCAAAACAACATCATGTATTAAACCAAATGAACTCCATGCCCTCAAACTATATGCCTCAGGCAGGGCAATCTTTGCTTCCTCTCTCCCTGCCCATGGCACTGCCATCTTACTCAGGCTGGGACAACACACCCAAGCCCAGAGCCCCACTCCCAGGGATGCCCTCCAGCTGTCCCCTTGTCCTTCTTCCTTGATCAGAGTGTGTCTAGTTTCCTCCCTCTCCTGTTTCCAACATGACCAAAGCCTCCTTGTCTGACCTTTTAGTAGTTCTCTGTCACTTCTCTGGAATCTCCAATATAGGGAAAATGCAAATCACTGCAGGTTAACTTACAGATGCCCAAAGACTGAGGTGTCTACATAGCCGACTTGAAAGAAGAGAAAGAGAAGTGGACGTCCTGTAAGCCAGGCTTCTGCAGACAAGGATAAAGTCACACTGCAGGAGCAATGAAGGAACTTGCAGAAATACTAAGTTTACTTAGTAGCTTAATGGGCTGAGTATTTTTCATCTCCATTGTTCTGCCCAAAGGGAATGTGCTTTCCTTCTGCCATGGACAGCTTGACTCCATGGATCTCTTTCACCCTGTTACTTCCTCCTGTATGTATTTCCATCTCCAGGGATTTTATTCTGTGGTTTGAGAAGTTTCAGGGTGTTAGTGTTTAGGGATTTTTGTTTTCCCCAGAGACATCTAGGAAGTTTGGTTCTGTATTATAAAGCCAAAAGTGATCTGTCTCAGGAATGTTCTGAGTAAGCCCACTGCATATTACATACTTCCCTATACAACAAACATAATGCAAATTGTTACCTGAACCATCCAGGAAAGATGGTGATAGGTCTGTGGGTTTTGAAAATGCAACTTGACTCCTATAATTCCACTGGGTGGGGGACACACGCCCGAGTAAGCTGTCCTTTTGTATTTGCATTTTACATTTTCTAAATAGTATTGCCCAGAATTGCTGCCCTCACCTTATTCCACCCACACACAAAAAATGCACTAACCTTGAAATATGTACAGAGCTGTCATTTGGGGTTGGGTTGATGCTGTGGCATCAAACTTACATATATTTTTATATTAAGAAGATTTCTTTCAGATTAGAAATGTAGTTCATGCTCATTATAGAAAAAGAGAAAAATCATCTGTAACTGCACTACTCAAAGATAATCATGTTTAACATTCACTTACTTCTTTTCTACCCATATGTATATAGTTTTAATTGGAATCATGTTTTATCTCTGTATTATCCTTTTTAAAAATTTGACATTATATAGCACATATACATGAAATGGAGGCATATTTATATATGACCATCAAAGTATTTTTCAAACAGTAAGCTCAAATATTAGCAGATGTAATTTGTGAATTTAGAAGACTCAAAGAAGTCTTTCTTTATCATGGAGCCAAATGACTTTTTAAAAGGCAAAGGGTGTTGTTTCAATAAGTGACTGGCCCAACCAACCAGATAATAAAATGGAAAATTCTCACTGTTCTCACCTCTATGCACTTCTCAGGCTGTCACCCTGTGTTCCTGCAGGCAACAGTAGGTAATGCTCACTGCAGGGCAGGGTTCACTGAATGTTCTGTAAGGGTCTTAAGACTGCCTACGACTCCCCTTGAAGTCTCCCGATCTGCAGAGAGTATATGCAATTTATCTACATACATTGAGATTCTGTTTTGGTTTTGGTTTTGGTTTACATTTGAGTGCACAGGGGGCAGACCTGGAGAGCAGAGAAGAGAAATTTTAGAACTGTGGGATGAAGACAACCCCAATAACACCTTGAGTTTCATTGAGGTGTTTCTTGTGTAACAAAAATCATGAAGATGAAGGGAGAATGAACCATGTATTGTTTTAGTGACAGGCAACACAGGGAACAGGAAACTTCTGCGCCAAACAGACCCAAGTTTGCTTGCTGACCTTGCCACTTACCTTACCTTTTCTGAGCCCTGGTTTCCTTATTTGTAAAAATGGAAACAACACCTTCCTCAATACATTGGTGGGAAGTTTAAAGAAAAAAGTATGTGTGAAACCTCAAAGCATGGTAGATAAGATAGGTGTGTTCAGTGCTAGTTTTCAACCCTTCTCTCAAGACTAAGCAGCATTAGTCTGAGAGCTCAGAATGAAGACCTTCTGGAGGGAAAAAAAAGTTATGTATGAGTCACATATGGAATCTAGACATGCTAGTCTCTTAATGAGACTTAGCTCTACTCCACGTTGCATTTATTACTATGAATTGTTGGAGTTCTTTTCTTTCAGTAGCCCTGATTTAAATCGTGATCATTACATTTTGCATTTTGCAGTAATTGTAACCTTCAAAAGACGTTTACTGATACTGTTTTGTAGGATTTGCCCAAGAACATCGTAAGACAGGTGATTATCAAGGCTCAGGCTGTTTTCCTGATGAGTGTTTATTTTCCTGAGATTGGGGCTCAGAAATTAAGGGTCCCCTAACAGCTAACACTGAGCTGCCACAGCTAAAAACTGTTGCGATCATTGGGGCACCTGGGTGGCTCAGTGGTTGAGCATCTGCCTTTGGCTCAGGTGGTGATCCTGGGGTCTTGGGATCGTGTCCTGCATCGGGTTCCCCGCAGGGAGCCTGCTTCTCATTCTGCCTATGTCTCTGCCTCTCCCTCTGTGTCTCTCATGAATAAATAAAATCTTTAAAAAAGAAAAAAACTGCTGTGATCATTAAATGTTTAAAATTTATGCCCTGTAAAAGTAGGTCCATAAAATCAAGGAAAATATGAGATGCCTATAACTGAGCCAGAATGATAGCTAATGCAATAAAAACGAACATATTTTTTTTTTATTTTTTATTTTTTTTTTATTTTTTTTTTCCATTCATCTTTTTTTTTTATTTTTATAAATTAATTTTTATTGGTGTTCAATTTACCAACATACAGAATAACACCCAGTGCTCATCCCGTCAAGTGTACCCCTCAGTGCCCGTCACCCATTCACCCCCACCCCCCACCCTCCTCCCCCTCCACCACCCCTAGTTCATTTCCCAGAGTTAGAAGTGTTTATGTTCTGTCTCCCTTTCTGATATTTCTCACACATTTCTTCTCCCTTCCCTTATATTCCCTTTCACTATTATTCATATTCCCCAAATGAATGAGAACATACACTGTTTGTCCTTCTCCGGTTACTGTGGCCAAGTTCAAAAAGGGTGTTGCCTGAGTTCTCCTCTGGGATTTTGATGGAATCTTGTCTCACATTTAGATCTTTCATCCATTTTGAGTTTATCTTTGTGTATGGTGCAAGAGAGTGGTCCAGTTTCATTCTTCTGCATGTGGATGTCCAATTTTCCCAGCACCATTTATTGAAGAGAGTGTCTTTCTTCCAGTGGATCGTCTTTCCTCCTTTATCGTATATTAGTTGAGCATAAAGTTCAGGGTCCACTTCTGGGTTCTCTGTTCTGTTCCATTGATCTATATGTCTGTTTTGTGCCAGTACCACACTGTCTTGATGAACACAGCTTTGAGGTATAACCTGAAATCTGGCATTGTGATGCCCCCAGATATGGTTTTCTTTTTTTAAAATTCCCCTGGCTGTTTGGGGTCTTTTCTGATTCCACACAAATCTTAAAATAATTTGTTCTAAGTCTCTGAAGAAAGTCCATGGTATTTTGATAGGGATTGCATTATACGTGTAAATTGCCCTGGGTAACATTGACATTTTCACAATATTAATTCTGCCAATCCATGAGCATGCAATATTTTTCCATCTCTTTGTGTCTTCCTCAATTTCTTTCAGAAGTGTTCTGTAGTTTTTAGGGTATATTTTGAGAATCATTTGAATGGTAAATGGTTCTCCAACCTTTTATTTTCAGGTTGTAGGTGTCCTTCTGTCTAAAATGAGTCTCTTGTAGACAGCAAATAGATGAGTCCTGTTTTTTTATCCAGTCTGAAACTCTGCGCCTTTTGATGGGGTCATTAAGCCCATTCACGTTCAGAGTTACTACTGACAGATATGAGTTTAGTGTCATCATGATATCTATTTAGTCCTTGTTTTTGTGGATTGTTCCACTGAACTTCTTCTTAAAGGGGAGTTTTAAGAGTCCCCCTTAAAATTTCTTGCAGAGCTGGTTTGGAGGTCACATATTCTTTCAGTTCCTGCCTGTCTTGGAAGCTCTTTATCTCTCCTTCCATTTTGAATGAGAGCCTTGCTGGATAAAGTATTCTTGGTTGCATGTTCTTCTCATTTAGGACCCTGAATATATCCTGCCAGCCCTTTCTGGCCTGCCACGTCTCTGTGGAGAGGTCTGCTGTTACCCTAATATTCCTCCCCATGAAAGTCAGGGACTTCTTGTCTCTTGCTGCTTTAAGGATCTTCTCTTTATCTTTGGAATTTGCAAGCTTCACTATTAGATGTCGAGGTGTTGAACGGTTTTTATTGATTTTAGGGGGGGATCTCTCTATTTCCTGGATCTGAATGCCTGTTTCCCTTCCCAGATTGGGAAAGTTTTCAGCTAGGATTTGTTCAAATACATATTCTGGCCCTCTGTCCCTTTCGGCGCCCTCGGGAACCCCAATTAAACGTAGGTTTTTCTTCCTCAGATTGTCATTTATTTGCCTTAATCTGTCTTCATGGTCCCTTAATTGATTGTCTCTTTTTTCCTCAGTTTCCCTCTTTGCCATTAACTTGTCTTCTATGTCACTCACTCGTTCTTCCACCTCGTTAACCCTCGTCGTTAGGACTTCTAGTTTGGATTGCATCTCATTCAATTGATTTTTAATTTCTGCCTGATTGGATCTAAATTCTGCAGTCATGAAGTCTCGTGAGTCCTTAATGCTTTTTTCTAGAGCCACCAGTAGCTGTATAATGGTGCTTCTGAATTGGCTTTCTGACATTGAAGTGTAATCCAGATTTTGTAACTCTGTGGGAGAGAGGGCTGTTTCTGATTCTTTCTTTTGAGGTGAGGTTTTCCTTCTAGTCATTTTGCTCAGTGCAGAGTGGCCAAAAACAAGTTGTATTGGAACAGGGGGGAGTATCACTGGTCCGTCTAGCTGGTCTTCTGGGGGAGGGGCCTGCTGTGCTGATTTTCAGGTGTTAGCACTTGGGGGAGCTGCTCTGCCCCTGCCTGCTGCAGGGCTCAGCGGGGGTTGTTTACCCCGTGAGGTCTCAGGAGGAACAGTTGCAGTTGCTATGGCAACTCTGGAAGCCTGGATTCAGCCTCCACAGGAACTATGGGCTCGGGGCTCTCGGTTCTCTGTCTGCAGGGCCTGGAGGCTCGGGGGCGGGGCTGCTGATCTGCTCAGCTCCGGGCAGGAGCGTCCTCGCTGTCTCGGGCCCTCCCGGTCTCGTAAAACGAACATATTTTTACCAAGTGCCGACACAGTGTGTGAGAAAGGACCGAGTCTAGAAATCACCGTTGGGGATGGGACAGTCGGAGCGCATTCTGCATTCGCAGTCCACCAGGGGGCACTGTCCCCCGCCCTCGGCTCCGACTCCGTGCAGCATCCCTGGTTTCCCGCCAGGCTAAGAAGCTAGGTGACGTATGCAGTTTACAGATTCCCGGTCTGGTGGCTTTTCTCCATCTCTCAGTTATTCTGCTTTGAGAATAAGGCGCCTCCTGTTCAACACATCTTTAAATTTTTTAAAGTTCCTTACACTCCATTTAATGAGTCTTATGTTTTTAGATAAAGGTTGGGGAAGGGGGTTGTGAGGACCATTTGATCTTTTTTTTTTTTTTAATTTTTTTAACTTATTTATTTATGATAGTCAGAGAGAGAGAGAGAGAGAGAGAGAGAGAGAGGCAGAGACACAGGCAGAGGGAGAAGCAGGCTCCATGCACCGGGAGCCCGACGTGGGATTCGATCCCGGGTCTCCAGGATCGCGCCCTGGGCCAAAGGCAGGTGCTAAACCGCTGCACCACCCAGGGATCCCGGACCATTTGATCTTCACGACAACCCTACAGGATGATTCATTTTATCTTTCAACCGAGGGAACCGCATTTCAGAGAACATAATTTGCCCAAGTTCAGGCGGACAGTAAGCAGAGAAGCCAGACTCCAACCCAAGTCTGTTAGAATCCCAGCCCAAACTCCTTTTCACTGCACCCCATAATAACTCCATTTCCCAGGGGAAACTATTATCAAATTCAAATGATATCTTCTGAGACTTCTTAGACAGACAGTAACAAAGGGGCAGCATGTTTTAAGAATGCCAATCACAAAAATCCTTCTCAGCCCTTTAAAAGTTTTTCTCTCTGTAATTATCTCTTTTCTCCCCCTAGAGTTCATCTACAAAGTAGCTTTGAATATGTTTTATTCCTGCCCTAGTTTACCTTGTTACCTAAGTAATTAAACACCCATAAGACTTCACCCCAAATCTCAGCTCCTAGCACTCATAATGTTCAACCAAGCAGAAAATACAGAGTGGCATCTATCTAAGTACTAAAACCAGAATTGTTCCATTTTCTGTATGAGTACACATGTCTGTGTGTAAACACATAAAATTATCTTTGGGTTTTTAAAAATTATTTATTTGTTTATGTAATCTCTACACCCAACGTGGAGCTCAAACTGACAATCCCAAGATCAAGAGTCTCATGCTCTTCCGACTGAGCCAGCCAGGGGCCCATAAGATTTTATTTATACCCAATTTCCATACCAGTATTTTGTGGCACTGTTGGTGTCTTATGTCTTGATGTTTATGGTTTCTTTACTATCACTAAAGAAAATCTGATGTCACTGCTAATAAGCATGGCACACAGTATCTGTCCTATTCATTTCATGTCCCGAGGTCTCAAACTAAAATAAGACCTCTCCTTGAATGGATGAAGTCATGTCAAAAGCAAGGCAAAATGCAAATACAATGAGACAGCACTGTACCAATATGACAACTCCTAATGTTGGTGGGGATGTCTGAGTACCTGGATTCTCATCAAATGTGTGTGGGAATGTGAAATAGTACACCTACTTTGGAAAAAGAGCTGGCTGCCCTTTTTTTTTTTTTTAACCAAATTAACATATGCTTACCCTAGGATCTAGCAGCTCAGTCTCCTAAATATTTACATGTCCACAAAAAGACCACTATGAGCATGTTCAAAACAGCTTCATTCATAATAGCCCAAATCCCAAAATACCCCAAGTGTCCATTCACTCGCAAGTGGCTAAGTAAACTGTGGTATGTCCATACTGTGCAATGTTGACATCTATTTCCATGCCATTGGATCCTGGCTTAGGTTCTGTCATGAAGCTGCAATCATCTGAAGCCTTGGCTGGGGCTGCAGAAACTGCTGTCAAGATGGTGCACTCACATGGCTGTTGGCATGAGGTCTCAGTTACTTCTCATGTGGTCTTCTCAGTGAGCTGCTGGAGTGTCCTCATGACATGGCCACTGACATCAATCATGTGAATAATCCAAGAGAGGGACCTGCTATGGCCTAGCCTGGCTCCAAGCAGCTGCCAGACCTGCCATGAGGCTTTCTTGGTCAATGTTGCCCCAAGGCTCCTAATGAAAAGGTATGAACTACGGACACACAAAAATATGGGTGAATCTCAAATGTGTTATATTGAGTGAAACAATCAGATGTGAAAGACTATATATGATTTTATTCATTTTATATGAAGCTGTAGAAGGCAAAACAGATCTATAATTTTAAATAGAGTCAGAACTATGGTTGCCTAGAAACAGGGAAGGGGCAGCCCAGGTGGCTCAGCAGTTTAGCACTGCCTTCGGCCCAGGGCGTGATCCTGGAGACCCGGGATCAAGTCCCACGTCAGGCTCCCTGCATGGAGCCTGCTTCTCCCTCTGCCTGTGTCTCTGCCTCTCTCTCTCGCTCTCTCATGCATAAATAAATAAAATCTTTTTAAAAAAGAAAAAGAAACAGGGGGAAGGCAGGACAGGTTATTAGGGCACTTTCTGGGAGAATAGAACATTGTATATTTTGTAGGATTTTGAGTTACACAGGTGTATGCATTTGTCAGAACTCTGTATCCTTAAGATTTGTATATTTCAGTCTTAGTAAATGTTTTTTTAAAGAAAAAGAAGCCTAAACAAATTCTGAACTATAATGACATGCTGGGATGTTTCAAGGTGAGGTGTCCTGATGTGGCAACTGGAGTGGCTAGAACAGGAGAGCTAGTTGGAGAGCTGAGCTTCATCCCTCTAAAGTATACATGATTCACAACAACCCTAATAAAATGTCTCAATGGTTAAAAGTCAATAGATGCTGACGTCATTTACTTAAAATGCCTGCTCGTCTACGTATAAATCTAACTCTTCAGCATATTTTGTGATATTTAATCCATGTTTTTTCTGCTGAGTAAATCCAAAATGGTATATTTGTTCATCCATTTCAGGTGGAAACCAATGATGAGCCAGTCATCGTATTAAATAGTGCTGAACCACTTGATGGGGTGTAGGCACGTCTGCTTCTGGGTGGAACACTGGTTCCCCAAACTGGCTTCCCATTAGAGTCCTCTCAGTAGCTTTCAAAGCAATCGCAATGCCAGGACACCATAGGACAGTTGAATCAACATAGGAGCGTGAGTAGGAGGGGGGCCTGGCCATCATACTTTTTAAATGCTCTTTTGTTTTTTTTTAGTATTTTATCACTTAACTAGACCTTAAATATATTTATTTATGTATTTATTTATTTGAGAGAGAGAGAGAGAGGACGAGCGAGCATGAGAGAGAGAGAAAGAGAGAGAGAGAGAGCACATGAGCAGGGGGAGGGGTAGAGGGAAAAGCAGGCTCCTCGCAGAGCAGGGAGCCCAATGTGGAGCTCGATCCCAGGACCCCGGGGTTAACTGAGCCAAAGGCAAACACTTAACTGACTGAGCCACCCACCTACCCAAGACCTTAAATTTTTTAAGTTAAAAAAAAATCTTCAAAGAGACTGCAAAGAAAATATGATGCTACTTAAAAAGAAATATTGTTTACAATAAAGCTTCTTAAGGTTTTAGGCTCTTTGAGTTATGTATCAAAGTGTGATAGGTCAATGAGATTAAAACAGAACAAACTTCAGGTTTGTATTCCCAGGAATAATAAGATCTCATTGGCAGAAGTTATTTTAATATTACTGAAACTGATCCCTATGAAAAGGGTACTAGTTTCCCAAGTTCTAATGTGCGTATGTCCTGTCCTGTCAACTGGATCACTTTATAGGTGAGCTGAGCATGTGTATAGGACAGGCAGCAAAGTATTTGTTTGGGGAAAAAATTGTATATCTGATATTTTAAAAATAGTGTTGAAGGAGTCATTATGGCTTTTAAAAAGGAAATTAGAATAATCCTGGCATCCCTCACACTTATTCTATCTATGGGATGTGGGGAGCAGCGATGGCCTTTGCAAGGATGACCATCATGAAAGGTGCTACCAGCCTGATTGGGGGAGCTGATGGTGCTTCTCAACCAAAAGCACAGCCAGAGCTTCCTGCCCTCTCTCCTCTCACCCCTCTCCCCTGCCAGGTGTCATCAGTAGTCAATTAGAAAGTCAAAGTATGAGAGGGGAGTGGAGGGAGCTTGTGCCTGGCCCAGAGGGTTTTTCACTGTGAACTAGATTGAGAACAATGTGTTAATTGTTCTTTGTTTGCTGCACAGGGCCTGGTGCCAGCAATAGAACTGGCCCTGAGAAGCTTCCAGAGCCCAGTGACCAGGTGTGGGGAACCGCCACTGATGGCCTGCCACCCTGCTGCCCGCTGGGGGTGGTGGTGGCAGTAGTGGGGCACACAACAGGTGCATAGTGGATGGATTAGAAATTTCACAGAACTTACAGGTTTCAGAGTCTCTCTTATTCGAGAAAAGGACAGAAAATGGGAGGGGAAAAAAAAAACCTCAGGCCAGCAACAATCATATCAACACAGTAAGCTACAGGAAGGTGGGGAGTTTAACCCACTGAACTATAAAATATGCAGAGAAGTTCCCAGAAGGGAGTCTTGCCCAATGTCAAAACTCTTCTTGCCTTCAGGTTGTTTTGACCTGCAGCACAGAAAGAGAAAAAAAAAATGACCAGACTGAGTTGTCAGGGACACTGTGGAATAATTCTTTCTTTCTTTTTTTTTTAAAGATTTTATTTATTCATGAGGGACACAGAGAGAGAGAGAGGTAGACACACAGGCAGAGGGAGAAGCAGGCTCCATGCAGGGAGCCCGACGTGGGACTCGATCCCGGGTCTCCAGGACCAGGCCGTGGGCCAAAGGCAGGCGCTAAATCGCTGAGCCACTCAGGGATTCCCGGAATAATTCTTTCAACTGCAGTGCAGCCCCCAGATTTTGAATAGGAGAACAGCCCAGGAAAGGAGCCTTCCCTAGGAAGCAGGGCTTTCTGGAAAGGGGAACATAAGGATTTTGTGACATTATCACTGTACATTGAGAGGATAAAAACTCGACAGCTATAATTTGGTTACTGGTCTTTCGGTTGTATCTATACAGGAAAAAAATGTAAATGTGTGCAAAAGAAAATATACTTTTCAAAAATACACACAAAACTGTCATGAGCAATTAAATCTGGGCAGTAAGATTGTGGAAGAATTTTCCTCTCTTTTTTTCCTGTATTTCTAGACCATCTTTCTTTATGTATGCACATATGTATGCGTTTGTACAAAGACCATGCAGGTCTAAAACTCAGGAAAAGCATGAGGCTAGGGGTCCCTGGGTGGTTCAGCGATTGAGCGCCTCCCTTCGGCCCAGGGCGTGATCCTGGAGTCCCAGGATCGAGTCCCACATTGGGCTCCCTGCAGGGAGCCTGTGTCTCTACCTCTGTGTGTGTGTGTGTGTCTCTCATGAATAAATAAGTAAAATCTTAAAAAAAAAAAATTGTGAAGCTAGCTCTATAGGAAAATCAGCTTAAAATTGCAGATGTATGCTGTTACCTGTGCTTTTAATTTTCGATGGATGTGTGGATACATTGGCCTTTGAGCTTCTCTGTGCCACATCTCTAGGAGGAGACGGATGGGGAAATTTTTTAAATGCACATTTCCTCAGGGCACCCAGGTGACTCAGTCCGTTAAGTGGCTACCTTTGGCTCAGGTCATGATTCCAGGGTCCTGGGATCAAGCCCCACATGGGGGAGTCCTGCTCGATGAGGAGCCTGCTTCTGCCGATGCCGATGCCCGCCCCCCCCCCCCCGACCCCGGCTTGTGCTCTCTCACTCTTTCTCTGTGTCATATAAATAAATAAAACCTTTTTAAAAAACTAAGGTAAATGTACATTTCCTCATTAACATGGCTTGCAGGATAGTGATCACTTGGAGTATTCTTATGGGGCCTTCTAAAAGGATAGAGGGAGAGATTTATATCTCTGGAAAAGTCTCCAGTGTTTTCCTATGGTAACTGAAAATTCATAAGACCATCAAGAACAGGCCAAGACCACTCTTCTGCCGCTCTGACCACATGTCACTAGGGGTTTTTTTTCCCTTGGGAATGGTGGAATGTAAGGTCTGTTATTGGCTCTTCAGGGATGTCAGGCGAAAGGAGGTCATTACAACGTGTATCCATCTATTAACCCATCCCAATGTGGGTCCACTCATTTTGTCTGCCTTTGACCCTTCACCGTGTCTCTCTCTCTCTCTCTCTCTCTCTCTCTCTCTCTCGTATCTTTTTATTGGAGTTCCATTTGCCAACATATAGTATAACATCCCCTGCTCATCCTGCCAAATGCCTCCCTCAATGCCTGTCACCTGTCACCCCATCCCCCCCGCCCACCTCTCCTTCCACTACCCCTTGTTCATTTCCCAGAGTTAGGAGTCTCTCATGTTTTGTCTCCCTCTCTGATATTTCCCACTCGTTTTCTCTCCTTTTCCCTTTAATCCCTTTCATTATTTTTTATATTCCTCATATGAGTAAAACCATATGATTGTCCTTCTCCGATTGACTTACTTCACTCAGCATAATACCCTCCAGTTCCAACCATGTTGAAGCAAATGGTGGGTATTTGTCGTTTCTAATGGCTGAGGAATATTCCATTGTATACATAGACCACATCTTCTTTATCCATTCATCTTTCGATGGACAACGAGGCTCCTTCCACAGTTTGGCTATTGTGGACATTGCTGCTATAAACATTGGGGTGCAGGTGTCTCAGTTTTTCATGGCATCTGTATCTTTGGGGTAAATCCCCAGCAATGCAATTGCTGGGTCATAGGTTTGCTCTATTTTTAACTCTTTGAGGAACCCCCACACAGTTTTCCAGAGTGGCTGCACCAGTTCACATTCCCACCAACAGTGCAAGAGGGCTCCCCTTTCTCCATATCCTCTCCAACATTTGTTGTTTCCTATCCCGTTAATTTTCACCATTCTCACTGGTGTGAGGCCTTCACCGTGTCTCAATTTCTAGTCACTAGATCACAGCTACAATACATGGCAATATCAAGTAGCCAGGAAAAAGCAAAACCAAAGAAGAAAACAACACAAAACCCAAATCCTGTGAGTTAGCTGGGACTCGTGTCACTGCCCCTACTCTCACTTTATAGATGAAACAACAGACTTGGATTGCTCTGGGATTTTCCACAAGTTATAGAGCTTCCTAACTTTGCTCCAGTGCCTCCTACACCACAGTGGTGACAGAGGCTGACCTGTGATGCCACTGGCACTGGCACAGACTGCAGGAGCTACTTGACCCATGCTATCAGTTTACACCCACCCTCTCATCTGACCAGCCCCTCCTCAGTATTCCAGCCCACACTGCTAAGTGGCATCCATTTATTGGGACCCAAGTAGACTGGTACCATTCACGAATTCCATTTTATTCTAATTTTATTTTATTTTGTATTCTAATCTTAAAAGTCGTTTTATATACTTTCTATTTTAAATGACACAAAAAACACGTGAATACAGAAACAATATAAGAAATCCAAATAACATAAAAGAATATAAAATAAAAGGTGAAAATTCTTTTTTTAAGAGTTGATACTTTATTTTTTTTAATTTAAATTCAAGTTAGTTAACATAAAATGTATTATTAGTTTCAGGGTAGAGTTTAGTGATTCATCAGTTGCATACAATACCCAGTGCTCATGACATCACATACCCTCCTTAATGCCCAACACCCAGTTACTCCATCCCCCACCTACCTCCCCTACAGCAATCCTCAGTTTGTTTCCTAGAGTTAAAAGTCTCTTATGGTTTGCCTCCTTCTCTGTTTATACCTTATTTTATTTTCCTTTCCCTCCCCTATGTTCATCTGTTTTGTTTCTTAAATTCTACATAGGAGTGAAATCAAAAAGTATTTGTCTTTCTCTGACCTATTTCACTTAGCATAATACCCTCTAGTTCCATTCACATCATTGCAAATGGGAAGATTTCATTCTTTTTGATGGCTGAGCAATGTGAAATTCTTCTTAACAATCTCACTGTTCTCCTCTACCTCCTGCCTCAAGACACAAACCCTTAGCCTCACTCACCTCGTTGGAGGTAACCACCAAGATCACTGGTACATATTATCCAGTAAAGCAATTGTTAAAGTTGTTGCTATGGACATATGCTTCCTGTTCTCCTAGCTCTTTCTAGTTGAATGTTATATAAATATGAGGGCCTAAGCTAGGCTAGCTTATTTGGATGACAGTTCCAGGTAAATGGATGGCAGTGTGGGTTTAATCAAGAGTAGTGGCCATGGATATAGCTCAGAGGGCACAGTTGCAAACAGACTTTATTCAAGCACAGTGTATCTACAATCACCTCATGCCCTGCCTAATCTTCCATCTCTCATCCCTTCCTTTACCACAGATGAACCTTAAACACCTCCTTTCTCATCTCTAGAACCAAAGCTGGCCTTAAGAAGGAGAGTTTTAGGGGTGCCTGGGTAGCTCAGTCAGTTAAGCATCCACCTTCAGCTCAGGCCTTGATCCCAGAGCCCTGTGTTGGGCTCCCTGCTCAGCAGGGAGTCTGCTTTGCCCTCTGCCCCCTCCCTGTTCATTCTCTCTCTCTCTCTCTCAAATCAATAAGTAAATAAATCTTTTTTAAAAAGGAGAGCTTTTTTTTTTTATTTTAAAGGAGAGCTTTAATAAGCTTTTCCCCAGCACTCTGTCACTCAGCATCAAATCAACTTTGCTTTCGTCTCTGTCAGGCCTTGTTCTGGCTTTTATAGTGTGTCTCTTGGGCCCAATCCTGATTTTATATCCTACATTTGATCAGTGGATCCATGGTATGTCTCTTTCCTGTTAACATGCCCAGCATGTCAGACCCTTTTAATTTGGTCCCCTGCCCTTGCCCAGTTCAAGAGTAGAGCCTGAAAGTCTACAGTAGACCTCCCCAGTACAGGACTCTGTATGCCAGAATGAGCTTCCTCCTGTGTCCACAACCCTACTCATCTCTTTAGCACCTCCCACCCCCTTGTGAATGAGTCCAGTTAACTAGTTATGTCTGAAGATACAGTAGGTCACAAAAACAGGAGAGAAATGGGTGACAAAGATGTGCTGCCAGTTTCCATGGCCACATCAATTGACATCTTAGGCAGGAGTGGCAGAGATGCCCAGTCCAGAACACTTGTGTAAAAGCTAGGGAAGGGGTTTAGGTCATTTGCAACCTCCCAGGTATTTCTTTTTTTTTTTTTAATTTTTTTTTATTTATTTATGATAGTCACACACACACACAGAGAGAGAGAGAGCGAGAGAGAGGCAGAGACATAGGCAGAGGGAGAAGCAGGCTCCATGCACCGGGAGCCCGACATGGGATTCGATCCTGGGTCTCCAGGATCATGCCCTGGGCCAAAGGCAGGCGCTAAACCGCTGCGCCACCCAGGGATCCCCCTCCCAGGTATTTCTGTACACACACTCTACAACCACTGGGCATCAACCACATAGAAAGTGCCAGCTGACCACCAGTATTGCTGGTAGTATTTTTTTTCTCCAACCACCTGTATCCTATGGTCCATGTGAAGCAGAAGAGCAAGGTTCTTGTCTCACAGAGTCAAAGAATGAATCTCAAAGACAAAGGAGAGTAGGTAAGGTGATAGTTTTATAAGCAAGGATAGAGGGGGGGAAGCTCTCAGGAGTGAGAGGGGTCCCGACAAGGTTGCCAAAATGGGCCTCCACTGAGAAGTGTTTTATTTAGAACTGACCAGGGAGGTTGTGGCCTTATCATTCTTGTCATGTCTTGGTTTGAGTAAGGGCTGGTGATAATATTTTTAATGACTTATTTCTTCTTTGGGGTCTGGTTATTCTTTGTTGGTCAAAAGGTGATTGCCATAAAAAGACCTCTGATGCCCAGAGCAAAATGGTCTGGTTTGTTCCCTTATCTCTATTTTTTGTTGTGCTTCAGCATTTCTGGGATTTCTGTGAGCCTGATACCATAGCCCCCTACCTATCTCTCTTTACCTAGCCCTGCCTGATCCTTAATCACATGCACAGTATTGCAAGACAAGTGAGGCCTGATGTGCTAGGACCAATGTGAGCTATCTACTGGGGTGCTTCCACCCTAAACTTTGCCTTAAGATGACAAATACAACCCTGTTAGTGAGTAAAACAAGGAAATCTGCCCTATGCTTTCCTGGGCTACCTTAATATTGCTGGGAATCCCCCAAACAACTGCCCTCTGGACCTCAACTTTAGCTGTACCAGCACAATTACCCCAGAGCACTGAGCTATTGCCTGAAGGCAGATGGAGTTAAGAAGAAGTGAAAAGAGAACTCAGGACTTGCAATGGAAGCCCAGTCTGACAGTAGCAAGCTGTGGTCTTGAACATGCCCCACTCTGGGCCTCAGCCTCCTCACCTGTCAGCAAACGGGATGGACTCACATACTTTCTAAGGTACTTTCCAGCTTTCACATTTGATGAGTCTGTGCTTTTCTCCATTACTGAAACATGAGAAACCACTTAGTTTCGTTCTCACCCAAGCCACTCTATCAGGTCCTCAAGACCAGGAAATAGCCTATTTATATGTGTAATCAAGATGATGCATTGGACCACCACCATTCAGGCATTGGCTTGGTGATATTTTGCTAGTTAGGGTGATAGATAGCTAGATTACAAGGTCTTGTAGAAGCAGATTTTTGACTATTCTTTCCTGGGTTAGCACAGAATTATGCACACAGTAGGCCCTCAATCATGTATTGAATGAAAAGATTTAGATCAAGACATCCAGTCTTTCCCACCTAATCCATCATGGAACAAAGAATGTCCCAAGGAAACTTTGGGAGTTGGAAATACATCTCGTAAAAAAGAAAAATCTCTGTGTTCATCTAATCAAACCTGGCTTGACATGCATCCTGTACCAACCTGCTAAGTGAACAAATCCAGATACATGAATCTGTCCAGATGGAAATACTCAGTTTATAAGGCAGCTCCACTGCTTGGATAGTTTCTAAAGTACCCAAGAAGCATGCACAAATGTGCCTCAGAAGACTGTTTAAAGGAGCACAGTATAACCTGACAATCTCATAATGTCCTCAAGGAAGGAATGGGTGTTTCAAATATGCTGGTGAGAGCTAAACAGGTAATTAAAGCTTTTTACATGCTAAATGCAAGTTTGAGTTCAATAATTTCTTTTTTTTAAAAGATTTATTTATTTATTTATCATAGACAGAGAGAGAGAGAGGCAGAGACACAGGAGGAGGGAGAAGCAGGCTCCATGCTGGGAGCCCGACGTGGGACTCGATCCCGGGACTCCAGGATCGCGCCCTAGGCCAAAGGCAGGCATTAAACCGCTGAGCCACCCAGGGATCCCCTGAGTTCAATAATTTCTGAAGTTTCTTTGGCTTTCTTTGATCATTCATAATCTTAAATACCATAGAAATAATCATTTCATACATGATATGCCATTCTTAGGGAAGAAATACTTTTAGGTTCATTGCAGGTGCATTCTGCACATATTGAGAAATCAAAAAGAAAAAAAAGTGTGTGCAGGGGGTGAAGGATGAAGTAACAGTAGGAGAAACTCACGTCTGAAACCATTTAAAAATGTTATGCATCCTTATTTGCAAAATGACTTCAGCCATCTTCAAATTATAGGTTGAAAAGAAAAGACTAATAAAATACACATCACAGAGCTCAAAGTGTAGTTGAATTTTTAAATTAAGTTTTTAAAGCATGAGTCAAGTGTACAAAGGATGAGTGCTTTTTAAAAATGTGTTTATATGCAACTTCACCCTGTTCCAGAAAGGATCCAAGATGGCATAATACCAACTACAGGTAAAAATCAAAGGAGGAAAAAACAAGGTTGGGTTGGGATGAATTCCAACAAAGAATACCATGTAAAGGATCAGTAATAATGTTCTACATCTCCTCCTTGTGGAGGGGCACATATTCATATTACACACGAAATATACCTGAGTTTTTTTAAAAAAATATCTCTCTTCCTTGACTTGCCCAATACTTTCTGAAAGGATTCTCTCATTTGAGCATATCCTGTGTGAACATTGCACAGCTTTTTGAGGATGGAAAGCAGAAAACTTTCCTTTTTACAAGGGACCTGAAAAGATTAAGTAACATTCTGGTAGGCACATAACTAGTTTTGACAAAACTCGTAATTAAGATCTTTAACAAGGGCACCTGGGTGGCTCAGTGGTTGATCGTCTGCCTTTGGCATGATCTCAGGATCAAGTCCTGCATCAGGATCTTCACAGGAAGTTTACTCCTCCCTCTGCCTATGTCTCTGCCTCTGTGTGTGTGTGTCATCCATCTGTCATGGATAAATAAATAAAAATCTTTAAAAAAAAAGTCTTTCAACAAAAGAATGGGCCTCTGAAAAATTATATATAATTCCCTTTCCTGTGGGACTTTGAGAAATAAGTTTAAAACAAAACAAAACAACAAAAACACACAAAACCCTAGGGTAACTTGGATATAGTTCTTCCTGAAAAGAACATTAATAAGTGTAAATGTTATTCCTCTAACTTAAAGTTTTGAGAAAACTGCAGTTTTCAAATCATTTGGAATTACTGACAGTTGTAGAAACTATATTAAGCAAGAGAACTTCAGTTTAAGCAGAGATCTATGAAGTCCTGGGAGTGGGAGTCGAAAAGCTGGTGTGGAGGGTGACTTGGGCAGTGAGAAAGGGCAGAGGTTCTGGGGCAGGCAGGAGCTCGGTCTCTTTGAGAAGTGGAGAGGCCAGTTTGTCAGGAATGAGATGTGTGATGCAGTGGGTTAGAGGGAAATAAGGTCCAGGAAATACTCAGGGGTCAGGTGACATGGGACCTTAACAGCAACAGCGGAGAGCCTGGATGAATTCTGAATATGAGGATATACCATTTGTGTGGTGTGAGCAGAGGAGCCACGGGCAGTGATTTTCTAAATAAAAAAGCTCCATCCGGCTGCTGAGTGAGGGCTAGATAGCAAAGGGCAGGAAAAGAGGCAAGGAGCTCAGGAGGTAGGCGTAGCAGGGTCCAGGGAAGAGGAGGAGGCAGCCTGAGGTATTGCTGAAGGAGATAAGAGGCAAGTAGTGGTGCAGCTTTGCAGCAGGGGATGTTGGGAGTCACGCTGGATGACTAGCAGACTGGTGGTTTCCTTAGCACAAAGGCTAGTCACCCAGATAGATAAAGTAGGTGGTTTCTGTCCGCAGGAAGGGGGGGTGATATCGGCAAGCAGTTGTAGGACACTGGCCAGCAGGCAGGGCATACCTGCAGGCAGGTAAATCGTACTGCAAGTGGACCCGCCGCCTTTGACTAGGTGGTGTTAGGGGCTGGTTGGTAGCCCCCACTCCATCTCCCCATTCCTATGTTGAAGTCCTAACTCCCAGTATCTCTGAATGTGTCTGTTTTTGGAGAAAGGGCCTTTAAAGAGGTAACTGAGGTAAAATGAGGTCATACAGCTGGACCCAAATCCAATGTGACTGGGTCCTGATAAAAAGATTAGAATACAGACCTGCATGGGGGGACGACTGTCTAAGACAGACGCCCTCAGGAAATAAACAGCCTAGCTGACACCTCAATCTTGGACCTTCAGAATTGTGAGAATATAAGTATATATAAATATAAATTTCTGTTGTTTAAGCCACCCCAGTCTGTGGCACTTTGTTATGGCAGCCCTAACTAAACTAATACAGGTGGACAACTTCCATAAGTCTCTGGGAGGTCCCGCATGGTTGAAGTTCAACATGTAAATAGCTGAGGGAGGCTGCTGAGTCCATGGGAGACGTGGGGTAGTGACACGAGTTTCATGAGTTTCTGGGGGTGTGTTCTGCAAATTACCAGGTGGCCTTGGCAAAAATCTAGATGACAGCTAAACAGTTGATTGGCACAAGAATAGCAGGGTGCCGCAGATGAGTTAGGTGGAGGGGAAACGAGCCCGCATGGGACTTTGGTGAGCAGCTTGGTGACTCCGTTGAATCCTCAGAGGCTGGCCCATAGCAGGTGATCCTGGAGGGCATCTGTGACTGTGGTTGAGAAGCTAGGGAGGGAGGCTGGAAACCACGATGCTGACTGTCACTTGGGGACACTTGGGGAGTTAGGCCTGGATGTTGTGGGTGGAGCCAGTAATGATACCACTATCATCTAAAACAGCAATCATGAGAAGTCAGGACACCACCAACTCCTGGAAAAGAGGCCAGAAATCCAACTCCTTCTTCACTGAGGCAATACCTGAGTGCAGAAGCTGACTTTCTCTTCTTACCAAGTATTTGGCTTTACTAAAGTTTTTGCGACCTACTCTGTTTCTGTGTCTGCAGAATCTGTTAGGACCTGGCTGAAGCTGGGCGGGCAGGCTGGGTGAACCACTCCAAACCTGGTGCTTTCATCTAGCCCTATAATTTTGAATTTTTTTTTTATTTATGATAGTTACACACAGAGACAGAGAGAGAGAGAGGCAGAGACACAGGCAGAGGGAGAAGCAGGCTCCATGCACCGGGAGCCCGATGTGGGATTCGATCCTGGGTCTCCAGGATCGCGCCCTGGGCCAAAGGCAGGCGCCAAACCGCTGCGCCACCCAGGGATCCCTAGCCCTATAATTTTGTAATGATTTTTTTTTTTTAACTTTCAAGTTTTCCTGTAAAGAATCACATTTATTAAAAGTTTCCATTTTGGGAAAGGAGAGGAAAATGAGTGGGAAATATCAGAGAGGGAAACAGAACATGAGAGATTCCTAACTCTGGGAAACAAACAAGGGGTGGTGGGAAGGGAGGTGGGCGGGGGGTGGGGGTGACTGGGTGACGGGCACTTGATGGGATGAGTACTGGGTGTTATGCTATATGTTGGCAAATTGAACTCCAATAAAAAAATATACAAAAAAAGTTCCCATTTTGTTCATATGATTTTACTTTCATGAAGCACTAAAACAATTAAGGTAAAGCTAACTAATTTTGTATTCCTTCTGGAAAAGGAACTTTTGGGAGACATAAGCAACCTTCTGTTTATCTCTGAAAGTTAATGACAATGAAAAAATGAAACAAATATCTCTTTTACTTATAATGGATGTCAGAAAGTATCACAATACCCAGGGCTCCTGTACCTTGAGCAAAGATATTTACATATCTCTAACAAAACCAGTTACATAACTGACCCAGATGCCTTAGGCTAAGTAAGCCAGATTGCGTTCATGGCAGGTCAAAAATGGGAGAAGGAAAAAAAAATTAAAAAAAAAAAAAAGAAAGAAAGAAAGAAATGGGAGAAGACCCAGCCAGTTTTGCTCATGGCAAAGAAGAGGGGAACAGGTATCTTCAAGATGGGTATCAGTCTAAAACAATCCAAGCCAGTTCAAAGCAAATACAAAATTATCTTGGAAGTCTTGGGTACAATTATAAAAAGCCACGCTCTTTTTTATCATCTTCTATAATATATCTGTATTGTTTTATTAGATTGTGTGCCTCAGCATTTAAGAGAACTGGTCCCTGACCCTATTGCTCTGAGCTTCAGAGTAGAGCCATTACGAAAACCCCAGAGTCTGCAAGCAGCTGCAGAGACAATTTGGGGCTGGCTATATCCTACTGATTATTAGTTTGTACCTTCATAGGTTAATTCCAGTTGCAAACCTTAGGGCTGGCTTGTGCATTGGTGAATTGGGCATCCCAGATCTTTGGGTTGTCAAAGCTGAAAGGAGTGGCAGAGGCCAGGGTAATTCAGTCCCTAGAATCTGCAGACCTGAATGTTTTTTTTTTGGGGGGGGGGGTATTTATTTACTTACTTAGGGGCACCTGGGTGGCTCAGTCAGTTAAGCTTTTGCCTTTGGCTCAGATCATGATCCCAGGGTCTTGGAATTAAGGGCTGTGTCAGGCTCCTTGCTCAGTGGGAGCTTGCTTTTCCCCTTCCCTGTCCCTTGCTCTTGCTCTTTCTCTCTCATCTTAAGATTTTATTTATTTATTCAAGAAAGAGAGAGAGAGAGAGAATGCACACATACACAGGAGCAGGGTGGGGGGGAGGGGCAGAGGAAGAGGGAAATGCAGACTCCCCACTGAGCAGGGAGCCTGATGGAGGGCTTGATCCCCGGACCCTGGGATCATGACCTGAGCTGAAGGCAGACTGAGCCACCCAGGCACTCTCACACCTGCCTGAATTTTAATGCCTGCTCTGACACTCAATAGCTCAGACATCTAGGGTCAGTGTCTCAACCTAGTTGAGCCTCCAATTCTTCATCTGCAAAACCAGCCCTCTTATAGTACCAGCCTCTTAGGATTATTGTCAAATAAATGAGACAAAGCAAGTCAAGTACCCAGGGCAGTGTCTGACACATGGTGTTAGTGATTATTATCACCATGACCAGAACAACCATTTCCCAACCTGAATAGTAGTCAGCAGAAGTCTGAGTTCCGAGGGAATTTATATAATGTCCAATTTAGTGGAACTTAAATTTTCTGGCATCTGGGGCACATGGTTATATGCCCCCACGAGGTGCATGATTGCTTAGAGTAGACAAAATTGACTTCCACAAAGGTCAGGTGTATAATGGAGGCAGCAGCTGGATGGGCATAGAAGAGAAGGGCTCCCTTCATCCACAGCCACTGCCCACGTGGGTAAGTCAGATCAGGGATTAGAGCTTAGCTTTGACATTCCCACAGAATCTCAGACAAGCACCTTAACCTCTGTGATTTACGAATAACACTGGTATAGAAGGCATGCTTACTTGTTGGCTAGATGGGAAAGCCAAATAAGACCCTATGTAAAAGCACTTTCCAGACTGTATAGCCATAAACCATCAAAGTTCAGTTATTATCCTAGACCTCCTTCCCCACTATAAGCATTGATTGACCTCAAATTGCTCCTTGCCAATTTGAGATTATTCTATATTTAGTGCAGAAGTCCCCCCATGTATCATACAATAGCCTCTTTCCAGATCCAAGATTCCCCTTGGTGGCCTGTTAGCTACACTCCACTGTGTAACACAGCAGGATACCAAGCTACTGACTACTACCTAACCCAATATTTTCTGAATCTGTCTCATTGTGAAACATCCAGTGTTTATTAAAAAATAGAGTTCTCAGATGCCACATAAGATTTACTGGACCCAAGTCTTCAGGGGAGGACCTTAGGACATTTTTAACAAAAGCCACAGGTGATTTTGTGATTTGGCGAGTTTGGGAAACAGTAAACTAATGAATGTAAATGTGTTAGTTAACTAATACATTCCTCTATCTGGACTTAACCCAATGAAAATATTCAGCTTCTTAAAATATCCTAAAAGAGTTATACTAATTCTGGAAATTCCAGGAAGAACCCTAGAGAGGATTTATGTATGAGTAAAGAGAATTCTTTAAATCACACTGTTAGGAGAGATGTTTATTAAATTCTACACACATTGTTTCATAGTACCATAGTTTAAGAGAGATTCTGAATATCCTTGGTAGAAAAGCTGTAAAATGATCAAATGATTGGAAACAACAAACAACAAAAAGTTGTAAAGTAATTAAACTTATATAAATGCAGAGATATACCACATTAGCAAAAGTCTTCACCTTTGAGCAGAGATATTATCTTGGTGATTTAAATATACACATTCCCCTCTACATTTTAACATCTCTGAAATCAGAATGTACCTTACAGCTGATTGGCTACAATTTTTCTTAGTGATACATCAAATAATAGGGCTTCTTAACACAGTATTTTGTATTCAAAGAAATTGAATTCAATGAAATTCAATGAAATATGGGAATGAAACATAAGACAATTGTGTTTTCCTCCATCCCTACTGACAAACAAGTGATCGAGGTTCAGTCTACCCTCTTGTCTATTTCCACAAGCTTGACCACACTTGCAGGTCCACCAGCCAACCAGTCTAATCCACCTGCAGGTATATCTCTCTTCCTATAGCTCTTATGATCTGAAGAACCTATTTTCTTCTGTTTCTCTTGCATAGCCCTTACATTGCTGCCTGTTTGACCAATTAATTTTGGTGCTACCTTATCACTTTACAAACATCTTTGGACTGTAAAACTAGGTGATAAACAACATGAACACAGAAATTTGCCCTTGTCTCTTGTTTTTCTCCAGAGCCTCACACAGAGCAGCTACCTGGCAATATTCAATAAATACTGAGGATGATGGTGCTTAAGGAGGGTGACCATATATACAGTTCATCATCCAGACCAGGACAGTTTGGAAAGTGAAAGGGGGAATATTTATGAATATTTATGTGAGAAAACAGGCAGAAACAGGAAATATAAAAAAAAAAAAGAAACAGGAAATATCAGAGCAAATGTGGTGCCTCTATAATTGGAGGTCTTCCCTAGTCTATTTGAGGGCAGGGATAATGTGATACTCACTCCCATTCCCACAATACAAATAGCACAGTGCTTCATACCCCTTTACCAAATTAGGTATAACTCTCTTGTTATGTACAAAATAATGTGGTTTTAATCAACCTGTACCATCTTCATCCCGATGACTCCCCAAATACGCATCATTGTTTTCCAGGAAAATGGAATCATTTTCAAGGACCAACAGTTATCTTAGCGCCCCTGCTGATATTAACAATTTCCCAAAGATGTCAACATGCTAACCCCCAGAATATGTGACTTTGTTACCAGCAGAGTAAAAGGAATTTTTCAGGTGTGATTAAGGTAATGATCTTGAGATGGGGAGATATTGTCCTCGGTTACCTGTGTGGGCCTAACTTACTGGTAATCAGAAGGTTCCTTATAAGGAAAAATAAAGGAGACAGAGAGCTGGAGTCAGAGAGAGATGAGAAGATGCTACATTGCTAGCCGTGGAGACAGAGAACACGGCCACAAGTCAAGGGATGTATTCGGTCTTGAGAAGCTAGAAAAAGCAAGGAAATGGCTTATTCCTGAGAATTGCCTGAAGGATCACAGCTGCCAATGTGTTCTAAACTTCTGGCTTCCAAACCATAAGATAAAATATTTGTAGTAATCTGTTATAGCAGCCATAGAAAACAGCTTCACCATCTTAACTGTGCGAACTAATCAAAACCCAGATCATTCTTCATCCATTTCCAGATTCCTGCACCTGAATGTAACCTCTGCATGATTTAACCGCTCCCTGTTTTGGGCTTCCCTTATAGCATCTACTTTATTTGACAGTAACGTAAGCAAATATTTGCTTTTCTTATCTGCCCCATTAGATGTAAGTGATAGAAACCCAATTAAAACTAACTTAAACAACAGAAGAATTTATTGAATCATGTGACTGGAAAAGCCCAGCCATGGAGCTTTAGGTAAACTTGGATCCAAGTGCTTGAAGTCATCAAGTATCACGCTCTCTGTGTTGGCTTTATTCCCAGGTAGACTTTCCATTTATGGTGACAACAATGATCACCAGCACCTGGGGTAGGTTTATAGTCTACCTATTTAGCAGTGGCTGCTGAAAGACTAGTTCTCAATTGTTTCAACAAGTTTCAGGACTGAGTCTTTTTGGTCTGGTCTTGGACATGTCCCCATCTTCGAACCAATTCCTGTGGTCAAGGGAGTGGAGTTGGCTCTAGTAGGCCAGGCTTGGGTCAAAGAGCGACTAACTCATCCCAGTTTGCCTGGGATTCTTCTGGTTTCCCATGCCCCAGGAAACCCGTTGGTTCAGGGCAAACTGGGATAGTTGGTTACCCTGGGCCTCCATGCTGGGGATGAGGGAAGATGTAGTCAGCCCCAAATGACTCTCACAGACTAAAATTGAAAATGAAGTGGTTTCCTGGAGGAACCCCCAGAAGAAAAGGAAATGAATGCCACGTGGGCAAAAGCAACAGAGAGGTATCTTCTCCATTCACCTTTCTAGATTAGAGATACCTTGAAGGAAGGCAGGAACTGAATCTTGCCCATTTTTATATCTTTTTAAAAATTAGTACTTTGCTTTCTACCTAGAAAAGCCTCAAAAGAATTTATACTGTTTCTTGTACCACTTTATTAAATTCTTGAAAAAATTCCTTGAGAGTGAGAAATATCTAATACTTGTTCATGATGGATAATATAGAATCACATTTAACAGAAGTATTTAACAATAGTTTACAATCTTACTTGATTGAGATTGTTAAAATGTAATTTTGCAGAAAATGGGGTGGGTGGAAAGTTTTAGTTAAACTTTCAAAATCACTGAAGTACTATGACCCACCCCCAGTCCTTTCCACTCCCCTTTATATTAAAGATAAAACTTGTATTGTGTTTACAGTAACATCTAATATGTATTAAAAAGTGGAACTGAAAGTATCATTCTAGTGATTTGAAATTCTATTCATTAGTTTCGGTTTTGTTATTTAATGAGACTGAGCAGTGGATAGGAATTGTTTTTCTTTGGGAAGGGTGTGGCTTTTCCTCTGAAACTTTTTTCCTGTAACTTCTAATTTCTGACCCATCCCTTCCAGCAATGAGTTATGCACCCCAATTAGGAGTTAAAAAAAAAAAAGTAGCTTCTTAAAGAGCTCTGTCTTTGATCACAAAAGCAGGATACAAATTTTAAAGTATGTTACGCTAATGCTAAATCTTGAGGCTAGTAAATGGGAGGAAAAAGAAGAGACTGCCTTCAACATACTGCTTCCCAACTCGACATTGGCCAGGGGGCAAAGGCTCTTAATTACAATTAAATTTTGTATATTTAGCCAAGTCAATTCTCTGAGGCACAACATTCATTTGTAAATGATGAATTTAGATCATTGTTCCTAGCTCCCATTTTAATCTCTAACACAAAATACATTTAAACTTTCTCCATATTTCTAAGATGCATATAAGATTTCTTTTTCAAGAAAATCATAAATGTCATCATTTTGCCTGTTAAATAAAACATTATGTATGTTTCAAATCACTTTGGAAAGGAAGAATTTAAGATATTGTTATATTTTGTTTTATTATCAGTAAGTTCCTCCAGTAACTCTATAATGTGGTTTGTGGGAGAGTTACCTGCACTTATTCCCCTTCACTCCCATTGAGAAAAACAGCACAGTTTGGGAAATATCTCGGCTCAGGGTTTGGACTGAATTGATCCCCTGGTAATTCTACATTCTTTGCTGGCTTAAATTTGGGCATATGACACAGTTCTAGTCAAAGTAAGTGAAAGAGATGGTGGCTGGAGACTTCTGAGAAGGAGAAAAGAAACCTAGAATTTACTTTATTGTCCAGAGGAAGTGAAAAATAAATCATACAGTTCCTGTTGCTACTTTTATGTTTACCACTAGAGGAACCAGAAGCCAAGTCTGTTAGTAGCTCAGTGGAGAGTTAGAGACAATCTAGTATGTGGTGACATTGTTGAGATGCTAATTCAATCAGTCCCAAAGCCTATCCTACCTATGGACTTCTATTTCATGAGATTATAAATACCCTTATTATTTAAGCTCATCTGAAACAAGTTTTCAGTTATGGTTAAAATAGTAAATATTTAAAGGATAACAGAAGCTCGGTGCCAAAAGATCCTTATGAATCATTTTGTCCCCCTGTCTTCAACCACATCATCTATAAGACAGACACCAGGCTGTGTAGGATTCCCTGATCTCACCCAGCTATGCAGGCAGTGGCCTGGATGAAGGGAGCCTTTCTCCCCAATGCCTAACCAGTTGCTGTCTCCACTACACATCTAACTTTTGTGAAAGTCAGTTTTGTCTACTCTTCAAGCAATCGTGTGCAACAGATGCCAGAAAATTTAAGTTCCACTAAATTGGACATTACATAAATTCCTCTGGAACTCAGACTTTTGCGGACTACTGTTCAGGTTGGGGATTGGTTTTTCTGGTCATGGTGATAATAATCACTGACACGTACCATGTGTCAGACATTGCACTGGGTACTTGACTTGCTTTGTCTCATTTATTTGACAAAAATCCTAAGAGGCTGGTATATAAAAGGGCTGGTTCTGCAGATGAGGAATTGGAGGCTCAACTAGGTTGAGACACTGACCTTAGATGGCTGAGCTACTGAGTGTCAGAGTGGGTATTAAAAATTAGGTCTGGGGACACTTGGGTGGCTCAGTGGTTGAGTGCCTGCCTTTGGCTCAGGGCATGGTCCTAGAGTCCCGGGATCGAGTCTCACATCGGGTACCCTTCAGGGAGCCTGCTTCTCCCTCTGCCTGTGTCTCTGCCTCTCTCTCTCTCTCTCTCTCTCTCTATCTATCTATCTATCTCTGTGTGTGTGTCTCTCATGAATAAATAAATAAAATCTTTTTAAAAAAATGAGTTGATGCCCAACTGATTGAGTCACATAGGCTCCCCTTAAAGAATATATATATATATATATATATATATATATATATATATATATATATTTTAAAGATTTTATTTATTTATTCATGAGAGACACACAAAGAAAGAGGCAGCGACACAGGCAGAAAAAGAAGCAGGCTCCTCGGAGGGAGCCCAATATGGGACTTGATCCCAGGGCCCCAGGATCACACCCTGAGCCAAAGGCAGACGCTCAACTTCTGAGCCACCCAGGCGTCCCTAAAGATGATATTTTTTAAGTGACTGCTATGCCCAATGTGGGGCTCAAACCCACAACCTTGAGACTGAGTCACATGCTCTACCAACTGAGTCAGCCAGGTGCCCCAATGGTTTCTCTTTTGATTATAATAATAGCTCTCTCCCTCCCTCCATCCCTGCCCCCTCATAAATAGAAGAGCATGCTATACTTGCTATTCTAAAACATAATTTTTCTCCCTCTGCCTATGTCTCTGCCTCTCTCTGTGTCTCTTATGAATAAATAAAATCTTTTTTAAAATAAAAACTTTATTAAAAAAATATTTTAAAAAAGGGGGTGGATGCCTGAGTAGCTCAGGGGTTTAGCGCCTGCCTTCGGTCCAGGGAGTGATCCTGGAGACCCGGGATCGAGTCCCACATCGGGTTCCTCGCAGGGAGCCTGCTTCTCCCTCTGCCTGTGTCTCTGCCTCTCTGTGTGTCTCTATGAATAAATAAATAAAATCTTAAAAAAAAAAAAAGGCTTTCGGAGCTTGCATTTTAAAGTGAGGGGAGGCATGACCCCAGAGCATCTTAGAAGTTCCATTATATTCGATAAACATTTAGTGAGTTCCTTTTCGACTCTGCATTCAGCACCGCAAATACAGAGAGCAAAGGGATACCACCTACTTTACCAATTATGCCTGGGTAACTCAAGCGTTAACAAAGAAATGTCTGGCTCATTTCTCTTTCTACTAGTAAGCTTAAAGATGCATTCTTCTGTTCAACTAAGCTTCCAAATAAAGGCAGGAGCGCAAGCCCATATGCATGTCAAAAGACGTGCGCGTTTCTAGCTGGCTCCCTACTGCGAAGACGGTGTTTCTGTGTTTCTTGCGACCTTACTTGTAAACTGCCTGCAATTAACTTCGCAAGGAAAGGTGCTCCGTTTTCCAGTCAAACAGGTACTTTGGGTAGAATCGCGCCGCATTTCTCTCAATTCACCGGAACTAGCTGACGCCGCTCTACACCTGTGCTGGACCCTAGCGCAGGCAGCCCAAGTTATTTTTCCTGCGGACTCCGAAGTGCCCAGGTGCCTACTACTTAGGAGCGGACTGCGCTTGGCAGTGGCCAGGGGCCTTTCCAGGAGTCGCCGGGCGTCACGTCTCCTGAAGGGCGCCCAGCCCCAGGGTGCTGTGAAAGGGGCGTGCGTGCTTGCTGGAGGACGGGCACTAACCCACGCCAGGTCCCGCGCAACCCCTCCGAGGCAGCGGTCTCCAGGTGGTACCTGACTCTAGCCAATCGCCATGGCGGTTACATTTAACGCGGCCCCGGAAGCCAATCCGAGGCCACGTCTCAGCCTGCGCCCCGCCCCCTCCCCGCCCCGCCCCGCGCCGGGTCCCGGGCGGCGGCGGGCGGCGGCGGGCGGCGGCGGGCGGCTGCGCACATCCGGAGCGCACCCGGCGGAGCGGTCCTCGGGGCGGTGGGGGCTGCTAACCGCGGCGCGGGGCGGGGGGGGCCGCTACTGCGCAGGCGCCGCAGGAAGGTCTCGGCTCGCGCGTGTCCCTTGGGGTCGGCTGGCCCCGCGGCCCACGAGCGCCGAGGTCCGCGCGCCGGCCGCAGCTGGTGAGTGAGCGTGGGGCGCCGGCCTTCCGCAGGGAGGTGTCGCCCCCTCCTCGGTCGGTCGCCCGGGGCCTTGACACCCGAGGGCCTGGGGCTCAGCAGCCCGGTCCCGGGGCGCGGGCGGGGCCGCCGGGAGGGGGCGCCCTGCGCCGGGCGAGGAGGACGGCGGGGTGCGGGGCGGTCGGCAGGTGTCCTGGGGGGCGGGGGGCGGGGGGCGGGGCCTTGGATCCGAGTTGATGGCGATTACGTCATCACACTGGAGAACGGATTTCCTAGAAAACCAGAAAGCGAAGATGACCCTTTAGGTGCTCTTGATTGGCTGGACAGCGCGCGAAGCACATGCTGCCTCTCTCCGCGTGGCTACCCCGTGGGGTAAGAGTGTCCCCATTCTGCAGATGCGGAAACTGAGGCTCAGACAGGTAACGTCGCACGTGGTACGGCTGCAGACAGGCTTGTACCAGGTCTGACCCCGCAGGGCGGTTGCCATTGCCCAGCCACCAGGTGATCTGCTGGATGGGACCTCAGCCTGAAAACTTGCCCAGTGTCGTAGGCAGTCAGATGCCCCATTGGTGAATGTTACGGTTTTCTTTTGTTTCCGCCCCCCCCCCCCCAAAAAAAAAGTGGAGGGAAGAAAAAAAAAAATAAAACTGCCCGCCCCGCTAGCCCCCAAGGCGTTCCAGGCCCTTTCAAGGCAGTGAAGCTCATTTGCAAGCAAAGAGGAGATATTTTCTGTAGTTTAGATTAGCTACTGAATAGAATTTGGGAGAAATGTCGGTGACGACACAAGTACCGTGACGGATTATTTTACTCCGTAGGAAGGAAGTGTAGCTGTTCTGAAGATACTAGAGAATTTTGTGCGCCCTGAAAATGGCAGAATTATTTAGAATCCTAGAATTTTTAAGACTGAGAAAGTCCTGCAGAGGGTAGTTTTTTTTTTTTTTCCTTAGAACGCTAAGCAAATAACCTAGAGGGAACCACCAAAGTTTCCCATGTCCATAGACAATGCTATTTTATTTTAAAGCAGTATAAAAAGTCTTTAGAATAGGGCTTTCGTATTATAAAGCTAATGCAGACAATGTCTTTCACCATTTCCTGTAACCGCTCTATTCTCACCACTTAACTTGGGCTGAGAATGCAGGTAGGGATTGCCTGACGTGCATTCCATCCAGGTAAAAAAGTCATCCCACGGGAGATCCAGCACATTTCACCTCCTGAACTAAAGATGACTTCCTACTAGTTCTAGTTACTGTTGGGATGTTTGGGTATAGTCCAGATGAGTCTGCCTTTTTTTTTTTTTTTCTTCCCTCCACTATTTTTTTTTTTTTTAATTACAGAGTTTTTCTCAAAGTTTAGTGATCTAACAGTTATTTTGATCCCTTGAAAACTACTTGAGAACGTTCCACTGGTATTTTGTTTATAGATTAACACCTGCTGTTAGATTGAAAATGCAGTAGACCTAGATAGAGGCACTGCTGATGAACACGTTCTGGCAGGAAAAGTCCTGGTAATCATTTGGAATTTATGACTAGTCTTGTTAGCTTGGTGTCACTAGACTTGTAGACTTGTTGAGGGCATGAATTAGTAAGTGCATAGTAAAGCTACTAAATTGCTCTCTGAGCTTGGCGAGTCACCGGACTTCGGCTCTATCACATGTAAGAAAAAAAGCATTGAGCTAAATTACTTCTAATTATTTTAGGGTTGCACAGTTGTATTATTCTGCCTGTGGCAGTACAGACTTTTTCCTAACCTAATGGCTTTGTAACTAGAATGGATAAAAAGAAACTAAATTTGAGGGCCTGTTCTAGAACAGAATATGCCTCCCCATTTCACAAACGCCAAAACTGAGTCTGGGGAAGTTAGATTTGCTCACAGTTGTGCATCTACTAAATGTGAGCTCAAGTTACAGGATCATTCTGATTTCAGAGCCTATAATCCTTCTTTTTTTTTTTTTTTATTAAAGATTTTATTTATTTATCCGTGAGAGACACAAAGGGAGAGAGAGAGAGAGGCAGAGACACAAGCAGAGGGAGAAGCAGTCTCCATGCAGAGAGCCCGACGTGGGACTCGATCCTGGGACCCCAGGATCACACCCTGGGCTGAAGGCAGCGCTAAGCCGTTGAACCATCCGGGGCTGCCCCAATCTTTCCACTCTGTGTTTCTAAGCCTGGGGACAAGGATCCTAACAGTGTGCTAATGTATTCCTGAACCCCAGAATAAATAGCACATGTACTTTGAGCATCATTTTTTTTTCCTTCAAGATTTAGGGAAGAAGGATTTTATATGTATTCTGAGAGAGGTCAGACAAAGGTTTTTGTTTTGCTCTTGTTTTTGCATTTGGAAGGTGTTGTAAAACATTTTCATGTTAAAAAACCCAAGTCTGTTATGGAGTACAAATTTCACATAATTTGAGGCATAAAATGAGACCACAAAGATGTTTACTGTTTTTTGGCAGGGCATTTCAGATGCTTTTTAAAAAAGATTACAATTTCATTCCCTCTTTTTTTGTTGTTAATATAATAGTTTTATTGAGATATAATTCACACACTATCCACTTTATTTGAAGTGTACAGTTTTATGGAGTTGTGGGACCATCACCGCAGTCAATATGAGAACATGTCATCACCTGAAAAAGACACCTCATACCATTGTAATTTACTCCCCATTTCTCCCCAACCCCTTGCCACAAGCACTATCAATGTACTTCCATCTCTAATAGATTTGCCTGACTTAGGCATTTCATCATTAAGAGATCTTTTATGATTGCCTTCTTTCACTTAGTGTGTCAAGGTTTATCCACTTGTAGTGTATGTTAGCACTTCCTTCCTTTTTATTGTCAAATAATATTTCATGCTATGGATAGACCACATTTTATTATCCATTTATCAGGACGCCTGATTGGCTTGGCAATTGGACATCTGCCTCCGGCCCAGGGCGTGATCCCGGGATCCAGGATCAAGTCCCACATCAGGCTCCTTGCAGGGAACCTGCTTCTCCCTCTGCCTGTGTCTCTGCCTCTCTCTCTTTCTCTCTCTCTCTCTCTGTCTCTGTCTCTCATGAATAAATAAATAAAATCTTAAAAAAAAAGTTATGTATCCATTTATCATCACCTGATGGCCTATTTGAGTTGTTTCCACTTCTTGGCCATTAAAGATAATGCTGTTATGAACATTTACGGACAAGTTTTAGTGTGAGCATCTGTTTTAATTTCTTTAGGGCATATACTGGATAATATGGTGACTCTGGTTAAAGAACTGCCACAGTGTTTTCCAGGTGGCTCTCTCACTTTATGTTCTCACCAGCACTGTATAAAAGTTCCAGTTTCTTTTTTTTTTTAATTTTTTTTAAAATATTTTATTTATTTATGCATGAGAGACATATATAGAGAGAGGCAGAGACACAGGCAGAGGGAGAAGCAGGCTCCATGCACCGGAAGCCCGACGTGGGACTCGATCCCGGGTCTCCAGGATCGCGCCCTGGGCCAAAGGCAGGCGCCAAACCGCTGCGCCACCCAGGGATCCCAAAAGTTCCAGTTTCTTTGTATCCTTACTAACTCTTGTTCTGTGTCTTTTTGATTCTCTCCATCCTAGTGGGTCTGAAATGCTATTTCATTGTGGTTTTGATTTGCATTTCCCTGATGACTAATGATGTTGAACAGCATTTCATGTGCTTATTTGCCACCTGTATATCTTTGGAAAAATATCTTTGAGATCCTTTGCTCATTTTTTAATTGGATTATTTGACTTTATTTTTAATTTATAATATTTACATATTCTAAGTACATATCACTTAGAGATGATTTGCAAATATTTTCTCCCATTCTGTGGGTTGTCTTTTCTCTTCATGGTATTCTTTAGAGCACAAAAGTGAAGATTTATTTATTTATTTATTTATTTATTTATTTATTTATTTATTTATTTATTTATTTATTTATTACTTGTTCTTTTGGTGTTGTACCTAAGAAGGTTTTGCCTAACTCAAGGTCATGAAGGTATACTTCTGTATTTTCTTTTAAGATTTTTATAGTTTTAGCTCTAAATTTTGGTCCATGAGCCATTTATAGTTAATTTTGGTGTATAGGATAAGATGAGGGTTCCAAATTCATTCTCTAGCATAATGGATATCCAGCTGTTCAGGCACCATTTGTTGAATTGCTTTGATACCTCTCTGTTCTTAGAGTTGACTCTGTTGAAGAAGGTTTGGGCATACTAAAATATTCCAGTTGTAGTAATTCGTCAAAGGGCTTAGTGTTAAAAAACAACTTTAGGATGTATGGCTCTCAAGCACAGCATTACAAAGAAGTTTTGGTACTATGGAACAGAGTTCATTCACCCTTGTCTTTGTTCTTTCAGGATGACAGCCTGATTCATTACTTTGATTATTTATGCCCCTATTGTATTATAGATTTGAAAAGTATAAAGGCCATATTCCCTGATACATGGCACATACATACATTTTTGTTGTATAGTCTTCATTATATTAGATATGTATTGAGTGATTAAAAAAATAACCTAAAAGAGTGTTTAGGCAAGACTTCATGTTGTAGGAGGTAACTTCAGGATGTTTGGGAGCACAGCTGTCACTGAAGAGCTATTATAGGTCACCTCTAGGTCGCCTAGAAAAATGGCTGTTATAGTTTACATGACTTTGTAATACATTTGAAGAAGATGGGGATGGTGAAATATGGTGAAAGGAAAGTATGGTTGGCAATGATTTCTGTAACTGTTTCACAGTAATTTGCATGTGGGTTGGGCCTGGATGCTGTAGGGCTTGAATTCCGGGCTGAAGTGTTTGTACAGGCAGGGGAAGTCCTTGGACTTTTTTTTAGGGGAGTGCTATGAACAGAGCTACACCCAGGAAGATTAAGTTGGGAGTAGACATGAGGTGAGAAAGGGGAGGGTGAAGGAGGTAGGAAGGTCACATAAGAGAGAGAAGTGCTCCCACAGGAAGTAATATGGGCTTTAAGAGGTGCCCCACACTAAAGATGGAAAAGAATGGGTAGCTGTTGAGAATGCACGTTCCTGGCTTCTACACTGGCCTGACTGGTATGTGAATAGAATCGACACTAGGCTGGCACCTTTGGTTTACTCAGAGCAGTTCTGTCGAGAGAATGAGGAAGCTGTTTTAAAGGAGGGAACTAAGGAAAGGAAAAAGATTTGGAGGTGCAGAGAATGCATGCAGTTTGATATATATCAGAACTTGACTTGCCAGCAGAATAGTTTGTTCGGTGGACTTGGTGCGGTATGTAAACTGGTTACTGAGGGAAAGAGGCAGGGCAGTAAATAAAGACAGTTTTTTTTTGAAAATTGATTTATGACCATCTTTAAGATACTGTACAACCTATTTGCTCTTCCAACTCCTACTGGAAACAAATATTTATGTATGGGAAAGTATCTATACTCAGAGAAAACAGGGAATCTGCTCAATCCAAGCTTTCATGGAGAGCAGCATGACCTCCACACAAGTTCTCAGGTTGCTGGAACCTAGGGCAGCAGCCTGCATGATATTGTTGAGTGACTGAACTTGTACTGACTGTCTGAGGGAGGGGGTGAGTTGTGCATGAGCACTAGGTTGGGGACACCAAATAATAAATGAAAAGAGAAATGGCATTCTCTCTCTCAATTCTTAAGAGTTGATATTACTGAGCTGTGGCTGAGGCTGTGTCTGTACAGTGTGTCTCCTGTACCAAACATGATTGTTCGTTACCCTTCTCTTTGGAGAGGTGATTTGATTTTGTTATTCGTACTATTTTTGGTTTCATGGATGGCACTAGCAACAGATGATTCATACCCAACTGGCAGAAGGCAGCCCATCTCGGGTGAAAATCGTAGACTTTACAGACCCAAAGTCCTTCCCAGACAAGATCCTGTGCCTTTGGTCTTCACAATTTTAAGTCCCTGGTTCTGAGACGGTCACAGCTTCAGTCAACAAATGTTTGAATGCGTACACACAGATCACCTAGCTGGTATGTTTGAAGGAAAAGCCTTTGCCTTCAAGGAATTGTGGTTTAGTTGGGAGAAAGAACACACAATAAATGGCTCATGAACTTAATCATCATGTCAGCACGTCGCTGCCTCTCCCCAGGACCTCTAGGTGCACACACCTGCGGCCAAACCTTGGGTCTTACTCTGAAATACGGAATTCACTCTCCTCTTTCTGACTACAGCCTCACATCCCTGCAGCTGCCCTCAGAACCTCTAGTCCAGAAGCCTTCTCCTTCACGCATCACATCTATATCAGTTTCAGCGTAGATGCTGCAGTTCAGATTTTAACCGCTCCTAAGTCAGGATCTTCAACTTTCTTCGTTATACTTGTTTCTGGCAGAGTCTTAAGTACAGGCAGCATCAGCTGCTGGTATTGTTCAGGCCTGTGCCAGGGCCCCTGAGTAGCTAGAGAAAAACCTGTCAACAGTGTCACTAAAAACTGACACCCGCTGTCAGCTTCGACCGCCAGTCCTCCTGTTGCCCTGTACTCTCCCATCCTCCATGTTGGCCATTTCAGACATTCTCTGGTTCTCAAACCCTCGAACCTTTTGCCATCCTACTTCCTCTGAGTAATTGCCCCTACCTTTTGTAGCAAGAGAATACAGCTCCCTTCATCTCCAACCCTCAGACTTGTTAGCTTACCTAGCCTTAGCTGCTTCTCTCCTATTACTATGAAAGAGATATCCTGTCCATCTGAAGTGAGTCATCCTATCTAAGTCACCTGTGCTGTTTTCTGAAGGACCAAAGATGATAGAGACTGAAGGCAGGGAGATTTATTATGGGAAAATTGTTTTTATAAACAGTGGGTTATCTAAGTAAATAAGCAGAGAGAGCTGTGAGCCTGGGGTATTAGGCAGATACTTATATCCTTCATAGTAAAAAGGAAGTTTAAGGGATTTGGTGAAGTTCATCTCAACAGCTCTTGGATTTCTTCAAAGTCACTGTGGCAGTCAGGTCCCTATAGGCTTTGTCAGTTTGTTAACCTTATGTAAATACTGGGAATGTATAGACAATTTGATTCTTTTTCCTCATATAATATTTCGTTCTTTGTCCCGCCCCCCTTTTAAGGATTTTATTTATTTATTCATGAGAGACACACAGAGAAAGAGGCAGAGACATAGGCAGAGGGAGAAGCAGGCTCTATGCAAGGAGCCCGATGTGGGACTCGATCCTGGGACTCCAGGATCACACCTGGGCTGAAGGCAGGCACTAAACTGCGGAGCCACCTGGGCTGCCCTCTTTGTCCTTTTTTAATGCCAATATCTTCAGCAGGAACTGGCGGTGAGCCCATATGCTAGAATTTCTACCTATTTCTGTGGCTTAAAAGGAACAGAGGTTACCAGTTACTAAACTAGAAACCTAATCTCCCTCTCTGGAGCCTCTAAAGACTTGGTATTATTTCCGTTTTGTGCAAAAGGATCATTTTTCTTTTTTCATCCATTCTTACTAAGTTTTTTGAAAGATTTTATTTTTAAGTAATCTCTATACCCAACATGGGGTGTGAACTTACACCCCAAGAACAAGAGTCCCTGGCTATACTGACTGAGCCTGCCAGGCGCCCCTGACCTTATTAGGTCTTTAGAATAATTTCTGCTACTACAGACAAGCAAGACAACCAAATGGGAGTATTTCTGTGGAGTATAAGAATGGCCCATATCCCCTGCAGAGTGTGAAGGCTGGGGTAGGACATACATAAATAGGAAATTGGACAAGTAAAGGCAATTTTTGTTTTTCTTTCCAATTTTAGCTTTATTCAGTTAACTTTCAGTAAATGACATTATTTGATTTTAAGTTGATATGAAAGCATATAAAAAGTTAATAAATTTTGGTTCTCTTTGCCTAGTGGCTAAGTTTCTGAAACTTAATCCAGGTCACAAGAGCACTACCACTTATGAACTGTGTTTTTATATTTTAGGAACCCTGATTGCTTTCCTTCAACACATTCATTATGAAGTTACTAGTAATACTTTTATTTTCTGGACTTATAACTGGTTATAGAGGTAACTCTTCCCATAGCTTGTCATCCAAGTTACTACTGGTATCCTTTGATGGTTTCAGAGCTGACTATCTACAGGACTATGAATTTCCTCATCTCCAGAATTTTATCAAAGAAGGAGTCCTGGTAGAACATGTTAAAAATGTTTTTATCACAAAAACATTTCCAAACCACTACAGTATTGTGACAGGCTTGTATGAAGAAAGCCATGGCATCGTGGCTAATTCCATGTATGATGCAAGCACAAAGAAACGTTTTTCTGACTTTGATGACAAGGATCCTTTTTGGTGGAATGAAGCAGAACCTATTTGGGTGACCAACCAGCTTCAGGAAAACAGATCAAGTGCTGCTGCTATGTGGCCTGGCACTGATGTACTCATTCACAATACCACACCTTCCTATTTTATGAATTATAGCTCTTCAGTGTCATTTGAGGAGAGACTAAATAACATTACCATGTGGCTGATGAATTCGAACCCACCGGTCACTTTTGCAACACTTTACTGGGAAGAACCAGATGCAAGTGGCCACAAATACGGACCTGAAGATAAAGAAAACATGTACAGAGTGTTGAAAGGAATAGATGATCTCATTGGTGAGCTAGTCCACAGACTCAAGGTGTTAGGATTGTGGGAAAATCTCAACGTGATCATTACAAGTGATCATGGGATGACCCAGTGCTCAAAGGAGAGACTAATAAACTTGGATCTCTGCATTGATAATTCAAGCTACACTCTTGTAGATTTGACTCCGGTTGCTGCCCTACTTCCCAAGATAAGTAAGTAACCTTTCAGCTGAGGGATATTTGAAGGGAGCAACTGAATGAGGAGGGAGGGTTTTGTAAAAGAATACAACTCTGGCTTTTTGTAGGGCAGTACCATCTATTCTTCCTCAGAGTGGGAATTACATGTTTTTCCCCTTAATTTACAAGTCTTTAAGCAGTTAGCTTAAGGTTCATGTTCAAAGAGATTACTTCTTTGCTTTTTGATACATTTCTTAATTATTCACCCTAATGGAAAAAGGAGATTTTTATCCTTAAGAAAGATCTTGGATTTTTGTGTGAGATATGCTATTTATCTATTGATCTTAGAATTAGTAATTAGCTGCAATATATACTTACTTTCTATTTACTTAGGAAGCTATACGTGAAAATTGTCCCCTTTTGTATAAAAGTCCACCAGAGAGAATCACAAAATGAAAAAAGAGATACTAGAATGCCTGGAAAGATAAAGGTGTGTGTGTGTCTTCCCAACAATGTCACATAATTATCATTGCACTGCTTTTTTAAGAAGTAAAAATGATTTAATAGATGACATTGTTCAGAATTTATTTCAGTTATTCTAGTTAGAAATTTTTTTTTCTTCATCAACCAATCATGACTTTTTTTCCTTGACTGTTTTCCTTTTTCTTCCAGATATCACGGAGGTTTATAACAAACTGAAAGTCTGTAACCCTCACATGAACGTTTATCTCAAAGAAGAGATTCCTGCCAGATTTCATTACCAACACAATGATCGAATTCAGCCTATTATTTTGGTTGCTGATGAAGGCTGGACAATTGTGTTAAATAAATCATTACCAAAATGTAAGTATTCATTTCAGACATTTCTGTTGTACTCTGGGGATAAATCACACGTTGTGACATTGTTCTGTTAACAAGGTACTTTAATTTAGAGATATTAACAGTGTATAACCAGTTCACTTTTTGACTGGGTAATTCTCAGGTTTTCATTCAATAGAAATTTATAACCACAGTTTGACCCCTAGATGAGGAGGCTGGGTGGCCTTAGGGCAGAGGTATAGTTTTACTTTCTTACCCACACTGCAGTTACTGTTAGTAACTTTCAAGGTTGGTTCTCTTGATTTGTAGAAAATGAGAAAGAAGTAAAGCAACAAAGTAAAAGGGGAGAGATTCCAGGGGAATCTCTGAGTTCAAATGCTTTTTTAAATTGTTTATGTGTGTTAAACATTGTCCAAGTACCTGAGCTCTATAGCTGTTTCACTGGACAAGAACTAGAAGGTGAACAAACAGAAATCTACCCAGTAAACAAACGAGGTGTATCAAAATCTCTCCTCCAGCTGAGGAGATATAGAGGGGTGAGTTACAGATCTTCCCTGAACCCAAGTTTATTTATCCAACTATTTATCCATATGTTAGATTTGGTTTGAATACTTCTTTTAAAAACTGGTTTTGTAGTCTGTAGCAAGAGTTAGAATACTTTTTCTGTAAAAGGCCAGATAGTAAATATGTTAGGCTTTATAGGCCAGCTGGTCTCTCTCACTCAATTCTGCCTTTGTAGTGGGAAAGCAGCCTGGACATTCTGTAAACAGACCAATTTGGGGTGTTGAAATGAAACTTTGTTTACAGAAGCAGGTGGAAGGCTAATTTTGGCCAGGGGCTGTCTTGAGCAATGTGCAGATCCTTGATCTATAACAAATCAGAAGCTTCAGACAAGGATATAAGACTAAAGGTTAAGGGAGTTTATAAGTTATTTATATTTATGTACTCACTGTTGAAAACTGAGAAAACATGGAAAAACTTAGAAAAGAAAAAACAAACTATCCATACAGAGGTACAGAGTTTTTTTCTATTACATATACATATGTATGTATATGTCTATAGTGTCTTCTTTTGATCACATTCATTATTTTTATTATGAAATATTTCAAACCAGGGATGCCTGGGTGGCTCAGTGGTTTAGCCGCCTTTAGCCCAGGACGTGATCCTGGAGTCCCGGGATCGAGTCCCACATCCGGCTCTCTGCATGAAGCCTGCTTCTCCCTCTGTCTATGTCTCTGCCTCTCCTTCTGTGTGTCTCTCATGAATAAATAAATAAAATCTTTATCTTTTTTTAATATTTTAAACATGAAATTAAAGGATAATATAATGCAAACTGATATATTTATTCACTACTTAGTCATTTGTACTTTTTAAGAAAGCAGGAGCTTATCAGTGCAACAGGTGTACACTAAAAGTCAGTATTTGCCAAAATAAAGCTAAAAACTGAGAATGTGGTATTGCGGTTCTATCCAGGACTGTCATGTTTTTCTGAGTTCGATTTGGAGTTAAAGGTGAACTGGTTAGACTTCGCATTCAGTGTAAGAACCCTTTCTACAACATTCTCACCTGGCCTTCCAGAGGTTGAGACATTCATTCATTATCGATAAACAAGGAGTATATTACATAATCCTCTTTCTTATCACAGGAGCAATTGATGTAGGTAGGCTGCAGATTCACTTCTTCCCTCTTCATGGGTTTTACTCACCTCTGCTCTCCCTAGTTATTCAGGACCCTCCACCCAGCCACTCTCATTCTCTCTCTCTCTTTTTTTATATAATCATTAGTGCTCTTTGCATGCACACACTGCTGGAAATGGAGGGGTGAAATGAGTGGGGCTAGCACTGAAAGGTGCATCAGGCTGAGAAATAGTTGTGTTTTTTTTTTTTTTAAGATTTATTTATTCATGCGAGACACACAGAGAGAGAGAGAGAGAGAGGCAGAGACACAGGCGGAGGGAGCAGCAAGCTCCTTGCAGGGAGCCCAATGAGGGACTTGATCCCTGATCCTGGGATCAGGCCCTGAGCTGAAGGTAGAAGTTCAACCGCTCAGGTACCCAAGTGTCCTGAGAAATAGTTTTTAAAGACTCGGGTCATGATCACTTGGAAAAGGGGTGTGTATGTGAAATAGGGGACATGGCTGAGTTGAAAAACACAGAAAATTTCATTTCTAACCCTCACCTGGTTTAAGTGATCAGAATTTTTAAAGATTCTATTTAATTATTTGAGAGCAAGAACAGAAACAGGGGCAGGGTCAGAGCAGAGCTCGGAGAGGGAGAAGCAGACTTTCCACTAAACAGATCGCCCGATGCAGGGGCTCTATTCTATCCCAGGACCCTGGGATCAGCTTAACCCCTGAGCCACCCAGGCATCCCACTAATTACAATTTTAATGGTGAGAGTTACACTGGCAAGAATCAATATATTTACACTAGAAGCAAGTTATTTTGTAATAGAAAGATCAGTCTTTCTGTTAAGAACTAACATACTTTCTGTTCTTTTTTCAGTAGGTGACCATGGTTATGATAATTCTTTGTCTAGTATGCATCCATTTCTAGCTGCCCACGGTCCTGCATTTCACAAAGGCTACAAACAAAGCACAATTAACAGTGTGGATATTTATCCAATGATGTGCCACATCCTGGGATTAAAACCACATCCCAATAATGGAACCTTTGGTCATACGAAGTGTTTGTTAGTTGACCAGTGGTGCATTAATCTCCCAGAAGCCATCGGAATTGTTATTGGTGCGCTCTTGGTCTTAACCACACTAACATGCCTCATAATAATCATGCAGAATAGACTGTCTGTACCCCGTCCATTTTCCCGACTTCAGCTGCAAGAAGATGACGATGATCCTTTAATTGAGTAACATGCTGGAGTTTATACAGAATATCTTTGATTAGTCACAAAACCAAGGATACACTCAAAAAATGGTGTTCTAAGGATGAAAAATATACCTTGAAAGACAAAAAACTTAGACTAAGCATGCTAGAATTACTTTGTTTTTCCTTGTGCTTTGTTTTGGTGTATCAGCTAATTAACAAAAACCCTGGCCATGGTAAAAATTTCTAGTAAGTCAACACAAACTATTTCTCTAACTAGAAACTTTAAGAAAAATGATTGCCTCTGCTTTTTTTTTTTTTGCTATGAAAATGACACATTTTTAAATAAAAATATACCAAAATTTAGTAGGCATGCTTTTCTAATAAATTTTTATATTTGTAACTGAAACAACAGAAATCTTTATGCAATTAGTGGATTTTGGATTTTGTGTATCAGGAAGGAAAAGTTTTCTATATTTTTATATTTCATGACTTTAATAGAGTTTGTATCCCAAGTAAACCTGTGACATAGGAAGACCTCTGTGGTGGTGAATAAAATTGGTTATCCAGGCAGAACAGATCTAGCATAGGAAGAAATTATTTTAAGAAAAGCTGTTATAAAAAACACAACAAAGACTATGTGATACAAAGCCTGAGTCTTCACCATTGTGTCTTTGTTAAGGTTTGTAAGCTATTGAAGCCACAAAAGATAACCTTTTGAAGATTGTTGCTGATAAGAAATTAAGAAAATAGAATTGCTTTTCTCAGTCTGTGCTTAATGCCTGTGTGTAAGTCATTTGTAAGTGTGTATGTGTGTGCACAAGTGTGTTTGCACTTATGAATGTGTAGACTTCCTGTGACTGACCGAAGGTGGTCAGAGGCAGCTGCTGGTCTACGGGCTGACTTCCACATTCCCACGGAATGTGGCTCTCAGCAAAGAGTATATTTGCACTTCATATTTGTTTACTTTCTTCTGACTCACAAGCTAAAGTTGTAACTTAAGAAAGTTTGTTAGTTTTTGTTAGCTATTTAGCTTCCTCATGTTGTATGTTGTATTGTAGCCAGAGGTATCCAAGTGGTGTAAAAAAAAATTCATGACCAAATACAAGTCTGGCTTCAATTGGGTCAGAATGGGGAGGAGATTTTGCTATCTACCTTTGAGATATTTATGCCTTACTTTTTAGGCAATAGAGTAGTTAAATTTAAAATGAAATCTGGTATCTTTTGATCTTTCCCACTGTTCATATGTTAAGTGGCAGAGTAAACTCTTAAGCACTGTTAACATTCTGTAGCCTGAGTCCTGCCTCTGCTTTTTCTTCAGTGTTTGGTTCACAGAAATAATTGCTCCGATTTTTTTTTTTTTAACATACATGTTCAAAGCTAAGGAATTGTTTTGAAGAACTACCATCCTACCTTTGCTAGGTGGTACTTTCTAATTGAATCAGTTAATATGCAGAAACCGAGTTGTGGCAGACTAGATTGTATCTATTAAAGCAAAAATTGGGTTCAAGAACCATATCAGGACCTGAGACAAGCAATTAATAGTGTGATCTTTAAAGTTTTGACGATATAAAATAATCTAAGTAACTGTTTTACAGATTTTGAAAAATCTATAGTAAATATGAAACCCAGTTAAATGCTGATTACTACCTGTGATGGTCAAGAACGATGGTGCCAGTCATCAAACATATAATTCATCCTATTTGGTCTCTGCTAATTTTGTGATCATAGTATTCATTCAGTATCTGTTGTTCTTGAGAATCATTTCTACAGCCTGCATAAGTAGTTCATGCTGTTGGTCATAAGCTGACTATTAAGAACAGTACAATAAATAAATGAAGTAAAGACAATAGCGCTAATTTTGCTTTTTGACAATGTTTATTTCATTTTTTTCCTCCTTTAAAAGTTATCCTAGAGGTTGTTTTTCTGAACAAAATAATAGAAAAATTTCTTCCTGTTTCAATTTCCATTTAAAAGAAAAACAACTGTCACATTTAATACAGTAGACACTTTTTGAAGTATCTACAATAGTAGCAGGATATTTTATACTAGATCAGTAGAGCTTGGTCCTTGCAATGCTGTGAGTTTTAGTGAGCATCTAGCCTGTGAGTGCATTTCATATAGGATGGAATAGGAAGGGATGTCCTGTCAATGTCTTAACACTTTGAACAAGACACTTAACCTATTTTCTTGTCTTTCATTCCATTCTCAAAATACTAACTTTAATTAAACTTACAAACTTTTTTGTATATATGCTGATGGGACAAAACCATATTTATTTAATCAAAGAGATGTTTATATATTATTTTGAACTTTGTGTTAATTCATGTGTATCTTTAAAAAATTATCACTGTTAAAGCCAATGACTCCTCTAGTACACTGAAAAAATCTTTCTAGTAAGCTAGCCTTTTACAATAAGGTTCTGGTCTGTATTGTGTTAAGTAATTGACTAATATCTTGATGTGTTTTTCTGGATGAAAGAAAGTATTTGGCTACAGGAAACACTTAACTGTTTATGACAATAATACTCCAATGCAGTAGGAAAATATATTGAGTGGTTTTTGTTAATTTAGTGAGTGAATTCAGAATAACTGCATTTACTTACATGGACAGTTCTGTTGTTATTAATGTGCAAGTTCTTGTAAACAGCAATAGAATTCTAATATAAATTATTTCAATGCTGTGTACTATAGACTTTGTGTTCTTTCATTAAGCTTGGTATAAGAATTTAAAGATAAGTTCTTGGAACATTAAAGGATTAAAAATACTTTTGTATTGTTCTTGGGTGTCTCCCTCTCTTATCCATATCTGGTAAGCTTTAAGGATGATGGCATTTAATTCCTTTTATTTAGGGGTTTTCACTTCGTTGTGAATGCATAAAGTTATAAATACAAAAGATGGGATGGAAAGTGTGTTTTTTTATTGTCATTCTTAAAATAGTGTGTAAATAAAACGACATGAGTATGCTTTAAAAAAAATCTGTAGTGCCTTAAGTTGAAGTAAAATATATTTTGACTTTATTGTCTGAGTTCATAATGACTTTGTTTATGATTAAAACATGTGAATAAAATCTACCAAGACATTTTTACTATAATTATTAAATACAGGATGCAATATTACTGATTTTTTAAATTTGTCACCCTGCAAAATACACATACTATGATAGATGTTGACATGACCCAGTAATACTGCAAAAATCCATATAGGCATTCATTACAGATTTTTTTAAAACCAAGATCAACTATAAAACATTTAACCAAATTTTAAAGATAACGTATAAATACATATTTTAGCATGAGGACATCACTGGAAAGAAAGCCAAGATTAAGTGTTTTGTAAATAGCCATACTCATTGAGTATAGATTCAACAAAGTTTCGTCTAGTGGTTCAGCGTGATAAATTCATTTCCTGTATTCCTCCATGAACACTGCTAGGAACTCTGGGAGAAAATAAGAAAAGGTACTTTCTTTACTCTAGAAGAGAGTTCTGTAGCATCTCAGAAATGGTAAAACTTTATACCAACAAATTACTTCTATCTACTCATGGTTAGTTAGACTCTTGCTGCTGAGATCTTGGGATACAGAACCATTTGCCAGGCCATGTGCTTCCTGAAGTTTAGATGCTAGCTTCTCCTTTTTCCCCCTGCCTCCCTGCTTCCTTGGTGCCTGTACTTGGATACCATTACAATCCTCCCTTTCCCCAACACACGTGCGCGCGCGCGCACACACACATACACACACACACACACACACTGAGGGAACATGTGAATCTAAATGAGCCTGTTGGGTCCAATTGAATTAGGCTGCAGAAGACCGGTTTGCTTTTTGGCATAAACCCTTTGGATTTTCATTTTTCATTGTTCTGTAAACATTTTCTTTTTTCCTTGAATGGTTTAGTTAACATTTTTCAAGAAGTAGATATTAAGGCAAAAAAAAAAAAAAACCCACAAACATGCTGATCATCATAGTATAATACAGTTCTGTATCCTAACGTGTGCAGGTGGTGACTGGTGTTGAAACTGCTCAGTCCTGTGACTCATGTCTCATGGCCGCATTACTGGCAAAAGCAGTCTTACCCAAAAATCAAGCTAAACTCTCGGGCAAGCTGCCTACTTTTCCACTTAACTTCTACCCCTTGACTGCAGAAACCTGAATTTCACCATCAATAAACAATCTGGTGAGCTCCTCCAGCCCTAGAATGATGGTTTACAGAGGCCTCCCGTGCAGACTGTCCTCGCATGTTAATGCAATGAATTGTCAGGGACCCTATCAGCATGTTTTTCCTCTCTGCCTTGCTTACTTCACTTTCACAGGTGGGGGTGGTGGAAAGGATCAAAAGAAACCCCAAAGCAAATCCAAACAACTGCACTATACAAAACGTTTTATAAGATTGTACTGGCAAGACCCAGACTATTACAGACTTAAACATTGTTCGAATTTTCTACTGAGGAGAGACACACAAAATTTTTGTGAAACCTTTTTTTTTTTTTCTAAATAGTAAAAGTTCTGTTTCCAGGAAAATGGAGCACATTACTCAAACCAACGCTCTTGCCGAAGACTAGAAAATCTGGACAAAGTATGAAACATCTGTCCTAAAGCATTGAGAAATTACCAAAAAAGTGAAGGATCAAGAGGCTAGGAATCAGAACAGGGAAATGTATAAAAGGAGCCCCTGACGGCATCTGTAAATTCTGGAAGCCAACATAATCAAAAAAGGGGTGGAGGTGTAGAAGGAGAGAAAACACGATGTGAAAAAGAGCAGAACACTTGAAAATCTTAACCTACTTTATACTATTTGGCACAAATAAGTTTGAAAATACAGATCAAATGGGTAATTTCCCAGGAAAAAGTTGAACAAAACATTTCAGTAGAGAAAGGAAATCAATTTCTAATTAGAGATTGGACAAATTATAAACTATTTTACAGAAAAAGCCCAGACCCAAAATTTGATAATCCTTTTTAGTGTCTCTTTATTAGGTTTGATTACCAATGTTACATTTGCCTCATAAAACATGTTTTAGAAATAAATACGTGGGTTTTTGAGGTGTCTATACCAGGGGTAAAAGTAGCATCCCCAAAGTGGAACTATAGACCAATATAGAATAGTGGAGGGGGGGGTAGCAAAATGGAAAATCATCCATATCTGCAAGCTAAAGGTAAATAGGCAACATCCAATTAAATGGCAGAGATTGTCAGATTGGATGAAAAAACGAGCCAGCTATTTGTAGTCTGCCCTTTAAATACAAAGGCAGGTTGAAAGTAAAAGGACAGAAAATGATATATACCATGCAAACATCTCACAGAGTATGTTTTCTGACCACAGTGGAATTAAAGTTGATTCAATAACGGATCCAGAGAAGCCCTGAATATTGTCCGTTAAACAATACACTTCTAAAATGGCATGCCAAATTCTGTAGAATGCAGCTAATGTTGAATTTAGATGGAAATTTATAACCTTGAATGCTTGTCTTTGAGAAAAGATTCAATATCAATGATTTCAGCTTCCACTTTAGAAAGCTAGTAAGATGAAAATAATTCAAAGTGAGTGGAAGAAAGGAAATAATAAAGATAGAATCAATGAAATAGGAAAGACAAAATTAATAAAGTCACATTTTGGTATTGTGTTTAATAAAATTGATAAGCCCCTAACAAGATTAACTTAGGAAAAAAAGGGAGATAGCACAAATTAGCAAGATCAGTAATAAAAGAGGGGCCATCACTTACAGGTCCTACATATATCAAAAGAATACCAAGGGAATATTATGCCAATAACTTTATTTAGATAAAATAAATTCCTTGAAAAATACAACTTAAGCAAAACTGATACAAAATCAAATAGAAAATCTAGGGCAGCCTGGGTAGCTCAGCAGTTTCGCACCGCATTCGTCCCAGGGCATGATCCTGGAGCCCCGGGATCGAGTCCCACATTGGGCTCCCTGCATGGAGCCTGCTTCTCCCTCTGCCTGTGTCTCTATCTCTCTCTCTGTTTCTCATGAATAAATAAATAAAATCTAAAAAAAAAAGTCTAAATAGCCGTATTTTACATCTATCACAAAAATAAGTTGTTATCAAAAACATCACCACAGAGAAAACTTGCAAGTCCAGGTGGTTTCACTGATTAATTGTATCACACATTTAAGGAGGAAATGATTTTACCAAAAGTCTTATAGAGAAGAAAGGAACATATCCAAACTGGTTTTATGAGGCCAGTATAACACTGGTACCAAAATCTGACAAAGATCTTAAAAGAAAACTATGGAAAATATCTCTATGAACAAAAATTCTTTAACTAAATACCTAATTGAGTTTAGCAGCATTTCAAAAGGAAAATACACATAAACAAGTGGAATTTATCCCAGAAGTGCAACCTTAGTTTGATATTTGAAAATCAGTTTTATCCTCTGCATTAATAAGAAAAAAAGGAAAACAAGTTCATGTTAATAAATGTGGAAAAGCATTTACCAAAATTCAACACTTATTTATTATTAAAAAAAAAAACCCAACTCACCAAATCTGGAAGAGAACTTCAAACCAATATGTATGCCATAAGCCTACAGAAACTATCCTACTGAATCATAATATAATATCACAATACTGTGAACATACAGCTAAAATACTGAATGATGAAATAATGTTTTTCACCTAAAGTCAGGAACAAGCCAACGCTGTCTACTGTGATCACTTTCATTTAACATTGCACTGGGGGTGCCAGCAACTCAATAAGGCAAGAAAAATGAATCGTATAAGAATAAAAAAATGTTAAGACTGTCATATCCACAGATGACATGATTACACGCAGAGGAAAGCCAAAGGAATCAGACAAACTAGAAGCTTACCAAAATTGCTGGATATATGGTCAATATATAAAAGTCAAGTGTATTTCTATATATCATCAGAAAATTTATAACTGGTATCATACTGGTATCAACAAGCATGAAATATCTTGGCATAAGTCTAACAAAATTCCTAAGAATTTTGCACAGGAAATTATAGCATCGAGAAGAATTAAGAAAGATCAAAATAGAAGCCTGTTTATAAGTTGAAAGATTCAACAATAGAAGATCAAAATAGAATCATGTTTATAAGTTGAAAGATTCAACATTGTAAAGACATCAGTTCTCCTCAAATTGGTCATTGCATCCAAGTGATTCCAGCAGAGATTTATTTATTTATTATGGAATTGTATAAGTTGACCCAAATTCATGCAAAAGTGCAAAGAGCCAAGAATATCTTTAAAAAGAGAAAACGATAGGACTTACTCTATCAGAAGTCAAGAACTATCATAAAGTTGTAATGATTAAGTCAGCATGGTGTTGACACAAGGATTGACAAATAGATGAACGGAATTGCTGACCTTGGCTAAAATGAAGGATCCATACACACGTAGGTGTATCAGACATCTCTCGTGTCTCAAATTACTCAGCTCACCCCTTACCTCCAATTTCATCCTGGCACAGACCAGACCACCTCCCCATGGATGCAACCTGACAATGCTTAGCCTCCTTCCTGGCCCAGACATAAGGCATTGGGTGCCTATGAAGTCATATTTGGCACTTGCAATGCACTATCCAGAAGTTCATGGAGTTAATACCTATGCAACCACCCTTAACGGGGGCAGGGTTTGGGGGCATGGAGGTGGGTTGGAAGCTAATGGATAAATGCTTTGCTTCCCTCTTGCATTCCTGAGGCAGACAGTTCTGAGATTTATAAGTCTTCTTTGAAGATGCTGCAGGATTGAGTGCCAATCAATCATGATGGTGGCCAATCCTCTGACTTATGCCTGTATAGGCTCTTCTGCATCTCTTTCACTCCCTGTTCTTCACTCTCATTTCTTGCAATCAATTCACGCAAAAGTTGCCTGTGTCTCAGACTCTGCTTTTGGGAAAGCCTAGCCTAACTAGTGGATTTAAAGAATATATCCAACAAAAATGTATACATATATATGCCAAAAGACATGTTAAAGAATACTGATAGCAGCATTATTCATAGTAACATCTAACTGGAAATGACCCAAATATCCAAAATTCCAAAAATGAGAATACATAAATAAGACTGTGGTATATTCATATAGTGTCATCCCATCAAGCAATGAAAATAAAGCAGTGATACACACAAGAACATGGATGAATCTCATATAATCTTGAGGGAAAAAAACAAACATAAAAGTATATCATATTGGCACATCCGGGTGGCTCAGTTGGCTAGGCATCTGCCTTTGGCTCTGACCATGATCGGAGAGTCCGGAGATGGAGCCCTGTGCCTCCCATTGGGCTCCCTGCTCAGCGGGGAATCTGCTTCTCCCTCCCTCCCACCCTCCCCCTTTCCACTCAGACACACTCTCTCTTTCTCAAATAAATAAATGAAATCTGGGATCCCTGGGTGGCGCAGCGGTTTGGCGCCTGCCTTTGGCCCAGGGCGCGATCCTGGAGACCCGGGATCGAGTCCCACGTCGGGCTCCCAGTGCATGGAGCCTGCTTCTCCCTCTGCCTGTGTCTCTGCCTCTCTCTCTCTCTCTATCATAAATAAAAATTTTAAAAAAATAAAATAAAATAAAAAAATAAATGAAATCTTTAAAAAAAAAAGTATATCATTTGATCATTTAGATAACATTTAAAATAGGGGAAGCTATTCTATTGCATTCCAAGTCAGGATAGGATTGCCTTCAGCGGGAGGGAGGCAGGAGCGATTGGGAAGATAACTGAGCATCTTTCTGGAGTGCTGGTTATATTTTCTCTCTCTCCTCTAAAGTGACAGGTACATGGATCTATTCACTTTCTGATAATTGGCCGCATTTACGCTTTGTACACCTTTGAGTACGTTTTACTTCAATGAAATTAAAATAACTACCAATATATTATTACAAAGCAATGAACAAGCAAGAACTTGGGAAAATTAGAAAATAGGACTTTTAACATGTAAAAAATTAAAAGGGCTCAGAAGATGAAGTATCTTGAGTGGTCTAATGGCCACAGAGTTGGGAAGTATTAAAGGAGACAATCAATCAACCAAGTCAGAGGTTTTAGCATTCAACTGACATGGATGCCAAAGAGGGTAAACAGAAATCAGACAAAAGGAAATTATAACTAAAATGAACTAGGAGAATTGGCTTTAATGAAAAAGATATGAACCTTTCAAATAAAAAGGCCTTTGAATGACAAGGGGAATATCTTAGCGACTGTAAAGTTTCAGTGAACTGAGGGTTTTAAAACAAATGTTATGGGGATCCCTGGGTGGCGCAGTGGTTTGGCGCCTGCCTTTGGCCCAGGGCGCAATCCTGGAGACCCGGGATCGAGTCCCACGTCGGGCTCCCGGTGCATGGAGCCTGCTTCTCCCTCTGCCTGTGTCTCTGCCTCTCTCTCTCTCTCTCTGTGTGTGTGACTATCATGAATAAATAAAAATTTAAAAAAAAAATTTAAAACAAATGTTATGGAGGTGGAAGGGGAGTGGGCATAAATTGGCATAAGACTTCTCAATAGCAATCCTGAAGGAAGAAATGGAATGCTATCAAGAGAGATATGAATCTATTTTCTTGTACAGCTTCTCACTTTTCCAGGAGCCTAATGTTTTTGTTTTGCATCCCCTGCCTGTCTTGGACTGAATTGTGTCCCCGTAACATTCATTATGTTGAAGTCCTGTCCCCCAGGGTGCATCAGGATAACTGATCCTGGGCCCTGCTTCCAGCTGGCATTCATGAGTGCATGCGTGTCATTTCACAGCTGTCAAGGGACCCTGTTAAGTCGGGGGTAGAAGGGTCCCTAAGATCCTTCCTGGCTCTAGGATTCTCTGGTCTGTCCCCCTTAGTCAATGAACAGCTGGAAAAACTTAACAACTCAAAAACCTAGTATCTTCACGAGACTTTCTAGAGATAATAGATTCTTGTAAGAAACTGAAGTTAATAGGATCCTAGTTTTACCTGAAGAGGTCAAAGAGCATTTTGAAAATAGTTTTAGATTTACATGCCAGGTGGCAAAGGGAGAAGAAATCTCAAAACATTCACTGAAGGCGACAAATCTTATCAATTAATAGATTGTACAAAACAGTTGATGTTGTTCAGCAAAAATGGCGGCGTGAGGTGGGGATTCCACCCTTAAAAAAATTTTCACCTACCATTAGCAAGATTAGCTAGCCTAAATTTTATTTCTATTTGCTAATTTGCAATCAGTGCATACAAAGTTTGACCATGCAGATATGCAGGTAAAACAACAAAAAAGCTATCAAGGTATGATGAATGACTAGATTTCCCAGCAAAGTTTAAAATTTTACTTTCCTTCAGGTAAACTCTCTTGCTGACATTTTACAGGAGAAGTATGTGTAAATAAAAGAAACCATTCAATAATCCAATATTCAGATCAGTATTTTAATGATTTCATCAATGGTACAGCATTTACTTTCTTCTTACCACTAAGGCAATTCTAAAATGAACTTAATGCAACAATTTTTAAATGTACAGACAGCATGTGAACAACTCTGCTTTTAAACAGACCAATTTCGTCTTTCAGTGATTATATTGGCATCTCAGTCATGCTGCTAAGTTCACAGCTACACAGCAAGCCAACGTGAATGGCTGCCGATTCTAAAATGTCTAATTCAGAGTTCAGACTTCTGGAGGAATTTGCCATCTACCATCTAATTTCTCAGCTTTTTAATGTCAGTACACGTCCAGGGATCCCATTCTCTTTGATTAAGAGGCTTTGTAATGAAATGAGAATTAAGTGCTAATCTTCTTTATTGCTATTACCATTTTAAAAATAATCCATTCACTTTATTTTAGGAAGTCCTTAAGTTCAACTATATTTTTGAAGGTAAAAATAGTTTTGTTCTTTATATCTGCTTTATCCTATCTTTCTAGAATACTTATACCGTTTTACCTACTCATTAGCCAGTGGATGCATTCATATACACAAAATCACAGTATCATCTGTGGGCCATCTCTCTATAAACTGGTTTTGTTTTGTTTCTTCAAAGAAAGCTTTTCTTTCCAGGATTTTCTCTTTTCCTTTAATAAATGACAAGTAAATCCTAGGTCTCCCCAACCTGACTACTTCAAAGATCTAAAGCACAGCTTTGCTGGTTGAAATAAAGGAGACCAAGCAGATGTGTTTATGAACCTGATTTCACTGACCAGCCAGTGAGTGGGTATCCAAATATTTCATGAAATGAGGCTAGGATCTCAGCTCCTCTTGTTTCAATCCTGTCCAGATCCTGGACATTTGTTCCCCCTGAGAACTATTTCCCTGGTTTCTGCCATCAAGCACCCTTTAGCACTGCTCTGGGGACAGTGTGAACGTACCAGACGTTGTCCCACCTAATTTTCTTTCCCTAGCTCTGCATAGCCCTTGCGGATTGAGTGGCCTGTGTTTTACCTAACACAGCTTGTTATCCCTTGCAACTCTGGATCTGCAAACACTCAAGTCTTAGGGATGCTTGTGCTCTTACTACATGTTACCAGAAAGAAAACCAACGTTGATGTACCTAATGTGATTTTTAATGTGATTAAAAGTGATTTAGTTTTCAAAGAAGCAAATAATTACAGAACAAGAACAAAAACTTATTGCTGGGATGGTCTCCAATCTCTTCTGTTCAGAGCAGGCCAGTGCTGGACTACGTGGGAAGGACACAGATATTTCGGTGTCTTCATTATTATAGGATCAGGATGACTCATCAGAAAATAGCAATAATGAATTTCATGACAGAAATGAAATGTTTTTTAATTTTTAATTTATTTATGATAGTCACACACAGAGAGAGAGAGGGGCAGAGACACAGGCAGAGGGAGAAGCAGGCTCCATGCACCGGGAGCCGGACGTGGGACTTGATCCGGGGTCTCCAGGATCACGCCCTGGGCCAAAGGCAGGCGCTAAACCACTGCACCACCCAGGGATCCCCAGAAATGAAATGTTTAGATGGAATGTATGTTTAGATGGAATCTGTCAGTATTGAATCTTTTTTTTTTTTTAAGGAAAAATAAAACAAAAACTCATGTCTTTTAAAAAGAAGCACAGAAAGGAATGCCCAGATACATCTGCTTTTGGGAATGCATTTCTCACAATTCAATGGACAAGGGTTGTTGCATTTAATCTCCAACAGTTTTGACTTTCTTTTTGCACTCCTGGTTTAAGGAGAGATATTTCTACATTTTTCAGGAATTATTAGAAAATTCACCCAGTTCAAATAAGTAACAAGTATTCTGGGATGTGGGCAGAGAAAAATTGGTCTTTTTCAACCAAAGTAGAAGATATAACTGTCAATAAAGTGCATTTCACATAAAGATACCCATTAGAAGAATAATTTAAAGTGCAATATATATGATATTTAAATAGTGCAAAGTTGCTAAATATATACATTATATGCGCCATATCCAAATAAAGCAGGATTTTATCTACCCCTAAGAGAGAATAACAGAATCATACTTCCCCACTTTAATCCTTTGTAGGTAAGTGTATTTGGTCCATGTGTATGCTTTTGGTGTGTGTGTGTGTGTGTGTGTGTGTTTGTGTGTGTGTGGCTGTGCCTGTATATAACTCCTTAAAGATCTGTGCAAATGTCTAAAACTGGTTTCCTAGAATTTGAAACCTTTAAACACTGAAATAAATACACAATCTCCAAAGTAGCATTAGGCTTGTAATAATGGTTGAGCTATTTCAGCCTGTATATCTGGTAAGGCAGGTATCTGACTGCGAATTAAATGTTTAATGAAGATTATAAAAAATACAATCACCAAAATGCTGCCAAGAGACACCCCTAGGAAATAAGCATATGACTCCTCGTGCTCATCTTCTCCAGGCTTGACACTACTATGGAGGAGTGTAGGATTTGGTGTGTAAGTGGTTGGTCTTGGGGTTGCTGAAGTGAGCAGATCCTGGACATTCCTGAATGATCCATTGTGTGGCATGCCCGTGACATTGAGGAGGTGACAGAGAAGTGGGTACAGATCTGTGGAGTTCATGGCTTCTTTCGTGAAATTCTTTCTGAAGGCAGGACCGTGGGCTAAAAATATTGGATGCATTTCGGCTAACGCATTATCATAACCGTGGTTGCCTACTGGAAAGATAAAATGAATGAATAAGTTAGCCAACCAGATGGCATTAAGATGAAAATAACTGTTGGATCATCCAATTCTGAATTTAAGTGCAAAGTGTAACAAAGTAATCTTTATAATTTTTTTAAAGATTTTATTTATTTATGTATGATAGTCACAGAGAGAGAGAGAGAGAGAGAGAGAGAGAGAGGCAGAGACACAGGCAGAGGGAGAAGCAGGCTCCATGCAGGGAGTCCGATGTGGGACTCGATCCCGGGTCTCCAGGATCGCGCCCTGGGCCAAAGGCAGGCGCCATATGGCTGCGCCACCCAGGGATCCCTAACAAAGTCATCTTTTAAAAGAAAACAATCTTTTATGAGCAATCTTTGTTGTTGTCAACATCACTATTCATTTTAGAAAGTGAAAAGGCGAACTGATCACAAATCTTTCTAACAGCAGAGGAGGAGGGGTAGAGAGTAGTGCTGAACCAAGTCAGGGGAAAATGAAAGTGGGTATTTTGGTTGTTTGTTTTTTTTTTTGGTGGTAGGTAAACTAATAATCAGCAAATATTTTAGGTACCTACTTTGTTACAATTATGTTCTTCTTTTTTTTTTTTTAAAGATTTTTATTTATTTATTTATTCATGAGAGACACACAGAGAGAGTCAGAGACACAGGCAGAGGGAGAAGCAGGCTCTCCGCGGGGAGCCTGATGCAAGACTCAATCCCAGGATCCCAGGATCATGATCTGAGCCAAAGGCAGATGCTCAACCACTGAGCCACCCAGGCATCCCATTATGTTCTAATGATAAAGGGATAAAGGTGGTCTGTCAAAAAGACAATAAATTCATAATTACCAATAAAAGGGGAGACACAATTAGTAAAGACGAAAGATGCCATAAAAATCAAACTCCTAGCAACAGCTACAATCCACTATAGAAAGATAAAGGTCAGGACTTTTGGGTAAAATCTTACACTGGTGGTTCAGATCAAAATACAGCACTATGTGCTAAAAATAAAGTAAAAGGTTTAGAAGTCTTCTGATTTATCAAGAGATATAATATTGAAGGATGAAAACTCCTGTAAAAAACTGCATTTTATTTTATTATTATTATTTTTTTAAAGATTTTATTTATTTATTCATGAGAGAGAGAGAGAGAGAGAGAGGCAAAGGGAGAAGCAGGCTCCATGCAGGGGCCCAATGTGGGATTTGATCCCAGACCCTGGAATCATGCCCTGAGTCAAAGGCAGACGCTCAACCGCTTAGCCACCCAGGCATCCCTATTTTATTATTTTTTAAGTAGGCTCTGTGTCCAGTGTGGAGCCCAGTGTAGGACTCTAATAAATGAACCTGAGATCAAGATCTGAGTTCAAGAGTCAGTCACTTAACTGACTGTACCACCCAGGCACCCTACAGGGAACATATTTTGAGAACCACTGCTTTTGGACATTAGGACTTCATTCTTTTTTGAAAGTCAGATTGAGAAGGAATATACTGGCCAATACTTAACTATTTGTTGAAGAAATAATTATTTCATATATTTATTTGTTGAATAAATAATTATGTGGAATATAACATAAATAGGAGCATTATTAAGGTTTTCTATCAAAAACAGGTGTAACCAATCTCTTGTGTAATTGTGGTTCACCAGACCAAAATTTCAAGAGACCCTCTTAGATTTACATTAACTGTAAAGTACAAATCTCCTCAGAGACAGCAGTCCTTTTTTTGAGCAACCCCTCTAACATAAGAGCTATCCAGACGATACAAGAGAATCTGAACATATAAAGGCAGCAATTATTCTCATGGCCAAAGAAATTATCTTTGAAAGAAATTACTTTTAAAGGCTTTCATAAAACAACTCCCCTGGTGTCAGTAAATATTGGCTGACAGATCATTATCTGTATGTAAAACTGGTTTTAAGAACCAGAAACCATGCTGGTATACATCTGCCACTATGACTCCTGTATGTACTACAAATGCCATGGTCAGGCAATTGGTTTTCTTTTGGTCAGTAAATATGATAGGAACCCAATTCTACCTGAAGGGACATTTCTGCACATCTCTTACATAGATCAAGGGTCAAGGACGAAAAGAGCATCCCTAAGTAGTGTTGGTACAATGTGGTTCCTTCACTATCCAAGTAACAGAGGAGAAACAACTTCCAGCTGAACTGATCAGTAGTCATATCAATATCTATGTCAACCAGGAAAGCAGAATCCATGTAAGGTGGTCCAACAGAGGGAATTCCATATGGGGACTAGTTATAAAAGTGCTAAGGGATGAGAAGCACCATGGGATGGCAAGGTTACCCAGTGATTAGGAACAATGGGAACCTCGTATGGCCCCTTGGCCCCCTACAGCTGGATGGACAGAAGGGAAGAGGTGGTGTTACCAGAGCCCCCAAACCAGGGCTTCCCAGTAGGAGCTGAGACTGTAGAGAGAGAATGTCCAGAGGGAGCTGGGATCGCAGAGGAAATGAAGTCACCATTAAAGACACAGCCTGAGATAGAGAATGAGTGGGACAAATCTCCTGGCTTCTTCCAAACTCCTGCAAGTCTCTTCTATTGGCCAAACCTAACTAGAAACCAGCTCACAAAGGAGCCTAGGAAATTTAGTCTGTGGAAGTCAGTCCATGGGAATGCAGAGCAGAACAGGGAATGGGTGGAAGTTGAAGAGCAAGTATACACATGACGAGCCCGTTAAAGATGAGGAAAACCCTGTGGATGGCTTTTCCATTTGACTAACTTGTTAGAAGCTACATAAGAGGTAATTATACATTTAAGGATAGCAGAAAGCTCCTTATTTTTTTTTTTAAGATTTTATTTATTTATTCGAGAGAGAGAGAGAGAGAGGCAGAGACACAGGCAGAGGGAGAAGCAGGCTCCATGCAGGGAGCCTGATGTGGGACTCAATCCCGGGTCTCCAGGATCACCAGGATCACGTCCCGGGCTGAAGGCAGGCGCTTAACCGCTGAGCCACCCAGGGATCCCAGAAAGCTCCTTATGTTGCATGTCTGAATTTCAAATGGGATTTCCATTATATTTACAATGAATTTGGCAGCAATATCTCCAAAATTATGTCACTAGGCATTAAAAAAATACATTTTGATATATGATCATCCAAGCCATGTGTAGTTCTCTTTGGAAATATTTCCAAGGTATAAAACAAAGTTGGCCTATATTTGGTAGAGCCAGAAGGGCAGAAGAACCTAGAAAGCTAGCAATTTTAAATAAAAATAGAGATTAAGTTAATATGAAATCAGAACATAAAACAGATGCAGAAAATCATTTAATTTATAAATTTCCAATTATGTTTTTCTCAGGAGCATGATGGCTGTTAATTAGCAGTATATGTATACTTTGCATATCTTTGGTCTGATAACTTCCAGAAAAATAAATGTTTAGGGGCTTACCTCTTTTTAAAGTCCCAAGGATCCCTGATTTGCTATTAATGTAGGCCACCAGTTAGTTATTTGATCAGTCACTACACTGCTGTATTACCCACAGCCTCCACTCTAACAAACAATGACGCAGAATGGGAATAAACAGTGTAACGTACTCACACAGAAAATTATCTGTCTTATTCTGTAAAATATACCACCCTTCGTCAGCCACTGCTAGGATGGGTTGAATTCGATGGTTGTACTTGTAATGCCATCTTTCTGGAATCTCTTCTTTTTTGTAAACAGTAAGATTAGGATGAGCACGGGCTAGTGCTTCATAGACTTCATCAAATTTACCTAAAAGAGGGGCGATACGGAGATATGCTCAGAACAAGGCACTCACTGTTGACAATCAAAAAACCATCCTAGCAAAAGAGGCCAATGAATATTTCTTCCTTCCTGACACCCCACTGAGGTAAGGCACCAGGGGGCAAGCATAGGGAAATATAGCCAGATACTTGAATACTTGATACTTACCCCGCGCCCCCCAGGAAAGAATCTTGAGGGGGAAACAGAAATGATTAATCCTCTGCTGCAAGTAAATTCACTTTACAGAATTGAGCGGACATTATATGGAACTAGAAATCTCTATTCTAAAGACTTAACTACATACACTTCAACACACACGCACGCACACATGCACACACCCCAATTGGTGGCACTAAGTAAAATGTCTCTCCAAAGGAAAACAAAGAGCTAAGTTTTGACAGTTGTGAGTGCAGAGAGAGAATCTCTGGAGGGTGACGCTGCCCTTGAGAGAGGACATCCTGGTGATGGAATGCAGCTTGTAAAACGTAAAGTCTTTCTAAAGCCCTGGAGGTGTGGCAAAAGTACTCCCTGTAATTTCAAATGCAGTGAACCTGGGCACTGTCTTTAATCCTTTTCTTGTTTTTCAAATCCATTTGTTGGGACTTCCTCCCTGCCTCCCAACCCCCAACACGGGACATATTCCAATTTTATAAGGAAAAATTAATGTGTTTTTCTCAAACAACAAAAAGCTTGTTATTTTATACTGAATTTGTTCCAAAGTTTGTGTTCAGGTGCACACTGTTTCATATGATCTTCTTAATTCCCTTGTGAGGGATATAAGGTTCTTTTGTGAGGTATTCAGCTTTTCAAAATCTGTTCTCTCATTTGATATCCAAATTAACAGTAAACACTGATAAAATAGAAGTCAGAAGTCTGAGTATTGCTCTGTGCTTCCTTTGTGATCTGGGGAGGTTAAACCTGAGCTTGCTCACCTGTCTTTAAAACAGAAGTAACACTTAGGTGACCAGGTTGTTATGAGGCTTTGAGGAAAGGTTTGTAAGAAGTTCAACATATTATTACTTCCTCTATTTATAGACAAGAAAAATAAATCTTCAGATTGATCAATGCTTTCTCCTTCCTATACTGTTTCCCTATTAAGCAGGTCCTACAAAAGGAACCATAGAAGGCTAAATTTCAGGTTTCCATGAAATCACTGGAATTGCATGCAAATTCTGTATTTTTCTTTCCATCTCAATTTTTCTAGAAAGGAGGCTGTAGCTTTCATCATATTTGGTGGTTCCAAAATGGTTAAATCCATCTGCCATAGATATAGAAAGAGCATCAATTTCAATATTCTTGGGAAAAGTGAAAAATTATATGCTGAGAAATGAGATTTTCTCTTTTCAAAGTCTAAGGATTAAACCCTAGAATATTACCATGACACATGCAAGCAGACTCTGAAGGCACAGAAGCAAAAACTCCACTGAATTGTGTTGGGCAGACCCGGCCGCAGCCCCAAACCAACACTCAGTTCAGACTTACCTTCTTTTGGCAAGATGGCTGCTACTGGAGATTGGTCAATCAGGATATAGTGGTCTTTATCCACATACTGATCAAGTTCTATTATCCTTTCCTCAGAACACTGGGTCATTCCATGATCACTTGTGATGATTAGGTTCAGGATGTTCCACAGCTTTTCCTTTTTCAGCATTTGTATGAGATATCCCAACTTGTTGTCAATATCCGAAATGACAGGTCCCATGAGTGGACTCTCAGGTCCCAAATGGTGGCCCATATCATCGGGATCTTCCCAGTAAAGAAGACCGAGATTTATGGGCTCTTTGGATGTAAACCATTCAATAATCTTGGCAACTCTATCTTCAAATGAAACAGACTCATTGTAAGGCATATAGTGCGTAGGAAAGCTATTATGTATTTTTACATCTGCTCCAGGCCACATGGCTGCACCACTAGAATGTCCTGCCCTCTGATTTGTGATCCATATTGGCGTTGCTTCTTCCCAAAACTCAGAATCATAAATAGTCATGTTATCCAAGGAGAAAGATTTATTCAAAATAGGGTCAAACATGTCATTTGCAACAATCCCATGATTCTCTGCAAAGAGGCCAGTTACCAAAGTATAATGGTTAGGGTAGGTCTTTGTAATAAAAATATTAGTTACTTGCTTCACATGAACACCATACTTCATAACATAATGAAAATGGGGTGTTGGAACTCTGTATAAATAATCCCAACGGAATCCATCAAATGAAACCAGTAGAACCTTTTGCTGGTCTGGTTGGAGAGAAAATGTAATCGAGAGTATTAATGCAGCAAGTATGAAGGATACCCAGAGGAGTTTTGAAGTCATTTTCAAAGTATTTGATCAGCTCAGTGTAAGATAATCTGTATAAAAAACATGCAGAAATTATTGACAATTTTGTGTGTGCATCTTACACAAAACTGACAGTGATTGTACAGTAATCCCAGTTATATCATAAATCATAGCCTGGAAGAATTATGTTGCTCCATCTTAAACAAGAGACCCGGGGCTACTTGCATAATAAAGCTAAACAGTTTTGTTGCATTTTAGAAACTGTTACTCTCCAAGAATTTATCAAAACATTTCTCAAAGTAATTATTTAACCCCTCAAATATCACTTTAAAATATGATATAATTTACTTTTAAGAAAAACAAAAACTTTTCAGAAACTTTTGCAGGAAACTCAGACTTCTGACTTCTCTCAATAAAGTTGATATAGTCAAGTTATTATCTATGAATGTTTTGTCATTATGATTAGACCAACTACAGGAATCTAGAAACAAGGAATACCATTAGCTAATCCAATAATAATGCTTTTAAAAAAAACCATATACACCTCTATTTTTCTTTTTTTAAAAAGATTTTATTTATTTATTCATGAGAGACAGAGAGAGAGAGGGGGGGGGGCAGAGGGAGAAGCAGGCTCCATGCAGTGAGCCTGATGCAGGACTCGATCCCAGGTCTCCAGGATCACGCCTTGGGCCGAAGGCAGGTGCTCAACCGCTAAGCCACCCAGGGATCCCCATACACCTCTATTTTTCAAAGCCAAGGCCTATATTTGGTTCATCACCGTTAGGGATGTTATTCAAGAAAAGAGAAAACAGATGAACTTCGTTTTCTGAAGTGACATAAAATTTGACACTCAAATATAAATGTGAAATGTAATCTACATTCACTTATTTCCTAATTCAAGCACAGCCTTCCTAAGCTAAGACAAGTTTCTGTATAAACAGCAACATAATCCTGAAATTTGGTGTTGGCTTTCTGAAAAATAAAATTTGTCCATATTTAATCTTAGTGATATGTGTGGGAAAAGCACCTGCCAGGATTAAACACTTCTTTTGGATCAAGGCTGTTGGTTGGTTGGTTGGTTTTTTTAAATCTGCACATACTTTTTTTTTTTTGCACATACTTTTAAAAAGCTTTTATTCTCTTCAAGAAAGCTAACAAAAGGCAATATGGATAAACAGCATATATGTAAATTTTGTGAGTTCTCACTGGGCTTGTAAATCAAGCAAGGATTTTTGGTTCTCTCCTTTTCTTGTCCATTCTTGCATGCAGGTATTTATAAGCCCACCAAAACTTGGATCTAGCCACACTTCTGTGCCAAGAAATCTCCTGAATTCAGCTTTTGACACCTTGCTAATTTGAATATGCTGAAGATATACTTCAAACCTCAAAACCAGATACTTGCTCTATTACAGGTACAGGTAAGTAAAAACTGCTTGGCGTGCTTGCTTGGCGTTCAGATGCAGTAATTTTTAACTATGATTTCACCATACCTAGAACGTTACTTAAACTGAAACTGGGTTAGGTACTGGCCTCCAGAGAAAGGTTCAAAAATCAAATTCAAAAACTATTTCTCGGGGATCCCTGGGTGGCTCAGCGGTTTGGCGCCTGCCTTCGGCCCAGGGCGTGATCCTGGAGACCCGGGATCGAGTTCCGCGTCAGGCTCCCTGCATGGAGCCTGCTTCTCCCTCTGCCTGTGTCTCTGCCTCTGTCTCTCTCTCTGTGTGTGTCTCTCATGAATAAATAAAGTCTTTAAAAAAAAAAAAACTATTTCTCAACGGCAACAGAAGGAACATTTAAAAATCAGTTCCGTAAAGAACTCCAGCTATATTTACTAACATCTGGCTGAGGATGCTGTTTCCCCTCTACCCCCCTCTCCTTCACCTTCCTAACACAAGGAAAGCTGCTATGAAACGACTATCATTTAAGGCTAAAAATAAATAAATAAATAAATAAATAAATAAATAAATAAATAAATAAATAAATAAATAAAATGCAACTACACGAAACACCTGACTGGCCTCTAAGTAAATCAATTTAGCAAATTGTGGTAAGTTAGGAAGGAACTGCTTTCCCGGACAAAAGAAAAGAAACGAAGGCTAGGTGTGCCGTCTACAGCTTTGGAATGTTTGGTTAAGAAGAATCAGCATTTTAAAAAAAAAAGAAGAAGAAGAAGAGGAAGCATCAGCATTGTCACACCGATGACAGGAAGCAACCAACCGAGAGGTGGGGGTGGGGATGGAGGAAAGACCCGCTCCCGTAGTTCCCCAGGCACAAAACGCTGCACAGCGCAGAGGAACCCCCGTCCTGCGCCCAGACCCCGCGCTGCCTGCCAGCTTCCCCGCCCCTCCGCTCGGGCCGCCTCGGGAACCGGGGGTGGGGGGGGGCGCCAAGGAGCAGTCGGGCGTCCCGAGGCCCAGACGTCGAGGTCGAGGGGCCTGGGGCGCACGTCCCAGCCGCCATCCCCGCCCGGCCTCTGGGAAGGGTCCGCAGGTCGCAGACCTCCCGCCCGCCGCTGCCGGCAGGTGCCCGCACCCAGTGGGCGGCGCGCGCGTGCCAAGGTCCGATGGGTCCCCGGGAGGCAAGCACCCCCCCCCCCCCCCCGCCGGCTCTTACCCTCGCAGCGATCCGGACGGCCCGCAGGGGCTTCGGACCACAGCTCGGAGAGTCGGACGGGGGCAACGGCGGGGGGCGGCGGAGGCGCGGGCGGCTCACCTGCACGCAGCCCGGGCGCCGAGCACCTGACCGGCACCGCCCCCGGGCGCAGGGCCCGCCTCCTGCCGCCTATTGGCCGGGCAGGGCCTGCCGAACCGGAGCCGGGCTCTAGGAGTCGCCGCAGCGCCTGCCAATCAGGGGCCGGCGGGGGGCGGGTGGAGGGAGGGCGGAGGGGCCCGTCGGTGGGAGCAGAGGGTCGCGGGGGCCCCGGGGCGCGGAGGTCCCCGCTCTGCGGGCTCACACTCCCCCTGCCGCGTGGCCTTTCCTTGCCAGGCGGTTGCTTGCGTTGCAGTCGGTGATGTGATGTAGAAACATTATAAAGCGCTACCCCCCGTGGTTTGGCAACACTCCCCTGTTTTGAGTCAAAGTATTTTTATTTTCTTATCTGATTTCTCAAGGTTTTGTTTTTGTTATTCTGTTGTGGTTTTTTGTTTGTTTGTTTGTTTGTTTGGGTTTTTTTTGGATCAAACATCGGTGACTCCTTACCCTGGGCTTTGCTCTGAGGGACGCTTGAGCGCCCCCCTCCCCCAGAAAGGCGATGGGACAATGACGTTTTAACTCTTTTTATTGGTTGGCGTGACCTGCTTTATCTCAGAAAAATCTGATTTGGAAGGGTTCCGCAGCCCCGATGTTGCAGGGTTCTGCAGCACAAGCCCCCGGTTGTTGCAGCATGAGGTCTCTGTGGCACCTGAAACTGCTCCAAGTCAACCAAGCCAGGTTCAGCGTTAGGTTACTTTGCACAGGGGCAGAGGCTGGCCAGCTACTCTGATGGTTTCACCTAGACTACAGACTCTGCTTCCAGTCGTTTCCACATGTGCAATCCGGACACCAACATCAGGTCTCATTTCTCTCTCAGGAGGGCATGTGCCTGGTTTGTCAATTTGATCGCAACTACATATACCATAGATTGTAACAATGACCTTGAGCTCCTCTGGAGAGATTTGTCCATCTACAGCGTCCCCTGGCCTAATTTTGACCACCCTCAATGGAAAACAATATGTGCTTGGTTTAGTTCACGATTTAAGTGTCAACGTTTGATTAGCCCATAAAACAAAGCAAAACCCAGTGGCTTTGACTCCTCTCTGGAGCTCCTGTTCCCTAGCTCCCTGTCTAGTGTACTGGAACTGTAATTTGAATAGACATTCTTGCTGATATTTAAACAAGGCAAACATTTTGGTCATCATTTTTTTCCCTCTCTCTCAAGTTCTTGTGGAAGGACAGCCCTGACCCCAATCTCTCCCTTCTGATTGCATTGTACCACCCCAAAGGGCATCTGGGCACTCTTCCATGACCTTTTATTTGTGGTACTTGAGTTTATGGTTTCCCACACGTGTGGGGTAGGGATGAGAGAGGCTGGTTTCTGTGTTTAGCCAGACCCAGTGATAGTAAAGTTGTACAGTTTGTTCTAAGTTCCTTAAGCTCTGTCCTTTGAAATTGCCAAAGCCTGGAACGGGCAATAGTCCAATATTATAAGTCCTTGTCCCCCCCCAAATAGGCCAACCCTGTGTTCTCCCAGACACTCAAAGAACAGTGCATGCTGACTAGCAAGCAGGTAGAGTGAAAACCAGACTTATGCGGGTCACTGAGCAATTTTGGACTCTGTTCAGGTGATGACCCCGGGCCTTACTCTGCAAACATTTTTATAGAATGCATGATTGTGTTTACCAGCTACCCCAGTGAAGTAGGTATGGTACAGCTGTGAACCACAGCACACAGTGTGGAAAATGACTCAGGAGGGGCTCGGCGAGTGCTAGAGACTCTTCCCAGATCTCCATATAATGACACGTAGGGTTTGACTGATAAGTTTGTTGTATATCTCATGTCACTAATGAAGAAAAAAATCAGGCTCTAATAGTACAGATAAAGGAATGACTGTAAAAACATGGAATTCCTGCTTACACATCTGCACAAGGTCTTGTGCCCTATTGCCTCAACTTCTGTCCTGTTGTACGAACTACTCAGCAAATCAAGGTAGCGTAAGCCACAACCTGTTATTGACTGATTATTCCTTTATTTTATGTAATTGAATCAATATAATCATTATTGTGCTAGTAATATATTTCTGAGTAATGGGAGTACCAGAAAAAGCAACCTCTTTCATGAGGTTTGGAGTGGGGATGGGGTCCCTCTGCCTACCTAAGGAAGTCTAATAGGGGTTTGAGGGCTGGATTCTTTTTTTTTTTTTTTTTTACAGATTTTATTTATTTATTTATGATAGACACACAGAGAGAGAGAGAGGCAGAGACACAGGCAGAGGGAGAAACAGGCTCCATGCAGGCAGCCTGATGCAGGACTTGATCCCAGGACCCCAGAATCACACCCTGAGCCAAAGGCAGATGGTCAACCGCTGAGCCACCCAGGCGTCCTGAGGGCTGGATTATTTTCTTCCTCAGGAGCTAGAAGAGGCTTGTGCTAAAACTGAAATATGATGTGTACTTTATGAAATAGCCAAGACCGGCTCTGCCAGTTTTGTTTTCAAAACTAGTCTCTATCCCGTGGCAGGGGAAATGAACAAGTTATTTTACAATTATTAAAAAAAGAAACCTGTAAGGTTGCAATACATTATACCGCAAACTACCAAACTGAAGGAAAATCTATCTCATGATCATGTTATAGAACATGTTATAGAACATGTTATAGTTCATGTTATAGAACAGTCTGCAAAATGTGGGTCTCACATATTCAATAGCCACAGATTGGGAACCACTGGGACTCTGGTTCCAGACTGACCTTGATTCTTGATTAAAAAAAAAAGAAAAAAAAGAAAAAAAAAAGTAGGTCTTCACTAATTTGGACTTACTAACTGAAGTTCGCCTGATGAGTGAAAAGTTGAATTATAGATTATTCAAGACTAAGTCCAAGACTTAGTCCAAGTCTAAGCTATTAGTAATTTAGGCTGCTAATGATATAGTTGTACTTTTTTCACACAAGTATTATATTTTTATCCTCAGAAAGCTTTATGTAAGCTAGATATAACCTTATAAAGTTCTTTGCATTCTTGTATTTTGTAAATTGTATCCATAGAGTATCATTTTCATGGGGCTACTGTAACAAGCTATGATAAACTAGGTGGCTGACAACAGAACTTTTATTCTCCCATAGTTTTGGAGACTAGAAGTCTGACATCAAGATGTTGGCAAGGCTACAGTTCCTCCAGAGGCTCTAAGAATCCTCCTTTGTCTCTTCCAGCTGCTGGTGGCTTCTGGTGTTCATTGGCTTGTGGAATCTAGCTCCATTCGCTGTCTCCAGGGCCACGTGGTGGTCTCCTCTGTGTGTCTGTCTTCTTACGGCCTCATATAGCGACACCAGCCATTGAAATCAAGGCCCACTTCCATCCAGGAGGACCTCATCTAAATATATCTAATTGCATCTGCCAAGATCCTATTTACAGACAAGCTCAGATTCTGAGTTTCCAAGAGAATGCAAATTTGGAGGAGACATATCAACCCAGTATGTGTAGATAGCAGAATGTTTAATTTCATTGTTTTTCAGAATGTTTCATTTTATAGCTCAGCCTCAATCAAAGTTCATGAATAATTATTAAAATGGCTCAGATCAAAGAAACCGACAGCATCCAGTGCTGCCCAGGATGCAGAGGAGCTGCAACTACCATAGGTTGCTGATGGGGTGATGTAGCCGCTTTCAAAAATGGTTTGGAAGTTTCTTATAAAGTTAAATATTCAGGTGTCGCGTAAGCCAGGAATCCTACTCATGGGTATCTAGACAAGAGAAATAGGGTAGATGACCTCTCAAAACTTATAAGGAAATTTTAGAAGCAGCTTTATTCATATTCATTAAAAACTAGAAACACCCGAAATTTTCCTCACCTGTGACTGGGCAGAGGGACACCTGTTTGGTATCTGGTTTGAGGCTTATTTTGAACAATACATTCTCAATACAAAACTGCACATGTATTTGTGGTGCATGGGGTGAACACACGTAGTCACAGCCACGCCTTCCGTTCTTCATGAAGAATATTGCCCGAGAAAGCCTCAAAGCACTTTGAGTGTAACCTCACTGTTTACTTGGAAAAGCACTGGCTTATCATGGGTATTATAATCCTGCCAATTTATTGTGAGTGTGGGAGGGCCTAAAATATATTGTCCTACTCCCAGATCAAAAAGACATCTCTTTCTACTCTAGATATAATTACATTTAAAATGTAAATGTAGACATCCTTTGCAACTTGAGGGTACATGAGGGTCTTTGATAAGTATTACACATTACTAAGAGACAAAGCAGGCAACGATTGCTCCATAGTTTTATGGCTTTTCTTGGAGTGCAGGGTGGGGAAAGTCGAGGGAGCCTTCACCCTGCCCCTTTCCTGCATGGCTCCAATGCCATGATGAGAAATTCATCTCTTTGCCTTATGGCTCTTTTTCCCAGGAACCATGTTAGATCCACCTCTCTTAGCCATTTACTTACACATCTATGTAACTAAGTCTCTCTGAATCACTCAAAGTAGCATGCTTTGCTGGAAAGGAAGTCCAAGAGGAATGGGTTAGTAGGTTGGGCATTCTCTTTTGAGAGATGAGTAAATAGTCCAGCACCTAGAGAAAGGTGAAAAGAGAAAAAGAAAGTAAGGAGTACCAACCCAAAGCTGACATCTCTCATAACTTGCTTTAGGCAAGCTCTGCATTTTGACCATCATAAAACAGCAGACCACTGAAAGAAAGTATAAAGTCATAGGTGACAAAAAGGACACTTGGCTTATGGAGATGCTTCAAGTTTTTCCTTCACTTTTTGGAATAGCCTTTGGTCTAGAAAATTCATAGTAAATGTTGGTTCATCAGAAAACTCAGCATCTCATGAATTTCCTCATATAAAATCATTGAGAGCTTTGCTATTCTTCGAGTCCCTTTCATCGTTTTTCATTTACACCTGTTGTCATCTGTTGTCTGATTTCACAAAAGATTCCATCCCCACCTCACGGAGGTATGAGCCATCTGCTGGCCTACTTCCTTCTTTGCTCTCTACTGGGGACCCTGCTTCATAGAAGGATCCTTCCAGTGTGAATGGATTTTTGCTGATTTACTAGTCTATTCTGGCTTAGAACAAAAGATGTATCCATGTCTGGGTTCACTGGTCAGAGTGAGCTCTGGTGCTCACAGTAATGGGGCACAGTAAACTTGCTGACCCATCTATACAGAGATTTAACCTATTATTTTTTTTTTAATTTTATAAATTAATTTTTATTGGTGTTCAATTTACCAACATACAGAATAACACCCAGTGCTCATCCCGTCAAGTGTCCCCCTCAGTGCCCGTCACCCATTCACCCCCACCCCCCGCCCTCCTCCCCCTCCACCACCCCTAGTTCATTTCCCAGAGTTAGAAGTCTTTATGTTCTGTCTCCCTTTCTGATATTTCTCACACATTTCTTCTTCCTTCCCTTATATTCCCTTTCACTATTATTCATATTCCCCAAATGAATGAGAACATACACTGTTTGTCCTTCTCCGGTTACTGTGGCCAAGTTCAAAAAGGGTGTTGCCTGAGTTCTCCTCTAGGATTTTGATGGAATCTTGTCTCACATTTAGATCTTTCATCCATTTTGAGTTTATCTTTGTGTATGGTGCAAGAGAATGGTCCAGTTTCATTCTTCTGCATGTGGATGTCCAATTTTCCCAGCACCATTTATTGAAGAGACTGTCTTTCTTCCAGTGGATCGTCTTTCCTCCTTTATTGAATATTAGTTGACCATAAAGTTCAGGGTCCACTTCTGGGTTCTCTATTCTGTTCCATTGATCTATGTGTCTGTTTTTGTGCCAGTACCACACTGTCTTGATGACCACAGCTTTGTAGTACAACCTGAAATCTGGCATTGTGATGCCCTCAGATATGGTTTTCTTTTTTTAAAATTCCCCTGGCTGTTTGGGGTCTTTTCTGATTCCACACAAATCTTAAAATAATTTGTTCTAAGTCTCTGAAGAAAGTCCATTAACCTATTATTTTCTAAATAGCAGCTTTATTGAGCTATAATCCACATAACATAAAATTCACCCACTTAAAGTATAAAATTCAGCGTTAACCGCCATTTAAGGTCTCGTTGACTTGCTTTAACCAAGTGGTGTAACTAAGAATGATCATTCTATGGAACTAACCAAATATTCCTTCACAGGACATGAATAGGATAATGAGACTCCTTTACCTTTGTATAGTGCTTGATAGTTTTTGATGTATGTTTTGAACACCTTTGCCAGCATTGAGTTTGCTTCTCATGGCCATTCTCCATTTCAGTGGGAATGAGTGACTTAACCAAAGCTACATATTTAAACATTTTAATATAGGGAAAAATATAGTAATTTCTATAGGAGAGGAATAAACAGAAGTGATACAGAAATACATAGGACTGAGAAATTAGCTGTGACTGAAGAAGACATTGGGACTTCATAGCAGTAGTGGACATGAAGAGGCTAGTATTCAAGCAACGTCCTAAACGGCAGGATTTCAATGGAAGAGTTGGAACAGAGAAGACTGTAAGCAAAATCATGAGGTGAGATAGTCCAAGGTATATTCAGGGGTAGTGAATAGAGACCTCCTTACTAAAAGGCTTTGGAAACTGAACTAGCATCCAGGGTTCAAGTCCCTGTTCGGGCGCAAAAAAAAAAAAAAAAAGAAACTGAACTAGCAGTTTGGAGTTGCCCTTGTGGACAGTAGGGGCAGTCTGAAGTTTTCTGTGGAAGGGCACATTGTGACCAAAGCAGTGAAAATCATTTTTGTATCACTAGTGGTGCTAGGTGGCACAGTGGCCTGGCACACTGACATTTAACTAATGTCAATGTTTAATTGACATTGAAATGAACATTGTTTCTTGAACTTTCACTTGGCAGGAATTGCCAGTTCTCATGCCATGGCTCAGGTTAACCCATTCTTTGGACTCTTCTCCTGAAAAATGTAAAGAACTTTGGCTTTTTGTTGAGCACTTACTGAGAATCGATATGCTTTTCTGTTCTTATTTTTTTCCTTGGTGACATTTATTGACCTATTCCTAGTGTACTGTGTGGCACATGTTGTCATGCCATGTATTTTCAGTGCCACCCCAGTTTTAGGATATGAACCCATCATTAAATCACAGCCTTGTGAGTCAGAAGACACAGGCATGTCAGCACAAATGGATATGTGCTTTCTAGTCATTTGTGGGAGCAACTTCATTGGCATATGCCATAAGTTTGCACATTTTTATTAATCTTAAAGTCAATAGAAAAGGAGATAGTGTATAAGGCAAGGAGAAAAGTAGGAGGACCATTTAAAAAGTTGCCAGAAGGGCACTATAGCCTCATTAAAAAAACAGCAAAGTCCATCTGCCAGCTGTATGTAGGACTGGGAGGAACACAGAAGAGCTTGGGACAGTAGGACAGTTATAAAGCTGGAATAAAGGTCTCCTGCACTGGAGGGCAAGTGAGCATGAAACGACGTAAATAACAATATTACTAAAATTATAATAACAGTATCTATTATTTAGCGGAAACCAGATACCAGGCACTGTGCCGAGCAACAGGACAGTCTTGTGAAAGGCCAATGAATCTTTTTCTATGCCAGATCAGGAAAAGGGATCTTGGGGACGCTGAGTAAGTCATTTAAGATCATGCAACTAGGGGACGCCTGGGTGGCTCAGCGGTTGAGCGTCTGCCTTTGGCTCAGAGTGTGATCCCTGGGTCTGGAATCGAGTCCCGCATCGGGCTCCCTGTGTGGAGCCTGCTTCTCCCTCTGACTGTGTTTCTGCCTCTCTCTCCCTGTGTCTCTCATGAATAAATAAATAAAATCTTAAAAAAAAAAGATCATGCAACTAGTAAGTGGCAGAACAAGGCTATTAATTCAGCTCAGTAAGACCCCAAAAGTGTGGACATGTGAGAGATATTCTGAGGACAGACTTGATCTTCAGACTGACAAGACCTTAGCTCTGTAGGAACCGAGACTATGTGTTTGCTGACAAGGAGTCTGTGGTCTTCACATCAGAGTTAGAGGTTCTGGATTTCCTGCTCAGCCTGGAGGTCTTCAATGGGTATGAATCTGAGGGGAAGTAGAGGGGTGCCAGGGCCCAGTCCTGCATCTATGGAACAAGGATTTAGTATTTTGCTAGCCTGTTGAATAACTCAGTTCCCTTATCAGGCGATACAAAAACAAAGAGTTCTCACAATCTCTTCTTCAGCAGCCAGCACAAAGACATTGTAAGAGGGTAAGTGAACAGGACTGGACTGGTCACCCAGAGAGGAGCTGTCTTTAGCATGCAAATGACATTGGGTTAAGGATGGTCACTTTATATTGAAATAGAAGGTAGAGTATGGCTTTGAAAACCTTGGCATCTAATCAAATGGAATTCAGCTCCCCAAGTTTCATCCAGCCACTGCTAAACATCAGCACCAGAGATAGATGCTAAGCCCTCAAATGAGGAAAACAGCAGCAGTTTGTCCTTACCAGAATTTATATCTTTACTAGTTACAGATCGATATCTCCATCAAAAGGCATCTGAATGGTATCCTGCAACATTTTACTGCAAAGGAGGTATGGCAGAGGTCACAGGATCCACTGGTTTCACCATATATCCCTTTAGCCAGAAGTGGCTGGACAATTGAATGGCACAGTGGCCTCTCAGAGAACACACCGTGAGGGTTAGACTTTAGTCCTCTGTTTTGGTATTTATTTTTTTTCCAATGTGGATATCCACTTGTTCCAGTACCATTTGTTGAAAAGTATTCCCTTTGACTTTGAATTTCTTGGATTCCTTTGTCAAAAACATTACCATATACATATGTATTTCTGGACACTCCATTCTGGCCCATCGATCTGTCTGTCAATCCTTACGCCAATACTAGATATTGATAGTATGAGTCCCCCAACATTGTTCTTCTTTTTCTTTCTTGATTTTATTTATTTATTTGAGAGAGAGAGCACACATAGAAGGAGGGACAGAGTGAGAAGCAGGCTCCCCATTGAGCAGGGAGCCCCATGCAGGGGGCTGGATCCCAGGACCCTGAGATCATGACCTGAGTCAAAGGCAGATGTTTAACCAACTGAGCCACCCAGGCACTCCTTTTCTTCTTTTTCAAAATTGTTTTGGCTATTTTAGTTCCTTTCTTTGCATATAAAGTTTAAGAACAGCTTGTCTATTTCTATAGAAATGCTGGCCTAGATTGTGATTAAGATTACATCAAATCTATAGGTAATTTTGAAAGAAAATTTAACTTAACAAAATTAAGTATTCTAACCTATGAAGGCAGCAAATACCCCCCAAGTTTCAAAATGAGCAAACTGAAATTTAGAGAGCCTAAGTAACTTGCCAGGGTTATAAACATAAAGCAGAAAAAATTCTTTCATCTATTTACACCTAACTGACTCACCAGAATGGCCTACATTCTTACTTCCTTCTGCAAATCATATTGACTGCTACCCCATGGCTATCCCATGGGATTGTAAACCTTGTTGGCTGCTATTTTTGTCTAACATTTCTGCTTCTGCTAGGTGATTCGTAGGCTTATCAAGAGTCAGCTGTATTTTTTGCAGTATCAATTTTTGCCCATAGTCCTTGTTGTCATAATTAAATAATTTAAGGACAAATATAAATTCTGCTCGAGTAAGTCTATTTTTAAAAAGTTTGTCCTGTAAGGGCACCTGGGTGCCTCTGTCAGTTAAGTGGCCTGACTCTTGGATTCAGCTCAGGTCATGATCTCAGGGTTGTGGGATTGAGCCCTGCATTGGACTCTGTGCTCAGCAGGGAGTCTACCTGAGATTCTCTCACTCCCTGCCCCCTGCTCACTCTCACATGTGTGGCGCTCTCTCTCTTTAAAATAAATAAATAAAATATTTTTGAAAATGAATTTATCCTGTCAGAGATGGGGACAAAGATTTTGGCATGATGATATTCACCAAAATCTTAGTACTGATACTACCCAGTGAGAAATCACCCAAGTATCTCATAAAAAGAAATAATTGAGAATATTTTCATATTTTCATATGATGGCTACTATTCAGTCATTAAAAACATATTTTTGAAGAATATTTAATTAGGGAAAATTCTTACGACAAAAGAGAATAGCAGTTTAGAAAACTATCTGTATAGAAGGATCCTGATATTCATAGTATTTCTATTCCTGGTTTTCCGATGACCCTTTGCTGAACTTTAAGTGGTCTTTGTTGTTATTTAGAGGCATATTTCCACTATCATCTTGGTTCTCTGGGTCAGGCACTCATGTGGCAAAACTGACACAGCAACACTGACTTCTTACTCCCCCAACCCCAGTGACTTTATTTCCAGGCAACTCCATTTCACCACTGTCCTCCCCACCAACTGTGCACTCTGGATACATCTCTTTGTGTCCTGCACCAGCCAGGGTGGTGTTCAAATCTATGAGCTCCTGGAAAAGCCAATGAGGATAAACAGGACAAACTGCCAAAAGCTGAAGCAAAGAATATCCTTTTGGGAATTGCCTTGATTTGCATACGTAGTCCCTTTTCTAGTAGAGGGGATTGCAAAATAAAACATTCTCTCTCTCTCAGAACAGTTCAATACTGGAGACTCAAGTCATCTTCAAATGTCCTGCCAGAACTCTAGCTCCATATTCTGTCCTTTATGTGCTCTTCTCTCTCCCTCATACGATGTGCTTTATGTTGTGTGTACTCTGTGAAGAACAATTTTGCCATCTGCCATGACAAAGGGCATTTTATAACATTTAATTTCCTCTATAGGATCTTAGCATTATTGTGTAGAACATCCAGTGATGTGTTTTGCACCCCAGAGCTGGCCATATAAATTTTTATAAATGATGTTAGATGAATCCCCTGGCACTCTACATTAATGGCTGTGTCACTCTACTGGGAGCAGTTTATAGTCACATGATAAATTATCTTCCTCTTTGTAAAACTGGGCAGAAAACAAAATAAACAGGACCAACCGTACTTCAGGATTGTCATATCTTCTATTTGTTTGTCCATAATTTCCCTGAGAAATTTTGAGATGTGGTACATTAGACTCATTATCTAATGCCTGTGACATTGGAGTTAGAGAGAAGAGGGCTACTTGCCTGGAGGAAGGTAGAAACAAAATCAGGAGGTCAGTGGTGCTCACACATTGGTACTTCTATTTTTTTAAGATTGATTATTTATTTATTTATTTATTTATTTATTTATTTATTTATTCATTCATTCATTCATTCATTCATTCATGGGAGACACAGAGAGAAAGAGAGTCAGAAACACAGGCAGAGGGAGAAGCAGTCTCCATGCAGGGAGCCCGATGTGGGACTCCATCCCGGATCTCCAGGATCAGGCCCTGGGCTGAAGGCCACGCTAAACCACCGAGCCACCCGGGCTGCCCCACACATTCCTACTTAAAAAAAGAGTTAGCCCATGCTATCACTGGCTCAGTAAAATACAGGAAACCCTATGGGTAATACCAGACAAGGAGTAAGTAGAGACTGGCCAAGTTACATTTTTCTATTTACTGTTCTTATGAAGTAAAACAAAAAACAAAACAGGAATGTAACCTTCTCCTTGACATGAGGAAGTAAATTCATTGACCTCAACTTTTTGGAGGATGTTCTGAGCAAGAGAGAAAGTATTTTTTGCTAATACCTTGATGCCTCTTCTTGGATCGGCTGTTTAAAGAACCTAAATAAGCATCTTGTGCTGTGTCTCATCAACACATTGATTGACACTGTGGAGACACCAAGACATCAAGGCATTGTGGAGCTGGGCCCTTCCCTTATCCTATTTTGAATGTCCTCATGGAATTTCCAGGTTTGGTTGACCCTTCAGATGGTGTTGATGCTTTAGTGTTTCTCTGGCCTGAGGGCCAAAACAAATGAGGAATGAGACTGTGAAATGATCCAGAAGAAGGATGTCTTGAGGAAGAGGGGTGACTGTGTCCTTGAATGGGTTCAAGTTTCAAATCCCTCACTGGGTTCTCGGTTACATTTGAAAAGTCTTAAGAGGAGTGCAGATGAAATTTCTGCAAGCACACAGCTTGAAGGACAGGCTTTCACAATCACAAGGCTGGTGGAAGAAAAGAGTGCAGAAGAGTTTGAAGAAAAGAAGCATCGTCCTGCTTACAGCATGCTCCATGCTCTGGACTAAGTTCACTTTTCAGGGTGCTTGGATGGCTTAGTCAGTTAAAGTGTTTGACTCTTGGTTTCAGCTCAGGTCATGATCTCAGTGTCGTGAGATCGAGCCCCTCATCAGGGAGTCTGCTTGAGATTCTCCTTCCTCTGTCCCTTCTCTTCCTCTCTTTCTCTAAAATCAATACATAAATCTTAAAAAAAAAATTCCTGGTTGTGATCCAGCTACCCTCTTGCTCATTCAAGAGACTCAATATTACAGTATCTCTTTAAATCACGAAGAAATTCAAGAATCTGACTTCTCATCTGTTCTTGAACAATCTGAGCACAGGTTGTTATCCTAAAATTCCCTTAAACAGAGAGAAGCTATAAATACTTTATCATAACATCTCTTAAGAAAAATAGCAGAGGATCATATTGAGGGTGTTAGAGATATAAATCTTGAATAGAAAGGAAAGATTGGGGAAAAAAAACCCATAAAAATAGAAAAAGCCAAAGTCACAGAAGAGATTGTGATGATCCTCCCTGGCTCTGCCTCTTTCCTGCCCCTCCCGCCCTTTCTCCAGGAGCATCCCAGGATGGGCCATGCTTCTATGTTGCACATCTTGTATATGAATTTTAGATCATACTAGATTGAGCCAAGTAAGCCAGTCTGAAACTGAGATACAGAGTCCAAAGGAAATAATAACTAGAAATTCATGAAACTCAGAGTGATCTTCCTGGAAGCTATATAGGACTTAGAAAGAGTGGGTGTCAGCAGGTGATTACTCCTGATTTAGGGGAAAATATGCTTTAGGACTCACATACATATTAAAATATACTGCTTACTGTATTCTAGCTAGGTATCAATGTGAACTCAGTAAGTTTTCTTAAGTGCTCCATTACAAATGAGGTAAATTAGACACAGAAAGGTTCAGTGACTTGCCGAAAGTTATCCAGCTAGTAAGTGGCAGCACCAGAATTCATACTGTGGAGGCACACTTGGAACCTCAAAGTTGGTACAGATTTTAAGCTGAAGACATTTGAAATTCAACAGACATAGAAAGAAGCCTTCTCAGAGTTTCCCTTATCCGACCCAAGGCGGAAACTTCTGTGTGAGGACTGCCTTAAGTTCCACCTTAGGCACAACTTCTACTCCCAATAGAGCGACCAAGAGTAAACCTGCCATAAATCCCCTCTGGCGGAGAAGTACAGTCCTGAAGAAGATAGAAAGACCACTGACTCTCCTGAACTTCGTCTCCTATTCTTCTAAAATCCATTCGTCTTTCCTAAAGGAACCTATCTGCTCTTCCCATGGAAGCCCTTCTCCCTCTCCTCTACTAAGTTAGCTATATAAGCCTTGAACTTGAATTATTTAATGAGCCAGGGATGCCGTCTGTAGGCCCCCGGGTGCAAACCAATATACCATTTTGTCCTGTTAGAATTGCCTGTTACCAGCTTCATTGGCAGGCCCGTCATTAAACCTGAGAACAGAGGAAAAAGCATTTCCTCCCCTACAAAACCCAGGCGTTCTGGCTACAGAACCTATGCTTTAAACCAGGATTTCTCAACCTCACACTACAGACATTTTGGGACTGGACAATTGTGTTACTGCGGAGCTGCCCTGTGCATTGTAGCATGTTAGCAACTCCCTGCTCACTAGATGCCATTAGCATCCACCCCTCCTCAGGAGAGCCAGAAATGTCTCCAGAATGGCTAAATGTCCCCTGGGGGGCAGAGGAGTGGGCAACATCTGGCCCTCTGCTTGAGAACCGCTGCTCATCTGCTGCATCTCTAAACCATGAAGCAGAATGTCCAAGACCTACTCTGGTATTGAAATACTCTGCATTAGAACCGCTGCCACTTTTTGCTCTGCTGTCCCCTATCTGGGGAGGGCTTTCCTGCTTCTCATCTGTCAAGGCTTAGGGCTCAGGCCGGTGCTCGGTGATTTACTGATGCTAACGCTAGTGATTACAGACACCTCCCGAGATCTTACTATGTTCTAGGAGACACCAGTTCTTACGCCTATTTGCTAATTAATCCTCACAAGAAACCTATGTGGAAGGACTTATTTGTGGGACCTGTGAAGTCTGGGGACACAAAGAGACTCCGTTTTGGAACTCCAGTTTCCTTTCCAACTAACGAACTCCTGAGCTGCGCCCAAGGTGCCAACTGTTTTACAAGCAGGTGCTCGGGAAGATTCAACAGAGCAGCTGGCATTCAGATCAGATGAGACAGTAAAGTTAATCAATACCTACCAGGGACTGTTTCAATTGACAGCACCAATAAAATAGCCGGTAAGACCGTAATCAGAAGTGGCTCATCTGCTCAGCACCAGATTAGCAGGTTTTTTCTTCTCTTCATTATCTACATCATGTAGCTACCCCTTCTTGCTTTCTCATAAAAGCTCCTCTACTTTATCTGCCTGAGCAGGACACTTCTCTGGTTACTCCAGAATTTGTGCTCCTCCAATTGCAATTCTGACACCCCAAATAAGGGCTTTTGTTCTCTTTTAGTCTTGCCTCCTTTTCTCAGTTGACATATTGTTACTTTCTTCTATAAATGAGGAAATGGACTTAGCAAGGTTGGGATCTTGCCCAAAGGGCAAGAACCAGGAGCGCTGATGCTGGGCCCACACAAATCCGTTGCTTTCCATCACATGTGCTCTGAACTAGCCTGTCTTACACTGTCAGGCCCTGTTTCCGTCTTGGGCTCCTCCACTTGTCAGTGACAGCAGACACCAGTGTGTGCCCAACACCAACCAGGTAGCACTCAGCTCAATATTTCTGAAGTCTAAACCATGAAGCAGAATGTCCAAGACCTACTCTGGTATTGAAATACTCTGCATTAGAGAGCGCCTGGGGGGCTCAGTGGCGCATTAGAGAGTGCCAGGGGGCTCAGTGGTTGAGCATCTGCCTTTGGGTCATGACATGATCCTGGGGTCCTGGGGTCGAGTCCTGCATCAGGCTCTCCGCAGGGAGGCTGCTTCTCCCTCTGCCTATGTCTCTCTGTGTGTCTCTCATGAACAAATAAATAAAATCTTAAAAAAAAAAAAAGAAATACTCTGCATTAGAAAAACTTTGAGAATAATGTGGGATGTGTGTCTGATGTTTCTCTGTTTTAAAGCATATCTTTAGGGCATCCCAGGTAGCTCAGTGGTTTAGCGCCGCCTTCAGCCCAGGGCGTGATCCTGGAGATGCGGGATGGAGTCCCACGTGGAGCTCCCTGCGTGGAGCCTGCTTCTCCCTCAGCCTGTGTCTCTGCCCCTCTCTCTGTGTCTCTCATGAATAAATAAATAATTAAAAATAAATAAATAAAGCATATCTTTAAAATTAATTCACAGGACCCGTGAAAGAATTAAAATGAACTACACATTCTCCCTCAAAATAAAAAAAAAAAAAAAAGAAAAAAAAGAAAACACAAAAACCATACATTCCTTCAGGATTAAATCGCTTCGTTCCAAAATTGTTTGACAAATTATTTCATCCCAAATAGAGTTTTTTTTTTCCCAAATAGAGTTTTACAGGTAAATATGTTTAATAAAATGCAAGGTGGAGTTAATGTAAATTCCTCTTTCCCAAAATGAAGTATTTTCTAGAATCTCAGAAACTCTATCCCAGAAGGGATGCTGAGCTGACATCTAGGTCTCAAGGGCAGGCCACTCAAAGCTTCACCACACATTTTACCTCATTACTCCTATCCCATAGAGTCCATCTGCCCCCTCTTCACTCAAGAAGCCCTAGGAGAGAACATTGACCTTGGTGTTATACCTGGCTTGAGTCTCAGCTCGGCCACTTACTAGACTGAGTAACATTAGGAAAATCTCTACTTCTCTGGTTGGTTTCTTTATCTGTAGAATGGGACATTTCCCTGATCTTTTTCTTGCTTTTTTCCTAGTGCCATGATAAGGTTAAATAATAAAGGGATATATTCGTTACGTTTGTTTTATTTATTTATTTATTTATTTATTTATTTATTTATTTATTTATTTTATTTTTATTATTTTTTAAAGATTTTATTTATTTATTCATGAGAGACATAGAGACAGAGACACAGGCAGAGGGAGAAGCAGGCTCCATGCAGGGAGCCCGACGTGGGACTCGATCCGGGGACTCCAGGATCACGCCCTGGGCCAAAGACAGATGCTCAACCACTGAGCCACCCAGGCGTCCCGTCGTTACTTTTTTTAAAAAAAATATTATTTCCTCTACCTTAGCAGAGAGCTGCACTGCGTCAGGGTTGTGGGAAGTGGCTACTGGAGAGAATGTGTTCCTGGCAGCTGTGTGAGGGCCTTTGTGTGCTCCCTCTTCCTTTCTGGGTGGTTCTATTTTTGTGTTTGTCACTCGCCCTCCCAGACACTATCAGCATTGCAAAGGAAGTCACAGAACTGCTCTTGGGGCATTAATCCGGGGAGAGTTACATAGTGTTCTCTCCTGTCCCCAGCACCCACCAGTCCCCAGCCTAAGGGAAATGTGGTTGGTGGCCTTGAGGGAATAAAGGAGCCATAAAGTATGTGACCAGCAGGGGTGTGTGTGGGGCAGCAGGGAGGGACAGTCCACTGATGCTCCCTGTGAGGGTTTGGATCCTGTAGTGGTTTCTGAGCCAAATGTATGCAAATATCCCTTCAGGGTTTTTCATGCTTATGTTCTCTGGGTAACTTCTTTCTCCATAAGTAAACTTGATTTCTGAGTCAAAATTCTCTTGCTTGAGCAAGGTCGGATTTGCCAAATGGAGGAACAGTTAACATATTTCATTTCTCTTATCCAGTCCTGACTTTCTGGCTTAAGTCATTCAGTGTGAGCTAAGAGTCTTTTCGATCTTTATAAAAATGAGATTTTACAACTTCTGTTAATGTCTGACTCTAAATGTGGCATTCTATTTCAGTGGGAGGGGTTCGAGTTGGTTAGGAAATGGGTCATTAGCATCTTCTGTCTCTGAAGAAATGGGGAAAAAAGCTTCCCTATATAGTTTCATTATAGAATAATGAAAGTTATTTTTTCTGATTTTTACATATACAGCTACTTTTCACACCAGAAGTCAGAGGATGTGCTTACAATATTGCTTCACTCTCATTAGTAGGGCTTTTAGAATTTTAAACAATTTCTACCCTGTGGTTTCTCAATATAGAGAAAAGTCTTTCTTTTCTGGAAGATAATAATAAAAGCTGTGTACATTCACATACATGCACATACCCAGGAAAAATCACGCAGTGGCTAGCCAGGCCTTAGAATGGAGCCACTTCTTCCCAAGCAAAGAATATTTCTTCCCAACAGAGCCTTTGTTGTTACTGTCCTCAATTGGGGATTGAGAGAGCCATTTCTTCTCCAGTTACCAGGAGACTTCAGACAAATTTTCTTTTTATGTGCACACCCTGGATTCTAGGATCACCATCCACAGAAGAAAAGAGAGAGAACATTGTGAGAAATTGTGTCTCAAGGATTAACTGGCTCTGCCAGAGAGAGGTTGGATGGATCTTGTTTCTCTCAACCCTATCTAAAAGCCCTAATAGTGTCCAAATGAAGTCTAAGAAACAACCTGGGTTTGTTATTGTTTTCTGTTCCATGGGTTGTGACCCATGAGCGAGCCCTGAAGCAATTCAGCCTGACTCACTTTGGCTCCATGAATTCTTTGGGGGGAGATTCCAAAGTCAAACTGAGATTCTCAACACCCAGCTGGGACTGAGGTGCTGGCCACCATTTCATTAGGCACCTCAGTTTCTACAGGTGTATCTCCAAGATTGCTTTTCAACCTGAGTTTTGTGGTTCTTTGGTTATCAAATTCATTTCGTGGTTGGCAGCTACATTTTAGAAATAATAAAATCAAATACAATGAATCAGAATAGAAAATATTAGAATGTTATCGCATGTAACATGGACAGGTATTATTTTGTAAAAACTCTATTTCAGTTTATACACACCCAAACACACATATATGTATTTATGCATTGAGTCTTAATGTCAAATGTATTTTATTTTTACAAATTTATTTGGTTTTCTTACTTCTAATATAGTTAACATAGTGTTATACTAGTTTTAGGTATACAATATAGTGATTCAGCAATTCTACACCTTACTCAGTGCTCATCACGGTAAATGTACTCTTAATTTCCTTCACTTATTTCACTCATTCCCCACTCACTTTCCCATCTGGTAACCATTAGTTTGTTCTCACTATTTAAGAGTCTATTTTTTGTTTGTCTCTTTTTTCTTTGATATGTTTCTTTAATTCCACAAATGAGTGAAATCATATAATGTTATGTTATTGCAAATGGCAAGATTCATTCTTTTTATGGCTGAATAATATTCTATCTATTATCTATCTATCTATCTATCCATCTATCTATCTATCTCATCTTTATCCATTCATCAGTTGATGGACACTTGGGTTGCTTCCATATTTTGGCTATTATAAAAAATGCTGCAATAATAATAGGGGTGCATACATCTCTTTGAGTTAGTGTTTTCATATTCTTTGGGTAAATATCCAGTAATGCAATTATTGAATCATACGGTAATTCTATTTTTAATTTTTTGAGGAAACTCCATACTGTTTTCCACAGTGGCTACACCAGCTTACTTTCCCACCGCCAGTCCATGAGGGCTACTTTTTCTCTATATCCTCACCAGTCCTTATTGTTACTTGTGTTTTTTATTTTAGCCATTATAACAGGTGTGAGGTGATATCTCATTGTGGTTTTGATTTGCATTTCTTTGATAATGAATGATATTGAGTATCTTTTCATGTGCCTGTTGACCATCTGTATGTCTTCTGTGGAGAAATATCTGTTCATGACTTCGGCCCATTTTTTAATTGAATTATTTGTATTTTGGGTGTTGAGTTGTATCAGTTCTTTTTTTTTTTTAAGATTTTATTTTTATTTATTCATGAGAGACAGAGAGAGAGAGGGAGAGAGAGAGAGAGAAGAGAGAGGCAGAGGAAGAAGCAGGCTCCATGCAGGGAGCCCAACATGGGACTCAATCCAGGGTCTCCAGGATCATGCCCTGGGCCGAAGGCAGGTGCCAAACTGCTGAGCCACCTGGGCTGCCCTCTATCAGTTCTTTATATATTTTGGATACTAACCCCTTATTGGATATGCTATTTGCAAATATCTTCTCCCATTCAACAGGTTGTCTTTTAGTTTTGTTGTTTCCTTTTCTGTGCAGAAGCTTTTTATTTTGATGGTCCCAATAGTTCATTTTTACTTTTGTTTCTCTTGCCTCAGGAGGCATATGTAGAAAAATACTGCTGTAGCCAGGATCATTGAAAATATATTTTCAATGATGGGTCCCAATATAAAGTGATTTAAAAACCAAGGTGGGGCAGGGAAGGAAATGCAAGAGCCACACTTAATAGGCTCACAACTCTACGGTGATGGTGCTCCTCAAGCCCACTTTCAGACAGTCTTCTCTTTTGTAGACTGGAGGTGGGTGATGGAGTAGAGGTTACAGGCCTAGTTGTGCTATTTGTAACCAGAGCCCATGAGTAGTGGGCCTAGTCCCTTTAAAAAGGAGGGGTACTTGTCTCCTGTCATGCTCAGAGTCAGAGCCTCAACTGCACATCAGAGAGAACTAGAAAATAGGTACTATGCCAGGCATCGGGAATACAAAAGCAAACAGGACTCCCAGCGTAGCTACCTGGAGGAGCAGTTCTCTAGCCTCCCGATAATTCCCTGTAGTGGGAAGAGCCTCTCTTTGAGATAGATGGGAGCAGGAAACCCCAGGGTGGCTTCTGGGAAGCTGAAAAGGAAAATATCAGATGAGAACAAGCAATCCTTTGTGATCCCTCACCTATAATTGTACCCCCCATATGGACCAGACCAGAGTTTGGAACTTAATGAATCCTATTTAAGGAAACAAATGTAATGCACAGACTGGTAGAGGTGTTGACTGCCAACTTCCCAAAAGACCACTAGAAAACCTATCGATCAAACAAAGCTAAGTTTATTAGACCTCACTGCAGTGAAGTAGAACTCCACTTTAACAGTCTTAATGTGCCCCAGAGGGGTGGTCAGAGAAGTTACTTGTTGGGTTTTGTTCCTTGCAGTTAAGTGGGGGTTGAGGGGGTTCTTTCAAGGCAAAAAACTGAGAATTGGATAAAATTTATGACATCATATATTTTGGATTGGTGGATGTAACAAAGCATGGGTCTGGAAGTGAGTCTAGGTAAGTGCCCTGCTGTCTGCCCAGGTGAATATCCCATAGTTTTGATAGGAGAACTGCTTTTTCATTTAAGGAAATGCTTTCTGGTCACATGTACTTGCAAGGATTTCCTGACACAAACAATCAAGTTATTTATTGGTTAGCAATTTTCTTGAGAAAGGATTTTCTGGAGTAAAAACAGTTATGTCATGTTGACCCATGAATAGGATGTTTACTTACTTGGCTGTTGAGAAGTTGCTGAAACAGTCAGAATCTCTAGACAAAAAGATTTCTACAATTTTTAAATAGTTAATTTCCATCTTGTTTAGTGTTTTTGGAGAGTTGGGGTCATTAATGATACACTTATCAGATACCATGGTTGTGTTTAAAAACTGTGGAAGTGGTAAATGTGAAAGAAAAGGAATGCTTGGAGTTGGGATTAGGTTGTTGAATTTTATTGGAATTTTCAAATCCTGAAAATTTCCAAGATAGAATAAGGAAAGTTAAAATAAGAATACTCTAGACTTGTTGGTTTGTTCTTTTTTTTTTTTTAACATAAGTGGCATTTATGTTGTATGCATTATTCTTTTTATCAGTTAATAATATGTCTTGGGAAATATATAAACATATACACAATTATATGCAGTTACTTATATATAAATATAAACCCCTATTGTATATGCAATATATATCTTTTTTAAAAAAGATTTTATTTATTTCTTCATGACAGACACAGAGAGAGAGTGAGAGACACAGGCAGAGGGAGAAGCAGGCTCCATGCAGGGAGCCTGACATGAAACTTGATCCCGGGTCTCCAGGATCACACCCGGGCTGAAGGCAGGCGCTAAACTGCTGAGCCACCAGGGCTGCCCAATATATGTCTTTTGAATAGGCAGGATTGTGTTCTTATTTCCTGCTATCTCTTTAAACTTTATCACGGGGGAAAATCCTTGTCCTTTGGATGACTGGATGACTGCATTGCTTGGTCTTAGGCAATGACATTTCTATGGTGACTTTAAGGGGCAAATTCAACCTTAGTTCTGAAATGCTGGTGACTGAGGCATGTTCAGTTACAAATAAATTATTGCAGGTAGAAACTGGTGATTTCACTAAAGTAGGTGGCCAGAGTTCCCATGGTTATCATTTTAAAGAGGGCAGGTCTCCAAAGAGCTGAGACCTTCTTATTTCTTTTTCTGCTTTTCCCCAATTTTCTTTGTTCTTCTCACAGTGTCTTTCCCACTTTTCTTATTAATCCAGGCATGAAGTGTGGACTAGGGAAATCAACCCAATTGGTATGTATGTATGTATTTATATTTTCTTTTCCTTAAATCCTCTTCTCCCAAATCTTTGTGAGAAAAATCTTGGATCACTTTATGGAAATAGTATAGAATGTGGGGATGCAGCACATAAGAGAGAGCTCATAGTATTTGGAATCAGTCAAACGTTGGTTTGAATCTAGGCTCTGGTCCTTACTAGCTTCGTGATTCTGGGTGAGTTATTTAGCCAACTGGCGCTTCAGTTTCTTCATTTGTAAGCTGGAAATTATTTTTTAGAAGAATGTTATGAGAATTAAATAAGAAATATGTATGTGAATGAGAGAGAGAGATACAGAGACAGAGACAGAAACAGGGAATGTTCTTTACCTGGCATAATACTTGGAGCAATATGAACCCTCAAGAAAAAAATGGAAACTATATACTGCATATGAAATGTGAAGACAGTGTAGTTATTAATTCTTATAGGAAACTAAGATATTATAACTTGCATTGGAAATCCACAGATAATCCAAATATAATCAATCCTACTGAAGGACCTAATATTCAAATTGATTGAATAGCTGATAATAAGTATTTCCTTTCCTTAATAGGTTCCAGCAGTGTGTCACAGGTAAGAGTCAAATGATTTAGCATCCCTGTTCCTATAATGTTCTCTGTTTTGTGAGGGTGATAATACAGATGCATAAAAGCAATTAGAATATTATAAAAAGGAAGAACATCAAAAGATTATGTGAATCACAAAATCTTTTATAAGAATAATGGCAAAAGTGACTCCTTTATCTTTAGCTTATCATCATTTTTTTGAATTTAAATTTTAGTTGGTTAACATACAGTGCAATATTGGTTTCATGAGTAGAATTTACTGGTTCATCACTCACATTCAACATCCAGTGCTCATCATAACAAGTGTCCTCTTTAATACCCATCACCCATCTAGGCCATCCTCCACCCAGCTCCCTCCATCACCCCTCAGTTTACTCTCTGTCATTAAAAGTCTCTTATGGCTTGCTTCCCTCTCTCCTTTTTTTCTTTTCCCCTTCCTATATGTTCATCTGTTTTCTTTCTTAAATTCCATATAGGAGTGAGATCATATGGTATTTGTCTTTCTCTAACTGACTTGTTTCACTTAGCATAATACACTCCAGCTCCATCTATGTCGTTGCAAATGTCAAGATTCTATTCCTTTGGATGGCTGAGTAATATTCCATTGTGTGTGTGTGTGTGTGTGTGTGTGTGTGTGTGTCACATCTTCTTTATCAGTTGATGAACATTTGGACTCTCTCCATAGTTTGGCTATTGTTGATAATGCTGTTATAAACATTGGGGTGCCATGTGTCCCTCTGAATCTGTATTTTTTGTATCCTTTGGGTAAATACATAATATTGAAGTTGCTAGGTCATAGAGCAGTTATATTTTTATTTTTTTGAGATTTTATTTATTTGACAGAGAAAGAGAGAGAGAGAGAGAGAGCACAAGTAGGGGGAAGAGCAGGCATAGGGAGAAGGAGAAGCAGGCTCCCAATTGAGCAGGGAGCCCCATGGGAGTTAATCTCTGCCTTCCGCTGGGATCATGACCCGAGTTGAAGGCAGATGCTTAACCAACCAAACCACCCAGGTGTCCCAGGGCAGTTCTATTTTTAACTTTTTGAGGCACCTCCATACTGTTATCCAGGGTGGCTGTGCCAGTTTGCATTCCCACCAACAGTGCACGAGTGTTCTTTTTTCTCCACATCCTCACTAACACCTGTTGTTTCTTGTGTTGATAATTTTAGCCATTCCTACTGGTGTGAGGTGATAACTCATCATGATTTTGATTTGTATTTCCCTGATGATGAGTTACATTGAGCATCTTTTCATGAGTCTGTTAGCCAACATTTAGCCCATCATCTTTTTCCTTATCATCTTCGTAGATAGAAAGAAAGTCAATAACTGTGTCCATTAGAAACTAAGCTGCAGATAACATTATAACATTACTCTCAGATCCAGGTAGCTCCAAAAGTGGGATTTGTTATCTCAGTTAAATGCAAGCCCAGGAGAGATGATTCCAGGTTTGCCTATGTCAGGAGCATAACCAGGTCAGGCACCCAGGTGCCTTCCTTCTTTCTGCTCTGGCTCCTCAGGCCTGTACCTCTGTGATCATTAGTTGGCATCCATAGCTCCAGATATCTCATCCTTCTTGCATTTCCACAGGGAATGTGTTAGGCTGAATAATGGCCCTCTAGAAAATATCTTCATTCTAATCTCTAATCCCTGGAACCTGTGCATGTAATTTTTATATGGCAAAAAAAAGGACTTTGAGTTGGGGAGATCTTTCCCGATTATCTGAGTGGGCCCTGAATACCATCTCAGGTGTCCCTATAAGAAGAAAGCTGATGGAGAATTGACATCACCCAGAAGAAGAGAAGGGAATGTGACTGCAGAAGCAGAGACTGGAATGGCACAGCCACACAAAGGAATGCCAACAGCCACCAGAGGCTGAGAGAGTAAAAAACGTATGCTCCTCTAGAGCCCCTGGAGGGTATGTCACCATGCAGACACCTTGCCTTTTTTTTTAATAATAAATTTATTTTTTATTGGTGTTCAATTTGCCAACATACAGAATAACACCCAGTGCTCATCCCATCAAGTGCCCCCCTCAGTGCCTGTCACCCATTCACCCCCACCCCCCGCCCTCCTCCCCTTCCACCACCCCTAGTTCGTTTCCCAGTGTTAGGAGTCTTCATGTTCTGTCTCCCTTTCTGATATTTCCTACCCATTTCTTCTCCCTCCCCTTCTATTCCCTTTCACTATTATTTATATTCCCCAAATGAATGAGACCATATAATGTTTGTCCTTCTCCGATTGACTTACTTCACTCAGCATAATACCCTCCAGTTCCAACCACGTTGAAGCAAATGGTGGGTATTTGTCATCTCTAATGGCTGAGTAATATTCCATTGTATACATAAACCACATCTTCTTTATCCATTCATCTTTCGATGGGCACCGAGGCTCCTTCCACAGTTTGGCTATTGTGGACATTGCTGCTAGAAACATCGGGGTGCAGGTGTCCCGGCGTGAAACGGAATTCTTGCGGGAGTTTTCTGGGTCAAAGTGCACATGTTCACTGGCTTTGGAGTGATACCTGAGACTGGGGTAAGATGGGACAGTGTCATTCGTGGCCACAGTGAAATGGACTATTTGCAACTGAGGGATGGAGGGTTTGGCCAACGTTCTCAAGAGAGTCTTAGACTGGGAACTCCACCCTGTCCCCTGCCACCATGACACCTTGCTTTTGACCCATGATACTGATTTTGGACTTCTGTCCTCCAGAACTATGAGAGAATACATTTCTGTTGTTTTAAACCACCAAGTTTGTGGTTATTTGTTACAGCAGCCACTGAAAACTAATATAGGGGATGCAAGGGAGTATTTCTTCTCATAGGTTTCCTTTTCCAGAGAAAAATCCTTCCCAGAAAACCCACTCAGATTTCCCTTTGGGTCCTATGGACTAAATTCTACCTTCAAGGATGCTGGAAAATAAATGTCTGGCATTTTTAGCCTTTATAAACCTCTGTCAGCAAGGACAAAATATAGTGTCATAGTCTGGGAAAAGCAACCAATAGGATCTGCCATGGAAGTAAAGTGACCACTTCATGGACAGTAGAAGAGAGATGGAAGTGAACATAGTGTACTGGCCAAAACCCAGTGTCAAGTGTTGGTACTGAAAATGGGGGCATCACACTCTGTCTCTCAGCAAACCAATGGATTCCCACATTCTTCTGTGAGGGAGTAATAGAGACACTGCTAAAGAAACTGGCCACTTTTCCCAGGGCGAACTTTTACCCAACCATGACTTGACTGACTTTCCCGAGTAAGCACACAGCAAGGAAAATCCTTCCTGAGGTAGGTGAGTTTCCTTAGCAACTTCAGCCAACATATTTTGTCTTCTAGTTCCGTCTTCCTTGGATGCTGTCCATAGGCAAGTGACGTATGGTCTCAGCTTCACACTCTAGTATAGATGGTTCCCATTTCCAGATCTCTAAATCATACATGATATATGATCTTCCTGGTGGCTGTTGAACCAACTGATTTGGGACAAGGGGAGGGGAAACCTTCTCAGAAGAAAGCTTGGTTGGTCCTCACCGAATATGTGCCTCCCTTCCATGCCAACCAAGCTGACTGAAGACTTGAGGCCCTGGAATAGCTTGGCTTCTACTACAAAGATAAAGAGAAGCACTTGCCAAGAGATCCCCTATACATATGGCATTTACTGGAGTTAAACATCCTTCAAATCTGACTAGTAACTCCACCCCCAAGTAAATGTATTTTCTTTTTGCTTCATTAATTTTAAAAATGTGGACGGTTTGGGGTTTGGCTCACAGAGTGTTATAAAACAAAAGTCTTGTCATCTGGAAAATGCCTTTTTTGTGAATACTCTCAAATAGGAGTAAATCTGAAAGGAACCCACTGAGACCACCAGGTAATGTAATGGCTTTTTGCCTAAAAATCATTTGGAGGCAAACACTTCTGCTGACCCACACCTTGGGCATAGTGAGGTTTTAAATCTAACACTTATGGGATTGTAACTCTCCTCCTGGGCCGTTAATCTGATTGTTTATTAAAGCTCCACTGACTTGTTCATTTAATGAGTTTCTCTAGCACAGTCAATGCTCTTCAGAGAGAAACTGCTATGGGACTCCAGGCTCGTAATGGAAACTGACAATATATCACAGGGGATGGAAGCCTTGAAGGCTTCAAGCAGAAGATGGATGAGGTTCTCTACCTGTAGCTCATTTCAAGAATAGTTCAGCCTGACTTAACGGCCTGGGTCTCTGCTGTGCAGAAAAACATTTGTCACTTTGGTTCCATCTGCTCATCTTGCAACTAGAATCCTGTAGCAGTGGCCCCAGGGCATTAAAAATCCTTCATCATGCTGGGAGGCATAGAAGGGACTAGAAGAAGCAGCCATATGAAATTGCTCATGGAGATCAAACGTCCCTGGGAAGGTGACCAAGGTGGACAAATAGTACAAGAAGCAGGGAACAGCCCAAGGTGGAAGGAATGAGCCCCAGATGGGATTGTACCATGACCCGAACACAATTTTTCAGCCAATGACCATAAGAATTTTCCCTTTTCCTCCACACCCTACAGCCTCTCATCAACCTAATTAAGGCTCTCCATTTGTCAGAATCATAGCCCTCTTCTGCTTAAACCTATCTGCCCTCCACATGGAAATGTCCACACTCAGTGGCTTGTCCATTGAGAGCTCAGCTCTTTTAATCTGGTAAATGAAGTTCAATCACTGTTCTGAGAGGCATGTTGAAAACAGTACTCTCTCATACAAATGTAGTAAGAAGCACGTGGCTAAATTAAAATTTTCTAGTGGCCGTGTTAAAATAAAGGACACGGGTTAAATTAATTTTAGAACATGTTTTGTTTTATGTTCTAAAATTTATATCAAATATTTTCATTTCAACATGGGGGCACTGGCCACATTTCAAGTGCTTCATAGCCAGTGGCCACTGTAGTTCCAGAGCAAGTCTCTTTGTTGTGTCATCTGCACTGCAGGAATTCTCATGGTAGCATTTTCAGGCATATATTGGCATTTCTAGGCAGGACTGTGGACTGGATATTTTGCAGCAGGCAAGTCCTCACTTGGCCCTAAATTTACATTGGTTAAGCACAAACCAACTTTGCATATTGCCCATTTGATATCTCTAGCTCTCTCTCTTTCACGATCCTAAAATTCCATTCTTGAGAATTCTTCTTAGATTGTGGGTCCAGGAAGAGATGAAATGAGGAGAAAGTCTCATAGTACATAAACCCCTGGAAACAAAGTTTAAGATCAATTCTCTAAAAACATTGGAAATTAAGGGTTGAGGCTTGTCTATGATTATATGAATTTATTTCACTTCTTCCTCTTTTGTTTGTTGTCTTGTAGGTTCTGCCTCTTTTTACCACTCAAGCCTTTTCTCTTTGCTGCTCCTTTGAAATAATATTGGAACCTTGACTATGTGGAACTCTTTTACTGTCAGGAATATAATGGTTAAATAAATGTAACAAGTTAATAAGAAGAAGTACAAATAGAGCAGATTATAAAGGTCACACAATAGTCCTGTGTTTACCATCTATAAGAAGTCACCTAATGTGGAAAAAGAATTTCAAAATTGCATTGATTGAGGTTGTGACCTTGATCCAAATTTCTGGCCTAATATTTCAGATATTTGAACTGCGGAATATTGACACATGTATCTCTGTCAAGAGCTTTCAACTGCAAATAACAGAATACCTGACAAACAGTGGCTTTCACATGCAGAGGTTGCTTTTCCTTCCATGACAAGAAGCCTGAAGGCAGCTGGACGTTGGTATTGGTTCTGCTGTTTGACGATGTCATCAGAGACACAATGTCTTTCTGCTCCACCGTCCTTGCTGTGTGGCTATTCAACCACATGTGTGTTATCTCATGGATGCAAATGGCTGCTAAAGTTGCAGACACTGAATCTATGTTAAAGGAAGGAAAAGGTTCTTATCAGAAGAACAAAACATGTCTGAAAACTGTGTCCCTAGATATCCACAGCTACAAAGGGGTTGGGAAAAATGTGTGGTTAGCTTCCTAGCTTCTAAAGTGGAGGTTTTGAGAAGAGGATGTTGAAGTAGTGAGCAAACTAAGATGGCCACGGTATGACTCCCTAATAGCTGGACAGCAGCAAACATATACTGAGGGCTCATAAGAGATAAGATAATACACTAAGCTTTCTACAGGTGTCTTTTTATTTTATCCTCACAACAGCTCTGACATATGCCTCCTATTATTTTCCACTTTTTTTTTAGTTAAAAAAAAACTAGACTTAGAGAAATTAAATTAATTTACCCAAATCACTTGAGAATCCCTTGTTGCTCTATCATTACCAAATAACTACCCCATCACCATGTAGGTCCCCTGCCACATAACTTGTCATACGTTGTCCAACTACTTGTTCAATATTTTACTCTACAAAGGTAATGAGAGAGAAGAAGGAAGGAGTCAGGGTAACTTTTTGTGATTTCTGGATTAAGAAACCGCTATAAGATGGTCTGTCTCCTGGGGGAGGAAGAGTAGTTTTTGGCAGACATTATGTAAGTTTTGTCCAGGATGCATTTAGTAGGTAGTACCTGTTGGTCAGCCACATGGCCAAGGGTAATGGGTGTGGGAAGTACAGGAGAAATTGCATAGTTAGAATTTCTGACTTCTGAGAGGTTGACGATTACAATGAAACCAATATTACCTTCTTAGATGTAATTTCCATGATAAGATTACAAGTGATCATAACTTCTGTCTGGCTAGCATATTCTATGTGCCCTCTTGGGTATCATGCTCTGCTGAAGTAATGAACATGTTGGAGAGGCCCATGGGGCACGGAAGTGAGTGGTCTTGGCCAATAGCCAGCAGGAACCTGAGGCCCTCAGTCTAGCAGCCTTTAAGAAATAGAATTCTGCTAACAATCTCAGTGAACTGGAAAATGGATCATTACCCAGTCAGACTTTCAGATGAGAGCTCAGCCCTGCCAATAATTTGATGTAGTCTGTGAGAGACCAGAAGTAGAGGACCCAGCTAGGCAGCATCCCTAACCCACAAATATGGAGATAATAAATCTGTGTTGTTCTAACCACTAACTTTGTGGTAATTTATTAAGTGGCAATAGATAGAAGCACCCCAAGTTTAGCTGTGGGAGGAGAGACCAGGCCCACGTCGCAGTTAGCTGGGGCATATGCTTACCTAATTGCAAGAGCCAAGGGAAGGTAGATTGTTTTTGGTGATTCAGAAATAAGGCTGAGAGATAGCTTATATGTGAAAATAAATTACCCAGTTGACCAATTAAAACCCAAGCTGAGAATCAAAGAACTTGGTTCACAGGAGAAATGAGGAAGCCCTGGGAGGAATGCAGCTATATTTAGGCCAGACTCTGAGCAGCGGTAGCTGGCATATGAACCAGGCCGAGACTTGCTTTGGGAGTAGGCTATGAGCCTCAGGAGGTAGATAAACATTAAACATAACCATACAGTGAAAGCCTTTAGACAGGGTTGAGGAAGCTAAGTGATCTTCAAGGGGAAATATCAAGAGAAGTTGTAGATTTTCCTTTACGGGAATCCATAAAAAGTAGGAGTGATCTCAACTTGTTAATAAATGACAAGAACTTTAATTGATGATCAAAATCATTCAGTATCCTTGTTCTGTAAGCAATCTCCTTTCTTGCCTCTCTCCTCACCTCTCTTCTTACACTGACACTCTCTGTATTGGTCTGCTTGGGCTGCTATACCAAAATACCATAGGTTGAGTGGCTCAAACACAGACATGTATTTTCGCAAAAGAGAGAGATCTCTGATGTCTCTTCCTCTGATAACACCTCCTGGTTAGGTGACAGGATACCAATCCTATCAGATTAGGGCCTCACACTTATGAAGTCATTTAATATTAATTACCTCCTTGAAGGTCCTATCTCCAAATACAGTCACATTGGGTGTTAGGCTTCAACATACGGATTTTGGGCGATACAGTTCAATCCATAACACTTTCCAACCACTAACTGCTATAAAAGTAAGCTCAGTTAGGGCACAAGCTTGGATTGTCTTTTCACCAAGATATCTTGTTTTTCAAAGGCCTATTTCAGTGCCTAGAAAGTCCTCAATAAATGTTTGTTGAGTAAATGAAAAATGGCCTTGTTTTTTTCCATCAAATTGAGATTGCAATTGAAGAAGTCTATGAGAATTGGTCAAATAACAGGTATTTATTTTTTCATGGACAGTTTTCATGTAATCTTTTTTTTTTTTTTTTATAAATTAATTTTTATTGGTGTTCAATTTACCAACATACAGAATAACACCCAGTGCTCATCCCGTCAAGTGTACCCCTCAGTGCCCGTCACCCATTCACCCCCACCCCCCACCCTCCTCCCCCTCCACCACCCCTAGTTCATTTCCCAGAGTTAGAAGTCTTTATGTTCTGTCTCCCTTTCTGATATTTCTCACACATTTCTTCTCCCTTCCCTTATATTCCCTTTCGCTATTATTCATATTCCCCAAATGAATGAGAACATACACTGTTTGTCCTTCTCCGGTTACTGTGGCCAAGTTCAAAAAGGGTGTTGCCTGAGTTCTCCTCTGGGATTTTGATGGAATCTTGTCTCACATTTAGATCTTTCATCTATTTTGAGTTTATCTTTGTGTATGGTGCAAGAGAGTGGTCCAGTTTCATTCTTCTGCATGTGGATGTCCAATTTTCCCAGCACCATTTATTGAAGAGACTGTCTTTCTTCTAGTGGATCGTCTTTCCTCCTTTATCGTATATTAGTTGAGCATAAAGTTCAGGGTCCACTTCTGGGTTCTCTGTTCTGTTCCATTGATCTATATGTCTGCTTTTGTGCCAGTACCACACTGTCTTGATGAACACAGCTTTGTAGTACAACCTGAAATCTGGCATCGTGATGCCCCCAGATATGGTTTTCTTTTTTTTAAAATTCCCCTGGCTGTTTGGGGTCTTTTCTGATTCCACACAAATCTTAAAATAATTTGTTCTAAGTCTCTGAAGAAAGTCCATGGTATTTTGATAGGGATTGCACTGAACGTGTAAATTGCCCTGGGTAACATTGACATTTTCACAATATTAATTCTGCTAATCCATGAGCATGGAATATTTTTCCATCTCTTTGTGTCTTCCTCAATTTCTTTCAGAAGTGTTCTGTAGTTTTTAGGGTATATTTTGAGAACCATTTGAATGGTAAATGGTTCTCCAACCTTTTATTTTCAGGTTGTAGGTGTCCTTCTGTCTAAAATGAGTCTCTTGTAGACAGCAAATAGATGGGTCCTGCTTTTTTATCCAGTCTGAAACCCTGCGCCTTTTGATGGGGTCATTAAACCCATTCACGTTCAGAGTTACTCGAACTTCTTCTTAAAGGGGAGTTTTAAGAGTCCCCCTTAAAATTTCTTGCAGAGCTGGTTTGGAGGTCACATATTCTTTCAGTTCCTGCCTGTCTTGGAAGCTCTTTATCTCTCCTTCCATTTTGAATGAGAGCCTTGCTGGATAAAGTATTCTTGGTTGCATGTTCTTCTCATTTAGGACCCTGAATATATCCTGCCAGCCCTTTCTGGCCTGCCAGGTCTCTGTGGAGAGGTCTGCTGTTACCCTAATATTCCTCCCCATGAAAGTGAGGGACTTCTTGTCTCTTGCTGCTTTAAGGATCTTCTCTTTATCTTTGGAATTTGCAAGCTTCACTATTAAATGTCGAGGTGTTGAACGGTTTTTATTGATTTTAGGGGGGGATCTCTCTATTTCCTGGATCTGAATGCCTGTTTCCCTTCCCAGATTGGGAAAGTTTTCAGCTAGGATTTGTTCAAATACATATTCTGGCCCTCTGTCCCTTTCGGCGCCCTCGGGAACCCCAATTAAACGTAGGTTTTTCTTCCTTAGACTGTCATTTATTTGCCTTAATCTGTCTTCATGGTCCCTTAATTGATTGTCTCTTTTTTCCTCAGTTTCCCTCTTTGCCATTAACTTGTCTTCTGTCACTCACTCGTTCTTCCACCTCGTTAACCCTCGTCGTTAGGACTTCTAGTTTGGATTGCATCTCATTCAATTGATTTTTAATTTCTGCCTGATTGGATCTAAATTCTGCAGTCATGAAGTCTCGTGAGTCCTTAATGCTTTGTTCTAGAGCCACCAGTAGCTGTAGAATAGTGCTTCTGAATTGGCTTTCTGACATTGAAGTGTAATCCAGATTTTGTAACTCTGTGGGAGAGAGGGCTGTTTCTGATTCTTTCTTTTGAAGTGAGGTTTTCCTTCTAGTCATTTTGCTCAGTGCAGAGTGGCCAAAAACAAGTTGTATTGGAACACGGGGGAGTATCACTGGTCCGTCCAGCTGGTCTTCTGGGGGAGGGGCCTGCTGTGCTGATTTTCAGGTGTTAGCACTTGGGGGAGCTGCTCTGCCCCTGTCTGCTGCCGGGCTCAGCGGGGGTTGTTTACCCCGTGGGGCCCCAGGAGGAACAGCAGCAGTTGCTATGGCAACTCTGGAAGCCTGGATTCAGCCTCCGCAGGAACTACGGGGCTCGGGGCTCTCGGCTCTCCGTCTGCAGGGCCTGGAGGCTCCGGGGCGGGGCCGCTGATCTGCTCAGCTCGGGGCAGGAGCGTCCTCGCTGTCCTGGGCCCTCCCGGCCTCTGCCTGTCCCGGGGGGAGGCCGGATCCTGGGCTGTGTCCCGGCGCCCTGTGCTCCGGGGCCTGCGCTGTTGGATTCGCGCTCCCGCCCCGCAGCCCCCTCCGCGGAGCCGCCGCCCGAGCCCCTCCGAGCTGCTCCGGTCGGTCCCTCCGTGCGCGCTGCAGCCCTTAGGGAGCTCGGAGCACTCTCCCGGGGCGCAGGTGTCTGTTAGTGTCCCCGGGAGCCCGAGGGCATCCCCGCCCTCCTGGGTCCTGCTCCAACTCCCTGCGAGCCCCTTTCCGCCCGCCCGGGAAGGTTGGTGCAGCTCCTGCTCCTCCGGGACGGGGCTCTCCTGTCCTGGGGACACTCGCCCCGGCCTCAGCCCGGCTCCTCGCGGGGCCCCTCCCCCTCGGAGGCCTTTTGTTCCTTTATTTCTTTTTCCCCGTCTTCCTACCTTGATAGAAGCGCGGACTCTTCTCACTGTAGCATTCCAGCTGGTCTCTCTTTACATCTCAGGCCGAATTCGTAGATTTTCAGGATGGTTTGAAGGTTATCTAGGTCATTTGGTGGGGACAGGTGACTCGGGGACCCTGCTCTTCCGCCATCTTGCCCCTCCCCCTTCATGTAATCTTGTATGAAGTTTTTTTCAGTCTCGTTATGATTTTTATATATCATTGGGATTTCATACCATCTAATTTATTTGCCCATTTTACTCATCAAAGATTTATTGAACACTTATTAGATGCTCATCATAGGACCACGTGCTATCAGTCAAGCTAAGCAGAATAAGGCACCATCCTTGCTCTCAAAGCACTTGCCATGTGCTTATTGACAGATGTGGCCAGCACAGGAAGCAGTTATGTAACCACACAATTAGAATATACATAACAGAACTGTGGAAAAGATTACACTTCTCTTCCCTGAAGATTAGTAAGAGAATACAGTCCTATATAAAATGCAAAGGGTATCTGCTAGCTAATGGTAGAGATTTCTTTATGGTATAGCTATTTAAGGATTGATGGAAGTGGCTCAGGTAAGCTCAAGAAATGCCTTAAAGGGGCACCTGGGTGGCTCAGTGGTTGAGTGTCTGCCTTTGGCTCAGGTCGTGATCCCGGGGTCCTGGGATCGAGTCCTGCATCAGGCTCACCAAGGGGAGCCTGTTTCTTCCTCTACCTATGTCTCTGCCTCTCTCTGTGTGTCTTTTATGAATGAATAAATAAAATCTTTAAAAAAAAAGAAGAAATGCCTTAAAACTCACTAGTATAAGTCTCTACTATAAGGCAGCTGAGAAAATACAAAATGAGCCTTTGGTGATGGGCTCCCATCCTCTGCCATACTTGCATACATAAATAGGAGCAGGTTCAAATGTTTATCTTAAAAGTTTCAGAAGGGGAGAAAGGAGGACATGGAAGGGAGAGATGGTCCTGGCAGGGCTGGATGGGCAACCTGTCTCCAGAGATAGACAGGGGGTGGGAGCGTCTCCATGTTCTTAGGATCCACTTTGCCTGATATTCCCAGACTTGGCCAATATCTACAGTGAGGTCACTTGAATTTTTGCTGTTGTTCTGGGAATCTCAGGCAGCCACAGAATTGTCCCTACTGATATTCAAGCTAGACAGGATGATCACTACTGGGTGGTATCACATCACAGCCAGACCTCCAGAGTCCAAGGCTGGCCAGCTGCTCAGACCTCCCCAATCACTCATTAATTTCAAAATAATGTGACTCAGATTTTACATCTTTGCATTTTTGAGTCCATTTATTTTGTTATGATTTTTCCCAGGTTTTATGACTTGGTAAGCTACCCATGGCCCCGGAAAAGATCTGATACAATCTTGTCCAAGCATAGGAGACTGATCTCCAGCTTTTCTCACATTTCTTTCTGCTCTTGGATCTATGAATCACAGGACCCATTTCCACTGTCCTATTTCAGCAAGAAAGAGTGATAGGGAGAAGGAACAAGGATCCGAGTTCTCCCTGCTTGAGCATGCCACTCCTGGAAAAGTCTGCCTCCTTCCAGGACCAAAAACAATGTTCGTTAGACACAAATCAGGGCTGTGTGCTCTTCTGGAAATCACTGAGTTGGTACCAGACCCAGAGTGGGGCTAGAGCAGAACCAAGAACATGAGTGATAGTAATGTTTGAGCACTGCTCCCATTCTCTCTAGAGATTGCACACTCTGTTATCTCTGCCAAGGGTTTTCCACCCATGGCACTAGCTAGTTTTTGTGGGCATTCATTGAGGTCAAATAATACATGATGAGGGTGCTTTAAAACCCAAAGGTACGATGAGGATGTATGGATGGGTTAGTGGCCATAGCTGCCACTGTGCCATCAGAGAGAATTGGTCACTGGGGAGGAGTACAGTGTCTTGTTTAAAACTGTGGGCTTCAGCCTCGGACCACCTGAGCTCGAAGACTAGTGCTTTGCTAATCCAAGCTTCCTCATCTCCAAAGTGGAGGAATAAGAATGAGGATCAACTTTGTAGTCTGTCATGAGGGGTAAGTGAGGACAACTATATAAAGGATGGGACCAGGAACAAAGTAGTCATATGTGTTCATTATTTTTCCTCTCGTGAGCAGAGCTGGGTGCTAACTTGTCTTTGGTCTCTTTTTCCTTTATGCTATCTTTTGAGTTAGCGCCATCACACAGCATACAATGGTCAAGCTAAGGGTCAGAGTGAGATATGTTTAGATATTAGGATTTGTAACAGAACAACAAAAAGAGATAATGCACTTTTGTAGGCGAGGGGAGATCATCGCCCTGAAGGAAACTGTGTATAAGGCCTTGGGAAAAAGCACAGGCTGTTAGAAAGCTTTTGTCCAGCGCTGTTACCATCTGTGGGAAACTGATGGAGGTTTAGCATCTACATTTGCTTCTTTCTTCTCTGGCTTCACTTAGGTAACTCGGTGACACATTTCTCCTTGTGACATGTCCAATAGACAGAAGAGCCTCCAGTCCCATTTTCAGAAATTCTGTAATCCCACAGAGGTGAGAGGGTATGCAAGACCAGGAGCTAGAACATTCCTTTCCAGAGGACCCCATGCCTCGCTCATGAGCCTTTGGCAGTCTAAGGGATAGCAAGATGTTTGGGTCAAAAAGATGCCTATGAAAGTCAGTCACTCCAATTTCTGGCTACATGTGGTGAATTGAACTCATGGGTTCATTTTTACTTTCTTTGAAATCTTAATTTTAAAAAGGATAGCTATCTACCCATGAGGACAAAGGGATAGGAAAGGAGAAGAGCAACATTTTGGAAGCTAGACAACTGAAGAAAGCATGGTTGCTTCCTTCCCAGACTCAAGAGAGCTAAAATCTCAGCAGGTGCTATAGGCAAGCTGGGACTAGGGTATAGGGAAAGACCTCAGTAATATGAAGCACCAGGTTCCTCTAAAAGTGGGGGTGCAGGTGGGTTAGAAAAGGGAAGAGGGGCTCAGTGGTTGAGCATCTGCCTTCTGCTCAAGTCGTGATCCTGGGGTCCTGGGATCGAGTCCCGCATTGGGCTTCCCACAGGGAGCCTGCTTCTCCCTCTGCCTATGTCTGCCTCTCTCTGTGTCTCTCATGAATAAATAAATAAAATCCTTTAAAAAAAAAAGAAAAAGGAAGATTATTTGAAACATGTAATAAATAACAGAATCCTCACTCAGTCTTCCTGCCCAGCCAAGCATAGGATTTCATTTGATAGACTAAGGTCATTTTTGGCTATAAAGACTCCTACTTCTTCTGGTGATATAATTTGATGTTTTCTGTTGTAGCCTCTCCTCTTTTCAGACTCCCTGGAAGCCAGAGTCCCTGGGAGATTCTACTAGAAACAGGGTCCAGTAGGAGGGTGTGGGGGGTGGCAGTGGGTGTTGTGAGCCTCTGCAGTGAAAACTATCCACAGACTGAATGGCCACCTCTCTGTTGACTCCTGGAATACAGGTTGCCAGACCTCAGCCCTTTAGGCAGGAGGTTGGACAATTCTCTGGATGAATTGATCTCTGTAAACCTCAGTCAATGGTAGTGTATTAATCTTGGTCCTGGTTCATCAGGGCTGGTGGGATAGCTCAACGTGGCTTCCCATATTACCTGCATGGTATCTGAGAACAAGAACAAAGACAGTGGTTTTCTTGGTGACTCACCTACCATACTGAGTGGAGAGGAGTTTAGTTTTGTGCTAGCCCAGCATATGCAGTACTGGCGTGCTTGCCTGAGACCATCCTGTTGTTTCCAGCAGTTCCAGGAGTGGCCGTTTCCCAGAACTCTGGTGTGCCCCTAGGCTTTAACTTCCTTTCTGGAAATCACACTATAATTTATTCAGAAGCATATTTCCTGGAAATCATTGGAATGGCCTTTGGCAAAACTTTATCTGAGCCTGGAGCATGGCAGCGATACCTGGGCACTTTAATCAAAACACCAAGGTCAGCAAGATATAAAGAATGGCTCGTGGACAGGTATAGAGAAGGCACCTTGGCCAAATAAATAATTACTGGGGGAGGGGAAATTATACCGTTGGAGCACTTTCTTTGATGAGCACTCTACACGTTGAAACAGTTTAGTATCTGCTCTACAGTCAGCTTGGCTGTGGGTTTGACTGGTCCTTGATCTTGGGTGTTCTTTAAACTGTTTATGTGAATGGGAATCACAGGAGGGAGGATCTTGTTAAAATGAAGTTTCTGATTCAGTAGATCGTGATGGGGCTGAGACTGCATCTCTCGCCAACTTGCGGGCAAGCCGATGTGGATGCAGGCAGTGCATGGGACGCCATCTGAGGATGAAGGACATAACACTTCCAGGTTTGGATTGTCTCACTTATAAAGTGGGACATGAGTCCCTTCCTCCTAGGATCGTGGAGAGAATTAAATAAGAATGTAAAAAACTTAGAAGAGAGCACCTGCTGCAGAGTTAGCACGCGATAAACTGCTTTTTATGAAAAACGGGGGCAATGAAAGCATCACCTTGAAGATTATGTGAGGCTGTGAAGGTCAAGTGCTCCACATGAGGCCCGATGCATAGAAAGCATTGGCTGTGGACTTCCTTTGTGCCCCACCTTGGTGTGTTTTCTCGTTTAGTTCCTCTCACTCTCTCAGGTGGGTACTAATATCTTGCCCTCTTAGCACATGTGCAAACCAAGACCTAGCTTAGGAAAGTTGCAGAAGACCACAAGTTTACTAAGTGGCAGAGCTGGGGTTTATACCCAGATCATCTGGCCCCAAATTCTGTGAACTTAGTCACCAGTTGTAATTGTTACTGTTACTTGTATTGTCTTATTAAGTCCTCATGACCAAGGTGGGGTTTAATACCCATTTTATAGGAGAGAAAACAAGGGACCTCAGTAAACTTATGTAATGTCATATATACAATCTCTACCCCTTTCTCACATATGTGGCACATAAGTCAGGACTGGGGTCTTCCTCTCCTTGCCACAGACCCTTGTGTTTTTCATGAGGGTCTCTGACAATAGCTGAACAGCTATTCACTGTGCTTCTCACACCATGGGGGCGACTGGGAGACGCCCACCTTTCTCACCATGGGACTTGGTGCCACGTTACTTGCACTTTTACTTCCTGCCCCTGAACTCAGCAGAAAGAAAGCACAGAGTGGAACTTTGCTGGGCTGCTTTTGGAAAAGCTAGTGACCCCTGGTATAACGGATCCATGTCAGGCATTCACGGGCAATGGCATGGATGGAGGAAGGTAGTACGATTCTAGAGAGCTGGAAGCAATGGGGAGAAGGCTATTGAGATCGTGTTAGGCTTGTTTCTTTGGAACACGGACTGAGAGGGAGATTGCATACAGGAAGTTTGGCGGAGAGCCCTTAGTGTCCACACCAGTGGTGAAGTGAGGAAGTAAATTCTGGCAGAGGGAAGAGTTGAACTGAGATGCAGAGACCTCAGGTGACCCCATAGACATATCTGGCGCTGGGGTGGCCCTTCAGAGCCATAGGATGGGCCTTCCCACTCCCACATGACTGGTCACTGCGTGCAGATCGGCCCTGGGGCAGGGCATGTGACTGTGGGCGGGGGAGGGTGGTGCTGTCCAGCTGAGGGCAGTCTGTGAGCCACCACCTCCCCAGCATCCAGGGGCACCAGTGACTCCACTCTGAAGGGGGAGCTGGGCCTCACACCACAGCACCGACTCATAGAGCACATCATGTGGGCTATCCGGTCTGAGCTTGGCAGCATTATAAAAACAGCTATAACCTTGCTTTAAGAAAAAAATGACCTCATAGGCAAATGCAAAATCTGTTTGGGAAGTGATAATGATTTCACTAATGATGGCAACTAACCAAGGAAGCCCCACGCTCCTGCCCAGCCCTAAGAGTCTTCAAGCTCAATTACAGGGTGAGACTAGAAAATAATGCAAAAGAGCCAAGGAGGTCTTGTGCATGCAAACTGTCAGCACAAAGTATTTCAGCCATTTCGGTCTCATCTGGGTTTTCTCTTTTCAACTTATATTAAATACACTTGGGTACACTCACACACACACACACACACACACACACACACACACACTCAGTTAACCTTGGATAGGGCTTCCTTTTAGAAACATAAAAAGCTCCTAAATTAACTCCAATAACATCCCCCTAGACCATCTTTGAAAGGAACAGATGAATGAGTTTGACGGAAAACTTTTGCTTGAAATTTTCCCCTTTCCCAGATTACATAAATTTGAAGGGAAAGTCTGCCAAGTGTTCAATGATGCTCTGCATGGTGGCTTCTGGCAGGGACACTCTGTACCAGCAGCTGAAACGAATGTTTTCCTGAAACACCGACTATCATTCTTTATCACTTGCTCTGTCCCCCTCTTTCCTGTGCCACAGCCTTCTAGATGACCTGGGTAGGGATAGAAAAAAAAAAACCCAAACTTTTCTAGAACCCTGAAAGATACTGCATGTTGAGCTTGGTTGCTGAGACTTCATTTGGCAGATCAGACCGCAGGGATGATGAACACATTGATATTGAAAGCCATCTTTTCAAGCCTAAGGTGGGTACTAGGGGGTCAGGTCCTCACACTAGAGTATCTGAACTTTTAGGGCAGTTGCTTTGTGAGGAAGTTTCTCTCTGGGCAGAATGTTTCACAAGAAGAATTGAGTCACATTATTCCCCTGCTGAAAATCCTTCTCTTGTGCTTAAGATGAATCCCAAGCCCTCTGGCTCGACCTGCCAAGTTCCAGAGAGCCGCGCCCTGCCCTCCTTTCCCTACCTCATTTGGGGCATGCTCACCTCCAGTCTCTGTACTCTGCTATGTTGATGACACCCTGGAGGTCCCTCCCACATGAAGAGGACTTTCCAAATCCATGGCCTCCACCCCTGTTGCCTAGAATATTCTCCTAGCTCTGCAACGGCACATTTCTTCCACAGTTCAGCCTTCAAGGTCATCTCTTCAGAAATGCTGTCCCTGACCATGACCTTCCAGTTATACTCTCTATCTTCCTAGAGTGCTCTTGCTTGTCCTCACCGCCCTTGCCAACCAGAACTTGCAATTGTTTATTTGCTTATTTTTTTATTATCTCTTTCCCACATTGGACCCTCCTTCCTGAAATGGCAGGGACATGGTCACCACTGTCCCCAGCGTCAGGCACACAGTCATTCTTTGGTAAATATTTATCCCCTCACCCAGTGCTTAAGTCCTATGCTCTCTCTTTTATTAAATACTTAGAGATTTTAAAGGAAGGTTATATATATGTAGAAGTTATCTCAGAGATATAAGATGGATGAGACGTGTTTTTAGGCAGAGGACATTCTAACTCCTTCTTTGCCACTGATGGCTCCTTCTTCCTTTTCTCATAGTGGTTTTGTTTCATGATTTACACGCAGTATATCGGGCACATTTTAAATGACTTTTACATATGTGCACATCCGTGGAGATCTAGATGGAATGTTTATAGCTTCCCTTGTGGGAAAGCTGGCAGGCGCACTCTCTCAGTCAATACCTTCCAGAAGGTAACCACTATTATCATTTCTATCAATAGATGTCAGTTTTGACTATTTCTTTACACCATGAATGGAGTCATACCTCATGAATTCTTTCACGTCTATCTTTTTTTGCTCAAAAAGTGTGATTTCGAGATCCATCCCTGTTGCTCTGTATCTCAGCCATTGCTTTGTGGTATTCCTTTATGTGAATGTACCAGTTTATTTATTCATTCTACAGTTGAAGGACACTTGGGTTGTATCCAGTTACTGGCTCTTATAAGCAATGCTCTTGGGGACATTCCTGTACAGGTATTCTGGTAGACGCGAGAACTCTTATCTGCTGGTTGCATGTCCTGGAGTGGAACTGCTTCCAGATAGGAGTGTGTGTGGCCTGCACAGATACTATCAGACAACGTTCCTATGTAGCAATACCAGTTTACTCCACCTTGCTCCGTATTGGCACCAGCACTTTATATTTTCCCATACTTGATTTTGGCCATTCTGATAGGTGTGTGGTATACCTCTTTGAGATTTTGATTTGCATTTCTCTGATGTAAAATGATGAATACTTTTTTGAATGCCTGTGGGTCAAATGGGTATTTCAGGTACGTGTGTGTATATGTGAATTGCCTGTGTGTAAGTGGATTCCCAATTTAAGCATTTTGACCATTTTTAAAGGATGGATTGTCTGTCTCTTTCTTATTGACTTGTAGGAGTTTGTCATGTTTTGGATAGGAGTTATTTGACAACTATATTGCAAAGATCCTCTCTCATTTTGAGACGTTCCTTTTCACTCTCTTAATGGTATAATTTGATAAACAGATGCTGTTAATGAAATACAATGTACCCATTATGATAGTTTTTTTGCATTCTCCATAACAAAAATTTTCTTACTTTGGGTCTCTTATGGTGTTTTAAACTAAAGAATAGTGTGGGAGCAATATTTAAAGAGGGTCCTTGGGGGGCAGCCCTGGTGGCTCAACAGTTTAGCGCCGCCTTCAGCCCAGGGTGTGATCCTGGAGACCCAGTATCGAGTCCCACGTCGGGCTCCCTGCATGGAGCCTACTTCTCCCTCTGCCTGTGTCTCTGCCTCTTTCTCTATTTCTCATGAATAAATAAATAAAATCTTAAAAAAAAAGAGGGTCCTTGGGGCACCTGGGTGGCTCAGTGGTTGTGTGTCTGTTCAGGTAGTGATCCCGGGGTCCTGGGACTGAGTCCCGCACTGGGGTCTCCACAGGGAGGCTTCCCCCTCTGCCTGTGTCTCTGCCTCTCTCTGTGTGTCTCTTACGAATAAATAAAATCTAAATAAATAAATAAATAAATAAATAGGGTCCTTTGTACATCTGAATGAGCCTCTCAGACCAAGATGATTGAAGCATGAAAATGAAAGTTCCCCTTATCAGAGCCCAACCAACCCATCCCTTCAGGCCTTGCTCAAATTCCTGTTCCTTTGTGAGATGGCTGCCAACCAGCCTACCCCTTGGCTCCTTTCATAAGAGCTCAGCTAAGTCAATCTCATGTGTTGGTGACTTTTTGTAACGACTATCAGCTGAATTGCACTCTTCCACAATTACCACTCAAGAATAGTCAGCTCAGACAGACAACACACAAATTATGCTACGTGGACAAAGAGTCATTCACCAGGTATATTTGAAGCCTAAGCTCTTTGAGCTATACACGTGCACAAATGATTCAATTGGTGGAAACCTCCCCTTTCCCCTCCATATTTCAACTTTCAAACTGAAAATTATGCTAAAGAGGTTTGCATAATGTGCGTCATGGAAATGCTGAGGCAATTCTGACTTTTCGCAGTGCAGGAGGCTCCGCTGACACCCTTCGAGGAGTCTTTCCCAGTCTGTCCGCTCTCCTCGGAAAATTTCCTCTTTCCCCCGTCCCCAGACCCAACCTAATGAAAGAATTACTTGATCTGAGACAGAGTCACATGGCAACTTCACAATAAATTTCACCAAGACTAACCACTTAGGTCATACACTCCACTGTGGTTTTATTTTGTGATGACAGCATGGTCATTTTAACTTTTGCTTAACTTGGCTGGAAATGACTGATGGTATCTGCTTCAAAACACTTAAAAATTATTTCCAAATATTTGTTTCTCATCCAGCTGTCTTTAGAATCTGCATCCTGAAAATTCTGAGTAGCTTGAAAAGTCAAATGACCCGCAGAAGGCTGAGAAGAGACTCAGCACAAAATGGCTGATTGGCTGCTGTTCTTTCTTAGTCTCAAGAGCCCAGAAAATATTTCTTCCACTAGAGGGAAGCATTTCTCCACTAGACTAGCTTTCATTTGTGACTGAAAAACCGAAAACTTCCACAGCAAAGGAAAGTCAAAGCATTTGCTTATTATACACTCCTCAGATTTTATTTTTAAAAGGAGCCTTCATTTTTCTTATGGAAACTCAGGGTTTTACAAGCAATGCTGTCCTCAGTTTCACCTGTACTGTGTCCAGTACTATATTGCTATATTCACAGTAGAACGGACTTTAATTTCTGAGTGATCAGTCTGTTTTAAGTTTCTCATGAAACTAGCATACACCTTAGTCAAAAACCACAACAATCCTTCCATAAGTTGGCTGTGTTATTGTTCTCGTGTGTTTTTCTGAGGCTTGGGTAATGAAAGTATTTCCCCACTCCCTTGTAACTGGCATTTGCATTTAAAGTAATTCATTAATGTACAGGAGTAGATGAGGCCTTGCACATATAGCAGAAGGTAATGGTCTTATAGGTGTATTTTCTGTAATGCACTTCGGGCTACAGAAATAGAAATATCACATGTGACGAAAACAAATATTTTTGAGCAACATGGCCATTGCATGAGTAGGATTGGTATATGTTTGTTTATCTACCATCCTTTCCTTTTTCAAATCCTCAGTGGCCGCTATGTTCTGGAGATTTAGCTTCATCCAAGTTGTCTATGATGGACACTTGCATCTTCACTTTATTTAAAAACAAGTATTCTTGATAGCAAAGATGTTGGCTAATCATTTATATGTTGGCATGAGAAGTTTTGTGCCCTTTCAAAATTCAGCATTATCCATAATAGAGTGTAATATTATCAGATTATCTGCATTAGTATATGAATGCATTCATAAGCAATGCACATATTATGTTTTTAAGCAGCTAATGGCTGAACAATCACTAAATAAAAAACATCCAGATTTTAAAAGCACAGCTGAAACATTTGTACAAATATACAAAGAGAAAAAAACAATCATTCAGACACCATGAAACTTTTGTAATAAATAGGTTTGTCTGAAATCGGTCTATATCACCCTGGACAAGCCTCCCCAGTGAGGCTGGGAAAGTACTATACGGAAGTGGTGTTCAAAATCTACTGAGGAATATCTTTGGGGCCAAGCTCAATGTCACCTCCAGGAATTTTAACAGAGCTATGAAGTACTGACTCAAAATGGTGGATATACCCAGACATGTTGAGCTGGATGGTGCTGATAATTTTTCTAGTCTAGATAGGACATGGCTGGATGCTGACAATCTGTGAATTATAGTATATCCTCGAATCATGAAAATAAATGCTGGTGATCATGCATGTCCTGGGAATGTCGGGATGCAGAGGACTGAGTGAGACCAGATAGGGATAATCTCATGCAGTCAAAGTCAAGTTTACTTATGGTCCTACTTACGTGGCCAGGAAGAAACAACGCACACACGTCAGGACTGGGACTGAAACAGATCACAAACAACATGGGTGCTATTTGTTATTGGTGTCTCTGGCTTGGATCAGCATGAGAGAATGAAGATACAGGCTGTGCTGATTCTTTAATAAGAAAATACTACCTTTTTTTCCTAGAACCTTCTAAATAATGGATTACACTCGATGGGTATGATATGATCAGGAAACATATCACCTTTTCCTAGCCCTTTTGTCCGAGAGGCTTGATTACAAGGAAGGAGTCTCAAACAACCAAACACCCAGGGATTGAAAGGCAATTATTTTTTTTTCGACAAACAAACAACAGAGGGAAAAAAGCATGATAAAGAGGAGACAGATATTATTGTTGAGGCGGAGCAGTGAGCTCAGTTTGACACGGAGGGTGGCAGGCCAGGACGCCGGGTTTGGATGATTTTTGGCTTTGGGGAAGTCTTTGGATCCTCCTCTTCCTCTATGTCACTGTCACACACGTGCACGACGACACTTGGGGTGGACTCAGTCCCTGCATGGAGCTCATACTTCTCTCCTGAAAGGCAAGAAAAATGGGGGTGATAAAGGGGAAGGGAGCTCAAAGCAGATTCTTTGGCAATGTTTGTGCTGGAAGTAAGGCCATTTTACAGTGTCTTGGGAAACCCGGATCTTATCCAGGAATGGCATGGGGCATCACAAAATGGAAGGAGATTGCTCTGTTACTGTGTCCCTGCTCTACCACCTATCGATCATACAACCCTGCTCGGGCACTCACCCTCTCATAGCCTCAGCATCCTCAACTGTAAACTTCAGTATGGTCATAACTACAGCCCACCGAATCGTGGTGATGACCGAGTGGGTCTGGCAGCTAGTTCTCGGTTTCTCTTCTGTTTCCCATCATCGTTGCTAATTGCTAAGTGACCTTGAGCCAATCGCTTTATTTTTTCACCTTCTTGACAGCGCAGTCTCTAAAGCACACTTTTATCTCAAGAGCTGTCACAGGATGGAATAAAGCGAGATCATCACTTGTCTGGGATTTGTGGTGGTTCCTGGGGGACAGGGTTAGATAGAGGACTGTCAAGGTGCCCTCAAGTTCTAAGAATCTATCCTTGATTGGCTCATCTTACAGCCAAATGGCTGTTAGGCGACTGGCTTCCTGTCTTTGTTTCGCTTCAGGAGGTATTACAAGAGCACAGTCCAGTGGCCACATACAGAAACAGGAAGTATCACAACATACCATGGGAAGCACCAGGGTGACAATGTATGTCAAGGACTATGGTACCAAATTGTAAGGAGAAAGTCATCCTGAAAGGCTTCCCAGGGGAGGTGACAATTGACTTAGGTCTAAAGACAAGTAGAAGACCTCCAGGTGGTCGGGCAGGAGGAGGGGGCATCCTCCATCTGCATGCTTTTATTATTTTATTTTATTCATTTTATTTTATTTTATTTTATTTTATTTTATTTTATTTTATTTTATTTTATTTTATTTTTTAAAGATTTTATTTATTCATGAGAGACACAGAGAGAGGCAGAGACATAGAGGGAGAAGCAGGCTCCTCGCAGGAAGCCTGATGTGAGACTCGATCCTGGGAGTACGGGATCACTCTCTGAACCGCTGAGCCACCCAGGCATCCCATCTGCATGCTTTTAACTTCTCAGCTTAACTGTTGACATACTCATCTTAATCTTCTCCTGACATCCCACCCTTTGCTCTCCTCCTTCATGAATGGGGAAAATCTAAAAGTAATGTCTCCCAGACATCCTCCTGGTCAGCGGCTTTCCAGGTCTCACTAGATCAAGTCCTCTTAGACCAGGACAGAAGACCCAGCACAATCTTTTACCAGTTACAACAGCCACATCCTCTTACCTACTGATAAAGGACATTTTCAACTTTAATGTTTGTGGGGAGGCTCTGCTCCTGGCCTCCCAAGGAGGCTATACATGAACATTTACCAAGGTCAAAATGACTGGGCAAAACGTCAAAGTATGGGCTGTGATTTCTGCCCCAGCACACATTGTAAGTCGGCTTCATTAAGGAGGGCACACGATGAGATGAGCTTCGTGTTATATGTTGGGAAACTAAATTTAAATAAAATTTTAAAAAATTAGCATGAAGAGGAAAGAAAACAAACAAAACCAAAAAGGAGCATTCCAAATATAAACATAAGAGAAACAACAGCAAAAAAACCCCCTCCCTGCTTCCCATAAGATTAAAGTCAGACAGCCTTGCACATACTAAAAACATAAGATAAAGTCTGTAACTGTCTGGAATGCCCTTTGTTGTGATGATTCGTAACTCTTTATGCAAAAACCACATATAACCCTACTCCAAATGTTCCTTCCCCGGAGCACTCTCTGCTTTGTAAAGATTGTGTATCCTGGGCAGCTGTCCTAACTTGGGCTCAAATAAAACTCTTTTCCTTTCCCTTTAAAATTTTAAAAAGGTTTGTTCAGTTTTGCCTTGACACTACCAACGCAGCAACTTTTATGTGGCATAGGCTCACCTCGTTTGAGAGTACCACTAAAACCTGCCTGCCTTCCAGAACGAAAGGTGGACACTACCCAATCCAGTAGGCTTGCCTCTTCTTTCTACTCCCCTTCCCCCAGTCTGTAGTGGCAAGTGCCCCTCCTGGACAGGCAAGGTAGCTGGTACTGTCATTTCTGGTGCTGGGGGGAGCATCCCTGGTGAAAGCAGCAAATGCTTACAAGGTATAGGTTTAAATTCTAGGTGCTGATAGTGTGGGGTGAGAGCACTGCTAATATCATGACAAGCTCTTCTAAGTGATGCTGGGAAGGATGGATGTGTTCAGAGTCAGCTATTGTTATGGGTTGAATTATGCCCCCTCTTCCAAAGATGTGGAAGTCCTAACCTCCACCACCTGTGAATGTGACCTTATTTGGAAATAGGGACCCTAATCCAGAATGACTGGTGTCCTTATAAAAAGGGGAATTAGGATGAAGGCATGCATGTGGGGAGAATGCTGTGGTATGAACATTGGCGTTTTGCTGCCACAAGACCAGGAGCTACCAGAAACTGGGAGGGGGCGCCTGGAACAGATCCTTCCCTAGTGCCTTCAGAGGGAGCGAGGCCCTGCTGACACCTTGGTCTTGAACTTGTAACTGCGGAACTTGAGTCAATAAATTTGTTTTTTTTTAAAGATTTATTCATTTATTTATTTATTTATTATTTAATTATTTTTATTTATTTATTTATTTATTAGAGAGAGAGAGAAAGAGGGAGCGTGAGCGCCTGGGCTGGGGGGGTAGAGGGAGGGGGAGAAGCAGGTTTCATGCTGAGTGTGGAGCCAGATAGGGGACTTGATCCCAAAACCCTGAGATCAGGACCTGAGCCAAAGTCAGATGCTGAACCAACTGAGCCACCCAGGAGCCCCTAAATTTTTTTTGAAGATATTGTTTTTTAATGCTCTACTTTGTACTTTGCTTTGTGGCAGCCCTACCCAACTAATATAGCGAAGTGCTGCTAAGTGTATTCTCTTTCTGTTAAGAGCCAGAAAGAGAGGTCCAACACAGGTTGGACCGCCTCTGATCCTGGTGTGTAGAACAAAGGCTTTCCTGGGTGAGGGCAAGGGATATTTCATAAAAATGGAGTGTTTCAGCTCCAATATTTCCCTGGATATTGGCAGGAGCCAAGAGGGACAGAATTAGCCAGAGAAATATGGCTCATAAAGACTCTGTAATTTGAAGTCTAGATTTGCTGAAACTGTAGGTAGAGAGAATTGTGTCAGCAAGTATGAAATCTTTGGCATAAATGGACCACTTTGGATTCAGGAGAGGACAGTGACAAAGTCAGGGGATATGGAGCAGAACCAGGAAAGAGACACCTGCCTGCGTCATCCGTGCTACGCTTTGTTTCCCTGCTGGGGAGCAGGAACTGATAGCAGGAACCTAAGACATGGCAATCCACCCCAAAGTCATTCTAAGGCCAATGCTTAGAGCTGTGGTGCACGTATCAATGCTATTTACAGCTTAGCATTCTCCTTTAAAGTATTTTGCCATTTTTATCAAAATCTCGAGGTAAAAGGACCACTTCAGATGCTGCTAAGGAAAGGAATCGACATGAAACCAGCTCTTGCATCAAAGGCTCTGCTCTGGGCCACCGATGGGCAGACCTGGTTGGTGGCATCTTTAAGCAGCGCTTCCCAAACCCCTGACACCTTATTGGCTTGTTAAGAACAGAATTTACTGGGGGCGCACCTGACAGGCTCACTCAGTTGATGTCCAATTCTTGATTTCAGGTCAGGTCATGATCTCACTCAGGGTGGTGAGATTGAGCCCTGCATCAGGCTCCATGCTGGGCAGGGAGCCTGCTTGAAATCGTCTCTCTCTCTCCCTCTGCCCCACCCCCGATATAAATATGTAAGTAAACAAACAAACAAACAAATAAATAAATAAATAAGAGTTTACTGGTATGAGGATGCAACCCTGCAAATTCTGATTTAGCGACATCTCCTTTGATACCCAGCGCGCCCTCCCCTTGTTGCCTTGTGTTTCTGGGCGGCCAGTATTACACGGGGTTGTGTGGCAGGCAGGAGGCTGTGATCCTGCTGGGGCGCTGGCATGCACCTAACGTTCCTCCTCCTTCCCACTGTTCTGCATTTCATGGTAAGTGATAAGGGTGCGGGTAGAGGACAGAAGATAGGGATGCTGAGGATGCACAAAGGAAAAGCAGCAAGGACTCCGCATCAGTGCTGCAGCCACCCCCTGCCCCCAGCCAGCAGCACAATTCCTCTGTGGTCTTCCTCTCATCTTTGCTTTTGGGAGAACAACGAGCCCCTTGAAGTTCCACAGCAAACAGTGACAAATTCATCCTATCCAGGGTTTCCAAAGGAAATTCCTCTTTCCTTTGGGAATGCTTTGCAATTCGGAATGAGAGACACCCTCCAACGGGAGACAGGGAAAGGAAAGAGTACACCTAGGATGAGGTCATTCTTCTTTCTGCGCACAGGATTTCTTCGAAGTTCTCCCAGTTGGTAGAAGAACCATTTCTTCAAGAAACACTAATGCCTGCCAGAGTCCTGAGCTGTGTCCTGCTAGTAGTTGTGGCGCAGGGTGAGGTGGTGGCAGTCTCAGGATGACGGGAGACAACTTGCCATCCATCACTCAGCGAGTGTGGAGACTGTGGGGCCCAGGAGGTGAAGGGGTGGCAGCAGGGACCCCAGCCAGGGGGCTGACCAGACATCCTGCCTCTTTCCTTATTGCTGGCAAGAAGCTAGTTACTAGCTTTATATATGTTTATATAAATATTTATATATTTATTTATGTCTAGGTTTACATAGTGGTAAATATACATAATGAAGCTAGCCCTTTAATTAAGCCATTTGTTTGTCCTGGCTTGGATAAAGAACATTCCCTTAGAGATACCTCTAGTTGCACTGTGTTTACGGATTCAAACCTGAGCGCTTCCCTTTCAGGCCAGGAGTGCTGGGGGTACACTGAGGACGGGACAGGAAAGCCCAGGGCAATGTTCCGTGCGGGGCAACTTTCACATCAAGCACGTTGAGCTAACAGTCAGATGGCTCGGTAGTAGAGATATTTTATTGCTGATATCCCATTAACTCTGACATTTCACTCTTCTATTTTTGGAAACTTTCTTACTATCAAAATCCAGTGAAGCTTAACAGCTGCTAAGAGCCCACAAAATAAAAAGAAATTGCTTTAGTGTTGCTGGATTGAATTTTTTTTTTTTTTTTTTTTTGCCTCTCTTTCCCTTCCGGCTTCAGCTAATTCCTCTACCACAAGGCCTGACGTCAATGCTCACCCTGCATGGTGACCAACTGGGCTTGGCAGGGGACAAGGAGCTCAGGGTGGGCCAGTCCTGCCACACTACACTAGGCATGGCTGGTGTAGCATTTCTTTGAAAGGACTAGTGTTGGGTCACCCGTTCATACTCCCAGTCCTCAAATCTGTATTCAAACTGTCCTTTCACCTGTGAGCAGAAAGGAGGGCCAAAAGCCCCCAGAGAGCATGCTGAGCAGGATTTTCCACCTACCCCTGTGAAATGAATTCCCAGCCAAGCAAATACAAAATCCTCTAGCACATGGCCAGAAGTTAAATTGTCATTCAGGCCTTTGGAAGTGACGCAGGTGTGGCCACTGTTCAAAATGAATGCCATGTCCTGAAGCCTCTTTTCCCGAATGGATGGAGACAGGTTGGTGACAAGGTCCCGATTCCTGCAACTCTGGGGGAAGTGGAGGGGTCTACGGGCTGCTTCCTGGTCTCAGGTGGGAGAAGGTCACACCCTTGTTCTGAGCAGGGGCTGGTGGACGAGGTGACGTGGTTCTGGAACATTCACAGAGACAACCAGGTACCCCTGGCAGTTCTCCACCAGGCTGCCACCTTTGGCTATGGGCTAGGAGTTGGCCTCTTCTTGAATTCTCTCTAAAATAATCAGTGTGATTATGCACGGTTTCTAAAAATCAGCATCATGAGATGTGTTAAGGGCGGGAGACGTTCCAAAGCTACATTTGCACATATTACGGCAGAGCTGAGACTGTTCAGATTCTTAATAAGAAAACTCTTGGGAGAGAAGGAAAGGGACACCCTTCTATGACTTGAGTGCTTCCTTGGGTGGTCCTTATGTGAACCCTGACAAGGAGATGGAACCCCCATCCCAGAGGCTTGCAAGACCGCAGAGTTGAGCAGGCACGAGGCTAGGGTTTGCTTTATGCCTGCGTTGCTGCCATTCCTTCCTGAAGATTCTCTCTCTGTAACATCAGGAGCTCTCCATTTCTGTCTGTCTGAGATGCTATGTCCTCAGCCAGCATCCGGCCTTGTATGGCAATCTCTCCGAAGATCTCCTACCCTTCTCCAAACTCACATATCCAAAGTAGAATTATTTATGTTCTCCATCAATCTATGTTTCCTTTCCAGCTATCACAGTTCTCTGGGAGGTTCCATTTTCTAGGTGCCAATCTGTAGAGCTGGTCATCAGAAGCTTCTCTGCCACTCATCCATAGTAGTTAATCCATTCCTGAGCATTACTCAATACTGCTCTGAACATTTTTCCATTTGCTCCCTCACTAGCCCCTGCTTGTAAGGCTCCCACTCACAGTTCACCTACTTCCACCCTGAGGACTCTCAGCTCATTTCTCCACCACAGGAACTAATCTTCCTGCCAGAATAAGTTTCCTAAAACAGCATTTGGGGATGTCACCTCATCCCTCACTTACTCACGTACCTCACTTACTAGTGATGTGACACTGAGGGGATACATCACATTCTATGCCTCAGTTGTCCTCATCAGCAAAGTGGGAATATGACAACCACATCACTGGATGCCACAAGATAAAGAAATATTTGCCACGGAGTTCAGAAAGTCCTCCTGAGATGCATGGCATGATTATTTAAGGTGATGTTGTGGTCATTGCTGCTGCCCAAAATAATCTCCTGTTTTCAATATGATGAACCCCTCTAGTCACACCACAAAGCAGTTAAAGAATTAAGCAGGTGAATAATCACCAAAAAGCTTCTACTCAGTGGGGTCACTGCTGTAAACAGCAAAAGGGGTGAATGGTGACATGCCAAGCCCCCAGTTCCAATGAACAGGGGAGTGTCGTAAATTCTGACCCTCAAGATGGAATGACCCTTACAGTCTTCACCACAGCCGCCCCTTATTGGTAAGTTCATCTCTTTCCTCTCTCCTCACCTTCTCCATACTTGTGTTCCGATGAAAAAGAAAAGCTTAAGCTGGTTTAAATGAGATATATTTCTTTTTTGGAAAAACTTGTTTAGAATGCCTAATTATATCACCTTTCATATTATACCTTAGTTGTTTCATCTGGTGATGTCTTATACCCCACGCTGCTGAAATGGTGGTTTTGGTGATGGCTGCAGCTTCAGGTACAGAAAATTGCTTAATAAATATGTTACTGATTTATGAAAGGCACCAGCCTTGGTCGTTTATGACACACTTGTACAACGTCCAGTATGTACTCACACGTGAATTTCTCTTCTCGTGTTTAACTTGTGTAAGTTCTAGCTTTTCAGCTAAGCTGAAAACCAAGTCAAGGCAAGTACTTACTCCATTTTCCGGGTACCGGCAGCGCCAGGACACAGGAGGTGTCGTGGAAACGCTGCCATCTGCTTTACACATGGCATCAAGTGTCTACTGCTGAGCCCTTACTAAATGCCAGACACAGCTCTAAGCACTTCACGTACGTAAATGGGATATTTAATGATGACAGCAGCTCTGTACTATGGGTGGCATCCTGTCTACTTTATGCAGGAGGAAATGGAGATCACAGAGGACGAAAATGGCAGAGCCAGGATTCAAACTCAGGCCTGTCTGACTTCAGAGAACATGCTCACGATCACTCTCTGGCACCGCCCGGCTTGACTCCCACGTCTGACAAGAGACACTGCTGAAAGGGAGTGGAGTTTGATTTTTACTTTTAATACATCCTTAAGGCAACTTATATCTTAGTGAATACTTGTTCTCTTGCCAAAGAGGAACTATTTACTCCTCCTGTATCTTGCCTTTTTTTGTTCTGGCCGATTGGTCGTTATTTTTAGGCATGGTCTCCTTGACAATGAATCGTCTCAACAGATAACACTTATTCAGTTATGACAAGGAAAGGACTGTATCTTATACATTGATTTGACTTATATCTCTTATGGTGGCTTTGGACTCTGGCAAAAAAGTCTTCTATGTTTCCTTCTGGCTTTAACTTTATCATCTCTCATATTAAAGGTGAATTCTCAGTAAGAAAGTTAGCGTCTCAGCTGATTGGCTGTGTTTCACAATGAAGGTCATACTATTTCTTGCTAAACATTCCTCTTCAATACCTAACCAGTCTCTCATGGAGGACTGTCCCTACCGTGTTCCCTTCCCTCAGATCTGGACAGGCCTTTCTCACTGCCTCGACTAATACACTGGGGCAGAAGTAACCAGTGTGGATTCTGAATTAGGTCACAAAAACACCACACTTCTACCTTGCTCTGGCCGGATGCGTGTGTCCAGAACCTTGCCTCCATGTTGTAAGGGAGTCGAGGCAGCCCACGAAGAGGCTCACATGGAGAGGAACCAGGGTCCCTGACCTACAACCCGTCTGAGCTTTCAGCCAACATTCACACCGACGCTCCAGGCATGTGAGTAAGCCACCTCAAAAGTTGACTTGCAGGTCCCTGGCTAAGCTATCCCAGCAATGCGCATGGAGCAGAGATGAGCTGTCCCCCTGAGCCCTGCCTAAATAGAAGATGTGTGAGCAAAATAAATGATTGCTGTTGTTCCAAGACCTTCATTTTGGGACAGTTTGTGGCAATTGATAAGTTATGGGTCATACAAGTTCTTTTTGTTCAGAGTAAGCAGAGCTACTCTGAGTGGAAATTAATTGCTTGTGCACGATCCTCTTTTCTCTGCTCAAGTGTTACATTCGACTAGATACCACACCTTCTGTCCTTCCTTCCTTGTGGATGAAGCTCCCTCTACTAACATGCCATTTGGGACCTCTCTCTCTTTTGGGCTGCTTTCTCCTATGGAAGCAGAGTGACAGCACTGGGGAAAAGAACTGAAACTGCTCAGCTCTCCCTCTCCACTTTGATCTTTCGGTATCCCTGCCTGCAAAGGGCCAGTGCCCTGCTCCACTCTTGTCCATGTACTAAGGCCAGCAGCACAGGAGAGCCCACCCCATATGGGGCCGTTTGCAGCAGGCATGGGGAGTTGAACTGCTCTGTCTGGCTCCAGATTTCAGCATTGGGAAGCCCTGGATAGAGCTCAACTCAGTTACACCCTCGGCTTCAGCACTGCCTGGCATTATTCATTTCCTATCCTATTCCTATCTAACCCTCAATGAGGTCTAAACCGAATAGGGAAAAAGGCATCCGTTATTAATCTGCACTGAATTTTAAGAGTGGATGATGGCTTATGAAGGCAAGCGCTAAGAACATTTCCAACAGGACCCTTGACCACAGAACCATGCTGGGTTGCATGCCACACACTAAACTTTGATTTAAATTAAGAGCCCTCTATATTTGAGTAAGATGAAGAAGGGAGAGTACAATATTAAAACAGTTTAAAAAAATAGAACAGTTTCAGGCTTCTCATAGTTAGAAGGTATTGCAGACCCCTTTTTTCTTGTGAATGTGCTACTTTCAAGAGGAATTAGGGAGCATCCATCCTGATCTATGGAACAAGTAACATGGAATTTCAATGTGTTCGTTTTACTGAGCATGCTGCCTATTGGTGGGATTGAAAACAGGGTCTGAGGGGAGAGTTCAACAGAATTGGAAATGTGCTTGAAAGGTGCTCACACTTAGATTTCCTTTCCTTTCATGTACTAGGTTTAGGACTTAAACGTGGCAGGGTAGGGAAGGCAAACAAGGCTGCCAAGCCCCACTCTATCACGTCATTGTCAACCACAGAGACCGAGGGGCCTGGCACCGATGTAGCTCTCAGAGGACAGAAATGGGGGCCACCTGCAGGAAGCAGGGGTGCAGTGATCTGCACTTCCTTTCTTCCTCCCAGATACTGGCTGGTGTCTGAAGTCACCATGTCTTTTAACCCTCTCTCAATCCTGGCAGAGCTAATGCTGGTTTGCTTTCAGGCCAAAAGTATTCCCCAAGAGGAGGAGGAGTTCTAGTGGAAAACATCAGGAAGTTTCCAAAAGCTGTACCACTCCCTCCCAACGCATGATTTAACAGTATTTTTAGGTTTCTACCAGCAATCTCGTCTTCCACTATGGTTTCAAAGGTAAGGAAAGAGTGTGTGTGTGTGTGTGCATCTGTAAGGGGGAGGGGAGCTGGTGACAATTCAGTGGACTGCTCTCCCCTCTCACCCTCTTCTGTCTACTTCACGCTGGTACCTCTGACCTCTTCTAGGCACTCCTTGCCTCTATGTTTTTCCTGCATTTGAGAACCACCTGATAAACAGTGCAAAAGTGTAATTAGTATGTTCTCAAACAAGGGTGCTGAGTTCCCAGTGGTGTCTGGGAATGCAATAGGGACTTTTTTTAAAATTTTAATTTTTTGATTTTCACAGGGACTGCATTGGGTGTGGATACTGGCATTTAGTAGGTGATGCTCAAAGATGCTAAATGGACTGCAATGTGTAGGACTGTCAGTTCCAAAATATCACAGTTTTCACACTGAGAAACATTGAGCTAAGAGCTTGATGTAGACACACTTACATTTTAATAAAAGACTAAGATGTGGTTTAAAAATCAAGTGACAAAAAATAGGTAACACAAACTGAGCATTCACGGAGTCCTGCGTTGGACATATAGATTCATATGGGTTATCTCGTTTGAATCCTGCAACAATATGATTTTACTGTTGAGGAGGCACAGAGGGATTAAGAAAGTTTATCCAGGTCACACAGCCAAAAATAGGTGGTTCTGGATTCAAACTCACATCCCGAGTTTTAGTAATCATCGTACAGTAAGAGAAATATCTTTCTTCATTTTAGAGCCTCACCAACAGCTACAAAATAAAAGAGGAGGTAATCCAGGGCAGAAGGGCTTACTGGAGACTTGTAAAATCACAACTGTCTATTCACAAGGTCAATCTGGGAGTGGAGAAAGAACTGATTTCCTAAGTAGAAGTGGAAAGAGGATTCTCAATTAAAACCAATATTCTAGGGAGGAAGAAACATTCCAGAGAGAGAGATGTCCTTTGCAAATTGTTTCTCTCCAATGCCTTTGTGTTTCCATGAGCTCATCATATTTCATTTTGATCAGGCCCCAGAGAACAGTGCTGTGGGTGGTCTTGAGGATGGGGTCAAATCACTGAATGGCAACTCTGTCCCTTGTCCATCTTGGAGCAGCTGCTCCTGTGAAAGAATGCCGTCTAAGCTTGGGGGGTAAAGCGTATGAGGCAAGGCGAGACTACCCCAAGCCCATGTAAAGTTCAGAGAATGAGCTCACGTAAATAGCGACCAGCAGTGCCACAAAGGACAGACATATTGTTCTTGCTGGCTGGTAGACACTATTCCAAATGCCTTCCATACCTTAATGCATATACTGGCTCAGGAAACATCTCTTAGAGGATGTCCTGCTAAACAATACTGCTCAGGGCAGAATGAGCATAGCACCCACCATGGATTTGGTAGTTCCTATGTGCCAGGCACTGGGCTGTGTACCTCAAGTATATTAACCATGACATTGCAAAATGTCAAAAATCATCCTTTAAAAAAAAAAAGAGGTGCAGAGAAGTGAAGTAAATTGCTGAAGGTCACCTCAAACAAGTGGAGCTAGGACTCCAACTGAGGTATGCTGAGGCCAAAGCATGACCACCATATTGCCTCTGCCGTTGACAATTATGGTTGGTGTGGTGCAGGAAAAACATGAAGGTGGTGGCACACAGGCTTCTCTGCCTCAGCAGGTCTAATATGAGCTCATGTCAGGAAACTATTAGCCATATAAATGATGAGGGTTCTTCCTCCTTACCTCCCATCCTCAGTCCCGACCCACATCAAAAGAGGAAAACAGAAGAGCCCTTGGTAGAATGGAGTGGGAGGGGAGGGAGAGATGGGGGCATGGAAGAGAGGGAGAAGGAAACAGAATGCTTCCATGGTTTTGTTATAAGAGGTGTTCTATTTCAGTAAAAGAAAGTTTGTTTGCCTCTTGGGGGTATCCCTCTAAGACTGGATGAGGGGGGCCATGCATCTTTATTTCTTCCGCAGTCACTTAAGACCTAAAGTTCTTCATGGGGACAACCGATTGCCTGGGAACCTGAATTCATGTCTGAGACAAAGAAGTGGAACCCTACAGGGAACGTGTGGACAAGGGAGACTAGAGAAACCCTGGAGGGAGATGGAGAATAGGAGCTCTCTGAAGCCTGTGAGGTGGTGCTCATCCAGAAGGGGACAGAAAAGTAGCAACATAAGGACAGAGAAAGAAACCTGCTTGGTCAGAGAGGCGTGAGGTTTTCCTCTCTGGAAATGACCATCCTATTTGACCTCTCCCGATAGTAGGGGCCTGGCTAAGGGCATAGCGCTGGGCATGGTCATGTGTCTTTTCTATTATTCTATCACGTGCATATTTTACCTATGAAAGAAGAAAGAAGTATTTTATATCGCTACTCAACAGTGATTAAAAATAATTGTGGAGTATATGCTTAGAAAAAAAGCTTATTAAACATTTATTTTTCCCTAGGGAAAATTCTTAAATCATCAGTTTTTGTTTGTTTTTAAGTAGGCTCCCCAACCAGAGTGGAGCCCAACTCGGGGCTTGAACTCACAACCCTGAGATCAACGAGTTGAGCTGAGATCAAGAGTCAGACTCTTAACCAGCCAACCAAACAGCCAACCCAGGTACCCCTCCAGAGAAAATTCTTCAAAAGGAGATGGAAAATTCTGAGCATGTGGTCTGGGATCACAAATCTACGTGCTTCGGATGGGGAATAATGGAAGAGATCACGCAAACGGCAACACTGGAGCCTGACTGTTTTATTTGCTTTTTATAGTTGCGATCAGAAAACATCAGTTGTTGAGCAAGAACTGAAGCTTATATAATAGTCATACCACACGCACCCAAAATATAGGTGTTCGTCTATATTTAAAAAATGGAATTTTCTCTACCTTTGAATCAATGAGCCTGGAATAGAAACTGTTTCTTCCTGGTAAGTTATATGAATTAATGAAATATATTTTCCATGAGGAGGAACTGCTGTACGCTAGGCAGCAAACCAGCAAAACTGCTCTACTATGGCATGTTTTGATGGAGAAGAATTTGGGGAAAAAAAAAGGCTAAATATAGCAGATGTTCCCAACTTGAAACTTGGGCACCATTTTAAGCCCTCCTCTGCAGTTAACTAAAATTAAAATCGATCTCCCTAACAAGAGCTAAAAATAGCAGGAGGGAAAAAAAAGGAATCGACAATGACTTTTCATATCATTCCCTGCAGGCATTTTCAGTGACAATGAACATGACCTTCCAGAGCCATCCTAGAGAGCAGAATAAAGGCTGGCATTTCACACCCCACCTCTGATTTACCCCCCATTTAGTACATTGTAACATCTTTGTGTTTCCTTTTTTGCTGATTGGTATAGGTAAGCTGTCTTGCTGGGCTGGGTTTTTGTTCTTCCTATTTTGCTTTATATCTGAAAAGAACAGCACCATGCTCTTTTGGGAGTCAGGGATAATAGCTATAAAATAAACCAAAATAAATATTTGATTCATCCTCCACTTGGTCAAAGCCCATCTTGTTTTGTCTAGATGATGGGGAGATGACTGGCTTCCTTAAATTCGCCAGGAGAAGAATGTCAATGTGGAAGGCCTCTGTTTTATAGAGCTGGTAACTGTCCTTTATTTTATTATTTTTTTAATTTTTTATTTATTTATGATAGTCACACAGAGAGAGAGAGAGAGAGGCAGAGACACAGGCAGAGGGAGAAGCAGGCTCCATGCACTGGGAGCCCGACGTGGGATTCGATCCCGGGTCTCCAGGATCGTGTCCTGGGCCAAAGGCAGGCGCCAAACCACTGCGCCACCCAGGGATCCCTGGTAACTGTCCTTTAAAGAGCAGAAGGCAAACTCTGATCCCGGCGGTCCCACAAGGCGGTAGAGAGAAGCACTGAATGGGGCGTAAAGCCTGACGCGGTGCCTGTGTTTTAGGGCAGTGCCAGTAAGCACAGGAATAAAAGGTGGAGGAACACATTGTGTAGGTTGTTTTGCATTTTAACATTTTAAAGATTTCCTTTCATATCAATCTTGAATTTCTTCTACAGAAATTAATTTTGCGATTCCAGAGTCCTCTCTGGCTGCCCAAACTCTTCACTCTCCGGGTGCCGGCTCCATCAGTTCTTTCTGCTTCTTGCCAGTGGTAGAGGAGCCTATTTTAACTTAGCAGCTGTGCATCCTTGGGCAAGTTACTTAACCACTCTGTGCCTCATAGGCCTCAGCTGCATATATGAGGAGAATAGTAATTCTTGTCTCAAAGGTTCACTGTGAGCACTGGAGAAGGTAACATAGTAAGGTATCTAGAACACTGCCTGGCACACTGTAAGCCCTATATATGTTTTAACCGTTGTTCCTATTTAGAAATTTTCCCCCTGGGGATCCCTGGGTGGCTCAGTGGTTTAGCACCTGCCTTTGGCCCGGGGTGTAATCCTGGAGTCCCGGGATTGGGTCCCCCGTCGGGCTCCCAGCATGGAGCCTGCTTCTCTCTCCTCCTCTCTCTCTCTATCGTGAATAAATAAATAAATAAATCTCTAAAAAAAATTTCCCCCTAATTTTATCTATTTGACTTACTTTGGATCAAGAACAGAGCATACAGTCATGGGGACATAGTGAAGAATGTTTGAAATTGTACCTCTCCCATTTTCCTGGGTATAAACTTGTTCTCACTGCAACCAGTAGAAGCAGACTTGCTCCTTCGGGGTTAGGGGGGTGGTCCCTGTGTCATCAGAGGTGTTACAACAACCTGTTAAGGATTTGCAAGGAATTCTACAGGCTTGGGTTTGATCATGGCTCCACTGTAACTGTGCTCTCTGTGCTTCTTTCAAGAGCCTCTCCGGAAGTTCCAGGGAGCACGAGCTGCTCCCGTCTGGAAGAGGGTCATCAGTGCTCCTTTCCTAAAGAAAGGGAGCCCTGTTTTGCTCCTGCTTCTTGGAGCCTCCATGAAAGTGTCTTAGTAATGCACATCCTTGCCCTTTAGGGCTGGACACGTTAGCGTAGCCGTGAGCCAACTGCTTTGCAGAGGTGATCCTCACTCAGCCTGAGCCCCGTCTTGCTCTGGATCCCTGCCCCATGATGCTCTTTCTTCAGACTAACTTTGCTCATTACTTTTCCATTCCCACATATCTTCTCAGTCACTCAGCAATCCCGATTTAGCGGCATTAGTCACTCCTGCGAAGCAAACCCCCTTCCTTTGAGTTGCTTTCTCTGCTCTGATTTTACTGGGTTTCTGCACTCCCGGAACTGAGGCAGCCACCCCTTAACATGGAAGGAGTTATAATTCCTTACTGAAATGATTCTGCCAAAGGATTAAAAATGAATTTCACGTAATCTTTTTTTCCCTCCCAAACGGAAATGCTCAAAGTCCTCTACTTGGAGAAAACATTAATTTAGTGTTGCCTGACTCAGTCTGGCTAAAGCCATAAGCAAGCAACAATTTCCCCAGTGAAGAAATTATCTCTAGGCAGGCTCAAGACTCTTATCTATTCATTCATTCATGCATGCATGCATTCATTCATTCAATATTTATTGAGCATCTACTACCCGCAAGGTGCTACCAGGTGCTGGGAGTACCAAAGGTCAAGAAGACAGTGAGTTGAACAATAGAGAATTACCACGGGAGGAGTGCATGGGCATTTGTGCAAAGTGCCATGAGAGGAGACTGAAGAAGCAAGTCTCTGCCTTGGCACCGTGTGGGGAGGGGAGCGAGATGGGCATGGGAAGGACACGGGTGTGGCTGTGCTTCTTCACTGTTGCGGCTGGAACAGCCACAGAGATCCAGGCTTTTAATATAGCCTCTGTGATATTTTCAACTCAATTGTTGGCTACAAATCATCCATCTGTGTGGGTAAGGAAGCTTCAAGGACACAGGAAAAGGACAAATGGATAACTAAATAAAGAGAAGCAGGCTTGTGCTGGCAAAGAATGGAGGGAAAGCTTCCCAGAGAATACACGCGAATTGCAGGTGTTCTACGGGACACAGTAGCAGTCACCCTTAAAAAGCAGAAGACCCTCAGCATTCTTTCTTACACACATGGCGCACAGACCTTCATTTGCACGCCTGCCAGACCTGGGTTTGGCTTTCTGAGAGTCAGAGTGGTGTAAGAGGTAACTGTCCAATCAGGGTTAGGATAAATGTTTGGCCAGCGTCATAGCAGACTAGGTCTCACGTCCACTGAAGCCACCAGTATCCTAAGTCAAAGGCCATGGGATCTTGCCATGTGGTGGAGTCAGAAGAGCCAGGTTTGACACTTGAATCTCTGCCACCTGCCAGCTGTGCCACCTGGGGCAAATTTGTTCATCTCTCTACAGCTTAGCATTCTGATCTGTAAAATGGGGATATTAATAATTGCTCTCTCTGTGCTTAGTGCAGAGCACTTCAGAAGACGTTTACTGGGTAAGGGGAAGCCAGGCTCATAGGTTAGCAGCACAACTAAAAGGCCTGCATTTTTAACATTGCTGATAGGTTATTCAAGGCTCTCAAAAGAACTCCCTTTGTTCCTTGGCCTCTTTAAGACCATTTCACCCTCCTTCCTCCCTCCTCTGTGCAACGCTCTGTAAGCATCCCTTCTGAGGCCTACCTCACTGCTACTCTATCCATTCCTTCTGCCTGCCTCGGCCCTGGGTCCCACGTGACCGTGGCAATGTCTTCCACACCTGGGACTCAGCTCCATTAGCCAGTGAGGGTATCTGAGACCCACCTGTATCCCGTCTTTGCATCAAGCTTTGTGAACATTAACTACAAATGCATTTCCTTTCCCATTTTGGATAAAAGGATTTGAATTTACTGGATTACCAGCTCCAGGTGAGTGGACCTGAAGCCAGCTGGGATCTGATGGTCAGGAAGTCTGACTTGGTCTGGGGCTCCCTTATACACAATGAGGTAGGAAGAGCACTACCTTTAGAAGCCCCGGCTCTATCACTGGCAAGTGATTTTTCCCCTGTCTGGGTCTCTTGGTTTCTTCTCCTGTAAAATGTATATTGGCCAGTGACTCCTACACATCCTCCAACCAAGACCTTAGTGATTCTCTGTAGCTCCACTTCCTGACATTCACACAACTGTACAAAGTGTTCAAATGTGTCCTTGTCAGTATCTGTGCATGAGAGTCAAGCTGGCAGCTTTGAGTACTTTGGCTCCCGTCACTCCATCTGGGGCTGTGCTGGCCTGCTTCTGGAGTGTCCTGAATTACTGTGGGAAATGATTTCACAAGGCTTGACTTGGGCAGACCAACTTATTTTATGCACTCTACATTTAGTCATATCACAGACGCAGCTCTTTGTACAAGAAGTACACACTGGCTCCGATTCCTGTATGTGGACTAGGCTTTCAAAGAAATAACATTTCACAAATACCTCTTTACTATTATATTGCTTCTTTCCTCATCTCCTCTTACTCAGGCGCCTACTACTTCTCACAATGGCTGAGAGTGGAAGCCACAGCCACTGCCTCGATGGCAATTAGGAAGGAACCCCAGGGAGCTTGCTCTTGGGAGTGCTATCATTTAACTTTCAGGTTACACATGGGACAGCCATTTATTCTCTGCAGGGAGAGCTTTTTACTCAAGTCAGCCTCATCCTAATCGGAGGACCCACTAGGGTGATCTTCATTGTTTATTTGTCTGGGAATCTACTGTGTTTAGCACTAAAAGTTCTCAGGAAGCCCTCAGTCCTGGGTGAACCAGAACAGTGGAAAACAGTGATTCACTCAAGACTGGTTGCCATGGGTGGTCACCCTAATAACCAGGGTCCTCAAATTTCTGTGTATGTAAGAATCATCATGTGTGGTGATTGAAACTGCAGACTCCGGGGTGGGTGATTCTGGTCCAAGTGTCTTCCTGAGCACACTAAGAAATACTGGTAAGAACTCATTATAAGTTAATCATTGCTGCTCTTTGTCACGTCGCTACCAATGGTTCTTGAGAGTTCTGGGGAGCTTTTAAAAAATACTAATGCCTGAACTTGACCTGAATCAATTAAATCAGAATCTCTTAGGGTACAGTCAAGGCACTGGGATTATATTTTAAAAACCTCTTCTCACACCAGGAGAACAACTAGTAGAGAGCAGACACAAAAGGCATTATTTACCCCTGGATCCATAGTGCTTACAACCTCAGCTGCATCTAGCTTCAGCCCCTGCACTTCCCACCATTTCCCCTCCTGCTATAATATAGGAAAAATACTGTCAACTGAAAAAGGAGGCTGAGCCAATAAAAAACAAAAGGATTTCTTTGGGGTCTCAGGATTGCAGCTTGGGGAACCCAGATGTGGGCAGAAAATCAAATAGTGCCCCTCACCCCAGGGAATAAAAATCAAACATTTTTAAAGACAAAAGGGAATGCTTGTACACGTTGTTTACGAAGAATTTTGATGGGTGCTGGTGGCAAAATATCTTGGCTGAATATGACTGGTTGCTAAGGTTGTTACTAAGCAAAATCTCTTACTATAGAAAGTTGCAGCCTGCATTCTTGGAATATCATATATGGTTGATCCCAGATCAAAAGTTCATGGTCCTACTGGGTAAGGATGTGCCGAAGTCCCATCTCCTTAACGAGCCTTTCGCTCCATTTTAAAACCCCTTGACATAGGTGACCCCATTTCACTTCACCCATCACAATACTTGGGAGTATTTTCCCAGAGGGGTGGCAACGTCTGCTAGAAGTAAGGATGATGTCCGTTCTACGTATAAAATGTAAAGAAATTTTGGATCAGTGCATAGGAGATATATACAAGGATGTTAACTGTAGCTTTGATTGGAATGGCAAGGAAATGAAAAGTTGAAATGTCCAAGTCTGAAAATTGGATGAATAAAGCGTGATGGTATATTTGGCCAGTGGAATACCATACTGCCCTGAAAATGAGAGTCGGAGCCACATATACCAACATTGGAAGGAAGTGACCATAAGATTTTCTTTAAGGTAGAGGCTACTGTGATAGGCTTCTTTCAGACCTAGAGTCTTCACCTTGGCAGTAAGATTGTCTTGTTTCAGAGGCTTCTGGGGCTTCCCTATGGCAACAGAGTAGCCTCATGCTAGCTGGTGGAGCTTATTTTGTTTATTCTGAGAAAACCAGAGTATACCAGAACATACCAAATATGCCACAACTCCTTATGGTATAGAGAGGAATCTCATACAAATTAGGTAGCTCTTTTCAGCCTCAAAGCATCTGCACTGCAATGCAGAAGCTGCATGGATAGACACTGCTGTTAAACTGGGACAAAGTCTGATGCTGCCTTCGCATCTGTCAGCCCTCTGGCTGTCCACACGTTGCAAAAAACCCATTAGAAATGCCCATGTTACCATGGGCCTCGGATTTCAAGGTTGTTAATCTCATTTGGCTTTTCTAAGCTGCTGACAGTGTTTATTTTCCAAAGGGGTCACAGAGCATACCTGGTCCTAGTTTGGCCACGGCATAGAGGAGGTCATAGTTGAGCACTGGGGTGGCATCACTGATGGGCTGCCAGCCGACGGGAGGAGATGCCGGGGGTGAGATGAGGAATTGTTTGGCGGGCTGTGGTGGAGCCAAATGTAGCTTGTCACCGTCTGTCTCTGGAGTCTGAACCTTTCAAAGAGAAATGGAGACACAGTATTCATCAGGGCCTCAGATGTGCTGTGTGGGTACAGGAAGATGCAGAGTCTCATTTTGAGCCTGTGACAAATGAACCAATGAACCAGGCTATAATAATAATCGCTACTTAGCATACACCATATGCTCAGTTATCTTATCTCATCCTTATAACAGTGGATATCAACTTTTAGCGTGCATAATTACTTGGACAGCTTACGAAAGCACAGACGGTAGAGCCTGGCTCCTGGAGTTTCTGATTCAGCAGAGCAGGGGTGGGGCTGGAGAATCTGCACAAGTTCTCAAGTGAGGCTGATGCTGCTGGTCTCTGGACTCCTTATTCCCTCCTGTTTTTCCTCCTTTCCTCTCTCTCTCTCGTTCTTTTTTTTTTTTAAGATTTTATTTATTTATTGGAGAGAGAGAGCACAAGCAGTGGGGAGGGGCAGAAGGAGAGAAAAAGAAAGAAAAAAAGAGAGAAAGAGAGAGAGAGAGAGAAAGAAGCAGACTCCCTGCTGAGCAGGAAACCTGATGCAGGGCTTGATCTCAGGACCTGGTGATCATGACCTGAGCCAAAGGTACCCCTCTCTCCCATTCTTTTGAGGTGATATTCACATAATATGAAACTAAGCATTCTAACGTGATCAGTCAGTGGCATTTGGTACCTGCCCAGTGCTGTGCAATCACCACTTCTACCTAGATCCAAAGCACTTGTATTGTCCAAAGGAAACCCTGTACCCATTAAACACTTACATGTTTGCCTCTTGTCAGAATCTCACAACCACGAAACCACCAATCCGTGCTTTCTGTTTCTATGGATTTACCTATTCTGGACTTTTCACAGAAATGAATCAGAATATGTGACCTTTTTTGTGTCTAGCTTCTTTTACTTAGCATAACATTTTCAGGCTTCATCTGTGTTGTAGCACACACCAGTGCTTCATCCCTTTTTATGGTTTAATAACATTCCAATGAGTGATGGACCACAATTTATTTGTTCATCCACTGATGGACATTTGGATTGTTTCTACCTTTTGGCTAGTGTGAGTAGTACCACCATGAATATATGTGTACATGTATTTTTTTGAGATCTATTTTCAAGTCTTTTAGGTAATCTATATACCTAGGAGTAAGTATTTGCTGGGTCAAATGGTAACCACCTGTTTAACTTTTTCAGGAAACCAGTAGGATTCCAATAGATTAAAAACCGAGGTTTCTACAAGATACACAGTTACTAGCAGCATGAGATTCAAACATGGATCTGAGACCAAAGTCCAAATTCTTCTTATTATTAGTTTTTATTTTATTTTACTATATTTTATTGTGGTTAGAACATTTAACAAGAGATCTATCCTCTTTTTTTAAAGATTTTATTTATTTATTTATTTGAGAGAGAGAGAATATGTGCACAAGTGGGGGGCGGGCAGAGGAAGAGAGAGAAGCAGGCTCCCCGCTGAGCAAGGGGCTCGATCACAGGACTCCAGGATCACAACCTGAGCCGAACATAGTTGTTTTAATGACCAAGCCACCCAGGCACCCCAAGAGATTTACCCTCTCAACAGATTTTTAAGACTACAATAGATTTTTATTGACTATAGGTACCGTGTTGTATAGTGGATCTCTAAAGCATGTTCATCTTGTTTAACTATAATTTTATAACATTTTCCCCTCTCTTTAGTCCCTGGCAACTACCCTTCTACTCTTAGGTTCTATGAATTTTGTGAATTTAGATCCCTCATATAAGTGGAATCATGCAATATTTGTCTTTCTGTGACTGGTTTATTACACTTAGCATCAAGTCCTCAAGGTTCATCCGTATTGCAGAGGGTCCATACTATCTAAAGCAATCTACAGATTCAATGCAATCCTTACCAAAATCCCAATGGATTTTTTTTTTTACAGAAATAGTAAGAAAACAATACTAAAATTCATATAGAACCACAAAAGACCCAAATAGCCAAATCAACGTTGAGAAACAAGAACATCATTCTTCCTGATTTAAAAATATATTACAAAGCTACAGTAAGCAGAAGAGTATGGTACTGGCATTGAGACAGACATATAGACCAATGGACATATAGAATAGAAAGCTCAGAAATGAATCCACACATATGGTGTCAGCTGATATTCAAAAAGGGTGCTAACAGTACACAATGAGGAAAGGACAATCTCTTCAACAAACAGTTTTGGGAAAACTGGATATCCACATACAAAGGAATGAAATTGAAACCTTACCTTACACCATACACAAAAAATAACTCAAAATGGATTAAGGACTTAAAACATAAGATCTGAAACAGCAAAAATCCTAGAAGAAAATATAGTGGAAAGCTTCATGACACTGCATTGGCAATGTTTTCATAGATATGACATCCAAAGCACACGCAACACAAACAAAAATAAACAAGCAGGACTGTACCAAACTAAGTGTTCTGCACAGTAAAAGAAACTATCAACAGGGTGAAAAAGCAATCTGCAGAATGGGAGAAAATATTCACACACCATTTAGTCTCCTTATCTATATATAGGATAAAGAGTTAAGGAACTCCTATGACTCAAAAGCAAGCAAACAAACCCCAAAGAAACAAAATAAAACCTAATAACTCAGTTAAAAAATGATCTAAGGACTCAAATAGACATTTCTTCAAAGAAGATACATAAATGGCCAACAGGTATATGAAAAAACAATTTAGGCCACTAAGCATCGGGGAAATCAAAACTACAGTTGAAATATTGCCTCATGCCAGTCGGGATGGGTATTATCAAAATAAAATAAATAAATAAAAGACAACAAATGTTGGCAAAGATTTGGAAAAATTGGAAAAACTAGTGGGAATGCACAATGGCGCAGCCACTATAGGAAACAGTATGGAGGTTCCTCCGAAAATAAAGCAATAGAACCACCATCTTGTTGAGCAATTCCACTTCTGGGTATTTATACAAAAGAATTGAAATCAGACTCTTGAAGAAACATTAAGACTCCTGAGTTCATTGCACCACTATTCACAATAGCCACGATAGGAGAATAATACAAATGTCCATTGACGGCTGAATTGGCATCTACATACAATGAAATACTATTAAGCTTTAGAAAGAAGCAAAGTCTATATTCTTTTCAGTGTGTCATCTTTGTAGAACTAAAAGATAGGGACAATGCTTACTGACCAATAAGAGATGAATTAAGATAGATCTAATATTAGGACATTGACTTTCTATTGCTGTGGACTCTGCGAGCATTGCCAAGGATTGTCCGTCCCCTTTTGGAATACCTGGCATTTATTTCTGGATGAAATAAAACACAAAATTAATCTCCATATGTTTGTGATCTTTTCTCATGAATGGGAGTCATTGGAAATGCACACAGTCCACTAAATGCACACAGTCCAGTTCACTATGATATAACTGAAATTTTAATTATAAACCTGCTAGGAAGTTTAGGAGTAGTTGTGAATAAACTGTTCTTACTACAACTACCAGCTGGTGTTTACTGTGCAGTTACCAAATTCCAGGCATTCTAACACACAATAGTTCATTTAATCCTCCTAACCACAGTCTGGAGTGTGTATCATCCTTCTCATTTTATAGGTGAGGAAACTGAGACCCATTGAGAGTACGTAAATTGCCCAGGTGTCAGCCCTCAGAGCCTGATTTCTAAACCTCTGTGACGTGCCTGCCTGGGGATCCATGGTATAGGTTTATTTCTCTGTGAAATAAGGAGAACCCGAAAGTCGAAAGGGCTCCATTTATAGTTTTAAAAGGCAACAAATAATGTAGAGCAAGAATTGCCTTACCTGTGCAAAGTAGAGTTTTAATTTTTTCCCTCTGAACTGGGTTTCATGAAGCTCTATCCTGGCTCGGGCTGCAGACTTGGGATTGCTGAAGTTTATTCGGACACGTCTGAAACTCTTAAACAGCTGGAACGTCACACAGTCATCGTAAGTCCGAAACAGACCCTCAAATTTTTCCTGGTAAAAAAAAACATAGAAGAAAATCCACTGGTCATATGTCTTGCATGATGACTGATCTGACACAAATAACTAAGTAAATAAGTAACTAAGTAAATAAATAGGCTGTTCTTAACATAGAACACATATAATGTATTTTTAAATTTAAAGTTAATTAATTAACATACAATGAAGTACTAGTTTCAGAGATAGAGTATAGTGATTCATCAGTTGCATATAACACCAAGGGCTCATTACATCACGTGCCCTCCTAAATGTCCATGACCTAGTTACCACATCCTCCCAGACAATACCTCCCCTCCAGTGACCCTCAGTTTGTTTCTTTTTTTTTTTTAATTTTTTTTTATTTATTTATGATAGTCACAGAGAGAGAGAGAGGCAGAGACAAAGGCAGAGGGAGAAGCAGGCTCCATGCACCGGGAGCCCGATGTGGGATTTGATCCCGGGTCTCCAGGATCGCGCCCTGGGCCAAAGGCAGGTGCCAAACCGCTGCGCCACCCAGGGATCCCCTCAGTTTGTTTCTTATAGTTAAAGTATCTTATGGTTTTTCTCCCTCTCTGATTTCATCTTAGAAATGTCTTTTTTTTTTTCCATCTATTGGTCTGTTACCAGGTGTTAAACATGTTTGTGGATCCAGTGGGAAGGATTCATAACCTGGGTCCTGAGATCTGTAGAGGAGCAGTCAGTGGGGTTTGAGATGCATAAAAAAAACAAAACAAAACAAAACAAAACAACCCTAAAAATTAGGCAAAATGTTGAGTAAGTTTCTGTGTAATATTTCTTTCTAAGGAGAGGGATCACAGTTGTTATAAGATTCTCAAACAAGTCCATTATTACCAAAATATTAGAGCTATTGAATAAAGCATGTGATAGACATTATTAGTGATTATCAATCGTGGTGCACTAGTTAGATGGTGCTGTGTGATTTAGTCCTGGTCCATGAAATGTGTGCAGAAGGCAAGAAAAAGCCCTTAAGAATTTTTTTTTATCTCTTTCTCTGAAGATGCCAAATATCCAGATGGTACACCATTTAGAAGCAAGATTCTCCTCAGCCTGGGTCCCTGAGTAGCTGTGTGGAGCAGAAATATCTTTCTCCTACTCCCACCTATCCTATAGTTGACTTTGCCTTGGCAAGGAAAACAACTAAAACAAAACAAACAAACCTCTATTGCACTAAACCACTGAGATTTGGAGATGATGTTATTCTAAAGCATAACCAAACTTAGCACAAAGCAATCATTTAAAAATTTTGATTCAGTACATTTTCAATTCAATTAAACAGATCTCTATTAAATGCTCCCTTTATACAAGGCATGGTCTCTAGGCTTTAGGAGGCATCAGAGTTGAGTATCATTATGTTCTTACACTCAATGGTCTGTGTGTATATATATATATATATATATATATATATATACATACACACACACACATATACATTACACATATATACATAAACATGTTATACATATATATGTAAATACACTAATGTTTATCACATTTTGACTCCTGTTTCTTCCTCTTTATACTTTCTTTCCATCCAATCCAGAACCACAAATAATATATTCGCAGCAAGTTTTTTTTTTTTTTTAACTTTCACGACGTTTGCAGAGATTTGAGGGTCCTCTCTCCCCTTTTCAGGTTGTATTGTTTTTCCCCTTTCCCTCTCAAAAACACAGGAAGAAGCTTTCCTTGTCTGTTCCTTGGGCTGTTTTTCCTTCATCCCTGAAGCCTTGGCATCAGCCAATTCCTGGGCCTGGGGCCTCTGCCACCACTCCGAGTGGGCTCATTAAGGAACTATTTCCCAAACAATATTGTGTTTTCCTAAACAGGAATCCTGGTAAACACAATGATTTCTGGTACTTCCTTGCTATCCACCTGATATTCTCAGGTGGTCATATCATGGTTGATGGTTTAAATAAGGTGGGGAATTTTCAGCAATGAAAGAAATTAAGAGATTAAAAACTTTTACTTCTGTATAGAACCATTCCTATTTCTTAGGACACAATTCTTGGGTCTTTGTAGCTTTCTATTTTTCCACTTTCAGCTTCACTTCACCATCTCCTCCCCAGGAGTGAGTGTGGGCATGAAGACCAGCCTTGGAGAGGAGGTGTTCTTTTCTTTTGACTCTAATTCCTTGTTTGCATTTTATCTTTCTTCTTTATGCCTTGCATCTCTGTTGTTCAGAGCTGTTTGGCCTCAAGAGCCTGGATTAGGAAAACAAAACAAAACAAAAAAAAAAATCAAGGAGTCCTGGCTTTGGGATGAATGGCCTATGTGTCACCTCCTTGGGAGGCTTTGGCAGATGTCAATAACTGAATGCAATTGTTTTCTCTACTGATCTTCAAAAGAGGGCCCCAGGCAGCTAGCTCCTGCACCAAGCTAGGGTTGGCAAGTGACCAGATGCTCTTTGATATTCTTGTTTGGGGGCTGAGGCTGATAGTCAAAAGAAGTATTTCAGCAAACCTGGGGTGCAGCCCAGAGCTCAGGGGCCAGGGGTTTCACAAACTCTATAATGATAGTCCTTCCCCCCCTCCTGTTCCTCCTCCTCCTCCTCATCATCAACTAACATTTACTTGGCTTGTCCTCTCTGCACAAGTCTTTTGGGAACTTGTAGTGGCAGGGGATGACAGCTGGCCAAAAATTGGGGATTCACCAGCCAACTCTATTTTCTTCCATTAGTGACATGACAAACATTTCATTGGCAGAGGCAACAGAATATGAGATGAAATGGGTTAGAGGCACAGGTGCAGCACAGTGACATACCCTTAGGCAACGTGGTATCTTGAACAGAGCTAGCCACAGGTATCACTCACCTGCCTTTACAGCAGATCTATGCTTTTGATGCCCAGGGTCTCCCCCTGCCCAAGACACATAGCATACTTTATTGTCCTCTGACGGCCAGTTTCCTCCAGTCTGGTACCCCACAAATCCAATAAATTCCTCATTTTCTCAACAGTTAGTTCTCTTTGTAACCACTGTTTGGAATAAAGTTCCACAGCAGTGATCTCAAAGTCTGGTCTCTGGACCGTCTTACACCCTTAAAAATTATTAAGAATCCTAAAGAACATTTGTTAATGTGGCTTGCATCTACCAGTGTTTGTTGTACTAGAAATTTTTAAAAATACACATTTATGAATGTATTTAAAAGTAACAATAATAAGCCCACTATATGTTAAAATATTTTTATGAAAAATGTCTGTTTTCCAAAACAAGAAAAATATAGTGAGATTGGCATTTCTTTTTTTACATTTCTGCACATCTCTTTAATTTCTGATTTAAGAGAAGATACTTGAAAACTCACATTTGCTTCTGTGTTCAATCTGTTACACTGTGATGTTTTGTCTGAAGGGTGTGAATCAAAGCTGGCCTCACCCAAATATATGGTTGGAAAAGGGAGGAGTAACTTAATAGCCTTCCAAATATCTTTTGAAATTCCTTGTGAATAGTCTTTCTTGATACTTCATCAAAATTTGACAAGTGGCAGTTTCTTAAAGTGTATTACAATGTTAAATCTGAAGCTATAATCGGGTAACATTTTTATTTGATTATATTAAGATCCATTTTGTACCTTTAATGGTTTTTTCATCCATGCACGATTCTGTAATGCTGTACATTGGTCACTTGAAAAATATTGGTTCTTTGAGTTATGTAGCTTTTCCAAATGTTGACACATTTCATTAACCAGTATAAAAAACCACATTCATTAATATCGCCATCTATATTATTAAAAAGTTTTTAGAAATTGGAAAGCTGTCAGGTTCATGTTGGTAAATACAGGTTTTCCAAAATTCTAATTTCAGCTTGAAAGTTCGTTCCTAATCATTGGCGACAACACTGCCAGTTCTTTTCCTCAGAGTAACATGCTCATTCATTTTTGAGAAAATGTCTGCCAAATATCTAAGTCTGCATAACTATAGTTTGTCTGTTAGTTGTTCTTTCAAGTAAAAATATGGAGTTCCGTGAGAAAAACAAATGTTTAGTTCAAATGTTTCCTCAACTTAAATATTGCATTTTGGGATGCTGCAAAAGTGTATTTCATGTGTACTTCCCATTTCGTTATTCAGATGATTAAAAAGGTATATGTCAAGGATACAGAGTTAAAAAAATTAATAAATTTTATGGCTTCATCAAGGCCATTCTTAAGTAAAACTGGTATTTTCCATCTTACTTTTCTTTTCCACTTTTTAAATAAAAAACTGTGAGTGTGTGGCTGTGAAGACTATAAGTAATACTGATATAGTTTGCTGCCCCTGCACTGACTCATACCCAAGTACCAGCAGTTTGAATCACCATTGCTTTTGCACCATAGATGTAAATGTCAATGCAGCTGAAAAGGAAAAGTGTCCTAATCTTATTACGGAAATAGTTCTGACCTCATGTAGAATGATCTTGCAAACTTGTAGGAGTCTTAGACTATCCTTTGAGAAACTGAGATACCATAACATCTCAGGGAAAGTAAGGATTTAGTTAGCTTCGGTTGAAGACAAGAGGTCCAGTGAGATTCTAAAGGATACAATATAATGGAAATCAAAGAAGAGCTATTACTCAAGAAAGTATGGTGATCCTAAATGAATGCTGTAGGGATGGTGAAGAAGATGAAGATGGTCTTGGCCAGTGGCAGATCACTGGTGATCATCCTGAGAGCTATGTGAACAAAGATGAAGGTGAAACACAGATTATTACAGATTGAGAAGTGAAGGTGGGGAAAAAGTGGGGGAAAGATAGCTTGGCAACAACAAAGAGGGAGCTGGAATGATAACTATGTGGGAAGTTAGGTCACTAGAAGATTTTTAGTAGTGTGGGGAGACACTGGTTGATGAAATGAAACTAAGATGAAGGAAAGAGAGGAGACAGAAGAGGGTGGTGAATAGTGGAGACAAGAAGAGAGGGCTTCAGAAAGTCTTGTAGGCATTTCTTCCTGTAAGAAAGGAGTTGAGAGTCAGGATGGAGGAGTTTGGAAATGGAACAAGCAAAACTGAAGATGGCTTTTTCATCTCAGGTGAAGTCCTCTGTTCAGGTAGGGAAGGTGAAGGGAAATGAGGGCTTGAGGCACTTGAGGAAGATTTAGAACAACAGCTGTAGTCAGAGACAAGGAGAGTCAATGCAGATGAGTCAAAGGGTAGTGTAATGGGTTGATTTATGCCCCCTCCAAAGGCCATGCTGAAGTCCCCAGTACCTCAGAATATGACCTTATCAGGAAACAGAGTCACTGAAGATGTAATTTGTTAAGAGGGGATCATACTGGAGTGGGATGGGCCCCTAATCCAGGATGCCTGGTATCCTCATCAGGAGACAGCCATGTGAAGACAGAGAGACATAAGGAAAGTGTCATGTGAAGACAGAGGATGGGAGTGATGCTTCTAGAAGCCAAGGAAGGCCAAAGATTGTGGACAGATTGCAACTACCAGAAGCTAAGAAGACATAAAGAAAGATACCCGCCACAGGTTTTAGAGGGAGGACAGCTATGCTGACACCTTGATTTTGGTTTTCTGGCCTTCAAAACTGTGAGATAAGAAAATTCTGTGACTTGAAGGCATTCAGGTTGTGGTACTTTGCTACAGCAGCCCTAGGACATCAAAACAGACAGTTATGCAGCACTAAGGAACCAAATAAAACTAGGGTTTTACGAGAGACAGCCAACACAGTTACACCATCTTCTCCAGCTGAGTGGTGGGTCATTCCAGGGTGCGGTGTGCTAGACAGGTGTGTGTACACAAGATGTATGTATGGGAGGAACGGAACAAGAAGGAAGGGGGTAACTTGGTTTCAAATATGAACACTTTGGAATTTTAAATTCACTATCTTTAAATGTATTTGATTTTCTTGAGCAACCTGGAAATGGAGGAGACCAGCATGGATGTACTGCTACAAATGGAAATGTTCATTGCTTTACTTGAAGAAGCTCACTGTAGTTTTCCTTTAATCTTGTTAACTTCATCTCTGTTATAATTATTTGTTCATTTGTGTATTATCTGTGCCCCATATTTTTGAAGAGATTTGAACATGGCTTATGAAGACATATAAGTACAAAATAAGATAAAATAAAATAGAAACTGAGTACAGAAAAAGAGGAAAACCAAGGTAGAAACATAAATTAGAGCCAAGATTTAGTTATTCTTTGCATGCAAGAAGTCTGCATTATGAAAGATTTACAGTAGCAGTCCTTTTGACAGGACGCCCTCCTGAAAACCAGAAAAGCTTCTCATGGAGTCTTGAACATGGGCCATGGGTGGGTCAACATTTTGCTTCTACTCTTTCTCAAAGCTAACCCCACATGGTACTCTTCGCCACCAATACAATCCTCTCAAGGCCCATGAGGCAAAGGGGAGTCTGGCCTTAAAACCAGGCAGAGGGATCTGTCCAGGGTCCTCACCAAGAAGCTCCAGTGATGTGAAGAAAAAGGTCCTCAGAAATTATGGAACAAAACCAAGTAGCAGGTGAATCATTATAGTTCCCAAACAAAATGGACAAAACTTGTTTTGTAAACATAGGAAGATCTTGGAAATGCTCAATGTATTCTACTTTATTGGTTGATAGAAAACCCCAAGGTATTTTTTGGAAGGAATATTAGAATACTAAGATATTATCTTCAATTTCACTCCAAACCAGACAGGCTGCACGTAAACAATGTCACTGAATCCTTACTTTTCTGGACAGACCCTCGGAGGAAGAGTTGAGATTGTTATTGTCTTTAAATAGCATCTGAAGCATCTGGAAGCCAGAGGAGTTCATGACCTCCACAAAGTCACTCAACTACCTAGCTAGCAAAACCAGAACTAGTAAGCTCAAGTCGTTTAGACTACAAAAATGTCATTGATGATATGCAGACAAGTGAGCAGTCTGAAAAATAAGAATGAGGAAACCAGCTTTCCTTGACAAGCTGAAGGAACAGTGTTATCCTTGAAGATGCAACTGCTAGGGAAGCCCGACACTGCCTTTATCTGCATTCCAAATGATGCTGTATGTCTTTACGTATTCTTCAATTTTTCTCACTTTCGATCCCTTTGGGTATAAATTATCTTAATAAGAAATTCAGCTTCTCTCAAAATCACAGGGCTTTCATCTGGCAGATAATGTTCCCAGAAACTGCTGAAGAATGAACCAATTCATTTCGGTTTATCACCTCTCAGTGGATTCCACTGACAAGTCCTGTGCAAATCCCATGTTTAAGGATCATACTGGGTTTTATGGGCCGCTCCGGAGGGCCTCCTGTCAGAAGGACTGCTATTGTAAATCTTCCATAATGCAGACCGCTTGTGTGAAAGGAATACCAGGCCTGCATGTGGGGATTTTTACATCTGGATTTTTAACCTGTCAAGATTTCTCAGGCCAGACAGAATTGTATTAAATCATGCTTTGTTTCTTTTGTGGTTCTGAGGTTAGCTAAATAGAAAACCGTTATGAAAAGGAGGCTCTCACCCTTTCTTTATGGATAAAAGAAGTGGATGGGACCTCGTGTCACATGACTGCTTTGGGAGAAGATAATTCGCCGGTAAAGGCACAAAAGCCTTTATCCCTTCTCACTGGAGTCCTTATGAGGGACAAAGATCTAAAACTCAGCCCCAAATTCAAAAAGGACCCACTTTGTCCTAAAACCTCATCCCCTGCTTCTCTCAGCAGAACGCTTTCCATGGCCTGCGTTCCAGTCTGTTCTTTTGTTCCCACCCTAAAGCCCACAGTGGCTGGATAAACGTCTCTATACGAGAGCATGCTTTTACTCCACTCTGGTGAAGGAAGTCTCCATTTCCCTCATTTCCCTGTCCACACATTTAGAACTGGAAAGACAAACCTCCCAAAACTCCTCTAAGCCAAGAAAATACAAAGGGCCTACAAACTGGAATGACCTTTGAACAGGAGGTCAAACTGAGCTTTGCGGAGCTTAAAGCTTTGACAACTTGGGAAACACTCTTTAGGCAAAATAATACAAAATAGGCACAAAAAAATGGAATATTTTTTGAATGAGAACAAAAACTCATAAGAAGTAAGTTTAATAAATTTTACAAAAAAATATATGACCCTGTGAAACACATTGTCAGCACCCTGCCAGGTAGAGGCCCATGCACGAAGGGTCTTGAAGCTGAAACTTCATTCATTTCCCAGGACATATGTCTGAGAGAAGGACAAGTATACTGTGCCATCACGAAGCAGTCCAGAGTCCAGGTGTACAGGACACATCTCAGTGTACAGTATCAATGGTTACCTTGGTTCAGGGCATTTCCCAAGGGCTACGGATAGCTTCATCCTTCTCTAGACCATCAACTCCTCTTCTTGGATCATTAATCTGCAACAGTGCCTATGGCTGCCCCTAGCCCTGCCTAGATGGAAGCTCTAACTGTGCATGTGTAATTGAGGAAATCCACAACCTCCTTTATAGCATATAAGACCAGAAATTGCATTTTAAACTTATGTATTTGTTTATTTATTTATGATTTTATTTATTTATTCATGAGAGACACAGAGAGAGAGGCAGAGACAGGCAGAGGGAGAAGCAGGCTCCCTGGAGGGAACCCAGTGGGGGACTCGATCCTGGGACTCCAGGATCACAACCTGAGCCAAAGGCAGATTGCTGCTCGACCACTGAGCCACCCAGGTGCCCCATTTTAAACTCATTTGAATATTGTTTTATATATTAGATATATAAAGCATAAAGCCATGTTACTAGCATAGACTCGAGGGCCACACTCCCTAGTACAAATCCTGAACCCAGGGTTTGTGCAACCTCAAGCAACTTACTGATCTATTTGACACCTCAGTTTCCATATATGTGAAATGGGAATAGAATAATAACAGTCTCTATGTTATACAGTTCTCCTGAACATTAAATGAATTAACATATTTAAATCACTTAGAAAGGTACTAAGTACCAGTGAATGTGAGCTCTTACTGTTATGAATACCAGACTGGAAGACAAACAAGGTTTCATTTGCATGTCTATATGCGGCCTGCTAGCCCTAGCTGTACAAATCTCCCTATACCCAGATCAAGATCTATACTTGCTACCTGTATCTAGTCCTTATAGGCTATAAGAACAACTAGAGGAATGCCCAGAGTAGTATTTCATATAAAATTAAGTCTAATTATCTGATATGATTTTACTGCTGTTACTATCTACTGAAGACATTGAGTCCAAATTAACCATCGTGATTTCTTTCTTGGCTGCTAAGCTTTAAAAGTTTTCTTTACAAAAACAGCATGATAAAGTAAATAATTCTAAGAAGGTATCAAAAGGGTAATTGCTGTTAATTGTTCCCTTTGGAGATCCTGTACCAGCAGCAGGGCCCAGGGTTTAGAGAGACAGTGAGCACATGACAAAGGTGCCAGCCATTACCAAAAATATTTTAAGTTCAGATGCATCAGAAATTGATTAAGTTCCTCGCACCTGGCTCCTTTCCCTCCTCTAACACACTTCATTCAACTCTCTTTTAGACAAGCCCAAATCCAGAACTCTATTCCCCATATTCAATTGTTCCTGAACATTTCCTTAGAGATATCCAATAGGTGCCTTAAATTTCATAGCTCCAGCCAAATACTCTGCTGGGGGCTCTAAATTTTCTACTCCTCCCTCTCTCCATGAATGGCCTCCACTGCACACCACTGCTCAAGCCTGGGAGCTGAGGGTCACCTGATTTTTTCCATCTCCCTCCCTCCCACATCCTACCCCCAGCCCCGTGTTCTTCCAAAACTTTCCCCTTCTTCCAATTCTTGGCTTGCCACAGCTCTTCCTATTACTGTACTAGGTCTCTCTAGACTCAGTTTGGCAACTCTGCAATCAACTTTGAGAGTGTGCTGTGAGAGAGGTCTTTCTAAAAGACAAAATTCTGATTATACTGTTCCTCTATAAAATCCTTCAATGGCTTCACACGGCTTTTAGAATATGGCTCGGCTTGGGATTTAAGGCCCTTTATAAAACAGCCATCACTCACCCCACTCATTTCATATTCGACCCCTTCCCTAACCCATCTCCTATACACCAGCCAAACTTCAGCTCAGAGGTTTCCAAAGCAGATTATTCTGTATCTTCAAGCTTTCTCTCACTTGCTCTTTCTTTTCCTTCAGTGAAGCTTTTTTCCTTCAGGTGTCTTTTCCCCCCTATATTCCTTTTTTCCAGTTTTATTGAGATATAAGTGAGTCATATAACATTGCACAACTTTTAAGGTATACAACACGCAATGATTTGATATATGTGTAGATTGGGAAATGATCATCATAATTCATTTAGTTAAAATATATCACTTCAACTAGTTACCAATTTATTTTCTTGCGAGAATTTTTAAGACCTACTCCCTTATTAGCAACTTTCAAATATACAATACACGGTCTCGTTAACTGTATTCATCGTGCTGTACATTACACCCCATCAGGTAGCTTCTGATTGTCTCTCGAGCTCAGATTAGGTGTCATATCTGAGAGATCCCTCCTGAATCCCCTGGAGTTTAAGACATTCTTCTACTGTGTTCCTACAACACAGTGATCTAGTTAGTGAGGGTAACTGCTCCCTCACTAAGTAGACTATAAATACTCCACGGGAAGAAACGGTGTCATTTTTACCCTTGTGTCCTTGTCACATATATGCATTATTGAGTGCCAACTGTGTACCATCTAGGATCCCTGTATTATGAGAAGGGCTCCCTTGGTAATGAAATGAAAAAGGCAATATGGAGAGAACAGACCTCGCCTCCTTCCCCATGCTACTTTTTAGTGAATCTTCTCTTTTCTTCAAAGCCACCCTTCAATAAAATCAATAAATGTGTACTGAACACACAGATGAAGATCCTCCATACTCTAATAGGGAAGCCAACATCAAACTGTATACACTTCTTTCTTGACCACTTCCCTCAACAAACCCTCCCTCCATCTGGGGTTAGCCTCGACTTCCTTTGATTCTATCACACACTCTGAATCTCCTTTCAGAATAATGAGTCATCAAAGTGTGTGTGTGTGTGTGTGTGTGTGTGCACGCGCGCATGCGCAAATGAACATGTGTGCTTATGGTCAAGAAAGACTTCAGGGAAGAAATGGTATGTGACAAGATGGATAGAATGTTGATGTGTGGAAATGAGTGGTGGGAGACTTTTTAAGAAGCTTTCTTTCCCCAGGCAGTAGAGCAGTCATTATCAAAGCACTTACATATTTCTATGAATCTGATGTCACCTCTAAGGAAAGACATACTGGGGGACTGAGAAAAGAGAGGACAAAGAGAATAGTTGATCCTAAGCCATTTTTCCCTAGGCATGGTCTTGCAGCACACTCATAACTGTTATTAAATCCTTACAGAATTGCAGAAAATATGACACAAATTAGATGTGAGATTCTAATATTTTAAGAGTCAGCTCTAACATGTTTCTTACAGCATTTATTTTCCTGGAGATATGCTCCACTGACTACATTTTATTTGAATTCTAAACTACGGGTCGTGGGTCTGCTGATGCACATGGAACAAAGTGCTCATTGGCTTAGAGACCAATTTTGGAAACGATCCCTTTTCTGAATGCCACGTGTGTTGTACCTGAAAGAGGTGGGAAATGTACTTCTAAAAACGAGTAGTGTTCTATTTTCCCAAGACTGACATGAAGCCTCTGTTTTAATACTGGGTGGTCAATAATTGATGAGGACATTTTTAGTATGTTTAATGTTAAATTGAAGGGCTAAATTCTAAATATGTTTCATATCATATCTTCTTTCTGAAGATAGGCAATTTAAAATTTAATCCATTCATTTTACCATTTGGCATACGATCAAAGTAAGCTTTTCAAAGGCAGCATGCTATCCTTAACTTATTTTTCTCATGAAATTGAAATGGCATTTGCATCCTTTTGAGATGCAGATATGAGTAACTTTCTATGACTCAATCTTTAAATCTAGAAAGAAAATGCAGTTTGTTATGCTTCTAATGGTTCTCCTCACGGTTCTTTTTCCTCCTCTCAATTATACTTTTTCTCATTTATTTAGATTGTATTCTCTCTGTTCTTTACGGAATGACGTAAAAAGAATACTTGTTAGTGATAAAAACTTACGTAAAATTAAATCACTCATGTTCAAATTCCTTGACATTCAAAACTAAAATGATTGTTTCAATCCATCACAAATTTGGGAAACAAGCTACCTGAACGAAAGCTTTCCCCACTGATACAGGACAGTGATGGCTGAAATGGAGCTACTAAAAACAATACCAACTCTACCACTATAGCTAACACTGAGCATGACTTTGGATTGCCATTTTGCACAGAGATTAAATTTTCACCTGGACATTTAGGAAACAGCCAACCCCTCCCTAACCCCCTTACATGTGACGATATGTTTCAATCTCACAATAAGCTTATGTGGCAGATGAAGAAATGGGTTGAGAGAGACCCAATATTTCCCTGATGTGGCCAGCCAGTCAGTGACAGATAACATTTCATCCCCAAGAGTTCAGTAGCTGGAGTTCTAGTCTCTTCTAGGTTACCCCACTGAAGGCAGAGAGAAGCTGGGTTGATATGGCTTCATCCCTTCTGTTGCATCTCATCCAATAGCATGGATGCATCTTCGGTCTTCAGGCAACTTTGCTCATGTACATCTCATGGACCAGCAGAATTTTCACTGGGCTCTTTTCCCATTATAAAGAAGAAGCCCACCGGGTGTGTGTGGGGGGACACTGTGTTGGAGGTTCCCATGAACACGTGAAGAGGAGAACCTGACGAGATTTCCAAATAGTATGAGCATTGGTCTCAGCTGATCAATAACATGAACTGCAATCTGTCTTGGAAATCTCCGGAAAAATTTATTTGTGCTGTGTGTCATTTAATCAAGGTACATTTGAGGCCAAGTAGTATATACATAAGAATGATGCCAACCTTGGCTTTGCAACAGTGATGTAAGCATTAAACCTCCTTCTCTCACTCAATGTAATGACTTTTCCCAAAGGCTCCCAGGGATCAAGTTTTCTCTGCCACATCACTTTAATCTCTATTCTTAGAAGGGACAGTAGAGGTGACCTACTCTAACCCCTTTACTTGAAAACTGAAAGAGGTAAAGAACAGAGCAGTAGGTAACACGCCCAAGGCCTCATCACTAGTCAGAGGCAAAATTGCACTTGAATTTGGGTCTTGAATGTACAGAACAACAAAACCTAAATATATGATAGCAATTTTTAAAATCAAGAATCTTCTCTGATATGTTTTGATCTTGTGAACCACACAAGGCTTTGAATAATCCATATATATTCAATAGTATAGTCCTGGGAATCATGTATTTCCTAACAAAAACAGATCTGTGGTAATTTTTTTTTCCAAGAAAGTCTCTAATGTAAATTTCATCCCGATTTTCCCTATCAAAAAGCCGAGGCCAAAAGAAGTTAAGTGATTTGTTAAAGGTTACAGGCAAGCAACAATCATACGAGGTCAAGCATTACATTGATCAATTTTACTTAAACTTGGGGCTCCTGGGTGGTTCAGTGGTTGAGCATCTGTCTTTGGTTCAGTTCGTGATTCTGGGATCCTGGGATCGAGTCCCATATCAAGTTCCCTCCGGGGAGCCTGCTTCTCCCTCTGTCTGTGTCTCTGCCTCTGTCTCTCTCTGTCTCCCATGAATAAATAAATAAAATCTTAAATTTTTTTAACTTAATTTTATTCAAAAAAAGATTTAAATAAGGAGAAGAAATTTCTGGCTTTCAGAAAAAGGTTTCTTCAACACAAGGAATATTAGCCTCCTAAAGGAGGTTTCTGAAGTCTTAAATAAAAGATCTCAAGAAAAATGGGTTTGTTTCCAGGTGTAACACTGATGTCACACATCTCATGAAAATCAGAAGATAATGCTGACGTCTAAATCAAAATTTAAACCTCTATTTTTTAATTACAAAAAGGACCTGAGCTTACTTAAGAAAAAAAATTCTAGCAAAAGGCAAATAGGTAAACTATCATAGAAAATGAAAGAAATAGCAGCATAGGGAAGTAACCATAACTGGTACATATAATAGAGTGAAATTAACTGACCAGAACTATTTGTGACACACCTCATTGTTCTTCCCTTTAAATTTCTTGACATGCAGTGGTTTGGATTTGTCATTTTTGGAAAACATTATTTGTTTCACTTCATCAAGGGCACACATTTTCCCTTGTTTCATTATAGAATCACATCTGTCTCATTTTTCCTTCCTAGAATTTCTAAATGCCTTTCTATTTTTATTTGAGAGAAGAAACATAAGCTTTTATTTCATTAGTGACACCACGAAACTGTACGTCCAGGTTCCTAATGATACAATTTGCTTCATATCAATGGATTCTTGAAGTCTCTCACCCCAGAACCCCAGAAATGCAGAGGCCTGCTTCCCACTGGTTCAGTTTTAGGCCTGTTGTGCATCAGTCATGACAAGATTTCTTTTCATCTCAGTCTTGGATTATTTCTACCATTTTGTGTATCTCTTCTCTTTCTCTTTCTTGAATTAGTAGTTTCTGTTATGCAGGAAAACATCTTTGAGTAGATGCCCTCCCCCACAAAGCTGACGGGTAGTGAACATTCTGAGTCACTGCACTGACAAACATGCACATATTCTGACGGTCCCCACAGAGACCTTACCAAATCCTGTGGTGTCTTGGGTTTAGCACCTCACATCCCTTGGACCAGTCACTGGATGAGGGCTCTCCCTGGAGAAGGGTCATGGCCATGGTGAGGTGGCCCCCTGCTCTCCTGAGCTGAGGGCTGTTCTCTTCAGCTGAGACCCTTCTGCTACCCATGCCTCAGAGATTGGGGAATGTATGCCTCAGGCATGCTGGGAGGACCTGGAGGACTCTGAGGGTGCGTGGGTGGGATGTACTGTCAGGCTTCAGAATGCAGAAGCTGGGAGGAGTCAGCTGAGTACAGGAACCCAGGGCTAGCTAACTAGAGTGACTTGACTCTGGGGTGGGGGCCAAGCCTGCAGCTCTACCTCATAGTCATTTTGAAAGTTATTTGACTCAGATTCCCTTAGGCTCAGCTCTTTCTCCTGCATCCCCAACACGAGAAACCTCAAAGGCTGACTCCCTTCTTGATTTCATGATTATTTACCCACAGGTTCAGCCTGGGAGCAAATGCTGAGGCTGCGAGTGTGAATGTAGAGGGGCCCCGTGGTGGCTGCCATGTAGAACCCGTGCTGCTCCATGTGGTTGGCCAGTGTGATGCCCAGAGACTGGGTGCTCCTCAGGGGTCTGGGACAATGGCAGCCGTCCCTGTGGTAGCCTGCTCTTGCCGACAGGTTCCCACTTGCCTGCTCTCTTCCAGGACTTCTGACCTGCTCATGTGGCACTTGCTCCTATTTCTTTTTTTTTTTTTTAATTTTTTTAATTTATTTATGATAGTCACAGAGAGAGAGGGAGAGAGAGAGAGAGAGAGAGAGAGAGGCAGAGACACAGGCAGAGGAAGAAGCAGGCTCCATGCTCCGGGAGCCCGACGTGGGATTCGATCGCGGGTCTCCAGGATCGCGCCCTGGGCCAAAGGCAGGCGCTAAACGGCTGCGCCACCCAGGGATCCCTGCTCCTATTTCTTTTTTTTAAAGATTTTATTTATTTATTCATGAGACACACACACACACACACACACACACACACACACACACACACACACAGGCACAGACACAGGACGTCTCCCGAGGTAGGAGAAGCAGGCTCCATGCAGGGAGCCCGACGTGGGACTCAATCCCAGGTCTCCAGGATCATGCCCTGGGCTGAAGGCGGCGCTAAACTGCTGACTTGCTCCTATTTCTGATGCCATGGATTGCTTCTTCTTATTATATTTTGTTCCTGCCATCTCAGAGAGGTTTTAGGAGAGAGAGGAGTTAGACACTTTCTAAGCCTGCTATTTTGAGCCAGAAGTGCACCAGGTACTCCTTGCCAAATTATATTAGGTTGACCCACATGGAATTGCATTTTATGGAGTTTAAAAACCATGGAGGGCAGCCCGGTGGCTCAGCGGTTTAGCGCCGCCTTCAGCCCAGGGCCTGATCCTGGAGACCTGGGATCGAGTCCCATGTGGGGCTCCCTGCATGGAGCCTGCTTCTCCTTCTACCTTTGTCTCTGCCTTTCTCTGTCTCTGTGTCTCTCGTGAATAAATAAATAAAATCTTTTTTAAAAAAGAAACCATCGAATATTGGCAAATTCACGTGGCTCAATCTAATTAACACGAAGTCCACGGGGCCTAAAATAAACCAGATAAACCAAAGAATACCTTCATAACTCCCTTTAAGGAAATAACATTAATCATTAACTTTTAAAAAAGGGTATCTTCTTCTTTTAAAAAAAAAAAATCATTCATTCTTCAATACCAAAGCTGGGTAGTTAAAATTCAGCTCTGGCGCAACGTCAAACACTGTGTTGGACATTTTCTCCTCTGTTATTTCATTTAATTCTGTAACAACACTATAAAGTAGACATTCTAACTGGTTTATCAAAGTATAGTTGACATACAATATTATATTAGTTTCAGGCGTACAGCATAGTGATTTGACATGTATATATATTATGCGATGCTCATCATGGTAAGTGTAGTCACCATCTGTCATCAAAGTTATTACAATATTATTGACTGTGTTCCCTATGCTGTACTTTTCATCTCCGTGACATATTTTTTCTATAACTGGAAGCATGTACCTCTTAATCCCCTTCACCTATTTTGCCCATTCCCCCACAACCCCCTCCCCTCTGGCACACACCAGTGTGTTCTTACTGATGGTTATTTCTACCACTTTATGTATCTTGTATCTTCCTCTCAATTTTTTCTGTTACGTGGAAAAACATCTTTGAGTAGATGCCCGCCTCCCACAAAGGTGACAGGTGGCAAACATTCTGTGCCTCTAGAAAACTGGTTGGGTGTCATATACACTGCTTCAAGGGACAGCAAAGTAGGGCACCTGGCTCTCCACTGTGGTGACTGGGCTGGTTAACATCAACCTTTAACACTTTTTAGGTATAAGCTTCATTCATATCATTAAGACTGTAACAGAGATTATCCCTTTTTACAGATTAAACTACTGTAAAGAAGTTAAAGATCTTGCCAAAAGCTACTCAGCTAGTGACAGGGCAGCTGGGGTTTTAACACCAATGTTTGCCCTTTTCACGATAGCATGGCTTTTCAAGTGGTTACAACGCACTGCCCATTGTCATCCGAAAGAGCGGGTGTTGCTAAAGAGATGGATGTAGCAAAATATTATCATCCTACAATCATCTAAACATTCAGCATGAAGTTAAATCAGAATACCCCTTACAAGGTTTCTCTCGACTTACGCCTGTCCCTCACCCACAGCCTGGTAAAAACGATCCCAGTCTCCTTTGACTATTTTTTAAATGAGGTTCCTTTCCCCCTCCAAGCTTTACTGAGATATAATTGACACATATCGTTGTGTAAGTTTAAGACGTCCAGCATAATGATTTGATATATGTATATTTTCAAAATGATTATCACAATGGGGTTAGTTAACACATCTCTTCACCTTATCTTATAGTTTTCATAGTTACCATTTTTACTTTTGGAGTGAGAACCTATTCTCTTAGCAACTTTAAAATATATAATATCATTAACTATAGTCACCATGCTGTACATTATATCCCCCAGAACTTACTCATCTTATAACTGGAAGTCTGAACCCACCTCTCCCCTCCACACCCTCTTCCTGCCTCTGGCTACCACCAATTTGTTCTTTGTTTCTGTAAGTTGGTTTTTTTGTTTTCTGTTTTTTTTTTTTTTTTTTTTTTTTAGATTCCATATATAAGTGAAACCTACAGTACTTTTTTCTCTGAGTTATTTTACTTAGCACAATGCCCTCAAGGTCCATCGATGTTGTCACAAATGGCAGGATTTCCTTTCTTTTTATGACTGAGTAATGTTCCACTGTGTGTGAATACCACATTTTCCTTCTCCATTCATCTGTTGATGGACATTTGGGTTGTTTCCTTGTCTTGGCTATTACAAATAATGTTGCAGTGAATATGGAGATGCAGTTATCTCTTCAAGGGTTCTTTCATTTCCTTTGGATATATACGCAGAAGTGGAATTGGTAGATCATACGGTATTTCTACTTTTAATATTTTGAGGAGCCTCCATACTGGTTTCCACAGTGGCTGCACCAATTTATAGTCCTACTTCTGATGAAACTACAGTATCAGCCTCTTGAGATAAAAAACAACGACTTGTTCCTAACCTAGTTGGTAGTTTTATAGGGATTTATTTTATTACATTTCACAACTTACATATACATTATGTAAACACGTTTATCTACAGTAATTACTACAAAATAAATTACACAAAAAGGAAAATAATTGGAAGAAAACACATCAAGATGTTTTTCTGTTTCAAAACTGTGTCAATATCTTTTTTTGGTATTTTAAAATAAATTTTCTATAAGTATGTCATGTTTCTACAACTAGAAAAATATAAACATTATTAAAGGTATTTTTTGAATTAAAATATTTTCAGCCTGTATCACTCCTAAAAGCATTAGTTCTATGTTCCAGATCCAGTAGATAATACTTCTGTAAAAGTATAGATTTTGTCTTTAAAATTTTTTTTTTGTCCTGAGTTTGGCTTTTATAAGTTTTTAATGGTTTTGCTATACTAAGAAGTTATGAATATGGGCTCTGTTCACCCTTTGTAGGCCCCCTCCACGTAAGTATCTTTCATGTAGCATTTTTTTTTGTTTGAGTTTAAGGGTACCCAATGTTTTCAAATGTTCTAGAATATTTTATCTGTCCTGCTTTTATGCCCTTGTAGGCCTTGGCTATGTTTTTCTCAAGGAATGGTAACCAGAGCTATGCTGTTACTTATTTTAGGAGCTGGTATTCCAAATATTGAATGCAGGTAGCTCATGTTGACACCATTTTCCCCAATGCCTCTACTGATGGTACCAACATTATGCTGTCGTTTTGGCCACTGAAGCAATTGGGCCAACAGACTTTCAGAAATTTGTTTCTCCTTTCACTGAAGATGAAGGCATCAACTTCAGAATTTCTCTTTCTCGGGCATCCCTGGGTGGCTCAGCGGTTTAGTGCCTGCCTTTGGCCCAGGGCGCGATCCTAGGGTCTCGGGATCGAGTCCCATGTCAGGCTCCTGGCATGGAGCCTGCTTCTCCCTCCTCCTGTGTCTCTGCCTCTCTCTCTCTCTCTCTCTCTCTCATAAATCAATCAATCAATCTTAAAAAAAAGAATTTCTCTTTCTCTGTTTTGTTCATGAAAACCTGTTAATTACTATCACTAATGATAAAAACATGAACAGCAGGTTTTAATTGTACTTCAGGCTTTATATATTGCTTTTGTCCTTATAATCTATCTTTAATATAGATGACATCCTAATGTTCACAACCCTCTGAGGTATGTAGTGAAGCATTATTAATATTATTTTTAAGAGAAGGGGAGAGGGAGAGAGAGAGCATGAGCAGGGGGAGGGACAGAGGGAGAGAATCTCAAACAGACTTCATGCTGAGCATGGAGCCTGATGTGGGGCTCAATTCCACAACCCTGAGATCACAACCTGATCCGAAATCAAGAGCTGGATGCTCAACCGACTGAGCCGCCCATATGCCCCAAGGGAAGCATTATTATTATTACCATTTTTCAGATCAAATAAGACTTAAGGACCTTAAGTGATTTTCTTTTGCTCAAGTCAATTCCCTCCTTCTAGTTAGAATAACTGAAAATTATTACCATCTTTCTTTGATTACCTAGAAAAAAATCTACTTGTGCAGGATTTTAAAAATGCCTGGATGGTATACATAAACAGACGTAAACCGTATCCTACATATCTGCAAATATTAACATATTTCCTTCTTACACGGCACAGAAAGGATATGAATGTAGACTAAGCTGTGGCTGTGTTCCATCTATGGCATGGGTGTTTTCTCTAAATGAAATTGTGGCTGCTGCGCTAATCATGATCACCTCCTCTTTAGAAAGCTGAAAGAATGTGGCCAAAGGGGGGAAAACATGATTTGTGTATTTCTTTTGTGAACAAGCCTAATCATTGTATTTGGGTCTTAGGGTGAAGCAGCCCTATAGTCAGCTCTGTGAAAGGCTGGATGCATAAAATGCTGATAAAGATGATGACGAGAATTTTCACTGAATGGGATACAGCATAGAGGTTTCCTGTGGATCACATGGACAGCAAAACGTGGATGTGATTGTTTTACCATCCACTTTCTAGTAGCAGTTTAACTGTTTTCCTGTTTGTGATTCAGAGATTAGCACAGCTTAGTTCAGATGAGGAGTTCAACCTGCAAAGGTTTGATAACACAAGCAAAGTGTTTGGTAAACTTCTGTTTTGGGAAGGTTGGTTATATTTGCTGAGGGATGTATTAACTCATGGTTTCTTTCTTTGAAACCAATTACTCTATTCAGGTAGCTAAATGTGGGTGATCTAGTCCCTCAACTGCGAAAGCAAAAAACAAGTGGGTCAGATTCTCAGCTTTAGCGTTCAAAAGATGAGGCTCAGCTGCCAATAGAAAATATTTGGATAAAGAAGATGTGGTTTATGTATACAATGGAATATTACTCAGCCATTAGAAATGACAAATACCCACCATTTGCTTCAACGTGGATGGAACTGGAGGGTATTATGCTGAGTGAAATAAGTCAATCGGAGAAGGACAAACAGTGTATGTTCTCATTCATTTGGGGAATATAAATAATAGTGAAAGGGAATATAAGGGAAGGGAGAAGAAATGTGTGGGAAATATCAGAAAGGGAGACAGAACATAAAGACTCCTAACTCTGGGAAACAAACTAGGGGTGGTGGAAGGGGAGGAGGGCGGGGGGTGGGGGTGACTGGGTGGCGGGCACTGAGGGGGGCACTTGACAGGATGAGCACTGGGTGTTATTCTGTATGTTGACAAATTGAACACCAATAAAAATAAATTTATTATTAAAAAAAGAAAATATTTGGAATATCTGCAGACTCCGTTGTTCACATCAAAGAAGATAAAATTCTCCAGACTCGAGAGAGAGACCTGGAGAAGACACGTTTGGTATACGTCTGAGTAGGGACCCTATCCTGCTCCAATCTTAACCAAAACCTCAAAGACATAGGTAGAATTCTGGGATTCCCAAATGAGTTTGAAGATCTAAGAGCAGGAAGCACTTGTGCCTCACTTCCTCAGAGTAGAAAGGTGTCCAGGAGAGAGAAGTAAGAGAGAGAGAGCAGAACAATCCCCACCATACCCACACACATACTATTTTGTCTAGGAACAGTAGAGTGGCCATGGTTGTGTAGTATGTCCACGTGGAGAGGGCCCAAGGCAGCCCTAGTGGATTTCCATAGTTCTAGAGTATCATGAAAGAGCTCTAAACACTTTTTGGGTTCTTTCAAGAGGATTGCAGGTGTGGGCAGGGAGGCCAGGAGACCAAAGGACTCACAGTGCAATCAGAACAAGACAGAGAGTAATCTAAAATATACAAGCATAGAGAAGAGAGAGAGACAGAGAGAGAGAGAGAGAGAGAGAGAGAGAGAGAGAGAAGGGCAAACCAATAGACAGCCTCTTAACTATGGAGAAGAAACTGATGGTTATCAGAGGGGAGGTGGATGGGGAGGATGGGTGAAATAAAAAGAGTACACTTGTGATGAGTTCTGGGTCACGTATGGAAGTGCTAAATCACCATATTGTACACCTGAAACTAAAATCACATTGTATGCTGACTAACTGGAATTTCAATAAAAACTTAAAAAAAAAAAAAAGAATGGAGAGTAACCTCACAGCCTTTTAAGAGGGTTGCAGATGGAAACATGGGACATGTTTCATGCTGGAACAGATTGGATGCAGATGACTAGGGGCCAGCAGTCTGAGGATACAGTAGTGGGTTTTGATTGGCTAAATTTAAACAAGGCCACCCTCGCCCTCAACAACCATATCTCAACACTGTGACAATGTGTAAGCGTTTTAAATTCAACATTTGTTTGGATGCGGTGACTGAGAAAAAGTGACTGAGAAAACCCTGTAGTAATTATGAGAAAAGCCAGAGTGATTTTTACAACCAGCAGGCTAGGGTTTCACAGCAGATATTATTTTGGCTAACAAAAATAAAGGACATTATTGCTTTCATATTTCTGAGTCTATGGCCCATAAAGTCTGTACCTTCTGTCTTTCTCTAGAGCTCCCAATGTGACTGCAGTCACAATGCAATACAGTTGGCAATTTTGCCAAGACTGGACTTGGCCCCCATCTTCTCCCAAAGACAGACCTCATATAAGCCATCAGATGGCACACATTAACCACTTTTATTTTTTCAGTGGCTTGTCACTAAAAGTAATGAGTGCTTTTTTGTCAGGTTGGTATAAGTATCATTTATTTTGTAATTCTTGGAAAAGAAAAGCTATTTGGTTGTCAAGGTCTGGGATGATGAAACACTATGGAATGACACCCCCCAGAACTAAGATCCCACTTCGCTACATGGCTACTGATACATAGGCTCCTTCCCACCATTTACTCTTAGAGCCTGGTTAGTTTCTCATGTGCAACCCATACATATGGCACATAAAAATGATAAAATCAGATTAGAAAGTTTCCTAAAACATGGGATATGATCACAGCTGGTAGAATAATGGAGGAACATGCGCTCTGAGTTCATCAGCATTTCAATGAGATAGTTTCTTTTCCCAAATGAAAAGTGTTCTGGAGAAAGAAATACGGGGTCAAGGTTTAATGTGTAGAATTCTACTGGATGTCTTAATATACCATTAAAAGATTTCCTAAAGGGTCAAGTCAGAGCTTGTAACAACTGTTGTCAGCTATGGATGTTAGCAGTGCCCATCATAGGGCATATGTTGTTGCAAAACCATATTTGAGGAGAGACAAGCCACTAGGAATGGTAACTGTGTCCAGGAGTTCATGAGGGGTGGCCATAGTGAGGGGTTCTGCAGCTCCGGGATATTAGTTTCTCCCTCATAAGAGGCATCCATGAGACCTGTTGTCTCTGCCTCAGCTAAAACAGAAAGAAGGTGTTTAAATTCTAATCTCGTCACAATCAAACTGTCCTTGTCTCAGATCTTATGAGCTATACACAGTCTTTTCCTCAAAACGCTGCTTTGGGGAACACTTTAAACATGAAAGGCTGTTTGTGTTTAAAAGAAGCCATCTCACATTCTCATAAATAATTTAAACTGCAGCCACACTTTTGCAATGCTCAAGCATGGGAGCTGAAATTGCATTGAAAACTCTCTGGACTGTGTTAAGTCATCTCTTGGCTATACATCAGCTGCAATTTATTTCATCTTGATAGAGCCTCTGCTTTCCAGATGAGTTGAACAGAGCCCTGAGTGTGCGCATCATTTTGTGAGCTAGGCAGGACCAAAGCTGGTTGAAGGATACAGAAGCAGTGAGTGGCAGCTTCCAGAAAATACCTGGGTAGGCTTCCTTTGAAACTAGATGTGAGTTTCATTAAGTTCTCGAAGCAGATACCATCAGAATTATTAGGCCCTTTTATGGAATTGGAACCCAAATGCTTGCTGAGAATGTAAGGCTCAGCCTGGAAGGGCAGGATGAAATGCAGCTTTATTGTATCAAAAAATAATTTAGAATGGTGGTTGGAGAAAAAAGATCACAACTGTCCTGTTGAATTGACTTTCTTTTCTCAAGTCTCCAATTGTTTCATTTGTAGAACATGTCTTCTTTCTATTTGTGTATCTATCACTGTTCTACCTTGAATGGGCTTAGATTTCCACATGGTTATTTACCTAGATCTGGTTAATTTTTCTATTATGAAGCCTAGTGATCGGAATAAAATATCAACGTTGGTGTATAGTATTATCCTGCAGGAGGATAAATGGCTATTTCTGCGGGGGGATGACTGTAGAAAGTAATATCCCACATGGGACATTTGTCCCAAAAGGAGGCATTGATAATTCTGCTGGGAGGACTGGTACCTACTGGGACTATACTGGGCAAATTCACATGTGTAGTTACCTTATCTATGGATCACAAAGGACAGTTGACAAAATCACTTTGACAACAATGACTTTTGTGTCCAAAAATGCTCATTTATTTCACTTTTCTTCTTTTTCTCTAGAAATTAGATTTTAATTTTATTTCTTGTTTTATTGTCTGTAGAGAAGGAACAATCCCTGTACTCTTTTCCTCCACCTACCTAGTTTTTATTCATGCCAGAGGGAGGCGTAGATGGGGCCTTACATATTCTTCAATATTAAGGACTGAATGTTCATGTCCCTCCAAAATTCATTGTTGAAATCCTAACTCCTAATGCAATCGTATTAGAAGATGGAGCCTTTGGAAGGCAATTGGGTCATGAGAGTGGAGCCCTCATGAAAGGCATTAGTGGCCTTATGAAGAGGCCCCCGAGAGCTCTCTTGCCGCTTCCAAGATGTGATGTTACAGCAAGAAGATGAATCTAATGAATCTGGAATCTCTTACCAGACACTGAATCTCCCAGCACCTTGATCTTGGACTCCTTGCCTCCAGAACTGTCAGAAATAAATGTTTAATGCACCCAGTCTGTGATGCCCACCCCCACAGACATTTTCTTCTGAATCATTTGAAAAACAGTGGCAGATAAGATGACTTTGCCTTTAAAAGTTCTAAATATGTTTACTAAAACAAGAAAATTCGCTTACATAACCACTGCACTGTTACCAAATCAGGAAATTAACATCAATACAATAATCTACCAATCATTTTGAATTTTTGCCAACTATTCATTAATGTCCTTTATAGCAAGAGAAAATCTCACATCATGATGTGTTGAACTCAGTAATCATGTCTCTTTAGTCTTCTTTTTTTCTGGAACATTCCTCAGCTTTTGACATTGACATTTTTTAAGTGTTCAAACCAGATATTTTCTAGCCTGTTCCTCATTTTGGGTTTGTCTGCCTTTTCCTCAGGATTAGACTCAGGTCAAATATCTCTAGAAGGCTGTTGCAAGTATTTTAAAGTAGCCTGTACTGGATGCATTTTTTTTCTAAGATTTCATTCATTTATTTGAGAAAGAGAGAGAGACAGAGATAGTGACAAAGAGCATGAGTGGGGAGGAGAAAGAGAAGCAGGCTTCCCGCTGATTAGGGAGCCCTTGCAGGGCTCTATTCCAGGACCCTGAGAATCATGACTTGAGTGGAAGGCAGATGCTTAGCTGACTAAGCCACCCAGGTGCCCCCTGAATGCTTGTTTTTTAATGGTCAATTCTTCTCTAAAGCTCTAGGTCATCTTCTACTCAACAACTGTCCACATTGATCCAATATAGTCAGTGACTCTCAAACTTGGATGTCCACTGGAACCACCTAGGTCACACCAGACAACATTAATCAGAATCTCTTGGATTGAAACCAAAACATGGTATTTAAAAAGCTTCCCAGATAATTTTAATGTGCAGCTAAGGAACCCCCCCCCCAACTTTGAACTTTGGCAAATGTGAGAACTCACCTCATGGAAGAACGCTCCATTCAACTCATCTTGCATTAAACTATGATTAATAAAAGCCATGGTCTTGTTTGCTGACAAGGAGATCCGTTGGTTCTCACTATGCCCTACCACTTAATAAGTGGAATTCTACATTACCTAATAAACATAAGCAGGTACTGTATATCATCAGACAACACCAACAGAGTGCCCAATCACCTCCTTCTTTGGAGATGCTAAAGCAGAATAGTCTTGCTCTAGAGCAAGAGCTTTCTCAACCTTGGCACATCATCTGGGCACATTTGCAGCCAGATAATTTTTTACTGTGTGGGGCTGTACTGTGCATTGTAGGATGTTTAGTGCCAGCCCTGGCTTCAATCCAATAAATGCAAGGAGCATCCTAATTGTGAAAATAAAAATGATCTCCAGACATTGTCAAATGTTCCCAGGGGAGGTGGAAATCATCCCCTGTTGAGAACCACTGCTCTAGACTTTCTTGCCTCTAGGCCTTTGATGAAACTATTCTTCACACCCATCTCCACCTGTCTAAATTCCACTTGTCTTCTAAGACCAGCTGGATCACCCAGTATAATGTACACGTGGTTATAAACAATGGCTTAGTTATCAGACTGTACTGGGTTCAATGTTTTGTTCTGTCACTTTCTGTAGGAGAGCCTTGCTTACAGAACTCAGCCTTTTGTAACTCTTAGTCTTCTTCTCTGCAAAATGGGAATAATAACATCTTCTTCATAGAGTTGTTGCAAGAATTCAATGAGATAGTGTATAAAATGCATCAATACTATCTGCTCAAAAAAGGATCTATTAATGAAATAGTTCCGGTAAGGTGATAAGAATAGTGCCTGGCACATGATAAGAACTCAGTAGATATTAGTGGTCATTGTCATCATCCTCATCCTCATCCCTGCTGATGAAGAGATTATGGCACACAGTGATTAAGAGTCTTGGTCAAGTTCAAATAGCTGCTTTGTGGCAGAACCAGGAGCAGAGCCCATGACTCAATATTTCCAGTAAAATGCTCTTTACCCCACTCTGAGCTTTAAAAGTTCAAGGACAATTCTAGGAAAGATGAAACTATTGGCTAGATGAGCTCTGGGCAGTGCTGTAATAACCAGGACTTGGCAGTACAGGTGAGGTGATTAATCATTCTGAATTAGAGAAGTCAGAACTACTGCTATTCAAGGGAGCATTTAAAGGCACAGAATCCCTTAAGTACCATTCTCTGAAAATAATTTTTTTAAGAGGGAACAGAAAAGTATTCGGAATACTTTAATCTCTTCAAAGCGAAGAACTGGCATGCTGGACCTGGACCTTTGTAAGACGTCAACCCTTAACTGTTAAAAGAACCTTTGTCAGATGAACATACTGAATAGGATTACTCAAGGCTAAAAAAACTACACAAAAGGGCAGGCATCACTAGGCATCCAATAAACATGTTATAAGGCAAAGAACTAAAGGGACTTGCTCTACCCTCAGAGCTGTATTTAACTGGGATGCTATCAGTTCTTATGAAGCCTTGGAGAATTATTTCTACTGCCAAGAGGCTGCAGCTTCTTATGAAATAATAGGCCAGAGTAGTTCATTCATCATATCCAGTGGGTTGGCAGCCTTTGTCATCCTGTTCTTTCTCCTCTTCAGTAAAGAAGCTGGGTATTAATTATAACTGAAGGACTCCTGGTAAAGTAGTTAGCAAGCTCTAGTGCCTTGGTGAGGTGTGTGGGCACACAATAATCTATACATGTGATGTAGGGTGTGTGTGTGTATGTGTGTGTGGCTTTTTAGTCCAGGAACAGAGCTGTCATCTTTTCCCTATGATCAATCCCTTTACAAGGTCAATGTTAAATATACTTATCAACTGGTCCAGTTCTAGAGCAGTCATCAGCCACATCCCTAATGGCAGAGACCCATGCTCTGCTAAGGCTTTTTTGTTCCTAATTGTTTGGGAGGGTCCTAGGGGGAAGGGTTAGGTTGGTTGTTTCAGCGGAGGAGGAGCTTGGAAAAGAGACAGAAGGAGAAGCACTCAAGGACTCTGGGTAGCAGCTAGTTAGGGATGGTGGTAGAGACTTAGCTTGATATTTTTACAGGTGTGTTCAGGATAATAATACCAGCCCTGGATGGATGTCCAGTATACAGCATCTACCTTTACCTTATAGGCATAGGTTCACAAGGCTGGATCTCAGGGGAAGAGTTTCTCAAACTTGTATGCACAGATCAACTGTGCATAAGAATCCCTCAGTTTGCTGGTCCCAGTTACACATTCCTGGAGTGGCTGTCTGGGGATGTGTTTTAAACAAGCTTCCCAAGTGATGTTTGAGGAGCTAGAGGTTTTGATCTATTCCTCAAAAGTGTATTCAAAAAATGGGAAGACGCTCATGGTTTAAAAAGATGGCATGTCCCTATACCCAGTGAAAAGGTAGATCTATATTACTTAATTGGAGAGAGGGAAGGCCCAGAAGTGATGTACCCACTTTCATACACTTTCAATTAACATGTGCTCCAAAAGGCATTAGAGGGAGAGAACTCAGCTAAACCTTTTTTTCTTATTTTTCTTTGTTTATTCTTATTAATGACTTAATTTATTAATAGTCAGAGATTGTATGTATCAGCACTTACGATATGTGAGTGATCCTTCCAAAGACACTATAAGGCATGGTATTTTTTAATTTTATTAAAAGACTTGTAAGTATTACTGCCTCTACTTTACAGATAAGGAGACCAAAGCTCAGAGAGGTTAAGCAATTAATTTGACCAAGGTCACAGAGTGAATAAGCAGCTGCATTTCCCCAGAGCCTACATTATTAACTACTCTACTAATCTGCTTCTCTTTATCACCTTTAATGATATCTTTCTTTCACTGAGTAATCAATATACTGGAAGCACTCTCCGGTCCGGTACCACTTTTGTCTTGTTTGCTTTTATTTTCCAAGGTCTGGCAAAATCCTGAGCTGCCCATTTTTTTTTCCCTAATTGTACAAAAAAAGAAAATTTCAGGGATCCCTGGGTGGCACAGCGGTTTGGCGCCTGCCTTTGGCCCAGGGCGCGATCCTGGGGGCCCGGGATCGAATCCCACGTCGGGCTCCCGGTGCATGGAGCCTGCTTCTCCCTCTGCCTGTGTCTCTGCCTCTCTCTCTCTCTCTCTCTCACTGTGTGCCTATCGTAAATAAATAAAAAAAAATTTTAAACAAAAAAAAAAAAAGAAAATTTCAAGATCCATGTCTTAAAACAAATAATTCACATTTTCCCTACTGATTTGAATATGCTTATCAAAAAGAAACCACTCAAACAGCCAACATGCAATTAGGTCACTTCTCTATTCTTGTGGTTACTGATAACTCAAATATAGGTCATCTGATGTGTTAAGACAAAATGATGCACTTTTAATTTTTAAACTCCTCTGTAAAGAAACCCTCTCTCTACCTTCATTTATTGAAAACGCTTGTGTTTACTTTCTAAACTGCACCATGAAACCAAAGCCTGCTTTGTGGACCAGTGAAACAGAGCCTTGGAAGAACCATCCATCTTCATGATGCAATGAGGGGGCCATAGTAATCTCACACTGAGAGGTATTGATGGGCCAAAGCCTACAGATCAATTTGGCAGAGAACTGCTTTGAGACTCTTCCTGGCCTTCAAATGCAAATAGAGCATCACACTCCCAAAAGCCAAATCCAGGGGCAAAGGAAGAGTTCTGGCCCCAAGTCAAGCCTCTTTTCCTCTAACTACTAAACACGTAAAATAAAATCTCAGGTGTTTAGGGTTAGAAAGAACCTTAAGATAGCATCCAAAAACTCCAGTTTTCTGATTTCCCTCCCAAGATGCATGTGTGGTCTTACTCAAAACTACTTTGTTTCTTTGTCCTTGGTACTCACCTACTTTGATGGTGGGTTGCCACTAACATAACACTTTGGATACAGTTCCTGTAGGGCAAGTTAACTGAGAGATAAGAATCCTTTTCCATTTGCTTATATTGTTTTAAGAGAATTCTTGACTATTATAATTAAATATAGTAATAATTAAATATAAATATTACAAAATCACCACACAGATTTCAAATGGAGAATAGAGAAGTGGGCCTTCCTATGGCAGAAATAAGATGGTAGGTACTGACCAAAGACCCACTGGGTTTTTGTCACACTCCACAAACCTTCCTAAAGGTCTAGACGGTGAATCCAGGGCACAGCTTGTCGCTTGCAAGTACCAAGTTATTTAGCAAAAAGGGAAGTAAGTGTTATATGTATTTTTGAAATAATGTTCTGATAAACTTGGTTTTAAATAACATCAAGCTCCTTCAGAGAATACTTTGTTTTTTCATACAATTGAAGGATAGTTCAAACTATATGTAGCTTTAAAGGATAAAGGGATAGAGTTAATATGAAGAGCAGACGTGAATTTGTCCCTTCTTCTTGTAAAAATTATGGTGAAGGATTAAGAACTCTAAATACCAAAAGGAAGGGAGCACTTCTTAATCTCCTCTTGAATTTCTGCCAACATAATTGGAAACTAAAAAGAGAGTCCAGGAAACCACCATTAAGATACATTAATATATGGATGGTGGTGGTGGTCGTAGTAGGAGGGAGGATACTCCAGCTGCTGTCCCTGCAGAAAGGTCTCAGATCTGAAGTAACTACAACTGCATTTGGAAGGAGTTGATCATAAACCTTTTGATCATGGGTGGGCCCAGGAAGAAGTTGCCTCTATAATCCACAGGACTTCTGATTCCAACCTAGAATTTTCTAGACAGAGTTAAAAGAAATGCTAGACTAAAGCTTAGGGGTAGGAAGAAGGAAGGTTAGATTAACCAGGGCTGCCGCTTTACAAACTGTTGAGAGCAAAAGAAATGTGTATTATTTATTTATAATCAGTGTTGGAATATTTAGTTGAAAGGGAGTGGTCTGCAAACACAGACTTCAAAATTGGTAAAGGGAAGAAAAAGAACTAATTTTAATAAAATTCAATAGGCCAGAACCCATAGGTAACTGCTGTATCAGATGCTTGGTAAATGAGGAAGTCACATTTGAGTTTGATAGTTTCTGAATGGACATGAAGCTCTAGGACACAGAGCTACTACAATTTTGCTGAGGAAAGAGCCTAAGTCATGAGTGTCACATGGCTGGCACACAGAGTCAGGCAAAGTGGGCCATCCAGGGAGAAAGAGCCGATGGCATCCACGGCCGATATCATTCCAGGGTAAGTTACTGCATGTTACTGTCTTCCTGGAACTCTGATTCTGAAAAGTTGATGGAATTTTTCTTTATTGCTGTTTATTTGGGAAACATAGTGTACCATGGCAACCTTCATGGGATTTGTGAAAATACTAAATGCCCACCCTCTAATATGCATCTCAAGATACATGTCCTTCATAAAATCACCATAGATTCTTTCAGTCCTTCAGTTTTCTCTTTTCTGCTCTTACTGGAATCAGATTCTATACCACACAGTTAGTATTTGATTACATGCTGTCTTACAGTGTCTATTTATTTATTGATATGTGTTTGCCTTGCTTTCCCTAATATTTATGAGTTCTCTAATAAAGACCAGGTCTTAATTTCTTTACCTTCATCTGAACATACATACACACATAACATGGACCCTTACTGACCCTCGTTCTCTGTGTGTGAGTAATGGTCTGTAACAACACGTAATATGTTTCATAAAATGTATATATAACTATATAAATAGATATTAAGCTCCATCACATCTCCAGGGATGGAATCTGGGGATCTGCATCTTACAGAATCTCTATAAGTGATCTGATGCAGTCATCCAAGATGACACATTGGGAAACACTGGGAAAGTGTGTGTGTGGGGTGTCTTATTCTTATTTACCAGATTAATACATTCCTGAGAGTTCTTCATAGTCAAAAATTTCAGGAAGAATGCAGTCAAGCCTTGTGCCCCTAAGTCCCTTTCTGTGCCTTCCATTCTCAAATGGCAGCAACAGGGAGCTAGGGCAGGGAGAAACTGCATAGCCCACAAAACACTGTATGAAGAAATAATACAAAACAGTCAACTAAATGAAGCAGCTAAAAGAAAGAAGCAGATATGGCAGTGAGGGTTGGTCTGCTTTCTTGGTACAAAGCCTTGTCTCTGATGAGGAATTCCTCCCATGCAGGAATCTAAGGCTCCAGCAGGGAGGGAGAGAGAGTAACAGAATGAGGAGGGAAGAACTTTCTGGATTTCCGTAAGGCAGGTCCTGAGTTCACCAACTTTGTATACCCCTTTAACTCTGGGAAATTAGAAGTTAATTAGAGGATTCTAACACTGGGTGATTTTAATTTTAATGCTGAGGCTCTGGGAACATGGCTATTCATCTACAGACCACATTTCCCAACCAACTTCGCAGCTAAGTATGGCCATAAGCTAAGTCTGAGGCATTGGAATGCAAGTGGAAGTGATGCATGCAACTTCTCAGCCTCACTTTTAAAGAAACCTGGTTGCCCTGTAATTCACATTTTCCTTTCATCTAGACTGAGAAATGGAGAAAACTGGAGCACTCGGCCACCCTTTACCCAGAGGTGGAGCCATGTAGGGAACATGGCAGGGCTTGCTACCAGGATCCCTGGATGACATGGTGGAGCAGAGTTACCGACCCTCCATGGACTGCTGGCTATCTCCAAACTGTTATGCAAAAACAAAAACAAAAACAAAAAACTATTTCCATCTCGTGTAAGGTACCACACCTTTAGTTCCCTTTTTATCGTGCTTTAACCTGTCCCTAATGTAGGATTTTATCCATCTAGCATGCTTGGAATATGCAAGAAAAACAGAAAATCATGCATTAATCCAAATTAGGAAAGAAATCTCAATTGTGTAGATAGAATTAACAATCATGCTCTCTTGTGCAGTGAACATGATAAGTAGTGCTGAGATGTTAAATTATGAGAAAGAGAGACATACAGCTAGATGAAATGGGGTGAAGCTTACAGGAGGCCACTTTGTCTGTTCTTGCTTTATTGATCTGTTCAGTGACAAATGAAACTCAGCCTTGCTAAAACTTTATTTGAACTCCTTCTCCCCCCATCACATTAAGTCATGCCACCCTTACATTATCTATGGATTATTGTTTCAGAACAGTTCTAAAAAAAAAAAAAGAACAGTTCTAAATATCAGTAAATCATGTGCCTAAAATAATTTTTTTTCAAAAAAGGGAAAAAATACTAGCTCACGAATCCAGGAAAAGCATAGATGGAAATGAATCATTAAGCAGAATTCATATGGTGCTGGTAAGTTCATAGGCACTAGTCAAAGATATAGGAGTAAACACAGAACGATGGAAGTCTGAAGGAAAGAATTATATCTTATCCAGTCAGCATTAGTATGAAGAAGCAGAGTAGCAAGATCATGATGATAGGGTTGAAGTAAAATTACTTAGAGGAAATTATGAAATTTTAGGGTAGGATTTGGAATCCTGATTAAAACTCATGGGAGGGACGCCTGGGTGGCTCAGCAGTTTAGTGCCTGCCTTTGGTCTAGGGTGTGATCCTGGAGACCCGGGATCGAGTCCCACATCGGGCTCCCTGCAAGAAGCCTACTTTTCCCTCTGCCTGTGTCTCTGCCTCTCTCTCTGTGTGTCTCATAAATAAATAAAATCTTTTTAAAAAAACTCGTGGGAAATAGTGAAATGGATATTGTGCTAGTTCCTCACAATTCCTGATCTATTAAACTAAGAATAAGCACAGCCAGGACTTATCCATGAAGCACTGCCCAATAACTGGCCCAATTACATCCTACATAGAACAGACAAGGTGAAGTTCCAAGAGGCAGAGGAGTTCAGATCCAGGGGATGTGACAGGCAGCTCCCTGAGGTCTAGGAAAGGGTCGAAGAGGACAAGAGAGGCTTCAATCATGAAATGAGAAGGAGAAATTTAATCAGTGTGTTTCTTAGAGGTCTTTCATTTACAGCTTAAAAATTCAACAAGAGAGCTGAATCCAGCTGAACTGAAAGGCATTCAGTATCGTTAACCAGTGTTTTCATTGCTGTTATTTTTGCTTTTTGAATAAAAAAGCAAGAGGGGTGGGAAGCCAGAAAGGAAAATGAGAAGGCTGAGTGCATCTTCTTGATGGAGGGTAACTTCTTGACAGTGAGGCTGGTTGGAATGACACCAGGGCCAACACAGAGGTGGTGGGTGGGATCAGGAGCCATTAGCTTCCAGGATCTCTCCTTCCAGGCACAGCCGTCCTTTGATTAAAAGCTCAGAATTGAGGGTGCTTTAGGAAGGAAACTAAATGACAGCTTGTGTCTTTTTCTTGATAACTAAAAAACAAAGAATTTGCAGACATACTCACCTTAAGTTCTATTCCCCCCCACCAACAGACAAGGTCACCTTCACCTAGAACAAAACATTCCATTTCACAACCACAAACGTTTTGCAATTCTTTAGCCTTATTTCCTTAGGACTCCTTTCATCATGGTCTTTCAAGGATACATCTGTCCCTGAAATGGCAGTTTTGCTGCGTCCTATGCATGCCTAACAAGGAACCTTTCTTGTACTGTGGCAACACACATACTTTTCCACTAGCAGCCACTGGTAAATAAGGGAGGGATGTGAAATGATGTATGGTTGTTTTAAGCAGACAGACCAGCATTTGCAAAGGCACAGAGGTATGAATGAACAGATAGTAGTGAGCGACCAGATAATATTGAGAGACCAGCTCAAATAGCTCAGATCTTTCTAGTTGCTTATTGATGTCCAAAATTTCTTACACTCCAAAATTGGAATTAAAAGGCTAAAAATGCAAATACCTCCTGAAACTGCCATATCAGCAAACTTATTACACTAAATTGTGATTAGTCAGGCAACTGGGATAACACCCATCTCACTTCTTTCCTGTTCCGTAAAGAGGAGCACATAAAGTGGTAACACTCAGAAAGCTACTAAGAGGTGAGGCTATAGAGACTGGCAAACTTGGCTGACTCTGTACTTGAGAGATTGGTTGGTCTCCAAATCTTTAAGCAAACCAATCAAGGAAATTGTAGGCAGGCAATTATTGTTCCAATTTTCTCCAAGATAAATGTGTTTAAAAAGTGAGTCTTCGGGAGCACTGCCTGGTTCAGTCAGTAGAACATGAGATTCTTGATCCTAGGGTCATGAATTTGAGCCCCACATTGGGTGTGGAGCCTACCTAAAAAAAGTGAATCTTGGCTTCCTAATATAATTAGTTGATCTGGGATGTTCTTATTATGCTATCCTTTTGACAAATCATTAGGAAAGACTTTTTGGCTTTGTCTTGCTCTAAATGTACAATAAAATTTTGTCAGTTTCCCTTTTTAAAGTTTTATTATTTTTTACTTTAAAATTTTTTTTACTTTAGTGTATAATTGAACTGAAACTCAAATGGTCTGCTGAAATGATACATATGCATCCTTAGATAAAAGAGTACTATCGTCTGAATATTTGTGTCCCCATTCCAAAATTCATATGTTAAAATCTAAGCCAAATGATATTAGGAAGTGGGGCCTTTGGGATGTGCTTAGTCATGATGGTGGAGCCCTCATGAGTGAGATTAGTGCCCTTAAAAAGGAGACCCCACAGAGCTCCCTAGTGTCCTTTTGCTAAATGAAGTTACAGAGAAAAGATGGCTGTCTATAAAGTCACTATGTGCCAAATCGCCATGATCTTGGACTTCCTAGCCTCCAAACTATGAGAAATAAATATTTGTTGTTTATAAGTAGCCCAATTTATGGTATTTTGTTGTAACATCCTGAATAGACTAAGGCAGTAGATAAGTTTATCTTTTCCAAATGAACATTTTTTATTTTTATTCTATTTTATTTTTTTAAGGTTTTTTATTTATTCATTCATCACACACACACACACACACACACACACACACACACAGAGGCAGAGACACAGGCAGAGGGAGAAGAAGACTCCATGTAGGGAGCCCGACGTGGGACTCGATCCTGGCTCTCTAGGATCACGCCCTGGGCCGAAGGCAGGCGCTAAACTGCTGAGACATCCAGGGATCCCCCGCCAAATGAACATTTTTTAAACATGTTTTTTTTTTTTTGCTTTTTTAAACATGTTTTCTAATCAACAAGTAAACAGGGGATATATTTTCTATCCATCCATCCATTCATTCATGTATCCATTTATTATCCTTCCCTCCTGCCCTTCTCTGTGTTTTTCACATCTGTTCTTAGAAGTAAGTTGAGAAATAAAATAGTATGATAACTAACATCATGGATTTCCAATTCTTTGTGCTTAATAGAAAATGAATTCTGAATATAATCAAATCCATGCTAAAGAATTCTTTTTCAACAACTACATGATAAAGTATAGACACTAAATGTATGGCAACCACGTTCCATACATAGGGGTTTTAATAAAAAAGCAAATACTAGAGTTCTACCTACTTGGATAGATGAAGAGTCAGAATATATTATTACAATATTCAAATAGGACATTCAAATTGGGATAAAATTCCCAGGACAAATATGGCCCTTTTTATTTTTAGTGTTTTAGATTTTTATTTGTTTTAGAGAGAGAGCATGAGCAGGGGGAGGGGCAAAGAGAGAGCAGAGAGAATACCAAGCAGATTCTACACTGAGTGTGGAGCTCAACATGGGGCTCGATTTCATGATCCTGAGATCATGACCTGAGCCAAAATCAAGAGTCAGATGCTTAACTGACTGAGCCACCCAGGCGCCCCAAATATAGCCCCTTTTAGAGAATAGCAGCTTCATACATTCTTCCCTCTACCTCTTCAATCTTTATTTGCCAGCTATTGTTAGGCTCAGGAAACCAGAAACAAGACTTGTCCTCTTTGTGAAGAGAAAAAAAATACAATGTGGTGAGAGCTGTTAAAGAGGCTTGCCCAGATGCTATAAGAGCTATAAGTAGAAAGATACCTAATGCAGACCAAGAGGTCACGAGCAGTTCCCACCAGGTACCTCCTGGGTGAGTCTGAAGGCAACTGGCAGTTTGGTAGACAAAATGGGGGACATATGCAAAATGATGACTGGGGCAGAAAAAGAGAGCATGTTACACAGAAATGAGGCATATAGAGCAAATACATTATTTTCAGAACTGGAAATAGTTCAGAATAGCATATGGTGTAATTGTGTGCATCTTGGTGCAGCAAGGGCAGATGGTCAAGGGCAAAATAATAGAGGGCACTATGTACCAAGCTAGGGGATTTCAATTTTACTTGGAGAGTTATAGGGAAGACAAAGGATTCTTAAGCAAGGCTTGAATTTCAGAATGACTGCTCACTCATATAAAGTAATAATAATAATAATAATAATAATAATCTTTAATATAAAAACAAACCGAAGACATAAATAGGCAAGTCACAGAATAAGAAATAGCTATAGCTAATAAACATATGAAAACACTTCCAACTTCATTTAGAAAACTTCATTTAGAAAACAGTTTTCATTTTTTTTATTACTGAATCAGAAAACACATTCCTTAAATGTGAACATACAATTCTGGCAAGTGCGCGCAAGACATTCAGTCTCGAACATTATGGAGGGGCTTATCTATTCCTTTTTTTCTGGGAGGTAATTGACTAAAATATATTAAAAACCTCAAAAATACTCATTCTTTAACCCAATAATTCCCCTGATCCCAAGAAAATGAGAAGTAAGAGTTAGAAATTCAAGCACAAAGTTGTTCACTTATTGTTAATTAAAATAATAAAAAATAGATGCAATCCACATGGTCCATAATAAAGGAGTCGTTAAATTACAGTTTATTTGTTCCATTTTCTAGACTATGAGGTAGTCATTAAAATAATATTTTTAGATAATTTCTAATGCATATGGAATAATGCATTATGTGTTATGGGAAGAAATCAAGCAATAAACTGATATATGCAGCATGATTCCAGTGGTGATTAGAATAAACTAGGCATTCATTTTTTTTAGCTGGAAGGAAATGCATCTAGATGTTTATAATGGTTATATCTGAGCTTTAAGATAAAGCTTTCATTTGGCTACGTTTACAAGGAACTTCCCAAGGTTTAAGAAGGATAGTGTGAGCACGTATCATTTTTATATTTTTGAGTAATTTTTAAAGGTGTAATATTAATTTATCTGTGATGTGTTGGCTGAACTGGAGGGTGACAGAGAATTGAGACAGGAGGCCCACGCTCAAGGGCTGCTATAGTGATTGGAAAGATAAAGCGTGAGAGCCCGGGCCCAGATAGTAGCAGGAGGATGAAAAAGAAGAGAAAGCCTCAAAGGACATTAGAGAGGAAGAGTCCTCTGAAGAATCCATTTTGCTTGGGATAGGGCCACAGGAGGAATGAGGAGCTGGGTGGCTCCCAGATTGCTAGTGATCCTGGGGAGTAGCAGATTTGCAGGAATAAAGAAACGAAACACTCCACTTTGGATGTTTTGTTAGCTGTGTCTTTGGAGTATCTGTGTCGAGATGTCCAATGAAGAGTTCCCTTTACAGATCAGGGCCTCAGGTGACAGACCAGGGTTTGAGAGACAGACATGAAAGTCATCAAGATATATGTAAGACCAAAAAAAAAAAAAAGATAAATGTAAGACCTGAGGCAGAATTTGGGATGCATAACATAGAGATAGATGATGGCGGGCCAAAGGCAGAACCTGGAAACTCTAAATTTGAGGGGAGAACGGAAGAAGAAGATATCAGAACGAAGATGAAGAAGAGCTGGAGAAGAGAAGAAAAGCATAAAAGAAGAGCCTAACGGAAGAAGCCCATGAAGAAATTCATGCTAGGAATCAGAGAGGGGTGACCTCTGTGTAAGGCTGTAGAGTGGACAAGGTCAAAACCAAAGAGTGTCCATTGGAATGGGCAGTCAACAAAGGCAGTTTCTATAGGCAGATGATAAAGGCAGGACTTCAGTGAATGGAAGAGACATGCAAAAGCATGAGAAAACAGTTTTCTATTTAAAGATCTTGAATAGTGAAGAGAAAGAAAAAAGAAAGTGGCTGGAGACATTAGAAATGACAAATACCCACCATTTGCTTCAACATGGATGGAACTGGAGGGTATTATGCTGAGTGAAGTAAGTCAATTGGAGAAGGACAAACAGTGTATGTTCTCATTCATTTGGGGAATATAAATAATAGTGAAAGGGAATATAAGGGAAGGGAGAAGAAATGTGTGGGAAATATCAGAAAGGGAGACAGAACATAAAGACTCCTAACTCTGGGAAACGAACTAGGGGTGGTGGAAGGGGAGGAGGGCGGGGGGTGGGGGTGAATGGGTGACGGGCACTGGGGGGGCACTTGATAGGATGAGCATAGGGTGTTATTCTGTATGTTGGTAAATTGAACACCAATAGAAAATTAATTTATTAAAAAAAAAAGAGAGAAAGTGGCTGGAGAGAGCATGGCTTCAATACTGCAGCCATTGTTAGGATGGAGGACATCTCGGCACAAGTTTGCTGCTGGAGAGAAAGCCAGAGAAGCGGGGGCAAGGGTTTGAAGATTTAGGGGTAAGAAAGATAGTGATGGATCCAGGAAGGCAGGAAAAGACAGGATCCAAAACCAACTGTTATCTTAGGCCAAAGAAGAAATTCTTCTTCCAGTGAAATAGGAAAGGAGGGAAGAAGGAAGAGGCAAACTTATCAATAGCACTACTCATTAACTATAGAGATAACTCTTGTGCAATGGTTAAGAATGCCCTAGAGTCAGACTGCCTGGGTTTGTACTCCAGTTACTTTATTTGGGGAGGTGAGTGATAGGAGAAGAGGTGGTTGTTTTGTTAGGGCTTATGGAGCTTGTACTATATAGTAGTTATTGTTATAAGATGCAAACAACCTCATACAGTAAGTCCTGTTATTAACTCTGCTTTTACTTATTGCTATAAGTTAAAGATTTGCCTAAGATCACACAGCTAAGAAGCAGGGAGTAAGTATCACTCAGTGCTCAAGTACATGGGGTCTGGAGCTAAACTACTTGGGTGCAAATCCTGCTTCTGTCACACTGAGCCACTCTGGCTCTCAGTTTCCTCATCTATTAAAAAAATGAGTATGATATTGAATTGGCCTTCTGTCTTGCCATGAGGATTACAAATGAGTTAATACACATAGAATACTTAAGAGTAGTACCTGGAACCGAGTAAGCACTCATTATTATTATTACAGTGTTGTTTATAGTAGTGAGACATTGAAAGCCGCCTGAATATACAATGGGATAGGACTGTTTAAATGAATTATACAAGGATAACAGCAAAGTCTTCCCCCAAACTTAAAAATCAGGATAGCTTTTAAGGATAAAATTGTGGAGAGTCACCTATTAACTAAGCAATAAGACATGTAATTGAAAAGTACCCTAATCTGGAGCCCTGGGCATAACCTTGAATAAATTTGAAGCTGTTACTTTCAAAATGAGGTTGGATATCATGCCCCGCCGGAATTGGCAAGGGTTTGCTAGGCCCTCCCTGTACTCTGTAGAGGCTGGGGTCTCCAGCAGATCCACCTCAAATACAGAAGGAACTATATAACATTTGCAATGGTTTGAATTGCGTCTCCCCCAAAAATATATGTTGGCATTCCAACCTCCAGGACCTCAGAATGTGACCTTATTTGGAAGATACAATTTGTTTAGAAAGATAATCAGATTGAAGTAAGGTCATTAGGGGAGGTCTGATCTCAATGTGACTGTTGTCTTTACAAAAAGGGGAAACTGAGGGGCAGCCTGGGTGGCTCAGAGGTTTAGCGCCGCCTTTAGCCCAGGGTGTGATCCTGGAGTCCCCAGGTGGAGTCCCACATCAGGCTCCCTGCATGGAGCCTGCTTCTCCCCCTGCCTGTGTCTCTGCCTCTTTCTCTCTGTGTGTCTCTCATGAATAAATAAATAAAATCTTAAAAAAAAAGGGGGGTGACTGAGAGACACTTACACAGACACACTTCATCCCATGTGAAAATTAAGGCAGAGATTGGGGTGATACTTCTTTAAGCCAAGGAATGTCAAAGATTGCTAGCAAATTATCAGAAGCTCAGCTGGATTCATGGAGCACATTCTCTCTTACAGTCCTCAGAAGGAAACATGCCAACATTTTGATCTCAGGCCTCCAGAACTATAAGACAATAGATTTCTGTGTTTTAAGTCATCCAGTTTTTGGTACATTTTATGATGGCCCTAGCAAACTAGTACAATAGCCATAATGCTAAGCCATTAAACACACAACCCTTGTTCTGGTTCTATGATCACTAAGCAATCTTGGGATTATCTTTGACTACCATGTTGATCTCTCTACATAGAAAGCTAGTCCTGTGAACACCCAATTACTTATGTGGCTCTATTTCTCAGTGCATATTAATCAAGTGGGCTGGTTTATGCATCAGTCTTTTAGGAGTTTGCATGTGGTTAAGCCACTCTTGGAATATTGACAATACCAGTCTTCTGGATCACAAAAGTGGAGGTCTATTTGCTGGAATGTAATAAAGACTCCCACAACACGCTGTCACCTCGGGACATCACCTGTTTCTTTCTCTGATGGCAAATTTTGGGAATGATACACACTCTTCTTACTTAAAAATAATGACACAGGGCAGAGAGTTTAATTAAACCTGAATAGATCCAAACTGACTCTGAAGATACCTATTAAACAAATGAATACTTAGGTTTTTCTTTCCCTCTTTAACGTTGCATTTACTTAATACATAATTTGTTGTATCCAATTCAAGTTTATATTTTATTATAAATTTTAAAATATAAAACAATTTTTCTTCACTATAAATCATTAAAACTTGAATCATAATGGAGGGCAGAACAGCAGCAGGGGTTAAACTTATCTGACCCAACATCTGGCCTCTTATAGGTATACAAATATTCCCTGAACAAGTGCCTATGATGTTCTGAAAAGCTCCAGGCATAAATGGCATAAAAAAAACTATCAACCACCTGTGACAAGATTCATTCCAATACTAAACCATTCTCTAATGCGATAAGTTAAAAAATATTTCTCCTGTAAATCTTTCCCTCTACCAGTTTCTGCTGCTCATGGACTGGCTGCATAGGTAGCCAGTCACACAGAGGAGATGCAAAGCCAGGCTTTGAAGAGTCAGATCCTACCTCTTTCCTGGAAATGCTCCAAGTTCCTTCTTTGTTTTCTTTCCTTACAGTGCAAACTCTTCTATCTTTTTTCTCTCTTCTGAACTCTCCCCGAGGGAATTTTGTGATAAAAGCTCCCATAGGACTTCTTATGTTTTAAGGGCCTGGTCCTGAACTTGTCAGGCTCTGCAGCACTGGCACCCTCTCACTGCAACAGGTACCCCGGAGGGGCAAGCAGTTTTCCAAGAAAAGGATTTCAGTGCAAAGGATCTGCAGATGCTGATTGGCTCAGCAGGATCTCTGTCAGGTCTCAGAGATGAGAAACAGCAGCCTCTTACACTACAGAGGGTAAGGTTGCTCTTTCTCCTTAAGGGAATAATCAGACTACAGCTCCTTAGCTGTTAAAAAGTGAAAAGGTTGTATCAACCCATGTCCCTCCTTTACCACCCACAGGGTTCAGAAGCACTAACCAACCCCAAGTCTGAGCTCTCACTTAGATAACAACCACTGCATAGTCAGAATGATAGAATCAACCAAAAATAAGCAAATAAATAAAATAATGTGGAGGAGAAATGCTAAGAAGTGCTAGAATTTTCCATAGGTGGAAACAGAGAACATATATCTTTTTTTTTTTTTCAGAATCCCTCAAGGACAAAATTAAGTTTGAATTTGTCTATGTATTCTAAGATATTTATCACTATGGATTCAATCACTTAATGGCAATGAAGACTATCAGTCTCTAATTCTTTGAATTGATAGGACAACTCTATCTTTTTCATTTATACTCTTTACTAATAAAGAGAAATGTCTTAACACGTTTTCAGAATGCTTTTTGCTAAAAGTAGCTAAAATAAAGGCATTGATCCTACATTTCTGTGAAAATCACTCCACTGTAACTCTTGTGTCCCAAAATGTTTAGTAGAGAGAACAAGCAGAGAAAGAACAAATAGTTTCTGAATTAAGAGCTCCCCCCAGGGATCCCTGGGTGGCCCAGCGGTTTGGCGCCTGCCTTTGGCCCAGGGCGTGATCCTGGAGACCCGGGATCGAATCCCACGTCGGGCTCCCGGTGCATGGAGCCTGCTTCTCCCTCTGCCTATGTCTCTGCCTCTCTCTCTCTCTCTCTCTCTCTGAGTATCATAAATTTAAAAAAAAAAAAAGAGTTCCCCCCAAAAGAGGGAAAAAGTGAGAGAAAGTAGAAGTAGAACACCTTGAAATAAATGTTACCTGCTTACTATTCTGCCAAAGTCACATTGACTTGAAAGCGCTAGTCAAGTCCTGAAGGTCCAACAAACATTAGAAGAAAGTTGTTAATTTATGTAAATGGCATTACAAAGTCTGTTCTAATGCTTAATGACAGAGTGCCTAACATTAATACTCTGGTTTCAAAATGCAATTACCTTCTTAGCAGCTCACACGGGAATAAAACCCCCCCAAACAATTTATAAAATAATATTCCTTCAATACCGTGAGACATTGTAAATGCTTTCCCAAGTTAGGTGACATTCATTTCTAGTTGTAAAGAAGACTGATTTTTATGGGAGTGTTGCTCAGTGTTGGGCAGTAGAGTCATGACAGCATTCAACTAAATAAAAATAATGTTGGGTTGGGAATAGCAGTGAGGGAAATTCAAGCAAACCAGGTACCAGGTTCTCTGAGGTCTGGCTTAGGCTTCTTGACTTTAAACTTTATTTTCTACTGATGGCATAATTTTTACAATAGCAATACTACTAGTACTTATGCTATATATATATATATATATATATATATATATATATATATATATATATATTTTTTTTTTTTTTTTTTTTAAATTTGGTAAACCTTACTACACTCACAGGCCAAAAGATTCTCCCCCATTTTGGTAAGCACCATATAAATTAATCACAGGTGGAAACTCTCTGTTTAAAAAGTTACCCAATGTTAAAAGAGTAGAAAGGGTCTTAGTTTATTTGGGTTGCTACAAGTAAGTACTGTAGACTGGGTGAATTGTGAACAGCAGAAATTTATTTCTCACAGTTCTGGAGGTTGGGAAATCCAAGATCATGGTGTCAGCAGATTCGGTATTAGCGAAAGCCTGCTCACTAGTTCATAGATGGCACTTTTCTTGCTGCGTCCTTATAGGATGGAAGGCAAGGAAGCTCAACAGAACCTCATTTTTATAAGAGCACTAATCTCATTCATGAGGGCTCCACTCTCATGACCTAAGTACCTCCTAAAGCCCCTACTAACAAATAACATCACACTAGGGATTAGGTTTCAAAATATGAATTTTGGGGGACACAAACATTCAGTCCATAGCAGAAATCAAAATATCATCTGAACATAAGAATCATGCAGTTCTGAAGGCTGGTTTCTTAGAGTCATATCATCAATGCATATGGCTCTCAAGAGTACCATTACTGGTCCCTCTAAACCAAACATTTTTAGGACTTGTAGTTCATGTCAGAGAACCTTATCAGAATTGCTATCAGTAACAACAATAATACTGGCGCCGTTTGGATACATACTCTGTATTAAACGTTGAATTTGTATGATCTCAATCAATATCACAATAACTCTGCATGGTAGTCTTATTCCCTTTTAATAGATGAGAAAAGTGAGTTTCAGAGTAATGGTGGGTGGCTTGCTATACCTCTAGAAACCAGAGACCTCCAGAAGCCTCTTTGCAGGACTCTACACAACGTCTGGAAATAGTAAAGCAAAATTACCTGAACAAAACATGGATAGATGTCAGCAACTCATCACTCTTCTCAAGGATCCCAGTATGAAGTTTACAATTTATTTATTTATTTTAAAGATCTTATTTATTTATTCATGAGAGACACACACACAGAGGCAGAGACACAGGCAGAGAGAGAAGCAGGCTCCATGCAGGGAGTCCGATGTGGGACTCGATCCCAGGTCTCCAGGATCACGCCCTGGGCCAAAGGCAGGTGCTCAACCACTGAGCCACCCAGGCGTCCCTGAAGTCTACAATTTAAAGTTGACAGGCATTTGAATCACTCATCTACCCTTGAGCAAAATTAGGGGAACTGAGACAATGCTATCATGTTCAGGAGGCCAGTGTGTCCTTGAACCAAAAGGTCCATAGACCACATATACAGAAGAAAATTCTCAAAGTTCTCTAATACTGACTTAAATCATTTTTATTTTAGGGTTATTTAAATATGCATGAACACAGAACTAGGTATAATCATCTTATTCTTAAAGCTCTTATAAAATTATTTTAGGGCAGCCCTGGTGGCTCAGTGGTTTAGCGCTGCCTTCAGCCCAGGGCCTGATCCTGGAGACCTGGGATCGAGTCCCACGTCAGGCTCCCTGCATGTAGCCTGCTTCTTCCTCTGCCTGTGTCTCTGCCTCTCTCTCTCTCTCTCTGTGTCTGTCATGAATAAATAAACGAAATATTAAAAAAAATTATGTAAAAAATACCCACATGGTCAAATTAGGTACAAATTATAAAACCAGTATTACTTCAAATTAGCAATGATTCACAGTGACAATGGGGTACTGGCTTACTACAAAGATTGTTCCAGTCTGGCCACCACTACCATCCTGTCCCGAGAATATAGCTTTTTCTCCTTTTCTTGCATGGGAACCTGAGCAACTAAGAAACTTCAGTGTCCTTTCCTTTTTTATGGATTAAATTCTATTCTGTTCTTCTAAAATAAAAGTAATATTGCCACTGAATTATTTAACTTCTCTATGCCTCATCTTTATCATCTGTAAAATGGAGATCTATAAACAGGACCTACTCACACTGGATTATTATGAGGATCAAATAAGTCAATAAATTTAAAGTTCTCACAATAGTGTTTGGCACAAAGTAAGTCCTTCTGATTGTTATACATTATTGTTATTATAATTATATATTATAAGCATATAATTATAATAAAATGATTAAGAAAAATATAAACATGGGAACTGAGAGCTTCAATGTTCAATTAGTAATAAGGTGATCATACCAAATATTCAGAATCTAAGTTTATTAAATTTTGTCATATATATGAAGATAGACTAATTAATCAAACATGCATATTGTATGTATATTGTAAACTCTAGGACAACCAGTAAAGTTTTAAAAAGAGATATTAAAAGAATCCAATAGTGGAGATAAAGTGGAATAATAAAAAATACTCAATCCAAAAGCAGGCAGAAAAAGAAAAAAGGGAATAAAACTAGATGGAATAAATAGAAACTATTAGAAATGTAATGGACTTTAATCCAATCATAGCAGTAATTACATTAAATGTAAATGATCTAAACAAATGAATTAAAAGACAAAGACTATCAGATTGGGTAAAAAAGCAACACCCAACTAAATGCGACTGACAAAAAGTCCACTTTAAATACAAAGCCAGAGATAGGTTTAAAGCCAAGAATGGAACAAGATGTAACATGTAAACATTAACAACAACAACAACAACAACAACAACAACAAAGCTGGCAGGGCTATATTAAAGTTTTATTGCCACAGAAATGAATACACAAAAATTCAAAATGTACAATCACCAGGTCTGTATCTAAATCTCTGATCTCTAATTATCTCCCTGTTAAAGAACTCACAGATCCCTGAGAAATAAGACTAGGAAATAAAACTGAATCAATCTTACTTAATACTCTAGATTAAGTAATAGTCTAGAATAATACTCTAAGGATGCTCTAGAGCTAGTATATAAAGTTTATTAATACCTTTTTAGTTTATTCTTTGAAAGCATATATTATGGCCTTTATTCTTTTGGAGGTAATTTAGATAAAGTAGAATAATTAGTGAGCAGGAATGTTAGATTGAAAGTTGTATATGAATTCTAACTAGCTAAGAACAAATTTGAATTCCTGTCATGGATTAGGCACATATTTCACTATTAAATGACCATATTCTAAAAATTCTATTTAGCTAGAAGAGGAAACTAAAATGGGATCCTATTTTCAGAATTCCCCAGGCAGTGTAGGCCTTAATTAAAACAAAGTTAAACAAAACAGATAGCTTTCTAAAGTAAGATTGTAGCAAGTGAAGGGGCAGCATGACTCTATTATCATTTAAAAAACTCAGAAGTGGAAAAAAAAACCTGGCGTGGGTAAACTGAAACATCTTGTCCCACAGTAAAAATCTGGGCCATATTTCTTTCTTGTAGGAGGAAATGAGAATTCCAACACTAGTGTTAACATAGAGTAGGTGTAAATGAAGGAAAATATTTATCAACATGTAGTTAACACTATTGGTTTTAAAAGACAGAGATGTGGAGATGTTTCAACAAGAACAGATAAAGCACAGTCTGCTAACAGAAAACAACATGGTTCAATAACTGAGAATGTCCCTTGTTCACTCTGTGCTTCAATGTCTGTATCTGTAAAGGGAGGCCTAAACATCTTAGGATGGCTGTTAAGACTCCAAGATGAAGGATGGACCTCCAGAGAGCTGTGTCTGTTCTCAGGGGCCCTGGGACCTTGACCACAAGTGAACAGCCTAGGGGTAAGAATTGTAGCCCTCATCTGGGACAATCAGATTCTCTCTGGCATTTGACATTTCACAAAGAAGTTAACACACTCAATCATTCATTCAACAAATATCTATTGAGTGTCTACTAAGGACACTGTTCTAATCTCTGTTGAATGAGACTGAGAAAGATATTATCCTCTTTGTTCTTACATTCTTTTGGGAGATACAGACAACAAACAAGGAAGTTAAATTAGATTCTATGCAATGGTGAAAGTTTAACAATGGTGAAATGATGAGGAGGAACTGAATGAGAGAGCAGCTATTTCAAACTTGGTGATGAGAAAAGTATTTCTGGGGAGGTGATGAAAAGGAGTCAATCACATAGAAAATCTATGGGAAATCATTCCAGGCAGAGACAGAAAGAAGGCCAGTATGGCCAGGAGCATAAGAACAGGGAGTGAACAAGTAGGGATGAGTTTAGACAAACAGATTAAATCATGTAGGGCCTTACAGAACATTGTGATGTGTTTGGATTTTATTCTCAGTGCAAGAGGGAGCCATTGGAAAGTTTGGTTGACCCAATTTGTGGTTTCAAAAGATCACTCTAGCTGAGTGATCCAGAGACAGGGGTAGAGATTGGATTATAGGAGAGCAAGGAGGAAGCAACAGACCTGTCAGGAAATGATTTTAGTGTTCACGATGGAAGGAATATGATATGACTGTGGTTACAGTGGGGAGAGAGGTGTAAGAAGTAGAGTTTGGAGATGAAATCAATAGGATTTGCTGACATGGTGAGTATGGGAAAGAATACAGTCAGGGAGACTGCTTTGCTTATGGTCTGAGTGACTGGGTGTCTGACATTACAATTTCCTGAAATGGGGAAGACTGTGAGAGGAACAGGTTTCGGGGGGAAATCCCAGAATTCTGTTTTGGCCAGCTTACACATGAAGGTGTATTAGACACTGAGTGATGCACTGAGACACAGTTCTGGAGATAGTACAGCTGAGTCACATTAAGGGTGATGTCTAGGTGAGGATCTGCAAACTCTGCTGCCCTCAGGGAGTCCTGATTTCTTCCATTCTGTAGTTCTGCTGTTTAGCTTTTCCTGTGACTGCATAAGATGCTCCTGCATCTTTTCACAATTGCCCTTTTCAGCTTTTCACCAACTATTATTTCCACCTCAAAGGACCTTAACAAATCCTTATTGTTAAAAAGATCACTTCTAAGATGCTTTCTTGCTTTACTACTTTATGAAACTACGAAGCTGTTTTATAACTAAACTTGGTGTCAACTGAATCTTAGATCTTATTTATTTATTTATTTATTTATTTATTTATTTATTTATTTATTTATTGAATCTTAGATTATTAATGATGGGCATAGTAGGCATTGGCCATACTAAAAATAATGAATAATGGCTACATTTCATTGAGTACAAGTGATGAAGGACCCATGTACTAAGGGCTTTGGCATACTTTATACCATTTAATACTTACAGGAAAAACTCTGAACTGATAGTGACTATCCTATTTTGCAGATGAGAAAACTGAGGCTTAGCGTCTTAGGTGACCCATCATAAATAGTGTTAGGACTAGGTTTCAAACTCAGATCACGTTGACCCCCCCAAATGCATCATTAGTTACCACTGCTCTGAAATGTCTGGAGTAGGTTTTCCCTGTATGCCTGGAGATGACTCAATGAGAGTCTGAAAGAAAATTCATGATCCATGTGGTGGTGGTATGGTAACTGCAGCAACTTATGTGGTGCATTCACAGCACTGGTTATTACATAACCTGTCATGATAGGAATCTAAATAGACTGTGTAGAGTTCCAAGCTCTATCCCCTCTTCAGCTTGGGACCCTGTGCTCCTCATTGTCATTCAGCAGAACAGAACCAACACAAGACACGCATCTTCATATAGGCCTTGGGTGGGAAGGCAGTTCACTGGGACCTTGTGATTTGGGAGGATACAAGGTATCATCAGCAGTCAGCCATTTTGCAGATTGGGAAACTGAGTCTAAACAGGTTACTTTCCAGGATTACATGGCTAGTTAGTAAAGAGTTGAAATTTAAAGGACAGGTTTCTTGACTCAATGTCTAATTCAAAAATTTCCAACTTTATTATAGTACTATCTCCTCTCCCACTTGACAATAAGGTCTTGGAGCCTTTCCTGATGGGATCGTTCATCAACTTTCTGTTCTCAACCTTGCCTCATCTTAACTGATTTTTATTGAGACTGAATATGCTTATATAAAATGCCTAATCTTAAGCATCCACTTCAGTGAATTTTTACAGTATAACCACCACCAAACCAATATAACTACTTCCTAGCTCCAGATAGAAAATCTTTCCAGCACCTTAGAAGGCTCCATTCTGCCCCTTTCCAGACAATAACCACCTTCTTCATTCCCTGAGATAACTACTGTACTGAAGTCTATAGCCATTGATTAGTTTTGTCTGTTCCTATACGACATTCAAATGGAATAATATTTACTTTTAAAGTCTGTCTTCTTTTACTCTATAATTGTGAGATCCATCCATGTTGTATATAGTAGCTTATTCTTACATACTGCTGTGTAGCATTCCATTGTGTGAATATATCTAGACTTTTTCATCCATTCTCCTGGTGATGGACATTTGGGTATTTTCCACTTTAGGACTATTATGAATAAGACTGTTATCAACATTATGTGCATGCTGCCTGGTAAACATATATATTTATTTGTCTAGGGAAATAGAATTACTAGATAAGTGTAGATATATATTTAGTTCTAGAAGACATTGCAGTTGTCCAAAGTGTAATAATTTTCCCGCCTACCAGCAATAAATGAGAGATTCCAGTTCTTCCACAGTCTTGACAACCCTTGGCATTGACTGTCTTTTTCCTTTTACCACTCTGTTGGCTGTGTAATGTTATCTCATTATGGTTTTAATTTGCATTTGCCTGATGAATAACGGTTTTGGCCATTTGGATATCATCTTTTTTGAAATGTCTGTTCAAGTACTTTGGTGATTTTTACCTGGATTATTTGTCTTCTTCTTTGTGATGTTTAGGATTTCTTTATATATCCTGGAAATGAGTCCTTTGTCAGATATATGTATTGTGAACATCTCTCTCTCTCAGTCTGTGGCTTACCTTTTTATTCTGAGTGGTACATTTCGATGAGTACAAGTTCTTAATTTTTAATAAAGGCCAAGTTATCCATCTTTTTTATTATGTTAGCGCTTTTTTGTGTCTTGCTTAAGAAATCTTTACCTATCATAAATCTTGCTTCTTTAAGCTCAGGAAGCTCAGAAAATATTTAGAAGTTGTGTGTATTTGACAGGTTTGGAAAACTCTGACAATTAAACTTTTTTAGGCAGAAGAGAGGAAAGATATCGGGAGGTCAGCAGGGAAGGGGCACAGGGGTGCCCAAGCAGGTGGAGAAGTATGGTATGCTTTCGTGGAATGCAGGTGGAAGGGAGAAATAAAAAACAAATAACTGGATTTGGTGGGGAGACTTTGTTTCTTGAGAGACAATAACAGTAGCAACTAACACAAATCTGACCTATATTGAGCCTTGCACTGATACTCACCCCCATGCTTTTGATAAGACAGTAGTCAACACCTCACTCAGCAGTTGCTGTAATTTTCTGACCAGGTTTAGTATAGAGTGTCAGCAGAGTGCTGCACAAATGGTAGGTGTGTAAACAACCTTCTGCCTTTCTTAGGACAAGGTGGACTATAATAAATAATGAGTCACAAGTCTCCAGTGTTTGTACTGGGTATTTTGAGTGCATCACTTCATATTCCCTTGGCTCCACCTGTGTTGTATTCCAGCCACTGCTGCAGTAACTAGTTCTGTGTAGGTTCTGATCAGCTTCATGCAGTTGCAACCTGAGGGTCCTGTTCCACTTCAGTGCCTGTTACTTTCCATCCCAGGTTTCTCTACTGATTCAGAGGCAGGTACCCCAAGAACGTATTTGGTATTCATGCATGCACAACCCTGAAGGGCGGAGGAGTTACAATATGTGAGGAGAAATTTGGGCCCATGGTGGCTGGGAGCCAATGAGTAAATGATTCCCTGTTCCTTTCCTTGGACAGAAAACTCTATACCATACTTCATACAGCTTTTCAGGCTTTCAATGGAATCCAGCAACTAGTCACCATAGAAGGGACCTACTCCACTCCTTGTATTCTTTGCAGTGGCTTCACTTCCTTCTTTGCTTCCCACTCTGTGGCCTGCATCCCTAGCCCTGAGCTCTCACTCACCAGTAAAATGCTTGCATTCTAGCTTTTATCTCAGGATCTACTTTCTCGGTACCCAGGCGAAGGGGGCACTCAGTAACATTTCTGCTTGATACATGTGACTTCATTAGATTTCAAGGCAGATCAATTTCACACTTTTAAAGCTTCAAAGGAGGACTCATACCATTTATAGTGAAGATATCATTATGAATAAAATCCGACCAATCAGCTACGTACATCGCTACAAGAATAATTTATTCAAGAATCAACATGTTAGCCACAGAGCTGAAAATATTTCTCTGTAGACAGCTGTTGGAGAGGGTCCAAGACCAGAATCAAAATTTATGTTGGTTTATGAGCTAATCAAGGCATTGAACCCAGTTAAACAAATCCCGTATGTGAGAAATGTAGTAAGAAGCTGTCTAGGAAATGTGAACTCGTCATTGGCTCCCACAACCAGTGCAGAGTCCTATTCTCAACTGGAGGCCTTTTTGGTCATGATGGCCACCTTGTATGCCTGGCACTACTCCTGGTAAGCTAAGGTGCTCACAACACGTTGCTGAGGTGGTCAAGAGGGAGCCTTCATAGGTACTGCTAAGGCAGTAATGAAAGTGTGCTGAGGATAGAGCCAGTGTGCTACAGAGTGGGGCTGTGATGTGCAAAATGCCACCTGATGTAAAGGAATGCAGTGAGAAGAAGCAGTATGTCAATAACAGTGTGACATCTTAAGGGGCTGTGTGGCTCCCAGATTGGGTTGTTTTCATGTCTAAAGAGCCAAACAACAAGAGTTGTCAACAGATGGTTCAACTGAAATCACTTTCTCCCTGGCCTGCTCAGTATACTTCTCCCGCAGGAGTCCCAGGGCAAAAGTGATGCTGTGCATCAGCAAATATAGAAGGCACACTGACACTTTCAGACCAGTGGTCAACGCCTTTACCCTTAAGGCTCCTACAATCCCAGAAAACTGCACTTTGTAACTCTTCCAGATAAATGTGCATGTTCTGGAGTTACCATCATCACACTGTGGGCAATTTTAAAGGCTATGAGACAATGTAGAAAAGAGCAGTGGAGAGTTAAAGAGAGATGAGGATGGTGATGGTGACATTTACATAGCGTCTGAAAGTCAGTTCTCTCTGTTCGCACAACCCACTGCCATTCCTATTTTATTTCATTTGCCCTCACATTTATCATACTCTAGTTTACTTGACAGTCTTCTTACTAGTATGAGAGCTCTATTTTGGAATTCTCAGACTTCCACACAGCATCTTTCTCATTGCAGTAACTCAGCAAATGTTTCTGGAAGGGTTCTGAAGCCTTTGTTCAAATGCCATCTTGTCAATGAGGGTATCCTTGTCACCCTGTTAAAAATTCCACCTCCTGCTCCAACTCATAGTATCCTCCGCTCTGACACTGCTTTTACTTTTTCTCTCTAGCACAAATCACTTCTAGCATACTATGCAACTTATTTATTCTCTTCCTTATCATCTCTCTTCTCCTGCTAGAATGTTCCATGGTAGTCATTTTGTTGGCTGACATCTCCCTATATGTAGAATAGAACCTGGCATACAACAGGTGCTCAGTAAATTCTGTTGGAATAAAGAACTTCCATCTCCAAATGGCAATTTCTATTTTTAAACCCACTCAGAGCTACTTTATGCCTTCCCTTGTGGTTCCAAATCTCCATTTCGAAAAATGATATTTTTAAATTCATTAATTAATGATTTATTGAGCACTAACTCTTTGCCAGGCACTGTGCTGGGTATTAGAGAGACAAACATGAAGAAGTCAGGAAAGATAGCGTCCCTGCCTTCAAAGAGCTTAGGGTTAGTGAGGTGACATCTATAAGCATGGGCTACTATAATATAATGCCGCAGATATGATGATAGAGACAAACACAGGGTGTTAAGGAAACAGAGGAAAGCGTGTGTGCCTCAAAGATCAGCTAGGGCTCTGGCAGAAATCAAAGGCCTGGTGAGTTGAGGTTTCAAGGCTAAATAGATATTAACTAGAGGGTATATGTGAGGATAGAGAGAGGAAGGCAGGGGGTCAAGGTGGTAGTTGAAAAAAATGAAACTCAAGCTCAAAAGTATATGCTCAAAGGTGATGAAATTGTTTGCTTATTGTATCATTAATTCAGCATATATTTGTTGTGTTCCTAATCTGTGCCAAGGTAGGGATGCAGCAATAAATAAAAAAGACAAACATTTTTGCCTTCATGGAGCTTATGTCATAGTTAGAAGAGACAGCTAATAAGATAAATAGGTGCATTATATAATATATCATAAAATAAGTGCTACGGACAAAAATAGAGCAAGGAAGAGGGATGAAGAGAGATGAGGGTATGCACTGCAATGCTTGGTGTTCAAAAATATCCACTTCTCTGTGGATCATCCCCTAATATGCTTCATTAGAAATCTTGCAGATGGTGGTGGTCAGCCCATGGTAATAGAGGCTTCTCTGAAGGAAACAGAAGGAAGGAAAGAAGCCTTCATGCATTAGAGTAATGATATTAGTAATAACACTTTCTGTTAAAAAAAGGAGTTTCTGTGAAAGCCCTAAAGAAATTATCCAACAAAAAGACAAATGAAAGGACATTTAGAAATAGGCATCAAACAAGGATGTGGAGAGGAGCCCCAGTCCAGTGCTGAGGAGCACAGAGAGGCTGGGCCAGGCAGCTAGAGTTGGGATCTTAGCTCTGCCATTTTTGAGTTGGCTGACCAGGACAGTTCCTTATATCTCCAGAAGCCTTACTCTCCCTGCTGTGAAAGAGAAATGGCAATAACAGTGCTTACTTACTTTCTTTCTTTCTTTCTTTCTTTCTTTCTTTCTTTCTTTCTTTCTTTCTTTCTTTTTTTTTTTTTAGTGCTTACTTTCCATGGGAGTGTGAAGATTCACTGAGATGATATAAACACACACTAAAGTAGAGGGGCTGGCAAACAGCAAACACTCATCACTGTCTAACGTTATTAGTACAGCCAAATATGGCTTCCTCAATGACTCCAGAGAACATAAACTCTTAGATCAACTGGCCTCTTTGCAGTACAAAATGTGAGAAGTCTGAACTAAGGAAGAGGCAAGGCAAATGTTGGATTGGGTGGGGTGGAGGGTCCTCTTTTTGGCAGAGTCTAGAGTGTAATGAGACCAAATCAATTAAACACAGAACTCCTGAGTGAGTGGGAGAAGGGAAGAACAGCTGTTGACAGTGTGAAATATGGTGTAAGCTAGGCTAGATCTGTAGGATAGGAGTGGGAAATTTATAAACATGTCACGCAAACAATAAGCTGAAGAAACTTCAAATTTAGTTCAGAAAGTAAAATCTGGATATGTGAAGGATGACAGAGTAACTGTCTTCAAAGAACAAAAGCAGGGGTGCCTGGTTGGCTCAGTCAGTCAAGCATGTGACTCTGGATCTCAGGCTCATGAGTTCAAGTCCCACACTGGGTATGGAGCCTCTTTAAAAAACAAACAACAAAAAACAAAGAACAAAAGCATTTTTTTCTGGCAAAGAAAGAGCAGACTTGCTTGCTTTACTCACAGAGCATACTAACACTACTAGGACAAAGGGTGAAGTCACACGGTTCAGAGAAAAAAAAGAGTCATGAAAACAGTCACACTAAGGAATGAGGGAGGGCTCTATCATGGGTGGAGTGGGGGTGGGGTGTTCAAGGACAGTCTGGAATACTGGAGAGGACATATCTACATCAGGTAGGGAGCCCTTTGTTGTCTCTCAAGTTCCTCCCAACCCCAAAGTACTGACTTAAAGCCTCAACAAAGAAGGCAAAAAAATGAGAAGCTTTAGAGGGCTCCAAGCTTGGAAAGAATTTGGATAAAGTCAAAACTGATCAATAGATGAGAGACTGAGGTGAATCTGCTGATAAAGAGAAATGTGTAGATATAAAGTCAGGAGTGATGATAATGCAGTCCATGAAGGCTGCCCCAAATATTGTTTTGCTCAATCCTCACTATAAGCCTGGATTAATATTATCCTCATTGCCATTTCAAACATGAGCATAGGTGACCGAGAAAGCTCAGGCCTTGCCCATGCATTCTGCTACCAAGGGCAGACCTATAACCTGAGCGCAGTTTTCTGACTTCTAGTCCACCATTCTTTCCAGTTCACTCTACACAATTTCCATGTATGATTATGAAAGAGGGATAAAAAATGGAGACATGGGTGTTTAAACAATTGTTAACAGCCCCCTTACTGATTTCCCTGCCTCTACCCTCTCCCTCTTCATGTTTTTTTCCTTTCTCCTATTTAGGCTGGACTCCTGGGGTCCTGTGATCTTCCTCAATTATGGCTCTTAACACTCAAATGATTCCTATGGCTAATGGGATTAATTACAATGCTTTGGTTGTTGCTCAAGGTCATTCACAACATTACCTATCTTCACTCCTCCCTCTACAGCATTATCTTCCCCTACTCTGCAAACATTGCAGTAGGATGTGTGTAGTAGGATGATAGAGAGGGGTGGGGATTACAGAATGCTTGCTTTGTTGAAAAGAGCAGACTTAGCTCAACTTGAGCCAAGAAATAGAGTCAGGAGGTGATGACAATATAGTTCTTGAAGACTGTCCAAAGTATTTTGTTTAATTCTCACCATAATTCTGGGAGGTCAATGGTAGCCTGTGGAAAAAGAGATTCAGGGATGCCAATTCTACCAATCTTTAAAGAGAAGATAGGATGTAGATATTAAACATAAAATTTATGTAATTTTTAAAGGCTACTAATGAATTAAATTTAGTAAAACCACATGGTACAGGACAAATAAAACCAACCTATAAATTTGGTTCAAAGGTGGCCCTGTTGCAGCTTTTGATCTAAAGATGTACCTTTTAGATGAAGCTGGTCTTCATTTGCCCAACTTGAAGGGAGCCATGATTCCTGGAAGCCCCATGATACTAAATGTGGACCTTTTTCTGGGCACTTACACTAGTCAGCCCTGCTAGACTATATGATTTTGAGGGAACAAATTTTCTAGGCTTTGAGGATTAACATGGTGTTCCATTCAGATTAGGTACTTATAAACAATTGGTGAACTTGGATTTAGTAGAAAAAGACTTGAAAAGATTTGGTTTTGCTTACATTTTAAGTCAATAAAAGGGGCTGGTGAGAAAGGTTCCAGACTCCAAGCTTGGGTAATGACAATAATTGCCTGGAAAAACTATGTAGGTGGATCAAGCAGAAGAGAAGGTTCAAGGGGAAGTTGAGACATTCAGAGTTTATATTATACTCATTCAGACTCAAGAGCTTAAAGTACTTTTGGGCTTATTTTACTTCTATGTACAAGAAAGAATCTGGAGCTGGTACACCACCAGGAAGTCTTTATAAAATGTTTGTGCTTAGAGCTTCTATTCTATAACACAAATTAGAAGGAGGACCGAATGAGGGCACATACTGTCCTGTTCCAACACACTCAGTGGAGAAACTGTTTCCTGATATTCATAAAAAATAATAAAGATAGACTCATACTTATTCCATAGAAATATCTTAGTTGACCCAACACAAAATTGCTGTTTGCTTTTCTCACCTTAGTATTGGCAAATAAATAGCTGCTATTAACACTTTTCGATTTTTGCCACAATGTTGAACCAAAGGAAGCAATTGGTATCATCAATATTAGCAATCTCATGGGAGAATTTATCTGTCTTATCACTTTTGCAGCCCTGAAAGACTTGATGGATTTTTATTTTTTCACTAAAATGGTTGATGCCCCATGCAAGAATGTTACTCAGAAAATTGTGTGGATTTCAGAAAAATGACATATAATTTTGTGACTGGAGCTAATATGTGATCTACAATAGAGCAAAACTGCTGTCTTTAACAGAGCTAAGTCTCATGATTGGATTCAGTTGAATTTAGAGTATTTTCATCATCAAGGTTTAGAGAAAAAAAGGCAAGAAAAATAATAGCCATTTATGGAATGGCTGTGTGTTTTAAGTACATTCTTATTCCATTTATAACACCCTGAAGAATAGCATGATTATATCTACTTTTTAAATGAGAAAACTGTGATTCAGAGATAAAGAAAACCTCCCAAGATTACAGAACTGGTAACTTTTAGGGTCATAATTCCAGCCCAGGCTGGTCTGGCTCTAAAATCCATTCCCTCTGCATGCCACCCACTGCTTATCTTGGGATCTTTCATTCCAGTGGACTATTAGAGAAACTAAGCTACTTGCTCCTGGTTCAGCTCTTTCCATCTCCGCACAGTTCCTGGTGTATCATGGGCTTTGTTGCATCTCTGAAGGGCAGAAGAAGGCTGAAGACACCTCAGTAGCCGTGGGGCAGAGACTTGCTGGCTTTTTCAACATAATGCTAGCCCTTTCCAATGACTTCAAAGGATCTGAAAGATACTCTGGATCTGATTAGAGATCAGTTGACATCTGTTAATAAAGATCTCTCTGCAAAAAGACAGAACTACCCGAGTAGATAGCAGCAGTACATAAAGTAGGGTAAGTGTGCACAAAACTCAGTCAGCATGGACAAATGCACGGCATTGAGATGGGACTGAAGAGGCTGTCTACTGGCTTCTAATTTCCCCAGCTGCTCTAAAGGGAAGCAGGTACATTGGAGAGTGTCTAGTATGAGCCATGCTTTTTTAAACTCCAGATCCAAGCTTACCTGTTTCATGAAACAGGACAAATTTCTCCTAAGACTGTGTGGTTTGAGGATTCATGAACTCTTTCTGTGTTATCATTCAACATATGTGAATTCTGGAATGTAAGTTCTCAAGTAATTTATTTAAAGGGTGTATTGTCACCTGTACTAGAAATTGACACTCCTCACTCCATATCCACCCTCCTCTCCTTCTGTAATAATCCTGATTATTAGTTGGTCACAGGGCCACCAGGAACATTCTCAGTCTCTCTTGCATCCACTTGTGCCCATGTTCCCCTATTTTCCAGCTGAAGCTGGGAGATAATGATGTGGATGAGTGCAGCTTTTGGAGCCTGCCCTGACAGGCAGAGAGGGTCCCCTCACTCCCCCTTCTTCTATCCTGCTGCCTAAAACAAGACCAGCCACAAACTCAGGCACCATTTATTCAGTGCCCCATCTAACTTTTATTTAGCAGCTATTATATGTTGACTATTGTACTGAGGCAAGACAGCCAGCATAATGGCAACAGTTAACTACAAGAACATGGCATCAAATGTTTCTTTCTCTTTGTTTCATGTATGCCACATTTATGAAGGGAATTTTGGCCTTTGTGAACATATTTTAGCAATAATATAATATTAAGTTGTTTTTTGTTTGTTCCTCATGTTTATTTGCTTTCAGCATGTGTGTGTGTGTGGGGGGGGGCAGAAGATTCTAGGCCCTGCATTTAACATCACTGGATTTCTATATTAAAAATTTGAAGAGGCATTAGGGAAGACTTTCTGGATAAAGGACATCTGCCTGTGACTGTATAATTCCTTTGCCCACAGACTAAGTGATTCCCCAGGGCAGGGACTAGGGTTTGGATTCCTGATTTTAGATTCCTGGCTCTAGAAGATAATCAGTGCATGCCTGCTGAAGCAAATGTACTTCCTGAATACCCTAAGTGTAGTGCTAACATATATACCCTCCTTCCCCCAAGAACAACCTTGTTGAATGGCAACCTGATGACATCCTCCAGACGGTTGCCTATTTTGATTTCTTTCCTCCTGAAAAGGAAAAGACAGAGGGCTAAGCAAAGACAATTATCACAGTAATTTGGAGATGCTGGGGCTCTGCACTGAGTCTGTAGGCCCTCTTCCTGTTTGTCTGGGATGTGGCCGCCCCATTCCTCTTTGATGGTTCTGCAGCATCAACCTTGGTATGGCCATAGTCACACGACGAGCAAAGAAGACTTTCTGCCAGACAGGCAGATGAGTCACTCCTCTGCTTAGAATGCTTTCCACGGCCCAATCCAAATGGACTTGAGCATAAGATCCAACACCTTCATAATGTGGGCTACCGGCCTCTGTACAGTCCAGCAGCCACTCAGGCACTACTTCATAGCATCACCAATCTCCCTGGCATTTCTGCTGTGATGCAGGCCCCTTCCACCCTCAAAGGAACCCCCTCCTACTTCCATCTTTCCTTCATCTATTGAACACCTACTTAGCCTGTAAAGCTGTAATTCAAGAGTTATCTCCTTGAGTTTATCATCATCCCAGACCACCAATCTATTCTCATAGATGCCAAAGCATCTTGGCTTACCCAAACTGTAGTGCTTCCTAAACTCTATGTATCTATATACCACCTCTACTCCTCCATCAACCTGTGAACTTCTTGAAGGGGCATGTCTCCATTCCTGAATTCCCAAGTATGGGATAGTGCTTACTACAGTGCCCCATCATGCTTGATAAATGTGGGAGGAATGGATGAGATGCCTCACAGGCATCAATAATAATGTATTGATCACTTATATCCCAATAGCCTTTTTTTTTAAATTTTATTTACTTATGATAGTCATACAGAGAGAGAGAGGGGCAGAGACATAGGCAGAGGGAGAAGCAGGCTCCATGCACCGGGAGCCCGATGTGGGATTTGATACCGGGTCTCGAGGATCACGCCCTGGGCCAAAGGCAGACGCCAAACAGCTGCGCCACCCAGGGATCCCATATCCCAATAGCCTTAACCCAAATCTGTATCTTGTTTTTTACATAAATAAGAAAATCCATAAATAAGACGTAGCATGCATCCTGGTCTTTTTGCTGCCAAAGACCAAGTTGCTTTCCACTAGACCATTATATGAAGTTGCTTTTTGGTTCCACCTCCAAGGACTATGCAATGAGAATGTGAAATAAAAATAAGCAAACTTAAAGTCACTACTGATTGGGGACATAATTTGGGGGAACACTTCTAACCTGAATTCCTCATTGAGAGAATACTTCCCACTTGCATCAAAGGGTTGGCAAGAACAAGCATTCAATGAAAGAGGGTTCAGTCCTCTGAGGCTTATGTAAATCTGATTGTTGTTAATAATAGGGTAAGTGTTATTTAAATATAGAATATTATTTTGCTGAGCATTATAAACTACAGAGTGCTTCCTCACAATGTGAGAATATAAAATAGACCATCCACCAACCTGCTCATTAATAATTCAGATCTACTGCTTCTTTATTCTTTATTCTTAGGCAATGAATAGTAGCACTTTTAGTTCAGTTCTTGTTTATTGTTGTTGTTTTTTTAAGTATCACAGAATTGTTTACTAGTTTTATGGAACAAGTTAATGAGCAGTCAGAGGTAGGTGCACATGGCAGGATACAGAGTTTTTAGGGCAAGAAGCCTATTAAGCAAAAGAGGAATTGAGCTCAGCTTGGGTAATTAATCTAATTTCCACCTATCTCCGCAGTTTTAAAATAGAAATGAGAAGTGAAGGTCAATATTGAAAGTATTGCAATTATAGTTTAGCATTACTGTGGAGAAAATAGTCTATAAGTCCATTTAAAATTCCTGCTCAGAGAGAGGTATTTAAATCTATTTTGAAGAAATAGGTTCTGTGTTCAACCTCTCTTTACTTTAATGGGCATCTTGCCTTAAACCTTGGCGTCCTGCCATATATACCTCTTTTTGACTGCTTATTACATCTGGCCTTTTGTCTGGAAACCTAGACCTTCCCTTCCCTTTCAAAGAAGGTGGTCTAACTGCATGTTCAAGGATACTGAGAATTGGAGCCTATCATTCCTTCGTTAATACACATTTTCTCATTGTTACCACAAGGCAGTCTCCAGGAACAGAGCAGTGGACAAAGGGAAAAGCCCCTGCCCTCATGAAGCTTGCATTTGGTGGGAGAGGATGGATATAGACAATGACCCAATAAAGAAACTCACAATATGCCACCTTGTGGTTGTGCTGTGACAGAAAGCAAGGCAGGGCAAGAAGTGGGGAGTGACCAGCAGGCTGTTATTTTAGACTGGGTAATCAAGGAATCACTCTATAACAGAGGAGCAAGCCAGGTGGACTCCCAGGAGGAAGAGCATTCAGAGTAGCAGGCACAGCAAACACAAGCTAGAGGGGATGCTTGGCATGTGCAGGAAGCAAGGTAGCTAGAGTCCAAAGAGAGGAAGAAATACAGAGATGAGATGGACAAGGCAGTAGGGGCAAGGTCCGGTCAACATTGAGGACCACAGCAAGGACTTGGGCTTTATTCTACGTGACGGGAACCACTGAATTTTGGCCAAGGTGGGGTGGGGGTTTTCAGATGGCATCCCTTTCCATTAACTCAGTCACATTGGCAACTTCCGCGTGGCTTCATTCCCCCTCACCCCCGAGTGGCTGCAGAGTGAGGATACTTCTTGTTTGTCCAGACACCTCATTTCCTGCTGCCTCCTGCTCTCAAGGGGGCATTTACCTAGGGACATCTGGAAAAGACAAGAATAGTCATAAGGCAGCGAAGACACAGAGCCCAAGAACTGCAGCATCCCTGTTGCTTGCCTGCGTCTGTGGTTCTTCACTCTTTTGCTGAGCCACTGGCTTTCCACACCAGTTCTGTGACCTCAGAATATCACTAAGGAAGGGCACTGCTGCCCCAGTGCAGAGTTGAGTTGAAAACTGTAGGGAAAGAGTCTGATATAATAGGGGCAGGGAAGGTAAAGTGCCCTGGCAAGATAACGCAAAAACTAAATAAGAAGTCTACTGATACTGAAAATGATGATGGTGGTGGTGATGAGGGCTAACTTGTGCCTGTTCTGTCTGCTAGTCCCTGTGTTAAGTTTTTTGTATACTGAAATGCATGTACTCCTCACCACCAACCTATGAGGTAGGTACAAGTATTTTCTTCCTTTCGTAGTTGAGGAACCTTGAGGCAAAGAAGTGAGTCTCCTTGTTCAAGGTTACACAATCAGTAAGTGTCCAAGTAGCCAAATAGAGAATTCTAACTAGGGTGTCTGACTTGGAGGCCAGGCTTGCTTCCTTCTCACTTGCCCTACGTCAGCAAAGGAGGCTTCTTTAGAGGTTGAAACAGCATGGTCCTTTTTGGGAAAAATGAAATGCAGTGGAATAAAGGCCAACACTACATCATGACAGAGCACAGGCTTTTGCATCCAAATCTCTGTCTCCTTGAACAAGGAAGGCACTCAATACATATTTGATGAATGAATGAATGAATGAATGAATAAAAGCATTTTGCACAGTGCCCAACAAATAGTAAGTACTCAATATATTGTTTCTATATTAAGTGTGCCTATGGCTTACATTTCCTGTTCTAGGAAAGGTGGCCTGAGATGATAGTCTTAGTCAATACCTAAAAGCACAGGGAAGTCATAGAAAGGGAAATCAATTCTATTAGATGTACTATTGATGCAGGCTACAACAGTCTCTTCACCCCAAGAGATCTTACATTGTGAACAAACTCCTAATTCCAGCTTCACCTTATGAATTGTGTAATCTTATTTACCTTGGAAATGTCCTGTGAGAGAGCTGAGTTTTGCATAATTAGGAGAGCACTGTCCACAAGTTAAATAAGTCAAAATTATTATTGTGATTAAACACTCTCACCACTGTGGCTCCAACCCTCTTCACAGATCACCCCTCTCCCAGCAATGGAAAATGTTTGGTGACACCAGGAAAGGGACAGAAGAGCTGTCACACCAGGTGTTGTCCGTCTGTTGGTGAGTCCCCTGGGTTTTCCAGCAGACTTTCCTTTTATCTCCCTGACAAGATGGCATTATTATTTGAAACAAATTTTAAAATAAAATCCAGAACAGATGCTATGCCTAGAATTGTCACAATGTTAGATTTATTGAGAAAAGTAAAATGATCTCAGCTACGGATTTATATAAAAGTAGTACTTCTGCCTCTGATAAGAAATACAAGCCAAAGAGTGTTTTTGGATACTAGAAGAAATATTACATGTGAGGTCAACGTGTTATCCTCTAAGACTTACATTTTATTTTCCCAATAATTAATTAATGGGTTGTTAATTAATCCTTTAGTAGTGGAATACTTTAGTAGTGGAAAGAATGAAGCAAACCACAGTCTGAGTCCCAGTTCTTCCAAGAAATAGCTGTGTGATCTTGTGCAAAATTTTTCTCTGATCAAGAACCTGTTTCTAATAGGGCAAGAAAACTGATGCGTTGGCCTATTTTGGGGATGTCAAGGAATACAGGGTGTGTGTCTTGTGCCTGGCACTTAGAAGTACTCAGTGAATGGGAAGAGTTGTTAGAATTTCTAAATTATTTATTTTGATAACATGTGATATTGATCCATGGAGATGAAAATCTCTTGGGGTTTACATTTATCATCATGTTTAATGATCAACTTATTAAATGGCTCCCCCAAATCAAATCTTTGGGACACAACAGGAACACTGCTCATTATTCCTTTAGAACCAGCAGAGATGGTTCTTACAACTAAGGAGCAAACTACCCTATTGCTGAGACAAGTAGAATATTAAGGAAGGTGTTATTTTCAGGGATGAAAGCTGGTCCATAGTCTAACAGAGAAGGGTAAATATGCTAACATCATCTTTCTGGAAGCTGGTCAAGATCTTTTTGAAAATCTGTAACAAAAATGTTCATAGTTCAGTGCTGGCCTATTGGATTCTGAGGAGAGTAACTGGGCTATAAGACTGGAAGGATGCACACATCCCTTTGGTCTAGAATAGTAAGAGAAGAGGCCATGGGTTCCTTAGTGTTTCCTCTGACTGCAGGAATTGTTTAGTGTTCTACTCAACTTTTTTACCCAGGAAACTTCTCTGGACTCTTAATCCTTTGGCAAGTTTAAGAGCCAGTTAGATAGGCTGCATTAGCACAGAAGGAACATTCAATGTTAATGGAAGGGGAAAAAAAAGAAAGAAATATATATTATATATTATATATTATATATTATATATTATATATACACACACACACACAAAACATTGTGTTTGTGTGTGCATTTTCCACCTAGATACATTTAGTCAACAGAGTAACATGAAAGCGCATATAGTGAATATTTTCTAAGGAAGATCTAAGTTGGTAGATATTTTATTCTCAACTGCTGCTAAATTCTCCATTCTGGATAGAGTAGGGAGGACATAACTTACCTGCTTGAGATCTTCATTATGGGGATGCCTGGGTGGCTCAATCAGTTAAGTCTGCCTTCTGCTCAGGTCGTGGTCTCAGGGTCCTGGAATTGAGCCCCATGTTGTGCTCCCTGCTCAGCAGGTGTCTGTTTCTTCATCTCCCTTTTCCTCTGCCCCTCCCCCTGCTCGAGTTCTCTCTCTCCTTCTCAAATAAATAAAATCTTTAAAAAATCCTTGTTAAATGACATTTTAAGCTGTATTTGGAATAAGCTTAGATTTACAGCTGGGCAGGGACACATTTTCTTCACATAAAGAAATTCTAGACCAGGTGTGGGCTGGAGAGTTTATGACCTCCCCGGAAAGTGGAGCACCACAAAGTCACGATGCCTATTAAGCTTACAACCTCAATAGATCAAGTGATAACAAATGTTTCAGATATCATTTTTTCCTTATCAATTCTAAGCTTCATCAGAAGTACTAAAACAGGAAATTATAAATTATTGATAGCTGTATTTGAATAGAATCAGATGCAAATGGTACTCTTTGAGTTTTACATTTCAATCTATTGCTTTAGGAGAATGATGCTACCAAAGATGTTGTATCATCCTTGCTGTTTCTCCTTAAGTCTGACACTTAGGTTAGAGGTAGAAACTGTCACTGTCTCAGTTACTTTCCAACAGTTAAAAGACTCCTTAAACAGATAAGTAAGCTTTTAGTTGACTTCCCTGCTTGACAATGTCATTAGCTGGATACTGTACTTTGTCTTCCCCTAACATGACAGGTGGCTGAGAAATCTGTCTGTTAACCCTCTCAGGAGCATCTGTCACTTGCATAAAATCACTTCTTCCCACTTTCTGAAATATGTTTGTTACTTTCTTCAAAAAATATTCCATATGGCCCCTTTAAGAAATTAAGTTTCTTAAAGTATTTTAAGGGTTGATTTCTAATGTTCAGTTTTGCATTAATTCATTTTCAAAAGTGGCCTCAGTTCCAGTTCATTTTATTATCAGAGAAAGAGTAAGGGTTTTTTTGTTTGTTTAAGATTTTATATATTTGAGAGAGAGAGAGCACAACAGGGGGTGGGAAACAGACGGGCAGAGGGAGAGGGAGAAGCAGGCTCTCTGTGAGCAGGCAGCCAGATGTGGGGCTTGATCCCAGGACCCTGGGATCATGACCTGAGCTGAAGATGGATGCTTAACTGATTGAGCCACCCAGGTGCCCTGAGAGAAAGCATGTTTTTATTTTGCTAAAGGGAGAAGATCTGTTATGAATATGCCACCCCACCCTCTGATACACTTCCTTTTGGTTTTTAGAAACTAAAAATGGACAGATATATGAAACCAATGTTGTTTAATATTAAAGCCATCAAAGACAGTATGAGAGTTTCTGTAAACATTTTGGTTATTCTACATTACTATGAATACTTTAGAAGGTTTCAAGTTTTGAAATTAAATCATGTACAACTCAGAGTCATCTAAGTTACTGAGTGAGCACAATGGTTTCTGAAGACTCTGAAAGACCTGTAGAGCTCTTCAGTGCCATAAGGTCATGGTTATAGTCAAACCCTCTACCCAGCACTGAGTTCTCAAGAAGCATGAGAAATAAGAATGAAGCTTGACTAGTTCTCCTGACAAATGACCCACAGTGTTTCTTCCAAATCAGTCTGCAATACCCATTACCCACATATTCAACTGTGTCATTTGTCTTTCCTCAAAGTAGAGTACAAAGTGTATCATACCAGCTCTGCTCCATCCTTCTACTCCTACGACTCCCACCAAACAAAACAGGTAATTTGAAATTTTCAGTGGTTCAAAATGACAAAGAGATTTCATTGTATTAAATGGTCTCGATGTGCTGGTTTCTTGCATAACTCACACAACAGCATGATACAGACCATGAATCAGTCACCTCATACTATTATGTGAAAAGGAAAACAAAATACAAAGCATTGAGCATTTTTCTCAGCATGATTATCATGTGTTCAGAAAAGTTAAGAGACTTGCCCAAGGTTACATGGATTGGAAGGATACTGGGGATTTTCCAAAAACAGAGAAGAGGAAACAGGAATTATGGTTACCTTAAAGGGTCCTGGCCTGGGCAGCCTGGGTGACCCAGGGGTTTAGCGCCTGCCTTCAGCCCGGGGCATGGTCCTGGAGACCCAGGATCAAGTCCCACATCGGGCTCCCTGCGTGGAGCCTGCTTCTCCCTCTGCCTGGGTCTCTGCCTCTCTTTCTCTCTGTGTCTCTCATGAATAAATAAAATCTTTAAAAAAAGGGTTTTTTTTTTTTCAGAAACAGGGGGCAAGGGGAAGTCCTATAGTAACCCTAAGATTCCAAGCATAGGAAGAATTATTATGCTGAGAATAGATTTTGCTTGTATTACTTCCTCACCCCAGAGAATCAACACACTTAAAATGTAGCATGATGAAATCAGTTTAAGTACAGTTTCTAGAAAGCATCTTTTCAAAAATCTACATAATGGCATAGGATAGTAATAGCCTCAGTAGTTCTCTGAGTGAATGAATGGCTGAAATAGGTTAAATGAAGGGCTGAGTAAAACAGAAGAACTTCAAATAAGATGGCTCTCTCTGCATCTACTATCCCCTCTACTGGAATGGTTTGCCCTCAGATCTATACATGGCTCTCTCACTCACTTCATTTAGATCTCTGAATGACATTGGAAAAATGGCATTTAATAAACTGTCACCTCCCAAAAATGGTTCCACTGGCCATTCATTCAGAAGTGGTCAATGGAATTTCTGGAGAAAGACAAATATGGCAGGACTCTATTTGCCTGATTTCCTCCTCTTTTTGGTACTGTTGCTCTAGCAGCTTTGGTAAAATTCAGGAAATTGCAGCAGAAAGGACCCTTGAAGCAACCCCTCCTCCAACAATTTATTCCCTTGCTGCTTCATTTTTCTTCATAGTCATTATCACTACCTGAAATTACAGAATACATTTGTTTGTTTACTAGTTGACTGTCTACCTCCCCTGTTAGACTATACACTCTGTGAGGGCAGGGATGTCTGTCTTGTCCAACTCCCAGTGCCTAAAGCATTGCTTGGCAAGTAGTTAAGTGCATGACACACATGTTTTTGAAAGAATGAACAAATCTCTAGCCCCAAGAGTCTTTGAAACTTTTGTTCTAATAAGGCCTGCCCATGTCTTCTGCCTATTTCCTAATGAATAGAAAAGACCTCGGTGAGCTCCCTATCCCCCCGACCCCCCATATGAATGCCCTTGGAGAATAGACTGGATTCATGGAATATGAATCAGAAGCCCTCTAGCTTAGAGAGGAGGCATCCACCTCTTTTCTGTAAGGGAAGCTTCCATTGCAGAGAAGGGATAGTCCCAGGCTTTGATGTCCCCAAGGGGAGGGGAAGTATTCCTCTGCAGGCTACCTCTGCAGCTCTGAGAAGGCACCCATGGTGGTCAGCGGTGGAGAAGAGTGTTTACCATTGCCTTGGAACCAGGTGGAAGAACTGCAGGTGTGGTGAAGTGGTCAAAGTGTTGGGTGAGTCTCAACATTCCTGATAGTTTAGAGACACTGCTTCATTTGGGGGATATGGATCAAAGTGTTTAAGCAGAGGGTACTCTAGGTAACTCATGACTGACCCCACCTGGACCTATCTGTGCCTAGAAGAGACAAGATACTGACTTTTTATGATAATCTGTGCCTGTGCTCCATTCAGATCAGGGAAGTTCTGGGCTTGGGGCCTGGGCATTGTCAATATTTTTAAAAGCTTTCCAGGGGATCCCAATACACAATCAGGTTTAAGAACCACTGGACTGAAGTGAAATAGAAATTTCATTACCCATATTTGGAGCCCATTCATTTTTCCAAGGATTTGGCTCCTTGTGGAGGAGGAAGACTATTTTCAGAAATATGAGAACACTGCACAAAACCAACCCTACACACTTTCACACAATCTACATTTCATCGTATCATTTTATTTCTGTTGAGAGAGCTTCAAATTTCTTCATCTTTCTGAGCATCCTTATGCCACAAAACAGACAGCTAAGTTCATACCACCACCAATAGAGTTTCTGGAGAAAGACAAATATGGAAGAACTCTATTTGCCTGATTTCCTTCTTTTTGGGGGTCACTCTTCTAGCAGTGTTGATGAAATTTAGGAAATGGGAGCCCAAACGGCCCTCAATGCAACCAGCTGAGATCCTCCGTTGAGGATAAGGTTTTCTAAGTCGCAATAAAATATTAGATTTCCATACGTCTCCACTCCTTTCAGAGAAACCACTGCATCTGTGAAGAGTGCCTGCTGGTTGTATAACCTGGTGTGGTTTCCCAAGCGCACTATATGTATAAAGGGAGAGTCTGTAAAATGTAAAAAAGCTTGAGGTCAAGCAAGCTGGATGCATGCAGGTGAGACAAATCCCACCCCAGGTGCCTCCCTTTTCTCTAACACAGACTTTGAAGACTTTGAAGAAAGGAACTCCTTCTCCACCGTGTATGGGAGATTGGTAATTAACGAAATTTACTTTTGTAGAAACACTGATGCCAGAATTTTTACATTTGGTTTTTTTTAAAGATTTTATTTATTTATTCATGAGAGACATAGAGAGAGAGAGAGAGGCAGAGACGCAGGCAGAGGGAGAAGCAGGCTCCGTGCAGGGAGCCTGATGTGGGACTCGATCCTGGGTCTCCAGGATCACACCCTGGGCTGAAGGTGGCACTAAACCGCTGAGCCACCCAGGCTGCCCCCGAATTTTTACATTTGAACATCTCTTCTTGACAACAAGCAATGCTCACTTTTAAACAAGGAACATGTGATTTTTCTTAACAAATCTTGTTGGCTTGCTTCAGTTTGCTCATTTTTCCCCTTTGTAGTAAGCACAAAGTAGATCTTTGCTTAATAATGTCACCATTACACTAAATGATTAAATGTCTGAAAGGAAGAGCTATGTTTTCTAAGTTTGTGTGTGTGCGTGCGTGTGTATGTGTGTGTATGTGTGTGTGTTTGGGGATCTGGGAGGGAAAACAGGATCTGTGTCCTGGATTGTCATTGTAAACTCAGTTGGAGTTAAGAAATCCCAGTTAACTGGCAAAAGTAACGTATCACCTTCAGAGGATGTCTAAAAAGATGACAGTGACAGTTATTGAACACCATGTGTCAGGCACTGTCTTAATTATTTCACATGTATAATTTTATTTAATCTTCCTAGCAAGCCAATGAGGTAGAAACTACTGTTATACCTACATTACAGGTGAGAAAATAAGGCACAAGAAAGATTAGGTACCTCGCCCAAAGAAGCAAACGATCGTGATTCAATGGTGTCTGGCAGTAAAGATATCTAATGCATCTTTCTGGTGCGAGTCCTCCCAGAAAACTCCATGAATTTCTGATGAACAATGTGAGCTGCTTTATAATCTGGCCCTGACTCACTCTCCTCTCTCCCCTCCAATCCCTCACAGAGATCCTACTGCAGTCTAGTGCATTGACTCACTCAACTGCAAAATGGAATGCTTTCCATCCTCTTGCCTTCTCTCTTCTGTATCAAAATCTACCCATCTTCAAGCATCACTTGTTCCACAAAGCCTGGTCCCAACCGCTCAAGGACAACCAGCTGTAGGAATCTCGTGTCCCCTTAATTCCATAAAACACTCCCTTTCCTTATGAAATATTGTATGTCTTTATCACTGATACATCCGTCATATAAGCATATTTTAAGCTCCTTCCTGAATAAGCACAATACCTTGCAAACTGCAGATCCCTCATCGAAATGCTCTATTGTTTCTCAGACTAAAAAAAAGTTCAGATTATCTTATGACGTTTGCAGAGCACACATGTAATCAACAGAGAACTGTTAAGGACAGAGGAGAACTATGAAGTTTGCCTTGACATACACAGAATTCTGTTCCAGCAGCTGCTGGAAGATGTCTCTCCATTCAGTTACCAGCACCGGACTTTAAGTTGGTTTTAAACTGGAGGGGCTTTGATGGCTGCTCTCTCCCCTGGAGTGCTATGACAGGTCTGACCGGCAGCATGGAGAGTCTCTGCATGCATGTTTCCATCCCAGACACAAGCATAAGCAGCGCCAAAGCATTATATTCTAATTTTCTGAGCCTCAATATGACAGGTGGTAGACACTTGCACAGCACTAGAAGAACTGCTAAACACGGAGCCACACATTTGAAATATGCAGGAACAACAAATCGGATTCTTGAATCCGTGTCAAGAGAGTGTTCAAAACCGCAGCCCTGAATGACAGAGCCAAGTGTTATGCTAGTGAACATAAAATCCCCACCTGGGAAGCCCCAGGGTGTCACCTACACACGCAACAATGCAGAATTCAGGATCTTCCTTTAAGTAAAGACGAAGGTGAAGGCAGAAAATGATTATGCAGTGTAATTCCCCTTTGCTTCCTCCCATTACACAATGAGTAACTGTCCTCTCTGTGTGAACTATTAAAATAAGAAGCTTCTGCTAGTTCTTCTTTGCAAAATAAGAGAAGGCATCAAACTCCCGTTTTATAGGCATGGAATCTTTTTCATAATATAAAACCAAATGGAGAAAAACAAGACTATCAGCAGGGGAAAATTACCCATGACAATTAAACAATTGCTGCAGACAATCTGTGGGGACCAAAGGCCTGGAATACTCCATCTTCGGATGCAAAATTTATTTATGCCTGAACTTTCTTTATGGACAACTGCTGAGGGAAAACGACTTGCTTCCTTTGCCTGACAAAGAAAATTTCAGTGGCTGCTCTCTAACTTTAATTTCCAGAGAGCTAGAGATTGAAACTGCCGTCTGTAGAACAGCTTTTGTTCAATTTGAGGACCACATCACACGGCACAGTTGAGTAACGTGCCGTGAAGGGGTTATTGCCCAGCTATCAGGGTCTCCGGGGTGCGATGTTTATTACGTGTGCTTTCTTCCTCTAATCCTTGATGAATGCCCCTCCCGACATTAAGGACCCGCAAATTGTCCTTACTGACACAGATGCGAGACTACGAAAACATGTCTACTGTGAGAGGGATGACTGGGGAATCACCTAATAGAAAAGACCAGAAAAAAACAGACAATGGTTGACCTTATCACATTCCAAATGAATGTGCCGGTCCCTCTTCTAACTTAACTCTAATTAACCCAGGCACGCACTCACCACTTGCATTTCTAGCGCAGACTGTGAGCTGCTGCAAACTATTAGCCAAAGTCCTCTCTCCTTAAGCTAAAAGGGCTCTGCCCAGCGGCTTCAGTAACAGCAACAATGGAAAGATAGATTGCAGGTGCATACCTTAACCTCCTGATTGGTAAAGACCTCGACATCCACCACACAGGCAACCAGAGTGGAAACATCACAGTCCATGCTAGGGGCTGGCATTCCCCCTCCCGAATTTTCAGTCAAGAGCTCGGCGACCTCAGAGCTGTGCGTGACGGGAAGAGCCTCCAGGTGGATGTGGCCGTGGCCGGCCCGGGTGTCGCCTTGCCCTGGGGATCGCCGGCGCTCGGCACCTGGAGCCCCACTCCCTCTGCACGCACGCAGCCCGCGTCTGAGGCTGCACAGCAGAGTAATGAACGGCCCGGCTCTCTCATGGCAATGACATCACCACCAAGACTGACACGAGCTGAAGCTATTTTTTTCCCCCAAGCCTTTTATCTCTAGGCAGTGCAGTGGAGCAAATTGAACATGATTATGTGCTAAATCTGAACTCAGACTAAATCAATTCAGGCAGCGTTAGCTAGGAACTGAGTCATAGCTGTTGTTTCAGCCGAGTGCTTATGTTTGCAAAAAGCAAGGGGGAGAATCTGACACGAGAGGCTCTGCATTGGGAGGGTGGGTAAATAATTCTGCAGATGAGCCTCCTGAGGTTAAGGTGTGACAATTTTCTGCCTCAGAGATGAGCAGGAAGTTGAGGCATTTTGCAAATTGCTTGGCCCCTGTTAATTGCTCTGTGCCTCTCGGAGCAGCCACACATGTTCCGGGCATCCTAATGCATCCCGGGCACAAGCTGAATAGAAATCCGTTCTTGGAGTGACTGAAGAGCTGGTCGTCAGTCATTTAGGTGGCCTGGTAGGAGAAGATAATTAGAGGCTTCTGAAATTCTGTTTGAGGCACGTAAGTGCAGACCAGTAACTCTAAAAGCACCCTTCCAAGCATGAGATTTCAGGCTATCGCCAAGGTCATTCAAACCAAAAGCCATCGTGGAAAAGGAGCTACAGAAAACGTCTCATGCAGGGACAGATGGCAGAGTCTAATGGGCAAATGCACTGATGTGGGTCATTGTCAGAGCCTCGGGGCTCTATTTCGCCTGAGACTTGAATGTGTCTGGTTGCTTTTTTGGTCTTTCTTCCTGAGTGTGAATTGCTGAGGAGCAGGGCCATGGATAATTCACCTTTATATCTGAGACTTTAGTGGAGTGGAAAAAGAAGGCAATAATTGTTTAATGAATCAACCAAACAGGAATAGCCTTCTTTGACGGCAGGAGTGAGCAAAGAGAAAAGATCAGATTCATTTTTATTTTATCATTAGTTGTAAAAGTGCCAGTAGAACTCACAAACATTCTAGCAGGATCTGATCCCAGCAGGAGTGCAGTTGCATCTCTGGTGGCCATCAGAGAGAGGGTCATGATTTGCAACAGATTGGTGCCTTTCTAATACATGATTGGACAAAGCGTTCCAATTCTGCATGCAGATGAGAAAGATGATTTTCCAGACTAAAAGTACAAGTTTTATGGTTGGGTCTCATCAGATTACATTTGGACCTAGTGTTTCCCTTCAACAAGAGATTTCCCACACTAAATGAAAACAGTCTGCAAATACAAATATTTAGATGGATGAAATTGTGTGTGTGTGTGTGTGTGTGTATCTGTGTGGCACTTACTATGTTATCCAGGGCACTATCGAGAATATGAAGTCATATTATGCATATAATTTAACTGTTATTGAGTGATGACTATATGCAAAGCTCTGCACCAGATGCTCTTAAGGATAAAACGATGAATTAGCAAAATTCACTATCCTCATGGAGCTTAAAATCCAGTGGAGGAGATAAGACATGGAGACACACATCTATACAATGAGGCAGTGGCAGCTGCGATGGTGGCTGAGGAGCTACAAGACAGCATTTAGTGGCAGCACTGGAGAAAAAGCAATGGGTAATGAGAGCAGCTGTGGCAGGTGAGCATCAAGGAGAACGTGGCCTCTGCTCTGATCTTGAAACATGGGTAAGGGAAGGGGTGAGGCCACGTTCTCCTTGATGCCCATCAGACGGGGGCAGCAGACTAGAAATGCTCGGGCCAAAAAAAGAATATGTTATTTGAGGTGCAAGGCACACTGGAGCTTAAATTTGACTGGAGCCAGGGGGAGACAAGGGAGTAAGAACCAGATGACTCAAAGCCTTGACATATCCTTAGTGTCCACCCAGTTGACCATGGAATGCCAGGGAAAATTTCTGAGAAGGTAAATGGAGTTTATGTACACACAAATACAGTAAAAGTGTAATGTATATACAATGATGAATTAATTTTGAATACCACTGACATCTGTTCAAGGGTCAAAACAAAGACATAGCTATTATTTTCATATGCCATGGTGTAAGCTAAACTTGACTTTTTTTAAAAGTTTCATACCAGTGGCATGCTGGTGAGTGTCCAACAATAAGCTCTCTGAAAAGTCCAATGTGCAGTGTTTGCTGATTTCTGTGGTGTAAATATTCTTATCATGGCTGATTTCAAGCAACTAATGATATAAAAGTCATTCGAACGTGAAGCTTGGAAGTGATGTCTATGGTCGTTCACATCAGCTGATCGGGCTGCTTCCAGACCACCACTGTTTCAGTCCTGAAAACATTTCATCTGCAGAGGAGGTTAGGTCCAGCATGCATGTCCCGAGCCCATCAAGGAACAGCAAGGCTGTAGGAGTAGCGCACTGTAGTCACTGGGATCTGTGCATTCTTTCACACTTTCTATTTAGGAAAGAGCTAGAAAGGACTCACATGTGTTATTTCAAGAAAAAGAGCCCTGCTATGATAAGTCTTGGCAGGAGGACGTTAGTCTATCCAGGAAGCAGACCCACTCAAAATTGTAAAATAAGTATATTCTTCTGATGCATCCATAGTTTCTCCCTTCTGATTTGTTTCTGCACTGAAGATTCCTTCCTGTGCTTGAGCAACCACTAGCTTTATGCTTTCCTCTTTTAAAACCTCTTTTCAAGGATGTAGCTTTCAATTCATTTATATTAGCATGAAATGACTGGTAACATCACAGAGGAATCTGTATTTTAACAAGGGGACCAAATATTAAGTCGAGTAAATAGTGTTTTAGGGTGGAATTATATGCATTGAGAGGGCATACAGTGATTCTAAAATAAAATTATTGGGTTTTTAAAACAGGTTGGTTCAACAAATTGGATATATAATACAATTCAATTGCCTATACAAAAGCAGTCATTTTCCTATAGACCAGAGCCTCTAGGGGGCTTCCTTGTTAAAAGACTGTCCTGTTTTTCTAGATAGAATGTACTTTTTATAGCTGGGGGATGATTGACAGGCTTGGAGGCGTCTGGGATATGTATATAAGCACCCAGGCTGGTGACTATAAGGCCCTACATACCCTGGCTCCTCCCTGCTTTCCCATCTCATCTCATATTTTCTTATGTGCTCTCCATGTCCCAGATCCACAGCCTTCTTGGCATTCCAAAGACGTGCCAAGCTCTTTCTCATCTCAGGGTCTTTGTACTTGCTATTGCCTTTGTCTGAACATATCCAGACCTCTTCAGGGCTCAATACTTCCTATCCTCTATCTCTCAGCTCGGATACCATCTCCTTGGAGAAACTTCCTGATCACCTAAAATAAAATGTGTACACAGGCATGCACATACACATGCACACACATAATCAATCACTATCCCAGCATCTTTGCTTTAATTTTGCTCATAGCACTTTTCACTCTCTGAAATTACAGTTCACTTATTTATTATTTATTGTGTGTTCCCCCAACTAGAATTTAATCTCCACAAAAGCAGAGATTTTTGCCTATTCTGCTCACTGCTTATTCTCAAGGGCTAGAAGAGTGCCTGACACTTAGGAGGCACTCTATTAAATATCTGATGCATGAATGGATGAGTAAATGAATGAATGCATCTTAAAAGACAAGTAGAGGGACTCAACCCAAAACAGGTGCCTCCTGTTCCAGGAGTTTTCGGAAGGTCTTTGCAGGAAGGTATATGGGCATGAAGTTTAGTGATCACCCCCATTCCTGACAGCTGAACCCTGGCACAGCTCTGCTCAGGAGCACCCTGCCCAGCTGAAGTGGTGATAAAATCTTAAGATTTATCCAAGCCACTGCTCTTCTAATGATTGACCATATTAAGAAAGTGGATGCAACATGATACAGAAGCCTTAGGCAAAGATCACTTTCCTGCCCCTCTGGCCAGGCAAATCTTACAGTCACCTCTAAGTGGGCAGGAGAAGATGTGTACCTCTCAGAGGCAGTAGCCAAATCTGCCTTGCTAGTGAGCACAGATATTCCCATGATAGCTATGAGGTATCAAAGACTTAGCTCCTTCTATGTGTCTTTTGGGACCACTTGTTTTTAATGTTTATTACAGTAAACTACATACATATTCAGAACAAGAGAGAATATAATAACAAGCTTTCCCATACCCACAGCCAGGTGTGAGAATAACTTTAGGAGCCAATCTTGCTTCCTGTCTACCAGTGGGTCTCGGAGTGTGGTCCCGACCAATGGCTTTAGCATCATCTGGAAACTTGTTAGAAAGGCAAACTCCTGAGTCCCACCCAAGACTGAATCAGAATCTCTAGAGGTGAGGCTGGTGTCTATAGTCTAATAAGCCCTCCAGATGACTCCAATGTCAAGTCTGAAAATCACTGCCACATGTCCCCACTCGCTTCCAATTATTTTGAAGCAGATGTCTGGCATCATATCACTTCAAATGTAAATATTTCAGTATATATATATCTCCAAAAGATAAGGGCTCCTCTTTGGAAATCACAATACCTATTATCACACAACCCAAAAAGAAAGACTCCTTCTTCAGTTCATCAAATATCCTGCCAGTGTGAACATTGCTCCAAACTACCGATGTTCTCTTTCTTCTCATCTGCTTCCTGATCCCTCCTCAGTCCTATCCTGCTGTCCCCTTCCTTCCTTCTTTCCATCACTTGTTAAGTTTCCTCTATCTTTCCTCCAGCTAATTCAGATTCTATTTCTCACCTGAGCAAGCAAACATCCTAAACACACACCAACAGGCTTCAATGAGCTTTGTTCACATTACTCTTATGAGCAAAGTGGAGCATTTGCTCCCAAAGTTAAGAGCCTTCTGCATTTCTTCTTTTTCTGTGATACCTCACTTAGGTCTGGTCATCATAGGTCAAACACATTCTCACCCCAGGTCTCTTGCAGGTGGCCTTCCTTGCCATGTTCCCCATCTAAGCAGGGCTAACTCCTCCATAGAAGGTAGGTCTCTGCTCAATAGTCCACATCAAAGAAGCCTGCCCTCATCTATCTCTTGCCAAGTAGCACCCTCTCACTATCTTCTGCCTCTGTTTTATTTCTCTTCAAAGTACTTATCACTAACTGATGGTATACATTTATTTGTTTAGTTTCATTTTATCTCTACCATAGGAATGCAAGCTCCATGAGGGCAGGACTCCAGTACCTTGTTCACTGTGGTTTCCCTATGTGCCTACGATGGGGCCTGGTGCAAAATGAAAGCTCAACAACATGTGTTGGGTGAATGAATAATTGAATGAGCTAAATCCCTTTGCTCTGAGTGCCAGCTGAGGACAGGTGCTGCCAGGGACATGGACAAGACATAAGTGTATAAAATGGGTCCCTGTGAAGGAGAATGACCCTGGGAAGGGAGAGTGAGCCCAGTGAAGGTGCCTCAGGTCATTGGGCAATGGGGATGGTGACGTGGGGGCAGGAAATGTCCATAAGAAGTGAGAGAGACACTGAGAAGGGAGAAGGGACACAAAATCAAATGTCCCAATCTATAGCAGCCAGCCCCATGCTATGTGACAGCTGCAATGCCCTCATTCAGGTTCAAGGACAGCCATTCCACCACTGCCCAGTTAGTACCTACTGAGGTCGTACACATCTCTGACAGCTAATCTCCAACTGGCACTCTGAGGAAGCCATCATCATTTCTTCTTTGCCTTGTTTTCTTCCCCGGTTCCCAGGGTCTTATCCCTGCTTCGATTCCCCCCTTTAAGAAGACATATCTCTCCTTTCAATCCTCTGCATCTGAATTAGATGGTTCATTTTATATGAGGCAGCGCTATGCCTAAGAAGCTGACATACTTGAAAAATGACAGGGATGGAAAGAAATAGGGTGTGTGCTTAGCATTCCTGTCTTTGGACATTCAATTCTCTGGGACCTGCTCCTCCTCCTTCCATCCTGGAGTCATCTGAGGTGGCCCTCATCAGATCAAGCCAGTCAGAATTTTTGTGAGGATTTTCCAAATCAAAACTGGGTCAGGAGAATATCAGTGTTATTTTAGTATTATTCTAACCGATGCCTCCCTCTTTCCACAAGCTAATTCTAATACTATTTCTGTCACTGACAACCAAAAAAAGTTCTAGCTAATTCACACACACACACACACACACACACACACACACACACACACCTCGATTAAATAACAGGGGACAATAAAGTAGGAGTCATTCATCAGGTTTTCCAATTGCCTCGTTGAAACTACCCCCCTTCCCCATTTACATTAGAGGTGGGGGGATTGTTACCAACCTAAAGCCCTTCTGAAGTAACAACAGGAGTCCCAGGATGGATCTTTCCAAATAAAACCTTACAGAATCAGCTTTCCATCTCCGATGGTTTTGCCTTGTTAATCCCCTTTTCAGGTTTTGGAACTATCTAACTAGTATTAGGTCACCTCCTTTGAAAATCTGCATACCGGTCTGATACCTCCCTCTACTTGCAATGTCATATTTATTATTTTATTGTGTCTCAGTTGCAACTTGGAATTTACCATCCTGTCACACATCATTTAATTAGGGCTAACCTAATCATTAGCATTGTGTTATTTAAGCTTCACAATAGGCCCATTTAGAGAGTGAGGAAGTAATTTGCCTCAGGTCAAATAGCTAGAGAGTGGTAGACCTACCTTAAATCCAAACCACTTATTTCCAAAGTCTGAACTCTTAACTTTTCTGCTATATAAACTTTCACATTCTGAAGGACAGAACATGAACACATCTGCACTCTTGAAAGCATTCTAGTAGTGATGTGAAGGTTAAATTGGAAAGTATCAAAGTCAATCTTCAAGAAGATGATGCCAGTGACAAGAGTGGGTTTCTTATAGAGATGAAAGATTCTACCTACCAGCAAAATCAAGAAAGCCTTAGGGCGCCTGGGTGGTGTACTCTGTCAAGCTATTGACTCTTGGTTTTGGCTCAGGTCATGCAGGGTCCTGATCTCAGGGTCATGGGACTGAGCCATGTGTCAAGCCCTATGTTGGGTTCTGTGCTTAGCATGTAGTTTGCTTGGTACTCTCTCTCTCTCTCCCTCTTCCTCTGCCCTTCCCTTCTGTGTTCTCTCTCCCAACCTCCCTCTCTCTAAATAAATAAATCTTTTTAAAAAATCAAGAAAGCCTTTACGAAAGAGGAGGGCATTTGATATGGATACTGGGTAGAACTAAGATGGATCCAGATCTTATGAGAAAGGTTAGGGGTTTAAAGAGCAGTGTATAGGCCATTTAGTTGGAATGGGAAGTGTGAAGAGGGCCATAGGGAGTTATAAGATCTGAAGGGAGGTCATGGCCACATAGATGAGGACTTTGAATGACAGGGAAAATAGTGAGTATATTTCACTCAGTAAAGTACGGAATCCTTCAAAAGATTATGAAAATATCTGTGCATTAGGTTGAATTGGAATGAAGACAGACTAAATTTTCATAATCCAGACTCTTGCCAGAAGGCACTGAGGGGCTGAATTATGGAGTTGGAATAGTAATGTAAGGAAAAGGGTGGATATAAGAAACACCATGGAGATAGAATGTTTAGGATTTAACAGTTAATTGGCTGCCAAAGTGATGGTCTAAGGATGGGGAATAACCCGAGGGAGGCAGGTTCGAGATACCAGAAAAAAAGAGAAAGGGAGGCAAGGAGAGAAGGAAATTCTGAGGTTCCAAGTCTGGGTAGATAGTGGTAACTTTATCTGCAATAACTTAGGTATGTCAGTGACAAGAGTAAAATGTGATCAATTTTATATATCCATGACAGATACAAGTTCACAGTTGTTCATTTCAATCTTTAGATAATATCATTAATCTTTACATTAGCAAAAAAAAAAGGCAAATAAAAGAAGGGTAAGGGTAAACCCTGAGATTATGACTTGTAGTGATAATAGGTGCTAGTCTTTATATATATATATGTATATATATATACATACATATATATATAGATATAGATATTAATCAGGAATGGACATTACTGCAAAACTGTTCTAGTTCTGACTTGTCAAAACTCTAGAAACATGCCCCCCCACCCCAGCCCATCCTCCTTATGTTAAAACCTAAGACATGTGAAAAATAACATGCAAATCTATGAACAGTCATCATTCTGCACAACTACCTACCCTCTTTTAAAAAGGCTGAGGCTTTAGTCTGACATGTAAATACATGAAAGTATTTGATAAGTATTACTTTTTATTTGAAAATAACAACTTATGAAGCACAAAAATACTTCTGGAAAAGCAAACGTACCATTTTTGGAGCTGAACTTCTAATCTTCCACCCAAGTCTGCTACTCTTCCTGTATTTTCCGTTTCAATTGTGACACCTTTCACCCAGTCATCTTGCATCACAACCCCAGTCACCTTTGATTTTTTCCATTGGCAGCCCAAAGGGCTGGTTAATCCAGAGTCTCAGTGAAGCTGTCAAAGGGCCCTGTCTCTCTGACTCTGTCTTCTGAAGGTCAATGTCATTCCAAAACTGATTGCCAGAATAGCTGTCAGTAGCAACCACTGGTATATTTCATTCCACAACTGGTCCATTTAAGTCACCTGCTCACCTCTGAACAGGACTATGGCTGGGGCAAGGAATATGCTGATTGGCTTAAGCCAATTTGGATCCACTCTCCAGTAAAAAGTGGTGTTGGTTTTCTTTGAAGTAAGGCCGCATGAGAATGGATGGATGTGCAAGCAAGTATCAGGGTTTGGAGGAGGGTGGATGCTGGATGAGTATCTGCCAATGTCTATCAGTGTTTCAATTTTATGCCTTTCAGAGTAGGCTTTTGGTTGCAAATGATAGAAACTGCTCTTGGCTAACTAGCAGAAAAATAGCATATAAGGAAGTTAGCAGGTAGGTCTTACAGAATTAACAATTTTGAGAAAGACCTTCAGAAATTAGGTTGTAATGAAGAGGGTCTAAACTGCAGAAGATAACCTCCAAGATGATGCTATAGGAACAAATGAAATAGGATGCTACCACTGGAACCCACAACCATCAAACTCATCACTTCTTTTCTGCTACCCTGAGTGGTATCTAACTGTTCCTGTGACTTTGTGTAATACTCTCTAATACTTCAGCTGGTGAAGCCTGTGTCATGTACCTAAGCCCAACTGCCAGGATATTTAGTTAGAGAAATGTTGGTTCCCATGGCCTCTTAGTAATAGGTGGTAGTTCCAACAAGGATCATAGAGAGGAGACTTCCTCAACATTGAACAGGGGTGGGATGCTGGACGGCTTGAAATTAACAAGGGTCCACTGTCAGCCTCCTACCTACTGTGCCTCCTCACCCACTCACCTTTTTATTTAATGCCGTTGGATTCATCTTTGTAGATTGAGGTCTGATATCACTCCCTTGGCTCAATATCTTCATTACTGGTAGAATTAAAAGTTCCTCTTTTTTTTTTTTTTCTAATATGGTAACACCAATCTACTTCTCCAACCATTTTTTTTCAACTGCTACTCTGCACATATCCTATTTTCCAAACGAACCGAACTTCTTGATATATGTCACATTACCAAAAGTACTCTGTTTCACATAGGTTGCCTCCTATCATTGCAATCATTCATTCATACACTCAATTCCTTCAATACACTCAATTCCTCGATTCCTTCCTTATTTACTGAACTGAGTATGACCCAGTACACAGGCACTGGTCATACAAAGATGGCAAGGCATTATCTCCTTTTCCAAGGAGGTCATGGTAAAGGTAGTAAAGAATTATAATATGATAGGACAAGCTAGGATAGAATAGAATATTACGTAATGTAAATTATATTTGCTACAAATGATGTTGCTACAAAGTAAATTTTGAACATAGGATAAGAAATATCTAAGTTTGTCACAGAGAGGGGGCATTTAAAGAAGATAAATTTAAAAAAAAAAAGGGGATCCCTGGGTGGCGCAGCGGTTTGGCGCCTGCCTTTGGCCCAGGGCGCGATCCTGGAGACCCGGGATCGAATCCCACATCGGGCTCCCAGTGCATGGAGCCTGCTTCTCCCTCTGCCTGTGTCTCTGCCTCTCTCTCTCTCTCTCTGTGACTATCATAAATAAATAAATTAAAAAAAAATAAAGAAGATTTCCCTAAGAAAGGAATATTTTGCTAAGCTTTGAAAGTTAAGTCATTTGCTAGTCTTCCAGAAGGGGAAGCAAGTAGGGAGGTGACTATTAAGTGTAGTTAGGAGCAGGGTGTTATGTAGTGAAGTATGAGAAACGATGAGTAGACTAATATTGCAGAAATTCCCAGGTGGAGTCAGATTAGGGGTAGACAGCCATGGAAAATGCACCTAGACTAGGAGGCAAAGGCCTGACTGATGAAGAGTTTTGTGAGTTATAGATAAGAAATTCAATTTTGTTCCAGAGGGGGAGGGAGAGAGGGAGAGAGAACCAATGAAGGCTATAACAGTAGCTTCTTGACTCTCCCTGCCTCTAATTTCACTGCTATTGTATCTTATCTTGCAAATGCTGTGCAGCCAGACAGATCTTTCTACTAAGGTAATATAATCATATTACTATCCATGAGAGTGGGGTGTGCAAAGTTGGAACCAGTACTATATATATATATATATATATATATATATATATATATATATATGAAAGAATATTAAGGAATCATTAAAAATCCAACAGGCAAATAGGTCTCTAAGACCTTGTGCTCTAAATACCTCATGCTACCTTAGTGAAAAGTCCGCCTCCACCACTAAAATAATGCACATTACTTCCATATACATAATGAACATAAATAAATTATAGCTTTTACCCCACTGTATGGTTTAAATGTTTTATTGTATACTCAGCACTCAGCATGTTGCTAAGCATAAAGCATACAGCAAGTAATCAAGATAATGTTTGATAAATGGATAAAAGAATTCCAGAGTGAAAGACAAAACGAGCTAATGCCATCCTCACTTCCTTTCGTGGATGGATTAGTTCTGAGTTGTAATACTGTAGCAACAGCTCTATATCCTTTAGACTTTGGTACTCAGCATGAAATTCCTTGCTCCACCACCCTATTCTTTAACTCCTCAAGCTTTGAAAGTCCTAGAGATTTACACTGGAAGAACTGAGAAGCATAGCCATGAAGTCTCTGAGGCATTTATGTGTATAAATAAAGAGAAGTGACTGAAAGCCCAGCAAAGGCTTGCACTCCTTCAATAGTACAGAACTGTAGTTTCCCATTAGGGCTACAGTTCCCAGTCCAAGGGTGGTCCTGTGACTGTTTTGTCCAATGGAGTACAAACAGAATTAATGTATGCCACTTTCAGGACCAGCCTATAAGAACTTTCTGCAGGACCCTCATTTCTCTTCTTTAAACTGATCTTTGGAGCCAAGTTTTGAAGATGGTAGAGCCTATGTCAGCCTAGGTCTCTGAATGACTGCATGGAGTACATTCCCATTCCCTTCATCATCATCCTCTACCACACTGCTAATTGGGTTTTACATGAGTGGAAAATAAAACTCTCTTCTGGTAAGCTCCTGAGATTTTAGAGCATATCTGGTACAGCAAACATCATCACCCTAACTGGTACAGCCTCCATGCATACATGTGTATGTATTAAAATACAGGGAACTGAGTGGGGAAAATTAGAGAGGGAGACAAACCATGAGAGACTCCTAACTCTGGGAAACAAAGGGTTACAGAAGGGGAGGTGGGGTGGGGTGGGGTAACTGGGTGATGGGCATTGGGGAGGGCACTTGATGGGATGAGCACTGGGTGTTATACTATATGTTGGCAAACTGAACCTACATAAAAACAAATAAAAAAATAAAAAAGAATAAAATTTGCTTGTAATATGTAAAGGAAAAGAAAAAATACATGTCAGTGCAAAATCCAATTTTATACAGAATCAAAAACAAAATGGGGATAGAGCCAGAAGTAAGACTATTTCATCCCTGAATGTGGAAAATCTTTCATTTTAAAATTTAATTTGAATGTCTTAAATTAGTAATTAAGTAGGTACTCGTATTGTTATTTGATGTATAATGGTCAGTATGTGTCAAGACAGAGACCAAGGGAAAAAAATGGAGTTTGATAAAAGAGCTGGAAAGCAAAAAGGATAAAATGAATAGGATCAGAAATGATTTTCTGGTAAAGTTCATAATTTTTTAAACAACTGACTTAGAAATAAACACTTATTATGAGTGGTTAGATTTCAAATAAAGAAATCTAGGATTTATATAATTTTAGGATTATATGTAAGAAACATAACTTAGAAATAATGAGAAATACATTATGATTATGTCACTGGATCTTGTCAAGCTTCAGACTGCTAATGCCCCACGCTTTAAGAAGATCTTGTCTGCCTAAAAATGTCATGTAGGGACATCAAATGGCTTGCTCTATATTTCTAAACATTCTAGGGCCAGCCTAAGAAGGAAGGCATATAAAAAAGTCAATGTTCTATCATAACTTATATCTTCTTTCATTTTACTTTCCCTTTTGTTGTGGTAAATAATAAAGCTAGAATAAAGAAAAGCAAAGAGGGAGAGGTAAGAAGCCACATGAAATGCACAAAAGAGAAGTTTCTGGTATGAAAAGATGTCAGGCTAATTATACACATTCATACCACAAAGATTGGGGTTTGGATTGGAGATGTCTATTGGGCATGGCAATACCTTTGGAAATTTCCAAAACTTTGAGAAATCACATTCTTTCTTTGACTAAGATATGTCTTTTGGGTGTTTCCATAGAATTAGGGTATCAAAAGTAGAGAAAATAGAAGATGGCTATGGAGGATTGGCTGTAGGCTCATGGAAAAAAAGGGAAAGAAATTTTCAGGTTACTTTTCAGGCAAGCCAGACTAGCTCATCAGGATATGTAAGAAGAGCCACAGGGAAAGGGCTATACAAAAGAATAAATATTGTGCATTTGGGTGGAGTTTTCTTTATGCTATCACTGGGACACCTGGTATGGAAGGCAAAGTGGAGAAAGATGTAGAACTCCAGCAGTGGAATCATAAATAAACTTATTAAAGAGAGAGTTTTCAATGAGCATGGCACTGTGATACGCACTTGAATTTTGGGTGCTGTTACTTTTGCTGGACTATAAATCAAGTTTTCATTACTCTGCTTGTAAAAATGTAATATGGGATAATCTTTTTTGGAATTCAAGAGGCTTTAAAAAAAGAAATAAAGCACATGGAGTGCCTGAGTGGCTCAGTTGGTTAATTGTCTGCCTTCATTCAGCTCAAGTCATGATCCTTGGGGTCCTGGGATCAAGCCCCACACTGCACTCCTTGCTCAGCAGGGAGTCTGCTTCTCCCTCTCCCCCCTTCCACTACCTTCTTGTGCTCTCTCAATGTGTGCTCTCTCTCTCTCAAATAAATTTTTAAAATATATAAATAAATAAATAAATAAATAAATCATACAGAAACTTCCACTTCCTATTAAATACAGAAAGTGCAAGAAACCATTGTTTCACTCTGTCAAAAATAAGCCACATGAACTATGAAATCACCAATTTTTAATCACCCCCATAAGAGATTTAATGAAAAACAAACCTAAGTGAACTATATTTCATAAAGTAATGAGCCCTTTTCATGAGAGAAGAAATATACATATGTTTTCATCTTTCATGTAATAGTGGAAAAAAAAAAAGAATTTACCAAAGGCAGGTATAAGGAAAGCCAAGACAAACGCCTCAAAAACTTTTATGGTTTCATGTGGGCTAGAATAATGGATTTGAATCCCAAAGAGTCCCAGACAAAGAGTGTGTTATAAAGTCAATACTTTATCAAGACCAAAACTAAAATAAAGAAAAACAGATTTGTGGGACACTATAATGTATTAAAGTATAAGTCCCAAAAGTAGAAGAGAGAAGGATGCAGAAGAAATATTTGAAAAGAAAATGGCCAAGATTTTCTGTAAATTCATCAAGGATGTCAATGTATACCTCCAAGAGGCTCATTAAACTTCAAGATGAGCACACTTAAACACAGTATAGTTGAACTCCTAAAATTCAAAACTAAAGAGAAATATTAAAAGGAAGAGGAGGAAAAAGACATATTACACACAGGAGAACAGCAATGAAAATGACAACAGACTTGTTATGAGAAATGATGGTGGCCATAATGCAATGGAACAACATATTTAAAGTAAAGACATAAAAGTGATTAACTATTGACCAAAATTTGTATATCTAACAAAAAATTACTTTCAAATGTGAAGGCAGACACTTATCTGATGTTTGTGAAAATGTCAAATAGTACAGACACTTTGGAAACAGTTTGGTAGTTCCTGAGAAAGTTAAATATTAGTTTAAAATATGGCCCAGAAATTCTATTACTAGGTGTTTACTCAAGAGAAATGAAGACATATGTTGGTGTAAAGGCATGTATGCAAATGTTCATAGTAGCATTATTAAAACAGTGAAAAATTAGAAACAATATAAATGTCTATCAGCTGGTTAATGGATAATCAAAATGTAGTATAGTCATATAATAAAATATATATTGTTCACCTGTAGAAAGGAATGAGTGAACTACTGACATGCTATAACATCATTAAGCCTCACAAACATTTGCTAAATGTAAGGAAGCAAAAGATCACATGCATGATTTCATTTATATGAAATGTCCATAAAAATAGATTAATGATTGCCTGCAGGTGTGGGTGAAAAGGGCACTGTCTGTAAATGGGCATAAAGAAACTTTTGGGGGGGGAATGAAAACATTCTAAAACTGGATTTGGGTGATGGTTGTACAACCCTAAAAGCTTACTAATAATCATTGAATTGTACATTTAAGATAGATGAATTTTATGGAATGTCATTTATGCCTCCATAAAGTTGTTAAACAATATGAAGACAAAATAAAGCAAAACATATTCAACAATAAAAAAGATTAAAAGAACTTATTCACTACTCATCTGAGCTACTAGAAATGATAAATAATATTCTTTCTATTGAAGGGAAGTAATCCCCAGTGGAAACCTAGATTGACAGAAAAGGATGAAAAAGTACTACAGGGGTAAATTTATGGGTAAATATACAAGACCTTTATATTATATTTAAAGTTTTTTTTTAAAGGTTTTATTATTTATTCATGAGACACACACACACACACACACACACACACACACACACACACACTCACAGAGAGGCAGCAACACAGGGAGAAGAAGAAGCAGGATCCATGCAGGGAGCCTGACGTGGGACTTGATCCTGGGTGTCCAGGATCAGGCCCTGGGCTGAAGGCAGCACTAAACCGCTGAGCCACCCGGGCTGCCCTATTTTAAAATTCTTTAAAGGATGATTCATTATTTAAAGTAATATAACAATAATGAATTGTAGGGTTTACAGCATATGCAGAAGTGAATTCTATGACAAGAGTACAATGATTGAGTAGGTGAGAAAGGAATTATGTTGTAATGTTCTTACTTTGTGAAGTAATATAATATTATTGAAAGTAGACTGTGATATACTAAAGATACATATTGTAGTCTCTACAATACAATCATCAAAAATAACACAAGGAGGACTAGCTAAAAAGTCCACAGAAAGGGATCAAATGGAATACTAAAAAAATAATTGATTTATCCAAGAGATGGAAGTAAAGGAGAACCAGAGTAACACACACCAGATGGAACAAATAGAAGACAAATGCCAAGATGGTATACTTAAACACAACCATATTGATAATCACCTTAAATGTGACTGGATTATAAACCCTTAAATTATAAGGTAGAAAACATCACACTAGATAAGAAAGCAAGAAAGCAAGAATCTTTATATCTATATCCATACATGTGTGTATGAAACTTATTTTAAATCTAAAGACACAGACTACTTAAAAGTAAAAGATTAGAAAAACATAAACTATGCAAATAGTAAGTTTAAGAAACTTGGGTGTGTCTATATTAGTATCCCATAAAATAGACTTTAAGATAAAGAGAACTAACAGAGATGGGGATATAAGAATAGATATTTTATCATTTTCAAATCAAGAGAATATAAACTTTTCTTTGTCTCTGTCTTTATTTTTTATTTTTTATTTTTTTTTTGTCTCTGTCTTTAAATATCTTAACTCAGCCTGCCCTTTTCTTTTCTTATGTTTCTGGGATACAAAAAAGATTACATTCAAGAAAAATATAATAATCTTAGTTATGAATATAGTTAATAACAAAAATTCAAAATATGTGAAGCAGGATTTGATCGAACTAAAGGGAGAAATACAGATCTACAATTATGGTTGGATATCTTAGAATAGAAATTAGTAGAAAATTAATTCAGGAATTAATGGAGATTAGTAGAAAAAATAAAATCCTCTCAAATTAATAAAGAAAAAATTAGTAGAGATAAAGAACATTGAATGACTTCACAAACCAATTTGACCTAATTGACATTTATAGAATGCTGTATGCAACAACTGCAGAAATACACATTCTTTTCAGATGTACATAGAACATTCCCCATGAAAGACCATATGGTGCATTATAAAACAAATATCACAAAGTTGAAAAGGATCAGAATCACATAGATCACAAGTTCTCAAAATATGGTCCTGGGACCCTTAGGGGTATTCAAAGTATTGACACATAATTTTTCTTTTATTCTCATTTTCTCATGAGTGTATAGTGGAGTTTTCCAAGAGGCTGACTGACTTGTGACACCACAACAGATTGTATGAAGAAGTGTTAAAATCCAGTTGTTTCCACTAAGTAAGGCATTAAAGAGGTTTACAAAAAAATAGAAGTCAATCTCACTCTGTTCACTTTTTTTTTTTGTTGTTTTGGAAAATATAATTATTTTTCATAAAAATGTTATTTACATTAAAATGTTATTTTTAAATGACTTAGTAAATATTTTTAAACTTCTGTTTTAATATATAATAGGACAAATATAAATAGACATAACACACATAAATGAAAGTTCTTTGGGATCTTCCATAATTTTTAGGAGTATAAGGACGGTAAGACCAAAAGTTGTGATAAGCACTGATATGGAATATATTCCCTGAACACAATGCAATTAAATTAGAAGTCAATAAAAATAAGACATGTAAAAACTCCTAAGTATTTGGAAATAAGACAATACTCTTATGAATAATTATTCAAAGAAGAAGTGTAATGGAAAATTTATTAAAAAAAGATTTTAAACCAAATGATAGTGACACAATATAGCAAAATTTGTGGGATATAGCTAAGGCAGTACTTAGAGGGAAATATATGACTTTAAATGTCTATATTGAAAAGAACAGTAAAATTAATAAACTAAGCACCAATTTTGCAAAAGACCATTCAGAAAATAGAGTGGGAAGGAATACTGGCCAATTCATTTTATGAGGGCAGCATAATCTTGATGCCAAAGATTGTTAAAGACGTTAAAGCAAATATGCATAATATTTTATTGATAATAAGTTTAGAAATCTCTTATAAATATTTATGTGTAAGAATTCTAATACTAAAAATATATGTCCAACCATTAGGGACCATTTAAATAAATTATGACCAATTTATAGGGTGAGACATTATGCATCTATTAAAAGTATGTTCTCAAGGGAATTTATGACACAGGAAAAGACTAAGTAAAAAACTGTAGTCTGTTCCCATTACTATATATAATATACCTACATAGAAAAATTTTGGAGAGAAATGCACCAAAACATTACCAGTGCCTAACTCTAGATTGGAGGGATTGCTAGTAATTTTGTTTTCATCTTTTATTTTGCTGTATTTTCCAAATCTTCTGTGATATAAACAGGCCACTTTAACAATAGGAAAAAAACCCAATCACTTGTTTAAGCAAAAATTTGGATAATGCATTACACCATAATTCACAAAATGGTATTTCTCTGAAGACCCTTTGAAATCAATCAATTTTATGTCTGCATTTTATAGACAGGAAATTGAGTTCTCCCTCCTGGGTGGACATATGTAATTTGTACATCAGGTCATGCATCAAGTCAGTGATAGAATCAAATCTAGAATCTGGATCCCCCTCCTCCCAATACCATGCCTCTCACTTTAGGGCACAATGTGAAGAAACTGACATTGTTGTCAGGTATACAATGTAATCTGATATAATCACTGGTCTTTGGCCTGTGATACCAGGAGATTGATTCTGGTTTATACTGTAAGTTCAAACATCAAATATTTAAACTTATGCTTACAAGTATATTATTAACCAACAAAAATGTAAGGGATAAGTAACTTTTATATAAAATTTTATATTTTATAAGGGAATAGATTTTTCCTATGTAAATTTTAATATTTTCCATGTTACCTAAAATATTCCAATTCACTAAAATCTCAAGATAAGACATTATAATTAGAATTGTCAACTGCACAAAAAGACTGAATAGTCTATCAAAGAATTCTGCCAAAAGAAAAAAAAGAAAAAAAAAACCCAATCAGTGTTCAAAGTGTCTAAGTTTCACTCAATGAAAGGTTCACTTAAAGATCATTCCTGCATCCAGAATTTGGATTGACTCACTAAGAGATGTCTGTTGAATAAAAACTTTTTAAAAGAACAGAAGGTATATATCTCTTTTTTGGCATATGAATGAGTAAATTGAATCTGTGTGAGAATGAAAAATCAAGACCTTTTATTGTTCAAAGTCTGAAGAGGACAGCTTGGCTATTTGTAAGACCTGAGCAGAATACTATATTGTGATTTAAACCAAAGCAGCCATCATTTTCAACCACAAAGAGTAGATTTCCACAGTCTCATTTTCCACTGAAAAAATGTTTGTATGACTTTCTGCATTGAGGAAATTAAACAAGCAATTTGTAGTGAATCTAAGGTGACTGACCCAGTTTCAGTAGACAATGAGAGAATGCTTTTTAATTCTTTAAGTATCTAATAAAAGGAGAAAAGAAATCCACATTCAATGGCAGGATTAGTATGTCAGATCACATTCTCCATGATATGATTGGATAAAAGAGGCTGATGTGTATGTCTTCTGTCCTCAAATAGTTATTAAGTGAAATAAGAATCCTAAGTGAGGGATCCCTAGGTGGCGCAGCGGTTTGGCGCCTGCCTTTGGCCCAGGGCGCGATCCTGAAGACCCGGGATCGAATCCCACGTCGGGCTCCCGGTTCATGGAGCCTGCTTCTCCCTCTGCCTGTGTCTCTGCCTCTCTCTCTCTCTCTCTCTGTATGACTATCATAAATAAATAATAATAAAAAAAAAGAATCCTAAGTGACAGCTAGATTTTCTCTGAGGTTCAGGGAACATCTTTTGGGGCAATGGGCTCTGGGACTTCTTTCTATTCCGAGCCTGTTTTGAGGGGCTTCCCTGCTTCCCCACTGGTTTTGAAGCCCCACCAAGTACCCTTCACACACCCAAAAAGCTTTTTCCTGTCATATCTGACCCTGTCTACATAAGCCTTTATCATTAAGTCAACATCTACTTGGAAGCACATTGGCCTGGGAATCAGGGTGCGGATTTAGTCTCTGTTTTGCTCCCTATGCTTGGCTTGAATGCCAAAAGTCATTTACTATCTCTAGCCTTTCATTTCCTCAACTGTTAGATGAGTGGGTTGGGTGAGGCAGGAAGAGCAGCTTGGAGTGCCCTGTTGAGACAGATTCTTGTTTCCAGAGCTCTCACAAAAGAACATTCAATCAGCAATGTCAGCCAGTGATGTAGAGGAGAATGGTGACAACAAACTGTCCGATCTGAAATGCACGGTGTTGAGTGACACCTAAGTAAGACATTCTCCCCAAATTATTGCCACTATTCTCTCTCCCTTACTACAGATAATTGAAGACTGTCTCATATCCCAATATTGCTTGCTACCCACCATTAGGTATACTGACATTGCATTTACATTGTAAAGGCAAATATTGTGAATTCTATTTCACAATAAGAAAATTCAGTGAGCCATTTTCTCCAAACTGTACAGTAAATCCAGAACAATCAATAAATTTAGGAACATTCTTTCACTAATAAAAATCTTATGCATCATATTTACTTGTTTCACAGCTTGTATTATATATACCATGTGCAAGTACTGGATGAGCTGCTAACAAGGGGAGAGAAAGAAGAGAGGCAGGAAGAATAAGGATTCCCAGTCTTAGTAAGTTTTAAATCTAGTAGGCAAGAGATATCCACAGATAGCAGAGGTCAACACACAGATGCCCATCTCAGAAGATGACAGCACTCTTCACACTGGAGCCCTCCTTGCTTCTTCTCTCCGTCATCCACATCCAAACCATATGCAAATCCTGTTGATGGAACCTTCAAAGTCTATCTCAACTCTAACCATTCTTGCCTCTTCCACCCCTAACACCCTGGTTCAAACCATTATCTTCTCTCACATGGGCCAACGTCAGAGCCTCCAGACTAGTCTCCTGGCTTTCCCTCTGGTTCTAATACAGTCTATTCCATACAGAGGCCAGAAATATATACCTTTACAGAAGCCAATCAGTTCATGCCATTCCCTACTCTCACCTCCCAATAACATCCTACTACACTGAGGACAAGATCCGAACCTTCATCATGGTCTAAAGAACTTACCTCATCTGTTCCTTGCCCCCACTTGAGCTGATTTTCCACTCCTCTGCTCCTTCTTTACTATGTTCCAGCCATTAAGATGTTCTTGCTGTTGCTTTAACCCACCAAGCATATTCCTTACCCCAGGGCCCTTGTACTGTTGCTTGCTTTGCATGGAATGCAAACCTCCAGACCTTCACATGACTCCTTCACTTCATTCAGGCCTGTCTTTGAATGTCACCTCTTCAGAGGGGCCTTTCCGTACCATCCTGTCTAAAATAGCACTGGCCCATTCTCTAACACCTTATGCTGCTTTATTTTTCCCAGGTGCACTTAATACCACCTACCACATCATGCATATCATACTTCTTTTTACTGGTCTCTCCATTAGTATGTAAAATCTATGAGGGCAGGAACATGAAAGGTTGCATTCACTGCTGCAGGCCCCACATCTATAATAGTGGGTGGCATGCACGTAGTAGTTCATCAACAAATGCCTGTTCAACAAATGAATGAATGTAGGAAATAGCTAGAAATTGAGAGAAAAACCTGATACTGAACAACATCAAGGAGCATTATATTATAGTGTGTGTCCCCACTTTTAGATTATCTGCCAGTGCAATGTTGATGTTAAAAGATTTTTCTCGGTTTGATAGGTGAGCAGCCTAGACAGAGAGGTATGATCACTGCGTATAGTTCTAATCTTGCACGTAGAACCTGTTAATTATCTAGCATTCTAGTCAAAGTGTTTCAAGCCCGGAACGTGTCTTGCTATGGTGGAGTGCTGACACCATAAGGGCAGCTTGTGTGGACATTTCATTTTGATTCTATTCTGAGATGTCTTAGCAGGGATACGAAGGAAGCCACGTCCTTGAAAGTCCCTCGCATACCAATGCTCCACACTCCAAGAGGCTTTATCTTCTTGTTGCAGCTCTCACAAGATACACAGGTGAGAAATTTAATAGCTCTTCTAGTAAACAGCACATACTGCCAAGCTGGCAAAATAGGCTACCTCACAGACAGGAAAATAAGTGATTTAGTGGGACCCAGAGAATAAATATCTTTGGCAATGATGGATGAACAAAACAAAATACACCTGCATGTGGTCGTGGATGGTTCAGGGAGTTGATGGCGCAGATTGTTTTTGTTTATTTTTATAATTAGGGAGGGGGCGGGTAGGAAGCCAGGAAATTGAGAGGAATGACATTTTTCTGCGGCAATCAGCTCTCCAGACTTCCCTTCCTCTGTCCTCAGGAACTCAGTGTACTTGGGATGTTCTTTGTGCTTTATATCTCCTCTCCCTGTTGCTGTTTTTTTTTTTTTTTTTAAGATTTATTTATTTATTTGAGAGAGGAGAGAAAGTTCATAAGTAGCAAAGTCCATGCTAAGCGTGGAGCCCAACATGGGGCTCCCTCTCAGGACCCCAAGATCATGACTTAAGCTGAATCCAAGAGTCAGATGCTCAGCTGACTATGCCACCCAGGTGCCCTTCCTCTTCCTGTTTAATGCTAGCTTCTAGAAAAGGTCAAACACTCCCAATAACACTGTAACTAAATGACTTTTATCTTTAAAATAATGTTATCCATTTCAGATTATAACTGGATTTCAACAAGCTCCCACTAAGCATAAGCCATGAGCATAAAGGTATACATTAAGGTGTACCATTAGGGTATTCCCTAGTGGAAGAAGGAAATTCTAGAGTAGGCCCCTACTGCGATCTCTGAAACCACAATAACTAGCCAGTCATTGTCTCTGTTCATAGGAAGTCTTGAATTGATGAATGTCCAAAGCCAGCTGATCTATAATAATCCAACATAATATTGCTTTAACCAGGGTGCTATAAATTCATAGCTTAATGTAAAAAATGATGGGTTAATCGATGGGATAAAGAGGAGGGAATGATTATTTGTACCAAAATCTCTAAGAATGGCCTATTTCCCTCCATCTCAGCCCATTCTTCTCCTCTGAGGACTGATTTCAGGGGCCGAAGGGCCGAACAGGAAAGTTACTTCATCAGGATGAATGGGTTCAATCAGCCTCTCCCCTTGGCTGAAGTATCTGATGGTCTCCAACAGGCCTCCGTGAGCTCCTATAAATGCCATTCCAAACCTGAACCTCCCCCTAGAATATTGGATAGAATATTCTCAAAACCGTGACTCAAACATTCATTATGCTCTATAACTTCGTGGAACTCATCCAAGTAAAATTCCCCTGGGAGATCCAGGCTCTGGGCCAGGAACAGGAAGTTGTCAGAGTAACATAGGGACATGGAGTACCTTGGAGGGATCAGAGAAAAAGTGGAGCTCTGTCACTGACAAGGAAGAAGACTTCTGAAAACAAGAGTCACCCACTCCACATCTGAAACCTTCAGCCATAATTTGTTCTTGGAGAGGGCATTCTGAAAGCCCTCCAGACCAGGATATACAGATAGTGCATCTGTAGTGAGAGCAAGGGGAGGCTGACAGGTCCCTCACAGAGAACCCTTAGTAAATGAAATTGGGCCACTAGGGCAAGGTTCTCCATTAACTTGACAAAAACTTTGGGGCACCTAGGTGGCTCACTGGCTGAGTATCTGCCTTTGGCTTAGGTCATGATTGTGGGGTCCTGGGATTGAGTCCCACAGCAGGCTCTCCACAGGGAACCTGCTTCTCCCTCTGTCTATATCTCTGCCTCTTTCTGTGTCTCTCATAAATAAATAAAATCTTTAAACAAACAAAACTTGATAAAAACTTCACCTCAAATAAAGAGAAATCTCCTTTTTGCATAAGGTGAGGGCAAGTGTTTGAGCTCGAACCCAGGCTTGGCTTAGAATTTGTTACAGTTTATAAAGGACATTTATAAATGTCCCTATTTAACCTCATAGTTAATACCTGAGAGTAAACATTAGGATGAAATGTGAGGTTTATTCAATACCTACTGCTTAACTGATTAATACTCATTTCAACTCTTTTTAAAGAGAAAAAGTATGGAAAGTTTCCCAGGACAGTGTTTAATTTCCCAGGTGGCAAAGAAGGAAACACTGATTTATTTAAAGAGAACAGCAGTTGCTTGCATGCATTTGGAGCATGATAAATGGGAATTTTATATACATAATTATATACACATGAAGTCTCTTTCCATGTTACCAGACCTTGAAACTTAAATTGTGTCGATAAATGACATTTTCAAGACCCATGGAATTTTCTTCTCATTCCTCATACAGACTTTCATTCTGGGAGTCATAAGCCCTAGTTTGCTTTCTCAGGATCTAGACATCTTTTGTTTGATGAAGGATCTAAACCAAGATACATTTTGTACAATTGAGAAGTGCAGTTTTCCAGCAGTTAAGTTTGCTTCTAAATGTCAGTCACTTTTATCCTGCAGTCTGTTATTAAAGATTTTAAGTGTTGAGGATGTGAGCACAGGCCACATTTGCACACATGCATTTTGTATATTGTCTCTGTGTGTGTAGATTCACAGTCTTATGGTTGGAAGTGACCTTAAACTGCATGCAGAGCAGAGGTTTTCAATCCTGGCTATTTAGCAGAGTCACCTTAGTAGAGCTTTGAAAAGTCCTGATCATCAAATTAGTGAAACTCAAATAAAGGCTGTTGTCTTCTAGTTGCCATTATGATTCCAACGTCGGTTTCTTGGCTTTGATGTGGCCACAGGAAAAGCTGGGTCTTCACTATATTTACAACTTCATGTGAGTCTATAATCATTTCAAAATAAAAAGTTAAAAAGTCCCGAAACACAGGTCATATGCTGGACCATTTGAACCAGAAGTTCTTGACGTGAGACCCTGGAATCAGCCTTTTTTTCAAATCCCTCCAGGTGATTGCAAAGTGAGGCCAATGTAGAGTCACTGATCTTTTCCATCTACTTACCTGATGACTATGTATTTTACAGTCTCCTCACACATTGTTTACCAGTTTAATAGTAAAAACACACATTTCAATTACTGAACAAAATATTTATTATGAGCTTACTAATATTCTAGGAAATATATGTTTTAGGCAGAATGCTTTGTTAATTTTGTAAATAATTCCAAAACTGTGTTTGAATAGACATTAGTTCACCCAAAAGATTTCTCAGCAATTGTTCACAGTGGCAGGAATGGACATACTATTATGGCATAAAGACTTAAATAATTACCATTGTAAATAAAAATACGGACACTTTTCCACAATGAAAGCTAGTCAAAAATAAAAGAATAATCTATTTGTTGCTTAATAGATACCTACTGAACTTTAAAACTTTTGCAATGCACAACTCGAATTTGTCTCCCCAAATAATAAAGAAAGACAAAAGACCTTACTTAGGTATCAGCCTGAAATGAAGGTCAATTTGCAATAAAATGTATTTCTCAATCTAAAATTCTACAGCTCTGGTATTGAGTGCTGTATATCAGCCCTATATGATGTTAGTTATTAAAAGACTCTCAGGAAATCGTCTTCATACATCCATATGCATGCAAAAAAAAAAAAAAGGAAAGTTGCAAAATGAGGGAAGTTCATCATTAGGGCATTGCTTCCTTCATTGGCAAAATAAAGCATATTTCAAATGCTGAAGCCTTCCATGGTCAGGAAACCCACAGAGGTTTCTTAAGAGACTAAATTGGTCACATAGCTCCCACTCATCACTGGCTAAAAATATGTGTCCAATAGGGCTCTCCACAAGTAATAAGTAAGTCCTCCACATGAGAATAAATGGGAAGCAATACTGCTGCAGAGGAATACGGTGAAAAATGAAAACGAAAGAAAGAAAAATTCTCTTTCCACGATAATAACTGCCACTGCATGTCCACATATATAATTAGATAGGTAAACAATGTAAAAGAAAACTAATATCTAATAATTTGTACTTTACCTTAACCTATTGCTTACATTAACCTCAATCACCAAACAAGCCTAAAGATAGTGACTCTGTTAGATTACCACGGGAATAGGGCCTGCTATTTTTTTAAGAACGAGTCATATTTTTACAAGTTCCCAGAAAGGCCAATTTAGGACAAACACAAGCAAATATGGTAACCAGTTCAAAGGTATATTAAATGGAGTGCTTTCACTTATATTCATACCTTCTTAGCTCAATTTTGTATCTGATCTCTTTTTCTAGTTACCATTAAACTAGAAGGGCAGCCAAATCTTCTAGGCCCATGATCATAAACAACATCTGTGGGGACCAAGCACATAATGAAATAAGCAGAAAAACATGAAAAAACCCCACATTATAGGGTCTGTGGTGAACAGGTATAGTGGGGGAATACATAATTGTTTGTTTTTTCATTTTTTAAAGATTAATTTATCTGAGAGAGAGAGAGAGATTGTATTTGGAATTGGGGTGCAGAGGGAGAGAGAGAATCTTCAAGCAGACTCTCTGTTGAATGCAGAGCTTGACTGTGATGGGGTAGGGAGGAGGGGGGCTCCATCCTACCACCCTGAGATCATGACCTGAGCTAAAACCAAGAGCCTGACACTTAACCGACTGAGCCACACAGGCACTCCCAATTTTTTAATTGATACACAATTAACATATAACATTATATTAGTTTCAGGTGTACAACATAATGATTTGCTATCTGTGTATATTGCACAATGATCACAATAAATCTAGTTAAGCATTCATCACCACTCATACCTACAATTATTTTCTTGTGATGAGAACTCTTTTTTTTTAAGCTTTAATTTAAAATCTAGTTAGCCTACAGTGTAATATTAGTTTCAGGTGTACAGGGGTTCCATACAACAGCTAGTGCTAATCACAAGTGCACTCCTTCATCCTTGTCACCTATTTAATCTCCCCACTGGTAACCATCAGCTTGTTCTATACAGTTAGAAGTGTTTCTTGGTTTGCTTCTCTATTTTTTACCCTTTGCTCATTTGTTTCTTAAATTCCACATATGAGTGAAATCATATGGTATTTATATTTCCCTGACTTATTTCACTTAGCCTAATATTCTCTAGCTCCAGCCATTTTCATAGCAAATAGCAAGATTTGATTCTATTTTTATGGCTGAGTAATATTCCGTTGTATGTATGTATATATCACATCTTCTTTATCCATTCATCAATGGACAGTTGTGTTGCTTCTATAATTGGTCTATTGTAGATAATGCTGCTCTAAAGTGATGAGAACTTTTAAGATCTACCCTGTTAGCAACCCTCAAGTATACAATACAGTTATTAACTGTAGTCACCACAGGCTTGCTATTTTTAACTGAGATCTTCGACCATATATATACATCCATGCTTCTCTGATTTTATTGTGCCCAAATTCACCTGAGGGTCTTGTAAAATGCAGAATCTGGGTCAGCAGGTCTAGAGTAGAACCGAAGTTCTACATTTCTAACAACTCCTGCGGGCTGTGACTGCTGCTGCTCCAAGACCATGTGTGGAGCAGCCAAACACTACAGCCTCTAATGTGGGCAGCCAACAGGCTATGCCATGCTACCGTGTCACTAGAGTCACCAGGTGAACACTGTGGTCACCCTAAACTATCTCATCACAACCACTCTCACAGAGACCGTGTCTTTGTGACAGTAGCATCAGTAATTATATCACGAGAAGTAGGCAGTGTAGGACGCCTGGGTGGCTCAGTGGTTGAGCATCTGTCTTCGGCTCAGGGCGTGATCCCAGGAGTACAAGTCCCACATCGGGCTCCCTGCATGGAGCCTGCTTCTCCGTCTGCCTGTGTCTCTGACTCCCTCTGTATCTCTCATGAATAAATAAAATCTTAAAAAAAAAAAAAACAAGAAGTAAGCAGAGTGGCATAAGATGATAAAGCTAGCCCAGGTTCTTTTTGTCTTTAAATAACTTTAGATCTGTTTCATTTCCTCGTGTTGCCAAATTAAGAACTGTATCCTTTTAAAAGTATAAATAGAAACAGGAATCTAAAATTATGGATTATTCAAAATCTTCTTGAAGTTTTCATAGAATTCTGTGCCTCGATTTCTTACGTTTTAGTGCCTTAGGATGAGATATCCTATTCCTGGCTCAAAACAAACAAAAAGTAATGCTTTATGACTTGTAGAATTGGCATAATAATGTAATTATTATCTCTTTATTATGCCACAAATAGGTCTACTAACCATAACGAAAGAAATTTGAAAGTAAACATATGGCAAAGCACTATACCACTGGTTATTTATTCTGTATCAAAGACTATTTTGAAAATAATAAGATGAAACCTAGAGACTGTCTCTTCCAATAGAAAAGATGGAAAAGCAAGTGGTTCACAGATCCTCATTAAGTTCCAGAAGCCCTGTAGTGGAGGCTTCAGGGTTTAGTAGACACCATTCTGGATTCTGATGGGGTAGGCTCCATCTCCTGAGTCAACCAGACCTGATGTAGGGCTAGTGGCATCCCTATAACAGCCACTGGCATCCTCTTCTATAAGTTAAGAAGCAATGGTGACTATGACCCTATTCCTTCTAGGAAGTCATGATAAACCCAAGCTCATTTAGTTCAGATGGTATAGCTTACAATACTTTTAAAAATCACTGATTCTCTGACTAGTTCATACATCACACAAAGCTCAGAGCCATTAACTCAGCTTTGGAAAATCCTTGGTACTATCATTTCCATTGCTCACTGGGTGACCTAAGAAACTCATTGTTTACTCTCAAGAGTTTTTAAGGAAGGCAGAGAAAAAGATGTTGGGCAATGATTCATGACTCAGATAAAGCTTGGTGTGACCTCCAGAGGCCGATCCAAGGAACCTAAGAAAGCCCTTTGGTTAAAGTGCTCAGAAATTAAAGTGGGGAAATAATGTATTTCCACACTTGGCCTGAGTAGCAAAGGGGCTGGTGTACTGCTCCATTAGGACTGGCCGAGCCCTTTCTTATTAACCCAGCTGGCTGAATCTCCATCCTGCCATCCCTAAAGGGCTGCCTCAGGAAGGGGAAAATTCAGAGTAGTCTTAACACTAAAACATCTGCCATGAAGACAAAGACATGAGTCATCTTGAAGGTCAGGAAAGGCTCACATGATGGCCCTACTTCCCAATGCACCCTTGGAAACCGAGTCAGCCAATGAGCTACTGACTGAAATAGGATGGATGGCAAGAAGGATCAGAGTTCATGTTCCTATTCACACACCTGCCAGTTCAGTAAACTAACTGACAAATATAAAGGCCAATCTTGATTCATGTTCCTCCTCTGATCTTCTTGTGCCATCTTGAGACACATGAAGTAGCTGTCCTCTCTTACCCTGTTCTTTGGGTCAGATGTGTACCCTCCTTTTAGCTCAGTGATTCCAGGACCACACTCCATGACACTTGGATTTCATTTGTCTGGAGTGAAGCCCAGATGGTGGTATGTTTTTGTTTTTTTTTTTTTTAAGTTTTCTCAAGTGATTCTAATGTGCATCCAAGGTTGAGAAGCTCTTTTCCAGCCCGCTAGAAGTTTCCTGGGGGAAACCACTCCTCCCAGATAAGATGCACTCTGTGTGGTCAGGGAAGAGGCATAGATGGATATGGGCATCCGTGCAGGTCCATGCTCTGGTGGGTTGGAAAAGCTCTGCAAGGGGGATGCTGGCATTCTCAATGTCATTGAGGAGAAAACTGGACTCAGAGAGGGAGGGAAACTTGCCAAAGTCCTACAATAAGTAAATGGGAGAAATGGAATTCTAACTCAGGGCCTGGCTTTTCACACACCAGTATGCTGTTTCTCTACAATGAACACTTACAGAGGGATACAGATATTACTTCCCCATAAATTGTCCAAACCAGGCATTTCAAACCCCCTGTGACATGAACGTTGTATTATACCCATCTTACTAAATAAAAAAAGGAAACTCAGAGAGGTTAAGGGACCTATTCAAGTTAAACAGCTAGATAATTAAATAGAACTTTCTAGCCTTCTTAATATTTACTTTCTGAGGCCAGTCTTGACCCATTAAGTTCTCCTTATAATTCTGTTGTGATGAACTTGATCCTCCCCTGATATGCAGGCTGGGTATCACCAAGGATTAGGTTATCTCACTGGTAAAGAATAAGTGCAATGGGCTGCCACACCAAGCTGCCACTGCCCAAGACTTGAGGGCCCATCTAGCCACAGGCTAAAGACAGAGTGACAAACTCACCCCACTATACTTGAGTTGGCTTCAGTATTAACACTGAAAGCTCTGAATTCTGGAAACCCCTTTAGTCTTGGGAAAACATGGATGGTTGATCTTCCTAGCTAAAGGCAAACCTCAGGGCAAATAAATAGGAGTTAAGAGGGCTGGACCTGGAGCTTTCCATAAAGAGGAGACACTAGTCAAGCCCTAGAGAAGTATCCACATCTGGCTGTGTATTTAAAATTCAGGTGGAAATGTGGAGGTGGTTCATAAAAAACGGTTCATAATTATCACCAAGATAATTTATGGAACAGAAAACGGGTCTTAGCCTCAGGAATTAGTTATTGGCTAGCAACATTGAGTTAATGATTGTAAATATATCATGGTTATAAAACATAAAACATTCATATATTGCTCATTGCACGCCAGGCACTGAGTGCTTTAAAACCCGTAATAACCATCTAATCCTTTCAGGAACCCTGTGAGAGAGGCCCTCATGTTCTCCCTGTTTTAGAGACAGGGTTGCAGATGCCCAGAGAGGTTGACATGCTCAAGGTCACACAGCTAGTAAGTCTTGAGGCCAGGATGGTTTTAATTGTTCATAAGGATTTTTTTTAACTAGGATACCAAACCTCTGACAGGTGTTAGCAATAAGAATTACAAACTGCCTGGAAAAAGCAGACCACATAAAGAAGAAGTTAGGACAAGGAAAAGTATTCTAAGTAGTCCGGTTTTCACCTTGGCCAGGGCAGGAAGAAACTCGGAATGTCTTAGAGTCACTCCCCACTTCCAGCCAAGATATTATCTTTCCTTCTCCTTACCAGAGGACGCATAGGCTTAATGTGAACTGGAAAAATCTATTCGGTCACCTCAGAACTAATTTTTGTATAAAATCTTTAGTTTATTTTTACAACATGCAAATCAGAGGTACAGACGGAAAATTCAATAATGTTATAATCCCGGTGGTGCCCTAGGTCTGGGATGACATTTATCTAGGCAAAAGCACTTTTGTGGTCCTAGGAATGGTGGTTGTGGCATTTTAAAACCGCATTAGACTCTGCTACAGAAATCCCTTCTTCTACTTTGTAAATCCTATGGGGTAAGAGAGAATTTATCAAGTCAATGACAAATACCCTTCAATGATGACCATACTGTCTATCTGGGGCCTTCTGCTCACGAACTGTCATAAGCACACTTTAGAAGGGCTTCTCTGGGGCAGCTTATTGAGGCAGGGATGGTGGTGGAAGAATGGAAAATATACCCCTCTCAGTGAAGGAGGGGCCAAGGTCCCTAGGTATCTCCAAGGGCTGGTAAAGGGCCTGGGCTTCTCCCACCCTTGACCTTCTCTAGGTCTTAACTGACATGTCCCCAGTGAAAATGTCAGTACCCGATGCACAGAACATTAGCACCTACTTTGGGAGAGAAATTTTCACATTTTCCCATCTCTAAAGTGAGGCATTAAACTCAATGAGTGATTCTCAACCTCCCCCAGGTATCAGGGAAGAGGCCTTTTTGTGACCTACAGATGCCCAGGTTCCCATGAGATTTGGCTTCAATTGGTTGGGAGTAGGGCCCAGCTATAGCAATTGTTACAGCCCCAGGTGACTTGAATATGCTGCCCCTAGTGGTCCCCATCAGTGGTTCCCAGCCGAGGCTGTACATTAGAACTGCCCGAGAAATTAGGAAAAATCCCAGTGCCCAGGCTAGACGCGCTCAGCCAATGAAATCAGAATCCTCAGGGGGTAGACCCAAGAATCAGTATTGTTTAAAGCTCCCAGGTGATTCCAACATGCGGCCAGAGTGAGACATCACCAGGTCAGGTGATGGCCAGGGGCGCCTCACAGCAGGAAAATCCTACTGCATTAAGAGTCTTGCAGTCCCATCCATGTCTTGTACTCTGTGATTCCTTCTAATGCAGTTGGTTCCCAAATGTGAGCATATCAGAATCTCAAGGAGACCTTGTAAAAACACAGCCTTGTGGGCCCACCCCTCAGGGGTCCTGACTCAGTAGTTCTAGGATAAGGACACAAGAACTTACATTTTCAACAAGTTCTCAAGTGATGCAACTGTCGCTCCAGAGGTCACATTGTGCAGACCGCTGCTCTAAGACACAGTGAACACTGGGTTTCAACGTCATTGAGAACAGAACCCAAGAGAAGTCATTTTTGTTGGAGACAAATAATGAGGTTAAGAAAAACAATTACACAGGGCTGCCTGGATCGGCCCCACAGGCAGTCTGGATGGTTAAGGTGTGATATAGAGACACTAGACATGCAAACGCAAAGCAGATGAGAAGTGAGAAGACAGCAAAGACACACTCCATCTCTGTCCACATTGGGCCTCAAGCCTAGAGCTATTTGCCAGTCAAATCACAGAAGGTAGAAATGTCAGAGCCTGTGCTGATTTCATCAATAATTTCATTCCAATTCTGTCAGAACTCTCCAGTGAATCCGTTTATAATCTTTCAACTATTCATATTTTATGAATTGGGTTATTTATGATAGTTTTCTGGACATATATATTTGGACATATTCAAGCTATGTCTGAACACATAAAAAGTGCATAATCATTGCTCTAAATGATTTGGGATTCTCAAAAGACAGAACCATTGAGAATGAGGAAAAGGCATATCGCAGAGGATGGATGAGGAGATTGACATGTACTAAGCATCAATTGTGGATGATATATTTGTGTGGCTTTATCTTATTTATCAAAAATAGTTTGATAACAGGAGTTACAAAGTACAGATGCTAGAGCCCAGGGTCAGAGCTCACAAATCATTAGTCTAAGTTTCTAAAGCTCACAGGAATAAGAGCCAAGATATGAATCTGGGCATGTATGATTCCAAAGCCCAGGTACATTCCACTAACATATCTCTTGTCCCTTATATGTCCCCACACATAGCCTGTCCCTTTGTTTCATTTACTCAGAGGCTCTGGAAAATCACTAGCTTTCCTAAGTCAAGGCTTCTCAAAATTTCATGTTATGCTAATCCACAAGGGAGCTTGTTAAAAATGCAAATTATATGGTGGGGCCTATGATTTTGCATTTTCAAACCGGCTCTCAGGTGATGCAAATGCTGCGCCTCCATGAATCATACTTCTTCAAACCAAGGTTTTAGGAGATCTGAGTTGAAAGATAGCTTTATGTAAATGAGAAAGCAGCAACAAACTTCCAAAAGAACTACTGTAAAGGAGATGTCATTGGCTTAAGAAATGGAGGTTTATTAAGAAATGGAGCAGAGGTGGAGCTTACAAGATACAAAAACAGCTGGTTACATTTTGTTTGTAAAATGGTCAATCAACTATCTGGTACCAAAGAGGCAAATAAACCATAATCTGTATTGGGTTCAATCCAATGCACTTTCGCTTGGCTACAGTGGTGAAGAATCTGGAAAAGTGATTGACTTGTTGATACAAGAGAGAGAAGTACACCCATGTATGGTTTTAATGTATGTTTTTAAATGCATTAAGTTTGTACAATGGTGGTTGCAGAGAAATGATATAATGACAGGCCTTCCCCTTACTCCCATGTATGTATAAAACTTGACCTGGGTCTTTAGAAAAATAATCCAACCATACATAGCAATAGTGTTTATGTCAAAACATCTGAATGCTCTTTCCATCAAAAAGTGGTTTTAGGCTAGATCTTGTTCCAAACCAGTGGCACTATTTTTCAAACATTTCTGTGCTTCCAGAATTTTTCTATGGATTCCAGCCCTGACATGGTAAAGAGGAAATCGATTTGGCTGCACAGCAGGCCCAGAGTATGAGAAGCGACACCACGAACACTGTCCTGGGGGGAAGGGCAAGACAAAGTTGAACTGCTTGAAATGAGACTGGAAATCAAAGTGAAATAAGCTGAAATCCCTGGGGACAAGAAGCAAGAGGGAGTGACACTGTCAGAGTCTGTAGGAATATAAAGGGCAAGGAAGCTATCTGACAACAGTCAGGTTTAAACTAAGAAATAGCTCTACAGGCTTCAGTTGCACTACCCTGACTTAATTCACGTGGGGTTTCCATACATAGTACCACAAGTCCAGGTGAAAGGTGAAAAATCCAATCAACCAACTATCTTTATTTTTAAACATTTTTAAAGGAAAAAACTAGTTTAACCATTGTTATTATCTGAAATAATGATTGAACAAGCTATTTATAAGTCATGTTGTGTTGCCTTGGGCTCTTAACTTTACCAAAGAACCTGAAAATAAGTCAAGATCATAGCTGAATAAAATGACCTGTCTAGTGAAAGAAAGATAGCTCTTTTAAATTCAGAAAACTAACACTTTTTTTAGAGTGTGCTTTACTGAAGAACTAGGTGCCAATTTTTCCTGGAGTGAAGTGACACCTAGATTCAATCTATGGATTAGTTTAAATTTTCCTAGCAGAAACAATGCCAAGAGGTTGTCTTTATACAGTCACTGCTACTAAAGGTTTTATTTCAGAGATCAGAAAGACTAGAGATATTGTTGGCACCTAAGGAGGAGTTTAGGGGAAAATCCTAATCTGTGGCCATTCTTCTTTAGCTAAATTTAAACAACGAGAGCTTACATGTTATATCTGGACTTCTCAAACACCTACCGTCATGGTTTGAGAATTTCAGCAGCGATGAAGTTTTAAGAGAGAGAGAGAGAAAAACATCAATAAAACAGGGATTTGAAATTTAAACCTTCATTAAAATCTTCAACTTTGAAATATGTTTCACATCACAAACTGACTCTGATCAATTCATATGGACTAGTGTGTTGAGGATTCTGAGGTCTAGTAATCAGACAGTACCAAGAAGTGATGTTTGTTATAGACCTAACTTAGGATAGTGACAATACCTCTCCCATGAATGTGTCACCCCATTTTGGGACCATACATAGTCAAAGGCTTTATATCTAAGTGCGAAAATTTATTAATAACTTTTTTCTGCTCAAAAGGAGTGAATCTAAGCAACATAGATTTATTTTAGAGAAAATGAATGGACCAGCCAGGATTTTCTGCAAATCATAAATGCTGTAGGATCCCCCCTTCATTATACAGCTAGCTGTACATTCACCACAAGGAAATGTTAATCAATGGGGTGACAAACCAAATAAACCCTAGAAGAGGTAGCAATCTTATATTGCCACAAACTCATCATGCAGGAGGCTGATTATTTCCTTTACTAAGCCTGCATTATGCTAGCAATTTGATTGTCATGGTTCTGTATTTTCATTTTGTATTTTTCCCCCTATGATTGTAATTCGGCTTCAGAGAGAAAGTCCAAATAACCTAAGGAAAGGCATGATGATGATACACATGGACCCAGCTATTTTTTCATGATCACAAGAGAGAAGACAAGTTACTTTGCAGTAATTTTCTCCCTTTTATGCACTTACATTGGTAATGGAATAAATACATTTCTTCATGCCCAAATGTATTCACATCATCCTGCTCTCATGCATACCCGTGGAAAACTCAGTGAAGCCTGCTTTAGCCTGTTCCTTCTCTCAGGGCATAAAGCACTGATAACATGGATTTTAAACTATCATTTACTATACCTGGTATTTGTATTGTGCTACGCAGAAATTATTAAGACAAACTTTAATAACAGAAACTTTTCAAGGAGTTGGTTCTCCTGTTCAGTGGCATGTGATGATAATCATGCTTTTTGAAAAAACTGGAATCCCGGGGTGTAAGGAATCAACAGGAAACTCAAATTTCTATGAAAACCACTTCTTTTGGTGAAGTGGAGAATTCACCATTTAGTTTCAAATAGTGAAGAACATCACCAGTGTCTGAATGTGCTGTTTCATTTAACTTCCTTTTCTTGTGTGTATCCCACATTAGGATTTTGAGGTTCAACCACATTGTATAATTGAGCTGAGCACAGGCTGCAGTATTATGAATAGTAAATATTTCAGGAATTTGCAAAGAAACACATCATTTCTAATCTTAACAATTTCCCAACGTAATGAATTCCAACTTAGAAGTACATTATTCTTTAAAAATAAAAAAAGCTAAATCATATTCAAAATAAGAAACTAGGACAGTAAGTTAAAACAACAGTGAGAAGTAAAAGGAAAATTCTGAAGATATATAAATAGTAATTGAGCTGAAGGATAAATAAGGTCCATGATTTATTTCCTCTTCTAAGTTAGCTATGCATCAGCAAGCTTACCCTCAAAACCAAAGAAGTGAATGAACTAGTATAAAAGGAAATCAACTGTCTTTAACTTTGGTACTTGCTTGTTATCTTTGGGGACTTCCTCTACCACTTGTTTAATAGAGGTAAAACTACAAAGTATGGTTAAAAGATGTTATGTATTGGTTTGGTATCATTTCAAATCTGCTTGTTTACAACTGAAATGAAGTTGTTTTAGTTCACTTATGACAAAGACCAAAAAAGAGTTGTTTTTATGTAAGGATGAAGTAAATTGTGTCAGGACGTCATCTCATCTGTCCTCACTAATGAGAATTCAAAAGCTGAGCTGCTAAGTAAGGGGCCCCGCTGGTGGTGGCTTATCAATAAAAACATAGAAAGAGGCAACTATGGCAGAGTACATTTAGACTATAAATACCAAGAGTTTGTGAGGACTGTCAGATGTTCAGTCTGGGTGAGATAAGCCTTTGTTGATATAAAACAGCTCTCTGAAATAACAGGATTTCATTTTTTTAATGGCAAAATAGTAGTACATTGTATATGCATACCACATATTCTTTAACCATTCAACTATCAATGGATATCAATGGTTGCTTCCATATCTTGGCTATTGTAAATAATGATGAAACATAGGGATGTATATATCATTTTGAATTAGTGTTTTTGTTTTCTTTGAGTAAATACCCCATAGTGAAATTCCTAGATCGTTTGGCATTTTTATTTTGAATTTTTTGAGGAAACTCCATACTGCTTTCTACAGTGGGTGTACCATTTTGCATTCCCAACAAAAGTGCAGAATGGTTCCCTTTCCTCATATCCTCACCAACACTCATTATTTCTTGTCTTTGATACTTGCCATTCTGACTGGTGTGAGATGACAACATGGATGAACCTAGAGGGTATCATGGAGGTGAAAAAAGTTGGACAGAGAAAGACAAATACCGTATGATTTCACTTATATGTGGAAAGGCAAAATAAATGAGTGAACAAACAAAACAACAGATCTTAAATACAGAGAACAAATTGGTGGTTTCCAGACGGAAGGTGGGTTCAGGAAGAGAGGAAGGTACACCCTCACTAGAGGTACAAATTTCCAACTATAAAATAAACAAGTCATAGTGATGAAAAGTATAGCATGGGGAATATAGTCACTAATATTTAATAACTTTGTATGGTGATAGGTAATAACTGCACTTACTGTAGTGTCTAATCATTCTGTTGTACACCTGAAACTAATACAGCATTATATTTCAACTATACTTCAACAATTTTTAAAAATACTTAAAAATTGAAAAATAGATTAGGTCTCTAAAGACCTTGGGGCAATTAGCTCCTGACATGGTAAAGGAGACTCTTTTACTGACAGTGGCATAAGAACAATCTCCTGAGAAGAAGATTATCTTGCCCATCAACACCAGTACCATCATTCCCTAGCAACATGCTCTAGCAACAAGGAACTTTTGACTTTTTGCACTGGCAGCTGGAACTCAGCTCTTGGTTGGCTAAGCTATCTCTTGTGAGTACTGATTCACATAAGGTATACACCTCAACTGAATTTGGACATTATTCCTTTCATCTCCCCTTGCCTAGAACAATAGTGTGATTAATCTATTATTGATTTGGAGTATGTTATTTCCTTAGTAGTTTATTAAGAAACATTATTCTCTATGACTCTGGATTGTGAAATTATTATAATTCCCACAGTGAACCTGTGTTAAATAAACTATTGGCAAAGACAATGTCAGTTTCTGAACATTAATTTATCTCCCCGCCCCCAAAAAAGATTATTTTAGAAAGGCAAAAAACATGACTCTTTTACAAATATAAAATGAAAGGTTTATTTAACTCAAAATATAATATGTAATATATAATATGTAATATATAATATATGATATATAATATATATTGCAATCCTCTGCTCCAGCCAGCTGGTAGTTTTCCATTGCTCACTGGGAAATGTGAAGTTGATACAATCCTCTTTGGGCCTTTTCCCCAAGACTGAGGCCTTTTTCCTGCCTGATGGCATCTGTGCCTCTGCCCTTACTGGTTGTGTTGTAGACATCATTACCCAGAAGTCTCAAGGGACATTTGCCTCCCTTCTGCTCTGAGCACTCTTTGCTTATGCGTCACCAATTCTCACTCTCTCTCTTCCAAGCCTGGCTCAAATAACCTTCCTGTGGAACCTTTCTGACAATCCACCTCCACACTTTGGACTTGCTTCCTCACACTTGTGTCCATGTGACATGCTGTCTTACTTTATCATTTCCTGTCTCCTATCATCAGACCTTTCATGACATAGTCTCAGCATCTTGAACAGTGCCTTACATGGAGAGACCCTGGGAAAATATATTTTCCAAAAAGTAAATTCAAGAAGAGGGTAAACAATAAATCAAGGTCCCAGAGAAGGTGCAGTGGAGTTGGATGGGGACACAGGGAAGAAACCCACTTGGGGGGAGTGGACCAGCTGGGAAGAGGGCCAGAGGAAGGCAGCAGTCTTCCCCATGTCAGTCTACAGGCTCTTTTCTTCCCTTTGGCCTTCACACATGTACTTCTGGGGTACCTTAGGATACTGGGTGTAGGATGGGCACAAAGCAGGTCCCTGCACTGCTCCCATCCTTGCAGAAGCAGCACCCCTAATGTGAGGCCATAGAATCCAAGGTGACAGCATTAGAGGTCACCAAGCCACACTACTGGGGTGCCCTCTCCCACTGAGCCTCCTCTCCTGATGACCACACCCCCACCGTCTATTCCCATGACCCTCTCCCAATGACCCCTTGACCTTCTCCTACTTGACTATCTTCCTATGATCCCCCCCTTCCTCACAAATCCAGAGGGAGGGAAAAAATGTTATTTTAAGGGGTTATTTAAAAACATATAAAATGTATGTATATGCATAAATATGTTATATATATATATATATATATATATATATATATATATAAGATTAAAAGTTTTGCTTCATTCATTAATAAGGGAACTACTAAGATATTAAAACCAGACTAAAAGAGAATCTAAGGTGTAAACACGTATATATTTCAGGAATGTTGAAATGAATTTGGTTAATAGATATGTTAAAAATCAAATGGTAGGCCTAAAATGGAGTCACTTATGCTAGTGCTAGGTCTCAGTAACCAAAGAGAGATTTAATTACAGTTTCAGGGGCACCTTGGTAGCACAGTCAATTAAGCAGTTGAATCTTGATTTTAGCTCAAGTCATGATCTTAGGGTCATGAGATTGAGAGTCTGCTTAAGACTGTCTCTCCCAGGGCACCTGGGTGGCTCAGTAGTTGAGCATCTGCCTTTGGCTCAGGTCATGTGATCCTGGGGTCCTGGGATCAAGTTCTGTATCAGTTTCTCCCTCTGGCTGTGTGTCTGCCTCTCTCCTGTGTCTCTCATGAATAAATAAGTAAAATCTTTAAACAAACAAACAAAAAAGACTCTCTCTCCCTCTGCCCCTTCCCCCATGCTTTCTCTCTCTCTCTCCAAATAAATAAAAAATCTTTAAAAAAATAATTACAGTTTCAATCTTGCCACAAATGGAATCTTAAACCAGTCCATCAAGAATCCCTAATCACCATTAGTTAGGTAATCTGCAAGCTAGACTCCTGCCAGCCTCTATAGGGAATAACCAACCTGCTTTTTTTCCTGCTACTTACTTTCTGTCTATAAAATCCCTTAGCCTGGTATAGTTCTTTTGAGCTATTTTCTATCTACTAGATTAGATGCTGCTCATTTCATGAATTGCTGAATAAAGGCAATAAGATCTTTAAAATTTACTCAGTTGAATTTTGTTTTTTAAAAGATACAAAACTGGCTTCTTCCACAGTGGGGGAGATAAATATATTGAACCTTCACTAGAAAAAGTCATTTGCATGTCTGTGGGCAAGAACATTTGCATTTCTGTCTGTCATCTACAATTTTGGTCTTACATAGTTCAAAGACAATGAAAGAATCAGAGATCCTATGGAATCAAATAACCAGGAAGGATATGTTAGACAATGCCTAGTTTTCACTGATGACACTCAGTCTTTTTGGTTCATTTCAAAGTCTTTAACAATCTTCCCCTATGATATGCGGACTTATTTTATAAATTTGTTCTCTTCATGTTAGTTAACCTTTACAAAGAACTAAAGAAAAGAGCATGAAGGAGAACAAAGAGCAAAAGATATAGGGGAACAGAACTTGCTACCCCAAAATGTGTCTCTTTGGCATGTAGATTATTTTAGGCTGATTATTTTTAAGAAACAGGTCTCAAGAAGAAACAAAGGCTCCTCCAAATTGCCTAAAAGAATTTAGGTAGAGGACTTGTTTCAGGAAGGGAGTTATTACAACAGTAACTATAGTATAATATGAACTAGAATGGGAGACAGGGAGGAGCTTTAGCAAAATCTGTTTGTTAAAATTCCTCTCTGTCTCCTATTGTTCCTATATGGCCCAGCAAACATTTGTTTACCCAGCAAACATTTACTTTTTCATTTTTTCTGTGAATTGCTTTTTTTTTCCCTTTGAAGTCCCAGAGCCCTACTCCTTCTTAGTCCAGAATGACACATATACCTCATTTTGCCTGATTGTTTTTGGAATCTCTCATGTTTATGTGGATTCCCCATATTGTTTATAGTTAAATTTGATTTTCTCCTGTTAATCTGCCTCATGTCAATTTAATTCTTAGACCAACCAAAAGAATCTTGAAAGGTAGGGTAAAATGTTTCTTTCCAAACACAGATCATACTTCCAGAATGTAAATTTCCTCCCTGATTTTCTTCTTTTTTTGTGTGTGGTCAGATAAGAACCCACAACTATCCCGGCCCTTTCAACATCACTTCCAAGAACACAAACATAAAGAAAGAGGAAAAGTTTGGAAATATAAACTAGTTTTTAAAATTCATATAGGTTAACTGTAAACTAGATAATCTGACGTAACTCCAGGTTCTGCAATAGTCGCTAGTTTGTTGGTAACCAAAATACCATAGACTCTTGTTTCCACAGCTTGTGTGGGAGTTGAGCTGTCTGATTAGCTTCATCTAATTTGGCTTGAGACCTTAGAGATTGTCTCCCAAACCTGTCCCTTAGACTCTGTAACATGATGCATGCTTTCTCTTGTTCTCTGGCCAAGCATGAGGGTACCTATTGTCTGAGAAGCTGCTTGAGAACTCCTCAATGCGCCTCTGCTACTGATCCCCATCCTGAGAGTTCTGATGCCCCTACCAGGGGCATTACCACCAAGTACCTCCCCTAACTACCATCTCTCAGGAGCCAGGGAGACCCCATGTTCCCTGGAGTCCTTGGTGGGCCAACGTTTCAGGAGAAATGACCTTATCTCATATAATTCTCCCTCTTGCTCACTCTGCTACAGCCACATCAGTCTCCTTGCTATAATCTCAACACAGCAGCCTCTTCTCTTGGTCCAGACTGTTCTTTTTCAGGTACCAACGTTAGCCATTCCTACATCTCCCTCAGGTCTTCCACTCAAATATCACCATCTTACTGAAGCCTTCCCTGGCCATCCTTCCTAAAATTACAAGCCTTATCCCACCCTGATAGTTCCCATCATTTTGCCCTGCTTCTTTGCTTATTTTCTTATCCATTAACTGGTCCAATATAGTACATACTTTTACTTATCTTATTTCTTGTCTGATGAAGGGGAGTGGAATATGCCATCCCAAAATATGCATCTTTGGCATAAGAGTTATTTTGAGCTGTTTATTTTTGAGAAAGAGCAGACACCGTAGAATCTCTGAAAACAGTCTATAAGCTACTCTTTTGTAAAAGAAATTTACATAAATTAAGGAAATTTCCATTTGTAAGTGTCTTCCTCTCCATACCAGGTAGAGAAGCATGACAACACGTCACAAGGAAATCTAATTAATGAAGAAGGCACTGACTTAAATCTGCATAACAACCTTATCCTTGTTTACTGTGCTTTTCCTGGTAACCTCTCATAACTACCCCCCATGCACACACACACTGTAACATGCATACATACAACTTCTTTTTCTTGGTCTTTAGCAGAAGATGGTATGTAAGGTGGGAGCTTGGGCCAGCTTGAAGGAATTTATCATTTTTCCCAGGTATCTCTCAAGTAACACATGAGATATTAAACTTCTATTTTTCTCTTGTTAAAAGTGCTTTTCTTTTGTTAACCTGCCTTTTATTACAGAGGTCTCAGCCAAGAACTTAGAAGGGTAGAGGGAAAATTATTTTTCCTCCCCACACTGACTTCCTCCATCACCATGGAATAACAGAGACGGAAATTTTTGTCTGTTTTGTTCACTACTGTATGTCTAGCATGATGCTGAGCACATAATAGGTGCTCAGGTAAGTACTGGTTAAATGAGAAAGTCCCTCTCCCTAAGCACCACCTCTCTGTGTGTGTGTGTGTGTGTGTGTGTGTGTGTGTGTTTAATGGAACACTCTGTAACAACAGCTTCTTCAGTGTTTTTGTGAATCTGTGTTTTGCTGAATCTCTGGTATGGAGCTGGTAGTTGATAGCTATAGCAGGCAGGCCACCCTCCCTATCTCTTCCCCGGAGGCACTTTCCTCCTGTACAGATGACTTTATACAAATTTTTGCTGTCAGGTTGTTTGTCCTACTTGCCAACCCACCAGGCCAGTCTTAATGGTTTATCTAAATACAGATAGGAATTTTGAGCATTTCTTTCATTTTTACTCTCAGGCATATTAAAAAGTACTGGTGACCGTCAATAGGAAACTGAATTTCTTCAGTGGTCTTGCTTTTATTTCCTTACCATCAGTTTCCAACCTCGTAAGTTCCCTGGATGAAATTTGAAACTGGCCCCCATTCAAAGAGGGCAAGAAAAGATTGAAGAAAAAGGCACACCACTCTAGATTGGTAGGTAGGTTTAATAAGCAAGTACTGTCTTGGGTGGCTGCAACATGAGTAGATCTCTGTACCAGCCAACAAGAATCTTGAAAGTGTATACAGAGGTCTTAATTGGGTTCAGTCACAAATTCAGTCCAGATGGTCTCAACAACACATTGCTCTCTCAAGGCTACATCCTTGAGCTCCTACTGTGAGAATGGTGAGCAGAACATACATTCCAAGGACAGGGGAGGGTGTGAGGAACCTGACTTACTATGCCCAGCTTGCAGGGCAACTGGAGGCCAAATCCCCTTGATGACCTCTTTCAATTCTTACCAAAGAATTTAAAATCTCAATTTATAGATTTAAAGGATCTATTTACTTTAAGCTCCATGTATTTGTTCTTCATTTCTCTTCCTTAATCACTGAAGGGGTTCAAAACAAGTCTCCTCAAATATGCCACTTTGGGATATGTATTATTTTGAGCTGAAGGCAATTGAGATCCAGCAGACTTAAGAAAAAACTTCACTGCTCCCTTAAAACTACCTAAAAGAATTTAGATGGGAGGCCTGGCCCAGAAAAAGAGCTATTACCAAGACATAACTTTTTTTTTTTTTTTTTTTTTTTTAGATCTATGACCTATCTGTATGGTAGGACAAATATCTAATTACCAAACACCTGCTCTTCTTTTCATCCTGTGAATCACCCTCCTCTCCTTTGAGGCCCCGGGCAGGCCTATATCCCATTCTGTAGCCCAAGATGGCATATAATCCTCATTGCCCCAGCTTGTCCTTGGGTCTTATATTCTTATGGGGCTTCCATACATGCATAAGTAAATTTGCTTTTCTCTCGTTAATGCTTTATGTAAATTTGATTATTAGACCAGCCAAAGAACCTAGAGGGGTAGAAGAAATTTTTTTCTTCCTAACATCATCAATCATAAGACATAGTTCACTTAGCTAATTATTTGATGAGAAAATAATTAGTTGACTATGGTTTAAGGAATTCTAGTATACAAACTATAAGCACATTTTAGACAACACTAGGTAACATTATTGGTGACTTTCCATGTCAGGCATTTTGGTAGCTGCTCTCCCTGTATTATTGTGGCTTGACTTTCAGAACAACCCTATTAAGTAAGTACCTTTATTGTCTCCAGTTTGTAGATGGGGAAATGAGGTACAAGGAGGCTTAGGTAATTGGTTCAAGATTACACAGTTGGATTGATCAGATCTGGGTTTGAACTTGGGTTATTTGATTCTACAGCATGGGATTATAAATATGCTTTCCTATAGCCACAGCAATCACCCAGAATCAACACAGTGTGGTTCCTGCTCAACTTCTTTGGCCGCTGTCCTAAGAAACCTGGTTCCCTTTTCTGCTACCCTGTCTCTCAGCTTGGAATAAATCCCACTTTTAAATCTTCTGGAGAAAGTCATGACCTTTCCAAATGGCTCTCCAGGCAAAATTACTAAGATCCTGGATGCCTAAAGTATCAAGATGTCTTTCTACCACCCTGAGAAGAAGCCATTTCTCTTGGGCCCCTTGTGACAAAAATTCCAGAGATCACTGGCCATCCTCTAACTCCCACTTTTCCTTCAGATTTCTTCTCCTCAGCCTACCTCCTCACTTCCCCACCTCCCATAAGCGTTTCTCTTTTTTCTTTTATTTTTAATGATCTTGGACCTATGTATCTTGGCTGATGGTTCAACCTTTACAGAATTACATGGGCTTAAATTTCTAAGCCCAAAAGGGAGAGACTCCTGCCCGAGGTGCCATGTCAGCAAATGGAAACAGAGTTTTTATGTCCCTGTAAATGCTAGGCTTTACCAGAAACAGGGTATTATCCAGTCAGCCAGTCTCTAAAAGCCAACCAACTTTGGGCCCTGCACTTACTTCCTTGTTCCTTATTCTTTATCTACACTAGCTTCCTACCTTCTACCCTATTTTCCAGTTCTCCAAAAAGGGTTAAAATTTGTTTGTAACACCGACATCGTCTTCCTTCATCATTTTTGTAATACATGCAAAATTAAATGGAACATGAGAGGAGACTTCTGTTTATAACATTAGAGGGCTCATAGTAGAGAAGCAAGCATTTCAACATGTAAATTATTACTGGTACAGATCAAGGGATGGTTTGGGGAATGGAAAAGTCTTCACCGAATGTACTATCAGGCATGCATTTTATTTGGTTATTTTTCTTCACAAGCCATTGATAATGCTAGGCTTATAAGTCATGCCATCAAATGGAATTACTGTATTTTTTTTAAAGGAGAAGGTTCAAAAGAACACCTGTTCTTACCAAAAAAATATCCAAAATATCTAATGACAGTCTGAAGATTACATGAAATGCTGACCTATTTAGAAAGCTTTTGAAAGCTCCAGTATTAAAATTATGTCACTGTGGAACTTCAAAGGCTTGGCAGGTTAAGATGAATTTGAAATGTCAGTTCAAGATCAACCTAAATCATTTAATTATTCTCACCCATTATTTTCAGTCAAGATGGAGAGTCATTCTTCATGGGGTTTTTTTTCTTTTTTATGCTGCTGGATCTTCTATCAAAAAGTAACATGTGATCTCCTCTACACATCATCTTTTAAACTAAGTATGGGATTTTTCTTGCTGATTTAATTTCTTACTCTTGAAATAGGTATAATCTGAGATTATAAGATCATAAAAATAAACTACATGTAGGCTGAAATGTTTTTCTCCTTTTCTGTGTACATTGCAATTTCCATTTTTTGATTACATGGCTGGAAATTAATTCTAGCATTTTGAAATGCACATATGAGCAAAAGACAATGAAAAACAAATGTATATTGGCTTATAGTTTCCTAAATTCCTCTTCAAATTCAACTGGTTCCAACCAACTTTACTCTCTGATCTAAAATGCTTATAGTACCCAGATACATAACTTAAGAGATTTTTATCTTTTAGTCTAGGGCAGAGGTGGGCAATTTTTTTCTGTAGAGAGCCCTTGGGGTTTGTTCTTTCACATTCAGATTACCTTTCTTCAGGACATGGTCCTGAGCACACATCTCTAGTCTACACACATTGACAAGCCCTTGCCAGTGCCTCCCCAGCACCTGTAAGTACCATTCGGACTTCTAACCTTGCCCTTTCCTTTGTTTTGACTGATCTTCTATCCTGGTTGTTCTGTTTATCTCCTTTATTCATTCTTTTTTTTTTAAATAATAAATTTATTTTTTATTGGTGTTCAATTTTCCAACATACAGAATAACACCCAGTGCTCATCCCGTCAAGTGCCCCCCTCAGTGCCCACCACCCAGTCACCACCACTCCCCGCCCTCCCCCCCTTCCACCACCCCTAGTTCGTTTCCCAGAGTTAGGAGTCTTCCATGTTCTGTCTCCCTTTCTGATATTTCCTTCTTTACTCTTTTCTACTTACTCTGTGCCCCAGGAAGCTACCTCCGTGGAATGCATCCCACCAGCTCCCCAATCTCCTGGCGGAGATCAGCCAATGAGGAGGCCCGAAGCAAGAGCTCAGGGGGCAGTGAAAGTCTTGGAGCATGTTTGCAATCTTGTGTGACTACAGCTCCCCCTAGGCAAACTATCCAAGCATAGTAATTCTATTTCTCCTTGCTCCTTTGCTCTGAGGGTAACACTTCTGTACTGTTGCTGGCCTGAATGCCTCAATACCCAGCTTAGTTAGTATAATACTACTTACATTTCAGTGGGTAGTCTCTTCATTAAAATCTCTTTATTTAAAGTTTCTGAGTGATTCTGTTTCCTGCTAGAATCCTGACTGAATCCTGAACTTTTACCTTTGTAGTACTCCTGGAACTCAGTCAGTACCCAGCTCCAATACATAGTTCCCTCTCCATATTGGATATGCTTTTCCAGGGTACCATATGAGTCACCTTTGGCATCACAGCCTTGTCTTTGCATGCTTTTTCTTCAATTTATACTCACTACTCAGCTATCTTCTGAGGATTTAACTCAAGGGTCTCAACTTGAAATATATGGACCTATAAGGTTGACATGGGTAGATCTGGAGAGGGATACATGCATGTTCCAGCACTGTATAAAAAATTGTGCATTTCTACATTTTTCCAGGGGAGAAGGTCAGAATTTTTCATCAACTTCTCAAAAGACTGGTGACCCAAGTGGCTAAGAATTAATTTTAACTAAAGATTGAAAGGAAGATATGCAAGAGGGGACTTGTTCTACTATTTTAATTAGTGGTATATGATTCTTACAGTGTTTTTACCCTAGGCAGTGAGTTCTGACAATTCCTTATTTACAATGAGAATCAACTCTGTTGGGTGTCAAAAAAAAAAAAAAAAACAACACCTAAGTTCTAAACAACTGGGGAAATAAATTAAGCAAGTAAAGATGGTAGCTGAAATATCACCCTTATTAATCACCGAGGCAAATTTAGGATGAATTAAGGAACTTAGTAAGAGCCAAATGGGGCTGGCCAGACTTACTCATCTAATCACAATCCAAAGCTGGGTCCTCAAATAACAGAAAACACAATTCAAATCCATTTAGACAACATGTAGATTGTCTTGTTTACCTAACTTGAATCCTGGATACCCATTGGTGTGCCAATGCCTGACAACTGGGATAAGATTACTCTTGGACTCATCAGGCTTATGGTGGAGATCAAGATAGGGTCAGCTTCCCTGAGGCACATGAACTGAATGTGGGAACAGTGGATGTACCTGAAAAAAATGGGGTTCTCTAAGTAGAGAAGGAGAGGTGATGGTGTAAAACCAACAATGCCCAATACAGTCGTCACATTCAAAGGTGTTCCTCCTTTTTTGACTGAATGTCTCTATATAAATAACATTTTGGTCTATCATTAAAATCTGGAGGGGAGATATTGAGGAGGAGTTATTGGGTAACGGACATTAAGGAGGGCACTTGATGTAATGAGCACTGGGTATTATATGCAACTGATGAATCACTAAATTCTACCTCTGAAACTTTTTTTTTAAAGTCATGCCAACTACTAGCTCTCAAAACAAGAGCTTTGCATTTCTCAGCTAATGTCCTACTGGATCCTTTTACTATCAGAAGTCCATATAATTCCATTTGTAAAATAGGGAAAAGAACATTTGTCCCAAGGATACTATAAGGTAAGTGTTCTGAGCTTATAAGAAAATTAAAGTAAAATGGTATTTTGGATCTGGAAGAGACATAAGTGATCCTGAGCTCAAAAGAAAGTGAGTCCCAGAGGAAGGGAGTCTCTTGTGTCTTACCACAAGAGTGTATAGGGGAGCTGGAATCAGCATCCAGGTCTCCCACTGTTGGGATGGTGTTCACTCGATACGTCATCAGTCATGAACATACCCTCACAGTAAGCTACAGCGTATTCACTGCACAATTTAGTGTTGTTTCATGAAGACTGCTTTCTTTGAGTTTATAAGAAATTACTGTTAATTAATTTTCATTGATTGATATGCATTTTAGTTGTTGGCAGGTAAGCTAAAGTTAAGCTACAGAGTCAAGAAACATGAAACCCAAGGATCTTCTGCTTTTATTGGGCTGGTATTTTATTTTCGCACAGTAAGAACTAACTAGTCCTTAAGCAGAGGAAAATGTATCACTACATTTGTCTCCACACATTTCCTTATCTTCAAATAATGATTCAAAGAAGATGATGATACAGTATTTTATAATTTAGTAAGACACAAATAAGAGAGACATGGGCACCTACCTAACAGTAGCAAACACAGCCTTAGGGCAGAACTTTTTGACTGAGACCCTTGATATATGAGAAAAGAGAAGATGAGTCCATCTCTGTCTCTCTGAATTTCTATGGTGTGCATAATCATGTTCTATCTGGTACTATTTTTTAAAGATTTTATTTATTTATCCACAAGAGACACAGAGAGAGGCAGAGACATAGGTAGAGGGAGAAGCTGGCTCCCTGCAGGAAGCCTGATGCAGAACTTGATACCAGGACCCTGGGATCACAACCTGAGCCAAAGGCAGATGCTCTACCACTGAACCACCCAGGCGTCCCTCTATCTGGTATTATTATTTTAACATTTCATATATATTGCTCCAGCTCTTTAATAGAGAATAATTTTTAATACTTTTAGTATCCAATTCACAAATCATATTTGTGTCTCTGTGTGTGTGTATTTGTGCATATACATATGGAAAGAGGGGGAGGGAGTGATGTTTAATATTTGCCGTATAAATGAACAGATGAAATATGAGGCTGATAAATTGTAACATCCACAACCACTTTCAGCCCTATGAATCTAGGCTTTTATTTTATTTTTAAAAATGATTTCTTGATTCCATAAGTCTGACATGAAAGAAGCTTAAATTTTGACAATGAAAATAAATGAAACCAGTGTGGAAATTTCACCCCCTCCTATTTTAAACTTAAATTCATTAAGCCTGCCTCTGTTTGCCTGATATAGTCCAGCATTTTTCTTTTTTTTTTTATCAAACTATATTTCTAGCAATAGAATTTAGAATATAAAGAACACTCCATATTTATGCTTCTCTGTTAAGGTTCAGCAAACTTTTAAAATAAAGAGCCCCAGAGGAAAGTATCTTGGGCTTTGCAGGCCATACAGTCTCTGTCAAAACTATTCAACTCTGCCAATCACAGTGCAAAAATCACCAATACATAGGCAATATGTAAAAGAATGGGTGTGCCCATGTTCTGGTAAAACTTAACTTACAGAAACTGAAGTTTAAATTTCATATCATTTTCACATGTCATGAAATGTACTTCTTTTGATTTCTTTCCCAATCATTTAAAAATGAAAAAATGTTCTTAGCACAAAGACCAAACACAAACATGAAGTTGGCCAGATGTGGCTCATAGGCCTTGGGCAGTGAACCTCTGTTCTATGACATTCCCACCTGTTCTGCTTGCCACATCTTTCTTTTCTTCTCATCTATGAATTTCTTTTCATTCTCCAGTGTGTGGCTCAAATACCATACTTTCTGGAATAGGTACCCATTCCTCTCAGAGGTTCCCCACGCTTCTTCCTTTCTGCTCCCCAGAACCTTTTGGTTCTGTCCCCAAAGAGAAACTTGATAGACTCAGTTTTGTCTGCTGTTAGGTACAATCTTCATAATACGATTCTCTGTGATCCTATGTCTAATTCCACTCTTCCCCCTGCTACACAATGCCTAACACAGAATCAAGACTCAGTAAATGTTTATTTAATTATAAAAATCAATGCCTTGCCTCTTTCCAAAACCTACCTAGAGAATTGATAATGAAGTCAAAGCAGAGTGCTAAGACCACACAACTTGGGGTGAACACATCATAGAAGATGATGCCACCACTGAGGCTGGGCTCAGAGCCTCCTTGCTAAAGCACAAAGGTGACAGTTACAAGGTCTTATCAGAAAGGAGGAAAGAGCAGTCCCTGGGTGGCTCAGTAGTTGAGCATCTGCCTCTGACTCAGATCGTGATCCCAGAGTTCCACATCAGGCTCCCCGCAGAAAGGCTGCTTCTCCCTCCACCTGTGTGTCTCTGCCTCTCTCTCTCTGTCTCTCATGAATAAATAAATAAAATCTTAAAAAAAAAAAAAAACAAAGAAAGGAGGAAAGGGACCACGTTAACAGAAGCAAAGTTCTGTTATATTTCCCCCTGGCATTAGGTTTTAAAAGCATTTGTTCATGTGGAAATTTGTGCAGGGCATTTGGTGGCAGCCTAGATACTGTCCTGCATGACAATTAATACTGCAAAAAAAAAATGTGATTTTTACATTGGGAAATGCAAAGGCAATTCCATGAAGAAAAAAGATCCTAGGATGCTGCTTTCTGAGCTCTGATTTGAAACAAAGACAGAACTTAGAACCTACCTAAGGCAGACTTGGGGACCCACATCCTCCAGCCCATCTTCCTTAATGCTTCTTCTTTAGAGTCAGAGACTCACGGTTGATAGGCTGGAGGTCCCAGGCTAGATCTCTGGCAAGGGCTGGCATTTCAATGAGAACCTATCCATAAAGTCGCTGGTGGGCTCAAAGGGGAACCCTGATGCTCCTTAACCACTGGTTCAAGCATTTAATTAAGACCCCAGAGATCTCCTCCAAAGAGCCTAGTGGAAGTGGTTCTAGCCTGGAAAATGTTCAGAGTGGGCAATGCCCCATAATGGCAGGAGGAACACTTCCATATGCTTTTCTAACATGACTAAATCAGAGTAGCATAACTCCCAGTGGAACAGGCAGGGTGAGTCAGCTGTGAAGTGTAGTTCCAAAAGAAAGGACAAGGGACTTGGTGTGCAGCACTATTTATTATTAACTAACCGAGGAAGACCATCAGAGCCAAGAACCCAGCTGTCTCTTTCTGGCAGAAGTTAGCTCCTGGGGCAGAGGGCCTCTTGAGGTCACTCCCAATTTGTGCTATCAATACTATTTAGTTGGCATAAATAAGGATCTTCCTGCTTGTTACAAAGCATTTGCATTCACTCTATCTAAAATTGTATCAGCCCATTAGGGGACAAGTTACAAAGATGAAGGCTACATCTTGGCCAGCCTGGGAGATCAGGGAGGAAAGAAGGGTAGAGGGTGGTAGCTCAGAGCACAAAATGGGGAGTCGGCAAGACCCCAGAAGTTCAAACCCCTATATGACCAACTTATTAATTATAAAACCTTGGGTTGCTCTATCTGCTCCATGCTTCCAATCCCCAATCTACAAAATAGATACTGACAGTGATCTCATAAAGTCATTGTACGATTAAAAGAATTACCACATGGGAACCACAGGGACACTCAGGAAAATGTAGGCTACTCCTCTAATTATCTGCATCCCCACAGTATTGGTCACAGCAGTTGGCACACTGCAGGCACTAACCGAATATGTGCTGATAGATTAGCAAATTTCTTGCCATGAAACTGATGGCCATTCATTTGCTAGTCATGGTGCCAGTTCAGAGAGGCTGAGATTGGCCTCAAAGATGCCATGAGTTTCATGATTTGTTTATAAATAGTCAAGGCTTCTCATTTATAAACTGCTTCTTATGAGTGAGTAAACACGAGACAAGGAATGGAATGTGACGAAAGACAACTTAACCAACATTACTCAGCATTGACAGCTGGAGCTACAGGCTGCTCAGCGAAGCCAGCAGATACCTGGCCCAAGGCCTAAGCTGCTCAAAAAATGGTGGGTGCGATTATGATCATCATTCTAAGACTTAAGCTTGAAATCCAGTATTCTGGTGATCCTGTCCAGATCGAAATGCAGGGTTTATAGGAGTATTAACCACCTGGGATTCATATAAATCCCGTACATATTGAGATGTATGGACTTGAGGATGGTTCGATGAGTCTTGTATTCTCAAAACAGTTACTTCTAAAGTGTGAAGCTAACAAGAGCTGCCATCTTTGGTTGGTTCTGCAGGTTGTACACTGCACAAGCTTCAGGGCACCAGTCACATGAACCAGGAGGCCGTTAGGGTTATGCAGTGTACAAATCAATGCCACAGCAGCCCTAATAACAGTGCTCAACTATGAAAATTTACTCCTTGTTGAAGATACTGAACCCAGAAGAGAAGTTTCTTAAGAACACAACTGGTATCCATTTTAATTAGATGTCTGACAAGAAGTTGGCTTACTGTGCTGACAGAGAGTTGATTCTTTTGGAAAACTGCATCAATTATACTTTGGGTCTATCTACAGGCTTCTGAACCTAAAGTAAACATTGCATCAATTCATTTGATTAGAATAGTGGTGTGACACATGAAATGGGCCTCCCAGGGTATGGTAGCCAAGTGTGGACACAATGAGCTTTGTAAATATGATCTGATTACTCACGTAAATGTATTCTGGCCCTAGTTGAGGTGCACATGGATCTAGAAAATAGACAGCAGTGGAGTGAGCATCACAAAACTAAAAAGGATAAAGAAGTCTCCATCAGGGAGGACAGAGCTGGCTCATTATGTGGGTAAGTGAAACATGGGCTAGAAAAAGAGCCTCCTTGCTGCTGGGGATGAGAGGCTGATGTTTCCAGGCACCACACTCTCCAGACACCAGATACCTGTCTCCAAAAATGATTAAACTGCTCTAGGTCTCTAGAGCGCCATCCAAGAGACAGGGGGTTCTGGAAAGCATGGCTAGGCACCACAACTACATCAGCTCAGTGACAGTGAACCTTTTAATGATTCTGGGGATAGAACACAAAATTATAAGCTCCAGATAAATGAATTGTGAGGGTTTAAAGTATTTTTTCTCTGTAACTCATTTTAGCTCAGGCAATCTCATGTAATCCAGTTACAATATGTGTTCATGTTTCCTGATGAATGTGCTTTTTATGGTTTTATAATAGGTCTAAGAAGCATTCTCATTTAAATGAAATGATGTTTGGGGGATTTGAATAATTGTCTCATGATTTAAGCCTGACTCATTATTAAATAAAAATACTAAGTTCTCCTCTCCTTCCTCCTTACCCTGATCTGCAGCCTTAATGGCATCTTGTTCCCAGGTAGAAAATCATGAGGAAGTATGATCATAAGCATGAATGTTGTAATTGATGATGTCCCTATTAAATATAATTAAGCTGCAGGAAATACTCATTTCAGATCACCCTGTCCTTGGACTTGCCCAGGTATCTTGGGGGAAGGACTGCTCGACACTTTTCTTGCAGTTCAGCAGGCAGCAGCATTTCTGCAGCTGAAGGAGAGAAGCCTTTGAAGAAATCTTCCAAAAAGATGTCTCAAAAGGTATATATTGAGTTCAAATGTGTCTGCTTCTGTGGCTATCCCAAAATGGCACTTCTGCAACATCAAAAGCAAAGAATGCAACCCCTCGTGTCAGGTTAGTACACATCTTTAGTCCCTTCTCTGAACTCTTTGGCACTCGATGCGTTTTGGATTTCAGAGTTTTTCATATTCTAAAAGGAATTATGGTGGGTCTGTCAAAAAATACCCCTACCCCAGAAAGGTGTGGGACATCCCCTGTAATCTAATGGATTAACATTTCTGCAGTAAACTATAAGAGTTACCCCAAGGGGTAAAGAAAGACTAAGGAGTTCCACACCAGTAGAGGTTGGGATTTGCTGCCAAATGAGATTGTGCCACACTTCAGGAAAAAACATTCAGTATTCACAGCTTTTTGGATTTCGGTATTCAGCGTATGAGGGACTGATCACCAGCCAAATGTCCCAAGGTGTTATGGCCAAACTGCAGAGCAGCGGTTCTCAAAGTGTGGTCCTAGTGCGGCAGCATCAGCATCCCCTGGGAATATGTTAGAAACCCGAATTCTCAGATCCCACCCCAGACTTACTGGATCAGGAACTCTGGAGTGGGGGCCCACCAATCTGTTAGTAAGTCTTCTGGGGGACTCTGAAACTCACTTCAAGGCAAGAGCCATTCCTGGAAAAGTTCAGCATAAACACTGGCCTAGTAGGAAAGAGAAGTGAGTCCTGGTTAACTAGCTGTGACACATAACCTTTTCCTAAGTCATTTTCCCATCTGCCAAGTGCGGATGGAGTCTATCTGCCCTTTTTGTTTAGCAGGCTTGTTAGGAAGAGGTAAAGAGAGTACATGTAAAAGGGCCTTATAAACTGTAAGGTACTGTGTATATATTAGTTATTTTAAGAAGGATTAAAACAACATCAGTATTACATGGAACAGAAGTTAATTAGCAGATCAAGGATATATAGTAAGGGAAAATAAGTAATTAAACATGTAAAATGGCACTTTTGTGCCTGGAAAAATGATACAAGAAAAATATACTCTCAGGATGCCTGGGTGGCTCAGTCCATTAAGCATCTTCCTTTGGCTCAGGTCATGATCCTGGGGTCCTAGGATTGAGCCTCGAGTCAGGCTCCCTGCTCAGCGGGGAGTTGGCTTCTCCCTCTGCCTCTCCCCTACTCATGCTTGCACACTCTCTCTCTGAAATAAATAAATAAACTCTTTAAAAAAAGAGAGACTTATGCTCACAATGTTTCCTACCTCAGGTGTCCTGTCTCTGGGAGACCCTGAGTCGCGTTCTCACTCAGTTCACAATATAATACGACAATATGCGAAGAGACTGAACTATATGCAATGAAGGATGTATATGAATGCATTTTCACATGCTCCACCCCATATCATTCCAGAAAAGATAATTTGAAATATAGATGACATTCTGCTGTTTGGAGCAAAGCGAACAATCCTGAGAAGCAGATATAATGATGGAAAGAGCCAGAGCCAGGAAACCTCTTTTCTAACAAGTGAACGAGGCAGCTGTGGGCAAGTCCCTCTGCTCTCTGGGGATCACCTCCCAGATCTTAGCACTGCTATTCTAGTTTCAGTTGTCTTAGCTGCCTTTTTTTTCCCATGTCCTGGTATTAGACTACAAACTAAAGGCAGGGGTGAAAATACAGGAGTCCTGGGGTGCCTGGTTGGTTCAATCAGTTAAATGTCCAACTCTTCGTTTCTGCTCAGGTCATGATCTCAGGTTTGTAAGATCAAGCACTGTGTCGGGCTCTGTGCTGGCTGTGGGGCCTGCTTGAGATTCTCTCTTTCACCTCTCCCTCTTCCTTTCCTCCCTTTCTTTCTCCTTTTCTAAAGGAAAAAAAGAAAGAAAGAAAAGAAAATACAGGAATCCATTGAGAATGAACATGAGATGAGCTGTCTCCCATTCCATAAACCCAGGTGGAAAGCAGAAATACAAGCTGAATTGGGTTTCAGGGTATTGAGCCTTTATATAGTAATCCTACTGTATATTATGGGTCCACCTTACAGGCAAAGATTTTTATTTGCAGTTATAATGTTTATTGATACTATTAAACAAAAAGTCTCTCAAAGGAAAGCTCAGTCCATACAGGAATTCTCCTCTTTTCTGTGGCCACAGTCCAGTGACTGAACTTCAGCCAAGGTCACTGCATCCTCTTCCTACCTGCTCATCTGGGATCAGAGGTGAGAGCATACTGCTGTCCTATCCAAACTCTCCAGCACTCTGCATCTTATCTGGCAAAGTCATGTCTTCAAGGGCTTTCTTGGCTTCAACAACTACCCTACAAGCCCTCTGAGGCATTGGCTTATATTCTCCAATGCATACTTTCCAGTTATTACATGCTCATGCAGGAAGCAATATAGTGAGATGGCTAAGGATAGGGTCCGTTGGGCATTAGACTGCCTCTCAATATTTAATTTACACTTTGGTTAATCCATTTAACTTTTCCAGGCTTGATTTGCACAACTGTAAACTGGGAATACTAGTAGCTCCTTTCTCACAATGTGACTGGAAGTATTAAATTACATTCTTTTTTAATATTTTATTTGTTTATTCACTAGAGACACACAGAGAGAGGCAGAGACGCAGAGGGAAAAGCAGGCTTCCCACAGGAAGCCCAATGTGGGACTCAATCCCTGGACCCAGGATCATGCCCTGAGCCGAAGGCAAACGCTCAACCACTGAGCACCCAGGCATCTCTTAATTACATTCTTTGTAATTAGACTGTAATTAGGTAACCTAGACTGCTACCTAGAACAATACCTCACATAGCAAGAGCCCCTGATCGAAATGTGGTGTCCATCTTCTAGCTACTACTTTCCAGCTTCAGTCATGGAAACTACATTCAACTAAGCCCTGGAATCCTCAGGAAGCCATGGTGAGGCAGAAACCTTCCCCCTCTTTGTTTTTCTTTTTCTTTTTTTAGATTTTATTTTTATTATTTATGAGAGAGAGAGAGAGAGAGGCAGAGACACAGGCAGAGGGAGAAGCAGGCTCCATGCAGGAAGCCCGACAACGTAAGACTCCATCCCGGGACTCCAGGATCACACCCTGGACTGAAGGCGGGACTAAACTGCTGAGCCACCCAGGCCGCCCCCTTCCCCCTCTTTGAACCAAAGATCATAATACCCATAAGAAGGAAAGCAGTTCAATGTGTACTTTACTGAACTCAAGGAAGTCCAGGGGCACATTGTGCAAATGATGCAAACCCAGCAAAATAAACTCCAGGTGAGTTTAGAGACATCACACTGCCTATCTAGGGTGGTTCTATTAATAAAAGTGCTCTTGGGTGCATGATTTCATTTAAATACTGCTGTAGTCATCTTGTGTTTTTATAAGGTTCTTGTGTTTTTTAAGCAAAATAAGACCACAGAGAAAGTAGTCTAGAGTATCATATCAAAATAAATTCTAATTGTAGATGAACAGAATAGCCTGTATATGGAAATGGAAGTGCAAACAGAAAGCAGATTTTTCATTACAATTGATTCCCTGGGAACAGGTCAGAAAAAAAAAAAAAAAAGCCTAAGAAAAATAAACCTCTCTCCTTGACAGGTTCACCATGAAGTTACTTCCTATGGCCTCTAGGTGGTGGACGTGGGCCTGTTGGGGGGTGATAAATTGTTCACCCTTCAATAGCTACAGAGCTTGGTCTTCCAACCAGTCTTCAGTTTTACAAAGAATCTCCGATAAGCAATAACTGGTGCTAAATGCTCTGTGGGACAAAGGACAGAACCAATCTAAATCCTCTCCTCAAGGAGCTAATAGCCCTGTCTGAGAGAAACAAAGCTAGATTAAGAACTTGAACACAAAATAGAAAGTAACAAAAGTGGTGAGAATGGAGACAAAACACAGGAGGAGTTATCTTAAACACCTGGAGAAGCAACCCGGGAAAGCTTTGCGGAGGAGGAGACATTGGAGGTGTGCCTCGAAGAGAGGAGAGTTGGGAAGAGGTGACTGAGCGAAGAGGGGTGGCGAGGGAGGGCTACCTAGGAGTTAGACACAGCCTAGGCAAAGGCCTAAAGGTGGCCACTTTGCCACTTCCTCTTTCCCAGCCCTTATACCTTTGAAATGAAATAACTCTTCAACAACACCATTTCTTAAATCTTTCTTTTTGGACAAGGAAAGTTTGAGTCCCTTAAGGTCAGAAGCACAGTTCTAGACTGCTAGGTGTTCTTCACTCTCAATATGGTGTCTGAGTCCCGCCACTCAACGCAGACTTACTGAACATACATATGAATTAATGAATGGATGATGCTCTATAAGCTGTGCTGTGCAATATGGTGGCCACTAGCCACTGATTTAAACTTAGAGTAATTAAAGTGAAATAAAATTTAAAAATTCAGTTCCTCTGTTACACTAGCCACTTCTCAAAAGCTCAGTAGCCATGTGCGGCTAGTGACCACCTTCTTGGACAGTGTAGATACAGAATGTTTCCATCACAGAAAATTCTATTGGTCCTACTACCTAGAAGGTAAGAATTATCTCAAATGTTAATTATTACTGAGTACAATTTTAACTGTCTCTATATTTGTTTTATGTTTTCCTCTCTCTCTCTCTCTCTCTCTCTCTCTCTCTCTCCTTTTCATCTACATGTACTGATCATTTTCTTGTTGGTTCCTCACTTCCTTACTCTGCTGTGGAGTCAGTATGGACCACTGGCTCCTACCATTCTTTCCCAGGCTCCCTAGACACTGGATACCTTAGCAGGAGACTGGGTGCAGTGGGAAGGGGAGGGTCTAGCTCCACACGCTCCCCCCACCTCAGCTTTAGGAGGCATCTCTGGGAGTGGCTGCATTTTTCCATATTCTCCGCAGCTTCCTCAGAGGTTCCAGGACCTGCTGGTGGCCCTACTGCTGGGACTGTGGACACCACATCTTCTCCAAGGCCCTTCCTCTCTGCAAGTGCTACTAGAGTCCTGCTTTGTTCATTTCCAGTTTGTGTCATAGCTTCCTGTTCAGCTCCTCAGCGCTTCACACACCTTTCAACTCGTTGTCAGTATTAAACTCCTTCTATTGAACCATCTGCTGTGAGGTCTGTTTTCCTGCCTGGACACTGACCAATATATTATGCTTATCCAAGTATCACATTTGAAGACAAGCAGTTATCAGTGGAAAATTAGCAAATGTGAACTACCTTTGCAGACAAGAAGTAAACCCTGGAGGGACTACATTCCTGTATCTCAGTGCAATATAATTAGTATTAGTTATAGAGAAGACATTTTTATTATCCTAAAACCCACTGAATTTTTGTAAACTTTTATTGCCACTGTTCTATTTTCTAGAGGAGGTAACCGAGTCTGAAAGAGGCTATATAACTCATCCAATGACGTACAGATACAAAAAAAAAGTGAAACTCAAAGATAAGTCTGTCCCATGACACAGAACAAATGAGGCCCTGCACAAAAGTAATACATACTATGTGACTCCATTTATAGGAACTTCTAGAACAGGCAAAACTTATCGAGGGTGAAATAAGTCAAACAGTGCTTGCCTCTCGGTGATGGGGAGATTAACTGGGAAGTGATACAAGGGAGCTTTCTGGAGAAGTGGTTTCTTTGGTGAAAGGAGTATGGGGCACATACTTGTATGTAGATTTGTCCAAATTGTATAGTTAAGATCTCATACTATGATTGTATGTAAATTTTACCTTGCAAATAAAACACTGCAAAAAAATTCCAATCTCATGAAACATGAGGAGAGAGGGGAGTCACGGATCAAAGAATATTGGCAGAGTGCTGGTAATGGCTGAAGCTGGGTGACAGAACCCATCATACATGCTGTTTACTTTGTACGTGTTTGAAATTTTCCATAACAAAACATCATTAAAAACCATCCAAAGAATCTCTAGGTTTCCCTGACTTTGAGGCTCTAGCTTTTCCTACCAACCACTTTGCTCCAAAAACGTTTTAGGTCTACTCAAACATGGGAGGACAATTCCAACCCAAGGAAAATACAGAAGAGAGGTTCAAATCCACAAGGAGGGGAACCGGGCAACCAACCAGAGAAGCCTCAGCATCCTACGACATGCCAAGGAATTGCTTTCAATAGAAGAAGGACTGTGGCCCTACTCCAAATTTGCACCTTTTCTAACACCATAAATAATCCGCAGGCTGGAAAGGGTAGAGCATGACTGGTAGGAAGAAGGAGAAATGCAAAACATTTGAAAACCCACAAATGAGTCGAAATTCTAGAAGCAGAACATTTTGTAAGCAACTTTAGAGGAAAGTGAAAGAAAAAGAAAGAAAGAAAGAAAGAAAGAAAGAAAGAAAGAAAGAAAGAAAGAAAGAAAGAAAGAAAGAAAGAAACAACACAAAGAGCCCAAAGACTAAGATCAGGCAAATACTAATTATTTAAAAGAACAAAAAATTTCAAAGTTTCCCCATGACCACAGGATGCAGTCTGAACTCCGCAGGAGGAAGGCAAGCCAGGTTCTGTGCAAACTGCCAGGGCAGCTTCATCTCCAGTCTCTCCTGGCTCCTTCTCTGCACTCTGTTGATAGCAAAAGTTTTGTAGCTATTTGCACTCAGCCTACTGTGCAGCCTCCCCGGTTTTCCTCCTGCTGTTCCCTCTCACTATAATGTTCTTCTTCTCTTTCTATTTATTATTTCAGACACAGCTTAGTAATTATTTCCCTCAGGAAGGGTCCCTAGAACCTCAGGTCCCCGCCGTGATGCTCCCATGGCACTAATGATAGTGAAACGATCTGCTCGGGTACCAGCCTCCGCTCCATCCTCAGCTCCTCCATGGCTCCATCCTGTGATATGCATCTCTCTACTTGCAGTACTGTGTTCAGGGTTTAGGGCTTTGCAGGTGCATAGAACTATTCTGGAGCTGGTTGTCCTACATGGTGTGTGAATGCAAAGAAAATGAGGTAGTGGCTTTATAGCCTTCCTGAGGCTGCTTGGGACTCATCAATGTCTCCACTGAGTGCAAAAGCCCTCCTTCAATTAGGTTGCCATGTTCTGATGGAGGAATATTTCAAGTAAGTATTGAGATTGCCAAAGAGCCTCTATCACTAGCAGGTCAGATGATTTTCGGGTGGAAGCTAAAGGGATGATGGCAAAATTCCTCTATCACATAATAAAAAGTGCTTTTGTCAAACATCCACCTCAATGATCCTTTACCTTACAAAATGATAAGAATAAAGAGAAATAATTGGGCACCTGGATGGCTTGTGGTTGAGCGTCTGCCTTCAGCTCAGGTTGTGATCCCGGGTCCCAGGATTCAGTCCTGCACTGGGATACCCACAGGGAGCCTGCTTCTCCCTTTGCCTGTGTTTCTCCCTCCCTCTCTGTGTCTCTCATGAATAAATAAAATCTTTTTAAAAAACAAAAAAATAAAGAGAAATAACACCATTATTCAAGCCCAAGTGAAACTGAAAATTGACCAGACCACTCTCTTTGAATGAATTCTGGTTAAAATATTTAAATGTTAAGTGTTTGCTAGATGTTACAAGCAAAACCATTGAAAGTGAGACACAGGAAAACCAGAAGGGGTTTTCAAGGCAGTTGATGTCAAGAATGATCTTATTCAAGTGGAAGAATCTTGGAGAGAAAGAACACAAATTCTGTGTCACTGACTGTAACGTTGTGAAACTGTCCCAAGTCCCACCTGACAACTTTGTTCAAAACTGTTACTATTCTATAAATCACAGACAAAGGGAGCACCAAATATACTGTATGAACAGGACAATGTTCCCACTGTACTTGTGGTCCTTCTAGAACACTGATTCAAACCCTAGGGCCAAGGCTCTCTAAATAGAAAATCCAACCTTTTTACTTTGCTTTATATAAAACATAACTATAGGTAGGTTCTCTGTGGAATGCGACATTTGAAATTTTCCTATTCTCTTTTGAAGCTTTTTACATAATGCATTCATGTTTAGTTATTGATCTGTTATCATTAAAAATCCAACAAAAACAAACAAAAAGACGAAGGTTACCGTAAACTTCCCCTGCTTTACAGAAGTACAGTTGAGTCATGTTAACCTCATTTCCATTAAGATGACTAGACTCTTAGGGGACGGCGCCAGAAGAGTGCTGGGAAGAACTTTGCCTTAGAGTCCTTAGAAGTAGGTAGATGGAAGCAGAGCGAATTGGGCCCGGGAGCACTGAGACTCATTTTTGGAAGAATATTGATCTTCAGAAAGTTATTTTCTCTTTCTGTGTCCTGATACATAAAACAGCAATAATAACAGCTCACTTGTATGCAGCTGAGTGAGAAAATGTATGTGAAGTGGACAGTAGGGTATCTGGATGTCATGGTGGCCATATGAATGGTGGGGGGAATGGAAATCTTTGGGGATGGCCCTGAGCAAGGAAGTTGAAGCAAAGGCCAGCCAGGCCCTGAATTCACAGCTCCTATGTCAGAGGGGAAGGTGGGTTCTGCGGACTCAAACAGCCTGGCACATACCGCAGCTCCATTTCTCCAACTCTCAGGCTTGGGCCAGTGAGCATAGTAAGCACCTGTTTTATTACCTGTGCCTCAGTTTCCTTGTTTGTGACATGGGGTTGATAACAGTGCCTGCACTTCATGGGGCTGTTGTAGGGAATGATTCAGGTCACAAATGGGTTCCCCAAAGATGCAGCTGCTAAATAGCAGCTGATGAGAAGGAAGGGCAGGGCTGGGGCAAGAGAATTGGTGTCCTCAGACCATAGTGTTTGGGAAGAGTTACAGCACCTGGCTTTGTTGGAAGCTGTGCATGCAGAGGGTGTGTATGTGTGGGGGGGGTCTTTGCTTATGAGACTGACATGAGTAGCAGAATGGCCACATGAGTGCCATCTCTTTCCTTCTTCAGAGGGCAATCTGCTCTGTTCTTAGGGCCACATTTCAAATCTTGAGAGCAAGAGCTAACAAAACCACAGACAAGACTCTCATTCTATCCTAAGGAGACCTGGGCTGGATGACTGTAGAAGCTGGAGGATTCATAGCCCATTAAACTACCAATCACAAGAGTATTGATTGCTGGAAGATGTCAACTCAGAGGACTGTAGCAGGTCAGTGAGATGATAATACAGAGTGTGCTTACTATGCTCACTGGTAACACAGAGGCAGAGAGGAGGCAGGCTTTGAAGATGGGTGCTAATGTATAGTAGATTCTCAGGAATCATTGATTGAGTACATGAATGAACAAAAGAGAATCAAGATTCAACAGTTTTCAATAGGCTTAAATTGTAGGTCAAAAATCCAGATGAAATATAAAGGGGATAAATGTTAAGCTTTGCCAAATGGTGGACATTTTACCTCATAGAAATAAATGCAATGAGGATTTAGGAGACATCTCAAGCAGTAGCTGAATAGATAATCATATGACGTGATCTAAAAAAATGTGGGCTTCAGCCATGTTATGAAGGTCAGAGCAGAAACAGAGCCCCTGGAGCTGGCCATGGCCAAGCCTCATGGTGCCCTGTCTTCAGAGTTAGGGCGACACTCCTAAAAGGAGCTCCGCTTAGGCTCTGGGGTGGTGCAAAGGCAAAGCACCAGTAAGAGTCTGAAAACTGTGTCCCTGGAAGACAACTCAGGGGACTGACCATTCTTAGTCTGGAAAAAGAAAGACTTACTGGGGGCATGAAAGCTGACTTCAGCTATTTAAAATTTGAAGTGCCATCAAGTAGACGATGAACTAAATTATATTCTTAAACTAAGCAAGTACTATTAAATGTCTGTATTTACAAAGTCCTCATTTTACAAATATTGACTACTCATCACTTCTGTGCCAAGCACTGTCCTAGATACTGGGGAAAGGCCTCTGCCTTCATGAAGGTAACATTTAATGCATGATGGGTCAGACAGCCAATAAACAGAGAATAATTTCTAGAAGGATGAAAGTGTATGTGATGTGTGCTTCACGGATTTGCCTTTGAATCCAGTAGGATATGCTTATTCTTTGTTGTTCCATTAAGGAAATAAACATAGACTGTAATTCAATAAAAGGAAGAAACTTCTTCCAACAGAGGATGGACTCTGTCAAAAAAGTAGGGAACTCTACCATTGGAAACGTGAAAACAAAATCTGCATTGCCATCTTTTAAGGCTGTTGTGGGGAACTACTGAGGATGAGTTCAAAATGGATCAATGGTCCCAAAAGCTTTGGATTTCCTAGACCAGTACAACTGAAAACACAGCAGGTACAATAGAAGATCACCAAGTTTTTATATTTCTAAGTACATTAATAGAAACCCTACTATTATTAACACCTTCTCATTAAAGAAAGGTCATTTTTAGGGGCTTACAAAAAAAGAATGAAACGATATCAGAATAAAAAGCTCTCTAAATAAATTTGGTTATATTAAAGTTTCATAACATTGGGCTTACTTTTCTAATTTTGCAAAAGACCATCAAAAATCTCATTGTAAGACTAAAATAGTCCAGAGCCTAAAATTTGAAAACAGAACCATATGACCTTGAGATTCTTCCTAATAGTTGTCCAAGGAGTACGTACTACCAAAATTTAGTACATTTGTTTAAATGTGGGGTTTTGGAGCTGGTGTCTGTGAATTTAAAGCCACAGCTCAAACTAGCTACAGGAAAGTTACTTAAATTTCAGTTTCGACTCCTCTGACAATGGGGATAATAACATTACTGACTTGTGGTGCCATAAGGATTTATGAGGGGCACTTGGGTGGCTCAGTTGGTTAGGTGTCTGCCTTCAGCTCAGGTCATGCTCCCAGGGTCCTAGGATTGAGCCCCAGGTCAGGTTCCCTGGTCAATGGGGAGCCTGCTTCTTCCTCAGCCTGCTTATGCTTTCTCTCCCCCCCAACTAAATAAACAAACAAACAAACAAACAAACAAACAAACAAATAATAAGAATTCATTGAAATAATGCAAACAAAACACCCAGGAAAGTGAGTGGAATGTAGTAATCATTTAATAAAAATGCAGTGACTGCTCCTTTTTCTCAGGCTTCTAACCCAAGGGAAATGGTGAGCTTAGGGGCATTTCTTACAGATAATGGGGTCAGTACGCAGTATTTTCTAAATACTCCAATTTTGCATGAAGAAATAGATTGTCTTAAGGCGCCTGGTTGGTTGAGCATCTGACTCGGGTTTCGACTCAGGTTATGATCTCAGGATCATGAGATTGAGCCTCAGGGCTGGCTCCACTCTGGGCATGGATTCTGCTTAGGATTCTCTCTCTCACTCTGCCCCCCTCCTCCCACCTCTCACCCACACTTTTGCCTGCACACTCTCTCCTAAAAAAAAATAAAAATAAAAAAATAAAATTTTAAAGCAGTAGATTGCTTTATTTGGCAGATAATACTTGAACCTTGCCCCCATTGCCAGAGAAGTAGACAAGCATCATGGCTGGTTCCTAAAAGGATGGTTTTCTCTTCCTCCTCCACATTATTCATTTCCCTAAGCTCCTGCCTCTGCCTTCTGTTACCTACCTTCTCTGGCACTTACTGGCTTCTCCATAGAATGCCTGGCCCCTTATTACTTTTTTTCTTGCCTCTTGGAGCCTCTTTCACATTCTTTTTTTCTTTTTCTGTTTTATTTTAGTTTGTCTTTGTCTAGTCTGTGGTGATTGGTGGAGCTTCCCACATTCTCTCCATATTCTCTTTCACCTGCCTGTTTTCTCCCCAGTCTCCCAGTGGTACAGCTTCCCCTCACCTCTTCCCCACCCTGCCTGCTGCCACCCCCAGTATGGCCAATCTGTTAGCAAACTTTCAGAGTAAATCAACAAATCTTGCTCCATTTCTTTGGCAGGCAATGGAACATGTCTGAATGCTGTGGAAATGTGTAGGTTCTTAGGCCTGTGACTTCAAGTCTGAATGCTAAGTAATAAGCAAGATGACTTACATGTTTGAAAGCTGAGCCACCAGTCAACTTTCCATGGCTCATGCTTTGTGACAGTGCCCTGCAGTGTCTATTCAAAAGGATGCACTGTTCTAACAATAGCTAATGCTTCTCTTGTTTGGTAAGGAAGTGATACTGCGTTGCTATTAACAGTGATCAGATTTAAGTCCTTGACAGGTGCTGAGCACCCTAGAATTCAAGAACTCTATTCGTCAGCAGCAGTAAATCTAGACAAAAAGGTGCCAAAATAAGGTCTTCATACACAGGTCTTAACCGAGAGACGTCAGTGGAGTGTCTATGATTTGGCATTTGCGTAAATTAAAATGTGCTGAATAAGGCCTGCATTACTTTTCATTAGTGCCTAATGCCAGTTCCACATTTATGACTTATTATTTCAAAATGTGGCTGGGCATGCTAGGAGAATAAAAGCATGGTGTGGTATAATTCTTGAACACAGTCCAATGGATAAAAAAAAAACTGGTCCAAAAGTTAGGACACAGATTCAAGTTGGAGATTTCTCATTATAGACATGGTTACATATAACTGATTCTTCAAGATCTTCACAGAAAAGTGGAAGTTTCTCCCTGCCTGAGATACTGCTATGCTCTTTATTCATGCCCTCTATTTTTCTTTTCCTTTTAAATTTTCTATATAAAAAGTAAGTCACATGGGACCTTGTGGGATACTGTAAGACTTTTTGCTTTTAGCCTCAGTTAAATGGGAGCCAATGGAGTGTTGTGAGCAAAGGAGACAGAGGATCTGCTTTACCTTTTAAACAGCATCTTTCCCATTCCCGTGTGGGGATCAGAGCGAAAAGGAAGACTATTTAATAGGCAACTGCAGTGATTCAGGGAAGAGGTGATGGTGGCGTGGATCCACCAAGGCAGAAGCAATGAAGATGGTGAAAATGGTAGGAATCATTTATTTTGAAGGAGCAGTAAATGGGGGCGCCTGGGTGGCTCAAGCGTCCAACTCTTGATTTTGGCTCAGGTCATGATCTCAGGGCTGTGAGATCGACCCCCACGTCAGGCTCCATGCTCAGTACAGTCTGCTTAAGATTCTCTTTCTCCCTCTCTCTCTGCCCCTCCCCCTATGCACTCTCTCTGTCTCCCCTCCCCCCAAAATGAATAAATAAATCTTAAAAGAAAAAAAACAATAAGTGAATTCCTGGTTAAACTGGTTGTGCCTTACAAGAAAAAGGGAAGAATCATGGGTGACTGTAAGAATTTTGGCCTGAACAACTAGAAGGAAGAGTTGCTATTTCCTGAGATGGGGAACACTTGAGAGAAGTTGCCAGGGGGTCATGATGTGCTGGTGGGATGCATCATGAAATTGGCTTTAGATATGTAAAGTTTGAGAGGCCTTGATGTAGGTAGGGATGCCAAGGAGCAGATTAAGATCCATGCTGGGATCTCAGAACAGAAATCCAGGTCAGATACATGTATTCAGGGGTCATCAGTGCATCCATGGTATTTAAACTGTGAGAAGGGAGGGTGCTAGGGAAAGAGGAAAGGTAGATACAAGCCTGAGTCCTGAGCACTTAAACTTGAGGCTGAGGAAAGGAAGAAAAGTCAGTGAAGGAGTAAGCACAGGCCTCAGGTAAGATACCATTCCAAGAACCAGACAGAGAAAATGTTGCAACAAGGAAGGATCAGCTGTGTTAAAGGCTGATCTCTTAAATACATTTAAAAAACCCACCCTATTTACATATGGAATCAGATTCTTTTACTCCTCTCAAAATAAAATAATACATCTAACATTAATTACACATTTCAAATCAAAATATCAAGGCTAATTCTTCAATACTCATATGCCAGACTATTTCAAACACCTTTAATAACACATAACTACAAATCAAATTGATGACAAGATGCATTCCTAAACTTAGCACAGAAGCATTAAGGCTACGGAGGTTGGCTCTGTTTCCTTCAGCATCTTCTGTGGGTTGTAAAGTTATTTTTTCAAATTTAGGAAGAAACACCCTACAGGGGGTGCCATGTTCCTTAGGTCAAAGATTCAGGACACTTATTTATCGTCAAACTTAGTACCAAGACATGGGATCTGAGAACTGTGCTTCAAAGCTGATTCTGCCCAGATTCCAGATGAACAAGCTGGTTCCTTTCTAATTGTTTTGGTCTGTGTGTTATGTCAGCAAGGGACCCTATGCCCAGTGCTTCTGGCTGGGGTTAGTTTCAGAGCTTGGCATATCATACATTTCCTAGAATATATTTCTAGTTATACCTTAGACCATTTTTCATCATAAGCTTATTTCAATGTTTTATCACCTAATTTCAGTAGAAGACATTCTGCACCTTTAACCAAGTTGTGGCCAGTTTCTTTTCCCTCTCAATTAGATTCACCTAATGTCTTTGTTCCCTGATTGAATTCCACATTCTTTCCCTGTCTTTCTTGCCTGGATCTTGGCCATAGTTTTAGAATCACTTTTATTAACAAGAGAAGATTAAATTTAAGGTCTATGGAAGCAAGAGAACTAAGAACAGATTAAATTTCTTTATTCCAGAGAGTAACACTGAGGGTTACTGGTGCAGGGTTTGTCAAAATGGTGTTCAGAATTATAAACGATGCACAGCTTACTCTTATTTAGCTGTGAGGACACCACACAAAAGGGCTACTGACTCGGGGATGTGGGCCAGAAGAACCATAAAGGCAAGTCAATAATGCCTCACTCATTCAAAAGACATTTATCTGGCACCTTGACATGGAGTCCCCCATGTGTCCCCCCAAAATTCACAATACCTGTGTCCCCCCAAAATTCATGTTTTGAAAGCATACCCTCAATGGGATAGTATGAGGAGGTGGGATCTTTGGGAAGTAATTAGGTCAAGAGGGTGGAGCCCTCATGAATGGGATTAGTGTCCTTTTAAGGAGAGACACAAGACCTTACTCCAATCTCTCTGCTCTCCACCATGTGAGGACACAGCAAGAGTTTGGCCATCTGCAAACCAAGAAGGGGGTCCTCACCAGACTCTGGATGCACCAGCATCCTGGTCTTGGGCTTCCCAGCCTCTAGAACTTTCAGAAATACTTTGTTGTTTAAGCCATCCAGTCTGTGCTATTTTGTTATAGCAGCCAGAGCTAAGACACACCCACCGTCGGCTTGGCACTGTGGACTAGGTGTCAGGCAGGGCTGAGATGCTGGGTGTCCACTGGCATGTCCAATGGCATGTCCATTGATAATTTACAGCTGGTATCTATTCTGATTGGTCAGTCATTGTTCTATATGGGCTGTTACATGTAATGAATGTCATCCACGATGCTAGAGATACTAAAAGGAATAGGATACCTTTCTATTTTTTTAGGGATTTTTTGTTTGTTTTAATGATTTCCAAGAGATATCTCCCCTTTCTGATCTCAGTTACAGCAACCTTTATGGTCAAATGGTCAACAGTAACCTAGGGTATGCTTGCTAGGCTTGTTGAAGTTAACTGCGTTTAACAACAAATGCCCTAGTACGACTTCATTTATGTAATATTCTAAAACCGACAAAATTATAGAGATGTGAAACAGATCAGTGGCTCCCAGGGTTTTGGGGTCAAGCCAGAAAGGATCATCCAGAGGAGTTCTCATGCAGTGATGGAACAGTACTCTATAGAGATCATGTTGGGTATACAAATCTCCACATGTGAGAACCTTTCATAGAACTACACACACACACACACAGAGTGAATATATGTAAAATTGCCGAGAGCTGAGTAAATTCTGTAGTCTAGTTAATAATATAATCCCAATGTCAATTTCTTGGTTTTGATAAAGCACCTTGGTTAAGTACAATGTTATCTTTGGGGAAAGCTGGAGAAAGGGTACATGGGATCTCTCAGTACTATTTTTGTAACTTATGAGTCCACAATTATTTTTTTAAAACAAGGTAAGGAAAAAAATCATGTTTTCATTCATTAAAGACAATAATAATAGACCTTTTATCTGTAAATAAACTTATGTCCTATGATATTAGAAAGTTTCCATTTTAAGTCAACTCTATTGTCCCCAAACAAGTAGCTTTTGATGATCACCTAAGCCATACATCCTCAACCAGCAATGAGTTATTAATGCCACATCTTTATTTACATAACTTCTTTGTTCATAAAATTAGTATGTGCACAAATCTTTTAAATTTGCATTCTCTTTTATATAGAGTTTCTAATACTAGGAAAATATCCTACAAGTAAACAGGCTCATTATTTATGTATAACAAAACTTAGGAATAAGCACATTTATCACAGCATAGTTTATGATGGCAGAAAATTGGAAACAATCTAAATATTCAATTAAGAACATTTTGACAGACACCCAGAATTGACAAATTGAAGCCAATCAAAATGTTATTGTAGAAGAATACTTAGTAATCTGGAAGGCTGTCCTCAGTGTTTTGCTAAGTGAAAAAAGTTCTTAAATAGAGTATAGAACAATATGTATGCACATGTATTTGCATAGGGAACAAAAGATATTTAAATGTTAATAGTGGTTTTTCTCTGTGTGATGGATTACAATTGTTATTTTTTGAATTATTTCCATTTTCTAAAATGTCAACAGTGAATATTTATTACTTTTGTAATAAATATAAAATTAAAAAAATAATGCATATATTAAACCTAGCTCTGTATAGATAGACTAGTGTTTCTAAACTGTGGTGAGAGGCTGGAGTTCCACAAATTTATTCAAAGTGGTCCATGACTACCACTTATGAGAATGTTTATTTAATGTGCTGTTTTAATTAAGATGACAACCTTAACATAATAATATAGACATATTCTGGATTATCTGGATGGTCATGGTATATCAAAGACGACCAGTACCCATATTTGCATTTATTTTTATGTCTGCAAGGTGGACAAGTACTACTACTCTAATTCTCACTGACTAATGAGAAAAGAAACCAAGTCAAATATACAGGTGATGTATTTGTAACTGGTAAAGGCCACAGCCCACTGCACAGATTAGCGTTTGCAGAATTTCCAATAAAGTCCTGGAGAATACCAGACATGCCAAACTCAAAAAAGAATGTGTGTCAGCATTCAGTGCCCAATTCACAATGCCATCAGTGATTAAACTGTAGCAAAGAGTATCATCAGTCACACTAAATTAACCAGTGTTTTACAGACATTGTTTTTAGTTTTTATTGTATTTAATGTTTTGGCCTATGTGAAAGCAATAGGGATTCTGTGCCTATTTGTTTTGTTTTGTTTTTTGGTGCCAATTTTAAATACAGTTTTACTTAAGACATGGCACTTTCCACTTACAATACAGTAACTTATAAAATGAAATGTTTATTTCCCTTCCCTGCACACATATTTCATATTCAAGTATCAAGAGTGCCCTGTTTATTTACTATAGCAGCTTGACTTTAAAATTGACGTGGAATTCACTAAAAAATTGAGTCCTTCAAATGTTTTGTGTGGAACAATGCTCGACCTATTCTCAGGTTGGCTTAACCAACCTCTTCATTGGTGAGCTTGGAGGAGGTACCACCAGATGGAGGGGCTCCACCATCAGGAAGTCCCCGGGCATTCCCCCTGGCATGCTTCTTGTCCTCTGGTACAACTTGGGAATGATAGGGTTGCACACTTTCTCCAGTTCTTTCCGCTGATGTTCAAATTCTTCCTTCCCTGCAGTCTGGTTCTTATCAAGGCCATTGCTGATGTGATTTATCAAGAATCTTCTGTTTGTCCTCATGTGCCCTGAAGCTTTTATCTTCAACGGTGGCTTTCATGTTGTCTGTGTAAGATTCAAGCAAATTCTTGGAGGCTGTCATCCTTGGTTATGGCACCTTCACCATCATAATCCTGAATGAGCACACCAGGCTGGTTGTCAGAATAGGTAGTGATGGTCTGCATCTGTTTGGTAGGAATGGTAGTATCGCACTTGATGAGGACCATCATGACTCCTCCAGCAGTTTCAAAGAGAAAGAGGAGTGACATCCAATAGCAGTGAATCCTGAACATTTTCAGATTTGTCTCCAGAAAGGATAGCTATCTTGACAGCTGTGCCATAAGCAACAGCCTCATCAGGGCTTATGCTCTAATGCAGTTCCTTTCCATTGAAGAAGTCTTGCAGAAGTTTCTGAATCTTGGGCTATGGGTAGAACCACCTGCAAGGACAATATCATGGATCTGAGGCTTGTCTAGCTTGGCATCCCAAAAGGCTTTCTCTATAGGGTCCAGAGTGCCATGGAATAGGTCAGCATTTAATTCTTCAAGTTGGGGACAAGTCACAGAGGTATGGAAGTCAATTCCTTCATACAAAGAATCAATCTTAATACTGGCCTGGGTGCTGGAAGAAAGTGTATTCTTAGCACGTTTGCAAGCAGTCTGGAGGTGACGGACTGTCCTCTTGTTCTCATGGATGTCCTTCTTACATTTGCGTTTGAACTCTGCAATAAAACGGTTGACTATTTCGTTGTCAAAGTCTTCTCCACCTAAGTGAGGGTCTCCAGCTGTAGATTTGACCTCAAAGATCCCATTTTCAATAGTGGGGACTGAGACATCAAAAGTGCCACCTCCTAAGTCAAAGATTAGCACATTTCTTTCAGCTCCAACCTTTTTGTCTATGCCATAAGCAAACAGCAGTAGCAGTTTGGCTCATTGATGATGCTAGGTATATGGAGACAAGCAATAACTCTAGCATCTTCGGTGACCTGATGCTGAGAGTTGTTAAAGCACGTGGGTAGTGTGACAACTGCATTGGTAAAACAGTCTTCCCACGGTATACTTCTGCGATTTCCTTCATCATTGTCAAAACCATAGAGGACACCTCCTCTGGATAAAACTGTTTCTCCCTTGTATTCTACTTAGACCTAGGGCCTACCAGCCTCATTTGCCACCAGGAAGGACCAATGCTTCATATCAAACTTGACAACAGCATCGTTGAATCTTTGTCCAATCAGGCATTTCATCAAAAACTGTGTTGGTGGGGTTCACTGAAACTTGATTCTTTGCAGCATTGCTGATCAATCATTCAGTGTCAGTAAAGGCAACATAACTTGGGGTAGTTCCATTTCCCCAGTCATTAGCAATTATTGCCACTTCTATGCTTGAAGACACCCACACAAGAGTAGCTTCTAGAGAGCTAGCAGGGCCTTTGATGAGATCCGGTGTCTATTGAGTTTTGTGTTGTATTCACTTAAGTAGCATATTGTGAAAAATAATAAATTCAAATCTAGAAAAATCTTTTTTCCTTTTTGAAGTATCTGCACACTACTCAGGTTTGATAGGCACTGTTCTAGAACCAAAAGTGCTCCCCATGCATGCACACAGCACCTTTATTTTTTTTTTAAGATTTTATTTATTATTCATGAGGGACACACAGAGAGAGGCAGAGACAGGCAAAAGGACACGCAGATTCCCTGCGGGGAGCCTGATGCAGGACTAGATCCCAGGACCCCGGGATCACACCCTGAGCCAAAGGCAGACACTCAACCACTGAGTCACCCAGGCACCCCCACACAGCACCTTAAGAAGCTACATTAATAAACTCAGGGTGCTAAGATGTCACTTAATCTTGTGCACTGACCCTCCTAACAGCATGTCACTAACAGAGTTGATCCAGTTCCAAAAGTTGGCTGCTGTATTATTTGGAACCTCAAATACATGCTTCTTTATAAAAATTACATTAAAAACCATGTTAGGATCTCAGATCAGTTGACCAAAGCCTGTATAATATAAAATGTTCTTGGACCAGGAAGAATTGATGTGTCCTGGGGTATATTTAACTGTATCCCAAAGATTTTGAACGGTTGTATCTTCATTCTCATTAGTTTCCATGAATCTTTTTAATTCTTCCCTAATTTCCTGGTTGACCCTTTCATCTTTTAGCAGGATGGTCCTTAACCTCCACGTGTTTGAAATCCTTCCAAACTTCTTCCTGTGATTTAGTTCTAATTTCAAAGCATTATGGTCTGAAAATATACAGGGGACGATCCCAATCTTTTGGTATTCGTTAAGACCTGATTTGTGACCCAGTATGTGGTCTATTCTGGAGAAAGTTCCATGTGCACTTGAAAAGAATGTGTATTCAGCTGCGTTTGGATGTAAAGTTCTGTAAATATCTGTGAAATCCATCTGATCCAGTGTATCATTTAAAGTTCTTGTTTCTTTGGAGATGTTGTTTGCTTAGAAGATCTGTCGATTGTAGAAAGCGCTGTGTTCAAGTCACCAAGTATAAGTGTATTATTATCTAAGTATGTCTTAACTTTGGTTATTGATTGATATACTTGGCAGCTCCCACATTCGGGGCATAAATATTGATGATTGCTAGGTCCTCTTGTTGGATAGATCCTTGAAGTATGATATAGTGTCCCTCTTCATCTCTTACTACAGTCTTTGGGATAAACTTTAATTTATCCGATATAAGGATGGCTACCCCTGCTTTCTTTTGAGGACCCCATTTGAATGGTAAATGGTTCTCCAACCTTTTATTTTCAGGCTGTAGGTGTCCTTCTGTCTAAAATGAGTCTCTTGTAGACAGCAAATAGATGGGTCCTGCTTTTTTATCCAGTCTGAAACTCTGCGCCTTTTGATGGGGTCATTAAGCCCATTCATGTTCGGAGTTACTATTGAAAGATATGAATTTAGTGTCATCATGATACCTATTCAGTCTGGGGTATATTTTTAAAATCCAAGTTTTTCCTTCCTTATTCACAAGACCAGGAAACACTTTATGGTACAGGTTTGGGGCTACCTGTCCTTATCTTCTGCTTCATTCTAACCCTACCTCTTTCCCAAATCTAGTAACTCTTCCTGTTAAAAGTATCCCCTGCTGCAAAACAAGAGCTCTCATACATTCATATAACTGCCCAAAGTTTACAAACAGCTTCACACCACCTGTCTTACTAACTCCTCATATCACATCAGCTTGATAAATAAGCATTAAAAATTCTCCTTTTGTAGATATCAAAACTAAGTTTCAGAGAGGTTAAGTGGCTCTCCCAGGGTCAAATAGCTAGTAAGAAAACAGATGTAGAAGCACTTGATTCCAAGTCCCTGGGTTTTCTCCTCCCATTCTCAATAATAACTCACAACTATTTTTCTTTCTTAGGTCATTAGGAGGAAAAATGTTTAATTAACAAAAATTGCTTCAAATGACTAATAGACCTAGCTCCCTGAGATATTTGCATTTTCAAAGCAGAGTGCCAGGCTACCCAAATCTATAACATGGAGATCAGCAGGAAAGGTGTACTCATTTCCTAGAGTTGCAAATTAGCACAAATTCAGTGACTTAAAACAACATAAATGCATTCTCTCACAGTTCTGGAAGCTAGAGGTTTGACATCAAGGTGTTTGTAGGGCTGGTTCCTTCTGGAGGCTCCAGGGGACAGTCCCGTTCTTAACCTCTATCCTAGCTCCTGTGGCTGCTGGCCATCTTTGGTGTGTGTTGGCTTGTAGACTCATTGCTCCAATCCCTGCCACCATGTTCACATCACCTTCTGTCTGTGGTTCTCCCCCTCTCCTTTTCTCTCCTCTTCTCAGGACACTTGTCATTGGACTTGCAGCCCACACTAGTCCGGGATGATCTTATCTTGAGATTTTTAACTTAATTATATTTGCAAAACCCTTTTCCCAAATAAAGACCCATTCACAGGTTCCGAATGGACTTCTCTTTGGGGGAGGGGCACAATTCAAACCATGACACAAGGCTCAGTGTAAAGTAAACTTTCTCATTTGTGGAACACCTGAGACAACTCAGCAATCCTATATACCACCCATTATCTCCTAGCCGAAAACAAACATCCTGCATCTGGAAATTTCCTCCAGGTTCTGAATTTCACCTCTGGTTTCTACTTCTAGTCTTTGGTTTCCCATGCTTCTGTATTCTGTCTAAAACTGAAATTTCCCCGCTTCCTTACCCATTCATATAATCACCTCCATTAGGAGGGCAGCCTGGTTTTCACTGATTTCTCAACCTGGCATGGTCTTCCACTGTCATTGGCATTTGCTAAAGCCCACTGGGTCCAGGCTTTCTGGAAAGCTCATTCCCCACCGTCTCTTACCCTCAACTACCATTTGTCTTGGGCCAGAATGCTAACACTGGGGAGACACGACTGGTTATTCTTAGAGGTGAAGGCAGCCTGGCCCTGCCTAGGAGTCAGTCTCTCTCATTAGTTCCTGACAGTTGATGCTTTTCATTGCTTCTTTCTCTTACCCATGCCCTCACATCAGCCATCTCCTCCTGTGGCCCAGAAATCCCAGGGTTTCTTCTGCGTTCCACTGCAAGTAGGGGGGACCTGGCCCAGGGCTCCCATGGCCACTATCTCATAGCAGTGGGGGAAGTAAGGCAGTACTGGCTGTTTTCAAGGGGAAAAAAAATGACCAATATGTGTAAGAGAAGAAGGGTTTCCTTTTGTCTCAGACCCTATTCTCTATGGGCCAATGGTGCTTCTTGAAATATATCCTCCACTGACCACCCGATGAGAAACATTCATAATTGTTAAACATCCACCTTTCTGAGCCAGATCCTAGGCCACCATAACAGAACCTCTGGGAAAGGACACAGAACTCTGTTTTTTAGCAAGTTTCCTAGGAGTTCTCCTACACACTAGATTCTGAGAACAGTCACCCAGTATAATCAGAAGTCCAAAGCACAGCCATGCTTCCTGGTATTTAATTAGGCACCTTCTGTTCCTTCACTGAGTCATTCTTGCAGCACAACACTGCCCACAGGTTCAGATCACACTCTCGTGACTCTAGAATGACCTTGTCTCCTCCATTCTTCCCACTTGGGCAGGAAGCAGCCCCACGGGCTTCTCTCTTTCTGCTTCATTTTTGGGGAATCCGCTGCCCATCCCTGCTACTGGGCCATTGCCAGTGTTCCCCAGGGTCTCCTTACACATTGAATTTTGGAAAGGGGGTTGAGATTCAGGTGCCTTTCCCTATGAGCTCTAATTATCAGAGGTATTAATAAGTGCAGAGGAAAAAAAAAGCACCACAAAAGATCCCCCAAACCATTCCCCAGGGGAAGGTGTGCCTGCTTAACTCCGATTTGTGTCACAGCAGGAGGCTGGCCTGTGGTGCCCCCAGTCTCAGGGTGATCAGATGAGTTTCAAAGTAACTTGTGAACTGTGCAAGCAGAAGTAGCAGGTGTCAAGTTCATTTCTGTCCTGACATTCCCCTGAAGCTTTCCAAATCCTCCACAATCATTAGCACATCTTCAGTTACATGGCAAGCTGCTTTAACTGTAAATGTAAATATAGAAATTCATTGGGCAAGAAAATACTAACAGTAAAATCAGATGTCTTTTTTTCTATTCCCAGGAGAGCCCCAGAAAGGCAAGACGCTTGAGCCTTCTTCACCTGTATAATGAGATGGAGACAAACATTTCCCATCTAGCCCCTGGAATTGGAGGTTTCCAAAAGGCAGAGCAGAGGCTCCAGCAGACGGCTTTGTGAGCGGGTCAGAAGGCAGAGCCGGCTGCCTGTGTAGGGTCCAGACAGCAGCAGCAATCACACAGCATGTCTCAGAATGTGTACAGAGGCACATACAAATATATACATACATAAGAAAGCTCTTAAAAACAGCGCTCGTTATTTGGGAAAATAGGTAATGTTGCCACTAACATAGTAGGAATGAATGAATGCACCTGAAAAGCTCAAGTAGCAGAAGTTTGAGTACAAAACTCAAAAGAGCTGGATTCAGCTTACCAACCAGCATGTGGTTACCAAGCACTTATTATGTACTAAGAAAATATTTTACATGTGTGTTGTATGTCTAGGGGTGTGTGTGTGTGTGTGAGAGAGAGAGAGAGAGAGAGAGAGAGAGATGATAAAAAATAAATCTGCAAGCCCTAGCTGCTGTGTAGTTCTGACCTTGGATGTTTAGCTTTTCCAAGGCCTGCTGGCTATATTCTGGGATGTGCCATCTAAGTGTGGAATCTAGAATATATTTTTCATTCCTATCTACCCTTATCTGCTTCCACACTATTTCAAATAGATCTTCATACAAAGTGAGTTATTAACAATAGCAAAAATTTTGCATGCACAAAAAAGTTTACAAAAAACTCCGAAGATAATTGTATACTACTGCACAGAGAGCAAGTGTTCTGGGCCTCTGGAGTGAGGCATTTGTGTTTTGGGGAGGGGCATGAGGGGGAGTGGTATAAGCTCAGAGGAGTTGTTTTGAAAGAGAGGTGTGATTACTCTTTTGATCACAGACCATGATGCTTGAAATAATAATCTTTATAATATCATAACCACTAAGTATATCTAAGATGCTATATAAAGATAATTTGTTATAAAGTAAGTACTTAAGTATATTTTTATGTTATTCGGGATCTGCTTATTAAGGCTATTCTTGGGACCCTACTCTTGTCAACATTTACCCTCCAGCAAGGTGTGGAATACTTTACTAGCTATATATCCAATTCTTAAGTATGAGTTGGAATAAAAATTGTTCTAGAAATTTAATAGAATCCACAAAATAAGAATACTTTTAATACAGTTTAGAGAAGTAGTCCTTTGGCATACATCAAATACATTGATTTTGAACCTAACAATTCCTTTCTAAGTGTAACTGAAACAAATTGTTAGATGTTAAATGTGGCAAAAATGGAAAAAAAAAGCCAGTTTGATAGTTAAATGGAAGGCAGGGTCTAGGAAATCTGAATTATATGACACTAGGTGGACTGCTCACCACATTGCCATATCAACTTCCCCATAGAAAGCTGTAGAAAAAAAAAAAAACAACAACCCATATAATCCCTGTAAGACTATACCACTGTTCTCATTTCCTTTTCCACATGCCAGGATAAAAAATACTTCCCCAAATTCTGAGCAATTCTTCTAAAGAAAACCAGTTATGATCTCATGAATGTATTGCAAAAAATTAAGCAATAGCTGGATGCAACCTACTTTATGATGAAAGATGGCAAATAAAGTTAATCTGCAAAGATCCACACTACCATCTTAAAACAGGCTTGGCAAATTTGGATGTGAAGGTCTCCATGTACATTCAATGTAAAAAAAAAGAATTATTTAATTTTCTCAAATAAAGCCATTGCTCCAAATGTCGTTTCATTCTAGCAGATATTTTTTTTAAAGATTTTATTTATTTATTCATGAAAGACACAGAGAGGGAGAGGCAGAGACACAGGCAGAGGGAGAAGCAGACTCCATGCAGGGAGCCCGATGTGGGACTCGATCCCAGGTCTCCAGGATCAGGCCCTGGGCCGAAGGCGGTGCTAAACTGCTGAGCCACCCGGGGCTGCCCCTCACTCTAGCAGATATTTTTTGGTCTGTTCTCATTTTTCTTTTAGGCTGCAGATGTGCCTATCAAGGCCATAAACCTTTAGACCAGTCCACACTGACCACTCAGCCTTTACAGGCATTAAGGATTTTGATAGGAGACCAGGGACAGCTGTTTGAGGTTTACAGCAATTTGAAACAAATGTTTCTGTCCACTCTTTTTGTTAATGTTTACAAAGGACACAAGAGAGAAACAGGTCTTAGAGCTCTGATTTTAGTAAACCCTTTGCTTTAACATAAGGCGTCTGTGAACACTTTGAAAGACATATTTTACAGTTTTCGAGGCTACTTCCTTGAATGGCTTGGCTACAAATTATCAGAGAACTTTTAATAGCACTTTAATCCCTTCCACTTTATGCTATCTTCCCATTGTTTTATGTTTCAAAAAACTAGAAGAGTAGCTGATGATTTCTCTGAAATAAAAATCATAGTATTTCATCTGGAACCTAGGCATACAATTAGGTGCCGGGGCATTCAGCAACAAATATCCAAAAACTAGGTCCTATGACCTAGGATACAGGTGACAGACAGATACAGGTCTTCACTGTCTGATACAGGTGACAGAAATCTCTAATATTGACTATAAAACTTCCAAGTCTGAGGTCCTGGAGCATGGAACTGAGACTGTACTGTGTCTCAACGTGAGACAAAATTCAGTGGCTCTTTTCCTCATCAACTCTTACCGCTGGACTATTTGGTAAAATAGCCATAGACTCCCACAGGGGTGAGGATGAGGGAGGAGACATCAAAGAGGATAAAAACCAACTTGCAGAAATGCAGCAGAGTGAGACCTCCCTCTTAGCATCTGCAGCATAACCAGATTTATATGAAACCAGGTTCAAGGCTAATGAAGTCAAGAGTGAAACAGTCTACACTGTTATTTTTTTAAATGACATCTTTCCTTATACAGGTAGCAACCACTCAAATACCAAGATCTCAGAGGAAATGAAACTTGGATTTTTCACAGGAAACAAAGCAATGATTTAAAACTTTTTAAACAGTTGGCTTTATCTGAGTCCCCATGAAGAATTCCAAGAATTCTCAGGCAAAACCTTCATCTGAAAAAGTCCACATTTAAATAGTAGTACGAACAGAAAAAATACAATTCTTTGATTGTTCAGAAGAACAAAAGCATTCTTGCTGCCAAGAACTGCTTCATGGACAGAGCACTAGACCTTGAAGGATAACATTTTTTTTTTTTTTAGTTAGATTCCATGCCCAATGTGGAGCCCAATATGGGGCTTGAATTCATGACCCTGAGAGCAAGGCCTGAGCTGAGATCAAGAGTCAGACACTTAACTGGCTGAGCCACCAAGGTGCCCCTTGAAGGATAAGGATTTTAAAAGGTATCTGTGAGATGTGGGAAATCTACTTCAAGATTGATAATTTTATGTAATTTTAGTTTGCATATGTTAATATCCTATTTTGTGACAGCGTCAGGAAATTTGTATTTGTCCTAAGTTATTTAGGTGATTTTATGTTCAACCACGCCTGGAAACCCACACCTTGACCTACAGCTGTAGGTTCTCCAAGTGTGGTCCCTGGACCAACGGCATCAAAATCAGCAACTCCTGGGAACTTGGTAGACACACAAATACTCAGGCCCCGTGGAAAACCTACTGAAACAGAACCCTTAAAGGTGGAGCCCGCTGGTTTTAACTAGAAGCCAGGTGAGTGGTAATGCAGCTCAGGTTTTGAACCACTGCCTCCGAGATGCCAAAGTTCCCAAGGCACCTCTCTTCAGGCCATTCCAGAGAATTCCTGATGGATGGGTAATTTAACAGTACTAGATAAAAATAAACAGTACTAGATAAAAATTACCTAATTTCACAGAGGGGCAGGCCCTTAGAAGTACGCCTCTAAAGGCAGAGAGAGCGGAAAAAAAAAAAAAGAATAATATTGATTGAGGACTATATAAAAATTAAGACCTTAGTGTGTCCCAAAGAAGTATAATAAAATAAGAAATTGGAGATTAAAATGGAATGGTACTAGCCAACCCTGAAACTGCCCATCTGGAAAGAAGTAGCCTTGATTTTTTTAAAGTCAACAGTATGTTGCGATTGGTATTTACAAAATCCATGATTATTCCCTCAGTTGTTTTATAAAACAACTTCTGCAGATTTTCTAATTGGAGTCCTTCTAGAATCACAAACATTTTTTTTTTCCTAGGCAGCCTCGGTCAGATACCTTGAAGAGATAGCTTTCACTGACAATGTTCCTATTACTTCCCTACGGGCAGCTCAGACTGCTCTGCTGTACATTATTTTGCCCGGATACCTGTTTACATGTTTTGAGCCATCCAATACAGAGCTAAACAGCTGTGATGTCTGCAGGCTCTTCATGGCAACCTGCCGCAGATGGCACCAGCTGATGAGCTGCTCAGACTGCAGCACAGGTTCTCTTTGTCCTGCTATGGAAGATGGTGACTAATTAGCTAGCATTTTAGCCTGGCCTTCCTCTATTGTAAAAGCAGGGCTGGATGTGCTGCCTTTCACGTACCGAAGGTTCTGGTAGGAAGGAAGCATGTGTAATTTGAATATTTCCAGCACTGTTCTTATTTCTGGTAATGGTGACAGATTGACGCTCAATGCTACCACAAGGATTCCTAGTGCAGCGACCAAGGTTAGGATATAGTTCCTGCCAGCCAAATAGAGCAAAGCTGCCAGCCATGCAGAGAAGGAACTCATCTCCTTGGCTTCTCTATCTTGGTGCTCCACCTGACTGAGTTATTCAACCACTCTGAGTATCCAGATAATAAGGAATATGAAATAGATTGGTTAGGGGCTTGGCAAAGGAATGACATTTCTACCTGGTTTGTTGTTCTTTTTTTCAACAGGAAGGAATTTGGCAAAGAGAAATGCCATCCTCCTAAGGATGCTTGGCATTATGTTTACTCCTGCACATTGCTTTTGTATATCAGGAAAGTCAAGAGGAGTCAAGAAAGGGCCAACCATCACCTAAAATCTTGGGACCTCGGAGACATTCCAAGACCTGTGGATTTTGTAGGGTTATATCAAACCACAAAAATCCAAACCAAGAGCATTTGCCATTAAGATGTCTTTTAAATTATGCTAATAGAATAGATTCCTTTATGTGGATTTATCTGAAGTTATCTTGGGGTTTTTTAGGAACATAGTTTATAATTTTTAATTTTTTTAAAATTTATTTATGATAGTCACACACACACACAGAGAGAGAGAGAGGCAGAGACACAGGCAGAGGGAGAAGCAGGCCCCATGCACCGGGATCCCGACGTGGGATTCGATCCCGAGTCTCCAGGATCGCGCCCTGTGCCAAAGGCAGGCGCCAAACCGCTGCGCCACCCAGGGATCCCAGGAACATAGTTTATAAATATTAGGCATTCTATGTAAAGAAAGGGCATAGTCTAGGGATCCCTGGGTGGTGCAGCGGTTTAGCGCCTGCCTTAGGCCCAGGGCGCGATCCTGGAGACCCGGGATCAAATCCCACGTCGGGATCCCGGTGCATGGAGCCTGCTTCTCTCTCTGCCTGTGTCTCTGCCTCTCTCTTTCTCTGTGTGACTATCATAAATAAATAAAAATTTTAAAAAAATTAAAAAAAAAAAGAAAGGGCATAGTCTAAACTGATTTTTCAACATTCTCATCCAATTCCCTAAAGATTAACTTTCTTTTGTCTACAATTCTAGGAGCAAATACGAATGCAATAACTAAAAACTGCATTTAGTAGATACAGAAAGGTTATATAATAAAACCAGAAATCGTATCGAGTTTGTTCTTACATTATCATTCACCTTTCAAAGGTTTCTTAACTCCTTTACAGGCTTCAAATACCACTTAATCAATTCTGGCTGCAACTCAGTTCACATATTCAATTGACTTATGTGGTGTTGCATTTCTAAAATATATACTATAAATGTTTTCAACTAGACTCCACATTTTCATTCCACAATGTCAAGAGAGGGGAGGCCAAAAAGGATGGACTGCGGTTGGCACATGAAAGTACTGGACCATTTCTCCAATCTCACTTTTTCTATAATAGGCTTTCAAATGAATCATTCATTCATTCCTTCATTCTTTCATTAAGTAGAGAGAACACGTCATGTACCAGGAACCAGGAACCAGGAACCAGGAACCAGGTCATGTACCAGGAACACGTCAATATTTTACTCTCTCTTGCACTCTCTTACAAATTTTTCTCTGTAAAAATTCATAAAATATTTTTGACTGAAGGTTTTAGATAGCAGGTAATGTGAGATATATTAATAATAGACCTCATTTGGGGCATCTGGGTGGCTCAGTGGTTGAGCATCTGCCTTCAGCTCACGTTGTGATCCTGGAGACCCGGGATTGAGTCCCACATCAGGCTCCCAGAGGGGAGCCTGATTCTCCTTCTGCCAGTTTCTGCCTCTCTATCTGTGTGTCTCATGAATAAATAAATAAATAAAACCTAAAAAATATAAAATATACCCCGTTCTATTTGAAGTTGATTAGGACATGCTAAAAAATGCTGAATAGTAAACAGCACCTACAGTATTTAAAATGTTATGTCTCCACCTTCTGGCCACAAGGCAGAAAGGCATGCCTGACAAAAAACCAATTCAGGGAACAATGAGGCTTTTACAAATGGAATCTTTTCCCTGATACTGCAGTGTTCAGATATTTTCTGCATGCCTATGGCTCTAGATAAGAAGGAGACTCTTAAGAATAGCATGTAGGAAATATTATTTTCTTTTCTGTGAAAAATTAAACGTCGTACAGCAAATCTTTGAACAATTCAAAAACACATAAGTTAACAGTGTTATTTTGAAAATATTCAGTGTTAACAAAGATAATGTGATCTTAAGCTATTTGTCAATTCGTGGCTTTCAAAGTCCTTTTGGGGCAGCCCAGGTGTCTCAGCGGTTTAGTGCAACCTTCAGTCCAGGGCCTGATTCTGGAGAGCCGGGATCAAGTCCCACGTCGGGCTTCCTGCATGGAGCCTGTTTCTCCCTCTGCCTAGGTCTCTGCCTCTCTCTCTCTCTCTCCCTCTCATGAATAAATAAATAAAATCTTAAAAAAAAAAAAAAAAAACAAAGTCCTTTTGGATGCACAATGTTGGTCATCCTTACCATGGATAGGTGGCTGGTGCCTACAGGAAGCTGGGGCAGGGAGGGAACTCACAGGCTTTGTAGTTCAGCAGGGATAGGTTTGCCTATCAGCAACTCCATTTTTTAGCATGTAACCTTGAACAAATGCCTGAAACTTTTGAAGACACCTCAAATATTGAGCAGTAAGAAGAGCCTATGGTTGCTGGGAGGATCACATAGGGCATAGCCGATTTAAAAGTACACAGAGCACCCACTGCCAGATGAATAAACAATAAGGTACAGTAGTCCTCCCCTTTATCCATGGTTTTGCTTTCCATGGGTTCAGTTACCTGTGGTCAACTGAGGTCTGGAAGCAAATGCTCTTCCTTCTGACATCATCAGAAGATCAATAGCAGCCTAACGCTACATCATGATGCCTACTTCATTCCCCTCACTTCATCTCATCATATGGGCATGTTGCATCTCACAACAACACAAGAAGGGTGCATTCAGCATTATAAAATATTTTGGGAGAATGATAGAGACCACATTCATATAACTTTTATTAGAGTATACTATATAATTGTTCTATTTTATTATCAGTCATTATTAACACTCTGTGCCTATTTATAAATCAAATTTTACCACAAGTATGTAGACATAGGAAGAAATATTGTACATATATGGTTCACTACTACCTGTGGTTTCAGGTGGCATCCATTGCGGGGGGGGGGGGTGTCTTAGAACATATCCTCTGCAGATAAGTGGAGACTACTGTATATACATACAATTAAATATTATTCAGTCTTTTATTAAAAAGGAAAGAAATTCCGGCACATGCTACAACATCAATGAATCTCGAGGACATTCTGCTAAGTGAAATAAGCCAGATGCAAAAGGACAAATATTGCATGATTCCTCTTATACGAAGTACCTGGAGTAATCAAAGTCATAGAGACAGAGAGTAGAAACAAGGTTACCAGGGACTGGAGGGAGGGAGGAATGGAGAATTAGTGTAATGGCGCTAGAGTTTCAGCTTTACAAGGTGAAAACATTCCAACAGATGGATGGTGGGGTGATGGTTGCACAACAGTGTAAGTGTACTTAATGCCACTGAATTGGGTACTTACAAATAGTGAAAATGGTAAATTTTATGTTGTGTGTTTAACACACACAAAATTAGGGAGACACCTCGCCCATGGTTAAGTGTCAGGTGAACAGCTTCTAGGAGCTATAACAGCTCTCCTACTCTGCTATATTGCTGCCATTGATCATTTAATAAACAATGAAACAAAGGCTAGAGCTTTAAATGATGGGTCTAAGGCTATTCTGTATGGTAATGCAAGTTACCAGACCTCTCCACCAGACTGACTGATGTGTGTATGTCCATAGGAGTTTTTAACACTTTGAAACAGTTCAAAAGTTTGCACCCTGAGATAGGATATGATACCTAAGAACACGGAGGTCACCCCCACTAAAGGCAAGTTTTAAATTTTCTGGTGAATTTGAAAAGAATGTGGCTCCCATTGCTTGTTTTATTTTAAGTGAGATAGATTTTTCTTTTTTTTAAGATTTTATTTATTCATTCATGAGAGACACACAGAGAGAGGCAGAGACACAGGCAGAGGGAGAAGCAGGCTCCCTGCAGGGAGCCTGATGCAGGACTTAATCCCAGAACCCCAGGATCATGACCTGAGCAAAAGGCAGATGCTCAACCACTGAGCTACCCAGATGCCCCAAATTTTTCATGTAATAAATCATATCCAGTACCAAGGCTCTGACTCACAAGATAATACCACTGACACCATTCTATAATCTAGTGGCTAACACCTCCCTCTGCCATATATAAACTCGAGTTTTTAAAGGCAGTGTCATTGGCTTAGTCTAGGGGACGGATCATGCTGTAAGATAGAGTTCTATGATTGTCACTTAGTCACTGAATCAGGATTAAAAGATCTTAACCCATCCATACTAATAAATCACACAAGGTTTGATGAAGAGATCAGGTCCCTGAGTAGAGTTTGGGTGTCCTGGTTGGTGTGTTGGGAAAGTCATAAATCTGTATTGCAACTTGCAAAGGCTGGTGATAAGAGGGCTGGAAAGTGGTGGAAAACAGAGTGGAGGGAAGTGGGGAAGGTGTATATGTAGCAATTACTGAAAACAGCCAAAACCTGCCTTCCGCAAAGCATCAACAGGGGTTGGTCGGGATTCAGTGAAGTCCCTTAGTCACATGAAGATGCTCAGTAATTTCCCTACAGGGTACTAAGGTTCTCTGGGAGAATAAGCAAAAACTTCAGAAGGCCCAAATTAGAGACACAATTGTTGCTCCCCTCCCCACAAAGAAAACAACTCAATAGAAATATGAAGAAGGGTTTGTTATAAAGTTTTTCATTTATGTATCATGTTTTTTTGTTTACAGAACCCTTAGTGACTTTTTAAATATTTAAATAAGAATGTCAAATAGCAATTATTTCTTACGGTAACTGTGACTACTCTTTAAGAGCACTTATTCTGTGTACTTTCCCTACATTCTAACTCTCCTGACATTTGACATTGACATATAAGGGTTTTTTTTCTGCTTGGGTTATTTTATTGTTCTATGGTCCTTCCACCATGACAGGGAAATAACATTAAATTATATTTAAAGGGTCAGAGAGATTAAGGAACTTCTATAAGGGCACAGTTACTAAGTGGCAGAGCTGGGTTTTCAACACCGTCTGCCTGTCTTCGAAGCCTGTGCAATTATCTACTGGATCTGTCCTAGGTGTTGGTGTTTGTTTTTTTTTTAAGATTTTGTTTATTTATCCATGAGAGAGAGAGAGGCAGAGACACAGGCAGAGAGAGAGGTGGGCTCCCTACAGGGATCCCGCTGTAGGACTTGATCCCAGGACCCTAGGATGACGACCTGAGCTAAAGACAGACGCTCAACCACGGAGCCAACCAGGTGCCCTGCCTTAGGTATTTAGTGTGGAGTTAGGTCATTTATTAGTATTTTCAAAAAACATATGGTTAGAAGCTGAGTGGAAATATGGTTTTCCTCATCAGATTTAATTTCAGAGAGCAGAGACGGAGCCCTTCTTGCTCTCGATCTGTGCATCTAGTTCAGTGCCTAAGTCTAGTTCAGTTGGATTGATTCCAACATTAATCCATTAATCAATGGACTCCACACAACTAAATTAAAAGATTTTTACAAGAAATACTGATCAATACAGATCATGGACAGTCATCTCCATAACAAATCAATGAAAAAAAGTCATAGTCTCTGTCTTGGGAATATTTTTATGCTAGAAAAATATTTCTTACTAACGCTCTTGCTCAGGGACAAAGTGGTATGAGAGATGGCTGTATGTGGGAGACCTAAAGGAGATGAAGCTACTGGGCCGGAAGGGAAAGTAGCAGCAGTAGCCCTGGTGCCCAGTACAGTGCCTGGCACATGCAAGAGTTCAGTAAATAGGTAAATGAAACCATTAACCACAGCACAATAGCAGGTTTGCTCTTAGAAAGACAATAGGGCCCAGGAAGCATTAGATCATCATAGGGGACCCCATTCCTCCTGCAGGACAGGGGCTTCTCCCTGGACACCCTTAGAGAGCCACACTTTGGGTAAGAAGCACTACTCAGGGGCTCACACCTGCTCAGCCTATTCAGCTGATCCTCAGGTTGCAAGAGACAGCAAAGTTATATGCAAAGCTTTTAGAAAATACAGTAAATTCTGAATCATTTAAGGACTGGTAATCTCATCTGTGGATTACCTGACTTAAGGGGTTTTTTTTTGCTTGGGTCACTTCATTGTTCTATGGTCCTTCCACCATGACAGGGAAATAACATTAAATTACTATCTAAAATGGCAGGGCACTGCAGCTACTTCAGGGTAGTTTTCAGCATGTTGACCCCCTCCTCAACCTTACTCAATAGTTCTGAATGGTTCATTAATGTTTTTATGTTATGAATTTCAAGTTCCTCAAACTAACATATAAAACTGACATAGTTTCATTGCTTCTTTTACCAAACCATTCTTTTTGCTATCCATTCCTATCCCTGAAACAAGATTTGTGAGTATATTTCCTTTTCAACATACTGGTCCATTCATTCATTCATCCATCAACAAAATGGATAAGGGCATGGAGAATAGAGCAGAAGGGGGGTTCACACAAGGTCCTTCTCTCATGGAGCTAGTTGGAAGAGAGAGAAATCAACTAATCAACCAGCCTACTACCAGAAAATCATAAAATAAGCCATTTTCATCAGATCATTTTCAAGTAGAGAATGAAAAAGGGATATAAGAGTAAGTCTTATCTCTACGGATAAGACATTGAAATTGAGATCTGAATGAAAACAGCATCTAATCCTATCATGATCAGGAAGAGCATCTGCAGAAGAAAGAAGAGATGGCTCACAGAGAGTGAGAGAGAGAGAGAGAGAGGGAGGGAGGGAGGGAGGGAGGGAGGGAGGGAGAGAATATGTGGCAGAAACATAATAGGTGAGGAGGAGAATGATAAGATAATACTTGAAAGATTGGCAGGGCATAAACAGAGTAAGGAGTTCTAAACTTTATTCTAAGTATGATGGGAAGTGACTGGAGGGCTTTAAAAAAAGATTTTATTTATCTGAGAGAGTGAGCGAGAGTGAGCACAATCAGAAGGGAGGGGCAGAGAGAGAGGGAGAAGCAGACTCCCCACTAAACAGGGAGCCCAACATGGGGCTCCATCCCAGGACCTTGAGATCATGAGTAAGCTGAAGGCAGACACTTAACTGACTGAGCCACTCAGGTACCCCTGGAGGGCTTCAAATAAAGAATTGATAAAACCATCTTAGTTGCACTTTGTAAAGGTCTCTCTAGAGGAGCATGGATTGTAGACAGCCCAATAGCAGAAGCAGGACGACCAACTCAGAGACTGTTACAGGCAAGAGATAATGGTGTCTTAATCTGAAATGATAGTGGTAGAGATAGTGTGAAGTCTAATCCAGGATTTTTTAAGATACAGATCTTATAAGACTTGTATATAGATATATGTTAAGAAAAGGAAAAGGAAGATGAATGACTCCTAGATTTTTGACTTAAACAACTGAGTGGGGGGTAATGGTGTATATGAAGATGTAGTGGGGCAAACAGGCTTCTTGAGAGGTTACCAAAAGGTCTGCTTTACTCAAAGTTTGGGGAGACGTTTCAACTTACATAGAAATGTTCAGTGGACAATTAAATCTTTGAGTCTGGAGTTCTGAGGCATAGACAAGACTAGAGGTTGAGAAGGAAAGGGGTCACTGGCATTGACATGGCTGAATGAGATCACCCCCGGAATATATAAATAAAAAATAGAAAGTGGCCAATAACTTACCTATGGGGCACTTCAAGTTCAGATGAAGGAAAGGAGAATAGGACCCTGAGAAGGAGTAGTCAGTAAGGAAAAAGAAATGAAGATTACATAGTGTCATGAGACATAAAAGAACTTTGAAGAGAAAGTAATGGTCAACTTTGTCAAATGTTCTTGAGAGATCGAGAATTAATATGGAAAAGACAACTACTGGGTTTGGCAACATGAAGGTCATTATCACTTTGATGATAACTTCTTAGCGGAGTAACAGGGAGAGATGCCTGATTGGAAGCAGGCTGAGGAATCCATATGAGTTAGGGAGACAGTGATTATAGAAAAAAGAAGATTTTCTGTGAGAGGTACAAAAGAAATAGTTGAAAAAGGACATAGGAAAGACAGGAGACTTTTGTTTCAAGGAGAGGAGATACCTCTATATGCCAACAGGAATAATCTAATAAAAAGAAAGCAATTAATTATATAGGGGTGAAGGCTCATTGTAGATACAAAAAGTTTGGGAGGCAAGACAGGTTGGGACTCTGAACACAGTGAAAAGGTTGAGCCCTTGCTAAGAGCAAAGATACCTCCACCTATGCAAAAGGAGACAAGGTAGAGAGCATGAGTTAACATGGAAATCAGATGAGTAGACCTGGAGGCATGAAGATGAGGGTAGAGAGCTCCTTCTTGCTTCTCAGCGAAGCATGATGCAACATCATCATGAGATACTGGCTCTGGAGGAAAGATGAAGGTGTGAAACAACCATTTTAGAGAATGAAAAAGTGAACATCTATGCTAGAAACACCAGTAGTATTAAATGTCCAATTGTGGTTTCTTATTTTGAATATAAAGTGAGAACAATCAGCCAGTTGTGTATTTTTTCTCCAGCAGCTGGTCAGGGACCAACTCATGAATTGAAGGAAGCTAGGGTGAAGGCTTTTCCATGAGAAAATAATAAAGATAGCAAAAATATTGAAGGCATTCTGAGGGAGGCCATGATGGTAATGAATCATAACCTTTAAACTAGTAAGGAGGTAGTACGGTCATACAAAGGGATGGATTGGAGGTCTATCCTGAAAGGGTGGATTGAAGTCCATCCTGAAAGACTCGAGGCACTCAAGAACTGCTAGAATAAAAATGTGTGTGTAAATAAAGGATAAAAAGTGGATACTTGGAGTCAAAAATTTAAAGTTAGGACATTGTCTCAACAAGGAATGACTTGCTCTGTCACCTCTGCTTGGTGCATTCCCAGTTCTAACCCCTATGAGATTGAACTTGGCTATTCTGCTTACTTTCTGGATGACTTTGGGCAAGCCATGTAACATCTTGGAGCTCTTATCTATAAAATAAAGACAGTCAATCTTTCTTATTACTTTGAAAGTTAGCAATAACATATGTAAAGCACTTACTGCATTTACTACGTGGCAGGTGCTCAATCTTGGCTGCCTATTGGGTATACCTGTGTTTATTCTTACATCATCAATGGCAGCTTAAGAACTCATAGAAGGGGAAAGAAACTTAGGCTTTGTCTAGTCCATTACTAACTCTGCTTCTCCTGTAACTGATGCTACAATCCATTCTCCTGATTTAAATTTAGCCTACAGTTATCAAGAGGAATTAATAAAGTTATCCATTCCATGCAATACTGCACATTTATTTTCCAGTTTCTAAATAACTTAGAGCCAAATGAGCCAAGAATAAATTATAAAGAAATTCCTTAATTTTTTGTTCTTATACTTAATCCCTTTTCTTCATATTTAAAAATGATCTTTTCACTTTAGCCAGAATTGCTGTTCTAATAAGTTGCAATGAATAAACTGGGTAGTGTCAAAAATTTAACTTCCACTAAAGAAAAGGACTTTCACTGATACTGGTAGATTATACAAATAAAAAGAGAAACAAAACTTCATTTTATATATATATATATATAAATTTCCCCCAAGAGGAAAGAGGCAGCATTGAGTCAAAAGATTCTCAGAGACAAACTGAATGAAAATAAAACAAGACAGAAATGTGTGTGTCTTTTAAGGAATAAATTATATCTTGGAAATACAATAATAGTCCTTACATACATTAATTAAGTTAATTAAATTAGGAAATCAATATAGATTTCCTGCTAGATTTTTATGTGGAAAATTCTTTCTAGTTCTATAGGGTAGTTAAAAGTCCTCTCATAACTTGTGGATTAGCATCTTGGAAGATACCATTGAAGGAAATCATTACAATGGAACAACAATGTGAGTGCAATGTGATATGTAAGAATTTTGGCTTTTGGTTTCTTTTTTTAATTTTAAGAGCATATGTTGATGGATATTTTAGATCCACACTGACTCTAGTATTAAGCACCAAATGCCCCTCTCCTGTCTTTTCTCTTTGCCACCTGCTGAAGATGCTAACATGTGAAGATCTGCCAATCTTGTGGGGGCCCTGAACACTGCACATTAGAAACTAAATTAGAGATTAAAATGTGAGTATGTTGAGTTACCTTTCAATGCTAAATATATTTATTAAGTGCTCATTTTGCAAAGCACCCTGTGCCAGTATCATGAATTATACAAGGATAAATGAGCATAGTGGCTCCATTAGTATAAGTGGGAGATAAACACAAATGGCAAAGGTGCAAAAGGCCTTGTGGAGTCTGGCAAGTGCCAGAAGTTTTCAGACAAATAGCTATGGGAGTGAAAGGTGGGCAAAGTTCCTAATGGTTAGAGAAATGACAAAGGACCTCCTAGAAGGTGGATCACTTGAACCAGTCTTGGAAAATAGGTCATATTTTAATGAGTAGAGATGGAGGTGAAAGTGAATGGTGGAAATAAGTGCATTGTGATGGGCAAGTGAAGGCTGTGTGTACAAGGATCATGAGTTCTCAAATCGGGCTAGACTGCACATGAGTTACCAGGTGCTACAGTGCTATGTCAGCCTAGAAAAGTAGTCTGGGATCAGATCATGTATGTCTTGTATGTCTCCTGAGCCAAGGAGCTTGAGCTTTCTTCTGATGAAATAGCTTTGGAGCAGAAGAGCAATACAAGCAGGATTATCATTAGCAATGCAACCCTGGCATCCCTGTGGAAAATAAAGACAGGCTCCCCCAGGAGGACTGCATTATCCACATGAGAGGGGCCAAGCTAACGAGGGCAAAACCAGGGCACTGGCTAGAGGAATGGCTTGAAAGATACAGCATCAAGATACTTAAACAGGGTGATAAAGGAAAACGGTCGTAATCAAATGTGCCTCTAGAACTATTGTGATTGACTTGTAGGATTGAGCCACCATTAATCAGGTTCATAATACAGAAGGGGGCACAGGAATGGAAATGCTGGGCTGCGGACAGGGAGAGGCGAGTTTAGCCTTGGACCTGCGAGCTTGCAAGCATTAGTGGTGCACGTGACTGAAGGAACTGAGGAGATACAGTGGGCTGAGGTGAGCTGAGAGCATCTACTAAACTAGCCACTGGGGACAATGCTGAGAGAGAGAAGAGAGCTTCATAGATGCTAATATTTGAGGGCTGGGAAGAGGAAGAGGACTGAGCAAAGACTGAAGAGGAATGGCAAAGTTAGGAGAATAGGTGCCTGGCCTAGAGGTGATACCCAATGACTAAAATAATAATAATAATAATAATAATAATAATAATAATAATAATAATAAACAACCAGGATACTGCCCAGCCATAGAAATGTAAAGAGTATTTTAATAAAGGAGTGACTACATAAATTAAAAGGATGAATTTTATTCTATGTGAATTATATCTAAATAAAACCAGTATTAACAAAGAATAAAAGGATAATCGATTGTGTAAGATGATATAGAGAAATTAAGCAGCCTGAGGGTCATGGAGCTGTCAGTTGAAAGCAGAAACAACTTCTAAAAGTGCAATTCCAGTAGAGGAATGGCAGAAATCCAACTGTTGGGAGCAAAAATGGGATTGGAAAATGGAGGGACCTAGTCATGTAGCTTTTAATCAATAAGTTCAACATCTCTTAATGTTTTATCTTTAATATAAAACAACACATTGTTACTCTGATGTGGAAAATGTAGAGGGGCTTAAAAAAAAGGACAAAACGAAAATCATCTAATTTTCTACTATACTGGAATAACAAGGGTTCATGTTGTGATAGATTTATTTCAATACATTTTTCTGTACTTACTATTTATAGACTTGAAATCATGAGAAACATTCAGTTTTATATCCAGTCTTTTCAAAAAAGGTTTCAATTTCATGGCATTTACTATCGTATGGATGTGTCATCATTTTAAAATCATTCTCCTATGGCTAGACTTTGGTTTATCTCCCATTTTGCTATTTTCATTGTAATGAATACATTTATTCCTAAATCTTTATCCAATACCGTTTTACTATTTCCTTAGAATATATGCTCAAATGGGGAATTGCTGTGTCAAAATACATGAGCATTTTTATGACTCTTGCTGTATTATCAAATGGATTTTCAGAAATATGGTACCAATTTACAATCCTTCAAGCATGGATTCAGTGCACGTTCTTCCCTACTGAGTATTATCATTTTCTTTTCCCTCACTTTGCCGATTGGAGAGATAAAAACCGTATCTCACTGTTGGTTTAATTTGCATATGTTAGCTCAAAGAGCTCTCAAATAAGATTCTCCTTTAAGATCTGTGATTTGTTTCTAAGCTTCCTGATTAAAAAGGCAACAGAGAGAAACAAATTGATGAAAAAAAGATTATGAAAATGAACACAGATTAAAATTTAGTTCTATAAAACCAACAGAGGGACATATCAATTTGGACAAGGAGAAAGAAGCTCTTCATTTATGGTAACCAAGTACTGCAGAGAAAAAAAATCTCTCTCCCATTCAGCTGCTATTAATCCTTCTGGTTATGTTCTGAAGTCCCTGTTCTCCAAACAATCACAGGAGTTAGGGTGAAATACTGATGCACCAATTTTCTCGTATTCTTTATACACATCTCATTGACATGATCCAACATATTCAATTTCACTTGGGGTGGTGTATTTCAGAGAAACAAGCTAAAACTCTTTCCTAAGTATTTGTATTTGTATTCACGGTCTAATGACACTGGAAAAAAGAACAAAGCTGTCATTTCCTAAGAGCCAGGCACTGTGCCATGGATTTATACATACTATTAACTCTCACAACACTTCACAGGGGAAACTATCAGACCCATTTTTCTGATGAGAAAACTCAGGCTCAGAGCAATTTTGCTGTGCCCTGAGCCACACAGTTATGAAGTGATCTGAAACTCCAGTCCAGCTATCTGGCACAAATCCCACTCCCATATGGTCTATCATTTGACATTAATAATCTGGGAGACAAGTTAGTATCATTGTCTTTGTTACCTTATTTGAACTTCAAGAAAGGAAAATTGCTATAATACATCAATTTCCCAGGAGCTCAACAAAATATCTTAAATATTGTAGTGGGCTAAAATGTATCATTATGATGAGAGCAGAAGGAAAAAAGAAAAAAGAAAACTTGAGTTTTTAAAGAAAACACTTCAAGCATCCCTCTCTCTGACCTGTCCAACAATTCTTCCATTTCTCTCAGCCCTCCGATCAGTGAGGCTCCCACTTTCCCAGCATCCAGCATCGAGGCCACCCCACGTCCTCAATTCCTCACATAACTGGGATGCCTCACCAGCAGCCTTAATGACTGCACAAAGCCCCTTCTCTATGATTCTCAGCTGATGAAGCTCAGGCTCCTCTCTCACCCACCCCCTCTGCACCAGCACCCTGGCAACTCAGTATTACTAGGGAAGATCGCAAGTCTTGTCAAATGATCTCACATTCATAGCCAAAAATCTCCAATGGCCACTTAACATCGCCCAATTTTAAATAGATTGCCTTAGAATATTAATTCTTCTCCCACTCCAAAATGGCTATTTTGCATCTCAAATACACAGCGTCCTTCCCCACCCCCAGCTGAGGAGCCTGCCCTCTTCCACATGGGGAGTAAGGAGCAGCAATCAGACAGGGACTGGTTCACTTCCCACTCCTGTAATAACTGCCCATATCTGTATTTTACCATAACCTTCCCAGCTGTCACACAGGATGAGGTAACCCCACTCCTACCCAAGGCAAGTGGTACATGGTGCTCTTGATCCCAGCTTTTCCAAGGCTGGAGTTGTCTCATGGTTCAGGGCTCAGTTCAAATGTTTCCCTCTCAGAGAACCTCCCTTCCCTACCCAACCTACACACCCAGTCACCTTCTGGTGTTCTGTTCTAGCACAGTGCTTCCTATGGGCTATGGAGAGCTGCACTGGCACCATCTGGGAATGTTACAGGTGCAAATTCTTGGACCCCCGCCCCAGGCCCACAAAATCTACCCAGGCCACTCTAGAGGTGGGGTCAGTTGTGTGCTGGAGCCAGCTCACACCCATGTTGGAGACTGGACTGTGAAATTTCCAGGGATTGTACAAGCTGTTAAACACAACCACTGCTAAACATTAAACTGTATAAGCTTTCAAGTAAATGAACTGTATCTGGGATGGACACAAAATTTAAAATTCCATGCTTCCTAATACAATAACTACATTTTACTATTACCTCTGCCCTTGAGGTTATTTGCACCTGGCATAGGTGTACGGTGGAAATGCTATATGCTGGTGTTTACAGCACATCTCTTCTTGACTCTGCACATAGTGGTGCCACGTTGGTAGCCTGAAGTCAGTCATAGTGGCAGAACGGACACTATGGACATAGGGCACTGCTACAAACCAAAAGTATTTTTTCCAATGAGCCAGCTGTTAAATATTTCTCAGTTGATCACGGGATGAGGCCCAACAATCTCCATCTGACCAAGCCTTCTGGGGCATTCTGATACAGCTAGCATTTGAGTACCACTGGCTAAGAAACCTTTCCTGCCCATCTTCAATTCCCCAGTAACCTCCTTCTACCACTACCCAGCCCAATTCTCTCTCATCCACCTCCACAGTTCCTAGGTTTGGAGCTTGCCACACTTCAAATCTATCTCTGTTTCATACAACCTGACTTCACAGTACATTTCCCATACTTCATATATACCTTTCCTTTACAGGAAAAGATACGACTTTTCCCTGGGGCCCCAGGCAAATCCCTCCTTTATCTTAATTTTATGTCCAGGATTCTATAAAGAGATATTTTTCTAAGGAATTTATTTGTAACCTCATCTCATTTTAGTGTTTACTTCTGTTTTTAAAACGTCATTATATTACAAGGTGATTTTTTGCCCTCAAAGTAACTTCTTACTCAACCCTGTCATCTCTTCATGTAGAAGTTTGTTGCTGAATCACCGACCAGCAGATGGCAGCAGGGGCTCTTGGAAAGAAGGCCTGACAAAGCCTTTTGGCTGCAAAGAACTTCAATTGCTACTGCAAAGTCAAGCACATTTCTAAGTCTTCTGCTGGTTCATCATATTCTTCATGTCAGCAAACTGCCTTTTAAAATGCAAGATAGATTATGAGAAAAATAAAATAAAATGCAAGTTGGATCATGTTCTACAGCTTCCTAAGGCGAATAACAACCAAAAAAAGCTATTTGCTCTTTTTATGCAAATTGGTTCCTGTCAGACAGGAGTAGAGTTTCTGGCTATCTGTGTTGCCAGGTTTCAAAATGCCAAATTCTTACAGATTCAGATCCAAATTGTTTTACTTCATTTATGTTTTTTTTAAAGTTTTTTCTTACTGTTATCACTTCTACGACCAGTTTTCTTATAAATTTGGGAAGCAAGATATGGAAATAGAACAGATTATAAGCTACAGAATCCCCACATTTTTAAACATGAAAAACTAGAGCACTTAGACTCTCCAGGTCTGTACTATCATAGAGCATCACTGAAAACCATACAAAGCAAGTAAATTGAGTCTGATATTAAGAATGATATAAAAGGGGTGTCTGGGTGGCACAGTCACTTAAGCATCCACCTCTCAATTTCTGCCCAGGTCATGATCTCGGGGTGGTGAGATTGAGCCCCATGTGGGATTCTTCCTTCAGCAGGGAGTCTGCTTCCGATTCTTTCTCTCTCTCCCTCTCCCTCTCCCTCTGCCCCTCCCCTCACACTCTCTCTCTCAAATAAATAAATCTTTTAAAGGATGATATAAAAAACCTACTGTGTGCACAAGTGTTTGGTTACATAATTAAGGAAAGCTATTCATAAAGAATGGTTCTGCATCTACACAGCACTGGATGTTAAGAAACTTAGGGACCCTGAGGTTCCAGGGCTGTCCAGTAACAGGGACAGTCATGGCCTGAGGAGGCGACTGCTGAGCAGTGAGTATATAGATAAACAGTACCAGCATTGGAACAGGGCGGGGGTGATTGTCCTTTTTGTAACTTAATTTCAGTGACTTCTGATCAAAATTGGGGGCACGTGCAATGTGCAGGTAACAGGAAGAAACAAACACACAGCACAATGGACATCATTTCTGCAGTAGCACAGTACTACACACAGAAGGCGCCAAGATGAACAAAATGTCATCTCTGCCTGCAGGAGCTCACTGACTACTGGATCCTAAATTTAAGAGATATTCAGAAAAGTACAGTATTTCTTTCACAAGACTGGCATGATAATTAAATGAGATTATTTAAAGAAAGGCACTTCACAAACTAAACTCTAAACAAATGTCAGGTTGCCATTATTTTTGCGGAGAGGAGTGATGAAATCAAATGTGTTTATAAAAGATTGATGTGACAATGACTTCAGACACAGATTAAATGGAGAAGGCAACCTTGGGCAGACTGGTCAGCTAAGAGTCCACTGCAGTAACCCATATAGCAGGTGACAGAACAGGAGCTACCTGGGGCAGTGGACATGATTGAAGAAAAAGACGAAGGAAGAATGGGGAGGACTTTCTATCTGATAGCAGAGCAATAAAAAGAAAAAAAAAAAAAACAAAAATGCCTACAATATATTCTCTGGATGACTCATGAGAAGAATCAAATACCAAAGTCAAGTAGGTGATACAATTTAGGGAGAAAGATGGAGAATTTGACTTCTGACATATTGAGTTTGAGGTGACAGCAGAATATCAGAGAAATACAAGAGAAGAAGTCTGGGGATGTCACAGCTCACAAACTCCTACTCAACCTTCAAGATCCACCTCCCATGACCTTCTTATCTGGGAATCCCTTTCCTGAGAGCCCTTGGAGATTTATTTAGTTCCCCATAATCCAAAAGTAGTTTTTAAAATCCTTTATCTTAGCACCGTCTTATTGGGTTGGCAGCTTTATCAGCCTGGTGCCTCTCACTTTAATTCGACACCATTAGAATTGCCGAAAGGAGAGAAAGTCACCCATCTTTATATCCTTAGCACCAACACAGTACCCTATTCAATGTGCACAATAAATGTCTTGTGAATAATATAAATAACTAACCAAGGGGAAAAAAAGTCTATCAAAATACAGGATTTGGAAGTCATCTGCTTAAAGGGAATATGAAGCTGTTAATAGACACAATTTCCAAGTGTTAAAAAGAAAACCATAGGCTCAAAATAGTGTCACTTAAGCCAAGTCACTAAATCTGGATTTAATATCTAACTTAACTGCAGTTTTAACCACTCGTCCCACCCCCCACCCTCTATATAGTCTTAACCTGTCAATCAGGAACTTTCTTTTTTTTTTTTTCAAAGATTTTATTTATTCATTCATGAGAGTCACAGAGAGGCAGAGACACAGGCAGAGGGAGAAGCAGGCTCCATGCAGGGAGCCCAACGTGGGATTCAATCCCAGGACCCCAGGATCACGACCTGAGCCAAAGGCAGACAGTCAACCACTGAGCCACCTAGGTGTCCCAGTCAGGAACTTCCTGATCAGCACTGATGAGGATATCTGCCATATGGGCCTTCTCCATGCCCCAAAGATGAGATAATCTACCTAATAAGACCCCCTGTCTTTCTCCCTTAAGGGAAGGTGATTTGCCTGAAACAATCCTTTTCTTTCACTAATAACTTTCTGGCCTAACCCTCCTTCCTACAAAAACCTTCCCATCTTATACAGCTCTTTGAAGCTCCCCTCTACTTACTAAATGGGATGCTACCCTCATAATTCCTTAATAAAACCAGTCAGATCTCTGAATTGACTGGGTTGGGTTTTGGTTTTCAACATGAGGAAGAATGTTTAGAAAGGAAAAGTGAAAACCAAAGATAGGACAAATGTAGGCAATCAAGAAGAAAGGAAGTTGGGATGCCTGGGTGGCTGGGTGGCTCAGTGATTGAGCATCTGCCTTAGGCTCAGGGGGTGATCCCGGGGTCCCAGGATCAAGTCCCGCATTGGGCTCCCTGCATGGAGCCTGCTCCTTTCTGCCTACGTCTCCTCTCTCCCTCTCTGTATCTCTCATGAATAAATAAATAAAATCTTAAAAAAAAAAAAAGAAAGGAAGTTAGTGAGAGGAAAAGAAAATGAATCAAAGTCTCATAGAGAAAGGATGCCGTCACTAACAGGAGGACATGTTCTGGGCAGAGGCTTCAAATGTTACTGACATTAAAGAGAAGGAAGATGAAGAATGAAGAAGGAGCCATTGAGTTGCGAAGCCAAACTCATTTGAGAAAATTCAGTTTTATTTCACCAAGAATGAAAATAAAAATAATGAGGAAATGTACTTAATTTAGTGAGGAAGTCAAGGATATGGAGGGAGACCTATGCCTGCTATGAGGCTGCACAAAGGCTGCACAAAACCATGTGCAGGTGGGCATGTATCTCCAGGCAGGGATGATGATAATATTAAAAGGACCGAGAAGCTACTTTTAAAATGTGATGAACAGCAGGGACATGAGCACAGGAGTACTGATGAGGTACTGATAACGGGTGAAGAGGACAGGATGGACGGAGCTCTCAAGGGCATTCTTCACAGGGAGGGACGGCTATGTTACAATAACTAACTACTTGTTAAGTATGCGTAACTTTAGGACAGAGCTCACAAACTTGCTTCAGGTTGTCCTCTCCTGGCTGCCAGGTCACAGGGTCATGAGGACCTTCATTCCTGGGGGATCTCCAGATGTGTCATTCGGGATATCCAGCACCTTGCTTGAAGGGGTGGGCCCAAGCATGTGTGCTAGACCATCTGAATTCCTAATTTCATTCCAGGAAGTCCCAGTGTTTCTGGATAGCTCCAGTGGATTCCCAGAGTAAGGCTAGGAAGAGACTTTATTTTTCTTTTATATTTTTTAAAAAGATTTTACTTATTTATTCATGAGAGACAGAGAGAGAGAGAGAGAGAGAGAGAGAGAGAGAGAGAGGCAGAGACATAGGCAGAGAGAGAAGCAGGCTCCCTGCAAGGAGCCCGATGCAGGACTCCATCCCAGGACCCCGGGATCACAACCTGAGCCAAAAGTAGATGCTCAACCACTGAGCCATGCAGGTAGCCTTAGAAAGGGGCTTTTAAAATAATTTAATTTGTGTACCCTCTTTCCAAATGAGGAGACCAGGGTCCCAAGAGGTCCAAGTGGCTTATTCTAGGGTCATACTGGTAGCTATGGCAGACCAAGACTGAAACTGTGGTTTCCAGACTGCCAGTTCTATGGTCTTTCTGTTTTACATTTCTACATTTCTCAATATTAAGGAATTTGGGGGGGGGGGAGAAAAAAAGCAGAAAAGAAAGGAAAAGAGACAAGATGAGAGCTCCCCACCTACTGAAGACCTGACCTTTCTTCCACAGCTCTGACCCAACCTCTTTTCTGTCCCTCACACTAGTGTGGCTCCTGATGGAGCCATCAGGTAAAAAAGAAGACTGACCTTTCCTCTCAGGAATCCATACACAGGGCTATGCCTTCTTTATATTTTATATATTTTCTATCCATTTGTGAACAAACTGTGAGAGCCCCCATTACTTCATGGTTTTTAGTGTGACTGAATTACCCAATTTAAAATCCTATTGTCTGGGGCACCTGGGTGGCTCAGTCAGTTAAGCATCTGCCTTTGGCTCAGGTCCTGATCCTAGGGTCCTTCTTGCTCAGGGGGGAGTCTGCTTCTCCCTCTCCCTCTGTTGCTTCCCCTGCTTGTGCACACACTCTCTCTCTCTCTGTCAATTAAGTAAATAAAACCTTTAAAAAAATAAAATAAGATCCTATTGTGTTAAATAACTATTTTATTTGCCACTTCTTTGGTTGATTTTTGAGACTGGACTGAACTCCTATTCTTCAATCACTGAAGACATAATTTGATTATACCACATGAACTATGTTAAGTACTTACTGTGGTCCAGACAGTCCACTAAACAGTTTATATTCATTAACTCACGGTTTTCTATAATTCATTGAGGTAAGCACTCTTCTCTGTTTCACAGAGGAGGAAGCTAAGGCAAAAAAATAATAATTCAAGATTATATAGTAAGCAAGTAGCCAAACTCTGGTTCCTGAGCCTGGGCGCTAACAGCTCGCTCTGCATGCCTCCTAACAGCCCTGCCACTGTTGGAACGTGGATTCATCTCTGTTGCTCTCACTCAACACTGATGAGTCCCAGACAATCACCAATAAAAAAAAAAAAACTCGTATTTACATAGACATATATAAAATATACTATGTGCAATGCATTGTCTGAATGGTTACACATACCTTATTAGTTCATTTAATCTCAAACAATCCTACGAGGTAGATAAAAATATTATGACACTCACTCTACATGGAAAAACAGGGAAGCTTAGGCAATTTGCCAAAGGTTGCACAGCCATCAAACAGAAGAACCTGGACTCAACTCTGAGCAGCCTAGCTCTGGAGTCCTCCCTTCTTAACCACAGGGAGTCCTGCCTCATAAGCAAAAAGCAAGAAACCAGCCAGGAAGTGGCCCCCCTTTGTCATGGAGTCAGGCTATTGGTCCATTTCCAGTGCATCCTTTCTGACCCAAACTTGACACAAGATCCTGTCTGCCACCTTCCCCCTGGACCTCCTTGTTTTCTTCCTGAATGAACTGACCTCTCTCTAGATCGAATTCTTTAGATTTGTGATGCCTGCCACACCTACTATGTACCTGGCCCTAGGCAGGAGCCAGTATAGCAGAGTTGTTCAGGTGGAGGGCAGGCAATGACGTCAGCAGACCCATGTGTGTCAGTCCTTGTGCTGCCATTGACTAGCTATATGACCTGGGCAAGGAACCTCACTTCTGGGGAATGGAGACACAATTGAATAATAGCACCTCCCCACCGGGCTGCTGAGAATATGATAGATCACACGCATCATGAAATTAGCACATAGTCAACAGCTTATAAATATTGCTACATCGTGGTTTAAAATCCACTCGGGGGTGCCAGGTGCAATTAAGCATCTGCCTTCCACTCAAGTCACAATCCTGCGGTCCTGGGATTGAATCCCACATCAGGCTCCCTGCTCAGCAGGGAGTCTGCTTCTCCCCCTCTCTCTGCCTCCCTCCTTGTGCTCTCCTTCCCTCCTACCCTGTCTCTCTCTCATAAATAAATAAATAAATAAATAAATAAATAAATAAATAAATAAATAAATATTCTTTAAAAAAATAAAATCCATTCATTCAATAATACATACTGGGGTCTCATGGATACTGCAGTGATGGCAATGAACAAAGCAGCAGAGCCCTCGCCCTCATGGAGCTGGTGGTATTCTTGTGGGTGAGACTGACACAAAATCTGTGAGCCAGTGACCACATGACACACATCAAGTAATGCTATTGACAATGAAAATTAAATTTCTATGGCCATGTCTGTGGTTTCCTGTCTTCAACTGGCTGGTCATTAGCAGCATTTGGAAGATGAGTCCCTCATCCATCTGAAGTTATTTTTCTAGAGTAGAGGTTCTCCAACATTTTGGTTTCATTAACAGGGACCTGTTACATTTTTTCAAAATTACTGAGGATCTCAGAGTGTTTTTGTTTGTTTGGGTTGCATCAATAGATATCTGACATATTAAAAATTCAAACAAATTTAAAACACAAGAATGCACAGAGCACATTGCATTAGTCAACAGAATGATGGCATCATCACACATCCCATGACCTCTAGAAGCTCCACCATGTACCTATGAGGGAAGGAGAGTGAAAATGAGAAAGATATCTTAGCATTGTGGTTACTTCACAAGCCTCTGAAAGGGTCTTGGCACTACCATGGGTCTTCAGACTATACTTTAACAACTGTTATTCTAGTGAAAACATATCTGGTTGGGCAGCCCAGGTGCCTCAGCAGTTTAGTGCTGCTTTCAAGCCTAGGATGTGATCCTGGAGACCTGGGATAGAGTCCCACATCGGGCTCTCTACATGGAGCCTGTTTCTCCCTGTGTTTGTGCCTCTCTCACTGTGTGTGTCTCTCATGAATAAATAAAGTCTTAAAAAAAAAGCATATCTGGACTGACATGAGCTTTAAAAAATATATTTATTTATTTTTAAAGATTTATTTATTTGAGAGAGAGAGAAAATGCAAGTGGAGAGAGGGGAGAGGAAGAGAGAGAATTCTCACGCAGACTCTCCCCCTTTGCCCCACCCTGAGTGGAAAGCCTGACACAGCGCTAGACCCCATGACCCTGAAATCATGACCAGAGCTGAAATCAACAGTTGGACAATCAACTGAGCCACCCAAGTGCCCCAGCCAAAAATACTTAAATTTACTTTTTCATCTCTACTAATGTCTTCTTGCTTATTTGTCTATAATCGGAAGCTGAAAATTTTAAATGACAATTTGAACTACATCAAGTACGATGACCTACAATTCGTTTCTTGAGTTGCATATTTAAGTGCCTACTTACCTTTAAAAAAAAAAAAGCAAATATCAAAACCTTAATTCTTGATCTTCAGAAGCACAGCCATCCTTATGAAATAGTTTACTTCCCTGCTAAAGATTATATATGAAACATTTCTCAGTGGTTCACTTAATAATAGCTTTAACTTTCAAAGGTGGTTCAGAGAAAAACTGATGACTTCTTTTAAAGGTATGTCATACTCCTTCCCAAAGAAACTATGTTATTATTTAATTGCTATTTTATTTCTTTTAATTTTATTTATTTATTCATGAGAGCCACAGATAGAGAGAGGCAGGGACACACAGGCTGAGAGGGAAGCAGGCTCCATGCAGGGAGCCCAATATGGGACTCAATCCGGGGACTCTAGGATCATACCCTGGGGGTTAAAGGCAGGTGCTCAACCGCTGAGCCACCCGGGCATCCCTTAATTGCTATTTTAAATGAATAAAATTCTTCTGAGTGTTTCTAGACATAGTTAAAATTGTTTTATTAATTGCATTTCACTATACTTAAAGGACCTTCTCGGAGTTTTATTTCAGCATTCCTATAAAATAACTATTTCTAAAGACAACAGAGGCTTTTTGCAACTGTAATTTTTTAATCATCAAGCATTTTTTTCATCAAGCATTTTTTAAAGACATCCAACTCTATTACTTCTAGTACTAATCACTTTAATTCATCTATATGGAAAAACAGCAGGCAGCTGAAAGATAGCTGGTAGTTCTTCACAGTCTTGAATAAAAGGAGCAGCTGGCTAATGCAAATATATAAAGGTAAATGAATGAGCCTTAAAGCTTAGAATGACAACTAAAATTCCTCCTCAATACAAAAGCCATCTAGCATACTGGAAGGGAAAAGAAAAACAAGTAGATCTGTAGGTCACAGAGGAGGCACTTTGTATTGAGCAATTCCTGCAAAAACAGGCCATGTTCTATGCACTTTATACAAATAATTTAATTTAATCTTCACTGTTAGTTATTCTTACATTCATTTTACAAGTGAGCAAACTGAAGCACAGAAATGTTAAATCACTTGTTCCAGGGCACAGTTAGGAAAAGATAGGGGAAGGGTTTGAACTGTGGGAGACCTGAACAAGCAGAGCAGAGAGTTTGAGTCAGCAAACATTTTTTTACCACTTAGTAGCTATATGACCCCGGGAAAGTGCCTTCACTTCTCTTAACAGAATAGTGATGACAATGCCCCTTCCATGTAGGAGCCACCATAGGGAGCAGGATGGAAAGGAGGATCACCTTACTGAGGGAGGCAAAGCAGGAGGATTATTACTGGTGTGGTTTCCTGAACCTCTAAAATAATTGGAACTGTTTTGAATAACTTGAATTCAGAAATCCTAAAAATAAGAAGTCTTGATTAATGCTTATACATTATTTAAAGACCAAGTAAATGAACTACGTAAGCCAAAATCTCAGGGAAATTAAATAAATAATCTGAAAAATTATAGTTAATTTCTTTTTTAAAAACCACATTGTCTTTTATTACTATGCTCATTTGATATTCCATAAGAATTGTTACCAACCCCTTTCGGTAACCCAGTTTAGTGGTTATGTGCATAAGCCTTACAGCCAGATTTTCTAGATTCATAGCCCTACTTGACCTTGGACTAGTTACTGAACCTGTGCTTCAATTCCTCACTGGTAAGTAAGCAAAGATAGTAGTACCTTCTGCATTGCATTGTTACTAAGGCTAAACAAGTTCATATATATAAAATAATTAAAACAGTGCTAGACATACAGTAAAAGCTCAATAGATATTAGCGATTATTTTTCATCAAGTCGTTTCCCAAGGACTTGGTTGGTGCATGTCAGGACTGGATAAATATTTGTATTGAATAAATAAATGATGACATACCTATTAGATGAATACAACAGTGCACATTTTAAGTGCTTATTAACATCTTACTTCCTTAACCCAACTCTCAGAGCCACATGGCCTTAAAAGCAATATATCTGTATTTATATATGATTGACAATTGGCTCTGGTTTTTCAAGAGAAATAGGAGAAATCAACAAATCCTTACTATCAAGAATGAGAGGGCAGCCTGTGTGGCTCAGCGGTTTAGCGCTGCCTTCGGCCCGGGGCGTGATCCTGGAGACCCGGGATGGAGTCCCACATTGGGGTTCCTGCATGGAGCCCGCTTCTCCCTCTGCCTGTGTCTCTCTGTCTCTGTCTCTGTCTCTCTCTCTCTCTGTGTGTGTCTCTGTCTCTCAAGAATAAATAAATAAAATCTTAAAAAAAAAGAATGAGAGAAGATAAATTCATATGGTCAAGGTGTCAACTTTAAATGGAAACAACATAAATATTCAGAAGATACAGACAATAGGATGCCTGGATGGCTCAGCAGTTGAGCATCTGCCTTTGGCTCAGCGTGTGATCCCGTGGTCCTGGGATGGAGTCCCACATTGGGGTTCCTGTGTGGCGCCTGCTTCTCACTCTATGTCTCTGCCTCTGTGTGTGTGTGTCTCTCATGAATAAATAAATCAAATCTTAAAAAAAAAAAAGATAAAGACAAATAACCTCAGTTTCAGAAACAGTACCAAGCAATCAATTAAGTAAAAGCTCATGATACAATATAAATTAGATTTATAATTACTTTATTATTTTTATTTTTTTTAAGATTTGATTTATTTATTCATGAGAGACACAGAGGGAGGCAGAGATACAAGCAGAGGAGAAGCAGGCTCCATGCAGGGAACCCGACATGGGACTTGATCCTGGTGATCACACCCTAGGCTGAAGGCAGGCATTAAACCACTGAGCTACCCAGGCATCCCAAGATTTATAATTATTTTAAAAAGCAGACAACAGTGTAAGAAATAGGCAGAAACTATGATGATCTAAGATTATAAAAAGGAGGATCCATAATGGAACTGCACCTAAAGAATTCCATTCAATATGAGGGAACACAATATGCAAAATATGAATGACTAACAGAATTGCAGAAACACGTCTATGGGGTATACCTTGACCGTGACACTGCAGAGGCAACTTAGCACAACAGAAGCATGTGGCATTGGACCAAAAGACATGGTTCGAGCCCTGATTATGCCACATCTCTGTGAATACTGGCAAATGACTACAGCACTCCACATCTTCCAGCTTGCATCTCTGCTGTAGGAGTCAAATGAAGTAACTCAGGTGAAGTCCTTTGTAGATGGCAGCAAACTCTTCAGAGTTTTCTTAGTTATTAGACTGAAGAAGGAAAAAATTATCTTTAGAGTAATCAAAGTTTTAATCTCTGGAAGAAACAGATTGGTTCCATGTGAGATGCCTCTATCAATATAAGCAGCACTGGAGTGGGGGGAAGGACTGATATCCAAGTATATATAAATATATATAAATATTAGAATTTTATATAGAAAATATGAAAAGTCTCAGATGTTCATTTCTTCAACAAATGTGTATGCTAGGCACTGTGCTAGTGCTGGAAAATGTCAAGTAAGGCAGAGATGTTTTTCTCACAGACCCTAGATTTTAGTTAACAATCCTATAAATAGACGAATCATTCATGGTGAGATGAACGCTGTGATGGAAATAAACAGCACACTATGAAAATGCATAAGAGAGGAATTAATGAGGTCTGGGGCTAGCACTGGAGGGGTAGAGAGAGGGGTGCATATGACAGATGCTGGCAGATGCAGCAGCACATGCAAAGGCCCTGGGGACATGCCAACTCCTGAAAACCTGAAAGAAGGCAGAGAGTGCAGGAGATGTGAGGATGTCAGGTAAAAGCTATGAGGTGGGCGGACCTGGATAGCCAGACCAAGAATACTACAATTTAAAGGATCATTTCTTTATCCTTGAGGGAATGGGAAGCCTCTGGTGTGTATTACATACATCAGACCTGAGACAACAAACAGGCCACAAACAAAGACTGTGTACAGCATGAAATGGATTGAAGAGCAGCAAGAGGGAAATAGGGATCAGGAAAGAGAAACTGCAATAGCCCACATACATGGAAGATGCTTGGACCAGGGATCATAGAAAATGACCAAAATGGACAGGAGTTTAGGAGGTAGAATCATCAGGATTGGTTGGTGAGGGTGAGCAAGAGAAGAGTCACTCATCTGAAGGACCAGGTGAATGGACATTCAGGTCAGGAATGCAGGGAACAGTGGAACGGAACCTGGTGAGCGAGAAAAGAGCTAGAGTTTAGTTTAGAACATGCTGAGTTCCAAGAGGAGCTATTGGTTTACCTGGCTTGGGAAGGTGGTTTTGATCAGGGAAGAATTTTGGCAATTATTGATTAGGGTGTAGGTGGCAATTATAGCCTTGGAGGAAATGGCTCAGAAGAAGAAAAAGAGACACAAAAGGAACATATACACTCACATTTATAGTTAAATTGAATCCACCTAGCCCTGCCTAACGTGGTTTAAAACTGGCCTTCTCCTGGGCAGTTTGCATTTGCAACCCCCTATCACCCAGTGGGTTTCCCTTTGATGTATGCTGACTGAGAAATAAAAGGTAGCTTTCTTTAAAGAGATGGGCAAGAACAAATTCCCAGCACATTTGGATGAAACAGGAAACGACAGAGAAGGGAACTAAAGGAGGCTATTAGCTGTAGGGTCTGAGTTATTAAATATTGAGGGATGAGGAAAAAGAAAAAGTCATATTCCCTGATACAGCCTTTAAAATACTTTTGTGTAGAGGGCTCCAGATGCCATCAATCAAGAAAACGATCTCTGGCAGAGAAGAACATGGCTGGTATCAATAATTAATGAATGAAGGCAGAAACAGAATATGGAAGTGAGCGGTGCTCTTGGAGGAATTTTTGCTGGAAAGTTCAAGCAACTGCTGAATGGTTTTCTTCTCATTAAATACTATCTTCCTAGAATCATATGTGTGTATATCCATATTTATATCTATCTATACACATCTCTATATCTATATATAATCTTTATCTATAGATATCAATGCATATAGACAATAGATATATCAATGCATATATCTAATAGATATAGACATACACACATATATATACACACATTTATCACCTGTTTGAATTTTAGATATTATGATGGATCCTTATTGAAAAAGAAAAATGACTTGCTTTTAAATGTTAATGAAAGCCTCTAGAGGAAAAAAAATAATATTATACCAAAAGTGTTACTTAATACGTATCAGTCCTCATATAAATTCACTCAGGGAAAAACAACCTTAAAAAATTAACTCCTGGGATGCCTGGGTGGCTCAGTGGTTGAGCGTCTGCCTTCAGCTCAGGTCATGATCCTGGGGTCCTGGGATGGAGTCTCGCATAGGGCTCCCTATGGGGAGCCTGCTTCTTCCTCTGCCAATATCTCTGCCTCTCTCTCTGTGTCTCTCATGAATAAATAAATAAAATCTTTTTTTTTTTTTAAAGTCAACTCCTTGTCCTGGTTAGCACTCAACAACAATGAAATGCTGATGGTGATTCATGTGCCTTCATGGTGCTCTCAGGTATTAGAAGAGCCTAGAAATATTGTTCCGAGGGACCATCAAATGATTCATGTCATATTGTTAAAATTGCTAAGTCCACAAGAAGTATACACATGAAAGTCTTCACATAAGTAAAAGAGCAGCAAGCCACTGATTTACTGGCCACTTTTAATTTCAACCCAACATTTATTCAAAAGTTAGAGACATAAAGGGGGAAAAAATGCCCTATCCACTGATTTGCCCAAGCCAATGCTCTACTCAATAATGAAAAGTGTAATTAGTACCAGAACAAATATCTACTTACACAGTATCAGAATAATTTTATGTAATTTCCAATTAAAATAGGAAAGAGAAAGCCCTGGCATTTATTAAGTTTGGATTATAAGCTACATCTGCACATTTATATATCAAACTCATGGTAATTCTGTTCAAAATTAGATATACACATGCCCAAACATGGAGATAGAAATGTTGGGACTGAGGTAGAAGGCTTATAGTAAATTCTCTCAGTTACTGCTACTCTACTTCCCTACCAAAAATTATACACTGTTCTTCAAGACAGTTTATAAGCTGTGCTTAAAATTTTAACTGTACAGTCTACAAGTTTATGAAAGCTAATTCACCATAATAACTAATTTGTGTAAGTGTTAATTTCATCTTCTGATTCTACTTATTCTGTGTGCTTCATCAAAAGCCATCCATATCTTTAAAAACAATGCTGCACAGGAAACTTGAAAATAATCAATTAGCAGCAAACTTGGCCAATGTGTTCCTTGACTCAGCTGGCACCATAATTAGGCAATTGATAATGTACTGACGATATTAGCAAAACAAAAATCTTTAATTATGGTAATAAATAATTTAGTTAGGTGGTTTGTTTTTAATTTTGTCATTTTACCACTTATGCACGAGAAAGTGGGATATATATGCCACTCTGCTCTATTAATAGTCAAAAAGTTAAGTTAGTATAAACCTAAGAACACTTATAAGGGCAGCCCCAGTGGTCTAGCGGTTTAGCACCACCTTCAGCCCAGGGCATGATCCTGGAGACCCGGGATCAAGTCCCACATTGGGCTCCCTGATGGAGCCTGCTTCTCCCTCTGCCTGTGTCTCTGCCTCTCTCTCTCTCTCTCTCTCTCTCTCTCTCTCTTTGTGTGTGTCTCTCTCATGAATGAATGAATAAATAAAATCTCAAAAAAAAAATAAACCTGAGAACATGGGCATGCTCTCTGTAACCTATTTAATAACATTATCCTTGGATTTTAAGTATACTTGTTATTTTACTTCTGAGGGGGGAAAAAACCCCACCTTGGCTAACCAATTAAGAAAATCCCAAATCATGAGCATTCTCAAGGTGGTTTTGGAAAAGTACCTAATTTCTTTATCTCAACGTGTCATAAAAATTTAGGTTAACAAAAATAGTCATCAGGGATATAATATCAAATCCCAGTGTTCCTTTTTACAATGCTGAAAATTATGTGTTTCTGGTCATTTGTTATATTAGTAGTAGGAAATTAATACTGTAGGAAAGCAAACAAATCTGATTTATAGAGCTTGCTCATTTCCATGGTGTAAATATTCCCATGGCCAATTTTAAGGCATGCTGTACAATCTGCTAAGCCAGTAAGCACTCACGTCAACACACCACTGGATATAACCATAAAATGGCACTAGTAACATAGGATACCTATAAAACCCTGATCCAAGACTTCTGTGTGATTCTCATATGGTCATTAATTTGTCTTCAGTACTTTAAAATTTCATCCAGCTGACCAATGTGCTGCTTAGCCATTATCCCAATACCACCTTCCTTCAAACCCCATTCACATCACACACCCAACGAAGACAGTTGCTTTTCCTGGCATACTAAATACATGCCAAAATTATAAAAATGCTTAGCTCTACCACATAAGGATTTGCTGCGTATGATGCCAGTGATACCAATGATGACTCAATAAATTTTCTCAAAAATCTTTATTGGCCCAAATGCCAGAATTTCTGGCATCTTGAATATGGAAGCAGTAATGGTGGCAGCTAAAGGGGCAGGGTCAGTCTGTGCAGCCAACCAAGAACAGGTCTCTTGTGGCCTGAGGAGATGCACACTCTTACGTGATTTTTCAAAAGAGTTTTTGGGGAATGAAGGAAGAACTTCTGAGAGGGTTGCCTTACAGAAGCCTCCATGTCACCAAGCCAGTGACTGTCCAAAGGAGGTTTACAAAGAGAAAACTGGAAGAATTTCAGCCTACTCATTTGGAATGGAGGAAAGAAAAGAACTCAGAATGAGATATAAACAATTGGACTATAACCTTTTCTTTTAGTGCTGCTTCCAGAAACTCACCCCAGGAGATTCTTATCCAGTGAGACGAGGTCTTAGAATTGGGATCAAGAAATACCCAGGCAGTTCCTCTAATCTGCAGTTCCTATATTTTATAGGAACTATATATTATATTATATTATATTATATTATATTATATTATATTATATTATATTATACTATAATTATAGTTCCTATAATCAACTAGACCAGGGCTTCTCAAACCTGGGGTAATTCTGCTCCCCAAGGGACATGTGGAAAGGTCTGGGGACATTTTTGGCTGTCAAAGCTTGGTGGGGGTTGGAGGGTACTACCAGCATCTAGTAGATAGAGAGGCCAGGGATGCTAGTGAACATTCTACAATGCACAAGGCAGCCTTCACACAAAGAATTATCAGTTCAAAATTTCAAGCGATAAAGGGAAGAAACTCTGAACCAGATCAGGCCATGGGTCTATGCCTCCCATATTATGTCTATTCCTGAAAATAAAATCTCTGACAATATGTTGTTGCAACACATTATTTATTAATGATAAGATTTCTGTGTAGATCAGAATATAAATCCTCACACCTTGTTTGTGCCAAGCAATAATTAGTATTAGGAATAACTATGCCAAAGAAAATTTTAGAAGTTACCATAAATGGCATGAACTTTCCTTCTGTCTACATCAATTGTATAGGATTCCCTACAGAATTATTTTTTAAAATCACTTCTTTAAGTGTAACAAAGTTAAATCTTCTTTATAATGATGTTTCTCTTCCACAGAAATGCCACTTCTCATTCATCTATTTTGTTATGATGTTTCCTGTACTATTTTCTTCAGAAAAATATGCTTAGATTAAATGAAGACTCTTCTAAGCAAAACTCTTAGAGTATTTAATGAATATGAAAAAAAATCATATTCCGATTTTCTCATTTACCTTCTCTTTCTAATGTAAATGTTAATCCCTTCTAAAGTAATTGGGCCCACTTAAATTGCCAATCGCAATTAACACATACTCGAAATTTGCTACAAGTAAGGATGAAACACCAGCAAAGAAAAATATCTTGTATTCAGTAGACTTTTGTTTCCTGAAATTAAAATTTGAAATGACTGTAATTACTCACAAAGAAGGCTTGGTTGACCAATCCAGTTTTCTCTGGAAACTGATGAAAAGATAGACCAAATGGGAAGAACATCATGAAGGCAAAACTCACTTGTCTTTTCAAGAAACTTCTAAGGACATTGTTCAGACTGTACCATAAAGTCCAACACCCATCAGGCTTCTCCTTGAAGTATATAAATGGAATAGCCAAATGACTACAGCTAGTCTTTTTAACTTTACATTCAACATTAAAGAAAATGAAGCTTTCTAGTAGGTATTAGAAGAATGAAAATTTAGGACTGGCAATTTACTGGTGCAAATAGAGTCATGTGTGGCTGTTCAAGATACTGTATATAGTAGAGATAGCAAATGAGCTTTCCTCTGGGCTGATTCTTGTGAAAAAACTAGTACTTGTTTAGAATCCAAAAAGAATATTTCAAATACCAAATACCATCTCATTCATCCTTGATCTTGATTTAGAAGTTCTTCTGGGGGCAGAGGGAATAGACTATGCAGGCTGGCCACTGCACTGCTCCTTGATGAGTTATGCAACAACCAGAAGACAAGGAAAGCAAAAATGTCCTATATCTTTTGCCAAATGCAAAAGATCAGACTGGTGGGCAGAAATTATTATTACTAGCCAACATTTGCAGTTTCTGTGATCAAGGCATCATGGATTGTATCACTTACATCTTCACAACAACCCTCTGAGGTAAATACTATTACTTGATCTTTTACAGGTGAAGACACAGAAGCTTGAAAGGTTCAATAAATTGCCCATGGTCACACAAGTGACAAGCAGTAGAACGGGGTTGTAGACCAGGCTAATGGGTGCTAGAGCTCCTCTCTCTCAATCACTGTGCCACACCATTTCTCTAGAGACAAGATGACCCATTCGGGAAGGGTTTTGAGGTCTGAGATAATAAAAGGAGAACTGATCTTGTCAGTGGCTCAAAACAAAGCTGTCTTCCCAGCAAGCCCATCACACCAACACTGCTACTTTAAGTCACACATAGACACAGATCACATGACAGCCCTTCTGTCACCTCCAGACACAAAAGGTATACTATACTATGATATTAAACAACTGGCTCATTTTATTCCAAGAAGTTGCTTTAAAGCTTTATTCCAAGAAGTTGCTTTAAAGCTTCAGTTAGGATAGCATTTGGCTATGTTCACAAGCCATTAGTACTCCTCTGGGCTTAAAAGTGCCACATAAAATAAATTGATCATATTTGGGCATATGCACTGAATAGGCAATGGGAAAACCAGCCTCTATATTGACCTACAGAGTTCCATTTCTAAGCTTGCTCAGTACTTTTTATTGCACTGTCTTCAAGGTCTAATATGGTTTACAATTTACATGCTTAGTTTAACAGGCTACAATAACATTTATTTTGGCTGCTTTTAGTTGATCCTGCATTGATGCCAGCAGTAGCACCCTCTACCCTGCTCCTAATGTGAGGAATCTAGAGTTGCTTCATCCATATTTTATGACAAGCATGGAAATATGTCTTGAAATGTTTAAAACTGGGTAAAGTAACTGATTAAGGAATTCGCAGACCAATTAGGCATTGAATAAAGACAATAAGGAGGCAGCCCTTAAGGAAGTTAAGGCTTTTAATTTTGTTGTTCATGGTGTTGTATACAATATGTAGGTTCGACGAAGGGCTGGACAAATTCAAGTGACAGCTCCTGGCAAAGTCATCATATTGACTACCAGAAAACCTAAAAACGCAGAATGTTTGGGAGGTAAAGTTCTAAAGAGTGTGCCCTGAATCTGGCAATTAAGAAAGCATTCCATTCCAACTGTGGAGTGGTGACAGGATCTTTATTGAGGTGACTTTCTGCAGAGTCCAGACACAAGAGCTATTCTTAGAACAACCAAAAAAAGCATGGAGCTGCCTAAAAATAATGATGACTCAACACCTAGAGGCTTCAATGATGTAATGTTGTCAAAGAACACCCTCCCTCCTCACAGGTTGCAGTTTTTAAAATAAGCCAAGCTCACAGCTCACCTTCTGAGGAAAGCAAAAATTTCACACACAGGAGAAAATGAGGACACATGGGTCACATATAGAATGTTCCATCCATGCATCGCGTTTCATGGTGGCCTGGTTCACTCATTGAGGAAGCCCCTGCCAGAGTCAGAGTCCGTCCTTTCTCTCCGCCACCCACACACATCAGTTGTCCTTTCAAAACAGGGCTGTGAGACAGGACAACAATGTGATTACACAAGAGGCATGCTGAAAAATCTGTCCTCAGGTCACCGCAGCCAGCACACGGCATCACAAAGGATGGGTCCATTTGGAGACTGCTGTATAGGGACAAGGTAGAGGCTCCAAACAAAAACACAAAAACATATCCCAGAGGCTCCTCCCTTGCCCTCTTAGGTGTGCCCATCACCTGTGTTCCTATATATGTTGTATCCACCTCCATCTCTCACTTCATCTGACTTGTACTATCATTATCAGACGCCAGCACTAAGTTTCATGAGGACTTGCACCTCATTTATTTTTGGACTCTGAGTGCCAAGAGCAATGTTTGGGACATAGCAGATTTTCAATAATTGTTTAAAATTTGATGGCTGGATTGAGTAGACTGATTAATGATGTAGGAAAGATGTTAGGGTTCAAAGCTGATGGCCAAGAAAGAATTCTTGAGATGTCTTTGGTGCAAAAAGGTGGTTTTATTAAAGCACAGGGACAGGGCCTGTGGGCAGACAGAGCTGCACCGGGGTCATGAGGAGTGGCCTATTCAATACTTTCAAGTTAGGAGGGGGTTAGGCAGAGTGTAAGCCTCCCAGATATTTTGGAAACAAGGTTTCCAGGATGGTGGGGGTGCTAGCTATTTTTAGGAAATATTTATTTATTATTGCTTAGTAAGTCATTATTATTGTTTTGTAAGCCCTCAGTCATGAGACCCTTCAGATGTATATCGGTGGGTCATATGCTTGGGGGATGACTGCCAACATGCATCTTGGGGGTGGAGTGTTTAGAGACAAAGGAAGTTTCCAACGGAATTTTTATATGTTAAAGTAGACTTACAGGATCCTGGGGGCCAGTCAGGCTAAGACTGCCTTTTGCCCTTAGCAAAGTATTAACATCTAGGCAACTGAGTTCCTGGAAGAATAATGCTCTACCTATTTCAAGGACTTGTCGATGGGCTATATATAGTAAAGAAATATAATAATTTTTCTTCTGCCTTTATTTCTCATATCAATTAATGTAGTGCTCTCTCCTTGCCAATATATTTATGATTCACTGCCCTTCCCTGGGTATGTAGATTGTATATCTTAGGATATAATATCTCCTAGGGGTATGTTCACTAAAAGCAGAATTCCTAATCAGAAAATAATCTTCAAGTCCAACAGACTATAGAGCACTGTAGGAGATACTTGGGAACAGAATGTTCCTCACACTACAGAGCCAGTGATTTGTTCTTAAGGCTTGCTCTGTTCAGCAAGAAACAAAGCAAGAGACAGGAGTTTGAATGTCAAGGCTGGGTGCATTACAAATAGATAAAAAAAAATCTGCATCCTATTTAATATACCAGGTCTTAAATGGACAACTGTTTCTTTTTCAAAAAGGTGACCTTGTTTAAGCAATGCTTCCATTGTGTATTTCTGGAATTCCCCAAAGTCAGGTCCCAGTCTCCAAAACCATTCCTATTATTTTGTAGCTATTTTTCATTATGATGTTTTGTGTATGTTGTTTTTAAATAAAAATTATTTTATTAGGGTTGGTTGTCCCCCTGAATAACCATACATGGCTCTAAGTTTGTTTCCACAACTTCAAATCTACCCTAAATATGAAGGCTCTGGATCACTCAAAATATTGCAAAGAATATGCTATCAGTGATGCCCAAAGAAGACTCTTTTTGAAAGAGACCATAGTTGCTTAGATACATAAACTCAGAGAAGTTTCTTTAGGGGAAAGACAACCCTACTGGAACTGAGCAACAGGAAGCAGGGCAAGGGCAGGGCTAGGAAATCAAATGTGCACTTACCTTCCCACCCCTCTCTCTAAATCATGATCACCCAACTCCCACGTTTAGAACAGGACTATGGGTAAGAAGCAGATTTAACGAAAGCTACTTATTGGTGCCAAATTGCTCACATTGAAGACTCATTCCTCTGAAAATTTTGAAAGAAGTTATTTGAAGAGCTAAACTCTTTTCTTCTTCTATGCTCCTTGCAAAGCCTTGAACTTCATCCACATAGTAAAGAATTTAAAATACACTTCTGGTCCAAGTTTTACAACTGGAGAGAATGTAGTACCAATGAGGAATATAATCTATTTGAAGGAAAAAATACAATTCTCAAGGACCAGGCATTGAAACCACAGCACCTTCCCATGAAATAATTTGGCTCTAGGCCTTCAGGATTCAAAACTAGACTTATACATTAGAAGCACAAACTTAAATACACATATCCTCAAATAGTTTATATGTGTTCATTTCTTCACCCATTAGGTATCAGAATAACAATCAGATTTAAGGGTCACGCTGAAAGTAGAAAGTATAGTTACATGACCAGGTACTTCTCTCATGTGCCATGGAAGCTCACATGTGCCATGGAAGATGTCAACTGCAATTGCAAAGTTACATTTTTTCCTTGAAGGTATATTAAAACCATTCTTCCAAACAATATGAATGATAGCAAAAAAATGTGTATATATTATTCTAAAAATATATAATCTACTAATTTAGGTGATTTTTTTTCTATTCATAGTGAAATTTAAAACATCTGCAAAATATACCCTTAGTGATTCTTAGCCAACCTCCTTTATATTTAAAGACAATTGTTAAAATTCCCATAAAGATATGAGCAAAGTTTGATTATATAATTCAGAAATGTTCTTGTATTATACCTATACATAATTAGGTTACTACAAAAGAAACAAGATATTAAGACCACTAAGAATAAATACAGTGGCCATGATAGAGTATTAACTTTTCTTTTTTTTAAAAAAGATTTTATTTATTTATTCATGAGAGACAGAGAGAGAGAGAGGCAGAAATACGGCAGAGGGAGAAGAGGCTCCATGCAGGGAGCCTGATGTGGGACTCAATCCCAGGTCTCCAGGATCAGACCCCAGGCCGAAGGCGGCACTAAACCACTGAGCCACCTGGGCTGCCCGAGTATTAATTTTTCATTTGAGCTTCCTGGAAGCTAAGAAAAACAACATGTAAGTTATATAATCTTCCTAGTGAGAAAAATACTAGTTCTCCAAAACTTTACTTAGTTTTCTTGGTACTATGTTCTACGAGAAACCTAACACATGAACCTTATTTGGAGAACCCTGAAGAAAACGCATCCTAGAACAAACACAGAAACAGTTTTCATGTGGCAAAGACACATTCAACCTTCTGGAAACCCAAGGCTATCATATAAAATCACGACTTCATTAGAATGCTACAATGAATGGCTAAATCCAGCCTTTCTTTCTACTTGCACAGCACATGTGCCATCTCAGTACATGTTTTTAGAAGGGCTCTTTCCTTCCTTGAACCAGAGACCTAGACACAGGCTGGGTAGTGGGGAGGGGGAGGAAAAGAGAATGAGGAAGGGAACCCATGTTTACCATGAAGACCTAGTGTTGTACCACCTCCTCTACCATTTCACCTCATTTAATCCCATAACAAACCTATGAAGAAGGTATGGTTAAGCCCATTTTATAAAAGAGAATGGAGATCCAGAGAAGTTAAGTTAGCTAAGATCGTATAACCAGTATGCCATAGAAGAAGGATCTGGACGCAAGTGCTTCTAGATACAAAGCCCTCCCATAGAGCCTTTCTGCTTCTAAGTGGCAATGTTATATCCAGGACTGTGGGGGACATTACAGGATGCAGAAGAATCATGAACTTGCTCTATTGCCCTCAAGATACTTGCAATCATCCAGCTGGAATTTAAGACCAGACCATCATATAAAGCAGCGTATTCTATGTATAACTAATGCACTAAGTAACCTGGCATTAGTAATAGCTACAAATATAGGAGGAAAGTGTAGGCTTTGAGCAAAGTATGAGACATGATATTTCAACATGTTTGATGAAAAATTTTATCCATGTCATGTAGCTGATTAATGGGTCTCTACCTCAAAACACAGATGGAGATTATGGTGTTTATATTTAAAACAATGGTTACGCTGTCTAATAAAATTTTCCTACCAAAACATATTACCAAAATTATCACCAGAAACTAATCAAACTTAAAAAAATAAACTACCCAGATTCTGTTTCTATATATCCATTCTTCTCAAAAGGTAGGAGAATATAGTTGAACAATGTATGCAAAATTATAAATGAGTAGATAATCAAAAAATGAGAAGGTAATAGTGAAGTATAAGCAGCACACTAATAACTCCACACTCATACAGCAAATATCACATGATATTAATGGAACTGGCACTCAGCTCATCTATATCACACTGATCTCATCCCTGCAGTGAAATGTCAGACCTGCTGTGAAGGATACCTTGGTGGTGTTTTAAAGTTCATGTCCAAACTGTCTGACTTTCTCTGGTTATCTCAGAACAGGTCCAGGATTTCAGCCTAAGAACAGAATCAAAGAAGTCCAGAAAAGCAGGGTGAAGCCAATGCCATTTTCAGTTGGTGGCAGCAAGGAAAAATAATAATAAAGCTCCTTCCCCCACTCTTCCCCAGGGCTCCATCTCTGAAACTGCCTCTTAAAAAAGGAGGTTCTTAGGTGACACAACTTAATAGTTATCCTTAAATTTATATATCCTTTTAAATTTGAAATAACTGAAAATTATCCATTACGACTGGGGCCACGGTGATGGTTGTGTCTTTTGTGCACTTTTCAGGGCCTCCTGCCTGGGAGGAAAGCAGAGGATGAAATCCAGCTTCTCCTCTACCTGCCAAGCTACCCACAACTGCTCAGGGCTTCAACCACCCCTTCACCTCAGGGCAAAGGGCATCATTTCTTCAAATTCACCATCATGGCCCAGGCAGCATGTCCTAAGACTGCTTCTACCCATGGGAGCACCTTCTCATAATTCGGAGTCACTGTACAGGCTAGCAGCAGCTCTGATGGAAACGATATGAAATTGTTTCCAAGTACCTGCATGTTTCAAAGAAGGGAAAAAAAGCTCCCCATCCCTCTTTAATATTATCCCAGACTAATTGGAATATGGCAGCCGTTTGTCCCCAGGTGCCATCAAGAATATATGCTCATCTGCTCTTTGGCACAGAAACCAAAGACTCTCAACTCTGTATGCATCGGGCTTAATTCTTTTCACTGCCTCAATTATTTTCAGGTAGTTAAGTGGGGCATTTAGAGTGGCTTGTCAGACGCTCGAGCCCCAGGGTGTCACTCAGTGCCGTGGAGAAGCAAGACACTAAATATGCCTCTGGAATATTTCAGGCACTTTAAGAAAGGTTAAGGTTCCAGGGAATGTCCTACAGCAGCTTTCAAATCTGCTCCACGCTGGGCCTCTCATCTGTCAGGTGCCCCCAAGTGATTAGCAGTGACTAATTATGGTTCCCAGTCATCATCCAGAGAAAAGACAAAACGAGAATAAGTTACTGAATACAATGATACCCACTGTCTTTTTGACAATTTAAACCTTCCTTAAAGCAACAAATCTATTTGTAAATGTCCTTCCACCTAGCAAGGATGAATAGCACAAGAAATACAGTGAAACTCGTAAGTATTTCTGGAATATGTGGTATCTAATTTAACTTGTTAACTGCTTTAGTATTTAAAACAAATGCTCAGTTAGCATTTTTCTACCCTCAGGTCACCAGGGTCGACTTCATTTTTTATTTTTTCAACTTATCTTCAGTGACACTTAAGTTAAAATAAATCTTTTTGTTTATCCTTTGCCACACATTTACAACGGGAGTGATTTGGACTCAACGCATTTATGTTTAGCTTGAGTCTTGCTATTGAATTACCTGAATTCTCTATCTTACATTCTTTTACTTGAATGTGCATGCTGGTGGATGGCCAACATTATTTCCAGAACCTATTTTTCCATCATAGAGTTTACAGATGGTGAGGCATGGTGGGTAATGAACTAGAATTCAATGTCCAGAGGACTTGTACTTACTGTATCAACCTAGGTAGACTAAGTTGCACTCTTAAGAACAACTCCCCAATCCCAGTGGTTTAAAGCAACAAAGGCTTTTTTTTTCTTGTCATGTTACATGTTCCTCATGGGCTGGCCAGGACTTTGCTTTGTTTTCTCACTCTCCCAACCCCACAACCCAAACTGCCTGAGCAGACGTTCCCTGGCACAGTGCCAGTTGCCCCAGCAGGGAGAGAACATTCTTCAGGGTCAAACATTGGTAACCAAGTGCTTGACCTGGAAGTAACAGATCACTTCTGCTTACACAATGGGCAGAACTAGCCAGAGGGTTCCAGAGACTACAACTCTGATATATGCCCAGGAGGCAGAGAAGCAGAAAGACACCACCCTTATAGGGTTGCTATGACAATTAAGGGCTTTAATGTTTATAAAGCATTTGGAAGAGCACCTGGCACCTTGTTACTATATAAGTATTTGCCACTATTATTGTTAATTATTATTATTAAGCTGAATAAATTCATAATTTTTGGAGGCCATTATCAAGTCAGGCTTCTCCTTATTGAATTGCATTTGGCTAAATGTTTCATGATGGTTATTTCCCTGTTCTCCTTTAGCTACTAGTGAATGCCAATATCCCATTGAGCAAACCCTCATCTATCTTCAGCACAGACACAGGGCAACCCCCAGGAGATCCCTCCAGCCTCACCTGTCTCAAGATGAGTTTTTGTAGCCCTGCTGGATCCTGAAAGGCAAACCCACGGGAGCATGCCAAAGGGAAATGAACTCTAGTAACTTTTAGGTGTTGCATGCTGTGAAGATCCCAGTTCTAAATGCGTTTCATACAAAAATATTTATGTTACAAGCTGTAGCATGCAAACAGCAATCTGCATTTATTGGTTTCAGATGCCAATTTCCTCCAGCTCCAGTTCTCTTCTGTCTTATATAAACAAATCTCAACCATCTGGACCACAACAAGCCACTCTGAAGTATGTGCTCACTCCTTGCAAAAGCATCAAATCAAAATATAATCTCACAGAATTCTGCCTAACAGAAAATTGGAGTGAACAATTTTCACAAAGCTGCTTTTAAAATGTTCTTTAGGTGTCAGAATAGGATAAACAGGATAGCAGAAATGAACTTATCAGAATATTTGTTACTTTGATAAACAAACAAGTATAACAAGAAGATCATATCCTATGGTGTTACCTACGTATATTAACAGTCCAATTTAGTGGCTTCCAAATTACTTTAGAAAGGACAAGGGCTTAGAAAAAAATTATCTCAGACAGGTGGGAAAACAGAGATTGGTGCAAGACTCATTCAGGATAGTCAGAGAGCAAAAGCTTTAATTCCTACCCAGCTAAGGAAGTTAAAATGTATGCTTTATAATAATTGTAAGAAATAATCTATAGTCCATCAATACCAAGAAACAATGGACGAGAAGTAGACTGTGCCAAAAAACAAAGGACTCTGCCCAAACAAGTTTCATATGTTGCCACTTACCCACCTGGAACTCCGAAATGAATACTAAGCATCATTTCCAATGTCCTATCTCCTTAATATAACTCCAGCAGGCTAACTGCATCTTCCCAAGGTCTTAGAAAATCACAGTGGCCAAATTTGTCCACAGGCAAGTGCAGAAGTACTAGAAATGCTTCTTGTTCCTTTTCCCTCTACCTAAAAATCTCTCTTCACCAGCTTAGCCCAGTGCCTAAAATGTCCACCCTTTCAGAATGATAATGATCAGACTTTGTGCCTTAGATTCTTGAACTTTGAACACTGTGGAAAGAATTTCCTAAGAGATAGGGATATAAAACAAGTGAGTTTTGTTAAGAAAGTGAAAAACAATGGAGGTAAAGGGAAGACTATAAAGGTTTGGAATTTAAAGAGAAAGATGTAGCAGTGAAAATAAGGAGCCCCAAGGCTCCCCAAATACATGTTTTTCTAGTATCTCGTGATGATGCCTCCTTGCTATTGTCATCTCTTTTGGTATCTGATCATCTTGCTTTGCCATCCTTAACCATGTATTAGTGTATGTAAATAAAAACTGAATCTAGATCAGAGTATATGATATCCTACAGACTCTCCACAAACAGGGGTTACAAAATCACACCAAGGTAGAAGACTTTCCATCTGACTTAATAAGTATAGTTCTGTTGACACTGACCAATTATAAAACTCACCTCCTTGGCTATAAAAAATGCGGTCTAAATAATTTGAAGCTGATTCCACTAAACTTCATCTCGTTGATTTCAATTCAATATTTTCTTGAGGTCATTTTAAAAGCAAATACTTTTGGTTAAGCTGCAATGTACCAACTTTGTATACAAATTAAATGAGAGTATTTTGTAATCCATGATTCACTCACAGATCAGAATATCAAAATAGATGTGGGAAGTCTCCCCAAGCTTCTGGCTTCCTACATAACCAATCCTGGTTCAGTAAATTAGTGCTGCTTGAGCAGCACTCCAGAATGAGATAAGCTCCTCCCTAGGTTTTACTGTTTCAATCTACCAGGAAAAATTTAGTCAGGAAAGAATCAAAAACCTGTTTTGATCTCTAAGGAAAATCTTTCTATTTGTTGATTAATTTAGATAAATAGGTGATGGAATGAGAAAATATAGAATCTTGTTTCATAGCTAATGCCAGGTAGATTTCAGAGGAGGGAATTACTGACTCTGAGTAAATTATAATCTGTGTTGTAAACTGGTTATTATCCAAGAGCAAAATTCCCAGTTTCTTTCAAAGAGATCATATGCCATTTTCTTACTTCAAACGGTCAAGGGATCACAACATTGGAGGTTCTAATCACATCTAAGGCCTTGGATTTCAAGCTCTTTTTAGTCTATCATTTCAATATTCAACTCCAAAATAATATCAATATAAAACTGTAATTCCAAATCCTCCAGGCTACCAGAATTGTTTACAAAACCAATAAAAGCCAGGTTAAAAAAAGACTTCCAGTAATTATTTTCAGGCAAAGGAGTTTGGAGTTTAAGCAATTGACAAAATCAGTCCAAGTTTGTGAAACAGCAATCATACATCCTACTCTTTTATCTACATAAAGAGACATATACTTTAGTTTAGGAAAAAAGGCCCTTCCCCCAAAAAATGTTGCCCATGTTTTATAACCTACTATAATAGTAGTTGTTTACAATTAGAAATCCACATCCACAGGGCAGTTTTGATCTAATTCAGATACTCCATTAAAAAGGTCAGAGAAATCTAAAATCAGTTTTAAAAACATCTCCAAACAGAATATTTAACTCTGATTTCCAAGAATCCTTGTATTGAATCAAGTTTGTCTTAAAAAGGGAAGCTTCTTTGCTGGAAAATACTTGTACACAGACAACTTCATTCCCCAATCATTTCAAATCAACCACTTTTACTCAAATTCTTACCACACATAATACAATTCCATCCTGTGTGATATGCTGAACAAAGCAAGACTCTGATAACCAGCCAACTTACCTTTCTAATAATGGCTGCAGGACTCAGGTCATGGCTATGTTTGGAACAATCATCAAACTGCAGGAAGGGTAGGGGTAAAAGAGAGCTTGTGCCATTTTGAGAAAGGCAAATTAAGGTTTTGACAGAATAGGAGAAAATAAATTTTTTTTTATTACATCTGCTTCCTAGCCCAAAGGATTTTTCCTGCAATCATTATTCCTAACACCACTTGCTCTGTTAGATAGGCCTATGAGTCTCCAAGGATGAGATCTGATTCAATGTCTACGACCTTGTCACAACTAGTTGATAACAGAATAGGTTTTTCTCCTCCTGCTATGCACGCCAACTACACATTTTTCAAAACTTCAAAACATCCATCATAAACAAGCCATGGAAATATTTTGGGATAATGCCACATTTCCCCATGATTCAGGAGCAGAAAAGGCTTATTACCTTGCTCTCTTCTCCTTCAAACACTGACTGGTGAACGTTGCACGCAAACAATGAGTTGGGGAGGTCGTTGAAGTCAGTGATTGCTTGAAAGGCTTCCTCTGCAAAACACCGAGTTACAGCCCAGTCTCTGTCTATGCAGCAGAGCAAGAAAAGTCCTCCATCTTCTGGGATGTGCCCCTGCTGCCCCAGGCTCCTCATTCCAATGAAGTAAGATTCTCCCCTCATTCCTGAGGATACAAAGATGGACATGTGTTAGAGTAAACAGTGATTCCTTCAAATTTGGTTCTAAAGCTGCAGTTCTGTGAGTGTGTGGGGCAGAGCAAAGTGTGATTAGAAGCAAGGACTATGGGAAGAGGGGAAGACCCAGAAAGTTCACATTACCCCTCTGATCTCTGAGTCACTATTTCCCATCTAGCTCTACCACCAGGCACCAAGTGGGTCAAAAAAACCCACTCAACCAAGATATGAATTGGAAGCTGGTGTATCTAGCCCAGCTACCCAGTATTTACTAGATGTGGAACCTGGGAAAGTTATGTAAACTCTCTGAGCCTTTGCTTCCTTATGAATATCAAACAGAGTCAGAAAAGACTTTGACAAGTCAGATGATGAATTATATAATACCACCACCATTGCCACCACTACTACTAAAGTCTATCCTTTATTGAGTTCCAGGAACTGTTCTAAATGATTGGCATGCATCAACTAACCTATTAAATCTCCACAATAGTTTATGAGACTGGTACTAATGCTATCCCCATTTTACAGATGGAAAAACTGAAGAAAAAAGCAAGGGAGTAACTTTTACTATGTCAGTGATAGTAAATAGCAGGACTAGAATTTAAACCAGGCAGTTTGGCACCCGAGTTCATGTTCCTGCGCCATAGAAATGAAGCAGATAAAACATTAGTGCAAGTCTATATTTAAGGAAGTACAATCTATTTCATCAGTACCTGAATCTTGATTGCAGTAATTCTAATAGTTAATGGTTCATCCATAATGAGGATGTGTGGGTATGCGCACACATCCCTACCTTCTGCCTGGGATGATTAAGTAATTTGTGAATCCTGGATTTTGAAAATAAGTACTATCTTGGTTAATCCACGGTATTAGATACAGATTTTCCTTTCCTCATAGTCCCCATCACAAAGCTTTCTAGTATTCGTCTTACCTATGTTCAATCATTCTATTATTTCCTCACTCCAACATTTCAAAATTCTACCCAACTGCAGCCAGTTTTATCATCTTTTGATACTGACACATTGCAGCAGATGTTATCAGTCTCCCCACATACCTCAAGGACAGTATCTACATTTTTCTTTTGTATCTACTTCCATGCCTATCATGCTCAGTAATTAGAAGCCCTGAAGGTGAAATAATTTGTCCATAGGTATCCAAGAAGACTGATGGACATGTCTACTGTGGCTGCTGGGTCGTCTTTAGGAAGTTCCATTTTCCCAGTCCCAGCACTGCAGAGTACAGGACAGATGGGTGGGTGCCACAGAATAGCACTCTGTCCTCATGACATTTGTTAGACACAAATTCTGATCTCCAGAAAAGTATGGGTTCTTGTATATATATCTCTCTCGAACTCTGAATATATGGTTCAGGTGATGAGGTTATGTTTTTCTGTTTTTATTTTTCCTAGAAACAAAGCCCAAGTGGGATCCTGATAAGCATCACTTGATGGCAATATAAATAATGCATTACATAGAAAATCTTGGGCCTGCTTGGGACAGGAGCCAAAAATTTTAAAATTTGAGGTAATAACTCTAAAAACAGATCATTGTAATTGTGGTAAATAAAAATGTTATTCCGTATAAAATATAATGAACCATTTCTGTATTTTAAAGTTCTTAAAACTCCAATTAATACGTTTTCTATATTTAAATCAACAAAGTATATATTTTAAATAAAAATATAGTACATCTTTTAAGCTTTGTTTTGTTCTATAATTAATCCAAAATATATGAATATTTGTACTTACAAAAATGTCAATGATACTTATGTGTATTTGTTTTCCTTCATATTCACATTTATACTGTTTCAAAGATGTTACTGTAATATGCATAATAACTATCATTTATTATTATTAGAATACTAAGTACATTTTTTTTATTTACTTATGATAGTCACAGAGAGAGAGAGAGAGAGGCAGAGACACAGGCAGAGGGAGAAGCAGGCTCCATGCACCGGGAGCCCGATGTGGGATTCGATCCTGGGTTTCCAGGATCGCGCCCTGGGCCAAAGACAGGCGCCAAACCACTGCGCCACCCAGGGATCCCAGTACTAAGTACTTTAATAGTAAGAATAATTACTAAGAGCATTGAAATACGATTATTTTCATCAATGGATTATAGGAAAACTTCTTAATAATAATGAAGTCATAATAATCCAGTAGCATGAAGTATAGCTACTACGTGTCAATACTGATTTTATTTTTAATCCTGTCCCTCTTATTTAAAAATTTTAAATTAATCAAAAACAGATCCCAAAATGTTCCCAAATGTTTTCCGAGAATGTTTCAATTACTCTTTTTCCGAAAGAAATAAAAATCCATTGCTGAACAAATTAATTAAATAGACAGAATATTAAGCCCTACTTAGGGCTCATTTTAATCTACTCAAATAGCCTTAACTTCTGTTCTAAGCTGTAACAATACGATTATGTTCAAGAGACTTTATTTTAAGCTCATTACTTTCAGTAAAGATTTAAAAGGTGAATGCATTTTTGGCAAACAACCTATTCTACTTATATGGAGAAATATTTTAGAAGTCAGAGCTTTGAACAAAGGAACCCTGATTTGTCATTCCAGGACCATTACTGACTCAGCTCGTACTCTGGAGAAGTCAATCGATCATTCGATGACTCAGTTTATCTTTATAAAACAAGAATAAAAACATCTCTCTGCCTCCCTTCCTCTACAGAGGAAGAAAAGGGGGGCCAAAGAAAGAGAAATGAAGAAGTAATCAAAATCAGCATTAACCACTACATAAAAGGATAAGTAGTATAAAATACTGTAAAAACACAACATTATAATAATCTTGGAGCAAGACTATTATGGTTTGGCATTACCACTAACTTTTAGTAAATGCAAATAAACAGAAAGAAAGAGAAGCTCTGAAGACCAAAAGAACCCCTAATAAAGAAATGTAAAGGTCCTATTGCCCAAAAGAACTAGTTTATCTTTTTAAATTAATCTCAAACTCTGAATTGTTGTAAAACAACTTTTAAGCAACAGTTGCCTGCATAGCATAAGAAGATTTACATGTATCATCCTTATCTCTGAATCTGAGGCTGGTCATCCAAAAGAGAAGAGCTGCCTTCAGCTCAAGGGGCACGTCTTCTGGGAGTTTCCCAACCTCTCCCATGGCCTTGAACATGGCCTCCTTCCTCTGCATGCCCTGAGCACCCTGCACAGCCTTCTCCCATGGATCATCCTACACTGTGTTCACTACTTTACTAGTCTGCATCTCAAACCCTAAGAGTTTGAGAAGAGAGACTGACCTGTCTTCACTGGTGCATCTTCAGCCTGGTTCATGTAGCAAGGCCTCAAAATGATGTTTGACTGAATCAATGAATTATAAAAGAGTCGTGTTTAAAAAAAACAGAAAAAAAAATAACAGACAAGCAAATAATTTATAGTGGCCAATTTAAAATATGTACACTAATAATATTTACTACAAATATATCCACAAATATTGAAAACAACCTGCTCACCTCAATGCTAAGGTGTGATTTATAAAACGGAATTTTATAAATGGAAGGCAGCAAGAACCTCTCAAAGCATTCCTTTAGCTAAAATGAAAAACCTGCAATGGATAATTCAAATAACATTTATGTTTTTTTTTTAATTACACATGTTCATTGAAGAAAAAACTGACAACTTCAGAAAGGTATTTTAAAAAGAAACTAAAAGCAAACCATAATCCTATTATCCAAAGAAAACTGTACTAACATTTTCATTTTAGTTTTAGTGCTTTTTCACAGGTATAATTTCTAAACAAAATTGAGATCCTGCCGTTTTGTATCCACTTCTCTCTCAAAACATTGATATAATCAAGAGCAGTTACCTGTACTATTATGTATTCTTCGAAAACACTAATTTTAATAGACACATAGAATCCCCGTGTACAGATCTGTCATAATTTATTTAACTATTCTGTTATTTGACATTTAGAAAGCATAAATTTCCATCATCATGTGCATCTGGTAAAAGAAAACCATTCTCCACTATTAAAATATAAAGAGTCCTCTAGAAGAACCTCAAAACTTCTTCACATGCAAAGAAAAGACATCTTTATGACATGCTGGAAAGGGCCTCAGGGGTACACTTGGGTTTCACTCCTTCTCTATGTTGCATGCCTTCTGGACTGTGGTTTTCACATCAGCAAAATGGAGAAAGAACATAACTTCATTCACCTTATGGTCTATTGTGAACATCAAATGAGATGAAGCACATGAATCTCTTTTGAAACCTGCAAAATAATATGTGAATTAAAGTTATTTATTACTCCTTCTAGGCTCATCAAAAGCAAGGCAACAGCAGAGGAATCTGGCACTATGGAAGTGGTTGCCATCCACTATTGTTAATTAAGCGTGTGGACATGTCCACGAAGGTTAAGCCCATATCATTAAAATGAGAAATGAATGAGATGCTGCTCCAATATTTGGTATGAATCTCGCTGGTGACTCCAGTAGGAGGGAAGGATGATGATGACACAAAGGGAACAACTGAAATAGAAAACTAACAATCCTGTCCCTCCCAAACACTACTAACAATACAATAATGGTTATAATCCTACAAAGTTAGTAGCCATGAGAATATAAATGCTTGAATTTCACTAATTTTTGTTGGGGCCAGGCGGGAAGAGAAACTCCTCAAGATGGCGGATACCCCAAATGGCTGAGGTTCCTGTCACCACCTCCACCTGGGACGCCAATGGACCAATGACCTGCTGACAGCTTGACGCAGACCCTTAGACCGCTCCTTTGGACTTACCCAACCGGACCCAATGCCCTTCAAACCCCAGAGGAGGAAGTCACCTTTGACTGACGGAATTGCAATCCTTCCTTTGCATGGGGAGGGTCACTCTGGTTGGATTGCAATCCTTCCTTTGCATATGAGCCGACCAATAGGAAACCGTTCTGCCTTACAACGTTATGTAAACCCCCAGCCACCTTGTCTTGGCGCGACTTCCCCGACTCACTCTTCCCCTCCGTGAGTCGTGGAACCTCGCCCGAGGGTGCCTGCAATAAAATCTGTTCTTGGACCCTCGCTTGCCTTGGCGGTCTCATTTCCATTTAGTTACCAAAAAACCTAACAATTTTAATGAAGGAAGAAGCTTGAAGACAGGAAGATTTTCAACTATCTCACTATTTTGCTGTAACGTGAAAATGATTTCATCAGAGATCCTCAGATAACCTCATAGCACTTATCAATTAACCATTAAAAGACCTGAAATGAAGACAGTACAGCTCCTACTATGGAGACTAGTCACCTGAAGCTTAGAGATATTTGCCCACTCTATCACTGAATTAGCAAATGAATAAATGCTTGTTGTGAGAATAAGGGAATAAATTCTCCCTCAACAACCAAGAATCATGTAGATATTGCTGGGTGTCTATACAAAGAATGAAGGTCTCCAAAACCCCTACTCTTCATTCCTTGCAAACATTTATTTGGTATAATTAAACCCTGGAGAAGGGACCTCAGAGAGACATCCGATTCTGTTGGATATCATTATTGTCACAGTGTTATCAATATGCATGAGATTTGGATTTCTGAATTCAGAATTCTAAGAAAATTCCACCTTTCTGGGAATGGGGTATATCTCATGCAAATGGGAATCCATGCATTTGCTCATAGGATTTCTGGTTTAGAAAGTCTTATATAAGTCTGGATAAAAAAGGAGGGGAAATGCATGAGAATAGCAGAGATCCATGGCAAAAAAACAAAACAAAAAGCCACAAAAACAAGATTGCAAACCTCCACGGAGATGCGCATATTTATACTAGCTTCACTAGCAAGTAAAATCATCCCATTAATAGTGCAAGGTATGTCCTATAAAAAAAGGCTAACACCACCTTGGAAGGACTAGGGTGGTAATAATCTCATCTTGAGTCCCCTCAACATGTCCCCAGTTGAGGACATGACGGCCAATTCTGAGTACCACTCACTACAGAAAAACTAGAAGTCTTTATAAGGACATTAGTTAGGCTTATCCTGGGGCCAAAAGTCGTGTCATCTGAAAAATAGGGGCATGGGAAGACATAGCCTAGGAAAGCACAGGAAAGGAGTCTTGAGTGAAGTCATAGCTGCCTTCAACTTCCAAAAGAGGAAATAGAATTTTTGTGTAAGGTGCTAAGAAGTCAAACCATGGGAAAAAATTCAACATAATAAAAGGTGCCATGAATCTTTCAACAATTTGGGTTAAAACAGTACTGTCCCGCCTCATATCTTAGTGAGTAACTTTCATCAGTGACAACCAATGAGTAAGCTCCATGGAGCAGGTGACAAACATCTGGCAGGATGTCACAGAGGGAATCCAGGGACCAGGGGGCTGGCTGGCTAGCTGGCATTTCTGTTATGGTCACTTCTCACCTGGAGAATTTTACTTTTCCATGATTAGAAGAAAATATACAAAAGAGGTAACGATTTATCTCTGGATTTAAAGATGCTCAAGAAAGGGGAATTTATAACCTTTAACAAAAGTTTTCTCCAGTGTTGAAACCTTTCATTTGGTATTCATATCTGCCTATATTTTTCATTTTCTAGATTACTCAAACTAGAAAGTAAGATTTTTTAAAAATAGTAAATAATGATCCACAAAGGAAGAAAAATGAGAAAGACTTTTAAAAAAGCAACTTATTTTGGGTTTATTTTTCCTCATACAAAAGAATGTTTAAAGATTTAACTTGTCTGCTTTTTAAATGAAGAACAGGAATCTAAAACTTTTTGCAATAAGAGCAATAAACAGAAAAAAAGTACCTCAATTCCATGTTATGGCCAGCTGAGCAGGATAAATAAGGAAATAGGATAGCTGGAAATGATTAATGAATAATTCACTTTGACTTGAAGTTCAAATTTGATTGAAAAACAAGTCAAGAGATTATGGGAGGTTTGTTGGTTTGGAGGGACTTAAAAATGACAGTGCCAAACTGACTAGTAATCATAACCACTAAGAATGCAATGTTGCATTAATAGAGAAGAAATGTCTACAGCTATTTTTTAAAGTTGAATATAAGGTTAAATGAATCCAGTTCAAAGTTTTAAAGAATAGAAAACTCACAGCTTAAAGTTTTACAGTGTTTAAAATCCCTTTGGCTCTAAAATTGATTCTTTAACGATAGCTGGAACTAAATAAGCTTATTAGGAGAAAACCTTTGCATGAACCACAATACTCATTTTATTTTATTTTATTTTATTTTATTTTATTTTATTTTATAATACTCATTTTAAATTAAACCATATCCTCAGCTATTATTTTTGGTCTTGCCTAATGGGTAAGGTACTTTTGATGCCCTTTTGGTATTTTAACATCTAGACCCTCTGAGGGATACACTAGGCCTTTTGCTCATCTTTATCCATCTTAAATGGAGACTGAAGTACAATATTAGTAACAACAAACCATCCCAGCCATCCTGACATACAAAGGAGAGAGGTGATATTCTTAGGCTCTGCGCCATAGAAACCCATTAGAGCTCTTTCTGAAATATAATGGGACCTATTTAATTCAGCTGCAGAATTTTCACACCTGCTGAGTTGTGTGAACTTCATGCTATTCTTGATACCATTTGGGATCAGTCTTGAAAGAATTAGGAACATGCAGTTTTCCACTCATGGTTTTCAAAGGAAATTATCCACATTCCTCAGTCATGGCTCCCTTTAGGACACCTTCTGGCACACTGCTCTACCTTAAGCTCCCCCAGGAAAACAATGCAATTAATTCAGTTTCCCCAAGGAAGCAGCTTCTTATGAACTTTGAAGAAACTGGGGAAGAGGGGGAGTTGTTTCCATCCTCTCCTTTTGTATCAGATTCTACGGGAGTGATGGGTCTACAAACTTGACCAGAATATGTGCATGCATCTGTAGGGTTTTAATGCCCATGATCTCCCAGGAAGATCTGAAAATCCTGAATCTTTTTCCAATGGATAAAATAAAAAGGGCAAGATGCGTCTCAAATTTACTCAGGGTCAGATGGAACAAGCAGATAGGGCATTTGTATTCGACTCTCACAACACTAGCTGACATCATCAAGAAAATGTGTTTCAAATAGGCTTGTTGCAAGAGAAGAGTCAAGTAGAGAAAACACCATCTTTTATGAAAGGCTGGAGGATTGAGGAAGTTGTTCTTAAGGACAGGAAAATGTATTTTTACAAAGAATGGCCCACAACAAATCATAGATTTATGAAAGAAAATAAACATAATTAGAACATACCACCCAAAAGAGAAAAGCTTTGGTCATTGTATTAATCAAGGTCCCAGTAGGAAACAGATGGTATGCTCAAATTGGATCATTCGAAAAGAGTTTAATGTTTGCAGAAGTGTGGGCAGGGTATAGGGAAACCACAAAAGATACTTCAAAACCCTAGGTTAGCACTATCCCTAGACCTGAAGAGGTGGGAAGAGGGGAGGGGTTTTCAGAATGGGGACACACAAGGGGCTGCAAGCAGAGGACCCCCTGAGGGGGGTGCTATAGCCAATCCACAGTGACACCACAAAGAGGGAACCAGAGGGATCCATCTCTTCATCTTGCTCTCTTGCTGTGACCTGCTGGCGCCTTCCATTGGCTAAATCCAACTGCAAACCAGAGGGCAAGGGAACTCTAATGTGGAGTATACGGCTCAGCCACTGGGAACACCGTACACAACAGAAAGTGATGGAGAGAGAGGTTCCTGGGATCAAGTGAAGAGATCGGGCAATCTTTATAATTGGGCAGTAATCTAAACATTTCATAGGTTTAACCTCAACTGAACTTGATTTAAGTATTTAAATCTCAGTCATTTGTAAATGACAGCTCAAACCAGTCTATATAGTGGAGCCACAGATTCACAAGTTCTTACTGTGTTTTTTTGTTTGTTTTTAAGAACAGAAAGAGTCAAAGGGAATGAGTGACAATGTGTGTGCAGCACTGTGGAATATGTCTTAAACTGATCCGGAGATCTTAAACTGGATATAAAAGGAGGGAGCAATCACAAACAAGCCCAGGAGAATGGCAGAGGCTGATGTTTGCGCTGTTGGGGACAATGTATTCTTGAGCCCAGCGTGGAAGCAGAAGACCATCCTTTCATTACTGCTGTCAGAAGAAGCTTAAAGAAAGCCCCAAGCTTCCGGATAAGCCTAGCAATTATATGCAAAATAACTTTTCACAGGAGGATAACACTTCAAAAGTGAGCAGTGAAGCAGGTGAAGGTTGCTATGGTAGCTAAAGTCAGATTTATCCTGTCATCTTTCACCTTCTGCTTTGAGAACACTGAGGAGAAAGAGTGAATAGGATCTAGAGTAGGGAGGGAGAGATGGGGCAGCCCACCTCTGAAAAAGTCCAGCCAAGAAGGGTCAGAGTTGTTCAGACCTTCTAGTAAGAAAGAAAAAGCCAGACTGGAAGGCTGCTCAGAGCGGCGGGGGGGGGGGGGGGGGGGGGGGGGGGGGGGGGGCGGGGACAGAAAGCTGGTCAGAACTCATTAGGAGGCCAAGGTCAGAACTCATTAGGAGGCAGCACTCCCTCTGTTAAGATTCCCAGGGGATGATCAGCTTGATTGTAAGCTCTTTTTAATGCAAGAGGGCAAAGAATGAGGAGAGAGAGACAAATATCCTCATTTCGGTGCCCAGCATACAATATGCTTCCCCCCAAGTACGCTAAATGTCCATGTCCCTTCCACATTAAAAATCTTCCATAACTCCCTAAGATCCAGCAATTCAATAAAAGCAATTATTTTAGGACCCCCACAAGAAGATGACAGTCTTCCCATCCAGATGTATCTACTATCTACTCTCTCACTAGTGATGAGAAGGAAAGTCCGATTCTCAGCACCAAGCTCCAGCTCTGCCAGTAATAACAGCATCAAACAACTATTGACTGCTTATTGTATGACATTGACAGACGGCTGGGTGACCCTGACAAACTTCCTTGAGCTTTCCTCACTTCTCTTGGCTCCTGCCAGCCCTCAGCCCCACCTAACAACACGCCACTCATCCTGAAGCCATCTCCAGGGCTGCTGCCTTCAGACCCCACTATGAGCCCCACTGCACAAAAAGAGATCATCCCTAATTCACCCCTTGTCCCGTGTTTGTCCTACCTCTCAAGACACTTTGTTTTGCTGCTCCTTGTGTTTTTCTAATTCTTACGGTCTCCTCGGTGCTGAGGGCAGGAGGGGCTGTGGAGGCTGTGTCTTCCCCACCTGGAGAACCCCAGTAGCTGCTGAACAGGACCCTACCCTTGGAAGGTCACCTTTCTTGAACTGAATGGAGTTCAAGTTCTGAATGTGATTCTCAGCTTCCCAACATGCTAGCTGTCTGACTTGGGAAAGTTACTGTTTTTCTGTGTTCAGTTTCCTTACCTATAAAGTAGTGGTAAACAGAAAACCAAGGGCCCACACTGGTGTCCCTTTAGGCTAAGTCAAGTCACCAAACTCGGGCTTACTGTCTAAGCTAATTGTAGTTTCAACCTCCCCCACAAATGAGGTCTTAACCAGTCAGTCAGGAATCTTCTGATCAGCACCAATGGTAACCTGTCACATGGGCCTTCACCATCCCCCTCAAAGGAAGATATGGTCGTCCACCTGGTAAGACCCTCTGGCCTTCCAGGAAGGAGAAGATGATCTTGCCTGAAACAATCCTTTCTTTCCTGTGGCTAATAACTTTCTTGTTCCACTCTCCTTCCCATAAAAACCTTTCATTTTGTATGACTATTTGGAGCTCCCCTCTACTTGCTAGATGGAATGCTACCCAAAAGCCAATTATTATCTTCAAATTTTCTTATTGGAATTTTTCTTCTTTAACAGTCGGGAATAGGAGGGTATCCATCAGAGTGCTGGTTTGAGGATTTCATAGCTAACACAAAAATAAAGCATTTAGAACAATGATAAGGATACACTGTGAGTGCTCAGTAAATGTTAACGATTTTTAATATTGGCCATCCTGGTCTTCAACAGAGCAATTCTTTAACTGTCTCTCATATGACATCTTCTCATTCTTAGAGTCATCAGTCTTTTTACACAGAAAGGCACAGAGGAAATAAAAGAGGAAATAAAAGCATATAGAGGAAGCATATAGTATAGAGGAAATTAAAGCATAGGCTTTGAGGTTGGACTGCCAGGTCTGAATCCTGCTACTGCTAGTTTCTAGCTGTGTGACCTTGGACATGTTACTGAAGATCCCTGGGCAGCGTATGCAATATGGGGACCATGAGGGTACCAGCTTCACAGAGTTATTATATGGATTAATACACCCTTCCTCCACTCCCCAAATAACTAAATTTTTGGTGGGTGTTCTACTTTCAGGTCTTTAGAAGAGGTTGTGCTTCTATGACAAGAAATGCAAGAACTCAAAAGTCAAACCCAGATTCAAATCCCAGCTCTCCACTCGCTGTTAACTGTCAATGGAAAGAAGACAGACTGTGGTGATGGCTGGCCTCTGGGGTCTAGGTCTAAATCCTCCTTCCACAGCCATTTTACTTGGTAGTTTTGGGCAAGTTAGTTTCACTCACTAAGCCTCAGTTTCAAGAGCTATAAACCAAGACTATCAAGAGTTTCTTTTCTCTCTCTTTTATTCCTTTTTTTTTTTTCCATTATGGTAAGTGCACTCTGTGATCCCTATCACCTATTTCATCCCATCCTCCCCTCCCCTCCCCTCTGGTAACCATCAGTTTGTTCTCTATAGTTAAGAGTCTGTTTCTTGGTTTGTCTCTCACTCTTTGGGGTAGGGAGGCTCTTGAGAGGTTCAAGTGAGATCATCCTAGTCAAGAATTTAGGCCAGAGGCAGCAGCTAGAATCACTCAGGAAATGCTAGCATTTGCTATGACCACTGGCTTGCACTTGTTAATCCTATGGTTGGTTCCACCTTTAGCTACTTACCTGTTCTCATTTGGCATAACGTTAAGAGCAAAAATAAGGACTTTCCTGGAGTTTCTTAGCCTGTGTATTTAGCTTGCTAATACATGTTCCCTGCTACAGACTTAAAAGTGTTATTTGCCATTCCCTTTCCTTTCAGTGTCCTTCTCCAACTTAGATAAAAAAAAAAATGCCGTCAGTGTTCAACCAGGCTCCAGGGTACTTCACAGAAAGTTCTCACCCTGCTATAGGGCCCCCAACACCAGCCAAGCATCTTCCACCCTGAGAGGACTGCCCAGAGCCTCCTCTCCACTTGCCTGTCTGCAAATGTGTTGTTATTTACAACATTTGGCAAAGGGAAGCCATTTATTGATGTTTTTACATCTCCTCCCATATGTTGAACATTCTTGCTTCTTCCTGTAATGGCTGGCACCCAGCATGGCTTCTGATCCGCTGTGCTGGCAAGACAAATGGAATATAACACCCCAGCCTCCACCCAGAGCTATTGCTATTCTGTCTCATTCATTCTGTCCCTATCCTTCCCCCCACTCCCCGCCCGCCCACCTCTCCTAATAGATGTCCCAGAGCTTTGTTCACCTTTGATTACCACTTTCTCAACTGAGTGACTTCCTGAGTCTCAGATTTTCATGGTCTCCTGCTGTGTTAAATCCAGGTTGTGCATTCCTACCCTCTCTTCCTCATCACTCTTTGCTGGCACATTTACCAATTCACTTTTGATCTGAAAGTAAGTCATAGCCCTGACTGCTTCAGGTCACTTTTAAAATCCTTCCCTTTTTTATATTTTTTGGTTGAAAATGTTCTCCTTTCTCCCTCTTTTCTCTCCTTCTTTCAGGCTTACAAACACAGTATCTATTGGGTTCCTATAGGAGCAAATGCTGATTGGACCTTCTGCATTGCACACTAGAACATATCTTCTCCTTTCTAGATGAAGCTGCCTGCCCTAATCCTGTTTGACCAAGGGCCCCAACTGAGAAGCCAACACAGGCTGGGCAGTGTCCTCCACATTGTCAGAAAGTCACAATTCAGGATGATCCAAAATTAGTCCCCCACTTCTGGTGCCATGTGTTGTTTACAAGACAGAGCTGACCCAGATTCTAGCTTAGAAAAAAAACAAACCAAAACCTTCATTAAAGTCCTTTCTGGCCTGCTGCAATTGGGACCAGTTTTCCGGATGGGCCAATTCACCTCATCTCTCACTCTGCAGCAACTGATCAGGGGCCAGGCTCATGGAGGATGGAGGAGAGAACCTATGTTGGCAGTAAGGTTTCTGGGGAAGACCTACAGAAAGGTTTAGGGAGAGAGACTGAGTCCATGGAAGACACAGGTAGGAGCGGCCAAATGGTGGCCAAAAGCCACCTACATACCTTTTAAGAACTGGTGGCCACCTTGTAAGGCCTCTACACTGCCTTATGCCAAAGGCCTTGCTTAAAATGAAGTGGGGGCTAATTGGAATTTAAATCAAAATTTGAAAGTACAAAAAGAAAAAAAAAAGAAATGAAATAGGGAGGTGGATATAAATCATCCTTCTACTTGTCCAAAAGAGCAGATGGAAACACTTGTACCTTTAATGAGCAGAAATCATCATGGCAGACACCATGATAATCAAATGGCAGCTTTGCCACTGTAGCCTCAGACTCCTGACAAGTACAACTAGAACAATCTGAGGGGCCTGCCAAACACTGCAGCATGGCATTGGAAGCTCTTCACATCAGGGGAGAAAACTGGGGCCCCTTCAACTGCCTGCTCTCCTAGCCAATCCCAGCAGTATTCCACATGTTTAACTGGAAAATAGCCAACACAATTTAAGCTTCTTATTAAGATGTTAAAGCTTCTTCTTTTTTTTTCTTAAGATTTTATTTATTTATTCATGAGAGACAGAGAGAGAGAGGCAGAGACAAAGGCAGAGGGAGAAGCAGGCTCCCTGCAGGTAGCTTAATGAGGGACTCGATCCCAAGATCCCAGGATCACAACCGGAGCCAAGGGTAGAGGCTCAACCGCAGAGCCACCCAGGTGTCAAAGCTTCTTATTAAGATGATCAAAGACCACTGATTCCTAAAGCCTAACTCAGTACAGAGGGAGTAGGAAAGATGAGAGACATTATTTTAGGCTGATGTTGCTTTCTGAGAAACTGGCTGTTTGTCTCTTTTTATAGCTACCTAATAGTTCTGCATTTTGGGAGACAGTGTCTGTCACAGAGAAGATGCCCCAAAATACTCATTACACCAACCCAGACAATTCTTCATTTTATGTCTTTCCTCCAGTTCACTTACTTTCTCATCTCCTCTGTTTCTTACATTTCTTAAAACCATTTTATCCCTTCTTCCTAACAGAACCTTGATAGTCTTTTCACTTAGGATGTACAATTACCTCAGATACTAGACACAAAACGCTAAAAATGTATTCAGTGGAGGGGGCATTGAGTGGCTCAGTCGGTTAAGTGTCTGACTGCTGATTTCAGCTCAGGTCATGGTCGCAAGGTTGTCAGACTGGGCCCAGTGTTGAGGTCTGCACTGTGCGTGGAGCCTGCTTGAGATTCTCTCCTTCTCTCTCTGCCTCTCCCCACTGGTTTGTGCTCTCTCTCTCTCTCTCTGAAAATTAAAATAAATAAAATAAATAAAATGTACTTGATACAGGTATTTTAAAAAGGACATGGAGGGGCACCTGGGTGGCTCAGTTGGTTAAGCATCTGCCGTCAGCTCAGGTCATAATCCCGAGGTCCCAGGATTGAGCCCGGTGTCAGGCTCCCTGCTCAGTGGAGAGAGAGTCTGCTTCTCCCTCTCCCTCTACTCCTTCCCCTCACTCATGCCCTCTCTCCCTCAAATAAATGAATAAAAATATTTTTTAAAAATGTTAAAGGATGTGAAAAGTGCATCATATGAGGGGAAAAGAAAACAAGTGTGATAACCACGTAAACATGGCTTGAACTTGACACAGATGTGGGGACAATGAAGTCTCTCTGCAACATGCACAGCTATGTCTTTGTTCCCTTCCTTTGTGGTGTTGTCACCTTCCACACCATCAGGATGTGGCACAGATACCCTTCAGAGTCTATTAAAACCTGTGTAATGTGATTTGTACAGGCTGCTTGTTATTTCATATATTTTACAGAGAGATGTCAGGAACCCGTCTCTGGGTAAGAAGGAAGTGGGTGAGCCATGTTGATATTTGGAAGAAGAACCTGTTGCGTAAAGAGGCCACCAGGGAAAGGGAAGAGCTTGGTGTGTTTGGGGAACATCCAGGATGCTTCTGTAGCTGAAGTATGGTGAGGAAGGGAAGGTGGTAGGAAATGAGTCCAGAGGGAAAGCAGGAGGCCAGGACATGCAGTACTCTACAGGCCTTGAAGAGGACTTGGCTTTTTACTCTGAAGATTTTGAATTATGGAGTTCATGAATTGACTTATGTTTTATTTTTATTTTTTTAAGATTTTTATTCATTTATTCATGAGAGACACACACAGAGAGAGTCAGAGACATAGGCAGAGGGAGAGGCAGGCTCCCTGCGGGGAGCCCAGTGCAGGACTTGATCCCAGGACCCTGGGATCATGACCTGAGCCAAAGGCAGATGCTCAACCACTGAGCCACCCAGGTGCCCCAACTTCTGTTTTAAAATAATTTATCTGGCTGATCTTTGGAGAGTAGACCAAGAGAGCAAGGACAGAAGGAAGGGACCAATTAGGAAACTACTGCCAGTAATTTAGGCAGGAGATAATGGTGGTAGAGATCAGAAAGGTAGCAGTTGAAATAGTAAGAGGCAATAGGATTCCAGATATTTTTAATGTAAAAGGAACATATGCTGATGGGCTGAATATGAACCAGAGGAAGACTCAAGGATAATGCCAGTTTTGACCTGAGTACCTAGAAGCATGAAGTTGCCATTTCCTAAGATGGAGAAGACTATGGAAGGAGCAGGTCTTGGGGGACAAAAGCAGAAGTTCATACTGGGACATTTAATAGAAGATTCTTATCATTCATCTCAGTTAGTACTGAGTCTAGAGTTCAACAGGAGGGAGGTAGCATAGATTATACTTAAAGCCGTTGGATTGTATGAGGGAGCTTAGAGAGAGAAAATGTGCAAGGTCTGAGTCCTGGAACATACCAGCATCTTACAGGAATAACAATGGTAGCATCTCCTGAGGGTGTTGTAACAATTTGATAATATATGCAAAGCACTTAAAATAGTGCTGAGAACCTTCTTCAACTGTCAAGAATCATGCATATACACTTTTCACCACCTGCCAGCCCCTACCTCCACTAGAGCACCAATCCTAAGTCCAATGGCCCTGGACCTAGTAGAATTCGTCTTCACGTTGCATAGTAAGGAGGAGGGAGGGGAAAAAGGAAATCTTGTTGTCCCCAGGAAGGCTACAGAGGAAAAAGCTCTCTTGTTTTTATTCCAGCGTGGAATTCTGAACATTTTCCTGCAGCAACTTCAATAGTTTTTAAGATATCTCAAACCAAAAATCTGGTACTTTGTATCACAAATATCAAGCATATAATATAGCCTTTTGGGCTAGCCAGCCTGGGGGACCTGGCTGTCATGATTCAGGACATTTCTCCAAGAAAATACTTTTCAAATCCCAAACAATGCAATAGAAACCTACATTTAAAAGGTGGAAGATGCCTCCTAACATAAAAGCACACATATACATTCTAAAAGTAGATGAATAGGAACCTTCTTTTAACAGCAACATTCTATAACATATAGCTGTACTTTAGATATCCAACCATAACTAACAAAGTCCAGAAATAGTCCCTTTGTAGCTCCTGAGCTTACTCCTTGTCTTATCTCTCTATGATTCTCCCCTCTCCCCAGTACTCAGCCAGGCAACAAAGAGGCCACCAAAAAATTTTAACTCCATGATAAATTCCCTGTCATGCTGTATTTCTCCATCATAGGCCTCATCTTGCTGTACTGTAACCAACTACCTTCTATCCAGTGAAGTGTGGAAATGCTAGGCTGTATCTATAATAGCTAGTTGGGAATCACTAGAATTTCTTGAACAGATGGGGAAATCAAAACTTAACCTTGGTGTTAGCCCACTGCAAGACATTTAAGTCTCCTTGAAAGAAGAAGGAATCCAGAGGATTTTTCCAAATGAATTTAGCCAATCAATCTGAGAAGGAAGGCACAGGAACATTTTTCTGAAATAATAAGATACGGTATTTGCACCCAGAATAGAACTACTAGGGGTGGCTTTTGGGAGTCCAGAGAGACGGAGAGCATTCACAGGACTAGCAATAGGGCTGCCTAAGAGTATTAAGCTTCAAATCTGTAGTTTTTGCTTAAATGACAATGTGATTTCCCTAGGCTTCACAGCTCTGAACAATTAGAGGAGTCATGCTTTAGGACAATTTGATTAGTTACATGCATGCATGCTTTTCTGCTGCTATAAGCCATATTTAAATGTACATATACATTTATGTCTACTCCCATTAGTTTGGAAACTCCTAAAGCATACCTATGCTTTCTTCTCCTTTCTTCTGCTATATGTAATGTCTTATGGTACAGTTAGATTCACCAAGATCAGTTATGACCCTCTTTATAGCTTCTCACTAGTAAGAGTTATATTATACACACACACACACACACACACACAGTCATATCTCAATACCCAGCATATATTAGGCAATCAATGTCTCGTGAACTGAATTAACTGGCTGCCTGTACTATTTTTTCTCTCTTTTTTTTTTTAATAAATGATTTTTATTTTTTTTTAATTTTTATTTATTTTATGATAGTCACACAGAGAGAGAGAGAAAGAGGCAGAGACATAGGCAGAGGGAGAAGCAGGCTCCATGCACCGGGAGCCCGATGTGGGATTCGATCCGGGGTCTCCAGAATCGCACCCTGGGCCAAAGGCAGGCGCCAAACCGCTGCGCCACCCAGGGATCCCTCTTTTTAATAAGCTATAGTTTATAAGTCACCAATAAAATCTCAGAATTCTAATGGTCTGGACTCATGCACATCACCACCAGGAACCTAAATTAATCACAAGAGAATATAATGCACATCGATGGCAGTGCTAGTAGAGTATAGGTTCAGCCAGTGTATGGCCTCAGTATATTTTCACAGATGAAACCACATGTTGTTATCTAAAACTAATTTGGGATATTTTTTACCAGTGATAATTGTCAGATCAATCACTGAAATATTTTTATAGTAGATAATGAAAGACTGCTGGTTACCATTCAGGTCTACATAATTTATTTAAGATATCCATGGGGAGTAAACCATTTTCTTCCATAATTCCGTCCTTATGAGCACTATTTACATAACTCCTTATGAAAAGAATGAGAACAAATTTATAAAATGAAGATAGTATTTTAACTTTTGGCTGTTACATATAACTTCATATATGTAATCTTCTCCTTTAAGATTATGTATTGAGGATCTATTGTGTGCAAAGTTCTGTGATACCTCTTAGATGATTCAGACTTGTACAGAAAGACCCACTCCTGAACAGGTGGTAAAGGAGAGGCACCGTGATTCCACAGGGACACCCAGACCTGAGATGGAGGGAGCGATGAGGATGAGGTGAGTATTGGAAGAGAGGAATAAGCAGTGCTTTCGGGATTCAGAGGAGGCAGGGATCAGGTGGAGAGGAGAATCAGAAAATGATTCAGAAGCAGGCAGTATTGGGGAATAGAGAGTAAGGAGGCAGCAGAAATTTAGGGAAAGTGTAAGGGAAGGAGAGTGGGAAGAGGTGGAGAACACTCTAGACTTAAGGAAAATCCTGAGCAAATGCACAGAAGAGGGAGAGCTCCGGGAATATTCAGAAAACTAAAGGAGTCTAGACTCAGGCGTGGGAGAGAGTTAGGGTGAGGCCATCTTGTCCTGTACATTTCAGACATAAATTTTGCATCTAGCTGATTGGTAAAAGCCTGGGGTGGGGAATGTTGAAGCAGCAGAGTGCTATAATCAGATACTCATTTTAACACAATTCCCAAGAACTCAGCTGAAGGTGAGATGGGCATATGGTTGGAAGTGGCCCTAAGCCACTCTCAATAGGATTCTGCAAGAAGTGTTTGGGACTGAATTGTGTCCCCTCTTCTCCAAATTCATATTTTAAGCCAAAAACCCCACTTACACTGTATTTGGAGATGGGGCCTGTAAGAGGTAATTAAGGTTAAAAGAAGTCATAAGATTGGGGCCCTAACCTGATAGGATTTCTGGCATGATGAGAAGAACACGCATACCCTCATCCCGCACAGTGCACACACAGAGAAGGGATCATACAAGAACACAACAAGAAGGCAGCTGTCTGCAAGTCAGGAAGAGAGTCCTCACCAGGCACCCAATTGACTAACACTTTGGTCTTAGACTTCTCAGCTTTCAGGACACTGAGAAATAAATTTCTCTTTTTCAAGCCACTCAGACTACAGCATTTTGTTATGGCAGCCCACTCAGACCAATACAAATCTATGTACTAAGAAGTGGGGTGCTGCCGTAACAAATACCTAAAAATATGGAAGTGGCTTTGGAACAGGGTAATGAGTGGAGGCTGCAAGAGTTTTAAGGTGCATGCTAGAAAAGGTGTGATTGCCACAAAGGGATTCTTGGTAGAAATGTAGGTGTTAAAAGCAATTTTGGTGATAGCTCAGAAAGAAAAGAAGACAACTAGAAAGAAAGCTCCCACCTTTGTAGAAACTATCTAAACATTCATGAATGGAACTTAGGTGCTTTGTGCTTCAAGAAAAGGGGAAAAAAGACCCCAAAGATGATTCAGAGATCAAGGCTGTCACTCCCACCTCTGGCCCAAGGGCAGGGGTGCTTCCTCCTTGGCTTCAGAGGGCTGGGCCTAAGCACAGAGCACAGAGCAAGAGGGTGGCACCCCATGGAGCCAAAGGGAAAGGGCCATCCCACAGAGTCTTGGGGATGGGGATCATCTCAAGCCCTAAGAACCAAAAAGGATCATTCTTGAGCCTTAAGATCTCATGGAGTTTGCCTCATTAGGTTTTAGACTTGCTTGGGACCCATCATCTCTCTCTTCTGGTTTCTCCTTTTTGAAATGGGAATGTTTAAACTATGCCTGTCCCATCACTATATTTTGGAAACACATAACTTGTCTGATTTCACAGGTTCACAGCTGGTGAGGAATTCTGCTTCAGGATGATTTGTGATCCAGTCTCATCCATTTCTGATTTAGATGAGATTTTGGATTTTAGCATCAGCTAGAAGGCTTTGGGGGCTTTGGGGGCTATTGGGGTGGAGTGAATGTATTTTGCAAGTAAGAGGAACATGAATTCTGTGGATCAGGAGCAAAATGCTATGGACTAAATTGTGCCTCCCAATACATATATTGAAGCCTAACCCCCAATATGTGACTATATTTGTATAAGGGCCCTTTAGAAGAAAATTAAAGTTAATTGGGGTCACAAGGATCCTAGGGTCATAAGGCCCTAATCTGATAGGACTAGTAACTTTATAAGAGGAGGAAGAGAAAGATTTCTCTCTCTTATTCTTTCTCTCCACACAGGTACAAAGAAGGACACTGAGAAAGTAGTCATCTGCAGGCCAGGAAGAGCATTCTCCCCAAGAACAGAACTGGCCAGAACCTTCATGGTGGACTTCTCAGCCTCTAAAACTGTGAAAAATCAATTTCTCTTGTCTAAGCCACTCAGTATTTTGTTTTGGCAGCCTGAGCTCACTGATTAAGTGATGATAGGTTTGAAAAGCAAGGAATGAGTGGGAGATGGATAAAGTGGGGAATCAGGAAAACTTTAAAAAAATATATCTCACATGGGATGCCTGGATAGCTCAGTGGTTGAGCATCTGCCTTCGGCTCCGGTCATGATACTGGAGACCAGTGATCGAGTCCCACATCGGGCGCCCTGCATGGAGCCTGCTTCTCCCTGTCTGTCTCTGCCTCTCTCTCATGTCTCTCATGAATAAATAAATAAAATCTTTAAAAAAGAATCTCACAGAGGCAAAGAGAATAGGTTTCAGAAAGGGAAGAATGGTCAAGGGCATTCATGCTATGTACAACTTGGGGAAGCTAAAGACTAAGAAATAACCTTGATTTCCAGATTAGGGTTCCATGACCTTTAAAAGGACAGCTACAAAAAAAGAGGAACAGAAGATAAATTGTACAAGATAAAGGAGTGAGTAGCTAGGAAAGGAAAACAGACAGTAGAAGGTACAGAATTTTCTTTCCAGAAATGATTTGCCAAAGCCCCACTCTATCCTTAGAAGAAAGTCAAGGCTTATTTTTCTCTAGGTGATCATATATGTCTTATGGTTTGAATAGTTTTGTTTTGTTTTGTTTTTTGTAAAGCAGGGAGTTCTTTCAGGCACTGTTGGGGATTTCCAAGGATTTGTTTAGGTGTTTTGTTCAATGGCTGACAAATACCAGATTAAAATGACTTTCCTGTTTCTCTGCATAAGAATCTCCCAGAAGCTTTGGAAATGTTTCCTCTTGGTCCAGGTAAATACCTGAAAATCCTTTATTTCATTGAAGTTGATGTTAAAGCAATCTTCAAAAAATCCCCAGAAATCCTGACAGGTGTCTGGGTTGTTCAGGGTTGAGTAGCATCAAAACCTGCCTAAGAATACAGTCCCATTCTTGACCTTAGCATTTCTCCCTTGGCCCTGGCATCATTAATCCCCAACCAGTTTAGATCTAAAACAGTTCTTTTATCTCTGCTTCACTCCACATTCCAATAGGAAGAGGCCCCATCTGACCATGGAAAGAACATAGTTTGGGCCCACATTTCACCCCCAGGAGCTAGCACATGTCCTAGAGGAAGGTCAATAACCACTTGGTAATAACTGGTCACCTGGAAATCTAGATGGAGGTGAGATCACTCTGCACATAACTGAAGACTTTTTGGGGGGACTTTTTTAGAACTCTATTAGTCAAGAAGAAATCCTGTAACAGCTGCACGTTACTTTCTACTACTTGTATAGAAGTCAGGAGCAAGCATTGACAGGATGCCACAGAAGCATCTCTTGGCCATTTTTCAAAAAATATTCAGTTGAGCATGCTTCTGGTAGTTTATTTTTTTAAGATTTATTTATTTATTCATGAGAGAGAGAGAGAGAGGCAGAGACATAGGCAGAGGGAGAAGCAGGCTCCATGCAGGGAGCCTGATGAGGGACTCAATCCCAGGATCACGCCTTCTGGTAGTTTAAAAGTCATATTATGGCAGGCTAATTCCTTGACAGTAAAGATTAGGGCTTATTTTTAACTTCAGGCAGGCAGTGAATTGTTAACTCCATTGAGGTTGGGTGGGGGGTGCTTTTTTTTTTTTGGAAGGAGATGAGAGCAGGTTGCTATTCCCACCTTACTTCTCCAGGGTCAATTCACTTGAAGGGAAGTTAAGGTAATTTCCAAGGCTTCACTCCTCTTCAAACAGGCAAAACAACTAAAATTCAAACAGTCTTTACTTATTGCTACTTGGTAATTTATTTTGCTATAATCACTTTTCTTCCTTCACTTTGGTTAGTTTCTGAATTACGCAAAAACAGAGTTGTTGAAATGCTATACTCTCCAGCCTCTGATGATGACTACTGTTTCTGCTCTGGTGCAGAGCAGGATGGCTATTTGATTCCATGAGCTAACACTGGGGGTCAAAAGTTATGTTTATTCATTCAACAAACAAATATTGAGGGTCTACCAGGCCCAATGAACAAAACATACCAAAATGAACAACCAAGATCTGTGCTGTCATAGCTTTCAGAGTCAAGAGGGGATGTCATTAGTCACCAAAAAGGGTTTTCTTTCTCTTTTACCTTTTCAATGTTAGTCTAACAGGTATTCTCATGGACTTCCTTTTAAAATTTGGAACCCCCCCCAAAAAAAAAAATCGCAGATGAGCAAGGTGACACCATTAAGGAGTCAGGATTAGATAATGAGGAAGCACTGGTGGGTGATGCTGAAAATACTAATGTCATCTGTCATCCCCAAACCTATCTTATCCTCCACACAGCCTTATGAGATCACAGAGCAGTCATTACAATTCTCATTTTACAAAGTAGAAAACTCAGACTGAGTGTGGTTAAATGAGACTTGCCCAATGATTCACAGCTAGATTAGCAGAATTGGGACTAGAATGAAGATCTTGATATCTTGATCTACCATTCTTTCCATCTCACCAAGCCAAAATAAGAAAAAATAAAAATAAATAAAATATATATTATATATACACATACACATATGGCATGCAACTAAAATAAATGACCCATAAAGCTTATGAAAGATTTATTTTGATGATTATGTAGAAAACAACACAGTGAATACTAGTAGTAACATAATCACAATGCTATCAACAGTCACCTTATCAGCTCCAAAATTTCAGTAATATTTCATGAGGGCGTCTTATATGCAAACCCCTCAGGCAAGGTAGACACAATGGTGAATTACAAAACATGGGAGCAGCCCTTACAGGTTGAAAGGCTCTTAGAGGCGGAAGGTCCTTTAGCTTGAGTTCCTTACCTTACCTTGCTTCTGCACTCAATACACATGTATTGATTGAGTGATCAGTGCAGGCCTCTTTGCCACTGAAGCCATGAAAGTATTAAACAGGAAGAAAGCAAAAGGCAGCCTATAGTAAGTGCTCAGTAGGACTTCTGCTTCCATAGATCCTCCTTTCTCCCCTCTCCAACTCTAGAACTTAATGTTGCAAACGCTCTATGGGTTCCTAATAGCTTATTTATTAGCATAAAAAGTCAAAACTGGGAAAGCAGGGGCAAAAAGTTTGAGCAGCAGTTGATCCTTTTTAGGATAAAGTACCTGGTGAGCTCTTTAGGGTTCAATCCATAAAAACAATAAAATTGAGTCCACATCATTTTTGTGTAATACATATAAAAGCTAGTGTTAAACAGTGTTAAAACCACAGATGCTGGGGGCACCTGGGTGGCTCAGGGGTTGAGCATCTGCCTTTGGCTCAGCTTGTGATCCAGGGGTCCTGGGATCAAGTTCCACATCAAGCTCACTATGGGGAGCCTGCTTTTCCCTCTGCCTATGTCTCTGTCTGTCTCTCTCTGTGTCTCTCATGAATAAATAAATAAAATCTTAAAAAACAAAACAAAACACACAGATGCTGGAGCACCACTGCCTGGCTCTGAATCCCAGTTGAGCCACTGATCAGCTGTATGACGTTGGTGAGGTTACTTAACTTTCTCGGGCCTCAGTTTCTTCATCTATTCAATGTGGACAGAGATATTGTAATGTGTAACAATCAAATGTCATGTTACAAGTCAAAGTCTTAAAACTTTGTACATAATAAAAGGTAGACAGGTGTTACCTAGTAATATAAATATTATCTACTGAAAAGAGGTGTGTCAGATAACACAGAACCATGACAAGGCATAAAAATAAGGTAAAGTTAATGATTCCTATAAAATCAGCACTGTCCTTTTCTCCCCAAGGTTAGTTGAAGACTTGGCTGGGATTAGGATCCATCCATCTTGCCATCTTTACAATGAAATTACTCTTGCAGAAGGTAGTATGGTTAAAAATAACATTGGAGAAAGGAATGGCCACAGCTCCTACCATTTAATGGCTAGCTCTAAACATATAGAAATGTTTGATGAGCTCTGTGTACAAGCTCTTCCTAATGAGGTCCTGGAAAGCTACTGCATATCTTTATCATTAGAGGTGACCAAGTAAGAATTTCCATAGCTTCTGCCTAAGAAGAGCCCTGCATTAAAAAAAAAATGACAAACGGCCATTCTCATTAATAAAATGCAGGTTTGATCATCTGTTGCAAAGACAAGAATATACAAAGGATGAAAGAGCTGGCAGGAACTTTGATCGTAAATTTGTCCAACCCCTTCATCGTCATAAACTAGAAAACTGAGGCCATAGTAGGTAAGGGAAGGCCCCACCTCTTGTGGGGAAATCACAGGTCACCCAGGACAAAAAAGCCCAGCTCTGATTTCCCCACTCAGCACCTTGCAAGGTTCTCCCTGTACCATGCAGGTTGTCAGGGAATAATAATGGATGGTGATTCACAAATACTGACTGGGCACTTCAAGGTGTTTGATACTTTCCTACACATTTTATTAAAGTGGGGAAACCTTATTAAAATTTTAAATAAGAGAAGGACAATAAATTGAACACAGAAAAAAATGCCCTCTCTTTTAAAGGTTCCCCAAAGCTCCCCACGGTTGGCATTGCTTTTATGCCAGCATTTACTTCCCAGCTTCCCGGACCTCAGCCCACAAGCCATGCTGCATGTCCACTGCTATAAAATTAACCTCTTCTCTCTTTGCATCAGATCTCACTGGCCTCTGTTCCAGTGCTCCAAAAATCTTACCAGGGATTCATCAGAAGCAATACTAAAGAGCTAAGGATAAACACACTGTCATACGTTATCTCCTGAGTGTCTGCATTTACCAGGGCTTTCCTTTTCTTTACCCAAAAAAAGGAACAAATGTAATAATTTTGGACCAAATGAAAGACCTTTCAAACCAGAAGTCTCTTAAATCTCAATATGCTGTCATTATCTTCTCCATTTAGGTGGGGCCAGTGCTACTTCTTAGCTTGCATTCACAAATCTTCACGGTGGTGCTGAGAAAATGATTTATAAACCATGGGTGATAGGCAGACACAACTGTCAGTTACCGGAGCCAGGACAAGGAGTGACAAAGAATATAAAGGCACCTCGATTGATAGGGCCAGTCAGAGGAGAACCACAGCAAGGGAGAATTTCTTCTAAGGTCAGACCTTAACCTTCCCAGATATGGCTGACAGGTTGAAAGGATACATCAATGCCTCCCTCACCCCTGAAGGCCAGATCCCACATGGGATCCACCTGGTGGGTGGAAGAGCATTGTTTTGGAAGTTTTCATAATGTAATGCAGAGGAATTCAGTTTGCTCAAATCCAAAAAATGTACAGAAGACTTTTTAAACCATTTTTATTGTGACCACAATCCTTAAATACATAAGAACATAAAACTAAGTTCTTACAGTTTCAATTCCTCTAAAACCATCGAACTCCGACTGAATGTCCTAGCCAAATACAAAGGAAATGTTTAAAAAATCCAATTCAAACTAACAACATTGATATGATGTTCAGGTGATGATGTTTCTGCTAAAACAACCCTTTATTCTCGCTGTTACACTAAAAACTCCAACATGGATATTCTGTGGTTCCAAACCAACCTGTCACCCACCTTGAAGTAGACAGGACTCCCCTCCCACATTTCTTCACTCCTCACAAAACTAAACTGTACCGGACTGGTGCTCATACCATCACGTGCCTTCACCAAAGGCAAATGACAGCCGCAGTTCATTCTCATAAGCCCATGGCAACTAAAGTAGCATTGGCAGCAACTTGACATAAAAACATAAATTTAGTCACCAAAATCATACGTCAGTGTTATTCATTAATACATGATGATCCAGAAGTGGCTAATATTATTTTGAATTATCAGTGAAATAAAAAAAAAAAAACCCAACATTTAAACATTACCATGTAGAAGTGGTCTTCCCCTCCCCCACGAATGCCTCTATGGACCCCATTTTGACAAGGAGTGATGGGCTGTAGAGGCAGAAGGGCCACTGTTGAATCCCTGGCTCTACCACTTGTTGACCTGCGAGCCCTTATGCAAGACACTCTACTTGCCTGAGCCTCAGTTCCCTCATCTAAATAAAATAGGGATAAAAATAGAGCCTATCTCACAGGGCTCTGAAGAGACTACGTGTGATAATATGTGGAAAGTGCTCAGCCCGATGCCTACTGCCTACCAGGTACTCAATAGCCACAAGTATTTGTTTAGTCACACATTCTCGCCTCACAAAAAAAGAGGGGGGGAGAACACACTGTCTCACCCCAACAAAAGCATTTCAAAATGATCTGAGTTCAGACGCCACCACCAGTCATATATACTTGTGTTCTGGAACGTAAGGGGCGTGTACTAGATCACTTTCTGAGAAGAGGCCTTTTGACACACAGAGTAAGAGGAGACAGACTCATCTTTGGAGTTCCTTATTTTTATGGTTAGCAATTATGTGAGGAGAACAAAGGCTTTAAAGACACTGAAAGGTGTTGGAATCATTAATCTTGTGTTTCTGAATTATTTAGGATGGATTTAATGATCAGTTCCTTTTACCACTGAATGGAGCGCCCACCGGACACAGGCCATGGTGAGGAGTACAGCGAGGCGGGGGCGGGGGTGGGGGTGCCGGATGGTCACAGCAGGAATGAGTAGAGGCAGTTCACCCTCAGGGTGCTTAGTGTCCAGAGGATGTAGGTAGACAAGAATATTTAAAGTCTCCTGGACTCTAACTTCACTACAAGGACTGTGTTCTAGCTTTGATACCCTCGTGGCTAGCACAGACTTGGTGCATAGTGGGTGTGAGTGAATAAATGAACACATGAGTGAATGATGAATGAATATGTAAGTGAATGAGATATAAAGATTAGCCCAATTATGTATCATAAATACAGATTAAAAAAAAGAGTGGCTCTTTTGAAGGCTCAGAGCTTGAGGAAATCTGGAAAAGATGGAACTTGAAAGAAGACAGAATTTTAAGAAGCAGAAACAGGAGAATGGCCACCTATAATTTTATACAGTTTGCAATGTGCTCTAAATTAGTTCTCATTAGTAAGACAGCTCTTACCCCGATGATTATTACATGTAGCATTTCTATAACATTCTATATCTGCAAATTGTATGCAACTGCTTCTTAGTTTGTTATTTATTATAAGGACTTTTGATTTATTTAAAAATGACTTAGTGGTTCATTATTTATTAGAATAGGAAACTGAACAAATAATATCTGGTCTCTAGCAGCCCTGTCTCAATGATTACTATTGGTCCCCTAGGATTCACTAATAAGTAGCCATAAAAAAGTAATTTATAATTAGGAAAAGGAATGTGCATATTTGGCAGCATTCACATTGACATGATTGACAGCAAACAAGACTGCCATAAGCTCTGCAACATAAGAGGAATGCCCTCATAATGGTATTATATATTAAAAAATAAGCCACCACAAACCCTAGGATAAGAAAAGAGGTATATGAATGGCTTAAGCACTAATAGGATACTATAAAGGCTGCATACAAATATCTCATAGTAGAAACCCAAAAGCAAAAAGAGACAGAATTTTGGAAAATCTCTCAAAGGACTGGCCTGATCGAAAAGAATAATTAAAACTGAATTTAAAAAATCTGGCAAAGAAAACGACTGTCTCAGGGAGGATCTGTCACTAAACTAGATAATGACCCATTTCTACTAGATGTTTTTAAATTTAGATGATTTCAAATGACTACAAGATTCTTTTCTCATGGGGATCCCTGGGTGGTGCAGCGGTTTGGCGCCTGCCTTTGGCCCAGGGCGCGATCCTGGAGACCCGGGATCGAGTCCCACATCGGGCTCCCGGTGCATGGAGCCTGCTTCTCCCTCTGCCTATGTCTCTGCCTCTCTCTCTCTCACTGTGTGCCTATCATAAATAAATAAATAAATAAATAAATAAATAAATAAATAAATAAATAAATAAATAAATAAAAATTTAAAAAAAAAGATTCTTTTCTCATATATTAAAAAAAAATCCTTCATCTAAGTGTTTATATTCTACTCTTGGAACATCACTTTTTTTTTTTTTTGCAGGAAGAAGATTATCTGTATCTTATTTGTTTATTCACTCTTTTGGAAGGAAGAAGTATTATTATAGCTTTTCAAAGCCTTAGGAACACAGAAATGAGGAGTCCTGAGAAGAAGAATGGGGGTAACAGATTCTAAAGGGAAAGTCTCTGCACAAAATCAGAGGAAGGACTCCGTCATGATCTAGAATCACCCTTCTACAAATGGAAGAACTCAAAGAGAGCTCACGGTCTATGGGGGGTGGGGTAGAGTGAGTGCTGCTGGGATCTCTTAGGAAATCTACATCAGCCTCCCAGATACACGGGAATCAGCAGCCCCCAAATACCAGCTGGTGAATGTTTCTAATCTTTATTATTCTTTGGATCTTCTTTCCTAAAAGATATGCCCTTGAAATTTATACTGTCATAAAAATACCTAGGATTGGTTTTCATGAATATCCATTAACGTACTTCTAATTTTGTTCAGATAAAATAACCTTCTCACAGTACCACACCTTGGCTTGAGCTGTAAGACAATAGCCAGGTATGGCCGTGACAGCATGGTGACAGTTGGCCCAAGAAGTAGAGGTTCTATTCAAGGTGAGAAGAAATGCTGAAAGCATGGTATATAACTGGGCCTTCTCACCCAACACAAGAGCCTTTGCAAAAAGTAGAGTCATACTTATATGAGAGATTTTTAAACAGCAATTTGAAAGAATAAAACTAGAAGCCTCATGAGGAGCCACTACGATTGGAGATTTCCACATTCAGAGACCCTTCAGGCCATTTCATGAATAAGAGGGTCATCCCTACAGCACCTGCCTTGTGGCCTATAGGAGCTATTTAGGTTAATACAAAGAAGCATGAAAAAGCAGAGCACCACACAGGCAAAACCATGCATCTGGGTTTTCCCACAGGATCACTGTGGGCTGTCCTATGTCTCATGTCAGTTATTAAAAATTTCACTAATACACAATTGAACCTACGTAGAGTCATGCTCTACAGTTTCTGGTTTAATGGTCTGAACAGTTTTCACACAGCCTGAAGGAGGGCTTGAATCAGAGTAATCTGCATCTAGGGGAGGTGAGGCAAGGTGTCCAGGTTTACCATCTATCTCACCTCCATCTGGAGACAGTCTTTCCAAATGGGTCTGCACACAGGTGAGGGCCATGCAAATCTCCCTGGCCCTCCAGAATGACACCAGCCCTGCAAGTGTAGTTGCAGAGCAAAATGAGGAATCCCTTCTCCCCACCCATGATATTGGAGGAGGCAGAAACCAAAAGCAGCATCCAATATTGAACCAAGAATCCCCTTGGGTTGTTCATGAACTGTGGTGCTTGAACAAAGTCAGAAGGTACGGCTTGAAAATCTGCCCGAGCGAGTATTTCAATTCAGAGCTTCATCTAAATGTCACCTTGTCAAATTTTGAAGTTTAATGCTAAACAACAGCTGTGTGTGGCACAGAAATCACCAAGAGACAGAAAAATAAGAAAATAAAGGATACCAAATAAACACATTTATGACAGATCAGTTGCTGAATATCTTGCCTGACCAAAATGTAACCTTTTTATAAATGGTTGTTCGTACATCATAAAAGATCAAATGAATATCATTAATGCAACACAGCAGGAAAAAAATCAACATATTCATGAATTAATACTTTGCTTCCACTCGTGGTGTCAAAGCTGAGACTCTGCTCTTGAGCATATAAATTTGTTTGAACTACCATTAATTTATCTGAATTCACTATCCTCTATTTCAAAATTCATATGATACCTGTAATCAAATAAATAATTTCTTTCTGAGCAAATTATTAAATCTCAAGAGATAAGTATAAATTGGACTCTGATTTGTCCTGGCGAGACCCATTACTAGACTTTTATCTTTAATGGCTACAGAGGCCAAAATAAAAAATAAATTATATTCATTTAGCCTATCTTACAGAAAATTTCATGGGGGAAAATGATACATATTAGCTGTTTATCTCAATAAATTGGTCAATATCATCAACCTGGTTGATGACAGCCTGATAGTGAATGCAGAGGCCCTTTGTGAAAGACTACTCTGATTAATCACCAAGTTAAAATTCTAGAATAATAACCATTCAAGTGATTTTTAAGAACATTCCAATTGAAAGCCTTAGTCATCTGTACAAATGCAGTTTACTCTGCATTGTATTCCACTTCATGAAAGATAAAAATACATACCTGACTGAAGCTTTGCCCAGAAGGCCCTGCCAATAGGGGAAGGGGAACCAGTCAAACCCAACTCAAGAAAATGAAGAGGCAAACTTGCTGTTGATATTTTTCAGGATTTAAAGGCAAACTGAACCAGTTCTCCCTCAAACGGAGGTTGCTAATTCTGCTTAGTTTAAGTCAGCTTTAGTAGCTCAACAGGCTGCAATGACAGCTGTCAGTGTTCTAGCCCCACACCACCCATGTCAAATGCCAAGCCCCTGGTAACAGGACCACCAGCAGAAAAGTGAAGCCACTATAGTTAACTCTCCTATAAACACTTATACAGGTATAATCTACTAGCTCCCCACCCACACATTCTCCACTCCCACACAAAAAGCCCAGCCTCCCTACACCAATTGTTAAGCTGCTACATTTCCAGAGTAAAGGTTATCTCTGGAAAGTACTAATAGCAGCCTCCCATTACTTCTACCCAAAAGAGTGCTTACAAGCAGGACAGAGGTGAGCCCTACCTTCTAATGCACTGCTTATGGGAATGTTAATTACTACAACCTCTTGGAAAAACAAAGGCAATGTCAACATATAGGGAAAGCTTAGAGAAGGTTCATCTATTTGAGATAAAGTAATTTGATACTTTGGTTGATTAGGAATCATCTAAATGTCCAACTATAGGAGGGAAGGTAAATGGATTTGGTAAAATCATACAAGGGAATACTATGCAGACACTGAAAGCAATGTTCACAAAGGCTGTTGACTTCACATGAAAAGTTACTTAATATGTTTGGTGAAATGCACAGAGGGCAAAATTCTAAACACAGTACGATCCCAATTCTACATTGGGAATGCATATAAAAAGTCTGAAAGGACATACAACAAAATGTTAATAGTAATTACCATTTGTTCGTGGTAGTACATGTGATTTTCATTTTCTCTTTTTATATCATTCTGTTTTAATTTTTTTTGAATTTTATAGAAAGCACATAAGTCCAAGAAAAAGAAACCATTAAAAAACAGGCCAGAGGGTCCCTAGTTTTCCGGCTAGGTAGACAGACCTCACCAGACATTAGGGAATATTTCTAGCCTTCTTAAGCAGATTCCATGTCCCACCTGTTGCTTACACTTAAACCCTGGTGATGATTTCTTGTACATCATGGCTATGTCTTTCTCGACCTTGGCTTTGACTTTCAGCCTTCTCTGTTTATACTAAAATATCCCTCTAGCAGTTATGTCTTGTCTGTAAATCATGTTCTCCACTCCCTCCCCTTTACCAGCAGGACCCACTTCTGTGGTCTGGTCAGCCTCCTCCTGGCCCAGTCTAGTCAAGTCTTGGTTGACAACAAGTAAGTTACCCTTGAAACAAAGAGGCATCATAAACAAACTACCAATAAAAAGGGCAAGGAAATAGTTTTCTTAATGCATTCTATAAAAGCATTTTATACACAGTAGACCTCCTTCTCCAAACAAAACTGGAGCTATACCAGGCCCAACTATGACTGATCTCTTGGGAGGTCCCCACTGTGGCAATCATCCTTAACACCTGTGCAGGGCATTGCATTTTTCAGTGCACATTCACAGGCTCACAGCATTTCATCCTCACCACTCTGTTCGTTGGGAACATCAAGTATTCTTTTCCTAATTTTGTAGAGATAAGAAAACTGCAATCAGAGAATGTGCTTGTTCCTCCTAATCCTCAGGGTGCACTCACATGTTAATAGTGATGATAATAACCACATGGTGGAGTTGTTGTAAGGATTAAATGAGCAGTGTCTGAAACAAGGGGAGCATTCAACAAATGCCAGCTCCTATGACTGTTAGGTCGATGGGAAGCTCAAGGTTACATAGCTGGGATGTGACAGCGCCAGGATGAGAATCCAGGCCTTTTCATGCCAAGTTTATGCTTTTTCTACTTTATCCTCAGCACTGTAAGAGGAGTATTAGGGAATGGCCCATGCCCTCAAAGAACTCATAATATTTTGTAGCAATCAATACATGAAACAACCAAGCAGTTATTCCCACAGAGAACTAAGACAACAGTAATAAAAACTAGGATACAGCTCTCAAAGAATTATGCAATTATTTTGTCCAACAGCAACTGTTACTGTTACGATATCTTCTTATGCACACATTCCAAAGCTTAGAAAACCCAAGTTTCATCTTTGTTTCAAAGTGAGTTGTGTATGGAGGGAATCAGATATGAAAATAAGTCCCTTTCCATACTAATAATAGAAAATATTTTCTGTGGGCACTCAGAACTTCAGGAAGTTTGAGCTATTTTTGGAAACTTCTCTTTAGCTTCCAGAAAGTACCATTCATGATCGTACACTTTTTTAAAGGGAGTTAAAAACAGCTTTGGTTGAGCTTAAGGCTGCTTCTTAAAAAAAAAAAAAAATCTTCAACTTGATTAATTAAATTAACCTATAACATATGACACCTGGCAGCTGGTAACACAGGAGAAAAGACACAAGGACAGTGAACATTTTAAAGGCAAAGGCAGCATGCATACAGAGCGGGAAGTCATTCTGTCGATGTATATTTGATACCATAAAAATAATCCCATGATAATGGGATCCAGAATTTCCAACCGTAGACATATTATTTCTTTACAATAATCCTGGCCTATTTGTGACATGACAAAAGAAGAGCCAAAAACTTTGTGTTATGGAAAGTTGAAGCTTCTTTATATGTAATAGAGTAATTTTCTAATGGATACTTTGAGATTCACATCTTGGAAGGTTTTTAATGTGCCACATGTTTTTATATTCCCAATATATACTACTTTCTAAGATAGAAAAATGATACTTATTAAGGGGTGGCCCTTAGCAAAACCATGAAGTAGGAGAAAGATTTCTTAAGAAACACTCTACCTGGGATCCCTGGGTGGCGCAGCGGTTTAGCACCTGCCTTTGGCCCAGGGGGCGATCCTGGAGACCTGGGATCGAATCCCACGTCGGGCTCCCGGTGCATGGAGCCTGCTTCTCCCTCTGCCTATGTTTCTGCCTCTCTCTCCCTCTCTCTCTGTGTGACTATCATAAATAAATAAAAAGTAAAAAAGAAAAGAAACACTCTACCTACCTTTACTGCATGTCTGTTCCCCTGGGAGTGAGGGGTGAAAATTCCCACTTACTGAGTCCCTTCAATGAGGCACTCGGGTATGCAGTGTTTGCTTTATGTTATCTGTGTCAATCCTTACAACAGCATTCCACACATACGAGTCCCCCCAATTATTCAGAGATGAAGAAACTAAGTCTCATAGAATTTACCTGACACATCTAAAATAAAGAAGCTGATCAGTGACTACGGAGAGTCCTCCACTTGGTGCTCATTCAGGTTGCCCCCTGTTGAACTGGGCTCTCCCAACATCAATACCCATTAGTACCTACACTATAAACCAGTTCACATCAAACTGTTAAGGACAGGCCATCATTTGAGTTAGTCTTCTTCATTTTTAAAAATTTTTAAAGATTTATGTATTTGTTTTAGAGAGAGAGGGAGCACAAGCAGGGAAAAGGCAGAAAGAGAGAGAGAGAGAGAAAGAGAGGGAGAGAATCTCCAGCAGGCTCCATACCCAGCACTGTTGGTGGAAGACAGCATGGTGGGTCCTCAAAACATTAAAAAGAGAAATAGTATATGATTCAGTAATTCCACTACTGGGTATTTACCCAAAGGAAACAAGAACAGTAATTCAAAAGGATATATGTACCCCTATGTTTACTGCAGGATTGTTTACAATAGCCAAGATAGGGGAAGCAGCCCAAGTGTCCATCCATAGATGAACTGATAAAGAAGAGGTACCATATGTGTGTGTGTGTTATACATCTATAACTCAGCCATAAAAAAGAATGAGATCTTGCCATTTGCAACAACATGGATGAATCTAAAGGGTGTTAGACTGAGTGAAATATGTCAATCAGAGAAAAACAAACACCATATGATTTCATTCCTATGTGGAATTTAAGGAACAAAACAAAAGACAAAAATCAGACTCTTAAATACAGAGAACAAACATGGTTGCCAGAGGGGTGGTAGCTGGGGGGTGAGTGAAATAGATAAAGGGGATTATACTTATCCATGAGCATTGAGTAATGTATAGAACTGCTGAATCATTATATTGTTAAAAAGAAGGAGGGGGAGGAGGTGAAAAGAAGAAGAGGTAGTAGTGGTAACAGTAGTAATAGTACTCCTATTCTAAAAGTGACCAAGTAGGGGGCACCTGGGTGGCTCAGTCGGTTGGGCATCCAATTCTTGATTTTAGCTCGGGTCATGATCTCAGGATGGTGAGACTGAGCCCCTCAATGGGCTCCGCACTGTGCACGGAATGTGCTTAAGATCCTCTTTCTACTTCCCTCTTCCCTTCCCCCCTTGCACTCTCACTCCCTCTCTCTCTCTCTCAATCTAAAAAAAAAAAAAAAAAGAAAAAGAAAAAAATTAAAACAAGAATAAAATAAAAGTGATCAGAGAGGCATAATTTTAACCTAAATCAGTGGCTCTATAGTAAATTTGAGACACAGTGGCAGGACTTCAAAATGTCAAGACTCGAGAGATCATCTAGTCAACCTCTTCTCCCATTACTATACAGATTTAAAACAACTAAAGCCTAAGAAGGGCTGTGACTTTGCAGACGTCACACAACAAATCAGGTGTAGAGCCCAGATGAGAGCCAGGATTCTGACTCAGGGCTGTTCTCTTTTACGGCAGCAGCCACAAATATTCAAACATAGGGTACAAAAATACATTCCAGACTTAAAGGACTTATTCCAATGTATTAATTCACACTGGTGATTCAGAGTGCTGGTCAGGCCCAAGTGCACCTCTTATTAATTGTGTGGCCTAGATAAGGTGCCCTCTCTTTGCCTTGGGTTTCTGGTCAATTAAATGAGAATAACAATAGTGTTTGCCTCATTCGGTTACTGGGTGGGTCAAATGTGATAACTCATAGAGCTCTAACCTCTTTGTGCTCAGCATAAACAATGAATGAATGTTACATTATTATTATCACTGAAATTATTTTTACTGTTATTACTACTACTACTAGCTCAGATAAATGACAGTTCATACATTCACTTTTGGGGAAAGAGTAGAAATAATTTCCTGCTAGCAAATTCATCTCCATCTTCTCTAAAGGCAGCCCTAACAGTCTCAGGAATGAAGGTAAGACAAGTAGAAGGTTAGCACCAGAAACAAAGAAGTTACCTTTGAAAAGTGCCTACTGAGCATTTTCACATGATGTTTAAAGTAAAAATTCCCCATTTTTCTCAAATCTACTCTTTCTCGGTTACTGCCCTTTTCCCTCATTGTATTGAGATATAATTAATATGTAATACTGTATTTGTTTCAGGTGCATATCATAATGATTTTGTATTTATATATATTGCAAAGTGACTGCCACAATAAGTTTAGTAAATATCCATCACCTCACATATTTACATGTTTTTTATTCCTTATGATGACAACTTTTAAGATTTACTTTCTAGGCACCTTTCAAATATATAGTACAGTTATTAACTATAATCACCATGATATACATTACACCTTCAGGGCTTATTTCTCTTATAACTAGAATTTTTTAACCCCCTTCACCCATTCCCCCCACCTCCCATCCCCCACTTCCTGGCAACCAAAAATCTGTTCCCTGTATCTATGAGCTTGTTTTTTTTTAATTCCACATATAAGTGAGATCATGCAATACTTATCGTTCTCTGTCTGACTGACTTAGTTAGCATAATGCCCCCAAAGTCCATCCATGTTGTTGCAAATGACAGTATTTTCCTCTTTGTGTGGCTGAATAGTATTCTATTCTATATATCTGTATATCTATTTTATCTTATAGTTTTTTATCCACTCATTCATCTGTGTACACTTGTGTTGCCTCCAGGTCTTGGTTATTATAAATAATGCTGCAATGAACACAGGGTGGAGATATTCTCTCAAGATAGTGATTTTGTTTCCTCCCGATAAATTTCCAGAAGTGGGATTTCTGGACCATGTAATAGTTCTACTTTTATTCTTTAGGACTTCCATGCTGTTCTCTGTAACAGCCACACCAATTTATCTCCCCACTAACAGTGTACAGGGATTTACCTTTTCCCACATCCCTGCCAATACTGTCTCTTTTTTGTTTTATTAGTTTTGTGTTGATAATAGCCATTCTAATAGGTGTCAGGTGATTTCTCACTATGGTTTTGATTTCCACTTCTCTGATGGTTAATGATGTTGAGCACTTTTCCACATACTCATTGGCCATGTGTATGTCTTCTTTGAAAAAAATGTCCTCCATTTTTTAAATTGGACTATTTGGAGTTTTAGCTATTGATTTATATGTATTCTTTATATACTTTGGATATAACCCTTACCAGATAAATGATTTGTAAATAGCTCCCACTCGATGGGTTGCATTTTATTTTGTTGATGGTTTCCTTTGTTGTAAAGAAGCTTTCAGTTTGATGTAGCCCATTTGTTTATTTTTGCTTTTGATTTCTTTGCTTTTGTTGACAGATCCAAGAAATCATTGCCAAGACCAATGTCAAGGAGATTACCCCCATGCTTTCTAAAATAAATTTCATGGCTTCAAATCTTACATTCACGTCTTTCATCCATTTTTGTTTGTTTGTTTGTTTTTTAAACCTGCGTTTCAGGTAAGCTTGCTTATTTATTTATTTATTTATTTATTTATTTATTTATTTATTTATTTATTATTAATGAGAGACACAGAGAGAGAGAGAGAGGCAGAGACACAGGCAGAGGGAGAAGCAGGCTCCATGCAGGGAGCCTGACGTGGGACTCGATTCCGGGTCTCCAGGATCAGGCCCTGGGCTGAAGGCGGCGCTAAACCACTGAGCCACCGGGGCTGCCCCTTTCATCCATTTTGAATTAATTTTTGCATATGGTATAAGGACAGGGGTCTAGTTTTATTCTTTTGTATGTGGCTGTCAAGTTTTCCCAACACCATTATCGAAGAGACTATCCTTTCCTCACTGTATATTCTTCCTTTGTCATAAAATAATTGACCATATATGTGGGTTTATTTTGGGATTCTCTATTCTGTTCGATTGATTCACGTATTTGTTTTTATGCCATGTTGTTTTAGTTACCATGATTTTGTAACACAGTTTAAAATCAGAAAGTGTGATATCTCCTGCTTTTTCTTCTTTCTTGAGATTGCTTTGGCTATTTCGGGTCTCTGTGAGTCCATACAAATTTAGGATTATTTGGTTTTTTTCTGTGAAAAATGCCATTGATATTTTGATAAGGACTGCATCGACTCCATAGATTGCTTTGAGTAGTATGGACTTTCTTTTTTTTTTTTTTTTTTTTTTTTAGACATAGAGAGGCAGAGACACAGGCAGAGGGAGAAGGAAGGCTCCATGCCAGCAGGACTCGATCCCGGGACTCCAGGATCAGGTCTTGGGCTAAAGGCAGGCACTAAACCACTGAGCCACTCAGGGATCCCCGATTAGTATGGACTTTTTAACAATATTAATTCTTCCCATCCATGTGCATAGAATCTCTCTCCATTTATTTGTGTCTTCTTCAATTTCTCTCATCAAGGTAATAGTTTTCAGTGTACAAGTCTTTCATCTCCCTGGTTAAATTTATTCCTAGGTATTTTATTCTTTTTGATATAATTATAAGTGGGATTCTTTACTTTCTCTTTCTGATAGTTCATTATTAGTGTATAGAAATTCAATTTATTTTTGTATATTGATTTTATATTATGCAGCTTTACTGACATTATTAGTAACAGTTTTTTAGTGCAGTCTTTAGAGTTTTCTATATATATGCCATCTGCAAATACAGACATTTTTACTCCTTCCTTTCTTATTTAGTACCTTTCATTTATTTATTTTTCTGGCCTAAATGCTCTGTGTTTAAGACTTTCAGAACTATGTGGCAAGAGTGAGCATCCTTGTCTTGCTCCTGATCTTAGAGGAAAAGATTTCAGTTAAAATTCCCCACCTTCCTCAAATCCAATCTTTCTCATTTAATTCCTAACCCAGTTAAAAACCTGAACATCCATCTAAACATCAAGTCCTTCCACACCACTCCCCACTTGGTGACCCTGTGCCATTGATTCTCCCTCTGAAATGTCTCCCTGAGGATGTCTCTTCTCTTTCTGCAATCTACCTGGTTGAGGCACAACTAATTTTATTTATTTATTTACTGACTGACTGACTTATTTTGCTTGGATCACTCCAGTGGTCTAAAATCTCAGCTCCTTCCCCTTTGCAACACCATCTATCTTACTTATCATCTCCAAAGTCACTTTTGCAAAATGTGAATTAGATTAAATCATCCCTCCCATAAAGACTGTATAATTTCTCCTCTTTAGCAGGATATATTCGCATCCGAGGCTCACTGAAAGAACCCTTTGCTCAACTTCTCCTGCCGCCCCGTCACTTCAGAGTACCCAAATCTTTTTTCAACACGAACTTTCTTTCAATGTGGAACACCTACCTAGCCCCTTCTCTAGAAAACTGCAACTACTGGAATGCAGTATTTTCTGCAAGCACAATATTTTCTGCAAGCTCTTCCAGAGTCCCCTCCACCCTTCCCTCTGGGCTTCCAATGAAGTTGTTCCTATCTCCACTTAACCATTCACCATGTGGACCACTATTACTTATTTTCTTATCCTTCTTTTCTGCTAAATTGATTTCTGAAAGATATGGGCCTCATTCTTTTATCCTGTCACAGGACCTACATAACGCACACTACATGCATAACAAAGAACTGCTGAATCAACTGAGTGGATGGTAGTAAAAGGAATAATAAAATGAGACCTCGGTGACTATCAAAGCTGATCTCAAATAAAGCCAGTTTCTGTAACATATATAAGTAACTGCAAATGATTACGTAAGTAGTTTTCAAAAGAGTGTGATATGAACTTGCAAATGGCAAAGCTCTCAAGTTCCCACTTAACGCCTGTTAAATGTTCATCAATGCAGAGAGACCGCCACATCCTCCCAGAGTTAGTTGGGTTCTGCAGGACCTGCATTCTGAAAGCTCCTGCAATCCTGCAGCGTTATGGAGGACACTTCTCCCTCACAGAATTCTGCGGAGTGGATTCAGGTAGTAGATGCTCAATAAACACTGATTTGATTTGCAGTGAATCTGAAAGCAAAGTGCAACTCACATTTTAGACTAATTCAATGCAACGACTGATTGTACTTAAGATAATAGCTCTAAGGCTAAAGAAAATCAATGGGGAGACTGAAAAGCAGCCAAATGCTCACTTCTCTGCCTTGTTCCACAGTCAATGCTGACCTGTTTCTTGATCCTTTCCAGCTTCTAAGCTTTTTGGACCTCACTGTTTTCCCCAGAACGGAGGGAGCCAGTTAGCAAGTGTTGCCCTGTACCTGCGATATATTTGCCCTGTGTTTTGATGTTGATGTAATACGTGAGAAAGGTGAGTGGTATTTAAAAAAAAAAAAAAAGAGTCCTACTTTTCCTAAAGCCTACCCTCCGTGTGAGAGGTGAAGTGGGATTCTAGCTGAAGGCAGGCAGAAGCGTGGACTGGAATGCTGTAGCATTTTTTCACCCTCAGCTGTGGGCCTGTATGGTAAAGGGAGTCCAGAAACTTTTGTTTCCACTAAAATGATATTTAAAACAAAACAAAACAAACAAAAGACAAAAGCTCTAAATTCGGCAGCAAACTCTAAATTCGATGTCAATTGAACACTTGTATTCCAACGCAGGAAATAGCAAAGTCTCAAAACATGCCCTCTGCTATAATTCATTCTGGGATAAGAAAAAGACAGCAGGGCCCCGGAGAATAAATCATTAACTAAAAGTCAAACCGAGACACCCTGGAAACCGGGGAGGCCACAGGCGGCCGGATTTGCCCGCTCCCTCTGGTGACTCTAGAGCGAAGCATCCCGCAGGCGGACAAACTCGGCACACTGCACTCCCTCCTATTTCACTTTTCAAACTTGAAGTTATTTTTAGATGACCCATGCCCGCTAATCCCAGGCAGGACAATTCCCAGCCCGCTGCGCCTCAAAGTACCTTCCTTCTCCCCGGCACTTTTTTTTTTTTCTTTTTCTTTTTTTTGGTAAGCACTGGGAAGGGAGCCTCTCCGTTTGCTCCTTCTTTCTCAGCGTGTAGTCCACCTTCCCCGTCTCCGCACCCCAGTCCCGGGGGCTCGGCGTCATCCTCGCTGCTCTACTTATGCACCTGCTGCTGCCGCCGCCAGACAGGCGCGCCCTGGGGCCACCGGGAGCGGGGCAGGGGCAGTCGGAGACCCGCGCCCTCTAGAGGGGGGTCGGGAGAGCCGGCGGCCGCAGCGCCCCCCGCCGCCCCCCGCCGCCCGCAACCCCGCCGCGCGCCCCGCCCGCCCCCGCCGCGTCCCCCCGCCGCGTCCCCCCGCCGCCCCGGCGCCGCGCGCAGCCCCGACCGGACCGGGCGCAGGGGCGAGCGGGCCAGCGCGGTTACATAACCGACCTGCGGGGCGTCCGCGATGCGCCGGCGGAGGCTGAGGCGGCGGCTGGGGTTCGCGGGGCCGGACTGCGGCTCACCTGCCCGCCGGCGAGCGCGTGGGGGGGCGCGGGGCCCGCGGGCCTGGGCGTGGGGCCGTGCGCGGCGCGCCCCGCCTCCGGGCGCCGAGGTCCGCGTGCGCCCGGCTCTCCGCCTCCTCCCGCCCGCTCCTCCCCGCAACCTCGGCCGCCGTCAGCCGGGACAAAGCGGCTCCGGGGAGGGGCCGAGCCGGCGGCTCGCGCCGGAGCCAGCGGAGATGGGCGCGCCCCCAGCTCCGACTCATCGGGCCAACCTCCAATCAGACCCCAGGAAGCCGAAAGCCCCTGAGTGGCCTCCTCTCCTCCCCTCCCCCGTGACCCGGCGCCCTTCCCGCGCCCGCACCCGCTCGGCTCCCGGGGCTGCCGCCCTGCCCTCAGCGCCCCACCCCGCTGTCCCCTCGGGGCGCGCAGCACGCGGAGAAGCCCCCCCGGACCCCCGGCGCGGGGCCAGTCCTCAGGAGCCCCGGCCTCGCGGGGAGGGCCCGGGGTCGGAGGGCGCGGGGGGCTGCTCGTGGAGCGAGGGCTGCCTGCGCCGCTCAGCGCAGAGGACACTGGCGGGGAAGCAAACTGTGCGGGGGGGAGGGGGGGGTCCTGGGAGAGAGACGCCTCTTACACGCAGACCGACCCCCGCCCCGGTCCGGCCGAGGACAGGGCGGGAACCGCCGCGGGTCGTGGGGCGTCTGCGCGGGGGGTGCGGCGCCCTCTGGCTGCAGACCTGCGCGCGCCCCGCCCCCGCGCTGAAGGTGCCCTGCGCGGGCTCCCGGGCTTCGCCCCCCGACCCGGGGCCGAGGCTGCAAGGCAAGGGCCGTGCGAGAGCCGGGGCCCGGCGGAGGCCGCGGTCGCACCGTGGAGGGTCGCAGGCGGATCAGGTTCTAGGCTAGATCGGTTGCCCCACGAACTCAAGGTAGCCGGCTCCGCTTCTCAAAATAAAAGCAATTCAGAGCCGGAGGAAGCCTGGGGCTCGGGGGGGGGGGGCGGGGGCGGGGGCGACGCTTGGGACAGGGCTGATGGCAGGAGAAAGTGAGCGGCGACAAGATCGGGTGGGGCAAGGGCGGCAAACGGAAGGAAGGCCGGGTGGGGTGCGCGTGCGGGCCGCTCCAGGACCCAGGGGACGGTATTGGAATCAGTTGTGTGTTGCGTCGTCTAACTGCTCTACACGCAGGCCCTTTTCCCTTTGCTTCTTATGCCTTTCTGTTTCCTGATGACAATATCAGAATTAGACACTGAGGCCGCGGATGAGTTTCGCAATTATTCTTCCGTCGCCCAGACACCACCACCTCGTGTTGGGGTGGCGTGAAATTTCATTTTGAAAACAAAACCAAGAAGCACTGACGAAAAGGTAGACCTTAGCTCTTCACTCCCATTAATCTGCACTGATATAAATAAAGACAGAATTTCGGAGTTGAAAATGGCCTTAGACTCCTTACTCTTGTAAACTTCTGGATGCATGAATTCATAACTATCCGCTGATTTAGATGGATGATGTTTTAAATAGAATTGTCTGGTTCCTGGGGCGCCTGGGTGGCTCAGTCAGTTGAGCAAAAGACTCTTGATATCAGCTCAAGTCATGATCTCAGGTTCCTGGGATGGAGCCCTATGTGGGGCTTCAAGCTCAGTGAGGAATCTGCTTTTCTCCCACTCTCTCTGTCCTTCCCTCTCTACCCCCTTCATTCTCTCTCTCTCTCTCTCTCTCTCTCTCCTCTCTCCCTCATACACAAATGGATGAATGAATCTTAAAACAAAAAACAGAAAAGAAAAAAGAGAAGAAAAAAGAAAAAGAAGGCTCTGAAAAGGCATTCATATACTAAACCCAAACTCACCTTCCTGGGATTTTTCACTCATTGGTTCTAGTTCACTTTTTGAAGCCATGAAGACAGAGTCCAACAACTTCTCCAACTGTTTCAAATACATGAAGATAGTCATCATGTCTCACCCACTCCAAGACCCCCTGTAAAACATCCTCAATCCTTTAAACAAAATCTCACTTGCAATAAGTAGTTCCTAGAATCATCACCATCTTGAAGACTTTCTTCTTACTAGAATCTATTTTGTAAATATATATGTACAAAGAAAGTTTTATGCTGCTGGAAGTAATATGTCTATTGCAGAAATTTTGAAAACCATAAGATTCAATGTGAAGATTAATTAAAACAGTTAACATTCACTCTATCTTAGCTGTTATAAAAAATGAACATGATCATTTTCCTGCCACTGAGATATAGGTATTCTTATTTTTTTTTCAAATTTTTATTTAAATTCTGGTTAGTTAACATACAGTGCAATATTGGTTTCAAAAGTAGAATTGAGTGGTGGGTCCATCCCTTACATACAACACTCCGTGCTCATCACAGGTGCTCTCCTTGATACCTATCACCCATCTAGCCCATCCTCTGCCTACCCCCAGTTTGTTCTCTAACCTTAAAAATCTTTTATGGTTTCTCTCTCTCTCTCCCCCCCCTCATATGTTCATCTGTTTTGTTTCTTAGAATTCCACATATGAGGGAATCATATGGTATTTGTCTTTCTCTGACTTATTTCACATAGCATAATACACTCTAGCTTCATCCACAGCACTGCAAATGGCAAGATTTCAATCTTTTTGATTGCTGAGTAATATTCCATTGTATATATGTGGCATATATACCACATATTCTTGATCCATTCATCACTTGATGGATATTTGAACTCTTTCCATAGTTTGACTACTATTGATAATGCTGTTATAAACATCGGGTGCATGTACTCCTTTGAAGCAGAATTTCTGTATCTTCTGGAAAAATATTTAGTAGTAAAATTGCTAGATCATAGGGCAGTTTAATTTTAACTTTTTGAGGAACTTCCATACTGTTTTCTAGAGTGGCTACACCAGTTTGCATTCCCACCAACGGTGCAAGAGGGTATTCTTGTTTTTTAGTGGACTTTATTTTTTAAAGTTTAAGGCTCACCACAAAATTGAGTGGAAGGTACAGATATTTACCATTTACCCCCTGCACCCAGTAAGACATAGCCTCCCTCATTATCAATATCCTCCACCAAATTGGTACTTTTTTTTTTTTTTTTTTACAATTGATGAACTTCCTTTGACACATCAGTATCAACCATATAGTTAATGCGATAGTTTACATTAGGGTTCACTTTTGGTGTTGTACATTCTTTGATCGTTGACAAGTGTTTAAGGTATATGCCATTATGGTCATATGGGGGATAGTTTCACTGTTCTAAAAATCCTCTGTGCTCCTCTTTGCCTCCCCATTAACCTCTGAGAACCACTGATGTTTGTCTCCATAGTTTTGCCTTTTCTGGAATGTCACAGAGTAGAACATTCACAGTGTGTAGCCTTTTTTCTTTTTAGTAATATGCATTTATGGTTCATCCATGTGTTTTCATGGTTTGAGAACTCATTTCTTTTTAGCGCTGAGTAATATTCTGTATTCTGGATGTGCACAGTTTATTTATTCATTCACCTACTGAAGGGCATCTTGGGTGCTTCCAATTTTTATCAATTATGAATAAAGCTGCTATAAACATCTGTGTACAGGTTTTCATACAAACGTAAGTTATCAGCCTATTTTGGGTAAATACTAAGGAGTGAGATTGCTAGATCATACTGTAAAACTATGCTATGTAAGAAAACACCAAATTGTCTTCCAAAGAGGCTGTACCAGTTTTCATCACCACCAGAAATGCATGAAATATCCTATTGCCCCACATCCTTGCCAGTATTTGTCATTGTCAGTGTTTTGGCATTTCACCATTCTTAAAGGTATATAGTATAATCTCACTCGTTTTAATTTACAGTTTCCTAATGATTTGAACATTTTTCATATGCTTATTTGCCAACTATATATCTTCTTGGTGGCTGTCTGTTTAGTTTTTATGCCCATTTCTTAATTGGGTTGTTTACTTTCTTATCGTTCTTGTTTCTTGCTGTTATTGTTTTAAAAATTCTTTTACAGTTTGAATAACAGTTATTTATAAGATATGTATTTTGTAAATAATTTCTCCAACTCTGTGGCTGGTCTTCTCATTCTCTTAGCAGTGTCTTTTACAGAACAGAAGTTTTTAATTTTATTGATTTCCAGCTCATCAATGATTTATCTCATGGATTGTTCCTTTAGTGTTTTATCTAAAATGTCTTCATAATATCCAAAGTCCTCTAGATTCACTCCCATTTTATCTCCTAGGAGTTTTATAGTTTTGTAACATTTTACATTTAGGTATATGATCCACTTTGAGTTCACTTTTATGAAGGACGTAAGGTCTGTGTATGTGCGTGTGTGTGTATATATATACACACATATTTTTTTATATGTAGGTATCCACTTGTTCCAGCATTGTTTCTTAAAAAGATGATCTTTTTTTTTCATTGTATTGTTTTTTCTCCTTTGTCAAAGACCATTTAACTATATTTATGTGGCTCTATTTAGAGACTCTCTGTTCTGTTCCATTGATCTATTGATCTATTCTTTCACCAATATCACACTCTCTTAATCACAGTACCTTTATAGTAAGTCTTGAAGTCTGGTTGAATCAGTCATCTGATTCTTATCCTTCTTTAATATTTGTTGGGTATTCTAGATCTTTTACCTCTCTATATAAACTTTAGTATTAGTTTGTCGATATCTATTTACAAAATAATTTGCCAGAATCTTGCTTGAGAGTACATCGAATCTGTAAGTCAAGTCGTGAAGAACTGAAAACTTGACCATATTTAGTTTTCTTATCTATAAACATGGAATATCTCTTCATTTATCTAGTTTTTCTTCGATTTCTTTTTATCAGAGTTCTGTAGCTTTTCTCATATAAATCTTATATATATTCTGTTAAATTTATATCTAAATATGGAATTGTGTTTTTAATTTCACATTCAATTCATTCATTGTTGGTATATAGACTGGAGACTTTACATGGGAGGAAACAAAAGAACACATAATTCCCTGAAGGAAATAAATTCAAGATGAAAGACTATGATTTTAATGGCTCAAGGAATATCTGGTGTCAGTGTCCTCCAGCCAAAGACCACCATAAACACACCTATAGTTAAATAAATTGAATTTATGCTCACTGCAATAAAAGAGAATGTACTCTATGGGGACAATGTGGCATGGCATTAAGAGGACATCAGAAGACTTACCATAGGATTTGGACTTGTATGAAGTGATTTTGGAGAGAGTTTAAAGAAGCAATGCTTTACTCTAGATTGGATGCTGTTAGAAGGAGGAATATTAATTTGCTTGCATATGTATTAGTTAATCTTGTCTATAAAGCAGTAGAAATGAAGTAAGTCTACAACTATAATTGGCAAAGAAAAGACTTTTCATATCAGCCAGGAAAGTGGAAGGTTTGATCATTTTTCTAGTTTGGAAACATTTTTGTCTCTGTTTATATGTGGTTGCAGAAGCTCTTGCTTTTGTCTTGATTCTTCATTGTCCTAGGATATTTTGTGAAACTGTATTCAAGAGGAGAACATCAAGGCCAAGCTGATCATGCCTGGCAGATCATAGCTGCTCAGCTGTTCAGGCTGTTCAGGCCACTTTTCTTTTTCTCACCAGTGACATATTGTCACTGTACAGATAAGCTCTCTCCCACCTTGGCAATCTCACCAGCCCATCAATACTCCCTAATAATAATCGATAATACCTGATACCTAATGCCCATCACACTTTCTACAAGTGAAAAATAAACAAAAGTAATATGTGTACTTTCTCAGGGATTTTGAAAGAGAAATGAATAAGCATAAGTCTCCCAAGACACCTAGAGAAGAACAAAAGATGAGGCTGTGTGATGGCCAATGAAAGAACGTTCTGTGAGTATAGGAGTGGTGCAGGAAGATGCTATAGAGAGGTCAGGATTTGGGCTAGTCTTCAAAAATGAATTTAATTTGGAGAGGAAAATAAAGCAGTGGACCGTTAAAGAACCACACTAGCCATGAAGAGGATGATCTGTGGCCTTGCCTTGTTAACTACTATAACATGGGACAGACAGGAGGAGCAGCAGCCAGGACAAGATTCACCTTTAGGGCTGGACAAGCATGGAGATGGAGAATAGATAGAGGCTGAACAAGAAGAAATTGGCTCTAGCATTGGGCCAAACCCAGCCCAAAAATCTCACTGTGGTCCCAAATAACATCATGACAGACAAAAATAACTATCTAAGCACATTGTTGTCACCAAGAAGTCTCCCATTGAAACACTGGCTCACCTTGACAAATAAAAAGCTTGGAGAAATAGAATACAGGACAAGACAGAGATTCTATTACTAGGATCCCAAGGTGAGTACTGGTTCTTGGGAACCAAGAGGCTTGGGAAGCTCTAAGGATAGCTCGATTATATCAGTGAGGCTTGAGCTCCCTACAACATCCCTCTCACCTAAAGTTTGGATCAATTCTAGAGCCCAGGATGGAGTTGAATTACAGGCAAGGGTATAAGAAATGAAGGGCTGGAAATACTAGGGCCCAGGGCAAGTCTGAAGTTTTCATATCAATTCTGATATTACTAGCTGAATATCCTTGGATAAACAAATTATTCCTCTAAACTTTAGTTTTCTCATCTGTGAAGTTGGAATCATGGTAACCATACTACTATACATTATTGTGAAAATTAAATACCATAATGTTCATAAAGCATTTTACCCAGTATCTGGCCTGAGTAAAATTTAGCCATCATAATCGTCATCATTACCATCATCATCATCATCATCATCATCATCATGTTTCATTATTGGCTGCATCATTATCATCAAAAAGAGGAGCATGCTCTAAGGTAGAGGTCCTCAAATTATGGCCCCCAGGCCAAATCCAGCCCCCTGCATGCTCTCATGAATAAAGTTCTATTGGAACACAGCCACACTTAATCATTTAGGTACTGCCTATGGCTGTTTCTCCTACAATGGCAGTTGAGTAGTTGTGATAAAGACCTCAAGACCCACAAAGCTGAAAATATTTGCTATCTGCTCCTCTACAAAAAAAGTTAGCGGACTTCTACTCTATGGCAAGAAAAAAAATCAAATGACCATGGCTGTGTTGGAAGCTCTAAGGACTCCCATGTGAAAAAAGCACACGGATAGTATATAAAGTAGTAAGAAAAAACTGAACAGGTAAAATGAGGTACACATATTTTTTAAATAGTCTTAAAATTTAAGAATTAAAATTGTATGCCATATTCCAGTCATCTCACATCAATGAAACTCTCTCTCTAGGACTAGGTACATAATTTGGGGAACCCAATGCAAAATGAAAACACAGGGCGCTTTGATCAAAACAGATTGAGGAATTCAAACTGATAACAGCAGAGCATTAAAGCAAGCAGAGTCTTTCTGCACAGCTCTCTTTCTCATGTAAGCATGCATACATACACGCACACACACATGCTTACACACTAAACTCACAAATATACTTATAACTGAAGAGCAATGTACAGGCAGTCACTAGCAAACTTAGATGTGGGTTTTCTTTCTTTCTGCCTAACAGAGCGTTTTCTCCTATAAATGATTTCTCTCCGCCCACAACCTCCTCCTCCTCCAATTTTGATGCAGCAGTAAGAGCAGTTCCCTCTGTCTGACTCCCTCTTCATTTTTGCATGACACATCCATATTATCGCACAGATTTCTCTTTTTCCATTCATTACAGCATGCTAGGCCCAAAATAATCTAGTCTGCTTTCACAGTGGCTCCAGGTTCACCACGCCAGGATAAAAGCCACTGTTGTCCAGGCTGGATCTTACTTGGCTTTGGATCATGTGGAGTGTATAAAGTTATACAGTTAAAGCGTTGGTGGAATGACATGCACAAGAACAGCCATAGGGCAGCTAAGCTGATCTGAGCTTCCTTCACAGAAAAAAGAATGTGCAAGGGGCTGCAATACGGGAATTGTCTGTTAAACTGAAATTCGTGAATTATTTGGTTTTCTCAAAAAGGAAAAAAACCCACAAAAACAAAAAGATAGAGAGCCTGTATTTTGGTTTTAATGCTCCTTTGACAGGCAATGGAGTGGAAAACATATATAAAAATAAGTCAGCTACAGTGTGGAAAATACTCATAGATAGGTACAAGAAGATTTCTAATGTTATTGTACTCTTTTTTAAGTCTTGCAAAGGCTGTAAATGCTTTGAGGATCAGGAGTATGAGGGTGCAGATGTCAATAGGCTGATTCCAGGTGTGATAACAGATCCCCCATGTCCCATAGTGAGGTAAGTCCTTCCACTGGGGTCTGGATGACTGATCACCCTCGAGGATGTCTGTGACTCATTAGTGTGGGTTGATTTTCCAAAGAAGGAGCACCCATAGGGGATCCATATTTGCCAGGCATTAGTCAGATTCCTCCAGGATTTGACAAGGTGACAGATTACTGATAAATTAATTTGTGCGAAGGTGGTAATGGCTGATAATAGGCTCTCTGGTTACTCTCAGATAACATCTATACTTAAATGGGGCCAGGTTCTTCAGAGTCTGATGGCCACAATCCATCCTGTCTTTACGCCAGTCTGTTTCTCCCTGTTACTGGAGCATGTCCTCTGTTTTCAGTCTTCCATGCTATGCACTGGCAGTTCCCTCTGCCTGGGTGCCTTTGCTGAGCAAGCTCAAATTCTTCCATCAATGATCAAGTGAAAATAATAGCAACAAATGCTTGGTACTATATGCTAAGACAGTGATTCTCAAAGAGTTATCCTGGGACCAGTGGTATTGGATCACTGGAGAAATTGTGAGAAATGCAAATTCTCAGGCCCACCCCAGATCTATTGACTCAGAAACTTGGGGTGAAATCCAGAAACCAGTTTATAACCAGGCTTCCAGGGGATTGACACACACGAAAGCTCAAAACAAGTATTCTAAGCATTTGTCCTACATAGGCTGATTTAACTTTCACAAAACCCTCTAAGGTAGGTACTAAGATTGCCTCCAATTTACAGATGAGGAAACTAAGGCACAGAAAGTTTAAGCAACTTGACAGAGGTCATAAACTGGTGAGTGGTAGAGCTGGGCTTTGAATCCAGACAATCTGACTCAAGAATGTGGTTCCTCTACTTTTCAATATGTTGCCCTTTGGATCAATGCTTCTGCAAGGCCTCCTATGATTTCAGTCTTCCAAATCTCACCAGACAACATCAGTGGTACTCACATTGCTTTCTTCTCTTGTGATACTCATGATTTTCTTGTCATTTTATCCCCAGTACCTAATATCTATGTTGCAATGAGCAAATTTTGGTATATGATAAAGGAATGAATAATTGAATGAATTGATCAGTGAAACAATAAATGTCTTGACTCAGCTTTAACTTGACCAGTATTTTCCAGAGAGCTTAAAAAAAAAAAAAAAAAGAAAAGAAAAGAAACCTTTCCAGCATCTTGTCCCTAACCTACTTAATCAGTCTCTAGGAGTGGAACCTGGAAACCTGAATTTTAAAGAGCCAAACCCAAAAAACTCGGGTTTAAGAAAAAGTTGTTCCCAACAAACTGATTTTGTACATATAGACCTCCTGCCTTGATCGGCACCAATAATTTTAGGTAGTTTGGTAAGACCAAGCTGAGGACATGAATGGGGAAAAGGGGACTCTGGGCCCTTAAATTCTATCCCATGGTGAGTTGCTAACATGATAGCCAACCCTTCCTGGAAGAAAGCCTAAACATGCTTCAGATTTTAGGCACATGATGTGATATTCCTTGAACAAGATCATATAAAAAACACCTGCATTTGGTACCACTGAGCTGTACATGGTAAGGTCTTTTTTTTAACCCCCAGAATAGGCAGTCCTCAGCATATATATATGTATATATATATAGGTCATATTCCAAAAATGTATTTGTAAGTTGAGTTGTTTGGAACTCAGAAACACTTTCCCACAGAAGTAATATTAGAAAAAGGGCTCCATTCCTCTGCCAAAATACAAAACCTGATTTAGAACACTCTGTCTGAAAAAGCAGTTCAGATGGGCTACACGGACGTCCGTGGGAATTATGGCTGGGACCCAACCAACTAGGAACTGGGGATTATGGGAGCACAGTGACTTCTGGGTGACACTGGGCTGTGACAGTATCAGAGACATGCTTTGGTTCTTCTCCTTCCTTCAACACACTCACACACACACACACACACACACACACGCGCACACAGAGTTTGGTGGCTACTAGTCACCTGATAGAAAAACAAAGTTATCACTCAAGGAACACTACTTGGGATCCAATGAGAGCACTTATGCGGTCAGGAGCTGCCCCAGACCTGAGCTCAGAGCTCTCCAGATCAAGTACACACAGTCAACAGTGCTTGTACTAACCTTTGTTATCTCCTTACCTGCATTTAGGAAATACTATAAAACCTGTAGTTTCAACTTTGAGGCAACTGCAACACCTCCCTTATCATACCTAGAATAATAGTTTGGGAGTAAATATGGATAAGTGCCATAAATAAAACAGGGACTTTAAAGTAGAAAAGAGAATCAAATTTCAAGCTTTTCAACAGTCTATAATTAAATAGCTATGTGTCAAGCTGAGTTCTCTGGGCCTCAGTTTCCTCATTTGTAAAATGTTGGGGGGAAGGGGAGTGGTTTATACAATCTATAAGATCTTTGTAGATCTAATATTCCAGAATTTAATAAGAATAGTTTCCTCTACTTCCTTGTGAAAAGATTTACCAGTCTGCCAACTGTTCTACATTTTCCATACTTGGCAATGAAATACTGCAAGCTCATCTCATCTCAGGCCCAAAGATGTACCAAAAGGAACCAAGACTGCGAAGTTACAGTTTCATTTCACTCATATTAAATTAAAGTTACTTCATTTAATTCTCACTTGCCCACAGCCAAACTTCACTTGGGTGATAATAGTTCCTTGGGTTTAAGCCCTGTTCTCAGTAAGACATTTCTCAACACAATTGGATCAAAGTGGTAGAGTAATAATAATTTATCAGAATTTTCACATGCAAGGTAAAAAGAGGGAAAGAATTTAAAAATTCAAGGGAATCTGAAGTAATTTCAGGAAAAAAAACCTTTAAAAGGAATCAATACTCTTAATTTTAACACGCACCATCATAGACTGGAATTTTTTTTGCATAAATCTTTTTAAATTTATTTTTTTACTCTTTTTTTTATTTAAATTCAATTAATTAACATATAGTGTATTATTAGTTTCAGAGGTAAAGTTCAGTGAGTCATCAACATGCACCCAGTGCTCTTGATATCACATGCCCTCCTTAATGTCCATCACCCAGTTACCCCTGGCCCCCACCCCTCCAGCCCACAGCAACCCTCAGTTTATTTCCTATGATTAAGAATCTCTTATGCTTGGTCTCCCTCTTTGATTTCTTATAGACTAGAATTTAACTCAGAAAAAATATATTGTTTCTTTGAAAGAATATCCCTCTCCCAGAGGTAGTATTACCTAGAGAGGGGAAAATGAAGAAGTATGGTACCGTCAACCAATTCTGGTTTAGGATTGGTGACATCTGATAAAATCTGAGCTCAGGAACCATGTCAGATGTAGGGATAGGGTGCCCCTATGATAGGCTAAGGAAATGCCTAAAGTTGGTATTAGGAACTTCAAGAATATCCAATTCGTTTCCATTGCCATATATCTTTAATGAGATTCAGTTCTCTGAACAGGATAAGAAGAGAAACTTCTACTTTCATTCCCCCAAAACAAACACACAACAACAACAAAACAAAACAAATGCAAAAATTATCCTAGTGATACGCAACAAAAATTTTCTGACTTCCAACATCTTCCTAGCCAGCTATGTAAGAATACTGGGGAATTTTGGGGGGTAGGGTGAACAAACAAGTCTGGTTCTAGAACCTCTGGAATTTCAAATCTCAGAACCAGTGTTTGAATCTAAATAATAACATTTTATAGGCCTTCTACTGTGTGTCAGACACCATGCTGTTTTATATGCATTATTTAATTCAAACCCTATGACAACCTAGTGAAGTATGTGCTATTTCACTTAGCTTGTAAGCACTTATATTCCAGTTCACAGAAGAAAAGAAAATGCAAAGAGGATAAGCAAATGGCCCAGAAAAAAGAGAGGACTGCATGTACCATTAATCCCAGTCATTCACTAGCCCAGGTCTATTCTATATGAGTCTGAGATTAGAATCTTTTTGTTTTGTTTTGTTTTGTTTTTTGAGATTAGAATCTTTGCTCCACCATGTCCTATGACTTCGAGGAAGTTACTCAATTTCCTTACATATAAAATCGAAACAGTTATAGTGCCCACCTGTCAGGCTTGCTATAAGGTTTCCAGTGAGAACACAACACGTTAGCACGGCACCTGCCAGGTGGTAATACTCAATGACTATTAGTCAATATTTTTACCTAGTCCAGTGACTCCCTCTGTTTCCACACACCAGAAGCCTTTCTACATCTGAGTGGAACACAAGGATCATATGATGCCCAAGTCCAAAATCAGAAAGCTAAAATCAATTCATTCTTATTCTCTAAAAAGAAGCCTTGGGTCTCAAAGTGTGGTCCCTGAACCAGAAGCTGTGTCATTACCTAGGAGTTAGTTAGAAATGCAGAATGTCAGGGCTCTCCTCAGATTGTATATTTTAACCAGATCCCCCAGTGACTTATCTGCACACTGAATTTGAGAATCTCTGCTCTCAGGCACACACTGAATAGCAGTTTTTCCTGACTCTCCAATGATGTATGCCTGGAGATTCCTTAGCCCTCACATCTCAGGAGAAAGGCAGCACTTGTGGTGTCCACAATATGTCAGGTTGTTAGGTTTCTATCTGCCTTCACTAATCTCCTCTCATTAGCTCAGAATGTCCTTTGTCTGATAATCCTCTCATGAAAATCATTCTTCAAGTCTCGACTCAGGTATCATGGAGACTCTTTCTGTCCACCCTCTTCCTATTCCAAGAGAGAATTCACCACTCCCATCTTTGTTTCTCCACTAAAGATCAGATTGATACTGCTGGATCTTCTTTGACTGCAAACCATGATAAGAAACATATTCTATAGACACACCTGAACACACACACACACACACACACACACACACACACACACAACCTGCATATTGCTGAAATGAAAGGTTTAGGAAAGAATACCTTTATTTACCATGTGCAACGAACTCAGATATTTTCAACATGACTGTTCTATTTCATGTGTTGGCATGCTATACAGGTCATAAGCAGCAATTTGAAAAATCCTGTGCGTAGCTACTTCCTCCAGAGGAACTGAAATACTTGGTGATTTAGTCTCACGTCTATCACCTCTTCTAAATAAAGAGGATGCTGTCCCATATCTGACACATGCAGGGAATCAATCATGTTTGTTGAATCGATAGTGATCATATGCATGAATCTTGCATGCATGATCTGGTTTTGTAGCCAGCTGCTATACCACTCCTTAAGGCCTTGGTCCCACTGCCCTAATTAATAGAAAAAAATATACAGCCTCTTTTGTCAATCTTAACCTGCACAATGAGTTTCTATTCTCCCCATAGGAACTTTCAAATGAAAAGTGATTTTATGAACTCTTGTGTTGAATAAGAAGAAAGAGAAAAATTGTGAGTTTAAGGAACAGTCACTTGGGTTTGCATTTTTTTTGGATTTTTCCCCCCATTTATGATGTCTTATTCGTCTCCCCATTGTAAGTTAAATGGAGCTTGAGTCGCTGTAACTAAGACACATTTAGAACATTCTGTTTCCGGCCAATGCCAGCCTGCCATTTGAGCCTCTCCACGGGACTCAGCCAGTTCACCTCCATTCTTTCTTTCAACACCTCTGCCCTTCCAGCACGATGGCCCTTGGGCAGTGGTTTATGATGGTGAAAAATGATGACCAACCACATTCATTTATCATTTATATCCCAGGCTTGGCCATGACACCCTGGTGTATAAGACAGGAAGGGAGTTTCAGACTCCATGTCAGGTCCTTCAGTTCTGTTTTCGAAAATCACAGGGCCCCAGCATGCTGCCCCTTTTTTATTCACAAGAGATGGATGGGAAAAAAAATCAAAGAAGGAATAGCAACTTTTTCAGTCTCACCTCTCGCTACAACAAGATCGTAAAACAAGCCTGCCTAGCCATTCGTTCACATCTTTGCAGCTTATTCTCAAATATTACATTTATATGTAACTAGAGAGTATGACTGTCTGGGTTTTAGTCATGGCTCTTAGTAGTTAAGTGACATGATGTCCCCTGCTTTAGTTTCCTATCCGTAAAATGGACTTAATAATGATGCCTACCTCACAGAGCTTTTGTAAGGAAAACAGAAGATTGTATGTATAAACTCCTAGAACCTTACCCAGCACATAGTAAAAGCTTAGTAAATGCTGGCTATTTTCACGATTATTATTACACACAGAAACCATAAGTACATACAGTATTTCTTTCCTATCACATTTAGATATTCAAAGTAATAAAAGGTCTTCAGATAAGTAATAAAAGATCTTCAGAATAAAATGCTACTTGTACTAAGCATAATGTGATATCCTAGATTGGATCCTATACCTGAAAAGGACAATACTGGAAACTAGTGACATCTGAATAAAGTAGAAAGTTTAGTTTAATTAATTAATTAAAAAAAAGATTTTACTTATTTATCCTTATAGCTTGTTGTTTCATTTACTCATTCTTTTATTCATCATTTATTCAATGAATGCTTTAAAGTAGCTACTATTTCTTAATCAAGTTGGGGAGAATAGTTAATATAAGCATCCACTTATGACTTATCATGATTAATATCAAGTATAAAACCAAGTACAGATAAAGGGGATTAAGAGTACACTTATCTTGATGAGCACCAAGAAATGTATAGAATTGTTGAATCATTATGTTGTACAACTGAAACTAATATAACACTGTATGTTAATTATACTTGGGTTAAATAAAGTATAATGGCATCTCAACAGCTATGATTTCCTGAGACGCTGTACATGTGATTTTATCTTCTTAACTGTTTTTCAGGATACACATTATTATTTCCAAGATAATGCTGAAGGACACTACATTTCAGAGACATCAAAGCAATTTTCCACAGGGTTATACAGCTAGTCAAGTTTGAACCTGGGTCATTGAGACTCTCAACACTGACATTTTCCACAGCATGAAAGTGGTGAGTACAGCAAAAAGAGAGTAGTTTTTGGATCAAGTCCTGTTGGAAATATTGAGATTGGAGTGAGAGTTATGAAAGGGAGTGAAGCTCGGGAGGGATATAACCCACTACAGGATCGGAGGTGGGGATAAGAAAGATGTGTGGATGACAGGATTGAAAGGCATCCAAGAGCAGAAGGGCGATGTTGGGAAGGGAGCCCATGAGGAAGGTTGGCCAAGGCCAAGATAGCTAGAGTTAACTGAGGTGATCACAAGTTGTTGTCGGTTATGTAGAGAGAACGAGGTTGAGAGAAGAAAGCAAGCAAGGTGGAAGGATATGCACCAGAGAAGCCATACCAAAGAGAGTCCAAAGACATGAATACTTCGATGGAAGTAGATTGGTTTCCAACACTTAATAAGCAGACTTCTCAAAAAATTTTGTATTTACAGTGTCTCCTGAGGAAAAGAAAATCATACTATCATGTTCTGGGTTTTTACAGCCCTCATCTCTAGAGAGTAATAGGTAACCCAAGCTGAGTAATAGCTATCATCTTTAGCCAGCAGGAGGCACACCCATACTCTACTGTTTCACTCTCCGCCTGTTTCACAAATTTACAATATTGGCCTGAACCCTGTTGGCATTTTACTTTGCTACCCTTGATAGTCACCAAAGTATTAGCTACAGATATCTATGGATACTGGGATGGTTCCTGATTTTTTTTTTAAATCAGCAAATTACCTAACTGTATTTTCTAAATTTCCTTAATTATTGTGCATTGTTTTTATAATAAAAGAAAATGTAAATGTTTTTTTAAAACTATCAATTCCACAAATATTGAGGGAGGAGCTGTGGCTTGGCAGGAGTCCCTGTGAGAAGATCCAAGGGTTTTATTGAAGTCATGCTCAGGGTGAGCCAAGTTCATGACACAGCAGCTAGAAAACAAAACAAAACCCTAACAGATTATTGGAAGCTGTGGCCTCGGTGGTGCTCTGCATGGGTCAGGCCTCATTGGGAGTATAAGACACATTTTACTGGAGAAATGATAAACTAGAAAGTGTTTGCTGCTGGGAAACCAAGAAAGAAGGAGTCTAGAAGTCAAATCATGTGATGAGCGGTTAGGAGAAAATAGAAATTTTTAGCTTGAGTTTCTGTAGAAAAATCAAAAAGACGTGATTGCCGTCTTCAGGATTTGGAAAGATGAAATGTGGTCAAAACAATGTTTATTCACCATCAGTGTAGAGAAGGCAGGGAAAGCACCAGAAAGAATGATAGAAAAGGGATTCTACTTTACCATGAAAACAGAGATTTTTAAATACAGATTTATGCAAAGGGCCGGTGTCTTGAAATCTTCAGGCAGAGACCATGCGGCAGCCTATTTTAGGTGAAACTTTGGTAGACATGACCTCAATGCACCCTTCAGATCCAGAGTCCCACTCTTCCTCTGACCAGTCTGCTCACAACTGTCCCAGTGCAGGCCACTGGGATGGCGGCAAGAAGAGGTGAATGTCAGCCAACCTTCAGGGAAACAAGAAGCAGGATTGTCAATGGCTAATCTACCTCTGTTTCTCCAAAGCAATCATCTTTTGTGAGGTGGAACAGAATGTATTTTCTCAAATACAAAATAAGCACAAGGTATAACAGCTATATCTGTGTCGAAACATAGAAATATCCTATACACACCTATGGGAGAAGGGCTCAGAGAGTCAATAATTAGAAAGTATAGTGTCAGTACTGCCAGAAAGACAATAGTCTTAGGTTTAGACAGCACTAGGCATTTGCTTCGATGGTCAGAATTCTCATTTCATTTCCTTATTTACCCCAAACCCTGAAGTCTTATATTTTTAAGATGTTGAGTCCTATAGCACAGCAGTCTCTCCTCACTTCAGCACAGATCTCAGGGGTTGCTTGAAGGATAATCAATGCATTTTCCTTTAAATGGAATGAAGTGGGATCCCTGGGTAGCGCAGCGGTTTGGCGCCTGCCTTTGGCCCAGGGCGCGATCCTGGAGACCTGGGATCAAATCCCACATCGGGCTCCCGGTGAATGGAGCCTGCTTCTCCCTCTGCCTGTGTCTCTGCCTCTCTCTCTCTCTCTCTCTCTCTCTCTCTCTCTCTCTCTCTCTATCATAAATTAAAAAAATAAAAATAAAAATAAATGGAAGGAAGTGGGTCATATCTGAAAGGTCCCTGCTAGCAATCCTAGCCTAAGCAATTTTCTGGTGAAACACTGAACAAATAAAAAATATTCTAAATCTTAGTGCCAGGACGATGAGATGAGTATTGCCATGAGGAAGTTCACCACAGGAACAAACACCTAAACCTACAGATTCAAGGGATTTGAGAGTCAGCTACTAAGGGAGAGTGGTCAGTTAAGTTTGCAGGGGAGCAGTGCTGTACTTAGAGATTCATTACCAAGAGGTTCTTACCTAGAGGTCTCCTATGACACACACTCCTCCTAAGTATGAAAGGCTGGTAGGGGAGGTTTTGGGAAAACCTTGGAGCTGGGTTCAGAAATTGAGATGGCTGCCATGCTTAGTTATTCTCGCTCTTTCCTTCACTATCCATCCCTGATCTTTTCTTCCTGGCTCTGTGCTCTGGCTGCATTCCAAACTGTCTGGTTCCTAGTTTCCAGTGGGAACTACTGGGAAGAAGATTGGGGTGTAGGAGAAATAAGTCAATGGGTCCCGCCTCCATCCCATGCTCCCTCTCCACTTTGCATTTTTGGCAGTGGTGTCCCTCCATTGCTACTGCTGCTGTCAGTTGGCCTCTCTTCTCGGGATCCAGGGCCTGACCCTCAGACCTCAAAGTGGTTCTGTCGTGCCTGGATTCCCAGGGCCTCAGTGGCCCTATTAGTCTCTAATCCTCTGAACTTGACTTTGTTTCCTACCAGAGCCTGATTGGTACAGCTGTTTCCAGGCTGTGTGACCTTAATTATTTTGAGTCTCACCTGCCTCATTTGTGAAATTAAGATCAAACCTGTTAAATATCAGAAAGAGGGACAGAACATAAAGACTCCTAACTCTGGGAAACGAACTAGGGGTGGTGGAAGGGGAGTAGGGTGGGGGGTGGCGGTGAATGGGTGACGGGCACTGAGGGGGGCACTTGACAGGGTGAACACTGGGGTGTTATTCTGTATGTTGGCAAATTGAACACCAATAAAAAATAAATTTATTATTAAAAAAAAAATCAAACCTGTTATGATCATTTGTTGCCTGAGTCTCTGCTCTATCTCTTATTCACTATCCTAAATATTGGAGGGATAAACTTTTTCCACAGTGATGTTTGAGCATTTAGCCAAGACCGGCCAATAAGAGCATAACAATGATTAGAGCTATGATCACATGACTCAACTGGGGCCAATGAGATACTGGCTAAGCTTTGGGCCTATGGGAATTCTTTTTTGCCCTAGACTTGGAGCTGAACAGATATATGAATGGAGCTCTTGGAGATCATGACATAGAGTAGCCACAAAGAAAGAAAGCAGAACCGAAAAATAAAGAGAAAATATGTCAAAGAGCTTGTCTAGATTCCTGGATATAGTCAGCACTCCATAAACTGGGCTTTTTAGTGTTAAGCCAACAAATTCTCTCTTTTTGCTTAAAATAATTGAAATTGGATTTTGTGTCACTTTCCACAAAGGGTCCTGATATCAAAATACATATTTTGTAGAGTTTCAGTGAGAATTCAGTTCTAGCAAAGGGTTCATTATCACTTTTTCAGAGGCATAGAAACCTTATCTGCTATAAGAAACAACTGCATCCCAGAGGTTTCAAGTTAAAAAAAAAAGTCTTGGAGATCATCTGAATTTGAAGGGCAAGGGTTGAATAATGTTCTCTAAGAGACAACAGTCATGATCTCCTGGTGGCTTCAATTTTAATCTCAGATCTGGAATTGTGAACTGTAATCTGGCCTGAGATTCCATAATCACCAGACCAGGATGCTATAGGCAGGATTAATATGCTTGATGGGGGAATGGCCCCAAATAACCTCTAAGTGCTCTATCATTTCTTGAATGCCCAGGTGAGAGGTGAGGGTAGCATGTTATTTGCAGTAGCATCTCTCTCAGTGGTGTCACTGACAGTAACGGGTGATTTGAGAAAGGTCTCACTAGTGCTTTGAAGACCAAATCTCTTTTCCATCAGATCATTCATGGATCTTATTCTCTCCCTTATTCTCCTGGTTCATTTCCTAAGTGCTTCCACTACAGCATTGTAGGAGCCTGTTTCATGTTCTTAAACAGAAATGAGAGTCTGAGGAGAGCAAGGGCAGGGCACACTCATCTTTATATCATTTTCTTTACTAATTCATTCATTCAGTGATTCATTCAAAAAGTATTTATTTACTACTACCCACTACCTACCAAGGATTATGACAGACATTGGAACTACAAAGAAAAAATTTCAATTGCATGATACAGGCTTTGCCCTCAGAAAACATTTTCAGAATTGAATTGATTTAAATTGGAGGGGAGGGTTTTGTTTCTAAAAGGTTGAACTCCTGGTTTTATGCAGAAACGCAAGTGAGGGTGCTCGCAAGGCAGCCAGAGACTCCAGATCAGAGGAATGAGTCTAATTTTCAAAGCTGATTCTGGATTCCACACAGGACATTTGGAATCCAAGAGTGAGAAGGAGATCTCCGAGTCAGAGTTCAGATGAAGGGGGAAAGAAAACCATCTTGCAGGTTCAGGGGCACAGAGAATAGATCACAGCGTATGTAGCATCACTGAAGTATGGGAGAGGGGACAAGTGTGTCTCAGAAATTGTCCATATGATTGGATTTTGGATTTCTTGCCCTTTACCTGCCTCACACCTCCCACCTCAGCTGAAAATTTCCCTTCTCCTATATACCAGGGTACAGAACATGCAGGCGGAGTTTCCAAAACTCCAGACTCCTGGATCATGGTTCAGGGGCTACTGTGAGAAAAGGCTTTAATGGTTGGTATGAATATAAACCTGGGCTTCATCTCGATAGTTGGATAGTCAACCCATGGCCCTTCACATATTCGAAGTGTCAGACCCCGTGACCCCCAGCGAGCTTATGCACTGACAATCACTGACAGTTCTGCTCTTTTTTTTTTTTTTTTTGCCTTTTAAAGTGTTCTTTAGGGGCAGCCCGGGAGGCTCAGCAGTTTAGCGCCACCTTCAGCCCAGGGCCTGATCCTGGAGACCCCGGAATCGAGTCCCATGTCAGGCTCCCTGCCTGAAGCCTGCTTCTCCCTCTGCCTGTGTCTCTGTCTCTCTCTCTCTCTTTCTCTCTCTCTGTGTCTCTCATAAATAAATAAAATAATTTTTAGAAAATTGTTCTTTATTTTATGTGATTTATCTTACATGGCTGGGTAGAAGGGTAGGGGATAGCACAGAAGTGGACAATGCAACCTGCTTTTCCTAAGGTCTCTTCCCTGACACACACACATGCAGGGACAGTCCAGGACCTCTCTACCTACTCAATTCTCTTTTCATCTGGGGTTATCCACAGCATAGCATGGAGTTTTAAGCCTTGGAAAATCATAAAAAGAATAATAATTAATAATTGATGATGATGATGATAGTACTAGCCCTTATTGGGTGCATAGTCTGTATATGCTAGACTCTGTTATGAGCACTTTCTATGTGGTCTACACTAGAGCTCTATGAGGTACAACCAGAGGCAAATGAGGCTCCCAGAGGTTAATGACTTTGAGGCTATGGAATTGCTAAAGTAGCAGAATTAGATCTCATGCATCTGGCTCTTAAGCTGTGTATGGAGTCCAAATCCACACCATTGGTATTCCAACTGCCACTTCCTTCTGGCCACCCCATTAGCCCCCACAGATCATCGGCATCATGCTGTTTTTCCCAAGCAAACACCAAACCAGAGCACTTTCTCTGTGGCTGGATGACCATCCCTGTCTCACCTGGCAAGAACACATCTGCACTGGAGTTGGAATGAGATTCTTAAATAGCTGGAGGAACGTATTTGCTTTTGTCAGGTCATGGCTAAATTTGTAAAAGCATTCAAAGAACTAGCTCAAATCTCCTTGTTCTTGGAATAAAGTACAACCATTTATTTTTCTATAAATATCCATGAAATAAAAAACGAGGGAAAATAATTTAATATTTTATTTTATAAAACTAAGTAATTAAATTCTTCCTAAAAGAAGAACGTGGCTAGATTTATAAATGTCCTTAATACTATTTTTAGCACTTTAAAAGCTCTATACACAATCTCTTGACATTTCCTAATTCTACCATTTGAATATTTAGAGTAGAAAATTACATTTTTTCCTATGTTTTCCTTCTCTTTATTGACTCATATGAAAGACATTTGATACTTCAAATTACCAAATATGCCTTTATTGGTTTAGTTGTTTTCAAATGACACTAGAACATCTTAAAATGTTCGTATAAATATTTAATTGCATAAAAATGTTCCTCATATTGTAAATAGAGAAAAACAAGTTTATAAGATTCTCTATGGTATGATTACATTTTTGTAAAAAGAGTTAAAATATGTATGAATACATAGATACAAAAAGAAAGAAACAAATTGAAAAAAAATGTGTATCAGAATATTAACAGTAATTTTATCTGGGAATGTTATTATCTGAGCTTTGACAATTTGGAAGATTGCTACTTCTTTATTTTTCCTTATATCTATTTTCTGAATTTTCTGCACTATTTACAACAAGAAAAGAAACACATTATTCCTTTGATTAAGAACTAACATTTTAGCACCAGGCACTATTCTAGGTGCTTAATTTGTTGCAGTTCTCACATGAACTCTTTGAAGTGGACAGTGTTAATATTCTCACTTTACCTATGGGGTATCTGAGGCAGAGGGCAGTTGCATAGGGCCAGGCAGCTGGGCTTTAGACCTATGCTCTGAACCACTTCAGGATCTCGACTTACTGAAGCTGGAAGTCTTCCACTTAACCATGTGTGCTTTTATTATACAACCATAGGAAATGGTAACCCCTATGCCCTCTGTTTCATTTTTTCATTTAAAGTCTTTTGACTTGGAACCAGCCTTGACTTAATGTTGGTCAGGCAGTCCACTTATTCTTCTTGGATATTTAGCTTGCAATATCTCTGAGAAGCAGAACACTCAGATATAAAAAGAAAACTAATATCACAGATCAGCAGATGCAAAGTTCCAAATGTGGGTGCTTCAGAGGTTAGAGGAGGGAAAGAAAGCACAAGGACGAAGGTCAGCACAACCTCACCATTCAAAGATATCCACTGGCGATGTTTTAGCCTATTTATTTGCAGTCCTCTCTCTCCTAACTGATTTAATGTTGATCATGCAGTCTATTGCTATATATTTGGAATATTTAGCTTACAATTTCCCTAAGAAAGAATAATCCTCCCCCTTAGTGTTTCCTATCCGATTATGTGTCCACCTATCTACAAATCAATATTTCTTTCCATCTATCCATTATCTGTTTTTATCTCTAACTGCCTACAAACATGCTTGCATTTTAAATTTCTTTGGAAATAATTTCAAACTTATAAGAAATTTATAAGAACATGGCACTCTCATAAAAACAAAATGAGATTATGTTATACATTAGGTTTCATAACCTGCTTTTTTATTTAATAAAATATCTATGGATATTTTTTACATTCATGACTTTTGCTTTTTGTACAACAATCTGAATGTTAATGGTATGATGGTATTTCATTATTTGGATTTAAAGCTAATTTGGTTTTTCAGCCCCATTCTGTTGTATATTTAATTGCTTCTGAATTTTTTTGTTATTACAAACAATAGTATAATGAACTAGCCTGATAATAAATCTTTTCATAACCTATGATTTTGTTAAAACAGCTCCTAGAAATGGAATTTCTAAAACAGATTTGTTTATTATTGTAGATTTTAGTATATGCTGCCGAATTTCCCCTTCAAAATATTTAACCATGGATACTCACCAGCAGGCTTGAGAACACCTGGGTGTTTGTTTTTTGTTTTTTTTTTTTTTTTTTTTTTTGTTTTTTTTTTTTTTGCATGTTGGGCATTGTAGTTTTTAAAGATGCTTCACCAGTTATGAATAAAGCTGCTATAATGCTATAAATATCTTTGTGCAGATTTGCTGAAGAGACTATCTTTGCTCAATTGTATTTCCATTGCTTCTTTGCCCAAGATTAGTTGACCATATTTGTGTGACCATGTTCTAGGCTCTCTAATCTGTCACATTGATCTACGTGTCTATTCTTTCACTAATACCACACTGTCCTCTTTTCTATAGTTTTATATATGTCTTTTTTCTTATCCTTCAATATTGTGTTGATCATTATGGATCTCTCCCTCGCCATATAAACTTGAGAATCACTTTGCTCATATCTACAAAATAAGCAGGGATTTGGTTGAGAAGTGATATCTAGATTAAATAGAGAAGTGATATATTACTAATATTGAATATTTCTAAGTATGGGATATCTCTCCATATATTTCCTTCTTCTTTGATTTCTTTCACCAGAGCTTTGTAGTTTACCTCATATAAACCATGTTCATATTTGTCAGATTTACATCTAAATATTTCATTTTGGGGGGTCTTAATGTAAATTGTATTTTCAGTTTCAAATTCCACTTGTTCATTCCTGATATATAGGAAAGTGATGGACTTTTGTATATTAACCTTGAGTCCTACAACTATGCTGTAATTGCTTATTGGTTCCAGCAGTTTTTAAAATTGATTCAGATTTTCTACACATATGATCATGTCATCAGTGAACAAAGTTTTCTTTCTTTCTTCCAAGTACCTATACTTTCTTTTCCTTTTCTTGTCTTATTGCATTAACTAGAACTTCCAGTACAATGTTGAAAAGAAGTGGTGAGAGGAAATATCCTTGCCTTGTACCTAATATAAGTGTGAAAACATGGAGTTACTCACCATTAAGTATGTTAGCTATACGGGTTTGCTTTACAAATTTTTAAAACCAAATTAAAAAGTTCCCATCTATTTCTAGTTTACTGAGAGTTTTTATCATGCAGGAACATTTGAGTTTTGTCAAATATTTTTCTGCATCTAGTGATATGATCCTTTATTTTTTGATATAATATATTACTTTAATTCCACTCATCTTTTAATTTGTTGTGAGGCCTCAGCCAAGAAGCTTGGCACATGCAATACTAAATGGTCTAAAGTAAAGGAACTAATGTAAAGGAAAGATGGGTTGGAATAGGAAAGGGTGGATATTCCTTGGGAAGCCTTATCAGTGTAAAGACATGGAGGCAAGAATAAGAACAGTATGGGTGTGGCACAGTGAAGAAAAACTCCAGCAGAACCAAACAAGCAGGTCCACCAATTCAGGAAAGTCAGGTAGGGGCTGCAGGGGCTGCAGGGGCTGCCAGATTTGCAGGCCCCTGAGAGTCCAGCAGGGCCTGGTGGGTTTGAGGCAAGGAACATTTGGTGTTCAAAGACATCTCTTTCATGTATGGTTAGGGAATGAAGACATTCTCATTTGATGCTCTAAATAAAATGGACATTCTGTGTTGATCCAGGTTTGTGATAAATAAAAAAAGAAATTAACTGGCTTAGAAATTTTAAAACATTCCAGATTTTGTTTATACAGGGAAGAATTTTTCAAAGTTCAAACTTCCACTGCTGTAATCACCTTTATATATCTATGTTCGGTATTACTCTAGTTCCATAAACAAGTTTAAAATAGGAGTTAATAATACCATCTGATTTTAAAAGGGGAAGAGCTTTACATTTCTGTATATCTATGCCCAAAAGCATATTTTTCAAACAAGGTCACTAGATTTGAAGAAACTTTGTATTTTATGGAATATATTTAAGCAATTCACCAGGGATAACTACAACTCTTTTTTTTTTTTTATGTAGGGTCAAGAATGAGGCTTAAAACTTGCTTACAAATATTGACTGAAAAATAGCACATCAATTAAAAAAGTAAAATCTCATTTTTAGATTAAAAATATGTGTATAATTCACAGGAAAGATATATGGTATATATAGCCATGATTTTGTCTAAGGACAGAAATGCAGATTGTTTCAATTTTCCTTTTTGTACTTACTTGTATTTTCAAGTTTTCCACAAGAAATATATATTCCTTGTGCAATTTTTCTACAAATTAGTGTCCAAGGACCTAAGAATTTGGGTACACATGAGATGTTAAAAAATGGTTATGTTTGGAACAGGATCAGAAAATGATTTTATCAATATAACAGAGAGATGGGGAAAATAATATGAATATTTTTCATTAAAATAAGAACATTATTGTGAAATTATAACCAAATTGTTCTCATATATAAATGGTGTGACAACCTTGGGTAAGTCACCTAAACTTCTGCACATTATTCTTCCATATATAAATGAAAAGCTCAATAATCTTGTGTCTCTTCTAGCTTGAAAAAATCACTATGACTTTCAACTTTCTCAGTAGTCTTGGGACTTGAACTAATTCCTGCCACCTTTCTAGCTTAATGTGTAAGGAAGTTTCTGATCCTTACCTACATGCCCAGAAAAAGACACAATATCTAAGGGAGGTAACCTTAATGAAGCAAGGACAGCCAGTAGGATCTTTCTTAAAATCTGAGATTTCCTGAGGCCTTGGGATAAACTCAACTATTACAATTGCTAAGGAAAAAACAATTACTGGATTTTCTCATCACAGACAGCAAAGTACATTCCTGTGAGCATCCCCTTTCCCTTTTGTTTCAGGGAAGTTCCTCATCTTTGGATGTTTACACAGTAGATTGTGCTTTGTCCTTTGAACCACTATTTGGCAAGGTTTAGTTCACAAAATGAGAAGATAATTGGAAACCAGTGTCCTTACCATCACCTTCTTATATCTTTTTCCTTAAGCTTTCCTCAATTGTTACTATGTCCACCGGCTTCCGTCCTAATTTTTCCCACTCTCAAGGTTTAGTATTCATTTTTCTCCATGAAGCATTACCCCAATTATTTTCCCCACAAAAAAACAAACAAACAAACAAACAAAAAAAACCCCAAACTTGTAAAGGTGTTTCTATGCACTTATTTCCAATACTGCACAATTTAACACTTACGCTACCTTTTGATCTATGGTATCAACTATTTATTTTTCACTCTTGCTAGAATGTAAAGTCTCAGTAATAATGACAAAGTTCTTAGCTTTTCTTACTATTCCAGAAATTCCTGACATATCATTCATGTCACAGAATATGGTAAAAGATAACTTTTTGATTGATGAAAGAGTCGCCAACTAATGATCAATTTTATTTGGAGCAGGTATAGAAAAAGAACAACAGGTAGAACTAAGGGTTCAGCTTCACAGTTTTCTGCTTCAGGAAAAGGGAATTGGTTTCCACCATCACAAATACTACTTAGTCTTTCTCCCAATAATCCAGTAGGAGTCTTGTGGAGACTAGACTGACTTGGCTTCTTGCTAAGAACTTAACAGAAAGCAAACTGTAAAAAAGTCGCATGGAAGGTATATGAATGCCTTGAAAGGTCAGAAAAAAGAGAAAAGTCACAGATTTTGGACCATGATAGAATAAGAAAATTGAGAGATTTCTTAGAAGTAATCTATGAAATCATCATTTTACAGAACAAAGTAAAACTCAGAGAGTAGTTTGCCTCTTAAGTCCAAGATTTTTCCTCCTCTGGTTAGGATTTATTTTTTGTATAGTATTCATATGTGTTCAATAATATTAGCCACTTTCCATCAGGAGGCAACACATCCTAGAAGAAGGGAGGATATGCAGTGGAATGTTCCAGGTCCCCTCGTTCCCATGATACACTGCTTCTCTTTCTCCATGCCAATTGGTGATGCTACTTTTATATTCCACAGCTCTGAAATCAACATTTAGATTAAAACTAAATAATCCAAGCAAAGGAACATACCACTAGTTCAACTTTGGGTTAATATTAGGAATGACTCATGAAGTAATTCCTGAGAACTGAAAACATTGTGTGCTATGGTAGTGCTCTGGACGAGTGGGCTTTAAATTCTTCATGGACATTCTCTAAGGCCTAAAAATATGTTTTGTTAAACAATCTTCTAAAATGGTGTTGTTAACTTAATCAGTTCTTATCAAAGTTAAATTGTTGTTGCATTTGGTTGTGTGTGGTCTGCTGGAAATAGTGTAGTCATCCAAGACATAGGCAATCTGACTTTTCTCCATGATGCTGTGGTGGGAGCAATTGGAGAGCTCATCGTTATTATTAGGCAGCTGATGTGATAAATACAACCATTACTTGTTGAGATTTTCTGCATATTTAGATCATTTTAGGGAGCTAAGGAGAAATTATTTTATTAGCCAGAGACTCCTGTTAGCTTGGTTTGGGTGAAATAGTAAAGTTTCTAGAGAAGCTCTGTCTCAGAATGCTGTATATCCTACAAGGTACTTGCTGAATAGCTCATTTCACACCTATAAAATAGGACACTAATTTTACTTCTTCACTAATTGATTCAATAAATCAGCGCTCTGTGAGTCATCATTGCAAGAACAAACAGCACACATTCTGTTTTTCCTATTGAATTTCCAGTGGGGATTTGAAAAGAGCCTTAGAGGGAAAGTATACAGTCCCCACACTAATATTTCAGAAAGAGGCTAGAATGATACTCTCCTCCATGCCTTTTCCATCAGCTTGACTCCTCCTCCAAAAAGCAGTTAAGAAAAGTGAAGCTTTGTGAGTTTGAGTAATTTGTCTAAAATCACTTCTAGTGAGTCATGGAGCAAGGAACTGAGTGTAGTGTTCACATGTAAAACCTCATGAAGTTTCTGTTATATCCTACTGCTTGTCTTATGCTAAATCCACCCTAACTCAGCCCACCAAATCAAACCAAAGACAGATCTGCTTGAATGTTGTTAACACTCATGAAGCAAAAATAGAAGGAACCCTACTGTATGCCCCTTTCACATCAGGACTACTTTAAAAAACCTCCAGTAACCAAAACAACTAAACATGGGTAACTCTCATCAGTTCAATTGGCTCAGTCAAAGTGAGCAATGTATGTAAATATATCTAGAGCTTATTTTAAGTTTCTGAAAACTCTGTATAAATATCTCATTTTAGAATTGCAAGGCTTATGGGCAAAGGATCAACTTCTTCCCTTTCTGTTTGTACCAGAGCTTCATCTTTTACATATTAACAGTTTTCCCAAACTGTATTTTGATGTCAATATGTGTACAGACAGTGGAAAAAATAAAATAAAATAAATAAGTTTAAAATAAAATTTTGGGGTCCTGGGTACCTAAATCAGTTAAGCATCTGATTCTTGATTCTTCCTCAGGTCATAATCTCAGGGTCCTGGAATCAAGCTCTGCAACTGGCTCTGTGCTCAGCAGGGAGTCGGCTTGAGGGTTCTCTCTTTCCTTCTCCATCTGTCTCTCCTCCTCCTTGCTCTCTCAAATAAATAAATAAATCTTTTTCTTAAAGATTTTATTTATTTATTCATGAGAGACAGAGAGAGAGAAAGAGAGGAGAGAGAGAGAGGCAGAGACACAGGCAGAGGGAGAAGCAGGCTCCTTGCAGGGAGCCCAATGCGGAACTCCATCCCGGGATTCCAAGATCATGCCCTGGGCGGAAGGCAGGCGCCAAACCACTGAGCCACCCAGGGATCCCCTAAATAAATAAATCTTAAAGAAATAAAAAAATTTCAAAAGTAAGATGAGATTGGCACCTGGATGACTCAGTTGGTTAAACATCAGACTCTTGGTTTCAGGTCAGGTCATGATCTCAGAGTAGTGAGATTGAGCCCTGCATTGGGCTCTGTGCTGGGTGTGGAGCCTGCTTAGGATTCTCTCTCTCCTCTCCCTCTGTCCCTCCCCCCTACTTGCTTGCTCTCTCTCTCAAAAAAGAAAAAAATTAAAATGAGAAAACATCAAGATGCATGTAATACATGTTACTCTATTGTCAGACATCTGTGACTGTCTTATGTTTTAGTGGGACATGCTTTAGAAAACTTTGCCCAATATAACAATTTCAAAGTTGTCCCCTGGAGATCCTAAGGCTTGAGGCTCCAAGTTTTGCAACATCTAGGAAGAGAGCTGTATCTCTGATTAGAAATCTTCTGATGAATACGTGGAGAAATGCTTCCAAAATGCTCGAAATAGTGGTTTATTAATTTAGGTCAAACAAATATAATACAGTGTTTGTTAAAAAAGATCTTCAACAAAGCATCTATATTGCCCTGTGACTGGTGCTCCTTTATGACTCAGGACTTCTCTGACCATCAGATCTAAAGTTTTTTTTTTCCCCCTTCACATTTCTTGAGTCAATTTCTATCATATAATCCTGCTTAACTTCCCTTGTAGCATTTAATCATTACCTGAAATCATCTTGTTAGTTTGTCCATACTTAGAATGTGAAATTCCTCAGAGTTGACTCTTATTAATGTTTCCAGCAATTACTATGATGTCGAGTTTCTATGAAAATTGTTTCATTCATTCATGTATTTATTCATTCAATGAATATTTACTGAATATGTATCGTATACCCCAAACCATTCCAGTCTGGAAGCAGTAGTCAGAAAAACAGATGTCTGTCTGTTCCTCAAAGTGTTTGTATATTGACTATTTTAAAAAATTGAATAAGACTGCATTTCCATTGGGAATAGAGTATCTTAAACGACTGTAATTATTACTGAAAAATTCAAGTTGTCAGTAATTAATTACCTAATTCTGTAAACATGAATTTCCATATGACTTGTTTTCTTTGTAGTTTGTTGTCATTTGCTGAAATTAGAAGGGCCAGCAGGGTTCCTGAGCAGGTCAGTTGGGTAAAGTGTCCAACTCTTGATTTTGGCTCAAGTCATGGTTTCAGGATGGTGGGATGAGCCCCATGCTGGGCATGGGGTCTGCTTAAGATTCTCTTTCTCTGACCCTTCCTCACTCTCTCTCTCAAAACAAATAATAAGAAAAATAAATAAATAAACAAATAAACAAACAAATAAATAAATAAATTAGAAGGGCCAAACGTCTATTTATATTACCTTCCTGCCAACCAGCCTGTGGCGGTGGAAACTACTTCTAATAGTGGAGACTATTACTTCTATTTAACACATGAGGAAATTGAGGTTATGGAAATAATTTACCCAAGACATTTAATTTGGAGATAGGTAGTATCTGGATATAAGCCCAGAGGCTCGAAATTAAAGTCCATATCCTTTTCTACCACACCTACTGCCTTCTTGTAATATTAGTATAGCCCAACAGTTATTAATAGGGGAAAAAATCAAAAGCACCAAAAATGATTAGTCAACAGGATCTTTGTGTTCTATTTAGTAACCAGGTGACTTCTGATTTTTTTTTGTGTGTGTGCTTATGTTCCATTTCTGAGCTCTGGGCATTGTATCTTCTTACCTCCCAAAGACCCTGCCAGAATGTAAGGAGGTAGCTTGTGCCACCTCAGAGGCAGTGACTTCGGCGTTTCTGGCACCTCCTATTTTCCTGATGAATAAGACTGAGCAGCGCATTTCATTACCTGGATGCTGTAAGAAGAAGATAAAACCAACAAAGGAGCTGAAGAAAATCATAGACATGATGGAAGCAAGGAGAAAAAAGCAAGCTTAAAATAAGCCAAATTTAGAAATCATTTGGAGTTTCATTGTTCAAATTATGGAATTTGTCTTGTTTTCCAAGAGCCCAAGTTCTGCCACTAACTTGATGTGTGAGCTGATCAGGTCTCTATGCCCTTCTATGTGTCAGCTTGGCGACACTATGGAGTGTCAAGTCAGTCTTGGGCTGCTGACCTCAGATGTCCTTAATGTGAGATAATGAGCCCTTGTATGTGTACATCACTGTTACTTTGAAACTTTCCATATGTGCGCCCAAATATAATGCAAATTGAGACAACTGATGTACATTTTTATTTTTTATTTATTTTTTCATTTTTATATTTTATTGATTTGAGAGAGAGAGCATGAGTAGGGCGGGGGAGGGACAGAGAGAGAGGGAGAAGCAGAATGACTTCCCACTGAGTGGGAAGACCAACTCAAGGTTCTATACCAGGCCCCTGTGATCATGACCTGAGCAGAAGTCAGATGCTTAACGGGCTGAGCCACCCAGGCACCCCATGGTGTACATTTTTAGCATTAAAAAAGTACATCTCAAAAGAACTCCATGAGAATTGACTGAACACTCAAAGAAGTCAAAAAGTAGTGATGGAAATAGTGATGAGGAAAGGGAGAAGGAAAAGGAAGGAAGAGAGGAAGAGGAAGCACCAAAGGAAAACACAAGAAAAAGTTTCCTTTCAAATATAGACTGAAACTCTTTATTTGACATTTAAGTAATATTTGTCAGGCTGAACATCTTTGGAGGTCCCCTTACCCATTGAATACAATTTTTCCCAAATATTTCATTATTACGTTTTGTTGTAATCCCCACTAAAACCCATAAAACTTAGGTTCAAAGTTCCTATTGCATATCATAGGCTAGTTAACATTTTTCTCTTTCAAGTTAATTTGACCAAACACATGGTTCATTAACTAAACTTTATCAATTACTACTCACTAATCCTGGTATTGTGCCAAGCTTTACTCTTTCCTCCCTGAGGCCAAAATCTGCTGGGGGTTTCTGTCTGACTTCAATAGTTCTTTCAAGCTTCAAATCAAACTCTCTTCCCTCTGCCTCCTTGATGCCCCAGTGTGGGGTTAGTTGGTCCTCTCACTTGTCGCAGGTCCAATCCTGTCCACAGCCAACTTGTTAGAAGGAGCTGTGGTAGGATCATAGCCATTCCCTGGAAGACGATGCTCACACCCCTGCTCAACCCCAGTGCTCACCACACTGATATTCAGTGAGGGCATATGATTTGCTTTGGCCAATTAAATGGGAGGAAAATAAAACTTGAGAAAAAGAAAGGTTTCTGTTTACCACAGTCCCCAAATTGGGAAAAGATTCTGGCAGAAGGAAAGAAAAGGTGAAAGGGAAATAAGCAAGAGAGGTGACAGGGGAAAGTAAAAGGGTGGTGGCTTGATGTGAAGGGGCCAGCGGAAGAGGAGGGTCAGTGTCTGAAGATGACCCAGCCTCCTCTCTATCACACCATGCATGAGCCACAGCCAGGGGCCAAAGAGGAGCCAACCTGATGTTCCCACCTTGTGAGCCCTGTACATCTGTACTCAAGGGTCACACTAACTTTCCTTCCTGCTGGTATAGGATGCAGATTGTCCTTAGCAGCAGTCAGCAATGATGGCTATTTGTCAAAGAGGAGGGTGATCCTTGTTTGAGCCCTGTGTCTGCTTCGGCCAAATCTGACTTGCTTTGTTGGAGAATCCTCTACCCTATACCCCACTGGCAGCAGGTGTACAGCTCAGAGCACTCATAAACCCCATGGAGCCCAGCAAGTTTGCAGAGTGGAGCTAAAGGGTAAAGGGCAAGCCTTTACACTTGGGACTTGGGTTGGGCTAACAACATTCAGCCTGAAAGCCTCCCTCAACTGCAGTGTGGTCACACAAATCTTTGTTGAACTTGAACTTACGTCTCTAATCTTCTGGTTTAGCAGCTGTCTTCAGGTTCACCTGCCTACAAATGTCTAAACTAATTAGTTATGTAGCAATAACTAATCCTTGGTTTCATTTGCAGCTTCCACTGTCTGCAATGACCACATTGAGTCCTTTCATACCTGCAGTCAGTCCAGTCCTGGCTCTGCCATCCTCCTCCACCTGCCAGGCACTTCGCTCTGCAGGTGAGGCTCTCCCTGGCTGAAGAATTAGAGAGGACTTAATCAACCTCTAAGCATGTAACAATCACAAATTTGCACTTGTGCTCTCCTCTTTACTAGAGCAGGAGCTCCGGGCAAGAGCTCTAGAGCTCTAGTAAAGGGGGAAAGAAAACGCAAAGCAAAGAAAAAGAAAAAGAAAAAGAGAAAAGAAAAACCTGGTAGGGTTTCACATGAGAAACCTTGATTTTCCAAATCAGAGGGAAATAATCCAGTGCTTCCTCTCCAACCTTATTCATTTTTTTTTGGCTTTTGAAGCTAGTGCTTGTGTTTTTATTAATTTGCACCAAATGGATGCTTAGCAACAATCAAACACACTGCATTAAATATAAAACAACTTTCTGAAGGAGTTTGGAATCACAAAAACAAGCTCATTGGGACACAGCTCTTGAAGACCCATATAAATAGAACATAAACGTTTGAAGGATATATAAAGCTATTTCACCACATTCCATTTATTGGTGGATGAAATGCAGTACATCAAATCAGATAAAATTTCAATTGGGTTTAAATTAATTTTGTTTCATTTCATTTTATGGTACTTGCACTCCACACTAAGAAAACTCAGTTTAGTTTTCTTCATGGCATGGTAACAGAAATAATTTTCAAGTGATGTTGAAGTTTATTTAAATCTGATTCAAAGGACAGCACAGCATTTAAATTGTATTACACAATTCTTATGTAAACACATGAGGCTGGATATCTGCTGGAACTAACAATCTCCAAATTTTAGTGACTTAACACTGAAAAGTTTACTGTGTACCTTCTTTACACAGTTGGGCTTTGAGGGGGGGAGGTGACCTTTCTCCACACACTCATTCAGGGACCTGACTTCTTCCATCTGTGGCCTCACCATCCGCTGGGGCCTCAGAGCCATTCACTGAAACCCAGATGGAGGAAAAGAACAGAGTGGTACATGGAAGGTTTTTACTAGGGTCTGCCTAGAAGTCTATCACTCATGTCAAAATTCCATTGGTCAGATCAGTCATGCGGCCATGCTGAAGTACAAGGAAGGCTGGGAAATGTAATGTGATGTTTCCCAGAGCAAAGGACAAATGGTTTGGTGGAAAAGTGTCAGGCGATCTCAGGGAAGATGGGAAAAGTCTCCTGGCTTGGCAAAGGGAAACCAGAAACAGGAGAAAGTGGCACTGTACGAAGGGAAAAGGCACAAGGCAAGAGGTCTGCAGTTTTGACTTTTGTCTTTCACATGAAAGATGTGGCTCACAACAGGAGAGCCTCCTCTGGGTCCCGGAAGGTGTGGCTACGATGCCCCCCGCTGGGAGGTGACACGTTCTTCAGTCACTCTGGGATTCTGATAGTGGCCGTTCATTCTGCAGCCACCGTGTTTAATGATGCTTTGTTTTCTTTTTCTGTATTGAAATGTACTCATATAATCTCATGATAAGGAAGCATGCCCCATATTTCAGAAGGTCCCAAGAAAATGTGTATCTGTGTGTGTGTGTGTGTGCGCGCGCGCACGTGTGTGCTGGTGGGCTTAATCATGGATGGCTGTTGAGAAGGGAAGCAGATGGTGAGCTGAGATATAGCAATAAGTGCAGTGTTTCATAGAAACAAACTGCCTGGGGGAACTGATAGAAGGTTGAACGGACTTTTCCCCCCAACTACACTATCAAGCATGATAAATGCTAGTTATTGCCTACTAACGGCTGTTTTGTTGGAAATGAATCCAAATTCGATTCATTCTATAGCCATCTACTGCACTTGACATCTACTGCACATAGATTCTGGACACTTGGTCCTGTGGGTTAATGGAATGTTGATAGAAGTCAATAGATATATGCACAGTGAAATTACTGAAGCGTCTTGATATCATGCTGGCAAGCTGGACAAAGTGAATGCTTCTTACTACTCTCCTTTCCCTGATTATGTTATTCTTCCCAATGACAGCAGTGATAGGAAGTATGCAAAGATTTAGCAAAAACTGTTTTTTTTTTAAGGTAAGAACTAAAAATGCACTAAATCAACCTCCTGGTGGACAGAAATGCTCCATGATACTTAAAATGTCTCAGATATGCTTGTGCTTATAAATTACTGGAAACGATGACTGCTTATTTAGTGTCTAGAGGTGTGGGACTTTGAAAAGCTTCAACACAGTATCTGAACCACCTGTGAGACTCACTTCTTTGGGGTAAAGTATCGACAGCAACTGGAAAAGGAGGCAAATCAAAAGTTAGCTCAGATCCTGGAGTCAAATGCTTAGATTGAAATCTGGCTTACCACCTGCTGCCCGTGTGACTTAGGAAAGTTATTTGATCCTTCTGTGCCTCAGTTTCCTCTTTTGAAAATGGAGAGAATGTTAGTACCTACATCATAGATCATAGGATTGTAATGGGAATGTGATATTAGAAGAACTCTTGGGAGAGAGATAGTCTGACTTTTTTATTAATGGGGACATCCTTGTGCTTCTCTCCCCCCCACCTCTCTCTTACCCAGGGGCTGACATGCTCTTGGCTCATTTTAGATGAATGAATAAATGAATGAATCAATATCCTCAAAGGTACTTTCTTGAATGACATTATGACATAGAAAAACCTCAGCAAAATCTCGATGTGTAGAGTCTTACACATTGGATTGTGGTTTTGGGGTTCATCTAGAAACATTTTTATGAGGTATAGCCTATTTATGTTTCAGGTCCTGTCACATGGGGGATAATGCCTCGTTTTTATTTGATTTCGTATTTGTTTTTCCTTTTGGCCAGATACAAATTAGCACAGCATGGGAAAAGAATGTTGGAATGTTAGACAAGTCTTTTTGTCCTTTATGTTTGGTTTTGGTCTTCACTCAAAAAAGAACATGTTCACAGAAGAGGCAGTTGTGGGATTCACTGTGGCCCCTTCCACAAGGTAAGCAGAGGAGAGACACCTCTACATATTCAATTAGAGAAGAACCAAAGTCGGTCACAGCAAGTGGACTGAGAAGAATGTGAAGGACGTGGGTCTCAGACGAGAGGTTTGTTTGTCTAAAACTGAAGTAAGAAGACATCTGTGACAGGAAGAGCAGAGTAGCAGTGTTTACAGCTACGGGAGAAAAACACAGTGGGGTTCCTGAAAATATGACAGCTAGAAATTTCCTAGGTCTCTCAGTGCTGAGGGCTGCAGTGAATATTGACTTCGATTTGCAGGGGACGGTATGGGGCCAAGAAGTTGATCCAGAAACTTTTATTTTAGTTTAGTTTTTAAGATTTTGTTTATTTATCTGACACAGAGAGAAAGCAAGCACAAGCAGGGGATGGGCAGAGGGAGGCTCCCTGCTAGGCAGGGAACCTCATGTGGGACTCAATTCGAGGATCCCGGCTGGGATCATGACCTGAGCTGAACCCTTAACCCACTGGGCCACCCAGGCGGCCCTGATCCAGAAACATTTTAATCATTATAGCGTCTTATCGCCATATGGCACTTGATAGGTAGCAGAGTTCACAAAGTGATTCAGTCTAAACTCTTGGGTGAGGTGGTTGTTGTAATTAGCCTGCTGGGAAATTATTGCTGTGAGAGACCAAGTAGTAAATGCACGAGCCCGCACTGGGATGTAGGAGTTTGAGTCTAAACTCAGTTCTTTCCATGGCTCCCAGCTGCCTCACCGCCCTTCCTCCTTTCATGACAAAAGATGCAGAAAGGCCTGTAGCTGTGGCTCATTTACCCCACAAATTCTGCCAATAGTGGGCACCTACTCAGACACTACCAAACCGCCATCTGTCCTTAAAATTTAGTTTTATGAGCCATCAAGGCCAACTCTTAAAGAACAGGGATAACTGAGTGTCAGGGGCACTAATTAGAAAGAGCTTCTACTGGACTGGCAAAGGGTGAGGTGGCTGAGTCTGGGAGATCTGAGTGCAGAAGAGTTTGATGGAGGGACGCCTGGGTGGCTCAGCGGTTGAGCATCTGCCTTTGGTTCAGGGTGTGATCCCAGGGTCCTGGGATCGAGTCCCATATTGGGATCCTTGTGGGGAGCCTGCTTCTCCCTCTGCCTGTGTCTCTGCCTCTCTCTGTGTGTCTCTCATGAATAAATAAATAAAAAAAAATTTTTTAAGAGTCTGATGGAGATGTGAGCTCCAGGGTTTTAGCCATGCTGAAGGAGGCACAGAGACTGTAGGAAGTCATGGGACTTTAGTAGACAGCAGTGATGCCAGAAGCAGACTGGAAACATAGGTGACTAGGGGCATTTGTCCCTTTTTCTATGCACCTGTGAACATCCTTGATTTTACTGTCATGCTGGGGATACAGAGTCCTCAGAATTAATTATTCATATAGAATTTTCAGCTGGCCCAAAAGAAGAGGACCTCAGAATCTGGAACTGAAATGCTTTATAGAGTATTTAATAAGTTGTATTTTTGGTAGGGGGGTACCTGGGTGGCTCAGTTAGTTAAGCATCTGACTGTTGATTTTGGCTCATGAGATCAGCCCCACATCAGGCTCCTCACTCATAAGATTGAGCCCCAGTCTGGCTTCATGCTCAGCGGGCAGTCTGTTTGAGATTCTCTCTCTCCCTCTCCCTCTGCCCCTCCCCACACTTGCACTCACTATCTCTATCAAGTAAATAAAACTTTTTAAAAAAGTTGTGTTTTTTGCACATTGCCTTGCATTCTAAAAGTCATACCACATCATTGCTCATTCTTTACAGTTTTATTGAGATATAATTGATATGCTATATAATTTACCCATTTGAAGGGTAAGAGTCAGTGGCTTTTCATATTTTCACAGAGATGTATAATCAATGCCACACCCAACTTAAAACACTTTTATGAGGACGCCTGGGTGGCTCAGCAATTGAGCGTCTGCCTTTGGCTCAGGATGTGATCCCAGAGTTCTGGGATCGAGTACTGTATCAGGCTCCCCGCATGGAGCCTGCTTGTCTTCCCTCTGCCTGTGTCTCTGCCTCTCTCTGTGTCTCTCGTGAATAAATAAAATCTTTAACAAAAATCTAAAAAAATAAAAATAAATACATAAAACATTTTATGGCCTCCAAAGGAAACCCCGTGCCCCCTTAGCTGTCACTTATTCCATTGTCTCACCACCTCCTCTGCCTTCCCTGCCCAGCTCCCCCACCCTCAAGCCCTACATAATCATTAATCTGCTTTCTCTCTTTGCAGATTTGCCTTTCTGGATATTTCATATAAATGGAATCATACAATGCATAGTCCTTTCTATCTGGCATCTTCGCTTGGCATAATGTTTTCAAGGTTCATCCACGTTGTAGCATTTACAGTATTTCATTTCTTTTTAGAATGGAGCAAAGAGGACTATAGGCATGAAAATAGAGAGCTAGATATCATTTCTGAGGTTGTTCAGGTAGTCTAGTGTAGCTGTGGTGGCAAGCAAGCATCAGTGTTTCCTGCTCACACTCTATGTCTAGTGCAAATTCGGAGAAAGGATTCTTTCATCCTCATTGACACTCAGGGACCCAGCCTTCTTTTTGCTGCTAGCTTCCCCATTACAATATCAGGGAAAGAGGGTAATAAAGACAATTTATACTCCTATGTCCATGTTTCAACTCAGAATTGACACCCATCATTTCTGCTTATGGACCATTGACCCTAGTAAACTAGTCATGTGGCCCTGCGTGACTATCCAGGCCCCGAGAAACTTGGAGAAGAGCCTGACATACAGCAGGCATTAAATGTCTCTGCCACACACAGCTCATCTAGTCCAGCATTTTCCAACATGTACTGTCTCGGTCCCCAGGGCTCTGCAAAGGTGTGCGCATAATGGCTCGACAAACAATGAAGTATAGTCAACTAACACTGATTTGGATTTATCAGCTTTTATCTGTTTTTACTGAGAGATTTACAATCAATGTGTTGAGGAATGAAGTTTTGCTGCCCAAAGAAGTTGGAAATTTACTTATTTGTTTCATTTTTCTGTCTTCTGAGAATCACTCACTTAAAATGTTTAGCCCACAGGGTTGTCTTCACCAGACACCGAACATCCTACATAGGCTTGCAACATTCTCCAGCTTGGATTTTAGCTTCTTAGGCAGTAAAATCAGATGTTAGGCTGATATTTCGAGTTATATGTCCTATACATGTTTTTTTCAGTAACAACAATAAAAATCAAAGGAGAGTTTATATGCATTGTAAAGAAATCACTATACCCCTACTTTAGGTCATTTTAATATAATTCTTCCCAAAATTCCATGTTACCTGAAGACAAAGCTTAAACTAAGACTACTTGGTATTTAGCTAGTTCCTATCTCTGCCAGAAGAGAAAATCAGATCTACCCAGATCTTGACAAGCACTTGACAACAAAGTACTTTCTGGAAGTCTATCCAAAGGATAAGGACTTTGCCATCTTGTGCCTCCATGCAAGTCCACCCTTTAAGGACATGACTTCAAGTTCATCACCTGCAAACAAGGTTACTTCCCCACTTTCACTGTCAGCTTACCAATAGCATCTTCAAGCTCTGATTCCACTTCAAGCACTACCACTACCAGTGGTGATGGGCCAAAAACAGCTGAAAACCATTTCTCATTTGAAAACCAGCTCCTGACGTACTGCTCAGCCTCCAATGCCTGAACATGCCACATGCATATTTGCCCAGAGCTGCTCATCATGAGTTGGGCATTGCTATATTTACCAAGTATATTATCAGTTGGGCTCAGGAGCAATCCATTATACAAGGAATATGGTACGTTTGGGATCAGGTTTGAGCAACTCCAAAAGTCAGTTACATAAACAGGTCATCACCACTGTTAGGCTGATGCATCTTTCTCAATTCACACCTTTGGCCCATTGGGTAGGACCAGTTGACAGAGAAGAGAAAAAAATCTTGGGCCTGGATGACATATTGGTTGGCTTAATACAATGGAACAAGCTGAATTCTACTCTACTCAGCTGTGTTCAAGAGAACTGTTCAAGAGAACAGCCAAGTTCAAGAACTTCAGTGGTAAGAGGAAGTTCTCCTACTGGGCAGAGTTTTGAGCAGTATATTTGGCCATGTACTTTGTGTGGAGAGAGAAATAGTCTGAGGTAAGAATATACATAGATACTTGGGCAATGGCAAAAGGTTTGGTTGGTTGATAGAGGACTGAAAGGAACAAATTTCGACAATGGCTGACAAGATGGAAGCTATCGCTAAAGTTGCCACAGCCACTGACACAGCTGAATGCCTGACCTAGCAGAAGAGGGCAATACTGAGTTCTTAATATGCCATTGCTAAAGGGGGGAGCCAGCCACTTTGAACTCATTACCCTGAACAGAGCAGTGATTTAGATATATAAAATGCCAGGCTAGGGAAATAAAGAGATATGGTATCTCCAAGTATATTTCTTTTACCATTATTTTATTTTTACCAATTTTATCAAAGGCCAGTGGATCTGCTTTGTCTGCATTTTTTTAAAGTGCATAAACTTGTCAGCTAACATTTATCTTTACCAAGCAAGAATATGGAGATAAACACTAGCCTTGTGTAGCTGTAAATTCAGCTAAAGGGCATATTATAGGCCAGTACAGTGTTTCATTGTGGGCCTCAGCTGTTCGGGAAGACATATCTGCCCTAAGAAAATACCCGCCATATTTAGCAGACCCTGCTAGGTTATGGTCTGCAAGGCACAGATCTGCCGTGGACTTCTAACTGCTTTCTTCATCCTCTCCAGTTTCTAGACCTCAAACCTGCTAAGCTGAGCTACAAGCTGGTAGCTGAGCTTCAGAATTGTTGTATTAGTCTGAAAGAGTTAATGTACTCCAGAGTACTTAATTTTCTCCTAGGGAGTCATCTGCTCATTGGTAGGAAATAGATGACTAAGCAATCATTATCATCTCCACAGGATAATTCTAGCACAGGGGAGCAAATAATCCAGAGGACAACATGCACACAAAGCTTATTTATTGTGAAATAAAAGAGGCAAGCAGCATTCTACTGAATATTAGAGGACAAATCATGACATCACTGATCACTCTGTTACTAATGTCGTATGTTTCCCCCCGGGGCATGACAGGATTTCTTTTTAGGATTTCAAAGTAAATATTCAGACAGAAGTCCTAAGTAAGAAACTTAAATGCTGTTGTTTGCCTTGACGTAACTTTGTGTTTCTACACACAAAAATATTACCTCTTACCCTATAATTATTAACACCTTGAATCAAAAGAGTGCTTTCACCTTCATTAAAATACAAATCAACATATCAATCAGCATACCTTTCCTGAATAAACCTGATACAGAAGGTGTCCTAGGCGTAGTTCAGCACAGAATGAGTGTAAGACATGCTCTCTATCTGCACAGGTCTTAGAAAGCTATCATTTTATTCATTGTTTCAGCACTAGTCATGTTTACCATAACAAGTTATTTAAGAAAGCTTAAGAATTCCAGTTACCAATTGAGAATCACATTAAGAAATTTTTAAAATATCCAAAAATTACTAATATTTTCTTAGAGTCTAAGATTTTAAGGCTTTTCCAAAATAGAAATTTAAGTGTGTTGCCTTCACAGTTTACCATGATTTTCATTCAAGTGGCATTATTTCTATTTAAAGTTTTAATACACTTATGCATGAAGCCAAATTACAACTCCTTAAGAAATGCATCTTTTTAAAATCATTTAAACATTTTCTATAAACCATATATTCACGTCTCCTATCAGTGAGAGTGATGTCAGATTCTTGGTCTACTCTTAAAGTACCAAACACATCTACCATTTAGACATTCTCTTGAACTAAATCCTAAAACAAAGTTAAACAGCATGTTTTAGTACAGCTCAGGTCTAGATGCTGCCAGGTTGGTGGACAGGGACAATCAGTCTTCCAGAAGGCTCTGGCCCTCTTTAGGCCCAACAGATGTCATTTTCTTTGTTTAAATTCAATTCGGCATTGTCCTTCTGGCTGTTGGACACCCACCAAATGAAGAAAACTCTAAAAGCGGAAATGCAGAAGAAATATAGATGTTAAGAGACATAAGCCAACAGTTTTAGACCAAAGGTTTACTCAAGTGTAATTACCTCTAAAAGTACAGAGTCTAGGTTTAAAAGACTCGAAGTGTTTGATGTGTCTGATAATGTCAAGCATCAATTTTAGCCTTCCATTCGAGGAACAGAACATATGCAAAGCTGTTCTATCAGCCTTGAGGGTTGGGGGAAGATCAAGAGTAAGGAAAAGGCATCAGTCCGATTTAAATCATCAGTCTATTGTCAAGTTTGAGCGCAACAAGGCACAAAATGGGCTTCTTAACAAGGAGATTCCTAGGGGAGTTGATAGAATGAGTTGCAGAGTTGCCATGGATTCCTTCAAATTGCAACCACAGATTTGTGGGCATGAAAAGTTGTGTTCTTTTCTAGAAAGGGATCCATAGGTTTCATGAGATTATCTAAGGATTCATGAGCCCCCAAAAGCCAAGACAGAACAAAACCAACCAGCCAAATAAGCAAAACTCCACTGTATTAGCAAATTTGTACATGCTTTTGCAAGAGAATTGAAGTTGGTCCATAAATGCTCAAAATGAATAGCCCTCATTGCCAGCATCTGAACATTGCTGCCTGGTCATGTATCTTGTAAAGCTTTATAGTATTTGCTTATTATTTGGTTCTTAACAAGAGTTAAAATTAATTTCCTAAGCACCCGTGAGATCAAATAAAACAAGGGGCTTCTGCAAAATTAAAACTGGGGATTCTAGCATTTGATTTTTGCTACTATGACAAGTATATTTCTTTGGGGAAGCTGATTTCTAAGCCCAGAGATGCCCCCATGCTTGACAAAAGAGTGTTCAGAACATGATCTGACTACCTATACCCTCCCATCTCTTATAAGAGCCTAGTAATTCGAAGGCCATTTCCTGCATTTTTTGATCACCTCATTTTACAAGTTATTAACAAATTTAATAATTACATAATTTTAATTCATCTGTTTAGCATAAGAATTATGAAATGAAATTCCCTTTGAGACCATGAGACCTTACTCAGACGTACTTTTTACAGACTGAGATAAAATTTCTTTTTTTTCCTTTTATTGGATATAGTATTTCTTTAAAAATGTTCTTAGTAGTGTCAAAACAGAAATAGGTAGGATGTGTGTAGAATAGTATAATAAATATAACTAATAGAATTCTTAGCTAGAAGAAAATACTGGGCAAAATCTTGCCTGAGGAAGGTCAAGATTACTGATCGTTTGGGTTAGGTGTTACATGCTTTCAACAAATACCATCCTTCTAATCTGATAAGACATTCCTGAGTCCTCTCAGTGATGGGCAAATATTTGGATGGGGAATCAGTCCTGGGCAAAATTGTGACATCTAACTTGGTGAGCCAGGAACTGGTATTTTGTGGGAATATTCCAACTCTGATGTTCCTTTTGATAATAAAACTACACTTGTTGAGAATCTTTGTGAAAGGTTTTTTGATTTTCCTTTCATGGTAGGATTTTGAGGGCTCTTCATCACTGGTAGTTAGTTTACTCAAAATAGAAGTGCAAAAGAAATCAGGGGAAAGTGCTGAAATGTGCATATTTATGAGTAATATAATATTGTCTGTGTCACTTAGGCACTTACATAATTTCTATTGAAATGTCACCCAAGAGTTTTATTTATCCCTCCATACATTAGCCTTATTATATCAAGAGTAAATCAAAGCACAACATGCTTTGTGAACAGCCTTGAAATTGCAATGCTTAATTTCTGAGCTTCACCCTCAGTTGAAACAGCATATTTTACCCAGAGTCTTCAAAATGACTTCCAAACATTTGAAATTAAATTGGACTTCCTCTTTTTTTCCTAGGACAGTGGTCCTTAAAGTGTGTCATCTGGACCAATAGCATCAGCAGTACTGGGAACTGGTTAAAATGCAAATTACTGAGCCCCTCCCTAGATGTCCGAGATCAGGAACTCTAAGAGTGGGGCCCAGTGTTGTGTGTTTTAAAAAGCCCTCCACCCTCCAGGACATTCTGATGTTTGTACCAGTTTGAAAGCCACTCGTCTAGGAGGACAGACCTATAGAAACACAGAGGAGTTAAATGATTAGGGGGGATCCCTGGGTGGCTCAGCGGTTTGGTGCCTGCCTTTGGCCCAGGGCACAATCCTAGAGTCCCAGGATCGAGTCCCGCGTCGGGCTCCTGGTGTGGAGCCTGCTTCTCCGTCCTACTGTGTCTCTGCCTCTCTCTTTCTCTCTCTACATCTATCATGAATAAATAAATAAATAAATCTTTAAAAAAAACCGATTAGGATATTCAATGGTCAGAGGTAGGAATAAGGTCACAGTCTTTTCATTTTTGTTTGCTGTCTTTACTGTTGCTCACTGCCTGTTTTCTTCAATGTCATTGCTTCCCAAATGGATCAAGGGCTATGACTTGCCTTCACAACTGATGGTTCTGTTTTTAACCCACAGACATACCTCTCTAGGGAAACAAGCCTAACATCAAGGCCATGTCTATTTAGCACAGGGAACACGGTCAAAATTGGCAAATTCATGGAGGTCCTCCTTAACACTGTAAGTGGTGGGAACACTGCTATTTGATGCTGGTTTTGTGGTTAAATGGCATACATTTCAGACCCAGAAGTAAGGGAATTAAGGGGTATCTTCTGAGTCTGGTGGCATGTAAGACACCTGTTAAGATCAAACTTAAGTGAGGAAATTAGCAGTTTATCTCTAGTAATTAAAACCATTTTTAATGTAGAATTTATACCAAATTTGATACATTTTTAACGTATAAATGTATAAAATGTATAAAACCATTTTTAATGTAGAATTTATACCAAATTTGATACATTTTCAATGTAGAATTTATACCAAATTTGAAAACCATGATATGTGAAATTCTGAAAACACTTACCTGTTTTGGTAATGGATCCAGAAGACTACAGTCATATTTATAAAGTATTAAAATAATACATATTTGAATCTCTAACAGAGCAAACCACCTGAAAGAAAAACACAAAATTGTCACTTGGTTGTAAAAGCTGCATAAATATCTACCAATAGAGAATATCTAAGCAAGTACACATTTCAGAGCAAGTATGCTCTTCTTCACAATCTGTTCTTTTACCATTAAAAGGATAGAGTAAGGAAGAACTTACTCTTTTCTTTTGATAATGCTGTCTACTCCAGAGGGTGCTGGAATGATTAAATTGCTTAAAAATGTATGTAAAATGCTTAGCCAGGGGAAGCACTCAGTAAATGAGAGCCCAGGCTTCTCTTCAAAGTTTTAGACCAGTGCTGCTCATCATGGTAGCCATTAGCTACATGCGGCTATTTAAACTTAAATAAATTAAAATTAAACAAAATGAAAAATTTCAGTTGCTCAGTTGCACTGGCCATATTTCAACTGCTCAACAGCCATATGTGGCTACTGGTCCCCATACTGGACAGTACATCTTTAGAACATTTTGCATGATCACAGAAAGTTCTACTGGATACCCTTGTCTGATCTAGACCCTTACCTCCCATTAGAAATTACTGCCTAAATGTTCTGTAGGCCTCTCAAACTCCCCTAACTACCAAATTTATTATTCCTTTTGTGATTGATCCTTCACTCAGATGTCTCCAAACTTTTTGATCATATACCCTTATAATGAAATATTTGAGCACACTCTACAATATATTGATATTCAGTTACTTATAAAGTATATACACATACTACTGTATTAGTTTACTACTTACTTTGTAAGACACATACAAATAGAAACTAAAAATATTGAAAAGAATATAAATGGAATTCTGCTATTTTTTTTTTTTTTTTGCACCTCAGTGGGTTGTTTTGAGCTCTCCTCAGGGTTGACAATGCCTTTTAGGTGTCATAGCTCTTAATATATACAATTAGTCCAACAGGTCAGAAAATTGGAAGGCATCATAGACTCAATCCTCTTCTTCACTTTCTTTATCCAATTAGGCAGAGTCCTTTTTTTTTTTTGTCATCTAAATACTTCCCCAACCCTCTCCTTGTCTTATTTCTAGACCCTCCACTACTGCCTCATATGGTTTTTCACGATTGGTCCCCTGGATTGCTAAATTAGCTCAACTTCCAGATTAATCTTTCTGTTTCCAGTTTCACTTCACCCCATTTTATCCTTCACTCTACCACTAGAGTGAACTTTTTAAAACATAAATCTATCACTATTTGTCATTTTACACACACACACACACACACACACACACACACACAGTCTGTCACTGCTCCCGATTTTCTTCCAAATGGCACAGACAACCTTTGAAGCTATGTCCCCTATCTATCTCCCCTGCTTCCTCCCCACTGACTCCTCTTTGAAACCCTTGCTCTATCCACCCTGTATACCTAACATTTCCTGAATGGGGATGCTCTCTGTTGCAAGCTCTTTCTCCGCCTGAGGTTCAGTCTCCTTTGGAAATATTCTCTGATCACTTGCTTCCATACTGAGCTTCCCCTCCTCTCCACTTCTATGGTCCCCTGTGCACATCTCAGCCATAACACAGCTATCACACTGAATTCCAATTGCTTATTAACCATTTCTCTCCTAAAGGAGGAGTTGTATTGTTGGGACCTATCAGTGCAGAGCACACTATTGGTGCCTAATCATGTTACCTCAATGAATGCATGAATTAATGAATACATGATTGAAAGAGATGCCTTCCATAAGACAGATTCAATTTCTTGCCCTTTCCAGGTTTATTGCTCTATGTTTCTGTGGCACTTTACACATTCTTTTATCAATGTCCCTACCAGACAAGCTGACTATATCCTACCATATTACAGTTAATTGTTTGCCTCTCTGTCTCCCCTTATAAACTACAGTATTCACAAACAGTAGGAACCATTGTTCCATTCATCTTTGAAGTCTCAATATTTATTGAGTGAGTGAATATGAATGATTTTATATTCATCTCAGATAATTACATTTGTTTCCTACAAGTATCTTGAAACATCTTGCTTATATTTTACTTCAAATGAAATCTGGAGTACTCCAGGTATTGTTAAAACCCACTTGGATAGCATATCACTTCTTCAGAAATATTTATGATGCAAATTTAACTCGACTTACTTATAAGTGTAAAAAACAATATATTCTAAGAGACTACCAATGTCTATGAAGTAGAATACACACAATATTTACTGATTCGAATCAAAGAGCAATTCCAAGAAAAAGAAATTTTGCTAATTTGTGTGCAGGTGTAGAATTTCTCACAACTAAATTTTTGTCAGACTTCTAACAAAATAGAACTTCACTTCTGGCTACAGCCTGCCCTAAATAACTCAAAAACTGAATAAGATTTACAGGGTAGGATGGAAATTTCCAAGAGAAAAGAAATAAATGAGATGAGCTCTGAAATCTCCAGCTCATTGTCCATGGCAGTTCCAGATCACAGTGCAAGCCCATAATGACCCGATAACCTCACTGAATTAAAAAGACAGAAATCAAAGTTCAGGCAAGCTAAAGAGACTAGAATTTGCAGGAAAGAATAAAAGAGAGGAGGGAGTTTCACACATGGGGATCTCCTTGGGTATTTGTCTGAGTACTGATCTCAGCATATGTAAGAGGAAACTACTTAGGTGGAGATGAAAGATGAAAAAGAAAGCTAAGAAGCAATAAGCTGAATAATGCTCAGGGCTCCCACAAGATATGGAAGCCTATGTTCCCACATGCAAGAGTGGAAGGATCTTGTAACACATAGACAATAGAATTGAGTCTTTAAAAGGCTATTGCCTTATAAGTGGTATTATCTTATCTTAAATTATATGTCACTCCTGCTTTACCTTAACAGAGCTTAACAAGTCTTGAAAGCTTGTTTTTCTGAGCAACTAACTGCATGCCACAGTAAAGCCTAAACCTAAAGAAATACCATAAAATTTAGTATCCATGACAGTTAAAATATATGCTTTGAATTCTTTCAAAAATGGCCATGCCTAGAAGAAATGGGTAAATATGACACATAAATAAGAGAAAAAACATTCAAAAGAAATAGACCCTGAAATGGCAAATACTGTAGACATAATCGACATGTTGAAAAAGGTAGAAGCACAATGAACAGAGAAATGGAAGATTAAAAAAATCAAACCAAACTTCTAGCAATGAAAAATACAGTATCTTAAATGAAAACACACTAGATGGGATTAAAAGAAGATAAAACACTGCAAAAGAAAAGACTGTGGAACTTAATAGCACAATGGAAAATATCCAAAATGAAGTGCATAGATTAAAAAGACTGAAAAAGTAAATAAGCAGAGTATAAGTAACCTATAAAATAATATCAAGGAGTCTAACACACATGTAACTTGGAGATGCAGATAGGTGGGCAGAAAAAAGTATTTGAATAAATAACAGCAGAAACATTTTCAGTTTGTTAAAACTATGAATTTACAGAGCTAAGAAGCAAAATGAACCCAAAGCAAAAGAAACATAAAGAAAACTACTCCAAGGGAAATCATAATCAAATTGTTAAAAAAAAAAAAAAATGACAAAGAAAAAAACTTAAAAGCAGCAGCCAGAGGGGAGGAAAAAAAAGACACAATATAGGAATGAATGAATGAATGAATTTAAATGATCACAGACTTCTCATCAGAAATCATAAAAGCCAGAAAAGGGAACAATATCTTTGAAGATTTGAAAGAAAAAAAGTTGTTGTTTATAATAATACACTAACTCTATCATGAGAGACCAGCTTTGATCATTTTTGGGTAAATATTTAATTTCCTCTTCATAGATTTAGAGCATACTGTCTTGTAGGAAAAAATGATGATTGCCTTTGGGAGCTATGTGAAAGAGAGAAAGATGTTGAAATGGCAGTCCATTATTTAGTAGAGAATTTGAAGAATAAATATTTGAACATATCTTAGGGAGTGATGGTATGCCATGCCCATGAAGGACTATTTTGAGAAACTCAAGTCCCAAGGACAATAGTGGATAGTCATGTTGAAAGCCACCAATGTAAAAAAAAAGGGGGGGGGGCAGCCTGGGTGGCTCAGCAGTCTAGCGCCACCTTTGGCCCAGGGCGTGATCCTGGAGACCCGGGATCGAGTCCCACGTTGGGCTCCCTGCATGGAGCCTGCTTCTCCCTCTGCCTGTGTCTCTGCCTCTTCCTCTCTGTGTCTCTCAAAAATAAATAAATAAAATTCTAAAAAAAAAAAAAAAAAAGAAATGCATTAGTGGGGCACCCCCGGTGGCGCAGCGGTTTAGCGCCGCCTGCAGCCAGGGGTCTGATCCTGGAGACCCAGGATCAAGTCCCGCGTCAGGCTCCCTGCATGGAGCCCTCTTCTCCCTCTGCCTGTGTCTCTGCCTCTCAGTCTCTCTCTCTCTCTCTCTCTGAATAAATAAATTAAAAAAAAAAAAGAAATGCATTAGTGGAGGAATGTGATGGATCTTGGAGTGAAATCAAGTCTTTGGGGAAAGGATGAAATGAAAAGGAGGGTGAATGTTCTGTGGCTATTTTGCAACAGACAAGCACAGACCTGTGTACAGGAGTGAAAGGAACAGGGGACTTCCTATGAAGTGCTTTTCTCCTGGACTATGATAAAAGAAATATATTTTTAAAAATATTTTATCCATTTATTTGAGAGAGAGAGAGAGCACAGGTGGGAGGGGCAGAGTGAGAGGGAAAATCTCCAGCAGACTCTGTGGTGACCAACTTGGGGCCCCATCCCACAATCCTGAGAGCACCATCTGAGTCATTCTATAATGGACAAACCCAGCCCTGTGTACAGGAGTCAAGAGTAGGAACAGGGGAAATCAAGAGTCAGACACTTAACAGACTGAGCCATTCAGACACCCAGTAAAAGAAATATTTTATGTACAATTTTTAAAAAGATTTATTTCTTTATTTGAGAGCACAAGAGGAAGAGAGCATGAGTGAGGGGGGCACAGAGGGAGAGAATCTCAAGGAGACTCCCCACTGAGCACAGAGCCCAACTGGGAGCTCAATTTCACGAACCATGAGATCATGACTTAAGTCAAAATCACAAGTTGGACACTAAACTGATTGAACCACCCAAATGCCTTGTGTATAATTTTTATATTCCCCTGACTATATCACAGGCATTTCTCATTTTATTGTATTTCACTGATACTGCCTCTTTTACAGATTGAAGGTTTGTGGCAACCCTGCATTGAGCAAGTCTATCAGTGCCATTTTTCCAGCAGCATTTGCTCATTTTGTGGCTCTCAGTCACATTTTGGTAATTTTCACAATATTTCAAACGTTTTCATTATTATTATAGTCGTTAATGGTGATCTGTGATCAGTGGTTACTACTCACTCAAAGTTCAGCTTAGTTTATAGTTAGCATTTTTTTAAGCAATAAAATATTTTTAAAGTCAGGTGTGTGCATTTTTTAGACATTATGCCATTGTATACTTAATGGACCACACTGTAGCATTAACATAAGTTTTATGTGTATTGGGAAACCAAAAATTTCATTTGACTCACTTTATCATGATAATTGTTTTGTTGCAATGGTCCAGAGTCAAACCTGTATAATTATTTTTTTTTAAGATTTTATTTATTTGAGAGAGAGAGAGAAAGAACACAAGCAAGAGCAGAGGGAGAAGCAGACTCCCCGCTGAGTAAGGAGCCTGATACAGGACTTGATTCCAGGACCCTGAGATCATAACCTAAGCTGAAGGCAGATACTTAACTGACTGAGCCACCCAGGGGCCCAGTCCTGTATAATTAAGAAAAAATTCAGTCATGAGTGATGCACTTAAGTGGTCCTGTGTGACAGTGCTGTGAAGAATAAAGAGATAATAAAATATCAGGAAGTGTGAAGAGCCTCATTTTCCTCTTTCTGCTGGAGGTAGCATGAAAGAAACAGCACTTGATCTTCCATGAGGAGCTGGGACCATGGCAAACATCACAGAATACTAAGGGTCAAATTTGGAAAGGACAACTAGGGTGTGGATCTAAGTTACATGCCCTTCCCCTTCTCTCAGAAGAGAGTAACATTTATGGGAACAGTGAATTGTCACTTAGGTTACATATTAAGAGTTCTTATAATCAAATGAGATCTCCATTAATTTATCCATTTGATGTTTACTGTCTTTATGTGCTTTATGCTCTTTTAAGTGCTGAAGTTACAAGAGTAACCAAAAATACCACTCAGGCTTCATCAAAATGTTTAAATTCTAGCAGAGAGATAGTAAGTAGGCAGCAAATAAATAAATAAGGAATGTATGTGTCAAGTATGTGAATACTTGAATAATGTGAATAAGTATGAAACTAATAAATAAGATAAGGGGAAAGGGAGTGACGGCATGGGCTACAATATTTTAGGTGAGGAGCATCTCTCTAAGGAAATGACATTTCAGTAGATGCTGGAATGGAGGAGGAGAAGGCATCATATGAATATCTGGGTACAGAATTTCATGGGGAGGGAGTAGAAGGAGCACAAATCCAGAAGGAGGAGAATGAGGGACAATGAGGAGGCTAGTATTGCCAGAGAGGAGCAACAAAGTATTGCCAGAGGGGAGGGATGTTAGAGAAATACCCCGGGGCAAGGAGAGAGCCCATGGGGCATGCTTAAGACTACATTTTATTCTGGGAGATGGGAAGCCATTGGATAGTTTTGAGCAAGCGTGACTTTTTCAAAAGAATTATTCTGACTGCTACATTGAGAATAAAACATAAGGTGAGGTAGATAGAAGCAGAAGAATGATTAGGAAGCCACTACAATTTTCCAGACAATAGAATGTGGGGACTTGTACCAGAATGGTAGAAATAGTCACGAGCTAGAGTGAGATACCAGATATACTCTGTACAATGGGCTGATGATTTGCATTAGAGATTGGAAGACAAGAGTCAAGAATGACTTTTGACCTGAGGATGAGTTTTTGATTTGAGGAAATTCAAGGATACTGTTGCTATTTACCTCAGGAGGACTGAAGGAAGAACGGGTTGAAGAGTTGTCTTCTGGAGCTCAGTTTTAGACCTATTAGGATAGCTGGCTGTTTACCAGTACCCTGGAGACATCCAGTGCAGACACCAAGGGGAGGCTGAGTAAATAGGCCTGATGTTTAGGAGGGATTCAGTCAGGACTGGAGACATATGAAATATAAGACAGTCATCATTATTCAGAGGATTATTTAGAACCATGGCACAGGAGAGCTCACTTGGGGAATAAGTTAAATAGAAACAAACAACAACAACAAAAAAAAACCCAACCCAAACTAGAAATCTTATAAGACAGTTCTGGGACACTCCAAAATTTGGAGATCAGGAAGGTGAGAAAGAAAGATAAGCAGAGGAAACTTGGAAGGACTAGCAAAAGGGGTAGAAAAACAAAAAGAGATTGGGATCTCTAAAGCCCCACAAAGTATTACATGAAGGGCACGAGCCCCTATCAAGTGGAAAATGTGGCAATGAGCACCAATATGTGAAATTAGACATCAAAGTTCCCACTTACTAAAATGACCAATTCTTTTCAGTACTTCGCTCCATTCCTGGAAGTAAATTAGATGAGATCATTTTTTCTGATAACAGCTGATGTTTTGTGTCGGTAGAATAAACAGTGACTTCCCAATATTCAATGCTTACCTGGCAGCACTGGAAAAATACTGGCTAATTCTGCATTTGTGAATTACAAAACAGTTTTTAGGTTCCACTTTATCCAAACAAATCCTATTTTCTTGTAATTCTCTGGCTTTAGCCGTTCTCTGACATTAGTTTGCTATAGACCAGCGCACTCCTCTGAGCTGGGCCCTCTGGCATAGAGGACCATTGGCACCTGTCCTGTCCAGTCCTTAGAGCAGAGGCACTGCAACAGCCTGAGGACAATAAACACTTTGGTGGGCAGGGTGGCAGCCACTCCAGTGAAGAAGGCACTCAGAATGGAGGGACAACCTAATAGCAAGGCACAGTTGCCCAAGGGGCCCTGGAACATCTAGGAGCCTGTGAGGGCTTCACACCCTGCCCTCCAGAAGGTGAAGTGATGAGAGATGAAGCTGGCAGAACAGGTGGCCTGGTTTGTGGAAGGTTTGAATGACAGTGTGGGGTCTGGATCCTGAAAGTGCTGCAGACCTAGTGAATCATGTGCTTATTGAAAAATTCTACCTATGTGTGAAAACACTGTTTCTCTCTTTTTTTTTTTTAAGATTTTATTTATTTATTCCTGAAAGACACAGAGAGACAGAAACACAGAGGGAGAAGCAGGCTCCCTGCAGGGAGCCTGATGTGGGACTTGATCCCAGTACCCTGGGACAATGACCTGAGCCAAAGGCAGACACCCAACCATTGAGCCACCCAGGAGTCCCCAAAATACCATTTCTTTAAGTATTACACATAGAAGGCCCTCAATATATGGTTCCTCTATCACGCAGAAGAGAATGTAAACAAGACCAATGTTCACAAGCTATTTAAGGGTAAACATGTTAGAAATACTATATACATTTTTATCAGAAATAATTAGAAAAATATTTATCATTTTATTAAAAGAGCTTTCCATTTGTAAGCTTCCCTTACAATCTGTAAAGCATTGTCTTAACTAACTTGAGTCCCGGGCAGCCCCAGTGGCTCAGCGGTTTGGCACCACCTTCAGCCCAGGGCCTGATCCTGGAGACCCTGGATTGAGTCCCACGTGGGGCTCCCTGCGTGGAGCCTGCTTCTCCCTCTGCCTGTGTCTCTGCCTCTCTCTCTATGTCTCTCATGAATAAATAAATAAAATCTTAAAAAAAAAAAACAAAACACTTGAGTCCCTGTCATGTTCTTTCAAGTTATAAAACTGTACTTCCTGGAAGGTAAAATTATAATGGAGGCTTCTGACCAATTCAGATTGTACATTAGAGAGGCTTTAATATTTTTCTTCTTTTATCTTCTTTATCTTCAAGTTAGTTTAGTTATTAAGTTAGTATTAGTTATTTAAAGAGCATAAAGTTAACATATTTCATATTAGTTCTAAACATTTTGATTGAGATCCTAGTTAAAGGAAAGGTAAGATGAATTAATAATACAGATAATAAATAATATGTACTAAAATGATATTTTCTCCAAATCCAAATATTTGAATATTGTAGCATAATTACCTCAATTATTTAGGAAATAGTCATTTTTTTCTACAGTCGCAAAAAAGTGTTTTCAAGTCTGTACTATGTTATTGAATTTTGTTTGATGCCTAAAATATCAGAGACTAACATATACGTACCTCTGACATTAAAAGGTTTTTACGTCAAAGAAAATGGGCTTCATAAATTTGTATTTTTACAGAAGCTAGCTGAGCTATGTTCATGTTAGGAATGTTTTCTTAATGCTCCTATGTCAAAACAGTGAAAATAATGAGGCATATTATTTATAACAGATTTATTTTTTACACTTACAAGGACAACATTACACATCTACAAATAAAGCTCATTAAAATATAAACATGTTGAAAATTCCTCAAATACTTAGTACTTGTGTATTTTCCGCATTTGTAGATAAATGTTCAAGGAGCACTACACAGGCCTCAAGAGCACAGACTGACATAACAGACTCCACCTCACAGACCTCACACTAGTAAGGCACATGGAGAGACAGAAAGGGAGAAAATATGAGATAAAGGTAGAAACAAAAAGGTTATGGAAATTTGGAATCTGGAGAGATAACTGTGATCTGGAGCAACTGATGATAACTTTTGTGGAGATCAAACTCAAGCTAGACCTTGATGGAAGGAAACGGGCTTTAACTAAATCTACTTAGTTCACTATATTGACTGGGGGCATTCCACACCCAGCAGGTAGCATGAGCAAGCAAAGAAATGGACAGTGTAGTTAGGGCACAGCTAGTAGACCCTCTGGAGTGGGCACTTACCCACCTTCAGGAAGGTACAATCAGCGTCAGATCATGGAGAGCCTGGCATTCTAGGCTGATGAGCTTGACCCGTGGGCAGTGGCACTAGAGTCTTAATGAGAGTGACAGTCTAAGATGATTATATTTGAGGACAATTAATCTGTGTGAAGTGAGTAAGAGGGATTAGAGATAACAGAGCCTGGGAGAAGGATTAGGAAACTATTATGTCACCTATGGTGGGGCATGATGGCCTGGTTTAGGAGGTGGGAACGGTCATGGAAGGCCAAAGAGAGGGAGGAGTAGAGAGAAGGTCACTCTAAAAGACCAGGTGTCTACAACAGCACTACAGCAAAAAAGAAACAGGGCGTACTAAAGGAATGATAAGATGATGGGAAATGAATGATTTTAATTGAATGTCTTGATTTTGAGACTGCCTCCCTCTCTTGCTTTTGAAAAGAAAATCTCTTGCTTTTTTTTTTTCCTACTAGAAGTCATTGCGGGCGATGCCAGCATGGGCTGGAAAACTGCCACGGTTGCCAGGAGCAGGGGCTCTGAAGTATATTCCTAGTTGCTACCAGCTGTGGCTTATGAAAATAGAATGATCTCGCCCTGGAATTCAGAGAAGGCAGCAGACAGACATACTTTCACAGGCATCCTTCATGGAAGCATGGCTACCCAACTTAAAGGGGAAGTACTTTCCTTACAACCCCATCCATCTTTGAATTCTTTTAGGAAAATGAAATCAATTTGGTGGCAGGAGGCAAAGTATTCCAGCCTAGTGGTTGTCAAGTGTTAGCCTGCATCAGAATCCCCTGGAAGCTTTGTTAAAACACAGATTACTGAGCCCCGCTCCTAGTTTCTGATTCGGTAGGTCTGGGGAAGGACCCAAGAATTTGCTTTTTTTGCAAGTTTCCAGGTGAGTTTACTACTGGTGATCTGGGGATTATACTCTAAGAATCACTGATCTAGAGGAATTTGACAAGGAGAAAAGGGGAAAAAATGTTAAAAGATTCAGTTTATCAAACTTTTTAGTTTCAGTACAAAAATGACAATGATAAACACTAGCTCAGCTACACATGAAACAGTGTGGTTAGGGCCCCAGACTTTGCACTGGGGATGACGGTAAGGACATAATCTGTAGAATCAACTGGTGGATGTTTACACTGAATAACGGGGTGATGGGGGGTTGTGTGCAGAATGAAGTAGGGAAGGAAGAAAGGTATAAAGGATAGTGGGGGAGAAGGTCAAGAAGAAAGCCTATGGAAAAGAGAAGAGAATGGGAACTCTGTAGAAGGAGAAGGGATGTGAGAAAGCAGATAAGAAAACAGAGAGGATGGGAGAACCCTTGTCCTTCCTCAGACTTGAGCTATTGTTCTCTGTTGCCTCAAAGCAGGAGGGCATTCTCCAGGTCACTCGTGGTGACCTTACTGCTACTCCTCCTGGTGGTGAAACTCCCAAATGGATGACCTATGAGCTAGAAGACTGGATACAATTTTTGAAGCTTCCTATTCAACCAAAAAGGCAAGGAGATAGTACTGACTTCAGTGAGATTAAGTACTCACCAAACAGAAACAAACTTATGGTATATTTTAAATAACAGATCTTCCAGAAAAAAATTTAAGATGTGACATTTGCCTTGGTTTTGTGATACACCCAGAGGAAATGAAACTCAGCCCCTCTGCAAAGCACAAGCTATTTAGCAAGCAATTGGTGAATATGGGTAGAGCATGTTAACACAATATCTCATGGAATTCAATAAACCTTGAAAGAACACTTGCACTTTTGAGGAAATTATATTACTTAGGATGCTTTTGGTGGCAAGTGACAGAAAACTCACATCAGGCTGGTTTCTGTATTGGAGGGAAGGCATTGTTTTATGTACCTGAAAAACCTAGAGCTGGTGCTGGCCTCAGGCAGAGATCACTTCAGCAGCTCAATGATGTTCCCAGGAAGCCAGCCTGTCTCCACTGCTCTGCTCTAGGGTACCAACTTCATCCTAACACTGCCTGCTTTTATGGTCTCAAAATAGCTACCATCAGTTTGGGGGCCCGAGGGCTTCTTTATTCACATTCCACAGGGAATGATTATTTTTGCCCTAGAAGTCTCAATAGAAACCCTGGTAGTTAATTGCACTGCTTAAAACATATGCCTACACTGAAACCAATCACTACGAGGAGGGAGGGAGGGGACAGGGATGGGATTTGCAGATGGGCTTAGGGAACAGTGCTCCACTGCTATGGAGCTAGGGGTGGAATCAGAGTCCCATGGGTCCCCAGATGAAAGCACGGGCCATTAGGAAGGGAAGAGAAGGAATGGGGAGACAGTAGCCCACGGGCAATATGGTGACCCTGTATAGTTTTAATTCGGTCCTAGGAATTAAACCCTCTTTCTGAACAGGAGACATCTAACTTGTTCAAGAGCAGTGGCTGAGTTGGATGAGAGACAATGTCCAACAGAAACAAAAAGAGAGAGGAGAGTGGCAAAAGATACCCAGCCCAGAGTGCCCCTTCTTCCTCTCCAAGAGTGCAAATCCCGTTCCCGTATTCTGTGCTCCACAGAGGGCCTGGAGATCCAGTGTGTAAACAGAAGGAAAAGACCATCCTCTCTGAAATTTTCTGCTCAGAAATGAACATGTTTTATTTTCAAAGCACTTTGGCCCAAGTATCAAAAGTCAGTCTTGGATTGCTTCTTCTGATCCTGACAGACTTAAGTCTTCATCTCACAATGAAATGTCGAAATGAAATGGCTGGGAAAGGAATGACTGAATTTTGCCAATGGTTTCTGGGCTCCTTGCAGTGAGTCACTGCTCCTCAGCGAAGCAGTAAGAGAGAGCAGCATAGCTAGAAATTAATAAAGGGGTCTGGCAGCCTGACTCCATCTCGAAATTAACCACATCCACCCCTTGCCAGCCTCACCGCTAACCCATTTTTTTACGCCCTCCAGGACATGTGCACACCATAGTGAAAATGTTAGGAAACAATTATATAAGTAAATACAGTTTGCTCAATTCTCCTTAACAAATGGAGTTGAGGGGATGCATTTGTTTATGTAACAAATTCCTCAGAGTAAATTGCATTCACAACTTCTCGTGAAATCCATAGGTATTTGAGCGTGCTCACTCCTCAAAAGCAATCAGCTGTTTCTAAATATACAAGTACTTCTCAAAGTACTGCAAGGATATTTTACTGAATAAGACACACTTATTAAGATTATATTATTTTTAAAACAAACATGGGGAAACATGTACGCAGAGCTTCACAAACCCCAATATACAGGCTACAATGCATTACATTACATTCCTGTGAGTACTTACTTTTCTTCCTGCCCTCAAACTTTGATATCGCAGCCCCTTGGGAAGGTGTGCTTTCCTCTGTGCTGCTTATTGATTATTCCCATCTAGTTCATAAAGCCCTTTCTATTCTCCTTCCTCGAAACTCCTACAGTGGTTATTACGTATATATGTCATTTGGCATTTCTCATGGGTCATCTTATGCTGCTAAGGAGGGCTTGTTTTTCATGTTGCTATGTCTCATCTCCCTAGCCACTTTATAAGCCTCTTAGGAATGTTATGGGTCTTTGAATTTCTCCAGTGGTTCATGAAGCGATTTGAGTTAGACTATAAACTCCTTGAGGAAAGGGACTTCATCCTTTATTTTGCTTTCCAAGGTAACTCCTAGAACCCTATGCTGGCTTACAGTGTCCACTCAATTAATATTTATTTATTTAAAGGGTTTATTTATTTGTTCATGAGAGATGAGAGAGAGAGAGAGAGAGAGAGAGAGAGAGAGGCAGAGACACAGGCAGAGGGAGAAGCAGGCTCCATGCAGGGAGCCTGACATGGGACTCCATCCTGGGTCTCCAGGATCAGGCCCTGGGCTCAGCTAAACCGCTGAGCCACCTGGGCTGCCCCTCAATTAATATTTATTAAATGAAAGAATAAACATACTAATATTAGGTGCTCCAGAGATATCTTTTAGGTTGAATACTACTACTACTACTACTACTACTACTACTACTACTACTAATCTACTATCAGCTGGACCTATGTTCGAACTAATTTTCCTATTGCTGTGCATTTTTTATTAGTAATTCAAGACAAGTCCATGACTTTGTGGCCTAGTACTGCCCTAGGATATAGAGAGGACCCAAACACACACAAAAAAGTAGAGATCACAGTTTCTACTGAGGAACTACGCTTCATTTCCACTTTTCAGTGTTGTAGGCTTACTCTTACTACACGATCTTCTTATCCAAGCAAGCTTTTTGTAAGGGAGGTATCTTGCCAAAGATCAGGGCTATTGTTTTACACTGGAATGTAACCCATATCCATGACCACAGTGATACAGTCAACCAGGCATCCTCTTGCAGGGATGGGAAGCAAGGGAAATTAAGGCTGTTGGCTTGGGGGTAGTGGCAGGAGGGCCTGGTGCAGTATAGCAAGCACATTCCTTTATGCTGAGATCATCAACTCTCAGAGACACCCACTCAGCAATGGAAATCCCCTGTTCTATCCTTTTCATTGAAATTCATAGTTTAAGAGGAGAATGTCCACTGTAAGGCAACTTCTCATTCTGCATGCTACCATTGCTGAAGAGGTTTGGTAGTTCATGCTGCTTTCTCCTGTTTTTCTGCAAAACCATCAGCTCAGACTTCTCCAGCAATAGAATTACTGGGAAGAAGTCCCTTCCTGCCTGTACCCAGGGGTTTCCCAGCTATGGGGAAGTGCCTAGCAAGGGGTTCCTCCTCCAAATGCATTTCCAGAATTCCCATTATTCAGAGCAGGAACAATATTCTTCCATCCTGATTTTTGGTTGGCAGCTGATAGCAGCAGTGAATACTTAATAATAGATTCAGCGAAGTCTTCTGTGTTCACTAATGAGAGGGGATCTCATACTGCCTCAGTGGCCTCAACTCCAAGGAGTGACAGCTGCAAGGCCACAAGACTATGTGTTCATGATGAACTTTGATCGTCAGCTACTTTAAAGGCAATTTTTTTCTGACTCACTAAGTATTTGGTGAGGAGAAAATAAATTGGTTCTTGGTATACAAATTTAGAATGGGTGCAATTCTCTGAGGATTACACTAAAGATCTGTGGGATTAAATTTCTAGTGCAAAGATCTATCTTGCTATATAACACTGTCCAAATGAAGTAATTCATTTTCCTGAAAAATTTTGTGTTTTGTCTGTCTTTAGATACAATGTTTCGTGGGTTGGCTACTTAAGATAAAAGAAAAGTTAACATTTTTAAAAGCAGAAACAATAGAAAAACTAGACTATGGAACTTTTATTTATTGCTACATTTATTCAACATTCAGACTAACTTATAGATTGTGGTTATATGATACATATTTCGACACATCCCAGACTAAGTAGTTTTCAACGGAAAACTTAACATCTTTTCCTCAAACTTGTTCTTGCTCCTGATTTTTCTATCTCCACTATCTCTGCCAGCCACCTAGATTCAAGCCACAGTCCTCCACAAATCCTTCCCTTTGATTGATCCCATTTCTAATTATTTTCCAAATCTGCTAGATCCTACCACTCTATGTCTCTCACATGGAATATAAGCATAATGATATCACCTAAGTCATGCCCCACTCTGATCCATTCTATAAAAAATCTTTTGATAACCCTGCTCTCATCATACAGCAGCCATTGTAATATTTTTTTCTCATGAGGTCTCCCATCAGAAGCCACTATAGATTTTTCCACAAAGACATTGAACAATACAACTGGCAACCGAACAAAATGTGGTCTCTTGGATCTCCCTATAGTCTGATAATAAAGACAAGGGGGATTAAGCCAAAGTTTCCCCCCTCTGAGCCATCATCTTTCTTAGACTTTCAGGATAAATGTGGCCCAGCTGTCTCACTGACCTTCCAGGACACTGGTACTTCCCGCTTCCAAATGCCATGAACCAGTCCAAGAAAGCATGCTTCTCTAAATTTGCCTTTTTCCAACGTTCCTGTGGGAAGAAAGCATTTTTTTTTCCAAATCAGCCTTATATAAATAAGCTTAACTTTATTTCTCTAGGCTAAAAATGACTTTGTACAGCTAATCCTTGCATATAAAGTTGCAGGGCTGTTGGTAATTTTTTTCCAACCTGTTATTAATATCAGACACAATTGTGTTTTTGGAATGCGAACTAATAAATAAAAAGGTTTAAAAAGAATTCTGTTAAGTGGTAAATGTAAATGATAATGTAAATCAACCATGGAATTGACCTCAGAAAAGGAAGGCTATTTATAATAAGGTCTCAGGCTCCATCACAAAACTGCACTTGGTAATAAATTCAGTAAGTAACTGGCAGCTCTGCTTATTGGAGGGTACTTGGGAAGTGGAATGGATACATCTGGATGCCGTTTTTTTTAAAAAGTTTTACTTAAAGACAGAGAATGGACTAAATGAACTCTTAAGAGTCTGCTCAGCCCTGTAACTACCCAATTTTAAGAAACAGCAAAGTGGTTTTAATTTGCCTTGTTTTTCTTTTGTTATACTCCTTGGAAACCAGTAACAGGAGCAACTGCCTGACAAATATAAAATAAGACTTCTATCAGAACCAGACATATTTACTTTACCATACTTTGCTGGTTTCAGATCATTTATTTTAAAGTTGGTGAATCTTACTCCAAAAACATCTCGATCTCATTTGTGTTAAACCATTTTACTTTTGTAGTTAGCTTGGTTTCTCATTACCAAGGATAAGGCTGTTTAATGATACAGTTAATCTATGAATTCATACTCCTGGCATAAAAGATATTAAAATCAAAAGACAATGTATTTTGAAAGAGGTAACTTACAGGTTTGAACAATTCAGGTTCAGGAAAATATTCTGGATTCCTATGCAGCCAAAATGGAGACAACATCAACAAGTCACCGGAAGGAACAGTATAATTCTATGATGGAAAATCAGTTTCAAGTCATTTTTTGAAATCTGCTTTAAGGAGAGTTTGGGTCATTAAAAATAATGCTCCAACTATATTGTAGAGAAGACATGTTTCATAAACAATGGCGAGAAAATCTAATTCTTTCCTGGAAGGATCATTTCTATTTTCCAATGCAGGCAATGACTACATTCTAATTCTGATGATTATTACAAGTGCCTATAAATTTGGTTACACAGGGGAAAAATATTAGATAAATGGGATAAATGTGAAAATTTGAGAAACAAGCATATGTCTGCTGTGATGCAGTTTTGAGGATTAACACTGGGGTTTGCAGCAAGGGCTTTTGATGATGCTCCGGGGCCACACTGGATCCCCAGGTGTGGAACAGGAAAATCTAACTCTGAGACAGGACACTGGCCATAGTAGCACTGAGGACAGGGGCAGTGGGTGTTCTGTTCCTAGGGGCACTCATGACAGTGTCAGGGCAGAAGCAGTGGGTCCTCCCTCCCTCCCTCTCTCTCTTTTCACTCCTGAAACAATTGTTAGGGCAGAAAGATATGAAGACAACTGGTTAGGGGGATATAGGACAAGGCAAGTATTGTGTGTTTCTTTGGTTGATTCTGTGTTTGGGATCGCTGTGGCTGTGGAACTGAGGTTAAGCAGTGAGATTCCTCAAGCATGAGAGTCTGCATTATCCTTCCCCATTTATTCTATCATAGGTTTTCATGATATGTAAATTATTCTAAAACCTAAAAACTATGTCATAAAATCACCCTTATATTATTATGTTCAGGAACCAGAGAACACAGGGCTCTCCCATAGTGTATAACTACTAGACAGCTATCAACTTCACTGAGACAGAGACGTTTTATTAGTAACTCCTGATGCCAATCATTGGAAGCCACATATCTATTTAACCCTACAGGATTTTGAAATGTTAAGATATTTGCAACACTTACCTTACTGCATCTTGAATATGAGCACCTCACAATTAAAAATAGGTCTTTACGGTAGTAGGAAGTGGCATATGGAAAAGGGTCATCATTTTTTTTTTTTATTAGAAGTCAGGGAGGGGCATAAGGAGAGAGACTGAGAATCTTATTCAGTCTCCATGCCCAGTGTGGAGCCTGACACAGGGTTTGATATTATGACCAGGAGATCACGACCTGAGTTCAAATCAAGAGTCGGACACTTAACTGACTGAGCCACCCAGGCACCCTCAGGTCATCATTTTTTTTTTAACCAAAGTGAATCCCTGTTGGCTCCAATGGGGGCTGAATATTGCTTGAGGTTTGTTAACTGCAGTGCCAAGAGCACTGGAAAGAGCTCTCAAACTGGGAAGGGAGTGAGGAATTCGCTGGCAGCCTCTTACAATTTTTAAAGTAGGAGAAAACCAGTGAAATTCTAAGCCTGTTTCTTCTACTCCTGCTGGAACTGAGGTTAGAGAGCTCATGCTTGACTCTGAGATCAGCTGCTGAGGGCCCTGATGTGTGTTGGGGATGGCAGGGGCAGATTGGTGACAGCCCTGGACAGGGCTCCAGGTAGGTCAACTGCTGCCCTTCCCCTCCATACCGCATAAACTCCTTTAATGGTTGCTGACCCATGACTATGACTTGGAGACTGCTGGCTGCCACAGTCTACCACACTGGCTAGTAAAAGACTTCAAATGGAATCTCAGTAACAGAATTAACATGAACAACACGGAGACCAGAAAGAAGTTCCTGTCACAGCAGCAAATGCCAGGCTAATGAATGGCATAAAAGAATGTGAGAACTGGTTGTGTCAAAGGAACCCTCTGAGCAAAGGGACATCATCATCCCATCTAACAGTCCTTGTCATTGTTTACATAGCAGATGAAGGGAAAGAGCCAACGGGAGACAAAACAGTCCTAAGACCAGAACACAGATCACCATCAAAGGGAAATCACGACTTCTCTGTGTTGCAATAACTGCATCTCACAGGTGGACAGAATTGAACCTGACCAACCCACTTCACAGTGATATTGTGAGGCCCCATGAGCTTCATTTGCTAGCCTGGAGACAGGCTTTCTTGAAGAGGGAAGAGAAGGCAGGACTCTTTGTTGTATCTCAAGAATGATGCTGAGAGCAAAGTAGATGTAAGGAATGTAGAATCTTGAAGAAAAAGCAGGAGTCCTATAAAGGCTGAACATCTACAAGAGGAGCTCCGAGGCATACATTTTCTCTCCTAGCTCTTGGGCAGGAGCTTGGCTATGTTACAAAAAAAGACTACTTAAAAGTCAAAGAGTGGGACACCTGGGTGGCTCTGTCAGTTAGTGTCTGACTCTTGATTTCCATTTAGTTCACAATCAGGTCTGAGATAGAGCCCCATGTCGGGCTGCCCACTAAGCTTGGAATTGGCTTCAGATTCTCTCTCTCCCTTTGTCTCTGCCCCTCTCCCTGCTCGTGTTCTCTCTCTCTCTGAAAATAAATAAAAATCTTTTTTAAAAAATAAAGCATATATACTTTTGCATGATAAAAAATGCTATCAAAATTTTAGAAAATTCAGAAAAACAGAAAAAGCTAGAAAACAACCAGAGTGCTGTTAAAAAGAACAGTCATCAACTGGCTAGACTTCCTGTAGCAAGTACTTTTACCTAACAGTTTAGTGTGTTGTTGTGTTGTTGCTATTGATAAATAGTTTTATCCTGCTGAATAGTTAATTTTTGAACCTTACTTTGTTCATCTAATATTATAGTGTAAGTATTTTTTCTTTATATCATAGATACATTGTGAAGTTTTATCTCCAATGTCTGTTTAATGTTTTACTGGCTAGATTAAACCATATATATATATATATGGTTTATACATAATTTAATCATTCTCTAGGGTTTTTTTTTTCCTATAATAAATAATGCCATACGAAGCATCTCTTCCACAAAGGATTTTTCATATAAAATCTTTTAACATAGATGTTTAGAAGACACAGGGTATGGATATTTTTAAAGGTTGTTAATACATTTTGTTCAACTGTTCTCTCAAATCTTATGCCTAAAAATGTTTCTACCCATAGATTTCAGTAATTTCATTGCCCTCTTCTCTGCTAATCTGACATTTTTAATAGGTTATTTTTTAACCTATTAAATGTGCTATACACATTTTTATGTCTCTGTTGAGCATTTTTCCATGTTATTTTCTCCTGTGAACTCTTGTGTTCATGTCCTGTCCTTGTTAATCTATGTAATATTCATGCTTTACTTATTGATCTGCAAGTTCCTTAAATATTAAAACAATTTACCCCTGTGTTGTACTTCTGTTAACATTTGTTCGTAATTTTTGGTTTACATTTAACTTGGATTATACTTTTTAAAAAGCCATATTAAATTTTAATGTGATATATTCAAATCTGTTCAACTTATGGTTTCATTGATGAATCCTAAGCTCTGATAGCCCTTTTCTTTCTAACATAGGGGTTCTCAAAGCTGGTCTAGAAACTTCTGGGAATTCTCAAGACCTTTTCAGAGGCTCTGTGAGGTCAAAAATCATTCCTGGGTAAAATACTTATTCAAAGTATAGGACAAACCAAAGGATTTTCATGTAACTGAGTAAAAAAAAATTCATTGATATTTCAGATTGCATCAAACTTTTAAGTAACTCCCACTGTTGAGTTCCAGTGAGGTATGAGAGAACAGCCATATCTTAAAGGCTTTTGAAATATTGATTCCTTTTCCAGTGACATGTCTGTGTGAGGCTGGATTTTCTTCATTTCCATGAACGGAAATAATATATCACAACAGATTGATTCCAGACACTTTTATGGGAATCCAGATGTCCTCTATTAGCAAGGTATTAGACAGGCTTGCAAAAACTTAAAATGATGCTATTCTTTTACATTTTTTATGTTTTGGAAAATATAGTTATGTTTCATAAAACCATGCTATTATTTTAAGGTATAATAGGTTTATTGTTACTTTTACTTACCAAATAAATATTATAACAATTTTTCAGTTATAGTTTCTAATAAAGTCTTTGGGGTTCTCAATAATTCTTAAGCATACAAAGTAATCCTGAGAATAGAAAGTTTGAGAACTGCTACTCTGAAAGTTAAAAAATACCTACTTTTTAGCCAATCATCCCAAACCGTATATTAATCTTTTCCCTCTTCATTGGCTTATAATGACTCATTTATTCTATATTACATTCCTATGTACAAAAGGGTTTGTTTCTGTATTATCTATCCAGTCTACTACACTGATACTGAACGTCTAGACTGACACCAGTATCACACCGTTTTATTTTATTTCATCTCATCTTAAGTGTTCTAGTTTTATACCATATTTTAATACCTTCAGAAGATATTAATACTCGTTAATCATTCATATTTTCCAACACTTTATTTATTATTTTCTGGGCATTCTTGCAGATTAATTGTGTATTAAAAGTATAAAACCTTGAAAAGAGACACAGGTAGAAGTTTAAGAGTTTTGGCAAGAAAAAGAAGGAAGAGAATAAGTCAAAGAAAGTAGATAGTATTTGTCCATTTTAATTTGTTCCAAAAATATAGAAAGGAATAAATACAGAAACAAAAATAAACAGTGAGACCATGTTCAGACTACATTAGGAAAGAGCAGTAGGAGACCACTTTCAGTCTTCACAGCAAGAAATCTGACCAGTTGTCCAACAAGGACAAAGACGAGTCTCTGCCACTACTTGACACACATGACCCCATTTGAAATGTTTTTTATAACCTAAATTTCTGGGAACCTATTAATATATTCAACAAAGACATTCTACCTGTTTTAGAAAATATATGAAGCTTAAAAGGACCATGCTGTATGAATTTACACTAAGGAAATAACGACTAATGTATACCAGGATTTGGCTATACGGATGCCCATCTTTGCACTGTTTGTAAGAGTGAACGACTGGAAGCCATACACATTCAGGAATAGGGAAATGAATTAAAAATCTATACTAGGTCTACATATTAGATTATTATGCTACAATTTAAATGATGTAGACATCATACAGAAAAATTTTGTGAGCTACTATTAATATAAAAGCAAATTATGAGAAAATTAGCATAGTATGGCCCCAGTGAATTTTTTAAAATGACAGACTATATATAAAAATCTGAAATATAAGAATACCAAAATGTTCAGAGTGGTTATCAGACTTATCAAGTTTTAACTAATCTTTATTTTCTTCTTTTAGCTTTTTTTATGGCTTCCTTCTTAAAAATAATTACCATGATTTATTTATGTAACAATAAGAAAAGGCTGTACAAGTTGTCATTTTCAAAGTTAAAGCCTCAACCCTGCTGAGAGAAGTTCACAGTGACTAGTGTATGCCTCCTTGGAAGAAAGATTGTTTTATTTTGTTTATAAAAGAAATACTAAGTACAGAAAACACTGCTGCACCTTTTACAAATATTAAGAAGATATTGTGAAAAATAAGGAAAGGTAGTTCTGAAACATTCTTGGAAGATAGCATCCTGAGCACACATCTCTGGGTTGCCTGGTCACTAAGAGAGCCACCACTAGGGCTTTGAGTAAGCCTGGATCCATCTGGGCTTCAAGTCCTCTAGGAAGAAAGTGTGAATGTGAGGAAGTGGAGGTAAGAGACTATGATCTTTTTACAATTTTTCTAATTGTTTTAGACATTTATTACTTCTAATAAAAAATTTTTATTGGGAATCTGGTGGAATTTATTATAATACTGGTGGAATTATAAAACAGTTCAGTTTTGTAAGAGGATTATACACAGTGAATGATAAATGTGCTTATTGCCTTGGACTAATAATTCACTACCAAAACATATTTCAAGAATAATCATTAAAAAATTTTACTATGCACAAAGATGTAAATAACCACCACAATAACTACAAAGGAAAACACTCTAAATTTTCAAAAGTTAGGAAATAATTAAATATTTAAGCTATCAATTCAGTGGACTATTATAAGGCCATTGAAATAAATATTAAAGCCCTGGATGCATGATAGTATAATAATGTTAAATAATGTTTAAATGGAAGATTTATATGCTATTTATACTCTGATGAAACAGGTTTCTGTCATACAAGGAGCATGTTGGATAAAGGGTCATTGTGGTTGTATATACATGAGTATATATGTGTGCGCATGTGTTTGACCTTGGGTGTTTCTTTTCTTAATATATTTTTTAAAGATCTTATTTATTTGAGAGACAGAGAGTATGTGAGTGAGGGAGAGCATAAGCAGGGAGAGGAAGAAGCAGACTCCCTGCTGAGCAGGGAGCCAGACATGGTGCTCCATTCAGGGACTCCAGGATTATGATCTGAGCCAAAGGCAGATGGTTAACCTGAGCTTGGGTGTTTCTCTTGGTAAAGTTCTTGAATAAGTAAAATTATTTTTGAAAAAATATGACATGTTTATGGCCACAACAAATTTATAATCTCCTTTAGTAAAACACAATCCTAGTAACATGAAGTTAGAAGTTCTTCAAGAACTATTTGCTGAAGGATAGAGGAGGTTTTCAGATTGCTGTATGGGGCAGTAGAATATAGTGACTGTATTAGTCCCAATGTTGCAACTTGACCAGCAATTAAGTGAGTTGCATAGAAATTTTATGGTGAAAAGCAAATAACTTTGTAACATCTTATAGTAAAATAAAAATGCAAGGAAGGAAGAAGTGGGGGAGCCTGGGTGGTTCAGTCTGTTAACCATCAGACTCTTGATCTCAGCTTAGGTCTTGACCTGAGGGTCATGAGTTCAAGCTCTGCTTTGGACTCCATGGAGCTTTTAAAAAAAAAAAAAAGATTCTACAACAAGGAAGGAAGAAATGGACTGAGTTATCCTCAAGGGTCCTACAATGAGAAGTAAAATGAAATAAACAAAAAACTAACACCCAGTGGAAAGCTCCTGCTAGTAGGGAAAAAAGAGGGCACAGAAGATTGACTTCAGGTGGTGGTACAGTAAAAGATAAAGGAAAAATAAGAGGATAATTAGTGTGGCGTGATAATAGTAAAGACAAGGTAGCATCTATTTGAAGAAAGAAGTATTGGGGTTTAAGCATAATCCAGCAAAAAAAGATAATGAATAGCATAAGAATATTAAATGTAAGGATAGCAGAAGCCAAGAAGAACACAATTTCAAAAGTACATTATGTTGACTGGAAACTGGTATGTGTATAAATAAAGGTTTTTAGTTTGGGTCTGGGAAGAAAATCTACTTATATCACAAATCTAAACTTTCTTATAAAATTACTGTGTGATTTCACATATTTAGATAATGAAATAGCACAAGCTGGGTGTTAACTTTGGAAAGGGGGATGCAGAGCTGCCATATACGAGGCAGGCTGAACAACTAGTTGAAGTCTGAGATAAAATGTATTGAAGTCACATAAACCACACCAAAGCTCACAGAAGAAAAAAAATGCAAAAGCAACAGGAAAACATATCTACAAGAATTTAGATATGAGGATTTTTATGTTTTTTTTTCTCTCTGTTTTGGTTATGGGCATAGTTTCTAAAGATGAAATGGAAACTTAAAAGGAAAAAGATTTCAGGGTAAAAAACCTGAAAAATGAGATGAGAAGGAGGAAATGAGAGAAAAAGAAAAGAATTAAGGTAAAAGAAGAGAGAAAACAGACTGCTGATTTTTCTCTTTGCTGTCTTTCACACACATACACCCACAAATAAATGTGCTAGAAATAAAGAAAGCAAAAGAAGGAAGGATGGAAGAAACAAAAGAATCAAGGAGGGAGAAAGAGAAAGGAAGGAAGATGGAGGAGAGAGGAAAGAAGAAAGGAATCTGAGTGCTCATGAGAAAGGGACAAGACAAACATAAAACATTTTTTAAGAGATTGTCATGATATAGAAACCAGACAAAACAGTACAAAAGAAAGTAAGAAAAGGAAAGAAGACTATAGATAGATCACTCTCTCTCTTCAACTTAGATGCAAAAACAAATCCTTAACAAAGTAATAGTAAACAAATTTAACAATGTATAAAAAGAATTATACATGACATTTATTCCAGGGACGCAAGTCTGGTTCAACATTCAAAAATCAATAAATGTAATCCATCACAATATGTAAAAGAAGAAAAAGCATATGATTATATCTACTGATGCAGAAAAAGCACTGGACAAAATCCAACACCAATTCATAATTAAAATTCTCAGCAAATTAGAAATAGAGGGATATTTCCTCAACTTGATAAGAAGTATCTACCAAAAACCTACAGCTAACATTTAGCTTAATGAAAGACTTTCCCCTTAAGATCAGGAATAAGGCAAGGATATTCATTGTCACTTTTATTATTCAACATAGTGCTGGACATTAGAGCCAGTGTAATAAGGCAAGAAAAAGAAATAAAAGAAATAAAGTAATATCTACATAGAAACTCTGAATAAATCTATAAAAACATTTGTAGGACCCATAAGTGCATTGAGTTTTGCAAAGTTGCAGATATAAGGTGAATCAACTGCATTTCTACAAGCAACTAATATACAATTGAAAACCAAAAATTTTGGCAGCCTGGGTGGCTCAGCCTGGGTGGCTCAGGCAGTTTAGCGCCGCCTTCCACCCAGGGCGTGATCCCGGAGACCTGGGATCAAGTCCCACGTCGGGCTCCCAGCATGGAGTCTGCTTCTCCCTCTGCCTGTGTCTGCCTCTCTCTCTGCTCTCTGTGTTTCTCATGAATAAATAAATAAAATCTTAAAAAAAGAAAAAACCAAAAATTTAAAAAATACCATTTACAAAAGCTCCAAAATAACTGTAACATTTAGGTATAAATGTAATAAAGCATGCATAGGATCTGTATACTTAAAATAACAAGATACCTACTAGCAGATAAATAACTTCTGTAATTCAGCTAATTATCTGTTAGCCAAAATGTAAATAAAACTTAATAAAAGTCCAATAAAAAATATAGTATTCAGAGTAAAAATACATTCCTCTACTAAATTGCGCCGTTATTGAACCATATCCCCTCAAAGCATATCCTTTTATATTCATATTTTAATTAATTAATTAATTAGAGAGAGAGAGAGAGTGTGAGTGGGCGGGGGGAGGAACAGAATGAGAAAGAGAGAAAAAATTTTCAGCACACTTCCCTCTAAGCAAGGAGCCTGACATGGGTTTTAATCCCAGGACCCTGAAATCATGACCTGAGCTGAAACTGAGATGGATGCTTAACCAAATGAGCCACTTAGGTGCCCCTTTTTATATGGGTATTTTAAGGTATTTAATCGATCATTTAAAAACAAAAGTTGCTAAAATCCCACTAAAACTAAATGCTGTAATTTATGCAAGACCAATTAAAGAAGCTATGTTTCCTTTAGATGTAGTAAATTGCAATTTTAACAAAATTTGGATTTTGAGGGGTCTTTTCTGTTTCTACTACTAAAAATTCTTCTTGGTTTAAATCCAAGCATTCTCAAACTGTGTATAAAAAAAAGCTAATAAAGGTGACCTATCTGGATAATGTAGACCCTACGTCAAGTCATTCTGAAAAAAAAGTTTTGTCCTGCCAGATTGATTTGCCAAATATTGAATTAAAAGTCAGTCCAATGTACGTATCTTTCATGGAGCACTTGAGAATTTTCTCCTGCTTTGTTCATAGGAAGGACCTCTCTCCCTCACTCAGCTATTGACTGCTAGTATCAGTTGCTATTATCCACAGCATTCTTGCTATCTGTTTCCATAGCTGTTATCTGTGGCCTAAAACTACCTTCCAGTTATCCAAAGAACCTTTCCTCATACCCTCAATTCCTTAACCTACTGTTGCTCAGGATTACTTACTTATTAGTTGGTTCAGCAGACTATCTAATCTACCTGGCTTGATTTTTATAGGATTATACTAATTCTGATACGGAATCACAGAGTGATTATTAAAAGGTTACTATATTTAAGCTAAAATAGTTGCCAACAGATAAATACCCATATTAATAAGATGTTGCTGCAGAACTCTGATTAGTAACCTGTTCCAGTTTCATTAGTACTGCATGGAACTTAAGGAATTATCTAATAATATATGGGCAAAATATGTCCTTTTTTTTCCCTTTGAAGGTTGATTATTTTAAAACCAAACCATAGCTCACCAGAATTTTAACCGGCTTCAGCACTTTTCTAGTAATGACCCCAGGGGCTCTTAAACGAATGGCTTCCAAAATACACCATTTGATTAGTGGGAGTTTCTTCAAGTCATCCTCAGATACTTTCATCTTATCTTTACCTGTAAAAGAATTTCAAAAAAAATTTTTTAAAGGTGGACTTAAAGAAGCCAGAAAGTGATGTTATGGAAGTTCATCAACACAAGTTAGAAGCTGCCTCTGACAGCAAGTGTTAGCACTTTTGGCATATCAAGTTTAGTAACCGAGTGCCTCTTTTTATCATTTTACTCTTACAAAGGTCAAATGTATAGCCTCAAAAATTAAATCATTGTTGATTATTTCAAGGTGCTGGACTTGGATCCAATCTTGGTCTTCATCTTCCTATGGCTATCAAATGATTAAGATAATGCCTAACAGAAAAGTTTTTCAATTTTCATTTATTTCATTCTTTCTTGTCCAAATTCTTCTTCCACTTAAGGAAGCAGCAATAAAAGATTGGAATCAAAAGCATAAAAGTAAAAGATCTGAGAAGCCATCTGCCTTCCTACTTCTACCTCTTCCCTGATGATTCATTTTTGGTTTTGCCTTTGATTTTTCAATCATACATCTCAGAAGGCCCAAAAAGAACATGAGGAAAGGGACAACACATATTTTTATATCTGGGATGATGAGCTCTCCCTCTAAACATAGGTGCATCAAACATTCCTAATGTACTATGCATACCTCAGCTTATGTTTAGATTAAAAGCACCTGAAAAAGGATTGGGGTCAATCTTTCTATGACTCAAAATATGGTTAAGGTCTTTCAGTCCAATTAGATATTTTAGTTAATGGTATTTCAAATGAAATGTATGCATTTTGAAAATTGCTTAAAACAACTCAGCTTTCTATTTGATTTTGACGGTATTGGCTTAATAAAAGTCAATAACACTGTCAGTTTAATTAAGTCAACTTTCACATTTGCTTCCCAACTGTATTGGGAATGAATGGGTAAGAGTGGAATGTAGGGTCTCCAGCCATGTCTCTCTTAGACTCTGGATAAGGCTAGTTAAAACAAGCCATGCTGCAGGAGAGGTCTAGGTGGGTGCTGCCTGGGAAATCTTATCTATCAGTATATAGGGAATTCCTGAGTAGTCAGAAGCAAACGTCTTTGATTAGTGGGACTCTGGGAACCAGGCGTTTTGGGCTATAGTTCTATTAATACCCATAGGGGCATCTATACATTCCATTCAACTGAATAAGGGCCAAGAGTTGAATTAGGCTCTACTAGGGTTAGAACAATCAAGGCTATGGGGAGGTAAGAAACAAGCACACAGTTAACTGGTACACCATGCAAGCAAGGAAACTATTCTGTGACATGTAAAATATTCTAATAAAGTTCATGTCCAACTAAAGGAAAAGCAAAAAATTCTGTGAGTGTCTTTTCCTAAAACTACAACTATAATTAGTTCTTTTCAGAGAGTAAACCTTAGGAAATAAATATTGAATTAACAAATGGTCCAATTTCAACATCAGGAGTTGAATAAGTGGATATTCCAGGCAAAGGAAAAGAGGAAGAGTAAAGAACTGCAGAAAGCATGGATATGTTCAGAAAATGACAATGGGTGTAGTGGGCCTAGAAGGTGGAGCGATTGTGATAGAACAGTGAAAGATCCACTGAGGCTATTGTAGACCATCTTCAATGCCATTCTGGAAAATGTGGAAACTAGGGAATTTGGGGACTTCCTGTTTTGGGCCAAGAGAGGATGAAAATTTCAACAATGAAATACTGATATACAGCAGTGTTCTTTTTTTTTTTTAAGATTTATTTGAGATGGAGAGAGACAGAGATAGAGACCGAGAGAGAATGGCATGGAGGGACAAAGGGAAAGGGAGAGGGAGTCTCAAACAGACTCTGTACTGAGCGCAGAGCCCAACATAGGGCTTGTTCTCACAACCCTGAGAGCATGACCTGAGCCAAAATGAAGAGTTGGACTCTCAACCGACTGCACCACCCAGCCACCCCAACAGCACTGTTCTTTATTAAAACTTTCTGCCCATTTGTTCAGACCTAAGTGACCTAATATTAAAAAGAGACAAGTGACCTTATGGACTACTTGTTTATCCTTCATAGACAGTATCTCACTAAACTTTTGCTTTCGCTTTTCCATAACAAGGATTGGAAAATAATAGGCATGCCTTCTGCATCTTCAAAACCTTAATATCACAGTTTTCCCAAATTGTGTTCTATGAAAGAACATTTGCAAGATGTCAAATGTTTAAAGCAGAAAAATGTTTTATGGCCAACCAAATAACAGGAAATGTTAACTTCCATTGGTGATTCCCTGAACACATTAGCATATAACAGGTTTTAAGAAATCCTGCAGTAGAGACAGCTATTTATACCAACATTCCCAGACTTTTTAAAACTCCCATTATCTATACAAGCATCACCAATAGCTATTTGATGAGGACACAAAAGATAATTAGCTATAGAATGGCAATGGATCCTAAGACAATCCTAAAAAAAAAAAAAAAAAAGAAAGAAAGAAAGAAAAAAAAAAAAAAAAGAAACACCAAAACCCTGGTTTTCATTTGTCTGAGCATTACCAGCACATACCATATGCCTGGGGCCAAATCTTCTAACAAGTAGTTATTGCCAGCCAAAGAAATTATTACCATCAGAAAAATATCTTGATATGCTATGGCAAGTTAATGTCACCAAAATTTTACTTCTTCATATTTTTCTCCAAGTATCTCTGTACTTTCTAAGCTATTCAGGAAACATAATTAGAAAATCCATGGTCAGAATTAGAAATTCTTTATTTGAAAAAAATGACTGAGATTGTTGCATATGTCAGAGATATCACTACTAAATCAAGCAAACAAATATTTATTTGGCACTTAGTGGAGAGTAGAGCATTGCAGAGGATATAAGAAATTTAAGTTTGAAGACAATAAAAAGACAATAAATTCTCAAACTAAAGGAAAGAAAGGGTAAATGTTTTTCCCAGTGTTAAAATGAGGAATTCTGAGGTTCTCATTTATGAGTTTATAAATTACACACAAATTTAGAAAACTAACGTAGTAAGTGTTCAATACAAGGTGGCATGTAATACTGTTACCATTATTATTACATTATTATTAGCACAAATTTAATAGTAACTCTCTAAAAACTACATGTTCCTGACCAACTTTTGCTCCATAGCTAATAAAGTGAATCTTTTCTCTGAAATCTCAGGTGGGAGAAAAACTTCAGTTTGAGAGCCTATCCAGTACTAAATAGATACCAGGTCTGAGGAAGTCTTTTAATCATTCACCCAGGAGATATTTACTGAGAACAGTTGTCCAAGAGCTGAGGATGAAGATGAATGGAAGAGTCCTGGCTCTTAAGCAGTTCACAGTCTAACAGAGAAGGCAAAGAATTAAATTAGTTAAAATGGGGTAAGTGTTACTGCATGGAAATATGCAATGTGCTGTGGTGATAGCGACCAGTCTGGGGTCGGTGAGGAGAGGCAATTGTGAAGGAGATGTCAGAGAAGCCTCTCAGAAGAAGTAAAATCAGAACAAAGGATTAGATACACCAAAATAAAGGGCATGTTTGCATATGAGGAATTCAGCTGGCTGGAAAAGAGTTCAGTGCAGGAAGTCACTAGATCAAGTGAAGTCAGTGCTCCACTGAAATCCCAGGCTGCCTACACCAGCCGAAGCCAGAGCTTGTGACAGGTGGCTCCTTTATCCAATCTCTGAATGTGACCCAGGAGTGCCTAGGTTATATTTCTGGGCCTTCTTCTCTTCTTTAGGTAGATTCTTTCTCTTGGGGATTCAAACAAATGGTTTTCTATAAATCAGTGAGCTGGTCACACCAATAATTTTATATTCTGTCTTTAATCACCTTCCTGAGCTCCGTCTTATTTTAACCACCTGGCTTCTTGATAACACTGCTTGTATGTCTAAAAGACATCTTGAAGCATGTTTTGGCCAACACAGAACTTTTCACTTTCCCCATTGAAATAAAGCCTTTCCTCCCTTGGTCTTGCCTTCACTGAAAATGGTAGCAAAATTTGTCCAGTTGTTCAAGTCCAACACCTAGGAGTCATCCATGATTCATCCCTTTCCCTTTTACTCCCATTTAATTAATCACCAAAACCTGTTGTTTCTATCTGGAAAACAGATCCTGCTTGCATTCACATGACTCCATCTCCATAGCTACCATTCTTGTCCAAGCCATCATCACTTTTCAGCTGGCCCATAGTGATAGCCACCATCATGCTCCCTGCTCCCACCTGGCTCTGCTGTAATCCTTATGTAAATCAGACCAAGTCAGTCTCCTGTGCAGATCCCTGTTTCAATGCTATTTAGAATTAAATCCAAAGTTCTTACTTTGACAAATAAGACCCCATCTAAACCTCTAATCTCATTTCACACTGAATCCTGGGTGCTGTGTGACCTTTATAAACAACCCAACCTCTTTGCCCCTCAGTTTGCTCACCTACAAAATAGGAATAAAGAAAGTATCTTCCCAGGGTGCCTGGGTGGCTCAGTTGGTCAAGTTTATGCCTTTGGCTCAAGTCATGATCCCAGGGTTCTGGGATCAACTCCCGTATTGGGCTCCCTGCTCAGCAGGGAGTCTGCTTCTCCTTCTGCCCCTCACTTATGTTTGCTCTGTCTCTCTAGTGTTCTCTCTTTCTTTCTCAAATAAATACAATCTTAAAAGAAAAAAGTATCTGCCTTACATGGTTGTTGTGAGGATTTAAAGAGTTAATACATGTAAAGTTCTTACACCTATGACTGGCACATGGCAAAAACTTAATAAATGTTACCATCATTATCATTATTATTTCTTTTGCCTGATTTCAACTGTTTTGAAAGCCTAGTTCCTTCTTATCTTTCAGACCTCTGCTAAAATATTTTCTCCTCAGGAACCCCTTTGCTTACCAGCTAATGTCTCCCAAATCACTATCATGTCATTCTGTTTCCTTTATAGATCCTGTTAATATATGAAATAATTTGGTTTATTGTTGATGGTTGGATATGATTCCATGTTTCTCACAATCTTGTTCTTCCTATTTTTTGATGTATCCCTAGTGTCTAGCACACTGCCTGACACATGGTAGGCACCTGATAAATTTTTATTGAATGAGTAAATGGATAAATGTCTAAAATAGTGGAGGGGGAAACGAGTTAAGAAGCTTTTATTTTGTGTAACAACAATGGGAGTGATGCAGAGGAGAAGCCAATTTTAGAGACATTTCTGAGAATGTGAGAATCTTTAATAAGAATGTGCTGAGATCTTTGTATATGCTAGACCAGTAGTTCTCAAACATTAAGCATACTTCAGCATCATCTCGGAGGCCTATTAAAACACAGATTGGAGGGCCTTGCCCTCAAAGTTTTCAATTCAGTAATTCTGAATTGGGCCTAAGAATCTGCATTTCTGGCAAGTTCTCAGGTGCTATTGATGCTGCTTGCCCAGAAACCATACTTTAAAAACCACTGTGCTAAACTGAAGGAAATAGAACAAATGCTTGAATTTTACTAAATAATCTGGGTTTTAAACAATTTTTGTTACTAGTTTTTAAATCATCTCTTTAAGACAATGGAGGGAAACATACTTAGCGGGCAAAAAATAAGATTAAAATCAGAAATTCTGGGTGGATACATAGTTGACCACTGAACAATGCAGGGATTAGGGGTGTTGACTGCCCTCCCACCCCCTCTGCCATCAAAAATCTATGTAATAACTTTTGACTCACCAAAAGTTTAACTACTAATAGCTTACTATTATTTTAAAGATCCATCCATTCAATTTAAAGAGAGAGAGAGAGAGAGAGAGAGAGAATGCACATGCATACAAGATGGGGGAGGCACAGTGGAGCTTGATCTTACAACCTGGAGACCACGACCCCAGCCAAAGCCAAGAGTTGGACGCTATACCAACTGAGCTACCCAGGCCCCCCCAACTAGCCTACTGTTGACTGGAGGCCTTATTGATAACAGTTGATTAATACATATTTTGTATGTCACATATAATGTACTGTATTCTTAGAACCAAGTAAGCCAGAGAAAAGAAAATGCTATTAAGAAAATCATAAGGGGGGGATCCCTGGGTGGCTCAGCGGTTTGGCGCCTGCCTTTGGCCCAGGGTGCGATCCTGGAGCCCCGGGATTGAGTCCCACTTCGGGCTCCCGGCATGGAGCCTGCTTCTCCCTCCCTCTGCCTCTCTCTCTCTCTCTCTCTCTCTCTCTCTATGTCTATCATAAATAAATAAATCTTTGAAAAAAAAAGTTAAATTAAAAAAAAAAGAAAATCATAAGGAAGAGAGAATATATTGATAATATTGTACTGTATTTAGGAATACCATAAGTTTACATCATTTGTTTATAAGATGAATCATCTGTCAGTACCTATATCAATAGTCTAATATATTTATTTTAAAAAATTCATGTACAGTTCAAGCCAGTATTGTTTAAGGGTCAACTGTATTGACAACAAAAGTCACTAGCTTTTTACTAACATAAAAGTATAAGATAGCAAAGGCATTTTATTTCTTATTATGAATGCTAAAACTAAATTATGTGATAGCTAATGCTGATTGAACTTTTAATTGGCCAGGATTTCAGAACTGGCCCAAAATTTTATCATTTTTAAATGGTAAAAGATACTATCTTCATCTGAACAAGAATGCCAGTGTACCTTCTGGAGGTCATTGACTTGAGCTTGCATGTAGCCATATATTTAGGTCCTGTTCTTCTTCTCCCTTATTTGAGGCCACAGCCAAGGGCATGCGCTGGCAAACTATGGCCAGCAAGCCAAATCCAACTTGCCATTTATTTTTGCAAATAAAGTTTTATTAGAATACAGCAACACTCATTTGTTTATATATTGTCTAGGGCTGTTTTCATATTATAATGGCAGAGTTGAGTAGCGGTGACAGAGACCTTATGTTCCATAGAGCCTAAAACAATTACTATATGGCATTATACAGAAAACGCTTGCCAACTCCTGAGTAATAGGCACCAAGGGAAAAAGCTGCTGGCATGCTCCTCTTTGTACTTCCTATTGCTCAGAAGTCTGGTGTAATTCCAGCTTTTGAATTTTACAAGTACTATAAATTCTGTGTGATCTTTATTACACATATCTTTTATATAACCAAGTCAAGTGGACAATGGCTAGCACAGAATCTGAATAATCCCGTAATATATGGCTGCTTTGTGTGGAAAAGAGGAACTATCTTTTAGGAAAAGAAATGTCTTTGTTTAAAATATACTGTACTATAATGGCCTCCAAGGGCACATGGACACAATAATGTTAAAGAAAACAATTTTCTGATACTTCTTATGTTTTTCTAAAATTGGTCTATGTTAGAAAAGGCTGTGGTTCAGTTCTCTTTCCCTACCTCCCTAATATAATCAACTTTTCCTCACTTGATAAGAGTTTGCCTCTCAGTCATCTTGATATTCACACTGGTGCATTTTCTCTGCAGTAAAGAAATCTCTTGAGAGCCAAACAAAAGGGCAAATAGAGAACATATCATACCTAAAGGAGAAGCCCTTGAAAGCAAAGCAAAGCAGGCACAGAAAAGAAATACTGAAAGCAGACAGGTCTTATTTCATCTCTGTCCACTAGCACTTGCATACAAACCATATAGCCTGTTTGCATGTCTGACCACACATGTCTATCTTAGATTTCAAAAGTGAGATAAGTATCAGACTAACACATATTAACATATCTATTTGTTTTTTTTAATATTTTATTTATTCATGACAGACACAGAAAGAGAGAGAGAGCGAGGCAGAGACACAGGCAGAGGGAGAAGCAGACTCCATGCAGGGAGCCCGACGCGGGACTCGATCCTGGGTCTCCAGGATCTCGCCATGGGCCGAAGGCGGTGCTAAACCGCTGCACCACCCAGGTTGCCCAACGTATCTATTTGAATTGAATTAACAAAAATAAAACAGACCTTTTCCATTTAGAAAACAAGTTGGATTGGTTGATTAATTTGATAATAGGAACTGGCTTAGGGAATTAGGTTATAAGGCAGTCATTTTCCATTACTAAGCAAACTAAATCTATAATTTTTGATAATTAAATATTTTAAACAGACTAAAAGCATGAAGCAATATACCAGGAATGATATTCTTTGAAGTACTGAAATGAAGGATAATAAATTTTATACATCAAATTAAAAATGCATAAGGGGATCCCAAATTCTTTTAGAGTATATTTGAGGAAAGAAAGGGAGGAAGAAAGATAGGAAGGAAGAGAGGGAGGAAAGAGGGAAGGAAAAAGCAAGAAAGGAAAGGGGAGAACAGAAAAGAAAGAAAAAGGAACAAAGAAGTAAAGAAAACCACTGATTAATGGCATGCATTAAAAGATGAATCCCTATGGTACAAAGCCTAAATGTCCTTGGTGAGACAAAGGGAGAGTCTGTGGCTCTGCACAGGAAATAAAGAACTAGAATTGCTGGAGTCTTCAAGGTAGTAAGACAAGACAAGGCTGGAGATTGGAGAGAGAAGGGACCCAGCTACATGGCAAGTGACCGGTTACCTAATATGAGGAAAATTCTTTAGAGCAATGGTAGATAAGACCTTTAAGAACATAATATTCAACTTTATGTCAAATACTCAATTTTAAATTGTTTCTGGCTGGAATGTATTTTTCTCTTTCCTTGTTCCATATTTTTAATATTTTGAAAAGTTTGCCAAGACATAGCTTTATGTTAACACTTAAGGAAATAAAGATCTGGATGATACTCAGTGAGGCAATGCAACACCAAAAAGGGGCAAAACATGCAGAAGAGAAAAAACAATGGGAAATGAAAAATCAGCAAAGGCAAGAGCCAGGAGTCAAAAGTAAGCTACACGATATAGAAGCCTCCACCTCTTGCCGCCTCCTCCATTCTTCCCTCCAAGGATTCCTAGAACACAGAGAAGGGTTTTGGACCAATTTCACTTTTATCTTGAAAACCAAGATGGCCCTTGTCAAATGGATGCTACAAATAAATTCACAGTGACCTACAATTCAGTTTTTAAATCTTTTTTTAAAAGTATTTTCTCTATTTAGAGAATCTACCTTAGACAAACAATCCCTCTATTTTTTTTTCTATTTTACTGCAGCTATAGGGTACAGAAAATAAATATTTTTCTGCTTGATCAAGGATAGATAATTACCAAGGGCCAGGATTTGTATTAAAAATCAGATCTCTGTGTTTACAAAGTGACCTAACTATAATAAGACAGGCATAATTCTGGCCTAAAGAGTTTGGACTCCAAGAATAGTGAAGTTTCTGAGCAGCTTTAAAAAATAATAAGTAAATAAATATTTTCCTTATTAAAATAATTGAATTATAAAGTGCAAAAGTGTTTTGTATTATATAACAGAAACAAAAGTTTGAGTTCAAAACAATATTTAAAGTTTAATATGATATATAAGTTGTTGAAAGAACCTTCTAGGTCCAAGATGGAGCTGCTGCTCCTGCTCAGAAACTCAGATAACTTTCATGTTCCTGTAAATGCTCCACTTGGCCAGAAACACATTCCAGTTGGCCAATCCCCTAATGTTAAGCCATGTCTAGGCTCTATACTTATTATTTTCTTATTTCTTTTTACCCAAACAAGGTTGATTATGTGGCCTCAGAATATTTTCTATTTGTCTCTTACTGGTTCTTTATTCTTTATCCTATAAAACCTTCCTGCCTCCCATCCCATTTTGCAAAAAGGAGATGGTCCATTTCATGAAGTAGTAAATAAGGTTTGTTTTTATCACCTAAATTGTCTTCTTTAATAATCTTTTAAACAAAATGTAGAGATACAGAGTACTCTTGGAAAATAGATGTTCTGATAAAATATTTTTAGTTTTTCAAAACCCAGTATGATGTTGGACAAACAAGGTAGTATTCTGGGACCAGATAAAGGAAAAGAAAAGGAAATATGCTAAGTTTTGAAACAACAGCATTAGGTTAAAGACTTTTCTTATTATAACTCTTAGAAATGACTCTGTACCCATACTGTGCATATTTCAATGCACATCTGTGGTTTGTTCTCCCAGCATTTTGACTCTAAAAATAGACTGTTCACTGGAAGATTGCCAAGGTAATCATCAAAAGAGCTAGAGCTTAACAGAGACTGGGACCAGTACAGAAGACAACCAGGGAAAAAGCTATGGATGATTTGGGGTAAAATTCAGAAACGATCTGTTTAAGTCTTGGCATAAATGCAATAAAGGTCAAACCACATCTTAGGATATTTGAAACCAAATAAAAGAAAGGACGATTTTTCTATGCAGAAACAGTAAAACATTTCTAAAATATTTATGGTTTGGGGATTCCATAGGCATCATGGCAAGCATGTTACAACACAGTGAATCATACCTGTGAAGCAGGTGTCATAGATTGGAATTCTATTACTTTAGCCATTAATTCACTCAATATAAATTTGCTTCCTATCTATTATGTGCAGTCCTACCATAGATGCTGTAACAGACAGGAAGAGAATAACACTAATTTACTGACCATCTAATGTCACAAATACTTTGGACTACTTCATTTATTCCTTGTACTTACCTGCCAGCTTTCAATCCTCAGAGATAACGTGCCCTAGGAGACAAGCTTGAACATACTAGAGCTCCTTTCAAACCTCTGTCCATTCTTGAAAGCCCTTGCCCCATTTACAGTGACCCACCAGTTCCCTTAAGAGGAGAAAGGGAAGAAAGGAATGAGAAAGACACAGTCATTGCCCTAAAGGAGTTTGCACACAAGGACACAAAACAATATCTGCATATAAATTATGATAATATTAGTTTCACAAGAGAGGATGCAAGCGGCAGAGGTGTTCATCTCTTGCCTAAGGCTGGGCTTTCGGCTAAGCCTGGAAGATGAGTAGGGCTCATTCAGGGAGAAAGAAAAGCAACTTAAGTTCCAAAATTAATCATAAAACTATGATTTCTTGGACTTAAAAAGGAACATGACTCAAACGGAATCACTAAAGTCAGTTGTTCTTTGTAGCTTCTCTGACTCCATAATATTTCAAGCCCCTTCTCATTATGCGCACACACACACACACACACACACACACGCATGCATGCATCCAAAAACAGTAAGTAAACAAATACATAAAATATAAAAATTCTGTTTCTATACTTCAGGAATAACATTACATAAAGATCTAACTAAGAATTTTGGGGAAATAATCCAGGTTTTGACAGAAATGAAGGCGAACAGTAGGCATTTGCTGAGTCATTCAGACCTTCTGAGATATAATTCTGAGGAGTCTGAATCAGAAGGTAGGGTTGCAAAGTGGGGTTGAATACTGAGGAGGCCCTGCGCTCCTCCACAGTGAAAAACAGGCGTATTTACTGGCCAGGGACACTTGGAAAGATGATGAGAAGCAGATCATAAATTCCCACGCAAACATAAAGAATGCATCCCTACACAGTCCACCACCTCTTTCTTTTGAAAGCATGGATTCTCAATTCTGTTTGCTCTTCTATGCTGGGAGATCACAAATGTTGTCTTTCCATATTCATGGAGCTGCTTGTTTAAAGTGTTTGAAGCTCAGGTGTGTACAAAAGGTCACAGTACACATGAAGGACAATGAACCTGGGACAGAAATACATGAGGCAAAGGTTGAAAAGTAAAGAAACCCATGTAATAACCTTGAGCAATGACTCCTACCAAAATGGGATCAAGAAATTTGCTTCCCAAACTTTATAATGATTTGTTTAAAAAGAAATATCAAATAACAAATGCTAGTGTTCACTTTAGATTTATTTGGGGAAATTATATAACAGCTTTGAAAAGAATACAGCATTTCTAAAACTACTCAAAAATAATAAAGCACTGACATCAATTGCTGACAGAAAATAAGAGCAGGAAACAAGTTTTCTGGCATGTTTTCTCAACCAGGGACCTCAAGATAAGCTCCTGAAAAAAAGATCAGTTTTTACAGAAAAGACCCAAAACTAAAGAGAACTAATAAATAATTTACAGTATCCTAGAGGGGAAAAGAAGTATCTTATATCCATTCCTTCACTTCAGGAATTTTAAAAACTTTAATAGGATAAATTATGTTCAAAAATTCTATTTTTAGCCTCTAATTTACTCCAGGAATATTTTCTTAGATTGACAAAATTGCTCTTGTCTTCCCAGGAGAAACCTATATTCACTAGGAAAAGTTAGCATATCTCAAGTAGAATAAGAGTAGATAAAATGTCCTGAAATAGATAATACTATTTATAATGGGTTTCTATATCAGATGACCCTTTAACAGTAAGGTAGTAAGAATGTGCTAGTTACAGATTTCTGGAAATTTTTAGTGAGATGAAGATTTGTTTGAATGTAATACAGAAAATCAAGAGCAAAATGAGAGTAGATGAAAGATTATGAAGTATATGGTAGTCTACAAAGTGCTTTTAGTTCACCACAGTTTCCTATAAATTCTTTATAAATATAGTTTCTCCAATAGCTGTAGGCTTCTAGAATATTAATTCATTGCAAATGTTGATAGTTTTTTTTTAAGAGAGAGAGAGAGCATGTGAGTGAGCAGGGTGGGGGGTAGCAGAGGGAGCGGAAGAGAGAATCCCAAACAGGCTCCACAACCCAGCACAGAGCCCGATGAGAAGTTCGACCTCACAATGGTGAGATCATGATCTCAGCTGAAATCAAGAGTCAGACGCTCAACCAAGTGAGCCCTCCAGGTACCCCACAAATGTTGATAGTTCAAACTTTTGCCTCAAGAATGTGAAACAATTTTTAAAATGATTTTTTCTTATAATTTTCTTTTTAGTCTTGAAATATCATGAATTTGCTTGTTGGCAAAAGGAAAATAAATAAGGATTGTGCTCATCAATTTTCCCCTACCAATTATGTTCTTTTTTGTTTCAGTAGCTTTATAAAAAGTTTTAATATTTGGTAGGACATATCATATTACTATTTTATAATTTCAGTAATTTTTATTTACATTTTAAATAAAAAATATTTAAGTCATTTAGCTAATTCCTCCCACCCCAAATCCATCAGAATTCTCATTAAAATTGACTAAATACATATGAACTTGAAAAGGGTTAGCATTTTCATGATATTAAATATTTCTGTCCAGGAACATGTGTGCTTTTTTCTTTATTTAGGTTGTATTTTTTAAAACTATATTTTTTATAAAATGTTATAAGTCCTCTATATAGGTCATGTCCTAACCCAATTTCTTTATACAAGAAAAATATCACTTAAATGAACAGGAAGGACAGATGCCAAATAAAAAGGAAGGCTTAAAAAAAAAAAGGCATCTTAAGGCACTGGTAGTAGATACAGATGAGAAAGCAAAGAATCTTCTGAGAGATTGTCCAGAGATTCTGGGAATGTGAGCACTAGGAGTTTTAGGGTTGTGGCTGGAGGCTGGCAAACCACAGCTTCACTTTCCCCTTCTAGCCACCAGCTTCTTCCAAACTCTGAGTGATTTTGGAGCTTCCAGCTCTGGTTCTTTTGATTTTTCCAGGGGTAAACATCAGTTTTGGCATCTGAAGGATTTTAAATAAAATTTTATTACCAAAGAGGCATGTTCCTATCAATGGGAAAGCCAGGCTGATGCATCCAGTCTCTGGACTTCAACCTAGCTGCATAAGAAAGAGCCTTGGGCCTGGAGTACTCCTCACCAGGAAATAAAGAGCCCACACAGCCATGCTGGTCCCACCTTGCGTGGGAACATCCTCCCTTGTTTCAGGCACAGTGAATGCCCCTTTGTCTCTGCTTAAAGCATGTGCAACCTATGGCATCTGGCCAACCTCACTGTTTTATCTGTCCTTCCAAGGGGAGAGGGCACAAGATCCCTCCTACTGAAGCACAAGAGGGATAAGCTAGGGAGAGATCCACTGGCTGTGAGGGACCTATATATACTACCGAGGCTGAGTTTGCTGTCTCTTCTCTATGTAAAGGAAGTGTTGTTCACTGCACTGTGGTTTTCCTAAAGACTCTGATACCAAGCTGCAATGGGCAGAAGCGCTTATTAGAATCCTGCTCTGGCATCGATAACCAGTGCACCGTACTCTGGCTGACATCTATTGAAACATTAGCAGCAATAACTTTTTGGAAGCAGCCTCTGCTCAGTGACTTCAGTTTGACATTTATAACCATAGACTGACTATCCTTGAAGGAGGACTGAGAAAGATACCAAGGAGGGGGTGCCTAGGTGGCTCAGTCAGTTAAGCACCTGACTCTTAATTTCAGCTCAGGTGGTGAGCTCAGAGTCATGAGATTGAGCCCTGCATCAGGCCCCACCACTCAGTGGGGAACCTGCCCTCTCCCTCTGCTCCTCCCCGCTGCTTGTGCTCCTTCTGTAAATTAAATAAATAAATATATATATTTTTTACAAAGAAAGATACCAAGGAATGCAGTGTTGTTTAGAAGAGGTTATTATTACTGATAGAAGAGGTTATTATTACTGATGTAAGACCAGGAGTTGATAACCAACAGAGTTCCCCCCCATCCTTTCTTCCATTACATACACATATAAAAATACCTCAAATCCCATTCTATCATCTTTTTTTTAAAGATTTATTTATTTATTCATGAGAGACAGAGAGACAGAGAGAGGCAGAGACACAGGCAGAGGGAGAAGCAGGCTCCATGCAGAGATTCTGATGTGGGACTCGATCCCAGGTCTCCAGGATCATGTTCTGGGCTGAAGGTGGTGCTAAACCACTGAGCCACCTGAGCTGCCCCCATTCTATCATTTCAAGAAAAAAATTTTTTTTAAAGATTTTATTTATTCATGAGAGACACACACAGAGAGGGTCAGAGACACAGGCAGAGGGAGAAGCAGGCTCCTTGCAGGGAGCCTGATATAAGACTTGATCCCAGGACCCCAGGATCATGCCCTGGGCTGAAAGCAGGAGCTAAACCACTGAGCCACCCAGGCGTCCCTCAAGAAAAGTTTAATGCCATTGTACCAAGTCAACTATATGATTCTTCTCTGAAAAAATAATACTTTGTGTTATTTCCAGAAATATTTCTTTCGTATAATGAAAAAAGGTTATCAATTTCCGTATTTACTGGAATATGAAATGAAGCCTGCTTTATGATTACAGTGACTTTTTCAAGGAATAAAAGACACAGTCCAACTGATAATAAATATAAGGGAGATACATTGACTAAAGAAAACAATAGCCAGTAGATGATAAAATGTTAAATATATTTTGACCTACAAATACTCTTTATTTGTAAACTCTACATAAGGATTCTGAATTTTTAGATGATGTTTTCTGGAGAGATGTCGAACCGACCTCAAGGCCTTTACCTTAGTATTTTCTAAAGGGGAAGAATAATTATCCAAATTCCTGAATCATCCTCTAACAGAACACATTGAAGAAAGAGCCACGTCAGAATGAAAAATGTAGAGGATAAATAAAGCAGATGAGCAGTGCCCACCGAATGAGATAACAGAAGACTTAATAAAATGAGATGCACCAGAGTAGGACCTGTCTCCAAGCTTGTAAATTTGAACAGGATATCAAATTATCTACAGCTATCTGAGGGATCTCTTTCAGCCTGTTGAAGCTAGGCAATAAAAGAGAGAGTGACTTCACATACAATCTCCTGAGTTAGCGCATCAGAAGACACACATCAGGTATGAAAGGCAGAAAATGCTAGAGGAAACATAGCCACCTGGGAAATCTTTCATGGGCCAGAAATCTCGTGTGCAAGTTTCACCCTGGCTTTTATGTCTCAGGTAGGGATTGGAAACAAGTTGTGAGTTTTAAAGTGAGACCATCTTGTCTTTAAGGTCAAGGGGAAAAGAAGGCAACAAATTATATGTTTAGAATGGAACAGAAGAGTTCCGGATGGGATGTCCTGCATTAATAAATACTTTCTTAGGTAATCGATGTATGGTCTTCAAGGTTGATGAATAAAAAACAGTTTGTGAAAAACTCCAGCATAACTGAATGTCTGCTGGGTCCATTCCAGTATTTAAAAAAGTTGGGCTAGCATGATATCACCCAAATGAGTACCTGGTGTTATATGCAACTAATAAATTATCCAACGCTACATCTGAAATTAAGGGTATACTATATGTTGGCCAACTGAAATTAAATAAAAACATCAAAATAAAAATTGGGCTAGCAAAGGAAAACAGGCTATGCAAGAAATTTCCCATATGATGTTACTGCCTCCAAAACCTCGTATTAAGTTCATATTGTCAAGCAACCAGTGGGAGTTAAATTTTGTAATAAGATAACTTTCTTCTATTCATGACTCCATTGAAGTGCTCTTGGCTCTGCCACTTGATCTCTTTTCTCAATATTCTGGGCAACAAAGAACTAAGAATCTATCAGAGATACAACGTTGACTATCAGTCACTGAACTCTGCAGGTTGCAGAGGGGATATGAGAGGAAGCTTCTTCAGTTAGTTGGAGGGATTTAGGTCTTTGATATGTCATGAATGGAATCCTCCAAGAATGTTGTCATTGGTTGGCAAGATAGTATTGAGGCATATTCAAGTGGAGGGAAGTTGTATACAAATTATAATATAGGTAATATAATATATAATATATATAATATATAATATAATATAGGTAAGAAGTGACTATACATAAGGTTTCAAGAATAAATGAAAATGTTTAAATGCAATGAAGTAAAACTGATGAACTAATTAAAATAATACAAACAACATCGACTTTGCCTAGACATCACCACAGGTAGAACTTCAATTATCACTCTGCTAGTTTTTTGTATTTATTTATAATTAAAAAAAGAGACAGAATCTTTTCTCATCAGTGTATGGTGAGTGTAGCCATGTAAGTCAATGTCACCACATAATAGCAACTGGCCACTCAAAAGTGTCAGTGTCAGTACATCTCCAGTCAGGATTGCTGCTAAATCACAACACAATGATTGGCAATGAGCAAATTTTCTCCTGTATCCAAAGTCACACTATTAGTGAGTGGCCAGAATGAAACTCATGAATCAAGTTCCTGACTGTAAGCCAGTGAAAATCTGGTAATGTACCTTTTACAATGCACAAATGATAACTTTATGTAATACAGGGATCATTTCTATGTAGGTGCATTTCTATTAACTAATTTGGTTCCTTGTATATGGACATAAAATTGTATTAATTTTTCCTTTAAATAAACACACAGCAAAACTGAATGGAAAAAAAAGCTGTTAATGTTCCCCTAGATTAAAAAGAATAGGTAGAAAGGGCCAATACAACCATCTAAAAATTTCAGCTGCATTCTTATTTGTTTTATTTTTAAGATAAGAATGACCCTCTCCTGGCGGGCAGACATTCACCATGGGAGTCCAGAATTAGAAAGTAAAATTGCTTTATAATAGTCTAAACAGGACCCAAATGTTAATGCCTGAGATTGCTTTTGGTCAGTTGCCCATAAATCTGACTGTTTATGCTGCGCTGGTTAATCTTTTACGACCCAGTAGTCCTTTAGTAGTTATCTTGAAAATACAAAGTAATGAAGCTAAAAATGCAAGAAGCATATCAACATGTATTCCTACACTTTAAGTAAAATAAAAAAGAGAAGTAAATCATCATGGTAGGTCAATGGAATGACATTTACATTAAAATGCAAATACCTAAATAAAATCAAATATGGCATAGTACATAGTTTAATGTTAAAGTAAAAATATGAATAATTTAGCTTTCTTCTTAGAATAGTTCAGCAAAGTTCAATAGACAAACCCCTATAGGAAGTAGAAGAGATTAAGAAAAAAAAATGTTCCCTTTGTTTATCAAAACACATACAGCAAGTTGGTTCCAATGGCAAGTGTGCAAATTTTTAAATAAACAGATAAAGAAGATGAACACTTGTCTTTGGTTAACACAAAGGTGTGTCAGCTAATGATCGCACTGTTTTTTAAAATTCATAGTTCATATACGTATGAAGTTTCATGAGAAAAGTGAGAAGACAGCTGTACTTTGCTTTCCTGGAATCCATTAGCAAGGGGTCATCTCACCTGGAAACAGGTAAGGGATGCACAGGTACATGTACATAGATATATACAGATATAAAGTACATGGTTATATTGATGAAATGTATTTATATTTATAAAAGTATATTGATACAGTCATCTAATAAATATGATAATTTCCTATACTCACAAACATATGTAAAGATATATTACCCATACATGTTGATATTTATCAGTTTTGACTACGCAATGTCTGAATCCTATGTTTCGACTGAAGCCTGCCTGCCATCATGGAGTCAGGAAACCAGGTTCTTGCTTTCCTTGCCACTCTTGAAGCTAGGATGTTTCCATGAAGGAAAGATTGCCATTCAGATCAACCAACCCAGGCTTTGAGTCAAGAGTTAGTAATATAAAGGAGTGGAGTCTGAAAAAGGTTTCTCTGGCAGCGACTGCAATTTCTGCAGGATTAAGTTTCCTAAGACATACGGTCATCAGCATCTTGTGCCCATGGCCACAACGTGCTTAGCATTAGTGGCAGAATTGTGCTGGCCACACCAGGTCTGCAGCCTGATCTGGAGCAGGATTTCAGGCGGTGTCTCCTCCAAGCCTGGCTGTCCAACCCTCCCATAAATTCTGTGAACTCATCACCTTTAATAATCTGGTGTTTTACTAAATCAGCTATAATTAGGGTCTGTAGCTGCCTCTAAGAAACCTTGCTGATAGATTATAGGGGTAACCAGAGTGACTAACGTGGAAAAGAAAGTAGGAATGACAAAGTTCAGCTATTGGGAAAGTGAGTGGAGCCACAGGAGGGGAAGGGTTGTGATCTCCAGTGGTGGAAAGAGGGGCTCAAATGAGGGACAGAAGACACATCCACCAGGATTTTCTACTGCTATCACCTTGCATTGAACTTTTTTTTTTTTTTTTTTTTTTTAAGAAAGGGAGGGTGGAAGAGAGTCATAGAGAGAATCTTAAGCAGGGTCCACACCCAGCACAGAGCTCAATGCAGGGACCGATTTCACAACTCTGAGATCACGACCTGAGCCAGAATCAAGAGTCAGATGCTTAAACCACTGATCCACCCAGGCATCCCTCAGTGAACTTTTTACATCTGAAATATCCATGCATTGGGGGCAGAGGTTAGGTGAAAATGGAAGTCTGGAAGCCATGATTCTAGCAGGTTCCTGCAGGGATGGAAACTAGGAAGGACTAGGCATACACTTGTCAAGAGAAGAAGGGAAAAATGTCAGTGGAAATGAAAGCCATGACATCTCCTCTTCATATAGTCCTAATATGGTAAATCAAGTTATTTCTCATTTGTTAGAAATATGCTCACATTCTTCTCTGGATAAAATGCCACAAAATGCCACTGATGATGTTGATCTAAGAAAATTCTGTGAGAACACAGTGAGGCCACACCTGTGGCCTCTGATCCCAACCAGCTCTTCCTCTAGATACTTGCTTGTCTAACGTCTAAACATCTTCAAGTCCTTGCCTGAATCTCACCTGCCATAAGGTCCACTCTGATCCAGCCACTGAATGCTACCACCTGATCCCCTCTGCTCTGCTCTGATTTCTTGCTACACAGCATTGGTCACTATCTAATATTTTACGGATTACTTGTCCGTTACACTTATTGTTTTTTTAGATTCAAATTTTTTATTTAAATTCAATTAATTAACATATAGTCTATTATTAAGTTTCATAGGTAGAGTTCAGTGATTCATCAGTCTTTTATATAACACCCAGTGCTCATTACATCCTGTGCCCTACTTAATGTCCATCACCCAGCTATTCCATCTTCCCACTCGCATCCCCTCCAGCAACCTTCAGTTCGTTTCCGAGAGTTAAGAGTCGCCTCTGGTTTGTCTCCTCCTCTGTTTTCATCTTATTTTATTTTTCCTTCCCTTTCCCCTATGTTCATCTATTGTTTCTTAAATTCCACATCTGAATGAAATCATGTGGTATTTGTCTTTCTCTGACTTATTTTGCTTAGTATAATACCTTCACATCATTGTAAATGGCAAGATTTCATTCTTTGTGATGGCTGAGTCATATTCCATTTCCATATTCCATATTCCATTTTATACCACATCTTATTTATCCATTCATCTGTTGAAGGACATCTGGGCTCTTTCCATAGTTTGACTCTTGTGGACACTGCTATTGTCTGTCTCCCCTACCAGAATGTAAGCACCAAAATGGAAGTAATTTTTGTTTTCTTGCATATCCCAAACTCCTAAAATAGTTGTTGGCACATAATAGGAGCTCAATAAATATTTGTTCAATAAGGGGCGCCTGGGTGGCTCAGTGGTTCAGCATCTGCCTTGGGCTCAGGCCATGATCCTGGGATCAAGTCCCACATTGGGCTCCCCGCAAGGAGCCTACTTCTCTCTCTGCCTATGTCTCTGCTTCTCTCTGTGTGTCTTTCATGAATACACAAATAAAATCTTAAAAAAATATATTTATTTGATGAATGAATGGATATGGCTTAGGTGAAATAAAGAGGAGGCAGGGTCCACACCCAGATGAGATGGTGAGACGACAAAAAGCCTCCAAGGTCACATGAAGACTCTAGATTTTATTCTGAGTGAAATGTAAAGCCACTGGATGATACTGAGTACAGAATACCTGAACGCGATAGATCAAGGGGAAAAAGCCAGTGGAGAAGTTAAACCTGCCAAAGGACTGATGATTAATGGAAGAGAACCTCAGAGGTCATTAATTAGAGATCCACATGTTCAGGTGTCCTTGGTCAGAAGAAGGCATAGGTACACAAAAAGGAAGGATGATTCTACACATGAACCGCAAACCAGCTATCTTTTATGGTATTTATTATCAGCCACCATTTTTGGGGTGGGGAAAATTACACTGTCCTGACAGTTATATTTGTTTTAGAAATCAGCTTGGTTATGAACATGATACTTATAATTTTTGACTCAAGAATGAAGTACATAGTTTAGAAAATACTTTTTCTAATCTACAAGTTTACTTGTGTGTGACGTCCTCTAAAGGCATCAAAACTGAATCACATTTAGTGGTACATTTACACTAAAGAGCATAACAGAAAGAAAATGAAGAATGTTTTAGAGGGTATTCAAGGGGCCACCTTGTTTAGATTATTACACTGCTTGCAAAGATGGATCAAATAATCAGGCTATGGTTTCAGGCTCAGGGGTATGAACATTACTCCAAGAATATTTTCTGAGTACACATGTAATATAATTAGCAGTGAGCTTTAGGAAGATTAATATGTTAGTGACTTGGAATGGAATTAAGCTGGAAACTGGACCTCAGCATGTTAATTCAGGCATTCAGAGTATAATTTTGAAATAAGATTTGGTAATTTGTATTATCAAATCCTGAGCCAAACCAATACTGGTTCAAATTGTAGTTCTATCACTTACTAGTTGTGTGGTCTTGGTTGGTTACCTAATTGGTACATCACTTACCTCATGTTTAAAATGGGGATAAATAATAACATTTAGGAGGGATGATTCAAGGATTAAGTGAGTCAATAAGAAGAGCACTTGGAACAGGGCCTGGTACTTTTAAGTGCTATCTAAGTGTTAGCTATTATTGTTGCTATTATTTCTACCCCTTCGGATGATGTTAGAAATACTTCCATGCTATATTTCTGCTGCATTCAGTCCCTTTAAAGGGATGGCCAGCTGATATAAAATAATTCAATCATTCCTGTAAACATTCAAGAAAACTATGATATTTAAATTTTTTTAAAAAAATTTAGAGACACAGAGAGAGAGCGCACATGCATGTGCACAAGAGTGGGGAGGGGCAGGGGGAAAGAGAAAGACAGAATCTCAGCCAGACTGTCCACTGAGCACTGAGGCCGGGCAGGGAGGCTCAATCTCAAGACCCTCAGATCATGACCTGAGCCAAAATCAAGAGTAGGACACTTAACCAATGGAGCCACTCAAATGCCCCGAAAACTATGATATTTTTTTAAAAAAATTTTTTTAAAGATTTTATTTATTTATTCATGAGAAACAGAGAGATACAGAGAGAGGCAGAGACACAGGCAGAGGGAGAAGCAGGCTCCATGCAGGGAGCCCGACATGGGACTCGATCCCAGGTCCCCAGGATCACACCCCAAGGTGCAGCTGGCGTTAAACCACTGTACCACCGGGGCTGCCCGAAAACTATGATATTTTAAAAAGCTACGCTGATTAATATTTAGAAGTAGAAAAACTCAAAGTCATAATAGTCACTATTTCATGATATGGCAAGATTATAAAATTTCATATAACCAATATGGTTCTATCAGTGTTGGTCATGCTAAGATTCATAAAACAATTACAGTTTGACAGACATTGTGGTATTTTACATTTGCCATATTCTCCTTAGTGACTCCATGAGATGGGCATTCTTATTTTGTCATTTGCCCAAAGAGGAAAAAGGCTCAAAGAATTTGGTAACTTGAATAAGGAATTAACCAGTTGTAAGTATCACAGACTAGATTTGAATCCAGGCATTCTGACCTCCATATTTGTACTATATTTTTGAGGTTATGACAGGCAACTGAAATAATGTGTAGTATCTGCAAATCAAAATTTAAAACAGAATGACCAATTTCCAGGAATTATGCCCAAAAACTCTGTAGCAAAGCAAAATATTCTTCATCAGATCCTCAGTAATTTGATAATGTATATTTCACCCAAGATCAACAGATAAAATAAAATCATAATCAAGAAGATGTTTTATAGAGTTCAGAACCCAAGAGACATGAGACATGTTAGCATTCGTTACCGTTTTTGTGGAATCCTAGACTTGAGACTGCTGAGAGTCTCAAAGCACAATCAGATGCTGGCTAACACTAGGGTTTTGTTAACTCAAAACTTAGGGGCAGAAACTGAGCAAAATTTCTTTACATAAAATACTCATTTCATATCAACTGTCCAGAGAGATGGGTGATAAAGCTGCAAATGAAAACTAAACTAAGACATTCATCTAATATCTTCTTATATTTGTTCATTAAATTTATTCAGAATATAATTGTTGAGTAATTTGGGTTCTAGGAAGCTGGGGATCCTATAGAGACCTAGACAAGCATTGCTCCTGCTGTTGGAGAGACTGTTCTGATGAAGAAAGCAGAAGATGGACAGATGATAGATAGATGATAGATAGATAGATAGATAGACTAATAAAATAATCCTTATGAAGGAAATAGTGAGGAGAGTCAGAGAATCTTTAAAAGCAGAGTTAGGGAATGTGACTTCAGACAGAGCAAGCCTAAAAGATCTATATTCAAAAATGACATTCAAGCTGACTAAAAAATGAACAAAAACAAGGAAAAGGGTTCCAAGCACAGAAAACCTGCAGAATTCATCAGCAGGTGCACATCTCCAAAGAAGCTATTTAAATGTTCCTTTCTCTCTCCTAACGTCTTCTGATACTTCCAAATCTGTTTTCATTTATGCACTTCATTCATGAACTTCCTTGAGACCATGAACAACATCTGGATCATCTTCATTACCCTGATAGTTCACACAATGCCTTGACATAATGGGCACTCAAAAAGATATTTGAGGGCCAACTAAATAAACAGATGAATGAAGGGTTAACAATTAATCTGGAAAGTTTCCTAAAGAGAAATTTTAAAACTTATGGTTCAGGGTAATGTCAGCAAAAATGGCAGAGTTAAGGACTCCCAAAATTCTCTCTTTAAAATCAATGAAAATCTGATCAAAATTGTCAAAATCAACTTTTTCAGAACTTTGGGAATTAACCAAAGGCTTGCAGCAACCCAGGGAATGTTTATCCAAGAAAAAGGACTAAATCTTGGTAAGAAGAGCAAGCTTAATAATTAACTTGCTCTATTCCCATCCCTCTCTCCATAGGTCCATGGTAGCCTTGAAAAACCATAGCCTCTAACCACAGTGCAAATAAGCAGCCCAGCAACTGGCAGAGGGGATAGAATAAGACTGGAACTCTTCAAAACATCATTCCTAGGGAATTCTCATTATGTGACCTGTCTGGCAGTTCCCTGGAAGGTCCCACTTATAAGACTATCTTTATCTGACCTGACTTGGAATTCATACAGTGGAAAAAGTCTTTTCCCCATGGATAGTGGCTGGAAACCCTTAAAGTTAATTAACTTTCCAGCTACCCAAGGCAATAGATAACAGTTTGGACAAACAACAGAAAAACCAAAAGATTAAAATTGAATAGCCAGGGAATGAGATGTCCTAGGGGCTTTGAAAAGGTCCAATGTATTCCTGGGAATATAGAAATGAGTGCACTTGTGTAGCACTGCACAAACACCCAGGGCCTCATTCAGACTCAGGAAAGACCTAAAAAGGCTCTAAGGTCTGACCTACGGCTGACCTTGAGGTTCCGTACAAGTAGGAAATCAAAGTTAAGGCAGCACTGCCAACTGCCTAGTTAAGTTTTGAAGGCATGCTCCAATACACAAACAAAATCCAAAATATGCAAATATAAGAGTCTTATTGGTTCTTAGTATAAAGAAACCTTTCTTCAACTATTAGCTGAATACTAAACTAACCAAGCAGAAACATATGTGGCCACACATGATAATATAAAATGTATAGAATTAGTTAATGAAAGTCAATAAACATACAAACAAGAGCTGTGACAAGCAGCAACAGCAATCCTGAGGAAAAGAAGGAGAATCTGATTTCAGAGTTGCCACATTGTATTATTTAAAACATTCAGTTTTCAAAAAAATGCAAGACATGCAATGAGAAATATGCAATAATACATGGAACAAGAAAATATAGACCATACACAGGGGAAAAAGCAATCAGTAGAAACTCCCTGAAAAAAAACAGATGTTGGACTTACTAAAAAAAGAGAAAAAAAAAAAAGACTTTAAGATATTTTAAATACATTTAAAGACTTTAAGAAAAATTATGTTTAAAGAACAAAATAAAAAGTATTGGTTAAAAGATATAAATTATAAATAAAGATGAGGACAGAAAAAAATGAAATAGTAAATAGGAAAGTGATACAAAAAAATAAAATCTTTGAAAACAAAGATTTGAAAACAAAACTGACGATCCTTTAGCTATACTGATCATGAAAAATGAGAGATTACACAATTATTAATATCATGACTAAGGAGATACTTTTCTAGTGATTTTACAGAAATAAAAAAAAAGATTGTGGTCAATAATATGAACAGTTATTTATTTTTTTATTTTTTTATTCATGATAGTCACACACACAGAGAGAGAGAGAGGCAGAGACACAGCCAGAGGGAGAAGCAGGCTCCATGCACCCAGGAGCCTAACGTGGGATTTGATCCGGGGTCTCCAGGATCGCGCCCTGGGCCAAAGGCAGGCGCCAAACTGCTGTGCCACCCAGGGATCCCAATATGAACAGTTATATATAACAAGTTAAATAACCTAGGTGAGATGGACAAATTACTTAAAAAAGACACAAACTACAAAACTGACCCAAGAAAAAGTAGACAATTCTCACTTTGGCTGCACACAGAGTAAATTTGGAACAATAAAGAGAAGATTAACATAGTCCCTGAGTAAGGAAGACACGCAAATTCATTCAGTGCCCCTATTTTTCTGAGGATGTAATGTAAAGCTTTGGTGACCAGTTAACAACACTGTATTATGCATATGAAAGTTGACAAGAAAATAGATCTTAAAGGTTTGCATCAAAAGAAAAAAAATCATAAATGTGTGATAATAGATGTTAACTAAATTTACTGTGGTGATAATTTTATAACATATGTATATATTAAATCATTATATTGTACATCTAAAACTAATACAATGTCAGTTATATTTCAATTAAAAAAAGGAAATATAGACCTGTAACAAGTAGAGTGATTTAATTAATCAAAAACTGCTCTCAAAGAAAATGTCTTCACCAGATCACTTCACTGGTGAATCTATCATATGATTAAGGAATGATTAACATCATCAATCCTTTGCAAACTCCTCCAAGAAATATAAGTGAATACTACTGAAGTCATTCTATAAAGTCAGAATTATCCTGATTCCAAACCCAAACAAGAAAACTTAAGATTGATATCCCTAATTAATATAGATGTAAAAATTCCTAAATTTCCTTAGTAAAATACTAATAAACTGAATCCAAGAACATAAAAATTATATGTGTTTTATGGCTATAAATACATATATAATATAGATATTTTATATCCATAAAAATTGTACGTATTATATCATATGACTGCATAGCATTTATCTCAGGAATGCAAGGGCAGTTCAATGTGTGAAAATCAATTAATGTAAAACATCATGATACAAAATAAAACATTATGCTAAGTGAAAGAAGCCAGACACAAAGGACCAATTATTCAATGCAGCTTTTACCCTTAGCCTTATTTTATAAGAAAGTTGAGCAACATGCCTGGGACAGACTAGTGGTGACTGTTGAGGCCACAGAGATGTGGCAAAGTGTCTAGGTCACTAAACACATATCCTAGAAAGAAAAGGTGATCTTATAAAGCATTAAGAATGGGAGAATCGCCATATTGAGTCAGGTTCTTGTTCCATGCACTCTAATGTACTTTCTTTGACAAGGTCCTTTGTATGGGCATATGGATATCTCCTTTGATATCTACCTCCAAAGAGTGAGTAGCCTCCTCTCACATCTAAATTCTTGAGCTACATCTTAAACATGAATTGATCTAAATTGCTTCCGTATAATCACAGCAAAAAACATGATACTTTATGTAAATTGTTTTCAAGTCTGCAAGAGTCATAAACTGAAAGCATTTATACGTATGGACTTTTTGCACTGGTATTGCTATTTGAAGGAGCATTTGTCTGTCAGGGGAGAACAGTGGGTTCTAAAAATAAACTAGACTGTAGAAAAAGAATAAAGGTTTCATCTTTTTCCATTGAACTATGTTCAAGAGTTTAAGATTCAAGTATTAAAGACATTCAGATGAATGTAGCACTTCTGTTGTAACCTTTGGGTTAGACAGGCTGCCTGCATTATCTCCGTGATCCCATAACTACTTTTTGATTTCCTAAAGACCAGGACTTTGGAGAACCCTAAATGAGGAGAAGACTCTAAAAAAGAAATGGTAAAGTCAGATATGTAACAATCAAGGATGTATTCCCTTTTATCATTTGTAGACATGCAGGCATGCACATTTCTATTAGCTTTGTAGAAGTTAAGTTCCATGAAGGTAAGTAGTTTTCTCTTTACTTCACTAATGTATCACCAGAATCTAACTCATCAGCATTGTTGATACTCAGTGATTCCAATCCTCACCATTTCTATGAGATAAGATTCAAGGCTCAGAGACCGTATGGTTTAGATAGTCATGTTGATCAAGCCAATTTGCTTTTTGGTTTAATTCAATAAGAAGCAGTAGAAAGTAAGGAAAAACTTTCAAATAAAATATTCTCAGCAATCATGATGCGGTGGGGGGAGCTGTTAATTGGCATCATATCTTTTGTCCTACCAGTATATTGTTTTCTTCCAAGTCATTTATTATTCTTTTTATATCAGAATACACAATTTGACATATTTAGGTTTTTCAAAGCTGCTACTTCCAAACAGGTCAAGTCATGCTAAATAAATAAGTAGTTGAGTGCTCTCTGCATTCAAGCCTATTTCTGCTTTTCATATATTTTTAAAAAGTTATTTATTTATTCATGAGAGACACACAGAGAGAGAGGCAGAGACACAGGCAGAGGGAGAAGCAGGCTCCCTGCAGGGAGCCTGATGTGGGACTTGATCCCAGGACCCCAGGATCACGACCTCAGCCAAAGGTAGATGCTCAACCACTGAGCGACCCTGGCATCCCTATCTTTGCTTTTTAAAACAGATGACAACTGAAGAGTACAAATTTGAACTAAAAAAAATGCAAGGTAGCAATCCCCATCTACAGTTCTAATCCCTCAAATCTCTAACTTTTAAAACAATTGCTTTAATGACAAAACCTTACCTGACATCTGTGTTATGTCATATATACACCATATTACTTTTTACAAAATCTAGAAAATCTTGAGTTCCAAAAGTAATTGAGGGGCAAGTGATCTGAAGAATATATATAGACAACCTCTGAAATCCCAGACAGTAATTTAATTCTAGGAATGTACCCGATCATTTTATACCCTGAAACACACAACAACTTGTGTTCAATTTTGGATTCTGTTTAATTTCTGTAAGTTTCTGGGCAGTTAGCTTTGCCTATTACACGTGACAAGCACACATTATTAGATATCTCTTCAACTATGTAAGTGAATTCAGGTTTAGTACCTGCTGTGCCAAACACAGAAGATACGCCTTCCATAACGGTCTTGTGGATACTGGGATGAGAGAGGACAAATGCAAGTGTCCAGAACGCAACCTTAAAAAGACAAAACAAAAAACACGAATCAAACAATACAAACTTCTTTGAAAATGAATAAAAGCATCTGTAGTATTAGCTATAAACATGAAAAGAAACCAGGAAAATGTTTAAATTAAACTTAAAACCATGTTAGTACAGAGAATTTTTGAAAACCACTAGATTTTATGTACAAGAGAGATGTTATATATACCTCTGAGAGGTCAAATCTATAATTTTATTCTGTCACTATAGTTTAACTCTGTTGTTTATACAGATTAAATTATCTTTGCTACAAAATGAGGCAGGATTTTTTTACAAATGCATGTTATAAAATATTATATATGCATACATTAAATATTCAGAAACAATAAATTATGACATTTAAAATGTTAATCCAAATTAAAATATTTTTTAAAATTTGCTTTTCATGAAATAGAAATAAATGAGCAAATCATTTATTTATCATTGCAAATTCTCTTTAGATCAAAGAAAACTGTTTCGTATCTTTCCTCACTGTGGTATTACAAGGTAAAATTATACTGCCATACATCTCAAAAATTAACTTTCCACTAACTTGGGCAGGTGTTTTTCCTTCTATTTTTAGGTTGCACAACAAAGGAACCTATATAAAATCAATAAAAGAAGTTTGGGTTTCCCTTTTGTCTTTTCTGGAAACATGTATTGCAAAAGAAATTTCATCTAGGAAAATCAGTCCTGAAAGACTCAGACAATACTTAATATTTAAAACACTTAAGTTTTTTTGTCTCTTTTGTGAGGCAACTTTAAATGTCTTTAAATAATCCCAATACTCCCCTCTGTGGTCAAAAAAGGAAGAGCAACTGTCTGAAGGGAAGCCCTCAAGCAAGCCAAATTTCATACTCCTCATGGTTTCCCCCCCTGGGGCATGAAACCTGACAGTGCCAGGGTAAATGTGGTACTGTGTACATAAACAGAGTGAATGGGAGAACCATGGCATGGCCACCACCGCCTGGAGAGCCTCCTTCTGTGGCATTATCCAGTTTATCAAAGACTTCCCTAAAGATCATCCAGTCCATTTTACAGTAGAAGAAACAGGCTCAGAAAGCACTCTTCTCTTGTCTACCCACTCAGGCCCCTTCAACTACTATCTATGGATACAAGTGCTAAATTACTGGATTTAATTAATAACCACTCCATACTCAATTCATCTTATTTAAAGGGTCAGAGTTCTTATTAGGGGGAAAGAGAGGTTAGTGATAGCACACAGATTTTCAGTTGTACAAAAACGGTTCAGAGTTATTATACTAACAAGTGCTTAGAGTCTTAAAGATTCACAAAAATTGGGTAATACTTATTTTTTATAATGAACACAGGGAATTCAGCTAAATTATAAATGGCTGCACAAAGGTGCTATATACCATTTTTAAATTTGGTAAAAAACTCAAATACTTTTTTAAAAAGAAAAGTCACATAAAAGACAGTAATGAGTAAATATGAAGTTTACATGTATTACCGAAACAACAAACAAGAATAAATGACCACGAGATCTTTGTGCATGCCCAGGTAAAAACTGCTCCCCAAGGTGCCAATTAGTATTTTGCCGAAGAGATCAAGTCCATGCCGAGGGCCACTCAAGGGGAAGAGGGACCTGGCTCACTTAACTTCACAAGCAGCCCCTGCAATCCTTTTGGAGAGGTAAGAATAAAGGAAAGAAGGGACAAGGAGGATACCCCTGACCTTATAGAAGAAGATGAAGTGGGTATGTTTTTCAGCATCAATTATTCCTCCATGCAAAGAAAGATTTAACAAATACTGATGGAGTCTCTATAACACATTAGTCTTCTACAATCATGGTAAACACAAATATGTGTCAGATATCATTCCTGCCCAAAGAACTTTCATGTCTAATTGGGGATATGAAATACAGTCAGGAGGGAAAAGAACTCAGTGTGCAGGCAATGGGTGTAACAGACGACACAGGCTGTGGGAGCTGAGGGTAAGGCGGGGTGGGGTGGGGTGGGGGTTATGGTCAGTACTGAAAGGATTCAGAAAGAGCTTGGGAGGAACAATACCAAAGATAAAAATGTCAGCAGTGAGACTGATTCTGGAAAAAATGTTCCTAAAAAGTTTATTTGGCAGGAATCTCTTGGAACTTGGAAATGGTTTTCCCATACAAATGATTTTGCAAATTATGGTTAATATTTTGGGCCAGTCTACCAAAATTCACCTCAACCATAATGGAGCCTTCTGGAGACCTGTCTTGTCCCAAGCCTATCTGAAGCCCGAGCTCTCAGTTCCACGGACCTTGAGGCAGAGCCCAGAAGGGGAGAAAAGAGAAGACATAGGCATGAAGAAAGGGCAGATCCCATCACCTGTCCCTCTGGCAGGGCTTTTATTCTCTAGGCAGAGGCGGGAGATCACATAGAAGCTGGACAGCAGTGGCTACTCCTACCCTGGGGCATTGTTTTGGAAGTCAGGGCAGTTTATTATTAATGGGCCATTAAAAGCAACGACTGCAACAATGGCCTTAATTTTTATAAAAGACGAAATCTGACATTGAGCACCTTCTTTGTTCCAGGGACTGTGAGCCACATTCCATATCTTAAAAATACAACGCTCATGACCATCCTCTGAGGTAGATAACATTAATCCTATTTTATAGATAAGAACACTGAGGTTTGGAGAGGTTAAACAATTGGTTCACTGTCACCCAGCACTGGGATTTGGCCTTGTGCCTGACTCTAAAGCCTTTCCAGGGTCTCTGCCTGCACACCAGCTGTCTCTTGGAGGTGCCAACAAGAGCCAGCAAGATGGAACTTTCATCAGACACTTTCTTTCTGAAATTAATGATTTAAATCCTTTCAGGCAAGTGCCAGGAACAAATTCCAAAGAACTGACTTCCCCTAAGTCAGATCAATGGGGCTTTGTGTCCCTTTCTTCTGGAGGATCTCTCTAATGAGATCTTGAAAATTAATCCTGTGACAGGAGTGGCTGTTTTGTTGCTGCTTTGGGAGCTGTTCTGACATTTGCCTTTTAATTTTGCTATAGCTTAATCAGTATCCAAGAAAACTATGTAAGGAGAAATCAGGGCATAATATCAGAGGCATATAAAGAAGGAGAAAGGATTAGAAATTTTTATTTGCCTGTGCCAGATGAAGTACATATGGCTGACACACGTTTGAGCAGAGACCAGAGTTTCTATTTCTGCTTTCACCCAATCAGTTTTACAACACATGAAAAGAAACTAGACTATCAGTACTTACAAAGACTTCACTTAGGAGGAAGGAGAATTTAATAATACCTAAAATATCTTACTTCTATTTGTTAGAAGAAACAAAGAAAATGGCCACATTTATCATTAGAGATGGGCTGAATATTCCTGTTTAGTAGAAAACAAATATGTAAAAAAGGTTACCCTTTAATTCCTCAAATAATGTAAGTGCAGCTTAAGCTAATGTGAAATCCTCACTAATATGCATCAAACAAGAAGTGGCCAACATACCACATGGCTTTAATCTAGTTCATAACAGCTTTAAAAAGAAACTGTTAAAAAGTCTCTGCTCTCCTTAGTATTGTGAATTCCAATGTCACCATCTCTATTCATGGGGAAGCTTACAGGACCAAGATGCCAAGTAACACAAACAGGAATGGTGCACAGAAGGAGAATGGGTGGAGGCGGGGGACAAAGAACTACTATTCGCTGGGTACCAGCTGGGTTTATCTCACTGAATCCTCACAACCACCTTGTAGAGAAAGGAGGGTGGCCATTCATTAAGTACTCAGGTCCTAGAACCATATCAGGAGTTGTATTATCCCTTTGTTACCCATAAGGAAATGGAGGCTGAGGGTGGGTTTAAAGATCTCCATGAAGTTCTATAGCTCTGGTGCAGGGTATCTTGATTCAAGCCCCATTCTATCTCAGACTATCCATTTACCTACTCTCTCCCCAATAAAATGTTAGAGTCAAGACTTCCTCATCTTTGCAGCACCAACACTAAGCATGTTTGTTGCCTGACAAAGAAAGTGCTCCATAGGCAGGTGTTGTCACAACTGACCCCAGAAAGCAAGCTTTACCCTTAGCCTGCTATAAGCTGCCTTGCAGAGGGCAGAATTTACTTAACATATCGGCTTTGCCTCCTCTGTGGTATTATTAGATTTCACTCTGCAGTCAGTTTTGTTTTTCTATCTCACAACCAAATCCACTGTAGCCTTTTTCTTTCCCATAATAGAGAATTGAAAAGATTGGGAAAAAAGGAAAGAAAAATGAAGGAAAAAATTGAAATTGCAGTAGACAGAAATGTAACCATTCCTTGACTTATACTTACAGGGACAGCATTTGACAGAGAAGCCCAAAGTAGTAAGAGTCCATAATTGGGGCTCTTTTCTTCCTTTCTTTCCATCTCTACAATATCCAGCATAGTCTGCATCAGTGTCTGTTTAAAAGAAATACATATCATCAAACCACACCTATGTGACAAAGACTGATATTAATAAACAAAGACCATGCAGTTTTCCTTAATCTCAAATATATTATTTCTGCCATTCCTACATTTGCAGCTTGAGGTATGCTAAGGGATTTATATACTTACTGTTGCATAGTAATTAGGAGTTGGGACTCTCTAGCACAACTGCTTTACTGCATTGGTTCAAATCCTAGCTTAGTTTTTTTTTTTTCTTTTTTCTTAAAGACTATTTTTTAGAGCAATTTTGAGTTTACAATAAAATTGAGAGGAAGGTACAAAGACTTCCCATATAACCCTTACCCCCACACATGCATAGAGCCTTCTCTATCAATATCATTCACCAAGATGGTATTTTTTTTTTTTTAGCATGGATCAAGGACACAGACACATCATAATTACCTAAATTCCATAGTTTACCTTACCATAGTTCATTCTTGGCATTGTAAACTCTATAGGTTTGGACAAATGCATGATGATATATATCCACTATTATGATGTCATGCAAATTATTTTCACTGCCCTAAAAATCCTCTATGCTCTGCCAATATATCTCCTCCCTCCTTCCCCCAAAATCACTGATCTTTTTCTTTTCTCCACATCTTGCATTTTCCAGAATGTCATATAGTTGAAGTCATATATTATGTAGCCTTCTTAGATTGGCATCTTTCACTTATTTATGGTCCCTTAATGTCTTCTCATGGTTTGATAGCTCATTTCTTCTTAGTGCTGAATAATATCCCATTCCCTAGATGTATAGTTTATCTATTTACCTAATGAAGGATATCTTTGGTGGCTTCCAAGTTTGGCAATTATGAATAAAGCTATTATAAACATCCATATGTAGGTTTTTGTGTGGACATAAATTTTCAAATAATTTGGGCAAATAGCAAGGGGCACAATTACTAGATTTTATGGTTAAGAGTATGCTTTGTTTTGTAAGAAACCATCAAAGTGTCTGTACCATTCTGGATTCCCATCAACACTGAGTGAGAGGTCTTGTTGCTCCACATCCTCACCAGCATTTGGTGGTGTCAGTGTTCCAGATCCTGGCCGGAATGAGTGTAGTGGTATCTCAGTGTTGTTTTCATTTGCATTTTCCTGATGACATATGATGTAGAGCATCTTTTCATATATTTTCCATTTTCTCTCATGGATTGTGTTTTTGATGTTATATCTCAATAGGTATGACCATACCCAAGGTCAACTAGGTTTTCTCCTATGTTATATTCTAGTAGTTTTATACTTTTATATTTTACTATCCATGAACATAAAATATCTATCTACTTAGTTCTTTGGTTTTGTTCATTAGAGTTTTGTAGCATTCCACATACAGATCTTATATACCTTTTGTCAAGTTTATACCTAAGTATTTCATTTGGGGGGTTACTAATGTAAATGGTATTGTTTTTCTAATTTCACACTCCACTCTTTCATTGTTGGTACATGGGAAAGCAATAAACTTCTGAATATTAACTTGTATCCTGCAACTCTGCTACAATAGCTTGTTAGTTCCAGTAGTTTTTTGTTGATTTTCTTGGATTTTCTACATATATGATCATGACACCTGTGAAGAACAAGTTTTAAGTCTTCCTTTCCAGTCTGTGTAACTTTTATTTCCTTTCTTGATTTATTACATAGGACTTTCAGTACTATGTTGAAAAGGAGTTGTAAAGGGGGCATCTGGGTGGGTCAGTGGTTGAGGGTCTGCCTTTGGCTCAGGTCGTGATCCCAGGATCCTGGGACTGAGTCCTGCATCAGGCTCCCCACAGGGAGCCTGCTTCTCTCCCTGCCTATGTCTCTGCCTCTGTGTCTCATGAATGAATAAATAAAATAAAAAAAAAGAAAGAAAGAAAGAAAGAAAGAAAGAAAGAAAGAAAGAAAGAAAGAAAGAAAGAAAAGGAGTGGTAAAGAGGACACCCTTGCTATGGGGTTCTGGTACCAATTTCTACTGTGTGTGTATATGTGTGTGTGTGTGGGGGGGAATTCCAAACAACAATAAACAATACTCAGGACACTACTGAGTAAACTATAATTCAACTCAGTTTAGTACAATTCTGACTCTATATAACCAGAAATAACATTAGGTTCTACAGGTTAAGGGTTTAGTCCTACAAGACTATACTCTTACTCCAACCTCCCACCTACCCTTCAGACACCAGTCACAGCTCAGGTGACTCACCTGTACTTCAGACCAACTGGCTACAGATTGGAAGTTCCAACAACCTCCTCCCTGGAATTCAGATGCCAGCTGCAAGTCTACGCTGTTATCTGTATTTCTGACTGACTGGCTATATAAATCAGTTTCTCATGACCCCTTCCTCAGGTTCAATTAATTTGCTGAAGAGACTCACAGAAGCCAGAGAAACATTTTATTTACGGGATTACCAGCTTATCATAGAATGACAAAGGATACAGACATCCAGATAACCATACATAATCATTTCATTTATATATAAGCATACACAAGTGTGGATGTACATATATATATATATAAACACACACACACACACACAAAATAAACACACACACATATTTTTATCTGAATACATTGTTGCTATTATAATTTGAACAAACTGTCACCTGTTAGATCAATTAAGGAAAACAAATTTTTATTTCACCTTTACTTATTTCTTTGATGCTCTTCCCTTCTTTATGTAGCTCTGAGTTTCTGACCTATATTATTTTTCTTCTCTCTGAAGAACTCTCTTTAATATTTCTTGTATGGAAGGTCTACTGACAACAAACTCCCTCATTTTTTGTCTGTGAAAGCCTTTAATTCTCCTTTGCTTTTTTTTTAAAAAATATTTTATTTATTTATTTATTCATGAGAGACAGAAAGTGAGAGGCAGAGACAAAGGCAGGGGAGAAGCAGGCTCCATGCAGGAAGCCCAATGTAGGATTTGATCCCAGGACTCCAGGATCACACCCTGAGCCAAAGGCAGGTGGTCAACTGCTGAGGCACCCAGGGACCCCCTCTCCTTCACTTTTAAAGGATAATTTCACAGGGTACAGAATTCCAGATTGGTGGGGATTTTTTTTACTCACTACTCTTTTAGTATTTCACTCTGCTGTATTTTTGCTTTGCATGGTTTCTAAGGAGAAGTCAGGTATAATTCTTATCTTTGTTCCTCTATAGGTATGGTGTTTTTCCTTCTGGCTTCTTTGGGATTTTTTTAATCTTTGTTTTCTTTTTGTTTGTTTTTTTGTAATTTAAAAATGATATGCTAAGGTGTAGTTTTTGGAATTTACATGCTTGGTGTTCTCTGAGCTTCCTGGATCTATGGTTTGGTGTCTGACATCAATTGGAAGAAAATTCTGTCATTATTGTTTCAAATAGTCCTTCTGTTCCTTCCTCCCTTTCTTCTTCTTCTTCTTCTAGTATCCCCTCCCCACTGTATGTATGCTATACCTTTTGTAGTTGTCCCACAGTTCCACAGTCTTTGGATATTCTATCCTATTTTTTTAAGTCTTTGTTCACTTTGCTTTTCAGTTTTTGGGGGATTCAACTGATATATCCTCTAGAGATTCTTTTCTCAGCTCTACCAGTCTACAAATAAGCCCATCAAAGGCATCCTTCATTTCTGTTACAGTGTTTATATTATATATAGGATTTGATTTTGGTTCATTCTTAGGATTTCCATCTCTCTGGTTATACTGTCCACCTGTTCTGGCATGCTGTCCACTTTATACATTAGACCCCTTGGCATATTAATCACAGTTGTTTTAAAGTCCCAGTCTGATAATTCTAATGTTGGCCTGTTCAGCTTTGTACTTGTTGTTAGGATGGAGTGACAACTTCCAAGATCCTTATGTGTGGAACCAGAACCTGGCTTAGTTGTTCAAGGCCCGGGCAACTTTGGACCAGTTACTTTAAGCTCTGTGTCTCCATTTTGTCATCTATAAAATAGTCATAACATAGTACCTACCTCATAGGATTGTTGTGAGAATTAAATCAGTTATCACCTATAAAGTGCTTAACACAAAACTCAGTACATATAATCATTTGGACATATTTTTTAAATAAACCCCTGGGTTTAGGAAAATGCAAGCAATACAGAAATAAAGATATCTGGAACATTCCAGAGAAAACCCTTCCCTCATTTGCCATGAAGATTCTTAGCCTATATACCATGGAGAAAGCACTGCCACACCAGGATAGAGTATAAATACCACAACATGCAGAGAACAGGTATTTGACTAGAATGGCACCAACCAAGATCAGAGCCCCATCCAAAGCTACCTAGGATTTCCCTCAGGTCATCACACAAATTCCATGAAAGCTTTCTTTTCACTGGGAGGTTTTCCAGTCATGCTTTTGTCAATAGTCATTCCCCATCATGGGGAAGAAAGTCAGACACTGTAACATTTTCATTAAGTTACTCATGTATGTTGAATCTTAAATAACTTGGGTTAGGTGATAAAAATAATGGTAGCTAATGTCTAGTATTTTCTTGCTAAGGTAAATACTATTTTAAGTGCTTTACAAGTATTTAACCATTTATTCCTCACCACAATTTGAAGAAGTAGATACTATTATCACCTTCACCATTTTACATTTGAGGAAACTGAAGCACAATTAAGTTAGGGAACTTTGCCAGGGACAGGTAGCTTTTCTGTGGTTGAGCTAGGATTCAAACCCTGTGAGCCTGGCCTGGCTCCAGAGCCCACACTCTTAGCTCCTGTACTATCCTGCCCCATGAGAGATACAGTCCACAACTCTCCTGGATTAGGGATTAAGAAAACTGTATTGTACCATCATGAAGGAGTTTTGCTTCAGATATTATAAGAATTAACTATTAAATCATTATTGGGGGCACCTGGGTGGCTCAGTGGTTGAGCGTCTGCCTTCACCTCAGTGTGTAATCCTTGGGCCCTGGGATCGATTCCTACATCGGGCTCCTTGCAGGGAGCCTGCTTCTCCCTCTGTCTATGTCTCTGCCTCTCTCTGTGTCTCTCATGAATAAATAAATATAATCTTTAAAAAGTAAATAAAATAGATCACTATCAGAGAAAATACATGATGAGAGAATATTACTGTTACTTACAAAGGCATGTAATGTTTTAAAAGTGATTAACCACTCTAATCCTCAGCTTTCTGGTTTTAATAAGCTCCAGTTTTCCGGGTATTAGAGTTGTTGTGAAAAGTAAATGAGTCATGAATTTGTGAAATGTGTAATACTAGCCCCAGCACAGAGTAAGCTCTCCATAAACATTAGCGATGTTTTATTGTTTTTGTAACAATGGATTAGCAAAATTATAAATTATTTAAGTATAAATTTTATTTATGGCTAGTTTTTATCATACAACGTAAATTGTTACAACACAAAGTTTATATCTCATGGAAAATCCTATACATGGATTTCACCCTTTGGATATGCTATTCTGTAGATGAAATCTTAATTTTATTATTATTATTACTATTATTATTATTAAAGATTTTATTTATTTATTCATGAGAGACACAGAGAGAGAGAGAGGCAGAGACACAGGCAAAGGGAGAAGCAGGCTCCATGCAGGAAGCCCGACATGGGACTCGATCCCAGGACTCCAGGATCACGCCCCGGGCCAAAGGGAGGCATTAAACCGCTGTGCCACCCAGTGATCTCAAAATCCTAATTTTAAATGAAAATACTAGCTTAATACATATATAGAATAATGAGGGAGAAATTATCACACTTAATGTTTATAATTTGATAAAATGTGTAATATTTCCAAAAAACAAAAACTTCTTCCAGTCTTCTGCTTAACTAGGCCATTGAAATCTACTTACACAGTAGAAGACAACAGAATCTTTTATTTTCTTCTTAGAACGCATTTTTAAAAAAAATGGGTACAAAACACAAGCTCAGTGTGAACACTGCTGGAAGAAACAGAATGATACACAAGAAAGTGAAAACTGCTTAAGACTTTGGGGTAGAACTCAATCAAACTGAGTTCTACCCCAAAGTCTTAAGCAGTGGATTAGCTTCAGCAAAATTCAAAATCTTTCTTTACTCAAATATAGAGTTAGAGTACATATGATCAGAAATGACTCACTTTTTCACAGTAGGAAAAAGAAATGCTACTCTAGAAGTACTGTCAATGGAAAGTTTTAGCTGGGACATTAAAAACCCTGTTTGCTAGGCCCATAGATTACAGATCTAGCTGGGATCAGCTTTTATACTCATCTTTACCCCTAACCCTGAAAAATTATGCAAATGAAAATGTGTTCATCTGGGTCTGTTTATAAAATAGAACCTTTAGATGAAACATTTATCAATGAAGGGCATTCCAGAATATCTTTCTATTCCCTTTCGTTAGGGAGATACCTAACCATTCACACATCCCTTTTGTCCTAAAGTGATCTTCCTCTCCAGTGTTAGAGTTGCTCATGAAAACATTTGCTATAATAATGAAAAGTAAGCAAAGAAAAATGTTTGATACTATGTATAAATAATAAAAGGTCTTATTTTTAATGATAACCACATGGTATAAACTGTTAGGTAGTCCTCACTACTCTCTAACTGCTTCACAAATATTAACTCATTTAATCTCACATTCTATGAGGTAGGTATAGAACCTGAGCGAAGAGGCAAGGTGCCATGCCCAAGGTCATGCGACTGGTGACTGGATTTGAGCCTGTGTTCAGACCAAGTGAATCCCAGCCTCCAATGCAGGGAGGTCTGGAGCATCAGGTAGTTTTCAAAAACTCCCAGAGATCCTGATGAGCAGGCAGGGTTGAGAATTTTGCATTATACAAGGATCAGAACCTCCTGGAAGGCCTATGAAACCACAAATTTGGGGTGCCTGGGTGCCTGTGCCTTTGGCTCAGGTCATAATCCCGGGGTCCTGGGATTAAGTACTGCATCAGGTTCCCTGCATGGAGCCTGCTTTTCCCTGTGCCTATGTCTCTGCCTCTCTCTCTATGTCTCTCATGAATAAATAAATAAAATCTTAAAAAAAAAAATAAAAGAAACCACAGATTGGTAGGCTCTACCCCAGAGTTTCCAATTGAGTGGTCCCCAGGCAATGCTGGTACCATTGGTCTAGGAACCACACCTGAAGAACCAGAGCTAGGACACTTGGGACAGTGGCTTCCATTGTATTGCTTTTCAAATTATACCTTACAATCTCCTTTTATTTGGAGACAGAAATAATTAGTGGTATTAGCATCAAGAACAAAGTCTATTTTGCAGAACTCTGTTATCCTTGTCTAATGTGCCATAACTCCCACCTGTCACTATTGACACACCTGTATAATATTTAAATCAATAAAAACTTCAACACCTTGTTATATGTTGTTGTCTAGAGTCTTAGTTTTTCCTTATGTGGAAGACCATCAATACCTACTTCATTGTTGGGAGGCTGTTTAATAGAATAATGTATGCAAATATCTAACACAGTACTTGACACAAAAATGTTACCTAAATAATCTCATGATTTTTGGCAAAAAAAAAATTGATCATAACTTATTACTGTTTTCATCCCATATATTTTAGCAAAAAAGCTAAGGTATACTTACCATGGAATTATCTTTTGCAGATTTGTATGTTTTTATATCTGGAATGTTTTTCTCAAAAAGTGCTAAAAGCCACTTTTTGGATTTTGACCAGTTTCTAGGTGAGAAAAAAAAATACGTGCATAAATGGATTTGAAACCACTTCAGGAGAAACAGGTTATGACATTAAAGGGGAGAATATGGAATTATAATTATTTCTCCAAATTTCTTCTTCAGTTTTTCTAGAATTTCATGCAAGGTCTACCTTCAGACTTATTAGTCTACAAGGAAAATCGAGGGGGCAAAGCAGCCACATCTTAGTGGGTTTTTTTTGTTTTGTTTGTTTGTCTTTGAAAATAAATGTTTGAATTCTTCTGCGATTGGAATTGAATAAAAAGCAAAAACAAACAAAAAAAACAGATCCCAGGACCTGTTTGTTCTACCTTTACTCTGGCTATTTATCTGTTGCTGGAGGATGAAAATTAGCACAGAGACCCCATGCTGGCTTAAGCCAGGTAAAGCAAACTAGCTATGATCTTTTTAATATTTTCTGACCAGTCACTACTGCAGAGCAACTGCTAAGACATTTAAAAATCATGTGTTAGGGGATCCCTGGGTGGCGCAGCGGTTTAGCGCCTGCCTTTGGCCCGGGGCGCGATCCTGGAGACCCAGGATCGAATCCCACGTCGGGCTCCCGGTGCATGGGGCCTGCTTCTCCCTCTGCCTGTGTCTCTGCCTCTCTCTCTCTCTCTCTCTGTGACTATCATGAATGAAAAAAAATAAAAATAAAAAAAATAAAAAAATTAAAAAAAAAATCATGTGTTATTTTGCATTGGAACCACTGAGCCAATTCTGAAAAATACATTTGACCACACCTCCTTTTGCCCTAGAGAAAACAAGGACCACAATGTTTGACTCTTAAGACTGGTCAGACCTGATGGTTTAGCAGGGTTCCAAACTACAGCAATGAATGTGGTAATATTAAGGAGTAAATGGGATAAAAGCCCCCAAAAGAAATTCTTTGTTTCATTCTCATATCTTCTCTCTCTATCTCATTTTTGCTCCTCAAAATAAGAAAGGGAAAAAAGAAGTAATACATCTTTCTTCTTTGGTTCCTCCATCAAGTCACACACACCCTCAAGACAAACTGGTCGTTAAGAAGGAGCGTCTATCTCTTCCATGTGGATGCTGTTCTACTTAGGACAGGGGAATACAAGATGTGTATGAATTGCTGGGAGGAGCTTGGTCAGTGAATTAATTATAGGGAAGAGCTCTCTACCTTAGGAGACATTCTGGCATCTGGGACCCGTACTCAAAACCTTCATCGTAAGCTTGAAAATGCTGATAGAACTCCCTGATTTTTCCCTCATTTCTGGGAAACAAACCTTTTTTAAAGAGCATATTCATTGTAACTGGATAAAGGAGATTCCTACAAAGATAAAAAGCAAATAGAAAGTCAGACCCAATGATTGAAGGAGAAAGGCAAAGGATACAAAAAAGGGTATTATTTAATAGCTATATATTAGAGGTAGATTCTTCTGGGAAAGAGTCACTCTTGAAAGGTTTTAATATTTGCTTACTGTGGTCAAGATAACTTAGGGGTAACTGAAATTGTGGTTTATTTATCGGAAGATTTTAAAATGCTTTCTAAACAAGCACTGGTAGATACTGGCAAATATGAGATGATGAGCAGAAACAAATTGATTCAATATAATTTCAACAAGTACTTATTATTTAGCAAATAATAGCATTTGCTAAGATACAGACTTAGTCTCAAAAGAGAGCCAAAGAGTCAGGGCAATATAGTTACCAAATTTCCTAAGCTCTCATGGGATCCTACAGATTTAAGCTAGTACTGCTAGATACTAAGCAGTATCTGTTAAGTTATAGATACTATAGTTCCTATCATCAAGTTTTGCCATAAGTGAGTAAAATGATTACTGTGACATACATAAATTAAAGAATATCAAAGACTGTTAGTATGACCTAGATTAGTAACACTAAGTACTGCTTGTTTCATTTTTATTTACCATCCTTTCCTCATTTGAAATTTTTCAGGATCTCCTTCCCTCAAAGTTTCAAAGATATCCAAGAATTTGCTTGGTTTTGTTGTAGATACTGGGCATGCCAAAAGTTTGGTTGATTGCTGGTTTGTTTTTTTTTTTGTTTGTTTGTTGGTTTGTTTTTTCCTCTTTCTCTTCCTGGGCCCCTAACAAAATATTGAATGTTGTTCTTTTTTTATGAGTCTATCTATTGAATCCTGTCTTCAGCATCCCAGTATCCCACTGAGATGGAAAAGTACCTAACTGGTAATTTCAATTTACCAAATCTTCTTATGCACGCGAAGAATTTTTCTCAGGGTTCCTATGCCCAGCACCTTACCATTGCCAGAGAGCTCCAGAACATGACTGAGGCTGCCTGACTCCCTCCTCTGCCTTATCCTGACTCACCAGTCTCCCAACATCCCCTCTGGATAGGTATGTTCTACATGCCATAGAATGGCTGAGGAGAAATTACTGTAAATGGATGGAAATTATTGTACTGGCTTATTGGTTCACCTTCAAATTTGAGTGCTAAAGAAAAGTTGTCTGTTAATTAAAAATTAAAAGATTAATAAAATCTTTTAATTGCCTAGTTAGATAGACTTCATTAATCCACCATATAAGCTTTAAAGTTAAATGTGTGGGCTTCAATTCCTTTTTATTCCAAAAAACCCCTCCAAAACAAAAAACCAATAACATCAAATAATACTAATGCATCTATTTACCTTACTAAGTGGTTCAGCTCCATTGTCCCATGAGTGCCTAAATTCTCCAGTTGCTCATGTAATTCTTCAGTCAGTTGTCCAGTGAATTGATACAGGTTGAAAGTCCCTATTTTCCCTTTCATCATGATATAAAGTTTTTCATGCAGTGCTAAAAAAGTATTCTTTGGAATTGATGCTATAAACAGAGAAAACTATTTTCAAAAGAAGCAACAACTCCCTGAAGCAAACTGTCAATCTACCTCTATCTACTATTACTTGGTCATTAGTGGTTAGAGCCAAAGTCCTCCCAGAATCCTCCCAACACTCATATAATCACCTCCTGCAAATAAGAGTAGGCAAAGATTCAGCCTATCCTATGAGACAGCAGAAGTCTGTAGGGAAATTCACTCTAAGGGGTGATCTACAAATGGGTGATTAAGAGGGTTTCTGGGAAATGCAAACCTAGCGATTTTTCTTTCTATGTTTAAAAGATTTCATTGGCTTCCTACCCTTAACAAAGTTTAAAAGGCCTTCTACCATCTTTCCAGTTCTCCAGTGACATTTCCAGGCCCTTCTCCCCCCAAATTTGTATCTCAGATACAGTGTGGTATTTCCAATATTTATATTTATATCTCCCAGCATTTTTATGACATGTTCTATCTGTTCAAAACACTCTTTCCTTGACCAACCTCACCCCATTCCCACACACCTGCAACTAGAAGCCACACATTTCTCCTACTAACTTCTATTTCTCCTTCTACCCCATGAGTAGCTCTGGTTCCACTACCTCCTTTGTGTTAGTATTCATGTTCCTTCCATGATATATACTCCCACTTGAGTTCAGCTAGTAAGAGTGCAAGTCTTTATAGTCATTATTCTTGTGCCATCTGGTGGCTCAGTCAGTTAAGTGTCTGCCTTCAGCTCAGGTCATGATCTCAGGGTCCTGAGATCAAGCCCTGCATCAGGCTCTCTGCTCAGCAAGTAGTCTGCTTCTCTCTCTCCCTCGGCCCCTCTCTGCCACTTATGCTCTCTCTTTCAAATAAATAAAATCTTTTAAAAAACTTATTATTCTTTTATATTTTTCTTTAATACTGTTTTATTGTCTGCAAAGTAACTTTTTCAAAAACATTTTTTTAATTCAAATCCTATTTGCCAACATATAGTATAACACCCAGTGCTCATCCCATCAAGTGCCCTGCTTAGTGCCCATCACCCAGTTACCCCATCCTCCCACCCACCTCCACTTCTGCAAACCTGTTTGTTTCCCAGAGTTAGGAGTCTCTCATCGTTTGTCTTCCTCTCTAATTTTTCCCCACTCAGATTTCCCCCTTTCCTATGGTCCCTTTCACTATTTCTTATATTCCACGTATGAATGAAACCATGTAATTGTCTTTCTCTGATTGACTTATTTCACTCAGCATAATACCCCCCAGTTCCATCCATGTCAATGTAATTGGTAGGTATTCATCCTTTCTGATGGCTTTTTTAGTTTTATATTTCATCAGCCTTTTTATGTGTAGATAATATTTTGTATAAGTTAATTAAAAATGCTTAGGTTTCCTGAGTATACATCTTCTCTGTAGTAGGGAACTATAAGAGAGGAATGGGAAGCTGGCTCAAGAGCACATATTAACATATTTTGCTTATTAAATAGAAATATTTAAACGGATATCCCCAGAGAAGGCAAAGGTAAAAAAACTTGATCACTTCCATGCACCCCTGATAGGTGAGTAAGCTGGCACATTTTTCTGGAGGGATACATGAACTTATAGACCAAGAGCCTTCAAAATTTCAAAATATTTATATTCTTCAATCTGGAATACCCTCATCTAAATATCAAGAAGCATTAAATTGAGAATTTAACTAACATGTTGTGATTTTCATGCAATCAAGAAGAAATAATCATCATGCTATTCGCCATTGACAGCTTTTAAAACTTTTTTGTTTTAATGGCAAGAGACACATGAGAGGCTACACGAAGATGAACCTAAGAAAGAAGCCAAAAAGGAAACCACGAGAAAAAAAAAAAAAAAGCCATAAACAACAGAAGCAAGCAGACATGGCGAAAGCAAAGAAAAGAATCAGGCACAAAAATGAAAGGACTCCACATTCTTGGGAGGACAAATGGCCTCAGCACCGCATGTTTGCAGCCTGGGAAGAAATAACGTGGATAGTCACACTGGAAGCATGCTGACAACTACAATCCAGCAGTCTCTGAGGACGGAGAACAAAAGGCCACCAATTACATGAAGCCAAGCCCTACTTACCTTAATGGCCCCATGGAATGTGTCAGGAAATGCCACAGTAAAGGGCTTACTAAGCAGTGGAATTCTACTTTCACTGAGCAGAGTGGCAACATGTGATCAAGCCAAGAGCAATAGCCTGTAGAACACTGTATACACAGCAGCAGAACAGAGTGAATGACATCTTGGGAGCTGTAACAGGATACAGATTCCAAATATTTTCCAAAGTAAACAGCAGTGAGGTAACCTCATCTCTTACATACGTCTAATTAAGACTTAAATGAGGCTTATAATTTGTTTTTCAAAGACCAAACTCATCAGATATTCTTTCTACCTTCTGTCCGAATTTTAAAGAATAAAATAAAGAAGGGGCTGTCAATATTCCTGATAGAGGAGTGAGAGTATACTGCTAGCAAAGCTACTCTTGGATTCCAATGTGGTATTTTCAAACTATCTGAAAATATTCTTTACCTGTGCGATAGACGGGATTTTGCACTGCTAGTTCAAAATTCACTTCTTTGGATTTTAGAAACACATTAATTCCCTCTTCTTCAGTAACAAAGGTCATTCGGTTGCCCATAACAAATACTGTAAATATTGGTCCATACTGAAAGAAAACATAAATACAGCTATTAGTAAGCATTTCTAATAAGTTACTGGGCCAAGGGTTATGTGAGAACCCCAGTGCTGAAGTTATCATAAAGATACAAATTATTATGATTATATAATGGTGATTATTCATAAATTTTGATGGATTCAGCCAAATCTAAATTATACAAGTCATAATTTATTCTGTCCTAATACTTAACTTTCATTTTGATCATTATTTGTTTTAAAGTTTCCTTTCTTATAGTATAATAATAATAATTGGACATAATTACTAAAAATTATGTCAAACAGTGATATTTGAACATTGTTTTCCAGATATCAGTAGGCGTATGACCAACTATAGCTCAATTTTGTCCATGAAAAAGACACAAAACAGCTGACTGATATTACCTTAGTGGTCACTCAACAATGTCCTGCAATCCTAAAAATTTCTCTAATGTGTTCACTTTCTCACTTTCCAAAATTACTATTTCCCCTGAATACCTGGGTGTTAGGAAACAAAGGCAAGCACATACAGTATGTTGTAGAAGTGGTGCTTATGTGTTAGTTCACAAACATTTTATTTTGAGATAATTATAGAGTAATGTGCAGTTATAAGAAATAATACAAAGCAACCCTACGTATTGATTACTGTTTTCCTTAGTGCTAATATGTTGCAAAACTATCCTATGGTAACAGAACCACCAATAGTGATAAAGTCAAGGTACAGAATATTTCCATCACCGTGAAATGCCTCATGTTGCCTTTTTATAGTCACATGCATTTTTTCCTCTTACTCCACCTCCTCTATTACCCTTGGCAACTACTAACCTGTTCTCCAGTTCTATAACACTGAATTTCAAGAATGGTATACAAATAGAATCATATAGTGTGGAAACTTCTTGGATTAGCATTTTTTTCACCTGGCATAATTCATTGGAGACCACCCATGTTGCTGATCATTCCTTTACATTTCTGAGTAGTATTCCATAATATGGATGTACTATAGCTTGTTTCAACATTGTTAAAGGATGTCTGCATTCTTTTCAGTTTGGGACTATCACAGATAAAGTTGCTATAAACATCAATGAACAGGTTTTTGTGTGAACACACATTTTCATTTCCCTAGGCTAACTGCTGACAAGTGGCATTGCTAGGTCATAGCAATAGTAAGGCAGCTCCAAGTTTCTTGTTTAAAGAACTGCCACAGTGCTTTCCAGGGTAGTTGTACCATTTGACATTTCTGCCAGCAATATATGAGTGATCTAGTTTCTCTATACTCTTACTAGCACCTGAGTGTTGTCACTATTTTTTATTTAGCCATTCTGATAGGTATGTGGTGATATCTCACTGTGGTTTTCATTTTCATTTGCATATCCTCAACTGGTTAATGATGTTGAACATTTTTCATGTGTTCATTTGCCAGTTTTATATCCTATTAAGTAACTTGTTAATATCATTTGCCATTTCTTTAGTTGACTTTTTTTTTAAAAAAAAATACTGAGTGTGGAGAGTTCTTTATATATCCTAGATAGCAGTCCCTCATCAGATATGTGACTTCCAAATATTTTCTCTCCTTCTACAGCCTGTCTTCCCAGTCTTTTTTTTTTTTTTTTTTTTTTTTTTTTTTTTGTCTTCCCAATCTCCTAACAGGGTCTTTCACAGAGCAAAAGCTTGTAATTTTCATGAGATCCAATTTATCAGCTTTTGTTTTTATGGGTTGTGCCTTTGGTGTCAAGTCTAAAAACTATGTTTTAGTCCCATATTATTCTTTTTTTTTTCTAAGCGTTATGTTTTACATATAAGTTGGTGATCTATTTTGAGTTAAATTTATTTAAGATGCGAGACTTGTCTGCATTTTATTTTGTTTTGGCTAATTGGTCATCTAATTGCTTCCCTGCCATTTGTTGAAATGGCTATCTTTATTTAAATAAATAGCTTTTGCGCCTGTGTCTAAAATCATTTGGGCATTTAGTGTGTCTATTTCTGGGTACTCAACTCTGTTTCATCGCTCTCTGTATCTATCCCTCCAACTGCATAATCTTGAATACTGGAGCTATGTAATGAGTCTTGAAAATGAGTAGTAATTCTTCCCATTTTATTCTTTTAAAAATTGTTTTAGCTATTCCAGTTCTTTTGCCATTCCATGTAAATTATCAAATAATCTTGTCTATAACTATACTTTACTAGAAATTTGATATAATTTGCACTTAACTTGTATATTCGATTTAGGGAGAATTGACATCTTTACAATGGTTGACTTTTCCAATCCATGAATATGGTATGTCTCTTCATTAATATCTTCAATTTCTTTCATCAATGTTTTGTAGTTTTCAGCATAAAGTTCTATACATGTGCTATTAAATTTATATCTAAATATTTTTCTCTTTTTGAATGACTGTAAGTGGCACTGTATTTTTAACTACCATTTGCACCTGTATTTAGTGATACAAATGATATTTGTATGTTGACTTTGTATTCTGTGACCTTGCTGTATTTTGTGATTAATTCGAGATCTTTTGTAGATTCCTTGAGATTTTCTAAGTAAACAACCACATCATCTGCAAACAGAGACAGTTTTATTTGTTCCTTTCCATATGACTTTTGTTTCTTTTTCTCGCTTAATTGCACCCACCAGAACTTTCAGCATTTTGTGGAATAAAAGTGGTGGCAATAGATATCCCTGCTTTGTTCCCAAGCAGAAATGAAGCATTTACTCTTTCACAATTAAGATTACTGTTAGCTGTAAAATTTTTGTAAATTTTCTTTATGAATTTGAAGAAGACTCTATTACTGCTTTTCTGATAGTTTTTAACAATCATGGATGGGTGTAGTATTTTGTCAAATGCTTTTTCTGTACAAATCAATATGTCCATGTGACTCTTCTCTCACCTATTAGTATGGTGGCTTGCACTAACTGATTTTCAAATATTGGGCCTGTCTTAAATCTCTAGAAGGGACTCATGGGGCCATGGGGTTTATAATCCCTTTCATATATTGCTGGATTTTATTTGCTGGTATTTTGCTGAGGACATTTGCACCTATATTCATAAGGAATACTGATCTGTAATTTTTTTTTTCTACTGTCTTTATCTGGTTTGTTATCAGGGTGACCCTAGCTTCATAAAATAAACAGACATACTCCTTTTCTCCTTTATGGAAGAGATTGTATAAAATTGATGTTAATTCTTCTTTAGACATTTGGCATAATTAATTCTCCAGTGAAACAATCTGGGCCTTAAGATTTTTAAATTCATATTTAAATTATGAACTCAATTTCCTAAATAATATAGGGTTACTCAAATTATTTCATACTGAATATGGAATACTTGTATTTTGGGGTGAATTTGGTCCATTTCATCTAAGTTGTCAAAGTGCAGGGTTGTTCTAAGTGCAGGGTTGCTTACAGTCTTCCCAACCATCTTTTTGATGCCTGCAGCATATGCCTCATTTTATTCCTGAGATTAATAATTTGTGTCTTTTTTTTCCCCTTATCTTGTGTGAGGTCTTTCAAAATTATCGCTCTTTACAAAGAATTGGTTCTTTCACTGATTTTCTCTATTTTTTTTTTCTGTTTTCACTTTCATTGATTTCTTTTGAAGTGAAAACAGAAAATATTTCCTTCCTTTTTCTTGTTGGGGGTTTATTTTGCTCTTTTGTGAGGAGGGGATTGACAGAGCAGCTTTATTCATTTCACTCTTAATGCTCCTTTATAATGCAAATACTTAGTGATAATAATGTCTTTCTCCGCACTGCTTTAGCTGTGCTCCCTCTCCAAATTGATAGGTTGTATTTTTATTTTCTTTCAATTCAGCATAATTTTTTAAAAATATTTTATTTATTCATGAGACACAGAGAAAGAGAGAGAGAGAGAGAGAGAGAGAGAGAGGCAGAGACACAGGCAGAGGAAGAAGCAGGCTCCACACAGGGAGCCGGACGTGGTACTCAATCCCGGGCCTCCAGGACGCTGCCCTGGGCCTGAGGCAGGCGCTAAACCTCTGAGCCACCCAGGGATCTCTGGATTCAGCATAACTTTTTATTTCCCTTGAGACTTTCCCTTTAACACTTAGATTACTTAGAAATATGTTGTTTTGTCTCCAAGTGTTTGGAGAGCTTCCTATTATTGACTTCTAGTTTCATTTCACTCTAGTCAGAGAATACATTGTATGATTAGAATTCTTTTAAATTTTGTGTAGGTCTGTGGCCCTGAATACGATCTAACTTGTCACATGTCTCATGGACACTTGAAAGATTACATAACCTGCTTTATTTTTTTTAATTTTTATTTATTTATGATAGTCACAGAGAGAGAGAGAGAGAGAGAGAGAGAGGCAGAGACACAGGCAGAGGGAGAAGCAGGCTCCATGCACCGGGAGCCCGACGTGGGACTCGATCCCGGGTCTCCAGGATCGCGCCCTGGGCCAAAGGCAGGCGCCAAACCGCTGCGCCACCCAGGGATCCCCATAACCTGCTTTAATAGGTGGAATGCTCTACACATATTCATTAGATCTTTTTGGTTGGTGGTCTTTTATATTCTAGCTGATTTTCTGTCTTAGCTGTTCTACTCATTGTTCAGGTTGTTGAAATATTTAATTATAACTGTGGATTTGTCCTTTTCTTATTTTGGTTCTAGTTTTTGTTTCATAGAATTTACAGCTCTGTGGTTTGGTGCATGCATGTTTAGAATTGCTAACTCCTTCTGGTATACTGATCCCATTATCACTTTATAAGCCCCCCATCTCTGGTAATTTTCTTGGCTCTGAAGTTACTTTTTCTGCTATTAATATAACTCCTACTTTCTTTTGACTAACACTTGCACAATATACCTTTTTCCATATTTTTGTTTTTCACCTGCTTATTTCATTATATTTAAAGTGAGTTTCTATTTTACATCATATAGTTGGGTCATTTTTAATCTATTTTGCAAATATTTGTCTTTTAATAATTGTATTTATATCATTTGTAGCTTAAATTATTGACATACTAATGTTTAAGACTTGTTATTTTTTGTTTATTCTCTCTGTTTTTTGTTTTTCTGTTTTCTCTGCTTTCCTGTGTGTTACTTGAACTTTGTTTAGAATTCCATTGACTCATCTATAGTATTTTTAAGTGGACCTTTTTGTGAATTTTTTAGTGATTACTCTAGCTATTACATTATATATACATAACTTATCATAGTCAATTAGTATAGCCACTTTTTAAAGTTTTTTAATTCCAGCATAGTTAGCATACAGTGTCATATTAGTTTCAGGTGTACAGTGAAGTGATTCAACAATTCTATACATTACTTAATGTTCATCAAGATAAATGTACTCTTTAATCCACTTATTTCACCCATCCCCCATCCACCTCCCTTCTGGTAACCATCAGTTTGTTCTCTATAATTAAGTCCATTTCTTGGTTTCTCTTGCTCTTTTTTTCCTTTGTTTATTTTCTTAAATTCCATATGAGTGAAATCATACGGTATTTGTCTTTTTCTGACTTATTTTGCTTAGCATTATACTCTTTAGCTCTATCCATGTTGCAAATAGCAAGGTTTCATTCTTTTTTTAATGGCTGAATAATTCCTCAAAAAATATAAATGGGGTAAATAGCTAGCAGTGCAATTAGTGGATCACAGGGTAGTTCTATTTTTAACTTTTTAAGAAACTTCCATACTATCTTCTACAATAGCTGCATAGCGTGGCCATTTTACCAGATCAAGTGAATCTCTCTTTATATTTCTTGATTTTCTCCCATTTATAATGTAATTTTCCTTAACATTTCCCTTACATACATCTAGAACAGTATCAAACAGTGTTATAATTTTTGCTTTAGCCACCAAACATAATTCAGAAATCATAAGAGAAGAAAAGTCTATTGCATTTACATATCTTTTGTTTACTGTGTCCTTACTTCCTTCTTGATGTCCAAGATTTCTTCTTTCATTGCTTCCTTTCTGTTTGAACTACTTCTAGTCATTTGTTGAGGACAGTAGGTCTTCCAGCAGAAAATTCTCTTATTAGTTTTCCTTCAACTGAGAATGTCTTGGCTCCCCCTAAATTTCTAAAGGATATTTTTGCTGGAGACAGGGTTCTAAGTTAATAGTTCTTTCCTTTGAGCACTTGAAAATTGGTATGCCATTCCTCCTGGTCTCCATGGTTTCTGATGAAGAATCTGCTATCATTCCAGTCCCAATTCTCACTGTAATAAGCTTCCATTTGTCTTTTGCTGTTTTTTAAAATTATCTTTGTCTTTAGTTTTCAGAAATTTGTCTATCATTTGTCTTGCTGTGGACTTCCTTAGCTTTATCCTGTTTGGAACTAGCTTTTCTAATCTGTAGGTTTACATCTGTTGCCACATTTGGGACATTTTCAGCCCTGATTTCTACAGATACTTTTTCAGTCCTATCCTCTTTCTCCTCTGTTTCCAGGACTCTGGTGACATAAATGTTAGGTCTTTTACAGCCCCTGAAGTGCTCATCTTCCCCCCCCCCCCAGTCTATTTTCTCTTTGTTTTTCATACTGGGCAATTTTTATTGACCTGTGTTGAAATTCATTAGTTCTTTTCATTCTTCTCCATTGTGCTATTGTATGCATCCACTGAGGTTTTTTTTTTTTTTTTAGTTATTGTATTTTTCAGTTCTGAAATTTCCATGTTTCTACTTTATATATATTATTTTATTACAAAGACTTTGTTTCTTTCCTAAGACTTTCTATTTTTTCATTTCTTTCAAGCATGCGTGTAATTACTTGTTGAAGCATTTTTATTATGGCTGCCTTAAGCTCTCTGGCAGATAATAGCTGTGCCATCTGTGGATTGTTTCTTCTTATTCCAATTGAAATCCTCTTGGTTCTTGGTATGACGAGTGATTTTCTACCAAAATCTGGACATTTTGGATATGATAACATGGCATTTAATTTAACTCATATTTTTTCCAGGCTTCCTTTGGCATTATTCTGATGTTAGAAGGGGAATGCCACCTCATTATTGCCACGTAGGGAGAATGGGAATTTAGTTTTATCACTCAGCATGGGGAGAGGACCCCTTGTTACTGCTGTTTGAGGGTCAAAGCAAGTCTCCCTACTAGGTTCTTCTTATATCACTCTGGCTGGGAGAAGGAATTCCTCATTATCACTCCCACATGACCTCCACTGGCTTCAGGAGGGAGAAGATGTTTGAGGAGTAGCCTCTTTCTTGCTAAATGGTGATGAAAATCTTGACCCATCCTCTAAGGCTCATGGGTCACCACCCCAGTGAGTAGGAGGAGACTCCTTGTTATTGCTCACTGGTGATACAGCCCCTGCTCTTGGTGTGGTCTCCATTAACACCACAGTGGGGATGGCCTCATTCCTGCTGAGCAGGATGGAAAGTCATGACCCTCCTCTAGGCTTCTTTTGACATCACCCCTGCTAGAAGGGGGAGGTTTACTTCATTACAGCCTGGCCAGGATTTAGGGCTAGGCTTTTCACTATGGCACCTGATGCCATAATTTTTTTTCCTGCTGTGTTTGCCTGGAGTGGTTATAGTCTAAAAGTTTTCTGTCTCCCTAGGCTGCTCCTTTCTTGGGTCTTTACCTTAAGAGAGTAGGCTTGTCTTGAGTTTCTTTTTTTTTTTTTTTTTTTTTTTTTACCTGTGCCCACTGGCATCTCCAGGTTGCTGGCTTTTCTAGACCCCAATCTAGATACATGAAACAGGAAAAAAAAATCAAAGATTTCAGTGCCATATTGTTCACCAGAAACTGTGGTCACTAGCCTGTCTGCCTTCCTCTCTCTACCTTTTAGAATCTTCTCAAGTTTGTTTTATATCTGAGGTTCAATTATTATTTAGCTGCACTTAGTGGGAAGAATAGGAGAAAGTGCAACTACCCCATCTTTTCAGAAGGAAACATTTCTAATTTTTTTTTCATTCACAGAATATCTCTGAAAGTTATATAAGAGAATGGAAGCATTCCTGTCGGAAGAGAAGATAGGCATCCAGAGGATAGAGATGAGAGGAAGCCCTTTTACTCTATGTATATGTTCATGACTTTGGAATATGGACCTATCTGAAAATAAAACTATTTTTTAAAAAAGACCAACTTCCAGTTTTGGTAGTGGCATTATGGGATGGCAACTCCTTTCTGAATTGTTCCACTTCTTTCCTGGAAATCACACAGAGCCACAAGGAGAATGAAACATATATGCAAAAGCAACATACTGATCTGAACAATAAGAAGAAAATATACTAACTACAATGGTTACCCCTAGTACCTTATACCTGCAAAACTCTCAGTTCTGCTCTTAGAAGCTATCACAGCATGGTGGGAAAGAAAACAGGAATGTGCAGTAGGGGGCAGGGCGGTGCACCACAGGGAGGGGAGGTTCAACAATGGAAAAGCTCGGAAATACACACTCTTGAGATATGAGAAGGAAATACACAGAGTTGGAACCACTATGAGATGTACTAAGATAAACAGGCCGTGGGTACTGAGGGAGGTAGTAAAAGATAACACAGGAAGCACTATCTTCTAAAAGTGAAGAGTACACCTGGGAAGACACAGGTCACCTCTTATACTAGCAGCAGCTATTGAAGAAAGTCAGTGAGAACTCGTCTGCAAGATTATATACTAAAAAGCAAAGCAGCCATGGGTGCACAGAGGCACTATATTTTCACTGTCATAAGGTAGGATAAAAGACTAAGTCAAGGGCAGCCTGGATGGCCCTGCGGTTTGGCGCCGCCTTCGGCCCAGGGTGTGATCCTGGAGACCAGGGATCGAGTCCCACGTCAGGGTCCCTGCATGGAGCCTGCTTCTCCCTCTGCCCGTGTCTCTGCCTCTCTCTCTCTCTCTCTGTCTGTCATGAATAAATAAATAAAATCTTAAAAAAAAAAAAAAAAGACTAAGTCAAGAAACCTGGAAAGCAACTGCCCCGAAGCAAAATCTCCTGCTGATAGCTAGTCCAAGACAACTCAACTCCTTAAAATATAGTTAAACAAAAAAGGAAAAATTCAATTCTGTAAGAAAAATTCTTAAAAAAAGAAAAAGGGGGGGGGGGGAAGAGCAGAACTTGCTTACAAATGAAATAACTCACCAAAAACATTCTGCCATAGGGTACATGAAACCTGTAATGCAAAATTACTTTCATTTTTTTTCATAATGAAAAAAAATTAACGTACTAATTGCAACTGCAAAGGAAATAAGCAAAGAAGAAATATAAGAAGCCATGGAAGAAGCAGCTGGACAACAGAGGAAAATTAGGAGATAAAGGAACACAAGAAAGAAAGAAACAGTAACGACATTTCTGAATAAATGATAACAATGACTGGGGTGCCTGGGTGGCTTAGCTGGTTAAGCACCAGACTTGGTTTCAGGTCAGGGCGTGATCTTGGGGTCCTGGGATCAAGCTTTGCACCTCACTGGGCTTCACATTCAGTGGGGAGTCTAATTCTCTTTCCTTCCCCCCATGCTCTCTCTCTCAAATGAATAAATAAAATCTTTAAAAAAAAGATAACAATGACAAGAAGCACAAGGGAGTCTACAACCCACAGAAAATAGACTCTAAGGAAAAGAGAATATAGAAATGTGAAAAAATTTTTAAAATCATTAAATAGAAATAAATATGTGAAAAGAATTTCAGGGGAAATGACACCTATAGAAGATAGGTAAAAGAGGCTGAAACTATGCATCACTGGACGTCTTTGGCAAACTCCAAATTTATTTACCCAGGTGCTGAATTCAGTATTCCCGCTTGGATATCGACATACCAAACACCAACATATCTCAACAGATCCTTTCCTTTTAATTTTTTAAATTTTTATCTTTTACGTTATTTTTTATTTTTTATCAAACTCAACCTAGCTAAAGCTGCACTTCTGATAACTTTTCCCCTTCCAATAAGTTCTTATATTTGTGACGGTCTCACTTGATGGCAACTCCCATTTTCTAGCTGCTCAAGCCAAACTTCTTGCAGTCATCTTGGACCTTTTTCATTCTTTTATACATCAAAAGCAACTGGTGTGTAAATCCTGCTGCTTCTACCTTCAAAATATATCCAGCCACTTCTCAAATTTCCACTGCCATCACCATGGTCCAAACCACAATGATCTCAAGTTTGAATTATTGCAATAACCTTCAAATTATCTTCTTCCTTTTATTCTTGCATTCCTGTTTTAAACAGAGAAGCCAAAGTGAACCTTTATGATTTAAATCAGATCCCATTACTCTTGGTCAAAACATTCAAAAGGTTTCCTGTTTCGCTCTAAATTATAAATGCATTCAGACTTTGAATCTGATAATTCATTCTGTAGATACATTTTCAAACAAAGAAATAACACTTGTTCCTACAGTATTTATAAAAGCACAATAGGGTAAACATACTAGCATACTAGGTACTAGGTCAATCATTAAGTCACTGTTTGGGTAAACTATGATTCAGAGAATACTTTGCAGCTTTTAAAACAGATGCTTCTATTTCTATATAGGAAGAGGCAGAACCAGGTGAGATGAGGATTTTACTGGTAGCTAGGAAACAATGGATGTGAACAGATAATAAGTCACTATTTCTCTGGTGGCATCTGTGAATTCTGCGTTTGGGTTGAAGGTCAGGACTGAAATAGGCACCTCTGAAAAATCTACAACTATTATTACACTCAGTGGTGAAATACTGGACAATTTCCCCTAATATTAGGAAAAAGACAAACTTATCTCCTCTCACCACTTCTGTTCAATAATATGTTAGAAATCCTACTGATTATAATAATGCAGGAAAAGAAATAAAAAGCATAAATAAAAATAAGAAAAAATGAAGTAGATTTATCTGTTTATAAGACACATTGTTTATGTATAAAAACCCTAAAGAATCCCCAAAGTAACAAGTAGGACTAATAAAGTGAATTTAGTAAATCACAAGGCATAAAGTTCATATACAGAAAACTGACTGTATTTTTTGTTTCAACAGGATACAACCAGAAAACAAAAGTAAAAGCAATTTTATCTACAACAGCCTCCAAATATAAAATAATTAACAACTGGAAGCAAGACCGCATCACAAAAACTACAGAGCACTTCTGAAAGAAATTATATAGCTAAATAAACGAAGAGATACACAGCATTCATAGATTTGAAGACTTACTATTGTTATGAAGTCCATTCTCCTCTAAATTCTCGATAGATTTAATAAACTTCCCATCATAATTCTAGCAGTCTTTATGAAAGATAGCAACAAGCCAGTTTTAAAACATAGTAAAATGCAAATAATCTTGAATGGCGAATCAATTACAGAGGAATATGGAGAACTTTCACTGCCTGATTTAAAGACTTACTCTAAAACTAGAGTATTTAAGGCAGTGTAGTTTAATAAAGAAGTGGGCATATAAATCAATGGACTGGGGGAGAAAGGCTAGAAATAGATTTACATGTATATGGTTAACTAATTTAACCATAGGTGATCAATGAGGAAAGGACAGTCCTTCAGGATATGATGTTGGAACAACTGTACATCCAGATGTGAAAAAAAATCAACCTTACCCCTTCCTTTTACCATACCAAAAAAAAATATTTTTTTTAGCTCAAAATGGATCACAGATCTAAATGTAAAATGGGAAAATACAAACCTTTTAGAAGAAAACAGAATAATCTTTTTGACCTTGCTTGACCTTCTGAGACAAGCTTTTAAAAAAGTTCCTTAAAGTTTATCAAAATCATGACTAAGGAAGCCTATGGGAAACAAATATTTCTTAAAAGATATCATTTTTCCTATACCAGATTCCCAATAATTATGGCACCAAGTGCGGGCCAGAATATGAGGAGCTAGGCAATCCCGTACACTCAAAGGAAAAGGTGTATATTGCTATATTCTTTTGCAAGGGTAACATAATAATATGAACAATTTAAATGTTCAGGTCATCGGAGTAGGCAACTCCACTTTTTGGAATTTACTCTGAGGAAACAATTGGTTAAGTGCCCAAGCCACAATCACACAACACACACAGAGGAACGTAAGTCAAAGCATTCGTTGAAATAAAGGAAAATAGTTGGCAGTAACTTACATACTATTTTTGAAAGATACACTGTATTTGAAAGCTATTTTCAGGCCCTCCCCCCCAAAAAAAATCTACTACAACACCATCACTAATCTCTTTAGTATGCAGTGAAAATGGATCTCATCATCATCAAATAATAACACCAGCTGAAAATACAGTGCCTGGCTAGATTTGCAGAGTTAAGTCTGCAGGCAATTTTTACGGCAACTTGGTGTTAACTTCAATTCGGATACTAATTTACTACACGTTTTCATAAATTTAACCGTATTTCACTTCTTTCTGAACTATTACGAATGTTTAGTTAATGTGTGTACCCTTAGGATGAAGCAACTGGCATTTATAAATTAAGATCTACTTCCAGAGAGGCAGCTACAAGCTGATAAAAATCTGTTCATAATCAATAAAAATCTATGTCTTTCGAAAAAACTTGCATAAGGTAAAACCGTAGATAGCTGAGGAATGATTGGCTCTAAGTATGGACAGCGGGTATGTTCCCGGGTGTTAATGTTGCATTTGAGATGCAATTAAAGATCAAAAAGAAAAAAAGAAAAAAAAGAAAAAAGAAAAAAGAAAACATTACCTCCTCCGGAAAGCCCACCTACTAAGGCCACATACCTTGATTCTTGCTTTCTCTATAAATTCTAGAGGGGCTTTCCCAAACTCAAATCCAGCTCCAATCCAAGGAATCCAGCCCCTTATGCACGGGGGTCCCCGCAAATTCTTCCGCTGAAGGAACAGTAAAAGAGCAACACAACCTAGAATGATAATCACGGTCGGGGAAATCAGTTCCATGTTTCCGTCTAGCACCTTCCAGAATCAGAGAAGGGAAAAGTCCTGCCGCCGTGGCACTTGCTCATTCCCCGTTGGGAGGGGGCACTACGGGACCTCCCAACTCGTCGGCTACAACTTCCGCAGTTTGTTTGCCTCCCTGACTGTAGCCTCCTTTCCCCGCCCCAATTTTTAGATGACTTCTGCATCATCGCTCCCCCCTCCCACCTCCGCCAGTCTTTGCAGAGCCGGCCACGCCGGACCGAACGCAGCGGCTGGACCCAACCGCGGCGGGCGCGGAGGAGGGGGGGGAGGCGGGGGGAACGTGCTCTGTTGCCATGGAGACCGGGGCTGGCGGCGCCGAGGGGAGCCTCCCTCGCGGCCAATCAGAGAACGGCGCCCAAGAGGCGCGCGGCCCGGCGGACTACATTTCCCAGAAGCCCCCGGGCCTCGCGTTGTTGTTCTGCTCTCAGTCCCGGGCACCTCTCCATCCCGGGGCTGCTCGGAAGGCTGTAGGTTTCGCGGAGCCGCCTGGCTGAGCCGAGCGAGGGAAATGGTCCCCGCTCCGCCACTCGCGGGTTGAGAACGGGCCGCCCTGGCAGAGTGGCAGGCCGGTCGTAAGGGGGTGTATTGTCGTCCCGTCTTGCTGCTGAATGTCGGTTCCAGAGGAGGAGGAGAGGCTTTTGCCGCTCGCCCAGAGATGGCCCCGAGCGAGCAAGTTCCTTCTGTCGGGCTGCGCGGCTACCGTGGCCGAGCTAGGTACCCGGCCGCCCCCTCCCGGACCTCCCCCGCGACTCGCCGTCGAGGTGCCGCGCTGGGGGGGGGGGGGAGGCGGGCGGGGGGGGGAGGGCGCGGGCGGGCGGCTCCGGCCCCCGGGGTGTGTGGCCCGCTGCGTCGCGCCCTCTCCTCGCTCACCTGCCCGGCGGAGGTGGCAGGGCGGGGACGGGGCCGGCTTTGCGAGGAGGAGGCGCGGGAGGTCACTAAGGTCTTTTCCTTCCGATTTCGTCTCCCTCAGAGGTGTGCTCTTGCGCCCGAAGGTCCGCGCTTGGGAGCTTCAGGAGCTGTCATTCCTCCCTAGGAATCCTTTCCCCTTCCGTGGGGATGACCTTTTAAGAAACACAACCCACCGTTCCTCCTTATTGAGATAATGTCTCTGATTTATATTCCCACGTAGCCGCGCCGTATCATTGTCTTTTGTAGACTTGCGGGGCTTGACATTGTCAACCTGTCTGTCACTTACCGAGCATCCACTCAACATCTGCCAGTTGTCCTCCTTGGGCGTAACTCATCTATACCGCGTCTACCTTGCAGGATTCTGAGAAGTAGAAACTATATAAATGCGAACTCCAAGGCGGGGCACCCATTAATTGCAGCATTATTGTAATTACTATAATATTAGGCTGTGATGATGGTGCTTAATGAGACTCGGCCCTGACCTTTCTTACAGCTAGGTGGGCAGACATGCAGAGACAGGCAGTTACATTGTGCTGCTTATGATGAAGGTATTAAGGATCCTAAGAACATAGAGGACGGACGGTTACATATGCCGAGCAAATCGGAAAACCGGAGGCCACCTAGGGAAGATTATGATGCCCTTGCATGAGCAGCTGGCGTTCCTTCAATGATTTTGTGAGCAGAGTGCCCGTGTGTTCCCTGTGAAGCCTTCACTGTGCATTTTAAGATTAGCCTTTCATTGTCTTGCCTGTTGGAAAACAAAACAAGCGACAGCTTTGCTGTGTTATCATTAGGAAATGTTAGTTTGTCCCCATCTAAAATGAATTTATTTTCTATTTCCAGCAGAGCCAGCACGCGATCTGTTAATTTGCCCTTTGTGCTCCTCCACTCTTGCTCTTTGGACCCTCTGTTTTCTCTTTCTCTTCTCAAGCTGATGGGAAATTTTTGTTTTTACTGAAATACAGTTCACCAACTTTTTAAAAAAATTTAAAATCAGATTGCAGAATTAGATATTTCCAACTCTCTTTCTTTCCTTCCTTCCTTCCTTCCTTCCTTCCTTCCTTCCTTCCTTCCTTCCTTCTTTTTTTGATCCTGATTGTTTCTTCCTGTGACCAATGGCAAAGAAACATTCCTTCTCTTCAAAGTTTGTGGAGAATGGTGTGGGGGCTGGGGATGGGAAGCGAGGAAATAAAAATTTGAGATGGTCTTGATTACAAAACAATTTAGGATCAGAACCTGAAGCATTATTTAAGTAACCAGCAAGTAAACCAGACTTATTTTGAAAGACATAAACCATGTTAATATAGAGGCACCTTTATCTTAAGACTTTTCAGGGTTCATATGTTAATAAATCGTTGTTTAAATTCTCTACGTGCAAACTACTTCCATTTTAGGGGGACTATCAGCAAGATATTTTTTCCAAAGACCAGTGGTAACATTTAATATTTTCTTCCCCCTACTCTGTTTTCTCTTGGAAAAAAGCGTAAGTACGATTTTGTATCAGGCGGTGGTCATTGAAAAGACTCATGTAATGTCAGTAGTGTTCATGAATTTCTCTGAATCTGGTTACTTCACTTACTTGGGACATACGGGTATAAAGTTATGAGCTTGATCTTCCTAATGTGGGCCAGTTAGCTTCACCATTTCAGAGTAAGATGTCTACTTTGAATTCAAAATATAATCATTAGAAAAAGATTTTTCAAGTACAATTGGTACTCATGAAAAGACTACACATAAAAGTTAGTACTGGAAAAACAACTCAGTATGTGCCTTAACTGAAAGTGTATTGGGCTTGACACCCTTGTATAAAAAGACATTATAAACTCAATATTGCATCTCCTATATCTCAAATCTCAGGTCAGTGAACATCACCCATGAAATTACAGAATTCATCTTCACCTGCATTTAATATGAACCTGTCAGAAATAATACAGTATTCTAAAAGTCACACTGGGTCTCAATCATGGTTACAGTCAAGGGGGCATCATAGAATATGGATATCTGAAATTATTCCCATTGGAAAGCAAAAATTAAGGACTAAAGTAGATTTTAGGCTGAAATTTCTGAGTAAAAAGAACCCAAGTCTTGTGACTTTTTTTTTTCCTGATTGGAGGGGTTGGGGAGGGATGGTGCTCTGGAACAGTGATTCTTAAATTTGGGAGTGCATAAGAATCAACCAATTTCTAAACCCCCATCAATCTATTCAGAATCCATAGGCATGGGGCTAGGAAATAAACCATTTTAACAATTTCCCTAGCTGTTTCTGATGTATTCTAAAATTTGAGAAACACTGATCCTGTGGCGACTAAAATATTTGTCCTGTGACTTTAGAATTTTATGATTTTTGTTTGTTTCTCTGAATGTTATGGGTTTCCCCCTCATTTTGTTTTTTTTTTTGTTAGCAACCTTTCCCCTCGATCTCACAAAAACTCGACTCCAAATGCAAGGAGAAGCTGCCCTTGCTCGGTTGGGAGACAGTGCAAGAGAATCTGCTCCCTATAGGGGCATGGTGCGCACAGCCCTAGGGATTGTTCAAGAAGAAGGCTTTCTAAAGCTTTGGCAAGGAGTGACACCTGCCATTTACAGACACATAGGTATTTATCTTGATTCTAGCTGGTAAGTTTGTTATGAGTTCTATGTTTGTGTCCTCTGCTTTTGTGTTTAGCTGTGCCAAAACCCAGTTGTTTTTTCCTACTAATGTGATAAATGAATATGTATTCTCTTAAGAAAATTAACCACCAATCATTATTAAGGAATGATTGCCTTAAATTTTTAGAAATGCATATAGAAGTATTTAGGGATGAACTGTCATGATGTCTGTAATGTACTTCAAAATAATAAAGCAAAAAAAATCAAATATGGCAAAAATGTTAGCAATTGATAAATCTCAAGGATATAGAGGGAGTTATTTTCTCTGCTTCTCTGCATGTTTGAAGATTTTTAAGATAAAAAAGTCATTGATATTTTTCTCTATTTTAGAGACTTTAAAACAAAATTTAAATTTTTCATGTTCTTTGAAAATTAAAACATATTTGACTAACATGCTAAATCTCACTAGTCTCTGTCCCATACACTACAGACTAGGCAACTCTGAAAGAGAACAGGGACGACTGATCCAATTCTGGCAATTGAGTGATTGTAGTGATTTTTGCCCCAGTTCCTAAGGCTACCTAACTACCTAATGTGGGCCTTTAGTCACTGTTGATTTTTGCCTCAGTTCCCAAGGCTACCTAACTACCTATGTAGGCCTTTAGTCACTGTTAAAGGGAAATAGTTGTAACTGTGCCTTAGCCAGTGAGAATACTTTTCTGCTCTGCTTCTAAAATGGCATTCACGAAGATAGTCGTTGGGTTTTCAGTTTGTGGAGAGGAGAAGATAAACTTGGCTTCAATAGGAGGTAGGGCAGGTGCAGCATTCTTCTCTACATTCATGCTCTTTCCCCAAGTGTGTAGGAACCTTTGACCAGAAAGGTGTCCAGTTCTAATACCAGCTTATTATTTTTAAAACTTCTGTTCTTTAGATACGTATTCATGAAGAGCAATCCAGAAGTGTGTATAGAGACTGTTGTTGTTTTGGTGCTTTGTATATTTTTGAATATGTTAACATATTTTATCAAGCTTACTGAAATAACAAGAAAAGGACTCTCTAGGAATACCGTGTACTGATTTTAATGACTTTTATTTTCCAATCTTTTTAAAAAATGTGTTCTCCTTTGCTCCCCATTATTGAGTTTCATTTTTCATTTGCATTTTATTGACCATCATCTATGACTTCACAATTAAGATTCATATCATATGTTTGACAGCTGACTGAAAAATTATCTGAATATAATAAAGTATCCAGTGAAGTTATGCATGCTTATTAAATAGAAATGCCTGCTGTGTACCAAGCTCTGTAGGGTGATGGTACAAAAGACCCATACAGTAGTGAAAACATACAAAGCCTGCCCTGAAAAGCTCGTAGTTTGCAGGAAAGATGAGCAACAAAGTCAAGTTAATCTCCAATTAATGTGATAAATGTCATATTAAATGTACACCTGGGTAGTTCTGGGGGAACAGAGAAGCATGGCAGGTATAGTGGCAGTCTAGAACACTGGAGGTCAGAGAGCACTTTTTAGAAAACACATTCTTTGAATTGAGCCTGGGAGGACAAGGAGGAGTTGGTAAAACAGAAAAGGTTGAATCCATTCCAGAAAGATCAGATAGCATGTGAGAAGGCCTGAGGCTTAAAAAGACCTGGCATATTTAGAGAAACATCAAGCAAAGCCTGCATGTTGGAAGCATAGGCCACGTGAGAGAACAGCACAGGGAGCTTGACTGGCCCAGGTCAAAATAACCTCTTGTTTTATTAAACATATAGCTGAATTTACCTTTTAAATGATCCATTCTACACAGTGTACTCTGGAGGTCGCATGGTCACATATGAACATCTTCGTGAAGTTGTATTTGGCAAAAGTGAAGATAAGCATTATCCCCTTTGGTAAGTTTTGTTTTGAAAATAATACATACTTTTGACCCTAAGACTCTATTGTTTATCCATTAGATTTGTATAAAATCGTGTATTTGTGCCAAAATTGCCTCAAGCTAAAGGCTTAAAATAATAAATAATTACAATGTAAATCCAAATAAGGGAGCATTTACTGCACAGTGTACATAAACATACATGTTCATATGTATAAAAATTTTTTATATATATTATGTAACATTTTAATATTAAAATAATTCTTACAGAGCACCTTCTTTATGCCAAAGAAGAACTTTGAGTCACACAGAGATAGGCTCAAATTCTTGTTCTACTAGTATGTGTATAATCTGGGTAAACTACTTTACCATTTTGATCTTCAGTTTTCTTAGCTGTGGAAGTAATATCTACCATCAGGCTTTTGTTTTTGTAGGATTAGATGAGATAATGAATGTGCATGCATATCACAATATTTATAACAGAAAAAGAAAACTAGATTATAAATAATTTACAAAGAAATCTTACAAATAAATTAAAAATATATTTTAAAAACACAAAGAAAAATAGGGAAAGGATATCAACAGACAAAATTCACAAAAGAAAAAATATAATGTTCATTAAATATATAAAAATGTTCAACTTCACCAATAGTCAGGGAAATTTAATTAAAGCTATCTTTTAGCCAGTAAACTATCAACAGGAATGTAAGTTATTCTATATAGCCTTTTTGAAGAATAGAGTATCTGTTAAAATGTTTATTTTTTATTTTTTTTTTTTAGAATTTTTTTTAATTTTTATTTATTTATGATAGTCACGGAGAGAGAGAGAGAGGCAGAGACACAGGCAGAGGGAAAAGCAGGCTCCATGCACTGGGAGCCCAACGTGGGATTCGATCCCGGGTCTCCAGGATCGCGCCCTGGGCCAAAGGCAGGCACCAAACCACTGCGCCACCCAGGGATCCCTGTTAAAATGTTTAAATGTGTACTCTTTTGACCCAGAAATTCTTCCTTTATGAAATAATCATATTCAAAAATACTTGTACCTATGTATAAACACAGAGACACACAGATATTGACTGTAGTGGTGTTAATTATAATTAAAAAAAAAATTAAATAACTGGGATCCCTGGGTGGCTCAGCAGTTTAGCTCCTGCCTTTGGCCCAGGGTGTGATCCTGGAGTCCTGGGATCAAGTCCCACGTTGGGCTCCCTGCATGAGCCTGCTTCTCCCTCTGCATGTGTCTCTGCCTCTCTCTCTCTCTCTCTGTCTCTCATGAATAAATAAATAAAATCTTTAAAAAAAATTAAATAACTAACAATTTAGAAATAGATAAGTTTTGATATATTTATACAGGGAAGCATAATACACAGCTTTGAAAGGATGAGGTAGGTTTTATATGACTAACCTATAAGGATGTCTATAATATCTTTTCTGGACTAAAAAAATACCTAAGTCACTACTATAAGAAAATGACAATAAGCAGAATTTTATCTTTCAGGCAAAACCCCTTGGCTCTGTTTTTTAAAAAAATTATAATGTATGAAGCTATACTAATTGCTTTCCCAGAATTAGTGATGAAATATGTTAATAATCTTTGCATTCTGTAATCCTCCCCAGAAAAGAAAGGTATAGATAGATAAGGGGTTCAAAGGAAATATTTCACTATGAGGTCAACTCTCAGGATAGATCGGCTTGGTGTCTTTTGACCCAGTCAGAACAATTCAGTCATTCAGTCATTCGGTTCAGGTATTTATTGAATTATCATGGTGTACCAGTCCTGTACTTAACACTGAAGCTATAGTAATGGAAGATAGTCCCTGCCGTCACTGAGCAAGAGTAATAGAGACAGATGCCAAACAATTAGAATTACGTCACAATAGCCAAAGAGGCAGTGGTTATAAAATTCTCAAAGAGAAAAAACAGTGCTAATGTTCATCGTTGTGAGAACCAGGCTGCTGGTGGCAGTGGAAACTGATTACAAGTTCTATGAAAAACAATTTGCAGGGCCTATCAAATGTCATGTAAATGTTCAGTTAGTTAAAAGTTAAGCTATCTAAATAAATTGTGATGTGTCCATAAAATGGAATGCTATGAAAGCATTTTTTCGAATGAGGCAGCTGTATATTAATTGATAACTTTTGTGATACATTACTAGGAGAAATATAACTTAAAGGATATTATTAGGGAAAAATTAAGGTGTAGAACAAACAGTATGCAACCTGGCATTCTACATTTGTGCTTTTTAAAAAAATATTTATTTATTTGAGAGAGAGAGTGAGCAAGTGGGTGGAACAGGAAGGCAGAGGGCCAGAGAAAGAAGTCCAAACAGACCCTGAGTTGAGCATGGAGCCGGACATGGGCCTCGATCCCACAACCCTGAGATCACGACTGGAGCAGAAATCAAGAGCCGACAGCTCAGCCAACTGAGCTACCCAGGCTACCCCTTACATTTATGCTTTTAAAAAGGAGTATTTATACCTGTATGTTTATTTGTACACAAACTATCAATTGTAACTTAGTGCTTAAGACTGTGTGGTCCCCACTGAGACTTCCTGGTGTTATATCTTGGCTGTACCGCTCACTAGTTATGTGATTTGAGCTGTCATTTAACTGCCTTTATGCCTTGGTTTCCTTATCTGTAAAGAGGATATAATAGTAGTACTAATGTCATAGGGTTGATATAAAAATTAAATGGTGTTTTTAAAAATGCTTAAACAGCGCCTGACATAATAAGCATTCAGTGGATGCATTATTATTATGTGCAGGAAATCATAAGAAACTAGTAATTATGATTGCTTCAGAGGAAGGGAACTAATAACAAGGACCTTTTTACTCTATACCCACGTATACCTCTTCAAATATTGTTTTAGAGTAAAAGGAAAGAAAATACCCCTTTTCTTCTAAGAAAAGGTAAAAGATGATCAGAGCCTGGTTTGAGACAGAAGTAGCTGGAATGGAGAGGAGGGGATGGATTCAAAGCATGTTTAAGTATAGTAGTCTAGACTTGATCACTATTGGCTTTGGAAGGTGAGGAGAAGGAAGAGACTAGGGATTGACAGAGTTTCTTCAAAGAGAGAAAAGTTCTCAAACCCCTTTTACTTTGCAAAACTACTAAGATAATAGTTTACAAAATCCGACTTACCAGCTTTCCTCTGTTAGACTGATTACATCTATGCTGTATTTATTCCCCTGTGGTTGGAACTAAACTACAATTAAATGATCAGCTCAGGTATTTATAACTTTGAAGCAACTACCCTTCCTTTGAATTTCAGGCCACAGAAGGCCCGTGAAACCAGATTTGATTTTTAACTCCTCATAGTCCTTTAACCCTCCCTTCAGTAAACAGATGAAACATTTACTTTCCTCTGTGATTTGCTTGGGTCCATCCTTTCCTTTGCTTTGTCTTAAATCCCCTGTGCTGGGGCTGGACCAGCCTGGTACTGTTCACTACAAAATTTGTAAAATTAACAGGAACTATTAAAAAATGTATCTCCTTTTATAATTAGGAAATCAGTAATTGGAGGTATGATGGCTGGTGTTGTTGGCCAATTTTTAGCCAACCCAACTGATCTAGTGAAGGTTCAGATGCAGATGGAAGGAAAAAGGAAACTTGAAGGAAAACCTTTGCGGTAAGTTCTCCAGTTAACTGATATGCTCCTTTTCCCCATCATACTTTGAACACGTACCTAATAACTTAATGCATTTTTGTGATCCAACATTCAATAAAGACATTAAGTCTGACTCTTTCAACTTAAAAGATGTATTCATTAAGAGGAGGGCTAATATGGATCTTTTCTTTGCATGATAAAGTACATGTGTTCTCTACCAGAAAAAAAAAATATATGTGTGTATAGCTGTCTGCTGCTTTTCCCAGCTGATTCAGCTAGACTTGTCCTCTTACAGCTTGATATAAAGAGTTTAATCACTAAAATTTGCCCTAGTTTGAATCCCAGTTTTGCCGCTGTAGCTTAGTGTTGTGGAAGTCACTTAGTACTCTTAGTCTCTGTTTATTCATCTTTAAAAGGGACCATTCAAAAGGTTTGCATGACATTAGACTGCCTGGCTCATCTGGCTAAAAGCTAGATTCCTTTCCCTTTATCCCTTAAAGAAGGGAAATGGCAAGATTGACCTTGCAAGTTCTTCCCACTTCCCTGTCTAATCCCACTCTTCCTCTTTTCCCCAAGTTTAAGGAAGGTTTTTATTATGCCTTTGTGACTTAAAATTGTCCTATTGCATTACTCTACATTATTGAAGTCTACCTTTCTTCAAAGGACTTCATGTTCAATAATTTATTAAAATACCACTTAGCCTGTTTCTCTGGGAAAGGAGCAACATCTTAAGAGATTGATAGACATCTCCCAGAAAAGAGGATAAGTGCAGAATGCCTTGGGCTGAGTAGGAAGAGGTCTGCTCCTCTGAACACTGCAGGTCTGTGGCTGGGCCAGAGGTGAAGGAGGGTTTGGGACCTCCTTTGGGAACCCACCACTGACACTGACCACTGCTCTTCATTGTGCTGCTCTAGTTGGCCCAGTAGAAGATGGGGTTGGGCTTAGCAGTGCAGGCCCCTCCTGAGGTCTCCAAACAGAGAACACCCACCACAGAGGAGAACAGGGTACCACTGACTTACCCAAGTAGTTTACAGAATATCAGGGCCCATTTTGTCATATTGTAACAACTTCTAATTAACTACTAAGCAGGAAGAAGTGATGTTGTCATCGTTGCCTATATGGAGGAAAACTATTGGGATCTAGAAAAATCTGAGTTTATAACTAATCTCGTCAATTTTTTCCCGTTCCTTTGTCTCCACTGTTGGAAATTTTTGGTTTGATATAGGAGTAAAAAATATTTCCTGTTGTTTTAAAGAACATCAGCTTTGGGAACAGACAACCTGGGATTTGTATCCAGCCTTTACCACATTTTAGCTATGACCCTAGTCAAGCTCCTTAACCTCTCTAAGATTCAGTCTCCTCAGATGGACATTGGAATGTAAATTTACACTTCATAGAGTTTTTGGGAATAAAATTTATCTTATGTATATAAAAAGTCTTGAGCTTAATAAGTGCACAACAGATTTTCACTACAATGACCATCATTTGTGAGTATAACTTCCCCTGTAGCTTTACATGCCCAATAAATATGTCGTATTATCTTTTTGGTAAGACTCAGGGAATATAATGGCTAAGTAAAAGCCACTCAGCTAGTAAGTGGTAAAGGCGGCATTGGACTTCAGGTATTTCTGACTACATAAAAAAGACTATTATTTTATAACAGGGTTTCCAGATTTGATCATGGTACAGCAGCATTTTTAACTTGAGTACAGAAAGCTTACAATCAGGATAGGATAGTAAATTTTTATAAAGCCAAAAGTATTCAATCTTAAGAACTTCTATTATGAGATTGCTCTCCCTATTCTTTGGACTAAGAATGTCATTTCTCTTACGAGAATATGTGAGGATTGATTTTTTAAAAAATTTCTAACAATTCTGGATAATTAAATGTTATTTTATTCCAAATTATAACAGCTATAGGTGAAGTTTATCCAGCCACATTCCATACACAGAAATGCATAAAATTTTCACATTTCTTTATTATTTTTCCTTTAGATTTCGTGGTGTGAATCATGCATTTGCAAAAATCTTATCTGAAGGAGGAATACGTGGGCTTTGGGCAGGCTGGGTACCCAATATACAAAGAGCAGCACTGGTGAATATGGGAGGTAATGGAAACTTTATTGAACTCTGAGAAGTCCTAACTGCCTTCATCATTGTAATGATAAGCACTGACTTTAGGGAAAATGAAACATTTTATTTTATTATTTTTAGTAATATACTTGGCAACAGTCTTCTTTCATGTTGTAACACCTTAATTGAACATTTTCTCTAGAAAATTTTCGCTTTTCTCCATGGATCTGTGAAAAGGATTGCATAAAACAAGAAATGTGATAGTAAAGAGTTAGGACTAAACTATTTGTAAGATCTCCTGTCTACCCACACCCTCCTCTAAGATCCAAACTGGCATACGTAACCATGTGACAGTCATTATATCCAGAATCTACAAATCCTATTGCTTTATAATCCAGCTTGTATAGCAGGCATCCCAGGCTGGAGATCTGAACGTATCCCAAACTCATCCTGTCCCTCACGTCCCATAGTCAGTCACTTATTGCTTCTGTCTTATAAATATTTCTTAAAAGTGTACCCCCTCCAATACCTAACACCTTGGTGTCCTTAAAATGGTCATTTTTATAATTCTCACCATCAAAGCCACACAGCAAGGGCACTGTCACAGGCCATCAGGTAGTCTCATCCTCTGTCCTCAAATGTATACCCAGTATCCAGAGGGATTTATCTTAAACACAGATCTGAGCATATTACTGGGACCCTTAAAAACCTTTTACTGGCTTCTCATCACTTACAGAAGAAAGTGGAAATTTTATAACATAACATAGAAGGTCTGCACAATCCAACTAGTGCCTTCAGGGAATTAAGCAATTCATTGATTCAGGAGTAAAGAGTGAAGCATAGTCATTAGCTAGGTTCCACTGCCTCCACATACCAGGCTGCTCCTCACCTCATACTTTCTGTCCTCATTCCTCTTCTGCTATTTAGTTTCCTTCTGCAGGTCTTTTTGTACTCAGCTGAAGTGTCTCTCCACCATGTATTTTTCCTGAACCCCATAACCACCCTTCCCTGGCCATGTTAGTTAGATGCCCTTTTATGTGTTTCTCTAGTTCCTGGTGCTTGTACTTCATTCCATTGCATTTTTCTGTGTGTCTATCTCCTCCACTAGATTGAGTCCCCTGAGGCAGTTTTTATTTATCATTATTTTCCTAGTCCCTTATGTAGTCAGTAAACATTTGATGCACGAGTTAATGAATGAAAGGATGTTTCTAAGACCAAAATTATATGGTTCTAGGAAATGTATAGCCTTTTTGAGGGTTATAGTAACATATCATATCAAAGGAAGTAAATCTGTTTTTTTGTTTTGCTATTTCAGTCCATCCATGGCTATGTATCATATTAGTGGATATTTTAGTTACCAGGAATCTTTATTGATGATAGTTTCTCAATTCGATGCTTCAAAATCTGTTGTAGCTCAGATTTCTTTTCCAGCTTCCAGCTGTCTACTTAGCACACTCATTTGGGTTATCTTGAATAGAACACTTTGTGTCCAAACCAAACTCATTTATCAAACTACTTCCTTCTCCTCCATTTTCCCAATCTCAAAATATGATATCATCTCACTTGAACAATGCAGAAACCTAGACATGAGTTTTGTCTCTTTCTTTTCACTCACTCGTTATAGCCAATCAGTTAACAAGTCCAGCCACTTCTGCCTCCTAGCTGTGTCTCACATCCATCCACTTCTTTTCATTCCTGAAGCTACTCCAAGTATTATCCATCTCCTACTGAATCACTACAAAAGCCTCCAAGAGTCTACCCCAGAGCCATTTTATCCCACCATGCATCAGAAACTGCTCCATTTACCACTCCATCATCTTATTTAAACATCTTAAATGAGTCAATCCTCATTTTCACTATCTCCAAAAGTGGCAGCTCTGCCCTTCAAACTGTTTAAGCTCAAAATCTTATAGTCATCTCTGACTCCTTTCTTTCCCTGTCTATTCAGTTTGTTAATTCTGCCTTCAAAATATATCTAGAATCTGACCAGTGTTCCACAGCTCCTTTATCCAAACCATCGTCTATTATCAGAATAAATGCAATAGTCTCATGTCTAATCTATCTTGTGTCCCTGTTGTCTAGTCACAGCCGAACAGCGAGAGTGTCCGTGTAAATAGTAACCCAGAGTAGTCACTGCTCTGCTCAAAATCCTCCCTTGGCTTCTGTTGTTCTCTGTCTTCTGGACTCTGCTACTTCTCTGACCTTTGCTTACTCTGCTCCTGTTAGACCAGCATTTTTGCTGTTCCTCTAACATACTGAGCTAACATTTGCCTCGGGGGATAAAATACATACTACTGTTTTTCCTGGGATAGGTTCTCATAGATAGCTACAAGGTTTTATTTCTCATGTTTCCTTTAGGTCTCTATTTAGAGGTTATTAAGAAGCCTTTCCTGATCACCCTCTTTAAAATTCATGTACATCATTCTTCTTTACCTTCTGATATTCTTATCCCTCTTTCTTTGTCTTATTATCTGTCTTCAGAGCAATTACAACTATCTGAAATGCTGTGGTTTACTTGTTTGCTTATTGTCTCATCCTTTAACAAAGAATAAGGATTTTGTTCAATTTGTCCATGGCTCTTTCCTTAGCACCTAGAATAATGCCTACTACCTCATGTTAGATACTCATGTACTTGGTGAATGACCAAATGTAGCTATCCATTCTTGCCTCTTTATAATTCACCTCCTGTACTTCACTGTAGGTAGCCTTTATAATAAACTCCAGTGTTGTAATATATCACTGTTTAAAACTCTTCAACAGCTCTTCATTGTCGTTAGAAAAAAATACAGAAAGCTTAATGTAGAATAACAGTCAGGACCTTTTACTTATAAGTGACAGAGTTTCAACTCAATCTAACAAGAGTGAAAAAGGAATTTATCATCTCAAATAGTAAGAATTCCTGGGGTTGAGCTGACTTTAGGCATAGCTGGATTCTGATGTTCAAATGATATAATTGAGTATCTGTCTCTCTCCCTCTTTTCTTCCCCCTCCTTCTGTAGGTCATTTTCCTGGGCTCGAGAATGATACTGGTATCTTTCATTCTTGTACACATTCCTGTCCCAAGTCTAACTTTTTTCTTTTTTTTTTTCTGAGAGAGAGAGTGTGTGGGAGCAAGCACGGGGATGGGAGGGGCAGAGGGAGAAGGAGAGAGAAAGAATCTTAAGCCAGCTCCATGCTCAGCAAGGAGCCTGACATAGGGCTTGATCTCAGGACCCTGAGATCATGACCTGAGCCAAAATCAAGAGTGTGAGCCTAAATCGACTGAGCTACCCAGGCATCCATCCTAAGTCTAACATATTTTTAACTAACATATTTTTAATAAAAGACATTCATTATCAGATTAATGAATATTTTCACCCTTCTTTTTCTTTTTATTGCCAGATTTAACCACTTATGATACAGTAAAACACTATTTGGTACTGAATACACCACTCGAAGACAATATCATGACTCATGGTTTATCAAGGTAAGTGATTGTTTTAGTTTAATTTTTTTCTGTATCACTTTTCTTCCATATTTGGCATAAATTTTAACCTTTTGTTTCTTGATTGAGAATCTAGTGATATCACCCTTAGAGAAATGTAATAGTACTTTTACTAAGAAAATTTTCTTAAAATTTTTTGCAGTTAAAATGAGGAAGAGAGAGACAAAGTTGCAGAATGTTTCATATTAAACCATCCCAAATATTTTCACTTTAATGGGACCCTCCTGGGGTCAAATTCTATTGATCAGTTCTCCAATTCCACAGATATGTTTGAGCATCTTTTATGATAAAGGCACCTGTAAGGTGTTGCAGTGGGTACAAAGGCTAACCCAGGTTCCTTTGCAGGGAGTTGACCAAGGGGAAAATAAGACAAATATAAAAACAATGTACAAGGGCACCTGGATGGCTCAGTCAGTTAAGCATCTGCCTTTGGCTGAGGTCATGATCCCAGGGTCCTGGGATGGAGCCCTGCATTCTCAGGCACCCTGCTCAGTGGGAAGTCTGCTTCTCCCTCTCCCTCTGCCCTTCCTCTACTAGTGCATTTTCTCTCTCTCTCTCTCTCTCTCTCTCTCTCTCTCTCACTGTCTCTCTCTCTCAAATACATAAATAAATACAATTTTTAAAAAACAAAAACTATGTGTGGTAAATGTAAAAGGTGACTAGCTACTGTAATTTTCAGAAGAGGGAGAAAAAAAATGACCACTTGGAGGGGCCTACAAAGGTGTTTTCAAGGGCTATAGCTGTTAAGCATGATTATTTAGTTCATCCTTAAGAGGCTGGCTTTCTCTGAAACAGTGCTGATGGGATATCTGAAACTGGTCTTACAGATAGCCGCGTGGCCTCCTGGGAAGATCAGAAGCTCATCCAGTCACTTTCTGTCCATTATCACTTCAGCTGTGTCCTTGGCTTCATCTGGGGGTGTTGCTAGCAAGGAGTGAGTGATAAAGGCCAATAGCAGAAAGAAGCAATGTCCATTTCAGTGCAAGTAGCTTGGGTGAAATTGATGTTCCTTTTATTGCTCTATCTTTTCCCTTTGACTCCAGATACCATATTACTTGAGGCCTCCTTAATACATTATTCTCTGTCTTTTAATACTTATATTTTTAAAGTCTAGCCAGGTCACACTATATCCTTAGGTGTTGGTTAAGATGTTTCTGTGTGAAAATATTAAGGTATATTGAAATCAATGGTATTAAACCTTCAAAGAACCTGACCTAATAGGAAAGAGTATAAAAAGAGCAGTAGTGATGTACATGGTGAAAAAAGAGCTCTTTTCACATAGACAATGCCTGTTATGTGGACAGAGACCTAAGAATGTGATATACACAGCTGGGTCATTTGCTGTAATATGAAATAGATTGTATGGGATCCTTCCCTTGAATTCAAGTACTGCTAAAGTAATTTTCTGCTTTGAATTATAAATCCTGGCCTGAAAGAGGTCAACAAGATTCTCAGTACTTTTTGCTACAGCAGTTGAAAATAAGAGAGAGTATAAAGATTCCTAAGGCAGTTTCAACTTTCCCTTCAGAGACTTCAAAAGCCTTGGCACAGAAGTTGGTGGTCCTTATTTTTGTGAGGTATTTGATATCCTGGAATGACCAAAAAGTTTTCCACAATTTTCCTTTCCAGCTTTCCATTAGCCAAACATAAGCTGTTATTCAGACTGCCTTGATCCTAGTCTGCAGACTCAGCTTCTGGGATGTGGGACTTCATTCTCTTTGACTTGGGTTGACCACCCCTTTTCTTGTCTCCACTTTCTTGTGGAAAAGTTTAAAGCAGTTTGTGGGTTTTCGGTTTATGGAAATTTATGCTCCATGTTGCCTCTCATGGCCACATTTATAATGAACTGCTAGTGATTTCTTAACATTTTCGTCACTCATTTACAGAATATCGATTTATTCTGCAGGTTGACCACATCCATTTTTGTCTGTTCTGAGTAACTGATAACCTTTTTCAAGAAAGAGTGCTTAACCTTTTTGGACAAAGGGAGAAGGGATAAACAAACTCATTAGCCCTTAGGCCTCAGCATCAATTGAAGGAAAAACAGGAATTTTCCAATTAGATGGGGGTGCAGGCATGGAGGTGTTGCATAGTATGTAAGCACAGAGAGCTACCTTAGTTATATGGTTAGAGCATAGTGGGCGAAGAGAGAGGTGATCTTGGAGTAATATGTGTGACACAGTATATGAGCTAAATCGGGTAACAGGAAATGAGTCTTAGCTTTAAGTACGGAAAAATGACACAGTTGGACTTGTATCCTAGATCCCTTAGGATGGGAAAAAGAAGGTAAGATTATTTTCAAATGGAATAGCTTAGTGAAGTGAGGCGTACACAGTGGTCAGAGTAAATTTTTTGTTTCTTAAATATTAACCAAAGTAGGTGATTCTCCAGCTTAACATCCTTTTGGTGACTTCTATTTGCATCTAAAATACAATCAGACTCCTTCAATAGCCTTCACTGGCTGGTCTCTGCCTGCTTCTTCAGTCTCTCATCTGGCTGGACTCAGTCCTTCAGGGCATCATGGCCGCGTTGACTGCTTTGTCTCTTCACCACACCAAGGGCATTTCTGACCCAGGGCTTTCACTGGGCTGATTGTCTTGCCTGCAGCATTCTTCCTCCATGTCTTTAGACAGTTGCTCCTCCACCATTCAGGTCTCAGTTCTGCTGCCACTCAAGAGCCTTTCCACAACCATGTGTCACCCAGTAATGCCCCATCACACTATCCCATTCTGTTTTGTTCTTGGTACTTATCAGCATCTGAAATTATTCCTTTCTTCTCTGCCTCTTCCCAAGTAAGTGCCTGATCGTCGGTATCCTCTTCAGTACCTGGAAGAGTGCCTGCCACCAGTAGGTGTTCAGTGTATATTTGTTGACTGGACATTCTTTTTAGTTTTTATTTTTTCTACCTCTTTAATGACTTCATTAAGCATTGATTTTAAGCTAAAATAAGATTATTATGGAGAATACTATAATATATTTAGTATTCCATTCTTTCTAAATATATAAATTTCCTTTTCTTACAATTTAGAAGTTGTTATATTTATTATCTTTCAAATTCATTATAGTTTATGTTCTGGACTGGTAGCTTCTATTCTGGGAACACCTGCTGATGTCATCAAAAGCCGAATAATGAATCAACCACGAGATAAACAAGGAAGGTAAGTCTACACTCTCCATGTGTTCAAATGTCTGTAACAATAAGGTTCCTTAAAAATGTTTCCTTGTGTTTATTCTTGATAGAAGTGTATCTGTGTGTCCATGTGTTCAGCCAGCAAACTACTTTTATGTCATTACCTGCTCTTTGTCTGATGGAAAAGTACTGTGCATTTGGGGATATAAGCTAATTTAATGATCATATTATTTAGACACAAGGTATTTATTGTGATTTTATTGTTTTCAAAGAGTTTATGAAAATATACTCTGCTGAGAATTTACAGAGCACTTTCTTCAGAAGCTTATGACTTACAGGTAATATGGAGAATTTGATTTGATATAAAACAGTATGTTCTCTCTGGAAGAGACCAGGTGGAGTGAATTCTAAGTATGAGACTAAGGGTGGGATGAATCCGAAGCGTCAACCTTAGACACCAGAAATTATCTTTAAGCTCAAAAAAAAAATTATTTATATTGAACCACAAATATTATTTGTTCTAAACTAGCAGAAAATGCTTACGTCTCCTTATTATAGTAAGTTTCCTTAGATTATTTTTTAATTTATGTTTTATTTGTACATCTGTTTATACACAAGAAATTTAGCAAAACTGTCTTCTTTCCTCTTTAGGGGACTTTTGTATAAATCATCAACTGACTGCTTGGTTCAGGCTGTTCAAGGAGAAGGATTCATGAGTCTATATAAAGGCTTTTTACCATCTTGGCTGAGAATGGTAACGTTAGGTTTTTCCTTCCTTTGTTTTGTTTTTTTTGTACTTAAATTGCTTTTAATCTACAGATATTTTCCCCCTTTCTCTTTTGGTTTTTAGCATGGCTCTGCCCCCCCAAACCACAATTCTTTATCTCTTTTTTATATCTCTTTTTGTTTTCTTTTTACCTCTCTTCAGAGTCCTATTACCTTCCTTGCTGGATTAAAGTAAAGTAAAATAATTCAGTTACATCTAGAAATGAATAGGTGGATATCCTGTTGTTGTAAAGCCAGTGGATAGGGTTTTCTGCAATGTAAAACTTTTAGTAGTCCATTTAGCCGAAGTATTACAAGTTTGGGACAGGTATAAAGGTTTTATACTAGATACCATTCCTATGAAAATGTTACTGTTTCAAACAAAATTTGTTACTTTGCTAGCAAATGTTGCATTATCCATTAATACCTATTACCATAAAGCTTGGCTTAGTAAGAAAACATTATGTAATTTTTATTTGATCTATATATTACTTTTTACTGAGGTAAATGAAGATATAGAATTAGATAGATTTATTCAAGTAGCATAACATATAGTAAAAACAAGGTACTCAATTATTTTGGAAGTTAAAACATATTTGAACTGAATGAATGAGTCATGGATTTAGAGATTCAAACAATCAACACTTTACACAATTTAATAGTATTAATTGAGCATCTACTCCATGCAAAGCCCTATACTCAGTGCCTGGCTTTGGGATGAACAGGAGAGTCTCAGCCCCTATTCTAGTGCTGAAGCTTATAGTTTAGGTAAGACCAAACATTGAATAAAAAAACTAAAAGTGATGAGTGGTTGAGGAAATGTGCATGGTGCTATGAAAATATATAGCAAGGACATATAGCTTAGGCTTGGAAATTAGGAGTACCTCCTTGGAGAATGGACTTTAAAATTGAATTCTGAAGAATGAATAGGACTTAGCTGGGTAAAAAGACCAAAAAAAAAAAAAAAACATTCCAGGTAGAGGGAATAGTTGGAGTGGACAGAGACAGGATGAATTCAGGGAACTGAAAGAAACCCAGCAGGCCAAGGCATGGAGACAGGGAGGAGAGAGGCACAAATTGAGGCCAGAGAGAGGCAGAGATCAGTTTGGCCAGGGCTGTAGGACCCATAAGAGTTAGGGACACCGGCTTGATGACCTGTGTAATTTTAAGAAGATCATTCCGGCTGCCATGTGGGTTGGGGAAAGGCCAGGAGTAGTGGTAGATGAGACATAATGATAGCTTACATGAGTAGTGGTAAATGAGACATAATGATAGCTTGCACAAGAGTAGTGGTAGATGAGACATAATGATAGCTTGCACAAGAGATGGAAATGGGAACAAAAAAATGATTGAAAAAATAATTTAGGAAAAAGAAAGGAGCTAGAAGCTGGATAGGGAGGGTAAAAATGGTCAGAGAAGACAAGGAAAGTGGGGCTTTATTCCCAGATTCCCAACCTGAGTAACAGATGATGTAATCTCCTAACATGGGGATCATTTGCAGGGAAGATTCTATGGTAGAATAGCAAGCTGAGGTCTAGATTTGTTAAGTTTGGGATATTCATAGGACATTTAAGAGCAGATGTATAGATAGCTCCTTAATATATCGATCTGGATCTTACAGAGCATATGGGGATGGAGCTTTAGAGGTGAGCACTGTCTACATATAGATGGGAATTGAAGTTCTGGGAATAATTGACATCACCAAGCAATAGTAGATATCTATTAACATGGAGTTAATAGCCAAGCCCTTAGCATTAGCTCATATAAAAGTGTACCCAAGTGTAAAACATTATTTTGATTGTCTTGATTATACTTGAAATTATCTCAAATCTGTGGATATTTCTTAATGGAAAGGAAGATTTTGATTTGGCCTGCATGAATCTGGCACTATCCTAAGTGCTGGTGGCACTAAGGAATAAGAGGTTTATTTTTTTCTTGAGAGCAGCTTATGATGTGATGGAGAAGACAGACATGTAAGTAGTTAATACTACAGAAATAATAAAGCCAATATTATTAAATCACTTGGTATTAGCACCAACACTATGCTAATCATTTTAATGGCTTAACTCACTGAATTCTCCCCACAATGTCTTCAGTAGGTTATTATCCCATATCTTTTTATAAGAGGAGGAACAAAAGCTTAAAGAGTCTAAATAACCTGCCAGGTTAAGTAGTTATTACTTAATGGAGTCAGGGCATCAAACCTAGGAATTTTGACTCCCGAGGACATGGTGTTACTAAGCAGGTTGTACTAGTGCTCTACTTGTGGTATGAACAGAACGTGGTGGGAACATGGATAGTAAAGTAAAAATGGCTTTAACTGTTTAGGAAGTCACAAAGTCTTTCACAGAGACAGTATTTGATGTGAGCTTTGAAAGATCACTAGACATGGGAGCATAGGCCCCCAAGTTCATGTATGGACCTAGTAGGTTTGGACAACTGCAGAAAATACAGGGGAGCTGGAGAATAGGTCCTCAGAGGGGAAGTGGTAGGGCAGATTCCAGAGAAGTTCTTAAGGACCAGAGGAATATGAACCTTGGGGTCAGTGGTTTAGGTGGAACACTGTAGTAAAAAAGCAGCTATTTAATCATGGGAGCAAAGTACTAAGGTTTGTTTGGGGACAGGATTACTTTGGCAGCAATAGAGAAGATACATGGAAAGCTAGGACCCAAGGAAAGGAGGTTTGCCAGTGGTCTAGCCTGGAGATGACTGTAAAAATGGAGAGAAGGTAGATTCTAGGGACATTTATGGTAACTTCACAGGACTTAATAATTGATTATATGTAGAAGGTGGGGAAAGGAATGAAGGAAATGGGGCTTTTATGTTTCTAGTGTGGGAGACTATAAGGATGGTGAGACCATTGATGAAAATATAAAATCATGGTCAGGAGGTATGAGGGTAGTGAGAATATCCAAGTACAAAGGAATACTGAAACGATTTAATCTAACCTGTTCTCTATATGCGTGAGACTTGAAGTATAAGTGAGAAAAGGTACTTCACAGCTGACAGACATTGTGCTAAACTCTTTACACACATTATTTTTTTAAGTCTTATAAGAACCTAATAAAAAAGGTAGTGTTATCCTCATTTTTCAGATGAGAAAAACATGGCTCCAAGTATAAGAAACTGGCTCAGGTTCATATACCTAATATATGGCAGAGCTGGAAACTGACTGTAGTTCTATTTAGTTCTAAACCCATGCTCCTAAGTAATACAATATACTGAGTGTGCCTGCATCCTGCAGCTAGGTAAAGAAGTGAGGGTAAAGAGACAGTGTCTGGTGACAGGGAGATGTTACTAGAGAAAGGCCTGGTTCACCAGGGTGCCACTGCCTTGTTGATCTGCCACAGTGCATGACCCTAAGCTTAGAAGACTGACTCATGACCACTTCCAAGTAAACTGGCCTGCAAATAGATTCACCTTCAACTGAACTCACTGAAATGGATGATCAGACCACAGTATTGGCTCATTCACATTGGGAAAAACACCTGGCAAGTGATCCAGATGCTGAAGTCCTCTGAACAGTGTGCTTCCTCCTAAATTCAAGCTATACGTGAAGGCAAGTTATAATCAAAAGGTTACTTGCTGAACACACAATAATAACAGAAAGAGCTTATTTGTAATCTTAGTATTTCAAAATACCCAAGAGCCCTTATATTTAGCCCCATAATAAAAGGCACAAATAAGGCCTCTGTTTTTCCAGCAGTTATGGCAACAGGCAAACCAGAGTAGACAACAGAGGTTCATATACACTTGAATTATTTACAGATGCTAGTGAAGAAAACGCAAGTAACCATGTACTACTCCTGCACAGAGGCTCATTATATGCCATTTGTATACTACCCCTGTTATTGGCTATATGATCTACCGGTTTAACTTCTATTGATAACCCAGGTAAACTCAACACCAGTCCCTTCTGCTAGCTGAAGGTACTATGACCTGGCTTTGCTCAATCCCTGATTAATATTTATTTTATTTGCATAGTCTAATTACTAAAGCAGTTAGGAACGATTACATAGTCCACCCGTAACTAAGACCTCTGTCCCCTGATCTGATTGCAGTTCTGTCATTGGCTCACTTAATTTTTGTTGTCATAAGAATATGATATTGTCATTTCATATTCTTTATTTTGTCCGTGTCTCCATGGACATGTAACTAACCAAGATGTGTTCTTCTAAATTCTCTGGTAAAGTCTCAGTCTCCCAGTATTACCTACTCAATATTTCCAAGCACAAGACATTAATATTGCTTTATAAACTCTCTAACCAAATACATTTTATATTATAATTGCTCAGGCTTCTTTTTTGCCCTAGTATGATAGTTTTTCTCTGACCAATATTACCTATCACCTACGAACCAAACCAGCCAGGAACTGGATCTGAGCCACCCTTTCTCTGATGATTACTTCCAGTGTTTCCTCTGCAGTCTACTTCCATGTCTTTGATATTTTTATCTTCTGATGTTAAAGAACCCTCATCCCTTTATAATTCCTATTGATGCGGTTACACCTTCATTCAAGTTAGGCAAGTCTTTCTGAGCTGGAAACTCTTTTCTCTCTTTAATGTGAATTTTTATATCCATTTCATGATATATCAGGTGTTGAGTTTATGATCTAACTCTCAAAGGATAATCTTTCATCTTCACTTTCAAGTTCTTAAATGTCCTTGTCACACTCCACAGACAAACTAAACATAGAGGAGCCCAGCCTAGAATTTGATTCAGGCATGCTGAGTCCTAGCTTTTTAGCCAGTAATGGTTCAGTAGAAAGAACCCTAGAGTGGAAGCTAGAAGCCTGTACTCTAGCTCCACATGTTAACAGCTTTTTGATTGCTAAGCCTCAGTGTCCTCATCTGTAAAATAGGGGTATCATTACCTTTCTTTTCTATTGTAAATTGTTCAGAGAAATCTATGAGAAATAAGACATGAAAATACTTTAATTATAAAGTGCTCTATAAAAGTGAAATACCACAATATTTGTTTTCAGCCTAAGTGGATTCAAAATGACTTTGCCATTCAAAGATGTATATGCATAAATGTAGAATATTCATAATCACTTTGAAATATGCACTAACTTCTTTGGTTAATCTTTCAGACCCCTTGGTCAATGGTGTTCTGGCTTACTTATGAAAAAATCAGAGAGATGAGTGGAGTCAGTCCATTTTAAGCCCTTAAAGATGCAGCCCTTAAAGATACAATGTTCAGTATCATTGAAATATGGGCATCTACAACACACACCCCTATTATTTCTACCTCTTTAGGAAGACACCTTACTCCACAGAGACTGTGATTTATAGGGGGCAGCACTTTATTTTTCTCTGGAAACCCAAGTTCTCTTTGACTCCTCTTTTTGTTCAAAAGCAATCTGGTTGGATTACACAAGGCTACCCGATGAGACCCGGCACAGAATTTTCAAGAAGATTTGAATCCTGAGCACTTACCTTGGGCGAGAAGATCTTTGAGATGCTGTTCTGTGCTGAAGAGCCTACTTAGTGCCAAAAGGGAGACAGCATCTCAGACCTGAAGTAGACAATAGGAATGTGGAATAATATATATATATGTATGTATATATATATACACACACATAGTGATTCAGAAATATATTCAAACTGTTGTCAGTATTTTCAATTGAAATTTGATGATTCTTTTTTTGCTCTTGTTAAAGCGCACCTACTGTAAATTAAAGAGAGGTGAATGAAAATTCATGAATAAACATTTTGAATTTCCGTAGTGGTGAAGGAAGTTGATGTACCTTTTCTTACCAAGAGGACAAAAAACATCAAGCTGAGATGATGTTTGGATTCCAAGGAATGCAGTTTATTTCTGTCAGTGTCCCATATTTTTAGTTAGATCTGTATTGTTGGCTGGCATCCACTGTACATGCTAAGGATTTCCTGACAGCCATGGACTGAGTCCTGATGAACACAGAGAAAAATGTCTGCTTTGTTACATATGCCATTGCAACTAGAGTTTGCTGCTAGTTCCCAAGAATCTCGATATATAAACAAATACAGCTTATTTGATTAAAGCTTAGGTTGGGTAGGTCTTTTTCATAAAGCAACTTCTGTTACTATTAGCCTTTCAGTGGCATTTCAAAAGCAAGGCTGCTTACTTGCTGCTGTAATGAAGCCAGCCAATTCGGACAGGCATCCTTTCTCATCTCTCCTTCCCTAAACTAAGGGCCATAGAGAGAGAAAACTCAGAAATCACTGAAGCTATGTCTAGCCTGAATCTTACTCAGTTCTGACAAAACTTCCTGCGTAAATAGTGATAAGTATAAAATGCCTTTGGTATACATTTATGTCTCCAAACATCAAGTCAAATCCCTTTTCTTATTTTAGAAAGGTGAGAGATTTCTTCAGACTGACCTATATACCACCTGCTCTCCCAACCTCAGACAGTGGGCATTTCTGCATGGATGGATACAGTTGTGGGTAGAAGCTGTACCTGTCTCCATAGGAAAACTGAAAAAGCTTAGACCCAAGAAAGACCTTGGAGTTAACCAAACAATTTATTATGGACATAGATGATGTTGAACAACAAAAAGTTTACAAGTGCTCTGTGATTGCACTAATGTATAATCACTGCCATATAAAAGGGGAAGTATACTTTAAAATATATTTTAATGTGATGTACTAATATGCAGCAGCTTATTGTTTTTCTATGAAATTTTAGAATGTGGAATTTAATCAAAATCTGTTGGTGATCTACTTTTCCATTGCATCTGTCAATCTGTATGAATTGAGTTGTTAAATATATTTAAAATAATATTATGTACTTAAATTCCCAAGTGTCTGCATTGGGACCACTTTTGGGAACTCTTTGGGTTTTCATGTTTTATAACTTTTAAAATTATGTAAAGACTGGATAAAATATACAAACTGGACCATGAAAAAAATTATTTAGCTTTATTCTTCCAGGGGTATGGGGTGAAAACACTGTGTTAAGTACTGAGACTGTTCTGTGATATCTGGATTCAACATGAATAATTGGAATTTTTTTAACTTGAAGTGACTCCTCGGGATCATTTAGTTTAACCCTCTCATTTTACATGTTATGAAACAGAGGCCCAGAGAAGTAGAGCTGCTTATGCTCATGGTTTACTTCATAGCAGAGCCTGGATAAAAATACAGATTTCCTAATTATTATTAAAATTGGCAGTTATTTTATATTAATTAGGTACATAGTCAATGCCTTATGTTATCTTCACAACCCAGTCCAGTGCTCTTGAATCTTCCAAAACCAGATTTTTCTGGGATCCCTGGGTGGCGCAGCAGTTTGGCGCTTGCCTTTGGCCCAGGGCGCGATCCTGGAGACCCGGGATCGAATCCCACGTCGGGCTCCCAGTGCGTGGAGCCTGCTTCTCCCTCTGCCTATGTCTCTGCCTCTCTCTCTCTCACTGTGTGACTATCATAAATAAATAAAAATTAAAAAAAAAAAAACAAAAACAAAAAACAAAACCAGATTTTTCTTTATGGCATTTTTTCTGTCTTATACATTTTAAATAAATTTAAATTGTCTTTAACACAAATTTTAGAATGGAGTCACCATACCTTAGCTTGAATATTAAGACCCTCCATCACCTGACCAAATCCTTTATATCCAATGCATATGTCTCTTCATAGTTCATATTTTTTCCAGTGAAGTTATATTTATTAATGTATCTTGTAATTTTGCTTTATTTTTACCAACTTGAAATCATCTTGATCCTCTTGTGGATCCAAATAATCCACAATAGATAAAAAGCATAAAAAAGTGTAAAAATTTCAGTAATTTTGCGTCCATACTAGAAGATTTAACCATTGCTGATTAGAAGATTACTGTATGTGGTATTTATCCTTAGTATTGAATACCTAACATTTAAGTTTGTTTTGCATAGCTTCCACATTTTTCTCTTCCCAATTTTTTCTCATTGAGAAATAGTTACTTTTAGTTATATACAATTGTTTTATTATAAGTGAATTAACATATCTAAATAGAGATAGCATTTCTTAAATTCACTTTTAGTAAGAAATAAAGTGTCTTTATCAAGTGCTCCAAATTCTATTTCATTATAAGCCACTAGTGGTAGGACCATGTCTTACTTTTATATAAATCTTTACTTGTTAGTAGCATTTCTTTGCTGTTAGATGTGCAACAAAAATTGATTACAATTATATATGCATAAATCAATTAATTGTGTGTTCATTATTTTAAGAAGCTATCAGAGACTAGTCTGAAATTTCTTTCACTTTGCTAAGAAAAAACACAAGGAAATAATTCAGGGAGGTTTTAAATGTTCAAAAAAAATGCTGTTCTGTCATCTTCACCTTTTAAAGCACAACCATTTATTTACAAGTGAAATAGTTTATATGTTCTCATTAATGAAAACAGATTCCCTCTGGGGAAAAAAATGTGTATTTTACCACATGCTGGTTAAAAAATTGGGGAGGAGGTAATCAATTCTCTTCTCCCCAATTAAACCAGGAATCTTTAAAAATGATTACCAAACAAAAGACATATTATTACTAAATGCCAGGTAATGTGGAGGGCAGACTGAGCATGAATTCTAAAGACCTATATCCAATTCAGGTTCTACTTATGGCAAAGTAGCATAACTCTGAGCAAGTCCTTTCATTTCTCCTGATTTCCAAAGATGAAGTGACTGAATTCTAGAATTTTCTAGAATCTTAACTTGCACATACTTGAAGGTGGGCATTATATTGATGCCCTGGGAAAAAAACAGGATTTTTAAACATTTCTTGGGATTTGCTTTTTCCTGCATTTGATTAACTTCTCATATTTCAAACTAGGTTAAGGTTTATTTGGGATACAGTACAAACTTTTCATATGGATTTTCTCATGAGAAAATCCTCCTTCACAGAGTAGCAAAATCCTCTTCTTTCAGGAAACTCCAGACATGTTAGCCCTACATTCTTACCTTCAACTGCTCCTCATATACACACAGTAAAAGTAAAAATCTTCAATACCATGCCCAAGACCCTCTCATTCTGACTCCAAGCCATCTTCCTATAACCTTTGCATTTCACTGCATACTTACTTGCACGAGACCTCCTGGCAAGTTCATTGCTCCACTTATTTCTCTGAAGATGCTCTTCACTTGGCTGCTTCTCATGCAGTGTTCTTGCTGTGCTCTCCACCTAACTCTCCTCCCATCACTACTACTCATTCACACTCATTTTGGGGTTAAAGCCTACTTGAATATCTAGAATGATCTCTGAAGACTTCCACATTTTCAGCACCTCTGTGCTCCTACTGCTTCCCCTACTGAGGATATGTGTCTGTATATATGGATTTATGCCTGCTTCTCCCATACAGAATGAACTGCTTGCAAGCATGGACCTTGTAATACACCTCTGTTTCCCTTAAAACTTCAAATAGAAGCCACTCAGAAGGTATTTGTTGCTATAGAGATTTTTCGGGGGTGGGGGGGTGGAGAGAGAAAAAACATTTATGCACACATGATAAAGTCATATGCTGTTTTTCTCCTACCTTCAAAATAATTATGTTGGGTCAGTAACACTTGATTTCATGAGATTCTTTACCATACTAACTGGTTAAGTGCATTTTCAAAATTTTGTGTGTGTTTAAACATATGGGATTACTGTAATGTTTAAGAAGTATTCAACAGTTTAATAGCTGTTCCATAAAAAAATCTAGGATAGGTTAATACAAAATATTTGGTTAGTTAATAATGTGACAAGTTTATCCTTCATTTTACAGTGTGTATGGAAATCACATCACTATTTTGGCCTTCATTGGTAGCATACAAATGCACATTTACCCACTCAAGTGTTTTATTATTTCTGAATTCTGAAGAATACATGATTATTTTTCTCTCCTCATACTTTACCCCCAACAGGCTGCTGTGATTGTCAACAGCAGCAGGAGCCACTTTGAAGGTTTGATAAAAGCAGATGAAGATGCTTAAAGATGTCTGTTTGCTGAAAATATCTGGTAACAAACAGGAATATATGTGAGTAAATATAGTGCATTATTCTGATTTTTAAAATAAATGTTTTAAAATGCCTGATTTTGTTTTGTCCTGGTATGCTTTTGTCCTGATGTATTTTTAGGGTAAAATGGTAATAACAAATTTAGAAATAATTTTTAAACTTTCATCTTTACTTTTCACAATTGAAATAAAACCTGTCTTAATTTAAATGTCAGATTTGAAAGACTTACATTAGCAAAAAGAGTGTTCATGCGTTGCCACTATAGTAAGTCCAGATCTGCTATTGATCCAATTCCCCTGTTTATACAGTTCTGCTGTGACTAAAAAGGATTGACAACTAATAGTTACAATGAAGGACATGCTCAGATTGAGGACAGAGGAAGAAAATAACGCTGGAATTCCTTGAAACACAAGAGAATCATTTTCCTCTTTTTTAATACCATATTCTACCTTGATTTCCAGAATACTACTCCCTCCTATTGCTTACTGTGTTTCAGTCTCTATTGGCCATTTCTTTGCTGCTTAGCACTTAAATTTTGGTTCTTTGGGGTTCTGTTCTTGGCCTTCATATCGATTTTCACTCTCTTTCTCTCTCTAGGAAGAGTCATGTAGCTCTATGACTTCAGCTACTAATATTAGGCTATTAATTCTCAAACATTCACCACTGCTCAATAAATGGTAGATGATGCCATTATCTGTGTTTCTGGCCCTTCCTTATTCTGTTCTCAGGCTTTAGTCATGTTTTCTCAGTTGCCAACTATATACCTCTACCAAGATGGCCACAGTCCTTGTGAGCTGACATTTCCTTTACATCAGTATTTTTTGTACAGATCCCTCCTCCTTGCCCTTTAAAATCTAGTCCTCCTTCAGGATTCTCTGTTGCACTACAAACTCACTAATGCAGCCAAGAAACTTCAGGGACATGCATGACTTATCATTGGTGTGTCTTTGTTTGTTTGTTTATTTATTGTTCAAAATACTTCAATCTATTTATAAAAAAAGATGACTACAGATCAATGTCTCTTAGGAGCATAGATGCAAAAATTCATGAGTGCTACTTCATACCCATTAGGATGGCTATTAACAACAACAACAATAACAACAGAAAACAAGTGTTGGTGAGAATGTGGAGAAATGGAACCCTTGGGTATTGCTGGTAAGAACGTAAAATTTTGCAGCTACCATACAAAAAAGTATAGGGGTTCCTCAAAAAATTAAACATGGCATCATCACATGACCCAGCAGTCCACTTCAAGGTCCATAGGCAAGGAACTGAAAGCAGAGAGTTGGACAGATTGTTGTAATACCAACGTCCACAGCAGCATTTTTCACAAAGTCAACAGATAGAAACCCAAATGTCTACAGACAGATGAATGTTAAATGGATAAGCAAAATGTATAGGTACACAATGAAATATTATTCTGCCTTAAAAAGCAACAGAATTCTGAGACATGCTACAATGTGGATAAATTTTAAAAACAACAGGCTTAGTGAAATAAGACAAACGCCAATGGACACATAGGGTCCCACTTATATAAGACAACTAGAATAAATTCACAGAAACAGAAAGTAGAATAGTGGTTATTATGGGCTAGAATAGGGAAGAATGAGAAGTCCATGTTTAATGAGTATAGAGTTTGGGATGATGGAAAAGTTCTAGAGATGGGTGGTGTGTGGTAGCAGGAGCTTAATCTCCATGTGCAGTGGTCTGATTTTTTTCAGTTCCCTGTCCAGCAGCAGAGCAATGTAGAGCAAGTAAAGCTACTTCCCCCAGACACAGAAAAAGTAGGATATTGAAAGTATCTGGGAGGATGGGAGGAGTGGGCTCTCAGCCCATCATGGCCAAGTGATATACCCCAATTATCCAGGAGTTTAGGCCCTGAGGCATGGAAGGAGGCTGGGGAACAAGTTCAATAGAAAACAAGTCATTTACTCTATCTACAACCTTCTGGTCTCCATAAGAGTCTGGTTATACTGCTTGAACTGAAATAGAGAACTGAAATCTCCATTATTCCAGGGGATGATCAAACAATTCCAGATGATAATAAGACCATTTTATAATGAACAGAATAGCTTCCTACCACCATAAATGACACAGTGCCAGATAATATACTTATTCTCTTGTTAAACATTTATTGCATGCTGACCAAAAGTCCAGCACTCTGCTAAGGCACTGAGAATATTATAGGAAAGGAGTTCTTGCCTTTGGGAAGTTCATACTCTGATATAAAAGAGAAATAGTAAACAATTGCATGACATGATAGATAAATGTCACACACACTAAATATAACAGAGGTATGTAAAAGGGAAGGGATAATCAGCTCCACCTGAGTGCGTAGTAGAGTCATAAGGAAGAGATATTTAAGCTAGATCTTGCTAGATGTTTTTAAGTTAAATGTTTATTATTCTTCCATCATGAATATAAAGCATTAATTAAAGAACATTTGGAAAATGAAACTGAATTTTCAAGGATAAGCTTATCAGGTAGAAATCCAACTTTTTAAAGAAATCAAATGATTCTTTTATTCACTCATTCAGCGAGTATTTATTGCTTCAGCCTGTTAGGTTTCAGGAATGCTCAAAGACAACTATCATTAAAAAGTGAGCAAAGGAAGGGCTCCTGGATGTCTCAGACCACAGGGCATGTGCCTCTTGATATGAGGGTCCTGAGTTCAAGCCCCATGACCTAGAGATTACTTTAATTGATAATAATAATAATAAACCTTAACAAGGGGGGAAAAGCACAGGAGCACCTTTGGCAGCATGAAACTGGGATAGATTGAAAATGTCGAGATTTACATTGTTAGGCCAGGATTATATTGAGCACTGTCTTGATGTTATCGACATTGCATTTGGTGATATTTCAAAATGTGAAGGAGCAACATGGGAAACTCCCACAAATGCGTCTGACCTTGCAAATGAACAAAGATCTACTCTAGACCTATCTCTGGGAGCTACTCTCACAGTTTGCCTGCACTTTCCCTTTCCGCTCCCTCTCACCTGGAGTCTTCTGTAGGTTACCTTAGTAAGATTTAGATGGGGAAACAGAACAAGAGTCCAGCCAAGAAGTCCTCTGCCATAGCAGATACAGCAAGAGTAGCAAGTCCTGTTTCTTCCATTCCTCTAGACCTTTTCTAAGTCCGGCTCTGTGCAAGCTCTGAGAGTAAAAGAGTAAATGCCTGCAAGGTTGGGAAGCCAGCGTTAGGTAAGCAAGCCAAAAAGCGGAGAAACTCAGACCGGTAAGTGCGGAGATTTAACAGTCTCCATGTACACTCATACTTTATTGTAACACAACAGTTCTCCATTCAAGTAAGCTCACGGGGACACGGAAGAGGGTCCGGAACTGCTGGTGGGGGAGGTGGGAGGGGTCACAACACTGCATGAGCACCGGCCCCTCCCCCACGCCCCAGGGGGTGCAAAGGGCACCCACAGGGCGCCTCTGAGAGTTTGGGCCCCAACACCCGGGCACGTGCTGCCGGCGCGTCAAGGTCTCCTCCCCGGTTCTCCCAAACCTCGCAGCGCACGGGGCACGCGGAGCTCGGTGGGGACTAGGGGGTTTGGCCCCCGGCGCCCCGCCCTCCAGGGAGGAAGGTGCTCGGAGAGGCAGGCGGGCCCCGCCCCGGCCCGGCCCCCAGCCACACCCGGGCCCCGCCCCCGCCCCGCCCCCGACCACACCCGAGCCCTGGCCCGGCCCCGCCCCAACCACACCCAGGCCCCGCCCCGCCCCCCAACCACACCCGGGCCCCGCCCCGCCCCCAACCACACCCAGGCCCCGCCCCGGCCCCGCCCCAACCACACCCAGGCCCCGCCCCGGCCCAACCACACCCGGGCCCCGCCCCGCCCCGCCCCCAACCACACCCAGGCCCCGCCCCGCCCCCAACCACACCCGGGCCCCGCCCCGCCCCCAACCACACCCAGGCCCCGCCCCGGCCCCGCCCCAACCACACCCAGGCCCCGCCCCGGCCCAACCACACCCAGGCCCCGCCCCGGCCCAACCACACCCGGGCCCCGCCCCGCCCCCAACCACACCCAGGCCCCGCCCCGCCCCCAACCACACCCGGGCCCCGCCCCGCCCCAACCACACCCGGGCCCCGGCCTGGCCCCGCCCCAACCACACCCAGGCCCCGCCCCGCCCCCAACCACACCCGGGCCCCGCCCCGCCCCAACCACACCCGGGCCCCGCCCCGCCCCCCAACCACACCCGGGCCCCGCCCCCGCCCCGGGCCCCGCGTGGCTCCCCGAACGGCCCTCGGAGGACCTTCCGCCAACCGGCAGGCGTCGCCCCCGCCCCGCGGCCCGGCTGCCCCCCGCTGCCCCCCGGAAGCGGCGCCCCGCGCGCTGCAAGTCCCTGCGCGGCGCGGCCGAGGGCGGTTGGTCCTGCCGCGGGTCCGAGGAGTCGGCGCGAGTCCCCGAGGCCCGGCGTCGAGCACATCGGCAGGGAGTGTTTCCCGGTCGGCCTGCGCCTGGAGCCCGGGGCCTGCGGGGGCGCCTCGGAGATGTGCTCCACGCCCGGGCTGCCCACGCCGGGGGCCTCGCTGGCCCTGCGGGTGTCGTTCGTGGACGTGCACCCCGAGGTGGTCCCGGTGCAGCTCTGGGGGCTGGTGGGCGAGCGGCGGGAGGAGTACGTGCGGCTGAGCCGGGAGATTCAGGAGGCGGCGGCCACGCGCGGCCCGTGGGCGCTGGGCGGCGCCTCGGCCTCGCCGGGCGAGCTGTGCCTGGTGCAGGTGGGGCTCCTGTGGCACCGCTGCCGCGTGGTCAGCCAGCACACGCAGGAGAGCCGCGTCTTCCTGCTGGACGAGGGCCGCACCGTGACGGCGGGCGCGGGCTCGCTGGCGCCGGGGCGCAGTGAGTTCTTCCACCTGCCCTCCGAGGTGCTGGGCTGCGTGCTGGCCGGCCTGGTGCCCGCCGGCGGGGGCGGGGGCGAGCCCCAGCACTGGCCGTCCAGGGCCGTGGACTTCCTCCGGAGCCTGCAGGGCAAGCAGGTGCACGGGCGGGTGCTGGACGTGCTGCTGCTCCATCGCCTGGTCCTTGTAGAAGTGCCCGCGCTGTTCCAGCAGATGCAGGAGCTCGGCCTGGCCCGGCAGGTGCCCCACAGCCTCTTCCGCTCGCTGCTCAAGCGCTACCTAACGGCGGCCTCTGCGGGCCTGGGCTGCGGGGCCCCCGTCCTGTCGCGAGCCCCTCCCAAGCAGGAGCAGCCCGGCCTGGATTACTTCTACCCGCAGCTGCAGCTGGGCGTCACGGAGCCGGTGGTGGTAACCCAGGTGTGCCACCCCCACCGCATCCACTGCCAGCTGCGGAGCCTCTCGCAGGAGATCCACCGCGTGTCCGAGAGCATGGCCCAGATTTACCGGGGCTCCACGGGGACGGGGGATGAGAACTGGACCAGTGCCACCCGGGAGGAGAGCCCAGACAAGCCTGGTTCTCCGTGTGCGTCCTGTGGGTTGGACGGACATTGGTACAGAGCGCTCTTGCTTGAGACTTTTCGGCCCCAGCGCTGTGCCCAGGTGCTCCATGTAGACTACGGAAGGAAGGAGCTGGTGAGTTGTAGCAGCCTCCGCTACTTGCTGCCTGAGTATTTTCGCATGCCCGTGGTGACCTACCCTTGTGCTTTGTATGGCCTCTGGGACGGTGGGAGAGGCTGGTCTCGGTCACAGGTCGGTGACCTGAAGGCACTGATCCTGGGCCAGGCAGTGAATGCAAAGATTGAATTTTTCTGTTCCTTCGAGCATGTTTATTATGTCACCCTGTACGGAGAAGATGGGATCAACCTGAATTGTGTATTCGGAGTCCAGTCCTGTTGCTTGGCTGACCGATTTCTTCAGAGCCAGGGAGTGGAGGAGGAGGGGGAGGAGGAAGAACAAGAGACGGCTCTTCAGTCGCCGTCGCCTTTGCAAGAAGCGGGTGAAGAGATTTCCCTCCCAGCCTTGCAATCGGTCAGGTTAAAGATAAACGCCTTCTATGACGCCCAGGTGGAGTTTGTTAAAAATCCTTCCGAGTTTTGGATTAGGTTGAGGAAACACAAAGGCACCTTCAGCAAGTTGATGAGAAGAATGTGCAGTTTCTATTCCTCAGCCAGTAAGCTGGATGGGGTAGTTTTGAAACCCGAGCCCGATGACCTTTGCTGTGTCAAATGGAAAGAAAACGGCTATTACCGGGCTATGGTCTCCAGGTTAGATGACAGGAGTGTCGATGTGTTCCTAGTCGACCGAGGCAGTTTGGAAAATGTGGGTTGGTATGACGTGAGGATGCTGCTTCCTCAGTTTAGGCGACTACCCATATTGGCTCTAAAGTGCACACTGGCAGATATTTGGCCTTTGGGGAAAACTTGGAGCCAGGAGGCAGTTTCCTTTTTTAAAAAGACTGTGCTCCACAAAGAATTAGTTATCCATGTCCTTGACAAGCAGGATAATCAATATGTTATTGAGATTCTTGATGAATCAAGAACAGGGGAAGAAAACATTAGTAAGGTAATGGCTCAAGCTGGGTATGCCAAGTATCAGGAATTTGAAACAAAGGAAACCATTTCCATAAGTGCCCCCTCTCCAGGGCATGTTTCAAACCATTTTATCTCTGCAGATAACAAAATATCTCTGGCCAAGAAGATAGAAGTAAAACAGAAAGCCAAGAGAGACCATAAAACTGCACCTGTTTCAGAAATTGCGACTAATACGGCAGTCATCACAGATACTCCAACTGGACTAGTTGTGCAGGATAAAGAGGAAAGACTATCTGTTCATTCTCCTCCTATACAGAATTTCTTGGACATGAAGCCAGGCTCCTCCTGTAAAGGAGAGCTGAAAGTTGGAAGTACCGTAGAAGTCAAAGTGTCTTATGTTGAAAACCCTGGCTACTTCTGGTGCCAACTGACCAGGGACATTCAAGACTTTAAAACTCTGATGTGCAACATCCAGGACTACTGCAAGAGTACAGCTACTCCTTACCAGGGGACCACCCCTGCTTGTTTGGCAAAACGAACAGTAAATGGAAAATGGTCTAGAGCCGTGATTAGTGGGTCACAATCTGCTGAGCATGTCAAAGTGATGTTTGTAGATTACGGAGACAAAGATACAGTATCTGTGAAGAGTATTTACTCAATTAGTGAAGAGTTTCTCAAGGTTAAGGCTCAGGCTTTTCGGTGTAGTCTTTATAATTTAATTCAGCCAACTGGTCAGAATCCTTTTGTGTGGGATGAAAAGGCCATACGAGCTTTTAGTGAATTTGTAGACAATGCATGGGAAGACAATCTCGAATTAAAGTGCACGATATTTGCTTTGGCTTCGGTACATGATGAAGAACTGTTTAATGTTGTGGATTTGCTAACACCCTTTCAGAGTGCATGCCATTTTTTGGTAGAAAAGCAACTCGCAAGAGCAGTTAAACTTGAGAAGCCTCTGGAGTCCTCTGTTCAGCTACATTCTTACTACTATTCCACACATGATATGAAAATTGGAACTGAAGAATTGGTGTATGTAACACATATTGATGACCCTTGGACATTTTATTGCCAGCTGGGAAGAAATGCAAGTATTTTAGAACAGTTGTCCTATAATATCACACAATTAAGTAAAGTTTTGCTGAATTTAAAAACATCTCCCTTGATCCCTGGAACCTTGTGCCTTGCCAAGTATACTGATGGAAACTGGTATAGGGGGATAATAACAGAAAAAGAACCAAATAAAGTCTTTTTTGTTGATTTTGGAAACATTTATGTGGTAACAAGCGATGATCTGCTTCCAATACCTGATGATGCATATGATGTCTTACTTTTGCCCATGCAAGCTGTTAAATGTTCATTGTCTGATATTCCTGATCGTATACCAGAAGAAATTACAACATGGTTTCAAGAGACTGTTTTAGATAAGTCATTGAAGGCTCTGGTTGTAGCAAAAGATCCAGATGGAAGACTAATTATAGAACTGTATGATGACAGTATTCAAATTAATGCTAATATTAATGAGAAGTTAGGACTACTTGGCTACAAAGGTGAGACAAGAAAAAAAGAAACTGAAGCACTCCTCACTGTCGCTGAAACTCTTGAAGTAAAAAAGGAAAATATGAGATCGTCACCTAAAGAGTATTTAAGTAAATCAGCAGAGAACAAATTGTGCAGTATGGAGATCTTGGGAGAATCCTACAAATCTAAGGTCAGCTCAGCATGTAAGGAAACCGAGCTTTTACGAAGTTCCACCAAGACAAGCTTAATCACTCAGTATCAGGACTCTAGGGAAAATAAGGGTCATCAAGTGTGTCCCTTAACAACAGAAAAGAAAGGAGAAAGCTTTGCTGAGCCACCTTCGAAAGCCACAAAACTAGAAGCCACTCTTTCAGAGAGAAACATAGAAGATTCATGTAACAAGGATTTGCCTCTAAAATTTTCAGAGTTTCCTCAGAAGGCTATAATGCCTGGCTTTAAAACAGCTGTGTATGTTTCTCATATAAATGACCTTTCAGACTTCTATGTTCAACTAACAGAAGATGAGGCTGAAATCACTCATCTTTCAGAGAGATTAAATGATGTTAGAGCAAGGCCAGAATATTATTCAGGTCCACCTTTGCAGAGAGAAGATGTAATATGTGCCATTTTTCCAGAAGACAACCTATGGTATCGTGCTGTGGTCAGAGAACAACAACCCAATGACCTTCTCTCTGTGCAGTTTATAGATTATGGCAATGTTTCTGTGGTTCATGCTAGTAACGTAGGTAAACTTGACCTTATTAATGCACTGTTACCAGGATTGTGCATTCACTGCTCCTTGAGGGGACTTCGGGTGCCTGAGATTTTAAAATGTAAGGAAATGATGAGGTACTTTTCCCAGAGGACAGATGAGGTTCAGATAAGATGTGAATTTGTGAAATTTCAAGACAAATGGGAAGTTATTCTTGCTGATGAACATGGGATCATAGCAGAAGATATGATTAGCAGATATGCTTTCTGTGAAAAATCTCAAGTGGGACTTTCTAATCAAATAATTAAAAGTACCTGTTCAAAGTCTGTCAAAAAAACCAACACTGACACTTCACTCTTTCTTAACTGGTATAAGCCAAAGATGAAGATGATAAGAGCTTATGCCACTGTGATAGATGGGCCTGAATATTTTTGGTGTCAGTTTGCCGATACTGAGAAACTTCAGTATTTAGAAGTAGAAGTACAGACTGCTGGAGAGCAGGTAACGGATTGGAGAAGTTGTGTCCCATGCCCTCATATTGGAGATCCTTGCATAGTGAGATATAGAGAAGATGGGCATTATTATCGGGCACTTATCACCAGTATTTGTGACGATTATCTCGTATCCGTCAGACTTGTAGACTTTGGAAACGTCGAAGACTGTGTGGACCCCAAAGCACTCTGGAACATCCCTTCTGAACTTTTGGTGGTTCCCATGCAAGCCTTTCCATGTTGCCTCTCAGGATTCAATATTTCAGAAGGTGTGTGCCCTCAAGAGGGAAATGACTACTTTTATGAAATAGTGACAGAAGATGTGTTGGAGATAACAATATTAGAGATCAAAAGGGATGTTTGTAACATCCCTTTAGCAATTGTTGACTTGAAAAGCAAAGGCAAAAGTATTAATGAGAAAATGAAGAAATATTCTAAGATTGGTGTTAGTGATCTGCCCTATGAAAAGAAATGCCCAGAGATAAAGGGAGCCCTTGGGTCCCTCAGTCCTGAGGCTGGACTTAAGAAACCAAGTAGTAAAGCTGGACAAGAGAAAACTCTCTCTGTGGAACCACAGACAGATGATGAAAGAGTTGCAAAAGACTTCAACATTATTGAAACCAAACCAAGTAAATTCTATAACCCTGACATTGGTGACATTTTTGAAGCTTTTGAAAACGCATGCAAAGATAATATTGGTCCTGACGTACTAGAAAGCAAAATAGAGTGCCATTTGGTTGACAAAGCAAAGTTTGATGATAAATACCTCATGGCAGGATTTAATGTGTTATTACCGCAGGCTAGTGAAACAAAGGAGATATTAGAACTAAACTCACTTGAGGTGCCCCTTTATCCTGATGAGGAATCAAAAGAGTTCCTGGAACTGGAATCCATTGAGTTGCAGCATTCTTTTGTCGGGGATGAAGAGAAAGAAGAGCTAGGCCTGGTGCCTCCAATTGTGCCGCTCCCCCAGGGCTGTGACATCGAAGCCACCCTGCAGCCATTTCCAGTGCAGCTTCCCCTCAGCTGTGAATCTGAGAAACAGCCAGAACTAGAATTACCCACAGCCCAGCTGTGTCTAGATGACAAAATAAACCCTTTGTCTCTAAGAGTTGGTCAGAAAGCCCAAGAATCCACATGTGCTGAAGACACAGGAAAGTCAAGTTGTGTAGAATGTTTCGAGGACCAGCATAGGTTATCATTCCATCTACATGGAAAGAATCATGATCCCAACCTGCAGATTGAGATGAATATATATAAAGAAGAATTTACAGTTTATAAAAACAGAGATGCCATCTCATCATTGACTCTGTTCTCTGAAGAAGAATCCAGAGATGGAAGGAAGAACCATGATGCTTTACAAGTTCATATCTCAGGTATGTGATTTCTTTTACTTTATTTAACTCAGTGTCTGAAAAGTATGTATTTGTCTTAAAGATAATGATTTTTTTGTCCTATTTTTTTAATTAATTTTTTTTGGGAAAAGATTAGAAACTGATACGAGAATCAGATTTCGTGAAGGGCATCTTAGAAGTGGGGAGATTAAGGTGTGAAGTCAGTGTAGAATCATGGTGGATGAAATGCTGAATTATTAATATCATGTTTAGACGTAGAATGCTTAAAATCAGTGTCTCCAAAAAGTAATTATGCTTAAAATGTAAACACATAATCCTTAAAATCAAGAGGTTATGTTTTTTTTTGGTAAGTATTAAAAAAAACAGTGTTCCTTTGCAAAGCACTACTTTGGCATGAATTGATGATAGGAATCACTTTTGCTGTTTTCAAATTTAACTTTTTTTATGAAGATACCTTGCTATTGATTTAGAAACCCCTAAACAAACACTAGATTTAGGGAGCGTGTGTTAACCAAACAGGGGAACAGCCGTGAGTAGATCCTGGAGAATATTTATTGTCATTAACTTTTTTATAAATTGGGATCCCTGGGTGGCGCAGCGGTTTGGCGCCTGCCTTTGGCCCAGGGCGCGATCCTGGAGACCCGGGATCGAATCCCACATCGGGCTCCCAGTGCATGGAGCCTGCTTCTCCCTCTGCCTGTGTCTCTGCTTCTCTCTCTCTCATTCTATGTGACTATCTTAAATAAATAAAAATTTAAAAAAAAAAGATGAAAAAAAAACTTTTTTATAAATTATATTCACTGTTATTTTCTTGGCTTAATAAGATGTAAAAGTTACATGAAATGGCTAACTTTTAGGGTTTCTTAACTACTCAGTGTTAGACTTTTTATAAGTCAGTTTTTATGTTGTTCAATTTGAGCCATCATACAAAAGAGAGAAAACAATAGTCTAGGGAGAATGAAAATCACCATAATTCTACTATTGGTAAAGCTGCAGTGCACTTGCTTCTATTGTCTTTCACCCTGTGTATGTCTATACATACGGTTTTAAAAACTAAATAGAAATCATAGTGTTGAATCTTGCATTTTAATCCCTTAAATATGACTTTCAAAATATTTAAATTCTGTGGATATACTGTATTTATTTAAGCATTACCCTAGATTTTTAGTCCTCATTGCCACATTTTTAATAATGAGTAATAGCTTTGTGATACAAATGCTTGCTAGGGTGCCTGGGTGGCTCAGTCAGTTAAGCATCTGCCTTCTGCTCAGGTCATGATCCCAAGACATTAGGATCCCTTCCGTATCAGGCTCCCTGCTCAGTGGGGAGTCTGCCTCTCCTCCCTCTGTTCCCCCCCGCCCCTGCTTTCTCACTCTCTCTCTCTCTCAAATAAATAAATTAATTAAATATTTAGAAAAAAGAAAAGAATGTTTGATAACTTGTAATATGTTGCTTTGCTAAAGAAATGGCTGTTGTAACCGTTGACCATACCACCTGTGCAACAATCACCTGCTTTTAAGAGTAAGTTTCAAAGTCAGGAATCAGATTTATATCCTTAAAAAAGAGATCACATCATGGTGGTATTTTTTTTTTTTTTGAAGAAAGCAGTAAAAGATTTTATTGGGAAGGGGCACTGGAAGAATTTAAAATAAAATCCAGGAAAAGGGATAGACTCAGACCATACGTCATGTTGATTATATAGAAATAGTTAAGTGCAGATTAAGAAAATGCTTTGCTTGAGTGCTTAACATTAAGGGACTAAGAGGTATGCATTGAGTCTTTATTCAATTTGGCAGCTCAACCAGAGAACACCTACACTCTGAAAGGATTTACTGTTGGATCCAAATGTGTTGTGTGGTCAAGTCTAAGAAACACATGGTCCAAATGTGAGATTCTGGAAATTGCTGAAGAAGGCACAAGAGTAAGTGAAGGGGAAGCACTTTATCTCAAAATGTACTTAGAAACTGTTAAGGAAACTTTACCAAACTCTGCCAGACTAGAAAATGCAATTGAATAGACGTTTACTGGATCATTCCCCCTGATAATTTGGTACACTGCAAAAATCATTTCAGAGTTCATGTATCAGCATCCTAGCAAGAAGCCATCTTAGGCTCTTTCATCTCCCTTGCCTCTGAAATCTGATCAGTCACCAGATTCTACACTTTCCACTTCTTAACTCTTACTTAAACCTTTTTATACCCAATGCCACTGCTTGGTTTTAAGTACAAGTTTTACAAGTAGATTACTCTATTACCCTTCTATTTGATTTACTTCTAGTCTTCCTTCAATTGATTCTCTATACCACCAGTGTGAAGTTTGTCAAATACAAATCTAACTAGGACATGCCTGTATGTAAAACTCCCTGGGGATTTCCAGCTGATTTTGTTTCTCCTGTGATCTGAAAACCACCTGTATCAGACTCACCTGGTGTGTTTCTTAAATTGTGGATACCTAGACCTTGCCCTCGCTGGCTGATTCAGTTTCTGGGGGTAGGACCAGGAATGTGCATTCTTATACTACTAAAATTTGAGAATGACTAGTCTAGGATAGAAGAATGTTAAGCTCATTAACATAGGTCCATAGTCCTCTAGAGGACCTGAGAGTCCTCTAGGGTTGAGTGTCCATATTCTTCTCCAGCTTTATGTTTTGTACCTTGTATTAGATGGACATCAGACTGCTTGATTTCTCCTGTGTATTCCATTCCACTTGGCTCCTTCGATATATTTAATAATGCAGTTCTATTCACTTGTATTTTATTCCCCTCCCACACTGGTTAATTTTCACTTACTTTTGAAAGATTTTCATTGCAACTTCATTTTCATTTTGTGCTGCCTCTTCCAGGAAGCATACACTAGCCTTATTTTCTAAATCTCTGCATCGCTTCACCTTCCCCCTCCCACCCAAACAAACAAACAAACAAAGAAAACAAAAGCCAAGAAACCTTGGCTTGATTTCTATTTATATTGCTATTTCTCTTGCTGCAGAAGTCTGTACATTGTACTGTAATGATCTGCTCATGGGCCTGTTTCTCCACAAAATTTGGAACTTCTCGAGATACCATTTTTTTTAAATTTTTATTTATTTATGATAGTCACACACAGAGAGAGAGAGAGGCAGAGACACAGGCAGAGGGAGAAGCAGGCTCCATGCACTGGGAGCCCGACGTGGGATTCGAGCCCGGGTCTCCAGGATCGTGCCCTGGGCCAAAGGCAGGCGCCAAACTGCTGCCCCACCCAGGGATCTCTCGAGATACCATTTTTAACTAACTTTGCTCTCTAGGCATAGGTATACAATATGTTGAGTGGAAATTCTGTTGAGTTGAAACATAAAATTGAATTTTAATAAAATTATTTTCATTGCCTTTGAGGTATTTTATTTGAAAATTGCTATGGTCCATAAATCAGTTAGAGTTTTTGGAAACTACCATTTTTTATTAACTTTTTTTTTTCTCTTGCAGGTTTTAAACTTTTCAAATGGTATGGAGGAGATAGTGAAGCCTGAGAATGTCTGGAATGGTATACCCAAATTGGATAAGAGTCCATCTCAGGTATGGAATTATATATACTAACTAATGAGAGCACTATCTTTCACTTTGAAAGGTGACTTAAACCATTTCCAAAGCCCTTGTGTTTCAGAATATTAAAGAAAAAAACCACTAATATTGGGATAACAATAATGAAAAACAGAACAAAATCAGTGATTCTGGACTTTATGCCAAGTATCCTTTTGGGCGAACTAGTTATTAATGTTTTACTCTTTGATTTTTTGGAGAGATTTCAAAAAGAAGAGAAAGAAATTGGTGTCTGAGACCTTTATAAAATATGTTTGATGTAGAAAATCTGGAAAAATGGCAAAGAAGGAGAAAGTATCACCTGTAATACATCCATCCAAGACAAAGAGATTGATCAGTTTTGTTTTCTTTCATATTTTTTTCTGTTTATATGGAATATAAGTATACCGTCTATGTATTTTGAGCATAATTGATTTCATTCTGCATATAGTTTTATATTCTGTGTTCTTCACTTAAAATTATAGGATGGGCAATTGCCTATGCCATTAAAATGTCTGGGCATTTGAGTTTATTCTGTTTGGAGTTTGTTGAACTTCTTTAAAATCTCTAATAGTTCTAATACCTGGTCATCTCAGGGCTTGCCATTGAATGATTGCCTTGAAAAATAATGAACTTTTCCTGGTTCTTTGTATGTTGACTAATTTTAGATTCTGTCCTGAATGTTTTAAATATTATGTTTTAAAACTTTTGATCCTGTTAAAATCTAGAAAATGTTGAAGTTTTTGTTTTAGCAGGTGATCAATTGCTAGGTTCACACCACAAGTTCTGTCTCCTTTTATGTTTGTTAGTTCCGGTGTCAGTTTACTTTTTTTTTTTTTTTTAAGATTTTTATTTATTTAAGAGAGAGAGAGAGAGACAACACATGAGGTGGTGGGGAGGGGCAGCGGGAGAAGCAGACCCCATGCTAAGCAAGGAGCCTGACACGGGGCTGGATCTCAGGACCCTGAGATCAGGACCTGAGCTGAAGGCAGCCACTTAACCAACTGAGCAACCCAGGCATCCCTCAGTTTACTTTTTGGAGCCGTTGCTATGGTGTTTGGTGCCCAGAGCATAAGCCACTCAGGGACTTAGGTAGCAGTTTATACAGCAGTTCAGGTATTAAAGACTTTGCTTTGCTTAGTTGGTTCTCTTCTGCATATGCATAGCTCAGGGCTGACCTTGGGATTTCTGTCAGTTCATATGTAGTATTAGGGGTTCACATCATCCAATTCCTTTTCTCTCTGAGATTGCCTCCACACTTTCTAGCCTCAAGAGTCCTCTTCATTTGCTTCTCTAGACTGATCATGTCTCTCCTCCCAAGGTTTCTCTGGGCCTGCCTCTGGAGTGTAGCAGACAAAGAAACAAGAGAGAAAATAATAACCCCCCACCCCAACCCTGCTCTTTCAGGTGTCAGAGGGCCCTTTTCCCAGTTGCACTGGCCAGAGTCATCTCTCAGATTTTCATACGCCTGTCCTACAACGGCTGTCCCCAGGCAGCAAGTGGGGCTGCTCTCGGGACAGAGCCAGAAGGGAAAAACAAAAGACAGTGAAAGAGATTTCCCACCGATTCCACTCTCTAAGTATTCAGGGGCTTTTCCCCCCAATCTGTTGGCTAGAAAAAAGGTATTTCTCTAAGAGTTTTGCTGTTTTCCCCAGCTGGGCAGCTATGACTTGGTCTAGGCTCAGGACAAAACTAGGAGACAAAGAAAGAAAAAGTAAGAAAGAAAAAAAACCAAACCTGTGAATCTCATCACTGTTATATGAGTCATTATTCCGTTTTTTGTTATTGTTGTTGTTTTGTTTTGTTTTTTACTTCGGCCCTCAATCTGCCTGTACCTATTTACTTTTCAGGGTCCACAGATAGTGTTGCTTTTTGTATTCTTTCCAGAATTTTTAGTTGTAATCGGTGTCACAAAGAGGCCATAGTTGTCTTACCCTGCCTTGGCTGCAACCAGAAGGGCATAGTTGCATAATATTATATGACAGGAATGGTCAGTCACTTGTTGAACCATTTCTTCTAGTGGTGTGCATTGAGGTCATTTGAAATATTCCACTATGAATCATTGGACATCTCTCTCTGCCTTCTTATATTCCATGTTTTTGTTTACTTGTCAAAAATAACAACTTGCTTCATTTATGTTGCAGTAGTATTTACTAAAACTTTCTTTTACATTCTGATCTTTTCCATTCATTAATTTTCAAGAATCCACACCCAAATGCATAGATACAGACAAGATTCTATTTGGATAAACTACCCTATACCTTCAAAGTAGAAGAGAACCGTTCAAGACAACTTAAAGTGTTCATGAAACAGTAGACATATCTCTGACTTTACATCAGTTAGCAAATAGAGACTGCTTATGAATGAGTAAGGCTTTTCTTTTTAAAATTCAGTCATTGAAGAGACTGAAATTGATGTTTGAAATGATGCTTTCCTCAAATTCAAAGAAACTCTTACATATGAGTCTACAAATGAGCTGGTTTTGCTTAAAGAGTGGATATTGTAAGGTATGAGGTTAGGCATAACTTCTTTGGTGATATGTCAAGGCATTGTGATCTGGAAGTCTTTCTGATTACATTCTTTTAAGATTTTTTTTTCCATTGGAGCGATTTCATTTCACTGTAAGAATGTGTCTCATGAATTCCTTTATGTATAGACCTCATGCATGCACACAATGCTGTTACTTGCTGAAAGAAATATAGGAGTAATATCCCTCTTCATTAAGTCTTTAATAAAGGGTCTGTGGCTTACCATGGATAATGTTTTCAGATAGTGGCCCTTTGAAAAAGGTACCAGACACACCAGAGTTGTGGGGTTTGGGAGCTAAAAATTAGAAGAGGGTACTTTATTCTGTGTGGGATACTCCAGTAGAGATATTCCGGAGAAATGAGTATTAGAAGGATTAGAAAATGTACTCGAGTGATTCTTCATGATAAAATCAGATTGTCATACTTTTTAAAAGGAGACGTTTTTCATTTTTACCATCTTTCTGGTTTATCTCTGGTTTGCTTTCTGATTTTTATAATTTTGTGTCTATAACAAAGAATTGGTAGTAATCCAAAGGTTCCTTTTGTTAGAATATATTCCAAACAGTGGGAAAAGATCTTTACTTCATGTCATTGGATGATACTACAACTGAAGGTAACTTGTGTTTTTAAAAGAAAATAACTTTATCACCAGTTTGCTAAGTCTGAAAAATACCATTATCCTGAATCCTCAAAAAAATTGTTTATCAGTTTCCTTGGATGTTAGTAGTAGGAAAAAAATAAACAAAACATCTCTTTGTTAAAAGTGTTAAATATGCTTCTAGAGATATAACTAAGAAGAGGATTTCTTGAAATATCATAAGAAAGCTTATTTGTTGACTGAAACCATCTTGAAAATTACATTGTGAATTTGATAAATTTATATTTTCAAAGGACTTTAAAGAATTTTCTCAGTGTTGATTAGCTCATATATTCAAATGATCTTTGTATATATTAAAAAATGATCTCTTGGACTTTCTGGATTTTTAGTTTTATCTCATGACAGGATTCAATTTATTTGAAGTTAACTGGTTATTGTGTGATCTTGTTCATAAGTAGCACACTGGTTCTTAGAACTGAGGTACATTGAGAATGAAATCAGCTCAGGGTAGCTATCATAGTTGAAAAATACATGCTAATGAAAGAGAACAAAGGACTTACTTGGTTATCAGCTTGGCTAACATCATTCTAGCAAAATATAAAATATGCCAATTTTATACTGTGCCAAATTTATACTATTTTAGATTTGATATTTGATAATAGGTAGAGTGTGAGAACCAAAATACTAAATGAAAGAAAAAACAATCTCTGAAGGACTATTTCTCCGAAGAATAATTCTCACCATTTTGAGAGGACCTTAGATTTGTTGTGGTAGTACTTATCAAGTGAATAACTTTCTCATTTTTCTTTCTTTCTCAACTCGAGGTTTCTCTCTCTCTCTCTCTCTCTCTCTGTTTGTTTTCCAGAAAAAGAGTCTGGAAGTGATATAGATTTAACGCTGGATCCATAGATGTGGCCATTCAGAAGCTGCTCTTAAACTAGTGGCATTTCACCCAGGCCGACAGAGCATTTGAGCAAATTGAGAGCATGTGATCAGAAGAAGCTGTCATTTTTGAAAACTTTGATATGTGTTCAAAACAAAATAGATCTCAGGGTGACCAGGCAGTGTATTTAGTGGTGTTGCTGTATATATGGACCTAGGATCCTTTTTCTCCCTTTAAATGTGTTATATTCCTAATCAGTTAGGAGGATTTTGCTAGACAGTTTGCTAACACATTACTCAAATTTCAAAAAAACAAAAAACAAAAAAAAAACCAAAAAAACCAAAAAAACCTTGTTTTTGTTTCTTTTGAATATAGTGTTTAAATTAAAATTATAGGTTTATTATATTTAATATACAAGAATATTATATGATCCTACTTAGGGGAATGGCTTTGTTAGCAGTAACTCCTTCAGATTTTTGTTTTGGAAGCTTTGCCTTGTCTGTCTAGTTAAACATTTGACTAATATTCTGTTTGATTTGGGAAGTATTTCATATGACACAAGATTTTAATAAAGTTTCTCCTGAAAGGCGTGGTGGTTTCATTTTATTAAAAAGGAAATGTGATTCTGGAACATCTGTGGTTCTGGGTTATCTGTAGTAATGGAATCACAGTTTTAGAAATGGGGGAAACAGTAATCATCAATATTAGCCCTTATATATCAGTCCCTCAACTGATGCTTTAAATGCATTTCTCATTTAATTCTCAACCCCAGGGGGGCATATCAATGTTAGCCATATTGTATAGGTGAGAAAAGTGAAGCTGTTTAGAGAAGTTACCTAACTTCTTTAGGTCAAAGAGCTGGAGGGTCTGAGAGACCTAACTTCAAAGTGCATGCTGTTAAAACATGGTTTTGCATAAGTGGCGGTACAGATCCTAGCTGCGGGACACCTCCTAGCTGTACATTGCTAACAGGACATGTGACCTGGACAGGTTAATCAGGGTCTCTGAGACTTGATCTTCCTCATCTGTCAAATGGGGATAATAAAACCTTTCTCAAAGTGCTTTTAAGATTGGAAGTAGTATTCCCCTCCCTGAAAGACAATGTGTGCACTGGGCCCACATTTTAAAAACTTTAACTCATTGAGTCTTTTCAGTGGATATTTTCTCCTTTAGCATCTGCACGTACCACCGACAAAGGATTTTAAAAAGATATACTGAATGGGACATCAAGTACAATTGGAAAGGTTATCCTTTTTTTTTTTTTTAATGAGAGAGAGAGAGAGAGAGAGAGGCAGAGACACAGGCAGAGGGAGAAGCAGGCTCCATGCAGGGAGCCCGATGTGGGACTCGATCCCGGATCTCCAGGATCAGGCCCTGGGCTGAAGGCGGCACTAAACTGCTGAGCCACCCAGGGATCCCCAGGGTTATCCATTTCTAAAACAAGTGAGGAGGTTTGCTACATGAAGGCAGGGGAAAGATGTATGTCTATGAAACATCAGCCCCCAAAGCCTGATGGGGCAAAAGAACTAAAGACATTGAAAGGTGGGTGTAATTTCAATAAATAGAAAGGAAAGGGTTTTGCAGTAAACAGAGTCGAGGTAGAAAGCACATTGCTTGTTCCTGGAATAAGAATAAAAAAAGAATAGATAAGTTTGGTTCATCCCTGTAGGTGATACAGTTGTGGATTAGTGGCAGAAAAGGTCAGAGAAGATGCAGTAGGGCCAGATTATAGAAAGCCTTCAGTTCATGCTAAGAAACGTAACTCTTTAAAAACTTAAACAATCAGAATGCTATAGGATAGAAGCCAAATTTTTCAAAATGAGCCATTTTGCACTGTAAAACATTAAGATAGCCTGATGTGCCAAATCAAAATACACAGTTACTTATTAACTGAGCAAAGAGGGTAGGGATAGGGATCCCTGGGTGGTGCAGCGGTTTGGCGCCTGCCTTTGGCCCAGGGCGCGATCCTGGAGACCCGGGATCGAATCCCACGTCGGGCTCCTGGTGCATGGAGCCTGCTTCTCCCTCTGCCTGTGTCTCTGCCTCTCTCTCTCTCTCTCACTCTGTGTGACTATCATAAATAAATAAAGAAAAAAAAAAGAGGGTAGGGATATATTTAACCAGGCTTACTTACAATGTCCTGATTACCCCTGTTCACACAGGCTTAAACAATTATGAAGAATTCATAGGAACCAGACCATGATTAAGCCAAAATATACTTAACTGATGAGTGGCATACATTTTTATATTCCTCGGGAAACAAGAACCCTTTTCTGTGACTCCCAGACATTTAAGTGCATAAAGTTTTAAGCTTTTCACCTCCAACTACAGACATCCCTCAGAGATATGTGGGTTCAGTTTCTGACCACTACAAATACCACAAATGAAGTGAGTCAAATGGATTTTTTTTGGTTTCCCAGTGCATATAAAAGTTATGTTTACCCCATAGTGTAGCGTATTAAATGTGCAATAGCATTTTCTAAACAAAGCAATATACATACCTTAATAAAAACTATTGCTTAAAAATGCTAACCATCATCTGAGCTTTCAATGAGTTGTGATCTTTTTTGCTGGCAGAGGGTCCTGCTTCCATGTTGATGGTCACTGACTGATCAGGGTGGCAGCTGCTGAGGGTTGGGGTGGCTGTGGTAATTTTTAAAAATAAGACAACAATGAAGCTTGCCACATAGATGGACTCTTCCTTTTGTGAACAATGTCTCTTGCAAGACGTTTGACAGTGTTTTACTCACAGAAACTTTCCAATTGGAAAGTCTTTCCAATTGGAGTGGGTCCTCTCACACTCTGCTGCTGCCTTATCAACTAAATGTGTCCTATTCTAAATCCTTTGTGGTCATTTCAACAATCTTCACAGCATCTTCCACCAGGAGTAGATCCCAGCTCAAGAAACCACGTTCTTTGTTCATCCATAAAAAGCGACTCCTCAGCCATTCATGTTTGATCATGAGACTGCAGCAATGAGGTCCCATCTTCAGGCTCCCATTTCAAATTCTAATTCTCTTGCAATTTCTACCCCACCTGCTGTTACTTCCTCCACTGACGTCTTGAACCTCCCAATTGTAAGAAACTCAATAAACTGCAATGCTCAGTAAAGCAACATATATGCCTCTGTTGTGCTATTCCACTCCCAATACTCATACAGAATTAAAGAACATGAAATTGGAAAGATAAACCAGTTAAAAGTCTGAATGTTTCCTTGGTTATTTCTCACAGCCTTTGGGTGAATAACGTGTTATAACTGGAATCCCTGGCCTGTCCTACGCACCTTTCTTGACTCATGAATCCATGAGATAAACCATCAAGTAAATGCAAACAAATTATAAACTCTCTTTAATCCATTCTAATCTGCTGCCTTTGCCTTGGCTTTAATATTTTTACCCTTGGTCACTCCCCATTCAGTTACCATAGTGAAATTGTTCAGTATCCCTAATCCTTGGTAAAACAATGCTTTTATCATTTGCTTGATCTAATTTTTCTTATCATGACCAAAAGTCAAAGGGAAGTGCTTCCAAATTCTACCTAGCATAACATGTTGCTAAAACTCAATTATAATAGAAAAAAGAGGCAAGAACATCTGTATTTTTAGGGATTGTTATGTCATTGCAACACGTTTTCATTAGCCTTGTGCCTGTTATACTTGTCCATTAAAGAATGTAAAAGTAGTTACTAATTTTGACACAGCGTCATTTTAGTAAAATTAAAATTTAGGCTGGCATGATTTCGATAGACACCAATGTTTCTTTAAAGAAAAAAACCTCCTAGTCCAAGCTTCAATCACTTTTATGGGATAGTATACATTTTCCAATATGAGTTATTTGAGAAAATATATTAAAAGTCATACACACATATTTTTTGACAGTTTTTAAACAAGATCTTTAAAAAAGTGCTTTTAATCTAAATTCTATTTCTCTGCTTCTGGAGAGTTCTGGAGAGTGTCATGTTCGTTGGTGATATTAATGTTGGTCCCTGGCATAAGATTTTCGTCTTTTCCTTCAATCAAAGAATCCCACTGATCAAAATCTTTCTGCAGTCCTGAAAAATAGAAATGTCCATAAGCTTAGTAAAACTTTTTGAGAGCATGAAACAGTTCAGTACCGCCAGGTGGCAGCACAGCCCCACAAATTACGGATGACGGAGGGCGGGGGTGGGGTGGGGGGGGCAGGTTGGCTCCCTGGGAGCTGCTCCTGGCTGCTGCATCTCAATGAGAGATGGGCACTTGATGGGATGAGCACTGGCTGTTACACTATATGTTGGCAAATTGAATTTAAATAAATTTGAGAGAGAGAGAGAGAAAGAGAGAGAGAGAGAGAGAGAGAGAGAGAGAGAGAGAGAGATGGGCTTAGGCGCTGCCGGGACCTCTCAGCACAGGAGTCTGCAAGTCTGCACAGAAAGACTATTACTTTTAACAAGTAGACTCGCTGTCTCTGATATACACAACATACAAAGCAGCAAAAGTACATCTCTCAAGTTTTTGTTTTCAAATTGATTTGCGGCTACGTTACATTGTAAACCAACCGCAGATAGTTAAAATAGGACTGTATTAAGACAGTTCTGTCCTAAGCATCACCTGGTTTATGTCATGAAATACTCTTAGTTTCTTACCTAAATGCTTTTGTAAAAAGGCCAATGAAGCTTTGTTGCAAAGATCAATTGCTACGTTTGAATCTATATCTCCTTTTAATGTGAATATGTATCCAACTATTTTGCCAGTTGTAAAAGTGAAATCAGCAAAGTTCTGATGGACTGAACCCCTGAAAGAGAAATGAGACATTTATAAATCACATTGTTTGACAAAATTACGTTTGTAGTTTAGGGTGCAGTTAGGATACTGGCCTGGCTGGCTTCTACTGAAAACTAGGGAAATAAAACTTGTACATTTGATCTCTTTAGATGTATTTGTGGATCACAGGTTGTGCATACAGGGGTCTCAGCATATACATTCACTTTCCCCCTTACGTAAAGATTCTAGTCTTCCTTGGTATCTTGGCTTTAGAAGAAATGATTCCAGCTTTTTTGTTGTTGTTGTTGAGTTCATACAATGTGTTACATATTGCAGGGACTGTGTACTCAGAGCCAGAAGTCTATTATATTTGCTTACCAACAGGACTAACTTCATATCTATTTGATGCTGGTCAAAACTCACTGTCTGTAAGCCTTGGATTAAGTTGATTTAAGGAAAAAGCCCCTTTCCATGTACTATCAAAACTATAAGTATCTTGTAGGTGTCATTTATGCTGCTCTTTAAAGCCACCGACAGGGACACTTGGGTGGCTCAGTGGCTGAGCATCTGCCTTCAGCTCAGGTTGTGGTCCCAGGGTCCTGGAATCGAGTGCCTCATCAGGCTCCTTACAGGGAACCTGCTTCTCCCTCTGCCTGTGTCTCTGCCTCTCTCTCTGAGTCTCTCATGAATAAATAAATAAATAAATAAAGTCTTTAAAAAAAATTAATCCACCAACAGCCTAACGTCAAGTAGAGTAGCTTTTTTTTTTTTTTAGTGCTTATTTTCTACTGCCTCTAAGACATTTGGTACTTTCTTGGAATTTTATTCCCCTTTGTTTCTTTGATCCTCTCTTCCCTTGTGTATGTGTACCTTCCCTTTTCCCCCTAACCACTCTGTTCTCCACTGGCTCTTCATATACATACAGACCTTCCTCAAGGTTCTGTCTTCAGACCAATTCTCATCCCACTTGATAGTCTTAGCTACTCTAAGGATTCCATGTATAAGACACAAATTCTATACTCTCCCAGTGTGTGGCCAGACATCTCTACCCAGATTTCTCTGGCTCAAGCTAAGAGATTCCAAGGTTAAAATACATCTTTCCAGCCCTGCCTGGTATACCTCTTCCTCTTCACTTCGCTGCTGCTTATAAGCTGCCCACCACTCTTTAAGTTATCTCTACTCAAACCAGAGCCACCTGCCTCGCCTCCTGCTCCATCTTGCCTGCTTCCAATCACAACATGAGTGTGAGAGGCACAAAGAAGGTGGAAACAGTTGTAAGCAGACACCCAGACACTACCAGCAGTGGAGGAATGGCCTCAGGAGGAGATGGTGGGGGAGAAAAAGGGGGAGCAGTCTAAATGGGAGGAGCAGGAAAGAGTAGGGTTGTGGGATCCTGGAGAGGAAGAAATAGGGAAAGTCCACAAGGTTGAATGGATGCAGGGAGCAAGGTCCAGACACAGACAGGCTGCTTGACCTTTTATGTCCTTGGTAGGGCCAGTTTCAGTACGCTGGTGGGGGTCTGGGAAGCTAGCCCACAGAAGTCAAAGTGTAAAGGGAAGGAAGGATGAACTGTGGAATATGAGCTGTTCTTTCCAGGTTCCTCACAGAGAAAGGAAAAAAAAAAAAAAAGGTAAAGTAAGAGCCTAGTAAGGAAGCGGGGTTGAGGGAGGCTAAGTGTTCTGCATTGTTTCTGTTTTAGAGTTAAATAGACTTGCATGTATGAGTATTGAAGTCCTTAACTCGAAACTAAACTGAGGTCCTTAACTAAACTACCCAGACCCTCCTCACTATCTTTCTTGATCTTTCAAGACTGATTCTACTCCCGAGTCTTCCAAGCAGCCCCTCCTCACTATCTTTCTTGATCTTTCAAGACTGATTCTACTCCCGTGTCTTCCAAGCAGCCTCTCCTGAATCAGGTAGAAAACACTCTAGTCTCTGGCCCTGTAGTGTTGACTGCCTTCACAATTTATATTTCCTACCTACCACCTCTTCTTTACTTCTTTGAAATAAATCAGGTTTCTAACAGAAGAGGGATGAGCCCTGCCTTGTAACACCACATTGTTGAGTTCAAAACTTCTACTGGGGTTTCTTTTTCACATCCATGATATCAGCGTATCACTAATGCTCAAGGGTACCCCATGCTAGCTTTGGGGAATTTATAAATCCATATTCTTTTAAAAAGGTACACACTGCAGATCTCAACAGATGCTCCGACTTTTTTCCAGAGTTCCTACTCTAGCCTGATGATGGAATACTTCTCCTTACTCCAGCCCCCAAATGCATAAGCCTGCTCTTGTGTTTACATAAAAATAGCATGCATCCTAATGCAAATTTTAATTATCAGTATATGAAGGACATATGTTAACACTACTCAAAACAACTGTATTTTTAAAAAAGAACAAGTATAAATGCATTTAGGCCCTGAAATTATCCAATATTCTCCCTTGTTCAAAGTCTAGACAATGAATTTAACAATGCTATCATGCCTACCAAATGGTATTTTTTGATGTTTATCCAAGTTTCAAGTTTCTGCTTCAGATGATGAAATAAATCACTAATACTTACCTGATTGTAATCATTTTTCTTTCTTTGTCAGGTGAGTAGCATTTTTTCATTTTTTTGATATTCTCAGGAAATTGGAACTGTTCCGAGTTAATAAAAAAGAGGGGCTGAGGGATTCTGGAATATATTGCATCATCCAGTGGAAGCATCCATGCATCCAAGGCAATCCCGCACCTAGTTCGGTGACAATGACAAAAGAAGGCTGGTTACATGCTGGCTGATGTATAGAGTTTCTAATGATGTTAGGATTGATGAGCATACACTATCCTAGTTTATTACAGGTATTTCACTGGTATTATACTTCAGTGTGAGAAGAGGATATGATTAGCTTTATAAGGTAGCAGACTTAGAATTATATAATTATTTTCTATAAGAGACACTTAGGAATTGTGACCTTTAAAAAGATACAGTATCTTTGAAATGTTTTATTCATTTTTGTTACATTGCTTTCAAAATAATTCTTTTTTTGCTAAAGATTTTATTTATTCAGGAGAGACACAGAGAGATGCAGAGGCATAGGCCCAGGGAGAAGCAGGCTTCCTGTGGGGAGCCCAATGCGGGACTCGATCCTAGGACCCCAGGATCATGACCTGAGCCAAAGGCAGATGCTCAACCACTGAGCCACCCAGGCACCCCAAAATAGATTCTTAAACAAGTAATAATTTCTTCAACACTGTAGAGTGTCTGAAAAGATACAATATATGTACTATTGCTCCTATGTATCCAGACTTTCAGGACACTCTACAGTGGATTTATGATGCCTTTTTCAGAGTAATTGTTGGACCTGTTACTTAATATTGAGAGGTACTTTGCCTGGAAAAGTGTCTGGAGGTTGAAGAGAAACATGTAGGGTATATTCATTTGGAAATGTAACTTGCTTTTTAAAGGTAAGTTTATCCTGTTCCTGGACCTTTTGGACACTCCATTTTATATGCTAAATAGGCAAAAGAAAAGAATTGCCTTATGGAAACTGATTTTAAAAATCTATGAGCTAAAGTTTTACAAAGGGTCCTATTTTCTATATGGTTGGCTCTTCGTGACCTCATCAAGTCTGTGACTGCCGTGGTTCAAGAAAGAAAATATTTTTTCAAATTACAAGACTGGGTTCTGGTCCTGACTCTCACTCAACTATAATTTAAGACCTCCATCCATCTTTTTATATTATTATTAAGATTTTATTTATTTATTTGAGAGAGAGAAAACCAGTGGAGGGAGGAGCAGGGCAGGGGGAAGAATCTCAAGCAGACTCCATGCTGAGTGTGGAGCCCAACCTGAGACTTGATCTCATGACTCTGGGATCATGACCTGAGCTGAAACCGAGAGTCAGACACTTAACTGACTGAGCCACCCAGGAGCCCCAAGATCTCTATCCATCTTAAAGATGGAAAAAATTAATTAAAAAATCCTTGCATATTGGGGAAATCTAGAAATACTATAAGATATACTATTGATATCACAACCATCATGTCATAGATAAAGTATATATGTAAAGATAAATTTCCAAGCGAAACTCTTAAGCCCTTAAGCAGATAAGAATTCTGAGGGTGGGCAGCCTGGGTGGCTCAGAGGTTTAGTGCTGCCTTCAGCCCGGGGTGTGATCCTGGAGACCCAGGATCGAGTCCCACGTCGGGCTCCCCACATGGAGCCTGCTTCTCCCTCTGCCTGTGTCTCTGCCTCTCTCTCTCTCCCTCTCTATCTATCTCTCTGTGTGTCTCTCATGAATAAATAAATCTTTAAAAAAAAAGAATGTTGGGGGAAAATAAATAGGAATGGGGAGAACTTTTAACAGCAAGAGAAGTAGATGGCTTCTGTCTGGGAAAATTCATATAGAGTACTTTAAGGAGACAGAAGAACAGACTTCTAAACCCTAAAGGATCCCTTCCTCATTAGGAATTTGATAAGTATTCTATCTCCTATGGATTATCAGTTGCCCTCTTCCAATAACTCACTGTTTTCTCTCTTTGCCTCCTTCTCTTACCTAAATCTCTGGTCTTCACTAAGAGCCTGAAGAACTGTGGCTCCACCAAAAGAATGTCCAATTACTGCTATTTTATTCTTGTCAATAGAGTCCTATAGGAAAAAGCACGATATATATTCATCACTCTCTTATAGGTTAGAACAGAATGGTTTTTTAAATTATAAAATTATTATTCATTTCACGGGCATGTCCGGGAAGTACCTTGATTTCTTGTAAACAAAATACATACACACATACACTCACATGAACTCACACACACATACATATGCACACATATAATTACACACATACACACCACATATGTATGTACATACATATATATATATATGCACACAAATACACATGTTGAGCATTTGTAGTTAAGAAGTGAACTTAATGATCTTTGTAGACACTCACACTTGAAACACCAACATCATTGCGGACCTCAGCCTCTCCTCACTCCATGTTTAATTAGTGTGTTCATTCCGTGAGTATCTATTGAGCACCTGCTCTGTGCCAGGCACCGTCATTCATTTTCAATGAGCTCCCAGCCCACCAGTGATGAAAGAGATACAGATGCATGATGCAAATATAACAGGATGGTGCCAAGGAGCACATGTGATAGACAGCTCACCAGTCCAGGGGTGGCAGTGGGGTCCGAGAAAGCTTCTTGGAAGAGGTGAAGCCTGATTCGAGTTGAAGATTAAGCAAGACTCAGGGAGGAGAATGTGTCAGGCCAAGGGGACAACGTGTACGAAAGCATGGAGACCGGAGAGGGAGTGGCTGGTCAAGGGACAACAAACTTTTCACTGTGTTAGGAGAACAGACCATCATCTTCTGCCCAAACTGAAATATGTCTTGTCCCATCTGTCCTCTGTACTCCATCCTCCACACACAACTTTGGGTCTTTGTTCATGCTGTCTGCTTTGCTAGTCTTCCACCCCGTCTGAATATTCTGTTTAAAACCTCTGACCACCATTTCAGAATCAAGCTCAAAAATATGCAAGGGCCGTCCAAGAAATTACAATACTTCCACTGGAGGTATTGTGTTGAACCAGAGAAATTGGTATTTGTGTAGCTCAAAGCTGGCTGTTGGCAATTCCATATCTGGTGCAATCTAATGCACTCCTCATTGCTGGAACACTTCACATAGACTTTTTTTTTAAAAAAAATTTGCAGCCCTTTGTCATGTTGTAACCTCACATTACAGCAGAAAAGCAGATGATATGGAAATGATAAAGAACTGCAGGACAAGGGAAATGGCTTTTTCTTTTCTTTTCTTTTTTTAAAAGATTTTATTTATTTATTTGAGAAAGCACGAGTAGCGGGTAGAGAGAGAAGTAGGCTCCCTGCTGAGCAAAGAGCCCAATGTGGGGCTCGATCCTAAGACCCTAGGATCATGACCTGAGCCAAAGGCAGACACTCAACCACTCAGCCACTCAAATGACTGAGCCACCCAGGTGCCCGGGAAATGGCTTTTTCTTAAGCTCACCTTCAGTTGTTCCACATCAAACTCTAAGTGTAGTACATTCTTAATTGGCGTTCCACCATCAATGTCCAGAATCAAGTCGAGAGCTTGGGAGCACTCCTTTGCCCTTTTCTGTACCTAAAATGATGATCAGAAAAAAGAAATGGCAACATAAAAAGCAGTGACACTTATTTTGGAGTTTGTGTAGGAGTTGCATGTGGGAAAAATGGTTGAGTGCTTCTAAACTGGAAATGTCTAGGGATCCCTGGGTGGCGCAGCGGTTTGGCACCTGCCTTTGGCCCAGGGCGCGATCCTGGAGACCCGGGATCGAATCCCACGTCGGGCTCCCAGTGCATGGAGCTTGCTTCTCCCTCTGCCTGTGTCTCTGCCTCTCTCTCTCTTTCTCTCTCTCTCTGTGACTATCATAAATAAAGAAAAAAAAATAAAAAAAAATAAACTGGAAATGTCTAAGTGATTAGTGACTGGAAAACAACTCAATGTAACGACACAGGCTCCAGCTTTGCAGGTAGTTATAGCTTAGTTCAAATCCTAAGCTCATTGCTTATCTGCTGTGTGACCTCAGATGATGTACTTAACCTCTCTGAGCTTCCATTTATTGTGTAACAAAGCCTACCTCAGTGAAATGTGGGTGGGATTAAATGCAAGGACATATAAAATACCCACTGTAAAACATGGCACAGAGGTGAAAGCCAGTGTGCTTTATCTCAATCTTCCAGACACCCCTGTGAGAAATATACTTTTATTATTCATTATTTTGTAACAGATAAAGCATAGAGGCAAAACAGAGTAATTTGTCCAAGATCACCCCACCATGAAATGATGACACCAGGATTCAAACATAGGAAAGGAGGGTATTTGTGAATTTCCTTTCTAGCACTTCTGAGATTCTAAAGTGGGAGGTTCTAATGCAAAAGATTTCTGAAGATGTACTGTCTTCTCCCAGGATTTTTATGTTTGTCCTTGTTTTTACTATGGTCCAGACTTTTCATTAAGGGAAGTGTGTCACTCCAAGAGTCTTCTGACAGGTCTTTGGGCTATGGGAAGTAGAAGAGCTAGGAGCACACCTTACAGCATGTAAATTAAATTGGCAAGTGTCATCATTTTGCACATGCTTTTTAGTCACCCCATCTCCTCTCCTCCTGCTGCAACATACCTGCTCATTTCGAACATGTATCTCCTCATCCCCTGGTTTTAGTTCTTGAAGATAAGACCAAGATTTGTTCCCTATTTCTGCAGCAGACTGGTCCTTGAAATAGTAAGTCGCAGAGGCGGATCCATCTCTACAATACAGAGTCAATAACTTACACTCACTCTTCCTCTTCTTCATCTCCTCCAGTATTCCTCATCCCCACCCCCAAGTTCACACTGGTCTGACTTCCCTGTCTTCTTCCATTCTACATTTGTTTTAAAATCAAAGAGGCCCCCAAGGAGTTCTAAGAAGAAGTCATTGCTGTGGGTCAAGTCCACCCACTCTATCTTCACAATTCTAGGAGGCCCCATTGGAAACTCACGCCTGGAACCACTTCCCAGTGGTGCCACTTCCTCACCGTGGGGTTTGGGGCAAATTACTTGCCCTTTTCCAGCTCTATTTCTCTTCTCCTTAAGACAGTGATAACAGTAACCATTTCAAAGGGTTCTTCCGAAGATTAAATGATGATGTATGAACATGGCACACAATAAACACCAGAAATGTTAGCTGGTTTTTAACTCTTGGCCATTTAACTCAGTCTCTTTTATTCCCCCTCATCATTTAACCACAGATGACAATTTCATCGATGTTTTTTATAAATCTTTTTGAAAGTTAGAACCCAGATGACATACCTGTGTTCTATAGCAGCAACGATGAACCCATGTGATGCTAGATCAATGCCAATAGCAGAATAAATTGTCCTTCAAAACAAAACAGGAAAGCATTGAGTACCAGCCATGCTTAGGGAGTGGGGGTGTTCACTAATGAACCTGGAAAGAGGAAGGCCATTATACCCGTGTTGTAGTGCCTGGGGGAAAACTAGATAGCTGTGTTTCTTGAAGGGGCAGCTCTGCCTCTCAGGGGAATATGTGACAATGTCTAGAGGTATCTTCATTATCATGACTGGGCAGAGGGTGCTACTGGCATCTAATTGGTAGACAGAGGGATGCTGCCAAACATCCTACAGCACACAGGACCACCATCCATGATAAGGAATGGTTTCCTGCAAAATGTTGGTGGTCCCAAGGTTGAGACACCCTGATGTAGTGATTCTAAATATCACCTTTGAGAGTTCTGAGCTTTAATCTTGGCCCTACTACATATCAGCTATATGACTTTAGATTATTACATTGCTGAATCTTTGCACCTCTAAAACGAGACTAACGATGCCTTTGCTTTAGAACAGCTGTAAGGTTTGAATAAGACAGCATATGTAGGAAGGCAGTGCAGTGTGGTGCTTAGGAGAATGGGACCTGCAGTCTGACCACTACATTTGAATCCACCACTGATTAGTTGTCTGCCTTGGAGAAGTCACTGATCTTTCCTCTGTAACAATACGGTACCTGGTGGGACTACTGGAAGGAGCAAGTAAGTTCATCATTTTCAGTGCTTATAACTATGTCTAAAAACAGAGCAAAGACTGAACACATGCCAACTGTTACTTAAATGATTGGACACATGAATCACGTGCTAAGCAACTACATTCATACCCCCTTTCCATTCTTCATTCTGCACAATGTATTCAATCATATCACGTATTCAATAGGAAATGGCAATAGAGAACCAAAGGGTATCATGTATTCTCATACCATGTATTCATAGAAAATGGCAATATAGAACCAAAGGGTAGTAGGAACTCTGCCTTCTACTGTTGAAGATGCACAACCTACTCAGACAAGGATCAGCACATCTCTGTAGAAGGACAGACTGTAAATACTTCCAGCTTAGCAGGCAATACAGCAGCTGTCACAGCTGCGCAACTCTGCTGTCCTAGCACAAAAGTACCCATAGACAATGGGAAAGGTGGAGTGAATGTGGCTGTGTTTCAATAAAGCCTTATTTATAGAAACAGGCAGCTGGCAGGATTTGGTCCTCAGATTCTAACTTGCCAACCACTGGTCAAGTAGAAATCAAATACCTAGCTAAACCACAATTAAGGTCCTGAAGATCTTATTGGTTGATTGATTGAGAGAGAAAGAGAGAGGGAAAGAGGGAGAGCATGAGCAGGGGGAGGGGGCAGAGGGTGAGTGAGAGAAAGAGAATTTTTAAGCAGACTCCCCGCTGAGTGCAGAGCCTCCTACAGGACTCAGTCTCACAACCCTGAGATCATGACCTGAGCCGAAATCAAGAGTTGGACACTTAACCCACTGAGCTACCCAGGTGCTGCCTGAAGATAATTTCTTATGTTACCCAATTTCTTGCCAACTAAAAGCCATCTATTTCCAAAAGTCTTTTAATCCTCTGAGGTAGGAAGGTAGAAAGAAGGGTAGGCGAGGGTAAGGGTAAAGAAGGGTAAGAGAAGATGGGAGAGGAGAGGGTGTGGAGGTCATGAAAATGTGTCACTCCGAGATCATGCCACAGAGAGCATAATTGACTAAAGATCCCATCCAGCCCCTGCCCCTGTAGATCCACCACCACCAGCTAAGCATCCCGTGGACTACACCCAGTAACTGGTCCACAGCATAGGTACTAATGTAGGCCCATTCTAGTGAGATGTAGGACTCTTTTGATAAGAAACTTCTGGTCAGGGATCCCTGGGTGGCGCAGCGGTTTAGCGCCTGCCTTTGGCCCAGGGCGCGATCCTGGAGACCCGGGATCGAATCCCATGTCGGGCTCCAGGTGCATGGAGCCTGCTTCTCCCTCTGCCTATGTCTCTGCCTCTCTCTCTCTCTCTCTGTGACTATCATAAATAAATAAAAACTTAAAAAAAAAAAAAGAAACTTCTGGTCAAACACCACCTCTTTTGGCCTGGTTGCGTCTCTCCCTGAAGTGTCCTGTAATCTGAGACTCTTCGTACCCAATCTCTCCAGTCCCTGTCTCATTCCCACATGTCTAGCCTGTTTTACTCAAAAATGTCTTTTATGGCTAATCCAGTCTTGGTGTCAATTTCTCAGAAGACCTAAACTAACCCAGGGGATGGTTTTGAGAATGTATTATAATATAGAAGGGTGACAGTCAAAAATGCAAACCCTTCTCTTCTTAAAATGAGGCTAGTCCCTATGAGCTGGAAGGAAGGCACAGACTACTTGACCAGATAGGGCTGGACCGATCAATAGATCACAGCCAACATTCGAGGAACCGCAATTCCTCCAACACAGTGGCCATAATGATGGATAGTCCAAAATCTGCTCTTCTTTTTTAGGGGGGTATAAAGGCATTTGGTCATTGATCCTTAGGAGTTAAAATTGTTTAGCCTCTTAAACATTACCGGAATGCTCCAAGACCATGAGAAAAAACAATCAGTGGATATTTTTCACCAGTCCTCAGAGGGGAATTCCAGTTCGCAGGAGTTGTCACTGAACCTAGACAACAACGAGAGACAATAATTAGTGTTTTCTATGTCTCCAATGTTGCTGGTTAATTTAACTTACATCTACTTAGTGTAAATCCTGACCATGGAATTGATATCTATGTTTTTATGCGCTAATAGGAAATTCATTAAAAAGTCTGCTACTGGCTACCTACAAACCAAGGACCTGAAGCATGCAGTTTCCCCCAAGACCATAAAATCATTAATTATCAGTTCTCACGGCCAGCTCTGAGATTAAGGTGAAACACTTTCCTACTTCAGGTGTATCCAGGAAGGCTATTCCTTAGTACCAATCCCAGGTGTTGGCAAAACTTCCAAGGGAATATTCTGAAACTGAATTAAACCTCAGGAACATCACACTGAGAACCAGAATCTTCAAATCAGGGACTCCTTTCATTCTCATTTAGTTATGATCAAGAGAAACAGACCACTGATTCATCAACACACAGATGGTGTCTTGGATGCCGCTCTGCCACTTACTACTGACCCTGAACAAGTTACAAGAACTCTCTGAGTTTCAGTTTCCTCTTTCTATAAAACAAAGCAGATGATATTTTAGAGGGCTTTTGTGAGAATGTTATCTAAGTAGGGAGTATATGCATAACACTCATCTCGTGACACGGTAAGGGTCCCAGAACACGGAAGATATCGTCTTCTCTTCCTTCACCTCTCCATCGCTAATGTCATTACCATTCTCAGTTACTTGGTTTCCTTTTTCTTATTTATAAAACAGAGATGCAGTCATGAAGATTGGATGTGATGACTGCCATGGAAGTGATTTATAATTTAATCAGCACCATAAAGAAGTGTAGTTATATTTCCATCATTTCTGTTATAGAGTGGTTTTTTAAAGAAAACTCCAGGGAGACCTTTAAAATGAATGCCCAAAGTTGTAGGCAGGTTTGAGAAGGAAATTTGAAGACCGAGTTAACACTGGCCCAACAGAGGTGTCTGATCAAACAGAGAAGGAAGGAACTGTCTATGTTAGTGTGATGTAGACAAATTAAGTGATGAATGCATGGCAGATTGTCTTGGTGAGAGAAGCTAGTTCCTTGGGGGTGGACAATGGAAATGAGAGTAGAGTCTCCCCGTTTTATTATGGGTGAGAAGTTAGCTTTCACTTTCCTACAGAGCACACAGAGCAGTGAGCACCTCAGCCAGCCTGCTACTTACTCACCAGATTACTGCTCCCCCACAGTATGTAAAGCAGAAAAATTAAGGACCAGTCATAGACAGATTAATTGTAAATTCCGACACTTTCACTCTCTCCATCTACCCCAACATATGCAGAACAAACAAAATGAGAACACCTGATTCTCTGATAGTTACCTGGGCTTTTAAGAAATAATTTGTCATTTTAAGAAAAGTTTGGTCTCAAGAAATCTACTTTGATCTTTGCCTGAAACCTTTGCTGTTTTCAAGGTTTTCTTATATTCTAGCACCGAAGAGGCAGGACCAATGGAAATCTTACCAAAAAAGAAGCTCAATATTTTGCCCATAAGCCAGTGTGTTCCAAGATATTTACTAAGACCAAAAAAATATTCTTTGTTTGGGATCCAAAGTGTTTCAGAGTGGTCATCCTCTTGGGATGGATAATACAAACGCAAAAAGGTGCCCTGTAGAGGAAAGAAATTAATGTACTCTTAATAACGTTGCTTCTCCACTATGTTCCAATAGCCACTTTGCATATTTGATTAGTTGAGACCCAAATACCTCTGTTGTTCACAGAGAGGTCCAGAGAAAACTTTTTAAGCTGCTGCGGTGACTGAATACAGAAGAAAGAGAAGCAAAATAAAGCAATATACTTTCTGAGTGGAAAGAAAGGATGAGCAAGCTGGTTTCAACCATTAAAGAAGGGGAAAATAGAGTTTATAGATAAATTAATCAGACGACAACAACACATTGAAGAATGATTTAACTAGCAAAATGCTTCCCATGGAACAAGGCAAATGGCAAAATGAGTCATTGTCGGGGGAGAGCAAGAGCAAGTTTCAAAACCTACCAGTGGGCAACAGTAAGAGTCACTATTAGGATATAAAGATAAGTGGTATTAATCAAAGCCTTACCTTATTAGTATAATCAAACATCAAATCTGTACAACCGACAGAATAAGATCCATTTCCTTTGGGAATTCTACTTTGCCTAATACTTGCAGCAGCCATCAGAGCTTGTATTTTATTGGCCCATGCTGAAAAAAAGGTAAATATTGTCTCACTGTCATTCATTACACCTCAGACTTTATTATGCAAAAGGAAATTCCAAGGGAATCAAGTTATACCCCTTAGTTTCTGGCCTCCTTCATTTCTTTAACTAGTCAAACACACACATGATTACGGAGTGTCTGATGTAGCCAAACTATTATGTGGGAATAAACACAGAGGTGGACACAGCCCTTCTCCTGAGATACGACTATCACCTCCTAATACCTGCAGCCTTGCCTTTAGCTTCTACTCTGATCCAGATCATGTTGAAGACTACTTGCCCGGGGATCCCTGGGTGGCGCAGCGGTTTGGCGCCTGCCTTCGGCCCAGGGTGTGATCCTGGAGTCCCGGGATCAAGTCCCACGTCGGGCTCCCTGCATGGAGCCTGCTTCTCCCCCTGCCTGTGTCTCTGTCTCTCTCTCCCTGTGTGTCTCTCACGAATAAATAAATAAAATCTTAAAAAAAAAAAAAAGACTACTTGCCCAATCTGTTGTTCTCAAACACAGACCTTATCTCATATTTCAGATTTGGTCTTACAACTTCCTGTTAGGTGCCTCCACCTGCTGTCCCACTAGGAACAACAGGCCAATGGTCCAAAATAAGACTGAATGGCCATCTCCCAACTCTCCCTCCTTATCCTCCCACCACACAGCCCTGCAACTCCAGCATTCCCTATCTTGTGTATCCAGAAATCCAGAATCATCTTCCTACCTCCTTCTCATTAATCCCCTACATCCAACTAGGTCTCAATTTCTAACATTTGTCTTTAGCTTAGAATTCTCTCTCCAGGATAGCCTGATCCCCTAGCTTAGCTATTATACATTCACAGTCTCTTGACCAGACAGGTGTCATCTCCCCTAGCTGCAATATTCATCTTCTGTCCTAGATTTATCAAGATCTATTTGATCTTGACCCCTTCAGATGCATTTTTCACACAACTCTTAGAGTGATTTGAATCACAAATTTTACCAGGTACTTCTTAAATTTTTTTCAGTGCTACTTATCACCAAGAGGGTATTTTCAAAGGGGGAATGAATATATTGGAATCTTTTTGGAAGGCAGTTTGTAGGTGGTATTAAATCTACACATGCCTTCCTGCACTACTTCCATTGCTACTTGAGGCACAAAGGTGGCCTATCCTTCAGTGTTCCAGGGTTAAAATGTATAGACTCCATAAGTGCACAAGTTAAATACCAACTTCCTGGGCACTGCAAGAAAGACTCTTTGTGATCTGAAGGTCCATTGCCTTGTACTCTTCTATTTTTTTCTTTTAAGTCATCTGCCTCCCATGTGCTCCAGCACACCTGAGCTGCACACTGAGTTGTTTGACGCCTTTGCACCTTTATAAATTCTATTTCCTGTGTTTGAAATCCCAATGGCCAACTTCTATTCAACCTTTAACATCCTAATCAGATGCCGGGTCTTCTCTGAAGACTTCCCTCATTCCCCAGACTTAATAATTTCATCCTCAGTATTAAATCAACTCCCTGTATATATTTTTATCATTCTTATCATATATATTTAAATTATATATTTGCATACTCTGTCCCCCACACTAGGCTATTTCGTAAAAGCTATACACATGTCTTTGTATCCTCGGATCTTAATGTTGGCACATAGTTGGTGCTCCATAAACATTTGTGAAAGTGAGCTGAGCTAAGCTTTTTATCCCACTGGGGTCTCATTTGCATCAAACACTTTTACCCACCCACTCTTGAAATTGTTTCTCCCTTTTTGGTGCTAAAATTCTTCAACATACTTGCAGTTTTACCTGTTCTCCTCCTTTCTAAACCCCAATCAAGTCCATATTTACTTGTGAGATGGTGAACCCAAATATCACTGTATTTCAGATTTTCACTTCTCTTGATTCAGCTCACCTACTTGTTTTCTTCTATTGGACTCTGAGAGTCGATTTCTCTGCCAGACAGACTCCTTCAAGCTTTCTATCACATTCTGCCTCTGCCACGAAGACACTTGGAGCTATGTTAGGTATGGAACTTAAATCGATATTATAGGGCATCATCCAGAAAGATTTTGAGTTACAAGAAGTTCACCTTTCACGTTGGTGACTAATGTGTTAAGCACCTGCCAGTGATGAGCCTTTCAATACATAAGGCTTGCCAAAGTTGGTCCATGGATCAGCATCACTGGCATCACCTGAGAGCTTGGACATGCAGGGTCTTTAGTCTTATCCCATTTCTACTGACTCTGAAAAGCTGTGTCTATTAAAGTTTAAAAAGCCCTGGGCTAAGGTACCAGACCACTTGGTTTGACGTACAGGCCAGCAATTCATAGTCCAAAGGTGGGAGGCAATTCCAAGAAAGGCAGGATATAAATGGATCTGGGGTATTAGAGCCAGGTGATCCCACTTTGGAATCCAGCTGTGCCTCTGATGCTATGATGCTCTGGCCTAGGCAATTTATTCCCCTCTCTTATCCTCATTTGGGAGGTGGGGCAAAAAGCACTTGACCAGCCTTCAAGACAGATGTCTAAGACTGAAGTGATAATGTAAGTCAAGTGCCTAGCACAGAACACAACACATAATCAGCAGACAACTGATATCATGTGTCCCTTACCTAGAGTTAGTTAACTCTGGCTACCCGAATTTAAGCCCTTAGAGTAGTTTTAGCAGATCTAAAATAGACTCAGATTCAAAATCCAAGGTGTTTCCTCAGACATTTAAAAACAAAAACAAGGGCAGCCCGGTTGGCTCAACGGTTTAGCGCCACCTTTAGCCCAGGGCCTGATCCAGGAGACCAGGGATCGAGTCCCATATCGGGCTCCCTGCATGGAACCTGCTTCTCCTTCTGCCTGTGTTTCTGCCTCTCTCTCTCACTCTTTGTGACTCTCATGAATAAGTAAATAAAGTCTTTTAAAAATAAAAACAAAAACAATGGGACGCCCGGGTGGCTCAGCGGTGGAACCCTTGCCTTCAGCCCAGGGTGTGATCCTGGAGACCCAGGATCAAGTCCCACATTGGGCTCCCTGCATGGAGCCTGCTTCTGTCTCTGCCTCTTTCTTTCTGTGTCTCTCATGAATAAATAAAATCTTTAAAAAAATAAAAATAAAAACAAAAAAACCCCAACTTCACTGTAAAGCTAACACTTTCAGTCCTATTTAGAATTACAAAAGGCATTTCCTTCTCCATTTAAGAGATTGCCTACCAAGCCATGCTCCACGGTGTAATAGGGAGAGGTCAAGCCCAGAGGATGATGGGTTATGCCTCTGTGAGGACAACCAATGCTCTGCTGCACTACCACCCACTTCCACCATGATGTGACAATTCAAGGGTTGAGGGGGAGGACTCTGGCTCATAGAGTTTGATGAGGAGCCCCAAGGAACTCACAGCTGCCTAGGAGGTACTACCTCTGGAATTAGGAGTTCAGTTTTAGAGCCATGGGAGGATTCCGAGAAGGTTTCTCTTGGGAGATCTCTATTCCACATAGGCTCTAGGAACCTTTCTCAATGACCTGGGCATACCCTGGTTCTCTATAACCTGCCTTACCGCAAAGCCTCCTCGCTCAGCTTCAGGAACCATAGGTCAAGGTGAGGCTACAGAGCTGGTCTATTCCAAAACACTTGACCCCCTGGGAAGCCTGGAGTTGACCCAGGTTGGGGTGTAGGTCTACAGAGCCCTGCGGCTGTTCAGTGCCACGGTGGCTACAGGAAAGTTTCATCAGCCTACAGCTATTCCAGTCATGGTCTGGATTTCCTGTTCTCTAACCATCTGTCAGGCTCCTCGTGAAGGATGAGGCAGGAGAAGGCTTGTCAAGTTGTATGGCCATCCTCTGGATAATACAATTTGTGGTTCAGAACTTATACATGTCATGTCTAATTTTTCTTCAACTTTAGTTTAATAGGAGCATTAAAACCTGTTGAGTGCTATGAATCTTGTTATGCATTTCCAGTGGTGTGCATTTGTCAAGTATTCCTGATATTCATTCCCAGGTTTTGAGATGGATTATACACCTGTCAGGAACATGTCGTTTTCTTATACAGCTTTACATCATCCCTTAACAGAAAGGATATCTCTAGCCCATACTTTACCTGCATAACCATGTTATCTATATATCCATTTGGTTAGAAGAATATAAACAACCATCTCTTTAATCCTTTAGTTAATAAATGATTTTGAATACTTTACAAATTATTTTTGCATTCATTTTTGAGCATTGAGAATGGAGCACTGGGCTCAAGGTTGCAATTACCAAGATGAATAAAGCAGTGTCTCTTTCCTCAAGTTTCTGCCAGTCCAATGCCAGCTTTCCAATGATTTTCAAATATGAAGGGGATACAAAACATATTTTGAAATTCTCACCCTGGACCAATAAAAAGCACATGATGTAAATGTCTCCTAGCTGATAATCTGCTCATGCTGTAAGATGTTACTTGTTCTAATTCCTAGTTAAAATTAATTTAAATAGGCTGGACACTCCTGAAGCTTGTCCACAAGCTTACTGTCATGGTCACCTGTGTGTCACCAGTGACTCAGTTTCCTGATAAATGTTGTTGAGTGAATGCACCTGTGAGACAGTATGCCATTTCCTATACAAATGTAGATATGACACCTACTCTTTCCTACTGATGCCTTTACTTCCATAACTATGAAGAAGGACAATACAAAAGCACGGCGTTATGAAAGTTCTTTTGTAAATGTTACAATAAGGAGTCACCCATCAAACCTGAACAGCTAGATCCAGGGTGACCAAGTGTGTTGCTATAGGCAGTATGGCACCATTCAGAAGCCACCTCCATGGCTCACCTCAGGGGAGGCTGGATAGAGAAGAGCATGCATCACAATGCTCTGGGATTGGCCAGCATTCACAAATCTCCAGAAGCAATCTCTTTGCAGTAAAGGTCCTTCTTAGTGATGGCAGATGTACTTGTCTAAAGATGGCTGCCTCACTCTGGCCACCTCTTCGGGCTTGACTAAACCTCCTCTCCTCTCCTTCCCTCCCACCACAGGCTAAGAAAGAGCAAGAGATGCATGTCCAGTCTCAACTGGAGCTCTTAGCTTGTCCCTACCTCTCCCTGTGATAACACAGAAAACATGGTTTCCCTCTGGCCCTCAAGACTCTAAATGCCTTTTTCTCACATCACCTCCCAGTACTAACCAGGACTGACACCTGTTGAGCAAGACAACTGCCTCTCCTTCCCCTTCGTGGGAGCAGGCTTTGTGGTTGCCTCTCAGGGGACTCCAAGGGAGTTGTGTCGCTGCACCTGAGTGGGAGCAGGTTAGGGCAGTGAGGGAGAGAAGAGGAGGTGCTGAGGAAGTTCTCCACAGTGGTTGCAGAGCTGAGCTTCCAGTTGGTCTGAAAATGCCTCATCTTGGTTCTGTCCTGCAGTCGTGATATTGAAGAAGACAGGAGCTTCTTCAGTTTCATTTGGAATGAGGAGAAAGTGAGGCCCTCTCCCCTACCCCAGGAGAACAGAAGGTCTCCATGAGCCTCTTTATAGTAAAACTTGTTTAGAAGTCCACACATGCAACTGCTCTGAGGCCACATTGAGTCTGGCAACAGGTCAGTTGCTCAAGCCCTGGAACAAATAGACCTCTTACCTGATGATCTAATATGGGCAACAGGATTTAGGTCTTGCCAGTCAATAGGATGAACCAGTGTGAGGCAGCTGCAGAGGCAGAAAAGCGCATGCAGTTTGGGTGGCAACATCTTGGAAGCTGAGCAGTGGTTTCAGCTTAAACTTCTTCAAGGCAGGTTATTAAAAGAAAAAAAAAACATGCAATAAAGAGGACTTAAATAGGCTGACAAATCAGTGTTATTAAGGTACTAGTAACATTAGTTTATATATTATTAAGGGAAGAAGACACCTGGAAACAATGGAACATGCATTTCCTGAGCTGGATTTTTGAAAGGCATCTGATGGAAAATCCCTGGTAGGCTGGATTGTAGAGCATAGAAATAACACTTCTAGCATTCATAACAGGTTTGTGGTCACTCATTCTCTAATTCTGCAGCAGTCTAGTTTGGCGATAAAGAATAGCACAGAGGGGCATCTGGATGGTGGCATTTGCTTAACTGTCCAACTCTTAGTTTCAGCTCAGGTTGGGATCTCAGGGTGGTGAGATCCCGCCCTTTGTGGAGCTCCATGCTCAACAGAGTCTGCTTAAGATTCTCTCTCCCTTTGCACCCCCTCCAAATAAATAGGAAAACATAAAAATATAATAATGGTAACAATCATAGATCACAATCACAACAAAATCCAGGCATGCCTGGACATCAGTGAACATTCCATAAGTTTAGGCTAATGTTTCCATCACATCAATATGATCATCTTAGATGATCTAAGATGATCATATTGCTGCAGCTGTGACAGTTTTGGTGCTGCTGACATTTTATTTTTGGTGATCTCTATAATCCTACTACACTGAAAGCTTCCCAAAGCGGAGGTCAGGTCTTAGATATTGTTCCCACCACCTAGGAGGGCCTGGTGTGCAGTGGTGTTGCATAAATGTTTATAGAATTCATGAATGAATGTTTGTAATCCAACAAACAGCATATTAGACTCATAATAATAAGAAATGATATTACAGCTGGGAGCTATCCTAACATCTTATTAGCAAAAACTATCTTGTATTTGTGCATCACCTTTACCCTTTAGAATTTCTCCCTTCAAAGAGCCGAGCCGTCTCTTCACTGATACTAACTTGCTAGTGAATTTTTTTCAAATGTATTTCTATGCTTGAACACACACACACATATACATGCATACATATAACTATATGTTCATAAACTATATAGTTTAAAAATTTGGGATCCCTGGGTGGCACAGCGGTTTGGCGCCTGCCTTTGGCCCAGGGCGCGATCCTGGAGACCCGGGATCAAATCCCACGTCGGGCTCCCGGTGCATGGAGCCTGCTTCTCCTCCTGCCTATGTCTCTGCCTCTCTCTCTCTCTCTGTGACTATCATAAATAAATAAAAATTTTAAAAAAAATTTGCAGAACTTCAAGTTGCATTTTTAATTTGGTTGTATATTTAGAGTCTTCTCATGTGAGTACATGTACTATAATTTGTCTTTTTATTTTAAAATGGCACTTTGGGGACACCTGGGTGACTCAGTGGTTGAGCGTCTGCCTTTGGCTCAGGTCGTGATCCTGGGATCCTGGGATCAAGTCCTGTATCCAGCTCCCTGCATGGAGCCTGCTTCTCCCTCTGCCTGTGTCTCTGCCCCTCTCTCTGTGTATCTCGTGAATAAATAAATAAAATCTTTATAAAAAAATAAAATCGCGCTTCAGAGTTGCTCAAATTTTGTTCACTGGGGCGGGTAGGTGGCTCACTCGGTTAAGCATCCACCTCTTGATTTCAGCTCAGGTAGTGATCTCAGGGTTGTGAGATTGGGCCCCACGTTGGGCTCCATGCTCAGTGTGGAGTCTGCTTGAGGTTCTCTCTCTTCCTCTTCCTCCGCCCCTCTGTCTACTCTCACTAAAAAAATAAATAAACTCTTAAGAAAAAATTGGTTCACTAAGTAAATAACAATACTGCCAACATTTGAAGGCTTCCTACACGCCCAGCATTTTTCCGTTTCTGGCACCTGTTATCTTATTCAGTCATCACTAAACAATTTGTGAGGGAGGTTTCATTATCACCTTTGTATGGATCAGAGGAAATAGAGGCAAGGAGAATTTAACTGATTTGTCCTAATCACACAGCTAGCAAGGGCTGGAGGCTGGGCTTGATCCCAGAATATCTGAGTCCCTCCTTTTAACCACAGCACATCAACTTGGTGTATCACCAATTCCTCTCCAGCCTAAACCAATAATCTTCTAAAGTCAATGAACACAGCAACTCTTTCAAGATGCTAATGTGTTCAGGAACTTCCTGGATTGGAAAGACTTAAAAAAGAGTTAGAAATTGTTCTCATAAGAGATGAGCATCTACCTCATTGTTCTTGCCTTAATTTATATTTGGAGCAAGCTTCCAGAGCCCTTGGTAACTGAGATTACTGGGTGTGAATCCAGAGAAACTAAACCTTTATCCGCACTGCATTTTGTAAAGAACCTAGTAAAGCATTCATCACAATTGTTTCCCAAATAAGCTACTGGGTTTCCCAAATAAGCAACAGAAGAAACTGAGTGGAAGTCAGGCAATCTGCTCACCAGCCTCCCCTTCTGTTGTACTGCCACAACTGGGCTTCTCATCCACAGAAAGTTTTCACAGGGATGTGAGCAGAGGGCTTTAAGAAATTCCACCCCTGGTGCTTATGGCCCATGACTGAATAAGAGGAGTGTTCTTCAGCCATTTGGAAAACCAAGGAAGACAAAGAAGAGGAAGAAGGCAAAGTGAAATACACACGGAGGTCAACAGAGATTTTTTTTTTTTTTTAGGAATATTGCACTGTCCCAAAGAAAGTTAGCTTGCCCACAGCACCTTGGTATTCGTGACAACCTCCCTGTAACAACCTAAGGAAGAGTTTGAGACAGCCAATTGTTGGAAGGGCTTCCCCAAGCCCTCCAAGCAGGACTGGAGAGCTTTGCCCTCCCCATGCTTCCCACCAGACCTGTGCCAATGCCATCACCTTTGGTTCTCAGAGTGAGGCAGGGTAGACTTAAGGCCAGGTGAAATGGCACACCGGAGTTCCCACCCTGACCCCATGCAAGCTACAATGGTTCTTGGAGAATCTTTGTTCACACTGACTGGGGCGCCTGAGTGGCTCTGTTGGTTAAGCATCCATCCCACTCATGATTTGGGCTCAAGTTGTGATCTCAGGGTCATGAGATCGAGGCCTGGTCAGGCTCCGGTCTGGGTGTGGAACCTGCTTAAGATTCTCTCTCTCTCTCTCTCTCTCTCTCTGTCCCTCTCCTGCCCCGCCTCACACTCACACACTCTCTAAAACACAAAAACAAAAACAAAAACAAAATCCATACTGACTGACTCCTGAGTCCCACCCCAGACCTACTGACTCACAATCTTTAGAAGGCATGTCCAGGCATCTGCACTTTAGCTTTTGAGGGCTCCCAACACAGCCACACCCAGAATGTAGTATTTGGAAACTGCTGCAATGGAACAAAAAGAGTACTATTTTTATTTGTTTGTTTGTTTATTTATCTATCTATTTATTTATTTATTTATTTATTATGTTTTTATTCGAGTAAACTCTGCTCCAACATGGGGCTCGAACTCACGACCCTGAGATCAAGAGGCACATGCTCCACCGATGGAGCCTCCCAGGTACCCAGAGAATACAACTGGTTTAGAGGTTCTCACCACTCTATCACATGTGCTGTCTCATCTCATCCTCAAAGTAGGAATCCTCTAATTTAATGATTGGCTGCCTCATTCATTGATCCATTTGTTCATGTATTCATTCAATTTTAAGAATGCCAATATGTCAATCTATGTTTGGGATAAAAATATTTCCAAAATTAAAAAGAAACCCAGGTTTTTAAAATAGACATGATTTTTATCTCCAAAATTCCAGTGGGTTGAGAGACTTTCAAACAATTGTGATGAATGCTTTACTAGGTTCTTTACAAAGTGCAGTGTGGATAAAGGTTTAGTAGACATAACAGAGAAGCAAATCGTGGCATCCTGCATTTTTCATTTTGGGAAGAAGATCAATGAAAGACAGACTATGGTTCCAGGCTGAAGTCACACTGCCACTATTTGTGGGCAGGACTGGAGGGAAGGTTTTCTTCCTTCGACCCCAGTGTACTGAGTGATAGAACAACCCAGATGGGATCCCTCTCTTTTCTCCACTTCCCCATGCCACAGAATGCACTGCCTTCCACTGCTACTTCTGGCTGGTGTGCTTTGTGGGATGGAAAGTTATGCCAAGACTGTCCCTCTGGGAAAACAGCTCAGTCCAAAGCAGTGGATAACAGGCACCAAAGTTTCCCTGCAGTCAGGAAAGGGGGCCTTCTCTGGGCCTGGACTCTCAAGGGCGCTGGAGAAGTAGGCACTTCCTGCCTCAGCAAGTAGAGGCTCCCATATCTGGGAATAGTCAGGCCCTGGAGCCACTAGCCACACAGAAGGCCACCCTCTCTGCTCAAACAGCATCCTGTACATGTCTCCATTTGGGCACTTTTCGCAGCCTTTACTACAAGGCTCTGTTTATAGGATTGCTTCATCTGTGAGCTCCTCCAGGGCAGGGACTGGTTTCATTTGTCATTTATTGTTATAACTTAACAAAGGACCCAGTATCTAGCAAGTATTAGTAAATACTTCTTGACTAAGGATGAAAGATCTTATCTTCTTTTTTGTGTGAGCTACAGGTGGCCCAGAAACATATTCCCAGATGATTTCACATCAGTTGTGCCTTCTTGAGACACCGAAGTGAGTAGGGACCAATTACTTGGATCTCAGTGCCTAGAACCCAAATGCCTGGGTCTGAAACCTAGCCTGGACATTAGAATGTGACCCTCTGCAAACTGTAGAATCCTTCTGTGCCTTATTTCCTCATCTGCAAAATGGGGCTGAGGATGATAATAATATTCCCCAACGTTAGATGATTAATACATGTAAAACAGTGTTCTTGCATGTGGCTAGTGCAAATGTTAGCATACTCATTTTGCATTGCTACCACCATGCTTTGCCCCTAGGTAAGTAGTTGCTTAATAAATGCTAAAGAAATAAAAGCTAGTGTGTCAATCAAGACCTTATTGAGATAGATGCAAGAAGCCATCCTGGGTCAACATCCCCTTTGTCCATAGGTGGTTCTGCTGAAGAGATCTTAAGGTTTCATTACAGGTTCTAACATGCCCTAAAGACTATAATTATCATTTCTCCTACTTTTCTTGGGGGAACTTTGTATTCACTCACCCTCTTCCCCTTTGCAGCCTGCTAGAGCCTCATAAGGCCAGGGGAACCTCTTCTCTTGGCCTCTACCATCTGCTTCTCAAGACTTATGTAATATTCCTCCTTTCAGCTCCTTATTTGGCATCTCAAGGTAACAGCTCCCTAGTCTAACAAGCTGCTAAGAGGTACTGATGTGCTCACGAGGCTCTCCTCATCAACTTCCAAATAACACCACTTTCTTTTAGCCACGGTCTCCAGATGGCATCCTATCAAAGCCCCTGAAAGTTTACTCTAAAGGAGAGAATCATATGCTTTGGGGAAGAAATGCTTTGGAGAAAAAAAAAGGGTCTTTCAAAGTCCTTCAAATCAGATCCCGTGGGGAGTAATCCACCCTGGCTACTCCAGCACCCTCTGGCTGCCAAGTTTCAGACTAGAGTGAGTGTGGCTGCACTCTACCATTCAGCACTGCAGTGAAGAGCTAGTCCATAAACTAGGAGTCTGAATTATTCAGAGTATAGTTTGCGATATAACTTCTGTGTTTGAGAGAGATAGGCAATAGACAATACTTAAAGGGTGCAAACAGCTCTGTTCTGGAGATGCAACTTCTCATCATTAAAAACAAAATGGGAAAATTGTTCCTTTTTGAAACCATTTTTTTCTCTATATTTGGGACATATAAGCCAGTCTTCTTTCAGGAGGTTTAATAGTGAAACAGGCAATTCTGGACAAGAAGCCCTTTTAAAATTAAACTAGTGATGTCAGGCAAAAAGCTGTAGAAGTAATAAGAAAGAGGATCTTGATGTTCATTTTTAATCAGTTTTACATTTTCTAAAAACCTGAGTGAGAACTCCTTGGACCTGGAGGAGGACTTGATGAAGCATGCTTCTGGAAGCATTGACAAATGTTCCTAATTAGCATATCATAGGCATCTGAGGAGAGACTCAGGGATTGGTTTTCAGTGTCTCAACTTGTTGGCTTGGGTTTTGTCTGCTTGAATATTAGCAGAAACTCCTAAAGATAAACAAGGAAGTATTTCGACTGCAATTCAGACCTTCTGAATCCAAAACTTGAGGACTGGTTCTTGACTTGAGTCAAGAAATTTAAAAAGGTGATATGAGGTATAAATGACTATCTTTTATTGAGCACCTACTATGTGCCAACTATGTCTGTATATACTCAATGTAATTGCTAGTCCTCACAAGGAGTAGAGTTAGGCAGGTACTATTACCTCCATTTTATAGTTAGGAACACTGAGGCTTGGGGCGATTTGCTCACTCAAATGCCTGGTAGGTTTTGGAGGCTTGACCAACAAGCCCAGCACTCTGAGGTATATGAGCAAAAACTATCAGTATATTTTGCTCTCATTTTCATTTAAAGATGTATGTTTATACACAAGTGGAAAAAAGTCTAGATGAATATAAAGCTAGAATGTTCTCACCACTTATATTTAAATGGAGGATTACAAATGTTTTTTTTTTTTTAATGTACTTGGCTAATTTGTCAACAACAACAACAAAAAAAAAAACACGCACTGCTTGAGCAGGAAAAATAAAATAAAAGAAAAAACAAAACCCTAGCTCTTTACTTGAGCAACAGAATCTAAACAAATGGCTTCCTGTCAGAAAGAAGCTGGACACAGAGATTTTTGGCCCAATTTGGAGATAATATTGGATTTGAGGCTTTGTTTTGGAGCAATAATTTTAGGGGAAAGGTGTGCTTCATTTCAGTTTGAAAGTCTGGAGTAGGTATTTTTCCTGAAAAAAAAAATCAGTGATTTGTGGTTATTACAATTTCAAATTAGTATACCCATGAGCCAGGCATTGTGCTAGGCTTTTAAGGGAGTTTCGGAGTGTTAGGGGATGGGGATGAGGGAGGTTTGAGGTGTAGGATGACAAATAAAAGAGAATAATATTCTTCAAAGAGTGCCTGATTTTGAGCTCCAGATAAAGATAAACACAGGGGGCCTGGGTGCACAGTCTGTTAAGTGTCTAACTCTTGCTTTACACTTGGGTCATGATCTCAGGGTCCTGAGATCGAGCCCCACATAGAACTCTGTGCCCAGGGATCCCTGGGTGGCGCAGCGGTTTGGCGCCTGCCTTTGGCCCAGGGCGCGATCCTGGAGACCCGGGATCGAATCCCACGTCGGGCTCCCGGTGCATGGAGCCTGCTTCTCCCTCTGCCTGTGTCTCTGCCTCTCTCTCTCTCTCTCTCTGTGACTATCATAAGTAAATAAAAAAAAAAAATTAAAAAAAGAACTCTGTGCCCAGCATGGAGCCTGCTCCAGATTCTCTCCTTTTCCCTCTGCCCCTCCTGCTCATGCTCTCTCTCTAAAACAAACAAATATATATATATATATATATATATATATATATATATATATATATATATATATATATTTAAAAAAAGATGAACATAACCTACTCCAGCCATGGTGAAACAATGAGATACTAATCGAATCCCCTTGTTCCACATACAGAGAAATTGAGACTCAAAAGAAGGGAAAAAATTTCCTGGAGCCACACAGCAAATCAGTGGTCAAGCTGGGATGAGAATACCTTGTCCCCTGGTCACTAGGTCATCAGGTCTGCAACTGCAGTGAGCCCAACACTGTAGGGCAGGTTCATGTGGGCTCTTGGGGAGACTATGGGGTCCCATCAAGCTCTGGACAAGGGCAATAGGAAAGGCCTGGCTTTAATCAGAAGGATCAACTCAGCCAGTCATTGAACATCTGAAACCTAAATCTCCCAGCTGATGAAGTGGAATTAACAATACCTGTGTCGTGAAGTTGATGAGGTGAGGGAACATGCTAGCACATCACCGAAGACACCAACTCTCAGGACATAATCCTTTCCCTTATTCACCAGGAACCAGCTTAAGTTCCACTGGGAGAAAAATACATTAGACTCTAGAGATCACATTCTGAGAAAGGAGAGAGTCTGTGACCTGAAAGTTGGCAGGTTTATTCTGCTGAGTGGCCCAGACAGCTCGGGTAGGGTAGGCTCTGGCTCTGCCCGGTTTCTCATCCTCTGCACCACTAACATTTGGGACCAGGTAATTCTTTCTTGTGGGAACTGGCGTATGCATTGGAGGATACTTAGCAGCATCCCTGGACTCTATGCATCAGATGCCAGTGGCAACATTCTCCCCACAGCCCCGAGTTGTGACAAAGACATTGCCAAATGTCTCTGGGGGGTGAGGCTGCCCCTGGTAGGGAACCACTAGACTACTGGGAACAAGTGGTACAGGTAGGGAGAGGCCTACCTTATCTAGGAGATGGAACAAAACCACATATACAAAACAGAACAGACTTGAAAACCATTTATTTTAAGAGAAATAACTATACCTATGAGCCCCTTGCTAACCAGGTAGGTTTATTGAAGAGCATGTGTAGGATATAACCTATGTATAAGTTTAAGTTTACTAAGATATGTAAATTCTTCCTTAATGAATTCAACTTGTGGTAGGTATGCGCCACCACACTTACCTTTCACCTTATTCCCCCCATAATCCAGCTGAGTGTCTTCTGTCTTGATGCCTTGGATGGTTTCCTCAGCCAGCAGCACTTGCCCCATCGGTTGACCCATATCCATTCAAACATTTACTAAGTACCAACTGTGTGCTAGGCAGTGAGTGCTAAGGTCTGGCTGGCTCCTACCATGAGCACCCTAAAACCTCTGAAGGGCAACAGTGCAGCCAGGACTTCGATGCTATGAGGAAATTTCAGTCTTGAAATTCAAAACTCTGTAAATGAATTATTCTAAATATATACATGGGTCATATGTTCTTCTGCCTTAGTAGTTTTTGTCTTTTTTTTTTTTTTTTTTAGTAGTAGTTTTTTGTCTTGAATGCCATGTAGATGATGGGGTATTTGCAGCATTGCCTTCTTTCTGCTTTGGCTAAGTGCCGAGGAGGCATGGAGAGAGCCAGTGATTTCTTAAAGTGCAATTTGGAGTTTGAGACATTTTGATAAGAGTGGGTTTGGTGTGGACACAAAGGAGGATGGTCTATTCCAGGGGGTGTGCGGTGCCGGAAAGCATGGAAAGCCCTCCTAGGAGAGGTCCTGCAGGAGCTGACAGTCACAAGAGGAGGATCCTTAGCAGACTGAGCTGGGTTGATGGGTCTCTCCCCCAGATCTTTAGCCCGATGATCCATGTGTCTGGGGCTCACAGGGGATGTATGACACAGGGGTTTAGAGCCTCAGTGCATTCACTAAACACAGTTGTGCCCCCAGGCCACAGTTCAGTCTACTTGTGTCCCAGTGATTCCAGGGCAGGCCTTTCTCTACTCCTTAGCTCACCTCTCCCCATTCGGTTCAAGTCTTGCTCCATAAACGGACACACTCTCCTTTGTGCTCCTCTCCTATTTCTTACAACTGAAGAGGAGAAACCTTCTCCAAGGAAAACAGAAACACCAGGATGACCCTTCTTCTGAGGCCTTTCTCTCTGCCTTAGATCCAATTCCAGACCACCATTCACCCTCTCCTCTTTACGACTAGCTCTCAGCCCTAGGCTCTGCCCTCATTCCTCCCCAGTTAAGGGCACCTGATCTCCTGGATGGTAACCCCCACTTGCCCCAGTGCCTCCTCGGTACCTCCAAACCACCCTCACTTTACACCATGACTTTAAGGTTAATTTATGTGTCACTTCTTAACACCAAAAAATCTTGTCCATTTTCTTTACCCAAACTGATTGAAGCTGCTCCAGAAAATGTCCACTATCTTTCACCTTTTCAAATGTCACACAAGTTCTATGTATCTTTACAACACAGTTGTTTGGCTTTGAATCTATTTCTCTAGCTTTCTTTCTTAGGTAAAACTGTTTTTGCTGTTTCACACGATTCTATTGTAAGTGACTACCAATCCTCTATGGAAGTATTACACATTCTAGATCAAGGTGGCCAAATATTTCCCATGTTACTAAAATAAAAATAGTGCTTCTTGCTTTTCTGAACAAAGGACCACTATCAACGGCAGCAAGTCCCCAGCTTTTTCAGGCACTGGCTTTCTTTTACCTTCTGATGCCCACTGAGATGTCTGAGAGGATGACTAAGGGAAGCCTCTGAATCCAAACAAAGAGGGATAATTCATAAGAAGTCTGTTAACTATCGTGGTTCTCTTTCTACAGAAAAGGACCTCTTCTCAACCGTGGGATGTGAGTTAGCTAAAACTGTATTTACGTTTGCAAACTTTTCAGGATGCTGAAAAGGATAATATATTTTTTTAAGATTTTATTTATTCATTCATGAGAGACAGAGAGAGAGAGAGAGAGAGAGAGAGAGAGAGAGAGAGGCAGAGACACAGGCAGAGGGAGAAGCAGGCTCCATGCAGGGAGCCTGACGTGGGACTTGATCCCAGGACTCCAGGATCACACCCCGGGCTGCAGGTGGCGCTAAAGTGCTGCACCACCGGGGCTGCCCCTGAAAAGGATACTATTGACTTTGGATATTTATAACTGGAGAATCCAAGGTGATGACACTGAAACATTTGATGCTGCAATGTTACTAAATATAATCTTTGAAGGATCATGACTGACACCACCAGCCAATACAAAATTTTCAAGGAGAAAGATGGACCTGGCCAGACAGAGCAGTAATTGGTAAACAAAAAGCTGGGAAACATGGGACTTACCTATTATTTAACTCCTGAAACTTATCAAAGCACAGTCAGCAGTTCTGGTGGGGATATAAATAGGTACCGTGACTTTTGGAAGGCAATATGGCAAGCCTTAAATTGTCCATACCCTTTGACCTGTTCATTTCTGAGATCAGCACACACAAAAATTGTATTCACAGGGAAGAAAAGCTCTCAGAATACAATGCACTATGGCGTTCATTCCAATTCTATTTATGAGAGCCAACATACACAAAGGGAAGCCCTACAGAACCTCAAACCATAATGTCATCAATGGGATTTTATTCAGTTAGTAACATGATATTTACAAAACGATTCGTGATGACTTAAGAAACCATTTACAATGCAATTCTAATTGAAAAAAGATCCTAAGATTTTGCTGTGTAAAAATTCACCCTAAAAGACTATTAATATAATAAGGGTTATAGAATTATGGTGGTTTTCCCATAATGTTTCACATTTTCTTTTGCAACCATACTGCTTTACTATGCTTTACTACTAGTAAATAATCTTGAAAGAATATCTAGTACAGTTCATATGACCATGAAAAGTATTTCCGTTTAATATTAAGTAAAATGTTATGGAGAGAATAAAGAGGATTAGCCATGATCTCAGATACATAAGATAGGAAGAAGAAGAAATGTGTATGTGGGGGACAACAATAAGGACAAGACCCAAAATATATAAAAGAGATAACAACATTTACAAAGTTGATCTTTCTTAAAGAGTTTGTATTTAGAAATGAAAGGTAATTTTTAAAAATATTTTATTTATTTATTCATGAGAGACACAGAGAGAGACAGAGACACAGGCATAGGAAGAAGCAGGCTCCTCAGAGGGATCCTGATGCAGGACTCAATCCCTACACTGGGATCACACCCTGAGCCAAAGGCAGATGCTTCCTGTTTTTCTTTTATCCATGAGAAGATTTACTTTAAAAAATCAATAATTTTAAAATTATAAAACCTGAGAAGCATTTTCTTCTAGTTTGATTCCTTGACCACTAGATAAAATATCATCCCAGTTAGATAGACAAGAGCTTTAGAATGCTCAGAGAACACATTCTACTTAAATCTATTTAAATGCTGGTACCTTCTGGGGGCTCCCGGCTGGCTCAGTCAGTTGACTCAGGGTTGTGAGTTCCAGCCCCAGGTTGGGTGTAGAGGTGACTTTTTTTTTTTTTTTAAAGTCTTTTCTTCTGTGTACTTAATGTCTATCCCTCAAGCCACAGTTTCCTACTTGCTCTTTAAATCCCAGCTGAGGGCAGCTTGGGTGGCTCAGCGGTTTAACGCCACCTTCAGCCCAGGGCGTGATCCTGGAGACCCGGATCAAGTCTCACATGGGGCTCCCTGCATGGAGCCTGCTTCTCCCTCCGCCTCTGTCTCTCTCTGTCTCTCTCTCTGTGTCTCTGGTGAATAAATAAATAAAATCTTTAAATCCCAGCTGAGATTTCTATATCACACCCGAGCTCTACTAACTCTCTGTTCCAGTCCATCACTAGTAAATTCTCATCAGGCATTATTTCCCTTTTTGAAGTGAAAGACAAACCAAAAATGCAAAATGTCCACTCTTGAGTCCAGAATTTCTGTTAAGAGCTGATGAGTAGATCTGTGTAAATCCTAATCCTGACAAGGGATTAGGGCCTGTGAGTTATGTCTCCTGTTCCCGGTAAAGAGAATAGAAATGGCTCCTTCACAAGTACCAGGACTCTCTTCCTCAAATTCTTTCTGATGAACTTTTGGAATGGGAGTATATGGCCGCTGGAATAATGATACTCCTCTACTCTCCAAATCTCCACATCTTAATCCTCAGAACATGACACACCAAAGGGGAATCAAGGTTATAGATGGAATTAAGGTAGCTAATCAGTTGACTTGAACACAGATTAGCCTGGATTATCCAGAAGGGCACAATATAATCATTAGGGTCTTTAAAAGTGGAAGAGGGAGAGTGGCCACAGAAGGTCCTATGACATGAGACCAGGTGTGTCTTGTGCGGTCCTCGGGTGCAGGGCCAAGCTATGGCCAGGAGTCTGGGGTTGGGTGTGGTGGACACTCCAGTCCCCTGCAATCCCTTCCCCCCATGTTCTCTGAGTGCTTCTGTGAAGCCCTGCGATGCACAGGCAGGGTGGCCAGTGCAGTAGGTGTGGATGTGCCTGACAAGATAAAGAGCTGAATCCTAGGGGTGTTCCTGGCCCGTGGCTCCTTCAGCTCCATCACCAGCATGCACCTGTGCTTGCTGAGGTGGCCAGAGACCACCTACCCCAAACAGGTCAGTTGGGGTTGGGGAAGTGGGATGGGGTGGCAGATCTGATGGAGGAACTAGTGGATTGGGCCTTCTGCACCTTTGCTGGCCATTATCATCACCACCATTGTTAAAACTGCTCAGTTTATGAATTCACAGCAAAACTGGTGGCATACATTTCCTCCATCATACTCAGAGAGCTAAGCCCCTTACCCCTGTGACATGTGGACCTGCCCCTGACTGCCGTAGCATTGAACGTTTTTCTGCGTCCAGCACCCCTGCCATCTCATGTTGCCAATATACGCTAAGAAGACACTGGGCACTTTATGGGGATCTGGCTCCCCATAAAGTGCCCAGCACCCCTGCCATCTCATGTTGCCAATATACGCTAAGAAGACACTGGGCTCCCCATGGGGATCTCTAACCTCCTCAGTTACTAAAACATGTGACTCTTGATCTCAGGGTTGTGAGTCTAAGCCCCATATTGGGCGTCGAGATTACTAAAAAAATAAAAATAAAAATAAATAAAAAGATGCTGGGCCCTTTATAGAAACTGGAGCATTCTTTCTGGTGTTCCCAGGAGGATTTACCTGCATAGCCAGATGGACAGGTAGCATGTGCCTCTGAGAGCTCTTGCTGCCCTTCAGTGAGTAAGCAAACATGCTATAATGGGAACTTTGACATTTTCTCCTTTGAACAAATAGATATTAGACAATTACAAATTAACAATCTTGTATGTAGGGCATTTCCAATATAGATGGCATGGCTTTGCCAGAAATATTTAATCAGCTGGGAATACTTAATCTAGAAATGTTTCATCTCTTCAACTTTCTATTTCATACTTAAGAGAATGAAATGGCATTTTGGAATTACAAAAAATAAAGAAGCAGGGGCAGCCCCAGGTGGCTCAGCAGTTTGGCGCCTGCCTTTGGCCCAGGGTGTGAGTGTGATCCTGGAATCTCAGAATCGAGTCCCACGTCGGGCTCCCTGAATGGGGCCTGCTTCTCCCTCTGCCTGTGTTTCTGCCTCTCTCTCTCTCTCTCTCTCTCTCTCTCTCTCCCCATGTGTGTGTGTGTCTCATGAATAAATGAATAAATACAATCTTAAAAAAATAAAGAAGCAGAATAGGGTGGCAGAAGAGGAAGTCAGAGTAATGAGATGTGAGAACTCAACCCATAATCGGTGGCTTTGAAGATTGAGGAAGGGGGCCATGAGCCAAGGAACACGGGTGTCCTCTAGAGTCTAGAAAAGGTAAGGAGACAGATTGTCCCCTAAAGCCTCCAGAAAAGAATGCAACTCTAAAGACACCTTGATTTTATCCTAGTGAGGTCATGTTAGACTTCTGACCTATGGAACTGTAAGATAATAAAGTTGTGTTGCTTTACACCAATAAATTTGCGGGGTGCCTGAATTAGGTGGCATTTAGGCATCTCACTCTTGATTTTGACTATTATCCCAACTTCATGTTGGGTTCCAGGCTCAGCAAGGAGTTGGCTTGAGAATTCTTTCTCTTCCTCTCCCTCAGCCTCTCCCACTGTTCTCTCTCTATATAAAATAAACAAATCTTAAAAAAAATAAAATAAACCAATAGGGGCACATGGGTGGTTCAGTCACTTAAGTGGCTGCCTTTAGCTCTGGTCATGATTCCTGAGTCCTGCGATCAAGTCCTACCTGGGGCTCTCTGCTCAGTGGGGAGTCTGCTTCTCCCTCTGGCTCTCTCTCTCTCATGCTCACTTACGCTTTCTCTCTCTCTCTCTGAAATAAATAAAATCTTTTTAAAAAATTAAAAAATAAAAATAAACCAATAAATTTGTGATAAATCATTACAGCAGAATTAGAAAACTAAGAGCATAAAAAGTTACAGAATGAAGGCAGGAAACAAATAATGGCTGATTCACTTTCAACTACAGTAAAAAGAAAATGAGTTGAATATCTCAAAATTGACTCAATACCAAAGTGAATGATTGAGGAAGAAGATAAAATCTTCTGTTCTGAATATTTTACAACAGGATGAAGGCAAGAGACTGTCAATTTTCCAGCCATGATTTCTAAGCTATGTGTTACTTTTTTTTTAAGTTGTAATATATTTTGTTGTTCTTTTATATTAGTGTTACATATTCATGTTTAAAATATTCAAAAATTATCAAAAGATATAGTTTTGAAAGTCCAAATCTTTGTAACTTTACGTACCCATTCCTTCTCCTGCTCTGGATCTAGTGAAACTTGTTAATAACTAGAGGTAAATGACCTCATGCATTTTTCTACAAGCAGTATCATTAAGCAACTATATCTTATTTGATAAGGAAACAGTGTTTACTTCATTCTGAAAGTAGCTAAACTTCATCCCAGAGCAGCGAATCTCAGTTGGGACACCCCAAAGACATTTGGCAATGTCTGGAGACATTTTTGGTTGTCACACCAGGGAGGGGACTGCTACTGGCCTGGCATCTGGTGGGCTGTGGCCAGGGTTGCTGCTAAACATCCTACAGTGTACAAGACAGACACTACAACATAAATGTCTGGCCTAGAAGCTCAGCAGTGCTAAGGCTGAGGAATTCTGGTCTAAAGGAAGACTGGAAAAACTATATCCTTGTTTAATACGGAAGAAATATTTATTTCATCCTGAAACCAGCTATAGGGAGGTGGATGTCCCCATTACAGAGGAACTTTTTAATTATCACATTGTTTGTGATGTATACCTTACAGTGTGGAGAGGGTTCTCTGTCATGAGAAGGGTTCAAGGACTACTAAGTGGTCCCCTGCCAGGGGTGCTAAAAAAAAAGGATGGGTGCATGGCTGTAGGCCAACTCCAAGGTTCCATCTTCTTCTACGATCTAGGACTCCTTTTCAAAAGTATCAGCAAGGGTTGCCTGGGTGGCTCAGTCAGCTAAGCATCTGTCTTCGGCTCAGTTTGTGATCCTTGGGATCCGGGATGGAGCCCTGCGTTGGGCTCCCTGCTCAGCTGGGAGTCTGCTTCTCCCCCTCCCCCTCTTTCTCCCCCCTCTTTCTCCTCTTCCTCCTTCTCCTCCTCTGCTTGTGCTCTGTCTCTTGCTTTCTCTTTCTCAGTTAAGTAAATAAAATCTTTAAAAATAAATAAATAAAAAGCATCAGCAAAAAGTTCTTGCTTCATACTTGCTGATACTGAAATGTGGAAAGAGACGAGCTAGTACCTGCTCTATTAATATTATTTTCTCCCTACCAGATTAGCTAAGAAATCAAAACTTCATCTGAACATTTTCTCAAATGTAGAACTCTCAAGTGACTTCTGCAAAAGTGTGTAAAGCCTCTTATCTCATGCACAGTAGATACAACTCTTGTGTAATCATTTCACAATCCAAGAAAAGAGATATTGTCAAAAAAGTAAACTAAGCAGTTCCTTATTGTGGGAGTAACTGAATAAAACAGGCATTGATAAGTACTTAACAGCTGCAAATAAAATAAGACTAATTGATTCTACTCCCCTTTTGGAAATGGAAACTCATCTGTATCGAGCTTCCAAATGTTTGGTGTCCTATTGAGCTTTAAGGCCATAAGTGTTAAAAGTCATCTAAGGTCCCTGGACAGTTTGCTGCCATCCTGGAAGCATCCCGGTAATATTCCATACCAGTTGAACCACAGCTCACTGAACTGGTCAGGTTTTAAGGGTTTGAACAATGGAAAGCTTATTCAAAAGGACACCCACTGAACAGTAACCAGACTGATGAGGGAACAAGGCAACAAGTCATATGAGGAGCTGTTCAAGGAACCAGGGATGTTTACTCTGGGGAAGACCCACATGGCACATGACCGATATGGTGCTACGGGAAAAGGGCACATATGTGAACCTCGACTACAGAACTCCACAGCAGGAGCTTTTCGACAATTACTATATTCTATCCGAGGAGCAGTTTAAGTGCAGGCCTGCGGACTCCCAGCAAGGATACTGATGAAGAGATTGCTCCATTAGATAAGGGTAGAAGGGGAATGGACAGGCAGGACTAGAAGCTCTAAACCTGAGGTTTAAGGTCAGAAGCCTATAAGGGCCAGCCAGCTAACTCAAGTGAGCTAAACAAGACACACAAGATAGAAAAACCAGTGGTGGAGACCGTGGCAAAGGAGACCACCTGAAAAGGAACGCCACCACCGTTTCCAGTTGATGCTGCCATCTATGGTTGAGAGCTCCATGTTACTAGATCTATTTTGTTTTGTTTTGTTTGTAAGAAAAGCTGGAAAACCATATTTCTATGTAAAACCCACTGATTTTTAAAGGATGGCACTAATTCAACGTTTCAAAGTATTAGCTAAGTTAAACAGAATAATTAGTTGCTGCTACAAGAAACCTCTGCCTTTAAAGATGCCCAACCACTCTCAACCCTAAGGGACTACACAGATCCCTCAAACCCTGTCATTATTTTGTCTGCAGTTTGAATCACCAGACCGGCCACTTCAAGCTGAAATCGGATGCTCTGGCCCATCAGTCATTAATGGGGTCTGGCGAGTGAGGATAACCAGGAGCCCATTAAGTCACCAAGAGCAGAATCCTCCACTGCACACAACATAAATGAGGAAGGACCTCTATTTTCTTCCAAACAGACACATCTCCTCCTAGTAAGTTGCATGTCAAAATGGGGCAGGAAAGAGAAATAGGGTTGCCTCATTGTGGTAGATAGTGTCCTGTCCCCGAGAAGGTCATCCCTACCGTAGTTGGTAAACAGCTTCAAAACTCTTGCCTGACCCTCTAAAATTTCGTCAGTGATCAAGGTCAAGAAGGTTCAAGAGTCCCCTGTGAGAGAGAATGCTTCACTAAGGGAAACAATCCTATTCAACTCTGGTTCACAGCCCTCCCAGAAATTCTGCTGCCTTGTATAGATTTTCAATTATCAACAGATCTTTTGCACTCAGATATCTGCACACAGACATACCCAGGACAAAGGCAAATCTGCTACCTTTCTTTTGAACTTTCTTTTACCATTCCCAGATTCAGATAATTTATTTTGAATTCTACCCTAATGACATTCAATTCCCAAAAGTAAGCCAGCTATTAGTTTAGCATTATTTCCTCTTCATTCTATGATGGTATGTTTCACTGGTAACTCTGGGTTAAGATTCCCAATCTTCTGAACAGATCAAAATATTTTTTATGTATGATAAACATAATTTACTGTAAAGAATAGAATAAGTAAAAAGAATTAAGTTTAGGGGCCCCTGGGTGGCTCAGTGGTTGAGCATCTGTCTTTGGCTCAGGTCATGATCCCGGGGTCCTGGGGTCGAGTTCTGAATTAGGCTCCCCACTGGGGGCCTGCTGCTCCCCCTGCCTGTGTTTCTCTCTCTCTCTCTCTCTCTCTCTCTCTCTCTCTCTCTCTCTCTCTCGGTATCTCTCATGAATAAATAAATAAAAATCTTTTTTATTTTATTTTATTTTTTTTTTATTTTTTTTTTTAATTTTTTTTTATTTTTTATTTTTTTTTTAAATTTATGATAGTCACAGAGAGAGAGAGAGAGAGAGGGAGGCAGAGACACAGGCAGAGGGAGAAGCAGGCTCCATGCACTGGGAGCCCGACGTGGGATTCGATCCCGGGTCTCCAGGATCGCGCCCTGGGCCAAAGGCAGGCGCCAAACCGCTGCGCCACCCAGGGATCCCTAAAAATCTTTTTTAAAAAAGAATTAAGTTCACTATAAAAGTTTTGAAAATAAAGCACAGGAAATTCAAAATAACACACTATTAGCAAGTAATAGTTATAAGGTCTTACTTTACCCTCAAGAGCATAATTACTAGCTTATTTATTTTTATAAGATAAGTGGATGATGTCATTCTCACTAGGTAGATGGAAAATCTGAGAAAGAAACATAAAGGGACTTCCCACTCTATCTCCCCAAACAGCTCCTGCCCACCTACTGCTACCACGGTTTGCTAGGTCACCATAATCAACCTGGAGCAAGTCTCCTTATCGCTCTTCTTCTCCTATGATCCATTCTTCACACTGCACCCAGAGTAACCTCTGAAAAAATATAAATCTATCACATTACGCCTGTGCTTTTGGCTTCCCACTCCACTTGAAGTTCAGATGGCCTACCTCAGCCTACGAGGCTCTGCATGACCTGGCCACTGCCCTCCAACTATGCCTGGAACACATTGAGCTTGTTGACAGGACCATCTGATTGTGGTTCCCTGTACCAGAACAATCTGTCGATATTCTGGGGGCTCATCTCAAGGTCATCTTAGAAAAATCTCTGCTTAGGGGGTACCTGGGTGGCTTAGTCAGTTAAGCGTCTGCCTTTGACTCAGTCTTGATCTCAGGGTCCTGGAATCAAGCCCAGCATCAGGCTCTCTCTTTGCTCAGTAGGATCCTGCTTCTCCCTCTCCCTCTGCCCCTGCTGTCCCCCACCCCCACTCTTGTTCTCTCGCTCTCTCTCTCAAATAAATAAATACAATCTTTTTTTTTTTAAATAAATAAAATCTTTAAGAAAAAAAATCTCTCTTTAAAATCCAGTCTAAGGGGGGGTACCTGGGTGGCTCAGTTGGTTAAAGCGTCTGACTCCTGGTTTCTGTTCAGGTCCTGATCTTGGGGTCATGGGATTGAGTCCTCATTGGGCTACAGGGCTCAGTTCAGAGTCTCTTGTCCCTCTCCCTCTGCTCCTTCACCCACTTGCTCTTGCTCTCTTGCATGCTCGCTCTCTCTCTCTCTCAAATAAAATCTTAAAAAAAAAACAAAACAATCTAAGAAGCTGGGGCCCCTCCCACCTGTCCATCTCTCTTTCCCTCTCTCTCTTACACACACACAAACACACACACACACACACACACTACAGTACTCTACCACACACAGCACTCTGATTCCTTTTCTTCAAAACATCCAATACTATCTGAATTTGCCTTGCTCATCCCTTGATTCTGAAATGTGAACTCCATAAAAACAGAGACCAGATCTGTTTTACCCACTGCTCTGTCAGGCACATAGTAGGTGCTCAATAAGTCAATGAAGGCATGAACAAAACTTGTATTTAGGATCAACTGGCCCACTTAATCCAATCAGTATTGATTCTTAATAACAGGCTTTTTCTTGCTCAATTGCTGAGTTGTTTTTTTTTTTTTAAACTACAAGCCTATATATATTAGACTGTTTCTATTAGAGTGTTATGAGTCATACCTGTAAAATGGAGCAAAGTGACAGTGAAGGCACATAACACGTGCCTGGCTTCATAGAAAGAGGCAGTAAGGACCTGTTGCCCATTCCTTCAAACTACAAAGATTCCTCAAAATTCTGTGACAACGTGATTTTACAATTAGATGTTCCCTTTCAGGTGCTCTTCGCTGAATACTTACTCTTCAATTCTTCACTTTCATGGTAATTTCTCAATGTCTCAAGAGGTCAGTCTAGCCAATTATCATGGGTCTTGAAAAAACAAAATCAGCCTTAAGATGAATCAAAGTGTCAATAGCCTGATGATCACCTTCCTTTCCAGGAAATATCCATTTCCTGGGGTGTCACTGGAATGAATAGGCAGATTCCTAAACTCCAGCTGACATTCCTAAGGGGTCCCACTTCTGCTGCTAGGGTACCTAGTTGGAGTTCTCCTTAATGCTCTGTGATGAGAGTCTCAAACAGGATGGTAAACTGTCTGAGGCCGAAAACCTCACTTGGTAGGGAATGCATATTCCTCACTACTTAAGTCCAAAGACACAGACACACAAGGGTTAGGAAATGAGGAGCCAACTGCCCAGGGGTCTGTTTCCCCGGAAAGCCTTGGGGCACTGGGCAAGCCCTTCCACACTTCAGAAGGGGTTTCTCAACTGCTAAATGAGTGGCCGAACCAGATTTATATCCCTCACAACTCATGGTGTCAGCCCTGAGTACAAAGGGCCCAGTTCCAGGAGAGAGCATCACTAGTGGCATCCACAACAACAAGTCCTGGGCGAATGTCTGGGGAAGGGACATGCACAGTGAGTGCTAGCTGGAAAATGCCTAGGAGGTAGGTTCTCTCACCCGCTTCTAGGGGATCACCAGAATCCCTCTGTGAGGAAGTCCGCTGGGGTGCTAGGAGCTCCCCGGTGCCTTGTGGTGGCCAATACTTAATGCCTTGGTCCCTGAGTTGAATGGTAGCCCAAGATGTGGTCCGGAGCCTTTTGGGATCTTCAACACTTTAAGGGATACATTTTCCTGCTCCTATGCAGCAGCAGCAAACCAGTCTCCCAGCTGAGGATCCTCACTTGGGTCAAAGGTAATTTGCGCAAGGCTGATTTCTTACTGCAAATATCTCCTAAACCTGAGCTCATGTGTCCTTCAAAAATCGGCGAGCCCCACACACCTGTCCCTCCTTCCTCATCACCTCTGCAGCAACCGCAAGAACCACAGACCTGATTGCCAGCCTGACCTTTCTGCAAGCTAGAAAGTTCTACCAGGAGCTCCCGAGTGTGATGGGGAAGGCAAAGATCTCTGCAGCCAGTTTTTCTTTGACTTTTTTTGTAAGCAGGCTTCCCCTGTACTTGGGGTTGTGATCCCATCGGACAGGCGGTGGGAGAGCTCTGGGAGGCGCGGGCGAGCGAGCAGGGCCGAGGCAGGCTCGGTTTCGCTCCATCCCGGGGACGACCGACCGTGGCTCCGAACTGGGCTCGGGCTACTCCGCAAGGAGAGGTGTTCCTCTGTCTGGTCCCCGCGGAGGCTTGGGGTAAGAAGTCTCCCCGCGTTCCCCGTGCCCCTGGCCTGATTCCCTCTCTGCGCTGAGTTCGTAAGTGAGGGTTGCCGCCTCCGGGGCAAACGCCCGAGAGAACTGGGTTCGAATCCTGTCACCCTCCCCGCCGAGGTCCCAGCGCTGTCGCGAGTGGGCAGGGACAGCGAGCCGGCCCCCGCCCGGCAGGCGCTGCTCCGGGTCGGGCCCCGCAGGCTCCCCGCAGGCTCCCCGCAGCCCTCAGGCTCCCCCCAGGCTCCCCCGCAGGCTCCCCACAGCTCCAGGTCGGGCCCCTCAGGCTCCACCGCAGGCTCCCTCCAGGCTCCCCCGCAGGCTCCCCGCAGCTCCGGGTCGGGCCCCGCAGCCTCCCCCAGGCTCCCCGCAGCCTCCCCCAGGCTCCCCCCAGGCCCCCCCCCAGTCTCCCCGAGCCGGTGGCCGCGGCCTCTCGGGGATCGCCCCGCGCCCGTCCAGCCCGCGCCCAGCGCGCCCGCCCCCATCGGCCTCCCGCCGCGTCCCGCACTGGCTCCTCACCCGGGCGCCGCGCCGCGCTGAGCTGCTCGCCGGAACCAGGGTCCCCGGGCCGGAGCGCGCGGAGCCCGACTGCTGGTGGCCGCCGGCGCCGCGCACCTCTGCCGGCCGCAGTCCCCGGGGGCGCGGGGTGGGTGGGCTGCGCGCCCGCTGGGCCCTCCCCGGCGCTGCGGGAGGAGGGACCTGGAGGAGGGACGGGGAGGAGCGTGTGGCCACCCGCCTCCCCCTTGGGAGGCCGGCGCGCCCAGGCGCACCCAGCACCCTCGGCTGCCCAAGGCCCGGGGTCCCGCCGCCCGCGGCCCCCGGTGGACTTAACACGCCCCGGGTGGGGGGTGGACCCACACGTGCCCGGGGGGTGCTGTGCTCAGGCTCGGTCTGGTCAGATCCGCTCCCTGGCCCCTGCCCCCTGGGCAGCAGGCCAACCTCGTTTACCCTGCCCGCTTCCAGTTACTCGCTTTCATCTGCGCCGTGAATCGCCGCGTCCATCCACCCCTCCCTGCGTAGCCGGGGCGCTGGTTAGACCCTCGGCTCCCGAGGCCCGCCGGCCGCCCTCAGTTTCATTTCTGCGCGGAGAGGACGGGAAATGCTGTAAGAAGGGGCCACCTCACAACTCAGTTTAATCCAGTCATTTGGGGTTTAACTGAAATTCCCTGTTCGTTTTTCCAAAGGCTTTCTCCTCCATCTACTTTCTATTGGAAACGTATCCGTTTAAAGCTTCGTTTACAGACTCTGGGGAAACAGTTTGAAATAGAGTTGAAATTCGTAGGCAGCCTTATTAAAGTTTTGTATTTTTTAAAGATTTTATTTACTCATGAGACAGAGAGAGACAGAGAGAGAGAGAGAGAGAGAGAGAGAGAGAGAGAGAGGAGAGAGGAGAGAGAGAGAGAGAGAGAGAGAGAGAGCGAGAGAGAAGCAGGCTCCAGGCAGGGAGCCCGACCTGGGACTCGATCCCGGGACTGCAGGATCAGGCCCTGGGCTGAAGGTGGCGCTAAACCCCTGAGCCACCCGGGCTGCCCAAGTTTTGTAGTTTTTAAATAGTGATTTGTAAGTTTTGGTGAGTTGATGGAACCGTAGATGAAATTTATTTTATTTTTATTCTGAGGACTCTGTGGGAAGAAGGCATGGTTTGTAGCTCACTTAGCATACTTAGTGGTATGACTTTGGGCCAGTTCTTCTTCTTTTTTTTTTTTTTTAAATCCGTTCTGCTTCAGTTTCCTCATCAGTAAAATGGAGCTAATCAAAATACATCAGTCAGAGAGGCCCCTTGGAAGAATGAGATGCTTGTGAAATGCTGGGACAGAGGTGGCACCTGGGAAACGTTGATGCCATGCCATGCCATACCAATATAGGTGTCTTTAAAGAAGCAGTGACTTATTTAAACCTAACAATAGATGAACATTTATATAAAACTGTATCCGCTTAATGACATTTTCCTGTAGGTCCTGGGCTAAGCCCCTGTGAAACAAATTGCGCCAGGTTATTAATGTAAAAGGGTACATTTTGCTCTACTTAAGAGATCTCTGACAACCTCCTCCTTTTGATCTTAAGACCAGACAAAGAAGCTGGAGATTCAGCATCACACCTATAAAGGTGGTAAGCTTTGTTTGAAAGCAGGTCTGGAAGGCAGGTATGATATATTTTATTTGTTTTTTTCAATGCCAGCTCTGTAGCTCTGTGCTTTCCCCACCATAATCAGACCAGATTCCCTTATGGGATTATAGTGATTGGCATTCAGCAGGTTAGTGTCCTAAGAAAATACCCACTGTAGGGTTGCCAGATTTAGCAAAAAAAATACAGGATGCCCAGTTATAATAGAATTTCAGATTAACAACAGAAAGCTAAAAAGCTTTATATGTATAAGTATGTGTAAGTATGTTCCATGCAACATTTGGAACATACTCATCCTAAAAGTTCTTCATATACTGAAATTCAAATTTGATTGTGCATCCTTTATTTTATCTGGCAACCCTAGTGCAGTGAAATTAGTAAAGGATGGGACTCACATTCCAAAAGAATGGCAAGTTTTAACAGACGTACAGGTTAAAAGGTAGGTCTGATATGGATTTTGTTTTAATTTTATGTAGTAAAGGAAAACAAACTACCTGGTTTTTTTTTAAAGATTTTATTTATTTATTCATGAGGGACACAGAGAGGGGGGTGGGGCAGGGACAGAGGCAGAGGGAGAAGCAGGCTCCATGCAAGGAGCCTGATGTGGGACTCGATCCAGTAACTCCAGGATCACGCCCTGGGCCGAAGGCAGGTGCTCAACCACTGAGCCACCCAGGAATCCCCTGGCTACTTGTTTTTATAAGTTGATTGAGCTATTTGAGTTATTGAGCTTTGTTGAGCTATTTCTTATTTCTTCCTATTTCCCATCAACGTAGCATTGCTTATATATCTCTTTAATATAAGCAAAACTGATGATTCTTCCCTCAATCAAGATATTGAACTAAATAGTAATAATGTGCTTAATAGTATTATTAAATAGTATTTATTAAGGTCCAACTATATGTTAGTTACAATTTCAGACTGTGCCCTGCAAGTTTAGGAAACCACAACACAGGGACGCCTGGGTGGCTCAGTGGTTGAGCATCTGCCTTGGGCTCAGGGCATGATCCTGGAGTCCTGGGATCAGGATAGAGTCCCACATCAGGCTCCCTGAATGGAGCCTACTTCTCCTCCCTCTGCCTATGTCTCTGCCTCTCTCTCTGTGTGTGTCTCTTGTGAATAAATAAATAAAACCTTTAAAAAAAGAGAAGAAATCACAACACAGAGTGCTGTCCTGTTAAGTAGGTATAGGATGGTGAAAATTCAGAGAACTGAGTTATTAATTATTCTTGGAAAGGGTAGAAGACAAAACTGTCCTTACTGTACAGGATTCAAGGAAAAGAGTCTCCAACACAAATGAGCAGAGTAAGGGAATCCCGGATGACAGGTAGGCCTAGCCTGGAAACCAACCATCTCGATGAAAATAATGGGATTCAATAGAACTGAAAGTATGACTGGGAACTTGAAAACCCTTGAGGCTCGCAGGTGGTGATGAATGCAAAGGAAAAAATTAATTCAATTTAAAATTTAAAAAAATTAAAAGCAGGAGCTCGCAGGGAAGAAATGTCCAGGAAAGGCATACTGCTGGTGTGACACAGCTTACAACAGATTGAGTCTGAACTACTGGGTGGTACCTAAGCACAGAGACTACATTTATTTTTATTTTTTTCCAGCTGTTCTCTCTTTATTTTTTTTATAAATTTATTTTTTATTGGTGTTCAATTTGCCAACATATAGAATAACACCCAGTGCTCATCCCATCAAGTGCCCTCCTCAGTGCCCATCACCCAGTCACCCCCACCCCCCGCCCACCTCCCCTTCCACCACCCCTAGTTTCTTTCCCAGAGTTAGGAGTCTCTCATGTTCTGCCTCCCTTTCTGATATTTCCCACTCATCTTTTCTCCTTTCCCCTTTATTCCCTTTCACTATCCTTTATATTCCCCAAATGAATGAGACCATACAATGTTTGTCCTTCTCTGATTGACTTATTTCACTCAGCATAATACTCTCCAGTTCCATCCACGTTGAAGCAAATGGTGGGTATTTGTTGTTTCTAATGGCTGAGTAATATTCCATTGTACACATAAACCACATCTTCTTTATCCATTCATCTTTCGATGGACACCGAGGCTCCTTCCACAGTTTGGCTACTGTGGACATTGCTGCTAGAAACATCAGGGTACAGGTGTCCCGGCGTTTCATTGCACTGTATCTTTGGGGTAAATCCCCAGCAGTGCAATTGCCTGGTCGTAGGGCAGATCTATTTTTAACTCTTTGAGGAACCCCCACACAGTTTTCCAGAGTGGCTGCACCAGTTCACATTCCCACCAACAGTGCAAGAGGGTTCCCCTTTCTCCACATCCTCTCCAACATTTGTGGTTTCCTGCTTTGATAATTTTCCCCATCAGAGACTACATTTAAACCAGAAATCCAAAAATATATTTCTCTCAATGGCCCAGAGAAGTATAATCAGAATGCTCTACTAGACTATAAGGAATAATATTCACATGATCTATTAGAGGAGACATTACATTGCTTATTGATTTTCAGCTTTTAGAATCATCTTATATACAAGCCAAAGTAGAGTTAACTATGATTATACAAGAGAATGGAAACATGATTAATTTTTTAAATGTAAAAGTAAAGGTAGGTAGGTAGAAGGAGGTTGAAGTAGGGAGCAGGGTAGAGAGAAAGTTGGGTTACTAAGGGTCTCGTTTTAGAAAGTTTAGAGTTGAGAGATACTGTCTATAGTTGATAGGATAGAAGTAAATGTCTGAATGCATAGTAATTTTGCAGAAGAGAGAGAGCAGCTGAAGGCCTGAGTATACAGATGTAATTCTATCAGGTGGTTCACGGAAGAGGAAAGATAGGGCCAGTGCATTTTGTGAGCTAAGTGCTCACTCTCCTGGTAGAAATTTGATAGTGCCTAAGATGATATACCAAGAAATCATAGTAGCCTATTATTTTGGAAACACAGAGATCACCAGAAATCCAACAAGAAACACTGTTAAGAGTGATTATCTTTGGGTACTGATGTAGTGAAATGCCGGGACACCTGCACCCCAATGTTCATAGCAGCAATGTCCATAATAGCCAAACTGTGGAAGGAGCCACAATGTCCTTCAACAGATGAATGGATAAAGAAGATGTGGTCAATATATACAATGGAATATTACTTAGCCATCAGAAGAGATGAATACCTAGGATTTTATTCAATGTGGTTGGAACTGGAGGGTATTATGCTGAGTGAAATAGGTCAATTGGAAAAGGACAATCATCATATGGTTTCACTCATATGTGGAATATAAGAAATAGTGAAAGGTATCTTAAGGGAAAGGAGGGAAACCGAGTGGGAAAAAATTAGAGGACAAACCGTGAGAGACTCCTAACTCTGGGAAACAAACAAAGGGTTGCAGAAGGGAGGTGGGTGGGGGGATGGCGTAACTGGATGATGGGCACTAAGAAGGGCACTTGATGGGATGAGCACTGGATGTTATACTGTATGTTGGCAAATTGAATGTAAATAAAAAATTTTTTAAAAAGAATGATTATCTTTTGGGAATTGGACTGGAGTTGGGACGGGCTGAGGTGTGAGGGTCTGGTCTTTCTGTTTTAGTACTTCAGAACAATTTAACTATTTGAAGTATGTGCATGATTATACTGATTAAGTATTTAAAACTTTTTAAGGATAGAAATTTGTGAAAAGGAAGGCTTCACCAAGACAGTGGCTTCTGTGGATGAGTAGGAGGTTATCTGGAAGAAGGAGCCAGAGTATATAGAATGCTGGAACAGCATTCTTATGTAGAATGCTGGAACTACATAAGAAAAGGCACAAGGCCCTAAAAGTGAATGATAATTCTTGGGAACGTCAAGTTCCCCACTGCAGTAAGCCTCAGGGGTATAGATTGGATGGCACAGGGGCCTCTGGGTGGCTCAATCGGTTAAGCAGTTAAGTGTCTGCCTTCAGTTCAGGTCATGATCCCAGGATCCTGGAATCGAACCTGGAGTCAGGCTCCCTACTCAGCAGGGAGTCTGCTTCTCCCTCTACCTCTGCTGCTCCCCCTGTTTATGTTCTCTCTCTCTCTCTCTCTCTCTCTCTCTCTCATAAATAAATAAATAAATAAATAAATAAATAAATAAATAAATAAATAAATAAATAAATAAATCTTTTAAAAAATAAGATGGCACAGAAAGTAAGGATGACAAGGTAAGTTGGCACTACTAAAAGAGTCTTCCAAGAAACACAATAGGGTTTAGACTATGAGCTCTTTAAGAACAGGGACTGTGTCATTTTTATTCCCTTGCATCCAATATGGAGCCTAGCATACAGTAGTCTCTCCCGAAAATGTTTTCTAAATGAATGAAAAATATCTTGGGGCAAGGGGGAACCATCACTATTTGAATGTAAGCAGAGTGGTAGCATTACTGATTTCTGGAAGACAATTTTGTACTAAAAAAAAAATGTTGGGATGATGAATTAGGAGGCTGTGGGGTGAAAGGTGATGATATAAATTAGGATAATGACAGTGGGAACTGACATTAGGAAGATCTACTTAAGAGATATTAGCAAGGGGTGAAGACTAAAGCAGAGGGGTGAATTCAAAATGGCCCTGAGACCTCTAGCTGGGGAAACCAGGTAGGTAATAGAGCCATTAACTGAGAAAGGAAAACCAGGAAAAGGAATAGGTTGTAAAAGTGAGATAAGAAGCACAATTCTGTATACACTAAGTTTGAAAGATCTAAGGCTGATGTTTTTAAATTGGGAGTTATGAACCGTCAATGGCCTATTAAATGTACTTGGTGAGTTGAGACAATTTTTTTTTATTGATAAGTAGACTCTATGGGCTTGAACTCACAATGCTGAGATCAAGACCTGAGCTGAGTTCAAGAGTTGGATGATTAAACTCCTGAGCCACCCAGGCACCCCAAGACAACTATTTTAAAAAATAGTTCCATGAAATGGAACATGGCAGATTTTAACGTATATCACATGTTTCACAGAAACCTTATTTCCATTGTATACATATGTAGGTAACTGACATAGAATGTATTTTCTACCATAAGTCAAAAAAATGTTTGAGAGCCTTTGCCCTTGGACACCAGGCAAAACAAATGGTGGGTGGAGTTGACTTATTCCTGCCCAACAGCTGTCTATGCACATTTCTTTCCAGCTCTGTATTCAGTGACATCACTCTGATAGCTTGAAATCAACCAAAGGGAGGGTCTCATGCCACAGAAATCAGCAAATGCTACAAAATGAGCCTCTCTTCCCTTACGGTGAGCTTTTGCATCTGGGTAGAACCATCCCAAGCTCAGTCTCAGACCTGGGCAGAAGTCGTTTATTCGGAAGTGAAAATGCTGAGAACGCGTGGGATTAGCCATTGAGGGTTTGCAGGTAGGAGGCAGGATTCTAAAGAACATCACAACCATGGACAGACAGCAGGAGGAAGAGAAGCTGGTGAATGACAGTGAGAGAGGCTAGTCAAAGTAAGGACAGAGAAGAGGAGAGAGAAGCTCTGAGGAAGTCGAGAGAGGAAAGGGGTTTTAACAGGTCAGTATGACCAACATGGTTGCTTAAATAGAATAAATGAAGAATGAAGGAGGAGTCATGAGACTTAGGGATTAGGAAGGCCTGGTGACCCCTACAACTAATTGCATCATAATAGTGGGCTGAGAGTGGAGAGTCAGTAAGGAGTAGAAATGCAGATACGATGACAGGGAGCTTAGACCACTTTTAAGATATTTGATGAAGAAAAGAAAAAAGATACGGCTGTAGCTTGGGTGAGAGAGAGCATGAGCAGAGTGACAATCTGGGGGCTGGTCATAGGCTCTGCCTAAGGATGTTAGAAGCTTTCGGAGCCCCATGGCCGCCAGGAATTCACTCCTTGCTTGAAGAGTTAGTGTGTCTGGTCATGTGCTTCCCTTGGTGATGTTGCTATTCCAGGAACAAAGCCAGAGAGGAGGCTTATCTGCTCTTGGAAAATTGGAGAGCAGATTGCCAAAGACAGAGAAAATAAGGGAACTGATGGTAATTTGAAAGATTTTTGTTTTCTAGTTATGATGTAATACATTCCTGTTGTTAGAAATCTAAACAAAACAAAATAACAAACATAAAAAGTGGGGGGGTCCCCCAACCGCAACCTGATGAAGTAATTATTGAACATTTGGTACATACCTCCCTGACAATTTTCCAGACATTGTGCCATAATTAAAAGGGCCGAGTCAGACAGACCTGGGCTTGAATCCAGTTCTATCTTTACTAGCTCAAAAGGCCTTTGGCAAGTTACATAGGCTTTTAATTCCTCAGTTTCCTAATCTGTACAATAGAAATCATAATAGTGTTTATATTGTTGGACCCTGGCTCACGGGTGCCAACGCGTCCCGGTGGACGCCCCAGAGACTCAGACCCCAGACAGGCAGATGCAATCAGCCCGTTTGTGCAAACGTTCAATAAACCCTCTTGCTGATTGCATCTGCCTGTCTGGGGTCTGAGTCTCTGGGGCGTCCACCGGGACGCGTTGGCACCCGTGAGCCAGGGTCCAACAATATCACAGGGATGCAGCAAGAACTGAAAGGGATTATGCATGTAAGTTGCTTAGAATAATATTTGGTATAATTTGATATATATATATATATAGAGAGAGAGAGAGAGAACACTTGATATATATATCTATATATACACATGTATATGTATATGGGAAAAATCATATATAGTCATATAAATAAATATATATAAATACATATACACATTCATGTATATAAATACACACATACATACATAGCATGAAGAACCAGGAAGAACTGAAAATCACTAGTGACCTGAGTGGGTTGGAAGAACTTACACTGAGGCAGAATGATGGAAGTGGAAGGGTGGAAGGTCATGGTCGGAGGATGGAATTTGAAGCACAAGACTTCAGAGGTGAAGAACTTCCAGAGGACGATAGATCCCAGATGGTCACATCTCTAAGTTTCTAAAATGTAAGAAGATAAAGAATCTTTTATTCCATATTTTAGCCAGTTCCAAAATTCATTATCCAATGCCAGGCTAAGCCTTCCTTCTTTGGCAGTGTCTTAAATACCCTTTGTAGATTCAATCTATGTAAAGTCTACTGCATTTCTACTCCTTACTGACTCTCCACTACTCTGAAACTATGGATGTTCCAAGTGACTTTTTTGTATGTATGGGTTCAGTCACTAGACTCTATGATCTGGCTTGCCAAACTAGTCTCCAGGACATTTTTTTTTCCAAGTCATTGATAACAACCTTACTAACCTTAGTCAAGATGTAGGAAGCATTGTATCACGTCCAAGACTCCCAGTTTTCTCTTAGTGGCACTGTGATTCAGAGACACCTCCCTTTCTCATCCGGTTGCAAAGTTATTTGAGCCTATGGACAGAGCGTTAGCAATGCCCTCTTTCCCATTCCCTACGCTAATCAAAGTCCTCAAAAGCTCTACCCTTGACAATTACAAAATGTCTCTTTTGTTTACACAATCATATGTGCTTATTATAGGAAAAAACGGTTTTTATGTCAATTTGGTGTATATCCTTTTCACCTTTTCTCTGCATAAACAAGTACACACATATGCCAAATTATTGGTCATTTTGTGAGATTCTATTTTAATTTAGCAATGCAATACTAATATTTCAGCAAACCAAAAGATACATATTGATAGTATCAGTTTAAGAGACTACATAATATTTTCCCTTATTAGTGGAAATTTTAGTTATTTACTAGAAACTTGGGTTATTTACAATTTTTAATTTTTGAAATAGCACTTCAGTGACTATCCTTGCATTTAAATCCTTGTACCTGTCTTTATCACAGTGTATGCTTTTTTTTATTGCCTTCTAAGTCTTTCTCAGCATACATTACACCTTCTTGTGGCAAAATTACTTCTCTAAAAATGATGGACTTGTAATTATTTTACTTCCCCATTCAGAAACTCTCAGTATTACCCATTGTACGCAGGGAGAAATAAAATCCAGATATCCTGCCATGGCAATTGTGGCTCTCCAGGATCTGGCCTCCTTTTCCTGTAGGTCTTCCTACGTTCAACTCACTTTACACACAGCCATTCTGGACTCCATGCTGGGGCACCCCCTTTGCTTGTAGAATTTCTACTGTATTGGTCCAGATGCTGGCAGTAAGCATGTGGTATCCTCAAACTGGATGACTTGATGAGTGTTTGATAAAGGGACTGTTTATCAAGGGGAGAGTAGGATTCTGGAAACCACACAAGGCATAGTGCAGTACCTCTGGGCAAACAACACTAGGGAGCCCTTGCCATCCACGGGCCTGTAGGAGCAAGAGGAGGAGCCAATGACTAGGACCTGGTAAAGGTAATGAATGATATGAAGAGGGCCACCTGACAGGAGCAGAGACCTTCCCAGCAAACCATGGCAACCAGGCAGGAAGGAAGCCAATGGATTACCTATTCCAACCCCACTTTCCCATCCATGCTTTAATCTCCTCCTGGAAATTGGCCAGGCCCAACTGGAAGCCAAAGGACACGAGAGACCATGGATACCATCCAAACAGGTCAACCTCTTAGGATGGCAAATAGTGGATAGTATCTGATGGGACAATAGAAGATTTCCAGCATCCTTTAAGGGTTTTCAAATGCTAAGTTTTGAAGTGCTCCAGTGCTTCTCTTAGAGGATCTAATATAGTTTCAATTACATTTTATTTGTATAATATTTTATTTCTTCAACTAGATTAATACCTCCTTAAAGCGAAATATGGTCTTTTTCACGTGTGATCAGATGCTCAGGGAAAATTGGCTGTGAATTTATCGCCCAAAGGACTTCCTTAAGGCAATGAGTCCATAGGAAATGGTAGGAAAGATGAAATGTCTAGACTAGAGATGCTAGGCTGAAGGGCCTACAGGTACCAAAGTCCCCCTCCTTGACTAGGAGGCTCCATGAAAGCTCCTACAGGATAGGATGGACATACACAGAAGGGAACAAATGATTTGGAAGCCACAAACAGAACCTGACACTCATTTTCACAGTCTCAGATAAAGGAACCAGGGAACCTCCCTGACATCTGGGCTCCAACAGTAACACCATCAGGTGCTGAGTCTGACCAGCTCTCACATCAATGTTCAACCGGAAGTAGACAGATGCTTAAGTCCTCTGAGCCTCAGTGCTGTTGTGTGCAAACTATATTTTGAACTTGATATTAAGATTGATAAGTAATATCCATAAAACATGTAGAACAATGCCTGATGCACAAAGGCATTTAACAAATATCTCATTCCCTCCCGTCACTCCCAGGCACCAGATCACCATTCTGTTCACCTCACTGCATTGACTCCTCCACAAATATTGGTTTGAGCACAAAGTCTATAAGGGTTTGTTATTATCATCTTCTTTAGAGTTGCAGGGAAGTGGAAGAAAATCAAATCATGGCATCCTGAGCAAGGGTCAACATAAGCAGTAAATATGCAAGGGCATGGCAAAGTGGTCCAGCCCACCCTTGAACCTGTGGTCACTGTCCATTATATATTCTGAACTTAGGGTGGGAGAGATGGTAAAAGATGCATTAAAACACAGTAGCAGTGTGACTTAAATAACATGATGTCAACGGGTCTCAACATTCTCTCTAAAATAAATTTTTGAATCACGATTTCTAGAGTCTCTTCCTGACTTAAAAATGGTTTCTACGGACAAAATACTCCACCAAAGTCACCTTAGTCAGAAGTGTTCATCCCAGTATTTGAGCCAGTGTGAGCAAAGATCAATGACTGGCCCACAGATATTGCCCAGTGGCCACTGTGACCTATCGCAATATGGGCAAGAGTAGGTTTTTGACATTAACCCCAGAAAGAAGTTATTCAATCAGTCACATTCTAAAAAAAATTAAAATTTTGACACAAATAGCACACAGAGACTTTTAAAAATAAGACCAAGATAAACCCTGGTCTCACAAAAATACTAATTCATTGTTCACCACAAGAAGTAGAATCTGCTAATAGGATACTGAATTTGCATGGTAAATGCTTTTCAATATTGTCATCTTTTACTTTGGACTCTCCTCAAAAAAGAAAGGAGCACGAGTGTCTTGTTCTCCACAGGGCCCAGCACAATGTCTGGCAGATATAAGTCATTCAATAAATACATGCAGGAAGAAAGGTCCCAGAGAAATGGCAGGGGAAAGAAAAAAGAACAAGAGAGAGAAGAGAGAAGGAGAAGAGGAAAGAGAGAGGGAGAGAAGAAGGAGAAGGAGGAAGAGAAGAAGGAAGGGAAGGAGGGAGGGAGGGAGAGAGGCAAGAGGGAGGTAGGAAGTAGGCCTTTTAGACCAGCACTTCATAAAGATAGCAGATGGTAGAGTAAGGAATCACAAGGAGGAGGCAAGGAGAAATGACCTGACGATTTTCTCCATCCCTCCCTCTCTTTCTCTATCCTGTTCCAAGTGCTTTATAAATTATTTCAGCCACTCATCTTTTATTGCCTTGTGAGAAAAATGTTAAAACTTCATCTTATTGGTGAGAAATAAGAGTTTTAGCCAACTGAAGGGCCTTGCCCAAGATCTCACAGCTGGTTCTGAAAGTGAGGGGCACCCATTGTTTCCACCACCCCATCTTGGTTACTAAGTCACTCATCTCCTTCATTGTGCCCTGCGGGCTGGCCATCTTTTTTTCAATTTTCATGCATTTTGATCAAATGTTATTTGATGAAAAGCTGTCAAGGATCCCAGAAGCAGACTGGAAAGCTGGCTGGCTTGGGTGGAGGCAGAGATGCAGTCCCCACTCCGCCCGCGAGGACCACCCACGAAGCTGACGTTGATTGGCAGGCTTTAATAAGGAAGGAGGGGCCAGTTGCCATGGTGGAAACACAACAAAGCTCTGGCCCCTGAGACACCTGCCAGCGCTGAGCGCCTCAGATTTCAAACAAGATAGTAAGTATTTTTATATTACTCCTGCCTTCAGATGTTTACTGCAACTCTTATAAATCATTCATATTTATTAGAACTTATCTACCTACTGACTACTTTTTTTTACATTTAGACTCCTCTATCAGAAAGATAGAAATTCAGGTGCACTTAATCAAATTTACAAAGATTTGTGCGAAGGAAAATTTGCTAAATTTCAGTAGTCAGTCGGAGGCTAGTGAATTGGATCTTTTCTACAAATAATTTTTTAAAGAAAGCCTCTAATTAATAGCATCGTTTATTTTGTAAACAGCTTTATTGAGATATAATCTACATACCATAAAATTCATTAACTTATAGTACATAGTTCAGTGTCTTTTAATATATTTAAAGTTGTGAAAACATCCTTCTCCACTGTTTAATTTTAGAACATTTCATCATCCCCAAAAGACATCTTATACTCACTAGTAGTCACTTCCTACCCTCACCCCATCCCAGTTTTAGGCAACCAATAATCTATCTCTGTAGTTGCCTATTCTGGACATTTCACAAAAATGGAATCATACAATATGCCGTCTCTTGTGCCTGGCTTCTTTCATTTAGTGTGTTTTCAAGGTTCATCTATGTTGCAGCATGTGTCAGTATTTTTTTTTCCTTTCTTAGTGTCAAATAATATTATATTGTATGATCTCCTACACTTTATTCCTGAGTGCGTCTGCTACAGGACATTTAGGTTGTTTCCACTTTTTTGGCTCTTAGAATCATGCTGCTTGTAAACACTTGCGTACAAGTTTTGTGTGGACATATATTTTCATTTCTTTTTTGTATATACCTAAGTGTGGAGTTACAAGTCATTTAACTCCATGTTTAACTTTTGGAAGAACTACCAAAGTGGCTGCACCATTTTATATTCCTACCACATGCATGAGGGTTTCAATTTCTCTACATCCTCATCAACACTCAAATTGTCTATTTGATTACAGTTATCTTAAAGGGTGTGAGTGGTGTCTCTGTGTGGTTTTGATTTGCATTTCCTTCATGACTAATGATGTTGAGTATCTTTTCATGTGTTCATTATTTTAGGCATGCTTTCATGTGCATATTATTTTGGAGAAACTTCTGTTTATATTCCTTGACCATTTTTAATTGAGCAAGCTAATGTTTTATTGTTGTATTGTAAGAGTTCTGTATATATTTTGGATATAAGTCTCTTTATCAGATATATAATTTGAAAATATTTTCTCCCATTCTGCAGTTGCTTTTATACTTTTTCAAAGGTATTGCTTATAGGAAAAAAAAGTTTTTAATCTTAGTGAAGTCCAGTTTATTTTTTTTCTTTTGTTGCTTGTGCTTTTGTTGTCTTACTATGGGTCATTGCCTAACTCAATGCGATGAAGATTTACTCCCAAGTTTTCTTCTAAGAATTTGAGTTTAAGGTCTTATATTTAGGTCTGTAATCCATTTTTTAAAGATTCTATCTATCTATCATCTATCTATCTATCTATCTATCTATCTATCTATCTATCTATCTATCTATATTTCTATCTATCTATCAGAGAGAGAGAAAGAGGAAGAACACACACGAGCACAGGGAGGGGAAGGAGCAGAGGGAGAGGGACAAGCAGACTCTGCTCTGAGTGCAGAGTCCGACACAGGGCTCAACCTTGAGATCACCACCTGAGTTGAAGCCAAGAGTCAGATCCTCAACCACCTGAGCCACCCAGGCACCTCTAGGTCTGTAATCTATTTTAAGTTTTGTATTTGGCATGAGGGAAACATTCTTGACTATGTGAGTAGCTAATTGTGTCAGTACCATTTGGAAAGATTGTTTATTCCTCATGAATTTTCCTGGCACCTTTGTTGAAAACCAGTTGACCATAAATGTAAACATTTATTTCTGGATTTATTTTTATTTCTGGATTTATTTCTCTCAATTCTATCCTATTTCTATGTGTCTATCTTTATACCACATTTTAGACCACACAGTGAATTTCATTCCTATCACACTTTCTGATTATTGTAGCTTTGCAGTAAGTTTAGAAATCAGGATATATGAGTCCTCCTACTTTGTTCTTTTGCAAAATTCTTTTGCCTGTTCTGAGTCCCTGGCATTTCCATACGGGTTTTTAGGATCAGTTCACCAATTTCTTTACAAACAAATTTAGCTGCTCATTGGAAACTTCTACTTGAATTACCACTTATCTGCAGAAAATTGTGGAATTTTCTTGGTGTGAACTCAAATGTGAAACAAATAGGGTTGATTTAAGCATAAACCTACCTAAAGACTGTGTGAAAGACATTTTTAGACACTGATTCTAAAAATGGTTTGGCTTTTTGTGACACCTGGAGATGAGAAATCTGCTAGTACTTCTGTTTACTATTTTATTTTATCATTGATCCAATGCTCCAGTGTAAGAGTTTTCTACTAAAACAAACAAGCCAAAAAGATGAATCACAACCTATGCCATCTTCCATTACCGAGCACATACTGAGTGCTTGCTTCACGCAAAAAGGCATGTTCTTGTTGGACACATCTAATGATTCTAAAGCACTTCAAGCTGAGGCCCAGGCCTCTATTTTTTAAAACCCATCGGTAATTCTCCCATAGTCCTTCAGTGAAGAACAATAGCTACACCCTTATTGCTTCTCCCTTACTTCAGGTCTCCCCCTCTGCCTTATCTTCAGAGAGGCATCGCTATTCCATGTTGTCTGTGAACTAGTAGTTGTTGTGGGGACATGTTGCAAATGCAGGATCTCAGGCTTCGACATAGACTAGAATCTGCATTTTAACAACATCCCAGATACTTTATATGCACCAGAGATTGGTAAATTGCCATTGGCAATTTCCGGTTACTGAGGAGTGGAATTAGTTCAGTCAAGTAACCTTGCCTCCCACCAGCTTTCAACTTGACATGATTGGGCTCTTGGAAAGGAGAGGCAGGGGGTGCTGGAATCTGGGCATCACTGGGGTAGAAGGAAGATGACTGTCCTACCATCCAGACCCTTCTCCCCTTGAGCTGACTGCTCTTCACCCTGAGAACCTCTCCAGCTGAGGGCCCAGTGGGCACAAAGCATACTGCCACCCCTTTTTTCCCCTTGAGATGGCCTGCCCTTGGCAGGAGTTGTTCTCTTGTTACATAATAGTTATATCATGTTGCATAATAGTCTTGATTTTTGCCTCTTGACATACAGAAGCTAAAAGTTTTGTATCCTGCCCTTTACAGGAAACATTTGTAGATCATTGGTCTATACATGAAAGTTGGAACCACTTGCACTTTGCAGAATGTGCCTCCCCCCATAGATGTTCTGTGCCTGAGCTGGATCTCATATCCATACTGCCAGTGCCCAAGATGACTCTTATTCTTCCTTTTGGGATGACTCGCTTAGGTCACTTTCAGAAAAAAAGTGCATTTCACTTCCAAGTCCTAGGAATGGTCCTTTCCTTCTATCCCTAGAAAATCACCACCATCAGAACAATTAGGGCATTGCATATTTATTGTGTTATGAACTTCTCTCCCACTCTAAGACTGTCCTCATATTTCAGTGTACATCAGTGGGTCTGATATGAGGCTCAGTAATACACATTTCTAATAAATTCCTAGGTGATGCTGCTGCTGGGCCACAATATATATTGTCTGACTTCAAACTTTTCTTGAGGTCTCAACTTAAATGCTGGGATCAAAGAGACATTCCCACTGGCCTCACTTCAAGTGACTCTCTCCTCATTCTGTTCTTCTGTCCCAGCCCCTTACCTGTTTATACCAGTAATTCTCAAAGTTGTTGGTCTCAGGACTCCTTGACATTCTTAGAAATTACTGAGAACCCAAGAGAGCTTTTCTTTATATGGATTATAACCATCAATATTTACCTTATTAGAAATTAAAACTGAGGAAAAATATAGATGTTTATTAAGTCATTTACAAAAATCAAATAAGCCTAATATACAATAACATGAATGATATTTTAATGAAAAATAATTATAGTTTGTAAAGCAAAAAAAAAAGTGAGGACAGCATATTTATTTATTTATTTATTCAGTCGAATCTCTTTAATATGTGGGTTAATTGAAGACAGCTGGATTGTTAGATCTTCTGCATTCAATTTATTGTTTTCGTTGAAATATAGAAAGAAAATCTGATTCCACACATATATAAAACTGGAAAAGGGAAGAGTATTTTATAGCCATTTCAGATGACTATCGTATTCTTTTTGATACTACATCAAAATTGGACCGGTGGTAGTGCTTTACAAACGAGTTGGAATCTGACACAATCTTAGTATACTTTTCATACTCTCTCACTAAAATCTATTGGCCTATCTTGAATGGGTCTTTTTACCCATGCATGATTTTGTAACATCATACACTTGCCATTTTGTTCACAGAGTTATGAAGACTTTCCAAGTGTTAATATATTTTGTTATACAATATTTTATTTTATTTTTTAAAGATTGTATTTATTTATTCATGAGCCACACACACACACACACACACACACACACAAACACAGAGGCAGAGACACAGGCAGAGGGAGAAGTAGGCTCCATGCAGGGAGCCTGATGTGGGATTCGATCTGGGGACTCCAGGATCACGCCCCGGGCCAAAGGCAGGCGCTAAACCATTGAGCCACCCAAGGATCCCCATGTTATACAATATTTTAAAATCACATTTATTAAGTCATGTAATCACGGGTGAACATTTGTAAAAATAACTCTTACTGCTTTAGTTTCCTTATTGAAACTAGCTTCTCTCTCTCTCTCTCTCTCTCTCTCTCTCTCTCTCTCGACTCTATGTGTGTGCTGGTGAAGAATAGCATGCCTGCTAGTCTAGTTTGATGTCACTGGCACTGCCTTGCTTTGTGCTAAGGTACCAGCTGCTTTCTATATCATTGCTTTTGAACTATCAGGGAAAATGTCAGCACAGTGAACAAAGCCAATGACATTTAACTATTATAATTAAAATCGTTTTGACCTCATAGATCCCCTAAAAGAGTCAGGATTCCTAAGCATCTGTAGACTATGGTTTGAGAATTATTGGTATATATCTTAATGTTATAAAAAAAACTTTTGAGCATTTTATTTGCATGTTTACATCTTGTCCATCTGAATTGGTGTGTCAATAGTATTAGATTTCTATGGAGTACCGCTCTATATCCAGTCTGTAAATTTTTAAAAAGGTTTTGTTTATTTATTTATTTGAGAGAAAGAGAGAGAGAGCATGAGTAGGAGAGGGGGTAGAGGGAGAAGAAGACTCCCTGCCGGGTAGAGCCTGATGTAAGCTTCCATCACAGGACCCTAATATCATGATCTGAGTCGAAGGCAGACGCTTAACTGAGCCACCTAGATGCCCCCAGTCGGTAAATTTTTCACATGGATCATCCTTGTATCCTCACAACAACTCTGGCAAATTATACCTGTGCTATAGATGAAAAAGTTAAGGCCAGAATTATGCAACTAATTCAGAAGCACACTACAAGCACTTTGTGAAAGGAGTAGGGACTAGTACTATAAAGTGGTTTGAGGCCAAATAGGAAATGCTAACCCATGAGTTCAGCCTATATTCTTGTAGGCAGAGGGGACCCATCGATAGGCCTTAGGTAGAGGACTGGCATGTGCCAACCACAGTGGCTGAAATCCACATACACTCTTAGCAGAACACACATATGCCATTTTTTTTTTTTTACATATGCCAATTTTTGAAGTAAGAAAGCAAGTAAATGATAAAGAATCCTGTGGAATCACTTACTGGGAATAAAGAATTGTAGAGAATTTCTCAAGTTGTTTGTTTTTCCCACAGTTGTTTTTGTCATGGAATTGACCAAAATGTCAGACATGACAAAGCTCCACCAAGCTGTGGCTACAGGGGACTACAATTTAGTGAGAAAGATTTTGAAAAAAGGCCTCTGTGACCCAAACTACAAGGATGTGGACTGGAATGACCGAACCCCACTTCACTGGGCTGCAATCAAAGGTGAGTGGGCAATACCTGAATAGAATCCATCCCATTTGTGGGGTAATGGATGCCCCACAATATTTTTAACTTACAAATGAGGAAGTTGAGCCTCAGATCTTTGTTTCTTGTCTGGGGTTCCACAGTTAACAAGTGTTACTTATTGGCAGGTACGAGCCCACATTTATCTGATCTGATATCTGAAAGCCTTTTAATCTGTGCTAGCTATAAAGTAAGTGGGATTTAAAATATTTCTTATTGAGGTATGATTGATATACAACATTATATCAGTTTCAGGTATACAATATCATTAAATTTTTGTAGATGTTATGGAATGACTACTACAGTAAGTGAAGTTAAAATCTGTCACCACATAGAGTAACAAAAAAGTTTTCTTATGATAACTTTTAAGATCTATTCTCTTAATGACTATCAAATATGCAAAACAGTATTACTAACTATAGTTACCATGCTGTACATTACATTCTCAGGACTTATTTATTTTATATCTGATGTTTGTACCTTTTGATCACCTTTACCCATTTATCCAACCCCTCACCTCTTGCCTCAGGCAACCACCAATTTATTCACTATACCTATGATCTTGGTGTCTTTTTGTTTTTGTTTTTTTAGATTCCATATATAAGTGAGATCCTATGATATTTCTCTTTCTCTATTTGACTTACTTCACTTAGTGTAATGCCCTCAAGGTGTTGTGCCCAAGATTGCAAATCCGAGAAACCACCAAGGAGCCGACACCGATGGAAGTACATGAGGGTTTATTTACAAGCTCCAGCTTGGGTCCAAGTATACTCCATACAGCAGAGCAGGGACTTGGACCCCGAAGTGGGTTACAGCTGGGTTTTTTTGGCTGGTCTAGGGGATCTTCAGAAGGGGTAGAGGAATTTTTTCCATTCCAATATGGGGGAAAGGGTGGGAGAGTTTCTTAAGATCTGATACGGGGGGGGGGATCCCTGGGTGGCGCAGCGGTTTGGCGCTTGCCTTTGGCCCAGGGCGCGATCCTGGAGACCGGGGATCGAGTCCCACATCGGGCTCCCGGTGCATAGAGCCTGCTTCTCCCTCTGCCTGTGTCTCTGCCTCTCTCTCTCTCTCTGTGACTATCATAAGTAAATAAAAATTAAAAAAAAAATTAAGATCTGATACGGGATTCTCTGCCGAGGGCATTCTGAGCTTTATTGTCCTTCCAATATGGGATTCCCTGCCTAGGACAATCTGCAGTTTTCCCTGTAAAGTTCAGCTCTTATTCCCAGGGACCTAAGATGGCTGTACTTGTGCTAATGCTAAACTTGTGGTGGAATGGCCTTAATTTTTCTCGGCCTCCACAAAGGTCCATCCAGGTTGTTGCAAAATATTTGTTTTTGAATCGCCACTGAGACTGCCAAAAGCTGAGTGAGCCTTACCAGAGCCCACATAGGCATATGTAGGGTCACTTGGGAGGGAAAGTAAGATTCCAAGGCAGGGCCTGCGGGTATGGGCAGGGAAAGGGAGTGCCCTCGAGGGAGTACTTGCAAATCTCAGGCCTCTAGTGGGAGCAAAGTTCACGAGGTAAGGGTGGGGCACTGAGTCCCCCGTAGGAGAGGGAAAAGGGAGGGGGGGGGGATGATACTAGCAAACTGGAAGGACCTCAAAGCAAATGTCATCCTTTCTTTTATACTATCTAGGCTAGCTCCAGCCTTAGTGGGGCAGAGACATTTTGATCTTAACCTCCTCCTGTTTCTTCCCTTTACATCTTAGGGCACATGGAGGTGATGCAGCTCCTTTTAGAATACGGAGCCAGGCCCTGCCTGGTAACTGATGTGGGCTGGACGCCAGCTCATTTTGCTGCTGAGTCAGGCCATGTGAATGTGCTCAGAATTCTCCATGCATTGCATGCCGCCATCGACGCCCCTGACTTCTTTGGAGACACGCCAAAGAGGATCGCACAGATCTATGGGCAGACTGCCTGTGTGGCATTCTTGGAGAAGTAAGCTTCATTTCCAGTTAGAGAAGTGGCAGAGAAACAGGAGCCTGTGGTCAAGGTCTTTGCCAACTCAGTGATCTCAAGTCCCTGAAAATGAAACAAGCAAATTCAGCCAACTGTTGTTTGGGTTGTTTTCATTCACTTGTCCCTGAAATGACTAGTTTAGGTGGAAACTATATTGCTTTAGGTTATGTGAAATCTACTGTTTTTATATTATTCCAAAATTATGATTATTGTAATGATATATATTTATAATTTTAATAATATATAATTATTATAATTATTGTTTTAGATTATACAAAAATTATGTCAGAGAAGAGAGGTGGGACACCAAGTTTGAAAATGGGTCATGGCACTAGATTCGTGGAAGCCCCTTCAGATTCCTGAAAGGTATTCAAACTAGCTATGTGATCTTGGGCCAATTAGGTCACCTTGCTGATTCTCAGATTCTCATATTAAAAATGGAACTGGTGAATTAGGCTGTCAGCTATAAGGACCCTCTACCTTTTAAAACTTCTATTCCTCTGTGAATCTTCTACTCACATACTGAAGATCAGGACTTCTCTAGCACCTATTACTTTTTTCTTTCACCTACTGCATTCAAATAGAATTAAATATCAATTATATACTTAACAGAACTTTGGAGGATGGAAATAAAATTTAGGAATTTATAATCTGGTTGAGCTAATAAGCAAATTCATATAAGAGGCAGTAAAGTAATTGAATGAGGGCAGCATTGTTGGAAAACCAAAATGAGATCCATAGCAAATCTATCTATAGAGCAGTATTTGGTGGGGAGAGGCAATGACAATTAAATATACTTCTGAGAACTTGCAAATGAAGTTATCTTCCAGATGTTAAACTGGTAAAAAGAGTTGCTTATGATGAGATTAGATATCTGTAGAAGAAACCAAGAGACCTTCTCTTCACAGTGGTGTTCCATATTAAAAGCATTCAAAATCATAATAAAGTTTATTTGAGGGGTAAAAGAAGCAAAACCTTTAGTCCTGATTCAACAACTCTTCTCTCCAATCCTGTGTCATCCCCTACATTCAGTGATCTCCATCCATTGTGAATCTCAGCATCTGCAACATTTGTTCTCTGAGCTTTTAAAAACTTTAATGTATCACTATGCGACCATAGATTATTTTTCTTCATTTTGTAGTTCCTGGATCACCACACAGGTATTTGAGTGCATCAAGACCTCTTCTCATTCAACTTCTTCTTTCCCTCCCAATCTATCACCTGCTCTGAAGATTCCATGATCTTCCATCTGCCTGCCATCTGGACACCATGATACACCACTTCTTCTGCTCTGTTCCCATGATTCGTAAATTTCCAGCCCTTTGTCCTTCTGTACCATGTAACCTAGAATTACCACCCTTGTATTAGTTTCTGTCTTCACTCCTGTGCTTGGTCTGGTAGAGAAAAGCCCATGGATAAGTTCATGAGTACCACCCAAAGTTCTGGGATTTCTATCTTCAGCGGAGCTCTTAGAACGGTTTGGCTATCTCCCTGACCCACTCTTTCACTGACAACTCATGTCCCTATCATATCTTAGCCTGTCCCTCAGAAAGTACTGCATAGAGAATATTGAAGCCAAGAGCATGCCTATATACATCTATTCCTTCTTACCTTCCTGTCTATCCTTCTGTGAGGGACATATTCTGTGAGGGTCTATCCTTCCATATAGACCCTGACCCAAACCTTTGTATCTTCTACATGGTCATCAGTCCTGTATTCTTTGTTGCATCTTTTATTCTCTCGTCTGTATTTTTAGCTTTTTTTCTATTCCTTCCCATCATTCCTCTCTGACCTTTGAACAGAGTTCAAATAGATCTTTTTAAATAAACACATAAACAGTTAGAAGTCCTTCTCCTGTCTGCTGTTTCTTTCTTACTCCTGCATTTCTTTATTTCTTTCCCAAAGATTTATTTCTTTGTTTAAGAGTGGAGGGAGAGGTATAGAGGGAGAGGGAAAGAGAGTCTTAATCAGACTCCTCTCTGAGCATGCTGTACGCGGGGCTCACGACCCTGAGATCACAACCTGAGCCAGAATTAAGTTGGAAGCACAATGGACCATGCTGCCCAGGCACTCCTCTTCCTGCATTTCTATGCTACTTAAATGTTAATCTATGTAAATAAGTGTTGATCTATGTGGGTGTCTTCCTCACCTACCTTTGTACTTCTCCACTTTGTACTGAATCAGTGAATCAGCTCTTGCAGGGAGATCTTTGTTGCTAAATCAATGGCCTCTTCTCAATTCTTATCTTACCTCCACTTAATTTGATATCTGATTACTCTTCTCTTCTGGAGTGTCTCTTTGGATAACTTTTTCTCTTCTCTAGTGCTATTCTCTCTGATTTCTCCTTTTATGTCTCTGATCATTTCTTTTCATGATTTTCTTGAACTCCTATTCTTGTGTGACTTTTAGATGCTGAAATTCTTCGGGATCCTGTCATCCGCTGACTCTTTCTGCATAATCTCAGTCCCTCCCCAGTGACTAATGGGTGGATAAACCTTTCATGCCTTCAGCATAACTGAAGTGGAGGAGGAGTGGTTGTCCAAAGAGTGGGAGGGTGCTATTACCAGGAAAAGTGACCAGGCAGGGCTGAGCAGGCAAAAACAACAAAGGTCAGCCACATCACGTGTAAGTCATTTCTAGTTATCATCATCTTCCACAGGAACTTCCCTTTTGACAGTTAAGAGGGTTTAGAGAGAAAGAATCCTGATTAAGGAGAAATTAATCTGGACCTTGAAAGACAGCTAAGATCTGACTCATGAAGGAGGGAGGAAGATTCTCGATTTGGAGTGAAGGCATCAAGTTGGAAACGTGCACAGGTTGTGTGTAGTGTGAGGATGGGCAAGGATAGGGGAGGGATGAGTGGCCTGGCTACAAAGAGCATGCCAGCTAAAGAGAAGTGGAGAATAAGGCTGGTGGGTGGGTAACCATTGTGAGCTGGGCAAGCAGATGAGTGTGGACCCATCCTGGGATTGACAAAATGAAACAGATGCTTTAGTAAAGTCTCCCCAGTAGTGGAAGAGGGGGCAGTAGGTATATGCAGTTAGGATTGGAGGCACTTAGACTGTAAATAAAGAGGTCACTGAGGAATTTCTTAAAGCCTCATGTTCAAGCAGTTGGGCTCTGGGGCTAGAATGTTGAAGAGAGGATACAAAAGAATTTCAGTAGAAGCCTCAACAGTATTTGACAATTATCTGAATATCCTAGGATCCTAGTGAAACAACTCAACTTTTGGTTCACCTGCTCTAAGTAGTAAATCTCTCATTCAACAAATATTTTTGAACCCTTCCATGCCCATGGCTTTGAACTAGGTACTAAAAAGGATTTAAAGATGTATCCGATAGGGTGCTGGACATTAAGTTCCCTGAGAGAGGAGATACTTGTTTACATAAATAGCACTAATATGGTATAGAAAGTGGCAAAGGTCAAAAGAGCAGGGCAGAGGAGGGAATACTATGTGGTCTAAATACGGAGCAATTGCTTCTAGCTAGTGGCGGGGGATGGGGACTGAGGAACAAACAGATTTGCTGTCTTTTGATTGAACTGTGCTTTCTGTAACGCTTTGCACTTAAGCTCCTTCAGATGGCACTTTCATATGCTTCCCCTTGTCCATGTGTATATGATGATTCATTCACCTATTTCTCTATTATCTACTCTATTGTTCTCTATCATCTGGCTATATATCACCTAGCTATTCTTTTCATAAATCCATATATACATACCACACATATTGATTATGGGTACTTTTTATTTCTTTTGTGTATGTTTCCATACCTTAAAATCTTACACGACAAACAGATGTGGTGTTATAATTAGGAAAAAAATACAACTGGAAAGGAAATGAAAGAAAGCCGCCCCCTACTAAGGGGAGCACTGTAGAATCAGCAGCACCTTCTCTAGTTTAAGTGCCCGTCCTTGATTCTATGAACTTCCCACTCTGGGCATGCCAGTCTTCTCCATCTCACAGCCATTTTTCAGTGTCTGAGGCATCCCTAAAGGTATAGTTGGAGTTGCTTGGATTTGGCGTCTTTCCTTCTTTCCTGGGCTGCTGACGTGGCCAGACTGTGCAGAGGGCAGGAAGAGGGGCCATTGCTGTAGCCGGGACAGGCCCTCCCGGCTGGGGTGTTGAACATGGCCTTCTTCCCCCTTCTCCAGGGCTGAGCCTGAGTGCCAGGAGCACCGGCGCACTGCCAGGCAGAAGGGACTCCCTCTGGACCAGCAGGATGAAGACTGGGATGCCAAGAAAAGGGAGCTGGAGCTGTCTCTTCCTTCCTTGAATCAAAACACTAATAAGAAAAAGAATAAGAAGATGCAAGGCCCCACCAGGCTCAGCCATACCAAGGAGAGAAGAGTGTGAGAAGGACAGCATCAGTGCTCTGGCATGTATGTTTCCTGCGGGGGACTGTCCCTGGACCAGAGTAGGAGTTGTGAGGCCTGTGCTGTCATTTCATGATTTGACTTATAGACCATTACCCAGATGCCTTCTACAGGTACCTCAGGACCTGCCATTTAGTCTGAAGCCTTGGTGATTCATGCTGTCCTCAAGAATTGCCAGAAAGGGTCAAGCGTTAGGTGTTTGCATGTGGTCACCAGTCATTCACCCTGTCAGGATCCTCTGACCCCCTATGTGCAATCATGGAATTTCAGGGGGCAAAGAAAATGCTCTCCCTAAGGAAACTTGATTGTTTCCATGAAAAGAAAGTAACAATGAAATTTCAACATACTCAGCACAGTTGATCTGTAAAAAAAAAAAATGGTTTGTTGTCACATAAACCAAGCAAAGAGGTGAACAGATGTAGCTCCCAGGTTCCAGCTAGGGTTTTTCTTTGTGGGGAGGAGGCTCACAATCTCAGCATGAGGTCAGTTTTACCAATGATCATTTCTCCATAGGAAGAACAATCCAGGACAGAGACCAACTCAGTGAGCAGTAACTGGGAACCTGTTGAGAATTAGTTTCATCCCACATGACGAATGAGAGGTAGCAGAATAAGTGAAACATGTGGTTATGGCTCTACTTATTCAGTCAGTATTTTAGATTTTCTATTTTAGATTTTCTAAAATACTGACTGAATAGATTTAGTAAACCTAAAATACAGATCAGGATCAGGTATTTCCAGTGAAAACATTGCACCCAACTGGAGAGGTGCTCTACATGTAAAATACGTATCAGATTTTGAATACTTAGAACAAAGAATGCAAAACAGCTCATTAACAATGTTATTGATTACATGTTGAAACAATAATATTTTGGATACTGGGTTAAATAAAATATATCACTAGCATGAATTTTATGTCTTTGTCTCTGCTTTTTAAACTATGTGGCTGTTAGAATGTTTAAAATTACATGAGTGGCAATAGCCAAACTGTGGAAGGAGCCACGATGTCCTTTGACAGATGAATGGATAAAGCAGATGTGGTCTATATACACAACGGAGTATTACTCAGCCATCAGAAAGGATGAATACCCACCATTTGCTTTGACATAGATGGAACTGGAGAGTATTATGCTGAGTGAAATAAGTCAATAGGAGAAGGACAATCATCATATGGTTTCACTCATATGTGGAATATAAGAAATAGTGAATAGGATCATAAGGGAAAGGAGAGGAACTGAATGGGGGAAAATCCGAGAGGAAGACAAACCCTGAGAGACTCCTAACTCTGGGAAACAAAAGGTTGCAGAAGGGGAAAAGGATGGGAGGATGGGGTAACTGGATGATGGGCACTAAGGAGGGCAATTAATTGGATGAGCACTGGGTGTTATACTATATGTTGGAAAATTGAAATTAAATAAAATATTTAAAATATTACATGAGTGGCTGACTTCTCCTCCTCCCCCTCCTCCTCCTCCTCCTCCTCGTCCTCCTCCTCCTCCTCCTCCTCCTCCTCCTCCTTCTTCTTCTTCTTCTTCTTCTTCTTCTTCTTCTTCTTCTTCTTCTTCTTCTTCCTTCTTCTTCTCTCCTCCCCCTTCTCTTCTTCTTCTTTTCCTGCCTATCAGACAGTATTGCAGTAGAGACCAGAAAGTATTTAGAGCTTCCACCAGGCAGCTGGCCTGATGCTCTCCAATTCGCTACTCCTCATTCTAGGTTTACTAGTTTTTCTACCTAAACCAATGTCTTTGGGCACTTAACATCTTCATTACACATTCTTCAATTGATGCTTATGTTAATATAGGCCATGCTTGATTTGAATTATCTGAAATAAATAAATGCTTAAACATCCGATAGGAAAGTAGTACAGCTGTGGAAAACACTTTTTCTAGTGTTTATATCCATCCTGAGCACTAATCTCCTTTCTCTATGCTGAGTAATTCCCATGGGTGGTTCCTGCTTGCCATGCTCCTATTGGTCCTCAACCAGGGTATGATCTTTGGAAGAGACCTGACGCTAGCTAGACCACTAAGATTCTTCTCCTGGTGGCCAGCTGGCTCTGACATTTGAGACCAAGTTCTGGGTGCAGTGGGCTCTCCAACTCTGTCCTGACCTATCTCACGCTACCTTCAACATCTGCTCTCAGAGTTCACACTTCCCCCTACCACTAGCCACAGCCCACACAGAAGATTGTAGGTGGAGAGGGGGTTGGGGGTTGAGTGGATGAGGTTGAGGTTATAACAAAGAAGGGCCAGTAGCCACCCCCATTCTGAGACTCGATCTTCTCATGGCGCCCTTACCCCCCATGGATGGACCCTTCACAAATGAGCCACCTCCCTCACTGGGCCCTCATTCCCTCACTAAGCCCCCTTCACCTCCGAGCACTCAGCCTCCTCAAAAAGTACTCTCTCCACAATTCCCCCTCCACCCTGAGTGCTGACCACTCCCTCAGGAAGACTGGCCTGTGACTGAACTGGACACCGGGGTGGAGAGGTAGGGGCAGGCTGGGTTCGGCACTTCCCCTCTTGACCGGGCCCTCCTGGGGTCCCTACCTCCCTGTGCAAAGGAGTCTCCATTCCCACCTCTGCCCTCATCATTGCCTCTGGCCCCTGAGCTACCCACAGCGGGTCTTCTTGTGGAGCAATATGTTCCCCTGGCAGCACTAGCTGCCATTTGCTGGGCTGAAGAAAAAAAAAACAAAAAACAAAAAACAAAAAAACCAGCAGGGAAATCTTGCCCAGAGACTGGACACAGAGGGTCACCTGGTGTGGTTAGGCACCCATTTCAGATGGGTGAACATTGATGATCAGAGTTTGTGGGCCAGGAGCTGGGGTGGGGAGGAACTGGGAACCCTTGAGGCTGAGAGGATAGACCAGTAGCACATAACGTCAGAAGCATGGAGTGGCTACTTCTACATAGGACTGAGGAAGTGTTGGGAGGTGCTCCACAGAAAGAGAGACTGAGGTAACAGCAGGTGCAGTGGGGTAGGAGGTGGAGTAGGGTGAGGTGGAGACAAGCACGCACACCCACAGCCTTCTAGTTTCCAGTTCTGGTTCTGTACTCAGGAAATCTGTGAAATACTACTTTCATAATAATATTTCCTCTTTTGCTTACAGCATATTGAATTGATTCTCCTCCCTTTTTTCCCCTGAATAGTCTTTTTAAATAAGTACAGTATTTTAAGATCATGGGTTTATGAGTCAAGCAGGCTTAGGTTTATATTCTCCTCTATGAAATAGGCAGAATAATCCCTACTTCCGGGGTTTCGGTGGGGATGAGATGAGATGTGTGGACTAATGCTGGCACTGGCCCTCTGTAACAGGTCTATGTGATGGCTATGATGTTACTATAGGAGTAGGCTTGATTTTCTCCCAAGAATCCCAAAGGGGGCCAGGAATAACGCCCTGTATGGGACAAATGAGTCTCTCTATTGTCCAGTCCATTAATATACCCTATCTAGTTTCATGGTATGGATCATAGTCTGTTTTTCGTTGGCAGGACAAACCTGGACCAAACTGGTAAGTGTTCTCAGGGTCTTTTACTGGGACTATACCCCCATGGCCTCTGGTTGTCTTTGCTGAGTCCTGTTTTCATTGTTCATCTTATCAAGGCATTGGGAAAAGATCTTTCTTTTGTGCATAGTAAATGAGAACAATAGGAAAAGGATGCCATGAAGCAATTGTTGCAATGTGGATTCTGTACTAAGCATGTATTGTATCTTATCTGCATGACTCACCTACAGGGCAGGTCTTACTGTACCCCCAGTGATATCACAAACTGCAATTCTGAGAGGTTGCGTGACTTGCACTAGGCCACCTGGCTAATGCTCATGGAGCTTTGAAAGCCTGCCTGGGTTGGAAGGAGTCTTAACCCTTCAGGCTATGGGATCAAGGTCAGGTTGCTTAACTTCTCTAGATTCCTCACCTTTAAACTAAATTTTGGTGGAGTTGTCAACAATTCTGAGAATTTGAGACAGAAAACATACACATCCTCAACATCCTCTATTTTATTATTTTTTAAAAGATTTATTTAATTATTCCAGTGGTGGGAGGGGAAGGGCAGAGGGAGAGAGAGAGAGCCTCAAGCAGACTCCTCACTGAGAGCAGAGACCCACATGGGGCTTGATTCCATGACTCTGAGATCATGACCTGAGCAGAAACCAAGAGCTAGACACTCAACTGACTGAGCCACCCTGGAGCTTATTTTAAATAACCCTTTCAGTATTGCTTACTCTTTTATTCTCCGTGTTATCAGAACCATGACCAGCTGAGGTCAAAGGAAATACATAAATGGTGATCCTGGAGGCCTGGGATCGAGTTCCACGTTGGGCTCCCTACATGGAGCCTGCTTCGCCCTCTGCCTGTGTCTCTGCCTTTCTCTCTGTGTCTCTCATGAATGAATAAATAAAATCTTAAAAAAAAAGAAATACATAATGGGTAGTATTAAGTAAGTAGTAACAAATACCAGCTATGAGCATGTGATTAGTTACTGAGACAAGAACCATGATTTTCATGAGTATTCCTCCTAATTTTGTTATGAACATGTTTGTTGTGTGTGTGTGTGAATGCAAAATGGTACAGCCACCTTGGAAAATGTTTTGACGGTTCCTTATATAGTTAAATATACACTTAGCAGCTCCACTCCTGGATATGTACCCAAGTGGAATGTAACTTACATTCATATAAAATCTGTGTGCCAGGAATTATGGGAACAATCTAAATGTCCTTAACTGGCATGTGGATAAATAAACTTGGTCCATCAGTACCATCAAATAAGTGTTATTTGGTAATAAGTGGGAATACAGTGATATGCACAACAATATGCATGAATCCCAAATGCATTATGCTAAGTATAAGACCAGACTCAAAGGCCTGTTTGAATCATTTATATGACATTCTGGAAAAGAAAAAACTAGGACAAAAAACACCAGTCATTGCCAGGGACTGGAGACAGAGAGAAAGACTGTCTACAAAGAGGCACAAGTAAGTTTGTTTGTTTTTTTTTTTTTTTAGATTTTATTTATTTATTCATGAGAGACACAGAGAGAGAAAGGCAGAGACATAGGCAGAGAGAGAAGCAGGCTCCATGCAGGGAGCCCGATGTGGTACTCGATCCCGGGACTCCAGGACTATGCCCTGGGCAGAAGGCAGACGCCCAACCACTGAACCATCCAAGGATCCCCCACAAGTAAGTTTTTAAGGTGATGTAACTGTTTCATATCTTGAGAGTTGTTGTGGTTGTGTGATTATATGATATACTAATAAGTATAAGTGTTCCTGTACGTAAGTCATACCTTACTTTTTTTTTTTTTTTTTTACAGGAAGAAGAAATTAAGTTTACGTATGTTGAGATAAAGCCTTTCAAAGTACCAGGTCCATAAGAGTTAAGGGAGGGAAAGGGCAATAGGCATTAGAAATTCTTGGAGAAAATCTTTGGAAATACTAAGCACTCAATGAATTCCCTAATTGGCTGTGCATCAGAATCACCTTTGGAATTTATTTAAAAAACACATGGATTTTGCTTCAGAGACTAATTCAGTAAGTCAAGGTTAGGTCCCAGGAATTTCTATTTCTTTTGTTTGTTTGTTTGTTTGTTTTTTGTTTTGTTTGAATTTCTATTTCTTCAATATTCACTAAATTATTGTGAAACCCATCTAGGTTTAGAATTCCTGAGATAGAATAGCTAACAACCTTTCCAAACTAAGCATTCCCATGACTGTGTAGAATTTAGGATGTATGTAAACTTCTTGGTGGAGGGAGAAAAAAAAATCTTTACTTTTACTAATATTAACTGATATTCAGCATTTCCTTTAACTGTGAGTTTGGGTAACCAAACTCAAACATTAGCAGTGTCTATGGCTTTGCTGCACACAGACATCTCATATATTTTCATTCTATATTAACATCATGTTATAAATCATGGCATTTCAGATTATGAAACACCCCGATGATATTTCAGATATCTTGAAATAACATTAATACTCATCATTACTTGGAAATTATGGTAACTTTTGGAAGTATCCCTAAGTCTAATTATATAATACATTAATAAAAATATATATTATATCATAAACTACTATTCTAACATTTTTATAATTGCATTTTAATAAAATTAGTTTCATTTACTATCTTCTGTATTTTCTTTTCTTTTTTAATTCTCTTTTTAAAAAGGTTTTATTTGTTCATAAGAGACACAGAGAGTGGCAGAGACATAGGCAGAGGGAGAAATAGGCTCCCCCCACAAGGAGTCCGATGTGGGACTCGATCCCCAATCCCAGGGTCATGCCCTGAGCCGAAGGCAGATGCTCAACCGCTGAGCCACCCAGGCATCCCTATTTTCTTAATTTAAAAGCACTTTTTCTAGAAGGGGCTCATAGTATAAAACAATTAAGCACTTTCATGGTAAGTCTTCCTGATTTGAAGTGTGATAGTTCCCATAACTGCAGACACACCTATATTTAAATGAAAGCAGAGGGGAAGACTAGCCTAAAATACAAATAGTGACTGGTCTTGGGTCATCTAAGGTATTCCTGGTGAACAACGTCCTTCTGTTCAATCAGATTGGCAAGGGAATTTGTTTAGTTGTTTGAACCAAGCTGACAGGTTCAAGGTAATAAGCTTGGGTCTTGAGATGTGCAATGAACAAGCTGAGCAATCCCATATCACACAAGTGCTGATTGTTACACATATCAGCACCTGATGGAACTCCTTCCTCTACTATTTCAAGAACAGGAAAATGAAACAAACAAAAATAAATAAAACACAGCCAAGGTGGTGAACTGAGTTGAGGCACAAGTTTGTAAAAGTAGCAAATATTATGGAATACACACAAGTACATCTCCCACGTGGAAATACACGTTCAACATTAAACTGTAAATGTGAAGTGCTATGGAAGAATGGCCAAATAATTTATATATTCTCTTTTATGCTACTGTATTTAAAGTTCTGGTCATAACAGAGGCACTTGGGTGGCTCAGTTGGTTAATTGGCTGCCTTTGGCTCAGGTCCCATGGTCCTGGGGTCATTCCAGCATCATCAGGGCTCCCTGCTCAGTGGGAAGTCTGCTTGCCCCCACCACCCCTCTGCTGGTATAAGAAGGTTTAATGTAAAATTCCCTCTGTCTCTCCTTCCCTCCCCCACTTGTTCTCTCTCTCTTTCTCTCTCAAATAAATAAATAAAATCTTTTAAAAAAAGTATTGGTCGTAGTAGAATGAAGAAGCCCTGAGGTTTTTTTTTTGTTTGTTTGTTTGTTTTTTGCTGTTGCTGCTGTTTTATTTGGCTATGAAAGATGTTAATTGCCTTTGGAAAAAATCCCCATTGGAAATTAACAAAGATTGGTCAAAGTGAAGTCATAATTCCTATGTTTTAGAAAAGTGCCATGTAAGAGGACATAAGAACATAAGGCTAAAAGTCTAGGCTTTAGCTTGAGAGAGATGTAGACTCCAGTACTTCCCAGCGAAGTGACCCTGAGCCAGCTGCTTACCTTCATGAGAATGATTGTTCATCCATAAGGCAAGATCCTGCCCACTACATTGGCTCTTGTAATGACTAAATGGTATGTGGCCAGGGAGAACAGACTGAGAAAATTTGATGGGAGAAGGGGTTCTCAAAATTGATCAAAATCAAAGGATTCCATACAAGAGAAGATAGATCGATGGAGGAAGAGAGGGATAGATGGCCACGTAGCTCTATGCGTGGCAAAGCAAGCAGAGAGAGATTGTAGAAAATAGGTATAAGAAGGTTTAATGTAAAATTCTTCCAATTTTCCAGTATAATGAAAAGCTTTCTAAATACAGTGTTGGGGGAAAAAATCTAGAGGGTTTTCTATAGTATTGAGTGGCCTTTGGAAATGTCAGTAGTGCCCTGGAGCCCAGGAAATAAGGAACAATTGCCTCACATTTTGCTGTGTAGTTGGGTTTCAGGACCTGGTATAGAGGAGACACATTTGGGCAAGTCCAAGTAACTCTGTCTCCACACACTTTGAACTGGAAAAATTCAGTTAGCCTGCCTTATCGTCATTTTCATCGTTCCCAAACAGTGAAAACTATGCCTATCTCTTAGGACTGAAATCAAAGTATCTGGCATCTATGATTAGGAAATCACAATGAGTACTATTCTTATTATCAGTGTCAAAAAACAAAACCCCTTAAAATTCATCTAACAGTTCATTCTACAGACGGACAAGCAGATGCTCAGAGAGGACACATGATTTTCCCAAGTCACAAGCTGATTAGTCATAGAAGCAGAATTTGATTTCAGATCTTCTGTGTTCCAGCCCAGTAATCTGTCTTTTGAATCACTCGTTCCATCTTATAAAATTACATGAACTAACTCCATGGCAATCAAGTATCATCTATAATTCCTATGCAAAAGAACAAATGCCCAGTAAGCGATAATCCAAGGCTGGAATGGTGGAGTTCTCTCCACCACTGGCTTGGCTGACCTGTGTTCAGTCCTTGGGCAATCCCAGATTCCATAGGATCAAAAGACTTTGGGACAGCCAGCTTTGAGTCCTCAGAGATCTTGGGCCTAAGAGGTAGCATGGTTTATCAGTTTGGGCACTGTGGCATGCTGGCAAGGCATGTGGCAACTTCACGGGTATAGCAGCAGTCCTTTAGCAAATCCCTCCTTGTCCTGTCTCGTTTGAGCAGACCAGGGCAAAGAAGCAGCTCCTCCTGGAATATGACTGGGGTCCTTAGGCCTGCCTGTTCCTACGTATGTCCCCCCATGTTGGGAATTCCAAATTCTTGCTAAATTTGCAGAAGGGAAATCAGAGAACTTGAATCCCTTTGCAACCACATGACTGTTTAGCAACTTTATGACAAGGGCTCAGAGGTTGGAGAAAACAGCTTCTAATGTCTGAGTCATTTTCCTTTCTCTGGTCTGCTCACACTGGGACATTTCTCTGGCCTTATCTAACATATGTACAGATTGTGCTGGTCTTTGAGAAAATTAATCTATAAAGATTTCTTTTTTAATGTTCAGTAAGGAATTCTCCTAGCTATATGATTCTGGGCTTCCTTATCAGCTGCCATGAAACTTGAGGATTGCAGACCCTAAAGAATCTAAAGTAGTAAAATATTTTCCATGGAGAAGTTAGAGTGGTATATAAAACTGTGAAATGTGAAGTCTGGATATTATTGCTCTTATGGAAATGTTAAGCTACATAAGATTTTCGGGTGTCTTTTCTGCCATCAGAAAAATCTCGAACTGGCTGGCAATAAGCCCGTAGACACTTTGCAGAGAGAGGCAAAGATACAGGCAGAGGGAGAAGCAGGCTCCTCAAGGGGAGCCTGATGAGGGACTTAATCCCAGGACTCCAGGATCACGCCCTGAGCTGAAGGCAGACGCTCAACCACACTGAGTCACCCAGGTGTCCTTAGAAGCATTCTTAAAAAAAAAAAAAATTATTGAGATATAACCTATATGCCATTGCTATGGCTCTCATTTCAATGGTACCATTTAGCAATTTCTGGTTGACTTACAGAGTTGTGCAACTATCACCCCAGTCCAATTTTAGAACCTTTCCATCACACCAAAGAAATTCCTCCTATCCATTAGGCAGACACTCCCCATTCCCACTCCTAGTCCCTGGCAACCAGTAATCTACTTTCTTTCTCTATAAATGTCCCTTTCCTAGAAATTGCATACAAATGGTAAATGGGTTCTTAAGAACAGATAATCATATCTCTGTTATTCATAAATTCATTCAACTACTTAACAATATGTATTATGCATGCTAGTTGCTTGTCCTAAAGCAAGTAAAAGAGTCTAGCTCCTGTCCAGATAGAAAGGCAGGAAGTTAACTAAAACCAAGAAGTTTATGGTCTGTGAAAGGGAAGGCCCAAGGCTCTCTGAGAAAACTTATCTGGAGTTCATCAAGTAGTCTGGAGAAGTCAAAGGAGGCTTCTTGGAGGGAGTGGCATGTGAATAAAAACCCGAAGGGTAGGCTGGAGGTAAGCAGGAGAGTCAGGAGAGAATTCTGCAGGCCAGCCATAGGGGATGTGTGTTAAATTTGAGGGACCAAAGCAGGTTTGGCAAGGCTGAAATATAATGTATGTGAAGGAGCAAGGAAGGCCCGGAGACATGGTGACCATGGGGAGCGGCCTTGGAGGGTGCGTACAGCCAGGTCACAATTGGCCATGGTGTTCTAAAGGCAATGAGAAGCCTCTGAGGAGCTTTAGGTAGGGCTGGATGTGACATCGCAAACAGACTGAAGCTTGGCAAGAATTGAGATGGGAAGATCAGTGAGCAAAGTGCTGGAGTCACCCAAGCAAGAGATGCCACTGGGAGGCAGCATAGCCACGTGGTTAAAAGCTTCTGATTTTTCCAAAGAAGACTTACAAATGGGCAACATTTTTTCGGGGTGCAGGGAGAGAATTAATAAGGAGTCGGGGTACACAATTATGAAGGCTGGCAAATCCAAAATCTGCATAGCCAGTGTCCAGTTCAAGTCCACAAGGTAGCAAACTGTTAGAGTACCAGGAAGAGTGGATGTCTCAGTTAAAAGGCCATCAGGCAGGAGAATTCTTTCTTACTTGATGGAAAGCCACCCTTTTCTTCTATTCAGACCTTCAATTGATTGAATGAGGCCCACCCACATTATAGAAGGCAATTGGCTTACTCAGTTTATAAATTTAAATGTTAATTTCTTTCAATAATACCTTCACAGGAAGACCTAAAATAATGTTTAGAAATAATAAAATTCCTGGGCACCCCATGGCCCAGTCAAATTGGCAGATAAAATTAATCATCACCTGGTTTAATAGGAAAGTGGTAGGTAAGGGTGCCATTTTATAAAGGAGAGTCAGGGAAGATATCTCCAAGGAGAGGCCATTTGAATAGTGACCTAAATGAAGTATAAACAAGATGCTGTGGTTGTGGTGACCCACTTGGTGGGTCATTTGAGGTGGAGGGAATAATGAGTATCTAGGACCAGTCCAGAACCTCTGAGCTGAGGTGAGAAGCCACTATGGCTGGAGCAGGAAGCCAGTTGGTGGGTGGGGGAAGGGTGCATCAGGGAAGACACTGAGGTTGGAGAGGTGGTCAGCACCAGGTTCATGTGAACTTTGTAGGCCACAGCGAAAATTGGGCATTTCATTTTAAGAGTCATGGAAAACTATTGCGGAGTTTTAAGCACATCTCTCTGGCTACTGTACTGAGAATAGGTTGTAGAGGGGCAAGCGTGGAAGCAGGGACCCCAGTATCTGAGGTTATTGCTATAATTAGACTAGAGATGATAGTATCTGGGGCTGTATTGAAGGCTATGAGAAGCAGTCAGATTATGGACATACTTCGGAGGGAGAGCAGAGGACCTGGTGGTAGAATGAATGGATATATTAATAGACACATTAATAGAAAATAGACAAATGCTCAGGATGTGCCCCATCAACCCTTTTTACAGACCTCCATTATGCCTGATGACAATTCAGCTTTCACAGAGGGAATCCTTTTGCTGGCTGGGGTGGACTCTGTCAGGTGATTATTTTTCTGAATGGCTGTGGATGTGCTCACTCTTCTAGAAAAGTTGCTCTTGCTTTATTCACCACTATATGCTTCTGTCTGTTTGCCAGGAAAGCTATCTCTGCACGTGCTGCCTTCACTATATCTTCGTAGCTCAGCTTTGCTGTGCAAGAGCTTCTTGGCTAACTATCATAGACTTGTTTGTTTGGTTTTGTCTTATTTTTCTGAAGCCCTACAATGTTATTGAGGTATAATTCACATATATCAAATGCACAGAGCTTAGGTAAACAGTTTAATGCATATACCTGTGAAATCTAAACCATAAACAGGATTAGAACATTCCCATTGCCCAAGAAATTCTCCCCATGCCCACTTCCATTCCATCTGTAGCACTCTGGTCCCCACCAACCAGTTCTGATACCTGTCACCATAAAGTAGTTTGGCGTAGTCAACTTCATATAAGGAAACCATTAGTATGCCTTCTTTTGTGTCTGGCTTCTTTCATTCAACATGATGTATTTGAGATTCATCTATGTTATTGATTGTGTCAGTAGTTTGTTCCCTGAATGAATATAGCATAATTTGTTTATTAATTCACCACTTGGTGGACATTTGAGTGGTTTAAAGTTTGAGGTCATTATAATTAAACTGTAGTGAAGCATTATTCACAGCAGCCAAGATGTGGAAATAACCTGAATGTCCACTGACAGATGAATGGATAAAGAAGATGTGGTGTATACACACAATGGAGTACTATTAAGCCTTACAAAGGAAGGAGATCCTTTGATATGGGACAACATGGCTGAATCTGGAGGATACTATCCTAAATAAAATAGGCCATCACAAAAGGAAAAATACTGCATGATTCCACTTATATGAAGTATCTAAACTAGCCAAACTCATAGAAGCAGAGCATAGAATGGTGACTGCCAGGAACTGGGGAGACAGGGAAATTGAGAGTTACTATTCAATGGGAAAAAAGTTGGAGTATGCATGGTGAATAAGTTCCAGAGACCTTCTGTACAACATTGTGCCTCTGCTTACCCATACTTTGTTTTACACTTAAAATTTTCCTAAAATCATAGATCTGATGTTAAATGTTTTTACCATAATAAAAAAATTGCGGTGAACATAGGGTACAGGACTTATTATTTACACATATTTTCGTTTCTCTTTGGTAAATATCTAGGAATAGAATTGCTTGGTCACTGGGAAGTTGTATGTTAAATTTATTAGAGTTTTGTTTCAATTTAGCTTTCACGTGTGGGAAGGCACACAGGACATCCACTTAGGACCTTCCTCATCAGACCTCAGAAGGAAAACAGTCCACGAGGATAATGATAAAGACACAAATCATGATGAAGAGGAAGAGCAGAGGAACATGATAATGGTGATGTTTTTATAGTACTTGCCATGGATGGTTTTCTATGTATTAATTTATTAAATCCTTACCATAACACCGAGAGGTGGGTATTGTTTATCCTCATCTTATAGTTGAGGAAACTGAGGCTGGGAGATCTTAATCGATGTTCTCAAAGTGATTCAAACTCAAATTGAAAAAGCCCATGTTTTTCAACTAATTGTACCACCTCATAAAAGGGGTGCTGTGGACATCATCTTTCACATTCACATTCTGACCATCCTTTCTTGAGTCTTCTTTGTGTCCAGTTTGCTTGGCACCTGCTCTCTGATGTCAGAAGTGCTGATTTCATGTCTGCCTGCCTTCAAGGTTTCTTAGATTAGTTTGTTTGCCATCTCCAATCCCCTTCTGCCCCTGTTTCTTCCCCTGCCTTATCCCTACCCACTGTGCCCCACCCCTTCATCATCACCACACCTCCACCACCACAGCCCATTATAATTTACCTAAAGCCCATAAGCATGCACTCTTGAACCAACTTTTCTCAGTGGTTAAAAGGATCTTTCCTAAAAACTGCTTAATTGCTCTCCCAAATATTTTGTTGTTTTTGTGAAGAATTGTGCTCAGAATCATTATTATAATGAAAGTGCTTGACTCAATGTCCTGCTGATACAGACATGCCATTTTTGTGGGTACCTTTCTTCCATTTGATGGGGATTTCAAATAAACTCATTAAAAGTAGATTGTTATGACTTCATTTTACATTTTTCTTCTAGAAATATCTAATTAAATTAAGATAATTAACCCACATCTTGAGTTCTGATTTTTCAGCAATAAACTCCTACCTTGTAACAATACATTTAGGTAGTCATTTTCATTTACTTTAAATTAATCTTCATTAATTTAAGTTAGATTGGGCAGAAGGAAGTAGGAAATACAGCCATTAAGTAGGAACTAGGCTAATGAATGGGAATTCTCTCTATATATATTTTTCGAATTCTCTATATTTTTGGACAGAACCTCAAATCCAACTTCATATAAATTTCATATATTTCATAACTCCAATATCATGGGTAAAATAACAAATTCAGGCCATTTGTGGAGATACTTTTTCTTTAAAAATTGAAATTAATTTGTACAAACAATTATCTTTTGAGATATCTCCATAAGATATAGGCACAGTTTAAATTATTTATAATTCATGCTCACTGAAATTTAAGATATGATTTCTGTGAAGGCAAGGCTCTAATGTTCAACTTGCTAGAAAGTGGGTGCCCTCTTGTGGACTGTAGAACACCAAGGAAAGATTTCAGTTCTGAAGTCCTAAGTAGTCTAAACCTGTTAGATAGCCTTCATTCACCAAAGTACACACTGAATCCTTAGCACTGAATTATAAAACTAAATAAAACTTGGAAAGCAGATGGTTAAGCCTATTCAAGACATTATAGAACCTTAGAATTTGAGGGATAACATCATTTTACAGATAAGGAAACCAAAGCTCAAAGAAGTTGAGTGACTTGTCCTCAAACCATAAAACATCACACCCTGAGGTCCTGACAAGAATTGAAGACCCTTCATGAAAACAGTGTTAACATGCTGAGTAACCACATGGAAATATGCATCAAGAGAAACACATATACACAGTATGGAAAACATAAAAACTTTTATTAATACTCTGCTGTTCTGCATTCCTTAAACATGCTTGAAGTTTCCCACTCCACATAGAGTAGATTGGGGGGGAAGCAGGTTAGGAGGGGACACAGTCGTGGAAGGGAATGGTAATACTCACCTGAGGTGGGATGGACGGTCTTGGGTTGGGTGGGAAGTGGATGGTTTTGAGAGTTGATTATGAGGATGAATCCACAGACTTACTGAGATTAATTGTTGGAAGAGAGAAAAGGCAGGGAGGGATGGTTCCTAAGTTTCTGGTTTGGGGCCATTGTGTGGATGATAATCAAGAAGTCGGCTCGAATGAACATTAGCTTGAAATGATGGCCAAAAAAGTTAATGGTTGGGTTGTCTACATTTTTCTGTAGGATTAAACCACACTATATGAAACCTTTTGTGAAAGTGTGTGTCGACAAGGATATTTAATTGATAACAAGAAGATCAGAGATGGAGATAGAGAAAGTCTATACCTGGCTTGCAAGTGTTGATGAGACTAAAAAAATAAAAAAAATACATAAAAATAAAAAAATCAAGGTTATAACAGAAGGCTTGTTCTTCTTTTTTATTTTTCTTGGTAACTTTCATTATACCCCCATTTCAAGATGAAATTAGAATTTAGTAGCTCTAAATTACATAATAATTATGCTTAGTTTTTATTATGATTATTGATTCAAACCTTCTTTTTTGATGTTTATAACATCACAGCATTGGGGAGCAACTGGTTTCACCCCATTGGTCTTCTTTTCCATAATCTTGATACTTAGACAAAGGCAGTATTCTGAACATTTCAGGTGGGTTATACCTTTGGAGAAGGGCTACATGTCAGATTCCTTGCTTAAAATGTTATGCTTTCTAGGGGTTTCAGAATTTTATAGGAGGTTCCAAAAAGAGGGAGAAGACTTTGGTATATTGGACAAAGATTGTTAAATGGTGGATTTTCAGGCATTGAGACACCTGATAAAGGACATGTCTTAGGGCTTAGAAGGGCCAAATACACTGTCTCAGATAACATTTGAAATCATCACCATTTTCCTCTCCTGGAGCAAAAGAGAAAAAGCAGATAAAACATGGACTGTGCCATCAGACAGAGGTGAATCTGAGAACTGGTTGTGGCTTACTGTATGACCTTGTACAAATTATTAACTTTCCTTGGTCAAAATTTTCTCATCGATAACGTAGATGATAGTGATGATACCCATGTGGTATTAGCCTTTTTGGGTGACTATAACAAAATGCTAAGATGGGGGCTTCAATAAGAGAAATCTGTTTTCTCACAGTTCTGGAAGCTGGAAAGATCAAGATGAAGGTGCCAGCAAATTTGATTTCTGGTGACAGCGTCCTTCCTAGATTGTGGATGGCTAATTTCTTGCTCTCTCTTCCCGTGACCTTTCCTCTATGCATGTATTCAGAAAGAGAGAGTGCTTCCCTGATATCTTTTCTAAGGATCAGGGCCTTGCCCTTATGATTTCACCTAGCCTTAATTATTTCTTTGGAGGCTCCATCTCCAAAAACAGCCACACTGGGGCTAGAGCTTCAACATTTGAATTTAAGGGTGATGGTGGTTGACACACACATTCCATCCATAACATACATCCGAGGGCTTGAGTGAAGATTAAGTGAAATGATGCTGCAAACTGGCTGTTCTCATTGCAGCACACAGATTATACAAGCTGACTTATTTTGTTCCTTAAGAGACCTGTCACATCTATTGTGTTCTTCCTACCTGTTAGCTCATTTGAAGAATTTATTACCGGAAACACATTTTGCCACTCTTGCTAAATGTATTATTACTCATATGATAGCACCTAACAGGGACAGGAAGAATGGACCTTGCTTTTCCCATATTATTTGTCCTAACATTCCTCACTTTTTAATTCCTTTTGTAAGCCACAAAACCATAGTGTAATTATTTTGTTTTCCTCTTTTTCTTTTCTTTTTTTTTTTTTTTTAAAGAAAAAAGTACTAACTTTGGGCTTTGTTCTTCTTTTTCTTTAGGTGTAAATTTAGATTATTTATTTAAGATGTATGTTGGTTCTCTAGGTAGGCCTTTATCATTCCAAACTTCCCTTTTAAAACTTCTTTTCCTTGGGCTGCTGGGTAGTTCAGTGGTTTGAGCGTCTGCCTTTGGCTCAGGGCGTAATCCCGGGGTGCCGGCATCGAGTCCCACGTCAGGCTCCCTGCATGGAGACTGCTTCTCCCTCTGCCTGTGTCTCTGTGTTTCTCATGAATAAATAAATAAAATCTTAAAAAAAAAAAAACAACCAACTGCTTTTGCTTTATCCTATGAATTTTTTAAGTTGTATTTCCATTTCCTTTCCTTTTTTTTTTTTTCTTTTAAATTCCTTTCTAGTCATTTTGGCCCCAAGGGATCTGTAAGAGTAATTCAAAACAATACTTCCTTAAAGACCAAAATTCGGAATAGTCTTTTGTGCCTGCTTTATAACCCTAAGTCTGAGATAATAATTGCTGGGCATTTTCGGAGTTTGTTTGTTTGTTTGTTTGTTTGTTTGTTTTTAGCCTAGGTAGTTTCATCAGTGTCCTCTGCAACCTGATAGACTCTAGCAACCCTTTATGTGCTAATAGTGGAATTTCTGGCAGTTTAACAAATGAAAACTTGTAACTCCACAGGATTTTTTTTTCTTTTCTTTTTTTTTTTTTAGAGAGAGAGAGAGAGAGAGAAATCAGGAGAGGAAGAGAAAGAATCTGAAGCAGGACAATGTAGGGCTTGATCTCACAACCTTGAGATCATGGCCTGAGCTGAAACCAAGAATCAGTCACTTACCTGACTTAGTATCTCAAGTGCCCCAGAATTCCATAGGATTTTCATAACACATGCAATTGAGAATCTTTTTTCAATTGTTAACATCCCATGATAGTCAACATTGTATGGCATTAAATATTTTTCTTGAATAGCTTTTAACGGAATTTCAACTGAAAGTCTCCTACTTAGTTCACCATTTAAAGCATGGTATACAACTCTGGGAAACGAATAGGGGTGGTGGAAAGGGAGGTGAGTGGGGGGTTGGGGTGACTGGATGATGGGCACTGAGGGGGGCACTTGATGGGATGATCACTGGGTGTTATGCTATATGTTGGCAAATTGAACTCCAATAAAAAGAAATTTTAAAAATAATAGTTTGGTATAGGAAAGAATGGCTTCAACAGTATTTGTTGTGATTTGATAACATTAAGTATATTGACTGTATTGAGCCATATTTGGGTGTTGTAAACTTTTTTTTAAGTTTTTTTTTTTAATTCCAGTTAGTTAACATATAGTGTTACATTAGTTTCAGGTGTACAATACAGTGATGTATGTATTTCTGTTTTTGCTTGTCTTAAGGTATTTTTTTATTTTCCCTTTGAGTTTTTTATTAACCTATTGATAACCTGGTAGCATGTTATTTCATCACATATTTGTGATTTTTTTTTCAGTTTTCTCTAGAAATTGATTTCTACTTTCATATCACTGTGGTTGGAAAAGGGACTTGATATGATTTCAGACTTTTTAAATTTATCGAGACTTGTGATCTATACTGGAGAACCTCCCATGTGCACTTGAGAAGAATGTGTATTCTGCTGACTTTGGATGGAATAATGTGCATTTTATCTATTAAGTCCATCTATTCTAATGTATCATTTAAAAAATTATTTATTCAGAGAGAGGGGCAGAGACACAGGCAGAGGAAGAAGGAGGCTCCATGCAGGAAGCCCAACGTGGGACTCGATCCCAGGTCTCCAGGATCACACCCAGGGCTGTAGGCGGCACTAAACAGCTGCGCCACCGGGGCTGCCATCTGATGTGTCATTTAAGGTCAGTGTTCACTTACTGATTTTCTAGATGATCTCATCCATTGATGTACATGGAGTACTAAAGTCCCCTATGATTATTGTATTGCTGTCACTTTCTCTCCCTTTATGTCTGTTGATATTTCCTTTATATGTTTAAGTGCTTCTATGATAGGTGCATACCTATTTACAAATATTATATCCCCTTGTTACACTGACCACATTATCATTATATAGTGCCCTTCTATAAATTTTTTACAATCTTCATTTTAAACTCTATTTTGCCTGGGATGCCTGGGTGACTCAAAGGTTGAGTGCCTGCCTTTGGCTCAGAACATGATCCCGGGTCCCAGGTATTGAATCTCACATCCGGCTCCCTGAGAGGAGCCTGTTTCTGCCTCCACCTGTGTCTCTGCCTCTCTCTGTGTGTCTCTCATGAATAAATAAACAAAATCTTTAAAAATAATAATAAAAAAAAGTCTATTTTGTCTGATATGTGTAATTTCCCTAGCTTTCTTTTCTTTTCCATTTGAATGGAACATCTTTCTCCATACCTTCAATTTTAGCCTGTGGGTGTCTTTACAGCTGAAGTACATCTCTTGTAGGCAGGACGTAGACAGATCTTGGATTTTTGTTTGTTTATCCATTCAGGTGTTTTCTGTCTTTGGAACAGAGAATTTAGTGCATTTACACTGAAAGTAAATATGGATAGGTATGTACTTATTGCCATTTTGTTCATTGTTTTTTGCCTGTGTTTTTTTTTTTTGTATTTTTTTTTAAATTTTTATTTATTTATGATAGTCACAGAGAGAGAAAGAGAGGGAGGCAGAGACACAGGCAGAGGGAGAAGCAGGCTCCATGCACCGGGAGCCCGATGTGGGATTCGATCCCGGGTCTCCAGGATCGCGCCCTGGGCCAAAGGCAGGCGCCAAACCGCTGCGCCACCCAGGGATCCCTTTTTGTATATTTTTTATTGGAGTTTGATTTGCCAACATATAGTATAACACCCAGTGCTTATCCCATCATGTACCCCACTCAGTGCCTGTCATCCAGCCACCCCAACCCCCTGCCCACCTCCCTTTCCACCACCCCTTGTTCTCGTCCCAGAGTTAGGAGTCTCTCATATTCGCTCACCCTCTCTGATGTTTCCACTCATTTTCTCTCCTTTCCCCTATAATCCCTTTCACTATTTTCTATGTTCCCTGTATGAGTGAAACCATACAATGTTTGTCCCTCTCTGATTGACTTACTTCACTCTGCATAATACCCTCCAGGTCCATCCACGTCAAAGCAAATGGTAGGTATTTATCGTTTTTAATGAAAGATCTAAATGTGAGGCAAGAATCCATAAAAATACTAGAGAAGAACGCAGGCAACAACCTTTTTGAACTCAGCCACAGCAACGTCTTCAAGATACATCTATGAAGGCAAGAGAAACAAAAGCAAAAATGAACTATTGGGAATTAATCAAGATAAAAAGCTTCTGCACAGCAAAAGAAACAGTCAACAAAACTAAAAGACAACCTACAGAGTGTTTGCAAATGACATCAGATAAAGAGCTAGTATCCAAGATCTATAAAGAACGTATTAAACTCAACAGCAAAGAAACAAATAATCTAATCATGAAATGGGCAGAAGACATGAACAGACATTTCACCAAAGAAGACCTACACATGGCCAATAAGCACATGAGAAAATGCTCCGCATCACTTGCCATCAAGGAAATACAAATCAAACCATAATGAGATACCACCTCACCCCAGTGAGAATGGTGAAAATTAACAAGATAGGAAACAACATATGTTGGAGAGGATATGGAGAAAGGGGAACCCTCTTGCACTGTTGGTGGGAATGTGAACTGGTACAGCCACTCTGGAAAACTGTGTGGGGGTTCCTCAAAGATTTAAAAATAGAGCAAACCTATGACCCAGCAATTGCACTACTGGGTATTTACCCCAAAGATACTGATGTAGTGAAAAACCAAGACATCTGCACCCCAATGTTTATAGCAGCAGTATCCACAATAGCCAAGCTGTGGAAGGAGCCTTGGTGTCCATCAAAAGATGAATGGATTTTTTGCCTGTTTTGTAGTTTCTCTGTTCTTTTCTTCTTCTCTTGTTCTCTTCCCTTGTGACTTGATGATTTCTTTACTGTTAGGCTTAGATTCCTTTCTTCTTATCTTTTGTATATCTACTATAGGTTTTTGTTAGTTGTTATTATGAGGCTCTCATTCTATGCATATGGCAATCTATTTTATTTTAAGTTGATAGCAGTTTAAATTAATGCATTCTAAAACTCTACGTTATTTCCCCCATTGTATGTTTTTAATGTCACATTTTACATCTTTATATTTTTTGTATCCCTTAGCTGATTATTGCATTTATATTTTTACTACTTTCACTTTTTAACCTTTATTTTAGCTTTATAAGTAATTAATCCACTACTTTTACTGTATATTTACCTTTGCCAGTGAGATTTATACTTTCATATGTTTTCTTATTACTAATTAATGTCCTTTCTTTTCAACTAAAGAAGTCCCTTTAACTTTTCTTATAAGGTTAGTTTAATGCTAATAAACTCCTTTAGCTTTTGCTTATCTGGAAAGCTCTATCTCTTCTTCAAATCTGGGTGTTAATCTTTCCAAGTAGAATATTCTCAGTTAGAAGTTTTTCCCTTTCAGCATTTTGAGTGCATTCTGCTATCTCCTCTGCCCTGCAAAATCTCTGCTGAAAACTGCTGATAGTCTTATGGGGCTTCTTTGTATGTAACAAGCTTTTTCTCTTGCTGATTTTAAGATTTTCTCTTTAATTTTTAGCATTTTAATATAATGTGTCCTGGTGTGAATTGTTTTGGATTCATCTTATTTGGAGCTTTCTGGCATTCCTGGATCTGGCTGTCTGTTTCCTTCCCAAATGATGGAAGTTTTCAGGCATTATTTCTTCAAATAAGCTTTCTATCCCTTTCTCTGTTGCTTCTCCTTCTGGGAACCCAATAATGCAAATGTTATTCTGTTAGATGTTTTCCTGTAGGTCTCTTAAGCTATCTTCACTATTTTAAATTCTTTTTTTCTTTCTGCTGCTCTATTTGGGTGAGTTCCACTGCCTTATGTTCTAGGTAACTTATCCTTTCTTCTGATTCATCCATCTGCTATTAAATATTTCAGTTTAATGGCAGTTACTGTATTCTTCAGCTCTGCATCTTCTGCTTGCTACTTTCTTATATTTTCTATCTTAGTTGAAGTTCTTACTGTATTTATCCATTTTTCTCTCAAGTTCAGTAAACATTTTTACTACCATTACTTTAAACTCTTTATCAGGTAAATTGCTAATTTCTGCTGCCTTATGGTTTTTTTCCCTGAGGTTTCATCTAATTCTTTCATTTGGAACATATTCCTATGCCTCATTTTTCTACTCTCCCTGTGTTTATTTCTATGTATTGGAAAAAACATCTATTTCTCTTATTCTTCAAGGAGTGGCCTTGTATAGGAGATGAGACTTAATCTTTCAACTTTGCCCTAGCTCTTTGTGGTGTCTTAAACCTTTGGATTGCCCAAGCAGCTTGATTTATTCTTGATAGATCCCAGTTGTTAAAGGTGTGCCAGGACCTATCAATTTTTCAAAGGGGAGGGCAAGGTGTAACTCAGTCAGCATTTAGTTTCAGGTTGATTGGAAGCCAGACTTTAGCAGAAGCTTTTAAAGTATGCAAATGTATATAGTCCTGTGGGACTGCAGTGGTAACCCCTGCTGGCCTCAAGAGCAGAGATCTGGGGACATCCCCTGGGTGAAAAGCTCCTTTCTGGGAGATATCAGGAGCTATAGCAATACCAAGGGAGAGCACAGACATGGCATTTTCCAGCCATTTCCCTGAGAGCTCCTCCATAAACTAGATACCTGGAAAACTTGAATTCTACCTCTTAGGCTGAAGCTCAAAGACAAATAAATAGGCCTTTTTCATAGAAAATGGGATGTATTTTTTGTCTGCTGCTTATGTAGTTCCCTGGCAAAAACTCTCTCTCTAATTACAGTGACAGACCCTTGGGACCCAGGCTCTTGACCACCAAAGCCAGGCAATCAAGGATCATCTCCTGTGTGGGCTGCATGTGCCCACCATCTTTAGCAGGGCTAGGGCCCACACACTGGCACTGTCAAGGTAGAGGAACAGCACAAAAATGATGCCTGCCAGTGCCCACATCCCTGAAGAGAGTATCAACAGGTCTCTGCTCTTCTGGAAGATGCTTTAAGATCAGCAAGTCAGGACACCTGTCCCAGTTGAACATCTGCCTTTGGCTTAGGTAGTGATCCTGGGATCCTAGGATCGAGTTCCATATCAGGCTCTCTGCAAAAAGGCTGCTTCTCTCTCTGCCTATGTCTCTGCCTCTCTCTCTATGTCTCTCATGAATAAATAAATAAAATCTAAAAAAAAAAAAACATCAGCAAGTCAATCTTTTTCACACAGAGTCTGGGTACTTGTCAAAATGCTGTTTTTGCACTAGTCTCTGGAATGAGTGAGTCTGAATGCAAATGCTTTAAGAAATTTATCTCCTGAACATGAGCTCCCCATTTGTTTTCAAAGCTATACATTTTGGGGGGCTCATCCCTCCAGTGCAGGTCCTAAGGGTTGGGGTGCCTGATGTGGGGCATGAACCCCCCTTCAGTTCTCAAGGAGAAGCTCTGAATTTATGAGACCCCTCCTGATTGTGGGTTGCTATACTGTGGGTGGGGTTTGGGGTGAGACCATGTCTCTGCCACTCCTACCCATCTGGATGTAGCCCTTTTACTAATTGTTGTGAGCAGCTGTTCCACTAGTTTTTAGGTTCTTTCAGAAGGAATTGATCCATACGTAGTTGTAGATTCAGTGTATCTACAGGAGGAGGTAAGTTCAAAATCTTCCTATGATGCCTTGAAAATTCCTATCCTGTTTCCCTCTTAAAGAGTTAATTCTGCAATTTTAGGATCTTTGGCTAAAGGACTTCAAACCATCTTCACCTTTGGGACATGCTTTCAGAGAGTGGGGGAATAAGAGATCATTTTAAAATTACATTCCTTTAAAAAAAATAAGACAACTCAATACATTTAATTCACAATTCTACTTGTTTGAATTTGTTCTAAGGCAATAACCCAAAGTACATAAAATTGTAAATGCAAAGATAATTACTGTAGCATTGATTGTGATAAGCAAAATCAACCAAAAATAACCTCTATATCCACTACTTGGTAAGTTAAATCAAGTATATCCATTCAGTGGAATTTTATGTAGCCCCTGAAAAGCATGTTGTTAAAAAATTTCTACTGATGTGGAGAAGCATTTATTATGGAGAAAATTCTAGGACATATACCAAGATGCTAACAGTGATTATTTGGGGGTACTGAGATTTCCTACATTGTTTTTGAGTGTTTTGTATTGAATAACTAGTAAGTTTATAAAATAAGCAATTAAGTTTATAACTATAAATTAAATTTATAAGAAAACCAAATAAACATTATTTTTAAAAAGCCAAGGCATCTGAGAACCCACAATTTTCTTGGCAGGGTTGTGCATTGGTGGGAGCCTATTGAAAGAAGATTGAGCACTTATCAACATTCTAAAGAAGGGTAATTTAGGAAAAATAGATGACATTCTAACTCATGGTTTCCTTGAAAGACCTATATCCAAAATTTAAGTGAATAAAAATTTATATTATTATAAAATATACATATAGAAATAAATGTTTTTTAAAAATGAAAGGTAACTGACTTCATGTCAAAAGTGTGATTTGTGGTTATTTTTCCCCTCTTTTTAATGTATTTTTAAATTTTAAATATTAAATACTCCATAATGGGCATATTTTACACTCTATTTTTTTCCTGACCCAGTAAATGAAGAGCCTGAACTCTTCAGGAAAAGCTAAGGACCTTGGGGACAAAAATGTATATTCTTCTTGGTCTCCTCAGCATCCACCCTGGACCCAAGTACATGTTGGTAACTGTATCAAATACCAGCTGAAATGGTTACTATATCAAGCTGGATTCCTGTGCTACTCACATTCCTTCTTAGTGTGCAGAATTGCAAAGTCACATATTAAACTGTCCAGTAAATAAAATTAAAAAATGAATAGCATTAACTATGCCTTTCAGAATTGAGAAGAGAACATTTCTGTTTCTTCAGGAAAACAGTTGGCAGTAAAGAAATAAATCCCTGGATGAGAATCAAGAGCTTTTCTAAATATACAGCCAACCATCAATTGCTTATTTGGTTTTGTGACCAGGATCCATGGATCCACCCTCAGCATTTGTCTCTCATCCAGCCAAACAAAGGATGTGGACTTGTTAATCATGTAGGATGGGTGGTGATGGGGAAAAAGCTTCAGAGCATATTGTTTCCATTGGCTCAGCCACTTGATGGTCCAAATCCAAAGCAGATGGTTGGGTCTTCTCTAAAACATGTGGTTCCAGGGCCATGAAGCCCTGTCTGAGCCTCAGAGGCTGCCCTTCTTACAAGAAGATCAGAACCCAAGCTGTTATGAAACCTATGAAATTGTTACACTATATGTTGGCAAATCGAACTCCAATAAAAAATATACAAAAAAATTCATTCAAGGTCTCTGACATGGAGATAGCATAGTCCTCGGTACAGAAGCAATTAACAGTTAAAGTACATCTTTACGAAGCATTTGATACAGAGTAAAGCATTTATCCATATTTAAAATTCTCTTGACTTAGTATAAAAGAGGCAAAACAAGTCTCACTAGCCCCATATTATAAAAGAATAAACCAAAACATAGATGGAGTATTTTGCCCAACGTTACCGGTACATTCATGGAAGAGGTGGAATGTGAACCCCAGGTTTCCTGATTTCTTTTTAAGTCGCTTTTATTGAGATACAATTTACATGCAACAAAATCTACCAATTTTAAGGGTACAATCTCTTGATTTTTGACAATTTATACAGTTATATAATCACCAACATGGGATACAAAATATTTTCATTTTTCCATGTTTCTTTTTGTCCTTGGTCACCAGTCTCCTTCTACTTCCACACTTTGGTCCCTGGCAACTGACAAATTAGTTCTATTACTATAGTTGTGCCTTTTCTGGCATTTGATATAAATGGAATCATACAGCATATGGTCTTGTATCTGACTTTGAAGACTTTGCATAACACTTCTGAGATTGATTCCTGTTACTGTGTGTGCCTGTAGTCCAACTGTTTTTTATTGCTTAGTAGTATTCCATAGTGACAGTATTTTTATTGTGCATTCTATTTTATTCTAGTAGAATTCTGATGTCAGATATGAATACATCACAATTTGTTCATCTATTTACCTTTGATCCATCTTTACTTTGGGATCTACTAAAATGCTGAGAGATGCTTGCCCCCTACCCACGATGTTCACTTCCATCTAAGCTCCACGAGAACAAGAAGAATGTCTGTCTGATTTATGGCTGTTTTCCCAAATACCAACACAATGCCTGGCACTAAGACAATGCCTGATGTGCTCAATAAAAAATTTGTGGTTGAATGCATGGATGGACAAATGAATGAATAAATGAACACAATATGGCAGTCTGGCTAATCAACTGAGGAGGGAGACTGCCCTGGAAAGAGAACCATATCATTAAACTCATTTTGATAGTTTCAGATTCTGGGTACTATCTACAACCTTTCTGAGTTCACTTCTTCTAAAATGGGGACAATAATTCTTATCTTATAAGATTGTTATGAGACTTTAATGCAATGGTTTATGTAAAGCATCTTACACAGGGCCTTCCAGGTCTTAAGTGCCTAATAGTTTATCTGGGTTAATAGTTTATCATAATAATTGCTATTTGGATAAGATGAAATGTGTTCAAGGTAGGAAACTTTGTAGGCAGTTAGCAAACTACTCTTCCCAGAAATTCTACTGAAAAACCCAAGGTGTGGCTAATGTTTCTCCTTTCCTGTTATGTAGACACTTAGCCCATCCATTCACAGACTTCAGTGGCTAGCATCCTTGCTTGCATGTTTATGTAGAGCTGTCTTCATGTGTATTTTGCAAAGTGGCTGTCATAATAGTCTTCCCATTCTCACCATTGATAATTAGAAGATGAATTTCTGTTTACAAATTTAATTCAGCACATGAATGCGAGCAAACTTGCTGCTCATTCAGGAATACTTCTTAGCTAATCTACTTACTTTGACTAATTACCTTTAGAATTTCCAATAATGCCCCAAACACCAAACCGCTAAGCCACCCAGGGATCCCCCTAATGCCCCAAACAAATGCCCTCCCATTACCTTCCCCCTGTGCTAACTCAGATTCCTATTAAGGTGTCAGATAATGCAACTGGCCCTGAATAAAGCTGTTTGGCCACTTGTATGAAAGAATCTGCTGTCCCCAAAACAATTTTGTGGTTTTCAAGGGGGAAATGAGATTAGAATTCCCATTTGTTTCCTAAGAGGGTTAGCTTTTTTGTTCTCTGGATTGAGTTACACGTGTGACTTACCATCATCTTGCTTCCATTAAATGACCTCAAAACTGAACGCATTCTCCCAGGACAAAGAAAAATCCCCAAACCAAGCTACACCCATCCGTTCTCCAATATCATCTATTTCTGAAGAATTTCATCTGTCTATGCTTGCTTCACCCCAGCCTGTAGCTTTGGCATTATTCTCTATGACTAACATTGTCTTCCTCCTTCAAACACTTTGGAGTCGAAGAATCCTCAGATGACCAGGAAGGTCTTTGTAGCTAATAATTAAGTGTCCCTTTTGCAATTTAAGCTTGCTTCTTTGTACCCTAACTTCAGGGACAATAGTGTTGAAATAAATTTCCAAGTCTAATGGAGACACTCTTGTCCAGGGTGCCATATCAGTAAATTGAACTTCTGTGATCCTGTAAGCACTCCACTTGACCAGAAATGCAGTATATGCAGTCAGCCAATCCCCAAACGCCAAGCCAGCTGGGGGCTCTATACTTATTTATTTGCTCCTTGATCTCTCTAAATAAGGTCAGATATGCCACCCTAGTTGATCATGCCATTTCTGTGTTGCTGCTTCTAATGCTTTGTACAATTCGCTCTTGCCCCAAATCTCTTGGGAAGAGCACTCCACTGCTTATGAGGTGCAGTGTCCTCCCAATCTGTGGACTGTTTTCCCTTGGATAGAAGACATCAAACTTATTGCCCAGTTGTTTTAGTTTTGTCATTTGACAGTAGAAAACAGACCTCTTTCTCTTTTGAATCACATTTCCTTTCAAAGGAAAGCCCATTCCCAACTGTGTCTTCCCTTTACTCAACAATTGCCATGTGTTTGGTCTTCCTCCCAGATGCCATGGTCTACCTTGGCTTCTTGGGCAGCAATGACCCTTATAATTAGCAGAGGTTATAGGCTTTTCCTAAAATCAGGGAGTAATCCTGTAGCTCTCCACTGAGTCTGTTTCAACTGCAAGTACTGTATGACGGTTCAATAAATCGGAAAAGAATTGGCAAACAGTGAAGTAAGCCTTTTGCCTGATTCTTCTTCACAGCATGAAATACGGACGACCATGTGCTCTTTAGGTCCTGTAGAGGTGGAAAAGCTGAAAGCATGCCCATTTAATGCCCACCTAGACATGGAGGGTAACTTATCAAGGATCTCAGTACCCGGGAGAGTAGGAAGTCTCTGCTTGGCTCTTCAGTGGAGGTCACTGGAATTGGTCTTGGTGCAAAATGGAGTTGCCAGTAAAGGTCAGTGGGTCGCACATTTTCCATGTAGGATTCGCCCTCATGTTTATTAAAAATGTGAATATTCAAGCTGCAACCCAGAGAGGCTGTTCCTGGAGGTGCTCTGAAGTAGATTTCTGCCTAATTCTTAATGTCTTCTATGTACCCAGTAGGAAACTAAAGGCTGCTATGATCTCTTGATTTTCTTATAAAAAGGGAATTGAGGGTAAGTAAGCTAATCTACTAAGCATTATCAGAGTGGAAGCATCTGGTTAACATCAATTCCCTAGAGCCCTGTTTATCATGGTGTATTCCATAGACTACCTGCATTGGAATCATGAAACTGCTTATTGAAAACGTAGATTCCTGGCTCTTATCCCTGACGTGAATTAGAATGTCCAAATTCCAGGCCCAAGAATCTGTACTTTAACACACTTCCCCAGGGATTTCAAAAGACATTATTGCTTGAGAAATGTTTTCCTATGGTCTAAGTCTTCTCAGTAAATGATAGGAGATGGACGCTATGAGATACGGGTCCTGCATGTTACCGCTTGGTGTGGTGGAGGCCTCATCCCTGATCCCTGGGCTGCTGAGGCTAGTCGTAGGTAGAGAAAACTGCCTCTCACATGGTATTTTAGGAGCATTGCCAGAAGCTGTGTGGCTTTGGGCAGCTTTCCTAATCTTTCTGTGTCAGTTTCTCAATCTTTAAAACGGGCATAATAATAGAGCCTGCTTCATAGAATTGTTGTGAGGATTAAATGAATAATTATGCTTTAAATCCTCAGAACAGTGTCTGGCCCACAGCAAAAACTATGAATGTGTCGGTTGCTGCTGCTGCTATTTCTGTTATAATTGTTACCCCAGTCTCCACCGTCTGGGGTGTCCATTCTCTAAAACCCAGGAGTCACCAAACTATGGCCCTTTACCTACCTGTTTTTGTAAATAAAGTTTTATTAGAATGCAGTCATGCTAATTCCTTTATGTTAATATATTTGGCTGCTCTTCTGCTAGTAACAGAGAGTGAAATGGTTGCTACAAGGACCATATGACCCACAAAGCCTAAAATATTTACTCCTTGACCCTCTTTAGAAAAAGTTTGCTAAATCTTGCTCTAAATGCTTCTGGGCCTCTGTTAAATGTTGATCACCTGGAGGAACAGCAAAGGGAATAGTGTCAGAGGTTAGCTGATAGTCTGATAGCCTGTTCAGAGCAAGTCCTGTGGGTGAAGCAAAAAAGTGGCAAGTAGACAAAGCAGAGGGCAGAGAACATCCCTGAGAAGAGCTCGGAGGGATAGGCTTTTCCCAGTCCGGAAGAGGTCCTGGCCTCAGCTTTTATGAAGCTGGAGCCTGTCTGACCACAGGAGAGGGCTTTCCTTTTCCCGCCCACCAATGGCTTTTCTCTTCCAATCTTCATACCACTTTCTCAATTGGTCAGTTTGTAAAATGTCATCACTGAAACCAAAGCAAACCACTCATCCGATAGCTTCAGAGAAAATTTTATTTCACTGTATTTTGTCCAACAGGACGACTAAGTGCCTACCAGGTGCCAGACACTGCGACAGGTACAGAAAATAAAACATGGCCCTTGCCCTGTGGAGTGCCTAATGTATCTTTGATCTGCAAAGCCATAAACTCTCCAAACTCAGGACTTACGACTCCAGCCTTGCTCATTGGACACCCTGGGACATAAAGTGCCTAGGATTGCAAATAACTGGTAACTAATTAACACCCAGAGTCAAGATCATAAAAAGAAAAATCACCCGAGGCAGGTTTTGTCTGTTGAAGACCTATGATCCTATCAAAGGATGTTTGGCTGAGCAAGGAGTGTGCTGAGAGCACTGTGTTCTTCTAACCTGTCTTTTGCCAGAAGGCAATGTGCGTGAATATAAAGAGTCATAGTTGCCCCACTTCTTCCTACGTCTCTGGTACCTGTGGTTTACGTAGGTTATCTCATTGAATCCTTACACTAGTCCCATGAAGTAGGCACCACCAGCCATTTTATGTAAGGAAAGCAGGCGCTCAGAAGGGCACAGCTAGTCAATGGCAGAAGTTGGATTTAAATTCCTGTCCATCCCACTCCAAAACTATTGTTATAGTGTATTATTTAAGTAAGTTTAAGAAGGAAGGGAAAGATAAAAGCCTATGGTGGGGGGGCAGGGAAAGGTGGAGAGAATTCAACAGCCCCACACCTTTTTGAAGAACTAAACACCTGAGATTTAGCAGGAGGGGTACCAAGGTGAGAGTGTCGCCCTTTTCTTTAGAAAACAAAATAGCCAAGTCCCAAACCCCTACTTTCCGGCTCCAGAATGAACCACTATTCATTCTTTCCATTTTTCAAAATTTGGGAAAAACATTTAAGAAGTGAAAGTCTCCTGGGTTTTCCTCCCTTCTACTCAGAGCCAATTATTCTGGTAAAGTTGATGTCTATCAAGTCCCTCCCCACCCATCTTTTAATCATTAAGATTCTATTTGCTGACATAAGCCATCTTAGCTGTTGGGCAAGTTCACGTTCCTTCGGAGAACACTGGTGGCTTCCCTGGCTGGAGAGCATGGGAGGGGGCTCCCTACCCCTCTTCGAACCTCACGGCCAACGGCGAGAGCGGAAGGCAGGCCGCTGCGCATCCCCTGCCCGGCGGAGGCCTGCTGTTTCACAGCTCAGGAGGCCCCACGTTCGGCCTCGGGAAATGCTTTTCTGACAGGACGTGCTCTTCTGACCACAGGACTGGCCCATCTGGCCATGCAGTAGGTCCCAGTAGGCAGGACCTGGACCTTGAAGATTGCTCGGATACCCCCTCCCCTGCGTGCAAAAGTCGGAGAGTATGGAAGCACACGCAGTAGTACCCTGCTGGGGCAGGCCGAGTCTGCAGTGCACACCTCTTCTCAGCACTGCATTCAGGGACGTGATGTTGGGGGCAGGGACAGGTCACATGAAAGTGACCAAGGTGGGGGCATTTACACCCAGGAAGTCAGCAAACACTACACATACAGGCTTGTTCAACATTGATCTGCATGATTGAATATGCCCCATTTTTTCTTCCAGTATGAATACGTTTTTCTAATTCTTGACAATTACAAAAAAAAAAAAGAAAAAAAAAGGAAAAAAAAACCCACACCATAATAAATAGGTTATATGGTACTTTGTGTACATATGTGTGAGTTTTTTTTTTTTTACTGTACATATCTGGAAGTATACCTTTTTATTTTTATTTTTTTTGTTTTTGTATATTTTTTATTGGCATTCTATTTGCCAACATATAGTATAACGCCCAGTGCTCATCCCATCAAGTGCCCTCCTCAGTGCCCGTCACCCAGTCACCCCAACCCCCACCCACCTCTTCTTCCACCACCCCTTGTTCGTTTCCCAGAGTTAGGAGTCTCTCATGTTTTGTCACCCTCTCTGATATTTCCCACTCATTTTCTCTCTTTCTCCTATAATCCCTTTCACTATTTTTTTATATTCCCCGAATGAATGAAACCATATAATGTTTGTCCTTCTCCGATTGACTTACTTCACTCAGCATAATACCCTCCAGTTCCAACCATGTTGAAGCAAATGGTGGGTATTCGTCGTTTCTAATGGCTGAGTAATATTCCATTGCCTATATAGAAGAAGTGGACTTTTTAACTTATAAGCTATGCACATTTCAACTTATTAGATTGCATCAGGTTGCTGGTCTACCAGCAGTGTGTAAAATTTCCTATTTTCTCACATTCTTGTATGACCAGCCTTCTTCATTTAAGCCAATCTGAGCTTGAGGCGACCTTTCATTGTTATTGGAACTGATATTTTTCTGATTGTGAGGTTAAAAATCTTTTTATATGTTTTTTTATTGGCCTTTTGGTTTTTTTGTGAATTCTGTGTTCATATTTTTTTGCCCATTTTTCTCTTAGACCATCTTTTTCTCTTTTTAAATTTCATATTAATTTGTAGGAATTTCTTTATATATCCTGGATAACTTACTCTTCCTCAACTATATGCAGTATGGATATTTTCTTCCATTTGTGGCTTTTAACTATGCTGTTGTGTCTTTTGTCATCAAAAGTTTAAATTTTGATAGATTTACTATGATTTATATGTTTTTTTCTTGTTTAAGCAATCTTTTCTGACCTCAAAGTTAAAAGCATTTTCCTATATTTTTTCAAAGTTTAGATCTTGTATATACATCTTTAATCCACTCAGTTTTGTGTGGGGTGTGTGTGTTTGTGTGTATGAACAGTATATGTGTGAGAGTTAAATTTTTTTCTCATATGAAAATGCTGTTGTCTTGTCCCCACATTATTATTGAAAGACCAAAGTTTCCCTATGGATTTTTTTGGTTCCTTCCTATCATATGTGAAATTCCCATATATGCTGTCATCTGTTTTGATAGTTCTGCTCTGTAGACTACTTGTTCTTTCTTTTTGGCAATATCACACTGTCTACCATAACTTTATAAAAATCCTTAATATTCTATTAGGGCACTTCCTTTCTCCTTGTTCTTTCTTTTCAGTTTTCTTATATATTGTTGGAAGTTTACTTTTTTCATGTGAATTTTAGAAACAGGCTATCTGTTTATCAAGTTTCACAAAAAACCTAAGATATTTGCTGGAATAATATGGCATTCCAATAATAAGATATTTGTTGGAATAATATTTATAGACTAATGTCAAAAAATTACCATCTTTGTTACATGAAGTCTTCCCATTTGTTTTTTTTTAAGTCTTCCCATTTGTGAATATTTTGTATGTATAAATAAATATATGTGTGTATGTATGTGTATAGATAGATAGTTTTTACGTCCTTTGATAATTGCTTTAAAATATTTCCATAGAATAGTTATTCATTATTTACTGGATTTAAGTACTTTATGGTTATTTTATAGATTATTTTTATTTCTATTGTGAAGTGGAACTTTTATCTGTTATATGAACAAATTTTGTTCATGTAGAGGAATATTCTATGCTGATGCATAGAAATGTTACTGATTTTTATATGGTCATCTCAGTATTAACCTTTTCAAACCTGTCCCTGATCTGGGGAGCTTGAGATTTTATGTTAAACTTGATTTCTGTCCTTAAAAGGGTTAATGACATTTTCTTTGGTTACTTTTTTTAATGCCATGATACATATGTGAGGGTCAAAGTTTCTAAGATGACAGCCAGAGCAAGGTCCAAAAAGTATTTATTGCAAGTTTTCTTTGCTCAGTCTCTTCATTCGCAACAATGGTTTGGACTAGATCTACTTGTGTTGTCTCTTTCATCTTGTTTTTTGCCCACATAGCAGCTGTATCAGTAAGTAGAGTTCTGCTTTCTTGGGTATTTAGAAATATTAATTCTAGTTTATGTTAACAAATTTCTGTATATTTATTTTCTTTCAGATTAAGCATATTTCTAAAGGAAATGGTAAGAATTGATTGAAATGCATAGAGTGTTTCTGAAGTTTCTTTTATTCAGCAAGATAAGTAACAATTTCTTTCCTACTTTTAACAGTATATGCTGAAGATTTTGATGAACAAAAGGATATTTCAGAAATCAATTTAGGTGGGTTCAATTTCTGTACTATTAATGCTCTGAAATAATTTTAAATCTTGTGCTACAATTGCTTTATAGCAATTATGATAGGGTATTGGGTAACCTTAGGAGAGAAATATCTATTGGTGCTTCATTTGAATTTGCAGTTTCTGAAAAATGGAAATGTGGGAAGAGAATAATGGTTAGACCTAATTTTCTAGAGGAATTAGTGAATACCTCATGGATCTAGAAATACATAACATGACTTTGGTTTACAAAAACTTCAGGTTTTTTGTATTTATTTATTTTTTAAATGAAAGAAAAGTAGATGATTACTCTGCTTGCTACTCACACGTGTATATGTATGTATGTATACATGTGTAGTATATGCCTAGGGTTATATTTAGTAGGGAGAAAACCCCAGTGCCTCTACTGGTGTATCATATTCATTAGCAGCTGTTTGCTCAGGACTTAGGGATGAGTGTAAAGGTGTTTCCATTTCAACACTTGTCTATAAACATTTTTCTTGAAGAACTCCATCTGTCTGGTCCATTACTGAGAGGAGAGAGAAGCTGGGGTTATCATCTCTTTTCTCTCTCTTACTCTGCTTCTAAAATGAGGAGAAGCCTTTATATTCTGTATATCTTTGGTTTGGTTTGGCAAGATACAGAGATATTTATGATCTTAAACACCTTGTGGTTTACAAAAGCTTTATCACCAGTTGCATTTATAATTGAGGTTATATCTCAAAAGCCACAGTAAAGGGGATGCCTGGGTGGCTCAGTGGTTGAGCATCTGCCTTTGACTCAGGTTGTGATCCCAGGGTCCAGGGATCAAGTCCCACAATGGGCTCCCAGTAGGGTGCCTGCTTCTCTCTCTGCCTACATCTCTGCCTCTCCCTCTCTTCATTTCTCATGAATAAATAAATAAAATCTTAAAAAAAAAACTGTAGTAGAGTAAGTGCTGTTACCATTTTGTAGGAAGATGACAAGGAAGTTCCTTGTGGTTGAGATAGTGATTGGGCTCATCTCCAGGTCTTCTGATTCAGCTCAGTGTGATTTGAAGACTACAAAACTCAAAAAAAAAAAAAAAACATACCTAAGGGATGAATTTCTGTGGCTTTGTCCCACTTACAGGGAAGGGAGGCTCATTGATATATAATTGGAAAAGCATGAAACAATTTTAAAGAAATAGTTTGATCAGGTAAACTGGTCAATCGGCCCCAAGACTTCAGAGCCAGGCATCAAATTCTCTCTTTAGTGCCAGGCAATCAAGGTGTATGGACTTGGGAGGATTTGCTGTAGTTTATGCAGAGTTGGGACTAGAATTAGAGTTTAATTGATCTTGCCCTGATTTCTCCAGACCAAATAATTCTTTTACCTGAGAGCCACTCTTTATGCTTCTTCTCCACCAACCCCTCTGAGCTGTGCCTCCAATGAAGAAATCTTACCATGTGGATTTTTTTTTCTTTCCAACCCTGCTGCCAGAATTATTAAGGTTGCCCATACAGCCAGATCCTACATCACAAAAACTGTTTGGGAAAAATCACAGAAAGGGAATTGTCCTCTTTTTGTCTTCTCTTTATGCTTCACATTTTAACTTTCTACCCCAACATTTGTTGCCATCAGTGTTTTCATTTCAGTAAAAGCAATTCCCTCTTCTAGATCAGAGGCTCAGAGCCTCTGATTCTTATCTTTCTCTCAATGTACTTACCATCTATCAGCAAATGCAATTGGGTTGACCATCAAATTGTATCACGGGTTGTGACTTAGCACTTTCTCTTTTCCTGCCCCGGCCTAAGCCATCTGGTCTGGTCAGGTTCTTGCAGCCTTTCAACTGCCCTGGCCTTCCTGCCCTCCCCCTGCATAGGCTATTCCTCAGAGTAGAAAGAGGTCTCCTCTGGAAGGATTCAGGCAATGTGTGGGACGCCTGGGTGGCTCAGCAATTGAGCGTCTGCCTTTGGCTTATGTAGTGATCTGAGGTCCCTGGATCGAGTCCCACATCAGGCTCCCTGCATGGAGCCTACTTCTCCCTCTGCCTGTGTCTCTTCCTCTCTCTCTCTCTGTATCTCTCATGAGTAAATAAATAAAATCTTAAAAAAAAAAAGATTCAGGCCATATCACTTCTCTTATCCACTCTCCCAGTCTTTTGACATTGGCCAGTGATGATTGACATCTCGTCCAACATAGAACACACACCCTAGAACCTTGAACCTAGAACCTTGTGTATTCCACAGGCAGTATCACCTATACCACCTAAGAGTTCTCTAGAAATGCAGCATCTTTGGTCTATCTGAGACCTACAGAAGCAGCACCTCCATGTGGATGGACCCCAGCAGATTCCCTGCAAATTAAAGTTTGAGATGAACCTGGCCAGCCATCTGATCTTACTTTTTTACTGCTCTCTCCCCTACTTACTTGGACTCTCCAGCCACCCTGACCCCCTAGCTATTCCTCTACAGAGGTTATTCTCAGTGTGTGGTTCCTCCCAACCAGCAGCATCAGTATCACCGGAAAACTTGTCAGAAGTGAAAATTCTTGGGCTCTGCCCTAGACTTGCTGACTGAGAAACTCTCAAGAGATTTTCATGCTGAAATTTAGAAAGTTGCTCTAAGACATCAAGGTTTTCTTGTATCATTTCTCTCTCTCTCTTTAAAGATTTCTGCTTCAATGCCACCTCCTCAGAGAGGCCATCCTAAACCACCCTTTATAAAATATCAACCCTCCCACCCTTCACCACTTTTCTCCCCTATTTTTTTTTTAAATGTTTTTCTTTTTTCTTTTTTTTTTTAAAGGTTTTATTATTTTTATTCTTTTTTATTTATGATAGTCACAGAGAGAGAGGGAGAGGCAGAGACACAGGCAGAGGGAGAAGCAGGCTCCATGCACCGGGAGCCCGATGTGGGATTCGATCCCGGGTCTCCAGGATCGCGCCCTGGGCCAAAGGCAGGCGCCAAACCGCTGCGCCACCCAGGGATCCCTCCCCTATTTTTTTTATTGCTCTTTTCACCGTCTGTTACTCAACATTTATTTGTTTGTCTCTCCTCCCTCTCCAGTCAAGAATGTCACCTCCTTCAGGGCTTCGTTTTTGTGCTCGCTTTGGTAGCACATATACTAAAACTTGAGGGCTTTGTTTTATTCTCTGCTATGTCCCTAGCATGTAGAACAAAGTCTTGCACACAATAGGTGCTTAATAAGTCTATGCTGCCCGAGCAGATTGGTCAATGAATCTCCTGAGGCTTATTTTTTTTTTCATTTTTATTTTTTAGCGAGAGAGTGCATGTGTACTCTAGGATGCAACAGGGAGATGATGGGTGGGGGAGGGGACAGGGAAGGGGCAAGGACGGGGAAGGGGACAGGCAGAGAGAGAGAGAGAGAGAGAGAGAGAGAAAGAGAGAGAGGGAGAGAGAATCTTAAGCAGGCTCCATGGAATCTGACAGGGTGCTTGATTCCAGGATCCTGAGATGATGACCTGAGCAGAAATCCAGAGTCAGATGCCCAATTGAGCCACCCAGGTGCCCCTCTTGAACCTTATTTTTAATGGATATCTGTTTCTTTGGGAAGTGCTCCCAGCTCCCCCATTGCTGCACTCTCTTATCCCTGCAGGACCCCATCTATGCTGACCAACCTAGGGGCCAGGGTCTGAATGAGCTTGTTCCTATCACTCTAGAGGAGCCCAGCTATCATCTCCATACCTAATCCAGACCAATGTCAGAAAATGCAGGTGTTTGTTCATGACAAGCCTAAGCCAGAGTGTGAATAGACCAGCACATACTCCACCTCCTGAAAAGGAAATTCAAAACCTGGGTCCTATTTCCCATAGTGATATAGATGTTGTTTTTGTTTAATTTTGCTGTTATCATATGCAGAAGTTAGGTTTATGGAGGTTAAGAAATATGTGCATGAGGAAAGAGATCATGATGCTTTATTTCATCATTAGCAAGTGAAACCATGACTCCTCTTAATACCTAAAACCCCGGTGGTGTCATTTACCATGAATGAGCAGTCAGCTTTGCCAAATGGGACCTCTGTGACCGTATGAGGCTATGACGATAACTCTCTAGCTTGATTTCCCAGCTGTAAATCAGGGGCTATTCTCAGAATGAAATACAATCCACTGACCCTGTTTGGGGGTACTTTGTGTTTTACAGGGGAGGCTGTTTGTCAAACATGAGGGTTGTCATAAGAAAAGACATTCTTTCAAATCCTCATAAATTTTTCCCACCAGGATCTTCCCTTTTAAGAATCCTATTTGCAAAAACACGATGAGGCCAGAATCAAGGAATACCATAATGGAGAAAGTTTATTATGCTAAGCTCCTGACAGCAGATATTTGGAGATACAGACTGAATGGATCAATACATAGTTGCCTGATCTTTACTGCAAGAGCATCATCTTGACCTTGGCTTTGGAGGGTACCATTATTTTTTCATGGGACAGAGCAAAACCAAGTCATTTACCTAGGTTCACGAGGAAGGATAGAACAATAGCAGAAAGGACTTTGGATAGGAAGTCAGGAGTTCTTAAGTCCACTCAACTGCTGACCACCTACTGCATTACTTCCTGTTTCAAGACTCCCTTGTGCCCCCTGAAGTCCGAAGAGGTTTGGAGTCAATGATCAAAAAGATCCCTTCTAACTCATTTCTTACTTTAAAGATTCTTGGACAAGGTTTCTTGTTCCAAAATGAAGACAAAGGATGTGATAATACACAATATTAATGGGCTATTTACATTTACTCAATTAGAGGGAATTTTGAATTGCTTCCAAAGACTTTGACAAAAGACTAACAATGCAAGATTTATAATGGAAAAGATTAATTTTATTATGAGAGATGCCTTTCAGTCATGCTCGTTCAAATATTTCTTCTTCTTTTTAATCTGCCTCTAGCTGCAGGCTTGGACCTCTTTCAAGGGGACATCCTCCTGCAGGTGAGTATCTTCCAAAGACACAATAGCATTCCTCAAGACTGGCTGTTTTTTTATTACTAGAAGCCTCTGCTGTGTCCAACCCTGGGCTGGGCACTGTGGAGAACATGCAAGAATCTAATCTATCATCTATACCCACAAGAGTTTCCACTGTCACTGATGATGACAAAGACAGATGAAAAATTAACAAACGGTTCAAAGAATCTGTAATTATCACATTACTTGTTCACCCAACTTTCCTAGTAAGCGAAGACTGAGAAGGAAATGCACCAATATGTTTAAAATGGCTATCTCAGTTTTTAGAAATTGAAGATCTTCTAAATTTAGTTCTTAATAATTTCTCTGCAGTTTCCAAATTGTCTATAATGAATTAGTATTGCTTTTGTAATCAGAATACAAACACTCTCGTTTGAATCGTATGATAGGTTGTTTGTGGTATGGAAGTTCAGCAGAGGAGGAGGCCAGGGGGCCTCAAGAATTCACCTTCCCAGCCTTCTTTGCCTTGTTTCCACAGAACTCCAGAAATGGCCTGAGAGATCCTGAAGCCAGGTGGAAGTTCCCTATTCCTTACATTCTGGCTGACAATCTGGGTAATGTTAATTGTTTTAATTAGAAGCTTTGGGTTTTACTCTTCTCTCCCCTGCTCCTCCTATTCATCAGCTTCGGATTGGGAGTAACACCAATGCATCTGAGGGTTTCCAAGCCCTGATGATTCTTTATCCTGTGAGATGAGAGGCATAACATTATATTGACCCAGTGCTACTTAACCAGTCTGAGATACAGTGCATTGAATGGTAATTTTAAAAATTACAGAGTACCAAACAATAATTGTAAAAGTGCAGAACACATTAACATGTTAATGAAACCAAAAAGCACCCTGAAGAATAAAAGTACAGAAATATAATTTGGCTTCACAACCATGAAAAAATTTTCGCTTTCAAGACTAGTTTAGCTGAATCTAAATATATTTTCAGCATACTGATTTCTTCCCCTTTTGTTATGAGACAGACATTCTGAACTTTTGAGAAAGAGAAAAATCTGTATTTCATATGTTCAGAGTCCTTGTTCCTCAGTATTAATAATTTCAATTCTCTCTCAGGATAAAGGGCGGGTTAAGTTATAGTTCACTCATTGTTGGAATAATATTCAGGGGAAATAAGTAAATATTTGAAGCCATGGTGGACCCTGGCTGACCCCAAGCAGGTGACTGACAGCTGAGCAGCCAGGATGATGTGATGCTTACAAGGCTTATACCACATGGATGGAGGTAGATCAAAGGAGAGGAGGAGCCGGGACAAGCTTGCTCAATCTTAACAGACCCTAGGCTGCTCCCACACTCAGGAGATAGAGCTTATGTTTCCCTATTTTCCACCACTGTCATCAGTGCTGATCCCTTTTCTGGAGGAGAGTGAGATATAAACAAATGCTGTTGTTCTCAGTGATTGTTTTGGAAATTTGAGGTTTTATTCCTCCCAATGTTTGGTGGCACACCTTCAAATTCACAGAGCACTCATATTTATTGGAATGCAATTGAAGAAACATCAGCTTTCCAGAGGGGTATTTTTTCCCCATTGCAATTTTTCTTCCTGTCTATTGCACCTGCACTATCCTCCCTTCCATCAAGACATAGACACACTCATTTTTTTTCTATTATATATTTTTTTATTAATTTTTATTGGTGTTCAATTTACCAACATACAGAATAACACCCAGTGCTCATCCCGTCAAGTGTCCCCTTCAGTGCCCGTCACCCATTCACCCCCACCCCCCGCCCTCCTCCCCCTCCACCACCCCTAGTTCATTTCCCAGAGTTAGAAGTCTTTATGTTCTGTCTCCCTTTCTGATATTTCTCACACATTTCTTCTCCCTTCCCTTATATTCCCTTTCACTATTATTCATATTCCCCAAATGAATGAGAACATACACTGTTTGTCCTTCTCCGGTTACTGGGGCCAAGTTCAAAAAGGGTGTTGCCTGAGTTCTCCTCTAGGATTTTGATGGAATCTTGTCTCACATTTAGATCTTTCATCCATTTTGAGTTTATCTTTGATAGACACACTCATTGAATCACCAATATGTGCTGGACATGGTGCCTTCACCAAATATTTGATTTAAGCTGCACCAGGTGTCTGTGAGGTGTTAAGTCAGTGCCTCTCAGACTTTTATGTACATAAGGCTCTGCTGAGGATTTTGTGGAATTGCAGAGTAGGTCAGGGGGTGGGGTCTCAGATTCGGCACCACCCCCCAGGTGATGCTGGTGCTTTTGGGCTGCTGGCCATAGCTTGAGTAGCAAGGTCTCTTTAGCTGCAGGTTGGTGACAGATTAAGAGAGTAAGATGGAAGACAGGTGGCCTGAGATAAGGTAGCAGCAGTAGTGGCTCTTAAGTACCCCACATGAGAATCACTTTTAGTGTAAAAAAAAAAATTAGATGCCTAGGCCTATACCATTGCAAAAAGCAAACATCCTAGAATTTTATATTTGTATACAATTCTTTTATTAAAGTTAGATTTACACAGAGTATACACAAATCAGTGTAAAAGCCAATGACTTTTGATAAATGCATAAACTTATGTAACCCATTCTCCCATCACTCCAGAAATTTCCCACGTGCTTGTACAGCCAATCTCTACCCACCTCTTCAAGACACTACCATTCTAATCACCTTTCCCTATAGATTGTTTTACCTGATTTATAGATAAATGGAATCATTTAGCATGTACTCTTTTGTATCTGGCTACTTTTGCTTAACATAGTTTTGAAGTTTTTCCATATTGTTGCAGGTCAGTAGTTCATTTTTTTTTTTACAACTCAGTAATGTTCCTCAGTAATATGGCAATTTTTTAAAGATTTTATTTATTGATTCATGGGAGACACAGAGAGAAAGGCAGTGACATAGGCAGAGAGAGAAGCAGGTTTCCTGCAGGGAGCCTGATGCGGAATTCGATCCCAGGATTCCGGGATCACGACCTGAGGCACTCAACCACTAAGCCACCCAGGTGCCCCATTAATATGGCAATTGTTTATCCATTTTTCAATTGATGGACATTAAGTTGTGTCAAGTTTGAGCTCTTACGAAGAAAGATGGTATGATCATTCTTGTACAAATCTGCATGGATAAATAAATAAATATATATATATATTGTCTTGATCAAATTTCTAGAAATAGAATTGCTTGATCATATGACAAATATATGTTTAACTTTAGTAAAAAATGCCAAGCAGTTTTCAAAACTCACTGCACCATTTTTCATTCTCACTAGCAATGTAGCTGTGTCCCACTTGCTCTACATTTTCAATAACACTGGTGGTGTTAATGTTTCTTAATTGCAGCCATTCTACTGGTTGCAAAATGGAATCTCACTGTGATTTTAATTTGCATTTCCTAATGACTAATGATATTTCCCACATTGCCATGTGTCATTGACCATTTTTGTATGTTTTTTATGAATGATCTGTTCTACTCTTATTATGCTTTTTTATCGTATTATTTGTCTCTTCATTATTTGTAGAAGAATTTCATATATTATGGACGAAGTCTTGTCAGAGATAGATAGATATCTCGAAAAAATTTTTCCTAGTCTGTGACTTTCTTTTTTTGTTTATTTTTAAAGCAGTGTTGATTTATTAATCTTTTCAAAGAAGCAACTTTTCACTTAATTTTTTCTACCTTCTCTGCTTTCCATTTCATTGCTTTTTGCTTATCTTTATTATTTCCTTTCTTCTACTTAATTCCAGTTTAATTTGCTCTTCTTTTTTATATTAAAGGTTGAAATTTATATCATTGACTTTAAACCTTCACTTTTCTAATGAAATATAATTCTATAATATGACACCTAAAGCTATACATTTTATTTGAAGCTCTACTTTAAGTGTTTTCCACAAATTTTGATATGGTTGTATCTTTATTCAAGTTCAGATATGTTCTAATTTCAATTGTATTTTTTAAAAATCCATGGATCAGTTAGAAGTGTGTTTTTAAATTTACAAATGTCTATAGCACTTCCAGATATTCTGTTATTGATTTCTAGTTTAATTTTGTTAAGGTCAGAGAACATATTGATCTTTTTGAAATTTACTGAGGCATATTTTGTGGCCTATCTTTGTGACTGTTCCATGTGTACTGGAAAAGAACTTACATTTGGCTGATTTGGGCTGTGTTATTTTATCAATGTCAAATAGGTCAAGGTGGTTGGTTGTGTTGCTCAAATATTTTTATCTGCATGGAGTTTTGGACTATTGTTTTATCTGCTACTGAGAGAAAGGTGCTAAACTCTTTAACTATAATTGAGTGTTTGCGTATCTCTTCTTTTAGCATTTTCTTGAAACTCTTCCTTTGGGCAAGCACATTGTTATATCGTCTAGCTAAATTGACTCATCATTTAAGGAAATTTCTCTTATTTTATAGTAATCCTCTTTATTTTGGAATCTACTTTGTAATTTAAATATAGCTACACCAGCTTTTTAAAACTTACTGTTTTCACTGTGTATCTTTTTCAGGTTTTCACCCTTAACCTATCAATGTCTTTAGAGTGTCTCTTTTTCAGACAATATATATTTGAGTCTCACTTTTTTTATCAAATATATCAACTTCTGAATTTCAATTGGAATATTTGGTCTATTTACATTTAATGTAATTATTGATATAAATTGATTTAGAAGTATCGGTTATTATTTGTCTCCTAGTTTTTATTTTATTCTTCTTTTCCTGCCTTCTTTTGGTTAAATCTAACAATTTAATATTTCATTTGGCTCTTGTAGTGGCTTTTTAGCTCAACCCTTTTGTCTTATTTTGTGAGGCTTTGTCACAGGAATTACACAATTTGTAGCCTTCACATGTAACAGTATACTTAGACTTAACAGTGTGCATTTTGCATAAAATGTGAGCATTTTACAACAGTATCATTCCATTTATACCCCTTCCTTTCATGTATTGTTGGCTTATATATATTTTCAACCACATTTATTTATTTATTTATTTATTTATTTATTTATTAAAGATTTTATTTATTCATTCATGAGAGACACACACAGAGAGAGAGAGGCAGAGACACAGGCAGAGGGAGAAGCAGGCTCCATGCAGGGAGCCCGACGCGGGACTCTATCCCGAGTCTCTAGGATCATGCCCTGGGCTGAAGGCGGAGTTAAACCACTGAGCCACCGGGGCTGCCCAACCACATATTTTTATAAACCTCATAATACAGTGTTATCATTTTTTGCCCTTTAATCAGTTGTCTCAGAGTAATTAATGAAGAAAAGTAGTCTTTGTATTTGCTTTTATACTTGCAATTTCTGGTGTTGTTCATTGCTCCTGGAGATCTGAGTTCCTATCTGGTTTCTTTTCTCTTCAGCCTAAAGAACTTCCTCTACCATTTTTTTTTTTAAGTAGGCTCCATAACCAGTGTGGGGCCCAATATGGGGCTTGAACTCTCAACCCTGAGATCAAGACCCAGGCTAGATCAAAAGTTCAATGCTTAACTGACTGAGCCACCCAGGCATCCCTTCCTTTAACATTTCTTGTTTAAAAAAAACAAAAACCAAAAAACAAATTCTCTTCTTTCTCCAAAATAATCTCTTTACTGTCTTCATTTTGAAGGGCATTTTTTACTGGAAATAGAATTTAATAGGTTTTTATTCTTCTTTAAAGTTGTAATTATCATCTTTTTCTTTTCCCCATTTTGTTATGAAAAATCTTAAATATATGAAAAGCTGAAAGAATTGTGCAGTGAACACTCATATACTCATCACCTACATTATACAAACAGCATTCTGCTATATTTGCTTTATCTTATTAATCCATCCTGTCCATCCTTCTATCCATCTATAGATGCATTCAATTTCTGATACATTTCAAAGTAAATTGCAGTGACAGTATGCTTTACTCCAAACACTGCGGCATGTGTATCTTTAAAGTCTAATATTTGTTTATGGTTCTTTTTTATGTAACTGTACATAGAGTAAAATGGATGGAGTCTTAAGTGTACAGTTCAATGAATTTTAAAATATTTATGAATCTTGTAACTTATACATTACACTTATACAATGTAAAAATATTCATGCAACTCCTATTAAGATACGGAGCACTTTTATTATCCCAGAAAATTCTCTCATGTTCTTTCATAGTTATTCTTATCCTTTCAGAAATAACATTTTGTTGTTGTTTTATTTTTTAAAAAGATTTTATTTATTTATTCACAAGAGACACACACACACAGAGAAAGAAAGAAAGACACAGGCAGAGGGAGAAGCAGGCTCCATGCAGGGAGCCTGATGTGGGACTCAATCCTGGGTCTCCAGGATCAGGCCCTGGGCTGAAGGCGGTGCTAAATGGCTGAGCCACCCAGGCTGCCTTTGTTGTTTTAATCATAGATGAGTTTGCCTGTTCTAGAATTTCATGCAAACAGAATCATATTTTATGCTTTTTTCAATTACTCAGTAAAATGTTTTTGAGATTCACGAATGTTGTTGTATGCATCAATAACTTTTCCTTTTTATTATTGAGTGGCATTCCATTGTATGAATACAGTATATGACAGCTTTTTCAACCAATCTCCTGTTGATAGACACTTGGGTTGATTCTATGCTTGAGTTTTTATGAATAACTTACTATGAACACTCTTGTACATGCCTGTTTTGAATATATGGTTTTATATTCATGTCTCCTGTGTAAATATCTAAAGTGAAATTGCTGGGTTATAATACAGATGTTGGTTTAGTGTTGGATCTCTTTTAAAGTGCTTGTACCATTTTACAGACTTCGACAAACAATGAATGAATGTTCATTTACTCTACATCCTTGCCAAAATTCATTGTTGTTATTCTTTTTAATTCTAGCCATGCTGGTGAACATATAATGGCAATTAATTGTGGTTTTAGTCTACTTATTGCTGTTTTACTTTCTTTTTGTTTACTTATTGGTCATTTGTATGTCTTCCTTTGTGAATATCTGTTTAGATAGTTTGCCCATTAAAAAAATTAGTTATTTGTCTCTTCTACTTTGAGTTGTAGGAGTCCTTTATATATTCTAGATACAAGTCTTTTGTCAGATATGTATTTTGCAAATACAGTTACATTGTCTCTGGAGTATTTTCCTAACTTTTGTGGAAACTTAGCTGTCTTGGGTACAAATGTTTATATTATAAATGTTACTAAGAATAGATAAAATTTCATGAAAATCTTTCAGTAGGTTTAGTGCATACTCTTGTTGTTGTTATCTATATTATTTCCACAAGTAATTTATTGATTATTCCACTGATTATTTATTTAATGACATTAATATAATCTTATGACATCTGAGCTGTGGAATCTCCAGCTTGGTAGTTTATTAAATGAAATAAGGGCCAGGAAAACATAAGGTAAGTACTTTGTAAAGTGCTAAGAATTATAAACTCTTTGAGAGAATGCACAAAATCAAATGTACAACAAATACAACTTTATATAACCTAGCTTAATTTTTAACTTAGAGCTCTACTTTCAATGAGTTGATGGAAGAGAAAAAAGAAAACACACATACTAAGTAAAATATAATCTCTATTCCACTGGAGTATCTTTCCTCCCCACCTCATGCTTGTCTTACGCAATGCCAGGGTGTGTGTATGTGCGGCGAAAGGAAAAACATTTGATCATTGGTCACTGGTCCTAACCTACAGGTCACTAATAAGCCCCTACTGTTCTGGCCTCTTCAGGTTCATTAGGTTTCTGCTGCTTTCGTTCCAAGTTTGGGTTATAAAAATATTTTCCAAGGCTGTTTCCAGTGCTACCTGTTTAGTCTTGTCATCTTTCCACATGTCTTGCAGGGAAGCAGGTTAACATCACATGTGCTTCTTATGCTTCCAGAACCCATAAACCTTTCTAAACTCTGCTCTCTTCCTCCAGCAAGGGGGGGTATCTTATTAGACTGGGGTAAGCACCATTCTCATTGCTTCTCTCCAAGTGTTTTATTTACATAGAAGACAGAAATGAGTTGCAATCATTTCTGTCTTCTGCTCTGCAGTGTGACTCTCCTGAGGCAGTGTACTCAGGATCTTCACTTGAATGGGGAAAGGGGGAGAGAGGAAATGAGGTAGTTTGTTTATAATATTGTCCAACTACACATACAGGTATATTCTTATCATGTAGGTCTATTTACATTATGCATTTAAAGTTTGCACTTAATGTTTATGTACACGACTAGTTTTGTAGTTTTAGTTTCCAAGGAATCTACTTACTACCAAAAAATGTAGACCATAGACCTCTGTGAATTTCATGTGGTGGCAAGATCTTCTCTAAACTATGTTATGTGTATTATCTAGGTGGCAAGATCTTCTCTAAACTATGTTATGTGTATTATCTAAGATCTAAGTAATGCTCATTGATATTTTTACTGGTTTCTGCAGGGCTGAATGCCAAAGGAGCCATTCTTTATGCTTTTGAAATGTTCCGCCTCAAGTCCTGTGTGGATTTCAAGCCCTATGAAGGAGAGAGCTCATATATCATATTTCAAAAGTTTGATGGGTAAGTATGAAATTTTACAGAGTATGTAATCATGCATTCTTTTGTTTATAAAACTGATACATGTCTTTCTTTTTTTTGGATACATGTCTTTCAAAAGAAGAAACTAGGAAGAAACTAAAAGCAAAATCAAATCTTTCTCTGTGAATTTTAAAATTCAATAACATTTTTAATGCCCTAGATGGAAAAGGAGTTGCTTAGACACCTCTGGGCCATAAGGAGATTTATTTTGATTCTTTTCCTGGGTTTAGGTCATGATTTAAATTATAGCACTTTTTCTAAACTCAGTTGTATTAAAATATAAATTATAAACCCCTTTTTATGGTATTCCTTTAAATTATGCTACTCTGTTGGCTGGATTTCTTTGAGAAGTTCTAGATGTAGTTTGTAGTTATTTATTTCCCAGGAAAAATAAATGGTATATCAAGAAAAAGTTTGTCTTTCTCAGTGGCATTTATGTCAATCAACCTGGGCTAGATGAGGCTGGAAAGCCAAGCTAACATCTGCCTTGATTGCATGTTTGTGTCTTTAAGGCCCAACTGGAGACATTTCCTCCTGCTGCTCCCAGATTGCCTCTAGGTGTTGCCTGGATTTGGTTGTCTAGTTCTGCTAGTGTTTTTGTTAATTATGGATGGGTAACAGAGATGAGGAAGGAAGTTAACACCTGCTTTTGCCCCTTAAGAAAAAAAATGCAAAATATAGTAGAAAAAAATAAAATTGTGATACCACAACTGGACCACTTAGATACCAGTTAAGTACCTTACTTACTTGAGTAGTTGCTCTCTTGGCTCAGGCTTTTATTAAAATGCAAATTTATGTACACCTAGTATGTGCTGGGAAGTATGCTAGTCTCTAGATACAAAGAAGCATAAGACACAGTCTTAGATCTCATAAGGTTTAAAGTTGGCAATTGGGGATAGTGGAGAGACAACAAGGAAATAGTTAGATATGCTATGAGGAGTGCTCTGAGCCACAAGAAGACATAGAGGCAGAGGAGAAAGAGGGACAAAATGGGGGATGGGAAGGGAGGGAGACCCAGAGAGAAAGGGGAAAGGAAGAAGAAGGAAGAGAAAAAGTAAGAGAAGAGAGACAGAAGAAAAAAAGCAAACACAAACACGAATCTGGCTTGCCTGGAGAACTCACTAAGTTCTGAGTGTCTGAAGCTTTGCATGTAAGGCGCAGAGTGGTGGGCCATGGAGCCAGGACCATAAACAAGAACCTGGTCAGAGATAAACCATATATGAGGAAATCCACCATTCTGTGCATGATTTATGATATGCTCAGGTTTCCATTTTAGAAAAATTAGTCTAGCAACAGTGGATAAAGAATTGAAGTGGCAGCATGACTGGTGGCAGGAGACCAATTAAAGAATGTCCCAATTGTCCAGGACAGAAATAAAAAGCGACCTGCACTGAAGAAGAGTAGTTGAAATGAAGGAGCAGGACTGGATTTCAGAACTATGAAAACAGGGGACTTCTCAGAAGCTGGTTGTTAGGGGGCACCTGGGTGGCTCAGTGGTTGAGCATCTGCTTTTGGCTCAGGTCGTGATCTTGGGGTCCTGGGATCGAGTCCCACATCACGATCCTCTCAGGGAGCCTGTTTCTCCATCTGCCTGTGTCTCTGCCTCTCTCTGTGTGTCTCTCATGAATAAATAAATAAAGTCTTTATTTTAAAAAAAGGTAGTTTTTAGTTCATGTGAGGGGTTAAGAAGAAAGAGGAATCAAGGGTGTCTGTTTGATTTTTGATTCAATGACTGTCGAGTAGTAACTTCATCCTCCGAGCCTGGCAATACTGTCAGAAGAACCACTTTAGGGATACGATAGTCAATGTGTTTCTGAACATGTCCTGAGGTTCTTGTGGGTCACATAAGTGGAGATAACCAATAGTATTTGCACAGTTTCTTTTCATGTGAAGGAAAAACGTGTAAAGTATAGCTTGGGCCTTGCCAAGAGCACATATTTTGGAGGTTCTCTGTTTTTGACCTTTTCGTCTTGTCCCTTGGCAACAATTTAGCTTCAAGAAAGTGCCAAAGCCTTTAGTTATTTATTGAAGACTTCAGGAAAAAAAAAAGTTCATTTTCTTAACACTTTTAGCTACCACTGTCTCTTCTCTCTCTCTCTCTCTTAAAAATAAAACTAAGCTAATGTGATCACTTTCCAAAAGTTCTTTCCTTCCTAGTAAAATTCTCCTGTCTTCTTTTCAGTTTTTAACTAAATCCCTGAAGTACTTGATAAAGAGGTAGGTCAACTTTGAGGGACATTCTCTGTAAAACCTGAATCTGGGAAATTCTTGATGCCTGTGGCCAGGAGGGGTCTCTGTTGCATTTAAATTAGGGGAAGGGAAAAAGAGAGGAAGAAGGTCAGTTGCAAGGGGGAGAAGCTGCACCAAAGTGCCCCAAATCCTTCAGGGTTCTGGTCCCCTGAAGCAAGATGTTAACTGGGTTCTTTTAGAAAGACAATGGAAAAGATTGAGAGCTGCAGAGATGTGGCATTTTTGCAACTTACACATTTCCACTGGAAGAGGGATGTTAAAAAAAAAAAAAGGTAAATAGCAAGTGCTTCCTCTGGATTTCGGATATTTCACGGAGTCAACTGATTTGGTAATGAAATGCTACTGTCAGAGAGGCAAATAGATCATGACCATGTTTGCATAACTCAGTGAGGTTACAAAAGATCATTGATTGTATTCTTAAAATTGCTGAATTTCATGGTATGGAAGTTATACCTTAACATGTTATTAGAAGATAATTAAGATCTACCTCAGAGTAGAAATCAAATCCATTAGCATTTGAGGGTATATGATATTAACAATCTCCAGGAAGGTGATGGCAAAGTAAGACAATGTGATTGTCACCAAAGAACTTGGAATCCATTGGTCTCTTTTAAAATTATGAGCAAATATCTGAATCTGTTGAGCACTGGTTAGAGTATAGATCCTCTTCCGCAACTTAAAGCAGATAAGGAAACAATTCATGGAAGGCTTTGGATTTGCTAAGAGAGGTGAAAAGTTGGATTTATTTAAAAAAAAAAAGACAAAATAATTGGGGGAAAAAGGGGAGCAAAATGCTGCACCATGTGGAATTTAGAGAATCTGGGAGAAGATCATGAGTCTACTGTTTTTTTTCGAGAAGTTCTGGGTCCTTCTTGCCCAGAGCCCTTCAGAAATGGTAGGTGGCCAGCTCTGTGCTTTCATAACTCTGCAGATCCACTGACAGCCAAAGAAATGAATTGGCTTCTTCAATGCGGTTCTTGTTTGTGATCAAAGAACTTATACCTGTCCATTTAGGAAATTTGAAAATTCATTTAAGTATAAAGAAGGAAATTTAAATCACCCATAGCCACTACCTAGAGACAACTTAATATTGTGGTACAAAAGCAATGGTATTATTCTGTGGAATGCCCTTTGGGTTTGTGAAGGTGAGAAAGGATGCCAACTTTTACTTCTTTCTACCTGGTGCATTATTAGTATTGATTTGCCTCTGAGAATATGTCACTTCGATAATGCACCACAACTTTCAAAGCCTGCTTATTATTTCCTCGAGGAAATGTTGCTCATTTAGCCAGTCCCCTATTTTGAACTATTAGCTTATGAGGATGCTACTGATAATTTCTTTTTTAAATCAAACCTAACTTCCTTCAAATTTGTGTTCTGGAACCCTGTGAGTTACAGCCCCTTGAGAGTTCTATAGGAGAAAATTTCCCTCTTCTCTTCTTTAAAGATGCTGGTCTGAGGTTGGCGATCGACACGTGGGACAGAACCTTTCCATTGGCCAGGGATGTGACTATAAGGCCATTATTGAACATGAGATCCTTCATGCTTTGGGATTTTACCATGAGCAGTCAAGAACTGACCGAGATGACTATGTGAACATCTGGTGGGATGAAATTCTTCCAGGTGTGTAGAATCCCAAGTACTTGGGTGGGATTTGCTGTCATCTTTTTCACTTGCTGGGACCAACCCTGGGATTTTCAGTCTCATCTGTGTGCAGATAGAAGCATCAGCTGGGAACACAGATAGGAAAAGGATTTGTTGGCCTTTCCTGTGGGCTGTGCTCATCTGATTATAACTGACACCAGATAAGGGCCTTAGGGAATTGTATATGTTGGCTAACTCAATGTTAACTGAAACTTAATCAGAAACTTTTGCTTTGTTTCAGTGTTTTCATTGAAAAGCTATCTAAAATGCTGTCTATTTTCCTGTTGTAGTAAACTGACATCCTCTGAGGATGTCATAGTCATTTTTCTGGATGTGAGATCACATGTAGGTCTAGGAGTCTGCATGAAGTTTAGTTGAACATCCGATGACCCTAATATATACTCAAGAACTTTCTTGGTGCTTTACCAAATCAATGATAGGTGTTTAAAAACAAAATAAAACAACAACAGAAATAAATTCTTTCATTTGAAATTGTCACTTCAATTGTGTTCATTCTGGCTGATAGCCTGAGTTCTAGTTAATCAAATTTACTGGCCTTTCTTCCTCCTGTCTTACTCCTTCTTCTCTTCTAAGTACCTCCCTCCTTCTGCCTCCAGCCACATTATGCAAAGGATAATACAGTCTCAGTTCACTTATTGTTAGTCAAGTATGTTATTCTAACAATTTTTGTGTTCCTTAGCTTCTTTAGACCTCCTTGGATACCACCTTTCCTAGTTGTTTGAGACAACTAAGTAGAGTGTTTTTGAGCATACTAAACACTTAAAAAAATATATTTATTTATTTAAGAGAGAGCATGAGCAGGGGGAGGGGCAGAGGGAGCCCGAAGCCTTGCAGCTGATCCCAGGACCCTGAGATCCCAGGATCCTGAGATCATGACCTGAGCTGAAGGCAGACTCTTAAACCAACTGACCCACCCAGGAGACACCCTGCTCCTTTTTATAGATTTTGTTTAATTATTTGGGAGAGAGAAATTGAGAAAAAGCACTTTTATTGATCAGTTTCCCAATGTGCTGGGAAAAAAAGTCAGTATTGTGTTTCTGAAAGCACCTGGTTTTTATTTAGGAATTAGTTCAGGAAGTGGAAAAACATTCTTTTTGGCAGCAAATTATTAATAAAACCTTAATGTATTAAAATGCCTCATCTATTACCATATGTGGGTTTCACAAAGCAAAAAATTGCTTTATAATTATCTGTTTTAGTTAGATTCTAATTTCATATGTGGGTTCATATATAGCAGTGTATTTATAATGATTTTATATTTAGGGACTTGTAAGATCTTGTCATACTTTAAAATTAAATACAAAGCTCCAAAGAACTTCTGCCAAAACTAACTAATTTTGAAGTAAGGCGGATCAACGGTTCTCACATGAGGTAGGGTTAGGGATGGCTAATCGTATCAAAATCACCTAAAGGGTTTCTCAATCTGGGTCCTTCCCACTACCTCATATTCTGATATGTCTATGAATGTGAAATGGTGAGGAAAGAAGGAAAACTGTGTGGTTTGTGAAGACCTGATACAACCAGGATTGACCCTGCACACACACACACACACACACACACACACACACACACACTTCTATCCATCTTACCACCCAACCACTGAGCTAGAGATCAAGTAATATTCTTCTTTGCCTCCCAGTCCAATCTAGAAAAGTATTGTGGGTATTCCCCTAGACATGAAATAACAGATCAAATTTAATGTATTTGTCTCCTGGATGTAATAGTGTTATAACCGGGTCTCTATAGGAGGGGAAAGAGAGTAGGGTCACTGGTTAAAGGATCTAATCTCCACTTGCAAGACTCGGGGCACTATTTGACTTTGTCTGTACATGCCTAGAGACTTGGATTTCCTACTTACCTATACATAAACTTGGTTCTGTTGAACGTCAAATAAGGATGTAGAAAACATTCACGTTTTTAAGTATAAAGAACACAATGATTAGTGCTTTGAAAATGATTTTCAGCCAAATGAAGGTCCCTTTCTCAGAAGGAGCCAACACATTTGCCAGTGTAATTTTCAGACTTGCTCAGTTCTTGGTTGAACATGATTTACCCAACATGTGTTGCTTATTCCTATCTATATTTTCATCAGGTATAATTCCATATACCTAAATGTCCATAACTGTTCTCAAATGACATGTCAGATCAATAAGATGGTAAGCAAGGGCAGTATTCTTGCTCAGGTAATTTATAACTTTCTTTGCATCTTGTCTTCAGTTGATGACAATCTTACCCTTCAACCTAAGGCAATACTGCACTGGCAATGTAGTTCTGTCCTCAAATACATCTCCCATCTCTTAAGCCAGAATTGTGTTTTCTGAATCTGTTCTCTTAAACCAAGGAAAGACCTCAATTTCTAGGGTCTAGCAGGAGCCCACAGACTACCATTCACAGCCATGCCCATTTATTTACATATTTTCTATAGTTGCTTTTGTGCTACAATAGCAGAGTTGAGCAGTTGTGTCAAAGACCATATATCTTGCAAAGTCAAAAATATTTTCTATCTGACCATTTACAAAAGATTTGCTGACTGGCCTCTGGTTTACAATATCACTTCCTCTTCAAGGCGCTCAGCTTTAAGTTCCCTGAAGGCAGGACCTTGTCTGTCCTAACTACTGCCAGGGGCCACCACTACTTAGCACAACTCCCAGTACGTAGAGAGTAGGCCCAGCAAGAATGTGTTGAATAAATTTTTTTAAAAATTATTCAAAACAGAATCCTTGAATGATAAAGAATAAAGTGATCTATCTATTCTAACTTTTTAATTTTAGTGACAGTCAAGGAAAACCTATCCAGTGAATTTGAATGTTCTGTTCTTAAGATTTCACAAGGAGTAAGCAGGAGAGCCCAGACTAAGCCCCAGTCCTCACACCAGCCGGATATTCTTTACAGTTCTATCCCATAAGATAGGACAACCTGGGGCCAAATGCTCTGGAAGGAATTACTTTCCACTTCCCTGTTTGAGTCATTTATTTCTTACAGTCCTGGGCCACCTTTGAAAATGTTTTGATCCCTTTCAAGTTAAGTCTCCATGAAATCCCATGAGTTGGGAGGATGAAACATTGGTATTCTCATTTTACGGTTAAAACAAAGTTTTGATCAATTGTGTTCATTGGCTTTTCCAAAAGTATTTGGAAACTCCCTCCAGCACCTGCTGGACCACTGCCCCGTAGGCCCATGTTGCATGGGTCTTCTTCACTCCTAAATGCACCTGCATTGATGTCTTTGCAAGGTGGTTACATTTCCTTCTAATTGTTAAAAATGACTAGATGGGAAGCTAGAAAAGGAAAACATGAAGATGGGAAGTCATGATGAGGGAGTCATGAGCATTCTCATTAAGTTTTCCTGTCACTCCCTAAGAAGGAAATTGAAAATCTGTGAACTTCTCATTATTGCAACTGAAATAGTAAATTCCTGATGGCTAGTGGATTAAAAGAATATCTGTTCGGTTTCTCATTTCAGCATATATTATCCTACTTGCACTAATCTCATAAAGATCTTTTCCTCTTCTATTTTGAAAGGAAAGTCAGTGCTCTTCTTCCTATTTTATTTTTCTCTCCATGAGGCTATTTCTGGAAAAGGATGTGAACCTTGACTGACAGGATACCCCTTTCTTGGCGGTTGCTGACTTTTCCCTCTGCCCCTTGGTTTTCCTTTCTCTAACCCATGAAAGAGCTGGCCAGGTACAGCTTTTGGTAGATGAGGTACTTGCCTATTAGCAAGATGCACCAATCCTGAATATTCTCCTGAATTCAAAAATTCCTTTTCCAGCCATTTGGAACACCTGCCTCCACTTTGATATTATATCTTCTCTTCCTTAAAACTTTACATGTACACATACACACATATTTATTTATTCCTTTATTTGTAAAATGAATATTTGACTTAGATATATACATATATTTAATAATTTGTATGTAAAATTTATATATTAGTTATAGCATTCCTTTTTATATTTATTTTTGAATATATTTTTAACTTTTATAAGTGTATGTACTATTGTATAAAATACTAATACATTATTCATTACTTACTATTAATAATATGTGTTTATTTTATATATATCATACTAGTTATAAACTATATTAATATGTATATATATTTAAATCAACTCTTCATTCTTTTTCTTTTCTTTCTTTTTTGTCTCTGGGTCTCTGCTTAAGTATCTAGTCAAAGAGGACAGGAGAGGGGAAATAATATAACTGGATTCTCTCTCTGATAGGTTACGAGCACAACTTTAACACCTATGATGACACCTTCATCACAGACCTCAACACACCTTATGACTATGAGTCTTTGATGCACTACGAGCCCTTTTCATTTAATAAGAATGAAAGTGCTCCTACCATCACGGCCAAGATCCCTGAGTTTAACACCATCATTGGACAGCGACTGGATTTCAGTGCCACTGATTTGGAGAGGCTGAACCGAATGTACAATTGCAGTGAGTACTGATAGGTCTGAACAGTAGGTAAAAAAAACCTCAAAGAGTTTCCCCCAGCCCTTCAGTTTCCCATACATTTCCCTTCACTATTTCTTCCTGTTCTAGTTAAGGAAATTGGACAAATTACATAGGCTAGTTTATCTCTAGAGTAGAAAAAATTGTAACACCCACCTCATTATAGGATAATTATGAAAATCAAAGATGTGGTTGTGTTTTATAAAGTAAAAGTGTTGGACTGGTGATATAAGGAGCTGTGATTGTCTAACATCTTCAGCTTCAGCTTCCTTTTGAAGGGTGCACCCTTATGTAACTCAGGATAAGGGATGAGCTTGAAACTATCTTTTATCCTGAAAATTGCCCAATTTAGTTGTTCTAGAGTCATCTAGTGCTCAGAGATGGGATGTTTTCTAAGATGACTCTATTAGTCTTCAGAGACACATTTTTAAAATTCTGTTCAACATATATGTGCAGAATACTTACTAAGTACAAAGACCTATTTGGTACCTCCTTCCTGATCTAAAGGAGTTCTTGGTTGACATTTACAGCAAAGTATGATGACATTTATCATTTGACTCTTGTGAGGTGGGTAGGGCTACATCTATGTTGGACGTTCTAAGACATAAGGGTGACAACAGGATTTGCATTTGAGGAAAGTCAAGAAAATGTGCTGGATGTAAACAGTGCGGTCTTTTTAGCTTAAGACATTAGATAACCTGAAATAAAATGACTAAAATTTTTAACCAGGTGACAAAAATATCATTTGCAGCCACAACTCACACACTTTTGGACCATTGTGCTTTTGAGAAGGCAAACATCTGTGGGATGATTCAGGGTACCAGAGATGATGCTGACTGGGTCCATGAGGACAGCACTAAGCCTGGAGAAGTAGATCACACTTTGGTGGGACGATGCACGGGTAAGTGAAGGCAGAAAGTGAGCACACTGATGTGGTCCACCAGGTTCAATTTGAATATGACAGCTTACATGTTTTGCCCCAGTTGAAATGTTAGTTATCAAACTTGGAAATCCAAACAAGCACAAAGACTGTTTCTCATATCTTAATTATTAACTCAATAAAAAGTATGCAGGTTCTGGGCATGCCAAAGAAAGATGCATTTAAATGATGACAAAGCTAATACAGACATGTGGTTGATAAGGCATGATTTTGTAAATAAAGGTAAAATATCTAGAGCAGAGCCCTCCCACAGAACCATAATGCAAACCACATGCATAACGTGGAATTTTCTAGGAGCCATATAAAAAGAAACGAGAAATTCTTTTTAGTGATACATTTTATTTAACTCTATATATTCAAAATATTAGCATTTAACAGAATTTTTTAAAGATTTTATTTATTTATTCATGAGAGACAGAGAGAGAGAGAGAGAGAGAGGCAGAGACAGAGGCAGAGGCAGAGGGAGAAGCAGGCTCCCTGCAGGGTGCCTGATGTGGGACTCGATCCCGGGTCTCCAGGATCACACCATGGGCTGAAGGCAGGCACTAAACCGCCGAGCCACCCAGGGATCCCCAGTATTAGCATTTTGATGTGTAATCAATAGTAAAGTTATTAATGAGCTACTCCACACTTTCTATACTAGAAAGGTATTTGAAATCTGATGTGTAGTTTACCCCTATAGCACATCTCAGTTTGGAGTGGCCACAATTCAAATACTCAGTAGCCACAGGTCTGATAGCAACACATTGAATGACATGGCTCCAGATAGTTCTTACGTGTGGTTTGTATAGTGAAAAAGCTGTAAAATCACACAGACCTGGATTTGAAGTCTGGCTTCACAACCTGCTAATTCTAACCACAGATAGTTTTTTTTGTTGGTGTTGTTTTTTAAGTCTTTGTTTTTGTAAGCCTCTCTGACCATTCCAGGATATTGATGCTTACCAGTGAGTTTGGAAGGAGCTAATGCATAGAGAGCCTCCAGCTGCAGACCCAGCAGCTTCCCTCTCCATTTTCTTCCATCTTCCCTTTCTGTCTAGAGGTTCCACTTAAATTTTTATTTCCATTTTAGCATCTTTCTATTTTGTGCCTGCCCCAGAAATAATCCTGACCCTACAGATTATAATCAGTTTTTAAAAGCTAGACTGTTACAAAGTCCCTTAGTAACTGTGTGAAGTTGGCCCCTTCCCAAAAGGGACCCAGCTTGTCACCCAGATGCCAGGCTGTTGGGGTCAGAGTTCACAAGCGATTGCCACCCTTCCTCCAGGCTTGACAAAAGGCAAAAATTTCTCACACATCATATTATCAAACACATAATCTCAAGTGTCTGAATTTCTTTCTAAATTTCCATCATAGCTTCTCATCCAATCTCTTCTGTGGACTTGCTACTAGGCTAGTATACAATTCCTAGCTAAACAGAGGAGTGACTGTCATATGAAGGAACACATGAGAACAGTGTTCCAGCACCTTACTAGGAAAAGAAAAGACCATACCTCAGAAGAAATATCTAGAAAAGTTTTACCAGTCATCATGCTTCTTCCACAAGAGGCATTTAATGGGAGTGCATTCCCTCTGTTAGAGAGCACCAGTGGTGTTGAGATAGATGTGTATACTCAAAGAGCACAAAAGATCACTTGGGATAGAAGGCACCTCCCATTTGAAACCAGGAGAGATGAACGGATACCTTCGAGCTAGTGGCAGTGCCTGGGCAAGAACTCAGGTCTCTCGACTACCAAGTGTGGGTTATTAGGCTTTCATTTCCTACCCCTGAGCATATCTGCTTGGAATTCCTCAGCAAGGACCATCTGGAGATCTTAGCCATGTGAGTTCTTATTTTATTTAACCCAATTCACAATGCGGAGAGCTCAGGCTAGCAAGTTCAAGAAAATATAATTTTTCCAGATGTAATATAAATGATAAAGCCATTATATATTTTTAAGCTTTAAGTAGAAAGCCTATTAAAAAGCTGATGCTTGCTGCCGTCGTGGAAGGTACGATGCCTCATGGATGAGGCAGGATGAAGAGGAAAGTCATGTTGCCAAAGTACCTAGAACTGTACTAGATGCTCACTTCATTTTTACTTTATGAGATATTTTGAGTGGATTCTTTAGTAAGAAGTTGAATTCTGGAGTACAGTTTAAAGGACTTCTTTATATGTGAGGATTGTTCTTTGTGCTTTACTCTGATGTGCCGATCGATTTTCTAAATGACATTTTCCTTTAGCTGCCTGCGTATTTGGGAGGAGAGAGTTCTGAGATATAGGAGTTGAGCATACCCCAGCTCGGTTACAAGCAGACACTTTTCACCCTTGTTTTCAGTGTTCTTTCAAGCCTTCTTTACACTCAAGAGAAATCCTCATGTAGTCCCTCAATATGCCTTGAATGTCCCTCTTATGACACAGTAAAGTTGACTCTTTGCCACTGATAATGCATCCAATTACAGGCTAGAAACAGGTGAGACCGAACCCTTATCATTGTGAATATTTCTATTCCAAGTCCTAAACATTGGAATCCCATAGTCTGTCACACAACTAGAAGATCAGCTCTCTTCCTTGGAGTGAATGTCTAAACAGGGAAGACAATGAGGAAAATTGTATTCGTCTCAGAGGCGCTAAATTCCATTAACCTTCTCTTTGATGGAATTAGCCTATGTCTCCTTAAGTCAGAGGTATACAGTTCACAAGCTTGGGGGCAAAGGCATCAAGAGAGGCAGTGGAGAGCTGGGCCTCCGGCCAGGGAATCTGTCCGTGGAGACAGAATGAAGACAAACCACCTTGGTTTCCTTATCCCAAGAGTCCTGGCCTTGGTTGCCCGGGAAATGGCTGTGGCTCACTACCCCACCTGGCAGGAGTCCTGGGCCCCTGGGGTGCGGGCAACTGGAGAGGGGTCATTGGGCTGCTCTCACCGCAGGTGCTGGCTACTTCATGCACTTCAGCACCAGCTCGGGGATGGCAGAAGAGGCAGCCTTGCTGGAGTCTCGGATTCTTTACCCCAAGAGGAAGCAGCAGTGCCTGCAGTTTTTCTACAAAATGACAGGAAGCCCTTCCGATCGACTCGTCGTCTGGGTCAGGAGGGATGACAGCACGGGCAATGTGCGCAAGCTGGTCAAAGTGCAGACCTTCCGAGGTACCTGGAGACATTCATGGGGGCGCCGATTTGGCTTAAATCTGGGGTCCCACTCCTTCCTCTTCCTCCCCTTCCCCTCTCTTTGTTACTTCTTCTCCTCTTCCTCCTCCCTCTTGTTCCTCTCTAGTCCTCCACCTCCCTCTTCCTCTTCTAAGAGCCCAGCATAGCATCTGGTACCTTTTAACTGCTCAATGGATATTTCAGCCACTCGGAAATCAGACACCGCATCGGGTATTTGGGTGAAGCTGAAATATACTTTTGGAAGAGGCCGATCAGAAAATAGAAATCCAATTATCACTGCAGCTCTGGAGACAGCCAGGGCAGAGAAAATGGGCAATTCGGGGCTAGAGCTGGAAGCAGAAGGGAAGTGGGAACTGATGCTGCTACTGAGAGTGGTTTGGTAGTTGACAAGTGTTTCTGCATCTGTTTCAAAAAAAACTGAATGAATAGCATTATTTAATACACTGGACTAACTTGAAGCCAACTTATAAAGTTGGAAAGAAATAGGACGTGTGTATATATTAACTTCATTACCATAATTTAAATATTCCTAAATGTTATTTTATGTATTTTTTAAGAGGGTCAGTATGAAAATACTAAGCTAGGTAGTTGGGTTTGAGGGTAATCTGGGTGTAAATCGAGATCCAGGGTTATAAAGTTAAGTTTTTACATTCTTTTGTGGTGGTGGTGGTGGTGGTGGTTCATTCACAATCAGAAAAGGAGAGGCACCCATTCCTATTTTTCCATTCAACAAAGAATTTCTCAATTAACATGAGTCCGGAGAGGGGAAGCATCATTTGAGTACTTCTAGAAGAAGCTGTTGCTCTTGAAATGTGGAAGCTTCCTTAGAGGTCACTCTTTAGGACAGGTGCCTGAATCACCCCTTCCCAGGCCCTCTTTGGGCTCCCTGGGAATGCTACAGATAATGGTTTCGAGGGGTTCACTTTTCTGGCTGCAATGTGTAGAGCATCTTTATCAAATGATGGATGACAGCTAGGTGCCCTTTAAGAGTTGAGAATTTGCTATGTTATCAAGGATTGTACATATTTAATGAGAAAATGAATTAGAGCCTTGGTAATATTGATGGGATCTATTATTGCTCACTTCTATATAAAGCTGGAAATGCTATCCTCATAAGCATAGCATCAGCCAAACAACCTTCTTATGCTTAACTCAGTTCCCTACACTGCTATGCTTTGAGTTCCAATGAATTCAAAGTGTGTCTCTGTTCAAAGTTTCCTAGAAGTGCCATATGAATGGATTTTTAAAGTAGCTCATTCTGATACTGGCTTGTAAGTGAAGCTTTTCTAAAAGATTAGTTGAATATCATTTAATGTTTATGTGATATTCAACTTAAGATATTTATAGCTTAAAAAATTTAAATATATGGACATTTTTATTATATTTTATATATGTATTATACTTTTCCAATTTTTAATTTAATTTATTTTTTAATTTAAATTTTGTTAACATACAGTCCAATATTGGTTTCTAGGGTAGTAGTCAGAGATTCATCATTTACGTACACCTGTGTTGTGCTCATCACAACACAGGAAGAGGAAAAATACTTCCAAAGCCCTCTGGCCAATTGCATTTAGATTAATTGTCTATAATGCTCATCTGTTTGAATTCATTTTAGCCAATATTATCCCCACTTGGGGTGTAGCATTTTTCTTTTCCTTTCTAAACCCAGTGCTTAAATATACCCTGGCAAAATATCAAAGTAGGGGCAGATCTTTAGGGAATTATGAGTTGCTCTGGCCTGGTGGTTTCCTCTCCCTAGACCCTTAGGCAACTAACTAACTTTCTTTCTTTCTTTCTTTCTTTCTTTCTTTCTTTCTTTCTTTCTTTCTTTCTTTCTTTTAGATTTTATTTATTTATTTGAGAGAGAGAGCACACATGAGCAGGAGGAGGGACAGAAGGAGGGAGAAGTATATTCCCCGCTGAGCAGGGAACCCTATGTGGAACTTGATCCCAGAACCCTGAGATCATGACCTGAGCCGAGGGCAAATGCTTAACTGACTGAGCCACCCAGGTGCCCCTCCTTTCAGGTTTCTTCTGCTATGCAGCACAGAACCCCATGTTCTAGAACAGCCTTCTCACTTCTTACTTCAGCTTTTTATTCAAAATTCTCGCTTCCAGCTCAGTCTCAAGAAAAAAGCAAGTAGACATAATTTTCATTAGAATATGAATATCTGGAGAGTGGTAACTCCTTTTGTATTATTTGTCTTTTAAAAGAGGAAGAAGAGAAAAAATCGGATGTTAGTGGGTGAGTCAGTCTTTCATAGGGGAGATCCAGCTTGTCCTGCATGTGAACATTTACTCCAGAGCCATATACTCCAGATACCATATATCTCTCTGGCATCAGGTCGTAGGTTGGACCCCATAAAATTGCCATTATTTGGTTTTGAGCTTACAAAATGACTATTTTTATGATTCAGCCTATTACTTGGGTATTCAGTGCAAACATTAAGGGTTGAGGTACATTTATACCATGAAATCCAGCTTTGAAAGACAGAACCTATGGAATTGAATAATAATGGAAAACAAATTCTGATTAAGATTTGAATATGAATATTAAAATATTGCATGAATATTAAAATGATAGTGTGTCTTTTTATAGCTGTTTCCCCTCGGTAGGTATGTGACTTTGGAAAAGTTCCTTACCATGTTTATAATAGTACATATCTCATAGAGATATTGTGAGGATTAAATTAAATAATTCATACAAAGCACTTGGTATGCAGGGCACCTCAGTGGCTTGGTTGGTTAAGCGTCTGACTCTTGATTTCAGCTCAGGTCAGGATCTCAAGGTCGTAGCACAGAGTCTGCTTTCCCTCTCCCTGTGCTCCTCCCTCCACTGGATCTCTCTCTCTCTCTCTCTCAAAATAAATAAATAAATAAATAAATAAATAAATAAATAAATAAATAAATAAATAAAATCTTTAAAGCATTTGGCATGCTACCAGGCTCATAGGTCATGCTTAATAAATGTTGGCTGCAGTTGTCACCAACCTTCTTCTCTGTCCTCAGGAGACTTGGACCAAAATTGGAAAATTGCCCATGTGACACTCAGAGAAGAGAAGAAGTTTCGCTACCTATTCCAGGGCACGAAAGGTGACCCCCAGAACTCGAATGGGGGAATTTACCTGGACGATATTACTCTGACAGAAACCCCATGCCCTGCAGGTGTTTGGACAATACGGAATTTCTCCTCTGTCCTTCAGAACACGGTTAAAGGGCAGAGGCTCCTGAGCCCTCGATTCTACAATTCAGAGGGATATGGTTTGGGGTTGACCTTATACCCTCATGGCAGAGTCGGCTCCAGTACATCTGGTTTCTTGGGAATTGCTTTTCATTTGTGCAGTGGGGAGAATGATGCCATCCTGGAGTGGCCAGTGGAGAACAGACAGGTGATAATGACCATACTTGACCAGGAACCTGATGCCAGGAATAGAATGTCCTCAAGCATGGTGTTCACTACCTCCAAATCCCATACATCTTCAGGTAGGTGCTCTAAAATCTGCCCCTCAACCCGAAAGGGCCAGCAGATGTGATTCCCATCTCTATACAAGGATGACTGGGTGGCACAGCAGTTGAGCATCTGCCTTTGGCTCAGGTCATGATCCCAGGTCCAGGGTTCGAGTCCCACATTGGGCTCCCTGCATGGAGCCTGCTTCTCCCTCTGCCTATGTCTCTGCCTCTCTCTCTATGTCTCTCATGAATAAATAAATAAAATCTTTTTTTAAAAAGAGAGAGAGAGATTAACATTCCTCTCACATTTCCTACTTGAGTATATCAACAACATAGTCATGTTGGAATATTATGTTAAATTTTTCAATGTCATCTTATCTCCCTCTTTCAAATTCACTTATCAAGCATTTATTTTTTCCCTTCTCTCGAATTCACTTATCAAACATCTTACCTCCCTTCTCTCGAATTCACTTCTCAAGCATTTATTAAGTGCTTATACTGTGCCAAACTCAGTGCCAGTTACCTAGAATATAAGCAAACCAGGCAATTCCTGCTTCATTGAACTCAGTCTAAATGAGATGGCAGATACTGCTAATCATTTATCAAATACTCAGAATTTCAGTGACTTTTAAAATCTTAGTGATCATCAGCATGTTAATGACCAATAGAGAAATGGGCAGACTTTTTTAATTTTTCAAATGAAGAGCCTTAAAGCTTAAAAGGAAGAGGCTCTCACTGTCCCTCTGTCCTCACTGAGGAAGTGACTCAGTAATGGACAATTGACCATTAAGAGCTCTGGTTCTCTGCCCCTCCCCGCTCCTAATCCCGAATCTTAATTCTCTGGAAAGTATAAATAATCTGATTTTTTTTTCCAATATATTTTTTTCTAACTAAGTTCTATATACTCATTAAAGACCAGTTGGAGAGTGAAGTAAAAGAGGTAATGTGATGTTATTTATTGTTTGCAGCAATAAATAACTCCGTCATCTGGGACAGGCCATCCAAAGTGGGATCCTATGATAAGGACTGTGACTGTTTTAGAGGCATCGACTGGGGCTGGAGTAGTGTCGTCTCCCACCAAATGCTAAAAAGGAAGAGTTTCCTTAAAAATGATGACCTTATAATGTTTGTGGACTTTGAAGGTACTTTTGCTGATCTTCCTGAATAAGTAAGCCTATGCTCTGGGGGGTTTCACAGATTTTGCACTGATTTCTGAGTATCTCATGGAGGATGAAGTTTTTGTTCTGTTCTGTTTTGTTTTGTTTTGTTTTGAGGACCAAGTTCAGAAAAAAAAAAAAAAAGATGTGCTCCAGGAGAGCTATTGTTCAGGGACTCACATCTGTATTTTAACCATCCTTGAGAGAAACTAAAACTCTGATGCCACCTTTTTTGATAATTTATCAAATATGAGAGTTTGGTGCCTTCAGTTTAGTTTTCATCAGTCTATCTGTGCTACCTTTCTGCTTCTTTTTTCAAGTTAAATAAATAAGAACGTGACTGGACAACTTTGAAAATAAAAATAGCTAACCTGAGGGATTCCTGGGTGGCTCAGTGGTTAATCATCCGCCTTCGGCTCGGGGCCTGATCCCAGGGTCCTGGGATCGAGGCCCGCTTTGGGCTCCTTGCAGGGAGCCTGCTTCTCCCTCTGCCTGTGTCTCTGCCTCTTTCTCTGTGTATGTCTCTCATAAATAAATAACAAATTTTTTGTTTTTTTTTTCAAAAAATAGCTAGCATGAGAATTAGCTGGATTCAAACCACCTTTCTATGTCCCTCAAGGTGGAGTCCATGAGGGATGGAGGTGGCCCAGGGAACTTTCTCCAGAAGTAGAAGCTAATTGTAGTCAGATGTTAAGTATAGATCTTCCTCACCGCCCTTTTGTCTATTTCCTCAAGATATCACCTACCTTAACCAGACTGAAGTTCAAACTCAAAACACAAGGCTGATTCCTCAAGGCCTCATTCTCCAAGATGAGGAGCAGCAGGCCTCAAAAGAAGGTTCTGAAAAGGTCTCGTTGGAGAACATGGTCCCCGGCAGCCTGGACCAGGAGCAGCCCAGCCGGCAGAAGCGGTCAGTGGAGAACACCGGTCCTCTGGAGGACCACAACTGGCCACCGTACTTCAGAGATCCATGTGACCCGAACCCTTGTCAAAATGAAGGCATCTGTGTGAACGTGAAAGGGATGGCGAGCTGCAGGTAGGCTCTGTGGCCAGGGGGAGGCAGGTGGGCCTTCAGCAGAGGTGAGCCAGACATTTGCTTAACCCTGGTTCTTGGGTTAGGGCGATGACGACCTCATTGGGTCACCTGGACTTGGCTGTTCCTTGACCCCACAAAGCTGTGCTCCGAGTCAGTGGGCTTAGGCTGTTGAGGCACAGCAGGGGTCCTGCCAGGGCAGCGGAGTCCCAAATCTCCTCTCTCTCGACTTTTATCCTTTGCTCCCCACCTCTGGGAGATGATCAACAGCATCTTGAATGTTGCTGGGATTTTAAACTCCACTGCAGTGTTCACAAATGTTCCAGAGCCTTGAGCCCAGGAACTACACGACCTGCCTCAGTGGGACTTAGGACCAAGCTTAACTCTTTACTGACTGCCGATGTTATTGTTAATTATTAATTATTATTTCTATCATCTATTTGTTCTGTTGTACTATTACTGTAGTTACATTTTTAATAATAGTGACAAGAACATCTGATATTTTTTGACTGCTTGCTATGTGTCAGGTGCTGTCCTGAGCAGTATACATGCATGATCTAAATTATTCCTCATGGCCACCCAGTAACTTAAAGGACCCTCCTTGTCCCCATTTGGTGCGGAAGTAGGTTGAAGCTTAGGCTAAATAATTTGTCTAACGTACCCAGATGGCAAATGCTGGAGCTGAGACTTGCATCCACGTCTGTCTGTCTGCACTGTTTGCTATATTTAATATTTCTTTTTATAATGTTTATGGTTTGCATAAAATATTCCATGAAAGGATATATATGATGATGGAAGCAACAGTTTCATTTGGCAGAATAGTAACAGAGGTAACGACTAGCCTGCTTAGCCTCCTTGGCTCAAAAAAAACCTATGTTTCTTCTGAGTACCTTTCATTCTCCACTTTGTTTCTTCTTTTTTAAGCTTTTATTTGGAAATGATTTTAGATTTACAGGTACCTTTGTAAAAATACTACGGAGCCTCCAGTTCCCTAGTGTTAACAGCTTACATAACTGTAGTACCATTAGCAAAGCCAAGAAATGAACATTAATGCAAACAAATGCTATTAACAAATGCATTCACTAGACTACAGACCTTATTCAGATCTCTGCAGTCTTGTCACCAATGTCCTTTCTTTGTTCCAGGACCTAATTCAGGGCCCCTCCTTATATTCAGTTTCACGTCTCCTTAGCCTCCTTCAAGCTGGGACAACCTCTTCCTTCCTCTTTCACTACCTTGACACTTTCAAAGAATCCTGGTCAGTTATTTTGTGAATTTTCCCTCAATTTTGGTATGTCCAATGTTTTCTCATGGTTACATTGAGGTCATACATTTTTGGCAAGAATAGCAATATGAGGGATGCCCTCATATTTGGGTGGGTCACGTGATCAGTCTGTCATGTGAGGGGCACGTGATGTCAAAGGAGTTATCCAGGCTCTGTCTGGAGAATTTCTCCTATGACTTACAGTCTGAGCCAGTGAGGACAACATATTCTTTAAGTGCCCCAAACCTTCCTCCTGAGTCTTGCATATGGTGGCCAAGAGTATCCAGTCTGGAGACGGGCCTCTAGGGATGAGACTTCAAGTGTGAAACACTTACTAACTCTGTGACCCTGAGTAAGTGATTTAAGATCTCTGCAAAATGAGGATATGAGAATGGTCTGGTAATAACCACCCACTCACGGGGCTGTTAGAAGATTGAAGTGACTCCTAAAAAGCACTTGGAACAGGGCCAGACATGCATGGCAACTGCCACCATCGCTGTTGGTGCTGGTAGCTACAAAGTGCCTGAGGCTTGGGTGGATTCCACACTGCCTCTGTGTCTTGTTCCCCCAGGTGTGTCTCCAGTCATGCCTTCTTTTACACGGGGGAGCGCTGTCAGGCCATGCAGGTGCACAGCAGCATCCTGGGCCTGATGATCGGAAGCGTGGCCGGCGTGATCTTCTTGTCCTTCGCCATCATCTCCATCTTTTCTCAAAAGCTGAGGCAGTGACCTGCCTGCTGACATCAGCCAGATCGCAGAAGCATCTTCTCTACTCAGACCTTCCTTTCTGGGCCTCAGTGCAGTTTGGGGCGGTTTTCATCAGCCTTGCTTTGAACAGACCTCCAAGGACAAAGGCCTCCAGCCTCCTGTATGAAAATTAGGGTTTTTCTGGCCCCCATCCCCACATGGTTCTGTTACCCTGCTATGTGCCCTGAATGTAGCTCATGTGTCTTGTGACAACACTCATTACACTTCATTGTCAATCACTTGTTTAATCGACTGTCTTTTATAGACTGTAAGCTCCACCTGGGCAGGCCGTCATGTACCATGTTTGCTCCAGTGCCTGGAAGCATGCCTGGCTGGCGCATCGTGGGAACTCAATAAATGTGAATGAATGAACTGATAATGAATGAAATAACGAAGTTATAGAAACTATCATTTCTACTGCAGATAAAATATATGTGATGAAACCTACATGCTGTTTATATTAAAATCAAATACTTATTTTTCATCAGACACAATAGTATTCGTTGAAGGCTTGTGAGTTAGAAGAAGGATTCCTCCTTGCAGCAGGACCTTGTGTCATGTGCATTTCTTCTCCTCTGATTCTAAAAATAGGTCTTCACAAATTCAATAAATATTGAGTCAATACCTTCTGTGCGTCCGGTATTGCATGTAAATTTGGGGGAGGGGTAATTTTGGGGGAGAGTTATCCATAGCTCTTCCTCAGATCTTTTTAAGTTTAAAGCATATTTTATGAACTACTCATGTATTAAATTAGTGTGTTAGCAAACTGACAGTATCTGATAGAAGAAAGTTGTAAAAAAGTAGCTTAGGTACACTTTCTTTCCACAGTTCCTAAGGAGATAAAACCATTTGGGGCAAAAAAGTTCCAAGAAAGATCAAATCAGAGATTTGAGAACTGAGAGTCCCATCCCCAGTAGGTAGAGGCTCCACAAAGAGCTGACCCTGGACGTTTAATAAAAGATAATGTTTCAAGGACCCTGAGTGGTCCTGGCTTCAGGGTCCCAGCTTCCTAAGCACATACTTTATGGCCATTCTAGAAGCAAACATGCTGGGTTAAGAAGAATCCCTTTAATATAAAGGTGTGAGGAGAGATTATAGCAGGTGCAAAAAGCACCCCTCGGGGACCGACTCCCCAGCCTGAGGGGCATTGGTATCCCCTGGAAGGCTGGTTAAAGCATGGATTGAGGGCACCACTGCAAGAGTTTCTGATTCAGTAAGTCTGAGGTAGGATCTAAGAATCTGTACTTCTAACAAGTTGCCAGGTGATATTGCTGCTGCTGGTCCCTGGACAGCACTCAGAACTGCTGCCTTAGTGGAAAATGGGTCTGGAAGTCAGGGACACCAGTCAGGCACATCTAACCAGCTGTGCAGATTTAGTAAAATCATGTGAGCTCTTGGTCTTGGTTTCCCAATCTGTCAAATGGAAGTAATGGTCAACCACGTCCTCCCACCTCACTTTAACACATCCAGGGTTGCGGAGTAATAAAATGGGATAATGAGTACAAACATATTTTAGAGCCAAATGCATGCAAATGTTACTGTTTAATACTTAGACAAGATGAGACACTATCTAGCACCAGCCTAGATTTCTATCTCCAAAGACCAAACTGAAAATAAGCAGCTTTTGCCCTTTTGCAGGCTTCACAACCTGCAAACCCACATTGCCTTCCCAACTAGGCCTGGAGAAGGTTGTGCCCTCCACAATTATGCAGTGTCTCACCTCAAAAGGGAGCTCCAGTCTTCACTTCAGGCTCCAAATGCTGTTGTTGTTCTTAGTTTTATTAGAAAAAAATGTTCTCTGGCCCACGCCTGGCTTAGATGTGGTCTGGCTCAGAGGGAGAGGCCCCCTTCCAAACTGAGGACAGCATTGCTTATACACATGAGTTATCTCTGGAAGAAGCAGAAACTCAGATATCAAGAGTAACCTAGTATTTTGATCCAGTACTATAGAGGAAAACTGATAGTCAAAACAACGATAAGAAGGTATCAGACTGAGGGTCAAATATTTTGTTATTTCCCTGTAGGTTCTCAGATCCAGCAGCACATCTACTAGCTAGGTGCATCTCTTGATAATTGATGATCATTTCTGTTGATTGATTAAGAATCCTGCACATGATAGATGAGACATTGCATTTAGCTTTTCTTTGAGTTTGAAGTTCTGGATCATTCCAGGAGGATTAGCAGATACTTTATCTTTTAAGGTCTTGTGGTGGTGATGGGAAAGTAGGCATTCACGTGAGGCTAGAGACAGAGAAATATATATTTCATCATCTCTAGGCAGTGTGGGATTTGGGATTTAGATGATTGATGTGAAAAAGGAAATTTTCTCTGTATCTGGGTACTTGGTTTCTTGGCCAACATAGTGGAGGGGGTCAGAGTAGTTTGAAAATCTGAAAATGTCTCAAACTTCCCCCCACCCCATCCCTTATCCTTTTCTGTTTCCTCCTCTGGTTCATTTTCGTCTGTGAACTGGTCTGAGCCAATCTAGCCATTCACGAATGTCAAGTTCTTTAGTAATACCTGGAGCCTGAGATATAAAAAGTGAATGGAACCTATACCACCTTATCTTAAATATTACAATGAACATTAACATGTTTTGTCACACGTGAACAGATTTATTATCTCTCAAACCCGACAAAAGTCACCTGACCTATTTTGTAAATGTAGTAAAGTCTCTGCTCTGTGATTTTGCTTTCCAACAAACATCTTGTATTAAAGATTCACTCCAGGTGTGTGCAACCAAATAATCTGAGGGCCAGGAAGAGACAATTGTCTACTCCAGGGTCTCTCAAACCTGGGCACCACCGACATTTTGAACTAGATATTCCTTGTTGTGGGTGCTGTTCTGTACGTTGTAGGATGTTAATAGCATCCTGGCATCTGTTCACTGGATGTCAGGAGTGCCACTCCCCTAGTTATAAAAACTAAAAATGTCTCTAGATGTTGCCAAATGTCCCTGGGGAGGGGGGCCAAGTCACCTTTGGTCAGCCAATGGAATAGTCTATCAAATGAGGGAGATCGGGATCAAATAGAGTTGTATTCCAAGTTTTTATTCCAAAGTTAGTTTACCTACTGGTGGTTCGTACCTCTACCTCTACAAGTTTGATAATTCCAGTTTACTAATGCAAAAATGATTTATAGCATTCTTTAAACTAACAAAAACCCTCTGGTGTGGTTTGAGGTAGCAATATTGAAAAGTTTTTGCTTTGGATGTTTCTGCAGTACAGACTTTTGTTTAGGGTCCTCCGATGCTAACTACCATGGGGATGTTGCAGAGTACTTTGGCAAGCATCTTACCCCCTCCATCTCTGGATTACAGTTGACTTGAATACTGCATCCAGTGTAATAGGATATGGATGTATCTCTGAAAGCAAATTATAGACCATCAAACACCTTTTTTTCTCAAGCTTGTCCTTTCTGATGAATTACGTCATCCATTTTATGGCTTGGAGAAAACCTAGGGATCGTGAGGTTCTACTCAGATATTTGAGTAAAGTGAGCAGATTCTAGAGAGAACAAGTGCATCAGTCAGGTCAAAGATCCATTTAATAGGGGAATCTACTGTCCCCTTTTGGTTACCAGGAAAGCTTAATAAGATCAGTGGTCTGGGGGGTTAGGGGGATTATGCAGTGTAGGCTAATCAACATCTAACAGGATGTGAAGATCTTTTTTTGCTTGTTTTTCTTTATTGCAAATATTATTTTATGTCTAATTAGTCACCTACTTACATTTCCATGTATTCATGAATTTGGCTAAAATAGCTTTCCTATGTTAGTTATATAAAACATAACGTATTTTTTCAGAATCTTCAAGCAAAATCAATTTTCACAGACATGTATTGTGTTTAGCTATGGGTACTGTTTAGCAAACTATCATAAACCCTAATGCATGGGAGATGGGAGACAGTGGGGCAGGATGGTGGTAATCTCTAATGAGTACTGAAGTGGAAGAAATGACAGAAGACAGGGAAATACAAATCAAAACCACAATGAGACAGTACCTCACATCTGTCAGAATGGCTAAAATTAACAAGTTAGGAAACAAAAAATGTTGGTGAAGACGTGGTGAAAGGGGAACCCTCTTACACTGGTGGTGGGAATGCAAGCTGGTACAGCCACTCTGGAAAACAGTGTGGAGGTTCCTCAAAAAGTTAGAAATAGAGTTACCCTATGTCCCAGCAATTGCCCTACTAGCTATTTATCCAGCTGTTTTCACTGGTAAATTTTATTTCGCTTGCTGTGTACCTCTCTCCCAGAAGCTTTTGCATGGGAAACCTCATCTCTCCTTGAGATTGGGTGTTCTGTGAGATGGATGTCGAATGTAAGGGAGAATGTGCCAGAGCTATTCTTTGGGGGTGGGTGGGTGGGTAGGAGCAGTATCCCAAAGCAGATGATATTCTTTTGCGTTCAGAAGTTGTCTGCCCATTACATAAGCCCAGGTCAGTATGTCCCTCTGTCCCTAGGATTAGCCTCCTGGGATGTTGGTACTATTTACTTCTTCTGGGTCTTCTTGGACCACACTTTGGCTGGCAAAGGCAGCAGCCTCCACTTGAGTGCATGTCAGGAAGCTCCACTAGAGCTTACCAGCTGGCCTCAGCAGTGGGCGCGTGTGTCAGACAGTCCTGGGGCAGCTGCGGGTTCAGCGTGGATTGAAAATGAAAACCCAGCTTGGCAGTAGTTTCCCGTGGATGAATTAGAACAGGGGATAGGTCCATCCTCGTTCATCCTTTTGAAGGTGCCTTGTTGGGGAAAGTGTGAAATCCCTGGGACACGCGGAAGGCACCCATTTTGCTTCCTCAAACTACTTTCCAGACTCTTGTCTGGCACAGGGAAACCTGATGGTTTGGGAGGGGGGCTCCTTTTAGGTTTGCCTTTGGTTCCATAAATAAGCTTTGGTCAGTCATGGAGGAAAGAACCAGAAGGAAGGAGCTATCCCGGCTGGTTTATCCCAGAAATGTACACCTGCCTGCAGACTCCCCAAGCACAACTGAGACAGTGTGGCTCGAGCGTTCACTCTCCCCGTATCTCTCCAAAGCTTTCTGACTTGCTTGGCTCCTGCAAGGGCCAGAGCATAAAAAAGTGCCGGGAGGTAGGGACAGTGGGCGATTCCTGCGTCCCTGGGTTCTACCGTCTAGTCGGCCTCCCTCCCTCCCACCTTCGCTCCAAGTTCCGGGCGCATCACAGGGCGGCCTGCAGCCTCGGAGCGGGACGCAGGGGCGGCGCCCCCTCGGATGACCACAAGGTGGCGACCAAGCCTCAGGAGAAGCCCGCAGGCCTGCGGGGAGGGGAGCGGGCGGCCCGCAGCCAGCTGTCACCCAGGGGCCCAGCTGGAGGCTTCCTGTCGGTTCCGCCTTGACCGGGACAGCTGGGACAGCTGCTGGGGAGCTCCTCTGGGCCTGGGAACCGCTCACTGTTCCAGGAAAACAGCGAGTCAATCACAAGCAGACACCTCCTCTGGGTCAATCACAAGCAGACACCTCCTCTGGGTCAATCACAAGCAGACACCTCCTCTGGGTCAATCACAAGCAGACACCTCCTCTGGCAGCATGAGGGCACGGGAGGGTCTCCATGAGGACTGATGCCACCGCAGGGCCCGCGGCGCCCCTGGAGGGTGCTGTCGAGCCAAGGGAGTGGGCTGTAACAGCAAACAGTCTTCCCACGCCTTGCACAATCAGTTCCTGTTGCTTTTCATGCTGAGAACAAGCCTTTTTTTCTTCTTCTTCTTCTTTTTTTTTTCTTCTGGGCTCCTGGGTTGGTTCTGTGCAGTTCAACAGTAGCCAGCAATATCACGTTGGGCCTTGGCTCTGCATTAAAGAAGGAAAACCGTGGGAGTGTGAAAGGTCTCACGTCTCCCCTACCCACGGTCCCTTTGTGCAGAGGGAACGCCGGTGACCGTGCAACTCTTCATCTCCAAGTGTAAAGGGAAAAGGTGTGTATCTGGAAAATGGAAAGATGACTTCAGCTGGATGGTGGGAGACCACAGCCACCCCACACGGGTACTTGGCCATACATCACCGGGGTCTGGCACAGGGCAGGCCTCAGGGATCGTGCCCCTCATGCCTCCCTTCTTGCTCCATCTGCCCCAGAGTTGCTGGGCATAGGAAGCTAATGAAGACTGGTTTCCTCACTAGAATGGGCTAGAGAATCACCTTAGGTATCCATTTATACAGGACATAAGGAAAGATGGGGGGGGGTGAGTACCTAGAACCCTTACCCTTGAGGTTGGGAAATGGGAACTAATCAGGTGCTTTCTGACTGCCTCACTTCTTTGGAATCACTGATGAGAACACAGAGAAGGGGTGGATACATCACAGGCCTTTGAGATAATGTCCCATTATCTCAAAGTCCACTGCTTGGGATCTGCCGCTATGAGGGCTAATTAGATATGAGTGCCCACAGGGGCAAGCTGTGTTTGAATGCTGCTGCTGGCTGGCTGCCCTGGAAGACAGGGGCACCTGGAAGTCTGCCACATGGGCCCATTTGATGCTGGGAAAGCGTCCCTCAGAGCAGGCCTCCCCTGGGACCCCTCTAATCACACTTGCAAAGCTCTCCTGCTTCCCCAAACTTTCATCCTCCAGGATCATCTGGTTTCCAGACCCAGCCTCAAAGGGCTCAGAAGGAGTCACAGCTGGAAGTTGATCCACAGGGGAGCCCCCATCCTCCCCATCCTCAAGGGCTTCTGAAGGCCCAAGGGGCTGTGGGATGGGCCTGGGATTCCATATGCACCCTCTGGGCGGTACAGGCAAGGGGCTCAGTGCTGGCCCAGGATCTGAGGCAAGGGAAAGGGTTGGACTCTTCCAGGAAGTGCAGAGGGTCTATGTGAAGGCGTGTCTACCTATGTGCTTGGAGGCCTTAGAAGAAAAGTCATGTTACACACGGGATTAGTGGAAGGAAATCTTCAGTCAGTAATTTGTTTTTAGGACTGCCTATTTCCTCATAGGGACCTGATGAACCATGTCCTACCCTTTCTGATCCAATGTCCTCCCAATGACCCCCCTCGATGCCCAGGGCTTAAAATGCCCCTGAAATCCCTTTAGGGTCACCAGAGTTTAATGCCCCTTATGGCTCTCTGTGGTCAGCCTCTATCTGTCTTTCAAAGAGATATTGGAAATAATCTTTTGTTTGCATAATACTCGACAGTTTACAAAACCTGTTTATGTCAACAATGCTTTGTGAGCCTGACAACTGCTTTGGGTGGTAGTTAGAATGATCCCCATTTTTTAGATGAGCAAACCAAACAGCAGAGAGGTTTAGGGAAAGGCTCAGGTGAGTGAGGAAAAGGGTCTTCCTGTTCCAGGAGCTGCATTCTTTCTGCTATACCACACTGAGGAGAAAGCAGGCTCATTCTCCATGAAAGAAGGCTAACGGCGATTCCAGACACTTCCTTCTTCCTGGGGAAGATGTGGAACTGATTTTCTGGGACAAATGCCCTATGCTTGTCAAAAATCTTGGAGGAGGGTTTTTAACAGGGTGGCTTTCAGGCTAGCTTGGAGGGGCAGGGGTTATATGGAAAAGAGGTATTTGGGGAGAGGAATTCTGGATTTCTACCCACCCCCCAACCCCCAGGATGTGCCAGGTCTCCGCACAGACCAGCATGGATGATGTGGTACCTGCTTTGTTTTAAATTCATTCTCCTACCCTGCTCTCGGTATACAGAAGGCAGATAGCAGAAAGCATTTGTCTCTGGTTTATACTCTAAAGCTGTGTTGTGGGGCACTAGGGTGACTCAGCGGTTGAGCGTCTGCCTTTGGTTCAGGTTGTGATCCCGGGGTTCTGGGATCGAGTCCCTCATTGGGCTCCCTGCATGGAGCCTGCTTCTCCCTCTGCCTGTGTCTCTGCCCCTCTCTATCTTTCATGAATAAATAAATACAATCCTTAAAAAAAATAAAGCTGTGTTGTTCAATGCAGTAGCCTCTAGATACATGTGGCTACTGAACACTTGAAATGTGACTGGACAACGGAGGTGTTTGGCTAGTGAAAAGTACATGCTAGAATTTCAGTACTTAGTACAAAAAAAGGAAAGGAATGTTCACTGTTTCATTAATAAGTTTACATTAAATACATCTGGAAATGATAATATTTTGGATATATTTGGTTACATAGAAATATTACTGTAATTAGTTTTAACTTTTTACTCCCCTCATGGAACCTGACGTGGGACTCGATCCCGTGTCTCCAGGATCACGCCCTGAGCCGAAGGCGGCACTAAAGCACTGAGCCACCCGTGGCTGCCCAACTTTTTACTTTTTTTTAAAGGTGGCTACTAAAAATTTAAAATACACTCGACTTATGATAGTTCCTCAGACAGTGCAGCTTACCTGGCACTACCAAATAGTTCAAAGAAAGCTGCAGTCGTTTTTACATAAAGTATTCATAGGAAGCATGCTTTTCTTCCTGTTTATATGAAGGAAGCAGAAACTTCATAAAGTCAGGGGAGAAAAGTCTTCAAAATACAAAAATAAACATCTTCCTTCTGAATGATGTACGCATTACCTTAGAAAGAAAAAAAAAAGGTGCAAAAGAGCAGAAAAGTCCAAACAAGCTTCTATGAGGAGGCAAGCACATGAGAGATGTGTGGGTGTATTGAGGAGGAGATGTTCCCAGTGCCAGGCCACAGCACTTCATGGGAAGCCTTGAAGGATGAGAGGTGCCCAGCACAGAATGAGCATTTTGACTTTATTTTTAAGATCTGGGAGGTGAGTGTTAACCAAAGCTTAGAGGACTCCCTGGCACCTGTGTTGCTTAGGGGTCTCTGATCTGTTGGCCTATGTGTCAAGGGAAAATCAGCTCTTGGACTCACTCTACCTGGCACACCAGACACGAACCGTGCTGGGGAAGACTGTCGGCCCTAAACGTTGATATGCCTCTTTTCATCTGGACAAATCAGACTTTTCCCAAACAGCACCCTTTCCCCGAATTCCCACAGAGCTGGATGCCATCTCCCTGGGCAAGGTGACTTCTTTCACATTTGTGTATTGAACAAACAGAGTTAACACTATAGTACTTGCATCACATGAACTTTATTAGTGGTCCTGCCAGAGACCCTTTAAGTGTGATCACTGCTGTGGATAAAAATGCTTACAGGTCGCATAGCCACAGCTAAGGCCTCATACAGAATCTACAGAGCTGTGTTGAATCCTGCATGTTGTTTGTTTAAACCATCTGATGAAAAAGCCTGTATGAGCCTCTCCCATTAACTTGGGCAGGACTTGTAAATACATCACTCCCAGGAGTGGAATCCATCATATGGCAAAGGTGAAGGAATGTTGTAGATATAATCAAGGCTGACTTTGAGCTAATCACAAGCGTGATTATTTCAGACCTAATCAGGTGAGTCCTTTAAAAGAGAGTCTAGAAACTGAAGAAGTCAGAGATGCAAAGCAGCACAGAAGTCCTGTTGACTTTTAAAAAGCAAAGGACCACGTTGTGGAGAAGGCCACATGGTAGGGGATGGGCAGGACACCTCTGGATGCTGAGGGTCTCTGTCCTAGACCTACAAAGGATGGGATGCTACCCAACAACCCGTGAGCTCATCTGAATGAATCCACAGCCCTGGCTGCCTGCCTAAGTTCCACCTGGTAAGAACCTGAGCAGAGGACGCAGTGAAGCCATCCCCAGGCTTCTGATTGCCCCCCAGAAACCATGTGACAGCAGGTGAGCGCAGTTTTGAGCCTCTATGTTTGTGGTAACATGTTACAGAATGATAGAATATGAAAACAGGCAACATGGGCCCATGTGGATGGAATCATCTGTTGCTCACAGAACTCTTGGGACTCTGTTTTCAGCCATTCATGAAAATTCCAACCAAGCCACACACAAATGTTAGAATAGATATTTGTTTATTTTTTCCTGGACATTTAGGTCCTGAAAGCTTTACTTCAGGGTCTCTCGTTTCAACCCTCTGTAAGCTTTCCATGCTGCATGGGAGTGTGGACGGTGTGAGGAAAGACATCAGTGCTGTCAGCCAACTGAGCTCAGCTGGGAGCTTCTGGTACCACCCACCCCCATGCCCGGACAACCAAAGCAACCATTCGCTGGGTGGAGAGTGGAGTTAAATCCTGGTGGGATTTCTGGTAGGGAAGCCTGCAACAGCAGCAATGGCCTATTTACAAAGGAGCAGACAATTTATAAAAAGAAAGCTTCACGAGATCTCACTAGATATTTTATTGTTATAAGCATGGAAAGGACACACAGCTGTGTGCTGACATACTACTATGACATGATTTAATATCCCCAGTCATAATGTTAGAAACCTGTAGCTTCTCATTTCAAAACTAACATCTTTCAAATGAGACACGATTTTTATCGACTTTTTAACGATATCACAGAAAGATAACACCCACTGTAAACCCCTCCTTTATTTTGGACACTCAGGGAATCAGACTTCCATTGGCCTGGGTCACCGGCTCCCTTCGGGATGCACAAGGTCTATCTGACATCACCTTCACGTGCCACCCATCAAAGGCATTCCATCTACATGGGATTTCTGTGACCATACTGGTCTCCCTCTGTCTTCTCAAATGGTGATGGTGGACTTTCTGTCTCCCTCCCCTCAGATAACTCCACCCCCTGCCCCTGTGCCTACGGGTTGCTATGATCTTTCTCCTCTCCGTGTCACTTTTGTTTAACCGTCAACACTGATCTCTCTGAACTTCTCTACACAAATGACAAAAGGCTAGGACTTCTCAGTGTTCCTTCATGCCTGGATGCCTGGCTTTAGCAACTTATATCCTGAAGAGCCCATGGATCTTTATTTACTTCTTTCTCCATATGTAAGAAGTAGGGAGGAGGATGGTGGACACATGACTACTTCAAGACATGACCTGTTACACGGGACTTAACAATATTCCCAAAGAATATTTCTGTAGTTTATATTAATTGCACATTTGTGAATGCTTTAACCTCACAACCTCTGAAGCATTAGCACAGATCCCTTTGCAAGAAATTGACTTAATAGAAAGCCTTTTAATGCAAGTAAATTTTGGCCCTTGGAACTGACTTTGTTCACCAAGAGGGGTCCGGAACATGAGGAAGCATTGGGCACGTTGCAAGCAGAGCAGACCACACAGCTCACTTTGTACCAACATCAGAGCCGACATTCCTTCTTCCTCTTCCTTAGAAATCTGCTGCTGAAAGCTTTGCAATCACTGTTGATTGTGAACTAATGAACACAGGACTAGACAGGACTCCTGCTTTCACAGAGCTCATGGACTCATGGACTGCTCTCTTTTACAATTTTGAATTCTATTATTTTAGGATATTCTTGGCAAACGGCAGTGGTTGAGCTATGTATCTTGCAGTTGAGCAGAAAACCAGTAAGAATGTCTCTAAGTTTTTGTTTTCGTAGGTGTTCTGGAATTTGGATCTGGTGTTGTAGCTTGAAAGCTACAAAGTACGTGCACACGTGTGTGTGCATGTGTGCGTGTTGGGGGTAAGGGAACATGTGTCAGTTAATGCACATGGGCAAAGGGCCAAATCCACATCCTATGAACTCTGCGAAGGTTCCTGCCATTATAGAGGTTCCCCTCACAACACAGTGCTTCCCATAGAATCCCTTCGTGGGTGGAAGTTCAGTGTTTCTTGCCCCACTGTGTTTTTGAGCTCCTCCTGAGTGCCATGCTTTCTTCGGCTGATCATGTCAGGATGGTCGGGCTCACACATTGTGCTATATAACCCTGCCTCTGTTATTCCTGAGATTACTCCAGGCCATTCTCTCTCCAACTTCTAATTCTCATTCCATTGACCTCTAGCCTAGCTTCTGGCTCTGTCTCCTCCGTACTGAGTTCTGCCCAGAGGTGACCATCCCTGGAGAATTTTATAGCTTAATCATTTCCTTTTGTGACAATTTCCAGAAAGTGTGGGAGTAGATGTCTACATCATTTGTGAACATGTAGAAACGAAGAGCTTATTTACTTGCAACATTATGAGGACTTCTACTTGCCCCACTTGCTTCGCCCCCTGAAGAAGAGAGGCAGAAGTAGAATATAAAATTAAGGATAAAAAGAAGAGAGGTGAAGGAGTTAAAATATTAAAAGGAAACTCTTTTGAAACTTAATAAATAAAAGGTTGCTACATCACAGCCTCCTTTGTCCTACCTTCCTGATGTTTAGATCTGTTCTGGTTCTCAGTTCATTTGAAGACCACATGGCCCCCATTTCCCGAGTAGCCCCACATTTTTATTCTGCTTCACTGTCTCTCTGGGATCAGACTTCAATTTGGAATGTATGGCTGCTGTGGCTACATCACATGCTTAACTTTAATATGGATGCAATTTTAATAAATATTTGTATTTTTATGAAATGCACACACCAAAAGAAACACACACACACATTTGGACATAATTCACAAATAATCAAATCCTTGGGGGAAACTCCACCATCTGCTCATCAAGGTAAAGCATCACTGGGAGCAGAGAGTAGCCAACCATAACATTTCATTCCAGAAGATTTCCGAGTGGTTGGAACAAACACAAATTAGACAGTACAAAACTCTTAATGTATATTGGTCTTGGAATGTAAGGGCTATACCACACACCAAGGGCCCCTAAATGCACAGTAGCAACCACAATGATAAACAATGCCATAAGATTATTAAAATCTATTCTATGATGCACAGAGAAGTACCTGGTTAAAGCTGTTAAATATAATATACGACAGTCAGGATCTGTTTTCAGTGCAATATATCACATTTATATCACAATATGTCACATTTGGCAAGTGATGGATATAAAAATAGATATTTTTTGTCTTCAAAAAGTGGATCAGACCAAAATGTAAGGCTGCTCCAAAAAATGGTAAAAAATGTAACTAGCAGTTGGATCTGCTTGTATCTGATAAAGCACGGCTATCCCACTTCCTCTGCTTGCTCCGTCCACTGAGCTCAAACCTTAACATGCACCAGCATATATGTGTGTGTTTAGCATCAGGAGAATTACGTCTCCTTCCATGCATCCCTTGAAAATATTATTATCCACTTGAAAGCATCCCAATGTTAGAATTTCCTCCCTATCTCTTCCCGGTGCCTTTTCTTTCTTTCTTTCTTTCTTTTTCTTTTTCTTTTTTTTTTTTTTTTTTAATTTTTCTCTCCTAGCTAAGAAAATACCAGGAAGATACCAAACTTTCTCCATGGCTCATTTCAGTTTCCGTTTTTGAGTCACTTTTGTATTCTCCATGTTACAGTATCAGAATAATTAAGTTAACATGGAAATTTTAAACTGTGGCTCTTGATTGTTTTTCTCTATTTTTTTCCTTTTTTTCCTATTTCCTTCTTTTCTTCCTTCCTTCTTAGAGTTCACTGAAGTATTTCTTAGGTCCTAGCCTCATGCTTATTATTTTAATCAAAGCTTATGCTTGTGCCCAACATGTGAAAAGTAGAAATGTCTCTTTGAATTTCTATTTTACAATATAGACAGGGGCGTTGGGCCTCTGGGGGCTTGAATTTCACTTAAATACTGTACATGTATAGTATCACACAAGGGGTGGGGGTGGGGCAGCAAATAAACTTAACAATGACTTTTAGTCTGTCTTTACAAAAGGAAGCTTCTTTTCCCTAATGCAAAAGTCTCTTCAGCATTTGCTCCAGGAAGCCTGCGGAGAAAACATTTTACCCATGGCTTTGAAATGATTTTTTTTTTTTCAGAGCATATCCGCTGTCCTTTAAGAAGTCACGTGGGTAGATTTTCCTGTTCTTAGTTGAGCAAGGAGTAAGCACTGGATGTGTTTTCCAGGGATGAACTGGTTGTTTCTGGGGTGGAAACATTGTACGTTCCTAAAAAACAGAGCAGCAGCTCAGTTTTAAGGACAAGTCTTCATGTTCGCTGTGGTATGAATCTCTCCTGCTGGCCTGAGGGAGCTCTAGCTCAAGAGCCAGGTAAGCTCGGCCATGCCTGGAAACAAATCCATGCCTGCCCTCTGCCCAAGACCCAGAAGTGCCAGAGAACAAACAAAGCTGTCGTTCTCAAGCATGCGTGGCAGCCGACAAGACAAGCACTAACTACTTCACATCAAACCAGCAGCCAGATTTCTACAAAAGACAGGGAGATGTGAACATGGGCAGCCCTCCACATGCCACCACATGCATGGGCCTGGAGACATCCATGTGAGGGAAGCTCCTTGGTTCCCTTGGGTTGGGGTGACTTATGAAAGCCCTTGGGGGGGGGGACCCAGAGGCTGAGCCAGAAGGCAAGGGGGGAAAGGGTAAAAAGGAAAGAAGAGGAAAGAAAAAAGGAAGAAAAGGAAGGATTGGACAAGAAGCAGAAGTCAGGGGATGCCAACAAAGGTGCAGCGGAGGGGGCAGCCATGGAGCAACCACATGGGCTGGTGTCAGCAGGAGGCAGGGACTGAGCACAGAACAAGTGGGGGCGGGGTGCCCACCCTACCATCAGATTGGTGAGCTGCCACTGCTAACAAGGTTTCCATCATTGCCTGGGGGGCCCTTTGGGGCCGCTGACAACATAAACCAAAGTTACAGTGATTATGGGACCCTCAAGTAGGCCAACCCAGAGCTGCATTAACGACTCTCAAGAAGCCATCAAATGGCACTGACTGGGAATCTCAAGCCCCAGGACCTCAGGAACACAGCCCTAACTCCAACTTCCATCGGACTGATTCAGAAACAAAGAACACACTTTATTGGCCTTATATATTGCATAATTCTGATTCCGCTGAGAATCATTTAGTGACCATGAGGGGCAAGTGCAATGGTTATACTATACCCTGAAGATTTGATAATTTCACAACAGGCCTAATCAGTGACTTTCAAAATCAAAAGTAAAGACCTTCCACTTTCATGAGTAGTGCATCAAACACCAAGTCCTCTGGAGTTTTTAACAGTTTTAACAATAGGCATTCTCCAAATATGATTTTATAGGAAAAGCCTTAGTCTGGAATATGGACACAAGTCTAGATTCTGCATTTGGTGAGATCTGTTCATTTTCAAGAAGCTGGAAGCAATTCTGGTGCTTATTTTCCTGGGGGTGGGGCCTGGTGGGCAGAGGTTTCAACTTACCAGAATAACTGAGACCCATTGCCAAAGTCATTTACTTCATTTATTTGATACCTCCGAGATAGCAATTTAAATGTGCATGTTCCTAATAGAATGGATAACTTGGGCAATTCCTCTTGCATATATGCACAATTTTGCAAATGTCAATGTGTACAATTAGTACATTCCAAAAAAAGAAAAGGAAAAAGGGGGAAAAGAAACTCACAGTATGTGATCCTAGAGCTTTCTAAATATATTTTTTGCTGCATCTTAACCCATAAACATGAACTTCCTATTCCTGTTTAACAGGAATAGCAAAGAACTCCACATTTGACAAGGCCAACAATTTATAGTTCTCATTTTTGTAGTTGATACAGTTTAGACAGACAGCTCTCCACAGGCTTGTCTAGATTCTCTAAATCTTAGCCTTCTTAAGTTATTATTAGTTGCCCACTGAAGGCAGTTGCCCTCTGTATCAGCCTCTTGGTGGTTTGGGAAAATGTAAGCCAGCTCCTGTATTTAACCTCTGGCCCCTACCCCAGATGAGGTAATTGTCAGTAAATGCTGTAAAGTGGGGAGTGGGACGGTAGGGGTGTGAGATTCCCCATTAGGGCATGTTTGTTTGAGTCAACCCAAAGTTAAGTGCTCTAGGGAGTGACCTAGAAATCACTACGTACCTGTTTTTCCAAATAAATTGTTAAATCTTCTTGATATTGGAGAACTCATAGAAAATACTGGTGTAGATGAACCTAGGGATGTTGACTAAAAAAAGAGAAGAAAGGCAATTACAAAGCAAACGTTAAACCACAGCCCTGTTTTCTCAAGGATGTTTCGTTTGCTGCCCTCTAGTGGTCACTGCCTGCATCTCTCATTCCACTTGAAAGCGAGAGCCTGGACCAGCAGGAATTTCTACTTCACACAAATTGAGCAGGAAAGCCGCTTTGAAACACTGGACTCTCATCAGAATTAGGAAAATAGCTATCAAATACATGTTTTACTGTTCGATAGGGTTTGGTATCTTCCGACATGTGAACGTAGTCAAACACGTTTGAGTGCAATAGTTATTCTCCAAAACGAGCTGCAGAAAATCTATTCATCGTCATCCCTCACATTGTGTTCTCTAGTGCCTTATACTGCCCTAGGAGATTTCTTGTCTCTCACTGAATTCTTTTGACCTCCAATTGGTATTAACTGTGCTATCTGATCTCTCTTTAAAGATGTGGGACAGCATCTTAATGACAGTTCTGTGGCTGGCTTTAATAAGCAGAATCAGGTGTGAAGCACAAACAGTGGAATAATCCATGCTGGACCTGGATGTGGAGAGAGAGGTTGTCAACAGTCTCTACAAAGGAAAGACTTACCTTTGAGTGCTGAGAAGACCATCTTGACAGTGAAAACTTCTTTAGCAAGGCTTCCTGTACCTGCAATTGTTTAAAAGAAGGCATCATAAGTTCAATATGCCACAAGCACCTTTGACTTTTCTAGAAGCATGAAACTGTTATTGTTCTTACCTTCTGATCCCAGAGGCATCCAAAGAGCAAAATGAATAATCCCTGGAAAAGAATTGGGAAGAGGTGGGTTTTAATCATATTCTATTGCCCAGCAAATAGGAAGTACTATTAACCTGGCATTGAATTTGTACTATCTCTCCCTATATCTGTATTTATGGAATGAATCCAATAGATAGTAACATTAAAAAGGTTACAGTAGGTCCACACCAGGGGACCGTAAATATTATAATGTTATAAGGATATTATTCTATTTCCTTATCCCCACCCTCCTTGTGGACTGGAGGACCTGCTGGTTGTGCTATCGAATACACCTCTTGTGTCTACAGTAGTGCTCACGTAGTTGTGATGGGGACCTGGGGCACTGGGTGAAGTAATCAGTCCCTTGTAGTCAAGCCATACTATAAAATTCATTAGACATGAGCCTTATAGTTTGAAGCCATGAGCCCCAAGGCAGAAGTCTCGATTTGTGTGGCTTTAGCATGAGCATTGGGGGCACTGTCTCAATTTCTTCTCCTCGCCAGCACATGGGGGCCTATGATTACCACCCATGTGCTGGTTGAATCAGAATTAAGCATTCCTTTCCTTGTGCTCCAAAGCCTTGCTGCTTGTACCTCTGCTAAAGCTCTTCTACCAATGCAGCTTGTATCATAGTTAGTTATGTGCTATAAGAGAGCAAAGAGTGTGCCTTTTTCATTTTGGTGTAATAGAGCAGAATGTCTACCTTACACAGGGCATTCATTCATTCTCCAGCAAATGTTTCTAGAGAACATACTATGTGGTACATGGAATTCATAGTATTTAACAGACAGTTATTGAGTGCCTACTCTGTGCAAAAGTCTTTTTTAGGCACTATTAGGGATATAGTGATAAATAAGATAGATGCCACCCCTGACTTCGCAGAGATAGAGCTCATTTAGTACTTGTGGAAATTAACTGGAGAGATTACCTGGTTTAACAGTGGTATTTTCATTTAGGAGATAATTGGTGGCATCTTGATAATGTTGGATAAATAGCAAAATCCTGTGTAGGGAAGGGACTTTCCTCTTACTTGTATTTTCAGGGCTTTTCAAAGTAAGTCATGCATGCAGCTAAATTATAATGCAGGTGATAAGAGGTATATGGTTCCATGGGAGCAGAAGAATCTGTCCCTTCTAGCTCACTGAGTTCTTGCAATTCCCGCTCTTTAGGGCTAGGGCCTACTCTGAACTAAAATCCTTCCCCATTCCAACCCGTGTTTGTGTTTCTATCATTAATTTGTCACACCAGTACAGATACTTCCTGAGAACCTTGCCCTGCAGAACTTACCTGAAAGGCATTGAGGAGTGTAAATATAATATGGAACACAGCATTGCTTCCTTGGAACACAGTGGCAAGACCAAAACCCCAGGTGAGCCCCAAGAGTGGTGTTAGGACCCCAATGCTCTTGCTGATCTGAAATAAGCTACTCTTCTCCTGCTTGCTTGGCTTGTCTCCAATGGAAGGTCTCAGGATCTTGGAGATGACCACAACCGTGATGGTCATGTTCACCACCACAATGATCAGTGCTGGGATGACAAAGGCCAGCAGGGCCTTGGTATCCTCCCAGTTGAGCCAGCAGGCATTCTTCCTGGTGTAGACTTCTTGGGGTTGGGTGGCCCCCACTGTGATGACTGAGATGACAAGAGGGCAGCCATAGCCAAGAGAAAATGCAATAGTCTTCTGAATGGACTTGCTTGTGTCATGCAGGATAAAAACCAGGCGGTAGAAGAGCATGAGGCCCAGAGTCAGCATCCAGAAAAAGACGCTGAGGTAGAAGAAGTGGATGAAAAAGGTTGCAGCCACACAGGCTGTCTCATTGAGGGGGTACAAATGGTCGTGGATGGCAGCAGCCACAATGAACCAGATGTCAGCAACCAGAAGAGAGGCTGCAATGTTCACTATGCAGGTGTGGCGCATATAGGAAGTCCGATTCTTGGTCACTGATTTCCACACCACAGCTTCCACCACTAGACAGGCTGCTAAGCTCAAGATGGAAAAGCATAACCCAATGTAGGAAATGATATCCAGTAGTATTTCCAGGAGGGAACCAGGGTACGGAGAGTCGGGGGACATGAGGATGGAGAATGATGTTAGGTGGTCACAGATGCAGGAGACACTGTCCCCATCGACATTGTGCACATAACACCCACTACTATCCCAACCCCCTGTGTGGTTGGCGAGGTTGAAATTCCAGTAGACACATTGTGGTACCCCACCTGAAGGATTGATGTTCTTAAAAGTCATTGAAATCCTAAATGGCATGGTTATGTTGTGGCTAACGGTGGTTGTCATCACTAAGCTGTTGGCAAAATTCTTTCCTTGAACATCCTGAGTGAGGATGGTTTGGAGAGTTGGGAAAGCCACGGTGACAATAGATGAATCTTGCTGCAGGCTTCCCACCTCGCACTTGTCAATGGCCACATTGCCCCAGAGGTCCAAGTCTGAGAAAACAAAGCTCTGCTTGTAGGTTTTTGGATGGCCAGTTTTTATTACCATGCTCCTCATCTGCACGTTAGTTTGGTTGATGGATAAAAAGGTGCTGTCTTCTGTCTGTAATGCTCGGGAAAATCTTTCTACTGAATCCAGTAGCTGTGAGCTCTGGTTGGTCTGATGCTGTTGGGACACCTTCCAGGTACTCAACATGGGCTTGCTGAGGACAGTGTTAACCGTAGAGAGAACGTTCTGTAATTGACATAGCATGGGGTCAAATCAACCACATTCCTTCAATCATAAAAGAGAGAAAAAGTAACATTTCCCCGGAAATTGGTTGCATGGGTAAGAGGAAAAGAAAAGAGAATAATGAGGCATCCCAGGTTATGGGGCTCTGTGTCCCTCCCCCTTACGGCAGGGAGTTAGTAGAGGATGCGTCCCCAAGACTCTGAGACCTCATTGAACATTTACCAAGAACCACCTCCCACCCCCACTAAGGCCAATTCAGCAAGCTGGTAGAGATATTTAGTAACTTTTATTTTATTTTAAACTTCAAACCTGTAAAGGTGATATTTTACCAGCAAGGGCGAAGTTATTTCAAAAGACCCTCTTCAATGCTGAAAACCAAACTGTTGGCAAAAGAATCATTCTGGTTTTTTTTTATGCTAAATATTTTGATTTTCTCTCCCATAAACTTGGGTGTCATTTTCCATTTGTGCTTTCTCTCAGTATAATTTCTTTGTCCTCCTTTGCCTTGTCCTGTTTAATCTGAAACTATTCACCTTGTAGCTTGTTGAATGCTGGTCCCTGAAATAACATGTCCTAATACCCAGATCCAGTGAATGTGGTCTTATTTGGAGAAAGGGACTTTGTAGATGTAGTTAAGTGAACGATCTTGAGAGGAAATCATCCCAGATTACCTAGGTGGGCCCTAAATCCAATGTCAGGCATCTTTATGAGGGAGAGAAGAGGAAAAGACAAATAGAGAAGAGGAGACCATGTGAAAACAAAGTTAGGAGGTATATTGAGGCAGTCCTGAGCCAAAGAGTGCTGGAACTATGCAGAGCTGGAAGAGGCAGAGAAAGTCTCCCCTGGAGACTTTGGAAGGAACGTGGTCTGACAGACACCTTGATTTCAGACTTCTAGCTTTGAGAACCATGAGAGAAAAAGTAAGTTCCTCTCACAGTAAGCCACCCAGTTTGTGGGAATTCATTACACTCGCTTTAGAGGTCCAATAACCTCCTTGGACCCTTGTTACCCAAGCTGCTTGCCAGATGCTTCTGGCTAGGTTTGGCCACTGGGAAGCATTGGTAGAGATGGGAGGGTGGGAGAAGAAAGAAATTGAAATATTATCTTCCTACTACCCACTGCCCTCACCCCCTCACCCCCTATACACACATAATGTCTTCTGCACATCTTTGGCGAGAGTTCTGTTGCTCTTGCTAGCAATCCCTCCTCCAAGGTCTGGTTCTCCCTCCACTGTAGGCTCACTCTTTCCTCTCTTTTCCCCTTTAGTCCTCAGAGTAGTACTGGCTTCTATGTTTTGCTTTTTTTATCCCTGGCTTTACCACTACAAGTATCCTTTCATTGAAGGCTCATCATTTGAACTCTTCATTTGAATTCTGGGTGACGCCTCTCAGAACCCCGATTGCTTCAAAGTTCATGTTTAATGCTAGACCACTGAGAGTCCCACCTTATACATATTCTGAAAATCTGTTAATTCCTGGTTTTCTCCAAAGCAGGTAAGAATTCATTCTATTTTAATGAAGACACTAAGACGGAGATTCGCTAAAGAAATCTTTTTAAGTTCCCCAGATGAATACTAGAATCACTCCCTGTGTCCCTAAAAACCATAGCTGACAAAGCACAAGGCATACTATGTGACCCTAATATCCAGAGTACTGCTCTGAAAAAGACAAAGAAGGGAGTTCTGCAATGGGGAGGAGTTATGTTTCTTGACCACAAGTCCCAAGGGATGAAAAGATGAGACCCAAAGCTCCTATGAGGTCTAAACAAACTCACCATCATCATCTCTGAATTCACTTGGGTTGTAACTGTTGAAAGCAAATCAAGGATGTTAACGATGGCTCCCAGGCTCCCAGGAAATGAGCTGACTTCATGTTTTACCTTGCCTGTGCTAATAGAAAGATCCTTTAGGTATGTTGGGAGCTTCTTATCCTGAGTGGGGCTCTTGGTCAAAGCCTAGTAAAACAAAAGCCAACACAAACAGACAAACAAAAAACATGCCATCAGTCATCAAATCCTGCTGATCTACCCATGAAGAAAATCTCTTACATCTGTGGTTTCTTCTCTTCTCCATTCCTATAAATATATCCTATAAGATGACTTATCTCTTAATTTAATGTGTGTGCTATTCAGAATAGAATAAGACCTCACACATAGAAGGGAAACAGTAAAACAAATGTCAACCTGATGACTAGTTAAAGAAAAAGGAAAGTAGATGTGATTCCTAGGGAACTAGATTAAAATTGAGTAAGATTATCCCTTTATGGTCTGAATGGAAGCACATTTGCTACTCTGCTTTTTCTGACTTACTTTGCTGACCATTAGGAGGGGGGACTCTTAATCCCAATTTTCCTGAGACAATTCTGTTTTATATCCACTGTCTCAGTGTAATTATTACTAATGCCCTCTTTTATTCTCAAAATGTGTCCTTGTTTGGATAGTAAATTATATGGTCACCCCATCTATAATAATGATCACACTTCTGTTTCCTAATTATCTAAGCCTTGCTTAAAGAATGAATTCCAATTTGACCTTCTCCATAAAGAATTTTGATGAGTATTCCAACCCAGGGGAGTTTCTTTATCTGACTGCATAAGTGTTTGTTTGTTTTTAAAAGATTTATTTATTTATCTTTTTAAGAACGAGAGCACGAGCAGGAGGGGTAGAGGGAGAGAAAGAGAGAATCTCAAGCAGACTCCATGCTCAGTGCAGAGCCCAAAGTGGGGCTTGATCTCACGAGCTTGAGATGAGGGCCTGAGCTGAAACCAAGAGTCAGATGCTTAATGGGCTGTGCCACACAGGTGCCCCTGTAAAGTGTTTGTTGTTTAACACACTTTACATTTTCGACATTTCTACCAATGTCATCTTGTGTCTTAATTTCAATATCTCTTTAGTTAAATTATAAGCTCCTTAACAATTTGAAATGTATTATATTCCTTCTGATATACTATGATGTCTAACATAGTATAAGTCATAAATTGGCACATAGTAGGTATTCCATAAATAGATGTTGAACAGATAAACTTAATGGAGCATGATAGACCAACAGGGCCTTTTTCCATTGAAAATGTATCTAAGTATCTAGAATTGGGGCCAAAGCCCGAAATTGATTTCAAATTATAATATTTCTATCTTTCTCGATTAGGAAAATTCATATTACTGATGTATCCTCACCAAACTCCAACTCAGGGACCAAGGCTTTCAAACAGAGCTTCCTGATTATCCTAAGCAAAAATAATGTGTACAGAACTACCCAAATGGATTATGTCCTCTAACAAATCAGAGATGAAATTCTGATTTGGTCTCTTTACCCTGATAGCACCTACAATAATGCTTTGCACATAGAGAGAGGCAGAGACATAGGCAGAGGGAGAAGCAGGCTCCCTGCAGGGAGCCCGATGTGGAACTCAATCCCAGGACCCCGGGATCATGCCCTGAGCTGAAGGAAGACGCTCAACCACTGAGCCACTCAGGTGTCCCCATAATAGGTATTTTAATTACTTTTGTGTAAGACAAGAGGAGAGACAGGAGATAATTAGATGAGACACAAATCAATATCACTCCTTTTTCTTAATTCTTTTTCCAATGGTGAGAGTCGTTGGGACCACTTGTCTAACAATGTCATCAACTATAACTCCACTAGTTGCCTCATCAGTATTTATTTATTGTAATTGACAGCATTTTAGGAGGCTCTACTCTTGACAGCTTAAGTATGAGGTAACATTTATTTATTTTTATGAACAGAAAAAAACTTTCCCCTACCTCATGTCAGGAACCTCTCTTCTAAGTAATAGAGCCAGGCTAATTCTATCTCTCATAACTAAAGGTTACCTCTAAAGATGGAAGAAATCTCAGACCTATAATAAAGTCCAAGCACATTTCGTTTGCACGGATGAAATTATTTTTTATGTTTCTTCTATTTCTGAAAAGATTAGAGCTGCTTGCTAGATATCAAGATTATTCAAAGGAGAATGGTATGAGAGGATAATTTTACCTGCACCTTGGAAGTAATAGAAACACAGCACTGAGAAGTCAAGGTACAGCTGGTCCCAGAGCAGAGTACATATTTTGTTGTCTCCATATTTGAACTTAAGAAAAATGTAAAGCATTTCTAGGATAGCAACTTCTTTGGAATTAAACAAATAAAAGTAGCTTTGGAAACAACACAAAGCATCCCACGGCCTATTTGTTAAGAAATACGATAAACTAGACAAATCTCCCCATCAAGAGCTTGGAATCAAAGACTTCAGGATCACCTTGGCCAGCTGGAGCAGACTATTTATTGGGGCAGAGATGCAGTCATTTTTCTTCACCTCCCATTGGGAGCCTACACATTTGTAAGTTATGATCCCTCCAGTAGGACCTCCAGAGATGTTTGGTACTTTTGAGAAATGGCAGAGTTTCTGGATGACTTTTCCAGGCTCCCCAACACCTATTATGGGATCTCGGCACATGATGTTCTTTCCTGCATTGGAAACATGGAAATAAAAGGGACAATTTGAAAGGAGGACAAAAGATCGTCAAAATACGGTCAGTCAGGCCTAGCTAGAATGTTGATGTTTGAATTCATTTTTCTCTTTAGTTTCAGTGACCTCTTCAGAATTACCCCCTTTCTTCATTTTGTGCCTGATTTCCCAAAGCCCCTTTTAGTGCTTTTGACACAAATCTGACTTTCACCTGCACTTGCTTTTCCTAACAGAATTTATTTCTTCTATGCCTCATCCCCATCCTCCAATGCCTGGGAATCTTCTCTCTGCTGCCTGTAAAATTGAAGCAATGGAAAAATCATGAGAGCTTAATGTGTGCTCATCCAGATCATCCAGATAAGAGATAATCAGGTTACCTGGAATCTTAGGGACATAACACCTTAATCCAAGGGATTCTCCACTCTGGCATATTTGAATTACCTGGGGAATTTGGAAAATACCAATATCCAGGTTCATTCCAGCCCAAATAACTAAGAACCTCTTGGGGCTGTGATTTAAGCATTGGCTATTTCTCTAACTTTCCCCAGTGATTCCAGTGTGCAGCCAAGGTTGAGAAGCACTGCCTTAATTCAAATATATAATGAATAGTGGGAATTTCAGGTACCCATGACCTGAATATTCTAAGCAATGTTTGTAAACATTTGTTCCTTCTGGCTTCCCTTAGAGGTGACTCTATTTCACATCCACTGAAGACCAGACTTGAACAGGAAAATGACATTTGTTGTAGAATCTCTCATCTCATTTCTTGATTCTCTGATGGGCAGATCCCTTTCTCACCAACTTACAAATTTAGCATTAATTGAGTTCTCAGTCATTGTATAAAATCTTGAAATATGTAAGTAATTTCTACTAGGTAAAGGAAGATGAATCATACCTGGTATGAGAAAAAAGGAGAACAAAGATAAATCAAATATGCCAGTGCCTGGATGAAGATAGAGGCATGGGGGACAGTGAAGAAATGATCTTGGCTACCCCTGTAGAAAGTGTGCTTGGTAGGGTCAGGGGACAGTGACTCAGAGAGACAAGGAACTCTAAATTGCTTCCTACTTTGATGTCCAGGGCTCAGTTACCAACACATGTGATAATCACCACAAATCCCTCAGTAAACCCAAACACGATTGGTGACAGAGCCATGACTCCTTCAGATATCAGAGGTCCTATTACAGAGATTTCTCGGGGGGTGGGGGTATTGCTTCTGGTGAAAGCCCAGGACAATCCTTTATTCACTTTCCTCTATGCTGCTCCTGAGGAGAGTTCTTGGTCATGGGCTATTACAGAAATGGCCATAAACCATGACTTCCTACCTTGAAAAGATTATGTGGAGGGATACTGGCTCAGTGATGACAAAGAATGGGAAAGACAGTAGCCTGTTTTTTAGATTGACTCTTTAAATGTAGCAGTGTCCTCAGGTCTAATGGGGACACCCTTCCTTTGCCGAAACCTCAAAGGGGACTTAGCCCCATAAAGACACTATGCACTGCTCAGTATAGTACTTTGCCTCCCAGACTTCACTAAAATAGGGCTTCATCCTTAAGACTTTCTTGATCACTTCCTCCCCACTATCACCAGGAGAGTGAAAACTGGCAGCCTCTTCTGATGACCCTTAGGGTCTCTAGTTCAGCCCTTACCACATTAGATGTGATCACTTATCTATCACATCCACCTTTCCCCTACACCTGAGGCTAGTCCACATGGCTTAGGGTTTGTTTGTTTGTTTGTTTGTTTGTTTCAGATCTCCCACCCTTACCTCAAGGCCTGCCACATGAAAGTGCTTAACATCTATTCATTGAATGGGTGAATGAGGGAGTGAATGAGTAAATGAATCCCTGCTCATGATTATCACATTTTAAAATAATTTCAAATGCTCTTACCAGGAACCACATTAAGCTTCATAGATGGGCTCCGGACTGAATTATTAGCAGCATTGGTAAAGTGACAAAATATGTCCAGCTTTTTTGGACACCAGGAAACTGATGTCCTTGCCATGAACTTGTATTTGTAGCACACTTGCTTGCCATTAACTTCTTTTTCTGAGATAGAATTATTGAAAGAATTAAGTCACAAGATGAATATCCAAAGCACACATTTTGTTAAACTGATCCAATATGGATAAACATGTCCAAACTCTTCCAAGGCATGCGCCACATTAATTTTTGATGTAGTTTTAAAAATGCCTCCAGCCTTGAAGTAAGCCTGTCCATACTTACATGGTGCTCACCTACGCTCTGTGTCCACCATTCATAACTCCAAATCTCTGCCCGTACAGTTTGGATAGTCAGAATGCCTTTCAGCATCCCTTTTCTTCCCTCTGCCTCTCCAAAACCTGTCATGCCCTGTGCGTTTCTCCTGTCCTGCCTTCACCGCATTGGTTTAGAGTCACCTCTTTATGGGTCTGTTTCCTCTATTAGACCATAAAGACTTGGAGAGAAGTACCTGGTCTTATTTATCATTGCATCTCCCTATGCCTAGCTCTGTATTTGGCACATAGAGAGCACTGAATGCATGCCCATTAAACACAAAAATATTGAAATGCTTAAATACTTCAGTGACCAGATGGATTCTATATCCTCCTTTTATACAGCCTTCTCTAAATTCTCATCTCTACTGGGCCCTGCTTTTCTGAACTTCCAGTGCTCTTTTGATCTGCATTGCTCATTTTGGAAATTGCATGCTATATGCATTGTCTTTATGACATGAACCCTTCCAGCTGGATAGTAATATATGTGCCCCAACTCTTCTGTCCCCTTTTCATTGCCTTCTATGGTGTTTGCATTGAGCATGTATGAAGGTATCTCTGTTTTGGGATTTGGGGTTGTGAGCTCATATTTGGTTGACCTTAACCTGTAGGAATTCTGAGGTATCTGGAATCCTGAGGCTTCTGGATTTGAGGGTACATTCTACCATAGAGGATTTGAATTTCTTTTTTTGCCAGCTACCATTGGGTGCTACCCATGGGTGCTATGCACTTTACCTTAGTTACTCCTCAGCTTGGAGCTCCTGGGTCACACAGGCAGTATAAATTCAAACCCAAACCCCAGTGGGGGCAGAGCAGTTGGAATTTTGGGGGAAGAATTTTGCTCACCCTCAGATGAAACCAAGCTCTTAACCATGACAGACAAATTTGTTTTTCTGCTTCTCTTGCTGAGTGAGCATGTCACCCTCTGAGGGTCCTGACATTGTGCTGGTGACTTAGGGTGTCATAGTCACTTCAAGGTGCTGGGTTTCTCCTACTGGCCGATGCCCTCAAAGAAGCCCCAGCAGTAGCTAAAGCATTTCTATTTTTCTTTTTCTTAATAGTTTTGGCCCATGGTTATTTCTCTTACTTTCTTAGATGCTCAGCTGTGCATTTAAAAGGATTCTTGTGGTGCTTTTATAGAATGCTGATTCATAGCATGGAGGGAAGGACCACCAGAACACCCGATAGACTGAGGAAGCAGATGCCTGTGAAAGTATCTTAACACTGTCTTCAATAGCTTCCACTAAAACCCCTGGGCTCCACCCTCACAGGCTCTCAAATTCTGCCACGGACCAACAAGCCTTGGGCCACACAGTATGACAGAAGGTAAGAAAGGTTCGTGGCGTTCACACAGTTATATTCTATCACTAATGCAATCCTCATGTCTCTTGGCCTCTATTTTAAGAGGAAATTTTGAGATTCTACAGGAATGAAATAATATGTCCTCACCATGCAGCAATTCATGTCTTACCTGCAAGAAAGGATAAGGAATCCACTTGGAAAGTCACTCTGTAGTTCTCATCCTCGTCAATGCAGCATCTGAAGTGATGGGAACCCTTGCAGGGAACTGTAGCCTCCAGAGGATCAACCATGATGTTTGGCTCTAGAGGCAGTGGGTAAACGGTCACATCTTTCATTATGACACTGTACGAATTCTTGTATCTAAATATGCAGTGATAGGTTCCTGAGCGGAAGGAAACAAAAAATGAGATGGAATGTAATCATTGCTCCACAAAAGCATTGGCCAGGAAGGTTCAGAAGAGGCTTACTACTGCTCCCTGTCAAGCATGGGCAAGGGCACATCACACTTTCCTGGACACTGGAAGAGAAAATGTTTGATCGACTCTTCTGGATTCTCTACGTATTTGAAGGACCAACCGATAGCCTAAGTATTCACTTACTTTTAAATAAAATTAAGTGGCTTATTTAAAGTTATACAGCCTTTTAGGCATAGAATCACAGTTCCTTTTTCCTTTCTTTTTTTAAGACTTTATTTTTTTATTCATGAGATGCACACACACAGAGGCAGAAACATAGGCAGAGAGAGAAGCAGGCTCAATGCAGGGATCCCAATGCAGGACTCAATCCCAGGACCCCGGGATCATGACCTGAGCCGAAGGCAGACATTCAACCACTGAGCCACCCAGGCATCCCTCCCAGAGTACATTATGCCAGAACCCAGTAGACGATAAGCTGCTACCTGAACAGCAGCCTTGGGACAGTATAGGAAGATTATTACAACATCTACAGTTTAGTAAGACCCTTTGATTTTCTTTACATTCCCTCTCTCTGCCCCAACCCTGGAGGAGCCAGAGCAGCAACTAGCTGGAGGGAAAAACAGGTTGAACAATCACAGAAAACCAACCCCTTTCTATTGCTTTTGGGAGGAAGGGAAATTTAAATTCAATATAAAATAAAAGTGCAGTTAATTTAGATGAGAAGAGATTCTTTCAGTACCCAAGTATGGGACTATTAAATAGTTTATGTTACTGGAAAGGTTATGGCTCCTCCCCAGGTATAGTTCCTCCTTGGTAGGAAAGAGCAATTGGACAGAGTAGATACAGGTTCAGAATAGCTCCTGAATCTATACTCGCAAGGCCAGCCACACAATGACTGGTTATTTCTACAATGTTGCCAAGGCCTTATATGAACAAATAAAGACCTGGACTAATTAACCTTATAGTTAATGAAAGGCTTCAGAATGGAGTGGTCAACAGTTGGCCACTAGAACCAGACAGTCTCAGTTTCACCCTGGCTCTACCATTCACCAGATGTATAACCTCTAATATTTTACTTACCCTCACTGGGCTTCAGTTTCTTCATCTGTAAAACCAGGATACTAATAATACTGTCTTCTAGGCTTATTGTTTTAAACAAACTAATCCACTCAGACACTTAGGACAGCACCTATCACATATTAAGAGCTCAACGAATGTCAGCTGTTATTGCAGATTCTACTAAATTATCTTTTATTCCCTCCAAATCTTTGCATTTCTTTTCAACATAAATAATGTGTAGAGATAAATACGAAATACAAATGTTCCTTTCTTTGGAACCAGGCATATAAATCCTTTACCTAGATTTTTTTCTTTTTTGGTATCATGATTGGGTGAAAAACTCCCAAAAGTCTGGTAAAATTACTTTTAAAACCAAACCTCTTGGGGTGCCTGGGTGGCTCAGTCAGTTAAGCGTCCAACTCTTGGTTTGGGCTCAGGTCCTCAGGTCGTGAGATCAAGTCCCATGTGGGGCTCCACACTCAGTGGGGAGCCTCCTTGGTATTCTCTTTCCCTTTCTTTGCCCCTCCTGCTTGTGCTCTCTCTCTCCTAAACAAGCAAATGAATAAATCTTTAAAAATAAAAAAAAAAAAACAGGGCCTACTGGGGGGCTCAACGGTTGAGCGTCTGCCTTTGGCTCAGGGTGTGATACCGGGGTTCAGGATTGAGTCCTACATCGGGCTCCTTGCATGGAGCCTGCTTCTCCCTCTTTCTCTGTTTCTGCCTCCCTCTCCGTGTGTGTGCGTCTCTCATGAATAAATAAATAAAATCTTTTTAAAAAATACAATAAAAACAAACAAACAAACAAACAAATAAATAAATAATAAAACAACCCTCTTAACTTCATGCTCTTGAATCAGAGAGTCAAGTTCCAGAACAGGCTCTGCAACTTAAGATGTAGAAGCTTAGGGGCATTTGTTATTCTCTTTGAGCCTTCATTTCCACACCTGTGAAATGGAAATGGTGACATCCTCCCCTAAAGGGCTCTTGTATGCAGTGTGATGACACAGGCATGTCCCAGGACAGGCCATCCAGGTCTGGTCCCTCTTACAGGATATTTTCAGGGGCCCAGGCAGCAGAATAAGGTCTGGGGTCTTGCTCTTGCTCTCACCGTTCCACTCCCGGGTCACAGTCTTCACTGTCAGCACTGACTCTGCTCCATCAGAAAACCTCCTCGTGGTATAAAACTTTTGGTATATTTTAATTCCAGCAGACGTGTTCCAGTATACCTCATCATAGTTACTCACATCGCTGATGCACTTTATGGAAAAGTTTTGTCCCTCAGAAACAGAAATTGGGTCCGGGGTTATTGTTAGGTTGGCTGAAAGAATGCAAACAAAACAGACAAAAGAAAAACCAACAACAAGCACAATGTTTAGTGTTTCTGGTGACATCGACACATGAGTGAAATTTAAGACAGGCAGAAAGCAATGGACCGTCCTGACTCCACTTGTGTCAATGTGGGATTGGTACCTTGCTGCTCCTGGGCTTTACTTGTTTCTAGGCTGTTCCCGGTGGTGCTCTGAACTGTACTCATTTCCGTATCATGCCTGAGGATCTCGTGCACTTCCCCTTTGTGGCTGGAATTATCTCCTGATGATCAGCAGGGCAAAAGGTTGCAAACTTAGGGATGTTGACTTAACCCGAGCTTCCCTCCAACCTCTTGCATGCCGAGTGGCTCTGTTCTTTTAGCAGCTCCATTCTCTACCCTTTTAAACACTTTTGAAATACTAATGTGTTGTATTTTAACTTCTCTCTTTATCTCTTCTCCATAAAAGTGTGAACTCTCCTTCCCCAGAATTTAGCACTGAGCATAGTACACAGTCAACACTTACTAAGCCAAAGAGTAATTTCTAGAACTACATATGAAGTAGAGATATTGTAGAATTTATTGCCCAAATAATTATACAGAACTGTCTCAGGCAAACTGGGAGAGATAGGTACCTTAACTATTAGTTTTTCTACATTTACTCCTCCTTATGAAAATATCCTCACACATGAGGACATTATTCATGAGGAATAATTAATGAGGAATTATTCATCAAGAATGTTAAGAAGATACTTACAAATGTAAGAGCTTCTAGGAACATTCCACATTTTTTTTTTTTTTGGCCTCTGCTTCTATCTTTCTACTCTTCTTTGAGTGTGTCATTGACATTTCAAAATGCCATTTGTTTTATCTTCTATAGATGAACAGTTTCATGCCTTGAGCCCATTGATCCTGGCCTGCTTTTCCCATCAGTATAAAATCTGGCTCTTAATCACAATCAAAAGAAATCAAGCCTTCCCATGGTGGCCTCTAGAAGCTGGGATCCCAACGTTCAGATGCAGTTCCCTAGTCACACATCACGGATTGCTGTATCCCTCCCAATGCCCTCTCTGGCTATAGGGATCTGGTGTAGCGATGTCTTCCTAAGGTTTGGTGGTTTCTGAGCATGGAAAGGTAGAGGCTCATGGAACCATGAATCTCGTTCTATTGATTCTCAGATAAGATCCAAACTACCAGACCAGTGGTTTTCAGTGAAGGCTAACCACGTTTCTATGACAGTCAAAAGCCCACCTAATCAAGAGAACTCTGAGTCGAAACTCAAAGTGTATGAGCACTCTCACTATAGAAAACTGCAAACTGCTCAACAGACCCATGAACTTATCTTTGATAAGTGTAATCTTAATCTTTATAAAAATGCTAAGTCATGAGAGTAGCAAGCGTGAAAAGAAGTAATAGGTATTGTTTATATCAGCCCTTTCTCCAAATTGTTCAAGGGGGTCTGATGATTTACCTAAGTTGTTCATTTTCTGTCAGATAGTGAGGAAAAGCAAGTTTGACTGCCCCGATTTCACAGATAGGGGTGAAGTTATAATGTTTTAAGGCATGAGGGGAAGAAATGGCACTTTTAAGAGGCCTAATTCAGTCGAAAGACTTTAGTCAAAAGACCAAAAAACTCTCAGGACAAGTATAAAATAACCGTAGAGTACTAGATTATTAAAGCTTTCTGCAGCACTCTCTCTAGAATAGGTAGAGTGGGAGAGAAGGGATGACAGGGCAGGTCTTCACCTGCTGGTGGTGACCAATGAGCCAGGCTATCAGAATGCAAGGGAAGGAGGATGGGACCAAGAGAGGAAAGGGGAAAAGTAGGGGTGCTACCCTCATTATAAATTCAATGATTAAACAGAACTAACCCGGGTGCAAAACTACTTTCCAGTCCATTCTTGCCTTATCAGTGCCATGTGGGCCTTTCCTTCCCTGCAGCCATGGGTTCACAGCCTTATCCTTCTTCTTCTTCTTTTTTTTTTTTTTTTTAAGACTTTATCTGAATTCAAATGGGAAAGAGGGAAATCCTCTTCTGTCTTCCACTTGAGATTTACTCCCATTGTACTCCTTCTACCAGGGGAAGCCCTGCTTTATTGCTCACAGATATTCCCAAGGGATTGACAGCCCTTGGCTTCAGGTGCCAGGCTAAAGATTCTAGTGAAAGAGTTCTTACCCACAGAGATGAACGTCACTTCTATGCTCTTACTGCCTCTGGCTCCGTAGGTGCTGATGAACTCACACACAAAGATGCCCGTGGTTCCAGCCGACCCACTCGGACACTGGGTTCCATCTGCCTTGAGGGTGTATCTGCTGCAGCTGGACTCCAGGTCAGTTTCAGGGTTGCCTGCAGTGACATAAGCAGTTCTTTTGCTATCACAGTTGGCTGACTCTTCCAGTTTAAGAGCAAAGAGGCCAAATCGGTGAAAAGGAGCTATTATTTAAATCAGATTTCCTCTCTTTGGAGCAGGAGGATGGTACGGTGGGTAGGTCTGCAGACTCAGGAGCTGGGTTGCCTGGCTGCAGATCCCAAACTACCACTCACTAGAAGGGTGGTGTTGAAAAAGTCACTAAACTGTTCTGTGCTTCAGTTTCTCCAGATGCAGAATGGGGACAACTAATCATAGCTATAGGCCCAATTGTAGTCACATCAAATGAGTTAATATACAGAAGCACTTAGAATGGTACCTGGTCAGGGCCTGCCCCTAACACAGACCATTAGTGATGGTCACTGGGGTAGGAAAAACAATAATTAAAAAAGAGAAGTAAGTTGTTTGGATTTGATTTCAACCACAAGGACAAAGATGACAGATTTTTACACCATTATTATTGAAAGGAGAAAGAAGTCTGGAACATCTGATATTCATCTAAGAGAAGTTCCATCAGAACCTGTCCTCTCTTATTAATCTATATGTTTTCATGGAAGCTTCAACTTCTTGCTTTCTCAGGTTAGCAGCAGTTCCCCCTTCAAAATACCTCCTCTTCCAAATTTTCCTTTCCGGTCCCAAGACTCCATGCCACCCAGCCATCTTTCCTTCTTCCCAATGCCTCATTAACTCCCTCCTGTGACATTCTTCTATTCCAGTCCCTCTGGTCTCTCTTCTCTAACCCTGCCTAACAGCATGTCCTCTTAAGGCCTTCCAATCAAACACTGTCAATCAAACTTCCAAAAATCAAAGAAAAAGAGTAAGCCTTCTGACTAATTCCAACATATATGCATCATCTTTTCCAGCCTTGGCTGGATGATCGATGAGGTCTGAAATATTTTGACTGCCGTGTAACCAGTTTTCCTCCCCAGTCCCCATACATCAATTTCCACCTTCACCCACTTGATAGGATGAACTCCTAGCTCAGAGGAAGTCTTCATTTCTAAGGCTCATCTTTCCACTTGTTTTTTGAAAACCCACTTCTCTACCTCTTCCAGGACCTCATTCCACTCCTTATCTTTCCTCTCCCTTGTGACTTTAATTTTCCCTTGTGTTCTTTCACATCAACCACCCAATCTACCCAAGCCTTTCCTTCCTAGAACAATCCTTCCTCAACCTGAAAGCTCCCCTAGCCACCACTGTATTTCCTTCCCCTCTTCCTACCATGTGGGTCTTGTACTCACTATCTATGGTCTTTTACTTCCACCAAACCAATGTGATCTGTCTTTTCCCCCCTAAATGCCACCTCAGGTGTTCCTTTAAGACCAACTGTGATGTCCTCTCTCCCATATCCAGTGGCTTCTTCTCATACTACCCAGCATCCCTTTCCGTGGGCCACCTTCCCTGTCACTTGGCTTGCTTGATTTCATAGGTCTCTCCTGCTTATCTTCTCCTCATTCCCCCTTCTGGGTCTCCTTCGCAGGGTCTTTTCCTTATGTTCCCTTCACCAATGCCAATGTTCCTTTTCCCCAAGCATTGTGATATTCACTCTTTCCTTAGTTTTTTCTCTACTCTCTAACTGGACAATCTCATTCACATCCATGGCTCCTATTTTGGATCCTATATCTGGATGGCTCCTGACTCTATCTATAAGAGAAATGTTCTTGTTGTAAACTCTAGAAGCAAATTCCCAAATGCCAGTTTCGTATCTTAGGTATCTCCAACTCAACATGTCCAGTTAAGAACCGATCTTTCTTCTCCCTTGACAAAGCCTGCACATTTTTTGTTTCTCCTCTTGCCACTAGCAGCTTCCAGAATTAAAAGTCACAAAGTCATCTTTAACTGCTTGTTAAAGCATTTCTTCACATTTCATTTCCATTTGGCTGTAAAAAGCATCTGGTTTATTCCTCTGAAACATCTCAGCACTGTCTTATCCACTCCAACCCATGGTCTCTCACCCCGCCGCATTTTCTGTTATCTGCCAATTATATCCAGTTGAAACTGGATCTCTATTTTCAGTTCTTTGCCCCTTCGATCTGTATTGGCTACATACCTTAAAGACTGTTTTTCTAAAGTTCGGTTCTGATCACCTGACTTCTCTCCTTTTAGCTTTAAATCTTACCATTGTGCACAAAATAAGATGGAATCTCCTTAGTATGGTATGTGTATTTATTCAATTTCAATCTGCCTCTGTACCCTTTATCTCATTATATAACCCTCTCTTAAAAAACACATCGTGTTCTGGGCCTTCAATGTGTCCTATAGCTTCACACCCTCATGGCTGTATTCACATCTAGAACATTCCCCTTTCTTCTTCCTCCTGTTGATGCTTACTTATCTTTTGAGGCCCAGCCTTGCTGTCAAATTGATGTGCAGGACAATGAGTTTCCAGAATGGATAATATAAAGAGATGTACAGAAAAAATTATAATGCATAGCAGAGAGGTTTCATAAGAGGGAAATAAATATATTATGGAGGTTGAAGCAGGGGAGTTTTCTTGGAGACTAGGGGAGATTTCAGAGAGGAATGGAGGTTTGCTCTAAGTCTTAAAAGAAATGGTGGCTGGAGTATTCTGGGGTACAGTTGTATGTGCAAATCAGTTCACCTTGGAGAATGTGGTCTAGTAGCCTGCTTCAGGAGCCAGGCCAGGTGGGGTGGGGGTGGGGTGGTAATAAGCCCCTAATCCCATTCATAATTCAAGTGGCTCCACTATAGCCTGCCTTGCACACCAGGCATATGGTTCTCAACCAGGGGGTGTTTTTACCTGCCTGGGGGACATTGGCATTGTTCAGAGACAGCTCTGATTGTTACAACTGGGGGTTCTACCAGTATCTAGTGAGCAGAGGCCAAAGATGATGATAAACATCCTATAATGCACAGAATAGCTCCCCTCAGCAAAGAATTATCCAGCCCCGAATGTCACTAGGGCTGAGGTTGAGAAACCCTGCATCACACAACCATACAAGATTTTGCTTGAAGAAAGCTTCTACAGTTAAGTTGAAAAATCACTGGTGGGAAAAAATTACAGAATCTGTGGCTTGCCTTTCAGGGGACAAACAGGAAAGGGAGTGTTGATGGGGTGGAAGGGAGTTACGTTCTCATTCTGTGAGGCTCATACCTGTAGGTACAGAAGGCCTCCAAAGAGATGGTATACTCAGAAAACGAAAGCAGGATCTCTGATTGGCAGCATTCACACTGTATTTCGTCTAGTACCCCACTGCCCCAGTACCCAGGGCCGGGGTTTTTGCCCCTCAGGGTCCTGCTCTAGAAAGTACTGAATGCAGCTAATAAGTTGGTATTGCGTTTTCTGGAGAAGAGGTGGCTTGCGATCACAGGTTTGGTTCTCAACAGAAGCAAACTCTCCACAGAAGATTTCCCATCACACTGAGGAAAAATGAAAGGATGGGTTTTAAAGCTATCAACATTATCAGAAAACAGTTCTTGTGGCAGATTCAGTGTATTCAACTCTATTTTAATTGTTTACATTTATCATCTTGGTTTTTAACCACACAAAATTTTGTAAAAATGAGTACCATTATCAATATTTAATGGACAAAAGTGAGAGTCACTGGCCCTGTGTCAGGAAGAGGACACATGGCAGAGCTGGGATTGTGGCTCTTCAGGACTAGGTATTATCTTCCTGGAGAGCACAGGCCCTCAAGAAAATTTTTTCCAGAACAGAGTAATTGGCTCAAGTTCTCTCTTTTTCTTTTATCCAATTCCGTGGGCATTCCCACAAGTAGAGGAATCACTATATAAAATCAAATTCATCCATGGCTCATTCGGAACACATAGAGAAACATGGAGGGGGAGAAAGAGCAAGGCTGGGCCGGGGCATGCCTCACTACTGTCAGGGAGAGATCCTGGGCAGTGCACAGAAAGTCTCAGTGTCTCCTGTGTAAAATGAAGAACTGGACTAAATGCATGGTCCTCACTCCCCTTTGCCCAATAAAATCTCCAGTGAAATTTAAGAAGCTATACCACTGTCTGTGATGTGGGGACAAAGGCAAAATAAATGCAGATAAAGTTCGGTTGCCTTCTAACCTGCAGCTCACTGGCAAATACTTAAGCCAGGCAAAGCTTCCTGCAGGAAGCTCCCAATCTTAATGTTAATGCCTTGCCGGAGGAAAAAACAACCTTAGCCTGACAATAGTCAGGGCTTCAGGATCCTGTAAGTCTTCTTCAACATATGAAAATCTTTTTTTGGAAACTTCCTTCGTCTTTATGTTCCCCAACTCCAAAGTATACAACCAATTGCTCCTCACAACCCCAGTGCATCAATTCCTTCCCACGGGTCCTGTCCCTCTGCTTTAATAAAACCACCTTTTAGCACCAAAAATGGCTCAAGAATTATTTCTTGGCCATTGGCTCATGGACCCCACATCAAACCACATCACCTGGACCCCAAACCCAGAGATCCTGGCATGGTTTCTCTGGGGTAGAGCCCTGGCAGCCGGACTGTTTCACAAACCTCTGGGGTGACCCTCATGTGCAGCTCGGTTGGAGAACACTGCCTCTGGCATCCTCAGATGCCATGTACCACTTCCAGCTGCTTCTCTCTTTAGGGCTCACTTCAAACCCTGAAGCCAGCTGGCCTCTAGACTAGGCACTTCATCAAGTGTCTTGAAAGCCACAGACTGATTTCTACTCAGTAAAGAAAAACAGCCAGTCTCCCTTCATTATAGCTTACTAATGCCCTGTTTGGCAGCAGAAAAACAAAACCAAACCAAACCAAGCCCAAACCATTTGAGACAGCATCCAAGCACACCCGATAATATATGCTTAAACATTTCAATGGGGCAATCTGGAAGAAAAGATGCAAGTAAGGGGACTGTGGAGTTTGAAGTTGTTCCCTTCATGTCCCGCAATGTCACAGCCACGAGGGAGCCGGCACCCTCTTGTCACGATTCAGTTGTTTTATGAACACTCCACGTGATAATGGGCCACAGGAGTATGGTAGGCGGGGCCACGAGGAAGTTTATGAACTCATCTGGGAACTGCTCTAACTTGTGGGCAAGGAGGGGAGTAAGGCTCCATTATTTTTTCTCATCCCACCATATAACAGCTCCAGTCAGACTACAAACTCTGTTGCTCTTCATTTCCCACAATTAATCAATCCTTTTCCACGCAGGCAAAGCCAGCGACCCCACACAGTCAGGCTAGATGCTGCAATAATAATAGAAACTATTACCATCTCTATCATTACTAGCGGTAGTAGTGGTATTGATACTATTACTTCTGTACCATTATCATTTGTATCATTAGTTGCTGCCCAAGGAGTCAAAAAGGAAGCCCCTTCCTATTCAAAAAAGACCACCCTCTTTACGCTAGAAATTCTATCACTTGCTGATTATTTTCTGTCTTATCCCTTGTGTGTGTGTGTGTGTGTGTGTTTTAAAAGATTTTATTTATTTATATGAGAGAGAGCACGAGCAGGAAAGAGGGGCAGGCAGAGGGAGAGGGAGAAGCAGACTCCTGGCCCAGCAGGGAGCCCAACAAAGGGCTCGATTGGAGGACCCCAGGATCATGACATGAGCCGAAGGCAGATGCTTAATGGACTGAACCACCTGGGTGCCCCTCCTTTGTGTTTTGAAAATGAAATGCTTCTGAGATGAGGCGGTACATTGAGTTCCTTATGCTTTGGAGTGAATTATTTTGCTAGACTGTCTCCTATTGATCCAGAAAAATGGGTGCTAAAGAACTGGTGGAATTGGAGAGAGAGAGAGAGAATGAGAGTGAGAGAGAGTGCTTCAGAGCAGGGGAGCTGCAAGGGGAGGAGGAAGGCAAGGTGCCCAGGGCAGAGGCTAAGCTCATCAGAGAAGGACAGTGCAGGTCCCCAGGAGGCCAGCCCTGTGGCAGGAAATCCATTGTTCCGCCTCTGCTTTGGCTGCACTGGGCATTAGAAATGTCTGAGCACTGGTGGCCACAGCGAGGTCCCTGAGCATCTGTTCTGCAGACTTCCTGGCTCCTCTGCCAGAGGGCAAGGTTTTCACCTCTCAGAGCTGAACGCTTATTAAGTCAGAATCAAGGGACTCTGCAAGGTCTTTCTCCCATCTGGCAGCTCCTCCAAGGTGCCTACACCTCCTCTTCCTGAAAAATCAAGGAAGTGACTAAATGTATCATGTGCCAACAGTTACCAGATGCCTTTCCCATTCTTCGGAGTATTTAAAGTAAAATACTAAAGCAGCAGGTGAGATGTGCTTTGCGAATAGATGGGCTCAGGCGAAGTTGCATGTAAACGAATCACTATTTTATTTTTTTACAACTTAATGGAGTCTGATAGAATGGCAAAGACTTTGTAAAAGAAAACCTTACCACACTGATGTATTTCATGGGAAAAGCCACATTTGACTTTAATGATATTTTAGTGTAAAGATGAACACATAAAACTGTCATTTCTTAAGGAAGGATCGGGTCGTGTTACATGAAATTTCTAGACAAAAAAAGTCTTCTGCTTCAGAACAAACTGCCAGATCAGCTTGCTCTAGCACTGGTTCATCAGGCACGGCTAAAATAGTTTCGCCAAGGCAAACACTGGTCTTGTGAAATAAGACCTGAGGTGAGTCTTCTTTTTTCTTACTTTTCCTATTGTGACAACCTTGGATAAGTCAATGTAGACCTCAAGTTCCTTATTTGCAAACTGGAGGCCAAAAAATGCGAGCTTCAAACTTGTGATCAAGGTTCAATGTGCTCAAAAGTGATAACACATTTTTAAAACATTGGTCAATCATAAACCATTATACAAAACAGAGTCAGTATCACTCTTTTAATTTATTATTATCATCATCATTCATCAGTATAAACTGGAGGGTAGAGAATTTCCAGTAATATCTCAGATCTAAAAGGAAGCCAAGCAGGATCAGAAATTGACATGGAACATTTGAGAGATGAACAGGTCTACACAGAGAGGTAAAAACAAACAAACCAGAGATAGAGAATTGGGTAATACAGAAGGATGTGGGACAGAGCCTGAGACATGAGAAGGACACAAAGAGAAGAGATACAGAAAAGTTCCAAGTCTGACTCCAAAACGAAGCCAATGGCCTCATCCTTAGCCCTTTGCTGAAGATGAAGAGGGAAGGAGGATGGGGGCAAGGTTTTCTACAGGCAGGAGATACTGTGGACCTAAGTCATCAGGTCTTCTCAGCCAGGAACTTGTCTACAATCCAAGCATGACGTTTGTATGCACATATTTTTGGAATGTTGTTTGAGAATAGCGAAGCTGGAGCTGGCATCAAGCCTAGTAACGTTTTTACAGACTAAAGTTTGGGAAAAAACAGCCATCTGACATTTCCTCTCCCATCTAGTGCATCTCCCATTTTTACTTGGCCAAGGGGCACAAACATATATGCAAAAGGCCATCTGACATTCTTACCTGGAATGTTTATTTTCCCCTCCTGCTTCCATTCTATTGTGCTCCAGTTAGCATTAATCTCACTGCAGCAGTTCAAAGATATAGGATTGTTGTCACACGTCACCTTCATTTCTTCAGTTGCCAAAATTCGGATGGGCGTGACATCTATTTTTTTTCTGGACTCATATTCAAAAATATCTAATGTCAGCTTGCAAATATATTCACCTGCATAGAATAAACAAATGAATTTGTTTAAAAAGATTTATATATTTATCTGAGAGGGTGAGAGGGTGGGGTTTGGGGGGCAAAGGGAGAGGGAAACAAAATCTCTAGCAGACTCTGCACTGAACACAGAGCCCGACTTGGGCCTCAATCTCAAGACCCAGAGATAACAACCTGGGCTGAAACCAAGAGTTGATGCAACCGATTACATTAGCCAGGCGCCCCTACAAATGCATTTTTTTATTGCTACGTATATGGATTTCCTTTGATGAATGATAGCCTCATCTCGTGTGTCATGTCAGGACTTCACGAAGCATTGTTTTCAAAAGCATCCAAGACTTGCTCTAAGAAAACCCTAAAGAAACATTCAAGAAGTGCAGAAGGTCAATGCAGATCATTTCTGATGGCACAAATTAATGAGTAGAGAGATGTTCTAAGGAAGGAGCAGAAATCTCAGTCTTTGCTAATAAGAAAAAAGGCGTGGGGATGGAAGAGGTAGAAAGGAAAAATTGGAAAGCCTTGGAGAACTAGAAGCTCGTGGATGATTTTGGCATCTGCGGCAAAATCAGAATCAACAAAGATGTAATAGGACCCATGTGTCCGCAACCCAGCTTCTCAGTCAGGGAAAAAGAGATGCCCCTGGTGACATCTGGGTTACAATGGGGTTATTAAATTCTAGAGTTCAGGTTTAAAACTTCTGCTTCTGTGGGTGTTGGGGAAGGAGAGCGGGAGGTGGGAGGGTTTACAATGGAATCCAAGAAAACTGGCCAGAGGGTGAAGGATACATTCACTCCCGAGGAGGATGGTAGTTTCACAGGTGTATACCTAGGACAAAACCCATTAAACTGTACCTTTTAAATACGTACAGCTTATTATATGTCAATTCGATCTCAACAAAACTGTTTACAATTTTTTAAGGATTAAGAATAAAAGCCAGCTTTCTGTCTCAGTTTTCAACTCATAAGCCCTTGGTAAATGTGGAAATCTGTTTCTGTCTGCAAGGCTAGCTTTGCTTACTCATATGCCATGGAATTCATTTTTAATTTCAGAAAGTTGAGCGTGGTGACTTCTCTTCAAAGAGGACAACACTATATATGTCTTCCATGGTTTGCTTCTTTACGAGCTCTTTATCCCTTTCCCGCACCAGTCATTGGCTGGAAGCCCACCTGCATCCCGCTGGGTGATGTTGTAAATCGTGAGGCGGGAGACTGAGGTCATGTTGTTCAGCACGGTGGTGTAAACCGAGAATCTGCTGCTGTTCTGGATGTCAGAGTGCCTTTCAACATGGTGCCAGGACACGTTAGAGGACAAAACGTCGGTTTCACACATCATGTTTACCGTGTCCCCTTCAAAAATGATTTCTGGTATGATGGTGAACTTAGTTTCATCTGAAAACCCAAAGAAAAGATATTAAAATCCCAGTGCAAATGAATGGAATTGATACAACCCACGAGACACCACCACTACACAGGGCTGTGGTGCTGTCTAGAAGGAGGCAATACATCTCCCTCATTCCAACCCTGGATCTCTTGTGTCTGAGGCCCAAAGAGTTACCACCTGCCAGATACCAGGGATTGGCATCCAGTGTGGAGTCTGGGCACACTCAATTGCCTTCATTGGGAGTAATGGGGATTCCAAAGCTAATTGCGATATTTCATATAGTCTGGTAGAAAATGCTCATTGGCTTATAAAAAAGCCACACCAGCTCATTTAAACCTCAAGTTTCTTTGCCACTGACTCAATGATATCAACTACTTCCTGTTGATAACAGGTTATCTTATACCACTGAAAGCTCGGTCCTATGTCTCTGATGCATTATAAATGGGGAGAAAATAATTTCTTGTAATAAAGTCTGTTAAGAATTAAGAGTTTTTAAAAAAGACTTCATACCCATGGGCCGTTAAGAAGGAGAACTTTATAGACACACAGGCCCAGATTTGAATCCTGGCTCTGCGCCACACATCTAGGGAATTTACTTAGCCTCTCTAGGCCTCAGCTTTCTTGTCTGGAAAACGGGAGTATTAAGAGCTATGGGGAAGTGATTTGGGTGAAGAGTAGCTTTTATTCTTTTCATAGTAAAACTCTGGAGAACCATGGCATTAAGTGATTTCACAAAGAGAAATAAAGCACAACATTTGCTATTTGTGTGTGTGCGTGCGTGTGTGTTTATGGTTGTCCTTTGCTTACACAATATGTGGGTTTTTTTCCCCTTTAAGCTGTGTTTCTTATTCTACATCCTTCATGAATTCCACGTATTGAGGAAATCAGAGGCATTGGATAAGGAAGTTCTGTTAGGGCTGTTGTCGTGCATGGGTTTCATGCTCAGGCCAGACCCTTTCCATATTGTCAACATGGGACCATGACACCATAAAATTAATTTGGGGAGCTATGATGTTCTAGTCAAAACATCAAGGGGTCTAAATATCTCTTATCACTTTTTTAAGGCTCCTATATAAAAGAAGATCTTAAAATATCACACCCAACAAGGCCTCCTGTGAACAAGGTAGCAAATAGACACAGAAGTCATATAGACTTATGTTACTAGGTGTTGTTGAGAAAATTATTTACCCTCTCTCCTTTAAAATGGAGATCACAGAACCCATTTCACAGGATATGGAAGGACACAATTTGTGTGAAACAGGGGACTTAATAAGAAAAGATACAATAACAGTGTGTCTCTTTTCATCATCACAGTGGCTAACAATAACAACTAGGAAGACTGCCGGTATCATGTGGTTATATGGAAGTGACCATGAATTTATTGGCAGTGATTAAAGAAAGGGACATTCTGGTTAAGCAACCCTGCTAATTAATCAAACAATTATTTTAAGGATGAGTATATGACCAAATAAATGAAAATGTTTGGAACATTGTCCTATACCCTCGGTATTTCATAAAGACTTAAAATAACTTTCAGATATGAGCTCAGTCATTTAGTTTTTTTTTTCTTTCTTGTTCTCTTCTTCTCTGCTGCCTCCAAATATAATTATAATTAAAACAAAGTAATACCAAACAAAACCTAGTCTTTTGACCTTTTGGATATTTATACTCTAGGTAAATAGCACCAATGCTATGGAGAGCAGCATGATGTGGGAGCAATCCTGTGGAAATGCACATGACCTATGTTCATGTTTATTGTTCGGAGACTGTGCACATCACAGAATCATTCCAGTCTTCCAAGGAGAACAGAGATGGATACATTCTGCGGGAATGGTGGTGAGTGTCATCCACAATGACTCCACTGCTCTGTGGAAGAATAAGGCCACAAACTCCAAAGCACTTTGGTGAACTGTACTGTTAGCACCATGTTTCTGGACCGACAATAAGCCACTAATCAGTCACACTGCCGGATACTTACTCTTTTAAAAGGTTGACTATCCTCAACACAACTGAAATTTGGGGGAAGGAGTAATCATAATTGAAGCTTACCAATGCTTGATTCTGATGGTCACCCATGCCCTCAGGATCATAAATATAAGGAATTCTTCAGGGCAGAACATGTGTTGGTTGGGGGGTGGCGTTAGGGGTCAGGAGATGGGGGGCATCACTGGAAGCTTCCATAGGAGCTCATACTCTTAGGCTACTTACTCCCCTTCCTTTAATTTACCTGTTTTCTTTCTTTTTTTAAAAAAATTTTTTTATTTATTTATGATAGAGAGAGAGAGAGAGAGAGAGAGAGAGAGAGAGAGAGAGAGGCAGAGACATAGGCAGAGGGAGAAGCAGGCTCCATGCTGGGAGCCCGACGTGGGATTTGATCCCGGGTCTCCAGGATTGCACCCTGGGCCAAAGGCAGGCGCTAAACCGCTGTGCCACCCAGGGATCCCTAATTTACCTGTTTTCACCTGTGTTGTTGCTATCTTATGTATTCTGATTTTTTTTTTGCTTTTCTTCTTGCTTGTGTTGTAGTACTTTCTTACAATTATGTATCTTTCAATATTTTGTTTTTAAAAATGATCTGGTGTCTAACAATACCAGAGAATGTAAAGACAAAATTTATGAAGCTGTTGTGAGGATTGATGGCCTAATCCCTAAGAAGGGGTGCCCTTTCTCCCAGATGTGCCTACGACAGTCCTTTCAGAGACCTCCCTGATGGGGGACAGTGTCACCCTAAAGAGGAATCACCTTGAGTCTGGAACCATGGACCCAAATTAGCTAGAATATCCATGAGCAAATTCTTACTTGCCAAATCTAGGCCCAGCTGGCTTTCTTTTCTATTTCCCAAGTAACAATAGGTCCATCCACCTAATAACACAACAGAATACAACTCTGTAGCCATTTGTAAAATGGAGGCATACATCTAATACCCCCATATTTTTATCATTGCTCTATGTGGTCTAAAGCAGGGGTTCTCAAATTTTCCTATGATTCAGAATCACCTAGAGGGCTTGTTAAAAACACCATTGCCCTGGTTGGTCTGGGGTGGCCCTAAGAATTTGTATTTCTTTTTTTTTATTTATTATTTATGATAGTGAGAGAGAGAGAGAGAGAGAGAGAGGCAGAGACACAGGCAGAGGGAGAAGCAGGCTCCATGCACCGGGAGCCCAACGTGGGATTCGATCCGGGGTCTACAGGATCGCGCCCTGGGCCAAAGGCAGGCGCCAAACCGCTGCGCCACCCAGGGATCCCTGTATTTCTTTTTTAAAGATTTTATTTATTTCTTTGAGAGAGAGAGAGAGCATAAGCAGGGGGAGCAGAAGGCAGAGGAGAAGGAGAAGCAGGCTCCCTGCTGAACAGGGACCTGCACCAAAGGCAGATGCTTAACTGACTGAGCCACCTGGCACCACCAAAATTTGTATTTCTAACAAGTTCCCAGGTGGTGCTGATGCTGCTGGTCTGGGGGCCACACTTTGAGAACTACTGCTCTAAAATAACAGTGTCAGTTGTTTCATATCTGTGCATTTTGTAATATCCCAACCCCCACCACACTGTTAGTTTTTGGATGTTTGGGGCCTTCTAATTTTTTTAAAAATCCATAAACCCAGATGGCTCTGTGACCCTCTTATAAAATCTCTCTACCCTGCAACCACCCTTCCAATTGCAATGATATTAGCCTGGTTAGGAGGCTCTGCGACCATGCCTCAGATGGGGAGGTGGAACATAAACCTCTGTGCCAGGAACCAGAGTCTCTGTCCATGGAGGGCATTAAAATGGAATTTCCTAGTTTCAAGCCTAATGATAAATACCATTACTATATCTAAATGGGATCCATGTATAGAAAAGACATGGAGATGTCCTACTTACTGCTAGTAACGGCTTGAAAGGAACTGTAGTCCATTCTGTAGGTCTGATTCAGGTTCTGCATCACTTGCTCATTTGCTTTATGCATCAATCGAGGTGATGGTGTTGTAGTCTTCACCTCATATGTCACAACCACACTTCCGGGCCTGGATGGAGACCACTCAGTTCAGTAAGGTGGGTAACTGACCTGGGAGAGTCTAGATCCTCAAGGTTTATTTGCAGTGGACAAACAAAAAGGCAGGAATAGCCTGGGTACTTTTATCTTCAAAGGTTCATTCAAGTCAACCTGTTATTAAGCTCTAGTTGAAAGCCTGAGGCAGGACTTGCACACTCAAATGTACGCAGACAGGTAACACAAATGAACAAAAGTCAGACGGGAATGAGTGAAGTGAGTCACAGAAGTTGGCCCTAGGATGGCAGGCACAACGCAGATACTGCTGTCACATGGGCATGCTGGCCCAAGGGCACCAGATAGGTTGACTGTCAAGGGAAGGCAAAATCCTGAATGTTTCTGTGAACATTGTCTATCTTGAAAATTGGCAACTAACTCCTTAAAACATTGTGCTAACCTGCTTAGGACCGCCATGGTGGCCAATTCCAGGGGAAGCCAAGGACACAGTAGCGTGCAACTGGGTGCTTGTGGCTGGTGGACAACTTTTCTTGAATAAAGGCATCATGCATGGAAATTATTTCATTTTATATTTTGGAGCTCTCTAGACTGCAAATTTTTCCCATATCTGTCTGTAAAATTCTTGCATGCACAGAATAAACACAGGGCTTTTGCTCATTTTCCATGGAAGTAGATACATATGTAAGAAGCAAGTTTCTGTTCTCAGCATTGCTTCTGTCTTTAAGCCCCTAGCAACCTGTATTATCATCACCTCTACCAAAGTAGTCCTGTTGAGGGTCTTACATGATGCCCCTTTAATAGGCTTTTTCTCCTTCACTAACATATTGGTCTCTGCTATTGGGTAAAAATGATCTGATTACAGCTTCTTACCTGAATCCTGTCACAGTCACCAATTTGAAGCCTGGTAAAGTACTGTAACCTTTCCAGAACTGGAAAACAAAGTAAGACAAGTGTCATTGTATCAAGGTCCAGTGAGAGATAAGTCAAAAAATTTAAAGCAGAGTAAGAAACACATATTCTTTACCACCCCAGGTAAAATTTTTTCCTCTATTTTTTATTAATGCTGGCATCAGCAGATCCTTGAAGAGGTAATTCCTATCTACCTATATCAGGCTGGGTCCTCCAAGAAGCAAGCACCAGATGAAATGTGCGGGGAGTTTTACCCAGGGAAATGCCTAGCAAAGAAAATGGGGAGGTTTCTTTGAATACCAACTCACAGGAGACTCATTTTAATTCAAGTCACATTTGCAAGCAGATGTTGTACGCAAAGCACTGTGTGTGCAGGGCACTGTGCCAGGTACGTGGAGGGGTGGGATCTGAAGATTAATATGACACTCTCTCTTTCCACAAAGGTATGTAATTGATTGATTGTGTGTGTGTGTGTGTGTGTGTGTAAGCTTCTCATGCTGTGCAGAACTATTACATGCGAGATATGAAAATCAAGTGCCCAAGAGCTCTTCAGCACTTTGGCATGGCACCCATGGAAAATGAAGATAATTTCTGTGGTATAAAAGGGTAAGCAGGGCAGCCCTGGTGGCTCAGTGATTTAGCGCCGCCTTCAGCCCAGGGCCTGATCCTGGAGACCCGGGATCGAGTCCCACGTTGGGCTCCCTGCATGGAGCCTGCTTCTCCCTCTGCCTGTGTCTCTGCCTCTCTCTCTCTCTGTGTCTCTCATGAATAAATAAATAAAATCTTTTAAAAAAATAAATAAATAAAAGGGTAAGCAGAGGCACTCCTGGCCTGAGGAAGGGGCTTGGCTGCCCAGAGAATTAACGGAAGTCAATATCTCAGCCTACTTGTAATAATTTGTAGCACACCAATTGGGAAGCTGTATTCTAAATGAGTTAATTCAAGCAAAGCATTTAGGCTCAGATGAATTAATCCAATGTAAAGCGCTTAGAATAGTGTCTGGCACACAGCTAACATTCAGGGAATATTCTCTATTTTTATATGAGTAAATTTAAATCTGTCTTAAGTGAGAATGCCTCCATATCTCTAATATAGAATGGTCTGAAACCCGCAGTACTAGCTTTAGGCTGATCTGCCCAAAAGATGTTAGGGGCTTCATCCAGGGGGTGTGTGAAGACAAATAGAAATGTACCATCAGGCACTTCTAGACCAGGTTCTTGTATCTCTGAATAAGATTCAGTGAATTGATGCCACCAAATCTCAGAATCAATTCTACCCTGGGAAGAAGTTCCACCTACAGGTCATGATGATGTCAAATCATCCCCTGAACGCTATTTGATTTGAGCACTTCTTAATCCATTATCCCAGATGTTATAGGAATAATTTCAATGTCCATATTCATAAATTCTGACAGATTCAAGCAAATCATTCACTGTAAATGCAACAGATTCAGTTCAATCCAAAGAGCTGGTTGGTTAAGGGGTTCCCAGGGCTAAAACCTACCGCTGTTTCCAGGTCAGTCTTGTAGGACCTATAGAGAGCAGAGGAAGAATTCTTGAGGTCCTCCTGAAAGCCCACATTGAGTCTGACTGACATTCTTAAAGTAACATCTGCTGAAAAAACGCAGGGCAATATTTCAAAATCTCGTGTTAGCATGTGAATACACACAGGACGGAGAAACATTTGCTTGAGTTGGTATCAAATGGCAAATCAGCAAAGAAACATTTAATGAACAGTTACTTACCTCCCTGGAGCTGGCAAAAAGGTCCCTTGGGAGGTAGTCCTTTCAGGCAACTGCAACGATGCCCCGCAAGGGAGCTGTCATGCTCTTGACAAGTGGGATTGTGGAGGCACTTTTCCTGAGGCCACCTATAGCCCGCCTCACAGGAGCACCAGATTTCATTTCCAGCAGGTCTGCAGACTAGCATTAGCCAGAATGGTGAGGAGAGAGAGGATGGTCACCACCTTTATATTTATAGACAAGTATTTATACTTGTAGAATATCCTGACTTGACTCCATATTGCCCTCTGGGAAGTTCAAGAGTATTACATGAGATTCATGTGATTCCCATTATGCATCACCATGTAAAGGATGACTGCTCTGACTACCTCAGGGGATGATGCCTACAATGATAACATGAAAAACATATTCCTGGACATACAGTGTATGGTAGCTAGTTTCAAGGATGGGCCCTGAGCATCCTATTTCTGAATACTGACACCTTTTTGTAACTCCTTCTCATACTGTACTAGGTTAGGTCTGTGTGCCCACAGAATATGGTGGAAATGATGACATATCATTTCTTATATTATGATGTAAAAGACACTGTGGCTTTCCTCTGTGATCTCTCTCTCTCTCCCTCTCTCTCTCATCACTTGCTATGGGGTAGCCAGCTGCCCAATTGCATGAGGACGTGTCATGGAGAGGCTGACCTTGTGAGGTACAAAAACCTCCTGCCAACAACCACATAAATGGGCTTCAAAGTGGATTTCCAGCCAGAGTTGAGCTTTCAGAGGACTGCTACTCTGGTTGACAGCTTGACTACAACCTCATACAATCTGAGCCAGAGCCACCCAGCTAAGGTCCTCCTGAATTCCTGGCCCTCATAAACCGTATGATACAGTAAATGTTTGTTGTTTTAAGATGCTAACTTCTGGGGTAATTTGTTAAACAGCAATAGATAACAAATACAGAATACAAATACAATTGTGCCTTTTACCTTTCTAATCAAATGTGAACAACCCAAACAGTTTCTGATTCCACTGGGGACATTATGCTCTGAAAACAGAGCGCTTTGAATTTATTTTTAAAACTCAATTAATGCCATATCACTAGGAGCTGTCTGTTCTAAGGATCAGCTCCTAGGCGAAGGCCCACAGAGTGACTACCCAAAGGAAAGCCATCAAATCATTGTTCCTGAAATAAGAAGGATGCTCAAGCTCTAATGAATCTGTGGACATTGATGCAGTTTCGTGCTTCAGCATTGACAGGAAGTGGCATCCAAAGGGAGCTATGAAGTGGCCATTTCAGGTTCTGCTAGTACATATGAAAAATTAAAAAATTGGAACGCATAGATGATATTGATGGACTACTTAAAATATGAGAAATCAAAAAAAAATTTAAAAACAAGAATTTTGTTCTTGCCTCCATTTGAACATCATAAAATCCAGTATCTCTCAGTGCTAGCAAGGCAGGAACTTTGTTTAAGACAAGCTTCCCAGGTCGTGGTGCTTGAGAACTAGGACAGCTGGCATAACTTCAGAGAGAAAGCAGTAACCAGAAGGCCCAATCTCATAGCCTGGAGGTTTCTAGATTATGTCTTGCTTCCAATCCGGGTGTATACCTGGTTTCTATTTCCTGACCTATGATGCCAGAATGAAGGAAACTTGCCACTTATTAATACCTGAACCAGTCCTTGCTGTACCCACTGATTACCCAGAGGCATGGCACCCAGGAGTTTCTCATGAAAGACTGGGCAGTATCTTGGGATGTATTTTGTGACAACCAATACACAAACCACCAAGCAAACATGTGGCCACCACTTGACATAAGGACCCTGGCTGCAGAATTTGCCAATAGGAGCTTCATTCTGGAAGGATGTGAAGTCATAAAATCCATACCTCAGGGCTTTTTGGCTTATTTCACTTGCCTCCTAAGTACAACAACCTACTCTACTAGTAAGGAGCTCAGACAGCCGTTCCCCTGATATGTCCAACTCTCCATTCTGAAGCAATGGGTCTTTGACTCACCTGTTGTCACCTCAATGCTTAAAATGTTGGTGCCCAGGTCAGTGCTGTTCCCTGGAATTGGGAAACTGAGGCTGTTCACATAAGCTCTGTTAGGCTCCAGTAAGGAGGCATTTTCAAAACTGATCTCCACATCAACAGTATACTCTGCAGGTACTGGGCTGCTTGAGGCAACTGGAAGGAAAGCACAGGAAACCATGAGAACTCACCATGGATGGCAAAGAGAGAATGTGGCAGGCAGCCCAGCATTTCAAGGCAATGACAGGACTATGTGGATGCTGGACATGGCAGCCTCGAGGGATTTCTAATGAACCTTCTTAGAGAAAAAGAAGTTTGTCAACTTGTCACCACCAAACACCCCCTTCATGGTGTTCCCTCTATGACTTGGCTATTTATTTATTTGTTTGTTTGTTTTCAAGGAATTATTTATTCATATGAGAGACAGAGAGAGAGAGAGAGAGAGAGAGAGAGAGAGAGCGCAAGCAGGAGAGGGGGGCAAAGGGAGAGGGAGAGATAATTTTAAGCAGGCTATGCTGAGTGCAGAGCCTGACATGAGGCTCAGTTTCATGACCCTGATCTCAGGACCTGAGCCAAGACCAAGAGTTGGACACTCAACTGACTGTGCCACCCAGGCACCCCATGACTTCACTATTTAAAGGAGGAAGGTGGGAAGCCTGGGTGGCTCAGTGGTTGAGCATCTGCCTTTGGCTCAGGGCATGACCCCGCGATCCTGGGATCGAGTACCACATCAGGCTCCCTGCATAGAGTCTGCTTCTCCTTCTGCCTGTGTCTCTGCCTCTCTCTCTGTGTGTGTGTGTCTCATGAATAAATAAATAAATAATCTTTTTAAAAAAAAATAAAGGAGGAAGGTGACTGCTCTTTCTGGTCCCAGTGTCATGGTGTCTGGTCCCAGTGTCATGGTGTCTGAATTTGAAAGATTCACGGGCTAAGCTCAGGACTTGTCCTTCCTCTCCATCCTCTCACCCTCTTTGGTTTCCAAGGTCAAGGATTGCTATGTTGAAATGTTGAAACTAGACCAGAAGGGGCAAGAACAGAAGCAGGGAGACCTAACAGGGGGACCTTGGCAACAGTCTAGACAATAAAGCCATGGTCCTGACTCAGAAGAATGAGTCAGCATGTTTCCAACACCATTCACTTGACATTCAAGTATTTTGAGATTTGAACATGGCTGGCAGACCTCTGGGAGAAGTCATTCAGTTAATTCCCTTTGCTCTTTGCCTACGCACACAGCATGGGCTCTTAGTTCTTACTGTGTGTCCCTGGTGTCCAGAACATGATAGGTACTCAATGAAAGCAAAATTCACAGATTAGAATGTAAAATAAAAGATATCTCCAGCTCTTCATCACCTTTCCAAGTTGTCTCCAGACTGAATGACTCTCTGGCATTCTAGATGCATTTGCTGTCCAGCACACAGCAACCACAGGCAAGCCAGGCAATATATATACCAGAGTGGTTTTTTTTCATAGTTTCCTGTATCACATCATGTGTGGTTCACTAGTTGTAAGCTTCTCAAGGGCAGGGACTATTTCTTCCACTTCTCATGATTTTACTCCATCTGGCATGGAGCTCACCACATAATAAATGTGTGCCCAATCATTTCTTGTTAAAATTATGACTCTGAGATAGCCACAGATTCACCTCCCTGTCACTGCCAGAATCTTTGGCTCATTTTTGGCTGAAATATATTACAGGAGCAGAGGCCAAGGGCTAGTTTTGTAGCTCATGATGAGCCTTCAAAAGCTAGGAGAATTTTTTACACAGATGCATTGAGAAGACAAGTTGTGGCTTTTTCTATCTTATCAGCCAAATAAGGAAAAGGTTAGTGAATACTTGCAAAACAATTACTTTAAAATTTAACCCAAAGCTGGAAGTATGATGTATATTTTGCCATAAGTTAAAATTCTAGGTATGTTTTCTAAAAGGGCAAAGAATTTTCCCACAACATTGCTAGATTTGTTTAAAATTTCTCAAGGAATATTGATTTGAAGCACTAAAATAGAGTAAGTTTATTATGGGAAACACCAATGAATAAATTTTTGTTGTAGAAGCTGAAATATCTGTTTACTTATAGTGGTAAACTATGTCTTAGAAAGTTGCTTTTATTCATCAACCTTTCTGAGAATTATTTCATTTTGACATCCATCATTCGACTTGCTGTAATTAGCTCAAACTGTGAAAAAGAGTCTTTGCCAACTTTTTTAAAGGTGAGAATATATTTTAAGGTATGTTTCCTACCTATAAAAATGTAATTACAAGTAGAACAAAGTGACTTTTAAAATCCAATGCAGAAGCACGGTCTGTCATTATACCATGGTGATGCCTCTAATTTCCTGTTTTCTTTCTGATTCTTCAATGGTTCTGTGATGAAAACAAGCTTCCCAGAAGAACTGTTAACCTTAATTTGTGTGATCCTAACTCTAGACAGGATACGTTGCCCTCTGGGAACATTTGCAAGGAGGGCGGCCGCATGAGATTTACAAGGTCTGCCTTGGAGCACATTCTTTTTCCTGAAAAGTAATGCAGCAATGTTTATACCCTCCAGTGTATTTAGTTCCAGGATTCTCTTCACCGTAGGCAGTCTATCTCCTCCCATGAATCTAAACAGGATATCCTAGACAGCAGGGCTTTTTGGGAGAGTGGAGTCAATAACAATCCCACATACCCCACTTCATCAACCTCATTGTTGCATCCCAGAGTCTGACCCTGGCATGGCATCAGTGCCTGCCCGAGCACCATTCCTAACTGCTCATCCTTGAGCCCACCTCTCTGAGTTATTTTCAGACATAATTGCAGAACAAGTGTGTGTCTGGAAAGCACATGGTGATTCATGGATGCATCATTCCCCACTGAAACCAAGGCAGTCCTTCCAGTGAGATCTTACAGGGAGCTGAGCCAAAAGCTTAACATACTAAGAGGAAAGTTCCTGTGCCTTTAGCAAATTCTCTTCTATGGGATTTGTGCAACTAAAATGAAAGCACCAGCTTCCAACATTCTCTTCCCCTCATCTGCCTTTAATGTTCTTCAACTTCTATACAAGTTTCAGAATAACCTTCCACCTGAGTGACACTTCTCCCTAGAGATCGGTAAGGATGGGGGATGTCCTCTAGAGAAGGAATATCTTCAGCACAAAAATAGTCAATTCTTCAAAACAGTTTCAACAACATCATAATAATTCAGAAGGCTATAGGCGTGCCCTTGGAAGTCATCTATTCCAGTGGTCCGCACATTTGATTGATGATTATGTATACCTAGAGAGTGCAACACACACGGATACTTTGGAGCCTCAGCCCAGGTGAGCCAGAGTGAAATCTTTATGAATTAGGCCTAGAAATCTCAAATTTTTTTTTTTCAATTCCTGCTAGTGATTTTGGTGATCACGCAGGCTTGGGATTTAATGTTTTAATTCAAATGAGAAAACCAAGAAGATAATCCTGGAGAGCCAATATTAGCACTTAAACACCTAAACTTGTGGGGTTTTTTTTGGGGGGGGGGTTGTTTTTGTTTTTGGATGTGTGGCTTTTTTTTTTATTGTTTGTTTCTTTTTTTTTTTGCCTTTTTTTTCTAGATGCCTTTTGCTGCTGCTCCTATGGGGGCAAATAGTTAGGGGTCTCCAAGCATATTTGTTCAGCTCTTCAGTCATAACAGATGGATCACAAATGCTCATAATAACAGCAATAATCATAATAGTAGCTGCCATTTATTCACTGCCCGGTAGGTTCCGGAATCATGAGGAGAGTATGTATACACCAATTTGGAAATGATAAAACTGAGGTTTAATGGGTTGAAGGCACATGAATGGCAAACATCAAAACTGGGATTTGAAACCACATTTTCCTGACCATGTTACTTTAACCATTCCCTGCCACAGTTCCAATGGAAGAAGATAATGAAGGTGATCATTTTGTAAACCCCTTGTAAACCATTGTACCATAAAAAGAAAAAAAAAAAACAAGGCATTATTATTAAACATGTCTTTAGTACTAGTGTGGAATTCTTAAAGTAAATTTTAAAATAGAAGCATATTCAAGGGCAAAAATATTAATACATGGAGGAATTATCTTAAACTTTATTCTATTTGTTTCAGCATAATAAATGTCTTATAAATCCACACTGAGGAGGGTACTTCAGTGGCTTGGTGCTTGAGCATCTGCCTTTGGCTCAGATCGTGATCCCAGGGGTCCTGGGATCAAGTCCCACATCAGGCTCCCTGCCAGGAGCCTGCTTCTCCCTCTGCCTGTGTCTCTGCCTCTCTCTCTCTGTGTCTCTCATGAATAAATAAATAAAAAATCTTTAAAAAAAAGTAAAGAAAAGAAATCCGCACTAAGGAAGAATGTATTGTGACCCCTTGTCATTGGCACTCATGGATTTTGACATTAAGCCTTGCTAGGTTTATTCATTTGTGCCTTAATTTAAAGATTTATTGATTCATAGTAAGTTTACTATTTATGGAGTGCCTCTTTTTCAGGCATTGTGCTAGGGACATGGGGTAAATAAAAGAGGCAAAGTTCTACTTCCATGAATCTTCTAGCCTCATGTAGGAGGTAAAAGTAAGTTGAAACTTCACTGTCGGGTAGTTCTGAAGGGCATGGGGAAAATACAGCAGGATAAAACAACAGCGGAAGGCAAAATGAGGGTAGTGTGCTTTTTTTGGAGAATGGTTAGAAAGGACCTTTGTAAAGCAGTAAACATTGAGCAAAGATGCAATTGAAACAAGGAACTGTCACATGGATATTCGGGGACTACTCTCCCCAGGAAGAGAAAATAAGCACAAAAGCCATGAGACAGTGATTTCCACGGCTCATCTGGAAAACAGCAAGAAAATGCCCCTCCTGATCTGAGTCATTCCTTCTCCTCTTGTGTCACGGCCCCACAGGCAAGACACATGGAGCTGCCACCCGGCCTTGTGTCCCTGTAAGGCCCCAGGGCAAGTGCCTGACTTTAAAGAAAAGTAGCTCAGCTGCTCAGCTGTCAGCTTGACCTGCCTGTGGATGGGACCACTCGCACTCGCAGCCCCCAGGCAGGCCCACCCACGATCTGAGTTAAAAATCCCAATTCCTGCTCCTCTGGCCTCTCCCAAATCTGAGGACTTCGGAGCGGAGGAGAGTGATGTTCCTGGTCCTGTTCCAGGCTACGGGACTCAGGAGGAACAGAGGACAGTCTTCCCACCTCTCTATAGAAGGTCCTTTAGAGGCCCTATGTGCTCCTCCTCTGCAGCCTCTGGACCATCTGATTCCAGAGAGTTTAACATGTTTGCTTTTTCTCGGGCTTCTGTGGCCTCGTGTTGTTTGCCTGAACTTTTCTGATTCACTGATGCCCCAAGTGAAGGTAGGACATCCCAGGTGTCATCGGTGTCACAGATGGAGGCCTGTCAGCAGGCCCAGAGACACAGACCAACCAGGATTTCCCCTCTCCTTTCCCAGAAATCGCTGCCCACCACACAGTACTTATCTTAAAGAGACATTTCTGGAAAGTTGGCCACAAACTCCAACAAGTGGTTCTGGGTCTTAATCATAGCTGTTTAAGCAAACAATACTATTTTTGCCTGGCAACTCTAATAGGAATCATGGCTTCTCAGAAGCTGGAGCCTACGCTTATGGGTAAATTAATCTCCCACCTGCCAAAGAATGAAGCCTGCTGATTCCAAGAGAGAAATGAGTTGATGTGATTTTTTTTCTCTTGACCAAAAGGGACAATGCTTCTTTATCCCCAAAGATTTGGCTCTGCTGTTTCTCACTCTCAGCTTTGTAGCAGGTAAATATTAATACTAGTAGGTAGCAATTTGGCAACAGCACCTATATCCTACTATATCACTGTCAGCAGATAGTCAAAGGATCCTGTTCTCCCTTTAGGTTTTAGAAAGGTTTGTTCACACAGGAGAAAACCACCAGAAACACAGGTTATGGCTCGCTGGCAGGTGTGGATGGAGGGGAGGGTGGACAGCATTGCGTGTCATAGAACACTTGACTGTCAAGTCTGGAGAAATTAATCAATTCTGCTAGTTTGTCTTATACCCTAGTCATCAAAGTCAATCCCATGTAAAATTCTTTTCCCACTAAGATGAAGACAATACTCCTTACTCCTTACCTTACAAAGCTGCTCTAATAATCATGGAATGGAATCTCATGAGCAAGAGCCAGAAACATGTTGAAAACTAGAACTCTGCACTATGAGCATGGACGTTAGAGACAGAAAGAGGTGGGGTGAAGTACCTTCTTTCCTGGGCAGGCCATTTAATCTCTGTAAGCCATACTTTGCCATCAGTATAAGGGTAATGTTTTTTCTGCAGAATTGCTGCCAAGGAGTTGGCATGAAGACCCCTGGCAAATTATGTGGCAGTAAACCAGGCTGAAACAGCAGGTAGAAATAATAATATTAATTATAGTAAATGTGATGATTGTAGGACATGCAGAAATCTGCAGGTGGGTCAAGAAATGCTAGTGCTATTCCAATCAGGTCTTGCCTTTGAGAGAGTTAAAACAGACACACAACACTAATTAGAAATTAAAAGAAGAAAGCAGTCCCAACACATGGAAGGTCAACCCTAAAACCAAGCTCAGACACCAGGCCAAGAGCATCTCCATCTTGAGATCTTACTCTGCCACCACCTTCCACCTGCTTAATGCACTAAATGCCACATGTTATCATAAGAAAGATTAGGGCCACAAAAAAAAAAAATCCCAGGTCTGTTCCTCAACCTGGAGAATGCACAGCATTTCCTGGACGCAGTAAAAAAGGGCAAGTGCACCCTGGGGCTGCTAGGTCGCAGAAAGATGGAGATTCCCACGCTGGCAGCCAATAATTCAATGTTCTCACTAGGTATGTACTAAAATGTAAGCATCTCCAGCACAGGGTGATGGATCTTTCTCAAAATTGTATCTGCTAACAGTTGTTCCTTTTGAAGCCAAAGAAGAACACGTGAGGAGGTTTCAGCCCAGGGCCCAAGAACATTCCCAATGAAGCTCAGAAACCTGGCCTGGAGAACTTCACAAAGTGACGCTGAGAACACGTTTGTGTTACATCTAACCAATAAGAAACTTCTACTCTTACTCCCCTCGGAAGATGAACCGTAAGATTAAATTTGGAGCTTATTGGCAAGCCTCCAAGATAAGATTTCTATTCCAGCTCCGGGTTTTACCTCTGGCCTCCGTACCCCCAGACACCCTCACTGGCTGCCCTTCATCCCATGTCAGATCTGTCTCCAAGTCCTTTTGATCTGCTTCTCGTAGTATCTTTCACACGTGTTCCCTTTTCTCCTTTCCTATTTTCCTCGAGGGGCCAGGGCCAGTGATTTTCCATGGTGCTGGGCCTTCTCACTGCTCTCCCTAGCACTGACTTCTGCGACTAATTCATGCGGCCACAACCATCTGCCTACTTTTCACTTCAGATCATTTCCATCCTTCCCTTCCCTGTGCCAGTCTGTCAGGTGATCTAGAGACTACTTCCTAGTGTAATCAGGACATAACTCTGGATGCATTATTCTTTCCCTCTGCTCCCCAGAAACCTCTGTGCTCCAACTGGCAGATCCACCCTTATTCTGGCCTCTGGCTCCTGGGTTTTTGTGTAGACTTCTCTTCCCTAATAGAGTTCTGAAATAGTTTTCCAAAAACACCAACTTTTATCTCATGGCATCTCTCCTCCTGCCTTCAGTGATTTTATGGGATTTTCTCTGTACCAGGGATATTTCAGGCTCTTTCAAATGCAATATTATTTTTATAAATAAATATTTGTTTTTAATGAAAAAAAAAACCCACAAATAAACCCCTAGATAACCCTAATAACATTTAAATAATATGGACATAATATTTGATCTTCTCAACAACCCTATAAAGTAATAACATATATATTTGTATGCGTATGTATGTGTTTGTGTGTGTGATATGTATGTGATATATATTAATACACATACATATACATATATTTGTACATGTGTGTCTGTGTATCAAGGGCCCAGTGAAGCTATATAACTGACCAAAGTCACCTAGGAAGAAGTCCATAGTGCTCTGAGCACAAATGTGCATGTAGATCCTACTTTTAAAGATGATTCTATCCCAAACCCTAAAAAGCCAATCCAGTATCTCAAAAGGACATTCCTTTTGAGGATCCTCTTTCTCTTGGGAACTTTGTTTGTACCTTTCTGGTATTTCATACCCAGAAAGGGGGAAGGAACGTCTATGTGCAAGAGGATACCGCCTTGAAAATAAAAACTGAATCCTATCTTCTCACTTAACTAACACACCAAACGGAACACAGACCCCTCCGTGAGGCATCTGCGGGATGTAACTTTCCTGCTGGTTTCTTTCATAGGTTTCCTGGAGAACGGTGTTGTCTGATGTAACTTATCTGTGCTCTAGCGCCTGGTCTTTCCATGGTCATTTCTTACTTTGGTGACTTTGTAAAAGTACCAAGGCCAATCCATCTTCTGCAGATGAGGGGTTGAGTCATTAACACTTCCAAAATGACTCTAGAGGCCTAAGAGCATAGAGGATCATGTATAATAAATGGAAAAACATGTTTTTATGGTCATTTATCATCGTCGTGATTGTTTTTAATGAAAGCACATCTGGAAAATTTTGGAATGTCAAATCCTTAGATGTAGAAATGGTTTCCTCCCTGAAGGCTAACCTCTCATGATGTCACCGTGGGTCAGAAGCAGCTGGGCCCGGAAGTACAGAAAGACATTACATTTTACAACCGTATGGTCACCAACTGTCCCTGAGGAAGCTGGCAGCCAGAGCCCTGGAAGAGCCTGGAAGAAACCTGGAGCCAGAACTCACCCACAGATAGTTTGACTTTAAGCAGAAAAGTCTTTCAAAATACTGAACGGGAACATCTCCAGCTCTGTTCCTGTCATAGGGTGCAGGGGGACTCAGGGCTGGAGTAGATGTAATGATGCTTATTGAAAAGCATGGAAAGTGTGGTCTATGTGCTTCAGACAGCTTCAGGGAAGAAGAGGAGGGGGAGTGAGGCTCTATAAGGATATGAAAACAGAAAAGAAAGGCAAAAGAAGAGAAAATGAGAGTATGACTTCCCAACAAACATTTTGACACCTTAATAAAATATGATCAAATTGTCATTTCAAGCAATTGGCAAAGTTGGATCGGGATGCTGCCCTGGAAGGAGCTCTCACAGAAACACCTTTACTCTGGCCTCAGGGAAAGCCTGCTCACCTTGACTCTTCTTGACTCTCTTAGGGTCAGCTTCTTGATTCTTTTAGAACCCAAGACTGAAAAGACCAAGCCACAGCACATTTGGACATGATTCAATCATAATCCTCAGTGTTAAGAAGTTCTATCTTCTCCACAGTCAGTACAGACACTAAGGCAGCGGGCTTTTAGCGATAGGCAAGTATCCTCAACTCACCAAGGGGTTTCTGTGACAGGGACATACACTCTCTTCATCTGTTCACTCATTTACTAAAAAGCTGGGCTCAATGCCAGGCTATAGAGATAAAGAGGGCTCAGAAGAACTCATGTCTCCTGGGGATGACAAACAGGAAGTAAAATCATTGCAGTGCATTGGGACAAATCTTGTGCTATGGGGATGTAACAAGAGCAGTGGGAACACAGTGAAGCAGCCCCTCCCTGTCTGGAGAATCAATGGAAAGCCTGACATGGCACGGGCCCACGTGAGCGGAGACTTAGGTTGGAGTCCCCCAGACCACAAAGTGGGGTGGTAGGTGGGACAGCGACCATGTGAAAGAAAACCGAAGAACAAGGGGGAAAAGCACATGGGGTCTGATAAGACTTGAACAGGTGATTGGATTTTCTTTCCAAGGCAGTTGGGAGTCCATGAAATATTTTATGCAGGGAAGTAATGGAATCAGATAGGTGCTCTTCAGAGGTTACCATGAGGAAGTAGGGAACAAAGGAGAGAGCCCTTGGGAACAGACTCTTCAGGATCTCAGGAGAGCAGTGAGGGAGGAAGTGAGGAGCTTATAACATGTTGCTAAGATCCATTCAATGTCAGTAGGGAGAGTAGGGAATGGAGTTCCCTTCATAATAACTGCTGGAAATTAAACCCTGATGGGCTTGGAGACTAGATTATGTGGATCACAGGGTTTGAAAAGCTATAGCAAATGTCATGTGATCGGACTTGCTAGAAAAGACTGCTCAGCAAAGAGTTTACATACCTGCTCGTTTTTCCCTTAGTGGCTCCTTCTCTGTTAGTTCATGTTCATGGAGAATCTGAAAGGACATTTTAGGAAACCTGTCAGTTAGTGGTAGAGATGTCTTTTCTCCATAGCTTTCTGCTCACATGCCCCCCAAACGAGCGGAGCTTAGGGCCGCGGGTCCCAGTGAGCATTTTGTGCCCTGTGGATGGCAGGTACTCTTTAATGTGAGCTGCTGTTCACTTTTTATAGATCACCCTTTAGACCCAGGAGCGGAACAGATCACCAGATTTGAGTTTCTGCGAGTTTCTGCAGTTTGAGTCAGGTCAAGAAATATAAATTATGGTGATCTTCATTTGTGCTCTCTCCCTTAGGCTGAGTCATTCCAGCGACCTCTTAGACAAGTCTCACGACCTCTCCTCAGCACTCAGACTGTCCCCACCCCAATCTTCCTGCTGTATTAGGGCTGTTTAGATGATTCATGCTGAGAAACCATTTTATCCTCCTTTGGTCCTTTTTCTCCTGGATGTCACTTCCTGTGGCAGGGCCTGGGAGAGCTGGCTCTAGAGTCAGACTCCCTGGGTACAAGGCTGTGCCACTTACCAGCTGTGTGATCTTGAGGAACTTCTTGCTGAGCCAAAGTTTTCTTTTAGGTAAAATGGAACAATAATATTACTGGCCTTGTAGAACTATTATAAGAATTAAATGAACAGCCATGTGACACATAGCCCCTAATACAGTTGAATTGTATTGTATAGTATAATAGTTAAGAGCAAGGAATCTGCGGACATTGAGTCAAATCTTAGCTCTGCTATAAAATGACTGTGTGACCTTGGGCAAGTTATTTAACCTCTCTGTGTTTCAGGAGTCATCTATAATATAGGGATAAAAACAGCCTACCTCATGAGGTTGTCATAAGGATCAAATGATTAACAAACGTAAAGCACTGAGAATAGTGTGGTGACATGGTAAGTGCTATTTGGGGACCAGGCATCACACTGTTCTAGGGGCACCATTCACAGGAACCCCTTTGTCTACACACTGCCATTTACTTCAACTCTATAAAGCTCTTCTCCTGGAATCATGCAGCTTCTTTATTTAAGAACTAACTTTGAGGGCAGCCCTGGTGGCGCAGCAGTTTAGCGCCGCCTTCAGCCCAGGGTGTGATCCTGGAGACCTGGGATTGAGTCCCACGTTGGGCTTCCTGCGTGGAGCCTGCTTCTCCTTCTGCCTGTGTCTCTGCCTCTCTCTCTCTCTCTCTCTCTCTGAATAAATAAATAAATCTTTAAAAATAAAATGAAATAAAGAACTAACTTTGATTGGCTTTGCTGTTGGGATCATTGCCAATTCTGCAGCTGGTAACCACACCTTGACCTGACCTGGGCTCCCTAGCTCATCCCTACTAGGATGTGCTTCCCAATCCAAACTCCCTTCAAGGCTCAATAGAAGAGCCAGATAGCCCTACCTTCTGGGCTGTGTCCTTTACCATGAACTCCACATACCTATGAATACCACCCAAGACAGAGCTCCTTCTACCATCTGTGGGGTCTACCATTAGTTTCTAGTTATCTCTCATCAGAACGAAATTTAAAAAAATAATTCCTGAGATGTATCCAACACCCTTGTGCCAGGTACTGCTACGTACTTGATGTGTGCTTTGGTATTTAATCCTCATGACCATCTAAGACATCAATACTATTATTACCCACATGTCACTTATGAGAAAGCACAGTTACAAAGAGGTCAAAGGACTTGCCTAAGCTCATGCAGCCTTTAAGGGCAGACCCAGGACTCAAACTCAGCCAGCCTGACTCTGGAGCCTGCATTTGTCCATACAGGCAACTAAGTGATCTTATCAGGAGATACCCCAGGAAACTGTGGTTGGCCTCCGTGACCCAGTCTCTTACTCAGTACCCTTTCTGTCTCTCTGTTGCCTCCTCCTATGCCTTCCTTCTTTTTGATGACAGTATTAACATCCATGAGGATCTGTAGAGGGGGTGTGTACCCGGTGTTCATAAATGTTCTTGAAGTAACAAAGAGAGGAATGATGCATGGCAATTGGAATTTCAGAAGCCCAGTTGCTATTTTATTTGCAGTGGGCCTATTTTAGCCCCACTTAAATGCATGAGAAGCAAAAAGGAGCAAAGTTAACGCATAGAGATGGTTCCTCCAGCTTCCCCTGGAGTCAGCTGGCTTTGGCTCTGTGCCTAGGCAGAAGGCAAGGGTCTTCTGCTGCTTTCCTGCCTCCATCCTCCCTGGGGCCTGAGGGCAGGGAAGGAGGAACCACCAGAAAGTGTTCTTGGTCCACGCTTCATGGGCTGTGATTAGGGGACTCAGCCTAGGAGAAGGTGACCACTGGCAGTCACTGTTGGGAAGCTCTCCAAGGTCTAGATTTCATTTTCTCCATTCTCCAGAAGGACTAAAGAATTAAGGTTAAAAATCAAAGTGCAGTCATTTCCCTCGTACATGGGATTTCCATCTGGGACCATAAGATCACTTTCCTCAGCTCTCCCAATCCAACTTAGCAGGGCCGGGATATGGGGACAAAACCTGCCTTTTTAACATGAGGCCATCTTTTTTGAGAAACACTACTTTTTAACTACTTTCTGCATCCTGATGGTGATATCCGGAAGTGTCAGGGGACATGACTGCAAAGTGCTGCCCTGCAGCTCTGTCATCTACTACTTCTGTTGTCCATTGAGGATACACAATTTCTTGTGAGAATTACCTACTTTTTATTTTAAGCTGGGCAATCATTGGGACAAATGGAGGAAAGACACTGAAAGCAAATAAAGTCTCAGGGGAGCCCCCCTGGTGGTGGTGGTGGTGGTGGTGGTGAATATCCTTGGCCCTCCCAACTTTGAGGAGGTACAAAGAAAGGGTTTGCCAGGACATGGGGCCTGGATTTCAACAAGGCAAATCCTAGAGTCCCACCCAGCACTGAATCCCACCACCTCTTCTTCTTTGTAGTTGGAAAAGTCATTCACTCATCCTAAGACTCAGTTTCTTACATTATGGGAAGTAATGTTCTGAGGCATACCAGATGCTTGTAGAGTTTTGGCAGCGGTGTGTGTCTGTGTTTTGCAGCCAGCCTGGGGTCACTAAGGGCTATCCTTGCCCTCCTTAGTTCTCATGTGACCCCAGTTCAGGGACCTTTGTGACTCTGGCACTTAACTTTTCTCTCAAATGTTGGGTGCTGAGGAGAACTCGCAGGGGAGCATGGATCTTGCCAGATGAAATAGTTATTTCAGACAAGAAAACAGAACCTCCAGGAGGCCTCCCTCTGCTCGTCCATGTAGAGGTACCCAGATGAGCATCTGAGGACAATGGCCATCTCTGTCCAAAGAGGATTTCCTGATGGCCAAGTCTCAGCCAGAAGACACAAGGTCACCAATTCCAGGAAATGCCCCACCTTTTGGGCATGATGACTTTCAAATAATTGTGTATGGAGGGAAGAGATGGCCTAAAGAGGACGTGAACAATCAGGATTGAGAGGTGGCGTGTTATGGGCAGAAAACATAATCCCAGGGAGAAGGATGACAAACAAGGTAATCACCAAAGGCCCCCAGAGGTCGCCAAACCTCACTCCTCCTCACCAACGTACTGTCATTCAGTTCTCTTTTTTTCTTGACCTGGAATCCCCGATTTAACAACTTTGCTTCTGGTTAGATCAATTGTCTCAGCAACGATCAGAATGTCTCCTCACAAAGGCATACTAACCTGGGTTTATTTGTACTAGTGTAGGACAAATAACCAACAAATCTGAAGGGCTTGCCGTACACTAGCCACTGTGCCAAGGACATACATGTCCATGCATGAGACTTTCTAATCCTCACGATAAACCAGTGAAGGAGATACTATTTTTTCTCATATTATGTAGAGGAGACAGGTTCAAGGAGATGAAGAAACTTGAAATTTCCAAAGCTAACCAGAGCTGGGATTCAGATTCAGCCATGAGGTTGAGGTTGAGAGTCTACATCCTTGCTCTTCAAAATGCAGTCACTGGAGCAGGAACAAGGGTGATTTGTCAGAAATGCCACATCTAGGCCACACCCCAGACTTCCTAAGCTGAAATCTGTATCTTAGTAAGGTGTGCAGATGGGTTAAGGCACACACTGAAGTTTGAGAGGCTCCATTATCGCCCTTTTAAAGCCCATCCCCTCATATTTGCACCCATGCATGCTCATAGCCATGTTATCCAGAATAGCCTAGAAATGAAAGCAACCCAAGCATCCATGAATGGATACATGATAAACAAAATGTGGGATGTGCGTACAATGGATCATTATTTGAACTTAAGAAAGGAAGGAAATTCGCACGCCTATTACAACAGAGGTAAATTTTTAGGGCATTATGCTAAGTGAAGTAGGTTAGTCACGTAAAGGCAAATACTTTAGGATTCCACTTACATGAGGTACTTAAAGTAGTTGAGGTCATAGAAAGTAAAATAGCGGTTGCTAGGAGCTGGGGGAAGGTGAGGATGGGAAGCTGTTGTTGAATAGGTATAGATTTTCAGTTTCGCAAAGTGAAAAGTCCTGCAGCCTGGTTGCATGGTAATGTAGCTCTCTTTAACACTAACAAACTATACACTTAAAAATGGTTGAGACCGTAAATTGTATGCATGTTTACCACAATAATTTTTAAAAGCTCATCAACTCAAGTTGCATTTAAAATGATAGATGATGTTGGCAAATTGAATTTAAAGAAAATATTTTTAAAAATAAAATAAAATAGTAGAAGGGAACTGAGTGGCAGCTTAGGGCAGTATAAGCTGATGAGGCAGGTTCAAGTTCATCTCTCCAGTGAGGGGTATCTTATGCCTTTGGGTTGTATGAAGATACCATATTTCAAAGGCAGATGTAGAGAGCAAAAGTGGGACCCTTTGGGGTGGTGGTGGGAGTTTCCGTGAGATGGAGTGTGAACTCTGTCAGCAGCCTTGGAAAGTCACTGACATATCCCCTGACCAGCCTATGCATCCCCCAGATGGATGGAGGAGCTTTGTTAGGGCCACTACATTGAGGACCAAGCTGGAATAGCAGGAGGGCAAAGCTATGGCCATGAATGGTAGGAAACTGGAGCAGAGGTACAGCTGACCCCACTGCTCAGATCATCTCATGCTTGGGCTTTCCCGCTACAGGTCTGAGTAACTAGAGCTCCACACTGACCCTGCAAATTCACAGGAAGTATAATATTTCTCTCCTATTTATTTGAACAAGCTGCCATTTAGTTAAGGAAAGGGGCTGAAGGATGTTCCCTCGACCACCACTGATGCCAGAGTATGGTAAGTTATAGCAAAGTAGACACACTGACATCCATTTATGTTCACCACTCCACCCCCACATTTGCAACATTTTCTCAAAGGCCCTAAAAAAATTTCTAAAGCAATTTCCGTCTCTGACATTCCCAGGAAATCAGAAAAATCTGACAAGGAAAAATATAGCAGACATGGGTGTACTCACCAAAGGATGAACAATAGATTCTAAATTCAAGTTCAATGTAGCTTGGGAAAAATAAATCACAATAAGCATGAAGCACAATGTGGTTCTCCTTGGGGATTTCATTTCTTTAGGATTGAGTTGCTTTGCCTGAAATGTAAATATGACAGTTTAGAGACAGAAGAATTTGTTTATCAAACATAGAACCAGTAAACCCTGTTTAGAAGGTCACATGGCAAAAGGAGGAGGACAGAGGGAGCATCAAAATATCAACTTTAGAGAATATTCTCTCCTCCAGGCCGGAGACTGACAATATGGTCAGGAAGGATGAGGGTTGGGAAAGGCCCTGTACAGAGGACAAAGATAGCAGATGTTTGGGTACCTTTCCTATATATACATGGAGAAGGAGAGACAGAATGAAAGAGAAAGGAGAAAGAGGGGAAGGTACAATGCAGGAAAAAGAGGAAAAGCTACAGAGCAAGAAATACTTCAAACATCGTGATCCAGTACACATAATAAATGAACAAAAGGATCCAGAGTACAATACCTACCTTTGCTACATACAATGCACTCATATTTTCAATTCAATCTTAACCTATCTTGCCCTATCTTTCCTTTTAATTTTGGTAGCAACCCATTAAATTGACCTCCTGATGCATATTGATGGACTACGACCCATTAGTATGAAAACTCCTGGACTTAGTCATAAAAATATAGGTTGTATTTTACAGTCTTTTATAGAACTACGGTGCATAACATAGAATATTCATATAATATGTCCCATCTAATGCACTGATAAGATGCTGGTGATTTCTGATACCTACATCTTTATAATGCTGGTGATTAAGGTGAAGTTTTTGGTGACTGGATTAATCATTGCTGCATTTAAAAAGTCAAGTATCAGATTGCATCATCCCAACCCTTGAGGGTCTGGGGACCCAGACAAACCACTTTGTACATATTCCTTTCCTCACTTTTTTATGTCCATGTATTTTTGTGAAAAAGAGCACTACATCAAGAGGCCAAAAGATACAGATTAAGATCCAAGATCACCGTAAACTGTGTATCCTTGGGTAAGTCACTTATCTTCACTGAGTATGATACTCCCCACCTATGAAATGAGGATAGTTATACCTCCTCTAATTTTCTCACAGACTCTCCTGAGACTTAGATGATTAAAGCCATGAAGAGCCAAAGGTGTGCAGGCTGGTCATTAGTGGAGTCCAGAGGGCGGCCATCAGGAAGGGCAGGCCTTGGCCCAGGCAGTGCGGGGTGAGCCAGGGGACCATGGCCAGGATAATGCACAGATGGTAGCCAAGACTTACATGCCAGGGGGAATTGTGTTTCAATCACCAGTTGCCGGCTGCCTCCTTTTCCTCTTCCCCAGTGGAAAAGAGAGAAGCATAAGGCCCTGGAAAACTGACCCAATTTGCAGATCTGGCAATCAAATACATTTTTAAAATTCTGCAACTCAATGACTTTCAGAAAACGCTTTGCAATTTAGGTTACGAGAATAGATATCTCAACCAGATGCATCTGCTGTAGGGCAATCATAGCAACCAGTTCTTTGTTCAAAGGGAACAGGCTTTTGTGAGTACTAAGCAGACTGAGCCTGGTGATAACAACTGCTCCTGGGACGAATTGAGTACAAAGGGGGCAATTTAACCTGTTCAGGTCCACTTTAGTGCACTCTACTACCTGGTTCCAGATAGAGGTAGTGAGTCAAGAGGATGAGACATAGTAGCTGAATGGTTAATGAACTTCCTTTGACAAGTGACAGCCAGGAAGGAACCCAGGTGTTAGAGGGTCTAGAGCTGACTCCATATCCTTTCCAGCATTTCCCACTGTTGGCCTTGTGGTCAGAAATAGTAAGAATTATAATATCCCCAAATGGTCATGTCTGGCCCTTTTGTATAGGCCACTGGCCAATACTACCCACTGGCCCCATCTTTCCCCAGCCTCCCTAGGGACAGTTCTTGATTAAATTAACACTCTTCTCTTTGTTGACCTATTCAGTGACAACAAACTCACAAGTCAATAGCGGTGTAGAAGGGACCCTGCTGTGGGGAAGGGAACTTTCTCTGAACGGGAACAGGTACATAGTCATCTCTTGTACAGTTAGGGTGAAGGTTGGTTTCTCCACTTGACCGAAGAATGCCACCTTGTTGACAGAAAGGTAATATTAAAAATATTTGACAACCAGTTTGGTTTGGGCCTGGCCAAGATACCAGCCGAAGATCAATTCTTTTGATGTTCCTACATTTTGTTGGATACCTGAAGACAAAATTCCTTTACCTATATCAATAATCTTTCATTAACCCTCCGGCTCACAGCTGTGAGGAAGCCAGTGGAGGCAGTTTAACTTGGCTAATGGTGAAAAAAAAAATCTAAATTCATCCAATTAAAGGCAGGGAGTAGAACCCCAGAATCAAGGCACTATATATTCAGGAGAGTCCCTTTGATTGCAAATCCCCTAGAAGTTCATATGCACTCTACATTCCTGGATGAAATGGCCAACAATAGCCAAGAAGCACAGAGGCAAACAGGCAGCGAGGAAAGAAAATTATCTCCTGTCGTTCTCAATTTCTTTCTCTTTTTAAGTCCTAAATCCTGGATACTGTCTATTAAAACTCAGCAACATGAATGAGCTGGCTGTGTCTTAGAAAAAGCTGGGAAATATGATCTCATGCTCAGCACAAACCCTGGGGTGATGGGCCACTTCCGGATCTTCTCTGGCCCTATTTTCCTGTCTGTGAAGTTAGAATACGAGGAGAGGGAAATCAAGCGTCCTGACATCATATGCCAGGAATAAGTCCTCAGGATTCCCAGCAGCACTGCATTTATTTGCAGGATGGGGGTCTGGCTTCCTTGAAGCAGTCCCATAATGACGTTGTCTTGAGGAGTGATTTTGTGTCAGGAACTGCCACTGCGAGACCGACTGAAATGGACCAAGGACCTGTTCTCCCACATCTTAGGAACCACCAGTGCTTAAAATCAACTGCTTTCCTGGAAAACCTTCATCAGCCCCGACCTGCCCAGACTTTGGGGTAGAGGGGAAGCAAGTGGGCTTGGGTGCCTTTGCAAGGTTAGAAACATGGTCACAAAATAGCCACATCTGTGAGGTCTGATCCCCCAATGTCATCATCAAGTTGTGATTGCCAGCTCCATCTGAGTAGGGCAACAGTGAGGTTCATTCTGGAAAGGATTAATTTCCTAAGCTCTACACAGCTCTGCCTTTTCATGCTCTCTGGTTTCCTTAGCCCCTCTCCCCTTGGGACCCTCGCCTGGATACTCTTCTGGATCCTCTTGAGGAAGAGGAAGGCGGGGTGACAATGTGAACGCACACTTGCTCAGTCTCTCAACTGGTGCGTCCTCCTGCCTCCAGCCCAGGGCTCTACTCCCTACCCTAGCCCAGCACACAGTCCCTCCCCTTAGCATTGCCTAGAGAAAAATTTCCCTGGAGTGTTTGTGCATCATCTCCTTCAGTGGTTCTTATCCCTGGCTGTACATCAGAACCATCAGCTGAGGAGTTTCTTTTCTTTTTTTTTCATTTGCTTATATGTTGTTTTAAAATCACCATAGGCCAATTGAATTAGAACTTCTGGGGGTTGGGAGTCAATATTCTGCATCCATCTGAGCTGTTTCTGATGCATAGGGAGGTTTGAGGTCTGCAGATCTGTATGTTCAACAATCTATTGCTCTTTTCACATTCACCTGCACTGCACTCTGGTACCTTCCATCACTGGCCTATAGCTTTCTCCGCTAAAGAAACCATGTAGAACCCGAAGCTCAAGGGGATGCATTTAGGAAGCAATCAGTCAATGGTGAATGAATGAATGGATTAATGGAAGTGTGGGCTCCGAAGTGTTCCACCTCATAGCTTGTTTGTTTTTTTTTTTGGGGGGGGGAGAGGGAGAGGGAGAGAATCTTAACCAGGCTCAATGTTCAGCATGGAGCCCAACACGGGGCTCGATCTCACAACCCTGAGATCATGACCTGAGCCAAAATCAAACTCAGGCACCCCCTACCCAATAGTTTTTGATACAATCCAATAGACAAGTCTGTTACTTGAGATTGTATTTTATGTCTTATCTAGTATCAAATATGTTGCACACTTATGTGCTGACAAATACAGTGTTTTCTGCAGCCCCCAAATTGTGCTCTGCCAACACAAATTGACATGAGTCATGGTCCTTGCCCCCAGGAAGCTCTCAGTTTCATTGGGAAGGCACCAAACATAGATTGAAAAACGTCAAAGTAAAAACCACTATGTACTGAATGTCTACTATGTACCAAGCACAGTGCTGAGTGCAGTAAATATGTTAGCTCACTTAGTTTGCTTCTCACAATGATACTGTGTGGTAGGTATTTTTATCCTAATTCATAGATGAGAAAATGAAGGCCCTGAGAGGTTGCAGACTTTGCTCAGGACACACAACTAGTAACTAACAGAGCCAGATCCACCCCCAAGTAAGCTGCAGTGTGCAAGTGATAAGCCAGCCTGAAACTGAGGATGGGGGCAAAGCAGGGTGAATTTGGGAGTGGCCAGACTCTGAAGGATGGGTGATGCTTTAACATGAAATGGAGAAAGAAAAGAGAACCTCAGGTAAAGAAGAACAGCATAAGCAGAGGGAACAAAAAAGGAGCCCAAAGGTAAGGTTTAGCCGTCCCCTGAGCCCTCCGTGGAAGTTCCCTTGAGCAGCTTGCCCAACCACTGTGACGTAGGCTTGGCCATGGTCCTCAGGAGGGCATTGTTCTCCCAAATAATTACTGGCACCAAAGAAGGCAGAGCTATTTTTGCTGTGGCTTGGAAAGAGAATTTGGTGGCAGTAGAGCTCAGGTGATTCCCTCATTCCTGTAGTAGACTAGAGTGGAAAGAGCAGCAGCTTTAGCAGAACAGGCTTGTGTTCTGATTCCAGCTCCACCACTCAGTAACCACAGGTGAGACATTTCACCCCACCAAGCCTCAGTTTGCTGATATGAATGACAAGGATCACAGCACCCATCCTGCAGCATTTGCTGCAGGCATTAGAGATCGTGCCCACAAAGCACAAAAGGGCCTGGTCATCGCTGGAATTTGTTATGGGTCGAGTTGTGTCCCTCCAAAATTGATACCTTGAAGTCTAACCCCAGTTCCTCAGAATGTGACCTTATTTGAAGACATAGTTTTTAAACAGGTAATTAAGTTAAAATGAGGTCATTACCATGGGCCCTCATCCAGTATGATTAGTGGCCTTCTAGGAAAAGGAGATTAGGACTCAAACAGATGCCGAAGAAGGACCATGCAAAAATTCCAGAGGAAGATGACCATCTACCAACCCAAGAGAGAGGCCTCTGAAGAAATCACCCCTGCTGATATGCTGATCTCTGATTCTCACCTGTAGAACTGTGACAAAATAGATTTCTCTAAACTGTGAAACCACCCAGTCTGTGTTCCAGGTATACAATGCTAAGCTTTTTCCAAGGATCATGTCATTTAATCCCCTTGATGATCCTGTGGTACCATTCAATGTTCTCTACTTTTCAGAGGTAGAAATGGAAAGTTAGAAGAAGGAGTAACTCACCAAGGCCACAGAGCTGACACACAATAGTGACAAAATTATAAGCTAAGCAGTCAATTCCTTTGGGGGAGATGTACCATTTGGGTTACAAGGCCTTCCTGGTGGAATATTGACAGGAATAAATGGGAAACTTTCTCTGTATGGATACTTGATCAGTCAACTGGGACTATGAGTTCTAGCCTCACTCTGCCACTAACCACTTGTGTGATCTGGGGCAAGTCCCTTTATCTTTCAGGGTCTCAACTGTATTATCAGCAAAGACAGAGAGTTGACTTCACTCAGTATGGGAGTTGGCCTCTGAAGTCCCATGAATGTTCAAAGACCCTAAAAATTCTCATGTTTATTTCAAAGGCAAGGTAACCTCACTTTGCCTTCTGAGCCTAACCATAACTCTCTCTTATATTTATTCCACCCACCTCTGACTTACTATATGGTTCAGGTCTTCATTGCCTCTCACTGGCATCACTACAATGGCTTCTGTCTACATGGATACGAGATTCATTTTCTGGAAGTGCCTTCTCACACAGTATTCCCTGTTCAGCCCTCATTGCTTTTAGAATAGAAGCAATTGTTTTCTTTGATACTCCAGGCCTTCCATGGCTGGGATTTTATATTCCAGAGCAAGCATCTTTAATAAGCATCGATTAGATTTTCAAGATGGTTGATTTTTCAGCATTTCATCATTTCAAATCAAGGTGGTTGATTTTCCATAATTGAAAATGGTGTAAGAGATTTTCCAGTGTTCATGCAAAACTAAAGATGCAAAAAAAAAAATCTTTGAGAATTAATCTTGGCAGTGGGGAGAGGCAGTTATTACCGTCAAACTATTTTCAATGCTTGGCAAAACCAAAATAATCCTGCCATTTACTTGATTTGGTAATCTCCATCTTTCCCTGCTCCTGGGACTCCGGATAATCACCACATATTCAAATTCTATCCATCCTTCAATGACAAGACAAAAGGTGGCCTCCAGGCTGGAGTTTGTTGATCTGTCCAGCTATAAATAGTCTCTACTTCCTCTGCCACCCACTTAATCTAGGCCCTTAACCTTCCTCCTTGTGTTATATTTATTGTTCTAAGTATATTATGGAGCAATTCTATTTATTCCCTTACCATGTATCCATTTCTGTATTCATTCACTGCACAAGCGTTGATTAAATCCTGCTAAGTGCCAGGCGCTCTGCTAGGTGCAGGGAAAGAGACAGGAAACCAAGGAATGATCCCTGTCTCCGTGGAGCTTAGAGTCTAATGGCATAGATGAGCATCACTGAAGAATCAGGTACACAATTCATTGTTTCACTATGACTGTGAAAGTGTGACCAAGGAGAATAATCAGAACACTACTCTGTTATTGAGCACTTACTATGTGCCAGGCACCGAGCTGAGCATTTACTGTTTAAATCTTCTAATCCTCACAGCAATTCCAGTGCAGGGGTTTTAGTATGATATTTAATGAACAGCATGCTATCAAATAGATTGAGCCGCAGAATGGTTAAATATTTTGCCCCAAGTCGCACAGCTAGTAACTGCCAGAGCCAGAATGTGAATCAGAGAAATCTAACTTCATTCAGAGCCCATCTTTTGAGCCATCGTGCTGAACTGTCTAGTAAAGTCTAATTAACAGAGGGGCATGACCTAGTTCTGGGGATCTGTGGAAGATATCCTGGAGGAAGTGCTTAATTGAACTGAAATCTGAAGTGTGAGTTGCAATTAACTGAAAACAAAAGAGAGTTCAGAGGGAGAGGAACGTGAGGGTTCCAGGCAGAAAGAAGATCATGTGCAAAGGTCCTGAGGTAGAAAAATGCATGGAACATTCAAGGATTGGCAAATGGGCCAGAGTGCCTAGAATACCAAAAGGAACCAGGGGCTGGATATGGGAGGGCTGCTGAGGTGAGCAGGAACCGGGGCAGGCAGGGTACTTGCAACCATAGGAGTGGTGAGATTGATTAGGAAGACAGTAGAGACAGTAGAGATGACATTCTAGGACTGAGGCCCACAGAGTTCCAACAACCAGAGGTCCTATCAAAGAAGATGATTGAGCCAAGACATTTGGGAAGAGACAGTGGAGATTTTTCCCATATGTAACCTGCTTGGCTCTACTGTCACACATAGTAGTGATGTTACATGTGTGACTTTCTTTTTAAGAAAGGAACTAATTCTATTGCATACGAGAACTGTATCAAGGGAAGCCATGCCTCTTACTAATGCTTGGCCTGTGACTGGCTAACTAGACAAGTTAAAAAAGTCACTGGCCTGTCTCTCTATTCCCTGCTTTGCATGTTCTAGGACACAGATTACATGTTCACATAGCTATTTTTAAACATGTACTTCTGATCAAAATAGTAGGCGAGAGGGACGCCTGGGTGGCTCAGTGGTTGAATGTCTGCCTTGGGCTCAGGTCGTGATCCTGGGCTCCTGGGATTGAGTTCCACATCGGGTTCTCTGCAGGGAGCCTGCTTCTCCCTCTGCCTATGTCTCTGCCTGTCTCTGTGTCTCTCATGAATAAATAAAATCTTAAAAAATATATAGTAGGCGAGAGACTGGAAATAATATAATCATACATTACATCATTCTACTACTGGAGAATAATTCAAAGCAGATCCTTTTGATTGTAGATGCCAAATGGTAATACCACATTTCAGGAGGAAGGACTTCCATTGCAAATTTTGCTGGGATTATTACTCTTTGCTCATCTCCATGCAGCAACAGGGTATCATCAGTAAACTCCCTCCCAAACTGTAGAAATACAGATTAAAAATCCTCAAGTATAACTTTAAGAGTCTGCCCTCACAGATCTGTATTTTCAACTGCAGAGGTGATAAGACTTATCTTTGCTGACATTATTTAATGAGATGATTCATCTCTCGCACATGCAGAACTAGAAGCTAAATATTTATTTAACACGAACACGAAACACAATGCCAATTAAAGGACTGCCTTGAAAATTTTTTCTATTTAATTTTCCCTTGCCTTGAAATAAGGTCCTACTGCAGCATTGTGTCAGGGTGGCTCAGGACGATCAGATTACAGAAGAACATTTGTTTGTACACAATGGAGTCAAGTTTTCCAAAACACACTGCACATGTGTGCAGCGTTGATAACCTTTTATCCTTCGTTCCTTGTTGTAAATCCCTGGAGGATTTTAACCTTTAAGCAAGAGATTGCCATCTTTATGAAAACATTAAGTTCCTAACTCTGCCCTTATCTCATCTATCTTGCTACTTTCATTTACCATGTGGAGGGGTTTCCCTAAACCCTGGCAAAACAATGCCGGGGGTGCATGCCAGTTGTGATGGAGGGTGGCCCTGTGGTTGGCTATAGTGCTGCTGGATAGAGCATCAGAGGGCTTGGGTATGGGTCCAAACCTTACAGCTCTGTGGTTCTAACCTTCATCAAGTGAGATTCCAAAGAATACTGGAGTATTAATCATAATATGAATGGACCAATCGGAGCAGTCTCTGTTCTTGTGCAGGAGCAGAGGCCTAGAGGCCGTCATTCTGGATAGTGGGGAGGTCTGTGGGAGGGTCCCAGGGCTGGGAGGCTAAGATAGAGGTGGGCGGCGGGGGAGGGGGGGCATTCTGAGCATTCCAGGGGCTCAAGGCTGCCATTTACAACATGGTTTAAAATATTCCAACAATTTAATAATTGGCAGGGCTGCCTTAGCCTTCTGTGTCCCCTGCTTTCAGGAGCCCTTTATTCCCTTCATCTCCTGAGACAAGGCATTGTTGTCTTTGGCCAATGACTTCATTTCTCTGAAATTTTCTTTTCTCCCTCTAGGAATTCTGTCAAACTTTAAGAATAAGGTGTGCATGCCGCTCAAAGTGAAAAAATGTATTATTTTTTTCCTCAAAATTCAGTACCCTGAGAAGTTGGGAACATTCCAAGGTTCTTTAATTGAGACAGTTTGATATTTGCCAGTGTCATGGGTTCTAGGTTTATGAAGCCACGTAGTACCTCCTCCTTCATGCCGCCCCTCCTCCTCCTGGGTGTCTTATAACTCCAGTTTTTACTCCTTTCCTCCCTCCCCTATGAGTCCTCCTCCTCATCCACAACTGCCCCACCATGCACTTGCCTAAAACTGTCCTGGGTCCTCCTTTCACCCCCTGCCTTGACATACTCTCTCTTAGGGAGCTCGCCCACTTCCATAATTGTAGTTATCATACTATGTGAGAGTTCCCAAAACTTTATTTCCACCCTGATTTCTTTGCTACACATCAGGAGCGTCTCCCCAACCATACTATACACACCTGGGGCAAAACTAAGCTCCTCTAAGACTGAATGTCATTCTTCTCTCCCACTGCTATCTCCTGACCCATATTTTTTTCCAGATTTGCCAATAGCTGGCCTCGCTGTCAGGCTTCCCAGGCTCACCCCTGAATAGGTAGTGAGCAGGAAAGGGAGCAGCAATTCAACCAGCCACTAAGTCCTGTCACTGCCTCCACTGCTGCTTGCTTTCCCCTGGCTGCCACCCTGGTCTGGACATGATCGTCTCACATCTGGATGGTTGCAGTAATCTGAATGGGCTTCTCACTCTTTCCCCCACCCTGATCAGTAACCCCAACACACTATCAGCAGATTCATTTGCCTAGAACACTATTTTTCATAGATTGCTGTCTCCCACATTCAAATTCTTCATTTTCAAATGACCAGGGAATATTTGGACTACTGCATCTGGTGAGCACGATCCCTGAAACCTAAGTGTGAACCCAGCTCTGCTGCATTTTTCTTTGACCACACTCGCATATGTAGTAGGCTGACAAGCTTTCATTGTGTCTCCTCTTGCTAAATGTGTCTTAAATATTAACCATAAATACTGGTCAAATGGATTGCTGCCTATCAGCTTCTTCTCAAACCATTCTTGGCAACTGAAATGTCCCATTCCTCCTTTCTGAGCTTTACTCATTCCAGGTCTTGCTATTCCCTTAGTAACAGCAACAATTACTATCATTTATCAAGCTCATGCTACGTGCCAGGCATTAGACTAAGCACTCTGCGAGCACTTGGCTCATTTCATCCTTAAATCCTGTATTGGAAGAACTATCATGGTCCCCGTCTTACAGATGAGGAAACTGAGGCATGAGTAAATTAAATAACACACCTGAAGTCACACGGTAAAATAGTTAAATCTGTTGCCCAAGTCTGAACTCTTTAATCTTTACAGCATACTGCGTCTTTTCTTGTCTCCTCCAGAGATGCGTCTTTCTCCTGTCTACACTGCATGTCTCTGCCATGTGGATCTTTTCACAGTGCATTGTGACTGTTGCAGCATAGCATGGTCATTAGGCATGACTCCAAAGTCAGGCTGGGTGAGCTGGAGTCCCGACTATACTAGTTGCTGGCTTTGTGTGCCTCAGGCAACTTACTTAACTGTAAATTCCTACATCAATAAACTAGCTCCTATAAAGCATTTGATGTATAGTTTATGGAACAACTACCTGAGTTAACCACCTTTGTAAAACACTGAGCATAATGGCACATACTAAACACTCATCAAGTATTACCAGTTATTATTAAAATTCCCCATGCCTCTCCGTTGCCTCCGGTTAAGAGTGTAAGCTAAGTAAAGGAAAGGATTCTCTGCCTTGGTAATTCCAGAGCACTTAGCAAATCTATCCAGCAGATGCTTCCACCAAACTGTGCCTTTGAAGGTTTCAGTTTGGAGATGATTTTTAGGAAATAGTAAGACTTCAGTTATTGAAACTTCACGACTGGAATCATACAATGTGAGCTGAAATGCTGAGTTGATAAATAACTTGTGAATTCTGGGAATAGTGTTCCCAGAGCCCATGCAGATATTTTGGTCAACTAGCCTTCCTACGATACCTGCTCATGAACATTGGGACATTGACATAAGCTGATAGAGCCCCTCCTAGTGTTCTCTATACAGGACACAAACATGACAGTGATGAGCAAAACTAGTTTGAACTATATTGAGAGATGTTGGCAGGGAAGGGGGACGGTCCTTGGAGCATGTTTTATGATTAAAAACACCCCTGATTTTCTATCTATCTATCTATCTACCTATCTGTCTATCATCTATCTATCTATCATCATCTATCATCTATCTCAATCCAGAAAGCAGTGGGTCATATAAACTGCTACAGTTGGTGGTGAATTTCCTTGTAATATAGACTTTTAAAAACTGTAAGTAAAAAACACTTGAAACTTACAGAAAAAATAAAACTGAATACTGTGATCCTTACACCTCTGATTTAACAAATGCTACATTTTACATGTTTGCCGTAGATTTTGTTTTTAAGAAGTAAAATGGTCCAGATATAGTTAAGGCTCCTTTGTGTACCTTCCTGACCCCAGTTTTTCTCCTTCCCTTCCTAGAGGAAAGGTAATATCTTGAAGTTGCAGTTTAGTATTTTCATTCTGGTTTTGTACTTTTACTTTTATTTGTGTATGTCTATGTGCTCCTTATACTATTGTCTTGTTTTAAAACTTTACACAAATGGTATTTACTTTATGTATCTTTTTGCATACCTGTTTTTTTCCAGTTCAGTTTTTGAAATTTGTCTGTGTTGATTCTTACAGATCATTTCCTTAATTGCTATAAAATACTGTTTATTTTTGTAATAGTGATTAAATATTATTTTATTGATAGACTAAGCACTTTGCAAACACTTGGCTCATTTCATCCTTAAATCCTGTATTGGTAGAACTATCATGGCCCCCATTTTTTTTCTTCTGCATGTGCACATCGATATGCTTTTTTCTAGGAATGTTTAGGTTTGGGATACTTTCATGTTTTCAGAAAAAGAGTTATGTTTCCATATAAACCGAAAAGCAGATAACAATGATGCTTTCATAAAATTTTTACATTTCAATATAAGCATTTCTGAAAAAGGAGAACTTATTCTGAAAAGGAGAATTAGTATTTTTGTCATCTGTTTTTTCTGGGGATTGGGACACACATGTTAAAGTGACATTGAATAAAATGGATGACCCACCATAATCATTTGGCACAAGAAGAGCACATCCTGTTTACCTAGAACATTTCATCTGGTTTTGTAAAATCCACAAGTAACAGTGAGCCAGTATATCTGCCATGAAATCAGCAGTGTAGCATTGCCATTGTCGGGAGCTGGACAACTGCATTCTCACATGCAGGTGTGAGATGGGTCTGTCCCTGTCATAGGCAGCAGCAGCCAGAATCTTAACACAAGTTGCTCGTGTGCTCACAGCTGCTGGCACTTCCAGCCCCAACTTCTCCGGCACACGAACAGGGCTTGCTTCTACTTCTCCATGTAGCTACTTTATCCCTTACAGTTAGGACTCAGTGGTTTGCAACCCTAGCTATATAAAAGAATCACTTTGGAGATTAACACACACACACACACACACACACACACACACACACACAAACAGAAAACATGCCTCTTGCCCAGAGATTCTGATTTAGTTGCCCCAGAGATGTGTCTAGGCATTGCTTTCTTTGTGATACTAATGGACAACAGGTGTTGGAATCTGCTAAAACCTGGTCCAGGCAATAGCTTGATCTATCTATAGGATCCTGGCAAAACTGGGAATCCATGTTGCTACAAAGCGGACAGAACCCATCCAAATCATGTTAATTATTCCACAAGCCTTCTAGCCTCACATTACTACCCAAAAATGGGGTTGGAAAGCCAGAGACCTGGTTTTTTTTTTTTCTTATCTTGTGCCCTAAAAAAGATCCAATGTGTGATGCTGGGCAAACCACTTGGTGTCTGAGTCTTTCATTTTTGTGTTGCATAAAACGAGATGGGACCTCTGCTTCCCCTGTGATGGGGTGAAAGAAGGGGCAGTCTCTGCATGGGGCTAGTGCCAGGCAGTATGGTCAAGTGATTAAATGGATTAGCCACACCCAGGAGAGGGATCCGGGTAGGCAAATTTAACAGGATGCTCAAGAAGCACTATAGAATGTCCAAAATTGGCAGGGCCAAGTGGCCTTCTAATTGGGATAGCAAAGCCTTGGACAGGACAAGAAAATACCAAATAACAACTGTAAGTATCTTGTAATTATTCTTGGATTTGACATTGCTTATTTGCAACTTCTTTTTTTTTTTTTTTTTTTTTTTTGCTTATTTGCAACTTCTTTCCAGACCCACCCTCCATGACCCATATCAACTTGTTCATAATGATTTTTTCTTTTTTACTTGTAACATTGTATACTGGAGAAAATAAAAGGTCATTCTTTTACAGAAGGCTGAAAGAGGTAAAAACTGAACTTATCTATTTAAAAAATTTATTATCCATTAAATTAAAAGGGAATCTCTCCCACTTTCATCCTATCTTCCCTGGACCAACCACTTGATCTAACTGGCTTCTAGCTAGCTAAGTGGCTAGCCATTCATCCATCTATCCAATTGGTTCTCCTTTCCTTTTCTTTCCTCCCTCTCCTCTCCTCTCCTCTCCTCTCCTCTCCTCTCCTCTCCTCTCCTCTCCTTTCCTTTCCTTCTTTCCTTTCTTTCCTTTCCTTCTTTTCCAAAACAAGGTTGCTTTTGATGGCCGTTAGGAGGGAAGGCCAGACCTCCAGTTGGAAAATCTAGAGTTTAGTCTGTAGGAAGCTATTATTAATATTATTTGCCAAAGCCAAAATCAACATAAAAGTAATAATGATAAAAATGAATAAAACTGCTTTGGACTTTTCTAAGTGATAAAAGAGCTGTTCAAAAAAAAAAAAAAGAGCTGTACACACACACACACACACACACACCTCCCCCCATGTATCATTTTATATTTTGGTGAGAGAAGATGCTGTTAAAGATCGATAAATGAATCTGACAATGGTAATTTATTGTACTCTGTGCCTTGGCTTGTCCTCAGAGCTGAGAAGACAGAAATAACTGGTCCGATGCACAGCACACTACTGATGGGATAATTGGGGAGAGGAGAAGAAAAGAGTGGGTAATGGAGGGTGTTAGAGATATTCTAGTACAGTAGGAATATCTTCATGTGCTACTGGTACAATTCAGACATGAAAGACCAAAGCCATGAGCCCTTTATGAAAGGAAGAACTGAGTGCCAGTGAAGTGGCACAGCCTGGCTTTCTACAAAGCTTAAGAAAACATGGTTTAAGCAAGCCACACATCAGAGAGCCTTCCTCCTTCTAGAATGCACAAGACAAGTCTGCTCAGTTTCTAAAGCCAGCACTTTTCTTGACTTCCTTCCCAGCACTGATTGTAAACACTTTCCCCTGGGTTATGGGGGAGAGGTGACAGTTTAACATTTCGGAGATCACTCCTTGTCCGGAGGACTGCCTGGGAGCTGAGAGAATACTCGGTGCTGCTTCTACTAAACATGGTGTAGCTTCTTGCTTTGTCAGCACAACTGCCACATGGCTGCCTGGCCATGGAAACACTCATGGCAGCATTGATGAATTCTCTGGTCTTTATAGTATTTTCTGGCTCAGGGATGGGAAAATTCCAAGAGAGAAAGAAAGAAGAAAAGAAAAGAAAAGAAAAGAAAAGAAAAGAAAAGAAAAGAAAAGAAAAGAAAAGAAAAGAAAGAAAAGAAAAGAAAAGAAAGAGAGAGAATACAAAAGGAAAGCTCTCTTTATTATAGAGAAAACCCTTAAAAGATGCCAGCTGGTTGAATGATGCACAATCTCCCCAAACACAGTCTCATCAATTTGGCCAACAGCCTGCACAATGCTCTTGACCAAATATGCTTTACTCTGGCAACATACATGTTAGAGCTACACAAAAGATGACCAGGCAAAGAGGATAATAACTGGACGATGTCTTAAAAGGAGGGTCGAAGTGACTGAGGTGCCACTGAGGTCTTGCTACAGAGGGAGGAGAAGAACAGCAGGAGAATATGCGTTACCTGTCCAGCACCGCCGTCCCCAGGCTGGCTTCTGCTCTGATCAGACGACTAAAACCATCCAGGTTTCCACTATGAGGCCATCTGCCCCGCAGTCTTCAAGGAAACCTACACCCGATGAAGGCAAAGCTGAGCAGGATTCATTGTGAGGGCTCGGGCAGGACTGGCAGCTGGGTGCCCAGCTCGGCCTCCCCTCTCTCCCGCGCCTCCCCTGCCCGTGGTGCTCCTCCAAGCCTCACAGCGCCATCCGCAAGAGGCTCGCTGCTGTTTGAAAAACAAGAAGTGATTTCCTGGTCTTCTTCCCCGGATGGCGTGTGCGATTTCCCTTACGCCCATGGGAAGTCCTTCAGATCCTTCTTATCTAGAAACCTCTCCACCGAGTGGCCAGACTTGTTTGGCCAATGCCCCTAGTCCTGGCTTTGCTTTCACCAAAGAAAAAATCAGAAAAATGAAACTAAAGCAACCCCCAAATGGGTCAGAGCTAAGATGTAGGATGCCTTGTTTAAACCTTCGAACGATGTTCTCTAAATTAGATTGTGTTTTCAGAGTGGAAGGAAAACAAATTATTGATGAGTCCTTGTGTCTCACAGTGTCAAGAAGTCAGAGAATTAAAAAAAAAAAAAACAATTCCTAGAGTATGAAAAGACCTAAAGCTGCCATTAGCCTTAGCCCTAGACTTCAGAGAGAGAGAGAGAGCCTGTACTTCCAATCTGCCACATGAAGGGGACTGCTGGTTCTCTCAGATTTCTAGGAAAACTCTATGGATATTTATGTGACAAATGCTGTGATGCTTAAAATACCATCTTGATAACAGCACTAATATTTAAAGATAAGAAGATGCATGGAAAAGGGCCAGTTGGTGGATTGCATTCAGGTCATTGGGTTCTGTTTTTGTTTTTGTTTTTTTAATAATTTATTTATTTGACAGAGAGAGAACACAAACAGGGGGAGTAGCAGGCAGAGGGAGAGGGAGAAACAGACTCCCTGCTGAGCAGGGAGACTGACACGGTGCTCAAACCCTGGGATAATGACCTGAGCTGAAGGCAGATGCCTAACCAGTTGAGCCACCCAGGCGCCCCAGGTCATGGGTTTAAAGACAAATTATGATCAGAGGTGTTGACCTGGAAGTGACCTCCCCATCCTCATTTTAGAAGTTAGGAAACCAAGACCCATGGAGGAACAGTGACTTGCCCAAGGTCAGAACACAGATGACAAGCAATAGATGCCCATTCACCTGTTCTTATACGTGAGTGTGGGGAATGTTGTTTGATTTCCTACTCTGCACTGCGACCTGTGGAGAGAGGCTAGTGAACGAGGCCTGGACCCCAGGAATCTGCATTGTGAATTAAGTCTCCAGTTTGAGTCTGATGCATGTAGTCTCCAAACTGTGTTTAGAGAGACCCTTGTTTTTTTTTTTATTTTTTTTTAATTTATTTATGATAGTCACAGAGAGAGAGAGAGAGAGAGAGAGAGGCGCAGAGACATAGGCAGAGGGAGAAGCAGGCTCCATGCACCGGGAGCCCGACGTGGGATTCGATCCCGGGTCTCCAGGATCGCGCCCTGGGCCAAAGGCAGGCACCAAACCGCTGCGCCACCCAGGGATCCCTAGAGAGACCCTTGTAATGTCACACCAGGACTCTGGTGTTGAACTGTAGGGATTCAAACGATAGTCTCACAGGTTTCTATCTCTGTGGCCTTTCACACATTACAGGACTCCACGGAGACTGGGTTTTGTTTTGTGTGATAGTGGATAACAGTACCACTGAGTTCACAGGCTCGAGTGTGAGCCTGGCAGAGAGGAGGAGCTCTCTGGGGACCTGGGCTCTCATTCTACAAGCTCATACTCTTTTCCTGTTCCACCCCCAACTTTCTCTCCTTTTTGCTCACCTTCCCATCTGCTCAAAGACATCACCCTTAGGCATGCTGACAACTACCAGTGGTACTCAGGCTTAAGACAAAAATGAAGAATTTTGACAAAAAAGAGGATGAATTTCAAGGAGGACATGGGCAGTGATGAGCACTGGGGACTATGTGGACACACTGAGTCACTATATTGTACCTTTCAAACTAATATCACCCTGTATATTAACTAGCTGTAATTTAAATAGAAACTTTAAAAAAAATAAGGAAATATAGGCCATCCCAATCAGGTGGTGACTCTCACTTGGAAAAAGGAACAAAGGAGGATGAACCTCCACAATGTCATTCTACTTCTCGGCACTGGTTCTCAACTGTATTCTCTAGTCCACTCCATGTCGTTGTTAGGACTTGGTTGGACAGTTTGGTAGTCAGGGCCCCACAAAGAAAATATGGAGTCAGGATGGCTAAAATAAAACAGCACTGACATCCTGTTTTGCAGCCCAGACAGGACAGCACTAGCATTCTGTTTCGCAGGCTTTGCAGAAACAACTTCTGCAAAATGTCCTAAAATAACCACAAAGCATTTGTCAATATCCCAGTCAAGGGGCAGTTAAGACCTAAGCACCGTGATGTCAACAACAACAAAAAAAACATCAGCACACGGACAGCAACCTAGTAGGTAGACAGATATATGACCAAAGATCTGATGGGCATGACTTGGCAACCATGATGGTTTAAGATAGTTCTGCAAAAGAGCTCATAGAAATCCCTAACTCCCAGAAGGCAACTTTCTCGGGGACCTCCTCTCTCTCCGGGAGTGTAATACTATTGCTCAATAAACTTTGCTTTGCTGTCCACCACTCTTGGTCTGGTCTACCCCTTCATTCTTTGAAACGGGGTGGCCAAGAACCATGGGCACTAAAGGCAGAGAAATCCTGAAGTATCATCATTGGGAGATTTGGTGTTTGCCCATCCCAGCTGACTCTCCAGGTCCTCCTTGCCGCAAGCCCAAGTGTGGCTGGGGAGCTCAGGGAAGGGAACTTGCTCCCTAAGGCCAGGAGTGCATTGTGATTGGTCTAAAGCACACTGGTCTCATTCTCCTGGCTGGGCAGCGGAGCTTGCTTGGACATGAGGCCAGTCGTGGATGCACATTACCTCTGGATTTGCCTTTAGGGGCACAATAAAAATCCTATTATGTAACCCAGTTCCAGTTGGGTTTTCTGTTATTTGTAGCTAAAAGCTAAAAATAGTAATGTGGTGAATCACCACGAAGAATACATCTTTCGAGTCTATATAAAATACTACTCTTGGCCTAAAAAAATATTAGGAAGAACATTAAAGCACATACTCACAGAGCCGGATGGCTTCAATTGTATTCCAAAATATTCCAAATTAATTTCCCGTGTTAGGTATTTGAGGTATTAACTTTTTCTCTAGGAGATGGGCAAAGATACCCCAGTTTCTTTCTTATACTAAAAAATCTATAATATTAAATATAAGTAGTGGAAGAGCACCTCAGTCTTGAAATCCCAGAGTAGCCTGGGGTTGAGGGTATGGACTCCAGATCTGTCCACTAGTGGCTCTGTGGAAACTCAACAGGTTATTTAATCCTTCTGTGCCTAAGTTTCCTCACTTGCAAAATCAGAGTAACAATAGCACCTACCTCAGGGTTGCGGTGAAGATTAAAATACTTGTAGCAGTGCCTGGCATGTAGGGAGCAGCTGTAAGTATTGGCTATTGTTATCTCTGCCAGAAAGAACCTTTTGCAGTCAAAATAGCTACCTGTATGGATTTGATAGTGTCTCCGCCTTTGCTTTCTGCTAGGTTTGCCTATAGCTCAGCAGAGATTGGCCCTTTAAAGAAGCCTTTGAAATATATCTTGTCTTTGTCATGAGATGTGTTCCTTTGGGAGTAACTTGAGTGCATGGGGATAAACGTAGATAAATGACACTGGCTATGTTGGGGAGGAATGAAATAAAACCAGGGGACACTGGACATGAATGTGGTAGTAAAGGACACTAAAAGAATTTTGCTGGCTAACCGCTTTGGAAAGTAACTGTGGGACAGAACTACATGCCCAGTGGCCAGTTAGCCCACTCTAGGAGAAAGGGAAATTTCCAGACCTCAGTACTCACAAAAAAAGTAACAGTGTTGGGGAGCTTGACTTCCAAGTCTTTTTGTTACTCTTTTTGTAAATACCAAGGTCTGGCCTGAAGAAACATCCTGCCCTCCAAGCAGCTCTGAGCTCTGGGGGTAAATGCTTCTTCTAAAAAGCTCTGAGATTTCCTGCTTGGGTTGGGTTGTGGATGGGCTGTGGGTGCAGCTGGCTTTCTGACATGGAATGGGGCGTTGCCAAGGTGGCTGTCCCTTCACTTCCCTGAGGACCAATTCCTCTCTCACCCACAGTCCAGTTTGTTGCTAGGAACATTCTGTGCTTGTCCACTCACTTTACAATGAAAACAAAGACAAATAAAAAATGGAAACACCATATGGTCTCGGCTGCAACCCAGGATTAGCTGCTGATGGGGAGACTTTGCCCTGTCGCGGCTAAGGCGTCAAGCAGCTGTGACAGAGGTACCTCTCCTGCATTCTAAGATGCTGGAGTCCATGGCAAGTCAAACCCAAGCCTCTTCCAGCAGGTTGTGGTGGTGTAGCCAGAGTAAGTAATTCACCAGTCATGTTAAATGTGTTTGTAGGCATGACATTTCCCTTAGGACTTGAGGGTATGACCTCATTCTGTACAGAGCTGTTTTCTCAGACACAAAGGTTGGCACCAAATTAACACATATTTCCAGCATGCTCCAGGCTGCTTCATGGCCCAACCCTTCCCTCTTGCTCACCTAGGTAATTGTTAAGTCTCCTTTTAAGTCATAAATGTTATTTCTTCCAAGGACCCTCCTCCACTCCCTCCCAACCTGAGACAAGTGTTCCTTCCCCCCAGACCCATAATTCCAGGTACATGTCTTTTTGCAGTTACTACATTGCATCTGAATGATTATTTTAATGCATTGATTGTAAGCAGCTGGAGGCAGGGACTAGTCTTATTTATCATATGCCCAACAACTAGTATCCTGCTGGCACATAGTAGGTGATCAATAAAAGCAAAAAGAAAATGAAACTGCTCCATCTCATCCATTGTTCGTCCTCCCTCTTCACATTGGCGTGTCCCATGGCTCAGTCCTTGCAACTCTTTGCTAACACTTATTTCCCAGGTGGGCTCCAGCATGGTTTAAATCTTTGTGCTGATAACTTCCAAATACACATCTCTATCACAGACCTCGCTCCTGAATTCCTGACCCATATATATCCAACTGCCTACTTGATATGTCTACTTGGATATTCAGGAGGCTCTCAAAACTGAACATGACCGAAACTAAAGTCCCGATCTGCTCCCCCTCCAACAGTCTCTCTCATCTTAGTAAAGGGCATAGCCATCCTTCCCAGTGGCCCAGACCACAACTCTAAAAGTCACCCTCGAGTTCTCCCTCACATAGTCTGTCATTTGTCATCAAATCCTATCATCTCTACCTTCCAAATATATGCATTTCTTACCCCTTCCACCATCATCATTCTCATCAAGCCATCATTATCTCTTGACTGCATTACTATCATGGCCTCTAGTTGGTCTCTGTGCAACAATACAGTTAGAATGGCCCTCATAAAGAGGACATTATGTGATGTCCACCTCTACTCAGCCTTCCTGTGCTCTCATCAGTCATAGTTGAAGTGAAAATCTCTTCAATGGTCTGTAATGCCTACACCCCTGGGCACTGCTTCTTCCTTTGATTCCTCTCCTACTTCTCTCTCTGCTCACTCCTATGGCTTCAGCCGTGCTGGCCTCCTTGCAAGCCAGGCACAGCTCCACCTCAGAGTCTTTGCACTTACTGTGCTCTCTGTCTGGAATGCTGTTTTCCCAGAGAGCCTTGTGTATCTCTCCCTCCTTTGACCAGACAACACTTTCTAACTGAGGCCTTTGCTGACTGCCATATTTAGCATTTCCTAATCCCTCTTCCCTGATTAATTTTTTTCCCATTTCACATATCACCTCTCGTGCACTCTAATGTATCTGTTTGGTTTATTGTCTGTCTCCCCTTCCATCCCCATTACTAGCATGTCAGCTCCTTTAGGGCAGGGAGGCTTATTTTGTTCACTAAAGAAGAGTATTTGAAAGTGTAACACACAAACTTATGAATGCCAATGCTATAGTATGAGTATATACACAGCACAAGTATGTACAAAAGCACATAATGGTTCAACTCGCAAAACCTTCCCACCTCCACATCTTGGCAGGGTAAGTCCTGTTTTTTTAAACCCACAACCAGATGTTGGTAACCCTTTTGACCCCCTGTGGCCCAGGGTCAGCTCTCTTTTGGTGTTTCTCTAACAAGGCCAGGAAAATTCCCCCTGGCACTGACCTGTCCTTATGCAAGGAAGGAACCAACAAATAATTGAGCAGCTTTATAGTATACAAATGGTCTTTTTCTTATCATTTGTGTGTATATCTTGGCAGTGTCTCTGCTCATTGGAGCTGGTCATATTTATACTCAGCTGGGGCCTCTCAGGTTTGATCTGTACTTGCTATTACTGGGCCCATTCCACCAACAGACAGAGTTATCATACCTGCTCTGCGTATATATCTTTCAGATAGTTATATTACTTTGCTTTGGAAGATCCCAAAGCTTCCATCTTTTGAACCAATTGAATGCAGTTGACAGACCCACTGTACTCGCCTTTTTATGCTTCTGTCAGAAATCCAAAGCCCACTCCCAATGGAATCTTGTTTTGGACTCCATGCCCAGCATTATCTCCCTAATTTTCCCAGAAGAGAGAAGGACAGCACATAGGGGAAATGAAGGCAGATTTAGGACACGGCTTCATAGAGGTGTCACCAACAGCCCTCTTTGGACCTTTATTGACCTTTCCTTGGGCAGGGTTGACCATCAACGACTGTGAGCCATCCTCAGCCTTCAGCTTCCACCTTCAGTTCTCACAGGTGACGTGCTATGACTGCAGCATGACAATTGTCAGCCACACCCTGCAGCTGTGATGCACATGAAGTCAGTTATCGATCTACCAAATGTGTCACTGACTCCTCCTCCTTCAGTCCTTCCCCTAATGCTTCTGATGGCTTTAAGGGGAAGAGCAGGTTATTTGAGGACTTGTGTATTCCTTCTTATCTTAGTCTTGGAAGAAATCTATTTGGAAGGAAGCTGCATTTCCTCTAAAGTGCATATACTCTTCTGTCCATGCACACTGGGTGGTCACTCCTGTTCTAATCTCTGATCCTTTGTTGTGCATCTGATCTACATCAGCAGATATGGTATATCTCAGGTAACAGAGAGCCTCATCTGCAAACATGTGGCAGCTCCGAGTTTGGACTTGTAAAAACTCTGTCTCCATAAGGGCAACTCCCATCCAGATTCCATGGCTCTCTACTGTTTTCAGGGCCTCTACACTGGGACAACTGCATGGTATGGGCAGGGTATTTATCCCTGTACCTAATGGCAGGATGGAGTAATGATTTCTGAGTAGAGAAAAAAGACAGTATTAAACCTATGTTAAACTTATAGACTTTTCTTCATGATGCTTGGTTCACAACTTACTTATTAGCACTTGAGATGATGCTCTAAGTCATAAATTAGCCCAATCTTTCCAGCACCTGTATTCTTTCATGGAAGAAAGTTAAACAATTCTTTCTAACATGTTGGGATTCAGCTGAACTGAAAATGTAGTGAATGAATGGCACCATGATGGTTTGAAAAATATGGGGATAAGGTGACATTGGTAGTATAGGCTGTCACTTTTGTGGCAGGATTTGTGATACAACAGAAAACCTATATCCATTTGCCCCTAATTCATAAAATTACACTTTTGGAGACAAATTACTTAAGTGAAGGAACAGTCCTACTCTGACTTAAGTACCTTTGAAAAGTTGATATATTGCCCATTTCCCGTGAGTTGTACAGAAGCATGACTTAGTTTAAGTCATCAAAGAAGCATTTATATGAAGAGAGTCAGGATAACAGAAGGGCGATGAGGTTAGAGAGAAGTGGGGAATATGGGGGTAGTATTTCAGAGAGCTGTTCTTATCTGTGTCTGAGAGCAAACTTAGAGCTCATGGACAACATCCTGCTAACTATTGCTGGAATTGCTACAGTCCACATAGCCTGGCAGTCCCATTATTTATGTTACTTTGCTCACTTCTCAAAATGATCATTTCATACCTTCTCTTCTCTCCTCACTCTTTGCAGTAGCCTTGCCTCACCCTTCATTGAGAAAACACCCTTCAATCCAATGGAAATGCTAATTCTCCTACATACAAATTTTCACCCTGTCTTGCACTTGCTCTTCGTCCCTCCCTCTGATTTGAGAAGATGTGTCTCTGCTCCTCCTGCTGGCCTACCTCTTCCTCTACTTGGCTCTGGGTCCCATTTCCTCTTACTTTCTCAGCACTGGGTCAGTCCCAACAGCACACAAACATGCTTCAGAACCTCTCTTTAAAGGTCTTGCTTTAGGGCTCCCGGTGCATGGAGCCTGCCTCTCCCTCTGCCTGTGTCTCTGCCTCTCTCTCTCTCTCTCTCTCTCTCTCTCTCTGTGACTATCATAAATTAATTAATTAATTTAAAAAATTAAAAAAGAAAATCATATGGAGAAGAAAATATATTTGCAGTAATGTACCATATTTCTAGAAAAACATCCATGTATAAATGTACAGTTCAAATCCATGTTGTTGGAGGGTCAGCTGTACACTGCACAAAGAGACTTTCATGGTGCTCACCATGGCTTCCATGTTGCCCTAGTCAATGGTCCATTCACTGACCCTGAAGCACTATTTGACAGAGTTGGCTGCTTCCTCCTTGAAATCCCATATTCTTCTGGCTTCCATGGCACCCACTCTTCTAATGTTCTCCTATACCCCTCAACCTGGTTCCTCTTATCAATCTCCTTCATGACCTTTCTCTATATGATCTTTAAAAGATGGTGTGTCTCATGTTTAGTCCAGGATCCAACTGTCCTTTCTCACCTATGCTTTTTTCCAGGGTGACATCTGGCTCCATACCCAGAAGACCATTCATGGACAAGAGCAAAATAAAGATACTTTTAGACATAAAGACTGAAAAAATTTGTATCCCACTGACTCTGGCTGAAAGCACTAGTAAAATAGGGTAAAAATAGTCCTGTGCCATGGACTCCTTTGGCGATCTAGTGAAGACTATCGATCCTTCTCAGAATTATGTTTTTAAATACATAAAACAAAGCATGTAGGATTAAAAGAAAATAATTAGCCTTGTAATCTGGTTATCAAAATATTAAAACATGATGTGGCTTAGTAATATATTTACTTCTTTGTTAATGCATTCAATTAAAAGAGTTAAACAAGCAGGTTTAGTAACTACACAATTTTAAATAGTAATAATAATAAACTGGAGTTTGAGAATCTGCAACCTGTAATGTGATATTAAAATATCTGGGATTTCTATTGGTGACAAAGTCATAGGGACAGCTGATGCTGTGATGGTTTGTTGCCTATATTCCTAATTAAAGGATGTCCTTTTCACTCATATGTGGAATGTAAGAAATAGTGAAAGGGATTATAAGGGAAATGACGGGGAATGAGTGGGAAAAATTAGAGAGGGAGACAAACCTTGAGAAACTCCTAACTCTGGGAAACAAAGGGTTGTGGAAGGGGAGGTGGGTGGGGGGATGGGGTAGCTGGGTGATGGGCACTTGATGGGATGAGCACTGGGTGTTATACTATATATTGGCAAATTGAATTTAAATGAAAAAAATAAAAGAAGTCCTAAATTATAATTGGGGGTTAGTGAAAATAAAAGCATTTTCTCATTCAAATTCGTGGACTCTCTAAATTTTATTCATATAGCATCCATAAGCCTAGGTTAGGGATGTATTTAAGAAAGTAGGAAATTGAGCACTCAAGAACTGAACATCTAAAAACTATTTTTATACTATTAGTTTAAAAAATTATTAGTTAGGGGTGCCTGAGTGGCTCATTTTGTTAAGCATCCAACTCTTGATTGTGTTTCAGGTCATGATCTCAGGGTTGAAGAATGGAGTCCCACATCAGTCTTCACACTGAGCATGGAACCTGTTTAAGATTCTCTCTCTCCCTCTGTCCCTTCCCTTACTTGGGCATTCTCTCTCTCTCTCTCTCAAAAAAAAAAAAACGTTATAAATGAGTAACTTGCAAGTGAGATTATAAAGGAAAATAAAAACTAAAATACTGGGTAATGTGAAAGGGAACGTAATAGGTGCTCAATTAATACTTGTTTAATGAATAAATGGGTCAAACAGAGACTGGTTTTATCCTTGTCTGTTTTTCAGCTGGCTAGATACACACCATCAGGGGAATCCAGTATTTGCAAAAGCAAGGTCACAGCATGGTTTTGCTAATACACTGTGCACAGTAATGCTACATGACCTCCTGCTTGTTAATAAAATTACAGGAACCCCCCCCTCCGTGGAAGGGAACATACTCCACCATCTTAGCCAAACAGTTGAAGTAATTTCTGATATGGAGCTAGAAGTCCCTGGCACATAACCGATGCTCAATAAAATTGCCAAGACTTGCAATATGGAGGTAACACTAGTAGGCCAATGTCAGCTCTGGTCAAACAGAGAAGGCGACTTTGTAGTAAAACTGCCACCCCTGCAAGTACAAATCTCACCTCCTCCAGAGTCACTGCTCTTGCTTCCTGCATCACATCTAACAGTTATGTCCCTGGACTAACACTTCTCTCAAGTCTTCAAAAGAATAATGCATTCTTTATAAATGCCCTTTCAAGAATACATAATATGTCAGGCACAATGACAGTGTTTGCCTGAGAACGAAATCAGAAAGACTGGCTGACGCCTATGTCTAGGGAGAACAACAAAGTTTCTAAAATTCAGCCCTGCTGAGCAGAAGCATAAAATCGGGGACAGCAGTGGTAAGAATGGAAAATGAAGCATAAATGAACATTAATCAAAACTTCTTGAGTTAAACTCCTTGGGGAAAGGAAGAATGTGCCTTTTAAAAGCATAGAGATGTGGAATGCTGAAAAGGACAGAGCTCAGCACAGAGCTCTGGGGAACCCAAATACTCCATCGTTCACAGTATCTTGTTAGACCAAGATACTTGTTTGTCTTAATGTTGGGAAAGCATTCTTTGTTCACTTTGAGTGGCTTACATGTAGATTTATTGAATTCCCCATCTCCCCAAATCTAAGTCGTGGATATGGCATCACTTTGGCACATTGTTTACTCACTGATCTGTTCTATTTCATATCATTATGGCAAACGCAGAGTCTGTCTGGGCTTCTAGTCAGCCTGGTAATTGAGGTGGTGAATCCAAAGGCAAGGTGCTCTGGATTCTAGCCTATACTTTTTGGGTTTTTCAGAAATAGATGGGTAAGAGACTAGGGGAAAGGTGTTCATAGTGGTTGCTACCTCACTTTGAAACAGCCTACCATCGGGTATCCTGGCACCCTGTCTCATGGAAGTTGCTAATCCCTCCGTAGCTCTAATAGCCCATACCAGGGTAACCAGAGATCCAGGTTTCTAGGTTCAAGACCTCTCCTAGCTGCATTCATTGCCTTCTACAAATTAAAGTCTGCCTCTAGGGACCACTAGATTATTTTTAGATGTGCTACATAGCACACAGAACACAGCTACATAGATAGCAACAATTACATTATTCCAGGCCCACACCCCTTAAGCTTGCCTCATTTGACCTGGAACATTAACAGAGGGAAAACCATGTATTATTTTTAGTTTTTTCCTGAGTTCCTCTAATGTTATTCAACTTTCCATTTTATTTAGGGCCATCAAGATCTGGCCTTTGTGCTTTACGTGGCAGTATGTGTACACACTTAGGGTGTCCTTCTGTCCAGGATTGTTTATTTAAACCTGCTGAGCTCTCACTAAATATGGCCACTCTTATGAATGACCTCTGGCCCTTGAGTCACTTACTAATAAGTCAGCAATGCTCTCATATCATCCCTTCTTCAGTGCCAGAATCGCCTTCTACACCGGGTGCCTGCCCACAGGTTATTTATGAGCACAAATAGCAATGGCATTTGAGTATACTTCTAGTTTTAAAATGAAATGTTCTATATTTAAAATGAAATTTTCCAGGAACCAAGAAATGACTTAAAGAAGAGAATTGGTTGCCTAAGCCCAGTAAAACACACACACACACACACACACACACACACACACACACACACGTATACCATTACCACACACACACACACATGTGTATACCATTACCACACACACACTCCTATTTCTCTGCATTGCAAAATCAGAATGAAGAAAGTGGCAGTCAGTGCAGGGAATTCTGGACCATGGAGACTTCTTGTAGATTTGACATCTGCACCAGATCTCTTACTAATTCCTCCCTCTTTTATATGAAAACATTATTGTCAGTAATAATGCTTATTTTCTTGATTAAATCATTCAGATTCAAAACAACTAAACGAGAAAACAGTTCATTTTAAAATATTAAAATTCAATAAAATATTTAAGGTGGAACTAAATTTTGTGTCTGCCAAAAGAAGAGTATCATTTGCAGGTCGTACTCTCCTTTACTGTTATAAATTTTATTTATTTAATTAAAAATTTTTTATTTATTTTATTTTTAAAGATTTCATTTATTTATTTATTCGAGAGAGACAGAGAGAGATAGAGAGAGGCAGAGACACAGGCAGAAGGAGAAGCAGACTCTATGCAGGAAGCCTGACGCGGGACTCGATCCGCGGTCTCCAGGATCACACCCTGGCTGAAGGCGATGCTAAACCACTGAACCACCCGGGGCTGCCCTATTTTAAAAATTTTAAAAGAGATTTATTTATTATTTATTTGAGAGACAGACAGCAAGCGAGCACATGAGTAGTTAGAGGAAGAGAAACCCAAGCAGGTTACTCGCAGAGCATAGAGCCCGATATGGGGCTCCATCCCAGAACCTTGAGATCATGACCTGAGCTGAAATCCAAGAGTTGGATGCTTAAGGGATTGAGCCACCCTGGCACGCCTTCACCATTTTAAATTTTAAACACAAATAAAACTCCATTGTGGTCCCATAGAATAACAGAATTGAAGCAATTCCCATTCAGCTTGTCTATGCAACCACCACGCTAAATTTATTTATTTTTAATATATGTTCAAATGCGGGGACATATCATGCCCAAGGGCTACAGACCCTTCAAATAAGCTCAGACACTTACAAGGAACTTATTCTAGAAATAAGCACGTGTAGCTGAGTCCCTTTGTGTCAGGAGTCACTATATAACTGAGAGTTTTCTAAATTAACTTCTGTGTAGAATACAATCTTTATTTAAAACTAAGGAATACGGATCCCTGGGTGGCGCAGCGGTTTGGCGCCTGCCTTTGGCCCAGGGCGCAATCCTGGAGACCCGGGATCGAATCCCACGTCGGGCTCCCGGTGCATGGAGCCCGCTTCTCCCTCTGCCTGTGTCTCTGCCTCTCTCTCTCTCTCTCTCTCTGTGTGACTATCATAAATAAATAAAAATTAAAAAAAAAACCCTAAGGAATAAAAGTATGATAATTAGGACCTTATATTACTGAAGTTCACAAGTGATGGCACCCATTGTTTAGAACTTTAAAAAAAATCTTGTACAAAAGATTTTTTAGGAAGAGTATTTTGTCTCCGACAGTGTTTGGAAACGTTATCATGTGGTGATAATTTTTTTAAAGGCTTTGTTCATTCATGTTATTATTGATTTTGAATTCTCTACAGATTGTGTACCACCTTATTGCCTGTGACTAGGGGGTCCTCTCCCCACATCCTGCCCCCAGGGCCACCACACCCAGAGGATCTCTTCTTGTAAGCTCCTCACATGAGTGTACGAGTGTACGAGACTTTGGTGTCAGAGGGTGCTCATTCTCTCTTCATTCACTAGCCTCATCTGTTTTAACTGGGAGCAGTCCTTCAGGGATACAGACCAAACGGGATGGAGGAAGCCACTAGCACAGAGAAGTGGAGGAGAGCTGAAGAAGGACTCACTAAGACATTTCCCATCTGCCCTGAGGGAAGCTGACCTTGTCTTCCCCTCCCCCACCCCACCAGGCCCCCACCTGCTCCTCACTTCAGCTCCATCTGGAGACCTCTCCCTGGCCAGAGGAAGGAAGCCAAAAAATTCTTCATTCTCAATACAGTTCTGAACCCCCCAGGCCATCTGAAAAAAAAAGTGTGGAGTGTGGCTCTGACCAGGGGTCAGAAGGGAAACCAGCTTCAGCTCCACTTGACTTGAAGGAAGGAAGCAGGAAGCCCTGCTTGGGGCAGGGGGTGAAGCCATCCTCTGGGCCTGGCTGCCCTATTACCTCCTGACCCTCTCTCTAATCAAGAGCACGAGGGAATGGCTCCAGCACAGAAAGCAGAGCCTCTGCGGCTCTTTCCACTTTGCACTCTCAAGATTAAATACTGCATCTTGCACAAGAAATGACCCTTCTGGTTACTACTAAGTGGTTTATACCATGTCAGACAGTGAGTCAAGGCCCCAGTGAGCCTCCACAACTCTGTGGGGTGGGAGAGCAATTGTTGTCCCATTTCACAGACAGGAAACTCAATCACAGAGCTGATTTGGGGAGGATGGAACCCAGGCCTGCCTCATGTCCAAGGTCCTGTGTCCTGCCCAGGGTGGGGATGACTGGGGACCATCCCTCTCAGGACTCTGGTATCTGTGGATCCCAGGACATTACCTTCAGACCATGGTATTTGTGCGGCTGGATGGACAGCACTGGGGTCCATCTACTGGATGGTCGTAGAGTATGATTTTAGAAGTGTATAATGTGAACTTCTGGATAACTCAATTGTATGTGTGTATGATCAGATGCCAGGTATCCTCTCATTCTTTTCTTCCAGGTCTGTCTGTTGTACCTGCCCTCTCAGAATATCTCTTCTTGTGAAAGCATTATGAGCAAGGGTGTATTTAAATATGATAACAGTGACAGTGTGTGGATTTGCATCCACACTCTATGTAATTGCTCAAATCCTCTTTTTCATATGTTTCTTCTTCTAAGCTATGCATCATTCATTCATTCAGTAAATATTTATGAAAACTGATGCTCCAGACACTAATCTAGACCCTGGAGATAAGCAGTAACTAAAACAGCTGTCGCCTATGAGCTTGCATTCTAGTTGGGGAAGCATGCTGGTGAGCCTCCAGCCCTTCTGTCCCCCTGCTCTGTGCCCAGGAGGACGACCCCACATCCTGCAGTGCCTTGTCATTTTGGAGGGCAATGGGAAGGACAGGAAGGTGGGAGATCCCAGTAGGAGACTGCAAGATGGAAAGAAAGGGGAGCCAGGTATTTGCTTCCTCCCGGCACGCTGCGGTTTTGGCAGTGGCTGTGTTCCTCCACCCTCAGTCCAATTCTGAGGAACTCCCTCTACCCTGGCTACAGATCTTGCCAGGCTCCTCTGACACCCCAAAGTCAACCTTCTTGCCCCTGTGTGCCCTGGGGGAGGCAATCAAGGACATCTTGATGCCTGCTAGTGCCCTGTTGACTTAAGTGCCTCCAGTTTTCCAGTTAGCCTTTGGCACTGTTATTTCTTTCCTGCCAGTAATATAGCCAATAAATAAATAGGCTATATATCAGTTGAGCACAAAAGCTATGTAGTAACATAAAGCAGAGTAAGGGCAATAAAGTGTGTGTGTGTGTGTGTGTGTGTGTGTGTGTGAATATTTTTTTATCTGTAGGTATGGGAGTCTTGCTTTAATAGGTCAGCTGACTGCTCAAGCTCCAGCTGTCTGGATTGAGTGCAGGTAGGGGTTGGAACCGAGGTAGCTCAAAGGTGAGGGGGTACAGCAGGAAAGGGGAGGGCACTGCTTGCCTGAGAGCTTGTGGGGGCTCAGAGCAACTAAGCAGACAAACAAATTGATATATTTGGAGGACTTCAATTTAAGATTCCTATGTGGAAATCAAATAAATGAGAAGAAAGAGAAAGTTAATACAAATTCATTGTTTCTCGGGCTCAATGAAAGTCATTTTCTGCTTATTTCCTTTTTGTATAATAACTGTTCATTTCAGTTACCTTTTAGTAACTTTCCTTTGAACTCATTGTTTCAAAACTCAAAAATGACTTTCGGTAAATGCTGAATTTTGTTGTAAGAATATGGAATACAAAGCTTCACTAATGAATTTCACTGGTAAACTAAGAGGCAAAATTGAGTAGTATGGAAAAAAATCTTACAATGTATAGTAAGCCCATTTCTTCACTATGAAACAGAGACTGTTAATAGAATTGAATCTGCTTTGGAGTGATGAAGATATCCAGATGCTCTGAAATATTCAGAATGGTGTTTGCATGTTAATACTATAGATAGAGGAATTTAAGCTACTGGATTGGTAATCAAACCCCCACAGAAACTCGGTTTCTTGTGATTTGTATTTATTTTTGCTCCTGGGAGCCTCACTTTGATTCATCACTCGTGTTAATAATTGTTAATTTGGCTACTTGCTATTTTTCACATCAACCTTTTTCTTCTACATCTTTGGTGTGAAAAACTTAGTTTGTGACCATGACATTAAAAAAGGTAGATTGGGGCTCCTACATGGTTCAGTGGTTGAGCATCTGCCTTTGGCTCAGGGTGTAGTCCTGGGTTCCTGGGATTGAGTCCCTTGTCAGGTTCCCTGCCTGGAGCCTGCTTCTCCCTTTGTCAGTTCTCTGCCTCTCTCTCTGGGTCTCTCATGAATAAATAAATAAAATCTTTTTAAAAATAAATAAAAATAAAAAGGTAGGATTTTTTTTTTTTTTTTTTGTAAGCAAAGGGAAACATTAAGCTTCCAGGATCTTTTCTTCTCCATCCACCCTTTCACTCCTCTCTTGTTTGAGGCGATTTAGGGTTTCCCAGCCTCATCCTGCCTTATCTATCAAGGAGGAAATAACAACCGTTGGGATATATGTTGGCTTTAGCCAGCTGGCCACACTCAAAAGACACCAGTCGCCTATTTCCACATTCACAGCCCATTCCATAGACTCAGATTCAAACTGTTTTAAAGGGTAGAGAAACTTGCTCAAAAGCGGAGACTCTAAACCCCTCCAAAGGGGCAAACCCTTTACTGAAGTGTTTGCTTTGGGCAACAAGTGACTTCCTGCTTTGCAAACAGAAGTTTCAAAGGGTTGATTTTTGAAATTCCAAAGAAACCTACAGTCACCATATTTTGACCACTTATAGATCAAAATCAATCAGAATATTGGGAATATTTGGATTAAATTTTCTTCAACTTCAGAAATATTCAGAAGTTAAAGGAGCATTAAAGCAAAGAAGGAAAGAGGTTTAGTAATTCTTCCTTGCAGGAACTTTCAAATTTTAATGCAGCTTAAGAATCACACAAAACAGATGAACATAAAGAGAAGGAAAAATAAAGTAAGATGAAACCAGACAGGGAGATGAATCACTAAGAGACTCTTAACTCTAGGGAACAAGCTGAGGGTTGCTGGAAGGGAGGGGGTGGGGGGTTGGGGAACTGGGTGATGGGCATTAAGGAGGGCACGGGATGGAATGAGCACTGGGTGTTACGTGCAACTGATGAATCCCTAAACTATACATCTGAAACTAATAATACACTATATGTTAACTAAATTGAATTTAAATATTTTTTTAAGAGTCACACAAATAATTGTCTAAGTTCTTGGCTGTATGATCAGAGATTCTGTTCTGAGGCACCACAGACCAGCAACATAAACATCACCTGGGAATGTGTTAGAAATGTCAATTCTTGAGACCACTCAGACCTCTAGATTCTAACATTCTTGAGGTTGGGCCCAGTGATTAGTGTTTGAACAAGCTCTCCAGAGGTGATTCTGAGGCACACCAAGGTTTTAATAACCATTGAATAGAGCATGACTTTTTTTTCTTAGTGGTTCTCACTTGGAGGAAAATACTGTTGCCTGGTCCCCAGATGGAGGCCTGTCGAATCAAAAGCTCCTTGTCTGTTAAGAGAAACACTGACAGATAAGGGAGCTGCTGGCTTCGTTCATGGAGAGTTTCTCCTTTCCTCAAAACGACATAATCACCTTCAGCTAAAACCTTTCATCATTAGGGCTACACATCCATCTTCACCTCCCTCTGCCATTTTGTCCTTATCTTCCTCTCTCCCCTGAAACCCCCTCGGTGTCCTGCAAGCACTGTGTTCTCCAGCCTCCCCCCAGAACTGCCTCCTTCTTCCATTTTCACTTGTCCAAGTCCCGATGTCCTTCAAGGTCTGAATCAAAGTCATTCCTTGCAAGAGGCTGCCTCTGACTCCCTCTAGTTATGTGTACACCTCTGCCCTGGTTTCTGTCAAAGCCCTTACTGAACTGCACAAGAATTGTCTATTAGTGGGCTCGTCCACTGTCCTGTGAGCCCCCTTTACCCGACTCTAACCCCCAAGACAGGACCTTGTCTGTCTACTGTTAAGTGCCTGGCACCTAACACAGTGTTGGGCATGGAGGAGGCTAGGGCTCAATGTTTGGTATGAGTGAATTGTTGAGGTGGTGCATGACCAGAGGTGCTCTAAGAGATTAAGTCCAAGTTCTACCACTTACTAGCCATGTAAATTCAGGCAAATTATTTAATCTCTCTGTTCCTTAGTAGTTGGTGTGGATGATACTTTTGTTGTTATTCTTAATCGCTCTCTCTGGGGGAGAACCAACTCTGCCACAGGGTTTATGCTGAGTGCTTTTTAAGAAATTGTTCACACACTATGTCATTTAATTTTCACAACAATCTATGAACTACTTAGCTATTCCCATCTGAGAGAGGGAGGCTTAGAACAGTCAGTCAGTTGCCAAGCCTTGTATAAAAACTATAGACAGTGGAGAGGGAACAAACGGAAGAATTTGAGGCAGTATCTGAACTCCAAACCCAGGACCTGTCATGACACTATACTGTGCTCTAAGACAAGTTGCCAAGACATAAACAAACCTAGAGTTAAACACAGGATGGTGTAAGGGATGGTACAAAGCAGTATATGATTCTCCTCCAAACTGTGGCTCAGGGAAGAGGTTACAACTTTGGCAGGAAGATCCCTGCAAAGATGAGCCCAGATGGTAAGACTATTAACCTACCCAGAGGAATGCAGGGAGGGGCCCCTTAAACCAGCAGTGTAAACACTTTTCTAAACACAAGCTGGCAGGTATTTTCTAAATATTGTGACTTACACACAACTCGAGGTGCATCAGACCTTGGAAGCACCATCTCTCATGATACTTGAAAAGTGTGGACGTTGTAGACTACCCCGCCCCCTCCCCCCCAACCTGCCCTCACACACAGGTGGGACTAGGTCCCGGTAGAGCCTGGCAATCTGCATTTTGACCAGTGCTCCAGTCAACTGATCTGTTGGCAATGTCCAGTTGTCTTGTACTCATGTTGTACATATGTCAGCATAAAAACCCAAAATAGAGATTTTAAAGGGATGAGATTCTTCAAAGTAAAGAGCAGTCCACCTAAGCCCTCCTCCTGGCCCCATGGGAGATGCAGAGCTGGGTGAGCCTCAGGTACTGTCCTCAAAGCCCTGTCGTGCCCTGCACGCTCCCAGGGGGCAGCAGGTCAGGTGGATTCTGCACTGACTCAGGGCTCAGGCTCATTCCCCTGCGGCCTCCTCAGCTCTCCTGAAGTCAACTTTGCAAATCAATCACTGGCCTCTAGTGACCTGCAGGTACAGTGTGTGCAAGTCCTGCTTCCAGGTGAAGTGGCGACCTTGACAAATGATCAGTTCTGGTCCAACAGGCCTCCCCCCCACACTCCAGGTGCATGAAAATACAGTGTCATTCATGACACATTCAGGAATTCTCCCTGACTGGCAATTGAAATTCAATGTGAAGTCCAAGCTGTCATTTCAACAAAACACCAATAGGCAGTGTTAAGCACTGGGATTTCAATTTTTGGAAAAGGTGAAGTATTGTTAAAAAATAGCTTAGCTATGTGCACAGCTTAGTTTTACAAAATATATTAAAGTCATGGGTGTCTGTGGGGCTCAGTCAATTGAGTGTCCGACTCTTCATTTTGGCTCAGGTCATGACCTGGGGGTCCTAGGATGAAGACCAGCATTAGGCTCCATGCTCAAAGGGGAGTCTGTTCAAGATTCTCTCTCTCTCCCTTTCTTTCTGTCCCCCCCCTCCTCTCTCTCTCTCTCTCTCTCTCAAATAAATAAATCTTTAAAAAATAATATTAAAATTAAAGCTTACTAATACATCCATTGCAAAACAATGCAGATGTTATCCAAGTTCAGGGATTGGTTTACCGAAATGTCGGTGAAAGGGTGCTTTTGCATTTCCAATTCCTTACAAAACATTTATTGAAAACCTGCTGTGCCAGGTACCACACCAGGGGCTAGGAATAAAAATGTGAATAAGATGGCATCCCTGCTGCCTGGGAAAACGTGCACGCGAACAATGGCTGTGAATACAAACTTGTATGTATGTATGTCAACTCTAAGAGGCTTGGGAAATTGCTGTGAGAAGAGCTAGAAGAGAGGTGAGTTCTGCACATGGATGGGGGGCCCTCAAAAGGAAGTCGCTTGGGGGCATTGAAAATGGGCTCTGGGGGACACCTGGGTGGCTCAGCGATTGAGCTTTTGCCTTTGGCCCAGGGTATGATCCCGGAGTACTGGGATCAAGTCCCACATCAGGCTGCCTGCATGGAGCCTGCTTCTATCTCTGCTTGTGTCTCTGCCTCTCTCTCTGGGTCTCTCATGAATAAATAAATAAAATCTTTTTAAAAAAGAAAGAAAATGGGCTCTGGAAGACATGATCGTTTACTTGACAGAGAAAGGAAGAAAGAGGACTCTAGACAAAGGAATGGAGTACAGTGGGGAGGTGGTGCAGATGGAGAGAAGGTGGTCCAGATCACAGCCACCGGGAAGGTGAGGGCACAGCATATGGAAAGGACCTACAAAGAAAACTGGGAAGGCTCAGTGAGAAAAACACAAGGGAGACTGTGGGTCCCAGCAGGTGGGGACCAGACTGGGGGTGACAGTCATCAGCAACAGGTGCTGTGGGCAGTGAAATGAGATAGAGGTTCAGGGACAGTAGAGGTCAGAGATAATCTGGGCAAGAGCAATCGCCAGCATGTGTGGGGGAGGGCAGATGGGAAGACAGAGCACAGTGGTTAGCAGGGTGAGTGGTTGGTGATACCTTGAAGACAGGCACAACTGAAATGCTTCAAAAAATTTATATGGCAAGAGAAAAAGGAAGATGAAGGAACAATATGGGGTTGGGGATGATTTGCTGTTCCTACTGTTTTGAAATGAGAAAGACCTGAGTGGAATTCAATAATAATCAGATAGAGCCAATCAGAGAGGAAAGTAGTGAGGCCTTGGCGGGCGCGGAGGGGGCGAGGGAGGGAGAGCTCAGCTCTGGATACAGGAAAGGTCATCTCTGGAGACAGGAAGGGAGGAGGAAGAAATGGTGTTGAAGCTGATCCTTGCATGGAGTTGGTGGTGAGAAAGCAAGGGAGTCACTTCCTCTGCGAAGGCAATGCTGTCTCCTGGGAGTGGTGTGTGTGTGTGTGTGTGTGTGTGTGTGTGTGTGTGTGTGTGTATGCACGTATATATATCTGTGTGCACTCATGCACTTGGCCATGCTAGTGCTTGGAGATTTGTGGACAGTGGAAACACTGTGAAAATGTCTCCGGGGATACTTAGAGTCCCCAGCTGGGTAAGGGTTTGCGTATCTCTTTGGATTGTCCCAGACTTAGACTACACAGTTATCTGGCTTGTATCCTCCCTTATAACACATGAATGTGTGTGTCTGTATATATGTGTACACGTCATTATTCTTGATGTTTCTTGTAGGCAAAACTTCTGCTTTCCCCTGGGGCCTGGTAGAGTTTAGGTATGCAGCATAAGGGCAGTAAACTACTTGGTTGACTGGAAAATCTTCAACTCATGGTGTCCCATGTTAGGCAATAAGAGGGTCCCAAATGAGAACAGCAACTGTCATTATCGGAGGGTTCTGTCCTGGGGACAGGGAACCGAAACTGGGTCAACATTTTTCATAGGAAAGCATATAAGGTAAAGAAAGTAGAAATTTTACCTGGTCTAAGTTGTGATTGGGTGCTTGTTATGATACTGAATGAAAACTTTTAAAATGAAATGTTTTACACACACACACATACACACACACACTCGTTAGCCTGCAGGTGCACACACACAACCCGAAATCTTTCTGCACCTCAGCAAGCTGGAAGCATGATTTTTCTGTGATGTGGGGACACAGGAGTGGTGGACAGGAGAAAGGGTTAAGTCAGGATCTCTAGTAATGCTTCCACTTGTTCTCCGAGGGCTAACAAAGAGAGGAAGCACAGCCTTTGTAGAAGGAAATTCCCAGGCCCTACTTCGGACATTCGCAACCTGCCCTGTGAACCCCTGAGAGTGTCTGATAATAAACACTTGCAAACAAAACAATCCATAAAGGCATTTTTTAACAACATTCTTGCAGTTTCACCAAAGGGCTAGAACACCTTTTCCTGCATCTGCAGACCTGGAGGGGGCCTGGACATCCACCTACTGGCAGGGTCCCACAATCCCGGCTCAGAGCTGCCATTTGTATATGTGGTCCCCTTGCCCTTTGGGCCTTTGATCGTGCAGGGGCCCCTGCCCCAGACAAGGTGCTGGAATGCAGGTCACAGACCCCACACAGAGTAGGTACGGGCTGTCATGTGCAGACCTGAGACGTACCCCTTCGTCTTCCCTAGTGACCCCTAGATACAACCCTGAGCGTTGCAACCTTATGTACTAATGCAGTGACCTTCCCCAGAGTTAGGGACAGCTTGACAAAGACCTGAAAACTCTACTAGCAAAGCGTGCCAGTTAAGTAACAGATTAGGCTTCTTTTTCTGTAGTGGCAAAACAAAACAAAACAACAAAAGATCAAGCAAACTAAACCAAAAGAGCAACCCCCAAAGCAGCAACAATCAAAATCCCTGGAGACTTGATGGTAAATATTTTTACAGTAATTTCTTGTCAGGAACTCAAAGTGTATTAGGCCCAAAATGGAAACCCGTTAGCAAAAGTCTAGTTTGAGTCAGTTTATTTGTAATATTGTATCTTATTCCTCCCAAAACTAATAGGACATGAGGTTGTTTTGTTGCGCCCATTTTGTGGATAGATAAATCAAAGAACAGAAAGTGGCTTGGGATAATAGCAAAGATCCGAGTGATTCAGATAAATGTGTGATATCTGCTCTCCGTATGTGCGTGTGGCTACATGTGTGTGCATGGATGCTTTTTTTTACTACAACATGCTTGACAAGCCCTTTATTAATTGTGGTCAAATGCAGGATCTTTGAATGACATCCCTATTTCTGGGCTAGAGGAGAATCCACTTCACGGCACGGGTGCGGATTAGATCTTTGGCTGCCAACAGAAAGCTGAGCCTTTATTTTTAAAATGCCATCACAGGTCTCTGGGATATTTTTAGATGAAATAATCATACATGTCTACTCATTTGCATCTGCCCAGAGCTGGCGGGCGACCTCCATATTGACCCCAGCACTCAGGACCATGTAGACTGAGGGAATGACAGGTTCCAGATCTCTCTTTGGGCGGGGTTACCATGAACCTTCCACTCGGGCCTCCTGCCCTTTGTACTGTAACAATGCACGGAAACACAGCCTCGTTAGAGGAAATTCCCAGGGCCATAGTTTGGACATTAGACAGTTGCTTTGCTATGTTGGCCAGGCTGATGTGCATCTAAAAATAAACACACTGGTCTGCATGGGTTTCTATGATTTTGCCATGCACAGTTGATTATATTTCAAAGGGATTTTTTTTTTAACTTTGTTTTTGAGAGAGCAAGCCTAGGTAAACCAGGAGATTAAAATATATCATGGTTTCTTGCTTTGGCAAAATGTAGCGTTTGCCGATACCCATTTCTGTGGAAAGGACCTCTGCTCTCTTGCTCTAGGATTCCAGAACAAGACTAAAGAGAGCATACTGAGTTGCTGTCCAACTGACTGCAGAAGATGTGAGGGTTCAATAACATGATCAGCCAGTTCTTCTGAGTTTAGGAAGAATAAAGCATTATTAGCAGGGAAGCCTGGAGCAGCCAGCAAGATGAGCCACGTAGGACCCTCCTGAGCCAAATTCTCCCCTACTCTAAGTCTCCAGGTCCTTAACAGGCAGAGAGGCTGCTACAAACACGGCCTATTTCGCAGAAAAGGAGATGGGTGGGAGCAATGGCTGAAGATCTCAACTCAGAGTGGGCAGACAGCCCCAGGCAGCTGTCCTCTCTCCATGAGAGTCCTCTATCCCCCTCATGGTCCCTGCAATTCACAGGAGAGTAGATTTCTGAACAGCTAAGAATACGTATCCATAGAGTAGCGTTTCTGTTTTATGGATAAAGCAGGGATTAGAGACAAAGCTCCAAGTCCTGCTGTTACTTGCCTCAACCTAGTTTGGAAGAAAATGTACCAAAACATGGCAATTTTCCATCAAATAAGAATGTGTTTGCAGCACCAGAAGTAACCCACAATCTAGTTAAAAAGTAACCCAAGAAGAGTGGTTTGGGGTGAACTTTTCCCACCTCATTGTTCTCATTTCTTTTTCGCTTTTCCTGGAAGTCCATTGTAGCTCTATTGTTGTGGCAAAGACCCTTTTTAGAAATGACCGCTGCAGATAGGTCGGGCTCGCTAGTCAGAATGCAGCTGCCATCACTCTACAGCCTGTTGATTTTTTTTTTTTTTTTTTTTTTGCAACACTCCTTTGGTGGTTTGGGTTGGGAACCTGACATCACAAGACTCCTGGTAGCTTTGAGCGGGAAGGACCTAGAGGTCATCACCCGGACTCCACCCAGTGCGGGCATCCCTTCGGGAACACCCCAGCCATGGGCTTCCAGGGTGCTGGCACACTGCCTGGGACAGGGCGTTCACCACGCCGCAAAGCAGCTCACCCGGTTTTAGGCAGTCCTGACGGTGGGTAAATCCTTCCACCATTGAACTAAAACCTGTTACCCTATAATTTCTACTCATCAATCTTCTGTTGACTTCTTTTCCCACATAGAGTGATCTTTAAATATTTGAAGGCAACCTTCACGTGTTACAAGACCAATCTTTTACTTTGAATATCTTCTGGTTCCTTCTACTAATCTGCAAATGACAATTTTCTCATTTTCTTTTTCAAGATTTTATTTATTCATGAGAGACACGGAGACAGAGGCAGAGACACAGGCAGAGGGAGAAGTAGGCTCCATGCAGGGAGCCCGATGTGGAACTCGATCCCAGGACCCGGGATCATTCCCTGAGCTGAAGGCAGATGCTCAACCGCTGAGCCACCCAGGTGTCCCCAGTTTTCTCATTTTCACCATCTTGGCCAGCCTCCTATTTTAAGAACTGATGTAGGGGGCACCTGGGTGGCTCAGGGGTTGAGCTTCTGCCCTTGGCTCAGGTCGTGATCCCAGGGTCCTGGGATTGAGTCCCACATCAGACTTCTTGCTGGGAACCTCTGCCTATGTCTCTGCCTCTCTCTGTGTCTCTCATAAACAAATAAATAAGATCCAATGTATTGGGGATCCCTGGGTGGCTCGGCAGTTTGGCACCTGCCTTCAGCTCAGGGCTTGATCCTGGAGTCCCGGGATCGAGTCCCACATCGGGCTCCCTGCATGGAGCCTGCTTCTCCCTCTGCCTGTGTCTCTGCCTCTCTCTCTGTGTGTGTGTCTCTCATGAGTAAATAAATAAAGTCTTTTTAAAAAATCTGATGTATTTCTTGAGGCAACACATTAGGTACTGAAGCTAATTAATCTCTACAACCTTTTGTACTAAAAATTAAAAATTATCTGTATTTCTAGAAATGAAACCAAGACTTAGCAAGATATAGCTACCTATGAAAGGAAATGGCAGAAGGGAGATTCAAAACCACGCCTGCCTCTTTCTAATCCACCACATGACTCTGATTAAAAAAGAAATGTTGCCAGGCACAGCCAAGGTTGATCCCAGGTACATTGTGAGATCGATGGGAGGTCATTAGAAATTTCGTATGCAAGCTGACCTTTCTTTTGTTGCTACAACTTGAGCTTCCTAATAGGGATTAATGTTAACTTGAAAGGTTAGGAACTGACCAGCAGAAAACACTTTGGCTGCTGAAAGGCGACTGTAGACAAGGCAGGTGTGTAGGAAGTACAGAGGCAAAAAGATGCATGAGTAATAGGAAGCAAGAAGGACTCCAGGAGGTCCAGGACGCATTTCCTTTGGAAGCTTCAGATGATGCAGGAGGGCTTGAAGATGGAAAGAGTCATTCCTTGAGATTGCCCAAGCAACTTGCTACAGACTGAGCTGGTGGTTGTTTCTAGAGAACAAAAAGAAGGTATTTGTTTCCCCCCAGCTGTCCAAGCGCCCCATGGGAGTGCCAAGCATGGGGACAAAGTATACTATGCCCTGCCCAACATTGGATTCTAGGCAACATCTGGTTAGGACACAAATCTTTGGGTGGAAAAATAAGAAGGAAATCTTTGTAGCTGTGCCACAGTGAGGGTCAGGGATGGGCTATACGTCTTGAAGCTTTTAGATGTGTCCTTGTACTACTTGGTAGAGCTACATTCTTCCCTTCTTCTGGCTGCTTTCCAAAACAGAGATTGCCTGAGGATGACAAGGTTTTTTTCCTTAGCTGCCCTGCTTCAACCAGTTTTATACCCAACAATTAATGTCAAGTGGGTTTCCTCAAGCTGCAGGTCACCGCTCCCTTTGAACCACTGCTACACCATGCTTGCCGGCTGAGCGTATGGCTGAGTAATACAATGACTCCCTTAAGATCTCTTCTTGCCAGCTTGACTCAGAGTACAGAGCATCGCCTTTCAAATAATCATCCAGCATGAGAGGAGGTGAGTGCAAAGCACTCTGGACATCATCCAGAGACATCATCTTCTCTATGTGCTCATGAAGGCAGGAGCGTCCCTTCCTTATATAGCTCTGTATCTTGCTCACCATTAAAGAAAAATCAAAGTTCAGAGAATGAAGGTGGCCCCACCCTAATTCACATGGCAAGTGAGTTTCAGGGGCAGGACTAAATCAGGGCCCTAAAGCACGACCCAGCTTGCTTTCTGCTAAATTACACTGCCTTCTAGTGCCCAATGCCTTTACCTGGATATGCCAATATTTATTAGAGATCAGACTTTCAGTTTTCATGTTTTTTTAAGAGATTTTATTTATTTGCTCATGAGAGACACAGAGAGCGGCAGAGACACAGGCAGAGGAAGAAGGAGGCTCCATTCAGGGAACCTGATGTGGGACTCGATCCCAGGACCCCCAGGATCATGCCCTAAGCCAAAGGCAGACCCTCAACTGCTGAGCCACCCAGGCATCCCTAGACTTTCAGTTTTCCTTAACGCCTTTTAGGGAGAAGCAGGATAGAGGATGATAAAGAATGTGTCCTCTGTAAGGAATGGAGGCAATGCTCACATCTGTGTCATTTGCTATCATATCCCCAGGACATGGCGCAGTGCCTGGTATGTAGTGGGTACTCGGTACATAGTTGCTGAAAAATGAGTAGGTCTCTGACTTAGAGTGGTAGACAGGAGGGGCACTGGTGGAGAAACACCTAATGGAAGAGGCTATCCATAGAGACATAAAGAAATAGATTCTGTGCCTAGTGGCTCAGTCAGTTAAACATCCAACTCTTGATTTTAGCTCAGGTTATGATCTCAGGGTTGTGAGATCAAGCACTACATTGGGCTCCATGCTGAGTACATAAGATTCTCTCTCTCCCCCTCTCCCTCTGCCCCCTCCACCCCAGCTTATGGGCTCTCTTTCTCTATCCCTAAAAAAAAAAAAAAAAAAAAAAAGATTCTGAAAGGTATGGCACATAGTGGATATTCAAAATACTTGGTGAAGGGATCCCTGGGTGGTGCAGCGGTTTGGCGCCTGCCTTTGGCCCAGGCGGAATCCTGGAGACCCGGGATCAAATCCCACGTCGGGCTCCTGGTGCATGGAGCCTGCTTCTCCCTCTGCCTATTTCTCTGCCTCTCTCTCTCTCTCTCTGTGACTATCATAAATAAATAAATAAAATACTAGGTGAAAAAATGAATCCAGTGAAGTCTCATAAAAGACAGCATGGGAAATATTATGGAGATTGGCAATCTCCTTGGAAAACTTCAAATTATAGCTCTCAATCTGGTAATAAATTTGGGCTCTTCAGTCAATATATCCATTCATTTATTCATTCATTTCTTCATGGATTCAATAAACATTGATTGAGCATATGCTATGCACCTAGCATTGCACCAAGAGTTATAGATTCCAAAGTAAAAGCCTAATAACTCCCACAGATGAAAATAAGTAAAGCAGTCATGATATAATGTGCTAAAGACTATGAAAAAAGCATTTCACCGAGTGCCATAGAGCAGAGACTTGATAGATATTTGGTCTGAGGTGGACTAGATGAGGAGAAGGAGGGTTTACTAATCAGGCTGCAATGGTGGTTGGGTAGAGAAGATGAGTGGTGGCCTCCTGGACAGGGAAAATGGCACAGAGAGATGTAGGCAGGCATTAGAATTGTCATGTCTTGGGGAAACAGAAAGTGCTCTGTACAGCTGGAAAGATAGGTGGTAAGAGGTGGGATGAAAAGGAGCAAATTTAGAAGGTCTTGTCTGCTTTCTTTAAGTTGGGGCTTCTCAAACTTCAATGTGCATATGAATCACCCATGGACCTGGTTAAAATACAGATTCACGGAGTCTAGGAAGAGAATGGAGAATTTGCATCTCTAACAAGCTCCCGAGCGATGTGTGATGCAACTGACCCAGAACAGACTACCCTGTAGGTAGCAAGGATGTAAGCAATGGGGTGCAGAGGAAATATCTCACTGAGGGGAGTGACATTATCGCAACTGCATGTTCCCAAGAACCTGTAGCAGGATATGGAGGATGGAACAGAAAGAGACTGTGCTAAGGTAGAATGTTTAAGTGGCAAGAAATCACAAGCATCTGAACTAAATAGGCTTGGAAAGAATAGCCAGTGTTCAATACATGGATGTAAATTGGCTGATATTCTGTAAAGTCACCATAAAATATTTCCTCCAGAGGAAGGGTTAGTCGTGAAGACAAAAACAAAATAATAAAAACACAAAAGGCAAAAAAAAAAATTCTAGAGAAATATGTAGTGTTATTTAAATAAAACTTGACCCCTCTCCAAGTCTCAGATGACACATCACCTTGATTCTCAATAGCAACCAAAAGAAGTCACCAGCGAAGGGGTGAGCACCATCCTGGCAGCCAATTATCACAGCAGGATAAATAAAATCAGCCTCTTGGCCATCACTTCATAGACATTGTCACTACTTGCATCTAATATCAGGAATCTGCAGAGAGAGCAATTGTTTCATATTTTCAAATGTGGAATATAACATGAAGGTCCACCAGAACCTAAAGAGAATCTCTAATTTACTTATAACTTATAGGTACTCTAAATAGGAATAGGTACTTTTACTTATAACTTATAGGTACTCTAAATTAGGAACATTAGGATCATTTATTTCTATTTCTGTGACAAAATCCTCTGTGATCTCTGGTACATTTTTAACTCAAAAAAAAAAAAAAATACAACCCTACCTCAGAAAGAAATTCTTAAAAAATCATGGTAGGTGTCTATGTTTTGAAAAGAAAAGTCAGGCAGTAAGCTTTTCCCTCTTTTGCAGAAGTCAAAAAAAAAAAATGCAACTTCTAATATGATATGCCCTCCAAGGAAAATAAGAATCAGCTCCATGTTTTATGTACCATGTACCAGTTGGCATTCTTTTTCCAAAGAGGTTCAAAATCAAAAAAGCCCAAATGTCATCTCTCTGGTCACAAGTTTTTCTCACAGTCCAGAAATCAGTAAATCTCAACAAGACACACATGTTGAAAAGACGCAGCCAGCCAGAGAAGCCATATACACACATATACTTCAGAGCAGCTTGATTCCCACCAAGACAGAACAAAGTAATACAGGGACCTACCTTGCTCTTCTGGGATTTGCAGCGTCCTAAAATCTGACCCTGTACTGGAGATCTTCCCCTGAACCTCCTAGGTGAGGTGAAATTCAAAGGCCTCCCATTCAATCACACGACCACAGGAGGGAGGCGTTTTTACCAGACCAGTTTCAGATCCTCAGGGCTCAAACAGACCTCAGGGAGCAGAGGTGAACTGCCTTCTTCTCTGCCGCAGGAAAAAGCTGGAAGACACAGTGTGGCTGGAGGTGGAGGCGGAGGCTGGGGGAGGGGAAGTAATATGGGAACCCGTAATAAATAAAAGATCCTCTCCACATGATTTCCTGTATTTGGTGCCTGTTGCCTCTCTCCAGGCTCCCTAGAGGAAATAAGAAATTTAAACTTGTCTTTTGGCCACTGGAAAGAGGAGAATAAACATGCTAAGGCCCATGAAAATATGAATGAGCTGAGCAGCGGGCAGGGGCTGGTGGGTCAGCTAGCTTTACCTTTTACCAAGTGCTTTCTTCCTGAAATTTCTCCAAGTGTTTAACTCCGCACAAGTCAAGAATGCCCTCATCCTCTCCCACTGAGCCAAAGCATTCTCTGGCCAGGGTCCAGATGTGTTACAGAGCCCCTGAAGAGAGGCAGGTCAGAGCAGGCCTGGAAGAGTCTGCTGGCCATCCTAGGGAAAAGGGAAAGACTCCCTCCTTCCTGTCTCTGGAAATGCTGGCAATGTTCTGCACCTGATCTTGGGACAACTGCGGAAGTCCTCAGCTGTTTGGCCTGAGGGTTTCAAGAATTATCCAAAGGCTACCCTCCGTTCGTTGCCGGAAGCAGAACCCCCTACATAATTTGCGGGGCTCAGTGCAAAAAACTGAAAATGCAAAGCCACTCCTCCAAAAATTAAGGATTTCAGGATGGTGACATAGAACATTAAACCAAGTATGAAGACCCTTTCGATACAGGCTGCACGCAACTGTACAGCTTGCACACCCATGAAGCCGGTACTGGCTATAGGAAGGGGCTTGGAACTATGGGTGTGTGTGGTTTCAACCAGCTGAGTTAGCAGGAGGCTGGGGCTGTTGACATTTTGTCCGGAGGAGTGACAGTCAACCCTCGAATGCGGTGCACCCAGAAGCTGGTGCAAGGCGGGGAGGGGTGCGGGGGGGGGTGGGCAACAGAATGTGCTGGATTGGGGTGTGAGCAAGCATGGACCACAAACATATCACATCTTCTTGCAGATCTTTGGCTCACCTCTAATCTGTTCTCCCCTCTGCCATCAGAACAATTTCTCTCAAATACAGTCCTCGTGATACGATTCACACGCTGAAAATCTCTGTAGCCTAGGATCAAAGGCCAAACACCTGCGCAGGGCTTCCAGCCCCTTCAGCACCGGGCACTGGCCAATGTCTCCCCCCTCACCTCAAGGCCCACCACCACCCTCGCCCCCTTCTCATTTCCTCCGGCCCCACTGCTGGGAATCATTCTATGAAGAGTGCCCTCCCTTGACCCCCAATCCTTCAAATCTCACATCCTCCAGCTAACATTTTTTTCTAATTCCCAGGCCCCCTTGCTTTCCTCCCTCTGCAAACCAGGCTTCTCTCAGAGGGCCGAAGCCCTGGCCCTGATCTGTAAACTCTGTGAAGTCATGGGCTGTGTGTCTTTCAGCCTGGAGCTCCGGCCCAGGAAGATGGGATTTGCCTAAGTTCAGTCTTGGCAGGAGACAGCTGTCCCCCTTTAGGCAAAGGGAAAACTCAGAGGGAAACGATCGTCGTTGAGGTTTTGTAGTTGACACTCGGGCAGAGGGATCAATTCCGCAGGTGATATTGCAGTGCTCTTGTTCAATATCCATTACCATACCAGTTTGTCATGTGCTGTCCCTCCCTGTTCTCACAGGGCAATCTCGTGGGTAGGAAATGACCTCTAGTCCGAAAAATGAAACGTTAGACAGGCCGGCCAGGGGAGCAAAGCTAGTAAGGGCGATGGAAAATGGGAAGGTGCTGGAGGTGAGGAGAGAGAGGGAGAGGGGACGACATGGGTGGGAGGAGGGAAAGAGGGGACAGGAGGGGAGCATGGGAGCAAGAAAGGGAGGCGGGTAAAGAAGAGGGTGACAAGAAACATGGGGATCCAGCAGAGACTGGAAAACAGTGGGGTGGAGAGGACAACAGGAAGATGACAGGCTGGGCCAGCATTTAATCCAGAAGGGGAGAACCCAAGGCAAGCACCCTCCTCCCACACAGTGTTGCTACTAGAGTGGCTGAGCATATATTCTGGTTGTTTCCCATGCTTCCCCTGAGCTACCAAGTCACTTCGTGCAGGTGTAAGGGCTGCATTTGTCTAAGAACCCCCTGTTGAGGTTGTCTGATTAGAGTACAAGCTACAGTAACAGATCCATAATCTAATGCCTATAAAAGTAATCTAAATATTCGAGATTCTGAATATCTAATTTGAGGCAATTAATAGTAATTTAATATACACATATATCTATAATAAAGCAAAGATTTATTAAACCAAGAGTTTGAATTTTCTTCATAGTGCCTCAATTTTGTTTCTAATTAAGGGGTATTACGTCCATTAAAAAAAGAATTGTCAGGGTACCTGGGTGGCTCAGTCAGGCTCAACCCTTGGTTTGGCTCCGGTCATGATCTCAGGATTGTGAGATCCATGTTGGGCTCCATGTTTAGTGGGGAGTCTGCTTGGGATTCGCTCTTTCCCTCTTCCTCTGTCCCACCGTAGCCCCACCTGTGCACACACTTTCTCACATAAACAAACAAATAAATAAAATCTTTGAAAAAAAACAGAAGCATCAAGAAAAATAGTGAGAGACTTCATTTAAAGTGGGAAAAGATGGGGCACCTGGGAGGCCCAGTGGTTGAGCGTCTACCTTTGGCTCAGGTCCTGATCCCAGGGTCCTGGGATCAAATCCTGCATCGAGCTCCCCACGGGGAGCCTGTTTCTCCCTCTGTCTATGCCTCTGCCTCTCTCTCTGTGTGTCTCTCATGAATAAACTAAATAAAAATCTTTAAAAATAAATCAATAAAAATAAAGTGGGAAAAGGTGACTGAGTGTCTGTCACAGAATGTCAAGTACTGTCTAGCAGACCCTTTGTGAGGAACTGAATCTATAAGAGTCTATACCTTTGATTATCTTTGTCCAGCTATTTTATAATTCTGAAGGATACAGAAAGATAGTAATGCAAATGATTCTTGTTCGCAGAAATACACATTAATTTTCTCTAATAAAGACTGTTGATTTCCACCCCATAGAAATGATTATCCCAAGCATTACATTTAGAGCTCTATAGGGTATTAGTTTTCTATTTATTAGCAAATTCAGTTTAATATTCCTGACGGCCTGTGTAGTAATATATCTACTTTTGAGATTTTTCTTTGACCCGCTTTTAACATCTTACCATCCCTTCATTAATTGAGTTAAATAAAATCTTTGTCACATGTTCATTTTGTATTTGTAGGAAAAGATTTCACCTTTTGGGAAATGATCTTTTAATAGGAATCAGGTGACAATTGATGTATACAGTTAAGTAGTATTGGGTATTTGCAATGTCAGAGTTCTGTTTTCTTCAATATTTTGCTTAGTTATGTACATTCCCTGAGTATATAAAATATAAACAGGGAACAAATGAAGCATGTTGACTGTTGAAATAACAGAACTGCCTCAGCTGAAGAATTAGGAGAATACAGCATCTCAGTGAAGGCAGATGTATAGGAAAAGCCCCAAATGTACGAAGCCATAACTGAACACGAGTTCACCAGGCGGAGTAAAAGTGCCAAGGTTTGGACTCATTGGAAACTAGTATCTTGGAGGCAAGAAGATCTTAATAAGCAAAAAGCACATATTTCAGGTATTGGATAGTTCTTTAAAACAGTATTTTTAGGGTGCGCCTGGGTGGCTCAGTCAGTTAAGCATCTGCTCCTTCAGCTCAGCTCATGATCCCAGAGTCCTGGGATCGAGCCCCACATCAGGCTCCCTGCTTAGTGGGGAGTCTGCTTCTCCCTCTCCCTTTACCTCTCCCCCTGCTCATGCTCTCTCTCTCTGTCCCTCTCAAAAAAATAAATAAAATCTTTTCAAAAACGGCATTGCTATCCTTGATTCAAGGTGAGATTTGCTCACTTCTCCGTGTGAAATGAAACCTTATCTCCTTAGGGCCCCCTTCAGGGTATATTCCAGGGTCCTGCATGAGGAACTGACAGGTCAGCATCCTCTTCCATATAAGAGCTATGCATGCTCTTCCATAAAGGAGAACCTGTGGCTCCTCAACGAATATATCTAAAAACTTTCCCTAGCTTTAAAAATGTGTGTATCTTAGGAAGTTTGAAAAAGAAATTACTTTTTGGGATGATGTCAAGTAGACTTTGTTTTAAAAAATTAAACGTAGGCATTCTGCATCTGACTATAAATCCTGTTGGGTTTGGTTGGTTGGTTTGGTTGGTGGGATTTTAGCAACAAACCATCTGAGTTGAGAATATACAGAGGAATTTTTTTTTCTAGTTATAGAGGAGAAAGCTATGGCTTTGTGGAAGTGTCCTAAGTTTCTCTAACCTCTGACTGTCCTGTTAGTTAAGGGATGGTCCTTGTTTCAGATTCACTCCCAGTCTTGCATCCAACATCTCAGATGGAAAAAGTGAATAAACAAAGATCATGTCTCTTTCAAGATGTGACTGAGGAAAATCACCTGGTAGCTGGGAGACTTTACTGTGATGATGTCACAGCCCCTGGTGCTGGGGGCCTTCCTGGATCTCCACACCAAGGCTAGCTTCCCCTGAGGCATTCTGTGACCCAGCAGGCACAGCTCGGGCTTGCTCCTTCTTAAGAGCCTTTGCCTCCAGATCCCTTTCTTATCTCTCTGGATGTCATCCTGGTCACCATGCCTGCCCCCCAGGCACAGATCCTCCCTTCTCCCTGTTATCCCTTCATTCTTGCCACACTCATCCATCACTCCTTGCTCTTCCACTATTCTTTGAAGGCTGGCACCTGGTTCATACTCTTCTCTCTGCAATCCTTCTCTGTGATTTCTGCAGGCTCACTTTTTTTTTTTTTTAAGATTTTTATTTATTTATTTATTTATTTATTTATTTATTTATTTATTTATTTATTTATGAAAGAGAGAGGCAGAGACACAGGCAGAGGGAGAAGCAGGCTCCATGCAGGGTTCCCGATGTGGGACTCGGGATTCCAGGATCATGCCCCCGAGCGGAAGGCAGACGTTCAACCGCTGAGCCGCCCAGGTGTCCCTGCAGGCCCACTTTCAAGACCTCAGCCTCTCATTTCCTTGAGCTCCTCCAGGCCAACGACTCTCATGCCCCTTTAGCAAACTACCTGTGTTTCCACGAAGGCCACCACCCTGTGTTGTTTACATCTGGAACTACTCTAATTACAAAACAGATGATTCTAAGTTTGAATTGTGGGGGGAACGGACACATCCTTCTAACTCCTCTTCCTCACTTCCACTGGGTGTTTACCTTGGATCTTCTATACCACCTTTCTTAGCCTCTACCCATTTCAAGTTACTCTTACTTTCCTATCAAACTTAGATGCTGTGGATCACTATTTATTTTGTTATGAGGGGGTCAGGCAGAGGGAGAAGGAGAATCTTAAGCAGGCTCCATGCCGAGCTTGGAGCCCAATGCAGGGCTTGATCTCATGACCCTGAGATCATCATCCTGAGCCTAAAGCAAGAGTCTGATGCTGACTGAGCCACCCAAGCATCCCTTTTTTCTTAGATTTTATTTTACTTTTCTTCTTTTGAAGGAGAGAGAGGGAGAGAAAGAGAGAGGCCAAGGATAGCAATTTAAATACTTTCTTTGCCAATTTTCCATCATATATTTCCTCCATGACATTTCACAGTGCCACTTGCAACTTCCACTCCTGGGGGACTTACCAATCCATCTTCTCTGCCCTCTCAGTGACTGATGCAGAAGGCCACAGGACGTTACTGAAGAGGTATCCCCACTGCGGGCCACAGCTGGATCCTCAGAGCTGCTTGACAAGGATTTGCAGGTCTCACCCTACTTACATTCTTGAGATCTGGCCCCTCATGTCCTCTTCCAATGTGTGTGGTCCTTCATTTTGTAGTCACTCCTTAATCCTTTGGCCTGAAAGCATGTCCATTTTCTTATTCCACAAACACTTCGGTAACAAACTTTACCTTAGCTCTGCCTACCCTTGAATTACCATCCTATCTTTCCTCTTCCACTTTCACCCAAGCTTATCAAAAAACCAATTGATAATCACCCAGCCTCTTCCTCTCTGCAAAGCTCTACAAAGCTCTCTCTCTCTCTAAATCACCCTCTTTAAAGTCACCAGTGTCTTAAGGCTAATGAGGGCTTTTCTCAGGTCTCATCTTTTTCATCTTGAAACTTTCCATGTGTCGATCAATACTTTCTTGAAACTTCTCTCCCTTCTCCCCTTGCCTCTGTACCACCCAGGGGCTCTACCCTCAGACTTTCCAGCCGCCACCCCCGCCCCCTGCACACCTCACCTCCTGGTCTGGCTTTTCCTGATTCCTCTTTGAGTAAGAATCTTTCCCAAAGGACTTCACACCCTTTGTCCTGTCCATGCCACCATTCTTCCAGACGTTTAGATTCAAATCTGGGGTGTGACTTCTACCTTCTTCTTAGCTTCCATCCTTTCCCTGAACCCACATCAGCTTTCAGAACCTGCTGATTATTATTTTGACACATCTTTCCCATATGCTGCTTTCTTTGCATGCCCACTGTCATCTCTGTATGCTTGTATTTATCTTTTCCAGTCTGAACTACTGAAAAATTATCCTGTTTCTCCTTCCCTGGACTCCTTCTTCCCAGCCATTGGCACTCTGCTGTCAGGTTCATTCCCTTAAAGCTATGATTTTGATACTTGGTTCTTCCCAGGATACCTGTGCTGCATGCAGCATACACACACTGCCTACCGAGAAGCTTTACTCTTTAGATTGCCATTTCAAACCCTCCCAGTCTATGCCCATCATGCCTTCCCAGTGTAACTTCTGCTTTTCTGTACTTAGTGTTGATTCCAGACCCAAATGAACCTCCCTCCCTCCCATGAACCTTTTCCTTTCTGCAGAGAGCTGGACTTCCAGCTGAAGTCAGCTGAAGTCGTCCATTAGTCTCAAACAAGCCCACATGCCCAGCATGATGTCCAACTCCTTCACAAACCTTTCTCTGATAAGTGTGGCCAGAAGTAATCACTCCTGTCCCTGAAATCCTGGAACACATATTGCCTGTCATTTAGTAGCCTTTCCTTGTCTTATATATTATCCATTTATGATTTCATAATACAGCTGTTCAAATAATAGAAATAATAATATCAATACCTAATTGAGTGCTTACTATATGCCAAATGAACATACTAACATACTGACAGACTAACCCATTGCATTCTCCCAAGAAACAAGTCTGTGGGGTGATTTCAGCCTTTTCCATATGATACCTAAAGAATGGCTGGAGTTTCCTTCCCATGTTCTGTGGGAAATCCCTAAAGCCAGCCCTCACACCTCCCATTCCTTTGGGATCTTCAAGGAAGATGTGTGGGAGGGAGAGTTGAGTTCTTCTGCTCCATCTTTGCTGGAGGCTGTACTGGAACCAACACCAAATGATTTGCTGCCAAGACATAGCCCTGGGTTCCTGCTTTTGAACCCCACATCTTTCATTTCCCAAAAGTCCTATTAGCATAAGGCTTTTGGGTCACTCAGATTTTTTGAAGGTCTGAGAAAAGGCAGAGGGTAATTACCAAAGCCTAGAAAACAGCTTACATCGATTACTGGAGGCATGGCACGTAAGTCCCTCTGTCACCACTCCACAGGGAATTTTTCTAGCCAATGTTTTCCTGAAGTCTCCATCTACATCATGTGCTCAGACTCTTCTTCCTTTTCAGAGCCTCCTGGCAGCTCCCTCTTCTCTTTCCCCTGGGTCCCCTCCTCTCACTGCTGTGTAAATTTCTAATTCTTAACACTCCGTGTTGCAGAGCAGTCATTTCTCTTCTTAGTTTTGTACCCACTCATCCAAATGCCCAGGGGGATTCAGCCTTCATCTCCAAACTGAGGTATCTTATAAAATAGCATTCATCTTGGGGGCACCTGGGTGGCAGAGTGGGTTAAGCATCAGACTCTCGGTTTCTACTCAGGTCCTGATCTCAGGGTCCTGAGATTGAGCCCCACATCAGGCTCCTCCCTCAGTCCCTCTACCTCTCACCCCAACCAAATAAATAAATAAATCTTAAAATAAATAAATAAATAAATAAATAAATAAATAAATAAATAAATCTTTAAAAAAATAAAATAGCATCCATCTTTATGCTATTCCCTTAGAAGGCTACAGTGCTTTAGTTGATTTAAATAGCCACATTTTCTTGCTTTCCTCACCCTTGTCTAGCTTATCCTCCTGGCATATGCATGGCTTATCTTTCGTATTATATTTTGAGCATCTTGACTGTTTCTTTTACCAGCTTTGTATCCCTCTTGGTGCCACAGACTTGTTGAATAAATAAATAAGACAGAATGATAGAAGGCATGAGGACAGAGGACCTTTGAGGATGGATAAAGAGAAGGAAGGATTGACTTCCATCAATGATTACAAAAACTTAAAGGACTCTTTTTCATGGTTGCAGATAGCCCAAAGCTGGAAAATAGAATAGTGCACAGAAGTGAAATTTCACCAAGGTCTTGAAAGTTCTATTTGATTTACAGAATGCACTGCCTCTTGGCCTAGATTACAAAATGTATTAAGTACTGAATAACTTAGGAAATGACATGAGATATTCTCCTTCAGACTCGCCCTCCTTTTTTCTGGAATGAGAAATGTAGGAAAAATAAGCTGCCATCAAGGTCCCCCCGGACTGAACCCTCACTTCAGGGTGTGGGTAGCAGTTGGTTGAAACCACTTCCTTTGGTTTATCATTGTTGACATGGCGCTAAAGCTAATGTTTCAGTTCATTCCCAGGGGATGACTCCCATTCTCTCTGCCTCAATAAGGTGTCATTTCTTCTCACAGGAACAATAATTCCCCAGCTATTAATTCTTCAAATCAACTGAAATTTATAAAAAATGTGTTCTTTATTCATCTCTGAGAATCACAAAGAATATTCATTAACATGCATTGTTCCTAATCATCCCCAGCCACCGTCGGGAGAAAAAAGTCTGTCAACACCATCAAGATTTGACAATCCTATTCCAGTCTCCTTGTCAAATTTTGTTCCCAACACTAGCAACTCAAGCAGCTCACAGTAAAAGCAATTATATAATTTCATAACTATTTAAGTTTAGAAACACCTAAGCTTCAGAACATTGACTTCATTGAGAGTTTGAATACAACTTTAAGGTACTCTAGAAAGAATTGCTATCTACTATTATCTCAATTGTCCTTCCCAGATTTCTATATCTGATGAAAATAGGATAAAAATATGCATAAGACAGTTTAGAAATCACAAAAATGTTCTATTCCAAAACACATTCATTTATTTGAATATGTAGAATGTATTTTTAACAAAAAACAAAATTTCTAGAATAATGACAATAGTAATTGCCATCAATTATTGAGTATTTATCACATACCAAAGGCTACGTTAAGTTGAATGTTTCACTTAATTCCAGTAACAACTCTGAAAGGTGGATATAACGACTTCCATCTTTGTTAGGAAACTAAAGCTCACGGAGGTTGTGTAACTGACTCATAGTCACTCAGCTGCACTTTAAAAATGTAGGTATTTTTTGACTTTCATGATAAATATCGAATAAATAAATTAAGGAAAGAATGACTAAGTATATGAACCAGTGGCTTCCTGAAATGACCTACACTGCCTATGTAATTGTTTTGTGCAAAGAAAAATAAGCACAAAAATAATTACAATATTGATAATAATATTATGCAGAAAATCAGTAATTTGGGATAAAACAGATTTTTACATTGAATCTGATGTTTGAGTGGAGCTGGTCCAAATAGAGTGGGGAGATGAACCCTTTTGGGAGATAATTCTAGTCACTTTAAATTTTACTTGCAAAAAAAAAAATTTTACTTGCAAAATTTGGCTCCACTTTGCTCTGTGAGAGAGGTAATACTAGAATTATTCTTTTTAAAGTGTCTTAAAGAAATATTTAGATTGGGAAATGACCATGAACATTACAAGTATTTGCAAATATTATAATATAATAACATATAATAAATTAGCATTGTCATAGAAAATACTGTAAGATAGTGTTATTGTATAAATTTTACTATATCATATATTGCAAAAATTTTAACCATATCATCAACCCAAATTTAGATCCATATATTTTTATACTTTGTTTTCTTTCAAGTTTTTCAAAGCTGACATAGTGCAAAGAAAATTACAAATAGCACTACATTTCTACATTTGTTTAAATCTCTCTTCAGTAGGGAGCATACTTTGATCCATAAAGAAAATCATCCTGGTGCACCTGTGTGGCTCAGTGGTTGAGCGTCTGCCTTTGGCTCAGGTCGTGATCTCGGGGTCCTGGGATTAAGTTCCACATTAGGCTCCCCACAGGGAGGCTGCTTCTCCTTCTGCCTATTTGTCTCTCTCTTTCTGTGTCTCTCATGAATAAATAAAAATAATAAAATCTTAAAAAAAAGAAAATCATCCTTATAGGACTTTCTTTTTGAATTATTTGTACATAAATCTTTGTATTCACATACATATTTTTGTTTTCTTGCTTAATTAACTTATATTTCATTGGAATGTCACTTTGCTATACAGGTCTCATGCATTTTCTTTTGATTCACAAAAATACTTTTTCTTTAAAATCTTTAAAAAACATTTGTGATTCTTTTGTAAGTGAAATGGCCAAACTCTGATGTTTACATGAATAAGCAGAGTTCATTCCAAATAACAAAATAACGAGTTCAGCTCATGTTCAAAATTACCTGAATTTCTGATGAAGCCCACAGTTTGCTGTTTATTTGAAGCTCTTTTGTTATTTCACTGAATTCCCCTATCCATTTGATTTTTTTTAAATCTTACTGCTTAAAAGCATTCTGTCAGCATTGCCATGACATGTCTAAGGATGGTTGCATGGCCAAATTTGACATTAGTTTCTTCCATTTTCCATCTTTTGGAAATAGATACAAACAATAATGCATATAAATTTTCTGTTGTTCCATAGAACTCCATTGTTGTCCACAAGCTAATGCTTTGTCTCCTGGCAACAAACCCAAGCTACGTTGAATACTAGATGATGTGTTTTTTCTTCACCTGAATACAATTCTCAACAAACTTTTTTTTAGAGAGAGATAAAAGAAGGGCAGAGGAAGGGGAAGAGAGAGAATCTCAAGCAGGTTCCAGGCCCAGCATGGAGCCAGACGCAAGGCCGGATCCGATAACCATGAGATTATGATCTGAGCCAAAATCAAGAGTTGGGGGCTCAACCTACTGAACTACCCAGACACCCACCAGCAAACTTTTAAATCAATGCCTAAAATTGAAATTTGTTTTTTCAGCTTTTCGTCAAAGCCAGAACTCTCACTTATTACAAAAGATCTAAAAACCAGCAAAACACTTATAAATTTTGACTTCTTTATTTCTTCATCCAGTGGTCTTTCATAATTTGTATGATAAATGTAGGTGTACGAGAAGATTTTTATCATTATATAATCTAGTTGATCTAAGGTATGCATACTTTAAAATCTTATGAATTAAATATTTCTATCTTATTACTCATAATTAGTAATCCCTTTTAAATTTTTCCATTCTAGATAGAGATCATTTGTTTAATTATTTTTATCTGTGTTTTTTATCTGTTTGTCCCATTTAGCATCAAATTTCAAAATAATTTCTGCTTAACCTAAAAATTTTCCAGTGTTTTCTGTAAATATTGTTCTATTATTACCACAAAAAATCATCAGTATGCTTGGATGAATATTGGACACAACATTATTCTTTTAATAATAACATCCAATGCCCAATGGCCTATTTCAGTGATTAGATGTTAGCAATTGTTTTCCATTTATTCAGTCTTTTTTTTTTTTTAATTCTGATCATTGCTGCTTGCTTCAGGGGAGGTTGCATTATTTATGTTCTTTATTTGTTTTTGAGAGTTTAAGAATTTCAAGTCACAAATATCTTCATTGGCTAAAGCTGACCTTGAAAATGGATTGTACAACATGTACCAGTAGTATCAAAACACCCTGTTTTTGAACTTACGTTATAAAAGTCAATTAGAGGGGCACCAGTCTTAGTCAGTTAAGCATCTGACTCTTGATGTCAACTCAGGTCATGACCTCAGGGTCGTGAGATCAAGCCCTGAGTTGGGCTCCATGCTCAGCTCAACTTTTGTCCCTTTTGTCCCTCTCTCAACTCCCCTCATGTCCCTCCCCACCCCGTGTGTTCTCTCTCAAATAAATAAATAAGTAAAATCTTAAAAAAAAAAACAAATAAAAACCAATTAGATAGGTAGAAGGCAGAAGTTTTACTGGTTTTGTTAAAATAGTCAAACTTTCATGCAGATACCTATAAATTAAAATTTTTTTATTTTATTCATTTTATTTTATTTATTATTTTTATAAATTAAAATTTAAAGGACATCTCTCATTGAGTGCATTAGCATCCATTCCAATATTTATATCCATATACAAATATGTTTAGAGGACAAAAGCCATTTTATCATACCACTTAAATTATCAAGAAGGACTAAGGCAAAAATTATAAGCTTTTGCAGAGGTAGTCTTATTTATTTGCAGAGACCAAACGTCCTCCTTTAAAATTATTTTTCCTGCAAAGTTAACATTTCAGCCTATTCCAAATGTGCTAATGAAGCTACTTCCTCTGAGGTTAGCCCTTCTGCTGTTCCTCCAGTCCTTGGGCTGGACACGTGGGGCTGTCTTTAACTCATTCTTCTCCTTCACCTCATGATGGATGTTAGTTACCAAGTCCTGGGAGACTTATCTCAGCAATGTCCTTCCTATCTGTCCTCTGCCTTTTGATCTTTACCAACATTTCCTTAGTTTGGGTCATCATTTCTTCATGCCTGGACATCTAAATAGCTTCTCAAATTGGGTATCCCTTTACCCAGGCTCTCTCCTGTTCAAGTCAAACCATGCAGTGGTACCACATTCATTCTTCAAAATAATCTGATTTTCACTTGTGGATATCCTATATAGTCTTAAAATTAAGTTCAATTGTTTCTTCTTCTATGAAGCTTTAGCTGATCCTTTCAGCTAGAGGATACCTCCCTCTTGAATCTCCTGGTCTCTTCTGGGAAGGACATTCTTCTTATTTTGTTGTGTCTGATTACTTCTCTTACTCCCTTTACTAAACTATGAGATTCTTGTGGTCAAAGTCTTGGTCTTTCCATTCTTTATCCTTCCTGTATTCCTAACATGATACTATATATACAAACAGCATCATTAAAAATTTGCCAAATTATATGAAATAGAGATTTATAAAAGCTTTCTCTTTTAAATAAGCCAATTTTAATATCTATTCAGATCAAATATTTTTATGAAAAAAAATCTTTGTCTTGAATATCCATAACTTTATGGCTCTAATAGAACTTTTTCTGTAAATTAAAGGCAATCTTTCTTTAGAGCTTCCCATTGTATGAGTAATACTTCAAATTCCAAATCTGTGAACAAACTAGTTGTAAGGGTTGTTGTTGTTTTTTTTTTTTTTTAAGATTTTATTTACTTATTCATGAGAGACACAGAGAGGCAGAGACATAGGCAGAGGGAGAAGCAAGCTTCCCGTGGGGAGCCTGATGCGGGACTCGATCCCAGGATCCCAGGGTCATGACCAGAGCCAAAGGCAGGCTCTCAACCACTGAGACACCCAGGCATCTCGGGTAGTTGTAAGTTGTAAGCAGAAACGACCTGGAGCTGTCTTTCTTTCAGCATTACAAAAAGGGAAGAGAAGAAATATTACTGATTTACCTTAACAGAATTCCTCAGTCCTCCAAATCTGAGGGCAAGATAACAGTAATACCTTATAATTCTACCTCAGTTTAGAGATCCCAATATTTGCAAATAACATATTGGATAAAGGGTTAGGATCCAAAATACATAAAGAACTTGTAAATCTCAACACCCAAAAACCAAATAATCCATTTTTAAAATAGGCAGAAGGCATGAACAGGCATTTCTCCAAAGAAGACATCCAGATGGCCGACAGACACATGAAAAGATGTTCATAATCACTCATCATCAGGGAAATGCAAATCAAAACTACAATGAGTTATCACCTCACACCTGTCAGAATGGCTAAAATCGACAACATGAGAAACAACAGGTGTTGGTGAAGATGTGGAGAAAAAGGAACCCTCATGCACTGTTGGTGAGAATGCCAACTGTTGCAGCCACTGTGGAAAACAACATAGAGTTTCCTCAAAAAATTAAAAATAGAACAGCCCTACAATCCAGCAATCACCCTATTGGATATTTATCCAAAGAATACAAAAACACTAATTCAAAGGGATACATGCATCCCCATGTTTTTAGCAGCATTATTTACAATAGCCAAGATATGGAAGCAGCCCAAGTGTCCATTGACAGACGAATGGATAAGAAAAAAAAAAAATATATATATATAATATTATTCAGCCCTAAAAAAGAATGAAGTCTTGTCATTTCCAAAGACATGGATAGAACTAGGAAGAATAATGCTAAGTGAAATAAGTCAGAGAAAGACAGATACCATTTGACTTCATTCACATGCAGAAGTTAAGAAACAAATGAGCAACGGAAATAGAGAGAAACCAAGAAACAGACTTTTAACTCAGAGAACAAACTGAGGGTTATTGGATTTGGGGGAACCTGGGGGATGGATGAAATAGGTAATGGGGATTAAGGAGTGCACTTGTGATGAGCCAAGGGTGATGAATGGAAGTGTTGAATCACTGTATCGTATACTTGAAACTAATACAATACAGTATGTTACTAACTAGAATTAAAATAAAAACATTAAAAAAGAGATCCCAAAATATTTCCATATAGAGATAATACTCAGAGTATTTATAAGTTATTCAAGTCAGATATTACTAAGCTAATTTCCAGAGAGCAAAATAGATTCATAAATGGAAAGTGAGAATTCCATCCATCCACCCACTACTAGCATGTTTTAATTTCCTGCACTCTATAGAATATTCCTTAAATTTAAACAATACACCAAAATTTCCATAGAATATGCTAAAATTTTTCCAAAGACTTATTCTGCTAACAGAAGAAAATAGGATCCTGGATTGAAAAAGCCATTAGATAATATTCAGGCTTGAAGTAATAAATGGGTCACATCTTGAGCATACCAAATCTACCTAATTACTCAATTGGTAGCAGTTGCCTATAGCATTTAATTGAGAAGAATTATACTACAAAGTCAAGGCTAAGTAGTTTGTAAAGAGATCAGTGATGGATTAGCTGTGTCTGCCAAGGATGTAGGAGGAGAAGGCATGTGTGCCGTATATTTGATGGGCTTAATCTAGTTCAACTCTCCTGTTGTATAGGTGGGAAGACTGGACCTCAGAAAGTTGGAACGACTGGTTTTAAGAGACATTGTCCTCTAAGGAAAGAAACTGGACGAGAATCCAGAATTTTGAATGTAGAGGAAAGTTTCATGTCTACTCTCACTCCATGTCTATATTTGCATACACAGCTATGCCTGTTACCACTGATTACTAGCATCTTCCGTTTAGGGAAACCAGTGACTCTTAAAGAACACACACAAGGGTAATAATCTAATTTCTAATCGAGGAAAAGTCTTAGTTTTCATGGGCATGAAAACACCTTCAGAAAAAGGAATGACTATTGCTTTTCAGAGGTAGGAGATTGCAGAGTATATTTGTTTTCACAACTTCTGCTTGAAAAATCTCAACCGGAACTCCAACATCACCAGAGAAAACCTCCCTAAGGATGTTTGTTCCTGTTTGTTTAAATGAGAATATTCTAAGATATTTTGACTACCTGGTCTGCTTGTTCCATGCTGAGGGACATTCTGTCCTCTAGAAAGAGAAAAGAAAGAACAAATCCTAAGCCTGGGAAAAGTGGAAGTAATCTTTTTCCCTAAAGCTAATTGTCTTGCAAAGCCATAAATATGACATGTTGTTAATGGAGGATAATTAATTCATTCCTCATAAATATCATTCTTGTTCCACCAATGTGGCTATTTTCTCCAATGTTCTTATTTGTTCCAAAAGTGCAGACACCTCCTGATAAGATGTGAATCACCTGACAAAACTGAGAAGTCCCTGCCTCAAGAAAGCAAACATTTTGAGATTTACTAGGGCAATTCACATAGAAGGCAAGTGATACATTTATTTCAACACTTTGCTCCTACCCCTCTGAAACATTAGGGCAAATATTTACCTAGGCCATCAGGAAATATGGCTGTGACCGACACAAAATTGATTTTCCACGTACAGATCAGTCTAAGGAAAGTAAGTTATGAAAGAGTAAATTCACAGATACATTGAGGACTTTGTAAAAATTTGGAAAGCAAGGCTATTTTTTTCTTACACAACATTTTTAGTTTGCATGAGGGGGCTCTGAGACAGCATGACCTGTAATTTTAAATATAAAATAAAAAATCTTAAATGTCTACAGTCAATTATTACCTTGTGTGACTTACACATGACTCCATCACACAGTTCTGACATAATACAAAATATTTGCAGAAACAACAGTATAACACACCTGTAAAGGACAATGGAACAAAGTGAAAACATTACAACCTTGAACTGTCCTTCAATCCTTGATCATTTTGGGGACTGCCAGTAAGACCCAGACCTCACTTTGAGAGCTTGGAGCTTAAACCATGCCAGGCTTTGTATATTCATCTCCAGGGCCCTTCTCTGAACTGGTGGTTGCAGCAGATAAAGAAGAATAGGAAGATGTGAGAAATATTTAGGAGGTAAGAAGGATTTGCTAGTAGATTGGTGGGAAGAGAGCTTGGTAAAGAAGAGGAAGGATCTGAAGACCAGGCCCAAGATGGCTAGAGGGACTGAGGATACCAGTGAGGGAAACATTTCCTGAAAGGGGGAATACAAAAGAAGGATCCTGTTTGGTGTCTGAGATCAGAAAAGAATCATGGGTTACTCCATAGGATATGATGGTAGAAGTCATTCACTTAGAGTCTGGATATAATGAGAGACCTCTGTGGGTTCACCAGATGGGCAGCCCTCTTCCTACTGTCTACACAATTCAGTCCATGGTCTTGGTTTTACATTGCTCCCAAGAACCTGAGATTCCCTATACTTCAGACTCTACCTGTACCACTTCTTGTGTCCTCAGCCCAGTCTGATGGGGGTCCATAGCACATCTAAGTGTTAAAGTTACTCTGATTCAATCACACACCATCAGCAGAGATGGAGCCCCCAGGATCCCGCAGATTTGAGCAGGAGTGGCCTCCTTCAACTCATGCTCCTGGCCCCTCTTGCTCCACAAGGGATCTCACACATACAGGTATGAAAATCCAGGTTAGCACATCTAGACTCTAACCACACCCTCTTGGTCACACAATTGGGGTTAGGGATCTGCCCACCAGTGGTACAATCCATTTAGGGGGCCAAAGCTTACATAGACCCAGAAAACCAGACTGAGGTCTTCAGCAGGGAGCTCCAGGGTCCTGGATCACTGTAGTGAAGTCTAGAGAGTATGGCTCATGGGCTTTGGATGGGTTTGTCCCTTTGGCCCTATGAGGAGAGGTGTGGCTAGAGGATGACCTCTCTCTTCACTGCCATACTCTGGCACAAAACTTCAAGGAATCTGAAAAATTCCTGGTGTGAACCTATCCATGCAGGTCTTCTTTATTTATTACTATTTTTTTATTTACAGAGAAAGAGAGACAGACAGAGAGTGTGTGAGCAGAGTGGGGGAGAGTCAGAGGGAGATAAAGAGAAATAATTCCAAGCAGGCTCCATGCCCAGCTTGGAGCCCAATGTGGGGCTTGATCTCAAAACCCTGAGATCATGACCTGAATTAAAATCAAGAGTCAAGAGTCAGATGCTTAACTGACTGAACCACCCATGTATGCACCCTCCAAGGTCATTATTATGAATGTCCCTTGGTCAAGGAAGAAAGATGAAATACATTTTATTTAACAGTTTGTTTGCTTAATTTATAACTTCAAAATATAAAAATATATGTTCTGTGGGCCTTTATCTCATCCCAGTTTTCACAAATAGCAAGGATAGGGTCTGGAGAAGGAAGATTTGAGTCAGTTACTTGCTCTTGTTCACTGTCCACATTCTTTCACACTGAGTGTGACTCTTGCCATACCACATGTGTTTTTAGGATTAAGAGATACATATTTACTCATGTCACATAGCCCCTAAAATGCAAGTCAGCTACTGTACCTTATACCAGCTAAGACACAGCCATCATTTCTAAACCTGAGAAATCACTGGCAGTGTTGGACTCACTGTGACAGTGTGTCGTGTTTGTCCCAGTCTGACCTGGCAATATGGGCATTTACATAGTTGTCTATGTCTCATGAAGGTATTTTTTCAAGGTTAATTTTGATTGTCTTTAAATTTTACTCTATTCACATGTATATGCTGATTGTATGACTATCAGGCATCCTAGTGAAGGTAGTAGCCCTTATGCTAGTCATTAGAGTCTGAAGGGACAAAAATGTAAGCAAGATGAATTGGGGATGGTTCCAACTGGAAGAAAAATAAAAAGTGTGGGATAATTTAGATGTTTTATTCTTTTGCCAGCCCAAAGACAAATGAGAATGACCAAGGCAACCAACATCAACCCTCTCACTTACCTACTTCAAAGCTGATGAATTGATGGAGCAGACAAGCAAGTGCTTTGTAAGTAGGAGGAATAATTCTATTTATAAAGAGGGGGAAGAAAATATAATAAAAGGTCGAGTTCTAAAATCCTTTTCTGAGGATTGGATCCTCTGCTATTCAATAAAAAGTCACAAGAGAACCTTCACATTCAGCCTTAAACCCTGTACTACAGCCCCTGTGCCTTGAATTCATCCAGAGAAGGTCATGCCACCTTCTGATGAAATTGGTTCATCCTGATACTATGAAGCAAGTCTCCTGCGAACAAGCTGTTGGAGAAAAATATAGTGTTACTGAATCTGCAGGGGCTAATTTTCAAGGACTTGAAAAAGCAACATTACATTAAGAAGGGCAACACTGCCAATAACTGAGTTCTTCTAAAGGAGATTTGAAAAGATAGGATAGTAAACACTCAAAGAGAACTAGGCTTTCAAAGAATTGGTGCCCATGGGTGAAAACATAAGGGCTGTTTTTTGTTGGTTTTTTTTCTCTGTTTTAAAGATGGTTCAGATAATTTTATTTCAGAAGAAATGTCAGCTATTATTTGGGAGATGTTGATTATCTGGTTCAATGGGTATAGAGAATCTAAAGTTAGCAGGAAATGAAACCACAAAAATATTTAAAAGAGAGGAATGTGTGACACAATGGTGAGCAAAATTCAGAGATAGCATAGGGTGGGGCTGTGAGAAATATATGGACAAAGTATGAGGGAAAAGTTTAAAGATTCCCAGGTTTAGGTTTGATAATTGCTTATTAAGGCTACTAAACATATTTCCTTGAAAATCAGATTTTTTTTCCTAAATTAAAGTCTGAATATAACATCAAGATAGAGTCAATTTACTCAAGAACAGGTATTATGTATGGAACCTTCAATTTTGCAAGAGGTAAGAGACCTATAAGTCATGGGTCTTGACCTCAGAGAGTTTTTTTTTTTGTTGTTGTTGTTGTTGTTGTTGTTGTTTACCTAGGAGTGCAAAACCAAGAACATGGACTGAATTGTGTAAATAGTAGCAAGAGGGCTGCCCATTGAGTGAACCCACCTCTGCCATTTACTGCACACATGACCTCTAAGCCACTCTGTGCCTCAGCTTCCTCATCCATAAAGTGGGGATAAGGACTGTAAACCTCTCTATGGAATTGTGAAGATTAAATGAGTTATCATATGTAAAAGGGCTTACACCGGTTTCTAGCACATAGTAAGTGCTCAATACTTTTGACTGTAATTATCATTATAGTTATTACTTACTTCTTAAATAGACTTAGAGACATAATACTTGATTTTTGTGAAACATACCAAGGACAGGTTTCCTGCCATGCAAAATAGCATGTTTTTGGATATAAAACAAAGAACCATGCCTTTAGTATTCTTTTAATATAAATTATTACAATTATAATGGTTATAATAGGGATCCCTGGGTGGCGCAGCGGTTTGGCGCCTGCCTTTGGCCCAGGGCGCGATCCTGGACACCCGGGATCGAATCCCACGTCGGGCTCCCTGCATGGAGCCTGCTTCTCCCTCTGCCTGGTCTCTGCCTCTCTCTCTCTCTCTCTCTCTGTGACTATCATAAATAAATAAAAATTTAAAAAAAATAATAATGGTTATAATATATTATGAACCATACACTGATAAGCACTTCATGTATAACGTATTTTCTTACATCATGCTGGTTACTACTTTTCAAGATGGGTGTAGATATGTACATTTTATTTTATTATTTAAATGAATGAATTTATTTATCTTTAAATTCAATTTGCCTACATTTAGTATAACACCCAGTGCTCATCACATCACGTGCCCCCCTTAGTGCCTGTCACTCAGTTACTCCATCCACCCTCCCACCTCCCCTTCTGCAACCTTTTGTTTGTTTCCCAGTGTTAGGAGTCTCTTATGGTTTGTCTACCTCTTTAATTTTTCCCACTCAGTTCCCCTCCTTTCCCTTATAGTCTGTGTCTCTATTTCTTATATTCCACATATGAGTGAAACCATATGATGATCTTCCTTCTCCGACTGACTTATTTTACTCAGCATTATACCCTCCAGTTCCATACACATTGAAGCATCGTGGATATTTGTCTCTTCTTATGGCTAAGTACTATTGTATATATAGACCACATCTTCTTTATCCATTCATCTGTTGAAGGACATCATGGCTCCTTCTACAGTTTAGTTATTGTGAACATTGTGGCTGTGAACATAGGGGTGCAGGAGCCCTGCTGTTTCACTCCATCAGTATTTTTGGGCTAAATACCCAGTAGTGCAATTGCTGGGTCATAGGGTAGCTGTACTAGTTTGCATTCCCACCAACAGTGCAAGAGGGTTCCTTTCTCCACATCCTCTCCAACATTTGTGGTTTCCTGCCTTGTTAATTTTAGCCATTCTCACTGGTGTGAGGTGGTATCTATTGTGGTTTTGATTTGTATTTCCCTGATGGCAAGTGATGCGGAGCATTTTCTCATGTGCTTGTTGGCCATGGATAGGTCTTCTTTGGAGACCTTTCTGTTCATGTCTTCTGTCCATTTCATGACTGGATTGTTTGTTTCTTGAGTCCGTTGAGTTTGGTAAGTTATTTATATATCTTGGATACTAGCCCTTTATCTGATATGTCATATGCAAGTATCTTCTCCCATTCTGTAGGTTGTCTTTTAGTTTTGTTGACTTTTTCTTTTGCTGTGCAGAAGCTTTTTATCTTGATGAAGTCCCAATAATTCTTTTTTTTTTTTTTGCTTTTTTTTTTTTTTTGCTTTTGCTTTTGTTTCCCTTGCCTTCAGAGATGTATATTGAAGAAGTTGCTGTGGCCAAGTTAAAAAATGTTGTTGCCTGTGTTCTCCTCTAGTATTTTTATGGATTCTTGTTTCACATTAGATCTTTCAACCATTTTGAGTTTATTTTTGTGTACAGTGTAAGAGAATGGTCCAGTTTCATTCTTCTACGTATGGCTGTCTAATTTTCCCAACACCATTTATTGAAGAGACTATCCTTTTTAGGGATATTCTTTCGTGATTTGTCAAATAGTAGTTGACTATAAAATTGAGGGTCCATTTCTGGGTTCTCTATTCTGTTCATTGATCTATGTGTCTGCTTCTGCGCCAGTACCACACTGTCTTGATGATCACAGCTTTGTAATACAGCTTGAAGTCAGGCATTGTGATGCCCCCAGCTTTGGTTTTCTTTTTCAATATTCCTTTGACTATTCAGGGTCTTTTCTGATTCCATATATATCTTAAGATTATTTGTTCCAACTCTGTGAAGAAAGTCCATAGTATTTTTAATAAGGATTGCATTGAACATGTAAATTGCCCTGGGTAGCATAGACATTTTCACGATATTTATTCTTCCAATCCCTGAGCATGGAATGTTTTTGCATCTCTTTATGTCTTCAATTTCTTTCATAAGTGTCTGTGGTTTTTAGGGTATAGACCTCTTTGGTTAGGTTTATTCCTAGGTATCTTATGCTCTTGGGTGCAATTGTAAATGGGATTGACTCCTTAATTTCTCTTTTTCAGACTCATTGTTAGTGTATAGAAATGCCACTGATTTCTGTGCTTTGATTTTGTATCCTGACACATTGCTGAATTGCTTTATGAGTTCTAGCAATCTTGGGGTGGAGTTTTACATAATGGATCACATCAATAAGAGAAAAAAAAGAACTATATGATCCTCTCAATAGATGCAGAAAAAGCATTTGACAAAATATAGCATCCATTCCTGATCAAAACTCTTCAAAGTATAGGGATAGAGGGAACATTCCTCAATACCATAAAAACCATTTATGAAAAAACACACAGCGAATATCATTATCAATGGAGAAACACTGGGAGCTTTTCCCTAAGATCAGGAACACGACAAGGATGTCCACTTCACTGCTGCTATTCAACATAGTACCAGAAGTCTTAGTCTCAGCAATCAGACAACAAAAAGAAATAAAAGGCATTCAAATTGGCAAAGAAGAAGTCAAGCTCTTCTTCTCCGCAGATGACATGATACTGTATAGAAAAACTCCACCCCTAGATTTGACATTTTAATTGAGTCTCTAAAAAGTTGCCCAAAGTCAGGCTCACAGTTAGTGACACAGCTGGCATTTGAACCATGCCATCACTCCTAAGCGAATTGGGAAACTCAAGGCTGTATCACTTTCTTAAACAAAGCAGTTGTATTCTGCACTCAGCCCTCATAGCCATCACTTCTCAAACCCTTTGAAATATTTTCAAAAAGCAAGAGAGGGCTGAGCCTGAAAACAAGAGGAGACACAGTTTTCCCTTGAGACCAAGGTCTAGGGCTACAGAACTGACATGCCTGAGAAGAGAATTTTCTCCCTGGCTACTTAGGAGCACAAAGTAGGAGCACTTTAACTTGACCTGGGTTCCAAATATGGTGCTGTCTCTTCCTGGATCTCAGGGTTGCACCTCCCAGGGAGAGTAGAGTCTGCTGATGACATTTTTATTCTCTAACCCATCAAGTGAGGAAGTATTTAATAAGTTACTCATCTGAAAAGCTCAATTGAATGAGTTTCCCCCCCCATAATGGTAACAGTGGAAAAAAAAAAAGGTCTATCAGTCCAAATGAATCATTGTGATAAAATACATTTTCTCTTAGTAAGTTTTGCTAGAAGTATTTCTTTTGTTGAAATATCTTTTGCTTTCCACACTTGTCTCAGGAACCCTTAACATTAAAACATTTATGATCTCATATTCTTAATGTTTATCAATATTAGCCATATTAGGAATTAAATCAGAAATGTAAAAAATATATTTGTTAATTCATTTTGTTTTATTTCATTTTATTTTTATATTTTATTTTTTTAATTCCAGTATAATTAATGTGCAGTATTTTATTAGTTTCAAGTGTAGTGTATAATATAGTGATTCAACAATTCTAACATTACTCAGTGCTCATCATGATAAGTATGTTCTTAATCCCCTTCACCTATTTCACTCATCCCTCTACCCACCTCCCCTCTGGTAACCACCAGTTTGTTCTCTGTATTTAAGAGTCCAGTTTTTTGGTCCCTTTTTTTTTGTTCATTGGTTTTGTTTGTTAAATTCCACATTTGAGTGAAATTTTATGGTATTTGTCTTTCTCTGACTGACTTACTTCACTTAACATTATGCCCTCTAGATCCATCCACATTGCAAATGGCAAGATTTCATTCTCTTTTATGATTGAGTAATATTCCATTGTATATACATGCCACATCTTTACCCATTCATCTACTGATAGACACTTGTGCTGCTTCCATAATTTGATTGTAGTAAATAATGCTACAATAAACATAGGGGTGAATGTATCTTTTTGAATGAACAAATATCCAGTAGTAGAATTACTGAATCATATGGTAATTTCTATTTTTAATTTCTTGAGGAACCTCCATACTGTTCTCCACAGTAGCTTCACTAGTGTGCATGAGGATTCCTTTTCTCCTCATCCTTGCCAACACTGGTTTCACAGGTGTGAGGTGTTATCTCACTGTGGTTTTGATTTGTACTTCCCTGAAGAGGAGTGATGTTGAGCATCTTTTCATGTGTCTGTCTGTAGGTCATCTGTATGTCTCCTTTGGAAAAATACCTGTTCATGTCTTCTGCCCATTTTTAATTAGATTATTTTTTGGTATTGAGTTATGTAAGTTCTTTATATATTTTGGTTACTAATCCCTTATGGGATGTCATTTGCAAATATCTCTTCCCATTCAATGGGTTGTTTTCTGGTTTTGTTTATTGTTTTCTTTGCTGTGCAGAAGCTTTCTATTTTGATATAGTCCCAATGGTTTATTTTTGCTTTTACTTCCCTTGCTGGGGAGACATAACTAGAAAAATGTTGCTACATCCAAGGTCAAAGAAATTACTGCCTGTGCTCTCTTCTAGGATTTTTATGGCTTCAGGTAGTACATTTAGGTATTTAATCTATTTTGAGTTTACTTTTCTGTATGGTGGTCCAGTTTCATTCTTTTGCATGTAGCTATCCAGTTTTTCCCAACATCATTTGTTGAAGAGCCTGCCTTTTCCACTGTGTATTCTTGCCTCATTTGTTGTACATTAGTTGACCATATAATCATGGGTTTATTTCTGGGCTTTCCATTCTATTCCAATGATCTATGTGTCTATTTTTGTGTCAGTACTATACTGTTTTGATTACTACAGCTTTGTAGTATATCTTAAAATCTGGGATTGTGATACCTCTAGTTTTGTCTTTCAATTGTTTTAAAGATTTTGTCCATTTATCTGAGATAGAGAGAACACGTGAGAGAGAGCATGTAAAAGCAGGAGAGAAGGGCAGAAGGAGAGGGAGAAGCAGACTCCCGCTGAGTAGGGAGTCTGACATGGGACTGGATCCCTAGACTCCAGGATCATGACCTGAGCCGAAGACAGACGCTTAACTGACTGAGCCACCCAGGCACCCTTGTTCTTCATTTTTGGTAAATCATTTAAAGCGGCAATAATCAACCCCTCACATGTCTTTTTTAATATTTTATTTATTTATTCATAGGAGACACAGAGAGAGGCAGAGACATAGGCAGAGGGAGAAGAAGGCTCCCCACAAGGAGCCTGATGTGGGACTCGATTCTGGATCCTGGGATCAGGACCTGAGCCAAAGGTAGACGCTCAACCACTGAGCCACCCAGGCATCCCAACCCCTCATATGTTATCAAAAATAACACTTTTATGAAAAATAATTATGCTTTCCAAAACAAAAACAAATTGAGTGATAAAGTGGTATTTGTTTACATTTATGCAAACATCTTTTAGTTTAATAGAAGATGGCTGGACTTTCATATTTACTTGTGTATTCAACCCATGCTATTATATCATATGTCATGCAGCCTTTGGAAAGACTCATTGTACAAATAAGACAAAATGAGAGGGGGAAAAAGGCAAATTATATTTTAACACTATGCTGAAAATAAGTTGGACCTCATGGACTTTTCAGAGACTCTAATCACTGGACCATGCTTTAAAAAGTTCTGCCTTAAGGATTTAAGAAGACAGGAGAATGCAAACTAGAGAAACACAAGATGAAAAATCATTCAGAGATTAAGAGATAAGACAGGGAGGACACTGAAAATCTTTAGTAAGTTTTGAAGTGTTAGTGTGAGTAAAGAAAACTCCTTGGTTAAAACCCTATTTCTTTCTTTAGGTGGTTACACCAATTTTGAAATGCTTATTAGCAATTAGCCACTGTTGACAGTTTTTCAGTTGCTCTTTGGGAAACCTCTCAACAGAAGCCAGGACCTGGTGCATCATTTGCATAGCCCAGTGCAAAATGAAAACATGGGCTCCTTGTTCAAAGAACTTCAAGACAATTATAGCAGAACATTAATCCATTCATGGGCCCTTCAAAATGTAGGACCCTGTGCAACTCACAGTTCACACACCAGGGAAGCTGGTCCTGATGGGCGTACTTGGAAAGAATTGTTTCCTGGGCTACACTGGTAGTGAATAGGGAATTATCATCCTTGGACATGAATGAAATCACAGGAAAGCCACACATCTTTTTCCATCCCTTTCTAGGCCCACTGAACACTTTCTCTCAAATATAATAATTTCCATCAATCTTCTCAAGTTATCTAGAAAAGAATCTTTGGAAATCTCACAGAATTTGAATGCTATGTTTTTGGAAGGTGAATATGTCTTCCCTGATACTAGGCTTAGAGTTTGGGTAATAGCTTCCATCCATTCAACCATCCATCCATTTATCCATCCGTCTGTCCATCCATTTATTTTTTGACATAACATTTATTAGTTACCTGCTATGTGCAAGAGTTTATCCTAGGATCTGGGGAGCTCACTGAAAGCTTCAATTACGAGTGTTAATACAGGGTGCTTGGATAATTCAGTTGGTTAAGCACCTGACTCTTGATTTTGGCTCAGATCATGATCCCAGGGTTGTGAGACTGAGCCCTTTGCCGAGCTCCATGCTCAGTGGACAGTCTGTTTGAAATTATCTTTCTCCATCTCCCTTTGCCTCTACCCTCCAAAATAAATAAACAAATCTAAACAAAATTCTCTCTCTCCTTCTGCCCCTCCACTCCACTCTCTCTAAATAAACACAGACAAAAAGGTATTAATGCATTCTCATGGAAAGCTTAGAACAATTTCCTTAGCATTAATTTTAAGAAGGAAGACTAGCCTTGTTTCAAATTGTGCATAAGGATTATAAGGCTTTTGAGGTCTTAGTAGGTACTGTTATATTAAGTATCAAATACTTAATAAGGCTCTGGGACACGTGGGTGGCTCAATCAGTTGAGCATCCAATTCTTGATTTTGGCTCAGATCATGATGTCAGTGTTATGGGATCAAGTCCTGTGTCAGGTTGATGCTCAGTGAGGAGTCTGCTTGAGATTCTCTCCCTCTCCCTCTGCTCCCTCACACCCCAATTTGCTCTCATGTGTGCTCTCTCTCTCTAAAGTAAACAAATAAATAAAATGTTTTTTTAAAAAAGAAGGCGGCTCTGAGCCTAGCTTCTGCCCATGTGACATATAGTCTGCTTGTTATCAATTTCCTCTGGATGCTCTGGAATAATCACCCTTTAAACTTAAACTTTTATAGGGGTTTCACCTTCTTCAAAACCTTTGTGCAGTGAGGTTCCTTAGCAGCTAGCATCTTGGAGGGCCTATCATAATGGGAGTAACCTTCTTAATCTTTTTCCTCAAATACTCAACAGTACAAGCTTTCATTTGTGCAGCCCGGATCATTCCTTTACTGACCTCCAAAAGAGTCTTATGCCTCCCTGCCTCCACACATTTGCCTTTTCTCCTTGGTCCACATGGAAGGCCTTCTCCCCTCCTCCATCTCCTGTCACACATCCAAATGCTTCTACTTTTTCAAATTTGATGCCCAGGTATTTTACCTCATTAATCCTACTTTTATGAATCTAAGGAAAGGAAATAATGAAAGATACAGACATGCGTACTATATATTAGTATATTATTTACATTACAAAAATTGAAACGAATTGCCTCATTTTCCTAATTCTAAGAGCTATACTTTAACACATTTCACCTCTCTAATGCATATTACAAATGATGTATACCTAATGTAATTTTTCCTTTATCCTACAAAATGCTATTTTAAAACCATGTTTCATTTAAAAATCATTGACGACTTAAAATAAAGGAAAGTACTAATGCTCCTGTGAAATTAGGGAGTAGAGTCCACAAAACCACCCTCACGTCTGATGCCAAGTTGGCGTTTGGGGATTCTTAAGGCCACCTTCAGTTTTAATAATCCACAAAGGTTCACAGAATTCACCAAAAACTGTTATACTTGTGGCAATGGTTTATTGTAGTGAAAGAATACAGGTGAAAATCAGCCAAAGTAAGACATGCATAAGGCAGAGTTCCAGAAAATTCCAAATGTGGAGCTTCTATTTGTGTCCTTCCAGTAGAATCATGGTCAGCTTGAAATCCCCTGGCAACAATGTGTGACAATATGACAAAGTATTGCCAACCAGAGAAGGCCTCCTGATTCTTGGATGTCTGGAGTTTTCATTGGAGCTCAATCACATATATACGATTGACTGACTGTGTGACTGTCAATCCCTGTGTTACCAACCCCTCTGGAGGTAAAGCAGAGGCCACATGACCTTAAAGCCTCTGTCATAAATCACATTGTTAGACTGCACAGTGTGGCACAAAAACCCTAAAGTAAACAAAGACACTCTTATCAGGCAGGACATTCCAAAGGCCAAGAGAGTATCTCCCAGTAGCCAAAGTAAAGGCCAAACCTCTCTTTGGCTAAGATTAATTCTTTACTACAGAGCTCTGGAAATGAAGGATTGGTTAAATTATTAAATACAGTACAACATCATGATGGAAGAGCATGCACCTCATTAAAATCATGTTTTGAAACTTATTTATGACATGGAAAAATTTTCTGAGCAAATTTGTCTTGCATATACCTTCTTTTTTTATTTTTTATTTTTTTATTTATTTTTTTTAATAAATTAATTTTTATTGGTGTTCAATTTACCAACATACAGAATAACACCCAGTGCTCATCCCGTCAAGTGTCCCCCTCCGTGCCCGTCACCCATTCACCCCCACCCCCCGCCCTCCTCCCCCTCCACCACCCCTAGTTCATTTCCCAGAGTTAGAAGTCTTTATGTTCTGTGTCCCTTTCTGATATCTCCCACACATTTCTTCTCCCTTCCCTTATATTCCCCTTCACTATTATTCATATTCCCCAAATGAGTGAGAACATACACTGTTTGTCCTTCTCCGATTGACTTACTTCACTCAGCATAATACCCTCCAGTTCCATCCACGTTGAAGCAAATGGTGGGTATTTGTCATTTCTAATGGCTGAGGAATATTCCATTGTATACATAAACCACATCTTCTTTATCCATTCATCTTTCGATGGGCACCGAGGCTCCTTCCACAGTTTGGCTATTGTGGACATGGCTGCTAGAAACATCGGGGTGCAGGTGCCCCGGCGTTTCATTGCATCTGAATCTTCGGGGTAAATCCCTAACAGTGCAATTGCTGGGTCGTAGGGCAGGTCTATTTTTAATTCTTTGAGGAACCTCCACACAGTTTTCCAGAGTGGCTGCACCAGTTCACATTCCCACCAACAGTGTAAGAGGGTTCCCTTTTCTCCGCATCCTCTCCAACATTTGTTGTTTCCTGCCTTATTAATTTTCCCCATTCTCACTGGTGTGAGGTGGTATCTCATTGTGGTTTTGATTTGTATTTCCCTGATGGCAAGTGATGCAGAGCATTTTCTCATGTGCATGTTGGCCATGTCTATGTCTTCCTCTGTGAGATTTCTCTTCATGTCCTTTGCCCATTTCATGATTGGATTGTTTGTTTCTTTGCTGTTGAGTTTAATAAGTTCTTTATAGATTTTGGAAACTAGCCCTTTATCTGATATGTTATTTGCAAATATCTTCTCCCATTCTGTAGGTTGTCTTTGAGTTTTGTTGACTGTATCCTTTGCTGTGCAAAAGCTTCTTATCTTGATGAAGTCCCAATAGTTCATTTTTGCTTTTGTTTCTTTTGTTTTCGTGGCTGTATCTTGCAAGCAGTTACTGTGGCCAAGTTCAAAAAGGGTGTTGCCTGTGTTCTCCTCTAGGATTTTGATGGAGTCTTGTCTCACATTTAAATCTTTCATCCATTTTGAGTTTATCTTTGTGTATGGTGCAAGAGAGTGGTCTAGTTTCATTCTTCTGCATGTGGATGGCCAATTTTCCCAGCACCATTTATTGAAGAGACTGTCTTTCTTCCAGTGGATCGTCTTTCCTCCTTTGTCGAATATTAGTTGACCATAAAGTTCAGGGTCCATTTCTGGGTTCTCTATTCTGTTCCATTGGTCTATGTGTCTGTTTTTGTGCCTTGCATATACCTTCTAAATTGTGTATGTGTGTGTGTATGTATGATGTCTTTTAGCTAACCTGTGATACATTTACATTCTTCTGCATTAATGTTTTTTCAGTTGCCCACATTCAGTTCCCATGAAATATATTTTTTATTCTCCCATTCAAGTTTTGCATTTCCTTACAGGATAACAGAGACTTCTTCCTTCCTATTTCTTTATCCCCATGCCAGGCCTTGTGTCAATGTTTAAAACCAAAGAATGGAAAATTACCTTGGAAAGTCAATTGTACAGAGAAGGTTTCTTGGTAAGAATTCTCTGTTTCTCTATTAAATTTAATCTTTCATTCCTTCATTCACTGAGCAAACCTTATACAATTTGTGTTAGGACCAGGAGCTATACAGGTGAGTGAGCCATACATACAATCTTACATCCAAAGGGATGAGAATCTCGTGATAGAAAGAGACATACAAAGGATAATGACAAAGCTATCTTCTCACCTAATGAAAACCCAAGTGTTTCAGCATGTTCTAATCTAGAAACTTAGAAAATCAATGAGAAATTACTGTAGCTGAGCCATAGAGATAGAACATATATAGTAGAACTCTCATTCTTCCATGGATCCTATATTATACCTTCCAGACCACAACCAGATCCCAGGATATAATATTAGGACAGGGACTCAAGCCTCTATCATCTTATGGACACAGAATCTGAATTCTATTTACTGTGGAATTTGACCATTTCCTCCCCTTTCAATTCTCATGTTCAAAAGGCACATTACATTATCCAAGACATTAGACTGGCAGGACATACATCTACAGGAGATACCTTAAGTGATTCCAGGGTTTCCACATTTAATCTTTGGTAATTTCGCAGTACTTTACCTGGCACCATTTCTGGCTTTGGCATTTGTTTTGGAGCAAAACAAAATGATAAAATAGAACAAAAAAACCACATGTTTCTTTTTCATCAACATAAGTGATTGATTGAATGGAGGAATAAATTATAAATATCCTTTTATATATACGTATAACACACAGGACATTAAGTGGAAAATACCATAATGTCAGGAAAAAAGCTTGTAGAAAATCAGCATATCCTAGTTGAAGAAATAAAATATCACTCCCCACACCCTCATACACAGAATCGGCCTTAAGCCCCAATATTATTTGGTTCTAGGACCCATAAAAATTGTCTTTTGGCACTGTTTCTAATGACCGTCAAGCTGCTATGAATGACATCTAAGTCATCTGTTTTCATGCAGTGTTAGGTGTTTTCTTAAGCACTCCCTAAGTCAGCATTGTTATTGCTAAGTTAAAAAATAAGCTCCTCCTTCCTGCTCCATTCAAAGCCCAGGTGTGTGGGGGAAATCTCTACCTACCAGCCAGGCAGTGCACACACAAGCACATGCAGATACAGGTCCACAGACCAAACAACCACCAAGAAGGAAATACTTTTCATTTTGGTTTGTCCAGAAGGGCTTGGCAAACAATGGAGAGAATTGAGATGGGAAAATACCAAAGAGCTGCTTGAAACATTCATCTGTGTTTTAAAAAAAAAAAAAAAACAAAAACAGGGGGACGTGGGGGCGGGGCGTAACTAGGTGACCGGCACTAAGGAGGGCAAATGAGATGAGCACTGGGTGTTATACTATATGCTGGCAAATTGAATTTAAATTAAACACACACACACACACACACACACACACACACGGAGGTGTGAGTGGCTTTGGATCACGGTGTTGAGGCAGCTATATAGTCACATTAAATGAAAAGGGCCTCAGGGCAGCCCAGGGGGCTCAGTGGTTTAGCACTGTCTTCAACCCAGGGTGTGATGCTGGAGACCTGGGATCCAGTCCCGCTTCAGGTTCCCTGCATGGAGCCTGCTTCTCCCTCTGCCTTTCTTTCTCTCTTCCTCTCTGTGCCTCTCATGAATAAAATCTTAAAATAAAAAAAAAAAAATGAAAAGGACCTCACTTTCCTCATCTCCTTGGCCATGTTTTTTTTTTCTGCCACTCCCAGAGCTACTTTTTTCCTACAGCAGATTTATAAATAAATAATAGAAAAAGCAAAATTGCTTTGATCAGAGTGGTGCCCATTTTTCAAGTTGCATGAAGAGTGAAATATCTGTGAACAACCAATTACTTAGTCCACAGATTAATTGGTTAGGGTTGAGAAAATACAGGTCAATCTTCTAGTGGATTCTTTTTTACATTTTCAACATCTAATGATCAACTGAATCATTTTTAGCCTTTATCCAATCACTGGTTTTCCTGTAGACGATTTTGACATAATATAAAAGTTGTCTAAAATGAGGTAAAACCAGCCTTTCCTCTTGTCAATCAAGGGTAATACACACCCCACACACTCATGAAGGCACACTTACACACACACACACACACACACACACACACACACAACTTCTTGTAAGTAAAACCAAGAATTACGACATGGAGTTATTTTTAATTCCAAAATTGTTGAATCGTTCCTTGGCCTTTCTTGACTCATTTTGGAAAATATGAATTCCTCAAGGGCATACATTGTGTTGTCAATTTCCTTTCTGTCCCCCACAGTACCACATCATTTTGGACATAATAGGAACTCACAGTATGTTAAATGGATATATACGTGAATGATTCAGAACATAACTCAATTATTAAAAGATTTTAATTAGCAAATGAAAAAGTATGTTTCAAGTATACACAATTCATATTCGAATCTAACACAATGAGCTAGCTATATCATCAAAGAATAAAACACAGTAGTTGCTGTGAAGGAGTAATCTAGCAGCTGAAAAAAGATTAAAGGAGACAAAGACCAGCAAATGATAGGAAAGGTATGCAATAAGTACTTACCTGTAAAATCTTGGTGGCCACATGAGTATTACAAGATTAAGAGGAGAGAGGAGCTGACCAGAGGCAGGAGCAGCAGAAATGTCTTTCTTTTTTTTTTTTCAGAAATGTCTTCACATAAGATATGCCTCCTACACAATGAAGAGCCAGGAAAATTTATGAAGGTGGAAGAGACTGTAGATGAGTGAAACTACATGGTGAGTGGTTATGACATTTACTAGTGGGGCCTACATATTCCAAATCCATAAAAATAACACCTTGCAAATAACACCTTGCGAGATGACAGAGGTTAGGCGAGAACTAGAAACTGACCAGGCAAGCTGAGAAGCTGTAGGCCTGCGATGGGTTGGTAATCATGTGGAAATGCAGGTTAGGTGAGCAACACAAAGGTTCCATAGGGATGGAAACCTCACCTGCCTTGTTCATCTTGCTCACTACTATATCCCTAACTCTCTAATACTGACAACAGTGTTTAGCGCATAATAGAAGCCCCCTAGATTTTTGTTGAGTAGATGAATGAATCTTGGAAAAGGCTCAAAGTGAGTCTCAGGTTTGTATACTTCCAAGCAGAAACATTTTAGAGACCTGCAGAGTGAGTGCTATGTTTGTTTTCCTGAATGGACTGGTCTCCAGTGGTGTTTGCTAAAAACACAGCCCATTTCTCCATTAGAGTAAAAGTTAAGGGGAAAAAAAACCCTCAAAGAATGTTCTTTCTCTTTCCTTCAGAAGTGCATGCAGGCAAATGTCCTTTTCTAAGCTGACCTACTCTATGCCCAGGCCCAGAAGAATGAAGTTTGATTGCTCATTCCAAAGTTTTCATGACTACCAATGTTAATACAGGTCACAAAAGTGTTCATCCCTTTACATAAAGCCAGTTATTTATTTTGCCTATGTCATCTGTGCACTCCAAGGATTGAGTATGTATGGTAGAGTTTATTGTGCATAATGGCTTCAAGTCTAGTCAAATCCCCAGATTTAGCTTCAACTAAATATGAAGAAAGGATCTGTCCCAAGATTTATGGGATGTATTTAGGAAGAAGAAATTCCCCAACTAAGAAAACATGGAGTGAGTTGTTATGTCAGTTCATAAGAGGAGTATAAAAGGGAGACCATGTTTTTTATTCCTTATCCTAAAACTAAGGGTAACTGATATTTCAGTGTTTTCTGAAAATGACACTGTCCTCTCATGCTCTCCACTTCTTTCACCCAGACCTTCTACTTCTGACAAATAGAAGGAAGTAAAGATATTCTCCTCAGTACATAAATATAAGTATTTATATAAATCATTGTTCTCTCCCTCTTTTTACTTTTTTATCCCTCTTATGCCTTCATGCTTTCCAACTCTCAATAAAGGATTCCTACTTATGTGTTTGTTTTTCCTTTGTTTGCTGGCAGGTCTTACTTGTGCCCATGATCCACACATATGTAGAAATCCTTTATTGGGGAAGTAAGATTGGAGCCTGCGATGTCTGGAGGATGGCTGTGAAGGATGTATGTAGACTCAGCAAAAGACTGCCAACTAAGAACTCTATGGCCAGTGTTTTAGTGACCAGTGTTTTATATGATGGCATTTCTTGCTAGGGCTAAGTCAATAGTTGATAGAAAAACATTAACTAAAGCAGAATAATGTGATAGATACCAGAAGGCATCTCAGTAACCTCTCTCTTACCAGCGTTTCAGTGATTCTTGATCTTGAGTAGTTTTAGAGCAGAAAGAACATGGGTTTTGGAGTGAGAGAGTTTCTGAGTTTAAATCTCACTTTTATTACTTTTTGCTACTTGTTTCTACAGAAACTTGGTCTCTTGTTTCCTCCTCTATAGAACTGAGAGGATAATTATAAGGAGTATTAAGTGGCATTCTCTGTGTAAAGAATCTGATGTTAAGTCATATAAATGGGACACAAGATTTTTAAGAGAAGGCTTATTGAGTCTAACTGGTGCTGATGTTTAATAAGTCGACTTGACTGGACTCTTTCTGGACAAGGTGAAGACGATAACCATGAGCATCCAGCTGGCAGTGGCACAAGGGAAATATACCTATACCTAGGCACATGTCCAACCAGGAGGCAGAACCAGGTCTTAAAGTGGGGTGTGTGGCGGGGGCGGGGGGGGGGGCTGGCTGTGCACGAGCATACCTTATCCTAGACTCCCTGCCACCACTCCTCCTGGAAACATTGTAAGATAACTGAACACACATATACTGTACTGTAGTTTATCCAGAAGAAATATTTGCAAAGAAAAAGCTGGAATGCGGTAATGAAGTCTCACCTCTTTGCAGTAGAAGTTGCGTCCCTACCAAAGTGCAGATGATCTCAGATCTTAAACAAAGTTGCTTATTGCCACATCTATGTCTGCTCTGTAATTTTGCACATGAAACTGTTTTATCAGCTGTGTTGGAGGAGGAATCCCAGATTTAACATGTTGCTTGGAACTTCATAACACTACCAGGCCTGGCATGGAGGTGGGAGGAGGAAGGGTGTGTGTGTGTGTGTGTGTGTGTGTGTGTGTGTGGAGTTAAGGCTTCTCTTGGAGTTATCTTCAGGGTCAGCATCATGATTTTCTGCATATCTACTATGATGACAAATCAGCAGCTTTGAGGGGGTGTGAAATTTTTGTGAAAATGAAATTCATCCAGACCATTTTTATGCATATAAGTAGCCATATAAAAGTGATTTTTATTTTGAAAATTAGATATAATTCTAAGGCGCTAAAGTTATAAGATCTATACCCTCTGTATTTCATACCTAGTTCAGTCTCATAGAACATTTCCCAATTTCCTTTACGTGAATTTTTGAAATAAACACTAACTATAAGCTTGCAATGTATACAGTGGGCCCCATTTGTGGGCAGGGATAGTCATAACAGATGTATTTCAAATGTTTGACAATGATTATTTCTTGGAGGGCCGGGGGGGGGGGCAAAAGTATAATAAGGAAAGGATTTTTACTTTCTATCTTATATACATTTTATATTTGTAATAAAATCAAAGCTGAAAGTAAGAATAGCTAACATATACTAAACACATATGATGTTCCAGAAATTTTGCTACACATGCACTCTTTTATTCAATTCTCTTAACAACCCTGTGGGCAGGTTCCATCACTGCCTCGATTTTACCACTGAGGAAACTGAGGCCTTGGGAGAGCTAAATCACTTGCCAGGGACACATGGCTGAGTAGGAGAGCTATAAAGCAAATGTGGTATTCAGATTCTGTACTTCTGGTCACCATACTAAACTTCCTCAATTGAATAAATAAATAAAACATAAAATTCCATTTTGGGAAACAAAGAGTCAATCTCATTACCCCATAGTCACACCTCCAATACATCTTACGCTTATAACTTGGAATGAAAAGTTTGGTTCATGTAAACAATCAAATGTATATAACTGGGCTGCATAACCCTTCCCAGCTCCTGCCATGCCAGGGTGAGGACAATGCACACATGTTGGTGGCAGGGTGAGAGGGGTGGGGCAGGGTAGGGGTGGGTAGAAAACAAGAGAGCCCAGAGAAAGATATCTGAGGCTGCTGGCTGGCCTTCCTTAAAGAAAAACACAAAAGCAGAGGGAGAGACAAGCTAGAAAAATCTTGTAATTTGGAAAACTGAGAGCATCGCACATAAGAAGTCCTAACTAGAAGTTACAGTAATGCTTTTTGATAACTTTGAAGTCTGTTTTACATTAACAAAGTAGAATAATTAGTACTTTCTTCTGGTTTGTAACTCTTCAGTATTCTTCTTTTCAAAAGCTCTTTTTGGTTTTTTTTCTTCTGACAAATCAAGGGTCATTAAATTTTTCTATAGGATAATGAGCAAGAAAAAAATATGCATAATGGGTTCCTCTCTTTCATGGTCCTCCAGGTTTCCGCCTCTTTTAAACAAGTGTTTTCTAAGCCATCCACATAGAATGTCCCAGTATGAATATTTTGTTTGATTAAATCCCTATGCACTGACCTTCATTCTCTTAAAAGTTTTATTTTCCCACTGAAAAAGAGAAAGGAAAAAGAAAATTTAATACCTGTAGTGTACAGGCACTAAACAAACTGTTCTATGGACTTCATTTAAGCCTTCCAGTGACCCTGCAAGAAAATTGTGATCTTTCCTATTTTACAAATAAAGAGATAAGAAGATAGCCTGTCCTAGGTGGCCAGTAGCAGAACTGAGATTCGAAGCTTTGTCTATGGTGTATCTTTCCTCTCAGTGCACTGCTTTGATGCAGTAACAATGTTATATGGAATCCATGCTTCATTATGAACATTAGCATTATTAATGTCACTAATAGCCACCATTTGTTGGTTGCTTAGCAAATACCAGGCAATATGCTAAAAGCTTTCAGTTTCTCTGGGCACCTGAGTGGCTCAATCCGTTGAGCATCTGATTTTTGTTTTCAGCTCAGGTCATGAGCTCATGTGTTGTGGGATCAGGTCCCTCCTCTGACTCTGTGCTCAGGGAGGAGTCTGCTTAAAAGTCTCTCCCTCTGCCCTTCCCCCTACTTGTGTGTGCATGTGCAATCTCTCAGATAAATAAATCTTTAAAAAAAAAACCAATAAAACAAAAAACTTTCAGCTTCTCTCACGTGCTCCCGGCTTTACACAGAGTTATTACTTTTGCTTATGGATTAAATAACGAAGGCTTGGGAATGTAACAAGTTAACACATTTAGTAAGTGTTAAAGCCAGGCCTCAAACTCTTTCTTAATAGTTATTTCACATTACCCAGAATCCCGCCATCCAGCATTAAACACTTCTCTGCTCAGAAGTGTTGGCAATAGAAAATAAAATTGAAAAAAAAAAAAATCCTCACTCACATGACCTACAGATGAGGGGAGGTTCCAGAGACTGGTAATGCTTATCTTCAGCATCAGTCTGGAACATTCCCTCCCTGAGTTCTCTAAGTCAGTGGTTCCCAAATGTGAGTGTGCGTCAGAGTCACCTGGGTGTCTTGTTAAAATATAAATCCTTAGGCCCCACTCCAGTGCTTCTGTTTTAGGTGGTCTGGGGTGGGTTCAACAATTGGCATTTCTAACAAGTTTCTGATCGTGCTGATGCCACCGGTTGGGGATAGGCTTGAGGAATCATGGCTTTGGTCTGAGAGAAAGTAGGGCATGGGCAATTCATGTCATGGCAGACTTTAACAAGTAAGTAATTGTCAACCTAAATTCTGGAAATGATTCTGTAAATGTCGCTTTGTTTTTATTCCTTTTTTTTTAAATTGATGGGGAGGGAGGCTGTATAACATTCCCCACAATCAGGTGAAGCAGAGGACAGGTAGGATTGGCTCCCTGGCCCAGCCAACTTCAGTAAAACAAACTCACATTATCACCAGGGCCTGGCAAAGCTTTCATGCCTCAAAGAGTTGTCCTTGGCAGTGCCCAGCAGAACACTGTCATGGAATTCACAACTGCCTTGCTCATGCCCTGTTGGGGGACGTGGCTGACATCTAAGAACCAGGAAACCTTATCCATAAAAGCAATGTATCCCTTGGCAGCACATCACACTGGGGTACTCCTCTGCTCTGGTTTCAAGCATCAGGTCAGAATTCCAAAGGGGTGTTGCCTCCCATCTGGTTGGCATAAATGTAGCTGTTGGCAATGCTTTATCTCTGATTCCTACCCAGCAAGATAAGGTCCTGCCAAACCCACTTGGGCTGGTCCTCTTTGGTGATAAATTTCTCTTCTCTCAGCGTGTTACCTATGAAGAGACACAGAATCAGAGAAGGGCAGGACTGGCAGGATTCTCTAAGCTTATCTCATGAATGCAGATCTGTGGTTTTACTGATGGGAAACTGCAACTCTGAGAAATGCCTGAGGCAAGGACTCCTTCCCAGAGACAACCCTCCATGTCCGCCCCAGGAGGCCATTAAGGAAATATAACTAGCACACTTGGTTGGGATCGAACCAGGTGAAAGGTAGACCCATTCTGGGAAAAATTCGTTGTCATCTGTGAACAGGGGACTCTTCTCCCATCACTATGGTTTGCTTGTTCCTCAAGTCCCAACCCTTCCTCCAACCTCACTCGAGTGACTGAGAGAGTCTGAAGTAAAAGTATTTGGTAAAATTATGTCATGGTATCTTGGTACCATGGTATCCTTTTATTTTTTTTTTTTGGTTTATTTATTTTTAAACATTTTATTTATTTATTTATTCATGAAAGACACAGAGAGAAAAAGAGGCAGAGACATAGGCAGGGGGAGAAGTAGGCTCCCTGTGGGGATCCTGATGCAAGACTATCCCAGGACCCCAGGATCACTACCTGAGCTGAAGGCAGATGCTCAAACACTGAGCCTAGGTATCCCCCATGGTAATCTTTTAAAAGACAGCCTTGGGAACCCAATATTTATCCCAGAGGGGTACATCTCTGTTCATAAAATATCAGGCACTGTGCTACTTGTGTAGGCAGAGCCCGGGGGGCTTTCTGAACAAGGGAAGTGAGGCCAAGTGGGGTCCTTTGGAGCAGATTCTCCTCCCTCCGTGTTTGTTCTCACCACAGGCAGTTACCTAAACCCTGAGGCACCACTTCCTTCTCTAGAGGGGGAAAGGATATAGACCTTAGTGTGTTGTTTCGAGGATCAAAGATAATCTAGGCTGAGTCTAGCACAGAAACTGGAGTATCAAAGCCTCCATAGTCTCTTCCCTCTCCCACCCTTTCTTCATATCACGCTAAGTGCTAAAGTAAGGCTGGCGGTGAGGTGAGGGCTGAGGAGTACCCTGCAAGCTTCCTGGTCCTTCCTGAGGAAGCTTTGAGCGTCTAGTAAGTCCCTGCTCAACATCCAGCCAGTTTTTGTTTATGTTATTTTGCCCCCTCTACCCCTAGGATGTTGGGTACAATATGTAATTTGTAAAGAGTTTGAATTAGCTCAGTCATGGAGTGTGTGGCTCTTTTCTGAAAAAACTATAAGATTTGCTATACCACTTCCTCCGAAAAGAAGAATCCAAAAAGCTCAGAATATTCCCAACCTATTTTGTACCACGTGCTTGAATTAACTCTGAATTTGCCCAAAGCACCCAAGGATATCCCATTGATGCAGCCCAAATTCAAATAAAACACTGCCTTTCTGGCAGGTGGAAATCTCGAGCCAATCGTGGCTAATTCCTGCTTTGGCTTAGAAGCAGGCAGCCTCCACTATTCACCAGCACCCTTGAGCATAAACCCAGGAGACAGAGGCATTGTTTGCCATCTTGAAACAGAGCTATTATGTTCTTAGCTCCCTAAGCACTTTTACTGTACAAAACACACTAGGTACACTGTAAACTGTTCCTAATTAGAGTAGTTGGATTAAAATGCCTTTTATTTCCCCCTGATTCCTGAGTGCATCTCAGGTGTATTTAAGTTTTGAATAATCTGTCCAGGATTTATTTCTTGGTCAGAGTCTGCCCCCTGAAGTTTGATAAAGGTAAGTACAGCACAGCCCCGCTGGCCCTCTTAACAAAAGACAAATGCTTTCCACCAAGAATCATTTGTAAGGACACAGATTTGGGACTCTTGCCAAAATCTGCATCAGTCTGAGAAACCTGCTAGGTGCTACAGAATAACTATTCCACAGCTCTTTCTTAAAATTGCCAGTTCCAGATCCAGAAGAGCTTATCCAATATAAGGCCAGGCAAAGTCTAAATTTGATTCCATTCTGTATGTTCAGTGTGAAACTTTCCCACAGTGGAATTTCTTATTCTGCATATCTATTATATTCTTTTATCTTGGTAGAAGATGGGAATGAGCAAGTCAGGGTCTTTATCTACCTTGGCTCTTGTATCCTTGAAATCTCTCTTGAAATGCTTTTCCTAGCTTCCAAGGTGCTACATTCTCCTGGTTTCCCTCCTACTTCACAGGTTGCTCCTTCTCATTCCCCTCTCTGGATCTTCCTCTTCTCCCTGTATATAGACGATGGGGTTCTCAGGCTCAATCCTTGGACTTCCTCACTTTTGCCCTGTACTCACTGAATGATTTCATAGGGTCCCATAGCTTTAAGTACCATCTTTAGCTCAGTAGACTAGCATATCCAGTGGCCTACTTGACATCTCCAGTTGGAGGGCTCATAGGCACCTCAAAGACCCGAAGGAGCTGGCCAAAGCCACATAAGCTTGGAGAGCCCTGGGGCTTTTGAGTTCAAGGAAATGAATCAAGGGGACTTCCAACTTTTAAGATATCCCTTGCCCTCTCCAATATGCAAGCGCGTGCATACACACACACCCCACATTTATTTCATTTATTTATATTTAACCACAGTTACATGGATATGATTTCAAGACTCAAAAAACTACAATTTGCTGCTTCTCGGGGAAAATCTCTGTTAACTGTTTAGCTTCTTCTTTTGATAGTTACTTCCATTTTTTTAAATATCATGATTATAGTGTTGCATCTTGGTGTCTCAGTTTTATTGATTTCCAAACACAAAGAAAGAAGATGTAGGTCTCTTCTGGCATCCCTCAATATAGACCTCCTATCCTGTATCTTCCCAAACACTTACATTGTTAGTCTCTTGGTTATATCAAAATCACTTTTGCATTATTGGTACCCTGTCTACTATATTCACAGGTGAGCTAGGTAGTATGTTTAATTACTTTTTCTTTTCCACATATTTTGTTTCTGTTCGGTGTAACACTTGCTTTTTTTTTTTTTTTCACTTGCTTGGATTTCTGTGTTCTCATCAAAAATTCATCCCAACCCATCCCCAGCTATGTAAATTTCTTCTAAATAACTCTCAGATCTATTAGGTATCCTATTATTTTCATCTTCTCGAGCAATCTCTCTGCAGATCCAGCCTGTATCTGCCCCGGGCTGTTATCTGTGTAGCAACTCCACTTACTCCCACCCTGGAGGCTCCCTTGGCTCCCTCTTCCAATGCATCTTTCATTTCTGGGGACCCAAGTCTTTTTCTCTCTGGGTTTATTGCCACATTTGGGATAGTCTATTTCCCAACAGCTTTTGGGAAAAGAAGAATTGCAGGAAAATTTATGGAGAATTTCTGGTCTGAAGAGATCTTTATTTTTCCTCACACTTAATTGCTTTTGGGTTGCAATACTCTTTTCTCAATATTTTGAAACCATCCTCCGTTGTTATCTAGATGACGATGTAGCTGTGAAAAGTTTGATAATATTCTGATTTTGACCTTTTACGTAAAACCTTTTTTTTCCTCCTCTGAAAATGTTTGGATCTTCTTTTTTTTCTTCTATGACCTGAAATTTCACACTGATGTTGTCTTAGTTGGTTCAGGCTGCTATAACCAAATACCGTAGACTGAGTGCCTTATAAACAACATTTATTTCTCATAGTTATGAAGGCTATAAGTCCAAGATCAGGATGTCAGTATTGTCAGGTTCTGGCAATGGCCCTCTTCTGAAATGTAGACTGCCAACTTTGGGCTTTGTCCACACTTGATGGAAGGGGCTAGAGAGCTCTGTGGAGTCTTTTATAAGAGCATTAATCCTGGGGCACCTGAGTGGCTCAGTTGGTTAAGCATCGCCTTTGGCTTGTTCAGCTCATGATCTCAGGGTACTGGGGTCGAGCCCTGTGTCCAGCTCCCTATTCAGTGGGGAGTCTGCTTCTCTGCTCCTCCCCTCACTCATGCTCTCTCTCAAATAAATAAAATAAAATAAAAGAACACTAATCCAATTTCAAAGATCCCACCCTCATGACCCAAACACTTCCCAAAGGCCCCACTTCATACTATTATCACTTGGAAGGTTAGGTATTAACATATGAATTTGGAGGGACACAAACCTAACTGCGGATCTCTTTTTGCCTATCATCTCCTTGATTGTGGCCAGGACTTGTGACTTACTTCCAGCAATAAAATATGGTAAAAGTTATATGATGTCACTCCCTTGATTTACGGTATGTTATATATCTCCTATCTTAAGAGCAGACTGGAGTAAGAGACTCTTCCTGAAGGCTTAAGGGCATAAGTGACCATGTTGGAGAAGCCCATGTGGCAGGAAGTATAGATGGCTTCTAGGATCTCAGGGTAGCCTCTAGCTAATAGTCAGCAAAAATTCAAGATTCTCATTCCCACAACTACAAAGAAATGAATTCTATCAACAACTTGAAAGAGTTGGAATTCCCTCGTCAAGCCTCCAGTTGAAAATGCAGCCTTTGTTTACAGTCTTTCAAGAGCCTGAGCAGAGGACCCAGTTAGCTGTACCCAGACTTCTGGTCTGTAGAAGCTGTGAGATTATGAATGTGACTTTTTTTTTGTTGCTGTTGTTTTTAAAGATTTTATTTATTTATTTATTTATTTATTTATTTATTTATTTATTTATGAGAGACACACAGAGAGAGGCAGAGACATAGGCAGGGGGAGAAGCAGGCTCCCTGCAGGGAACCCAATGTGACTCAATCCCGAATCCCAGGATCATGACCTGAGCCAAAGGCAAACGCTCAACCACTGAGCCATCCAGGTGTCCCTGGCTTGTTTTAAGCTCCTAAAAAAAATTGTGGCAATTTTTTTAAAGATTTTATTTATTTATTCATGAAAGTCACAGAGAGAGAGGCAAAGACAGAGGCAGAGGGAGAAGCAGGCTCCATGCAGGGAGCCTGATCTGGGACTCGATCCCACGTCTCCAGGATCACGCCTGGGCTGAAGGCAGTGCTAAACCACTGAGCCTCGGGGGCTGCCCCTGTGGCAATTTTTAAATTCAGCAATAGCAACTATTGCAATGTCTTACTCTTTTTCTGATTCTTTTATTGTTTTTAGTAACATTTTGGGAAGGAGCAGAGGTGACTGTTGTATGTAATCAGTGGGTTAGACAAACATGGCATAGGATATGGGATCAAACATGCTTTCTTTTGTCTCTCATCACAATTGTAAAATTTATTCAGTGGGAAAAGCTTTTCCCTCCCACTGCGTATGTTCCAGATATTACTCCAACATCTCCAGCATTGTGGTCACTTTCAATAGCAAACACACTCAGTTTGGTGATTAGGATGCCCTGTCTCATGTAATAGTAATAAACACAAATAATTTGGCATTAAATTTCTCTTTTCCCCCAGTGGAGTCCTGCTTTGAGTTGGCTGCTTGCACTGCCATATCTCTGCTGATGGACTTTTTTGTCTATCTTTTCTTATTCTCCTTCTACCCCACCTTGGGCTTTGAGGTTTCTGACCTCCTTTCCCTCAACTCCAAGGAAGAGAGTTTTGTAGTATAAGATGGGGTTGCCTTCATATAGTGCCAGGTCTCTCTGGATAATAAGGGAAGGTGCATTCAGGAACTCTTCAGAAATCCCATATCCTTGACTTCTCTCACATGTAACTCCTTTAACTCACACTAATTCCTCTGTATTCCAGGCGCTCACCTGTGACACCTTTCTCATCCTCTAATCTGGCTTCATCTCCAGCTTCTTGCTGCTCTGCTTCCACCACTTTGGGGCCTGATAACACAGTATCCAAGACAGACCCATATTGTCTCTCTTTTCTTGCTTATCTCACCATGCACCATGTGTGGAAAGCACATAGACTTGCTTCACCCTGACAAATCCTAGGTATGTAGGCTGGTCTCAATTCAGAAACCATTCAGGGCCCCACTAGCAGATCTGTGGCCACAGTTTCATGCAAGAATCAGAACTCCCATTCCCCCCTCCCAGTCAGCCCTGTGATCTAATAGAAGACTGAGAAATCTTTCATTAGGTTTGAGGTCAGAGGAAAAGCATCTCTTTTTCTCTCACCTTTTAGAATAGATGAGGAGGTTTATGGAGTAGCTTTCTCCAAGGAAATTCTCAAAAACTTCTCTTTTGATTTGTATATCTCTGTTGAGTATGAAACCATCTACTGATCCTGCATCATTTCCTTTGAGCATCTCACTATAGCTCTTCACCTGTGCTATGTCTTGGTGCCATGTGGAACCTTGCGTTTTCATTTATTGTATGTATGCCTACTTAATCCACCACCACTAACTAGAAGCTCCCCTTGCTCTCTTTATGTGAATATTATGAAGCCTATTCATGTCGGGAAGCTAACACATATCTTAAGATTGTGCAGTTCTCAAAATAGCCCATTCAGAAATCTGCTCTATGTCCTACTTGCACCTGCCTATTGAGTGCTCAATGTGTCCATGGGACTGAATTCAGATGCACTGCCCTGAAGAGGACATGTTGTGGTAGAGAGCCTGGCCTGAGTACCAAATGGTTGACATAAATTTACATGCTCTGATGCCTTCCTCCATCAATGACTCCAAACTGGCATCATGAAAAGCCATCCACGTCTCCTCTCCCGTCAGTAGGAGAACAGTGAAAGAATGTAGGGTAGGGACCGTCCAGCCTAGAGTTTGACCTTTCTGGGCTTGCTCTTCACTAAGTGCTGGCACTCACATCTGACCTCTCTAGACTGACCTCTCTATATATATTCTGGGTATATCCAGGCAAAGTGAGTCAGAGACTAAGAGGAGGTTACTCTGAACCATTTTGACACCATGAGTAACAGGAACCTTGGAGACATCTAGGATTGGATCTTGGTATGGGCATTGACAATATCTATGAAAGAGAGGTGTAGGAGTGAGGCTTCACCAAAGAGACTCTGTAAACAGCAACTGTGAATGTGTGAGAGGCCAAAAAAGAAAGGGAGGCCAAGGTGGGTGGACCTAGTCAGGGTTACCACAAATGTCTGCAGATTATGGCCCAGACCACTTTAGGTAGCACAGGGATAAGAATGGCACCCTCTTTAGTACACAGCCTATGAAGCCATATGCAGTGACCCTGTGAGACTGGCCTTCATTATCCCCCTGGGGACTTCAAGAAATAACTGGGAGGACATGTTGGAAGACCCTAATTTCAATTAAACAGCAAATAAGAATTATAGCTACTTGTTATGGACAGAGTTGTGTCTCTACAAAGTTCATATGTTGAAGCCCTAACCTCCAATGTGACTGTATTTGGAGACGGGGCCACTTAGGAGGAAATTAGGGTTCAGTGAGGTGATCAGGGTGGGACCACTATCTGATAGGATTGATGTTCTTAAAAGAGACACCAGACACCTCTATTTACATACACACGGAGAAGATGCCATGGGGGGCCAAACAAGAAGGTGGTGGTCTATGAGACAAGAAGAGTGGTTCCATCAGAAAATAACCCTAAAGACAGTTTGATCTTGGATGTCCTAGCCACTAGAACTATTAAACTATTAAAAAGTGAATTTCTGTTGTTTAAACTACCCATTTGGTAGTATTTTCTTAAGACAGTCTGAATTAATATACTACTATAAAAAGCCATGATAAATGAACTTGACTTTATCTCATAATCACAGGGTGCTGAGATTCAGGACATCATGGTTATGTGTAAAATAATAACTAGATCATGCAAGACTACTAGAGGATTCTACAGACCAAAAGGTGTAAGATTATAATTACAATTACATAAGCAATGCCATTTTCTTATAGTCTAATTTATTTTTTTTAAGATTTTATTTATTTATTCATAGAGACACACAGAGAGAGAGAGAGGCAGAGAGAGAAGCAGGCTCCATGCAGGGACCCTGATGTGGGACCTCATCCCGGGTCTCCAGGATCACACCCCAGGCTTCAGGCAGCACTAAACCGCTGCGCCACGGGGGCTGCCCTTATAGTCTAATTTATATAACCCCTTACCTATTATAATTCAACATCCACAACTATGATCTTGGCATTGCCATTCACCATCCATGTTGCCCTCCTCACATTATTTAGCCTCTTTGTGCCTTTCTTTCTGCAGCTGTAAAACGAGAAAGTAATATTCCCTATTCACAAGCTTATTATAAATATTAAATGAGTTAATATAGGCAAAGCATCAAGAATAGTGGACACTTGCTTTAAACACTACCTGTACAGATTTCAAGGATTTCTAAGATTTCTGGAAGCAAGGATAAATTAGAGGGCTAAGCCCTGAGCCCAGAAGTCAGAGTTGAAACTCAGGTGAGCCCAAAAGGTCAAAGTATGGGAAGGGAATACTGCTTTATGTGGTGTCTATCCACCTGCTGTTCTGTATCTCATCTAAAAGTGGCCCTGGCTATACATGCAAAGAATTCCAAAAGTACTTACAGTGATTATCAAGGAAAACCAGGATGTGTTAGGGTATCTCCTTGAAAGGTGACAACCAAAATCTCTTTCAATTTGCCTCCTACATAGAGAGAATTCTGGGAGTAATGAATCTCATATCTGACCTTATAAATGTTGTTAGGGTCACAGATGATTTCCAAAGGCTGTTATAGGCTTTAGAACTGGACTAGGAATCCAAAGTCCTAAAAGTCCTTAGTACCCCTTTCCTGGCTTCCCAATCTCCACAAGTCACTCCACCTCTCTGAACATCTGTTACCTCATCTCTGCTCTAGATCAGCCTGGACACCTCACTTCACTGGCCTGGGGACCAGATGAAAGCATCCTGTAGACTGAAAAAGACTGCATTACCTACGAAATCATATTATTATACTTCCCAACTAATGGCTACAAAACTGTCTGTAATGGAATTTTTCATTTTATTTCTGATTAAATTTCAAAATTAAGTGACTGAACCTAAAAAGAAAAAATAAACATATAATTCAAGTGAAAAAATTCAGGGGGAAAAAAAGAAAAAATTTGGGAAGCAAATACCTTTTCCCTAGGAAATTTGCACCCATTATTTTTTTATAGAAAGCATGCATGGTCCATCAATTTATCTAAGGTGATTTCACGAAGTTTTCTTACTCCAATTCAGATAACTGGAAATGCCATGGGAATAATGTTATTTGATGAGAAAGGAAATCATAGTTCACGGCAATGAAAAGCTGGTACCACTGACGCAATTTCCAATAAAACCCACTTTTCTACATTTATGAAGCAACTTCTTTGAATCAAACCACATGGAAATAAATGGTTCCATTTAACTGAAGATACAATGAGCCGTGATGAAGCTTCTGAAACCTTTTAATTTTATTCCAAGACTTCTAAATCAGAAAATTCCATTTAAGATTAAGCTAATTTTTTCACTGACATTTAGCTCTAAATGTCAAGTTGCACCAAAAAATTTTCCTTGATTTTATGGTTCGCAGCCTTATTCAGTTGATAAAAACTGAGTTAGCATGATGTCATTTGAGGATTCTCCAGTATGAGAAAGTACATAAATGCCTAAGAGAGGAAAGAGAGGATAAGAGTTATTGTTGCTATGTCAGAATCAAGCATGAGACCAAAATGAAATGAAGCCTATGCAATTCCTTACAACTCTGGCCAGGTCCGGGAAGATGGTAGGGAAAGATGCAGAATGCAATTGTTTGACTGACAGCATTTCATTAATGCCAGAGACTTGTATTTGTCAAACCTCTCTCGTTCGAGAAAAGAAGCACCACATCTCTCAGATAGGGCTGGGAAATGACGTAAAGTAGGTTTGAGATCATAAAACGTTGTTGCTAGAAGAAAACTTCGTGATCTCTTCGTTTTTCATTTTACTGATGAGGGACAAATGTCCAAAAAGGTTAAGAGATTTGTCAAAAGCACTCAGGCTGGCCGGTGACAGTGACAAGGGGACCCAAGGCTTCTAGGTGAGCATGTTGAACATTTTGGGAGGGAAGTACCTTTGTGAGTTCAGACACTTGAATTTATTTTGGAAGTCAAATAATGTTGCTTGGAACCTAAAATGAGCAGCCTATTTCCCTGCTTTCATAAAGATAGTAACATAATTTAACATGAAATGGAACCCAGGCACCTAAAGATGACTTCAGGTTAACTTGCAATGCAATGTCTCTTCCTCAGCCCCCCCAGTTCCACTCTTCTCCTCCAGGCATACGGCGATTATTTGCAATGCTTACATAGCAGTCCTCCAGGCACTGAATATCATTGATTTTAGCAATAGCTAATAATGAGCATAAAAACAATGCATGTGGGATCCCTGGGTGGCGCAGCGATTTAGCGCCTGCCTTTGGCCCAGGGCGCGATCCTGGAGACCCGGGATCGAATCCCACGTCGGGCTCCCGGTGCCTGGAGCCTGCTTCTCCCTCTGCCTATGTCTCTGCCTCTCTCTCTCTCTCTCTGTGTGACTATCATAAATAAATAAAAATTAAAAAAAAAAAACAATGCATGTCACAGGTGAAGGGGACAGTGCTTCTTCACGCACAGCAAGTGGTGGCTTCTCCCTCTGTGGGAATATTTTAGGGAGGAGGGTATGTCTAATGGGGGCACAAATACGAGGCCCACGCTACTGCTCAGTAGCTGGAACAAAGTTGATTCGAACTTCAGGAAGGATACAATTGGTGTTTGTCTAATCGCATTTTGTACCCCGTGACCACAATGATCAATATCACCATTTATAGAATGTCTAAGTGAGGAAATGGTTGTGATTTGTGATGAAATTAAAAGGGACACTAGTGGTCTCCATGAGCATCAACTCCCTGACAATGTTCTATCAGCCATGTGTACCATCCTGATGAACCCCAGACACAGGACCAGCAGATACTCCCCAATTTCTCATGAGGTTTTTAAAAGTAGCCCTTCAATTTTCCTCATATGATATATTCACATTCTTTCATCTACGTTTTGTTAACCTTTGACTTATTGTTAACTCACCTTTGTTCTGCAATGGGTTGAAAGGCTTTGGGAATTTGGGTTTGGCAGATACATCTGATGAGTCTTGCTGCACAAAGAAAAACAAGTCATTCTGACATCAATAGTATTATTTTAGTCATGCTCTGTATTTCTTGACATCTTAATGTCATTAGCAATCCTTTTATTAGTACTCCACTGATGTGGGGCACCATTCTTTTTTCAAGAAATTAGAGTACTCCTTTTTTTCTCTTTCTCCTTTAGGACACTTTTCTCCTTTAAAATGCTTAAGAATATATTTCTAACTGAATCTTGTGTTCCTGCTTATTCTCACAACTTTTAACAGCAAACTAGAAAGCAATTTTAAGGAAGATGTTATCTTTTTGATGTCCATGCTTATATTTCTTTGGTTCACACATTTATCTCTAAAAGGGGAAACCATGGAGATAAAACAAAAGTTTTATAAAAATGGTCTCAAATAAATATTTTGCCTTATTCTCACTCATCTTAGTATTCAAATCTCTTTGTGAATAATCTTTTAGTAACTGGAACAGAGGCTAAACAGTTCAAAATTTTGAAAACTGAATTATCTAAAGGAAATAAAATATTTAAATGAGAAGCATGTACTTATGGGGAAAGGTAAAAGTATTAAGATACATTGTGTCTTTGTCCACCCATGAATTGATTTATTCACTAATTTAATATCTCCTGTTGAGTACTACTGTGTGCTAGACACCAGGAATATTGCAAAAAACAACAAAAAAAAAAAAAAAAAAAACAAGCTTCCATTTCCTGCCACAGTCCATGTCATGAGGAAGCTAAATCAAGATGTGAGAAACAGGTTCTTGTTACATGCAGTGGACAGCTCAATGATAGCTCCTGATTTTCACTGAAATATGTAATGGCTATCCCACATTGAGCTCTGGAAAAAAATTATCATAGAGAGAGGAATGAGATATGTCAAAAAAAATCCAAAGGAAAATTGATTTTCTAGAATTCAGGACTGAGTAAACATATAATACTGTAACCCTTAAAGAAAAATTCTATAGTCATTATCACTGCATTTAAAATTGCATCCTACCCCATTTGGAGAAATGATTCTTAGATTATTCAGGACTCTACACAATCTGGGAGAAAGCAGCCTCTTCAGACATGAAGCTAAGTTGTTGATCAAATAACAGGGCCTGGGTCACTGGAACCATTAATAAATAAATCTCTTCTCCCTGGAGGGAGAATCTGTAGGGGTCCCCAGTATCTGTCTCTCAGTGAAGGGTGACAATGGAAGAGCCAAGAAGGAGCCTTGAGACCCCAGCAGGGAGAGGATTTTGAGAAAAACCACACTGTGGGGCTGTCCACACAGTGTGATGGTGTCTTGAGGGATGGTCCTTGCTGAGAACATTGTTGGCTTCTTTCATTCCATTCAGCTAACAACCCAAATTTTCATTGCTCTTTTAAGACTCCTATGTTACCATCAATTTCCTGAACATCTCTTAGTGGATAGCCTTTTCTCCTACTTTAAAAATAAAACAACACAAAAAGGTATCCAGGTCTGAATTCTCTCACACGGTGACCCAATCTGTACCCATCGTCCATCTGCATCAAACTGATGCTTCCTGTGTCCAGGGAAGAGGCCGATCCCTGCATATTCAGACTAGACACTCCATCCGCCTTCCCCCAGGAATCCTCTTCCTTCAGTCATTCCCCTCCACTCCCCATCTGTCTTCAGCCTCGCTTTGCTGGCTCATCCCTCTCAGCATATGGACTTGCTTATACCCTCGTGACTCAGCTCTACCACCACGGCTGGTCCTGAGTCTGCATCTGGTCTCCACCCTCACTCTCTTTTCTCTCACAGCGAGTTTCTTGACAGGAACATTCCCACTGAGGTAACTTGTCCTCGCCTTCTCTGTTCTCAATTGCTGTAATCTGGGTTCCTGTTTTACATCTAAACTCCCTCAGAAAATTACAAACACCCATCTTCTCCTCTGCCAACTATGCATTTATTTTCAAGCAAATGAGCCACCTAACCTGAAAACAAAATCCCATTTTTTTGTCATCTGATTTTAAAATGACATTGGAAAGGGAGTACAAAGCCTGAATGCTGCTTAAGACCTCGATGACCACCGCTGCGTTCTGCAAAGCGTCAACACTTTACATTAGAAACAGGGAGAGAAAACACTGTCAGGCATCCTTACTTTTGTTCTTGTTTTAATTTACTTTGGGGTGTGTTTCTCTCTTTGGTTTTCAAATGAGAAAAATTCTGACTTCTTACTTGGCGGTATGGGGGTGTCCTCTCTCACTCTATTGACAGGTTTTTCTTTTTTTAATTTTTATTTATTTATGATAGTCACACAGAGAGAGAGGCAGAGACACAGGCAGAGGGAGAAGCAGGCTCCATGCACCGGGAGCCCGACGTGGGATTCGATCCCGGGGCCCCAGGATCGCGCCCTGGGCCAAAGGCAGGCGCCAAACCACTGCACCACCCAGGGATCCCTTGACAGGTTTTTCTATACTGCAGCCACATGGGCTGTATCTCCTTTTCTTAAGCATAGTTAGTGATTTATTCATTTCACATTCTCTGGTTCAAGAGATTTTAATTCTTCAAGACATAAACTCAAAATCACGGAAAGTCAGAACTTTTGCTTTGAGTAACTAGTCCAACAGTTAATGTCAACAGTTGAAAAAAGTTAAAACCGAACAGAACCATGTGATTTTCCTAAAATCACTCAGCCAATTGATTACGGAGTCAGAAATACAAGGCAGATCTGCTGGCTATTGGACCACTGCTCCCTAATTCGCAGTGCCGGGTACTAGGAAATGCAGACCCAGAGAAAACGTTTAAGGTTAGAGGTTAATTTCCTCACTTTTTAAACATTATTATTTCAAAAGATTATATTGCCCCTTGTGAAAATCTCTAACACCTGTGTAGGTTTTCAGGCACTTAAGTTAGCTGACTTCTATCAGACACAGAAATCCCTGCCTTGGACCTCTTTCCGAAAGGCCTTCAGTGTTTTGCTGAAGAGCAAAAGTCTAAATTAACTTCAAAAATACAAAACATGAACATGAGTGCTTTTGTTGTTAAAAAACAACTCTTCAATACTCTTCTCCTAGGGACTGCACTTTCATGGCAAAGAATGAAACAGGAATCCTTTGTTTCCATACAAATGTCTCAGTTTGTAGATTTAAGAGCTCAAGTTGCAAGGGTCAGAGTCAGTTATACCAACTTAAGTGAGAAAACTCAGAGAACAGTTCAAATAAAGAAGATAATCAAGATTTCACCCTTTATATTATGCTGAGTGAAATAAGTCAATTGGAAAAAGACAATTATCATATGGTTTCACTCATACGTGGCATATAAGAAATAGTGAAAGGGACCGTAGGGAAAGGAGGGAAACTGAGTGGGGAAAAATTAGAGAGAAACACAAACTATGAGAGACTCCTAATTCTGGGAAACAAAGAAAGGGTTGCAGAAGGGGAGGTGGGTGGACAGATGGGGTAACTGGGTGGCAGGCACTAAGGAGGGTGCTTGATGGAATGGGCACTGGGTGTTATACTAAATGTTGGCAAATTGAAATATATATATATATATATATATATATATATATATATATATATATTCCTTTCATGAAGCCAAAATGATCTACAGGAGGTGCAGAAAGTCAGGTAGAGAAAAGGGTCTCATGGACTCTAGATGTTGGAAGGCAAGTCAAATTAAGCAAATGGCACTGTTCAAAAGTATTTGCCCACTTTGTAACTTTCCATGGCTTCTCATTCAGTCGTTCCCTTGTTCATTTTCTCACTCAACTTTGTGAGTAGCGACTCTATGTTGAGCACCAGGCCAGATAGCAGAAATAAAATGGTGACAGAAACTCCAGAGCTTTTGCAAAAGTGGGTTTGCTGTGGGACTGCGCACAGAGAGAAGTAAAACAGGAATTCCACACATTGGACCTACGGCAGCAGGAGAGAATTACCTTTGATGCTTGCTTCCAAGAGCTGAAAGGAGATAATTTGTTGAACAGCAATTGTCGCAGCTATAGGGCAACAGAGAAATATTGAACAGAGACACATATACAATCATAATACATAAATCCGGAAGAAAACTATAGATTAGAATTGCTATTTGACAGAGGTATTTCCTGGAAGCACTTAATAGACCATAAGTATGGCTACCTGATGAAAAGATTTCTTTTATTTGTTTGCTTTACTTATAAATAAATCTAGGATTAAACAAAGAACAATAGTACTAAAAGCCAGAATAATTCAGATCCTAGACAATAGTAATTGGCAATAATTGCTGAATTGAAATTTATCTTTGAAGTAAAGGGTTTCCTAACCTGTGAATGGTGCCATCAAGAGAATTACTGAGTCCAATCAAGGACAGAAAATTGCTTCTTTATAAACAGGGATTTTGTGCATGTTCTACAATTGTACTAATTATAAAATATTCTTATCTTCTTAAAAACAGTCTATATCGCTTAACTTACTGTCTTGCCTCTCTCAACAGAATTGCTCAATGGGTGGGAAAAATGATAACACAAGTTTACATGTATCTTTTCTATTATCTTTTACTTATACTGATCATCCTTCATTAGAGATTTTATTTAATGTTAAAGGTTATTTAATATTTACCATATAAAACTCTAGAAATGTAGAAGTAGATGCATCTTTCAGCATATCTTATATAAATGCATACATTTAATAAAGGAGCAAAAGGGAATTCACCCCTCTAGAAAGTACTTCTTCTCTTTAATGATTGCCAAACCATTGATTAAAGTAGCAAAATGAAAAGTAAAAATAGTTTCCCTTTTTTTCTATAATGTTTATATTATATTCTGTGATTCGTTCTATATGGTTTTCTTATCAGCAGTGAGTGTTTCCACTGAGTTTGCCTTTTATAAAATTATAGAATTTGATTACAAGAGTACCCATGGTCTCATCTCTTATATGTGAATAAGAGCCCAGAATTGAAGGAGAAGAGTTAGATCCCTGGATTAGAAGAAGAAAGAGATGAAGAGAGAAATGAGCACAATACCTTACTGTCCAAGAGCATTCCAAAACATAAGATGAAAAAACCCTTTAAAAAAGAAAAAGAAATAAATCACATGCATGGGCTTTTCTTCTCCAGAAAAGAAAGCATTGCTGTGTAATACCATTCCATCACCCAACATTGTTTTCTTACCTGCCTCCCTACTAGACTGTGCGCTCCTTGAAAGCAAGAACACAGGCTGCATCCACAAAACCTGGCACAACACAAAGCACTCAGAAAAATGTTTCAGTTGAATGTATAAGTAAATAAATGAGTGCATAAGATTTTAAATGCATGGGGAGCTTTCTTTTCCCTTTGTGTCTTCCTAAACCCCAAATAATTTCCATATGCTTCTATATCTTAGTCTTTCTTTAGAGCAGCATTAAATAAACATTTACTGAGTGCACGTAAATCTATGACAGCAGTGGACACTGAGGTCCAACCCTAAGCATAGGGTTGTTCTATCTGCATCAAATCCGGCCCTCAGGGAACCCTTGGCAGAGGCTGTATTGAAGCTTGAGGTCTTCTTCATAGTCAGACCACCGTCAGTTGGTGTCTGTTCACACAGCATATCACCATGGGCTTGCCCTCTACAAAGGCTCCCTAAATCTGCCTCCATTAGGTCCATGCTCCCTGGGTTTGCCTTCTGGTACCACTGAAACGTTCACTGGTACACTGATGTAGGTGGAGAACTGGTTGCTTTTAGAAAACATATTAGCATTTCCTACATTCCCGGCAATGTACTAAGAGCTAAATTATGTCATTTAATCCTCACATTTACTTTATGATCTAGGTAATTATATTATCCCTCTCTAACCGATGAGAGAATTGAGAGATTAAGTAATTTTTTTAGAGGTCACAGTTGATAACATGACATATTTGAGCCCAGACCTATTTAACTCCAGAGCTCAAATGTTTAATCACCACTTCCCTGATTCATTGTGCAAAGGTGACCAGCAAACTTTCATACAACCAGGGTTAAAGGCTCCCTTCCACACTCATTGAAACCTAAAGATTATTTCATCCACAAGTTTCTGAACATTCTTTGATTGTGGAATGTAAAACCCATGTTTTGCAGCCGATGTAAGCAAACTTTTTCTGTAAAGAGCCAGATAGGACATGTTTTAGGCTTTGCAAGTCATACAGTTGCAACTGCTCAATGTTGCCAGTATAAAAAAAGCAGCCGCAGACTATATCTACAAAAATGGGCATGGCTGTGTTCCAATAAAACTATATTTACAAAAACAGAACTGGCTACAGTTTGCCAGCTCCTCCTCTGTCATGTTCTAGAGACTGGGCACCATTCAGAGTCAACAAGCACTCATGATTTCTTTCCCTTCACCTGTGTGCTTTTGCAGATGTCTGCCCAAGAGAAAGAGGACTGAGTTGGCAGCAAGAGGGATTAATATTAGCTCTATGAACTCAAATGTTTAAAATCCTGGGATGGATTCCTGAAGAAGTCTAATATTCTGCTTTAGTGTGAGAATAACTATTAGAAAATATGGATCCTGTTGCTTATGTATTTATTTTCTATTCACTGTTGCCAGGCAGTGTTGGTTACACACTGGAGGCAGAGAGATGAGATAGCCTCCAGAGTGGTATTACAAACCTCAGTTCTCTATAATTATTCCAGTCACCTGGTGATATAAGAAGTTAAAGAAAGAAAGAAAGAAAGAAAGAAAGAAAGAAAGAAAGAAAGAAAGAAAGAAAGAAAGAGTTATTGTTCTCACCTGGAATGCATTGAGTAATGCAAAAATAATATGCCAAGCCAGATTCTGGTTGTCCACTATTGTTCCTATGCCAAAGCCCCAGGTGAGCCCCAGCAGAGGGGTCAGGATGAGGAGGCTCTTCCCCATGCGGACAATAGTGGCTTTGTTTTCCTGACCCGGTCTTTCTCCAACAGTGGGCCTCCAGAGCTTCGTGAGAACTAATAGCACCACAGCCAAATTCACAGCCACAATAGTCAGTGCGGGAACAGCAAAGGCCAGTAAGGGTTTGCTCCTATCAGACCAGTTAAGCCAACACGCGTCTTTCCTTTTGTAAGCATTGCTAGGCTGGGTGACTGCAATCGTGATGACAGATATAATGAGAGGGCACCCATACCCCAGGCAGAACCCGACAGCCATCATCAAAGGCATGGCCATGTGATGGAACACAAGGAGGATCCGATAAGCCAGGAGGATGCCAAGCATGAGCATCCAAAAGAACAAGGAGAGGTAGAAAAAGTGCATAAAGAACACTGCAGCTATGCAGACTCCAGAAAGGTTTACGGTGGAACCTTCAGTGGCAGCAACAATAAACCAAACATCAGCAATCAGGAGGCACAGGGCTACATTCACCATGCAAACGTGACGTGTGTAGGAGGTTTGGTTTTTCTTGACCTGCTTCCAAAATAGAGCTTCAATGATTAGGAATAAGGTGAGACTTCCAATGGAGATGCCCAGTCCCACAAAGGTGATCCATTTCACCACGGGGATGATGGCAGGAGGGACAAAGGGTGACATCAGTATGGAGAAGGAGGTCAGGTGAGTACATCGGCACATCACCGTGTCTGCTGTTTCGTTCACTAGGTGGCAGCCCGCATTGTTCCACTGCAAACGACTGAAATCCCAAAACACACAATGAGGTTGGCTCAGATTTGACTCTATCTTGGAAAAAGTCAGGAAAATCTCATTTATGGAATAGTTTTGGATAACCATGGATATCATGGGCCCATTGACCTGAGCATTTCCATTTTGGGTAGTGGATAGAATATTCCCCAGGGTCAACGAGGCCATGCTGATAATTGTTTCTGGAGGAGACCACCGGAATTGGTCTGACCCAATCAACACATGGCCTTTGAGAGGAATGGAGGCATTTGGGGGGAACAGTTCCGTCTGATAGTTGTAACCCCTCTTAAGTTGGCTTGCAGACACCGGAATCCCTTTCCAGTCAATAAATTCCCGAGAAAAATTCAGAGGCAGAGCTGTTGGAGGTACGAGGCTACTGATGTTTTCTAGCGTCTTCAGAAACCTCGAGCTGGCTTGCTGTTCTTCCTGCAGTAACACCGTCCAGTTGGTTACTGATGCTGAATTAAGGATGTGGTCAGCTATACTGATGACATCCTGAAATACAAGGATGAAAGTCAGTTTGTATTTTGAATAAGCAGGTCAGAGGACTAGGAGGGGATAGTCATCAGGATTAAGTATCACTATTGCCCAGAGAGTTAGCCCAGTTGACCACATCCAAACTCAGCGAAAATGAGTTTAGTTGCTCTGCACAGTGGAAACTTTGGGTTAAGAAACTTGGGTCAGTGGAATTGTGAAAGTTCCAGAGTGATCTCCCCAGAGCGTTTGTATGCACACTGGGATGCCAGCATGGCTGAGAAAGAATCCTGTGATGTGGGCTGCATCAGGGCCCATTTCCTTCCTCAGAGGTGACAGATATGGCTGCCTTCCTGCTCAGGCTGAGGCTGAAAGAGCAAGACATTGGACATTGTTTTAAACTGCCTTCCAATGTTACATTTGTTTTGCTGTCATCAGAAGTTCTAAATTCATGTTGTCAACATTCAAGTTTTAATATGTGTGCATATGATAATTAATAGGAGACACCATAAAGCAAAAGAAGAAAATATAAAGCAAAAACCCCTAAATACTGGACAAGTGACCTGGAAGCATGAAACCCTTGTGGGTTTTAAGGGTCCGTCTTTGTTTAAAAGTCTCCTTTACCAAACAAGTCCTTGAAAGGTGCTGCTTTCTCCAACAGGACCCTGTCTCTGGCCCATGGCTCTGGTTTGCAGGCATTCTGTCCCAGGCATCGTCACTCTGAGTCTGACTCTAAATGAGCCCTCTGTGGCTTCTGGCCCCAAGTCCCATAGCATGCTTCTTTTACTGCCCCTTGGAACCTCTGCCTTCTTATGGTTTCTGTTTGCCTGCCCTGTTTGTGCCCTTCATATTTTTTTTTTAGACTTCCTGTGTCATTTTGTTTTAGTTGGTTTCTTGTAAACAACACATAGTCAGGCTTTAAAAAAAAATTGAGTATTTTTTCTTTGATTCACAGAGTTTTACTTATATTTAATGTCTTCTCTGATATAATGTCACCTTATGTAGTTAAAGTATCATGGTGTGATCATGAATGCTATAATTCTACAATCCAATTTTGTAAAATATTATATACTTTACCATATAAAATGCATACATCCAAAATGTTTGGAAGGACATTTATTTAACAAATCTTTATTGAGTTCCTGTTTGTGCTACTTTTCATTTTCTAGGCACTGAGATGATACCTAAAATGCAAGCAGTGGCTATTCTAGGGTGACCAGATTACATATCATTTTTTTTTGCCTATTTGCAATTCTTAGTAAGCAAGTGTTATATGAATAAAGTTTAAGCTAATTTTTAAATATCCCAACTAAATCATGAATTTCCCCGTTTAAAAGAGGGATTTCTTAAAATATGCACTACTAAAGTCCGAGCTCTCAGCCACAGGAACGACAGGTGGAAAGACATTAAACAGCGGGCACCTGTCTCACGCAGTGTTATACCGTGTCACACAGCATGACATAGTGTCATACAGTGTCATACTGTGTCATACAGTGCAGATGCTCACCCCTTCCTCTAAGCATGCCTAGACATAGGCCCCTCTTGCTTTGAATTCATATAATTGATCCCATGAGTTTTTTTGTACATTGTGGAGAATGCAATAAGGCTCACACAATGACTGCTCCGTGATTCTGTTCTTTTTCATTGGTGCACCTTCAACTCAGGTTTTTGTCATTCCTCCTGAGACTGAGCCTCTAAAGTGAGTCCTATAAGCACAGGTAGACTGTACCTCCATTGTTGAGTTGGACACCTTGAAATGGCTTGCCAGTGATAGGGACAAGACGCTGTCCAGAATTGACACTACTGAAGCCAAATTGCCAGCTGTGGTTGATGGGTTTTGCTGAATGACGACGGAAAGATTTCGCACCAAGGATGACACAGCTGTCTCGGTGGCATGGCCTGCCATCACACTGAGATTCTAGGAATAAAAATGGTTAAGTTCTATAGAACAATGAAAGGCTTGTGTTTCATATAAACTATGACCCTAATTATACAGAAACTGATATTCAGTGAGATTCAGTGACTTTTCAAACAGTACCCAGCTAGGAAGTGGAAAGGTAGGGTCTACTGGTACTAAATTCTGTTATGCTCTCTATACTATGCTGAGAAATCCTTGAAGATAGAGGGACATATGTGGAGATCTGACTACACTTTGTCTTGGGTTTGGAGTTTTGCTTCTTTCTTGAGGTTCCTCTCTACTTCCACTATACTGAGCTATCCTGGAAGGCAGCCAAAAAGGGATATTCCTTTCCCTTAAAAACAAGTCAATCCAGGAACAAGATCCCATCTGTTTTCCTTTTTGAGATACAGAGAGAATGTGAGCATGAGTTGGGGGGGCACTGGGCAAAGAGAGAGGGAGAAAGAGAATCTTAAGCAGGCTCCATGCTCAGTGCAGAGCATGCTGGGGGCTTGATCTCAAGACCTTGAGATCATGGCCTGAGCTGAAATCAAGAGTTGGACACTTAACCAACTGTGCCATTCAGGCATCCCCTCACCATCTGTTTTCCTTTTTGCTTTTCTCAGCTGATAGTAGTATTCTCTGCTCAAAGCAGAGAATTTGTACTCAAATACAAAGTAGTATTCTGTGCTCAAAGCACCTGGGTTCTGCCTGCCCTCACACCCTGGATTGGACTAGTCCCAGCTATGGTCCCTGCCCAGAACTGAGGCAAAGAAAGCAAGAGCAAGGATAGACTCCAGAAGCCATCGGGTCTGACTTCTCCCCACCCAGTTTACAGATGAAAAATCTCAGAAAGGAAGCAGTAAACTTCTATAGTCCCTTGAGAAATACCATTCTGACTTCATCTGCAATAGTAGGGTCTCTAGCTGGAAGAGAAGTTCTGCTCAATATGGACATCTATTTGCAAAATAATATCTGTGAACTGGTCTTGGAGTACTTCTTTTCCATGACTTGAGTTCTAATTCCTCATCATTTGCTTCCATCTTTCTATTTACCTTTCCTTAAGAACTTGAACCCTCCTAAGAAAACATCATGTGGAGGTCACCGTCCTGGACTGGAAATCAAGTGACCATGTTTCTAATTTAACACTTTTGCTACCAGAGGGATCATTAACTGGTTAGTCTTTCATTTCTATAATAATAGGTTGATAAGCCAGATGACCCTTAAGATCCACTGTCATTCTATCATTGCATATGGGTCATCTCTGGCTGCCCAGATTTCTAACATGTGTATATTTTTACTTGTACTGAGTTTGCAGCTTCTTTTTTTGTTTGTTTGTTTGTTTGTTTTTTGAGTTTGCAGCTTCTGACTCACACCTTTAGTTGGATCTTTGTTTCCCAGGCTTTCTGAACTTCTAAGACCAGCTTAGTTGCTGTTTTACCATCTATCATAGACCATTTTAACATTGATTCATTACTCTGTAGCACTCTCCCAACTAGGACTATCACCTCTGACTTTTTCTAACTCTCTTGGCTTCCTCCTAGACCCTGCCAATCATGCCAACACTGCCTATATTTACCAGGGTCTGATAACACCCCTGACTTCTGTGCACTGACCAATGAAACAAATTAACATATTAACCTTCACCTAGCCATGCTCACTGAGGGATACCCACTGTGAAACTCAAAATGCAAGTCAGAGATGCTTTACCTTCTTCAATTCTTCCAGCTGAGAGTGCACACACATCTCCCTGAGGACCTGCCACCCAGAGGGCTGGCAACTGACTGTAATGTTTCCAGTATAACCACTGCTACAGGGAAGAGTAAACTCATCATTCCTGGACCCAAATCCAAAGACAATGCTGTTACACTGGGCTGGGAAAAAAATGGAAACCAAAAGGAAAAAGGTGTAAATAGCCTGGCACTCTATACAAAGCATATATCAGTGCATTCGAAGTCATATATTCAGAGACAAAACCCAGACAAAATTCAGGAATAGAAATTTGTACTTGATGCCCAGCTTCATCCCTATCAGTACTCTTTCTACTTTCTGATGCCCTCCCCATGGCCAGCCTCTTTCCCTCTAGGTGTCTGACCTGTGCCAAAAATCTTGCTTTTAATGGGCTATAAACTAGTAAGCATCAGGTGAAAATAAGACAGGGATGATCACTCTCAGAAAAGAGTTTCATTCCATAAGGATGTGTTGGAAAATCAGAAAATCTTCAAGAAGCTATGGAACAAAGCAGTAACGATATGGTTATAAGATGGGCGGTTGCCATTTTAGGATGACACATTCTACTTTTTACCCTTTTTAAAAGCTTTTCACATTGTGGCCAGCCACTAGTTATTCTTGCAGCTGGCCCTTAATAGTATATTCTTACCATGACTGGGACCAGGAGAAGGAAACCCTGAATGGACGATCCTCCAGGGCTCTGATGTGTACTTGTTTTTCCCAGTACTGTGTCTTAAGTGCCTAGACACTTTGGCACTTAGTAAATATTGTTGAATAAATGTTGTTTAAAGTGGCACATATGCAGGTATAAGAGGTTTAAGATTGAATGTAAAAAAGGAAAAGAAAAAATCTGAAGAAAAGTAGTGGGGTGTCGTATGTGAGTATGTATGTGTGCATGTTAAAGATCTAGATACATGCATTTTTTCTTTGATTCCTTGAATTATGGTTTAGGAATATGTCACCCCCAGGGCTCTTTCAACATGTGTACTGGTGAACTATTGCTGAGTCATGCCCATTAGAGCCTACAGAGAGGTAGTCTTCCCTTGGTGAGCTGGAGATCAGATCTCTGGTCAGCAAGGATCTGAAATAGGTGGCTGGATTTGAGTTTCATCATGGTGAGGGGAAAACAGCTGCCTGTGTCTACTAAAAGTCAGTACTAGAACAATTCTGTATCAGAAACCTTTCCAGTCTACTTCCTGAAGAGACAAATGAGCTGCTACTTAGAGGACTCCCATAACCTAAGCCAGGAATGGGAATTCAGTATTACCTTTTGCAAATATTCTGAAGGAGCTGTCTTCTAGTGGGAACAGCTTGTGAAGGCCTTCCTTCACCTTCTTAGCCACCTGTTTAATGGCTGACAGCAGCTCAGATGTGCTGCTGGAACTCACAACTTCAAACCCAGCAAAGATTCTTCCATCTCTATAAGGACTATGTGGAAAGAAAAATGAGATTCATTTAGTCAGTCACTCAGGGCCTGCTGCATGTATGCACATCACTGGATCCATAGGAACACATCAAATAGATTTGGTCCCTGCCTTCATAGAGCTTACATTCTAGTAGAGAAGATAATACAAACAAGAAGCAAGTAACCACCATATATAAATAATTATGCAATTGTATATAATATATATATCAATTTAGTTAAATGTTATGAGAGATAAATGCAGTGATAAGAATAGTAGGTGGAGATGAGGCCCACTTTATTTCTTTAAATTTTTTTAAAATATTTATTTAATTCTTTGAGAGAGAGCATGCCTGCATGACTGAGAGGAAGGGCAGAGGGAGAGAATCTCCAGCAGACTCCTTTCTGACACAGAGCCCAATGTGGGGCTCAATCTCATCACCATGAGATCATGACCCATGAGATCAAAACCTGAGCTGAAACCAAGGTCTGTTTGTTTAACCTACTGTGCCACATGGGTGCCTCAGTGAGGCTCACATTAAAATAAAGCTGGCCAAAAAAGGCTTTTCTATGCAGAGGGTCTCTGAAGTTGAGGCCCAAACAATGAGAAGAAAAGTCCAGTGTTACAAAAATCATTGATGTAGGGTGCCAGCATGTGTGAAGGTCCTGAGGCAGGAAAATGCTATGAGTTAGACAATTAGACAAATAGAAAGACTATCTGCCAGCTCAAGAACTGGAGTTGTTTCTCAATGCAGAAAGGCTTCAGTGTGGGTTTCAATTATCCTAGGGGGAATAAACTGAGTTCAATAAAACAAGTTATAAGACAAAATTGATTAATTAATTAATTTTAGCGTAGCTAAGTTTCAATGAGCAAGAGAGAAATGGTAGATGACTTTAGGTAAAAGCCAGAAGCCAGATTGGGTAGGACCTTAGAGTTTGAATTTTATTTTTATTAAAAGGTTTAATTCTTTAGTAAAAGTCAGTGCCATGCTCAGAATGAGCCACTGCATAGAATGAGCTGAAGGGAGGTAAGCAGGGAAACAGGAGGATCCATCAGGGGGCCAGTGTGTGGGGGGAGAAGTGGTCAGGTTGCACATGAAAACTGAGCCATGGGAATCGCGAAGGATACTAGGAATGGAGAAAGGATCCTGTCAAGAATGACTGTAAGGGATGGAAAAACAAATTGCAGTGTATTCATACAATGGAATAGCATTGGGAAATAAAAAGGAAGAAACCCTCCCCAAGGGCACCTGGGTGGCTCAGTCAGTAAGGTGTCAACTCTTGGTTTCAGCTCAGGTCAAAATCTCAAAGTTGTGAGATTGAGCCCCAAGACATACTCCATGCTCAGCATGCAGTCTGCTTAAGACTCTCTCTCCCTCTCTCTCTAAAATAAATAAATAGATCTTTAAAAAAAAAAAAAAAGGAAGAACCCCTCGGCACTCAGAAAAACAAGGATGACTCTCAAAGACATTATGCTGATGAAAAGAAGCCAGACACACACAAAAACTACAAATTGGGTGATTCCTTTTATATGAAGTTCTGAAATAGACAAAACTAACCTACAATGATAGAAATAAGAGCAGTGGTGATTTCTGGTGGGAGGTAGGGGTGGGCATGGAATTGTCTGGAGGTACAAGGTAACTTCAGGGGTGATGACAATGTTCTGTCTCCTTAAAAGGTGGCTGGTACAAGCATTTGTCAAAGCTTACGAAACTGTACACATAAGGCTTGAGCTCTCACTATGTAAATTATACCTCAATAAAAAATGATTACAAAGGGTGACTTCAAGTTTGGGTGTGTGCAACTGGAAGACTTGCGTCACTGTAACTGGGATGAACACAGCAGTGGGAGAAGTAGCTTAAAGGTTTTGAGGAGAAAAGTTGGAGGATCCCTGTTTTGGACACATTATGTTTGACATGACTACTAGAAAGTCCAATGGAGATGTTAATAGGCAGTTGGATATTTGGGTTTGGACTTCATGGGAAAGGCTAAGCTCAAGTAATACATTTAGAAACCATCAGCATAATGCATTGTGTTTTGAGGTCATGAAAACAAGTGAGATCATATATATTAAATCCTGCAATAATGCCATAAAGTAAACATTATATTGTCCCCCATTTTGTAGGTAAGGGAGCTAGACTCCCCAAGAGAAGTTGGGTCAGGTAATTATTAATTATTAACTGATGCATTAGAATCTCTCATGCTCCAAATATCAAATTCTTAATCACTACATTGAACTACACTCACAATGTTTGAATAAATCCAAACACTCTTTTATGTAGTGAGAGTCACAGTGTCTTTGCATTGATATGGCTCTCCTATCAACAAAACATTGTTTACAAAATATTTTCCTGCCTACGATTTCATTTGATTTAATCAAGTTAAATCAGATTCCACAGGCTTTAACAGTCCCATTCACCAGAGAAGTAAACTGTGACATTAAGAGATAAAGATTTACTTTAAATCATATACATAAACAATAAGACCTAAATAATTGTATCTTATTGACTTATGCCTACTTTATGATTTTATCTACAAATTACGGGAGATAGCTTATAAAATATATGGAATGGAATATGTGTTAGAAATATAAATGGAAGGGCACCTGGGTGGCTCAGTGGTTGAGTGTCTGCCTTTGGCTCAGGTCATGATCCTGGGGTCCTGGGATCAAGTCCTGCATCACACTCCCCACAGGGAGTCTGCTTCTCCCTCTGCCTATGTCTCTGCCTTTCTCTGTCTCTCATTAATAGATAAATTTTATAAAAAAGAAATAAATATAAATGGAAAACTAGGACCAAGGTAAAGAAAAATATGAATATTGAATACAAAAATTAATGTGATTGTTTTGAGTTTTGCTATGCATTCAGTAACTGCAGTCAGAAAAGAAAATATAATTTATTATATAGAACTTGGTATTAGAAAAAAGAAGCAGTATCTTTCCTAGCATTGAATTTTAAAGAAAATTATACATATAGGCCTTTATGTAACAACATAAGATAATTAGAAGGATAATATCTAGGACAGTATATTTAAAGCAATGCTGTTGAAAATTTCCTATAGCTATTCTTTAACTGTGAAAAAAATATATATATATAGTCAAGCTCTCTGACCTCTAAGGCCCTTCCTCTATCAAGAAGACTATTAGTAGTAATCAATGTACACATGGCTAACTAACCAGTTAATTTTTGGAATGAAAGCATAAACAAAAGGACAATTTACTAAATATCTCTTTATTTGCTGTAGACAATACCTAGTCAGTTTTGAGCTATGCATAGGTGATATCTACACAAAAATGGTTTACCCAAGTCTCCTCGCATGGTTCCCAATTATATAACTGTATCATACCCCTCTGTGCTTGTGAACAGAGAGAAATCATCCTTCTGCAACCTAAACCCTCATCTTTACCCCTCATCCTTCCCATCCTTGCATACCATGATTTCCTGTTTCATCCCAAGTTCTGCAACAATGGGTTTGCAGTTCTAGTTCCTGAGCTACACTTGGAGAATGCCATTCAATATTTAAGTTTCCTCTTCTGACTTTTAGAAGCATCACAGACTTTTGTCCGGTTTTAGTGAGAATCCTACTAGAAAGGCTGGTTCTTCCCTGTTTTCTGTCTAGATCATTTGGGAATGGCACTAGGCATTCTGCAGGATGGGTGCACAATTCTGGGGATGTCCTTTTTTAAAGATTTATCTATTTATTTTAGAGAGAAAGAAATATAGAGAGAGCATGTGAAAGGAGAAGGGCAGAGGGAGAGAGAGAGAATCTCAAGCAGACTCCCTGCTGAGCTCAGATTCCCAACACAGGGCTCCATCTTATGACCCTGAGATCATGACCTGAACTGAAAACAAGAGGTGGGAGTTCAGCGAACTGAGCTACCCAGACACCCCTCTGGGGATGTCCTTTTAAGGCCATTGTGAGTACTTACCGAAATTGGGTGACACGAACTGACTCAAAATCTTGAATTCTTTTGAATGCCTCCTTAAGCTTACAAGGAGAAAAAAGGGCAATATGTTGATCTTTGACCCCATACAAGAAAGATATTTAAGAAAAAAAACTCATGCAGATAATAAGTAAACCAATAGAACCATTGAGCAAAGGAAAGAGATACTACAAGAGGCAGTTGCATATTACACAAATAGATTTCAAATGACAGTTGAGAATTGTACACACACGCACACACATACACACACACATCATTTATTTTTGAGTTTGCTAGTAAAGATTGGAGAACCAATTGCTTAGAAAATAGGGGATTGGGTGCTAGATGATACAAATTTACCCAAAATCTGTTTTCTCCTTCACAAAAATAAGCCATAAATCTCCATATGCATTTAAACTGACTCTATCTGGCAAGTAATCATGTATGTCTTCAGTGAAAATGACATCTGAACCATCATCCTAAGCAGACAGACACTGATTCGGTTTTTTGGTGACTTCATTACACAGTCCAGAATTTTGCTCAGTAATTCTGTTTAGAAGCGAGGCTTCTTTATGGAATGAATCCCAAATGCTGACAATGGAGCCTGGAGCATGAAATTTTCTTTTGACAAATATAAAACAGAAAATAATCAAGAAGACTTGGTAGACTATGACTCACATAAATGAGCAAAAATGAACACAAGAGAAATGGAAAGAAGTCAATTGTTAAAAATCTCCCAGAAAGAAAATGTTCAACATACGTCAGTTGTGGGCAATGCGATTAACTGCTCTGTAATAACTCATTGAACATGAATAATTAAGAATATGTATTAAATAAACACGCTTAATTGAAAACATCTGAACTTATGTTTAGCCAACAATTTCTTATGAAGTAAGTAGAAAGCGCTTACTTGAATTTCAATTCCAGTCGCATATTTGGAGTATGAAGGAGAAGATGAATTCAAAAGGTCTTTGGTAAATCTTTCATTAATTTTGAAAGTGCCCCAAACCTCTATGGGAAATAAAAAGAGGTTTATAGGTATAAAAATCACTCAGTGGAATTTATTGCAGCATAAAATTACAGAAGTACATTTGAAGCCCACCTATTCAACAGCAGCATTTCAATTTCTTCTTGTAATGTAATGAATGTTCACCTAAAATAATATAGGAAGCAGACACAAAACTAGACTTTTCAGTTGTGGATTTGAAATATAACGAGAAGGTGCTGGTGATCAAGATAACGTTACTAATACGTAAATGTGTGGCCACTCACGTGTGGTTACAAAAGGCAGTCAGTTAACACTAAAATGTGTGTCCATCTAGGCATTGAGCTGAAACATTCTGTCTGAAAAAATTTTTAAGAAGAAAAAACTATAAAACACTACTTGCTGACTCTCCCATTGCTTTTCTGTGCTGGGGCAGGTTGTTGTTCATTTTCATATGGACAAGCTCTGTTTATCCTTCATTTAGGACCTAGTCAAATGTACCTCCTCTGCAAGGCCTCCCCAGATCCCCCAAACGCAAATTCTTTCGCTCCTCTAAATTCCTACAGTACTTTGTTCATACTCCCTTTACAACCACTTGTACCAACATATCTGTGAGCATTTCTCACGTTTATGTAAACACACTCCACTTTGGAAAGAGCCTTGTGGGTATAATCCCTGTCTGATCCATCTCTGTATCTCTTCAAGATGCATCAGACATAGACCACCTTTCAAAGAGTAGGCTTTAATTCAAATTTGTTGAAGAAATTACATTGTCCTCTTTCTTGGATTACAGCCTCACCTCCCCAACTGGGCTGCTAATTCATAGAGAGAGAGAAATGTTTCATTGTGTCCTCCCAGAATTCGCCTCAGATCTGGGTATAAATATGGCATTTAATAAATATGTGTGGCCATCATGAATTGGCATGGTCCTGGGAAGGGGAGGCAAGAATGCCCAGGAATGCTAGGTTTTTTCGGGTTCTCCCTCTCTTTGCACAGCTCTACCAAAATCCAGAGCTTCAGGAGAACTGGAGTAGTCTCTGAGGAGACTTTCCAAAGTCCTTCAAGCCCTGGAGGCCACATCATTTGGCTCACTTCATCATCTACTGAACATAACCCTAAGGCAACAAAGGTCCCCCAGCTTCCACTGGTTTCCTAGGCTAGACTTTTAACTTCTGTTTTGTTTTGGTAATGCATTCAATACATATATTTGTTGGCCACCTAGAACATATATTTCAGTATAACCACTATGTGTTCTTCCCTACTCTCACACCTCTAGACTTCCCTTTTCTGGAAATTGATGTTGGCAAAAGAAATGAAAAGAAGGCAGGAAAAAAATTTTGTGTACTCAAGCAGTTCTCCTACTTGGGATTCCTGTGAATCCCCCTCAATCTCAATAAAATCATTGAAATGCAGAGCTGAGCTGGATGACCAGGGGGTTAAAGTGATGCCCAAACATCGACTCTCATTTCCCTTTTTTCTACACTTATAAAGCTCTCTCTCTGTCCAACTAAGCCTAGTGGGTTATGTTGTCATGGCCCTTTGACAATCCTACAAACCATAGCTCTGCTCATGGAGACTAAGAGTTAACACATGGGCAAGAAACTAGAGTTCCCTCTCTGTGCAGGTTGGGTGGGCGGGGCCCCAGTCCAGAACTCTCCTCCTGGCACCCTTATGTGCTTACTTGTTCTCTCACAGAAATTGGTGCTCTGACTGAGGTTGTTGACATGACAGTGACAGCTCTGGAGTGCTCCAGCTGTGTGAAGGTAGCATTTCTGGGGATCAAGGCATGAGGGAGGAAACCAGGTGTAGCCGTCCTCACAGGCACACTCCAAACTCCCATTCTGGTTGCCACAGTCTGCACAAAAAACAGAGCTTGGTTGCATGAGATCTGGTTTATAAACTGACCAGTCCTGAGCTCTCACCCCTAGACTTAGAATCTGAACCAAGTGTTTCTCACCAAGAGCTAGAAGGGTGAAAGTAGGATGGCAATATGTTTAAGGTAAATATATGTCCAATTCAATAGATTCTCAGCCTGATAACAGACACCTAACAAAAACACAAAATCAAGTGGCTGGGCCTGACATCCAAAAGAAGGATGGATGCCCACGGATGCCCTGTAGATAGCCCTTAGAATGGGAAAGAGAAGCTGAAGAGAGGGTGTCAACCTGACAGCTATTTAAGAATTCTATAAAGTTCTTCACCACCTTTTTGTTGGAGGTTCCTCCTACCCACCCAGCACCATTCTCAGGTGATGCTAAACATCAAGAGAGTTTTTTCTTCTTGAGAGTCATGGTGAAAAATTCCATCAGCCAATTCTGTGTGCTCATTCCCTACTGACTGACCTAAAACACCCATCAACAGGTATTCCTTTATAATAGGCCAAAAAAATGGGACAAAGTCACCAGACATTTTTGGGGAAATATGCATTATGATATTTGATAGGGAATGATTCTCAAACTTTGTGATATTATGATAGGGAATGATTCCCAGACTTTGTCATGTCAGAATCACCTGGAGAGTCTCATTCCAAAGTTTCTGATTCAGTAAGTCTGGGAGAGGGCCAAGGATTTACATTTTCATTAAGCTCTCTGATACTGGTTCCGCTGCTAATCTGGGCACCACACTTTGAGAACTACTGCTTTAGGCAAAGCATTTAATGTCTCTGAGACCCAGCATTGTGATCATTATTGCTATCAATTATTTCTTGCTCTTTTCCAGGCACATAGTAGGATTACATATCCTGGCCCCCTGAGGTTGAATGGGGCCACAAGACCAGTATTTGCCAATAAGTTGTAAGCAGAATTAATATGTGTCACTTCGGAGTTAGAGGATTCAACTGCCAACGAGTGTTCTATTTCTTTTTGGCTCCAACTGAGTACATCTGAGATAGTGTCTGATTCATTAGCCTGAATTCCCAAGTGACCACACAAACACAACCCTGCTGCCAGCCTGCAATAAAGAGGTAGCATGAAGAAGAAATAAAAATGTCTTCTTTCAAACCACAGATAATGTGGGGATGATTGTCTCCATAGAGTAACCTAACCTGACCCGACTGCTACCCACCTTCCCCCTTCCATTCCCAGTCCCAAGAGGGCAGATTTACATGTAGTGGCTTTTGCTCTAATAATCTTCACTGGAGCATGTAACCATAATGATGGAGGCTTCAAAAGCTTCAGAAAATTCTTCAGGTCTCTCTTATCCTTGGAATCTCTATAGGACACCTGAAGCAGTAGCTCATACTCCCGGACTGGGCCTAAAAAGAGGAAGATAGTTAGGAGCCTCCTTTTTCAATCTGAGAGAGAAATATTGCCAAGGAAGCCACCAGAAAGCAATTGTCACATGTAGCCTGGAGGTCATAGGCTATGTCATGTTGCTTGTTACTGACTTCTACTCATCCAGACACTAAATAAAAATGAGCATCCAGAGGAAACACTTGCAGACAGCTCCACATGTGCTTGATCTATGTCTATCCCCATTTCTGCCAAGCCAGCTCTCCACTCTCCCTGACCCATCCTGGTATCACCCTCCTGACTTTACACGGTTCATCAGGATGCATTCAAGGTCAAGTTTCAGGCACCAAGACCCAAGAAAGAAGAGGTGAGGAAAATCCTAGTTATTCTTCCCTCTTTCTCTCCCAGCTCCAGTCTCCTTGGAGCATGTCCAGTGTAAAACCCCCAGTCTTGGGCAGCCCAGGTGGCTCAGCGGTTTAGCCACTTTCAGCCTGGGGCTTGATCCTGGAGTCCCAGGATCGAGGCCCCTTTCAGGCTCCTGCATTGAGTCTGCTTCTCCCTCTGCCTGTGTCTCTGCCTCTCTCTTATGAATAAATAAATAAAATCTTTTAAAAAAATAAAACCCCCCAGTCTCACACTTCCCTCTCCAAAGAGCCCTTTTTGATCCTATGAGGAGGTTTCAGTAATTAGCCAACTTTGAGTACCTTATATGAAATGCAAAAGCAAAACCAAACCAGAACTTACTTGAGCCTTTATGTACCCTCATCTCTGCCTTATCACTCCTGAGCAGCACCTTTTGTTTTCCTAAGGAGAAGCTGTTACATGTTCTGGACTCAGGAGACTATGAATCCTAGGAGGATCCTCCTACCCAGAACTCATTTAGGCACATTCACATGAAGCATAGTGTGGGATTTCATGAGGTTTCAAGATTGTCCTAAGCTCATCTACACATCTAGATTAGGAATATAAGGACCCTAAAGAGAGAGAAGGAAAGGGTGAACATCCTTCTGTTGTGGGTCTCTTCTGACTGCCACTGGCACTGAAATTTCCTAGAATTCTCAGATTTCTCGTGACAGCCATGCTTTCTGCGGGGATGGATGAGATGGGGAGCTTCTCTGAAACTGGCCCATTTGTTAGGAGCCTGGGGCACCAGGCAGAAGGGAAATTTATAGAGAAGGAAATCAGCAGATCAACCTCTAGACTTTTCAGAAGGCATTCAAGAGGGTGGCAGGAAGCCAGCTGAGGCTGACATGCCCCAGAACATGTACAAGAATTTCCTGCCTACCATTGCTTCCACCATCTCCCTGTATAGAGCTTCAGCCCAGCCTCTTACTCTCTCCTCTCCTCTTCCTTGTAGGCTGGAACCTCTGTCCCAGGTCTTGGGAGCTACACCAAGTAGGCGAAGGTAAGTGGACTCCTGCTCCCACTGCCCAAGCAGGTAAGAAGTGGGAGGAGACTCATGGCACTGGTTCTAGAGCCAGAGTGTTTAGATTTGAATCATTCCTCCTCCCCCTAGCTCTGTGTCTTAATTTTATTGACTGTAAAATAAAGATGACCATTCCACCTAAATCAGAGGGCCAGTGTAAGGATTTAATTCATCTAATGCACTTAACATAGCATCTGGCACCTAGTAACACCTCACTAAATATTGTCTTTTCACCGTCAGAGAAAATGTTTTCATAGCATTCCAAGTTGAATTTTTATTTCATTCTCTGAAGAAGTGTAGCCTTGCAGAGTGGTTTGTACAATGACACTATTTGCATACTTTTTATGACAGATCACTTCCCTGGACCAAAGCTTTCGCGGACTGACCCAGGAACCTAACAACCATCTGTGTGCACCATGGTTTCCACCAAGAAATATATTCAATGTCTGGAACATCAGAACAACAGATTAAATTTCAGAATGCAACCTATTCCTAGGCTGAGGGTTGGGCCCACTAATTACATTGTTAGGATTGAGATAAGGAATGAAAGGAAGAATATGAAACAGCTACTTGCCCAATATGATGCAGGTTACTGCGCCTTTATGTATTATTTAATTCTCACAAATGTGTTGCATTTGTCCAGTAGGGATGGCTATTATTCTAGTTTTCCAGATTTGAGGTGTTTAACTGTGTGTCAAAGATCTCCAGTCAGAAGACCTACTGAGGTAGGAACCCTAGTTCCTTGTCTACTGCACCACACTCCCTAAGGGAGGCTCAGCTCACCTGGATGCTTTTTCCTATTCAAAATGAGTCCTCCTTTTGTTTTGATGCCTTCAGTTCTCTGTTTAAAAGAAAATGAGAATTATTAAGGCAGAGCTTTGTAATGATTTACTTCATAAGGCCTTATTGAATCTCCCAGATGAATTGAAATTATGGATCTAAAATCCAAGTCAGGGATAGTGGAGAGGTGGCCAGAGAAGGCTTCTCTGAGGCAACTTTTGAGCACAAACCTGAAGGAGGTAGTGGAGTAAGGATCCCTGGAGAAAGAACTTTCCTGGCAGAGGGAACTGCACATGCAATGGCCTTGGGGTAAGAATATCTCTGGCATGTGAGGAGAGAGTGAGGAGACCAGAGTAGCACAATGGAGTGGGGAAGGGGAGATGGTAGGACTCGAACTCAGAAAGTATCTCCAAGGAGGTGGGCTGTTGAATCTTTATAGGGCAACAGCTTAATTTTTACTTGAGTGGGATGGGAACCCACTGGAGAGTTCTCAAAAGAGGTGAGAGTGCTCTACTTTACTTTTTAGAAGGCTCAATCCTGCAGCCATGTTGGGAACAGACAGGCAGAGAAGCAATGAGAGCATCTCAGGAGTTATTGAAATAACACAGGCGAGAGATACTAAAGGTGTGGATCAAGGTGGAAGCCACAGAGGTAGTGAGAAATGTTTGAATTCTGGGTGTATTTCAAAGATAAAACAAAACAAAACAGGAGCCAATGGTTTAAATATGGATTATGGGAAGAGTCAAACGTGAAAATAAGTTTTTTGCCCAAGCATCTGGAGAGACAATGATGCCACTTGTTGAGATGGGAAAGGAGAAGCAGGTTTGGTGAAAAAAAAACATCAGGAATTTAATTTTGGACATATTAAGTTAAGGGGTCTATTGGACACCCAGCTGGAGACACCCACGTAGGTAGTAGACAGACATATAGCTGTAGAGTTCAGGGGAGAAGGTCGAGATGCAGATGTATATTTGGGAGTCATCAGGGTGTAAAGAATACTAAAACCATGATCCTAGATGAAAACATTGAGAGAGTGAGTGTAGTTGGGGGTGAGAGTCCAGTGATTGCCCATACCAATCTTTATGCCTTTCCTCAAAGAAATCATAAGAAGGAATGTGCTGAGCTAAACATGATCTCCAAAATGGTTTAGTCTAAGTTCCTTATTTTGCAGTTAGCTCATCTAAATTCCAAGAGATAAAACTGTCCAAGGCTATGCAGCTAATGTTGGTAACGTGGAGACAAGAACCCAAGATTTTTCATTCCAAGTCTATTAAATTATGCAGTTCCAGTTGCCAAGAGAATGATGGGCTTTCAAAGGGCAGAGGGAGAGAAGAGAGGTGGTAGAGAGGGAAAATAGGGCATATGCCAACTCACCCCCGGGAAGCCTTCCCAACCCTCAATGAGTGTGAAGAAAGAGATGAGCCAGAGCACGTGGACTTGCATCTTCAGTTGGCCTCCCTCCTTATCCTGGATTCAACGTAAACAACCAGAGTCACAGTCTGTGGCTAGACAATGGATATATCATGCAAGGCTGAGGCACAAAAACAGGTCATTCAAGCCAGGATTTAAAAATGCACACAGCGGTAGAGACTAACGAGTGGGTCAGAATCCCTGAGTGGTTGATTATTTTTCCACCTCACATGTGTAGCCTGAGATGCCATTATTTCCACTCTGATAGCAGGAGTAGTAAGCTTCTGTCTTTACAAACTGCCTAGAAAATTGCTCGAGAGCTCTCTTCTCAGTGATGAAATTTGACCAAACATAGGCTATTTTAAAATCATGCCTTGCTTAACTTTGCAAACAAATGCATTTAACATCCAGCCTTTTTATATTTCATGGTTTCCTTTCATTTCCATAAAAACAAACATTAAAATAACCGAAGATCTGGGGCAGCTAGGTGGCTCAGTGGTTGAGCCTTTGGCTCAGGTCATCATCCTGCAGTTCTGAGATTGAGTCTCAAAACAGGCTCTTCTCCCTCTGCTTGTGTCTCTGCCTCTGTGTGTGTCTTTCATGAATAAATAAATAACATCTTTGAAAAACAAACAAACATATAAATAAATAAGTAACTGAAGATCCTTAGAACCATGACTATAAGGACAAAATCAGAGTATGTAAGCATAGAAATAATAATGAACAAATCAAACAAATTTCTTTCCTTATAGTTGATGTAATTATCAACAAATTATGCTTGACTTTATGCTTATGTCAGAATAATTTAGACAAAAATCAACACATAGTCATGGTCACAAAATTAGCCATGTGTACCCAGGATTTTCATATCAACAACAACAAAATCATGGTAAGTTAGAACTGTTCTGTCCAATATGGTAGCCACTGGAGCTATGTGGAAATCTAAATTTTAGTTTTAATTACAATAGAATGAAATGAAAATTTCGATTTCTCTGTCACACTAGCCACATTTCAAGTGCTCAACAACCACATGTAGCTAGTGGCTACCAATGTTAGGCAGTGTAGATGCAGAACACTTTGATTATTTTTTTGAAGATTTATTTATTACTTAGAAAGAGAGAAAGAGTGCACAGGGGGAAGGCACAGAGAGAGGAAGAGAGGAGAGGTAATCTCAAGCTGAGTGGGAATTCAGACTTGGGGCTCAATCCCACAACCCTGAGATCATGACCTGGGCCGAAATCGAGAGCCAGACACTCAACTGACTGAGCCACCCAGTTGCCCCAGAACACTTCCATTTTTGCCAAAAGTTATATTAGGCACGAAATAGTATTCAGCCTTAAAATAGAAGGAAATCCTGTCACATGATAAGACATGGATAAACATCAAGGGCATTATATTTTTTAAAAAGAAGCCAATGGGAAAAAGATCTTGTATGATTCTACTTCTATGAAGTATCTAAAGAAGTCAAGCTCACAGAAATAGAAAATAGAATGGTGGTCACCAAGGGCTTGGAGAAGGGAAAATAGAGACTTATTATTTAGTAATAACGATAATAATAAAAAGTTTCAGTTTTGCCAGAACAGAAAGTTCCAGAGAACTGATGTACAGCAATGTGAATATACTTTACATTATTGAAACTGCACACTTAAAAATGGTTAAGGCAGTACATTTTATGTTATGTGGGGTTTTTTTACCACAATTTCTGAAAAGTTGTATTGAATATCATTGATAGAAATGAAGGTACACTTCCCTCTGGCCTCTCAACATTATTCCACATGGGAAAAGATGAAAAACTCTAATTCCCAAACTCAATAACCCACCACTAGAATAAGTGTCCTTGGTTAGCAGCACAGAAAACACAGAGTTGAGCCCTTCCTTCCAGCCCTTACCTTGTTTCCCAGATGCACTTTAACCCTCATACAAACCCTGCCATGGCTGACTGTGCTGCCTCACACTTTGCTCTTGGATCTACAAAAAAAGAAAAAAGGTGCTAGAGACAAGATAAAAATTACTACAGCCATGGCCTACATGTCAGCAGAGACCCTTTCCAGGGCTTTCTAGGGAAGCATGAAAAATAAGCAAGGAAACATATACAACTTGTGTGTTTACCTTTTCCCCTCCTGGTCCACTCCTGTCCCTACATTCCCACTTGCCAAAACTCCTTCAAAATCTACTGATTTAGCTTTGAGCAGAAGCCTGTGCTCCAGATTGTTCTTCTAGATCTTGCTTTTCAAAACTCATCTCCTCTGGGTCCTATTTCCCCTGGCCAGCTCTGTGCTGGACATTTATCCATAGAGCAGTGTTTTTCAAACATTTTGAACAGGACCCATAAAAAAGATATATATTTTATAATGTGCATATATACATACACATATAATAAAATGTATGAGTGTGTACATCTAAATAACGGAATAGTTAAATAACAGAACAATTCTGTGAAACAGAGCATAATTATTTCTGAGATGTGCCCTTGGATATTTCCATTTTTTATTAACTTTTTATTGAAATTCCACTTAGTTAATATTAGTTTCAGGTGTACAATATAGTGATTCAACACTTGTATGCAACACCCTGTGCTCATCACAGCAAGTGCCCTCCTTAATCCCCGTCAACTATTTCCCTCATCCCCCCCACATCCCCTCTGGTAACCATCAGTTTCTTCTCTATAGTAAAGAGTCTGTTTCTTGGTTTGTCTCTCTCTTTTTCCCCTCTGCTCATTTGTTTTATTTTTTAAATTCCACATAAGAGGGAAATCATAGGGTATTTGTGGTATTTGTCTTTCCCTGACTGACTTATTTTAGTTTAACATATTTCTTTTTATCTCCATTTATGCCTTGCAAATGGCAAGATTTCATTCTTTTATATGGCTGAGTAATATTCTGTTATATATATATGTCAATGGACACTAGGGCTGGTTCCATAACTTAGCTATTGTACATAATGTTGGTATAAACATTGGGATGTATGTATCCCTTTGAATTAGTATTTTTGTATTCTTTGGGTAAACACCTAGTACTGTAATTTCTGGATTGTAGGTTAATTTTATTTTTTTAAAGATTTTATCATTTATTTTGTTTGAGAGAGAAAGAGAATGAACAGGTGGAGGGGTAGAGAGAGGGGAAGAGAATCTCAAGCAGACTCTGCACTGAGTGCAAAGCCTTTTGAGGGCCTTGATCTCACAACCCTGAGAACATGACCTGAGCTGAAACCAAGAGTTGGATGTTTACATAACTGAGTCACCCAGGAGCCCTAGGGTAGCTGTAGTTTTAACTTTTTGAGGAACCTCATACTGTTTTCCACAGTGGCTGCACCAGTTTGCATTCCCACCAACAGTGTAAGAAAATGCCCTTTCTCCACATCCTCATCAACATCTGTTATTTCCTGTGTTGTTGATTTTAGCAGGAAAACACAGGAACACACCTCACACATTCTAACACGTGTGAGGTGATATTGTAGTTTTGATTCATTTTCCTCTGATGGTATGTGATGTTAGGTATTTTCTCATGTGGTGTGTTGGCCATCTTTTGGCCGTGTTTTTTTCTTTTTTTCAGATTTTATTTATTTATTCTCTTTTCTTGTATGTCTGTATGTCTTTTTCTTTTTCTTTTTCTTTTTTTTTAGATTTTATTTATTTATTCATGAGAGACAGAGAGAGAGGTAGAGACAGAGGTAGGCTCCCTGCAGGGAGCCTGACTCAAGACCTGATCCCAGGACTCCCAGATTACAACCTGAGCCAAAAGCAGATGCTCAACCACTGAGCCACCCAGGCAACCCCTATCCGTATGTTTTATTTGGAAAAAAGTCTATTCGACTCTTTTATTTTTAATTGGATTCTTCATTTTGGGGGTATTGAGTTTTGTAAGTTCTTTATATTTTTTGGATACCAACCCTTTATCTAATATGTCATTTGCAAATAACTTCTTCCATTCCATAAGTTGCCTTTGAGTTTTGTTGATTGTTTCCTTCACTGTGCAGAACTTTTTTATTTTGATGAAGTCCCAATAGTTCATTTTTGCTTTTATTTCCCTTACTGAAGAGACATATCTAGAAAGAAGTTGCCATGGGTATCGTCAAAGAGGTTACTACACGTATTCTTCTCTAGGATTTTTATGGTTTCCTGTCTCACAATTAGGGTTTGAATCCATTTTGGATTTATTTTCATGTATGGTGTAAGAAAGTGGTCCAGTTTCATTGCTTTGCATGTTTTACAGTTTTCCCAACACCATTTGTTGAAGAGACTTTTTCCCATTGAATATTCTTTCCTGCTTTGTCAAAGATTAATTAACCATATGATTGTGGGTTCATTTCTGGGTTTTCTGTTCTGTTCCATTGATCTGTGTATCTATTTTTGTGCCAGTACCATACTGTTTTTACCACTATAGCTTTGAGATATAACTATTTGTTTTTATTTTATTGGGTTGTGGCTTTTTTCTGGTTTTATTTTTTTGGTAAACTGTCACATCCTACTAAATTGATTTACCAACACCTTCTTCGAGTACAGCCACGTCGTAGAGGAAGCTTGTGCTCTTTCCAACCCCATTCTCACTTTTTCTTTACTTCCAGGAAAAACTTTTTAATGTCAGTTCCTGACATTGAGCACTTTTTGCACCATAGTCTGTAGTGCTGAAGTTTTCAAAGAGGGCAATAGTCACTGTGCATGTGGGTATAATCTATCCTCTCCTTGTGCCAGAGCCTGCTTCCAAATGGGAGGCCTGGCTCTTATGTAGCTCTTTCTCTCAATCATTTCTCTCTGAAATATCTTTTTTTCTCCATCATATTGCCCAAGCTTGAGCCTGCAAACCCAACTCTAAAAGTCCCTAATGACAGCCTGGGCATTATGAGGAAATTCTCTCATACTCTTGGCCTCTTTATCCCCTCTTCCTCCCTTGTGGAGGGTGTATTCTGGGCTGTCTCCTTGGACTTGCTAGAAATGGTAAATTGTCACTTACAGTCAGAGTTTCAGACCAGTGATTCCAGTGATTCCTGCTCTGTAGGCCAATCATGAATAGCTGGACTATTAAAAGGAAGGAGGAGGAGAGGTTAGGGAAGGAAGAACAGAGGAAGAAAAGAAAATATTTGGAAGCTCATTAGAAAACACAGATGACCTTATCCCCCTTACACCCTACTCAATCCTAGGCCAAACCCAGCCATGTGCATAATTAAATCAACCAAAGGATGCTGACCTCTATGCAGGTTTAAGAGTTGTTATTCTAGCCTGGTTCTGGGATAGGGAACAGGAGTGCAGCACTGAAGCCAAACCTGAGATTTGAGTTCTACTTTGGGATTTGGGACCAAAGCTCAAACTAATCAAAGGGTTTTCTTTGCTTCCTTGGTGTATACTTCTGGGATAAGGTTGGAAGACTGAATTTCAGATAAATAATGACTAATTTTTTTAGTGTTCAGTATGAGCCACACAATATTTGAGACATTATTGATCATCCAGAATTATTCGTTGTTTTTCTGAAATTCAAATTTAACCAGGCATCCTCTATTTGACATCTAGTCAAAGGTGGGAAAATAGAATTTCAAGGTGCACAGGACCCAAGCACTGTGGCTGGATTGCCCAGGGTTTGGGTACCAGCTTTGACTTGATAAATGTCAAATTGAGGCTTTCATACCTCAGTTTACTGATCTATCATGTGGAGGAAATCGTATTAATTCAGAGATTCTTAGGAGATTTGAAAGCATTATTGCATGTAAAGTACACCAAACAGTGCTTGGCAGGTAGTAAGCCTCAATTATGGTCAGCAATTAATATTAGCATTACTAATATTTTAATTTCATCACCTGTATTTATAGTTACTTGTTAAATTGTGTCAGAATTTGACTTCAATTGTGAGTCAGATTAACTTACCAAGTAAAAGGTGCTCCCAAGTCAATGGCCACCACTATGTAAAGAGAAGGATGGATCCCAGCCTCAAAATGATAAAAGCTATTTTTTTACAGTAACTGAATTAGCTGACTCAAAAGAGAGTCCTCGACAGTGTGCATGTCAGAAATACTGTGTCTGTGTGTGTCTGTCTGTGTGTCTTGGGTAATCTTAAATCCCACTTAACTTTGCTTTTACTAAATGTGACCCCCATGGTATTTTCAGCACTTCCTTTCCAAGCTGAAAGTGTCCTGATTATTTTTTTTAATATTTTATTTATTTATTCATGAAGGACACAGAGAAAGAGCCAGAGTCATTACAGGAGAAGCAAAGCAGACTCCTCAAGGGGAACCCAGTGAGGGTCTAGATCCCAGGACCCTGGGATCATGTCCTGAGTCAAAGGCAGATGCTCAACCACTGAGCCACCCAGGTGTCCCCAAAGTCCTGATTATTAAAAAATTCTCAGAATCTGTGTACTCCTGCCACAGACAAGGAGCTGTTGTTGACATCAGAGTACACGTGTTTACATCACTCACTGGGCAGCAGCTGGGGACTGCTGATGCCTGACCCACAGCTGTGTTGGCACCAGCTGCAGTGGGAAGGCTTGACCATGGTAGAACCTCCCTCACTTCCTTGAATTCATTCAAGTGAATTCATTCCTGATAATCCTTGTCCTTCAATCTGCAGAGAACAATCATTAGGTTTCGCTACTACGCCTCTGGAGAATGTTGTCCATTGTCTCTCCATTCTTCCAGTTATGTCTTTATGGGTCCCAAATATTATTTATTTATGTCAACACTTGTCACCTTATCAACAGTGGTGCTGAGTTGGAACTGCTCATACCTACACTTACCAGCATTTTTAGCAATATTCTAATCTTAGGCACTGTTGAACACTTAGGTTGCTCTCCTGGCACCAGTATTTATGGGATTGTTTCTTCCTCTATAAATAGAAGAATTCCCAGTAGAGATGTCCCCCTCTTCTCTGTCCTGGACTCACATGGGCACACATGCATACCACACACACACACACATACACACACACGTGCATGCACACACTAATTGAAACAGCAGATCTCCAGCTAACATCTGAAGGACATCATAACTCAAATAGAACTGATTGTTTTATAGGCAGAAGACCTGTAAAACCTTGGTTTTATTTCATCTTTCATTTTATAGCTTTTTGGTAACATTTTCATTGCGATATGTCTTTGTGGAGGAAGCCTTAGGCCTTTTGCCTTTGAGATGGGTTTCTTTGTACTCCTTTAAGTAGGCAGTTATAGTAGGAGTCAGGTAAAAAAGGTAGGTAGGGACAAAGAAGACAACCAATTCACATCTGGAAAAGTGTTGAGAAGTTTGGTGAATCTTGAGCTAGACAAATTTCTTCTGGAAGCACTACAATTTAAAGTTATTTAAAATCTCAGTGAGCATCTGCATAGATATGTGTGCACAGTACAATTTTAAGCACATATTTTACATTTTAGCATATTTTAGTATGCTTCTGTTGTATAAACATAATGGAAAAGAGCTAGATGAACAGAATCTAACCCCAGGTTTGTCTCTGATCTGTCAGAACCTGTGGAAGCTAAAGAAAAAAAAAAAACAGAACATGCTGGAACACAGTTTCTTCCTCTATAAAATAAGCAATAGGGGAGTATGAGCCCAGAGCCATTCACATTCAAAGTCTATTGTTATATGCCCATTTGTCAGTTTCTCTTTGGACATTATTTATTTAATTATTCTCTCCTATAGTGTCTGTCAATCATCAAGCTAAGTGGGGAAAGATTAAAATTTTTTACTGGGCTTTATACTTGTTTTCTCCTCCAACTGGTTATTAAAATTCTGGAATATGTGTTGAGATAGGCTGGGAACCTACTAAGAATGAAGTCCTTGGGTTGAGAACAAAGGTGTGATTTTTGAGAATTCTAGAATTATAAGGCTGAGAGAGACAAAAGGAACGACTTAGCTCAGTTATTCCTTCTCCAGGATGCTTTACCCATCTGCTAAACTCTAATTTGTTCAACCACTGGATATTGAGAGCCTCCAATTTTCTGGGCACTGTACCAGACACCAGCGGTTCACAGCATAGCTGGGCAAGGCATTCATACACTCTAGCTCCCGTAGTTTTGGGAAACTCCAAAAGCGGTGATCCAGCCCTACTTTTGAAAACAACTGCTGGGTGGCTGGGGTCTCTTTGTTTCTTGTTTAAATCCTGCACCGTTTCCTTGAATGGCTCTCCCTTCAGAGCCCAGTTCATGACCCTACCTCCTCGTGGGATCCTTTTAGACCCCAAAATCAAGAAATCTATTTTTTACAAGTGTGGGTGTCCTCTCCCACTCGTGGGAACTTTGGCTACAGAGCATTTCTCATATTGCTGGTGCTGTCAGCCTAGCATGGCTGTGTGCTCCCCACTAACAAAGATCTGGACTTTTTAAAGCTTTTCTGTCTGTACTTTGTATCTCAACAAAGACACAGGATGATCTGTTGTTCTTAGCTCATCACCCAATACTTCTTCCGATGTCCTAGTAGAGTACATTTCCCACAGACAAGTCCAGCTCAATCCTGTTGCAAGAGCCTGATGGCCAGCCTCGGGAGTTGGCTCTCTTCCAACCCTTTGTAACTAAAGATTTTCTCCTGTCATTCATGGGTCAGTAGAGCCAATATTAGCACCAAGCCCTTAGAGGACGATTAATGGCATTCCAGAGAAGGTGCCAAGCTGTTTCTTCCAGCCAAGCCTTCAGCTCAGCGATAGGGACCCAGCCTTCCTGGAATCCCCAGGTCGGATTTATTTCCCATCTTCCTCACATGACTCTGCTTACTTAGCGGGTAAAACCCATGGAATTTAAACTTCCTCTTAGATTGTTCCCTTGAAAAAGTACTTGAACAGCACTTAAGGGAGGTGATGATTACATAATAAGAAATAAGTATAATTCTTTGTCATTTACTAAATGCTTCTGTATGTATAGATTTGGTTATTTTGGCAATCTTACAAGTAAAGTGGGGATTATTTTCATTACATACTTGAAGAAAATGAGAAGGATAGGCCTATATTCTAAATAAAAAGAATTTATCAACCTTTTCTCTAAATTTCTCTCCCTAAAGAATTTAATATTTCTCTTGGACTCTGAGCCAATGCATGTTATTGTTTGGGATATGATTTTAATAAGGTCCTGATTGTTAATTTGATCTCCATCTGAGTTTCTTACAAATAAGCTTGCTTTGTTCAGAAAAAAGAAGAATATACTTTTCAAAGCTATCCTCCTAGCAATGTGAGTGTCATCAGTGTCCAAGGATGAAAACACACTTTAGTAGGCCCATTGGAAAGAACTAGAAAACAGGCTTTGTGGCATCTTCTTATGTGAATGATCAAATTAAAGATGTTACAGGCTCTTCTTGGATACCTTTTTAAAGAAATGTAAAATGAATATACAACTTTCATTCAGAGCTTAAACTGATAAATCTTAACTATTTCAAGTATACCAAAACCATTCTTTCTTTGTTTCCCTATGCCTATTAACAGTATTTTCATAATAATCTCCTAATGAGTAAAAGCAAGTTCCAAAAACATTCCCCAAATGATTCTTCTAGAAATAGAACCAGTTTCCTGGCATTCCACCTATCCTGTAAATATTATGTTAGTCCATACTCAAAAACCTCCCAGGCCCCATACTAGATTCAGATAAAAAGTACACACACTATTGTGGCAGATTCGTCATCTGGACTCCTACAATCTGCCCTCAAACATTCCTTCTATCAAGCTTTGTCTTGTGCATCCTTAATTCTGGACAAACTGAGATTTTTTTCCAGGTTCAAGTGCTGCTTCAAAAGGTCTATGCATTTTGAACTTCGATCAAAGTAACCAAATGCCCTCTCCATTTGTCCCCATCTACACACCCCAGCGAGGTGTAGAAATGCTAATTTCATCACCATGCTCCCAGCATCTTTTTTAATGTTTGCCAAATTGATAGGCAAAATTTTTGTCTAATTGTTTTATCTTCCATGTCTTTGGTTTTTTTATCACTAAGACTAAGCCTTATTTTTGTCAGATGTTTATTAGCCATTTGTTTTGTTTGTTTTTCTGGCTTGACTTTTTAAGTCATTGTTCAAAGTTTTTCTGTTGGGATGTTTACTTTTTCTTAAGAACTGCTTCTTTGGAACTTTTGTATAACATGTATATTAGCTCTTTGTCACTTCTGTTATAAATATTTGTTCATTTGTCTTTGGTTTTTTAACTTCTCATGGTCTGCACAAGAGCTCAAAGTGTTCATGAAATCACATCTGTCATTCTTTTTCCAGTATGTATTTTAAACTAGGAGTCATGCATAAAAAAATTTTTTATAAAAAAAATATTTTTATACAGACGCCTGGATGGTTCCCCAGTTGAACATCTGCCTTGGGCCCAGTGTATGATCCTGGGGACCCAGGATCGAGTCCCATGTCGGGCTCCCTGCATGGAGCCTGCTTCTCCCTCTGCCTGTGTCTCGGCCTCTCTCTCTCTGTGTGTGTCTCTCATGAATAAATAAGTAAAATCTTTCTAAAAAAAATTTTTTATAAAATGACTGTAAAAATATTCTTATATATTTTCTTCTAAACCTTCTTTAATTTTAATTTTACATTTAAACTTTTAATCCTTTTGGAGTTACTTTAGATTTTGGTATGAAACTAGTGTTTACTTTCATTTTCCTCCAAATGAACAGTTATCCCAACTACATATCTTGACCAAACCATTCTTTAGCAAGATAGCTCAGTAATTCCTTATCAGTTTTAAAGGCCACCTTCGTCATATAATAAAATTCTGACTTAAATATTTGCAAATTTTACCGCTGTGTCTTTTCTTCCACTACTTAGTGGTTAATTAGCATTTTGGTCAATAACATGGTAGAGTGTAATATGCCCAAGAAATATATCATTAAGTTTCTTACGAGAAACAATTAGCCTAATTTTCTAAGGGATTAAGCATAAGGAAGTCTTCAAGCAAAATTGTGCTAAACTACAAACACAAGTGTGCAGGGTTTTCATGGAAAATATAATCTGCTTATACAAAGTCTCTTTACCCAAAACTTCGCAGGTGTGAATTTGTTCCATTGTGACAAGCTACCTAATACCACAAATTTATAGTAAATGCCTGTTTATCCCTAAACAATAAAGGAACTTTTACAATCAGTTTTTTTTTATGTTATCTTACAATAAAAAAGCAAATAAGGAAATTCTCTTAGACTTTATATTAAAAGACTTTCTTTAAAACAAAATGAAAATCTAGAGTTTCCAAAGTCTGTGGACCTCAGAAATTAAAAATGGACATTTGCACTGAGGACCCAGAGGGGGGGCCCGATAACCCCCATTAACAAGATTTAACTACCATTTGCACAGTTTGAGGGCTACATGCCTCACTGCTGTTCTCCTCTTTACATGTTATTTATTCAACTGACTGCCTGCAGGGAATTTATGACGACTCTCTGAAATACCAGGGCACTTTCACACTTATTAATTCTTACGGATTTTCATTCTCGACATCCTAGAATTCCAGGTTTCCACCTGCCATTGAACAGGAGCCTCTGAGATTTTCAGTGGCTTTCAGAGGAGGGGTATGGTAGGAAGGCCTCCATTCTCCAAGGGTTTGTGTCCTACAGTTGTGGATTTCCTCAAGGCTGGAACCAGCTGGGCATGTGAGAGGATAAATGCCAGACCATGTAGACCTTTTGCACCATCCCTCCAAATTTCTAGATTATTTTCACAGCTATGAAGACTGGGTATCTATCTCCTCTTGAACTGTGGAGACCCTGACATCCTGTGATCACTTCCTTGCTCACATACACATACAAGTGCATATGGATGCAAAGTATCTTCAGCACAACAAGAGATAAATCCTGTAATGGGAACCCTATCCCTACTTGAAAAAACAATTAAAGAAATTTACTCTCTTTTTAGAGAAGTAGGACATGCATACCTATGAGGCATGTCAGCAACAGTTTCCATCAGTTTGTGGCAGTGCACAAAATAGAAGGATTTGCAAGTCAACCTGAGAAGCCTCAACATGCCTACATTTATTTTAAATCTTAATTTAAATCTTATTTTAAATCTTGACGCTGGTCCCTACCATTCTGCAAATTAAGTAACCAGAGCATGAAAAGCTAAATAATGTGCTCAAAGTTACAATAATTGCTAATAGTTGAATAAAGTAGTATGCTTTTGGCCGTTTTTGTGAGACTGTTTTGAATTTTGGTTATGGTTGGATAATTAGCAGGGGCTCTATTACAGAAAAAAAAGAACATAAAAGGCTGTATTAATCTTCAAATAAATTATAGAACACATGTTTATCTATTTTTATTATTTTTTTCTATCTGTAATTTTTCACCTATGTGTATTATTATCAGGATTAGTTTAATGAATAGCAACATGGAAAAGCCACAGACATCATTTCTCCACACGTCTGCACTCTGACCTTCTTTCTATACTTTCTTCAGTAATTTCCCATTATCTAGTATATCAGGTTTACATAAATAAATTTTTCTTAAAAAAAAAAAGAGGGGCACCTGGGTGGCTCAGTGGTTGAGTGTCTGCCTTTGGTCATGATCCTGGGGTACTGGGATCAAGTCCCTCATCAGGCTCTTTGCAGGGAGCCTGCTTCTCCCTCTGCCAATGTCTCTGCATTTTTCTCTGTGTCTCTCATGAATAAATAAATAAAATGTTTTTAAAAAAAGAATAAAGAAAAGAAAAAGAAAAATTGCTGATTTTCAAGGCCTGTCAGTCAGAAAATACAGTATATGCCTTTATATTTATTAAGGGAAAGAAGCAGGAGAATGATAATATGGATGCATTTTTGGATTTTTCCGAGTTCAAGGAAGGAGCTAAGTTGGGAAGTACTTTCCAGATTTATGCTGGTTCAGGCAAAGCTTATTATGAATTCATCTTAAAGTGAAAATACAATTAATCTGCTCAAGCATCTTTTTATTTAAAGAGGTGGCTCAAGTTAATGTATTACTGACCAGGGGAAGTCATGAAATTGATATTTTTAACAAGTATCCATGGTGGCGCCTTCTTTATTCCAGTCCATCTACTTCCCAGTCACACCTGAAAAATAATGGATACTGTGTTCTAATCTCTTGTAGAGAGAAGTGTGTGTACAGTGTCAGAAAACCTGGAGTCTGTGAATCAGCAACTCACCTCAATTTACACAGTCACCAAGAAGATGAACTCTCTTGTCTCCGCTCATTGCCTTTTCCATCCTCTATTCATTTATTTAGCCTTCTTCAGGAAATGGGATTTTGAAATCAGAGTTTTCCCCACAGTGGAGGGGAGAATATCTCAAATGAACCAACCATACTGGTGATAGTAGACACATTCTAAGGAATCAAATAACAGCCATTGGGCTTACCTGGTGATTCCTCTCTTTCACAGCCTTTGGGAGCTTTCCTCCAGTGTATTTGTGGTTCAGTCACTTCTTAATGCTCTTTGGAAAGACATCGTTCATATCTGAACAGCAGCTCACCGGCATTCACACGGGCCCACTGACACATAAGGAACTCCAGGTGCATGTTGCTGCCCTTGTATGCAGACAAGCCCAAGACACACCCCCTTCAAGAAGGAAAAAAGAAATACTTTTCTGCTGACTCCCTCCCACTTGGAGTGAATACCAGGCCTGGTAAGAGGAAGGAGCTCCGAGACCAAGACCTAATGATTTTGCAGCAAACACAGACAGATTTCTGAAACCACAAAAGGAAAATGGAAGAAAAATGCTCTAGGGGAATGCGGAACACTTCTGTCCTAGATCAGTCTGCTAGCAAATGCCACTCTATCAAGCTTTCATGTCCAGCCTCAGGACAACCTGGGTCATACCCCATAAAGTAAAAGGAATGCAATCCTTCATGTATCATTCCAATTGGGGCAGGTGGGTAATTCCAATGGAGTGAAGGTAGGAGTCCATGTTATTTTTCCATTCTGACTTTCTCACTCAAAGCCGAAGAACCAACTTAGCTCTTTCCCAGACAAAGGAACCTCAGACCTGCTGGTGGGATAATATGGAATTGGAGGCTGGTGAAACAGAACAACAGTGTACATGCTGAAGGTGAATGCTTTCTGTATATTCTTTGCTCTTAGAAAACCTAGAACTAAATCTGATTTTTAACTTTTTAAATAAATGTTTTTTTCATTCCTAAGGATCCAACAGATTTGAAAACTAGCATTATCTTTATTACAAATGACTTTGAGGTGGCCTTAAGCCACTCCCTAATTTGCAAATGACTTAAAGTGGCTCATAAGGCTAGTGCATCAAAAAAAATGATATTAAAATAGAAATAAGGGAGCACAAACTATGAAATTTCTATATAAACTACACAAACTCTAAAAAGGGAAGTTATAAAAGTAGAGTGGCAATTAAGAAAAAGAATGCAAACAAAAACCTATGCAGCGTCCACATGATTTTATAAATTTGAAACTTCATTTTAGGAGCAGAGCTTTATAGCATTCAAAAAAAAAGGGGGGGGAAGCTAATCAGGTATATTGTTCTTATCACAAAAGAGGAAGCATTCAAGTTCTGAGGAAGGAGAAAATGGTCTTCAGAGCACTAAATTCTGATAGAAATATATTTTTTAGAAAGAACAATATCCCTAAGACTTTTAGGGCCAAGAAGACCCAAACACAATGTGACCCTCTTATTTCCAACACCAGGTGAACCACATGGTCTGAGGCACAATTCTACATGGTCAAGTCTCAATCTGGTCCAGTAGAAAAGTTGTCCAAAGGACAAAGCCTGCTTGACAATCCCTAATTGCTCAAAGGCATCAACCATTCCTCCTTGTCTCCCATGAGCCCAGGAAGAATAGAACTGATCTCATAATTCAATCAAATCAATTTCATTCTCTTCTGTGCCCTTTTGCCTGTTTTTCTGATCCACCAACCAAATACAGAGAGTCAAGAGCTGCCAGAAGGACTTCATTCAGTTGATCCAATCCTGAAGTCCTAGGACTAGATGCTCTCTTTTCAGTTTGGTGCTGCCCTTTTCCTGTTATCTTTATTAAAATGCAAGTGCCTGTCGGAGCACAAAAGTCACTAATTGCTTAGTGGGAATATGTTCATAAAATGGAACCAATAATCTGCCAATCACTTAGGGAGGAAAGTGGCTGTGGAATTGGAACGGGAAAAAGGGAACGAGTAAGGCAGACAAAATGGCCAATCAATGTGGAGCTTAATGTGGGGGGGTCTTGAAGCTCACAAAGAAGCTCTGTTACTGACCTCCAGCTCATTGTGTTGCAAAGCCTAGCAACCTCCCAGGGGCTGGCATATGGCCCTAGGACCCAAAGAGATCCCTATAGTTTCTTTTTAGACCAAAAACATTTTAGCAGATAGTAGTAAATTAGGCAACCAATAGACATCAATAATTTCTTGAGCATATTGGTTTGAGGGAAAAATCTGAATCCAAACAAATGAATATATGTAAGAGTTTGTTCATTCCATATTTAATGGAAGGAGATCATAGTATGCCCAATATTTCATTGTTTCACCAACAAGGTGTGCTTTTGAATTACTGATGACTCACTGGTAAGCCACTTACTCAGCCCTTCTATTTTCCTCCTAATGATCTACCAAGACATGAGACTCTGAACTCCTCAGTACTTCCTGGTTAGGTTATGGAGCTCCTCAGTCCCTGCAGAGAATGGAAAGCAAAAGAAAACAGCATGGGTTTTGAGCCCTGTGGTGGCATTGTGACATAGCATTGTCCTGGGCCCAGGAAGAGCTATGTGTGAAGGCAGAGTTGATGAAGGCCTTGCTCCTCTGGTATATAATTCTAATTTTCCTGCTACTACAAAACCTCACACACACTCACCTGTGGAGCAGAAGCAAGGTGCTCACCTGAGCACACAAAGGCAGCTAAACAAATGTGTTTTAGTCCATCTTGGTCTACTTTACATCTCTTCTCTGATAATCATAACCACAGAGCTTCCTTGACTAGGTAGGCTGGGCCCAGCATCCTAGAGAGAACAAGGAGGAAGATCAGAGGCTGAGGAAGCACTTGCAGACCTGTTGTGTCACCTGTTTGCTTGTGCTGGTTTTCTGAATGGTCTGATGGCTTTGGTTTCTCAGCAAGAGTAGAGTCATAGGAATAAACAGCAACACACCTGAGGCCCTGGAGAAAGGCACTAGCAAACAGAATCACTCATTTGGTTGGAACTTGTTTTCTAAATCTTACCCCATCTTATCACTGGGTGGGTGGAGATATCTGAATGAGGTCAGCAGGTGAACCTGGAGAAGACTCTGGAGGACAGTGTGTATCCATCAGGGATGCTAGGCATTCTTTGCCCTTGGTCTTAGAGAAACTAATCCACAGGCTGCAAACACAATTGGTTGCCTTGAATGATATGGTGACTCTGTGAGATTGGCCCTGAGCTGTTTCAGGTGGCTTCATTCCATATTGTGAAATGACTCAATGCAGTAAGAAATATTTCATGGGTGCCTGGGTAGCTCAGTCGGTTGAGTGTCCAATTCTTGATTTCAGCCCAGGTCATGATCTTGGAGTCAAGGGATCGAGCTCCACATCGGGCTCTGTACTCAGCATAGTCTGCTTGTCTCTCTCCCTCTGCTCTTCCACCTGCCCCCACTCACACTCATTCTCTCTCAAATATATAATTAAATAAATAAAATCTAAAAAAAATTATTTCAAGGGTGTGTGCCTGGGTGGCTCAGGTCATCATCCCAGGCCCCTGGGATGGAGGCCCACATCAGGCTCCCTGCTCAGCAGGGAGCATCTCTTTCTCCCACTGCCCCCCACCCCGGGTCATGCTCTTTCTCTCTTGCTCTCATTCTCAAATAAATAAGTAAAATCTTTACAAAAAAATAATTCACATTATGGGGCACCTGGATGGCTCAGTCAATTAAGCATCCAACTCTGATTTCAGCTCAGGTCATGATCTCAGGGTCCTGAGAGCAAGCCTTGCATTAGGCTCCACACCCAGTATGGAGACTCTTAAGCAGTCTCTCTCTTACTCTCTCCCTCTGCCCCTCCCTCTGCTCACTTGCTCTCTTTCTCTCTCCCCCCCCCCAAAAAAAAAAGAAAAAAGAAAAAGAAATATTTCAGGTATATATTTTTTTAAACCCTGAAAGGAACAGTAGACAGGTTGAGTGTAAAATGTAAATTATAGGGCAGCCTATAGCTCAGCGGTTTAATGCTGCCTTGGACCCAAGGAATGGTCCTGGAGACCCAGGATCGAGTCCCATGTTGGGCTTCCCTTCATGGAACCTGCTTCTCCCTCTGCCTGTGTCTCTGCCTCTCTCTCTGTGTCTCATGAATAAATAAATAAAATCTTTAAAAAAATGTAAATTATAGTGAGGAAGTTTTCCTAACTAATATGATAAGATTTTATCAAAACAGATATAGTCTCTTAACACACTCAGAACTAGGACTTAAAGAGAAGTGGGCAGGGGATTATTAAGCGATTTGAGGATAAAGCGTAGTTGAAGGGACTTACCAGAAACTGTTGGGGGTGGCATTTAATAATTATTGTAATGCTAAGGAGCCTTAAAATAAAGTACATTCAAATAAACAGAAAGTTCACAAAACTGTAGGAAATCTTTTCTCATTGGTATCAGAGACAAGTGTAACAATCTACACACATGAACTCTGGCCCAGGGAGAAAACCAGAGAAGCTATCAGTGAACAAGCACATAGTAACAGCTCACATTTCCTAAGTACTTTCTATGTTCCAAGTACTGTTCTGAGCGGTGTCCATGTGCTTTTATGTTCCCAGCAGCCTGTGCGGCATTACCACTATCATCTCCACTTCACAGTTGAGGAAATGTGGAGGTACACTCCGAGGTATACTCCGCTACTTCTAAAGACAGATGAGAAATGCAATTATTATAGATATATAATATATATCGCATATGTCTATAGATATCTATAAGAAGAGTATTCAATCCTTCCAAAATAACCAAAGAAAAGTGAAAGGCAACATGATGTCTCAGCTGTTAATGAGGCATAGCATTCTTACCATCCAGACCTTTCACAGTAAATTGAAGAGGCACCAAAGCCCTTCAGAATCCACATTTCCATTTCATTCAGGGAGGAAGCTTCATGTTTTCACTAAAATCCAAGGCTCTGGGCAAGTTTAGCAGGGCCAGACAAAATTCCCCCATTGGCTTTCAGCAGTTCAGAGTGTACAGTATTTGAAGGCCAGAGCTAACACCGAGAAAGAAAGCTATGGACTATAAAAGCAGTAAACTTTGTTTTTTTCACTCTGCATTAAGAGAATTATACAGCATCAAGCATCCTCCTCTCTAAGCTCAAAGGACCTTCCATGGGTGGCAGGGAAAGCACACATCTCCCTGCACTCACAGGATGTAGAAAAACATGCAGGTCAGGGCAGCCTCAATGAAGCTCAATCTGATACAGTTTACAAGAATCCTGCTTTTACTCTGCAGGGTCTGGAATCCCAGACCCTTAACAGTAAGATGCATTTCCCCATTGTCCTATAACAGCAGAAAAAAGAAACACAAACAAGGCTCCAGTACACTCAAGGGTCTGCTGGATTAGAGGCTAAAACCCGAAGGGCTGTCACTTAGTCCCCCAGAGAAAAATTCCTGTGGGTGAGAAGCTCTCCCAGGACAAAATAAATCTGATTCTGTGCCTGGACATTTTTGCTTTGACGTTGTGGCTGTACTCAACTTCCTCATGAGGACAAACATCTGAAGATGTGGCCTGAGATTAAGACATTCTTTTTTGCTCAAGTGTTGTTTCTGTTTAGCAAACCGCCAATTGACCCCAGGGCTTCAGAATGTCCTTTAAGCAAAGGGAGACACCTAGTGGCCAAGACTCACCCCATAGCAGAGGCCACCTGTTTACCAAATCCCTGTAGGGTACAGAGGTTTAGATGCCATGAGGGTGAACTGGGACACTTGGTGAGAAGGGAGGAAAAAGAAGAAATGATCTGAATCAGGGAACCTCCGAGATCCTGAGCTACCTGGTCCAGATGCTTGGCAGGGATTCCACTCTCTGTGAAGTTCATTCACTCATCCATTTATTCATTCAACAAACAATCGTGTTAAATATCGACTTAGCTACAAGACACTCTGAGGCCATGGGCACCTCATAATTTATATACACTGCCTTCGAGGACCTTGTAGCTTAATAGAGAGACAAGGCTAGCAACAATCAATTAAAATATACTGTGATAAGGCCAGACCACACTATGCTGTTGTAGTCCATAGAAAAGGCACTCGAACAAATCTCCAAGGGTAAGAATACATGTCTAAACCACAGGTCTCAAACTGGCACCCTGAGGGCCCCATCTGGCCTGCAGATGTGTTTTGTTTGGCCGATGCAGTATTTTTAAAACTCCGAATTAGTCGCTAACATGTAAACATCAAGGGATTTCACATGAAAATCCAGACTTCAGCTTTTTTTGAAAACTGAGATCTGACAACATTATTTCCATATTCCTGTAGAATGATATTTAACAGGAGCTGGGCAGGGGCTGCTTACTTTCCTGTTCCTTTTTTAAATAACAACAAAGAATTTACTTATTTCAATGAAATTTTGGTAGATTTCATATGAATGGGGTGCAAAAGTCAAAATTACAAGAATATATTCGTTGAAAATTAGTCTCCTACTATGCCTTATTCCAAGCCAACAAATCATCACCTACAAAGGCACTCACAAATAGGGAGTTAGAGATTGAATGTATTCCTACCTCATCCCCACACCAAAACTAGTTGCATTTGTATTATTAATTTTAAAACAAAATATGAAACTACAAATACTAGAAGAAAACAAAAAATTGTTTCCATTTTATTCTTTAAATAATATGTTCATTTATGGAAAAGACCTTTTGTAAAGAAAGACCGTAACTCGAGCATCACACACAAGTTGATATTTGACCACTTAAAAAGGGAGGGGCGGGATTCTTCCTACCAAAAAATATAATGAACAGCAACCAAATACAAATAAGCAACTGGAAAAATGTTTTTGATTTACATCATAAATGACTCCTTTCTTGAATATGTAATTCTTGTTAATCAATAAGAAAGAGACACGTGGGCAAATAGGAATAAACCAAAAAAAGGATACAAATACTTTTGAGATAAATGAAAATGATGAAAAATTATTTTTCACCTCGCAGATGGGAAAAAAATCAAAAGAAATGGTAAAATTTTTGTAGGTAGGAGGAAAGAGGCAGTCTCATATACCACTAGTAGGTTTATAAACTAGTAATTCTGTATCAAATTATAAAATGCACATATCCTTTGGACTAGCAATTCTTTTATTGCACTTCCTCTTATTGCACACATCCTTTTATTGCACTTCACTTTGCTGTGCTCCACACATAATGCATTTTTTTTTTTACAAACTGAAGGTTTATAGCAACTCTGAATCAAGCAAATGAATAAGCCTCATTTTTCCAGCAGCATTTGCTGGAAAACAGAGACATGAGTCTCTGTGTCACATTTTGATAATTCTCACAAAATTGCAAACTTTTTCATTATTATTGAATTTGTTAGGTGCCATGTGATCAGTGATTACAACTGGCTGAAAACTCAGATGATGCTTAGTAATTTTTAGGGAAAAAGTACTTTTTAAGTAAGGTACCACATTGTTTTTTTAGAGATAATGCTCTTGCACACTTAATAGGCTGCAGTATAGTGTAAACATAACTTTTATGTGCACTGGGAAACCAAACTTTTCATTTGACTTGCTTTATTGCTCTATTCACTTTATTGCAGTGGTAAGGAACCAAACTGGCAGTATCTCTAAAGTATGCCTGAATTTCTAGAAATATAACCTACAAATATGCTTGCTTGTGTGCAAAATTATACAATATTATCATTCAAATGCATACCTATACAAATATATCCAGTGCAGAATTATTTTGTAATATGTGAACATTAGAAGCAGTATAAAAATCCATCAATAGATGTGGCGGATTGTATTTGTTTAAAATCTATTATATGTTCAGAACATATTTTTTTTTGTTTTAAGCAATTGAAATTCTGAAATTGTTACTATAGTGTAAATTAGCTTAAATTAATACAGACATTGGTACCAAGAGTGGGACACAAGCTTTCATAAGAGAAATATGAAAAGTATGTGGCATTTGCTTCCAGTCTGGCAGATGGGAAGCAAGGAAATGTATTGGAAAAGAATAGAGAGAGGTGTTATATGTAATGCAATGAAACATTTGAGTGAAGCTGGATGGCAGATAATGTGCTAACCAAACTTGTGGCTTTAGGCAAAGAAGTTAGAATCCTTTTTAGTATAACAGTGGCTTTCCTTACAGTGCAACTCTCTTAAAAACATAGTTGGTTTTTTAACTATTTTATTCCAATTAGCTCTATGGCCTGTGATATTGTGACTAATAATAAGAAACATGTGTTTGGTCTCTGTCCCTGTTTCTGGCACAGAGCTCCTAAAACTTAAAACCATTGGAATTTCCTAAGTGATGGATGCAGTAAAATTGTCTTATGCTAAAGAGATGATTTTTGTTTAGCATCTAAGGATGCAGGAGCTGGTTGCCAGGAGAACTGAGTGATTGAAGGATTAGAATTTATGGCCCCACCCTCCTTGACCTCCTAGGGAAGGGACAGGTGTTGAGGGCTGAATCAAACACCAATGACCAATGATTTTATCAATCCTGTCTGTGTAATGAAACCTACATAAAAATCCAAAAGGACAGCGGTACCTGGGTGGCTCAGTGGTTAAACATCTGCCTTTGGCTCAGGTCGTGATCCTGGGGTCCTGGAATTGAGTCCCACATTGAGCTCCCCACAGGGAGTCTGCTTCTCCCTCTGCCTATATTTCTGCCTCTCTCTGTGTGTCTCTCATGAATACATTTTTTAAAAAATTAAAAATCCAAAAGGACAGGTTTCCGAGAGCTTCCAGGTTGGTAAACCTGTGGCAATTTGGGGACAGTGGCACACTGGGAGAGGGCGGGAGCTTTATGCATCTGTTCCATCTGGCAGTTCCTGAGTAATATCCTTTTATAATAAACTGGTAATCTAGTAAGTAAAATGTTTCTCTGAGTTCTATGAGCCACTCTAGCAAATTGAACAAACCAAAGGAGAGAGTCATGGGAACCTCTGATTTATAGCCAGTTATTCAGAAGTATAGGTAACAACCTGGAGTTGCAATTACATCTGAAGTAGGGGATGTGGATGTGGAGGGGGGGCAGGTTTGTAGGACTTTAACCTATGGAGTCTGATGCTATCTTGACTGACAGTGTCAGAATTGAGTTAAAAGGTAGGATGCCCCACTGGTGTCCAAGTCTTGCTTGGATATGTGGGGGAAACCCGTCCTCTCTCCCACATGCATTGGAAATGGATGCAGAAATTTCAGTGCCAATAGCTATGCCCCCCTCCTCCCCCCCACCCCATTCTTTGGCAGATACCTTGAGGGAATCAGGCCACACCTTTGGTCTCTTTTCCCGGAGCAATTTTTTCCAAATGAAAGGATTTACTTAGAAGCATCTTAATCCAATTGTTTCAGCAACAGATTTGATGGTCATACCCTGACTTGTTCCTTGTCAGGAGGCTTACTTGTAATTGGTCCTAATCACTGAAGTCCATCTCAGTTTTATATTTTACTAGTTAGAGGTAGGAATTAGTTGCATCTTTTGCCTGGAAATTTTGCTTTTTTTAAATTTTCTTCCCTTTTTACTCCTGCTTGAGAACCAGTCATTGTTTTCTTGGAATAAGTAGTGTAAGTGGGCCAGTAGCAGCTAAATGATGCTAATGACTGTTTTTTCAGTTACCTCACTATTTGTTCCAACACCATTGATTGAAAACTCCAGATTTTCCTCATTGTTTTGAGATGTCACTTTCATTAAATATGAAATTCCTGTGTGTCTTGGGGTCTATTTGTGGACTTTGTTGTCCTTTTCATTCATCTGTGTTTACTCAAGGACAAACAACACTATTTGCTGTAGCCTCACTATACATCTTCATATCCAATATAATAATTCTTCCTTATCATTTTCCCTTTTCAAATTTTTCTTTTTACTGTTTAATAATTTTTTATATAAACTTTAGGAGAATTTTTCCGTATAGACTTTAAAATCAGCTTGTGGTCCCTCCCTCCAACAAACACTACCTCCTTCAAAATCTATTTTTTAAAGACTTTATTTATTTATTTAAGAGAGAGAGAGAGTGCGCATGAGCAGGGAGAGTGGTAGAGGGAAAGGGAGAAGCAGACTTTCCACTGAGCAGGGAGCCAGATGCAATGCGGGGCTCAATCCCAAGACCCTGAGATCATGATCTGAGCTGAAGGCAGACGTTTAACCCACTAAGCCACCCAGGCGCCCTCAAAATCTATTAATATATTTATTGAGATTGTGTTGAATGTAAGGCAAACATAAGGATAATTAATAGCTTTTGAATGTTGGGTTCCCATAATTAAGAATATGGCTTGATTTTCCATTTGCTCGAATAAAATACGGAGGAATGTTTCTAACAAATATACAAGATCCATAATGAAGAAACTTTCCAACTTTACTAAAGAACACAAAAGAGAATTTTTTTTTTTAGTTATACCCCAGGCTTGTGAGATATATGTGCATGCTCACATGTGTCATTAAAATATAAAACAAAATTAACCTGATATTGAGAAATATTTCCACTCAGGATGATGTTCCATTGCAAGTTTATCATGAAATTGCAAAGAGGAGCTTCTGGGATAATGGGGAATAAAAGATACACCTTTAAAAAGAAATACATTTATTTCCTAAAGAAAGAGAGGCAGGGGAGAGGAAAGAAGCCAGGGAGACAGAAAAAATATACTCGCTTTTGCTGCTCTGGCTATTTATATTTGTTACTGCTCCGGCTTTATGGCCCTGGGATATGATGTGCGTTTGGAGACAGCTCCTATTTTCCTGCATACCGATGAAATTTAAACAAGGTCAGAGCATGCTTAATTATCCATCTATATTTGTTACCCACCCCACCTTTTTGTCCCTTTCCTTTCCTCCTCTTGATCACCTTGGCAGTTCCTCTGCCTTGCAAGGGCATGGTGGAGGAGGGTACTGCAAATCATGAAGAATAAATCCCAAAGCTCTCTATTGCAGTATGTGTTCGGTGCTCTGGCAAGCGTTGGTACTGATTAGTAACAACCTCTCTTAAAAGACTTCTTTTAACTTGACTTAACTCTAATTTTCAGACCTCAAAGCAGACTCTTATGTGGAGTATTCTCAAATTTAATGCTTCTTTCACATAAACTTGATCAAACACATCCTCACACTTAACGACTCTGCCAGCTAGAGACCTAATTTATAATTTGTCATATAAAAAACTTTTTCACAAAAACTTTTAAACAAAAATCCACATCAATCCACATAGAGAATTTTAGGAGCTGGTGTCAATTTATCTTTATAAACCCATATTCTTTTTTCTAGTTCCCTCTCATGACAGCAACTCACAGTTAGGCAGCAGGCCAGACTTTGGGGTGCAGTTATTTAAAGTGGGAAGACAAACTTAAATGGCTCATCAAATGCCTGAACAGAATAAACAAAAACACAAGCATGCTTAATTTACCAAGTGTGTTATTAGTCAGAGTCCTCCACAAAAATAGGACCAATAGGCTGTACGTAGATAGAAAGAGATTGATTATAAGGGATTGGCTCATGTGAATGCAGAGGCTCAGAAGTCCAAGATCGGCCATGGGCGACTAGAAACCCAGGTAAGATGATGTGCAGCTCCAGTTCAGAACTGAAGCCCTAAGAACCAGGAGAGCCAATGATGTGGGTTCCAGTGTGAAAGCTGACAAATTCAAGATCCAAGATCCCAGAAGAGTCTAAATCTGAGGGCCAGGAAAGACCTGTCCCTGCTCAATCAATCAGGTGACAATATTCTCTCTATTCACAGGGAGATCAGTTTTCTTGTTCTGTTCAGGCCTTCAACTGATTGGTTGAGGGCTCCTCACATTATGGAGGGCAATTTGCCCTATGCAGTCTATCAATTCAAATATGAATCTCATCCAAAAACACCCTCACCCTCGTTACAAGCTAACTGCCATAAATGGTCCAACCCATATGGTTCTGGATTTCTCACGCTGCTCTTATTGGCCTCCACATTATTTCTATCACATTCATCAAAAATTATAATGTTGTACTTTTTTGTTGAGACTCATCTATTTAACCAACCAAAAATAGATGAAAATCAATGAGATATTGGGTATTGCACAAAAGCCATCAGTACATCAAGAGCTACCATCTTTTGTCCATGGTATGGAAAATTTCTGGCACTTCATCTGGATCACCTTAGCCATCTGATCCCATAGATAACTCCTCTTACTTTGGTAGGTGTCAGGTAACTGGACACACAATACATGAAGAGGCCTATATTCAATCCAACTGACCCTAACAACTGACTAGCTAGAACAACATCTGGACCCTTCAGGTTCACTTAACAAGCATCAGCTCTGTGTTTACCATGACCCAACATTTCAAGAGGTCTCCAAGGGCAACATCTTTTCAGGGTGAATACTTGGGAATAGGAAATACACTGAGAATTACTAATATCAGTGTTTACCTACATTAAGGCACTTTAAAGTATTGGCTTGCCTACTAGATACAAGAAATAAAATCTAAGAGATAGAAAAGAAGCTTTTTTTTTTTTTTTTTTTTCCCTGAGAGTAGACTATTTCAGGTCTTTGGAAAAGAGGTGTAATGATTCACAGAATAGGTTTCTATACTAAGAAACAAGGAAAACCTCCAATCAAAGAAAATGTGAGGATCCACCTTTCTCTGTGGTGTGGATAGGGGGAGTAGTGAATTTCATCCGGGCACAATACCTATGCAATTCCCCCAGTGAGTCATGGAACCTGTTGAAGTTGCTTCTCCCTGTGGTTGTCCCACAACAAATGGACCACAGTGCTTCCTCCAACCACCCACCCCTGGTGCCACTTACTCTTTCCTAGGACACAAATAGCCTTTGAATAGAAATAACCAAGACAATTCCACTTCTTTCTCACCTCCAATTTCACGTTTAGGAACACAGTAGTTCCAGGAAATGCTCTGCATGTATTTACTCAACTAAATTTCACAACAACCACCTCTGAAGGGTTCTATTTGTTTCTTCCATTTTATAATGATGAAAAAGGCTTTGAAAGGTTAGCCAGCTCATTGAAGGTCACAGAATCAGCAGAAAAGCTGACTCTGAAAATTAGGTCTGTCCACCTTGGGTTTCTGAGCTTTTCCTTATTTACCTTTAAATCATGACTTAATGCTTCTATGTCCAAATTTAGAAATCATGAGACTTTAAGTATATGGTTTTAAGGAAACTTTATCGGTCGTAGGATACTTCAAAGGATTAAATTCCCCCATCTGTGCAATGAATAAAAGTTTCTGGACCTATATTTGTTAAAAGAAATTCCACTTCAGAGATTTTTTTTTTGGGGGGGTCCCAAAACATAATTTAAATTACTGTTTTAAATTCTTAAAAGCAGTTTGACCATTTGAGGAGACAATGGGAGCCCTGACTCTAGCTGTTTCATAACTTTACTCAAAATCATATGGCTGAAAATTTTTCTTTTTTCTTTTCTCCAGCTTTATTGAGATGTAATTGGCCTATATCATTGTATAACTTTAAAGTGTACAACGTGATGATTTGATATATGTGTATATTATGAAATGATCACCATAAAATATCTTGATTTAACTAACTCGAGCTTGAGAGGACTGAGGAAACTGAAGAGAGTTTCTTTAATTACTGAGGGACTTCTCTGAGCTAAATACTAGCAATCCCTACCCTCAGGGGACATATAATTAATAAAGGACATGGACAAATAAACAATAATAGTGTAACCACCTCACTCATCATAATGGGAATTGGAGTCTAATAGAGCTGGTGATGAGCAGACTCATCCAGGTCATTTCATCAATCTCACAATGAGCTGACACTACATCAAATGAAACTGAATTTGGGAGATCTTATTTATGTTGCTACAGCTGACTTTTCTATAACATTAATATTATAGCTAAGTGTTAGATCAGCAGATGCCCAAAGAAATACTGAGCACCTAACCCATGTCTGAGTACAGAAAATGTATATAAATTACACCCATTCTGCCAATCAAATCCACTGCACATTTCTTCCCAGAACTCCCTCTTGCCTCTCCTATTGCACCATGAAAAACAGATAGTGCAAGGGTTAAGAATAGGGGCTCGAGGTACAACTGCTGGTTTTGAAGTCAATTCTACTTTCTTGGCTGATGACGCTAAATAAAGCATCTTAACTCCTAAACTTATCCATAAACCTACCTCAATTCATGCCTATCTCAGAGGGTTGCTGTGCAGATTAAATGAGACTATGTATGTAGAGTGCTTTTCTAACAACTATCAAAGAAAAATGCTTTAAAAAATGTGGCTTCCTCAAACGAATAGCCATTTCCTTCTCCATCTCATCAAGTCCTACAGTGAATTAAAAGCCTGCGTCGAGTTCTCTTTTCCATGGTTATTTTCTCCCTTGCTATTCTGGCTTTTAATAGGATGACTTCCCTTAAATAATCAACACCACACATGTAAGCCTTGGATAATAGGCTTATTAGATTCTGACAACTCCTACAAAGGAGGTTGGTTGGGATGGGTAAGGGGCAAACGGGCAAGCACTATTTCCATAATGTTGCTCATGCTGGTCCAGGCTGGCCAGGTTGCTGGAGTGTTCCAGAGGGGACCAGTGGGGATCAAAGACTGCACTTCTATCTTCCCCTCCTTCCCCTTCAATCTACTTTCTAGCTGTATAACTCAAGGTAAGGACAGGCTTGGTTGCTTTACCTATAAAATGGGCAGGATCCCATTTCTCCTAGCTGAAGTCAAGAAGCTGAACCATATCCTAGTTGAAAGGCCTCCTTCACCTCTGATCTGAGATTCTCCTGGCACATGTGTGCTGGGTGTGAGAGGGTGCCTCACCCCAAATCCAGGTGGCCAGTACATCTGGCCTCTCCAGAGGCATCCATACCCTCCGAGTGAACAGGACATGATGTTCTTACTTCCCTCTACTCCCTCCAAAATCTGGAATCTCTCTCCAGTCAGGCCATGAGCCAACAGCTACTAGAACCCAGGCTGCCAGCAGGGCAGTACCCAGGGCTCACTGATGTAAATACTGATGAGGAATGATTGAAGTTTGGCTCTGTCTGTCCCTTTATGTGCTATCTTCAGCCAAGGGCCTGCAGGCTTTCATCTGCTGAGCTGGGCAACATTAAACAACATTATTCTTCCTTCCTGCCTCAATGGCCACCCCTCCTTCTGGCTGCTGTATCAAAGGAAATAACCAGCAAAAAACAGACAGCCCCTGCCATTTAGACCTCTTTTAAATGGGGGGGGGGGGATTCTGGAGTTTTCTCCAGCTTCTCTAATTCTTTACTTTCTTTCCTGGTGACTAACCTCAAGGAGGAATGACAGACAGACAGAAAAGGGGACTCGAGACTTCTTTTGGCTGGAGAAAGAAATGATTTATGACTGAAGAGTTCTGATTCCATCTGTAACCAGGCAAGGCCCGTCTGCCTCCAGGTCTTCCTTAGACAATGCAGGATAAGGTCCCTGGTGAGAGTAACCCACAGCCCAATGCCAATGCTGTACCTCACACACACACTGTGGGCACACAGCTGTCTGTGAAGACCATCAGGGCATTGCATACAACTGTGTAGGTTGTGTCTTCCCAAGGGCACCTGGCACAGTCAGGGCTGAAACTCAGCTTGGTCTCCACTTGCCAAATCATGTGTCACATCTGTCCAGCCTGCTGCCTTTTCTGGTTTTTACAAAGTCTCTGTAAAGGCTAGTGTGGGCACTCAGTGGGTCTGTGTCTCTTGTCAGCCATGCTGGATAGATGTCCAAATAGAAGATCCATAGCATCCTATCAGCTGGCTGTTCTCTCACCTCCATACCTCCCTATGCTATGACTTCCTCCTCCTCCTTCCTCATCTTTCCTTCTTCCATTCCCTCCCTCTTCTCCAGTCATTCTCTTTTTCCTCTCCTCCTTTCCCATTCCTTCCCTTTCCCCTACTCCTCGTTTCCAATATATTTTCACATACTGAATGGCTAGATCCTTTCCAAATACTCAGAAACAGTCTGGAAGGAAGGGGGGCAGGTAGGAGTGGGAATGAGTCTTTGTATTCAGAACACAACCTTTTTTCTTTCTAAGTTGTGGCCTTGGGATTAATCACAGGCTATTCTGGGAGATGGCAGAAAACACCAGGAGGGTAGATTTAAGAAACTTTGACTGGGAAGAATTTAAGGAGGTTATTTAGCTCTGCCCTATAGAAATTGGTAGGCACAAATGGTGACAGTATACCTAAGTGCTATTTTCCTTTCTAGTTGACTGCTGTAATAGGCAGAACAATGTCCCTCTTTCACCCTGTAGATGTCCATGCCCTAGTCTCCAGAATCTGTGAATATAATACCCTACATGACCAAGGAAACTCTGCAAAGATAACTAAATTTACAGTTTACCTTAAAATAGGGAAATCATCCTGGATTATGAGGGTGGGCTCAATCAAATCACAGAAACCCTTAAAGCCGAGAGCTTTCCCCAGCTAGAAGCAGAAGAGATATGTAGTAAGGAAGAAAGCAAGAGAAATGCAGCAGATGGTGGAGTGGGAGAGATATGAAGTATGAGAGGGACTGACACATCACTGCTGATTCTGAGATATAGGGCCTTAAATGCAAGGACTATAGAGGGGCCTCCAGGAAATGGTGGAAAGCAAGAGAAGTGATTAGGCAGCCATTAGGAGCAAAGACCATCCCCTGGCTGACAGCCAGGAAAGAAATGTAAACCTCAGTCCCACAACCACAAGGAATTCCACTCTGCCAACAACCTAAAAAAGTTTGGAAGTGAATTATTGCCTAAAGCTCCCATTAAGGAATACAGCCTTGTCAACCCCTTGAATTTAAGCCAGTAAGACCCACTTCAGACTTCTAACCTACAGAATAATGAAATAATAAATGAGTAAGTCACTAGACTTGTGGTAATTTGTTAGAACAGCAATAGAAAACAATTGCCAAAGACCTCTGAGAAGGTAAAATAATTTCCTTTTCTTCAATTTTTCCTTTTATAAATAATGTTCTGGTTATTATTTATGTTCATCTAATTACCCCAAAACTTAGAGGTATAAAAAATAAGCAATTGTTTTACTCCTGTGTTTATGAACAATAATTTCAGAAATGGTGCAGCTGAGTAATTTTCTCAGCCATTTGCAATTAGATATTATCTAAGACTGCAAATATCAGAAGGCTTGCCTGGGCTGGACAGCCAAGAAAACTTACTTCCAAAGCTAGCACTGCATACTGGCTGCTGGCTGAGAGCTCAGCTGTGATGGTTGACTGGAGTGTTTACTTGTGGCTTCCAGTATGGTGGACTCAAAGTAGATGGAGAAAGCATACAAAGATACCCAGACAGAAGATGCATAGCTTTTTCTGATCTAGCCTCAAAAGTCATGCGTCTTAGTCAGTTTGGGCTTCTATAACAAAAGTACCATAGACTTGATGGCTTAAACACAGAGGTTTATTTCTTAGAGATTGAGAATCTGGGAAGTCCAAGATCAAAGTGTTGGCCAATTTGGTTTCTGATGAGAACACTCTTCCTCAGTAGCAGATGGGCACTTTTTTTTTTTAACACTATCCTCCTGTGGTAGAGAGAGGAAGCAAGCTCTTTTATGAATCTTTTTATATAAGGGCACTAATGCCATCATGAAGACTTTATCCTCATGACCTAATTACCTTTAAAGGCTCCATCTTCAAATACCATTGCATTTGGGGATTATGTTTTAACACATGAATGGGGAGGGATGCAAACATTCAGTCCATAGTGTTATAGAGCTAAAAGTCCTGGATAATACACATAAAACAAACATAAGAAGGCCCTGAAAAGTGAAGAGAAGAAGACAAACCCACTAAGGATCTCTGAACACAAAAAGAAGAAGACAAACCCACTAAGGATCTCTGAACACAAAAAAATGACATGTTGGTGAGTCCCTTGTGTTTTCTTTTTCTTTTTTTTTTTTTTTCATATCATCCCAGACATGGAGCTGGCAAGAAGCTGGCAATCCAAGAATGTTAACAGGTATAATCACAAAAAAAAAACCCAAGGAATACCACAGGAAAAGGGCAAATTAGCAAAGCAGAAAACCTTTAAACAATAATCATTCTATTGCAGGCAAATACAATAGAAAAACTGTGGCCCTACCTCAAACCCATGCCAGAAAAAGCAAAATGGGGAGCCTAGGATTCCACTGTCACCAGGCTGTAATGAGGCACCCAAGGTCTCCTGCAAAGGTGGTATCAGAGAAAGTGGTGTAGGGACCTGGGACACCTTTCCTACCAGATATATAAGTCCTGTTCCCTGTCCCTCTGGCTTCAGTAGAGACACATGCATAGTCTAGACTTCTATTACCACTTGGCAGTGGCAGTAATGAGGCACAGCTTACCTTCTATTGTAGGGGGTGTCAGAGGAAGTATAGCATAGAGTCAGGACTTTCACCAGTGCCCAGATATAATAAGATCACCTCATCTCCAGTGTCAGTAGAAACAGAAACAAGGCAATCCTACCCTTATCAGCCAGGAAGGTATCAGTGAAAGCTTAATGGGGAGCCAGATCTCTCACCCCTACTCAGTAGTAACGAGAAGCCCCTCATTTGAGTTTCAACAAAAGCCAAGTGAGAACCTGGACTTCTCCTACAGCACAGTAATGAGGGGTTCCTCTTTTCCGCTAGAACAGTGTCAGAAAAAGGCAGTTAAAACCGAAGGTTTCAATAAGTTCTATTGTCTCATAATATAATGCTCAAAATGTCCAGCTTTCAGTAGTGAATCATTTGTCATATCAGGAACTGGGAAGATCATGGAGTGAATAAAAAGAAACAATCAAGAGATGTCAATACTAAGATGACAGAGATGATAAAATTGCCTGCTAAATATTTTTGAAAGATTTTATTTATTTATTAGAGAACGAGAGCAGGCACTAGTGAGGTGGAGGGGAAAGGTAGATGGAGCAGTTGACTCCCCACTGAGCAGGGAGCCTGATGCAGGACTCCATCCTAGGACCCTGAGATCACGTTCTGAGCTAAAGGCACTGCCCAACAGATTCAGCTACCCAGGCACCCTCTAACAAATATTTTAATGCAGCTAATAATGATAATGTTTCAATGAGCAGTTATAAATATGCTTGAAACAAATGAAACAGTAAAAAGTCTCTGCAAAGAAACAGAAGACACAAAGAAGCAAATGGAAACCTTAGAATGGAGAATTGAAAAAAAAAACAAAATAAAAACCCAATGTATAAGATAAATAAGTATTAGGGATATAATGTACTACATGTGGACTAGAGCTAACACTGCTATACACTAATATACAGGAAAGTTAAGAGAATAAATCCTAAGAGCTCTCATTACAAGGACAATTTTTTTTCCTTTTTCTCTTTTCTCTTTTTATTGTACCTATATGAGAGAATGGATGCTAGCTGAATTTTTTGAGGTAATTATTTTACAATACACATAAATCAAACTATCATACTGTATGCCTTACACTTATACAGTGACATATATGTCCAATAGTTTTCAATAAGACTGAGGTAGAAACTCAATGTTGAGTTCAACAATAAAATAGTGGGCACAGGGGAAAGAATTAATGAATTTGAAAAGATAACAATAGAAATTACCTAATCTGAACAACAGAGAGAAAATAGACTGGAAAAAAGTGAACGGAGCCTTGGGACCTGTGGGATTATAACAAAAGATTTACCATTCATTAAAGTCATTGGCTTTCCAGAAGGAGAGGAGAAAGCAGGCAGGGCTGAAAAGGACTTAAAATAATAGCGACAGAAATCTTTAAAAATGTGACAAATGACATAAATTAACAGATTAAAGAAGCTGAACAAAGTTTAAATAGGATAAACCCAGATAAATCCACACCAAGGCACATCAAATTCAAACATCCAAAAATTAAGACATAGAAAAAAAACTTAAAAGTAGTTAGAATTGATATTTTACTTATAGTAAGAAACAATTAAATGACAGTTTATTTCTCATCAGAGACTATGAGACAGGAGACATTTTTTAAATATTAAAAGAAAAGAATTCTATATTTTAAAAAATCTTTCAAGAATGAAAAGCAAAGTGAGACATTCTCAGACAAAAGAAAACTAAGAAAATTTATCAATAGCAGTGCTACCCTAAAAGAATGGCTAAAAGAAATTCTCTAAATAGAAAGAAAACAATCAAGGAAGGAAATTTGGTGTATCAAAAAGGAAGAAAGAACTTGGCAAATAAAAATATGCATAGATACAATAGACTTTTCTTCTTTTGAGTTTTCTAAATTATATTTTAATGTTGAAATAAGAAACCATATTGTTATTTAATGTGGTTCTAAACCTGTATGGGGGAAATACTTGAAACAATTATAAATGGCAGAGGGCAAAGAGACATAAAAGGAGGCAGAGAGATTCCACACTGATATGCCATGACCAAGTGAAGCTTATTCCAAGAATGAAAGACCAGTTCAATATTGAAAAATCAATGTAAACTACATTAACAAGTGAAAGAAGAAAAATCAAATGATCATATCAATGGATGCAGAAAAACATGTTACAATTCAACATCTATTCATGATTTTTTAAAAAAACTCTTAGAAAATTAGAAATAAAGAGGATTTTTCTCAATTTGATAAAGAACATTTACAACATGCCTAGTTTACCTTTCGCTTAATAGGAAAAAAACAGTACTTTCATCCTAAGATCAGAAACAAGGCAAGGATATCTATTCTCATTACTCTTGCTAGTATGACACTGAAAGTTCTAGGCAATGCAAAAAGGCAATAAAGAAATAAAAGTTGTACAGACCAGAAATTAAGAAATAAATATGTCCCGATTTATAGATAACATGATTACCTACCTAGAAAATCCCAAGGAGAACTAAAATACACACACACACACACACACACACCACAACTCTTTGAATAATATATGCATTTAGCAAATTCGCAGAATCCCCATGTAAAATCAATTGTACTTCTGTACACTAGCAGTTGCATTCCCAGGCATTTGTGCAAATGTATGTTCACACAAAAAGTTGTACATGAAGATTCAGAGCAGCTTTATTCATAAGAGCCCCAAAATGGAAATATCTCATATGCCCTTCAACAGCTGAATGGTCAAACTGTGTTGCATCCTACCATGAAATACTTCTCAGCAATGAAAAGAAACAAACTATTGATACCTGCAACATGCTCTGAGTGAATTCCCAGAGAATTACGCTGAGTGAAAAAAGCCAATCCCAAAAGATTATATGCCATATGATTCTATTTATATAACATCCTTGAAATGTCACAATTAGAGAAATGGAGAAAGATTAGTGGTTTTCAGGGCTTAAGAAGAGGGTATGGATGGGAAGGAAATGGATGTGACTATAAAAGGCAACATTAGTGATCCTTGTAATAGAAATGTCCTATATCTTCCTGACTGTATCAATGTCAGTATCTGAATGAACTGCAATACTGAACTGTAGTTTTACAATATGTTTAGTTGCCATTAGAGTTAATAGTATACTGGAACTCTCTGTTTTCTGCAACCCTTCGTGATTCTACAGTTATATCAAAATAAAAAGGTTAATTAAAAAAATCAAATGAGCACATCATGCAGCAATGCAAGGTAAATTCACTAAGTTTTTAAGAAAGCAAACAACAAATAAAAGACATGCAACTGACTTCCACTCAGTTCTGTGGGTTCCAAACGAGTCATAACACCATTCTACATTCAAGCAGAGGGGAATTAGACTTCACCTATTGATGAAGGCATAACAAGCTCACTTTATAGAAAGGCATGTGGAATGGGAGATGTTGTGGCCATCTTTGGAAAACACAATCCAAGAGTGTGATTTACCACTATTCTCTCTCTCTCTCTCTCTCTCTCTCTCTCTCTCTCTCTCTCTCTTTCTTTTTCCCTTCTGGAAAAGAGCTGGAGAATAAATGAGTGAATCCTTTTGCCCTATATCATATCCCTTCTCTTTCAAAACTATTCTGTAGCTTCCTTTATTTAGGTCTCTGCCTTCTTGGACTATTTTTCAAAAAGTCATTGATGTTGAGATGGTTGCCGGGAGTTTTCTGAATGTTAATTCTGGGATGAAAGAACAGAAAAATGCTGTACTAATGGTAGGTCTAAGTCTCCTAAAAAAAAAAAAAGTGTTTCTGCAAAGGTTGATTGTGTTTTGTAAATAAAGTTATCTCTTAAAAGTCCTTTAGGAGACTATATTATTGGGGCACCTGGGTGGCTCAGTGGTTGAGCGTCTGCCTTTGGCTCAGGTCATGATCCCGGGGTCCTGGAATGAAGTTCTATATCAGGCTTTCCACAGGGAGCTTGCTTCTCTCTCTGCTTAGGTCTCTGTCTCTCTCATGAATAAATAAATAAAATCTTTTTTTTAAAAAAAGAAGATGGTATTATTTAAAAGATTTTATAACCAACTTTAATAAGAGCTTTCACATGTCATCCCTGAATTTATATGTTAAATTGTCCTGAATTCATCAATTTTACAAAAAATAAGGGATATTCTTTATGTATTTGACAAAAAATTTGTCAAGTATTTCCTTTAGGATAAGGACATGTGATTCCTGTCTCCAACTCTAAAAGTCCCTCCATCTTTGTGTTCACCATAATAATATGAACTGTTATTCCAGTAGCAATGAAGAATTTGGGCAAATCCATCCCAAGTTCTTGGTTGAGTTCTTTCTGCTGGACTTACCATAATCTGGGGGTAGTGACCTTTTTATAATCCATCAGCTGTTGAATAAATAGATAAAAGGCCTAGATAAAGTGAAAGAAGAAAGTTTGCTCTGCTTAAGTCATGGTATTTGTTCAATCTATAAGACAAACTGAAGACCTAAAAGTGATTTTTTTTTTTGCCTAAAATAAGATTTAGCTGAATCTCTACCATTGGTTTCTCATCCATTGGTTTCATGGATGAGAAGTTTCCTGTCTCTTCAATACCTATAATTAGAGATAAGGTTTTAATTGCAATTATCCTTGGGAGAGAAGCTCACTAGCTTGAATTCACACTAATAAATGACTACTCATACATTATTTTCTGAGGTATTTTGGGGTTGAGCTCTAATCTGTGGATGGCGTAGGGAGTGATTAAGTGATAGACCGGTTGAAGGGCTCTTTTCTCTTCCAAAAGAGAAAGCACATCACATGGAGGGTTAAGAACTATAGCAAGAAGAAGCTACTTACACAGAAACATTACAATTTTTCCTTTCAATTGGTTCTAAATCCTCTAACATGTGGACAGAAATACATGACTCATCAATTTACTTGGCCTATTTCTTCCCTTGAAGTTTTTCACTTTTACTATATACACAGTCTTTAAGTTGGCAGCTAAATATTTGGAGTCATAGAACATTTGAACTGGAAAGCACTTAAGAGATAATCATGTTCTATGTCCTCTGACTCTGGAAATCCTCCACTTCACACAGAGAGCAGTTGAAAACATTAGGGAAGCCTTCTGAAAGAACAAGATCAGGGATCACATTGGTCTTGTTAAGTTAGTTGGGTTTCATCCCTCAAAGAGATGTGGGATTTGATAACTTTGAGTTTTCTTTCTACCCTGGGATTCTAGAGCTGCATTACCCAATAGGGTAGCCTCTAGCTATAAAGCACTTAAAATGTGGCTAGTCCAGCATGTAAAATACACAGAAGATTTCAAAGTATGTTATTAAAATTAAGTTCACCTGTTTCTTTTTAATTTTTAGCTCCTAGAAAGTTTCATATTATGTATGTAACTATGGGACTAGCATATTTCTGTTGAAGAACACTGTACTAGCTAATTTGAGGATTTTTCCCAACTCAAGGTCTCCTACTTTCCAAAAATTAAATTATCTTTGAGCCAGCTGTGACATGACCCTTTCCCACTTCATGCCATGAAATGTACCTAAGACTCATCTTTTGGTTAAACAACATTGGCACAGTATGACATAGTTTCAAGAACACACTTACATGAGTTTTCAAAATGAATGGGAAATTTAGAGATTCTCTAACCCTCCTCCAATTACTTATTAATATAGATTAGTTTATAAGATTGGAAGATGAGTATCTGATCTTGAAAACAGTATCTGGCTCAAATCGAATTTCAGAGGTGTTGAATTTGAGAGAATGAAACAAACTGACACTTAGGTAGTCAGGGAGCATGAAAACTAGTGATGAAACAATCACAGCAGAACGATGCAACCAGGTCTTTATACTAGGTAGTTGTAGAAGGTTGAAAATTCCAGGGTAGAGCAAGATCCGAGATGATTGCAGGTACTAGAGGCCAGTGATTGGCAGGGATTCACAAGCAAGCACCTATGCCTCCTTATCCTATTCTGTACAATGATGTCACCAAAACCCATTGATAAAGATCCACTGCTGCGCAGGAATCCTTCCACTGAATGGCATATGTAGAGTCTCAATTTCTTCTTTTATAAATGAACCCCTGCATCCAGAGGTTGTTGTAAAGTCAAATGATAGATAGAAGGTGCTGAGTACAGAGTAAGTGCTCAGTAAATTATAGCAGGTATGACGTGTCTTTCCTCTGCTACCTGTAGGCAAATATTCTCTATAGGTAGACCTAAGGATGTGTTCGTCACAACTACCAGTGAGTGAACTTGTGCTTACAAAAAGTAAAACAGTACAGTCCATATTCAAGTTAATTGTGTTGCTAGTACAGAAAAGTAAAAGGCAAATCCATTTGCAAGAGTTTGAAATTCAAATTGCAAAAGTGTTCTCTAACCAAAAAACTCATTTTATTTTTAAAATATTAAAGAACCGTAAAAGCACTTACCCTGACAGAGCTGTTTTAATTTTGACTAACAGCAGGGTATGTTTTTGTGCTTCCTAACACTCTGTAAACACTTCATAAATGCTAAATAAGAGAAAATCCACATTCTTGATTATTAAAAATATTGGGTAAGTCAAATGGCCTTATTTCCCTTCTCATAGCAGATTTGTCCTCTAGGAAAAAAACTCCTTGGTTGTTAATACTTGAGATTTGTAGGTGACACTTGTCCAATTAGAAATGGTAAGAATTTATGCAATCACTTAGAGAAATATTTATTTGGTTTTGGCACTGTAATAAGTGCTAAAGCAAAAATGAACAATGTTGGTAATAAAGGGCTAGAGATTCCATGGATGAAGAATGTAGAAAGATTCAAAGGAAGAACTGTTGTTCCTGGAATTGGAGATGGGTATTAGTCAAGAAAAGCCTCCCAGTATTCAGAGATGGAATAACCCTGGAATCAGGTCTTAAAACAGATATGTAGATAAGGTGGCTTTGAGGTGGGTTGAAGGAGAGGAAATGGACAAGTAAAGAAATGAGGAAGGAGATCAGAGAATAAAGAGTATCCTTCTGAAAAGGTGAAAAATGTGTATGTAGAGCGTGTGTCTGTGTGGTGAGTGGAATACAAGAGGTACTGGTGAAAGGCAAATCTGCAGAAACATCTGGCTTTAGGAGCCCACTAAAGGTGACATGACTTTAGGGTGACATGACATCCGGCTCCATTGGGCCCACTAAGGAGTACAGCTCTCATCCTGCAAGCAATAGGGAGCTACTGAAGGAAATTCACTTCAGCTGCTTTGTGGGAGATGGGTACAGAGGGAAAAACTGAAAGCAAAAGCATTTTAATAATCCAGGGAAGCCAGGAGCTGGGGAAAAAAGAGAGCAACAGGTAAACATCACAGATGCTGAGGCGGTCCAATCTATAAGACCGGCAACTGGTTGGCTATAGGAGTGAAGGAAAGAGAAGAAGCTATAATGATCTCTCCCACACACAGGATTCTGACTTGAATGAATAGATGGATGGTGGGGGAAGAGAAGGAAGAACTGGCTTTATAGGAAAGATAAGTGCAATTTTGAGTATGCTGCGTTTGAGCCACCTACATGTGACATCTAGGGGGAAAGATCTTGAAGGAAGCAGTTGGAACTTAGGGGAAAGGTCTGAAGGTGGGGACATAAATATGGGGGTACTCAGTACATAGGCAGAAGGTGGAACCATGGGCATGAAATAAACGACCAGAAAAGAGTAAGAAGGGGCAAAACCCAAGGACCATAAGGGACATCAGCATTTGAGGGTGGGAGTGGAGAAGAATAGTCAGAGAGAGAGACAGAAGAATTAGTAGGTCCTGGTGTCATGGAAACCAAGAGCAGAATCTCAAGAAGAAAAAAGGGGGAAAAAAGGGATTAATGGAACCAAGTGTTATATAAATGTCAAACAAGGTGAGACTAAAAGGAGTCCTTTGCCTCTAACAATTAGACAGTATCGAGTGCTCTATACCAGACCATTTTATTGGAATTGTGGGCTGGGCCTGGGAAAGTTGTCATAGGGGAGGTTGAGAGTTTAAAGTGGAAACCACAGTCATGAAAAATGTAGTAGCTAAGTGTAGTTAGAAGTACAAATGTCAAATAGAAAGGATTCTTTGCAGGATCTTATCTGGAAAGGGAAAGGAAGAGAAAGGAAAGCACTGAGAGAAGAAGGGGAGAAAGACAGGTTAAGAGAGGATGTTTGTAAAAGATAAGAGAGACCTGAGCGTTTTCATAGGAGATGGGAATGGACCAGTTCATAGAGAAAAGGATTTGACAATACAAAGCAGAAATAACTTGAAACAAGCTCCCGGACAAGACTCTTTGGATGAAGAGCACAAGAGGAGGGACCAGCAAGACACTGGGAAAAGGCTGCCTTTGTCTGAAACTGGAGGAAGAGAGGGAGGCTTGTGGTGGGAGACAGCCTCAACCTCCTCTCACAGGTCAGTGGCCAGCAGGTCTTCTGGCAGAGGAAGGCTTGAGGGGAGTAAGGAAGGTTCAGAAAGGCAGATGTAGAAGTGACAAATGACCACTGTCATGATGATTGGAATTAAACCCTCTATATGGACAAGAACATTCTGTGAGACACGAAAAAGGAATTTGTTTAGGCCCACCTGGGGGTGTATTTCCTCTAAAGAGAAAACCAACTTATTTCAATTTCTCTGCCCTTTATTTTTCACACTTCTATGTTCGTTTTAATTAAATTGGCCTTTGTTCTTGCAAATAATCAAGGAATATTCTGGGATAAAGCATGTCACAGCATGCAAAAAGTTACACTCATTTCTCCCTGCGGATTGAGTTAGCAACCACCAAGGGCTCATCATCACTCTGGCTATTCAAGTGACACAACCCTTCTATGGTGGAGAATTATAGTTAAGTCTGATCTGGCAATCCTCAGCGGTTGTTAAAGATCCTTGTGGAAAAAAAAGCGAGCCACCTGGTACTGAGGGGAACAGGTCTGCTCTGTGTAACGGTATTGTGGTGGAAAAGCTCTGACAAAACAGGGAATAACATCTCCTTTGGAGACCAGATCAAGGAGCCAAGCAAGATGCTATCTGGGCTTGTCAGGCTCAGAAAAAAGATTGTCTTGGAACAATTTGGGCAGGAAGACAATAGAATTCTTTATTTCTTGGCACAAGAATGAATGAATCTTTATCCCAAATGCAAAGCAGGCTTTAATCCAAGGACAATAAATGGTGAGACCAGCATTCCAGGAACAATCACGGGCTTTCTCTGTGTGCTCACAGTGAAAACAGTCCCACAGGGCTTCAAAGAGACATGTGGACTTCTTTTTCTCTTCTTAAGTAAACAAAATTAACAGAGAACAAGCACTTCCTACAGCTGTGGATGCCCAGAATTTCTCCCTACCCTATCCCAATCCTGACCCCAACCCAAAGAACCCACATCTTTTCTGGCTTAGAGTAATGTGTACAGATAATGACCTTGAGGTTGAACATGAACCTATCTGAGTGCCCCATTTGAAGAGCAAGGTTGAAATATTCTCCAAAGTATAATGAACCTTCCTAAACCCCCTGTACCTCGCTATCTTTTTCCTATTCTTTGAAAATAAATATATATTTCTGTGAACAAACCCCAATATTGATCATGTATGCTTATAAAATAAACTTGGGGAGGGTCAGATAGTTCTTGATGATAAAGTGTGCATTGAGATATGTTGAAATGTAAGTTCTTTGATGCATTTTAAAATTTAGTTTTTATTCATAGAAATAAGCAAATTCAGTCTTCCAGTACAAAGGGACATTCCAGTATTCCTTTAGCTCAGCTTTCAACTCCTGAAGGAGATTTTGTTTAGTTTTATGCTAAAAACTAGCCTGTAAAAACCTGGTGCTGGTCCGGATAGGACCTGGAGTCAGCTACTCCTTTGTTTTCTATTTCCTGTCAGGCTGGCAGAGCGCCATCCCCATATAAAGTCTTGTCTTTGTAGGGGCCTGCAAGGCTCTCTGTAGAGTCACCTCTTGCCACTTCTCAGAAATCACTCCTGAGTCAGGGAATTGCAAATAAAGATTATTCCACATCACATGATCCCCTACTCCCACAAACATCCCTCTTTGAATCTCATGGTTTACATATTCCCAGAAGGTCAAGTCAAGGACATTTGGTCACACGGAGAATTATGGAAATAATAGCACACATAGGGTTGGCCATGCAACAAATTTAGAAATTAAAAATTTCTCTAATTCAATGTAGGATGTTACATGGGACTGCTTCCCTATGACAGAGAGCTGTCCTTTTCTCAGAGTAAGACCAAAGTGTGACCAATCCTTTAGGGCAGACAATTCCAATTCAGTTTCATGGACTTTCTGCCCTGAACCTACAATTTGTTAAACATGAAGTCACAAAAGAAATTGAAAAAGCAGGTCTGGGCCTGAGAAATCTTACAATCTAGACAAAAAAACATGAAACACATACACCCATGAAATAGTTTGTTGATTCATTTAACCAACCAACAGATTTTGAATAAATACGTCTAAAAAAATGAAAAAAAGGAAAAAAAGCTTGTAGTCTAGCTAATGAAAACAGGTCCATCTGTAAACATAACCTCTATTAAAAGGCAATGTATCTGGGCCAGTGGTGGCTGAAAATTGTTAGGGACCAAAATGACTTAGACATCCAGCAAATGCTGTAACAGGTCTTTAAAGAAGAGATGAGCAAATACAACAGAAATCAGGGCAAACTCATGGAAAGATGAGATTTGATGTAATTCTTAAAGGATGGTGGCCATTCCAGGAAGAAAAGCCATCTGAGATTATGAGGAGGGCAGTTCCCAGGATGGGGTGGAGATAGTCACAGGTGGAGTGAATTACTATGCACACTTGCAATTCTTTAACACAGCAAAACATCCAGTCCCACATTGAAGCAATTGGCCACAAAGAGGTTATCAGTGAAATGATGACTAAAATATAATGCAGATACGTGTAACTCATCCATCTCTGCCACTTCTTTGCTGCACATGCTTGGATCAGTTACTTAAACTCTCCAAAGCTCAGTGTCTTCTTTTGAAATCATAGTAATCACTAGATAGGATTGCTATGAGGACTACTTGAGTTATACATGAAATATGTTAGAACGGTGCCTGACACATGGTATGTGCTTAATAAATAAATATGATATAAAATACAGGTACAGCACTAGAGGAATACAACAATGGCTAGCATTTATTGAGTGTTATTTGCCAAGGGAATGTACTACATACTCTGCAAGGTATTAGATAATTTCATGCACACAAAAAATAATAATAAAGGTATCTCTGGGCAGTGGAGGCACCAAGAAATGGCTTAAAAAGATTTCTCCACAACACTTCTTAAAACTTCCATTAGTGCCTATTTCAAGTCAGGCACTTTGATGCAGAGCTTGAGACAAGGATTACAGCACATGTGGTACATTGAGGAAGCTCTTGGGAGAAAGAGACAGAAGAGAACTGGGCAGGAAAAGGAGCTAGACCAGGATGTGGCCTCACTGGGGATCTAGCTTTAGCCTCATCCCCCAGGAAGCATTGGATTGGGAATTGCATCATAGAGTCAATTCTGCTTTGAGGCAAAGGGACCACTTTTTTCTTACCAATTAGTCATTGGCTGCAGGCTGGCCTTAGGGTGAGGGTGCTGGACATAACCTCCCTTGTAACTCCAGCCAGAAAAGGACAGTTCTCTGGAGAAGGGAGCATCTGTAAACTGTTAGCAGTCCACACTCACAGCAGCTGGAGGATGGATACACCGGCTGGATAAAAGGGATCTGGGATCTGTGTAGCAAACCACCCCAAACTCAGTAACTGAAAACAACAGCAATCATTTACTTTTTTAAAAATCTACAATTTGAGCAAGGTTTTTCTGGGACAGTTTATCTCTGTTCTCCATGCTATCAGCTGGGATAGCTTGAAGACTGGGGGTGATTTGTCTGAGGGTGGAACCCTCTGAGAAGACTCACTATGACTCATTTAAAGAAAATGTTTCAAAAATTAAAAAAATTAAAAATTTTTAAAAAGGAAATGTCACAAATGAAACTTTAACACACCTCTTTAGTTGTCAACTTCCAACCAATTCACTGTCTTTAAGCTCTTCCAACACAAAAATTCTGAAGCCGCTACTATTCTGAGTGATGGAATTATGATGTGCTATTGGTTTTTAATAATAATAAATACGCATTCTTATGGATCAATGTTATGTTATATAAAATGCATAGATTTAAAGAAAGTTATAAAAATTATGCACTGATGGAATGTGGCCTTGGTAAAGTATAGGTAAACTTTCCAGTAGAATCAGAACTGTAGCAAATTAAAAGATTGCTCTACCCACTGTGTGTCAGGAATAAAGTTTCCTATGTTGGGAGGTGGTTGTCCTTAATTTTTTTATGTTTTTATTTGATTAGAGACTAACACATGCTATGTTGGTCGATATTGATTGCCATATAAAATTCTCCATCTTCTCTTTGTAGCATACCTTTTTTTAAAAATACTTTTAAGTTGGGGCTACATTCAAAAAATTAAAAATCATATATAAATATAAAAATATAAAATATTTTAAAATATAAAATATGTGTGATGAAAAGTCTTTCCACTCCTGTCATCAGCCCAGGTCCCACCACTTTTCTTAGCATATCTTTCCAGATTTTGTTGCATATCAAGCAAATAATATAAACACAAGTTTTCCTTTTTGTCTTCCTTTACACAAAAGGTAGGTTATTTTTCACACTCTAACATACACGGCTTATTTAGTTACTTATATCTTGGAGATCTTTCCATATGAGTTCACAGGCATGGCTATGTCTGTAATACATATAAACGTACTAGATTGTTCAAAGATTGTTCAAAGACAAAGAAACGTACAAGATTCTTCAAAGAATTTTGCCAACAGAACATATTTTCAAACTTGTACTTTTACAGATTGATTGGTGAAAATGATATCTTTCTGTAACTTGAATTTATATTTTCCTTACTCAGATAAGCATTATTTTACATTTTTAAGAGTCCTTTGCATTTTCTATTTCCCGAATTCCTCATTCTTCTCCTTCACTCATAATTCTATTGGATTGTTGGTTATTCTTTTTGTTAATTTCTAGGAGCCCTTTACATGTTAATGCAATTAGCACTTTGTCAAGGATGCAAATCCTATTCTGCTTCTAAACCTCAGTTTTGTTTAGATACTAGACTATTTCAAGCATCCTTCACCTATAGAAAACTTGGAACATAGAAAAAGAAAAAATAATCAGCATAATCCCACACAAGAGATCTCAGAGTTCAGAGTTAAATAAAACATAAAACTTTTCTTGACCTATTTCTTTAAGGAGATGACAGTTGCAGGGGGGGAAAAAGGAAAGGAACATTTACTGAGCACCTGCTAACACCTACTAATAGCATTTTATTCATGTAATCCCATTTATAGTGCTCACAACAGCCCTATTTGGCACTTTATTTCCATTGTATAGCTAAGAAATTTGAAGCTCAGACGAGTTGGAAAAAAAAAAAAACAGACCAAGAGCATACAACTAGTAAGAGGTAGAACTGTGGTTCCAACTTGGACCTGTCACACCCTAGGGTTCCTTCCCTTTCTATATAGTTCCTGTTGCTTCCTTGCTATCTGTATTTTAAGAGTAGGCTGTTATGTCCTTGAAGATCTGTAACAATGGAATAACAGCCAATGTAATTAAGAGGATAACAATCTTAAGAAAGATGACAAAGACCCTGTTGTTGTTTTGAATACCACTAGAATTCATTCACTCTCAGTTCTGGAACATTCGGAGGTCTGGAACTGTCACATTCATCAGGAAGTAAGGCCCAGCTGGCTGCTGCTGGCTCCTGGCCATGTGTAGACAACCCCTGGTCATTTGTCAATGTTCCCAGGGGTGCCTGCTTCATGTTAAAATCCTGGCAGTGTGCCTCACTCCACTGTATAATTGTCCTGGCCATAGCAAGCCTGACTAAATCCCCTTGATGCTTCTGCTAATTCCATGGGTCCAGCAGGCTAGAGGAGCCCAGAAACAGAACAGGGCACACCCAAAGTGCAATCCAAAGGCTGGAGGCTCCTCTGGTTGCTTAACATGAGTAAACATTTCACTGTCAAATTGTCACCATGCAAATACAGGCAGAGCTTTCTTCTGGGCAAGAATTGAATGTTAGAACTAGAATTGACATCAATGTTTCCCTCATACAGTGTTCCAAACTATGCTCAAAAGGCTCTGAGATGGTGGAGGAGGTTTCCATAAAGGTCCCTGTGGGGAATCAGGAAAAGCTGAACAGGTGAGGGTCTTGTTTTCACACCCCAGGTTCAACCAGATCAGGTCTACTTTTGCCTGAAGCCACCCTATAAGATTTATCTAGAAAGGGACTCCCAGCTGAAACAAGTGTGAGAACCTCTTCATTTTACTGGTTTACAAGCTGAGGCTCAGGAAAGGTTTGATGCGGCTTATCACACAGGAAGACAGTGGCAGGACTAGGCTTAGTGGTGGACTCCTCAGCCAGAGCTCTTCTACCGTCTGGGCTCTATTATCACACGGAGTTCTCTTTCCTTTGTGCTGGGTCCTCAATCTTATGAATTTGCAGTCAACTATTCCCCACACCCTCAGTTGTAAATCAACTTGTCCTGAATTCTCAAAAGCCCCTCCATGAAGCAAGCTTTCAGTAAAAATTTCTTGGTTATTCTCTGGTCTGTGGCATCCTGCGCTATGGTATGCCAGGCTGAGCCGCTGGAACCGGAGGCAGAGGAGAGACGCACACACCTATGTACATTTACCGAAACATCATCCCAGATTTTGAGCCAAAGTGGAAACATTGGTGAAAGCTCTACAATTAAAAAAGACAATCTCTATATAAGACTGTGTGATGCCCAATTTGTTTGCTCACCATTATCAACCATCAGATATCTGCTGTGGGAAAGCAACAGCATACAGCTCCAGGAACCCAGAGCTGATGAAAAACAATGTCCCTATGGCAGAGTAACTTGGGATTGTAAAGTAGGCAAAGAGCAATAGCTTGTTTCTGTGTAAAATTTTGAGATTTTGTTCATTGTGGATTTTTTCATGAAATTTAAGTATTGTGTTAAAATTTGTATTTTTGATTAAAATAATTCTTAGTTATTTGAGTCTCGATTCTTGAGGTTTTTTTTCTTTTTTTTGGCACTCCCTCAAATTTTGTGCCTCACTCTGCTGACCTTACCCTAGGGCTCCTGCTCACTTGCACAGTCTCAACAGCATCTCTCACTTAGGGCTTCTACACACAGTCTAGTCCTTAAGAGAACCCAAAGATACAATAGCCCATGTAGCCAGCCAGTATTTTATCTCTTGTGTCTCCTTGAAAATCCGAAGGCCCAAGTTTTAATTTTTTTAGTAGAAACTTCCAGAAGAGTGTTTTTATTTTTTTTTACACTGAAGTATAGTTGACATAATATTATATTAGTTTCTGGTGTACAACATAAGAATTCAATTATATGCATTAAAAAATGTTTACCATGATCAATTTAGTCACCACCTGTCACTCTACATTATTATAATATCATTGATTACAGTCCCTTACATTCTGCATTTCATTGTTGTGACTTACTTATTTCATAATTGGACGTTTGTACTCTTTTTTTTAACAATTTTTTAAATTTGTTTTTTATTTTTATTTTATGATAGTCACAGAGAGAGAGAGAGAGGCTGAGACACAGGCAGAGGGAGAAGCAGGCTCCATGCACCGGGAGCCCAATATGGGATTCGATCTCGGGTCTCCAGGATCGCGCCCTGAGCCAAAGGCAGGCGCCAAACCGCTGCGCCACCCAGGGATCCCAGACGTTTGTACTCTTAATTCCCTTCCCCTGTTTCCCTCATCCCTCCATCACTTTGGCAACCACCACCTTGTTCCCTATCCACATTTTTATTTTACTATTTATATCAGCCCTCTCCACCTACTCCCACAAGCTCCAATAAGGAGTTGTCTCTCAAATCATAACTCTTCTTTAAAGATTTGTTCATTTATTTTGGAGAGAGAGGGAAAGTATAAGCAGGTAGAGAGGGAGAGGGAGATAATCTCAAGGAGACTCTCCACTGAGCATGGAGGCTGCTGTGGGACTTGATCTCAAGACCCTGAGACCATGACCTGAGCTGAAACCAAGAGTCAGACACTCAACCGACTGAGCCACCCAGGCACCCTCAAATCATAATTCTTTTGTAAAGGGCTATGTTCTCACTCTGCCTAGCAATTCTTCCTCCTATGGGTGCTGAATTAGAATCAGAGCAAGACTTAATTACCTTTAGGACTGAGTCAGAAATATACACTCTAGAAAACTATATGAAGGAGATTCCAATATGTTAATACATGGTTTGAAGTTACCAGTTTAACTTGTATCCCCCAAACTTTTTCAGGCATTAAGACAACTTGTTTAGACAAAAATAATGCGGAATTTGGGGCTGGCTTAGTATGGGCTTCTCAGGCACCTTCATTCCCTCACAGCTATTAATTTTGAAACAACCAGTGCTGACTTGGAAATTGCATACTAATTGAGTATGTGGTCTGAGAATAAACTGAGGGATTGGTGGCAAGTAGGTTGTGCAACTTCCTCTGCTTTGCAACACATCAACACAGGTGCAAAAACAACAGATTGGAGAGAGCCAAAAAATGTTGTTTTGCTCTTTTCCTTCTTTCAGCAATATCTTAGAAATGTAGTTAGCAACATGCTTAGCCATTTGTTTACCCAAATTAATCCAAAATGCTAGTTGTGGTTGGCTGTGACTGGCACTCACCTCTCAAAGCCTGACCGATCTTCTCTCAGTCCTAGGGCAACCAGCTGCAGGAATCAGGCTTAAAGCACCAGCACCCTGAGTTTCTTACACATTTCCCAACTTCCTCTCCAGTGACTCTGCCCATTTTTGTTTACATGTCTCCAGTTTTTTGTTCACATCTTTAAATCTGGGATGTGCCTTCTGATTTTTATTTCTTTCTTTCTTGTTCTCATTAAGGCCAGATGGAATCAGGTCTCTGGGAAGCTGTTTTGGATGTTCACATCTGGATTTTGCTACCCTTTTGTTCTGTGACTATAATCTGAGACTGCTGTTGAATGGGTCTGAACATTTGCAGTGGGATTCATATTTGAACCAAATGAAGATAATTTGGAATTCTACTTTAATTTATTTTTTGACTTTTTAGTCATACTTATTTCACTGTTTTTAGTGTTTGCTGCAGAGATTACAATATACATTCTTAATTTGTGAAAGCCAACTTCAAGTTCATATTGCACTACTTCATGTAAAATACAGAAATCCACATTACTTATGCTATAGTTCTAATATGTGTTACATCAACATACATTATAAGTTCCATATTAGAGAATGTTATGATTTGGGGGGGGTTATATGTAGATGATGTTTTCTGTTTCTTCATACATCGATTAATTGTGGATTATTTCCCAGACATTATGAAAATATGTTATAGAGAATCTGGATTCTGTTATGTTCCTCTGAAGAGTATTAATGTTTTTTTCTTTTCAAGTCAATTCCTTGTACATGCATGATTCAGAGTTTAGAATCTAGAATCTGGGGCTTTCCCTCTCTGATCCTTTCCTTTTCAGGATTTACTTTTCCCAGCCAGTAAGGTATCATTTTCCACTTGCTCTATTTATCCGCACAAGCCACAGACTGGGGTCTGCCCTCAGATTGGCAGCTATTAGAAAAAGGAGCAGGAGGAGACTATACCCAGTGCCCTCCACTTTGTCCATGAATCGACTCACTTCCAGTATCTGTTTGCTTATATTCACTCTCTAGTGCCTTCAGGTAATTGGATTTTTTTCAATATCTTTCGTCTTGAGTTCACAGTTTTTATCTTTATGAAAGTTGGTTCAATAGGAACTACTTGACCAAATCAGAAACAGAACTCCCTCAAATGATACTGGGTTGATAATTCTAATGTGAAAATGGCATAGGGCAGATGGAGAGCTATGAAGTTTGATTAACAACCTGTGGATATTTTCAGCTTCATATTTTTGGAGCACCTTCTAAGTTCCAGGCACAGTTATGGAAAATACATAAATAAAGCCCACCAGCCCAGCCTTTGAGGCAGGTTACAGTTTTATTCCAGTTAAGAGAGAAGTATAATATTTCTCACTGTAAAATGTGAGTTATTTATTGCCTTTGCTGGGAAAAGAAAGGGTTAAATTCATGACCACAACTGACAGAAGTGGTAGAAAGAAACACACTTCTATACCAGACAAGGTGAATGCTTGACTGTGCTATTTCACTTTCCCCCAAACCAACCCAATGACATCACTGATGCTTTGTTCTTTACCCTTCTGTTACAGATGAAAAAGATGCTCTGAAATGTTCGGTGTAACTTGTTTGTAGTCACATCGCTATTAAAGGGAGGGATTGGCTCTAACCTCATTTCCACTCCCATTAACCAAACTCGGAGATACCTGGTCTCTACCCCACTCTATCTGACTCTGAGCATATCAGGAAACTTCATTTCCTCTCTGTAAGATAAAACTTATCTGTACCCTTGGTACCTACCCCCACCATTCCAAGATAAAGTAGTTTATCTAAGAATAAAAGAACCTTTCAAATGCATTAGGTGTACACTTCAAATACCATGAGGGTGAATTGTCTCCAAGGTCCTTCACTTTAGGAATCTCTGAGTTTTAGACAATATGTGAACATTACCATGGTGGGTCTTTCTCTGAACTCTTATGGCTCTTCGTGTTCTACCCTTTACTCAACACTTCTTCCACCTCATCTTACAGGGGGTACTGCCTTTTGGTCTTCTTTCTGCAGGGATTGCAGCATCATAGATGCATAGTAGATTTTAATAATAATAGAGAACAACACCTTATACCTAAAGCATGTCTTTTATTTTTCAAGTTCCTCTTGTAGATATTCTTTCATTTGATCTGCACACCACTTTGAGGTAGCCTGTCTTATACTTTCTCCTTCTCTAAATGAAATACTAATTACATTTCTTAAATGTCTTTTTTTTTCTAATGAGAACACTATTTCTATTTTAGGGAGGTAAGTTTTATGTGCCAAAGAACATAAGATCCTTAAGAGAGTCTCAGTCCCTCAATGCCAGGGTTTATTTCCTGTTTTCTTTGTATCCAAATCACCTAGCCTGTATTTATAGCATAATCGGTGAGACCTTGACAAAAATAGTACTAATAAACCTAGTACTGATTAAGTTTTAATATGATATTTCATTTTATAAATGATGTGTAAAGGAATGTCAAAAAAAAATCCAGGCTCCAATTCCAACTCTGCCACTCACTAGTGTTATGGTTTTGGCTAAATTACTCAACCTTTCTGAGATCCTGGATCCTTACATGTAAACTCTGAGCAACAGCCCAGGGTTGTGAGATGAGAGGTTACATTTCAGGAAAACCAAGTACAGTGTCTGGTATAGTGCGTTCTCCAAAATACCAATTCTCTGGTTTTTAAGTGAGGAGAATGGCATTTCCCCCACTTTTAAAGATATTAAAAACAAAGGCCCAGTCAGGTTGACTTGTCCAAGGAACACGGAAGTTAGCAGTTAGGAAGATTTCCCCCAGCTTTCTCTCACTTTCCATTAGACTGTGGCTACCCTAATCCTGACCTACACAGTATGTACTTGACAATACTACTAATAATAATTAATGCTATTCACTGCTATGTATGAAGACCCTGCCATCTTCTGGGCACTGTCAGTTTCTATATTCACATTCTTCAAACAGTAACAACAGTTCTGCAAGATTGTTACTTGTGCCTGATTTACAGATGAAACAAAAAAGGAGATTTTGAAAAGTTAGCCACCTCACTCAAGGGTGCAAAGACTGATGGCAGATGTGGGATTTGAACCCACATTCCAAAACTCATGAGCTCTTTCCATTGATTCTCCTCCCTTTATACTACCTTTCCAAAGGGAAAAAAACAACATAGAAATGTGATAAGTTATTGGGAAAATTTAAACTCTGCAATCACTTGATGCCTCATGATCCAGGGACCAAAAAAAAAAAAAAATCCCTCATTTATTTTCTGCCTAATTGGTGCAATTCTCAAGTAGTTGATTAGGCAGTCTGTTTTTGTCTACTTCTAAGGTGCAGAGCAGAGGGAGAACTTAGAAAGGAAATTCATGCCACAAGTGATGGGCAAGGTGAGTCCAGTGCAACAAATCCACCAAGTGAGTACAAAAGGCTCATGGGCTCCAGCACTATTCCAGGAGGAACACGCCGAACTGCATTGTTTGAGTATAAACATGTGTTTGTTCTCAAAAGAAAGACTTTCCCAGCAAGCTGTTTCAGAGATAGAAGCTAGACCAAGATCTGCTCATGAGGGTCGGCTCCCAGCTGATGTATTTGGTTGTTCTTGGCTCTACGAGCAAACGGCCATAAGGGAATGATTGCTACAGCTTCCACAACTTGGCAACCAAAGCTCCTGGGGGTTCACTGGGTGTTTTCAATCCTGGCAGCTACTTGCAGCTCTCAGGAGAGAGCAGGCAGAGAGGCAAAGAAGAAAGCCAGGTGTGGGCAAAGAAGAAAACCGTGGTGAAGCAGAAGATGAATAAGGAATCGTCAAATGACTCTGAAAAGACACACAGAGGACAAATGATCTATTCTCAACTTCCATAGGGCTTAATGCCTGCACTGATTCAATGTTTTGCTCCAAGGTGTAGACGGAACCTCTTCCCACATAGAAGCCCAGATAGAGATGGTTGAGTAGCCATGTGTAACTACTTTCGAGCTCTGTGCCTACGTGCCATGTTTTTAACAGAGGTGGAATGGGCACCGGTGTGGAACGTAACAATGCTGAGTTCTACCCCAGGTGCATTTACGGACCCATGAACCAACTGAGAGGCAAATGGGCCACAGTGGGAAAAACAAGAGGACGGTTTCAAACCTAAATGTTACCTTTGTATAGTGGAGCAACACCCTTAGCTTGTCCATGGCAACAGAATCCAGTCTGAATAACTAAATTCCAGAAGACTTGGGTTCTAGTGGGAGCTCCTCCATTATCCAGCTTTGCAACTCTGTGGCCTCAGATTCCTAAAATCTGGGCTTTGGGCTCCTGTTACAGAAAACCAAAAGGCAGCACATGATAAAAAGTACACCAACTTGGAACACAAAAGGCCTCGCAGAATGTCATTTAACCTCTCCTAGCTGACTCAATGCAAAAGTTATTTTTCAGCAATTATTTATGGAGCATTTACTAAGCTCTGGGAATGTGGCAAAGAGCAAAACAGACCAAACCCCTGTTCTCATGGACCTTATATCTTTAGATAGGCAAAGAGATAATCAGAAAATAAACAAATACATGGACAGGGGATGACATGCCAGACGGTCATAAGCTCTATGAAAAAATAAATAAAGCAGGAGAGGGAAAGAGGGAGGGCTTGCCATTCTAGTTAGAGCGGTCAGGGGCAAATGATATCACCCTGAGAACATTATTGTGGAAAAGCTAACAGGGAATGTATTTTACCAGATTACAGCGTGAAGCAAACATACCATAGCGCTGAACGTTTCAATGGCTCACAGGACTACTTCCCATAAGATAAGGTGGGGCTTTCAGGCTGTGTCCATGATTGAGAAATAAAGCTCAGCATTGCCTGCTCCTGCCATTGCCCTTTCCCTGGGTCCTTTCAGTGTTGCCTCTTTAAGTGTGGGGGCTTTTTGTTTTTGTTTTGTTTTTCCCCATTCCTGCAGGGGGAATGATCTCTGGTAACAGGAAGTTAATGAATGTAAAACCTTCTTGGAGGAGAGGCATTTGATACCACTGACGATGTGTCCACAGTTTGTCTCTGTTGGTCTCCAGGGTTCAGGCCTCAGCACAGGGCTCAAGGTTCAGAGGTGTGAGGCCTGTTAGTTTTGGAGAGATCCGTCCACCAGGTGGTAGAAACTTCCCGTTCAGGAAATGAGCCCTGAAGCAATCAGGCCAGTGGATTCCATCTGCCCAGAGCACAACAAAGGGCTCAACTGTGTAGCCACATCCTGGCCCAGAACACGCCTGCAGGTAGCAATACCCAGACCATGCCTAGCCTGACTCTTGCACTCAAGGTTCTGACTTAGATCTCTGGGAACTCATGGATTTTAGGGTTTTAAAAGGAAGGCAGTCATCCGAGAACTGGCTCTTCTTCATCAAAAGCAAAACTCTCTGTTGTGCTCAAGTGTGACTCAATACATACATGTCTAGGGTTTTCCACCTCCATGTTAAGGCAAAGCTTTCCTATGGGCTGTAGAATGGTTGACAAATAGGTCACAGATCATTATCCGTTGTCATAGATAATATTATGAGAAATTATAAAATAAGTAAAACATTTTAAATGTTTCCGGCTATCCTGTCAACAGGCACTTTCCAAAGTAATTTGAATCTGTTGTTCCATTTGTTTGTCACTCAAAGCATTGTGTCAAATGAACTTTACCCTATAAATCCATGGTAACCAGCTTCCAAGGTGGCTCCTAGAGACCCTCATATCCTGCTGTCTATACCCCTCTATAGTCTTCCTCCCCACTGAATCCTTACTGGTTTGTGTGGTCAACAGAATAGAATAGAAATGATAGTATGTGATTTCAGGGGCTAGATCAGAAAAGGCACTGCAGCTCCCACCTTGGCCTCTTAGATTACTCACTCTGGGGTCAGGAAGCCACCATGCCATAAGAAGGCTCAACTAGCTGAGCATCCCAGAGAGGCTCACATGAACAACAGCTGGAGCATCTCACCTATAGGGTGGCATGTAAATGAGCAGCCTTGGAAGTGGATCCTCAACCCCAATCAAGCCTTCCAATGAATGCGGCCCTGGCCTACATCTGACTAAAACCTAACAAGAGATCCTTTTTTTTTTTAAATTTTTTTTAAATTTTTATTTATTTATGATAGTCACAGAGAGAGAGAGAGGCAGAGACATAGGCAGAGGGAGAAGCAGGCTCCATGCACCGGGAGCCTGACGTGGGATTCGATCCCGGGTCTCCAGGATCGTGCCCTGGGCCAAAGGCAGGTGCTAAACCGCTGCGCCACCCAGGGATCCCTAACGAGAGATCCTGATCCACCACCCAGAGGAACCACTCCTGAGTTCCTGACCCACACCAACTGTGAGAGACAATAAGTGATTATTGTTTCAAGCCACTAAGTTTAGGGTAATTTGTTACACAGCAAATGATAACTAATATAAAAACTATTGAGTTACCAGGATTGAATGGAAGAAATTACAGTCTGTTAAACCCACCGAAACTAGATTCTAATTAATGCTATACTGTTTTGCCCAACACCACAGCAGCAATTTTCAGAAAACTGTTATCTAGAGTTGGCATTGGATTTGCAGTACTAGTAAAGGCCCAGTCTTTGCCTTTACAACACTTGTGGACACACCAAAGGAATAAACCTTCTAAGCATTGCCTCTGAGCATGATCTTACAGAGGTACCGGGTTTCACATTATCTTTACATTCTGTAGATGAATTGGAGTTCCTACAGTTATTGGTTGAAGATTACCAGGGAGGTAGACATCAGCTCCCCAGCACTTCTGGCTTGCTAAGCACATGGCCAGAGTGGGTTCCTTCTTCTAGAGAAAGTCAGCAGGCAAGTGGACACAGGTGCTAGTGGTTGCAAGTTGAACCACTGAACTCCGAAATGGCATGGGTTGGGGGGGGGGACATGGGTGGGGAGGCCAAATGTCCACTTCAGTTACCACATAAAGGCTTTAGCCACAGGAAAAAAGCACAGATCTGAAACCAAGGGGCATAATCAAAGCCCAGCTATCCAAATGGGGGTTCAAGTCAGGGCCAGACTAGTAGCAAAAGCATCCTAGACCTGATGTTAAGTCTGACCTCCCAATTCACTCTGGCTGGGAAGAAAAAGCAGGAGGCTTAGAGACTGAGAATCCCTCTCATGCCCCTCCTCCCTAACCACCAGCATAAGATTCACCAGGCTCACCATGTTGGGACTGTGCTACCATTTTATTTTCTCGCTGTACACTCTCACCTGAAGCAGCTCTTCCTTACTATGGGCTGTCCTATTTAAAGGACAAATTGGTCATTTGGAAAAAAATTCAACCCAGGGCTTTAAAAGAGCCAAAGGATGGCACTCTTCTTAAGGAAGTCAGTGAGTTAACGTAGGGCTTGGCACACAATAGGTACTCACAAATGTTAAGCTGGTTTCCCTCCAGCCTCTGCCACCACTGCCTTGGGACTGCCAGGCAGGAACAGAGTCAGAGAGCTAATCTCTATCTGATCTCCAGGCCTGTTTCTTACCAAAGAAAACACTCAACGCTAGTACTGAGTCCTCCATGTGTAGTGGTACTGCTTTTTCACTGGGAATCCACCTTGGTGGAGTGTTACTCCCGAGGCCTCATTAGCTTGTCACAGGCACATAGGGTAGAGCACGTGGGAAGTTCCAGCAGTGAGAACAAACTAGCACCTGGGGCTCAGATTTGAGGAACCACCTGATTTCCTCAGTGGTTCCATGGTATTTCACACTTGGGTTCCACTAGAAAATAATGTCCCTCCAAAGTCCTCTAGCCTTTGTTCTAATGCACTTGGAGACAGGGACCTAGATAAAGAACAGAGGCAGAAAACTTTTGAGTATCCTTTTTTCTCTCTTGCAAATATTTGCTTCTCTGACTTCAACCTCCAGAGGGCACTGATCCTCAAAAGACTAAACCCAAATACTAAGGCTGGGCCCTACAGAATGTCAGCTGTTGGCCATCCAAGGTGAGGAGATCCTCACCAGTTGTTAATTCTCTGTAAATAATTAATGCTGGTGAAATTGAACCAGAGACATCATCAGCACTTATAAATGGGATATCTTCCCCCTGATAATATAAGGAAGCCCCAAGCCCATGGTTTCTGCTGCTCTTGACATCCTTTTACAGAGCTTCCCTCACCTCCCCACTATTAGCTCCATGTATCTAGTAGGCTTTTTCTGGAAAAACTCACATTTCTTGGTCATGCTTACTCTGAGGAACATCTGAAATTGAAAGAAACCTGGTAGCCCAGGAAGCCAGTCCAGAGATTCTCAGAAGGCAGCTGTGATGCTTCCGAACTATGTGTTAACAAATGAAGATGGAGGTTTTAAAGTTTAATAGACCTGGTTTCAGACCCTAACTCTGCCTCTTGCTGGCTATATGACTTTGGATAAGCTATACAACCATGGGGCACCTGGGTGGCTTAGCGGTTGAGCAACTGCCTTTAGCTCAGGGCATGATCCTAGGGTCTCAGGATCAAGTCCCACATCAGGCTCCCCACAGGGAGCCTGCTTCTCCCTCTGCCTATGTCTCTGCCTCTCTCTTTGTCTCTCATGAATAAATAAAATCTTGTTTTTTTTTTTTTAAAAAGCTATACAACCACATCTCAGCCTTACTTGTAAATAGAAATGATAATTAGGGATCCCTGGGTGGCCCAGCGGTTTGGCGCCTGCCTTTGACCCAGAGCGCGATCCTGGAGACACTGGATCGAATCCCACATCGGGCTCCCCGTGCATGGAGCCTGCTTCTCCCTCTGCCTATGTCTCTGCCTCTCTCTCTTTCTCTCTCTGTGACTATCATAAATAAATAAAAATTAAAAAAATAAAAAAAAAAAAAGAAATGATAATTAATCTCATAATAGTTTGGCATGGAACAAATTCATTTGGACATATGCAACACTAACACTGTACCTGGCATGAAATAAGTACTTTGTATTAGTTCCTTCTTTGCCATCCTTTTCTCTACCTTTGATAACACCACACAGGATCAGTGGATTCCTGCAAGTTTTCCTACAGAAGCTTCAGTCACTTACTTGAACCCAATCTTTGCCCCGTTTTTCATGAGCCTGGCATCCCCCAAACAACAAGGAAGGGTGAAGGCCATGTGAGAGTCAGAAGGCCAGCTAAATCTGGAGGCCCTGGGGCTGTCTTCATTTTTGTACCCTGATTCTTCTGGAGTTGGGTACACACACTCCGGCATTGGCGGAGTCCTCAGGACATATCTTCAGTGAATGATATTGAAAATTTATTTAGCAGAAAATTCTCCTATAATGTGAGGCGCCCTATTCCTTCATCCCCACCTCAAGTGCCTTATATATTTCAAAGGTGATACCAAAGTCAAATTCTGTGATGAGTAGAGAAAGTACAGAAACAAATCTTGAGTAAATATACCTCCCTTGTGTCCTGGATATTACCCAACGAGTCACTGGGCTGCTGCCATGGAACAGGCCCAGTTTAAATCCTGAGATGGCTGGGCCCTCATCCTCAAAGATCTTTGTCTACCAAGGGAGACAAGTAATAAACAAGCAATGACAACATCATGTAATAAGCTCTGCATTTGGAGCCAAGTACCACATGTCTAGGCCTGATGTGGCAAGAGATGGGGATCTGGGCTGTATCGAGGACGATCCACATCCTTCACCACTTGCCATCCCATCTTTGGTCACCAAGATGACCTGTCTGGGCTGAACTTTCTTTGAGCTCTCAGTTCCTATCCTATCATGGGACTTCTGTGCCTCAGCTTATTTGTCTTGAATAAGGACCAGGAATTAGAATACTGTAGGGATGGCTCTAACCAGGGCCTAAACCGAGGGGAAATGTGAAGAAAATTAGATTTTTAAAATGTTTTTAAATGCTTTTAGAATTTATCATGAGGCTCTCAATTACAAAACTGAGCTATCCTAAAAACAAACAGGGGTGCACCCCTGGGTAGCTCAGTCAGTTAAGCATCTGCCTTTGGCTCAGGTGATGATCCCAGGGTCCTGGGATTGAGCCCTGCATGAGACTCTCTGCTCAGTGGGGAGTCTGCTTCTCTCTCTCCCTCTGCCTCTCCTGCCGGCTCGTGTGCTTGCTCTCTCTCTCTCTCTCTCTTTCTTTCTCTCCCTCTCTCAAGTAAATAAATAAAATCTCCAAACAAACAAAACACTGGCATTTAATAACCATCCTGGTTTTTCTGAGACTGTCCCAGTTCTCGCACTGAAAGTTCCATGTCCTAGGAAACCCTTCAGTCAGGACATGAAGGAGCAGCTGGTCACAGTTCCTGTCCCGAGTCCCTCTCTATCCAGCTCTCTCGGCCTCCAGATTTGTGCTTCCCTGCTCTTCCCACTCCTTCAAGGCTTGGAGATGTTAATGGTTACCCCCTTGACCACTCTCAGGGCTCTATGCCATCATTTGGAATTTCCCAAAAGCTTGACCACACGTTTGTACATTGTACACACACTGAATGTGTTTTTGTTTACTGCTAGAATGCTGACAAATATAAACATCAGGAGAACAACTAGCTCAGTGATTTCTAAACACAAGTTTGGGCACAGTTCTGAACTGGCCACATCAGCATCACTTAGGAAGCTTTAGAGAGTATAGATTCCTGGACCTCACACCTGGACTACTAATTCAGAGGAGCCCTGGGTGAGGCCTCACCCTGTATTTCTAGTAGCTTCCCTGCCAATCCTGCCACTGTAGCCAGATCTGGGAAGAGTTCACTTCCGAGGCCCTGATACAGCTGGACCCTTTCTCTTCATCAGTATTTTGTTGTTGTTGTTGTTGTTGTTGTTGTTGTTGTTGTTGTTCTGGCATCACATTTCACTCCCTTTGATTTCATTTTGGTTAGAAACAAAAGAATACAGCACATACAGAAACTATGCTTGTCCTCCAGAAAGGTGATCTCCCGTTAGGGTGGGAATTTTAGTCCACTTCTTTCAGGTCTAGAACCTGCCTGGCACATAGTTGGCACTTAATCAGTATTTGTTACATAAAGGTTAAATGAATAATTAATTGCGCACATTTGCAGAACTTCCCAGGGCTTAGATTAGTTCAAGTTGACAACCTCTAGAGGGATATGACCTAAGCTCCATATTTGAGAAAGATCCAAATGAACAAAAAGTGATCTTGAGAAAGATGAACTTGACAACAAAGCTGAGTAAGTCACTAATATAGGTATAATTTCAAACTAGCCACTTTCCTAGAACTTTACCCCATCTGTCCTTGGAATCCAGTACATTCCACTAGACAGGATGATTTAGCTAAAAGCCAGGTAGCTACTATGTATTTGGGAAGGTACTTTTGAGGTGAAACCCCAATTTTACTTTCTCCTATCTACACTATTACACATATTCAGAGGACTCATAGCACCATGTTTAACACAGAAATTGCCATACAATCTCAAATTGAGTATTCAAAATAATTCCTGAGCAGAATAAAAACCCAGAGCCAGGCACATCCTTTCCACTCCTTACCTAGTCCTCTACCTATTTCTAATGACCCAAGGAGACTTGGCCTTCCTCTTCCCCCTTGCCCCACTTTCCCTATCTTTTTGTACTGCTAAATATATATATATATATCTTGGCTTACATTTTTCTGACAGGATATATCAGCAAATTGCTAGCTAACTGACCTCTTTTCATGCCAAGACTAAATGTGCTTGAATAAACTTGGTTGGAAAGCATTCTAGAATAAGAAACACACTTCTCCAACTCTTTAAATGGATTATACTGCTCATACTCTTTTTTGAGGATCATCTTTTCTAAATGACCCATGGTCCTCATGATGAAAATCAATTATTGATTTTAAGGTATTTAAAACCCATTGGCTGCCTAGGAGCCAAAAAGTGGTATAGAGCTCCTTGATCTTTTTATAACTGGCCTCAGCCTGATGCATTGGGTCAGTCTGTTGTTTGCTTTTAACAGCTTCTCTGTCATCTCCGTTGCTGATTATGGCTTGCTGTTGTCAGGATGCTTGCTCCTAAGGTGAAGCTCCAAAAAAGAGCTCTCCGGGCAGGTGAGGGGTCACTCGGGGCTTTTAGACAAACGTGTATTTCTGCTCTGAGTTATGTAGGAGCTGATCTGAGAGGCATCTTCACGATTTGAGAGATGTTGTGAAACGAGAAAAGCTCTAGGAGTTAGCAATAAACTGACAATTCATCAGACTTCTAAAAATATTTTTAAAGATTTGAAGCAAAGATTAAGAAATTTGTGCTATTTAACTTAGAAAATAAGTCTGATGAATGATTAGATCTTGCTTTTCAAATGTTTGTTACTTTTCGGAGCATATGCAATGCTAATTAGAGAAAAGGAGGCAGAATGGAGAAAAAGAGAAAGAAAGAAAGAAAGAAAGAAAGAAAGAAAGAAAGAAAGAAAGAAAGAAAATGACTGTGAAGGGTGCTGGAAATGTCTTTCTAAAGGGAGTTACCAAACCAGTTGGCCTTGCAGTCCCTACACCAAGCATGGCTTCCCTAAATCTATGGGAACCCTGACCAAGGAACAATGTGGGGCAGGGGGAGGGAGGCAGAAAAGGAGGGATGGACACTATGGTTCTCCAATTTCCTTCTAACCTCAGAATTCGGAAAGATCATTTCTCCATGGTTCTCCTATGACAATATACATTTTAAGGTATATTGTCTATGGGTATTTTTAAGGTATATTGTCTATGGGTTTAAAACCATGCCTAATCTCCTTGGTTTTTGTTGGAATATTGCAGAAAATAAGATAAAATAAATCCCTTCAACAACAAAAAAAAGAAAGAAAGAAAGAAAGAAAGAAAGAAAAGAAAAGAAAAGAAAAGAAAAAGAGAAGTAAACAGGAGAAATGGAACTCAGAACTTTTTAAATATGGTATTATTTCTGATCTTTGGAAGTACATGTGCCCCAAAACATCCTAACTCACCCCAGTGCCAGTCTTTAGCAGCATCTGAGACACTCCTCTGCATTACTTTATGGAGCAGTCTGAAGTACTAGGTCAGGGACCATGTGGAAAAGCAGAGGTTAGCCTATACCCAGTATCTTCCTTAAGATACCAAATGCATATATTTGCATATGAAGAAGCATCAATGTTGTACTTCCCCCTTTGCAACATGGGTCTGTTATTCTCCAATTTCATGTTTAGGTCTCAAGAACCAAAATTTGAGCAGTGGAGCATGGAATGCCTGTCCCTTGGCCACCTGGAATTAGTCAAGGAAGGCATTTGCTGTTCAAGAAAAAATATCCTCCCATAATTACCAGAAGGCCTTGCTTACCCTGTAAGGCCCTCCCTGAACTTAGTCAACACGCTACCAAGTTCTAGAGGAGGAGTCATCAAACAAATGATTCAAAACATTTTCATTCAAAAATAATAATAAAACTGACAATGCCTTCCTTTCATGCCACAGCAGGAAAACTTCCATGACCAGGGAAAAAGCCTGCCTGTTACCTGCATGAATTGGCAAATGGGGCCCACTGCCACAGAAGAAGTTTGTCTGTGGTGCCTCAGTGGCTGAGAAAGAGCAAATATATTCTTAGAGCAACTGTTTGATTTAATTGCCCAGAAGTCAATCTAGCCAAAACTGCTCACATTCAGCAATTTTTGTTGATTATAGTTCTCCAAGTAAACATCAGGTGACAGAGGAAAACGGGGAAGGAAACCAGTTTTGAGGCCAAAGAGGGCAAAACAACATGAAGAGAATCAGTTCACCTGTCCATTCTCACAAATCTACCCGTTTCAGACTGACCTGCCCATTTGCTGTGAGCTTCAGTTAGAACATATAAATCGTGGAACTTTGGCACTTCAAGGAGTTTTAGAGACCATATAATCTACCTCTCTCACTCTAGAGATGAAATAGACTCATGGTCTATTTCTTCTCAATGTCTGCAAAGTGATTTGCTGAGTGTCTTAGAAATTGAGCACAGTGGGGGAAGGGAGGCTCAATCGGTTTAACATGCGACTCTCATTTTTGGCTCAGGTCATGTTCTCAGGGTCGTGATCTCCTGATCTCAGGATCAGCCTCACATGAGGCTCTGTGCTCAGCCCAGAGTCTGCTTAAACTCTCTCTCTCCCTCTGCCCCCCTTCAAATAAAATAAATCGAAAGAAAGAAAGAAAGAAAGAAAGAAAGAAAGAAAGAAAGAAAGAAAGAAAGAAAGAAAGAAACTGAGTACTCTGGTCTCCCGTTAATCCAGTACTTTTTCCATGTATCATTCAAGGAGCTTTCCTGGCCTAGTGGTCCAAATAGTGGAGCACAGGCTTTAGGTGAGATCTGCTTCTGGAAAGGAAGGGAGCACAATGGAAAGCCAGCCTTTATACAGAGCTCCCAAGGAAGACTCATAGTCATTCTTTTCTCATGAAAGTCCCCAGTACCTCTAGAGACCACATTTTTCTCCTCTAAGAGGCCCAGCAGAATGTTGAAATATATGTTAGGGGAAACTAAATGGCCATCCTTTTGATAGCAGCTCAGATTTCCAGTCCTCCAAGGACAACACACTTGCCAGCCCTTGAGATACTGGTCCCCAACACTTTCACACAGCCCATGGCAGCCTTTGAAAGAGCCAGCACCTTAGGGGTCACGGCCATCCTAGCTGGGGCAGGAGCAGAAGCCAAGACACCGTTGATCTTTGGCCTCCAGAAGCACCCCTATGTACTGGGGGAATAGGAGCAGATTAGTGTACAACGACAGTGAAACAGGAGCTGCCTGTTGCCCCTTTTGTTAGTGTTGCTGTTGTCTCTGGGCCATGAACAGCTCAGGGTTTCAACCCACTGTTCCCCATGATGGGCTTCCTCTGCAGGTCTCCAGCTACAGTTCTGTGTCTCAAGGGCTCAGCTGAAGGTCTCCACTGGAGGTCCTCTATCACCTCATTCCCACCAAACCTGACAGGGAACTCACTCTTCCCCTGCTCCCTTCCCTTTCTGAAGAAGAACCTCTCCATTTCTGTTGCTTTTTTTTTTAACATTTTATTTTTTTATGTTTTTTTTTTTTATTGGAGTTCAATTTGCCAACATATAGCATAACACCCAGTGCTCCATTTCTGTTATAAAACACCACCTGGGGGCACCTGGGTGACTCCATTGGTTAAGCATCTACCTTTGGCTCTGGTCTAGATCCCACGGTTCTTCGATCCAACCCCACATCAGACTCCCTGCTCAGCGGGGAGCCTGCTTCTCCCTCTACCTCTGCCTGCTGCTCCTCCAGCTTGTGCTCTCTCTCCCTCTTTTTTTTCTCTCCCTCTTTCTGTCAAATAAATAAATAAATAAAATCTAATAAATAAATAAATAAAACACCATCCTCCCAGCTACACCCCTGAGTTACTTTTTAATCCAGTTGCCCTTTCCCACTCATTCCCACCTGGCATATCAAGTAGTCCCCAAGTCTTAGCAAGGCTCCTGTGTATGTGTAAAGCCTTTCTTGTATTGCCCTATCATTTGGTCCACAGCTCTTGAAGAACAAATCACTACCTCCACATGCTCCACACTGCGTGCTCATTGCACGAGAGACAATAAATCTCTGTTCATTGAAGCCACCCAGTCTGTAGTATTTGTTATGGCAGCCTGGGCAAAGTCATCCACCGCCTGTCCCTCCCCACACAGCTCCAGGGTGTACTTTGGCATTTCAGGCCTCGGGGCCTTGGCACTGAGTTTTTTGCACCCCACCCTCTTTGTCTGATTTGGTAAACTCTTAATCGTTCCAGATTTAGCTTAATTGTTCCTTCTTCCGTGACTCGTTCATAAAGCCATCTCATCCCAGGCCCAAACTAATCTCTTCCTCCTCGATCCTGGCCAACCAGGACTCACACGTTCCTCTCATAGCTTACAGCACGTGGAGCTGCAACCACCTGCCAGCTCCACATTTGCTTTTAGACTGTTCTCAAACTTTGCTATATGGTAGAGTCATTTCGAGTGATTTTTTAAAATACTGGTCAGAGAAAGATAAATACTGTAGGATTTCACCTATATGTGGAATTTAAGAAACAAAACCAATGAGCAAAGGGAAGAGAGTGACAAGCCAAGAAACAGACTCTTAACTATAGAGAATAAACTGATGGTTACCAGAGGGGAGATGGGTGGGGGGATTGGGGAAACAGGTGATGGGGATGAAGGAGTGCACTTGCTGTGATGAGCACCAGGTGATGTATAAAGTATTGAAACTAATAAAACACTGTATGTTAACTATACTCAAGATAAAAAATTTAGTAAAAAAAAATAATACTGATGCTCAGACTCTACCCCGGAGATTCTGATCAAGTGGTCTGGGGAGTAGCTCTGGCATCAGTGTTTTTCAAAAGGCCCGGGTGATTCTAACCTGCTGCTAGGATGTTACATGCTATATTAAACCATGCATCCGATGGATTGGGTTTCCGCCTTCTTCTTTGATCTGCTGTTACCTTAAACAGTGGCTAGTTTCAAGTGAGCACTTCCTAAATGTTCCTTGAATTGGGTGAAGGAGCCCAGACCCCCTGGAAATCCTCTTCTTTTCTCATTTCTCTTCATTTAACATCTTCTCCTCTCCTCAAGAAAACACACAAAAAACACAAAACAACCCATATGTGAAACAGATCTTCTATAAAATATCAATTTGAGATTTAGAGAATGAGATCATCTGAAATCAGCAGAGGCTGGGGGTGGTGGGGATGACATACAAGTATGATAATAGTAATTTAAAATAAGCAGCTCCTGTTCAATATCCATTTCCCCGCCGTCTAATATTTAAAGCAACCTCTTTTCTCATTCTGAACACAGAACGTGGGAAACTATCTCATCACCCCAGCACTTGTACTCCCACTCCATGCCTTTTCCCTTGAGGGATTTCAGGAAGGAAATGCAATGCTATATTTATGCTTTTCTAACGCCCTTAACCAATCATCCCTTAGTGACCATGGACTATGGAAAGATCTGGGACCCCTGGTTTCCCTGTTGGCATCCTCAGTTAGATTTCATATATTCCCTGTCCTCACAAATCTTTCTCCCTTCCTTCTCCCTCTAAAACTCTAAGAGGAAAGTGACTGGTAAAGAGCCATTTGCTTTCATTTCTTCTAAAGATAAAATCAATACATGTTCCATATACAAAGTTTAGAATATACCAAAAAAAAAAAAGGACCATACATAGCTATGTAAGGAAAATGTTTCCATAAATGCATATACAATGTATCATGAGTAGGTGGGTATGAAAGAGAGAAAGAGAGATAGGACGGGGTGGGGGGAGAAGGAAGGAGGGTGAGATGGAGAGAGCAAGGGAAGAAGGAGGGAGGGAGGGAAAGAGAGAGAGAATATATATTGACTGTCTCATGGTGAAGAGATCTGTTCACACTGTACTAACTTGTTTCTTTATATACTCAGAATACTGAGACTCAATTTGACAATGCATTAGGCTGAGGATGTTCCTGAAGATTCCAAAAAGAGGATGCAAGAGAATCCTCATCTTGCTCGCCCACAGCTCTCACCATCTTTATGCGTGTCTCCTCCCTCTCAACACCCTGCCCAACTTCATGTCCCTTGGCACCAGCCTCCCCACACCCAGATCTTTCTCCCAGTCTCTATGTTTCCTTCTTTAGGGAGAGCAGTGTAGCAATATAGCTTAATTTTCATTCATTCTGAGGGGATAGGCAGGCTTAGCTCAGAATCTGAGACTTTGGGCCTGTTAGGACAGAGTCTGTAGGAGGACGGAACAGGTTCTGTAGAATCAGAGCAGGAATCAACTTCCCCCAACAACACCCCACCCTACACACCCATAACCATAGAAACACCCCTTATCGGCCTTCTAGAAGTATCAAAAGGGCTTGAATTATCCTAGTGCTAACTGAAGAACATTCAAAGGGACAGCAAAAGGAAGTTTTGCAAATCACAAAACTTTCCACGAGGGATTTGTTCTTGGAAAATACTGTAGTATGGTAGTCAAATGCCTTGTCTTTGGAGCCAGACAGGCATGGGATTGAGTTCTACTAGCTGAGTGACCAGGGGCAAGTTACTCTGTCTCTTGAAACCTCAGCTTATCATCTGAAAAATAGGAAGAATAATAGTAGCCTCCTCAGAGCATTGTGATGAGAAGTAGATTAGATAATATATGAAAAATACTTAGCACAATATCCAATGTATGAACAGTGCTCAAGAAATGCTGTTATGAAGACTGTCCTCTGGCTGACTCATGCACTGGGAGTGTTGTTATTGTAATTTCCTGAAAAGTTTTTTTAAGCATCATTATTAACAGCCCTGGAAATTTTTAGGCATTTAATAAATGATAGCAGCAAAGTTCTAGTTTGGGGATTACTTTGGCTCATAGAGCATCTTTGAAACTTGTCTGATTGAACCTATGAGAAGAAATAAATTTTATAAGGAAACGCATCATATACACCCATGCATGTGCATGTATGTTTATAACTAAAGAAAAAGAAAGTCCATAAAGTAATGCTCAACCTTCTGATGTGACATTTGATTATTTTCTACTGTATTTTTAAAACGGTGGACATAATCAACTTAATTAAATTTTGCAACCCACTAAAAAGTTGAGACCTACAGTTTGAAACCCATGCTTCATGGGGCCATCAAATGGAATGTCCTGAGGCATAGATGTCTCTTATCTCCAATACAATGATTCTTTACAATTTTGAACTCTGTAATATCTTCCATTATTATTTGCTCTATGTTTCTATGTCTTGCCCCCTTAGTATATCTTCTGAAGTTAAAATAAAGTCGTAGGCTTTTTTAGAATCTTGCACAATCTTCTATTACAGTCATGGAAACAAAAGACCTCTCAGAAATTGTCTTTCAGGAGTAATTGAATTTATATTTGCAAAAAATTCAAGAAACCGGTCTCTCTTTCATAGGAAATTTCTTAACACAAATTATAGAAGATAATCAGGTGCCAAAATTGTCTATCTAAAAAGGTCTACACCAGGATGTAAAGGAAAGACACTGAGGAAAGTATATAAGAAAAAGCCAGCCGGTCCTCCTAGTTTCTATCTCTCCATCTACCCCCACACCATGTTGTTAATGACAATTATTAAAGGGCTGGATGTTGATGACTTCTCATCAAGTAGGTTATGGTGTTCTCTCCTATCTTAACTCTTCTCCTTCTAACTGTACCCTTTCAGACCTTCTAAATTGTGATTCCCTTTGTCACTGACGGAAACACGACCAGTATCCACTGGTTTTGCCTCGGTGACGGGATCAGACCTGTCAGACTGAGAAGTTCCCAGGCAGACACTTCAAGACCGATGCACCCTCTGGCTCCTGGACTCCACCTGCATTCCAGAACCATGCATGTGCTTTCAGCACCTTTGACTGCCCACAGTCCCAAGCCAGAGGAGACCAGCTTGCAGAATTTTGAATTCCAGGACCTCATTTTCTTTCTATTTCACACACATGTTCTAATCTTAGTCCCATAACCTATTGACCTTTGCCTCCATTGGAATGTCTAAACCAGCTATACATGCTCAGCCAGGTTAGAATAGCTGCTTGAATCTCAAGTAAAGTTTCAAGTTTTTACATTTTTACTTGAGTCTTTATGCTTCAAACATTATATCTTAGGTAAATACTACAGAAAAAAAAATCACTAAATAGTAGTATGGTATTGACTCCCTGCGTCTCTTTCTTTCTTTTTACACTATTCTTTCTTTCTTCCTTTCTTTTCCTTTCTTTCTTTCTTTCTTTCTTTCTTTCGTTCTTTCTTTCTTTCTTTCTTTCTTTCCTTTCTTTCTTCTTTCTTTTCTTTCTTTTTTCTTGTAATTTGCTGAATTTCTTCCCTTTTCTTCAATGTATTTTGAGGTGAGGGATATAAAAAAAATTACTTAAGAAAAAATTATACTATTATCTCCCTTAAAATGTCCATGATCCTGTGCAGGAGAATTCATCATAGTCGGTGTGTTCATAGTTCAGCGTCAAAGGCAAGGTCAGGAAAACAGGACAATATTATGTAAAGTAATTACTAAAGGGAAGACGATCTGGGTTCAGGTCTTCTTCCCTTTGTTAATCTGTGGCTGTGTGGCTCTAGAAAGGTGCCTTGCCCTACCTAAGCCTCAGCTTTTCTATCAGGAAAATGAAGCTAGTAAAAGTATATAACACTCACTGGATCCAGGCAAGTACACAATAAATAGTAGTAGTAGTGGTAATGTTGTTGTTATGATTGTTGCCATAAAATTTCTCCTCCACCAGAGCCCTTACAGAAAAAAAACGTTTGGAGGTGATGAAAATGCTTTTTATCTTGATTGTGGTGATGGTTTCATAGGTGTATGTGTGTGTTGAAACCCATAAAACCGTATACATTAAATATGTGTAGTTTTTAAAGTGTCAATTATATTTCAATAAAACTGCTAAAAAAAAGTTGGACTGGCATGCATGGGAATATGGAGGAGGCACCAATAGTATCTGCCTCCATTAGAAACTAAACAATGCTATTAATAAATGTTTAAAAAGAATTTCTAACTAAACAGTAGAAACAGAAAAAAAAACCCACACAAACAAAACAAGCAAACAAACAAAAAAAAAAAAAAAACAAGCAAACAAAAAACTTATAAAAGCCAAAGGCCATAATCTTGGATAAAAAGAGGATTCCAGCAGCCTAACAGAGGCAAAACTTCATTTCTAGTCCTATCAAGAATTTCCCACCGATGAGCAAATAGCCATGCGGCCAGAAGCTATGGGAAAGACCTCCAAGATGATATGACCAAGTGAATGTTCCCTAATGGATCTTCCAAACCTTCAGATGTGACTGGCCTCCTGCTCCATAGAGACTCCTCAGGGCCAAGGGGTCCTAGGAGTTCACCGGCTCTTCCTGACAATCTCTGAAAAGCACATTGTCAGTGATGGAGTGAGGCTGAGCGAGAGAGCTTTCCTGAAGATTCTGCACGTCAGTTTGGGAGAGGTTCCCACAACATGGTTATCAGAAGCAGATAATCTGAGGCAAGATGAGGACAGGCTACAGCTTGTATTTCATAATATTACCCAGATTTCCCCAGACTCCACAACTTTGACCTATGTCCTAGAACCACAAGCTGAGAGAACAAGGGGTCACATGTGTCCCCAGCTTCCAGAGTTTCCTGCCAAGCTTCCTAGTGGCTGGGAACTCTTTGCAGACCCTTAAGGAGGTGTGAAAGCTGACCCCAAGTTCAACGGGTCTATTAAAAAAACAACTTTCTGGCTGGGATGTTCAAAATAGAGCACCTATAATGGGGAGGAAGAGACCTTTGGATGTCCCTGAGGCCAGCTCCCTACTCTTCTAAATGCTCTGCACTGTAGCTCAGCCTTTAAAGGGAGCAATAAAGTAAATGTTGACCTCTAGCTACTCCCTCAACCCACAGGATTAGTCCAGGAAAATTTTTCACAATATAGATGTTAGAAACTGATTGTCTAATCCTTGATCTGAAGAAATGAACCTGCAGACTCATGTCATAAATTCTTCTGCATTTCTTAATCCCCAACATTTTAGCCCTGAGCCCTGGAGACCCAGGAAGCTAAGAACAGCAAAACAAGACATTTTGCCTCTTGTTGAATTCCCATCTCCTACAATTTCCTGTCAGATCTGTAACTTTCTCTATGTCATGGCTTCACAAGGCACACAGCCACATCTCTTAGGCTCAGAAGGACTCTAGGGATGATCTGCTGCCTCTTAGGAGCTATACTCAAGTCATGAGATACACTTAGGGCTTTATGATTTTGACTTCCCTTAAACACCTTCCATATATAACAGGGTTGGACATACTGATGCAGTCAGAAAGTGGGAGCTGCTTCCCAATTTTTCCCCTGCCTCAGTCCCAATGTGCAGAAGCTCTGATTCATACTTAACGGAGCCTTTGATAACACATATACCATTGCCTCAGGTTTCTGGTCAATGTCCCTGGGCTCGGCCAGGCCATTGTGTGATGGACAAAATCTGGCTGCATCTCAGGACTCAGGAGCTTCAGGAGATCTAAGAGATGAAGAAGAAGATGAGTTAAAGGTGACTCTGTGGTTTGGAGCCTGGTCTCTGATAGAATAAGCAAGTTAACAAGTTCAAGAACATTGAGGTTGTGGGGACAACAAAAGAGCAGATTTATGGGTGACTCTGGCATGGAGTCATTTTAGAGGGCATTTTGACCTCCACTCTGAATCCAGAAAGGATGAATCTCATTATATAAAAAAGACTATTTCTGAAGGCTTAAGGTGGCAGGGATTACTCTGCCATGGAAGCAACTGTTTGTCACAGGAAGTAGCTAGAATCAGAAGGAGATATTACAAGACAACTTTCAAACTTACTTGACATTTATACATAAAATAATAACCTTTCATTTCCAGTACAATATCCCAAGAAAAGGAAGATTGTAGGAGAGATTATAGGGGAGCTAATGATGCCCCCATCCCAAAGTCAACCCTGAATTCTTAGCTAATCTTAGTATTCAATAGTTCTCATCTCCGAAAAGCCTGTTTTATTCTTTTAGCAGAACAGCCCCAGCTCCATCAAATATTCTCCATACATGATTGTTTCTAGAACACTCAACACTCATTCACCTCTGAATACATTTTAGTCAATGTGCCTCAGAAAATTACAGCATCTAGAATTTTAGTAAGACTTCTAAATGCAATATGATCTAGAAAAATTAAGAGATCTATTACCCATTGTGTACTCATCAGTTTCCCTTAACACAACCTAATGTCACACTGGATTTTTAGCAGTCATGTGGTTTGTTTTGTTTTGTTTTTGTCTAACTAAAGGTAAAAATCTACCCCTGTTAAATTATATAGATTTTAGACGCTTGCCAATTTAACTCTGGATTCGGTCTTCTCATTAACTATCTTCCCCTACTTTATGTCATTCTCAAACTAATAATCAGGCCACTTAAGATTTTTCTCAAATATTTGATAAAAATGTTGAATTGGGAGAGAGGGAAACCAAAATCACTGTGGCTTTTCAACTGTTTTCTTTGGGATCATATTATGTTTTTTAAAGATTTTATTTATTTATTTGAGAAAGAGAGAGAGCAGAGGAAGAGGGAGAAGCCCAATGAAGGCCTTGATTCCAAGGCCCCAGGATCATGACCCTAGCTGAAGGCAGTTGCTCAACCAACTGAGCTACCCAGGTGCCCCTTCAGGATCATATTACTAATGTATTCTTCACTTACTTACAAAATAAACCTTTACATTATATAAGTAATTGAAAATTGTATAAGCTATTTTTATACTGCCTGTTTGAGGAACTTCACTGGCTTAAGGAAATAAGTAGCTGTTCCATTATAAGAAAAAAAATATGTTGTTAAATTGGAATACAGAAAATATTCAACTTGAGGCTCTCATCTGAGTTCATGATATAATGACTTTCTAGCTCTAGATCAAAGATTGAGGCTAAAGAGCATTGAGAATCTATAACATGGATGTTGACAATGGCTGGAAGAGGTCACTACTCAAACCTCAGCAGAGTGGTGACAATCACTCTGGATAATCACTAAATGACATTCCTGAATGTTTTATGGTTTTATAGGCACATTAATCACCCTAGGGCTTGACATAAATAGAGTAATAAAAAGAAGCCATTTAAAATATCATTTCCCTCTCAAAATGATGTTCCTCACTGAGCTCAAGTCAAGGAATTTGAGTAGCTATGGGACATATTTTGGTATAATTATAAAGGGGGCAGAGGGAAATTTTTGTAAGTTGAGATTACCTAATAAAGGTTTCTGAGTGAATTAAGTTGAGTTTCTTTCCAACTATGGATTCCTGAAGGATCATCACAGTTCCTCAGTGCAACAATCTCCAGCCTAACCCATACCCTTACCTCCTCTAGTCCTCCTAGACAAAAACATGCTTGTCTGCAATCACAAGATTTGAGTTTCTAAGTGTATTCCAGCCCTGCTATGGCTTTTCCAGGCCAGTGGCCTTACAAGAAGGTCCTCTCACTGTCAGGGCATCAGAAGCCATCTGCCCTGAAAATATCAGCAAGAAGGCTGGAAACAGGCACAGAAAGATGCAGAGGGCTGGATGGGGAGCCCATTGCAAGGCATTGACTCTCTCCTCCCTTCTGGCTCCTCTGGCCTGAGTGTGGCAGGAATGCTTCAGATCCATGCACAGAAGCCTCTCACTAGGGGAACCAAACACCCCAATTTGCCAGGGACTAAGAAGTCACCCAGGACATGAGACTAACACTGGGGACATCCCAGGCAAACAGGATGAGTTGGTCACTCTACCTCATATGTACAACTGACAGTAAGACTGTAAAAGCTCATTGAAGTCACAAAATCCCTTCTCTTAATTCCCCCTGAAATCCCAACTATTATGGAAAATAAAAAAAAGAAAGATCTGTGCTTAATGTTGTCAAAGCCCACCACTGTGAATTTCACGCCTCCTGGTGGAGTCCTGAGGGTGTGCAGGCTGGGTGGTTTATTGTGGGCTCTTATCTACTGTGTTATTCATATAACACAGTGGGTGGGAACATAGACTCTTGCCTCAGGCTGCATGAGTCCAAATACCATGGAGAATTTTTCCTCTCCTGTCCATTTTTTTTTAGTCTTTTTATTTATAAAAGGTAACAGTGACCAAATCCTAATCTATCCAATCAAGTGTCTCCATGGTCTACTTGTTTCATGACTGTATCACACTTCATAGTAGGTTGAGGTCTTAAGGGGAGCCCCTGAAGAATACTGCAAATTACGTGTATGTTTCAAAAGAAAATGTAAGTTGAACCCAAGTGGGGTCAATTCTCAGCCACCTTAGAAGTAACACAGAAGTATACTCTGCATCAGGTGACCCAGTCCACCACTCTTAGCTGATGGGCTCTTAGTTGATGCCCAGGAGCACTGGGCTCAAGGGCAATGGATGCATACTGTCTCCGGTGAATATGCCATGAACAGCACAAAAATATGAACAAGTAGGGCTCTTATATATGTGAGCTTGAAAACATCAAGAGAATGTACAGTTACCCATAGGAGCTTAAGCTAAAATGTCTTGATATTGAAAGGGAGGCAAGAGAAGGCATGAGTAAATGAAATTGAGGGAGCAGGAGCATGAGAAAGGAGGGAAAAGAATAGCGATGGGCAGGTGCTACGGGAAAGAGAATATGTAGTCCGTGAAAGTGAGCCAGGGAGAATTACACAGGTCAAGTTCAGGGCACTGTAGCTATAAAATAAAGCTGCCTTTTCTGAGATAACCTGAGGAATCTTTATTCTCTGCAACCACAGAGCCGAAAGGGGCAAAGAGAGAGTGGGGGGAGGGAGGTGGGAGGAGATGGGGTAACTGGGGGATGGGCATTAAGGAGGGCACTTGATGGAATGAGCACTGGGTGTTATATGCAACTGATGAATCACTAAATTATATTCCTGAAACTAATAATATATACCATGTGTTAACTAACTTGAATATAAATTTTTAAAAAGAGAGAAAGCGGGCGGTGGAATTATTTACCTTGATCAATGGTTCTCACAGTGTGTTCTGGAAATCCCTAGAGTCTGAAGACCTTTTTGGAATGTCTTGGGGTCGAAACTACTTAAAGGAGAGAGGATAAAGATGAGGAAGAAGAAGAAGAGGAAGAAAAGGAACATGAAGGGGAAAAAGGGGAGGAAGAGGAGGAGAAAGCATCCTTTTCTCTTTCCGCTTGCATTCTCACACATGTGTACAGAGTATGAAAAGCTTACTGATACAGTTAAAATTTCACATTGCAGCTCATCTTTAAGAATCAGACACCTGTCAAATTTTGCTATATTATTAAAAAAGAATATCCATAATTGCCTGAAAGGCTGTTAAAATACTCCCCTTCTCTAACCAATATATGTGTAACAAGCTAGATTCTCAACAAAACGATCCATGACAACAGACTGAATAAGAAATCCAGCCATTTACTAAAACACCAAACATTTGCAAAAATGTTAAATAATAGCTTTCTTCTTAATATTTTTTTGTTTTGGAAAATGTAAGTATTATTCATTAGAAAGGATGTTATGCTATCAAGACATAGTTTTTTATTAATTTGAAATGAATTAATACACGCATAACACACATAATAAATACATACATACATTTAAGTGTTTCTAGCTTCAGCCCATGTAAACAAAAGCTTCATGAGGTCCCCAATGATTTTTTTCAGAGTGTATAAGGGTCCTGAAACTTAGAAGTTTAAAAATCACTGTTCTAGTGATTTTAATGCCCCTTTATCATTTTGCTTTTCATCCAACCTGCTGCATACACTGGCCACAAACCCCCAGGATACTGCTATAAGCCACCACTGTAAGCCACTGCACTCTCAAGTCACACTAAGATGGGAAGCAAAAGCTAGTATGCCTGGCACACTATGAGGCCTCTCTGCACCACCTAACCTGCAGGCACTGTTTTTAATTCACCCTTTAATTATAGCCTTAAGTTATCACTCCCCAGCTGTTTTCATTTAGCAGGAGCTTGTTGACAAATTCAAATGAACTCACTTCATAAGTATTATTCATGGAGATTGCTTCATATTGAAATATCCTCCCTCCTGTTAAATTATTTATTTGGCTTCAAAGTTATGCTGACTTCAATTTTCGCCCTCTTTGGGGACACAAAAATGCTAGGTAGCCTTGATTGACTCTTGCCATGGCCAGGCACAATTTTAAGGGCTCTATATGCATGGCTTAATTGACTTATATGAGTAAGCCTCTTGGGGTCGTAATGGAAATGAAGTATGCCAAAAGTGTTCAATAAGCAGGACCTGCTTAAGAAATGCTGTTTGTTGTTAAAGCCTTAACTGAACTCTGTTTTTATCACACCCAATCTACAGATGACAAAACCGACATGAAGCAACTCCTCCAAGGCCACCCAATGGCATAACCAGACTTCAGAGCCCATGCACTTAACTTCTATACTTATGACTTTTATTTGCTAGAAATTTATGAAAGTTTCAGGTTAAGACAGGGTGTTTTCAAAATTTTATTTCAGATTTTTCATGGTGTCGAAAATGGGAAAAATAATCTCCCATTTAAATTACTTTGTACAGTTTTTCAGAAACGATTATAAATAAATTTATAATTACTTAATGCTGTCCTTATCAATATTGTAAACAAAGGAGTAATGAGTTGACCATAACCCATCCAATGTTGGGGGGTGATAAATGGGTAATTTGCCCATACCTCTTCTTTCAAATGGTGAAATTTCTCTACGGGTAAAATTTTCTGTCTCTCCCTTTCTCTCTCTCCTCCTTCTCTCTTTATTTTTTTGGCCCTAGCTCTCCAGATCATGAATAACTCCCTTATTTTGGGTTCTGGACTGTGAATCCTACAGGTTGTAAAAGAAGATCGATTGATATGGCTGACTTCACACATGTTAATGGCAAGACCAGGATTCCAGTTAGATCCTACAGGGCTCTCTCCGCCTGAGTGTGCATTTCGTTGATGCTCAGAAAAACTACAGCACCAGTTATTACAAGCAAAAGTTTGAAGACTGGCTAGGGAAAAGCTATGTATAGTCCCTGTTGGCAATATACATTTCCAATATTACTCATATTACTCATCATAGTAACCGTAGTGATACTTTCACTTTTTCTGGCCCTCTGTTCTGGGGATCATAATGCATGTCACAATTCACATCTATATTCTGCAGACCCACGAATAAGGGACATTTCCCCTTTTCCTCCCTGGGGTACAGAAAAGATTACCTCTGGAGGTAAGGTCAAAAACAGTAAGTTGAGGGATGCCTGGGTGGTTCAGTCAGTTAAGCATCCAATTCTTGATTTGGGCTCAGGTCCTCATTTCATGGTCATCGGATTGAGCCCCAGGTCAGGCTCATGCTCAGCGGAGAGTCGTCTTCTCATCGTCTCCATCTGCCTCTGCCCTTCCCCCCACTTGCACGTATGCTCTCGCTCTCTTTCTATTTCTTTTCTCCAGTCAATAAAGAAATAAATCTTTAAAACAACAACAACAGTAAATTGGAGGAAGCAGAGGGATGCATGGCCTAAGAGCTGTTTCAGTAACAGCTGGATGACTTAATGAGTAGACACCGGAGTCAAAGACATAATGCACAGTTTATGTGTGGATAAACCAAGGCAGTGTGAAAGGGTAGCTGCATTCTCACACCAATGCCCTCTTTAGGAACAAGAGTTGAATTTTATCTTAGCACAGGGTAAATATGCGTGAATTACAACGGATGGGAGAAGGAACCAGCCCTTTGGTTTCTCTCATTGTTTCCAATTAACCAGAGAAATAAATAAAGACAGAAGTAATGTATCAGAAGAGAGCTGAGGGAAGAAATCAGGAGTCTTGTCACAGTTCAGAGAATTTAGGGAAATGCTGCTTTTAGGGATTCAGCAGCAATTGATTTTGTGCACGTTGAAAGGGGGAGAAAAAGACAAAAGGGAAACCTGCTGGTGGCTAGAAGGTTCCTAGACAATGAAGGGTGAGCAAAGCCAATGTGCTCTGTAAGTTCAAGTCTGGGGACACGCAGCTTGGAGGACCACCAAAATGGCATTCTCAGACCCAGAGACTGGAGCGTCTATTGAAAAGACACACCGACATTAACAGAAGTCGTTTACAATCATAGATGGAAGTGTCTTAACTCCACACACACAGCTTCTACTACGTGAGAAAAGGATAGGGTGGCACATACCTATGTATCCCAAAGGGGATGTCACGCGCAAGTCCTCAGCAGAGACCGAACAATGACATCGACAGGGTGGTGCCTGGGAGGTTTTGGCAAATTTGATGGAGACCAGGCAACACCTAACCGGGGAGGTAGGGACTGTCCCCTGGCTGTGATGTGCCTCTCATGCCCTAAAGAATCTCAGGATCGTGGGGAAATGGGTCGAACGCTTCCTTCACGTTTACCTCCAGCAGAGTTAACAGGACAGAATAAAATCTGATACAAAAAATGCAGAACACCAAGCTCCAGATCTAGAAGACAACGACCTTCACGCTCTAGAAGTGCTGTTGGGAGACACAGGTGAAGGCAAGTCCTCAGCAAAAATGTCCATGTTCTCCTCTCCAAGGCCACATGGTGAGGAGTTGCAGGTTTCTCAGTATGGATGACAGATATTTTGAAGCACATTGGAAATACTTTTATGCAGGATGTGGACAACACCCTGCTCTCCCCCACACTCACACACACCATGGAATAGGATAAACAGAGGTTCCACAACTCCTTGCACTGTAGAAAGCATTCCTTCCTTTCACCGCGATGATAATTCCGTGAACCAGGCAGGAATGTTTCTGGAAGACAGTCACAGGACAAAGCTAGGGCTGTCTCCTCTGATTGTCATCTTGGTTTCATCAGACTTGCAATAAAGGAGACAGAGAAAAGGAAAAGTAAGGAAGAAGTTTCAAGGGGAAACACTGGTAACCATCTTCCTTCCCAACCCCCCACCTCCAACCCAATCTCTTGACTGAGAGGCTGAGTGCATCACACGTCATTTTTTCCCCTGTGTTAATGACACCAGATATTAAGAAGCAACTGTGTAACCACAGGCACAAAGCACTCAAATTGCTTGAGGGGTTCCTTCAGAGACCCCCGTGCCACCATAGACAGCAAAAGCATTCAAGATGATGTCTTCTCTTTGTGTTTAATATACGTCAGGCCAAAGGGTATGCATCTATCCCTGCTGTACCAAGCACCTTTGGCCGGTGGTGAATAAAATGACTCGGACAGCCTGCTCGGTGGGCACCACCAATATGTAAACACAGGTAAAGGCACGTCGAAGGAGCAACAGAGATGAATCTTTTTACAAAGAAGTCACTGATTTTTTGTTTCATGCCACAGAAAGCAAAGGTGTGATTTCCAGCAGGCCAATCAAATGTACAACTATAAGGCCAAAACTCTCCTCCCAACCATCCTTGCCAGCCCTCCAGCTACTATTATTAACAGTATGGCATATATTCTATCTACCATGTGCCAGTATAACTAAGCAAGTATACATGTGCCTATTGTACTGAGATTTTTGTTTTTAAGTCCACATGCAACCCATCAGAAAAATCTTTTAGCAGCACATCCAAAATCTGACCATTCACTCCCTCCACCATGACCACCCAGGTCTGAGAAGCCTCATCCTTGATCTGGACTCTTTAGTACCCTCTAAATGGTCTTTTTATTCTCTTTAAGATATTAAAAAAAAATGCAGGTTCCTTCTCTGCCTGAGTCCTCTAAACAGTCCCATTTCCCTCAGAGTCAAAGTACTTATCCCACTCCACAAGCCTTGCCCCAGTGCCTCATCTGAGCCCCCACCTGCTACCCTTTTTCCAGTGCATTCTGTGAGCTACCCTGAGCCCCAACCCCCTGCTCCAAACCCACCAGCCACACTGTCCAAACCAAGGGCCTTTGCCAAAGCGGACCTGCTCTGTTTGGAATGCCCTTCCCCAGATTTCAAAATGACTCTGTCCCTCATTTTCTTCAACCTTTTGGTAAATGTCACCTTCTCAATGTGGCACACCCTACAAACCAATTTTAAAATTAAGACCACCATGCCTCACTTTCCCTCGCCCTCACCTCCATGTTATTTGGTTCACAGCACTTGTGACCATCTCACATAGTATATCACTTTCTTTCTTTTTAATAATCGTACATTTATTTTATATTTTTTACATTTTTTTAATTTAAATTCAATTTGCCAACATTTAGTATAACTCCCAGTGCTCATCCCATCAAGTGCCCTCCTTAGTGCCCATCACCCAGTTACCCCATCCCACCACCCACCTCCCCTTCTGCAACCCTTTGTTTGTTTCCCAGTTAGGAGTCTGTCATAATTTGTCTCCCTTTCTAATTCTTCCCACTCAGTTCCCCTCCTTTTCCTTTATAATATCTTTCATAATTTATTATATTCCATGTAAGAGTGAAACCATATGATGATTGTCCTTCCCCGATTGACCTATTTCACTCAGCATAATACCCCCCAGTTCCATCCACGGTGAAGCAAATGGTGGGTATTCATCCTTTCTGATGGCTGAGTAATATTCCATTGTGTATATAGACCACATCTGCTTTATCTATTCATCTGTCAAAGGACATCATGGCTCCTTCCACAGTTTGGCTATTGCAGACATTGCTGCTATGAACATTGGGGTGCAAGTGTCCTGGCGTTTCACTACATCAGTATCTTTGGGGTAAATACCCAGTAGTGCAATTGCTGGGTCATAAGGTAGCTCTATTCTTAACTTCTTGAGGAACCTCCACACTATTTTCCGGAGTAGCTGTACCAGTTTGCATTCCCACCAACAATGCAAATGAGAATGGTGAAAATTGACAAGACAGGAAACAATAAATGTTGGAGAGGATATGGAGAAAAGGAATCCCTCTTGCACTGTTGGTGGGAAATTATGTCACTTTCTTAATGTATAGTGTTCAATAGTGACTGTTTCTCCCCCCAACAAGAATATATGCAAAGGTTTTCATCTGTTTGTTCTGTATTTCAGAGGCTTAGATCAGCACCTAGAACACAAACCATGCACAGTAAATGTTGAACAATGAAAACAAATTATTTTTGCACCACTTGAAAATTACTGCACGACATCACAGGGGTGTGTGTTCCATAATTTACTCACTCCTTTTTTTTTTCTTTTTAATTTACTCACTCCTGATTGGGTACTAAACAACAACAACAAAAGAAGGATCTTGACCAGGAAATAAAGTATGCCACATGGAGTGGAAGGAGGAAATTGTAGAAAGCAGGACCAGATGCCTCAACACCATCATAAGTTAAGACAGACCATTTAAAACACCTATACAGCACTTCCATGTGTGATACCACAGCACACCAGTGGTTTCACTAGTACCAGTGGAATACTGGAAACAGATAAAAATAACAATAAAAATGCTAAGTATCTAAAAATAATCATGGTCAAATTTGATGATTTAGGAAAAATGACTCCTCACACTTTGCTTTTCTTTGAGTTATCCTTCTTTTTTTGTTGTTGTTTTAAGATGTTCTTTTATTTCTTTGGGGCGACAGTAGAGAGGCAAATGGAGAGGGAGAGAGAATCTCAGACAGACTCCCTGCTGAGCACAGAGCCATTTCATGACCTTAAGATCACGATCTGAGCCAAAATCAAGAGTCCCAGGCTTAACCTCCTAAGCCACTCAGGTGCCCCTGAGCTATTTCTTCCTAAAAATTGAAACTTACCAATGCTCAAATGTCTACCTGGTGCAGATATGAGAACTAACATAGCCAAGAGTATTAGGAGAGAAAGAGATGAGAAATAAACACGAGAGAGAGAGAGAAAAGAAAGAAAAGAAACCATGTAAGATCAAAAGGATGCTTTATAATTTAAGTTTTACTTTCAGTCTATTTAAAACAAGGCTCAATTATTGTTGCCTTATGTTTAGGGTAGCTAAAGGGAAGTAAACTATAACCTAAAGCCCATTTTTTAAAAAAGATTTTATTTATTTACAAGAGAGAGGCAGAGACACAGGCAGAGGGAGAAACAGGCCCCCTGCGGGAAGCCTGATGCGGGACTCGATCCCAGAACCCCAGGATCACAACCTGAACAGAAGGCAGATGCCCAGCCACAGAGCCACCCAGGTTCCCCAGGGGCCCATTTTTTTTAAACAATAAACTTTCTAACTGCCTGCTTCCAAACATAGGCAGCCCATGTAACACAATGTAAAGATAGATAACTGCTTCTCCAGATGAAAGCTCTCTGATGTGCAAGTCACATGATACTTGCCTAAGTTGTTTTCCAGGAGCTAAGAGGCCACTGCCATCCAGTTCAGATGGGTCAAGACCTTCTTACTTGGGCCTCCACAAATGCCCACAGGTGACTTTTGACATGGAGGAGCCTCAAATCTCCACACCCTGATCATGTCAATACCCCATCTTTGAACAGGCAACCTATGAGGAGCCATGATGATGGACTGCACCATCATCGAACAACAATTCCCTGACCTTTAGTCACCTTTTCTAGCTTCCAATACCATTCACTCATGCTTTCTCTAAAATCCTGTAAATTCTCGAGACCACTTTTTATGAGAAGGGGAATTTGAGATCTTGGCCTAGAGATCTTTCTCCCTCCCCTCATTCACTTGGCTGCCTGGTGATTTAAACTTCCTTCCTTACTGCAAACTCACAGTGCTGGGCTTTGTAGTGTCTCGGGCACAGGAGCTCTCCTTGGCTTGAAACGTCAAGTCCCTCCACCTTCTACTGTGCCCTTTCTGCCAGCCATACACCTCTGCTGTCATTCATTTTGTTTGCTGTGGCCTCCCCATCCTGCTTCCCCAAGCTGTCAGGTTGCTAGGGAAACAATAAAGTGCTGGGTGAAGAAGGGTTTAGAATATCCACGCTGCTGGGTGAAGTTGATTTGGACTATGAGAGGGTGAGATTTACCTCCAGGAATTATTGTGATTGTCTCATGTCTCTAATGGTCTGTAAATATACATGCCAAAGATTCAACCCTCTCTACTTGTTGTTCAAGGGCCTCAAAAATCTGGCTGGGGGGAGAAAAATAACCTCGCAGGCATTTCAACTGACACCTATGAAATTCAACTCAGTTGTTGAATACATAGCTGGTCATTGAAATCTCCTGCCATCCAAATATATTTCTCTTTCTCCTGATTCTCCCTTTCCCTCCAAAAAATGGAAGATCCCTTTGATCTACACAAGATTATGGAGCAAATGCCACAGTACTGACTCCACTGAGCCAGTCAGATTGGCGGCTAGATCTTCTCTTTCACCATGTGGCTCAATACCAGCCCCCTGGCTCAAATACTTTCAGACCTAGGCTTTGCCTCTTTCTCAGGGTTGTGGCCCAGAGGCAAGTATGGGATTGCAGAATCACAATGGCAGGGGATCCAATCTGGCCATTGCCATGGCAACTTGCTGTTGAGTAAAACCCCTGTGTGAATGACTGTGTGACACTCATAATGTAGCATATTTTACATTCATTTCAAGCCATGAGTACTTGTCAAACACCTAATACGTACAGAAACTGCCATCACAAGGACACTATTTTTATGTCCATTGAAAGTTGTCATTGAACCATATTGGACCCATAGACATAAATTTTGTCCTTAATGATCATCTATCTTTATAAGAGAAGTGGAGTACTTATGTGCATAAGTACAACACAGTCGTAAACGTTAATCATTATAGGAGAAACGTCATCTGATAAAGTGGTGTCAGGAAATCCAAAGAACCAAGGCTTAAGGCATCAACAGTTATGCTGCACCTGAAAAAAATGAAAAAATTTTTTAACACTAGAAGGGAAGCATTGGGGGAGGGACAAAGAAGGGAAAGTGACATGGGTTTTCAGATCTATGGGAAAGCTGCTGGAACTAAGATCAGTTCATGGAAACTTCAAAAAGGACACGACGTTCGACCCCAATGGCATGCTCACTGCACTTCAGTGTTTCCTGCACACCCAGGCCCTATCGGACTCCACCTTCATGTCCTTTGCTTTTCTAAAACTGGCAAGGCTGTGATCCCCATCTCTTAGTATGCTTTCACTGACTCCCCCTCATCCTTTCAAGGTCAGATCATCTACTTTCAGGAAATGACTCATACAAGGTATACAGTACCAGCACTGACACAGCACTGACCCCTAAGGGGATCATGCACTTTAACAAGAGATAAGCAGCCTCTAGACTGATAAATGACGTTGGACCTCAGATTGCAGGGTACTTGAAGGAGCTGGGAATGGCTGTTGCTAGGAGTGGCTTCCCCAGAAATACACACCTCACTTGGAAGTGGGGTCACCCCACCTTCTTTATGTGTTTATTTTGGATCTTCCCTCCACTGAAATGCAAGCGGCTCTTTGAGAACAGCTTTGTCCCTCTCATTTACCTCTACATCCAGTGCCTAGAACACAACCTAGCCTACAGTGGATACTAAGAAAACTCTTGTTAACTGAGGACTTAGTGAATGACGTCTACGGCATAGACCTGAAGAACTAAGGAAGATATGGGGCAGCAACAAAGCCTGGAACTTGTAAAAACATGTTCAATATTGAGGAAAGAATTTAAAACAGATAAGCAAAAACTAGAAAATTAAAAGCACTCATAATTTCCTATTGTTACCATAGTAAGGTAAACCAATCCAGATTTACACATGCACACACACTTTAGCCAAAAAACATCACATCGTCCTTAATATTTTGCACCTTGCCTTTTAAAATACAATAAATCACAAACATCTCACCATGTAGTAACATATTTTATAGTCTTTTAAACGACTGTCTAATAGTACAGCACCTAGATGTACCAGCAGGCTCTCTTCGACCAATTCCCTATTTCTGGACCTTAGGTTGTTCCCAATTTCTCACTATTATTTATAAAAACACAGCTGAGAATGTCCTTATTGCCAAAACTTTGTGCCTATTATTTCCTCATACAAGTGAAATATTCCCATCATTAAACATTGGTAATGTTTATTGAATGCCTGCTATGTGCCAGGGTACTTACTTCTATTACTTTGGGTGATCCTGCCCCAAACCCTATTATTTACAGATGAAGAAACTGACTTTGAAGATACTGAGTAATATGCCTGAAGTTACTATTAGTCATGTCTTTTAGTGTTTTGGATATATACTGTCTTCTGGAAACAAGCTTTGGAATGTTTCATGGAGTAAGTGGGAACTGTTGCTTCAGGTAAACTCTCTATTAGGGGAGAGATTACACAATCTCCCTTAGTGAACAATTCCCATGTTTTATTGACCTGTCAACATTTATTTTCCCTCTTATGTTTATCTAAAATCTTTGTGGTGGTTTAATCACCCTGTACTAGCTGGCAGGTAGATATCTTTTGACGTACCCTCTGATCAGACCGTTTTCCAGGGAAGCAGTATGGTCCTGGACTCAGAGTCCTAAAACATAGGCTTGAACCCTGATTTCATCTCCTTTCCTGGATTGAGTCCTTAGGTACATCAGTTAACTTACCCAAGACTTGGTTTCCATACAAGATGGCAAAAATTGTATTCATCTCCCAGGGTTGGAGTGATGGGATAAGAAAATGAAATCAAAAGAGATGTGCATGCTGGAAAAAACAATGGCAAGGCAAGGTATTGTTGCCATTATCAACACCATCATCTTCATTATGACCATTAAGTTGGTTACCTTGCTCTTGATGTGGCCTTTGCCTAAATAACATATTGGTACTTTTAATAAGTAATCAGAGAGAAAAAAAAATGAAGACAGGAGAAAAAGGAAGATCGAAGAAAACAGAGGACAGGAAAAAATGAACTGTGCTATTGGGAGACACTTGAGAGAACTCCCTATAAGAAGGAGCAACTGATCAAAATTCAGAACAGGGATCCCTGGGTGGCTCAGCTGTTAAGCATCTGCCTTCCAGCTCAGGGAGTGATCCGAGTCCTGGAATCCAGTCCCACATCGGGTTCCCTGCATGGAGCCTGCTTCTCCCTCTGCCTATGTCTCTGCCTCTCTGTGTGTGTGTCTCTCGTGAATAAATAAATAAAATATTTTTTAAAAATTCAGAATAGGCTGAATGTAGACCAGATCTACACCAGTGCAAGGATTCAGAAGACGTTGTCTTAGAGAAAGTATCTTTCACAGGGAAACCTAAGCAGACCTGTAGATACATCCAGGCTTCACCAATAATTACCTTTGCATCTCATTTTCCTAATCTTTAAAATAAAGGAGTTAAATTCTATATGTGGTCACTTCCAGTCTTGAAGTTGACAACTATCTGAAGTATATCTTATCAAATTCCTTTGCCCTTGGGACTTTACAAATTTCTCCTCCTCCTTCCAAGACCCTGTCCTGTGAGAACTTGGAAATCTCACCCCACACGGTCAGAAGACTAGGTTTATAGCACCTGGTATCTGTGATTCAAGATGTGGTCCCAAATGCATTTTGTGTTTCTCTCAGCCACAGTACAGAATGAAGTAAAGGTTTTCCAGGAGATCCCATTCGTATTGCCGGCAAAGTCTAGTGGGCTGGAAAAAATCCACTGTACAGAGAAATTTCATTTTTTAATTTAATTTCTGCTTGCTAATCAGTCATCCCCAAATGAAAGGAAAAATAAGGTTAATCAAATACAGGCCTTGAAATAAAGCAGATAAATGTTAGCTTCTAAGGAAAAATTCTGGGGATGGCACAAAGAGTAAGGAAAGTGGATAATTGATATTAAGCACATCATCTCAGAAAGTTGAATGATTTCTAAAGGGAGCTACTCTTGCCCATAATTTCTTAAAGAAATACCTCTCCTTCCCTAAGGATGGATGTAAGAGGAATGGTTTTCCTTCTCCCTTATTTAAATCAGAGGACTGAATGACATATTTCTGCCAAATGATTCTAACATTGTTACTTGGCTTTTAAAAGGCAAAACAGGATTTTTCTATGAATGGTTTGAGAGTGTAAAAATGCAAATAACTCTAATTTACGAAGCCATTGTGGAGGGGAGCTGAGGTTCAATCACTAATTTTCCAGTTCTGTGGGAGCCAAAAAAAAAAAAAAAGCTTTGCAATGCAGGTATCTCAAATTCCTTGTAGAGAAACCTGGAAGCTGTTCGCCTAAACCCCATCATGTTAGATGGGAGAGTTTTGTCTTAAATCGTGTCTACACGAAGTTGGGCAATGACTCCTATGAGGAAATTCAATTCCTGGAACCAAATGGATGGAAAATTTTTTTACACTGATAGGCAGCTGCGTGTCTTATAAGTGGTATTTTGGAAAGAATTTTATTGGAAATGATGGGAACATAATGAAAGCTAATGAAGTGGCTTATCTCAGTAACAGAAGCTGCCCTGGGTTTTACGGGGTTACCCTGAAGATTTCTGTTGTGGGAAAATACCCAGGAAGTGACTGAGCCAAGCCAGTCATTATTGGAGGCACGTAGAGGACAAGGCAGGATTGGTTACAAATGTCCTCTTCTGGGAACACCCTGGAAAGGGGTAAGGAGGTCGCTGGGATCAGGGCAGCCCCATATGGCCTCCGTTTGCAGGGACAGAGAGAGACAAGGGTTGGAGGTAAGAGGAGCAGAGTGGTACTGAGTAACTGAGGGGAGTGGTACAAAGGGGAGGAGAAGAGTACGAAGTGTGGTGGCATCAGTTGTTGACAACCCTGCTGTGTACAGGATTGTGCAGGGTGGTCCTTGCCAGCCTCCCCAACAAGGACAGTGGACACAACTCTGGATAAGATAATTAGTTCTCCCTTCAGTCTGCTCTGAAATCCCCACATATTTCCATAACACCAAACATGCAGACCCCTGTGGAAAAGCTAATCAGCTGTTCTTAGGAATATTGGAATAAATGAAGCCCAGATTACTCATTCATGTCTTGGAAAAATTTAATTTACCAGAAGTTACCCTTTTGCAGGAATTCTGATGAAATAGGTATAGTTACTTTCATATTAACAGGGAAAGAAGAATATAGGGAAATGCTTGCATAAGCTTTCATTCATGAAGTGTTTAACAACTGCTTATTGGGCATCTACTCTGTGCAAAGTCCTATAATTGAAGGAAAGACTTTCAGAAAGGCCTAAGACAACATCCCTGCCCTCGGGTTTTTATGGTCTAGTTTGGGATCTAAGGCATGAACTGTAGGAAAGGTGACATTTAACATAAAGTGTACATAAATGCCCAATGAAAAGTCAAGTGCCACAAGAGGTCAAAGGGGAGAGAAGACCTTTGAGGACATTCAGAGCTACCCCGAGAGAGGGGCCTGAGTAGCATGTTGCAAATGTCACAGACAATGCTAAAGGGGGAAGGGGGAGTGGAGCCAAGAAAGATCTCAGAAGGTAGTTAGCTAGAGAATGAAGATGTATGACACTGGAAAACAAAACTTGGTACAGCGAGGAGAGCTCCAGAAGAGGATCATAGCTGGGCACAAGACTCACACAAGACCAACCACCCCACCTCTGGCAAGACAGTTTGATATGGCAGGAAGAGAATTTGCGATCAGGACAACCCTGAAGATGACTGTCTGTTTTGTGTTGGGCACAGTGTCTTGGTGTTCTCATTTATAAAATCAAGATAAAAATCCCTATATCACAGGATAAGATACATGCCAATGAGCCTCATGCATGGTGAGACCTTCACACAACTTCAATCCCTTCCCCGACCTCCAAATTCTTAAACACACGCACACACACACACACACACACTAATAAGTTAGTGGGGAGAAAAGGACATTCAACATATGCCTTTGTTTAACTTGATCCATAAATCAGTTCTATAAACTGTCTTTAGGAGAGGGAAGAGTGGAACTATAACAGGACTCTGAATCCATAGAACAGAACATTTTCTGGGTTGGGTCCTTTAAGAGAAACCGTTATTGGCAGTAATAGAGAAAACAAGCATTTTAGATGTGCCTGGAAAGGAGGATATTCTCCGTTGTCAAAGACAGCAATCTACCAATAAGACTGTTGTTATCAATTAAGTTTTGCAGAGCTGTGGTCACTCTCCTTCCTTACCCCTGTATTTTACTTATTGGTTCTGGTCATTTCTTGGATGTGAGTCACGACAACTCCTCCTCTAAGTCTTACAACAACTTTCCCCATTCTTGATCATTATTACTCAAAAATAGTGATGTTTTTAGGAGGCCATCCTCTTCCAGAGAGTTAGGATTCTCCACCAACTCTGCATTCATATTTGTCTCCATAGACAGAACCTAGAGGCCAGCTGAAAGGAAGACTGTGGTAAAAGAAGAAAATTCCAAGGTCAAAGTCAAATACTTGGCTACATGGGGATCCCTGGGTGGCTCAGCGGTTTAGTGCCTGCCTTTGGCCTGGGGCGCAATCCTGGAGTCCCAGGATCAAGTCCCACATCGGGCTCCCGGCATGGAGCCTGCTTCTCCCTCCTCCTGTGTCTCTGCCTCTCTCTCTCTCTCTCTCTCTCTCTCTCTCTCTCTCTCTATCATAAATAAATAAATAAATAAATAAATAAATAAATAAATAAATAAATAAATCTTAAAAAAAAAATACTTGGCTACATACCCATCCTAAATATACTAAGTATAGTACTGAGATTTTGTGCCTCACACCAGATTTGTGGACTAAGAACTTTGCACCCTGAACTCTCTGGCACTTGTCTTCTCTCTCTCTCTTTTTTAAAGATTTTATTTATTTATTCATGTGACACACCGAGAGAAGCAGAGACACAGGCAGAGGGAGAAACAGGCTCCCTGCGGGGTGTCCGATGAAGAACTCCATCCCAGGACCATGGGATCACGACCTGAGCCAAAGGCTCAACCACTGAGCCACCCAGGTGCCCCTGTCTTCTCCCTTCTGTTATTATCCTAACTATTGCCACTTAGATACCCTGGAAAACATGGGTGTCAATATGAACTAAAATGTTTGACCTTAAGGTTCTAGAAGATGCCTTTAGAATATGCAATAAGGATTTCGGCTCACAAACTGTGGAAGGAGCCTCAGTGTTCATTGAAAGATGAATGGATAAAGAAGATGTGGTCTATGTATACAATGGAATATTACTCAGCCATTAGAAACGACAAATACCCACCATTTGCTTCAACGTGGATGGAACTGGAGGGTATTTTGCTGAGTGAAATGAGTCAATCGGAGAAGGACAAACATCATATGGTTTCATTCATTTGGGAAATATAAATAATAGTGAAAGGGAATAGAAGGGAAGGGAGAAGAAATGGGTAGGAAATATCAGAAAGGGAGACAGAACATGAAGACTCCTAACTCTGGGAAATGAACTAGGGGTGGTGGAAGGGGAGGAGGGCGGGGGGTGGGGGTGAATGGGTGACAGGCACTGAGGGGGCCACTTGATGGGATGAGCACTGGGTGTTATTCTGTATGTTGGCAAATTGAACACCAATAAAAAATAAATTTATTATTAAAAAAAAAAAGGATTTTGGCTCAGGTCATGATCTCAGGGTCATGAGATCGAGTCCCACGTCAGGCTCTGCACCCAGCACAGTCTCTACATGAGATTCTCTCTCTCCCTCTGACCTTCCCCCAGCTCACACTCTCTCTTTAAAGAAATAAATAAAATCTGGCAAAAAAGCAATATGCAATAAGGATTAACTACAACAGACTTCCTGTCATAAGGGCATAGGAATGTTGAAGTGTATCTCAAAAATTTGTCCCTTGTGGAGCTCTGCCTGCAGTTTAGATTAAATGCTCTAAAATTTACTAGCACAACTCTGGTCAATTATGCAAATACTATATATCCCTTTAATTTGCTAATAGCACAAATGCTTTCCTTCACTATACTTTTTTTTTTCCTCACTATACTATTATTTTTTTAAAATTTTTATTGGTGTTCAATTTACCAACATACAGAATAACACCCAGTGCTCGTCCCGACCAGTGTCCCCCTCAGTGCCCGTCACCCATTCACCCCCACCCCCCACCCTCCTCCCCCTCCACCACCCCTAGTTCATTTCCCAGAGTTAGGAGTGTTCATGTTCTGTCTCCCTTTCTGATATTTCCCACACATTTCCTCTCCTTTCCCTTATATTCCCTCTCACTATTATTCATATTCCCCAAATGAATGAGAACATACACTGTTTGTCTTTCTCCGATTGACTTACTTCACTCAGCATAATACCCTCCAGTTCCATCCACGTTGAAGCAAATGGTGGGTATTTGTTGTTTCTAATGGCTGAGTAATATTCCATTGTATACATAAACCACATCTTCTTTATCCATTCATCTTTCGATGGGCACCGAGGCTCCTTCCAGTTTGGCTATTGTGGACATGGCTGCTAGAAACATCGGGGTGCAGGTGTCCCGGCGTTTCACTGCATCTGAATCTTTGGGGTAAATCCCTAACAGTGCAATTGCTGGGTCGTAGGGCAGGTCTATTTTTAACTCTTTGAGGAACCTCCACACAGTTTTCCAGAGTGGCTGCACCAGTTCACATTCCCACCAACAGTGTAAGAGGGTCCCCTTTTCTCCACATCCTCTCCAACATTTGTGGTTTCCTGCCTTATTAATTTTCCCCATTCTCACTGGTGTGAGGTGGTATCTCATTGTGGTTTTGGTTTGTATTTCCCTGATGGCAAGTGATGCAGAGCATTTTCTCATGTGCATGTTGGCCATGTCTATGTCTTCCTCTGTGAGATTTCTCTTCATGTCTTTTGCCCATTTCATGATTGGATTGTTTGTTTCTTTGGTGTTGAGTTTAATAAGTTCTTTATAGATTTTGGAAACTAGCCCTTTATCTGATATGTTATTTGCAAATATCTTCTCCCATTCTGTAAGTTGTCTTTGAGTTTTGTTGACTGTATCCTTTACTGTGCAAAAGCTTCTTATCTTGATGAAGTCCCAATAGTTCATTTTTGCTTTTGTTTCTTTTGCTTTCGTGGATGTATCTTGCAAGAAGTTACTGTGGCCAAGTTCGAAAAGGGTGTCGCCTGTGTTCTCCTCTAGGATTTTGGTGGAATCTTGTCTCACATTTAGATCTTTCGTCCATTTTGAGTTTATCTTTGTGTATGGTGCAAGAGAGTGGTCCAGTTTCATTCTTCTGCATGTGGATGTCCAATTTTCCCAGCACCATTTATTGAAGAGACTGTCTTTCTTCCAATGGATCGTCTTTCTTCCTTTATCAAATATTAGTTGACCATAAAGTTGAGGGTCCACTTCTGAGTTCTCTATTCTGTTCCATTGATCTATGTGTCTGTTTTTGTGCCAGTACCACACTGTCTTGATGACCACAGCTTTGTAGTACAACCTGAAATCTGGCATTGTGATGCCCCCAGATATGGTTTTCTTTTTTAAAATTCCCCTGGCTATTCGGGGTCTTTTCTGAGTCCACACAAATCTTAAAATAATTTGTTCTAAGTCTCTGAAGAAAGTCCATGGTATTTTGATAGGGATTGCATTGAACGTGTAAATTGCCCTGGGTAACACTGACATTTTCACAATATTAATTCTGCCAATCCATGAGCATGGAATATTTTTCCATCTCTTTGTGTCTTCCTCAATTTCTTTCAGAAGTGTTCTATAGTTTTTAGGGTATAGATCCTTTACCTCTTTGGTTAGGTTTATTCCTAGGTATCTTATGCTTTTGGGTGCAATTGTAAATGGGATTAACTCCTTAATTTCTCTTTCTTCAGTCTCATTGTTAGTGTGTAGGAATGCCATTGATTTCTGGGCATTGATTTTGTATCCTGCCACGCTACCAAATTGCTGTATGAGTTCTAGCAATCTTGGGGTGGAGGCTTTTGGGTTTTCTATGTAGAGTATCATGTCATCGGCGAAGAGGGCGAGTTTGACTTCTTCTTTGCCAATTTGAATGCCTTTAATGTCTTTTTGTTGTCTGATTGCTGAGGCTAGGACTTCCAATACTATGTTGACTAGCAGTGGTGAGAGTGGACATCCCTGTCTTGTTCCTGATCTTAGGGGAAACGCTCCCAGTGCTTCCCCATTGAGAATGATATTTGCTGTGGGCTTTTTGTAGATGGCTTTTAAGATGTCGAGGAAAGTTCCCTCTATCCCTACACTCTGAAGAGTTTTGATCAGGAATGGGTGCTGTATTTTGTCAAATGCTTTCTCTGCATCTAATGAGAGGATCATATGGTTCTTGGTTTTTCTCTTGCTGATATGATGAATCACATTGATTGTTTTACGAGTGTTGAACCAGCCTTGTGTCCCGGGGATAAATCCTACTTGGTCATGGTGAATAATTTTCTTAATGTGTTTTTGCATCCATGTTCATCAGGGATATTGGTCTGTAATTCTCCTTTTTGGTGGGGTCTTTGTCTGGTTTTGGAATTAAGGTGATGCTGGCCTCATAGAATGAATTTGGAAGTACTCCATCTCTTTCTATCTTTCCAAACAGTTAGTAGAATAGGTATGATTTCTTCTTTAAACGTTTGATAGAATTCCCCTGGGAAGCCATCTGGCCCTGGACTCTTGTGTCTTGGGAGGTTTTTGATGACTTCTTCAATTTCCTCCCTGGTTATTGGCCTGTTCAGGTTTCCCACTATACTTTTAAATAAAAGCAGAATTTAAAATTTACATATTGTGCCAGAAGGAATGTAAAAAACTTTGAAACAGGCAAAAAAAAATTAGTGGAATATTAGACATTATCCAGTGGACCTTCCAGGATTGTCTGATTCTATTGAATCTATGCCTTTCACATAGAATAGCCTTTGAGCTATTCTATAACTTTAGAAATTGTAGAAAACTGATAGTATTGCCAATGAATATTGTCCGCAAAGATGGAAATGAATTGTGTCCGGTGGAAATTCAGCTGACTTCTGCCTAGCAGAAGACAGTTTTTGTGTTTATTAGGAAATCTACTTCAGTGTTGCTTATTGTCTCTTCATAGGTCTGTCCTGTGGATTGTCCTTTGAACTGATTGTAACATCTTACTGGTTTCCTCTGTAATTCATGGCTTCAATGAAATCTTGGACATGTGTTTACTTCATATTTGTGTGAGAGTCATAATGTAACCATTTTGAAAAATTTCCTTCCTCGTTGGAAAAGCACAGTTGATTCTTGAATGACACAGAGATAAGCTGTGCAGGAGCACTTATGCGTGAATAACTGTAGGCTGGTTTTCACAACACCGCACTGTAAATGTATTTTCTCTTCCTTAATGTTTTCCCTAATAACACTTTCTTTTTTCCAGCTTACATGATTGAGATAATACAGTATATAACACATATAGCATATAAAATAGTATGTTAATTGACTGTTTCATGCTATTGGTAAGACTTCCAGTCAATTGTAGGCAATTCATAGTGAAGTTTTAGCAGAGTCAAAAATTATGCACAGATCTTCAACTTTGCAAGGTACCTCTAGCCCCTGCACTGTTCAAGAGTCAGCTGAATAATAATTATTGATAATTAATTCTGTGTTCACAAGAGAGAAAAGAAATAGAGCAAGACTTACATAATACATTTAAGTGGATAAATTTACTGATGATAATTCCTATCAAGCCCTCCAAAAGAATTATAAAATGCCTCTGAGCTCTTTCCATGTGGTCACTTCCCTCAGAGAATCTATCAATTCAATTCTTTTTTCCCCCAAAGAAATCCCACCTGAGCCATCCTTCCTTTTCCTCCACTGAGAATAGCTTGCTCCATTGCCACTATGGGACTCCCTTGCATCTCTATTCTGATCCCATGCTTCCCTCTGGTCATTTAATTCCTCATTCTTGAAATGAACATTCTATAGTAGCATTTGAAAAAGAGTTTACAAGAAAGAAATTTTTTGAGACACTGCCAGTGTTAACATGTATTTTTATTCTACTCTTGCCCTTGTTTTGCTGGTTTGGCTGGTATATAATTCAGTTCCTCCTCCACACAAAATAATAGTAATGATGATGATAATTTCCTTGGAATTACAAATATGTTTCTTCATTGTCTTTTTTCCTTCCCATTTACATTGAGAAGACAATGTCATTCTTTTTCTTGTGCTATGAATGGTCTATTTTTCCCTCCTGGAAACTTTGAGGATTTTTCTCTTTATTCTCAGTTTATGGTTACTTCATGATGAAGCTCTTTGGTATGAGTCTTTTTCCGTTCATTGTACAAGGTCCTGGGTGGATTCTTTCTATCAGAAAACTCAATTTCTGGTGTTGTAAGATGTTTACTTGTGTTATTTTTTTCCCTCTCCCCCCTTCAAACTTGTATCATTTTAGTACTTTTCTCCTTCCTTTCAGTTTTTGTTTGTTTGTTTCTATTTCTGAAACCTTATTATCTACTAGATCGATTCTCTAACTTTCTTTCTTTTTTTTTCCTCTATTTTTCAGGGTTGTTGGGGGATTTTTTTGGTCTTTTTTTTCCCCCATATCCAAGAAGATTTCTCCAACTTTATCCTCCAATCTCCCTTCATTTTCCTTCTCTCATATTTTAAACTTCCAAGAATTCTTTCCTGTCTTTGAATGGAAATGTTGGCCTTATTCCCCTAGAATGTTGACCTATTCTATGGATACAGAAAATTCTCTTAACTCTTTGAAGATTTTAATTACACATTTGTAAAGTTTTCTTCTACTCCTCGAATTATTTCTGTTTGCAGAAACAGTCTCAACTCAGGTAGTCAGCTAAGCTCTCCCTGGTTCCCTTTCCTCCATCACAACCTGGAACTCTCTAATGGCAGAAACTGGAGCAATCATAGGACTCATAATATTTGTTTTCTGTCTCTCTCAGGAATCAATGTCCTTTGTTACCTGATGTCCACTGTTTCAAAGCTGTTGTTTCCTATATTGCATGCATCAGCGTTTGGTTATATCAGTTGGGATGGTAAATTCGGTCCCTCCTATTGCACTTTAGGAAGAAACAGAAGTTTTGTGTGTGTGTGTGTGTGTGTGTGTATGTGTGTGACCTTATTACTTCTACTTCTTATTACTTCTAAACATCAATTTTTGAGATCTCTTGTTTTAATAGTTTTTTAATTTATTCTCTTTGTTTTATTAATGTAATATTTATATCTCTTATTCATATTCTTGCCTAACAATAATAGACTGTGCACAACAAACAGTGCCTCACAACAGTGTGAGAGTGCAAAGCCAAGGCTTTTAAGGTTTCTAGTGTTTTCACTCTAAACCTGATGCTGACTAGAGTTTGAAATATCTTTTTTATCATTTGGTAAAGAAAGTATCCATTTATTGTAGTTTTCTTATATGTTTCGAGTTGTTCATCTATGTTTTAAAATCAGAACTAATTATTGGGGTGCCTGGGTGACTCAGTCGGTTAAATGTCTGACTCTTGATTTGGGCTTAGGTCATGATCTCAGGGTCCTGTGATCAAACTCTGTGTTGGGCTCCGACCTAAGTGGGGAGTCTGCTTGAGAGTCTCTCTCTCTCCCTCTTCCGTTGCCCCTCCTCCCATACCCCTCTTCTAAAATAAATAGATCTTGAAAAAAACTAATTATTGAAATTCATTAAAGACCCTTTTTTGGCCATTAACTGAGATGAACATCATTTTCTCTTTGATCTACATTAGGATAGTGTATGATCATAATATATGTCAAGTACTAAGCTATCTTTACTCTTCAAAAATGAATTCTGCTTGCTGTATTTTATTCTTTTGCTGAATTATGTATTTTTAATAATTAATTTAAGGATTTTTCATCCCTATTCTTAAGTAAGATTGAATGCTACATTTCTTTTTTAGTGCTATTTTGTAAGGTCTTGGTACAATGTTACTTTGGCTTTCTAAAAAAAAAAAAACGTGAAAGCTTTGTATGAAAGCTCTGGAGTGGTTTAAATAGCAGGGAATTATCTGTTACTTAAGAAATTGAAACAATTCACCCACGAAGCAATCTAGGCCTAAAAAATATTTTAAGCAGTGGCCAGCAGGTGTAGGAGTCAGGGAAGTGGGTGGGAACAATCATCTTTTCAGTTTCTTTTGTGGTGGTTGCTGTTTTGTGTCTTTATGACTTCTAAGGTTAATTTTGTAACTTAAAAAAATATCCATTCACCCAAGTCTCCAGTTACACTTCCAAATCATCTTGCAAAATGCTGTTTAATAATGTTTTAAATATGTTCAGATTGTGTAGTTGTTTCTAATTTCTCATTTATGATTATATACATAATTGGTGATTTTTTTTTCTTTTGTCTTCTTGATTAAGTCAGGCAGGGTTAGCATATGGTTAAGATGTAATGGGATCTGAGGTAAAAATACCCAGATTCAAATCCTGTCTCGATTATCTTTTGATCTTAGTGTCTTCATCTGTAAATGAGTGTATCCGTTAGAGGACAGACTAGGTTACGCCATGGAAACAAACACCACCGACATCTCCATGGCTTGCAGTTCCAATATGTTGTACGTTTACTGCAGGTCAGATTCATCTGGCTCTATGTCAGATTCTTTCTAGGACCCCAGCTAACAAAGCAGCCTCTTTTTGGAGTATTGCCTGACTCTTAGCAGAGAGGGAGAGGAAAAGGAGACAGAGGATCACATGCTGGCTCTTAAAGCTTCTGTTCAGAAGTGATACACATCACTTCTGCTCAGATTTCACTGGCCAAAGCAAGACATGGCTAAGCCTATATCAATGAAGCAGATAAATTTAATCCTCCCAAGGAGTAACAGCAAATATCTTAAGAGATTATGCATTATACATAAGTAGTGATATTAATGAGTTTGTGAGGATAAACCCACATAACTTCCTATGGGCATAATGCTTAATCATAGTAAAGACTTACTAAATTATCCCACTCAATAAATATCACAGAATACCCGCCATATGCTGTGTACTATGCTAAGCACCAGAGAGGTATAGTGTAATTGATTGCATAGATTCTTAGTTACAAACCCATTCTAGCCAGTTTAGTCAGAAGTGTTGAACTATTAATGTGTTTTAGCTATCTCCCAGAATTTGGTTTGGAGGTGACTGCCCTGTGAACAATTCCTGGTCAAACCACAGGCCAACTCCAGGCAGACCCCACTGCCCCACAATGGGCATAAGCACAACAGGTTGTCCTAGTATGGCTGGCCATCTGGTGCCAGAAGCTTCCTCACTGCTATCCTCTGAAAGCCTAATACCCTGAGAGCATCCTGGCCAGTGATGGATGCCTCCTCTACTTGGCTCTTCACCTAGTGCTTCATGATCAATCTCACATAGGTTAATGTGACTGGGAGAACCTGGGTAACCTGCCGGGACTCTAGTTGTAAGGGAAGACATAAGTTCTGGATTCTTTCTTGAAAAAACTCATAATGAAGAAAACTGGCCAAATTTAAGAAGGTGGTCCAAAAATACTGGACGGCCATAATGCATGATAAATCTTTACCATACAGATATTAGGAAAAAGTAGGCATGAACTTTACCCTCACAGAGCAGTATAGGGCAATAGAGACACTGCTATTACTCAAAATTTAATCAAAAAGCTGTACACAGTTCTAAGAGAGCTTTTGCTATTCAGGCATAGTCTAAAAGTCAGAGATCCCTGAGGAAACAGCAACAGAGTTGAAATCTGAGGATAGTGCAAAGTAGGAGCTTGTTGGACAGAAGGTAAGGAAAGAGCCTAAGAGGCAGAGGGAATGATGTGTGCAAAGACCCATCATGAAAGTGCTAGAAACCCCTGGAGAGGCTAAAAGAAAAGTCACTAAGTCCAGTGGGTGGAAATCCTGTGGTAAGACAGGGGAAAGCAGGCAAGGCTGTGCCTTGCCTCCCCTTCCCCCACAGAGCTCTGAGAATGTCCAGTGGCACGGGCGCATGCCCACAGGTTGGTGAATACTGAGACTAGATCATGTATCAAGTTCAACTTTCCCAGGGCACTAGCTTGTCACTCCCTACCCCTTGAAAGCCGAGCAGGCCCCAGTCTGAGGTGTACAGGGGTAGGGCAGGTAGCAGCCAACTTCCTGCCTCCTGCGTACTGTTTCCAGCTCTATGGTTGGCCTGGTTGGGGTGAGTGCCCTCCAGTCTAGCCTCAGTCTTGCCCTTAGCATGACTTCTCAACTGCATTAGTAAGGCAGTAAGAGAAAAGGAAGGTTTGGTGAGGAAGAACAGTATTTTGTAAACACCTACTGATTGCCAAGCCCTGTGCAGAGGGGCTTTGTATAAATGACCTCATAGGTTGGTGTATTCACATGAATGAGGAAACGAATTCCCAACAAGTTTCAAGAACTTGCTCAAGGTCATACAGGCAAGAAGGAATAGGAACAAGCTTTGAATAATGCCTCTATGGTTCCAAAACCCACGGTGGTTCCATAACACTTTGTAGCCACCAGCAGGTTGAGGGATCAATGTACCAGGCCAGTGGTTCTAAGTGTGGCCCTCAAACCAGAAAACATCAGCTGGTTAAACAGGAATTTGTTAGAAATGCAAATTCTTAGACCCCACCCAAGGCCTAGTGAATCAGAAATTCGGCCTAATGAGGCCCAGGGCACAATCTATGTCAGAACAAGCCATCCATCCAGCTGAGTGTGGTACTCTCCAAAGTTTGAGAAGCATCACTCGATGCCAGGGGTTCTCAAGGGGACTGATGAAAGGCCTCTATACCTACCTTTACCATTGCCTTGGCCCCTCTTCTCCTTCAACCATGAAAGTAGTCCTAGAAGCCGCTTCTTGGACAGGACCCCATGTCACTACCATGGATCTGCGGTCAGCAGCTGCACGGCAGCTACTGCTCTGTTCACGGATGTTATTGCCCTAACTTAAAAATAGTCCAACAGAACCTTGCCCCAAGGGCCCATGAGTAACAGCATGTGCTTTCTCTGCTCCCCTGGAGAATAGAAGACAGAAGGAGTATAAAGAGAGACTTCCTGTCTCTTTGTACTTATAAGAATGTCAAAGAACTGGGGGAGGCTCTCACCATCCTCAGTAAAGGAAATCCCACAAGAGGGGCCCTACCAAGGCAGAGTTTTACCCCAGGGGAGCATGAATCAATCACTTTTTACGTGTTTTTTAACAATTAGCAGCCAAAACAGTGTTTCAAAGAGTGTGGAAGGAGCATGGTAGTCAGGGAAGAGATAATCAGGAAAATCAGGGAAGAAAGATGCACTCTATGGGGTACCTGGGAGAAATAGGAGGTGGTGCTGCCAGCCAGCCTGTTTGGGTCTGTCTGACTGAGGGGTGTGGGTGTTTGTCACAGGCCTGTAACATGCTGCTTTTTCTCACATACCCGATAGAGCTTCCTCCTCTCTATCCCTTTCCCCAATTTCAGCCATTACCCTCACCTGCCAGGCCCCAAACAAATTCAAGGTGCCCTCAAAGCATCACACTCAGGAAGAGCAACCCAGTTCTCTGTACCCTGAGAGCCCAGCATCTGGGAATTGCAGCGTTGGGTCACACTGCTTTGTCACTTGCTCTAGACATGTGTCAAATGCCAGCTTCGTACCAAGACAGAGTCCAGATCTGAAGGTATGGTGGCAACACCGACCACACAAACTGTACTTTGGATCTAAATCCTAAAGCAAAATTATGCTGACCCATGAATTTTCAAACAAAGCACTGGGACTGAATCTGAATTGAAATTTCAGAGAGTTGGTAGAGGAAAAGTAGAGGTTAAGTAGGAACCAAAGCCATTGATTGTCTCAGTCAATAGTGATGGGGAAAAAAAATAAACAAACAAAAAAACCTCATTCAGATATGCCCATGGGAGTTGGGCTTGTCTCTCTGCTTGCTTCAAAGCCAGGCCAACTTGTGAAATCTTAGTAGCCTCTTTATTTATATGGTAATGAAAGAAAGAGGGAGAAGAAAACTATCTATATTTGCTTTCACTGAGAAGGTGCCACAAGTTGGTGTTGGGCCTTTCTTTCTCTCTTTCTTTTCTTTCTTTTTTCTGGAAACCAGGTGCTGGTGACAAGGGAAGGATCTGGATTCCAAATGAGCATTTTTCTATAACCAGGCTTGTATGCTATAGCACCACTTAGGGATTATACTGCAGTATTCTCAGAAAGAAGAAAAAGTGGGAACTAGGCTGATTCTAAAAGACAAGCTGAATTATTTAGCAGACTTAATCACAGGGCTGCCTCTGCTTACCCTTGAGAGCTCATTCACTAGCCTCTCACTGGAGAAGAAAAGTAACACTGAGGTTAAACACATCCCACCAACATGAATCAAACTCAACACTCCTAATTAGTGGGTCCCACGTTTAGTGAGTTAGTGGAAATCATGATTGAGGCCCCTTCATCCTCTTCTACTTTCCTCACTGTCAAGGTGAAGATCTTCCTCTCAAGTAAATATAAGCTGCAGATTTACACATATGTAGTAGATGTGTTGTTGTTCAATCTCTCAGCATTTTCAACATGCTTTCTTGTGATTGGGAAATTCCTCACTGTAGACACCAGAGCTTCTTTCAAAGACTAGGGACTGGCATGTGATCAAGCTGTTGCCATGAGAACCACCTGCGTCAGACTTTTGCTAGAAGCCAGTGATCTAAGGGCACCTGGGTGGCTCAGTCAGTTAAGTGTCTGCCTTTGGCTCAGGTCATAAACCTGGGATCTTGGGATGGAGTCCCATGTCAGGCTTCCTGCTCTGTGGAGAACCTGCTTCTCCCTCTCCCTCTGCTGCTCCCCCTGTTTGTGCATGCTTGTTTTCATTGTCAAATAAATAAATAAAAATCTCTTTTTTAAAAAAAAAGGAAAGAAAGAAATTAAAACCAAGAATTTAAAAAAGAAGAAGCCAGTGGTCTAAAGGAACAGATACCATGCAGATTTCATCTTGGTGAGAATGGTGGTGGCCAGGTCCAGTCTCCCAAGGCAGCCGCAATGGGAGATTTCAGCAGTAGCTCCCAGGGCCCCTGCCCTTAGAGAGGGGCCATTCCAGTGGCCTCTAGCCCAGATCTTCTATCCAATATTAGGCATCTCTGACTGTGCAGCCTCTAAGCCCAATTTTCTAGCCCTAATGGAGATTCTGTAGGTTACCCATTCTCCAGTAAGTTCTTTTTCAGCCTAAATTAGTCCAAAGTAGATTCTGTTGCCTGCACCCAAGAATCCTAACTTGTACATGTTTTATCTCATTGAGTCCGCAGAACAACCAGGTCGAGGACAGTTAACTTCATTTCACAGACGGAAAAATAGAGAATTCTAGTAGTTTATTAGTAACGGGAAAGCTGCCTAACGGGAAAGCTGAGTTAGCATATCTCTTTTCCCAATTCCATGGCCTTTCAAACATATCACACTATTTATCTCAAGGTGAACTTAAATTTTTTTAATTTTTTATTTATTTATGATAGTCACACACACACACACACACAGAGAGGGAGAGAGAGAGAGACATAGGCAGAGGGAGAAGCAGGCTCCATGCACCGGGAGCCCGACGTGGGATTCGATCCCGGGTCTCCAGGATCGTGCCCTGGGCCAAAGGCAGGCGCCAAACTGCCACGCCACCCAGGGATCCCTCAAGGTGAACTTAGAATTGGAATTTCTTTGATTTTTCTGCCTTCTATCCTTAACTTGTACATCATTATTTTCCATTGAACTAGCTACTTCCATCTTATTGCTTAGCATGACCTTCCAGATGCTAGGACCCTATTGAATGCCTACATTACATCATTGCTAGTTTCCTCCCCCCCCCATTTCTTATCATGTTTATACAACTAAAGTCTGATAGATATGAAAACACTATCATGTTTCAGTATGTACATCTCAAAATCACTGTGTAGCCTATGAAAATCTGTAAGAGGAAGGAGATTATTGTTGTCAGGTACCCCAACTGCATCTTGCCTGCTGGGAAGGCACTTAAAAGCATTGGATCCCCTCAAGTGCTTGTGGCTTGCAGCCATCTCCTCCACTCCTTTCTGCACACATGCGGGCAGCTTCCCTGAGTCATTCAAGTCTTCTCGCTTCCAAAGAAGCCCAAAACCTTGTCATCTCAAAAATTCTTCCTAAGTCTGTTTCCTTTAAGCCTCTCTTCCTGTGAGCCATGGGGTAATCAACCTCATGACAGATGAGGACCAAGGCCACCACCACAAGTCCCATGAAGCCCTGGTGTGGAGGTGCAGACAAGACCCACTTATCCAAGTATTCCAAGAGGAGTTGGCAACAGTTGCCAATTCCCTGACATGAGGACTGTGTTCTAGTTGTAGTGGCACCAGCCACAGGCACTGGGATGCCCACCTTTGCAGGAAATGAGGCTGTTTATCATGTGGTGGGCGCACTAGACTTTTTCTCTCCCATCTCCACCCCTTGTCTAGGGAAACTTGGGGATTGGTGCTCCTCAGAGTCTGACAATCTCTCAGGGTCTTTGAGGTTTAGTATTCTGTCTCTGGAATCTTCCCTACCAGTGAGCACAAGGCAGGCAGCTGGGAATGGCAGAAAGATGTAGTATTCTAAATCACTGTCTATCACTTAGATGTTATGGACTGAATGTATCCCTCAAAATTTATATCTTGAAGCCCTAACCCCTAGTATGATGGTATTTAGAGGTGAGGTCTTTGCGAGATAATTAGGTTTAGGTGAGGTCAAGAGAGTGGGACCCCGTAATGAGATTAGTGTCCTGTAGAAGAGGTAGCGAGACCAGAACACCCCTTCTCTCTCTCTCTCTCTCTCTCTCTCTCTCTCTCTCAATCTCTCTCTGCCACATAAGGATGCAGCAAGAAGCCAGGAAGGGGGTTCTTGCCATGAACTGAATCTGCTGGCACTTTGACCTTGGACTTCCCAGCCTCCAAAACCGTGAAAAATAAAGATCTGTTGTTTAAGCCACTCAGTCTATGGCATTTGTCATAGCAGGTGAAGCTGACTAAGATAGCTGTCATCCCATCACCACTATTGCTGATTCATTCTTCATAGCATCCATAAAAAGAGGGGTAGAAAATAAGCAGCTCACATTTCCCAACCGCCCATTCTGTGCCATGCTCTGCGCTGGACAATTTCAGTTCTTTGCTTAATTTTTACAACAGCCTTACAATATCATCTCTTTTGTTTTGGTTTCATAAATTAGAACACTGAGCCAATAGGAGAACATACCACCAGAGTTATATAGGTAGTATCTAGCAGAAGTTTGACTTGAGGCCATAATAATTTTTTATCTCAAAGTTTCTACCACAGCAAAATGAGATTTAAGAACACTGCCTGCCTTCTCAGGGGTACATAGCAAAAGAAAATGTAGATAAAGACCTTATCTTTTAAAATCCAGGGTCCAGGTTTGTTCCTGCCCTGGGAATTTAGAGAAATGTAGATGCTAATTGTTTCTTCCTTAAACTAGTTTATTTCATTTAATCATTCATATATATTATTTCCTTAGCTGATAAGCCTAGAGATTTAGGCACAGCCATATCTCATTCATTTTCATATACCTTACAGTGGCATCACCAGTAAAACGCAACAGGAAAATGACATTTGGTCCAGGATGGCCTTAAAGTATGAAAAAAAAATGAAGAAAGCATAATCCTCACATTGTCAGACCATTGTCTTGGATGCAAATTTTAAATGGACTATAAATGAAAAGCCTGCCTCAGAAAACACAGGGAATTCCAGAGTTTTCCCCTAAAATTTCCTGTTATCCCTATTTGCCTACACCTGGAATATTTACCACCACCACCAAATATTATGCATTGGATCAATTTCAAAAACCTGGGAAGCAAATAGAGGAGGCAGTCTTTCTTACTTTTTTTTTTCTTTCATTTGCACATGTTCTTCCAAGATCTACTGATTCCAGGAATATGGAAGACAGTTCAGCTAACTAAACAAACAGGGATCCCTGGGTGGCGCAGCGGTTTGGCGCCTGCCTTTGGCCCAGGGCGCGATCCTGGAGACCCGGGATCGAATCCCACGTCGGGCTCCCGGTGCATGGAGCCTGCTTCTCCCTATGCCTGTGTCTCTGCCTCTCTCTCTCTCTCTCTCTCTGTGGCTATCATAAAAAAAAAAAATTAAACAAACAAACAAAAACATGAATGCTAATTCACTCCAGACCTAGAACAGAAACAAAGAAATCTACTACTCCTTGTGGTGAAACTCAAAGAGGCATCTGGAAACTAAGAAAAGCATGCCCACCTGAGAATCATAGTGTTGTGTTTTCCCCCCTTCATCTGTGGCACCTTCCTCCCCCAGTGCTCCCTATGTGACAGATATTCAACAAATTAAAGTGAAACCCACTTTGCTGCTACACCTGGAAATTAGGGAATAGAATCTCTGCTCACTGTCTGGATTAGAGGTCAGCTGATTGGTAAATACACAACTTCTGAGTTTTCTGTGCCATGCCAGACACCGTCAGATATAGAAAGGTTTCAAAATTTGGCCTTATATTGAAAGAGGTGATATGCTTGTATGGACAAAGATGATCACAAATGAAATAAGAGTGAGCAAAATAAAATATTAAATTATTACACTTTATGATATGTACTGCAAGAGCTGTAAGGTTTCGAAGGGGTGAGCAATTGATCTGAAGGCTGTTGGCGGGCAGAATCAGGTTCATAACCTCCTTAGCCTCAACCTATCCTTCCCTGAGGGCAGCTCCAAGCCCAATTGGCACTTTACTATTAACCTTAAAGCCTTCAGAAACTCATGCCTTACTAGCTTCCAGTTCAAATAAACAGAAATGTATTAATAAACTACCATGCGCAAAGTATTTCCTGTGTTTTGAGGACACAGCAATCACTGAGAAACCAGTATTCTTCAACGACACTACCCTTCAGTCTTTGGATGTGGACAGCTGCAGAAAGGAGGCATGTGGCCTTGGGAAAGGCAACTACCTTGAGCCAAGGCAAATATTATAAAGGGCTGACAGTGGAGGGTATCTACCCACAGCACTCTTAGCAGGTGGAGGAATGAAGCCCTTCAGTGCTAAAAGTGGATCTAGGCAACACACCACAGTCTACACTAGTCTTTCCTTCCTTGAATTCACTACCTTAAGTTCCGGAAGCATCTCCTCTAGTGTTCAGGGGTCAGTTTGGTGGGAGGAAAGATTCTCTCAAGGGAAACTTAGAAAGGAAGGTTAGCCCTGGGCACTGTGGCTGGTTTCAAGGTAAGTGCTAACACCCATTATCTCCTTCCTCTTCAGCCATTGTAGATGCTCCTCACTCTAGCCTAGCATTTGGAGTCTTGCTCGCTCACCTCATGTATTACCCATATCATCATTCTCCAAGGAATCTCTCCTGGTCATCCTGCCTTTATGTGGTTGCTTCATTCATTTCCCATTGGACAAGAGAGTATCAAGAGGAACCCAAGTGAGTTACTTGGGTAAAAATGTGGTTCTCCTTGCATCTGTTGTGTAACAGAAGTCATACTTCCTCTTGATAATCAAGGTTACTTACCCCTGCTAGAATTGTGACTTAAACTTGAAATATATAGCCACCCCATCCTAGAATCCAACTCAGGGTTTTTCCCCATGCACCAGCTGGCTGTTAGGGATCTATGGTCATATGTGTGAACTGGGAGAGAGATTCTATTGCAACAGTGATGGATGACATGAGAGTCTGGGCTACTTGCTTACAGAAGTTGTTTGTGCCCTCTGGCCCTGCTCATGCTTAGTTCTTCATGTACTACTTCCATTTTGCAAGAGATGCTTGCTGGATCTGTCCAACCACATGACTTGGTAGGTCTGATAGAACCCTGCTCATGATGGACAGTTGTGACTCCGTGGTCATCAGCTTTCACTGATCCCAATCAATCCACCTCTCCCATGGCTCAGAATCTCATAGCATGCCAGAAGCAATTTTTCAAAAGGTATATAATTGTTAGAGTTGATGTGGTCTTACTCCAGAATCCTATGGTCTGTGTTGTGACTCATCTTTGGGGCTTAGTATTATCCCTACAGTAAGTCTTTTCCCACTACTGGGGATACATCTAATATCATAGGTCTGCTAGGTCATTAAGCCAAATTCCACAGTCAAATAATGCACAGAAGCCTTGATCCACTGCAGAGCCCTTTCCTGCACCAGGCCCTAATCAATACTGGGAACATTCTGTGTCCCTAAGTATTTGGGCTGCAACAATATTCCTAAATGTGGAATGTGCAGCCTCCAGAACTTCAAGAGGTCCACCAGGTGTTGAATTTCCTTTGTGCTGAGAAGCACAAGATGAAATAATTTGCCCTTTTCTGCAGAGATGATCTGACCTACCCCAGACTACTAAACACCCAAAATTTTTACTAATATGGGGCCCTCAATTTTTTTCTAGTTTTTTTCTATATCCTGAAGTATATGGGGCTCCAATGAACTAGCCACTACTTTTTCATCTAGTCCAATTTGCATGATTCCATTGATAGAGTAAACTAGTGGATGTTCTATAGAATGTCCAGGTCTCTGAGAATTAACACAGCCTTATACCAAGATTGTAAATGTTTTCTGTCTCAAAGGAATTTGAAGTCTTCCAGATACCTTTTTCTGATAGAGATAACAGAAGATTGGATTTCCCAGGTCAGGGACTACATGTTATGAATCTGAGGCTATGGTAATCTGCTGTAAAAGGAATATTGAAAAGCCAGCAGCCACAATTGACACCAGTTTGAGCTTGAAATGTCTATAGTCATCCTACAGGATCCATCTGGCTTTTTTAGGGCTCATACTGAACAATGAAAAGGAGATAGGATGGGAAAGAATTTCAAGGATGGTACTAATTTCTTTCATTCCTCCAGGATGTAATATTCTTTTTGACTTACTACATTGACAAGAGAGCAGAGGTGCAATTTGCGGTGGCTTCCATCCAGTCTTCTCCACTCCAATAACACATACCTCACCAGCCAAGAAGCCAATGTCAAGATTGTGCCCATTACCAAATATATCTTCACCACTCTGTAATCCAGACAGAGGCCTGAGCTCCATTTACCACCAGATGTAACATGCCCAACTCTCTAATAGAGGGCCCATGTAGATGCTTCAAATCTCTGTACATCAGTTATCAATTCAGACCCAGTGTCCAATATCCTCAAATGTTGAGTATTCACTTTTCCCTAACATACGGTTCCCTGAGTAAATGTTTATAGATTCATTTGGAGAAGTACTGGAGGAATCATTATCTGTTGACTTATTGTGGTGTTATAGAATCTTTCCTCCTGGGCATACCATCTCATTCAGTCAGTGGGCTCTGGGTTTGAAAATTGGCTCATATCTGGAGCTGGGTGAGAAGCCATGACTTTATATTGGGGCAACTGCCCTTCAGCACCCTAATCATACATCTTTGATAGCTTTTTTTTTTTTTAAGATTTTATTTATTTATTCATGAGAGACACAGAGAGAGGCAGAGACACTGGCAGAAGCAGGTTCCATGCAGGGAGCCCGATGTGGGACTCGATTCCGGGTCTCTAGGATCATGCCCCGGGCTGAAGGCAGGCACTAAACCACTGAGCCACCCACGCTGTCCTGATAGCTTTTGATAATATAAATTGACTAGACTCCTTGTTGTCTGCCCATTTACTTCACTCCCAGTGATACAAAATTGTGTTAACTAATTCTATCATTCTCTGTGGTTCAGTATCCTGGCTTCTCCTCTGTCCTTGCTTTTCATTATGATAAATTCTATCCACCTGGCTTCTGAGGGTTAAATAAAACCACCTGCATCTATTGTTCTGGGATCCTATTATCCCCATTGCTGTCAAGGAGCCCAGCTCTATAATGGTATGTCTTATAATCAGCCCTACCCTACACACCCACTAGTAAACTTCTTAATAATGCTGGGGCGCCTCTTATCAGCACCTCTCTTAATGCTACCAAGAAATCCCTTTGACTGGCAAACATAGCCTTTAATTGCCAATTAATCCCTCACGGTCTTTCATTATCTAGTTCACAAATGTCCATTGTGCTTAGCAACAGCTACTCAGTTCTATTCTTAGAGTTACTTTCCCCCTATTTCTTATATCTACTAAAAAATTATCTTCCATAAGAATACCTTTCCAGTTTACCTCTGGTGTAAGTGTCAATAAGTGCATGGCTATCTCATGCCAAGTGCTATCAAGTGGTTGGTGGAAGTCCTCATTGCCAACTGAGCAGCAAGTGATCCAGCTCCAAAGTCTCATCTCAGCACCTGGTTTCTCAAACCATTCCTGGCACCAACTGTCATGGACTGAGTTCCCAGTAGGCAGGCTCTGAGACAGAAAAAATCATGCAGGAACTGCATTACAGAAAGTTCTTGAGATTAATACCCATGGGAGAAGAGGGAAAGCTTTAAGGCAGTCTTGACAACTTGACAACAGTCAACAACTTGGGCAGCTCTGAATCTGAGATAACCTATAGAATTGTGCAGTTTGGGGGTGAGGGGCCAGGCACTGTATCTCCACGTTAACTAGGCATTGGATGCAGGCTGACTCAGGAAAGCAGTCTTCAATTTGATTAAGATGACCTTTTTTAAATAATTCAGAAGAGGATGGACAGCTGAAGGCTCTGGGGAAAGAGAATTCTTTGTTATCGTGGGACCAAGGTAACACACTGCAGCACTCACCACAACTGCTGTCTTTTTAGTCTAAGAAAATGGGATGACTGGGGCACCTGGGTGGCTCAGTTGGTTAAGCAGCTGATTCATAGTTTCAGCTCAGATCATGATCTCAGGGTCTTGGTATTGAGCCCCATCTTAGGCTCCTCACTCAGCAGAGTCTGCTGGAGATTCCCTCTCCCTCTGCCCCTCCCCCTACTCAGGCATGCTCTCTCTCTTTCTCTCTCTCTCTCTCTCAAATAAGTAAGTAAAATCTTTAGGAGAAGAAGAAGATGAAGATGAAGAAGAAGGTGGAGGAGGTGGAGGAGGTGGAGGAGGAGAAATGGTTCACATTTGAGAACCATTTGTGAACTAGATAAAAGCAGCATTGCAGGACCAACTTTGGCTGGCTCACACTTGAAGGACATATGCCCAGAAAAGGACTGTTCAGTTCAGAAAAATTATGTGGACTAAATCAAGGATAGGCTGCTGGGTCAGGAAGACATGGAGATAAGCTGTGGAAAAGGTACTACATGGAGATTCAGGACACAAGCATTTTGGCCTTTCCTTCCTCAGCTACTAAATGACTGGGAAAGTCATTTAACTCTCTGGCCCTCAGTTTCATCATCTGAAAATGAAAGAGGTACCTAGAAGATAACATAGGGGAAAAACTGGATGACCCAGCACTTGGGGATGACTTTTTAGAACAACGGAAGGCATGATTCATGAAAGAAATCATTGATGAGAGGGACCTCATTAAAATTAAAAGCTTTTCCTCTGTGAAAGACAGTATCAAGGGAATGATAAGACAAGCTACAGACTGGGAGAAAATGTTTGCAAAAATTACATCTGATAAAGGACTGCTATCCAAAATATACAAAGACTTCTTAAAACTCACCAGTAAGAAAACAATCTAATTAAAAAGTAGGCCAAAGATCCTAACAGACATCTCACCAAAGAAGATATACAGATACTATATATATATATATATATATATATATATATATATATATATATAATTAATGAAAGAGTTCTCCCAGGGCATCTGGGTGGCTCCATGGTTGAGTGTCTGCCTTTGGCTCAGGTTATTGTCCCAGGGTCCTGGGATCAAGTCTTGTATTGGGCTCCCCATAGGGAGCCTGCTTCTCCCTCTGCTTACATCTCTGCCTCTCTGTGTCTATCATGAATAAATAAATAAAATCTTAAAAAAAAAGAAGAAGAAAGGGTGCTCCCCATCATAGTTACCAGGGAAAAATGCAGATTAAAAACTACAATAAGATACCATTACACACCTACCAGAATGGTACAAGTTCAGAACACTGACAACACCAAGTGCTGGTTTGGAGGATGTGGAGCAATAGGAATTTTCATTCATTGCTGGCGGAAATGCACAGTGGTATAGCCGTTTTTTTTTTAAGATTTTATTTATTTATTCATGAGAGATGCAGAGAGAGAGGGGCAGAGACACAGGTAGAGGGAGAAGCAGGCTCCATGCAGGGAGCCTGATGTGGGACTCGATGCCCAGACTCCAGGGCTGAAGGCGGCACCAAACTGCTGGGCCACGGGGGCTGCCCCTATTGCCACTTTGGAAAACAGGCAGTTTCTAATAAATCTAAACATACTCCTGCCATAAGATCCAGCAATTGTGCTTCTTGTTGATTTACCAAGATAAAACCAAATAAGAACAGGAATTGCCTATGGGGCAGAGAAGGACATAGTTGCAAGAGGAGGAAATAAATTGGAGCCTTGAGAATGAAGGGCTGAGCAGGGGTAATGTGCAAGGGGCCTCAAATGAGGCCAGAGAGGTAGACAGAAGCTAGATCATGCCAGGCTTCCAAGGCTATCATAAGGACTTTAGGCTTTAGTTCAAGAGCAGTGGGAAAACATAAAAGGGTCTTAAGAAGAGTGAAAGGTGATTGCAGCTGCATGAGAAATATAAGGTATTTTTAAAACTTTGTGATTACAGTAGCAATTCAGCACTGGAATAGATTACCAACAGGGTTTGGGTGAGCATTCTCCCTAAATAGATTGAGTTGACTATTAAGGAAGATAAATAACTTCACATGGGAAAGTTGCAGAAGAGTACTCCAGGGGTTTGCAAATTAGGTCGGGGTAGGGGAGCTGGACAGACCAAAGATGTCAGGCTCTTGTCCCTGAGATGGGAGCCTGTGAAATGGGAAAGGAATGGTAGATATTTTGCTCCTCTCATCACAAGCTGAAAGTCTTGTTTAGGAGCATTTTTCCTTTTGCATCTTAGACCCACTAATGTGCAGGATGATAGAATGATATTTCAAAAGAGAAGGAAGGATTATGACAGCCAGGAAAACCACTCTCTCAAACTTCTGTGAAAACTTTTTTAGAGACTTTTCTATCCACATCAGTGGATGATTATTTTTTCTGGAACACCACCTGTCCGTAATAGGTGGAAACTTGCGAGGAGAGGGATTGGAAAGGCAATGATCTTAATTTTCAACAAATTCTCATAGGACTTTTTCCTTTTCCTACCCATTCTCCTCAACTCCAGACTGAACTCTGTGACTCTTTTTGTTTTATTACACAATTTCTGCCATTTAGGATAAGTGGTTACAATACTGGAGTGGGCAAGCTTGTAAGATCCATTGTAACAATGGTTGATGGTGATAATTTCTAAATACAATCCCAATTGTACTTAGTAACAACATTAATGTCTATTAAGCACATACTAAGTGCCTTGCTGCTATAAATTTTGTTTTATCAATGTAATTTCTAGAAAAGTATTAGTGAAAAGGCTTATTGAATGAGTGATTGAATAATAATTAGTAGTCATTGTTGGGTAACCAGAATGAGAATGTGACAATGGATTGAATGGATCAAAGAAGGGGATGAGTGAAAGGGAGTCCTGCTAAGTTTTTAAAAAAATAAAACCCCGCTCAGGTGGCTCAGTTGGTTAAGCATCAGACTCTTGATTTCAGCTCAGGTCATGTTCTCAGGGTCATGAGATCCAGCCCCACATCAGGCTCTGCATTGAGCATGGAGCTTGCTTAGGATTCTCTCTCTCTCTCCTTCTCTTTCTGCCCCTCCCCTACTTCTCCTCCTCTCCAAAAAGAAGAAGAAGAAGAAGAAGAAGAAGAAGAAGAAGAAGAAGAAGAAGAAGAAGAAGAAGATCCTAATCATACACATTTATCAGAGAATAAATCTCACTCAAGAAAAAGCAATAATCCTCTGATTACCTGTATCAAAGCTCTCTAAATTAGCTTGAAAAAAAATTAGCTTGAAATACTGAAAAATTCAAATGCATCCTGGCTTCAGCCAGTTATTAATTGATTTTATGGATTGTCAAGAAAAAGTTAGTAGAATTATTCAAGTAAGTTCAAATTGTGTGCATAAGAATTGCGGATCATTTTGATTGCATTTGATGGGAAACCCCTGTTAAGAATCTATTTATTGGGGCACCTGGGTGGCTCAGCAGGTTAAACGCCTGCTTTGGCTAAGGTCATTATCCCCTGGTCCTGGGATGGAGCCCCACATTGGGCTCCCTGCTCAGCAGGGAGTCTGCTTGTCCCTTTCACTCTGCCCCTCCCCCCGCTTGTGCTCACCCTCTGTCTATCTCTTTCTCTCAAGCAAATAAAATGTTTTTCTTAATTTTTTATAGAAAGAATCCATTTATTGAGTATGACCAGAGCTAGAAATGCTGAATGAACTTTGGTAACTAAAACTCCAATATAAATGGGGAGGATATGTATATATACATGTAAATAAAATATTGTTGGAAATTGAAAATCTCACATCTAGTAGCATTTCAATCTCTTTAACTCTAACGTCTCATTTGGTATTGTGTTTGGTATTCCTCACAACTGCCCCACTCAACTTCTTTCTTTCCATTCACTGAAGTCAAGAATAGAAATCAGGGGAAAGCTGAGAATTGATTGAATGGTAAAGAGATTAAAACATATGGCAAACACCAGTATTCAGGGGGTTATTCTATCAATGTAGGTCCCTGAGCAAAGACCCTCTGTTGGCCCAAATTTGAGCAAGAAACAACTTTTGTAACTATAACTCACCAAGAGTTTAGAGATGCTTGTTTTTACAGAGTAAATGTTGAGCATAGTTTCAGTTCCCACTAGGAGCTCAATAAATATTTTATTTCATTGTCTTGAATCAGACGCACAAAATTAAAACATTTGTAATCTTCGGTTCATGAAACAGTGTCAGTAATCCTCCACACATGTCACTCTTTCATTTTGTCTATTCTCCTGAGGTTGATTATTTGGAATATTTTTCTAATGAACATCCATGAACATCTCATCCATGTCAGAAATTGGAATATTGTCAATAACTTCATCTTTATATGCTCTTTCCTTACCCCATCCTCCTACTTCCCTGCTCTGAGATAACCTGCATCCTGAATTTTATGTTTGTCATTTTCTTGCTTAAAAAATAACAGTTTTACCATATATCATTTCCATTTCATTTTGATTTCATTTTCATTTCAGATATTTGTTTTCCTAACATACTTATCCAGATTTTTTCCCTAGGTAGTTCCTCATAGTGAACAATGAAACTTAATGAGTCTTGGGTCTGCCCAAATCACCCATTATTCAAAGAAGTCACATCTCCTCTTCCTTTCCTTTGAAAGGATAGCTCCACTCTGATGTTGCCTGCTCATGATCATTTAACACCTAATAAAGATATGGACTGCAACCCTTGGAGCTGTGCCTGTGTCTTTAGTGAGCCTCATCTCCCCTTAGAATTCTGACATCATAAATTGTCCAGGTGGATTAGTCATTTCTCTTTCCTTCTCTTCAATCACACTGCTACCTTGAAACTTACTGACCAATGCTCAGAATGACCCTTGCTGATCTCTTTCTTTACCTCCTCAAACAATTCAGAATTGCTTTAGCACTTTGTATAGCTGTCCCAGTCATCAATGAGAGGTTCCTGGGACACCTGGGTGGCTCAGTGGTTGAGTGTCCAGCTTCAGCTCAGGACATGATCCCAGGATACTGGGATCAAGTTCCGCATCAGGCTCCCCACAAGGAACCTATTTCTCTCTCTGCCTCTGCTTCTCTCTCTCTCTCTGTCTCTCCTGAATAAATAAAATCTTTAAAAATACATGCAGTTTCCTCTATTGAATTTATTATCAATTCCCTTTCTATAACTTTCAGAGAGCTGTTAGAAACTGCTCTCCTGCATCAGGATCAAACATGCCTAGGAATTGCTATTTTGGGATTTAACACATGTGCAATTGGCCCTGGCATTTACCAAGTAGAATTCCCAGTAATCCAGGAAGGATCTGGAAGGCATATCTGAGATTTAGATGAAGTTGTTACCATACTAATCATGTGAGCCGTCAAGCACAATCTTTCATTTTTATCTCCACCAGGCAGAGGTTATCAAAAGAAGTCAATGTCCAGGGTCTGTGAGAATACTGTATCCTGGGAAGGTCAGATATATTGTTTACAGGCTTCTGGGGAAGGGCTTGGCATGGGATATTGCTGTCTCATAACAGTCCCAGGAGACAGCTTATCACTCAGGAACTATAGCATGGACTGGTCTGGGTCAAGAAGAAAACAGAAAAGAGAGGTGGGTGTGTAAAAAGAGTGGGAGACCAGAATCAAATAATGAGGGTTGGAGAGGGGTCACACACTAGACCATGCATGCCTAAGAATTATTGAATTTCAAAATTGAAAGTGACCTTAGATCCTGTCTAATTTAACCAGTTCATTTTAGTTAGGAGAACTTATATCATAGAGGTGAATGGACTTGTCCAAGGTCACAGAGCTGCTGCTTGGATGGAAAATCCTTTATACACAAAGATAGTTTTTATGTACTTTATTTTAAAGAGAGGCTATGGGGAAAAATACCTAAATAACTAAACATAGGAAGGGGGAAAAAAACTTTTCATTTATATCAACTGTTTATCATAACATGCAAAAATACTTGCTATATTGAGGGTTTAAAATAATATGGAAAATGTACTATAATAAAATCTTAATAAAATTAAATTAATCAAGGGTCAATGTTCCTTTAGTCAAAATTCCTTCATTACCATACCCTGGCTTTTTAACTATTAGTGGCAGTTTTTTCTGGTGCAAGGAATTATGAATATTTTTTCCTTCTACTCTTCTGTATGTCCACTATAATTACATATTTCTTTTACAATGCCTAAAAAAAATATGTTTTACCCATTTGCTTTAGAGCTATTTGTCCCCATTGAATTGTCCAGAAGGAAACAGTAAATTGGATAGTCTAACATTTCCGTTTATGATATGAGGAACAATTTGGCAAATTTCTTTTGGTGGCTCCTCTTAGCAGAGTACCATCTTAACATTCTAGTTTCACAAAAATTCTGATACCTTCTTCACATTCCAGTTTTCAAAACACTAATACACAGTAATCTAGAAAAGAGCACAAATTTCTATGGGAAAAAGATACTTCATATGTGGATCATGTTAAAAACACAAACCTGGGAGGGTTCTGGGAAAATGGTGGAATAGGAAGCACCCGGAATTTAACTCCTCACCTAGACAACAATTGCACTAGCTGAATCTGTCTAACTATTTTGGAATTCTGGAGTCTATTGAAGGCTTGCAACTTCCAGAGGAAGGCTTAAACTGTGGTTAATTTCAGTCAATTTCAGCTCTTAGCCCAGTAGGAGCCAACCATCCCACATCCCCAGTTATACCCATGTTCCTGGAGCAGCTGGTACATACCTTGTAGAAACTAGGGTAGACAAAAAGGACTCCGTTCTCCAAATATCAGGGATCTGTGTCCTCATCACAGAGGTTCAAGGAGGTAGGCAACAATTGATGCTATACCCTCTCCCATTGTTGCAAGCTCTTACCCTGCAGCTGAAGTGACTTCCAGGGGACCTGGGTGCCCTTCCCCCCTTCTTAATTTTTTGACTTTTCCCCTTTTGAAAGTAAAGACTAATTCAAAAGTAACTACATAGAGAGGGGAAATTTCAAAGTGACCACACATGCCTAAGGAAAGGCACAGGCTCAGAAAAGACCTAAGTTTACATCTCAGGCTAATCTTTGAGATAGAGATGGTTTACAACAATCAAAAACACAATAAATAAAAGCAATTTAAAAAATCAAAATCTGAGGAGGAGGGAGAATCTAATTTCCAGAATTACTACATTATTAGTTTCAAATGTCCAGTTTCCAACAAAAAAAATTATAAGACACACAAAGAAACAGGAAAGGATAGTTCATTCAAAGAAAAAATAAATAAATCAACAGAAACTGTCTCTGAAAAATACCTGACAATAAAACAAGTCTACAGGACAAATACTTTAAAACAATTATTTAAAAGATGCTCAAAAAACTAAAGATGTGGAGAAGGTCAATAAAATGATAGATGAACACAATGGAAATATCAATAAAGAGATTTAAAAAGAAACCAAAAAGAAATTCTGGAGCTGAAAAGTATAATTGCTGAAGTGAAAAATTTACTAGAGGGATCCAAAGGCATATTTGAAAAGACAAAAGAAAGAATTAGTGAATTTGAAGATAAGGCAATGGAAATTATTGAGTTTGGGGAACAGAAAGAAACGGGATTGAAGAAAAGTAAGCATGGGGCTCAAGGCCCTGGGGACAACATCAGACAGATCAACATATGCATTGTGGGAATTCCACAAGGAGAAGAGTGACAGAAAAGAGGAGAAGGACTGTTTGAAGAAATATGGGCTGAAAACTTCCCAAGTTTGATGAAAGATGAATATAAACATCAAAGAAACTGAAATATCTCCTAGTAAAATGAACTCAGAGACCCATCCTGAGCCACATTATAATCAAATTTTCAAAGACCAAAGACAAAGCGAGAATCCTGAAAGCAGCAAGAGAGAGGCAATTTGTCATTTACAAGTATTCCTCCGTATGAATGTCAGCAAATTTCTCATCAGAAACTTTGGAGGCCACAAAGTATTGGGCCTATAAATTCAGGGTGCTGAAAGAAAATACTGCCCACCAAGACTTCTAATTGGCAAAATTGTACTTCAAAAGTGAGGGAGAAATTAAGATATCCCCAAATAAACAAAAGTTGGGAGGAAGCTTGCTACTACTAGACCTGCCTTGCAAGAAATGTTCCAGAAAACACTTGCAGAATGAAATGAACACTAGACAATGACTCAAAGCTGCATGAAGAAAGAAGGACCTAAATTAGGGTAACTACATCAGCAGTTATAAAAGCTAGCATTATGGAAACAATGGTTTGTAGCTCTACTTTTTGTTTTCTACATGATTTAAGATTAATATTTTCTGAAAATAACAATCGCTAGTATAAAAGCTAGTATTATTGTAACTTTAGTTTTTGACTCCACATTTTGTTTTCTACATAATTTGAGAGACTAAATGCCCTTAAAAGAATTACTAATTTATATTTTTGGTTATATAATGTACAAAAGTGTAATTTAGTGACACCAACAACCAAAAAAAGATGGGAACAGAGCTCTTTTATTCTTTTAAGATTTTATTTATTTATTTATGAGAGCCACCTAGGCACCCAGGAACAGAACTCTTATAAAGGAGCAGAATTTCTGTTTTGTATGTTATTCAAGTTAAGTCAGTATAAGTTCAAATGAGTATATTCACATTGTAGCCTTGAGTCTCCATGGCAACCACAAAGAAAATAGGTATAGAATTTACACAAAAGGAAGTGAGAAAAAATTTAAACATTTCACTACAAAAAATCAATTAAACACAGTCAATTAAATCAACTAACAAAGAAACGCAGGATATAAGGGATAAAATGCTATAAGGCATATAGAAAACAAATGGCAAAATGACAGAAGTAAGGGGACTGTAACTCTGGGGTAAAGCATTTGACTGCAAAATGACAGAAGGAAGTCCCTCCTTATCAGTAATTACCTTATCAGTATTAACCTAAAATAATAAATGGATTAAACTCTTCAATTTGCAAAATGGATTTAAAAAAACAAAAACATGATCCAATCATATGCTGTCGACAAGAGACTCACCTTAGTCTATAAAAACAACTGATAAACAACTGATATATCAGATTAAGGGATATATTAGTATCCAAGATCTATAAAAAACTTATCAAACTCAATGCCCCAAAAACAAACAACCCAGTCAAGAAATGGACAGAAAATATGAACAGACATTTCTCCAAAGAAGACCTACAAATGGCCAACAAGCACATGAAAAAAATGCTCCACATCATTTGTCATCAGGGAAATACAAATCAAAACCACAATGAGATACCACTTTACACTGATGAGAATGGCTAAAATTAACAAGATAGGAAACAACAAATGTTGGTGAGGATGTGGAAAAAGGGAAACCCTCTTACACAGTTGGTAGGAATGCAAGCTAGTGTAATCACTCTGGAAAACAGTATGAAGAATCCTCAAGAAGTTAAAAATAGAGCTACCCTATGACTTAGCAATTTCACTACTGGGTATTTACCCCAAAGATACAGATGTAGTGAAATGAAGGGGTGTTTGCACCCCAATGTTCATAGCAGCAATGTCCACAATAGCCACACTATGGAAGGATCCAAGATATCCTTTAACAGAAGAATGGATAAAGAAGATATGGTATATATGTATATATATATATAATATATAATGTATATATTATATATATAATGTATAATATACATATGTATATTATACATATATGGTATATATATATATATATATATATATATATATATATATATAATGATATACTACTCAGCCATCAGAAAGAATGATACCTACCATTTACATTGACATGACATGGATGGAACTGGTGGGTATTATGCTGAGGGAAATAAGTCAATTGGAGAAAGACAATATCATATGGTTTCACTCATATGTGGAATATAATAGCACAAGGGCTCATAAGAGAAGGAGGGGGAAATGAATGGGGAAAAATCAGAGAGAAAGACAAACCATGAGAGACTCCTAACTGGGAAATAAACTGAGGAGAGGCAGGTGGGAAGATAGGGTGACTGGGTGACAGGCATTAGTGAGGGCAAGTGATGTAATGAGCACTGGGTATTACACTATATGCTGGCAAATTGAATTTAAATTTAAAAAAAAAAACAAATTGAAATTAAAATGATGAAAAGAAGTATTCCATGCAAATAGTAACCAAAAAAGAGCAGAAGTAGCTATACTAAATCTATTTAGACAAAATAGATTTTAAATGAAAAAATCACAAACCACAAAGAAGGAGATGATGAGTTAATAAAAGGTTAAATATAGCAAGACATAAGTTGTAAACATCTATGCCCCTAATAATAGACCATCAAAATACATGAAGCAAAAACTTGTAAGGAGAAGTAGACAATTCTACAAAAGTAGTTAGGGATTTCAATACCCCATTCTCAATGATGAATAGAACAACCAGACAGGAGATAGGTAAGACTAGAGATGGGAGATAAGTAAGGCAATAAACCAACCAGATCTAACAGCCATACACAGAACACACCAGCCAACAACTACAGTATATGCATTCTGCTTAAATGCATGCAGGTCATTTTCCAGGATAGACCATAAGTCAGATGACAAATCATCTAATTAAATTTTAAAAGGTAGATATCAGGGATCCCTGGGTGGCGCAGCGGTTTAGCGCCTGCCTTTGGCCCAGGGCACGATCTTGGAGACCTGGGATCAAATCCCACGTCGGTCGGGCTCCCGGTGCGTGGAGCCTGCTTCTCCCTCTGCCTGTGTCTCTGCCTCTCTCTCTCTCTCTCTGTGTGTGTGACTATCATAAATAAATAAAAATTTAAAAAATAAATAAATAAAAATAAAAGGTAGATATCACACATAGCATCTTCTCTAATCACAACAAGTTGAAGTTAGAAATCAATAACAGAAGTAAAACCAGATAAGTTACAAACTCAAGGAAATTAAACAGCATATCCTTAAACAACCAAATAATCAAAGAAGAAATCACAAGGGAAATCAGAAAATAGTTAGCAATGAATGCAAATGAAAACACAACACACCAAAACCTATGGGACCGGAGAAAGCAGTGCTAAGGAGAAATCTTATAACTATAAATGTGTGCATTAAAAAAACAAGAAAGATTTCAAATTACAACCTAACGTTACAACTCAAGGAAGTAGAAACAGATGACCAAACTAAACCCACAGCGAGCAGAAGGAAGGAACCAATGATTATTAAATCAGAGATCAATGATAAAATATAAAGCTCAGAAATAAGCCCTCTCATGTATGGTTATGGAAGTATTGAATATACATTGGGACCAACCAGACTTCTTGTTAGGAGAGATAACAAAATGTTTATTTATGGTTAAAGCAACTGCTAGTTGGGGTTTCTGTTACTTATAGCCTAAAGCCCTCCTAACCTAGAATAAACCTCCTAACTCCTATGATGCCATTGGCCAGGATCATAGTAGTAACAGTAGTACAACTGGGCTCAAATGCAGTTCTGTTGGGCTCCAAAGTCTTACCCTTTCCATTATAATGTGATATCTTCCTTCTTCCCTAAATAATGAATGATTAATTTCCCTGAAATACTTTTAGGTTTTGGAAAGAAAGAAATTTGTTTTCAAAGGAATACCACCTGGTAAGACCATTCGATTAGTCCAGACAATTTAAATTCTACTTTGGTCCTCCTAAACATTGATCACAGTATCTCATTTTGGGCTATTTACAAAATTAACTAATGCCACTTTCATTTTTCCCTGCTTACTAATAATGATAGAGAATAAAATGGTCTCCAAGTCAATGCCAAAGAGATACCATTTGTTTGTGAATATCTATTTTCCCCATCCTTCCCTTCTAGCACTGAGTCACCAACGATCCTCCCTCTCAGCTGGCTATGCCCCTGGCTCACCATAATAGTGATTCCTACCACTCACCTTGCCACCGCTGGCAGTGACCCAAGGGCCTGGGTGCTCTCTTTTTGCTTCACCAAGTCTCAAAAGCTACTCAGACTGCACACTGCTTCATCTATTCTACTGGTCAGTTCCATCTATTGCACTATACCAACCAGCTGAGTGAAAGCTAAGAAGCAAGTAAAGAAGTTTTGCTGCTTCTGTGACCTGAATTCCCCAAGAGAAGTGATTACCAGCAACAGTAGGCTTTTATTTTTTTTTTTTCATGTCCATTTTTTAATACATAACATATTGTAGGTGTCCTTGAATACTTATAAATTTATACAGGTTTATAATTTCCCATCTCGCATTGGGCTTTGACACCATCTACTATTCCATGTGTGCAGTTCTTTTTTTTTTTTTTTTTAATTAGCTCCACTTTATTTTTTTTTTATTTTTTTCAAGATTTTATTTTTATTTTTATTTTTTTATTCTGTATGTTGGTAAATTGAACACCAATAAAAATTAATTTATAAAAAATAAAAAAAATAAATAAAAAAAAAACAGTAGGCTTTTAATATCCTGCATAATATATTTTCCCTGCTGAAGAAAGTGATCATGATGTTAGCGCTTTTAAGAGAATTGGGTAGAGAAGGGCTGGGCCCTCCAAAATGATATTCCCTCCCACACCATGGGTCTTTGATCACAAACACCATAGACTGATCCTAAGAGCCATCAGCAAAAAAGAAGTTTGGTGTCATGTCCTGGAGAACTCACAGCCTAAAAACAATATTGTGGAACACTCAGAAGCATGGGGCAGAAAGCAGTCCTAGGCATCTCAGTAACTGGAACTCATGGATGGGGCCTTTGCGGAATGACCACTGGAATCATATCTGCTGCAAGCATCACTGATTCCACGCAGAACACAGGAAATGGGAAAGAAAAGTTGTCCCAAAGAAAAGCCACCTGGGTGGCTCAGTGGTTGAGTGTCTCAGGTCGTGATCCTGGGGTCCTGGGATCGAGTCCCACATCAGGTTTCCCACAGGAAGCCTGCTTCTCCCTCTGCCTATGTCTCTGCCTCTGTGTGTGTGTGTCGCTCAGGAATAAATAAATAAATACATAAATCTTTAAAACAAGAAAAGTGGCAGTCTTTTTAAAAGAAAGAAGAAAGAATACTGAGCATGCTGGTGTGCAGGTGTCTGTGTACATGCCTGCCTTGCAAGTGGGAAGAAAAAAAATCTGTTCCCTAAAACCAAGGAATCACAGGAGCAGTATTGACAGCCAAATAAAGGCAGCCCAGTGACTGCTGAAAGCTGGACTTTTCTAGCTACTGGCTTCCACCAATCACCTAAAAGACCGAACTGCAGTTTGGAAAGTTTTGTCCCTGGTAAGGTTGGGTTTTCTGGAGTAAGGGGGACAGGGTGACCTAAAGTTGGACAATGTTTGGAATACTGGCTACCATGTGCTGGAGGTTGTCTCCCAAGACAGTCCATGAGCTGTTGTAAGCTTAGGTCCAGTACTGACCTGCACAGTTTGGCCAAGCCCAGCCCTAGAGCCGTGAAAGCAGCCTGAGAACCTGCTTCCCAGCTTGGCTCTGATGATCCTTCCAACAAGATGTGCTTGCCTCACCATCTTCTGCCTTGGGAAAGTCATCCAGTGTAGGCACATATTCTCTCGGTGCGAGAGGAAGGCCTTGCCAGACTGTTCAGATTTCTTAACTTCTTGGAGAAAAAGGTGTACGTGACAAAGGGTCACTGAGCCTGAGGGCTCAGAATGAGTCCGTGCTGTTTTCACGGAGTCCATGCTGTTTTCTTCAGCTTTGTGTAATCAGCATTTTTCTTTGTTCCTTTATGTAACCCTTGAAAGCAGAAATCTGAGTCCTTGGCCCCCTGAGGTCAGTCACGGATGGGGGAACCATGCGGGACTCTGAGGAACGCTGTCTTCGTTTTTAGGTAGCAAGAGCAGATTCTATCACTCCCCACCTGAGTCACTGACATTTCTCCAAGGGACACAAGCACTCCTGTGCATTCAGGACTAGTTACCACATTTGTACAGCGTGAAAATGTGGAGCCCCATTCAAAACTTAGTAAGAATTTCAAGCCTGCACCAGCAGGCTGAGTACAGGGTCTGCGGCCCAGGTTGTGTGCCCATTTGGGGTTCTAATGGATTGATTGAGGCCCATCCACAACGGGGGAGAACAATCTCCTTTATTCCATATTTCAGCTCAAATGTTCATCTCATCTGGAAACATCCTCCCAGACCTACCCAGGATAACATTTAACCACATAGCCGGGCAACTCTGGACCAGCCAACCTGATGCATCAAATTAACCATCACAGTGCTCTTTCTCTCCTTTCTCTCAAACCTTTGCTAGAAGACCTATTCTAGTTTTGGCCCCTCCAATAAAGGGTGAGAGCCAGGCCCAGCTTTCCAGAGAGTCACAAAGCCCATGAATGAAGTCTCTCTACACACCAGCCTCAGACCTGCTCTCCTCACTCGGGAGACACGTTGATCCACTCTCTGTATCCACCGAACTGTTGCTCCTCTGTATTGGCCATCAATCCTCCAGCATCAGGGTTAGGCTCTCTGGGCTTTTTCTGAGCCTAATTACTTAGTATATCCCTCCCAACAGAATATCTCAGTGGGCCATCTGCATTCTGCGCTCCCAACAGGTGAGTATTTTCATAGCAACTTCCTGATAACAAAACTTTTTCTTCTTTTGATTATTTCATCCATTTTTACTCTGGAGGTTGAACTAACATGTCAGACAAAAAGAGCCATGATAGGTCACTAGAGACATTTGGGAGCACATTATTCTGTTTAGCAGAGTAACCCTGGACGTCAGACAAGGACATTTATGGGAGTCAGGGTAGCTGGGCTTAATTTTCTGATTTTTTTTTCCTGTTCTTGCCAGAGGACTAGGGTTACTCTCTTCATGTGTCTCTTATATCTCCACCATAGGGAAGAAAGAGTTGAGTTTTAGAGTGAGACCTTCAGGGGGAGACCTGAATTCACTGCTAACTTGCTTTGTGGCTCCAGACACAGTTCTTAATGCTTCTATCTGTGTCTTAGCTTCCTCATCTGCAAAATGGGAAGGCTAATATTTACTCTTTGAGATTGAGGAGTAAAGCACCTGGCATATATAACTGAGGCTCAGAAGACGACTGCTCTCAGCCAGGTTCCTTGTTCTACAACTCTGTCCTTGCTCATTCATTCTGAAAACCAGGGAAAGATGGGCACGCATACTACGGGAAACTTGGACAGGCTGGGTGTGGTGTCCATCTTCAAAGGAGAGGCCTGGGGTGTGGTGAGCCTCTTGCTTTCCTTTCCCCAAATCACTTCCCCTACTGGCTTCCTGCAGCTCATGCCACCCTGGGGTCATCTCAAGCTTCCTGCCAGCATCCTGTCCCTCCCTCACTCCTCCCAGGGCAAACATGTCAGCACTTGGTGTTTAGAAACAGTTTTGAGGCCCATCCCGGCGTACCCAGTGGCCATAAAAGAATCACTTGGCCTTGATCCACATTTGGCAACCAGAGAGCACCTAAGGATATGCAGCTTGAGATGCGTGACTCAAGCAAAGAAATCCCCTTTCTCCTTTTCCTTCTTAATGAGCTCTAATTGCAGAATGCGATCTGCAATTGCTTAATAATTACATACATGGACCAGTATCTCTCTGTCCCAGACTTTCCCACACAAATGCATTAAGCTCTTGAGGCTCCTGGGCAACTAAGATCTTTCCCCCACCCCATACATAAAAGTTTAAAAGGCAAGGCTTCTAGATTCCCACATTCCTCAAGGGTCATTCAAGGTATACACCCAGCTGCTTTTAATGGACACGTAAAACTAGCCTCCCTTCTGTTTTGAGACCCAAGCCTGTGTCCCACTGATGCTTTCCTGGCCTCCCTCATTCAAACCCTTCATCCTCCCCACCTCACTCCACCCCCAGTGGTCAGCCCTGACTGTGTGGCTACACCTTGTGTCGTCTACCTCAGAATGACCCCTCGGGCTGACTGGGGGGTCTCCTACCCAGGTGCCTGCACAGCAGGGATTGGCACAGTTTTTCTGTAAAGAGGTAGTTTGTAAATATTTTAGGCTCTATGAGCCAAGAGGCAAAAATCAAGGATACCGTGTGGTACTTTATATAACCCTTTAAAATGCAATGATATTTTACTTTATTAAAGTTAATTTTCACTTCTGGACATTCCATTTGGTTGTCAAATAGGACTAGTCACTATAATAGCCGCTTATTTTTTTAACTCCTCTATTTGATGATGTCTTTTCTTTGTTAAACATATTAAATAAACTTAAATTTATTCCATAATCAATGGCCAAATATCTGAAGTGTTTGTCAGCCTAATCTGTCTGTGATTTTTGCTGGTTCTCTCTAACGATGCCTCAATTCCTCGAGTATACCATGATATTTTTTGTTTTAATCATGAACCCCAGTTCAATGGAATGTTGTATCTGGGAATCCTTGAGGCTTCTTCTTCTTTTGTTTTTTTTTTTTTGTATTTTTTTATTGAAGTTCAATTTGCCAACATAGAGTATAACACCCAATGCTCATCCCGTCAAGTGTCCCACCCAGTGCCTGTCACACCAACCCCCCACCCACCTCCCTTTCCACCACCCCTTGTTCGCGTCCCAGAGTTAGGAGTCTCTCATGTTCTCTCACTCTCTCCGATTTTTCCCACTCATTTTCTCTCCTTTCTCCTACAATCCCTTTCACTATTTTTTGTATTCCCCGTATGAGTGAAACACTATCATTGTCCTCCAACTGACTTACTTCACTCAGCAAAATACCCTCCAGTTCCATCCACGTTGAAGCAAATGGTGGGTATTTGTCGTTTCTAATGGCTGAGTAATATTCCATTGTATACATAAACCACAGCTTCTTTATCCATTCATCTTTCGATGGACACCGAGGCTCCTTCCACAGTTTGGCTATTGTGGACATTGCTGCTATAAACATTGGGTGCAGGTGCCTCGGCTTTTCACTGCATCTGTATCTTTGGGGTAAATCCCCACCAGTGCAATTGCTGGGTCGTAGGGCAGCTCTATTTTTAACTCTTGGAGGAACCTCCACACAGTTTTCCAGAATGGCTGCACCAGTTCACATTCCCACTAACAGTGTCAAGAGGGTTCCCTTTTCTCCACATCCTCTCCAACATTTGTTGCTTCCTGTCTTGTTGTTTTCCCCATTCTCACTGGTGTGAGGTGGTATCTCATTGTGGTTTTGATTTGAATTTCCCTGATGGCAAGTGATGCAGAGCATTTTCTCATGTGCTTGTTGGCCATGCCTCTGTGTGTGTGTGTGTGTGTGTGTGTGTGTTTCTCATGAAGTTTCTGATAAAGATGATGCCTTTGGTGAGGATTTATTTCTACACTGAGGTTCTGCCAACTGTGGGCCACATGAAAACAAATTATCAACCAGAGTTTTTCAAACCATACTGAGAGTGTCAACTTGGCTATAAGCTTGCATAAAGGTTAGTTTGTGGTTACAAATTCTCAGGTTTTTCCTCCTGCTATCTAGAGCAGGGTTAAGACAGGCAAATACCTTTTCTATCCTCTTCAGAGGGGAAATGGTGTCCCAGAAACTCCTGATTTAAACTGTCAGGGAGGAGGGGCAGCTGGGTGGCTCAATTGGTTAAGGGTTCAACTCTTGATCTCACTCAGGTCTTAATCTCAGGGCTGTGAGTTCGAGCCCCACATTGGGCTCCATTCTGAGCATGGAGCTTACTTAAAAAAAAATTATAAACTGTCACTGAGGAGACATCTTTTGGGGTCCAAAGTAATTTATAAGATGGTCTTTGATCTGATTTCTCATGTTCCCCTAGACTTTGTCTCACACTTGCCATGTAGACATTAAACAAGCTCTCTGGATTACTTGAGGGTAGACAGATGCCCCCAGGGCAGCCTTCAGCTTAAACACTCATTTAACTCTCTGGATTCATGTTTCCTCATTTGTATGTTTATTTTGCCTATTCCCTCCCAGTGAACATAGCAGTTCATTCTTAAAGATTTTTAAACATTTTTTATTAAGAATATTTAGGTGTTTGGGGTGCTTGGGTGGCTTAGTCATTGGGTGTCTGCCTTTGGTTCAGTTTGTGATCCCGGGGTCTTGGGATCGAGCCTCATGGCAGACTTTCTGCTCGGTGAGGAGTCTGCTTCTCCCTCTGCCCTTCCTTCCTGCTCATGCTCTCACGTTCTCTTTCTCTCTCTCTCTCAAATAAATAAATAAATAAATAAATAAATAAATAAATAAAATCTTTTAAAAATATGATTAGGTGTTGTAATAAGAAAGCTTTAAGGATATCTAGAGCATTATATTACCTCTGGTATATGTTTTTGAAAGCTCTACTGTCCCCAAAATATGATTCAGTGGTACTGGCATATTTGAGATGGTCCTCAGTGGTCCCCACCTTTATTTATCCCCTTATATAATTTCCTCCTGCGTTGCAACCTTGTGGGGGTCTGAGTGACCAGTAAAATATAGCAGCAGTGATGCTTTATCAGAGGCTAGGTCATAAAAGCCATTAAGTTTCTGTTTGTTTTTTAATATGATCACTCATTCTGGGGAAGATCAGTTGTGAGAACACTCTTTTATGGAAATATCCAAGAAACTGAAGCCATCTGTCAACTGTCAGATAAATGAACTAACAGGCAGATACTGCAGTCCCAGTCAAACCTTCAGATGACACAGCACTGGCCAGTACCTTGATTAAAATTTCATGAGAGACCCCAAACCAGACCTACACAGCAGATTGTTTCTGAACTTCTGATCTTAAGAAACTGCATGAGATAAATGTTTGTTGTTGCCAAGTTTGGAGGATAATTTATTGAATTACAATAGATATCAAGTATAAACTCTCCCTACCTATAATCCTCAAAGTTTTAGAAATGTTTTATGGCAATATATCCAGAAATTCCTCATTACAATGTTTCTCTATTATGTGGGTGGGTTAACGTATTAATACTTAACACCAGATTCTCTTCTATAACTAGCTACCACCCCTCAGAAAGCAGACCTGGGGTGCATGAGACACAGGATGGGTAAGTTCTATTTTAAAAACTGCTCTGGTTGGGGATCCCTGGGTGGCTCAATGGTTTGGCCCCTGCCTTCGGCCCAGAGCATGATCCTGGAATCCAGGGATCGAGTCCCACATCAGGCTCCCTGCATGGAGCCAGCTTCTCCCTCTGCCTGTGTCTCACTCAGCCTGTGTGTGTGTGTGTGTGTGTGTGTGTGTGTGTGTGTCTCATGAATAAATAAATAAAATCTTTAAAAAAAAAAGTGCTCTAGACTGGAGTCAAGATTGCATTTAAGAATGAGGAGTGGGGAACAAGAGTGAGTGACATGATGCCATGGAGTGACTGGGATCACCAACAGGGAGCCTCTCTCCACACCATTGTGCACACTGCTTTCTTCTCTTACAATCCTGCCAGGTCTTCTCTGGTTTTCTGGGCCCTATCAGTTCTTCATTCAACTCAAGTCTCGTCTTTGCAGGGCAACCTTCTCCAATTGCAAAGAAAAGAGTGATTGTTATGCTTTCTTGTGAGCTCCCATAGCTATCATGGTCTACGGTGCTCAGGGAGCACACAGCATGCACTGCCCTCCTTCACAGTTAGGTTTGAGATATCTAGGCATTGATGCAGCCCGCCACACCCTAGAAATTGACAGAACACTTTCTGTGCAACAAGTGCTTTATACAATAACACTGACCAAGGTCCACACTGGGAATGGCTTTTCTCCCAAGAAAAGTCTATTGCTATTTGTGTTATATCCTAAAATAAGATATTCTAGTCTTCTAGGACTTAGCTTCCTCATTGGTGAAACGGGATACACCTAGAGTAGCATAGTTAAGAAGTTTTCCAGGGCCACCACGTACAGTTACAGAGTATCTGTACTTCATGAGAGGACCCAGCTGAGGTGTGGATAGGGGCTGAAATCCAACAACCATTCCCCTCCCCAAATCTTGTGCCAGCTCAGAGGAAAAGTCACATTTTGCCATTCATCCACCCAGAGGGCACCTTTGTTTTTTGTTTTAAGATTTTATTTATTTATCCATGAGAGACACAGAGAGAAAGGCGGTGACACAGGCAGAGGGAGAAGCAGGCTTCCTGTGGGGAGCCTGAAGTGGGTCTTGATCCCAGGACCTCAGGATCATGACCTGAACCAAAGACAGGCACTCAACCCTGAGCCACCCAGCATGCACACAGAGGTGGTCACTGTGCTAGCAGGGCCCCAAGCACTTCATATTACAGAGTGACAATGGTCTTGCCACCTACAACCTTCTCTAAAGGATAAGCCCATGGGTTCTGCTAGTAAGAGTCCTGGAATCATCACAGAGACATCAGAGACAGGCAGGAATTTGGTTCTGTTTCTTGAGTAAATGGTAAAGAAGTGTTATTTGTTCTCTTCCCAGTGTGACTGATTATAACTGTCTATGACCTTGATTTGGGTATTTTGCCTAGGATTCCTGTGGGTTGCCACGTTGTTCTCTCCTGACTCTTGTTCATTCTCTCCTTTTCGTGTGTTTTAATACTCATTGTTTCCTGGTTAAACCAGTTTTTAGTGTTGATATTTAATACATCTGCTTTTAGTAAACCTTGCAGGGTGTTTCCATTTGTGTAAACAGAAGAAAAAGTCAAATAAATGGGCCTCACAACTGCCATTTGAATGAGCTAATGATAAAACCATGGCCCTTTGTTCAGATGTACAATAGCATGGGCACTCCTTCCCATCTTCTTTTTAAGGCTTCCTGTATTCCATCAGGTATCTCCTATGGTCAAGAAAAGATACTTATATTTCCTTTGACTACAAGGGTATGTTCCTAATTATTTACATGTATATAAAACCTAAAACTTATCTTAACCAAATTTCCAAAACATTCTAACTTATAGGTAATTGACACATATTCTCAAATTTGTCTAATTCTTTCTTGCTATGTCTTTTCACAACAAGACAAAGACTACTGTTACAAAAACCCAAGTTAAGATCATAGATACCTTTCCAAAGAAATTGTCTATGTGTACCTTTGTACCTCTATGAAGTGGTCAATAATTTCTAACATTTTTCACCTACACAGTAAACAATAGGTATGATAGGTGATCTAAAAGACAGAGATCAGAGTCCCATAATTCTCTCAGCCATTCTGGATTCCTGGGATTTAATAAATTAGCTGTTCCTCAAAGTGCCAATGGATAGCTTACTTCTGTCTTCCATTCTTCATGTGTTCTTTCCATTGCTATTGTTTTCATCTCAGACCTTGTTTTCCTTCATATGGGTCCGCATTATGCAGAGGTAGTGTTGGAGGTTTTCTATGTGTTGTGATTAAGAGAGAATCAAAGAAGTCTTCCTAAAATATAGATACTGAAAAGTACCACATGCCTGAAATCCAGCACAAATGAGTCTCCTTTAGATTTAAGAGTTGCCTTTCCCTAGGTTCCCCCAACTCTTTCCTCCCAATATTTTATTATGAAAAATGTCAGACATGGAAATATTGATAAAAGTGTTCAGTGAACACCACTAATCCTTAGATTCTATGATGAGCATTTTGCTATGCAGTTGACTCTTGAACAACACAGGTTGCATGAGTCCACTCATATGTGGTTTTTTTTATGGTAGAGTACACTAAATGTGTTTTCTCTTCCTTGTGAGTTTCTTAGTAACATTTTCTTCTCTCTAGTTTATTATTACCATTATCATTATTTTACAAATGTAGAAACAAAGGTACATAGGATTAAACAACTTTCTCAGGGTCACACTGCCTCTACATCATGCGTCAGAAGCTCAGAATTCAGCATGTCTGACTCCCAAGCCCACTAAACAGTCAATATTCCACCAATATTTACTGAGCATCTCCTAAATATGACCACAATTCTAGGCACCAGACATACAATGAAAATCCAAACAGACTTGGTGCCTAGAAGAGCTTAGAGTAGTGGAGATTCATTAAACAAATAACCACACAAATTTGTTTGGTCAATGAATTTTCATGGAAATCATGGGTGGCAGATTTTATTAACCCTGAGTTAACAGTGAACAAAACTGAGATCCCCAAAACTAAAACTAGTCCAAGATTCCAGTCCTAATAAGTAGGCCAATGGTATTGAAACAAAGAGCAACGTCAAATGTAGATCATTAATAGCACATGACAGCTTTCTTGATGGGGAAGACTTTCAAAGGTACATTGCCTTTTTTTTCAAAGGCAAAAAAAAAATGGAAAAGTGAATATAGTCAGAAAACTCCTTAGACTAAAATAAAAACAGAAAAGAAGACAAATTCAACTTAGCACAGAAAACAAATGGTTTGGCCTTAGCTTGCTTCATCCTGGCCTAAAGAAAAATGAGGTAGTCTGTTAAGTAAAGATTAACCAAAGTGAAACAGGTCTTTGGAAACTGGGTAAATTGAGCAAAGTTTCAAAAAAAAAAAAAAAGCAATGTAAAATAAACTTGGGAAGGATCATCAAAATACTTTTTTAAGGATTTTTTTCATATAACAGATAAACAACATAGGCTGTCACATCTACTTTGGCAATCTGTCATATTCACATTTCTACAGTTACATGGAACATGTATATACCTGAGATCATTCTACAGTGATTGAGACAAGTAATCTTTGAATACAAATCATAAGAAAGTTTTAGGACCCAAGCTCTATAAATGGGGACTATGGAGGATCAAATTAGATTGTGTTGGAGCCTTTTAATTCATGTCCTAACGTATAGGATGATGGTGGACCCATCTCACTGCAATGATTCTTAAAAATAACCAAATCAAAATTTCTGGGTCTCAAGAGGATCCAGACATCAGTACATTGGAAAGGCTCCCTGGGTTAATTCTAATGATCAACCGGAGTAAAGAATGATTGGCATTGGAAAAAGAGCCTGAGAGTTAAGACAGGGAACTGAGTTTGAACTTCAGCTAGAAGTTAACTACCTTGTGGCCTTCAAGGAAGTTTACCAATCTTTCTCATTCTGTTCTTCATTCACAAAATTGAGATAAGAACATCTACCCCATAGAACTGTTGTGATTATTCAGTGGACAATGTAAGCAAAGTATGTAACATAATGCCTGCTGGAGCATACAGGCTCCATTAAAGTCACTGAGGGTGTTCTGTGCACATAGCCTAGTAATAACAAATATATCTTAGATTTAAGTGATTTTGTTAATGACCACCCACCCACCTGTGCCTGGATAATTAGGAGATACCAAAATGATCTTTTCCTTCCCCCATTACACACATATATGTGCACATATATGCACATTTACACACACACACAAACACACACACAGAGAAATGCTATCCAAAGGAAGCTGCAAATAATTTCTGATTGGGGAATGATGCACCCAGGACCAGAGGAAAGAAAGAATAGGAAAGTAAAACAAAGTCATGAAGGCTGGATAAGGAGCTACAACATTTCAGCATGCTGGGGATGGCAGGCTTAGAACAAGAGATGAACTGACATCTTAGAAGAGCAGACAAGAGCTTCAGCCTGAGAAAAGAACATAACCTAGGAAGCTGAAAAGAAAAACCAAATGAGTGAAGAACTCTCTCCAAAGGAAGACTGGGATCCATCCTGCATTTTATGTTTCCAAACTACATACAGTTAGTTCCTTTATATAGTTTTGACTCCCTGTAGCAAAGAAGTTGCTGCTAAGGCCAAGCTAGCTGATTTGAATGTGTTTCATCATTTCCAATGGCAATAGCTAACAATGAGCCTTTTCTGTGGACCAGACACTGTGTTAAGGCCTTTATATGCATACCGCAAACTGAATGTAGGGAATGCCTACGGAATAAGCATACTTTTCCTCCCATTTTACAGATGAGCATACATGAGAATGGGATAACTTAACAGTCTAGTGGTGAGAACATGATACATTCTGGTTCATCTGATTCCAAAGCTGAGGCTCTTAGAAACCATGTTCCAGGGATCCCTGGGTGGCTCAGCGGTTTAGCCCCTGCCTTCAGCCCAGGGCATGATCCTGGAGTCCCAGGATTGAGTCCTGCCTCGGGCTCCCTGCATGGAGTCTGCTTCTATCTCTGCCTGTGTCTCTGTCTCTCTCTCTATGTCTCTTATGAATAAATAAATAAAATATTTTTAAAAAGAAAAGGAAAGAAAAGAAAAAAAGGAAAGGAAAGGAAAGAAAAGAAAGAAAGAAAGAAAGAAAAGAAAGAAAAGAAAGAAGAAAAGAAAAGAAAAGAAAAGAAAGAAAAAAAGAAAAGAAAAGAAAAGAAAAGAAAAGAAAGAAAGAAAAAGAAACCATGTTCTGTGCTCAGACCTGCTGGTGTGACAACCCCTACACTGATTAATGAAGACTTACCAAGCAACTGCTTGGAAGAAGAAACACTGGAGAATGCAAAGATAAATGAGACAGGATTGCTACTGTCACATAATGTGCAACCCAATGAAGGATCCAGAGGAGCGTACAACTATCCATTAGAAAATCAAGTGTGAGGGGTGGCCAGATTTAGCATGTGTGCAACTCAAGGATATTCAGGTTAAATTTTAATGTCAGCTAAATGACAGAAATTTTTCAATATAAGCATTTCCCATGCAATACTTGGGCCATACCTATATTAAACCAATTCTCATTGTTTATTGGAAATTCAAACTTCACTGGGTGTCCTGCATTTTATCTGGCAACCCTACTATGTAAAAAGTTTTATGACAGAGAATCAAGGTAGAAATGCAGAAGAGAGAAAGCTCTAGGAACAATTAAACTCAAGATATGAAAAATGACAAACAGATGGGGTTGAGATAATTCAGAAGACAAGATCTCACCTAGATGTTACAAGGAGCAAAAAGTGGTATTTGTACTTGGCCTCAGACAATGAATAAGTTTTGCCTATATATGCAAAGGAGTAGGGAGCCATTTCATCTCAGGCCAAGATAATGACATCAGCAAGGGAGTGGGGGTGGGGAAAAGTAGTTATAGTTCAATATAGCTAAGAATAGGGAATAGAGCTGGATTAGAACCCAGGTTTTTCTGTCTCTGGAGTCCATGCCTATCACAATTTACTAGTTAGAGAAGAATGAGTTCTGTTCAGGGTAGAAGCCAGTGACAACCGTTGGTTGGGAACAGATTGTCCAGGGACTAGAATACCAGGCTCAGTCCTGTGGGCTTAATTAAGAATAACTCAGTATAAGGAAAAATACAATCTTCCAAGTACACTGCATGCCCAAACCACAACTAACACAGAGATTCCAGAAACTCTATGGGTGAGGTTAGGAGCCTCACAGGGGTCATAAAGCCAGTCAATTAGCCAAATGCTGTCTCCACCACCCATAAACCCATACCCTGGGTAGATATCTGCAGCACATATAACTCAATGTGGCTGGGAACTAAGCAGGCCCATGGCATTTTATCAGCCAAAGATGCATTTGACTTCAGCTAGGTATCAGTGTGCCATTGCATCCAATTTGTCCTGGCTTTTACCAAAAAAATGATCAAAGTGTGCATCTCCAGTGTTAAGTCAGAGAAAAAGAGAAATGCAGTTTAACAAGCTCACCCTTGATTATGCTGACTCTGAAAAATGCTTTCCTGATGAATTGCTGGGTCACTGCAACAGTCATTCCAACCTTATCTTGGTTGCAAAAATGTGTCTTCCCACTCAGTTGTCCTACCTGCAAAGGGTGAAGTTGCGGGGAGACATTGGAGTCATGGACAAACCATGCATTGTGTCTTGTCTGCTCATTACCAATGACTCATTGAGGGTAACTAAGCTCTTGGGGCTACATGTTCACAGAGTTTCTCATCCTGAAGAGCAAACCTGCCTGCTACACAGACATTTGCCTGTTTACTCATCTACATGAGGCCATTGAGGGAGTTAGGAAATCGTCCCATTAATAATAATGCCTGTGATCCCAGTATTAAAGAGCTCTGTGTGTGATGTTCCCCAGGGAGAGGAGAGCCCTTTAGGAAATTAGATCCTTTTAGACAGGGTGTTGAATGAATCCTTTCCTGGCCAGAAAAAGGACAGCATCGGTTAGCAACACAACCAAAGCAAATGTCGCTTGCCAGTATCTGCTATATGCCATGTACTTTGTGACTTTGAAAAGTGGGCAAGTTTCTTCTTTAATTCTGATGACAAACTCCCTTAAAATGTTTTTACCCTGGGAACGCCTAGGGTGGCTCAGTTGGTTAAGTGTCCAACTCTTGGTTTTGGCTCAATTCATGATCTCAGGGTCATGAGATAGAGCCCTGCATGGGGCTCTGCTCTCAGCACTGAGTCTGCTTAAAGACTCTCTCTCTCCCTCTGCCCCTCCCCCTGCTCTCACTCTCTCTCTAAAAAAAGAAAAAAAAAAAGCTTTTACCCTGACCATTCTGAATGTGACTCAAAGACACATGTTTAGCATAAACAATTTATGGGGATATAAATCAGAATATTATTATACTAGGTGGAGGAAACATTGACTAGAAAGAGCATGAGGTAATTTTCTGGAGTGACAAAAATAGGTCTTAATTGGGGTATAGGTTTCGGAGGGTATACATTTGTTAAAACTCATCAAAGGGTATATTTAAGATCTATGCAATTTAGTATATATAATTATGCTTCTATTTTTAAACACTACTTTTTAATTCCTGCTTTCTGATCCTACATCTCAGAGTCAGTTCCTGCCACATGCCCTTGGAAATCATCTCTCATCTGAAGCCTGGACTAGGCTTGTGGCCCAGGAAGGGAACTCAGCAAACTCTACCTCTCCACAAAGCAATCCAGAAAAACCTCTGGTAGTGAAAGTCTAGTTCCTAAGTCTGCTATTTAAATTATTTGTATCTATGCACTTAATGTTTTAATTTCTGTTTGGTATTTTAACATGTGTTAGCCCAGCAGCCCACTAACTCCAAGTGGCCCAGAGGTAAATGATTATACAGATATTTCTTAAATGAGACTGACTAGGTGATGGACTTTTCTACTTGCCTAGACGATCTCATCTTCTTCTTCCATTCGCAGAACCCAAGTATTGTTCAGGTAGCAACATTCCCAGTTTAAAAATATTCATCTCCCCAGACTCCCTTGCAGCTATGTGTGGTGTGTCACTCAGTTCTGACCAATGAGATGTAAACAAAAGTCTACTGAATGAGAATTTAAGGGAAACTATTGTTTTCCTGATGAAAAGGGTCAAGCAGTAGGCTTATGTCTTTTCTGTTCACTTCTCTCTGTTCCCCCCATCTCTGGCCTGGAAGCCAGATGAAATGGTTAGATGAGGTATAGATAGATACCTTGGACCAAGAAGTTGCTAAGCATGGAAGAGAAGGAGGAAAGAAAGAGGCTGTTTCATTGAGCAGCTATCTTTGTCTTCAACTTTCTAACTGTAGTCTCTTTATTACATGAAAAATAACTCCCTTGTTGGGTTAAGCCACTGTGGTTAGGTTTCTCTTAGATCCAGCCAAACCCAATTCTGTCCTTTATATTTAAAATTTTCAACTTGAAAATGTAAGTATCAGTGATTCATGATTGTGAAAAAAATATGACACTCAAGTGGTGACATCTAAGCGTAGTGGTGTCATAAATATGAGACTCAAGTGATGACACCATAAGTATGAGACCCAAGTGATGACATCTATGTGTGATGATGGCATACGGATGATATCTGAGTGATGATTGTACTAGACTGTGAGCTCCCTGAAGACAGGGACCATGTCTAATTTTTGTTACACCTTCTCATGAGCCCAAGGCTGGAACACAGTGTATGTCTTCTCTCTATTTGCTGGATGGAACCTCCCTACAACCCTAAGCAAGGAGCCACACATCAAGAGTACCTATCTCCAGGTCCCCAATTTGTTTTCTCTGTAGGAGCCTGACCTGGTAGAGACTATCCTTGTATTTAAGACTTTTCCTTCAACCAAACTTGAATGCTCCCTGAGTCTATGTAAGGATTCTATTCACTTTTTCCTCCCAGATTTACTGAGATATAATTGACCTATAATATTGTATTAGTCCAAGGTATACAATATAATGATTTGATAAACATATATAATGCAAAATGATTACCACCAGAAGTTTGGTTAACAGCCATCACCTCACATAGTTACAATTTTTTTTCTTATGATGAGAACCCTTAAGATCTACTCTCTTAGCAAGTTTCAGTATACAATATAGTATTGTTAACTATAGTCACCATGATTTACATGGTATCCTCAGAACTTATTTATCTCATAACTAGAAGTTTTTACCTTTAGACCACATTCCCTCTTGATCTTTCCTTATTCAAGACAGAGATACTCCCATTCAGAAAATTAAAAATTCTATCCTAGTGCAGATTCTGAAAGCAGGTTATGTCTATAATGGTCTATAATGAGCTCACTGTAATGTTCTGGCCTTCCTGTGTGAGAATTACCTTGAGACCCTACCAGAATAAGCACTTTCCATGCTTTTTTTTTTTTTTTTTTTTGTGGTGGGGGCAGAATTTGAGCTTCTGTAGTGGTGTATTGGAGCTGCCTTGCTGTGGTAGGAGTTGATGTGTCCATCTTCCCCCAACTCTTGGTGCAGTGATTTCATGTTCAAATCAGCCATCATAGGAGATATTTATACCATAGAAATAGGCAAATGCTACAAATCAGTGCTCCCCTCACCCAACCTTAGTCCCAAGAGCTGGTTATTAGATATTTACCAGCACACCATTCTGCTTATATATCCATGGTTCCCATCTCAAGCAATTCTTCTAATGCTGAGAATGACAGGACCTTATATATGGATCCCCACATTCTTCAAAAGTTTGCAGTAGGTCATTTTGCTTTTACATAATATCTACATTAGTAATTGTTTTTGTTAACTGAAAGAAATCTGAAGAAGATTCACTTAAAAAGGAGAAATGCAAAAATAGCATTCAGCATTTGTTTTTGCAGCAAGCTGTTATGAAGACAGCACACCCCAAGCAGGAAGAGGGGCCCTACCAAGCTGCTTTCCCAGGAACTCCACTCAACATCCCAAAATGAAGCTGACGTAACTTTGAACTGGTCTGGGAGCATCTGTGCTTTACCTCAATTTATCCTGCCCATGCATTAACAAAATGTGTCCTAAAGTATCAGAAAAGCCTAAGAGACATTATTTTGAGGGTCTGGGAAGCCTCAAAAAGTTTTGCATACAAATTAATGGTGATTGCTTCTTTCCTTTATTCCATTTCATATTATGAACAGTTTCATGGAAACATTCCAGTTACAGGTAGCTGGCAAACCTGTATTTGGATGGTGAGTTACAATACTTAAGTGGCATGATATAAATAATTTTATTTGAATCTCACAGCAACCCTAAGAGGTAGACAAGAAAAGCATCATTTGTTCCCTATATTAGTTTCCCACTGCTATTACCACAGACTTAGTGTCTTAAAACACAAATATATATTATCTTACAGTATCTGTAGGTCAGAAGTCTGGAATGAGTCCCAAGGGACTAAAATCAAGATGTCAGCAGAGCTGGGTGTCTTCTGGAGGCTCAGAAAGGAGAACCAGTTCCTTGCCTTTTCCAGTTTACATCCCTAGGCTGCTTGCATTCCCAGGCTAGTGGTCCCCTTCCAGCTTCAAAGCCAGCAGTCCTATCACTCCAACCTCATCTCGTCTAGCTCTGACTTCTCTGCCTTTCTTTTACTTATAAGGACCCATGTGATCATGTTGGGTTCACCTAGCCAATATAGGATAATCTATTCATCTCAAGACCCTTAATCACACCTGAAAATCTCCTTTTTCCATTTAGGTAGCATATTCACAGGCTCCAGGGATTATGATGTGGATATTTGGGGAAGGTCATTACTCTATTTACTATTCATCCTTTTATAAAAAAGGAAGCCAGCTCTGAAAGATAACAGTCCTGCTGGTGTTCATGAAGGTGTCAGTGGCAAGAAGAGACTTGAGCCAAGGCCAGTGCTCTGTCCACTGCAGTGTGCTCCTTCTCTTTGTAAATATTTGTCCAACAGCTGGCCCAGGAGAGGGCACACTCTGGGGCAATGGGTACAGCACAGCTAAGGATAGAGTCTCAGGGGGATGATTTTAGGATTTATGAGCCCTCCCGGGCCCAATCTTCCACTAACCAAACATTCTTAATTTTGCTTCCCAGCATCCCTGGGAGACTTGGAGGTCGAAGTACAGTGACCTAAAGTCCCTAAGAGCTGGATTGTCAAAGTGTTGGTTGAGATACAACTGAGAACTTGCCAAGACCCATGAAGATGTTTCCTTCCACCCACTCTAGCCGTTCACCAATGTAATTAATCCCTTTCCTTTCTGGAGCTTTGCCTCCAGCCTTGGGACCCATCCATCACCCTCTTCTCTCTCCTCCACTCAGTCAGATGAAATAGTGACAAGTGGGGGAAACCATTAGAATATCAGAACACTGTAAGGGATCTGTGCCACTCACATCAGTTAGAAGGTGACCTCTTTGGGAATCCAAACTGGAAGAGAGAGTAGAGTCCTTGCCTGCTCTTAGTGCTCTATGTCAAAAGAAGGCATCCTACAAGATGCTGAACTGGGAAGCCTGTATCCTCATTCATGCTTGTCTCCCAATTCATTGCATGGCTTGGGCAAGTCATTTCTTGTGAGGCTTCATTTCCTTATGTGGACTGACGCAGGGAGCAGTTCACTCTGTGAAGTCTTATGCCGTAATGCGATCACTAGTGCCAGATCTAGCATCAAACCCCCTGAGTTTTTAGCCTCACTTCCACTACTTGTCGGAAGAGTGAAGTTGGGCAAAAGACAACCTCTCTGGGTCTCATTTTTCTTATAAATAAAATGGAGACCCTAATAACATCACCATCCATAGACACAATGTAAGGATTACATGACATAATGTAATTAATGCACTTAGCACAGTGCCTGGCACATAATAAGCCCTTGATAAATGTTATTGTTGTAGCAGATTAGGGATTCTCAAATTGTGGTCCCTGAGCCAGCAACATTAGCCTCATCTGGGAACTTGTTAGAAATGCACATTTTCAGTCCCACCCCAAACCTTGGGAACCAAAAATTCTGAGGGGTTGGGCACAGCAATCTGTGTTTTAACAAACCCTCCAGAGGATTCTAAAGCTACATGTTAAAGCTTGAGAACCACTGATGCAGATGGTTCTAAGATCCCTTCCAATTCTGGAATTCTATTTTTTCTTGCAAATGTATACATTGACCCAAGGCCCAAGGAAATCATTATTATTTATCCACACCATTCCATAAACATTTATTAAAATTTCTCTTCATACTGGAATCTAGGAATAAAAAGCAAAACAAGAAATAGCCTATGGGCTCAAGAAAGGGACAGTTCATCTCACTGCCCTTACTTTATAGCTTCGAAAATATGATTTCTTGGGGCACCTGGGTGGGTCAATCAGTTAAGCATCTGCCTTCGATTCAAGTCATGATCCCAGAGTCCTGGGATTGAGCATCACATCAGGCTCCCCACTCAGCAAGGAGTCTGCTTCTCCCTCTCCATCTGCTCCTCTCTCCACTAGGTCTCTTTCTCTCTCTCTCTCTCTCTCTAATAAATAAATAAAATCTTTTTAAAAAAGAAAAAATATGATTTGGTAAATGTTTCTGCATTTGTTCAGGATACCTGAGTTCCACTCTATGAAAATAATATCTTAAAAAAAAAACAAACTACTGTCTTCAGGTTACAGTTAGAGCAAGATACTAGCTAAGTGTTCTTGAGTCTCGGTGTCTTTATTTCTAGAACAGGATTAATAATACTTATCTCACTAGTTTGTTGGTAGATTAAAATGATTAAATGTGATGACATGAATGAAATGACAGTTCATTATTGATGTCCAGTAATGCTTAGTTAGATTCCAGTTTAAATCCAGTTCATAATTAAGTATTGTTGATTAGTATTGATTTGGCTTGATGGCATACAATTCTGATACACAGAATTTAAAAAGAATAAATAAATCCATTATATGTTGAAATCCAAGTCCTAAGAGCTAGAAGATGTGTTCATCATTTTCACTTTCTCTTTTCTAGAATTCAGGCAATGAAGACCCTACAGTACAAACAGGCTCTTTATACTTCAGAAATAAGTTAGAGAAGTGACTGGTGTTTATCTAAAGGCAACCCCGAAGGCCAAGAAGTCAAAGTGAAGTTCAGACTCAGTTATGGGCTTCTCAGCTGCTTATAGTAAAAACTTTGAAATCCCCTTGGAAACTTCCTTTTTACTTCTATCTCAGAAGATTTTATCTGATTAACCAGGCAGTCCACAGATTCCAAAAGGGTTTCATTCCTCTTTGTGTAAAAGCCAGTACCCAACTTGAGCTTGAACTGGAAATGGGGCTCTTTGTGGTTCCCCAGATTTAATCCAACAAATATTGAATTGCTGGAAGACCACGGGGGACTGCTTTCAAAGTCTGTGGCTTCTTCAAGCAAAAAAGCTTGCTCAAGGCTCAAAAACATTCTATGCATGCGGAGAATGTACCCCCAGTGACTGGCACATAGTAGGTGCTCAGCAATTTTCTTGGAATGAGAAAGTGAAGGTAACATAGGACAAGGCTGTTAAAAAGAAAATCCCAGACCAAAATTGGCTTCTCTTAGGCCAAGTAAACAGACTGGGGCTTAACATCTAACCTAATAGCAGTTTCAACTTCCCCCAGGAATGTAATCTTAACTGGTCAGTCAGGAATTCTCTGATCAGCACTCATAGTTTACCTTTCATATGGGCCCTCTCTATCTCCCAAAGAGAAAGATGAGGTAATCTACCTAATAAGACCTCCTGCCTTTGCCCCTACAAAGGAAAGTGACCTTTCCTGAATCATCCTTTTATATTTTTTTATTTTATTTTATTTTATTTTACCAACAGCTTCTTTGCCCCACCCTTCTACCTATAAAACCTTCCATCTAGTACAACTCCTAAGAGCTCCTTCTACTTGCTACCCAACTCCTGAGTCACTTAATAAAGCCAACTCCATTGAATTTTTGTTATTTAATAAGTGACAAATGAGTTGTATAGAAAACAAGTAGAAAGAGCTATCAATGGGCACTTGGGTGACACAGTGGTTGAGCATCTGCTTTCAGCTCAGGTTGTGAACCCTGGGGCCCTGGGATTGATTGAGTCCCACATCAGGCTCCCCACAAGGAGCCTGCTTCTCTCTCTGCCTATGGCTGTGCCTCTCTCTGTGTGTGTCTCTCATGAATAAATAAATTTTAAAAAAAGAAGAAAAAGAAAGAGCTACCAAAAAGTTTGAGAGACAGAGAACATCATACTGGGCTGGAGCACCCAGAATTCTCACTTTATATAAGAGAAAACTGAAGCATAGAAAGGTTAAGTGAGGTACCCAAGGTTACACAGCTAGTAAGTGGTGGAGACGACTTGACTCAAGTTGTCAGGTGCCAGATCCCATGCTCTACCTGTATAAACATTTTGTATTTTAAATAATATATTTAATTTATAGAGTATAAGGATACAAGTAAGAACCAGTGATTTCATGGATATTAATGTTTAGAATGAGGATAAGAAAGCAGTGAGTCCATTTTAAGAAAACAGTAGGGGGGTAGTTCTCCAGAAGAACAAAAATCAGGAAGGTGGAATGCTAATGACTATATATTATCTCATGAAAAATGTAATATATGATAAAAGTTAACAGACCCATTATTTACATACCTGGGCAGATAGCTGATGAGATAGATGCACTATGATGTCAGGTTGACTTGACCCAGTGGAAATTTATTGACTAGTTAAACCTTGCTACTATCACCTTAGGAAATCTCATTCCATTGTCAATAAATTTCTTTACAATTTGGACCTTTACCCTGAACAATTTCATCTTTTGCTCCTTCTTCCACTTCCTTCCATTACTGAAAACCTAAGTCTCTCTTTAACCTGGCTTTTCCCCCTCTGGAGTAGAGTTTACTTTCTTCCTCATTTCTGCTTTACTGCAAAGTCAAGAAGAGGGCACGTTCTCATTGCCTTCTACCCGCCCTATTGGCTTTAGATCATCTTTGCATTACTTTCCACATTCTAAACCCAACTATCTCTCCTCTTTTGAAATCCATATCAGATTATCATCTTCACTCCATCGTTGCTCTACCATCTATCAACTTTCAAGTTATTTTTCTATATTCTGAAGATTCTTATCTCAACAATATTTGAGTATGACTACCTTCTCCTTTTTGAAAAACTCTTCCTTTGTTTTTTGGTGTCTTTGTGTCTGTTCACCAAAAAGGTGGGATTTCTTCAAGGTTCCACATGCAGCCCTTAACTCTTTTCCTTTTGTCTTCTCTCTCTGGTAAACTTCACAGCTTCCACCATTACCTCTTTCAACATCTCTCCAATCCACATCTCTTGCTCAAACCTTCTCTAATCTACAGGCTGGAATTTCCAAATGTCTCTGCACTATCCCCATAATATCTTATCAAGTCCAACAAACCATATCAAAAATGAACTCACTCATTCTTCTTCTGGCTCTCTCTCTGCACCCCTTCTCTCAGTGAAGGGTAGTGATATAGAAGAGAATGCTCAGAGTTATTTCCAGTGCCTTTCTCTCTTTCACCATTCCAATAAACCTCTGGTCACCATGCCTTGTCAATAAATCACTATCCTTCTGTTCTTATGGTTGCTCAACCAGATTCTTCTCTATGCTTCACCTCGTGGGTCACACTACACCAGCTAATAAAACAGACTACCAGGTTAATGCTACAACATGTCGTTTTTAGGCTCAGGGTTCTTCCAAGTATCAATATTGCCTATAGAATGGAATTAAAACATTTTAGTTTGAAGTCCAAAATTCTCCCCCAACCTATTTTGCCCCTCACCTCTTCCTATATACAACCTATTTTAACCAGCCCGAATTTTTTGATGGCCTCTGAATAAACCATTTATTCATTCAATAAATACTTATTAAGCACTTGGCATTAGCCCAACACTGTCCTAGGTGTTGGAAATATAATGGGGACATGACTTCTGTGTTTAGATTTAGATGATACAATCAGTGAAAAGAAAACATGGTAAGTACTAATCTAGGAGGAGAGCTGGGCACTATGAGCCGTCATCTGGGGGCTCCTAACTGCACAGGGGCAAGATCTGGGGCATAGGGAAATAGGAAAGGTTTGCCAAGGGAACTGAGCTGAGAACTGAAGCTGAATAAGAATTATTCAGATATAATATGGGGGGAGGGTTGTCATTAATCCAGAAGGAATTGTATGTATACAGACTTGGGACAAGAAAGGATGGCCAGAGAAAAGGGAAATTAGAATAGAAATCAGAAGAAAGGATGAAAAACAAGGTGTTGCAGAAGCCAAAGGATGAGTGAGAAGGCAAGAGCAGACCACAGTTGCAAAGACTAGAGACAAAGACTAGAGTAGTCCATTGGACTCAGAGTGGAAAAAATCACTAGTGACTTGGCCAAGAACTATTTGAGCAAGTGATGTAGGCAAGGCTAGATCACAATGGAGAGAGAAGTGTATGGAAGGTAAGGCACTGGAGATTGGAATTCTAGACAAATCTTTATGGAAATTCAAAACGCACTACATCTTTATGCATTTGCTCATTCTGTACCAATTCCCTCCTGTCCTGCTTCTTTCCCTATTTGGCCTATACCGTTATTCCCAATTCTCTTCCCACTGAAATGCTGGCTCTTTTTCAAGGCCTGGGCTGGAGCCCCAAGTCAGGCTTCCTGCTCAGTGGGGAGTCTGCTTCTCCCTTTCCCTCTGCCCCCTCCAACTCATGTTCTCTCTCTCTCTCTCTCTCTCTCTCTCTCAAATAAATAAATAAAATCTTTTTAAAAATAAAAAAATTAAAAGACCAAATAAAATACTATCATATCTTGAACTTCCCTGTACTCCTGGCAGTTTGATTACTCAGTACTTGCCACATAAATCGTTGCTGCATTAGCAAAGTGTGTTCACGGATCACATGGAATTTCCCTCATACATCTGTTATAGCACTTGCTTCTTACTAACTTGTGGCCCATTTAGTTGCACACACCTGTTTCCCTGACTACATAACTTGATGACGAACTAGTTGTGTATTAGTCATCTTTGAACTTTCATAGTTCCCAAGTAAGTGCACTGGGCACTGCTATCATCTCAATTGAACTCAGTGGACTCTTCTCTCTTGCACTGAGATAAGCACAAGCTATATATGTCATGATCTTTGTTCGGAGAGACAATGATTTTTAATGGTATCTATAATGAGAATGGAAACTCTTAGGATTTGCTAGGGTTATCGTTAATCTCTCAAAATATGTCCACTATTATTCATGTTTTTGCGCATATTCCAAATGCCATAAATCATTATCAGCTTGGTTCTCTGTAGGAATGGATACCCTACAAACCAACTGTCTGATTCAAGTGAAGCAACCCACTCGACTTCTCAGCTCAGAGTACCAAGTCCCCTTTCCTTAATGAGGTTGACTTAGTATTCACACATATCTCTCTATTCAAAGAACAACCCAGAAAATTGTTAAACAAAGCCAAAATAGAAAATTAACATTGTTTATATGTTGGCAAATTGAACACCAATAAAAAATAAATAAAAAAAGTAACATTGAACTTTTGGGTTTCTAAGGACTGAAACCAAAAGAATAAGTCACATTCTTAAATTCAAAGTGCCTGATGATCAATAGGTATGCTAATTTGTGGAAGGCAAGGACAATCATTAGAATGATAGATGTTTTTGTTATCTTATAGAAGAAATACTTTCAAAATCTTTCATAACTTTTAGTGGCAGGGAAATTAAGGTCCAACTAAACTCTGTTTGATGAATACAATTGATAAATTCCATTAAAAATATTTTAGAATTTCTACTAAGCATATTTTATAATTCTTCTGCAACAGAATCTGGAACCTTAATCACCTTCCCTTTCTCAAAGCCCAACTTTTCACTGCACTTCCCAGTACAGAGATAACCAACTCATTCCTAAATCACATCGTAGAATTGGGATTAAGTACAAGATCCATTTCTTCAAAAACCAAAGTTCTGAAGCAACTATGGCAGAATATTAATATCTAACAAAAGTTAGATATTAATAATATCTAACTGAATGAATATCCAGGTTATTGCAATGTTACTCTCTATTCTTTTCTCTTGGTGTGAAATGTTTCATACCTGTAGAATGAGAGAAAAAATATCCATGCAGTCCAAAATTACTGGAGAACCCAATAAATGAAAGAATTTCTTATACTGATTCATAACTATCCCATTTCTCTACTGCTCCATGAATCCTTAGGTCAGAGTCATAGTTTTCAATTTCCAGAAGAAGAAACAAATTTAGTTAAGAGAAACTAAGTGACTCTGGAGAAAGAGAAGGACCAAGCTCAAGTCAGTTAAAAGTCCTGAGGTATCAAAGGACAGGAGGCTGCCTCCAGATACCGAACAGCACAATAGACATTCAATTAGTACTAATTTGATTAATGGGTTGCTTGTTTAACAGGAGCAAGAGCACAGCTCCTTGGAAAAGATGGCATATGTCACCTTCCATTCATCACTGACCATTGCTGCGTTGGCCCAAACTCAGGAGAATCTTGCGTGTGTGACTTCAGTAGTGGTGACAGTTTAATGTGGAGCCAATCATACTCTCAGCGGTCCCTGCATTTATCAAGTGGCTGGCCCAGGGTTATGGGACCGGTAATAGCCTTGGTGCCAAATAAACATTAATTCTCCTATTAATGAATACAAGACCGCAGAACCTAAGGACAAGAAAGAGCAAAATGATCTCCAAAGACATTGGCTTCCAAGCTCCTCCCTCCTTTTGTCAACATTTGTGTGGTGATGAGCATGACTGCATAGTGCTAACTTAGTTGGTGGAAGAGTCCACCAAATAAGAAAGAGAATATGGTGGTCCCAGCACAGCTCTATGATTCTACTGTGTTCTTGAGTTCAATACAGCAGCATTTATTAAGCATTAACATTTATGGACCATCAACAGTAAGACACTACACTGTCTTTTCTTTCTTCCTTTCTCAATCTCATTGTGTTATCTCTCTATCAGTCTCTCTATTAGTCTCTCTCTCTCTCTCTCACACACACACACACACACCTGATATTACTAGCAATTTGTCCTGCCCACAGGAAACCCATGTTCAAAGTCTGTGAGGCATCACTTTGAGCAATTATAGTTACTGGAATGGACAAAGGAAGGCCAATCTCACTCTAAGGCAAGATATTGGCTGAAAAAACAAACCGACCTCTTGTAAATACTCATTTCCTCAAAGTTGTCTTAGGATTACCTAGCAGTGCTAACTTCATAACCAAGTCTCTACAATCAACTGACTGTCCCATGAGAACCTTAGTAGCAACACACACACACATACACACACACACACACACACACACACACACACACACCTTTCCAGAGACAGACTGTTCAGCTTGTCCCCAGCATCCTTGACAGATGCCTCTTCTCTCTCCACTACTATCTCTTATTACCCATGAAACTGCCTCAAACTGACAAATCCAGGCTTGTCACTGACCTCCTCTTTCTAACATGCACACTGGCTCATGTTCTTCTGGGAAATCTCCCTGTGAATACTCCACTTATCAAATCCAACCAATCCTGCAGGTGCATCCTCTGGGAACCTTCCCTGTGCCTATCTGCTCCTCAGCTGAAAGGAGGACTCTTGATGCCTCTCTCCTCCTGGGGATTTACCACTAAACTTTTCTGTAGGGTTGAGGATTGGTACCTGTCTCCCTTAAACAGACTGAACTCTCCTTTCCCCATGAAACCCTGGCTTACACACATCTGAGACAGCACTGAGAATATGCATCTTCTGTTGACTGTTGTTGCTGTGGGCTAAGAACAGCAGAGAAGAGTTTGGCAACTCAAGGGAATGAAGCAGAGCAGAGGGATTAGGCAATGGTGTGACTTAGGGATCACGCAGGCAAACTCAACATAGAATTTCCCTGAACTTTGTCTCAACCAAGGGCCTTAACACTCGCAGGAGGATTAGTGACAAGGGCCACATAATTTGTTCACAGAAGCTTCTTGGGGAAAGTGTAATTGCATTCATCCTTCCTGGAGAGATTGGAGTCAGAGTCACAGGAGGCAAAGCTTGTGTGTAGGTTGGTCAGTGTCGCACACATGTGACTATAGGAGCAGTTTCTACATGGTGGTCATTTTTATGTACCCACACTGGGCAGCCCCAGCCCCAGTAAGCGCTGTGATTCTACCCAGCCCACATGCTGGGAATGGGAAGATGCTCAGGGAATCCTGAAGGCTGGGGATCCTGAAGCACCCCCAAATTGCACCAGTGGAGAAGCAGGACCTGGGGATGCTGTGGAGCCTGGGCCAGGCTCTGGTTGAGCAAGAGTTGCAACTCAGACCCACTCCCAACGTGCCTTGGGGTGGGGCACAAATGCCTGCCGGGAGCCTTCTTTGTCACCCATAAACCACTGCCAGTGAGGGAGAGCGGAGTGATGAGGCTCACCTCTCATTAAGTCCCCAACCCAGGCTTGGCAGTACATAGTGTCTTTCCACACCTTGCCGCTGAGCTGGCAGCACAATTTCTTCTCAGAGCTTCCAGAGGGTTGGAGAAGGCTTAAATAAGTGCAATGAATGAACAGGTGGGAGAAAGGGCCACACAAGAGGAGACAGGGTTATGAGGTGAGCCAAAGAGAAGGCAGGGTCAGCTGTGGCCACATGACCACAAAGGCCCCTGGTTGAGCAATGCATTTTCTCCTCTCTGCAGGAGAGGAAAGCCAGACCAGGCAAGTTCAGGGAGTTGCCTCTGAAAACCTCAGCCTGCCAACCTCTGGTCTGCATCAGCTAGAAATGTCAGGTGAGAGGATAGCAGAGAAGCAAACCTGGTGATACGACGAGTCCCAGAGACGTACATGGAGGTCCCTTAGATAATTCAGCCTTCTTACAAAGACTGCTGTCACCAAACTGGGAGACAAAACTGGGCTAAACCTCAGAATATGGTTTGAAGAATAGTTCCTTCAGGACTTCATGTCAACCCTTGGTCTGAACCTGCCTAAGACCAAGTCATCTTGTGCCTCAGCCAGCCTAATCCTCCTGAAAATGCTTACATCTCACCCCTCCCTGGATCAGAGCACTCCCCTGGCTCCATACCATCTCTTGCTTCAAGTCTAAACTGCTCTGCCCCTGGTCCAGCCCTGCCTCCCTCCCCATCCTTGGCACCCCCCCCACCTGCATGCCCACTTCAGTCAGAACCGACTTGTACTCCTCCCCGTGCTCTCTATGTGCATTTTTCTCTTGCCTCTTTCCCTCTTCTCTTATCTAAAGAAATTCTGTGTTCTCCCCCTGTCTAAAAATGATCCGTCTGTCCATCAAAGTGTGGCTTAGGCTTATTTCTTCCGTGAGTGCTTCTTCTTTACCAATCCACATTGATCTCTCCCTTCTCAAAATGTCATTGTAAAATCCAGCATACCCCAGGGAGTGTCAAAGCTCTGCAGAAAGTTCAGGCTTACCACTGGGGGGATCAAGACTCAAAGCTCCAAATGCCAAGTTGGCTGGGCATGGGTTCACACAGGGTGTCCACTATTCTGCATAGAACCTGGGTGCCCATCAGAAAGACCTGCACAGAGGTACCCAGCAACTCTTGTTGCAAATCCCTACTTTGCTGCCCACTAGCTGCGTGACCTTAGACAAGTCCTTAAATTCTATCAGCCTCCGTCCCTCACTTGTAAAATGCAGAGCACTGTGCCTTCCCCACTGGGTTGTTGTAAGAGCTAAGTATAAATGCTATAAAGTACTGGGCATTGTACAGAGTCCATTGAGTAATCACTAAATGTTTGTTGTTACTGTCATTAGCTTTCTCTACCTCTTCAATGAGCCGTCTTTAGAAAGAAGAAGGGGCATCAGTAATTTCTTAAGATAGCAGTTGACATCTTCCTTTCCCTCTTTGCCCTTTGCCATCATAGCACCACATCTTATAACTGGCAACGTCAAGGACCCCAGACCAAAAATAATTTAGCTATGGGGGAAAAATTACATCTGAGGACTAGCATAGTCATATTTAGCCTAAGGCAATCCAGGTTAAATGAAAGATAGAGAGAGAATTATCCTCTAAACTGGGGGGGGGGGGTTTTCCCTAAAGCCAGTATTTGAGAGTGGGAAGGTTTGAGACCAGATGAGGTAGATATAGGAGCCAGCACATGTAAGGCTGACTTGGACATTTCTTAGTCATTAGATGAATTGGCTTTGGAGTCTGACACCCTAAGTTCAATTCCTCTATCTGCCCCTTACCGCTGTGTGACATTGGACAAGTTACTTAACCTTCTCTGTGCCTTGATTTCCTTATCTAAGGATAGTAGATGAATGAAACCACATAAGAGATATAGCACGGTAGTAGTAAATGTCCCCATATTTTGTGGACGTTTACTATGTAAGAAGTCCAGTGGAGCTGTCATTGGGTGTCAGTGGCACCCAATGACACAAGAAAACGATGTCCATTTCTCAACTAGGAGGCCATTGATAATCCTTACAATCTCTCCCAAAATCATCCCTGAACTTAAGGCCTAGGAAAACCAGGATTCAGGTTAAGGAGGAAACATAGGGGCATTCACATTTATCACAGTAAATATCTTAGACTTCATCAAGTGTCTGACACATTCCACATGTACATTAAGATTTGTTGAAGGCATGTATAAATCTCCAATTAGGATTTAAGTTAGCCTGCTGAATTATTTAACTAGAGCAGAACTCATACTTCCTGATGAGCACTTATTTTGTATTTTTTATTATTAATAATTTACACACAAGTAGAAACGTTTAATAAGCCCCAGTGTACCCATCACCGGTTTTGAGAATAATCAACTCATAGCCAGGCATGTTTCACATACATCCCACTCTCTCCCTGCCCAAACCCAAATTATTTTGAAAGAAATCCCAAACACCATATCACTTCATGATGAGAATATTTTTATGATGAGAAAGGAAAGTGAGAAAGCACACATGGTTTTTACATGAATTTTACTTTTCCTGAAACAAGAGACAGGGCATGGCAAAGAGGAAAATAAGGCACCCAGTTGCCAGGATGGGCAGAAAGTGACTAATTCTACGCCATTTTAATTGCTTCTCCACCATGCATTTATTCCATTTATTCTTTGTCATTGTTGTTATATATGCTGCCCTGTAATTTGTAGCTTTAATAGTCTCACTTGGGTTTGTCTCACCAACTACAATTGAATTGGAAACACCTGCTAGCAAGAGCCACATTTCCTTCTCATTGACTTTAACGTTATATGTTCTAGCGCTCCATATGACATCTGGCCTACCTACTTCCTTCTCTTTTAATATTCTGTCTTCCTCCTAACCTCTTGAAGACTCTTTAACTTTCTATTATTAATTCCATCTATATTTACTGGGTACAGCTCCTGCCATACAGCCAATAAAAATAAGATGGAACCAGCTAGCAGGCCATTGGAGGCTGAGCAGTGGCAGGAAGCTGGCAAGTGCAGCTGAGTCTTCCCAGGGCAAGATGAATTCGCCAACAAAGGAGGAGGTGAGAGGCAATTGAGGATGCAGGAATTCCAGGCAGAGGAAGCAGCCCTGACAAAAGTCTATGAAGGCAATTTGGGGCCAATGTGGGGGACTGCAAAATACATCACTGGAGTGGACAAATAAATTTGAATGGATAGAGGGGAGAATAATGAGGATTGAAAATGTAGAATAAAGCACAGTCCAGTCCTCAGAGGACAGCACTGACTGGATTGGGATGGGAGCTAGTTGGAGTTGGGCTGGTAGGAGAGAGGAGTCCTGTTAAGTTGGAGACAGCCATGAACCATTCCCTAAGCATTTGGATTCAACCTGGAACTTTTCACCTTCTGCAACATCTCCTATGTGAACATGCCCTCCCGGGACTAGCATATCTCTTAGATAGTTTCCTAAAGAAGGATGCCTCCCCCACAAAACATATTTCCCTGATCTAGAACCTATGTGCCAAACTAGGCATATGATTCAAGCATGCACATTTATTTAGTTTGCAAGCATTTGTTTTCTCTGAAGATGTTTTCAAAACTGACAGCGGACCAGACCTTATTATTTTCATATATTTGTTTCACTTGGTGCCACAAAAACAACTGCTAATTGGAACGAAAGGATGGTAATGTAGATAAATTATTTTATTGTGCTTGTTATTAGGTTCACTGTATCTGTAATTGCACCTGTGCAAATATATTTGGAAATATTTGCTTCATAGCACAAGAACTATTTACTCATGTAGCTGAGACTTTGAGCTAGATTCATAGAACTCAAAATGAAATCCAGAGTTGCCATTTGGCAGCTGAATTGGAGTGCATAGATAATCATTGCCACGGAATTATCTATTCTGGCTATCGTCACTGCCCCAATTTGCTTGGCAGTTAAAAATCCCACACTTTGCACTTGAGTGGTTGCACTTGACTGGTTTCAGAGCTCAAGGGCTGGAGGGATGTTTATAAGTTTCAGGGGTCATGAATTTAAATTGCAGGGAAGTATGTGATAGAGAGTTCTGGAGTGAAAGTGTGATTAAGTGACCTCTAATGTTCCTTCCATTTACATAAGTCCCTTGTCCTTGGGCCCCAGATACCTGAAGCTACTACATTTATAATAATTTTATTCTCAAAGTTAACCGAACTTCAGGCAGATGACTCAGTGACCAGTTGGAAAGGTGGACGGGGAAGTTTGACCATTTTGAGATCTAGTTTCATACTTTATGAGATTTAGAACCCTGTTCCAGGGCAATACCAGGTCCCCTGCATCCACACATGACTTCACTTCCACTCATTTGTCCATTTGAGTCAGGGGCTCACTCTCCTGTTTTCCTGATTTGCGGACCATGGTTTTCAGCACCCTGACTGTGTTGTCTTTCTGGGCTTCCGCTTATCATCTCTCACCCTCATCTATAAGCTCAATTGGGCCTCCCAGGGATAGATCTAGTCTTAGAGATGGGCTGTTTGGGGGTACTTGGAGACTACAATCTTTTTTAATGCCCCCAGTCTCAGATCATCACTAGAGTGGATTTTATGCCTATTTCCAAACTTTAAAGGGGCTTCCCACCTGACAAATGCTGCTAGCTTTCGAGATACTAATGTTCTGCTCTCTGGGCCTTGGCTGATCTCCTACTCTTCTGCTCAAAGCACCACTGGATTTGAAACCATGAGGCCTAGAAAATTGTCCCTGTGGCCTACAAATTCTAGATCCCTGGGACACATCCAATCTAGAACCATGCCCCCATATATCTCTCAGCTGTGCTCTCATGTGGACCTTCAGGCCTGGCTTGACACCTTAGCTTGGGCTTGGTTCCCGAGGCTTATCCCAGCCCCTGCCAGCCCAAAGGCTCCACTTGCTCCACTTATGATCCTGGACTTTATTCTGACCAAAGTAAAGGTAAAATCTCTGGCTGTGCCAAAGCCTTGCCTAGTTAAAAGCACCACATTATCACTTTTTAATTGGCTTTGCCTGGTATTGATTTTTTTTTTTTTTCTTCCACGTCCCAAGGCTGGTCTTTGATCCAGAGTTTGACCTGACCATGGTAACAATGACCATTTTATGCCTCTTGCTTCCATGGAACTCTCAGGGCCTCTTTGGCCACCAGGTTATTATCTTACTCCCACAGCTGGCTCACATGTGTTCAGACTTTCCCAGGCTTAACCAACAGCAGCAAAAGGCCCCAATCTTCTGACCCTAAGTCATTGTTTTTTCTAGTATACCACGATGTTATGATCTATCTCAGCATTTTCTAGACTCTGCTCTGTAGAAAATTACTATTCCATGAGACAATAGGCATTTGTAAAACAAGCAAATGAATTCACTAGAAAGCATATGTATATGTGTATTTCATAGTCATGTGAATTTGGAAAATGCTGTGTTAAACAATGTTAAATGGGTTACTTCATTACAAGACTTTTAGGCCCTCTGTAGTGGGCATTGTAATATTCAAGAGGTAGGGGGAGAGAAGCAGAGTGCATAGCTTTTTCCAAATGCATTGGCCTATAGAGTTTTCTTCTGTGGAACATTCTAAACATGTCACCAGGCTTAAGCTCCATTCTTTTAACACTGACCTGAACAAATTTCTCTCAGACTTAACATAAATAAGCAGGGGAGTCAAGATGTCCCTAAAAATTAGAATAAAACTGGAGCCTTATCTTACACCATTCACAAAACCCTACTCAAAACGGAGTAAGATTTAAATATATGACTTGACACTATAAAACTCCTAGAAGAAAACATAGAAGAAAATTTGACAAATTGGTCTTGGCAATGATTTCATGTCTGACACCAAAAGAACAGATAAGAAAAGTAAAAATAGACAAGTGGGGGCACCTGGGTGGCTCAGTTGGTTAAGTGACTGACTCTTGATTTTGGCTCAGGTCACGATCTCAGGATCATGAGATCAAGCCCCACCTAGGGCTCTTCTCTGGGTATGGAGCTTGCCTAGGATTCTCCCCCTGCCTTCCCCCTACTTATACTTGTTCTCTTTCTCTCTTAAAAAAAAAAAAAAAACCATAGAATCAGAGAGTGGAAAAGTGGTTGCCAGGGGCTGGGAGTAGTGAGAAAATTGGGAGTCACTAATCAAGGGGCATAAATTTTAATTAAGCAAAATTAATAAGTTCTAGAGATCTACTGAATACATTGCACCTGTGGTAAATGATACTGTACTGTACACTTAAAAGTGTCATGAACTGCATCAAACTAAAAAGCTTCTTTTTTTAAATATTTTTTTTAATTTTTATTTATTTATGATAGGCACACAGTGAGAGAGAGAGAGAGGCAGAGACACAGGCAGAGGGAGAAGCAGGCTCCATGCACCGGGAGCCCGACGTGGGATTCGATCCCGGGTCTCCAGGATCGTGCCCTGGGCCAAAGGCAGGCGCCAAACCACTGCGCCACCCAGGGATCCCCTAAAAAGCTTCTACACAGAAAAGGAAACAGTCAACAGTGAAAAGAAAACAAATAGGATGGAGGAAAATATTTGCAAACTATTTATCTAGGAAGCAGTTAATTTCCAAAATATATAAAGAACTCCTACAACCTGGTAGCAAAAATACCCTTAAATAGACTAAAGACGTGAATAGACATTTCTCCAAAGAGAACATACAAATGGCGAAGAGTTCTATAAAAAGATGCTCAATGTCACCAATCATCAAAGAAGTGCAAATCAAAACCGCCGTGAGATGCCACCTCAAACCTGTTAGGATGGTTATTATCGAAAAGTTGAAAGAGCTAAATATTGACTAGACCTATTGTGGTGATCAGTTTGCAATATATATAAATATCAAATCATTATGTTGTACACCTGAAACTAACATAATGTAAGTCAATTATACCTCAGTTTTTAAAAAAGGCAAAAGATATCATGTTGTTGAGGATGTGGAGTAAAGGGAATTTTTGTACAGTATTACTAAGAACATAAATTAGTTATAGCTTTTACGGAAAACGGTATGGTTATTCCTCAAGAAATAAAAAATAGAATGACTATATGATCCAGCAATCCCACCTCTGGGACTTTATCAAAAAATAAGTGAAATAAAAAAAATCAGTGAAATCAGGATTTTTTTAAAGATTTTTTTTATTTATTCATGAGAAACACACAGAGAGAGGCAGAGAAGCAGGCCCCATGAAGCGAGCCCAACATGGAACTTGATCCTGGGTCTCCAGGATCAGGCCCTGGGCCGAAGGTGGCACTAAACTGCTGAGCCACCCAGGCATCTCTGAAATTAGGATCTTGAAGAGATACTAGTACCATCATGCTCACTGCAACCCTATTCACAATAGCCAAAACGTGGAAACACATTAAATTTCTACTGAGAGATGGATAAGGAAAATCTGGTATATACGTACAATGGAATATTATTTAGACTTTGAAAAGGAAAGGATTTCTGCCATGTGTGACAACATGGATGAACCTTGAGGACATGATGCCTAAGTGAAATAAGCCAGTCACAGAATGACACTGTATGACTTCACTTATGTGAGGGATCTAAAATACTCAAATTCAGAATCAGAGAGTGGAAAAGTGGTTGCCAGGGGCTGGGAGTAGTGAGAAAATTGGGAGTTACTAATCAAGGGGCATAAATTTTAATTAAGCAAAATTAATAAGTTCTAGAGATCTACTGAATACATTGCACCTATGGTAAATGACACTGTAACTGTACTGTACATTTAAAAATTTGTCATGAGGGTCAATCTCGTGTTTAAGTAACCAACAAATAAAATTTTTAAAAGAATGAAATTATGGCAATTAGGTAGAATGAACATCTGAAACGTAGCAGTTTTTTACTTTAAATTCTTATCTGCATGTTTCCATAACTATAAATTCAGATTTGTACTACTACACATGTACTAGAATGACTAAAATAAAAATACTAAAAATATTGAGGACTAGCAAGGATGCAGAGCTATTGGATCTCTTATATATCATTCTGGGAATACACAATGGACCCACCACTGTGAAAACAGTTTACTGTTTCATCAGTTTACTAATAAAGCTAAAAATACACTTTACATTTTATCTAACAGTCCTACACCTGAGTATTTATCCTAAGGAAATGAAATTTGTTTCTACATAAAGCCTGTACACAAATGGTCCTAGCAGTTTTATTTGTAATCGCCAAAAAACGGAAATACTCCAAATGTTTTCCAATGCATGAATGGTTAAATGCACCAAGGTACATCCCTACCATGGATTACTACTCAACAGTGAAAAAGAACAAAGTCTTCATAGGTGTAACCATTGGGTTAGATGGCAATGGAATTATGCTGTGAAAATAAGTCAGTCTCAGATTTTATCCTGCATGGTTCCATTTATATAACTTTTTAAATGACAAACTGGTGGTGGAAAACAGGCATCAAGGGTCAGAGTGGAGGGGAAGATGTCATTATAAAGAGGCAGCAGGAAGAAGTCTCTTTGTGCTGATAAGCAGTTCTTGGGGGAACCTGAGTGGCTCAGTAGGTTAAGCATCCAACTGTTGATTTTTTTTTAATATTTATTTATTCATGGTAGACAGAGAGAGAGAGAGAGAGGCAGACAACACAAGGCAGAGGGAGAAGCAGGCTCCATGCAGGGAGCCCGAGGTGGGACTGGATCCCAGGTCTCCAGGTTCACGCCCTGGGCTGAAGGCGGCGCCAAACCGCTGAGCCACCCAGGAGTCCCCCAACTGTTGATTTTGACTCAGGTCATGATCTCAGGGTTGAGAGATCCAACCGTGAGACAGGTTCTGTGCTGGCAGAGCCTGCTTAAGATTGTCTTCCTTTCACCCTCCCTCTAGCTCTGCCCCCATCCCACATACTCTCTCAAATAAATAAATAAATAAATAAATAAATAAATAAATAAATAAATAAATCTTTTTTTAAAAAGCAGTTCTGTATTCTGATTATGTAGAGGTTTCATGAATCCACATATGTGATAAAACAACAGTACAATGAACACATCAGAAAAAAATCCCAAAACTAAAGTGCATGTAACACTGGTGTGAATGCAGTGAATGCAGTCTATAGCTTAGTTAATAATATAGTGTGAATGTCAATTTCCTGGTTTGAGTAATACTATGGCTATTAAAGATGTCATCCTGGGGAAGCTAGGCAAAGGGTGGATAGGAACTCCCTATACTACTTTGGAATTTCTTGTGTATCTTAAATTATTTCAAAGTAAAAAAGAAAAAAGAAAAAGAAAAAAATTAACGAGAAAGCCATAAAAAGAAAGAAGAAGAAAGAAAGAAAGAAAGAAAGAAAGAAAGAAAGAAAGAAAGAAAGAAAGACAATTCAGCTTCAACTGAGTCCAGAGGAGAGGCTCTAGAAGGGCAGGCACCTTATTTGTTATTTAGGACTTTGCCTGACTCACTCAGTTCTATAATAGCCTTACTAGCTGTGTGAGGTGGGGGAAGTCACAATCTATCTGTGCATCAGTTTCCCCATCAGCAGGAGGGAAATTCTAACAGTTCCTGCATCATAAGATACAGGTTAAGATTAGAATTGATTATACCAAGTGCTTTGGATACTTTATGGGAGGAGGTGGAGTTCCATGAAGGTACACACACATTTTGTCTTTTGAATATGTGGTAAGTGCACAACAGTCACATGACTGGGCCTCATGTCTCATCCTCATGGTTGGCCAATGTATAAACAATATGAACTCCTTGTTTGAATAATAATGTCTACACCACCTCTGTTTTCCTTCTGGATTGCTTCCCCTTTTCAAACTCATTCCTTTGAAATGTATAGAACTACCACTGTCAGCCTTCTGCTTTTGGTGCAGTTTTCTTTGAAATTAAGACTTCCACTAAAGAACTTCATGATATTTTCCCTTAATTCATATCTGGTTTCTGACTCTCCTAATACTCTTTGTATTTACAGCAATTCGTTTAGATAGATTGGATTATAATGTCCATACATTTGTTTCCTTTCTGACATGTGAACTTGAGGTCAAGGCCTGCATGCTTTCCTTCATTTATTCCACATACAGTAACTGAGTACCTACCACGTCCCCGGCACTGTTCTAAATGCCGAGGATAGAGCAGTGAATAGACAAATGCCCTGATATCAATGGTGGTTACTGTCTTGCATGGAATTCTTCTTTGCATTCTTAGATTCTGGCATAGTGCCTGACCCATACTTGGTGCTTAAATGTGTTTGTGGATGGATGAGTGGAGCGATAAAATAAGCATTTCTGTTGGTGGGTACCCTATATTTAAACAAAATGAGCCAAAATCTAGTGAAAAATAGACTATCCCAATTTCTAAAGAGAATGAGAAAAGGTTGTCATAGGACTATTGGAAATAGTCCTACCTTTTTGCCTCTTCTACCTCCCTCATGAGATTTCCAGTTTGGTGTCTTGCCATGCATAAAACAATAGGTAAGAGAAAACAAGATACCAGTGCAGAACAGAGGTGTCTCCTCTGGAGAGATGAAGAACCACCCAAAGACTCTTAAATCATGACCTTTTTCCTCCTCAATTTAGTAATTACAAATGATTCCTATATTGAGAAGTAGAAAAAAGATTGGCCAGAAAATCGCTGTGATGTTCCATGTCTTTAAATTTCTAAGTTTGAAGTCTCTCCATTTAAATTTTTGCATTAATTAAGTCAGCTTTAGAGCCAAGTCCAGAAAAAGAATCTAAAATCACAGAGGTTGTGGTCGGTGGTGAGTAGAGCAGGATGCTGTCTCCCTTTGCAGATTTACAAAATGCCCCTTAGGACAAAACTATGACTGACATTTTAAATCTGGTTCGTGGAACTCTTACCTTGGTCTTTATGGGTATTCCAAGAGATGCCTTAGAAATATTCTAAAAATAATTTTTATTCATAATTTTTAAAAATTCCAGAATACATGCACATGGTGCAAAACTCAAAAGGCTCCAAAGAACAAATCATGAAAAAAACATGTCCTTCGTTTCCTCTTCCTGTCTCCTGGACAGGCTCTCTCTCTCCCTGGAGGTATCTATTGCGATGTTTTTTATATATCCTTGTAAGGCATTCTATGAATACCTGTATTTTGGAAATAACGAAGACTCTGGCATCCAACATGCTTCACATATTCAACTACTTGAAGTCAAATAGGGTAAAACCTGTTTTGGATCTCTAATTCAAATAATTCTTGTTCAAATCACTAACTTTATTTTCTACTTACTATCAAGAAAAGAGGCAAAATAAGGATCTTGGAACAGTGAAAGAGTGCTGGCAGGGACTAAGGTAACTGGGCTCTGCCATTATGTAGCAAAAATGAGCTTAAATTCCCACCTGAAAAACCGTAAGATTTCTCCATAATGTCCAAGTTTCCTTACAAAGGTAAAAACCAAAATTCTGCTAAACAAGAGATTAATCACATCTCCTTTTCTCAAATCTAGGCTTAAGATAGTTACCTAAGGCATCTACAGTTACAGGACTGTACAATGAGATTAATGCTATCAGAGCCTAGAACAATCTAAGATTCTATGACATAGTGCAGTTAATGACTCATCAGATCTTACTTTATTTTTTGAAAATTGGCAAACTTCAATCAAGTATATACAGACACACAAATCAGAATAACATCACATCCCAAATGTTCTTGAGTAATCATAGCATATACATTATGCTCAAAGCCACGAAGAATTGATTAGTTGCGTCAATTGTTCATCTATGCAATTAAGCTTTAAAATGTCGTCCAATCCATGCTTGGTAGTGTATCAGTTCTTAACAGGTACATAGAATTTTACAGTAGGGATATGGGTCCTAAAGCAAGTCTGTAGAGTTGAGTAGGACTACATATGGCAAAATCACAATTGGAGATTTCCAGGTTAACTCCCTGTTAAGATTCATCTATAAGATCCAGGGTGAGGATCGAGAAGCACTCTCTTCAGAAACTCTTAAACCAGTGGCCATCCAAGCTGGCTACACATCGGCATCTCCTGGAGAGCTTTAAAAAATGCTCATGCCTGGGTCCCAGGCCCTTAGACTGGTATAACTGGTATGGAGGTTAGCCTGGGTACTCGATTTCCCAAAGTTCCCCTGCTGATTTCAATAAGCAACCAGGATCAAGAACCACCAGGATCAAGGCCAGGACTGCCTGACTCTGGAAATCTCTCCAGATTGTCCAAAATTATTTATTTCTCTCATTTGGAGTTGGTGTAATCCTGTCCCATATTAGCACTACTCTGCATAAAACCAAGGCACAGTCGCAGACGACTCAGGGTGATCTAGAGACCAGTAGCACCCACATCACCTAGGTACCCACCCCCCTCAAGAACTGAAACAATCTGCATTTTAATAAGATCCCCAAGTGTTTCGTTTGCTCATTAAAGTTTAAGGAGCATAGCAAAGTGGCCTCAAATTAGACATAGTAACAAACTCCTACATGTTGTGGCAGCCCAGAGTGGCAAGGATCTTGAGCATTTAGCCCAAAATGAGTTTCCAGGGGAAAAAAAAAGGGTATGAGGTGCTGGTTCTCTACTTCATTGCAAATTTTCTGAATCAAACTCTCTGGGAAGTCGCCTTTATAATAGACTGCTCATTCCCATGTGATTATTTTCATGTAAAGTTGAGAATCACTGAAGCATGTCCAACTTTTCCCCAGAGTAGAAGTCATTTTCTCCTTTGAAAAGCAGACTGATCTAATTGTTTAAAAGCTCATCTGCATTTAACCTAAATTGGCCTAGAGCAAACAGTACTACTCTCTAAAGAAAAATAAATTGTCTCTTCCTTAGCCTTGGAAATAATAAGATAGTCTTCCCTCTACCCAAATGATCTTTGTCGTCAGGTTTAGATTTCTCAATTGCTCCTGATTCTGTTTCGTACCCTTCTGGTTATCCTTCCAACCCCCACATCAGGAACCTTCTAGTTCTGCCTAGCCCTCAAAGTAAGGCAGCTCAAACCAGAGAAAACCTCCAAAGTGAAACACATAACATATAAATCAGACTCTAACCCAAACATTATATACATATATTTAATAATGCAGCTTGGGGTTGCTTTTTTTTGGAGGGGGTAGGCTATGTATTATGTTAATTCAATATTAAGCTTCTGTTTAACCACCACTATGTCCCTTTCCCTTGGATCATCCGGAGATGCTACCCCATTCCTATGCTTTCACCTTTATTTACTGAACATAAGTATAAGGCTTTACGTCTAAGCCAAATAAATTTCATCCCTGTGATCTCTGTGTCCACTGCTTCAGCCCAACAAAGGAGCTCTGGTTATCAGTCCTGAGTAAACAGTCTTGGATTCAGATCCAATCTGACCTCTACAACTTTTGTTGTGAGCCTTAAACAAGTTCCTTAGGCTTTATAAGCCTATTCTTCATCTATAGAATGGGTACAATAATAGTACCTAACTTATAAGGTAGTTCTGAGGTTTCATTGAAATAATGTAAAAATCGCTTTGCAAAGTATAAAGCCGCATAAATGGTTAAGAAAATAATAATCCCCAAGCTATGAATAACTTACAAACTTAATAATCATAACTCTGATTTATTTGTTTTCAACTCCCCCAAAATAAGTGGCGTAAGTTTTAAAAACTGAAAAACACACTCTGTGTCCTCCCCTACTATCTCTGACCCATTCTAGTTTGCTTTTCTTCTGCGAAGAGTTTCTGTCTTCTGTTGACAAAAGAGGAAGGGAAACCTGGCCTGAGAACCATAAAAACAAATGCCAGAATGGTTCTCTAGAAACTAGCCACATGGAAGTGGATGAAAGCAGAAAACCCCTTTAATATCCACTCCCATGGGAGTCAAAGTGTTCAGACAGGCCATCTACTTCCAGTTTCTCACTGAAAGAGGAACTCAAAACTGCTGATGCCCTGGCCATTGGAATTTTATAGAGCCAGCGTACCCAAGCTAAGGGGGGTATGTGATCAAATACAAAATACAACATAACGTAAAATAATACATATGATGTGATGTAATATGTCCCATGAACATAAGACTTTATCTTGCCCTATTGCCATGAAAGCCCCTTAAAGTTACTCAGAGGGAATGAAATTTCACATCAAAGCCTGTAAACTGGTATAGACCACCCACGAGTAGTCAACTTCTTAAATGGAAATGAGTAAGAATAGACTCCAGGGTCTGGTCATCATTTCCACCTCTCCACCTCCAAATCCTCATTTCTTAAAATAGGGACAGTCTCCAAAACAGAAGCCTCAGATTTACCCCCAAAAGACCAGGAAATCCTTTATCATCTTTAACACTTGACCATCCTTCCCTGTGAATCTCCAGATACTCCTCCAGACACAAAGCTTTGTTAATTTGCATGATTTACAGATCAGAAATGCTGAGATTTTTAGAATACACACATTTTTTTCCAAAAGACTAATCAAAGAGTTATAACTTGAGCATATACCAGGCAAATAGGAAATACACTCAAACTACTCAAGTAACAAACACCTAATATTTATTAATAAATTAGTACACTTGAAGGCATTTTTCTCATATCAATCCCTCACCATGACCCACAAATCCCACCCACACAAAGGGAGTCCACACCACCTTTGCATTCGAGTCTGCCAACTGAGCATTAGAGAGAGAGCAGGTTTATAAATGGGAGCAGAGTTGCAAATATATCAGACAAGAGTCCTTACAGCTGCAGCCATTTTTAATTAAAGTGATTGAATGACGAAGGAGACCCACCAAGACCAAGGCCTTGAGGCGGATTGGACCTACGGACTACTTATATATAAAAAACAAGACATCGTTTAAAGCAAAGCTGGGCAAATTCCCTATGGAAAAAGGTGCCACTGGCACTCAGTTGGGACTTTCCAAAGTGCAGCAGTATGTTCCAGAACAGCTCAATTCCTAAAAGATGAAGTTCAAGTCCTTTGGTGGCCCAGTTGTCAAGCCACTTAAGTAGCAAGTTCTGATGGCTTGAGGATTTCATGTCTCCAGCCCAGAGCATATTAGCAGAAGAGAAGCACAAGGAATCAGGCATTCTACACGGTGCTCAAGTGAAAACCATACAATCAGCAACAGTGTGGTCAAGTTTCAGCCATGAATATGAACTATACAAGGCATTATTAAAAAGAGAACTCAAAATCTAATTGCATTACAGTAACTCAATGGGGTATTACATTTCTTCAAATCTTAAGAAAATTTGTAAATTACAAACAATAATAAAAATAGTAATAATTAAAAAAAAAAAAAGGAGATGTGGATGTCGAGACATGAAGACTGCTGATAGAATTCACAAGATGCCATTATACTTTTAAGAAGTTAAAAGCCTCACAATCCAGTGTGCAGGGAAAAGCTACACTGCATTTGTGGTATATTAAGTGAATTTAAAGTGCACAGAACAATTTTGAAAACACATAAGAAGTCAAAACAAAGAAAATATGGAACCTAAAAAACTTTAGTGGTGGGCATTTTTCAACAGTTAACACCTTGAGAAGGCTCATAAACTATCTTCCTAGAAGGGTTAAAAAAAGAAAAAAAGAACCCAAAACACTGGCCATATACTCTATTAAACACACACACACACACACACACACACACACGCACACACATCCCCCAAAAAACCAGAAAAATAAAGCCAAAACAAATGAAAAGCCACCCTGCCACTAAATGGAGTAATTTCCAGAGTGCGGTATCCCTCGTTGTTCTACAGTAGGTCGGGAAGGTGGCTATATACAGAGTCCAAGAGGGTCTGACTGGCTTCCTGGCTCTTGACTCCAATAATCTCAAATAGCCGGTCCAGCTTGTCCTCAGCCTGAGGAATCTCTTCAATCACCCGCAGCTCCTCAGGATTCAGAATGTGGAGCATGTCATCAAAAATAGGCTGCAAGTCACAGGGGTCCAGGCGTACCTGCCGCAACACTGTGTCCTTCTTTTCTGCAGGGAGGAGAGGGGAGAGAAGGGGACAGAGGTAAAGGGGCCGAACTGGGGAAAGCCAGGAGAGTTAGGAGGCACAGCTCCCCTCTCCCTAGGCTGTCCACACCCCCCACCCCCACCCTCAAGGTGAGTAAGGGAACCTCTGGCACATTTTCAACAAGACGGAGTTTTTATTTGCACTGCACTTAAGATAACAAACAAGATTTGGCTAATAGAGATCAGACAAAGAACCACTTGTATGGGTTGCTGATTGTCATTAGCATGACTTTTGCCTTGACTTAAAAAGACATCTAGATTCTTCTCCAACTTGGGAGAATGCTGAAATGCTTACAGGAACGTAAAAATCTAAAACAAAACAAAACAAACAGAAAAGCATTCTCCCCATCTGTCCTGTGTTACTAAACAAAGACATCAGTCCACCTTTCCCCTCAAACACTCCAAGCCAATGTAATCTGCTGATCTGACTTTCTAATTACACTGCCCTTGTTTAAAACTAAACTGCTAAGAGCAAAAGCACAGGACTAGGAAAATACGGCTTCCTGGGTCATACCCTTCAATGAGGTGAGGGACAAGAACTTTGATTACTATTATAAAAAGCTTTCTCTAAAATATAACACGTAACATAAAACACAAACTAAAGTATAAATCTTTCATATAAATATAAAATAGACAAAGATAGATAGGCAAAGTATGGAAAATAGGGCATATTTTATAAGCACAGACTGTAACATAACCTAAAACAGCACCCTTTCACTGAAGTATAACTGGAATTACCCAAACTGGGAAATTTCGAGCAAAAATCTGTCATCAATATAGAGCGCATGCTAATCCCTCCCCTGCTATTCAAAACTGCAAGTGGCAAATTATTTACCAAACACGGCAATCCCCAATGTTTAAAACATTGCTATTTGCAACAATTCTTAACAGAGTGAATTTTAATTTGAGTCACTGAAACCTACACTTCTGACTCTCAAGATAGGTTAGACTTTAAATCCTTGGATTCTCTAAACCTGGTAAATAATTTTCAAAATAAACCTGCCAGACTACATTTTATCAGACCTTCCCCGAAACTCCCACGATAGCATCATGAGGATAGAGGGTGACCCGTGCAGGCCCCCGGCCAGACCATCACAGCTAAAGCCCTTGCTGCGTCTCCCAGGCCTGGGGGCTAGGAGAAGGCTTCCCGGGCAGGCCACCCACCTCCACCTGACTCAAACCCCAGGGCTCCTCCGGGACGCCTAAAGAATGCATAACCTCGTGGGCGGCCTGCCAGCCCTACCTTTGGTAATAAAGGAGCCCGTCCTGCTCAGCGCCGACGAGCCGCTGGATGTGGAGTCACAGCGAAGCAGGGGCTCGGACTCATCCACGAAGAAGCCCTTGTTCTTATCCAGCGGGGAAGGCTCCACCGTCAGCAGAGCGGAATTCTCCAGTTTCGTGTTGGGGCTGGGGATGGGGCTCGGGCTAAGGGGGCTGGGGCTCATCGGGAGAGCCAGTTTGTCAGTTTCCAGCTGGGGGAGGAAGCAAACAATGTTTTTTCTTAGCTACTTCAAAAATTATAGAGGAAAAAAACCGAAATCGGGACCCCTTCTCAGGTGCCCTTTTTTGCCCCACGTAATGGCTTATGCATACACTCGGCCGTTCTGACAGGCCGTAGCTTACATTATTGCTAGGCACACACATACACATTTTTTAAAGCCTTCAAAAATAGACGTGGGGCTATGCGAAAGCGTTAGGAATGAGGAAGCATAGACACCAAGCTGTTACCTCACAGGACTAAAACTGGACAAGGGAGTGAAGGGGAAGATCTCCAACTCAAAATATAATTTGATAGGGGCACCTGGTGGCTCAGTCAGCACAGGGGCTGCCTTTGGCTCAGGTCATGATCCTGGGGGGTCCTGAAGCAGGCTCTCCACTGAGCCGGGGTCTGCTTCTCCTTCTGCCCCCCCCCCCGCCCGTGGTCTCTCTTACTTCTCTGTCTCTCAAATAAATAATAAAATCTTTATATTTCAATAGAGCTGGAAAAGGTCTTAGATAGCATCTAGTACATTCCCCTCTGCGTGGGTTGAATTATGTTCCCAAAATTCTTATGTTGAAGTCCTAACTTTCGTGACTTTCTATGTCCCAGAATATAACTCTATGTGGAGATAGGACCAACTAAGTAACTTTAAAAAGTGGTTATTAAGGAATAGTTGAGCCCTACTCCAATCCAATATGACTGATGTCCTTATGAGAAGCCATTAGGACACAGACACACACAGTGGGAAGACCAGATAAAGCCACAGGGTAAAGGCTAGCATCTTCTACAAGCCAAGGAGAGAAGCCTCATGACACCTTTATCTCAAACTTCTAGCCTCCAGAATTGTGACAAAATAAGCTTCTGTTGTTTCGGCTTCCAGTCTGTAGTACTTCATCGCGGTAGCCCTAGCAAACTAATACACCCTCTCTTTACAAGTAAGGAAACTGAGGTCTGGAGAAATGCTGAGACTCCCTTAATTATAGGCTCCCGCCCAGTAAGGGGCAGAACCAGACCCTAGGCAGCCTGACTCCCATTTGAAAGCAGCCAGGTGGCCAGAGCCTACAGGGCAGGGTTCAGGGAGTGTTAATCACCGCTCATTAGAACCCTCATGACTTCACTCACACACACGGACAAAACATTTTCAAGTTCCTCAATCAAGAAGACATTGACCCTCATTTCAAAGTATTGGATTGAATAGTTGTAAAAAGCACAAGGCAAACACAACTGCCTCTTTTACAACCTGCAAGGCCTGAGAAATTCTTACAATTGACTGCAGATTCCAAAGACCACCGATTAGTCTATCGTTCCAACAGCATTTTGCCTCTGTACAACCACCCACACCTCGCTTCTGCTTCCAGTGCAAGTTTAAGACTCGGGTAAAGCATTCCCAGCTGTCCCCTTTCGATCCACAGACGAGTTTTATGTATAGGCTTTAAAATTTATAATTCAATAGTCCCTGGCATGTGCCCCTCCTCTGTGAAAATGCACATGGCCATTCATGCCAATACGCATTTTTTTTATTCACTCAATTAGACAAAGAGCACTTGTCTACACTTTGGTTCTCAGGGACAACATTACATTGGACAGCATGGTCAGTCAATATAGTGCACTGTTCTTGCTTTAAAAAAAGAAATCCCTGCCCACAAATCACATGCCAACAGACTAAGGAGTCCACCCACCCGCTTCCTGAACTTAGTTCAAAACCTTAAATATTTAATTTTTTCCCCACTTTTGCCAAAGAATCCCATCCATGGAAATTAAGTACATGATTGCCAACATCATTCAGAAAGACAGAATGCTACAAGAATGCTCTCTTATAATTAACAATGAGTCAAGTGAATATGAAAATGCCCCTAAGAATGGTTTTAGCGTCGACACAGTGGGGCTAAGAACCATAGCCAAAGCCTGAGATCATGTGACAGTCATCTTTCTAGAAAATCTATTCAGCTACTAAGTATAGGTATCCCTTACTTTATGCAGGATACATAGCAGCCAGCTGCATTCCAGGTTTCTCCAGAGTTATTTGCATTTTTTTCTATAAGAAAACGTTGCTGATAGAAACTTAACTTTTTTCCTCCCTTTACCTTACTATTTATAATATCCATCCAAACTTCATTGCAACATAGCAACTCAAGCACTGTCTGACCTGTGATAGCTCTAATCGGAAATGAAGTCACCGGGATATGTGGAATAAATTAATTCTTTATTGATTCAGCAAGTTCATTGTGGGGTTCACAGCAAATAAAGAATAGCTGTAACAAGATTTAGATATGAAAAGACAAATACTCTAAACAAGAAAGCCAGAGAAGGGTCTCATCCTCTTGCAAAAGCTGTAAGCATAAACTTACCCAAATATTCAAAAAGTAGATTACAGGTGACTTAATTTATTCCTTATACATCTCCGAGCCTTCCAAATTCTCTACAGGGACATATTAACTTTTATAATTATAAAAACAATACATGTTATTTTTAAAAGCAGTTGCCACTGATAAGTATGTTTTCCCTTTGCGAACTTGACAATGTTATGGCTGCTGTGGCTCCTATTTATACGGGTAGCCAAGGAACAGGAGAGTTGGAAGATCACCGACTTGGCTGAGTGCCTCTCTAGACTTCTGTCAAGCATTCACAGGCACAAAAGGGGAACACTGTCCCCCAACTTACTGCAGTGAGGTAGATACAAAGCCTTAAGAGAAAGGCCTCTCAGGAAACGTGGCCAGGGAAGGCAATCGACCCACCAGATAATTAAAGTTCCTTTGCAGAAACCTATAAAATGTCATTCTTGGGGCATCTAGGTGGCTCAGTCGGTTAAGCAGCTGCCTTTGGCTCAGGTTATGATCCCAGGGTCCTGGGATGGAGCCCCACGTCAGGCTCCCTGCTCAATGGGATTCCTGCTTCTCCTTTTCCACTGCCTGTGCTCTCTCAAGTAAATAAAATATTTTTTTTAAAAAAAATATTCTTTTTGCCTTCCAGCCACGAGCTAATCACGCTAACTGGGAAGACTCACTGGGGAAATGAGGTAGAGACGGTAAGAAAGGGGAGGAGGCAGGGATAACGAGGGAGGGAGCTCCCCAAGCAGCCCAAACCAGGTTCTATCGTGTGAACTTCAAGAACATGCAATTTATTTTGGCCAAATGGGCCCCCAAATGTCCTCCTGATCAGCTTCCATGCAAATGCACTCAGTCCTTCCTGATACTGTATTTATTAGTCCCAAGTGAGAGGGAAAGAGAGATAAATGTTTCACCTTAACTCCATGGCTGAGTCACATCTAAAGCTCCACTGCTGACCTGACTGTTCTCCTTTCCGATTACCAGAACCACTGAGCACAAGGAACCAGCCAAATGGATGAGGTAAACAAGGCATTGACTGAAATGTGTGGGCTTGAACATCTCTGGGCTGCAGAGGTTTGCAGCAGCGTTTGTGAGAACAGCGCTTGAACTTGTATTTGGGCTACACTGGAACGAGCCATTTCCAGCTGCGTCCTGGCAATCCTCTGCTCTTACAGGTTCCAAAATACCCACTCAGGGCGCTCAGCTAAATTACAGCCTGAAGCTGAAGCTCAAAAATAAGTCTTCTCTTTTAATACCAAACCGAAAAACACTTTCACCGTTGCCTCGCGCTTCCTAAGGGGATACACTGTGTGGAAGACTGAAATTTTCTTGCCCTGGGGGATGGTGCAGCCATGGATGGTAAAGGAACACCCTTCCAAGCCTTGGTCATGGCAAAAGTGGTTTATAAATGAAACAAGGTCCTAGGACTCCCTTTCTTCCCTGCTACAAGCTAGCAGTTTTCCTAAGCATACTCTGCAAATAGGAATGGCCAGAGAACTCCAGCCTCAGAAGCAATCTTTCCAGCATGCATTGTATGTTCCTCACAGTCAACTCTTAAACCTGAAAGTCATTAATATCCTGGAATTTCACTGCGAGGGAAAAAAGGAAATAGACCTCTAACTAGCTGTGTGGCCTTAGAAAAATCCCTTCCCTCCTTTTACCTGTTTCCTCATTTCTGAGCAAAAAAGATTTAGACCAGGTCATCTCTATTCAACTTGTATCTACTTTATTGTCTGCCCTACTATTGCTATGTCATTCTCTCTGCCACCAACCCACCCACCCCAACTCTCTTTCTCTTTCCAAGTTACCCCCACCACCTGGTTCACTCAACTCAAGTTTACCACTGAGTTATTTTCAATTACTACCCAATTACAAACAATCTCCCTGTGGTTGCACAATCTATTTTCATAAAAGTAATTAACAACTTTGATGCATCAATGACCCCCTGAAATGAAGCATTAATTACCTAGCCGAGATGCTCTTTGCCAATCTGCTAAAATGGTTCAACTTAACCCCTTGGCTCCTGGCACCACCCAGTTGGATTCCCCAAGGCCCCTCTCCCCCCTCCATAGTCAGTTATGCCTGACAGACTCAAGAAGAAGCCTCCTTTACAGTCAAGGATACTTCTTCCACTGAACTTTCCCTCCATACCTCATCCAACACTCAATAAGAAGGGAGAATCCTATGCCACATTTGTGAAATTTTTCATCACTTTAATAATGGTCTTTAAAAGCTCAACTGCTAAATTCAATGAAAACTAATTGCTATTCCATCTGAGTTGGCCAGCTTGTTACTCAGATCCAATAAACAACAGGGACTTTAAGAAATAAACCATTACCAGTATATGTAAAATGATTCAGCATGAAATATAAGTAATCCATTTGCTCTTATGAGCATCATCTGACAGATGAGAAAACTGAGTCTCTAAGAGGTTTGCATAACCTGCCCAAGGTCAGAGTACCAGGATTCAAGATCAGGTCCGTCCACTTTCCAAATGATCCTCCTGGCTGAGCCGTTGTCACTTCTCTGCCTGGACCCACTACGTTTACAGGAAATGTCAACCCCCCGTAAACTCAGTGCAAGCAATAAGCCAGATGGCCACCCTGAGATAAAGATGAAAGATTCCATAAATATCAGATACCTCAACTATGGCCCAATAATTTAGTTTTGTATTTGAAAATATTCCAGGTCCCAATAGACCAGTGACAGTTAAGAGAAACAAACACATTCAATTTCTACTAAAGTTTTATCTCAAAGGAATTACAGTCACAAACAAATATATAACTAAAATGATTTAAGGATTATATTTTCTCAAGCTTGTTTCCCCTGCTCTCCCAGCTGCTCATGATATCAAAATCAAATTAGATTTCATTACCTCCTATAAGTCTAGTAGGTATATAAGACCGGGCTCTGATAAAAGCAAGGGCTATCTCCCTTGCCATGTAAATATCTAGATATCTGAATCTATGCAGTCTCTATGTTTAGAGAACAAGGATGCAGATGGTATAGTAAGGAAAGCTTTGTTACCTGAATCTAGGTAGTGCCAGGATTTCAGATATAAATGAGGGTTCAGATAATGACAGTTACCAACCATCTCTCAAAAAATTATCTGAATCTATTCAATTCCTAAGTTCAGGTAGTAAAGAATATCTGAGAAGTACAATGATTTCTCCCTTAAAAAAATGAAAGAAACACAGGGTGGCCCCTAATTTTAAAAAAAGGAAAAATGGGTAGGAGACAATGAGTTTACTCTTCTAGTGTAAATTCTTATTAAATTCAATTCAGTTGTCTCCCTTTAACTCAGGGCATGATCCTGGAGTCCTTTGATCAAGTCCTGCATCGGGCTTCCTTCAGGGAGCCCTGCTTCTCCCTCTGCCTATGTCTCTGCCTCTCTGTGTGTGTGTCTCTCCTGAATAAATAAATAAAATCTTTTTTAAAAAAAAGATTAAAAAATAAATAAATTCAACTCAGAGAAATAAGTCTTGGCAAGATAATCCAAATTTCCTCAGTACAAACTTTTTTCCAAACAAAAAGAAGAAAAGAACAACACAAGATGTTGATCCCTTAGCCCTCAGAAGAAGTGTTACAGTTTTAAGAAATTTGGAGGGCACTCTTGGAAATGGAAATAAGAATTAGAAATACACATGTGTGTATATAGATAAAGCAAAGATGTTAAAATGTGAACTGACTGTTCAATCTAGGTGGTAAATTTATGGGTGTTTGCTGTACTGTGTTTTCAACTTTTCTTTGTTTCATAAGCCTTATTTTTTATTTGGGAAAATAAATTTTACAAAAGGGCTAAGAGCCAAATAACTATAAGACAAAAATTCCCCAAACTTTTCCTAGGCTTCTGATTCTTTAGTCTGTGTTGTCTTTCCGTCTTTCTTCTCTTGCCACAGGAAAGGGAGACCAGAAGGTGCTTCCATTGCATAAGTAGGGAAAGGGCTAACACATAAATCAAATCATCAGTTGGCAAGTGGACATTGCTGCCCTTATGTGGTCTAGATCCCCCCAGGGTCACTGGAGGTCATAGGATGGAAGCAGAAACAGGAGTGCAATGCCAAGAAGCCCTGCTCAGCTTCCCCGGGAAGTCCTGTGTCACACGCCAGCGGTAGCACAGCTGAGTGGCCACCCAGCCATGCACTGCCCCCGAGAGCTGGGAGCCACAGCAGAGCCTGCAGAATGAAGGAACTCGCCCTCGTGAGGCTCAGAGGATTAACTTGGCCAAAAAATATCAGAACCACTGGGGAATTATTTTAAAAGGCACTTCACACCCACCCTAGTTCTATCCAAGCATAGCATAACGAGAAAGTCTTTTGTACCAACTGCAACCTTACTTAAGACTCTATTTAAACTTTATCCCAGGTTAGCTGGCTAGAGTGTGTTTATCCTTTAACTACCCCAAGCCCAAGTCAAGGCAGTTGCTAGTCTTGTGTGTATGTCATCCATCTATCGTTTATTTCTTTTTTTTAATTTCTTTTTTTATTAATTAATTAATTGGAGAGAGAGACAACTCACGTGCTGGGGGATAGATAGAGAAGCAGGTTCCCCATTGAGCAGGGAGCCTGACATGGGGCTCCATCCCAGGGCCCTAAAGCAGACACTTAACCGCCTGAGCCACCCAGGCGCCCCAATTCTGTTTATTTCTAAGAGTTAAGTTCAAAACTGAATCCCAAAGGCTACAAATCCACCCACATTTAAGTGAAGGTGGCTAATCCTTGCCCTAGGCAAAAGAATTGTTCCTCTCCTGGATGCAGAGGGGAAATGCCACAGGAAGCCACAAGTAGTGCTGGACAAAGCTGCCAGGGCTGGTAAGAACCAGCTGGCTCTGGAGGGAGAAGGAAGGGAGGGTGAGCCCCGCCCAGCCGCTGGCGCATGTGTCTGCAAGCTGTCGGGGCTGCTGACATCAACGGTAATGTTACAGCCCTGAGCTGACTCACAGACCAGCTTTCTCGAAAAAGGAAGTGATGATAGAGTAAGTGGGCTCTCTTGGTTCAGAGCTGGAGCCCACTCACATTCAAACATACTGCTGAACCTTACAAGAGCTCAGCCCCATGGACACACGAGGAGATCATGCTGTTGGAAATGACGTGGGTTTCCCTAAATTTCACTCGCTGAGAACCCACTAGGAAGCCTTTCCCACAAAAAAGCCTTTGAACAATTCTAACCATGAAAAAAAGTTGCATGAATCTTACAAGAAGCTTGCCTTAAGGCGGCGTGGAAGATAGAAAGTAACTTCATAGGAAACTCATGACATGACCTTGAGATAAGAAGGCTCAAGCTCATCTCCATGACTCAAGTGTTTTGAACTTGCTCAATTTGATTAAGTTAGTATTATTTAATAAAAATCACTAGGTGGATGCACGCCATTAGAATTAGAATATACCTGGTACATAATTCCAAAAGTACGAAAGGGGTTACCTTGAAAAATACTTCTCCCTAATTAACCTCTGACTTACAGTACTTGGCTTCTCAGCTTCCCTGCTGGCGGTAACTCTTACCAACTCTTCGTGTCCTCTTCCATACAGTTGATACTTACACCAATAAATAGGTAATATATATTCTCCACCCAATCCCAGCTCTTCTTTATTTTTTACATTTTTTTTACTTTCACTTTTTTTTTTAACACAACATGGCAGCCGAGTGCACCCACTGTTCTGCACCTTGCCTTTTTTTCACTTAAAAACCGTTCTTGAGGTTAGCACATAAATAGCTGGCTTGCTCCTTTGGACAAGTGTGGACTGTCCCTCTGTATGGATGTCCCACAGTGTACAGGACCAGGTCTCTGTTGAAGGGCATTTATGCTGCCACCCCTCTTTTATTACAAATGATGCTACGAGGAATACTTGTACATGCAACATTCTACACACATAAAGGAGGTATGTGGGACTATATGTAGGACATATTCCTGGAAGTGTAGGGTCAGTAGTCAACTGCCATATACTTCGGTAGATAATACCAGATGACTCTCTGTAAGGTTGGACTAATGTACACACACACGTCAACAGATACTGTTCGTCTTTCCCTACACCCTCACAACACAAAAATGGTATCATATCTTCCCACTTCTTATCATCTAAGAAGTTAAAATTGTATTGCAGTGTAGTTTCCATTTTACTTTTTCTTATTCTGAGCAAGGCTAGGTAATCTATATACCTTTAAGAGTCTTCAGTATTTCCTTTTCTGTGAGCTGTCTTGTTCACAGACTGTGCATTTTTCTTTTGGGTCATTGGTCTCTTAATTAATTCCTAAAAGCTCTTCATTTTTTAAGGCCATTAACTCTGTTGCAAACAACTTCTCCTAGTCATTATTCTGTCTTTTGATTTGCCTATGTTTCCTGGCTTGTGCATTTATTGTTAAGTAGTTGAATCTTTCTTGTACGACTTCCATGTTTCCTATCATTGTCAGAAGAGACTTACCTACTGTTGTGAGAATAAAAACAAAAAATAATTTCCCCATGTTTTTTTCTAGTTCTTTTTGGGGGACAAGTCATTTTAATGTTTGGTCATTCCAGACTGTCCCCTGACAAAGCCCAACTGTGGATAAATCAAAATTTCTCTGTGAAAAAAAATATTAATGGGAAAATCAGGAGCAACAGCTGACCCTCCCAAAGAATGAGGAATCAGCGTTTAAAATGTTGAAATCAACTGGCACATAATAAAACCTACTGCTAACCGTGATGAAATTTCTTCCTAGCAAGTGTATCTGCTAATGGCACGTGAGTTATAACAGATCAAGAGACAGTCTCATAAACACAGGATGGCGAAGCTGGGCCCAAACTGGAAGTTATTAAGCTTTATCCAGATAGGAGTATTAGCTTCAAAAATAAATAAAAATATAACCAGCACTGGTAGTTGATGGAGAAAATAAGCTTGTTTTCACAATACTGATTCTAATTTCCGCTCAGTGGATTCTTTGAGAAAGCCAGTGAGGGTGTGGATTAAGGGGTGAAAAGTGTCATCGGCTAATAAATTCGGCCTTTTCTGAACATGGAGACACTGTATCTCAGGAAAAACAATAAAAGCCCACTTTAAGTCCCCAGAATATCCTCTGAAGTGTGGCTCACATACCTATCCCTCCTATAGAACTGTCAGCTTCTTCAGGGAGGATTCCCTATTTGTGTGTTTCATTTTGTGTGTATTTTGTACACATGTGTTTTCATCTAGTATCTCTAGTGTCTGGTACAGGTTCGAAACATAATGAGAGTTCCATTAGTGCTTACTAAATAAGTGGCTTATGTTAATCCATCTTATCCTTAAAGGCAATTTTAAAAAGAAAAAAAATGTGTAAATACACGTTAGGAGAGAGTATCGATCTCAAGACCCAAAATTCTGCTTCTACACTTCTCCTTATAAACTGTACACTCAAACTCAACTATCATATTTGATTAATTCTATGATGTATTTTTTTCACATTTTAACATCTCTCAAATAAGGATATATTTTACAACCATAAATGGTACTGTTTTAATAATTTCCTTAACCATGTATATAACAGTGTATCGTACAATGAACATGTATTTACAACGAAATACAGAAATATGTTTGAATTCTAATACCGACCTATACCTCTCAGGACCATGAAAGCTTGCTAGGTAATCACAGATGTCAAGCACCAGACAAGCATCTGCTGAGTATCTATTGTGTCCCAAGGATACTCAGCAGATGCTTGTTCCCCTTCTCCTTAAAAGTACAGAGGGGTATCATTTGCTCTTGAGTTAAAAAAGGAGAATACAGAATTCAAATTTCAACACTGAAGATAGTAGTAACAATGTGTTGAGCCCCTACTCAATATCAAGTTCAGGATCAGACATTTACACTCATGATCTCCAGTATATACACTCGGTCTAATCCTCCCCAGATCCTTACAAGACAGCTATAAATTTACATTGAAAGTCAAACTGTTGAATCCACCAGTCCCTTCTATTAGTTCTTAGAGATTCAAAGTTCAAACTCTAGCACTTCCATGAAGTGAGACATTGCACCTTTATTCCTCTACTTATAATACTGCACAACAGTGAAAGCTTTCTGAAAAGCTTGAAAACTGAGCAAAACAAAATAAGGTTCTCAGTAAAACAAGTGTTCTTTGCAGAGTCAAAGGCCCGAGAAGATGTTAGTGTGATCAAGTACGTAGGGCTCCACAGGCAGAAACCCAAGGGAAGGGATCCCTGGGTGGCGCAGCGGTTTGGCGCCTGCCTTTGGCCCAGGGCGCGATCCTGGAGACCCAGGATCGAATCCCACATCGGGCTCCCGGTGCATGGAGCCTGCTTCTCCCTCTGCCTGTGTCTCTGCCCCTCTTTCTCTCACTGTGTGCCTATCATAAAAAAAAAAAAAAAGAAACCCAATGGAAAATCTCAGGGATGAGGACCAAAATCCAGTCTTGAAAGAAACTACAGTCTGGTTTTTTTCTTTAAAAATAGCTTTCAAAAAAAATGGCTTTCAAATGGGCAAATATATGTCTGCTATTGTTTTCTATGTATTATTTGGTGGGTCAGTACCCCTGCCTTCTGCTGTAACCTTGTAATTGCCTGTGCACCCTTCTGTTAGAACATCTGCTGATCACATTGAATTGTCATTATTTGCACAAAAGTCTTCAATTTGGTAAATGAGCTAAAGAAAGGCCCAGAGACCACTTTCCTTCTTTACATAGTACCAGACACACAGCTGGTGTCTGACAAGAGGTTGTTGACTAACTGAATGAAACCTTGGGATATGATAATAAGTAGAATGGCTTGAAATGACATTAAAAACCTAAAATCTGGGGCACCTGGGTGACTCAGTTGGTTAAGTGTTTGCTTTCGGCTCAAGTCATGATCCCAGGGTCCTGGGATGGAGCCCTGTGTCTGGCTCCGTGCTCTGTGGGGAGTCTGCTTCTCCCTCTCTCGACCCATTCCCCCTGCTTGTGCTCTCTCTTGCGCACACGCTCTCTCTCTCTCTCTCTCTCTGTCAGGTAAATAAATAAAATCTTAAAAATAAATAAATAAAAATACATTTAAAATAAATAAACCTAAAGGCTTATTCACAGGTCTCCCTTCTTTGTACGATGACCATCCTACACATAAGCACCACTCAATGGACCTGGGCCTATTGCGTGACAGCAATCTCATTTTAAAGTCCCCTTCTCACTATACCAAGGGTTCCCCAGAGCTCACTGCCACACCCAGCAAATCAAGAAACTTGACCTTAAATGATCCCTGAGGCTGTGTGTGGTAACATAGCAGAGGGCAGGCACAAAATACAGGCTAGTTCAGTCAACAGCTTGGGGCCTGGGGGTAATAATCCTCATTTTCTCAGAGATGACCAACTGGCAAATGGAAGACAAAGACAAATTCGAATAGTCAAAAAAACAGCAGTTAAACATACAGCTGGCACTTGCCTCCATTCGCCCTCACTGTATAAAATTTCTGAAAATAGCTTGTCTCAGTCAGACCATAGAGAAGACAGCTGTATCCTGCAGCTGGGAAACCAAAAAAATCAGCAACTGTAGTTCCCTCTGCAGCAGAAGCAGTGGTACTGTCCTTGCCAAGACAGACGGCCCAGTGCTCTCCATGCTCTTGAGATTCTCCCAGTTGATTGTACGGAGCAAAACCATCCAGTCTCCAAACAGTGTCTACTGTAGTTGGGGGAGAGGAGAGGACTGTCTCTGGGACATAGGTCTCCTGCATGGTTTCTAGAAGGGATCAAGAATCTCTAACAAAAGATCATTCTACTATACCACAGCCCACAACAACATTCGTTTCAGGTCCACTAGTTAAATTACAGTGTAGTTTTAATTCTAGCTAATTCAATAGAAAGAGGGAAGGAGTGATAAGATACCCAAATCCCTGCCTGAGTGGTCCCAATTCTCTCTTTTTATTTTTTAAAAGATTTTATTTATTTATTTACGGGGGGGGGGGGGAGTGAGGGAGAGAAAACCTCAAGCAAACTCTGCACAGAGTGTGGAGCCAGACGTGGGGCTCGATCTCACAACCTGAGATCATGACTGAGCCAAAACCAAGAGTCAGACACTTCACTGACTGGGCCACATGATGCCACCCAGCACCAATTCCTTATATTTGTGACAAATCTGGTCAAAGCAGATAGCTGAACATTTCTTTATATTATTAGGCAGTAACACTTCATATTATTTTAAATTATTGTGGTTGTTTTTAATATTATCATTTTTAATATACATAAAATTCCTTTTTCCATCCTTTATCAAAACAAGACAATAAAGGAATACTGAGATTCAAATCACAATTCTGCTGAACCTGGCCAGTAAGTGTCGCTTTATTACCTCACTTTCTTATATTCTCCAGTTTAACAAAACCGTACCTCATTTAATTCTGATAACCACTTGATTTCCCATGTTGAACAGAAAAATCTGAGTCTGAGAAATCATTTGCTCAAGGTTTCCTGTAGATAAAATAAACAAGTCCACCCCCTCCAAGCTGGGGGAAGGAGAGGAGAGGAGAGGAGAGGAGAGGAGAGGAGAGGAGAGGAGAGAGAAGAGAAGAGAAGAGAAGAGAAGAGAAGAGAAGAGAAGAGAAGAGAAGAGAAGAGAAGAGAAGACCTAGAAATTCAGTTGCTCAATTTTGTTACCCTTTTTCTGACAGCCAGTGAGAAAGCAGACTGTTATCTTCAGACATACCATCACCTTTGTTTCTTCACTAGAGAAAACATCCCCAGCCTAGGAACATTTGTTCAGGCAGTGAGGAATAAATATTTACTATCAGCGGGAATTTCCAGTTCTCGGGCACTGAACCCAAATGGCAACCCTGATGCTCAACCGTCCACTTTAACGGTGTTGGAACCGTCCACTTTAACGGTCTTGGAACTGGAAGTAGCCACCCCCCCGACAGTAAGTAACTAACTGCTCAGTGTTAAGGATTTAAAGGATCCATTATGTGTATGAGTTGGAGCTACTTAGGAACATTCTTCCAATTCTCTTGCCTCTAGAGCTGGGGAATAACTACAACTATGAATAATAAACATTCACCAAGTACTTATTGTAGGGCATACTCAACTAATTCTCACAACAGCTCATAGGACAGGCACTATTGGTGTTTCCATTTCCTTAGAAATAAACTGAGGCACAGAGGCCAGGGAACTTGCCAGAATGTTCCCAGAGTGACATGCTGCCAGAATGAATTTAACCTGGTACGCATCTCCACAATGATCCAAGACATCATTGGAGCTGTAATGGAGCTATTTGGAGCTGTAATGGCAGATGAGCCATACATCCAAGACTTCCCTCCTCCCACCCTTGTGGATTTATTCCCATTTAACTATGGAAGTATACAAGTTTCTTCCACTCAACCATAAGCTTCCTTGACAGCACGACTCTTACACTCATCATTGCCAAAAGTGTCTGGTATGATACTGTACACTTAATTTGTTACATAATATATATTCTAACATAGGATCACTTATCCCTTTGCTCTTTCCCAGGGGAAACTTAAATCCAGATACGAAAACATCAAAAGGAAATAACAGTCAAACTAAATTCTCTTTTCCAGCTATCCTTGAAAAACAAAGGACAAGTAATACTATTTATTTATTTATTTATTTAATCAGCACTTTCCAGACACAGAAAAACAGAATTTATCGCTGGAAACCTACACTAAGTATTCTTGAGGCCAAAGAAAAATGATCTCAGGTAGAAGTTGAAGCTGCAGAAAGTAATGAAGAACAACAGAAAAGCTCAAGATGCAGGTTAATCCACATGGATCTTGACTGGATAAAACAATAATAATTATGCCTTTGGGGAGCTAAAAAATGTGTGGTGTTAAAATTCATGACAATAAAAAACATAATGCAAGAGAAGGATAAACAGAATTAAAGTCCCCTAAGGTTCTTGTGCTGTTTGGAAATAGTAAGAAGTACACACCTATGAAATATCTTCCATAATTTAGGTGTGCAAGTTGTAATCTCTATGTGAATCATTAAAAGTAAAGTAAAACACATGTAACTAACAAGCCGAAAGAAGAGGAAAAGTGGAGTAATAAAAAAATACTTGATTAATCCAAAAGAAGGCAAGAAAGAAGAGAAGAAGAAAGAGAGAGAGGACAAATACAAAACAAATAATTGGATAGTAAATTTAAACTCAAATATATGAGGAATTCCATGAGAAATGTAACCACACTCAAATTTTCTAATTAAATGACAAACACTGTCAGACTACATTTTTTGAAACCTTAAATATATGTTACTTACAAAAGACTTTCTTTAAATAAAGCCTCAGTTTAAAAAAAATCAAAATAAAAGGATAGAAAAAAAGAGATAACATACAATTTGGAATGCTGTATTAGGATTTTTAAATAGCTCTGGCAAAGTCCCAATAACTTCCAACTATTGTCCCAATGCTTTGCTGCTTCTACCAAATGCTGATGCCCTGGACAGGAAGACTGCATATGATTCTGGAAGGCTTCAGATGTTGAACTTGAAAAATATGACTCCTACCTCAGATTAAGAAAGGATCAGAATGTGCATGGGGAAACAAACTGGTACAACCAGACAACGGGATATTATTGAGAGCTAAAGACAAATGAGCTATCAAGTGATGTAAGGACATGAGGGAACCCTAGCTGCACATTACTAAGGGAAAGAAGTCAATCTGAAAAGGCTACATACTGCATGATTCCCACTATATGACATTCTGGAAAAGGCAAAACCATGGAGACCATAAAAAGATCAGTGGTTGTCAGTGGTGGGGTAGGAGGGAGGGATAAATAGGCACAGCACAGAGGATTTTTAGGGCAGTCTCAATATTCTGTATGACAGTATAGTGATGGATATATGTCCTCATTACACATTTGTCCAAACCTACAAAATATACAACTTAGTAAGCGCTAAGGCATGGGTCTACAGTGATTATGACTATGTCAATGAAGGTTTGTCTTCAGTAAAAAAAAAAAAAAAAAAAAAAAAAAAAAATGTAGCATTCTGATAAGTGATACTGACAGTGGGAGAGGCTCTGCATATGTTGGAGCAGAAGATATATGGGAAATCTCTGTACCTCCTTCTCAATTTTGTTTTATTCCCCCCTTTTTTTAAAGATTTTCTTTATTTATTCATGAGAGACAGAGATATAGGCAGAGGGAGAAGTAGGCTCCCTGCAGGAAGCCTGATACTGGACTCGATTCCAGGACCCCAGGGTCACGACCTGAGCCAAAGGCAGACACTCAACCACTAAGCCACACAGATGTCCCTCCCAATTTTGTTTTAAACCTAAAACTGCTCTTGAAAACTTAAGTTGTTGTTTTGTTTTGTTTTGTTTTGTTTTTTTTAAAAAAAGGACTCAACAGCATGCCAAAAAGTGAATATTACTATAAAATTTTTTTAATACATAAAAAAAAACTAAAAAAGAAGAAAAAATCAGGCTTTGGATGTGTTTAATTAAAAAATGGCTAATAGGCCACCATGGTTAATAATGGACCAGCTGTTCTTGACAAAGGCAACTAGAAGGCACACTAGGCTAATCCTTTGAGTAGAACATAACGTGGGTGCTCTCAGGTTCATGAATAGGAAAAAAAACATTAACCATTTTCAAACATACACACACAGTCATTTTTACACATTAAGCTTCCATTAACTCCGAGGGCAAAGTCTCAAGTCCCCAGCAGGACCACAATATACAAAGAATACAAATCCATCATAAGTGGAAAGTATAAGTCTCAATTATGCCCCCTGCACTCTGTGTCCTGTTTGACTCAACTAATCTCAGAGATAACCTGCAGACAATTATATACTGTGTGATTAATAAGAGCTGGCAGGCAGAAATCCATGCTCATTGGCTTTTAAAATTAGAGTCAGAGTTGAGTCCACAGTGTTGCTAGACAATAATGGACATTATTAAAACATGGACCGAGGAGCTTATTATTGGCTTCTCAGCCTTCATCATCACACACAGTTTGCATGAGAACCACAGAAAAAGCTCTAGGATGCATTGATCACACTGTTCCTTAAAAAATAAATAACAAAATGGTTATTAGAATCTTGCTGGATATAGATAAGAGGAAAGAACTAAAGGGTACGAGAGTTTGGCACTTGGGGACTACATAGTTTACTTTTTCTTATTCTCTGACTCCATGATTTTTTTTATTATTTATTTATGATAGCTACACAGAGAGAGAGAGAGAGAGAGAGAGAGAGTGAGGCAGAGACATAGGCAGAGAGAGAAGCAGGCTCCATGCACCGGGAGCCCGATGTGGGATTCGATCCTGGGTCTCCAGGATCGCGCCCTGGGCCAAAGGCAGGCGCCAAACCGCTGCGCCACCCAGGGATCCCTGACTCCATGATTTTTGTTAAGAGTCGCTCTCCTTGACATGCAGCCTCCTCCACAGAGTCCTAGGGCCCACCTTTCCCAGCACCTGTGACAGTGCCTGGAATAAAGTAGGTGCTGAATAAACATTTATGGACCTCAACAGGATCATCAGAGAAACATACCAAGGTCATTTGTGATAGTCAATACCCCACCACCATCACCACCACCCCCAAAAAGAGAAGTATCCTGAAGACTATGACCAAATTCTAAATGATTGCTGAGTGTACACAGAAAAATGAGATGTGCAGAAACCAGAAGCAAAGTAAATTTTACCAATTTTTTTCTTTTTTTTTTTTTTTTTGGTGAATCTGACCCAACATCATAAACCTCAGTCGATCTTAACAAGGAAGAATGGATTGCCACACAAACTACTGTCTGCTCTCTCAAAATTGAAATGAAGAGAGAATCCCAATTTAGCAGAAACAAAGCCCTATCTATCCTTTATCTTGTGCCCTTTCAGCTTAGTCATTTGAAAAAATACTTTAAATCACAAAAGTCATGTGTTTTCATGACAGAAAATAATTTTAAAAAATCACTTCTAATCGTAACACCTGGATTTAATAATATAACATTAACATTTATGCTTTCTCATTTTCCTATGTTTATATTTTCCTATGCTCATATTTGTTTTTTTCTAATGAGAAACCACCTCCTTTTCCTTTAAGAATTCATCATAATCATCTTTCCACTTTATCAAATATTCCATTTATCCAAATCCTAACATTACGTCAATCATATTTTACCTTTCTTGTAGGTATCATCAAAAAGATCTAATGGCTTATTCTCCAATATCTGAATCCTTCTTCAGGTCTGCTGCTTGTCCGATCAGCTCTTAAAGTTGACATTCCAAGGAAGCCCATTCACGTTTGCCTCTCAACTCCCTTTATTCAAACTGCAGTCATTTTATTTAATTAGAGATTACACATCCTCCTTTCCTTTCTTCAAATCCCGCTACCTGACGCCTAGTTTTAGTTGTGAGCCACACTTCTTTTAAGATTTTATTTATTCATTCATGAGAGACACACAGAGAGGCAGAGACACAGGCAGAGGGAGAAGCAGGCTCCCTGTGGGGAGCACGATGCAAAACTCCATCCTGTGACTCCAGAATCACGCCCTGAGGCCAAAGGCCAATGCTCAACCACTGAACCACCCAGGTGTCCAGTAAGCCAACATTCTGGTATCATTCTTAGGAAGTCACAAGACACTGGTGTGTGCCTTTAAATGTTTACCACTGCAACTATTCATAAATATTTTTTCGAAATTCCCCATATCAAAGAAGTTAAATATACACCAGGAGTTTAATGACCACTTTTGGCATCGATTAGCACCTATAAATTTTATCCAGTCACTTAAATAAAAGATGCACCTGATGTTTACTTCCATAGTGAAGAAAGACTACACTGTTAGTATAAAAAAATAAAAGAAAAAAAATAAATAAAAGCACTTGGATCTCTTAAATATAGAAAATTGAGAATGGTAGTGAATTAGAGTTGATGGGGTAAAAGTTTCTCTCCAGCTCTTTAGGTAATAAGTTTAGAGCACTGGAAAAATAACACCGACAGAATGGCCTTTTAAATTTTAAGTGGGTTTTATCACTTAAAAAGTCGGTTTTTATCACCGAGACCTCTCGGTGGCCACATTTTCTTTACTTTGGGAATACATTCAGAAACTTTCATCGAAATCTTCTGAGACATATAAGTCAATACTCAAATTTGTACTTAATTCATGGCCTTTCAGGGAAGCATGCTATGATTAAGGAAAAGCTAAATAAAATCAGTTATGTTATGATCATAGCTACCATTTGTAAAACACTTTCAATGCATCGAGTATCCTATATACTTCATTTCTAATCGTAATTAGCCCTATAAGGCTGGCTTACATGTGAGAAAACAGAAGCAGAGAAAGCTGAAGGAACTTGCCCTTGGTCACCCAGCTAATAAGTGTCAGGGCCAGGATTCAAATCTGGTGCTGCTGCCCGGCTCCAAAGCCAAAGCTCAGTGACCAGAGTCTATAAATAAATGACACTCCTAGGTCCCCTTGGTTCCCATCTGATGTACAGGTGGAACAAGCCCAAGAAGGAATGATCAATCCTGCTACCCACTGCTGTCAGCATATCTGGCTGTATGCCTGATGCTAGCTAGATCATACCCCAAACATGATGATTCTCAACTGTGCATCTTAGGGAACTTTTTAAAATACTGATTTTTGGTCCTCCCCTAGAGATTCTGATCTTATTGATCTTCGGGGTAGGGGGGGGTCTAAGTATCAGAATTTTTTTAAAGTTCCTAGTTGAGGGGCACCTGGGTGGCTCAGTCGGTTGAGCGGCTGCCTTCAGCTCAGGTCATGATTCCAAGGAACTGGGATCGCGCCGGGCATTGGGTCCCTGCTCGGCAGGGAGCCTACTTCTCCCTCCCCTCTGCCCCTACCCTCGCTCATGCTCACTCTCTCTCTCAAATAAATAAATAAAATCTTTTAAAAAATTAAAATTAAAAAAATAAAGTTTATAGATGATTCTAATGGACAACCTCTGTGAACCATTGCCCTAGAAGGGGAACGTGTGTGAACCCAAACACCTGGTAGCAGTTTTTTTCCTTATTACGTATACTTGGTAAAATCTGAATACAGAAACCAAAAGGTTAGTTGGAAAGACCAACAACCCAGGTACATTACCTGGGCCGTATCTTCCATCAGCCCCCGAATCTTCTCCACAACATCATTGCGCCGGTGCTGGCGGAGGGCACTGATTAGTTGGGCAAGGCTGGCCTCGGGACCCCGGATGGTCCAGTGCTGCAGAGCTGCGTAGGCCCGCTCATGGTCCGCCGTGTACCCATTGGAGAAAGCAGCCACTTCTCTCTCACTGGCATTGCACAGAAACTGATAGATGTCCTTCCACTGGCTTCCAACTTGGGCTGCTACGAGTTTCAGGATGTCAATCCCTAACCCAGAGAGAAAATAAGATTAAAGACAAACACACACACATACACAAAAAGACAAACACAGGCATGGAAGGAAAGGTCTTTATATATAGCCATTCTGTTCTAATAAACTAAAAAAAGCATGCTCTCCCATAGTTACATGCCAAAGGAATAGACTGCCTTCCGTAAAGCACTTAGCATAGGCAGCCCATCCCGGGGAATAATTAGGTACCCTCCTATAAATTTCACTTCCTGAATGTGGAGCCAAAAAGAAGGAGTAATCCTGGAAGGACAATAAATTGCCCCGATAAAGCTGTTTTGAAAGCCAAACCCAAACAAAATAATCAGTGATTCTTTTATTACTGCTAAAAACAAGTGCCACCAAAGAGAGGCCCCCTAGACTAAAAAAGTGGTGACTTCATGAAATTAAGAAAAAGGTAAGCCATGGATTAAAACTGCAGTGGAGTTGACCCACCACTGTCTGGGTAAAGGATCTTCAGATTCTGGCAATAGTATCCTTCAAGTCAAACAACAGTGTGCCCAGCCATTCCAGCCCAAGGCATTCCTGGCTCTAATTGTATGTTCAACAAGCAAGTTTCTGATCTATTATTCAGTCTTGTAAGTTGACTTGTACAGTTATAACGGAGACAATAACCAAAATGCTAGTATAATAACAATCACTATGATCTCCTAGGTTTTATGTTAAGGCATTAGCTCACGGAACGTCTTTATAAAGCATTAACATTCCAATTGCACAGACAAGACAATAACACCTAGAAAAATTAGATAACTTGCCCAACATCACAAAGGTAGCTGAGTGGAAACAGAACCCAACTTACTGGACAGTGTATTATATTGTCATTCCAGCTTATCAGTCACCTATAAACTCGGTGGATGTGGGTCTGCAGTATGCAGATCTGATGAAAGCAGGGCCAAATGCCAAGTCAAATCTCGAAGCTTGGAAGCTGCAAGCTCAAGATGACAGGGACCGTCTGTGAGGGGCAGCTTTCCCTGAGCAGCACACTCTGGTGTCTTCCTCTTCACAGCACCTTCTCTGTGAATTTATATACTGGCTTTGCCCAAATTGATAAATGGGGTCATACAGAACCTCACAGTATGGGACCTGGCACTTTACCACAACAGGGATGGGTGAATCCTCTCAGCCAATACCCTGTCTCTGAATGGTATTCCATATCCACATGCCCAGATACCAGTTATTAATAGTTAACAATGTCTTTAAAATACTACTTAAAAAAAAAAAGTCATTTCCAAGTGAAGTAGGAAAACAAAAAAACAAAAAACAAAAAACAAAAAAAAAGGAAAAGAAAATAAAGAGGAGCTTCCTGTTACAGAAAATCGAATTTTTCAATTAACTAGAGGTTAACCAGGAGGGAAAAAAATCTGTGTTTGCTCCCATCAGTTTTTGGGCAAAATATTTCTAAAATTAGCTCTCAATTTTTGCCTAAGAAAAGAGCAATACTCATCCCAGAAGTTTCTTTGAAAATGGAGGACCTGCTGTTTCCTCAACATAAATCCTTACTCCACCATGCAAACCTATAAAGACAGATGAGCTGCAAGACTGCATACACATCCTGAATCAACCATCCACAAATGGCTTTTAAAAAATAAGTTCCTAGTAGAAGGCTGCTTTCTTGTCGACTCTGAGTAGAATGCCACATAATGAGGCATTACTGAGCTTCTCACATGATTTTCCCTGGCAGTGTGAAATACACTTGAACCAGTTGCTTTTCAATTTTCATGGCAATGTTTAGCCAGATACAGAGCTTTTGATTTCAAGCAACAGACTCCTCGGGGAAAAAAAAAAAAATTCCATGTCCTACTTAAAAACCCTGCAGGTAATTTTAAGGAGCAAGCCAGCTCTTTGTGATTTGGTAGTTTCTTCCAAATACCAAAACGCGTATTATTTCCTGAATCTTAATTGAGGTTAATTTAACGAAAGCCCGCAGTGTCTTACATGAAAACATGACTGCATTTTCTTGTACATGGGACCTTTGCTTAAATCTTCATAATGCTGATGACAGTGTGGCTTTGGGCAAACCACTAACTGTCATGTCCATTTCCTCATTTGTACAATGGACATACTCACTATGGTCCCTGGGGATGAGCTGATTAACATTTTCTATAGAGTTGATTTATTTTTGGAAGTACCCCATCATTATAAATGTTCCATATACTGAACACTAAAACTTAAGACTAAATGCATTTCTGATGCAAATATACAGCCTCTATAGGGTAATTACAGAGTTTTAAAGGCTCAAACATAACAACAGTTTCCTCTTCCAAAACCGGTTTCCTCTTCATACTTTTCCTTCAGCCACAAAACAAATAAAAAAAAGGAGGAAAAAAGAAAACCACGAAGAATGGATACAATGAGACTTTCCTTCAACTCACATTGACTGGAAGCTAAATTTAAGGTGGGAAACTTTTCTCTGGAGCTAACAAGTTTATTTCTTTTCTTTAAAATTCTGGCATGGTACGCTTAGGAGGGAAAAAAAGAGAGGTCAACAAACTTTTTCTGTAAAGGGCAACAGTAAACATATTAGGTTTGGAGTGCCGCACGCTCTCTTGCAATTCCTGGACTCTTGCAATGTGAGGGTACCCACAGGCAATACAGCATGAGTGTGGCTGTGCTCTAATAAAAAACCTTATTCACAAAACCCAGTAGGGGCCTGAATATGGTGCCCACACTGAAGTTCACCAACCCCTGAAATTGTTGCAGTTTAGAGGGACTGTGGCTAAATTATCAAACGGCATAAAGATTTAGAAAAGCATTTTGTTAAAAGAAACACCCCTACACACACACACACACAGGTGTGTGCAGGCGCACGCATGCGAATACACATACACACACACGAGACAACGCAAGTTTCTACCCCAATTATTAATGCGACATCAGGGTAAGTGAAACGGAGACCAACTCTCTGGCTGACCAAGTGCCCCAGTCACCTGTCCCATCAGAGTTCCAAGTTTTCATCCAGATGTGTTGAATATATCTGACTCACTTAGCTGAAAATGATGCCAAGTCTCTTTTTTCTTAGGTTGAAAAACAACACATCCCTCAACCCACCGAAGCGTTGACAGGGGTATGGAGCTTAACTCTGCTTTTCCTGTGATGTCAGGTCCTAGCGCTCTGAGAATGAAGCTTCCAAAGAAATCGTCACAGGAGTCAAGCAAGCCCTTATCCACCAGATGCTGTTCTTGCCAGGAGCTGTGTGCAAAAAGTTGGCCCTGGCCCCAGGACAGAGCTTTTGAATTTTAAGGTATAGGTTGTGGAAAGATCATGAACTTAGCCATCACAATTTATGGTTTCATGCCATGACTTGTCAGTTGTGTGACCCTGGAAAATGACCACTTCTAAGATTTCAGTATCCACGCCAATAAAATGACAATACCACCTCTCATTCATAGGGTAGGTAAGGCAATGTATGGGACCAGGTAGTAAAACCGGCAAGCCAGGAGCCTGCAAGCACATGGGTTTTGCTTCCTCCGTCCCCTCCATCTCTACACGACAAGTCGTGGGGGCAATGGACCTAAAAGGCGGCAGGGGTTTTGCAGAGACATAGGTTTTAACACCAGGACTGCAGGTACTGAACAATGAAGGCAAGCACCACAGCTCTGGCTCCTGCGCTTTTCAGAATCTCACTGGTACATGTCAGAAGGAGCACCGTCACACAGAAGGGCACCATCCACAGAAAGGCAAATGCCAAAGAAAAAAAACATGCAGGGCGTCCCATCAGTACCCACTGCTGACACCGCCCAGATTTCCTGTCAGGGAACTCAGGAGCAGAGGCATGAGGTCATCGACTGGGCTACTGTGGAAGAAGTGACATTCTCTAGTGCATTCTAAAATCCTGAATTGGATATCATCTGGGTGACAACAGTAATTTGAGGCTCATTTTTTTTAAGTCTCATGTCAGCTCCAGTATGCAAAAAAAAAAAAAAAAAAAAAGAGTTCCACCTCTTCATAAAAACCTGAATCGACCTTTATAATCAGAGAGGGTATTAAAGCTCTTTCCTTTTAGAGAGAAGTATCAGAAATGAGTGCATCATTAAAACCCACATGAAAGCCTCCCTGGACGAGGTATGAAGGACAGTGGTGATGGAGCCAGAGGAAACAAAGGCTGTCTGTAATGCACAACACAGAACCCGGATTCACGCTCTACACCTGGCTTCGCGCAGAATGGGTGCGTGGGAGAGATGAGTAGGTTATAACCTTTGTGATGGTACCAAGTCCTCATCACTTAAAAGACTCAGCAGGGGCACCTGGGTGGCTCAGTCGGTTAAGCGTCTGCCTTCGGCTCAGGTCATGATTCCAGGTCCCTGCCGAGCAGAGAGCTTGCTTCTCCCTCTCCCTCTGCCCCTCCCTCTGCTTGTGCTCTATCTCACTATCTCTGTTGCTATCTCGGCCTCTCTCTCAAATAAATAAAATCTTAAAAAAAAAAAAAAAGACTCAAGCATTCCCACTGCATCTCCCATACTCATGAAATGTAATATCCCTTCTCGTTACTCTTCAAGAAAGAAAGGTAGAGGGACTAATACTGAGATAATCCCCATCAAGGTCATTAATACACAACCTCCTCCCAGGACAGATGACTCCATAGTTCTCCCTATGCCGGTTTCTCTACACACCGCAGTCTCTCCTGTGAGTACACAAAAAAACAGGAGACATGAGCTCAGTATTATCTCCCTTCTACCATCCCCCTAATTCCTGCCCCCAGACATTACTCTCTGTTAGTACGTGCTGTGATCTCAGCTTTACAAACTGCAGGTACAGGGGTGAAGATGGGTACAGCACGTTCAACGTATGTACAGAGCAACATACGTCAAGTTCGAAATCTGAATCAAAGCGTGGCTTTAGCATACCTAGAATTGAGCTTCTTCCCTCCACTACGGTCATGTCCTCGTTGATACCTTTTCTGACCACCTTCTGCCCAAGCCCCAGGTCGACTTGACTACCATTATCCCTAGCCCCTCCCAGAGCGAAGCGCATACTAGGTATACGGTGAACATCTTGAATGCATGAACGAACAAATGAATGAATGACAGCCTTTTTTGACAGCTTTCTCCTCTTGCCTGACCCCCCTTCCCCACCTTTTATCATCTCATTAATCTCTATAACTGCAGCCATTGAGAAACTGAGGAGCCACGTGCCAACACACCCTTGCCATGAAGCCATGCCAGATGTCCTGGGATCACCAATGAGTGGAAGCTGGGCTTCCCAGCATAGGAACCCCGCTCTTAGGCAAGAGCCTCTCCCTCTGGCGCCTCCCTCTTCCCCATGAGGGTGGCCCACCACATCCATGTCAGGAGCCACAGGAAAATCTCCCGGATTCTTCCCCTGCAGGGAGAAGCTGTCTAGACCAAGGTCTGTCTGGCCCAATTACACAGTAAGTGCCTCTAAAAGCAACAAACTCAAAACATGAGCATGTGTTTTGTAGTAACTAGTATATCATAGGATGATTAAAAAATGAGATAGCAACAGGGATCGCTCCCAACACATTACACAGGAAACTGCTTTATCAGTGATTGGGAGCTTAGAATGCCCCAAGTTAAAAACACTCCTTCCCTAGTTGAAGAATAAATGTTAGAGGAACTGCTTAGACTTCATTTTAACCTAAAAAGTGACTTCTGAAGCGGAATTAATCACTATCTTATTGAAGGTTCAGTGGGCAATCATTGTGAGCTCAGATGAATCTCATTAACTACTAAAAAAACCACTGTGCAAAGTGTTCTCATAAAACTAATGATGGACTGTTTACCATGACAAGTTCTATCAAAACAGTAGACAACTCTCCAGATGGAAAAAAGATATCACTGATGCTATGAGGAAAACTAATAACCTTTCATTTCATTCCATGGAGGCAAACAAAAAGCACAAAGCCAAAAATGTCTCCTTCCTCCTGGTCTTAGTCTGTGTTTCACGCTGTTTGCTCATTTATTTATCCAATGAAAAGTTCTTGAGCGGTTATCCCATACATGACACTATTCTAGGCCTCGGAGGCATGGAAAAACACAGAGCAGAACAAAGGCCTTTCCTCGTGAAGCCTGCATTCAATATTTCATGTGAGAAGTAATGAAATATTTAGTGATAGGGATGCCTGGGTGGCTCAGTGGTTGAGCATCTGCCTTTGGCTCAGGTCATGATCCTGGAGTCCTGGGATCGAGTCAGCCTGCTTCTCCCTCTGCCTATATCTCTGTCTCTCTCTCTCTATGTCTCTCATAAATAAATAAATTAAATCTTAAAAAAATAAGAAATATTTAGTGATAGATAGGGAGGTATACTAAAGAGAAAAATAGAGCAAGGGCTGGGGATGCAAGGGTATTTTAGATACAGGGCCTTCTCCCTCAATGTCTGAAAGAAATGAGGTACAACATTTGAATCAAGACCCACAGGTGGTAGGACAGCAAGTCATTCAGGTATGTGAGGGAATGTAACCCCAGGCAGAGAGAACAGCAGGTATGGAGGAAGGAAGGGTGTTGGCACACACAGGGAGGAGCAGAGAAGCTGATGTGGTGAAAGCCAGTGGGCAGGGGGCAGAGTACGGGGGTCATAAGCTAAGAGACAAATGGTGAAAGTGGAGTGCAGACAGATATGGGTCTGTAGGCTGGGACTGTGCATGCAACAAAGAGTCACTGGAGACTTTTAAACAAAGTCTCAATGTCTCAGTCTCGAATGGCACCATCTAACTTACATTTGAACAGGATCATTTGGGCTGTTATGTCAAGAATACATGGAAGGGGCATGAGCAGAAGAGGAGCCACCAGTCGGGAGGCCACAGCAATCATCCAGAGGAGGGGATTGATTGGGTGAGAGAGGTGATGAAAGGAAATCGTCAACTTCTGTATATATTTTGAAGGAAAAGCTGATGGGATTTGCTACTGGGTTTGCTAACTACGGGGTGCGAGGGAAGGGAAGGAGTCACCCTCTGCTCTGGTCTGAGCAACTGGAAGGCTGGAGTGGGCACCTCTTTCTGTAATGGGTGACTGATGTGGAGGTGTCGTTTGGGATTTATACATCCTAGGTGTCGTGCATCTAGACATCCCGGGTCTGTCAAGCAAGGGTAAGGATATTTGCATGTTGCATTCAAGTACAAGATCCAGGCTGGATCTCCGCACTTGGGAACCACCAGCAGATAGACGGTATTGAAAGGTCTGGGTCACCCAGGGAGGGGGCGTGTGCAGGAAGAAAAGAGGTGCAAGTCCTGAGCCCTGGGGCTGTCCACTGTTCACAAGTCAAGTTAAAGAGAAGGAACCAGCCAAAGAGATGGAGAAGGAATAGCCAGGGAAGTGGGAGGAGGACGAGCAGAGAACAGTGTCCTGGCAGCCAAGGTAAGGAAATGTTTGGTGGAAAAGGCCATCAAGCACGTTAAATGTTGCCAATAGGCCAGGCAGAGAAAACTAAACCCAACAGTGCAGTTAGAACCATGTTGTCAGACTCTAAGGAAAAGACGCAAGATGGTGGCTAAGATACTGCCCATAGTTCACGGATTCTAAGACATCCAAATGCGTTATTTGAGTCAATGTCTTTTCATAGCTTGGTTACAGTGGGTATATAAAAAACTGTCACCATCAGTGATGTCTTAGATTTGATAAAATATAGTAAGATTCGGGACACCTGGGTGGCTCAGCGGTTGAGCGTTTGTCTTTGACTCAGGTCATGATCCTGAGGTCCTGGGATCGAGTCCTGCATCAGGCTCCCAGTACGGAGCCTGCTTCTCCCTCTGCCTGTGTCTCTGCCTCTTTCTCTGTGTCTCTCATGAATAAATAAATCAAATCTTTTATATATATATATATATAAGAGTCATTATTTTTTGAACATATAAATTTGAACCCACCTATTTTCTAAAATTCGACATACTGAATATGTCAAATTCTATGCATACCCTGCAATGTCAACAACCAGTTACTCGTCAAGAAAGATCACCAGCAATCTAGAAACAACTCCTCCTTGGCAAAATCTGCTTACGTGACACCTGACCAGGTTGGATCGAAGGGCACTGATTTTAAGGATTTTTTGTTGTTGTTTCTGTTTGTATTTTCATCCTATGTGGGGGAAATGCTCATTTGTTTTTCAATAGCCCAAACAGCTTAAATATAAATGCTGTTAGTTAGATAAACTACAAAATAAAACACGCTGAAAAAAGAAACACCTCCCCCCTAAAAGCCTAGAGGAAGAAGTCATCAGTGGGCGAGCCTGAGGAGGACAGCAGCCGGTGACCCCCAAGGGCAAAAGCCCATCTCTGGCCACTTTGGTCACGAGAAAATGCTTTTTAGGCTACAGTGATAAGAGGTTTTCCTCCTGCCACAGTTCCGTCTGCTGCACAACCCTCAGACGTCCTCAGAGGTTAACCAGAAAGGTGTTGTCTGCTGGAAGTGGCATCGCTAGAAGCAAAGGTGGAAAAGGCAGTGGGGCGAGGGGTTAAGTGGGAAAAAGCCTCTTCCCCTGCTAGAGAATCACTGCAGTAGGGGGCCCTGGGGAATGGAGCAAAGGGCCCAGCAGCCTCCCCCCTGAAACAATCTGCTGCTCCCTTCTGCCCAGCCTCCTGGTGTTTACACTTCAAGTCTACTTCCCATAGGAAATTTGGGCTGACAGAGAGGTGACCGTCTGGAATTTTTAGTCAAGGAGGCTTCAGGCAAAGAAGGAAGGTTTCTTTGGTTGCAGCTGTCTGCTGTCTGGGGCTGAGAAAACCAGCACGTTCCACAGATGCGACTTCCGACTTGCAGGACTCCAGCACCTCTGACTTATCTGTCACAGCCTTTATTTTTAACACAGCCTCCAGAGCCTTGAGGCCACTGGGTATGTGGCTTTAGAATGTTCCCCTTTCAAGCAATCCAAGAAAAAAAAGTAGGAAGTCAATGTGACTTCTATAAAGGACAACTCCTCACTGGCGACAATTTTGTAGTTGTTTTACTTCAGAACAAGCTAGGCTTTGCTAAAGGAAAGAACATTTTCTTTTCTTTTCTTTTTTTAAGATTTTCTGTATTTATTCATGAGAGACACAGGCAGAGGGAGAGGCAGGCTCCCTGCAGGGAACCTGATGTGGGACTCGATCCCAGGACCCCCGCGGGATCACGCCCTGAGCCAAAGGCAGACGCTCAACCGCTGAACCACCCAGGTCCCCCAAACTAACATTTTCTTAATGGAGTATCACACACACACACACACACACACACACACACACACACACACAAAATCAACCATAGAAACCTAGACATTTCTAGCCTCAGGTGATTCATGGGAAATTCAGATTGTAAGAATCACAGGGCAGTATCTAGAGTCAAACTAATGCCCAAGTTTAAAACCAGGCATTGCCACTTCCTAGCTGTGCGACCTGGAGCGAGTTACTCCCTCTAACTCAGTTTCCCCATCTGTAAAATGGTGACTATAGTGGCCTGCCTCCCAGGGTTATAGCAATTAGGTTAATATTTAGAAGATACTTAGAGTAAGATGTGGCGCTCAGTTAGCATGAGAGAAGTCTTTGTTGAAGAAAAGTAAACAAGACTTAATGGGAACAGAAATCTTTCTTGTAAGGTTAGAAAAATAGTTTTCGAGGATCCCTGGGTGGCGCAGGGGTTTAGCGTCTGCCTTTGGCCCAGGGCACGATCCTGGAGACCCGGGATCGAGTCCCACGTCGGGCTCCCGGTGCATGGAGCCTGCTTCTCCCTCTGCCTGTGTCTCTGCCTCTCTCTCTGTGTGACTATCATAAAAAAAAAAAAAAAAAAGGAAAAATAGGTTTCGTAGTGACAGAGCAGCAGGTCATCTTTGCATCTCAGAATCGCTTGACGATCTTGCCTATGTCAATACCAAAAAAAAACAGCCCACAATGTCACTTTAGGGAGTGGACAAGTACTTATTATCAAATTCCTAACACACTTCATTTGTTCTTCTCTGAACACTGCATATAGTAGTTTTCGTAATTCAGTTAAAAATGTTTAAAGTCATTTCCGAAACCTGATGGAAGAGAATATTGATGCTGTTTCAATACACTCGGGGCTCAGCTTCCAGTTACCCAACATCTGTCCCCTAACCATCCACTGCAACCTTCGGGATTTATATCAGAAAACACCATCCCAATTTGACTGCACTGCCATCCCAGTTTGGCTGACTGAATCTTACTGCTTTCCCGGGAAAGAGGAATAAGGGCTGCAGAGCTGGGTTTCCTTCACCACCCCCAGAAAGACCTGACCCACCCACAGGGGGAAGGAAACCACAGTTTGGGAAGAAAGGAAACATATTTCCTAAGCCTAGATCATTGGGATTTGTAAGGACCTAGACCCAAGAGTGTTGTTCCCCAGTAAAACCTAGAGACAATGCAGATGAGAAGGGATAGGTTTTGCCTGTTTGCTAGGTAGGTAATGTGGGATGATGTCATGTATTGCTTTGCTGGAGCGGTGGGTGGTAGAGAGGAGACAGGACGGAAGAAACAAAAATTCTATGACCAGAAATTCTCAACATCTAAAATGTAGCTCGGTTCAAGGACTGTGTCTAAACTTTTCAAATAAGAACACAAGCAAATTATGTCCTGGTTCTGAAGCAGCCCTGTTTCCCCAAAGAACAGCCTTCACATACAGATTAGGGTATCAATCTCATACAAATAAAGTTATGTAATCAACTATGCAAATAAGAGGTTTAACCACCAACCCAGCTGGTCTGCACTTTAACTTCATCTTTGGGTTTCAAGCCTGAGATCCCGAAGCAGTTTAGTTGTGGGTTGTTTTCAACTTCACCGTTCCGTTTCTGCAGCACTGAAGGATAGGGTTTAGAATGGAAGACGTTGGAGATACTTGAATCCCAGACCTTCATCGTACCAGTGAGCACAACTGGGCTGCACAAGCTCCTTCCCTTGGCACAGCTTCCCTCAGCCAACACTGCACCTGCCCCCGCCGAGTATGGTCTGTGCCCCTCTCCCATGGCCCCAGGCTGCACCATCTCCTCAGCAGTGCTCCTCACAGGAGCAGGTGGGAGCGAGCAGAATTTCTTCCTCTCACCCTTGAGAACATCTGACAATCAGATGCCATGTGCCACACAGTCAGTTCCTCTCAAGCTGTCTTTGTACATCAATTAGGCTGAGACATGCTACGGCCAATGTTCTTAGTAGAGGTGTTTTCTCTGCAGCCATTTCTCCTGGCCTATACGACTCATTAAGTCTCACCTCTGATGGAGTTCTACTTGGGTTGAAAATCAGATACAACCGCCCCTCCACCCTGACCTTAGTTCTCCAGGAATGCTTAGTACACCTCAACGTCCTGACCTTTCTATGAGGAAAGAGATGAAGAAAAAAAAGGCGAGCAAGCAGCTTTATCAATATTACATATTATCTCATTTGAGCTTCATAAACAACCCCATGAGACAGGATTATGTCCACATTCCAGATAGGAAAACTGAGAAGAGGTTCAGTAGCTTGGCACAGTTGCCTAGTGAGGGCACAGAGTCAAAATCCAGGTCAATCAGACTCATCCCATCAGCCCTTATGTCTCTGCACCATGACTAAGCAAAGTGTTACCAACCCTGTCTTTCTTGAGTCTTGGTTGCTTCTTTGAACATAAATCTTTTTTTTTTTTTAAAGATTTCATTCATTTATTCATGAGAGACACAGAGAGAGAGAGAGAGGCAGAGACATGGGCAGAGGGAGAAGCAGGCTTCCTGTGGGGAGCCTGATGCAGGACTTGATCCCAGGACCCCGGGATCACACCCTGAACTGAAGGCAGATGCTCAATCACTGAGCCACCCAGGCATCCCTTGGTTGCTTCTTTGAACATAAATCTTTAGAATATGTCTTCCACCAACCCATACTCCCCTTCATGCGGGTCATAGGAAAGGAGACAAATGGAAAGAAAAATCTGCTATAATGATTTGTTTTCAATAGCCTAGGTTTCAGCTGTCTGCCCACACCCCACCCTTCCTCCTCCGACCAATGGAGAGACGCGGGTGAGCAGCAGTGCCGCACACTAGTTACCAGCTCAGAATCCAAGGCTGACTGCCTGAGGGCCAGTCCTGGCTCCCCACGGACTTGAGATGTGACCTGTCAGGTCATGTAATCCTTCTGTGCCTCCGTTCTTAATACGAAAAACGGGCATGACCCTGACATTAGAAGGTCATCATGAGAATTAAAATAAGAGAGTACATATAAATCCCACAGAATGCTGCCTGGCATACAGTAAGCCTTCAATAACCATGAAGTGTCATTTCTCTCTCTTCCCCCAAACTAGTGTGTCAGTAATAAGGCCTTCCACAGGTTCCCTTGGAGCAATTTGCCTATAGAATAATCTTGGACAAGGACATCTGCAAATAAAACTGAGTTGAAGTCTGAGAATGTCAAGAGCAACCAGAAAGGCACTAAATGCCTGAGAGACGGGTTAAGAGAGTGTAAAGAAAGGATAAGTGAAGAGGGGATGATTTTGCCTCTCAAGGTCAAGGTGGGAAGGTTCTGTGTAGACTGTAAGAGCCTTAAGCATTTCTCTACTTTCACCTGCAGCCAAGATCTGATTCATCTCCAGCCATCGGCTCCTTCACCTCCCCTAGTCTGAAATCATCCAATTATGATGGTGGGCAAAGGCAGCCGAGAACCACCATGACCTCTGCCCCCCAACCCTGAATGAGCACCTAGGGACAGCACCATTCCCATGAAGGCAATCCAGGGAGAAACAAGCCAGAGGATGTCCCCCTCCGAAACGAGCCTCCATCTCTTTCTCCCTCATGCCCTCCTCAGTCCCTGAGGCCAAACAGCTAAGAGTTCTTTTGCTCCCCCAGCCTCAGCCCCCAGTAGCCTCACAGGCAAACCACCTCTCCACTCTGTCTTTCAAGAGATGGAGTAATTGCTTTCAAACCACCACACCCTCTGTACTGAGCAGAACCCTGTAGTCCTTTGAGCAGAGAAGCAACATGGGAAATCTAAAAAGCACTGTCCCAGGAGTCAGGAGACTCAGCCCTAGTCTCTTCTCTAACCCTGCTGGCCATGTAACCTTGGGCAAGTCACGGTTCTTCCCTGGGACTCAGTTTTAGCTTCTGTAAAAGGATGGGTTAGGGACACCTGGGTGGTTCAGTGGTTGAGCATCTGCCTTCGGCTCAAGGCGTGATCCCAGGGTCCAGGGATCCAGTCCCACATCAGGCTTCCTGTGAGGACTGCTTCTCTCTCTGCCTATGTTTCTGCTCTGTCTCATGAATAAATTAAAAAAAAAAAAAAGGATGGATGGATTAGAAAATACACACACACACACACACACACACACACACACACACAATTCTCCATGATCTCCAGCTTGCAGCTCTCCCCAAAGAAAACTAAAACAAACACCCTGTATGTTACTAAAGCCTAGTTCTAGGACAGCACCTTGAACTCAGTGTTCACATACATATAATTAAATGAAAAATAACAGAAGTTAAGCAGTTTAATAATGAGTCATGCTTGAAATTTCTTAATCTTTTCTTTCTTTCTTTCCTTCCTTTTTTTTTTTTTTTTTTTGCCTTGGAATGCCTTAAAGGTAAACCTGGCCACAAACAGGTAAAGTTTATCCAGATCCTATTGTCCCCTATTTCAGCCAAAGTACACCTAATTCAGAATCAGGGAGATTGGCCATTGAGTTTCTCTTGAGGAAAATAATTCACCATCTGGACAACAACTCTCACATAGGAGATAATATAGCAAAAGCCCAAACAGAGAGGGAGAAATATGTAAACTAAGATGGAGAATAGCTCCTCTGCAATCTAGTATCTCTCGTAGCAACTTCTTTTCCTAGAAGAAATTCATGGATGTCCTGGCTAAAGACAAATCCTGTGGACAAGAGCTCTTCCTGGATCTCGGAGGGCCAGGCTGGACACCTGTCCTATTCCCCGCAGGTGAAACCGGACTTGAATATTGCTCTCGGGAAGTGAAATAATTCTTTCTGTAACTCCAGCCTTCCACTCTTATATGAGTGACAGTTCCCCCCATCCTCTAGGATTACTGTTAGATTACCTTGTAAAGTTCCAAGCACAAAGTCCCCAATGAATTATAAAGATACATGGATCTGTGGTTCAATGTGTCATTTAAGAACTTCTTTACAGGGGGGAGTAATGCTCACACTAACGAGCTAATAACTAATGAGAATATAGGAGAGCTAAAGAGGGTTTCAGTATAGCGAGTCTGAACCTCTTTATTGATATTTAGCTAGAGGGAGAGGGGGCCCTCATCACATGTATCCTAGAAGCTGCCCACTCTTGAGCGGTTTATATGAGCTGCTGGCCTCCCGCCAGCCAGTGTGAGTTGGGTAATTTTTCCAAAGCAGGAAAGCATTTCCCAAGTATGCCCTCCCTTGTGACCCATGCAATGCTGTCCTCAGGAGTTCCATTTGTGGCTGGGGCTCCCTGGCCCATATGAGGAAACCAAGGTACCCCTCAGCACAAAAATTCAGAAACGCACGAGAGCCTAAAGCACAGCTTCTCCACTGCAATCAAGGTGACACGCTTGAAGGAACTGAAAGACTCAGAAGTAGTCCTATAACTAGCTGCTCGATCTCTACCGTGCTACAGAAATGTCTCCTCTCTCCCTAAAAGCATGCACACTTACTGCACGTTCTCCTGGGCCTCCCCACCCACCTGTCCTGACTTCAGTGGAAATTTTCGCTGTCCTGACCTTACTCTATGGGAAGCACGAGGGAAAGCTCTTCCAAGTGGCGGTGAGCACACAGACAGTCCTTCTTTGGCATCAGTTTGGGGTTAAGCCTGGCCTCTCTAATCCCTGCCTGGGGCCCCTGTACCCCACTCTACAGCACACTGCAGTATCAATCAGGGCAGTGTTTCCCAGGACAGACAAGCAGCGTGACAGCAGTGGACTTGGTTACAGTGAAATGGTCACATGGATCAAAATCGGGTGACCTGTTGTGAGGGGTTCAAGTTTCCTCATTTTACAAAGTTGAGATTCAAAGAGAGCAAGTCTTCTGCCCAGGATCATGCAGCCTTTTAGTAGAAGAACCAAAGCTGGACTTCAGGTCTCATAGTCCAATGTCGTTTCTGCTGCCAGGGCTCCTCCTGCAGACTGGGATCCAGCCTTTGAAGCATACCCCCAGGGCTCTGCTCAACCAGCTCATACTTATCACAGGACTGGATTTTGGATCTCCTTACCCAGCATGCCTCCCTTCCAACTGTCCTCAACAGCACTTGAACTAAGAAGATACAACAGTTCACTCTCTAGGCTCCTCTCTGAGGACAGCAGGAGTGCTCTGGAGGCTACAGCTGGTTGCGTCTATCTACTGCTCCTCTTGGCCCCTCTCTCCATTCAAAGTATAACGGTTCTCTGAGCAAACAGACAGAAGTTAGGCAGGCCAATTACACCCCAAGCTACTCTCTCTCCCCCTCTTCTATGGCTCCAGTTTGCCTGAGAGACAAGTTGTGACAAGTGTGTGGCAGGTGCCCCTGTGAGATAGACCCAGGAGAGTAAGACTGAGGTCTCCTGGATAAAACTAGTATCTTTCAGGAGGAGATGGGGGAAGTACGGAGCAGCAATTTTTAAGCAAAATACAGGATAAACTGCCACCTTTCTCTCACTCCCACACATATCTGACAGTCCTGTTTTGTAACTCATCCCTCCAGCACTCGGCAGACTAGGAAACAGCTACTGCTAAATATAAGGTGGAACACTAGTGGCTAGAACTCAAGAAGCTCTCCAAGGAGAACCAGACTGCTTCTCCAAGCCATACGAGCCACGGGGAAGCAGGAGACAAGAGCCACTAAGAGACGATGCTATGGTACACAGATCCAGGGGCTGGCAAACTATAACCTGCAGGTCAAGCCCCTGATTTCTAGAAGTTTTATTGGAACACACCACATCCATCATTTACATGTTGCCTATGGCTGCTTTCATACTAAAGCAGAGCAGAGTACGGTAACATAGACTGTACGACCTTCAAAGTTTAAAACACTTCCTAGCTGGAACCTTTGGGTGACTCAGTCGGTTGAGTGGCTGACTCTTGATTTGGGCCCAGGTCATGATCTTGCGGTCCTGAGATTGAGTCCTGTGTTGGGCTCCCACTCAGCACAAAGCCTGCTTGAGATTCTTTCTCTCTCTCTCTCCGCTCCTCTCCTGGCTCCTGCGCTCTCTCTCTCTCTCTCTCTCAATAAATAAATAAAATCTAAATAAATAAATAATCAAATTTCAATAAAATACTTCCTAGCTTGCTGACCCTGATACAAGTTAGAGACTATATTACTACAGAAAGGATAAATCTACATCCAACTATAAAGCCAATAAGGAATTTTATTCGATTATCTAGGAGGCTTTCTGCCATTTGAGACAGCATCACCTACAATAATGGATTAATTAAACCAATAATACCCCATCCCCGGCTTGGAAGAAAAACCACATTTCCAGTAGGCTCTTTTAAGGTGGAAGATTTGCCCCTCAGTAAGTACAGCTGTATGCATTATAAAGGAGACTACTTCAGCTTTTTTCATGGTCATTCTTTCTGTGAATGAATCAGGAAACAAACCGAGAGATTACCAGAGAAGACGGAGGTGGTGATGATGAGTCATCTCTACCACCCTCATCAGCACTAGTATTGACGGACCACTGGCCATGTGGCCAGCAACATACTGGGCACTGGGTACACTTAGTTAACTCTCACAACAAACCATGTACTATTGAGTCCGATTTTAGACATAAGGAAAATGAGGCACAGAGTGGTTAAATAATTGGAACTTGGGGATCCCACGGTGGCTCAGCAGTGTAGCACCTGCCTTCAGCGGGGATGTGATCCTGGGGGCCTGGGATCAAGTCCCATGTCGGGCTCCCTGCATGGAGCCTGCTTCCCTCTCTGCCTGTGTCTCTGCCTCTCTCTCTGTCTCTCATAAATAAATAAGTAAAATCTTTAAAAATAATAATAATAATTGGACCTTGACCACGTAACTAGTAAGTGAAACCAGATTCCCGTCTTTGCTCTTAAGTGCACATGATAATACCTTTTTTCTAACCTTATAAACAGAGACTCAGAGAAGTAAAAAGCCTTAACAGGGAATGGCAGGGAATGAACAGGGAATGGCAAATCTAGAATTTGAGAACCCAGCTTTATTGTTGCCATTTCTAGTCTGTGGTGTCGCTTTCTTCCCAAAACCCCCTTAACTCCACTACCCCTGCCACTCTCACCTCTGACCCAACCACAGGACTCCCCATATGCTTCTCTGCAGAAGGCCACCCACCAGACTAAGCCATTTCCATTTTGTTTACACACAAGCATGGAGGCATTCATGAGTTAGCTGTTTTCTCTCTCTTCACATCACCCAGCTCCCCAGTGTCCATGGGCCAAAGTGTTCCATTTTGAAGAAGCAAATCAAATGGAAGAATATTGGTAATTTTTGGTAGCTGGTTTCTGCATATTTTAAAGCATTGCTGTCACAGAAGGCCCTTTTACCTCTGAATAATAATTCTTGGCATCTATGGCAATTTTGTATAAAGAACCCACCTTAAGATCCATGTTAAATCCCTAGCACCAAATACCATTATAAGTCAAAAGGGAAAAAATCCAACAGTTCAATGGGTTGAAAACAATCCAACCTTGAAAAGGATTAAGTAGATTAATTAGTTCATAGTTGCTCTAGATTAGTGTTATCTAGTAGAACTTTTATGATGAAAATGCTTTATATCTGTCCTGTCCAATAGGGTAATTACTAGCCACATGTAGCTCTTGAGCATTTGAACTATGGCACGACAGAGGTCTTGAGTTTTTAATTTTCGTTCACTTTACCTTTAAATTAAATAGCTGAGGTGGCTACCATATGGGCCAGCTGGGCTCCCAACCACCCTTCCTAGATCCCCATGCTACTGACCTGGCATGGGGACACACAAAAACCAAGGGTCTGCTCTTTAAGAACCTATAAGCAATGTGAGGAAGCAAACCACATACACACAAACAGTTAAACGGTGTCAGACAATAAGAGCTATGGGAATTAAGAAATAGCATCGTAGGGATTCCTGGGTGGCTCAGCGGTTTAGTGCCGCCTTCGGCCTGGGGCGTGATCCTGGAGTCCAGGGATCAAGTCCCGCATTGGGCTCCCTGCATGGAGCCTGCTTCTCCCTCTGCCTGTGTCTCTGCCTCTCTCTGTGTGTGTCTCTCATGAATAAATAAATAAAATCTTCTAGAAAAAAGGAAAGAAAAGAAAAGAAAGGAAAGAAAGAAAGAAAGAAAGAAAGAAAGAAAGAAAGAAAGAAAGAAAGAAAGAAAGAAAGAAATAGCATCTTAGAACCTGGTTCTACAGATTGAGTCCTTTACCCTTTGGCCACTGGGTTACAAAACAATCTGCTTGAGAAAGAGCACAACAGCTGCTTCCACTATCACTTTTGCAGTCCATTCAAAGGAGATACCATTGGGGTATCTACCTGGGTAGTGAGTGGGTTAAGCGTCTGCCTTTGGCTCAGGTCACAATTCCAGGGGCCTCAGATCAAGCCTTGCATCAGGCTCCCTGCTCAGCAGGGCATCTGCTTCTCCCTCTCGCTCTGCCCCTCCCTCTGCTTATGCTCTCCCTCTCTCTCTGTCAAAAAAACAATATCTTAAAAAAAAAAAAAAAAAGGACATGCTGCTATCCTGGTATGTCACGAGCTTGAAGTAGCTAGACCCAAAGGGATCACTGCCCCTGCCAAATGTTTAGTATCCCCTCAAGACATGGAACTAAGGACGGGCTAATCGGGAACTAAGCTCAGTGAAAACAATATCAATCCAATTCCTTTTCCCCTCATTTAATTTTATTCCTCATTTTTCTGAAGTCTAAGAGAAAAAGGAAATATGATCGGGGAGACATACTGCTCATCGCTGGCCCCTTGTATCACCTTGCAGGGCCCTCCTCTTTAGCGATTTTCCTCTTCTCTGTACAACCATTTTCAGAGTGACTACTACTCCTCAACCGGCTTTTCAAATTTCCCCTCCAAATCCCTTGGGCAATAGGTTGCCCAGGAAGCCAACTTCACACCTTCTGCAAAGAGTTGAAGAGAAGGGGGGGAACGAAGGAAGAAGAGAGAGAAGTAGGGAAAGGAGAGAGAGAAGAGGAAAATGGGAAGGAAAGGTAAATAGAAATGGCCTGTAAAGGAACAGCAAAGAGAGAGCAGCATCCAATTGCCATTCTCAACCATCCGATTCTCGAGGTGGACTGGACCACAGTTCTTGATCTTCTGTGGTTACCAGAAAGTGAAGGGCACAACTATTTTGAGATCATCTGAGCACTATGCATTGCAATGTGTGGCCAGTTGGGTAAAAAAAAAAAAAAAAAAAAAAACTGAGTTTCATTATCTCTACTTTTGTGCCTTTTGTGACAAAACAAAAACTATTGTTTCTCATGTAACCTCCCAACTAAATGTGAACCCATACTCTTCTTGACTTTAAATGGAACTTCTTGGACCTACCACTTGCTTCATTGTGTTGGGGTTATACTACAGAAAGAACGTTTTTAAAAATGACAAAAATATGGCAAATGGAGCCTTAACAAGACTTACGTCTTGATGATGCTTGGACCCGGTAATAAACTCCTACATAGACTTTTATGTATAAAAATTCTAAAGGAACTTCTAAGTCTGTTACTGCAGTAGATATATTATAGGAAACCGCAGTGCAGTACAGTCCAGACCTACCAGACATAAAATTGTTATAAGTTTAGAAAAGAAGGAAGTATACAAGGTACCCCAGCAGCTTCACTCTTCAATCCTCCTGGTCACGTAGTGTCTCATCTGATGTTTCCAACATTAGCATTCCATGAAAGTAGGATTGCAGTTTTGTAGAGTTCAAACTTTAAAAGCCCTAAGTCCATGGTAGGTGAAGATGGGTAAGTGGGGCCTAATAAAGAAGAGTCTCTTGTTGGTGACAACGATGGGAACCAATGGCCCAGCTTTAGAGTGCTAAAGGTCTATAAGGCACTCAGGGCCATGCGTGGCCAGGTCTGCCAAAGGTAGGAAGGGTTAAGTGAGGTCCTCCATGACCTCTTACGGAGCATGCCCCAGAGCTAGGTGATTTTATCCCCACTCTCATCCTCATGAACAATTCGGTGTGAAATGGATGAGGATCACAGAAAAGATCTTTTTATACAAGATCATCTGCTGCCCAGGACTCACTATGATCAGATCAAACGGGTATTGTTTCTAGAGGCGTCTCCTGATCCCCTGGGACACTTTTTATTAAACAGAACCTCTCTTTTTAATAGGATTTTACCTGGTTGTACCTTTGAGAATAGCAACTAGGAAAGAGGAGACTTTCCTTAGAAAAAAACACCTCACATATAAACCTGCAATGCAAAAACCTGGGATAGAAGGTTAAACTATGGGAAGAGCTCATTGCACCTGAATGAGACTACTGTGATTTAGCTGGAAAAGCATACTGCCCAGGTACTGCTATCATAGGAGGGATGGTTGGGCTTTGTTTGACTTGGCACTTCGATTCCTTTTACGAAACAGGATATGGTTTCAAGGACACAGGCACAGTTTACAAGGTGAGGGTGGACACCAGAATGGCTCAGGTCATCGTATTAGGCTGCTTTCTGCTGCTGGACCAGCTTTACTTCTACAACTCATGGTGTTCTCAAGAATTCTGACAACTCTGACAACTCTGCTGTAAAACAGCTTTTAGAAATAACAGCTGACTGAGATCTAATCCGGTAAGTGCAACCACTAGAGAAAGGGAGTCACTTCTTTAATAAGGTGGGAGGAGAGTTTCAGACGTTTACAAATCCAGCAGGATGTTCTCTGCTAACTTTCTCCTAATTAGATCAGACGAGTGTTCTGACTGGCCACTTAAAAGGGCAATTCAGTGAAATAACTGATCCTAGGCTGATCCTAGATCAGAGGATAAAGGGATGCTATCGATTGAGGGCTTTAATTGGTCAACTGGCAATACTGGAATATGGACAGTGTATTAAAATATTGTATCCTGGGATGCCTGGGTAGCTCAGCGGTTGAGCATCTGGCTTTGGCTCAGGACGTGATCCCAGGGTCCTGAGATGAAGTCCCACATCAGGATCCCTGCGAGAAACCTGCTTCTCCCTCTATGTCTCTGCCTCTCTCTCTCTGTGTGTGTCTCTCATGAATAAATAAATAAAATCTTTAAAAAAATAAAATATTGTATCCATGTTAAATTTATTGGGGTTAAAATAACTATGTTTTTTAAAGAGACTGTCTTTATTGTTGGGAAATAAATACTGAAGAATCTAGGCATTAAAGGGTCAGCCATGAAATGATTCAGAAAAAGTATTCTATGTATACAGATCTTTCTAGACTTATGATGGGGTAACATCCTGATAAACTCATTACGGGTTGAAAATATCATTTAATACAGTAAGTTGTAAACACATTTGATGCATCTAACCCATTATTCTCTGTTACAAAAAAATACACCTCAGGATGCCTGGATAGCTCAACGACTGAGCGTCTGCCTTCGGCTCAGGGCATAATCCTGGGGTCCTGGGATCCAGTCCCGCCTCAGGCTCCTTGCGTGGAGCCTGCTTCTTCCTCTTCCTGTGTCTCTGCTTCTCTCTCTCTGTATGTGTCATGAATAAATAAATAAAATTTTTAAAAAAATACACCTCATCTACCAAACATCACAGCTTTGCCTAGTCTTAAACTCATGATTAGCCTATATTGGGCAAAATCATCTAACGCAAAGCATTTATTATTTTATAATAAAGTGCTGAATATCTTTTTTCAAAAGATTTTATTTATTTATTTGAGAGAGTGTGTGTGAGGGAGACAGCACAAGAGGAGAGAGGGTCAGAGAGAGAAACAGACTCCTCACTGAGCGGGGAGCTTGATGGGAGGTTCAATCCTGGGACTCTGGGATTATAGGGGGGACTCCTGGGATCGAGCCCCAAATTGGGCTCCATGCTCAGTGGGCCTCTCCCTCTCCCTTTGCCCATCTCACCTCACTCATGCTCTCTCTCTCAAATATATAAATAAAATATTTTAAAAACATTATGTTACATATACTATATATACGTTATTATATACTACATATGCTACATAACATTATATGTAACAAACTAGTGTATGTTATACATGTCTTAATATGAAATTTGTATATATTTTTATGTAAAAAAGGCAAATAATAAAGCAAAAGGGCAAAAGTTAACAATACTTCAATCTGAAAACAGGTATATATCGTATTCTTTGTACTATTGCAAATTTTTCCAAAGTCTGAAATTATGTCCAATTCACTAAAAAGGAGGGGAGAATTGAAGCATTCCTTCCCCCGCTGAGTTGCCAGCAAAGAGCTGTTTTATTCAAGTCTACATAGGCTCTATCACAGGTGGGATGTTGGCCTCAGTCTGATTTTCACCTGGTTTGGTCATTCATACAGACTAGCAAAAGGAGCAAGATAAAATTGTTGTTGTTTTTTTTTTTTTTAACTTTCTCTAAATTTCTGATTATAAAAATCTCATATCCTTATTATGGAAAATTTGGGGAAAAGAAAACTAATGAAGAAAAACACATACATAAATTCCACCATATCCCACCAAATTGGAAGAAATATTATTTTTATTTTGGCATATTTCTTTTCAGTCCTTTCCCCAAAGATTTAAGAGAATTAGGATTACAGTGTAAAAAGTGCGTAGCCTGGTTTGGTTTTGTTGTTTTTCCTTTAACCTAGTATTAACATTTTCCTGTCATGGGTAAAAAGGGAAAAAAAAACTTCATTAAATCTTCAATATCAACACAGTATTCCACTATATGGATATGCCATTAATTAACTTATTCATTTTCCTAAAACTGGGCCTTTGATCATTTCCAATTTTTATTTATTACACATAGTGCTGAGTTAAAAGCTTAAGATCTCTGTGCTTAAATCTTTCTTTTTAGTATTTCTGGTTTATACCTTTGTGACGGATTCACAAAAATTAAGTTCCCGGGGCAAAGGGTCTAAACATTTTTAAGACTCAATGCAAAAAAGGCCAAACGACTTTTTTAGAAAGTTAGGTTTATGCCTGTATCTTTAAGGAAAAAGATAATTGAAGGGAATTATCAAAACTTTGGGTTGATATCTCATTGAGGATTTAAAGAAAGGGAATTAACTGCCACAAGCTAAAAACTGCGGTCTTCAGACCAAACTTGGCTATTGGCACAAGTTCTGTAAGCTATTTTTTTGTCTTCAAAAAAGGAAAAATTGAAATATTCTAGCCTGTATCAACACACTCTGATTGCTAGGTAAAAGATGTATGGTCCAGCCTCAGATGATAACCAGTACAGTAAGCTTTGGGTTTCTATAATCTAAAAGACCTTCCTAACGTCCTGGGAGAAATGAGATCCCAAAAACACAAGGAGGGGAAAAGCACATGTGAGAAAGTGATGGGAATCGAAAAGCAAGGTTCAGATTCAGAAAGGCAAACTTAATGAAGACAAGTTGGGGTTTTTACCCTCTCATTTTTCAGGAGTCTAGAATTGGAAGAGCAAGGCACCCAACAGTCAGGAGATGTGGAGTCAAGCCCATCCGTCTGAATGAACAACCAGCCTGGATCAAGGACACAGGCAAACCTCCCAGGACTCTATCTCCTCACTTGTTAAATGACAGTTAAACAAAGTCCCTAAAGGTCATTCTCAGGTCTCTGGTTTGTCAACAGTCTCTTTTAAATGTGCCAGGGGAGAAAAGGACAGAGTAGTTATGCTCTCCGAATGGATTCTATCAAATGCTGACCACCTCATTTTTCATAACCCAACTAGATCAAATAGCACTTGGTAGACAGGAACTTCTAGAAACTTTGCATTTCCCACTCCTTCAGCCAGCAAGGACTAAGGCAGGGTGGGGATCTGTGAGCAAAGAGGAAAGAAGGCTCACCGTGGCCATTGCAATAGTAGATCCACTTCTCCCGGTTCTGGGTTGGGGTCACGGATTTCTTCAGTCCTGCCTTTTCCACAATGGTGCTAGGGTCCTGCCGGGGCCCCTTTTTCAGAGTTCTTGAGCTTTTCCGGATACTGCATACCACTATCACCACAAGCACCAGCAGCAGAAAAAGCACAATCATCCAAGGCAAATGTTCATTGATGTCGAAATGCTTGTGCAAGTTCTGTCTGGGGTGAGTCCGCTTGAGGCCTTTGATGGGTGTGCTGGATTTCTCGCCCCCAGTTGCCTCCATGGACGGCAGCAGCTTCAGGATGTGTCTGTGGTGAGGGCCTTGCTGGTGGTTGACTACCTGGAGGTTTGGGAGGGTCTTGTTCATGCCTTCCTCACCCCTTGCCGAGCTTGTGTTGTCAGGGACTGTCCCTTCCTGGATGCCACTCGGTACCTTTGGTCTAACAGAGGCAGAAGAGTTGGATTCTGTTGAGTTCATGCCTAGAAAAAAGGAGGGGGGAAGAGCTTTTCTATATCTGGGGATCTGTATATTCCTCCACTTCCTGCTCATCTCCAAGCCAGGCCAGATAATGAAAGAAGAGATGAACTTTGGAGCTTATGGATAAATCATACTGCACATTTTCATAAAGATTCTAACAGCACCTTTATGTGGAAGATAAAAACTAAACTTCACAGCTAAACTTGCATCCTCAGGGCAAAACCAATGTCATCCTTACAGATCCAATGTCCAAGCTTCACAGCAGCTCCCCTATGTTTCACATACAGAGTGGACTCATGTATGTTCAGGGTTCTAGTCAACTCTTAAATGTGCTGATTGTTCACAAAACCAGTTCAAATGTGATCCCTTTATTCTCCTTCTCCCACCTTTTGGCCATTTCAAGATACAATGGTAAAAACTGGGAATATGATAAGATAGGGAAAAGAACTCAAACCCAAATCCAAATTTGACCAGCAAAAGCTTTGGTGAAACTAATCAGTGAATAAAACAAGGCAAGACTTTCTTAGGATCTATTATTAAGAGATAAGTTTTGGGCTGGCAGCTGAGTGTACTTCCTTCAGAGAAGTTTCCACAGGCAGTCTTCATTAAGGAGTGTGAGAGCCAGGGATTTCAAGTCCCAAGAGACAGGACCTGGATTACATTAGTCCCTGAGAAAACCTAGACAGGTCACTGGAGCTCTCTGAACCTGTTTCTTCATTTCAAACTGGTGGTTGTAAGGCCCTCCTTATAGAGCTATCATAAAGGTCCAATGTAATTACATGTGAAGACTATGCTAGAAAGCACAACTCCAGTTGGCTATCCTTTCAAGAAAATTAATCAAAAAGGATTTGAAAATAAAGAATAAACTTTGTATTCTTCCTGAGGCTCAAAATCCTGAGGACAACTAGGATACTCGATGGAAGAGCATAAAATTAAAATCATTTGAAAAAATTAAACATCATTTTCCAGATGCAAATGCTAGTTATCTTCAACAAGCTACAAACTTGTTTCCTGAAGCTTCTTTCTTTCTTTCCCCTTTTTCAACCCACCTTGGTTTTAATATTTAATCCCTCCCTTCCAGGCATCATGGTATTTTCTCCCCTTTTCCTTCCTCCTTTCCTTCTGGCTGTGTCTATCCAGGATTGATTCCATGTTGGAAAGCTTTTAATCTGGAAGGAAGCTTGAACATCTAAATCACCCATGTATTTGCCAAGTTTGAAGCCAAGGCCTGAAGAAGTGACTTACATAAGGCCATGTATTGTCCTTATTTCTCTCAGTTCTTTCTTTTTAAGCTCGATGTGACCTAGTTTTTAGATATTTGATCCCCCCTAACAGAAAACCTGAGTCTAAATGTTTCTAATACATCCAAAGAAGACAGATTAACCACAAAATGGAGGCCCCTTCTTCAAGGGGTGACTTTGGAATATACAAAATAAAGAAAGTATCCTTGGTACAAGCCCATTTTTGGTAGTTCCATTGGGCTCAAAGACTTTTTCAAATAAATAACTCATGAGGTTAAGTTACCTTTGGGAACATAAGTGGAGGAAGGGACTTCATGGGATTCCATGTGCTCCGGGTGTGAAAAGATGGTTGTACCAGGGGTAGGTGAGGTCGTGCTGGAGAAGGGCGGAAGTGTGCCACAGACATTGTCTGCTTCCTTGGTCCCCGGCTTGATCACCACCAGGTTCTGACTCAGACAGTCTGTGTATGCTTTGCATTTCATCACACTAGAAGGCACATCAGAGAAGGTACCCCGAGCACACTGCTTACACCGCACGTCCTCGGTCTCTGTCCCTTTCTTCCGCACACCCCACCCCACGGGACACACCGTATGGGGGGCGCAGGTACCATTAAACTGGAACATGCCAGGTGGGCAAGCACATTCTCGGTCAGTCAAGGCAGCACAAGGTAATTTCTCAACCATTGGCCATGGGCATGGCTGACTACAGGCATGGCATTTCTCTATGCCATTCTCATGCCTGGTAAAGGTCCCCACAGGGCAACTGCTACAGACACGCAGGCTCGTGTTGGTACAGTGCTCAGACACATAGGTTCCTGCTGGACACTTGTCACAGGTTAGCACCTGGCCGGTGGCACGGTCAACATGGTGGTATTTGCCAATGAGATTTGAGGCCTTCTGTTCTAGCTGAGCTGTGGTGGTGCTAAGGAATCCAAGCTGAAAGAAATAAAAGGGGAGGGAAAACGAACAAAAATCAAGAATGGGTTATACAAGAACAGAGGAGAAGAAAGGATGGAACAATCCCAATATCACCACCACCATCCCCATTAAAGATCTTAATGGTCCTGCATTCTTTTAACCCTGTCAGAGCAACACAGTAGAAAGAGAGAAACAAAGACTATGATTCCATCATGGGGCCTGACCTACTGGCTATGAAGCTTTGGTCTTATTGTATGACCTTTGCTTTAACTTCCTTTTTTTTCTGTCTAGTAAGTGAGGTTGACAATACTGCTCAACTCAATTATAAAGATCAATTGAGAATATGAACATGTAAGTACTTTGTTGTTCAAAACGCTATACATAAAAAACAAACAAACAAAAAAAAAAAACACTATACAGGGGGACCTGGCTGGATCAGTTGATAGAGCATGCAACCCTTGATCTCAGGGTCATGAGTTCAAGTCCCATTTTGGGCAGAGAGCTTACTTAAAACATTTTCTCAAATTTAAGAAAAAATTTTAAATGTGTATAGAAGTGAAAAATCCGGGATCCCTGAGTGGCGCAGCGGTTTGGCGCCTGCCTTTGGCCCGGGGCGCGATCCTGGGGACCCGGGATCGAGTCCCACATCGGGCTCCCGGTGCATGAAGCCTGCTTCTCCCTCTGCCTGTGTCTCTGCCTCTCTCTCTCTCTCTCTCTATCATAAGTAAATAAAAATAAAAAAAATTAAAAAAAGAAGTGAAAAATCCTAATGAAAGAAGAAAATAGCTTGCTGAATAGCTGTCTTCCTTCCCATAATCCAAATGTTAAGTTGCCATTTCTTAGCACCAAGACAAAGCAACTGAGGATTGGATGGCATATATTCAAGCTCCTTCTGCTATAGCACCAGATTACCCATGTGGAGTTATTTTTTCAAAGCCTTTCTCTATGCAAAGCCAAACATTTTTTGGTTTTGGTTTTGTTTTATTTGCAAAACAGAGGCAGGTCCTTGGCATTCTTAATTTGCTTTAAGTAACAGAGTTGATGTTTTTAGAGGTATATTCTGTTCGCTGAGCCTCTAAAGGCCATGGTCACTGGAGCAGGAACCTGCAGACACCTGGAGGTCCCAGCACAAAACCAGGTTCAGCCGGGACTCCACAGAGGTAAATTTAGTTCATAGGACAGAAACTTCACCCAGCTAGACAGGATTTTATACTCTCTTACACTGAAAACTTGGGAGAAGGGAAATTATGTTTGTGGTACTAAATCCTAAGGTCCTTCTGAGAGCTGGGGGGAAATATTTAATAATGAATAGTGAGAGAGTTTTTCTGCATGAATGAAGTTTGAGAGGTCCCACCGAGGAAGCTTCTACTGCCTTCTACAAAATGGAGAAGGGTTAAGTGTCAAGAAAACAGTGGCCGCCCCAAACTACCAGATGCCCATCAGGGCAAGCTCCTTCTAAAATGAGTACCAGGAGCTAAGAGAATAAAACAAGAATGTCTTTAAAAATTGATCATAGTTCCCGACTCCTTGGCACCTTGAAGGTTAATCCAAGATTCAGTTCCCCTCCCCTCCCAAAAAAATTTAATGATTTGAATCAAAAGTATCTCCCTTGGGACTCTTGGGTGCCTCAGTGGTTGAGCGTCTGCGTTCAGCCCAGGGTGTGATCCTGGGATCCTGGGATCAAGTTCCACATCGGGCTTCCTGCATGGAGCCTGCTTCTCCCTCTGCCTCTGCCTCTGTCTCTGTGTGTGTGTGTGTCTCATGAATAAATAAATAAAATCTTAAAAAAAGAAAAACAAAAGAAACTTTAATGGCATCTTGGACTGAAGAAAAAAAAATCTGCTTCATAATGGTAAATTCTGTACTATCTCTGTCTCTTTCTGGCTTTCTTTCTTTTCTTGGTCCTTCTGTTTGCAAAATCAGCCCAGCCACCCCCTTCTGCCCTGGCAATGTGGATTAGATTGAGGGCAGAAAGCGGCCACTATCCATGTGGAGCACAAGTTCCATTTGGCAAGTACAAGAGGACAAATCTCATCCCAGTCTCCCTGGCGCTAAGGACCCACCCAAGGGGTTGCGACAGTGGCTCTGCTTCTGTATTTCCCCGAGTTCCTTTACATCTAGTTTCTAAATGCAAAAGCCCTTTTAGATGGCCACAGGGTTCTGGAGGTTTGAAAGATGTATAAATAACCTAAATGGCAGGTTATTACATTTGCACAAACAAGATAAAAGCAGAGAAGGTAACAGGAGATCTGGCCAGAGAGCGGTGGTTGGGTACGAACATCATCACCCTGCTGTGCCATGGGCTCTGAGTCTGGCTCCCCCATCCCTTGCAGGCAGGCTGGGCAGGCAGCCAGGCACACACCCCGACGTGGCTCTGCAGAATGACCACAGGGGGGTGGTGAACAGCCCTGTGTGTGTGTGTGTGTGTGTGTGTGTGTGTGTGTGTGTGTGTGCTGGCATCCAGGGATGGGGTTAGGGCTTGTCTTCCTACAGTTCACTTCTCTCCCTAGGGCACACACTTGTTGGGGATCCATCAGCCCCCTGACTACCCAATTACAATGGGTCCCCCCAGTAGCACACAAAACCTGCCTCCAGATCCCACTGCACCCCACACTCTCCCCCACTCATTGAGTAGATTTTTCAGTTCTTGGCTCATTTAGAATAACCGGTGATGTTTCTAACTAAGGCAAAGCTCAGAGCTCTTTAACTCTCTCATTCTAACTAACCCACTTTAGACAATGGGGCTCTAAAAATGGACCTTTCATTACCTCATGTTACAGGAGGCAATTCCAGCTCTTACATACAGAGTTAACAATGATGCCTCTACATCTCACCTGGACTGAGCACTAGAATGAGATCTGTTCAAAGACTAGGCATTATGAATGCACTGGACAAATAGTTATTGAAGACCATACAAGGCACCATGCCACAAGCTGACAACGTCATTTGTGAACTCTATCCCAGCCACATGGAGTATACCTTCTAAGGCAGGACAGACAGAAACAACTAATTAATCAGGAATTACCTAATTAGAATTGAGATTACTGCTGAGGAGAAACACAGAGTCCTATGAGGGGGAGGTTAGCAGGTGCTTCCCAGCAGAGGGATGTTACAGAAGCACTTAGAGTCACTCTCAAGGACAGAGAAGCAGAATTTAATTCTGGTCAGGGAGAAGGGAATGTGGATTAGGCAGAGGGAACCCCACAGCAAAAATCTGAAGCCGAATGAAGCTCAGCTCGGGAACCAAAAAGTTTATATGGTTCTCCCAACCAATGGGAGAATGTAACACAGTGGCCGTAGTTAAATTTGGAGAAGCTCCGCATTTTGATCCTAACCCAAAAATGCAGTGAGAAACCACTCTTTGTTTACACTGGGGGGCTGGAGGGGAAGAGACACAATCACATTTGTGAATAAAAAAGTTAACTGGCAGTGGTTGGGGGGAGAGTTGATGGAAAAACCCACTTAGAAGGTGAAAGTCCAGGGTGACTTTGATTTAGGGGTTGGCCATGGAAGGAGAAGGCAACAAGATTTGAGAGGTCAGAGCAGCTAGAGCTGATGAATGATTACCTATGGAAGGAGAGAGGGAAAAAAATCAATCATCTTCAAATTGGACTCTGGAGATCACAGGATGGAACAAACAGCTTACTCAAAGCTACCCCTCAAGCCAGGAGGGTGCCCATGTGGGCCCATGGCAGGGTCAGGAGGTAGGGCTCCAAACCTCCCATTTCTGCAGCAGCTCTGATCTACCAATTTTTTAATAGGAGGACCAAGTCTGAATTCATTTGAAGGAAGGATTATGAGGGATTACTCCTAAAACAAGTTTAAGTCTACTTGTCCCTCTTTCTCTGCTCCTCCCCCCTACTCTCTTTCTCTCTCTCTCTCTCTCTCTCTCTCTCTCTCTCTCAAATAAACAGATAAATAAAAATATTTTTAAAAGAAAAATATTCCCTACAAAATGTAAAAACAAGTTTAGATGATACCTAAAAGTTAATGTTAGGAAAACACCTGAATCAGGAGACCTGTCATTGAAAACTGCGAGTCAGGGAAGCAGAGCACTTGAGGCTGGTTCCATCAGATCAAAATCTTTAATTCTCTCCTTTGCACAGAGGGAGAAAAACTAAATCAGGGGTTCACCCAAAGTCTCACACTTCAAATACAGCATCAAAGTTACCTGGGAAGTTAAAAAAAAAAAAAATCCACATCCACAGTCCTATCACCTGAGACAACTGTGGGTCTGCAATAGAGCCAGGAATATATTTTGTTTTTAAGCTTTCCAAGTGATTCCAATGCCCTGGCCAAGTTTGGGACCCCCTGAACTGAGGCAAGACCCCTCTGGCTCTAATCTTCCCTGATTCTGAGAATTCCTTTGGAGAACTCCCAGGTCCAATGTCAGAGTCCCTCCCCCTGCCTCCCACACAACCTGATACTTTTTATTGTCTTACAACAAAAATCAGCCTTCTTATAATAATTCCAACAATGGCAAAATAGAGTAAAATGTTGAAGTCCATGCTTAAACCCACTCATCCTCAGAGAAACTCACAGGTAATTCTCATGCACATCTTTCCAGACCTTCACCTGAGCTTTCACGCATAATACATACACATGAACTTCGAGTTGACTGTTTCAGTTGCTTTGGGGTGTTTTTGTCTCACACATTGAAAAGGAACAGGCCATACAAACTGTTCTTTGATTTGCTTTTGTTCATCACTGAAATCATCCCATATCAGAATACAGACTACTTTCTTCCTTATGATGGCCCAAGTGCTCTTCAACAGGATGGATATGCCCCAATACAGGGATTTCTCCTACTGAGAGCATGTGAGTACTTTTCCTTATCCATTCTTCTGCATTTCACATTCCTCTCCTTGCTTTTCCACCCCACACGTTTTTTTTTTAAGATTTTATTTACTTATGAGAGACACAAAGAGAGAGAGAGAGAGAGAGAATGGCAGAGACATAAGCAGAGGGAGAAGCAGGCAAAGCCTGATGTGGGACTTCATCCCAGGACCCCAGGATCACGACCTGAACCAAAGGCAGATGCTCAACCACTGAGCCACCCAGGTGTCCCTCACCCCACTCCTGTTTTCCTTTTCTGTCCTTCCCACCCCAAATGACAGACACACTCTGTCCACTCATCCTGCTCTCAGTCTCTCACGAATCACTTCCTTCAAGGACAAAAGAAGCCTCTAACCCATAACTTGGAAGCTCTCACTCACATACCTTGTCCCTATTCATATGAATCTGCTCTCTTAAGTGTTCTCAGCCTGTGGGAGGACCAAACCTGAATAAGGATATGTGGGCAAAGATTTAGAAAACAGAAGACGTGTTTCTGTCCAGGCTCTGCCTTAAGATCAGTAGGACCCTGTCTTACCTGCATGTAAAATTAGTATGTTGGGCTAGGTCGGACCGAACTCTAACCTTCAAGGTGTCTGCAATGATAGGTCCACTTCCACCTTTTCCATGAAGGCTTTACAATTACTCCTAGCCACCCAGATTCCAAGCAGATGAGCAAACTCTTCATCACATTTCCTGTTTCTATTCTTCATTTCAGTGCCTAATTACATCTTGCTGGTAATGTTTGTTGATGGTCTCGTAGGTGTATATATTTATCTTCCCATAATGATTCTGAGCAGCTCGAGGCCAAGGACAACCATGGAGATTGCATTTCCTTCCTTGCTCAACCACTTCAATAATGAAGACCATGGAAATCATAAACAAAGCGTACTCGGAGCCAGGGATCAACCAACAAATTTCCACATGCCACTTATTCTTGTATATGTTTTATTGGAATGCAGCCATTTATTTAGGTATTGCCTATAGCAGCTTTCACACTACAAAGGCAGAGCTGGATAGTTGCAAAAGAAACCATATGGTCCACAAACTCAAAATATTTACTACCTGGCCCTTGACAGAAAAAAAAAAAAAAAAGCCAGGCAATACCTTCTCTGAGCAGTCCAAAAAAAATGTCAAAAATGCAGGGACCAGGAGCCCATTCACTGGAACCCTCAGACCTCCTCTAGAGTCTAGCAATGAGTATTGAGTTCTTGACCTCCCCTACTGACACTCATTCCAGCTCACACACCAAATCTGATCCTTTTATCCCCTGCTTAAAACGTTTTTCCTATATGACTACCATAATTTTGTAGTCATACATTTATTGGTGTACTGTGTCTTCTCGTCTGCACCACAAGCTCCATGAGGGCACAGACAGAGTCTATTTTACTATCCTAGCCCTCAAGGCCAGTATCCAACTCATGACATACCCAACAAGGGTTTGCTGACTGAATGAATGGATTTGCAGACCATAAATAATTAGAAGCAACAAATGAAATGGTGATGGTAGAAGAGTTTGCTGGAGCACAGGTATAAGACCACATGTGAGAAAGCCAAAGGTCTCCTCAATATAGCCATAATAATTCAAGGGATAAAGCCGTCTGGCACCCTTCAGTGGAAGGGCAAGTAGTGTGCTTCACCTCCAAAGACACTGAGGCCACATCACTTTTTTAATAGAACCATAACTGGCTTCCAAGAATGATGCTCAGCATGGTGCTTATAATTACAAGCAAATGTAAAGAAGAATTTAAAACATCCCCCCTCGTTTTATTAAAAAAACAAATGACACCAACTTGATATTTGGAATTGTTAGAAGTATTATGGGATTATCCTTCAAAAGTCATTTAGGTGCCATCCTAGTTTAAACTTCAGTTATATGGAAAATTTCATTTATCCAGGACACCAATTTCACTGAAAATAATGGATAAGAGCCAAGTATCAGTGTGCCATCCCAAACTGTACAGGATATAGGGGTGCTGTAAATCCTTATTGAGTAACCAAAAGATCCAAACCCCAGGACAAAGCACAGTTCAGAAGAAGGAAGAAGTAGTTCTCAAGTAACCCGCTACAAAGGCTTCCAAGACTTCCACGCTCACCTTGGTGGTCAATGTCACACTGGTCCTGTTGTCACTTCTCCTCTAGGGCTTTGGGATGGGACTGAGGACAAGAAGCACCCAGATGTGCTAACACATGTGAGACTGCCGATGCCTATTTATCTTTAACGATTCTCATCCCCTGACCTCATCCTTCAAACAAGTGGGAAAAAAATTCCCTGCAGTTTACGAGCACAACATATTTATGCCATTCTTGTTCTGTATCAAATTCCAGTAATTTTTCATGGAAAATGAGTAAACTCAAGGCAGTGATAAACCTCTGTCTTCTCATAATGGGCAAGCAGGAAGACTGACAGTGAGTCTGCTATCGAAAATGTTTAATGGTCCAAAAAACTAATATTTTAAGAGGGATCTCATTACTGTGAGATTATAACAAAGCTACAGCAAGCAAATTATTTCTAAGACGGTGACCGTAAAACATGCCAACTAATAATCAAAAGGCAAAAGCCAGGCATAACAAGGCAGCCCCAGAATTTCTGACCATTTTATTATGAGAATCACATTAAATTTACAATCACAAGACCCTGACTGCTGGGAGTCCTACAGATTTGAAGGGAAAAACGAATGATATAAAGAGGAAAACCTCCATGGGTAAAGCTTCCACAAAACACAGAACTGTTCCTAGGTATGTTATATAAATACGGTCAGCTCTTGCATTTCCTATTATCTTCCCTGACTTAAAAAAGTCTTCTGTTGCTAAGGCAAAAGCAGGGACTGCTGCTAATGCCGGAGAATATAAAGAACGCCAAGGCTAGAATGTGCTGACTCCAGGACTGAAGAAGGCAAGCTCAGGGCACAGTGGGAAAAGGAAAAAAAAAAAAAAAAAAACAGGCACGACTTAACCCAGATGCTGTGTTCCCTGGAACCTGCAATGCAGAGGAGCATGTGTGCGCAGCACACAGTCCTTAGACCAGAGACTTTATCTCCTTCCACCCATGCCCACTGCTACTTCTGTAGGCTACGACCCCCACCTACATGGAGAAGCCACGTTAGAAACAAGACAGTGGCAAAGGTGTAGGGGGCAATACTCCTCTGTGCTCACTGAGGTTTATAGAGTCTTCATAGAAACCAAGGCAAAACTAACACCACCAGCCAGTGTAGCAGTTCCAGCAAGAAAGCATAAACAAAAACCTATTTTAGCCTCTTGTGTGCTCAGCAGGCTCCGCTCTACCAGGGGTTCTTGACAAGTGACCCAACCCGTGACTCAGTTTCCTCATCAGCATAGTGCAGATAATGGTAACACTTACCCTCCTAAGACTGTTTTCAGAATTGTTAATACAGATAAAGCAGGTGCAACATGGGGACACAAGTCTCCCATATACTTTAGTTATTTTAACGATCACTCCTTCAACTTATCATATTACTATGGTTTAGCTTCATTCCCTTCGGATCAACCTTTTTTAAGATTTTTTTTTTTTAATTTGAGAGATAGTGAGGAAAGGAGAAGCAGACTCCCTGCTAAGCAGGGAGCCCAGTGCAAGGCTCGATCCCAGGACCTGGAGATCATGACCTGAGCTGAAGGCAGACACTTAACTGACTGAGCTACCCAGGGGCCCCGGTACTAGACAATCTTTTAAAACACCCCAACTGAAGTGCAAATGCCCAATTCCTGAGAAGTGTATCAGAGACCCCAGATTTTAAAAGCTGTAGTCCTGAAACATCCCCTACTAGACTTGGAGCATTCTACAAAACAAAACAAAAAAAAAAAAAACAAACAAAATGCAGACTGCATGGTGATACGTTAAAAGACAAATAAGAACTAAGCAACACTTCAAAACAAGCTTAACAAGGGCGCCTGGGTGGTGAAGTCAGTTGAGCGGTGGACTCTTGAATTTGGCTCAGACCATGATCTCAGGGTTGTGGGATTGAGCCCTGCCTCCGGCTCTGCACTCAGCTTGGAGTCTGCTTGTCCTTCTCCCTCTGCTCCACCCTCCACAACTCTCTCTCTCTCTCAATCTCTCAAATAAATTAATAAAGGCTTCAAAAAAGGCCTAACATATAAACAACATAGAACAAATGAGAAAACCAGGAGAGGAGAAAGGATTTTCTATTAATAAAGTGCACTTTAGGGATCCCTGGGTGGCGCAGCGGTTTGGCGCCTGCCTTTGGCCCAGGGCGCGATTCTGGAGACCCGGGATCGAATCCCACGTCGGGCTCTCGGTGCATGGAGCCTGCTTCTCCCTCTGCCTGTGTCTCTGCCTCTCTCTCTCTCTCTGTGTGACTATCATAAAAAAATAAATAAATAAATAAATAAATAAATAAATAAATAAATAAATAAAAATAAAGTGCACTTTAGACAAATGGAGCAGAATTTCAGCAAGCACTTTCCAGAATGAGTTTCCCTGACGGAGTCCCACAGGATACTAATGGCCTTGGATATAAAACACGGGGTGAACCAACCAGTTGCCTGCTTTTTTATAGTCCACAAGCTAAGAATGACTTCTACATTTTAAAGAGCTGCAGCAGGGACGCCTGGGTGGCTCGGCGGTTGAGCACCTGCCTCGGCTCAGGGCGTGGTCCTGGTCCCGGGATTGAGTCCCACATGGGACTCTCTGAGGGGAGCCTGCTTCTCTCTCTGTCTATGTCTCTGCCTCTCTCTCTGTGTCTCTCATGAATAAATAAATAAAATCTTAAATAGATAAATAGCTGCAGCAGGGGGTGGGAATCAAAAGAAGAATACAATTTTGTCAAAATTTTGAAATTCAGATTTCGGTGTCCACAAACCTTAAGTTTTACTGGAATGAAGCCACACCCCTTCTTTGAGGCACTGCCCAGAGCTGTGTTCGAAGTACAAAGGCAGAGGTGAGTTGTTTCCGCAGAAACCACATGGCCCACAAAGCCAAAAATACTATCTAGCTCTGTACAGATGAAGTTTACCAAACCCTGGCCTAAAAGTTTAGGAAATGCTCCTGATGGCAGCCCTCACAGAGGCACAATTAATATTAGCCTGTTGATGGCTCCAGGAGGCCCAGCAGGGGGCCCAGCTGCAGAAAACAGTGACTTTGTTGAATCTGGCATTTCCCAAATTTATATGGCCATACAATCCTTTACTCACGCAAGATGTATGAACATCTTGCAGAACACACTGAGGCAGTCTCCACCACCAACATGCTGCTGATGTCCAGAAAAGTCAACAAACCCAACCTTAAAAAGATCAAATATAAAATTCAAAGTAACCAGAATAGTTTAAAGTATCGGGAAAGAGATCAATTTCTGACTATTAAAACAAAACCAATGGTGGGATGCCTGGGTGGCTCAGTGGTTGGGCGCCTGCCTTCAGCCCAGGGCGTGATCCTGGGGTCCTCGGAACAAGTCCCACTTCAGGCTCCTTGCATGGAGCCTGCCTCTCCCTCTGCCTGTGTCTCTGCCTCTCTCTGTGTGTCTCTCATGAATAAATGAATAAAATCTTTAAAATAAATAAATAAATAAAACAAAACCAATGGCAACAAAGGATACTCTCAGACCCAAAAAAAGGATACTCTCTGACACAAAAAAAGAAGAGGTTTAAGAATATTAACCTAATTTTTTGTTATTGAATGTAATATTAAAAGTAGAATATGAAAATGTATGCCAGGGGCACCTGGGTGGTTCCGGCAGTTAAGTGTCCAACTCTTGATCTCAGCTCAGATCTTGATCTCAGGGTGGTGAGTTTAAGCCCCATACTGGACTCCACACTGGGCAAGGAATCTACTTTAAAAAAAAAAAAAAATTAGGGGCACCTGGGTCGCTCAGTGGTTGAGTATCTGCCTTTGGCTCAGGTTGTGATCCCAGAATACTGTGACAGAGTCCGCCATCGGGCTCCCTGAAGGGAGCCTGCTTCTTCCTCTGCCTATGTGTCTGCCTCTCTGTCTCTCATGAATGAATAAATAAAATCTTCAAAAAAAAATGTATGCCATACATGGCTAATAAAAGCTTATAAACAAAAATGCAAAGAATTAATGGAAATGAGGTTAACATAAATTCCACTCACTAGTTGAGGCAGAGGATGACATGAGTAATTACAAAGGTAATTATCACATGGATAAATATACGACCATCCCTAGTGACTACTGAAGTACAAATGTGCACGACCAAGGACCCTCACATATCTGTATTAAAGCAGCATAAATAAATGAAAATTATAAACTCCAGTGTTGGCAGCCTGGTGGGGTAAAAGGCATATTAATAGTTCCTGGTGGCATTCTAAATTAATTCAGTCTTTCTAAAGACAATCTGGCAATGCACTGCTGGAGCCATAAAACCATTCATTCATTTCCTGTGACCCAGCCATCCACTTTGGGCCATGCACCCCAAATATACCTCACTTTTGGGAACAACCCAAAAAGAAAAAGAGCAATTGATCTGTACAGAGACAATGTCATCAGCGTTGCTCCCTTGCAGAGCCATGACAGCACCTAAGCGTCTGTCCGACAACAGCAGGATGGCTCAACACGACACCAACCCAGAGGAGAGGTGGCATGGCAGGCCCGAAGTTTGAACTGCAGGAATCACAGGCCCCTCAAAGTCACTAACGTGTACCCAAACGTTGGGGCCCCCAAGCCCACCCAGGCCTCCCCCAGCTTTGCCCTTCAAAGTCATCAGGCCACCAAAGACTCAACTCAGGAACTAAAGAGTCAGCCATGACAGACAGTTGTCATGCTTTCCTTCGACCCCTGCCCTCTCACATCTCACCAGCAGTAGACCTTCTTCAAAATCTTTAAAATCGATCTAGTAATCCCCATCTTCACCGCCACCACCCCAGAACCATCATCTCCTGCAATCTCCCGCATCTCCACTTCCCCTTTTCCAATCCATCCTCCACAGAACTGCCAGAGTGATATTTAAAAGAACTCTCATTAAAACCAAGGTTATAAAACCTTGCCTACAACTGTATGCCCAGCAAAATCCTGACATGTTCAGACCTTAAAGGGCTCATCCAATCTGGTCCCTGCCTGCTCCACCTCAATCACACTCCCTTTGTCCCTGTTCACTAAATGCCAACCGCAATGGCCTTCTTTCTCCTCTTTGAACATGTAGGCTCTTTCCTACCTCTGGGCCACTCTGCATGCTGTTCCTTCTCACTGGCACATACTCTTCCTTCTGCTCCTTTAGAACATTACCCTTTCTGTCTTCCCTGATAAACTGTTAACTCCAAAAGGCAAGGACCACGAGTGGCCTTTTACTGTCACATACCTAAAGTCTAGCAATGCCTGACATTTTGCAATGTAATTTAGCAATGCACCAGAAATATTTTTTTAAATGAATTAAAAATATATCTCTGTGAGAAAAAAAAAATAGCTACATAAAGAAAAGCAGAACATAAGCAAGTACATTCACATAGTTTTAACTGTACATAAGTGTTCATATAATGTCAAAGAATAAAAATGAATTGGGAAGAGAAACCACACCCACTGAGGCCCTTCTAGTTGACAATTCACTTGAGTTTAAAATATCCTTTGTTAATAACTCAAATACCCTTCAGTTGTAGCTCAAAGTATTGAGATGTAGCTCCAGATCCAACTACCTTCTAACCTGTCTAGAATGAATGGTCAGTTTAGAGCAAGATCCTTCTGGAATTTATTCAACAATCATTTACTGCTTAACTACTCTGTGTCAGGGCATTAAGCCAAAAACACAAAGATGAATAGCACATTGTATGTTGTCTTTAAGAAGCTGAAATGGAGTAACAACATTGACCCCTGAGCATTTCAAGTGAGGAGTGAATTACACGCAAACCTTGTCTGATTTGGTATTTTTTTCCCAGACCAGATACACAAAACTCAAACCACAGAGGAGAGAGGGGCCATGGACTCGCAGAAATAAAAGGAAGGGCAAGGAGTGAACAATAACCAGTTAAATTATTCTGGAAACCTGTCACCATTTGCCTTTGAATCTTTTTTTCCATCCCCTGCCCCCCATTTCTCTTAATCCTGGTTAGGCTGACCTGGCCATACCTAGGATGAAATCAAATAATCATCGTCTCATGAGTTCTTTGGGAAAGCAGAATTTCCAACCTCTTTCCCAGAACCAGTGATTAAATTTCTTTTCACTCTTTGCCTCGCTTTCGTCCACTCAGCATCTACAATCTAGGGAGAGCCATGTTTAAAAGCCTGCTTAAGAGAATGCTAAAAGTGAGTGGGATAAACCACACACAAAAACATGACTTATGGGACCATGCAAATCAATCAGGGAGTTAAACCAGTTTCTAAGAGACCTGAAAAGTTAACAAAATAAATACTTAATAGCAGATGATGCAAACCTGTGCACTAATCCTATACAAATAATCAGGCTGGCAGCAAAGAAAAAACCCTACCCCATCCTCAAGTTCTCAGAATAAGTGAGTGAAAACTACTTACTAAGCAGAACCCATGTCACACTGTTACTCACTAAGCAAATATTTTTCAAAATGACCCAAGTAGCAGGAAAGCAAAGCACCCATTCCCTATTTATAACATTTCAATTTGCAAGAGTATCTTTCCATCTTAACCATGGCACCATTGCCCATCAGAGTCACACCACTGGAAAATGTTGGCCAAGGACTCCACACCCTCTGCTTTCAAGCCACACACACACAGGTTGCTCTTACTTCCTAATCAGCTCTCCTGGCTAAACTTCCAAAGCGCCATCACGGAGCAGAACTGCTTCCCAGAGAGAAAGGGAATGAGCAGCTCTCGGGTAAAATCATTCCCTGCACAAGAAACAACATTCCAGTAAATCAAGCTTATTTGTCCCCTGCCCACAACGTGGCAGAAAAAAAAGCAGTGTGTCTGAAACCACACGAACCTAGATCTGAATCCTCTCTCTGGCAGCTGCCAGTTGCTTGACCACAACTCAAACCCTTATCGATAAAATGGGGCTAATGCTACCATATCGTGGACTTGTAAGGTTTCCTGAGATCATTTGTAGAAGATATTCAACACAATGTCAATGGTAAATAATAAATAGGAGCTTAGTAATTCAATATAAATGATTAATATTAGCAGGCATTAATATTTCCCCTCTCTGGGCTCTCAGTGCTGAAGCCTTCTTGAAGCTACAGCTGCTCTCATTTGATTCCAGGACTTCCGGGCTCATTCCTCTCCTGCCTCTTAAATCCATTAAAGTCATGTTTCTTCTCCCAAAACAGCTCCAAAAGGCTGATCCACCAATCCCTTCTGGCGGCAGAAGGGCAAAGGGAAAACGGTGTAAAGATCAGAGAGTGAGCCTGGCTATGACTCAGCTTACAAAGCCCCCTCTCCTTTTTGTTGTGTTTGATTTGTTCTTTAGTTTAGAACAAAACCTTAGACATAATTTTCAAACCTTCTGAAGATTTGAATCTTCTTCAATCTTCTAAAGAGATGGGACTACATAGCTCATATACACCTGCCTGAGGTCCCTCTGGGCAAACTCCCATCACTGCAAGCATCTGTCTCTACAAGGCCAGACGCTGACATATGTGGGGGGGGGGGGATCCAGATAGCCAGAATCCAGAGAGAATGGACCATTCCTGGCGGACTTTCCACCTCTCCAGAAGAATGAGGTCAACAGCCTAAATATCAGTGGAACCATGGCTTTGAATCAACAGCCTGAATACCAGTGCGCCCCACCTCTCTGCAGGCCCAAAGTGAGCACACAGTCCCTGACATCGGCCAGGTTCCTCCCTGGTTATAACCTCTGCCCGGCTCCTCTCTCCTGCACTCGGCCTGGAAATGGGAGGTGGAGGAGAGCCAGGTGGCAAGGATACAAGCCAAATTAAGATTCTTGTTTATTTTTTGGTATTTGACAAATACAAACACTGGGGCAAAGCAGGTATCTGGCCCCCTCTTTTTCTAAAGACTCAAAGCTCAATAGCTGCTATCCCAGCAGCAACAAAGCCCAGTGTCCTCATGCTAAGCGGGGATTCAATTTCGGGGAACTCCCATTAAGGCTTCTGTTTTCATTCCATCAAACACACGTATCCGTGCCTGATGGTCCAGACTGAATCTGCTTCCAATGGTCATCGGGCATATGCCCAAAGGCGATGACATACCCTGGGCTCCTCCTGTCACAGAAGAGCAAGCATCTGAGTTTTCCAGGAAGTTGCCAGTGACCTGGCCTCCCCGGAATTTGCAGGCCTGTTTGGGGGAAGAAGGCCAACAGTGTTTAGTGCTTACTGGAAAACAGACATTGCCATTTATGCGGTGGAAAGTCTCCGGATTCATACTGGCTCCTGAATAGTCTGGCGATGCATCTGACTATTTCCCAGCACCAATCAGTCAGTCAATCAAGTTTCCTTAGGCCAATTGTGCATTATAAAGGGCTGGCGAAATACAAAACCAATTTGCAGCTTGTCTATGGAGTCACCAAAGCTTTACCCCCCAGGTACAGCTCAAGTGTGATGTCTCCACATTCTGATCTACAACCGACAAAGTACACAGACCATCTGTTGGAGCCTGCCCTGTAAGCCATGCCTCCTTGCGTCTCTCCAAGAAGGCACACCTGGAGCAGGTACCTTCTGCAACCTGTCCCGGAATAGAGGGCATTAACTGTTTGGACCACACTCGGCGTGGTAGCCTTTGCACAGATGTAACCACACGAAAATATGTAAGTTAGCTGGTTGGTGGATCCATGTCTATCCAGTCTTGGGTTTTTTCCTCAATGTAAGGGAGTATATAGTATACAGTCCATGGCAAGGAATTTTTTTTTTCTTGCTGCTTTTGTTTGCTTGTCTATTTTATTTACACTGGAGGTCGGTCTGTTTGGGGCTAAACCTGAGGCAGGTTTAGCCATATGTCTCCAGAAACCACTCAGATCGAGAAAGCTTGATCCTCTACTACACATTTTGACAACAAGAATGGGAGATTCATGGGGTAAGTCAGAAATCCTGCATTCCAGTAGCAGTCTGCCCTCCCTATACTGAGCAGAAGTCACTTTCCCTACCAACCCCAATGTATGTAATTCTATTTGGAGACTTGGGAAGGTTTTTCTTCTGCTGGTTTTCCAACTGATTAAACTAGCCCAAGTTACTTGAAGTGATTTAAAGATTTTAACATCAACCACATTTCGGGTATTACTCTGAGTACATTTATCCACTGACTCCATATAAGCTCGTGAAACCCAACCAGCACTACTGATAGCCAGGTACGTTTTACATACCCTATGATCTGTGCCTGCAGGGCAAGATCCACATCCTAATTCACCCCTGGGTTCCCACCACCTGGTGCAGTGCCCCTCTCAGAACGGGTGCTCCGTGTAGGTTTGCTAACACAGAACCTCACGCACGTTAGCATCGATTGCCAACATTTTATGGGTCCAGGCAAAGCAAGCTCCCTGAGGGCAAGAGACCTCTCTGAGTGTGTCCTGTCATGCTGGACATTAAGGGCATTCCTTAACACTGGCACCAACTTAAAAGCTTCCCTGATCCTCCCTCCAGATTTTGCTTTTGGTCTGGAACACATGACATTTTTATCCTTCAGTTTGTGGTCTACTTCCATGTATGGTGCAGACACCCGGACTCATCAGAAACAGAAGTACAAGGAGCAGGAACACTTCTTCCAAAGGCACTCATGTAACTCTCGTTAATTTTCTGCCACACACCAAACCACCAGTCTCACCTTGGCTCCAGTGAGCCTTCTCTGTTGCTACATTTCATCGTCTAGCAAATCGGAGTTGTGAAATAGGTAATGTGGCAAAGGAGGGAGCAAGGGTATGAGCAAGGGTATGAGTCAGGCCCTCCCAGCTCCCAGCCCGAGAACCACCACTGGCCAGCTGTGCAGCCCAGGCACAAACCAATGAAGTTGGCCCAGCATCCACCTTCTCATCTGTAAAACGGAGATAACTCCTTCCTGCTTCACAGACAGGTGGGGAGTAAATGAAACACTGTATAGAAAGCATCTGACACACAGTAATTTATGGCATTATGTTAGGTATCATGATTCTTTTAAAGCTTATTAAAGCCTTATGAGAGTTCTCTTTCGACAGTGAGCCAGTCCTCACAAGAAAAAAAAAAAGTGTCAGAAATGATGACAGTCACAAATACTGGCACAAAAAGGAAAATACTGGAAAAACAATTGTAACTGAAAGCCGTAATAAACAGGACCTCTTATTGAGTTTATTCTTTTCTAATCTAACTGCAATATATGAGTAGGACACTAACTTCCCCACTGCCCCCCATAGAAGTGTTCTGAGCACCTGCCATGTTTAGCTGGGCTCTGGCGCCTGGCGTCTGTCATTTTCACATAGCTGAGAATCCCATCTGGATAAATAATCCTTATATCAATATCATGAGAGCATTATTTTTTTACAGGAGCAACACCTATCCTGGGGACTGGAGCTTGCAGATTGGGGATGGGAAAAAAGAAAAGACATTGCCTGCACACCCTGCTCGGAGGTTACAGCCAAATCCCTGGTGATCCGTGGTACACCGTCTCCGTCAGCCCTGAGGACAACAGGGTCAACCCCAAGCCATTCCATGGTCTGAAGCAGAGCCTTTCTATTAGTTACCAAGAGAAGGAGGACTCTTGTTTTCCTTAACAGCTTAAGATTGCTTCTGAGCTCCTTAACAAAGTTCTTTAAAAAAAAAAAAAAGAGAGACAGCCAAACTTAAATTCTCAGGTCTTCAGTTGCAAATCCAGTGCACAATTTTTAGATAAACTGAGTTTAATGGTTTAAGAAAAGGAATTGGGCTCTCTCTCAGTTGGCTAAAGTACCTACGGTTTCATTACATGGAGGCCTTACTTGAAAACACCTGTCTCATACTCAAATGTAAAATGAATGAAATATCACACGGACTTAAGATTTCATCTAAGGGAGTAGACTCTGTGAGGCATGGAATAATCGGTTCTGTCTGAGGGACCGCATAGGCATGGGGTGGGTAGAGTGTAGACGGAAGGAGGAACCTCAAGGAGAGATCTACCTGCACTGATGTTAGGGTCGGTGTTCACATGAACTGAAACGGATTTCTCTACACGGCAACACTGTCAGTCCAGGTTCATTGCTTGAAGGGACCCCCTTACTGCACAGCATCCCCCACACTTGTTTCAAGGATACGGATCTTGACTTTGCCATTACTATAAGTGGGCAGAAAAGACTCTCTGAAAGGATCCTGGGACTTGCCTCATTATAAATGCTAACAGCACCAAACTTTTCTTCAGTCTCTTTCCCCCTTAAAATCCACACTCACACAGGGAACCAGAGCGTCTGTAGGGTGAATTCCCAGGCCATAGCAACTGCAATGCCCCGGGATCTAAGAGATCTTGGCCGACCAGGCATCAAGCCCTTTTTGGGAAGGAGACAGCAAGCCTGCCTTCTCCTTACACAGCCCTGCCGTGAAAACAGGCTCTTGTCTTTTGTTTTTGTTTGGGTTTCAGCTAAGAACCTCTGTCCTCCCTTCAGAGAACCCCCCCCCCAAAAAAAAAAAAAAAAAAAAAAAGATGGGCATGGGAAGCTTACGGTGGCTCAAGGGTTTGATCTCAAATACATTTTCTTCCCCTAAGCCGGCTCCTCCCCTCTGGCATTTAGGAAGGGGAAAAGGATGTAGGGGAAGTTGGGGACAAGTTTTGGGTCAAGGGTGGTTTCAGGCTTTGCCCAGGTGAGTGAGGGAGGACTAGGTGGGGGGCACGCCCCGGCGCTGAACGCTGCTCGGGTGCCGAAGCAGGAACCTGCTCCGCTTTGCGGGGTCACCTGCCTGAGCCCCGGTGACCGAGGGATAGGAGACAGGCCTGGAGAAATCCATCTTCCTCTATGTAGACCCCCCTCCCCCCCCCCCCGGGCCAGCGCGCTGGCTGGCTGGGACCCGGGGCTCCGGCGACGCCTGCGAGTGGGTCTCCGGGCTCTGTGCGCGGCTCGCGCAAGCCGGGACCCCCGCCCCCCCCCAGCCGAGGCGAGGCGAGGCGAGGCGAGGCGGCGAGGGGGAGGGCACCGTGCGGCTGCGGTAGCATCCGGCATCCCGACAGGTCCCTGCAGCTGCAGCACAGCGGCCCCGCCGCCCGCCGCCCGCCGCCCCCCTCGGCGTGGTGGGGCGCGGGCTGCCGAGCGGGGGTCGCGGCGGGCGGCGGCGGCCCCTGCGGCCCGAGGCGGGGCAGCCCGGGATGCGCAGGGCGCCGGGGGCCGCCTCCCTCCAGCGCCCCCTCGGGCGCGGCCAGCCCGCGCGGAGCCCACCCGCGCGGAGCCCAGCTCGCCCCCGCCCCGAGCCCGCCCGAGCCCCGGCCCCGGCCCGGCCCCGAGCCCCGAGCCCCGGCCCAGCCGCCCCCCGCCCGCCCGCGCCCCAGCGCGCTCACCAGGAGGAGAGCGCCCGCCGCCACCGTCGGAGCGCCGGCCGCACGGCCGCAGGAGGCGGGCGCGGAGCTGCTGCTCGCGGAGGTCCCCATGGCCGAGCCGGGGCTCGCAGGGGCGCCCGGGGCGCGCGGGCCCCCGGCAGCTGGAGTCGGCGGCTGCTTCTGCCCAGCGCCGCACGCGCCGCCGCCGCCGCCGCCGCCGCCCGGGCCGGGCGCCCATCTACCTCCAGCCGCCCATGTGCACTGCGGCAGCGGGCGGGCGGCCGCGCAGGGGAGGGGCGCGGCGCGCGGCTCGGGGGCGCTCAGCACCTGGCCAGCGGCGCGGCCGCCCGGGCGGGGAGAGGCAGCGGCCGCGGCCGCGGCAGCCCGCGCCCCCCGGTGCTGCCCTCGCACAGCGGCCGCGCAGAAGCAGGCGGGAGGGCTGCGCGCGGGGCGGCGGCGGAGCGGCTTCCCATAGCGGAGCCTCCGGCCGCGGCGACCCCCTGCACCGCGGCCCGGGCCGGCCGGCGACGGACTGAGTCGGCGGCCGCCGGGCGCGGGGACACACGTGGTGGCGCCGGAGGGGCGGGGGATCGGCCCTTTGTGATGTCACCGGGAGGAGGCCGGGCTCTTTGTGCGGTGGGTCGGCGCCGGGAAGGCGCTCCAGGGCGAGCGGGGAGGGAGAGGGCGCCCCCCGGCGTCGGCCGACGGAACTGCAGCTGCCGGCTGGGCCGCGGGCCGCGGGCCGCGGGCCCCGCGCCGGGGGGGATCACGCCCTCGCCCCAGTCGGCTCACGTTGCCTAGCGCGATGCTGCTTAGTGTACTTAGTTGCTTCACCAAGGTACTTAGTCACTTGATTTGCTCAAATGGTTTCTGCGACAGGCACCGTTCTGCCGTTTTTGACGCAGTGATTAAAAACGGCCCATGGCCACAGAACCCCGAGGTCCACTGCCTGCCAAAAGCGCATCATGACTTGGTTCCCAAACCTGGCTGGGCTTTAGAGGAACCTGGAGAGTTGAAAACGTGGTAGGGTGTGTAGAGCTCGTCTCACCCACCCACCCACCCACCCATCCTGAGCTTCTAATTTAATCGAAAATGGGGTGTGGTCCGAGCACTGGGATGTTTAAAGGTGCTCCGGGTGATTTTTAATACGGAGCAAAGTTTGGAGACCTCTGGGATAATGAATGCAGTTAAGGAAGTCCAGACTGAAGGGTTCCAAACTCAGAGTCTGTGGAGTTTGGTCCGTGGGTGGTCTTTGAGAGGCCTTGGAAATCCTTGAAATGTGTAGGCAACTGCATCTTCCTAATTAAAGATCCAGTGTTTTGAATTAGATTATCACAGAGACTTAAAAAAAAAAATCCTTCCCCCTAAAAAGCTTTAAAATTTTTGAGTTGAGTTTCGGATGCCTTTGTGGGTTGTGGGTGGGTAGAAAGGAAGTTATCACACTGCTCCAGAAGAAAGAACAACCAGAACAGTAGCTTGGATGGTCGACATCTCCTACATTTCTGAATGTCAGATAGGACCTAGCATTCCTGTCTTTGTTTCGCCTGGAGGGAGTCAGTCTCCCCAGGGTCCCCCGTGTCTGGTACAGGGGTGTCCATCCTCTAGGTACTGACAGTTCACACTATGCTATATTGGAAACTACCACTTTTGCCATGTGGGCCACACCACTCATTTGTGAGCCCCGGTGGTGCTGCACTTATTCTAGCTTTCCGGGACCCCATCTATTTCATTATAAACACACTTTCTCGGGGATCCCTGGGTGGCTCAGTGGTTTAGTGCCTGCCTTTGGCTCAGTGGTTTAGTGCCTTTGTGATCCTGGAGGCCTGGGATGGAGTCCCACATGGGGCTCCCTGCATGGAGCCTGCTTCTCCCTCTGCCTGTGTTTCTGCCTCTGTGTGTGTGTGTGTCTCTCATGAATAAATAAACAAAATCTTTAAAAAAAAAAGTAAACACACTTTCTCAATTACCAGCTTTGACCCTCACCACCCAGTAGACCTGAAGATAACCCACTATAAAATACAAGTGTGAACTATTCTTTTTCTGATTAATATATTGTGTACACTTTGTTCTGTGCACACTTAGAAGATGATAAAAATATCAAGATTCGTTCCAATTTCTTATTTCAAATATCTATTAGTAAAGAAAAGAATTATCCATAAATATTGGATGGGGGAAAAGCCATCACATATAATCTCTGGTGAAATTCAAACAAGTTCTAAAAAATATTATCATTACATATGTAATGGGAGGGGGGCGGGTAATGTCTGGACTTGAGTCTACTTCCAGAACTTCAAAAGAGTAAGGGTTATCTATTGTGTCTCCATATGTAATAGTTTCAGTTATTTCTTTAAAAATTCAACTGACTGCTAAATATCATCATATTTTTAAAAAAGAAGTTACAGAGGTGTACCAAAAGGGGAGCAGTGAAAGATAAAAGCCTTTGTTAGCTAGTTCATTTAACTGCTTACAACCAAACCTACTCAAAGTTGGATCTGACTGATGTGCTCCATGAAGTGAGCAAAATTCAAGTTTAGAATTTGGGTTACTTTGCAGGCATGAGGAGTCCTTTCATAATTATCTCCCTTCCTAAAACCTAAAAGAAGTTTGAATTGTGCTCTCACTACTTGCGAATTTTATCGTTTCCTGGTGTGCTATTGATCACATCAAGTTGAAACTGAATGCCCATTTTAAGGGAGGATAAATCCACTCAATCCTATTTACCACTAACACTTAAATTCATGTCCCTCTGAGTCATAAATGGATTACAAATAATTTGAATCTAAACAGGGTATGAAACTTTATTACTTTGAATTGCAATTTACAAATGCTTTTATTTCACTTCATAAAAAGTCCTCAACTATTGATTAACTCATCACCACATTTTCAGTATGGTAACTTAGCTAGGTTTATTTTCTGGGAAAGGATGGAAATCCAATAATCCATAAGGATTAGCTTTGTCATATCTTTGCCATTATATTCATTCCATCTCCTTACACACGTTCGAGATTTGGGCTTTTTTAAAATTTCTGTCACTGCTATACATTCTTCCTAATATTCCAGTTTCATTCATCGATTGCTTTCCCTCCCTTAGTGCTTTCCCAGCCAATCTGTTTTTCTGTCCTCCAATTTGTCCATTTTCTCTATCTAAATCCTTATTACATATTTGGATGCTGGAGAAATCACCAAAATTACCGTCTTGCCTTCAGTTTTGCCTTATACTTTTTATTTCTCCTGCACACCGTGGGCAGTTGTAATAGAATCTCAACTTTCAAAAATGTGAGTACCCAGTTTTTAGCATGAAAACAGCAATTGTCCACATTCTGAGTAGTGACTGCTTTATGGCCAACATCCTGAGCTGATCCTTGAACGGCAGAAAGCGACAGGAATAGCTGTGAGCCTGCAGAAGGCACAAGAAGCAGCTGAAGCCAAGTTCAGAGGGCAGGAGAGGATGAAACTTGTCTAAGCAACAGCAAGATTGTTTCATTGCAACATGTACCAAGTATCTCTTATGTGTCAGGCAGTGTTGAGTACTGCAAAAACAGTAATAAGAAGTGATCCTGTCTTTGAGGAGTCACAGTCTCAGGGAGAGGAAATAGTTCAGCGGGTGTGAGTGGTAGAGACTGCTATTGTACCCCCATTACAGGTACACACCTATTTCAACTCCCATGTGGCTGCCCAGAATAAAAGATCACCTTTCCCAGACTCCAGTGTTCCTAAGCCTGCACGCAACTCCTGTCTCCACCAAGCAGAATCGAAATGTATGTCTTCTGAAAAACATTCCCATTGGCTAGAACTTAGTTATCCATCACCCCTCCTATGCAGACTTTACTAAGACCTGCTAATTCAATGTCAGTCACTTCTGATCTAATTCTGTGTCAATTGTTTTCCCTTTTCTCCTCCTCTAAATCCCTTCCACCTCTTGCTTAGATGATTACACAAACCTGATTGGCATCCCCGCCTCTAGTTTTGCGTTGGACTTCTCAGTACCACAATAAATCTCTTCTTTACATCTTAAGGAAAATGAGCTTTTTAGAACCTAATCTCATCATGTCATTCCCTTGCCAAGAGCCCAACAAAGAACCCTCGTTATACTCAATTTGAAGTTCAAAGTCCTAATAAAATTATTCATATTCTGAACTCTCCTTATGATTCAACCCTCACCACTGCCACATGGTTGAGTAAACATCACAAATATGATGCACAGAGCCTTTACTTCCTATATCCAGCTCACTTTTCCATTTCCCATTGCTGCCAATCCCCACAGACCCCAAGGTCTATATTCTAATCGTATTAGATCACCGTGTTTCTTAACTACTTCACCTTTGTGATTCTTCCAGACTTTGTTAGGTTTTGTTTTCTTTTCATTTCCTCTCCTCTGCTTTAGAATTCCTATGAATCGACCCTTTAAGACCAACCTCAAGTGGTACTTCATCCAAGAAGCCTTCCATGATGTCCTCTCTTCACCTTCTCTATCCCATTTGGATAGACTTAGTTGTTCCTGCCTCTTGTTTTTTTCCCAGATGGTTCTGTTACTGCATGTATGACATCATACTATGGTTCGCTTACCTTTCCACATCCCTGGCCAAACTTTGAGCTCTTTGGGGCCAAAGTCTATATCGCAATCATCTTTATATCTCCATAGTCAAGATTCAAGACATTTACCTAACTAACTCAGTAAATATTAGTTGAGTGAAAGAAACTTGGAAAATTTGACAAGCAGCGTAATAGTTAACACACCTGGTTGTACATTTTCTTTTTCCAAGCCTTAATTTAAACATCCTGAGTTGTGTTATGCAACAATAGGGTTTAATCTTGTATATCACCAAAGTGCCACGTCCCACACTTGGGTTAAACATTTTGTCCGCAGCTCTATTTCCTTCAAAAACTCATTTATGAACTTGCTGTTCTTTGGCCTAAGAAGGAATATCAGCCATTCAGCAACAGATTGCAAGATTAAGTGCAAGAGCATGAGTTTGATCAAGTCTCCATGGTGACATTCTACGAAGAAGGCACTCTTGGATAAGATCAAATGGGAATAGACTTGCAAAGCAGGCGCAGTTCCAGAAGCTTCCTTCTCTCTTGGGTGATAAGAGAAGGATGATTCGAAAAATACAATACACAGTCCTTTGAAGGTATGACACCTTTGTTTCACTCGCAAGAACAATGAGGTGATTAAAATTGTTCATTTCCCTGAAGGAGAGAACCTCAGCATGAGGAAAAGTGGGGCTCACCTTGAATTGCCCATAACCCATGCACTTTAGGAGTCCATGCCTATAATGGTTTCATTTTGCCATAAACTTTTTCACCCAGGGCCCTAAATAATTTTTCACTTCATGTGAGAGTTGATGAGAAAGTTTAATAGTTTTATATTCAATTTGTTTCTTTCTTTTTTTTAATTTTTTTATTTAATTCAAATTGCCAACATATAGTATAACACCCAGTGCTCATCCCATCAAGTGCCCTTCTTAGTGCACTTAGATCACCCAGTCACCCATCCCCCCACCATCTCCCCTTCTGTAACCCTTTGTTTCCCAGAGTTAGGAGTCTTTCATGGTTTATCTTCCTCTCTGATTTTTCCCCACTCAGTTTCCCTCCTTTCCCTTAGAGTCCCTTTCACTATTTTTTATATTCTGCGTGTAAGTGAAACCACATGATGATTGTCCTTATCTGATTGACTTATTTCACTCAGCATAATACCCTCCAGTTCATCCGCGTCGAAGCAAATGGTGGGTATTCATCCTTTCTGATGGCTGAGTAATATTCCATTGTATATATATTTTTATTTGTATATTTATGAATACATTATTATATAATTTTATACATCATGTATTATATATACTTATATTTGTAGACTTAACATTTAATAGTTTAATCAAAAGACAGGGAGTTTGAGGAGTCACCTAATATGGGGTCAAATCTCCATTATATCACTTTCTAATTCGGTGGGTATGAGATTAATATTAATATTAATATCTTTGAGCTTCTCCATTTGTAAGACGTAAGAACTATCTCATAGTGGTGATATGAGAAATAAATGGAATAAAATATGTAAAATCCCTAGCACTGCATTTCTCCTTCAGTATGTACTCAATAAATCAATTCCTCTTCCCCAGTACCCCTTTTGAGAGGATAATCTTTTTTTAATTGTTAATTAACATATAATGCATTATTGGTTTCAGAGAGTAGAGTTCAGTGATTCATCAGTTGTATATAACACCCAGTGCTCGTTACATCACATGCCCTACTTAATGTCCATCACTCAGTTACCCTGTACCCCCACCCTCTCCTCTCTAGCGACCCTCAGTTTGTTTCTTATGATTAAGAGTCTCTTATGGTTTGTCTCCCTCTCTGATTTCATCTTGTTTTATTTTTTCCTCTCGTCTCCTATGGTCCTCTGTTTTGTTTCTTAAATTCCACGTATGAGTGAGATATATGATAATTGTCTTTCTCTGATTGACTTATTTAAGAGGATAATCTTTTTTTAAAAAAAGACCTTATTTATTTATTTATTTGATTATTTGTTTGTTTGTTTGACAGAGAGAGAGAGGGCGTACAAATGTGCACAAGCAGGAGAAGCAGCAGGAAGAAGGAGAGGGAGAAACAGGTCCCCACTGAGCAGAGAGCCTGGCATGAGTTTAAATCCCAGGATCCTGGGACCATGACCTGAGCTGAACGCAGACACTTAACCCACTGAGCCACCAAGGCACCCCAAGAGGATAATCTTTTATAAGCTCATTACGGAAAGATGGGAAAGTATAATATTTCTTCATAGACACATTAGGATTTGGGGTTAGTAGAGATAGAAAAATTATTTCTTCTGATATAATGCAATGCAGTATCAAGACAGGTACAACAGGCAACCTGACTCCTGATCTTAGTTCTGGCATTAGCCAACTGTGCATATTTGGACAAGACACCACACTCCTCTGTATCTATTTGGGCTTAGTTAAGCTTCCTAATATGCAAAATGATAAATATGGATTACTAAAGTGATCATTTATGCTTCTATCTACTACCAAAGTCCTAGGATTCTAATTGGCTCTGATAGCATACTTTCTCCTGGCCAAGAGGGTTCAAGTTGTTTAAAGTCAGAAGACAGGGAAGATTGAAAAGGAAAGTATTTGGGAAGGAGAAGTCCAAGCAGATGCAAGGAGGTGTGGAAGGAGCATGATGGAGAATCATTAGCTTCTGTTCAGGAGTTGCTTGTCCATTTTGGGATTTATCAGGTCATGGGCTTCTCTCACCTTTCCTCACTTGACCTTTCATCCACTTAGTGACTAGGTAATTATGGTGAGCATACTCTGGCTTGGTCCTCACTGCTTGGTGACAATCAGGCTTTTTTCTTTTATTTCTATTTCCCTCAAATCTTCTCCCCAGAACCTTGGTCCCTTTACCCTCATCAGATCCTCCTGATGGTCATTGTTCTGCAAGGTAATCTTCCTGTGTTCCCCTCTTCACAAGCCTGAATTGTTCTCTGACTTTTTGCCTCCTTTTCTTTCTCTCCTTCCATTTCAGTGCTTTGAAGCACCTGTCCTTGCCAAGGCTGATGCTTCCTTTTATGGTCTTGAGTTCACTGCTCCAGCCTTTAAAATCATGACTCAAATAAAATAAAATAAAATACAATAAAATAAAATAAAATAAAATAAAATAAAATAAAATAAAATCATGACTCTTATTACCCCTGCATCTCAAAAATCTGTCTTTTCTGGGTTGCCCCATCCCTATAATATCAAGGACCTTCATCCTTAAATAAGTACAAACAAATAAAGAAACTCTTCTATTTCTTCATTTCTTTCCTAAATAAAGCAATGCTTTTTGCAATCACTGCTTTTTTTGTTCATGGCACCACATTTTTCTAATCCACAGGCCTAGATTTCCAGTCCATCCCTGACTCCTCCTTTTCTTTGCCTTCTCTCTCCCATCTCCCAATGCTCGCATCTACCTTGCTGCTAAGACCTGTACTTTAGCAAAGTCTCCTGTGTCTTTTAATGTCTTTCCATTTCTCTCTACAAACAATCCAATCGAAGTTTTTAACATCTTTGCTTAGATGAATTAATTAGTTTGATTATTGGCCTACTTCTTTTTAGCTCATCTACCCTAATGCTCTTACACACCATGGCCAAAGTCTGCGTCCTAAATCACAGGTTTGGTTATTCCTCACATCTGCTGAAGAACAATCAATGGCTCCCCATTGATTAAAAAATTAAGTATAACATTTTCATTTTGGCCTTCTCTACAAAATGGCCTCAACCTCCCTTTTCTGCAACTTCCTTCACCACTCCCTTAGCTATACAGAATAAGAACTTCTCACCATTCCTACCCCACACCATGCATTTTCCTAAGTGATTTTGTGGAGTCCATTTTTCTCTGCCTGGAATCCTTACCAATTAACATCATCCACCAAGACTCATCTTAGTATTTCACCTCTCTTATTTAATTCCATTCAATTCAGCAAACATCTGTTGAGGCCTGGCTCTATTCAATTCATTATGCTAGGCAATGTGAGTCATACAGTGGTGAATGGAGGTGACTTCTGACTTCAGGGGCTGACAATATTTTTGAGAGACATGTTATTGGAAACATATTAAATGCACTGTGATTTTGACACTCTGCCTTAGATACCTAGCTAGAACCCGGCACACAGATTATGCAATGCATGTTTGCTGAATGACTAAATAATTGTTGTATGAGATGCAAACGTAGTGCAATAGTAGAGTATAGGAAGTAAAGATTCATTTTTGAGTGGGAACCCATATGGGAAGGTCTAAAGAAAGAGATTTCCAGCGGAGGGAGGCCCTGCAGTGTAGAAGTTAAGATCGGAGCACAACACAAAGTTAGATTACATGCTTTTGTTCTGAAGTTACTTTGCCTGTTAAAGGAAGCCAGAGTGAAGCAACCTTCTTTCTCCCACCTTGCTTCTTGGCCCAGCCCTCTCTACAGAGTCCTCTATAGCACTCCCAGCCTCCCTGCACTTCCCCCAAACCTTTCTAAGGTCTATCCCAAGAAAACCCAAAATTATTTTGCATGGAAAAACTTATGCATCCTAGGGAAGAAATATTTTACTTTTTATGTATAGCCCTTCAGCTTCCTTTGTCTTGACACTGAGAACCTTGCCTTTCAATTAGGCATTTTGCAAAGCAAAGGAGCAGTTTTCTCCTTTTGCCAGCCTCAAATGGAGAAACCTGATTCCATTTATGATGGGAGCAGAGGCAGGGTTTGGAGCACTGTAATCAGGGTAACATCAAGAGTCAGCAACATGTATTGAACACTTCCTATATGCCAGGCACCATGGAAGCCCTTTACATGCATTATTTCATTTGATCCAGACAGCAGGCTTCTGGTATGTATTATTAAAATCACCATCCTCCTTGTTGTTTTTTAAGATTTTATTTATTTGAGAGAGAACAGAGCAGGGGCAGAGATAGGAATACACACACAAGTGGAGGGAGAGGGAGAAGCAGGCTCCCTACCTGGCGTAGGGCTTGATCCCAGGACTCTGGGATCATGCCCTGAGCTGAACACAGATGCTTAACCAGCTGAGCCACCCAGGCGCCCCTCATCATCCCCCTTGTACCAGTGGTCAAACTGTGTCTTATAGAGGCTTTATAACTTGTCTATAGTTACATACCCAGACATTGGTGGAGACAGAATTTGAACCCAAGTCTTGTGGCTTCATAGCTCTCCTGCTTTGCCAATACATAGATTATCTCATGAGAGTAGGTTACCAGTTGTAGAAGATCTTGGATAGATACTGCAGCACCTCTCATGAGCCATGCTTTCAGCTTTTATAAATGATAAGGGCAGCATTAAAAGCCTCTGCCAAATGGATGGTGAAACACCTTCATCAGCAAGAGAAAATTGGATTCATTTAAGCGATGGAAATGTCAGTAATATAATCTCATATCCCAATCCCCCCACCTCCACCCCCGCACTGCTTCACGCCTTTGAAGGCCTTTACGGTTTTCTAGATGATTGGTCTTTGGTGCCCTGCCTGAAGTCACTGAGCTGAAGAAAAGGGGATTTTTTTTTTTTTGAGAGGAAATTTCCCCTCTGATTAAATTTCTTTTGCTTTTATTCCTCACAGCACTTACTGTATAGAGCGTTTTCAAGGGGTGCCCCAAGGGGTAAGTTAAAAATTTACCAAAAACATTTGAAAGTTTAATTTTAATTTTAATTTTTTTAAACCGAGACACCTGCACCCCAATGTTTATAGCAGCAATGTCCACAATAGCCAAACCATGGAAGGGCCCTCGGTGTCCATCGAAAGATGGATAAAGAAGCTGTGGTCTATGTATACAATGGAATATTACTCAGCCATTAGAAACGACAAATACCCACCATTTGCTTCAACGTGGATGGAACTGGAGGGTATTATGCTGAGTGAAATAAGTCGATTGGAGAAGGACAATCATATGGTTTCACTCATACAGGGAATTTAAAAAATAGTGAAAGGGATTAAAGGGGAAAGGAGAGAAAATGAGTGGGAAAAATCAGAGACGGTGAGAGAACACGAGAGACTCCTAACTCTGGGAAATGAACAAGGGTAGTAGAAGGGGAGGTGGGCGGGGGGATGGGGTGACTGGGTGATGGGCACCGAGGGGGGCACTTGACAGGATGAGCACTGTGTGTTATACTCTATGTTGGCAAATTGAACTCCAATAAAAAGATATACCCAAAAAGTTAATTTTTTTAAAGATTTTATTTAAGAGACAGAAGTAGGAGAGGGAGCACAGAGAGCAGGGAGGGGGAGAAGGGGGAGGAGAGACTAGGGGAAGGGGGAGGGAAAAGCAGATTCCCTGTTGAGCAGGGACTAGATCCCAGGACCCTGAGACCATGACTTGAGCCAAAGGTAGACGCTAAGGTAGACACTTAACCAACTGAGCCACCCGGGCTCCCCTGAAAGTCTAATTTTTAAGCTTTTTCTATATAGTTGCTACATTTTTCATCTTTTGGGATAATACACATTTCATTTTAATCTTTGTCCCTCTAACTGAAGGGGGTGAACATTGACCAAAACAAAAAAGAAAAGATTGATTATTCAAAATTCATAATTTCAAAATAATTTAAATAACATTTTCAAATGATTTGTTATTGTTGTTTGTAACATCTATACTTCTCTAGTCATTAAAGCTTGCATCCTGCACATATCATGCCTTAGGCTCAGTTGAAATAATTTGCTTGAACTGAAATCACTTTTCAGGCAACATAGACCACCAGAGTTTGCTTGAAAAACAATCATTTCACTGAAATATTTAAAATATTGCAAAGGCTTAGTTTAACCAAAAATGCTGTTTCAGCCATCTCTCTTCATAGCACTAAAACTAATGCTACATAAAAAATTCATAATGATGAGCACAATAGATATTTTATCCTAAAGCAGTCATTTCTAGAAATGACTTATGAATGATGTTGTTTGAAAGCCCATCCTACTTACACGTCTGCTCCACAAATCAGTTAAGCTCTGTCTTTAATCTAGAGCTGTTTATGATTTTAAAAAGGAAAAGTTGTAAATGATTTTATGGGTCGCTAAATTGGTATTTTATGCAATTTTTCTCTTTGAAGTAATTCTTAAAATGAGTTTGATTTTAAGGCATTAAATTACTGTTTCCCTGATATATCTATTTACAAGCCATGGGAAAAAACCGTACTCTCATTTCTATTACTTCTCTTTCAAACTCTTCTGTCAGTGGGCAGAGGCAGAAGGACTCGGAAAGCAGATAACAGAACATAAGTCTGGGAAAGCAGGGTGAAGGGGTGGGTTGTTATCTCTGTAGATCTCTGAAAGGGGTATAACTTGAAATTTCATGGGTCAGAAACTTTAGCTTGAGTGAATACTGTATACCCGACATTTTCACAGATACCTCACATTACTCCTGTGAGGCAAGAATCCTTAATCATATTTTACAGACAAAAACAAATTTCCAAAGTGGCAAGCAACTGGTCCAAGCTCACGTAGCCAGTTGATAAGGCTGGAATCTTTCCCAGTCACTTGTGGAGGACACCTGTTGGTAGCTCCTGCAGGTGGAGGAGCGCTATCCAGTTAAAAGCAGCTAAGATCAGAGAAGAATCTGAGATCTGTCTCCCTTGACCAGTTGACCCTTGCTGATGACAGCTCTCTAAATTCACGATGTGCATTGTCCCCAGGCATTGCATATCCAAACTATTGAAAGATTACTTTGGCTTTCTTGTCTATTCCTTTACTACCTATTCATTTCAAATACTAATTAATCAGCCACTATGGACCTAAGAACTAAAAAAACCCTCAAAACCTTTTTAGTTCCAGGTAGGGGCAACAAACAAAACAGACAATCTGCCATCTTGGAACTTACTAAGAAACAGGTAAAAAACACTTAAGCTATTTTCATGGGCTGAATTTTGTTCCCCCCAACCCAAATTTACACATTAATGTCTGACCCCTGACTATATTTGGGGATGGAGTTTTAAAGAGGTATTTAAGGTAAAATGAGGGCATTGGCTTGAACCCTATTCCAGTATGACTGGTGTCTTCATACAAAGGGGAGGTGAGGACAAAGACACCTACAAAGGGAAGAAGACCCAGTGAAGATACAGAGAGACAGCCATTTAAAGCCAAGGAGGGAGACCTCAGGGGAAACCAATCCTGCCGACACCTTGATCTTTTACTTCCAGCCTCCATGGCTGTGAGAAAATAAATTCTGCTGTTGAGCCATCTAGTCTGTGGTATTTGTTATGACAGCTCCAGTAAACTGATAAGAGTTATACAGTATAATAGTGGCAAGACAAGGCAGAGAGAGAGACAGATTGCAATTTCTAAATAAGGTGATCAAGGAAGACCATATTTGTGTCAAGATTTGAGGAAAGGGAGCCAGGGAGCCAGGCAGATGTCTCAGAGAAATAAGCCCTTCAGAAGCCCTGGTAGCAGTGTTCCCATTATTTTGGAGGAACCCTAAAAAAGCCAAGTGCTAAAGAATGACAGGAGAGTAGACAAGGGACAACAGGGACAGGATTCTGGAGGGCCTTGTGGACCACGGATAAGATACTGGCTTCTTTCCCAGTGAATCAAGAAACCATTGAGCAAGAGTTTCATGGTCTGATGTGTGTTTGTCTGGATCGATCTGGCTGTTGTGTTGAGAATAGATTATGGGGGAGTTGACATAGCAGTTAAGAGGTTGCTGAAATAACCAGAGAGGGTGGTGCCTTGGACCAGGGCTGGTGTCAAGAGTGCCAACTTTGCCCCACATCCTCATATCCTCTATAGATAAAAAAGTAAATAAATAAAAACTAAAAACCCCTCAAGCACATATAGAAAGGACAATTAGGTTATTTGGTTCTAACACATGCTTTTTTTCATGCATGGCTATCTGCATTGCATTATAGTTATTGTACTTCCATAAGATGATATGTGACTATAGCTAGACCACTAGCCACTTGAAAGCAGAACTTTCTTATTCATGTTCCTATCACCTCATAGCATGGAACAATGCTGTCCATTCAGAGGCTTGGAAAACTTTTGTTTATTCAGCTAATTCAAGATTAGCAGTAAATCTTTTTTTTTCTGGAACACATTACTTGTGTTGATATAAAAATATGCTTGGAAAACTTGCCCCCCAGGAATTTGTATTCTGAGGGGGGGTGGGGAACGAGAAAGAAAGATTAGAAAGAGGAGGAGGAAGGAGGGAAAGGAAATTATGTAGGTTTTTCCTTCCTTTTTTTTCTCTTCCCTCTTCCTTATCATTGCTTTGGGTTTCTAGGATACCTGCTATAAACACTGACATATTTCCTTAGAAAAATACATTTTCATCAAAAGTTTTTTTCAGACATTTGTGCTTTCTAAATATCTTTGAAATGCCATACAGCCCTTTAAAAAATCAAAAGGAAGACGGGGAGAGAGGAAGGGAGGAAATAAAGTTAAGAAGAAGGGAGAATGGGCCTTCCCTACAGGTTAGGTAACTTGCTAGATATATCCCATTAGTTAATCTACGTATTTGTAAGCGGGGCATTTCTATCCATATTTACACCCAAGAAAAACTCTGGTATGAAGAAATGTAACCATATACCTAAAGTTATGCATTTGTTAAGTTTCAGAATTAGGCAGGCCTACTCTCTGCATTCTTTTTAAAAATAAGCCAGAGTGATGAGACCTGTCAAAAACAAAAAAGTTACATTTTGTTTTCACTGTAATTGTTATTGTTAATACCGGGTTTTACCTTTCAGTCCTCAATTTTGACCAGTGTAATGGCCAAATTTAAAACGGGAGGCACAAATATATACAGATATCTGTTGCATTTCTGTAACAAATTATCAAAGAGAAATTAAGAAAAAATTCCATTTATAATTGATGGGTTGGTTGGCTACTTGACCAGGCAAACCTTAGTATTTTATTCTAAGATATTAAACTTCCAGGGATGAAGACGTGGACATCTTTGGGGGACATTTTTCAACCACCACATCAGGAAATGCAGATTAACCCAATTTAGGATCTGTAACCCGAATCCTCCCCTTCAAAATCTGGCTTTAGATTCCACATCTCGCGTTACGATATGCTTTGTCCCACTGCCACACTGGCCAAATTTATCAGAAATTCAACAATTAATAGTTAAGCAGTGCCTACTACATGCCAGTCACCATATTAAGCTCCAAGGATTCCAGATTTTGCATGGTATGCCTAGAACCTGCTCTCCCATCATGCATGGGAAGCAGAGGAAAAAGGAATAATAATCAATGCAAATAAGTATTTATGTAAAAGAATATTTACAGTATCATTGCAATAGTGAAAATTTGAAAACGACCTGAATTTCCACCAAGAGGGAAATATTTAATTTATACAATATATTAAAGTGATAGAATATTATGTAGTCCATTAGGATAACATCTTTTGAGAATAGTATCTTTCCACATGTTCAATTACTTTAAAATTCCTATAATATGAAATTAAGATAATATAATATTAATGTATATATATGGATATACATAACACATATGTATTCTCAATTTTATTTGAAACATGAATGAAATAAATGTAAAAATAAAAATATTTACAGTGGGTATCTCCAGGGGAGGTACTTACTTAGTACTGGGTGCTAATTGGCACTTCTTAAATATTTCCCAGTCCATAGTGGGCATTGGGATAATATTGTTGATTAATAACTCTCCAGGAATACAAGACAACTGATTTCAGGTCTGTGAATGACAACATACCTCTGCCTTGCAGGAGAGTGCTGTGGGTAATAAAAAGTTTGAGAATTCTTCAAATTAGGAAAATTTTCCCTTTTACAGGGACTTTCCATCGTTCACCTTGTGTTGCATAAGCTTCTTTTGGAACATAAAAAGTGGTTATATGTGCCAGTCTCAACATCCCTAATCTGGATTGTGCCCAGAAAATATATTAACTTCTTAATCTTCATCAGTGAAATAAAGGTGGTGGTGACAGAGGAGATGATGTATGTAGAAGAGGCTGGAAGTTTTATTTATTGGCATACAGAATAAGTTGCTGTTTATATGGTAATTGGAGCAACCGTGGAAAATTTGCTCCCTCCCCAATTCTTCTTTCCTTCCTGAACAGTCTGAAATGCCACATTAGAGGGTAATTTGCTCAGCTTAAGGCATCATTAAAATGTAAATACACAAGCAAAGAAACTAAGCCATTCTTAGTTATAATTACTTTATCGGGTCCTTTTCAAGGATTCCAGCATCTAAGCGTGGGCCTTGCTCTATGGGAGAGTGAATGCAGTAGCATGTCATGCTCAACTTGAGAAGCTAATGGGTAGGCAGGTGGTGCAGGAGAAATACACAGAATCATCGAGAACTCAGGCGAGCTTGGCATAGTGGAAAGGGCACTAAACTAGGAGTCTGAACCTGAATTCAAGCCCTATCTTAATCACTAATAGTTATGCAGAGTCTACTTGGAGAGGAGGTACAGCACTGCCACCTGTGCAGTCCCATCTTATGAAAGCAAACTCCTGCCACCCTGATCACAGGTGAAGGGCCCAAGGACAGCTGATCTACAAGCCAGGTGGCAGTCTCCAAGAAGGGCTAGCACAAGAATTTTGTCCACAAAGAATAACCATGAGACTAAATGAAACAATCAGTCCCTCTCTCTTAGGGAGTTTGAAGGCTACACAGGAAAGAGAGTTAGCAACGGGCACAAGCTGAATAATCCACAGAGAAAACCAACCAGCAGAAACCACAATCAGGAGCGGCCAAGAGTCAGCATAAGTCATAAAGAAGACAGATGAGGTTTTTCTCAAGTCATTGTCCTGAGATAGCAGAAGCAACTGGAATAATAGAACCAGAGATTGAGAAGAATGGGGATATTACAAGGTATTACCCTTAAGTAGGAACTAGGACTTCTTGATGCTGAGGACATGGCCAGATGGTCTAGATGTGGTGCTCATTCAACTCCTGCAGAACCTAAAGAATGTTCCAGCATTGGGAAGCTTGGCTGTATGGCTGTTGGGATTGAGTCTTACCTTTTCAACTTTCCCACATAGCCCCAGGGCTTCCTACCACGCATTCCTCTTCAAACACACACACAGACACACACACACACACACACACACACACACTCATACACACTCATGTGTATACCCCATTGTTTAAGGAACCAGTAAGTGCTTGTGTTGCTTTCAACTCCAGAGCCTTGTTAACTTCAGATAAATTTCTCTGAGACTTTTTTTTCTAAAATGAAGGTGGATTTCACCAGTTAGTCTCTAAGATCCTGTCCAGATCTTGCCTTTACAGTTTCATGAATCTAACAAAGGTGTGAGGAGATGAGGATCAGACCATGTTTTTTATTCTAGTGCCTTCCCCTACATATAGGGAGATAGGTCCTAAGAATTTACCCCATTCCTTGCTATGACAATCCAGTGAATATTATGGGTTACCCTAATAAGAATTAAGACAGCAAGAAAGAGACAGAGTTGTGTGAATGTGTGTGTGAGGGGCGGGCAGGTGATGAGAGGGTGGGGAGATAGGGAAGTAGAAATTCGATAGGGAGACAGACTGAGCAGGAAAGTGGGCTAAACCAATCAGAACTGAATCAGAAAGGCCTGAGGTTTGCTGCTTTCAAACTATTCCTAATCATGTTATTTGAGTGTGTGTAATGGGTCTGGTGCCTTTACTCCAAATGATGTTGACACATGTCTGCTCAAATAAATTAATGCTTCCATCTCCAATGACTCATTTGGTGGGAGTGACAAGCATTGATGCTGACTGGAATACAGAGGAGGAGAGGGCACAGCAGTGGGGAAAAAGGAAGGCAGAGACATTGCACAATTAATTAAACCTTCCCCGCACCACAGGATAATATCCAAGTTCCCAGCTATGTGCCTGATTGGCCCTGCCTCATCTCTCCCTATCTTTCCAATCCCACTGCACATCTTATGAGCCAACCATATTAAGTTTTTTAGGGGTTTAATTATATTTCATGCTATTTCTTGCCTTTGTATGTCTTATCCTCTCTATGGGATAGAGAAGCTACCTTCTCCCTTACCTCCCTGCAAGACATGAATCAAAATTCATATCCCCCTACTAGAATATAAACCCTGGTAAGGCATAGCCCTTGCTGTTTTGTTCATGACTAAATGTCCAATGGCTAGACCAGTGTCAATGTTGGATAGATGGATGGATGGATGGATGGATGGATGGACAGATGGGGAAGATTACTCATACAGCTTTCCCTTAATCCTACAAGTCCTTTTGGGTGCAAGTGTCTTTTTTCCTAATATCCTTCCAGCACTTTGCATGTATCCTTATTAGGTCTTATTCCCAAGAGACTAAAATCTCCTAAAGGAAAAGTATATGTGCAGTAGAAGTGCAGAATGAAGGGATTCGAGGGGCACAAGAATGTATTTACAACCACAATTTCCCATCTCAGAAGGCTGGATTCTGTTCAGTTTAGATCACCTTCAGTGCTATTGAGCTCTTGAACATCCAGTGGGTCTGAAAGAGTGGGCCGTTGGGACCTTTTCTCGGAAAGCAAAGAGAAGAATTTCAAGGGGGCTCTGGGAGTCTGTGCTGAGACATGGAAAGTCACTGTCAGTGATAGGTTGAACAACCTTATAGATTTGAAAATATTTGCCTTCCTGCAATATACAAGCTCCCTCTGGATCCCTAGGTCTTTAGTGAGTCCTATATTCCTGCCTAGAGTGAATGGTTAAGCAAGAAGAGACTCAGAATTTTTCCAGGTGATTCATCAACCAGAGAAAAACCAGAGAAAAACAGGAGCTTGGATCAGAACACGCTGTACCCCTCCTGGGAATAAAGGTATCTTAGAGTGGGCTTTGAACTATTGGGCATGGAATGGGGTTCTAGCCAATCAAGTCTAGATGTTTGAGGGCAGGGAAGTACTAAGGGAAGTCATGACTAACAGAAGCCTCATTTGTTGGGGGAGGGAGAGGGGGGTGCTGAGGATAGAGGAAAGGAAAAGATGTAAATATTTGTATCTTATTTTAAGAACTGAGTTCTTTTTTTATAGTCAGATCTTTATTTAAAAATCTCATCTGCCAATGTGGTGTCTTCCACCAACTCGGGGAGCAGAAACCTTTTGCTTCAGTGCTGCCTTTGTGGGAGCCGTGTGGGAGCCATTGCTGTCTTTTTCAGGTGGTTTCTTAGCCTCTTTTGCTTCCTTGCCAGCCCGATTAGCTTGTTCTCGGTGAGCTTCTGTGATTCCTCTTGGCCACTATATAGCAAGAGATGCACTCAGATGGCCCTCTGGCATCTGAGTGTTTCATGGGTTCCTTTCTCTTGAATTTTTCAGGCTATCCCTTTCTGTGTTTTTTTTTCTGTAGAAGGCAGTCCAGTTTGCCTGTCAGTGATTCCTCCTGGAAAGGATTGCCAAGTTTTGATTTGCCTTAAGAAATTGGAAACCTCCCAGTCAATCCTGGTAGAGCCTCCCATGTCCAGGGTAGATTCTATTCCCAGGTAGATCTTGACCTCTAATTCACTTCCTCCTAGATGTCAGACATTCACCCAAAGGCATCTGCATTGCCAAAAGATAACTTTCTAATGCTGGAAGACCTCTAAATGGAAGAATTCTATGTCTGGGAGAAGGGAGAGAAAGTTTTATGTGCAGGAATTTTAAGATTCTCTTCCTTTTCTCTGGATTCATGGAGCTGCTACTAGAGTCGGGAATAATTAGAGAGATCCAACCTTACACTTTGTGCCCTTTCCCACTGTAAGTCCTCCTGCCCAGTAGAGAGCTCTTAGAAGGACTTAGTAACTAACTGCATGTTCAAAGTGCACCTATTCTCCACCATCTCTCCCCACCTTCCCTTCCCCACACTCATGGCCCTAATTTAGGACCCCAGTGTCTCCCATCTTATTCTCAGGTTGCTATAATAACTGCCCAACTGGACTAGCAATTTATCTCCTTTCAATTGATTTCCACCCTACCACCAGTTAATCTTAAATTGCCGTTTTGAATCTGCTTTCACCTGTGTGCCCTATTATCTGAAGAATTAAGAATAGACTGCACTCACCACATTTCCTGGGCTTGTTCTTCAAGTCTCTACTACCTTGGGCAGACTTTAGCCCTTTCTGTTCTCTAAACAGTGTTTTTTTTACACTTTCCTACTGTTAGAATTAATTGCTTATGTGTCTGCATTCACGAAAGATGGTTATTCCCCCCAGGACAGAACCATGCCTTAGTCCTCTGCAGTTTTATGGCTGATCCACTGCATGCATTCCATGACTACTTGTTGAGTGAAGAGTGGACATGAAATAAATATTTTTTAAGTAGTTTGAAAGCTACAGTGTTCAAAGCTCCCTACAATTTGGAGTGAAACAATTGTGATATAGTGGAAAAATCAAGATTTGGGAATAGAGGAACTCAAATTTCAATCTGATCTTTGTGACTAAGTAGCTATGTTGTGCAAGTTCCATACACTCAGATACTTTGATTTGGTTGTATAAGGATGGGATACAAGCCATCTATTTTCAAATCCTGGCTTGACCACTTGCCAGCTACAAGATTTTACACAAGTTATTCCATCTCCTTGCACTTCACTTTTTTCATCTACAAATGAGAAAATGGTGGTGCCTACCTCACAAAGTGGTTTGAGAAGATTAAATAAGATGATACATGTAATACACTTTGGACAGTGCCTGTAAAAGCAAAATAGCATTAGCTCTTCTTACTACAATAACCAAGCACACCCTATACGTTTAAGCCTCTTATCTTTGTTTATGCTATTCCCTCCTTACTATTTCTATAGAAATCCTACACATTTCCCAAGCCAGAATTTTTAGCTAGCTTATTTTTTATTTAACATTTATTTAGTGTTTATGAGAAGCACCATAACAACCACTCTCAAACTTGGATGATCATAGAAATCATTTGTGGCACTTGTAGAAAACACAGTCACAAAACTTCTGAATCTGTAGAAGTGCATTTTTTAAAGATTTTATTTATTTATTCATGAGAGACAGAGGCAGAGACATAGAGAGAGAAGCAGGCTCCATGCAGAGAGCTGGATGTGGGACTCAATCCCAGGACTCCAGGATCACGCCCTGAGCCAAAGGCAGACGCCCAACCGCTGAGCCACCCAGGCGTCCCTAGATGTGCATTTTTAATGATGTACCAGGTGGCTCTTCTGATGAGCAGATTTAAAAGGCTTTGTCATATAGCATACCTTGCAAATACTCTGGCTTTTAAGTCAGACCCATCTGCTTCTTGAACCTCTCTCTTTACCAAACTCCAAGATCTCAGTAAGTTTATCAACTTAGACTCTAAGTTTCAGCTTAAAGCCTTATCCAGTTTGTAAACTAGGAATGATCATTATACATAATTAATAAGATTGTAGCAAAGATGAAATGTGATATTATGTAATGCATTTACTTCAGTGCCTGGCAGAGTAAATGCTCAATTAATGTAAGGCTATATCAAGTGCCTACTGTGCGCTAATTCTTGGCACGCTACCTCTACCCTTCCTGCCAAGGTATCATTATCTTCATTTTGCAGATAATACTAAGCCACATATATACTGAATGCTATTATGAGAAAACAGGTTCATAAAATTTGGCTACCTTATCCAAGATCATAAAGCCAGCCACTGTCAGAGCCAGGATATCAATTTAAACATTTGCTGCTTCAAGCCTACCATCTTGACACCGTGCCACACTGAGACACACACACGATCTTTTCTTCTTTAAACTGCTAAGCATTCCTTTTGTATCTCTCATGATATTACTGTGTTTCTGTCGAGTTTTCAACTTATTTCTCTCATGTTTTGTTGCCTCTATAGATCATTGGTTCTCAACTGGGGCTAATTTCCCCCCTGAGGACATTTGATAATGTCTGGAGATAATTTTGATTGTTACAATTTGGGAGTAGGGAGAAACAGTGCTACTAGTAGATAGGGGCCAGTGATGTTACTAAACACCATACAATGCACAGAAGACACCTTCACAAGAATCATCCAGTTCAAAATGTCACTAATGCCTAGATAGGGGCAGCTGTAGACTATAAGTTCCCTAAGAACAGGCACTAGGAACCACCCGTGTTATATCCTCTGCAGCAGTCCTTCTCAACATTCTGCATTCCAAAACTACTTGGGGAGCTGCCTAAATCCTCCCAAAGTCTGACTACATGGGTCTGGATGGCCTGGGCATCAACATTTTTTAAGGCTCCTGACTTGATGGAAATTTTCCAAAATTGGGTTGTGACAATGTTCACACAATTCTGCAAATGTCCTATAAACCATTGAATCATATCCTTAAAATGGGTAAATTCTATGAGCATGTAAGTTAAACCTCAACAAAACTGGTTTTAAAAAGGAATCTAAAATCTCTCCAGGTCTTCTTATATTCCCTCCATGAGTGAGAACTGCTATTCTTAAGCCTTTATATAATGCTTTGTTCATAGTAGCCACTCAGCAAATATTAATAGTGTAAACTGAAATATAACTAAATTGATATAAATGTGTAGAACAAATGGCCTCTATATTAAAGCCAGAATATAATTACTTTAAGCTCTTTTGAGGGTTATAAGCTCTTCATAGAAATTTGTATTACATAAAGAGGTGTAAAGACCTTTGACTAGAGAGTCTTGGCAATTGGACGCCCTGGAGCTGGCTGAGTGACCGCCTTCCTGGGAACCACTATGGCATGGAAATTGAAAAGGCACCCCATATGTATTCCCATCAAGCAGGGCATCCGGCTTTCTGCACCCAGAAAAATAGGGAGCATCTTGAGGATTCACCAGGAAAATTCACTGGGAAAATAGAGAGCTATGAAATAATCCATATGGCTTAAAGATTTTTTTAAGATGTATTTATTTATTTGAGAGAGAGGGTGCATGCATGCAAACGGGTAGAGAAAGGAGCAGAAGGAGAGAGACTCTCAAGCAAACCCCACCACCACCATACTGAGCACAGAACCCAAAGAGGGCTTGCTCTCGTTACTCTGAAAAGTTTAAACTGCTTCTTTAAATTTGCAGTTCAATCATGATCTGAGCCACCCAGGCACTCCTGGCTTAAAGATTTTGTAAGAAATTTAGCTATCACTACCCTCTCTTACCAATTAAACTCTATTTTTCTGATTGGGAGCAGTAGGATGAAACTGACCTATTTTAGTGGTTTGGTATGTCATCATTGGCCCATGGGAAATTAGGAGTTTAAATGAACTAGAAAAAGAGAACCCTTTTGGCTCTGAGTGTTGTCTTATTATGTGGAGAAAAGAGTGATTATCTACTTTAGATTTATCATAGAAGAAATAAATTGTCCACCTCCCTTTGTGGCAGCAGAATAAGGAGAAGTTGGGGTCATTGGAGAGGAGAAAAGAGAAACCAATTGGAAAAGGCCTCTGGTTGCCTGAGGTTGGTGCTATAAGAAGTAAAGTGACTCTAGGTACACACAGAAATACTTGGCACTTCCCTCTGCATTGAGTGTCACTGTCTGTCCAAGAGTGACATTTTCTTTCACTTTCTGATAATGAGCTTTTCCTGCACACCCATCCAGATAGTTTGCACCTGACCAAGATGTTTTCCTGGAGGCCTCTGGGAAGGCTGGGAGCATCCTCATCATGATGTCCACAAGTGTTTAATAAGTACCAGGTCTGCTAAGCACAGGAGAGGGGAAATGGAGAGAGGAAGCAGGGGGTAAGGTGAAAAGAAGGGAAAGAAAGTTCATGCCAAGTTCTTCCTGGTGAGTTAAGACTTACATCATGAAATGAAATTACAATCAAGATAGAAAAGGGACGCCTGGGTGGCTCAGCAGTCGAGCATCTGCCTTTGACTCAGGGCGTCTGCCTTCAGCTTGTGGCGTCCCACACTGAGCTCCTTGCAGGGAGCTTGCTTCTCTCTCTGCCTATGTTTCTGTCTGTCTGTCTGTCTCTTTCTCTCTCTGTGTCTCTCAGGAATAAATTATATGTATGGTAATATATAATTTATATAATAATATATATATATATATGGAAGTTACTGAGTTGCACCTATATGCGTTGGGGAAAGATGGACAGGGACAAGAGTAGTCAAGGCACATGAGGAGAAAATAATATGTCAATCTTGATTCGAGCATCTGCTCTGATTTTTTTCATTCTCATGATAACTTGAAAGTTAGATATTCCCCCCACACCCCTGCCATTTTGCTCAGGAAATCACAGCACAGTGAAATTTAAAACCTCATGACCAAATGGGGTGCCTGGGTGTCTCAGTCTATTAAGCATCTGACTCTTGATTGTAGCTCAGATCATAATCTCAGGGTTGTGAGATTGAGCCCATGTTGGGCACTGCACTGGGCATGAAGCCTGGCTGAGATTCTTTCTCTCTCCCTCTTACTCTCTCTCTCCCTCTCTAAAATAAACAACAACAAAAACACCTCAAAATATTAAAACTATGTCCAAGTTCATGCAGCCAATAAGAAGTTGAATCTAGATTTGAACCCAAGTTTGTCTGTATCCAATGCCCTTGCTTGTTCCACATACTTTTGGACTTGAAATGAAATTTGAAGAGTGATTATGAATTAGATGGGTGGCAATAATCAAGTAGGAGAACTCCCAGATCTAGTTCAGTAAAAGTGAGTTTAGTTTAGACTGGTGTTTTATGAAGGAAAATCCTCAATTTTTTTGGTGTGGGAATTGCTATGCAGAAACAAGGCAAGAAGAGTGAAAGTATCCCAGCGGCCTTCTCCCTTGGAAACACTCCTGATGAGCTAGTGCCACAGAATTTTGTGGAGACAGTTCAACCCAGTGCTGGAAAGTTCCAAAAGCCTCCCATGATTTTATGAGCAGATGGCACCATTTGGACCATATTTCCAGACTTACAGATTTTGTCCAGGAATTTGTTGTTTTCATTTTCTGTGTATACACCTTGACCACTTGCCTTGCTAAAATATTTTCTTTTTAAACTCTATCCTCCCAGTTGATCTCTGTCTGACTCAGCTACTGGCCAATTTAAATGAATGAATAGTCATTTTTATAATAGTAATTCATGCTTAATTCTTACAAAGGTAATCCCAACTATAATTTTTGCAGGAATCTGCAAAGTCTATCTTGAATATTTACCTCCTTCATTCTGCTGCTATACCCGTGAGGTAGTCAGAAAGTGACAGAGAAGTAGCAAAGGCCATAGCACTCTAGTTACTTACACACACATTATCTCATTTTGTCATAAAAAATATTATGGGGGACACCTGGGTGGTTCAGTCGGTTAAGCATCTGCCTTTGGCTTAGGTCAGAGTCCTGGGGTCCTGGGATAAAGCCTGGCATTGAACTCCCTGCTCAGTGGGAAGCCTGTTTCTCCCTCTCCCTCTGCTCCTCCCCACTTGTGTTCTCACACTCTCAAATAAATAAAAAAAAAATCTTTAAAAAAAAGTATTATGGGACTCATAGGCACACAGAATTGCACTAATGGGACCAATCATACTCCTTATTTTGGGGCGTATTATTGACAGTACTACCTGCATAGACTTTTTTTTAAAAGATTTTATTTATTTATTTATTCATGAAAGACACACAGAGAGAAAGGCAGAGACCCAGGCAGAGGGAGAAGCAGGCTCCAGGCAAGGAGCCTGATGTGAGACTGGATCCTGAGACCACGGGATCACACCCTGAGCCAGGGGCAGGTGCTCAACCGCTGAGCCACCCAGGTGTCCCATCTTTTTTTTTTTTTTTCTGGTGCCCTTTCATAGTCCATTTTTTGTTTAATTTTAATTCATTTTTTTTGTCATCTTCACCTCCCTTACCCCCATGCCATTTGCCATCTGATCTCCTATCCTGCATGCCCATGCTCCTATATTTCAGGTATATTATTCCATCATCCATATCTTTATTCACAAATTTATGTAACAATGAAAAATACAGAATTATATTTTATGTTCTATTATGCCAAGCATTGCATTTTGCTTTTCATTTTTTAAAAGATTGAGTGAGACAGAGAGCATGAGCAGGGGCAGAGGGAGAAGCAGCGTCCCCTACTGAGCTGGAAGCCTGACTCAGTACTCCATCCCAGGACCCTGAGGCACCCTTATACTTCTCATTCTTGAACAAAAACCTTTTATTCTAATATTAAAAATAAATAAATAAATTGTCCCCTTTGTGGTTTTGGATTTTTAATTTAAAAAATCATTACTACTTCCACTCCTAGGATGATAGCATGAGAAGCTCTGTGGACTCACTCCACAGGGGACAGCTATAATTTGGTGAAAAGTTATATAAAAAAACAAGCACTCAGAGTTTCTGAAAGTTGTCTTAATGGCATACAACAAATGAAGAAATACTTATTCAAGAAAATCTGCTAAATCTCAGTAATTTCAGTAGTTACATCAAGGATCTGTGGCACTTGCACCAACATTGCTCCTTTCTTCTCTCATCTGTACCTCGGTGCCATGACAGAAGCCCCAATCCAAATGGGTGTGGCCAAAAAAACAAGGCTCCCTTTCCTCCTTGCTTCCAAACAAGGAATATGGTAGTATACCAGAAGGAACAAAGCAGCGTTTCTCATCCCCTTCCAGCTCTAAATTGCTGAAGTTAAATTCCTGGTGAGTGTGATCAAAAGATAGGGGACTCCCTTCTTCCATCCATCTCACACTTACGGGGCCACAGGCTTAGCCCCAGATGTGACAGGTGGAAAACATTGCGGCCCTGGACACCCTTGCCCTAGCTCATTCATAGGGCAGAGATTCTATGGTAGGAGAGGCAAAATAAAATGACCAGAAGCTATTACCCTCATCCAGTACTCTGTTTGTTGTTTGTTTGTTTGTTTTTTAGTTCCTGCTTGTTAAGCTGCAGTATTACTACAGAAGAAATGAACCACTGTTTCCACATCCAGAGCAGAAACTCAGAGATTTTGACCAGGGAGAGAGGCAGTCCATAAGAACAGAAAGTTCCAAAGCTATTCCCAGAGGAACTAACTTTATTTGAAACAGAATATGGGGAAGTTCAAGCCTAAAGTCACTCTTAAAAACATTGGAGGTTTGAGGACAGCAATTAAGAGGAGGCCGGTGGTTCCATTAGAGTAACAAGTTAAACCATCGATCAGCTAGTTTATCAAAAAGAACCACGAAAACACATAGCTGAGGAGAGCCCTTCAGGGGTCAAAACAAACCTCAAAGACTTGCCTCAAAAACTACCTCTGTAAAGGACTCAAGTTTAGTTGGATCTGAGGGAAAGCAAGTTGACAATCAGGGCATTGTCTAAGCAATAGAGCAATCAGCCAGCAATCAGAGGAGCAGGAAAGCTGGATGTGAAACCCCCAAAGGCAGTCAGCTTAACGGGGTCAAAGCCAGTCCTAACGAAATCACTTACCATCCCAGTGGGATAATTCCATTTATAATAGTTATCAATAAAATAAACAAAAATTCTTAGGAAAAGACTTAACCAAGTTTTTGTGTACACTGAAAGTTACAAAACATTACAGAACGAAGTCAAAGACCTAAATAAATCTTCATGGATTGGAAGACTTAATATTAAGATAGCAATACTTCCCAGTATTCTGATCTTTAGATGCAGGGTGACCCTTATAAGAATTTCAACTGTCTTTTTTGCAGAAATGGACAAGCTGGCCTTAAAATTCACATGGAAATGTAAGGGACCCAGAATAGCCAAAATAGTCTTTAAAAGGAGACTTGGAGCGCTTGGGTGGCTCAGCCAGTTAAGTGTCCAACTCTTGGTTTAGGCTCAGGCCATGAGATTGAGCCCCTGAGTAGGGCTCCATGCTCAGTGGCGAGCCTGCCTAAGATCCTCTCTCTTCATCTCCCTCTGCCCCTCCTCCCCACTTCTCTCCCTCAAAAGAGAAAGAGAAAGAGAGAGAAGAAAACTTCTAAAGTAGCGCAAAGGCACAGAGAAAATACATTTGCAAACCATTCATCTGATGAGTCTAGTATCCAGAATAATAAAGAACACATAATTTAAGAACAAAAGGAGAGACAACCCAATTTACACATGGGCAAACAATTTGAATAGACAGTTCTCCAAAGAGATACAAATGGCCAATAAAAATATGTGAGCACAGATGCAATCTTAAATTTTCTAACAGTGTCATTAAAAAAGGTAAAAAGAAACTAGTGAGATTCATTTCAATAATATATTTCATTTAACTGAATATGTCGAAAATATCAATATTTTGACATGTTACTAACATAATAAAAATTATGAGTTAGCTTACTTTTTTTTATGAAGCCTTCAAAATTTGAATAACCACAATACAAATACTCAGCAGCCACATGTGGCCAGAGGCTGCTGCATTAGACCACATAGTTAGTTCCAATGCAACCTGTGCTCACCCTTGTCATAACTTACCACACAGAACTGTTACTCTGCTTTACTAGACCATCCTTCCTTAGACTATAAGTCCCTTGAAGGCAGAGATGTTCACCACTGTTATATCCTTGGCATTTGGAATAGGGTTTATATGTTTGCTGAGTGTATTTGATTAGAAGGTAAGTATCCCAACCTTATTCTACTTGAGATTTTCACCACTGTAGTCCTTCTGCCTCCTCAGGATACTCAGAAAAATGAGGATTTGAGAGCCCTTCACTGGAGAAGTGCCGTGTGCGCCTTCTCTGGCTAACAGTAATATTAACCATTACTACTCACAGTCATGTTCAGGTTTTCATTGTTATTTGACACAAAATCCCTGTGAGATCGGTAGAATGTGTCTCATTCTTGACTCAAAGATGTCAGGTTACCTGGTCAGTACCCAGTGGTGTGCTGATAAATATCTGCCAACAAGCTCTCTAGGGAGAGAGTGGATAAGAAAGTCCTGAGTGATGGCATTTGCCAATTTCCATGGTGTAAATAATCCCACCATAGCAAGCTTCAAGCCACCAACATGATGTCCCTGAACATAAAGTAGATGAGAAATGCATGCCATTGATCCTGGCTCCAGTGTGAGCCAACTCCAACACCTCACTAAATAAGAAAGAGGATCTGGAAAGGATGTAGCAGCTGATCTTTTTTAGTGCCTATTAAGTACTGGGTAATCTACAAGGTATTTCACCAACATTATCCTACTTAATCATGGTAATAAACATTTGACGTAGATATTCATTATCCCCATCTCAAAGCTGTAGAAAATACGACTTAGGTTAGGTAACATGTCCAAGGTTGTTTGCTAATATATGGCATGATATCTTGGCTAAACCAATGGTACAACCCCCCTCCTTCTTCTTTACTTTTCACCACTCCCCTTACATATTTGGGTTCTCCATTCTTGGCCTTTGTAAAAGTCTTATTTTTACCTGGACTTCGATTCTATGTTAGCTCCCTCAAGGCTCTGCCTAACACCTGTTTGTCTCACAAGATTCTGATAACTGCAATTCTTGCTAGAAAACTTTATGTGTTCTTCTAAAATATCTTAAGTTTGGAGCACCTGGGTGACTCAGTTAGTTGAGCATCTGCCTTTGGCTCAGGTCATGATCCCAGGATCCTGTGATGGAACCCCGCATTGGGCTCCCTGCTCAGCAGGGTGTCTGCTTCTCCCTCTCCCTCTGCCCTTCCTCCCTGCTTGTGCTCTTTCTCTCTGTCAAAGAAATAAATAAAATCTTTCTAAAAATAAAGTATTTTAGGGTTTCCACAGAACACAAAGCTCACAGACACTGGAGTGAGGAGCTCTCAAGATGGCAAATAGAAGTGCTTGTGTGGCCACTGTGGCTCTAGAACATCCTTCTGCAGGCTTGAGTCCATGGCTAGGGTCTGTATGAGCATAGGACTTGGGGCATAAGACATCACCACCAATGTGCTTGGGATGGGAGGAGAAACCCACCAGGATGAGGCAAGTTTACATTTCGTTTTTAATTCGAATCCAATGACCTCAGCTACAGCCGAGGGTAAGTTTATAAGAGAAATGTTTCAGGAGAAAAGCAAAACTAAACAAAACTGATGAGTAAGGGAGGCAAGGGACTATTTTTGAAACAAAATTTCATCTTTAAAATCTATCTACCAGTAACTGGTAGGTAATAGTTTCTCAATAGCATGTAAAAGAACAACTGGCTACTTTCTTCCACCTGAACATGCAAGGGAAGTTATCAAACTATCTTCTCTCTCCCCAGACCATCAGAAACCGTATCAACTAGTAGTTATGGAGTGGCATGATGAAGCATTTGGTTCACATACACATCTCTGATTCTCGTGACAACCCTAGAATGTTTGCATGATGATCCCCATTTTAATCTTGGAGGTAACACTCAGACATTTAAGTAACTTACAGAAAGTCGCTCCTCTGGGACTTGAATCTGAGCCTGCCTAACCTCCAAACACTCAGACCAAAGCTCTGTTACTCAGCAGCCTCTCTTGGGCTCCTTTTCTGCTTTTTATTTCCATTGTTCCATGTTTCTTTCCTTGGTTGGTCGATTTGATGCCAATCTCAATCTGAAAGCTGGATGAGTAGCATCTGGCATGTGAGCAGACACATAATTAAAAAACACTTTCCACCTCTCCTATGTTCTCTTTGGTTAGGCAAACAGTAGCTAATGAAGCTTGCTGACGTCAAAGTTACAGTCCTTTGGGAAGGTGTGGTGTTTGCACACCCATTTCATAGATCAGGCAAACAGAGGACTAGGGCAAGAACCAGACACACTCCAAACAAATAGGTGGGGAAAAGCCTAACATTTTTTCCCATTGCCTCATCGTTACATTAGTACATGTTCACATAGATTACCTTTGAGATAATGTCATTATTCTAACACTTGATATCTAGAGGTACATTTCAGAACTTTTCCTGAGGGACTAGATTATCTAGTCTAGATGAATGCTTTTTGCCCAGATTGTCCAAGACCTAGCTGATGTGATTCGATGTTCTCTTTCATAACAAGTATTTATCCATGAAAGGGAATTCAGATATGTATTTTTGCAAAGAAATCTAAAGATAGCAGTGGCACTAGAAAACTTAAAGAAGCAGATAAGAAAAACCCTTCCCAGGGAAAAAGAAAGATGTTCACAAAACACTCAATGATCCATGAGGATGTACAGCGCAGTTTCCAAGATGTAGTGGTGATATAGCCTGTGACAAAGAATGGTATGACATCAGAGTACGAGCTGTTCTCTGATTTCTGTGTCAAGTGCAGTTCTGTATTTCTGTGTCAAGGAGGCCAAAGATGTATGTTTTCACCCATCTCTGGTGACTCTGAACCATTTGGCTTCAACCTCCTTGGGACTATAAAGTGAAACGTGTTTCATTTATTCACTGAAACAAGTGTTTGTTGAGTATCTGCTATGTGCAACATGCTCCATTTCAATCTGAGGATTCAAGAGAGAACAAGGGCAGACAGTGTCTGACCATATGTAGAGTTTATGGTCCAAGGGAAAAGACAGATATTCAAGCAGTCACAGGAATACTAAGTTTGCTAAAGATAGCCACACCTGATCTAATTAGGAGAGGGAGAGTAATCATTTTAGAGATGAAAAATCAAGACTCAAGAAAAATCTGAGCCACAAATCTAAAAAATTGAATTGACCAAGACTTGACCCAGATTTTTGGACTTTTGCTTCCAAGGCTGTGTCCAAATGTGGGGAAATTGGGTCCAATTTATATCAACTTAATTGACAGATGATACTAGGAATGTACCTACAAAACAAATGAAAGGGCTGCACTATTAATTTGTTATGTTAGGTCAGGATCCCAGGGCCTGCTCAGGGTAGCAGAGCATAGCTGAGATCAGTAGGTGGAGGGAACAGAACATGCCACTTAGCCTGACTGCAGATCAAAACTGGGTTTGTCCTTCTCACTTCCTTTCTGGGAAGGTAATTAAGTGGCGCCCATCTGCCACCCTCCAGGTGCTCAGAAAGAGATGGGTAAACAGAATGAAAATGTGGACTGGAAACTCCACCCAGACCTGCTTCTTCTGCTTTTGATTCTGTCTGCATAACCAAAGCCCCAAGTGAGACTCCTAATCTTAGACATAGCTTGATTGAATAAGGCATTTTATGGCGACCTACCAAGTAAAGTTGGCAAGGGAAGTAGCTCAGATCATAAGCCACCTAAGGCCTAGAATGCCCTTTCTCAATGCCTTCTCTCCCTAATCCAGCCCCTGGTCCGTCATTTAGGACACAGGCTAAGTATTTCTTGAGAGAGTTTCCTGACAATTCTATGGAGCCCACATTGATCTCTCTGAATTAATTTTCCTTACAATGAGTACAGGCAAGTCCTTTATTCTGAGTCTCCATTTATGAGTTGAGCCAAGGAAGCAAAAGCAGTTGTAATTTGGTAGTACTTACTGAAGCGTGAATCGTTATATAAATATAAATCATTATATAAAATTAATCTTCACCTAATCACCCCATCTCGCCGATAGGAAACTGCTCACATCCCAAGCAAAAGCCCTTGGTGAACAGAATCTAGCTGGGCACTACTGGTTTATAATAGAAGAAAAAAAAGATCAACACTAATGGCAGGATCAACCTGTCAAAAGAGATTGATCAGAATGCCAAAGGATTAGGAAAGGCTCTTAGGAAAATTGATGGCAACTCACTTATTTTTTAAAAAGACCCTCTGGTACATGCATTAGTTTCCTATGGCCGATGTAAAAAATCTTCATAAGTGAGGTTGCTTAAAACTATAGAAATATATTTTCCTACAGTTCTACGGGCAAAAATCCAAACCCAAGATGTCAGCAAGGCCACACTCCCTCCAGTGGTTCCAGGAGAGGATTCATTCTTTGCCTCTTCTAGTTTTGAGTAGCTGTTGGCATTTCTTGACTTGTGGTCCTGTCACTCATTGCCTCCTCCTCTCCTGGGTGTCTCCTCAGTGTTTCTATGAGGAGTGCATGGGACTGCATTTAGCGTGCACTTGGGGACTGCCCAGGTGGCTCAGTGGTTTAGGCCACCTTCAGCCCAGGGCGTGATCCTGGGGACCCGGAATCGAGTCCCACATCAGCCTCCCTGTATGGAGCCTGCTTCTCCCTCTGCCTGTGTCTCTGCCTCTCTCTCTCTCTCTCTCTCTCTCTCTCTCTCTCCTGTGTGTCTCTCATGAATAAATAAATAAAATCTTAAAAAAAAATAGAGTGCACTTGGGTAATGCATGAAAAGCTCCCCTCTCAAGGTCCTTAACTTAATCATATCTTTTGTCATAAAAGGTAATAATAATCGCAGGTTCTAGAGATTATGTCATAGAAATATATCTTGTCCACCATTCAACCTATTACAGTGATCATGCTGCAAAAATTGATCACACAGTAAAGAATACTTTTATTGTTCTAACACAAAATCCTGTGAGAAAAGAAGTTTATTTTATTTTAAAGATTTTATTTATTTTGAGAGACAGAGAGAGGGCATGAACAGAGAGAAGAGGCAGTGGGAGAGGGAGAAGCAGACTCCCTGCTGAGCAGGGAACCTGATGTGGGACTAGAGCCCAATGCAGGACTCAATCCCAGGACCCTGGGATCATGACCTGAACTGAAGGCAGACACTTAACGAACTGAGCCATCCAGGCACCTGAGGAAATAATTTTAAAAACAACACTTGAAGAGTTCATCTCTTCTTATTCGGAGATGATAATTGATACTGTTAGCTAAGTTTTACCAAAACTGAGATAAAATATGTCAGTGAATCTAAGAATGTGACAATAGGACTCTGAATTATTCTGCTGATAAGAAAAATTGTGAAAGAAAGGCATATACATAATAAATTTTACCAGTAAAAAATTTTTTTTAATTAAAAAAAAAAAAGAAAGAAATTTTACCAGTATTGAGGCTCCTAGGTGACTCCGTCAGTTAAGTAACTTCTGATCTCAACTCAGATCTTGATCTCAGGGTTAAAAGTTCAAGCCCTGTGTTGGGCTCCATACTGGACTTGGAGCCCAGAAAGGAAAGAAAGAAAGAAAGAAAGAAAGAAAGAAAGAAAGAAAGAAAGAAAGAAAGAAAGAAAGAAAGGAGAAAGAAGAAAGAAAGAAAGAAAGAAAGAAAGAAAGAAAGAAAGAAAGAAAGAAAGAAAGAAAGAAAGAAAGAAAGAAAGAAAACTAACCAGTATTACTTTCCAGAGTATCCTCTTGCTCCCTCCCCAATGGTATTGTTCCTTCTTTTTTTTTTTTTCTTTTTTTTTTTAAGATTTTATTTATGTATTCATAGAGACATAGAGAGAGAGAGAGAGAGAGAGAGAGAGAGAGAGAGAGAGAAAGGCAGAGGGAGAAGCAAGCCCCATGCAAGGAACCCGATGCGGGACTTGATCCACAGTCTCCAGGATCACACCCCGAGCTGCAGGCGGCGCTAAACCGCCGCGCCACCAGGGCTGCCCTGTTCCTTCTTTCATTCAGGGATTCATTCAAAATATCTATTGAGCCCCAGCTATATGCTAGACACTGTTCTAGGTCCTAAATACACAGAGGTGAGCAAGAGAGACAAGATCTCTACCCTCATGAACTTATAGTCTACTGTCTAATAACCAGTAATTACACTATGATAACCGGTAACCACTGTTTTTCCCAGTACAGCATAATAAACAATTCAGGGAGTCCACGTTCCCATCAACTGCTGTAAATCTCCTTACAATATGCTATTAATCTTGTCCATGTTCAACGGTCTATAGTTGCAAAATTTACATAGTGAATTAGCTGAGTCATGTTTAGAGGCCTTCAAAACCTAACTTACCTCTGTACCCAAATTTCTAACTAGTTCTTTAAGCCATGACAAGCAAATTGGCTTAATGCAAATAATCAAAGCTGATCAAACAAAGCTATCTATTAACTATCAAAAGGATATTCATGAAATGAAGCAAAAATAGAAGGTAAATATCTTGTCCCTAGAGAAGAGTATCATTTACCAATCATCATGAAACATGCATGAGGAACACATGAATAAGTATCAACCTGGAATTCTAGATCTGATAATATATTTTATATATATATAAATTTATATATTATATATTATATATATAATTTAAGAAAGAATGAAATGCATCCAGTCAACAAACATTTATTGGGAGCTCACTATATACTATCCTGTTCTAGGCCTGAAGGATAAAGCAATGATGTAGGCAATGTCCCTGCTCTTATGGGTCTTATATTCCAGGGGAAGACAAAAGCAATAAACAAATTATTGAATAAATTTAAAATATGATGTCAGGTGTTAAGATAAAAAATAAAGTAAGGTAAAGGAATATGATTGTGCTATTTTATATAAAGAAATCAGAAAAGAAGGGTATATGACATATAAAATATGGGGCATGAGAAAATATCCAAAGAGAGAAATTTCCAAAGAGAGATGCAGACAATAAACCATGGTTGACCTTTCAGGAAGCAGGACAAGGACACTGAAGGACAGAGGGCAATGGGTGGGGAGGAAGCGGCAGGAAGTCAGATTTTGTCATCTTTTAGGCTGTGGTAGGGATTCCATTTGAAGGCCACCATCAACCAGGAGCTGCATCTTTCAGGCCCTGGGTTCCCTTGCATTCCTTTCCCAATTCCTTCAAAAGATATTGTTTGGACACTCAATCTGAGAGTAGGAGAACAGATGTTAAAAACATAGGTCATAGTCTACCATTAATGGAGTTAATTATAGGAGCGCCACTGGAGAATTTGGTTTTGAAGTATAGATTATTATCCTCCCCCACCTTCTTAGCTCCGAATGCCTGTACTTGTAGGCCGTGGAACAGAGAAAGCCATCAGCCTTGATGAGCTTTCCTTCTGTTCAGAGGGTTCTGACTTCTCAGTATCTCATTAGTATTCAGGTACATCCTCATAATTTATTTGGGGACATTTTAATTAGATTAACCTTTAGATGACAATCACTTGTATGACATATCTGATTGAAAAATAATAAAGAATTTTAAAAAATTTTTTAAAAGAAAAATAATAAAATTAAGTTTCAGAGAAGCTGGTCACCATGTTCCAGTGCCACCCAACAGGACTGTGGAAGCGGTCTTGCTACATAGTACTCTGCTTCCCATTCCAGCAGTGCTAGATGGTTTCTAAGACACCGCCGTGAACTATGGTTGGATCCAAGAATGCATCACTCAAGGAGAGGCTGACTATTGTAATTACTTTAGGAAATGCTAATAAAATACTACCAACTAGAAAATTTACTTAAAAGATTTGAGAAAAATACCTTAGGGGAATCTTTTTTTTTTTTCTGTGACTTTCCATTCTATCAGACTCAATAACTCTCCTTTATAATAAATATTTTATAATGTCCCTTTCACTACTCTGAAATAAAATCACAGGTGATCTAACCTCCTTGTTTGTAAAATGGAGTTATGTTCTCAACTCTGATAATGACAAATAGGTTCTTCACCTACCTCAATGTCCTAGGGAACATATGCAATTTGGGTAGAATTTTGAAAAGTTGTATAGAATATGGGTCAGTTCTTCTTTTTTTTTTTAAAAGATTTTGTTTATTTATTCATGAGAGACACAGAGAAAGAGAGAGAGAGAATGGGGGGGAGAGGGAGAGAGAGAGACAGAGAGACACAGGCAGAGGGAGAAGCAGGCGCCATGCAGGGAGCCCCACATGGGACTCGATCCCTGGTCTCCAGGATCATGGCCTGGGCCGAAGGCGGCACTAAACCACTGAGCCACCCAGGGATCCCCAGGGTCAATCCTTCTTTATGCAGGAGTGTCCCACACATGGCAAGGCAACGAGCATTCCAAACCCTTGCCCACTGTACCAATAGTACCCCCAATCATTTTAACTCTAAATTTTCAAAACTGCCCTCCTAGGTGACATTACATTTCACATCAAAGTTGTTTCCTTTTGAAAATTAGTATATTTGATCTATGTAAGAAAGCTGGAACATTTACCTTTAACCACTTATAAGGGGTTAAAGGTGGCTCACCTAAAGACACGTCAATGTTTTATCCTCCAGAACCTCTGAATGTGAGCTTATTTGGAGAGGTGTTAAGATGGCAGAGGAGTAGGGGACCTTAATTTCTTCTGATCTCTGGGATTCAGCTAGATAGTTAGCAAATCACTCTGAACATCTGAAATTAACCAGAGATCTGAGAAAAAAATTCTACAGATAGTAAGCAACTACTTTTTACACACTATTTTCTTATTTTGTCAATTCTTTTTTTAAGTCTTTTAAAATTTTTATTTTTACATTTATGTTATACATATATTTCATTTTTTGTTTCCTTTCATTGTATTCTATTTTCTTTCTGTATGATTTTCTTTCTATCTTATTTTGAGATCTAGTTTCTTCTAGAACAAACAGACCAAAATATACCCAGGATCTAGCTTATTGTGCTCTGTTCTACTTCTGGTTTCCTTTTCTCTCTCTCTCTCTCTCTCTCTCTCTCTCTCTCTCTCTCTCTCTCTCTCTGTTTCTGTTATCTTCTGATTTGTTTAGTGTGTATTTTTCTGGTGTTATTGTGGGTTTATTTGGAAAAAGGGTCTTTGCAGATGCAATTAAGTTAAAGAATTTGAGCTGAAATCATTCTGGATCATAAGAGTGGGGCCCTAAATCCAATGACGAGTGTCCTTATAAGAGACAGAAGAGAAGACACAAATGAGAAGAGAAAGGTCATGTAACAAAAGGCAGAGATTGGGGTTATGCTGCCCCAAGACAATAAATCCTCAGAGCCACCAGAAGCCCGGAAGTGGCAAAGAATGATTCAGCCTTAGAGCTTTTAGAGGAGACAGCCTGCTGACACCTTGATTTCGGACTTCTGGACTCCAGAACCATGAAGACCCACAAAGAGCCCTCAGCTCCCAGCTGTCTTTGATACCAGCCTTCTGCTGAAAAGAACTGCTTCAACCCAACTCATATCATTTCTACAGTCCACACCCAAGGACAGATTGGCATAGGCTATAAACTCTGGCTCCCTTGCTCCAGCTTGGGACAACTCTGAAGAGCCATCTTAATTTTGGACTCTCCTGTGGAATTGACTGGCCTTTCTTGAATCTGAATCATACTCTGACAACTTTTCCCTCTGCTTAATCCTCCTTTCTTCCATTCCCTCAACAACATTCCCCAGGGTCAATCCTTCTTTATGCAGGAGTGTCCCTGCATAAAGCACTCCCTAAGTGGGGGGTGGTGGGAGAGCACACAGACACATAGACACAAAACAGTACAGCATCTTCTCCAGATCTGCATTTCAGAGAATGCCAACTGCAACACAGAAATAAAAGTCTTTTCATACACAAAAATTAGTATGTAGTACTAGAATTAAAAGTATATCAAATGAACCAATTTCTCAAGTTCTTTTTTTGCTGCAAGAGTAATGGATTTTATTTGTTTTTAAGATTTTTTTTATTTATTCATGAGAGACGTAGAGAGAAGCAGAGACACAGGCAGAGGGAGAAGCAGGCTCTTCACGGGGAACCCAATGCGGGACTCGATCCTGGAACCCTGGGATCACGACCTGAGCCAAAGACAGACCCCTGAGCTACCCAGGCATCCCAAGAATAATGGATTTTAGACCGAGGTCTTCCTATTGCAACAGTGAAACAATCATAATCCTGAACAAATAAACTTAGGTTTACTGAACACACATTTACAATATATTAGACACTGTAGTGATTTTCAATCAAGATTGGACCATCTTTACAAGGAAACTTGGAAATTTATAACAGCATTTTTGTGGTCACCATGATATACAGATGCTACTAATATCTAATGTTGAAGTTCAGGGATGCTAAATGTCCAGAAATAATCAGAAGAGTCCCAACAGTGGATGAATCTTCTTTACTGAAGAAGACATAAAAAGATATAAGATACAGTCTTTTTTTAAGATTTATTTATTTATTTGCTAGAGAGGGAGAGACAGTGAACATGTGCAGGGAGGGGGCAGAGGAAGAGGGGCAAGCAGACTCCCCACTAAGCAGGGAGCGCAGTGTGGGGCTGGATTCCAGGATCCTGAGATCATGACCTGAGCCGAAGGCAGATGCTTAACTAACAAAGACACCCAGACACCCCAGATAGTCTTTTCTTTTTTTTTTTTTTCAGATAGTCTTTTCTATCTTCCCTCATGGAACCTATTTTTTCATCATGGAAAAAGGAAAAAATACAAAATGTAGTAAGTATACCAATAGTATGTATATTATGTGATGGTTAACTTTATAGTCAATTTGACTAGATCACATGGAGACCAGATATTTGGATAAAAATTCTTTCTGGGTATGTCTGTGAGGGAATCTCCAGATCAAATCAGTATCTGAATCGGTGGACTCCATAAGTTGGTCCCCTCCCCAGTGTGGGTGGGCGTCACACAATCTACTGAGAACCAAAACAGAACAAAAAGGCAGAGGAGGGAAGAATCTGGCTTTTGCTGCCTGATCGCTTGAGCTGCAACATCAGTCTTCTTCTGCCCTTGGCTCCTCTGCTTTTCAGGCCTTGGAACTCAAACGGAGTTTCACCACTGGCTTTCCTGGGTCTCCAGCTTGCAGACTGCAGATTGTGGAACCTCTCGGCCAATTTCCTTATAATAAATCTCTGCCTATATCTACCTGATTGGTTCTGTCTCTCTAGAGAATTCTCACTCATTTATATTAATAGCCAAATGGTTTATGTAGATGGTAAATACAAAAATGATTTGAAGGTTGAAAATATTAACAATGGGTTGGGGGCACAGGAAGAGCTATGATATTTTAGAAATTGACAGAAGAGTGAATTTTTAGGGATTTTGCTCAGTGAGAACTTTGTGGCTCAGAAGTTGTGTCTCATAATTTTGCGACAAATTATATATGACTCTGTAATTGGGGAAGCCAAGGCTTTAGCTCAGGGCTGATTCCAAAGCCCATCCATGCCTTCTCTACTCCACTCTCCTGCCTTTATTTATGATATTTTAGTCTTTAAAACTCCCACATTGACTAAACAGTGAGCCTGTCCCCACTCCAAGTTAAGAAGTAATTGTTCTTCCCATTCTTTTCTGTTGGCCGCTGTAGAGGATGCCAGAGGCCAGCGCTCCCTAGAATGCACTGGCAGGAAGTGTCCAGCTGTCAGCTTGGCTGCTTGCCAGGTCCTGCCTCCATGATCTCTGTAGGTATCTCCTGTCCCCATAGATATCATGGTGTTGGAGGGATGGCTACTTGGGCCTGTTCTTCCTCACAGCTAGAAATCAAAGTCATTATGGTTATTCTAGACTCCAACTTCCCACACTTCTATCCACCTGAATTTAAGAAAAAGAAGTTGCTAGAATAACAGGAAGAGCAAAGATGCCTGAGAGTGGGAGTATAGCATACCATTATGCCATATTTTTAGGTTGTTAACCTAATGCGAGAAAGGTTACTTCCTCCCATGCTATGTTGCTTACTGAAGGTCTCTAGACACCAGGAAAACAGTCATGGGTTTGGTTAAGCTCCTGGAGAAACAGGAATCTTTTTGCCATGGACGTGGTTTGCTCGAGTTGGAAATTTGGGCCTAAATAAAATAAAAACAAAACTACATCTAAAAATAGCTAACTCCATCAAGTATTACTAAACTATACTAAGTCTGTCAACAAGGGATTAAGAATAGAAACAAATATTTTGTCTTGTCTCCACTCATTCTTACTAAATTCTTATGATCCTAAATCATTTTGCTTTGGTTAGCTTTCCTCTTTAGGTTCCAAAGAAAAATACTTAACCCTTTGTTCTCACTCATTTGAGTTGATTCTCAGAATATTCCTCAGTTCATTACTCAGCTCTGTGGAATTCTGGGGAGTAGAAACACAGATTCTCTTGAGCCTTCACAATGAGCTAGCCCTCAGTTTCTCCCTCCCTTTCTGGCAGTAGATTTGCTGGGATAAAGACATTGCCTCTCCTCTGTGACTCTCTTTTAGCCCTTTTTAAATTTTCCTTTACGTGACAGAAGCTAAAAAGCTAACAGACACGTAGTGCACAGAACACAGAGGCACATGGGGTGCCTGGGTGGCTCATAGGCTGAGGATCTGCCTTTGGCTCACGTCTGATCCTGGGCCCTGGGATCGAGTCCCACATCGGGCTCCCTGCAGGGAACCTGCTTCTCCCTCTGTGTCTCTGCCTCTCTCTCTATGTCTCTCATGAATAAATAAATAAAATCTTTAAAAAAAAAAAGCCTTCCTTTAAAAAACGAGAACACAAAGGGACAAAAGATACTAGGCTATTTTCCTTTCCATGGGTTTCCTGACAGTGTGCACCTTGGAAAGAATCAAATGACTCCTCTTGTCTTAAATTTTTAGATGCCATTAAGGGTTTATTGGTCATGAGGATACCGGGTGGCTCAGTCGGTTAAGTGTCTGACTCTTGATCTCAGCTTAGGTCTCGATCTCAGAGTCATAAGTTCGAGCCCCTCATTGGGCTCCACGGAGCCTACTTTAAAAAAAAAAAAATTCCACCAAATGTCATTCATAGCAAATCATTCTGTTACTCCAGAAACTATAAGCAATGCCTCATCATGAACTGGCCAACTTCTACTACGGCGTAGGCCATTCCTTAACTCCTCTTCCACTTCTGCCCTGGAGCGATAGGCTTACTTTCCTCCTGTTATCTGCAGAATAGTGCTTTATTCAGATCCTGGAGGTTCACCTTCTTTCAGTGGCTTTAATCAAGCATTTTCTCAACAGTGGCAGATCTCACCCTATAAAGAAACCTGTACCAGCTGTTATAAATCTGCTATAAAAATAAAGACCCTCCAGCTCACTGTAAAAAGTGAAAAGGTTCCATGATGGGAGTGTCTGGATATCTCTGTGTGAAGTAGAACCATAAGGCTCCTTTTCATAAGACTGGATTGCACAAATGTCGGGTGTGTCTGTAGATCCCAGCTTCACATTAAAATACATATATAATAATATATATAAATACATGTAATAAATTTATAATACATGAAATAAAGATATAAAATAGGGTGATGCTGGGAGCAATAGACCAAAATCTATGAAGAAGCCCCAGCTCTCCTTGGCTTGATGTGTGATGACAGCAGGAAATCTGGTGATGTGCCTTGGCTTTTTTGTGTTGCCCATGCAGATCAGATGCACCATGAGGTAGTTAACTGCCAGTCTTGAGCCATCGAAGCTGGAATGGAAATTTCACAGTGGGAAACAAATACTGAAGAGAAGCTAGAACCTCAGTCTGGAAACTATTGTTTTATAGTCCAGAAAGTCCGGGGTTTTTACACCTCCTTCCACTCTTGCTGTGCAGGCAGGAACCACCCTGAGCTCAGAGGCAGGAAGAGTACTTGGTCATGATTTTGTTGTGCATCCTTCATTCTCTATTTACTACACTTGTGCATCTGTGAACCGGACACTCATAAATGAACTGAAGATATCGTCCTGCCACTTACTATTTTCATTCAGCACTCTGCTCTTGAGCTCGACCAATGATGACCTAAAGAGTTCCATCCCATTTTGTGTAATGGAGCTATACAGTTCCATCATGTAAATACACCACTGTTTTTTATCCACCTCCTTATCAGTGGTCACTTTGGTTAGTTGCAGTTGTTTACTGTTTTACTATTTTTACTGTTTTTGTTTTAAGGAGGACTAAAATGAGCATCTTTGAATGTTTTTCTTTTTGCGCACACATGTGAGAGTTTCTCCGGAAGCATATATTTTTCCCAGGAACTCTCAGTTGGCTTCCAAGATGTTTGTAGTTTATGTTCTTACACTCAATCCCTGAGAACTAGAGAGAGAACTGTAAAACTTATGTTAGATTTTCTAAAGAGACTCTTCAAGTAATACTAAGTTGCAGACCCCCAGGCCCTTTGAAGGTTGAATATGAGGCTTAAGTTAGCCCCAGAGACTTCTAGGTTAGCCACATGAAGCTAGGAATGAATACAGCCGTTAAAATTAGATTTCCAAATACTATTTGAAGTATAGAAAATGGTAATAACACGTTTAGCTAAAAAAATGACGCAAACCTGTCTTACATTGTGTCCCAATTTTGTGAATGCTTATGTCTGGAAAATGGTAAAAGAACTAATGACAGTGATAACAATAATAGTCTTTCTTTCTGGGTGATTGCTTTTTCTTCTCTATTATTCAACCTCAGCTGGGAACATGTGCATCAGGTGACTCAAAGTTTTCATCTTCTCTGTGTGTCTGCAAATGACCACACAAGCTCTGCGAATATTGATTTGGGGGTTACAAATAAACTTTACCAAATGAGCAAATTGGCAAACACAGAATCCATGAATAATGAAGATGAACTGTATGTACTTATGCAAATCAGCGACACAAATTATAAATGGCAACAGTATCTAAACAAGACCCTATTATTAAAACCCAGTAATTTGGGGGATCCATTCAAGTGATGGGCATCAACTGTCTTCCGTCCTGGTGGGACCTGTTCTCCCGATGGCACTTAACTGATCACGGCACTTGGAGACCCCATACACTTGGCATGTACTGGTTTTGCACCTCTGTCTAGAATACCCCAAGCCTTGTGGGTCTCTCCTTTCTCTCTCTTTCTTTTTTAAAGATTTTATTTATTTATTCATGAGAGACACACAGAGAGAGTCAGAGACATAGAGGCAGAAGCAGGCTCCATGCAGGGAGCCCGATGAGAACTTGATCCCAGGACCCTGGGATCATGATCTGATGATCTAAAGACAGATGCTCAACCATTGAGCCACCCAGGCATCCCATCTCTTTTCTCCTTCAACATAAAATACAACCAGGATATTTTGTTTTCAGGAGCCTTTTCCTACTTAGAGAAACCAAGGCTGTATAGGTTGGTTTTTGCATTGGTTATTAAAATTCCACTTGACTTATTTTTTGTTGCAAACAATCTCTGAATTTTATTTTTTAAAGATTTTATTTATTTATTTATTTATTTAACAGAGAGAGAGTACAAGCAGGAGGAGCAGCACAGGCAGAGGGAGAAGGAGGCTCTCTGCTGAGCAGGGAGCCTGATGCGGGGCTTAATCCCGGGACCCCCTAAGGTCATGACCTGAGCCAAAAGCAGATGCTTCACCGACTGAGCCACCCAGACGCCTCCAACCTCTGAATTTTAAAGTGCAGAAAGTATCCTGTGTGTACACTTTGAATCGGTTTAACTCATCCTTGTATAAGGGAGAGTAAATTTTAAGAGAAGCATTTTTAAAATGAAACGTTGAAGAAAGGGGTTAGCATACCAAAATCAAAAGGCTTTAAGCTTAAAAGCTTTAAGACCTCCTATCTACTATTTTCAGGTGTAGCCCTCAAAGATAGATACCCCAACCACTCTGCCAAGAATGTGAGCTAAGAGACGTGATTTGGAAAAACCAATCATTTTCTCACAGCTGACCTCTGTGTATCTGCCAAACTAATAACAAAACCTCAAAAACTGTATTTTCTGAAATTTTAAAAAATTACCAAGTGCTTGATGAAAATTATCTTTTAAAGCCAGCCTAATTTTTAATTATTTTAATCATATCCTAGATGGGTAGCTCTTTCTTTTTTTCTCTCTAATGACTATTCCCAAGTCCTAAATCATTCCAAGATAAAATTGCAGGAAAATACACTGGCTCCAAGAACCTTGTGGAAAGTCTCCTAGAAACTCGTTGATATGGAAAGGATGAATATTGAACACGATGAAAGCAATCACTTTGGTGGAGTCCCAGAAGATTTAAATGCATAAACATAAGCCTTGTGATGTTTGGGAACTACAATAGCCAATATAAATAAGTCATCTGCAAAACGGTAACCTGAGGAAAAAAATACAAAAAGAGATACGAAAATGAAAGAAATTACTTTTGCCAATGTGTTTCTCGGATAATGGGAGAGAAGATGAGGAAATAAATAATAGATTGGGTGTTTTTAAGAAGGCTTAGTAACAATTTAGTACATCGTTTTAAATTTCTGAAATTTTTATCACAGAGAATTAGAGCTTATACAATCCATGTTGGTGATTTACCTGCCATCTGAATTAACACACACACACACACACAAGCATACACACATGCATTTCTCAAGCCAGGTCTTTTTAAAATGTCTTAAGAAGAATTTGTAAATGAAAAAACATGAATTATTGGCTTACTTTCTTCAAGCAATGAAAACCATGCAAAATGCTTGACTTTTTGGTGCGGACATATTTCTTTTTTTAAGTTATTTATTTATTTATTTATTTATTTATTTATTTATTTATTTATTTCAGAGAGAAAGCATAAGCAGGGGAGCAGGAAAGGGAGAAGCAGGCTCCCCATGGAGCAGGGAAACCGATGTGGGACTTGATCCCAGGGCCCTTGGGAACACGACCTGAGCCTAAGGCAGACGCTCAACAGACTGAGCCACTCAGGCACCCTGGTGCAGACATATTTCTGAGGTGAGGGTGTCAGGCCCTCATCCTTAGATTCAATGGCATCAGTGCATTTCTCTCTACAAAATCTCAAATAGGACATGGGCAATAGAATTAAAGAAACGAACTGCCTTTGACAGCAACATCTGAAACTGAAAAACACAATGACAATCTCACTTTTAAATAGATACAAGGGATCCTGGGTGGCTCAGTCTGTTAAGCATCAGACTCTTGATTTTGGCTCAGGCCATAATCTTGGGTTCCTGGCATCAAGCCCCATGTCAGGCTCTGCACTGAGCACAGTGTCTGTTGTGTCCCTCTCTCTCTCTGCTCCTGTCTGCTTTCCCCTCTTTCTCTTTCTCCCTCTTTTTCTATCTCATAAATAAATAAATAACTCCTTTTATAAAAAAAATAAATAGATAATACCTATGATTTAAAAGTGGGACCACGGCCATGTTTTTCAGTTTGAGAGAGAAATAGTAAGGTAGGAGTGTGAATGTAGGAAAATGAGTATCCAAAGAACCTAAGATCATGGGAACTGGGGATCCCTGGGTGGCGCAGCAGTTTGGCGCCTGCCTTTGGCCTAGGGCGCGATCCTGGAGACCCGGGATCGAATCCCACATCGGGCTCCCGGTGCATGGAGCCTGCTTCTCCCTCTGCCTGTGTCTCTGCCTCTCTCTCTTTCTCTCTCTCTGTGACTATCATAAATAAATAAAAATTTAAAAAAAAATTTAAGATCATGGGAACTTTATCACTAAAAGAACACAGGTCAAATGAGGACCAACAACTATAATGTAGAGTTGCAGGGTCAGACCTTATTTATAAAAGATGTAATCCTGAAGAATCAATGCAAAGGAACCAGAGCTGAAGGGTCAGAAGTGTCAGACAATGTCTGGGATGTTCCACAGTCAAATTGCTCTCCTTCCCCTGTTATTCCCTTAGCTCTGAAAGTTGGTTTTATTAACCCAGTTTCAGTCCAATTACCTTTTTAATTCTTCAAATTTACTCTTGGCTAAGGTACTGAAAAGCTTTAATTTCTTTCTAAAATTACCCCTTTTTTTAAAAGTGTCTTTAAAAGCTCAGTGTCTTTAAGAGATCTGTGTGAACATCAAAATGTCTCTCTGTTTTGCAAATCTGCTAACGAGTCTTGGGAAATAGCCCTAAGTTTATAACTATCAATGTGACCAGCGTAAGCAAGGCACAAGTGCTTGGCCAAGTGCTCCTAATGACATGACAGGCCACTGGACAGCAAGTCAGCATATACTTTGGAATGCTGATCATACTTTACATCTGGAAAGTATGCTTAGTGTCTACTTTTATGGATCGATTTTAAATTACAATGCAGGCTCATTTTAACAAATAAAAGCCTATAAAAGTATGCTATAAAAGTATAGCAAAGTAATAATCTCTCTCTTCATCACCTCCATTTCAAGCCCCCAACCAACACACCCCACTCCCACTTTCACATCAACACATTGAATGCCAATCAATCCAAGTGCTCTTGAGCACGTGCAAGTATCACGATAGAAAGGAAGCAATTATAAGAGCCCCCTCTTCCCTTCCGTGGACAGATAAAGTCGGGCTGGGTGCAGCTAGACACGCCAGGGGGCTGTGCTCCAGAAGAGGGATTCCACTCTTTGTAATTCTTCCTTTTTTATGGGGCAAATATTGAGATGTGCTTGCAAATAAGGAAAAATAGGCTTGAGCTTGGGGACCCAAAGTGTGAGTGTGGGTGCCAGTTCCATCACAAGATTCTAGGACCATTATTTGCTACCAACTGATAGTCTTTTGAGAAATTGAGATGGAGTGCAGATTCACCACCCTATCCCTGGAGGAAGAGCAAGCCTGGCCCAGCCAGCTTATTGCCAGTAATGAAAAGAGAGGCTCAGGGGCCAAAGAGCCAAGCATTCTGTGAAAAGCTTTCTTTGTGTTTATTCCATGTATGTGTATCTATATCTTAATGTAGATCTAGACATATATATAAATGTGTGCGTATATATACATATATACATCTATATAAGTACATTCTCCGTATATCTATATAGTATATGTTTGTGAAACTCATAATACAAATAGAAAGAGTTTGTTTTTTACATTATCAAAAACAAATAAGGAAATGAGATCATACATGAAACATTATTTTGCAACTTGGTTTTGCACTAAATGTCTATAGCATGACTTTCCCTGATGGAAGTTGAAGAAAATAAGAATCAGAGAGGTAAAATGAGTACTCTATAACTGGGACACATTTAATGACTGAGCAGGACTGAAATCTTTATGCCTGCGTCCACTACATCGCCTGACCTGGACTCTACCCTCACAGCAGGGCAGACCTTGCCCGAGATGGGTTTGGTAGACATGAGACTCTTTCCCGTGCAAAGCTCCATAACTTCTGTGGCCCTGCAGAAGTGCAGTTTCATTTCAGATCCTGCAGAGCTGAAGCATCTGACAAGGCAAGCCGTCCTTTTTGTTCTTATTTAGCAAAAGGAAGACAAGTGCCGGGGAGGGTCACTACACCTAAAGGTATCAGATGCTCCAGAGGCAAATTAAGTAAGTGGTATTGAAGAATTGACTCTAACAATTCTGTCCTCTCTAATCCTGCTCACAAAAGTGTGTGTGTATCTAATACATACACCTATTTATCATAGCGGAAGATGACAGCTTTGTTTCATGAACCTCAAAGGTGATAATACAATGAATTTGCCTATTCTTAGCACAGTGCTATTTCTCAGTTTACGGGAGTGTTTTCTCAGTGTCTTTATCTTATTCTGTATAATTTACACCAAAAAAATTAGAGGACAATTGTCAGTACATTATATTTCTCAGGATTGTTTAAGAGTAGAGGCTGTGTATGTCCATAATGAACTCCAGGTACCTATCGTTAAAAGGATAATGATATTAACATGTATACAAGATCTTCTAAATGAACTGTGAATTATTATATTGCAACCAGTGAAAACAATGTTCTATCAAGAACTAATCTCCTTGCTTCTACTTTCATATCTTTTCAATATATTCTCAACATAGTAGCTGGAATGATGCTGTTAAAACAGAAGACAAACCCACCCATTGACCCTCAACTATGTTATAATGGTGGCAACGGTTAGTGCTTTGGAGAAAACCAACACAGGGAGAGGCACCATTCCAGATAGAGTAGTCAGAGAGAAGGCCTCACAATAGGCATCATTGGGACAGTCTGAACCAAGTAAGGGAGTGAGATGTGGCAAGAAAAGAGGCTGAAGGAAAGACAAGATTTGAGTCCATTGCAGACAAACCCCACAATCCCAATGCCCTACTTAGAGAAATGTATTTCTCTATACATGGGCACTAGGTACTTTCCTTTCCTACACAGTTAGCCACACAATTGTATCCTTCATATTCACTCACCAAAAATGGTATTAAATAAAAAATTCAGGGCAGCCCAGGTGGCTCAGCGGTTTAGCGCCACCTTCAGCCCAGGGTGTGATTCTGGAGACCCTGGATTGAGTCCCACATCAGGCTCCCTGCATGGAGCCTGCTTCTCCCTCTACCTTTATCTGTACCTCTCTCTGTGTGTGTCTTTCATGAATAAATAAATAAAACCTTAAAAAATAAAAAATAAATGAAAAATTCCTATATAACTGACGCCACCAACTCCCAACATTCTTTCAGTGACCTAAGAGTCCTCCCTCTCTGTCCTGCCTCCATCCTTCTCACCCCCTTGCCCAATTTCCTTTCTGACCCTACTTCCTCCTACCTTCCCCTTCCTCACTCAACTCATCCTGTCTGGCCTCCTGAGTGTTCTTGGAACCTTCTAGATTCAGGATCTTTGCACCGTATTGTCACTGGCCCAGAATGCTCTTCACCCACCTTGCCTCTTTCTGGCCTTGACTCTTAATGTTGCCATCTCAGGAGTCTTTCCCCAGCTAACCTTTCTAAAATTGTAGCCCTCCTCACCACACACACTCAATTCGTATCTCTCCCCACTGCCTTATTTTTCTCCTTATGGCTTCACATCCTCCATCCAGCATACTACAGTCTGTATTATCTAATTTTCTTATTTCTCCATGAGGTCAGGGATTTCTTGGGGTTTGGGGGGGAGTGGGTTTGTTTTTAGCTTTTTAATTTTTTTTCTCACTGCTTTGTCATCAGCACCTAGGACAGTACCAAGCAATATGTAAGGCGCTCAGTAAATACTGGTTGGTTGAATGAATGAATGAATGAATGGCAACTGTACTCAACAAAGTGATCAGCTTTTTGACACTACTTAGCATTTCAGTGAGTTACATCAGAGTCATGGAGACTGGAAGGCAGTTCTTCCAATCAAAAGCACCACAGGTGACAGAAGAGTTAACCCAGCTTTTGTTTAGGACAAAGTCAAATGCACTGTGAATATCCCGTATCAGGGATTGCCAGGATCCAGGAAGGTTACAACGTTGGGACATTAAGCCAGCCAAATATTCCAAACGGAGCAAAGCTACAAATAGACAAAGCTCTTATACTGAGTAGTTCTAGCTGTGGGGGTGTGAAACTCACTAGGGAGAAGGCCTCCAGTCTCTCAGTAGAGACTTGCTGGAGAGCAGGCTAGACACTGTTATGCTGGCTTCCAACAGAGCTGCTCTTCAAGCCTTCCATCTAAGAAGGAAAGACAAGATTTAAGTCCATAGCAGACCAGCACCACAATCCCAATGCCCTACTTAGAGAAATGTATCTCTCTATAAATGAGCACTAGGTACTTTCCTTTCCTACACAGTTAGCCACACAATTGTATCCTTCATATCCACTCACCAAAAATGGTATTAAATGAAAAATTCTGGGTAGCCTGGAACTTCTAAGAACTTCCTTTGTAGTGGGTTCACATCTGCCCTGTTTCCTTCTCCTCCGTGCTTTACAACCAGAATCCTCTCCACTCTGCTCCCCTTAAGGAACTTGTTGCTGTCCTCCAGTGGAAGGGTAGATAAGACCTGTTTGTCTTTATTGCAATGTGTGCAGGGCAGGCCCTGGTAATCCTATGGCTTTCTCACAATCAGATAGAAAATTGGCCCCATCCAGCCACTAAGAAAATCCTTTGATAATCTTCAGCCCATTGTTACCATCCTGTGGCATATCTAACACTCTCTGGTTTCAATAAATGCAGGTTCATGAGTTGCTGATCTATTATTTATGTTTCTGGTCAGTGTAGAACACTTATTCCAGAGTTCTCTGCAAGACTATGGGCATTATACCTTGTTGGTAATTAGATTCTGCTCTAGGGATCTGTGGATAAAAGTGAGCCTGTCTCAAATGTCATGTTTCAGAATCCTAAGTATAAAAATCCATAACTGGCTGTCTCCTTAAGAACAAAGAGAATGATGGCTTGTCTGCTCCAAGAAGGATATGCAAGCGGAACACAAACAAAGAATTGTTGCAGTAGGAAAATGAGATTTTAAAATGACCTGAGGAAACCTGATAGAAGGGTGCACTGGGGTGCACCAAGCTGGGAGCATGGCTAATCAAGCTCATGCAAATACTCTCAGGAAAGCACTCTACAACTCCTGTCGGCTCCCTCAGGATGCTGAAGAAGTTTGAAGATAATCACCTGTGACACTCACCCTTTCCTTGAGACACAATTTTAAAACAACTGACCTTATTTCTGAGCTGAATGGATGCCAAAATTGAATTTCTGCTCAGCTGGAACCAAATTCATTCCTAGCCATCTCTCAAGTGAGTTGGCAATAGTTGCTTTGAATTCTTTGTCCCACTTATGCAGAATTAATTTGGAGTCATTTTGAAGTCTTTCCCTTTGGACTGGGGAGTGTCGAGGAAGCCCCGGGGTTCGGGCAGGTCTCATGTTAACCTCTCTCTGTATCTGCTTGGCTTTCTGTTTCCTTTGAAGTCTTGCTCTCTGAATATGGGGAATAAGGTCCCACTGGGGTTCACCTCAGTTCCACCGAGTATGTGCTGAGTAAACACACCATAGGTCGGGTAGGGCACTCTGTGCCACTCGAGAGCAGTGGGGCTGGAGTTTACGGAGAGTGTGATGCAGGAAATAATCCAAGCTCTGGAGTCAGAATGGCTTCTAATTCTGGCTCCAATACAGACCAGTGGGGTTGAGGCAGAGCCTGGCTGGCTCAGTCAGTGGAGCCCGTGACTCTTGATCTCAGGGTCGTGAGTTCAAGTCCCACATTGGATGTGGAGATTACTTTTAAAAATAATAATAAAATTTAAAACAACAATAACTCTCTTCAAAAATATATATGCACCATGATCCCCCATCATCTATCATCCAAGCCTCAGTGCTCACATAATTAGAAAATGCAGGATGTTTTTATTCCCTCATGGTGAGCATGCCTAATTTAAATTCCATTGCATTCCAGTCCAATCACACGAGATCAATATATAAATTAAAAGCAGTTTGAATCTCTGAGATGAGATGTAACTTTTGACTTTTCTAGTTGAAGGAACACAACAGTATCATTGCCTACTGAATAACCAAAAAACGAAAAAAAAAAAAAGCTTCCCCCCCTACAGGTACATACTCCCATGGTCTGGAAAACAAAAAAAGACAGGGAAAATCATGCCTAAAGTTTGACAGAGGAGTAGCCTGATTTATTAACCAAATTGCTCCCAGGGGCGCTCAGGTGGCTCAGATGGTTAAGTGTCTGCCTTCAGCTCGGGTGGTGATCCCAGGGTCCTGGGATGGAGCCTCACATCAAGCCCCACATGAGGACTCCCTGCTCCGTGGGGGGCTACTTCTCCCTCTCCCTCTGCCTGATGCTCCTCCTGCTTGTGCTCTCCTCTTTCTCTGTTTCTGTCAAATAAATAAAATCTTTAAAAAAATTAAAATAGGGCAGCCCAGGTGGCTCAGCGCTTTAGCACCTGCCTTCAGCCCAGGGTATGATCCTGGAGACCTGGGATCGAGTCCCATGTCGGGCCGCTTACATAGAGCCTGCTTCTCCCTCTGCCTGTGTCTCTGCCTCTCTCTCTCTCTCTCTCTCTCTCTCTCTCTCTGTCTCTCGGGAATAAATAAATAAAATATTTTTTAAAAATTAAAATAAAAAAATTAAAATAAAATTGCTCCTAGTGGGTACATGTAATAGTCATACATGTATGTAATAATGTATATGTATGTATATGTAAGAGCAATCTGCATATGTAATGATGTATATATGTATGCACCTATGTGTAATCATATATTAATGTAGCAACTATAGTCAATGGGCAGTCTATTTAACCTCTACAGTAAACCTTTTGCCCACATGAAGTCCCTTAGGGTCAGTCACCCTCTAAATATAAACACAGTATATGCAAAACCCCACTCAGAGCTCCAGGAAACAGGTGACATGTGAGTGAAGCAGGTATTTAAGGAATCGGCTATCCTCCATAAATGAGCATTTCTGGTTTTCTGACTTAAAGATGTAGATATTTTCAACCTTCTCATTCTAAGCTGCCTTCTGCTTGGTCTTTCATGGTGGGGCACACACCCTGTGAATAGGGCCTGTCTCAGCCAAGAAAAACAGCCTTGGCAGGCCACTTCCTCATATCTCACCTGGGGCAAGCCAGTTTGCCTATCTTTGGCTGACATCCACACATTGAAATGTAAGCAAATGATCAGTTTACTCAAGCTCTTAAAATGTCTATTAAAAACTATTTCTTTCTTAATTACACCAGTCTCTCTTTTAAAACCAGTTTCTGGTCAATAAAATGCTTGAATCAAATGATTGTGCAATCAAATTCTTTCCATTTTCCTCTAACACAGCTTGATGATTTTAATTAATGATCACTTTTAACCCTTTCATGTATTTTTTTTTCTCCAAAAGCATTTATTATGCCAGTATTTCAATTAGAAATTTTCCCTTCGGGGATCCCTGGGTGGCGCAGCGGTTTGGTGCCTGCCTTTGGCCCGGGCGCGATTCTGGAGACCCGGGATCGAATCCCACGTCGGGCTCCCGGTGCATGGAGCCTGCTTCTCCCTCTGCCTGTGTCTCTGCCTCTCTCTCTGTGTGTGTGTGTGTGACTATCATAAATAAATAAAAATTAAAAAAAAAAAAGAAATTTCCCCTTCGGGACAGCTTTGGCAGACCATACATATTTTTTTCCTTCCAAGGTAAGCTTATGTTGACTGTGATTTCATATCACTGATACGGTATTCCCTTTATAAGGAAGTGGATTAATTGAAGGTGAGGGAGAGTATAGGTGTGTAAAGGGGAAAACATTATTTTTTATATAGTTCTTGAGTAATTTGCAGAAATCATCTACATCTCCTCTCTTAAAATGAGGGGGCTGAATTGAATTTCCTTTGTGTCTCTCCCAGCGTTAGCATTCTGTGAGTCTACTACCCACTGAACTTTGAACTCCTGGGAGCAGTCAATAGGTATTAATCATCTCAGCATTTCCAAAGCATCTCCCAAGGTCTGGCACCCAGTAGGCCTTCTTTGTTAATAAATGAATTAATCACCTTGCCTTTTTATGTTTTACTCCAATTCCTTTTGAACATAACAAGAATCATATGTTGCCATGAGTGGCTCACAATTCTGTTCTAAGGATCACAGAATCTTAAATGTAAAATCTTCCTACTTTGTGATTTATTCTGTTGCCTTAGGGCACATACATATCAATTATGTGTGTAATGCTGATGCTTTTGCTCAAGGTGAACCCGTTTATTAGTTCACACAATAAATATTTGCAGAACACCTGCCAGGAAATATTACAATGCTGAACTACACACAGTTCTTTCTATCAAGGAATGTCCAGTGTGATGAAGAAGTCAGACAAGTTAATATAAAATAAGTGCTATAAAGAGTAAGCACAGGTGCTATGGGAACTGAAGAGCTGACCCAGTCTGAGGACTTCAGGGAAATTTTCCCAAAGGAAATAATAAAATCAGACTCACAGCTAAATAGGAGTTAACAAAGTGGGAAGGAGAGTGGATGGCATTGAAGCAGGGAGTACTGCAGGTTGCTGAGTTGGTGTTTATTGACAGGGCAAGCAAAGGATCCTGGGAGGAAGTTCAAGCAGGGAAGTGACATAATCCAAATTGTATTTTAGAAAGATCTCTCTAGCTGAAGTTAGAAAATTGGAAAGGTACAAGACCAGAGACCAGAAGTATAGGAAGGCTTTTATGAAGACAGTGGCAGCAGCCATGAAAAGAATTAGGTGGATTCTGGATATATTGAGAAAGATAGATAATGAATGTATATGTGTGCATGTTGGAGAGTGATCAGGAAAAGAAAAGCCAAGTCTGATTTTTGCTCAGAGAAACTGGGTGGATGGTATATCATTCACTCTGAAAAGAAACATCTTCTAAAGCAACAGTACTTTGGGAGGTGAAAGAAATGATGATGAATTCCATAGGGTAGCCAAGGAATATTCAAGATGAGATGCCCAACAGTCAATGGATCAGATGGTCTGGATCTCAGGAGAGTTTGGGGTTGAAAATATAGAATTGATAGCCATTAACACAGGTGATGGAAACTGAAATTACTAGAATGGCTTGAGGAGGAAAAGAGGGCTAAAGAGCCCTAAGAAATATCAGTATTTAAAATCATTCAAATTATTTGCATGCTGATTCATGTCACCTGCTCAATCCCTAGAGCTAAGAACCAGGTTGACTCTAGGTCTTTTTTTTTTTTTTTAAGATTTTATCTATTTATTCATGAGAGACACAGAGAGAGAGGCAGAGACACAGGCAGAGGGAGAAACAGGCTCCACGCAGGGAACCTGATGTGGGACTCAATTCCAGGTCTCCAGGATCATGCCCCAGGCCGAAGGCAGGCGCTCAACCACTGAGCCACCCAGGCGACCCGATTCTAGGTCTTAAAGGATGGCAAGTGGCAAGTCAATTTCCGCTGTGATCCCAACTGGGAGCTCGCTCTGTGGAGGACAAAGCTGAGTCCTAGTCATTTGAGGATGTCTTGCATACGTCATCAATTATTCAACCAAAAGAATTTGCAAATATTGCTTGGTCATATGAATGTGGAGAATAGGAAATATTGCTATGAAATATATGGGAGCTAAAGCATGTTCCTGATCTTAATGCAAGAATGTTTTTATTGATTTCATCGAACAGTACAGACAGAAGGTACGATCAAAAAAAAATCCATCTAGGGTAGAGATCACTTGTGTTTGTCACTGGGCAGTTACTGGGGTAGGGGTAGGGCAGAGGCAGCACAGTTTTCTGCTTTAACCAACTTCCCAAATCACAGACACAATTGAATCTGTGGAAAAGAAGGAAAGAAGATGACAGCTCTGATGGATTGGTAAGAATGATGTCTACAAAGAGCCACAACCAGAAAGAGTTAGACCCCTAATAAGAAACTGAAATCAAGAGCTTTGGCCTAACACTTTGAGTAACATATGTATGATGTCTTAATAGTCATACTGCTTGTTTTGGAGGCATTTTAGTAAGCAGGATTAGGGAGAAATTCATAACCAAGCAAATAATAATTCCTTTTATAATTTTATAAAATCCTGGGAAGACTAGAGTTATTTTTGTAGTTTGTTTCACATAATCTGAAGTATTCCAGAACCAGTTAAGATCCCATCTGTTGAGAATTTCCAAGCTCTAGTCAACTTTAGAACAAATATTTTGATTTACTTTGGAGCTTGGATCAGATAAGAGACTTTGGGGATGCAGAACCATCCAAAAATTGTTATCTTAAAAGACTTAGTTATTTTCTTAATCATGCATCTGCTACAAATTCACATTTTAAAGAGCTAGCTTTTTGCAGGCACTCCAGTTCTGAGGATATAATGAATCCCTAAGATTAGACATCTTGGTAAAAATAGACATGTGGATTAGTGGCAAATAATAAGGTACCGAAAATGGAATCATACATCCTGCTTAAAAACCACTCATAGCCTTGAACTCTTTGAACTTTAACAGGAATCTGGACATTATACATTGGTCTAATGATTTTGTAAATAAAAATCCATCACTTTTAATTTTCTTTGTGGAGGTGTGATCTAGCTGAAAAGAAGCTCTATTTTTTATTGAATATTGAATATATGTTATATTTCAAACACTTTACATTTATCAACTCATTCAATCTTCACAGATTTATAAAGTAGACACCATTATTAACTCCATTTTCCAGATAAGTAAACTGAGATACAGAAATGCCAACCAACTTCCCCAAAGTTGCATAGGTACTAAATAGTAGTATTTAGAGTCTGGTTTCAAAGACTTCACGCTTAGTTACTACCATCCTAGCGGCAAGATTTCCCTTCATGTTGTCCATAGAACCCATACATCAGAGTCACTTGGAGACCTTGTTTAAAAATCCCAGTTCCTAGGGAAAACTGCCTCTCCACACTCTACCTCATGGGTGGGCCTCTCTTCCCATCACCTTCTGAAGCCTGTGGATCTCATACACCAGTATGTCTCAGACTCAGGGCTCATCAGAATCATCTTTAGAGCTCGTTAAAAATGCAGGTTCTAGATGTTAATTTTTTTAAGTCTATTTATTTATTTATGTATTTTAAGTAACCTCTACACAACATGGGCCTCAAACTCATGACTCTGAGATCAAGAGTTGTATGATCTTCCGACTGAGTCAGCCGGGTGCCCCTAGATGTTAATTTTTGAAACTATTATGGTTAGAATGATGGAATGCTTCCAATGTTTTCCTGTTTCTTCAATGCCTCTGTAACTGGAGAAAAGAGGTTCTGTATTCTTCCAGTATTCTTCACAAGCAAGAGTCTAGGTCTGGGTGATGGGATGGAGACTCTAAGCTACTATGCACAGTGACACAGAAGTTTGTCTTAATTGCAAAGGGAGTTGCAACTCTGAAGATGTGTTTTTCACGGAGGTGTGGGATGAGGTCAAACAAAAGAAATATCAAGAGGTCTGATTTCTCCATAGGCAAGTCTTACTCAGGTGTACTCCTACAGAAGGAAGATACAGTGAATCTGCAACCCTGTGGCAGAAGTTTAAGGAGGGAGACAGTCCTTGGAGACACTGTCCAGATGTCTGCTTGATGGATTCTGAATTAGCACCACCATCTAGTTTTATGGTGACTTATCTCCACTATTGCTTAATAAAGTTACAACCTTTTTCTCTTCTTTAAGATTTATTTATTTACTTGAGTGAGAAAAAGAGCACAAGCAGAGGGGAAGGGGCAGATGGAAAGGCAGAAGCAGGGAGCCCTGCATGGGGCTGGATCCCAGGACCCTGACATCATGACCTGGACTGAAGGCAGATGCTCAACCATCTGAGCCACCCAGGCAGCCCTGGTTATATTGTTTATAAAACTGCATTAGTGGTTGGGGCGCCTGGGTGGCTCAGTGGTTGAGCATCTGCCTTCCGCTCAGGGAGTGATCCTGGGGTCCTGGGATCGAGTCCCACCCACATCGGGCTCCCCACAGGGAGCCTGCTTCTCCCTCTGCCTGTGTCTCTGCCTCTCTGAATCTCTCATGAATAAATAAATAAAATCTAAAAATTAAAAAAGAAACAAAAAAAACTTGTTGCATACATCATTTGGCATTGCAGGTCTATCTATCTTCAAATAACATAGTACCACTTCATGTATAGTGTGAGAACTTTACGAAACATACTTTCCAATTCCTTTTTCCTATCCTCTTTGCTATTGTTCCCACACATTCTACTTCTCCATATATTCTAAACTCCATTGCACATTGTTGGCATTTTCACTTTCAACAATCACTTTTAAAAGTCATTAAAAACTAAGGGGGGAAAAGGCTTTTCTTTTCAAATGTTTTCTGGTGTTATTCGTCTGTGTGAATTCAGGCTTCCATCTGACAGTATCGTCCTTCTGCCAGAGGGCCTCCTTTAACATTTCCAGAGGGCCAGTCAGCTGCCAGTGAGTTTCCTCAGCTTTTGTTTGTCTGAAAATTTGTTATTTTGCTTTTTTGAAAGCTGTTTTTACCAAGTATGTGATTTCAAGTCAGCAGTTTTTCTCTCAGTATACTAAAGATGTTTTCTCATTACCTTCCAGTCTGCTTAGTATCTGATGAGATGACACTTGTTAAGTTTTAACATTGTTCCTCTGGCCGGGATGAATCTCCTCACAGTCTTCAAGATTTTCTCATTATCTTTGGTTTCCAGTAATTTAATTATGTTTCTTCTAGATGTGAGATTTGTTGTTTTTTTTCATTTTTCACTTTTTATCTGTTTTTGTTTTATTAAGTAAACTCTATCCCCAAAGTGAAGCTTGAACTCACGACCCCAAGATCAAGAGTGGCGTAGTCTAGGACTAAGCCAGCCAGGTGCCCCTATCTGTTTCGTTTTATTATTTTTACTTTACATTTATTCAGTTTGGAGCTATCTGAGCTTCTTGGATATGTATTTTGACATCTTTCATGTTCTTTTTTTTAAGATTTTATTTATTTATTCATGAGAGACGCAGGCAGAGGGAGAAGCAGGCTCCCTATAGCAATGCGGAACTCGATCCCTGGACCCTGGGATCACGACCTGAGCCAAAGGCAGACCTCAACCACTGAGCCACCCAGGCACCTTCTTTTATTGTTCTTATGCTAAAGATTTTGGCATTATCTTCTTAAATATTTCTTCTGTCTTTCTCCCTCTCTCTCAACTCCTCTTTCATCTCCTCTCTCCTCTTTCTCCTTCTGGGATTCTAATTATACATTTTAGACCATTTAATATTGGCCCAAATGTCTTGGGACCTCTTTCCAGCTTTCTTTCTTTTCTTTTTTCTTTTTCCTTTTTTTTCTCTTTGTATTTCCATTTGGGTCATTTCTATTGAGCTATTTTCAAATTTGCTGATTATTTATTTCTTTAACTTGGCCATGTCCACTGATATGCCTGTCAAAGGAATTCCTGATCTCTGACATCATATTTTTTATTTGTAACATTTCAGTGTGACTCTGTCTTATAGTTTTCTGATCTTGAATCATACAATTGTTGTGGAAGATAATTAATTGTTTTGCCTGCCCAAAATTCATTCCTTATTTCTTGTTTATAAGGCTATAATTTTCTGTTGGTTTTTATTTGTTTGTTCAAGTAGAGAGCAGAAATATATAAGTATATAAATTAGCAGAGGCCTTCTACAGAGTAAAATCTGCTCTGAGCTACTCACATTTTATTGGTTAAATTTTTTAATCTGATGACTTTTTTAAGATTTTATTTATTTATTTGAGGGGGGTAGAGAGAGAGAGAGAGAGAGAGAGAGAGAGAATGCACGTGCATGATCAAGGGGAAAGGGAGAAGCAGGTTCCTCACTGGACAGGGAGCCCAATGTGGAGCTTGATCCCAGGACTGTGAGATCATAACCTGAGCCAAAGGCAGACGCTGACTGAGCCATCCAGGTGCCCCTGGTGAAGACTTTCTTAAAAGCTCTTTGATTATATCTCTTTAACATTTAATGAGTAATTTTGGCCTTCCTAGAAATTCAAGGAAACACTTTAATCACTAAATACATCAAGTTTAAAATTCTTGCTCTGACATTTTTCTTGCTAGTATTATATTGTTAGCATCTGGTAAGCCTTAAGATATTCATACGCTTGTATTGTTCTGCACTCAATCAGGGTGATATAGTTCTTTCAACTATGATGTATAATTTATATTTATTGAATTAATTTCACTTTTCCAGTCACTGATGAGAAGAATTCCTGCTTGGTCCAAAATTATGGCGTTTTATCAAGATTGCTCAGAAGAAGATGGTGTAAAGTCCAGCATTCTAAGTGTTCTCACTTCATAGAGTTGTATTCAGATTGTAGCAGGTGATAGGACTGGGGGAGGGGCTGGAGACTACCTGTCTCATCTGTTTTGCCTGGATTTCTGGGAAGGCAGGGGTCAGGACTGCTAAAAGAGGAAAGGAGTTTTATGCATGAAAAGCTTGGGTAACGATGTGGCAAAAACTAGAAGTAGGTGACATGTCATCTGGGCAAAGCTTCATGTACAACCTCTCTGATTATATCTTTCTATAAACTGTGAGCCCCTGTCTCCTAGCTCATTCTACAATTATATTTGTGAGGGAGTATTTGATAAATGTTTGAGCTCTCCAGATATAAGCTCTGTGAGCTTTTGTTCACTGTTTATTCTTATCATCTGAAGTAGTGCCTGACGTATAGTAAATACTTAGCAGCTATTTGCTAGATGAATGAATGAATGACCTGATAACTTACTCCTGCTAGAAGCAGATACTAAGGACAAATACTTAAAACTACAAATAGGGGGGGATGCCTGGATGGCTCAGCGGTTGAGCATCTGCCTTCGGCTCAGGGTGTGATCCTGAGGTCCTGGGATTGAGTCCCACGTTGGGCTCCTTGCATGGAGCCTGCTTCTCCCTCTGCCTGTGTCTCTGCCTCTCTCTCTCTCCATGTATCCCAAGAATAAATAAATAAATAAAATCTTTTTAAAAAAAACTATAAATACGGGAACGCTGATTACAAAGGAGGCTATACATGTATGAGAAATCACTATACTCAATTTTGCTGTGAACCTGAAATTGCTCTAAAAACTAAAGCCTAAAAAAATAATAAATAAGAATAAATAAAAATAAAGCCTATTGGAGACATCTGGGTGGCTCAGTCAGTTGAGCATCTGCCTTTGGTTCAGGTCATGATCCCAGGGTCCCGGGATTGAGCCCCTCATCTGGCTCCCTGCTCAGTAGGGAGTCTGCTTCTACCCCTCCCCCTGCTCATGCTCAATCTCTCTCTCTCTCTCTCTTAAAATAAAATCTTATTAAAAAATAAAAACTAAAGTCTATTTTACTTTTTTAAGATTTTATTTATTTATTCATGAGAGACACAGAGAGAGAGAGGCAGAGACACAGGCAGAGGGAGAAGCAGGCTCCATGCAGGGAGCCCGAATATGGGACTCGATTCCAGGACTCCAGGATCATGCCCTGGGCCTAATGGAGGTGCTCAACCACTGAGTCACCCAATCGTTCCTAAAGTCTATTTTAAAAACTGCAACAAATCATATTTTAATTGTTTTTTTTTCACTAACAATGGAGATTAATAATCTTCAGCTCCTGTTACAGATAGTGTTGCTTTATAACATGAATACAGCTTTGAGCAGTAGAAACTTTTTGCTCTACAAATGTCATGATCATTCTGGGACGCCTGGCTGGATGGGTCGGTAGAGCATGTGATGCTTGATTTCAGGATCATGAGTTCAAGCCCCACACTGGGCATGCAGCCTACTTAAAAAAAAGAAAGAAAAGAAACTGTAAATATGTCATGATATTCTGCTATTGACTAATTTTACAATCTGTATTTCATGAAACAGAGGTTAAACTGCAGCCCTGGGGTACAGCTCAATTCTACAAGGCACCATCCACATGGGTTACAGGTGAATGTTATCCCCAGAGCTGTGCCGTAAGATCATCCTGGGTAGGGTCCTAGGTAAAATGACTGGGCTAATGATGGGCTTTGTGAGACTTTGGAGCTAGGACTGAAAATGAGAAATTACTTAAAGTAAGGGCAAAATTTCTTTGGAAGCTGCTGGAAATGTTCTAAAATTAGATTGTTGTTGAGGCGCCTGGCTGGTTCAGTCAGTAGAGCATGTGACTCTTGATCTCGGGGTCATGAGTTTGAGCCCCATGTTTGGCATAGAGATTACTCCAAAAAAATTAGACTATGGTGATGTTTGCATAACTTCATAAATCTACTAAAAGTCATTAAATTGCACACTTATAATAAGTGAATTTTATGTTGGTATGTTATACTTCAATTAAGTTGCTTTCTTAAACAAACAAAAACTGCATTCAGAGAAGTGTCTTCTATTCCTGCCTTCAACCCTGGTCTCTCCCACCCCCTACAGGAAATTATTTTTATTAGTTCTTCATTTATCCAACCAGTTTTCCTTTGACAAATAAAAATACCCATGTATTAAGTAATATTTTAAGTAATTTTTAAATGTTGCCTCATGCCTGAGTGGCTCAGTGGGTTGGGTGGCCAACTCTTGATTTTGGCCAGGGTCATGACCTCAGGGTCTTGAGATCGAGTTCTGCCCATCGGAGAGTCTGCTTCTCTCCCTCTCACTTCCCCTTTACCCCTCCTCATGCACTTATGCATGAGCTCAAGTAAATATTTTTTTTAGACATTGCCTTAAATACCAGTGATTGAGAAAAAGCGGATCTAATTGAGAGACAAGGAGAACTCCCAACCCTGTAAACTTTCTGAGGATTCTGGGGAATGCAAAAGTTTTAAAATGTATAACATTGATTTCAACATGCCTCCTTATTTGTGAAACATATGCTTTCCATTAAGGTGAGTGAGGGAGTCACAAATTAAGAAAAAGAAGGACAGAGAGGGAAATTACAAAATTGCCTTGCAGGAGAGCAGAAAGAAACAATTAGCAATAGTGGGGAGGGAAGGTTGTAAGAGGAGTCTGGTCTGTGTGTGTGTGTGTGTGTGTGTGTGTGTAATTATCTTTAGAGGGATTTGCTGAGCTGGAACCGTGACTGTCAAAAAGAAAACCTGGTACATTACAAGTTCACCATGCCTCTGAAGAAGAAAGCAGGCCGACTTGCGTTGGACAGTTCCCCACACTGGTCACGAGGTGGCGACATCCACCCAAGACAGTCTTCTGAGACCCAAGAAAGAGGCTGTAGGGATGGAAGTACACAATAGTTGAATATACAGCACACTTTTTTAAAAAAACACACTTTATTTTAGAGCAGTTTTTAGGTTCAAAGCAATGTTGGGCAGAAGGTACATAGATTTCCCATACACTTTGTGCCTCCAAACACACTTACTTTGCCCACTATTAACATCACCCACCAGAGCATTGCTTTTGTTATAATCAGTGAACCCGTCTTAACACATCATTACCCAAAGTCGTCCTTTTACATTAGAGTTCACTCTTGGTGTTGTACATTCTATGGGTTTGGACAAATGTATAATGACATGCATGTGCCATTAGAGTGTCATGCTGAATAGTTTCACTGCCCTAAAAATCCCATGCTCTATTCATCCCTCCTTTCCCTAATTTTGGCAATCCCTGATATTTTTGCCATCTCCATAATTTTGCCTTTTCCAAAATGTTAGATAGTTGGAATCATACAGCATGTAGCCTTTCGGATTGTCCTCTTTCACTCAGTACCATGTATTTAAAGTTTCTCCAGGTCTTGTTATAGCTTACGAGCTCAGACCAATGAGCTTGTATAAATCTAAGAATACAAGCCAGACAGGTAAATGAAAAGCAAAATCTCTTCCATGGTTAACATGAACTTTCCCTCTCACTAAATCTTCCAGTTGAGGAATTCCCTGACATGAAAATGGGTCTGGTCCCCAAAGTGAGAAATGGTTAAGTCATTTCGTCTTCAAGACAAAACCTATTTAGACTGTAATTTTGCTGTCAGCGCTTAAGAAACTAACCATCACATTTTTCAACGTTTCCCTGGGGAAGGTTTTGATGCAACTAAGTATCAAAGAGGAAAGGGGTAAAAAACACAAAGCAAAAGGAAAGTGGCATTCATTGAAATGTAGATGACTTCAGCTTCGATCTTTCTCCACACTTTACAGCCCCGGGTGAGCCTTGTTCTCGGGCGCCCTCCCCAGGCCTTATCCTCCCAGAGGTTTCTCCGTCTTTGCCTCCCGTTCGACCTCGCCTCCTTCTTCTATTTAATACTTTTAACACTTGTATTTAATACTTACAGGAAAAGCTGTAGACACATGTAGAGGTTTCGAGATTAAAGAAGAAAAAAAAAAACCTCCCCCTAAATGAGCTTTCATTACATTCAGAAGAAAACAGGATTTTGGCCCAAGTTTTCCTTCTTCTGAAAGGCAGGCCACCAGGTGCTTCTCCTTCGGGGAGCAGGGGATGAGGTGCAGACTCGGGAGTGAAAACCTTGGGCTAAAGCTACAAGATTCTACGGGGGAGACGGTTCAAAGTCTGACAGTCACAGGATGGGGGTGATGTGGTGCTTCATATCTGCTGCATGGCCTGTAAGCCCCATCCTATAGTACTGAGGGTCTGCCGAATTGAGAAATCTCTTCCTATTTAATTAATACCATCTACTTGAATTAGGTTTTGTTTTGTTTTGAAGATTTTGTTTATTTATTCATGAGAGACGCAGGGAGAGAGGCAGAGGCAGAGGGAGAGGGAGAAGCAGGCTCCCTGCGGGGAGCCGGATGCAGGACTTGATCCCAGGACCCTGGGATCACCACCTAGGCTGAAGGCAGACCCTCAACCCCAGAGCCCTCCAGGCATTGCAGGTCCATCTGTTTTGTTTTTGTTTTAAGTCTGAATTAAATATATTGAGGCAGATTTTGCTAATGCCTCAGCCTTTACTATGTCCAGTTGCCAGAGGAGGACCCCTTGCCCAAGCACTTTATGGGAGTCACAGGCGTCCACTCTGCTGCACTGGCTCAAGGGAATGAGCAGCCCTTTAAGAATGCTGATGGGAACTGGTGGCCTTAGCTCTCAGGTTGTGTTATACTGGATCCCAGCGTTTCCAGCTGAATTGCGTTTCCAGTGTACATGGCTTGATAACATAAACCGTCTTGCCTGCCTTCTCTCACCTTCCTTCCCCACTTGCCGACAGCGGGAATCCCAAATAAACTACTCACTCTCAAATCCTTGTTTCCCAGAGTCTGCTGTTAGGGAAGTCCAAATTAAATATATAAATAAAAATATATGTGGGTTTTTTTTGTTATGGTAAATATTTATGACACAAAATTTACCATTTCAATCATTTTTGAGTGTATAGCTCGTGGCATTAGGTACATTCACATCGTTGTGCCACCATCACTGCAATCTAGCTCCAGAACTTTTTTATTATCCCAAATTGAAACTCTCTACCCAGTAAATAAGAACTGCCTGTTATCACCCCCCCGAGCCACTTCACGACCCCTCCATCTCAGCCCCAGTAACTACTGTTCAACTTTCTTCTGCATGAATTTGACTATCCCAGGTACTTACACAACTGGATTCATACGATGTGTCCTTTTGTATCTGGCCTATTTCACTTTTCATAAGTCTTCAAGGTTCATCCATGTTGTAGCATGTATCCATTTTTAAAATTGAAAATATTTCATTGTATGTAGTACCACATTTTGTTTATCAATTCATCCATGGATTGATACTTGTTTCCACCTTTTGGCTATCATGAATAATGCTGTCATGAATTTTAGTATACAAGAAGCTGTCCAGGGCACCTGGGTGGCTCAGGTTGAGTGTCGGCCTTGGCTCAGGTCGTGATCCCGGGGTCCTGCGATCGACGAGTCCCACATCAGGCTCCCTGTAGGAAGCCTGCTTCTCTCTCTCTGTCTCTCATGAATAAATACAATCTTTTTAAAAACCCCAAAAAACAAACAAAAAAAGTAGCTGTTCAGGTCCTTGCTATCAATTACTTGGATATATACCCAGAATCAGAATTGCTGGATCATATGCTAATGCTACATTTAATCTTTTAGAGAATCTCCATACTGTTTTCCATAGTGATTGCACCATTTTGCATTCCCGCCAGCTATGCATAAGGCTCCAATGTTTCCACCTTTGTCAAGAATTGTTATTTTCTACTGAACTCTTTATATTGAATGCTTTATATTGTTATTTTCTATTGAATAGCTTATAATAGCTATTCTAATGGGTGTGAGGTGGTATTTCATTATGGTTTTGATTTGCATTTCCCTAATGATTAGTGATTTGGGGCATTTTTTTTTCAGGTACTTATTGGCCATTTGTATATCTTTGGGAAAATGTAAGTTTAATCAGGCAATTTGTCTTATTGTTGAGTTGTAGGAGTGAGTTCTTTATTCTACCTATTAGCCCCCTCTATCAGGTATATAGCTTGTAAATATTCTTTCCCATTCTGTGGGTTGCCTTTTCATTCTTGATAATGCCCTTTGATGCACAGAAGTCTTTAATTTTTATAAAGCCCAACTTACCTATTTTATGTTGTTGCCTGTGCTTCTGGTGTCATATCCAAGAAATCGCTGTCAAATCCCATGCCATGAAGCTTTTCCTTGATGTTTTCTTTTAAGAGTTTTATAGTTGTAGGTCTTATAGTTATTTGATCCATTTTGAGTTAATTTTTGTTGGTGTAAAGTAAAAATCCAACTTCATTCTCTTTTTTTTTTCTTTCCAACTTCATTCTTTTGATAAATAATGTGGTCAAGGGATGCCTGGGTGGTTCAATGGTTGAGCATCTACCTTCAGCTCAGGGCATGATCCTGGGGTCCTGGGATCGAGTCCCACATCCGGCTCCCTGCATGGAACCTGCTTCTCCCTCTACCCGTGTCTCTGCCTCTATCTCTGTGTGTGTGTCTCTCATGAATAAATAAACAAAATCTTTTTTTTAAATGTGGTCAATAAAATTAATTTTTAAAATAAATAAAGCCTCACTGATTATGAAATAACATGACTAGTTCTGCTAAGGACAAGGGGAAATAGTCCATTATCTTCAGTAGTCCTCCTACATTCTTTCTTATTTACATGGTGGATTTCTGGTCGATTACCCATGCCATTATTTTTTCTTTTAAGATTTTATTTATTTATGAGAGAGAGAGAGAGAGTCTGAGCAGGGGAGAGGGGCAGAGGGTGAGGGAGAAGCAGGCTCCCTACTGAGCAGAGTCCCACGCAGGGCTGGGTCCCAGGACGCTGAGATGTTGACCTGTGCCAAAGGCAGATGCTTAACTAGCTGAGCCACCCGGGTGCCCCTACCCATGCCATTATAAAAGAGCTAATTCAAAGACAGGTAGAGAGAGATATTTCTAAAATCTATGGGGACTGAATAATGAGATCTGCCTAGTACACAAATGAATGGTTCTAACTTCAGGATCCCCTTTCTGACTTTGAGGGGCAAATTATAATATTTAAGAGATTAGGATATTCTTCATAAAGGATATGAAGGAGCAAAATGCTGTTCAAAAATGTAAGCAAATAAGGAGCATCTGGCTGACTCCGTAATGTACAGGACTCTTGATCTTGGGGTTATGAGTTCAAACCCCATGTTGGGCATAGAATAGAACTTACTTTAAAAAAAAAAAAGGAAGCAAATTAGGTGGAAAAAATTAAAAAAACAAAAAAACGATGTAGGAGCGTGCCTTGTTCTGAAGCCTTAAGAAATAAACCTCCAACCATTTTATTTTTAAGCCTCAAGTCATTCGTAGGTTTTGTGAAAAATCTGTCAATTACATTTGATATTTTAGGTCTTTTGGGAAGAGTTAGAAGATTAATTTGGTTTAAAATTAGAAAATTAGTTTGGTTTTAAAAAATCATGAAGAAGAAACAAAAAAGAGCTTAGAAAGCCTTGTATTTCTGCTTTAATAGAAAATACTGGAAAGTATTTTTTTAAGCTTGAAGGCACCTAATGACAAATTAGTATTACAATGAGTCACTAGGAGAGAAATAATAATTTTTAAAGTAACAATAATAAGTAGAAGGTCAGAAGTAAACATTTCAGAACCACACATTTCCTCTTTAACCACATTGGCTTTTTTCTCCACTGTAACGTTTGAAAACAATAATATTTCCTGCGAAAGAAATAAACAAAGGGACAGGTGCATAGGGGGCAATCCACATTTTAAATGTCTTCCTACACTATTATTATGCCTTGCATCCAACTAAAGGTAGAGGAGTTTCCCTCAGTAATCAGGTTCCTTGGCTTGGCAGTTACTGCCTCTTGTCCAGAAAGGCTCTGGGTCTGGATGAGCCTGGCAAACCATTCTTCCCCTTGGATGATCATTAACCAGCATATCAAATCCCAATCACTTTACAATTAGATCACCGTGACTCACCCTTCCAGAAGTACAGCAAGAGTGAAAAAGGAAGGAGGCAATTTAAAAGCAAGCTTCATTTCTTCTGACTTTCTAGAACTGGATAACTTTGGCTTTCTTTCTTTCTTTTTTCCCCAAGAAAGAACCCGCATGATTGTACAATTAAGCATCATATTATTTATAAATGATTATAAGGTTCCCTTAGAGATCCTATGCCCCAAATGAATAACAAATTGATGAAAGGCAGGAGGACAAAATTAAAAGGCAGCAGTAAGCCAACATATATTTATTAGATGAAATACTTATTTTTATGCTTAGCAATGATGCCAAATTTTATGTTTTGTTAACTGAGTTTGGCTTGAAGTTTCTTACAGTAAAGTTCAATATCTCCTGCTTCCGATCTTGGCAAATATTTTATCAACATACTAAGAAAACAAACGGCAACCCCTCCACGCCCCCCAGCCTCCAGCCTTCATCTTTCTCCTCTGTATTTTGATGTTAATTCTCTATCCTGTTCAAGAGCAAGCAGGTGAGATTCTTGGCACCCCCTACCTCCCCTCAACCAGCACCAAAGCTGGTGGGCACTTAGGATGCAGTATGGCTTCCAGATGTTGTATCAGATGCTCAATTAATCATGGCATCAGGATTAAAATATTTATAATTGTCCAGAAAATAGTTGTGGGTGGCTAAAGCACCAGCCTTCTGAATTTGGAGTCATCTCCCTGGAATGGAATACACAGTGTTAAGATGTTCACACCCACCCAATCTATCTTGACTGTTGAAAGTTACCTTGAACAAAGCATGTATTGCACTGCACTGGCCCTTTGGTTTTCCTTCCTGAAAATAAACTTTTCTCTGCGGGAAGACTCAGACATATTTGCTAAAAACTCTGAACCATCAGGAAGTTTAAAGAAAGGCTTATGCTGGGGCAGCCCCGGTGACTCAGCAGTTTAGTGCCGCCTCCAGTCCAGGGCACGATCCTGGCGACCCGGAATCGAGTCCCAGGTCCTCGGCTTCCGTGCATGGAGCCTGCTCCTCCCCCTGCCGGTGTCTCTGCCTCTCTCTCTCTCTCTCTCTCTCTCTCTCTCTCTCTCTGTGTGTGTTTCTCGTGAATAAATAAATAAAATCTTAAAAAAGGAAGGCCTATCCTTGAGCAGCCCACTTATTCCATCATACAAAAGCTATAGCTAAGCTCTTAGAGTCGTCTTCAACCCATCCAGCTATATTGTAAAACGTAAGGTATATTTTTTAGTAATGGGCTGAAATACTGGCAGTTGGGACTGATAGCTAATCCTCCTTTATTATGTGCATGAACCTACTCTGAATTACCGTAGCCATTTCGCCTTTGTGATGTCATGCCTCTACCATTTTATTTCTGGATTGTCTCCCTGTGGCATAATTTAACTTGGGCTTAAGTAAAAAAAAAAAAAAAAAAAAAAAGCATTATAATTTAATATAAGTAGGTAAAATAACAAATAGTAGAAATTATATTGAAAGTAAAGTATTTGTATTTATCATTATTTTAAAATTGTTTTCTCCATTGAGTTTATTGCCTGATAAATATTTATATATAGTTTAAGTGTGTGTGTGTACAGATATATATATTTAGCATATATATTTAGCAACCACTCCACCACTCCTTTTTTTTTTTTATTTGTTTATTTTTTTTTTATTTTGAAAGAGAGAGAGCATATGCTCAGTAAAGGGGAGGGGCAGAGGGAGGAATTTTAAACACAGAGTTCAATCTCACCACCCTGAGCTCATGACCTGAGCCAAAATCAAGAGTCAGAATGCTTAACCAACTGAGCCACCCAAGTTCTCCTACTTAGCAACCACTCTTATTGGTTATTACCCTTACTTTGGCATTCCAATCTCAGCCCTAAAAGGTATTCAAAGAGGAAAAAAAAAGTGTGGGGAGAAGGTATTGAACAAATCAATGAAATTATATAGATAATCAATAGTCAAACAAGGACTAGAGTATATTTTCTTCCTTCAGTTTGCTTCTTAACCTACACTCACTGATCAAGGTAACCCATTACCCAAAGTAAAATAAAACCAAACACTCCATTCAAGAGGCATTTACTATTCTCCACTGCTGATTTTTTTTAATTTTTATTTTCATTTTTATTTTTTTTTAAAGATTTTATTTATTTATTCATGAGAGACTCAGAGAGAGAGACAGAGATACAGATAGAGAGAGAAGCAGGCTCCTCACAGGGAGCCTGATGTGGGACTCGATCCTCAGATCTGGGATCACGCCCTGAGCCAAAGGCAGATGCTCAACTGCTGATCCACCCAGGCATCCCTGATTTTTTTTTTTTTAAGATTTATTTACTTAATTATTTGAGAGAGAGAGCACACACACAAGCAGGGGGTGGGGCAGAAGGAGAGGGAGAAGGAATCCCTAGCAGACTCCATACTGAGCTACGAGCACCAAGGAGGGCTTAATCCTATGACTGTGAGATCATGACCAGAGCCAAAACCAAGAACTGGGCTCAACTAATTATGCCACCCAGGCGTCCTTAAGGCATTGCTGATTTTTCCCCCCAGAATTCAACATCATCTTCTGTGCATAACATATCATTTTCTTGCATTTGATAGCCAGGTCTTGCACATGGACTTTGTTTTTGTTTGTTTATTGGTTTGTTTTCAGGTCTATGCAACTGCATCTTGGCAAACATCCTTATTATTATTGCTATTAAACTTCACCGGAACTTACTACAAGACAGGTTAGAGTCTGATGAAAGTCTGTCCACCTGTGTTCCGTACAAAGTTATCCTTGCTAGAAAACCTCACTATATCTGACTTGGTTTCGCCAATAACATTTTCTCTAGCATGTGCCCAAAGACAATATTAAAGAGAAGTTCCCGGAACTACTGATGAACTCATTTTGAGAATTGAATATGACCTTCCCCAAACCTCATCTAATCTTATCATGGAAAGGGAAGCAAAACTTGTCAAGGTTTAAGTTCCCTTATCTGTCACATAAAGAAACTAGGTTAAATGACATTAAGATCATCTGAGCTCCATGAATGCTGATTTTTACTTTCTGTAATATTTTCAGACCACACAGCCACAGAAAGGGGATGTATCTTTAGAGATTTATTTTACATATTTGTTTCTAATGAGATTTGTCCCTTTCAGAAAAGCTTCCTATTTTCCCTACCCCAAACTCCTCATTCAGGATAGTTAGAAATGGCTTTATATATATCAAATAATCCATGGAACAACAGTTCATTTCTTATGAGATAAGACAAGAACCCAGACCCAGAACTTAAGTGTCTTTCTTTGAGTTTCTGAGAAAGTTAGAATGAAGTCTAAATTTGCAATAAGTTTCCAAGTTCAATTTTAAATATTATATTTTTATATAATGTTGGACATACACTGCTCAGATGATCATTTTCCTTCCTTTGTTTAGTGACTAGAGAACTAGATCTGACTTTATTTACATTTCTTGTTACTGTAATGCAAGAATTGTGTCCCAGCATGAGTCAGTTTGTAATGTTTACTGAGCGAAAAATAGTTACAGCTTTCAAAGATAAGAGTATAAGAAAATAGAATGAACATAAAAGATACATATCCCTTCTTAGCAGCTTTCAATCTCATAGAAAAAACAGAGGTAGATATTTTTGCTTTATCTAAACTGTAGAAATTCACAACTATGCAGAGTAGGCAGTCACATTATACAAAATTAATACTGTGTGACCAGATGTAGTTATTGGAGTAACTGAGACTAGTTGAGTGAAGGAAAAAAAAAATCTTTTTGAGCAGTGTGAGTTTTACAGTGAGGGAGGGACATATGTAGGTGGGAGAAGGATGAGCATTCTGGGGCGGAGGAATGGTATATGGTATGACTCTGAGACAGGTGGGAGTACGTGAAGAATTATAAGTGATTTGATTTGGAAGGGATAGTAAAGTTACCTTTCAGTGTTTGATATCTTATTAACTCTCATTCATTTGGTCATACAGTAAATACTAAGTACCTACTATGTAACATTTACTGGATTTGATGTCATGTAACTAGCTATAAATATCATTACTATGATGATGAATTCCAAAAACAAATAGCCTCCCTTTTTAACTCTTTCTGCCATCTCTGACCAAACATTGGTGTAACCTAAGCACCATGCCACTTTATCACAGAAGGAAGTCTCCCTTAATTTCAGTCCACTGTAAATCAATGTAACTGTTAGCTGGTCAGGCCACCTCACACAATCCCAGAGAATGGCTATTTAGCACATCAGGTTCAGGCTTTCTATTCCAAGCCTAGAGGCTTGAGGTTGGCTTCTTTAGCTTATTTTTCTAACCATTCTCCCCTGTCCTGTCCATAAATATGAGACTTGAATCCCAGAATCTCAGGCCCACCTCAACACAATCCCCTGTTTCAATGGAGACAGTATTCCCTAAACTTCTGTTCTGTCTCCCTCGTGCCATTTCTGTCCTTTCACACAGTCTCACCATTATTTTTAACCTTCTTGCTCCTATGTAAATTAGGGAATGTGCTCAAACATAAAACCAAAACTCACAGTGGTTTATTCATATAGGGAGTTGTTTACCTAAAACGATGAGAATCCAAGGCTTGCTCTAAAAAAGTAAGCATCCTTCATTCTTCCGCTTCCCCATTCCTCAGTACTAACTCCTACAGTTAGAAACACTACATGCATCCTAGGTATAAAGACAGGAAGCTAAGTTTTTCTTCATCTATAACTTGTCTGCTGAACTGAGTCACATGGCCAACCTCAACTAGAAGGATGTGCAGGAAGGGAAGATCTTTGGTTGGAGAAAGGGTAGGTAGAGGAAGGCTGGGATGGATGTTGAATGTACCCCTGCCACAGAGTCCAGCTCCAAGGTCCTACTTCCCCTTTCCCATTCCTCTGTATGAATTGTAGTTATTTTTAAACATCTGCAACTACATTTGGATGGGTTGAGTAGACCAGTTTGGGAGTGAGGGCTGCTCCCGGTAGAAGAATTAAAAAGCACAACCCTCCATGCCACCTGGCTTCAGACAGAACATCTAAAAATACTCAAATCTGCGATGCCTGGGTGGCTCAGCAGTTAAGCATCTGCCTTCAGCCCAGAGCGTGATCCTGAAGTCCCAGAATCGAGTCCCACATCAGGCTCCCTGTATGGAGCCTGCTTTCTCCCTCTGCCTATCTCAGCCTCTCTCTCCATTTTTCATGAATAAATAAATAAAATCTAAAAAAAAAAAAACAAAACAAAAACAAAACCCCAAAAACTCAAATCTGACCCTGCAAAGATTTACCTCCTCCTGGCATTTTTTTTTTTTTGCTAAAATTGATTTACTGTTACGCTAAAAATATGTCTAATGCCTTTCCAGCCTGAAGCTACATTGAGAAAAAGCCACTTTCTATTCTTTTGTTCTCAGTGGATGGCAGACTCTATAAGAGGAGAAAGAGATTGGAAAGAAAATCATTCTCCTATGCTTGATATTTACGTTTGGGTAGATAATCATCCCATCAAACTCAACAGGTGCAAAGTTTACATCTTTAACTTACTCTTCCATTCTATAACTACTTCTTTGCCCCTACAAATGCTTCCCTTATCTGGCTTCCTTATTTTTGTTGCTGGCACTCTTCAATCACTTAAACCCAAAGTTCAGAATCACATTGAAATTTCTCCATCACATCCTTCCTTATAGCCACTGGAAGTCCCAAAAAGAAACAAGTAAGAGCGTGGTGTTAAAAATATGTTTGAAAGGCACCTGGATGGCTCAGTCAGTTAAATGTCTGCCTTTGGCTCAAGTCGTGATCCCAGGGTCCTGGGGTGGAGTCTCGTTTCTGGCTCCCTGCTTGGTGGGGAGTCTACTTGGTGGGGACCCTGCTTGGTGGGGAGCCTGCTTCTTCCTCTCCCTCTGCCACTCCCTCTGTTTGTGCGCTCTCTTGCGCACTCTCTCTCTGTCAAATAAATAAATAAAATCACATATATATATATGTGTGTGTGTGACTTTTGACCTTGGGGTCATGAATTCAGCCCCCACATTGAGAGTAGAACTTTTTAAAAGTAATAAAAATATGTTTGAAGAAATAGTGGTTGACTCTTAAAAAGATACATAGGTGGCAAATGAATACATGAAAAGATACTCAATCTCTTCAGCCATTAGTGACATGAAAATTAAAACCATAATGGAATACCACCTCAAATCTGTGAAAGTGACTTTAAAAAATACTGACAGTAGCAAGTGCTAATAAGGATGCATTGCAGTTGGAATTCTTTTACACAGCTGAGGGGAAACAAAATGGGACAGCCATTCTGGAAAGCCATTTGGCAGTTACTTATAAAGTGAAACACACCCCTACCATATGACCCAGCAGTCCACTTCTGTTGTAGTCACCCTAGAAAAATGGAAGCTGTGTTCACACACAGATGTGTACATGAATGTTTTTAGTAGTTCTATTCACAATAGCCACAAATTGAAACAACCCAAATGTCCTTCAATGAGTGAATAGTTAAACAAGCAGTGTTGCATTCATCCAATAAAATACTACCCAGCAATATAAAGAAATAAATGACTGAAATATGCAGCAATTTGGATGAATCTCAAAAGCATTATGCTGAATGAAAGAAACTAGTCTCAAAAGCTTATGTACTTTATAAATGCATTTCTATCATTCTCAAGAGGACAGAACTATAGGGTTGAAGAACAGATCAGTGATTGCCATTATAGGAATAGAGAGATAATGTGACTAAAGCCTAAGAAACTTTGGGATACTGATGGAACTCTCCCATATCTTGATTGTGGTGGTGGTTATACTAATCTGTACAATATGTCATACATATATCACAACACGTCAACGTTCAAACAACTGTGCACCAAAAAAGGACATCTTAATATATCATAATTTAAAATGAGGAAATATATAATTATAAGAGCAAGTACTCATTGCACAAACAATTCAACTGATGGGAATAGAAGAGACCTAGAAAGTAGTGAACTGGCCATGGGTGTCTGCCAGAATGGTACAGAGAGAATGGAGAAGATTGGCTAATTTGGACATTTGTTTAAATGAAGGTATGTCAGGAGAGCCTCTGCCATACTTCCATAATTTCACTCTTTGTTTTTTTTAAGATTTATTCATTTATTTTAGAGAGTGCGTGCGTCAGATGGGGGGAGGGGCAGAGGGAGAGAGAGAAGCAGACTCCCCACTGCGTGCTGAGCCCATGTGGGGTTTAATCTCACACCCTGAGATCACGACCTAAGCCTAAATCAAGAGTCAGATAGACGTTTAACCAACTGAGCCACGAAGACACGCCTTTTCACTCTAAAACAACAACAACAAAATAATACTTTGATCATTTGAATTCTCTAGATTAAAAAAAACTGTAGAAATGTCCTTCATCCTTTTTTTTTTTTTAAGATTGTATTCATTTATTTGAGAGAAAGAGACAGAGCACAGCAGGGGGAGGAGGAGAGGGAGAGGAAGAAATAGGCTCCCCATTGAGCAGGGAGCCCAACATGGGGCTCAATCCCAGGACTCTGGGATCATGACCTGAGCTGAAGACAGATGTTTAACCATCTGAGTCACCCTGGCACCCCTCCCTCATCTTTCGATTACTGAAAATCAGGAACACTTTTTCAGTGCACACGAACTCCCACACATTACTTTGCAAATGGGCTGTTTCAGATTCTTTCCCAGTTCAAAGTCCTCAGTTCCTCCTTACTGCCTTCACTGAACTAGATGACCCTTGTTACCCTCCTCTGGGAGGACGGCCAAGGTAGTGCTAGTCTGGCTAAGATCTTCGTTGACCAGAAGCAGCTACCTGTCAACTCGGACTGTCACTCTTACAGAGCCTCACTGATTTCACAAAATGCATGACAGGTGACAGAATGGAATAGTAACTCCAAGGGAGCTTTTACTTGCACCTCAAAAATAATTTTGAATATGAGCTCTATTGAGGTCAGATTTTGAGAATGTTCCTTCTGGGAACATAGATCAAGAGACACCTATCATGGAAACTTTAGCTAACTTTCCACCTTCCTATTTCCCTGATCCATCATCTTTTCCTTCTCCAAAAGTCTCAGAAGTGTGGATCTTCTCAAAGGCTAACACTCCTTCCATGTTCTGAATTCTACAAAGTTCCTGCAGTCAAAATCTCTGCATTTGTGTGATGGAGCACAGTTTTCTATGCTCCAAAACCATTTAATCTTGTGTACTCATTTCTGTGACCATTTAGAGATTTAAGAATGAATGGAAAGGTAAGAGGACATATTTTCATACCTCTTTTATAGACACTTGTTAAATCACTCTCCAGCTGTTTCTTTCAGCATAAACAGATAAATTATCTTTTCTAAAGAGAATTATTTCCTATTTCTTTACTATCATTGTTGCTTTACTCAGAAACTTTCTATCAGTATGTAGATTCCAGTAGGGATGATATGCTATTAAGCATATTTCTGTCTACCTAAGCCCCACAGGTAGAAATTTCAAGCCATCTGAGGTATAGAGAACAGGAGACTGAGGTATATAGAAGCAACACTAACAAATAGAATGTCTTGAAGATCCTCATAGTCAAAGCTTTCCCACATGGCCATGGGCATGTGAAGCATAGGGTTGTGGAGAAATCTGTCAGCCTCAGATCATGACGGTGGCATTTTTTTCTGTTTCTGCAGAACCCTTTTACTTCATGAGAAAGCTTTAGGAAGACATCGTCAGCTGGGGAAACAAGAAGAGACCACAAGAAATGCCCACTGTCTCAACTATCTTCAGCTGTCCCAATGCTGACCTAAAAGGAACCCAATATTAGATTAGGAAGCAGAGCATGGGGTCTATCTGACCAGGAATGGTACTATGAAGTGGCTGAAAGCCTTGAGGCCTCCGTTCTCCAATACTTTACACCCACTCACAAGTACTTCTTGGCAGTCATGGCTTTGAGCTCATGAGACCCAAGTCTGGCCTCGTGGAAGAAATAACAATACCTAGCAAGAACATTGGGCAGAACATAAGAATAATGAGAAAGTTCTGACTTAAATGCTGGGTGCCTATTTTTAAAGCAAGTATTTAGCATGGAGATATCTAAAAGTAAACACTGGCTGATTGTGATAGAGTAGCTTTCTGAAAAAACGACTTTACTTTCAAGTTGAAACTTTCTGTGTGACCTCTTGCCCCACCCACCTAGACTCCTTTCTGGAAAAAAAGGAAAAAAAAAACAAGATTTCCTCTATATAATTTCTATAATTTCCTTTCCCAACTCTCCTTTCCACTTTAAAAATTTTAGTTTTGGGATGCCTGGGTGTCTCGGGGGTTGAATGTCTGTCTGCCTTCGGCTCAGGGTGTGATCCTGGGGACCCCGGGTCGGGTCCTACATTGGGCTCCCTGCATGGAGACTGCTTCTTTCTCTGCCTGTGTCTCTGCCTCTCTCTCTCTCTCTCTCTCTCTGTGTGTGTGTGTGTGTGTGTCTCATGAATGAATAAATAAAATCTTTTAAAAAAATAAAGGTTTTAGTTTTTTATTCAGAGAGAGCACACACCAGAGTACAAGGAATAGAGAGAGGAACAGAGGGGGAGTACGAGAGAGAGCATCTCAAGCAGATCCCCCACTGAACACAGAACCCAAGGCCCCTGAGATTATGACCTGAACCAAAATCAAGTGTCGGATGCTTAACCGACTGAGACACCCAGGCACCCCTCTCTTTTCCACTTTAGAATAATGACAACATATGTGAGATGTGATATGTTGTGAGAAAGACAAAGAGTTGATTCTGCAAGATACTTATTACACCCTTACTCTGGGCAGAGCATTGCCAGGCACTGGGACTATGACAGACAAAGTATCTGCACACCCTGCCCTTCTGAAACTTACCCCCTAGAATAGTCTTCTACCTTTTCTCATTAATGCCCCTCCAAGGAAACATTTGAAGTTTTTTTTTTTTCCCTAACTGCTCCATCATGAAATTTTACAGCACAGAGATACTGTGTATCTGCTTTATATTGTGCCTACCATCTGTGCTTTATACATAGAAAGATTTTATTTTTATTTTATTTTATTTTTTTTCCCCCTCCAAGACCCAATTTTTACCTTTGGGGTGATTTTATCCTTGTGAAAAATGCATGCTCTAGGGCAAAGACAGACAATAAGTAAACAAAGAAGAAAAGTAATTGTGATAAAGATGGAGGAAATACAAGGGGCTAAACATTCAGGTATGGTTACTTTTTTAAAAATTTTATTTAAATTCTAATTAGGTCATGTAGACTGCAAGATTGGTTTCAGGACAGGTATGGTTGCTTTCAATAGAAATGTCCGGTTGCTTGCACTGTGTCAAGGGGAGATTGGAAGCACTTCATCTGCAGGCTTTCCTTATCTTATTTCTCTTCTCTCCCTCACTTGGCTGGGAATACTGGACTGTTTAATTGCCTTATGCAAATCCACCCCTGCAGGCAAGCCCCGGGGAAGGCAGCCCAGGCACCCATTTGCTTAAATTCTCCATCTGAAACTTGAAAGATAGACCAAATGTAACCTGTGATACATAATTTCTCTCTTCCTGTTTTTCAAACAAACTCACATTAAAGTCGTGCTGCTTCTCTTCACCAAGCAGAGTTACACCCCAAACAGCAGAGTCATCAGAGGCAGTCATTTGAGGAATCCGATAGTCTTGGTCATTTATTTCTGTGCAACTGAGTGGGCCACTGTTCTTAGTAAGGGTGTGAGACTATCAAAGAGCATTTTAGAGCATTTTAGCTTGCCGGATTGTGCGGGAACAAAGCATCTATAATTGCATACTGCTCTCTCTGCGTAGGTGTGCTCCAGAAAAATAATAAAGGCAGGATCGCTGAATGTTGAAAAGCAGTATAATGCTCTGGTTATATGCCCTGGTATGGGTTTTAGAGTCCAGATCACTGTTTGTAAATTGGCAGGTAACGCAACTACCCTCAGACGCAGTTTATCCTATGTAAAATAAGAATATGACATCATCATACTGAGTTGTTATAAGGAGTAATGAAAGTAATACATGTGAATTATTTAGTATGACACTTAGAGTGTAGTAAGCCCTCTATAAATAGCTGCTGTTATTATAACTATTTCTGTAAACCAACCCTGTTTGTTTTGGTAATCTTTCCTAATTTTGCTATTTTTTAGACTCAAAGGGCTAAAATTTGGTCAAAGTCAAAGTGGGATCATAAGCATGATGCCATTTTGTCTAATATGTCTTAGGCACACCCTCCCTTCAGCTCCATTTGTTAATACTTGCTTTTCTAAATTAATCTGTTACTGAAGCTCCTGGCTGGCTCAGTCGGTGGAGCATGCAACATTTCATCTTGGGGGTGTGAGTTCGAGCCCCAAGTTGGGTATAGAGATTACTTAAAAATAAAAAAAAATCTCTTAAAAATAAAAATTAACTAATCTTTTATTTTATTTTCCACCCTTGGCTGCTAAATTACACTTTGTTGTTGTTGGTTTTTTTTAAAGATTTTATTTATTTACTCATGAGAGATACAGAGAGAGAGGGGCAGAGACACAAGCAGAGGGAGAAAGAAGCAGGCTCCTTGCAGGAAGCCTGATGCAGGACTATATCCCAGGATCCCAGGATTACAACCTGAGCCAAAGGCAGACGCTCAACCACTGAGCCACCCAGGTGCTCCTAAATTACACTTTATAACTGCAACTTTTACTACCTTTTATCAGCACTATGAGATGCTGAATTAAATACTAGTAGATCTGCTAACTTTAGTCCTTGAAGAGGCTTTCACAATTTGGGTCCTTGGACGTTCAAAAGCAAACCCTCTGCCTTCCCAATCCCTCCCTGAAGCTCTATCAGCTCTGAGATCCCTATCTGGCTTATTAACATCACCAAGGGTTATCCTAAGGGTTATCTCTTCTTGTGCACAATCCAATTTCTCACTGTGCCTATACAATGTTTCTGGTGTTTGTTCCCACCTCTCCTTTTCCAAAACCTATCCAAGTGTATCTCCTCAGGAGGGGTGTCATTTCCATATGCCAGACTTATGCTCAAGCACAATGGAATAGACATTCATTGTGTTTGGGGCCACCAGGCATGTTTAAACACCCTTCCTACCCTTAGCTCTCTTACCCTGTTTAGTTAGGAATCAGGAATTCAGCCAGGGCCAGATCCTGGTTTTGTGGGGTTTGGAGCTAACACAATTTATGGGGCCTCCTTTAAGAAAGAGCGACTTTGGGAATCCCTGGGTGGCGCAGCGGTTTGGCGCCTGCCTTTGGCTCAGGGCGCGATCCTGGAGACCCGGGATCGAGTCCCATGTCGGGCTCCCGGTGCATGGAGCCTGCTTCTCCCTCTGCCTGTGTCTCTGCCTCTCTCTCTCTCTCTCTCTCTGTGTGACTATCATAAATAAATAAATTAAAAAAAAAAAAAAAAAAAAGAAAGAGCGACTTGAATCATGAATTTAAAGTTGGGTCTAGGGCAGCCCCAGTGGCGCAGTGGTTTAGCGCTGCCTGCAGCCCGGGGTGTGATCCTGGAGATCCGGGATCGAGTCCCACGTCAGGTTCCCTGCATGGAGGCTGCTTCTCCCTCTGCCTGTGTGTCTCTGCCTCTGTGTGTGTGTGTGTGTGTGTGTGTGTGTGTGTGTCTCTATGAATAAATAAATAAAATCTTTTTTTTTAAAGAATATTTATTTATTTATTTATTTATTCATGAGAGACACAGGGAGAGAGAGAGAGAGAGAGAGAGAGAGAGAGAGAGAGAGGCAGAGAGAGAAGCAGGCTCCATACAGGGAGCCCGATGTGGGACTTGATCCCGGGACCCCAGGATCACGCCCTGGGCCAAAGACAGGCACCAAACCACTGAGCCTCCCAGGGATTCCCAATAAATAAAATCTTTAAAAAAATAAAAATAAAAAAATAAAGTTAGGTCTAAAAATTAGGTGCTCATTTCAAATTAGAAAAGAAATGAAAACAGATTACAAATTTTATTTTTTAAACGATTTTATTTATTTATTCACAAGAGACAGAGAGAGAGAGGCAGAGACATAGGCAGAGAGAGAAGCAGGCTCCATGCAGGGAGCCTGACGTGGGACTCGATCCCTGGACTCCAGGGTCACGCCCTGAGCCAAAGGCAGATGGTCAACCACTGAGCCACCCAGGCATCCCATAAATTACAAATTTTAAAAAGCTGACCAGTACCACAACCATAACAAATCTGGAAAAATAATACTTTTTGATTGCCTCTCCACATAACAATGATTTTTAATATTTTTTTTTCTACAAATGAATAAAAGAGGGGCACCTGGCTGGTTTAGTCGGTAGAGCATGTGAGTCTTGATCATAAGGTTGCAAGTTTGAGCTCCATGTTGGGTGTGGAGATAACTCAAGAATAAAATCTTTTTAGGGTGGCTCAGTCGGTTAAGCATCTGCCTTCAGCTCAGGTCATTGCTCTTCCAGAATCTGCTTGGTGAGCTTTGGGCGTTTCTTTTATGTGTTGGGTCCCCAGAGTGACTAGCCTGGGCTGTGGTATCTGTGCCCAGCAGCAATTGTACCCTCTTCCCCTAGTAGCCTCATGATACAATGTGGGTGTAGATCTTGGCTGCAGAGCCTCTAGGTCTGACTTTCCAGACCTCTTAGAGATTCCAGGAGGTACCAAATTTACTTTATTAAATTTAAATTACTCTTCAGGCTCTTGATCTCAGGGTTGTGAGTTCAGGCCCCACACTGAGCGTGGTGATTACTTAAAAATAAAATCTTAAAAAATATTTTTAAAAATAAATTTAAATTAATTTTTTTTCTGTCTACACTAGTGAGAGTAGTTTCTTTGCAACTGCAAATCCTGACTGATTCACGTGAGACTGTGCTCTACCAGGCTAAGGCTTGGGCTGAGGCATCATGAACCCATCTAAGAGAATGGAATAATACAAGGATGGAAAATGAATCTGACCAGATTACACAGGAAAAAACTAGTGTCCAAATGCTAGAAAGGTAAGGATGAAGGTCAAATGAGTGGGGCTCAGAGCTGAAGGTAGAAGTCAGGGAGCCAAGAATCTTGATCAGTGGAAAGAGAAGAAACCAAAGGAGATTGAGAAAAGACAAGGAAAGGTAGGTCAAGACTCCATTTGATAGGCCTGCGGTTGCGTGGTATCTGTGTAGGGAGCTTGAAAGGGAATAAGAGGCTAGCTGATACTATAACTCAGACTTCTTTTTTTTTTTTTAAGATTTTATTTATTTATTCATGAGAGACACAGAGACATAGGCAGGTTTCCTGCTGGGAGCCTGATGAGGGACTTGATCCCAGGACCTTGGGATCATGCCCTGAGCTCCCTAGGTGTCCCTACAACTCAGGCTTTCATTAGCTTGCACTTGGAAATAGAAAAGCCTTCTAACCTTCTCCCACCTTGTTTTCTGCCTCCAGCAAGTTGTTTACACGAATAATCACTTGGCCATTGTCACTGCCCTACTTAAAACAAAATCAATTGTAGCTCCCCATTGATCCAGCTCCCTCGATCCTGGGTCTGTAGGCCCAGAACATCATCAAACTCATTAGCCTGGCATTTCTGACCCTCTCATATCTAGGTCAACCCATTTCTCCAGTTTATTCCTCGTTAATCCTCTCATATTCTATACTAGAGCCACACCTTAACTGTGTGGTGTTTCCTAGACATGCATTTCATTTTGCCACGTGCATGCTGTCCTTTCTGCCTGGGAGTCCTCCCTGTCACTTCTCAGCACATCCAAATCCCCTTGTCTTTCAAAGCAGTCCAAATGCGACATTTCTTTAGCTGCAACATTTCTTCCCCTGGAGCCTAACACTGACTGTATTTCTCATGTACTTTTTGCTTTCCTTCTTGCATTATAGTTATTTAGTTATATAGGCACATATTTTTATTTCCTCTAAGAAGTTGTAAGGTCACCTTGATCCAAATTCTTGGCACTGTGCCTTAAATATTAGAGGTGCCCCAAACAGTGCTGAACACAGAATCAAATGAAGCAACTCCTGCCACATAATTCTCTGTAGAACCTAAAGCAGGTGATGGTGGCCTAAGGTATGGCAGGAGAAGTAAAATGCAAATGGTTACACTTATCTTTGTACATGTCAACTAATTTATTTTAGACCAGAATTTTACTTTACCAAAACCACTTTCAGCCTTGGTTTTAATAATCTTTACAAAAGGTGTTGGGGGAGGAGAGGGAAAGGGACACTAAGCAATAACTTCAGAACATTCTCCTTACTCTTATTTAATTGCAAAATAAACACCTCCCACAGCTATCTGTAATGCAGGGCAGCACTTGTGTCCTTGTGAAGGGGAAAAAAATGGGTTTTGTACTTTGCCTCTGCCAGACGTAGCCACGTAAGTAATTACAAGTCGAAAAAAAGAATAGGAATATATTTTTTAGAGATCACTTTAAGAAAAATGAAAAGATGGAATTCCTTTTTTTTTTTTTTAAGATTTTATTTATTTATTTGAGAGGAGGGGGGAGAGAGCATAAGCAGGGCGAGGAGCAGAGGGAGAAGCAGACTCCCTACAGAGCAGGGTGCACAATACAGGACCCAATCCCAGGGCCAGGGGATCATGACTCCAGCCAAAGGCAGATGCTCAACCAGTGAGCTACCCAGGTGCCCCAGAATTATTTTGTGTTTTATTTTTTTGTAAATATTTTATTTATTCATGAGAGAGACAGAAAGAGAAAAAGAGAGAGAGAGGCAGAGGGAGAAGCAGGCTCCATGCAGGGAGCCTGACATGGGACTCAATCCCTGGTCTCCAGGATCACACCCTGGGCCAAAGGTGGTGCTAAACCGCTAAGCCACCGGGGCTGCCCTTATTTTGTGTTTTAATTACACACATTGTTCCACCAGCAGCACTGCCCCAAAAGTTTTATTAGCAAGTAATATTCTTGTTGTATTATAAAAATCTAAGAAATTTTCATTTCTCAGATAGTGTGCAAATAAAATTATATTTCTGGGTGGCCTGTGTCTCTGCCTCTCTCTGTGTGTTCTCTTATGAATAAATAAATAAAATCTTTTAAAAAAAAGAAATTTATAGGAAATATTCTTGGGAGCCTTCCAATTTTCCTTATCAGTGTAAATCCTACAATATCAAATACACTTTTAAAGGGAGGGATATTGAATAATAAAGAGAAACTTCTTCAACATAAAATTTCTACAAATGTGAAATAACTTTCGTAGAATAAAGAAAAAAATATGATTAAAAAAATGTTTAAATCTCTGCCCATACTTGGGGGGGAAAGAAAACGAAACTGAAGTCTAAACCAAAAGTTTTGGGGATTCATTTGTCTATGGCCAATTTTTCTTTTCCATTAAAGCCTATCTGGGACATTTGATACATACCTTAAAATATTTAAAAAAAAATTCTAACGTGAGATCCAAACAAAGCAAATGACCCATTAGATAAATTCAGGGGTTTCATTGCCAGTTAAGTTAGAAGATAGGGAAGGTGAGTGGTAAGGGTAAGGACTGAAATCATTTTGCTACTATTTTTATAAAACTCAGAAATTTAATTTTCCCCATCTATAGCTGGTGATTCAGTTACTTAGTGTAAGTAGGAAAAGTTATCTGAGATTTTAAAAATGCCACAGTTTTTCTTTGTTTGAATACTTTCAGATTTATATATTCCCCAGATACAGAAAATAGACAGTGCAAAGTATAATTTAGCTTTCTGTCTATAAGTCAAGATTATCATTATTTTATATTGTATCATAAATGGAGTTTGTAGAGGGCATCAGGCTGAAAGTAAACTTATGTTCTAAGATACATTTCTTTCATAAATCCTTTATATTTGCCGCTATGCTTTAGACCACAAATCTTTAAGGCCTATTGGGAAAGGCCTTTATTAGGTTGAACCTTGAAATTGCCAATATGTTAATCATCTTTAATCTATTAAGTATCAATTTCCCCTGGCTTAACCTAACATAATCAAAGGTCAAGTCAAAAGCTAAAGAGGTTTTCTGTCAACAGTCTTTTTTTTTTTTTTTAGAGATTTTATTTATTTATTCTTGAGAGACAGAAAGAGAGAGAGGCAGAGACACAGGCAGAGGGAGAAGCAGGCTCCATGCAAGGAGCCTAATGTGGGACTTGATCCCAGGTCTCCAGGATCAGGCCCTGGGCTGAAGGCGGCACTAAACCTCTGAGCCACCCAGGCTACCCATGTCAACAGTCTTTATCAGCATCCTGTGACACCTGCAGAACTCTTACCATATTCAACATAATAAAATGTAGGCTATACTGAGACACTTTTTTTTCTGTCCCCACACACAGCTGAGTGATTCCTTATTTCCTTCATCCACCGTCGACTAGAGCTCACGGTCTTGTTTTTCATTCCCACTATCTAAAAAAAAAATGGAGCCACACCTCTAAGAGAATGTCATCCTGCCCTGATGGCTTCTCTGGTAATGTAACTTTTTAATCCCCTATTTCTGGTTCACTGTCATCAAAGCTCCACCTCTGGCTTTGTATTGAATTAACCTTTAGTACATTATGCAGAAAAATACTTGGGGTTTTGAATTATTGAGTTTTAGAGTGAGGAGAAATCTTAGCAATACTTAGCCTGATTTTCCTATAATGAATATTGATGGTTGCTGGTTCCCTCTGTCAGCCCAATTTTCACCTGGTCTTCTACCCTCCCTTATGCGCCAGTGTGTTTTGGCAATTGGCTTCCCTAGCAGTGAGGATGATCTCATTGGTTCAGAATCCCAGTCTAAGCCAACCTGTTTGGCTAGGTCCTTGTTATTAGGGTGAGCATTATGGGCTGAATTGTGTCCCTCCAAAATTTATATGTTGAAACACCAATCCCCAGTACTTCAGAATGTGACTGTATTTGGAGATAGGTCCTTTAAAGAGGTAATTAAGTTAAAAGCAGGTCATTAAGGTGGGCCCCCATCCAATATGACTGATGTCCTTATAAGAGAAAATTTGAACACAGTCATGTACAGAGGAAAGACAGGTAGAAGATACAGGGAGAAGACGGTTATCTACAAGCCATGGAGAGAGGCCACAGAAGAAACCAACCCTGCTGAAACCTTGATCTTGGACTTTTAACCTCCAGAACTGTGAGAAAATAAATTTTGTTATTTAAGCCACCCAGTCTAAGAAATTTTGTTATGGCAGTCCTAAGGGACTAATCCAATGGATTAGGCATTGGAATTGGAATGGGACTCAATATGAGACAACAGTGGAGGGAAGTTTTTGGAAACCTCTAGGTTCTGAATATTTCTTGTTTAAAGGAAAATACCAGAAAAGACATTCTTCGTCTCCATGTTGTGAGGTAGGGTTGTGAAACTTGTAAATTCTCCAGCCAAATTTGTCATCAAGAGGGATGCTACCCTGAAAATGAGCCAATACTCAGAGATGCGCATAGCCAGGAAAATTGTGAAAACAGTTGCTGGAGTTACTTAATTAAGCCAACCTCAAAGCCTGCTCAATCTCTTAAATTCCAGTTATGTGAGCCTATAAATCTTCTCAGTTGTTTAAACAAGCTAAAACCAAGGTTTCTGCTATAGTCTCTGTTGTATTTTTTTTTTTTGTCTCTGTTGTATTTGATAAGTTACCTACCCCTTCATTTTACAGAGAGAGCCTGAGGCCTCTTTAAATCTAAGTGACTTGTCTGATGTATCAGAAGCTTCTTATTTTGAGTTATTTAATCTATTCTTAACACAGCCAGGTTAAAGATAGTGGGTACATACCTAAGTGGCACGAACATTAAGAAGAGTATAAGTAAAGGGTTTCATAAAAAGGACAAAGAAGATATTCACCTTATGTGATCAATCCAGAAAGGCTAAAGATAGAATTGGAAGTATTGGAAAAGGAGAAAAGTAATCTGAAAAGTAACTTTTTGGGTCAGCAAGTCAACTCTTAAGTCCCTCCCTTTGGCCTCACTGTTAGTGTCTTTGGTAGGGACTGTGCCTTACCCAACATGCAGCCCCTCTCATTCTTTTATTGCCCTCCGGCTTATGGTTCTCAAGATTCCTGTGCTGCTCCAAACATTCTTACACCTGGGGGTAGCCCACTTGAATCTCTGCCCAGTTTTGAACACCTGAACTCCTATATTTATGGTCTCTGCCATGATCTGGAAAGCCTAATTACATTTTCATATACTTTCATATTTTTAAGTGTTTTATGAGATAATAGACCACAGTGAGCCCTTATATAGGAAAATCATATTAACCATCTGAGGAAGTGGGAATTTTACCATATTTGGCTGCTTTGAACTTCTTGACAGCTTCAAGCCACTCTAGCTCATTTATATCAATGTTTTTGTTCCATAATGTAAAAAAGTGTCACACTGAGATAGTCTCAGTTTATACCTTCTAGGTCATGATCTTGTGAATGAATTCTTTCTTCGAAATCTTGGCAAGCTAAATTATGAATAGGGATTATCAAGCAAATTTAAATTTTATCTTTGAAAAGCATTATATAAGTATAATGAGAGCAAGAAAATCTCCTTAAAGCTTAGAATTGTGGGGGATCCCTGGGTGGCGCAGCGGTTTGGCGCCTGCCTTTGGCCCAGGGCGCGATCCTGGAGACCCGGGATCGAATCCCACATCGGGCTCCCGGTGCATGGATCCTGCTTCTCCCTCTGCCTGTGTCTCTGCCTCTCTCTCTCTGTGTGTGTGTGTGACTATCATAAATAAAATTAAAAAAAAAAATAAAAAAATTAAAAAAAAGAAAATATTAACTACTTGATCAAAGAATGAAAAGAAAAATGCATTTAAGTTTCATGCGGCAATGTCCATGCTTCACTGTCCTTAGTTCAGCTTTAATTTTGTGTATCTAGTGCTCCTTCTGCACAGATATTTGAAGACAAGACTGATTAAAAAGAATGTGTCCTGTTTCTTGAGTGTAGCTAGTGAGAATTAAAAACTGTGCCAGTTGGCAGCCAATTAGCTATAATCTTTATTTTTCTTTCATGCTTGGTGTTGACATAACAAGGTGAATCTTCTAGCCAACTTTTACTAACTGCAACTCTGGGGGAAGAAAGTTATTTCTGATCTTTACTGATCTAAGAACTATATCATTGAATAATTTCCATATTAAATTACATGGTAAGCAAATTCTCTTCAGTTTTAGCCTATTAAGAAGATTTTGACAAAGTACTTTATATTTCCATTTGTTTCCCCAGGGCAATGGTTTTCTGCTCGAACCACCATTATCATTTCCAATCACTGAGCTCTAAGCAGTTAATGAGACTAGAAGACTCAATGGCATTTTGGCACTCAACAAGAAGCCATTAGAAATCCCTGAAAGTACACATAAACTTTCTTACAGAGTCTAGGAAATAGTACATCAAATGAAATTTTGGTCCAAGATCATTAAAAAAAAAACAACAAAAATCAACAGACAAAAATAAATAGCAATAACCAACCAAAAAAACCCTTCACTTGTAGCCTCCTTCCTGGCTGCAGATTTGATCCCAAGAACATGTCTGAAGCAACCAGCCAGGTCTCATGACTCACAGGCACATGATGCTTCTGTTGGGAGCACAGACAGGTGGATAGTGATTTGATCTGTTCACCAGCTTTGTTCTGGGATCTCAAATACATCACCCGGTGGTGGGTGGAAAATGATGCGATTGGAAACTTTCAACAAATGCTTATAGAATCCGGGTAACTTTGAAAAAGGAAAGAAAATGAACTTTCAAATCAAGTGTGTTGTGTGACAGCAGGCTCAATATAAAAGATTCACTTTTAGGGGTGATCTAGCTAAGATCTAGGTCAGTTTTCACCCTCTTTGTGCCTTAAAAGTTACCTCAAGCGTTACTACAGCACACTGATGCTGGGGGTCCATCCCAGAGATTCTGAATTTTGACCCACCAATTCCATTTCTAGAAAGGAGGCAGATGAGACTTCTTTTTTCATTTTGTAACTTTATATCCAGTTTGAATTTTTCCATTTGTATATATATATTTTTAATTTTTTAAAAGATTTTATTTATTTGATAGAGAGTGTGTGCGAGCACAAGCAGGAGGAGCAGCAGAGGGAGAGGGAGAATCTGACCCCTTGCTGAGCAGGGAGCCCCATGCAGGACTATATCCCAGGACCCTAAAATCATGACCCAAGCTGAAGGCAGATGCTTAACCGACTGAGCCAACCTGGTGCCCCTATATTTTAATTTTTAAAAAATAATTTAAAAAGCATTTGTCATGAATGTGGCCTTCCCTAGCCACTTTCCACTTGCTAGTGGTTGTAGTTTTTCTAGGTAGTCAAAATAGCAAACCAATATCAGAACAGATATCTGGGGAATCCCTGGGTGGCTCAGCAGTTTAGCGCCGGCGTTCGACCTAGGGCGTGATCCTGGAGTTCCGGGATCGAGTCCCACATTGGGCTCCCTGCATGGAGCCTGCTTCTCCCTCTGCCTGTGTCTCTGCCCCCCTCTCTCTCTCTGTATTTCTCATGAATAAATAAAGTATTCGAAACAAAACAAAACAGATATCTATATGTAGTTTTAAATGCATGAGACTGGCGTTATAAACATTTATGATAAAAGGATTTGAGAGTCTGGGTCTGCTAATACACAAATTAGTAATTTCTATAACCTCTCAGAGTCTCAGATTCTCAAACAGTGAAATAGATATTTCAATATTGTACTTGTTTTTCAGAGTTGAGTGAAAATTAAATATGATCCACATAAAGCAGTTTTTATATAGTAGGTGTTCAATAATGGTTTGTAGCCATTATTCCCCCTTACAAACCCCCATACCCACCCCCAACAGTAAGAGACAGTTTAAGGTTTATTGCATTCATTTATTCATATCATTTTTCATGCAAATATATGGCTTTTTCATTTACAGATGTAGATAATGTATGAACATTTCCTTAACAAGTATCCTCATCTGAACCCACAAGAAAAGAGGAGTTAATATATGACATTTTTTTCTAGTTAGCAAATATTCTCGGATCCTTTTCTGCCAGCTTTTCCTGATCACCTGCCATTTGTATATCTATCTTTCTTTACTGCCTTTTGCTTATATATAACCACAGCTTTCACAGCTTGACAAGACTCAAATAATGGTTCCGTGGGTGGTGTGTCTTTCCATAGCAGACAGATGGATTTGGAGTAAGCGTGAGGCTTTGTTGCTGGTGATGGTGATGGTGTTTCGTGCCTACCAGGGAGATGTACAGTCCAGGGACTGAAACAAAGGAACACATGGATTGTACCTAATAGAATAAATAGCTTGTGTTTGCGCTTTATGGTTTTCCCCGTATATTTTACCTCATTGAATAAGGTTAACGTCATCATTTAGCATTCTCTTGCCAGCTCTGGAGAGGGACCTGGAGTCCCCTGTGGCTGGACCAGCAGCAGCAGCAGCACCTGGAAACTTGTTAGAAATCCAGAATCTCAGCTGAGCCACCCAGGCGTCCCTACTTTGGGGGAAATTTTCACTGTTATGGCATCAAAAATTGATAAATGCTTTCGTAAATTGGTGTTTTGAATTTTCGCACTTTCCACATAAGAGGAAATCAACTGCTGTCTTTTCTTTTGTGCTTACCGATGATGTGGTAACAGAAGTTGTAAGCACCTCCCTGCAAATGACACATATGTGTGAGTAGTTGTGTCCAATAATTGAAAAGCCCTAGTGGCTGTAATCCTTGCAACAGTTTGGTATTTAAATTTGATTTTTTAAAAATCAATACATTTGGATATACTATTTAAAAATTTGATTTGATGATTGTATCTGATGAACCTGGAGAGGGATCAATCTGAGACTTGGAGAATTAGTATCATACTTATGGTCCTCAGTGATAACCGTGTACTTTGTCATTAGTATTTCTTTTGTTTCTGAGTTATTACCTAATAGTGCAATTTACATATAAGAATATAAAAACAACAGAATGATGTAATGTTGTATATCCGCCAAAAACTTCATAGTGAGTGGCAGGTCCCAGCTGTGATAAACTGAGTGACAGAGTAATGAATCTGCATCTCAACACCACTAACCAAAATCCTATAAACTTTAAGAAATAGGAGCAAAAGTAGATCCCATCACTGCCTATAACAACCTGATCTCCTATATTATTATTAAAATTGTTTCCCCAAAGTAAATATGTCTTTTAAATTTATTTCTTGGTAAATATTCTTTATAAAATGAAAATGATCTAATAATTATTAGATAATCAGAAAATTCCCATTTGTTAAATAGGAAATTATTGGATATCTTCACATATGATGACTATTATTAAGGAATATATACAATGAGTTTCCTAACATAATATTAAATATTATGCTGATCTAAAATAAAATATTTTAAATTTAAAATCTGTTCCTTAGTATTTGAGTTTTGTTTCTTAAAAAGTCTACAGAGCTGTGGTTATGGGACCCAGATTCACTTATTACTTTGTTACTTCATTTATCACTCATCTGAGACTGCTACCCATAAAGTTCTGTATTATATCATAGAAAAAGGTGAGATGATTTTTATATTCATATGAAAGTTTAGATAATCATATATTACTGTGCAAAGAGTTTGAGGTCCAAAAACTTTGAATAAGCTGAATAGAGTGAAATTTACTGGGTGTTTTCAACCCCAAAGGCGGAAGGAACTGGGGATGTCAAATTCCCTTACTTCTCAGATACCCTGAGCCTTTCTGCTGTCTCCACTCTACTCCCTGTGAAAATCTGCTGTCCCAGAATTTGCTGATAAATTTACATCCAGATTAAACTGAAGGATTTAGTGCTATTAGGTACTAGCTCATTTTATTTTTTTATTTTTAAATTTATTTTTATTTATTTATTCATGAGAGACATACAGAGAGAGGCAGAGACATAGGCAATGGGGGATGCAGGCTCCCTTTGTGGAGCCTGATGTGGGACTCGATCCCAGGACTCCGGGATCACAACCTGAGCCAAAGGCAGATGCTCAACTACTGAGCTACCCAGGCATGCCTCCTAGCTCATTTTAATAAGAAAAAAAATCTCAGACACTATTAGAACACAAGGTATTGAGAATGAATTGGAGATGCACTCTGATAGGTTGGGAAAACTTGATGCTACCTTTGAAACCACCTGCCTGCTTTGGCTATTTGTAAATCGTGTCTATCTGCAAAATGCTTCCAATATTCAGATGATTAAGCACAGCAATGGTGTCCACGTCAGCATGGAAACATAGTGTAGTGCAGAGCTGTCTTTGTCCTTGACTCTGCTGGAGACTTTTACATTAGTGAAGACCCACTTGTCATATTAACAGGTGGTATAAAACTGGTAGAGTGAGTGGGCTGAACGGCAGTAAATTATAATCCACAAGAAAAAGATCGCCAGAAGCTGAATTTAACTTTTATCAGGGACGAAATGAATTACACTTGAAACCCCAAGTCCTACTACACCACAGTAAGATTCAGTCACAGAGCGCTCATTGCTTCATTGATAGAAGTAAAGTGACTAGAATTAGTAGGTGGTAGATTTTTCTCCCTTCTGTACTAGTCAGGACATCTGATGCATTTTAAAAGTTTGTTGAAAAACCTGGAATGGAGACAATCAACCAGGAGGAAAAAGACACATAGAGAACATCAGCTGAAAAAGGTCAAAAGAACTGGGGATGGCAAGCTCAGAAAAGTGAAGATTCAGAAGTAAGAGACTATCTTCACATCTTTTAGTAATCTCTGTGCCTAATGTGGGGTTCAAATTTAGGACCCTAAGATCAGGAGTCACATGTTCTTCTGACTGAGCCAGCCAGGCACTCCTCTTTTCACATTTTTAAAGGAACCAATGAGAAAGGGTTAGACTTCTGTCAGGCCCTACGCGGGCAGAGTGAAACACAGGAACATAAATATTACCCAGGGCAGCCCGGGTGGCTCAGCGGTTTAGGACCGCCTTCAGCCCCAGGGCATGATCCTGGAGGCCCGGGATGGAGTCCCGTGTTGGGCTCCCTGCATGGAGCCTGCTTCTCCCTCTGCCTCTCTCTCTCCTCTCTCTCTCTTTCTCTGTGTCTCTCATGAATGAATAAATAGAATCTTTAAAAAATAAATATTATCCAGAAATACCTGAGGAAAGTTTCCTTGGCCTCAAGGAACAACTAATTCCCAATTAAAGGTAGGATTGAAGAATGGACGGTTGAAGGAAGTTAGATTCTACTTGGCAAGGATAGCTTCAAGAACCTTCAGGTAGGGGATCCCTAGGTGGCTCAGTGGTTTAGTGCCTACCTTCAGCACAGGGTGTGATCCTAGAGACCTGGGATCGAGTCCCACATCGGGCTCCCTGCATGGAGCCTGCTTGTGTCTCTGCCTCTCTGTGTGTGTCTCTCATGAATGAATAAATAAATAAATAAAATCTTAAAAAAAAAAGAACCAGATAAGGAGTTGGACTAAATGCCTTTTATAGCCGCTTTCAGCAGTGAAACTCTATACTTCCACATTTCTATTACAAAATTACAGGGATGAGGCAGTTAAAATAAAATAATTAGAAGTAGATTCACCTGGTATCTCCAAATCTTGAGTAAATTGCTTGATCACCTGCATAGTACTTTGAAGTTTCTTTTCTATCAAATCATTTTCTATTTCCAGAACACTGGGGTCGAGTTTTTGCTTCATATTGGCAAATAGACAGGCTCGATAATTATTTGCACTAGGATATTTTTTGGTGACAAGCATTGCTTTTATTATGCAGGTGAAAAAATTTTCATACTTTTCCCTTCAAAATTTCTCATACATCAATATGTTCTTTATAGTAGTAATCTCTGATGTCAAAGGTTATTGGTTAATTTGGCACTGTATCGATAAAGATTATATATCAACTTTTATCACATTATTTCTGAATAAAGTAAAACTACAATAATAATTTTTGTGTAATTGATTAAGTGTGTGTCACATTTAAGGTGGAGATACCACTTGCCACTATAAATCCTGAGTCAAGAATGGTTGATTTCCAATCTTACAGTGTTTACTATGTGTTAGACTGTGTCCTAGGGTTTAAAAAATATCAATTCATTTGATTCTCAATAGTACATATGTAAGATATGTACTATTATAATTATTTTTAAAGATTTTATTTATTTACTCATGACAGACACAGAGAGGCAGAGACATAGGCAGAGGGAGAAGCAGGCTCCCTGCAGGGAGCCCGATGTGGGACTTGATCCCAGGACTCTGGGATCACACCCTGAGCTGAAGGCACTCAGTCACTGAGCCACCCAGGCATCCTGATATGTACTCTTATTATAGCCACGTTATAAATGAAGAAACCAAGGCATAGTGAGGTCAAGTAACTTGCCTAAGGTCACACAGACAATAAGTGGCCTAAGTGCCACCAAAAGTGGCAGTAAGCCACTCCTCATGGTCATAGTATCCTATTATTGTGTCTTCTAACCAGAACCAGGCCCAAACCCCTCCTGAGGCATGCCATTATGTCTACCCTACCTCATAATGCCACATGCTTCCAAACTAATTTTATTTTTTTCCTATTTCATTGAAGTTAACATTCTCTGGTGCATTTATTTCAGCCAATTATTAGGAAAAACAGAAATCTGATTGAAATTAATTCATACTAATGGATATTAATCTATGAATAGATAGATCCTGGCTTAACATAATTATTACATGGGTTTTTGCATTTTAAAAGAGAACACCTGCTACTTTGCATAGTTTTTAACATTCAGAAAGGCCAATTTTGGAGGTCTAGCAGGAAGGACCAAAATCCCAACAATCTAGCCCCAAGTACACAAGCTCTGCTTTTCTATATCAGGGTTATACATAAAATTTTATTTGGAAAAATAAAGGAGACTCCACTGCCTAAAGTAATAATAAATAGAACCATTGCCTTAATGAACTTTTCAGCTCTTCTCCCCCTTGCCTGCCATTAGACATACTCCATCTCACTCCCCTGATAAGGAAGCAAGTAGAGGTTCACAAAACAGGGCACAGCCCCTCTGTGTTCAATGAACTTCAGGAGGAGTTACAGGAAGCAATTTTTCAAAAGTTCTTACTTAAATTCCAGTTAGTTAGCATAGTGTTATATTAGTTTCAGTGTACAATTTAGTGATTCACCTCTTTCATACATCACCTGATGCTCATCTTGACAAGTACACTCCTTAATCCCCATCACCTATTTCACCCATCCCCCACCCACCTCCCCTCTAGTAACCACCAGTTCTCTATAGTTGAGAGTCTGTTTCTTGGCTTGCCTCTCTTCCTGTTTTTTTTTTTTTCTTTTCCCTTTGCTCATTTGTTTTGTTCCTTAAATTTCACATATGAGTAAAATCATATGGTGTTTGTCCTTCTCAGTGACTTATTTTGCTTAACATAATACCTTCTAGCTCCATCCACGTTGTTGCAACTGCATTTATGTATTTGTGTGTGTGTGTGTACCATATACCACATCTTTATCCATTCATCAGTCAATGGACTCTTGGGCTCTTGACTATTGTAAATAATGCTGCTATAAACATTGGGGTGCATGTACCCCTTTGAATTAGTATTTGTATTCTTTGGGTGAATACCTACTAGTGCAATTGCTGGATCATAAGGGTTCTATTTTTAACTTTTTTTTTTTTAATTTTTATTTATTTATGATAGTCACATAGAATGAGAGAGAGAGATGCAGAGACACAGGCAGAGGGAGAAGCAGGCTCCATGCACCGGCAGCCCGACGTGGGATTCGATCCCGGGTCTCCAGGATCGCGCCCTGGGCCAAAGGCAGGCGCCAAACCGCTGCGCCACCCAGGGATCCCTATTTTTAACTTTTTGAGGAATCTCCACGCTGTTTTTTTTTTTTTTTTATTTATGATAGTCACAGAGAGAGAGAGAGAGAGAGAGAGAGGCAGAGACACAGGCAAAGGGAGAAGCAGGCTCCATGCACCGGGAGCCCGACGTGGGATTCGATCCCGGGTCTCCAGGATCGCGCCCTGGGCCAAAGGCAGGCGTCAAACCGCTGCGCCACCCAGGGATCCCCCTCCACACTGTTTTTGAGAATGGCTGCACCAGTTTGTGTTCCCACCAACAGTGCATAAATGTTCCTTTTTCTCCACATCCTCGCCAACAACTGATGTTGCTCATGTTGTAGAGTTTAGCCATTCTGACAGGTGGGAGGTGATATTTCATTGTAGTTTTGATTTGCATTTCTCAGATCAGTGATGTTGAGCATCTTTTCATGTGACTGCTGGCCACCTGTATGTCTTCTCTGGAAAAATGTCTATTTGTGTCTTCTGCCCATTTGTTATTTGGATTTCTTGGTTTTGGGGTGTTTTATAAGTTCTTCATATATTTTGGATATCAACCCTTAATGAGCTATGTCATTTGCAAATACCTTCTCCCATTCCATAGGTTGCCTTTTAGTTTTGTTGATCCTTCCCTCACTGTGCAGAAGCTTTTTATTTTGATGAAGTCCCAATAGCTTATTTTTCCTTTTGTTTGCCTTGCCTCGGGAGTTTGAGCAGATGCTTTCAGCCTCTCAGCAAAGTGAAATCATACCGCAGAGGTGAACATATTGGCAACAGGATTATTCTATTTGATACCTGGTGCCAACAGCCACATTTCCCAACATCCTGACTTTAACAATTATTGACAAAGAAAACTTAATACTGGGCAGAACAGGAAAGTCACCAGCCACCTCTATGCATAGTCCCACAGTAGCATTCCTCCTGTCCACCTTAGAAAAAGCCTGAGTCATCTGGGGCCCTGGACACCTCAGCCTCAGGCAGGCAGCCCTGCTCCTCTTCCTGTTCACTGGCTGAGATTGCATCTGAGAGTGTCTACAACTTCTCCGGTGGAGTCGGATTTCTGGTCACGGGTCAGGTCACTGCTTGAAGTGGTTTCTTCCTTCACACTCAGTGAATTCTCCAGGGAATCATGAGTGTACGTGTAGATTTCTGCAGTCACATCTTGTGATATTGAGAGCAGCTGAGAAATATCTTTCTGGTTCTAGTCAGTGATTAATTTTTTTTTTAGATTTTTATTTATTTATTCATGAGAGACACACAGAGAGAGGCAGAGACATAGCCAGGAGGAGAAGCAGGCTCCCTGGGGAGCCTGATGCAGGACTCAATCCCAGGACCCCGGGATCATGACCTGAGCTGAAAGTAGATGCTCAACCACTGAGCCACCCAGGTGCCCCAGTGATTAACTTTTGAAGGCAGCTCTTCTACAGCCAGTTTAAGTGTTTGTGTGCATGTGTGTGTAGGACATAGAGGACCTATTTTAAGTATTTCTCTTTTTAAAAAACGATTTTATTTATTTATTCATGAGAGACACAGGTTGAGATGCAGAGGCATAGGCAGAGGGAGAAGCAGGCTCCCTACAGGGAGCCTGATGTGGGACTCCATGATCATGCCCAGAGTCAAAGGCAGACGCTCAACAGCTGAGCCACCCGTGTCCCTTTTTAAGTATTTCTGCATAGAATTACATACTCCTTTCCCTGATCAATTAATGTCAATTCCAAAGGATTATGACTACCATTGAGTCGGTATTAATATAAATAGATTCCAGAGATCTGCTGTAGAACACAATTCCTGTACTGTGCATTTAAAAAGGTGGAGAGAACATAAGGAAACCCTTGGAGATAATGAATATATCTATTACCTGGATTGTGGTGATAATAACAAGAATGTGTACATATGTCCAAACTAAGTTGTATACATTTATTATGTGTAGCTTTTTCTGTATCAATAAAGCTGGAAAGAAAAAGAATGAAGTCCTATTTTCTCAGAAATCTCTCAATTGCTGGAGAAGGGAAAACAGCATAGCTTCTCCCAGATGCTGCAGGGTGGTGTACAGTGGACTAGACAGTTTTCCACTTACTTTAAAGAAGTAAGGCCCCTGGGAGTCCACAGGCCAATTCAGTGACATCTGCCCAGAGGGATCGACAACTTGATTATAGTTAGACCTGTATGCCACATTTCCCAGAGAGAAAGCCTGTTACTATTTCTACTCAATTCCCACTGATAGGTTTCATTTTATATCACTAAGACTGAGACTCATATCACTGCATATACTAGAAACATGGTTTGAGCCTGTGGTAAAGCAGATTTCATCAAGACCTTTATAGTAAAGGTTTTACATGTGCTTGATGATTATTCAATGCATATGTCTGGCAGATTTGCCCTCTCTTAAATTTCAGTTCCTCATTTCAACTGGCTGCTCAGACTCTGCTATTAGAAAGATTATCCCCAGCTCCCAACCCCAACGTTGCATAAATCAACTCATTATCTTCCCCAGCCAAATTACCACTTCCTCTGGATTCCCCATTTCTGTCCCCATTTCTTTAAATAAAGCCTTTTTCTAGTCCCTCAGGCTCAGCATTATGTTTTACTTACTCCTCAAAGTATTTTCATGGTTTAATAAAGATTTTAGTTTTGTAAGATCACCCCACAGAACTGTTACCTTTTTGGCATCATGCCTGTAGTCCTTACAGGTAGCAACAGTGGAAATGTGGTTCCTTGTTATGGAGTTCAGGCCAAATGGTTAGCCTTACCCAAGTGATTGGTAATTACAAGGCAGTCTTTTGTGTATATATTAGTTAACTAGTCATGCTAAGAAACGAGAAAGTAACCAATAAGAGCAAAATGCAGGGGCACCTGGGTGGCTCATGATCCCAGGGTCTTGGGATGGAGCCCCACATCAGGCCCCCTGTTCAGCAGAGAGCCTGTTTCTCCCTCTCCCTCTGCTGCTCTTCCCACTTGTGCTCTCTCTCAAATAAATAAATAAAATCTTTAAAAGAAAAAAGCAAAATGCAGGGTAAAGAAAATAAGTAGCAGTAAAGATCTTTTTAACCCACAGATGATGTCAAAATAATAAAATATAAAATAAAGTCCAATAATTATCAATTATCTGCAGCTAATTATGCTCTTCCTCAGCTAGACCAAATAAAAAATACATTAATTTCAGAAAGTATCAATTGATGGGGTTACCCTGGTCTGTGGATTAGCTGTATTAGGATCATTGGAGATCTTATTTTTATTTTAGTTTACTTGGTTTTGTTTTGCCCTATACTATTTAAAAATTATTTAGTTGTGAAAAAACAATACATGTGCAAAGTACCAAATTCAGTAGTTACAAAGGATGTACAATAAAAATAAATTGTCCCTCCTATCCCAGATTCTGACCACTCAATTCCCCTTTCCAACTGCATCCACTGTACTGGTTTATTATATTTCCTTTCAGAAATACACTATGTATGCTTCTAGCAGATATTTTGGTTAATTTGTTTAATATTCATTCTTAACCTCTTGCTATTATATCTTCCTGTGTTGCAGAAGCTATAACACTAAAAATAACATCACCCGGATTCCATTATAACCAGAGTTCCTGATGTGACTTAGGTTCCTCTAATCTGATGCACTAGCATAACACTTGATTTTGAAACTGAACTAAAAAAAAAAAAAAAAGAAAAAAAAAGAAACTGAACTAAGTGAGGAGAGACAGCAAGAGGCATGCATTTTGTTGGTGTGAATAACAGCAGAGACTGCACAATCCAGCAGTGTAATACTGGATTTCCAATTTAGCAGAGACAGCTTTCTGATTGTAGTGGAGGTGATGTAGCTTTTATAGACAACAGCCTTACCCACAGCCTCCAGATTCCATCCGTACCTGATTATATCAGTATCGTCAGCTCTCTGGTAACCTAGTTTTGCACTGTGTTCTTTGGAAATGACTCCTGGAAACTTAGCTAAAATCCAGTTAGTTATTCAACCATCAGTTCTGAGGCCATTGAAATAGATTCTTTTCTGCTTAAACTAGCTAGAGTAGATTATATTCTCTGCAGTTCAATCTTGGTTTATAAAATCTGTATAAGCGTATATAAGCTGTAGGAAGCAGAACGATGGCCCTGCAAAATATTCACATGCTAATCCTTGGAACCTGTGAGTATGCTACATTAAATAGTCCAAAAAATTAAGATGGAATTAATGTGACAAATCAACTGATTTTAAAATAGGGAGAGTATCCTAGATTATTCAGATTTGCCCAATGTGATTGTAAGCATCCTTAAAAGTGGAGAAAAGAGGCAGAAGAAGAGTCAGTTGGAGGAATCTATGACGACTGAAGAATGATTACAGAGATGCAAAGTTGCTGGCCTTGAGGACAGATAAAGGAACTATAAGTCAAGAAGTACGGCTTCTTCTATAAAGAAGGTGGCTTCCAGAAGCTGAAAATGCAATGAACTATATTGGTATAAAGGAACTATAAATCAAGAAGTATAGGTGGCTTCCAGAAGGTGAAAACGCAATGAACTATATTGGTATAAAAATAAATATTGAGGTGCCTGCGTGGCTCAGTTGGTTAAGCATCCAGCTCAGGTCATAATCTCATGTGGAGGCATGGAGCCTGCTTCAGATTCTCTCTCTCCCTCTGCCCACTCTTGACCTCCTCTCTCCCTCTCTAAATGAATGCATAAATAATAAAGAATAAATAAATATTGAGGTTATTGAGAAAGAGTTTGAGAAGAACATTTATCCTGCCATAAATGTTTATAAAGTTTTAAATAACAATACAAGGAAGAAAAATACAGACTATATTTCCTCTAACTGCATTTTTATGTAGAAGTGCTGGGAATGTTCGCATTCATTGCATTAAAGAAAACAAAATTTATGAAGCAGATTTAATTTTTAGTTATTTAGTTTCAATTAAACAATTGAACTTTCAAGAAAAAAATTCTTACTTGGGAATTCTTTTCATGGTGTGATGAAAAATTAAAGGCAAGATGTCAATTTACCATGTCCATATTTCATGGAGAAGAAAAACTCCAAAACCACACACACAGATATCTGTATTATCTTCATTCAGACATAGTAAAGACTTTGAAGAAATTTTTTAAAAAAAGGAAAAATGAGAAACAGCCAATTTTCTCACTAACCAAATAACAAAACAAGAATTAAAAAGAAGTCTCTGTCAATTCCACATATTTGTGAATCTTTGGAGACACTGTTCTAGTCAATTATCATTGGAGAAGGAGGGAAGGTGGAAAATGTGATGGCAAAATTACAGCAGTGTCCTATCTAGGCAAAGCTAGTCTAAAAGTATCTTGGCCAAATTTGCATAACAATGACATAGGAGTAACTGAGTAGGTAAAAGTGCTAAGAAATTATTGTTCCTGCTCTATAATGTTTAACTTAAAAATTGAACCTCTAGGGATCCCTGGGTGGTGCAGCGGTTTAGCGCCTGCCTTTGGCCCAGGGCGTGATCCTGGAGACTGAATCCCACGTTGGGCTCCCGGTGCATGGAGCCTGCTTCTCCCTCTGCCTATGTCTCTGCCTCTCTCTCTCTCTCCCTCTCTCTGTGTGTGTGTGTGTGACTATCATAAATAAATAAAAATTAAAAAAACAACTTAAAAAATTCAACCTCTAGAGTTTTCAATAAAATTGGAATAATAATTTTTAAGGAATTGGCTTTTATTGATATCTCATCTTCAAATTACTATACAAACTTACCATAAAATAATTATGTATTTTGCCTAACATCCATCTGCAAAAAGGTTCCAAGATAGATGTATTTCTTGTTCAACTGGAGTAATAATTTTTTTGTTATTTATTTTTTAAAGATTCTATTTATTTATTTATTTGAGAAAGAGAGAGAGGGAGAAGCAGACTCCCTGCTGAGCAGAGATCCATGTGGGACTCTATTCCAGGACTCAGATCATGACCTGAGCCAAAGGCAGATTCTTAACTGACTGAGCCACCCAGGCACCCCTGGAGTAATAATTTTTAATGCAATGTTCAGATTTATTTGTGCATGCTATTATATCAATTTATATAGTCAAACTCAGCCTTGATCATAAGTTCTAATGAAGACTGTTTTTTTTTAAAAAGATTTTATTTATTTATTCATGAGAGACATGGAGAGAAAGTGGCAGAGACATTAGGCAGGGGGAGAAGCAGGCTCCCTGGGGGAAGCCCAATGTGGGACTTGATCCTGGGACTCCCAGGATCACGCCCTAAGCCAAAGACAGACGCTCAACTACTGAGCCACCCAAGCGTCCCTGAAGACTGATTTTTAATACTCAGTTGGAATTGAGTCAAAATGTGTGTCTGGCATACTTTTAAAGCTCAGTCAGGCTTGGGAACCACACATTTACCAAATATTTTCATGTGCCAGGTCCTGGCTAAACTGGCAGTAGAAAGATAAATATCTGCACAGAGTCGTTCATGAGAATTTATTAACAATTATGCTACCTGACCTAGAGCTTGTTTTTGATATTGACTCCCTCTTTCTTGCAGGGGCAAAGCCCTTTTGTAATTCTACACATTTAAAATAGTATACATATATATATTTAAAGATTTCATTTATTTATTCATGAGAGATACATATTGAGAGGCAGAGACACAAGCAGAGGGAGAGGCAGGCTCCATGCAGGAAGCCCGAGGTGGGACTCGACCCCAGTACCCCAGGATCACAGCCTGAGCCAAAGGCAGATGCTCAACCACTGAACCACCCAGGCATCCCAAACAGTATACATTCTAAGGATGAGTAAATAGGGCGAGACAGAGTATTTCTCACAATTTTATATTAAAACATTAAGAAATAGTGAAATACAAACATAAGTATGGATAGATCAGAGTCCAGAAATGATTAAGCCAATACAGAATTAAGTAAGTACATGATAAAGGTGGCATTTCATATCTGTAGGAGCAATATGGATTACTGTTCTCAAATATTATGAAGAGTTTGTTATTGAAGGGAAAACAAACCTGAATTCCAATATCACTCTATCCACCCTAAATCAAATCCAAATATATTACCTTAAGTGTAATAAGTGAAATTATAATGACTAGGGCTTTTACGGTTTGTGAAAATACAGCAAGCTGCACATTTACAACATATATACTTCTATGATTATAATTATCAATGAACATTTTGAAACTAGGTTAAATGACAGAATATTTTTATTTTGCAGGAAAAAGTCCTTTCAATTGTAACATAAAACTCAAAAGTCAGGGACGCCTGGGTGGCTTAGCGGTTGACCATCTGCCTTCAGCTCAGGGTGTGACCCGGAGTACCAGGATCAAGTCCCACCTCCGGGTCCCTGCATGGAGCCTGCTTCTCCCTCTGCCTGTGTCTCTGCCTCTCTCTCTGTGTGTCTCTCATGAATAAATAAATAAAATCTTTTTAAAAACCCTCAAAAGTCATTACAGGGGTGCCTGGATGGCTCAGTCTATTAAGCTTCTGACTCTTGATTTTGGCTTAGGTCATGATTTCAGGGTGATGAGATTAAGCCCCACATTGGGTGATTAGGATTCTCCCTTTCTCTCTACTCCTCCTCTCTTCTAAAAAAAAAATGTTTTTAAAAAGTCATTACAAAGTTTAACTACATGCAAGTTTAAATCTTCTGAATGGCATAAAAACACTATCAAAAGTAAAAACAAAGCAAAACAAACAAACAAAAACCCCCAAACATCAAGCTGGGAAAACATCTATAACACCCTTATACAGACTCTATCAGATAGGATTCAACCAGGAAAAGAGATTTCTAAATACCTGAAACATAAAGAATCTAATACAGGAATTGTTTTCATTGATGATGCAAAAGACAAAAAGCCAAAAAAAAAAGAGGATGGTAAGCACCTCAGAGGTTATAAAGAGCAAGTATCCTGTTGGCCCCTGAACTGGAGAGGAAGATGGAAGATGTGATACTCACAGAGCCCAGGAGCCAAGGTCAAGTAGCTGAAACCAAAAAGATGCAGGCCACTCTAGTGGAAACAGAAGCTGGAGGGACTTAGGGAATGCTGGACATGCTACTTGACCCAGGAGCTAGGGGTGGATTATCCCTCCTCTGGACCACTGTGTTAGTTTCCTATTACTGATATAAGAAATCAACACAAACTTTGTGGCTTAAAACAATAAAAATTTATTATTTTACAGCCTGGCATTCAGATATCTGAAACGGGACTCAGTAGGCTAAAAACAAGATGTCAGCAGGGCTGCATTCCTTCTGGAGGCTCTAGAGGAGTATTTATTTCCTTGGTTTTCCAGTTTCTAGAGGCTACCTGCCTTGGGTCATAGCCCTTTCCTTCATCTTCAAAGAGAGCAATGACTGTTAACTCCTTCTCATACTAGCATCTTTCTGGTCCTCCCACTTTCAGCTCCCTCTTCCACTTTTAAGGATCCTTGTGATTACATTAGACCCACCTGGATAACCCAGGATACTCTCCCTATTTTAAGGTCAGCTGATTTGCAAACATAGTTCCATCTGCAATCCAATTCCCCTTTGTCACATAACATGTTCTTCTAGGGATTATGACCTGGGCATCTTGGAGGGATAATTATTCTGCCTTCCACACCTTCCACCAGGGACTCTGATAGTCCAGACTCAGCTGGAAGCCAACTGGGAAAGCAATCTGCATGGGTCAGCCCCCTATATGTCCCACCACCCCATATACACCGAGGAGAAAAGGAGAAATGGATCTAAGAGCAAATGGGTACCAGAAATATTACTCATATCCTTAGGAAAAAAAAAGAGTTCTTAGAAATCAGTGAGAAAATGATAAATAACAAAAATAGAAAAATGACCTGAGGATATGACTTGGCGTGTTGGCAATTTTTAGATGAAGAAATAAAAGTAGTCAATCTAAAAATATTCTCAGACTCCTAGATATGAATTCAAACAATAGGGAACAATATTTCTCCTACTGTATGGACTAAATTAAAAAAATTGCTAATACTCAGTTTTGGGGTCTGTATAAACTGTAGAAAAAGCAATTAGCATAACATTTTTGGATGACTTTTGATCTATCAATTTCACGGTTCTGTGAAAAATTTTACACAAGTATGCAAAAACATACATACAAAGATATTCACTGAGGCAGTATTTACATCACCAAAAAATAAGATAACCTGTAAATAATTCAAAAGGCCATTAATATAGACTTGGTCATGGTCAGAAAAAAATGGAATGCACCATTTGGAGCACTGACTTGATATGGAAGTAAATGTACTGATGTGGTAATATGCCTCTGGATGGATTGAAAAGGTACAGTTGCAGAGCAGTATGTGTAGTATAATTATAAGCCATTTACATGTAAGAACATCAACAAAAATTCCAGTTAATATAAATCAAACTGTCATAGTGGTTTTTCTGGAATGTGAGATTGAGACTTTTAACCTTTTATTTTACATATTTTTGTATTGTTTGAATTTTATACAGTAAGTATTTTTTTACATAATCTGAAGAAAACCATAAGAATGTGGATGTGCGAGCACCTGGGGGGCTAAGTCAGTTAAGCTTCTGCTCAGGTCACCATCCAGGGTTCTGGTCCAGCCCCATGTGTGGCTCTCTGCTAAAATCTTAGGACACAGAGAAATAATTTTACAGTGTCTTTCACAGAGAAATAATTTTACAGTGTCTATCATTGAATTTAGGGCATAATTATCAAGTACCTCCTGTGTGTTAATAACTGGCAAGAATGCAGAACATAGGTAAGGAATAGTCCTGCTGAGCAGGGAGCCTGCTTCTCCCTCTCTCATTCCCCCTCGTGCTTTCTGTCAAATAAATAAAATCTTTTTTTTAAAAAAGAATGTGGATGTGATTAAAATATGGACTTAAGAATAGGCCAATTTAAAAATTTATATTGTATATAATTGATTTCAATTTATTATTTCATTAAAAAAATTCATCTTGAGTAATGGTTAAAACATTCTCCCCTTGGGCAGCCCGGGTGGCTCAGCGGAATAGCACCGCCTTCAGCCCAGGACCTGATCCTGGAGAACTGGGATAGAGTCCCGCATAGGGCTCCATGCATGGAGCCTGCTTCTCCCTCTGCCTGTGTCTCTGCCCCCCGCCCCTCTCTCTCTGTTTCTCATGAATAAATAAATAAAATATAAAAATTTTTTTTTCCTCTCAACATGAATGAATGAGTGAATGAATGAATGAATCAGTAAGAGAGCTTCCCTCTCAAGCCTCTTGTCTGACGTTTCTCTCAATAAATTTGTTTAAATTAGGGAGTTCCTCTTTCTCAGGGTTCTTCCCCCTGCAAAGGAAACTGTCCCCATGAGCTTTCAATTCCTGTCTTTACAAAGTGTCTGCCATGAAGTTCCTTTCTCTTTCATTTTGGTTTAAATAATATTCAAATAGGCCCATTAACTAACACTTTCATTTGGGGAAGAGAGATCCAAATGTGGACTTCATTAGAAATGGGAATTCCTACAAGGCTATTTCCCTTGGCATAATATAATTTTCCTGAGTTTTGTCTTTTAACAAAACTCTGCCATATGGTGATCACATCTTTCTGCTCTGTAAATGCTTTGTTTAATCAGATTTTGAAACATTGAGCCTGTCTCCAAATTCTGGGTTCTTGTTTCTAACCTGATCTGAGGTAAAACCACACATGGGTAGTGAGTGACTAACTTCCTACTCAGGAGGTCATGACTCTTTAATATGTTTTGTGTGCAACCTCGTAGTGTTGTAATGGCTTGGATTTCTTCATTCTTTGTATACTCTTTAGGGGTGAGAGGAAAGACTTGAAGACTAAGGTACTGAATCTATAATGGAAAAGGAACATGCTCGCATGCATACAAACACAACTACCTATCTGCGCAGAGGCCAGGCTGATGGAACACAGACTTTGCCTTTGGGAGTGGCTGCTCTAATTTGGACTATGAAATAGATAAGGCTGTGCCAGCATTTCTCTCACACTATCAGCATTTATTTCACTACTCCCTCCCACTCCATAATTCTTTGAAAAAATTAAAACCTTGCAACAAATAGAATGCATTTATTCTGAATGTACTTCAGGATTTTGAAATAATATTTCTAAAAAATTCAGGTATGTAAAAAATCAAAACTATTTTTTAATTGTTTAACAGAGGCCGTCTTCACTAAAAAAGATAAGGGACCACTTGGTTAAATATGTATCTTAGGTAATCACATCACGGCTAATCATCTCCAGAAAGAGTCTGTTGTACAGTGGCAAATAACTCATTTATAAGAAGAAAAATCTGATCTAACCACCAAAGTGACAACTTCTTAATTTGAAACCTTGAGGACACAGAAATAATTTTAGTGTCTATTGTTAAATTTAGGGCATAATTATCGAGTACCACCTGTGTGTTAACAGCTGGCAAGAATGCAGAGCACAGGTAAGGCATAGTCCCCTCCCCGTCTTCAAGGACATCACTGTCATAGCAGGAAATGAAAGTTGTACACTACCAACTATATTAAAAAAGAAAACACACCAAATATCTTAGAAGTATAAGGACAGTGTTTATGAAGGAGAGAACACATTTAAGAAAGTCATGTAGCAGGTGGCATGTGTGAGAATATAGATGATTTATATTGTATGTTCAGGAAATACAGCTTCCTTCCCTAGATCATAAGCTCCATGATGCCTCCTTTATCATTTCTCTATGCCCATCTACACAAGCACTTTGTACAGGACAGAGCAGGTCTTCAGTGAATGCTTGAAGGTGGGAAAAGAAATTAGCATGGAGTATCTACTCTGTACCAGGCCCTTTCCTGGTTGATCTTTTTTTAAAAAATATTTTATTTATTTATTTATGAGAGATACAGAGAGAGACAGGCAGAGACATAGGCAGAGGTAGAAGCAGGCTCCATGCAGGGAGCCTGATGTGGGACTCGATCCCAGGACTCCAGGACCACACCTGGGCGTGAATGCAGATGCACTTAACGGCTGAGCCACCCAGGTGTCCCTCCTGCTTGATCTTTACAACAGATCATTGAAGAAAGATCCCTTTAGACCCTCCTCCTACTCTTTCTCTCTTTCCTCCTCCTCTTTAAACAAAAGAAGAAATCATGGCTCAAGGAGCAAATTGACTTGAGATAAGATGGAACATTAACTATGGAATTAGCCCAGTCTCTGCTATTTAATATTTATATGATTTTAGGCAAGGTAATTACTGGTATTAGTTTCCTGCTCTTTAACATGGGGATCATAATTCTATGACTCATAGCCCTGCAGTGAAGATCACATCAGATGAGATATGTGAAGTGTGTAGGTCATTGCCCAAGACCTAAAACGGTCAGATGGTGCTAGCTGTTACTAATGTTGCCAACACTGTGAAACAACAAATATTACCTATGTTACTGATTTATTTTAAGGAACACATTGAGATTATGACCTATTAATAGAAAACTGTCACTTTTAAATAGTCTCAATAAGGTCCAGGATTATTCTGTGAAAAGTTATTTAATGGTGAGGGAGGGTTAAGAGGTCAAAGAGGCTACACATGCAGGGTTTACTAGACTGGACAGACTGGATTGACAGTTTCTGGGACAGAGTTAAAGAGTTAGAAGAGATGTGGTATAAGATAGGCCAAAAGGGTGGATAAGGAAGAATGGAAAGGATGAAGATACACTCTAGGAAACTAAGGATGAAGAAAAGATAGGCCAAATATAAAATTATGAAGGGTTCATATCAGAGATATCACTGTCAAGAGCAAAAAAAAAAAGGGGGGGGGCATAGTCCATGTTGAAGAATTGCTTCTACAAAGAAGAGAGGCAGAGTGTGCAACAGATCTTTTAGAATGACTCAGGTTCCCAGCCATAAGTATTAGTATAAGCCTCAGGAGCAAGAAGGTGGAAGTGTATCATGTTTCACTTGAACTTGTCCTCAGATACTTAAGTAGATATGAAAGGCAAAGCTGGGGAAAGAGGTGTGGGCTGACAGGAGACTGAGGAGAGCAGCTATGAGCCACGTCTAGAATGTGGTGCAGTGGGGGAGTGGTGAGACCTGGCCCAGAAACCAGCAGAATGGAATGTGAATTCTCAGTCATGTGTAGAGAGGAACATCTTGGCTTATGAACTTCTTTTGCTTTGGAAGGTATTTAATTCTGGACATCAAAATAATAAGAGAGCAGGTAGTTTAAGAGTTCTAATGTCAGAGGGAGTGTAACATGCATTTGTCATCTGTGCAGTTAAGGAAGTTACAAGGGATCTGAAATAAAATTTCCACTTCTTGTTTCAGAAACAATTTTTGGCTAGATGGGCAGAAGCACAGAAATGTAATGATTTGATGAGTCCTTTTTAGTGTCAAATTAAGCCAGAAGAAGAAATGGTAATGCCCAAGGGATCCTCTATGGACAGTGCCCTTGGTTTACTATTAAACACACAAAAAACTCTTCTGTCATTTATACAAACTCACAAGGGAAGAAAACACAGATGACTAATATTTTTGTTTTCAAAAAAGCTACCCTGTGGTAGATGAACTTGTGATAAGTACAAATATCACTTCTGATTATTGGACAACAGGTCATTTGTATGTACTGCGTAAAATTTGCAAAATCATCTAAATAAGAATACTGCAAAGACATTACTAACATGAGAATGTGCCATGATTCTAAACGCAGTTTCTCTGCAATAAGGTAGATTTTACTTAAATAAGCATACATTCAAAACAGTTAAGCCTATCTTAGGCTTTTAGCTGGAAATCACATTTCTTTAAAGGCAGAGTTTGTGCTTGCTGTGTTATATCTCTCACAGTGCCCAGAACACACAGTGCCTTGTATGTTATATTGACTTAGACATTTTTTTATATTAGGAAAAAGCATAATGATTGTAGGTAGTGGGTACTTAATCAATACTTATTGAACTGAATGTTTTATATTAAATTTCTTTAGATTTGCCCATTTTTATGTGTGACTGTAAATATGACTGAAAAAGCAAATCAATTATCAGTTAGAATCTTTCATTAAGTACCCATAACTTCTAGGATAAGACCTCAGATCATTTCCATGATACATGGAGCCCTTTGTGTTTGAATCTGTTTTCCTGAGGCTGGCCCCCCAAAAGGCATCCCAGGGTTTCAACTGTATACCTGCTTGTTGACCTGACTGAATACCTTCTTACCAGGCAACTTCTTACTGGTTGTCCTTACTAAGCAACTTCAATGTACTCCTAGAAGCTCCCTAATACTTCCTCTTTTGAGGGTATAGACTATATTTTCTAGCTCTATATTTACGACAGAGCAGGTGCTTATATATAATCAATAAATGTTTGTCGAGTTGAATGAATGGGTCATCATGACTGAAAATTCTTGACATAATATTTTGAGTTGACTAATATTTGAAAAATGCAAGTGTATTTGTCATTGGGACTACTTAAAATATCTGGCCCTTCAAAAGAGACTAGCTTTAACATTTTGAAAAAATAATGCTTCTTGAAAGAGACCGTGTTTGAGAGCCTATGAGGCTCTATGACTAGACACCAGCTCTATGATGACACTACTACCTGAATGAAGTGCAAATAACATTATTAAAAAGGTAATTTCAGTTGGCAAAGTGGTAAGTCACTTGGATGGGCTCACCATGCATTTAATTAAACTTCTTCTTAATGTGCAATAATGAAAAGTGCTTAAAATGGTCATATGTTTGAGCACATCTCCCAAATTGCTAGCAGAGTAGCACGATTTTGTCGCAAGCTGATGGGTCACCAGTTTGGCAGGGAGATTTTTCAGCTTCAATGACCTCACAATATAGGCATTGTGTCTGAGATTATTATTTCCTGCAATTGTTTTCTAAAGAATGATTTTTAAAATTCAGGTTATATATTGATGCAATTTGTGCTTAAGTGTATAGTAAACTAACCAAGCCCAAACAAGATAACTAACCATAAGAAAACTGGCCAGGATATCTAGTACTGTGGAACTAAGAAAAAAGAAACAAAATTAGTTACCTGTGAGATTTGAGCTAAAACAATGTCTTAAAAATAACACAATCAAGTTAATATTTAATTTCCTTTCAGAATAAGCTTCCTGGTTAGAACAGTTTTTACCAGAAGGAAAGAAGGTATACATTTTTTTCAATGCAGATATCTTTTGATAAATGCCTAAGAAAAAATTAGGTAAAATGAGGGCAGTTAAGTGAATTATATTGGTCTGACGTTATATTTTCACAGAGATTATAATATTCTCTTTGATACCAGATCAGCATATTCAGTATTCAGCAGAAATAAGAAAGTGAATGATTGGAGTGATATTAGCCCATTTATTTGGGAATACAAAGAAGGGTCAGGATGAATAGAAAGACTCTAATTCATTATAAGGTAACAATGAAAATAAATGGAAAAAGATTATTTGTTTTTAGCTGAAAGGTATTTGAGGTTAGATCTAAATACATAGTAAGTATGAGATTATCTTTTCACCATATTTTCTATCCCCCAATTAAGAGTGATTGCTGAGGAAAGCAATGTTTTGAGCTGCGTAGAGTGCCAGCTATATGAAAATGTCTAAAATATAGTGCCATATTTTGAAGGTCTCATTGGAGAAGTGAAATTCACCAAATGAAAAAGCCTCAATGGAGTAATTAATAACAAACATTTGTTTAGTACTTGAAAGTTTAGAACATGGTTTTATATGCCATTTTGTAAGTTTAAAAAATTAATTTATAAATTTCATTTTTCTTTGGGATCTCCTCTGGTTTTACTTTTGGAAGATGGCATTGACTCTAGGATAGTGATTACTTCTTAGCTTTACTTTAAGGTTCTCAACCTTTCTTATCTGTCCTGTTTCCTGATCCTTCTAAATTATGATCCAATATCTCAACAATTACCTCAATGGGACGTTGTCCTCTGAATTTGCAAAGTTATTTGTTTATTCTGATTTTCAAACTTGTAAAGTACATAGTTTATTATGGAAATAAAACAGATCCTGTAATTTCTAGGACAGAATTGATTGTAAATGTTTTTATCTTGTTGACAGATCATGTGACCTGACTTCTGGTTAAGAAAATATGGTCACCTTATCTACCTATGGCCTCCACTTCCTTATCAATCATTTAGCCACTGAAACCTTACCTGACCTTTAACTTCTGTGTTATATATATTCTGAATACATATAGTTATATCTATCATATATTGTTATATATATTTTGTTTATTTTTTAAAATATTACTTATTTATTTATTTATTTATTAGAAATACAGAGAGAGAGAAGGAGACAGAGAGGAGCAGGCTCCATGCTGGGAGCCTGATGTGGGACTTGATCCCAGGTCTCCAGGATCACACCCTAGGCTGAAGGCGGAGCCAAACCGCTAAGCCACCAGGGCTGCCCAGTTCTCTTTATTTATTTTTTAAAAAATATTATTTATTTATTAGAGATACAGAGAGAGAGAGAGGGAGAGAGAGAGAGAGAGACAGAGACAGAGAGATGTTATATATATTTTGAAATTATACCTTTGAAGGTATTACTGGCAAATTCAGTGTTTTTTTCCCCCCTCCTTCTGTTTGTTTTCCTTAACCTCTTTTTAGTTCTATTCATTAGTCTTTCTTCTTGAATGTCTGGCATTCTACAGACCTAGGAATTTTGTTCTCTTTCCATGTATTATATTTTTCTTTGTCTCCTTTCTTGTATTGTCCTTTGTCTCTCATCAGCCTCATTCTTTCATATTTTATTATTTGTTTAAAGATTTAATTTGAGTGAGCGAGAGAACTCGCACATGTGTGCACAAGCAGGAGAGACAGAGGGAGAATCATATTCCCCAATGAGCAGGGAGTCCGATGTGGGCTCTATGGGCTCTATGGAGCTCTATGTGGGTTCAGGACCCGACCTGAGCCGAAGGCAGATGCTTAACTGACTGAGCCACTCAGACGCCTCTCATTCTTTCAAATTTTATTTTTATTTATTTATTCATTTTTAAAAGATTTTGTTTATTTATTCATGAGAGACACAGAGAGAGAGAGGCAGAGACACAGGCAGAGGGAGAAGCAGGCTCCATGCAGGAGCCAATGCGGGACTTGATCCGGGGACTCCAGGATCACGCCCTAGGCCAAAAGCAGGTGCTAAACTGCTGAACCACCCAGGTATTCCCTTTCAAATTTTAAATTGTTTACTTTCTTGTGGGCTGCTGGAGACACACAGACTTCTTTAAACTCAGGAATAGTCTGTTTGCATATCTGCCTCCTCTCCTTACTGCTAAGACTCCTCCAGGCTGAAATTATTGCCTTTCTCCAAGCTTTAGTTCCATTCATACCATCTCCCCCAAGCTTGCCTTGCTTATGGTAATTTATTTTCCTTTAAATTCTCAGGCATTTTACCTTCACTACCTCATACTTTAAACAATGTGTCAATGTTTTACTTCCTAGCTGAAATGCAAATCTTTGAGTATAAGGGCTGTACATCAGCTTGTTTGTTTGTTTGCTTGGTAGGGGACAACGAACATAATACTCAACAAATATTTGTTGGAGGAAGGGATCAACATAGTGGAGTAGGAAGATCCTAAGTTCACCTCCTCCCACAAACACACCAAAATGTACAACTACATACAGAACAACTACCTCTGAGAATGAAGGCTAACAGAACAGATCTTATACAAGTGAGAATATAAGGAAAAAACCACAATGAGATGGGTAGAAGGGGTGGAAATGCAATCCGGTTAGGACCCAAGCCTGGATGCAGTGACCCACAAACGGAAGGGATATTGTAACCTTGGAGGCCCTGGGGAACGAGGGGTCCAAATCCCACATTGCACTCCACAGCTCAGAAAACCTGCCCTAGGAAGACAAAGAGCCATAATGCCTGGCTTTGAAAACCAGCAGGCTTCTGTTGGCTTATACCAGGAGAGTCAGAGGGGCAACCAGGAAACTGAGACTTTGCTCTTAAAGGACCCATACACAATCTCACTCACTGAGTCCCAGTGCAAAGTCCCAGCTTGAAAGGCCTCTGGGTATCATGCGAAGAGCCACTGACTAATTTTAGGGCATGTGCTGGATAGGCAGGGATCTGTTAGAACATTCTTCAGAGATGGAAGCACTGGTGGGCACCATTTTCTTTTTACTTCCTTTCTACCTAACTGGCTCAGCACTAAGTGGGTACCATTTCTGATTCTGTCCATCTGTTATGCTAGCACCATTTGCCAGCCCCAGTATTCCCCTACAGATTCGCCTCATCCAATTTACTCAACCCAGATCAGCACTCCTCCCAAGTGGCTCCCCTATACCTGGGGTTGGCATTGGAGCCCCTCTCAAACAGTTCCACTTGCCCCACCACACCATGTGGGAGGCCTTGGCCAGCATCAGTGGTCCCTCCAAGTGCCCCCATGCCAGGGGCCCAGCCCTGTACACTAGAGTATCTGCAATAGTTATACCTGGACCTTGTATCCAGTCACACTGGAGGCCTGTCCTGCCCTCCAGCAAGTCCAGGGCTGTCACAGCTTACAGGCAGGTGTGCAAGGAACCAACCTTGCACAACAGTGCACCTGTGGCAATCACAACCAGGTGTTGGAGCCAGACAGGCTCGGGGCTAGCTGCATTTAACAGCATGTGTATAGCAGTGATGGCTGGGCCTAATATACAGCCATAGCAAGGGAAAGCCTCACACAACAACATGTCCATACCAGTCATGATCCAGCCATAATAGAAGGGTATATGCAGCCCATACAGGGCACATTTTTGGGACACTGGCTCAGATGACCAAGAGTATTTGTGCAACTGGGCCCCACAGGGGCACATTCTTTATAAAACCACTCCTTCAAGACAGGGAAATGTATCTGATCTACCTAATGCATAGAAACAAATGCAGAGAGTTAGGCAAAATGAAGAGACAAAGAAATATGTTCCAAATGAAAGAACAAGACAAAAATTTAAAAAAACCCACAAAAAAACAAAAACTGAAAACGAAACCCCAAATGGCAAGCAAAATGGAGATAAGGAATCTGCCAGATAAAGTTCAAAGTAATGGTCATAAAAATGCTCACTGAACTAGGGAGAGGAATAGTTGAACACAGTGAGAACTTCAATAAAGAGACTGAAAATATAAAAAAGAACCAGTCAGTGCTAAAGAATAGAATAACTGAAATGAAAACACACCAGAGATTCAATAACAGATTAGATGATGCAGAAGAATGAGCAGCAATATAGAAGACAGGGCAGTGGAAATCATCCAATAAGAGCATCAAATATAAAAAGAATAAAGCATGAGGATAGTTTAATGGACCACTGAGTACTAACATTCATTACAGGAGTCCCAAGGAGAAAAGACAAAGAAAGGGAAAGCAAACCTATCTATAGAAATAATGACTGAAAAGTTCCCTAGCCTAGTAAAGGAAACAGACATCTAGGTGCAGGAAGCATGGAGAGTTCCCAATAGGACGAACCCAAAGTGAACCACACTAAGACACATTATAATCGAAGTGTCAACAGTTAAAAATAAAGAATCCTAAAAACAGCAAGAGAAAAACCACTAGTTATGGACAAGGGAACACCTAAAGATAAGTAGCTGATTTTTTAGCAGAAACTTTACAAGCCAGAAGAGAGTGGCACAACAAGAATGCTGAAAGGAAACAACTTACAACCAAAAATACTCTATCCAGCAAGGATATCACTCAGAATAGAAGGAGAGATAAGGAGTTTCCCAGGCAAGCAAAACCTAAAGGAGTTCAAACTGGTCTTACAAGAAATGTTAAAGGGACACTTCATTAAATGGTAAAGAAAAGGCCATTACTAGAAATTTCAAAATAATGAAAGAAAACATTGCACTGGTAAAGGTAAGCATACAGTAAAGGTAGTAGACCAACAACATATATGCTAGTATGAAGGATAAAAGATAGAAGTAGTATGTTATCTTGATCTACAAAAATTAGTCAAGGAATTCTCAAAATAATATGTAAAATATGTCAAAAACATAAAACACGGCAGAGAGAGTAAAAATGTAGTGCTTTTAGAACAGGTTTGGGACGCCTGGGTGGCTCAGCGGTTGAGCGTCGGCCTTTGGCTCAGGGCGTGATCCTAGTCCCAGATCGAGTCCCGCATCGGGCTCCCTGTGAGGAGCCTGCTTCTCTCTCTGCCTGTGTCTCTCTCTCTCTCTCTCTGTGCCTCTCATGAATAAATAAATAAAATCTTTAAAAAAAATAAAATAAAACAAGAGAAATCTATTAAAAAAAGAAAAGAACAGGTTTGAACTTAAGCCACCAACAACTTAAAAAGGACTGCTATATGCATAGTATATTACATATGAACCTATGGTAACTACAAATGAAATACTTATAATAGAAGAGACAGGAACACAAATATATCACCAAGGAATGTCATCAACTTGCAGGGGAAGAGAGCAGTAATAGAAAAGAACAAAGAACTACAAAACAACCAAAAAACAACAAAATGACAATAAGTAGGTATTCGTCAATAATTACTTTAAATGTAAATGGACTAAATGCTCCAATCAAAAGACATAGGGTGGCTAAATGGATACAAAAAACAAGACAAATATATATATTGCCTACAAGACACTCACTTCAGCTCTAAAGACATACAAAGACTGAAAGTAAAGGAATGGAAAAAGATGAAAGCTGTGGTAGCAATTCTTATACCAAACAAAATAGACTTTAAACCAGAGACTGCAACAAGAGACAAAGAAGGGCATTAATAATGATAAAGAGATTATTCAACAAGAGGATATAACTCTTGTAAATATCTATGCACATAACATAGGGACACCTAAATACATAATGCAAATATTAACAGACTTAGAGGGATAAAATTACAGCAATACAATAATAGCAGGGGATTATAAAACCCCACTTACGTCAAGGGATAGATTATCCAGATAGAAAATCAATACAGAAATATTGCTTTATATAACACATTAGACCAGATGGATTTAATAGATACTTGCAGAGCGTTCCTTCCTAAACCAGCAGAATACACATTCTTTTCAAGTGCATACAGAACATTCTCTGGGATAGAGCACATGTTAGGCCACAAGATAAGTCTTAGTACATTTAAGAAGATTGAAAACTCATTACACATCTTTTCCTACCACAACTGTATAAAAGCAGAAATCAATTAGAAGAAAAGGGGAAAAAACACAAACTCCTGGAGGCACCTGGGTGGCTCAGTTGGTTAAGCATCTAACCCTTGATTTTGTTCAGGTCATAATCTTATGGGTCATTAGACAGACCCCATGACAGTCTCTGTGCTCAGTGAAGAGTCCGCTTGAGATTTTTCCCCTTTGCCCTTCCTTCCCCCAATTCAAGCATGCATGCATGAGCACTCTCTCTCTCTTAAATAAATAAATAAATAAATAAATAAATAAATAAATAAATAAATAAATAAATCTTAAACACACACACACACACACACAAAACAAATGGGTGCCTGGGTGGCTCAGGCAGTTAAGCTTCTGCCTTCGTTTCAGGTCATGATCCTAGAGTCCTGGGATCAAGCCCCAAGCTGGGCTCCCTGCTCAGCTGGTAGACTGCTTCTCCCTCTCCCCACTCGCAACCCCCCACCCCGCTTGTATGCTCTCTCTCCTTCTTTCTCTCAAATAAATAAATAAAATAAATCTTTTTTAAAAAAATCAACCAACAAAAAACAAAACAAAACAAAACAAAAACAAAAACAAAAACAAACCAACCACAAACTCCTGAAGGCTAAAGAACAATGAGTCAATGAAGAAATCAAAGAGGGAAATAAAAAAGATACCTTGATACGAATGAAAATGGAACCACAACAACCAAAACCTATGATAACATAACAAAACAATTATAAGAGGCAAGTTCATAGTGATACAGGCCTAGCTCAAGGAACAATAAAATTCCCAAATGAACATCTAACTTTATACCTAAAGAAACTAGAAAGAGAGGAACAAAACCCAAAGTTTGTAGTAGGAAGGAAATAATAAAGACTAGAGCAGAAATAAATGAAACATTAAAAAATATATAAAGAAATCAATGAAATTAAGAGCTAATGCTTAAAAAAGGAATGTATCTTTAGTCAGACTCATTAAGAAAAAAGAGGGCCCAAATAAATAAAATCAGAAATGAAAGAGAAGTAGAACAGATACCAGAGAAATACAAAGGATCATAAGAGACTTCCACAAAAATTATATGTCAGTGAATGAAACAACCTAGAAGAAATGGATAAATTCCTAGAAACACACAACCTTCCAAGACTGAATAACAATGAAATAGAAAATCTGAACAGTTTGGTTACTAGTAGTAAAACTGAATTAGGAATCAAAAAAATCCCAACAAACAAAAGTCTGAGCACAAAATTCACAGGTGAATTTTGCCCAGCATTTAAAGAAGAGTTAATACCTATTCTCAAATTATTCAAAAAAAAATAAAGAACAAGGAACAAACTTGTTCTATAGGTCTAACTTCACCCTGACACCAAAACCATACAAAGATACCACAAAAAAGAAAGCAACAAGCCAATATCTCTGATGAACATGGATGCAAATATCAGCCACTAACAATCTGAAAACTAGTAGGGGACCACAAAAGACCCCGAATAACTAAAGTAATCTACAGGAAGAAGACCGAGGCTAGCATTATCATACTCCCAGATTTCTAACTATACTACAAAACTCTAATAATCAAAACGCTATGTTACTCACACAAAAATACTTAGATCAATAAAACAGAACAGAGTCCAGGAATACATAGCTGATTAATCTGTGACTAAGGAGGGAAGAATATACAATGGGGAAAAGATAGTCTCTTCAATAAATGATATTGGGAAAACTGGACAACTATATGCAAAGGAATGAAACCAGACCAATTTCTTACACCACATACAAAAATAACTCTAAATGGATTAAAGACCTAAATGTCAAGACTGGAAACCATAAAACTTCTAGAAGGACACATATGCAGCATGTGTTGGACATCAGTCTTAGCAATATCTGTTTTGGATTTATCTCCTCTGGCAAGGGCAACAAAAGCAAAGATATGGGACTATACAAAGCTAAAAGAATTTTGCACAGCAAAGAAAATCATCAAATAGTAAAAAAGCAATTTATTATACCATTTGTATCACTTGATAATGGGTTAATATTCAAAATATAGAAAGAACTCACACAACTCAATATTAACAGAAAACCACAATAGTCAAGTTAAGAAATGGGCAGGGGATCTGAACATATATTTTTGCAAAAAACACCAAATACAGATGGCCACCGGATACATGATAAGCTATGCAACATTACTAATCGTTAGGGAAATGCAAATCAAAACCACAATGAGGTACCACTTATACCTGTCAGAATGGCTAGTGTAAAAAAAAAAAAAGCAAGAAATAACAAGTGTTGAGGAGGATAGGGAGAAAAAGGAAAACTTGTGCACTATTGGTGGAATGCAAAATGGTATAGTCACCATGGGAAATAGTATGAAGGTTCTGAGAAAATTAAAAATAGAACCACCATATGATCTAGCAATTCCACTTTTGGGTATTTATCTGAAGAAAACAAAAACACTAATTCAAAAACATATTTTGCTTCTATGTACATTGTGGCATTATTTACAATATTTAAGATACACATACAACCTGTGTCTATCATACATGAAAGGATAAAGATGTGAGATACACACACACACAGAGGAATATTATTCACCCATAAAAAGAATAAAATCTTGCCATTTGTGACAACATGAATGGACGGAGAGGATAGTATTCTAAGTGAAATAAGTCAGAGAAAGGCAAATACTGTATGATTTCACTTACGTGTGGAATTTGAAAAAAAACCCCAAACAAAACAGACTCACAGATACAAAGAAGAATCTGGTGGTTGCCACAGAGGGAAGTGGGTGGCAGTATGGGCAAAGTAGAGGAAGGGAAACAAAAGGTGCAAACTTCCAGTTATAAAATAAATAAGACATGGGAATGCAATGTACAACATAGAGAATATAGTTAATAATATTGTAACAGCTTTGTAGGGTAAAAGATAGTAGCTAAATTTATTCTGGTGTTCATTTTGAGTAAGGGACATGCAAGGATGGGTAGAGAGAGACAGGTAAGGGGCTACTGGCCAGGCTCACAGAAATCCTAGATGTGGAGAAATGTTATAGATTTTATGTATTTATTTGAGAGAGAGAGAGAGAGAGACAGAGAGAGAGAGACAGAGAGGCAGAGACACAGGCAGAGGGAGAAGCAGGCACCATGCAGGGAGCCTGATATGGGACTTGATCCTGGCACCCCGGGACCACACCCTGGGCCAAAGGCAGGCGTTAAACCGCTGAGCCACCCAGGGATCCCTAGATGAGATATTTTCATGAAAGTTATAAACAAAAACCAGAGCTAAGGGGATATAAGGAGACTATCTTGTCTGTTTTAAATGTTATAGAGGGGATATTTTTATGAAAGTTACAAATTGACCATTGAAACTTACCATACTTGAAGGAGAGGTCAACATGGTGCTCCCAGTGGTGAGGTTAAGCTCACCAGTTAGTTTTCTATAAAAGATCCACCATAAAAGCCCTCGTGGCAACCCATTCAGGACACTCCTCTCACCCTAGAGAGCTTTTTTTTTCCTTTCAGTTCTCACTTTCACTTAATAAACTTTCACTTCACTTTTTTGAGTCCCAGAGATTCATTCTCTAACTCTGTGAGACAAGAACCCTGCAACACTGCAACAACTTCATAATGTATATATGTTGAATCACCATATTGTACACCTCAAAGTCATATAATATTTTATGCCAACCCATACTGAGAAATGTTTGTTGACTGAAAAGGGGCACGTTTTGTAGTTTTAATGCAATACAGTCAACATGTACATCTCATTTAGGTGTGCATATTAAAGATTATTTTTCTTTTGTCCTTTTCAGCCTCTGATTGTGATTGACAATCCTTGTTAGAAAGGTACCGTATGCAACATTTTTGAAAGAAAAAAAAATTAAAAGATGGCAAAAGCAGGTCTGAAAGAGATCATGGGGATAGATATTTAAAAGGTTGTTACTGTGTGACACGGTTTTGCAGCGTAAAGATTTTTTTTTTTTCCGAGAGATTCAAGAAACTGAAGTTCAGCCGGGTTTAATTTACCCAAGGTGAACAAAAAAGTAAATGGCTGTGCTGTTTCAGAAACCCATGTCTGCTTGATTTCAAACAGCAAGGCAGTCCTAGCGCTGAGATTCGTTAATTCCTACAATTCATAGTTTTGAGAATTGAATGACATAATTTCTTTAAAAAAGCATTCGGCACAGCAGTTGGCAGTCAACAAATGTTGCTCTCACACATCTGTCTGGAACTGGGTCTATTTAAACAGCAGGGTAAGAAAAGCTGGCTGAATTATACTTGTTTCCAACTCTTCTAAGAAATGCTCATGTTTGATTACAGTAATCCTATGTCCTTCCTCATACTGAGGCTAGGAAAAAAAAAATTACCTGGCAGTATTTCAAATCATGACTATTTCTCCCCCTGGTCAAGTAAAGGGATTTAGATGTTGTCAGCTGACAGAGGCTAAATGAACCAATAATTTATTTCTGTAAAATATAATTTTGTGTGTGTGTGTGCTTATGGTTTTGTGCGCCCCCCCCCCCCAACGAATGCCTGTGTGCTTGTGATTTAAGAACCCGCAACGTAAACTTGGGGGGTCCCAGGAACAGGTTGGCCTCTAAGGGTTGACAAGCAAGAGGTCTCGGGCTCCGTTGTCTCTTTGCCTCTTGCTCTCGCCATCTGTTTTCCGTCGGGTCCCCCAGAACCCGCCGCTCTGCACGGAGCAAGACCGCATCGCCCCCCGCAGAAAGTGGGGCAACACAGGCTCACTGTGCCTAGGAGCATACATACGCTCGGTATTCATCTGGGGCGACAAACCGTACAAAACGGCCGTCCCAGCGCGCCGCACGTCCAGGTGCAGGGGCTGCCGCAGCGCTTCCGGATTCCTTCCTCTTCGGCCCGCTGCACCTGGACGCGGGCGGCGCGCGACTCCCCGGCCCTGACGTCACCGCACCTGGCACCAGCTGGGGTGCCGGCTGTGGGCCGGGACGCGGAGGGGGCGGGGCAGGGAGAACGGGGGGGGGGATTCTCGCGAGACTTCCCGCCTCCCGGGTCCGGCTCCCGGCACCTTCCCGGCCTCCGTGGGGTCTCCCGCTCAGCTTTCGGCGACGCGTTCCGGGGCGGCGGTTGTGTCCGGGAGCGGCGGGAGGCGGGCTCCGGGGCTCCGACGGTTAGGACTCGGCGGCCGGGACGCACCGGCAGGTCCCAGCCCTGCTGCGGGATCCACCGGGGCTGGGAAAGCAGCCGTCCGGGCGGGCGGCGGAGGGCGGCGGAGGGCCCGCCCGCCACCGCGACTTCGGCCGCCGCCGCGCCGCCTCTCGCTCGCGGGCCGCGCTGACGGGACAGTCCGGGGGGCGCCGCGGGCGGATGGAGGCGCCTCTTCGCCCCGCCTGAGCTCAGGAGGAGCGAGCGCCGAGCGCGGGGCCCGCCTCCCGCCGCCAGTGCGGCCGCGCGAGCAGCCGGAGGAGGAGCCGCGAGCGCCGGGCTTCTCCCCGCGGGAGCCCCCAGCATGGGTAAGACGCTCGCGGGCGCTTCCCGCCGCCCCGCCGCCCCGCCGCCCCGCCGGGCCTCCCCGCCCTGCCTTCCGCCCCCCTCTGCTCGCGGAGAACTTGGTCCGAGGGTTTGCGGGTGCCCTGTCCCGCGCCCCCCGCCCCCCCCCCCCACCTCCGCCTCTTCCCGCCCTCGGGAAAGGTGAGGAAACGGGGCCGGGGCGCGCGACCCGGTCCTCGCCCACCGCCCACCGCCCACCGCCCGGCTAACCTCGCCTGAACTTCCCCGCCTCTCCTGCCCTCCCCCATTCCGGTCGGATGGGGGAGGGTGATGGAAAGACTTAACAAAGTGGCTCTTTAAACTTCTTTATCTTCTGCTCGGCGTTGTGTAGCTTGGCCTTTTTAAGAAGGTCTCCGTTTGTTGTTAGTAGGAGAGGTAATCTTTTTTTTTTTTTTTTCCCCCCTCATCTGAGACTTGCAAGGGATGCCTCGAGGACGGGGAAGCCGGAGTACGTACTGGTACTTACTGCGTTTCTACCTGGGCGAGCCTCTTGGCACCCGGACCCGAAATCCCTTCCCGAGTGCGGGGTTGGGGTTTGATAGGTTTTCAGGGTTGAACCCTTTGAGAAGCTGTTTCCTGTTTGGAGTTAGACTTCCTTGCTGGAGGAGACAAAACTACAACTACAAGGCCTTATATGTATGTTACTTACTATGTGCTTTTTTTTTTTTTTTTTTTTTTTACTATGTGCTTTTTTAAAGTTTAGTTTGGAGCTAGAGAAAGCAGAATGTGTTGCAGCCTGGTTGAAAGGGAGTGTTGTTGAGCGATGTAACAGTTCTCCTGATAAAAGATTTCGGTGTGGGCTAGGCACTGGCTCTCTCCCGCAATCCCTTAAATTAAAAGCACCCTAAAAGCAGTGTGCGTGCCATTATAAAAGTGTGCCATTATAAAACATAGATTTGTGCCACCAGCGAGCATAAGCATGTTCTGTAAGAATGATCCCAGTTTTGAGTTTTTATAGACCAAATCAGGAAGACTCTACCTTTTTTTTTTTTTTTTTTTGGTAGTTGAGGATTGATACTCTTCATATCAAACACACTGTTAACCGAAATTAATAATCCATGCAACTAACAAATGATTTAGAAGCAGGACAAATACTGACGACTGCTGATGTGGCACCTTCTGCCCACACAATGTTTTGTGAGAAATGCTTTAAGCAGTGTTTACAGATCCTCGCTTAGCTCTTTTGTGTTTTGCTGCACTTTCTACTTGTACGTCTTTCAGGTAACCTTTGTAGGCAGAGTGCTCTTAAACCCCCAGACAGTAAAACCTTTGCTGTTGCCACCTTTCAAATGAATTCCTTTTTGATTGGTTGAGTTTACTGAGTGAATTTTTATTCCTGTAAGCATCAAATGATAAAACCACTTTAACTGATTTGAATGAAAAGCCTACTAAAATATGTGTCTTTTTTGTTTTAAATAGGATGTGGAATGTAATTAAACCTCTTGATGACCTAGGGTCATCATTTGTGACCATCAGTTGCTGAGATGCCTTGAGTAATGTGTTGGATTGTATGTTGGACTGTTGATCAGATTCCTTTGCATTTTGGAGTTATTTAAATATTTTTCTGCTTTCCTATTGGATGTTCTTGTCACTGTGATTAGTGTTCCCTTCACCCTCCCTTCTCTAATTTTTCTAGTGTGGGAATCCTATTCAAATTTGTAATTCTGCGCATGGGGAAATAAGAATACCCTTACTTAGTGTGTGAGATATTATCTTGAGGAAGATTAGCATTAATACTTGGACATTGGAGTATCCGTTTTAATTGTTCAGAGTCCTTTTCTTAGTGACTTTTCTGCTGTGTTCTGGTTAGGCAAGTACCACATTATCTGGGTAAAGTGTGATGTTTGTATGCTTTCAACTTGCCTACCCTGAATGTATTTTGAAGGTTGATTATTCGAGGGCATTTGTAGTTAGTTTTTGAAAGCTATTTGTCAGACATTTACATATGAACGTATACTTTAAATTTATCGGTATGTAATAATTCATGTTATAGTCATCATAATCATTTAAAAAGAGCTTTTTCTTTAAGTCTCATTTGCTTGGTTCTGTTATCAGCAGTCTTTATTATAATATAAGATGGCAGGTTAAATATATGTTACTTTATCTGGTGTGTCACAAAATGAAAAAGTCTTTAATTTCTTCGTTTTGAAATAACTTGGATACCTATTAAGTGATGGCTCCTAATATGTGTACTATTTAAGTATAGCTAGAGGGTTAAGAGCACGGCTCCAGACTGGGACAGCTTAAGGTCAAATTCTGGCTCTTCCACCTATTAGCTGTTATGACTGAGCAAGTTACTTAACCTGTCTGTGCTTCAGTTTCTTACTCCGTAAATAGGGTAAAAATAACCTCAGGTTGTTAAGGGGATTGGATGGGCTAATACTGATAAAGTGTTTGGAACATGGCCGGTGCTGATTGCTGTATTTTCATTTTCGAATGATTTTCCCAATTCTTGCACCAACTTATAAAAACAGCTCTCAATTTTTGACATTTGTTAGAAGGGGTATATTGCATTTACAGTTTGGATAAGATGTTTTGTAGTAATGCAGAAATTAATTTTTCCCCAGAACTTTACTTTTATTTAATGTGTTCTTATAAAAATTGTGTAGGAAGGATTTTTTTCCCCTGTTTTGATTGTATTTTGAAAAAGTCCATTATTGATAATAAGTTTAGTAGTTTCAGAAAAAGTAAATGGGATGAATTCTAGGAGAGACTAGTTTGAGTTTTATGTTAAAGCACTGCTTTTAGTTTCTTCATTTGTTATATATAGAAGAAAACATATAGAAGTTTGAGGTATCTTGTGTGAAAGTTTAGGGAGAGTTTAGAGAGACAGAAAGGCAAAACGTACTTTTCTTATTCTAGAAGTACAGATCTGGATTTTGGAGGGGAAAAAGACCTCACATGGCACAAAGTGTTACTTACTGTAGGTGAATTTTTAGGTTTGAAAATGTAAGTGGATTTTAAGGATTGAATTTCTGTTAATTTTAGATAAGGTTATGAACTTCTTAGTTTAAATTGTTTTTTTAAATTCATATATGGCCAGTCAATGTGTTTGAATTCTGAGGCAGTTTTAATGGGCAGAAATGTGCAATTTGTGTAGAGATATATGCACATTATAATAGTGATTTATTTCCTTATTTTACTTTGTTGCAATATTTGGAGAAAAATCTTGATTTATGCAGATAACTAGTGGCAAATGGAAATTGCCTGCTAAGGGCTCACTGTTTAGTCTCAGGATTTACTTCAGATAAATGAATCCAGAGCATGAAATAGGAATATTAGGAATTTTTGTTTCAAAGTTGGATCACTGACAAAACTAATAATAAGTTATATTCTTTAATTAGTAAGTACTTGTGATCAGGTTTTTCTAAGTGTTTCTCACTTTGAATAGTTATAGTTCCATAAAATCTCGTTAAGGGTGGAAATTCACACTGATTATACTTTATATTTTTCTATGGAAACTAGCCTGACGTTTGCCCTGTAATTCTCTGAATGAGAGTTTGCAGAGTAAAATGGTGTCACATTAACTTAATAAGATCTAAATTTTAAGGCATTTGAGGTAAAGACAAAGTTGTAAAACATGAAGTGCTTTTGGTTCATTCCATTTGCCAATCAAAAATACCTCCAAAATTTTATTTGTATGTAATCCAGATCTGTGATTTATTTTCCCCTCTCATCTGTCATGGAATATTCTCTGTGAAATGTATTTTAATCTCAAGTCAATGTGATCTATCACATCAATAAGAGAAAGGATAATAACCATATTATTATTTCAATAGATGGAGAAAAAGCATTTGACAAAGTACAACATCCATTCATGATAAAACCCTCAACAAAGTAAGTTTAATAAAAGCTATTTGTGAAAAACTATAACATTATCCTCAATGCGGAAAAACAGAGCTTTTCCCCTAAGGTCAGGAACAAGACAAGGAAGGATGTCTGTTCTCACCGCTTTGATTCACACAACAAGAAGAAATAAAAGGCATCCAAATTTGTAAGGAAGAAGTAAAACTTTCCCTATTTGCAGGTGACATGACAGTCTATATAGAAAATCTGAAAGACTGCACCAAAACACTGCTAGAACTGATAAATGAATTCAGTAAAGTCTTAGGATGCAAAATCACGTATGGAAATCTGTTGCGTTTATATATGCCAATAAGGAAGCAGCAGAAAGTGAAATGAAGAAAACAGTCCCGTTTACAGCTGCACCAAAAATAAAGATACCTAGGAATGAACATAGCCAAAGAGGTGGAAGACCTGTATTCCAAACAGTATAAAACATTGATGAAAGAAACTGAAGATGACACAAAGAAATGGAAAGAAAGGCATTCCATGGTCATGGATTTGAAGAATAAACATTTTAAAATGTCTATACTACCTAAAGCAACCTACACATTTAACGCAATCCCTATCCAAATACCAATAGCATTTTTCATACAACTTAGGACAAGCTGTCCTAACATTTGTGTGGAACACAAAAGGCCCTAAATAGCTAAAGCAATCTTAAAAAAGAATAGCAAAGCTCGAGCCATCACAATTCTGGACTTCAAGTTACATTACAAAACTGTAGTAATCAAAACAGTAAGGTCCTGGTACAAAAATAGACACCTAGGTAAGTTGAACAGAAAATCCAGAAATAAACCTACAGTTATAAACCTAAAATTAAGTGGTCAGTCTTTGACAAAGCAGAAAAGGATATTCCAATGGGAAAAGGACAGTGTCTTCAACAAATGGTGTTGGGAAAACTGGATGGCCACTTGCAAAACAAACTGGACCACTTCCTTACACCATACACAAAAATAAATTCAAAATGGATTAGAGACGTAAATGAGAGACCTGAAACCATAAAAATTCTGGAAGAGAACATAGCCAGTAACTTCTTTGAAATCAGTCATAGCAACTTCTTTCTAGATAGATCTATCTCTCCTGAGGCAAGGAGAAACAAAAGCAAAAATGAACTACTGGAATTACATCAAATTAAAAGTTTCTGCACAGCAGGAGAAACAGTCAAAATTAAAAGGAAACCTGCAGAATGAGAGAAGATATTGACAAATGATGCATTCAATAAAGGGTATAAATATCCAGCAAATATAAAGAACTTTTATAAAACTCAACACCCAAACCCCACATAATCCAATTAACAAATGGGCAGAGGACATGAATAGACATTTTTCCAAGAAGACGTAGATTGGCCAGCAATGACATGAAAAGATGCTCAATATCACTTATCAGGCAAATACAAATCAAAACTATAATGAACTATCTCACCTCACATCTGTCAGAATGGCTAAAATAATCAACACAAGAAAAACAGGTATTGGTGAGGAGGATGTGGAGAAAAAGGAATATTCATGCACAGTTGGTGGGAATACAAACTGGTATAAGCACTCTGGAAAACAGTGTGGCGGTTTCTCAAAACATTAGAAATAGAACTACCTTATGTCCAGCATTTGCACTACTAGAAAGAATACAAAAGAATACGAAGAATACAAAAATACTAATTCAGAGGGTTACACGTACCCCTATGCTTGCTTGCTTGATTTGTTTATTTATTTATTTAGAGGGAGGTGTGGGGCAGGGGGAGAGAGAGAAAATCCCAAGCAGGCTCCACGCTGAGTGTGGAGCCTGATGTGGGGCTCGTTCTCATGACCCGGAGATCATGAGCTGAAATCATGAGTCAGATGCTTAACTGACTGAGCCATCCAGGCATCCCATGCACCCCTGTATTTATAGCAGAATTATTTACAATAGCCAAGATATAGAAACAGTCCACATGTCCAATGACTGGTGAATGGATAAAGAAGATGTGGTATATATACGTGTATGTGCACACACACATTGGAATGTTAGTCAACCATAGAAAAGCGTGAAATCTTGCCATTTGCAATGACATGGATGGACCCAGAGAATATAATACTAAATGAAATAAGTCAGAAAAAAATACCATATAATTTCAGTCATGCGGAATTTAAGAAACAAATGAGCAAAGGGGAAAAAGAAAAGATGAAGCAAGAAAGACTTAATCTTAGAGAGCAAATTGATGGTTACCAGAGGGAAGGTGAGTGGGGGATGGGTGAAATATGTGATGAGGATTAAGGAGTGCACTTGTGATGAGTATTGGGTGTTGATTGGAAGTGTTGTATCACTACATTGTATACCTGAAACTAATATAGTACAGTATGTTTACTAACTGGAATTAAAAACCTAAAACGTTTTTTAAGTACAATAAATGCTTAATTTTCTAATGTATATGAAAAAGGGATGTCATGGCAAGGGCTTGAAGATAGGCAAAGAGAAGTGTAATGATTCCTGATTTGGGTGAGAAGAGGACAAAGCTTCAGTTTTATTTTCTAGGTAAACTGGTGAAGCATTGTATTAAAGATCTGAAAGTGTTCGGTTTGTGTTCAAAAGAGAAGGACTAATAAAATCTAATATGTGATTAAAATTAGGTAAATTGGGTTATCATTATTATGGATCTGTGACTTGCTTAGTGGTAGAATTTGATATGCAGCTACTAGCTAGCTGACCTCAAGCAGGATTTTGGTCTTTCTAGATGGAGAAGAGGCCAAAACACTGGTCTGGGGAATCTGCATAGAGGTCCATATATTCCTATATTTAGCCTATCAGCATGAGGGATATGTGTAGTAAAAGGCAGTTCATTAATAGATAGATGGAGTGGGCCAACTTGGTGTGAGAGAAGAATGGTGGTTGGTAGCAGGCAGTAGGTGGAGGTCCAGACTGACACCTTGTGGGAAAAGGGAGGAAATGGGGTTTGGCAGTAGATATTGAAGACCTAACCATAAGGAAACAAACCAGATAGGGCTCAGATTTTTTTTTTTTTTAAGATTTTATTTATTTATTCGTGAGAGACACACAGAGAGAGAGGCAGAGACACAGGCAGAGGGAGAAGCAGGCTCCATGCAGGGAGCCCGAAGTGGGACTCGATCCCAGTTCTCTAGGATCAGGCCCTGGGCTGAAAGTGGCGCTAAACCGCTAAGCCACTGGGGCTGCCCTAGGGCTCAGATTTTTATGAGAGATGCAAGGTAGGTATTTATTTCCAGGAACAAAAATGAACTTGGTTATTGGAATTGTTTAGGATGAGCCAAGCAGTAATACTAATGAGACGCCAAGCTCCAGAGCTACAGATCTTGTATGTTTTCTGTCTTCAGGGAATATCAGTAGTCTGTATTAGTACCTGGATCTATAAGTGGCCCTGAAGAGATTCTCTGTTGAAAGGCTTGAGAGGATATTCTCTCCGGTCACAGTCTAGGATTCCTTCTGTTTATTTGGTCCCAGGGATTTGATGTGTCTGCTTTTTCTTTGCTGCTTTTTTTTTTTTTTCACCTGAGTTCCTCCTCTTTCACACCCATTGGCAAAGCAGGTTCTGTTTCAGAAACAAGAACACAATCCTTAACAAGTGTTGAGTAATCATAGCCACCAATATAATGTTAAACAAGCAAGGAAGACAAAAAATTTCAAAGTATCACTAATTATTGGTTTCTTCGTTTCACTGAAGTGGAGTTAGGCAATTTGTTAGACTTGGGTTTTTGTTTTTTGTAGAGTGTACTGCCGTTTTCATTCCTCCCTTTTCTCTACATTTCTTTTAGGTTTGTGCTAGATGTTTAGGCTGGTTCACAGAATCATTTATTACCATTGTTAAGTAGATAAAATTCCTTCATAATCTTATTAGGGCTTCTCTGACCCAAGACTGCATTACAGTACCAGTTCAAGTACCAGTTCAAGAGTTGACTCTTTTTAAATTTAATTTTGTTTATTTATTCATTCATGAGAGGGGGCGGGGTGCAGAGACACAGGCAGAGGGACATGCAGGCTCCATGCAGGGAGCCGGACGGGGACGCGGGACTCGATCCCGGGTCTCCAGGATCATGCCCTGGGGCGAAGGCAGCGCTAAACTGCTGAGCCACCCGGGCTGCCCATCAAGAGTTGACTCTTGAAAAACTCTGGGGTTAGGGATGCTGAAGACTGCCCCCCTCTCTGAAGTTGAAAATTCCAGTATAACTTTGATTCCCCCAAGACTTTGCTAATCGCCTGCTTTTGGCCAGAAACCTTACTGATAAAACAGTCAATTAACACATCATATTTTGTATGTTGTGTGTATTATTTATTGTAGTCTTACAATAAATAAAGAGAAAAGAAAATGTTATCAAGAAAGTCAAAATGGGCGTCTGGCTGCCTTAGTTGGTAAAGCATAGGGCTCTTGGCCTCGGGGTCCTGCGAGTTTCAATCCCATGTTGGGCCTGGAGCTTACTTAAAATCAAAAGGAGGAGAAAATACATTTGCAGTATTACGCTGTATTTATTGTAAAAAATCTATGTAAATGGATCCGAGCAGTTCAAACCTGTGTCCATGGGTCTAATGTACTTTCATTTTCAGTCAGAACCCTTGGTTTTAGCTCCAGGTGAGTTAGTCATTTTCCTTTTGGAGTCCCAAAAGTTTCCTCCTTTGGACTGAATTTGATATTGTTTCTTTTTAAATTTTTTTTGGTTTTTGTTTTTGAAGGTCTCAGGTACCTGGATGTTCTACTCTCTTAGTGACCATTTTCATTCAACTGAAAATGTATTTACTAGTTTGCATTTAGAGGAGCTTTTTACTTAAGAAGAAACTGCTTATAAAAAATTCATTGTTCTAAATTGATATGTAGCCTAAAATGTTGATCTGTTGCCAGATATGGCAATGTTATAGACTCTTTCCTAGAACCTAATTATACCATATCAGTCCTTTCCATTGCCTCTAAGAGACTTTCATTTTATAATTTTCAAATTCCATATCTGTTAATTAAACCTCCCATCATGATTCCATTCTTTTTCTCAACTGATTCACAAAACAGAGATGACTAGTACAGGATCCTAAATTCCAGTGTCTATTTTGGTGTCTGGTAGCTTGTTTTTTTGATGATTTGGTGTTCAGGTAATTTCAAGAGAGAGATTGTGTGGTACTTAATCAATGGGAGTTTCTAGTAGAAAAATGCTTTATAAGTGCGGTAAACAAATAGTTACCGCCAACATTAAGAGAAGGGTTCTGTTGCAAGGTCTTAGGGTCAAGGAAAGGAGCTTTATATGAAAGATTAGTCAAGTATATGCCTTAACGTGAGGAATGTCATTAATGCCATACTAGGTGCTAGGAGTTTAGGACAAAAATATGTTTCGATGCGGTAAGTAGTTTGTAACAGTGTTATGGGTTAGGCCTATTATTAGAATCACATGGATTAAAAAAAATCCCACAACCCCTGGAGATTTTGACATAAATGTTCTTTCTTTTCCTCCCTCCTGGGGTTGATGAGTGTCTTAAATGTTTTGGGAAGGCTTGTAGGGCTATGATAGGAATAAAACTTAGCATGTGAATTATTAGAAATCCAAACAGGAGAGGGAATGCACATTAAGAGGATGTATTCATTGTCAGAAATGTTAAAATGTTATAGGAGAAGCATAAGAAGATCAGGATATAGATTTCTGTGTTGGAGGGCAAATGGAATTTGTTCATCTCTCATTAGTTTGACCAGTGACACAGTAAAGATGTGGCAGTAGCCAAGATATATATATATATATATTTTCCTATTCCTGGCACTAAGTCTTTAGAGTTAGATACACCTTCATTTGAACTGGTATCTTTAAGATCCTTTAACCTGAAATATTAGAACTGTCTTAACATTGTTAGTATCTATCTGTGCCTTAGTACTGAGACTGGAAATTGACCTGACGTCTAGGTTGACTTTATATATTTTGTTTTTTAAAAAAGATTTTACCCAGTGCAGGGCCAGATCCCAGGACCCCAGGACCCCAGGATCATGACCTGAGCTGAAGGCAGACGCGTAACTGCTGAGCCACCCAGGCGTCCCTCCTCTTAGCTTTTTGTCAACCTCACTGTCAGAATTGCTGCCAGAAGAGCTTGAAGAAACAAATTCCTTTGATTTAGGTATTGCTCTGCTTTTTTTCCCCCCAAAGATTGTATTTATTTATTTTTTAAAAGATTTTATTTATTTATTCATGAGAGACACAGAGAGAGAGAGAGAGGCAGAGACACAGGCAGATGGAGAAGCAGTCTCCCCACAAGGAGCCCGATGCGGGACTCGATCCAGCATCCCGGGATCATGCCCCCGGCCAAAGGCAGATGCTCAACCGCTGAGCCACCCAGGTACCCCTAAAGATTGTATTTATTAATGAAAGACACAGAGAGAGGGGCAGAGACATAGCAGAGGGAGAAGCAGGCTCCCTGTGGGGAGCCTGATGCTGGACTTGGTCCCAGGACCCTGGGATCATGACCTGAGCCAAAGGTAGACGCTTAACCACTGAACCACCCGGGTGCCCAGCATTGCTCTGCTTTTGCAGCAGAACTGCCTTCTGCTTGTTCATCTGCAACATAGAAGTTAATATATTTGTAAAATTGGAGACCATACATCGTAGTTTTTGCTGTAGTAATGTTTTTAGGAAACATTAACGTTGATCTTTCAGGTGTGTATACTCTTCTACATGCTTTTTATTCTTTATAGTAGAAACTATAAGTTTTTTTACAAATGTGTTCTCAATATCAACGTTTTATATTAGAGTTTAATTAAAATTTAATTAAAATTCCTACTCTGCTGCAGCAGGTTGCACTCTGTGGAGTATTTTGTCTTGCTGTTCTGCACTGTGTGTGCATAAAAAAGAGGAAGGCTCCATTTTTACTTAATTAGACCATTGTTATCAAACATTTTATAAAGCAGTTAAAAATTTGCCTTATATGGTGAAAATAAATCTATTAAGAGTTCAGAATTTTCAGAATGAATATCAAATGAAGATATAAAGGTGATATTTTAGATCCCAAGTAATCCCTTTCCCATAAACATTTCCTGGATTTCTTGTATTGTATTTTATAAAACCCAGTTGAACTTAGAGTTAGAACCTCATAGTGTAAAGCCTAAATAAAAACTCCTCTGTTATTCTCTTCGTTTCGTATGTAATAAAGGACTTTTTTTGTCCTGAACTCATTGATGCCAGAGATTGTATCACTTACTCTATTTGACTAAAGAAATTTAACACCCTTAATAACTAGCAGAAAATTGTGAGCCTGCTATGTATCCACTGAATCTGTGATTCAGTAATACTTTAATTTGGAATAATCGGGGAGAGGGATCCAGCCAGTCTAATGAATAATGAAACATTTAAGTATATTGAAATATGTCTGCGTAAACTAGGCTAACAAAATGCTGGCTACGTGGTTTCAAGTTGGTATGAGGTCTAACCTTCTTTTTAGAAATAAACTCTTTATGGGTACCTGGCTGGCTCAGTCAGAGTTTGTGACTCTTGATCTCAGGGTTGTGAGTTCAAGCCCCATGTTGGGTATAGAAATTCCTTAAAAGTAAAATCTTAAAAAAAAGAAAATTCTTTAATCCTTTCTGTGTGACTCATTGGGGCTCTTAAATCCTTTTAATAGAGAATAGTACTTTGGGATATTAAGCATCTTGTCAGGTGGATTGCTGATTGCTTACTATATGTTGCATTGATGTTACATTCTACTAAATAAAAGTAAAATTATCTATTTCATGAATCAGATACATTTCTGTTATAAGTCTCCCATTTGTCCTATTAAAAAAGTTTAAGTATAAGGCTGATGTTGCTTAAACATTTGTTTAAAATAACTTGAACAATGTTGATTAAACTGTAAGATTATACCATCTTAAATGGCTGTAGAGAAGCAAGTATACTTATATTCTTTGAAGCATACTTACCTGATAAAGTCCATATATAATTAAAAGTTTCCTAATAGCTATGTTAAAAAGTTAAAAGGAATAGGTGAAATTAATTTTAATATTTTGGTTGTGTTGGGTTAAGAAAATAATTATTTCAACGTATAGTCTAAGAAGTTACTAATGAGATAGTTTATATTTTTTTTTGTCTTTGAAATCTGGTGTATTTTATATATATATATATATATATACATATATATATAAAGATTTATTTATTAGAGCAAGTGAACATTCAGGCAGTTGGGGTGGGGTTGGGGACAGAGGGAGAAGGAGAATCGGACTCCTTGCTGAGCAGGGAGCCTGACACAGGCTCAATCTCAGGTCTGTAGGATCATGGTAGACACTCAACCACAACTGAGCCACTTAGGCACCTCTGTATTTTACATTTATATAACATGTCAGTTTGGACTAGCCACAATTCAAGTGCTTAGTAGTCACATATGGCAGTTTTAGAATGTAAACCTTTAGGTTTGTTGTGAATCTAATGAAAATACATATGAAAATATTGTTAAGTTATTATGCAATTGTAAGTTATTATATAAGATTATACTATTTTAGGGATTATGATTAAACCATTTTTTATTTTATCTGATTAATTCTATACTAGATATTTAATTAGTGATAATTTATTGTAGTTAAATATATTTTCTGGTGGAAAAAGATGCGCAGTTTAGTAGATTCCATGTAATAGGCCTGAAGTTTATTTCATTCTGTCTTCTAAATAAAATACATTTTTTGGCACTTGGCCTGCTGGTATATTAGAGAATATGAAGCTTTTGAATGACATTTGAATTGTTATATGAAAGTATAATTTGGCCTTAGTAATTTGAGAGCTGTTCTTTCCATTTATAATGCTTAAGAGATAGAGTTAAGAGTGGTATTTCACAAATAAGCGAATGTTGTTGGGACACAAAACAAAAACACAAATAATTATTGGGAAAGTGATGTGTTCTCAGAAATGACATGGGAATATGTTTCAGGAGCCTGGTTTTTTTTAAGATATTTATTTATTTATTTATTTATTTATTTATTTATTTATTTATTTATTTATTTATTTATTCATGAGACACACACACACAGACAGAGAGAGAGAGAGAGAGAGGCAAAGACACAGGCAGAGGGAGAAGCAGGCTCCATGCAGGGAGCCTGATGTGAGACTCGATCCCGGGACTCCAGGTTCACACCTTAGGCCAAAGGCAAGGCATTAAACCACTGAGCCATCCAGGGATCCCCAGGAGCCTGTTTTTTTAAACCTGTAAAATTTTGCGTGGACCTTTGTGATGGAATTATTTTGGGTAAAGGATCTACATCTTTTATTGGATTTTCAGTGAAGTTAAGTTCTGGAAAATGTTCTCAGGGACTCTTAAATATCTATTCTGTGAGTTCTTTACCGCCTTTTAACATTTCTAGTTCTTTGTAATCAGTCATGTCCCGCAGTAATTGCATTTTCCCATAATAATTATAATTCTGTCTTGTCAGCAGATACTTTGGTTTAAATTAGGTATTTCTTGAGGTCGTCTTGTGTATCAGCACTGACAGAAGCATTCAAAATAAAAAGGTGGACAAGTTCCTTGCCCTGAGTTTCTTCCTTAGAGATGCCTGGAACAAGTAGCTACCTTCCAGTAGCAGCCACTCAAATATTTGCTGAATGAGTATTAAGTATCACTATACTTGTGTTGAAAGAAAAATCTAAAATTCTAGGCAATGTAATATCTTTCATTTCAGAGCTACAAATAGCTGTATAGTATATTAGATATGTCAGGGACTTGTGGTGGGGCTTGGGAATACAAAGATAAGTAAAACAAAGTCCCCTGCTCTCAACCCTGGCCAGATAATATTTTCTGGCAATTTGAATTTAACATCTTTTTGTGTATAAGGATTTAGGTTATTTTTTATGCATGTGTTTACTTTTGGTGTATGCTTGGAAACATGGAGAAAATCCAGTGATTTCATGAATCCGATTTTCTTACAGGTTCTTGGAGTTATATAACTTCATTACATTTAAAAAAAATTTATTCATGATAGACACACAGAGAGAGAGAGAGACAGACAGAGACAGAGACATAGGCAGAGGGAGAAGCAGGCTCCATGCAGGAAGCATGATGTGGGACTCCATCCCAGGACTTGGGGGTCACGCCCTGAGCCAAAGGCAGACACTCAACCGCCCGAGCCACCCAGGTGTCTCACTTCAGTACATTTTTAAGGTCTAATTAAATAGAGTGAAATTATCTTTTAAAGCAACTTTCTATTTTTTGGTAACCTTAGATTTTCTTTTTAACTGATAATTTGCTGATTCTTAGTGCTTAGGGACTGGTTACAATGCTAAATATTTTTCAGTATTTAATTTCCACTGGAGCATTCTGGGGTAGGTCGTCATTCTTTTTTTTTTTTTTTTTTCCAAAATCAGAAATTGAAGTTAAAGAGATTGTTACCCAAGATCTCAGAAAGGATGTGGAGAAGGCTGGATTAAACTTGTATTGCTCTGATTTTAAAGTGTGTCCTCTTATTATTTTATTTTTTCTATTTTCTTTTGTTTTTAAGATTTATTTAGTTGAGAGAGTGAGCACATGTACTTGGGAGCTTGCAGGGAGGGTTGCAGAAGGGGAGAGAGGATGAGAAGCAGACCTGAGTTGGGTGCAGTGGCTGATGAGGGGTTCCGTCCCATGACCCTGAGCTCGTGTCCTGAGCTGAAATCAGGAGTTGGATGCTTAACCAACTGAGCCACCCTGGCATCCCCTCTTAATTATTTCTTAAAACATTAAGGGAGAAAGTTGAGCTAAATAGAGCAAGTAATGCAGACTGAAATGACTGTCCTAATGTGGTTTAAGAATAAAGAAACTTAAACATTTGTTATCCTAAAATTGTAAAACTTCATGACAGATACATGGTATTTTGTACAGTTTGAAATGTGTTTAAAACTAATTTCTACAGTGTTTTTTCAAAGTTAATAGTGGTATATAGAAATCCAAATGAGAAGTATTTGGTTGAATTTCCCAACTTGTTTGCTCTTCAGATGGATTTTGGATATTTGTTGTTTTTAGGATTTTGGAAGGAGGCATTAATCACATGTGCACAGTAATTTATTTGTTTTGAACTAATTAAGTAATTAGTCTTTGTGAGATTAAAATAATTTTTTAAAAGATTTTATTTATTGAGAGAGAGAAAAAGATCATGAGCAGAGGAGAAGGGCAGAGGAAGAGGCTGACTCCCCTGCCAAGCAGGGAACCCGATGTGGGACTTGATCCCAGGACCTTGGAATCCTGACCTGAGCCAAAGGCAGACACTTAACAAACTAAGACATCCAGGCACCCAAAATACTTTTTTTTAAAAAAATATTTTATTTATTTTATTCATGAGGGAGACAGAGAGAGAGAGGCAGAGATGCAGAGGGAGAGAGGCTCCATTCCACGCAGGGTGCCCGACATGGGACTCGATCCCTGGTCTCCGGGATCACACCCTAGGCTGAAGGCGGTGCTAAACTGCTGAGCCACCATGGCTGCCCATTTTTTTTTTTTCCATTTTTGTTTTTTTAAATTTAGGTTAAGATTATCTTTGTAGATATTTGTCACTTACAGATCCGATTTAGTAATATTCAAAGGCATATAATACCATGTAAAATTTTTCTCAAACCACATATTCTCTTCTCTTTGAACTGTCTTTGAATAAAGTTCCTGTTAGGCAGACTTTTGTGCTCTTTGAAATTAAAAAAAAGGAGTGGGTTTTGTGTATGGTATTTTTAGAGTGATTTACTTATCTCTGTTGAAAAAAATGTAAGAGATATTATTTACCAGTTCTATTTTAACTTTAGGAAATTTTCTTACTAGTATTTTGACTGTCTAGATAACTTTAGGGAACCTAAATAATGAAATGTCAGTCGTTAATGACATTAAGTAATGCTCATCAATTTTGGATTTCTGCACTTCTGTAAAGATAGTTCTGGAAAGAAGTTCTGGTAAAGATTTTTGCTTTTGGTAAAAAATAAGCATTTAATCCTGGAAATAAAAAGTAAAAATATTTTTTATCTTTTTTCATAAGAAACAACAGGTGGAGCCATTAAAGTGTTTATGTCATTTTACTGCTTCTTTAAAGTTTATAATTGTTTTTGAACTTACAATAGAGTATGTTTTCGTTCTATTTTATTTCAAGTTTTGTGTTTTATGTTATCTTTTTATTTGAGAGAGAGAGAGAGAGAGAGAGAGAGAGAGAGAGAGAGGTGGGGAGGGGCACAGGGAAAGAAAGAGGGAATCTTAAGCAGACTCTGTCCTGGGGGCGGAGCCAGAAATGGGACTCTGTCCCATGACTCTCAGATCATGACCTGAACCAAAACCAGGAATCAGACACTTAACCAACTGTGCCACCAGGGGCCCCAGTAGAGTAGATTTTTGTATCACTGCTTGTATTTTTGTCCTTTCCTGTAATAAACAGAGGTTAAAGTTCAATGATATGGTATGATATAACCAGTGGTATAGAGTATGTTTAATTTGATAGACCTAATTAGATGTTGTGATATCTATGTTGTATTGGTTAGAACCAGAGTGAATATTCACTAGTGAATGCCCATTCACTCAAACTTGTTTGGAATTTGTGTAAATTGTTTATATTATTTCTTTGTGAAATGACTTTAAATTATCAGAAGATATTATTTATTAGGACAGAATAGTTGGTGAACTTATAATATTACCATTGATATTTTGTGTGTAACTTAAAAGGAAATTCTGGATTTTAAGAGTTTTAAAGAGTTGGTTTTCAGGTCTTTTTTTTTTTTAATTACTATTTTTAAATGTTTTAAAAAAATCATTAAAAAAATTGTAGACTCCTTAAAATATACTAGCACTCCTATGCAGCCAAGCTGTTAAGAAAATGTTTTTCCTGTGCAGCCAAGCTGTTAAGAAAATATGTTTTTTTTTTTTTTTTAAGTGAGGATTAAATTCTTAGAGTGGCTGTACTTCATTTTAAATATGTTTTCTTTTGCTTGTTTTTCAACCTTGATGTCATTATTTTTCTTTTTGGTTTTTAGAAATGCTTTTAATTCTTTGGTTTGCTGTAAATATTTATTTCTAGTTTCCAATTTGTTTAATTTTAAGTTCTGATTATTTTGTATGCTTTAAATTTAGAAAGTTTTCCTCACCACAATTTTGATATTTACTTCCATTTCCTCTCCTTCCTCCTTTGTATTCCTCCTACCCTCTTCCTGCCATGTGTATGTATATGTGTGAGAGTTTTTTTTTTTTTTTTTGTTGTTTTGTTTTTTAAGTCTCAAGTGTGTAGTAATCTTTATGCCTAGTGTGGAGCTCAAACCTACAACTCCTGAGATAAAGAGTTGCACACTCTTCTGATTGAGCTAGCAGGAAGTGCCCTGAGAAGAGTTCTTTTTCCTCCAGCTAACATTTATGGGATATGATAGGAGTTGAAAATTGGTATGTAGCATATTTACCCTTATATGGAATTTTTCAACCTTAGCAGTTTTAGGCCAGAAATTAATTTGTTGTGGGGAACTGTCCTTTGCATTAATGGATGCTTTACAGCATCCTTGGCCTCTACCCACCTGATGCCAGTAGCATTCCTCGAGCTATAACAACCAAAACTGTCCTCAGACTTTGCCAAGTGTCCCATGTGGGGCAAAATCGTCCTGGTTGAGAACCACTGCCTTAATATAAATTAGATCTGACTTTACATGTTATAAATATAGTTATCCTGAGAGGAACGGAATTGCTAATTTAGCCCCAAAGCTCATATTTTTTTCTGGGGAAAAGCTTGAGGTTAAGACCTCATGTTAGGAGTTTTTTACCTAGGATAAGAGAGATTGAGTTCACACAAAATACACTACCGCTCAAGTTCATTAGAGTGCTACTTAGAATTTGTGGATCATGTGGTTTTTCTTATTTTATCTGTTTATATGATAAATGAGATTTTCCAAGACTTATTTTTTTTTCAAAGTAAGCTTTACACCCAACCTGGCGTTTGAACTCATGACCCCAAGATCAAGAGTTGCATGCTCTACTGACTGAACCAGCCAGTTGTCCCAGATTTTCCAGGATTAAACCCTGCTTCATGTGATGGCTAATTATCTGTACATTTGAATTCCTTTTGTTGGCATTTTATTTATATGTTTGAGACTGTATGTTTGTGAGTGTGCTTTTTGACTCCAATATCATTTAAATTGTTTTTAAATGACTATTTTAATTAGTGAAGATTTGTAGGCTTATTCGTTTTTTTTTTTTTTATGGTAAGTTTTGAAAGAATCTTTAAAACAAATCATTTGTTTTTGGGAACTGTTTTTGAGGCTATTTTTAGGCCTCCTTGTGACTTTATTAATTATGGATTATTGATGTTGGTTTTATTTTTGATCTCTTGAGTAACTCATTTTTTTAATAGAAATTATCTATTTAATTGAGATTTTTAGGGTTAGAAATTCATAACCTAACCAAAAACCAGCCTGATTTCATAGGTTGTCACATGCCTCTGGGCCTCTGAGCCTGGCCCCAACTCTACAGCATCTCTTTTTAGAGTGTTGAATTGACAAATCTCTTTGTGTATTCTGTAATCTCTTGTGCTCATTGCTCATCCTGATAGGCTTCTTTGAGGTATTTAATCTTTTGAGATGTTTTAGAAGTGGATTGCTGGGTGAACTAACCATAAAAGTGCTACTGTTGTTTATTGGTTAAATAATCCTAACTTAAGTCTTGGGGGTTTATATATTGGCTGTTTATATATTGGCAAAAACACCCCCCCCCCCCATCTAGAATGAATTTATTTTGAAGTTTACTGACTTTAGGAAGATCTGGTTCATTTAGCTGTACTAAGTGAGAAGTTAGTGTTTTGGTTGTAGTTTATCTGAAAAAAAAAAATAGAATGCTACTTGCACTATATATAAAAATAGCTTTTACAACTAATTTTTATGGAATGAGTAAGTTTTACTGGAAAAGACATGATCTATTGAAAGTTAGACGTTTGAGTAGAGATTCTGTTAAAGTGGGAAAAATATTTGAAAGTCAACTCAGTATAATTCCTGCAGGATGGCACAAATAATTTTGAGTAATTCAACATAATTTAAAGAGGAGTTCATTGTATTCCTGACATTCACTGCTGGAACTTTTTTTTTTTTTTTTTTTTTGCCACACTTCATGACTGACTACTATAAAAATTTGAGAAACATCATCTGTATTTATGTATATATATGTGTATACATATTATATAAGGATATGAACAGAATGTGACAATTATATCTAAATATAGGCATTATAATTAAGTAGATGGTTAAACAGCAGAGAGCATTATTAAATTCAGTAAAAGGACAAGAACTTGAAAAACAGTGCATTTTTGTAAGTCAGGAACATTTCTTGTTCCGTTTGACGTGTACTGTAGAATTTGTGGTTTATAAGACAGTGAAGTGATGTTGGAAGATTGGGATTACACTTTTTGTATTGAGTTTAGTCTTGGTAACTATAGGAGAATTCTGTCAGAGTAGGGTGGATGGGATGTATGGCTTTTTAGTGATTCCTTTGGGGTTGAAACATATTCAGTTGGCTTTAACTAGCTCTACTACTAGGTGAAAGGTCTTGCTGTATATTATGGGGCTTAACATCAGATACCCTCCTGTATCACCCTAGAATGAACCCTAGCTGGAAAGAGCGGCATTATAAGGAACACTGCATCATTGGAGTTCTGCCACACTGACATTCCGTAGATAGAGCACACTATGAGATACCAACATTAGTGTCATCTTGGATTGTAAAACAGTTCATTTTAGGAAGTTTGGAAAACACAGAATAAAGGATGAGGGAAAAGAGACCTGTTAATTTCTACGGAGTGAAGTTATTTTGAAGTATTTCTGGTCTTAAAAAATATAAATATATTTTACAGATATGGGTTATACTTTACATTTAGTTTGGTTTTTAAATCGTTTGGAAGTTTATTGTACATTTTTCCTAAACTGTATAATTTCTAATTGAATCTTATTCCCTTGTATGGTTTTACTGTATTTAACTAGTCACCAGCTGCTTGACATGTAGGTTGCTTAAGATTTTTGTGTGTTTTTTTTTTTTTTTTTGCTGTTCCAACTACATGATTTATAGTTTTAATAGAAAAAATTTTAAAATTGCAAATGATGAGAATGAAGGGGAAAATCTACCCAGAGATACTTACCTATCATTGTGGTATATATATTTGCAAACTTTTTTTTTGGTGTGTGTGTTTTATACAAAAGGGAAATCATGTAATTGAAACCTTTTTTCTCTTGATATATTGTGAGCATGTGTCATTTTGTTCTGTTTTTCTCTGTTTTCTAAAAGATTTTGTGTATTTATTTGAGAGAGAGAAAGTCCATTTTTCCTTTTTGGGAAAAAAATAAGATGTACAGTACATGCCATTTTATGACAGCTTTCATTTACCATGAACATCTTCCTATGACATTTCTATTATCTGATGTCAGAATTACTAGAATTTTTTGCTCTTCATAGCATTACAAAAGACAGTTTGTACACAGTTGGCTTATTCTTATTCTTTTATTGTCAAATTGACCTAAAAGAAAATGGACTTTTTTGGGAGTTTACAGTTATATTTTAACACATGCATAGGTATTTGTAACCAGCACATAATCAAGATATAGGACAATTTTGTTATCTTTAAAAATTTCCTCGTGTCATCCCTTTTTAGTCAGCCCCCTGCCCCAGTGGTAACCAAGTATCCGTTCTTCATCTTCATAGATTTATTTTTTTTTAAATGTCATATAAATGGGATTATATAATATGTAAACTTTTGAATTTGGCCTGTTTTACTTAACATAATGCTCTTAAGATTCATTCAAGTTACTATGTTTATCACTAGTTCATTCTTTTTGTTGCTGAGTGGTATTTCATTGCATGAATGTACCATAGTTTTTTTTTTTATCCATTTGTCCATTGAAGGGCGTTTGGTTTTTTCCTTAGGTTGTGGCACTCATGAATAGAGCTTCTTTAAACATTTGTGTAGAGGTTTTTATGTGAACGTAAGTTTTACTTCTCCAGAGTATATGTAGCTAGGAATGGGATTGGTGAATTATATGGTAATGTGTATTTTAACTTTATACAAAACTGCCAGACTCTTTGAGTGTTTGTTTTTTGTATTTGCTACTAGCAACACATTAGAGTTCTAAGAGTTTTGCATCCTTTTCAGTATTTTTATCTTAGCCGTTCTAATAGGTACAGTTAGGAGATTTCTTAAATATTAAATATTTTGTAGAATTTGCCAGGAAAATCATTTGGGTCTGGAGATTTTTTTTTTTTTTTTTGGAGGGTTTCCAACTACAAACTCAGTTTTAAAAATATTCAGTTTATCTAAAACTACTTAAGTACCAAAACTTTGATGTTTTCTACATGTGTATCTTGTTTGTATTTTTTCTTACTATTTTTTTTAATGAATGTAAAATCTTTAGTGATAGTCTCTTTTATTCTCGATATTGGTAATTTGGGTCTTCTCTTTATTTTTTCTTAATCATTCTTTCTAGAGATTTATCAATTTTATTGATCTTTTCAGATGACCAATTTTGGTTTCATTGAATTTTTTCACCATTTTTCTCTTCTGTTTTTACTTCCTATTTCCTCTAGTTATACATTTTATGATTTCAGATTTAATGTCTTCTTCCAAGCATATTAATTATACTTAAAAACATTTTTGATATTTGCTTGAAAGTTTGCAGTACACATTTATAATCTGAGTTCACCTTTAAATAGCACTGCACTGCTTCATGTGAAATGCAAGTACCATAGAGTTTTCTCAATTCTTCTTTGTCCTTTAAGACATTGCTGTTATTTATTAGCCTGTGGATGTGCTATAATCACCCAGTAAATTGTCATTCTTATTACTTTAAACGGTTATTTTTTAGCTTAATTAAGAGTAAGAAAAAACATTTTGTTCTACCTTCATATTTTCATTTGTCTTCACTTAAGTTATTTAATAATAGTTGATATGCAATGTTACATTAATTTCAGGTGCATGACATAGTGATTTGACAAATCTGTACATTAGGCAGTTCTCACCATGGTGAGTATAGTTACCATTTGTCCCAATGTTACTATATTACTACTAATTATATTCTCTATGCTATACTTTTAATCCCTGTGACATATTTATTTTATAACTGGAAGTTTGTACTTCTTATTCCCTTCATCTGTTTTGCCCACTTCTGCCCCCCAATTCCTCCAATCCCTCTTCCCCCTGGCAATCGCGAGTTTGTTCTTTGTATTTACACCTATCTGTTGTTTTGTTTGTTTTTAAAAGATTCCACATATAAATGAAATCCTATGATATTTGTCTTCTGATTTATTTCACTTAGCATAATACCGGATCCATCCATGTTGTCACAAATGGCAAAGACCTCATTCTTTTTTCATGGTGGAGTAATGCTCCATTATATATACACATACCACATCATCTTTATCCATTCATCTATCAGTGGACACAGGTTGCTTCCGTATCTTGGCTATTGTAATAATGCTGCAATGAGCACGGGGTGCATATGTCTTTTTGAATTAGTGTTTTTGTTTTCTTTGAGTAAATATCTGATAGTGGAATTACTAGGTTATATGCTATTTTTATTTTTAATTTTTTGAGGAACTTCCATACTGGTTTTTTGTTTTTTGTTTTTGTTTTTGTTTTACAGCTGTTGAACCCATTTACAATCCTACCAGAAGTGCATGAGGATTTTCCTTTTTCCCCCATCTTCACTAACATTTGTTATTTCTTATCTTTTTGATACTAGCTGTTGTGACTAGTGGGAGGCTATAACATATTGTGGGGTGTTTTTTTCTTTTAATACCTTGTGGTTTTGATTTACGTTTCCCTGATGATTTGTGATTTTGAGCACCTTTTCATGTGTCTGTTGGCCATTTATATGATTTGTTTTTTTAAAAAAATGGATTATTTGATTTCTTGGTGTTGGGCTATATGAGTTGTTTATATATTTTGGCTATTTATCTTTTATTGGATAAATCATGTGTAAATATCTTTTTTCATCTAGAAGGTTGCATTTTCATTTTGTTATTTGCTTTGCTGTGCTAAAGCTTTTTATTTTGGTGTAGTTCAAATAGTTTGTTTTTCTTTCCCTTAAATGAGGAGACATATCCATGAATATGTTGTGAAAGCTAATGTCAAAGAGACTACTGCCTTTTTTTTTTTTTTTCCTTAAAGGAACATTATGGCTTGAGGTCTCTTATTTAATGTTTAATTCATTTTGAGTTCCTTTTCTATCTGGTGTAAGAGAGTGGTCCAGTTTTATTTCGCAGTTCAGTTTTCCCAACACCATTTATTGAAGAGACTGTCTTTTCTACATCGTACATTCTTTCTTTGTTGAGATTGATTCATCATGTAAGTGTGGCTTATTTCTAGGCTTTCAATCCTGTTTCATTGTTCTGAGTGTTTTTGTGTGAATAGCATACAAAATGTTTTTATTATTATGACTTTGTGGTGTATTTTAAAATCTGGGATTGTGATACCTCCAGCTTTGCTTATTCTTTTCTCAAGATTGTTTTGGCTATTCAAGGTCTTTTGTGATTTCCTACAAGTGCTGGGATTATTTGTTCTAGTTCTGTGGAAAAACCTTTTGGTATTTTGATAGGGATTGCATTGGATTTGTAGGTTGCTTAAAGTAGTAGGGACATTTATTTATTTATTTTTAAAGATTTTATTTATTTATTCATGAGAGACATGGAGAAAGAGAGACAGAGACATAGGTAGAGGGAGAAGCAGGCTCCTCGCAGGGAACCTGATGCAGGAGTCTATCCCTGGATGTGGAATCATATCCTGAGACAAACTGTTGTGCCCGCCACCCCAGGCATCCCTAGTAGGGACATTTAATAGTATTATTTTACACTATGAGTGTAGTATAACTTTCCATTTGTGTTGTCTTCACATTTTTTCCTTTGGTGTTTTATAATTATCGCAGTGTAGATTTTTTACTTGGTTAATTTTATTCGTAGCTATTTTATTCCTTTTGGTGCAATTATAAATGGGATTATTTTCTTAATTTCTCTTTCTGCTATTTTATTAGTGTATAGAAATGTAACACATTTCTGGATATTCATCTTGTATCCTGCAACATTACTGAATTCATTTATTCTGTAACATTTTCTGTAGGAGTCTTTAGGTTTTTCTAAATGTAGGGTTATGTCATTTGGAAACAGTGATAGTTCTACTTCTTACCAGTTTGGATACCTTTTATTACTTTTTCTTGTCTGATTGCTATGGCTAAGATTTCTAGTACTGTTTTGAATAAAAATGGCAAGAGTAGGCATCCTTATCTTGTTCCTGATCTCTCTTTGTTTCTTTCCTTTCCTTTTCTTTTTTTTTCTTTCTTTACTAATCTTAAAATCTTGCAATTTTTCACCATTGAGTATGACATTAGCTATGGGTTCAGTATATCTAGCCTTTATCATGTTGAAGTGTGTTCCCTCTAAATCCACTTTGTTGAGAGTTTTTTTTTTAAATCATAAACTGATGTTGAATTTTATCAAATGCTTTTTCTGCAACCCATATGGGTTATATGGGTTTTATTCTTTATTTTATTTTACTTTTTTTAAGATTTTATTTATTCATAGAGATGCAGAGAGAGAGAGAGAGAGAGAGAGAGAGAGAGAGAGAAGCAGAGACATAGGCAGAGGGAGAAGCAGGCTCCATGCAGGGAGCATGACGTGGGACTCAATCCAGGGTCCCCAGGATCATGCCCTGGGCTGCAGGCGGTGCTAAACCGCTGTGCCACCAGGGCTGCCCTATTCTTTATTTTGTTAATGTGATATATCCTGTTGATTGATTTGTGGATAACTGAACCATCCTTCCATCTCTAGAATAAATCTTGTTTGATTAGGAATGGTTCTTTTATTGTTGAATGCAGTTTGCTAATATTTTGTTGAGGGTATCTCCATCTATGTTCATCAGAGATAATTGGTCTGTAGTTTGCTTTTTTTGTAGTGTTATTGGTTCTGGTATTAGAGTAATGCTGGCCATGTAGAATGAAGTTTGGAAGCTTTCCTTCTTCTATTTTTTGGAATAGTTTGAGAAGAATAGGTATTAACTTTTTAAATGTTTGTAGAATTCAATTGTGAAGGTCCTGGCCTTTGTTGAATTTCATGATTGGTCATTTGTTCAGATTTTCTGTTTCTCCCTGATTCAGTTTTGAAAGATTGTTTGTTTCTAGGAATTTATTCATATCTTCTAAGTTGACCAAGTTGTTGGTATATAATTTTCCATGGTAGTATTTTATAATCCTGTTTTTTTTTTTTTTTTTGACCTTAGTTGTTATTTGCCTTGGTGCTTAAGGAGGGCTGCTAGCACTGAATGGGCAATGGCAGAGGGAGGAGATGGGGAGAGGTACAGAGAGCTTGTCCTTCTTTGCCCAGTCCCTTCCACAGTTCCCTCCTCCTAGGCACTGGGTCCCTACTGGCTGCCTGTTAACCCTTCAGGGCCCTGTGTCAGTGCTAGAAGTTTCTGATCCCTGTCCTACATGGAGTCCATGGGTTGGGATAGAAGTAGGTTGAAAGGTGTTGATTCTGGGCATAGAGGCACAGTGGAAGGGAGCCTGAAGTTGAGAAAACTGAGGCAAGTTGTGGATGCTGAGCATGCCACTTGTCCCTTCAGTTTAGGACCCCAGCCAGCTGGCCAGCATCCCACCTTGCCTGGCACCTCCTTCTGAGGTTCTGCTATTATGGATCCCCTCTGAGACACACTACCTTTACCGAGGTGCCCACTTTTCCCTTTTAGCACCTACTCCTCATTTTCTGGGGCAGTGATCTGCCATCTTGGCTTCCTTTATTTTTGTTAATATTCTTGATTTCTTTCATTTCCTTATGATTCTAGAGTTTCTGTCTGCTTATCTGTTCTTGTGTGTTGTCTTTTATTCCCCCCATTATTATCCTTAATGTATTAATAATCAAAGTTATTTTAAATTCTTTGTCTGATTCCAAAATATGTATTATGTTTCAGTCTGGCTCTGATGCTTGCTTTGCTTTTGTGTTTTTTCTTGCCTTTTTAAGAGCATGATGTAGTTTTTTGTTGAAAGTTGGACATTATGTATTAGGGAATAGGGCTGAGATAAGCAGATCTTGAGTGTGAGGTTTTATATTAGTCTGTCCAAGAGTTGTATTTTGTTTAATGTTTGTTCTAGGTGTAGGTGCCAGAGGCTTCACATTTTTTTAGTGTCCTTTTTTGTCTTCCTGGCTGTCTTTGGGGTTTCCTAAGAACTTCTCTTCAGATGGAATCTGTACCATGCAATAACTCTTTCAGCAATAGTTAGCTCTTAATATACTGGAGCCCTGTTTACATGATGGAAAAGTGTAGGGGAGAGGAGCATCCTATAATGTTATAATTAAATCTCAAACTTTTAGTGGGTTTGTGTTGTGGGACTGGTTTCTGATTACTTTACAGTGACTTAGTTTACTTTCCTCCTTGTCAAAAGCACAGGAGATTTTTATGGGTTCATAAACTCAGAGAATCTGGTGGGGTTCCTGGAGGTAAAAACCCATGAAAATGGGTGACTCCCCTAAGAGTTGCCAGAAGTTTCCTACTGTGATGCTATTCCATGTTCAGCCTGTAGTAGTTCATCAAAATTACCATTTAGGTGTTAACAGTGGATTAACTTTTCTGGCCCCAAAATGGTCTGTCCAAGTTCTAAGCCTTGGTACAGATGAATGTGATGTTATTTGGAAATGAAGTCTTTGCAGCTGTAACTAAGGATCTTAAGATAATATTGCCCTGGTTTTAGGACTGACCACAAATCCAGCGAGTGGTATTCTTATCAAGAGTAAGGGGAGGGATCCCTGGGTGGCGCAGCGGTTTGGCGCCTGCCTTTGGCCCAGGGCGCGATCCTGGAGACCTGGGATCGAATCCCACATTGGGCTCCCGGTGCATAGAGCCTGCTTCTCCCTCTGCCTATGTCTCTCTCCTCTCTCTCTCTCTCTCTCTCACTGTGTGCCTATCATAAAAAAAAAAAAAAAAGAGTAAGGGGAGAGAGATTTGAGACACACAAAAGGGCAAGGTCATGTGCACGTGGAGGCAGAGATTGGAATTATGCAAGCTAAGGAATGCCAGAGATTTCTGGCAGCCTCCAGAAGCCAAAGCAGAGTGTGAAGCAGTTCTTTCTCAACGTCTTAGAAAGAGCCAACCCTGCTGATACTTTGATTCTGTACTCTGGCCTCCAGAGCTATAAATGTGAAAGAATAAAGTTTTAAGTTTTAAGTCACCTGGTTTGTGATTGTTATGACAACCCTGGGAAATTAATAATAATGTTCTTATCAGTTTATAGTTCCATTGTTTGTATTTGAGGTGATCTAATAGTTCTTGATTTTGACTTCCTGAATATGTCTGTCTCCTCCATATCTTGAGCTGGCAGTTTGCCTTGTGTCCTCAATTCTCTGATGAGTCCAGGAAAAGTCATTGACTTTCAGTTTGTTTAGCTTTTTTCTTGTTGTAGCGATGGGAGCGACAACTTGCAAATTTTTTCACACATTGGAGCTGAAAGTGCAAGTCCGATATTTTTTGTTTGGCATTTTATACTTATTATTTTAGTGATTACCACATGCATGATCAGCTTTTAAAATTTAAAGTTAATTAATATGCAGTCTATTCCTCATTCCTCCTTGCCCCCAAATACCTACTAGAACTTTTGGTCTCCTGCTTAGTCTAGACTGTTCTTAGATCTATTGCACAGTTGCCATCTTACTGTCCGAGATTGGCTTTACTGTTTCTTGGATTTCATGTCTTCCTCTCTTTGTTAAATATTTTTTATTTCACTGGATAACATGTAAGGTCATATGTAGAAGTTAATTTCCTTTTCCTTGCCGGTATAAAAATGTTACACCCTATACTTGCCTGCTGATTTGGCTGAGTGTGGAGTTCATTTTCCTTTAATACTTAAGTGGCCTTGTCTTTTTATTTTTCCCGTAGAATATGGTATCCTGCATGAGAAGTCTTCTGATGATGACTCTCATTCTTTTGTAGTTGAACTGTCTTTCTTTTCAGAGAGTTATCTAGGATATATTTATTTTTGTTATGAAATTTCATCTAGATGTGAGTACTTTTTTGTTATTGTACTAGAAATTCGCAGATCTCTTTGAAGATTTGTTTCTTTTAGCTTTGGAGTATTTTCGTGTATTATTTCATTGTCAGTTCTTTATTTTCTTTTTTTCCTGGAACTGTTAATTGGATGTTGAATTGTCTGGATTAATCATCTGTCTTTTTTTTTTTTGCTTTATCTTTTCTGGAAAACTTTCTTGGATTTGTCTCCACCTCTCCATAAGAAAAAAAAAAAGTTAATGAGACATGTTGGAAGACACAAATTTTTTTTTCTTTTTTTCTTTTTTTAAAGATTTTATTTATTTATTCATGAAAGACAGAGAGGGAAGCAGAGGGAGAGGCAGGCTCCCTGCTCTGGGATCACAACCTGAACTGAAGGCATATCAGCCGACTGAGCCACTCAGGTACCCCTGAAAGATACAAATTTCTAATTTTTTTTTTAATTTTCTGATTTTTTTACTAGCATTCTGATTTTATGAACTTGGTTGTATCTCTTGAGGATACAAATTTTTACATGTTTAAAATTTTTGTTTTGAAATGGCAAGTTGTAGAAATAAGTATAGTACAAAGATATTTTTCGTAACTGATGCCTTTTTCCTGACTATTTTAGTGTGTATTTCCTACAAACCATGATTTTATACTTAATCACAATCCAACCATAGAATTAAAAAATTAACATTTGTTTATAAATGCATGGGCTCATGGTTTCTTAACTTTATTCAATGAGATATATTGTTACCATCATTGTTTATTTTGATGCTCAAATTGCCCTGATTTGGCCAGTAGTAGGAGCCCTTTTGATACCACTTCTTTCTGTCCTTTGGCATTAACCTTATCTTTTTTTAACTTCTTTGCTTTGTGTCACAGTGCTGCATCCCAAGCTTATCTTGTACTTTTTCCTGCCTTAATGGTGGAATTGCCTGTCTTTCCAAGGATTCCTAGTTCTTTTTAGTAGAAAACGGTGTTTTTAAGATCTCAGCATTAGATTTGCTCATTGCCATTGGACTGTTTTCAGGCCCTTTCAGTGGACAAAGCTGGGGTGTGTATTTGTGTTTTATGTGTGTGCATATGTATTCAAACCCATAAGTTCCTGGTGGTACTTCTCATTAAGTATCACAGTATTGAATCTCTGAGTGGAAATCTGCCACCTACTTCCAACACCATTTGGCTTTTGATATTCCTTACAAGCTACCCCTCAGCTTGGGTGTCCTCTCCACTGTGCTTGGGTTCTAATACACCGTGTCAGGTTGCCTCTACGTAGGTGTCCTCATCACCTTGCCTTAGAGTGGTGATATGCTGTACCAGGGAAACCCCCATTTGTGAATGCTCTCCTTATTGTACTGTGGTTCTAATAGCTTGACTTCTCCCTCTACCCCCACCCCAGTTTTGGATACGTGTTTTACTCTTCTTGCTCTCTGACTTCTCACAGCAGACTCTTCCCACTCCCCCCCTCCTTCCCCCCTTTTCCCCACTGTGCTCTTCTACACCTAATGGCTTTAGGACTAAATTGTTGTGAAGGGTTGAAGGGGGGAAGTGGGTGTATGTTTCATCCAGGAGTAATTATTTTATTATGGGTTTTCATGATTAACTATAGTCAGTTCATATTAATGAATAAATAAAAATAATAAGCTTGGGGATACTAGGTAGGTAGGAGTTAGCATTTTATTTTACAGTTATCAGAAGGGGAGCTGCTTATTGCTGTGGGGACCTCTGAGTTCTGGAAATCAGTAGTCATTTCTCTAAGAAACCATCACTCATCCGTAGGAGCTATACTAGTTTCCTCCAACTCTGTGGTGGGGAGGGGGGCGTGGAGGGTGAGGATTAACTTTTTAGTTTTTGGCCTTCAGAGAAAAATGCCTGCCTACTTAACCTTATTGTCTTAGAGCTATTGTGCTTGGTAGTGTTAGCTCTTCCAAGTAGAGATAATTCCCCTATTTTAAGTTTTGCATTTCTCAAAAGGCCTCCTTTTCTGAATTTCTAGCTTTTATAGGATTCTGCAGAGTAATTTGATATCTCAGTTACAGTTTCTTGAAATTCTCTGGGCTTTCTATTCCTGGCTTTATTAATTATAGATTCATTTTCATGAACTTGAAAAATTTCTTTGGTTTTCTTCTCCAATTGGGATGTTTTCAGCTACAAATAGACATCCTATCTAAAATTTACTTAAAAGTTAAGGAAAAACTGGGGCCCCTGGGTGGCACAGTTGGTTAAGTGTCTGACTGTTGGTTTTAGCTCACGTTGTGATCTCACAAGCCCTGAATTGGGCTCTGTGCTCAGCGTGGAGTCAGCTTCACATTCTCTCTCCCTCTCCCTCTGACCCTTGCTTTTTCTAGACTCTCTCTAAAATAAATACATAAATCTAAAAGTTGAGAGAAAACTACTTTTGTAACAAGAAACTAAAGGTAATGTAGCTCAGGGTTAATTTTATCAGTTTGATGAATCTAGGGAACATCTAGGTCATTTTCATCTTCTTTTTCTTCCTAATCTTTTTCTTGTCTTAAGAAGGGATTGAGGGGATCCCTGGGTGGCGCAGCGGTTTGGTGCCTGCCTTTGGCCCAGGGTGCGGTCCTGGAGACCCGGGATCGAGTCCCACGTCGGGCTCCCGGTGCATGGAGCCTGCTTCTCCCTCTGCCTGGAGCCTGCTTCTCCCTCTGCCTATGTCTCTGCCTCTGTGTGTGTGTGTGTGTGTGTGTGTGTGTGTGTGTGACTATCATAAATAAAAAAAAAAATAAAAAAAAAGAAGGGATTGAGGCAATCAATTTCTCTCTCTCTCTCTCTCTCTCTCTCTGTCTCTGTCTCTGTCTCTCTTTTTTGTCTTAAGTAGTTATAGCAGCTTTGGGCATTACATTCTCACTGAGGAACATCCAAAGTCTGCAGGAGGACATTTTTTCCTTGTGTATTGTTTTTAAGGTTGGGTAAAACTTTCCCCAAACCCCTGCTCATATCTTATTGGTTAGAATCCATCTATCACATGTGTATTTGAAAACCAGTCTTTGCATGTATGTGTGCAAGCACATGTGTTTATGTATGTGAAATTACTATAAATAAATTATCTTTAGTAAATAGAGTCTCTTTAGACATTTGCCTCTTTGACCAGCAGCATTAGATATCCAGGGCTTTTTTAGAGTCCACATTTAAGCAAGATGCAACAAGATGACTTGATTGTACATTAGTATTTACAAAATCCTGGCCTGGACTAGTAAGGATTTAACCCTCTGGGACCGAGGGAAGCCTCATTTGTAAAAGTACAAAGACTCAAAAAAAAAAAAAAAAAACAAAATCAAGGTTCAATGAGAAAGGAAGGAGGGTGGGAGTCAGTGTAGGAATGGCTGTTGGTTTGGCAACCAACAATGTCTGCCTATAATCCTTTTCCCTTTTCTTTTTTCTTGTAGCTCTGTGTGTGTGTGTGTGTGTGTGTGTGTGTGTGTTCTTTTTAAAAAATCAGTCTTAGAGGAGGAAGAAAAGATGAATGGAGGTATGGCTAGTCTGCTGTCTTGAGTAGGAAATCTGTTATTGCTTTTCTTGTACTAAACCCTATAAAGTATTAATAGTATGCAGATATGATGTCCTATAATCTAAAATTCTGTACTTAAAGGCAGTAAAATGGATCCTTATTAAAATGTTTACTTCAGAGTGTATTCATTTTCTGTTGTGTAGTAACAATATTGCCATAAACTTAGCAGCTTAAAACAACACACATTTTATTATCTCATAGGTTTTGTGATTCATTAAGTCTGTGTGTGAATAGCTGGGTACTCTGTAAGCCTGCAGTCAAGGTTCTTAACTGGGGCAGGATCTGCTTCCAAGCTTACATGGTTGTTGGCATCATTTAGTTCTCTGTGGGCTGTTGGATTGGTGCCCTCAGTTTTTTGCTGGCTGTCAGCCAGAGACCTTCATCAGTTTCTTGATAAGCCAGCTCATAGCGAAGCAGCGTGCATCTTCAAAGCTAGCAAGTATGAGAGTTTCCTAGCAAGATGGACATTTTAATCTTGTGTAATCATATACAGTCTATCATCTTTGTCATATTCTGTTGTTTGGAAGTCATGTCTGCTGTCAAGGAGAGGTTATTGCACAAGGTCATGAATCTCAAGAGATGGAGATCATAGGGACCACTATAGAGATTGTCTATCATAAACAATAAATACATCTGGCCATAGGAACAACTTATGACATGAATTATATAGTGCATTGAGGCTTCTGCTTAAAATTTATACTGTGCTTTGTATTAAGGCAATCAAGAGGTTTGCAAATGTAGCCAAATATTTAAAATCATCGAAGCCTTGATAATGTCTTTGTAATATTATTATTGTTAAATAGGTTCCTTAGTTTTAAGCTTATTAATATGGTTATTGTATTTTGTGAATTAAGTTTTAGACATTTCTTTTTCTTTTTTTTAGTTGACTATATTGTGGAGTATGACTACGATGCTGTACATGATGATGAATTAACTATTCGGGTTGGTGAAATAATCAGGAATGTGAAAAAACTACAGGAGGAAGGATGGCTAGAAGGAGAGCTAAATGGGAGAAGAGGAATGTTTCCTGATAATTTTGTTAAGGTAAGTACTCTCCTTCACTTAAATTTCTAACTGTTGCTTCATAGGATTTGATCTTTAAGAAATACTTGTATTCTTTTTTTAAAAATTTTATTTTATTATTTTACTCATGAGAGATACACAGAGACAGGCAGAGACACACAGGCAGAGGGAGAAGCAGGCTCCATGCAGGGAGCCTGATGTGGGACTCGGACCTTAGGACTGGGATCACACCCTGAGCTGAAGGCAGACGCTCAACTGCTAAGCCACCCAGGCATCCCAGAAATACTTGTATTTTAAAAACTAAAATGTTGAAGTTAAATTTTTTATTCTACGTTTGCTTGGTGTCCTGATGGATAATAGCATGGTGTATATGTGTGTACCTGTGTGTTTATATGTGTACGTATGTATCTACCTGTCTATCTTTTTAAAAAAATAAATAATAGTTTGCATTTGGGTAGCACTCTTTAATTTACAAAAATTTCAAGGTTATGAAAACCAAGGAAAGACTGGGAAACTGTTGTTGACTAGAGGAGCCTAAGGAGAGACATGATGACCAAATGCATCATGGTATCCTGGATTCGATTCTGGAACAAAAAGATAGATATATTAGTGTAAAAACCGATGAAATCTTTATAAAGTCAGTAGTTTTAGTTAGCAGTAATATAGTAGTGTTAATATCTTAGTTTTGAAGTGTAATATGGTTATGAAAAATAGAACATTAGAGGAAACAGTGATGGGGATATGAGAATGCTGTGTAACACCTTTGTAACTCTTTTTTTCTTCCACCTTTTAACTCTTCTGTAAACCTAAAATTACTCGAGTAAAATTTTTTCTTTTTAAAGTTTTATTTATTTATTTATTCATGAGAGACACACAGGGAGAGGCAGAGACACAGGCAGAGGGAGAAGCAGGCTTCACGCAGGGAGCCTGACATGGGACTTGATCCCGGGTCTCCAGGATCACACCCCCGGCTGAAGGCGGCACCGAACCGCTGGGCCATTGGTGCTGCCCTCTAGAGTAGAATTTTTATTGAGAAAATTAACCACAGATAATCAGTAGCAATAGATAATAAGTTGGCTTTATCACTTCAGGTGTGTATGTGAAAATTAAGGGAAGGTTCGAATTTATAATTCACTGTTTCCTTGAAAATAAGCCTTTTATGCTTAATATACTGTTACATTAAGGTATATGTGTTAATTTGTAAATGTTAGACTGTGGAGCAGATGGTAGAACTAACTAGACTTTCTCTAAAAAACTCACATCTTTGTTATTTCAGATAGCTGTAGTGAAGAGCATTAATACTTCAGTTGGGCTGGAAGATGGATAGAAAGGTCAAATAATTTTTGCAGCCTATTGAAAAAAAAAACCCTTTATGGACACTAAATTTGTTTTGTGACAAACTGTTCATTACATTGTCCCTTTGCATTGTTATTTCTTCGTTACATGATTTGAAAAATAGTTTAAAAGAATATAGAACAAGGATCCATGAATTTATATGTAGAATGTTATCATTTGGGCATTTTTGCTTTAGAGTGTTAACTTTTCATAGTAGAACATTACAGATAAATTGAGTTTGTTACCTCCTTATCATTTCTCTCTTCTCCCAACTTCCATATTCTGAAATTATATGTATCCTTCTATAATACATAATTTTATAGATATTTACTTGTGCATAAACATAGTTTTTGTGTGATTTAGACGTTGGCATAATTACTGTGTTAGGTTGTAACTTTTAAAAACTTAATGTGGTTTCAATGTGATATATAACATAGTCACTTTTGTTACAACATATTTTTATGTGTAGTTAGCTCATAAATGATTGGAAAATAAGGGCATGTGGGAGGTTCAGTTGGTTGAGTGACTGAGTCTTGGTTTCAGCTCAGGACATGATCTCATGGGTTGTAGGATGGAGTCCCAGGTGGGACTCTGTGCTCATTAGGGAGTCTGCTTGAAGATTTTTACCTCTGCTCCTCCCCCACATGCACACATGGTTGTGGGCATACTCTCCCTCTCAAAAAATGAATAAATCTTTTAAAAAAGTGGTAAATAGAGGGATGATGTCAGGATAGTGGGAAAGTTGTGTTAGTTTGTTTTCTAGATAAAGGGAGCTGGGATAAAGAATATAGAATTATAATTGTGGTAAGAATGGGATAGACTCTCGGCTGCTTGTGTAAACAGGAGTTCTTTTAGCTTTTAAGTGGAACTTTTTTTTTTTTTCTTAAGATCTTATTTATTATAGAGAGAGAGAGAGAAAGGAGGAGCAAGGACAAGCAGACTCCAGACTGAGCATGGAGCCTGCCGTGGGGCTTGATCTCAGGACCCTGAGCCAAAACCAAGAGACAGATGCCTAACCAACTGAGCCATCCAGGCACCCTTAAGTGAAACCTTTTTTTTTTTTTTTTTTTTTTTGGTTAAGGTGACCATCTGTATCTAGTATTTTCCTCAAAGTTGAGCACTATCTTAGCATCCATAAACCAGCCTTTCTACCTTACTTATTGATTTATTTACATTTTTAATAGCTATGGAGGAATCTGTCATCTGCTTGGTAGTCTTATTACCCATTTATTACCTATTCTCTAAGGTTTCAGTTATTGTTACTTACTTTTATTTTCATTTTTAGTACTCAGGTTCCAAAGTTGCGTGCCCTTAGGTCTAAATTGGTATGCCCCAAATCCTACTTTTTTTTGCATAATCACTGGTATTTTGTGTTTGATTTGGTTTTCACATAATCAGTAGTATTTTAGTGTGTGTAATTTTTCTTCCCCCAGAAGGTCAGGTGTTTAGGGATGTACATGTAGTTTTATAGTAGAGATTCCTTTTTAACAGTCTTATAGTATTCCATTGTGAGTCTTTACCACATTTTATGGGGTAAAATAGAACTATTTTCCATTTTTTAGGTATTGAAAACAATGCTGCAATGAATATCCTTTTGTAGGTTATATATATGTAGCGAGAGTTTTCTATATCCTAGGGTATGCACATATTCAGCTGTAGTAGACATCATCTAATTTCTCACTAGATAGTTATACCAATTTAAATTCCTACCAGTAGATAAAAGTATCTTTTTTCCGTGTTCTTATAAACATTTGATACCATCAGACTTTCTTTTCTTCTTTCTTTCTTTCTTATCTAATAGATCTACGGTAATATCCACACATTTCAGTGTTTCGTTTTTGTGATATAGGGAAGTTAGGCATCTTTTCACATTTATTGGCCATTTAAATTTCTTTTCCTGTGTCTAGCTTTTTCAGATCTTTCTCTCCACTTTTCCATTGAGTTCTTGCTCACTCTCATTGTAGTACTTCTTATTGTGATATTGTGAACTTTATATTCCTTTGTCTTCTGCTTATGTGTCTTTTCTTGTCCTTCAGTGCTTTTTCTGGCTTGTCTAAGTATAACTTCAGAGCAGGGAGGACTTAAAGATACTCTTCTATGTTTTTATTCATTTTAAACTTTTGAGTTTTCAGCGTAAGTCTTCCATCCTTTATTTTTTGTACAGCTATATTTAGGCAGTAATTACATTTTTTTCCATGTAAAAAAATATTGAATAGTCTACTCTTTCCTCATGGGTCTGTAATGTGTAAGAATTGAGCCAAAGTTGGGAAGAAACTTGCTAGTTTATCAGATCTTTCCACATTCTCAACTTCAGTGATTTGGACTACAGTAGAGAGAATCAAGTGTCTGATTTATTTGTTAGAGTAAACTTTGAGATTCAGCATCAGTGTTGTGACTTGATACTTGGCACTTTTTGGGTCTTTGTAATTGAGATGAAACAAACATTCCTTTATTAAACAGTTGCTTAATAATTGACTATGAAGTATTTTGGGGTGTGGTGAGAGAGTTTCCCACCGCTTATTTTTTGGGGGGAGATAGCAGCATGAAAACAGAAGGATAACTTGCAATGCTTTATTGGCTGGATGTCAAATGTGTGGTAAAGACGATGGGTGCTGAAGGGACTTGGAAAAAATAATTTTTCAGAAAAGATGTTGAAAGTAACAGTTGAGTTAGTCTTTTTTTTTTTTTTAAGTTTGTCTTTAAAGATACGAAGTTAGATGAATAATTGGTATACTGTATGTCTGGCAAAGGTACAAAATGTTTTGTGGTAAAAATAATGGACTGCTTTGATTGAACAGAAGTTTTTCTATAATGGTGTGTATAATGGGGCTTAAGGACGAAAGTATAGATTAAAGCCAGTGGACTAAGCATTTTGAGTATCATTTAAAGGTATTAAGACTATTTAAAAGATATTAAGTAAGTAGCAGGGCTTTTAGAGACAGAGGGAAGATAGAATGCTTTAATGGATTAATCTTAGTGAGAAGGAAAGGTTTTATTAAAGAGGAGACAGTTGAGGCTATAAAGTATAATGAGATAAGAATGGTGGAAGTAAAGGGATAGTTATTTATTTATTATTCTTTTTAGGAATAGTTAATAGACATAATACCTTTTATTTGTTAAAACTTTGCTAATTCCCATATATTGTCTCACTTTATTCTGACATTTTTGAAAGTTAGACGGGATATGTTATGCCCAAAATCATTCTGGTAATAGTTGGTAGACCACAGACTTGGTAGTTGATAACTAGCTCTGTGATAGGCAAATGTCAGCCAATTTTTAGGTGAGAAATGTATTTTATATATTATGTGCTGGTTATTAGAGAAATGTGATCATTTTGTAACATCCTCTGCTTTTAAGAATCTAGAGACAAAATGATAGGAGTCTTAGCCATTGAAATTCTCCAGTAGCATCATCATAGTTGAAAGATGTTAGAATTCCAAAATTAAATTCTTTTGATAACCTTTTAGAATTAACCCTTGAAGAAGAAAATTCAAACTGCTTCCTCAAGATGCAATTTTATGGAAACAAGCTTTTTTCCAAAACTAAACTTGAGATTTGACGTGAGGACATTTCAAAGACTAAAGATGGAATGGAAACATGCAGAAAACATACAAATAAAGGGGTGCCTGGATGGCTCAGTGGTTGAGTGTCTGCCTTTGACTCGGGATCTGGGATCGAGTTCGCATCACGCTCCCCTCAGGGAGCCTGTTTCTCCCTCTGCCTATGTCTCTGTTTGTCTCTCATGAATAAATAAAATCTTAAAGAAAATACAAATAAGATATTTGGAAAAGAAGCAGAACTTGCAATGCTTATTCAAAATTATCTGTAGGTAACTATATAGAATGGAATCAGTTTCATTCATGTTCTTCTGCCTCCATCCCTGGAAATGGTACTGAAAAACAGGGTTTAACTATGTATCTGTGAGAATAGGATAGCTTACATTGTAGTAACAGCATTAAAATCCCAGGGATGGCGTAATACAAGGAATACATGCTTTTATATAGAATTTTATGTAGTCCAGCTAGTGAGTTATGTTAAATATAAGTAAAATAAGGGGACACCTGGCTCAGCGGTTGGGCGTATGCCTTTGGCTCGGGGCGTGATCCAAGTCCCACATTGGGCTCCTTGCATGGAGCCTGTTTCTCCCTCTGCCTGTGTCTCGGCCTTGCTCTCTGTCTCTCTAATGAATAAATAAATAAAATCTTAAAAAAAAATATAAGTAAAATAAGAACTTACTTTCTGGCAAGTAAGATTAACAGCAACATTAGCACCAAGTAAGGGATACTTCTCAGTAAGTTGTTTTTGAAGCCTGTAGTTTTCATCAACCACATGTTTCTTCCTGCAGCAGTTATAGCAGGGATTTCAGTTCTTTTTAGATAATGGGACTCTTCAGTATCCCTGATAAATTAGACTTCTACGGTGTCTGGCTGGTTCCATTGGTTAATCAGCTGACTCTTGGTTTCGGCTTAAGTCATATTTCAGGGTTGTGAGGTATAGCCCCACTTTGGGCTCCTTGTTCATTGAATAGTCTGCTTGAGATTCTTTCCCTTTCTATCTGCTCCCCCCCCCAAATGTGTGTGTTTGTGTGCACTCTCCTCTGTCTGTCTCTCCGAAATAAATTAATAAATAAATCTTAAAAAAAAAAAAGATTTCCGAGGCACTCTATTGAGCTATGTTTCAGTAAGATCAGTGGCAATACTATGGCATATCCTCCCATATCCTGCCTCCCCATTGTTTTATTCTTTTGTTTGCCATTTATTTGTTCAAATATTTACTGAGGTTCTTTCTTTGTGTAGGATTTTTTATATATGCTACGGACACAATGGTGGATAAGATAGGAAGGTCCCTTCTCTTTATGAGTTTATTTTCAAATAAAACGGGGAAAACAGACAAACGTGAACAAATGAATGAATGAAGATGATAATTTTGTTAGGAGTGCTTTGAAAGAAAAAAAGTGAGTAGTAGAAGGAGGAATATGGCATTTAGTACTTTAATTTGAGTGTTCTACATTAGTATCTCAGAGGTTGTTTGGCTGGAAAAACCCACAAGGGTGCAGAGGAGATAAGGAATGCACTGCTTTTGAGAAGAATCTTGAAATGAGGGGAAAGTAGGCGTAATGTGATAGTTGTGGTTGCCAGCTACTCTACTGGAGCTATGTCAAGAAGATAGCATGGCATTAGGAAAGGAATATGGCCTTTGGAGTCAGGATGTATAGACCTCTCTTTGACTTCTTACCCTCTCATCCCCCATATCCACACACATGCTTACTGTGTGTTCTTCCTTAAAGATGTTTTACTCTGGAACATGCATTTCTTCCTATGTAAATGTACGGAATTCCACTTGTTTGGGATTTTGGTAGGACTTAGATTTTGAGTGTGTCTATACTTTGCATATAGATACATACGGATTTATTATTTTGTCCTGTTTGGGCTTTTGTTTTTTGCTCAGGAACTGCCCATTTCATAAAGGGGAAGTCAGAGAAGAAAATCACCTGAATTGTTAGTCAACAAATATGTTTATTTTTTCCCCTAGGTATTATTAAATCAAATATTAGTAATAGGTAAATAAGTTAGAATTTTCTAAATTTCTCTGTAAAAAAAAAAACTAGTAGTTTTTAAGGAAGGACAAAAATAAAGAGGAAAGTAACTAAAATGAGAAAAATATGGGACAGGCAGTTAGCTTGATTAGCCAGTTACTCTAAACCAAATCTGTAGTTTTCTTGGTGGTTGTGGTGGAACAAATCAAGTCTGTTTAAAAGTGGGCCAACTGTGTGTAAGAGGCTAGACAATAAAAAAGCTTTTAATGTGTTAGCATTTGTGTAAGATCTAGCTCTTTAGAGTTAAACTAATTTTGGTAGGTCTTTTTCTTTATGTAATTTTTTTTTTTTAAGATTTTATTTATTCATGAGAGACACAGAGTTAGAGAGGCAGAGACACAGGCAGAGAGAGAAGCAGGCTCCAAGCCTGATACGGGACTGGACCTCGGGACCCGGGATCACACCCTGAGCCAAAGGAAGATGCTCAACCACTGAGCCACCCAGGTGTCCCTGGAAAAGGTAGTTCTAAGAAGATAAGGGGGTTCAACTAAAATGCCTTTAGAAAGTTGTTTTAGTTACTGAGAAAGAGAAAGCAGACATTTTTCAAGACTTGTTATTAAAAGCTGAGGATTTGTGTTTGTGTCTTGGTGGAGGTATCAGCAGTAAAAATATAATATTGGTCGAGGACCTTTGATACACATTTAACATTTAAACTTTATTTTACTAAAGAGAGAACCTGTGCTGAAAAAAGAAAAATGAGTTACCTCTAAGTCCAGTTCCCCACTCTGTCTCTGTTGACACTTGTTACTGCTGAGTAGGATAGGAGTTGACTCTGACTAAGCCTCCATTGAATCCCCCTTGATGGAAGGACAGGTGTGCCTCAATAGTACTGCCTGGTTTCCTCCACTGACAGAAGTGGTTTTGTTCCTGCCCGGTAGGGAGGACAGTTTTGGCTTTCTACCTAACCTTCTCTGACACCACCATGGCTGGAAAAATGGGGTAGTGGTGGTGAGCTGGGGGATTGATAACAGCCTTCTGAGGGTGGAGTCTAGGCACTCTCTACTTGGCTTTGGCTGACAAGGGTGGGGAGGGGTCTACAGTTTTTTTGTTTTGTTTTCTTTCTGTGTTATTTGACTACGGCAGAGTGGTTATCAGCTAAGAGTTTTCTGTCTTGCTAGGTTACCCTTTATTTGGTCTTTCTAGAGAAAGCAGGCTTTTCTTGGAGCTTTTTTACTCTCCTCTAGTGGGCAATAACAATAGCTGGTTTCTCCAGTACTCAGTCTAGAATATAAGAGGCAAAAAGAAAACCTGGTGAACTCACTAACCAGGTTCTAAGGAACCTGGACTCTCTTGGCTGGTTTATCTTCTTTTCTTGGCTTTTCAGAACATTTTTATGTTTATTTTTAATATGGAAGTAATATCTAGAGTTTTTAACTGTACTTAGTGGGAGGAATAAGGAAAATATTTATTCTGTCTTTCTATGAGAGAAATCTAGATGGTGATGCATTTTTAAATTTTTAAAAGAATTTTATTTAAATTCAATTAACATATAATTTATTATTAATTTCAGTGGTAGAGGTCAGTGATTCATCAGTCTTATATAATATATACCCAGTGCTCATTACATCACGTGCCCTCTTTAATATTGACCACCCAGTTACCCCATCCTCCTGCCTCCCTCCCCTCCAGCAGCCCTCAGTTTGTTCCTATGATTAAGAATCTCTTATGATTTATATCCTTCTCTGATTTTGTCTTGTTCTGTTTTTTCCTCTCATCCCCGATCCTTTGTTTTGTTTCTTACATTACACATGAGTGAGATTAAATGATAATTGTCTTTCTTTGATTGACTTAGTTTGCTTATTAGTATAATACCCTCTAGTTCCATCCATGTTGTTGCAAATGGCAAGATTTCATTATTTTGATGGCTGAGTAGTAGTCGATTGTGTGTGTGTGTGTATATATATAAACACACATAATATATATATTTAAAAACCCACATTCTCTTTATCCATTCATTTGTCAGTGGGCATCTGGGTCTTTCCATAGTTTGGCTGTTGTGGACATTGCTGGTATAAACATTGGGGTGCAGGTGCCCCCTCAGATCACTACATTTGTATCCTTGGGGTAAATATCCAGTAGTGCAATTGCTGGGTCATCTTCAACTTTTCAACTTTTTTGATGATCCCGCATACTGTTTTCCAGAGTGGGTGCACCAGCTTGCATTCCCACCAGGAGTGTAAGAGGGTTGCCTTTCTCTGCAATCTCACCAACATTTGTCATTTCCTGACTTGTTTATTTTAGCCATTCTGACTGGTGTGAAGTGGTATCTCTTTGTGGTTTTGATTTGTATTTTCCTGATGCTGGGTGATATGGAGCATTTTTCTCATGTCTCCATTGGCACTTTGTATGCTTTCCTTGGAGAAATGTCTGTTTATGTTCTGCCCATTTCTTGATTGGATTATTTGTTCTTTGGGTGTTGAGTTTGACAAGTTCTTTCTAGATTTTTGGATATGAGCCTTTTATCTGAAATGTTGTTTGCAAATATCTTCTCCCATCCTGCTGGTTGCTTTTTGGTTTTGTCTACTATTTCCTTTGCTCTGCAAAAGCTTTTTATCTTGATGAGGTCCCAACAGTTCATTTTGCCTTTGTTTCCCTTGCCTTTGGAGAGGTGTCTAGCAAGAAGTTGCTGCAGCCGAGGTTGAAGAGGTTGCTGCCTGTGTTCTCCTCTAGTATTTTGGTGGATTCCTGTCTCCCATTTAGGTCTTTGATCCATTGTGAGTCTATTTTTGTGTACGGTGTAAGGAAATGGTCCAGTTTCGTTCTTCTGCACGTGGCTGTGCAATTTTCCCAACGCCATTTGTTGAAGAGACGGTTGTTATTCCATTGGATATTCTTTCCTGCTTTGTCAAAGATGAATCGACCATGGAGTTGAGGGTCCATTATGGGTTCTTTATTCTGTTCCATGATCTCTGTGCCCCATTTTTGTTCAGTACCATACTGTCTTGATGATTATGGTTTTGTAATAGAGCTTGAAGTCTGGAATTGTGATGCCACTAGCTTTGATTTTCGTTTTCAACATTGCTTTGGCTTTTTGGGGGGTCTTTTCTGGTTCCATACAAATCTTAGGCTTCTTTGTTCTAACTCTGTGAAAAAAGTTGATGGTATTTTGCTAGGGATTGCATTGAATGTATAGATTGCTCTAGGTAGCATAGACATTTTAACAATATTTTGTTCTTCGAATCCATGAGCATGGATAGTGTTTTTTCCATTTCTTTGTGTCTTCCCCGGTTTCGTTCACGCGTGTCATACAGCTTTCTGAGTACCGATGCTTTGCCTCTTTGGTTAGGTTTATTGCTGGGTATCTTAGGGGTTTTTGGTGCAATTGTAAATGGGACCAACTCCTTAATCTCTTTCTTCTATCTCATTGTTAGTGTATAGAAATGCAACTCATCTCTGTGCATCGATTTTATATCCTGACACTTTGCTGACTTCCTGTATGAGTTCTAGCAGTTTTGGGGTAGAGTCTTTGGGTTTTCCACATGGAGTATCATGTCATCTGCAAAGATTAAGAGTTTGACAGCCTCTTTACCAATTCAGATGCCTTTTATTTCTTTTTGTTGTCTGATTGCTGAGGCTAGAACTTCTAGTAGTGTGTTGAGCAACAGTGGTGATAATGGACATCCGTGCCATGTTCCTGACCTTAGGGGAAAAGCTCTGAGTTTTTCCCCATTGGGAACGATAATTTGCTTTTTGTATATGGCTCTTATGATATTGAGGTATGTTCCCTCCATCCCTACTCTGCGAAGAGTTTTAATCAAGAAAGGATGCTGTACTTTGTGGAATGCTTTTTCTGTGTCTAGGAGAGGATCATGTGGTTCTTGTCCTTTCTTTTACTAATGTGGAGTATCACATTGATTGATTGGCAGATTTTGAACCACCCTTGAGCCCAAGAATAAATCCCACTTGGTTGTGGTGAATAATTCTTTGAATGCACTGTTGGATCCTATTGGCTAGTATCTTGGTGAGAATTTTGGCATCCATGTTCATCAGGGATATTGGTCTGTAATTCTTCTTTTTGGTGGGGTCTTTGTCTAGTTTTGGGATCAAGGTAACGCTGGCCTCATAGGAATAGTTTGGAAATTTTGTTTCCCATTTCTGTTTTTCGAAACTGCTTCAGAGGAATAGGTATTCTTTAAATGTTTGGTACAATCCTCTGGGAAACCATCCGGCCCTGGACTCTTGTTTGTTGGGAGATTTTTGATGACTGCTTCAATTTCCTTGCTATTTATGGGTCTGTTCAGATTTTCTGTTTCTTCCTGTTTCAGTTTTGGTTGTTTATACGTCTCTAGGAATGCATCCATTTTTTTCCAGATTGCCTAATTTGTTGGCATGTAGTTGCTCATAGTATGTTCTTATAATTGTTTGTATTTCTTTGCTGTTGGTTGTGGTCTTTCCTCTCTGATTGATGATTTTATTTGGGTCCTTTCTCTCACTTTTTTGAGAAGTCTGGCCAGGGGTTTATCAATCTTATTAATTCTTTCTAAGAAGCAGCTCCCAGTTTTGTTGATCTGTTCCGTTCTTTTGGTTTCTATTTTATTGATTTCTGCTGTAATCTTTACTAAATCTCTCCTCCAGCTGAACTTAGGCTTTATTTGCTGTTTTTTCTCCAGCTCTTTTAGGTATAAGGTTAGGTTGTGTATTTGAGACCTTTCTTGTTTCTTGAAAAATGCATGTATTGCTGTGTATTTCCCTCTTTGGACTGCCTTTGCTGCATCCCAAAGGTTTTGGACAGTTGTGCTTTCATTTTCACTTGTTTCCATGAATTTTAAAAATTCTTCCTTAATTTCCACGTTGACCCGTTCATTTTTTTTGGAAGTTGCTCTTTAGCCTCCATGTGTTTGAGTTTTCTTCCAAATTTCCTCCCGTGATTGAATTCCTGTTTCAAAGCATTGTGGTCTGAAGATATGCAAGTAGTGATCCTAGTCTTTTGTTGCTGGTTGAGACCTGATTTGTGACCTAGTATGCGATCTATTCTGGAGAATGTTCCATGTACACTGGAGAAGAATGTGTATTCTGTTGCTTTAGGATGGGATGCTTTGAATAGGTGTGTGAAGTCCATCTGTCCAGTGTGTCATTCAAAGCCCTTGTTTCCTTGTTGACCTTCTGCTTAGATAATCTGTCCATTGCAGTGAGTGAGGTGTTAAAGTACCCTACTATTATTGTATTATTTTTGTTGTGTGCTTTTTAAGATTTTGTTATTAATTGGCTTATATACTTGGCTGCTCCCATGTCAGGGGCATAAATATTTATAATCATTAATCTTCTCATTGGCTAGACCCTTTAAATACTATAGAATGTCCTCCCTCATCTGTTATTATAGTTTTTTGTTTAAAATATAATTTCACTGAGAATAAGGATTGCCACCCCAGCATTGTTTTGATACCATTAGCATGATAAATGGCTTTCCACATCCTCACTTTAAATCTGGAGGTGTCTTTGGGTCTAAAATAAGTCTCTTGCAAATAGCATTTTGATGGGTCTTGCTTTTTTTTTTTTATTCAATATGATACCCTGTGTCTTTTTATTGGGGCATTTAGCCCATTTATATTCACAACAGTTACTGAAATATATGGATATAGTGCCGTTGTATTACCTGTCAGGTCACTGTTTCTGTATATTGTCTCTTTTCCTTTCTGGTATCTGTTACTTTTGTGCTCTCTTTTTTTTTTTTTTAATTTTTTTTTTAAATTTATTTATGATAGTCACACAGTGAGAGAGAGAGAGGCAGAGACACAGGCAGAGGGAGAAGCAGGCTCCATGCACCGGGAGCCCGACGTGGGACTCGATCCCGGGTCTCCAGGATCGCGCCCTGGGCCAAAGGCAAGCGCCAAACCGCTGCGCCACCCAGGGATCCCCTGTGCTCTCTCTTCATTTAAAGGATCTCTTTTCATATTTCTTTAGGGCTGGTTCGATGATCACAAATTCTTTTAGTTTCTATTTGTACTGGAAAATTTTTATCTCTCCTATTTTCAACAAGATCCTAGCTGGATAAAATATTCTTGACTGCGTATTTTCCTCATTTAGCACCCTGAGTATATCATGCCAGTCCTCTGGCCTGCCAGGTATCTGTGGATCGGTCTGCCTCCAGTCTAATGTTTTATGCTTCTAGGTGCAGACCTCTTGTCTCATGCTGCTTTCAGGATTTTCTTTTTGTTTCTGAGATTCGCACATTTCAGTATTATATGTCAAGGTGTTGACCTAATTTGTTGATTTTGGGGGGGGGGGGGGGGTTTCTCTGCCTCCTGGACTTGAATGCCTGTTTTCTTCTCCAGATTAGGGTAGTTCTCTGCTAAAATTTGTTTCTGGCCCCTCTCTCTTTCGTCTTCTTGGGATCTCAATTGTCCTAATATTGTTTGGCTTTATGGTATCACTTTATCTCAAATTCTCCCTTCGTGATCCAGTATTTTTCTTTTTTTCTCAGCTTCATTATTCTCCATCATTTTGTGTTCTAGGTCACTCATTTTCTCTTCTGCTTCACTTATACTAGCAGTTACAGCCTCCATTTTTTTATCTTTTTATTTTAGAGCTCCACTTTTGATTGCGTCTTATTAATAGCCTTTTTGATTTTGACTTGATTAGATCTTAGTTCTTTTCATCATTCTGAACTCTAGTTCTGACTTCTTACTTAATTTCCATTCTGATTAAGTCCCTGGCAATTAGTACTGCCTCTTTTTCTCTTTTTTTGAGGTGAGTTTTTCTGTCATATCATTCTACCTAGAGAAGAATAGACGAACAAGGGAACAAAATACTGAAATGGCAACAATGACACCAGAGAAATACAGACTAAACAAATCAGAAGAGACCCATAACTGGGTAGGGGGTAGAGTATAATCAAACAGGTGAACAGGATGGAGCAATACACTGGATCCTGTTTGTATTTTGGTCTGTTAGAAAACTAGATCCCAAAATTGTAATGAAAGAAAAACTTTTATGTACAAAAAAAATAAATACAAGGATAGAATATTTTTGTAAAAATGAAAATTAAAAGACAAAAACAAAAAGAAGGAATATAAACAAATAGGTGAACAGAAGAGAGCAGTACACTGTACTGAATGTATTTTGATTGGTTAGTTAGAAGAAACTACATCTCAAAATTGTAAGGAAATAAAAATGTGTATACAAACATAAAATTAAAAACATTGAGAGACTAACTGTAAAGATGAAAATGAAAAAAGACCTTAACAAAACATAAGCAGCAAAAAAAGAAAAAACAAAATGAAACAAAACAAAGAAAGTGAATATGGCCAGACAGGTGAAGAAAATAGAGCCATATACTGGATTCTGGGTGTATTTTGATCTGTTAGAAGAAAGTGCATCTCAAAATTGTTAAAAAAAGAAAAAGTGATACATATAGATATACAAGATGAAATCAAATATAATGAATATGTAGAATATAACTGTAAAAATAAAAATTAAGATAAAAAAAGGGAGTTGATAAGTTGAAAAAGGAAAGAGAAAAAAATTAAAATTGAAGGTCTAAAGAATCGTCGGGGGAGAACCCCATGAATTCTATATCCCCTAGTGCTGGAGTTTTGAGTTTCCGTTGTTGGGTAGACTTGATCTTGACTGGATTTCCTGTCTTATCTTCTGGAGGAGTGGCCTGTTGTCTTAATTCTCAAGTGTCTTTGCTCAGGTGGAATTGTACCGCCCTTGCCAGGGCCCAGGCTAACTAATCTGCTCCAGATTGCTCTAGTTGGCTTTTGTTCCCTGAAGACTCTCTGTTCTGCTTTAGAGGATGAGAGTGAAAATGATGGCTTATCAATCTTCAGCCCCATAGCCAAAAGCGTGGGACCTCACTCCTTAATGCAATGTTAGGGAAAAGTAGTCAGTCCTGTATTCCTGGTCCCTGTGTGCATTGGTTGCTCACTTGGCTGTGACTGAGCCTTTCTGTCTCAGGCACGTGATCCTCTTTTGCGTCCCTAAACCCTGCAGACTCTTGGGGCTTGCTTGTGGGAACTGCTGCAGGAAGGGAGAGAGGATGGGAGGGGTCTCGCTGGTTCATCACTTGCTGGGCCTCTGCTCAGAGAGTGGTCATGCTGGCAACCCCCAGCTGAGAGCCCACTCCTGGGCTGGCTGATTGCCCCTGGCTTCCCCATTCAGATGCCTGGGAACTCTGTCACATTCACTCCTGCCCCCACACTGTCTTCCTGAGACCACACTGTACTGTTTTACCTAGGGTTCTGCCCCCATTTTGTAACCTAAGTACTTTCAAGCAGGGATGTCCCTCACTGGAGTAGACTTCTAAAAGTTCTGATTTTGTGCTCCCTTGCTATATCAGTTTTTGGTAGCTAGCTGCCAGAGGCTCCCCATCTCTGCTGTATATCGCCTCAGATTCACTTCCTCTGTGCCTTCAACTTTGCAGAAAGTGTTAGCTCTTCTATTTGTAGAGTTGCAGCTATAATTTTCTTAGCTCTCTGGTTAAGTTGCAGGTGTTCAGAATGATTTAATAGCTCTCTAGCTGAATTCCTGGAACCAGAGGAAACTAAGGTCTCCTACTCTTCCACCATCTTAGACTCGACTTCTGATGATGCATTTTTTTAAAAGTTTTTATTTTAATTCCAGTTAACATACAGCATTATATTAGTTTCAGATGTAAAATATAGTAAGATAACAGTTTCATACATCACCTGGTGCTTATTCCTGGACAAGTGTACTTCTTCATCTCTATCTCCTTTTCACCCATATCCCCAACTCCCCTCCCCTCCCTCTGATGGTTATGCATTTTAATAGAGATTGAAATGCGTATCTTTAATGGTTTGAAAATGCACTAGTAGAACTTCTTTTAGAAATGTTGTAGTAATAGGTAGTTTTTAAGAAAAGCAGAGAAATAATCAGTGAAATAAGATTAAAAGAAGTTAACAAACAAATATTTTTATTCTTTGTACTTAAAGAGTATTAGGACAGTTTGTGTTTAAGGGATGTTAATTTGTGAGCTTTGATAGAACTTTCTTGGGAGCTTTATACCAGTGATATTACAAGTTATTACATAATGTTATTATGATTTTTTTACTTAAAAAATAAGTGGATATATTCATAGAAGATATCTTAGATGCTGGTAAATGAATTGCTATTCTTCATCCTTTTATTTTTTATTTATTTATTTTTTTATTCTTCATCCTTTTAAATTGAAATTAAAATTTGATCCCTTTTGAAGACTTCTCAAAGTTTGATAAAATGTTTCAGACTTTTTAATAGAATAAGGAACAAGGAAACAAGTTATTAACCTTTAAATATTTTCAGGAAGTTGGCAAGTGAGCAAAAATCATTTGTATATTTTTCTTTATTTTGTCTTAAACTTCTAGCAGTTTTACTCATTTAGAAAAATATTTAAATCATTATATATATATTTTTAAACTGAGCAGTGTGACAACTTGCATTTAAAAACGTTTGTCATTCTTTGTATTCCATGAGTTAAATGATTAAGCAGACACGAAGTCTTTAAGTGTGTTTAAAGTCTTTTTAAAAAGTTACTTTTAAAGAAAAATGGCGGGCAGCCTGGGTGGCTCAGCGGTTTAGCGCTGCCTCTTCAGCCCAGGGCCTGATCCTGGAGACCCGGGATCGAGTCCCACGTCGGGCTCCCTGCCTGGAGCCTGCTTCTCCCTCTGCCTCTCTCTCTCTCTCTCTCTCTCTCTCTCTCTCTCTCTCTCTGTCATGAATAAATAAATAAAAATAAAGAAAAATGGCAATATGGGGAATAAGATGATCTGATGTATGTGGCTAGTTTGGAAACATCTTAGTGATTTCATGTTTCTTAAATATAGTCTTTTTCTAGAAGAATACGGATTTTGTGTTTTTTTTTTTTTTTTAAAGGGAGGGGAGGGAGAGAGAGATAATCTTTTTTTTAAGGTTTGTTTATTTATTTATTTCAGAGTTATAGTAGCGGGGGCAGAGGAGTGGGAGAGGGAGAAAGAATCTGAAGCAGACTTCCCTCTGAATACAGAGCCCCACTCGTAGCTAGATCCCAGTTCCATGAGATCAGGACCTGAGTTGAAACCAAGAGTCTAACACTTAACTGACTGAACCACACAGGTTCCTCCGGGAGAGAGAATACTAAGAATTGGATGCTTAACTGGCTGAGCCACCCAGGTGCCCCGAGTGCTGATTTTGTTTTTAAATCTGTTGATATTCCACTGTTTCCATAAGAATTGTTTCTTTAATTAAAGAAATGGCAATATGACTTTATGTGATCTTTATTTTTCGGAATCCCTTATTTTATGGAAACTTATTTTAGATAAAATCAGTGATGTTTTCAATTTTTAGGAGATGTGTTGGAGATTTTATTTATTTATTTTAAAAGATTATTTATTTATTCATAGAGACAGAGAGAGAGAGAGAGAGAGAGGCAGAGACACAGGCAGAGGGAGAAGCAGGCACCATGCAGAGAGCCTGATGTGGGACTCGATCCCAGGTCTCCAGGATCACGCCCTAGGCTGCAGGCGGCGCTGAACCGCTGCGCCACCAGGGCTGCCCGTGTTGGTGATTTTAAAAGAATAGTTCTGGAAGCTGGCTGAGTTTATCTCAGAAGAAAAATTTGTGTATGATTTACCCTCATTATTTGAAACACATTAGAAAAGAAAACAACCCTGTAGATATCAGAATACTAAATGGAAGATAACCTTATTTCCTTATTGGTAATTAAAATTAAAAACAATAGATAAAATGTCAAAGTTGTATGTATTTACTTACAATATTTTGTTACAAACTGTAAAACATGAAGTATACACAATGATTAAGAGCAATTTGTTCTGTGATTTGGGATATTTTTGATAATCTGAATCCTATGTAGGCTGCATTCATAGAGTAAATATTTCAGTACAGGTAATGCTAGAAAAGATGTAAGGATTTAGGTGTAGTAATGTGTGCTCATACAACTAAGATCTTTCTCTAAATGCCCTGGACCAGTTTGACTTGTAGCACTGTTTGTGAACACACAATTCTTTGTGTTAAAAAAAAAAAAAAAAAGAATCACTGAAATGATACATGTTGAAACAAAATCCAAGGAATATAGAAGTAGCTATTGTGAAGAGTACATTTTTCCTTAACCCTCCTCTAATCTCCTTCCACTTTCAGGAATTTGGTAGTTACTTTATAGACTGTTATCTATAGAAAATCTTTTTAACTGAATTATTTGTATCCCCTTCCCTCTTTTATATTCTATATTTTACACCATAAATTTTAAATTCAAGACAGTATTATATAAATCATGCTAGTGATAACCTAGGACATTAAATTCTAGTTTTCCCCCTTAAGGAGTTAAAACGTTTTGTTTCTGCTAAGATAGTTCAAGTTGTAGAAATAATTGAAGCCTAAAAAGTTTTAGTGTCAGAACCTGGGCTTCTATCTCCTGATCTTGCCTTTTGGATCAACGCTCATTGTCTGCTTAATAATGCAGCCAAAGGTGTGTGGCCTCATGGAGTCTAGCAGCTTTGGGAGAAGGATCTGCATGTAGGCCTGATACCCTTTGAGTCATAGATAATACTAGCGGTTCTTATTCTAAAATCCCTTCATCCTAGAACTGAAAGCACAAATAACATTTTTAAATTCATATAACTAGCATGAAAAATGTGACCATTATAAATTACTGGGGTATTTTCAGTAGGTGTGGTATGTCTGAATTCTTTATTTAGTGTTTTTCCCATTCTACTTCACTTGGCCCTCATTAACATTCTTGTGTTGGAAAAAAGAGAAGGGAATACTATTCTATTGACAATGAATGTATGTAACTTTTTCTCTCTTTTCCTACTTTTGCGTTTTCTAGTGGGGAGGGGCAGTTGCAATAGGAAGGCCTTTTGTCCAAGTTGGGGAGAGAGCAAATATGTGGAGAATAGCATATTTGGGGAAGAGAATTAATTTAGAAATTTTTCTTTCTTTTTTTTTTTTAAGATTTCATTTCTTTATTCATGAGAGAGAGAGAGAGAGAGAGAGAGAGAGAGAGAGAGAGAGGCAGGCTCCATGCAGGGAGCCCGATGTAGGACTCGATCTCGGGACTCTAGGATCACATCCTGGGCCTAAGGCAGGTGCCCAACCGCTGAGCCATCCAGGCTCCCTTAGAAACTTTCAAAATAGTCCTATTATTTTCCTTCATGATTTTGATATGTTGGCACTCAGAAGGTACATACTGATTTCATATTAAGGAGATTTTCTCCTGTTGGTACTTTCACTTTGGACCAACCAAAAGTTTTTTTTTGCTACTATCCAATTTAATTTAGTCATAAGAAAAATGAAAATCTAATGGCTTGAGGTAGATTACTCCTTATATACTATTACATTCTAAAAAACAAAACCTTTAGGAATAGGGTAAACGATTTTTTTTTTTAGGTTGGAAATCTCATTTCCAAATGCTGGTCTAATGATGCAGCCAATGTTAAAACAGTGGACACATATTAAATAAACATTTAATTCTGCCTATTTTTGTAAATCTTTAATAATACAGATTTTTTTTCTGTATCTTCTGATTTATGTTTCTGTATAGTCAAAGGTACTAGTTCTAATAACACTTTTGGAAATCTTTAATGTTATATTAAAAATATTAAGTGTATTCCTTAAATTCTAATTAGCATAAGAACTGTGATTCTACTTAGCATGAACTCATTTGAGAAAGAAAGTGATGCCTTTGCCCTTTTAATCTGGTTTTCATTATTCTTTGTGATCTTTTATTCTATGATACAGAAATTAACTGCTTTCTTTTTTCAGATTATGATCATGCACTGGCCATGATTAGATAACCCGATTATTATAAAGATATATTATAACCTGAAGAAGTGGTTTGTGAATTTTTTTATCTTTTTAAAATGTTGTTTTTGGTTAATGCAATCAGAGTGACGTATTTTTGATTATCTCAATAGATGAAGAATAACTACATTCTTTCCAACCTTTTTAGCTCCCTCTTATTTGCTTACACTTCTTACCTCCCTCTAAATTGCCTCTTTTTATTCATTATCTATGAAACAAATCACTGTAGTTGGATTCTTATTATCCACATTGTCTTTTTCTTGGCCAGTTTTGCATTGATATTAGCTATTGTGTATTTTCATTTGTAGAATGAAATTCAGAGTTTTCCTGAGTTTGTCAGTACACTATACTCTCTAAGTGAGGATGCTTTTTTTTTTTAAAGATTTTATTTATTTATTCATGAGAGCCACAGAGAGGCAGAGGCAGAGGGAGAAGCAGGCATTCCACAGGGAGCTTGATTTGGGACTCGATCCCAGGACCCCGACATCACGTCCTGAGCTAAAGGCAGAGGCTCAACCACTGAGCCACCCAGGCTTCCCTTGGGGACTCTTTTTTACTGGATTTCCTGGAGCCATTTTCAAAGTTAGGAAAGGAAGTAAAGTTCATAGAAAATAGATGCTACTATGTTAGTAGTTTATTTACTGGCTGTGATTAGGTAAAAGGAAGTAAAGGACAGAAGAAGGAAGAAACACTGCAAACCTTACACTTCAAAGGAGTCAATCAGATTTGCTGTTGAAGAGGATAGCCAAAGAGTAATTTGGAGGCACTGTGTCTGGGATTAGGGAAAAATTAGGGTGGTGAGTGAATGAGTGAGTGTGTATATCTGGTGGTGGTAGATTATAGCAGGAAGAGGTGCCAGAGGAAGAGGAGATGGGGCTCAAAGCAAACTTTTTTTTTTTTTTAAGATTTTATTTATTTATTCATGAGAGACAGAGAGAGAGAGAGGCAGAGACATAGAGGGAGAAGCAGGCTCCATGCAGGAAGCCTGATGTGGGACTCCATCCCAGAATTCCGAGATCACGCCCTGAGCCAAAGGCAGACACGCTCAACCACTAAGCCACCCAGGTGTCCCTCAAAGCAAACTTTTATTTGTAGTTTTACTTAGAGCCTTGAGATCATTTGGTACTTGTGATAAACATCTTACTTGGCACTATGTATTTGGGAGCCTAAGACTTCTCTATTCAGTGTAGACTGTGTATTTCTAATTTATATTCCCCCTTTCCTTTTACGTTTTGTGCCCTCAGAAGATTTATTATATCTAATATTCTTGGATGTGCTTATTATGTCTCTTAGAATAGTGAAGGTTCTTAAAATATTTCTAGGTCTTGAGCAATATGTTTAAGTTTTTTTTTAAGAAACAAGCATTATCTCAATAAATCATACTTATTCAGAGGGTAGATTTTTATTAAAAGATGACACAAATATCCAAAGTTATATAATCAGTGAACAGGATAAAATTAAGATTTATACCCAGATCATTTGTCTCCTGAACTTGTACTCTTAATCACAATATGATCAAATTGGAGTTTCTTTCCTCAAAGAACAAAATTTTAATGTCAAGCCAAGTTCTTGATCTCTTGTATTAGAAAACAATAGCTCTCTGATATATGACTTTGAGGTTTTTAAAACATGGTATGACTTCCCGTTTGTCTTCTTTTAATTTCATACTTCTTTTCATGAAGTTTTTTTTAAAGGTTTATTTATTTTATTTTATTTTTTTTAATTTTATTTTATTTATTTTATTTTATTTTATTTATTTTATTTTATTTTATTTTATTTTATTTTATTTTATTTTATTTTATTTTATTTTATTTTTATTTTTTTAGGTTTATTTATTTTAGAAGAGAGAGAATGAGAGCATGCCCCTGTGCAAATGCCAGCAAGCAGGGGGAGGGGCAGAAGGAGCGGGAGAGAGAATCTCAGGCAAATTACCTGCCCATCAGGGAGCCCAAAATCAAGAGTCAGACTCTCAATCCAGAGCCACCCAGGCACCCATTCTTTTCATGATGGTTTGCACATCTTCTGTTAGACCTAGGACTTAGAACAGGGTTCATCAAACTACAGCTCAAAGGCCAAATCTGAACACTGCTTGTTTTTATAACACTCAGGAGCTGAGTGAGAATGCTAGTTGCGAATTTTATAAATAGTTGGAAGAAATCAGAAGAACAGTTTTTAATGTCTTGTAGAATTACATGAAATTGAAATTTTAGTGTTCATAAATAAGATTTTGTTGGAGCATAGCTATATTTATTCATTTAAGTATATAACTGCTTTTGCACTAAAAATGGCAGAATTCATTTTTCCAGTAGAGATTATATGGCCCATAAATTCTACAATATATTATCTGTCTCTTTATAGAAAAAGTTTGTCCACCCCAGGTAGAAGTTTGTTTCATTATATATCTCAGAGTTTCTTTGTACCTTGGGGTGGAAGTGATGTTTCAGGCTGCTTTTCTTTACCTCTGTCTCCAGTTGTGAGGAGACTTAAACTCCTAATAAGTCACTGTTCCCAAAGCATGTTACATCCTTTAGATACGTGTGGACAGACAAAATGCTGAAGGCTGTTGATGTCATGTTTCATGTAATAATCACTGTACCTTTTTTTTTTTTTGGTATTTTGCATTTTAGGATCTAATAAAATACAACCTAATTTGCCTATTTACTGATTTCCTCTTTTATAGGAAATTAAGAGAGAGACAGAACCCAAGGATGATAATTTGCCCATTAAACGGGAAAGACATGGGAATGTAGCAAGCCTTGTACAACGAATAAGCACCTATGGACTTCCAGCTGGAGGAATTCAACCACATCCACAAACCAAAAACATTAAGAAGAGTATGTGATTGATTTCTATGTGAATAAATCAAAATGAAGGATGTTTTACTGTGACTGTTTATAAGTTAAGAAAAATTAGCTTCACCTTTTGCAGCGGACTGTAGAAACTTTCTGCATATTCACATGTTACTAGTTACTGGCCTTTGTAGTCATTTTTCATACGATAATTGAGCATGAGCTGCTGACAGCTATTTGTAGGAATCATAAATTCGAATATGAGGCTTTGTTTTGTTAGCCTTCTAGATTCTTTTGAATAGTTGATGTTTTGCCTTAAATTTATTTTGATACCATTTATATCTTTTATGCCATGTATGCTAAGATGTCTGCTCATCGTTAAGCAGTATAGATACAAGCATTTCGAGAGTACATTTTCTTCATTGGTTAGACAGCCAAACATAACACATTCAGTTTCCCAACGTGATTGGCCCCAAAGAGTCCTTTTAAGTACTTAATACTCTATAAATATGTTAGAACATTTTAACATAGAGGGAGAACACCGCATTTGAAATCAGACATGAATTTGAGTCCATCTTATGACCCTAGATCATTTATAATCTAATGAGTTTTTTTTGTTGCTGGTGAGAAAATGGGGGGAAAAAAACAGGTAATACTGCTTTTTTTCAAAAAACTTAGAGCATTGAGAAGGACTGTTATTAAAAAAAATATTAAACATTGAACACATACAAAGTACAACCTTTTAGGGGAGCAGATAGTATTTTAACATAGTAAGACCTGAAGCCACCTGATAGACTGAATACAATACTGATTACTATGATTAACTTGAGTCAATAAGTAGTAAATGAGTATTTTAACCACATTTATCTTAAGTCAGTATCTTTGATATTGTGGTCATAAATCCTGTGTGCCACCAAGTAGTCTACAGTAAAAAAATTTGTTTAAATACATTTTACAAATACAAGACCATTATGATTATAGAGTCTCCTTTTATCCTGTTACTTTCTGTGCTAATGTCTGTGAAGTTTGGGAGAAACCTTTACTTTCTGGGTTCTATCATCCTTTGATTATTTTCATAAAATGAAAACAGATTTTCATAAAAATGAAAAAGATTTCATGACAGTAAGACCAATTAAAGGATTCTATGTTGTTTCCCAGTAAATGCAGTATACAAAGAATATGTAGTTAGATATTACCTATACTGCTTTCCCACTACTGCCTGAAGGTAGAAAGTTTTCAGTAGTTTTAATTGTCCTGGATGCTTAGACTCTATTTGTTTAGAGACTGTGAAACAGATTTCAGAGAGTATTTCATATCCTCCAAGTACACCTCTATAGAATTTTTGTGCACAGGAGAATTTTTAGGCCCTTGGGAGAGTTATTTATGACCTCTGTCTATTATAAAATCTATTTACTACTTTCTTTAGCTTTACTAAGCTATCAAGGGACAGTTTTCTAAAGTAGAGGCTAGACAGAGGACTTCAAGGTTATGATTATTTTATTCATTTTGTCTTCTAATAGGAAAGGAAACACTAAATTTTACCTTCCTCAGGAACACTGGTCATAATCCTTTTTCTAGTAAAAGGAAAAACCATTATGTAGTTGGTGCCAGGAGGCTTAGACATTTTCCTAAGGATCCTCTACAGCGTGTTTTTAAGTGCATGTGCTGCAAGGACTAAATTGGTCATTTGGTGCTAGCTAACATGTAAAACAGGATGCAGGTTGTTTTTGCTTTCAGATTGATTTCCAGGAAAAGCAAGCTAATGTTTTTTTCTTAACCTGATTTTTTTTTTATTGTTTGTATCATATCCTTAATTCATAAGATAGACCAGTTATTCAAAAGGTGGTTTATTGTAGTGGATACTGCTGTCCAATATTACTAATAAATTTAAAAAATTGTTAAGGTTGATAATAATAATCACTGCAGTGTGAATGTTCAATTTTAATCTCTGTATGCCAGTACAAGTGAATATGCATGTGTATTGAATTTTACTTAAGCAACTAAAAGCTCTACATACTGTGGTGGTAAGTGTCTGGAAATTGGGCTTATTAGCTATTTTTCTCTAGTCTCTCAAGCCAAAAAAGTGTTGACTTTTTTGGTGAAGTCTAGTCAGAGAGCCGTTGAAAAGTTAATCGTAATTACTATGGTAAAACAAATGGGTATTTTTTTAAGGTGGGCACAGAATAATGTTTTCCAGGACAATACTTAAGTTGGTAAAATTATAGAAGAGAAAGATTTATACATCTCATAGCAAAAACCAGTACAAGTTATATTGCAGAATTTTAAAATCAGGCATGAGAAATAATGTTGTGGAGTAAAATTACTTAGAGAATTAAATAATGGACATCTTTTAGCATCATAGCTGTGTATTCGTTCAGTGTGGAATATTAATAGATATTTCATTTTGCATTTGGAAAAAATTGATGGCAGACATGAATCTCCTCTTACTGTAAGTGAGGGAAGACTTCAGTGCTTCTGACTTTGTTTTCTTATGAGTGGAAGCTCATACGGAGGTGGTTTTTATCTAGTTATTATTTTGAATGTAAAAGATATATTTAGATTGATACTGATAGATCACTAGCAGTTGCTACAGAAATGATGTTGCTGTATGAAAAATTAGTTGACCAGAATGCCAATCTTTAATGTTTCATTTCTAGAAAACAGTTGGTAGCAAATAGTATGCCTCCTGATTTTGAGTCAGTGCTAAAGAAAATAATGAAAGTTCTGAATACCTTAAAATACGGTTACTGGCTATACATTTTTACAGCATACATTTTAAAAAAACAGGGGCATGTTAATATTAGCTTAGGCTCTGTTCTTTGATAGTAAAATATTTTGACTCAAAAGGGGATAAAGATTCTGAATTGACTCCTCCAGCTACATCTTCTCAAATGAATGAGTTAGGGTGTTCTATTTTCTTTTGAAATCTTATAGAAAAGTTGAAAGAATAATTGTGCAATGGATATTTTATACACTTAAGTTTGTTTACTGTTAATATTTTACACATGGTCTTTATGTCTGTGTATATAATAAAATACATTTTTTAACTGAATCAGTTGAAACTATAGTATAGACATGGTACCTTGTCCCTGGTCACATGAGTTTCTTATGATGATGATAACAGTATCTTCTAAGATTTTGATTGTTTTAATCAAGCAGTGTATCAACAGGATAGCTAAAATCTTCGAACAGCTTAAATCTTTCAATTAATAGTCTTAAGAAGTATGAGATTTTTTATTACTGAGGATAAGAAAAAAAATTTAAATAAGATTCAGCCATATAGCAATGGCTCTGTTTTTAGCATTTGATTATTTGCTTACTGGAGAAAGAAATGGACAAAAAAATTCTCACATTAGAAAAATTTAAACACTGCAGTAAAACATGAAGATGTAATTTCCAGAACCAAATGGAACCAAAAGTGGATCAGGAATCGTTCTGCTACTGTCAGTGAAATTTTAGCATTCAGCCTCCCAGCTTCTGACAGTGGTATGTTTTCCATTTTAGTATTTGATGGGGAGATTGAAAATCATGATCTTAAATGAGAAATGGTTCCATAATTAAGAGCTCTGTTTGATTTGAATATTTGGGTCTGTTTTTTCAGAACCATGAAAATATTTGCCATTCTTGATGGGCCTACATTTGAAAACTTAGGATTTTCTATTTTAGTAGGAAAAATAGGAAGTAACTTTATTGAGTGTAAAATTTTATAGAATTTGGGTTTTTCCCCAAAAAAATACAAAGTATTTTTTTTAAGTTTTTTTGAAAAGTTTTTTTTTAACATTGATATGCTGAATGCTTTAATACCTGAATTTGAAGACCGTGAGAACAGTGTTATGTGGGCAATCAAATCTACCAAATAAAACCTGGGAATGGTTAATGATCAAAGACTTGCAGTCCAACGGAAAACATCAAATTACTATAAAACCGAGATGATAGTGATAATTACCTCATAGGTTTTAGAGGTATCAACACATCAAGTAATATTAAAAGTAAATATTAAATATTGAAGTCCTCAATAAATGTTTGTTATTATTATTATTATAGTGTTTATACTATTAAGAACCATGTTAGAGATGTATAAAGTATGCAGCTATGATTAAAATAAAGGGGGCAGTTCTGTACTGGGTTGTCAAGCAAGGTATATTTAAGCCTTTTAGGTAAGACAGGTCATTCACCAGATAGGAGATTGTGACATTACAGGTAGAATTGCTGCCTTTGAAGAGGACCCTAGTGCAAGATAAGGAAATACATTGTATTTACAAGTAGTAAGGATCTGGCAGGACTAGATTTTAAGAGCTATGTGAAAGCACTTTGTAATCTGTTAAGGAGGCAGCATTGGTAAAGTGGAAAGATAAAAGATGTTAAGAGTCATATGTGGGTATATTCTAGTTTTGCCTCTTTTTAGCTCTGTGGTCTTGGACAGATTCCTATTTTCTCATTGGGAAATGATGATGATAACAAGCTTTATTGTTTATTGCTGGGGAGGTATTTGCAAAGGATTTAGAATAGTACTGGTACATAAAAGGCATGGAAGTCTATCCCTGCTTTTGCTTTACCTCCTTTATATTCTTCCTTAATAGCTTTACTTATGAAACACCGATTTGACAAGTTTTAGTTCTTTGTAGATCTGAAAAGCTATATAGAGGTTGCTTATGACAAAATACTGGTTATAGTTATTTTAAAAATTGACCTCTTCAGACATCCCTTTATTGAGTAGTCTTGTACATACTGTTTTCTTTTGTGCTTAGCAGAGGTTCTGATACATTGTAGAAATTGAGTAAATACTTATTGACAAATATGTGTAAGCAGATACTGTATATTGCCATTTGGAAATGTAAAAAATCTCAAAGTTGCTTTAATTGTGCTGGCAACTAATAGATGAATTCAATATAGGCAGTCATTTCACCTTAAGAGTAAACCATATTTAAATATGAAATCATGAAATTTTTTTCTTTTTTTATATAAATGGCTCATATTTTATAGTAATAATAGGGGCTGTTGAGATATTTTTATCCAATGTGACTCTTTCCTTTGGGGGAAAATTATTTCCAGATAATTTAGAAACTACTTTGGAAAACACTGGTGAATTTATACTTAGTGTGAACAGGGGAAAAAAACTACAAATTCAGTTTCTGGTTAAGATATAATAGGCTTCTCAAAGTTAATTGATATCCTTGGGTACCAGGAAGCTAATTAATATTCTTTATCTACTTTTACATCATTTAAGATATTGGTATTCATTAAAAAGCAAGCTACATTTTTTTTTTAAACCCTAAGACGATCAAATGATAGGATTTCCTTTGAAGTGCATCCTGAGCAGAATAGAATTTCTTTTCAGTAATGTAGATTGTTTCTCTTTCATTTGTGAAGTGCTAACTACAAAGACCACATTTTTGGACACATTCTCTCAAGCTCACTTCAACTTCCCAAATTATTTAGGGACTATATTTATCTATAGTGTAAGAGATGAGTAGTTTTCTTGCAGTATGCCTAAAAGACAATATTAAATTATTACTTAAACATTTACTCAGCTATGATGAAAGGTGACATTTGAAAAACCTTTTACTGTAAACTCTAGGTTAGTTACAAAAGTATGATCAGTATTTACTTTCTTTGGTTTCTTCTGTTGTAAAACATTTTAAAAATTAGATGTAATTATTCCATTATGAAATAGGGGAAACAATTACTGAGGTGTAAGTGTTTATTTGGAGACTCTAGATTCTCCTTTGTGATTGTCATATCTGTTTTGCACCTCTTTAATGGTATTGATTGTATGTAATATGCTTCTTTTATTGTTTTGGAGGTTCAGTTGGATTTGTTTTTTGTTTTGATAAACAACTTCATAGATCCATAGAATGTCATAGCTAAAGTTACTGTCATGGCTGTCTAGTCCAGCTCTTCTATTTTGTCATTCAGGACATTGATTCCCAGAGAACTTAGGTCAAATAACAAGGAAGTGACAGTTGTACTAGAACGTAAGTCTTTGGACTTTAAAGTTAATGTTATTTCTTTTATAGCATGGCATCTCCCCCCACCCCACCTCCCTTTTTAAGCTTTATTTATTTATTCATGATAGACACAGAGAGAGAGAGAGAGAGAGGCAGAGACACAGGCAGAGGGAGAAGCAGGCTCCATGCCGGGAGCCCGATGCGGGACTCGATCCCGGGACTCCAGGATCGCGTACTGGGCCCAAGGCAGGCGCCAGACCGCTGAGCCACCCAGGGACCCCCTCCCCCCACCCCTTTTTAACTACATACAAAAGTTTATTTGGAGATGTTACGACATGATATGATGTAGTGAAGTATCTATCTAGACTGCTTCTCAGCATTCCCTTTTGTTGTCAGCAACAACAACCTCTTTAGAACCCTTGTATAGCAACTCCTGTTTCCTTGGGAAAACTTTTTTATCTAGAATATCTGTCACATCTTTTCTACCTTCTTGTATTGTGTTCATCTTTAATTGTGTAACTCTTTTACCATTTCTTCTTTGAATTCTTCTACATCTGCATCAGTTCAAACCTGTCTTTTCTATTAATTTTTTGGAATATTTGTAGTTTGCTCTAAATATTTACTATCTCATTATGTTATTTTTATTTTATTACTAATTGTTACTGTTTCCTAAGTTCTTTTAGTTCCTTAAGCGTACATTTAAGTTAAGAAAAATCTTAGGATTGTTAGTGGTAAAGGGTTGATGGAATGTAGATACTCTTGGCATGATAATTTCTTGGCATTGATGCCATATGATTAGGCCTAGATAATTGTCTATTCATTCAAAAATATTTAATGCCTATACTAGGAACTAGGGAGAGAGCCGAGAGCAATTAAACTTGCCCATTTATCTTCAGCCTACAGAGTATGGGGAGTACGCAAGAAAATAAAACATTATGATAGAATAAAAAGGAAAAAGTAAGTTGTTAATAACAGGTAGGTTACAGAAGTAAATAGTTTAAGTATGGGGTGCTATAGAAGCACAAAAGAAGAATATGTAATCCAGAAAGCCATTTGGGAAGAAGTTTCTTCTTAGTTGAGATCTGAAGTTGAGTTGAAGACAGAGAAAGGTGGACTTTGTGGATGGAAAGTAAAGGGTTATTGGCAAAAGAAACAGTATATTTAAATCTTAGAAGGAGTAGAGCTTGTCATTTTCGAGCAATTAGAAATCAGTATAATTTGATCAGTAAGTGCAAGATTGAAAATCACCTAGGGGATCTGAAGCTGCAGATTCTGATTCAGCCTGCTAGGGCTACCATAACAAAATACCCCAGACTACGTGGCTTAAACAACAGAAGCTTATTTCTTATAGCTCTGGAGGCTAGAAATCTAAAATCAAGGTGCTATCAGAGTTGGATCTTGATGAGGCCTCTTTTCCAGACTTCCAGGTAGCTAGCTGTCTTTCCCTCTGTATCTTCACATGGCCTTCTATGTGTATGTGCTCACATGCACACGTACACAATTAAGTGTGTTGGGGTATTAGGGCTCCACTTTTGTGACTTTATTTAACTGTAATTACCTCCCCAAAGGCCCTACCTCCCAATATTGTCAAGGACACAATACAGTCCATAACGGGTAGGTCTGAAGGTAGAGCCTGAGATACTTCATTTCTTTGTTTTTTTTTTTTTTTAGATACTTCATTTCTAAGAAACTTTGAAGTGATACTGTTGCTGCTGATCTGAGGAACATACTTTGAGTAGCAATAAGTCATCCTTTAATCAGTTATACCTGATTGTCTACCCATAGGTGCTTTAATGATTCAGTTTTTTTTTATATTTATTTAAAATATAAAGATTTAAAAAAATCGTTTTTTTTTTTTTTTTTTTTTTTAGAAAAAATTTTATTTATTTAAGAGAGAGTGAGCACAAATGGGAGGGAGGGGCAGAGGGAGAGGGACAAGCAGACTCCCCACTGAGCAGGGAGCCCAACCCTGGGTTCAGTCCTGCATATTGGGATCATGACCTGAGCCAGACACAAGTACTTAACCAAATGAGCAAGCCGGCTTCCCCAGTGATTCAGTTTTAAAGATGGGAGTGAGTCTGGGTTCTCAACTCTTAAAAGACTTTGAAAGAAGTTGAGAAACACAAGACTGGATGGTTGTAAATGATCATTACTTATGTGAATAAATGAAGCTTGTTTGAAAAGTTAAAATTATTATCTTTACCTATGTGAGTTTAATTTTTATCTGTCAGAAAATAGAGCTCTTTGAAGATAAGATACATTTTGGATTTGTTCATTTTGGGTCTTTTTAACAACAGACATTCTTAAATTTTAGTGCATTTTGGGTATTTTCAGTCTTTGATCAGGAAGTAGTCTAAAAATTACTGGCTTGGAAGACAGCTTGTCTGTGAAGAAATTTGTTGTGTGAACTGTGTCTTTATTGTTTATATTTTTAGTCTCAAAATTGGCATTGGATATTTTACTTTGGTCTAATTGGTGGGATCAGTTGTATAAATAGATTTCATGGCCGGGAGCCTGTACCTTATTTGTAGTTGGTCTAAATTTATTTTGGCATGTGTAGATTGTAATGTGAGAGCAAGGTGAAAAGCCAACCAGAGCTACTGTGGTTAGCTGCTTAGAATGCTTACATGCATAAGAATTCTCTGACAGTCAGTGTGGTATAGAAATAAAGATGATGTTGTTTGTTTTAATGATCTTTCTTAACCTAATCTTTTGCTATTTCATTTCTTTTAGAGACCAAGAAGCGTCAGTGTAAAGTTCTCTTTGAGTACCTTCCACAAAATGAGGATGAATTGGAGCTGAAAGTGGGAGATATTATTGATATTAATGAAGAGGTAAGGAAAACATGTGCTAGAGATAAAGCAGCAATTGGAATTGATGCTCTGGGTATTAGAAAACTGCTTTATAAGAATATTAATTTTTAATTAGAATTTTTTTGCCACTTTTGTATTTTATAAAAATCTTAAGATACAGGTTTAAAAATGGATCTTTAATGGCTTAATGCAAGGTTTTTTTATCTGTTGTAATAAATTCTTATTCATTCTTACTATACCTGATATTTGTGTACTGTTTTTGTGTGTGTTGACTTTAGGAATAAAAATTTTTTTAAGCTAAAGATTAATGTAATCTAAGTAGCTAAGAATAAAAGTAAACATTTTCTTTCATTCTGAATTCACTTTAGGCCCAAAGCAGTAAAATAGAAGGAATTTTGTCTTTTGCATAGCAGAGGGATACAAAAACAGAATATTATAAAAGCTTTGCCTTGTTTGAATTATCACATTCAAATGTGAATCAAAACCACTTTTCTCACATTTTAATATCTTAGAATGAGATTTTAAAATATGGTAGACATAACTTTTTTCATATCTCTGCTTTTATCGTTAAGAGAATATTAACAATTTATTTGGCATTGAAGATCTCATTTTCAAAGTATATGTTTTGATATCATATAGTCATAGAGATTGATATCATAACATCCATGTAATGTAATTTATCACTTAATGTTTATATTAAATTCCAATGTATTTATATAAGACAGTTTTGTTTCCATCAGGTGGCAATATTAATAATGTTTATTGAGACTCTATGTCTGAAGCATTATGCTAAGTGTTTCACATTTATTATTTTAAGTTTCTAAACAACCTAAGGAGACAGGAATTTTTATATCCATTTTATATATGAAGAGATGGAGTCATGGAAGATAAGTGATTGGCTGTACTGGTTACTGTTGCTGTGTAACATGCTGGCCCAAACTTTGTAGCCAAGAACAGCTGTTTTATTAGGTTCATGTGTTGTGTGAGTCAAGAATTCAGGTAGGGCACAGTTGGCATGGCTATGCCTCTGTTCCGTAATGCCTGGGGCCTCATCTGGAAAGACTCAAAGTTTGGGTGCTGGTGGAATTGGTACCTAGAAGGCTTGAAGACCGTTTCTGGAGACTATTAGGTAGCTTCTCCCTTTGAGTTCGCTTTCTCACTTGGACTTACTGCATGGCATTTCAAGGCTCTTAGTGACTAACAAACATTTCAGTGAGTATGGTGATAGCCTTTTATAATCTGACCTTGGAAGTGATAGTGTCACTTTCACCACATTCTTGGGTACAAGCATGTCAAAAGCCAGCAAGGTTGAAGGTGGTGGGGACAAAGACCACCACTTCTTCATGGAGTGTTAGGATTACCTTGTAGATGATCATGTGGGATAAGAGAGCTTGTTTCAGCCATTTTTGCCCAAGTCCATACATATAGGATGCAGAAGAGTCAGAATCCAAATCCACATAGTTTGAGTCATTATTCTTTACTGCTATCTATCCTGCCTCTTAAGAATTCCTTAGTTCATAGGAATTATAAGGTTATTTACCTTAACTACTCAGGTGGTGCCAGTTTGGGATTGCAGTGTAGATAATTGGGTTTCCTGATGTTTTTCTCAATTTTATCTGTTGCTTTTTGGTCACCATATCTATCATCATGGTTTGAAGAACTCTCAATCCTGTGGTGTCTCCTTAAGTCTGCAAAAAAATTCTGAACTCCTCACTCTTACTGCCTTCCATTTCTCTCTCAAACCCCTTCTATTCTAGCCATCTTGTATTTCAGCTGTATATATTCCAGGAATAATTCCTTTATTTTTATGTCACCATATTTATCACTTGCTTTGTAACTGGAAAAGTCTTATTCAGCCTTTAATATCCAGCTCTTTTGTCATTTCCTTTTAGGGGAACCTTTTTTGAATCTTTTAAGTCCTCTCTTGTGCTCTTATAGCATTTTGTTCATAACTTTTGTTGTAGCACCTCTTACATTATATTGTAACTATCTGCTTAGTGTTTGTTTTCTTCTTTAGATTGTTTCACTCCAGGGCAGAGATTTCTCATATGCAAATTTCAGTCTTTTACAAGCAGTTAACATCTTGGCTTACACATAGTGTGAGTGCCTGTTGGTTGAATAATTTACTAAAGTTTGCTTTGTAATTCTGAATTAAAACAGATTTTAAACAGAATAAAGGGCCTTTTCTAGTAGTGTTATTTCATGTACTACTGTGATGTGAATTTTAACAGTGTATAGTTTACTTAAATTTTTTTTACCTATTAATATCTTTTAGCATCCGTAGCAGAAATTATATATTTTAAAAGTTATTAAATAGTATTAACCATGAAAATTAGTAACTTTGATATTAGTGAATATATATATTTTTCTTAAGAGTTTGGTTTCTGAGGATATTTCTGGTTGAGGTAGGGAGAAGTGTTTAGGGGAGCCTAGCATTTGGATTTTAAAAATGAATGATTTTTTTTCTTACTTGGATTAAGATTCACTGTTTAAGTTAAAGGTTTAGTAATTTTATGTTCCATTTGGGAAGTTATATTCTTGTATTCATCAACCTTTTTCCAAATCAGAATTTTCATCTACTTAAATAATATATGAAATATATTACAAATATTGAAATAATTACAAAGGGAGGCTCAGTAGGGTTAAAAGAGTGATGTTCCAGAAGAGAGCTATGTACTTCCTGCTATTAATACCTTATTCTGGGTTATCTGATATTTTTATAAAAATTATTTACATCATGGATTGCAATTGATTACAAATTCTCATTGTAAATGTTGTAAAGTGCTCCTGATAATGACTAATTGATCAGTCTAATCAATTTAGATTTAATCTACTTACAAAATGTTTTTCACCGTTGTTTTCTTACAGATCTAAGGGGATTATTTTGCATAACTAACTTTGTGCTCATTCAGTTATGTAGCTTAATTTTCCCATAGCAGGAAGATTTTCAACTTTAGAGAAATTTTTATTATTTTTGAGTTGTGAACTCTTTCAGGTAGAAGAAGGCTGGTGGAGTGGAACCCTGAACAACAAGTTGGGACTGTTTCCCTCAAATTTTGTGAAAGAATTAGAGGTAACAGATGATGGTGAAACTCATGAAGCCCAAGAGGATTCAGGTAGATTATTTTAAAAATTTGAATAGATTTAAATAAAATTATATATGATCTAGTGTTTGGTGTTTTTTGGAAACTGTTCTTGTTGAACTATGATCTAATTTTTTTCTACTTTTAAAAAGCAGCTTCTGACAGGGACTTAAAAGAACTAAATATCCAGGCAAATAATTTAATATCTTTTCCTTCTTTGAAGTCGACTTCAACCCAAACTAAATGTTTAGTACCCTGATTATGAATTGATACTACTTAGGTTAATCTGATTTCTTCCCACTTAAGATGTCCTAATATAATGTTTTAATTTGAGTTTGCAAATGGCCTAACTACTTCAGCGATTTTAGAAATTAAAAAAAAAAATCTTGCTTTTGTTTTTGTTCATATTCAGATAATAAGTTACATTTTTTTGTGTAGCTAGAATGTCATTTAATTATTTTGTGATTGCCCTCATTTATAGGCTCACCCACAAATTCATCTTAAATTAAAAGTATGAGAACAGGGACGCTTGGGTAGTTCAGTGGTTGAGCGTCTGCCTTTGGCTCAGGGCATAATCCCAGGACTCTGGGGTCGAGTCCCACATCAGGCTTCCTGCATGAAGCCGGCTTCTCCCTCTGCCTATGTCTCTGTCTCTCTCTCTGTCTCTCATGAATAAATAAATAAAATATTTTTTTTAAAAAAAGTATGAGAATATTTTATCCCAAAGCTAAATTTAAGAATTTTTGAGAATTGCTATGGAATTTGGTTGTTTTTTTTTTTTTCAAGGTCTATTTATATTTTAGAGACAGAATGTGTGTGCATGATCAGAGGGAAGTGGAGAGGGAGGGAGAATTTCAAGTAGACTGCACTGAGCATGGAGCACGATGTGGGACTTGATCTCACAACCCTGAGATCATGACCTGAGCTGAAACCAAGAGTCTGACACTTAACTGAATGAGCCATCCAGGTGCCCTTGTTTTGTTTTATTTTTTAAGAGAGATTAAATTCATAAGTGGTAATGTAGGGATAAGTAGGTCTTTTTCTGTATGGAAAAATATGTGTAGTGAGGTTCAGTATATTTATGAAAATCAAGACATTAAATATTGGCAGTATTTAATATTGATAATATTTTTTAATCTGTAGTTCACATACAGATTTAATTGTTCTAGTAAATGCTTTATATAGCTATTTTTTTTTCCCCCAATTCCAAACAAGACCTTGCAGGAAATTTATTTCTCAAGTTTCTCTGGAATAGTTTCCCAGTCTTTCTTTGTTTTTCTTGACAGTTTTGAAGAGTTTAAGCTGATACTTTATATAATGGATCCCAGTTTGGACTTTCTTTCTGATTTTTCATGATTAGTTTCCGGTTGTATTTTATTAACAGGGTTACAAAATTATGATATCTCATTGCATTGTATCAGGAGGCACAGAATGTGTGCTTTATTTTTGGTGATATTAAATTTGATTACTTTGTTGAAGCTGTGATGCCATTGTAAGTGTACTTTTGTTTTTCTGTATAACTGATAAGCATCTTGTGGGGAGATACTTTGAGACTGTAAATATCTGTTTCCTCATCAAACTTCACCCAACAGTTTAAGCATCCATAGATAAATTTGCCTGAATCAGATACTTTAATGGTATTTGCAGAATGATGATTTTCTGACTCCATCCCATCTTTGTTTATTGATATTCCTCTCTGAAGAGCTTTTCTTGCTGCTCAGTTTTTGTTTATTAGTGTGGACTCACTGGTGAGTTCTGTTTACTCACTAGGTATTAATCAGTTACTGTTACTTATTTTGGCTTGTGAAAGCTCCTTCAAATTAGTTTGTGTGATTTTTTTTAAAAAATCAACTTTATTGGAAATATACATACAATAAAGTGCCTATCTAAAATATACGGTATGATGAATTTGACAAATGTCTACATCCATGAAAACCACTGACACAATAAATGTACAAAACATTTGCATCACCCCTAAATATTCCTCATTCCCTGATACAGTCCATCTCTTTTACTGCCTCTGGTCTCAGGTGACCATAGGTCTGCTTTTTTCTCATTTCTCTGCTTTTTTCTCATCTGAGTTTGCATTGCCCTGTCCTCTGAACAGGTCTTCATCATTGTTTGAGCACTTTGTTACTTTTTAATACAAAATATTCCAGGCTCATGTTGAACTTTCCCTACTTCATCCTGAAATCAGCTACTTATCCAGGCACTCTTGGTTTCTTTTAGAGAAGTATAGTAGTTAAACACTGAGATCTGAGCACAGGTGTGCTCATTGAACTTGGAGTGATATTGCTTCTGGGCACTTTTAGTAGATAAAACTGGGGAATGATTACACATGTACAAACATGCATTTCTTTTATCTCTACCTACATGCCTACCTATTTCTACTGGTACCTCTAATTCTAGTTTAATACCACAAGGTACATTCTAGTCTACAGTGATTTCATCTTTTGGCCTATCAGCCATAGAGCGAATGAAATAAATAATTGAGTTTGCTTTTATATTTAATCATGAGAGAACTAATGCTTAAAAAGCAGCATTCGGATCTTTGATGTTATCAGTAGATTGTTGGGATGAGTATGGAAAAACAACATGAAAACAGTCTCTGAAATGATATACTGGAGACCTTGGATTTTACTTAAAAAGCAGCATTCGGATCTTTGATGTTATCAGTAGATTGTTGGGATGAGTATGGAAAAACAACATGAAAACAGTTTCTGAAATGATATATTGAAGACCTTGGATTTTATAAAGTGTCAGGGGAAAATGTGTTACTTTACATAATCATGAAATACTGCTAATTGTTCTGGAAACTAAACCATATAAAACAGATCTAGTAATGATGAATCACATATTAAGGAAAAATTGCCAGTTAACGATTAATAATACCACATTTTCCGGAAAGGGTTTTAGGAATCAATTTTAGTAATAATTAATAGGTAACAGAGTGAAGGTATAAATCAGTCTGGTGAGTAGTTTGAACTCTAATCTTATTTTTAGAATAAAGTAAATGACCTTAGGAAGCAGTCGAGGCCAGTTTAATCAGTGAATGTTTTTTAAGCCTTTATGTGCTTAGTGCTAGGTTGGTTTTGTGAGGGCACAGAATCACCCTCTGCAGTCCAGAAGCTTAAGGTCCTAGCCTCTGGAAGATAGTTAACTCAAACTAGTACATATCAACCTGGAGTAAAATGATCTGAATATCAGAGGTGCTGGTAGAAGATAGATCTAAACAAAATATATTGCTTGTTACTTAAAAAAAAAAAAAAACTTGGCACATTTTCATCTTTTCCGAAATGTTCCAGGAAACTTTAGAAATATAATCTCCAACTCTGCAACTATCTTTTTTTCCTTTTTTTTTTTTTAAAGATTTTATTTATTTATTCATGATAGACACAGAGAGAGAGAGAGACAGAGAGGCAGAGACACAGGCAGAGGGAGAAGCAGGCTCCATGCAAGGAGCCCGATGCGGGACTCGATCCTGGGACTCCAGGATCACGCCCTGGGCCAAAGGCAGGCGCTAAACCGCTGAGCCACCCAGGGACCCTCTTTTTTTCCTTTTTAAAAAGATTTTATCTATTTATTTGACGGAGCGATCACAAATACCCAGAGCTTCAGGCAGAAGGAGAGGGAGAAGCAGGATCCCCTAGGAGCAGGGAGCCCGATGCAGGTCAATCCCAGGAGTCTGGTTGGGATCATGACCTAAACGGAAGGCAGACGCTTAACGGACTGAACCACCCAGGCACCCCTGATTACAACTATCTTAAAGATGTTATTTTCTAAACTCCTGTTCTTTGCTTCTAATTATTCTTCCGCTTGTTTTCCTCTATACAGGCTTTTTTAAAAAATTGTTAATTGTTATAAAAAACATATAGAATTTATCATCTTGACCATTTTCTTAGCATCAATTCAGAAGTGTTATGTATATTCACATTGTCATGCAATAGATCTACAGAACTTTTTCATTTCACAAAATCAAAACCCCATACCCATTAAGTAACTCCTCATTCCTTGCTGCTAGAACCACTATTCCACTTGTTCTACGAACTTGACTACTTTATATAAATGAACTCATACAGTATTTGTTTTTTAGAGATTAGCTTATTTGACATAGCATAATATTTTCAAAATTTGTTCATGTTATAGCATGTGATAGAATTCCCTCTTTCAGATTGAATAATCTGTTATATATATGTACTGCATTTTGTGTAGCCATTTATCCATCCATGGATGTTTGAGTTGTTTTTACCTCTTGGCAGTTGTGAGTAATGCTGCCAAAACATGGGCATACAAATATTTGAGACCTTGTTTTCAATTTAGATAGTCACCCAGAAAAGGGATTGCTGGATTATATACTAGTTCTATTTTTAATTTCTTGGGGGGAAATGCTATATATTTTCCATGGTGTTTGTACCATTTTACACTTCCACCAACAGTTGTATAAGGGTTCTAATTTTTCCACATCCTGAGCAAACACACTTTTTTTTTGACATTAGCTATCCTAATGGGTTTGAGATGATATCTTACTGTGATTTTGATTTGCATTTCTCTAAGGATTGGTGATCTTGAACATCTTTTCATATGTTTATTGACCATTTGTGTATCTCTTCAAGTCCTTTGTTTTTTAATCAGGTTATTTGTGTGTTCTTTTTTCTTTTTGTAATTGAGTTTCAGTAATTCTTTATATATTATGGATATTAATCCCTTATCAGATATATGATATGCAAGTATTTTTCTCCCATTCCATTGTTTTCTTTGATGAGGGAAAGTTTTTTTTTTTTTTTAATTTTATTTATTCATGAAAGACAGAGAGAGAGAGATAGAGAGAGAGAGAGGCAGAGGCACAGGCAGAAGGAGAAGCAGGCTCTATGCAGGGAGCCTGACGTGGGACTCGATCCTGGGACTCCAGGATCATGCCCTGGGCTGAAGGCAGGTGCTAAACTGCTGAGCTACCCGGGCTGCCCTGGTTTTTCATGACAATAGTCTCATTTTTCTATTTTTTCTTCTGTTGCTTGTGCTTTTAGTATCATATACTCAAAGGACAGGTGATGGTGGAAATGGAAAGGTTGCATTATTCAGGAAGCTGGCAAGGTGGGAAGATGGTGGACTAATTAATATATCAAAGACCATCTTCACTGTCCAGGCAAAGCTGGAAATTTTAAAGGGGTAAAGTATGGGAAAACAGGAGAGGGGCAAGAGAAGCAGGAACCCAGGTGGTGTAGCTGTATTGTTGACATGACCCTGAATGGACTTGCTGGCATGAGCAGCAGCTGTTTTTGAATGTAGTCAGGCCTTATCGTCTGGGAAAGTGTGGTCCTCCAGTCCTCAAGGTCAGTGGTCTGCAAATCTCAAGGAAAGTAAGTTAGTTCTGCTGCAGATCTAGGGATTTAGGTCAGCAAGCAAGGTGTACATAACTTAAAGCAAGGTTAATAATTACCCTTAAGACCCATGGATATGCTGTTACAAAGAGGTAGGCCTTTCCCCATTAAGTGGCCAAGCCTGGGATGCCTGGGTGGCTCAGTGGTTAAGTGTCTGCCTTTGGCTTAGGGCATGATCCTGGAGTCCTGGGATCAAGTCCCACATCAAGCTCCCTGCCAGGAGCCTGCCTCTCCCTCTGCCTGTGTCTCTGCCTCTCTCTCTCTCTCTCTCTCTCTCTCTCTGTGTGTGTGTGTTTCTCATGAATAAATAAATAAAATAAAAAAAAATAAGGGGCCAAACCCTTGTTCAAGTTCATTTGACCAGGCTGTGTAGATGTTTTATCATGTTACCTATGACTATTGGACATGTTTATGTTTTTCCTCTTCAGTAGACTGTCAGCCTTTTATAGGCAGAGACTGTTCTTTTTCTTTGTTTGCTTATTGCTTACTATAGGGGTCCAAAAAATGAATAGCTTATGATCTGGTTACTTTTTATTCCAGAGTATTATATTTTTTCTCATGTCCCTTACGTGCCTTTTTATAGTGCCAACACTTTGGGGAGGGAAAGTATAAACAAAACTTCATAATTTATAATGAAACAGGTAGCCCTCATACCAGTTGACTATGTCATCTTTTTCCTGGAGCACAAGGGAATGGTATTGGTTATTTTTAGGGAGAGTAGATGAGTCTCTGCTGTGGTGGGTTAGCCTACTTGCATGGAGCAGTCTGCTGTTAAAATTAGGGGTTGATCATTCAGCATTTGTGGGTAACTATTGTATTCTTCATCTGACATGCCATCTTGATTATATATAGAGGGTAAGAATATTGCTTTCTTCATGTTCTTGGTTCATACACCTTTAAGAAGCAGGTAAAAACTTATACTCTGAAAAATATGCATAAATCATGAATAAAATTTCATATATTAGCTCATCTGTTAAATAGTTCATATATACACATATATACACCTATACATATATATGACTAGATCATATATTCTTTTGGTTCAAAAACCAGTATATAAAAAGATATACATTGTAATACTTGTTTCTGTCCACTTAGTTGTCTCTTTTGCTCTATATCAGAAAGCATTTGTACTTTCTTGCTATTATCTTCCCAGTATGTGTTTATGCAGGTATCCACAAAAACATATATTTGAATATTTCCTTCTTCCTTGAACAAAATGTAACATAGTGTGTTGTTCAGAATATGCTGCAGTGAAAACAACCTGAAAATCATGGTGGCTTAAAACAAAGACATAGTCATTTAGGGACTTTAATAGGGTCTCCTTTTTGACACATGGCTTAGGCACAGAGGCAGTTGAAAGGAACATAGCTTTCAAAGTTTCTACTCCAAATTTTCATATATTACTTCCACTAATACTATATTGGACTGTCATGGCTATGCCTGAGTGAAACAGAGTAGGTATATAATTTTCCTAGAAGGTGGGGCACTTAATGTGAATAATAATGCAATCCACTGCATATCCTACCATGGATCCTCTATTAAGAATCCCTTATTCTCATTGGCCTTTCAAGGGAGCTCACGTGTATTCTTAGCTCTGTATGTGTGCTAAAAACTAATGAACGCTAACTTCATGGGTATTTGGTGTGAGTAGTGTTGGCCAGTAAGTAGCCTTCTGGAAGGTGCAAATTTCCATTTTAAGTCACCTCTCATTTCTGAGTGTTCTTCTGTATATTTTCTTACCTTTGCAGTGAACTTTTTAAGGTTCTAAGTTTCTCTAAGGTTTTACCTTAAACTGTGTGAATTAAAGAAACAACTTAATTCTTTAACAGCTTATGTTCTCTTTGGTCAGCTTCTGTCTAGTGTCTTTGTTTTAATCAGTACCTTATAAAGCATGCCTTCATTTTTCAGATTATGTATAAAGAGAAACTGGCTTAGTACCTGGAAAGTTTTGAAGCATAGTTGATATTAGTTCTTTCTTACCACACTTTTATTTTTACTTCTTTACCCCATTTTTTTCCTTTAATTTTCCAGTGTAAAGCAAATGTGAAGTTAACCATTCTGAATAGTGACATGATAAAGTATTTAGCAGAGCAATTTTTTCACTGGGAGTTACAGTCGGATCAGTTTGGGATGTTGAAATCATTCAGCACAGATGCTGATTACGTTGAAACACAGAAAATCATTGAGATAGGAAGATATATAAGAGTCATAAAATCATATACTTTTTTTTGTTCTACTTATTTGAGATTGCTTGGTATTCTAAAGTCAGGACTCATGTCTTAAAGATGTATAAAAACCATTAGAGAACAAACAAGTACTGAAAACATCTGGCTTAAATTTAGTGGTATAATTATTACTTAGCTGACTGTCCCCTGAATTACTTCTGATGCATATTGTTGCCCATATGTTTCTTAGGTATCGGATATTCTAATATTTGTTTTTAACATTTGGGGCACCTGGGTGGCTTAGTCAGTTGATCTTGGTTCAGGTCATGATCTTAGGGTTGTGCCTGCTTTGTGCTCTCACTGGGCCTGGAGCCTGCTTAAGATTCCCTCTTCCTCTCCCTTTGCCTCAGCCCCCCTCAAAAATTGTTATGAATTATTTTATGGTAAAATGATGCTTATGATGCCGTGTAAATTCAGCTGTTAAAATTTGTACAGGGGCAGCCCGGGTGGCTCAGCAGTTTGGCGCCGCCTTCAGCCCAAGGCCTGATCCTGGAGACCTGGGATTGAGTCCACGTCGGGCTCCCTGCATGGAATTGGCTTCTCCCTCTGCATGTCTCTCTCTCTCTCTCTCTCTCTCTCTCTCTCTCTCTCATGAATAAATAAATAAATAAAATCTTTAAAAAAAATAAAATTTGTACAAAATTTTAAGGCTATATGGGATCACTAGCAAAAGAAATAAAATTTAAATTTATATTATATTTACAATTTTTTATAAACTTAAATCTGTGTAATTGTTAAATACTTTGGGTACTTTCTTGCACTATTCAACCTTATTTGAATTTTAGTAACTTTGCAGAATTATGTCTGTTAAAAATATACTTCCTTGCTTGCTTAACCCCTTTAAAATAACATTGCATTCTAAATGTGGAGCTTTGTGATTATGGGTTGGGAAGTCAGTGGTTGAAGTACACTATAATTCCCTTTTATAAAAAAAACTCTAATTTTTAGGCAGGAAGTTTTTGCATATTCATTTGAATACCAGGAAGTGAGTGGCTTTATAAAAACTTTAGAACTCTTGTGATAAAAGAATATAGATCTTTAAGTTTTAAGAGTTCCATCTTATGCATTATGATTTACAGAATTGATGTCTACTATTCTTATCTCCTAATGAAGTGTAACATACCTTGTATTTGGTATTTTTACAGTCTTTTTAGTCTGTTTTACTTTTTTAGATAAATATCTTCTAATACTCAATTTCAGGAAAAGCTTTACTTCTGTAAGGAAGTGTTACATTTCCATTTTTATAATGAAATGACTCCTTTTTCATTGTGTCAAATATATGTAACCTTCTTTGTTTAGAGCGTCCTTCATCATCTTCTACATTCCACTTATTTGTTTAAGTAAGACTTGCTTTCAATTTTCCATGTTCTATAAAGCCAGTGACTATAGCTTCTGTTATTTTCCTCCCTTGTATAAGTCTTCTCCCTGCCTTAAGTCTATAAAAAAAAAAATCTCCATTTAGATGTCTAATAGGCATCTCAAATTTAAGCTGGTCAAAACTGATCTGTCCTCTCTGCACCTAGATTTGCTCTATACAGTCTTCCTCATCTGAGTTAATGGCAGCTTCATTATTTAAACCAAAGAATTGGATTCATCTTTAACTCTTCTTTTTAATCTCACATTCTACACTTGATTCATTAACGGATTTTGTCACCTACTAAATAAATGTACAGAACTATTTTCTTTTACCACTTCTCTTTCCCTGTGTAAGTTATCTTTTGCTGTACAGTTACAGTAGGCTGTTAATTTGCCATTACCTGCCTCCTAAATGTTAATGTGCTTATACTCTAGTAGGTACATATTTTACTTAGAGTAAAAGTCAAAGTCTTTTTAAATTGGCTACAAAGCCCTCTGACCTGGCACCCCCGATGCCTCCCTTCACCTCTCTGACTTTGTCTCCTACTTAACTCTCCCCTTTATTCATGTTGGTCTCTTATAGTTTTTTAAGAATGTCAAGAATATTTCTGTCTCACCGCCCTTGCAGAGACTTAGAACTTAAATGAGATCACCCTAGGAGACTGTCTAGGGGAAAGAAAAAGAAAAGAGCTTTGGACCAAGTTATATATATAGCAACAGTTATAGTATGGGCTTAGATAGAATTATTAAAAAGACCAAGAATGTAGAGAGAAACCTGTGAGTTTGTGGTAGTTAAGGGAAGAGAGTTTTTCAGGGAGGAAGTAGGCAGTAATGTCTGACATTCTTTGTGAGGTTAAGATAGGTAAGATAAGAGTATATGGAATCCTGGATTTAGGGATGGAGGGATCATTAATGACCTGGATAAGAGCAGTAAAGAAAGGTGATTGGGAGAGAAGCCAAGTTGACTGTGGAGGTGGAGAGTGGAAGAAGGAAGTATAAGGCAGTGCAGCAGTTGAGAACAACATATATTCAAGAATGTTTTTGTTCTTAAGAGGAAAAGTCTGGATCATTTTTAAATGTTAATGGAAGAGAACAAATAGGGAGAAATTAAAGATGCAGATTCGGAAGAATGGACTTTATCTCAATAGGATTAACCCAGAAGGTAGAGGGAATGAAATTTACATTGTAGGTATCATGATTAGTCTCAATTGATTGGAGACTAGTCAGTGCCAGGAAGCTGAGGGAGAGATGTCTGACTTGTGATTTTTTTTCTGTAAAAGAGGAAAGATACTAAGAATGACAGGTCAGAATTTTGAGGAGATTAAAAGGGTCACAATAGTTAAATGTTTGGAGCCATGCATCCTTCTGGGCTTTACTGGGCTAATAGAGGGATGCCTGGCATAAAATGTTTAAGAAACCTTGATGGATTGTTCTTCAGAAGTTCTGATTTCTTAAGGGTAGAAATATTCATTCTCTTAGGAGGAGTCAGCAGTGTTTTAATTGGATTATTCAAACTCTGAAAAAGAAGATAGTGCTTATTGCTAGTGGGGCACCCGATCCTTGTGGAATGGTGGTATGCACTGGTGGTGCCAAAGGTGATGAACTGATATTTGGTGGTCTCCAGCTTGGTCTGAAGGATTTAAGGTGGTGCACCCTTACTTTGGTGTCTGTAATCCCGCATTAGCATTCATCTTGAATGACTTGAAATAAACAGCTTTGTAAGGAAAATTGTTAAGGGGCTTTGATGCTTTTACTGGCAATGTATTATGAGTCTTTATAAATTAGGTTATAACCAGAATAGTTTCTAAAGATTCTGTTTAGGAGCTAAGGAATACAGATTTTTAACTACTTAAAAAACACACAACATTTTCTTAGGAAACGTAGGATTGTTTTTAAAATCTTTGGATGATGGTAAAAGATATCCTTTGGAGTAAAAAAGGGGAATTTGTGCCAGCAACTTTATAGATTCTAAGTACTTCCACTTGGTTTACAAAGTTCTCCATTTAGTTTAATAGTGACCTTGGATTACTTTCATTAAGTGCTTTGTATTTTCATCAAATTTCTACTTTGTGGTTGCTTGGGTGGCTCAGTGGTTGAGCATCTGCCTTTGGCTCAGGTCGTGATCCCGGGGTCCTGGGATCGAGTTCCGCATTGGGCTCCCTGCAAGGAGCCTCTTCTCCCTCTGCCTGTGTCTTTGCCTCTCTCTCTGTGTCTTTCATGAATAAATAAGTAAATTCTTTAAAAAAAATAAAAGTTTCTATGTTGTATTACTTTTCATTAGCACCCAGTATAGCTCACATAAAGATTCTTGGTTTGTTTTTTTGCCCTCAACAATTTTATTTTGGGACTTTTGGTTTTAAGTGATTTTATATAGAGGTACAAGCCATCAAATGGCTTTTGTTAAAGAGATTTAATGAAAAAGGAAGAAAGAATTTTAGGCCTAATAGGAAGACTTGCTTTTTATGTTACTTGACCGACAGTGGCATGTAAAAAATGTAGATAGAATTTTCCTACAAGCTTAAAAATTCAAGGACAGTCTGACAGATACATTAAAGTATATAGGCATAAAAATGTTAGGAATACCATACAGGTAAGATTTCTGTTTTGTCTGATTACAAAACCTCATTCTTGGCCGCTTCCCCATATACTGCTCTTCTTTTCTCTCCGCCCATTCTTCCTTGTAGTGGTTAAGACATTTTCCTTTTTATATTTCTTCTATGTGATCATGCTCTCTCTCTTACTTGGATGGTGCTCAGCAGTACATCTTTAAACTCCTTAAAAATAGTAGATACTGAACCAGACACTGTTAAGTACTTATAGGAGTCAGTTTAGTTCTCACAGCAATCCTATGAAGAATCCTGTTTTATAGGTAAGGAAATTGGGCACATACAGTGAAAGAGGTGATATGAATCAAGAAGGTTTGACTCCAGAGTAATGTGCTTTATTATTACACTATACTGCTTTCCAACCATTGATTTAATAGTCATTATAGTAGTTTTGACAATTTTCAATGAGCTGTAAGTAACCTATTAGTATTTAGATATTTTTAATATCTAGCCATTTATTTTAATGGTATGTTTTAATGACTCCAGTAAAGTTTATAGTCACTAAATCTAAAAGAAAATTTTCGTTTTTTTTTTTTTTTGAAAATTTTCGTTTTATGGAATCATACCTTAAAATAATTTGATGAAGTTACCTTTATTTTTGCATGGCTTATTAATATATATTGTTTCACTTTAAAAGGCTGCTCTGTGGGCAGCCCGGGTGGCTCAGCGATTTCGTGCCGCCTTCCGCCCGGGGCATGATCCTGGGGATCCAGAATTGAGTCCCGTGTTGGGCTCCCTGTGTGGAACCTGCTTCTCCCTCTGCCTGTGTCTCTGACTTTCTCTCTCTCTCTCTCTCTCTCTCTCTCTCTCTCTCTCTGTTTCTGAATAAATAAATAAAATCTTAAAAAAAAAAAGCTTCTCAGGTTAGGTACCTCATAACACTCTTCTACGTTTATCTGACAAGCTGGTTGTTGAAGATGTATATTACAATATTTAGGCCACATTTCAGCAGTGAGGAAGTAAGTGTAAAATTACCTGCCCACCATACAAACTGGGAAATAGAATAAATTATGGAAAACAAATATTTTCAGACAATAGGCAGCACAGGAATGAGTTACTTGAGAAAAGGTGAAACAAGGAAAATCTTTTCCTGGATTTCTACCAGGAGGAAATTTTTAGACTGCAGTGCAGGAAGGGTAAATGTCAGCAGAAGATTGTCAGTTTTGTTGAGGATTTAGAGTTGAGTTCAAAGAAGCCAAAGTAGTCAGAATTGTGGAGCTGCTCACCGAGAGAGAGAGAGAGAGAGAGAGAGAGAGAGAGAGAGAGAGAGAGAGAAACGCTTCAGCAATGTGATTAGGGGATTGCCTTGAGTGTTTGGCTGAATATCTGCGAATGCATGGAGTGAAACCAATGAGCTTAGACATGAACAGTTCATGAAGAAAAATAAATCACTGGGATTAAAATGAATAGTTCTTGGTGCTTACGCAGGGTCAAGAATTGTTTGAACTCTGGCTTTGAGAGACTTCATTAAATGCATTGGACAATTCAGTGGAAGGGTGAAGTGAGAGTAGATTGGCATTCAAGTGGAAGCTATTCTAGTTTTATCCTGAGAAGGCTTCACACTACTATGCAGGTACTTAACCTGTTTGCTAGAAAAAAATCAGCACTCTTGAATTCAGGGTTTCTCAGCCTTGTCACTAGTCATATTTGGGCAGGATAACTCCTTGCTTTGGGGTCTTCTTAAGTATATTTTCAAATTTCACATTGATAGCATTTAATTATTCTGTAGTTGAGATTGCCAATTTATATGCAAAATTTTAAATGTGAAGTAAAGCAATTGAAGAAAAAAAATGAAAAACAAACCTTATTACAACTATACGGTCTCTGTCACCACACAATGCCTTTGGTGTTAGGAAGAGGTAAGAGTGGGGGGGGGGAGGGGAACAAGCTTTTCCAAATGGTTACCATGGAAAACACATGCAATGCAGAGGTTAGTCTACACAAATGATTACCAAATCTCCACTTTCTTTGCTCAATTTAGGAAGTTAATATCTATCTCTCTCAAAGTTTGGGGCATTATTTTTCCTGGTCTGGTATGGTCAAATTCTTGTGCTTTCACTTTTTCTCGTTTCGCGGTCTCTAAGTACAGAGAAGGCACTACCCAATAGGGAAATGGCCACCCAATGAGGCTGGCATCTGGATTATGGGAATGGCGTATTATCAGAATAAAAACGCCTAATTTCTTAAAATTCTTAATGAGTTTTATAGAATAGTACAGCATTTCCCTCAAGCTACCAAATCTCCATTTATTCCTATTACATTCATTTATTTGTACTTAGAGTTGCTAAGTACTAGACCTATATGTATCAATATTCGTGAGCTGGAAAACACATTGAATTAAAAAGATAAGTTGTAGAGCCCTGTGCACAGTATGATACCATTTAGGCAAATTTTTAAGAATCAAAATAATATGTATTTTTTGATAAATGCCTATATATGCAAAAACCAGAAAAATACATACACAAAGCTCATAATAATGTTTGCCTCTAGTGAGAATAAATGAGATCAGAATGGCAACACTGTGGTCAATGTGAGCTTGACATTATCTGTAATACTCTAATTTTTATGGCAATGAATTCCTATACTTGTCTTGCTTTGGGGTCTGTCCAGTGCATATAGACTGTTTATAAACATCTCTGATCTAAATCCATTAGATATCAGTTGCACCCTTCAGTTATAATAACTAAAATTGTCTCCAGACGTTCTACATATCCCTTGAGGGATAAAAGTACACCAGGTTGAGAATCACTGTTTTTTAAATTTTTATGTTTAAAATTTTTAAATTTTCTTGCGGGGAGTAGGTGGCAGAGGAAGAGTGAGAGAGAGACTCTTAAGTAGGCTCCATGTCCAGAGCAGAGGTCAATCCCACAGCTCTGAGATCATGACCGAGTCGGATGCTTAACCAACTGAGCCACTGTTTTTTAAAGGATTACAAGATTTAGCACTCAACAGCATTAAATAAAATGAATTACTATCTGTATATCAAGAAGTAGCAAAATGTGACCCACAATTTGGAAGAAAAATTAGTTGATAGAAAGTGGACCAGAAATGATGGAATTGGCAACAAAGATATTAAAATAACTATTAATAAAACTGTTCAGTATGCCCAAGGATGTAAGGGAAAATATGAAGAATGAAATAAACAGAAGATATAAAAAAAAAGAATCAAATGAAACTAATTACAAGAAATGAAAAACACAGTATCTGAAAAGAATTCCTTCTCGTGGAATTTTAACAGTAATCTAGAGAATGAAGACAAAATAATTGAACTTGAACACATAGCAGTAGACTCCAAAAATGAAGCACTAAGAGGAAAAAGACTGCAGAAAATTTGGGATAATTTTAAATAGTCTAACATATAGCTAGAGTTACAGAAAAAGAGTAGAGAAAAGGTGGTCAGGAAAAATAGTTGAAGAAAAAATGTTAAAGTAGGGCATGGCAGCCTGAGTGACTCAGTGGTTTAGCGCCGCCTTCAGGCCAGGGTGTGATCCTGGAGACCCAGGATTGAGTCCCAAGTCGGGCTCCCTGAATGGAGCCTCCTTCTCCCTCTGCCCTGTGTCTGTGCCCCTCTCTCAGTGTGTCTCTCATGAATGAATAAAAAAAATCTTTTTTTTTAAAGAGTCTTGAAATATGTCCAGATTTGATGTAAACTATAAATCCACAAATTCAAATAAGATAAAGATACACACACACACACACACACACACAGGGCTTGCAATGGTATACCATAATTAAGTGCTGAAAATAAACAGTAAAGTGAAAAGTCTCAGGAATTAGTGGAAAAAGGACACTTCAAGTAGAGAAAAATTGAGATAAAAACCACATACAATCATCAGAAACTAAGTATGGCAGAAGACAATGGAATCTTTGAAGTGCTAAAAGAAGAAAAGTGGTCAACTCAGAATTCTGGTTTGGTGAAAATATTCTTCAGAATAAAGGTGAGAAAAAAGTTTTCAGACAAGCAATAATAGAAAATTCATTGCTAGCAAACCTGCAGCACTCTAAAGAATTAAAGTTCTACAGGAAGAAAGCAAAATGATACTAGGTAGAAACTTGTATTTAAGTGGAATGAAGAGTGATAGAAATATAGGTAAATATGTGGGTAAGTATAAAACTCTGTTTTCCATTTTTAAAATTTTTAAATGATGTATTAAAATAATATATTATGGGAAATATAGCTTATGTAGAAGTAAAATGTATGGTAACAGTAGCTGTAAACACAGAAGAGATGAAATGGAAATGCATCCATTGTAAGGCTGTTACATGTGAAGTGGTATAATCTTATTTGAGGGGATCCCTGGGTGGCGCAGCGGTTTGGCGCCTGCCTTTGGCTCAGGGCGCGATCCTGGAGACCCGGGATCGAATCCCACGTCGGGCTCCCAGTGCATGGAGCCTGCTTCTCCCTCTGCCTGTGTCTCTGCCTCTCTCTCTCTCTCTCTGTGACTATCATAAATAAATAAATTAAAAAAAAATAAATCTTATTTGAATGTAGATTTTGGTGAGTTAATGATTGCATATTGTAAGGCTAGAGCAACTCTTAAGAAAATAAAACAGTAATAATTAATAAGTTAATAAAAAATGCTAAAAAAATACTTAGAGACATCAAATACAAAAATCAACTCAAGATGGATTAAAGTCTTGAACAATTGCCTAAAAGCATAAAACTCCTAGAAGCAAACATAGGTGTAAGCTCCTTGACATCAGTTTTGGAGATGATTTTTTGGAACTGACTCCAGAAGCAAATGCAGCAAGAGCAAAAATAAACAAATAGGACTACTTCAAACTTAAAAGCTTCTCCACAGAAAGGAAACCCATCAACAATGAAAAGGCAGAGTATGGAATAGGAGAAAATATGTGCAAATCATATATCTTAAATTCCTTTGTCCCATGTATCTTATAAGGGGTTAATATCCATAATATATAAAGAACTTACCCAACTCAAAAACATGATTAATAAATGAACAGAGGATCCGAATAGGTATTTTTTTCAAAGAATGATATGCAGATGGCCAAAAAATACATGAAAAGGTGCTCAACGTCACTAATATTCAGAGAAATGCAAGCCAAAACCATAATGAGATCACACCTCACACCTGTAGGAATAGCTATTATCAAGAAAGCAAGAAGTGCTTGAGGATATGGAGAAAAGGGAACCCTCCTGTACTGTTGGTAGGAATGTAAATTGGTGCAGCCACTAATGAAGATAGTATGGAGGTTCCTCAGAAAATTAGAACTACCAGGTGATCCAGCAATTCCATTGTCTGGTCATTTACCTAAAGAAAAGGAATACACTGATTTGAAAAGAAATCTACACCCTTGTGTTCATGGCAGCATTGTTTATACAATGGATAAAAAAAAGTTTTATAAATATGCACAATGGAATATTATTCAGCCATAGAATAGAAGGAAATCCTTGCCATTTGCATCAACATGGAAGGACCGTGAGGACATTATAAGTGAAATAAGTCAGACAGAGAAAGACAAATACTGTATGATCTCATTTAGATGTGGAATTTAAAAACAAATGAACTTAGGGATACAGAGAACACAGTGATGGTTGCCAGAAGCAAATGGTATGGGATGGGTAGAATGAATAAAGGTGGTCAAAAGGCACAAACTTTCAGGTTATAAATAACTTCTGGGGATGTAATGTACAGCATAGTGACTATAGTTAATAAAACTGTATTGTATATTTGAAAAGTCATAGAAAAATAGATCTTAAAAGTTCTCATAAGAAAAATATTTTGTAACTGTATGGTGATGGATGTTAACTAATTAGACTGTGGTAATCATTTCATAGTATATATACACATAAGTAATCGTTATTTGTATACCCAAAACTAGTATACTATGTCAATTAAAAAAAGGGGGGGATATATAGCAGAGGCCACTGTCTTTATGTGCACACATGAGGAACGGCCATGTGAGGGTATAGTGAGAGGCAGCCATCTGTAAGCCACAAAGAGAGATTTCACCACAACCCAACATGCTGCCACTCTGATCTTGAACTTCTGAAAAAATAATGTCTGTTGTTAAAGCCAAAAGATAGAAAAAGGAACAAAGATCATCTGTGTAAATAGAAACAAATAGCAAGGTCATGGATTTATACCACATCAGTGATTACATTAAATTTAAATGGTCTGGGGGTGCCTGGGTGTCTCATTCATTGTGTCTGACTCCTGATTTCAGCTCAGGTCTTGATCTAGGATTGTGAGTTGAAGCATTCATATTGAGCCCTACACTGGATATGGAGCCCACTTAAAAAAAAATTAAATGATCTGAAAACTCTTAATTGAAAGACCAATTGACTGGATAATGTGCGGCCTACTAGAAACTTGCTTGAAATATTAAGATACAGGTTAAATGAAAGGAAAAGGGTGTTCTGTGCAAGGCATAAGCAATTTAGAATGGTTACATTAATATCAGTGTACTTTAGGAAAAAAATTCCAGGAATAAAAGGAACATTTCATAATGATGGAATCAATTCGTAAAAATTATATAATAGTTCTAAATATGTATAACCTAATTTTATTCCTTTTCATGGTATAACTTTGAAGTTCATGAGACAGAAACTGCCAGAATTGAAAGAAACAAGCAAATTCACACATAGATTTGAACATCCTTCTCTCATTTATTGATAGAATTAGTGGACAAAAAAATTAGCAAGGATGTAGAAGACTCAAGTAATCAAATAAGTGGATCTAATTTATATTTATGAAATTGTTAACCCACCAACAGTAGAATACACATTCTTTTGAAGAGTACATAGAATATTTACCAGGTAGACTCTTAATCTTCGGGCATCAGACAAGTCTCAGAAATTTAAAAGGTTTACAGTCCTATACAGGAGGTTTTGTGACTCCAGGGGAAATATTTTAGTAATAGATACTTGGGAAATTCTCAGTTACTTGGAAATTAAGCAATACTAATAATCAGTGGATCAAAGAAGAAATTAGGGGGGAAATTAAACTGGTTTTTCAAAGAAAAAAATGGAAATAACAATCAAAATTTGTGGAATGCAGGTAAAACAGCACCTGTACTTTCAGTGCTAATACTAGAGTAGAAGTCAGTAATCTTAAGTTTTTATATTTGAAATCAGTAAAAGAAGAACAGAGTAGACCTAAAATAATTAGAAGGCAGGAAATGAGAGCAAAAAACTATGAAATAAAAAACAGACAACTTTAAAGAAAATCAAGTTCAACAGTTGAGTTTTTTGAAAAGGTATAAAATTGATAAAGCTCTAATGTTGCTCAAGAAAAAAGGAAAAAAATATTACCAATAATCAGACATGAAGTGTCTGAGTAACAACCAGATATGAATAATCACTACAGATCAGACCTCAGACCTCATAATGAAAAAATATACTCATAAATTTGATGATTTAGATGTATACATTCCTTGAACAGTACACCTACCAAAATAGAAATAGAATAGTCTGAATAGCACATGAAAAAATTTGAATTCATTATCAAAAGTCTTCACACAAAATACTGTTGAATTCTATTAAGGATTTAATCTTACACAAAGTTTTTCAGATATCTTAGGTTTGTATGACTTTGTTATAAAAATCTGATGAAGTCATGAAAAAATGAATTACAAATCATTATCTCATGAGCATAAACAGAAATCAAAACATTAGCACATCAAGTCCAGCAAAATATGATAAGGTTATACATTATGATTAATGGGATTTATCCCTTTGGTTCAAAAGCAAAATATGTAAAGGTTATACATTATAGTTAATGAGGTTTATCCCATGGATTCAAAAGTTAACAGTTTAAATAATAGTCATCTCAGTAGGTACAGAAAGAGAATTTTGCGTATTCTTTTTTTTTTTTAATTTATTCATGAGAGACATAGAGGCAGAGACACAGGCAAAGGGAGAAGCAGGCTCCATGCAGAAAGCTCAATGTCGGACTCGATCCTCGAATTCCGGGATCACCCCCTAGCCAAAGGCATCCCAGAGAATTTTGTGTATTCAACACTTAATTTCACTAAAAAAGCTCCATAAGAGCAACAGAAGGGAACTTTCTAAATTGGACAAAGCTCATCTGTGAAAACCGGCAGCTAACATTCTTAATACTAGAGAAATAGTGATAGGTCTGTACAATGGAATACCAATCAGCAATAAAAAGAAGTGGAGTATGAATACATGGAACAGCATGAGTATATTTTACACATTCTGCTTAGCAAAAGCAGCAGACAGGAGACTTACGTGTGTGATTAAGTTTATTTGAAACTCTGAAAGATATTTGTGACAATGAAAATCAAGGTGTGTATGAGTGTCCATTTGGGTTGACGGAAGTATTCTGCATCTTGATTGTTGTGGTTCCATAATGCATACATTTCTCAAAAATTACTGGAATATCCATATAAAAGTGGTTTATTTTATTGAACGTAAACATTCTAATAGACTAAAAATATATTACAAAAAATGTGGCTTAAGCTAATATTGAAAGTGGTTAGAATAGTTATTTGTTGGCATTACATTTAATAAAAGTTCCTTTTAATTCTCAAATGTTTCAGATGTGTGATTGGAGGCTTTTGATTCAATAATAATTTATTAACAATATTTAAACTACAATTATAGTTTATAAAATAGTAATTTAATAATTCATTAATCTAATTAATAATTTAAAATATTTGGTTCTAAGATCATCTAGAACTCAGTTCAAATGTTGGCTTTGTTGCTTAGTACCTCTATGGCTTTGGAAAACTTCTTAACATTTCTTTGCGCAGTTATTTTCACAATGAGGAATAGTAGTTCTTTTTTTTTTTTTTAATTTTTTATTTATTTATGATAGTCACAGAGAGAGAGAGAGGCAGAGACATAGGCAGAGGGAGAAGCAGGCTCCATGCACTGGGAGCCCGACGTGGGATTCAATCCCGGGTCTCCAGGATCACGCCCTGGGCCAAAGGCAGGCGCTAAACCGCTGCGCCACCCAGGGATCCCAGGAATAGTAGTTCTTAATGTTAAGCCTATGAGTGGTTATGTAAGTTAAATATAATTCATGTATAGTGCTTAGCAAGTGCCTGGTATAGATTAAACCCTGAATAAATGTAGCTACCATTTTTATTAATTGCCTTGTTATTTTTACTGTTAAACTTCAACAGATTTTGTTAGTTCAGTGAACTCATATCATGTGTTTTTCCCTAACCGTCAACCGTGATATACTTTGGAACTTTTTTTCTTAGATTTAAGGCCCTTTGGGAATCTGATAAGAGCTAATGCTGCTTTTACCCAGAAAAATAAAGTGAAAAAAATACCCATACAGTTTTCCATGGTTTGTTCATAAACTCGTTAAAGTCTAGAAATAAGATCCATTGCTACTAATAAGCAGATTATAGAAACAGCTTTCTTACTCATATAATATTAAATTTCTTTTAAAAGTTTTTTATGATTTAAATTTTTATTGCTTCAAATTTAGACATGTTATTTCATGTATGAGTTAAAATGATCTTAAACTTTTAGAAATAAAATAGACTTTAAAGAAAACATTTGCTGATATTACTGGTTGTTATATTTGGAAACTCCCCTACTTTGATCAGATTGAATCCTATTTTTAGTATATGTGCTGCCAAAGTGAGCACAATCAGACTGAATCCTGTAACTTTTAGAAATGGTTAATTTTCTCTCTAATGTTTTGATCTTACATTGTGTCATGTTTGTCCAAGAGCTGTGAATTTTGACATGCTTTTATCAAATGCATAATATGTGTGTTTAATATATATGTATAATATGACTGTATAATATGACTTCCTGGATTTCTTAATTAGTATCTTATTAATTAAATATATCTAAAATTGTTACCATTCTAAACAATATCCAAAAAAATCAGTTTAAGTGAATTTTACTTTTTTAGATATTTTAGTGCTCCCATCATTTAATTTTTTCTTTTTATTTTACCATTTTTAATTAGGAGGTATACATAAATACTCTGGAAGGGAATATCAGATCTTTGTGATTCTACATTCTTCAAAAACAAATTATTCTTTCAGAAACGGTTTTTACTGGGCCTACCTCACCTTTACCGTCTCCGGGGAATGGGAATGAAACTGCACCTGGATCAGTTACACAGCCAAAGAAAATTCGAGGAATTGGATTTGGAGATATTTTTAAAGAAGGCTCTGTGAAACTTAGAACAAGAACATCTGGTAGTGAAATAGAAGAGAAGAAAACAGAAAAGGTAGTAATAATGAACTTTACTTAGATTAACTGCACTCGCTAAGGATTTTTTTTTTTTAAGATTTTATTTATTTATGCATGAGAGACACACACAGAGAGAGAGAAGCAGAGACACAGGCAGAGGGAGAAGCAGGCCCCATGCAGGGAGCCTGACGTGGGACTCGATCCTGGGTCTCAGGATCACACCTTGGGCTGAAGGCAGCGCTAAACCGCTGAGCCACCCAGGCTACCCTCATTAAGGATTTTTTTTAACATGTAAAAGTCAGTTTACAACTCTGTTTTAATTCCTTTTTTGAGATTGCTAATAATTGGTTATGAATGAGAAGACTTAGAAACTGTTTGCAATTATATAGAGATTACTTTAATGTTTTACAAAATGAGAACATTTCCTGGTAAATTTAATGTGAACTCTTGTAATGGAAACTTTAGAGTTTTTGGTTATCATAGGTAAAAGTAGAAAAGGCAATTTTTTTTTGTTTTGCCTTTTAAAAGCTAAAATTACTTTTTTTTTTTTAATTTGAAGTAGGTCTAATGGGTCATTTTAAAATGGATTCACAAAAATAAATAAATAAACAAATAATAAACAAACAAATAAATAAATAAATAAATAAATAAATAAATAAATAAATGGATTCACAATGAAATACTAATTCCACTCTACTTAACTTTCCTCTGATTGTCAGCAGTGGTGAAATCTGCTAATCTCCCTCTCAAAATATATGGAAAAATTTATTTTTCATTAGCATTTCACTGGTGTTGTGAAATAAATCAAAATGAATGTACCATAAATTAAGACATGTAATAACAGATTTATTTTATTTTTTACCACTTGGTGAGATCCTTATTTATTTTTTCCTTCCAAATTAATAACAGATTTTTAAATAAATGCATTAAGTCTTTGTTTTGGAAGAAAATAGGTGCAGTTTCTAGAACATTAATTGCAAAGCTATTGTTTCTGAAATTCACACCTTAGAGATACAGACGAGTACCTACTTCAGTTAGTTTTTTCCATTGACTTTTTGGGTATTGTTTCATTTAGTTCTCAGTTGTATGTTTATATTTAACTCTTAGAAGAGTTTAAAGTATTTGGGTGTTTGCTTGCCTAATTCAGCTGTATTTAATTTATAAGATTGTTTTGGTTAGTGAAATACATTCTTAATTTTTCTTCTAAGGTGGTTAGTTTCAACATATTTTTTTCTTTCCCAGCTTGTTACATAGTTTTTCATGTAATAATGATTTGGATTCAGGAAAGAGAATTTGTACTTTCTACCTTACCTTTTCCTAGATCTGAGACTGTGTGACAATTAGATTATGGGGCTTAATTGATTCTTGGTTTTAAAGGTAAAGATTGGAATTCTTGTGGTTTTTGGAATGGTGCTGTATAGCAATATAACAGCCAGGAATGTTGGAGAGCCAGTGTTTGCATTATGATAGACACTAGATAATCTGGGGCTCTTTTCAAACTCTGAAGCTTATGGTTTATATAATAACTTTATTTCATTAATGATTACACTAGTATTCTTTCAAATGTCACTTAAAATGTTCACTACTCAAGAGTTATTAGAGGTGGTCTCAGGATCACCCTTATATGATGGCCTGGTGAGCGTTGCTTTGATCATTGATCTGGGAATGGACAAAGTAGAGAGCACATTTGCTATATTTGTAGGTAACATCAGGTTGGAAGAAATGATGGTTAGAATTGGGGGAGAAATTAAAGGGAGTATCTTAAAAGATAAGCAGAACACAGAGTGATAGGTAGTTGGTACATTTAGATTTTTAAATAATGACAGCTAAGGTCAAATGTAATGTTATTTCTGGGAAGAGAAGTCCAGGAAAACACTAGTATGAAGGACTCAGTTAATTACAATGTAAAATTTTCTACTATAGTTATAGGGGTTGTAACATTACCTAGGCTTTTCATTCAGATAGCAACAATGAAGAAATAATAAAGACTTTCTTTTCCTTCCCTAGGTCATCCTAAGGAAGTTTATTAGTACTGTTGTTTAAGAGCCACTTTCTGAAGTCAGACATTTTAGGTTCCAATCTGGGCTCCACTACTAAATTATTGTTACTGTTGGCAAGTTAACTTAACTGCTTATTCATCTATGAAAGAAGCGAGTAATAAAGCTTACTTTATTCAGATTGCTTTGAGGATTAGGTTATAATGTATGTAAATGTTTAGCTCAGAGATTGGTATTCAGTTTTCAGATGCTATTATTTTTCTTTATTTTAGAGGTTTAAAATTAAATCACATTATGGGTAGCAAAGAATGTGTATTATCCGTAAGATAGGGAGTTTTTAAAATGTGAAGTTCTGAGCTATCATTTAAGTAGCTTTTGTTATCTTTATCTTTTTCATTACAGAGTTTTCAGTTACATTACTAACCTTGCTACAGGTCATTAGAGAAAGCTGTCTAACTGCAAATGGAAATTTTATTTAACAATATTATCTTAATTCTCACCTAAAATATTTGATACCTTCCTTTTCTATTCCAGCCCTTAATTATACAGTCAGTAGGATCCAAAACACAGAGTCTGGATGCAACAAAAACAGACACGGAAAATAAAAGTAAAGGTAGGTTTTTGGATAAAATTTTCATACTGGGAATGAACCATGCTCAAATATGTTAGTTTTTTGAAGATGTTTGTAAAAACTACTATTTGATCAGAGTATTAGATCCTAGGATATGTAAGCACTACAGGGTCAAAGACTGTAGAGTGCTTTGTTCACCTGTGTATCCCCCTGCAGTTAGAACTGTGCCTAGAACATAGTAGACACCTGGTAACTATTTGAGTGCACAGATTAATGAAATTGTTACTTAATTCAAAGTTTATAGTGTTGACCAAAATTATTAATTTCATCTTTAATATTTCTGTATATTTTTTACACAAAGTGGATGCTTAATAAGTACTGTTTAAAGAATCAATTTATTTAAACTAAGTTATTTACATTCTTTATTTTAGCAAAGGAATATTGCAGAACATTATTTGCCTATGAAGGTACTAATGAAGATGAGCTTTCTTTTAAAGAGGGAGAGATAATTCACTTAATAAGTAAGGTAAGATATTTCTCAATTTTTCAGTGCATTGATTTATTTTATTCATTCTTAATACTCTTCCTACAATGTGTAAGCTATAGAGGAGCTGGAACTTTGTCTTGTTTCTGTGTCCTGAGAGCCTGGCACATTGTAAGTGCTCAGAAAGGCTTTTTTAAGCAAATTTTTATTGTCTGTCTTTATAATAATTGATATATAGGGGATTATTTTTATCATAATATGTGTTTTTTCTCTAACTCCTCCAGGTTTCTATTCTCACTTCCTGGTTCACCTTATTAAATTTTTTCCCCCATCTAATGTTTGTTGTTTATAATATAAAAAGAAAAAGAGGGATGCCTGGGTGGCTTAGCAGTTGAGTGTCTGTGTTTGGCTCAGGGCGTGATCCCGTGCTCCTGGGATCGAGTCCCACATCAGGCTCCCTGTATGGAGCCTGCTTCTCTCTCTGCCTCTGTCTCTGCCTGCCTCTTTCTCTGTCTCTCATGAATAAATAAAATCTTAAAAAAAAAGATATTTAGAAGAAAAATAATGAAACAATTTAAATTCCATCATATGTAAATGTTTATAAAACCATACTGTGGAAAGTAATACAGCTATTTCAAAGAATGAAGTAGTTTTATAACTTGGAATGGATTATGGCAAAAGAAAAAACCCAGGAGTATTTGGGTCTGGGCAGAATCCTGTAACTATTTGTAATAGGAGAAAACTATAAATATTTTGGTTGTGTTATAACCCATTTAGAATAATTTCTGAAAATTTTCCCCTTGTTTTAAATTGACTTTGTTATAAGTGGTTTAGTGTATGTAATTTTTAATATCCATACAGTTTTGGACTGATAATATCCAATTTCTCATGGAAGGGGGGGTATCTGGAAAGAATTGTAGAATATCTTGTTACATTTTAAAGCAAATGAATAATGTGATTATTTTTTGGTATATAAAGTGTTAAGAATGTCCAGTAAGATACAGTTTAGAAAGTCATGTTCTCTTTTCATCCTCCTCTCCTACTTTGCTTTTTCCGTTCTCTTCTCCTTGTAAACTGAATTTTAAAATTCACTTGACTTATTTTAAAAATGAAACCAATTTTATAAGTCCTGCTGGAAGTAATATGTGAGTAATGTTTGCTTTAAGGAGGACTTTATAATCTGTTTAGCCTTTTTTTCCCCCTTGTAAAACCAATGGAATTCAATATTTTCCTATTGTAAACTTTTTTCGTATTTAAAGATAACCCCTATTATTTTAATCATTCTTCATTTTGCACTATAGGAGACTGGAGAAGCTGGCTGGTGGAAGGGTGAACTTAATGGTAAAGAAGGAGTATTTCCAGATAATTTTGCTATTCAGATACATGAACTGGATAAAGACTTTCCAGTAAGCTTTTATTTTTCAAAAATGGTAATAGTTTAATGAACCTTTTGCTAATATTTCCTTAAAAACAGTTTTTTTTTGCATTGTTATTGAATAACTTTATGAGGGGATTTCCACTTTTTTTTATTGAGGTAGGATTGATTTGAACTGTAGTAAAACAAAATATTTCAGTTCTGTACTTTATTTCTGGTTTTCTTTCCCCACTGACGATTTTGAAAAGTAACCTTAGACTTAATTATTTTATTATAATTAAAAGAAAAAGTCTTCCATACTAGTTAGACAAATTAACATGTGCCTAGAAGAAATTATACTTTCAAAATCTTACTTTAAGCTACTGTTGATTTTACAATATTTCTCTGTCATGAATTTTTGGGAGGGTAAGAAGCAATCTGCTTTCTTACAGGATTTAAGTCCTATATCTCATTTCTGACAGTGAATAAAGTGATGCTGAATCATTCATCAGTGACTTTTTGCTTTTCTGCAACTTGATCCCTTTTTACCCCATAGAAGGATGGACCTCATTGAGGATTGATTGAATGATTGAAGTATAATTGACATACAGTATCCTATTGGTTTTAGGTGTTATAGATCATAGTGATTAGGTATTTTTATACATTACAAATGGTGGGCAGCCCGAGTGGCTCAGCGGTTTAGCGCTGCCTTCAGCCCAGGGCCTGATCCTGGAGACCTGGGATCGAGTCCCACGTCGGGCTCCCTGCATGGAGCCTGCTTCTCCCTATGCCCCGCCCCCCCCCCCCCCCCCCGTCATGAATAAATAAAATATTAAACGAAATAAAGAAAAATGGCAATATGGGGAGTAAGATGATGATCTGATGTATGTGGCTAGTTTGGAAACATCTTAGTGATTTCATGTTTTTTAAATATAGTCTTTTTCTAGAAGAATACGGATTTTGTGTTTTTTTTTTTTTAAGAGGGAGGGGAGGGAGAGAGAGATAATCTTTTTTTTAAGGTTTGTTTATTTCAGAGTTAGAGTAGAGGGGGCAGAGGGGTGGGAGAGGGAGAAAGAATCTGAAGCAGACTTCCCTCTGAATACAGAGCCCCACTCGTAGCTAGATCCCAGTTCCATGGGATCAGGACCTGAGTTGAAACCAAGAGTCTGACACTTAACTGACTGAACCACACAGGTTCCTCCAGGAGAGAGAATATTAAGAATTGGATGCTTAACTGGCTGAGCCACCCAGGTGCCCCGAGTGCTGATTTTGTTTTTAAATCTGTTGATATTCCACTGTTCCCGTAAGAATTGTTTTTTTAATGCTCCTTTATATATCTGTGATATCATTTGTAACTTCTCCTATTTCATTCCTTGTGTATTTATTTGGGTCCTCTTTTATTCTTGATGATTTTTAACTAGATTTATTGACTTTGCTTACTAGCCTTTCAGGAATCAGTTTTAGTTTCATTGATCTGGTCTGTTGTTTCTTTTTTATCTATTTTGTTTATATCTGTTCTGTTGTTTTTCTACTAACTTTGCATGGTGTTTTTTTTTTCTAGTTCCTTTAGGTGTAAATTTAGGTTGTTTTTTTGGGAATTTTCTTATTTCTTGAGGTGGGCTCTGTATTGCTACGAACTTGCTTGTTAGAATTGCTTTTTCTGTGTTCCTAGATTTGGAAAGTTATGTTTCAATTTTCATTTATCTCAACATTTTTTTTTGTTTTGTTTTCTCTTTGATTTCTTTGTTGACCCATTGATTGTTTAGTAGCATTGTTTAGTTTCCCCGTGTTTGTGTTTTTTTTTATAGTTTTCTTGCAATTAATTTCTAATTTTATACTGTTGGGGCTGGAGAAGATAACTGTAATGATTTCAATATTCTGGAATATTTTGAGACTTATTTCAGTAGGGCCTAACATCTGGAGACTGTTCATGTGCACTTGAAAAGAAAGTGTTCTCTGTAGTTTATGAGTGTTACAACCTATTTAGTCTGATGAGTATTGCTGCATAAGCTTTTTTTTTTTTTGTTTCCATTTGCATGAAATATCTTTTGCATCCCTTTACCTTCAGTCTGTGTGTCTTTAGATCTGAAGTCAGTCTTTGTAGGCAGCGTATAGATGGGTCTTGGTTTTCTTTTTATCCATTCATCCAGTGTCTTTTATTGGAACATTTAATTTACATTTAAAGTAATTGTTTATAGGTATGTACTTCTTGCCATTTTAATTGTTTTCTGTTTGTTTTTGTAGTTTTTCTCTGTTCATTTCTTTTCTTCCCTTCGTTTGTGGTTTGATAGTTTCCTTATATGTTATATTTGGACTTCTTTCTCTTTATTTTTTATGTTTCTTCTCTAGGCTTTTAGTTTGTGGTTATTTTGAGGTTCCTGTGTATTGACATATATATATATTATATATATCAGTCTATTTTAAGCCAATATTTGCTTTAGGTTAAATGTATTTATAGAAATAACCTTTTACCCTCCACCTGATCCATGTTTTAACGTTTTGATGTTTCACTTTACATCTTTTTATTTTGTGTGTCCCTTAAGTACTTACTATAGTTATAGTTAATTTTACTGTTTTTGTTTTTTAATTTTTATACTGCTTAAGTGACTGATTTACTGCCTTTACTATATATTTACTTTCATCCGTGAGATTTTTTCTTTCATATATTTGTTTTATTTGTAGTTATGGTCTTTTTTTTTTTTTTTTCCTGCTTAAGGAAGACTCTTTAAGATTTCTTGTAAGATTTTTAGTAGTGATGAACATCTTTAGTTTTTGCTTGTCTGGGAAACTCTATCTTTTCTTCAGTTGTGAATAATTTTGCCTTGTAAAGTATTCTTGATTGTGGGCTTTGTCTTTCAGGTCTTTAAATATATCCTGTCACTCTCTTCTTGAAACAGAAGTTTCTGCTGAAAAAATTAGCTGATATCTTATGGAGTTTCACTTATATGTGACTGTTTCTCTTTTGCTACCTTTAAGATTTTATCTTTAAGTTTTACCATTTTAATTATGATATATATTTGTGTGACTCTCTTTGGTTTCATCTTGTTTGGAATTCTCTTTTCTTCCTGGACATGGATGTCTTTCATTTACTAGATTAAGAACATTTGTAGCCATTATTTCTTCATATAGATTTTGTCTCTTTTTTTCTCCATATGAAATCCCTATAATTTGAATGTTAGTACACTTAATGGTATTTCTGAGGTCTCTTAACCTATGTCATTTTTTAAAATTCTTTATTCTTTTGCTATTCTGATTGGGTGATTTTCAGTATTCTTTCTGCATTGGAGTGATCCATTCTTCTTTATCCTCTCATCTCTTGTTGATGCCCTCTGATACCAGTTATTGAAATTTTCAGCTCTGTGACCGACCTTCCTTCCTTCACATGGAGCAGGGGTGTAGGAGGGACAGAGGGAAAGAATCTAAAGCAGGCTTACTGAAGGCTTGATCTCATGACCCTGAGATCGTGCCCTGAGCTTTGCTCAAAACTTGAATGCTTAACTGAGTCATCCAGGCACCCCTTTTTGATACTTTCTTATATGTCCTACCTGTTTAAGTTTGTTTTTTGTTTTTTGTTTTTGTTTTTGTTTTGTTTTGTTTTCTGTATTCCTTCATTCTCCCTAGTTCGGTGAGCGTATTCATGACCATTAGTTTGAACTGTTTATCAAGTAAACTACTTATCTGTCTTAGGTTTTTTTTTTCTGAGGTTTTATCTTGTTCTCTTGTTTTGAACATCTGTCTCCTTATATTGTTTGTCTTTGTGTTTGTATTTATATATTTGGTGGAATAGCTACCTCTTGGTCTTGAAAGAATGGTCTTACGTAGGGATGTCCCCTTTGTTGACTGTGTGTATCAGGAGGATTTGGCTGGGCAGCTCGATCTGGAGTAAACATGGGCTGGGGGTGCTTTGGGGCTTGCTATATACCAGGGCACTTTGGCAGGATGGCTGGGGCTAGAGTTAGCCTGGGCTCCTTGGTGGATGACTTGAGCAGCTGTAGGCATTAGAGGGATTCCAGTATACTCTGTGCCAGGGCAATGCTGGTGGGAGAGCTTGAACTGCTCTTTGCAGGTCTGAGCTAGAGCTTCCAAGGCTACCTTACTGTGATGGCTAGAGCTGGGAACCGCCTTGGTGGGCATCTGAAATTGTTTTGGGCTTAGGGCCCCAGACTTGCTGGGCAGTCTTAGCAAGCCAGCTAAGGGGTGCCTAGATTCTTCTCATCAGTACTGTCAAGTGTGGGTATGGGGAACTTGCAGGCATCTTTGACCTTGGTAAGAGTTCGAACAGTTCCTTCATTTGGCAGACTCTCTAGAGTTAGTAAATGGATTTTCTCCACTTATAGTCTAGTAGCCGTTTAAATTACTGTTTTGTTTCTGTGCCCCAGGGCAGGTGAGTCTGCTTCAGACCCTCAGTGATATCCCTCCCTACTGCAGATTCTTGCATTTGGGACGTGGTTTGTGTTGTTACCTTGTCTGCTACTGTTCTCTGTGTGGTCCCTCTGTTGTTTATTGTCCAGAAGCTATTCAGTCCACCCTCACTTTTTCATGAGGAAAGGCTCTATATGTAGGTGTAGATTTATTGTGTCCATGGGAGAAGTTCAGTTCAGTCTTCCTATGTCTTCATCTTGGACTGCATCCTCTTTGCAACTTTTGTAATTGAATCAGAGAGCAGACTCCCAGAGCAAGACAGTCTACCATATTTTGTTTAAGCCAATGTAGAAATTTCTAACCTTCGCGTAAGTAAATTATTAGAGGTTACTCTATGGGTTAATGCTGTCTGAGGCCTTTCTTTAGCTAGATTTCATTTAGTATTTATTCAGCCTTCAGAGTGCTTTATTTTTGTACACAAAGAACAAATTATTTTGGGGGATTTTATTCAGTGTTTATAAAGCATTGACTATCAGTTATTATTTTTTTTTTTTAAATTTTATTTATTTATGATAGTCACAGAGAGAGAGAGAGGCAGAGACACAGGCAGAGGGAGAAGCAGGCTCCATGCACCCGGAGCCAGATGTGGGATTCGATCCCGGGTCTCCAGGATCGCGCCCTGGGCCAAAGGCAGGCGCCAAACCACTGCGCCACCCAGGGATCCCTATCAGTTATTTTTAATTTGCACATTCACATGCTTAGAATTGTCTCAAGTTTTTTAAATCATTAAATAAGTTTTAAAAATGAATGAATGCTGGGATGCCTGAGTGGTTTAGTCAGTTAAGTGTCTGACTTTTGGTTTCAGCTCAGGTGATGATCTCAGGATTGTAAGATCCAGCCCTGTGTGGGGCTCCATGTGGAGCTGTGGAGTCTAAGATTCTCTCTCTCCCTCTACCCTACTTCAACCCTACTCTTTCTTAAAAAAAAATAAAAATAAAAAAAATGCTTAAAACCCAAGAAATTTGAATGAATTGAGGAAAAACAGACCTTTTCATTTTTTTAAAGATTTTATTTATTTGTGTGCCCATGCAAATGGGGGAGGGAGAGGGATAAGCAGACCACCCTGAGTACGGAGCCCTCAGTTTCACGACCCTGATATCCTGATGCACGTGTACTGCAGACCTTTTCTTTAAATCTTCTCTTTGAGAGTTCCAAAGAATTGAGTTTATAAGCTGGATATATTTATTAGGTACTCTTTTTCTTTAAATCAGTCTTGCTCTCTTCCTTTCCCTGCCACCTCTCCTTGCCTCCAGTACTCAGTTGTTAAAGAGAGGTAAAATTGTGCCTAGGAATCTTAAAGTAAGGGAGGCAGTAGTGAATATTTTTGATCATCATTAAGATATTTTGGGGTTTATCAAACTCACTCAAATGAGCTTTGACATATTTGAATTTTGATCAAGAAGGCATTTGTTCTAATAGAGTATTTTTTTGTCAGTGGCTTTTGGTTGTTAAGACTTTACTGTTTTATAATTTTTGGTAGGGATGAGATGAGGACAACTATTCCTACAATTTAGATTGTTAATGATCAGAATTCATGTTAAGTATAAATATGTAACATGTAAGTGTTCAATGTATCTTCACCATTGTTATTTTAATAGAAACCAAAGAAACCACCACCTCCTGCTAAAGGTCCAGGTATGTAAGAAACACATTATTCAGTTTGCTGTTTTTCATATTTTTAAGTTATAAAATGGTGAAATTGGTTTTAAGTATAAACTACTCATTAATATTAGCAAAAATCATATATGGTTAACATGTATCAATTTCAGAAATAAATGGGGCAGCCTGGGTGGCTCAGTGGTTTAGCACCACCTTGGGCCCAGGTTGTGATCCTGGAGACCCGGATCGAGTCCCATGTCGGGCTCCCTGTAGGGAGCCTGCTTCTCTCCCTCTGTCTCTCTTGCTGTGTCTCTCATGAATAAATAAATAAAATGTTTAAAAAAAAATTTCAGAAATAAATGAAAATGATGTGTTCATATGTATTAATGTTAGTATTTTTAAAGTATAAACTATAAAAGGATCTTAAAAACAATTTGGATGCTTTAGTTAAAACTTGTCATTTCTAATTAAGAAAATCGACAAAGTTTAAATGTATTTAGATAGAATACTTAATATACTCACCTAGCCAATTAATTATTCTGCCTTTTTACATTAAATCCATATATTAGGGATGCCTGGGTGGCTCAGTGGTGAGCACCTCCCTTCAGATCAAGGGCATGATCCTGGAGTCCTGGGATAGAGTCCCACATCGGGCTCCCTGCTTGGAGCCTGCTTCGCTCTCTGCCTATGTCTCTGCCTCTCTTTCTGTGTGTGTCTCTCATGAGTAAATAAATAAAATCTAAAAATATATATATATATATATATAAAGAAATCCAGATATTAATGTCTCATTTAAATACTAATTTGTATTTTTCAGAGAGTGTGCTAAGGGTTATAAGCAAACTAGAAGAGTATTTTTTTAAGCAGTTGCATTTATTATGGTATTATTATTATTTTTTTATGGTATTCTTAGAAGAGTTTTCCAGAGTTAGTTTTATAATCTGGATCTTTGTCTCTCTGTAAATTTTAGCCCCTAATTTCTGATTTTTACAAATGAAATACAATTATTTTTCTTGAAAGATTTGTTTTAAAATAATACAAATCCTTCCCTGCTCCCAGGCTTTCAGCTTTGTATTTGCTGACCTAATCCCAGAATGAATAAAGCATAAGTTAAAAGTCATTTTTATAGAAGTTAGCATTGAAGGCTTTTTAGTAACTAGTCATTTGGGGGCTTTTAAAATTTAACTAAAGTTAAATAAAATAAAAAATTGAATTCCACCATCATAGTAGTAACATTTCAAGTCTTCATACTCAATATTAGATAGCACAAAAATAGAGTATTTCCATCATTGTGGAAAGTTCTACTGGAGAGTGGTGTTGTACAGGATATGAACACCTTCATTTGACAGAGAAGGAACTGAGACCACAAAGTAATAGCGTGGTAGGTGTAGGATTAGATATTTAGCCTACTGATTTTGGTACATTGTTCCTCTGTTAAGCCATCTTTTCCTCTGATGTTTTTTTTATTTTTATTTATTTTTATTTTTAAAATATTTTATTTATTTATTCATGAGAGACACACAGAGAGAGAGAGAAAGAGAAAGAGGTAGAGACACAGGCAGAGGGAGAAGCAGGCTCCACGCAGGGAGCCTCATGTGGAACTCGATCCCAGGTCTCCAGGATCAGGCCCTGGCCTGAAGGTGGCGCTAAACTGCTGAGCCACCTGGGCTGCCCACTCTGATGTTATCTTTAAACTAACATTTACTGGGGGCAGCCCAGGTGGCTCAGCGGTTTAGCGCTTGCCTTTGGTCCATGGTGTGATCCTGGAGACCTGGGATCGAGTCCCACATTGGGCTCCCTGCATGGAGCCTGCTTCTCCCTCTCTGCCTGTGTCTCTGCCTCTCTCTCTGTGTCTCTCGTGAATAAATAAATAAAATCTTTAAAATAAATAAATAAATAACCTTTACTGTTTTAATAGAATTATCTTTGTGCTTTGAAACTATTATTTTTAAATACTAACTTTGTTTTTTTCCCTAGCTCCAAAACCTGAGCTAATAGCTACAGAGAAGAAGTATTTTCCTATAAAGCCAGAAGAAAAAGGTGAGACTAATTCTTCCACTTTCAGAAAAATAATTCTTTCTTTTGTTGTCATTGTAAACAATGAACTTTCTCCACACTGAATGATTTTTAACAGCCATTTGGTATTAAGCAATATTTGGAGTTTTCTGGGGAGGAATTAGTTTGTCAAGGTTGATAGGAAATTGAGATTTTTCTCAAACTGTTATTGATTTATATTCATTAAAAAGTTCTGTCATTACTTCAGCAGGAATGTAGTGTTTCATTATAGCTGTTTCAAATAATGTAGAAGAAAACTAAGTATTGAATACTTATACTTAATTTTTTTGGAGTCCCAATTAAATTAAAATTTTTTTTTGGGTGAGTTCTAACCTCAAAAACATGGACATGATTTGTTAGGTGTTATCTAATTTTCACTGCCTGTATTTGTCATATAAACTTGGAAAGTTATTCCAAGGTACACATGTATTTTGTTAAAAACATCATTTTGTTTTGTTATTAACTTGGAGAAAATAAGTACTTCTCTTCATGCAGAAGGATCTGAAGTGAGTTCTGTCTAGTATATTAGGTTATATATAGAGTTGATCCTTGAGCAGCATGGATTTGAACTGCAGAGGTCCACTTGTACATGAATTTTTCCCCCTAAGTATGATACAGCACTGTAAATGTATTTTTCTTATGATTTTATTAATGACCTTTTATTTAAAAAAAATAACCTTTTCTTTAGCTTACTGTATTAGAGGATATAATACACATAATATACAATACATGTGTTAATTCACTATGTTATTGGTAAAGCCTTCTAGCCAACAGTACGCTTTCAGTTAAGTTTTTGGGGAGTCAGAAGTTATATTCAAATTTTCAACTGTGTGGGAGATTGGTGCCCCTAACTCCCTGTGTTTTTCAAGGGTCAGCTGTACAAACAATAACTTGAACATGGTCCTAGAGTGCTTCTGTTTCTACTGCCAGTATTGTTTCTGCCTATCCTTGTGTGTGGTCTACAGTGTTCCCTTATTTTCTTAACTGATTTCTCTCACTTTAGTCCTTTGTCTGCCTTATATTTCATATTGTTGCCAGGTTCATTTTTTTTAATAAACTATTTTTTTAGAACAGTTTTAGATTGACAACAAAATCGAGCAGAAAGTATAGACAGTTGCTGTATACTACTTGCCCCACACATGTACTGTGTCCCCCACTATCAACATCCTGAACCAGAACGGACCTCCACTGACATATCATCACCCAGAGTCCATAGTTTATATTAAGGTTCATTTTTGGTATTGTACATTTTATGAGTTTGGACCAATGAATAATTTGACCAATGTGTAATGTACTATCTTACAAAATATGTCTTACTGCTGTTAAGAATTTTCTTTGCACTGTCATTTCATTCTTCCCTTCCCTCAGCCCCTGGCAACCATTGATCTTTTATTATCTCCCTAGTGTTGCCTTTCTCAGAATGTCGTATGGTTGGAATCATACAGTATATAGCTTATGCGCTTTGTAGTATGTATTTAAACTTGCTCCATGTCTTCATGACTTAATAGCTGATTTCTCTTTAGTGCTGAGTAATAGTCCATTGACTATAGTGCAGTTTATCCAGATTCACCTTTTGAAGGACATCCTGGTTGTTTCCAAACTTTGTTAGGTATGAATAAAGCTCCTTACTAGAAATAAACATCCTTGCCCAGGTATTTTGGTGTACATATATATTTAGTTCACCTGGGTAATTAACCAAGGAGTCTGATTGCTGGGATTAAGAGGATATTGTGTAAGAAACTTTCAAATTGTATTCCACACTGTGCCATTTTGCATTCTCATCAACAGTGAATGAGAACTCCTGTGTTCCTTATCCTGACCAGCTTTTGGTGTTGTTGGGAACTGAACCCCAAGTTACAACTTTGTATCATCTTTTTCTTCCATTTACTAAATAGAGTAATCATACTCTTTTCCCTATGTCATGTATGTTCATAACTTTATCTCTCTCTCAATATCTGTGCCCAGCATAGGTTATATTCTTTTTTCTGTACATTTGAGAACTTTTTGTTTTACAAAAACCATTTGTGCTTCAAAATATTTCTTAACCTCAGATGTAATATGGTTATTGTTAGGTCCGAATCTTGGATCAGTTTATTTGTATCTTTTGTACTTGAAAGACATTCTATAAAGATATGTGGAACCAAATGTAGGAACTCTTACAGTGGCTTTAATACGTACATTATGATACTCCTTTATAGTCTCTACCATCAAGAAGGTAGGAGTTTTGTGAAAATTTAGTAGTAACTTCCCATATTCCCTGAAATCAGTCAGGTGATCTTATAAACAAGATAAACGGTGATGATGCATTTTTATTTCATTTATCTGCTCAAAATTCTGGCCGAGGTAATAAGGACTGAATTTGCCTTCCTGAGTTAATACAACTAGAAAACTGAACAAAATACATGAAATAGTGGTTTCAGATATTGGATAACAGCATAGGACTGTTCTCAATGAAGGAGCTTCTCACTGAACCAGAAAGGCAAGCCCTAAAATTACCCTAGCTTATTGTCTAGAAGCAGTTTACTATCAGCAGAAAGGAGGAAGTCCCAACAGAGCCCAGTTTTCATGCAGAATTGAGGAAACAGGAGATAGGAGTTTGGGGAGTCCAAGGTGGCTGTGCCAGAATGGAGGGAATTCTGCAGAGAGCACTCTGAGGTCTCTAGGGTTTACCATGAGGCTTTGGCTGAGTGCTGTCAGTTACACATGTAAGAAAGGAAACTTCCATAGCTAGAGAAATAACTGCTGGAAAGCATTTGGTGAAGCAACTTCTGGAACTCAAGAATAGTTCATGTTCCCACAAGCCACAGTGGAAAGACTTCATAAGGCATAGGTAGAACCTATAAAATATTATATTACCTTAGGCTAAAGGCTTCTTTGCAGGTACTTTGGAAGCAGATTGAACTAATCCCAGAACAGAACTCAGTACAGTTTGAAAGAGTATGACAAAATCTAGCAGCTAAGCATGTAAAATACACAGTTCATTATCTGATTAAAAAAATTACCAGACATGGAGAAAAGCCAGGATAATAGCAGCCTGTAACTAGAAGAAGAATTAGTCAATTTAAACAGACCCAGAAATGACAAGAGATTATGGAAATAGCAGTAAAGACATTAAAATAGCTATTATAATTATATCTGATGTGTTGAAGACAGTAGAAGAAAACACAAGCATGATGGTGAGAGAAATGGAAAATATAAAAAGACCCAAATAGAACTTATGCAGATGAGTTAATACAGTATTGGAAATGAAAAATATTACGTGGAATTACCAGCTTATTGGACACTGTAGAATGAAACATTAGTGAACTGGAAGACACAGCAATAGAAACTATCTGAAACATACTAGAGGGGCAACTGGCTGGTTTAGTCAGTAGAACATGCAACTCTTGATCTCAGAGTCCTGAGTTCAAGCCCTGTGATGGGTGTGGAATCTACTTTAAAAAATACTAGGAAAAAAAAAATGAGTAGAACTTATTAACTTGTGACAATAGCAAGTCTTTTTTTTTTTTTTTTCTAAGTAGGCTCCACACTCAGCATGGAGCCTCAGGGCTTGACCTCATGACCCTGAGATCAAGACCTGAACTGAGGTAGGTCAAGAGTCAGGCACTTAATCAATTGAGCCACCTACATGCCTTGTTGAGTAGTTTCATATATGTGTAATTGGAGTCCCTGAATCAGTGGAGAGGGAATGAGGCAGAAAAAAATATTTGAGGAAATAATAGTTGAAAAATCTTCAGACTTGTTGGAAACTGTAAGCCCACAAATCCAAGAAGCTCATTGAACTCAAAGCAGAAGAAACATTAAAGATGTTTCCATCTAAGGGAACATCAAAATGAGTTCAGTGAAAAGCTATGATAAAAAGAAAAGCATAAAGTCTAAAAGAAAATAATTCTCTACCTAGCAAAAATACCTTTCAGGAAATGCAGGCAAAATACTCATTGCCAGCAGATCTGTATATTCTATACAGAAAATGTTAGAAGTACTTTTGGGCACAAGGGAAAATAATGTTATATGGGCATTTAGATAAATAGAAAGTATTAAAGAATACCAGAAATGGTAAATGTATAAGTAAATACAAAAGACATTTTTTTTAAAAAAAATTTAAATCTTGTCAATAACATCAAAACTCTTCACTGGAAAGATTTAAAGCTTTTATAATAATTGTTGGTTTCTTTTTTTTTTTTTTTTTTTTACAGTTTTTTATTTATTTATTTATGATAGTCACACAGAATGAGAGAGAGGCAGAGACATAGGCAGAGGGAGAAGCAGGCTCCATGTACCGGGAGCCTGACGTGGGATTCGATCCTGGGTCTCCAGGATCGCGCCCTGGGCCAAAGGCAGGCGCGAAACCGCTGCGCCACCCAGGGATCCCTAATTGTTGGTTTCAATGTGTGCAGATATAAGAATTTTTTAATCAGTGATATAGGATAAATATAAAATGAGGGAAACAATTCTTAATATTTTCAAAATGTTCTCAATAATCTGGCATGCCTAAATCTGGTTCAAAGAATAGAAGCAACATTAGTGCTTTGCCTAAGTAAGCTTTGGACATGTGGATTGGGAGAGAGAACTAGTAGCAATCTGAGTGTTAAATATTGGTATAAAGTCTTTCTTTTTAAATAAAATTAAACATAAAGTTCTACCCTTGTTCTACCATTAACAGAGGGAACTTGTTCAAACTATGGCAAGGGCCAATTTTAGGAGCCTTAAGCCTTCTGAGAGGAAATATAGTATATTCCACCAGTATGCATGTTCATGACTTTTATCTCTGTTAAAATCTTAATTCTACAGAAGATATACTTTGAAAAGCTCTGCTGTGTTAGGGAGGTCTCAGGAAAAGAGGAGCTACTAGAAAACTTGAACCTGATTACCCAACTATCTTTGACTTTTAAGTGACTCCTCCTTGTCTTATCGGATACGTTTCAAATCTTAAGAATGGAGTTTAAATCTTGTCTGTTTACTCCCTGCCTCAGGCCATCATGTAGATTTTCTCAAACCTGCTTAGCAATTTCCTGCCCCCTATTTTTTCAGAGGTACCTGAATGCTGGCCGTTTTGTACTTCATTAGAAGAATAATATCAACACTTGGGAGCACAAGCTTTTCACCTGCTTTTTGGAAAAAGTCTTGGACATACTTTTCAGTAACCCACTTCTTTCTCAGTGACTTGTTTTCTTGGTATGAAATATGTACGAAAGGAAGGGAGCAACTGATGTTTTGGAATGCCGTATAGAAAAGCATACGAATGTGTAGGAGAGAATGGAATGAAAGTTCTATTAGGCTTATAAGTCATTTAAGTGGGTACCTTTATGTAGATGTTCTCTCTCATGGTCCCAATCTTAGCCATAGGAAGGGTGTAATGAGCTGCTAATGCCCAACCTGGCTTAACACTTTTACTGGTAGAGGCAGTGAATCTGTATTTGCTTGCTTGGGGAACATTGTTTTTTTTCCAGAGTTCCTGTATCTGCAGGTGTAAAAGACAGAATTTATCTTATTTTTCAGTTGATTCATAAGCAGAACATAACCAGATGGTACACACTTCCAGACAGGAACTAAAACCCAATATATTAATAATGGTAATTGTTTCCTAATTAACAGAATGGGAAGGGAGAGTTGTGCTGTTAGTTGTTTCTTTTGAGGTTTTCTTGTCTCTGTATTTGGCATTAAAGGGGACAAGTTATTGTTGCTAGGAAAACATAGTTACATGCTAGGAATTCACTGCTAATACATGGGACTACAGATTTTGAGGATCTAGTTGCTTGATTTTTGGGACTTTCAACCCCAGTAAATTGAATTGTGAATCTTACCCTGTCTTCTTAATAAAGTCATACTTAACTGACTGTAAGATTTTGTCTCTTGCAGAAGGTTGTACGATTGCTGCTGGTTCCCATACAGAGGTCCAATAACATCATTAATTCATTTGCTCAATTACTGTTTTTTTTTTTTTCCACATTTTTGAGAGAGATTTTTGCCTTACATTGAAGTCTAAGCTGGCAAAGTAGGTTTTGGTACATAATTCAACATATTACCTGAAATGGAAGTTTTGAGGTGTCTTTACATCTTTGCTCAGGAGGGCTCTCTTCTTCCTATGAGCCAGTAAAAGGAATGCAGAGTAAAAATACAATGCAATTAAAATGTAATCAAAAGGTATAGATTTTCCAACTGATATGCTAGTTATGAATGTTCTGTATTTTTCATATTATAGAGTGATTTGGGAATCAGTATTCAAAATACACTTTTAAATTATTATGTGCTCTAGAATTTTGGTATAGTACAGTTGAGTATGAAGTTAAAATCAAGACCTGTGTGTTTAAGGCTCATTTAACAGCAGTTATTACTGGAGGTACTGAACTCAAATGCCTTTTTATCTGTAATACCATCTGTAGTACATAGACTCTTGAGTTGATACCTGTGGCAGGACTCTATTGTATTATATATTTAGTATGCTTACCAAAAAGAAAACAATATTTATCTCTAATGCTCTACAAAGAATCATTCCAGTTTGAACCTAAAAATAATCTTGACTTCTCTTAAGAGGTCAAGTAGCAAGTATTCTTTACTTGTTGTACTTAACCCACACATGAAACTGATTTTTAATCAACTGTTAAACATATAAAAAGAGTATGTATATGTGAGGTAGCTGGCTTCTGCCAATCACTAGGAGATTAATTTTTTTTCTGTTTCAAGTGGTACTCTGATGATTGCTAGTTGAGTAGTTAAAATGCACGATAATGAGATTGTAACTATTCAGAGACTTAAAAATGAGCATAATGAGTTGACTGGAAAAAAGAAGGTGATTCCAGGCCACAGAAATAGAATATGAAAAGAATGAGAGAAAGCATTTCATATTCAGGCTATAGGTAACCAGGAATTGTGAAAAACTAAGCTAGAAGGGTAGCTTGGTATAGTTGTTTTCGGTCTTGGTGGTATGTTAGAATTACCTGGGTCTTTTTTAAAAATATGCTGTGCCAAGGATCCTCTTTGAGAAGTGCTAATAGGGTAGAACTTAGGTAGTAGTTTTTTTAAAGCTCTCCATGGGATTCTAATTTGAAGACAAAATTAAGAATCACTTGTGTGATTCATAAAATACCTTTCAATGCTATTGCAAGGAGTTATTTTTAACAATTTGTTTATATCTTACTCTGCTCCAAAAAGAAAGTAGTGATGATAAGGGTTTAGAATTTATATTGTAGAAATAAAGCATATATGTATGTGTTTCATACAAATGTGTCAGTAATATATGATGCATGGGATATGAACTTATTACTATGTTTGAATACTTCTTGTTGCATTTGGGAAAAAATTCTAGCTTATTTAGTATAGTCTTAAGAGTTTCCTGACCACATTTCCTTAGCTTAGCCTATCAGGTTTTGAGGGATCTTGGCCCCCTGTTGAGTTTTTCTAATATATTCCATACTTGTTTTTACTTAAGTTGACTGCGTGTAGTTGGACCCCCCGGTGTATAATGTCCATAGAATGTGAGGGTTTTTTTTTCCTCCCAGTTACATGGTATGGTACCCTTTTCTTGGAATCCTATCTTTGTCTTACTCTCCCCTCAGAATCTTTTTACATATGATTCCTTCTCATTTTTCAGATTCTAGCTTAAAATGTCCAGCTTGATTTCACCTCCTTGATATTAGTCTTTTCTTTATTACTCTAAAAGTAGATATTTCTCAATGTTGTCACATATTAATTTAGATATTTTGTGTATATTTTCTTTTTCCCACATTTGACTAAACCCGATGGGGTCAAAGGTATAGGGTCTGTGTTGTGTGTATGTGTGTGAATTTTATTTGACTTTGATTCTCTAGTTTCTTGCAAAGTAAGTATATAATGCATAAGGGATATGCAATACAATAATTACTGTGTAATTGGAAGACTTTTAAAAACTGGTGTGACATATTCAGGTATGTTTTTCTGAAACTATTTTATTGCTATTTGAATAGATTTGGTGGTGGTATGAATAAAAAGGAAATTGGAATGTTTAAAGAGTAAAGAATAGAAAATCCTGACTCAAACTGAAACAGTAGGAAAACAGTCTCATATAATTGGAAATCTAGAGATAGGAGTCATATGACCGCCCCCATTGAATAATTTCATTATGGACCTGGATTATATCTCTATTTGCCATCGTTAGTGTCTACTTTGTCTTCAGATTGGTTTCCCTTGAGGTCACAAGAATGCTGACCTTGACAGGGCAACTTACTATCTTTATCTTGTCCGTTTGATAGGAAAGAGAGGAAAACCTTTCCATAACCATGGAATTGTAAGTCCTTTTCAGTGTCTTGGACCAATTGTGGGTACAGGTTCAATTCCAGACCAATAAGTCTTATAAAAAGAATATTGTGCACTTAATACCTTGCTGTAGTGATGTGAAGGTAGGTTAGGTTTGAGTGAGTCAACTACGTTATCTGCTAAAGATGTTGACATATATTGAGCCTCTACCATAAGGAAGGTGGTTTAGGTTTTATATTAGTATATCTTGTTAACTAATTAAATCCCAACGATTGTGAGGATGGGGAAATGAGGTATGAATTATAAATACAGTTTCTGATGGAAAATACATATGAGTTCATCTTTTGACATAGAATTTGATATGAATATAGGAAATACGGGATGTGAATCTTTGTTGAGAGTTTGTATTAAGCATTTATTTATGAGTTGTGCTATCTTGGAACTTAGCTGTTAAATATATGGATATGGTAAGATTGTTCCAGAAAGTTGCGTAAATGAGAATAGGGAGAGAGTTTAGCACGGAATCATAGAATATGTACATTTATGAAGTCATTAGAACTGAAACTCTTGAAGAAGGTTGACGAGTGACCATGCAGGCAGGCAGAGAATGATCTGAGTGAGAACATCTGGAAGGGTAGTGCGAAATATATACATATATTACTAGATACAGGAGAGCTGTGAAGAGTATGAGAAATTACAGAGTCATGATCTAGAACGGGAGGGGAGCCCAGTAAAATAAGTCTGGCATTTAGGCCTGTGTTTCCTTTTAAGGCATTTGCCAATTCTGAAATTGGTAGCTGAGACTATGAAAAGAACCTTCAAAATATTTTGGGTTTCAAGGAGACAAAAATTAGAGTTCAGGGCTCAGAAAAAAGGAGATACCTTAGTGAACTCCTGGTCTTTGAGTTGGGTTCCAAAAAAGACTTCCTTTAATAGGAAGTATACTAGTGGAAGTAGGACTAGTTCTCAGAAGCACTAAAGCCCAATTCCTAATTGCCTCAATCTGATTGGAAGAAGGTGATCTAGGATTTTACTGCACTTTAGCTTGGCGACTTGAAGCAGAGTAAACCTTTATTGCCTGGAGAAGAGGACATCATTATCTTTGTATGTTTTCACATAAATGTCTGATGTCTTGTACTCATAGAGAAATGACCAGATGTACTTGGAGATATGATGCATGACTAGAAACCAATAACAGAAAATAGAACCTGGTCCACAGATGTTTTAGATGCGGGAAATACCAGATGCGGGAAATACCAGCCACAAGCTATAAAGTATCTATATGCTTAATATACATTCAAAATAATAAAAGATTTAATTGATAATTATTATAACTAGAAACCATATAAATGTAAATATAATGTGAATATAAGTGTAAACGAATTTGTACAAGTATAAAATACACAGTTGACCTTGAACAATGCAGAGATTGGGATGCTGAACCATCTCATAGTCTGATATTCCTATATAAATTTTTAAAAATATTTTTAATTTATTTGAGAGAATGCATGTGAGTCAAGAGAGGAACAGAAAGAGAGGGACAGGCTTGACTCTGTGTTGAGTGTGGAGCCCTGGGACTTGATCCCTCAAACCCTGAGATCATGGTCTGAGCTGAAATCAAGAGTCTGATGCTTAACTACTGAGCCATCCAGGCGCCCCTCCAACATAACTTTCGACTCACCAAAAACTTAACTAATAGCCTGCTGTTCACCAGAAGTCTTACTGATAACATAAATAGTTGACTAACACATATTTTGCATGTTATATGTATTATGTACTGTATTCTTAAAGTAAGCTAGAGAAAAAATATTAAGAAAATGAGAATGTTAAGGAAGAGGAAATAATACATTTAATTTACAGTACTGTATTTAAAAAATCTGCTTATAGATAGGCCTGCAGAGTTCAAACATGTTGTTCAAGGTCAACATATATGATCTATATGTGTAGGTATATGTTAATGTGTATTTTCAAAAGAAAATTTCTAAATCTTAAAATGGAAAAAAAAAGATCTTAAGAGACATTGGATACAGTGGGAAGGTTTAATGTACATGTAATTAAAGATCCAGATTGGGAGGACCAGAATAGGGACTAGAAACCTTAATTGAAGAAAAAATGGTTTCTAGTCTTCCGAAACTGATGGAAAGCAAAAAGCCATAGAATCAAGAAATAATATGGAGCCCAGCCTGGATATATGCAAAGAAAACTACTCCATACACTCATTATAGTCATGCTACTATAAATGAAAAATAAGATAATACTGAAAGCAGCCAGAGAATAAGACACATTAACAGTTGCTTCTCAGTGGAAAAAAAAATTGAAGCCAGAAGACAATGGAATGATGTTACCGAAGTGTTGAAGGAAATAACTGCTGACCTGGAAATATAATGCCAGTGAAAATATCTTCAGGAAAAAAAAAGATGAAATAAAGACAATGTTAGGCCAGTCAAATCTGAGAGAATTTATCACTTATATGCTAGGACTCTAGGCAGTTTTAAAGAGTGGTGTTATTCAGGCAGAATGGAAATGATTCCAAATGTCAACTTGGAGATACAGAAAGCAAGAGCAACAGAAGAGCTTAGATAGATAGGTAAATCTAAATACTGACTGTATGAAACATTAAAAATATCTTCTGGGTTTATAGAAATAAAAATACAAGACAGCAAGGTGTAAAGGTAGTAAAAGCTTTAGAGCAGTAGAGAAATTTATGTGACTTAAAGGATATGTGCTGTAATCTAGGCAATTACAAAAAAATGTATAGAATAATGTATAAGGTAATAGTAAGGAGAATATGGAGTAACAAAAATATGAAAAGGCGAGAAAGGAGAAAGATGAAATGAACCGAGCAAGAAAAAAGTAACAAATACTAAGTGATTACAGAAAATATAAATAGACTACACATTCCATTTAAAAGAAAAATTGTTAGACTCAAAAAAAAAATCCAACTGTTGTCTGCTAACAAGAGACATACCTTGATAAGAATTCAGGAAGGATTCAATTAAAAGGGTGGATAAAAATATGCCAGGCAAATGGCAATCAAAAGAGAACTGGCGGGGATCCCTGGGTGGCGCAGCGGTTTGGCGCCTGCCTTTGGCCCGGGGTGCGATCCTGGAGACCCGGGATTGAATCCCACATCGGGCTCCCGGTGCATGGAGCCTGCTTCTCCCTCTGCCTGTGTCTCTGCCTCTCTCTCTCTCTCTCTGTGACTATCATAAGTAAATAAAAAAAAAAAATTAAAAAAAAAAGAGAACTGGCCTAAACTATTGATAGCTGACAAAGTAGACAGAATAGCAAGAAGCAGTAAGAGGGACATTTAATTAAGGCCATGTGATTTATAAAATAAAGTTGCTTTTGCAGTAAAGATGAAGTAAATGCTTTGATATTCATCTAAGAACTAAATCTTAATCTCTACCTCACATGTACATAAATTTGAATCCAGAAATAGTTTGGTAGGTACCTACCTTATAACCAAAGATGCACTGTAGAGAAGTGTTAAAGGACATTCTTCAATACAAAAAACATACACCTTACACTGACTTATAATACCTTATGCCTACTTTATATCTTACAGTATGCAAAAAAAGTTCCATGTAGATGATGGCCACGGTTTTCTGCAAGATACTATAAGCCAATATCTCCATGTCTTCGGAGTAGGAAACTGTTTGTTTAACAGGATATATAAGATATTAACTGTAAGACAAAAGATTGATTTTTTGGACTATGTTAAAATTCCTAATGTCTTTTACAAAGACACCATGTGGAAGATGAAAAGTTCTGCCACACAGTAGGAAATGATTTTTTACAACATGGATAAATGACAAAGTACTTATATTTAAAACATATAATGAATTTCTGCAGATTAGTAAGAAAAAGACAGCTTGATAAAATGCAGTTAAGCATCTTGAATAGAAACCTCATCAGAGTATGAAGTTACCCAATTTCATTACTCAGCAAGGAAATACAAGTTAAAGCAAAGGTAAGATTCTCACCAAAATGGGTGAAATTTTGAAACGAAAATTAACAGTACCAAATGTTTGTGAAAATTCAGATGAACAGAACTCCCATACTGTTGGTGAGAATGCAAATTGTTGTATCTAATCTGAAGAATTTAAGGTGAATATATTCATACTCTGTTACCCAGCCCTGGCACTTCTCACCATATATCCAGCAGAAATGTACTCTGTGTGTGCACCAAAGATTCAAATGGGAAAAGTTTATCATAGCATGATTTATATTGTCTCTTATTTGGAAACAACACAAATGTCCATTCACAGTTCAATGAGTAAATAAATTTAGGTATATTCACATACCAAGATACTATATAGCAACATGAATTTTACGATTTTACTGATGTAAACTTTTAATCTGCGTAAGTGATCTTGAGTGCTAGAAGATACTTTTGGGGCAGCTCCGGTGGCGCAGTGGTTTGGGGCCACCTGCAGCCTGGGGTGTGATCCTGGAGACCGGGATTGAGTCCCACGTCGGGCTCCCTGCATGGAGCCTGCTTCTCCCTCTGCCTGTGTCTCTGCCTCTCTCTCTGTGTCTATGAATAAATAAAATCTCATAAAAAAAAAGATACTTTTGGGTAGGAGCAGTTGTGTAGTAATTGGGAAGAGACATGATGGGAACTTAAAGTAGCTAATGTTCAGTACTTGGCCTGAGTGGTAGTTATTCATATGTGTTTGTGTGATGATAATTTCTTGAGCTTTGTACTTAGAGTTCTGAAAGTATGTTATACTCAATTTAAGCTGCTTCAGCAAGATAATTATGGGTAAATTTTTTTTGTCCTTACATTTTCTAAAAATGTTAAAGTAGACTCAGTTAAGAATACATTTGCGGGCTGAGTTGGTTAAGCATCCGACTCTTGATTTCTGCTCAGAACATGATCCCAGAGTCATGAGGTTGGGCCCTGTGTTGGGCTTCGTGCTGGATGTGGAGCCTGCTTAAGTTCTCTCTCTTCCTCTGTGTCCATTCCTTACACTGCACATGCAGAAGCGGTCACTCTCAAAAAAAAGTCATTTGTTATTTTTTGGATAGTACTGTGTTTTTCTCTTAACACATTTCTGAGTAACCATTGATAAAGAATGGATTTGATTTTTCAGTCTGAATTAGGCACTTGTAATCCACTCATGCCTTGGGGCCAGTATGATTATCTTGTTTTTCTGTTTTTTAAAAAATGATTTTAGTTGACAGTGTTGTATCAGTTTCGAGTGTACAGTGTAGTGATTTAACAAGTTCATACATTATGCTGTGATCACCACATACATAGCTACCATCTGTTTCCATACTTCATGATTACCATATCATTGACTGTCTTCCTAATGCTGTGTTTTTTATTTCTGTGACTTACTCTACCCATTCTATAACTGGAAGCCTTGTATCTCCCTATCACCTTCTTTTGTTTTGCTCAACGCCCTACATCCCTCCCCTCTTTGCAACCATCAGTTCTCTGTATTTATAGGTTTGATTCTCCTTTTTATTTATTCGTTTGTTATTGTTTTAAATTCCACTTACGAGTGAAATCGGATGGTATTTGTCTTCCTCAGTCTGACTTACTTCAGTTAGCATAATACTCTCTTGGTCCATGCATGTTATCGCAAATGGCACGATCGTATCCATTTCTGTAGTTGTATGATATTCCTGTGTGTATGTGTGTCTGTGTGTGTGTAAATACACCCCTCAATCTTCCATATCCATTTGCCTATTGATGGACACTGAGATTGTTGGTTCCATATTTTGGCTATTGTAAATAATACTGTAATAAACATAGGTGTGCATATATCTTTTTTTTTTTAAAGATTTTATTTATTTATTCATGAGAGACACACAGAGAGAGAGGCAGAGACACAGGCAGAGAGAGAAGCAGGCTCCCTGCAGGAGCCTGATGTGGGTCTTGATCCTGGGACTCCAGGACCACGCCCTGGGCCAAAGGCAGGTACTAAACCGCTGAACCATCCAGGGATTCCCTGCATATATCTTTTAGAATTAATTATTGTTAAACATTAATTAATGTTTTTGTTTTCTTTGGATAAATACCTAGTAGTGGAATTATTAGATCATTTGGTCTTTTCCATTTTTAATTTTTTGAGAATTGTTTTCCTGTTCTTATTCATGAAGTGGGGAACTAATCCTCATCTGCATTAACAAATGGATGAACTTAGTACATACAGCATTAGTAATGTATTTTTATATTCTGTAATAAATAAGATGGGGCATATTTCAGTTATTTTGCTATATTTTGTTAGCTGCCGTATATTTTAGCTGCTTTCAGTAAAAAAAATTTTTCCATACACGTGTTAATTATTTTCTCTAAAACTATCATAACATCCATCTTACATATTTCCTCCTTTGGGCATTTGGAAAACTAAAATACTTTTTTTTTTTTTCCTTTAATCTAAGTTTCCTCTTGGTTTTGATGAATTTCTAGCTAACCTAAAATTCTCCTATGTGCAATTGGATATCTACATAAAAAAGAATGAAGTTGAACCCTAACCTCATACCATGTACAAAATTTTACTGAAAATAGATCATTCACCTAAATATAAGAGGTATAAAAATAAAACTATTAGAAGAAAACATAGGGCTAAATCTTCATGGCCTTGAGTTTGGCAGTGAATTCTTAGATTTGACACCAAAAGCTCAGACAACAACAAAAAAAAATTATTAAATTGTAATTCATTAAAATTTAAAACTTGTGTACACCAAAGGTAGACATTACAAAGAAAGTAAAAAGATATACCACAGAAATGAGGAGTAACTGAACAATGGGAACCAGACTTTTGGGGTGATGAAAGAGTTTTGGAACTTGATAGAGTAGTGGTTGCAGGGTATTGTGAATGTACTAAATGGCTCTGAATTGTTCACTTTAAAATGTTAGGTAAATTTTATCTCAATAAAAGTAAATAAAACCTAGTATCCAAATACATTGCCATCATATATTATATAATAAATCAACATATTATTGTTGATTTAGTCATGGTTGTACCAGGAATGATGAATCTTAGATTTGTCACCTTTGATTTCCATGAATATTTAAATATGTTCTTTTATTTTAGAATAAACTAGAGTTGAATTGGTTTCAAGCTGTTACATATCTGTTAAATATGTTCAATTAATCAGTGAACTTCTATTTAACCTTCACTGTTTTTCCTGGTATTTTATATAAAAACATCTTTTTTTTATTTTTTGATTAATTTATTTATTCATGAGAGACACAGAGAGAAAAAGGCAGAGATACAGGCAGAGGGAGAAGCAGACTCCATGCAGGGAGCCTGATGTGGGACTCGATCCCAGGTCTTCAGGATTATGCCATGGACCGAAGGCAGGTTCTAAACCGCTGAGCCACCCAGGGATCCCCTAAAAACATCTTTCTTAACATTTTCTAGACTTTTACGTTTGATTGAGTGTTATCCTTGATACAGATGGCTCTGTTGGTTTATAGTTAGAATTGGATGGTATAATTATCATGTAATTATATGCTGCATTGTTTACTTTAAGGCCATATCAAAGTGGTTTTTTGTACCAAATGATGACCATGGTTTTAATAAACTAAGCTATATTTTCAAGTGATCCAAGGAAGCTATACATAAATGATAAAACTAAAATAATGGTAATTTGTATTTTCATTATTGTTAGATTAAATCTAACAATTTTGAATGAAGGGTTTACCCATGGCTTGGAATTTTTGTTTAAGATTCCTAATCAGTTTCTGATTGATATGAAATCTCATGAAATTATTTGTGGTCCTGTGATAGACATTCTTTACAAAGACCAAGTAAATTTTGAAAGTTATTCAGTATTGCACTTAAGAGTTTCTTATTTTTACATATATGTGTTAGACACATTTTTGCTGACTGTTGTATCATGAATATCTAGTATGTGTGCATCTATGTCAATTAAAAAATATATATTTCACCCATTACCCCCACCCACTTCTCCAGCAACCACCAAGTTTGTTCTCTGTATTTAAGAGTCACACATATGTGTCAATTTTAATACTTGTTCTTAGTACTGGAAAGATCCAGGGACTAAGTATGTCATTATGTATAGTGCCATGCCTTTTGGGTGACAAAATTGTTTTTATTACCATGGCTTAAAATCGTTCTCAGTGTTTATTTCCAGCATATTTTCTTATCTAATTCACAGAATTATTCATAGTGTTAATAAACTGGAAAAAATGAAATTGTGTTAATACATTCCTAGTACAATTGTGAGGATTACAAGCCTGTAATTTTCTCATCTGTGATTAGTTAGGCTAGCCGGTTTTTTCTTAACATTTGATATTTCCTTTGTCATCATGATTATTTAAATAAGTATATTAAATGTCACTAGTTTATTATAATTTAGTCTCTGAAAGTAGTCTGGGTTTAAGTGTAGATAATATTGACCTCTGCATAGAGTAAAATCATATGTGATTTATATTTCAGTAGTATACCACCCCTTAAAGCAAAGGATACTGGGAAGACATAAGAACTGGGCATTATTTGTTGCTCAGAACCTTGTTAGTGGTCCTCCTTCCCATCAAAGCAAGTGTTTTTAGATATTTGAACCTACTAAATTATAACTTAAAAACCGTGTACACATCCACAAATGTCTCTATTTCACGTTTCCAGCCTGATGTTAGCTGTAAGAAATAAAAAAACCTAAATAATTTTGATTAATTATTAAATATTTTTAAATAATCAGATGAAAAATCAGTACTGGAACAGAAACCTTCTAAACCAGCAGCTCCACAAGTCCCACCTAAGAAGCCGACTCCACCCACCAAAGCCAATAATTTATTGAGATCTCCTGGGACAATATACCCAAAGCGACCTGAAAAACCAGTCCCTCCACCACCTCCTATAGCCAAGTAAGTTTTACCTAGTTTTAATTTAGGTAATTTTAACTTAGGTAACTTACCTAATTTAGTTTATTGATTACCTTCCTTTGACATAAATGGCTGTGCTGCTTTTCTAAGTGTTAAAATAATTTTTGAAGTATTTGTTTTTCAGATTTTTTTCTATAGATTCTAATGATTCTCTGTTAAATGTTAACTTCATATTCATACTAGGTGAATACACATTTATTAGGCTGTTTTTTACATTTCTGATTTTATTTTGATTAGTCTTAATTGTGGAAGTTTATGTTTATGGGAATAATTTTGTGGAACAGAAAGAAAAACTACTGTGCTATAATATCTTTAGTGTTATTTTAATTCACAATGTTAAAAAATGGTTATTCACATACAAGTGATTTCTACATATGTTTGATTTTCTCATTTCAGGATTAATGGGGAAGTATCTACCATTTCATCAAAATTTGAAACTGAGCCATTATCAAAACCAAAGCTAGATTCTGAACAATTACCACTTAGACCAAAATCAGTAGACCTAGATTCATTTACAGTTAGGAGCTCTAAAGAAACAGGTAAGTTAACATGTAGAAAACTGGTACATTTTTAAAAACTTGCCAATATAGTTTTCAGAAACTATTTAAGAAATTTGTATGCATTTTATGTGTGGATAGATACAGTGGAAATTAATTGAAATTTGTTTAAAATCTGTGAAGCCAAAATAGAAAAATAAAACTAAAAGAAGATAAATGAACAAAATACCTGATTCACATAAGGACTGAGAAACGGATGAAAAGATCATCCATTTGTGATATATTCTGTCCCTTTATAATGCAGTGTCCATACTACCTAACTCAGGTAGATATGAGTACATTTTAGTTTTAAAAGTTGAAGGATAAAGGGATAACATGATTATCAGTGCCAGGACTAGATTATATCGAAGATTATTTTTACTTCTCTATTTCCAGATACTTTTGTTTCTGATTGAGGAAAATATGCCTTTTATGCCTCTCTCTCTCTCTCTCTCTCTCTCTCTCTGTATGTGTATCAGCAAGCTTTATTTTTTTAGTTCCTTAGTTTTAGGACTGATTTTTGAACCCATCAGTCATTTTTGTCTCTTGGTCTTTTTTATACCTCTTAGTTATAAAATGGAAAAACCTGAAATAGAAGTTTTGATAAAGATCTCAATATTAGGGGCAGCCCCGGGGGTGGCTCAGTGGTTTACCGCTGCTGCCTTCTGCCTGGGGCCTGATCCTGGAGACCTGGGATCAAGTCCCATGTTGGGCTCCCTGCATGGAGCCTGCTTCTCCCTCTGCCTGTGTCTCTGTGCCCCCCCCCCCATGAATAAATAAATAAATAACCTTTAAAAAATAAAAAAACAAAGAGGTCTTGTGAAACAGGGTTTGTAAATTCCTAATTCCTGGGCTTTTTTTTGTTGTTCCTTCACATAAATAAGTACATTTAGAGAAGCTGAGACATACATAGGGACAGAATACTAACAGCATTATGACTAAAAAGATGTACATACTTTAACTAAAAAATAACCTTATTGCTAAAAAATGGTAACCATCATCTGAGCTTTTGGCAAGTCATAATCTTTGCTGCTAGAGGGTCTTGCCTTACTTAATGTCCATGGCTGCTAATAGGGTGGTGGCTGATGAAGGTTGAGGTGCTGTGGCAGTTTCTAAAATAAGGTAGCAATGAAGTTTGCCTTCATCAATTGACTCCTCCTTTCATGAACAGTTTCTTTGTAGCATGTGATGCTGTTTAATAATGTTTTACCTAAAGTAGCACTTTTTTCTGAATTGCATCAGTCCTCTCAAACCCTGCCTCTGCTTATCAGTTAAGTTTATATACTCTTCTCTGTTTTTTTTAAAGGTTTATTTATTTATTCATTCATTCGTTCATTCATTCATTCATGATATGTCTATCATGAGAGAGAGAGAGGCAGAGAGGCGGAGGGAGAAGCAGGCTCCATGCTGGGAGCCCAGTGCGGTACTCGATCCCGGGACTCCAGGATCGCACCCTGGGCCAAAGGCAGGCGCTAAACCACTGAGCCACCCAGGGATCCCCTTCTCTATGTTTTATTGTCATTTCAACAGTTTTCATAACATCTTCACTGGGAGTAGTTTCCATCTGAAAAACATCTGCTCATCTGTGAAAGTTTTATCATGAGATTACAGAAATGCAGTCACATCTTCAGTCTCCAATTCCAATTCTAGTTCTCTTGCTGTTTCTACCATATCTGCACTTACTTCCTCCTCTGAAGTCTTGAACCCCTCAAAGTAATCAATGAAGGCTGGAATCAACTTTTTCCAAACTCCTATTTGACCTTTACAATAAATCCCCAATGTTCTTTTTTTTTTTTCTTTTTTTTCTTTTTTTTTTTTAATTTATTTACGATGGAGAGAGAGAGAGAGGCAGAGACACAGGCAGAGGGAGAAGCAGTCTCCATGCACGGGGAGCCCGATGTGGGATTCGATCCTGGGTCTCCAGGATCGCGCCCTGGGCCAAAGGCAGGTGCCAAACCGCTGTGCCACCCAGGGATCCCCCCAAGGTTCTTAATAGCATCTAGAATTGTGAATGCTTTCCAGAAGGTTTTTAATTACTTTGTCAAAAGCCATCAGAGGAATCATTATCCATGGTGGCTATAGTCTTATGAAATGTATTTCTTAAATAATAAGACCTGAAAGTCAGAAGAAAGTCATAATTACTCTTTAATCCTTGGACTACAGAATGGATATTATGTATTATATTATGCAGGCATAAAAACATTGATTTTGTACATCTCCATCAGAGCTCTTGGGTAATGATGCATTGTCAGGGAGCAGTAATTCTTTAGAAAGAATCTTCTGAGCACTCTAGGTCTCAAAAGTGGGATTAAAATATTCAGTAAAGCATGTTGTAAACAGATGTGCTGCTGTCTTTTTTTTTTTTTTTTTTTTTTTGTTCCTTTTATAGAGCAGATTTAAGCATAATTCTTAAGGGCCCTAGGAATTTCAGAATGGTAAATGAGTGTTGACTTTAGCTTAAAGTCACCAGCTGCATTAGTCCCTAACAAGAGAGCCTGTCCTTTAAAGCTTTGAAGTCAGGAGTTGATTTCTCCTCTCTGGCTATGAAAGTCCCAGATGGGACTTCTTCCACTATAAGGCTGTTTCATCTACAATGAAAATCTGTTGTTTAGTGAAGCAGCCTTCATTAATTAGCTTCTGGATAGCTTGCTGTAGCATCTACATCAGCACTTGCTACTTCCCTTTGCACTTTTATATCGTGGAGATGGCTTCTTAAATTTCATGAACCAGCTTCTAGCTTCAGACCTTTTTTTTGCAGCTTTCCTCTCTCAGCCTTCACAGAAAGAGTTAGGGCCTTGCTCTGGATTAAGCTTTGGCTTAAGGAAATAAACGTTGTGCCTGGTTTGATCTTTTATGCAGACTACTGAAACTTTCTCCCTATCAACAATAAATCTGTTTGCTTTCTATCATCTGTGTGTTCACTGGAGTAACACTTTTAATTTTCTTCACCAGCTTTTCCTTTGTGTCCACAATTTGGCTAACTGCTGCAAGAGGCATAGCTTTGGGCCTGCCTCAGTTTTCTGTATGCTTTCCTAACGTTAATCATTTCAGAGCTTTTGATTGAAAGTGAGATCATGTGTGACTCTTCATTTTACTTCAACATTTAAAAGCCATTGTAGGCTTATGAATTACCCCAATTTCGATGTTATTGTGCCTGAGAGAATAGGAAGGCTCAGAGAGAGGGAGAGAGATAGGAAACAGCTTCTTCATGGAGCAGTCAGAATATACACAACTCTTGGGATGCCTGTGTGGCTCAGTGTCGCGGCTTGGCATTGATCCCAGGATCCGGGATCGAGTCCCCAGTCGGGCTCCCTGCAGGGAGCTTGTTTCTCCCTCTGCCTGTGTCTCTGCCCCCCCCCCCCCCTCTCTCTCTCTGTGTGTGTGTCTTATGAATAAATAAATCTTTTTTTAAATTTTTTTTTGTTTTATTTATTTATGATAGGCACACAGTGAGAGAGAGAGAGGCAGAGACACAGGCAGAGGGAGAAGCAGGCTCCTTACACTGGGAGCCTGACGTGGGATTCGATCCCGGGTCTCCAGGATCGCGCCCTGGGCCAAAGGCAGGCGCCAAACCGCTGCGCCACCCAGGGATCCCTGAATAAATAAATCTTAAAAGAAAAAGAAGAATATATACAACTCTTAAAATTAAGTTCAACAACAACAAAGAAAATTAAGTTCAACATTCTGCATGGGCACAGTTCATTCCAGTTACCATAGTAACACAAGGGTCACTGATCACCCTAACATTTATAATAGTAATGAAAAAGTTTGAAATACTGCAAGAATTATGAAAATGTGACTCAGAGGTACATAATGCTATTGGAAAAATGGCATTGTTAGACTTGATCAGCGCAGGGTTGCCATCGACCTTCAGCTTGTAAAAAAATAGTTATCTGCAAAGTGCAATAAAATATGTTTGTAAGTTTTGGAAATTGTGTTTCTATTAGAAATATTTGCTGAGCAAGTGTTATATCCCATTACTATTTTAAGCACAAGTGGTATGCTAAGACAAAAGGCCTGACTACTGATAGCATTTAGCTCCTATTCTGATCCTCAACTCAGGCTATTACTCATTTCAAGTTTTTATTGAAATGTTTTTAGGATTTGTAATATAAAAATGTTTAAACTCTTTTTTTTTTTTTTTAGATATTGACACCTTAAAAACAACACTGTTCTGCCAAAGATACAGCCTCAAATTTGGCATTAGGTTAAAGCATATTTTAATTTATACTTTTGACACAGTTTGAGGTTTCCAATTTCTAAAATAGCGTATGAAACTAGCCCTTTAACATGTTCAGAAAGTTTAAAATGTACATGAAAATCTTCTTAGAGTCTCATTACATAAAATAGTAATTTTAGGTGATGAGAATAGTAGTAAGCACCCTGACTTTTGCTATTTACTATTAAAAACATGGGTTTTAAATTAATTTAATAATGATAGTTATTATAAGTAATAATTATAAGTGAGCTAATAGCTCACTTATCATTGTCTTGTTTCTTAATCTGTTTTCTCAGTTAAATAACAATTGAATGATCCGATATGTCTATAATACCCACTAGAATACTTGATAGGAAGATGTTATAAAGTGTTATTTCCCTTCTTTTCCTTTCCTCTGTTGTTAATCCCATCTCATTCTGTTTCTGTTCTTACCCATAAAGAATATAAATTCCTGACACTACTCTCAGATATGATTATCCTGTATATAAAGCCATTAATAAGCTATTTTGAAAATAAATGTCTCTTAGTATATATTCTTAAATACAAGATAATACTATAAATTGCATAGTTGTTAGAATCATATTTTAATTTTTTTCCCCCTCTTTTTCAAACACTTCATCAAAAATTGGTTTAGGATAATCTCACTGCCATGACTGGTTAACTGTAAAGTTCACATGGTGAAAATATTTCTAAAATAGTAAGTTCTTTGGGACATAAAATTGGTTTAAACATTAGTCTTAAAAGATAGAAAATTTAGTAGTAACATACCTATTACATTGAGAAAGCACAGCTGATGAAATATTCTTATAGTGTAGTATTTTATCCTTTTGCTTGTTTTTCTGTGCTAAATTATTTTGGGGTTAAAAGGAAATTTTAGACATATATATTATTTGATCCCAAAACATTGTTAAATAGTGAAACATTCTTTGTTTTGTTTGATAGTTGATCAGTTTTGTTTGAATTATTTTCTCAATATTTATTCATTTATTTCATCCAGAAATAATTTTAGGTAGAGTTTTTCTAATAAGATGCTTACCTGTTGAGTGGTAGACACTATAAAAAATGAGTCTATATCTAAACGAGGATACAAAAACAAAACAAAACACACCCCAAAATGTAGAAATTTACCTGGAGAATAAGGGCAGAGATTAAAATTATTTATAGAGCATCATATAAGGCATAATTGAAGGTTCATTTATGGATTATGTGATTTTAAATGTTGTATAAGTTGTATTTTTATAGTGAGTTACTTAAAATATTATGCCATGTTTTTCTTTTATTATATCATATAATTAAAATTACCTCTTTTGTTGTAATTAGTTTCATATGCTGAAGACTAAAACTTGATGAAAGGTAGTTTAATTTTAGTTATAACTATATTAATGAGTTGTTATATTTATTAGTATAACCTAATTTTTTAACTAAAACATTCTTTTGAAGCTGTCTTGCTGTTTAGTAATTTTAAAAAGGCTTTTTTCTACTTATGGTATATTGAAATTAATACTAATTGTTTTTTCTTTTTAAAGACAAAAGCATAAATCTAAAATCTAATACACATCTATGTAAGTTTAGATAAACTGCACTAGGTATATGCTAAACATTGAAATGGTTCTATTCATTCTACAACTGTTCCTTTTTCCTGCTTTGTAAAATAATTTTTTTTGATTTAGTCTTTTTTCTAGACATTCCTATCCTTGACTTTTCTTTCCAGATTTTGTTTCCTAGCCTGTTTGCCATGTTTCCCTTCTTACGTGTCAGGAAATTATCCTACCTTTCACCATTTTGGTAAGATGACAATTTTTAAAAGACATCAAAACAGTATATTCCATATAAATAGGTGGTGCACATTGATTTTTCTTTGTAATTGTACTAAAATTGTACATGTTTGTCTATTCTAACCCTTTTGGTTTTCCATTTGAAAATAAAATGAAATTTATGTTGAGAAAAATTTCCTGATTAGTTTGATATTTTGATAAAAAAATTAAATTGAAAACCATTAAAGTGTATTTTCTCCCAAAATTTGAGATTTCATTTGGACTTTTTAAAATTCCATGTCTTCTTAGGTAATGTATAGAAATCAAAATGGCTGACAGAGTGGCAATGTAACTGTGAGAGTTAAGTGATTGTCATGCCTTTCATGCCATGTGTACAGTATAAATCCACTGTTAACACTCTTAGGTAAATTTTAAATGTGTTCAAATATATCATGAGTCCAAAATGTGCACTGTTTTATTTTACTAACCTAATGCCTTAAATGGAGGACCTGAGAGAGTTTTAGAATAGTAAAATTATTTGTCTTGGTGTTGTAGCCCAAAACTGGACATATGGAAGGCATTTTACATGAGCATGATATATAATTTATAAATCTACCATTTATTTATCCTTTCAATTTCATTTATCTTCATCCCTTCCTATGTTTTTGTTTCTTTTTCTTTCTGCATGTTGCTTAAATATGCATTTGAAAATAATCTTCACAGGCCAAAATTATTGGATTATACTTTTCAAGGTTTTTTTTTTATAGGTTGTCAGTACACATTTATCAATGTTAAAAGCAATTTTCAACCCTTCCAATTACAGCATATTTTAACATCTTTCGAAATACTGATTTTCTTTATGAAATTTGCAAATAAAATGAAATATTTAAAATATATTTAAACTCAAGACCTTTCACATTATATAATGCATTTTCCATTAAAGCCACTGTGTCTCTTTCTATTATTTGTTATATAATTATTTATAAACAATTATCAAAAGACTCAACCAAAATTAGGCTGAGCACATTTGATTGATTGCCTGTTGTGATGTGTTAACCTGGTGAGTAGATACTAGATAAAGATAGATCACACAAAGTAATTCCAGAATGGGAGGATGGAAAAGAATTAACAGAGGACAACAAATACTTGAATTTGTTATAAAACACAAAGCCAAACACTGATACTTTTTCCTATGCCTTACCGTTGTGTCCTTTTACCCCTGACGTTTTTTTCTAAATTGATTACTTTGAATGTGAAAATTGATGAATAAGCTTTGAGGGCAGTAATAATAATAATTATCTTTAGATGTTTTTAAATAAATAACAGATCACTGAGTTTGTATATCTAAGTATTTGACAGAAAGCTTTATAAACATCTAGGCAGTGGGATTGTACAGAATTAATCCTGTACCTGAAAGACTAAACCAAAGATATCTGCTGCCTTACAGAGTATCTCAGCTGTGTTTAATATCTGTAGTTTGGATTCTGGGCTAAAGGAAGATTGTATTGACAGTGAAGTGTCTGGAGTTATCCTTAGGATTCTTGTATCACTTAGATATTTCTAGGCTTCAAAATTAAGGATTGCCTCTTTCAACAAGGTTTTCTGGATCATCTAGAAAAAGGGAAGGTATTATATGCCGTTGTTTCAGAGATACTAATTACATAGATTTTTCTTTAAGCCAAGTTACTGGATCGAAGGTCAACCAGCCTTTGATGGTGGGAAAACAAGTAAATGATCTTTGTAGCATTTTTTTTTGATATCCTATTTGCCTTCGATTTAGAACTGTCTCATAGTTCCTATACATGCTGATGTCTAAGCAAAAGTTCAGTGAACTATGAACAATTTGAGTCCCATCTACAAAATACTATGTATATACATACATAAATATATAAAAGATCCATTAAATTATCATTGGAAAGTATCAGGTACAGTTGAGTCCTTAAATTTGAATATTAGGATACTACTTGAAATTTAAAATATTTTATGTGTTAGTTTTCTGATATATTGTCATTACTTATGAGTTGAAGTAGGTCATCTCTTTTTACAAGCAAGAACTTCAGATGACAACTTTTTTATGATACTGTAATTTCCGGTTCAGATTTGTAGCTTTCAATGAGAACTTTTGTTGAGGTTTCTCTATTGGAAACATGAACTTTCTATTGTTTAGTAAAGTCTTATGCTATAAAATGTATCAGGTAAAGAGGATGTTTGTTTTTAAGGGTGTTGTTTTCCAAATGCATATGAAAAGCACAGGTTAACTTGTGAGTCCTAAGTGGTATTCTTTTCAATGTGTATAATTTGTTAGACATCCAGAAACTTTTTTTTTTATCTTTTAAAATATACAGTTATCGCTTAGGAGATATGTTTAATTCTGTTCTCCAGATATTGTAAATTTTGATGACATAGCTTCCTCAGAAAACTTGCTACATCTTACTGCAAACAGACCGAAGATGCCTGGAAGAAGGTTGCCTGGACGCTTCAATGGTGGACATTCTGTGAGTACAACTTCCTGTTTGTAAAACACAAAGAATTTAGCAGATCCAGAATCCTTCTAAAGATGAGTGTGATGGAGAATTTATAGCCTCCACCAAAGTTTAAAAATCAGGAAAATAGCTATTAGACTTAAGTGGCAAATAGTTGGTTACATTTAGAGAACTGTGGGGTCATGTTCATTTCAGAGAGGGTTGCAATGGAAAGTTACAGAATCAAGAATAAAGAGCTGTTCTGAGACCATCAGCACATAGCACAGGGTCAAAAGGGGTCAGGGTATCTTGTAATCTACCCAGCTAAGAACAATAGTTAGAATTGAGTGGTACATATTCACCTTAGGAAAGAACAAGAACATTCTTTTCCTCTGAAATTGTGGGGAATGTGTATCTAAATGTGTAGCTTCTTTGTGTGCTTTCTATACCTTGCCTGGAATGCTGGTAGTACTTTATTATTAATATATTAGCTCTTAACTGCTACAGTACTTTTAAATTACCGAAGTAGAGAAATTTTTGTTGCTATGAGAGAGGCAGGCTATTTTTACCTTCAAGATATGCAAGTGTGTTATTTAGCTTGAAATTGGGTAATATCCTGTTAACAATAATGGAATATCTAGAACAGTAGCTACTGAAAACAGTGATAAAAGTCAGTTTATTATCCAAATGTTTATTGCCTTTTCCTTCTTTGGTATTTTCTGTTTCTTGGTTTTTAAAAAAAATCGTTAAGCCAACCCAAAGCCCAGAAAAAACCTTGAAGTTACCAAAAGAAGAAGATAGTGCCAACTTAAAGCCATCTGAATTTAAAAAGGATTCAAGCTACTCTCCAAAGGTGAGGGATATTATGGCCTAAGATGTGTATAATTTGTAGAATTCTTTGTGAACACCGAAACTGAAATTTTTAAAGCATCTTTTAAAAATTATTTCTTGGGATCCCTGGGTGGCACAGCGGTTTGGTGCCTGCCTTTGGCCCAGGGCGCAATCCTGGAGACCCGGGATCGAATCCCACATCGCGCTCCCAGTGCATGGAGCCTGCTTCTCCCTCTGCCTGTGTCTCTGCCTCTTTCTCTCTCTCTGTGTGACTATCATAAATAAATAAATAAATAAAATAAAAATAAAATTTTTTTCTTCTGCTAAGAAATTAAAAAATTCCTGCAGTTTTTCATTTACTAAATTTTTGAGTTACTAAAGTTACACTGTCCTCTGTAGTTCATTTTTTACAAGAGTTTACTTTAAATGAGTAATAAAAGGGTTACACATCTCATATTTTTTAAAGCAGGGATAGATCTATTCATCTTGTTCATTTTCCCATTAAACATACACTCTCTAGGCCAGAAGCCATCATTTGTTTACTCCTAACCTAGCTTGGTGTTAGGCACCACAGTGACCACTGAATATATACTGAAATGAGTGGCGGTATACGTGGAGTCTTCCATTTGTTGCATGGGGTTAAGACTTCTAAACTCTTGCTGTTTTTACTTAAGATGGTATTATCGCAGCCTATACGTACCTTATATTTAAGAAATTCATGTTTCCTCCTCAAATTCATTCCAAGGGCATTTGGTTACTATTCCAGTTTATCAGATGCATTTAATCTGATTCTCTCAACTTGTCAACAGTCATTTGAGATTTTACTTCGTGTTATTTTAGTGAAATAGTAAAAAGGGCATCAGGCCATGGATTCATTTTAGTGCCTCTTCCATGGACTTACTAAATTCTTCATGATTACTTTTATGTGAAACTCTTTGGATATTCTATGACTATTTAATGTGTAGGAACAAAGCAACACCTAAAAAATGCTGATATAGGGGATCCCTGGGTGGCTCAGTGGTTTAGTGCCTGCCTTCAGCCCGGGGCGTGGTGCGTGGTCCTGGAGTCCTGGGATCGAGTCCCACATCAGGCTCCCTGCATGAAGCCTGCTTCTCCCTCTGCCTATGTCTCTGCCTTTCTCTCTCTCTCTCTCTCTCTCTCTCTCTCTCTCTCATAAATAAAATCTTTTTAAAAAAATGCTGATATATTCTTGCCTATAGGTGCTCCGCTCGGCAAACCATTCATAAGATAAATCTAATAGGTTTTTCTTTTCTTTTTCACTTTTTAATAAGTCCTTTGACATTTCTCACATAAACTCCTAGTGATTTCAGGTTTATTCTTTGGTTCCTTGGTGTTTTCACCAGTTGTGAATATCACACTGCTTTTTCCATTTTCAAAGTTACCATTTATCTTGAAGTATTACTTACCTCCTTGCTATAATTTTTTTTGGTACCTAAACATAAATATAAATACAAATAAAACAAGGACATTTTCTATTTTATTTTTAGCCATCTCTGTACCTTTCAACACCTTCAAGTGCTTCAAAACCAAATACAGCTGCTTTTTTAACTCCATTAGAAATCAAAGCTAAAGTAGAATCAGATGATGGGAAAAAAAACCCTTTGGATGAACTTAGAGCTCAGATTATTGAATTGCTGTGCATTGTAGAAGCACTGAAAAAGGATCATGGGTAAGTAGTCCTTGTTTTCTTCGTTGAAAACTACTTAACACATATGTAAAGAATTCTTTCAAATTCTATCAAGTAGAGATGTAAACTAACAAATTTCTGGTATAAGGAAGTATGCTTTCAAAGAAATTTTCAATAATAGTGCTTCTCTTCTCTCTGCAAAAAAACTTGAATTAGAAAACTTGTTCTCCTAGGCTTATTATAGAAATTATATAAATATATAATTTATTAAATATATATATAAAATTTAAGGATAGAAATCTGGTCAAATGGGTTAATTAGGCAAAAATATTAGGAAAAGTTACTGTATTTTGGATCTGGAGTATATCTATATGTGTATTTACTTTTCAGAGGAACCAGATGGATCACTGTCTATTAGGGTTGAGATTGATATATAAATAAAACCAGTGGTTTAGGAATAGGTGATTTTTAAAGTCATTCTCTTAATTCTGAAACTTCGGTAATGGTCTATGGTGAGATCCTAAATGAAAGTGGCTTTTTAGAGCAAAATAAAATGTAAAAGGTCACTGACCTACAATAGGGCCCGCCCCTCTCTTCTTTTAGCTGAAGAAGTAGATAAAGGTTCAGAGAGGTAAATCTAAGATCATACAGTTCTTAAAAGGCAGAGGCTAGAATTGAAATCCATATTTCATGTTGGGGTAGAGATATTTTCTAGAACTGTTATTTTAATTTTAAAACATGTTAACACTTTAAAAATATAAAGTAATAATAGAACTTGTTAACATTTAAACATAATTCTGCGAAGTCCCCATAAGTAAAACGGGTCAAAGATCAGCTGATCTGAGGATGAGGGTTCAAGTGTTCTTCCTTTTTCTCAGCTTCCCCTGTAGCCTCTAAAAGTATTTGATGGTATATGGAATCTGGTATAAAAATCATTGCCAGAAACCATTATACCTCTGAGTTGAATTTATCATTTCTTTCTTTTTTGGGGGGGGAGGGTGTTTATTAATACTATTGAGGGGCACCTGGATAGCTCAGTCGGTAAGATGTCTGACTCTAGGTTTTGGCTCAGGTCATGATCTCACAGGTAATGGAATCAAGCCCACACTGGGCTCTGTTTGGGGAGTCTGCTTGAAATTCTCTCCTTCTGCCCCACCTGCTCACTGTCTTACTCCTTCAAATAAATAAGTACATCTTTTTTTTTTAAATCGATACTGAGATTAAAAATATTATATACTTGTAGTTGAAGAGCACTTCTACAAATCTATCTTAGGTAAAACCAAAAAATTTATCTTCAGTGACTACCTAAAACATATTTATATACACACAAAATAAATATACAGAGAGATTGTGTGTTTGTAATTTGATACATTTTGGGTCTTGTCTTGATTCCTTCAATTTATCTGAGTCCTGCAGAGTTTTTTTTTTCACAGATTCTACAATATATACATTAAAAACTGGAAGTTCATTCATCTAGTATTTATTGAACACCACCCATGTATGAGTTAGAGAACTTTCCAAATTCATTGATTTTGACGTTTTATATTTTTGATACCAAGTCTGCTATTTTTAATAAACTGATAAATTACATTTACAAATTACCTGTAGGTGTTCTTAAATTAGGTATAGGATGAATAAAGTATTTATGATTTATTTATATTTTAAAACATATATCAGATATTTTAGAAGTCTTTCCAAAGAGTGTTTTCAGTCTTATTTCCTCTGGGAAAATGAAATAGATGGCAGTTTTTTTAATCTGCAAAATATCATAGGAGAATGGATAAACACATTGGTATGTTGATACAATGAAATACTATACTGTGAACAGCAATAAAAAAAATAAATGGATTGTGGCTACATGTCTCAACATGAATTCATCTGAAAAACATTGAAGGTGGAGAAAGCAAGTCAGATATGCATTCAGTATCATTTCATTTACATGAAGTTTGAAAAGCATATAAAATCAAAGTATGTGTTGTTTCAAGATATATTTGTATATGTGGTAGGAAAGGAAATGAAATAGACTATAAAACTTTTCCTATGAAGGAGAGGAGGAAAATAAGATTGAGGGTCACTCTGGCTATCAGAGGTACTAGTAATATTTCTTGAGCTGACTTGGAGTTCTTAGCTTTTTTTTAAAATTATATCTTTATAGCTTACAAATACATAAATAGTCTTTATGCATTCAGTATTAAAATCTAAAATGTTTGGAACAATTCATTAAAAAAAATGAAGGATACTGACACAGAAAGATTGACAGGAAAATATATTAGTAATCTGTAGAACAAGATACATAGTTTGATTTGTTCCTGTAAAAGGAAAACAGTGTTTCATAAAAATTTTATATTAAGTGTGTTTTTAAAACAATAAAAATGTGAGTATAGATAAACAGCAGGACAAATATTTTAGGAGTAGATCCTCATTGGGGACGCCTGGGTGGTTGAGCATCTGCCTTCAGCTTGAGTTGTGATCCTGGGGTCCTGGGATCAAGTTCCGCATCGGCTCCCCACAGGAACCTGCTTCTCCCTCTGCCTGTGTCTCTGCCTCTCTGTGTCTCTCATGAGTAATTAAACAAAAAGAATAGATCCTCATTTATGTATAATAAATTCAGAATAGTAGAATAATTTTAAAAAGGAAGCATTATTTAGTGGTAACATTTTGGAAATACAAAGCTAATATTCTAGCAGATTTTCTATCATATCCCAAAATAAACTAGATAAATTCGAGTGAAATATCTAAATTATAGTCAGTTGAAACAGTAGAAACAGTAGAAAACAGTAGAAAATCTATTCTCAATATAAACAGTTTTATAATCAGTAAAACCACAAAGTTCCTTTCTTTCTCATATATTTTTTCTTCCTAAGCATTTTCATGTGTTTTTCAAGCTATTACTTCTATAATACTCTTGAAGAGTATTTTCCTAGCATATGTCAAAAGGCTGAAAATGTCCCTACTCTTTGATTTAGAAATTTGATATACTGGTATATTCATGATGTTAAATAAAATTTTTATTCTTTCCATCTCCCCTCAAAAAGCAGCTAACCAAACTAAAAGCCTGGATATTTGAGCAACAATTATCAGAAATATGATATGATAATTTTAACAGTGTGAAAATATTTTAAAATACTTTGTGAAAAGACACAGTATGGAATATATACTTACAGCTGTGGAGGGAAAATGACTATAGAAAAAGGTAGCCTGGAACACAGAAAAATGAAAACATGAGTTAAGGAGGAAGGATTGTTGGCTAAAGTTTTTTTTTTTTGGTTTGATAATTTTAATGGAATGTTTAATTAAAAAAAATAAAGAGAAATGTAAAGTCCAGGTAATCCTATTAAAAAATTTGCTTTGTACTGTGACATGTTTTGACATTACTGAATTGTTAGGGCTTTAGAGTGTCTACCCTGGGAAATGCATGATAATTGAATATGGAAAATTGCTTCAAAGGCCAGTTATTACTTCTTTATTTTATCATGAGCATTTAAAAATGTCTTTATCACTGATAGGATTGCCATGGTATTGCTGAGTTTTTTTAACCATTGTATTGAACCTTTCCAACTAGTGAATTTGAAATTTTCCTCAAACAATATGGCTATTTCCTTTAAAAAATTTTCCCCATATTTTGGTATGTCAGGTAACAGAGATCCTGTTAACAGTCAAATAATACTGTTTAAATGAGACTTAACAGTAATAAATACTTTGTTTTTAGGAAAGAACTGGAAAAACTACGAAAGGATTTGGAAGAGGAGAAGGCAATGAGAAGTAATCTAGAGGTAACTCATTTCTCCTGACACTGAGATTTTAGCCAGCGTAAACTAAATGTGTTTTTCCATCACAGCTAGGTGATTGGCTTCACTAAAAATTATGCTCTCCTACTTAAGTTGGACACTCCCTACTGCATGGTAGCCATTTAATTAATCTCTTGTTGACTCCCTGTCACATTCCATTCATTCATGTAGCAAACATTTTTTGCGCATACCTCTCTTAGGCAATGTATGAGAGGCAAAAGGTATACATTTATAAATAAAACAAACATGGTCCTGGCCTTGTAAGAGTGGTAGTTCTAGATCTTTTGCACTCAGCATTGCTTTCTTGAGCTACTTCTTTTTTCCACAATTAAACTTTTTTCTTTTTAATTATTTTTTATTTCTTATAATTTTTTGTCTGGAGGCAAAAGTGGTGGAGGTGAGGTGGTAATGGGATGGGTGTAAATTTGTTGACTTCTTTTATCTGAACATTTACTGAACATTTACTTTATAACTACAATGTCATCATCTTCACTCTCTGCTGATGACTGGCAATTTCATTTGTTTTATCTTCCTTAACTTTTTTTTCCATCCTCACTGACGTTGGTCTTCATTTGTATTCTTATTTTCTGCATATTTCAGAGGAAGTGTTTCCTGCCTTTTTTCAGAGTCTGTTTCCCATTCTATATTTAAGTATCTCATTCACCTCCCTGTTTTTACCTTGCTTTATTCCTTACCCTATTTCTCTTGTTAGCATTGTGAAACAGAAAGAACATGAGACTTGGTTAAAAACAACAACAACAAAACCCACCTTGAGCCCCTCTTCTGACTTATACTTGTTTCTTTCAGCTCTAAACTATATGTCAGTCAGGTTTGGCACCTTCTGTACATTATCTCAGTAGACACACATAACAACTTGTAAGGGTTATTGTTCCTATTTTAAGGATGAGGAAACTAGGGTTTAGAGTGATTAAATCACCAGTGGAGCTGACCTTTAACAGAAACAGCCAGACTTCAGAAACTGCTTTCAGTGATTAAGTTATACTGTTTGAACTTGAGGGAGTCACTTAACTGCCTTTTTTTAGCTTTAGTAGTTGTGATAATATATATGAAGGTCTTTGGTAAATTATCCAAACTACCATTTTTACTCTTAACATCTGACATATCCTATCCCCTTTATTGGCACTTACCCTTTTCCCATGAAAATATTCAATATTTCTCCTTTTTCAAAAAACAAAGTCCCTTTCAGATCCAGCTGCCCTTTTGATCTACTGTAGTTTTCACTTTTCATTTGAGGCTCATTTATTGCAAAACAGCCCCAAAAAAGTATACGTTTGTGGTCTCTAATTCTTCATGTTTAATTCAGTCGTTAACTTCTTACATGTTACATTTACTGAAGGCAACTCCAGTGACTTTGCAGTTTCTGTAGTGTTTCACATTTTTAAATCCATTGCCATTTTTTCTATCCTGGTTTATGTGATCCTGCATTCTTTTGTCTGAAACGCTCCTTCAGAACTGCCGTTGGCCCTTCTCTCTGCATCTCTTCACTCTTTTCCTACCTGTGCCCTTAAGTATCTTGATTAGCTCTCTGTGCCTCTCCCATCTGAATCTGATTCCTCTTTTCCCAGTTTCTGCTGTTTCCAGCTGCTAGGCTTCCCTGGATGTTCCACTGTCAACTTAGAACTAGCATGTCTTTTTTTTTTTTTTAATTTTTTTTTATTTATTTATGATAGGCACACAGTGAGAGAGAGAGAGAGAGAGAGAGAGAGAGAGAGAGAGGCAGAGACACAGGCAGAGGGAGAAGCAGGCTCCATGCACCGGGAGCCCGACGTGGGATTCGATCCCGGGTCCCCAGGATCGCGCCCTGGGCCAAAGGCAGGCGCCAAACCGCTGCGCCACCCAGGGATCCCACTAGCATGTCTTTTACATCTGTCATCTTCCTTTCCTGCTCTTCTGATTTTTCTGTTTCTGCTGATTGCTTCATTACCTTTCAAGTCTTATAGACATGGTACTTCCAGTCTAATTCCCTTCACTTTCAGGCCTGTTAGCTTTACTCCCTCACCTTTATTTCTTTGTTCCCTAGTATTTCTGTCCTTCTCCCATGCTCTTTATTTTCTAATTAACTGTTTAAGTTTCTCTCATTCTTAGCTCAAATTAATCTTTCCTTAGTACTTTCAAGAACTTTCTGTTACTTACTGAACAAAGTTCAGACTTCTCAACTTAGCATGTGAGGTCTTTTATGTCTTGGTCCTAGTTTATCTTTCATTTCTTGCTTGCTGATGCTCAGTTGTCCCTCTCAGTTAATTTGTCTGGATTTTTGCTCTTTATTTTCTGGAATTTTCCTTTTATTTCATCTCATGCATAAATTCTATAGATTCTCAAAGCTTACCTTCAACAGTCACCTTCAGTAAGTTAGTACTCATCTTCCTCTGATTTAAAAGTAATTTTGTCTTCCAAATTCATGTCCTTTAGTTTTGAAAAGGAAAAATAATTTTCTGTCTTACCACTGTGACGTTACATACTTATTTTTGCCCATCTTCTAGACTTTAAGACTGTTCAGGGAATGGCTCTGTTTTATCTTTGTCCATAGCTCCAAGCAAGGTGCTGTATACATATTAGATAGCTAATAAATTTTTGTTAAATCAAAGAATACATGTTAAAAATGTCTTAAACTCCCAGCGTTGTAACACAGTAGAAATTCAGAAATTAAAAACAAAGTTTCTTGGTTTTTATTCCTTATATTTCCTACATGTACATATTCATATTTATAAAGTAATATAAGCAAGTGGGACTAATACAGTGTTAAATTTCTATATGTGATTTAATTTGTCACAGAAATCATGATGAAGAGTCAAATGAATTACTTCTTTTTTGAAGAATTTCATTTGATTCAGTTTTTTAGCAAAATCCAGGTACTTAGCCTCACACTAATTTGTATTATAATTTTTGCCTAATGGGGAAAGTTTGACCCTTGTATTTATAAAAGCACACTTAATAAGACATTAGAGTTTTAAGATCATACATTTAAAGAAATTGTATTAAAGATTGAAAGTAGTACTTTGAACTGTGAAGGTAACATATAGTATTAAATTATACTGAGGAATGATAAAAAGACTAAGATGAACAATGAACATAAAAATGCTAGATGAGAAATTCTAGCAATAAAAATATTTGCTTGATATCTAAATTTATGTGACAGCAGTCTATAAGGAGTATTATTGATTGAGTGCAGGGTTATTCTTTCTGTCCCCTACTCCTCCTTTCACCAATGTTTCCTACCCCCTCACACACAGATTTTCTTGGCATCCTCACTCATTGAAATTGGTATAGTTGGTTTATGTCTTTGGAACAGAGATAATAATAGCACATCATGCTGAAGATTAGAGGTATTTTGTCTCAATCCGGGCTGAAGACCAAAACTTGTCTCAAACCAGTGCTACTAAAATGTTTACCTAATCATCATATTAGCCGAAGAATAATATCAGGAAAGATCCTAGAATTAACAAACCATTCTTGAATAGTTAGAATCCCTAAGGAGATTGTGAACGTACTGAAATTATACATTTTGACTGTGGCAAAGTGCTTATCATTTACTAATGAATTATTTGTCAAAGTTTAGCCATAGCATGTATTATTTATATGCAACGTTGGGGACAGGGATGATACTGTCAGGAGAAGGTAAGGCCTAAATATTTGTGAAAAGTCAGAGGTAATCAAAACCTTAAATAATTGGAAAAAGTAGAAACCTGGGCTTCAGAGCTTTAGACCTGATCAGTGCAAGTTGTGTACCACTTGCTAATGTGGCACACTTGGCATGGCATTTAATCTTGTGCTTCAACATCATGATTTGTAATATGTCAGTTAAATGACCATAATTATTGTGATATATTGAATTTTCCTAGTTCTCTTAAGTTTCTTAAATTGTGAATTTCTGTTAAGTGAAGGTGGAAGTATTCTTCTGCCTAAAGGTGGAAGTATTTCCAACATATTGAGTAGATCTTAGGTATATTCCTGGGTTTTAAATATAATTTAATCTAGAACATACTATTTATAGATGAGGAAATTGAGACCAAGTGAGGCTAAAGGATTTGCCAATTTCATGTAAGTAGTAAATAAAGCATAGAACTAAACTGGTCCTTCATTATTATTATTTTTACAGTTCTGTACTGCCCCCCCCCCTTGTTTAATTACAGGTACTTGTACATTTCTTAATTTGGTTTCAAGGATTCTCTTGTTCTTTGAAGGGCTGATTTTCTTACAGTATGTTCTCAGTCCTGTTTACTTAACACTGTTCTGGCCGAAACAATTGTAGTTGCTGTTTTTTCATTGTTTCTTGCCATTTAGGAACTTGTATTATGAAGTGTTCTTCTGTTAAACTTTCCCTATATTGATCACACCCTTGGAAGTTGGATTTTAGGATGGAAATCAATCTGGAGGCTTCAAAGTATGATTGGATCTTAATGACATAGGATAAAATAAAGAAACTTGACTAAAGATATTTTATCTGTTGTCAACTTATGTTTTGTATCATAGGTGGAAATCGAGAAGCTGAAAAAAGCAGTCCTGTCGTCTTGAAATGGCATGGCCCTGTATATTCAGAAGCAACACTATGAACTTCAACTGACTTATTACTTAAAAATAACAAATGCTGATGTCCTGATAAAGAAATATGAGTATTTGAACTATAATCTATAGAAAAGTAGGGAGAGGGTGGATTTTTTTTTTATATATATATTTTGTTTTGCCAATATGAAAAAAAAAGAGGCCTTATTTCTTATGTGCTGGAATTGCAAACTTTTTTTTTTTTAGTTTGCTTGAAGATACTACTGAATCTGTATAAAAAGGAAAGTTCACAATAGTTTTTTTATTGAAACTTGTAGTATTATTTTTAAAGAGATCTATACTATAAATATGGTGATATCTTTACAAATAATCTGTAACATATACTATTTGAGAGGGACAAATTAGCTTTATAGTAACTATAGCCACTACTTTTCCCATAATACATAAGGGATATAAACTTTGTATATATATATTTTTTACTTTTAGCTTCTTACCCAGGATTACACTGTTGTGCCTGTTTGCAGTGCTGTTTATACTCTGGGTGATGAAATAGGAGTTTACTCTAGCTATAAACCAGATTACTCACCCAAGCATATAGTAATAACTAATGAAACAATCAAAACAATTTCTTTGACTTTTAGAATATTTTATATTGCTTGCACTATAGGATTCATAAAAGGAATTTAGTTAAAATGTATTGGATTGTTAACTATATTTGGGAAAATATGAGCTATATTTTAAATTCATTAGGTCTGAGAAACTAAAAATGTCAATTTAACCCTTAACTTGTGCCTAGAAACTACAGCACATATAATATGCAAACACCAGCCTTATTGCTGTACTTTACTGCTTGTTTTACAGGCTCAGATATTACTCATTTTGTGATCTTGTGAGTTCCTCATGTTCCTCTTTCTGATTTTTAATAATGGTAATATGAGAAGAACAAAATTCAGAACATGCAGAACTTGGGTGTGAGATTTCATACTTTGACAAATTATTATTATGTAAATACTCAGGTTTTACAATGTGTAATTTACTTCAAAGACCAAACTAATTGGTGGAGATATTTTAGGCTGTCATTTAGGTATCAGAGTGTTAGTATATCATAAAACATAACAGTACAGCTTATTTAAAACCAAATATAGTTGACCATATTCAAAATACATTTTCATAAGATGGATGAATTAGTTTCTTCAGAGTCACTTATGAACAGGTGAACGTTTTAAAAGTTATTATCTATAGATAATATGTCTTAAAATATATGGGTTTATATTAAAAATAGAAAAATTGACTTTTCATTTGCAAAAAAAATAGATTTTAAGTTTTATTATAGCAAAGACTTTCAGATGCCACCTGTCATGCTTCCATTTTGTGTTATTTTAAACCACCAAATCAATGTTTTCCTTCAAGTTTTAATCTTATATACTGAAATCTGTATTAATGAAAATTTACCATGTTGTCTCATATAAAAGAACTGAAGTAGAAAATAATAGAAATTCTAGTCATTACTTAATGTTAAATCACAACTTACATTATTAGAGCTTTTGGGGAAACCTGATTGTGCATTGAGCGTGTACATTTTAACTCTTTAAAGTTCTGGGCTTTTCTGATGAGGTCACTACTCAACAAAATTGTTAATTCCTGTTTTAATATTTTTAAATGACTTGTTGAATGATTTCCTTCTTGCTAAAAAAGTTAGGTTTTACTTTCTTTTAATGAAAGTCCTTAGAAATAAAAACATTGTATCCTAGAAATCATTCTCTAGCTTTCTGGCTGGAGTGACCCCTCCTCACCCTGTTAATGGGATGAGGGAAGTTTCCAGCAGATTTCAGGGTGTTCTTAAAGTTTTTCTTGGTCATTTTTCTCACCAGTGCATAAAATGAAGGTGGTCATGAATGCCGACATACATTTAAAGTATCTGCTTTGTATGTTCCTCAGAATGGAAAATTAAAGTTTTGTGGCTCTATTTTCTGTCCTTGACCAAAAGGTAAAGTTCTTAAAGCCAAACTCAAAGGGAAAAAATGATTACTTCAATCTAGCAATTTACTGGTATTTGCTCTTGATACGGAAATTTTGTTTTTATTCATAAAGTTCATATCACAAAATGGTACATAATGATAATAGCCTTTACTGGGAGATAAATCATTGTTTTTTCTTTTTTTCTATAAGTGAGTATAAATGACAGACTAGAGATGAACAGCATGGAATCTGTCATTGCCAAATTATTAGTGAATGTATTTTTCAGGTTTGCTATTCTTTGAAACACATAATATTACTAATTTTCCTACTTGTATTTCAATATTGGGAGTATTTGTGTGTGTGCTTGTGTGTGACCACTGAGATTTAGTGGTTTGGTCTTACTATAAAGCTGTTACCTCTTTACAAAATTTAAGCCTGAAGATAGGAAGAGAATGGGGGTTCTCTTTTTTATGCTTCTTACTGTGATCACAGGAAAAAAAAAAAAACCCAAGTGCTCTCTTGATTTGTTGGTAAACATTTTATGCTTGCATTTAAACTTGAAATGTACGAAGAGAATAAGACAATCAGTTAAAATCAGAAATGAAAACATTAAAAATGTAATGGCCTTGTTTTGCTGTAGCAATAAAATGACCAAGTGCAATGACTTGATTTAATAAAATCATCTTTTAAAAGTTGCTGCTATGAATATTTTTAGCCATAAAACTTTACCCTTGTTTTAGCCTGACTTGCCTTCAGTAACTATTATGTAATGCAGTTGGTGTTGTAGTATTCTAACATTCCAAAAAAATAATAATATATATGTGGGGAAACTCAAAATAGTATACTTCACTGACTTGTTTACAGGTGCTGTAAAAAAGCATGCTTCTCCCTCAAAAAAAAAAAATAAATAAATAAAGAATAGTATTGCCAGTTGTGTTGGTCTTTATTGGTTATTTTTCATTAACATCATGTTTATTGCAGAGTAAGATGGAAATTTTATTACTTTGTTTCATTTGGAAAGCTCAAGGTAAATAGTAAAATGAAAGCATTAAAAGTTCTAGACCTATATGACTTTTACCGAACCTTTGTGAGTCTGTTTTGCCCCTGGAACTCTAAGATGATAATTTCTGCATCACTGATTTTATGGGGGAATTTGAAATGATTTATATAAAGTATGTTATAGAGCGGATTTTTTTTAAAGTGGAAGCTTCTATTGTACTTTTCTCAAATGCTTCTTTCAGTGATAAATATGATGTAGATAAGATTAAATGAATTTTTGAGTACAGCATCTCAATACAAAAAGCACTGGTCTCAGCATAGGGAGTACTCTCTATTATAGTCAATCATCTGGAAAAAGCTGATTTGGAAGAACAGATCTTAATAGAGCATAAAGAGATGGAAACAATCCAGAAGGATTTTAAAACCGATTACAGTCATTCCCTAAATCCCAGCTATCTATCCACTGCATGATTCCTTAGGCATAAACTTACAGTTAAATTTTTTTTGGTTTCTGATTTCACACCTGGAAGTCCTGGTAAATAAAAAACAAGAGTCCACAAGATATCAAGGCCCATGTATTCTTGCTGAAAATATGCCACATACACAACTTTAGGCTTTTTAGAAATCCACTAGAAGATCTGAATCATAGGAAAGGAATTAGACACCAGAATGATGTAATAAAGGGAAACAAATGTGGCAAGTCATTTAAAAATTTAGTTGAAAATCTCCACATGCTTGGTACTGGCCTTGATAAACTCTAGGCATAAATTAAGCCTTACAGGCACAGGATAGTGAAGTTTTGGATTATAGAACTTGTATTTTCTTACTAATATTGATGTGGGAAACAAAAGCAGAAGGAAGTGGAGATAAAATTAAATGTCCTTATAACCTGCAGCCCATTGACAAATACCTGAGGCAGGCAGAGTATAATGTTCCTCCAGGAACCTCCCAACTGTCTTCATGCCTTGCTAGAGGGAAAAACAACCTTGGTTGACAATTCCAAGGCCTCTGGTATCCTGTAAATCTTCTTTAGCATATGAAAATCCTTTTGAAACTTCCTTAATCTTGATTTTCCCCAATCTCAAAGTATATAATCAGTTGCTCCTCACAATCCTGGGGCAGCAGCTCCTCCCCACTCCTCCTGTCTCTGTGCTTTAATAAAACCACATTTTGCACCAAAGATGGCTCAAGAATATTTTCTTGACTGTGGACTCCGGAACCTCAACCAAAATTCCAAAACTACATCATTGTTTTTGGATTAGAGATTTTTAGTATTTAAAGGGACATTGAAGGACCGTTGGACATTATAATCCCTGTGCAGGTGTGCATACTTTTATATGAAGTACAATTTGCAGATTTAGTCTTATTCGAGGAAATAAAAGCAGTTTAACTCATGAAATCTGTTTGGCCTTATCTGCCAATTTAGATTTAGAAAGTAAAAAAAAAAAAAAAAAAAAAAGATTTAGAGAGTAGACTGGGTCTTGGCGTTAAAGTTTGTTTCTGAATCCTAAACACTTGCTTTTATTTTTCCACTAACACCTGTGTTGTGAATATGCTTGTATATAAGGAAAATAAATTTAAAAATAGGTGTCAATATTTTTTGTATAGAGCTAATAATCTTTTCTATCAAAGAAGGTGTTATGGGTTCCATTTTGCAACTATTGGGTGGTATTCTTTCCTATCAGGTTTTAAGTGTTTTCTATTAGCTACGTTTCAGTTCCTAAAAAATTGTGTGAATAAAGTTATTAAAAGTAAAACTTATTTTTAAAAAATGTACTAACTTAATTCTTCAATAAAGAAAATCATTTAGCATTTCATAGTATAGTGTACTTTTATAACTTCTTAAAACATTAATTGAACAGAATGCACCTATAATCTGATTTGACAGAGTAATGACATTTTTACTCCTCACCTCCATTGAAAGTGACTAAAAACAAATAGTATGCAAAACAGACTTAACAGATTAAAAAAAAGATGTAAAAACATCACTCTCCAATAAGGAAACAACTACAATTTATAATAATTAAAAAAAAAAAAACACCTCCCAAGTGCTTTGAGATTTGGAACAAAATGGCAACCTGAGGATGGTCATAAAAGCCTCCCCAGATGCAGAGTCCTGAAATGTTTATCAGATCATCTTACAGCCAAATCCTGTACAACAGAATGGCAGGGTTCATGGGCCTGAAAAAGAAGCCACAGTAACTGTAACTCTTTAATTTGAAGGCTAAAAACCCAAGAGGAGGGAGACATGCTCTTAGGAAGGAAAACAGCTCTGAGGAGAGGGTGTTGATTTAGCGCAGGAAATTAAAGCTCCAGTCTGCCCCCTCCCACTCGTCCCTGTGCTGTCAGCAAGTAACTGACACCTTTCAAAGTTGAGTTATCAGGCACCCTACACACAAGTACCTTTTTTGGATGCTTGTGCTGTTTTCAGATGTGTAAAATGCCCTAAAGCAAAGACTTGATCCTGCAAATAAAAATCCCAGTGCCACCCCTAAGTGCTCAGTTGAATTATCCTAAGCTTAACAGTAAATTTAGCTTCTTTTTTTTTTTTTTTTTTTTTTTTTTTTAAGGCATCATGGGATGCCTGGGTGTTTCGGTGGTTGAGCTACCTTTGGCTATGGTCGTGATCCCAGGGTCCTGGGACTGAGTTCCCCATCGGGCTTCCTGCAGGGAGCCTGCTTCTCCCGCTGCCTATGCCTCTGCCTCTCTGCGTTTCTCATAAATAAATAAAATATTAAAAAAAAAAAACCCAAAAACAGGCATCAAGTCAAATACTGATAGCTAATGTTTGTATTGTGCTTACTGTGTCCCAAGCGCTGTTGCAGGTAATGATAATCTGTCTCAGCCAACTTTATGTAATAGGCACGAATGTTACCTGACAGGTGAGGAAACAGGCTTGAGAGGCTAAGCAGCTTGGGTGAGGCTGTTGGGCTAATGGGGATGGAGCTAAACCCAGACAGGTTTTAAAGCCTGTGCTCTTTTTTTTTTTTTTTAATTTATTTATGATAGTCACAGAGAGAGAGAGAGAGAGAGAGAGGCAGAGACATAGGCAGAGGGAGAAGCAGGCTCCATGCACCGGGAGCCTGATGTGGGACTCGATCCCGGGTCTCCAGGATCGCGCCCTGGGCCAAAGGCAGGCGCCAAACCGCTGCGCCACCCAGGGATCCCTAAAGCCTGTGTTCTTGATGAGATACGAGCCCTATGTAGATAACATATAGGAAAGGAGTTTGAATTGGGAAATTCTTTTAGAAGTTCTTTCATCCTTTGCAATCCTGTATATTACCTGAGTATCAAATTTTTCCATCAGTGAGGGAGTTACACAACATAACTTTACAAAGTCCATTTTCAGTGGTCCCACAGTCTCTAGATTTCTTCTCCTTTTTTTTTTTTTTTAAGATTTTATTTATTTCTTCATGATAGAGGGGCAGAGACACAGGCAGAGGGAGAAGCCGGCTCCACGCAGGGAGCCTGACATGGGACTCAATAACCGTGACTCCAGGATCACGCCCTGGGCCAAAGGCAGGTGCTAAACCACTGAGCCACCCAGGGATCCCTCTAGATTTCTTTGCGTGATGTGGTCACACATAAGATTATAGGGAACATTCTCTCTTAGTGTACATCTTTGCAAACTTAAGTGATTTTCATGGCTTTTCAGTCCACAAACAGGGGAAAGGAACCATTACTTGGCTCCCATAAAGAAGTGACCACTAGGTGGCAGTCAAATAAAGCTCAGCTTCTGTGTGTCTTGAGTAAACCACAAAAACTTGGGAGAAGCTGCAGATGCAATCTTTGGGCCGGCCTATTGAATTCCTACAGAAGTGGGACACCTGTACCACACTTACCTAGCCCAGTAACTTCTGCTGAGGTCCACCTGATCGAGTGAAAAGACTTGAGGCCTTGGAATTTGAGAGATCTGCCTTTGAAAATTGACTCTAAAAACTAGTGGCAAAAAAATAAATAAATAAAAATAAAAACTAGTGGCTGTGTGAATGTGGCAAATCACTCAAATCTGGTCTCTTCCCCGACCTCTTAGGAGTTTAAAAAGAATTACTATAACTTGAAGCCTTTCCCTCTTATAGAGAAGAGAGAGAAAGGGGGCCGAGTGCTTTGAATTTGTTTTTCCCTTGAGAGAGGACAATCCCATCACAACAGCAGCAACAAAACCATCTTTGTCTTGTTTGTTGTTCCTGTTGGGTGTTGACACCATGCAGGCTCCTCTGACCCCAGGTGGCTGTCATGGTTCTTCAGCTCTTCCCACACATGTTATCTACCATCTTCTGTCCTTGGTTCTCTGGGAGCTGCTCCTGGTTCTTCATTTTGTCCTGCAATGTGTTCCTGCATCAACCAGGCCAAAGAGAACAAATCTCCTCAGTCACTTAGGAAACAATCTCACAAGATAAGTGGGTTTGTGCTATGGGTTTCTTAAAGAGATTTCTGCTGAGACATCTCTTATTTTGCCATTTCTATCTTCTCCCCAAGGGTTTAGCATAATTGCCACAGAATTGGAGTCTGCCGTGACAGCCCAGAGCAGGTCTGTGGTGCCATGACTATGCCTGAAAAAAGCAAATCTGTTTGCAGCTCAAATTCTATGAGCCTAAAATGACTTTTCTCTCCAAAGAGACAAAGGAATTAAAATGTCCATCTCATAGTGATGACGGAACTGTAGGGCCACAGAAGCAGAGAACAGTAGTATCCAGGAGAGGGATGTCAGATGCAGATTCCTCTGAAGTGTTTATCTGATCCTCTTCGGCCCAAATCCTGTACAACAGAAGGGTCATCAAGAAGACTTTGGAGGGGATATGCGGTGAGATAACATCAGACAGCTCTTTCCTTAGCCAGTAGAAAAACAGCCAGCCATCCCCAGTGCCCTTCAGGGAGAAGAAAGCTGCTCAAACGCTCAAGGCTTACACAGTTATTTTGAGCAAGTGACAAAATTAGAAGTTATCTGTGATTCTTAATAGTGATAAAGGTTGTGGACTGTGACAAAAGCAATGTGGCACACAAAAGTATTCAGATGTAGAAGGGACCATTTCCTCAATCTCATGGAGATGATATTACCTGTCTCATGGCGAGAACGAAGGAAATGAAGAATGAAAGAAAATAATGTATACTCACCTCGGTCCACTGTGTGTGTTAATGTATGGATAATGTAAAAATGCTTTATGCTTATTTGACTTCATCTTGATCTAAAGCCCTTGTTCCCACCAATGGCAGGAAAAAAGGATGAAATTTGTCATTCAAAGGCAACAATCTTCTATGGCTTCCATTATTGTGTGTGTATATATATATTTATACACACATATACATATATATACATATATACATATACACACACATATATATGTTTGTCAGTGTGATGTCTGGGGCGGCAGGGGAGGGTGGGGGTAGGGGAGGGGGTGCATCACGGGATTAGATGGGCAGGATTAGTTAGATACATCTTCTTGGCAATAGGGGGAGGTGAGACCTCAGGTCTATGAGCTGTCCTTTGAGCCTTCATTGGTCTCCCAGGGCAGTATCTTCACTGACCCCATGTCCACTGAGGAGCTGCTCGTCCTGACGAATTTCTCACAGCTTCACACACACACATTTGGTTCCTGCCCAAATCTTCAGTAACAAGTCTCTGTACCACTGCCCCCTCCCCTGCCTATTTTTCCAACAATTCTCAAAGCTTCCCACAACTAAGGCATCCGCAGCTGCAGATTTCTGGGTAAAGTTATGCTCAGGCAGGGAAGAGAGATGATTATCTAACAGCTATCTCATTACACTCTTGCCTTTACTTTTACTATCTGTTGTCTTGGTTCAACATTTAGCAATGTGCCGGGCCCCTCATGAGACCCCTCTGGTTAGTTTGAAGCTCTCCATGACATGTTAGGGGAAATGGGGCTTTCATCCCTCGTTCTTGGGCCTCCTCAAGTGTAACTGTGTTCCTGAGCCCCTTGTTTCCCTCTGCCCTTTCCTTCCCAGTCAGGTGTAGACCTGAAAAGATAACATCTCAAGTCTTGCTCTGCTCTTGCCCTTTCTTCCAGGCACCTCCTGTCCTAGAAGCAGAAGGGATCTGTCTTTTCCATTGCTTCTGTGATCACCACAAACTAGTGGCATAAACAACAAAGTATTATTTTACACACTGGAGATCAGAAGTCTCACTGGGCTAAATCAAGGTGTTGGCAGGGCCACGTTCATTTCTGGAGGCTCTGCGAGAGAATTTCTTTCCTTGCCTTTTTTAATTTATACAGGCTGCCTATGCTTCTTGACTCAGGACTCCCTTTCTCTGTCTTCAAAGCCAGCGATGCTGGGGTGAGTCCTCACATTGCATCTCTCCGTCCTTGTGCGTAGTCACATCTCTCTATGACCCTCACTCTTCCATTGCCTTCTTCCACTTTGAAGAGCCCTTGTGATTCCAGTGGGCTCACCTGAGTAATCCCGGCTAACCTTCCCATCTTAAGGTCCTAATTTATCATGTCTGCAAAATCCTGACTGCCGCCTATGAGAATATATTCACGGGTTCCAGGAATTAGGTCATCTACGTGGACAGCTACAGTGTGGGGAAGAGTGGTGATTTTTCTGCCTAATGTAGGCTCTCTGCTTCTTGTCAGACTGAAATGTTCCTATATCCCAACTTCCTTCCCTTCTGTTTGGAGTAGTGTTGGAAAGGCCTTAGGGGAAAAATTGGATTCATAAGTGAGAGAAAGTATGTTTTGGAGGGTGTATTTCAAAAAATCACCCCCAGTTAGAGCAGTGACTTACTCATGGGGTTCTTTCAGAGTTGAGATTGTGGGGTGTTATACAAATCCTTTGTCGTCTGCATAATCCCCTGAGGTAAAAAAAAAAAGAGAGAGAGAACAGAACAAAGAACACTTTACATATTGTTTCATGTATAATAGATAGCTGGACCGGCTGAACACTACGTTTCTAAAGACCCCCAGCAGTTCCCAAGGACTCTAGTGTCCTAAACAGGAAGTTGGAGGTAAGTGGAAATTTTCACGGTATTATCACTTTTATTTTATTTTATTTTATTTTATTTTATTTATTTTAAGATTATATTTATTTATTCACGAGAGACACACAGAGAGAGGCCAGAGACATAGGCAGAGGAAGAAGCAGGGAGTCTGATGCAGGACTCGGTCCTGGGACTGAGGGATCATAACTTGAGCCAAAGGCAGATGCTCAACCACTGAGCCACCCAGGTGTCCCATATTATCACTTTAAAACTGTTTTTAATGTTATTGCATTTTGTTTTCTACACTTAAAAAAAACCCAACTTTACTATATGGCCTTACCGCCACTGGGGCTACAGGTAAGTGGGGGGTGGCCTGCGGAGGGAGAGGCAGAGGAGCGGCAGGGGCAGGCTGCCTGGGAGTCATGTGCTGCAGTGTGGTCCAGAGTTTCCTTCCGTGGAGCTGCATCTTTCTGGGAGCTTTTCTCTCCTGCCCCTTCCATTCCTAGAGCTCAGGGAGAGTCGATGGCTTGTGTAGACTCTGTGATTTCTGGGGCACCCTTGGCAACCAACTGCTTTGCAGGTGTGAGCTGAGACTTTTGGTGACAGCTTCCAAGTGTTGTTCCCCTGGCCCCTCTACCAGATGTGTAAACCTCTGATTTCCTAGATTAAAACCCTCTGTACTTGGAATACAAAGAGTTGCTCCTGTTTTCTGAACTAAATCCTGACTGATGAAGGTTTTTGTTTTGCAATATTTTTATTTAGAAAATATATGCATTGTAAAAACTTGGAAAATGTTAGAGTCTAAAAAAATTCCCACAAGCCCAGTAACCAGAAAAGAGATAAAAATTACAAATATTTTAAGAAACAAAAATTTTAAAAGTTATTTTAATTTCTTAAAATATTTGTCCATGTGGCATGGATATATTTTGGATATTTTATTTCTCGATATTTTATTATTTTTTCACATCATTGAATAGTCCTCAAAACATGAATTTACATGTATAATATTCCATAATACAGTTAAACTATGAAAGATGTTTAATTACTGTTGGATTGTTGAACATGTACATGAATTTCCATTTTTTACTAGTATAAGGCTGTGATAAACCTTCTTTTACGTGAATATTTGGATATATCTCATATTCTTAAGACAAAGAATGAAAAGTGGCATTGCCGGCTGAGTTAGTATGAACATGCTTAATGCTTTATGTAGCCAGAGTCCTCTAAATAAGTTGTACTAATTTATACTGCCTACTTCTCTTTTCACAAGGCTTACACAGGCATGGCCTCCGGGTAGGCTGAGCCTCCATCCCAGGTTTACCTTGGGTAATAAACTCTATGGTAGCTGTGGCAATAGATGGTATTAATAAAAATCCATTAATACATGCCTATGGTGAGGCGGGGAGAAGAAAATGAGACTAGAGAAGATCTAATGAGAGGGGAGCCTGGTTGACTCAGTTGGTTAAGTGGCTGAGTTTGGCTTGGGTCATGATCTCAGGGTCTGGGTTGGAGCCCCCCACTGACCCACCAACCAGCTCCCTGCTCAGCAGGGAGTCTGCTTCTCCTTCTGTCTCCCCCTCCCTTTGCGCCTCCTTCTGCTTGTGCTCGCTCAAATAAAATCTTAAAAAAAGAAAAAAAAAAAGACCTAATGAGAGAATAGAAGATAATAAGCTAATGCCCTGCCCTACCCAAACACCCTTCTGATCCTGGTACATTGTCCCAGATGAGGCTTTTCCATCTTTTTTGTTATTAGAATGAGTTCTTTTTTTTTAATATTTATTCATGAGAGACACAAAGAGAGGGGCAGAGACATAGGCAGAGGGAAAGCAGGCTCCCTGCAGGAAACCCGATAAAGGGCTCGATCCCAGGACCCATGGATCATGCACTTAGTTGAAGGCAGATGCTCAACCACTGAGCCACCCAGGCAACCCAAGATGAATTCTTTATCCTGAGGCAGTGAGTTCCTAAGGCTAATAGTCTGCTAGCAAACCTACCTTTCTGTTCTTCTAGATCTTTGTGAAGACAGATTCATAAGCTGGTACATAGAACTTTAATGCCTGATATTTAAAGCACATCCCAGTGTGAACTGTACTTACTTTTCTGGTTTTTTTTTTTTCATCTGTTTTACTCCTCCCCTACAAGGCACATATGCTCTGAGCTACTCTACAGCAGTATCAGTTGGAAGAAGTAGTGGTAGTAATGGTAGTAGCAGTGGTAGTAAAGATAGCTGACACTTATAAGGACTTAGGGAGTCTAGGTACTCTTGGAAGTGATTTTAAACAGATTAACTCAGACAATCCTTGGAGGAAGCTAATATTACCAAATCCTATATTTGGTGGCATGTAAAAAAAAATAAAACTGTAGTAGAGTGTAATTTTTTCTCATAATGTCACAAATCAGGAGGCAGTCAGCCCAGAACTTGTGTAAATTGTTCAAGAAAAGTGTCAAGAATCACAGCCTCTCCTATTTCTGTTCTGGCATCCTTAGCATGTAGCTTTCATTCTTGATTTTTTACAAAATAGGTATAGCATCTGACCCCCAGGTAGAAAGAAGGAATGTGTTCTTTCATGTGCCCGCTGAGTCTGCTCCCCCAACCTCCCTTTCTTTTAATGGAAAAGAATAGCAACTTTTCCAAAAGCCTTACCCAATGACTTCAACTAACATCTCATCAGCCAGAACTTGGTCACATCCTCAGCTCTAGTCACAAGGGTCTCTTGGAATGTGTGCATTTTAATAGAACACATTGCAACTCTGAAAAAAATCAGATAGAGCTTGTTAATAAGCAAAACGGAGTGTAAATATTGAGTGGACAATGAACAGTCTGACCATTTCAGATAAGCAAACTGAGGAAATGAAATGAGGGGTTAAATAATTGGCCAAGTTTACATAACTGGTTGGTGATGGAGTAGGCATAAATGTGCCTTTTAGAGAATCAAGCTCTGGTGTTGTGGGTCTGTATATTTTGAGAATCCCTCAACAGTTCTTTTGGTTCAGAAGAATGCACTCACGCACATACATGATTTTCATACAGTTTTAAAGGTTCAATGTACCTTTACAGCATATTTTAATAGATACTATTTTAGAATGCCCTGGACACTTCTATGGCACTAAACTGAATTAATAAGAACTAAACATTTTTCTGATAAAAAGTTTTGTAAGCTAGGATCTACAGACAATGCAAGGGACAAATACATTCTAGTTTGCATTTCAGTATTTTTATTCACTACTGTTTTTTTTTCTTCTTCTTGAAATAGGAGATAGGAGTCAAGATCTGGCTTCTAACCTGGCCTTGTGTTCCCCATCTCAGGGAACTTGAGTAGATTTTATCACATCTTTGTATCTGTTCTTTCAAATGAGAAATTAGAAACTTGAATTTGAAAAGCTGTTCAAACTCTAACATTATATACATTTAAGAAGTAATATGTTTAGCATTACCCCTTCTGGACCTTGATGCCACCTGTATGATCTGTTGGTTGTAACTCCTTTTCAGAGTGGCTCTGTTTTAATCTTAGGGAGGACTTCTATAATCAACAAGTCAGCAGTGTTTACGCACGAGTCCAGCAACCCCTGAAAAGTCAGAGAGGCAGGTGCTTCTGGAAGCCTTCCCCTGAGGCCCAAACCCACAGGATCCCAAGCAAGAATGGCAGCTTCCATACCGAATGAAGGCACTGGGAGGTGCATCTGGAAGTGAACCAGAACTGGAGCCTCCAGTAAATATTAACACAGGAAAACAGCTGGAAGGACCAGTCCTTTAAAAAGAAAAACAAGGAGGTGGCTTCAGGTGAATTGATGAGTACAGTGAAAGGGAAACACGTCCCCCCTGAGACTCATTCACTAGTCCTTCCAGCAACCAGACTCTTCAAGTTAGCCAGCAATGGCCAATTTTGTGGTAGGTGACAACACTGAAAGAGAAAGATAATAGGATCTCCTGCAGATCAAATTTGAGCCCAAAAGCCTCTTTAGTGATTAAAATGGGAAACGAGGTTATTGGCCACTTAAACAGTGGAGTTGAGAAAGATGAGGGGTGGGCAAAGTAGAGAGAATGCAAATTAAAATTGAGGATGACTTTTAGAACTTGACAAATAAGCTTTCCTGATGGCTGAGAATTCAAACCAATGTACTTTCCTGTGTTAAACAATATTGGAACTGAACATTCTTTCCTGTCCCAGTGTGAATTAACACACACACACACACAGGCAAAAATAGCTTAGGTGCTTGCTCTTCAGGAAATATTTACTTCTGGAAGATAAGCTCTGAACCATGTAGAACAGCTTATTATCGACTGCAGCAGCTTGTTCACCAAGACATGCTGGAGACCTTTGCTGGAGACCATCCAGCCAAGATTTTATGTTGTAGACTGGCCAATCCCAACCAGTTCCCTGGTTCTCAAGGCCTGAAAACTCTATAAATATCCTCCACTGACTTCCCTCTTCAGGAACCAACTAAGTCAGCTGAGGTGCCATTCTCTTACTACATACAACAGGTCTAACAGACTCAGCTTTGTTTGACCAATAAATTGTTTTAGAAGTCATTTGGGCAGTTGACCTGTCACAAGTGAGGTGTTGCTCATGTGCACAAAACAGAAGTTTTATTTTCTTATTTTTTTAAAGATTCTATTTATTTATTAATGAGAGACACACAGAGAGAGACAGAGAGACAGAGAGACAGGCAGAGGGAGAAGCCGGCTCCATGCAGGGAGCCCGATGTGGGACTCGATCCCGGGTCTCCAGGATCACGCCCTGGGCTGAAGTTGGCATTAAACTGCTGAGCCACCCAGGTTGCCCTTGAGGAGATTTTTGAAAGACAGATTTGAAGGGGGCAAGGGTAAAATCAGGGAGACAATGTGAAAGGGTTTGTATTAGTGTAGGCAAGGGGCAAAGATGACCTACACTAGCTGGAGAGAGATAGAGAAAAGTGGACAGATTTGAGATGTATTTTGAGGAAGGAATCATAGGACTTGATTACATGTGACTGCAGAACTGAGGAGAAATGTGGTTCTGCAGATTGAGTCTGTGGAAGTGGATGAGCTACTCTGGGAAAGAATGGAGGTGGGTGGCGGGACAAAGAAATGAGTCAAGGGAGGAGGAGAAAGGACTTGGGAAGCCTCACCCTTAAAAGTCAGTAGAGAAGACACCAGAAAGGAAATAGGAAGGCAAGGAACACATGGATTTAGGTGGAGGATGTTCCAGCAATTCAAACGTCCATTGGTAGACCAACAGATAAACATGTGGTATGTACATGCAATGAAATATTACTCTGCCCTAAAAAGGAATGAAATTCTGACAGATGCTACAACATGAATAAATCATGAGGACATAATGCTAAGTGGAGTAAGCCAGTCACAAAAAGACAATGTATGATTCCACAATATGTGAGGTGTCTAAAGAAGCCATATTCCTGGAGAGTAGAATGGAGGTTACAAGGGCTGTGGGGGAGGAGGAAATAGGTGTTATCATTCAGTGGGTAGAGTTTTAGTTTTGCAAGATGAAAAAGTTCTAGAGATCAATTGCACAAAAATGTGAATATACTGAATACTATTGGAATGTTAAAAACGGTTAAGATGGTAAATTTTTATTTATTTTTTTCACCAAAATAAGAATTTTTTAAAGGTGTTTCAAAAAAAGGGAGAAGTGGTCAACTGAGTTGAGTATTGCCAGTATTGAGAACAGAGTTGATAGGTTGATTTATTAAGATGGAGACCATTGGTGATCTTTCTACATTGACTGCAGTGGCCTGAGGAGAAAACTGGATTGAGACCCAAAGTTTAGGAAGTGGAGATAGCCATGTGGACAGTTTCCAAGAGAAGGTTAACTGAGAAGAAAGACTTGGGGCAGAGTCAGTCGGAGCACAAGGAACAAAGGGAGGCTGTTGCTTTGTTTTAGGAAGGAAGATACTTGCACACATTTGAGCATTAATGGGATGATCCATTGTGAAAGGAGAGATTGATGAGGCAGGAAATGGTAAATCTAAAAGAATGCTGTTCTTCAGAAATCCCTGAGGAGAAGGGGTGGTGATCCTGGGAAGGAACACATTTTGACGGGAAGATAGACGCTTCCTCTAACATGACAGGAGGTGAGGAGGAGAAGGTGGGAGTGCATGTAGGGGTGGCGGATTGGGGTGCTTGTAGGGCTGGCAGTGAGAAGTGGGTAGAGTTCTCATCCAATGGCTTCTATTTTTTTGTGTAAAATGTGAAGTAAGGTTGATAACACAAGGGGTAGAGGGGAGTTACATCAGTGGTTTGAAGAGATGAAATGTACTGTCATTAGTCATCCAGGGTTGTGGAAAAAAGGAGCTTGCCTGTGAATCACAGCAGGACTGACCCACTGCAGAGAGGGGATGTGGAATTCTGTATTCATTATTTGAAAGTAAAACTACCATATTTTATATTCTAAGATGCACCTCTGAAATTGAGATGTATTCTCGGGTTGTTCTGTGGAATCATAGAGTTTTGGGACATGAGAGATTCCATTTGAAACTCCAGTTTCCTTTCCCACCAATAAACTCTTGAGCTGGGCCAGAAGCAGCAACCATTTCAAAAGCAGTTGCTCATAACATTTCAACAAAGCAACTGGCATTCTGATCATATGAGGACAGTAACGTATTAATTCACACCAGGGACAGTTTTGTTTAATAGCACCAATACATTAATCAATAAAATAGTCATCAAAAATGACTCAACTGGTTGGCACAAAATTAGCAACATTTTTTTCTTCTCTTCTTTATTTAACTCATGCATTTACCTTATCATTCTTTTTTCATAAAAACCTCATGCTTTCCCCTACATGTGTGGGATACTTTTCTGGTTGCCATGGAACCTGTGCTCCCCCAAGTAAACTTCTGAGACCCCCCCAAAAAAGACTTCTGTTCTTTGTCAGTTTTGCCTCCTTTTCTCAGCTGATAGTCCCATAGTCCTATATGATTGTTTAGAGTTTAATCATCAGCTTTGTTTTTTCTTAGTGGGCCATAAGACAAAGGGAATCTTATAATCAATGGCATCTTAGAGTCAGTGACATATGGCAGTTTTATCCCTAACAAGATGATCTACTTGTGTGTAGACATGAAGAAGCCACTTATTTCAGGGTTGGGTTTCAAAAACAAGATGAATAGGTAACAGCTTGACCAAAGCTGTCAATCTCAAAGAAGCCCATTTGAGCCCACTTAAGGAATAATGTCATTGTAGTGGGATGATGAGCATAGCTTCCTGAGGGGCTCCATTCTTCATTATTGGAAGTATTTCATCTGATGTTTAGTCTACAAAGCCAATCTCAAAGTTCTTTGGCCAGGTTAAGGCTTTATTACAAAATTCTCTTGCAAGCCTAGCTATCATAAAACAACAGTTCAGAGATGCCTGGGTGGCTCAGTCAGTTGAGCATCCAACTCTTGACTTTGGCTCAGGTCAGGACCTCAGTGTTGTGAGACAGAGCCCCCCCATGAGGCTCTGCGCTCAGTGGGGAGTCTGCTTCTTTCCTTCTTCTCCCTCTGCTCCTCCCCCCTGCTTTCTCTCTAAAATTGAAAAAAAAAAAGTCTTTAAAAACACACAAACGTGCACACAAAAGCAATAGTCCAGACTTCCTTTACCACGGTGTCCAATATTGGGTGTTCAGAATTGTATGCTAAGTGGAGGGTGGTTATGCAAGATTGGGTCCAGAGGGCCTATGTCCCTATTCATTAAATATTTATTAACTATCTGCTATATCTCAAGCAGTTTATTTTTTGGGGAAAATACAAATAAATACAATCTCGGTTTCTGATCTCATGGAGCTCCCAGTCTGCTATAAGAGAGGGAAGAAGCAAGAGTTGTTACTAGAGGTATTAATTCATCCAATCACTAGGGAAACACATATTCTTTGAGCTCCTACCAAGTGCCAGGCACCATTCTAGGTGTTAGAAATACAGCGGTGATAAAACTGACAAGGTTCCTCCCCCATGGTCCTTAGCTTCTAGTGGGGAAGACAGTAAATCCATAATGTTCCAACAAGCATGATAATTTGATAATTTTTGACTAATGGCATATATTTGGGAAAAAATGGAATATAATAGAGAATGGGGTGCTACTTAAGACAGGGGGTTAGGAATACCAACCAAATTACTTTGGCTATGAGTAATAGAAAATCTAACAGTGTCATAAGTACTAGGAGCTTTAATTATTTAAAAAAGTCAGATGTTATTGATTTCATTAATTTAGTGGTGTCATGAAGGACCAAAGGTTTTTTTTTTATCCTTGTAATTTCCCCTCCTTATCATGTTGGAATGTTCCTCAGCATCATGGTTGCAAGAAGGCTGCCAATGCTGAAGACATTACATCTTCTTATGGTTCCCAAAGCCAGAAGGAGAAAGAGGTGAGAGAAAGGAGGGAAGATAACTACCCTCACACACACAGTACCTCCTTCATTGTATTAGAAGAAAATTCTTCCTAGAACTCTCTCAGCAAGCTTTCCCTTAAAACTCACTGAACACAGTCACCTGCCCACATTTAATTCAGTGACCAGAAATGAAGACTTATATTGCCACAACTGGTTCAAACTAATTATGAGTCATCAAATGTAGATTTTTGGTAAGAAAGAAGCAGAATGACCTTGGGCAGGTAAATAATGACTGCCAGGTCAGGGAATCTCACATCTCTGAGATGACATGTGAACTGAAACGTACATGATGGGGTGGCTCCAGTCTTGTGTACTGTGGACCATATGGTGGTGCGAAGGAGGGAACTGGGCAGGGGTGGTTGGTCATGGAAGGTCCAGCAGTAGACGAGACACTCAAGAAACCGAATGAGTCAGCCAGGTGAAGCTATGGGTGGGGATGGGTGGAGGCTTTTCAGGTGGCAGAAGAGGCCAATGGAATGGAAAAGGGATATGAACTAATTTGTAAGCTAGAGCAAGATGAACAAGACAGGCTAGGTCACAACCCCAGAGAAGATGATTTCAGAGGGGAAGATTCAGATTCCAACATTGCAATGGTAGCGATAAAGCAAATGTGTGCAAAAGGAGGGGTACTCAGTTTCATCTCAGGCTTCAGAGGAGACTCCCTCAAGAAAGAGACATTGGGGTTGAATCTCCTGACTGAGGACAAAGAGTCAGCCAGTAAGCAACCAGAGGTGGGAAGGTTTTCCTCGGTATGGGGCACAGCTTGCATGGAGGCTTGGACACTTGAAATAACATGATGAAAACACTCAGTAAGGCATTACCACTGTTTAACATGTGAGTCAGGGCGTGACAGGTGACGAGGCTGGAGGCATGCTTGTGAGCTCTGCTTTATTTAGTTTAGGCCAGTCCTTGCCTTTTAAAAAGTTGAGAGTCCCAGGTAAGAATAGCTGAGTTGGTTTTCTCAGTGTGCAAGGGGAGATTGGGCTTGCATGATCTCCAAAACACTATCAGCTTTTACATTCCTGGTCTCCAGTAGATGCTTGATAGAAGTTTACTGAACAAATGGAACTATGAACAAGCCTCATTCTTTCCTGCTGCCCATAGTTTGCTCCTCCACATAAACAGATGTGCACTGGCACAGCTCTGGGTGTTCCATGAAGTGGCCCTGACCCACCAGCCTCCATCAACTTTCCCCTGCATTGGACTGCCTGCTTCAGCTCTTAACAGAGAAGGCCTTATCTATTTTCACATGTATGTTTCTTCCCTTCCCAACCAGACTGTGAGCCCTGTGAGGTCAGGGTCACATTTCGTGTAACAATGTACCCACCACTATATGGCATATTGGGCACATTGTATACACACAACAAAAATATTGAACTTTCCCGTTTGAAGGATGGACTTGAGTGGATTTTAGTCTCAAAGGAGATTCTCAAATCTCTTGACACTCCCTAGAAGATCAAGAACTATCCAAGAAACAAAAGAGGACGAGAGAATGCTGGGATTAAAAATAAGGGGTGCTTCTCACAATGTTTATAGGAACTTCCTAGTGAGGGTTTTGAAAAATACCACTCTATAAATAAATTTAAGTGTAGTGTTTGAAACATGGGCTTTTTGAGAGAGCTAGGAAGTCCATGAACGCTCAAAAAAAAAAATTAGAAAGGAATTTTGAGTGTTTCAAAGTTAGAAAAATACGTCACTGCCCATGTTGCCTTCCAAGAGCCTTAGTCCTTATGTCAGTCAGTAGAGGCTGGGTTCTGCTAAATTAACAAGTAGTTCACAAATTTCAGTGACTAAGAACAATAAGGAGTTATCTTTTGCTCATGCCCATCACAGGTCAGCAAGGCCCTCTGCTTCTGACAGTCATCCAGCGACCCAGGCTACCATTTTGAATTGCTGGTCACCATGCAGAACAACTTGCATGACCCCATCTACCCATGGAGAGGTTAGGAATTGCAATGCTACCTTGTGCCTGGATCTAGGGACAACCGGGAACAATCAGAGACCCATGTTATCATAACCCTAGTGACCCGAAAGCCAGCCAATGTCAGAGCTCCAGGCATAGGTACTTGTGTTTTCCATACCCCATTTTTCAGAATGAGGCAGATTAATAAGGATGCTAATGGGTATGGCCAAGTACCACAGATCCTGTGCTGCCACTGTAGTCCTCACTCCCTTGCCAAAAAGGGAAACCTTTGCTTTTTGTGAGAGTCTGTGTGTGTATCACCTAGTGTGTGACTCATCCATTCTCTGGCACCGTGTCCCTCCCACTCCGGGAGCTACTCCCAGGCAGGACTTGTCTGTTGGGCTGCAGGGCCCCTGTATGGGGCTGGCTGCTGGCACCAGCCTGGATGCCTCAGCTTGAGAATCCACCATTCGGGGCTGTATTGACTGCTCAGAGGTACAGGAGCCCAGCCTGCTGATTTTGTTGCAAGATACGATGAAGGAAAGCTACTGACACCCTTGTCTTTAGCTGCGAGGGAGTGGGGCATATGTGCCAGTGACTTTGCTGTCAGCTAGCCACAGTGAGTACTCCCACGTCCTCGTTCTCCCTCCAGTCACTTCCTCTGGAGAGGAGCAACCCATTATGATTCCACAGGTGCGAGGCTTTGTAATTTGCGGCTTAATTAATAACACACACAGCGAATAGGTATTAAAAAGGAATTTGGTGATTTGGAGGCATTTTATGTAATTCAAGAAGATCTCTAGTCTGGTATGAAAATATTTTGTTTTTATTACCCTCTGATGTTTTTATGCTCCTCTGATCCCATCCAAATATCAGAGTCCAGGAAATTGAATTCTTTAAAGAAATGATTTTTTTTTCTGATTATCTAAAAATGATTAAGTGCAAATAGAGAAGTGAATTTAGCTGTTTTTTAATCATTATTTCCCCTCATTGACCTTTGTAATGTTTTATCTATAATTCGGACTTATTATTAGCTATCACCACCAGCTTTAAAGTCTCCCTAAAAACAGAGGAATATTTTTCCAACTTCACACACACAAAAAAATCTATGGCATTAAGAATTTGATTCTGAACCTTATTTCCTCAGATCAGACCTCAGGAGGAATGTAAACTTTGGGGAGATTTCTCTTTGTTCCTAAACTTATCTGCATTGTGTTAGTCTTTGGTGACAACGGGGTGGGGACTTCCAAACACTTCTGTTTGCATTGACTTTCACATCATTCCTTAACATACTGCTATGGTTCATGCTTCACTCTTCCTTCCTTTTCCCCAAAGAATTCTTTATCACCATTTATTGAGTGTAAATTTTGAGAATTTAGTTCTGCTTAAAAACTTCAGTCTTAAAAAAACAAAACAAAACAAAACAAAAAACCAAAACAAAAAAAAAAAACAAAAAAACTTTAGTCCTTTGAATTTTGACAAAGTCTGTTTTTCTCCTTCTATAATAAACTCACAAGTGAAAGAGTGAGGCCTGAGTTTATCTGATATTATCTTTGGTTTAAGATGTTGAATTTCCTCTTTCAGAGTTCATTTCTATTCATTTAGTTTGGAAACATCAACTTCTTTGTAGCTCAGAGAAATGAGTCAAGCACATTGCTGGGCAAATAATTAGCCTTAAAAGACTGCAAAACTTGTACTTTATGCCTGTAGGGCTTGTGTCCTAAAAGGGTACTAGCCCAAATCCAGTCCCAACTGTATTTGCATGATACAGAGTTACAGCATCATTGTCTCTTTGCAAAATGAATGAAAATTTGTAAATAGAAACCAAGACTCTTATTCAAAGATATTGAGATCAGGAGACAGCTCCAAGCCTGGTGACTGCTTGATCTTTCTAAAATTGGACCTGGCAGCAGGGGCACAGGGTCTGGGGTGGAAGTGGTTTGCCCTGGGTCCAGGCGATAATGGGTTGCAGTGTCCATGGAGAATATTACTAAATATGTCAAAAAAAAATAATAGAACTGACTGAAATTCAGTCTCCCTTTTATTATCAGCATGTTCCAGTGATTCTAAACCTCCTTACTGATAAAATACTTAGTTCTCACCACTGGGGCAGAGCACTCCCACTACCACCGGTCCCTCCCAACTTGGTACTGCGCCTGCATTATGCAAGATTGGACTTAATTCACCAGTGGAAAAACAGTCTGCTTGAAAACACAGTGGGTATTTCCACAAAACCATAGTTTAGCCTGTGGTCTAATTATCTTTAATCCCATTATTTTGGGAATTCGTGGCTTCTGTGTATTTTTTTAAAAAAGGTGTTTCTCTTAACATAATCTTGATCTCTCAAGCCTTCTGTGTGTTTTTTAAAAAATGTATTTCTGTTAACATAATCTTGATCTCATAAGCCAATGGACTCTGATTTTATTTTTAGTTAGGGCTGAGTCTGTAGAATGATGCTGCCTTTGCATATTATTCTTGAATCATTTGATTGCACTGAACAAGCTCCTAAATCATAGTACTTTAAGTCTCAAAGGTGATTTTAATATAAAAATATTAGGATCTCTCATAGAACCCAGGGCATGAAATACAAGGTTCTGAGCATCACCAGGACTCTCTTTTTAAAAACTCTTTTTCCTTCTTGGTGTATTTGCTTCATTTTGTACTGTTCTTCTTTTTGTGATTGGGTTCTTCTCAGTTGCATACCACTAGAGTCTGGTCTCAAGTCTGTGTATTAGTATCACCTGGAGAGTTTTAAAAAACCCATTCATCTCTAAATGTTAACAATTAATGTGATCTAGGTGAAGGGATGTGTAGGTATTAACTGTAAAATTTTTTCAACTTTTCAGTAGTCATGAAATTATTCAAAATAAAATTAAAAAGTTTTTTGAGAAATACTAGTGTTTGGACCTTGCCAGAAATTCTGCTTCAATGGTCTAGACTGGGGTCCAGACATTGGCAATTTTTGTCAAAGTTCCTTTTGGAATTCAACCAAAGTCAGAAATTACTGCTATTGGCTACATCTTCTTCAGCTTCTCTAGAAGAGAATGAGTCCCATTTCTTTTCTTCTATCAAAGTTTGAAAATCACTGGGGTGAGGACTAGTCAGCCTAGCTGGGGTCAGCTCTGGCCAGGTCCATCTTCAAAACAGCTGCATTCACAGTAAACATAAGAGATGTAAGCAATTTCCAGGTAAAATTATTAATTACAATAATCATAACAGTTGTCCAGTATATTCTTCCAAAAGAAACGCAAATTGAGTTCTGAATGGCTAAATTCGAGAACATCTGGCTGTTGAGAAGTCAAATACTTTTTTTTTTAAAGATTTCATTTATTTATTCATGAGAGACATAGAGAGAGGCAGAGACTTAGTCAGAGGGAGAAGCAGGCTCCATGCAAGAAGCCCGATGTGGGACTCTATCAGGGGACTCCAGGATCATGCCCTGGGCCGAAGGTAGATGCTCAACCCCTGAGCCACTCAGGTGTCCCAAAATACTTTATTTTCTATTATAGCTATTAGTATTTTTAAAAAATATTTATTTATTTATTTATTTATTTATTTATTTATTTGGCAGTAAGGGCAGAGGAAGAGGGAGAAAGAGAATCTTAAGCAGATTCTGTGCTGAGCATGGAGCCTGATACAGAGCCTGATCTCACAACCCTGAGAGCACAACCTGAGCAGAAACCAAGACTCAGAAGCTTAACTAACTGAGCCACCCAGATGCTCCCCAGTTATAGCTATTTTTCAAATTATGTTTTTGTTTTGAAAGAATGGTATGATGGAGAATGATTTTGTTCTTTTGGAAGTTTTGTGTAGCAAAATACAAATTAAATCTATTTAACAACAAAACAAAAACTCTGTCCATATCAAAGCAGGCCTTATACATTGTTATGCATTAAATACCATGAATGAAGGTTCCTTCTAGAAATAATGTTCCTTTGCAGCAAGTATACATTTTACGCCATAACACATCTGGTGTTTAAAATGTCACATTTCCATAAAGAAGTTCTCTGAATTGGTTATGAGTTTGAGTTACATCTCCTGCCACTCTGATCTTGCAGGAAATTCTCAGTCTTATCTTTGAAGGGGCTACGTCTTGAAGGGTCTAGTGAGAATTCTGAGAGTCTCACGCAGTCTCAAATTCTCTCACAGCTGAAAGAGAGTAGTGCTATCACTGCTGTGCAAGCTTTGGGGTGTAGACATTTTGTGATGGTCCCTAATGATGTGAATCTCTGATTTTTGGTGCCCTGTGCCCCTGAGTTACCCATGGAAGTGTCTGTCATCTCCAGGGGCATGGGGTTGCTGATGACCAGGGAGTCTGTGCTCTGAGGATGGTGGAGGGGTGGCAATTGGTGAAGAGAAGCAGGAGATGCATGAAGCTAATGCAAAACGGCTGAACATGGCTAATGCCATGTTTCCAGCTGGTTCCAAAAAGAAGACGGGGCTTCCTGTAGCAAGAACTGGACTTCAGGAGAGAGAAAGACTCTATGATTCTGAAGGAATCAGAGCAGGAAGCAAGAGGAGGAAGAACAACTGAAGACAGAGGAGAGTTCTCCATGCCCTTGGGAAGTTGCAGAGACGGGGCTTGATCTGGATATTTTTTGACCACTGAGAAAATAATCAGTGTGATCTCAGTGGACCTGGCTGCCAGAGAACAGAGTGGGGCACAGAAGTGTCAGTGTGGGCAATGCAGGCGGAGTATTGAGGCCCAAAGACCAGCAGTGATAGTTCAGCTCAGCAGAAGCCAGCATGGTTGGAGGCTTATCCCAGCATGCTTCTCTTCTGATGCTAAAGAATAGCATCCCTGGGGAGAAAGGAAGAGGAAAAGATGGAACAAATATCGAATTGATCAAAAGAGACCTGTTTAAACTGAAAATCAATTAAGTTTGCCTTGTATGGGCAAATTTTCCATCATTGGTTCAAATAGGGCTCCAGGCCTAATTAAATTCAGTTATAGTGCAAAACCCAGTGACATCTGTGCCAACCTAGTTTCATGACTGCTAAATATGTACTGCTACACATAATCATCTTGGTTTTTGTGTACTTGTCCTAAAGACTTTAAATACCTACTCTTCCTCAGTGGATTTATCCAGAAGGTCTTGCTTCCTTCCAAAATGCTGGCTTTGCCTGGGACGCTCCGCCTCACTCACCTGAGCCTGGCGTGTCTCAGTTCTCTTCGCCTGCTGTCCTTCTTATGGGATCTCATCCGTGAAAGCCATTTCAAAACTTATTTGGTGCTAACGTCTCTTCTGCCCAAGGACTGAATTACAAAAAAATCACCCTTTGAATAGAAACACCAATGCCTTGACTATTTACTCATTCATTCAAACATCCCCAATGAGAATAAAATAAGCATTTTTTAGGCATTCAAAGATTAAGAGAGTTTGCCATACAGAAATATTCATTAGAAGAAGTTTAAAAAGATACATTCCAGCAAGAAATAAAGTGAAAAGAAAAGTCATGTAATACAAGAAAATATGTAAAGAACCAAAAGAGGAAGGACGTTTTTTTTCTAAGCATGGGATTGAAAAAAATGGAAATATCCTGTCAGGTTTAGGAGTTAAATGTCTCTTTGTTTTCATACTGTTTTTTTATTTTTGAAGATCTACTTAAGGACATTTTTCTCTTTCTATTTATATTAGAAAATAATTATTCATTACTCTTCCATACATATGTTATGAATTATTACTTTCAAATATATGTAATATAAATGCGAGAGTACCAAGTGTCAAATGTGAGACACTTGAGGAGCACCAACAAATCCTGGACCTTTTTCATCTGAAATAACTACTTTCAATTTGAAATAGTAATCTGAAACTCCCAACTGATGATCTAGTTAAAAATATCTCTGGTTGAATGAATATGCATATTTTAATGTAACTTTTTAGACATTGAGTCAAGAAATCCACATTTTTAATCCCTCCACTGCCATGCTGATCAGAATAAGGGTGCTCTTTAAAATTTCTCACTTTGATATTCCCATTTTGTGAGAAGAAAGAATTATTACTCATCAATGAGTGTAATGAGGATTTATACTACATAAAATTCAAATTTAATATTTTTATAGATATCTGTATTTCAGAAATCATTCTGAGGTGATGAGACCCTTATGCGTTTTAATCTTCTAGTGGTTATTTTATAGCTATTAACTATTACACACTTTTATGCTGGACTTGTTCACTTCTGAGTCTTCATTCAGGTGGATAATATAGCTCTGGGAGACTTTTGCAGAAGTATAGGGCATTACAGCTCCATGTGTTGCACAGCCCTGATAGTAGCAGGGCTTTTATAGAAAAAAGTGCTGAAGCCTATTGAAAGCTAAAAGATGATAGAAGTGCTTGGGAGGAAATTTGCATTAATGGAAATACATACACATTGAGACAGATTTCTCCCTGTAAGTACTATCTAAATATTAGTCCATTTATCTCACTTACTTTGCTTCTCCTTCTGTACTTCCTCTCTTGATTAGTCTCATCAAAACTCACCCAGATGCTTAGTCTAGAAATATCAACATCATGTTTCTTTCAGCTACATTTTTCACATATACTTCCTTTCCTAAAATTTGCTTACACGTCTAAAGCTAATTTTTAATAGTATTCACTTCTTCACTCCTTCTTCTTTCTCTTTTGGTTATGGGGTCTTTTGAATGCATTCAAATGCCATTGCCATGGTTCTGGTCTTTATGATTGTTCACCTGGATTAAGGAATGGCCTCTCCACTGACTTGCTGACCTGCATGTCTGCCTTCTCTCCTACCCTCTACACTGTTGGCAGAATAATTTTCTTAAATGAAATCTGATCCTGTCATTAAAGGACTTGATGGCTAATCATCCAGGGAAGAATCCCATTGCTTGACTGTGGCACGTAACCCACCTCACTTTGACATCAACGCAGTTTTAGCTGATGAGCTACATATATTTCTTTCCCATCACACACCTGATGTTCTGACATTGTGACCTTCCCAGTCATCCCTGAACACTGATTTATACTTCCTGCTTCCAGCCTGCTGTTTCTCTGGAATACTGTTTTTCCTTGCCTCCTGCAAGATCCACCCCAAAAGTCACTTGTTTGTGATGGTCCTTCAAATACCCAATAGGGAGAGGTTATGACTTTTTGTCATAGCTTATGACTTTTGTTATAAAGTATATTTGGTATACCTCAAAGGGAATACTTACGACGTTAATTTATACCAATTATATTTTCCGTCTTCCTTAATTACACTTTAGATTCTTGAAGACCTTGTCTTCTTTGTCTTCATAACTGTCTCTGGGGCCTAAGTTGTTCTTGCATGAAACTGGCCCAAGATAAATGTTTTCTGAATGAATGAATGAAGAAATGAGACTCAGAGAATTTAAGTATTTTGCCAAATTTCATAAAATGAATCATGAGAATTAGAGGAAGAACATAGATCTTTTGGCTTTAAATATATTTCATGCTTTTCCTGCCACAATGTTAAAAAGTTTACTTTTTCCAATTAGAATTCTGATTATTTGTAGAAAATATATTCTATATATCTCTATATAAATACTCTCTCTATATGGAGAGAAGTATGGAGTATGTAGAAAGTTATTCTATCCTTTTATCATAGTTGCTAATACTTTGGTGTCCTTCCAGTGTTTTTGTTTCCTTTAAAAAATAATATTTATTTATTTATTTTTTAAAGATTTTATTTATTCATGAGAGACACAGAGAGAGGCAGAGACACAGGCAGAGGTAGAAGCAGGCTCCCCATGGGGAGCCCGATGTGGGACTCCATCCCAGGTCTCCAGGATCAGGCCCTGGGCTGAAGGCAGGTGCCCAACTGCTGAGCCACCCAGGCGCCCCTAAAAAATAACATTTAGAAGTGAGTAAAACCTTGGTGAAAATGAAAGTAATAAATCATCCACACGCCCACCTCCAGAATTACCTGCTATTAATATGTTGCTATATTTGGCTCCAGTCTACTCACTCCCTCCTTTTAAAAACACTCTTTTATTTTGGTAGAAATAATATATGCTTATGGTAAAACAATGCAAAGAGAGCAGAAAATTTAAAGGATATAATGCAAGAAACGATGTCCAATTCTGATACCAGAAAAAGCCATTGTTAATTATTAAATAGTATTCCAGATATTTTCTGTGCACATATGCTGATTTATAAGGACAGATAGATTGATGCATAGATATAAAGAAAAGCAGAAAGCAATACAAATACAAAAAGGTGATTATACCATATTTGTTATCTTTAAGTGAAAGTTACTAAATTCAGTTTCATTTAAATTAAATACAAAAAAAGAGAAACATGTGAAACCTAAGGGATTTTTGAACTTCTAAGACTTCCCCCCTTACAATAATATCCAGAGATATTATTTTCTAGAAATATCTCTAATGTTTAAAAGGATTATGAAATTTATTAAGATTGGAGGTAGCAATTAAAAAAAAATCCCTGTTAATTTTAGGCACTGTGGATTTATTCCTTTCTCGAAGGATAAGGTTTTAGCACCCTTATATTTTCTTTTAGTTTTCTTTCATCTCTTAATTTTTGACAGCTATATTATACTTTTATTTTGATCTTTTCTCCCCTCTAAATTTCAAGGAAATGCTCTTGTATTATATCTCAATACTCTTTTACCTTTGGTTACCCTTTAGGTGTGTTCATTTTCAGAGCTTTGCATGGGTTTATTCTTACTGTGGGTGATCTTTGTCTGTCTTCCGTGTCTAGTACCTTCTTTCTGTTTGCAGTTCTCTTTTTCTTTCTCATCGGCATTTCTGCTTGATTTTCTCAAGTATGACACTTACTTTTTATTGTTCCTTTTGTGTTGAAGTTCCATCAACTTTTCTTTTCTTTTCTTTTTTCTTTTCTTTCTTTTCTTTTCTCTTCTCTTCTCTTCTCTTTTCTTTCTTTCTTTCTCTTCTTCTTCTTTCTTTTCTTTTCTTTCTTTTTTCTTTCTTTTCTTTCTTTCTTTTTTCCTTTCTTTCTTTCTTCTTTTTTTTCTTTTTTTAGAGAGAGAGAGAGACAGAGAATGTGCAGGCAGGGGAGGCAGGGGGAAGGGCAGAGAAAGAGTCAGAGAGTCCCAACCAGGCTCCATGCCTAGCATGACACAGGGCTCCATCTCACAGGCCTGAGATCATGATCTGAGCTGAAATCAAGAGTTGGACACCCAACCGGCTGAATTACCCAGCCACCCCCATAAATTTCTAAATATTTTCATTTTGGGGTTTTTATCTTAATCTGTTATTTTATCATTTATTTTTCAAGCTGATGTATAATAAAAAATCATAGCTTGAACTGATTGCTTGTGTTTGTGTGTGTGTGAGAAAGAGAGAGAGAGAGAGAGAGAGAGAGAGAGATCCTATCAATAAGTCAGTTTCCCTTTTCCATATACATTCTATCACCAACATCCAACTCAAAAATTTCTCCTGTTAAAATAGAAAAAATAAAAGGATTCTCACATTTTGTCTCTTACTATATTTCTGGGCACTAATGAGATTTCTGAAGATTTTTTTCTGCTGTAGTTTGGCTAAAAGGGAAAGAGAAAGGAAATATAAAACTTAAGCACTGTGCTCTGGTTCTACATCCTACTTCATTTCAAAATTTTCCACTTCTTTAAGAGTCTTTGAAGCTATTCCCTTAAGTTCTGCCCCTTTTCTCATTTTTTTTTGCAATTAGTGAAGTTTTTGCTATCTTTCAATATTTTGTTCGTGTTAGGGGAAACTTCTGCGATTCATTTTCAATAAAGCATTGTAACTGAGAAATCCCACCAGTGTTTTTCTATAGATGTGCATATTATTAAAAGAGCACCTTATTGACTGATTTTTCCCATTAATATTACATAACGTATAATTATAATGTTTAATATATCAATAAATATATACATATATAATACTGCTACCTCATACTAATATATTATCAAACCTCTTCATGAATTTTTTAAATGTTTGTGTAATATTCCTTTATATAGATTTATCATAATTTCCTAACCCCTCCATTATTGTTTGATATTTATAAGGATTCCATATTCTTTTTCTGCTACTATATGTACAAATTTGCCATCAGTAAATCTGAAAATCATGCTTTTTTTCCTGTATAAGTTATTTCTCTACGATACAGTCCCAGAAGTGTGGCAGTGCTACAATAATTTGGGTTTACCAGGTTTTTAGCATTCCTTTTCAAATTTTACACACTTTTATGATCTCTCTAACTTATCCTGGCAGCTTCAGACTGTCAGATAAATTCTTTCCTTGGTTTTGTGGTGACTCATGAGGCAGCTGATTCTTGGGGCACACCTATACCAAGTGCCTAACACACATGCCCATTGCACATGTTCATCCCTATTTACTATTTACCTTTCAGGTGTGAGTAATCACCCATTACTTAGCATTGCTTGAAACTGCCATGCATTAGGCCATTCAAAAAAGTTTAGAGAAACTGGCCAAGGTTCAGGGAAACCAATGGAAATGATTTAAAGTTTAAAAAACTAGGCTTTTAAGAAAACTGAGGGCTCATCTGCACCTGTAGGTAGGTAGCTCTGTGGGTGTAGCTTGGGGCGTGGAGAGCCATCCTTGCTCCCAAGAATCTGGCCTATTGACCTGGGTTAATGCCTCTATTTCCAACTGTGGAAGAGGTTACCTTTAGAAAATCCCTGTTAAAATATATACTTGCCTGGCATGACTAAATCACAAAACCGTTTGTATTTATTTTCACATCACTGGCAGTCAGCTTATCTTATTAGTTAACTGTTTCTTCTTGTCAGTCAAACAAATTCTTGTAGGATCAAGACCTAGGAAAGGAGACTCTTGATGTGGGAAAGGTTGCTTCAGAGTGAGGAGCTTTGTCCAAGGAGGGAGGTTATAGACTGGAGCCAAAAGTCAGAACCTGAGCATCTGGGCATAACACAGGACATGACTCAGGAAAAGGACAGAAGGAATTATGAAGGCAATTCTACTTAATTTGTAAATTTTTGCAAGGTCATTTAAGCATAGATCTTTCCAATCTACCTATCTCTCCCTGTCTAAGTCTATCTATCTGTATCTCTTTTTTATCTTCTTCTTTTTTTTTTTTTTTTTTTTGCTAGAGATGGTGATCAGCCTCTTTATGTCTTCAGGACAAGGAGGATGGCACAGAATGATGTAGTTAAGAGCCTGCCTGGCTTATAAAATTTTACGTTGTCAAGATGAAAGTTATACGTGGAACTGTTCTCAAAGAATACCTGTGAGGTTAGGCAGGGTCAATTTTCAGCCCCTTAATTTTGGAAAATTGTGGAAGTCACTTCAGTCTCACAGCACTGCTTGATGGCAGCAAAATAGTTAATGCAGATGTAATGCCAGACACAGAGTAAACAGACAATAACTATTTGTTTTATTCACATCTTCCCTTCTGTGATGTCTGCATTCAGGCTGGGCGGATAGGGTTGGTGATGGACTAGAGAGGTAAAGCAGCAGGTTGGGTAAATGACAGACACAATGATACACCTGCACCCCTGAGATCATCCAAAGTGTATTCTCACAGTCTGTTTGGAAACTTTGATGGTATTTTGTGGATCTCACTGGAAGCCTCAGCAATTCGCTACAAAACCTAATTATTCAAGTAATAGCCGCAGACTGTCAGCTGACAGAGCTGGTGATTGAAATACTCCTGAGTGGCTGATAAAGTTCTGTCTGGAGTTTTATTTTTGTGTGTGATTGCCATGAATGGTATTCCAACACTGTTTTTTTGTTTGTTTGTTTGTTTTGTTTTGTTTTCTAATCAGGATTTAAGAATCCAAGTTGTAGAGGTTTTCTCCCAAATCACCCTATAAAATGGCTCTGGTCTCTCGCATACATGTGAGTGTGTGGTTAAATTAAGCAAATGCTTGATTCTGATGGGGCCATCCATGGAACAAGCCCCAGCTTGCAACTCCTGTGCTTACTTTCTGCCTGCTTTGTCTTTCATTAGTTGAGCTGTGCCTGTTGCCAGTCAACCATATGGTTTTGGGGTGGAGGAATCTGACGTAGAGATAGGAAGAGATATTTCAAAATTAAATCATTGACAAAGATGAGAATTGTTGGGTGAAATCTGAAAGTTTGGAGTCCTTGCCATCCTGTTTATTTGAGTAAGCTTTGATTCCTGGAGTCTGCAGATCTCTAAGGAGCAAAGCCCATCCAAGTTCCCAAACCCTTGGAGAGGCTTCAAAAGCCTCATTAGCCTGCAGCTTCCCTGAGGTGGTGAGCACACAGAGAAAGAAATTATCCTTCTGGTTGTTTAATTTCGAGCTGTTGGGACATCACTTGGAATCGAGGAGCTCATTTTATATTTGTTGAATAAACACGTACATTAACATCTTAAGTACCTTTTTCAGATTTGGAAAGCAGACAGCAGAGAATGGGAAAACATTCCAGTTTGGATGTTTGGAAACATTATCTCTGTAGATCTAGCCACAGTACAGGGACACTATTCCCTCCTCCTCCTTCTTTATAAAAGAGAAAGGAAATGGTTTCTTCCCTGAAGAAAACTGTAATATTTTGTATTTGGCACGTTTTACTTTGTGAAATGTCAGCGCTGATGTAAGTGCTCCATGTTTTCTGGGGTATGAATCGCATGAAGTGACTGTTTTTTCAGGTTGTATGTTCTTGAGAGATAAGCCTTTTATTTTCTTTTTAAAGATTTTATTTATTTATTCATGAGAGACACACAGAGAGAGGCAGAGACACAGCAGAGGGAGAAGCAGGCTCCCTGAAGGGAGCCCGATGTGGGACTTGATCCCAAGACCCTGGGATCATGCCCAGAGCCAAAGGCAGATGTTCAACCACTGAGCCACCCAGATGCCCCGAGATAAGCCTATTCTGGTGAATGTCAGTAATGAATTTTTTGGCATGGACTACACGAAACTGACATTTCCAAACATTTGATTGAGAGAGAAGAGTTACACTCCCACTACCCTTGTGTTTCAGAAAGGTGAGGGGCTGAGCCTGGGGAAGGAGGTGTGAACCATTAGAGACCTGAGGCTTTTCAAAAGAAAATGGAAAAGAGGTGGGCAGTGTGAGCAGGTGGGATAGGGGTCAAAAGATTGGATCCTTGCTGCTGTCTTGCCTCTATATACTTTGGCTTCATCCAAACCTTTTGTTTTCATGTGACTGGAAAAAGAGCAAATGACTATGGCTTAATGTCAACAAGTCTGGAAGAAAATTGATTTTATTTAAGTCCACTGAAAGAACAGTTTTATGAGCAAAATACCAAAAAAGCCAACTTTAGGAAATGTTTATTCTAGTTAAAAGAATCAAGAAAAAGCGTGAAATGTACCTCAAGTTCCACTGTGGTTGAAACTTGTGCACAGATAGCATTCCAGAGTTGTGATCTCCAGTTCTTCTATGATAAGCTAGTCCTGGAGGGCAAAGAAGTTGCTAGAAAATTCTGGGTTCCAAAATTTTAATTGCAGCATAACTACCAAAAAAGTCTGTACTATGAAGTCTGTGAAGGTCATTACCCCATAAATGAGCACATTGTGCTGATTTTGCCATGCATAAAAACAATTTTAGTAATAATCAAAATGCATTTTGATAAAATTAGAACAACTATGTTTAAAAATTAAAACAAAAGGACAATAAAATAAGGACTATTTTTCAAAACAACATCTTAAAAATTTTAAGCAAACAATAGATCTCATATTGATCTGTCTACTCATTCAACTTCTTCTCAGCCCCCCTTAAAAAATCTGTTTGAGTGTCTGGGCAAAGCAGTGCTAACTGTTTGAAAGTTTGCTGTCTTCTATCATTCCTTCAATCCTTAAGTAGTTTTAGTTAAAGAGAAAACATTCTCTATGATGAGGAATTTAACGTAAAATTAATGTAATTCAGGAAAACATGGACTCATGCTCAGATTTTATGAAAATTATATCAACAAATTCATCAGTGGCTTTAATTTCTAATTTTGATGATTCTACCCAAAACAATAACTGCATTGATGACAATTATTGTAAGTCACTTTGATGATTTTCATACTACATTTTTATCCATTTGAAAGAACTTAAGTTGGAAAAAAGGATGCCAACATGACTGAAATTATATGTCCATCTGGGTTCAAATACATTGGAAAGTGATGAGCAACAAGATAATCCTTGTGTTTAAAGAACTACGGACCCTCAGAAAACCCTGTAACAGCAGGCTGAAACAGACAATGTAAAATACTTTTAAAAATCATTGATTTCAGTGGAATTTAGTGAGGTAAGTATTTCAACACAGGAAACACAGTTAAAAAGACATTAAAAAAGACATTTTGCTTAGTCTTTAAAATAATGGTTGTTTGCTGTAGAATAATGCATGATTGGGAGAAAGGCTATTCCTTTTTGGCTAAAAACGGTCAAAGAGCAAATATCGACCATTGCAAAAACTTCTAACCTTTGTTGATGACACTAAGTCCTCTGAACACTTCCACCTAAAAGCAAAGAAACATCAAATATTTTTCAAAGAGGTTTTTACTCAAAATGAAAAGTATTAAAATGATTAAAATTTAACATTAAAAAATTTCAACTTACATTAGTTGTCTACAGAGCCTGGGTCTGATACAAATCATCAGCCCTTCCCGACCACCTCCCCCCTTCTCTCCTTTTTTCTTTTTCAATGAGTATATCATGGGCCCACCACGTGTTCAGTACTATTTTAGGTACCAAGGAATCATTTTAGTTTTGACATCAATTTTGGCAGAAATAACAATAGCAGGGCTTGTCTAAGACCAGTTTTGAAGTTTGCTACCTACCTATGAAAATACAGCTTCAGAGTTAGGTCAGAGTGAGGATGATACGCCAAGCCTAGCTTACTCTCCTTCAAAAGATATTTCTGGGCTGAGTTTGCACATAGGAACCCCAACTCACCTTCTTCCATAGCCACCCACACATTTCTCAGAGCTGCCTAGCCCAGGGAGTGAACCATCATTCTAGTTCCCTGAACATAGGTTATTATTCATTACAGCTCAGCAGGCAGCTTCCTTTGGAGGGATTCCCACAGGAGGTATCACATTACCTGTGCTTCCTGGTGCCAGCTGTTGTTCACACCTGCAGCCTCCCCGTGAAGTCAATGGGAGGCCACGGGGATGCCATGTCTGGGTCAGAGAAGTCTGAGTTGATAGCATGAAGGACAGAACCCAGACTTACAGGTTGACTGGGTCTGCAGTGAGAAACTTCGAAAGCTTCATATGGGAGACACTTTGCTTTTTCATTTATTTTTATAGAAGCAAGAAAGGCAGCTGTGTGGAAGACGATGACTCATATGCTTTTGCTATACTGCTTCGTGTTTCTTTTGCCCACAGAGTCCTGCAGGACATTATGCCAGGTAAGAAAAAGGGAGGTGGGAGGACGAAATGATGGGAAAGCAAATGGAAATAAAAACCCATCTGTTAGGCAGCTCTTAGCTATCTGTGCTCAAGCATAGGGGGACGACAGTGGTCCAGCCAAAAGAATTTGCAACTACAGGTATCCCAAACCCATTTTAGCTAATAGCCTCAAACTGTTTTCCTTTTGACTTTTTCTATAAATTCCTGAGATGCAACGAGGCTCAAGTGATTTAAGGTTGATAATTTTTTTCCCTATATCCTTTAATGGTGAAGATTTTCATTGCTCACAACCAGCCGTGTGCTACTTCCATTTAGGCACTTGAAAATGTGGAAGTGGTGAGGGGTGTCAAAATGACTGGGAGATACTTAATGGCATTTAGTGGGCAGGACCTAGGAATGATCTGGCTCAATTAAGCATTGTCCTACCCCAAATGACATCTTTTTGAGAATCCTGATAGTGAACACAATGGATGGTCTGGAAGGAGAAATATGCCCCTCAGATAGTCAATGGTTAATCAAGGTTTAACTGGTATGAAGTTTATAGTAATGTAGTATTTGTAAGTTTTGTGGGGCAGTGAGCCCTATGGCTCCCCTTAGAAATCTTTCCCTCACACCCTGAGTCATTTTAATGTCTTTAACAGTTACTTACTTAAATAAGGTGTGGTATTCCAGGGAATAGTGTATTATTATTGGACTACAAGATCTGGAAGAGAGCTTTGAGATCAATTGGTGAAGAGCCATCTCTTACTTTATAGATAGGAAAACTGAGGTTCATGTTGTGGAATGTGGTTTTCTTGAGGTTACACACCCATCCAGCTGCAGGACCAAGGCAGGACCCATTTCTTCAGATTCTGTTTCTTGTTCTTTCCATTGTATTATGGAAGTTCTTAGCAAAAGCCTCCTCAGTGAAGGATGACTTTGGAAATTCTTTGTAGGAGTTTCCAAATGATATTTACTTTACCTTTTAAGTAGTGTGCCACTGGCTGGGAATGTTCTCCATGACTCGCCTTCTCCTCAGCACTGAGTTGGTGCCTAGCTTCTGGGATAGGCTAAAGACTCCTTCAGAAAGACTTCTTCCAGAGGCATCTTACCCCACAGCTTGGTTCTCCTTCCCCTCTTCATTTCCTCATTCATGTTTTCCAACAAGACAGAACTTGGAGAGTAGATAGAGCCTGGGAGGTTGGTTTTGTTTTCTTAGGTATTGGGGACCGCCTTATGAATATTCCACCCTTTTATTCTCAATTTACAAGTTGCTGGATGCTGAGCTTCTGGGTGCTACTCCTCTTCTGACCTCCCTTCTCACCCTGGCAGCTTTTCAGGTTTAGCAGATTACAGGTTTCCAAAGTGTCTTTTTCGTAGTATTTGGGTGAGGATTATAGATATCTGAAGCTAAAGTGGCCCATATCAGATGCGTCTCTAGAACTGAAATGATGAGGAGGAGTTGTATATAGATGTGCTTTGGCAAATTAACTGGTAAGAAATGAATCCTGTCCTTTACTTAAGAAGGCAGTTTCCAGAATTCCTTGCAAAAGTGCACCATGGTCTTCTGCCCACATATCTGATTAATATAATGTGACTTCATGGGATTCTGTTTAATGGGCAAGGGTAACCCAGAGTTGTTCACATTGAAGTGCTTTATTATAGTGTATTGGAAAGCATGGCCCTCTTAAGATGAGTTTAATGCATCACTTCCCTACACCCTGCATACTCCTCTGCCTTCTCCACTTGCACGTGGGCTGGCTTGGTGGAAAAGACAATGTCAAAGGATTAAGAAAAGCTGAGTTCTAGTCCCAGTTGTAAGAAGAGGGACCTAAGAAGGGAGTCCTGCGTAGCGCCAGATAAGTCACCTTGTCTATCAAAGACCTGCCTTCCTTACCTGTAAAATAAGAAGATCTTTCAAAATTCGAAAGAATGCCATTTTATTATTCTTGTTGGGTCAAAAGCCTTTAAGTCTTCCAAGTATATAATAAGGCTTGGATCTCTAGACTGTGAAACAAGAAGTCATCTTACATCATTGCTTTGAAGGACATTGTATTTCATGAAGGCTCAGGGATACCTACTTCCTCTTGGACAGAACCTAAATGCTCAATTCAGAACCTCCATAAATTCTCATTGGTAGAGAAAATGGAAGATTTGGGCTTGTTTCTTGATAACACAGATAGAAACGTGAAGGAGAAAGGGATATGAACTCCATGTTCTGAATTTCTAGTTCCTTCCTAGTGGTTTAGATATTGGAACGCAAGTTGGAGAATTGGACAATGGCTCTTCCCAGCCACCAGAGTATGAACTTTTGGTACAAAAACAGAAAGTTTCAATCCCTTTCTTTTTCATTCTCTCTCCACACACACACACACATACATACATGCACATGTCAGTATTATATGCATACATGCTAATATGTACATATACACACATGTATAAGACACAGAACTAGCTTTTTAGGTTGCATACACAACCTGTGATTTTAAAAAACATACAGTTTAACCGAGAAGATAATAAGCACATATAAAAATGGTTAGATAGAAATAGCAGGTAGGTGAGTATTTGCAAAGCATTAAGGAGTGGTATGGTGATATAAATAATAAATCCTATAGGAGCCAGACAGAGAAGGATGCATCATTTATAATTGGATCAGGAAAGACTTCCTGGAAGGGGCAGACTTGGGCTTTGTATGTAATAGATATTCACTGAGTACATGTTCAAAGAGAAATGATGGGAACTAAATCTTAAATACCATTTACAATACTGCAGGCCCCACTCTAAGCATTTTCCATAGGATGATCTCATTTATTTTTCTTTAAAGTGCTCTGAGATATCACACAATTATAATACTATCACTCTTGCCCTACTTTATGGATGAGGAAACTAAAGCCCGGAGAGATGAACTTTTCCAGGTTCTCAAGTGGTGGTATTGGGATTTGAACCCAGGTGGTCTGTTCCCAGGGTACACCCCTTGACACAATGTGATACTGCCTCTCAGTGAAGGGTCCAGTCTGATATGAATGGGTGGGATGGAGAGGGATTTTAATCAGGAGAGGTGGGAAGTGTTCATGATAGGGGGAAGCCAGGTAAGCAGGGAGTTCCCTTAAAAAAAAAGGAGTAGAAAATTGCAAATCCAAAATTAAGGGAAAAGTGAATGTCTACTTAAATTGAGGAAAGTAGTTACAATAAATTTCAAGTTTTACAACAAATTTAGACATGCTGAAGTGGTTTATATTCAGCAAGTATTTAGCATTATTCAATAATAAATCCTGTAAAATCACAATGTTTTTATTAATAAACTACCCACATCTTTTTCTCTACGTTTTTAGCTGTGTACTTGCATTTATAACATTTTTTTCTACAGAGAAAATAGAAAGATTATTCAGTTTTTCCTCTAGCATTGCTGATCAAATTTGTTCTTTTATTATTGCCAGATTAGAAAAGTATCTTTCAGCTTCTCATTTCATTTTTAGAATGTAAATATGTAAGACTGTTGTCAACTTTGGGATGGCATCTAGTAAGTTTCTTTCATATATGAACTGCAAGGTAGCCAAAACACTTGGAATTTTCTCGTTCTGTGACTAATTGTAAAAACTATTTTTTTTCAAATTGTAAATACTCTAAAAGGAATGCCGCTTATGTGTTGATGTCCTCATTGTAATGTGGAAATGACTGCAAATTACATAAGTATATCCTATTAAATTCAAACTAGATGTATCCCTAACTCAACTTACACTTGTCCAGATTCCATAAATAGCTACAGCCTCTCTAGTGCTATCTATCCAAAATGAGGGAGAGTGTGAAGGAAGGAAAGGTGGAGTGGCAAATAACAGTGATATGAACAGAAGGTGGTTAAACTATTTTGCCTTTGAAAATTTAATAAAATATATGATCATGTTAACACATTGCTATGTCTCAGTGTGTTGAATGGGGTCCAGACATGCAAGGGATTCCAAAGCTTAACCTTCATTAACTTCCACGTAAGTCCACCTCTGCTCATGGTGTATCTCTTGGACAGAATGTTGGGCCTTCTTCCTGGAGAGGAAGGAGGGCTCCTGCTGAGTCGCAGTGGGAAAGAAAGCCATCCAGACTGATGACAAAATGGGCCGTGGGGACATACTTCACAGTCTCAGCTTTTGGTGGTGTCCTGGCATCAGAGCTGATTCAGACGTAGCCATTAGTCTGTGACTAAAGTGGATCATTGGGCAGGCATACCAACAATTAATTTTCAGGTTGATTTTGATTTTCCCTTTCTAGGTTGCCAACAAAAGCAAGGAGAAGATGCCTGCCAGGCCACATGGTACGTTGGCAGTGGTTAGTAATTAAATGGAAGTTTTTGTTTATTTATTGTAATAGAGAGCCGTGCTCAGCCCTCTGTTTATGGCATGGCAGATGGGACACCTTGATGGTTCACATTTGGACTCTTTTGTTTTCTCATATTAAATTGTACCTTTGACCCCTGCTCCCCTCTCCTCCCAGCACCCTCTGCTCCATCCTAGCCTGAGAGTTCTTTGCCATAAACTTTTTTGACTGAGCCAGCATAGGCTGGAGCGGGGGCTAGAGCAGGTCTGTGAGAACTCATCGATGACGGACTCATCATGAAGTTCCAGAGCTGGGACCTACCTGAGAACCTCGGGTGCAGTGGCTTCCCTACTGTGTTCTGGGGAGCTGGAGGAGTTCAAGGGAGGTATGGGGCGTGAGAGACATCGTGAACTAGATGTGGGCTCTTCCGTGTTACTTCAACTGGGGAAGTTCCACTTTACCTGTTTCATATGTTTGAGTTCTGGATAAGATTTTGTTGGAAACAAGAGGTGTTTTTCACTGGAATATATGATGATCACTGATCTATTTCAATCTTCCTCCACTTTGCAAAGAAAATACATTTGATGTCCACTGGGTTTATGTACTCTCATTGTGCTAATGTCTTGGTGATTGGCATATGTAGCACTGAGTCCTGACCTTTGCATTTGATGTCAATACTTTTTTTTTTTAATTTATGTTGTTTTTGTACTGGGAAATATATTTTTTAAAGATCTTATTTATTTACTTGAGAGAGAGAGTGAGAGAGTGTATGCAAGAGCATGAGCAGGGGAGAGGGGGAGAGGGAGAGGAGAAGTACACTCCCTGCTGAGCAGGGAGCCTGATTTGGGGCTCAGTCCCAGGACCCTGAGATCACGACCCAAGCTGAAGGCAGATGCTTAACTGACTGAGCCACCCAGGTGCCACTGATACTGATACTTTTTATTTCTCCAGGTGTATGTGATGGTACCTGTGTGGCCAATTCCCACTGCAGTCAACCTTGCCCTCCAGACACTCAGGGAAATATGGGATTTTTTTGCAGTCAAAAGAAATGGCACAAGATCACTGAAACCTGCCGGACTCTTAATGCCTTCAACATCTTTGAGGTAATATCCTTTCTCTGACATCCAGAGCAGAGTCCCAAATTAGCAGCACATAGCATGGTCAATAAGAGAGAGGGAGAGCACGGGGTAGGTTAGTGCGTTTGTACGAGAATACATAAACACCTACTCATTTCCTCTCTCTGTACAAGAATGGAAGTGCTAACTTTGGGCATCTAAAAGTTTGTTGCCCTGTTTTCCCACACGCTTCATGACACCAAAGAATGTGATCCTCAGGTCAGAGGTAGAAGAGCTGTCTAGAATGATCATGGTTTACTTCTCCATCTTAGCTCTTTAATACAACCCTAAGAACTTTTAGATGGGCAGAATTCAGGCTCTGCCTCAGACATGTTGAATCTGAAGCTGCATGTTATCAAGATCCCCAGGTGATTTCTGTGCTCAGTAAAGCATGAGAAGCAAGCTGACCTAAAGGGAAGGACTTCATCATCAAACAAATGAATGTATTTCCATATATACTTAAGTCATTACACATTTTTAAATCAAATTTTGATAAATAAAATCAAGTCAAATATTATTTCTTCTCCTTTTGTTTCTTTTATTCCTCTTCTAGTAGGAGCTTCACCTTGCTGAAGTTCAGTCTCTGATGAACTTCAGGGCAGTCAATGCTTTAGTATCTCTTTGGTCCTAGGTTTTGAGGGTGGCCAGAGGGAGTGCCAGTGGATGCTATACTTGAAGTCCTTGACCAGACTTCAAAGGCTACCCACACCAGGGTGTCTGTCACTGGGTCCACCTCTACTTTGAGGAATCTGGGCACATATACACAAGGAGACCCACATACCCTATGTTTTAATATCTAAATGGTTTAAATCAAGCTTATGGACTGCTAAGTAAAATGTGTTCTGCTGGTCTCCCATCAGATTACGTCCTGTACCTCAAGGGTGGTGGAAAGCCAAAGTCACATGTTCATAATCCTGAAAACCAGTGTCCCTTTGCCACCTCTCAGGCCTAGTGGTGAGCACACTGGTGGCAGGGCCCATCCTTGGTAGCACAGACTTAGGGAAGAGGCCCAGGCAGGCCCCAGAAGTGGGCTTGGGGTTGCTAAGCCAGGAATTTAAGTGTCTAGCCGCAGGGACATGAGCTCTGAGTACGCATACTCCCTAGGCCCACAGTTTCTTTCTTTTGTGAAGGGGCAGGTTAGAGGAGGCCAGAGAGGGGTCCTCTAAAGTAAAGGTTGGCAATTTTCTTTCTGTGAAGGGTCAGATGGTTGGTATTTTAGGCCCTAGGGGTCATAGGGTCTCTATTGGGAGTATTCAACTCTGCCATTGTGGCATGAAAGCAGCCAAAGACAATACTTAAATAATGAGCAGACTGGGTCCCAATAAAACCTTTTAAAAAATAGGGGGCACCTGGGTGGCACAGCAGTTGAGTCTGCCTTTGGCTCAGGTCGTGGTCCCAGGGTCCTGGGATCCAGTCCCACAATGGACTGCTTGCAGGGAGCCTGCTTCTCCTTCTGACCTATGTCTCTGCCTCTTTCTCTGTGTCCCTCATGAATAAAGAAAATCTTTAAAAAAAAAAAAGGGCAGCCAGTTGGGGCCATGTTTGCTGCCCCTGCTCTGAAGTGTGGGACCCAGAAGGTGGATCTGTGGGAGATACTGCTCATCACTGTTTTCACATATTCTTTTGTGTTGGTGTCAGTTGATTCATCCAAATCTAGTTCAGAAGTTCTATTTTTAAAGCATGCTTAGTAAAAATAAGCTTAAATGACATTAGAGATTTATCGGTGTGCACAGGGCATAGATACAGTGTGTATAATCAGAAGGGGTCTGAATGCTATGCTAAAGATAATGTTAGCTCTCTGGAGGGAGGGGGTTAGGAGCAGGGAGCTGGCAGGTTGGAACTTTGGTATTCGGTTCACACACCTCTGTATTGGGCAAGTTACTCCATAGCAAATGTGACTATGAAAATGTAAAATTGGAAAACATTATGCAATGCACAATCGTGTGATAAGACTATCCTAAATTGTTTTAAAGGTTGTTTTTTTTTTTTTTAATCTTCAGGACAAAAGTCACATAATAAAAACTTTCCTTTTGCCATTTCTTAGACAAATTTATATTCAGCTCAACCATTCGGAGGAAATACAAAAATCAGTGAGTATGCCAGAATGTCTGAGACTATCACAGACATGTTGATGCAAAAGTGTCCAAAGGATTTGTCCTGTGTGCTCAGGAACATTCAGCAGTCTCCCCGGATCCCAGGAAACATTGCTGTCATCGTGCAGCTCTTACACAACATATCCACGGTGCTACTGACGGGTGTTGATGAGGCGAAGATGCAGGTGAGTGGCCTCGACTTGGTAGAATGATATTTTGGTGGAGAGGAATGCAGGTTAGCTAGAGTTTTCTGTGGGCCCTTTGGGGTCTGTCTGAGGACCACCTCTTTCCCATCTGTATCTGTAATGCCTGGCATAGCAAATGCTCCATAGATGTTCACCACAGAATAAACAAAGGAATGGAAGAAGGGAGTGCAACCAGTAGAGACACTGCTTATTGAGTACTGGGTCCGACAACACAGTAAGCTTTTCCAAATGTGTACTTTGGCTACTGAAAACCTCTAAGAACCATTGTGGTTCCTGCAGAGAGAGACTTTCCCTACTTTTCCTTGCGAGTCAGAACAGGCTGCTAACATGGAAAATAATCGAATGCAAAGAAAACAACCATATGTGTCTGCTGCAAACGTGTGGAGTGGAACTGGATTCACTTCTTTTATTTTTGATCTTTGAGGCAGAGGATAAAAAGGAGTTTCAGCCTCTGGTGTCAATTTTCGATTGGCTATGTTCCTGACCAGGGTCCTGCACACGGTTGGGATTTAATAGATGTTAATTGCATGATGGGTATACTCTTAGCAGGGTTGGTGGGTTGCTGGCTTCCCCAAGGTGTGAAGTGGAACCCATGATGTCAGTGAGCCCGAGGAAGGCTGCCCACTTGCCTGCCTCATAAGGAGATACTGCATACACGACGCATTGCTCTATTCCCCCACCCAAACTTTGGTGGCATGCCAGTACCCTGGGGATCTCATTACGATGCTGATTCTGATTCACTAGGTCTGGGGTGGGCCCTGAGATTCCATATTTCTCACAAGTTCCCAGGGGAGGCCTATGCTGTTGGCTGGAGGACCCCACTTTATAAAAGTGAACTTTGACTATCCTGGCAGATTTGCAGAGTGGCACGGTACTAACGCCGGTTCTTTGTTGGCAGAGTTACAGTGTCATGGCCAACCACATTCTTAACAGCAAAAGCATCTCAAACTGGACCTTCATCCCTGACAGAAACAGCAGCTGTGTTCTGCTACATTCCATCAATTCCTTTGCAAGAAAGCTCTTTATAAATAAATATCTCATTGACATATCAGATGTCTTCATTCACACTCTGGGCACCACCATATCCCGAGACAACACTGGGAAGAATTTCTCTTTTGCAATGAGGATTAATGACACGAGCAATGCGATCACTGGGCAGGTGCTGATCAGTAGAGACGAACTTCGCAAGGTGCCTGCTCCTTCTCAGGCCATCAGCATTGCATTTCCAACTCTCGGGGCCATCCTAGAAGCCAGTCTTTTGGAAAACGTCACCGTGAACGGGCTTGTCTTGTCTGTCATTTTGCCCAAGGAACTTAAAAGAATCTCACTGATTTTTGAAAAGATCAGCAAGTCGGAGGAGAGGAGGACACAGTGTGTTGGCTGGCACTCCCTGGAGAGCAGATGGGACCAGCAGGCCTGTCAGATAATTCAAGAAAACTCCCAGCAAGCTGTTTGCAAATGTAGGCCAAGCAAGTTGTTTACCTCCTTCTCCATTCTTATGTCACCCCACATCTTGGAGAGCCCGATCCTGATTTATATAACGTACACAGGCCTAGGCATTTCCATCTGTAGCTTGATCCTTTGCTTGTCCATTGAAGCCTTGGTCTGGAGCCAAGTAACGAAGACAGAGATCTCATACTTACGCCACGTGTGCATCGTCAACATCGCGGCCACCTTGCTGATGGCTGACGTGTGGTTCATTGTGGCTTCCTTTCTCAGCGGTCCAGTGACACACCATGATGGATGTGTGGCAGCAACATTCTTTGTTCATTTTTTTTACCTCTCTGTGTTTTTCTGGATGCTTGCCAAGGCACTCCTTATCCTCTATGGAATCCTGATTGTTTTCCATACAGTGCCCAAATCAGTACTGGTGGCAGCTCTCTTTTCAGTTGGCTACGGGGCCCCTCTGCTCATTGCTGTTGTCACGGTTGCTGCCACGGAGCCCAGAAAGGGCTACCTACGGCCTGAGGCCTGCTGGCTTAACTGGGACATGACCAAGGCCCTTCTGGCCTTTGTGATCCCAGCCCTGGCCATTGTGGTCGTAAACTTGATCACGGTCACACTGGTGATCGTCAAGACCCAGCGAGCCGCCGTCGGCAGCTCCATGTTCCAGGAGGTGAGAGCCATTGTCAGAATCAGCAAGAATATCGCCATCCTCACACCGATGCTGGGACTGACCTGGGCATTCGGGATAGCCACAGTCGTTGACGGCAGCAACCTGGCCATCCACATTGTCTTCTCCGTGCTCAATGCATTCCAGGTAAGTCTAGATGCCACTGACCTGGTCCTAAGGGAGAGAATTCAGGAAGAAGGTTTGTCATCAGGAGCTTCTGCAATCATATTTCTTCATAAAAGACAATAGATTTGGAAGAGCCTATTGAGTCAGGAAATAAGCTTTATCTCCCACGTCCTCACCCCCACCCCAGAAAGGCCTGGTTCAAATCTTGACTCTCATTTACTAATGTGTAATATTCTCTTGAGATATTGACTTAAATTTTCTGAGCCACATTTATCTCACTTATAAAATGGGTATAATACTGCCTACCTTATAGGGGTGTTAGGAAAATGAAATAAAACCCTGAATGGGAAAGCACCAAGTACCAAAATGACCTAAAGATCATAAATAGCACAACAGTAATGCTGAGCTGCTACAGTTTAGAAATTAAACATCACCACTTCTCCCAAAACTAGGTACCTAACTGGAGGTCTTAAAATATACACATTTATTGTATTTCTTTCCATTTAGAATTTTTAGTTCCCATTGGAAACCATCTTATTTTAATGAGGCAGGTCATACAGAGTGATATTGAAGATAGTTTCCCTTCTCTCACATCTATGAATTAAGCAATGTTCACAGTTCCATATGTTTCCTTGCAAAAATGTTTTATGCTCAACTGCAAATATATTTTCATAGAACATAGGGGTTAAAAAATACATTATTATGCACCTTACTTTTTCACTTAAAAATATGTGGTAGTAAAGCATATATTTTAGAATGGGGGGAAGACCTTGAGATTTATCTGCTCAAGTTGTACTGTATCTACTGAAAGAATTTTTATTACTCAGATACTAAATCCTTGTCTAATAAGTCATCCAAATTTTCTGAATGATATTTTGTGTAACTTTTCCCAACGTGGGATCAATGAAAGGTGATCCTAGTGGAATATTTCCATGTTACATATTTAGGACTATACAAATGCAGGTTGCATAATAAAGCCATTAAACACACACACTATATATAGCACAGGTACACACACAAATAAATACAGACCCACCACATTTACTGAGCATTTTGTGTCAAGCATTATGCTAAATGTCACAGATATGAATATACTTAGTTTAGCCTCCAGAAATTGAAAACCTTATCAGGAGAGAAATTCCTCTTCATCCCTTAGCCAGGGGAATGTGTTTTTTGGAGGAGACAGGCTCAAATTATGGTTCCTAGATATTTTAAAATTTTAATCCCTCGGTAAAATTCATGGAGTTTCTGATTTAAAATGTATTCCTAGTACCAAAACCAGGCCTGGATATATTTGTCCCGAGCATCTTTATCCAAATGATGCTTTGTAACCTAATGGACCATGCCATCAATGACATTTTCTTCATAGACATAGTGGCAGATTTCAATAGTTATCTTGTAGGCCAAGAGGATCAAATAAAAGAGCAATCTGATTGAAGCTCTCCAAGCTTTGGAGGGCTTGCTGGACTGGCTGAATGGATAGGTATATTTAGTATGTTTGGGGGAATGGATGAACTTCATGGCCAGCACCAGTCCCTGTGAAGTCCTCCACGACTCAGCTAAGCTTTTTTACAAATAGAAGAGTAGCAGTGGGTTTGGAATTGCTCCTGCTGAGGACCGCCTGGTTGCAACATCTTTCTGGTATCATTTATGTTAAACCCATGTGTTCTAATAGGTCTCTGCCTGGGTAAGGGTTCACATTCGATTATGAAATCGAAGCAGCTTAACAAAGTGATGCCTTGTTAATCAGAGGTCATTATCTCATTTCTCTTCTCAGCTCAGCCAGGACCTGAGTAACCCCGCCTACAGGAGAAACTGACTAATGAGTATAGGTCTCTGTCACATTCTGAAAGTTGAATCTCTGAGTTTCTTTTTCCTTGCCTGAAAGATGGGGCAAATCCTTTACCTTACTTCTTTCAGGGTGGTTTTGTGCCAACTCAAACAGACTATACTATAGAGGAACAGCTTTCTTCTGACTTTAATGGGGTCTTTCATCTTTGTATGGATGGTAAGGGATCTGAAGGCTAAGTAATTCCCTCCATGTCATCATATTTGGAGCGTCAGTTTCTGAGCACATGTTATGTGCTTAGAAGCTCAGTCCATCTTGGGTCTTAGTCTTCTGAGGGCCCATGTACTCGATTTTTCTTTGTAAATTTTGTAACATTCTTTGGTTGTGGATGGGGGAAGGAGGTTGAAAATATTAATAGAAGCTGAATATAGCCACTTTTGCTTTTTTTTTTTCTGTGGAAGTTTTTTTCATTTTAGCTTGTCCAAGGACCACAAGGCTGCTGTCCATGGCCTAATATCTCCTCTGACTCTTGCTCAGACTATTATATTCTGGTGAGATATACATTCTGGTGAGCTCCTAATAAATGCAAAACACTTTTATTTTGCCAAATTTATCTATCTATCTATTTATTTATTTTTAAAGATTTTATTTATTTATTCATGAGAGACACAGAAAGAGAGAGGCAGAGACATAGGCAGAGGGAGTAGCAGGCTCCATACAGGGATCCCGATGGGAGACTTGATCCCGGAACTCCAGGATCATGCCTGGAGGTGAAGGCAGATGCTCAACCACTGAGCCACCCAAGTGTCCCATATTTTGCCAAATTTAAAAAGAAAGTCCCATAATTTTCTGGTATGAATCATAAACCTTGGTCTGTTTGATTTACTGAGCACATAGAAGATGCTCAATGAATATTCTATGTACCTGCTCGATGAATATTCATTGAATAGATGAATCCAGGAGTTGTGACCTTAAGAGAGTAAAAGATTGGCAGCCCCGGTGGCTCAGGGGTTTAGCGCTGCCTTCGGCCCAGGGAGGGATCCTGGAGACCCAGGATTAAGTCCCACGTCGGGCTCCCTGCATGAAGCCTGCTTCTCCCTCTGCCTGAGTCTCTGCCTATCTCTCTATGTTCTCATGAATAAATAAATAAAAATCTTAAAAAAAAAAGAGAATGAAAGATTTAATAAATTGTTTTTATTTTAGGGTTTTGTTTTGTTTTTACCAGAATAGGAACTAAGGAATACTGGTATTTAAAATGTCTCTTCTTCCCTCTTCTTTCTCAGGGCTTCTTCATCTTGGTGTTTGGAACAATTCTGGATCCAAAGGTATTGTAAATTCTTCCTCTTTTTCTTTTCTTTTTTCACTATCAGTATTTAGCCCTGAAATCCTCACTTGTAAAGACCACTTATTGAGCATCTTCAACCTCAGTCTGTGCAGATACTTGCACAGGGCATCACTCTTCTTTAGGATGCAAATAATATCTACCATCTTGCAAATTCCTACGGAGCTAAGCATTTTATGTAGATTAGCTTTAATCCTAAAACAATCTTGGGTATTCTTATTTTCAGTTTTGTGGATGTGGAAATTGAGACTCAGAGTGATTAAACTTGCCCATAAGCTCTACAGAAACCCACTTGAACAAGGTGAAGCAGAAAGAGGATTTATTAAATCTTACAATATCATCTTTGGGAAGGTCTCTCTGGCTTGGAGGCTTGAGGCTACATACCAGGAACAATTCCCAATCCATAGCACAGAACTAGACACCAGTACTTGTCACCACTTTCCTGGGCACAGATAGCACAGTTCACCAGGCCAAGGTCAGGCAGCAGATGCTGAGCTAGACCTGTTGCTCCTGTTGTCTTGGAGGTCACCTCTGGTGTGCCTGTTGGGGCCTGCTGGCTCTTGCATCTTTGCACTGTCATGTCTGATTGGTTGAGTCCAGGTCACATGGCTGCATGCTAGCTGCAAGAGAGATTGGGACGGTGAGTTTTACCCTAAAGAGCAGTAGACTCAGGGGGGTGAGTTTTCCAAATACAGAGGAGTGTGTATAGGTGGTAAGTGGTGAAAACAGATAAAAACTAAACAAATGAATAAAATATCCAATGTTTACTCAGGCTTCCAAGATTACCCTCTTTCCTTTGTATGACATTGCCTCCTAGAATGAGCAAAGCAAACAACTATCTCAAATGTAGACACAAACACCTTCACTGCAAGGTTGATTTTTGATTAATTGACTAATTAATTAACTAATTGACTATCAATGCTATTCTATTATTAATTAATTAATTAATAGCTGAGTTTTGTGAAAGAGGCATTTCACTCTGGTCCTTTCATTTTGTTATGAGCATACCATGTTGACCTAATAAAAATGATTTGCAGGTGGCAGAGTATTAGTGTTTCAGTCCTATGTACTACCTGTGCATTACGGGGAGAGTCTCAACTCTCAGGGACTCAGACACCCCAAATGGAATGCAGAGATAATGATGACTTTCCTGCCTCTTCTACTAGAGCATGGTAAAGAACAAATGTGATTTTGCAAGTGAAAAAACACAGAAAGCACTTAAAGTAGTACACAATTGTGTACCATATGATTTTTTTTATTAATCATAATACCACAGCTAGTATTTATTGTCAAAGTATCATCATCAGCACTATTGCTTACTAACTTACTGGGTGTCATGAGATGTGCAAAGACCTCTAAGACATAGAACTTTCTACCAAGATCAAGACCTCTTACATTTAAAATTATAATGTAAAAGGTCAAGACTTAAAGATGTCACAGGACCATACATGATTCATTGACATAAAGTTGCAGATACCAGTAATCTTCACATTTTTAGGGTCAGTAAAAAGCAGTGAGCATATGTCCCCAGATGTGTTTATTATAAATTTACAAAGTATGTATTTTGCATGTTGTGAAACTTAAAATTTAAGAAGGATGAGATAAAAACAAACAAACAAATGTAAATAGAAGCTCTAGGCTGTCTTCTCATAAACCCATGGATTCTTGAGTGCAAGTGCCCAAACCTCAGGGAGTGCTCCTTACCCTCTGGAGCCTGTGTGTGACAAAAAATATGGCATTTTCTGAGAAGGGTGAAGTCACTCTGAGCTGGAGGAGTTTGGTACCCTTTAAGAACAAACTACAAGTCCTTGGAAGGTGAATAACATTTTATCAAGTAAAAGGGAAGAAGGAATAGAAATAAGAAGACAGTGCCTGCATTCAGCAGGAGAGATTTAGGGGAAAATGACAGGTTGGTCTGGAGTCTGGGGACATGAACTCAAGTCTGGGTTCTTTTTTTTTTATTTTTTTTTTATTTATGATAGTCACACAGAGAGAGAGAGAGAGAGAGGCAGAGACATAGGCAGAGGGAGAAGCAGGCCCCATGCACTGGGAGCCTGACGTGGGATTCGATCCTGGGTCTCCAGGATCGCGCCCTGGGCTAAAGGCAGGCGCTAAACCGCTGCGCCACCCAGGGATCCCAAGTCTGGGTTCTTCTCAGTAGACAGCTGACTTTGGGTGTCACTTCATCTCCTAATCTTAATGTCCTCAGTTGTAAAATGGAAATAATAGTACCTCTTTTACAGGATTCCTTTTTTTTTAATTTTTAAAAAGATTTTATTTATTTATTCATGAGAGACACAGAGAGAGAGGCAGAGACACAGGCAGAGGGAGAAGCAGGCTCCATGCAGGGAGCCCGATGTGGGACTCAATCCTGGGACCAGGATCACACACTGAGCCAAAGGCAGACGCTCAACTGCTGAGCCACCCAGGTGTCCCAACATGATTCTTTTTTGAATAAAATGAGATAATAGGCATGAAAAGTGATTTAACATGTTTTGTAAAAAAATGTAAACATAAAATAAAATATAATTTAAGAAACAAAATGTATTTGATAAATTACTTAATATATAAATATGCTACATCAACATTATATCATGTTAATTTATATTATTATACAATATATCATATATTAATAACATATTATTAATACACAAACATGCTACATTAGTATTATGTGAATTTACATTATTATATATTATTATATAATACATTAATATTATATTATATTACATTATACTATTAATATACAATATATAATCAAATATATGATACATTATTTAATATGTATTAAATATATTAACATTTCATATTTATATTTACATTATACCTATTTAATATATATTTAAAAATAAAATATACTTATTATTCTTATTTTCTTTATTCTATGGGCTTTTGCTATGTTGCATAAAATTCTCTTATTTTTGAACTATGGGTTGGCTTTTAGAAAGGGCTTTTTTTTTTTAAAGATTTTATTTATTTATGAGACAGAGTGAGAGAGTGAGCACCAGTGGGGGGAGAAAGAGAAGCAGACTCCCCACTCAGCAGGGACCCCAATATGGGGCTTGATCTGAGGATCCTAGAATCATGACCTGAGCCCAAGGCTGACGCTTAAGGGACTGAACCACCCAGATGCCTCTAGAAAGAGGGGTTTAAATAACAGACAAGCTATGGGAAATGTTCAACTATTCATTGCGCTCCTGAAACCTACCCCCAAAGTGAAATCAAAGATTCCTCAGACTTGTGGCAAACTTGGCAAAAGGTGAGCCACAGGGGTCACCTTTAAGACCTTGGAAAATGAGTCTCCTATGGCAGCCTCATTTTTCTTGTGTCTCCCCCTCTCCCCACCTTTTCTCAAGGCCCTCCTCCAAGTTACTGATCCCACCACATCCCACCACCAGAACCAGGCGGGTAACATATTCCCTCACCAGTGTTCGCCAGGCCTGAGCACCTGCGTTGACTCCTCATCATCTTTTAATTCTTAATTCCTTTTGGTCTCTATCCAGATAAGAGAAGCTTTAAAGGGTCGAGTAACTTCTGCAAAATGGATCTCCAGAATATCTGAGGTAAAGTCTCCATATTCATTATTGTGGGATGTGGTGTGTTGCCCAAATGATCACCTTAACACTCAGTGGCATGGGTGTTTCAGAAGTGCCAAGTTAGCCCCTCTCTGAACTGTTGAGATTCTTTCTGGAGTAGTGGGACCACATCTAAAGAGATGAAAGCAGATTTATATGCATGCAGAAGGGAGTGGCCCGGTGGGAGCATGGCTGGGAGTTGCTGGAGGGGCAAACCTCAACCCAGGTAGCAGGAAAGCATGAGAAATGAGAGAAGAGAAAAAACCAGCTTCCTGTGACAGCCTGCTGGTTCTTTACAACTCCAGTCGGCCAAACCATGTCTGAAGTATAGAAATCCAGGGAAAAAAATTCAGACGCTACACAGAGAACTTCCTGGTAGCTTGGTTTTCCAGACGGGCTGGCCACCTTGGTTACTGGAGATGCAAAGGAGGGCCCAGCACCTGCTGAACAGTGTGACTGAAAAGACTCAATGATCTAGTGGCACACACGCCCTTTCCTTGACCTTCCCTTCCACAGTGTAGAAACCGTGTATTTTTGTGCCAAGGTTGACTCCTTAGCTGTTCTGAGAGAAACACTGGAAAATGTTTGAATGGCAGCAACCAGGGCGGGGCGGGGGGGGGGGTCAGGGCTGGCCCAGGGGACATTCCCAATCACAAGAAAAGAGGCAATCTAGAGTTTCCCATGCTGACATTAGATGGGATCCATACCCACTGTGGGGCTGGCACCCCATGGCCCCAAGTAGCAGCTCTGCTCCCCCCCCCCATATCCCTTGCCTTTCTCATCTCTCCCCTTTGATTTCTTTAACCCTCCTTTTACAATTCCCTCCTTTCTCTTCTCTTAACTTTTCTATCTCTTTTGGTGTCATTCCTACCCTAACTTGGTCCTTGGTCTTCAAACCTGGGGGATGGTGGACCCCTCCGTATCCTTTCCAGCTGGAATTTTCAAAAGCGAAGTTTTATTGGGAATGAACATCAGTAATTATTTAAAGCAGTGGGTCTCCACCTTAGCCAAACATTGGAATTAATTAGGAAGCTTCAAAAAATTTTTGCCTGAGTCCTACCCCTGGAGAGTCTAATTGGATTGCCTGAGGTGTGTCTGGGAATTTACACGCTCCCCAGGTGGTTCTAATGTGGTTGATGCTGAGACCCTTTCCTGCTCGCCTTCCTGAAGGACCTAGCATCGTGCATATTTGCCTCTAACCAGCCTTCCTGGTTGTTGTCAGTGGTGCTAATATAAAGGAAGGGTTGGATAAAAGGATAAAATAAATTGCTGTAGGTCACCATTCTCTATATGCTTTGAATAATTGTGATAATTGGAAAAGGACCAATAATGATTAAGCGCAATTATGTCTTTGTTGTCAACAGAACCTTTCTACTGATTTCTCTTGTCAGCCCACTAAAGGGCCAAGCTAACAACCCTGGCTATACCCCTACCTTGGGAGGTGAGTGGGAAGGAAGGGGGTTCTCAAATGCATGCTGTATATATGATACTTCTTTTTAAAACATCACAATGTGAGTCATGGTAATTAAGAATGATTTCTTTCGGGACGCCTGGGTGGCTCAGTGGTTGAGTGTCTGCCTTTGGCTCAGGGAGTGATCCTGGGGTTCCGAGATTGAGTCCCGCATCAGGCTTCCTATAGGGAGCCTGCTTCTCCCTCTGCCTGTGTCTCTGCCTCTCTCTGTGTCTCTCTGAATAAATAAATAAAATCTTAAAAAAAAAAAGGAATGATTTCTTTCTTAATCGAAAGGCTTCTAATATGATCCATTCTCTTCTTGGTATGGTTGATGTTCACACTTCTAATTGTTGCACAACTGAAATTTTTTTGTTGCTGTAGAACAATGAGGTGTATCTGAGAAGGATTATAAAAGTTAGCCTGAGTGTATGTATGTATGTATTTATTTTTAAGATTTTATTTATTCATTCATGAGAGACACAGAGAGAGAGGCAGAGACACAGGCAGAAGGAGAAGCAGGCTCCCCACGGGGACCCTGATGTGGAACTTGATCCCAGGACCCTGGGATCATGACTTGAGCCAAAGGTGGATGCTCAGCGACTGAGCCACCCAGGTGCCCCTAGCCTGAGTGTATTTAACAGGGGAGTGAGCAGAGGTGCCAGCTCTAGATGGCTGTGCGTCCTTTCCCTCTCAACCTCCCCATTCCAAAGACCTGATACCAACAATATCTCCACCTATCCCCACTCGGGCCCCTCTCTTTCCCTAGCGTGAGAAGATCAAGGAATTATCATAAACACTATCTGTGAGAGGCTTCAGGGATAATGAAGAAGTTAGTTCACTTTTGAGGTAACGTCTAAGAGACAGAGGCATAGGAACAGAGGGAAAGGGGCCACAGGGGGAGACAGAAGTACAGAGACGCTGAGGGGCGTGGTGACTCTGGGTTGATAGCCACCTAGATATGTGGACATGTGCAGAAAAGTCTTCCAATCCTTTGTGTCCATGTCTCTAAAGAGCTAGAGAGAGAAAATCAGACAGGGATATGGAGACACTCACAACAGGATACCCACATTCACAGTGAGTTGGAGAGATGCAGAGACAGGCCAAGGGTTACAGACAGAGATCCAGAAAACACACAAAGAAACAGAGATGTATTACAGAGACTGAGGCTCACTCAGAGACACATAGAGAGTGACAGAGACAGAGTGGAGAGGGAAGCAGAGAGAGATACTCACATATGTAGACAGAGCTTCCCTCCCCACCCCAATCTGGGCTCCGGTAAGCCACTGTGGCTGAGACCTTCTGTGGCAGCCCAGGGCCTTGTACAACAAAAGGGGTCTTTTCCAAATGGAAAGGAAGTGGTCCAACCTACTGAAAGACAAGGTTTGTATCTCGACACTTGTAGGCAATAGAAAACCAGCCCGGGGGATCCCTGGGTGGCCCAGCGGTTTAGCGCCTGCCTTTGGCCCAAGGTGTGATCCTGGATTCCCGGGATCGAGTCCCACATTGGGCTCCCTGTGTGGAGCCTGCTTCTCCCTCTGCCTGTGTCTCTGCCTCTCTCTGTGTGTCTCTCATGAATAAATAAATAAAATCTAAAAAAAAAAAAATAAAGAAAACTAGCCCGTTCCCTGGATTGCAGAGTGACTTAAAAGATTCTCCATTTGCCAAGGGGACTCTACCCAAAGGGGTTCATTGTTCCAGAAAGAGTGAGCCCATAATGCAGCTGTTGTGAAGCTTTTGGGTCTTGCTGCTTGTTCTTTAAAGTTGTGGTTTTCTGTTCTTGACAAGGTCATACATTCGAGGAATAGCAGAGCCCCAGAAAAAATGTGTTTATTCCTGTCTTCTTGCCCCCAGGGAGTATGAAGGAAGCCTCCCATGCTGTGCTACTGATGGAGGAGTACATGAAGTACGGGAAGAATGGAAGGCCCGTCTGTCTAAGCTGTTCTGTGCTGCTAAACATTGTCCCCCAAGAACTGTCAACACATAGATAGATATGCCATGCTGGGCACCATTGAGGGAACAGAAAGACAAAATGGGCTGCAGCAGGACCCTGGTCTTGTTGGAGCCTCCCGTTCCATGCTGTTGGGTCATGTTTATCCTCAGGAAGAGAGAATGGTTCATCTTGGCAGAGGTAGCCTGGGATGTCACCTGGCTGGATTTTGTGGGTTGCTAAGGGAGGGGCCCTCATGAATACTCACCAACGGTTGGACTGACTCTAAGTAGGTTCATTGCTGGCTCCTTGTACAAAAGGAATCCAACTGCCAGCATAGTCCACCTGTACAAATTTAAATGGATTACATGGTTAGCTGGCTGGGGCTTAGATGTAACTTGGCTGTGAGCCAAGACAAAAACATAGAACTTTTGAACCAGAAAGATGCTCACTGTAGGTTAAAGAGCCTGGAGCCTGGAGTGATGGGCCACAGCTAATCAAGGCTTGAGCCAGAGCTAGAAACCGAAGTCTGCAGGCTTTCAGCTCTGGACTTGCTCCTCAAGACACAGAACCTTTGAGGCATTCTGTCTACTCCGATGATATAAGATTAACCCTCACCGACAATATGTTTTTTCTGAAACCAGTGATGAGGAAGGGAGACTATCATATTTCAAGTACAGAGCTGCTCATTTTCTTAACCTTGTATGTAAACAAATTTGATGCTCAAATAAAGAGCCACCTGATAGCAGTACAATAGGTAGATGCCCCTTTGGAAGGGAAAAAGCTCCTTTATAAAGCAAGTACCCAGCCTGATGCATCAGAAGCAAATGGGTGGATAAAGGAAAAGGAGGCTGTGAATCCCCCTAATTATCCTACCAAGAAGCCATATTAATGATGTTGCATTACAAATGGAAAAGTGAGACACACTTGGTGAATGACTAGGGTCTCTCTCTTTTTTACTGTAAAAAACTTTCTCTATGTAAGGAAGTTTGCAAAAGCAAAAAATATAATAAAAAAGTCAATCAGAAGGTAGAAAAATACACCAACCTGCAGAGTAAGTCACCTTTCAAGTGGCATTGCTAATCTTGAGACAACAGTCATATTTTTCTCAAATGAAGTCAGAAAGGGATTTTAATTTGACATTTCCCTAGTTATTTCTGAAGTCTTTTCAAGGGAAGGGAGTGGGGAAGGCACAGTCCCAGTTTTCATAATGTAGAGATCCCAGTACAAAGAAATGCAACTTACCAAGAGTCAATATGCTGAAGAGAGGGTGGAATCTCATGAAGCTAAATAGTTACAGGATTAGAAATCTGGAAAACCTGTAGAAAAGACTGGGTCCAATAGCCTCATTTTATAGATGGGAACTCTGGGTACCAACAAGAGAGAGACTGGGCTTTCATCTGTATTGTGCATTAAACAATAAACAGTCCAATGTAGCATGAAAGCACACTCTACTCAGATGTAGAGTACTTCCTAGGATGGGATGGCAGTAAAGACGTTCTGCCTTGGGATTATTATTAACCAAGAAAGGGCTCATGGATGCTAACAGAGAAACTCCAGAAGTTTTTTGGAAATCCCTTGAAGAAGCTGTGCCTTCTTTCCTATAGCGCGCAACCCACACTGTCCCATCCTGAAAGTATCAGTGAACTGCATGGTTAGCTTGACTGTGGAAGACCCCGAGTAGAGACCTATTCAATGTCTTACTCACACCTCACCAAGGAGATGACTTGGTCAGGTGGCTCAAGGAGAAATTGGTGCTACCGGTGTCTAAGGCCAGATTCATGGTTAGACACTTAAGGCATGATGATCCTTGGGAAAGTTATTTAAATTCCTTAGATTTGGATTTCCTCAGCCATAAATTAGAAAAATAGAGTCTATCTCATAGGGTCATTGTAAAGATTAAATGAGTAGTGGTGTAGGTAAAATACTTAGGATAATATTTGGCCATTAAAATGTTAGCCATTTTTGTTAAAGTACCTGTCAATTCACGTACACACACAGACACAAGAGAACAAACAGCCATGGCCTTTTGCATAAGTTTGGAGGTTGACACTCTCATGGAAGTTATTTCATTGACTTCTAAAGAAAAGAATTAAGCATTTGATTCAGTCTGTTCAACATTAGGGGTAATAAGCTGATTTTACCATTGGAACAATTCTTTCATTCAGTGTTACCATGGCTGTGATATAGAGTCCCCTGCCTAGGAGAGACTATGGGGTTCTATTCGGGACACATTCTTGAGCTCTGCTTCACTTGTTGCCTTCTCTGTGACGTCTTCCCCATGAGTCCATCCTGAAGTACTGACTGTCCCCACCTGATTCCTATAATATTTATAATCTGTGCCACTCACTTTATATTTAGTATTTATTGTGTTTTGTTGTTTGTTTACTTTTTGTCTTTTGGTATATATATTTTCTTTCTTGGATAAGACTGTAAGCCTTTGGGGATAGGGTAACTCACTTTATTTACTCACTATGTTACTTCCTTTTGTATGCCCAGAGTGCAGAGCAAGGTATCTTGCACATAGAACATGTCCAATAAAGGCTTTTGATTACACAACCAAAGGTTTGATGATACTGGCTTTTCTCTTTCCAAACAACCTGGTACTTAACTAGTAACCTCCGTAGAAATGATCTGTTTCCACAAACATGACCTCCTTAATCTTCCTTACTATAAAAGATGTAACAAAAGTGTCTTTCCCTTATTTCTCCTTCTTGTCAACATTCCCCTGGTAATATTTAAATGACAATTTGCATTATTTTGTGGTTGTGAGGGTACGTAAATAGAAGACACTGGAATTGAGATGTGTGGGGTTTGCTGTTGAGAGAGGAAACCCACCCTGGCCACCCTGTCAGAAGTCAGATCACTTGAAATTTCCTGCAAGTGGAGACTGTGCCTTCTGTGTCCAAGGCTCAATAAAAACTCCTGGCCCAGTTTTTAAAAAATAAAACAAAAATGTCTTTGGTGTAAGATAGGGGTTAGATCATGATTTACTGATCCACTTGCTAGCCAGCTTTGCCTCAACCTCAACGTCAACACAGGCAAAAACGTGATAACTCTTGAAACCCATCATCCACAGTGGCACCACTTTGCATTATATTCCCAGTGTTCTAATCACAACACTGCAGTAGATGCAACATGGTCTCATGTGATTGAGATAAAGGTGAGGAACTGAAATGCAAACAAGTGACTCATTTTAATGGATTTACTCCAGACAGGAGAAACCTGTAATTTCTCTTAGGCGTGCTTGATGGACCCATCGTGGAGTGAATCACAGACTTACACAAGCCTTGAAACCCCGGGCGGTTTTAGAGTTCTCAGAGAGGCTCCTCACAACAAGTGGCTGGTGTGCACCTGGGCCTCTTGGATTTCCCTTTCAAAAATGGGAGTAGAGGGATCTCGGGCACTGAAGGGGGACCATGGGCAGTGTGAGGGCAGGCACACGTGATGGTGGGGTGCATTGGCGGGAAGCTCGGTGCCAACTCTCCTTCTGGGCTGCCAGATTTCCTGAATGCGGTGAGTACTCATGGAACAACAAAACCTGTCTCCTACTGAAGACCGGATTGGTCTTGTGTGTATTCCAGAATGGGAAAAACGTGTAATTTATGGTGGTATTTTCTCAAATTCTTGATTCTGCTGGAAGCTTTCTTGATGTTATTTCGAAATTGGCTGGCTCTAGGTTAAAGTATTTCCTAGATCTCTCTTACATTTATTTTTCTTTAAAAATCATTTGTCAGGATCTAATTGCTCATTCCTAGGAGTGAAAATGCAAAGCACCTTGTCAGGCAATTAGACTCTGTTTTCTGATTGTCCCTTTGATTGATAAAGTGGATAAGCAAATCAGCTTTCAATTCCCTTCTTTTAGGCTGAATGTAAAGTCGTATATCCATATTTTTATAATGTATTCTTTAATAGTTCCTTCTTATAGTGGAGCTGGCAAAGCTGTCTTTATATCAACTTAAAAGGAAACATTTCCTCCAGTTACTGCCAAACCTTTTTGCAAAGGCATCTACCCTTGTTTTGAGTGGTCTACCGTACACCATTTAATGACCTATATACCTTGTACTCTGAGGACATTGTAGCCTTTCAAATGTGCATCATAAGGTACTATTTTTTATTTGTGTCAGGGCTCCAGTGAGCTTTCTTCATGGAGCCAAGCAATTGCCTGGTTTATCAATTACTTTAAAATCCTCTAAGTCTCAAGATAGTTGGTGAGAGGAAGGCTAGATACCTTCCAGCTCTGAAATCATGTGATTCTTCAAACATAACAGTATTTGAACCACACTGCAATTCTCAGAAATGATACTGAGCTACAACGAGATTGGCTGGAAGCCATCTAAAATAGCCCAGGATAAGATGCTTCTGATTCTAATAGATCTTTTATATCTTTCTTTCCCCCAAGGCTCTTTATGAAACAGCTCCTCCATGGCAAGGGAAAACTGGTAAGAGTGACTGAATCCATTCTGTTACTGAGGCCAAGAAACACGCAAACAACGTGTTCAGCCATCTGACTCTATAATCAGTGCTCTAATCATACCAGCAGAGTAGATGGAGTGTATGGTTATGAAATTCAGATGAGGGGAAAAAAACAGACACACACCCCAACATGTGGGTCAGCAGACTCACCCTCAGTTAACCTCTCTGAATTGGTCCTTCCCATCAAAGGGATTGGTCAACAAGTGTGAGGTGACTTGCTGCCTAGAAGGTTACCCAACAAGTAGAGTAGGCCCTTCTTCTTGCGTTGTGGTGAAGTTCATGGAGGGGAACACTTTGGGGGAAATGTCCACTTCGTTTGCAAACGTCCTGTCCAGCTTACCTTGGGGTGTTCAGTGTGGAGGGGTCTGAGAGATCATGGCTTTCCATGTATTCCTTCCTGACTGACAGTGGTCACTGTTCCCAGGCTGTGCCTTTTTAAAATTTGCTTTGAGAGTCCTTGATGCTAGCCCTCGCACAGCATGTCCAGGCAGGTGGGGAGCGCCTCAGTTCCATGAGTCATATCCTACAACCCCATTCTAGTGCAGATCAAAAACAAGCTCTAGGACCCAGGCAGACTGATTGTACTTCTTAATTTCAATTCATTCAGAAACTCAGCTCTTAGTACAAGAGGGGTGGGACAAATAGGAGATGGTGTTTGAGAACAGGTGGGGCCTTCTAAGGCTGTCCAAGAGAATGTTTTGTGTGTTCTGACCGTGGAGACAGGGCAGAAAGGATACTTGTACTGCCATGCCTGGGGCAGACATCATTAATCTGGCATGGCATTGTCTCTTGCTGCACCTAAGCGGGACCTCACAATCCTTTTGCACATGGGATCCAGGTAGTATAACAAAGAGGAAGGCAGGGGGCATGTCTACTTAAGTCACCAGGTTCCAAAATGATCTAGAGCTGTACATATGCTCACCTTCCCCTCTAAGAGAAGTTGCCTTGTGATTTTAAAAACTTCAGAAATTTTCTCTGTGGGGGCCACTCATTTACTCATTCTCCGTGGGAGCCATTCACATATTCATTCATTCATTCATTCATATCTAACACACGCTGACTGGGTAGCTACTATGCATCTTACACTCTGCTGGATACTGGGGACAGAGAAATTTCCCTTCTTGTTCACCTCCTAATGACAACCTGATTTTTTGTTTGTTTGTTTGTTTTGGTCTGTTTTGCTAGGTGCGGGCTAATTTTTCTCAATCTTGGGCCTGGGAGCACTAAGTCTTGTGTTCTGTTGACCCCTTGTCATCAGGGCTTAGAGCACAGGCAGTGGTCCAGGAGGCAGCCATTGCTGAGAATTCCCCGGGGAGGGAATCCTGAGCCACATTACCCCTGGGACCCTTCAGTCTAGCTACATTGTCCTCTCACACTCAGGGGTCCAGCAAAGGTGATTTTCTCTCTCTCTCTCTCTCTCTCTCTAAAGTAATCACTCCGTTAGGAGAGTCTGGCTTCCATTCAGTAGCCTAAATTGCTATTTATTATCAAGTGAAAGACAAAAGTGGGTGGTAGTGGGCAATTCACACTTCTGAGGAGGCACAGAGAGAGAGAGGAAGGTTGTGGAAGCAGGGAGGAGGGATTTGGGATGCTACTTTTTTAGTACCTGAGAAGCTGCCAATTCCACTTGCTTGTTGTTTTTATCCCTGAAATAGGCCATCTTTTGGGCACTTTGGGAGCAAGATACAGGACTTATTTCTTTGTAAATGTTAGATAACTATTTACTTAATTACCACAGAAGCCTCAGGCGCTAAGTTTTGCATGTGGTTTTCTCTTCCTCTTTTAAATTCTGCATTTCTGAGCCTGCCTTCCCCTTCCTGTGATTATCCTGAACATCTGATTGTCATCCCACCCATGCCTGCCTTTCCTCACCTCTCCACCCAGAGCATCAGGTGTCAGGATAATTCGGACTCTTTTCACTGTTAAAGATGACCTATCCATAGCCTCCTTTCAGGATTCACTAAGGCCAGCTCTGTTATTCTCTGATGCGATACTTTGGGTCACGGTGAGTGACCTCCTATGAAGGTATTAGCATAGGGCCTGGCATGTGGTAGGTGACCAACAAATGCTTGTGGAACCTGAGTCTGATAAATTAATGTGTTCCAAGATGACATATGGTCTTTGAACAGTAGCCTTAAATTCCCCCAGAGCACTTTGGATGATAAAGTAAATTTTGTATAACCAGAGTGAGACAGTGTTTTTACCACAAGGATTCCTAGAAACTTGCTATGCATACAGATATATGTGAGGTGCTGGGGGTGGTGGTGCTGGTATACAACTCTTCTGCAATATATATATATATATATAATTTAGAGAAGGAGAGAGATGGGGGGAGCAAAGGGAAAGGGAGATAATCTTAAGCAGTCTCCATGCCCAATGCAGAGCCCAACTCGGGGCTCGATCTCATAACCCTGAGATCATGACCTGAGCTGAAATCAAGAGTCAGACACTTAACTGACTGAGCCACCCAAGCATCCAAAAATACTTTATATTTGCAGAAAATTTTCAGTTCAGCATTATGCAAAGCTGAAAGTTCACTTTAATTATTAAGTCTTTATCAATGGTCAATCTAAGTATGTTTCTTTCATTCTGTTCTGTAAAATATCAGCCTCTGATCATGAATTATGCTGGATGTACTTTTTTTTTTATGATAGTCACACAGAGAGAGAGAGAGAGAGAGAGAGAGAGAGAGAGAGAGAGAGAGGCAGAGACACAGGCAGAAGGAGAAGCAGGCTCCATGCACCGGGAGCCCGACGTGGGATTCGATCCCTGGCCTCCAGGATCGCGCCCTGGGCCAAAGGCAGGCGCCAAACCGCTGCGCCACCCAGGGATCCCTGTACTTCTTTTTATATTTTAATTACCCATTTCAGAGCTCTTAAGCTCTGGTTTATTGTGTGCTCTGAAGAACACTCTGGATTTTGGCTTCAGCTATCTATATTATGATGGGACAGATTCCGTTCTACTCTTTCTGCTGAGAAGAGAAACACCCATTTGGGCTACCTTGAAAGCATTTCTCAATCTGACCCATCTCTGCCAATCAAAGTAGGCAAAAATAAGAATGCTGTGCCTCCTCTTGGGTAACATTATTAAACATCACCTCCTTCCCACTTGTAATAATTAAAGGTACTTTACCTATAATTATTATAGAAAATGGTAGATGGGTTACATACACCAGACTATAAGAACATGAATGATGAAATAGCAAATTAATTAACCCAAACTTTCCAAACAACTAATTGTGCTCAGTTCAAAGTCTGTGTTTCTTGTGATCCTGCTTATGATTTCATACTACATATAAATTATCTGCTAGTAATTTTTTTCTTAGAAAAAAATAATGTGTCATTATTTCATAATGTTCCACAAAGAGCATAATGATCTACAGAAAATGCCATAATTATTGAAACCTTTACTCCCTGAACACTTTCAGGACCTGTGGACTTATAGAGGCCTTAGCACTGCTCAGGAAAATGGTTTGGACTTCCTAAATCACATCATCACATCACATCACATCACATCACTTCACATCACATCACATCACAACACATCATGTCACTGTGCCAAATGCCTGACTTTCTTCCAACAAGATTAGCTTTAAATAAAGTTCTTATATTGAAGACTGTGGACAGTAAAAGATCTCCTTCTGAAGCCTTAGATAGCAGGCATTATTACTTATAAGTGGCTTCCTGTTGGCTCATCTTCACCCATTTCACTGTGCATTTCAAACCATTGCTCTCTAAGTGGAAGAGAATTGCATTTACCTCAGCATCAGTCCTATTATTTGGCTCTGAATGCAGGTATCTTTTTTCCCTGATGCATATAGCGTGGGAAGAAGATTTCAATAGAATTGTGAAAAATAGTAAAGAGAAGGGACCGAAGGGATCACTTCAGTGGCAGAAGTGAATGATTTTAGACTTGATAATGAAAATGAATCTTCCAGTCTGTATTTCTATTTCTCAAATTGCAGGTTACAATCCATTAGAGGGTTGTAGATTCAATTTAGTAGGGGGCAACCAATTGCTAAAAGAATGTCAGATAGAGTGGAATGCAAGATAAAAATAGTGGATGTAGCAGACAGTCTTGCTCATAGATGGGAAGGATAAGTAATACATAAAGGTTTTTGAAATATAAAAATTACATAATTTTCCAGTTTTATGTATGGATTCCTATATACACGCATATATATGTCTGTACACAATGAGTCATGATGTCAGATCTTTTTTATTATTGTGTCAGGATAAAACACTTTGAAAGTCACTTTGAGAGTATATGTGAAACACATGGATACTTCTAAGACAACTTACACTGGTTTTTCTGGTTTTTCCTTTTGCGATGATGGTCAAAAATCTATCTTAAATAATATTAATATTGCAACTTGCTTAGTGTGCCCATCCACCAATTCGCCATACATGTGAGACCTACTTTCCACCCACTCTTGTAAGATCTTAAATTCCACATACATATCCCAACAACTGCAAATCCATTACCACACTTTGCCCGTCATTCTTCCATGTTCCCTTTCCCTTGCTCAGACTTGCTCTGCAAGATGATAGTGTAAGTCAAAAACACTTCCTCCCCTGTTCATTGGTTAGGAACTCGAAGAATTTTAAGCTCAAAGACAATCTGGAGCCTTCCTCTAGGTGCTGTGGCTCGTCATCTTATGTGAAGGCTCACTGGAGTTGTGACAGTCCATATTAGTCTTGAGTCCACTCAGGAAGGGCTTGATCCCTGATCAGTGAGTTTTGTTTGCTCCCTGGCCACAGATTGCCTGGTGAGCCTAGATGGATCAGAGTCAGTTCACCTCCATCAAGGAATTTACGTTTGCTGAGGCCCAGTTTCTGCTTGGCCTTGTTGACTAGACACAGTACATAGATGGTCTCTCTTCTCACTATTGGTTTGATTTGTCAGCATTCCCTACTGGAAATGACAGCACCCTTTATTTCTCTACCCCCAGCATCTGGCACAGTTCCTGGCAAATAGGAGGCACCTGATAAACAGTGGTTGGTACAAATGTAATCATGGCACATTTTTTGAAATGGATGAGAAAGAAAACAGGCTAAGCAAAGGTTAAACAGTTCATCAATAGTGTAAATATGATTAATAACTTAGCTTATGCTGCCTCTGAAATCCATGACATTTTCACTTTGCTGCATCTGTACTACCAGGGAAATCATTTTAAGGAGCTTTGTTTCCAATAAATGGTCTTAGTTTGCACTATCCTATAAAAAAAGAATGGTGGTGATGAGAATGATGATGTTGATTAATTTCAACTGTTGTAAAGATGCTTTCTTGGAGATTTGTCTTTGAAAGGTAGAACTATCAAGAAAAAGGCTTCATCAAAATAAAAAAATGTAACTATGTGTTGTGACAGATGTTAACTAGACTTACAGTTTCACAAAAACATAAATATTGAATCATTATGTTGTACACTTGCAACTAATATAATGTTACAAGTCAATTATATATTAAAAAATAAAAAGGCAAGAAACAGAGATATGGCCGAAGAATAGAAAGTGATCTTCTCAGGCTTCTAATTTCTCTGTATAATAGTTGATCCATCCATAAGAGAGAGTCTCAGTGCTTGCTCCAGTAACAGACAATAGTGTATATTCATTTCAAGTTGCTTGACTCCATATGCCTAGAAAGACAGTATACTGTAGAACAGTAGTTCTCAACTGGGGGCAATTTTATCTCCCAGGGCACATTTGGCAATGTCTGGAGACATTTTTGGCTGTCACAACTGGGGAGGAGGCTGTTCCTGGCACCTCATGTATAGAGGCCAGAGTTGTTACTATACGTCCTACAACTCACAGGACAACACCCAACAACAAAGAATCCAGCCCCAAATGCCAATAATACCATTACTGAGAAATCCCACTCTAGAGCTTGGCTTTCCAGCTGTACCATCTGGGTTGAACTTTCGGCTCCCCACTTTTTATTTGAGTGACCTTAGCTCACAGTTGCTCCACACTTCATACCTTAGCTTCTCCATTGATAAAATGAAGATGTAATACTGTCTTATGTCATCTGATTAAATGAGTTAATGCAAAGAAAATGCTCAGAACAGTGATTGGCAAATAAAAGTGTTTGATAAATGTTATTATTACAGAAAATTGTGGATTAAACGATCAGAAATGATGCTTTGGTGAACATACATCTTTCTTGGTGGTTCCATCATTCCTGTCTATTTTTTGTAGACAAGTTAACAGTTGAGAGAAAGGCTTTTCTTTCTTTCTTTCTTTTTTCTTTTTTACATGTTAGCTGGCCTGAAAGTAGATGTTGGTGTCCTTTCTTGGAGCAGGATGTTTTGGTGTGGACATCTCAGAGTACTCAGTAGGGTCACCAAGTGGTTGGTTAGTTGGCTAAGGGTTTTTTTTTTTTTTTTAATTATTATTCATGTGAGAGAGAGAGAGAGGGAGAGAGAGAGAGAGAGGGAGAGAGAGAGAGAGAGGGAGAGACACAGGCAGAGGGAGAAGCAGGCTCTCCACAGGAGCCCAATGCAGTACTTGATCCCAGGCCCCAGGATCACGCCCTGAGTCAAAGGCAGACTCTCAACCGCTGAACCACCCAGGCATCCCGAGTTGGCTAAGTTTTGTATTGTTTGGCCTTATCACCTCCAGCTGGATTTAGTTTCATTCTGTATTGCAGGTGAAGATCCTAATGTATGAAAATGAAGTCCCAAGCAACCATGATTTGCTGTTTAATGTTATTTCTGGCCACAGAATGTTCTCACTATAGATCCAAGATGCACAGAAAGGTAAGTTTGATCCATTTTTAGGTGGTCCCATGAGATATCTGTCTGTTCTCCTAGATGGCTAAATTTATTATAAATAACATAATCTTAAATAAATTTTCAAATGACTACAATTTTACTCCTGCTGATAGTTTTTTTTTTTTTTAAGGGAACAAAGACAAATTGAGAGGTGGCTGGGCCTTGTAACAGTACATTTGCAGGGTGCAACAAATGTAATAATATAGTTGAAAAATCACTTTGCAAGCCACAAAATACGTAGATAGGCCGCTGTTGGGAGGAGGAAGTACTAGCCTGGCAGCTAGCAATTCAGCCCCAGACCTTAACTTTGCTTCTCATTAGTTGCACAAGTTGTTTTGCTTCTTTGAATCTTAATTTCTTTATCTATAACATAGGGTGTTTTGTTCATTTATTTTTATTTATTTTACTTTCTATTTTTGTATATTTTTTTTATTGGAGTTCATTTGCCAACATATAGCATAACACCCAGTGCTCATCCTGTCAAGTGCCCCCCTCAGTGCCTGTCACCCAGTCACCCCATCTCCCCTTCCACCATCCTTTGTTCATTTCTCAGTGTTAGGAGTCTCTCATGTTCTCTTTCCCTCTCTGATTTTTCCCACTCATTTTCTCTCCTTTCCTCTATAATCCCTTTCACTATTTTTTATATTCCCCATATGAGTGAAACCATATCATGACCATCCTTCTCCAATTGACTTATTTCACTCAGCATAATACCCTCTAGTTCCATCCATGTCGAAGCAAATGGTGGGTATTTGTCGTTTCTAATGGCTGAGTAATATTCCATTGTATACATAGACCACATCTTCTTTATCCATTCATCTTTCGATGGACACTGAGGCTCCTTCCACAGTTTGGCTATGGTGGACATGGCTGCTATAAACATCAGGGTGCAGGTGTCCTGGCATTTCACTGCATCTGTATCTCTGGGGTAAATCCCCAGCAGTGCAATTGCTGGGTCGCAGTGCAGTTCTATTTTTAACTTTGAGGAGCCTCCACAGTTTTCCAGAGTGGCTGCACCAGTTCACATTCCCACCAACAGTGCAAGAGGGTTCCCCTTTCTCCACATCCTCTCCAACATTTGTTGTTTCCTGTCTTGTTAATTTTCACTATTCTCACAGGTGTGAGGTGGTATCTCATTATGGTTTTGATTTGTATTTCCCTGATGGTCAGTGATGTGGAACATTTTCTCATGAGCTTGTTGGCCATGTGTAGGTCTTCTTTGGTGAAATTTATGTTCATGTCTTTTGCCCATTTTATGATTGGACTGTTTGTTTCTTTGCTGTTGAGTTTAGTAAGTTCTTTATAGATCTTGGATACTAGCCCTTTATCTGATATGTCATTTGCAAATATCTTCTCCCATCCTGTACGTTGTCTTTTAGTTTTGTTGACTGTTTCTTTTGTGTGCAGAAGCTTTTTATCTTGATGAAGTCCCAATAGTTCATTTTTGCTTTTGTTTCCCTTGCCTTCATAGATATATCTTGAAGAAGTTGCTGTGGCCAAGTTCAAAAAGGGTGTTGCCTGTGTTCTCCACTAGGATTTTGATGGATTCTTGTCTCACATTTAGATTTTTCAACCATTCTGAGTTTATCTTTGTGTCTGGTGTGAGAGAACGGCCTAGTTTAATTCTTCTACATGTGGCTATCCAATTTCCCCAACACAATTTATTGAATAGACTGTCCTTTTTCCAGGGGATATTCTTTCCTGCTTTGTTGAATATTAGTTGACCATAGAGTTGAGTGTCCACTTCTGGGTTCTCTACTCTGTTCCATTGATCTATGTGTCTGTTTTTGTGCCAGTACCACACTGTCTTGATGATCACAGCTTTGTAGTACAACTCGAAATCCGGCATTTTGATGTTCCCAGCTATGGTTTTCTTTTTCAGTATTCCTCTGGCTATTTGGGGTCTTTTCTGACTCTACACAAATCTTAAGATTATTTGTTCCAACTCTGTGAAGAAAGTCCATGGTATTTTGATAGGGATTGCATTGAATGTGAATTGTCCTTGGTAGCGTAGACATTTTCATAATATGAATTCTTCCAATCCATGAGCATGGAATATTTTTCCATCTCTTTGTATCTTCCTCAATTTCTTTAAGAAGCGTTGTGTAGTTCTTAGGGTATAGATCCTTTACCTCTTTGGTTAGGTTTATTCCTAGGTATCTTATGCTTTTGGGTGCAATTGTAAATGGGATTGACTCCTTAATTTCTCTTTCTTCAGTCTCATTGTTAGTGTATAGAAATGCCACTGATTTCTGGGCATTGATTTTGTATCCTGCCATACTGCTGAATTGCTGTATGAGTTCTAGCAATCTTGGGGTGGAGTCTTTTGGGTTTTCTATGTACAGTATCATGTCATCTGCAAAGAGGGAGAGTTTGACTTCCTCTTTGCCAATTTGAATGCCTTTTATTTCTTTTTGTTGTCTGACTGCTGTGGGTAGGAGTTCTAGTACTACGTTGAATAGCAGTGGTGAAAGTGGACATCCCTGTCATGTTCCTGATCTTAGGGGAAAGGCTCTCAGGTTTTCCCCATTGAGAATGATATTTGCTGTGGGCTTTTCATAGATGGCTTTTAAGATGCTGAGGAATGTTCCCTCTATACCTACACTCTGAAGAGTTTTGATCAGGAATGGATGCTGTAGGGTGGCCCTGGTGGTGCAGCGATTTAGCACTGCCTGCAGCCCAGGTGTGATCCCGGAGACCTGGGATCGAGTCCCACGTGCGGCTTCCTGCGTGGAGCCTGCTTCTCCCTCTGCCTTTCTCCCTCTCTCTCTCTCTCTGAATAAATAAATAAATAAATCTTAAGAAAAAAAAAGGAATGGATGCTGTATTTTGTCCAATGCTTTCTCTGCATCTATTGAGAGGTTCATATGGTTCTTGTTTTTTCTCTTGTTGATATGATCTATCAAAATGATTGTTTTATGAGTGTCGAACCAACCTTGTGTCCTGGGGATAAATCCCACTTGGTCATGGTGAATAATCTTCTTAATGTACTGTTGGATCCTATTGGCTAGTATCTTGTTGAGAATTTTTGCATCTGTGTTCATCAGGGATATTGGTCTATAATTCTCCTTTTTGGTAAGGTCTTTGGTTTTGGGATTAAGGTGATGCTGGCCTCATAAAACCAGTTTGGAAATATTCCATCCCTTTCTATCTTTTGGAACAGCTTTAGTAGAATAGGTATTGTTTCTTCTTTAAACGTTTGATAGAATTCCCCTGGGAAGCCATCTGGCCCTGAACTTTTGTGTTTGGGAGGTTTTTGATGACTGCCTCAATTTCCTCCCTGGTTATTGGCCTGTTCATGTTTTCTATTTCTTCCTGTTCCAGTTTTGGTAATTTGTGGTTTTCCAGAAATGGGTCCATTTCTTCTAGATTGCCTAATTTACTGGCATATAGCTGCTCATAATATGTTTTTAAAATCGTTTGTATTTCCTTGGTATTGGTTGTGATCTCTCCTCTTACATTCATGATTTTATTAATTTGAGTCTTTTTTCTTTCTAATGAGGCTGGCTAATGGTTTATCTATCTTATTAATTCTTTCAAAGAACCAACTCCTGGTTTTGTTGATCTGTTCTACAGTCTGGTCTCTATTTCATCGAGTTCTGCTCTAATCTTTATTAACTCTCCTCTGCTTGGTGTAGTTTTTATTTGCTTGTCTTTCTCTAGTTCCTTTAGGTGTGAGGTTAGCTTGTGTATTTGAGTTTTTTCTTTCTTTCTTTCTTTTTTTTTTTTTTGAGGGAAGCTTGTATTGCTATCTATTTCCCTCTTAGGACTGCTTTGGCTGTATCCCAAAGATTTTAAATGGTTGTATTTTCATTTTCATTAGTTTCCATGAATCTTTTTAATTCTTCTCTAATTTCCTGGTTGAACTATTTATCTTTTAGTAGAGTGCTCTTTAACCTCCACATGTTTGAGTTTCTTTCAAATTTCTTCTTGTGATTGAGTTCTAGTTTCAAAGCATTGTGATCTGCAAATATGCAGGGGACAATCTCAATCTTTTGGTAATGGTTGAGACCTGATTTGTGACCCTGTATGTGGTCCATTCTGGAGAAAGTTCCATATGTTCTTGAAAATAACGTGTATTTGGTTGCATTCAGATGGAAGGTTCTGTATATACGTGAAATCCATCTGGTCCAGTCTATCATTTAAAGCCCTTGTTTCTTTGGTGATGTTGTGCTTAGAATCTGTCATTTGCAGAAAGCGCCGTGTTGAAGTCTCCTACTATTAGTGTGTTATTATCTAAGTATCTCTTTACTTTCATTATTAATTGATTGATATACTTGGCAGCTCCCACATTAGGGGCATAAATATTCACGATTGTTAGGTTTTCTTGTTGGGTAGTTTCTTTAAGTATGATATGGTGTCCCTTTTCATCTCTTACTAGAGTCTTTGGGATAAACTTTATTTATCTAATATGAGGATTGCTACCCCAGCTTTCTTTTGAGGACCATTTGAATGGTAAATAGTTCTCCAACCTTTCATTTTCAGGCTGGAGGTGTCCTGAGGTCTAAAATGAGTCTCTTGTTGACAGCAAATAGATGGGTCTTGCTTTTTTATCCAGTCCAAAATCCTGCATCTTTTGATGGGATCATTCAGCCCATTCACATTCAGAGTAACTACTGAAAGATATGAATTTAGTGTCATTATAATACCTATTCAGTCCCTGTTTTTGTGGATTGTTTCTTTGGGCTTCCTCTTTCTTCTTCAGGAACCCCCTTAATATTTTTTGCAGAGCTTGTTTTGTGGTCACATATTCTTTCAGTTTCTGGCTATCCTGGAAGCTCTTTATCCCTCTTTCTATTCTGAATGAGAGCCTTGTTGGATAGAGTATTCTTGGCTGCATGTTCTTCTCATTTAGGACCCTGAATATATCTTGCCAACCCTTTCTGGCCTGCCAGGTCTCTGTGGAGAGGTCTGCTGTTAATCTGATATTTCTCCCCATATAAGTTAAGAATCTCTTGTCTCTTGCTGCTTTAAGAGTTTTCTCTTTATCTTTGGAATTTGCAAGTCTCACGATTAAATGTTGAGGCGTTGAATGGTTTTTATTGATTTAGAGGGGGGACCTCTCTGTCTCCTGGATCTGAATGCCTGTTTCCCTCCCCAAATTAGGGAAGTTCTCAGCTATGATTTGTTCAAATATGCTTTCTGGCCCTCTGTCCCTCTGAGCGTTTTCTGGAACCCCAATTATACGTAGATTTTTCCTTCTGAGGCTATCATTTATTTCCCTTAACCTTTCCTCATGGTCTTTTCATTGTTTTTCTCCTTTTCCCTCAGCTTCCTTCCTTGCCATCAACTTGTCTTCTATGTTTCTCACTCTTTCTTCCACCTCATTAACCCTCATCATTAAGACCTTCAGTTTGGATTGCATCTCATTTCATTGTTTTTTAATTTTGGCCTGATTAGATCTAAATTCTGCAGTCATGAAGTCTCTTGAATCCTTTTTGCTTTTTTCCAGAGCCACCAGTAGCTTTATAATTGTGCTTCTGAATTGGCTTTCTGACATCGAATTATAATCCATATTTTGTAACTGTGGCAGAGTGCTGTTTTTGATTCTTTCTTTTGTGGAAAGTTCTTCCTTCTAGTCCTTTTGCTCAGTGTAGAGTGGTTGTATGAGTGGGCTGAGTCAAGAATATCAAACACAACCTAAGTAAATTTCACCCTAGATGATTCTGACAAGGTCAGAGACCAGAAAATGAAAACAAAGATCAGAACAAAATAAAACAAAAGGACCACTAAAGTGAAAAACAAATTTTAAAAAAAAGTAGTAAAAAATAAGAGGCCAAGAATCCCAAAGAAGAAGAAGAAAAAAGAGAAAAAAAAAGCAAGAGTAAAGAAGAAAAAAAAGAGAAGAAAAAAAGGAGGGAGTACTGGGAGATGGTGATGGTGTGATGAAGTTGTAGTGGAGGGAGAATGTAGTCTACCTGAGGGGTCCTAGAGGGTGATCCTCTTGGTTCTGAGTGTATTAAGTTCTGTATGTTAGAAGATGCTCAGTCCCAAATTTATATAAACCAGAAATACCTATAGAAAGTCCCAACACTGACCACCAAAACCTAAATGAGATAAAAGAGGGGGACAGGGGCAGCCGGGGTGGCTCAGCTGTTTAGCACCACCTTCAGCCCAGGGCATGATTCTGGGGACCCAGGATCACGTCCCATATCCGGCTCCTTGCTTGGAGCCTGCTTCTCCTTCTACCTGTGTCTCTGCCTCTCTCTCTCTCTGTCTCAAATAAATAAAATCTTAAAAAAAAAAAAGAGGGGGATAGGATGTGAATGAAGATAGAGTATAATCTTACAGAATGAACCAGCACAGTATACCACTTTGTCTGGGTGCATGCTGGTCATGTTTTAGAACATATTAACTTCCACCATTGTAAAACAAAATGGGTCAGAGAAATAAACACAAAACAAAAAACATATCTCGTGTATCTCCCAAAATTATATTGAGTATGTTCAAGGAAATCTAGACATGGAAAATATATCCAGGACCTGTAATTATAGAAATATGAAAGTCAAAAAGGAAGAAACTTAAAACTGAAGAGGTGGTAAAATATTGTAGTTAAGGTGGGAAGAGAAAAAATATTGGAAAATTTTAGTCTGATATAAAAACAAGTTGTGCTGGAAAAAGGGGGAGAAAGGGGGGCATACCCTGTAGTTCTATATACTATAAATCCCTCAACTTCCCCTGGAGCTGTCCTGTGCTGCTGGTTCAAGAACTTGCTCTTCCCCTGTCCTTCCAGCTGGTCTTCTGGGAGAGGGGCTGCTGTGCTGACTGGTGTGTTCACCTGGGGGAGCTGCCCCGCTCCCCCCACTGGGTGCCAGGCTCAGTGGGAGCTGGTTACTCCCATGAGGCCCATGTCCCCTGGCAGCCCCGACCCTCCCAGGCACAGGGTGACACCAGGAGGAACAACCCCACTGGCGGCGGCCAGCCCTCCAGCCCTGGAGTCAGCTCCCGCAGTAACCACCACAGCTCCCAGCCTGCAGGGGCCTGGATGCACCGGGGCGGAGTTGGGGGCGCTGACCTGCACAGCTCGGGGGCGCCGGTGGCAGGAGCCTCCCCGCAGTCCTGGGCCCTCCCCACCTCTGCCTGTCCCGGGGGGAACCCACGATCCCCGCTGTGTCCCCAGCACCCTGGGCTCAGGGCCTGCGCCGCTGGCATCGCTCCCGGGCGGTGGACCCCGAAGGCAGCAGGGCGCAGCCCCCTCCGCCCAGAGCCCCCCGACCCCCGGCTTCTCCCCAAGGCCCCGCCGGGTGCTCCAGCCCTTTACCGCGCTCGGCCGCGGGGTGTGGGGCGCTGTCCCCGGGGCACTTCCTCTGTTAGTGACCCCAGGAGGCTGGGGGCCCCACTCCTGCAGTCCTTCCCGGGTTCTCCGCCGAGCGCCTTTCCCTCCGGGAAGAGTCCGGTGCCGATTGTTAAAGTTCCCGCTTCCCAGGGCGGGGCTCCCCTGTCCCGGGGTTCCCGCAGCCCTTAGCCCGGCTCCTCGCGGGGCCCTCCCCCACTGGTTTCTTTTTTATTTTTATTTTTCCTCCTTCCCACCTTGCTAGAAGTGCAAACCCTTGTCTCTGTAGCGTTCCAGCTTCTCTCTTTAAATCTCAGGTCGAACCGTAGGTGTGCAGGATGTTTTGGAAGTTACCTAGTGAGTTGGTGGGGCCAGGTGAGGGGAGGCCCCTGCTCCTCCGCCTGCTTGCCTAGAGTTGTAGTTTTTTCCTTTTAGATCATTTTTATAGCCCTTTATAGCTACAAATGAGTTTGTGATTCTATTATTGTCACCTAATGATTATTCCTAGCATCTGCTCATTTCCTCCTCTCTGGGGATAGTGTGGTATTTGGTGGATCAGATTAGCTCCATTTCACAGTTAAAATTAATACAGATAGAGACCAGCTTAGCATTATAATTGTTACATCTCCTCTGCCCCTGGGTACTTAAACTTTCCAAAATATGTACCCAATCCACTACACTAACCTGACCCTCAAGGCCCAAGTGACCACCGGCAAGAGGGTAGTTTGTCTTCCATATGTGTTCATCTCCATGCTTCTGTCTGCAAGTTCCTGCAGTATCACACATGGACCTGGTGCAGTTTTCTTCTGATTCCTGAACACATTTTCTCTTCATATCCACATGGAGCCTCTAAATTGAGATAAGAGAGGAGAGTCCCATGGTAAAGAGGACCTTTGGGAATTTATGTTTTACAGGATGGAGATAAACCTCAACATCCTGAAGGGAAACTCAAGACTGGAAGGATACAAGGTATGTGTCTACAGAACAGTCTTCTTCCATATGGAGACTGGACAGAGTAAAGAAGGGCCCAAATACTGCCGAGCATGTCTCCAGGCCACAAGCTTTCAAATAGAATAACAGTCTTCAACCAGTTCTCATTGTTAACCAGCATTGATGGACTTTTTTACAATTAGACCATTATCCATGGCATAGTCAATGACCCACATTGGCAAATATTCATATGCGTTCTAGAATAGAAGACAAGTGTTCCCTTTAAAACTCCAAAGGGAAATCTATTTGAATTAATGAGCTAACAAGAAACAGAAGAGGGAACAGGGCAGCATTCCTTCCTTCACGTGAAGATATTTTCAGAATGCTTAAATGTACGTAATACTCTGGCGCTGAGGAATCTATTGAAATGAGGTAAGATAGGTATTGTGTTGGTGAGACTGGTTGCTTTCAAGAAGTCAGAGATAAACAATGGAGATAATCATTACTAGTAAGATAGTGAAATCACACAGTTAGCCACCCCCCATATTAGGGATAATTGGATTCTGCACAGACATGTCCATGTATATTTTTAGCAACAAATACATCTCTACATAGATATGGAGTTGAGAAAAGAGGGAGAGAGATGGCTAACCTTCATTGAACATTTATGGCAATAATGATTGAAATGCTGAACAGGATGCTATCTCATTCAATGTTTGTAACAAGACTATGGGCATCACCTCCAAACTGTATGAATGAAGAAATTGAGAAGCACTGAGCTCAAATAATTTACAAAACCGGGTACGGTGGGTAGGTGGTAAAGAAAAAGGCTAACTTCGTTGTTTCCTTTCTCCATGAATGGACTCATCCACAGAGCTGTCCAAGCCATTAATATGAATGCATCCCTTGACTCATAGGCAATTAGTCACCACTTGGTATTGACTGCAACACCTTACTAGCTCTCATTATGATTTACTTCTTTTCCTTCCATTACCACTATCCTAAGGCAATTCTTCCTAGGAATACTTCAATAGCTTTATTCTTGGGCTCCCTGACTCAAGTCAACCCACCTACTCATGGCCCAAAGCAGGCCTGCCACTGGGTTTTAAAAATAAAGTTTTATTGGAACACAGCCATGCCCATTTATTTACGTATTGTCTTTGATTGCTTTCATGCCACAAAGGCACAGTTAAGTAGTTATGACAAAGACCACATAGCCTACAATGCTGAAAATATTTACATTCTGGCTAGAGTTATCATATTTAGCAAATAAAAATATGAAATGCCTCATTAAACTTAAATGTTAGATAAACAATGAATGGTATTGCATGGGTCATATGAACACTACTTATCCATTGTTTAACTGAATATCTTCAAGTGATTCCTGTTATTCATGGAATCTGTATTTGCAAATTCTTCTGTTCATTGAAACTTATTTGTAACCCCCAAATCACTAGTCACAGTGCTTTCTGGATCATTCACAGAAAAAAATAATCAAGGTAGCTAAAGTGCAAGTTCCCAGCCAAACAAGGTGGCTTTTTGTCTTCTTGTTCTAGCTGTCCTACTACAAACAAGTGTAATTTTGGTGGTGTATGTAATGCCATATTTTTTTTTTTCATTTTGTACTTTTTTTTAAGTGATTTCACTGTTTAAAATGGCCCTGAGTGTAGTTCTGAAGGGCTGTCTAGTGTTCCTGTAAAGGCTGTGATGTGCCTTAAGGAGAAAATACACATCTTAGATAAGCTTTGTTCATGTGCTATTGTGAGTTATGGTGCTATTGGCCATGAGTTCAATGTTATGAATCAACAACATAAATAAAGTGTCTTTAAATAGAAACACACACAAAATGAGCTCATTTATCAATCAGTTGATAAAAATGTTGTGAGGAAAAGCTTGTAAGAACCTGCCTTGATTTCCCCTCATTCAGTGTTTGTGGAAGCAACTTCATGAACATAACTACTGCAAATGATGAGAATCAACTGTGTCTGAAAATAAAATTAATATTTTGCTAGGCTTTGTGTATGATATCTGGCAACTCTATCTGTTCCTTTATAAAAATTTTACTGCATTCTGCTCTATGCTATTGTTAATTATCTTTCAAAAGCAAATCCATTCACACTTTCTGGTAATCCTTGTATTAGCACAGAATTCAAAGTCCTTCATTCCTTCACTCCTGCTTTTCTCCCATCCTCCTCTCTTGCCACCTTCCCCTTGGAAGCTCTGAACTAGTCTTTCTGTATGACCTGTGATCCCTTCTGTCCATATGCTGTTCACTCTGTCTAGACATTAGCTTTGCAATTTGCCTGGTAAGCCGTAGCTGGTGCTGAGGACACTGTTAAATGTCACCTCCTCTGGGAAGCAACCCCCAAATCCCTAGAATGAGTTAGCTGCCTCCCTCAGAGTGTAGCAATGCTAATTAGGCCTCCTCCTCTCTCTTTTCCTTTTCAGAGAAATGCCATGAACCTTGCATCACCACTTCCAACTGCAGCCAGCCCTGTGCTCAGCACTTTCGTGGAGAAATAGGATTTACATGTCATCAAAACAAGTGGCAAAAATCAACTGAAACATGTACAAGCCTTTCTGTGGAAACACTCTTTAAGGTAATGCATTTGCAGATTATTGGCTTCCGGGGCTAATTTCCCAGGAGAAGGTACTGGCATGTTCATGTGTTCTGTTCGGCATGACAACAAATCTCAGATCTAGATTTGGGAAAATAGCAAAGTGGGTGAAATTTGTCTCTTCTTCCTTCCTTACCCAAACTCTTAGATACTCTCCCCATCCTCACTCTCTCTTTCTCCCTCTGAGCATCTTTTCTCAAAAATAGATCAGAAACTCAATCACACGATGGAAAATGCTTAGAGGTTAAAGTTTGAGCTCTAAAGATGGATTTGTGTGTAACTTCGTCTTATTAGGGAACTTGCAACTTCTTGAAATTACAGTTTAGCATTCTTTGACTGGCCAAACTCCAAATTCATTCTCCAACCCATTCCCACAAATTCCATGTGATTCCTCTTTCAAAAAATTAAAAAAAAAAAAAGGACAAATTTTGTTTTTAGAATTTCTCCACATCTCTAGAGGAAACTATCTTATCACATTTGAGTTAAGAACCATTGTCCTGAAAGCAATAGGTCAGTATCTTGATCTCAGTGGGAATTTTGGTGGAATTTCTTGTCTGTGCATGACTCCATCTTACTGTCTCCCACTTTTTTGGCATCTAAACACCTTTTTAGGACCACTTGCTTCCCTATTTTCCCCAGGTGGTGTATTTGTGCCTTAGCTTCTTTACTCTGACATGGGTTAGGTACTTAATCATTTTTTAACAAAACGACTTTTTCTTTTTAAAAACAGGACTTCAATAGTGCGTCACGCCTTTCCCTAGCAGCATCATCCATACCTGTACATGTACTTGATTTTCGAGCTCCAGAGCCCATGGAGAGTGTAGCCCAAGGAATCCGCAGGAACTGTCCAGTTGACTATGCCTGCATACTCGATGTTGTGAAGTCATCAGAAGCCACATCTGGAAACATTGCATTTATAGTGGAGTTATTAAGAAATATTTCTATAGATTTGTCTGATAATGTTACCCGAGAAAAAATGAAGGTATTCTTTGATAATTTCATTAAAAAAACTTGATGGTATTTTTTTTTTGTACCAAATCTTGCATTTAAACAGTTTCAAATGTACTTTTCAGGGTATAAGGTATGAAAACTAAAGCAACCATAACAACAAAGATATGTATTTTATTTCGGTTTTGCATATCAACTCACTCTAGTTTATGGAACTTTTCAAGAAGTTAGCACATTTTTAATACATGTTTTTGTATAGACTCACTATTTTCAAGAAAATGTCCCAAAAAAATGGCTGTGAGCAAAACTATGTTGCCCGCATTTCATTCTGTAGATAATTGTTCTGAGAAATGTTAATGGAGGTTTCATTTCTAAAAGGGAAATCTGTACATAGTAGATGTAGTAATTCCAAGTTAAATAAAGATAAACAGGCTTTCTTTTCTTTTCTTTTTTTTTAAGATTTGTATTTATTTATTCATGAGAGACACAGAGAGAGGGGCAGATACATAGGCAGAGGGAGAAGGAGGCTCACTGCAGGGGGTTTGATGCTGGGATTCCAGGACCCCAGGATTGCACCCTGAGGCAAAGGCAGACACTCACTACTGAGCCACCCATGCTTCCCAATAAACAAGTTTTCTTATGGCAGAACTTTTTAGAGCTTTTCATGTGTTAATGAAACTTGGAACTCCTTATAAGAGAGGGGATAGGGATATGGTATGCAGTATTTCTCAAATTTAGGTTTTTATAGAATGTACCCCCAAATCCCTCCATTAAACAATCATTAATATCTCATGAGAATTTTGGGTTAAATGGAATGCAGTTTGGAAAGGCTGCCCCAGGCACATAATAAAGCAGGTAAACTTTATCTGTGATTTTTTTTTTTTAAATTTTAATCGTTGTTTTACTTTACTTCCCTCTCTGAAGGCTTCTTAGCATGAGATTCTAATAAACTGTGAATTTGAAGAGAAATATGTCAAATAAGATTTGATCGCTAGAAATTTCAGGTTTTAGAAATTGGCTTTCTACAATAATGTGTAAATCCTTAGCATAATTTCCATTTTTTTCTCCATTGCAGAGTTATAGTGAAGTGGCCAACCACATCCTTGACACAGCAGCCATTTCAAATTGGGCTTTCATTCCAGACAAAAATACCAGCTCAGATTTGTTGCAGTCAGTGAATCTGTTTGCAAGGCAACTCCACATCCACAATGAATCTGAGAACATTGCGGATGAACTCTTCATTCAGGCAAAAGGGCTTCTCATCAACCACAATACCTCAGAGAAAAAGTTCAATTTCTCTGTGAGCAAGAACAATACAACAGAGGGTATCTTAGGAGTAATAGAAATTCCCAGACAAGAGCTGTGGAAGCTGCCACCAAATGCATCCCAAGCCATCAGCATAGCTTTTCCCACGTTGGGGGCCATATTGAAGGAAGTCCACTTACAAAATGTGAGTCTTCCTAGACCTGTAAATGGTCTCGTCCTTTCAGTGATTTTACCAGAAGAATTGAAGCAAGTCTTATTCACCTTTGAGAAGATCAACAAGTCCCGGAATGCCAGGGCCCAGTGTGTTGGCTGGCACTCCAGGAAAAGGAGGTGGGACGAGAATGCATGTGAAACCACATTGGAGATCATGAACAAAGTGAAATGTTTGTGTAACTACACCAACATGGTGATGTCCTTTTCAATTCTAATGTCCCCCAAATCTATAGAAAACAAAGTCCTTGACTACATCACCTGCATTGGGCTCAGCATCTCCATCTTTAGCCTGATTCTTTGCCTGATCATTGAAGCCATGGTGTGGTCCCGGGTGGTTGTGACAGAGATATCATACATGCGTCATGTGTGCATCGTGAACATAGCTGTGTCACTCCTGATTGCTAATGTGTGGTTCATCATAAACTCTAACTTTCACAAAAAGGTCCAGGACTCCAACTGGTGTGTTGCACTGACATTTTTCAGCCACTTTTTCTACCTCTCTCTGTTTTTCTGGATGTTCTTCAAAGCACTGCTCATCATCTATGGGATATTGGTTGTTTTCCGTAGGATGATGAAGTCCCGCATGATGGCCATTGGCTTTGCCATTGGCTATGGGTGCCCCTTGATCATTGCTGGCACCACAGTTGCTGTCACAGTGCCAGAGAAAGGCTACATGAGACCTGATGCTTGTTGGCTTAACTGGGACAATACCAAAGCCCTTTTAGCATTTGCCATCCCAGCCTTGGTCATTGTGGCTGTGAATCTTGTGGTGGTTTTGGTTGTTGCTGTCAATACTCAGAGGCCCTCTATTGGAAGTTCCAAGTCTCAGGATCTGGCCATAATTATGAGGATCAGCAAAAATGTTGCCATCCTCACCCCGTTGTTGGGACTGACCTGGGGTTTTGGAATAGCTACACTTATAGAAGACACTTCCTTGATATTCCATATAATCTTTGCCCTCCTCAATGCTTTTCAGGTAAGTTCCAAGAAGTAGACTTCTTTTATTAATTAATATTATTAATAAATGTTTTATTTATAAGATTATTTTTATTTTATAATTCACTATTCTGGCTATACAACAAAAAATGGCTGTGACTGAAAAACATAGAATACAGTGTTTCATTTCTTTCCATGTTTTACAGACATTCAGCTGTGGCATCTCTCACACTATTGGTTGTCAAGTTGGATTTAGTTGATCAGGCTGATTGGGTGGGAATCTCCTTTCTTCTGTCCTCAACTGATCCATTGTATCCCTCCTAAAGTTTCAATGTCAGAAGAAGTTGACCTTTATTCATGGAAGACTAGTCTTTCATCAAAGATGTGTGAGTCTACACTCACATGCTATGCCTCAAAACAAAGCACAGTTTTTATCCTTTCTCATGCAATTTGGGAACTCAGTGAAATAGTCATTTTCCATAGTATGAAGAGACAGGGCTTGCCATTCTCTTTGAGTGCTAATGGGTTAGGAGTTCTCATGCTGCTTCCCTGTGAAATAAATGTTAGGTCGTTCTTCATTGAAATGGATCTTGCTGCATGTTGCTCCACCTTAAAAATGTTACTTTCCTCTGGGCTTCAACCTTCTCCTTAGCAAGATAAAGATATACATCTAAAATTGGGCAGCCCTGGTGGCTTAGCGGTTTCGTGCCCCCTTCAGCCCAGGGCGTGATCCTGGAGAGCCAGGATTGAGTCCCATGTCAGGCTCCCTGCATGGAGCCTGCTTCTCCCTCTGCCTGTGTCTCTGCCTCTCTCTCTCTCTCTCTCTGTGTCTCTAAAAAATAAATAAAATCTTAAAAAAAAAAAATCTAAAATCATCTCTATTGTCTTTTCTTGTTCTACCATATGTGGTTTGGCAAAATTATCCCTCTAAAATTTGCTTTGCTCTGTGTTGGCGACTGAGCTTGTACTTTTGGGAAGCTGTCACTAGCCAGACTGCTTTTCAAACCTATAAGTAATAGCAAATTTGGCAAGTTCACATCTTTAATTATACTTTGAATCAGGGGATGGCAAACTCCAGCCTGCTGCCTATTTTTGTAAATAGTCTTACTGGAATAAAGCCATACTCATTTATTTACATTTTGCCTATGGCTGCTTTTGAGCTACCATGGCAAAGTTGAGTAGTTGTAACACAAACTGTGTAGCCCACAAAGCTAAAAACATTTCTTATCTGATTCTTCACAGAAAAAAATTTTCTAGCCACTGCTTTAAATATATAAATATAACTGCTTAGTAAAGCAGCAATGTATTCCTATTAACATGTCACTATTACTCTATTTAAAAAGGTAGTATGAAATACAAAGCAGACTTTTAAGAAATGCCCACTCAGATCAATTATAAATCTTGCTCATACTTCTTTAATAACTATGATGAACATTTATTTCATTCTTTGCCCTGCATGGCTTTATTTTTTTTTAAGATTTTATTTATTTATTCATAGAGACACAGAGAGAGAGAGGCAGAGACACAGGCAGAGGGAGAAGCAGGCTCCATGCAGGGAGTCCGATGTGGGACTCGATTCTGGGTCTCCAGGATCACACCCTGGGCTGAAGGCGGCGCTAAACCCCTGCACCACCGCTGCACCACCCGGGCTGCCCCTGCATGGCTTTAAAGAGAAACTTTTGACTTACGGTTTTTTTTGTTTTGTTTTGTTTTTTTAAATCAAAAGTTCTTGGACTGACATAAATCTCCCAACTCTTGAAGTTACTTTGGTGATTAATGATCTCATTCTTTTTTTTTTTTTTAACTTTGCAACTTAATCAAACCCCAGAATGTTTTATTCTGTTTCTTTTCTGAATCACTTCTTTTTTCTTGATAGAAAGAAAAATACTGAAACCCTTTTAGGTAAATTCACTCCAACTTTTCTCAGCAAGCTTTCCCTGTGAGTCATGTTTAAAATTCTTTATCTTCTGATCAGCATTTCTCCACCATGAAACTATCCTTAGAAACCCAGCCTTCCTTCCACTCTCATGGCAGGATCCAGAATTTTCTTTTCTTTTCCTTTTATTTCTTTTCTTTTCTTTTCAAAAAGATTTTAACCATTTATTCATGAGAGACACAGAGAGAAGGCAGAGATATAGGCAGAGGTAGAAGCAGGCTCCCCATAGGGATCCTGATGTGGGACTCCATCCCCATACCCTGGGATCATGCCCTGAGCCGAAGGCAGACACTCAACTGCTGAGCCACCCAGTGGTCTGGGACCCAGAATTTTCTTAAACTTCAACTTCTACCATTTAAAAAGATTGACTGTAGATTACTGTGACTTTGTAGGTAACCAAATAATTTAAACTTGCTTTTAAATTTCTGTAGTTTTTCTCTTTTATGCATAAACTTAATTCCACCAGCTCAGAGAGCCTGCTATTTCTTGACTTTTAACTCCAACTGAAAGTAAACTGTAATACAGGTTTTACTTCTCAAGATACCTTCCATGATTGATTGTTACTTTGAGCTATAGGATTCCATGTCATGTTATGTCATGTTACTAAGAGTAAGAACAGCTAAATATTTGGAAAGAAAGTAAACAGATATAATAAGGTAGAAAACATTATCCTACATCTGTAGCCGTTCAATAAATATCAATAATTGTCATGTGCAGACATGAAGGTGACCCTCTTTCTTTGAGGTACAATCACAGAAAATACTTGTCAATGTATTTTTCTTTTTTTTTCTTTTATTCCTGAATCAGTAGAAGGGCAAGGTTCTAATGTCCAATAACTGTCGTTGAAGATATCTAGAAGAGTGGTATTAAAACAGTTGGGATATTGTCTGCCAAATCATCCCTCATACTTCTGTTGAATTTTTCCACAGGGGTTCTTTATCCTGCTGTTTGGAACCATTATGGACCGCAAGGTAATTTAAATTTGTTTCACTCATTGTAAAAATTTTCACAGGGCTCAGGGTAGCAGGGGGGTGAAACAGCTTTGATCAGAAAGCCTGGTCCATGGGGGTGAATTTGAGGCATGAGCTGAGGGGAGGAAGAGAGAGAAGTATATTCTCATTTCCTGTACTTAATTCAACAGGAGGCTGTATATGAGAGTAGCTAAAAGAATAAAAACCATAACCAGAATTTTAATTTTAATCCTAAATCTAATTATAATAACCAAAATTTTAGTTTTTTTATTATTTTATTTTTTAAAAGATTTTTTATTTATTTATTCATGAGAGACACACACACAGAGAGAGAGAGAGAGAGAGAGAGAGAGGCAGAGACATAGGCAGAGGGAGAAGCAGGCTTCATGCAGGGAGCCTGATGCAGGACCTGGTCCTGGGTCTCCAGGATCACACCCTGGGCTGAAGGTGCCGCTAAACCGCTGAGCCACCCAGGCTGCCCCATTTTATTTTATTTTATTTTTTTAAAATGTATTTATTTGTTCATGAGAGACACACACAGAGAGGCAGAGACATAGGCAGAGGGAGAAGCGGGCTCCCTGTGAAGAGCCTGATGCAGGACTCAATCCTGAGACCCTGGAATCATGCACTGAGTCAAATGTAGACACTCAACCTCTGAGCCACCCAGGTGCCCCCGGAATTTTAGTTTTAATCCTAAATCTAAGTATAACGACACCTTAATTTTTATCCAAATCTTATTGGCTAAGCACTAGACTAAGCCATCTGATGCTGCTTCTTCCAGGGTTACTGGTCTCGAAGTTTCAGGACCTGGGTCTGGGTTTTGGGGATGTTGTCATTTCTTGTCTGTCATTGCTTCTTCAGATAAGAGATGCTCTGAGGATGAGGATGTCTTCACTGAAGGGAAGATCAAGGGCCGCAGAGGTAAGCCTTCCCTTTCAGGCTCAATACTGAAGGGTCCTCAGCAGAGTCATGTAGAGACAAATATTATAGCTTGGTATTTAGGATTTGTTAGCAAAGTGAATTATTAGGGCATACATTCATTCATTCATTCATTCATTTCTTCACTCGACAAATTTGGAGTGTCTAACTGAGGCTTAAGGTCAGTAAAATATACCTCTCTAGAGAATTTTCCACCTTGGATGTATTTCAGCTTGACATCTGGACCGTTGAGATGGGACAACATGAAACCAGGATCAAGACTCGTAAAACACTAGAGCTGGGAAGTGAGAGATGAGTTAGAAATGAGGTTCTAGTCCAAGCTAGTTGTTTCCTAGGTGAGGAAATCAAGGTCCAGAGTGCTTATGAGATTTGCCTGAAGCCACCCGGATAATCATGAGAATTAGCATTCTCTTTGCTCAGGACTCTTTTCAGTAAACCATATTCTTAGATTGAAGTATATGTATACTTGTTGATCTTGAAGATGACTTTGACCAAGCTATCCATCTTTTAAGGTACCAACTAGAATTGCCATCAGTGCTATATTAATTAATTAGAAAGAAGTCATTTACTTAACCAACAATTTTACAATAAAAGCTACTTTCTTAAAAATAAACAAAGAACTTTCTGAACACATTGAGAGTCAGCACTTACAGTTAACTAGTATTGAGGGTGACTTTTGGCATCCCTAGTTCATCAATTCTAAGATAGGCATTTTTTTCACCTTTAAACATTTCTGAAATTGGAATGTATCTTACAATCAGGGGCATGTCATGAGTTAATTGGCAAGTTTTTTTTCTTTCTTTTTGTTAAGGGAATATAATAATGACATAGCTAACAATGTTAGGTTCTGAAATATAATTTAATTCTGTGTAGCTGTGTCAATTTGAGTACTATTTTTCAGGCTTCCATTTTTACATGTTTATCTCTAGGAAGACATATATATAAATATAAACACATTTTTTTTTGTCAATGCCGTTACTTAGTGACATTGCTGTTGACTTTTTTTTTTCATTTAGAATGCATCATTAAGCCCAACCAATGGATCTAAATTAATGAATCGTTGAAGATGAGATGTGAGTATTAAAAACTCAAGGAGAATCTTTACTTTAAAGTTGTGACAAACTCCTGAATGTCCCTTGTGAGCTCACTATGGCCTATGGTGTGATGCAGGAGTGAGGTGGGGAGGGAACAGGTAGATAGATCTTTCAGAGATTAAAAACTTCTTTACTACACAGTGCATAAGTGAAAATATGCACATCCTCAAAACCTATGCCATGTCAGTGTCTACGTCCACATTTTTAAAAAGTTTTAATTAATTTAAATTTCAGGTAACATACAGTGTAATATTAGTTTCAGGAATACAATATAGTCATTCAGTACTTTCATAGAACACCCAGTGCTCATCACAGCAAGTGTCCTCCTTCATCCCCATCACCTATTTCAACCATCACCACCTCCATCTCTCCTCTGGTAGCCATTAGTTTGTTCTCTACAGTGAAGAGTGTGTTTCTTGGTTTGCCTCCCTCTCTCTTTCCCTCACCTTTGCTTATTTGTTTTGTTTCTTAAATTCCACATATGAGTGAAGTCATATGGTATCTTTCTTTCTCTGAATGACTTACTGATTTAGCATGATACTCTTTAGCTCCATGCATGTCATTGCAAATGGCAAGGTTTCATTCTTTTTTATGGCTGAGTAACATCCCATTATATATATATATATACACACACACACACACATATATACACATACATATATGTATGTATATACATACATATATACATACATACATACATATATACATACATATATATCATATATATATATCTCACTTCTTTTTTTATCCATTCATCAATCAATGGACATTTGAGCTGTTTCTGTAGTTTGACTATTATAGAATGAGATAATGCTACTATAAACACCAGGGTGCATATATTCCTTTGAGTTAGTATTTTTAGTGCATATATTCCTTTAGAGTTAGTATATGGCCAAATCTTAAGCATACTTCTCTTTCCTCAATGAGGGGATGATGTCATCAGATCTACACTGATACAGGATACACCCTTGCTGTCTATAGCACTCACACACCTTAATTCCATCTTGTCAGTAAGTGGTGACACTTATAATAGTCTCATTGTTGAGAAGGAAGGCTTTAATTGATTGAAATCACAAAGCAACAAGCCTCTCTCCCTAATGAAGTTGGAGTCCAGAATCATCCCTAAGGGAGTATGAGTAGAATTACAGCAAGTTAGCTGCCTAACAGCCAACCTTTGAGACATATTTCTACACAGATGAAATTAAGGAAAAACAAATACTGGACATCCATAAAGAGGAGATACATAACAAAGAGGCATCCAGGAGCCTGAGAGGTCTAGGGGAACATGAGCAGGGATGATCGATTTTGGTATGGTTTTGTCTTAGAGAGGTTTCATGGCTTTTGTATATGGATATAGATGTCTCAGATTTTTTAAAACACCATCTGGAAGCAGGCACATCCTCTTTTAAATTCATTCTCTTTCAGAGTCAGGGCCCAGTATTGAGCAATGGGGCAAAGCCAAGAGTTGAAACAGTGGAATCACAGACATTCTGAGTTGGTGGACCTCTTAAGGGACCTGCTACGTTACAGATCCTACAAACCTCATGTTGTGCTGCTATGGGACATTGGCTCATGGTCCCCGGGAGAGAAAGAGGGGTTTGTCATACATGCTGTCAGGCATTGTGTGGGGTGCTGGGAAAACACCAGCATATTATCCTTAATTAATTATCTTCACATTTGGGTTTTTATGTCAGTAATTTAAAAGTGGGGAGGAGAGATATCATAGTCTTTTAAAAAGGGGAACTCTCCCACCTCTCCTCATTTCCTAGTCCACAGAGCTCCTCCACAGTGGAACATCACTATAACATTTCTTGATTCGTCACTACTCAAGAGGTAATTCAAATGACCTGTGAAAGGTCAGCTTTCACAGTTGACCTTTCCATTAAGTTCAGATTTGACCTATTTTAGGAAGTTTGTTAGACTGTTTCAGGTAGAGGAGGATCTGCCTCCTGGGGATACTAAATCTATGCCTTCTAAAGGAGAGAGGCTGGTTGAAGTCTAATCTCCAGCGAGCTGAGTGGACCAGGTTGGCTGTAGTAAAAATTGGATAAAACCAATAGAACTCAGGATCTGGACCGATCTCCTACCTGGAATTAGGGAGGTGCACAAAGCTTCCACGACAGGGTGGGAGAAAGTGTAGGGAGGAGGTGGAGATGTACTAACAACTCCCCAAAAATAATCCTCACCACATGATTCTTCAACTCTTGTTTTTGAACCTGTGAGGTAGGGGATGAACTGAAGATTGCATTTTCTCATTGTATCCTTCATAGGTGGCCAAGTGCCTATCGAATTCTCTCAGTACTTGGAGCTGTGCTTTTTACATGCGGACACACATGGAACCAGAAGGATTAGAAACAGCAGCTGACACTGGTGCAGACCGTTTTAGGGGTGCAACGAGTTAGACATCAGGGATAGGAAATTCACTATAAGTGAATGGAGACCTAGGAGCACAAGAGGGGTTTCAGCAGGATGGGGGTGGGGGGGCGGTGCTCCATCCATGGGTTAAGGTCAGAATTATGGAACATAATTAACATGTTCAGCAACATAGGGGATGGGGGAGGTTTGGTAAGTGCAGGGCAGGTTGCAGCCCAAGGCAGGGCTAAACCACAAGGAAAAGGCAGTATTTCAAACTTTAAATCAGGGTACAAAATTGAAGACTGCCAGAGTCTGAGGAAATACGCAGAATTCCATTGGTGAGACAGGGGCCAGGAGTTCCGAATTGGACTCTTAGGACTTGTGACCTTGAGCGTGGGTGGAAGCTATCCCAGTGACCTATCCCAGTCTATATCCCAGTGGTCTATCCCAGTGACCTCAGGTTTGATGGCTCTTAGAAACGAGGTCAGGAAAGGTTTGTTAGGAGGTCTGGAGATCAGGGAAGGACTGCAGAGGTGTGTGAATCCCATTCTGGAGGCAGAGAAGAGAGAGAGAAGGGGGGTGGGTGGGTGGGGGAGGACACAGCTGCACAGCGCCCTCTGCTGTTCTGACCCAGTGTTATTCCCAGTGTCCCTAGGAAGTCTCTTCGGTTCCTGGAAAATATGTGTTTATTCCTGAATTCACCTCAAAGGATGCAGAACTCTTCATTCCACAGTGAGACATGAGACTGACTGAACAAATGCCTCCAGAGAAACGACATGGTTTTCTGTGTGAAGTTGTAAGTTCAGAGTAGCAGTCATTCTAGAGACCAAGCTTAGGTAGCCCAAGAGGTAGAGAGGACGTTGAGCACCAAGTTTAGGGCTGAGGGAGCAGCCTGAAGAAGGGAGAGGGCACAGGAAAAGGAACCCAGGAGAATAGCCTTCCTACTGTGTGGCTTTGAGGAGATGGCTCAAGGCCTCTGGGCCTCTGTTCCCTCATCTGTAAAATGGGGCTAGTGATAGTACATACCTCCCAGGATGGTTTTAGGATTCAACGAGCTAACATATTCAGAACTTGGAGAATAATGCCTGGTTCAAATTAAGTTATCAGTAAGTGCCAGCTATACTTCCTGTTAACGTGTGTTTTAACCATTTTGCTTAGGCTGCTCCATTTTTCGAAAATGTTCCGTGTCCTGGACTGAGAGTGAAGCTCTAGGAGAGGGAAGCTGGAATGTAGGGGCAACCGAGCTTCCTCAGAAGACTTTCTCTTCTAGCCAAGTATGACACCTAAGCCATCAGGGCAAAATGTTTGCTGAAGAAAAAGTGAGAATGACATTTGGTGACTGGGTTTGAAGGACGTAGAACCACTGACCTTTTGACCACCTACCCATGACTTGCAAGAGCCTGGCTTCTTGGTCAACCTTGTCAAGATTAAGATAGTAAGCCATTTTCTGAGGTCCTGGGCGAGCCTGGAGCTATTGGGGTTCTACTGAAGGTGGTCTGCTTTCACCCTCAAGGCCTATTCTGTGTCTCCTCCATAAGCCCAGCCACTGTAACTGTATGGATCCTGCATACTTTGGGGGACAGGAGTTATATCCAGTGTCAAGGGTAGGGGTGGGCATGAGAGTAGAAGGTGGGGTGGCAGCAGAAATACTGAATCTACTTTGGAGACAGTTAAGTCATGGTAGGTTTCCTAAAAATAGGAACAGAAGAAAAATAAGAGGACTTTTAAATGTGTTTATTATTTTAGTCTGTTTTAGACCTTGCATAAAATAATTTAGCTCCTAGGACTTTAGTTTCCTCATTTGTGAAACTTAAACATATTCTTGTAGATATTATTATTTGTGTGTGTGTTTAAAGCCTATACATAAAAAAATTTTAGACATGAAAATAAAAACATTTACTTTTCACAACTTGTTCATGTGTGAGTTTATTCAAGGTGGATGGCCCCATTGGTACCACAACATTCTTGGGTACAACCCTTTTATCAGTCTACCTCAACCCATTGACCGGATACTCAGGAAGCCCAGGAAAGTAATCCTATCATGTATTTATAAGGTGAGGACCTGGAAATATTTGGCAAACAGCACTGCAGTCTTTCAGACATGCTCAGTAAAATTTCTATTGCCAGTTTGGTTTTAAACAGACGGGCCTATCAGTAGGGCTGAAGAGGACCGTGTGTGTGTGGGTGGTGCAGTTTGATGAAAGCAGAAGTAGTAAAGGCCAGTCACCCCTTTTTCACAAAACCCACACACAAGTACCTTTTTGCAACCCTGCTTTCAGGACTTTTAGTGTTGGTAGTTTATAAACAAGACAAGGGTTGGTTTCAAATCAAACTAATTATTTTAGTGATAAAAAATTTTAGTCATTTGGAAATTGTAGTCCTTTCATAGAATTAAATTATTCATAATGAGGGACATGAATATATCTTCTATATTTAGAACATTTCCTGAACATTCATTTATTGACCCACTTTTCTTTTCTGACTCTAGCCATTATAAAAACAATTTTTACTTCTCTCAACCCCCTGAGATTTAGAAAGTTCAGTGCATCAGGTAATTCCAAACCAAATAATTGCCTTTAGTTTGGTGGATTTACTTGGTGTCATATCAAGGTCAAATTAATAATTTCCTCATGATAATAGCATTTAGTCTCTTTTTTCCCATATTTTTCCAAGCTCTCCCTCTTCTTAGCACATATTAGGGGAACTATCATGCTGAGTAGTCAGTTCTGCAGTAAGAAAACACATGCATTTTAAAAACCACCACACTATGCAAACTGGTAATAAAACTCGCAGAACTTATGGGAAGAATGCATTAGGGATGTAATATGCCAGTATCAAGGCATGAATCTTAGGCAGAAATATCTTAGCCTTGAGCAATTCAGCTTAAAAACAAATTTTCTCCTAGAAATTTTTCCCTTCTGATAATTTTCATCTCTGAACACAACTCAGTGACTTAATGGTTGTACTCTCATTGAGGAATCAATTCTTCTTTTCTTTTTTCTTTCTTTCTCCTCCTCCTCCTCCTCCTCCTCCTCCTCCTCCTCTTCCTTCTCCTCTTCTTCTTCTTCTTCTTCTTCTTCTTCTTCTTCTTCTTCTTCTTCTTCTTCTTCTTTCTTCTTCTTCTTTTCTTTCTTTTGCTTTAGAGAAGGAGAGAGAGGTGGGGAAGAGGCAGAGGGAGAGCAGAGCCCAATGTTGGGCTCCATCTCACAACTCTGAGATCAGAATCTGAGTCAAAATCAAGAGTCAGACCCTTAACTGACTGAGCCACCCAGGTGCCCCAAGAAATCCACTTTTCAACTGCATTACATGGCCAGATGATATTTTATCCATAGTCTCTTCCCATCTTCCAATATCCCATTCATTCATGTAAAGGTGCCTGGAAGTTTGCATGACAAACAGAAAGGATGGCTTCTGGTGTTTGGTTTCCCATCCCAATTTTTTGAAAGGTAAAATCTTCTCAGGGAGTGGGGATGTGGTTTGAGAGAGATACAGGATCTCTGGGACACAGGCAAGATGTGGCACCACTAAAAGAGGCAACCAGAGAATGGAACTCATATCCTGTGTCTTTCCCTGAACTTCCTCTAGGAGAACTCCTATTGAGATTAAAGAGCCCTCAGTGCAGGACCTGACAACCAGCAGAGGAAAAATTTTAGCTCATAAAACATGTGAAGAATGTTAAAACTCGGTAAGCAGGAAACCATCAAGGTACAGAAGGCATTTTAAGACAATGGAAAGAACTTCTGTTAAGACACAGGAATGGGCTCTGATGTTCAGGGAATGAGAACTGTAAACATCTCAGCCTTGGGCCTGGGGATTTTTGGATAGAGTAAGTATGGATTGGGACTTGGCTCTATGATATTCTTCATGCATATGCAGGATGGGCCAGGGGAAAAAGACAGGTTTTGAAGACAGCCAGATGTATGTTTCAATTCTGTCCTTTCTACATTCTTTGGGGTGACTTGGACAAGTTATTTAGCTCCTAGAAGTTTCCATAAAATGCTCATCCATAAAATTCTGGCGATCTAAACCACATCTTATGCTATTATGGAAAGTGAAGAAGGTGATGTCTGTAAAAGCACATTTCTCAGTGCCTAGTAGATGGGAGACATTTGAGAAAAGTTTGTTCCCCTCCCTATCCCTTTATTTGTCTGGGGATGAGAGTGTGAATACCTTGCCTTTTCTCTGAAGGTGCTTTTGGCTCTGTGTAGCAGGCAAAGCAGGGGTGTAGACTGGAGAAGTGGAATCAAGGACTTCCATACTAGCACCTTCATTGAGCTCTGGGGCAAGAGCTGGAGGAGGGCTTCAAAGGTCCTTCTAGTGGATTGGCCTGGTCACAGGAGAGGAATGGAGAGAGGGTTTTAGAGCAGTGACCTGCCTCAGGAATGAAAATTAAAACTGGGGATCCCTGGGTGGCGCAACGGTTTGGCGCCTGCCTTTGGCCCAGGGCGCGATCCTGGAGACCCGGGATCAAATCCCACATCGGGCTCCCGGTGCATGGAGCCTGCTTCTCCCTCTGCCTGTGTCTCTGCCTCTCTCTCTCTCACTGTGTGCCTATCATAAATAAAAAAATAAAAATAAAAATAAAACTGCTTTAAAAAAAAAAAGAAAATTAAAACTGGATCTGGAGCCTAGCACAAGAGACAGCAGGACTGTATGATAAAACAATAATTTTCAGAGTAATGGAGAAGATAAATTTCATTTTTGAACAACTTTAGTCACTTAATTCCATAATTCAAAGCAAGCTTCATGGAAGATTAGTGGTAAGGGCTCTCCACATGCTAAAATTAATGTGTCTACAGAGGGTTCCTTGGGGAGAGATGGCTTGACACTCCTATTACCGTTAAGAAGACAAACCATCCATGGATGCCATGAAGCACTGCGGCGACTCTCCTCCAACTGCCAGCTGAATGATACTGCATGTAAAGGCCCAGCTCCCTTGCCTAAATTTGGCACATTTCTGAAGGGCCACCCACCTCCAGACTTCCTGTGGGATTGGCTAAAGCTTCTGTTGCCACTACACCGCAGTTTGATCCTCCCTCTGCCCTCTCAGGCTCCCTTCTGTCCCTCGTGGGTGTTCTTGTGAGTACTTCCCAAAAAACTTTATGCAAGCAAACCTCCATCTCAGAGTCTGTTTTCCAGGGCATGTGACCAATGACACTATGCATGGTAGACTGCTGTTATGGATGCACTAATGCTGTTCTTTGTGCAGAGTGAGTTGAAGCAATTCACAGTCTGAATGTTCTGAAAGGTAGACTGAGGGAGTGTTGGTGGAGATTTTTTTAACATTTAATGATATGTTGTGTCCTATGGAAGTAGGTCTCACTTTTTGTTTTAGATAAGCGTCGTAAGGCAATCCGGGACTCAATATTTCAAGTTCATCAGCTATTATCAGAGACCTACCAATCAATGACTTTGCAGGCTGACATAAGATCCTGTAAAGAGGAAGCACAGCTCCTGATCTTGAACGTGGCCACCCAGCATGAAGACACTTTGAGATGTGATTGTTTACCCGAGGAATGAGGCCACTTCAAAAGCAGTCTAGTGCTCTTCTTGATTTTTAGGGTGATTATATAGTAAAGACAAACAAGGAAAAGCTCAGGTCCTAGCACCTGCTATGAACTCTGAGAGTACCTGTGTGCTACGAGGCATGGGACCTAAGAAAAGTCAACCTTTCCATTCATCCCATTTCCTCATCTGTCACTGCGGATAAAGACTAAAGAATGTTGGCTCTGATCCTGAGTCTCCAATTCCCTGACCTCAGAGGCTCCCAAAGAACTCCAGGGGGAATGCTACAGCTATTTGTTTCTCATAAGCACTTCTATGTGGAGTCATATTCTCACAGGGAGGCCAGGATTGGTGAATGGGGCTGGACCATGTCACTGGGAGCCTCAAGGCCACCTTTTGTCTTTCTGGCCCAAGGTCACATGTCCTTGGTTTGTTATCTAGACTCTCAATGTCTAAAGTGAGCTCAAAGACAAGTGCTTGAAATACAAGCAAATATTTGTCTTTAAATCTTGGATCAGTGGCCTAGGCTGCAGGCTCCAGTTTTCCTACTTACCATAGTACTGAGGTTAGTGGGGCCACCGCTGACCCAAGCTCTGGACAGAGCATCTGTGCTTCAGCCTGGCCTCCCAGCCTCGGCCACTGTGATACTGAAGTCTTTTACTTATCAGCTCAACTCTACCCACTTCTAAGTCCAGCCATTATGGAAAGTACGCTCAGAGCATCATAGACACTGAAACTTAAGACATGCAATTTACAGCCTGCAATCAGGATTAAGTGTCCTAGTCCTGAGTCCTGAGTGTCTTTGGCTCATTCTATTTCCTTTATCTCTTATATTAGCAGGGTTTACTGAATATCTGTTGTGCTGTGACTGTTCCTTATTCTGTAGGCCACCTTCAGGACTAGAACCCTGAGTTCCCCTCTGGACAGTTTCATCCTTGGAGACTGTGCCATGTCCTGGCTGGAGCCCTACTCCATTGGTCAGCTGCTTGGGATCCACTGTCATTGTCAAGTGTGCTTGGCTGCTGTACCCTGTGGTATTCTAGACTCCTTAGACCCATGGCCCAGGTCAGTCTCCTGCTCATGGCCCAGGTCAAACACTGTTACCCAGACCCTGTTAACTCTGTCTGGGACTCAGGTGGCTGCTCACTCCCTATGGATCCAGCCCAGGTTTGCTTCCTCTCCTTCCCCATTAGCTTTTTCTACTGAGGTCTCAGAATACTTCAAGAAAGAGTCTCTTTCTTCTATCCCCTATTTGTCTCACCTCACAATCTGATGTTGCTGTCTAGCCATGCTCCTCAATGGAGCTCAGTAGAAAAGTTCTTAACGATAGTAAGTTCTCCCCAATAGGATTTTTTAAACAGAAAAAAAACCCTCCTATTATTTTATGTTTTAATCAGTGTGTATAGCAAGGGTGTCTCATGTGATCGACCAACCTGAACTTCAATGTTTTCTCCTAGCTGGGGTCACCTGATCTTAACATTTAGGATCAGATTTGCCTAAGGCTTTAGGACAGATTCTGTCCTTAATCAAGAGGAAAGAAGCCTTGTTTGGGAGGAACTAGCTGATTCAATAATAATTAAACATGACTTTATTTTTATTTATTTACCAGTTGTAGCACCTGGAAACTTCCACCTTTCTCCTGGGACCCACTTTCCATAGTGTACCAGCCCTAATAACAAACACATGCCTTGTGTTGATAGGCTTCTCTGATTCTAGGTCCACAGAAGTCTGGATCTTCTCCTTGTCCCACATCTTCTATTTTCTTCTAGATCCTCCCTGACCATAGCCAATGTCTGTTTCCAGATGTTCTTTATCAGTCTGCCCACTGACTTGGAAACCCCTTTTACTTTCCACAGGAATGCCTTCTTGCCCAATATTTGCTCGAACTACCATCTATTTCCTTTTCAATATTTCCAGATACACTTATTAATTTAACCTGTATTGGGCATCCACACTGCATTTAAAGCTGTGAACAAAACCCAGTCCCCATCTCCCAGGAGCTTACTGTGTATTAAAAAAGGAAATATTAGTGGTAGATAGCTCTATTAAAGATATTATCTAAATTAGTCCATTTTATTCTCAGAATCCTATGAGGGGGATATTATCTTCATTTTATAGATGTGGAGAAAGAGGCTCAGCTAGTTTAGGTAGATTGGCCTGGATCATGCAGGCAAGAGGGGCAGAGTTAGATTTAGAACCCAGGTCAGTCTAACTTTGCTGTATTAATTAATAATCCTCATCTTGTGTGATGAAAAGTCTAAGTACAGTTTGTCAACTAATAGGGAAACAACCTACTGACTTTGGTTGGAATTACACTGACCTGGCAGAGAGTTAGTAGCTTTGCAAGATTGCATCTTCTCATTCATCAGCATAATTTATCCCTCCATGTTAGTCTTTTTTTGGTCCGTGGGTCTTCTTCAAATTCTCTACATGTTCTATAGTATTCTATGTAGGTACCTTGCCTTGTTTTTTATTTTATTTATTTTTAGGTACTTGGTGTTTTTTGCTTATTTTTGGTATTTTTATTTATTTATTTTTTCTTTTTTTATATTTAAATTCAATTAATTAACTCTCAGAGGTAGAGTTCAGTGATTCACCAGTCTTATATAATACCCAGTTCTGGTATTTTAAAAATATATATTAATTTCTAATTGCTTATTGCTGTATGTAGAAAGAAAGGAATTGATATTTGTATATTGTTTTTATATTTGGAAACCTTGTTGAATTTATTTATGTATTCTAATAGCTTATCTTTAGATTTTTTTCTGTGAATACAATCTCATTATATGCAAATAAGGACAGCCCCCTCTTTTCTAACACTTAACGTCTTTTATTTCTTTTTCTTGCCTCACTGTTTTTATATCATTTCATTATCTGAATAAATGAAGCATGATTAGGGTGTCATAGCATACACTTTTCTCTGGCTGAGTTCATAAGTTTCTGTTGTCTTTGCCATATTAAAAGTGAGTCTTACTCAGTAGTGGCCCTATTAACCATATCAGAGTGTAGTATACCTGATGTCAGCCAGAGTCAGGAGTGGGTGGCACTTGTTGTTCCTAAGAGTTGGGTCTGTGTTAGCTGTATGACTCATTTATTAGTGAGAGTTTCATTCTATTCTGCATAGATCACAGAAGACTTGTTAGCATCATTTTGTGTTTATTTTTTATTTCTTTATGCATAGACAACGCCTCAGAAGAATGAGAGGGAAGAAGGGAAGGAGAGAAGGAGGGATGGACAGAGAGACAGACAGACTGCATTTGTTAAAAAACTTTCCTAAGCCTTGTTCTGTTTCACAGCCAACCCTGCCGTTATACCCGGAGAACCTCTTTAGTGTCCCCTCTACACTGCTCTAAGGCCTGTATAGTTCCCGTAGGGGCTAGAGAATCAAGTAATGGTTAACTCTGGGTAAATCCAATGCTCACTTTATTCCTAGGCTGCAGAGGTCAGAATTACTGAGATCTCACAAAGTGACACCCAGCTCCCATTTCAGAGAGCCACGCTATCATTGATCTTAGTAAACACTCTCTTTGAAATTGTCTTTAACTGGGGATCAATGCTGATGCCTTATTCCATGTGACAATCCTGATTTCACCATTTAGTTTTATTCTTCTTTTACTCAGATAAGTATTAGTGGGGCAATTATAGAAATATTTAAGATTAAGACTCATATAAAGCTGAATATGGGATATCTGATTGGCTCAGTCCATTAAGCATGCAACTTTTAATTTCGGCTCAGGTCATGATCTCAGGGTCGTGAGATCAAGTCCTTTGCTGGGCTTTGTGCTGGGCATGGAGCCTGCTTAATATTCTCTTACCTTCTTCTTCTTCTTCTTCCCCTCCAGCACCCTTGCCCTCCCCATCTCTGGCTCCCACACTCTTACCCTCTCTCTCTCTAAAAAAAAAGGTTGAAAACTTCAAATTTTTAGGTTTATGGGTATTTGACATGTACTCTCTAAAGTAACTTCTTAACTTGATGGCAGATATTTATTGACCAGTAGAAATATGGAAAAAGTGCACTTAAACATCAGCATTTCTTTCCATGAGAAGACGGTAAAGGCTATAGAAAAAAAAACTGGGGTTAGTTGTCTAAGGATCAAAATTCAAGTTTTCTAACTAGTACAACGTTTTCTCTAGTATATCATTTTTCACCTAGCATGCCTATGTGATTGCCTAATTTTGAACAAAAAATTGACTTGAACAAAACATATGACTTGATAGCTCTATTTATATATTATATATTTACATCTAGTAGATATATAGTTTTAACTCAAGTGTACCAGATTTTTTTTAAAATCACAATTTAGTATTCATTTTGGGACTTGCCTCATCTTAAATAAAAATATGTTGTGTATTATACATAATTTATATTTCTATTATATTTCATATAAATTTTACATATATATCCATTTAAGGAAAATTATTCCCTCTAGGTCAATTTCAGTCAGTTCAGGATATATTTCCCCTTATCCATTTCCTACTCTTATCTTCCTGAAATTGTACTTTAGCTCTAGAAACTTCCATTAGATTCATACATCAATGAAAAGAAGACCTTGACTCCTTGGGCATGCTCTATCATATATTGGCTTCTACTGGGTACCATCTGGTCCTTGGGCAGAAGTCATCGTCCATGCTGACACTTGCAGAGACTTCTGTGAATATATCTAGTCCTTGGCCATATGGCTTGTCCCATTTTCCTTTTCCTTTTCTCTTTCTCCTAACTTCCATGCCCTTTTCTCAGTTGTGTGCAGAGGATTTAGTTATTATCCCATGACTCTCTGAGTTGTCAGGTTGCCTTATCCCTCCCTTCTGTTAGCCTCATAGCCATGTCCACTCCACAATCTCTGCCAGTATAGCAGGGACAACGTTTGTGAGTCCTTGACTTCCAAAATTTCAGGTAGGAGTGTGGACAAAGTATTTTTTTCCTTGAACCCCCCAAACTTATCATTTGATTTATTCTATATTCTCTGCCAGTCTAGTATTTACCCTCAGAGCCCACAAGAGCAGATGATCTTCCTGCTTCTCCATCTCTTCTCTCTCTCACAGCCAGAAGAATCCTAATTTATTCTGTGGATAGAATAGACTCATTTTGAAACTGGAAAAAGAATTCTTCGGGTACTATTTTAAATCTTTCTGTTTTATCCGCAGACTAATTTTTACAAAACTGAAAGCTAAGAATTTTTTTTGAAGATTTTATTTATTTATTCATGAGAGACACAGAGAGAGAGAGGCAGAGACAAAGGCAGAAGGAGAAGCAGGCCCCCTGCCGGGAGCCCAATGTGGGACTCGATCCCAGGACCCTGGGATCACAACCTGAGCCAAAGGCAGACGCTCAACCACTGAGCCACCCAGTTGCCCCTGAAAACTGAGAATTTTATGTTTGTTTCCATGGCAATGATTCATGTCCATAAGACCAAATGGGATGAGGGAAAAGGTCATGAAATGAAAAGAGTTTGCATATGTAAAAAACATTGATTCATGTCTTATACTTGTCTGAATATCCATCCAAGCATCCATCCGTTTGTCCATCTGTCTGTTAATCCTTCCATCTATCCATTTATCCATCAATTTTCTGAATACTCCAGAAAAATTGTTGAGCATGCTGTATGACTTGAATATGACAGGGCAAAAATATTAAAAATCAAGACATATTAGAAATTCCAGAACATACGGTAGCTGTGGTAGGCAGAATAATGGCCTCAAAGGTATCTGTATTCTGTTCCTTGAAACCTGAGATTATGTTAAGTAACCTGACAAGGGGGAATTAAGGTTGCAGATGGTATTAAATTTGCCAATCAGGTGAGCTGAGATAAGATAATCTTGGATTGGGGCGGCCCCAGTGGCGAAGCGGTTTAGCGCCGCCTGCAGCCCGGGGTGTGATCCTGGAGACCCGGTATCGAGTCCCACGTCGGGTTCCCTGCATGGAGCCTGCTTCTCCCTCTGCCTGTGTCTCTGCCTCTCTCTGTGTGTGTCTCAATAAATAAAATCTAAAAAAAAAAAAAAAAAAAAAGATAATCTTGGATTATCTAAGTGGGCCAATGGAATCACAAAGGTTCCTATAAATGGAAGGGAGAGGTCAGAATCAGAAATTTGAAGATACTCCACTGCTGACTTTGAAGGTGGAGAAAGGGGCTGTAAGCCAAAGAATTCAGGCAGTCAGCTAAAAGCTGAGGAAGGTAAGGAAATTATTTCTCCCTTAGGGTCTCCAGAAGGAATGTAGCTCTGCTGATGCCTTGATTTTAATGAACTGAGAGACCATTTTGACTTCTCACCTGTGGAGCTATAAAATAATCCATTGTATCATTTATGCCAATAAATTTGTAGTAATTTGTTACAGCAGTAATAGGAAACTAATATAGTAGCTGTAACTATATGATTATAAGCAATGACTTTCTGTTGACTCTATATGAATTTAATGAATTTAATGAATTTAAAACTTGGAAAACCAACAGTGCAATTGATTTTAATAAATGAAACACTTAGGTGCCCCCTGGTGGCTGAAATCTTGCAGTGAATGACTTGAAATGATACCAGTTTACAGCTATTCCCTTTAAAGAGTAGAAATACTGTGTGCTTCAAGCAGGGCACTTAGGCTTATGGTTTGTGGTCAAATGATTTAAAAAAAATGAATCATTTATTTTTTTTTTTCATGTATAAGCTAATTTTATTTTTTTATTTTTTATTTTTTTTATAAATTAATTTTTATTGGTGTTCAATTTACCAACATACAGAATAACACCCAGTGCTCATCCCGTCAAGTGTCCCCCTCCGTGCCCGTCACCCATTCACCCCCACCCCCCGCCCTCCTCCCCTTCCACCACCCCTAGTTCATTTCCCAGAGTTAGAAGTCTTTATGTTCTGTGTCCCTTTCTGATATCTCCCACACATTTCTTCTCCCTTCCCTTATATTCCCCTTCACTAAAAATGAATCATTTAAATGATTCATTTGAATTGTCAAATAATACAGTGAAAAAAGGAACTCAACTTGTAAACATTGAAAAATATAGCATTTTATTGTAAGGGTATGTGACAGAAAATAGGGGGCCTGTGAGACCTGCCTAGGAAGCATTAGTCAACGATGGTGCCAGCAGGAAGCACCTGACAGAGAATTTTCCCTCACCCAAACCTTACTCCATGAAATCTATCAAACCTCGACTCTCCTGGTATTATTTAAGGTCAACTAAACTTTCTCAATCTCATATAGAATATAGTGAAAATACAGCGTTGCTTCAACCAGAAAGCACCCTCTAAGCCTTTCCTATAGGGAAGATCTGGACCTGTTTTAGCATACATGGCTTAGTTAAAAGTGCAAGGTGCCTGGTACCTGTTAGGATGGCTACTTCTAAACAAAAACAAAAACAGAAAAATTAGTGTTATGGTTCATGTGGAGAAGTCAGAGCCTAGTGGACTGGTGGTAGGATTGTAAAATGGTGCATTTGCTGTGAAAAAGTGTGGAATTTTCTCAAAAATTTTAAAATAGAACTACCATATGATCCAACAATCCTACTTCTGGGTATATCCTAAAGAATTGAAATCCCCTATCAGGGGCTAAGGGGAAAGGAAAAAGGAAATTATTTAATGAGCATAGAGTTTCAGTTTTGCAAGATGAAAAAATTCTGGGGATCTGTTTCACAACAATGGAAATATGCTTCACCCTACTGAACTGTACATTTAAAAATGGTTAAGATGACAAATTTTATGATGTGTATTTTTTACTACAATAAAAAAAGTGCAAGGTAGTAGAGGATGTACAGTAGTGGCTAGAGGACAGAAGGTGGCACATCCACCCTCCCATGGGTCATCTAGGTCTTTGGCTGAGGAACCATGAAGGTCTTAGTATTCTGGAGAGGAATGTTGGCAGCATGGTATTAGAACAGGCTCTATATCTCAGAGGGTGGGCTCTATTCACATGGTCCCAAGAATTGCCTTCCTCTTGCCATTTTTATATGACTTAACTACAAAAGCATAGCTTTAACCTTCTTATCCTATAACTCAATTTTGTACTAGTCATTGAAAAAGTCCAATTTTTCCACCAGCCATGGGTCATTTCCTGCTGGTATAAATATATGGTCACATTATGCTCAGATCTTTCCACTGTAATTTTTCAAATTATTTATAACTTTTATAATATCTCTGAGTCTAGAAGTTGAACTTAATCACATAACCTATTTTAAGGAAACTTTTCAGGATTTGAGCTAACTTAATTCTCTTAGGCTTTTCATCAGCCTATAACTGTCCTTAGGTTAACTTCCCAAAATCCAGTAGCAAGTGGAGTTAAAGAGCATATGCATGAAGTAAGACAACACCTAGTTCCACCACTGGATCCTCTTTCCACCATTTGCCTGCTGTGTGAGCTTTGACACCTTAGTCAGTTTAAGAGCTACCTAAAATTGGGCAGCCCCAGTGGTTTACAGGCTTAGTGCTGCCTTCAGCCCAGGGTGTGATCCTGGAGACCTGGGATCGAGTCCCACATCAGGCTCCCTACATGGAGACTGCTTCTCCCTCTGCCTGTGTCTCTGCCTCTCTCTCTCTCTCTCTCTCTGTGTGTGTGTGTCTCCCATGAATAAATAAATAAAATCTTTTTTAAAAAATGAGCTGCCTAAAATGGTTCTTTTGAAACAGTTCTTGACTCCTGACTTATCAGCAAAGTAACCTGAGTGAGGTTATGAAATTGATCAATGTTTTGCTTTATGTTTATGTTTTTGAAGTTTCGTTTAAAGAAATTTTTTGTATCCCTAGGTCACAAAGAGGCTCCTTTTCATTCAGGTATTTATTATATCTACAGAAGTGGTTCTTAACTGGGAGTGATATTGCCTCTTGGGAGACAAATGAGGCTTCCCTGAGCAATGTCTTGGAGACATTTTGATTTCAGTGATTTGGGTGGTTAGGGGTGCTGCTGGTACCTAGAGTCACAGGATAGCCCCTAAAACAGAATTATCTGGTTCCAACTGTCAATAGTGTCAAGATTGAGAAACTCTGATCTATTGGCCACCTTTGTTTCTTTTTTTAAGGTTTTATTTATTTATTTATTTGAGAGAGAGAAAACGAGCAGGAGGGAGGGGCAGAGGGAGAGGGAGAAGCAGGTTCCCCATGATGTGACCTGAAGGCAGATACTTAACCAACTGAGCCACCCAGGCACCCTGGACAGTCCACTCTTGAACAATATGATGTTAGAGGGGAATCCAGTTTTGTTTGTTTTTACCCATAGCAATCCAGTTTTCCCAATACTTATTCTTCAGATTTCCATATACCCTTTTTTTAACACAATTAATGATAACTGCTAACACTTATCTAGAACTTAATACAGACACACATAGATACATACCAAGGTCTTGTTAGTGCTGGTTAAATATGAGTATCTTCACACATTCCATGTCCCCTTCCCCTAAATCATACAGATCAAGAAGGAAGCCAAATGAAATCAACCAAACCCCACTATTATAATGTAATTAGAGACGGTAGTACAAACCTTCAGTTCACACACCCTTCAGATCACACACCTTCATTCAAGACTAGCAAAGCTGCTTCCAGAGCCTGCATTAGAAGGGATGGTTAAGAGGGACTTGCAAAGAAGAGACCAGAGGGCAGTGTGTCTCGGTGGCAGAAGATCACAGATCATGTCAACTAGGATTCCATGCCAACAGGAGGGGGACCTAGCCTGAAGCCTAGTGAGTAGAGAACTGGATGCTGCAGAGTCAGTCAAACGGAAGAGTCTGGAAGGTGAGTGGGAGTAGCAATCTCAGGAAGACTTTGGTAGTGGGGTGGTGGGACAGAAACAGAGAGATGAGTCTCTCTGGGGCCTAGAGGTAAAGGAAAAAAAGGAATTTATTGAACAAAAGTCTCTAACGAACCTAGAGCATCAAAGATTTGGAAGAAGGTAGATAAAAAGTGCATGATTTGTTAAAGAAATTGCACTTCATTGAAGCAATGGAAGATAGCTGTGTTCAAGGCTACCTTCCCTTGTATGTAAATTTTTTTAATTGAGGAGGAAAAAAATAAAGGTATGAGATAAAGATCAAAAGGGCAATTTATAGATAAAGACTCGAACCTTGGGGTCCCTAAATAGAAGAAAAATGGGCTTACCTTCACTCATAATAAGGGAAATGCAAATGAAAACTACACGAGATACCAGTTTCCAATGATCAGATTGGCAAAAATACAAATGTTTGACAACATATGCTCCTGGTGAGGTGTAAAGTAATGGGTACTCTCATACATGGCTGGCTGCCATAAAAAATAGGAGGTGGATGGAGATTAAGCAATATTTAACAAAAGTACATGTGGCTTCATTATTTTCCCTGTAGTTTCAATTCTAGGAAACTAGTGCGATGAGATACCTCCTCAGATAGTAGACAACGTATCCACAAAGTTATTTATTAAAACTCTATTTGTATCAGAAAAAGATTGGAATCAACCCAAATGTTAATCAATAAAGAACTGGTTGAATGAACTGTGACATATCCTCACCATGCAGTACTGTGCAGGTGTTAAAAAAAAAAAACAAAAACAAACCCAGAAGACTATATATAAATTTAAAGAAGCAAGGGACAGAGTCTGTATATAGTAGAGAGTCTTTTGCACAGGAAAGAAGGAAAAATTAGGGTAAACACATATATATTTGTTTATTAAAAATATATCCACAGGAAAGATAAAGATGAAAGTAGGAAATATGGTTACTGATAAGTAGGGTGGGAGTGAGGCATGGGTAGGACTTAATAGGCATGTGTTAGTTTTCTACAGCTGCTATAACAAATTATCATTTACTTAATCACCTAAAACAACATACACTTATTATATTACAAATCTGGAGGTCAGAGTTATTTATTTATTTATTTATTTTTTAAATTTATTTATTTATGATAGTCACAGACAGAGAGAGAGAGGCAAAGACACAGGCAGAGGGAGAAGCAGGCTCCATGCACTGGGAGCCCGACGTGGGGCTCGATCCCGGGTCTCCAGGATCGCGCCCTAGGCCAAAGGCAGGCGCCAAACTGCTGCACCACTCAGGGATCCCCCTGGAGGTCAGAGTTCTTAAATGTGCTTCCCTGAGCCAAAATCAAGATGTCAGCAGGGCTGTGTTCCTTTCTGGAGGCTCTATAAGGCAGACACCCTTTCATCTTCAGAGCCAGCAAGCATGGGTTGAGTCCTTGTCCCCTTGAGTCACTTTGACCTCTTCTCTTGTAGGAGGTCATTCTTCTGACTTCACTCTTCTGACTCCCATTTTTTACCGTTAAGAATCCTGGTTTTAATACTGAGTCTACCCAGACAGTACAGGATAATCTCCCCATATCAAAACCCTCAATCATGTTTATAAAGTCCCCTTTTCCATGTAAGTGCCATGTTCACAGTCCAAGGATTGAAACAAGGACATCTTTTCGTGTGTGTGAGGGGCATGGAGGTGAGCATTGTTTGCCTCCCACAGCATGGAAATGATATTCTAATTTTTTAAACTTTTAAACTATGTATATGTTTAACTTATTAAAAACTAACAAGCCAAAATAGGAAAAAGAAAGCAAGCATGAAAGGCATATATACCAGCTACATTTTATGGGATTCAACACATCTAACCTTCAATAAAATATATGAGGCAGTGCAATTGTGTATAGGAGACTGAAAACCTTTGCTATTTAATAATTTTCCCAAATCATAAAACCAGTTGGTGGCAGAATTATGATTCAAGCTCAAGTTTTTATGACTCTGGAATACTTCCCAAGGTCATTCAGCTCTAGCATTTAAGCCCCAAATGAAGGTTCTTTCCATTACTTAACAGCTGCCTATGATCAGCTGTAATGCTCATACAAGTGTTTCTTGTCTTTGATCTGTTGCCTATATGAAGAATAATAGTCAAATCTCCTGTACTTCCAAATTATTACAAAATGTCCTCTTCACGTTCTTTTAGAAGCTTCTCTTGCACTTGGAAAAATATTGATATGAGTAGCAAAAATAACACTTCTTGTGGGTGTGATCTAGTACCCAGGGATCGGGGCTGACTTTAGATAACAGCAGTTCCGGTAGCAAATAGAAAGTCAGAATCATTGACTATAGATGTTGATGGATGAGCGGCAGTGATGGTAGGATTCTATGGAAATTCTTTTCTGGTTGTTTCTATTTTTTCAGGAAAATAGGAAGAAAGGTCATTGGGTGAGAGGGATGGGGAGGATGGTGTACAAGTTTGGAAGAAGAGAATGTGTGGCATAGTTGTTTTGGAGAATGGGGTATCTTTTAACTGCTGGGCAACATAAAAAAGGCATTTGCTTTTTATAGTGATACCTTTAAAGAGGTTGAGGGCCAAGAAGGCAGCAAGTTAGCTTTAATCAAATTTGTGGCTTGCCAAGCAGGCAGGAGCAAATAAGAGAAGGAAAAGGGATCAGAGTTTTAAGCCAATGATTGACTCTAAAATTTCATCCTGGAAGGGAGGGAAGTGAAACCATCAAGGAGATGAGGAACAAAAAAGAGATTTAAGAATCAATGAATCATAGTTCTCAGTGGTGTGAAAGGATAGTTGGCACAAAGCACGAGGGGACGGAGAATGAGATGTACACACTTGAGGCTATGATGGGTGGACAGCTCTGTAAATGATGGTGATGTTGAGGTCTTAGGCTCTGTCATGGGAGTGGCCCAGGGAAAGGAAGTCTCTACTACATGGTGTATTGAAATTATTAAGGATTAAGACCTAATCAGAATGAATGACATGAAACAACCTTTGGAAAATGAAGAGGGATGATTTGGGGTCAGTAGATGAGAGTGACAGTGAGATTCAGAATGGAAGGGAAGAGAATGGTCAGAAAGCATGGAGGTTGGAGGGTGAGCAAGGAGGACACTTAATCCCTTCCAGGTCTGGGGGAAGCAGCCAATACTAGAGTTTTCTGCAGGAAGCACGGTGTCTTCCTGAGGACCAAGTTTCTATTGGAACAAAAAGGTCAGGAAACATTAGGAGAAGAGGATGACAATAGAGGAGATTTGTTCTCTATGAGTCTAGGCAGTGCAGTGAAGAGGTCTTGGGATCAGGGGAAAAGGAAAAGAGGTGGACAGAACTAGGGATATTCAGAGCCTTATGGACTATAGTGTGGGAGGTGAGAGGTGACCTTGGGTTTTGGGGCTCTTGAGGTAATTCCCATAAATGGAAATAAAGTGGTTAGTGTGGACCCAGGGGAGGGGTTGGGGGTGAGACTTTGACTAAACAGAGTTGGAGATGGTAGGTCTCCAGATTGCCTTTCTATTTCTGATGATGGGGCTAGGTAGATTGAAGGGATGCTTGTCCCTTACCATGTCGGGTGTTGGGCCTCACCCCAAGGGTGTCTGTTCTGTCCTTACTGACATCCTGGAAGATTCCTGGAGAAGCAGGTGTAGTATCAATGGCACCTCTCTCTACACATAATAAGGGTTGAAGGCATCATCTTGTTTCCACAAAATTAAGTATGGATTCTGGTCAGGAACCAGAGTAAAGTTTCCTTAAAGGGAAGGCCAACTTGACAGATGGTTATCTAAAAAAGGAACAAAGTTTACATTACTGTCATTGGAAGCATTCAGAGGTGCTGAGAACCCTGAGTTTCTTCTCATTAACTGATATGGAGTGTCCACTACATGCCCAGCACTGTTCAGCAGGCTGCAGGACCTGCAACAAAGGGGTAACACCATCTGCCCTCGAGGCAGACCCAGTTAGAAAATAGTGAAAAGTGTTGGATATACAGTCAGTGCTGTCCCAGGGTCCAAAGGCTATCACGGATATTGTTGAAATGTATCTTCTACTATTTACCTAGAGTTTGACTTTCATAAAGTATCAGCAAATCAAAAGCCAAAAGCAAAACTAAAACACAGATTGATTTCTGCTTCTTTGTACTGTTTTCCTGCAGGCATGTTTGATTTTTGAATTTATCATTATTATGCAAGTCCTACATACACTGCAGCCAGAAATGCCAAGGTGCCATAATAGGAATTTCCCCCCGCATTCTGAAGATGAATATATTGAGAACTGTAGATCTGTATTTTATATTTCCATTTTTAGAGACAATCACAAAAAGCTAAAAAGTGATTGATCAGGGATTAAATTCATTGATTTTAAAGTCCATACGGCCTATTTTGTGTCTCCTATGATTTTTTTTTTCCCATCTAGGTCTTGCTCTGTCCCATCATCCATTTTGATCCCAATTATACTGCTGAATCACTGTCAAATATAGGGACTCATAGGAATGGGTCATCTGGAAATGTTTGTCCTATTTTAGAACAAATTAAAAGTTGCCTCAGTTGGTGGTGTCTAACCCCTTAACTTAGAAGAGAGAAAATATTAATAGGAATCAACTCTGCTTATTTAACAGGTCGAGTTGGTCTGTGGTGTCCATGGGGATGCTTGAGGACAAGCCGATTAACATTGAGATTTGTGGAAACAGGATCAATAGTTTTCAGTAACTGAGGAAGATTACCAGAAGTCAGGGGAGCCTTTAACAGGGGCTCTGCAGTGCCGGGCCCAGGCCTGTCAAGCACTTGGCAGGCGATTGAGAAAGTCTAATTGTGGCTGATGATGAGTCATTTTACACGATTGTCACACCTCGGTTCTCCAGGTTCCATTTTAGGAACAGTATAACTTGCCCAGCCAGAAATTGCCTAATTTAAACCCTGAATCTTAGCTGTGTGAATCAAAATGACTCAGAAAGTGCAAATAAAATATTCCCAAGGAGTTGGTGATTGTTTCATTTTTCTCATAGCTTCTCTTCTTAGAACTGAGCCCATCTGTAGAGAAAAAATACAAGTACTGGAGAATCAAATTTGGGTGGAAAAGAGAAGAAAACAGTGTCACAGGACACTAAATCAGAGCCTACATTTTTCTCTGAATTGAGAATACAGGGAAGGCTATTTAAAAATTTATGATCAAAGTTTTAATTATACAAAAAAATAGAATATTTATTCTTTAAAAGGAGAGAGAATCGCTACCTTTTTAAACATAGTTAGAATATTGATAATAAATGAAAATGAAGAGTGTATGTGTGTACCCACACGTACACATACAAGCACATAAACATATGAACTTTAATTCTCTATGTTCAACTCCTATCCACTGCCCATCTCCCATCCTCTGAGCCCTAACCAATTCCCCACTGTTCAAAGGCTGTCAGTAATTCCTGATGAAATGAGTAAAACTGACCTACTGTTCTTTGCTGAGACTAATTTTGATCCTTTTTTATTTAATAGCCGCAGCCTAGGTTCTAAAAAGACTCCAGAACTCACAAAACCATGGCATATTGGCCTATGAAGTGAAGAACAAGTAGCGCTGAGTGATTAGTTGATTCATAACGTATCATTTATTCTAGTATCCACAAAATATTGATATTTACAATAAATTTATATTTACAACAAATCATCTAGAATATAATAGCTACCATTCTTTCTTTCTGTATAGTACTTCCCAGTTTTGAAGATGCTTATCTCATGTGATCCTCAGAGAAACCTTGTATGGTAGCTATGAATTTTTTATTTACAGTTTATAGGTAAGGAATCAGAAATATGAAAGCTCAAATGATACGCCTGATATCAAATGATCCTACAAATCATGTACATTTTACTCAAAATCTAATGATGAGCAGAGATATATAATACATGATCCAAATATTTCCACCATAAAAGTATTAAGATCTCTGAAATAATAAGAATATAAATCAAATGGCTTCAATTATCCAGAGAAGTTAGCTATGTGAAGCACATCATTTTCCCTGATTAATTAGGTGTCACTCTACTTTAGACATATTTTGGGGAAAAAAAAAACGTTTTGTAATTCTTAATGTGCAGATAGTTTCTTAATTCCTTTTATTTCATTTTATTTTATTTATAAAGTTATGTTGTTTGAGATTTTTCTTGTTTCTTCCTGTAAGCATTTATAACTATAAACATCCCTCTTTGAACTGCTTTTGCTGCATCCCATAAGTTTTGTTATGTTCTGTTTCCATTTTCATTTGTCTCAAGGTATTTTTTTTATTTCCCTTTCAATTTCTTCTTTGACCAAGTGGTTGTTCAGGAGAATGCTGTTTAAGCCCCACCTATTTGTGAATTTCCTAGTTTTCTTCTTCTAATTTATTTCTTATTTCATAACCTTGTGGTTGGAAAAGATGCTTCGTATGATTTCAGTCTTTTTAAATTCATCAAGACTTGTTTTGTGGCCTTACCTATGGTATGTCCTGGAGAATGTTCCACATGCGGTTGAGAAGAATGTGTGTTCCTGTTGCTGGTGAACAGAATGTTTTGTATATTTCTGTTAGGCTTGTGTGGTCTAACACGCTGTTTAAGTCCTATGTTTTCCTACTGATTTTCTACCTGGACGTCCATTCGTTGTTGAAAATGAGGCATCAGGGATTCCTGGGTGGCGCAGCGGTTTGGCGCCTGCCTTTGGCCCAGGGCGCGATCCTGGAGACCCGGGATCGAATCCCACATCGGGCTCCCGGTGCATGGAGCCTGCTTCTCCCTCTGCCTGTGTCTCTGCCTCTCTCTCTCTCTCTCTGTGACTATCATAAGTTAAAAAAAATAAAAAATAAAAATAAATAAAAATAAAATAAAAAAAATAAAAAAAAGAAAATGAGGCATCAAAATGCCCTATGATTATTGTATTGCTGTCTATTCCTCCTGTCAGATCTGCTAATGTTTGCTTTGTATATTTAGGTGTCCAATGTTGGGTGCATAAATGTTTATAATTGTTATATCCTCTCGAGGAATTGACCCCTTATCATTATAGAATGACCTCCCTTGTCTCCTGTTGCAGTACTTGGCTTAAAGAGACTTTAAGCATTTATAAGCTCTGCTTCATTTTGGTTTCCATTTACATAGAACACCTTTGCCTTTCCCTTTGCTTTGAGCTGTTGTGTGTCTTTAAAACCGAAGCGAATCTCTTATAGCACGTACTTGGGTCTCGGTTTTTGTTTTTGTTTTATTGTTTCAGTCACTATAAGTCTTTTGATTGGAGAATTTAATCCGCTGACATCTAAAGTAATTATCAATGAGTAGGAGTTCACAACTGCTATTTTGTTAGTTGTTCTCTAGTTCCTTTGTTTCTCTCTTGGTATTTTCCTTTGTGATTTGATGATCTTCTGTAGTTGTATGTTTAGATTCCTCTTCCTCCTTCTTTATCTTTTGAGAATTTATCTATTTATTTGTTTGTTTATTTTTTTATCTTTTGTGTATTCATAATAGGTTTTTGCTTTGTACTTACCATGAAGACTACATAAAACACCTTATAGTGATAACAGTCTATTTTAAGTTGGTAACAACTTAACTTCACATACAAAAGCTCAACATTTTTATATTCCTCGCTCCCATATTTTATATGTATAGTTTTCCACATGTGGAAAACTATACATATAAAAAAATATATATAAATATATATATTTGGGGGGCGGGTGGAAGGACAGAGGGAGAGGGAGAGAAAGAATCTTAAGACATGGGCCTCAATCTCAAGATCCTGAAATTATGATCTGAGGTAAAATCAAGAGTTGGACATTTAACTGACTGAGCCACCCAGGCTTCCCTCACATTTTATTTTATTTTTATTTATTTATTTAAAATATTTTATTTATTTATTTTAGAGAGAGAGCATGAGTGGAGGGAGGAGCAGACTGAGAGGGACAAGCCAACTCCACACTGAGCACAGAGCCTGAGGTGGAGCTTGATCCCGTGGCCCTGCAATCAAGACTTAAGCTGAAATCGAGTTGGACACTCAACCAACTGTACCACCCAGGCATCCCACCTCTCACATTTTATATTTTTGATGTTATAATCTATATCTTTTTATATAGTGTTGACATTAACAAGTTATTCTAATTGTTAATTTTAATATTTTTTGACTTTTAACTTTTAGGCTAAAATTAGATGTATAACTAACCTACCACCTTTACAACATTGGGGTATTCTTTTTTTTTTTTTTTTTTTTTTTTGAAGATTTTACTCATTCCTTTGAGAAAGAGTGAGAGAGAGAGAGAGAGCATAAGCAGGAGCAGGAGCAGAGGGAAAAGTAGTCTCCCCACTGAGCAAGAGCCCTATGCGAGACTCCAACCCAGGACTCTGGGATCATGACCTGAGCCAAAGGCAGTTGCCCAACTGACAGAGTCACACAGGTGACCAATATTGGAGTATTCTTATTATATAGTTACACCTACCAGTAAGTTTTATATTTTCATGATATTAATAAACATCCTTTTGTTTCAGCTTGAAGAAATTTCTTTACATTTCTTAGAAGGCTAGTATTAGTGGTGATGAATTCCTTCAGTTTTTATTTTTCTGGAAAAGGCTCTATTTCTCCTTTAATTACAAATGGTAGCTTTGCCAGGTAGACTATTCTTGATCGGTAGATTTTTTTCTTTTGGCACTTTGAATATATCATGTTACTTTCTTCTGGCCTGGCAAATTTCTGCTGAAAAATCTGCTAATAGTCTCATTGAGTGCCCTAGTACATCACAAATTGCTTTCTACTTGCTGCTTTTATTTTTTTTTTAATTTTTTTTAATTTTTATTTTAATTTATGATAGTCACAGAGACAGAGAGGCAGAGACACAGGCAGAGGGAGAAGCAGGCTCCATGCATTGGGAGCCCGACGTGGGATTCGATCCCGGGTCTCCAGGATCGTGCCCTGGGCCAAAGGCAGGCGCCAAACTGCTGCGCCACCCAGGGATCCCTACTTGCTGCTTTTAAAACATTTTAAAGCTTTGTCTTTAACTTTTGATAATTTAATTATAATGTATCTTGTTATGAGTATCTTTAGATTGATCTTATTTGGAACTCTTTGTGCTTCATGGATCTGGATGTCTATTTCTTTCCTTGAGTTAAGGAAGTTTCAGGTTTATGTGTTTGAGTCAGCTTTTTGCTCCCTTTTCTCTTTCTTCTCTTTCTGTGACATACGCATATATTGGTTGTCTTGATGGTATACTCTAAGTCCTTTAAGCTATCTTCATTCTTTTTCACTCTTTTTCTTCTCCTTTGATTGGATGCACGCCACTGCCCTGTTTTCAAGTTCAATGGACCTTTTTTCCACTTCATCTAGTCTGCTATCGAAACTTTCTATTGGATTCCTCAGTTCAGTTACTGTATTCTTCAGCTCTATGATTTCTGTTTGGTACTTTAATATTTTTTCTTTGTTGCAATTATGACTTTGTTCGTGCATTGTTTTTCTGACCTCTGTGAGCATCTTTATGACCATTAGTTTGAATTCTCTATTGGGTAAATCATTTATCTCCATTTCACTGAGATTAGTATCTGGAGATTTATCTAGATCTTTTGTTTGGAACATAGTCTCTTGTTTCTTTATTTTCCTTTACTCTCTGTGTTGGTTTCTGTGCATTAGAAGAAAACAATCACCTCTCTCAATTTTGACAGACTGGTCTCATGTAGGAGATGAACCTTGTTAATCAGCTCTGACTGAGCTCCTGGTTATCTCTGAAACTTTTGTGACTGTCCCAGCCACATTTGTTCATGGAGTCTCCCCACATCTGTGAGTATGTCAAGACCTGTCAGTGTCCCAAAGGGAAGGATCACAAACAGCACCTAGCTGCAGGCTGATTAGATGCCAGACCCTCAAGCAGCAGCTGGGAAAGTATGTGGTTAGTTAAACTCCTTCCAAAAAGAACTGGGAGATGCATGGTTTTGCCTGCTCTTTCTGTGCTGGATCCAGGAATATAGCTACAGCAGGTGCTCCTTCTCCAATTTAAAAACTGCTTCTTTGTTTGCAACAGTCCTTTGGGACTCAAGCAGAAGCCATAATAACTATTAGAGCTATGTAATTTGGGGGTCTGTACTTCAGGCAGCAGTTGTAAAAGTTGGGGTGCTAGATATTTTAACAAGCTCCTTCTAGGAAGATACTGGCAACTTGGTTTTATTGTTTGAGAGAGCAGGAGGGAGCAGGTGGTGGAAGTGCCCATTGGCTCCTCCAGGCTCTGGAGAGGATCATAGCCAGCCCCTCAATGTGTGCTAAACAGAAGTTGGACCCCAGCCGCTGAAGCTGGGGTGTCAGACATGTGTCTGACCTTCTTTTAGATAGATGTTGGTGACCAGTTTTTATCGTTAGAATGAATCCTTTTGATTTCTTTCAGATTGACTGTTTTTGTTATATGTCAGGAAGTCCCTTTCTCATTAGTCACCTGTTTCCATTTTGAATTGTGGCATGGGTTAACAACATAGTGTTACATTTATTTTTACTAATTGTAAAGGTAATACATACTTATTATTGAAAATTTGGAAAATCTACAAAGATATTTGTTTCAAAAATAAAAATTACTCACCCAGAGGGTAACCATTTTCTACATTTTATTGTATTTTCTATTGGTTGTCATTTTATTCTTATACAGATATTTTCTTAATGATGCTGTGAGGATGACTCTTTATACAAATTGTGTATTGTTATTATTTTTCTTACTATTCCATAATTATTCTATCATAACATTTTTGAGTGTTTATTTATTTATACAGTATTTATTTATTTATTTATTTATTTATTTATTTATTTATTTGAGAGAGAAAGAGACAGAGAGAGGAGAGCATCCACAAGTGGGAGAAGGGGCAGAGGGAATCTCAAGCAGACTCTTCTCTGAGTGGAATTAGTATTAAAAGATGTACTGTTGTAACAAATTGCTACAAACTCAGTGACTCAGAGTAAAACAAATATATTACCTGCAGTTTTTGTGTCAGAAGTCCTAAAATCAAGGTGTTAGCAGGGCTGCATTCTTTCTGTATGCTCTAGGGGAAAATTGTTTCCTTGCTTTGTCTAGCACTTATAGCTGCCTAAATTCCTTGGTTGGCATCCCTTTCCTCCATCTTCAAAGCCTGGAGTGCAGCATCTCCAAATCTTTCTCTCTTTAATCTGCTTCTACCAGCACATCTCCTCTCCCTCAGATTCTCCTCCCTCCCTCTTCTAAGAAAACCTGTAACTACATTGGTTCTACCGGGATAATCCAGGATACTTTTTCCACATTGAAATCCTTAACTTAGTGATGACATCTGCAAAGTCTCTTTTGCCATGTAAAGTAACATATTCTTGGGATTAGAACATGGGCATCTTTGGGAAGCTATAATTCAGTCTACTACAAAAGATAAAACATAATTTGACTTTCTATAACACAGAGTTTGTAGAAGTGCTAGCAAATGTACTGATTTCATGTCCTCCTAGTTCAGAAATGTTTTAATCAGGATTTTTGCATGGTTGAAGAAATTAAGCAGAAGGGAATGTATTTTTTGAATTCCTAATAAGGAAACTGAGATTTAGTGAGGTCATGAAACATCTTGAAAATCAAATGGTTGGAAGGTAGAAGATCTGACTTCTTAGTTCACTACCATTTTTGGTTGTTTATTTGTTTTTGGTTTATTATCTTCAATTAAAAAACTAATGATATATGCATCAAGTCATCATCTTGTACACCTTAAACTTATACAATGTTACATATCAATTATATCTCAATAAAGGCAAAAACCCCTAATGATATCAATGCCAAAAAGTCAAGTTAGTGCTAATTCTACAATATCATTACTGCTATAAAAGTAGTTTGTTTTCATGTCAGTAATATTGGCATAGCCAAGAAATAATCGCAAGAGATTGTACAGCCATAGTGCTTCTTTGTAAGTGGTTCAGTGATACTATTGGTGGCTGCCAGACTCAATATATATTTTGGTCTGTTTATCTTTAGAAATCATATATCTTTCAAGATCCCATTTAAACTTCTAATAAGAATATGTGTTAGTTACAGGGAAGCAGATCTTAGTGGGCTTCATATGTTAGGAACAAGAGAGTGTTTTATAAATACTTTTCATTCCATTAACTACTTCTGCAAAGGTTTAAGTCCATATAAGTATGTAAGTTATAAACATCATTTTAAAAAACTTTATAGGGGAGCACCAGTGGCTCAGCAGTTTGGTGCCACCTTCAGCCCAGGGTATGATCCTGGAGATCCAGGATCAAGTCCCATGTTGGGCTCCCTGCATGGAGCCTGCTTCTCCCTCTGCCTGTGTCTCTGCCTCTCTCTGTGTGTCTCTCATGAATAAATAAATGAAATCTTTAAAATAAATAAATAAATAAATACATAATAAAATAAAAAAATAAAAAACTTTATAGGTTTCTTATAAGGACAATTGATCCACTTCTATTATTTTAAAGTACTGAAGACAAAAATTAATAGTTGGCTGTGATTTTAGTAAGTATGGAGAAAACACATGAAAAATTATCTTTAAGATTTTGGATCAGATGAAGTTATTAAGTTTTATATCTGACTATGGGTCTGTGATTTGATATGATTGTGTCTCTTTGGACATAGTTGTTCTAGCTAATATTAATCTTGTCATTAGAAATGATATGAGCATATATATTGCACTTTGGAAAAATCTAGCTAGTATTATATATATAATATATAGTATTAGTATTATAGTATATAATATATAGTATAGTATATAGTATTATATAGTATTATATATATATATATATATATATATATATATATATATATATATATAAAATAGGCACCAAAAAGCTACTTCTGCTCTCCTTCCAATGGACAGTTTTTAGCCAGGTTACTAACTATCTAGATGATCATCAGATTTAAGAGAAAGGTTTGTATCTTTCAATGAATGAGCATAGCCTAGGGCATCTTGTCAACTCACTTGATGCAGTTATCAATACTTTTACCTGCTTGGCTTTCTCTGAATAATAGTCCATGTTGACTCGTTTACATTTATGGCATGTTTTATGGAAATCCAAGAAGATAGGGATGAGAGTACTGACCTTATGATAAAGTGGCTCAGGTATCTGCTGGTTCAGGACTGCAGGATTACTGTACTAATTGTAGACTCACAAGTGCTGTTGAAAGAGCAGTCACAAAGCCAGCTTATTTAGTCAATTTTGAGGGCATAAAGAAAGTAATGATACACTGCAAAAAGACGTTCTTGCTGCTATACTCTGCCTGGAATCACTGAGAAGAGAAGTCTACGAGGTCTTGGTTGAGGAGCAGAGAGTAATTAATAGAACTGGGTACATACTACTAGCAGACAGATATTCTGAGTTGCCCCTTTAGTTCTTTTTATCATACCAGGTGGCACTGATAAGATCATTTAAGAAATAGAAACATTATTTTTTATCACATTCTTAATGGTATCCTGTATGTTAGGAATATACAAAAAGTGTTCAGGATGCTCCTGTGACATTCCTGCATTCTTTACTGGAATACCAACCTCCAGTAAATATCTTCTTTTTTAAAAAAAAAAAAAGATTTAATTTATTTATTCATGAGAGACACACATGCTTCTGTTTAGGCAGAGACATAGGCAGAGGGAGGAGCAGGCTCTCTGGAGGGGGAACCTGATGTGGAACTTGATCCCAGGAACCCGGGATCATGACCTGAGCCAAAGGCAGACGCTCAACCGCTGAGCCACCCAGGCACCCCTCCAATAATTATCTTCTGATTCAAAGTCAACAGCTATGATCCTTGCCTCTGTTCTTTTTTTTTTTTTTTCATATTTCACTGGAAATCTGGTTCTGTTTATCTTATGATGTGCTTAGGAGCATACCTTCATTCCATTCTTTGCCAACTCTTCTACATAAGTCTCCAATTCAGGAAGACTTCCTATGATGACTGCCTATTCAATGAGCTCCAGTCTAACCCTTGCTTCTTTACTTAATGCTTAGACCCCAAGAGGAGTGAAGAGTAAGGGATGCGTAGACCCAGTAGATCATAGTGCTGGCACCCTCTCAGTACAGAAGACCAGTGACCAGGACAGCATTCTCTATGGCATCCTACCTTTCAACTAAACATCCTGTCTTTGTGAATAAAAACTGAATGAATAAATCCAAGAGGACACACCAGCCATTATGGTGAAGATCATCATATTTATAAACTTACAAGTTGTAAGTTAAGAAGAGACAAAATGAAGAATCTTTTATTGAGAAGCAGAGCTAAGAGGTTATGTTACAGGATCTTAACAATAGAGAAAATAGGCAAACGTAGTATTTACGTAACTAATTTATTGTGAATTTTTTCTTCACTAACTGACCATACTATTCCACAAAGTTTTTGGGGTAGTCTAAAGAAGAAAATAAACATATAAATTAAAAAATAAGCCTAGAAAAATATTGATAATATAGCAAGAACAGATGGAGAAAAATTTAGAAAATAGAGCAATTTGTGTTCTCTGCCATCCTGAAATCACAGGGAGAGAAGAAAAGTGTTCTTTGGTTCTGGCTACAAAGACTCTTCCCATGCGTTAATGGGAGCCTGGTCTCTGGGGAAGTTTACTGTAATTCACTTTACTCTCCCTAGTAAGCCAATTTAATCTTTTTCCTTTAAATAAATATAGCTTTTTGATGGCTCCTCGCTTATTATCCTTTTTACTTATAATATTGAACTTTCTGATTACTGCAAGTGATGTTTTTTTAGCGTCCAATTAAAAGTTTAGGCTACTAGTGACTTTGTAGAGCACAGCTCTTCTAAATCAGCCAACTGGTGGACAATATTCACACATTCTTGTTCTTTGCAAAACAAGTACTGAACGTGCAAATATAAAGGAAAGTGTCAGTTTCTATAATGGCTTGTTTCCTATCCTATTTCTGCATGTATTGAACCCAAATGAACCTGAATGGTTCATTTTTTCCACCTAAATGTAGCTTCTATTTTATTTTCTAAAAAAGAAATAAAAAAGAAAAAAAAAAGAAAATCCCTTTCAACTCTCCACCAATTGGCCCGAAATTAAAGAAAATATATTTTATCTATTTATGAATCATGATAGGTAACTTTGTTAATGCATTTATTACAGAGAAAATCCCTTTATTATATTTCAGTATATTTCAAAGTTCTGTTTCTTCGTAGTTTAATACTGAATGATCATTTAATAAGTCCTATTCGTGTGAATTAGAAATTAAGTTGTATTTTAAAAATGCCTAATTAGAACATTCAAATTATAGTTGCTTATGATGGTATGGTGTCTTTTGTATGATTTAGGACTACCATTAGGTAACATCTCATTTTTTCAAACTAATAAGAAGCATGTTTTTAAAAAATGTTTAAAATATAGTCTTTAACAATTTCACTAAAAATATTTGAAATAGTCTCTAAGGTCTTTTTGTATAGTATTAAAAAAATACAAACTGTTTACATATGTGTAGATATATATTATTTTGAGTTCTGCTATTATGCAAAATTTATTTCTCACATGTAACTTTGTATTATGTTCTTCATACTTTCCATTTTAATGATCACATAATATATGTCCACCAGCCAGATTTTTGTTTCCTTGAGTATTATTTTGCCATTGAGTATTTTTCTTCCTTTCTTTCCTGCTTCTTTCTTTCTTTCTTTCTTTCTTTCTTTCTTTCTTTCTTTCTTTTTCTTTCCTTTCTTTTTGGCATTATTTTTTCTCCACTATTATAAATGTACAGCAAATATATTATAAGCTTTAGAACATACTTTTGGCAATTCAAATTCTTTGAAAATTATTGAGACTAGCTTTAGGGCCCAGTGTATGATCTATTTCAGTAAATGTTCCATATACACATGAAAATTTGTATATTCTGCTGGTGAATGCAGTGTTCTATATGTGTTAATTAGGTGACATTGATCATTCTTGCTTTTCAAATCTTCTATGTCAGCACCGTCTAAGAAATAAAATGCTGTCTCTATATATAATTATTTTAAATTTTCTAGGAGGCACATTACAAAGTAAAAAAACAGGTGAAATTAATTTCAATTATATATTTTACTTAATGCAATATGCCCCAAACATCATCTCAATGTGTAATTAGTATAAAATTAATGAGTTTTTAAATCTTATTCTTTTAACTTATCCTTCAGTGTCTGATATATGTTTAATATTTACAGTGCATTTCAATGGAAGTGCTAAATTTTGACCCTTATTTAGATTTCACAAAATTTACTCCTTAAAAAATGGATACAGACTTACATATCCAGCCTGTTCTACCCAGACTTAAAAGTTTTCAATACTTCAATTAAGTGCCAAAAATAATTTTCCTTTAATATTTACATTAATGTCAATAAAACTTATTTATTTAGAATATTTGATTTAACTTTTGAGGCAAAAGCATATAATTTTCAAAATTATATCTGTTCAAGTTTAATAAATTGACTAATTTTTGTGCCAATTCAATAATAACAATTTAAATTCATATTGCTAAGTTGAAAAGCAATTTTAAAATTATCAACATCAAGAAAGCATCATTCAAATTTTCTTGTAGTGTTTGCTGCTAATTTATAAAATAGTGTTGAAGACAATTAAAACTTCTATGTTGATTCATGTTAGAAAAATGTGTAAAACTCAGTATTACTGACTTGTATTATGTAAAGTTGTGATGTTAACATAGATTGTCATACCTATTTAGCTAGACTATAATAAATTGTTTCTTTCCTTGAAATCTGAAAATTTAGCTCATTCATATGCAGTGTGATATCAGTGAGGAAACATAAATCACACTTCTAAATTTTTTGTCTTTGACTATTAGATATTTGAAAGGCATCTATTTCTTTCAAGGAAATCTTGGAGTTAACAATACAATAAATATTTGTTAAATATTCCACACTGAACTTTGGCAAAGAACATGAGATAATGAATTTCATTGTCTTCTATTTCTCTCAGTAGGTCCACAAATTGGTGATGAATCCCACCACATATATATATATATATGGTCATAGAGACCATTTCAGAAAGGTGAGCACAAATATTTTCAATATGTATCATATATTTAAATGAATTAATGAGGAAAGTATGAATTTCTTGTTTAAAATTCCAATAAATATGGATTTTTTGATCTAAAGTTCCTGGACCACTGTTGTGTCAGAAACTAATTTAAATATTTAGTTGAAAATTTTCTTTGACAGATGTAAAAGATTTAAGAATATCTGTGCCATCAGTACAAAAGTTTTGGCTGTGAATTTCCAACTTTTTTGTAAGTTGGGAAGCCCTTGAGACAATACATGTCCCAAATATTAACCAGGCAGAGTCTGTTACATTACATAACTCATTTAAAGCTAAAGAAAAGTATTTGCATTTTAAAGTCTTATATTTTATGGGCAATAGTTTGGCGGCTTAATCAAAGATCTTTTGCTTTGTGTAAAAATCTATTTTTGGACTTTTTTCCATAACTTTCTAGCTAAATTTCCATATTTAAGGTTATAATGTTCTCATACCTCTATGTAAAAATGATTTTCTATTTTGTGCAAAAATCAAGCTGCTTTATAGCTGGGCAAAGTTACAGGTCTAGCTCCTATTAAAAATTGTTTAACACTTGTTATTGGACATTCAATTCTGATTCTAAGTGGCTAGTTTTGCCAATTCTTTTTTGACTGTTGAAGGCGAACTTCTTATATAATGCTAAATATGTCTCAATATTTTCACTATATCTTTAAACATTTTTTAACTTAACAAATAGCTTTTTTGCTTTATTCTGTCATAAAAAGTTAAAATTGCCATTTATTATGAGATTTGTAGCATGTTTCCCCAGTTTTTAAAAAGTTACTGTATCAAAAAAAAGGTTACTGTATCAGTTATAACACTGGTTCCTGCATCTTTTTTGCTGTTGTTGTTGTTTTTTTGTTTGTTTCTGCATTTAATCTCATTTCTGTATCTGTAAATTGTCTTAATTTTAAATTAAAAAATTGTTCTTACTAATTTTAAAAATTGAAATAATTTAATTACATTGTAATTAATCACATAATCTTTAATTCTTGCTGTCTCCACAAAATATTCAAATAAACATATTAAAATATTACATTGATATGTAGGAAAAAAGTCATTCCAACTTAATCTGTTGATGCCACCTAGATTGTTGTATTATATTAGAATTGGTGCAAGCACCTGACACATGTACTACATACTGCAATAACAGCTTGCAACAGTCGAAAATGAAATGCAGCCTTACCAAAACACAATTATGTTGAACAAAAATTATTTTATAGTCCTTCAGTTATAAAAGTTGAATGATTTAAAATAATACATAAAATAAAAAATTCAATTCTTCAGTTGTAGTCACAGGTGGCTCATGGCTAGTAAATTGGACTGCACAATTCTAAATTGTTATATGTACTTTTGCATTTGTTCTATTCAAAACAGAGAATATGTTAAGATCTTTCCTGGGTGACGGGCACTAAGGAGAACACTTGATGGAATGAGCACTGGGTATTATACTATATGTTGGCAAATTGAGTTTAAATAAAATATTTTAAAAAGCCAGATATTTCACTGATTAAGAAATGTTATTTTTCCTTTTAACTCCATCAGCTTTATATATTTGAAGCTATGTTAGAATCTAATTTGCTCTTTATCTATTGTATTTCTAAATTCAGTTATATTTTTCAGTTCTAGAATTCCATTTTATACCACTTTTTGTTAATTCTTGTTCTCTGGTTCTTTTTCTTGTTATTAAATTTTGAACATGTAATCACAGATTTTTGAAAAAAGTGATTCTGTTCATTGACTGCAATATCTGTAGCCCAGTATTTTTTATTATCTGTCCTATATCTTTTTTTTTCCTCTGGCACTGTGTGCCTGGTGATTTTTTATTGTGTATGAAATATTGCAGAGGTTCTAGATGATTATTTTCTTCCATCTTCACTTGGGGCTTAAATTGATTTTAAGTTTTATTTCAATCTTTTAAAAGACCTGATCAATTTCCACTTAACCTTAATTTCTAGGATTCAGTCCTTCTAAAGCCTCAGATTGTTTATCCCTCCATATAAGCACACGTGTAAACTCCAGTTTTTATCTGCTCCACACATCGAGCAGATTGAGATTGGCAAGAGTTGTGCTGAGATTTTCAGCCTCTTAGCAAGCATTCTTTGTGGACCATAGGCACCATATTCACTTTTCTGAGCTTCTCTCTGTAGGATTTTGGTTGCTCAATTCCTGATTATATCAGCAGCCCTAAACTACAAATATGTCTCTTCAGTCATTGGAAATTCTACTCAAATTTTCTTCTATTATCCAAGTTTTGTTCAGTATCTGTCTCTTGGCTGGTATCACTTCTGAACCAGCAAATGTCTTGAAGAGGAAAGCATTGAAGAAGGTTAGACTCATCTCTTTGATCTCTGCCTATAAAATCCTGGCTGCCTGGGTGGCATTTCTTATCTTTTCTTTTTAGTATTTTACAAACTTCCATTGTTATTCTTAGTTGGGAGAATTGGTTTTTTCCAAGTTAAGCCTTTAGAGCTGGAAGCAAAAGCTTTTCTAAGCCATAAAAACCAGCATTATCTATATATTTTTTTCCTCTTGATTATATATAGGATACATATTTGTTGTAGCAACTATGGAAGATTCAGAAAATATTAAAATAAGTCATTCATCTTCCAAATAATTACTTTTTAACATTCATATATGCTATGGACTAAAAGTTTGTATCCACCCAAAATATACATGTTGATGCCTTAATCCCCAATGTGATGATATTTGGACAGAGGCCATTGGGAGGTAATGAAATAGGAGGGCAGGGCCCAGGTCAGGGGAGATTAGTGCTCTTAAAAGGGAGACACCAGAGACCTTTCTGTCTCTTTCCCTGTCATGTGATGACACAGTGAGAAGGCAGCTGTCTATATACCAGGAAGAGAATTCTCACCAGAATCTGATCATACTGGCACACCCTGATCTCAGACTTCCAGTCTCACAGAACTGTGGGAAATAAATTTCTGTTGTTTGAGCTACCCACCCAGTCTACAATATTTTGTTATGGCAGTCTGAGCTGACAATATATATATATATTGGCTGTATGTCTCTACCACACACATATCTTGGTTTTTGAGTAAATGGAATCCTATATATGCTTTTTATAATCTGATTCATTTAAATTTAGCAATGTGTTAAATATTTTTTGTTTCATTAAATATTATTCTACTACATATTTTACTAATAACAGAATCCAATTAGATTTTTTCTAACTTTTTATTATTTAAAGTAATGCTATGATGAACATGCACATACATAGTTTCTTTCTTTCTCCTATTTCATCATGACAGATTCTTCAATGTGCAGTTAATTTAAATAAGTAAATAGTTATGTGTTTATATGTATGTGTATACATACACAATATACATATATACTTCATATTCTAGAAAATTTTAAACATAGAAAAAAGTAGAGACAATAGAATAATTAACCTCTAAGTACCTAGAATCCAATGTCATATTTCTCAAGCTCTTAAAAATATGATTTGGTCCTCAATTTAAATAGTGAATAAACAATTGATTCCTATATGTTAGGGACTTAAGGAAGTGTTAGGATTTTGTTTTTCCAACTCCAAATATTTGCCTTTTTAATTTCTTATATTGTCAATGTACAGTAACCTCAAACTTCTAGAAGTCCAACTGGTATCTATAGTCCTGATTGCTTTGACCATCTGTGGGGCTAAATTTACATTGCTACTTCAAGAACTCTAGAAAGTCACAGCAGGACCTTGGGCATTTTATTTCTTCCTTGGGGACCCCAGGAAGGGTTGGGAGAAAAAGAGGAACTGAGAAAGGGGACTTTGGGCTCAAGGTCACGTCCCTTGAAACTACAAGAATTAAGAAGGGTGCTTGTGGAAGAGTTGGGTCTGATTCATGCCTGTGTGAGTGAAGTGATATGTTTTTTTCTTTGGGAGATTGGCCAGGGTTCTTAGAAGAAGACGGCTAGGAAATGTCATTTTGAAACTTTCCAGATTCAGATTCTATGGGACATGAGACCTGCTTTTCAAGGAACAGGTTCAAAGCAGGGGATCCCTGGGTGGCTCAGCAGTTTAGCACCTGCCTTTGGCTCAGGGCGCGATCCTGGATTCGCAGGATCGAGTCCCGCGAGTCCCGCGTCGGCCTCCCGGCATGGAGCCTGTTTCTTCCTCCTCCTGTGTCTCTGTCTCTGTCTCTCTCTCTCTCTCTCTCTGTGTGTGTGTCTATCATAAATGAATAAATAATAAAATAAATCTTTAAAAAAATAAAGTTCAAAGCAAAGGATTACCTCTGAGGGCACAAACTACTTAGAGCCTGATGATTTAAAACTGGCTGAAAAGAGCTGCATCACCTGAGAAAAATTTTGCTGTGTTAAGGTTGTCAGGGGCTAAGAAATGAGGCAGTCATCAGTGCTGGAGACTGAAAGTGTTGGAGAGGAGTTGGAAATGGTCAATAGAGCAGATTAGCAATGGAACAGACACTGGAAAGAGTCACCAGAGAACTGGAGGTAAAGAGTACCGCTGGTGGGAGGAAGCAGCAGTGGCAGGTCAGGATGACATGTGCTTGTGATTTGAAGCCTGAGAATCTGAGGGAGGTGGGGTGAGAAGGGTGGCTAAGGCCAGCTTCCTCTTGTTTCATTGTCTGGGCTCTGGATTTTCCCTCCTTGAACAGCATAGCCTAAGAAAGTCATATAAGTTTTAGCTGTTATTCATTTGGTTCCAAGTAACTTCAACTCATTTTCTTCCACTTGGAATAAGCACATTAATCCTCAACAAAGTGGGACCATCATGAAGGAGGTGGCTCTTGAAATGGACCTCGAACATCATGTAGGATTATAAGAATAATGGTGGAAAGAGTTCTAGACCAAAGTACATGTGCTAAAGTTTAGAGGCACAAAAGCAGGTCAGTAATTAGCAAGCAGTGACATACCTGGTGACTACCCCATAGGTTTCAATTGGAGGGGAGAATCAGCTGCAAAGCACATTTGAGGCCATGCAGCAGAAGGTGGCAATGGCAGCAGGAACCAGGGAATTAGTGGAATCATTTTGGGAAAAATTACTTTCTTCTGATTTTTCAGAGTAATAATCTAAAATCTCCATCCTCATTTTTTTTCTTTAAATGTTTTCTTTGATTTAAAAATCAATAGGGGAGTTTAGAACACTTGGGAAAATGTAACAAGAACAGAAAAAAAAAATCACCCATAATTTTACCACCTAGAATCAACCTTTTACATTTTCTTCCACAAATTTTCATTTACATATTTGTGACATCTGAGCATTTTTTAAGCTTTGAAAGTTTAATTGATGTGTATAATATTACATCCAAAACATTTCTTCATTCTATTATCCTATTTTCATAGATATCAATTAATGGCCTCCAGTACTCCATGATGTTGATATACCATAATTTAATCATTTATCTCCTGCTAGATTTATGGGTTACCTCTTTTATGGAGAGGATAGTGAGCTTTCAAAACAGTGATAAAAAAGATCTTTACAGTTTAGAATAATAACTAGAAAGAAAGAAAATTTGGTAGGAATATATAGGTCTTTTAATAAATTAATTTATATTTTAGTTTCAAAAGAATAACAAGTACCAGTAAGATACCAGATGAACTGACATGAAAAGGACCCAGGAGCTTAATTTAATTGCACTCTCATTGAAATGATAGTTGTGATTTGTGATTGTGATTTATTTATTTATTTTTAAGATTTTATTTTTTATTCATGAGAGACACAGAGAGAGGCAAAGACATAGGCAGAGGGAGAAGCAGGCTCCATGCTAGGAACCCAATGTGGGACTCGATTCTGGGACTCCAGGATCACACCTTGAGCCAAAGACAGACGCTCAACTGTTGAGCCACTCAGGTGTCCCTGTGATTGTGATTTAAAATAAGAAATATATACCTGGTTTTCATTCCCATTTCTGGCACAGAGTTCCTAAAAACCTTGGAATTTCCTAAGTGATGAGAGCAAGTAAAAATGTCTTTTATTTGCATTAGGACCTTTACTTAAGGTTCAGGGCTGGTTGCCAGTGGAGCTAACCTTTTGATGAACGGGTTGAACTTTCAGTCTTGCCCCACAGCCTTCCCCAGCCAACCTCTTAGGAGAGGAGAGGGGCCCATGAATGACTAATGTTTCATCAACCATGCCTGTGTCACGAAGCCTAGACAAAACCCTCCAACCAGGAAGCTTGATGAACTCATATAGATTTGGGGACAGTAGCAAGCTCTGAGAGAGCATGGAAACACTGCACCCTTTCCCTGTACCTGTACAGGTGCATCTCTTCCATCTGGCTGTTACAGCCTTTTATATTAAAATGGTGATCTAGTAAGTAAAATGTTTCTCATGGTTTTATGAGCCACTCTAGTAAAGTAATCAAACCTGAGGAGGGACTACCATTTGTTAGAACTTCTAGTTTGTAGTGGGTTGGTCAGGCACACAGATAACCTGGTTTTCAACTGGCATCTGAAGTTGAGGGGAGTGATGCGGGGAGGAGCAGGCTTGTAGGAGTTACCCTTAGCCAGAAAACTTTGTTTATTTATTTATTTAGCCAGAAAACTTCGATGCTGTTTCTGGATAGATGGTGGAAGAATTGAGTTGAATTGTTACTGGTGTCTAGAGAATTGCTTGGTGGTATGGGGGTATGTCCCCTGCTACACACACACTGGAATTTGTCTTAGAACCAAAAGAAACTAAATAGCTAATGTGATCTCAGGTTTTTGTTTTCTGGGTTTTTTTTTTTGAAAGGTTTTATTTATTTATTCATGAGAGACACAGAAAGAAAGTCAGAGGCAGAGGGAGAAGCAGGCTCCCTATGGGGAGCCTGATGTTGGACTCAGTCCCAGGACCCTAGGATCACGACCTGAGCCAAAGGTAGATGCTCAACCACTGAGCCACTCAGGTGCCCTTGATCTTAGTTTTTTAATGTAAACATAGTGCCACAATAAAAGTAAATAAAGGTCCCTCCAAGCTCTGATACATTTATTAAGGAAAAATAAATTACTTGAGAATGAATGAGAATAAGGCAAAGTCAATACTTCCCAAGGCAATCTCCCTGAGAAGGATATATATAAGGACAAGCTTGAGATTTCAACTTTTAAATATAGATTGGAGATGAGAATGAGTAACATTATTTTCCAGGAATGCTTCCCCCATGACATCACACTAATAGTTCTCTTGCGGTCTAGGGTTTTAAATTAAGGAAGTTGCTGGACAACAAATGCTAATTTCCATAATTTATTTATGATTGTCTGACCACATGGATGATATTGTTCACTTTGTATACAACCTTTGGAATCATTAACCCTCATTCCTCTCCTATGTAAATGTTGACAGCAAACTTTCCTATGCACTGTTCTAAACATTGCCTATATTAACTCATTTAATCATAAGTAACTTGCCCACGAGCAAACAACTAGGAAGTAGTGCAGCTGCTGTGTGAACCCAGCAACTAGGACTCCAGACACTATGCTCATAACCACTACAATATATTCCTCTTTAATCTTAGTTACCCTTCAAATTTCCACACTTGAGCTCATCTTACCTGTTACACTGTCTCAGACTATGTAAGGCTGATTCCCAAGCATCTAACTTACACCATTGGAACTGTGGCCCTAGACCTTTCTTACATTGTGTGGTTAGATATTGTACTGCACATCCTAATTTTTCTGCTCTTACCAGACTAAAAGCCCATGGAGGTAAGCATCTCTGACTGACATCATGATAAGCCACATCTTTCCCTTCAATATTTGTCACCTGGGAAATAAATAAATATATCTGTAGTTACTAACATCATAGTTATGGATATTAATATTTCATTATTGCATTGTGTTATAAGCTTTATAAGCACTGATGATCCCAGGTGCTATCATCCTATGCAGAGCTATTTACCTCGACCCTAAGTTCTCTGCATTTTAATCCTCTAATACATTCACTATTTATTGGAGTATATTTTTGTTACGCACACACACACACATTGTGTATATACATATATATATATATTTGTCTTTGCTTTGCTGGCTAGTGGCCTGCAATCATGTCTTCTTTTGACGAACAAGCTCAATTTTTTTTCACAGCAGTTTTAAGTTCATACCAAAATTGAGCAGGAAGTACAGAGTGCTCACATATCTCCTGCTTCCACACATGCACAACCTCCCATGCTATCAACATTCCCAGTCTGAGAGGTACATTTTTTGATGATCTTGTATTAACACCTCATTATCATCTAAACTCCAGAGTTTACATGAGGGTTCACTCTTGGTGTTATATATCCCATGAGTTTTGACAAATGTACAATGACAAGTATCCCTTACTATTCTACAGAATAGTTTTACTGCTCTAACAATCTGCCATGCTGTGCCTATTCATCCCTTACTCACCTTTATCTCTTGACAACTATTGATCTTTTTACTGTACCCATTGTTCTGTCTTTTCCAGAATGCTATATAGCTAGAATCATGCTATGTTTTTTTTTTTTTTTAAATATAAGCTCCATGCCAGACAAGGGGCTTGAACTCATGATCAAGAGTTGCATGCTCTACCTACTGAGCCAGCCAGCTGCTCTTGCATTTTTTTTTAAGATAGACTTATTTCACTTTGTAACATGCAATTAAATTTCCTCCATGTCTTTTCGTAGCTTGAAAGCCCATTTCCTGTTAGCACTGTAAAATAGTCCATTGGATGTACCAGTTTTTTTTAATCCATTTACCTAGCGAGGTATGTTTTGCATGCTTCCAAGTTTGGGCAATTATGAATAAAGCTGCTATAAACATCCGTGTGCAGGTTTTTATGTGGGCATGAGTTTTAACTCACTTGAGTAAATACCAAGGAATGTGATTGCTGGATCATATAGTAAGAGTATATTCAGTTTTGTAAGAAATCACCAACTTGTCTTCCAAAGTGACTGTTGCAATCGATTCTGTTTTTGAGATCTCTAGTTTTCCTCTGTACATTTTTTTTATTGTAGTAAAAACGCATAACATGAGATTACCCTCTTAATTTTTAAAAAGATTTATTTATTCATTCATTCATTCATTCATTCATGAGTGACACAAGGAGAGACACAGGCAGAAATACAGGCAGAGGGAGAAGCAGGCTCCACGCAGGGAGCTGGACTCAGGACTTGATCCCAGGTGTCCAGGATCACACCCTGGGGTGAAGGTGGCCCTAAACTGGTGAGTCACCCGGGCAGCCCAGATTTCTTTATTTTAGAGAGAGAGAGAGAGTGCACAAGTGGGAGGGGCAATGAGAGAGGGAGAGAGAATCTCAAGCAGACTCTGCTCTGAGCATGGAGCCCCACACAGGGCTCAATCTCATGACGCTAAGATCATGACCTGAGCCAAGACCAGGAGTTGGATGCTTAACCAACTGTGCCACCCAGGTGCCCCTACCTTCTTAAATTCTTAAGTGTGCAGAATAGTATTATTTACTATATGCACATTATTGTACAGCAAATATATAGAACTTTTTTTATCTTGCATGACCTAACGTCTAAACCCATTGGACAACAACTAATTTTCACCTTCCAGCAGCCCCTGGCCACCACCATTGTAGTTTCCATTTTATGAGTTCACTATGTTAGATCTTCATATAAGTGATGGGGCAATATTTATCCATTATTTATCCAATATTTATCCATTCGATCCAGATAGCCCACATCTGAGTATTATCCAAAAGAATTGAAAATAGGATCTCAAAAAGATATTTGCACTCCATTGTTTATTGCGGCACTATTCACAACAGCCAAGAGTTGGGAATAAACTAACTGTCCATCAACAGATGAGTGAAGAGAATGTGGCATATGCATACAATGGGATATTAGCCTCAAAAAAAGAAGAAAATCTGTTTTATGCTACAACATTGATGAATTTTGAAGACATTATGCTACCTCTGTACTTTTAATCTCTTTCTGATATCCTGCTGTCAGGGAAGCCAGATAACTAAGCTTGTTAGAATTGTGTCTAAAGTAACAGTAAGGGATGCCTGAGTGGCTCAGTCCATTAAATGTCTGTCTTCGGCTCAGATCATGATCTCAGAGTCCTGCAACTGAGCCCTGCATCAGGCTCTCTGCTCAGGAGGGACACTGCTTCTCCCTCTCCTTTCCCCCACTTGTTCTCTCTCTCGCTTACTCTGTCTCTCAAATAAACAATTAAATAAATAGAATCTTTAAAAATATAAAGTAACAGTAAAAAGATACACAGATCTAATCAAAGAAGTTCTGTGATACACACACCCACACTGATATGATCATTCTTGTTTTATATTTTATTATTCACAGTATTTATACATTATTACATAATTATAGTAAATATGAAGAATATAGCTAGATAATGGGAATAAGCAAAAAATGTTTATATTTCATTTTGTATTGAGGTTATGAATAGCAGTAATAGTTTCTATAAAATTTGTAAATAAAATCTATTGTTCAGAAATCATTTTGTTGAGGTCCATGATCACCCCGGTTATTAGCTGACTACCTGTCATATTTATACTCCTGATTGACATGAGAAAAGTTGGGAAAATTTTGTTTGCTGTTAAAATGAATTTTGAGGGTTGATAGATATTTAAAATACTGTCATTATGTTATAGCATTTTTTCATAGACAGGAAGTGTCACCTGAGGGATTCTCCAATTATGTCTGAATGGAAATTTCAGTTGATACAAAAATAACTATGTCTTAAAATATCATTTACTTCATTTCACTCACTTTTTTTCTTCCTTGAAAGTCTCTGTGACAGGAAATATTTCTGCACTTTGCTCCCTGTAAATCTCTAGAGAGCCAATTCCATGAAAACATCTATAAATTCCCTTCAAAACACACACCCACAGAACTCTTTATCAAAGTTGTGTTTCATTTAACCACAACATTCAGCAGTGACACACATTCTGGGGACTTGTGCTAGAACTCATGAGTGTGCCCACTAATACTTCAGCTGGGTTGGACTCCATCTTCCTCGCTGCTTCATTTGGGCAGGAAGCTGTGCAGAATCAAGATCAGTGGCTGATGTGCCAGCAATCTTATTTTGTCTTCTCTGAGTGCTTTTAAAAGCTCCTCTTAAGGATTATTGGATGGAACATGTAGACAGCCCCATCCTATCTCTGCTGTTGGGTCTTCAGCTGAAAGCCAGGATAGTTCATGGAAGTTTATGTGGTTCAAGCAAGGGATACTAACATTTAATAACCTAAAATATGGTTGTGATGGGCATAATTGGCTTGTTGATTTAGGATGAACATTTCTTGTGAACTTAGCTTTGGGACTATTTCCTTCCCCATACTTATTAGGCAAATATAATCTCTCTCCCTCCTACATACATGTGCACATAGTGGCACAAGTATAGGTTTAGCATATATTAGTGACTCAATAAACAGTAGGCGTTATTGGGACACCTGGCTAGTTCAACTGGCAGATCATGTGACTCTTAATCTTGGGGTTGTAAATTCAAGCTCCTTGCTGGGTGTAGAGATTACTTAAAAATAAAATCTTCAAAAAGTCAGGAGGAATTATTATTATTACCGTCATCACCATTATTTTTTAACTATCATCTTAGTCAGTCCTAGTTATCAGTTGAAGAAAATTTTTCTTTAGGTGGTTGGTGTTGGGGCCAGGCGGGAAGAGAAACTCCTCAAGATGGCGGGTACCCCAAAATGGCTGAAGTTCCTGTCACTACCTCCACTTGGGACGCCAAGGACCAATGACCTGCTGACAGCTTGACGCAGACCCTTAGACCTCTCCTTTGGACTTACGCAACCGGACCCAATGCCCTTCAAACCCCAGAGGAGGAAGTCACCTTTGACTGGCCGAACTGCAATCCTTCCTTTGCATAGTGAGGGTCACTCTGACTGGTTGGGTTGCAATCCTTCCTTTGCATATGAGCCGACCAATAGGAAACCGTTCTGCCTTACAACGTTATGTAAACCCCCTGCCACCTTGTCTTGGCGCGACTTCCCCGACTCACTCTTCCCCTCCGTGAGTCGTGGAACCTCGCCCGAGGGCGCCTGCAATAAAATCTGTTCTTGGACCCTCGCTTGCCTTGGCCATTTAGTTACTAAAAAACCTAACAGTTGGGATAAATTTCTCCATCAGGTGCTGTTTGATCTTTGTTTCTCTCACTTTTTTAAAAAAATATTTGTTTCTCTTGAGAAATTTGTTCTGTTCTCATTATTTTAGAACCTAAGGACCCCGACTGGTATTTCATAATGTAGATAGCTGATTTCTTTTCAGTTGTGTTTTATTTTCTATCATGTTTTGGGCAATTACATGGAGGACACTGGGTTCTCCTGTTGGGTGTCATGGATGGCATCTTACATTATGACTTGGGGTATGTTGTGATGTTTGTTTTCTACCCTAAGGGTCCAAGGCTCTTCTCATTTCTTGCTCTCCTGATGTTACTGCTGACACACATTCATTTCTGAGGAATTGTTTTTAGGAGAACTCCATCTCAATACCTCATGAGATGTGTGTTCATAAGAGTTCATAAGAGTCATCAGGTTTTTAAAATACATAAAAAAAAAAAAAAAACAAAAAAACACCTGAATTAGAATCCCCAGTGAGGCCCAGGCACTTAAATGAGCTTGTTAAGGAATTCTAAGGTTCAGTTAAAGTTTTAAATCCCTGAGCTAAACCTACATAATTATAAATTTTCATCCTCCCACTGTTTAATCATTCATTGAGACAAATGCCATTGGATACCCAGTTTCATGGATTGTTCTTTCTTTCAGGAAACATTTTAATGGCCACTGCTGGTTTTATTGATTTTTCTTTACTGGTTTTGTTTTCTATTTCACTGATTCCCATTTTTATCTTTATTACTTCCTTTCTTCTGTTTATATTTGCTATTTTTCATTTTAGTTTCTGAAGATGGACTCTTAAGTCCTTGATTTGAGAAACTTCATTATAAATTATGTATTTACATACTTTTGATGAATTCAACCTTTAATTACTATGAAAGGACCTTAATTCCTTGTAATTTTCTTTGCTCTGCAATTTACTTTTTCTGATATTAATATAACCACAACAGATTTTTTTCGATCAGTATTAGTGATGTAGTTTTTGAATGTAGGTGAGGTCCAGAGCCAACGACCAAGAAAAGAATTCTTGAGATGTCTTTGGGACAAAATGGTGGCTTTGTTAAAGCAAGACCTGTGGGTAGAAAGAGCTGCTGAATCCCAGTTGTGAGGGATAGTCCATTGATTTTATACTTGGGAGTTGGGGATAAGGAAAAAGAGAGATTTTTAAGAGGACTTTTCATATGCTAAAGAGGATTTACAAAATACTAGAAGTGTTGCCATTGTCAGTTTAAAGTTGTTTTTCTCTCTAGCAAAACATTAACATTAAGACAATTGGGAGCTTCATAGAGGAATGTTATACTTTGCCTGCCTCAAGTATTTGTCAATGGGCTGCAGGTTATAAGGATGTTTAATTTAATCTACATTTTCTCCAGGAAGTTAGGTTATTGATAAGAATGCTTTTTCCTTGTAAATCACTAAGACATGTGTAAACTGAGGGAGACTCAAGTCATGCTGGACTGTAATTTTTATAAATTAACCATTTGGTTTTCCTTCCCTTAGCTTTAGGGGAACCAGGAAGACCTGAGGAATGTCACACATATGCCACCTGGGAGTGGGGGGGATGGAGAATGGGTAGGGTTGTGGGGTGTCAGTTTGTGCTTTGTTCTCAGCTTGCCTTCTGCTCCCTAATCATTAGCATGAGGTATCTCTTTCATCTTTAATTTTTTTTCATCTTTAGTTTTTTTAATTTATGTGTGTCTTTATATTTAAAGTGCATTTCATGTAGGCAAAATGTAGTTAGCTCTTGCTTTCTAACCCAATCAGGTAATACCTGACTTTTAATTGAGGTGTTTAGACCATTTAAGATAAACTTAATAGTATCAATAGCCACATCTTTGTTTTCTACCTGTCCCATGTGGGATGTTTAATTTTATGTGTCAACTTGACTAGGCCACAGAGTGCTGAATATTTGGTTAAACATTACTCTGGGTGTGTCTGCAAGGATATTTCTGGATGAGATTAACATTTGAATTGAGTAAAGCAGATTGCCATCCCCAATGCAGACGAGTTCTATCCAGTTTATTGAAGACCTGAATAGATCACAAAGTTCCTCCTGCAATAGAGGAAGACTGCATGTCCTCAAGCTGGGACCTCAGTCTTCTGCTGTTGGACTTGAACTAAAACTTGTACCCTCAGCTCTCCTGGTTCTTAGGTCTTCAGGCTTTCACTGGAACTATACCATTTACTCTTCTGGGTCCTTTGCTTACCTACTGCAAATCTTGGGACTTCTTAGTCTCCAAAATCATGTGACTCAATTTCTTATAATAAATCTATCTAACACACACACACACACACACACACACACACACACACACACACATCCTGTTGGTTCTGTTTCTCTGAAGAACCCTGACTAATACACCATCTCACCTTTGTTCCTCTTTTCATCTTTTACTTTTATAATACCATCTTATTTCTTTGTTGGTTGATCAGCTACAGTTCTTTATTTTGTTATTTTGGTGGTTGCTTTAAGAATTATTATATACATCTTTAACTGATCACAGTCTACTTTCAAGTGATAGGCATTTCACATATAGCATAAGGACCGTACAATATTATACTTCTATATCTTCATTCCTGTTCTTTGTAATGTTGTGATTTACTTCACTTTTACATATGGCACACATACTATACTACATTTTTATTATTTTGCTTAAACAATGAAAGTTTAAAGAGATTTAAATAATAAGAAAAATGTATATGCATATGATTATTTTTAAGCATATGATTGTGTTTCTGTTTTCTTCATTCCTTTTCTGTAGACCCACATTTTCATCTGGCATCATTGTCTTTCCACCTTATTAAAGACTTCCTTGAACATTTCTTGTAGTGTGGGTCTGCTGCTGCTAAATTCTTTTTTTTTTATTATTTTTATTTTTTATTTTTTATTTTTATTTTTATTTTTTTGCTGCTGCTAAATTCTTTCAGCTATTGTATATTTCAAAATATTTTTGCCTTTGCTTTTGAAATACATTTTGTCTTGCTATAGAATTCTAGGTAAATCTCCACCCCTCCTCCCTTTCTCCTTACTACTTTTAACATGTGTTTTATGCTTGGAGTTTGTTGAACTTGGATCTGTAGGTTTAGAGTTTTACTCAAATTTGGAAAAAATTTGGAACATTTTTCTGCTAAAGTGACTCCAATTACACATATATTAGGCCATTTGAAGATGTCCTACATCATTCACCTTTTTTTTCTGATCTAGTTTGTTTAATGTACTTACTGTCACTCCCATCTAGAATATATATAATTTATTATATATATGTATTATATATATATTGTATTATATATATTTATCTTGGACATTTTAGTTTTCATTTTTAGAAGTTGGATTTGGGACATTTTTGTATTTTATATTTTCTATACCTCTAGTTAACTTTCAAATGTATATATGGAATACAGCCATAATAACTGTTTTAATGTCCTAGTCTGATCAATTCTAACATCTGGCTCAGTTCTGGGTCAGTTTTGATTGGTTGACTTATCTCCTCATTAGAGATGGCAATTTCCTGTCTTTTTACCTCTGAACTCCATTTCTTCAACTTGAGGATTCTTCCTCCCTGGGTCACACTTGGAAACTCTGTCAAGGCAGAAAGTGGTGCCAGGGAAGGACAAACATAAACATGTCATTGGGTGGAGTTGTAAAGTATGTGAAACACTGGAGTCTCATAGTCTTATGGGAGGTTAGACAGAAATCTTTGAAGATGTCTGCAGTATGAATCTTATAGCCAGAAAAAGGGCCAAGGCCCAGAGGAAGAAATAAGGAGAATTGAAAAATAGCTAGCTATCCTAAAACTTAAATGTTGCACTAATTTACTTATCCAGTAATTTGTTCTGGGGCATAGATATCTAAAATAATTATTGCATCCAGTGAAATGATTTAGAAAAATTCAAGTCTGTTCCCAGCTAAGATGAAAGCAATCTTTCAAAACCATGGATCCAGCAACTGAATATAGGCTAATATTCTGAAAATAAAATATTGCTGGATAAATTATTTGTTGTAGCTCAAGTGACAAGTTGGATTACTTCACTTTAGTTGATGCATAGTTTTGTTTTGTTTCTTCACTTTCTGTATGGAAGGAACATTCATTGAAATGGATTTGTACAATGATTGCTTTCCTTATCTGACTGGAGGAACAATTCTGCATCTTTCTTGATGCTCAAGTTTATATGTTAAATTTCAGGGATGCAGCATTAACATGGAACTCTCTGCTTGAGTGTTATTGGTGGTAAGTCAAAATGACAGAGAAGATTAAGGAAAAATGAACAAACAAGAAAATGTTTCTTTATCAAAATCTGGAGTCTGAAGCTTAATAAAGAGCTCATAAGGAAAAAGTCGTATTGAAGGATCAGAAAAATAGTTCAATGACTAATCATTTAAAGAATTTAGGAGCAAGAGAGAAGAGATGCAAGTAAAGTCAGATTCCTACTCTTTCTCTTTTTTTCATGAGGGGACAAATCAACATTATCAAGTCTTGCTGTATAGAATCCCTGCAATATCATCCTGGTTCTTTGCCCCTTGTTCTACTTCTAACACAAAACTCTTCTCTTTCCTTCTTTCCACCAATTGATTCATTCAGCAAATATTTACTGTGTGCCTACTAAGTGTGTTTCTGGCTTTGTGCTTGGCCCTGAGAACATTGTCCATGACCTGGAGACATAGTCTCTGTTCTCATGAATTTTTCTGTCAGGCACAAGAGACACGTTAAAAAGGTAATTGCCAGTTTTACAAAGGAGAGGTTCAAGACTATTTGGGAATATATAACACGGGATCACAGTTTAGTGGTCCAGATGCTGGAAACTCTTGTCCTGGTGGTGGCATTCAGATACTTTTGGCTGAGACTCTGAGGTGTGTGAGATGTGCACTTCATAGTTTCTTGCGTTGGATGGATACAAGGGGTCCCAACAGAGGTTAGGTGCTGGATCTGATAAAGGGACCCTTGTCCTGGGTTTGATGATTTGACCTATTTCAGTATCCTCCAGAAGCATTTCCTCTCACTTCTCTTGGCCTATTTTTTATTATTAAAATAGAGATTTGCTGCCACAAGGTTTTGGAGACATTTTAAATTCCTTTTAATGGTTATTGGATAGGTATTTATTATACTTGTAATGAAAACCATTTGTGTTGTAGAATACAAAAATACCAATTCAAAGGGATACATGCACCTCAATGTTTATAGCGGCATTATCAACAATAGCCAAAATATGGAAAGAGCCCAAATGTCCATCAACTGATGAATGAATAAATATGTGGTATATATATACATATATATGTATACACACACATAATGCAATATTACTCAGCCATCAAAAAGAGCAAAATCTTGCCATTTACAATGGCATGGATGGAGCTACAGTATCATGCTAAGCAAAATAAGTCAGTCGGAGAAAGACAAATACCATATGATTTCACTCATTTGTGGAATCTAAGAAACAAAACAGATGAACAGAAAAGCACATGAGGAAAAAAAAACAAATAGGTAAACCAGAAAACAGACTCTTAATTATAGAGAAAAGAATTGAGAGTTACTGGAAGGGAGGTGGGCAGGGGATGGGTTAAATAGGTAATGGGGATTAAGGAGTGCACTTGTTATGAGCACCCAGTGTTGTATGTAAGTGATGAATCACTAAATTCTACATTTGAACTAATGTGGGACATCTGGGTGGCTCAGTGGTTGAGCATCTGTTTTCAGCCCAGGGCATGGTCCTGAAGTCCCAGGATGGAGTCCTGCATCGGGCTCCCCGCATGGAGCCTGCTTCTCTCTCTGCCTGTGTCTCTGCCTCTCACTCTGTGTCCTGAATGAATAAATCAATAAAATCTTAAAAAAAAAAAATAGAACCTAATGTAGTTAACTACACTGTATACTAACTAACTGGAATTTGAATACAAACTTGTAAAAAAGAATTTTTTGTGTAGTGACCTTAAACCTCCATTAAAATGGAAACTATGAAGGTGGAGCCAACTTTGTCTTTTACTGTTGTATCCTCAGGACCTAGTAGATTTCCTGACTTAGAGTGGACAAACTGATATTCTTTTCTTTTAAATAGAAATATTACCCTTTTTGTCATATGGATACTATTATAACGTGTAGACAATGTCAGCATCTTCCAAAACATTGTGTTTTCCTCCTTGAAATTCCAGTATTTGGGCCTCTCCTTGGTCACTTAACTCTGACTTTCTGTAGCTGTTAGTTATCTTTTCATCTAGACTGTAAAGATAACTAACCCTGGAACCTCAGTCTGCTGAATCTACAGAGATTTCATTTTTTGGCAAGCCTGAATTTATACACAAGGTGTAGTATAAATTCTACAGTATTGCCTTGATTATAGTAGAATCTATAGGCAAATCAAGGAGTCAGTGTTGTTTGTACTGTTCTGTACCTTCTTTCACAACCCATTTGAGCATCTTTTTATTATTCTCATTCTAGCATCATTCTTTGGAGGAACATAGCTTTTAGGTTAAGGAAAATCATACACCTCCAAGAAAGATAAATTTCTCCTCTAAGCCCAGGCTTTTAAAAACTAGGTATCTTTTCTCCAGGTGTAAGTGGGTGAGTGGGAAATGAATTGAGGCATGATTCATGATAAGAATCTTTTCAAAAGTGGAATCATATGGATAGCCAGGAAACAACTTAAGTGTTCATCAAGGGATGAATAGGTAAAGATACTTGATATATATATCAAGTATCACATTATATATAAACACACACACACACACATGCACACACATATGGAATGTAATATTATTTAGCCATGAGAAAGAAAGAAATCCTTTTGTAACAACATGAAAGGATCCTGAGGGAATTATACTCCGTGAGATAAGTCAGGTAAAGACAAATACTGATGGTGTATCACTTATATCTGGAATCTAAAAAAAAAAAAGTCTAACTCCTAGAAATAGTAAAAAAGTGGTTGCCAAGGCTGGGTGTTGGGAGAAATAGGAAGAGTTTGGCAAAGGTACAAACTTTCAACTATAAGATAAAGCCTGAGGATCTAATGTAAAACATGGTGACTAGTTGATAACTCTGTACTACTAGACAGTTGAAATTTGCTAAGAGAATAGAACTTAAATGGTCTCACACACACAAAAAAAAGATAAAATATGTGTGGTGATGGAGCTATTAATTAATTCAGTGGAAGGGAATCTTTTCACAATGTGTATGAAAGCACCATGATGTCCACTTTAAATATCTTGGAATTTCGTATGTCAGTTATACCTCAGTAAAACTGAAATTTAAAAAAAATGGGATCATATGATTGGAGAAGCACAATTATGGTGTTGATAGGATAGGATATTTAAAACAGATTAAATTGGAAGACCTGGAAATTTATTTTTAGGGCCTGGTCTGAGCTCACCTTATCTTTAAGAAGGCTTGCCTAAAATGATTGTGTTTAATTGACATGTTACATTTTTTTCCCTCTAAAATAAATAGAATTTCTCTGTTTTCTCCATGAAAACTTGTTTGAAGCACTTTTATGTGTGGGTTAAAGGCTTCACTGACTTAGTCAACCAATGTTTAACAATATTCTACTCGGAGCTGAGCAGCAAAGCCTTGCACAGGTGCTGAATTTCTCTGCATCTCAGTATTCTCATTGTCAAAATAAAGGATAATGACAAAACCTTCCTCAAAGCATTGTTGTGGTAGTATGTGGAACATACATGGGAAACGCTAGGCACTGGGCCAGTTATGGGGAGTGAACCTGTTCGGTGCTGAACATTCCATCCTGTGGCTGCCTCATGCCAAAGCACAAAAGCTTCATTTTTAGTGCTTGACACACCTTTTAGGGCTGTAATCCAGGTCAGGACTAAGTGTTAGCTTCTATGTTTTAAAAATGATGTGTGAGCTTCTCTTTTTCTATTTTAGTGGTCTTTCTTAGGCAGTTATATGAGGCAATTGAACAGAGTATGTTTTGGTTTAAAAAAATGGCCTAAGAAGATAATTAATAAAAGCTTTAGGATTTAATTCTTTATTATTTAAAGATTGATCTGAGATGTTTAAAATTGAAAAGAAAAAAAAAAAGCAAGAATATGGTGTTTTAAAGCACAGTCAGCAAACGGTGTTATTCTAGTTTCTGATCAATATAGGGGCCAAGGAGCTGCTGCTGGTTTTTTAATCACCAAAAAGTTAAGCTTCCAAAAATTGCATCTCTCCTCATAATTCAATAAGATGAGATTATTTTTTCCAAAGATATGATTGGTCCTTTCAGCCAAGGGGTGGAGAGAGCAGGAAAGTCTAGAAAATGAATACCTTTCACTTGACAATGTTTAAAAGCAGCTGAAGTGCCCAGTAATAGAGGTTGCTTTGGAAAGAACCAATAAGAAGACATAGCAAGATCCGAGCAAACCCAGCCTGAGAAGCCCAGGGAAAGAAACTTCTTTCTGGCAGTCCCTTAAATTGGTGAGTTTTAACCAGAGGATGAAATAACTAAGAAACAACAGATTCTAAGATTTACTGTTTGGAAAATAGGACTTTGAATTGAAAGGTCAGTTGAAGGGAATTACTAGGGTAGAGCATAGGTGAGGCATGATTCATGGGGTACACAGACAATGGGATCCCCCTTTGTCTTTGTGGCCGTAAGAACTAGGAGCAAGTTAGAGTCCTTGGTCTGAATCTTTATTCTGAATAGAACTGTGGAAATTGATGAAGTTAATTGGACGTTTTTTCTCCTGTTGAGTTTAGGCCGAAATCTATCAACTAATGCTTACCAACTTTATATGCTACGAAGACATCTCAGAAACAGAATTTCAGATCAGGAATAAAACAAGGCAGGCGCCGAGCAGTAGAACAATGAGAAACTGTAAAGCTGCTGTTTCTGATCCGTGTGAAGTACTCTGGGTTTCTTGCCAAAAACTGTGTGTCTTTTTGTCTATTTGTTCCTCCCTGTTTTTTTTTTTTTTTTTTAAACCTTGTGTGATGTGGTTTATTTCTTTTCGAGAAGAAATGAATAGATTCAATTGCTTAAAATTCTTCTTGTACTTGTGTTGGCCATTATAATTGCTGAGGGCAACTTCATTACCATAAATCACAGTTAACTGGATCTGTAGAGGTGTATGAGCTAGAGTATGTGAATTTGAGGAATAAAAAAGGGAATTTCTGACCTTTTTTTAAAGATGATTTTATTTTGTTCAAGTGTCTTTTTACACTAAAATTTCAGGGCGAGGATGCAGACAAAAATATTCCCAGTCCGAGCAGGATGCGCAGGTCTGGTGTTCTGTAATGATGCTGACAGGAATCCTGAGGTTCCAGTTTAATCTCTGGGGTTTACAGTTTCCCATAGGCTCACGCCAGGCGCTACCTTGATTATCTGTAGACTTTTGAGCTGTTGGATTGCTTCCTTAGGAAGGGCTCTTGGGTGTATTGGGTCCCCTGGGAGAGGGAGAGAGGAATGGGCCTCAGGTCAGAGCCAGGCAATGTCATGTGGAACTTGAGTCAGAGGAGCCTCTTGTTCTGTGAATGAAAGGTATTGAGGGCTGGCGATTCAAATAGTAATTATTTTATAAAATTTGGGCCTCATCCCTTTTACCTGGGGGAAGTGAGTGTGTTGGAAAGAATGTGGGGGTAAATTAGTGTAAAACTTATTACTCAGAAATGCAGGAGATGAGAGATGGTTGAAATAGAAGTTAGGACAGTTGATACTTAAAAGAATTAATAGGAACAATTTATGATAATACTAAAGCAGGCCTTTCTATCGCTCACAATTCCCCTGTTACCTGAGACTTGTCAATTTGCTTCAAGCTGAACCTGCTTAGGAATAAATTGACCCAGTGGTTATTATTCTGAACAGACAACTCTGCTTGTTTTTTACTTGACTTAGAAGTTATTGAGTTGAATTGATTGCTCTCTTGCTGGCTTGGTTTTGTAGAGGAAAATATTCTTTTCCTTCCTTTTTGCCTCCCTCTATCCTTTCCCATGTTTCCTGCCCTATTTCTAGTCAAGTGGGTTGAAAAGATTCGAGGTATTTTATTTTCTTCTCTAGCATCGTATTTAACCATGGCGGAAAAATCCAAAGAGTGTATGTGCAGTTTTGTGTGACGGCTAACCTCAGCAGATCAAAAGTTTTCTTTGTGGTTGTGAACAGTTCCCCTGAAGAGAAGGCAGGGATCTCATTAGCACCAACTAATAGGTAAAGGTTCCCTCTCTGGCAACCCGGATTGGGGGTTTCTGAGCCCCAAATTATTTTATTTCTTGATTGCTACTTTCCCTGTGGAACTGCTGTAGCTTTCCTTTTAACATATAAAAGAAAAAACACAATATCCTTGATTATGCAAAAGAATCCAGATCTTTGGATTTTGATTTGATCGACAATATATTGGTAAGAGTATATTGTTACTGCTTGATACACAGAAAGCACCTGTAGCTGCTGGCACAGAAAAAAAAGAAATCATTTATGAAGAGCACGGCTTGTGCTTATTGAATTCATTAAACGCTCAGTGAGAAAGAAGAGACACAATTATTGGGGAGAAAATCCCCAAGGTGTCACCTGGGGCTCTGACCTGTGGCTGACACACATCCAATGCAGTGCTGGCACATGATCGGGAGCATGGATTTGAGCTGCTACTTGTGTGGTGGGATTTCAGACTCTGAGTAGAATCCTTTGCAGAAAAATCTTCTATCTCAGCTCCTGTGAGGTGCCCCATTAACGGCAAAGCCCTGGGGGAAATACCCCAGCGGACTCTGTAGGGGCCCGCCACATAATCTGTGGTCATTAAATATTTATATAAATGAATGTGTGGATAAATGTAAAAATTTCACTAATGTTATAAATAATTTGTAACAAATTCTTTGTTAAACATGTGGACAATAAGTCTGGAGGTAACATAACAATGTTGCATAATAAGAAAATGGATATATCATCAACCCCTCCCAATAAAAAGTAAAGAAAAACTTACTCCTAGCATCCCTATATGTAATAACTATATGACATTATTCATAATAAAGCTTGAATCCCTTGACAGTTTCCTAAATATTTCTTTCTATACTCTCTTAAAAAAGTTTCATAGTTCTTCAATAATTAGGTTTTTTTTTTAACCAAATATATTGTGAGCAACCTACTATGTCAACAGAATGTATCAACTATTTTTTTAAGAGAAGAAATTGACAGGAAAGGAAAGGGGCCATGGCAGGAGATACCTATGCCCAGCTGGGAGGCAGACTGTGAGGTTGAGGAGGGCAGAGTAGAACAAAGGAGCCAAGGAAATCTCTCCTTCCTGGTCTATAATAATTTCCTTCCTGCAAAATGATGGACCCATGCTTGCTAATCACTGGGGTTAAGGAGCAAAGATGTTTGGTTCTGTATTGGTGGCCCCTCACCATAAAACAATAGCCTAATGAGTAGCACAAATTTCTGGAGTTGATATCAAAATGAATCTAACCACAGATCCTCTCTCTTGTAGGCGTATTGTGGGTAACCCTTAAAGATAGTAGTAAAAATGGACAAAAACCCACTTGATGAAGACCTATAGAAGTCATCCACAGGACTTCTAAATTTTTAAAAACCTGTGTTGCCTTGCTTAAGTTTTATCAGGATTAACACTAAGAAAATTTACTCCTAAAGTTTGAATATTTCAATTCTTACTGCTCATCTTTCTTTGGCATCCTTTCCCTAGCTCCTGGTTGCTCCTTTGTTAACTTTCTGGATATTTCATGACCTTCATGCTCTTTCAAAGGTACCCATGGATTAATCGTTTCCAGCTCCTTTCTCTGTGCTATAATTAATAATAGCCATATCACAGCTAATTTCAGCTCCATTGGCTGCTGCAAGGACTAATTTCATAAACTCCTTCATGTTAAAGTTTTCATGGGGGTTGATAGAGTAAAATCTTTTATTCTCAGATAACATATACCTGGCAATAAATTTCTGGCAAAATTCCTTAAGGCAAAAAAGTGGTAAAAGTCTCAGAGGCCAGAGGAGGCCGAAAGCACGTGGGGAAGCTTGTTTTGAGCAGAACACTCTCAAACATCTTGCATAAATAGCCATCCGCATGCCCAAGCCTTTTGTTAATTCCTGCTTGACACCAGTGAGAATTTAGCAGATCAAAGGGAAGATTTCTTGCCTAACTTTTTTTTTTTTTTAAGTTTTTACTTATTCATGAGAGACACACAGAGAGAGGCAGAGACACAAGCAGAGGGAGAAGCAGGCTCTCTGTAGGGAGCCCAATACAGGACTCTCTCAGGACCCCAGGATCACAACCTGAGTCGAAGGCAGACGCTCAACCACTGAGCCACCCAGATGCCCCTTGCCTAAACATGTTTTGCAGTTAATTTTAATACTGAATAAAGTGAACAGAATTGTACTACCATCCTTGATAGTCATTGTTTTTATTTCCTCTTCAGAGGTGCTCCTTTGTCATTCTCTTTTCCATAGCTGCTAAATAGCTGTTTTTATAAGTGTGTTCAGTTTAGACATGAGGATTTGAGTCTGGCTATGCTTCAAGTTACCTTTCAGTTTTTATTGTGGAATCATAAAGGATTTTTTTTCAGGTTTATTTTAGTAAAACAAAATATTTAAAATTTTTATGAGTGATGAGAGTGAGGATGTTTTCAGATTTTTCTGTAATAAGCTATTATGAGAGCAGTCTTGATAGTATAATTCATGGTCAAAAGGACCATTAATTAGCAAATGTGAGGGCAGTAGAGTATATTTTATTGCTTAAAGGCTTATGCTGATGTGAGTAATGTGAATAATCACATATAATTTACTCCAAAAGGTTACTTTATATCTTTGCAGAGAATCATAAATTCAGCAGCGATCTTGAGAGGTCATTTATTTATTTTTTTCTCCATTGTTAGACAAGATGTTTCTCTTGCAACCTTCCCTGAAATATTAGACTCTTCAAATAAGTTCTTCTGGTATTATGCAATCTTTCCATAGCAGCCAAACACTTCTATATTTCAACTTAAGGCTACCTTTCTCTACATGCCATATACTTTAGAAACTCTAGTCACAAATATGTTATTTTAATTCTTGATTTTTAATGCAATTTATTAAAGCAGCGTTTCCCCAGGTATGCTGTCTCTCTGAGCACTAGTAACAGGAGATACTGTGACAGAAAAGAAAGTTTCCATGGTTACAAAATTTGGTAGGCTCTGAATACTATTGGACTCTCTTGGAAATGATCTTTCTGTAGCTCTCACACAGTCTCTGGAAGTTGTCCCTAGACCACAGTGTCTAGAAAACAACTAGAACACAACCAATAGCTAACATTAAAACGAGCAAAAATAAGTGTGCAGGTGATTCAGATGTGTAGGTGGTTGAGAACCACTGGTTTTGATTGCAGAATGCTATCCCAGGGAACGGGAAATATGGTGGTGAGGGTTCTGAGCTCATAGGAAGACGGAATGGGAAGCTATGTGCCATAGGCAGTCTTCAAATACAGGGATAAAACAGGAAAGCAAATAACCAAATAGTCTTGTGGTACTTACACAGTGAAGTAACTCAGGCCCATTCAGTACCCGAAAAGGAATTCCCTAAGATGGATCTCTGAACAAGTAGAATCAGGACTTCTTTTAGCTTACTCCAGTGATGAAACAACATACCCACAGAGTAATGAGAATGATACCATTGCCAGTGATAGATTGATTGATTGATTGATTTCTTCCTTTCTTTCTCTTCTTTTTTCTTTCTGCCTGTCTTTCTGTCTATCTGTCCATCCTTCAGATTTTATCTATTTATTTGAGAGAGAGGGAGAGCATGCCCGAGAGAGAGCATGAGCAGGGTAAGGGGCAGAGGGAAAAGCAGACTCCCCAGTGAGCAGGGAGCCCAACTCAGGGCTTGATCCTGGGACTCCAGGATCATGACCTGAGCTGAAGGCAGATAGATGCTTAATCCACTGAGCCACCCAGGTGCCCAGGATGCTCTGTTTCTATGCATTGATACCTCTGCCTTTTCCCTGTAGGACCAAGAGCTATTTTACACATAGGTAGGTAAACAAGAAGAATTAAGTAATTTAAGCATGATGAAGTACCACTCAGGAAATGTCAAGGAGTGAAGAGAAGAGAGGCTCTTTTCTCAAGTAGATATTGAAGGAGCCAGATTAACCTTCTGAAGGATATGGACAATGGATGGGGACCTGAAGGTCAAGTGGAATAAGACTAGGAAGAAAGGGAATAGATGCTACATGTAGTGGGAACCCCAGGTGCAAAGTGTGGAGTTGAAAATGAGCTTGCAGTGTATGAGGAAGAGTCCCCAAATAACCAATATATTTAGGGTTTCCTACTTCCTTCTCTTACTCTGCTTTAGGAAACTACCTAAGTTGTATTTTTGAAAAGAATTGGAAACAGCTCCCCTTAAATGATTTATTGCCAAACTTGAATAATACAAATTCTGATCAGTGGATCCAGAAAAGAATAAGCCCACATATAATATGTCAAAAGCAACTTCTCTGCCAGGCTCTCCAGAACAAGACCTCATTTCACCAAGCCAAGGTGGCTCTCACTTCTCACCATCATGGGCCCTATTCCAGTGAAGCAGATGTCTTCCATTCCTTACACGCTTTACACTAATTTTTGCCTCCAAATACTTGCTTATGTCATCCCCCCACTGAAAATACCCTCCATTGTTCTTACTGTCCAATAAAGCTCCCTGTCTAGTAAATTTCCCAGATCATATAATTATTTCCTCGCTTTAAAAATTATTGTCTAAAGCCAAATATGTCAGCATTCTACTGTTTTATATTCTCATATTATTATTTTCTTTTCCCCTTTAAAAAAATTAAACTCAACTTGCCAACATATAGTTCATATTATTATTTTCTGATCATTAATTGTGGTTTTTTTTCCTGTCCAAAATGATAATTATACTCCTTAAGTCTAAGCAAGTCTATGATACATACATCTTATCCTACCTTATCTTGGTTAATAGTAGATGCTCAGTAAGTACTTCAGTTGTTACTCAAGGATACATTTATTTGGCATGGAACCCCGAGGAAATTCGTCATTTAATAGTTGCATTCTCATGGATGGGCAAGTTTGGGAAAAGTGTGTCCCAGCATGTAATAACCAGATAGTACTCCCTATTTGCAATGTGCTTTCACATCCAATGTTGTATTGTTTCTACAAGAAGCCTGAGTGGTGGGTAAGAATGACATTACTCATTTTATGAATGAAATGACTGGGGTTCAGAGAATTGAAATAATAGAGGATGTATATCACAGTAGGACTCAAATCCTCATCTTATGATTTTAAATCTAAAGTGGAGGACAGGACTAGTCAGGTAGTGGGAATGGAGAATCTGTGGTGAGGAGAGAATTTACCAGAATACCAGAAGGAGATGCAATTAAAAGGAAATCAGGAGTTCTAAAGATAAATTTGGATTCAGGGCAAGACTTGAGATTTTGGGGGGTGTCTAGGATAGTGAGGTTGGGGTGGGGGGGAGGTTGGCAGCCAGAGGTTTCTCCTGGCAGCTCCACTTCTTACAGCTTGTAGGAAGAAGGATTTTGAATGAACATTAACCACATGACTGTCCTCAAACTGTGTGTGGAAGGTGACAGTAGATTCAGCCACTAGGCACTAGGAGGGTCATGGGTGGGTTGAGAATTCCTATGAAGCTATAAGTTGGAAGTTAGAAAAAGATTTAATCTCTGTATCTGTGTCTTTTGGAGGTTGAATGGCTTCCTTAGACATCCAGTCATCAGTCTTGCCACCAATTGTGGGGCATAGGACTCTATCTAAGTTCTATGGGAAGGCTAATGGGTTCTGTCCTCCAAGGCTTCCTAGAGGGCTGAACAGTGACATCTATTGGTTCAATTGAAATAACAAGCTCAAAAGTGGTAGAAACATTCATGATTCATATTTCTCCCTTGGAAAACAAACAATAATAATCATTCCAGAGGAAGTTATGACATCAGCAGTACGTTTTAGCTCCAAAATAACACAGCAGTCAACTTTCAGTATTAGGGGTAGTATGTGACCTTTTTTTTTTTTTTTTTTTTTTTTTAGGGATCATCAAAGACTTCTGAAAGGCTTTTATAAAATCAAAATTCAATAGAAACACTTCAAAGGCCTGTGTGTTTTGGGAGTTTCTTATCGCTCAGCTCAAGATTTCATCCTGGAACAGGGCTGAGCAAATTTAGGGAATGGATTTGAAGGGTGGTGGTGGGAAATAATGAAATTGCTTTCTGCTTTAGGAAACTATAACCCAAATCATCCTGTGCATGAGCCTTGTGAATTACAGACAAGATTGAATTCATTTCTAAAAATTTCAATATATCATTTAAAATCTCTAGTTTTTAACTTCACTTAGTGAAGATTCTATGTTCCTTTGCATTCAATGTTCTAGTAACTAATGATTCTATTTTTTCTTTTGGAAAGCTTCTAAAGCTCATTGAACATATAACCAATAGAATGCTCTTCTAGGCAATTTGGATAATGAAAAATATATTCATACTCTGGTAAATTAAAAAACATTGTATATATTTATATTTTAATTATTGATGGAATGTTTTCCCTCGCTCCCCTTTTACATATAGATATAGAGATCTATATAGACATATAGATATAAGTACACTCTCTATAAATCTCTTAGCTCAGACTTTTATAAAACTTGCTAAGAAACAGTAAAATGGATACGGTTTGGCCTTCAGTGTTTTATTCACCTAAGGGAGAGGTGAAGTGACACAAGAGAGTAGCATGACAAAGAAATGACATAATGTAGGCTTGGATACTCTATCTGCACACTGAATAGTTAATTGAATACTCATATATTTGGGTTATTGAAGAAAAGTGTTAAGATACTCACTGTTTATTAATTAGGTAATCAATCATGATCCTAGAAACTCATTTTTATTTTAAAATAGGAGTATAAGGGTACCTGGGTGGCTCAGTTTTTTAAGCATCTGCCTTCAGCTCAAGTCATGATCCCAGAGTCCTGGGATAGAGCCCCACATTGGGCTCCCTGCTCAGCAGAGAGTCTACTTCTCCCTACAACCTCCCCCGCCCCCGCCACTCTTGCTTTCTATCTCTCTCTCTCGGGTAAATAAATAAAACCTTTTATTTTATTTTATTTTTTTTTAAAGATTTAATTTTTTTATTCATGAGAGACACACAGAGAGAGAGAGGCAGAGACACAGACAGAGGGAGAAGCAGGCTCTACGCAGGGAGCCCAATGTGGGACTTGATCCCAGGACTCCAGGATCACACCCTGGGCCAAAGGCAGGCGCTCAACTGCTGAGCCACCCAGTGTCCCAAATAAAACCTTTTGAAAAGATAAAGTAGAGGGCATGGTTATGAGATGGTTCAAGTCGGCTTATTCGGGTCTGTTGCCATCTCTACTGGTTTGCCTTCCAGACTCCTGGTCGCTTGAGCACAGCATGGCGCTAAACCACACTGCCCCGCCCCAGGATGAGCGCCTGCCACACTACCTTCGAGAAGGGGACCCCTTTGCTTCCAAACTTTCCTGGGAAGCGGATCTAGTGGCTGGCTTTTACTTAACAATAATTGGTAAGCTTCCTTAATTTTTCTGTGCAAAGCCTGCATCTAGAAAATTTACAGGGTAATATGTTGATTTTGCACAAAGATAGATATTTTGACTGGAGGTGGAGAGTGGGAGAAAGGTAGAAGTTGGGGTGGCATTGCGGGGTTCAGTGAATGTTTCATGCAAATGACTATTATCTTTATAATTAGTGATGGATATCCCTCGATAATCAAAGAAGTTTTACAGCAAAATCATTTATCCTGAGACTATTTTGGTTGCCTTACAAGTAGGTTTGTCTTTTGAATAACAAAATTAATGATAATGAGATCTTATTTAAATAGAGTGCTTTTACTTTAAAAAAAAATGCTGTTGGTATAATTGTAAGATGATAGGCTCAGAACGGACCTTAGAAATCACCAGATCAAATTCCTCTTATCACAACTGAGGAAACCGTCCCCAGGCTGTGGTCACAATGGACACACTAAGTTTATTGCATTTAAAGTAGAGTTGCACCATGATGGCATCAGTAAGTGATTTTGGTGAGAGTTGAAAAAAATGTATTGGTAATAAAATGGGAGTCAGCCCAGGGTCAAAAAGTTTTGTACATCATCCAAATCATGGTGCACCTGTTTCCAGGCTATGCTATCCAATGTGGTGGCCACTTGTGGCTGCTGAGTACTTGAATGGTGACTTGTCCAAAAGATGTGCTGTAGTGTGGATATATGTGAGACATTGAAGACTTAGCACTAGCGAAAATAATGTAAAACAGTTCATGAATAATTAAAAAAATTGACTACATGTCAAACCCATAACATTTTGTCTGTACTAGGCTAGCTATATTATTACAATTAATTTAGTGATATTTTTACTTTGTTTAATGTGGCTATCAGAAAAAAAATTGAAATACATATATGGCTCACTTTTCTGCTTTACATTGTATTTCTATTGGACAGCACTAGTCTAGGCCATTAGAATTAGACCACAATACTTCTTAAATTTAAAACTGTTGTTTTAAATTTGGGTAACCAGTGCACAGGTGGGTTATGTCTTTAGGTGTGTCTGCCTTTAATCTTTTCAGATTTGGGTCAAGCTTTCTCTCTCTTCCTCTCTTTCTTCCTCCTTCTCTCTCTCCCTCCTTCCTCCTTTCTCATCTATTTATTACGGGCTAAGAATTTCATTTAACCTCCTGAAATTAGCAAAACTCATTAGAAAAGTCTGGAGACACCTCTATGGTCAGTGCTTGAGGCAAAAGAAATCAATGAGATTGAATCAGAAATTCCACTGTAACGGGGTTCCCTGGGTCCTTGGCTTTATGATTAGCTATTATCACACTGATTTAAATTCTATTTCTTATAAATGGACCCTCATGTCCTTTCAAACACAAGTATATATTGACTGCTCATTCTTTGCCACTGTTTAAGTTTCTGGGAATATAGCAGTGAACAAAATGGGCAAATTCTCTTTCTGCACAGGGACTATCTGGTAGTAAAATCTACATTGCATTTTCATTAAACATAAGTACTTTCAATTATCAGAAAAAGCAGAAAAATTGACATCTTATAAATTGAATTTGTCTCAATCAATTGCAAGAATTGACTTAAAACATAGCACTCCAGAAAGCACAAAAGAGGGAGGGATCGCAGTCCATTCCCCGCCCTGGTATGGAGGAGCTCAGGAAGACAGGCAACCAGGAGGGGTGGGTGGGGGTGTCAGGAAAATTTGTCACTTGTATGTGGGGATGGAAGGAAAATCCACAGTCAGATTCAAATGAGCATGCTCAGGTGGAGCTAGAAAAATGGGTCCAATAAGAGTCCCCAAACAAAGGGAACATTAGGTGACTCAGGGAGCTAGGGGTGGAGCCAAAGATATGTTCCAGAACAGTCATTCAGAGTGAGGCCAGGGTCATTTGCAGGGATTTGGACTCATCTAGACTCAGTCTTGGATTTGGTGCTATGTCTGGTTTTCACCCCTCCTAGGATAGGTATGGAGATATGCCCCGATTCTTTCTTTAAGGGACCAGAGTGGAATGACCTTCTTGGTGAGTTTTGTTAAATACAGGAAGTCTTAGGGAAAACTGGAAGATGAAAAGAGAAATCTGAGTTTGGAATAGAGGAGAAATAAATTCGAGACCCATTTCCATCAACTCTTTTACTATAGATACTTGATTTATTAACAGTTTATATATGAGATTTCATCATTTTGTATTCCTAGGAAGATTCAGGATATTGATAATCATAAAATGTCCCTCCCCACTTCCACTCCTGCCTTTAGCCTTTAGCTTTTTTAATCTTGTTTTCCTTTAACTATCATCAAATATGTTTGCATTCTTTTGATAATCCCCTACAGATAAGGTTGCCTCTGGGAATAATCTACATGCAGCTCATAGTTGACTATTTTTTGATAATGCTTTGGGCACTGGGTAAAGCCTTATGAAACACTAGTAAAGATAATCTAAAAAAGGACAAGTAAGAAAATCAATATTCTCAAAGGAGAAGTAGCAGGACAAAGAGTGTTCAGAGGAGCTTCGTGTATCAAATGCATGCTTATTTTTAATCTTCTTGGATACAAAGTAGAAGGCATTTGTTTAAAAGTCTTCAAGCCAGGTTTTCACATTTTAATTTCCCAGTGTGCCTTGCTAGCTGGTTTCCTTTAATGAGATGCAAGTTTCATTTTAGTTGGTTTGCTTGAGAACTCCATAATCTCTTCTATTTTTTCCTCTTCTCTCTTAAGAAAGCTAAAGAGGTTTTAACAGACCATTAGGCAGCACTGACTCCAGGGATTCATAATTTCCTGAGAGCACAATGCAGTCTGTTCCTGGTGGTTTCATACCATCAGTGGAAACACACATTTCTTTCCTTGCCCCCAAAATGAATTGTGGTGGAGAAGTAGAAATTAAAATAGAAAAATCTGGGTTTCTCCTGTTAATGCTCTCCTTATTCCTTACTACTAAAGGCAGCTGTACCAGATTCTCATTTATACACAGCTACACTATGAAGCAAGAATTCCTGAAGAAATCTACTCTACATGTTAAGCTATGGAAGTAGGTGTATTCTTTTCTTAAATAAAGTCAGTAGGGATTGGGTCTTTTTGGATTTAAACTGGGTTTGTAAGAACTTTTGAACAGTATCATTGTAATGCCAAAGCCAAGTAGTCATTAATAAAAGGATATAAAAAAGTGGGAACACATTTATACCATTATTGGTAGGTTGGTGGGTTGAGGGTCACTTTCTCTCCCTTTGGCGGGAGGGGGAGAGCCCATATTATCCACTGTCACCTACTTCCCCTTCATACCTAGTCCAGTCGCAGCTGCAGACACCCAGCGTCCATGTGTCCTCAGGAGGCAAAAAGTCCTGGGATGTGTCTCCAGGAGAGACTCTCCTTGCGGGGGGTTACGCCAGCCCAACCTGGCCTCTGCCTCTCCTGAATGCTGGGGCTCCCTCAGGCGCCCACAGTGGTAGTGAGAGCACCTTGTCTGGTTGGGGTCACTTCAACTTCAGAATTTATCAAGAGCCTAGGGGCTAACCCTACTTCTTAGAGGGAGGGAGTTCTATAAAGCCGATACTCGGTAAAAAATGGCTGAGGAAATACTCCATCCTGGGGGCCAGTACAAGAACTGACCATGGGGATTCCCACACCCTCCTGAGCTTCACTGGGAAGTTAGCATTTCCTTTTTCTGGGTAAGTTCAGTCTTATAATCCCTGACTCCTCTCCCTTTGGAGGCAACCCATCCCTCACCTGTCACTTGCAACTCATGCTTTTTACTTCATCTTCTTAATTTAGATTTTTATTTAGAGTCCTCTCACTACCCTCCTAAGTCTATGGTGTCCATTTTTGAAGTTGAGAAGTGTTTCATATCTGAGTGAACTCCAAATCCTAGTGTTAACGGTGGGAATTTATATTTTTCCTTGTAGGGATTCTGTCCACATTTGGAAACGGGTATGTCCTTTATATGTCTTCTAGACGAAAGAAGAAGCTGAGACCTGCGGAAATAATGACTATCAATTTAGCAATCTGTGATCTGGGGATTTCAGGTAACACAACCGTTTCTTCTTTGGGGGTTTGAGCTCTGCCCCATTCTAAAGTCCTCACTGGCTCAGAGGTCACCCCTCCCCCATCTCCTTTTGCTCCTCCCTTCACAAATCATCTTTACTGAGTTTGTGGTAAGTCAACTGAGTGAGTGTCATCAGGCCCAAGACATCATCCATTTAACATTTCTGTGTGCCCAGCACGTTAGATGCTAAGACTACAATGTGGAATAATGCATGATACCTTGTAACGCTACATCTCAAAATGAACCTGCTAAATGATTTAGGAGACAGAAACTTACAGATCCCTGTGGTGAGCTCCTTCACACCTCTGCCATCCTTATGGGACACAGTTAAAATAAACATCAAGGGGCTAGGTCTTGAAGCTGAAATGATGGGTGAAGACAGTCTGAGAGGTGAGTGTAGGAAGACAGGAGAGCTGCCCCACTGGTATATTCAAATGTGGCTTTCAGACTGATTGCAAGTATAGGAAGCCTCTGGTTCAGTCGGTTTTGGAGTTGGACGCACAAAAAAGTCATGTGGGGAACTTAAAAAACAAAACAGAACAACAGAAAAGAAAAAAAAAACTTCATGGCTGGGTTTTATACCCAGAATTTTTTATTTGATTTGTTGAGAATTTTACCTGGGCATCAGGATATTTAAAATTAGTATTATCAGGTAAGTTAATGCGGGGCCAAAATTGGAAATCACTGGTTTATTTCTTGCTTCTTTGTCTTCTCTGATAACCCAGCCAAGGAGGAATTCGAAAACAATTTCTCTTTAACTGTAATTAATTTTTATAGCTATAAATGATTTTAGGTAAGTAGCCTCCCTTTGTTTTCAGTCCCAGGGTTGGCTAGATACACTCAAACCTGACTTTGGAGCCTAAATTCTGCTAAATTGGGGAAATTTGGGTATGAACAGCACACAACTCCTCTTTCTACTGGAAACTTTTTTTTAGCAGTTTCCCACCAAAAAGGCCCCTTTTAAAATGTTTTCTGATATTTGTTTCTCCCTTCATAAGAGGATTTTTTCTGTCACTGCCAATCTCCAAAAACAAGGCTCAATAATAAGCCTCTACCTATCGAGCCAGTACTTATCACTAGCAGATGTGATGCTCCTTAGAGTCTTCATTACTTGGGAAAGCTTTACTCAGTATGGACAGGCGTAAATATCATGAGCTCTTATCAGAAATGCTCATGCACATTAAGAGAAGCTTATTATGTCAGGCCTCCTCCGTGAAAATAGCTGAAATGAACCCTAGGCAATATGCGAGGCTGCAGAATGGTTGCTATTCTAGTAATGGCCACACGATGGCAGTGTCGCAACATGAATGATGGCTCTCCCGGTCCTCTCCCTGCTGAGCCCCGACAGCTCTCTCCCTGGTACTGAACGTCAAATGCTCGAATGAAACCTGCCATTTCATCCACATCCTTCACTGGCGAATAATACCAGGTTCATGTTTAGGCTGAATTAGACGAAGCTTGAATAAAAATGGCCTTAATTGGTCTGATACATTGAAATTGCTTTCCACCAAGCAAATCTGCTCTAGGGTTGCACAAATCACCTCATTCCTCTGCATGTGTCTTCAGAGTAATTCAACAAGAAAACATTTTCTTCCATGTGATAGCTTTTGCTGATGAACCTAGATCATTTTTCGACGTTGAGTATCTCTAATACATTTCCCATTCCCATAAATCTTAAACATTTCTGTTTTTCTTTTTTCTTGGTCAACTATATATATTCCATTATAAACACCTTGAAGTACATAGAAGAGACCAGGTGTTCATCTATATGACTAGTGTTTGTTGTTTATATCCTGGTGGCTCACAAGTGTATAAGTGTATTAGGATCACTGGAGAGCTAAAAAGAAAAAACAGTATATTGAAATATACTGATGCCTGAGCTTGCTCCCAATAAATTAAATCAGACTTTCTAGAGGTTAGGCTCCTGGAAATTGATATTCAAAGTAAGATAAAGCCAAGCCAAGCAAAGCAGAACAAAACAAAACAACTCCTCCAGTGATTTTAGTGTGCAGCCGGGCTCAGAACTATTAAGTGAAGAAGAGGGAGGCAACCTAGATGATATTCCAAAGGTTTACCAAAGGCTCCACTCCAGAAGGAAGCTTAAAATAGCCCCAGGCACAACAGATACTAATTTCACTGCATCCGAGTCACTTTCACTTGTCTTTTGCTGTCTTTAGCCCCCACCCAGCTGACACCTAGCTCAAGCTTTGCATTCGTGTCTCCTCTGCCTACAATATTTCCCCTCTAGACATTTGCCTGAGATCTCTACCAGTGATTTAGACATCCCCCTAAATGTCACACTCTCAGAGAGGTCTTTCCTGATCCCCTTATATAAAATAACAGTTTCTATCTCCTTTGGCTTCATTTTTTTCCCTCACAGCACTAATCACTATCATTCCATCATATCATATCTTATATTTAAAATTATGTATTTCTTTTATCTGCCCTCCTTACTATAAAATATGTTTGTTGATCTCGACCTCCACGTTGTCCTCTTTCACCTTGCTCTGTGGTTGTTACATAAGAGGCACTGAATAATTATTTGCTGGATAAGGAACAGTTTTAACACTTGGTTTCCTCACTGACAATGGGGCTAGACCTCTGGGATCAGGAAGTTCTAATATGGGGGTTCACAGTCCAGCAAGATGGAATGCGACACTAGCTATCCAGACAACCAGAGGAGGTGTTGGTTCTGACCTACAGAAGCACTCAAGAAATATGTTCTGACCTATAGAAGGCACTCGAGAAATATGTGTCCACTGACTACACTAACAGGAACTTGAGTGTACCTCTGCTATGGAAGAAGGGACACACCTTGGAGGGATGCGGCAGGACTGGCTCCTGTGAATATGTTTTCCTCAGGTGATAGGTTTCAGGAACCTTATGATACATAGATCACAAAGAGCAAGTAGAGATCATGGAGAGCTTCCTCAGCACATTCCCTTCTGGAAGGGTGAAGATTGAATATAATAGCTGAATATGAAGGGCACGGGGTGTGAATTAAAGTAGAAAAAATGCTTTCTAGAAAGCAAAACACTAATGGAAGCTGAGGAATAGTTTATTTTTAATTATTTTGAAATTTTTGCAATTTAATTTTCTTAAAAGTTAAAGTCAGTTAATTAACATATAATGAATTATTCGTTTTGGAGGTAGAGGTCAGTGATTCATCAATCTTATGTAAGACCCTGTGCTCATTATATCCCATGCCCTCCTTTCTGTTTTTTTTTTTTTCCTGAAGATTTTATTTATTTATTTGAGAGAGAGAAAGAGAGCCTATGCAGGCACAACCCAGGGGATGGGGGGCAGAGGAGAAGCAAGCTGCTTCTGAAGTGGGGCTCAATCACAGGACCCTGGATCATGACCTGAGGAGAAGGAAGATGCTTAACCGACTGAGCCACCCAGGCACCCCCTTCACATGCCCTCCTTTTTATTTTTTATTATTTATTTATTTATTTTAATATTTTATTTAAATTCAATTTGTCAACATATAGTATAACACCCAGTGCTCATCTCATCATGTGCCCTCCTTAGTGCCTGTCACTCAGTTACCCCATGCCCCCCACACCCCTCCCGGTTCCAAGAGCTCAGTTTGTTTCCTAGGATTAACAGTCTCTTATGGTTTGTCTCTGTCTCTGATTTTGTTTTTGGGTCTGGCTGTAAACAAATTGAACCTTAACTTGACTAAAATAGCTGTCTCTTGCCTGAGTAGAATATAACTCAACAGTGAGTTGAGGCAGGTGGCTAATTTTAACTGGAGGGAACTTCCCTTGACAAATTGCTTGGCGCTCTAGTTGTAGGCAAACCGTTCACGATCATCTCTTGCTTCTGTCACCGCTGGGTGTTTGGCTGGATTGGCTGCCGCTGGTATGGATGGGCTGGATTTTTCTTTGGCTGTGGAAGTCTTATCACCATGACGGCTGTCAGCCTGGATCGATATCTGAAAATCTGCTATTTATCTTATGGTAAGTACGAAGGTTTCTCATTCCCTGATAGTCAAAACTAGTGGATTGTCAGACTGTAAATACTGTACTGATAGGTGATGAACAAAGATTACTAATAACCTGGGACACCAAGAGTATCTCCATTTCTAGCCTATTTTGTTCTAACATAAGTTTAAAGCTTTAAACCCGTGCTGATGTAGATTTCTTTTAATACTACTTTTATAGGAATGTCTGATGTTTGGCTACAATGCTTTTGGCAAGTATCATTTCCTTGTATGACGTGTATAAGCTTCTACCATATTTTGTCATGCAAACAGAGAGATAAGACGCATTGAAAGGATGTTAGGTCTGAGATGTTCTAGCTGGTTCCCCATATGGTAAGTGTAATTAGAAGAAAGATGCTTCTGATCCTCCTTTCAGACTCAGGTTCCCTGTGATTTCAGAGATGAGGAATTCCAAAATGTCCAGCTCCAAGTTAGAGAGCCGTGCAGCTGTGCCGGCAAGAAAGGACACACACCGAAATATCACTCAACATTCTTTTTGTGGGATTGTAGGTAGAAAGATGAGTGACTATAAGAATTGGTGAGGGGAGAGCCAGCTATAAAAAGGTTTTCAGAGGCTCAAGATTTTTTAAAAAAATAATGTTAAAATAAATTTTTATTGTTTTTTCTTCTTGGGGTTCTGGGAACTTATTGAATCCAAAAGAGAAGCATTTGGGCTCTTAAGTTTAATACTGAGAACCAGGTGCAACTGGGGAATAGTATTGGCTCCTTCTGGAAAAAGCTTCTCTGTTTGTTAATCTGTCAATCAGAACAGTTGTGACCATGGAGATGGAGGATGGCCTGGAGCCTGAGATGGGAAAGATCAAGTTGACTTGACACTCTCAATGTGGTAGAATTTTCCTTTATATTTTAAAAGTTTATAGTCCCAGACTCTAAGGAAACCATGCAGGGGAGGGTAAGGTCATGGACCATCATCTTCACGAACTAGCACTGATTTTTTTTTAATCTGCATCTCTTTTTCTAAAAAGCATAACATTTCCAATAGAAATAACTTAAATCAGAGTTTCCAATAATACAAAAATATTCAGTTATGTATATTCTGGATGACTTCAGAGTCATATACTTTCTATAAAATTGTTTTTGGTCATAAAAGTAGATTTTAAATATACTTAATAGATTTTACAAATGAGAAGTCAGAATTTCAACTTCCTGGGGATATTTGAGGAATACTATACCTTGATGTCTCTGCTTTTAAAATATTTTCTTGAATTTAGGCTTGGTGTCCATTAAAGAGGTGAGACTGCCCACTCCCCAGAATCATTGCAGGGCATCAGTCCATATGGGAACTGTATATTTTTTTCCAGCTTCTTTTAAGATTGAACCTCAATAGAATGGTTTCACCATTTGATTTGACTCATGATTAAACCCTCTACACAGTGTCTTAAAATGTTGGAATTAGAAGACCGCTTGGGAACATGGAGACCTTTCTCCCATTAATGTGATAAACTGTTTTAAGGCATCCCTGACAGACAGCCACTTGGCCTCTTCTTGAATAATTCCAGTGACCAGTGACGGGGAGCTTACTACTGCATAAGGCAGCCCATTCTCTGATTGGTCTGCTCTCATTGTTACAATGTTATTCCTTATATTGAGACAAAACTGCCTCCCAGTAATCTCCACCCATTGGTCCTAGTTCTGACTTCTGGAGCAACACAGAACCAATCTACTAATCTACTCCCTCCTGTACTTGACAGCCTTTCACCATACTCGAATGTAAGTATACAACACCTCACCAAGTAACCCTAACCATAAATGCTTATACGTATGCGTATGCACATTCCCCTAAATATATGTGGTTATCTGTGCCAATGTTTAATCCATTATAATGGATAATCAGGAGCTGACATATATTGTGGTTACATAATTGTTACCTCCCTCTGGTTGGGCTTGAGAAATTTGAATTTTATAATACAAAATGCCATATATTTTTTAAAAAAGAGACAACAGAGTATAGATACAACCCATTATATTTCTTGTTAGTGCTGAGACAAACACAGGAGTAAAAATTCATGTTAATATAGTCTTTCATAGTATGCAAATCAGGCCTTGTATTATTTGAGTGGACCCTTAACAAAACCTGTAAGCAATGTATTCTTATTTCCTCCATCTTACTGCTAAGAACATGGGCATCTAGAAAGGGTACATGAAGAGGGTCAAATGCTAGAAATGAGAAGAATTAGGCCCTACTGACTTCCCCAACAGCATATGGCTCTAAGCGGAAGCAGGCCTTGTGTCTATGTTGAAGGGGTCATTTGGCTTTTTTTGTCTGTGTTCTGATATTTTTTTTCTGTGCTACTCCAAACCCAAGGTAGTGAGGATTCACTACTCTGACCCTTTCTCTTTGAGGTGATACACGGGGGGATGGAGATAATTTTCTTAGTGGGCCACAGCAGTATATCAGGCTGCCCCATTTTGGTGGTTATGTCAAACTTTGGAAGATGATCACTAGTGCTCTACAGCTTTTCTTAGATGACTACATTATTTCTTCTTCTTGGAATGCTCTTTTGGTTGATGGAAACTATTTCTGAAAAACCTGGAGCTCATTTTTTGTTTCTCTGAAAGTATTTTCACAGAATTACTTTTGCAGAACTTGGTAAAATCTACCTAGATTCTCTACCTCTCTTGCTATGGCCATGTGAGCATGACTGCTGTGTTAGTCATGTTTGAAGATTCAAAGTTTGGTCCTGTAATGCAGGGTCGGCCAATTTAACGTCACTGCACGCAGTCATGGTTGTGGCCCACCAACCCCCAACAACAAGTACTTAGGAGGATGCATGAGATGAGAGACATGAAAGCCTTTAGGGAGAAGGGTATCTAAAGGCACAAACAATGTGTTATTATTTGTCACCCTCCCCAAAGGAGTCTACCTTGGATGAACCATTAATAAATGCTTTTGGGGGCTTGGTCCTTCTATTCTACCAGTTGGCCCCGTATTTGATAGGATCTCAAGGTCATTCTGGATGCTTTCTTAAGATCCTTCCTTCATTGTCTTTGGCATCTTCTTATCTCTCTACTGTCCCCTTTCCTCAGCTTTTGTCACTTACCCGTCCTAAGGCTCCTGCGTGCCTATGGAAACCTTCCCTGTGAAAGCACTTCTGATTTTATTCTCTTGGAAAAAGGCCCATGCTCTGGAACTTTTCTCCCTTCATTCCACTCTCCCTCAGAATTCAGTTACCTGACCACTTCTCCCAGAATCCAATGGAATAACTCTTTGGATGTGGAATTTGACATATCGAGGGGAGGTATTTGGGTGTAGGGCAGATTACATCCCGGTAATGCTTTTCTTCTACCTCCAGGGGTTTGGCTGAAAAGAAAGCACGCCTACATCTGCCTGGCAGTCATCTGGGCCTATGCTTCTTTCTGGACCACCATGCCCTTGGTAGGTCTGGGGGACTACGCACCTGAGCCCTTCGGAACCTCATGCACGCTGGACTGGTGGCTGGCCCAGGCCTCCCTGGGTGGCCAGATTTTCATCCTGAACATCCTCTTCTTCTGCCTCTTGCTCCCAACGGCTGTGATTGTATTCTCCTATGTGAAGATCATTGCCAAGGTTAAGTCCTCCTCCAAAGAAGTAGCTCATTTCGACAGTCGGATACATAGCAGCCATGTGCTGGAAATGAAACTAACCAAGGTAACTACAGGAATAATTTACAGAGGGGTTTTCTGATCGATTAAAACTTCATAGGGCAAAAAGGTTAGGGAGTGTTGGGGACTGAGAGAACTTAGAACCTCTATTCTTTATGGACTTCTGAACTTTGCTATTATTTATCTAAACCTTTCTAGTATTTCTTTTTCCTGTTTCTGTCTCTCTCTCATTTACACACACACACACACACACACAGAGCATCACACATTTCTAATATCTACTAAATTTGGATCTACTGGGAGCATTTTCTCTCTATTGAATAAGACATTCTTGGTTCTCAAAAATTATTTAAGTCATAATAATAATAACTTAATAATATTATTAAGTCATAATAATAATAACTTCTATGCATCATAAAATGCCTCATAGTACTTACTATTTTGTATGGACTTTGGTGGGTGTGATTAGGGACATCCTGCCACCCCATATTATTTACAGCATAAGAGCTTACCACATCTACTATCCTATGGGAGCTTAACATAAGAGCAATTTCTGCAGAGCTTCAGAGTCAACAGTTCCTTGGATATTGTAATGATGAAAGGAACACATAATTTGGGAACAGATTAGGGTTCTCATTCCATCAGCAACACTTGCCAGGTTTGTGACCCAGAGCTAGATACTAAACTTTAAATCTATTTTCTCACTTGTGTGACAAGAATTGTAACATCTATGTCATTGGATTATGGTGGAGATTCAATGAGATAAATCATGTTGTTCTGTCATTTGGGGCCTAGAAGGTGTTAAAGAAACTGTAGTTCCTTCATTCTCTTGCAACTTTCAGGAATTCTGGGGAAGTATAAGGTAGGGGTCTTCCCACTTTCATCCTGTCTTACTCTTTTTTTAAAAAAAATATTTATTTATTCATGAGAGACACAGAGAGAGGGAGAGAGAGGCAGAGACACAGGCAGAGGAAGATGCAGGCTCCATGCAAGGAGCCCGATGTGGGACTCAATCCTGGGATTCCAGGATCACACCCTGAGCCGAAGGCAGACGCTTTAACTGCTGAGCCACCCAGGCATCCCCTGTCTTACTCTTATATTGAAAGAGATATTTTCCCAGCAGGTATCTCAATATAAATGACATGCAGCTAATACCATCAAACTGTATATTTAACATTAGCATGCCCTAATTTCTATTTTACTTTTAAAGATAAAAAAATTAAATGTAGATTGAAGTTCTAACCATTCCTTCTGGTATCCCAATCAGTCATATTATTGACATCCCAACTTCACGTGTCCTCACAGCCTACTTTGGAGACCACTTGTCTCAGGTCCTATAGTAACAATTTCCTCCAGACCTGAGATCACTTCTAGTAAGTCAGGTCCTTTATTTTAGTAATATTCCTCTCTTTGAATTGCAGATGTTTTGAGATGGTACAAGGATCTTTTGGGTGCACAACGTGAGCTAGAGATTTTTGTTGGTTCCAGTTGACCTTTACTTCTTCAACTCCATGTGCTGAGTAACAGCTCCAGAAAGTTTTCAATACTTTAAATCTATACTCATAATCCCATAATAGAGAAGTCCTACCTGGATAAAAACACAGGATCAGGAATCATTATCGGCTTTTTATCTTATAACTGGCTATAAAATAGAAAAAAAAACTATTTACATAAAATCCAAGGTCATGAACTAAGTTCTTCATTTCTAGGTCTCCTTTTAGGTCTTACCTATAACTTAAAAAAAAATTAACCCAAATAAATGAATCCAAGATAAATTTGGATTACGTATAATCCAAACCCTACTCAGAATCAAGTACTGTTCTAGGAACAGGGTGAATGCAACAATAATAAAAATTTTCAATACTTTATGGAAGTATGTTCAGGAAAATGATGTGATATCCATCACATTAGTAAGTGGATTTGAGTTTACCTTGTAGTCCTGCAGTTTGGCATACCAGAAAGCTGCTGAGATGTCATATGACTCTCTCTCTTCTTGCCACCTTCCAGTGGTGTTGGACTCAAGACATTTTGATTGTTTTGATTAGCGAGCCTGGATCCTTATTTCCATGAGGTCCTTCTCCAGTTTTTCTGAGTCTGTTGTTCATCATCTGCTCTCCTGTTAGTTAAATTGCCTAATTCCACCCACAGTTAGCTTTTATAAATACCCTAGCATCTGGTTCTTTGAGTATTCTGGATGGTGGGCAATTTGCTTAGTGAGGGATTCTGAAGCTCATTATACATATGAGGTGAAACTTGGCACACACCCTTTAATTTGGTTTGTGGTTATTAGTCTCCTTGACCTGGAATGGACTATATAGATCTAATAGCCAGACTCACCCAGACCAGATTAACCAAAGAGATGTTAAATGAAAAGTGTAGGGCAGCCCGGGTGGCTCTGCGGTTTAGCGCCTGCCTTCAGGCCAGGGCATGGTCCTGGAGTCCGGGGATCGAGTCCCACATCAGGCTTCCTGCATGGAGCCTGCTTCTCACTCAGCCTGTGTCTCTGCCTCTCTCTCTCTCTCATTGTGTCTCTCATGAATAAATAAATAAAATCTTTAAATGAAAAGTGTAGGCATCTATATGTATGATTTTATTTTATGCATATCTTCTTTTGACATATACTAAATGACACTATTACATATAATGTCTACATTATATAATATATTTCATATATTATACAATATGTCTGTACCTCATTTATATATATAAAACTTATATTAAAATAACCTGAATATAAAAAGCTTCTAATTATTAAAACTTATGCAAAAAACATAAATCAAAATTCAACCCACAATGATAAACATAACTTTCTATTTTGGCATCTCTGTGCTAAATTTAAAATGTTTTCAATTACCATTTAGTTTTTTTTTTTTTTTTTATGATAGTCACACACACAGAGAGAGAGAGAGGCAGAGACACAGGCAGAGGGAGAAGCAGGCTCCGAGTACCGGGAGCCCAACGTGGGACTGATCCCGGGTCCCCAGGATCGCGCTCTGGGCCAAAGGCAGGCGCCAAACCGCTGCACCACCCAGGGATCCCTACCATTTAGTTTTTATCTTAACTTTTTCTGAGTAAAAATAAGTAAAAAAACAACCTTACACTGCACCTTTTCATAGTCTTAGAAAGCTTTTCCTCCAACCACCTCCCAGGATTGGTGGTTTGCTTATTCATTTGGTGCTTTTGATCTTTTAGAACAGCCTGGTCTAAAAGCTTACTACTTAAAGGCCACCTCCTTGGATTCTGGAGTCAAAATAATTTACTTTTCTGGGTACTCTAATGATTTCCAGCTGGGTTATTATCTGGGATTGCATTTTGCCAGTCTGGTCTTATCCACCTGAAAGCTGACAACCCATCTACAAATATCTCTCTGCTTTGTAATTTCCCTTGAATTAATTTTTTTAAGAACGATGGTCTTGCTAGATTTTTGTAGCAGGCTGAAATTTAACAGACTGCCAACAGAGGTCTGTAAAAAAAGCTCAAGAAATAAAAACAAACACTCTCTTTATATTTCTAGGACTCCGTACCATCTCATTTTCATGTCTGCATTTGACTTTGTAAAACAAACAATATTAAACAATGAAGATAAATTCAGTTGAATTGGGGATTTTCCTCCTCCTCCCAGGTCCATGTATAAATTCTAGAGAGGCTTTTATAATTCTGTGGTGTTAATGGGTGGGGGCTCCTGGTCTAGTTGTTTTAATTTATTGACCATGGTATTGCTGAGATATTTAAGTTTCTTTCCGGTCTCAGTCATCAGTTGTCATGAGTCACTTCGCATTCTTTTTGTTCCAACTGGAAGTCCTCTTTAGGTTCATCAGCAATTCCAGCTATTTCTCTGTCCTTCCTTGTTTTTTGACTGCATGTGTATGTTGGGAGTTGGCTGGGACCCTGGGAAGCAAGGCACAAGTGTTTGGCTCTGAGATCCCCAAATGCATTGACGGTCTTTGCTCCCCTAGCACCATCCCTGGCCCTTTGTGCTAAGCTCAGTGGAGTAGCATCCAGACAGTTTCTCAAGGTCAATTACCAGCTCCTCCAAGGTCCTCCCTCACCTTCAAGCTGTATTCTGTAGTTCCTTTACCCACTTTGGGGTGGGAAACCTGTAATCATGTGCATCCCTCAAAAACTGTTCCCATTTAGTAAGATTAATGGCTCTGGTCCTACAAGTTTCTGGCTGTGGATACTCTGTCCTTTTTTTTTTTTTTCATACTCAAACCCCCTTTCTCTCTATTATTTTTTTTTTCTGTAAGTTTCAAATTTCTATTTTAAAATTCACAAGCTGAGAAATGAGTGTTTTACTTCTTTGGGTATTTCTGCTTGAAAAAAATTCTTCACACAATGCAGTGAACACTCTTGCTTTTGCTTTAATGAGGGGGGCGGTGGAGTAACAGGCAGAAAATACCAGAAGCATAGACTAATTTTTCCAAATATTGTTATGCTGTGTGGATTAGTAATTAATATTTATTTATTTAGCACAAATAGATTATCTAGAAGTTCTGGGTCTATAAGTAGTATCTTGATCCTTTGGCATCTGGATTTCTCTTATTTTCCCTTATTTCCACCAGAAAGCCTTCCTGATCCTCCCTGGCTAGTTTAAGTCCCTCTGCAATTGGTCTTCAGAGCACTTCATACATTCACTTTATTGAGCCACACGCTTGTCCTTCTTTGCAAATAGTAGGTAGGTGAACAGTAGTGTAACATCCTGTTTGCTACTGAGCCTCACTGGCACCTACTAGATGCTTAATCAAGATTGCTATAATGAATACATAATTGAATAAATTAAGTTAATCTAATTACCTTGATGAGTGTTAATTGGTCCCTTGACCCCTGACTTGAGTTCCTCTGTCCCTTTTATTACTGACAGGCATTTTGTTTCGCTTTGTTCTTTTACACTGATTGTGGAGTCTTTTTAAAAATCATAAATGTAAATCTCTGCTTTCCTCAAATGATTCCTCTCTTTGATTGCTCATCCAGTCTTATTTATCACTGAGGGTTCATATTCAGAGAACCTTTTAGGAGAACTCTAAGGGCAGTTTGTGGGAAAGCTGAACTGCGTTGCTTTTTATTTTTTATTTTTTATTTATTTATTTATTTTATTTTTTTATTTTTTCCTTTTTTTTTGCTTTTTTTTTTGCTTTTTATTTTTTAAACCAATTAAGTTATTTTCTCTGATTCTTCGTAAGTGTTCTTATCTTAAATGCCACTTCCCAGAAAAGTATTCCCCAAATTCAATTCAGATCTTCCTATTACAATGCGTCAATGCTGTCTTTACATTTTTTTTTAGAATTGGGCATAATTTATAATTAATTTATAATCACATACTTATTTTTGTGATCATTTGCTCAATGTCTGGCTTTAGCATTAGTCAGTAAGGCCTGTGGAGTAACAACCATATCACTTTGTTCATTTTGTGTCCCTAGGGTATAGCACGATGTCTTGAACATTTTAAATCAAACATTATAACATGATATGACATAAATCATATAATATATAATTAATTATGTTATATCAATATAAATGAAATATAAAGATATATATAAGTAAATGCATATAAAAATATGTATTTGTTGAAGGAAAGAATTTCAAATTAGGGGTGAATCTGTTTTGCCACTAGCCCATGGAGAGTCTCATATAGCTGACATTTGTTATTTTAATTGCTAGTGGATAAATTCCTTTCTGTGCTGAGGAATTTCCAACATTTTGAATCTTGGGGAATGGAATGGCAGGGAGCAACACATCTGAGCAAAGGCTGACTCCTAAATTAAAAGATACAAAAGGACCAGTCACTGATTTTCCAAGATTCCTTTGCAGTTGGAGTACAACTATGACCCTAGGCTCCAGCCAGTCGTGTATCTCAGGAGCTAGTGACTCCAGTGGAGGGGCAGGGAGATGTCTCCTGAGGGTATGGCAGCAGCAGCAGGGGTCTCTGTATCAGAGCTGGTTTGGGCCACCATTTTGGGTATCATTTCTGTCTGCTTGGTCTCAGTTTTGAGTGTAGTGCTCTCAATGATGCTCTAACTAACCCATTCCTTTCCTGTCTCACTCAGCCAAAGTCAATTTCTGTTGTTTGGAACTCAGAATCCTGACTGATTCACCTTGGACAAACCACTTTACCTCACTGGGCCTCGTTTTTCTCATCTGTGAAAGGAGGTGGGGAAGGGGAACTAAATGCTGCCCAAGTTATCTTCTAAAACTCTTAGGTTGTATAAAAATGGCTAGATTGGTTGAATTGTTTAAGGGTAGACAGCAACAACTCTTACTGCTAAAACCACCTGGCCTCTCCACCTATGTTACCCTGCTGAGTAGCAATTTCTTCACCTTAAGGGTTTGGTTCATCTGCAATGAACAGTAAAATCTCTCTCATTTGGTTGAGCCAGATAGAGATTTGTATCTCTTATTGTTTAAGCCAGCCGCTGCCTCATTGGGGAATGTTGTGTTCAGTTTTAGACCCAAACCCTGCAACACAGATGTACAGAGTGACATGACCTAATTCACATCCTCTCCTTTCAATCACAGCTTTTGCTAGAAGAGTGGTATTTTAAGATTTGAGAAAATTGCAGTGGGGAAGTACAGACCCCTCCTTCTATGTCTTTTTTTTTTTTAAAGTACAAGTTAATATTTTCTACTTGGATCACAACCAGGGCTCACATGATGGTAGACACAGCAAAGCTCTCAGAATTCTTTTCTTTCTAAGTGCATGAAGAAGGACCTAGGACAGTTGTCTTCTTTGTCATTCTATCAATAAAATGGAAGGAAGGAAGATACTCAAATTACACACGCTTAGGGTCAACAAATTATTTCTTCAAAGGTGGTGTGAAAGCTAAATATCACCCCTATTTTTATACATGTCAGGAACTGAGGGCCAAAGAAGGTGGATCATGGTTGCTAAGCAACACCCCCCCCAGTTGGTAGTGTCTCTCAATGAGAGGCTGCCTGCATGTGGGGGTAGTGGCCTCATAACTAGCATTTATTCTTGCATTATCATCTTTTCATATCAATTTTTTGATCAGTTGGGAGCAAATCCATATGCTTGCCAGCTAGACTCAAGATAGGAAAACCAAATCTTATTATCCTCGTCTTCTGGTCAATTCTATGCTCTCCCACCATTTTCTCAATGCATACATGTAGTGATCTTGCTCCTTGTGATCTTGTCTCATCCTAGCCACTGCAATATCCTTGTTATCACTAGTTTGGCTGGTTCTAGGATGTGATCAATCTTATTATTGGTGGGGAATTTATTCCATCTTATTGCCTCTCTTTTTAAACTTCACTTCCACATCAATTCCATGTCCTCCTTTCAACCATTTTATTATTCAAGGTAGTACACAACTTCAAACATTGGCTGAGGCTCTACTGATATCCAGGCAAAGGAGCCTGATGGAAGGAACCAAAATGGTTGTTTCACTCATACTGGTCAGTGGAGTTGAACCACAATTGGAATCCAAACCTGAGTACATTTATCCATGATGTTTGTGGATTCCACACTGCTTCAGCACAGAGACAGGGCTGGACTTTGCTTCTTGGAAACCATATCTGCTGGAATGGTTTAGATGAATTAGGTCCAAAGACAGAGCCTTATATAATATTTACTTCTAAGCCCATTGTTCTATTAGTGCTATGTACAATATTGCCTATGTGACACTTAAGTTAATGCCTATTTGAATTGTAGCTGGAACATATAGATATTCCTTAGTCCTCTGCAGCAAGATCTATTTAAAGTGAACTGGGTTGCAGATGTGTGATTCTTTTGTAGAAGCAAAACACATATTCTGTGAATTTCCTCCCACAAAAAATTGCCTAATTTAAGAATTGAAATTTTACTGCTTTTCCAGTAAACCAAAAGGCAGTGATAAAAGTGAAGTGACTAAAAAATAAACAACTTAGAAAAAGTTGACAGGTACAGTGTCTGTGTTAGAACTGGTTTAAGGATATCTGGAATAGAAATTCTGGAAAATGAAAATGAGGACACACTCAGAAATGAGGAAAGAGCAGACTGATGAAAGATTAAACATGTTCCACATTGAGTAGAAAGCACTGGGAAAATGAGTGTAACATGCAAGTTTTGTAAGTTTTTATAGAGTATATCTTAAGATGCCTTTAATATTTAATGTTTTAATATTTTGTGGAGTATTTTTTAATAGAAAAAGATTGTAAAAAATAAATGGGCCTCATGTTAACTTTGTATTCACTTCAAAAACATAAGTAACATTCTGCAGCGCTTTTAGATCTAGGCTTTTATCCCTCTTTCTGCTTTTTAAACTTGATTTCTAGTCATTCAATTTAAGGCACTTAAATCCAATGTCCTTTTAAAAAGGATAATGTAATGCACATGTTTGAAGTCCTTCCTCTTCCCATTGCACACCCTCATAAAAGCAGAAAATATGTAAAATGTAGAAAATATTTTGGACTAAGTGCTAATCTATTTTTTTGTCAATGACTTTGACAGCAACACAAAACAACTTTTGAGACACCGTGAAATCATCAGATGAGTCACCAAAGAGAAAGGGTGGAGCTATGTTAAGTTCCCAGACATCTGCTAAAGCAAGTTTTATTTATACAGTTATTGTTTATTTGGGAATTTAGAAAAAAGACCCTCACTTTGAGCCTTGAGGTATCCGTTCCATTTACAAATGAAAGTCACACAGACCAAACTAAACACAATTTCTCCTGGGTAACCCTCTGCAGAGAGGTGGAAAAGCAAGCAAGCAGGAGATCACACGTATGATCTAGGCCTGCTTGATAACTGTTAAGCATAGACAAGAATTTTGGTTCAGGACCCTAAAGCAAGGCTGCAGGACCCTGGCGCAGGGCTTCAGGACTTGAAGGAGGTCTGAGCTCACTTCATTCATATCTTTGAGATTTAGAATACTCGTAAAATGGAGTGAAATGGTTATAACTGAGTTGTGTCTCAGCTACAGTTAATTTTTAGAGCTGAGCCTTGAACTTCTTGGGTAGAATTTTATGACCTGAGACGTATGGTGGATTTTCCAGGCTTCTTTCTTGACACAGCCCACAGATGTGGGATTCTCAGGACAAACATCCTACTTACAGGCTGTTCCACAGGTCAAATAGGGCTATGGATCATTCCCTGCATGCCACATCTCTGTTCTCATGGAAGCATATTGAAATGCATATGGGCATACAAATGACTTTGTTACAAAAGAACTTAGCCAGTTGAATTACTAAAACAAAAAACAAGCATAAATGTTATTGCTTTAATTGTTATTAATAAAACATTTTGTGTCTTATTCCTTTTCATAGATCCTCTACACTAGCTTGTCATGACTCTCATGTTAGGAACACTATTTTTTTCCTTCTTAAATGAGACTGGGGAAAGAGGTAGTGGTGTCTGCCCCAGACAGCTCCATGTTTTTGTCTTCTCTGGGTTTTGGGGCACTTGGATAAAAGGATGCTCCACTCTTCCTACAAATCCCTTATAAAATCACTAAGATGAGTCTGATTATGCTCTTTCTAGTCATCTGCCCATTCCTATTCTTGCTATTGTGGCTAGGGGCATGAAGTCCTCTGGTCAGGCTTAGGTCATATGATGCTAGCTCCATACCATTGCCTACAGGTAGAAGGGATACTGGTGATGCTACAGTAGAAGGTTTAAGAAGAAGAGGAAAATAAATGCAAACAAAACCAGATGTCCACTACAAAGAGCACTCATTTGAATATCATCTCATTATTTATCTTACAAAAAATACTCTAGTAGATAATAGTATAAAAATACTTCAAAGTTAGTGCACGCTCTCTTAACTAGGACCTGAAATAGCTCATGTTTAAGATAAACACTGAAGCTCAAACTTCACTCAAAGTAAGAGCCCTTTCATTTCTTGTTTAGACTGTTGCTTAAACAAACCTGTTAAAAGTGGAAATTCTATGTGGCCAAGGATTGTGTCTGCTTTGTTCTTTACTTTATCCTTGACACAAAAACATGTAAGAGATGCCAATGATGCTTGTTGATCGAATGAATAAACAATGGTTTTTCTACCTGCAATTTCTTCCTGCACTATTTCACTAGTTAGGTTAATCTTCCTAAACACAGCTCTCATTAAGTCTCCAACCCAAAAACCTACTAGTGCCTCAAAGCATATGGAATTAAGTGCAAGTACAGTCATATGTAATAAAAAACCCTGAATATACAGATATTATCTTTCTTTCCAGCCTCATCTCCTATGCCAAAGTGAATTGCTTGCTAGTTTTAATTCCTTTTTTTCCCTCAAAAATATGGAATGCTTCTCGAATTTGCATGTCATCCTTGCACATGGACCATGCTAATCTTCTCCGTATTGTTCCAATTTTAGTATATGTGCTGCTGAAGCAAGCACTTGCTAGTTTCTTTATAAACCTCACATACACCTGTGTCTTTGCTCATGCTGATCTCACTTCCATTCCTTTATTTCAACTTGCCATCATGCAGGATATACGCCACGTCCCTCATGAAACCATTCTGAATTTGCCCTGTACCATGTAATTTGATCCTCTTCTGCTGGTACTTAAATACTCTTCTTCCTTGTACAGCAGTTGTTTGTATTCCAGAAGGATGCAATTGGGCACGAAGGTGTACTGTTGTCCCCAACAGCACTTGGCATTGTGTCTGGCACCAAACACTTGCTAAAAAGGGATTATTGAATTCAAGTGAGATAATCTGTAGGGTCAGGTATGTAGTTACAGGGCACTAATTAGGGCTACATTAGTAGAGGGACTGGGTTTCAGATGGTGAGAAACTAGTGAGGGTGTTTAAAACCCTCTCTCTCTTCTTTGATCCGAAATTAAGAGGTTCCTAAAGTAATTATAATTTTGTGAGAGAAAAAATGCTTTCTGGAAAAGTCTTGCTTTATGCCACTGTGTCACTTAAGTTAAAACTCGGTGATTCTATTTTACTTTATATCTAGTGAGTTTTCACTATCCAAGCCTCATACTTGAGAAAATGAGCCAAAAGAAGTAACACTTAATAGAAATCTCTGAAGAAGGTTCATATTAAAATTTCCAACAAGGGCAAAGTTTCTGTTTCCTGAGGCAAATACGAGTGATTTAAAATTTCTTCAAGGTGAACATGTTTTCCATCTAGCTCCAAATATGATGGAACATATTTTCTATTAACGTGGGTTGAGAAGTCTGGAAATTTCAGGGGCATGGATGTCTTCTTAGCATGACTTCCTACCCAATGTAAAATCTGCCAACTTCTTTAGGGTTAAACTTTGGGTCTTTTGGTACATTCAGATTCTGGAGTAAAGAACAAATAGGATATGGTCAATGGGATAAAGCATTATAATAACTTTCTCTGGCTGAACATCTCGAAGTCCATAGGAAATATATCCACAGGCCAGGTAAATGGAAAAATAATAGACTTTCTTAGATGTAAATCAGCTGCTGGTCTTCCCCACTCCCATCATTTCCATCAGTTGTCTTGACTCTGTTCTATTGCTTTCCCTTACCAGGTAGCAATGCTGATTTGTGCTGGCTTCCTGATTGCCTGGATTCCTTATGCAGTGGTCTCTGTGTGGTCAGCTTTTGGAAGGCCAGACTCCATCCCCATTCAACTCTCTGTGGTGCCAACCCTACTTGCAAAATCAGCAGCAATGTACAACCCCATCATTTACCAGGTCATTGATTACAAATTTGCCTGTTGCCAAACTGGTCGTTTGAAAGCAACCAAGAAGAAATCTTTGGAAGACTTCAGGTAAAATTTCAGAAGCCAGAAATGAATGATATCATTTCAAAACCCTGTGGGGTTCAAGCCACTCTGAAATATTGTCTCCTTGGGATTAGAGCTCATCACTTAGGAGGAGTCTAAAGAAGACTGTATTTTCTATTCATCAAAATTCCTGAAGTCATCAGATATGTTGGGTTGGATGTCATGGTAGATAATGAGAAAAGTAATTCAATTTTTGATTGTAGAGCAACTAAGATAGGAAGCTATGTCCATTCAAGCAACCACTATTGCTCACTCTTCCTTATCTGGGACCAAATCCATTTTACTCTAAGAATATGATTCCACATGGCATTGATTCAAAATGAAGTTCTCACAACAGAAAGGATTCTCCTGTTTGGGATGTTTCTATCTCTAGCTACAAGTATAGGATTTGGGCAGGCAAAAGAAGGAGAGAAGGGAGGTGACATTGTACTCTCTGTCAGGTTCTTTATGTTATTTTCACAAGAGGCCCTATTGTACCTTCTCTCTGTCAGATAAGGAAATGGAGGTACAAGTAGGTTAATGTTTAAGTGAGCTGTCTGTGCTTAACGCAGCCGGGAAGTAGCAGAGCAGAGATTTAAATTCAGATCTTTTGGGTTTGGAAACACTCTAAACTACTTCTGCTATAAAATAAGCAAGGGAGTTTGGGGATCCAGCATCATTTTTACTCAAGGCTCAGGGTGAGTAAAGAGTCGAGGATGATGTGTGGGCTTTGTGTTCATTCAGGACCAGTCCTAGCAGTGGAATGTGGATCAGGCACCTGAATGCATGGTCTGAGGTGAGGGGTGTCGAGAAGGTCGAGGTTCTCTGATTTCTATTAATTCTTACTCACTGGATGTCTAGTTATTTTTCAGTACTATTTTTATTGATTAAGTAGGAGACAGAAGAGAGAAAAAGGTAGAACTAGCTAGGAGAGATTGTGGGTGTTTATCTTGTTCTTTAACTATACTTGAGCAAGTGACAAATCTTTCCTTACCATTTAGGGTACAGTATCAAATGAAAAAAAAAGGCACAAAGAAAAAGTAGTATTGTCATTGTTGTGGTACAGGGGAAGAAATACACAATTTGGAGGTAGAAGACCAGTATTTGGTTGATTTACCTGTATCTTTTGGCAAAAGAACTACTTAGAGCCTAGAATTGCAATGAGCTGATTGCAACACTCATCTTTTGAAACTGTAAGAATTACACCAAATGCGTGTTTGGAAAGGGCTAGATAACAAGTGTTAGCAGGTTTTTTTTTTCTTTCACATTGTTGATGGCTAATGCCTTTTCTATTGAATTGAATAAATTTGAATGCTCAAATGCATCTATTTTAGCAGTAATAACACTTTGCCCTTATCAACTATTAATACTTTGTTATGAATCCAGGTTAGAGAGAGTATTTTTAATAGAGCAATTGCAGGAGAAAATAATGGGCATTTCTTCCTCTGAAAGAGATGATGGGAATTTGACAGGAATGGCTGAAGGCAAATCTCACCTACCTTGTAATCATGCCTTGGACTGATCCTGTGTTCTGTACATTAGCTCTCAAGTGTGAACAGCACATAAATATTCAACACTCAATAATGAAAAGGGAGAAATTTATGAGGAAGGCAGTGACTTGAGGCCGCAGACCTTTGGGACAGCCAGGCAGGCAAGAATTGGTTCAGCTCGCCTGCTCCCATTAGCCATTTCTACGAAATACAGTTGCTTTGCTGGAGGAAGACAAGTGCTATTTCCTTATTCTAGAGTCTTGCAGATTGCGGTGGAGAAAGCAGGTGGTAGCACTAAAGCAGGGAGAAGCCTTTGGGTTTTAAAGTTTGGAACATTTCAGAAAAGGAATGCTGAAGAGGTGTGATGAGTTCCTGATTTTTGGAAGACTCTTGTTTCAGAGGAGAATTTTCTAAAGAAGCAAAAGAAAAAAAAGTGGATAATATTGAGGCTTATAGAATGAGGTGAAGCGGTTTGAAGGCAGTCTAGAGTGGTTAATGCATCACCAGAGCAAGTCAGTCAAATTAAACTAGATTAATGGATATTCTTGTTTTTTCCTCTTCTGAGCTCTGAAATGAATTTGCTTATCATGGGAGACCCTCTTGGGAAATATTTTGAATTCAAATAAAAAAGCTAATGTGTTGAATGTGAGACTGTGGAAATAAATTTTGAGTAATTTTTATAGTTTCATTAAAAGTTAACTAATTTTTCCCCCTAAATTGAGTCCTCTGAGATTTTGGTAAAAGCTGATGAACTACAGCAAAAAATATGGCCAAGAGCCCGTCTTGAAATGCTCTTATTCATCACATCTGGGTATCCAGATGTAGTCTTCTGTATTTCATAAACAGTGCTTCTCCACCCTGGATGTATATTAGAGATACTGAGGGAACTTTGAAAAACTGCTGCTTAGACCCTCCCTTGCAGAGATTTGGCTTCAAGTGATCTGGATTGGGCCCAAGCTTCATTAGTTTTTTTGATTGGTTAACTCTTCCAGATGGTTCTTGTACCCAGCCATTACTAAAAGCTGGTGAACCAGAGCCCAGGAAAGAAAAATATTGGCAGTGAAGCTCATGTAGTCAGAGGCCTCTCTTGCCACCTACAGAGAGACCAGTGAGTGACAGGGGAACCAGACTTCAGGTACTAGGCCAACCTTACATGCAATATAAATGTTCAAATGACACTGGGGGTACAGAGTGAAGGACTGAGGCATTTTACATTCCTCATATTTGAGTAAAAATGAACAGATAACAAAGCCCTCAATTCTGGCATTGCCCTTGTAATAAACTTCCCCTGACTATTTTAGTTTGAATGTTTTCTTCCAAAGAACACTCTTTGTAGGTAAGTCACAGGGTGCAACTGTCTGGTTGGTCCAAAGGTAGGCAATGACTTTTGTTCAGAGGATGGGAAACTCACTGGGGCACAGATGTGTCATGAACAAGTGGCTTGTTTATGGAAAGCTCTATTCAAGGGACTTCTTGACTTTGACTATTTTTAAGCAAATTATTATTTTCCTTCTCTCCTAATTCAAATCTTGCACATATAATCTTCATGGTAGACATGCCTACTATGGTATAAATACACAGTATGTGTTTGTGTGTTTATATATATATGTTAAATCTCATTTTCTTTCTTCTGTGTCTAGGCTGCACACTGTTACCACAGTCAGGAAGTCTTCTGCTGTGCTGGAAATACATCAAGAGGTATGAAGATGGACACAGCCTCACTCATGGACACAATTATTCACTTGTTTGCCTCTTCACTGCTGTTGATGCTTGATTGTGACTACACTTTTCTCTTTATATTATATTTTTATATTTTGTACACTTTCCCTCTTTTTCCTTCAGCCAGGATTTGCTGGGAAATTCCAAAGGCCAAATGGAAATTAGATTATAGGATACTATTTAACGAATATTAACTAGGATGAGCCTCCCTGGAATTTTCTTTTTATTATATTTTAAAACCTAATTGTCATGCCCAAAGTATTCTGAGATACTAAGAAAAATGTTTAATTGTTTTATTTATTAGAATGTTATTTAACTTCATTACATCATCATTATTATTTCTTAATGGAGGGCCAGGATGGCAGTTTTGGGGTCCATTTAGATGGGTGATTGTTGGGACTGTGGTTCTTTGACTGGTGGATGCTTCTGATTCTTGCAGCCATTCTACACTCATGCTAACAGTGGGTCACACTCTAATGGTAGTGATTCCCACAAAGCAGTCCTCTAGGGAAATCAATTTTGCCTTAAACCCCTAAATGGAAAACTCCCTTGTATCTCAGCATTTGAGAACAAACACAATTCCCACTGATGATAATTTTACCCACATGGATTTTCCTCATTAAGCTGCGCATACAAACATTGTGGATGTAACAGGGCATTACTAGCTATAATTACTCAAGAAACAAATGTAGTGAAAATAGCTATACATAAGTATTTTTAAAATTTGTTTGTTCTTTGTTAACTTTGTTATTTCCCTTGTTCATTGGTTGTTTTCAACAAATACCTTGTGAGATGTACAGATGAAGAAATGCACATAAGAATGGGATAGAATGATTTCAAAAGGCAGATGCTTGCTCCTTAAAAACTACTGAAAGGTGGGGGCACACATGTAAATACCAGGTCCAAATTGGCCTTCAAGACATGGCTATCTGATTTTCCTTCCTAATCCAAGGAGTAGGGTCATCTTTCTTGCAGTTATTTTCATTCCAGTTCTAGGTAGGTGTCCCCATGCTCCTTGACCCATTTACCTCCTCCTTTTCCTATGACCCTAAGTCTTGCTCAACAATTCTTATCCCACCTTGCTGATAACAGCTGGTGAGAGAAGAGGAAGAGGGAAGGGAGAGGCCCCTCCAATGCCTTTGATAATCTCTCCACATCTTCCATCTGAGGATTTATAGAGATCAGACCATATTCCAAGGTTTAGCCCCCAGTATGTGGTACCTTGTTTTTGCTTTTTGTTAATTAGTTTTCTTCAGAGTTGGAGTGAAGATGGAGTTGTTGTACATCAGTGGTTTATGATAAAGGCTCAGTAGATGTGTGTATAAAACACTCTCTGATTAAAGCCAAAGAAGTGACCACTCTGCCTGGGACTTGGGACTGCTTACCCAAGTGGGAACAAAAGAGGCAAGATTATCATTAGACTGGAGGAGCAAGGGAATTGTAGGCAGATGAGTAAAATACGGAGAGGTGGAAGAGCATGGTATCTCAGGTGGAGGGGGGTGCAGGTTCAGAGCATAGTCAGACTGCCTTGTGTCTCCAGCTCCTTACCCTTCAGCAAACCTGTAAAATGAGGATAGTAACAACAGCTTGCTCACAGGGTCCTTGTAAGGCTAAGATGAGAAACTATGCACATAAATCACTTAGCACAATAACTATAATGAAGGAAGCAGCCCTTACATATTAGCAATTGCTATAATTATTATGAACATGTGGGGTTGTGGTTAGAAGTGGGGCATGAAATTGTGGTCAGGCCTTGTTCTTGATGATGTTATGTGAATCTTAACCTTGAAGGGGATCAGAGCCCTGTGGGATTTTAGGCAGGGGAAAGAAGTGATGTGGTTTATAACTTTTAGAAAGACCAGTCTAATGGCAGCGTGGAGGGTAGATTGTTCTTCATGGGGATGGGGTTCAAGAGTAGACTTTGGGAGACCAGGTGGGCAGCTTTATAAAGAAATGGCAGCTTACGAGGGCCTGAATTAAGGACTGGTAACAGACATGGAGATGAGAATATAGGTTTAAGTTATTTTAAGTGGGAGATCTTGGCAGTTGATTGCATGGGAGGTGGAGGAACCAAGGGATGCGGAACCAAGCTGAGGAAACAGTGAGGTTAGTGGTGTCTACAAAGGGGCAACGTGCAGGAGGGGGGAAGGTTGGAGGCAGACAACGAATCGTATTTGAGAGGTTTGTCCACAACACAGATGAAGATATTTAAAATAACAGGTGAAAAAAATCTAAAATCGGACCTGACATATAGGGATTAGAATTTGCAAGTTAAGCAGGTAGGAAAAGAATGAACATTAAGGTAGAGATGCTGGTTTCAAAAGACCTCAAGAAAATGACGTGAAGAATTTTCCATTTTGTTTTGAAGGAATGATTATGGAAGCGAATGGTGAAGGGCAGTGGAAAAGAACATTCAGATTAGTGTCTAAAAGGTGGAATTCATTCACATTGACACTGTATAGAAGCCTCTGAAGGTAGACTGCATCCTGTCATTTGTTAACTGTTTGACTAGGGTGTGGTCTTTTAATCAGCTGGGAAAAAATGTATAAGAAAAGATCAGCATACTTATGGGGTCTGGAGGAAGAGGGTAAACACTAGAATCTTTGGGGGAAGATCTGAAAATTCACTTCTGCTTCCATTTGAAAAATATGATTTAAAAAGTGATTCTGTATGCTCTGGGTTCCACGTTTTTTCTGGGAGCTGGGAGGAACCAGGATTGTTACCAGTATTGATAGGGAAGGAGAAAGCTGGTCCTTAGGGTAGAATGGAGAAGAAAAAAAATGAGCCCATGAGGGTTGGCTTGCATATACCAGGCTGTTGGTGGATAACTGCCCCTTCCCCTGGGGCTTCCAATGATTTGAGAAAGTTCTATGTGTCCCCAAACACTTCTACAAATTCAATTTAAGCTTACTATAGCTTAGAGAAAAGACATTACATTTTGTGCCGGTGAGGCTGTGTGTAAGAAACTGAAACTTTGAGCAGACATTATACCTGGTCTCCTTTGGGTTCTGGTGGCTGGCCTAGAGCCTGCTATGGGAAGGGCACTGGGAAATTGAATGGTTGGAAATCAAAAGAGTAGCTGTCAGGTTTGAATAAGGAGAGATGTGGAAGTGTGGAATAGAATACCAAATTGAGAGTGTAAAATCCTAGATTTAATTTATACTTTATTTTAAATTCACTTGCTCCCATGTACCTGTTTAAGTATGACTGCCTCCTTAATAAATAATGAATAAATGAATTTGTGAAATGGAGATTAAGAATAGAAATGCCCTATTAACTTGAAATGTTGGATTTCAAGAATCATATAAAATCCAAAAGTATTTTGATTTTTTTCTGAGTGAGGGCATAGGAATATATTATATAGCAAAACCCAATTATTTAACTCTCAGGAAGGCAATTGTTTCAAGATCAAGCCTTATACTTCTTTATTATTTTTTTTAAAGATTTCATTTATTTATTCATGAGAGACACAGAGATACAAAGAGAGAGAGAGAGAGAGAGAGAGAGAGGCAGAGACACAGGCAGAGGGAGAAGCAGGCTCCATGCAGGGAGCCTGACATGGGACTTGATCCCAGGTCTCAGGATCAGGCCCTGGGCTGAAGGCGGCGCTAAATTGCTGAACCACCCAGGGTGCCCCTTATACTTCTTTAGAACTGAAATGGTAACTAGAATTTTTGTCTCATTTATATTTCCCTGGAAAAACACAGTACTATCTTTAATGATTTTTTTTAGAAATATGAACCCCAAATATGCCAATGGGAATGGTTCTCCATTAAGTTAGTGTGAAGGAAGAAAGAAAGAGTAGGAGGAGGGAGAGAGGATGAGATGGAGAGTGAGTGGGATATTGAAGGGATTGCTGATGCCTGCAGAATAAAATGTCTGAAATTCTGCTGAAATGTCAGAGGATGATTTATCTAGAGTGAGGATATACATCATTATAAAATAAAGGTTAGTGAAGGTAGCATGAGCTTTTGATTCAGTAACTAATTTTGTAGAAATTGAAGCAGGCCTCTTGCTCAGAAGGCCAAAGGATTGACTTTTCTGCACTCCTTTGGGAAAAGGAGTGAATGGCAAGAAATATAAGAGCTAAAGGAATTTGGTATGAAAACATACTGGAGAGATGTCCAGTGTCAAGGCATGAACCCACATAGCAAAACGATTGGTCACCACTGTGACCTTGAATGATTTTTCAAAGATTTTACAACTTTCAACCTTCATTAGGTTGTGGAACTCTGAGGAAGATACACCTAAAATAATATTATCTAAGAGATTTAAATCAGAATAAGCACTGGCTTTTAAAGTACTGTTCTCGATTACTTTGAACCTGTTTTTTTTTTTTAATCATGCCAGAGAGATGAGATGCAATAGTAGTAATTGTATATATAGACCTTCTCAATTTGATCATAGACTATATATATGTGTGCATGTGTGCCCATTTTTGTGTATATGGTACTGTTACATGTACCACAGTCTCTAGAAAAGACTGACACACATTATATACATTAGATGGTATTTGAGAGCAAAAATGATTCTAAATTGTATATTTGAATTAGTATTTCTTAATTGCTTTTGCTCTAAATACTGCATTTACTTATTCAGCTTTGAATTGTGGAAGCTTTTATTAAGTGTCTACAGTACACACAATCCTGAATGTTTTGAGAGATATAAAAGAAGAAGAGAATGTGTTCTTAAAAAATGTGGAGATTTAGCAAAGTCTTGACCTCTATTTACATTGCAAAGATTTTAATAGTAACAATTTTTAGTTGGGGATCAGTAGATGCCAATAGGTTTTATTTTAATGGGATACTTTGAGAAATTGCAAAATGTCAGGACAGATCCTGGGAATTGATTTGTACGTGTGCCTCTGTGCCTCAGATGAGGAGGGAAATATGGGGCTTCCACCAACTCCTCTAGAGCCAAATTCATTCATTGCTGGGGCAATGATCTCCTGTCATCTCTAGGAATTTGAGGGAAAGTTCACAAATCCATTTTCTTTCTAGGATACAACAAAATTGGGCTGGTCAGGTGATTTGGTACACTGAGAATTGCACATTTTCTCTCAAAGCCTAGAACATCAGAGAGACAGCATCATATAAAAGTATAGTACAGTTGCTGAGTTAGCTAGGCCTGATCTCAAACTCAGGGGCTGTCATTTACCTGCTGCATGGAAATGGGCAAATCCTTTGATCTCTTAGTCTTTTCAGTTGTCCTAGCAGTGAAGTAGGGACAGTCTTACCCTTATTAGGATTTATTGTAATTTGAATAAAGTTTGTAAGATTATTAAGACAGTTCTGGCCCATTGAAAGTATTCAATAAATGGAAGCTATTATTATCATCACTATGAGAAAAACCATATAATTATTCCAAGTGGGTTCTATAGTGATAACTGTAAATGCTTTTCTAAAGGTAATATGAGTATGTTCTTTAAGCTGTCCAGTAACTATAGATCTGGCAAATGTTCAAGCTATTTGAGGTGGTGAGAAACATGACACCAAGATTCTGTGGGAGTGGCCACTGGTATCTCTGCCACAGGGAACTACTAATGTTAAGAACTGCCATATTGGAAAGATGCTGGCTCCTCTGAGCCATGGCTGGGGGCAGCAGATTGTGGTTTAGAACAAGAGAGTAGAGGTTTGCTCTATTACAGTGGGAGTCATCTTGGAATAAGGCAGCCAGAGTACTTTGTCTGTTTAGCTCTAATGGAAGGATCAAGATGATCAGTCTTTCGTAGACACTTCACTGAGGTGAGAACACTAGAATTTCCCACTATGTTTCTTTGTGGGAAAGTGGCAGAGTCAGAAATTCTGGGGTTTAGTTAGTTATAGAAATTCTTAGTTACCTGACCCCTGCTTCCTATCTGGAGAGTGTATTTAAAGCAGAAAATGTCCCATTTTGAAGGCCTATCTAGGATTTTTAACCTACTAATGTCTATGTATGATTTGTATACAGTGTGGTCTAAATTCTTGCTGCCCTGAGTGTAGTTTTTCAGACACAGAACCTGGGTGTTTCTTTGGAGCTGGTTAGATACACAAAACTTGGGCCAAAACCCTGATCTACTGAATCAGAATTTGCGATTTAACAAGATAGTTTGCATGTCCATTAAAGTCGGTGGTTATGTTAAGACTAATGTGGTTATGAGTTTTTCCCCACTGTACATGGTAACAAACAGAACTTGCCTAGTAGTAGCACCCAGCTAATTGGCAGCTGGTATGACAGGAGGAAACTGGGGTCTTGAAAGTGTCCTTGGACACTGGGGATGAGAGTCTTCTCTGAGAAGGATACGCTCTAAGCTGTGTTTTATCTTCAGGACAGGGATATAGTATGACACCAGGTGTTCTGGAGGGAGAAATCTAAGACAATAATTCCTCTGGAATGCTGGGTACAAGGCTCCCATTCTCCTTCCCAAGAACCAAGGGAAGGGAATAAGAGGCTGTTGGGTGAGTCAGCATGTTCCTTACATACAGCAGTATTAGTAGGGTTTAGCTACCCAGAGCTAACTTGTTCACAGAGAAGGATATATATATTTTTAATACCAAGAGTTACATTTTTGTAAGTATTTTCTATTTTGAAAGAGTCATCCACTTGTAACACCCACCCTTCCCACATATACACACACCCAAATGAACAAAATCTAATTTTGTTAGAGGAAAAGAAAAGCATCTGATCCACTTGAAAAATGAGCCAAGTTTGGCAGCAAGCATGTGGGATTTATCCAAACTGCCTAGAATTATATCCGAATCTACAAATTTTGACACTCCATCCATGTAGAAGCAAAGCCATATATGAGCCCCGACTGATAAAAAGCTTTAAAGCATTGGAAGTGAGGAATAATAGTATTAAAACAGCAAGTCACTCTGAATACTCCCAGTGAGTGGAGAAACTGGCACCTTTCTCTAAATATAGGCCCAGGCCTGGAGATTATACAAGCACTTCCAAACTAGTGTTTTGCAGGAATGTGCTGCCAGAGGGGAATTGGCAGGGCATCCATCCAAAAGATAATCCAATTCTGCAGTTGAGCCTGAATGTGGGGGCATAGATGAAGCCCTTGGCTCAGGATGGGGATGAAACTGGGCACTCTCCAAAGATGATACCTTTCTGAAGAAGAAGATAGTTCAGGGCAAGAGGAAAGACCCCAGCCACCTCTTTCGAGTGTTTTCCTGCTATTGTTTGCTAAGTTAGCTGGGCAGGCACCAATTAGGAGCCTGCAATAGAAGATGAGGGAACTGGTAGGATGACAATCCTGGAAGTTAGCAGTCAGGTTAGCCTTGGAGCCAGAAGACCAGGTAGGCATATGTGTAAGAAGCAACTGGCTCAAAAGTGTTCCTGGCAAGGGTCAAAGGGCCTACAGTATAATGGGTTGAGCATGTGGGCATAGAGCAACAATTTCTAGGTAAACCCTACAAAAAATTTTGCTTGCAAAAGTTGATATAGAAAGGAGGCAGCTGTGGCCTCTTTAAATTCATTAAAAAATATTTATTTTTAGCTCCTAAAGAAAATACGAGAAGGATTAAATTATTGTATTCATAATTTAGTTGCACAAGCCTTCTGCCTCCCTGCATCTTGAACATCTAGCTATTGGCCTCACCCTTTTTGTACTCTACTTTTTCTAGGTAGTGGCATCAATGCTATGACTTGCTGTTTAGAAATAACTGAAGAATCCTAAAGATATATATATAATATATTTATTTATATTAATTATATTTATATTAATATATTTATTTATATTTATATATTTATCTTTAGGATAATCCTAAAGATATATTATATTTATATCTTTAGGATTTTTTCTATATACATATTTTATATATATAAAAATATATAGGTAATTAGAGATACATATATAATTTTTGTTACTATAAATATAAATGTGCTATAGGGTGGAGAAAAGAAGTTATTTATTCCATATTTAGCAGTTTAGCATCTTAATTTCATTCAGTGTTGTCTTGATTTAATTTAGGACAACTATTAATTAAACGTTTATCACTCAATATAAATGATTTTCAAACAAGCAAAATCATTCACATCAGTCAGACTGCTGCTATTGCTGCATGTTTCCTGTTACAGAGTCTCACAAGTTTTTTCAAATTAGGTTCTGTTTTTCAGAATGATTGAAATTACAGGGGGAGCTATATTCTCCCAGAAAATACTCTCCTGGTTTTATTTCTGATGATCAATGTAAATAAGTACTGATGGGAAATCCTCTGGGCTTGTGAGTCTCAGGTGGCAGTCCATTTTGTATTGATTCCAATTAATACAAATAGATGAGATGTGCTCTCATTATAGTGGGAGCTATATGATTAAAGTTTGAATAAAAGGTCAAAATTCAAGTTACTTGCCAAGAAATAAATTTTTCCAAAGGAATATAATAACAGCCACAATATTACTAAGTTTAACATGTTGCAAGCATGCAGAGGTCAGCAAACTACAACCCTCAGGTCAAATCCAGCCCATTGCTTATTTTCGTAAATAAAGTTTTGTTGGAACACAACCACTCATTTTTTTTTTACATGTTGTCTGTGGCTGACCTCCTCTTTTGAGGTGTAGACAGAGAAATTGTCTTGAAGAGTCTAAAATATGTGTTTTCTTGTACTTCACAGAAAAGATCGGCCCAAATCTGCTCTATTATTTTACATGTCTTAAAAACTCTAGAGGATATTCTTTGTTCCCTATGAGGAAACCAAGGTGCAGAGAATTTCTGCAACCTGCTCAAAGTCACACAGTCATTGGAAGAGCTGGGATTCCAGCTCTCTTAGGCTGCCTTCACAGCCTGTGCCTCTTATTGCTGTAGGGGCTGACAGAGATTTGTTCTGTATTTAAATTTTCTCTTTCCCTCTTGCTTGTTTTAAAATCCCACTCTAGGTTTTTTATAATAATTTTACTTCTTTGCTCAATTTACAAAAGTAATGGGATATTAAGAACCACTTTCCATTCCTTTTATAGAATCAGGAGGTGAAAGTCATGTCTGTTTACTTTTCATAAGGGAATCAGTTGTATGAGGTTGTGTTAAGGTGAAATAAACTCAAGTAAACGTTATTTAATGAGTACGTAGGAAGCTATACAAAAAAGAAGGCATGCTCTTTTATGAAAAGATGTCATGGTCTGGTGGAAAAACAGATGAATAAAGGATGATTGTCTTATCTTGTGGGGAGTACTATGAGAGAGGCAGCTCAATGAGCTGTATAAGCATAGGAGGGCTCTCCTAAACCAGATTAGTGTTGGAAGGAATGGGACCTGTCCTGGAAGAGGAAATTTCTAATAGGAGTTGGTCAGAAGAAATTGCTGGAAGGGTCTTCAAAACTAGAGAGAGTTTTGTGAGGAAAAGTACACTCTATGTAAAGGCATGATATGTTGCAGAGGCTCCAAGAAGTTGAATAGAGACAAGGAAGGGTTGTAAATTCATGAAGGTCTTTGAACATTATGACATCAGGGTCAATAGCTTTTTTTGTTTCCAGCTGACTGTGGGAAACTTGTGTTTTTAGTACATGAAGATTGTTTTCACAGTTGCACTTTGGACCATATACTTTGAGGTCAATTTGATTTACATTCTCATCAAAACACAGCAGTTGGAGCACCTGGATCAGAGTTGCTTGTTTAAAATGTAAATCACCTGGCTCTACTCCATACCTCCCACATCAGGCTCTCTGTGGAGTGGTGCCTATTTAAATCTGTGTGATATTTAAATCTAGTGGTATTTATTTAAATAAACACCCCAGGTGAGTTTTATACACTCCAGGGTTTGAGAACCATTGAAGGATGGTTTTAAGAAGGAGTGGGGAAAAATTTATCTAACTGAAGGCTGAAGAGGGTCTGAATAGTTGTACCTGGGTTTCAGAGGAAAGGATGGATTAGAAGTATTTTGGAATTCAAAAATGACAAGAGTGGCTAATTAATTGGATGTGGTTAATGGGTAGCAAAGGAAAAAGAAATGTCCTCCCTGATTAAAAAAATTCTGGCTTAAGTAATTAAAATAAGACAGAATATTTTTCTTCCACCTAAGATTGCACCTCCTTCTGTCTTCTCTCCCAAGGCAATTCAAATACTTGCTCAGTAGCTTCACTATTTTTCACTCTGAAAATGAGCCAGAAAGCCTGGAAATGAGCACCCAGTTTAGTTTCCCTAAAACACAAAACTATGTACAGAGTAGTTGGAATGCATATTTATTGAAATGGAGATCCTGATACATAATATGTTATATTTTTTTGCAGTTGTCACGCTAATGTGAAGGATGTAGAGCCTGGCAAGAAGAGCAGTTTAGTTAAATTAAGGAGTCTGATTTGTGGGCAGATTGGCCACGAGAGAACTAGTGTAGACTTGTTTATGAACCAACATCATATTAGTTATTTTTTTCTGAGGAAATGTCATTTGATTGATGGTTTTTATCATCCCACACTTCTGTTGATCAGATACTTCAAACAAAATCCTCAAACTTCACAAATTTGTAAACTGATCTGATAATCCAGAAGTGGTGTAAAAAATCTCTTCTATGTGTGTGAGGGATACGCTTTCCAGGATGTAGTTTGCTTTGGCTGTTCTGAATAGCACAAGAGATAATAGCACAAAACTCTGTTATGTTTCCAGCAAAGTGCAGGCAACATACTTGTTAGAAAGAACATTGTTAAGGGAGTTTGAAGAACTGGGGTCTGCCTCTGGTTAGTTGTGTGACCTTGGTCCAGCACATAACTAGGTAGTGATGTTGAATAACATATGAATTCAACCCTCAAGGAGCTTATTTCCTAACAGGAAAAGTAAGGTCAGGGGATGGATAGACAGTTTGGCTTCAAGGAGGAAGTATAGTTTGAGCATAATCTTAGGGGGTCAATTGGTTGTTCAGGCTCAGGAGGAGGTGGAGGCACTGGTCCCTGAGGCATACCTGAAGGATGGAGAACAGTTTGTATTAGTTGGATCATAGAGTGTGTAGGAGAAAATTAGGCTGTGCAGATGATTAGGGTGCACATCTTAGAGGGCCTTCTGGGTTAGTCTTGGGAGGTTGCATTTCATTCTAGGTGATGTGTAGGAGTAGAATGCAAGGAAATGAGTTGGGAGACTATGGAGGTGGATGGATAAGAAAAAGGGCCCAAACTAAAATAGAATGTCCAGGAAGGGAACAGAATGATATGCATCCAGAAAGCTCAAACCTCCAGAACTAATTGCATCTAGGAAGAAGGTGAACAGAGTTCACTGAGTAGCTGTCCTTTATGACAATATCCATCCTAATCCCTGTCCTGGTGTGTGTGTGTGTGTGTGTGTGTGTGTGTGTGTAGTGGGGAAGGTATGATTAGATGATTAGGGTCTGAATTTAGCTTTGGAATCTGTCCACTTATCAGTGGTATGTGTCTCCCTGAAACTCAATTTTTTCTTCTCTACAAGAGGAATGACACACATATTGGACATGAAGAGTGCATCTAAAATGCTCCCATTTGGTCTGGCACATACAGAGAAGTTAGCCTACAAATGTTAGTTCTCTAGCTGCCCAATCCCACCCTATTTCCTTGTCAGGAGAAAGTAATTAACAAGGAATACCCAAGTGACAATGCACTCTCTGAATACTGAAATCAAATATATTAGCTGCCTATATTAGGCAGAGTTATCAACTACAGAGTGCTGGAAATTTGAGCTTCCGACATCTGCTGATGCACATGGCAACCTAGTGTGTAAGAGACTCATTTCCTACTGAACTGGAACTTGAGAAAGCTGGTCTAGATACAGTGTGGGGTAGAGGAGGTTAATCTGAGTCTTCATCTGGGAAAACTTCACATCTGTAATTTGACTTGTTTTCTTGCAGATGAGGTGCTGGGCAGAGGTGAGTGTGGACTGGTGAAAAAAAATCTTTATAACTGAAAAACTAATGCAAAGCGTCTTCTGCTGATAGGAAGGGTCACCAGAATAGGGAGGCAAGGTTTGGTCCTGATGCTTTCACCATAGTATCTGATCACCTCTCCGGGGTTCTGGACCAACACTATTTCCAGTGAGAATACTGTGGGCCTTCTATGATCAAAATGTGCCCAGTCATTATACTTTTTCCAGCTGCAGTTTTCTAGAAGTGGATCCTGAGTAGGCAGAAATGGTCTGATTCTTATAACCGAATTACTTCCTCTTCTTTTTCTTCCTTCTTAAGGATCTTGGGAGTGCCCCTTATTAGAACTCTTTGGAGGAAAAGAAATGAAACCAGGGTAACCTGAATCAATTTTTTTGTAAAGAGCAAAACAGAGACCCATTATTCCTATAAATTTCAATAGAATAGCTTTTGTTTTTCCTTTCCTCTCTCTCTCTCTCTTTTGGAATATATAAAGAAACAACATAAGAAAAGTCAAACTTAAGTTCAAAAATAACTCTTAGGTAAGGAGGAAAGTCCTTATGCCTGACCAGAGTGAGACTGGAAGCAGGAAATTTAGAAGATGGAAACAAATTTAACCACCTTATAAATTTTGAGTGGATTGTAAATACAGAAGAGATGAATAAAAAAGCCTGCCAAGAGACTATGAAATGGTCTAGTTGGGAAATGACTAATGCATAAACACAAATCTTGGTGACGGGTGGGTCAGTTATCTGTGGACTTTCTAAAGGTTAAATTGAACAATAATAGGATTTTGTTAATATCCTCAAGTGAGTTTAAACCATTAGCTACATGATGCAAATATGAAAGTACCTTTTATTGGGCATGATTAAAAATAATGGGGTATGTTTAAAATGATGCCATTTACAACAAAAGGGCAATTAGGGAAAATTTGTCTAAAAAGCCAGAAAAGTGATAATTGCTTGGCAATTTCATTGTTATCACTGGAGATGATTCTCTTAATATAATAAACCGGGCACTTTGGCAAGTGACACAGGTTCTAGGCTAACTGTAAGTCCTTCAGGATTTCCTGGCAGCTAGGAATCTTGGTATTCCCAAAAAATAGCTTTTGTTAAAATGAGAGATGCTCATGAGTCTGAAAGTATAGCCTACTAATTATTGCACTGGGTCACTTGAATATGTTTGACATATTCAATTCTCGTCATCTGGGAGCTGATTCTGTTTTTCCTCCTGCCAGACCTTTGGTTGATTCTGACTATAGTAGTACATCTAGTAGGCGTACGAGAGTAAAAATTTCACTAGCTGGATTCTCCTCAGAGATGACTTCTTCAGGTTCTTTCATCAGTATGGGAGGAGCTTCATCTCCAAGCAAGTGAGAGAAGCAAATAACTTAACCTTTGCTTGAGTGAATCAGTAAACCTCAGCCATTCCTCTTAGACTTTGTGTATGTGTACACATATTTTTTTCTGGTTGGCTTAATATCTTTTCAAAACATTTTTTTAAAGATTTTATTTATTTAATCATGAGAGACACATTGAGAGAGAGAGAGAGAGAGGCAGAAGGAGAAGCAGGCTCCATGCAGGGAGCCTGATGTAGGACTCGATCCCGGGTCTCCAGGATCATGCCCTAGGCTGAAGGCGGCAGTAAACCACTGGGCCACCAGGGCTGTCCCTTTTCAAAACATTTTATGGAATTTTTCATATATAGATGAAAGAGAAAGAATAGTATAATAAATTATGTATCCATCTCCCAGTTTCAATAATGATCGATATATGGCTCATCTTGTATCATGTCTACCTGTATCCACTTCCTTTCCTCCCCTCTCCTCTTGGAGCAAATAACACCCTGGGATTTCACCACAGTTTTATGTATCTGATTTGTGAGAACAAAATTTCCCAAGGCATGGTCCACAAAAACCCTATCCTGCAAAGCTACTGCAAACATAAAGGGTTACTTTATGTACTTTGGGGAAATGCTAGACACCATCTCTCCTTTTTGAAAGGCCCTGTACATTAACACATTAATGGTTCTGAGAAGTTTGCATGTTAAAACTCATTTAAACCAGTATCTTCCAAACTTGATTGAATCTGGAACTCTTTATTTCCAGCAGATCCTATTTACATATATGGAAGAAATGTTAAGAGATAATATTTGCATTTCCTAGGCACTTGCCATGTGCTAAATTTTCTGTAAAGTATTTTTTATATGCATTCCCTTAATCATTATAATAATCTCTGAGATGAGATTTATAGCTGAATGTATTATCCCATTTTCAGATAAAGAAATTCAAGCTTAGAAATATGAAATAACTTGACAGTTGTCACACAGTAGGGAAGAGACAAGGGCAGGATTTACTTGTAGATTTGTGTGACCCGTGGAGCCTGAGCTCTCAACCCTTGTGCTATATATATATATATATATATATATATATATATATATATATTTGGAGAGAAGGTATTAGTTACAACTGATAATGGAAGTATCCTCTAGTGGCATTGATATACACCTGTTTTCTTGTGATGACAAGGGAAACAAAAGTATAGCAAAATACATTTGGTCAGAATCACTAGGCTAGGTATGTTGTTTAACAATATTTTCTGTTTCCATTGTGCTTTGTACTTTTAGATTATTTGCACATCTATTGTCCTATATAAACTTCCCAATGTCTTGAAAAAAGGGTAGTATTGGTGTTATTCCTATTTAGCCCATAAAGCACAGAGAAGGTCCATGTCTTGCCCCAGGTTGCAGATTCATTACAGAGTTGGAATTAGAACCTAGATATTACGTCCAGGGCATTTTACTTTGACTGAACCATGAATATTGCATTGACACATGGAGTATGACCTGACTCTTGGTTTGTTCTAGTTAATGTGAATTGGGGAGGCAAAGGGATAGGGTATTTGGGGAGACCACCTTAATCTAGAATTACTTGATGGAGAAGAGTGTGCTAGTGGTAATGCTCTTTTCAAAATATTCTACAGGTAAGGTCTGGGGCTTCCCTCAGTATATAGATCATGTTTTAGGGTAGGAAAGGAGGAGTCTAAAGATTTAGTTTTCTTAGGACAACTTATGACTATCATATCCCTTTGCTCCTTTAGAACAAGGAGAACTCTGCTAGAGCTCCTCTGATACCCTCAGACCCCTGACCCCAGCTTGTTTTGGAAACTCTGGCCCCAGTCTAGTCAGTGATGGAAGAGGCTCTGTGGAACTATAATGGTTCCTTCACAGAAGTGTCCATGATATAGCTGGGAAGAGCAGCTATTTATCATCAGTTTCACTTTCCTCATCAAGGTCAACGTATTACCTTCTAAAGTTCATGTTTGGTATCTTTTCCCCTGACTACTAAATTATGCAAAGAAATTAAAAAACTATGCAATTGTTTTCAAATGTATCATGGGAAATAGGACAGTTGTGTAATAGCTACACAGAATTAAGCACCATCATTATTTGAGCTTTACTAGGGTAAACTAACACACCTCTGATTATCTGAGCATTTATTCTGGCTAGGACGCACTTGCATGGAGATAGGGAACATTTGGATGGGTGGCTGCTAATACTGAACATTATCACTTCATTCAAATAGGTTGAGAGAAGCAAATATGATAGGTTTTTCTCCCATGCTATAATTATCAAGGACAATTCAGTACATTTAGGTACTGTTTATATCTAGACCACAAAATTAGATAACAAACATTCATTGCAGGTGATTAAAATACATAATAAAGCACCATGACCTCATTACTATTATATTCCCTCTCATAATTAAAGAAGGCATAAATTTAAAATATGGAGACACCATGATACAACAAAAAGAACATTGGTCCCTGGATTAGACAATCAGCATTAAGGAATCAGTTCTTATACTTTGACAATATGGCTTTGGGAAAATAATTTCATTTCTTTGAGGCTTGGTTGCTTATTTGCAAATGGAGATCATAATAAACCCTTGTTTATTATGTTTTCTTGGGGATCAAACATTACAAATTTGGACCTACAAATTCCACATTATTATTAATAATAAAGGTTAAAAATGGAACAATAAAATTATGAGAAAGGCAGCAGAAAATGAGAAGAGAGCCCCCTGTAAAAAGTATATTGTCTGAGGGTATGCAAGCAGAACTGCTCTTCTGAAACAGGAGTCCATTTGACTGCCTCCAGTTTCATAGATGAGAGGAAGCTCAGCCAGTCCAAGAGCAATAAGTCAGAGAATAACAGAAGAGCCAATCACACAGTATCAACCTACAAGATACATGAGTATTGACTTTGAGATCTGTAGTCCTAGGAAGAAAGAAGGCAGCCTTTTTATCCTGGACATGGCCACCTAGTTCCTAGTTCCAAGTATACGTAATAGCAGTCAGTGATTATTGTGATGCGAGAGTGTAAATCTTATTTATTTTCTGTTTGGTTTAATTAGATTGCAATAATCCAGAGTGAAAACTCTCCATTCTGTGCTTCTAGGGAGTTCCTTGCTAACACCAAACTTTCAAATCAATGAATGTTTAAAGCACTCAGTTGCCCACAAAGTCAGCAATCCATCCATGTTTCACTCTCAGAGGTGTTGAGACCCAGAGAGCCGCAAAGCTTTCCTCAAAGGCACAGAAAGCTAGTGATAGAGCTAGACAAGCCTTCATGAATCCAGGATCTTCCACCTGTTTTACCTATTGGGAGTTAAGTGTGTGTTTCCTGAAATATCCTGAGCATGGCAGTTACTTCACAAAAATAATATTATTGAGGAAAAGAGACCTTAAAACATTGCAAGCATGTATACAAGTGTCTGGTATATGCTGAGGATAACTTTCAGAGGGATTTGTGGAGATCTGGTAAAAGAAATGAGAGAGTCTGCAATAACTGAATCTTAGATGAGAAGGTAGTGTATATCATCTTTTGAAATTAAAAAGGAGTGGTGTCTCACTGGAAGCCCCAGGGGGCACATGTGGTTATCATCAGTGGAAGAGTGCATCTTATTATCAGGTGAGGAGGTGAAAAGAGTGAGTCAGCTGGCACAATGGGGAATTTCATTTTAGGTTAGGGTGGAGGGAGGGCAGTGGATGGGAGGCCTTTCTAGTGTCAGTAACTGTGTGTTTGTTGTGATCACACTATTCAGGTTAATTTTCCATTTGAGACTCCATGCTGAAACCCCAAGGAGAAGATTTCCAGTTATTTTTCAGAGCAAGCTTGTGTGAATTACAAATATTCTCAGTGGCCACTTGAATTGTTGGGGGAAAATAATTTCCAGTGTAATTATATTTGTCTCTTCTATTGCTAATGTTAAAATGAGAGAAAATGTAGACAGATTTTGGTTTATCCCAAAGAGACTATAAGAAATACAAAGAATAATTTTTTAAAGTGTTTTTGATACTTAAAATCAAAATAGTAAAATGATCTCATTGAACAATCTAAACATTATTGCACAAAGATGTATAAAAGCAAAGATAATTGATTAGCTTTCTTCCAATCCTATCTCAGTGATAACAGGGTGATATGCATATGAGAAAAAAAATGGGCAAAATCTTAGACAAATCAAGGAATCCCAAAGTGCTTGAGACTTTATCTTTAAACAAGTTTAAAAATAACTAAAAATTCTCTTAGAATCCTGAAAAGGTTTGTGGGTAAACAGAAGAGGAACATAAAATATCTGGAATACCAGCATAGCTATCAGAAGGAATTAGAAAGGCTGACTTCGAAGGAAGGCATCTCGGAACAGTTTGGTGGAGCATCAGGCAGACAGGCTTAACATCCGAAGGCAACACAGCAAGTCTTCCATCGTAGTAGTTCCCAAAAGCAGCTACTTAAAAATCTGGATCTCTATTTGACAGAAGACTGCTTTACTTTTAATAGTATCCCAATCTTCATTGTCGTACATGGAAATAAATTGGTTTTGCATTACAAAAAAAAAAGACTTTTTAAATTACCTTTTATTGAACTGAATCTTCATATAGAAGGATCTAGACTGAAAGCTTTGGGGCTAGAGTCGGGCAGAGGTCACAAAAGGGCACCGAGAGAAGCAGACCTAGAGGAATTGATTTCTAGAAAATTAGCCTTGAGTAGAATTTTTGATGTTAAAGAATCAGACTTCTCCCAATCCTTGTTTCTTTAACCAATCATAATTTTCTTAATCAAGCTTCACAGAAAGAGGCATATGGTTAATGGCAATTAGTGACTCATGTATCCTTAGGGTGGCTCTTATCAACACCGTGCATTTAATATACCTTTCTTGTGGGCATGGTTTCATGGTGGAAACATTCAGAAATCAAGCTTAAGAGACATGATACTGAATTTCAGAGCACAGAAAGAGAAATCAGGGATCAAATAGCAGATGAACATGTCAAAAATTAGAAAAATGAACTAAAAACTTAATAGTGATACGTGTGAAATGGTGAGGGAGGAAGATCTGGCACAGGTGTATATTTCGACAAGATGGGCCTAGAGAGGAATGGCTGCTTCAATTCCAGACATGTGCTACCTCTGCCTAGTGATTTGACATAAGGAAATGCTGGAATGAAAACTAATTTCTCATGCAGAGATAAAGTTCAATCTGAATCCAATGGAGTATAATTCCATTATGCCTGAGTTATTTGGGGCTTTTGACTAACAATGTGCTATCCAAATATCCAATTGTGAGATGACAAATACCATTAAAGGTACAAAATGTATCTGTCTACTCCATGGGAGAATTTGAGGAAACAACCAGTCTTTTTTCTTTCTTTCTTTCTTTCTTTCTTTCTTTCTTTCTTTCTTTCTTTCTTTCTTTCTTTCTCTTTCTTTCTTTCTTTTTCTTTCTTTCTTTCTTTCTCTTCTTTTTTCTTCTTTCTTTCTTTCTTTCTTTCTTTCTTTCTTTCTTTCTTTCTTTTTCTTTCTTCCTTCCTTCATTCCTTCATTTCTTTCTTTTTTTTCTTCCTTCCTTCATTCGTTTGTTCCTCCCTCCCTTCCTCCCTCCCTTCCTTCATCACCTATCTATTCATCCATCTATTTATCTATTTATATAATCCTATGTATGTATGTATATCATCTTTATATACACATATGTATACCTGCATCCAATAAGCCTAGCTCTCATCCAAAAATGTTTGTAAAGAAATTGTGCTGAGTAATAATTGCATTATTTCTGGATTTCTTTGAAATGGGAAAGTTGCATATTTCTTACTCTTGTGACAATTGGTTTTATTTACAGAAAGTTTAACAGTCATTTCTTAGCTTAGAAGTTTTACACATTTCTTAGTGGGCCGCAATACAATAGGCTATTCTGGCTATAAATTCAACTGGGTTCAAAGACTACTCTTGGAAATTTCTCTTTCCTGTTGAAGTTTCATCCTCAGAATCTACCTAAAGTTACCTAAGGCAAGCATTAAATGTGCTGCTTTGTAAAATATCAAACGACTCTTCATCTTTACCCCAGTGTTCATTGCTGAGATGTGTATAGATCAATAGATAAATGAGAGTCTGGCCTCAGAAAGTATGGCTCAGGGATTGTGGTGTCCATATTGTTCCATCCTCTGTGAACAGATATGAAAATCTGTTGAATTGATGATAAAATCAATGAATTCGCTGCACTTCAAAAATGTTGTCATTCTTTATACAGAGCAGGTACATATTTACTATTACTTGTGATCTTGAGGGAAGGAGTTGTGGTAATAATGGTGACTATGACAAGAAATAGGAAGCTCTCTTTTGAAACCAAGTAGCTCTATACCTGTTCACCAGAGTTTCAGAAAAAATATCAAGTTCTAGTATATTTTTTGAAATTCTGAAAAAAATATTTAGTATATTATTTGTATTTATTTTTTAAGCTTGAGATAATACATGGCTAATGCCAGCTAAAGTGTTGTTACTGAAGTTGAATCATTAATATGTACCATATATTGTTAAGTGCTCACTCTTCAATATCCAGAGATGACTAAAAAATAATAACTCAAGAGGGAAAGAACATTCTAAGCAATGGGAAAGCAATGGGTAACTTAAGCTTTTCATTCATTGTAACAGCAGTTGAGCTTCTTGATGCATTTATTATTGTAAAAATGTCCTTGAAACCACCAATTATTTCTTCCTTTAGATGATTAGTATTCTGAATATTATCTTGAAAACTTCTAGAAGCATAATCTGTCAAGTCAACTTGTACAAAGCATTTGTAAGTTCTCTCTGTGAGAATATTCAGAAGTTGTTTTAGTTTCTAATTCATTATCTTTAACCCAGTTGTATGTTGAACTGAAGGGCACACTTGACTCCTGCACTGGGAAGAAAAAATGGATTAGTCCTTCTCATCTCTGTCAGTTTCTCTTTATCCACACATTTAAAATAATTTCTCTCTCTTTTCTTTTTGAGGCACAGCTGTGTTAGTCAAGTGCATTTTTTTTTCAATAAAGAAAATATACTGCACTGACACTCTGAATCATTTTGATTTTGTTGGTATTGTTTATTTTAAATCCAAAGGTTCAGCAGCACAGTGGGTAATAAATGAGAGGCTTTGACAGAACTGAAATAAAGATACCTTATATTAAAGGGACCAGCCGAATTGTACTATTCAGTAGCTCTCTATGTGCCCATTATGGTGATTTGTGTGGACTTTTCTAAAACTACAAAATTTAAGTAAAAATACTCACTGGTTAGGAATTTTTCTAAACATTTGGTAGCAATGGGAGTTATCTAAGCAACTTAGAATATCTCTGAGAGTTATGTCACTGATTTCTTTACCTAAATAAAAGCAAATCCCCCAAGATCACCCTCTAAAAATTGGAACAACCAATAAATGTATACTATTGTAACTTTTTTTTTGCCTTCATCTTGGGAGGCAGCATTGTCTAGTTTAGGAGAGCTTGTTCTCCTACTGACTAGAAGTAGAGAGGTGATTGTATATTGCCCCAGGAGTCCCTGAAGTTTAGAAAGACATACTACACAATAAACCCAATACTATAGCCAAAATCACAATTCTCTGTTGTGGCCATTTAAGAAAGAAACAAAAAAAAAAATACATGGGAAAGAATATTGAAAAAAAGGAAAAAAGTAGATGCATGCGAGAGAGTGAGAGAGAGAGCGAGAGAGTCTGGGGGACAGAAAGAGATGTGTACAAATAAGAGGGATTAATACAGACAGACATTAACCAGCTCTTAAGCGAGTGAAAGTCACATTTTCAAACTTTTGAAAATATTGCTGCTAAGTTTTGTTAAAACAAAGGCTATGCTAGGGAAACCTGTATAGCTCAGGGGTTGAGAGTTTGCCTTTGGCTCAGGTTGTGATCCTGGGATCCTGGGATGGAGTCCCACAGGGAGCCTGCTTCTTCCTCTGTCTATGTCTCTGCCTCTGTGTGTCTCTCATGAATAAATAAATAAAATCTTAAAAAACAAAACAAAACAAACCGAAGGCTATGCTATGCTGTAGTAATGACATACATGAACAAACAAACCCAGGCAAAGCAAAAGAACCCCAAACAGCCCCCCATCCCAGTAGTTTAATGTAATACACATTTATTTCATGTCATAACTCAGGTCCAGTCGGCCGAGGGACCCTGCTCCATTCAGTCCTTCAGAGTCAGGTTCCTTTCATTTGGCGATATCTCCATTTTCAATGGCAATCTCCAAGGTTACTACAAAAAGAGGAAGTTTGAGTGGAGACTCAAGGGGTGAGAGGTTATGGGTTATGCCTGCAAGTGTTATGTATCTCTTCTGCCCACCTTCCTTTGACTACAATGGAGTTGTGTAGACTCAGTGGTTTCTGAGGGCCCTGACCAGTTTAGTACTGACAGCCAGTACTTTCAAAAGCCACCATGCTTAAAACAAGCAGTGTTAGAACAGTGTATTAGAAAATGTGTTGGTGACATTTTCCAAAATACACAAATCCCCCACAAACTCCGCTACACACACATATACACACAATGGACCTTTGTTCTAGGTTCTGTGATTATCTATCTAGTCCTGGAACTGAGTCAATTTCCCTCTTTCAGAGAAGAGATTGCACTGTGGTTCCCTATCTGATTAGGATTTTTAGGAATGAAGCCCAAAGTCAGGTTAGGAGAGGAAACTGCTCTGTCTCCTAGATTGGGGTGGGGAGTGAAGAGTCCCTTGGCTGAGTGGTTGTGAGTTATAACATGAAATAAATGTATATTATGTTAAACTACTGATATGGGTTTTTTTTTTGGGGGGGGTTCTTTTGCTTTGTTTGGGTTTGTATCCACTATCTATTCTTCACCTCCAAGGTGTCAATCCAAAACACACACACAGACACACACACACACACACACACACACACACACACACACACACACTACATATAGAACAGTTTGAAGCACTGCCCCAGACTAAGAAGGTTGCTAAACATTTCTACATATTGAAAACTCAAACCAAGGTGAAAATTTATTAGAAGACTCTATCTGGTTCCTACTGCTGCTGTAAATAATTACCACAACCTAATGCCTTAAAACAACACAAAGTTACTATCTTATAATTCCAGAGGTTGACGGTCTGAAATGGATTTCGTCAGGCTAAAATCAGGGTGTCACATAGGCTGCATTTCTTTCTAGAGGCTGTAGGGGAAGATTCATTTTCTTGCCTTTTCCAGCTTCTAATGCTGACCACAGTCCTTGGCTCTTGGACCTTGCCCTCCATCTTCAAAACCAGCAATGGATGATTGAATATATCTCATGATGCCATCTCTCTAGTTCTGACCTTCTTTTCTCTCTCTTCCCCATTTAACCCCCATGTTAGTATGTTGGGCTCATGTGGATAATTCAGGATAATTTCCTTAAGGTCAGCTGATTCATAAGCTTAATTCCATCTACAATGTTAATTTCCCCTTGCTGTATAACATAACATATGCATAGGTTCCAGAGATTAAGACATGGACATCTTTGGGGGCCATTATTCTGCCTACCAAAAGATGGGAAGAGAAAACTGGCAGGGGATAGCATTTTAAGTTAAGTAGTAGATAATAAAGTTATTTAATTCATTCACATGTTTATTTATTTAGGAAACATATATTGTGTGCCTTCTGTGCATTTAGGATTGAGTCATGCTCTAAGGATAAAAGTCTGGAAAACAAACAAACAAACCAAAAAACAAACAAAAACAACTTTGTTTCCTTTCCTCATGGATCTTAGATTCTGTTGGAAACAGAGAGTGAGCAAGTCTGCAGTAGCACAAGCCACAGAATCCTGCTACAGGGGTACAAATGAGTAGCCTTGAGCCCAGGAGTGTGAAGAGGGAGCAACGAGCGCAGCCAGACTGGGAGTGGGAGTCTGGGGTGGAAGATGAAATGTACCAAGGAGATAAAATATAAGTGATTGGATGTTCCATAGATATGAATAATTAAAAATAACATTCAGAGTTGTAGAAGATAGGGACAGGATCTGGGGAATGGGAAAATTAGGAGATGGAGCTGAAGACAAAACTTGAGGCTGGACCAGGGGCTTTGTAAGTGATTTTGAGGCATTGGCCTTATCTTGATGGTCATGGGAAACTAGAGGTTTGGGGGCCAGAGTTCTCTTGTATAAAAGTCATTGTATTGAGCTATGCCAAGAGAAGGCTGATGGTCCTAGAAAAGGGAGAGAAGGGTTAAATATGGGATACATGTAAAAACATAGGAGGGGACCAAGAACTGGCTTGTCTAAAGATGGCTTTAGACTCAATGACTCCGAGATGTTGTCCTTGGTGACAAAGCAAAAAAAAAAAAGGCAAATTTGAAGTGGGGCTGATATGTGTGAAATGAAGGGGACTCTGAAAGATAATAAAAAACATTTAGCTCTCCACAGAGGGAGTTTTGATAGACTTTGGAGAATCTCAAATGAAAATATTAGTTAAAAAAATTTAGAACTGTCTGTGGTCAATAAAATTGCCACCTTCTTGTTTTTTATTATAAAATGTAGGTAATATGGATTTCATAAAATTTGAAGATCAAGTTGAAGGTGAAATAAAATAACAAGCTTCCCTTGTAAAAAGAACTGAGTATTTTATTTTTTTCCTTCCCTGTACAATCTAAAGATTCAGTGATGGGGAAATTACTTCATCTCACTTGGCGAAGTGACAGGGGATGTCTTATGAAAATCTATTTACAGTTGTACATCTTCAGTCCCATAACAGTAAAGCAGCAGTGTACCTCTGGAGGATTTTACACTTTAGTAATTCATTATGTCACAGGTTCCTCTTGGTGTGAAATTATTCTGATTAAGAAGAGCTGACAAAGGCAGAATGAAGTGATTCTCTTCTCTTACCATCTAAACAAGTCATACTTAATATTTCTTCAAGGTCAAGTTCAATTGAAAATGGGACAGGGTGATAGCTCCTTAGATTTGTACTAATAACTGGGTGTTCTCAGCAGAAGCCTTTTGGCAGGAGAGCAAAGTTAACTTGTCAAAATGCTTAAGAAAGCAAAATTGCCTGCCAGATAGGAGATCCAAAAGTTTCAGGGCCCGTCATAGCTCTAGATTTCTTTTTCTTTTCCACTAACACGAATGAGCCTGATGCTTGAATAGTAATGCCTTGGAAAGTATGATCTCAGGTGCAGAACAAAATCGTTCTTCCTAGGATTTGTAATTTCATTTTAGATGATTACTTTCCAAATGGGTTTAGACTATATTAGAAAAAATTATGAGAGAGGCTAGTACTCTTCAGCATGATGGCAGTTGTTTGAGTGACACCTTGCAGCATATATTCAAAAGATCAAGTGGCTCCTCCATTAACTTTCCTCAACCAACTCTTCAATCATCTTAGTCACCTGTTGTGACCTGCTAGTCAAAGCCTGGAAGATCTGGAAAATTGATCTGGGCTGCCTGTAGTTTCCAGAGCATGTTCATATTTTCACTTTAACTCACAGGTATCAGATAGGGACTCACATTTTCACAATTGGTACTGATTCTCAAACAGTAGAGCCTGGTTAAGAGATAGGCTTGGGCATCAGCTCTGGGTTCATGCCTCAGCTCCAACTTTTCCCAGTTGTGTGATCTTGGGAAAGTTACTTAACCTCTATGAACATCAATTTCCTAACCAGGAAAATGAGGGTAAGAGTGGTATTTACTTTGTGGTATGTTTGCGAAGATTAAGTGAGATGAACTGTAGAAAACATTTCACCCAGTGGCTGGCACATAGTGAGATCTAAACAGGAGTCAGTTATTTTAACTTAATCATGAGCTACAAAGAGCGCAAGATGAAAAGAAACTCTCAAGTTTTGAAAGAAATATTTGAAGATTTTCTTCTGCTTTTATCCCCTGATTGTTTTAGAATTTGAAACCAAATGTCCTTTATAATAAGTACAGCACCAAACCCTATTAATGCATTAATAGAAAATGTATATCTGAAAAGAAATAAATGAAAAGAGGGGCTATAGGTAAAAAAAAAAAAGATGTGCGAGAAAGAATTTTCCTGGTAGATTTTAGAATGTTCAAAGAGAGCACAGAGAAAAGCCTTTTTGGCTTTGAAGTGCTGAACTAATTAGATCCGCAGATTAGATGCAGAGAAAAGGTGGAAATCATTAAAAAAAGCATCATTCCAAGACACTCAGAGGTAAGAACTGCATATAAGAGGGCTCAAAAGTTCAGTATTAGTCCTCAAAAAGTGAGTGGCAAAGAGAATGAAAAAATTTGCAGATTGGTTTACACAGAATGTTCTTTCTTCTCTCTGTAGTAATCTCTCCCTGTTTTCTGGACCCAGGTTTAGTTTCTACGTCATGTGGAAATCATCACGCAGTAGACACCAAAGCTCTTCTTGCCTGCTCTTCCCTCTCAAAGTCCATGGCCCTTGGACAGTGTCAGTGAATTTGAAACTTGATTCAATCTTAACATTTGTCTCACGTTGTTTTGATTTGGGTGAATGGGATGCCCATGTTTAATTCTATACTACCCCTTATGGGTTTGATCGTATACACGTTTCCAGGTACTTTCATTTAATTTTCACATCTCTATGTATAACAGAGTACAGGAGAAATCTTGTCAACAGAAAAGCCAGGTTAGAGAAAAGGCATGGATGTGGAGGGAGCATTCAGAGAAACACTCAAAGACAAGAGAAATCAGCAAGTCACAGACCAGTGAAGAGAGGAGGCTGGATGTTGGAGCAGTTTCGTGGCTGGGGAGAGTAGCAGGAGATGGGCATCCAGTCAATAACTGATGACAGAGAAGGCATGAGGGCATGACATCTCCAGACCACTTAAACTGGCTGAGCCTGAATTACTTCTGTGGAAAGTGGCTTTGTCTTTGGGCCCCTCACAGGTCTTGCTTTCCACACATCTCACGGACTATCCCTTTTCATTGTCCTTTTCTGGTAACTCCTCCTTTGCCTAGTTATTTAATATTTAAAAAAGGAGTAGGTTAGCCATCAACATTAAACTCTCGGGTGGATTTCCACCATGTTTAGAATAATATATGTATTGCTTAAGGTGTCTTCTTCCCCAGCATTTCTGATACCACTCTTCTGCTCACTGTGCTCCAGCAATTATGGTGTCTTCTCTAGCATTTTCCTCCCCCAGAGTCTTTGTCTCTGCCATAGTCTTTTGCTGTAACTCTCTTCCCTGATATTTTGTGGGACTGGCTCTCCCAGGGGCCAGATCTATCAATGTCTTCACAAAGAGGACTTTCCTGGTTCCTTTCCAAGTTCCTCTCTCACACCACTCAATTTTCATTATGATTATAATGATTATTTAAAAAAAATACATTTCCTTACTTATCGTCTCTTTCTCTCTCCTTGAGTCTAAGCTTGATGAGGGAAGGGAACTCATTTATCTTTTCACTGCTGCATCCCAAGTATCTGGCACAGTGCCTGACATGTAGTAGGTACTCATTAAATATTTACTGAGAAAATGAATGTAGAAGGAGATGGTATCAGAGATGACACTAAAACTGGGTTTAGAGATTCCAACCTTCACTCTTGCTTTGAAATACAAAATTATAATAATTTTAATAATGTAATTCTTGGATCAGAGACTTTTTCTGATCTGTAGGAGAAGCTGTTACCACTTTCTGGAAAAGGGGTAGTCAAAATAATTAGATTAAAGGTCTCAAACTCAGTGTTTTTGCTTTCCAGTCCTACTACTCTCCTACTAATTTGCAGTGGATGGCTCAGTGATTGTGTGAGAGTTACAGAGTTGAGGATTAATGAGCAGCTCCCATCTATGCAAAATAATCTATCCTTGGATGCAGTAGAAGTTTGATAAATCATTTTACCAAATGATTAAAGCTGGTATCTTGAAACATTACAAAATCAAAGCCTGGCGATTATATCTTGTACATTTAACTTGCTTCCCCCCACCCTACATTAGAGGATACTACCAGGTAGTTCTTTGGAGGGTGTCCCACAAGAATACTCCATCCTTCCCCTTTTCTGTGCTCTTTCCAGTCAGCATGGCTTCCCAGTAGTTCCTTCTCCTATCCCTGTTCCCACCTACCTGTCTATTCCACCAATAGTGAATTCTCTATGTCATTTGGGCCTAATTTCCAGGTTCCATCAGCCCACTGGCTCTCTCAATGTCTCCTTACTCTCTCCTCAAGATACTCAGGAGCTTCTCTGTCTCCACATGCCCTGGGCAGGCTTTGGGAAACAAGACATTTATTTCCCTAGTCATTTCCCTGAGCTGCTCTGTTGTGCTATAGTGTCTTATATTGGTTTTGAGTCAATCATCCCAGCAAGCTTTTCCCAAGGTTTCAAAGTAGAACAGAAAAAACAAACAAACAAACAAACAAACAAACAAAAAACCAAACCTCCTTTGCTTTCAGTTTTCCCTAAGCCTATATAAACTGCTTTCTCCAATTAGGATTCTGGTACAAAGAAGAGAAGTGGAGATATGTATTTCTATGACCTTCCTTTACTTTTGCTTCTCTTCACACTTCAATTAGCCGAGAGAGAGCAGACTTTTCCTGTTTCTCACTTTCTGGCAGGGTATTTCCCCTTTGTCATAATTCTTTCCTGGGAACATTAAGCTTCACAGCTTTGCCTTAAGGATGAAAAAGTATTGACTTGAAACTATAGGAAAATAACTTCTGCCAGTTTTGGCTTTGATATAGGTGATACAGAACAAGTTGTAACTAAGGATCATGAAGGTTAAAAAAGAAAACCCAAATACAAATACAAAGAATGTTAGCCCTTTTACAAATGTTTAACTAGAATCAAAACAAATATTGAAGTATTTTAAGAAGGAGAAGATTTTAAATAAGTGAAAAACATTCCAGAAAACAAGAAGAGACATTAAAAATGGAGACAGTCAATGAAAAGGTCCTAAATCGTGGAAAGAAAATATGAATTATATATTCTAATTGTGTAATTTCTATTGTCTTGACAATAGACAAGTCACTTAATTTCTTTGAGCCTAGTAATTCCATTTATAAAAAACAAAAGCCAGAGTGTTTTTCAATACTGGTGTTCTGCTTTGTATGATTTTTAGATGTTATAGTGTAATGGTGTACTAGTTATTTATCACTGCATAACAACCACTCCAAAACTGAGTGATTTAAAAAACCAATAGTTTATTTTTTCTCAGGAATCTATCATCTGGGCTTGCATCCATGGAGAAAGCTAACTTTTGGTACCAGCATTATCACCTGGGTTGGCTTGATAGGTCTAATGAAAAGATGAACTTGAAAGAAAGGAAAATTCAAACTAACCTTTTGGAATCACTTAAATCATTGCCCATCACAGCGGTTGATAAAATATTTTATTTCTTGATAATTGTTGGACAATAAAATCTGTCAATCTGGAATTTAATCAATGAGATATTTCAATTCCCATATTTCCACAAGACAGTGATACTTGGAGTTTGACTTATGACTTCAAGGTACTGAAGAAAAATTGTTCTATAATTAGTAGAGTATTGATATTAAATGAAGGTCATTATCTCCCAACTCTTTGAAAATATGAGAAAAGTCAACAAATTTAGAAGTCATGAAGTTCAATATACCTGGTTTTCTCAAGGTTGAGGCTGGTACGAACAGAGGAGGAAAAACAGAAGGCAAATTGATTGAATGAATACAGGTTCAGAGATCAACAAGAATAGATTTTCCAAGTAATAGAAGTTTTTATAAGCCCTATAGAAATAATGACAATAGCTTATTCAACAGTTATATGATAAACTGTATTAAAACTTTTACAGTAATTATGTAGAACAAATTTGTAAACATCAGTAGGAACATATGGAACACATAGTTGATGAACAAGTGAATAAACAAATAGTAGTTATTAATTTTAAAATGTATTTGTTGAAATAATGCATTCACATTTTAAGAGATTAGGAAACCAAGGCAATGAGAGGTTTACTATCTCTCTCAAGGTTATGCTCAAGTGGGTGACCAGCAGATATAAGATTTGAAATGAACCCAGATAGAGGTATGTCCACTTTTTGGGTGTTTGTGTCATGCCACTTGCTTTTTTCCCCCTTTATGCCACTTTGCTTTAATGAAAGATTTAACAATAGTACCTGCTTGCACTATCTGAAAGAAATCTTAAAGAGGATTTTTGATTTTATAAAAAAGTGCAAAAAGTGAAAATAACATTCAGCATTTGTTTTGCATCAAGCCTTTGTAGAGGCAGTGTGTACCCAGAACAGTGGGGATGGCCCCACCAAGCTCCTTCCCCAGGAATTACACTGAATATCTCAGCATCAAGGCACCAGAGCTTTGAACTGTGTCTGTGAGCATCTATGCTTCATCTCCATTTATTTTGTGCAGACTTTAGCAAAATGTATCCTAAAGAACCAGAGAAACCCAAGAGATGTTATTTTTGGGGTCTGGGAATGCTAAAACATTTTTCTAAACACATTAATGGTATTTGTTTCTTTATGCCATTTTGGCTTATGAAAGCTTTCACAGGAATGTTCTACCTTCAGATAGCAGGGGAAACCTGGATTTCAAATTCCAAGCTTCATGTACTTAATCACTAAGCTATACCTCAGAGTGACATACTGCAGTGGTGTAAGAGGATAAATATTGGAAACATGGAAATGAGAAATGCTGAAAAAAGAAACTTCTGTCAAGCAAATTTTCAGTGTTATTCAGTAGCATCCAACAAGGTAAACACATATTTCTTGCAAATGTTATTTATAAACTCCAATTGCCTTCTAAAGTGGGTAGGCCCTGGTAGCCAGGAGGTTCTTTATGGGTCTGTGCTTGAGTGAGAGCAGGTGAATTTGGAGGACATGGCAGAGAAATAAATCATTTCTCTATGAAAAGGAAGCAAAGGATTAAAAACATCTGAGAGAAGACCACAATTTGGGACTGGCTGAGAAAGGAAACTCCAGGTGAGAAGCACTAATATTACTCAGAGCATCACAGGATTATGTGCTACGGTGGTTTGAGTATAAAATATCTTCATCTTCTTTTCTGAATCTCCTCTCGATCCTATTACTCACTAATGTCTTGGGGTGAGCAGATTTTGTTTCTTCTGAGGAATGGAAAGATGTGCCAAGTCCTACTTCCACCTTGGTCTGGAGAGAACACAGGACACATGCTGGGGCATCTGACATCTAGGTACTACTCTGCTCTACTTTGAGGGGCAGATAATGTCCAATTAGACTTTGTCATAGTCTGAGGGAAATATCCCTCAGACCACAGAATTTGCTTACCTTTGAATCCAAGCTTACCAAAGAAAACTTGTTTTCTGGAGGTAACGGTTTCTTGGAGGTATTGGTTGAGGAGGGGATCCTTGTCAGTGGCTACATGAGGACCCCGACTGTAGACAAATTTCCAGATTCTTTCTGTGAGAAGAGTTACAAATGCCATGTCTTTGGATAAATCTCTCCTTCTCTTTCCTTGTAACTTTGCTTGGCACTGTAACAAATTCTGTGTCTCAATCTCCTTTGGCACCTGAACTTTCTGCTGGGCTCCAGGGAGAACAATAGCAAAGGAGAATATATGGTTTAGTCCAAAAACATTTTCTATGAAGTCTTTTCCACTCCCTACCTCCAATCAGATAGAACTGAGCATTTTTTCCTTAGTACTCTTCTATAATTTCATGCAGACTTCAATCAAATAATATATTACTCCTTTTAACACTTTTGGAAAGAAAGCATGTTGGATTCTTCCTGCCAACATGTATGCTACTTAGAGCAGAGTATTTATATCTATGGTGCTTATCCCAGAGTCTACCATGAAGTAGATGCTCAATTAATGACTGGTGAGTGTAAATGGCTGGATAAAGACTGAACAAACATTTCGGTGTGGTAGTACCATGGGCCGGAGAAAGAATGAACAGTTCTGGACGCTGGCCCACTGGTGGCTATAATTTTTCTCCACACCATACAGCCCAGGAGAAGCTGCAGCAGGGCCGTGATAGAAATGTTTGAAATTGAAATATTGTATCTTTAGGCTATAAAAACTGTAATGACATATGTACATCACCTGGTTAAACTTCACTGAGAAAGAAAATTCTAGGTAGCAGAAAGGAAAAAAGAAGTCAAACAATACTGAGTTCCAAGGATGTAATTATTAAAAATGTATTTTTATTTGTGAGGTACAAGAAACTCAGGGAGATTAGGCAACTTGCCAAATATCCCATGACTTGCAAATTATAAAGTCAGGACATGCCCCGAGATCTGCGGGAATGAGAAGGCCAGCTTGCCGTCCAGAAAGCTGACACCATTATGGACTAGGTCTGTAATGAGAAGGTTTTCACATGTGAGATAGGAGATGATTTCTTTCAGTATCTCAGAACAAATACTTCAGAACCCACCTTTCATGTTTTAGATGCAGCAGCCATGATATATAATGATTATTCCCATGAGCAAGATGGCGAGGGGAGCATACAGAAGTGCTTTACAGAGAACTGGTTGAACGTACTGTGATTTTGTAAGCATATAATAGAAATAGAAGGTGGGATTTTTCTAGTACTCATTTTATCTTATCTAGAAATTATGAAAGTATTTGTTCAAATCAGGAATTAATACCTGAAATATGGAAGGTGTGTGTGTGGGGAATGTCCAGTAAACTTTGGCTGATGGAATAAATGAATGACTCACTCCTGATAGAGCTGTGGGCACTGAAACTGCCAATCAAAGATCAATCTTTGAAGGACGTTACATAGGATCTGAGTCAGGGAAGCTGGCAGGGAATAGCTTCTCTCTTAGGCTGGTGGTTGGCTTCTCAAGAAATTAGGAGCTCACCACCGCATGGTCACCCAGAGCTTTTCCTATCAGTAAATTACAGAGGAGTGAGTTCCCAGAGTCTAATCAGTAAGAGGGTGACTGAGGAGCTTCTGAGAAGTAATAGTGCTCTGCTTATGTGATAACGTACTGTGCTTGTGCCAACAGTGTGGTGTGGCTGCTGAGGCAGCTAATGTAACCTTAGGCTGTTTTCAGGAGGAAATAAATGGCCCCTCTTACCATGTAGTAAATGATCCCTCACACTGCAGCTGGATTCTGTGTCTAGTCACTGAGGAGCACGGACATGTTCAAATAGGGAAACCAGCATAATGAGGGGTCGGCAGATCATGTCATGTGAGCAGTACTTGGTAGGGCTGGGTATTTCATTTTGTTTTTCTGGAAGGTGAGAATCCTCAGAGGCACAAATATTTGAGGATCCGTTATGTGAAAGATTGCTAGATGTATTCTGATTGGGTCAAAGTGTGGGCATAGATATCAGATCAACTAAAGAGAAGCTTTCTAACAATTATCTAAAGATAGGAGGTGTTGGCTCACAAGGGGGCCATTATAAGAGGTGTATGGGCAGAGGTTAGCTATTTGTAGAAAGGATTGCAAGTCTGGGTAGGAAGTCAGGCAACAGACAGTGTGGAGTGGACAGTGAAGAGTGCAGGTTGACTGGAGAAAAAGGTCTCTGTTTTTGGCATAATTCAGTCAGTAAGAGCTAAGGTAGAATGTGATGGTTTTCACTTGCCAAACGTGCAGAGGCGTACCTGGAGGGACCCAAAATGGAAGGCGCCTTAGAAATCGTTAATGTAATCCACTCCTTTTATAGACAAAGCTAACTGTTGTTATTGGGCTACATGAGGCAGAATTAAAGGAGATTCTCTGTGCTTTCATCTGCCCATGGCTTTGCAATTTTTCCAGGGGACTTGAGGGCTTGGAAGCAGACTGGTAAATGTGAAAGGCTCCTGGCTTCAGTGCTGTTCTACTCATCTGCTCTATGAATGTGGTGTTTGCACTGATGTTGGAAGACAGGATTCTACAACTAAAAATTCAGAAACCTTGGTTGATGCCAAATAGCATCTTCTTCTTTCTTCCGTCATTCTCACAGTAGAGTGAAATTCACTCTCTGCCTGTAGAAATGCCAATAATTGCTTTTTCAAGCAACTACTACCATGAGAACTGCCCAAGAGTGAACAAGTGGGACATATTTTAGGCTTACTGGCTCAGATCTATTATTTTCCTCCAAATTTCCATCACCACTGTGTGTCACTGCTGTATTTTTCCTGAGCCATGGCTTATTTCTGTAAGTGTTCATCTAATTGCTTCCAATCTTTCTTCTCACTACTGATCCTTCCAATTGGTCCTAAACTTTTTTGGGATTGAAACTGGCCAATTCTCCCATTTCAGTGGTATATAAAAACCATTTTCATCTCTCAATTTCATACTGCATGTTGCCTCAAATAGCACTGGCCTTTTTTTTTTTTTTTAATACTACACATGTAGTCTCAGTTTGCTTTCTTGTAACTGGGCTGAACTCTGTTGGTTTATCTTTTTTTTTTTTTTTTAATGTTCCTCCCAACCCAACCTCCAAACCCAAGTTTCTGGTAAATTTCTGCATGTGTTTCTCAACAAAATTCATTTGAGTTCTTTAATGCTTGCATCCTTAACATCTTTATGCCTGTATTTCTTGGTTTTCTTCCCTCGTGAAATTCAGGAACATTGACTACTTTATTATCAGTTGCAGATTTGGTTTATCAGTTGTTCTGAGTCAATAATGAAGATGTAAAACAATGCTTGACTCTTGGGGATGCAGATGATACCTCCCTTCAGCAAGATTCATTTCTGTTCATTTGTTGATGCTGTCAGGCTTCCAACCATGGGAATGTGCCGAGCCCAAGCAATTTGCAAGTAAGATTTGGGGAATATTATCTAAAATGTTTTCTGCAAGTTTGACTATAGGGGCATATTGCTTATATATTCATTTTCTCTTTCACCCTGATTTTAATCGTTTCTATCAATGCATGGGCCCCATAGCTTACCATTTTATTATTAATTAATTAATATTGAAGTGTAGTTGACACACAGTGTTATATTAACTTCAGGTATACAACATAATGATTTGACAAGTCTATATGTTATGCTATGCTCACAAGTGTAGCTACCATCAGTTACCATACATTGCTATTACAATATCATTGACTATATTCCCTATGCTGTGCCTTTTATCCCCATGATTTATTCATTCCATAACTGGAAGCCCATACCTCTCACACTCCCTCACACCTTTTGCCTATCCCCTCACCCCTCATAGCTCTTTTTTTTTTTTGAAATGGCTCAAATGTTTATTAATTTTCTCTTTACTACTAGATTTATCTTTCACAAGATCTTTCTTGACCAATAAGCCACTTTTTTTCCCGGTCATCAACTCTCCAAGGAAAATTTCCATTGGTCCTGAATCGTAGTTTACAGTGAGCCCAGTTTAGCCTAGCTAAGCACTCACTGTTGATGATGCATGGGCTATTTAGTATATAAGGGATGATATACAGACCCAGGGGTTATAAACTGATAGAGCCTAGAAGAACAGCCCAGTTCTTATGTAAGGTAAGTAATAGTGGTTGAGGGCTTGAGTAGTGTTTTTTTTTTTTTTTTGATTTTATTTATTTATGAGAAAGAGAGAGAGAGCGAGCGAGAGAGAGAGAGAGAGAGAGAGAGAAAGAGGCAGAGACACAGGTAGAGGGAGAAGCAGGTTCCAGGCAGGGAGCCCGACGTGGGACTCGATCCCGGGTCTCCAGGATCATGCCCTGGGCCGAAGGCGGCGCTAAACCGCTGAGCCACCTGGGCTGCCCTGGTGTTTTCTATATTAAAATATCTACCTCATGGCCCATCTGGCATATAATCAAGCAGATCTGATTATTTTGAGACAGATAACTTGTGTTGAAGAGACAATTCTTGACTTAAAAAAAAAAGGAATTCTGGACTTTGATATACAAAGGAGGGGGGTGAAATGTAACTCTCTCTAAGTTTTCTTCTAGTTAGAACTATAACACATCATCCCTCAGATTAAAAAAAAAAAAGGAACTCCCATTTTTGCCAACCCCTGCTACAGTACTAATGATTTACCACTATGATCTACAATATCACTTTTTCCAGAGACTTTTGCATCTCGATGGGGAACTCCTAAAAGTGGTAAGTTTTCAAGATCAAAGGTCAAAGGAGTGAAATCATGATACCTGGTCCTGAAATTGATAATTTTGGAGATGTTTTTCTTCGTTGCCTCTCCTATGATTTATCTCATACAATTTGCTCCCAATGACTCAGTAAGACAGACTCCTTGGAGAAAGTTTCGATGAAAGCTCTATCTGATAATATTTTCCTTTTTAGTTATCTGTTTCATAGGAAATTTGGCAATGGCAGCTGATGTGTGCAATGTTGTACTTGTCTTTTCTTACAGTTTAGTTGCTCTTACTTCCTGGACTAGCAGGGATTTGAGATGCAGTGATTATATTTCCGATACCAGTAAATTTCTTCATTTAGGGTTTGAAATGGAATAATTAAGGCTTACAAATATAGAGATTTGCCCACTTTGTTTGAGGGAAGGATAATAATGTTTAAGATAACATGTTAGTCCTTTCCCCAAACTGGGAGTAGATAGGAAAAGTGACTTGTAAGTTAATGATATGATTGGCTCCAATATGATTGGTTTTGAACTGCATGGTCTTCCTGATTTTAGCTTTTTCTGATGGGATTCAGATATGCATAGGAGTATTTTGGTTTGTTTTTCCCTGTAATGAGAATTTAAAATAGCCTGAAACCGGGTGTGTTGGCTGCGTACAGTTTCATTTGCATACCACATAGAGGAGGAGAGAAACCTGGACAATATTTTTGGCATTTTAATAATATGCCTCCAAGGAAGGAAACAGCCATACAATTCATTTTCTTTGACAAAACTTTAATTAGAAAACCAGACTCCTCTGATTATAAAAATTACACAAGCTGATAAATCTTGGTAAGTTATAGAGAGAATAATTTTATGAACATTTTATACCTAATAAAAAAGTTAAAATAATTAACAGCATTCATCAGATTAATTTTGTTTTCACACGGTTTTCTAATATAAAAAAACGTATAGTCATCAACCTTTATATAAATCCATATATGTTTGTAATAGTGTTTTCATAATGAGAAAGGACAATATTCATATGTAAATAATAATATTAATAATCAGTAATGAATCAAAACTGCCAAAAGCTGAAGCATGACAAAATTTATGATCAAAGTTGCTTAGGGAACTTTTGAGTTTTCTAGATCCAGCAAAAATGATCTATTGGAGAAAACCTAGACACAAGAATTCGTATCATTGTATTGCCCCACTTGAAAAAATTCTGTATGATCAGTGTTGGTTCATGTGTTTCCAGAACAATGACCTTTTCTTTTCTTTCAATAATTTTGTACCAGTGGTGCTAACAATGTGCTGGTGTATTGTGCTGCCTGCAGGAAACGGTGTTTGATCAACAGAAAAACTGTAAATCTTTTTTCTCCCGAGACTAGTAAGAATAGACCCATGTTGACAACACAAAGTTTCATCTGAATGTGGCGTTCCTGTGGGGGCTAACCTGTGTCCTGCAATACTACATCATTTAAAAATACCTAAGTTCTTAAAACTTCTGTCCTGGTTCAAGCATCACATTGACTTCTGATTGCCTTTTAGCAAGATAAAAGAATAGTTCAAACTATAAAGGAGGAGTCTTGGTAGTGTGAAGTAGTCACATGTAAAATCTACATTTTTATTGCATTCTAATTTTTTTTCAAAATTGTATTGCAATGCTGACCCAATTTCATACCATCATCAAATCACTTTAACCATGTGTCTGTGAAAAGTGCTTCTATGTCTCTGCAATACTGTCTAAATATAAGAGGTGCAAACTTTTAACGAATTACTGAATTTCATTTGGAGAATAGCAATGAAAACATGAAGTAAATCCTTTAGGAAAGATGGCACTATGTTGAGCACACAGATATTAAACACCCTAATAGTTGCCATTAAGTTTTCTTTTACAAGCTGGTATTTTAACACATCTCAAAGTTAACTTAATTATACTAATTTTGCAGCAAACTGTAATTAGGAATAATCCTCTATTGATACCTTGAGGTCCAAGGATAATACATTTAAGGATGCCAATTTTTTCACATCTCACACTCAAATTCAAGCAGGAAGATTTCTGAAACATTTTAGATCATCTAGCTGGTAAGCTAAAGAGAGGCAGAACTGGACTGTCTATGAACATTTAAACTTGAGCATTGTCCATGCAATCTCTTGTTGCTCCCTAGAAAGTGTTTTGCTGGAAGTTATACCAAGTGAGAGCCCTGAATGAATGCGCCAGAAATTATAGGAGACGAAATATACTCGATTTTGTGGCAGGCAACCCCAATTTTGGATTAAGAGGCAGACATAAAAAGAAAACCTGATTTTAATTTATAATATTCATCGCCTTCCTTCATAAATAATTTCCTTTTGGAGGACAAAGTGATGTGTAATAAAACTCGGTATATTCAGCTTACCTCAACTTCAAGTGGGTAAGAATATAAGTAGCAATTTCAGCTGAGAACAAGGCAGAGATGAAAACATTAATGGAAATAAAAAAGTTATCACATCTCACAAGCAACTTTTGTATCATTTACAAAACGTAAAGAAAACTTTGTGTATGCTGAAACCCGTGTGGGTATAGCTGAAACCCGTGTGGGTATAGCTGAAACCCGTGTGGGTATAATTAATAAAGCATTTTCTGGCCCAAATACTGAAATACTGCTTCACCATCATAAATTATGTTGTTTTTGATAAATTCTAATAAGGATAAACTAAGTAATAAAAAGCAGTAAGAAATCTGGATAAGCAACAAGCCATCTGAGTCACATTTTCTGTGGATCGGATTACACAATAAATCTGTTGATGTTAAAAAACCTAGAACAAGTTCTATACTAACAAAATTCAGAAAATGAGAAATTTCTACCAGAAAGGAAAACAAAATGGCAAATATCACAATTGTACAGAAACTGCTTCCTCTATTTCTTCGTGACTTCATTAATTTAAACTACAAAATTTTTTTCTGAATTCTTTCAGCCATTAGAGGACTAGTTAATGTTCTTACGAAACCTGTGACTTAATTACAAGCATCTGTTTTCAAGGCTAATCAATGAATCATTAATGTGAGCTTGGAAACAGCAGGTAGAACATCAATAAATTATTCATTTTGGGAGAAGGATGAAATGTTCCCAAGCATCAGAGGATATATTTTACTTATGTTCATGTCAGGCTGGCTTTGGGTGCTTGTGTAATCCTAAAGTTCCCACTGAAAATAGCTTGAGGCAGGGTCTTTAAGTTTCTTAGTCAAGAAGAAATAGCACAGAAATTACCCCCACTCAGACTTGTAGTTGCCAGGATGATCTTTCATGTTTTCAGCTGCCTCCTTCCCTCCCTCCCTCCCTCCCTCCCTCCCTCCCTCCCTCCCTCCCTCCCTTCCTCCCTTCCTCCCTTCTTTCCTTTTCCTTCCTTCCTTTCTTCTTTTCTTCCTTCCTTCCTTCTCTTCCTTCCTTCTCTCTCTTGACATGTAAGGACAAGCTATGACAATCTCTGCTGAGACAAAGGAAATCACAACTTTTCTTAAAATTTAAGCTACAGATAAATAATTTTAAAAAATCAAAGGCTAAATGTTAATACTACCTGGCTAAGCATTCACAGGCAGGGAACTTTCAAATTTGTAAGTAAGTCTACTCTGAATTATTTACTAGACAAAGACATACATCCAATAGCTTCAACTTTACAATTGAAACACATGAAACTTTCAAGATCCTCCTGAAATTGGCCCACACATTATTTCTTCCTTCCCTCTTTCCTTCCTTCCCAGTATTTATTGAATGCCTAATATGTGCCTGGCACTATTCTAGACTATGGTGTTTTCACAGGTTATTGAACAACAACAAAATCTCTGTCCTCATAGAGTTTTCAGTCTACTGAGGACAGACAGACAATAAACAGATACTATTGTAAGGAAGGAGGGGGAGGAGGCTTATTGTATGGTTATGGAAAGCTTTTCTGATGACCTGATAAATAAGAAGAAATATCATGAAAAGAATCGGAGAAGACTAATGGCTATTGGCTGGAAAGTAGAGCTTTCAGGGTGGTGAGAAGAGCAAGTGCAGGAGGACAAAGGGGATTGTGGCAGGAGAGGAGATAAGAGAAAAAGAGAGGAGATAAAAGACAAGGGGTCAGATTTGGTAGGGTTTGCCTTTATCACATGTCTTCCACCAGAGGTAATGGCTGGGGAGAGCTGGATCATTTACTTGAACAGATCCAATGCATTCTTCAAGGACGACGTGAAGTTGTGTTTCCTTCCTGCACTGTTCCCCTGATACCCAGATTCTCTTAAGTCTAAAATATGAACCATGCAAATTATTATCAACAATGTTCTTCATTTCATCACTTATGATTGCTTCCTCTGTTAGTGTCTTCAAATAGATCCCAAACAACTTAAGGATAGAAACCATGTAATTCATTTTCTCCATCCCTTACAGTGCATAGTATTGAGCTCATGGTAATTAAATAAAAGCAATTGATAAAGTTATGTTAATTAAGAAAAAACAAAGAAATCCACAACTCAAAAATAAATTCAAGGAGTTTTGAGAATGTTGCCATGAAAACAAAAACAAAAACAAAAACAATAGCTTGGAGAAGAACTCAGTGTATAATACACATTATCTTCTGATTTGTCTGACGATTTATGTCATTGTCCATCCTAGTTTAGAGATTATCTCTGTATATTTGTACTCCTTCTTCTCGCCCTGCAGAAAATGGGGGCCCCATCTATGCAGCTTTTTTTTTTAATAATAGTGCCACTACCCATTTCCCTTAATGTTTGCTTTCATTCATGAAATTTCTCTCTGAATTTTTATCTCCATTTCCCCAGCATAGTTTTACCTAGCAGGGCACGCAGTTAACTCAGTGGAGTGGCAGATTATAAATATATCAGAGACATAAATGACAGGGTAAAAATCCACTAGGCCACTAGTTTTTTTTTGAGCCATTTGCTTGAGATCACCTAGTTAAGAAGTGGTCATGGATGGACAGTAGTGATTGAACATTTTCATAAAAATTATTTCTCTGTGGTAAGATCTTTATAATTTTTAGACTAGAAATAATCTTTACACATTGTTTATCAGTTCTCTACAGAAGATGGTATAGGCAAACTAAGGAATAAATGTTGATGTGTTCCATGCTACATTGAACAAGCAAGCACATAAGATACCACTTGATGCCTTTCAAATCATTATTTTAGTAAAACATATCCATCTTAGGACATTGGGTGAGATCTCACAATTCTTCCAGTGCTAAATTGGAAACTGGACAAACCCTTAAGAACCTGATGTTAAGAAGGAGCAAGATTGTGTTCTTCCATCCATAGATGACTCTTTCCCAAATTAGTCATGATTTTTCTTTCCTTTAAGCCATCATTTTGAGTATGCCTTAGTCATTGCCATGCTAAATAAGTGAGCGGAGGTGGCAACATGGCAGGAAATGACTCCTTATTAACATTCTTTTCTAATGTTCTTTCATAAAATGCTTTTTTCTTTTCTTTTCTTTCTTTCTTTTTTTTTCTAATCTCTCTCAATTCTAGCCTGAGTGTCTATTTATCAGTATTTCTTCCCTTGGGGCAAATGATGAGTCTTGGGACTTTATACTTGTAGGCACCAACTTCTTTTAGTGTATTAATATCAAGCAAAATGATTTCTGCCCTTAAGGTTTTATCTTCTGCATTATTAGTAACACTAATCAATTGATCGCCTGTCCTTGCCTTCCCACCTTACCATTTTGTTCAAAACCCATCTAGCATTGGTACTCATTGGTACTCATTTCCAACAAATAAAAATTAATAGAATAATTGCTATTTATTGTGACAAACAAAATATTAATTAAAAATTCTGAACAGTTTTTAGATTAGGTTAATAGCCAGCAAAATAACTCTGGTCTTGCCAAAGTTTCATAACATAATTGTTTCAGTTAAAGGAAATAATTCTTTCCAACCTTTTATACAGCATTAAAATGTTCCCCTGAATTATTTGAACATTGCTGTATTTCTAGCATAGGACTCGGTCCATTACTTGACATATTAAAGTGCTTAATAAATGTTTGAGTGACAGATTAGTGAAGTAATGATATGGCTGGATAAATGATATGTATAAAAGAGTGTGCCATTTTACTTTCCTAGATCCTGGGTAACTGCCCATATTTCTAGTTGTTGAAAGATCTCTCCTAATCAAAATTATTCTCTACCACTGTCAATCTTTAGTTGGGGCTTCCTATTACCAAAAATAAGTCATTGCTCTAAGTATTTAGATATAACACATAGAGAAAAACCACGGAATATTTGGTAAGGGACCTGTGACCCCTGGAGGCATTTTGTGTATGACTTTGATATGTGTTTCAATGATTCCTTATTCTACCTGGATGACCAACGTGGTCTTCTGGGGGTCTGGTGGTGGTGAATTTTATTTTAAAAATTTATGGATTCATCAACCATGGCTTTTGCTAGACTATGGCTTTTTTTTCCCCCTTTTTAACAGTGTTTTCAGGCTGGCACACATCACAGTATAATAGCTGTGATATTGAGAAAAAAAGATTGCTTACAACCATTTTCAACATACACTACACGCTCCCCCCCCTTTGGTTGACAAATTTCCCCTTTTTTTACTTTATAAAATCTCAAGAAATAAACTTTCACAAGTGTTTTATTCACAACCAAATTTTCCCTGTTATGTTAGAATGCGATTGCATTGTTCAAAAGGCCAAAAAAAGAAAATAACCCACCATTATTCTAGGCCATTTTGGTAATACTTTTCCTTTATATTTCTTTTTGGTCTTTTTCAACTTGGTTTCTATGTATTTACTTTGACTTGTTTGAATTTCTACTAAAACCAAAGGGCAAAACCTACTAAAAACAAAGGACAAAATTGTTTTAATTAAAATCCAGACTCTGAATATAGTTACCCATATAGATGAATCATTTTTCCTTAATATTCTACTCGTCCATGAGGACAAAAACCACTTGATCATCTAAAAAACAGTAATATTATTTAGGAAATGAAAACTGGATTCTATACAGGCCCCCATTAATTTTACTTCTTTTAGAATTTTAATAAATATTCATTTGCACATTGCTGGCAAAAATGAACTTCTCTAATAAGTTATTTCCCAAAATTTGCTCCTTGAAACACAAGTTTGGTGTTGCATGAGCCTAGGATCCCATAGCCAAATATATTTGGGAAATATAATATTGTTTCTACGCCATTGGGAAATTTGTTGCACACATCCTGGGTAAGTTGAAAAGTGGGCTTCATTTTTGCCAGCATTGAAGTCATTTGGACTTGGAGTGACTCCTTTTGAAGAGACAGGAACAAAAAGATCTTCAAATAGTCTGGACTTTGTACTTAGTATTTTCATCTTCGAGTTAATATTTACCACCATCCTTCTGTTTTGATACTTGTGACAGTCCCACATGCAGAGGCAGATGAACATTTTGTGGGGCCTGAAGTGTATACAATTTTGGAGTCCTTTGTGAAAAAGAATACAAATTTATTCTACTTTTACAAACATTATATAAACCTATGACAAGGTGAACACACTTCTGGGGACCATCCCAGGGCCTTGGAAAGGCTCATGCAAGCAAGGGGCCCTAAAATTTAAGCTTTGTGAGTTATGTGCTAAATCTGCAACATCCCATATGGAAAACAATATTATACTTTATAATATTGTTTCAGCCTCATTCTGTCCGGTCCTTCTGCCCACCTGACACACATCCTACATTTTCAGAGTTGACAGATTTAACAATAAAAATATGTGATACCCAGTTTGAATTTCAGATTAAGTATAAATTTTTTAGTATAAATATATCTCAAATGTTGCATGTGACATACTTATACTAAGAAAATTGTTCATTGTTTATCTGAAATTAACTGGTATCTTGTATTTTACCTGGCAACCTAAGCTTTCTAGTCAAAAGAGTTTACATTAGGACTTTTCGGAAAATGATACAGTCTTTCATACTCTATGACTTGGTTCAAGTTTCTTTGTGAAAAGGCCCTCATGGGATACCGGATACAAATATAGATTCCTAAGCCCTCCCCCTTGTAAGTTGTAAGTTTAACAAGCTTTCCAGGTGAGTCTTATCAACAAACTTGGCAAATATGGCCTTAATTCAGATACTTTCTTTTCTTCAGCCTGAAATGTTCTTGCCCATTCTAATCATCCAGATTTTCAGGCCTAGTGCAGACTTAATCCAGCTACTCTCAGAATGCCTGCTGTTGTTTACATACTTCTATTGTAGCAGTTTGCAAAGTGAAATTGTGGTTCCCCACACCATTAGCAACAGCATCACCTGGGAACTTGTAAGAAACAAACTTTTGGACCTCATTCCAGACCTACTGAATCAGAACTCTGAAGGCGTGGCCTAGCAATTGGTGTTTAAACAAGCCTTTCAAGTGATTTTGATGTACCCTTAAATTTGAGAATAATTACTCTATGTTAACACCCAGTACTTTTGTTACAGTTCAATACAGCTGTCCTACCTCTAGTTTGCTAGTCTAAATTCCTTAATGGGTAGCAGCTGCTTGGATTCCTCTTTGTATTCATTCTCAGGGCCTGGCACATGGAGAGTATTTAAAATTTTTGTTGAATGAAAGATTTGGTGAGTAATGAGTCAATGGATAATTATGTTTTTTTTTGTTTGTTTTGTTTTCATTTTTCCCCCTTTTCAGTAAGCTGTCTAGTAAAAACCATAACCCACAGTGTATAACGTAAAACTAGGTGAGTGGTCAAGGCTCTCTGGGATCCTATTGTGTGGTATTGTGGCTCCAAGATCCAACTGTTTTTACGTTTTCTCAATCTATCATTTGCTTTTTTGTCCTTTATTATTTCAGTTGTTCTGTAAATTTTGGAGGAATACAAAGAGTTCATATGAATCACCATCTCTGGTCATTTTATAGATATATGCTAATGTTAAGAAGCATATATAAATATTTACATATATGTGTGAAATGTTTGATGGGACAACTATTCCATAGGAAAAGTACTGGATTAGAGACAGATCATCTACTGAACTATGCTATGTGTGTAATATTTGTGAAAATTTTGTCTTACATACATATCCAACGTTAACCAATCCCGATGGTTAAAAATTACAATATCTATCTTTATGACAAAATAAAGGTATATGCCTTACACAAGTCTATCTGAGCAGATGATGGAAGCCTGGTTCTCTAATTGTGGAAGGAATGGTGACCTTGTTTCTATGCAGAAATCACCTGGAATGTTAAATTTCCTAAAGTATAAACAAACTTTAAGAATTATTTGTTAATTAAATTGATGTTTCCATCTGTAGATCAAGATATTGTTGTTGATTCTTCAGGAATGATAGATACGTATCGATAAATGTCATACACTTGAACATCCAGCAATCTAACGTAGAGAAAAGCACATAAGATCAGAGATATACTTACTTATTTTTCTAAAATTTTTGTTCTTCCTCTTTGATGTACCTTTTATTTGCTGTACTTAAATTATGTCAATAAGGTGAATCAATTAAATCAATTTTTTCCCAGGCTAGATATGTGGAAAACCAAACTGACCATTCTGTAAAGAGTGATTTTCTGATACTTTGTGGTAACAACTGCTAATTTTGTTTATAAAAACCACAGGAACATGATTCTTAAAATATGAATTAGAATATAAGAATGAATAGATCATGCAAAGAATGATGCCTGGTTATTCCAATACTCTATCAAACCTACTAACATATTCGATTATGGGGTACCATTTGCTGATGTTTTGGAAACTCAAAAGTTCTTAAGCGTCCAGGCTACATTATGGATATAGATTTGTGTGCCATGGAAGTAACTGAATTCTTTTTGTCTTTTTTTGTCTTCAGTGCTACAACCCTATTTCATGTCATTATTACCTTTTTTCTTGGTGACTGTATCATCTTCCTAACCCTTTCTTTGGTCCAGGTTTCTCATCTCCAATCTATCCCCTATCATATCATTGTAGACTAATATTTCTAAATCCCACCTCTAAAAATAAATAGGGTAATTCAAAAGTCCATCAAATTAAATATGAATTCTTCAGTATGACATTTGTGGGTTCCTCTACTAAACTTTCTGCTTATACAAACTCAAATCCTCTACTGGAAACATGGACTCAAAGTAAATCGAGTTCATTAATCCAGATACACAGTCTATGCTTTTGTTTCTTAATGACTTTGCCTAGGCTGTGCACACTACATGGATGCTCAGGTCAAAAATCTAACTCCACCATAAGTGCTATCTTAAATAGCATGTATTTCTGCCATGGCTCTAGTGAAAATAATCTATCTGCCCTCTCAGTACTCTGTGGGATTCTTTACAAACTGTCATGGATATCATAGATGCCTTTGTCTTGGGGCTTTTATGTCTTCACTCAATATAAAGGGTTTATCAGCATTTATTTGATTAAATTTGTTAACATGGTAGCCTAAGCCACCATGTTTCAAATTTAGCCACACATTGAAATCACTAAGGGAATGTACAAAAATATTGAGACCTGAGTCCCACTGGTAGAGATACTGATTTAATTTGCTTGGCAAGTAGTCTGTGCATTGAAATTAAAAAAAAAATCTCAAGGTCACTCTTATATGCAGCAAATTTGAGGACCAAAGGCTCTGCTAACTCTGGGATTACCCAAAATGTCGTTTGGAATGTGTATGTTGGCCACAGTCTCCTATGGCTATTTGGTTGATAGATTTATGCCCATCTTAACTCTGTGAGCAGATGAACTCTTCAATTAGATCCAAAATGTGGCTTCCCCAGACCAATTCCAACCTTATATTTAACTCTAAACAATATTATTAGGAAATGCTTATTTTAGGTTTAAAAGTTAAAATATATTAATCCTACTTGCTAATTTTTTGGGAGCACCAATCATTATTATAATCAAGATATTAATTATAAAAAGAAAAGGTTAGTATATAAATTGATCAGTTTAAAATTATGTACACATATTACACTTTACTATCATCTCCAAAGTAGAAGTGAATCTTAAGCTTATGACTTAAAAATAGTTTTAAGCATTGTGACAAAGCATTGTCTTAAATTTTGCTTTTAGAAAAGGGCAGATGAGAGGAGAAAAATCTATGCAGTTGTTCTCATCACATAGAATTTGCATTTGTACAACTCTGTACAGGCATTTTGTTATGCCTGATTTAGGATGAAAAGATGATATACTGTACCATGGGGGCATAGTACATGTTTACAATATTTTCTTTCTTAAAATAATCTATAAGGCAGGGATAACAATATCTACCCTATAAGGCAGCTGTTTGGTGACTAAAACTAATAATTTTGACAGAGATTTTTAGTTTGAGTGTATTAGTTCGATTTGTTTTTCTAGGAGGTTTGGATTCTTACTGATCCCTGTCCCTCTCTCATTCTTGCACATTGAAGGACATCAGGTGTTTCTGAGGTGAGCAGGTGGCCACAGGCATCTATGACAGAATATGGATGTTCCACTATCAGGAGAATCAAACTCATGCCCTAGACTGGCTCTTGCAAACACTATATTCTAAGCAATAAAGATTAGAAATGTAGATGCTGAATTTTCTGATCCTTGACTTTAACAGGCAAAACACAGAGAAGGGGGCTATGGGGTTCATACTGTGTGAACCTTTCACTGCACTCAAACCCAAGAATATATCTCAAGACAAGCTTTCTATTCATGAACCCATTTCCAAATTCCATCCTGGTGATCCTTACTTCTAATAGTCACTGGATAGAATAACCACTCTCCTCTGGGTTCTGATGATCTTGTCTGCAGTAGTCTTCACCCAGACAACCTGCTTTGTGGTCTGTGTGTCCTTGTGTATTCCATATTCTCCCAGACTCTCTGTGCCTATCAGAATTTATCCAAGCATCAGTGTGAATTATTGCATGATGCCTTTCTTGAATATCCCAGGCAGAAGTCTCCTCAACATATTTTAGGTGCCTCAAAGGCAGGGGTATGGACATTGGTATTTTTCTCTGAGCCTAGCACAGAGATAGAGATAGGTAACTTCTAAGTATTTGCTGAATAAATGAATATAATCCTAGGCAATCTAGAGGTGCTCCAGAAACCTATCCAGAGTAAAGCTTAATCCTAAAATACAACTGAATTTCTGGTTCTATTTCAAGAGTTAACAGCCAACATTAACTTTTGGAGATTTAGATATGTCAACATTTTTCTGACCCCTTTCAACATGTTTATTATAAAAAGACCCACAAAATAATTAAATGAACTAAAAAAAACCAAACAAATAAAACCAAGGCTATTAGTTTAGTTGTTTGTTTTCCTCTTCAAAAGTTTTGGATTTGGAATGCCTGGGTGGGTCAGTCAGTTAAATATCTGACTCTTGATTTCAGGTCAGGTCATGACCTTAGGGTGGTGAGATCAGAGCCCCACATAGGCTCTATCTCAGAGCAGAGTCTGCTTGAGATTCTCTCTCCCCCTGGCATTCCCCTCATTCATGCATGCATTGTCCCTCTCTCTAAAAAATAAATAAAATCCTTAAAAAATAGCTCTGTTTTTTTTTAACCTCTTTTTTTTTTTAAATCATCACTGCCCTTTGGTATTTTTTCCATGTCAAATCACATTCCCTTTTGTTTCACTGTCTAGATTTTTTAGCCTTTCAGTTTATTGGAAAGGACAGTTAGCTTCAACATAGCTGATTTTTTTTTTGTATAAGGGGCCTTATTCCTGTGTAATTGGCTATAAAAAAGAATTCCAGAAAATAAAATAAAACAAAACAACAAGGAAAACATCCAAATATAGGTCTCACTGATTGGGACTGTGAATAACTCATTTTTCATTAGGTCATAGGCAGACAAGTCAGAGGCAGGAGGCTTCCTTAATTTATTTCATTGAATAGCTACTGTGAGTGTCTGCTCAGCAGAAGTACCTATATTGTGTATGGTTTTCCATGTCAATTGCCATTATTAAAAGCAGTAGGAAATTCCAGCTTGCTGCCCACGTAAATAACAATGAGTAATACTTTTTCCAAACTTCAGTGCTTGTAAATATGTTCACCTGCCCAACTTAATTTTGCTAAGTTCTTATTTCACTCCTTTCTAGCCATACTCATTCTTACCTAGAGGAAAAATAGGTTTTAGTTACTCTAAAAAATTATTTTAAAAATGAGAAAGAGTGAACATATTTAAGCAAAGGAATAAAGCAAAATAAATTAGTGACTGTAATGTTAAATTGAGATAAGAAAATGGCTATTAAGTGAACTCAAACATTTCTACACAAAATTCTGGGCACTTTTGTTTTTAAAAATATAAAAAGGTACATATAATAAAATTAGACAGAGTTCTGTAATTGGTCATGCAAATAATGTCAATAATGAAGTAAGTCTGAAATGATTGGTTTCTAAAGTGGATTGTGGATTATTAAATTGTTTCAGCATAATTTTGGTATCAAGTTCACTTAAATCCCGGTTTATTATCTATGTATTCCTTGTAGTTGCACCACATTATCCATCAGAATACACAGCGAACTTGGGTATTCAAGATTTAACATTCTCGGTTTTAATGACTTAGACGTGGTGCTGATAGCTCATGAATAATTTTGCTCAGACTTGGAACTGTATCACATGCATACACGATAGGGGATGTGCTTTGTGTGGGAGCCTGTGTGCTGCTTGAGAGACACCAACCTATTTATTATTGTCTTCATCCCTGTAGCTCTCACATGATAAGAAAATTGTTGGTTCAAGCACCTTTACAATTTATGTTCTTACAGTAATACAATATAATGCAGTGAGAAGTCTTAGGCAGAAATTTTTTTGAACTGATTATAAATTGCCTTAGACATGAATTAATTCATTTATTAGGGTTCTTAAAGGGCCATCTTCATATTGTAGTAACACATTACTAATTCATATGTTATAGATATTTGTGAACTTAGAGATTCAAAAAAATATGTTTAAGAAATGCCAAGGTATTTTGTATTTGCTTCAGAATGCCTTATCTTAACCATGTAGAAATAATGTTATATATTATCATCATAATATTTTTAAAATGCATTTATTCATACATTTTTAAAGGATAAAATTTATAATTTTTAGAAGTTGTGATTCAATAAAAGACTAAAGAAGTATAGGTTTTTATGTTACAAGGTGATGTCATGAGATATTAGGACTAAGAAGTTTGATGGTAGCCTAGAGGAATCTTTCCCTAAAGGATAGGAAGCCCAGAGGCACCTGGGTGGCTCATTCAGTTAAGTGTCTGTCTTAGGCTCAGGTTAGCTCATGTCATGATCCTAGGGTCCTGGGATGGAGCCCCATATTGGGGTGCCTACTCAGTGGGGAGTCTGCTTCTCCCTCTCCATCTGCCACTCCTCCACTCATGCTCTCTCTCTCTGTCAAATAAATTAATAAAATCTTTTTTTTAAAGGATAGGAAGCGCAAATATCTCACTGATATTAGATGAAGAAGATGAAAAATTATAATATTCTGTAGAGCACTTAATATTAATAGGAAATTACAGTGAATCTATGAATAACCTAGTTTGCAGCATTTGGGATTGCAATCTAGAAGAACTAGCAGTTAACTGACCCCAGGAAGTAAAGAGTAACCACCAGTGTCACCTATCACTATTTTAATATGCTAGCTGTTCGTCATTATGACTAATGGACATAGATTTTTTGTTGTTGTTAAAATAAAAGGTCAACATAGCCAGAAGTACTGTAATTTTGCCTAGTGGCATTATAGTAAGTATAACTGAGATGACATTTTTGTAAGCAGCTAAGATCTTTATTGTTATTTTTCTTAATGTTTTTACCTTTAGGCTTTATTTTTTTTTAAATTTTTATTTATTTATGATAGTCACACACAGAGAGAGAGAGGCAGAGACATAGGCAGAGGGAGAAGCAGGCTCCATGCACCGGGAGCCCGACGTGGGATTCGATCCCAGGTCTCCAGGATCGCGCCCTGGGCCAAAGGCAGGCGCCAAAGCGCTGCGCCACCCAGGGATCCCATACCTTTAGGCTTTAGATCATAGGTTTATCAAACAATGTAATCCTGAGGAATTTAACTAAATTATTATATCTCCATGTATCCAAAGTATGAAAAGAATAATGAAATTAACAAGGAATTATTTGCAATGTAACTTCCCTTGACTAGCTTATGAGATTAATTATTAAATGTATTTTTACCTGTGCAAATCTATGGGAAATAATTTATTTCTTTACTTTTATTATAGTTAGAAAAGCCTAGTTTATAATTTTTCTTCACTTATAGAGACAAATTTTGATAATGTACCAAATTCAGCTAATTTGGAAATTTCTGAAGGACTCCTGTAAGAACATTTGTTTCTTAGTAAGATCTAAAAGGGCACTCAGGCGGTTCCCTCCTTTGAAGACATATGAAAATATAACTTTTTTAGGTAAATTTTTTTTGATATTGACGTTGTTCAAAATTCTTTTTCAAGCATTCTTCAATACATAGCTTTGGTGTTAGAGTGCAAGGTACCATATGACAAAGCAGAGAACTTTACGTGGTGTATTAGTGTATTTGCACTATTTTACAAGTGAGAAATGAGGCTGTTTTCATGAACAGATATAGTAAGAAACTATGTCATAGAACATTAGAAAAGAGACTGTTCTTATAGGGAAAGACCTCTGAAAGTGCCTGTCTGCTATGAGATTTATTTTTATTTTTTAAAGGATTTATTTATTCATTTGAGAGAGAGAGCAAGCATATGTACAAGTGAGTGGGGGGAGGGGTAGAAAGGAGAGAGGATCCTCAAGCAGATTCCCTGCTCAGCACAGAGTCCAACGTAGGGCTATGAAATTTGTATTGAGGACCTCTTGGGTGGCTCAGCAGTTGAGCATCTGCCTTCCCCTCGGGTTGTGATCCTGGAGTCCCCAGATTGGGTCCACATTGGGCTCCTTGCATGGAGCCTGCTTCTCCCTCTGCCTATGTCCCTGCCTCCCTCTCTCTCTGCGTCTCTCATGAATAAATAGATAAAATCTTAAAAAAAAAGAGAGATTTGTATTGATAAGACACCGGGTCTCATAATATCATACTTTTCATCGTTTCTCTTTGTTATGGAAATTAGCATTCTGTTTTGCCAGGAAAGCAATTGGGCTTTTTGTTTTAGGAAAGTAAAGGAAATAAAGTGCTCAGCTTCTACTTTCATTTTTCGAGCTAGTCTATACATGGGCGAAGATTCTTTCTTCTGAGTAGTTTTCTTCTCAATGATTCTAATGTTTCCAAAAGTGACCTATGTTTCAGAATCCTAATTTAGGCAAAAATAATAGTGATGGTATCCAGTGGAAAAGAAGACCTGAGTAAAATGCCAGATACTATTAACTTTGTCTCTATTTGCTTAGGGTAAATGAACAAACAAATAAATTCAATTTTCCCTCCATTGAGAAGAAGTGCACTTGAGTTTTTACTGAGTTACTCACAGATTATTTGATTGTGTACCTCCCTAGGTAGACCACTGCCTCAAAGTCAATGTCAGGGGATTCTCTTTCTGAACCAAGCTCCATGTTCTGGGATGTCTGTAGAGAGATAACCAAACAACAGCCCTGAGAGATTTCACATTGATGAACATTGCATTAACCAGAATGCACAAGTAGGACTGCATATGGGGTATTCCTTTTACATTTAGATGGTCTAAACTTAGAAAATGAAAGGACAAAAAAAAAAAAAAGAAAATGAAAGGGCATCAGGGAGATGTGAGAAGTAATATTGGTTTGTGGCTTTAATATATTGCCATTTAATCAAAGGTTGCATTCCATTTTGTCTTTAAATATTCTTATGAGGTAGCTTGGAGAGATCTCCGCCCTTTTCAAGCTGTGATAGATTTCCTATTTAAGAACAAGAAAATCTATTGCTGAAAAATATGCATAATTAACATGAAAGTATAATAAAGTTGGGATACTGCTAAAACTTTGGGATCATTGCACTGGTGAGGTTAGGGTCTAATTTATCAGTACTCAGTGGTTGTATGAGAAGATGCCAGAATTTCCCGATTCTACCTCAAAATAGATGCTGTGCATTGCATCTGGGCATGACAGAATATGACAGTTTGGTCTTTTTCTAGTTCTTTCACTGTGGCTACCAAATACCTGGTGAATTAGCCAAGTAGAATGATGGAAGGTATTTTAGTTTCCAGGTGGAGATTCTACTAACCATCTTACATTAGATAATTTAAATGCTCCCCACAACATAGCATAGGCTGCCTCTGCCCAAATCCAAGTGAATAAATCTATACAAGACTGGAAAGCAACACACTCATAATAAACTCTGTATCTTATCCATGGCAGGCTCTCCCAGTTACTCCCAGAGTTCTTATTTCTCCTCTTATCTGACAGAGCCCTGTGGGTAATGGGGTTGTTCTAATAACTATGGAAACAGGAAAACCATACCATTCTGCTATCTGGCCATGAAATTAGCCATGTGAGAAACCAGAGCACAGCTACAAGTAACTTCTAAAAACCCTAGTTGGAATAAATACAAACATGTGACATGGAACAGGAATCCTATGCCCTGGGGAAGATGCTCTCACTCCTCTGTTTCTAAAGTTTCTTTCTGATTTGTAAGGCTTCATAATTAGCATGACCCTTGAACACTATCTTAAGGAAAACTTCAGCTGGGAAAAATAGTAGGGACTGACTTTCTATAATTTATAAAAGTGCAAAATTAGCCATGATTTTTAAAATAAATATTTTAATATTATATAATATTTTAATAAATATTATATTAAAAATATCTACCTTATAGAAGTTCTCAGTTTAGGATATAAGTTCATTTAATTTTGATAACATCTTTAAAGGTGCAGAAGATATATAATTATCCACAGACTAGTCATCTGTACTATTCTAGTATATGGTTTTTGACCGTATATATTTCTGTCTTTAAATAGTTTTCCATTTTATAAAAAAAGTAAGTGACTTCTCTAGGAGTAACAGAGAGGTCCACATTAAGTACAGAGAAAACATCAAAAAATTATTTGTTATGTTTCAAAGATGCACAAAATCAAAGAATGCCAGCAGCCATCTCTGGGAATGAATAATGCCTATCTGGGTGCTTACTTGAAGCTTCTTTTCAAGGAGTCTCCCTAGTACTCCACTTTTTCCCACCGAACAATTTATGTCTCTGGTTCATGCATGGAAATTCAGGAGCACTTCCTTGCAAAGATCAGGTTATGAATTTTTTTTCAGGTTATGAATTTGACAAATGAGAAGGCAATCTTCAAGTGAAATATATTTGCATATGATCAATTTTACTAGCAGTTTTAGAATCTGTAGTGTTGAGGCACCATGCAATTCTCTGTGCTATATCCTAAATTCTAAAATATGTGGAATTTCCCCACCTATTCTATCACATCTACTTATAGACACCTTGATTTCTAGGCATGTGGGCTCATTTCTCAGGATTCCTTCAAACTTATTTCAAATGTTACCTGACCCAACTACACAAAACTTTAAACACAGAGCACCACCTCTTCCCCTTCTAACTAAAACATGATGGTGGGCCTGACCTTCCCATTTAGTTTAGAAATCAAAGAAATTTCCTGCTATTAAACCTACAGATAGTTCTTCCCATGGTAGACCTGATGCACAGAGTCTTTGTTGCTTTCATTTATGATCTTGCAGCTTTCATTTGGATAAATACATTTAGAATCATGATTTTGAAGACAGTCTAGTAAGAAAAAAATTAGCTCATTTCCCCTATACAATATATTGGCAGATCATTGCTTAAAAGGGTTATTGTAAATCCCTGTACTGCAGTGATGATGCTGAATCTTATTTTCAATTCAAATGGGGAGATTCCAAGGGCATATCAATTCAGCTATAGACAGGTTTTGAGTCAATGTCATAAAATTTGTCACAAAATTATTTTGTAACACACAGAAAGACATAATTTTTGTTTCTTTTTTTTGTTTTTGAAGGGAATAAAAGTGCTTCTTTTGGAAAAAAATGACAGTTTTCGGGTTCACATTTGAAAGGATTATCAATACCATTGGCAGACACCAAAAGAACAGAGAGATCCCTCTAGAAAGAATTTGAGCAAAATCATTGAGTTCTCCAACTCACAGGAGAAAAGATCTAAATTCCAGTCTCAAGGTGTTGTATTTTCTGGTTCACCATGAGATCAGCAAACATAAGACATTAAAGTATGAGTAATTACTGACTAACACAGGATCTGCTATGTCGTTTACCTGGAAGCCAGATTTAGCCTCTAGGATTTTCCAGAGGACATTCTAGAAGAGGTTGCTACCGTTGACACCCAGGAAAGGCAATTTTTAAGTTGTTCCCCTTGGGATGAAACTTTCTGTGAACTTTAGGCCTTTGGGACAAAACCTACAAAGCATTTTTGAATAGCTGATATGAGAATTTTAATAAAAGTTGCAATAATCATGAAAATAGTGTTTTTAAAAATCTATGTACTATTAGTAACAATGCATGCATAGTGCCAGGCATTCATAACTATTTGGTTATAAAAATATGTGACTGTAATTATGGTACTTACAGTCAACTTATAAAAATACATGTAATTCTGAATGGCAATAGTTAATCCCTAGCTCTAACCATGAACCTGGAAGGATTAGAGGATTATTATGGGAAAGTGCATGGGTAATTACAAAATGGACAAAGCTCTCACCACCTCAAATTCAACATTCAAGAATGGCTATTCTAGTATTGTAGGAGCTTCATTTGTCCGAATTCTTCTACCCTCACAAGGTAAAACCCAAATTATGTGGAAATAAATAGGGACCAAATGGGAAAGGAACACATGATACAACCTTGGTGAAGAATAATTCTTTCCTAGAATATTCATACACAACTGTCAGAGAGGTTCACTTCCCATGGAAAAATACAAGAGATTATACTTAAGCATACCTTTCATTAAAAATGTTAGGCATGGGGGTTAACCAAATCTTTCCATATTTTAGGTGAGTACCTTTTTGGAGCTTATTAACCATCGTGGAGAATGGAGTTCTTATGCCACTTCCTACTTCAAATTTATATTCTGATGGAGGAAAACAAATCCACATTGCAGTTTAAATTCAGAAAAGGTGGTTTTTTTTTTTTTACAAACTTTTAAAATCTCTTGCTTTAAGAGAAAAACACATTTCAGCAAAATACAATATTCTACATATATGAGATACTTCCCATGGGTTCTTTTCTTCCAGGAGCTGATTGGTCATCTTCCAGCAGTAGGTATGTTCTCAATTTGAACATCATCATATTTCACAAATGGACAAAATTATGGCAGTAAACTTGAAAAAGTAGGGAGAGTTGTACACAAGCTACCAGAAAAGGCAGAGGTTGGGCATTACCTGCAAATCATGATCTCATATGTTAAAATGTATCTTGGCATTCAGTAACTGGAATTTTTGGAAATATCTGTTGCACAGTGAGGTTGGGAGGTCAGATGATGCTCATTTAGATTCCTTACAGGCTTAAATTATTTCCTGAGACTGAGCAGGGGCATTTTGGGTGATAGATTAACTCTTCCAGAACAAGAAATTCCATTTCAATAAATTATTGCTCCAGTTCACTAAAGAGTACCATGGTGTCCTGGAAAAGAACGTCCCTTCCAAAATTCCACCCCTCTAGTCACTCGAACAATGGGAAATTCACATTTACCATACTCACTTTGATCCTTGAAGTCATAAGCAAAAAAAGAACTGTTTTCCCTCATCCGGAGACTGTCTAGATGGAGATATGATATTGGAACTTCCCTGGTGGTTTGGCAAACTATGCCACCATGCTCATATGCATTTGGCAACTGGCATGCTTGATTCTTTCTTTATAAATCAGCCTGCCAGTCTTCCTTGAGTGTGGCATTGTCTAAATTAATCAAGAAATAAATGACCCTAATAGGCAAGCTTTTTATAGCTTGGTAAATGAATGGAGAATGGCATACCTCAGGAAGAAATGGAGTAATAGTTAATAAAATGTCTCAGCTGATTATGGCCATCTTTCGAAAGGGATGAAAGGCAAATCTTCACAAGTGGTGAGTAAACTATGAAAGAAGAATCCTCCTCCCTCTCCCCAAAACCCAACTCTCCAGAAATTTCTACTTCAGATATGAGATCATGGTCTGCAGGTCTACTAGTGTCAAATACCATTTCATTCTAGCAGAGCCATTCAGGAGGCAAAAGGCTAGGGTTATCTGTGACATGAACTTAACAAATGATGTGAGAACAATAACTATGCTTATTGCAATTGTTTTCCATACTTGATCTATTGATACTCTGCCCACATGAATGCAATTGAGAAGACATGAATCATTCTAATAGAAACTTAGTAACCTCAAGGTAGGACAAAGCAAACTTCATTTACTAAAATAAAATTTGGTTAAATGGTTTTCATTTTAGGGGCAGTTCTTTCCCTTAATATCCTGATAAACTCCTTATTCAGAAAGTACATTTGTTTTGTCATTTTGTTACTTCATTAATCTATTGACTTCATTTCCAAAGACTGCAATCAGAATTAAATGGTCTGTATCTCTTTTCTGAACCTGAGTCCAGGAGGTTTTTCCTTTTCTTCCCCCACTCCTCAGATTTTAATATTTTAGATTCAATTAAAATATACAACCAAAGTTGATGGGAAACAGTAGCTCTCTTCCAGGTAAGAGAGGCTACTAAAAGATTTTATAGTCACTGGACATTTGTTCAGTCCTACCTGAAAATTAACTTATTTTACTGCTTGGCATGGGAAAAGGCATTTTCTAGTAATTTTCTGTGACAGGAAGCACAGCATTAATATTAATCCATGTAAGCACCCAACAGACTAAATCTATCTGCTGGGGAGCAGTTTGACATGTTAACTCAATGAAAACATTTACTTCGGTACTTTTTAGGAGAGAATTCAGCAGCAGTTACAGTTAATATGCCACCTTGGAGAGCTACGAACACCCTACGTGATGGCCAACCGAGGAACACTTTCCAGGTCACAAGAACAATGATATTGCAAGAAGCTACAAAACAATATTGCAGTAGTTAAAGTAACCACTACTATAGTGATCATGGCCTGATCAATGTGCCAAATATTAATGCAAGGAGCACACTAGACTTTATAGGATTAGGATATTTTCCTTATGCTAAGAACTAGTTGGTGGTGCATGATGACTGGTGATGATACATTTATTCTGTTTCATTCTATGACGCCTCCTAGTTAGATCTCCTTTCTCCTACATTAATTATCTGTATTCCATGGCAGTATATTTTCATCATCTAAAATGAGAGCACTATAACTATGGTATTTCCCAGCTGTCTTTCACACACACACACGTACACACATGCACGATTACACACATGTATGGACAATATGTATAAAATGCTCATTTTCAGTGGGTAAGCTCTCTGAAGGCAGCCAAATCAGCCTTCCCAAATATAGAGAATCATTCAATGCCGATGAAAAGCCTTATCAACTATTTAGCTCCAACATGAAATTTTAACACTTGTCCATGCGGTGATTGATTTAAATGTCTTTTGTGTTTTTTTACTAAAGTCATCCAAGCTGGAATCTCAAAGACTGACATCATATGTAGAATTGAATAGGCTCACATCTCTGTTTTTCTTCTTTTCACACAGTTGACTAAAACCCTTGCTGTTGAAACATGAGTTGACTTTGAATTGCCATTAATGTATCTATATTTGGCTAAGGCTGATTTGACTTTTTAGAGAAAGGCCAGCCCATCTGCAAATGGACACTTTCTTCCACACAAACATCAATGTACACTAAAGACAAGTCTAGGTATATGTATATATAGCATATATACATATATATGTACATGTAAAATGGATTGGGAAGTCCTTTGGTTTAGACGGGATTAAATATGTACTTCCCAAGTGCATAGGTTTCCTTTGACCAACCTGTTCAAAACACAAATAAGAGAAGTGCCATGGCAATTTTGACATTTCCTATCATCTTCCCTATTTACAGGCCTCCTTTCCTCTCCTCTTCATTTTTCTTAAGCATTCTATTTTTGAAAGCAATTAGAGCTTTTGGCCTTCTAACACCCCATTGGTTTGTCCATTCCTTGGAAGGGCTCCAAGATCACATCCACAAACTTATCTTTAGTGGAGAACAAGGTTGCAAAGAACATTTCCCTCTTCCTTGATTCTGTCTTCCCCCCAAGAAGTGGACACCTTGATGTGTCATGAACAATTCACTCTTGATCTGACTTTCCTTGTTACCCCTGGCCAGCCCAAGCAGCTGAGGTCTGAGCTTTACTCTCCCTGCATCATTGTGCAATACTGGAAAAGAAAAAAAATCCATTTGTCTACACCCTTCAGACTGTGGTGACATGATCAGGGTTCTCTTGAATTTCTATGCATTCAATTTCCTCTCTCTCCTTTCGTTTGGCGCGTTTCTTTTTCTTGTGGTGCTTTTTGGAAGGGGGGAAAAAGGTTAGGAACACAGGTAAGATAACAAAACAGTGCAGAAGTGTGCAACCCCCAGTGAGCAGCAAGCATTTGAACAGTGTGAAGGTCAGGTTCGAAGGCACAAATAGGAGGGGGACCAACCCAATAAGAAAAGAAGTAACATTTTGCAAAATGGCTGTCCCATGCTCTTGTAGGGAGCTTTTTATACATTGTGTTCGGGTGTGCTCAGTTGCTAATACAAATGTGTAAAGCAGTGGTGCACAGTGGTCAATGGCAAAATTTAAAGTGTAGATAAGGCACAAGATAGAAATGCAATCCATGTCGACGTTCCATAATGTCATTAAGCCCAGAACGCCCAGCTCAATTGAGGTGACGCTAAGAATTAGCCAGAAGTTTCCCAGAGGGTGGATCACTAGGAAAAAAGTCAGGATTAACACCAGGAGAACACCAAAGCCTGCAATCAGAACAGGCACTGTGACAGACAAGCCATAGTGATCCATGAACACAAAGGAGGGGTTGAACACGATGAATCGGATGCTCTTTGATAGGGACAGGGGCCTCAATTTTTCCAACACTTCTATGACTTCCTTCTGCTTGTCTCTGCTAGTCCTGGCCACCAGATACAAGCGAGAAGCAATAATGTTGTTTTCATCCCCTGCCTTGGAGAAGATGATATCGTTTCGAAAATGCTGGAATTCTGGCTTTTTTAAAAATGAACTTTGTAGGACACTAATAAAGTCACTCTTGTTATTGGCACTGATGTTGCTAACTTTCAGGAACTGGTAATACTGCTCCACCCATGACACTGCAGTGAACCCACTACAGAGTCTCCGCAGATCCTCCTGGACGCTGCTGTTCCAGTACTCCAGGGGCTCGTAGATGTAGAATCCTATCACTGGGCTGTAGTTGCTGAAATATTTCTGCTGAACCATGGCATAGGAAACGCTCGGGGAATCACTGGCTAGTAGATTGATGATGTTGGCTCTGTCACTGATCTGCAAGCACCCCATGAAGGAGAAGGAGGCATATATGAGATAGAGGATGACAACAAATGGCTTCACGTAGATATTGGTAATCCATTCATTGTAATGTTCGCGGAGGAAGTGCTGAATGAAATGGTGCTGGTAGGGGTTCGTCTCATGATGGGATGTCTGTTGATGCCCATCACTCATCACTGTCTGGAACCACACTGGTTTGCGGTCCAGGTATTCTGCAGAGGGAATCTTACAGCAAAAGATGCTATGGTAGCGGTTTTGCTCGAGTTGGCCAGCAAAGACCAGACAGGAGCCAAAGAATGAGAAAATGTAGAAGTAGTTCAACAGAATGGAGACACACATGTTCTGACAGAAGACCTTCACAGCCTCTATGTTTGTGAATGGGCTGGCACCCATGCCAAAGGTAATGAAGTACAAGGAGCTGGTCATGGTATAGGTGACCATCACATCAGAATAGGCATCTGCCACCCTGTCTTTGAAGGGCAAATTCTCTCTTGTTCTCCGCCATCCAGACAGAAGCTCAAATACTCCTTTAGTTCCATGACCTAGTTTTTTAAAAAAAGAAAAAGAACAATTGTTTTTATTTCCTCCTATGGTTCAAGTGAATTCTTTATAGATTATCTATGCTAAGCAGTGCTTTAAACTCCAGTCTGCAAAATGCTATGATCCTCCTACCAGGGTCTCAAAATTTGAGTTACACAACGGGATATATTTAGTTCCTGTGCCCACTTCGGCAAAGTCCAAATTCATTGGTATTCTGGGTAAAACAAAACATGTGTTATCTGTCTTATTGATTCAACAAGTCATAAATGCAATTAACATTATTATGTTATTTTCTCACCCTGCCCACATGTTGTCTCCCTAAATGAGTCACGAATCGCGAATGGCAGGGGGTGTCATTCATGCATCTCCAAATGACCCTCGACACCAATTGAATGCTTGATCAACTGAAGCATTGACTGATAATCCCTAACCTCCATTTGAAGCTGACTTACATACTGCTTTAGGAAATCATAAGATGATTTTAAACACTTAAAAATCACTTTACATCGATTTTACAATGTTCATAATCTGCTTGGTGGCCGAATGGCTTAGAAACCAGTTCCTATAGATTTGATTAATTAACATTAGATGTGAATTGGAAAAAAACCTGCCAGGTCACATAAAAGGGCAAAACCTTCAGGGTGACAGATCACAGCAAGCATTTCCTTTGGGCTCCTCACAGAGCTTTTATTCACGCAGTATGGATGCTAACAGTTGCTTCATTAAAGTGGATGGGGAATGCTTCTTTTTGATCAACTTCTGTGCACTCTTTAATAAGGGTAAAGAAGAAAAAGCTTCATTCAACAAATATTACTTGAGCACTTGCTATGTACCAAATACAGTTAGATACTGAACTGTTCCCCCGCCTCCCACCATGCCCCCCTCCCTCCAGGAACTTAACAGCTCTTAAGATAGTACCACTTGCTTCCTTATCAGCAAAAGTTGAAAGCCACTGGGAAGGTAAAGATATCATACCATACCTTCAATTCCCTTGTTTTCACTTCCCTGAATTAGTTCTGTCAATTACCAGCCACAATATATCAATTGGTAACTTTCTGAGTGAGTGAAAATTTCAAAGATCACTCTTGCCCTTGTCGGCAAAACGATACTACGCACAAACCTTTTCTATGAATGGATACAAGCTGTGTTTGGGCTCTTCTCCAAGAAATCCATTAGACAAAAATGTGGCTTGAAGGCATAAAATGACCTAGTTCAAGAAAACTCGGAAAATGGACTTTGTGCGGCACCTGAATATTGTAGCATTTCACTTAGTAATGCTTTAACAAACATGATGGATGGAGTCTTACTATAACTACTGATCTTGTGTTGTTGATAGGGTTGCTAATAAGCCTACATAATTTTTCCCATTCTTTGTTACTTTTATTTGGGACTGCGATGGCACAATTAAAAATTATTTCTCAGCTTACCTTTCAACCAGAGGTGACTTATGTGACATATTTCTGGGTAATGTAACTGATGGTCACCTTAAGATGGTTATTAGAAAACCAGAAGGAGCTTTGCCCTAAATGGCATCATGGAGCCACCAATAAGAGCCACAGTCTACCATCTTCTCTAAGTCTCTTTAGAGAGAGTCAAATCTCCATTTGTCTAAGCCACTGGAAGTACAGTTATTACATGCAGCTGCATCTATTCCTAACCAACAAAGTTTTTTTGGGTAAGTTAACAATTCTGAAACGTGTTTTATGAGCATCTAAGAATTCTTGCTTTATAGTTAGACTATAGTATTTATGGGTTTAAATATGCCTAATACTAATATTTGATTTTAAAGACACATGAGTACACCTATATTGAGAATTTTTATTAATCATTAATTATTGCATTGGAGTTCTTCTTATCCTAATTATAAAGCCTATTATCCTCCAAAGTTCTCTCTTGAGTTCTCAGTCAGAAAAGATAAGTTTATCCTAGCAAGTAGAAAGGTTAGGCAAATTACATTTAGGTATAAGATAAGTTTTTGTTTGTTTTTATTTTTTTTGCAGATTTTTGGGAAGCAATGATCTATTCCTTCTTGGATTTAATTACTGGCCCAACATATATGTAAGTTAAGTCTAATGATTTTTTTTAAGTCTACTGATTCTTATCATTAATTCTTTATTTCTGTCTTCTGCAAGATTCCTTGACCAAAAAGAATACTTGTTATTTCATTCTCTTGATAAATATGTAATATTAGGATATTAGCTGAAGTAATTAAAATAATTCCTTAATTAGAGCTCTTCTCTTCTGAAATGAGGACTCTTGCTATCTTTGTAGTCATAAGGAGGGAAAAGGCTACATGGGGCTGCAGCTAAATTTGGTTTCCTTTGCTAATGGTCACTTTTATGGAATATTAGGTACACTATGTAGGTCAGATTGTTGCTTTATATAGTACAAAGGTCTGTACGTGTGGGAAGATGATGCTAAATCGTTTTAGGTTAAGTAACCACTCTAAGTGTGATAAAGACTGAAAACAAAAGTTCCAAACTTTGGAGAGGGTATATTTTATCCCATTCATAGGTTTAGATATTTTACAGGCCATTCCTACTGATACTCATTTGATTCTCACTGTAATCTGGCCATTTCCTAGCAGTTCAGATCTATTACCTGCTTCAGCCATGGTAGCCTTTGCTCTCCCTGTGAACCCGTTCTTGATAAATCCTATCTTCTTAGTTTTATTCATGCTATTTTCTCTGCCTTACAATACCTTTTCCTCATTGCTGGTCATATGGAAATTCTGTCCATCGGTCTGGTAAGCATCAGCTCAATTCTCTAATTTGCCAGGAAGCCATCTCTGACAATTCCAGACATAATGATTTTTTCTCCTCCTTAAAGTCTTACTGCACTAATTAGTTACTCATTTTGGCACACAACCATGCACTGTTTTGCTATGGAACAAAATGGTGTTCTTAGGATATGTTCTTTTTCTTTGGTTAGATTGAGAGGTCTTCAAGGTCAGAGGGTACATTTGATGTTACTTTTATACTCTGCAGAACACCTGGAACTTAAGTGATAGATACCCAGAAGATGTCCACTGATCTCTTGTTGAATTCAATCAAGTTTTGATTCTAGATGGGTCAAAGAAATGTATTGTTTAATTACTTTTTCTGAAATTTATTATGCATCTTTATATCTATATTAGTTGTGTCCAGAAGAGCTATATACTTTTAATTCAATTCAACCCAATATATATTTGTTATACACAAAGACCTATACTAGTCAACATATAAAACATAAAGGTAAATAAGAAACACAATATTTTCTAATATCTGTCAGAACAGAACATCATTTTTTACTTGGGTAATTCTGAGACAGAGAGCATAGCTTCTAATACATATGAATTTTAGAAGCAGTCCCATAGGGTGGTCAGAAACATTCCTATCTTCTAACTAGATGCCAGTAGCACACTCCACAGTTGTGACCACCAAATACATCTCCAGACATTGCCAAATGCTGACTGGGGGACAAATTACCCCTGATTGAGAATTACTGGTATAGTCAAAAGAAAAAGATAGTATACACACACACACACACACACACACACACGCTTTAATCATCTTTTTCTGATTATAAAAACATGACATATTTCCATAAAAAAATTGTGAAAGATGGAAAAAATAATGGTGAAAAAATTATTTCATAGTTCTATAACACAGATAATTGCTGTTAACAATTTTGTGTATTTTTTCCAGTTTTGTATGTATGTATTAAACTTACTCAACCATCCATCCATCCAGACTGGTAACTACTTAGTTATTTCATGGAACAGGGATCCTGTAAGAAGAAATTAGAATTTGGGATTACTCTTGCTGCTGTTCATTTGGCTCCTGTCAACCATAGAGAGCCTATTTTTAAACCTCTGAAGTATTTGCTCTCTTGGTTTCTTGCTTTGTACTTTGGTTTCTGTTCTGAGGCTGATACCATTTTTTGAATATCAGCTTACTTGAAAGAAGCCGTAACTCTCTATCATAGCTTTTTAAAAGGACATATGCACTATTTTTCCATTGTTACTGAGGGTCCTATTCCAATTCAGACAAGATACCTGTGATCAATCTCAGATAATGATAGAACACATGTGAATGTGACTTGCCTCACCAAACAAGGACCTGAACTGATTCTATTATATTTCTTCTTGGTACCTTAGTCCTGATAGTTCTTTGCTTCTGTCCCATTCTACCAAAATCCTTAAGTCTTACCTAAGGCCTAAGTTTGTATTACGAACAACTCCATTCAAGTTGCTGACTGGTGAGAGACATGTATATGAGCAATCATATTAGAATACCGTAATAAGTGGCTCAACTGGGACATTATTAGATAACTAATCTTCCTCTCGGCAAAGTTTCAGGAAGGAACAGAGAGAGCACTTTTAGGAGTAAAAATGCTTTGGACAGAGCTGGAACTGGGAGAAAAATTCAAGGAGGGAAATGAATCAGAATAAAAGATTTGTGTGTATGTGTGTGTACTGAATATTCCAAAAGTCTTTAGGGATGTTGTTGGGAGGCCTCTTTCCAAATAGAAGCAAATGAAAGCATTGTGCAATAACAAGCAAAACTTATGTAACATCTGGCTAATCTACTCTATTTAACAATAATTTAACAAGTTCTGCTATTTACAATGGATGAATATGGAAAAAAAATGAAGATTATGTGGATCCTTCTTTTGGTCATGGCATTGCAGGTCAGCCAGAGGGAAAAATCTTAAATGGTTAAAATGTAAAAACATGCATTTTTTTAAAAAAAAATCCATTTATTTATTCATGAGAGAAGCAGATACATAGGCAGAGGGAGAAGCAAGCTCCTTGCAGGGAACCTGATGCAGGCCTTGATCCCAGGACCCTGGGATCATGACCTGAGCCGAAGACAGATGCTCAACCACTGAGCCACCCAGGTGCCCCTAAAAACATGTATTTTTGTTATCAAATAAAACTGCTTTCAGTCCTAAATGAGTTGAACAATATTCAGAACTGGTTATAATTCCATTTGAACCTGAAGTAGACACTTTACAACTAAAGAGGACTTCTAAAGTAAGATAGATTTCTGAGAACAGATTCCTTCCCACATTTAACAACATTTCTCTAAACTCCAGCATTTCAGTGTGAACTTAACGCTGTGGTTGCACCTACGGTGCTGTAGGAAAACTCTGGTGACATAGTTTGGCCCAAAGTGACTTCCTTCAAAGGGATGTTATTCATTTGTAAATTGAATATAAATTCTACAGTTGCCATTTTAACCCCAAATCCAATCTCTCCCAAATCCAGAATTCCAAAGAAAATACTTTTAACAAGGGTTAAATCCAATCAGAACTAATTGTAACTGATTCAATTAGTGCTCCCTACTGGGCTTTTCTTGATATATTGCTCTAATAAGCACCATCTGTGAGTTTCTAATTCTTTCTAATCAGCTGAATTAGAATTCTCTTCATTTGCCTTGAGATGATGTACTAGTGGGCCTCCCTTTATACTTGAATATGTCAAGCCTTCAGAAGGTCATGAGAGTTTGACATCTCCTTTTTCAGTGACATCAGAAATAAAGGTAAAAATAATATTCCCTCTTATGACCTGCTCCAGAGAAATTTTTTTACTTTCTCTGAGCAGTTATTCCTGCTTTGGTTAGCTATGCCTTCAGTAATTGTGTTTGTGGAAATCACCCCTGAGTTCAGGTGGAAATGAGTATTTTAATTTTCTGTTGGGCTCTAAGGCTATATGACTTCCCCATACCAATCAAATGAATAAATAGTGAATAAAAAAGAAAATCCAGTCAACTGAACCAGTAATGCAGCTAACAGCAGCAGCAAAACAAAATCTGGGTACTGAATCATTTTGAGTTACCATTCACTTGTTCAGTGTTACACAGGATCCTTATCCATTGTTCCTTCTGCTTAGTTAGCTGTTCCTACTTCTATTTTAAAGATACCACTCAAGCATGATCTCATCTCTAATGCCTTCTGCTTGCCCTCTTCATCCCTAACTCAGATGCTTAGAAGCCTTTCTGTGTTCCAACACATATGGTAGTGCTTACTACTACACCCAACTAAAATTATCTACTGGTATGCCTGTTTTTCATGTAAGTCTGTAAGTTCCTCACTATCTATGTTAGGCACTGTCATTTCTATTTTTGTATTTCAATTATTTGACACTGATTGGTGTTCAACAAATGTTTGTGAATTTGAATTGGCCATGATCTGTGTCTAGTCTTAAAGGTATTTTTAAGTGTTCTTCCAAAGATTATTACTCACAGCTCTATATCCAGCATAAGCATCTGTGAAATATAATTTGCCTCATTTTACTGAAAAGGACATTTGCTGAGTGTTACTCAGGGATTCTATGGCAGAGGTGGTGATAGATATCAATGACGTTCAATTGCCAAATTAGCATGTAATTAATCAATTTGGCTGGTTCAGCATTATAGATGTCTGTGAAGAATGGAATATGAAATTATAAAGCTTGTTCTAAATTATTATTTGGCAGGATAGAAATGAATCTATAAGATACCTTCTACCCAAGAGAGAGATTTTTTAGACATTTTCTAAACCCAGTGTGTCTAACCTAGATGTGATGATCAATGTGTATTTGTAGACTGATTAATTTAAATCAGAATAAATAGATGATTATCAAGCTCTGTTCATAAAGATGGCCAAGGATTTTGCCTTTTGATACCTATAGAGCCCCCAAAAACGTAGGGTAGGAAGTTATTTGACAGGAATATCTAAGCCACTGTTGCCAGGGGGCATATTGGATTGTTTTACCAGAAACTGTGATGGCATTGTGTAATGAGGGGAGGGAGGGTCTAGCTTCATATCAAGCAGGAAGCCACTTCTCTTGAAATGTCCCCATCCCAGTACAGAATGAAGCAGGCTCAATCAGAGCGTAAAGAGGTGGCATATTGCAACGAAAAGAGGAATTCAAAATGAATCTGAACAGACACTCATCTCTCAGCATTTAGCAGGTTAGAGGATTTCATTGTGTCCCTAAGAAGAAAAAAAATGGAATCTAGTAACCTTCTCATTGTACGGTTTTCAATGATGTTGTGTATTTTATACATATCTTAATGCATAGAAAAGGGTAGTCTCACTCCTGAGTTGCATTCCATCATTTTTGCTAATTTATGTTGTATTTCTGCATTAAGTTAAATTGAAAAAATCTAGTATGCATGTGTATGTGTGTTTCCTCATACACACATGTATATTGTTTTAAAACCTGGTGACTATTGCTGCTAAGGTTTTAATACTCCAAGTGGGCAAAATTAGGTAAGTAACATGATTTGGTATTGTGGTTAGTAGCACAAAAGTAGCCAAAGCCAGACGGCTTGAGTTTGTTTTTTTTATTTTTTTAAAGATTTATTTATTTGAGAAAGAGAGAGAGTGAGAATGAGAATGGTGGGTGGGTTGAGGGGCAGAGAGAGAGAGAGAGAGAGAGAGAGAGAGAGAGAGAGAGAATCCCGAAGCAGCTTCCCTACTGAGCAGCTGAGTGTGGAGCATGATGAGGCTCAATTCCAGGACCCTGAGGTCATGACTTGAGCTGAAATTAAGAGTCCGATGCTGAGCCAATTGAGCCACCCAGTCATCCCCATATTGCTTGAGTTTAAATTGCAGGTCTCTTTCTTTCTAGTTCAGTGACCTTGAGTAGGTTATTTTTTTAAACATTCCATTTCTCAGTTTCCTCTTTTATGTAATGAGATGACAATGCAATGAGATGACTACCTTATAGGATTAGTATGAGTTTTAGATAAATTTACATATGTGCTGAGCATACAGTTAGTGCTATTTTGAATGGAAAGAAAAGTTCAGTGCTGGCAACTGCAGGATGCTTGCATGGAGAACATTCCCAATCATTTGACTTGGAGTGCCACTTCTGAATGCAGCTTGGTTACCACTGTCTTTACCGCCACAGCTGAGTGCTTTGAGGGATCCCCGGTGCTCTCTTTTCAGCTTTCCTTATTGCTGGGCCTCAGTGCTGCCAAAAGCTGAAGCAGCCCTGCAGAACCAGCACACGTACGATGGCCTGCTTTCCTGTCCTCTCCCTTTCTCTGGTGTTCCCATTCAGGGAAAAAAGGCTGTGAGCAAAGTTTTTTTTTTTTCTCAGTGCTTTCAATGTCTTTCAGGTTCTATGAAGTGAATATACATTATTTTTAGAAAGAGAAAAGCAGCCCTGACATCTGAGTGCTGTCAAGTTGGTCTTGGGTGTTGCCAGGAGCTGCTGGGCTTAGTGTTATCCTGCTGACCACAGTCAGCCTGGAAGAACTGCATCTGAGAAGACCAGTCTGTGACTGGGATGGACTGAGACCAAAGAAGACCACTCCATAATTATGACTGAGTATAAGCAAAACACAAAAAGCCAAAATGGGCCAAACATCCTATGATATCAAGAGTTGTAGGAATGATTGCCATTTCTTTACCAATCACAGCTTAGTCTTGATCTCTTGGTCTCCAGTCTGGTCTTCTGGCCTTCTAGGTATAAAGATTATTAAGATAGCTGATCATCCAATTATCCTCTCTTCTTGACAGTAAGCAACCATGCTACTTTGAACCCTCGTCCAAACCACCTAACACTTATAAAAGTCATAGAAGTCCATTCTAATACCCTATTCCTCATTGCTCCATGGTACCCAGTGGTATGTGTTCTTCCTCAATAATGAATCAATTAACCCAAATCCGTTCAATTATAGTAGTATTCCTGGTGGTCTTTGTTTGGAGGGCATTGCCATTTTATTATACTTTTGGAACACAAAATAAATTAAAACGTTTATTGTTATAGGAGTTAGAGCAGGAGTACTGAGTCAAAGTTAAAGCCTGGTAGACTTGAATTTCCAAACCAGGGATTGCCTGCTGATGGAAGAAATATTTTTGTTGCTTTATCAGTGAAAAAAAAAAAACAAAACAACAACAGTTGACCACGTAAGAAGTGGGAAGATGTTCTGAGAGGAAGATAACACAGATACTAATATAGGGAAAGTGAGGAGGAGCCATGTGGAACTAAAAAGGTTGTTGTTTGAAGTGAAGAAGAGCGATTAGTGGAAGAAGGGTGGTTGTGCTGAAAATCTTAGAATTGTCAACAAAAGTGGATTTGTAGTTTGTAAACTAAACACAAGCATATGCTTAAAAAAAAATCAAGACCAAGACTAAGGGGTCATATAGAAAAAGAAAATAATAAATACAAGAATTTGTAGGAATGAATGAAAATTAAGATATAGTGTTTATTGAGGTAAAGACATTTAAAGAACAAAAATTAGTTAGAAGAATTAATTCATTTGAAGGACATTTCCTGCGTGCTCCCATTAGGAAAATGTGGTAGAATGTCATCTTTCTGAAGTTTAATAACTCCTATTTGTCCCACTTGAAAAACCACATCACATCCAGATGTCTGAATTTAGCACTTCATTAATTACAAGCTTTGGGGATCTTCTACCCTATAAAGAGGAAAAGTAGTGATAAATTAGGATTTCTGTAACACTGAGATCTGGAGAATGCTTTTAAAATGTCTGGTTTAATCACTGGCAAACACATTTGAAATGGAAGTAATCCTACTTAGCATACTTAAATTATGCATAGTTTCAGTTTCCTAATAAATATCGTTCAAAAGAAATCTTCAAAGTTGTAGCATGAACGCTTGTAGAAGTGTAGTGCTTCAAAGGGTAAGTTTTCTGGGAGCATCCTTGAGCATTTTACTGCCTTTCTCACCAATGAAGATGAAATAAAAAGATCCCATGGGCTGGAATTTCTCTCTGAACAGAATAGCCTAAAAGCCAGTGGAAACTCAACTAAAACTAACCAGAAAGCTCAGGAATTGGATAATTTGAATAGTCATTAAGTTAATCAACCATAAATTCCTTTTTGATTCAAGTTTTATTGCTTGATTAACTTTATTGGAGATCTCTCTAAAATGCATTAGACTTGTATTCCTCTTCAGTGTCCTGTCCTAAAGGAAGGAAGGAAGGAAGGAAGGAAGGAAGGAAGGAAGGAAGGAAAGAAAGAATGAATGAAAGGGAGGAAGAAAGAAAGGAAGAAGAAGAAAAGGCAAAATGTGTAGCAATGAAAAGAATGTACTTAGGAGTAACACATTTTGGATCCAGTTCTGGCTGTATAACCATGTGATGTGGAGAGAATGAATTATTTTAACACATCTATGTGCTTCACTTTCCTAGTCTAAAGAATGAGCATAAAATGGTACCTATTTTAAGGGATTAATGTGAAGATTAAACGAGATAATAGTTATAATGTGCCTATAGCACTGCCTGGCATACAGGAAGCACTCAGTGAGTGAGCTATTATTATTTATTAAATAATAGTCTTCAGAGTTGTCATTATATTATGCACAGATAATCCAGAGGCAATATGGCATAGGGACTAAAAAGTTGCATTCTGTGGGTTTACACTTCTTCACTACCATCAATTAGATGTATGACTTGATTAAATGAACTCGGTGGCTGGAGCTCTGTAAAATAGAATAATAATATTTGCTTCAAAGGACTACTGTGTTAAAGGAAAAACAGACACATTGATCCCTTAATACAAAACCTGACACACAATGAGTGTTCCTGCAAATGTTAGCTGTAATCAAATAGTAGTATATAGTTGTAGAAGTGTGGGAGTTTGGATGAATGTGTAACAGGCCTAGAGAAACGTTTACAAGTTTTCTTCTCTGATTATTATTTTGAAATTTGCCTTTTTTTGTCCTTAGAAGTTAATTTTGGAAAAACACTGATTAATAAAGGGTTTTAGTTAACTGGATTCAACTAATTGTGGCATTCCTTATGTGAGTGTTCTTAATACAGAATAAGCTCATAGAGCTGCTCTCATTTAGCAGGAGGGGAGCTGAAAGGGAGCTTTCCAGCCACTGTTTCTGTGACTCACAGAGGAAACGACTGTCACTTCCAGGAGAACTCAGCAGAGCTGCTGAGCAGGTGGCTGAGTTCCATCAGTCCAGAGGTGAGAAGACCATCTCAGAAGGTCCTCGAAGTGACGAAACTGGTGTTACTTGAATGTATCCCTGATGAATACGGGCTTCCCTTTCACTTGAGGAGTCCTGCTTCTCACCATATTTTCTAGTACCTTTTCCACTTTTAATGGTCCACAGCTTAGCTTGGCTTTACATAGTATACACTTATAAACAAGAGTTATATCTTTTCTGATTCTTATCATAACATTTTCTTGTTAGGGGTTGATTCCCAAAGACAGCGGCTAGAGGACAGTGGGTGGGGGGAGGCAGAGGGGGCCTGAGTACAGGCTCTTGTGTTCATGCCCTAACTGGATACCTTCATGGAGACTCTCCATGTTGGTTTTCTCACATGCAAAACAGAATGCAAGGACCTACCTGGCAGTGTTGGTGAGAATAATAAATGAGATAACATAAAATGTTTACCATAGTTGGTGGCACATATTAAACACTCAGTAAATATTAGTGATCACTTTTACATATGGCTGAGTGTTCCTTTGGGTCTTAGGCTGTGTGTTTGTTGTGTACTATATAGCACATGGCTGTGTTTCATTCTTGAAGTTATCAATAGAAATGACAATTAATCATGACAACATGCCAGGCTACTAACCATAGCTTCAGTGATTGAAAATTGTAGGATACAATTTATTGACCTCTTGTGATAAATCTTAACTAACTTCCCTCTTCATAATCCCTATGGACTTTGTCCTGCCCATTTCTATTAGGCAAAGATTCATCAAGAAACAATAAGATACAAATGAAAAGCTCCCAGATTGCTATAACTATAAAACAGCTAACTGGACTCTAGGGAAGGATAATTTTTGGTCCTGTGACCATTAAAAAGTTCAGGGAGATACGCTGAAGGATTCTAGCCCTTTGAGGTAGAGTGTCATAGGAATGCTTCTTGGATAGGTTTACAAAGCCTGTGAACAAACTAATACATGTAAAAACAACAAAAACAAAAACAGGACAGAGTTTTCCATACTGGCTCTCCATGCATCACGGCTGGCCTGATTTGCCAGTAGAGTTGCCTGACAAGTTAGATTTACACTAGGAGAAGAAAGTTAAACTGTATGAAAATCTACAAGTGGAAATTGTTTCAGTCTTCAACTTGAGGAATTAGTCTTCCATGAAAATAGAAATACTTCTGGGAGGATTCACCTTGTAAACATAGTGGTTCTTCATTCTTTTGGCTGAACGAGCTTGTCATATCCTTTCCTAAAACGGATATGTGTTGACAAAATAGGCTGAGTACAAAGGAAAGAGTCACTGATGAGCAGATGGGGGATCCTGAGGAATATCTCTGTATATGAATCTCATGCACTCCTCTAGTGGCATGCATATTACTTTTCCACTGTCACTTGATAATTAGGAAATGGAGTCTCAGAAGAATCCATGACATACAGTATTGACAGAGTTCCATTGGTAGTCAGGAGCAGAATCCAAATCTTTAGCCTCTTACCCCAGTGTAAGTAGACTGTGATCTTGAGAGCAGTGACTGTGTTCTGCTGTGATTCTTATATAACCATTTTGCAAGGCAATGCTTGGCACTTAACAAATAGTTATTATAAAACTGAGGAGTGAGTGGGTACCTCTGAGCTTCCAAGATTTGTGGTGTTCTAGTATGTTGTGGAGGGGATACTTCCTTCTCATGTTTCCAAGAAAAGGGGCGTCCATTCATTCTTATTTGGTTAGTGCTGGAGAGTCTACTTGTATTAATGGGTGAGTAAGGTAGGGTCAGGACTTACCCTCAGCTTTCTCATTCCCTACTTCTCATGTTCTCATGTTTTCATAAATAGGTGGCTTCTATCTACTGTCATTTGGGTAGTGCTGAAGACTCTACTTCCATTTCTTACTCTTACTCTTTAAACACTCTTCCAAGTACTGTGTATAGCTGATCTGATGGTTGGAGCCTGATAACAATGTATCACTAGGTTGGCTGCTATTCCTCTAAAACAAGAAATAAGCTGAATCTCATTTCTCTATCCTGTACTACTTAGGTTAATGATGAGTAAGGAGGGTTAGGGTTTGCCCTCAGCTTTCTCATTCCATGCAAAAGCACTCCTGGCTTTTTTGTTCTAAAGGCAGGTAAGTTACCATCTCTTGTTGGTCTCCAGCACTGTCTTCTGACAGCAACTGGATTTGTGAGGAAAATCATAACCTTCCATGCAATTGTCTGCCAAAGAAATCTTAAGGGGGATGCCTTAAAGAACTAACTCTCCTTATGGGAAGGAGAGGGAAAATCTAGATAAAGGGTTTGTTAGGTAGAGCTCCCCACATTAGCCTCTGGTACCATTTAAAGTCTCCATTCCAGCTTTACCAGGAACTTTGGGAAATATTGCTCCTCCACTTACAAGGATGAAAATATGATTCTCAGCTAGCTACGTATTCTCCACTGCACAGAACCCAGCAAGGAGGAGGGCTGATTGATTGACATGACTGATTTCCCCACATTACCTCTGAAATGATCAGTGAAAGAAAATATCTTTAATTTAATAGTCTGGTACTAGTTATAGAGTAGGCATATCATAAATACTCATATTCAAGCTGCAATTTTCTTTTTTATTTGTTATTTCACCCTTCTGAAACAGCATTTTATATTTCTAAATTGCATTTTAAACCATCATAACCCTGTATATAAAATTTTAGGTAACTTACAGAATCTTTTTGGCTAATATTAATTTTTAAAATATCTCTGTAAAGAGGACCATTCCCATAATTTGACCTGACCCTGTGCTTTTTAATTATTTCCCCCATGCAGTAATGTCTAAGGAATTTTCCTCATTGAATATGAATGGATGCATGAGATTAGCAAAAGAATATCTCAACAGTAATGCTAGAGATTCAGGGTCAGTTTAATGTGCACATGCAACCACTCACATTTATTTTCAAGGGTCATTTTAAAAAGGGCAAACACAAAGACCAGAGGGAAGCAGAAGTGCACTCATCAGCTCACTTATGTAAAAGTAAATGAGAGGATACCAGAGGCTTCTACCTTTCAATGCAATGTAGATGTCCTTCCAGTTAAAAGCAAAGTCACGTCAGGAAGACATGAGTCCCTTGCAAGAGGAGGGAGGGCATGCCACTAAGGGAAAACAAAGAGAGGTGAGAACAAGGGAGGAGGGAAAGAAAGAAGTGAAGAAAGAGGGAAAAGAGAAGTAAGTTTGCTTTTTTAGGTTAGGTCCCTGCTGGTCTTGGGGCCATGTCAGGGTCTCCTATTTCTCTAATCAAAAAGGTCACTCTTCTCTCTGGAGAAGAATCCAGTAAAGGGTTTGCATGAATAAATGGAAGGATTTCCTCTTAGATTTTTTTTTCCTTCGGGGAGAAGACTAGAATACTCTTCCATAAGTGGAAGAGTATTTGCTCTTACAAGAAACAAGAGATTAAATACTAAAGCAAAACATCAAAGTAGATACAAGTCTAGGAGGTCCTCTCCCCTATATAGCAGGGCTATCTAGTACTATAAATGACATAAATCCTGGGATTCCCCTGAGAACTTCTCCCATGTAATGCACATTGTTAAATACTTTTTTATGCTCCTCTATTGTTCTTCTCAATTTATATATTTTGCCAACTTCCTGAAGCAATATCCGATGTCTCTTTGCTTCTAAATACCTGAGCTCTCACTGTACTATGATCATTATAGATGCTTAGGAAATATTTTTGACAAAGTTAATATATTATTTTCCTGACTGCTACCAAGTGGAATGATATTTGTGAAATGGCTGTGGAACCAGTAATAATTCATCATGTTCCTTAAATGTAATATAAGCAATATAGTGTACAGCTACTAAGGATTTCTGACTTCAAATTCATCTTATTGGGTATTGGAGATCAAACATTTTCTGAAATAACTTTGCTTGATGTCCTAATGGGGTTTGCGAGTGAAATATTAAAAAAAAGGAAGATGAACACTTCCTTTTGTTTTGAATAACCTTATTGAGATACATGACATACAGTTCACCCATTTAATGATTTTTTAGTGTATTAGGGAGTTGAGCAACCATCACCACAATTAATTTTAGAACATTTCATCACCCCCAGAGAAACCCCATACCCATTAGTAGTCACTCCTCCTTCCCCATCTCCATCCCTAAACCTCCAGTCCCAGACAACCACTAATCCACTTTCCATGTCTATAGATTTGTCTACTATATGTAAATGAAGTTATACAATATTTAGTTTTTTGCAACTAGCATCTTTAGTGTAACGTTTTCAAGGTTCACTCCTATTGTAATATGTATCAATACTTCATTCCTTTTTATGGCCAAATATTATCCCATTGTTGCCTATGCCACATGTATTTATCTATCCATCAGCTGGTGGACATCTGGGTTGTTTCTACTTTTTGGCTATTATGAGTAATGCTGCTATGAATATTTGTATAGAAGTTTTTGTGTGAACATATATTTTCATTCCTCTTGGTTGCATACCTATGAGCAGAATTGCTGGGTCATATGATAACTCTACATTTATCATTTTCAGGAATTATCAGACTGTTTTCCAAAGGAGATGCACTACTTTACATTTCCACCAGCAATGTACTAATAGTTATAATTCTTTATAACCTCACCAACATTTGTTAATTATTTGTTATTATCTGACTTTTTAATTTTAACCATCCTAATACATATGATGTTCTCATTGATTTTAACTTGTATTTCTCTAAGGACTAATGAGGCTGAGCATCTTTTAAGCTTTTTGGACACTTGTTTAACTTCTTGGGGTAAATATTTAAATTCTTTGCTTAAGTTTTAACTGGCTTGTCTTTTTATTATTAAGTTATAATATTTCTTTGCATATTCTGGATATAAGTCAGATCAGATATGTGAGTTGCAGTTATTTTCTCTCACTAGCTGTCTTTTCATTTTCATCAAGGTATCTTTTGAAATACAAAATTTTTTAATTTGGGGAAGTCCAATTTATCTTTTCTTTTTGTTGCTTTTGGTACCATTTCTGAGAAAGCTTTGCTTCATCAAGGCCATCAAAAGTTACTCTTATATTTTCTTCTAAGAGATTTATAGTTTTAGCTCTTTCATTTAGGTGTATGATATATCTGAGGTAAATTTTACTTATGGTGTAGCATGAAGTCCTATTTCTCTCTTTTCATGTGGATATCCATTTGTCCTGGTATCATTAGCTGACAAGACTGTCTTGCCCCACTGAATTATCTGGGCACTTCTTCCAAAAGTCAACTCACCATAACATAAGAATTATTTCTGGAGTTTCAATTTTATTCCACTCATTGATTTGTCTATCCTTGTGCCACTGCCTCTGTGTCTTCATTACTGTAGCAGTATAGTCATTCTTCTGATCTATGAACATGGGATGTTTTTCTATTTACTTAGGTCTTTTAATGCTTGTTTTCAACAGTGTTGTTAGTTTTCAGAGTATGATTTTGTACTTCTTTTGGTAAATTTATTCCTAATGATTTTATTCTTTTTAATGTTATTGTAAATGGTATTATTTTCTTAATTTCATTTTTGGATTATTTATTGCCAGTGCATAGATATATAATTGATTTTTATATATTGATCTTGTGTCTTGAAAACTTGCTGACCTCATTTATTAGTCCCAAGCATTTTCTGGTATATTCTTTAGAATTCTTTATGATGAGATCATGTCATCTCCAAATAGAGATAGTTTTGCTTCATTATGAATACCTTTTATTTCATTCTCTTGCCTAATTGTCCAGGTACAATGTTGAATAGAAGTGGTGAGGGCAGACATCCTTGTCTTATTCCTGATCTTAGGGACAAAGTATTCACCATTAAGTATGCTGTTAGCTTTGGGTTTTGCATAAATCCTTTTTTGTTTGTTTGTTTGTTTACCTTAAGAAAACTTCCTTCAATTCTTAGTTTGTTGAGTGTTTTTATGGTAAAAGGGTTTTGAGGTTTGTCAAATTCCTTTTCTGTGTGTATTGGGATAATCATGTAGTTTCTGACCTTTATTCTATTGACACATTAATAGGTTTTTAGATGTTAAACCACCCTTGCATTTGTGGGATAAATTCCATTTGGTTATGATTTACAATCCTTTTTTTATTTTTTATTTATTTTTTATTTTTCAGAGAAAGAGAGAGTATACACATGAGTAGTGGGGACCTGGGGGCAGAGACAGAGGAGAGAGAATCACATACAGACTTCATAGTCATTGTAGAGCCCAATGTGGGGCTTAATCTCGTGACCCTGAGATCAGATCATGACCTGAGCTGAAACCAAGAGTCAGATGCTTAACCAACTTAGCCACCTAGGCACCCCTACAATCCTTTTTATATGTTATTGGATCCGATTTGCTAATATTTTGTTGAGAATTTTTCCATTTATATTCATAGGAGAGATACTAGTCTGTAGTTTTCTTTCCTTGTGATGTCTTTATCTGTTTTGGAATCAGAGTAATAGTGGCCTCATGGAATGACTTGGGAAATGTACCCTTTTCTTCCCTTTCAATTTCTTAAATGCAGAAGTTGTTCCTACCTCTCATATCTTGCCAGGGTAACCTCCTTCATTTTGTTTATAAATCATAGCATATCTAAATCTCATCAGTCAGTACATAGGAAAGTACCTATGTGATTTGAACCAATTTATTCTAATCACTAAACAGTATTTATAATGCTCCCACATGATTTAAACCAATTTAGTTTTCCCACGAGAGAAGTCAGGTGGGAGACAGAGAGATGGTGTGTATTGCAGATGTGCATTAAGCACAGAGAGGGAAGAAAGGGGTGGAGGGTGCTTACCTTCTAAACAGCAGAGGGCTAGGTTCTTAGATAAGAATAAAATCTCAGTAGTTCACACATCACTCTGTTTATTATTAACATTAGATTGTTTCCTGCCTTTTAGACTCTATGGAAGGAATCTTCATGTTAAATCTTTGAAATTGTGCTTTTATTTTCCTTCTTTCTAGCAGAGGTACCCCTCCTTCCACCTACCTTTCTTCCCTCTTCCCTCCTTTCCTCCTTTCCCTTCCTGTCTTTTAGAACTAAATTTCTACACTCATGTAAACTCAGTGGAGATAGTTCACTAATGCCTTACAAATAATACAAGCAGGTCAGTACAGTTAGAATAAGTGTTACTTTATTAGCTTAGCTCAAATTTCTGACTAAATTATTGTGAAAACACTGGGGAATTAGAGATTTTAACAACAACAAACAACAACAACAACAGTAACAACGCAACAACCAGTCTGATTCTTGATGAATTAGCATCTTCTGGTTCTCCTCATGACAGTAGGTTTTACTGAAATGCTTAACTTTTTTTTTAAATTTTTATTTTATTTTTTTTATTTATTATAGTCAGAGAGAGAGAGAGAGAGAGAGAGAGGCGCAGAGACATAGGCAGAGGGAGAAGCAGGCTCCATGCACCGGGAGCCCGATGTGGGATTCGATCCTGGGTCTCCAGGATCGCGCCTTGGGCCAAAGGCAGGCGCCAAACCGCTGCGCCACCCAGGGATCCCTTAACTTTAAATTTATAAAATTATTATCCTTTAATTCCTAAATATCTGCTGTGCACCAATGTTTTCTTTTTTAAAAAGATTTTATTTATTGATTGATTAGAGAGAGAGAGAGAGAGAGAGAGAACAAATGAGGGGTACATAGTGGAAGAAGGAAAGGAAGAAGCAGACTCCCACTGAGCAGGGAGCCTGACATGGGGCTCGATCTCAGAACCCTGAGTTCATGACCTGAGTCGAAGGCAGGCACTTAACTGATTGAGCCACCCAGGTACCCCTCAATGTTTGTTTTTAACAAATCAAGTTTAACAAGTATTTAGTGATGTGAAATGTTAGGGTCTACTAGTAAACAGTCAAGAAAGAATTCTTGAGTCATCTTTGGTACAAAAAGGGTGGTTTTATTAAAGCATGGGGACAGGACATGGGGTCAGAAGGAGATGAACTGGGGTCATGAGGAGCAGCTGATTCTATAGTTTTAAGTTGGGAGGGGGTTAGGGATAGCATAAGTCTCTAAGGAATTTGGAAGGAAAGTTTCCAGGACCTTGAGGGGCTAGCTGTCATTAGGAAAAGGTCATTTACTACTGTCTAGAAAACCCTAGTCTTTTGACCCTTCAGATGTATATCAGTGGTCATATTCTTAGAGGATGATTGCCAACATGGATCTTTGGGGTTAGAGATAAAGGAAGTTTCCAAAGGGATTTTTTTATAAGATCCTGGAGGTTGGGCTAAGGCCAAGTTAACATTGCCTTTTGCTTCTTGCAAAGTATTAATGTGGAGGCAGCTAAGCTCCTTTGAGGAATGTCACTCTGCCTGTCTCATGTACTTGTCAATGGGTAGTTATACGGAAGTTTAATTTTTCTTCCATATTTTCTTTGCCTTTGTTCTCTGAATCATCTAGTAACTAGTGTGTTCTGGGTATTGAGTGACTAGAGAGGAAACTAGGTTAGGATACTTTATTTTGAGGGGTTTACAGTCTTACTGAGAGAAGGCATATATTTAATACTTGCATAAGAATTCAAGATGCTTTAATTCAGGGAAATAGGCATTTGTTATTTACTTATTGTGTTCAAGGAACTGTATACCATTTAGAGTTGAAACTGCAGGAGCTCAGGGAAACAAATACATGGGAATATTGAAATGAAGGAAATGATTTTAGAACTCAGAAAATTATGAGAATATTGACTGACAAAGAAATGGGAGATGTTTGTGATGATTTCAGTCAGAATATTAATTAGCAATCGTTTTCCCTTCCATTTCAAACAAAGCAGCCAATTTAAAAAATGTCAACTACTTTGATTTCCTTTTAATCACATATAAATAAATCTAAATTCTAATCTTTCTTTGTCTCTTTTGATGGGGTAATTGTGAAATATGTCTTAACTTGAGCCAATTTCATATGCTTATAAGTAACCCACGCACACTTTTGAATCTTAAAAACTCGATATTTTCCTTTGTTCCAAAGTACAAAGGAAACATATATTCACATAGTACTTTCTGTTTAAGATTACAGAAATGGATTGTGTTTCTTGAGGCTCTCTAAGAAGAGTTTTTCTGACATTTTCATGACCCATCACAAGAGTTTGGTCAGCAGATTCATAAATACTCACAGAATTGAAGCAAAACTTCTCGATAACCCATAACCAGTTTCTATACATTGAGAAAAAAATACATCTGCTTTTTAAGTTTTGCAACTTAATCTCTCTCCCTCTAGTTTCATTTTGTCAGTGGAGAGAGACAGTTCAGAAGAGAAGAAATGGCTAAAATGGGACTGTTAAGCATTCTTAAGTTGAGCATAGATGAACACAATATATACAAATTTTTTCAGCTAGAAATTTGACACATTTTCTTAAAAACATGCAAAAGGAAAAGAAAGAAATTACTTGTGATGGTGATAGGCAGAAGTACCTATAAGGAAAGACGGCTTGCTTATTCATGCATTCTTTCATTCAATATATATTTATTGAGTGTGTCCTATGTACTAAACACTATTATAGGCATTAAGGATACAGTGGTGATCAAAGCAAAGGAAATCTCTGCTCCTATGGGGCTCATATTCTCGGGGAAAAGGCAAATAGTAAATAACATAAATAAGCATGATATGGAATATATTATGTATTGGTGAAAGGAAAAATGTATGAAGAAAAGAGGGGTTATAGGTGTCTGGGGTGGGAGATTTTAGAAAGGGTGGCTAAGAAAGACCCTACCATAAAGATAACTTTTGAAAGATGTCCAGAAAGAAGTGAAGAAGCTGGCTGTGTTATCTTCAGGAGAAGAGTATTCCAGGTAGAGGAAATCTTGAGTGCAAAACCATGGAGGCAGGAACCTGTCTGACTTGTTCGAGGAACAGCCCAAAGTCAGTGTGGCTGTAGTGGACTGGAAGAAGGATTGATAATTGATAAGCTCAGAGAGACTGTGGTGAAGGACAAGCTGAGCCTTGTAGCTCACAGTGCAAATGTTGGCTTTCATGTGGAGAATGATTAGGGGGTGGGCATTGACAAGATCACCTTGGTTGCTGTGATGAGGAGAGAAGGCAGGGGTGCAAGTGAGAACAGATCATTACTGGTTAGGAGGTTTCGGCAGTGATCCAGGTGATATAGATGTGTTATCTTAAGCTGTGGCTATGATCACTTAGCACAGGGGTTGACAAGCTACAGCCTGTGCGCCCACATCAGTTTGCTGCCTGTTTTGGAAATAAATGTTATTGGAACACAATCAGACTCATGTATTTACATATTGCCTATGGCTCCTCTCCGTCTACAACAGCCAGTGGAGTAGTTATAACAGAGATCAAATGGCTAGCAAAAATATAGTTGTTAATATAGTTAAAAATATTTAATATTTGGCCTTTAATAGAAAGTTTGCCTATCTTTGACTTAAAATCTCTTGGGAGGAGGATTGTGTCTATGGAGCTGCCTTCTGGATATGCAAAAGACCATAGATGCGAACTATTATTTCTCTTCTCTACAATTCTTTTTTTTTAAGATTAAAAAAAAATTATTTATTAGTGAGAGAGAATGCATGAGAAGGAGTAGGTGTAGAGGGAGAGGGAAAAGCGGAATCCCTGCTGAGCAGGGAGACAGATACGGAGTTCAGCCTCACGACCCATGAGATCAGGACCCAAGCTGAAGGCAGACGCTTAACCAACTGAGCCACCCAGGCGCCCGCTTTTTATTATTACAATTTTGTATAGTGTATGCAGTTTGCAGAAGGTGGAGAGAGGTATATCTGGATTTCAGTGAATAAGGCAGTATGAAATAACATTAGTCTTTCAATAAAAGGTAATGAATATCACTCATTTACTCACTCAAGAAATATTCTTTGAAAATGACGTTGGTGGATAACAAAATTTAATGAGTTAGAGAGACATCAAATAAATGAACACACAGGTAAATCTATAATTACAAAAGCATTAAGTGCCATGAAGGAAAGGATTGGGCCCAATGGAGAGAACAAGGGCCATATTTTATGTTAGGGGAGGTCAATGGAAAGGCCATTTGAAATGAAACCACAGGATGAATGGGCAGGAAAGATAGAGGAAGCATTTCACACATAAGAATGAGGATGTACTGGGATGCCTGGGTGGCTCAGCGGTTGAGCATCTGCCTTTGGCTCAGGGCGTGATCCCGGGTCCTGGGATCAAGTCCCACAGCTCCCTGCAGGGAGCCTGCTTCTCCCTCTGCCTGTGTCTCTCCCCCCACCTCTCTCTCTCATGAATAAATAATAAAATCTCAAAAAAAAAAAGAGAATGAGGGTGTACAAAGGTGGCAAATGGGATGAACAACTGAAAGAACTGGGAAGCAGGCAAAGACACAAGGATACAGGCCCAGACACACAAACACATACACCCCAGGCACGTACCCATACACACATGGCTGCACCTCTGACAGCAATGAAGAAGGAGCCATGGAACATGGTTGGAGATAAAGAATGGGTTAGAAAATCCAAGGCTTTGTAGATCATGTGAAGGAGTTTTGATTTTATTAGAAGTCCACTGAATGGTGTAAGGCAAGTCATGATATTTTACCTTTTATGCAGAACTCTGGCCCCATGAGGAGTATGAATTGAAGGGGCCAAGAATTCAAGTCCAGCAACCAGTTAGGAGCTGACTTGCAAGTGACTCAGGAGAGAGATAATGATGGTGATTCACACAAAGTTGGTGTCTGTAGTGTAGTTCAACAAATATTTATCACATTTTTACTATGAACAAAATAGTATTTTTGGTTCTTTTAACAGGATTTTATTTATTTACTTAGAGAGTGACGAGCACAAGCAGGTAGGAGAGGAAGAAGCAGACTCCCTGCTGAGCCAGGAACCTGATGTGGGGCTTGATCCCAGGACCCTGGGATCATGACCAGAGCCAAAGGCAGACCCTCAACCAGCTGGGCCACCTAGGCACCCCTTATTTTTGGTTCTATGCCTGGAGAGCAAAAGTAAATAGTATACTCCCTCTGCTTTCAATAAACTGATAGCTCTGAAGAGTAGGAAACATATACAAATACTTGTTATTTATGTTGACTATGATAAATTCAAAATTCTGTATGGCAACTCAAAAGAGTACTGTTGGCGCCAGAGGGAATGAAAATTTCTCCTGGCTTGATTGGCGAAAGAATCAGTCACCAGCCTATCACCAGTGCTAAGCACAATTTCTCAGTACCTCACACATGACAAGCTTAGGGCATATTGAGAGAATGACCTAAATCATGTCTTTGGACCCTTGTCTTACTCATTTTTTCCAAACACACTAATTTCAGTGGCTCCTTCAGTGTGCCAATCTCAGCTCCTTCTATATTGCCCTGTTGCTACCAGTCAGCCTACTCCTTGCCACAGACCTTCCTTATGCCATGATCGGACTGCCTGCCAAACAACGGTGCTTATCCCTATGCTAGCAGCTTGCTTGTCTTTATTCGGACTATGGCCAGTTGTTCTGTTTGGCCTCACGGTGTGAAAGGGAGCCAAGAATAAGAGGCAAACATGCCAAATTAAGTTAAAATACTTTATAGAAGTCTAGGATCTGACAAGCTTTTTCTACATTATGACCAAGAGCTATTTGATTCAGTTGGGATCTATATATGAACGTCGTGAGGTCCTACCCTTCCAAGAGTGCCCTGCACACACGAAGTATTTAATAAATGTTAGTTAAATCAAAAATACAAAGTAAACTGCAATGAAGTTTTGATTAAGCTAGTTCACAGCAATCATTCTACAAAATGAAGAATATTCCAGGGTCTTTTTCTGCTGCTAGGTCTGCCAAGCCCCATTCTTTCCCTTGCCCTCCAAGCTGGAATCACTTCCACTTGTGGGATCTGTCTCACTTAGGATGAGCCAACTCAGACAATATATTACAAACTTTAATCTTACCAAAACATGCGGCCTTGCCTGAATTAGGGCTCAGATGATGGTTCTCTGAGGGACAGGTTAGAGTACTGATTAAAACCATATACTCGGAGACTAGATTCTCTCATTCTCTCTCTTACACTGCCACAGTCAGGCTGTTTGACTTTGGGCAGATTTCTTACTTCTCTGAATCCTAATTTCTCCATTTGTAGAAGGAAAACAATGAAATCATCCATTGAGTGTTAAGCCCTTCATGTAAATCCCAACGTGAAATCAGCATTAGGTAAGTGGTAGCTGTGATGAAATCCCTGTGCTGACGTGGCTCATTTTGCAAATTTTGAAGACAGGAGATTGGCAATTTCTCCTAGTAGGCTCACCCTTGTCATTTCATTGACTTTATAATAGTGTGACTTTGGCTTTTGTAGACTTCACTTAGAGAGATTATGGTGGGTTTTACTGTGTTATTATCTATTAAACTATAATATTATCATTCATGCAGAAACCCAACATTAATCAAAAGTCAGTCTCAGAAAAAGACAGGAACTTTCCATTCTGAAAGTTTTTCCTCCCATCTTTATTTTTCCAAAGCAGGACCACGTTGAATGGCACACATCATTGTAGTGTCCATATTTTGTTCTCTCCATGTAAAGCACCCTTTGAAACAAACATGCCTCCAAATCTAGGATGCAGTTACAGGTGTCTAGCACCCAAGTGGAAGTGGTGGGGAGGGATTTTGGAAATGACTGTACTTTGGAATGGAGAAAACTTTTTGCAGAAGACTCTTTGCTTCCACATGGAGTCAATAACACTCCTACAATCCTGGCAGCCAAATAGCCTTGGTCTTAATTTACATTACTTCAGGTTCCCAGGAGTACAGCCACAGGCAAGAATCAGTTTTGTTAATGATTATACAAATTAATGTTGTTATTGAACTGAGACTACTGGTTTTGGCAAAATGGAGAAGACTCATATCTCCTGTTAAGTATTATTATAATATCCTTAGACACAATACAATAAACATCTCTGAAAGGGACTTTAACAACACGGGATGAGTTCTGTATACTTTGTTGTTTTATCTTCCATATATCCTAGGCCAGGTGCCAGAGAAGCCCTTGATTTGGAAATCCTAAAAGATACATACAAAACAATAAAAACAACAAAAAAGCCTGCTTCATCTAGCTAAAGGACCAGAAGATGGTGGTCCAGCAGGATGGCAATATTTTTGACAATACCTCCCTTGCTACAGCCAAATATCATGGGGAAAAACATCATTTCCCCTGTGGTGCTGGCAGAGACTGAGTGGAGAGCTTGTATTTCCAAATCCCTCTGGGAATAGCATTTGGCAGCCTGGGTGATGTCAGCAGAGACTGTGGGAAAACCTGACCTCCTTGACTCCTACCCCAAGCTGCTCTCCTCCTCCTGCCAATTTACAGAGAGGAGGGTGGATTTTAGAGAGGAAGAAGCTGGAGAAAGGATTTATTTACCTTTACATGGGCAGATCCTTAGTAACCCCAGCATGAAACTGATTAGGATTAACAGTGCAAGAAGTTTGAGATAGAAATACAATGTAGAGTACAGGTCTCTGAGCAGTCCACAAACAAAGCAGATTAGAACAGCACTGTATAGGCTGTGAATAAAATAATCTGCTATTGGAACTACATGCCATAAAAGTAGGCCAAGACCTGCATGATGGGCCTAAAGAGGAACTCTGCTAAAAAAATGATTAGGATCCAGAGCATTATCACATGATGCCTCAGCCGTCCATCTACTGTTATTGGAGTGAGCTCCAGACATTCTGATGGCCATCAATCAGTTCAATCAATTCTCAGCATTGTCCCCACTCTTCAGCTCTTGCTCATTTGATATGATCCATGAGTTACGATTTTGTCTTCCTTTTCCTGCCTACAGCTCAGAGCCCTGATTCCAACCCTAGCCTCTGGGGCATTGACTGACATTTCCAGGAGAGGTAGCTGTTCCACATGTTCCCAGCAATAAACAGACTCTTGGGAATGGATTAATTGAATAGAAATATAATGCTGCCCTGTTTTTTGGAGGGGTGTGGCTTTTAGACATAATGCCCCAAATTGCCCTTGAGCTTGAACAGTTTCCCTGATGCCAGTCTTTGCCATGATTTTGGCCTATGTTCTCTTAAAGAAATACCATGTTTTCTATAAGAAATGAAAATTTAACCCACCAAATTTTTTATTCATATCTAATTATGCCACAATTCTATAAGTTCAGCCACTTAGGACTCACAACTTTCCTACTAATTTCAATTTATAAAATATCATTTTAGTAAATTTTTTCCCTGAGAGCAAATTTAAAACTGTAGGTGGCTAATGATCCATTTGAAGAGATTACAATATGTGCATAATGAAATAATAGCAATGATGTAAATAGAAAAGACATAATGGTTCCCTTATTTTAAAAAACTCTCTTTCAAGAATGCTACATGAATTGAATGCCAAACTACCTAGCAAGGTGCCCAGCATACAGTGGGTGCTAATATATTTACTGAAATTAACACCATAAGCTATGCTTTGAAGAATTTGTTCACACTAATGGACAATCCAAATGCTACTTTGGTCATGCTGGTCAATGGAAGTCTAGAAGTGAGCTATAATCCTGATATAGAAATTATCATTGTAGTTTGAGACAGTGATCTTGTGGGGAAGTGATTTAAATATTAGAGAGAATACATATCAGACACCTTTAGACCACAGATTTTGCAAAACTATCCCAGGTCTGTAATCTGGGGGAAATGTTTACTTAAATATTTTGTTCATATCATCTGAAGCGGATTGGTAATAAGTATTGTTTACTTAATGGGGAGATTGGAAAGGTGTGCTCACATGATACTGTTGTACATCACTAAGAATTCATTATGCATCTCCTAGGTATACGTACATTAAAGACAACAAGTATATGCTCAAAATATTATAAATACTAAATAAAATTTTAAAGACTTTAAGATTTTCTAATGTTAAAATGCAGTATCCTTTGGTTTGGAGGTCAGGGCTTTAAAACTAAGAAAACAGTTATTATAAGCTATTATAAACCAAATGACAAATATTTTTGTTAGCTTCGATTGTCTAATAATGATTTATTAGCTTACAGTTCAAACCCAATTACTATGCCATTCTCACTCTTCATTATTTCATCTCTAGGACTCTTTGAAGTGAGTCAGTAATATTATTATCCCTTTTTACAGATGAATAAACAAGTACCAACAATTAACTGATTGGGCCAAGAGGTTAACAGTGGAGATGTAGATGAATAATTGGACACTTCACTTTTTTGACCTTCCATTTTCACATCTAGAATTTTGCACCATATGGTTTGTAAGATCTCATCTGGTATTAAATTCTCTGAAACAGCATCAGAAGATGATGGCTTCCTTTGTTTGGAGGGTCTCTTTTTTTGAAGGGGACCCACAGAGAGCTTGACAGTGTGGCTAGAAGAGTAGCTGAGGTATCACAGTGAGTTCTAGTGTACTGCCCAGACAAGGATGTACACACAGTGGCAGGCGCGCATGTACACATATGCACACACACACACACACACACTCATTCCAAATTTGGCCTTAAGTGAGTTCAGTCGCATACATAGTTTAGATGATCTCAACAACACCTTATTTTCTCAAGCTGTCTTTGAAATGATTATACTAATATGGAAACATCCATTCCAAGGACACGGCAGGGGATGAGGAGCCTCTGTTTGCCCGAGTTTTGCTTAAAGTTCAACCAGTGGTTATGTTCTCTAGATGAGCTCCTCCAGTAGGTCTCTCTGCTTGAGGTAAGACAGTCAACCTTTCCTGATCTTAGGCAGGTCTTCAGACTCAGACCAGCATTTGGGCCTTTGGACTTGGACTGAATTATCACAGGAGTTTTCCTGATTCTCCAACCTGTAGATGGGAGAATGTGGACATAAACTCCATAATCATGGGAGCCATTCCCATAATAAATCTCATGTATATCCTATTGATTCTGTACCTGTGGAGAACCCTGACTAATACACATGTCATACATAGTCCCTGGCTTTGACCTGGGCTGGGAAATCCCAGGTTCATATCTTAAGCTTAGGAGGCACTCTGAAATAAGTTGCTATTAAAATTTAAGTAAATGCTTTTGTAATTAGCTGCATTTATAAGTTCATTAATAATTAATTGATATTCATGAAATCTGACCAGAAGCAGTGAGTCCTGAGTAGGGGATAATTAAGATATTGGTACTCTTGCCATTGCTCTCCATTGAATGTGTAAAGCACCTCCATTTTCTCTAGACTTTCCTTGTTGCAGTCTTCGGCAGTATGTCATGTTGCTTAATTAATATTTTGGTGTTTTGTTTTCATCATTTATTCATTTTATGATATTGTGGGCCAGCAGAGGAGATATCATTCGCCTCCTGTCTCACCCATCCAAGATGTCTGCTGCCATCTGGAGCTACTCAAAGCCTTCTACAGGATGGTGAACTGAGAAGTTCTGACCTGTGTTTGCCAGTCCTCTGTAATGTGGACAACCACACCACAGAGGCAGGACATACTGTTTGTGAATATTTATGTTCCTAAAAGCAAAGCTTTATTTTTCACTTATCAGTTTATTTTCTTTCCTAGTTCCCCCTAAATAATCTAAATCAAGCTTTTTACTTGATGAAGTCCTTTAGAAAAAGCTTTCCAATCTAAGTCAATTTTCTCTTCCTCCATGTTTCATATAAATAATAAAGAGAATGCATTTGAAAAATACATTCTTTGAGTTGTACTAGAAATTCTTCTCATTCTCTAAAACAAGATATCCCTTGTGAGCTGTCAACTCATTGTGACTCTACACCTTTTCTACTTTCTGGTATGGCTTTATTCACAGCCTTCTCTCCCAACACTTAGCATCTCCTCTCTAAATACCCTTTAGTCTAAGAGACATGTAGTTCCCTCTTGGTCAGAGATAATCATAGGCTTCAAGATGTTGAGAGGTTTTAAAGAAAGATAAGACCTTTATTGAGACTTTGGATAGAAGGGCATGTCCTAAATGTTTTGATTTACAAGTAACTACCCTCCACTTATGTATATGTGTGCATTCACAGTGCAGTGTTCCAGAGATCAAAACTGACAAATTACATCTTCTTGTGAATCTTATGTTCTAATGAGAAAGACAGATATTTAACAACAACAATATGTAGCTGAATGCACAAATGAAATCAAGTAGTGATTAGTATTTGTGGTGGTCACTTACTCACTGATCACTGCTCTTGGATCCATTCCCAGTCCTTCCCCTGGAAAATATATTTCTGAGGGTACCTTGTCCTCTGGCCCTCAGCTGGTTTTGGCCATAGGGAGGCTCTCAGAGTAGAGGGCAAGAGAAAGCTCTCATCTCTCTGTTTTAGTCAGTTCATCATCCAATGGCTATATGTCTTCTATATAAGCCCCCTCACCTCTCTATGTAAGCAACTTTGTGAATCTACATTTTACCCTCCTTTCAAAGGCAACCCTTCTCTGGTGATACCATCTTCTTAATTCTTTCCTCTAGCTCTAAGGCTCTAGCTGCCTATTCTTCCTAATCTGTGTGCTGCCTCTTTTCAACAACTTTGTTCCTACTTCCTTACATTATAGTTCTTCTTTTGGACCACTTAGTGTGGGCTCTTTTCCCATATTGGACCTTGCCTGACATAGTGCTCTGAAATGTAAATGATAAGAGAACTGAGAGGGAAGGGAATGCTGTTTTTGATGAAGTTGTCAGGAAAGGCCTCTCTGGGAAGGTGACTTTGGGCCAGGGACTTGAATGAGATGAGGATATGAGCATTAGAGGAGACTGTTCTAGGCTGAGGGCACAGCAATTGTATGAGGCTCCAGGGGAGCAACAGCAAAAGGCAACAGCAAAAAGATAAAAAAAAGTTATTAGAGCATAACGTGGGAGAGAAAGAGCTATAGGAAAATAAGTTGGAGAGTTAACAGGGAACAGATCATATAAGGCTGTGGAAGGTCTGATAGAAGTGATCAGAATAATTGGAGAGAATAGCTTGAGCTGATGACTCTGGGAAGAGTGTATGCAGGGAGCCAGCAAGGAGGCTACAGCAGTAGTCTGTCCAGGTGGAACATGATAGTACTTCAGACTAAGATGAGATATGTCAGATACAGAGGATACTTGAGGGTAAAGCCAACAAAATTTGCTGATAGATTGGATGTAGGGTTGTGGAAAAAATAAGTCAAGGTTTTGAGCCTTATCAACCACATGCATAGTGAAGACAGTGAGTTGAGAAAGACTTGGTAAGTCTGGAGGGGGTCTTCTGGGTGGGCGGGAATTGAGAGTTTGATTTTGGACATGTTAAAGTTGTGATGCGTAAGAGACATCTAAGTCCAGTTTCAGGTAGGCATTTGGATATGTGCATCGAATTCAGGAGAAAAGACTGGGCTAAAGATTGATTATAGGAACAATTAATGTATAAATGGTCAAAGGGTTAGGTGAGATCTGGGGAGTAAATATAGAGAAGTATCAAAGAGATCCTTGGACTGAACCTGAGAAAATTCAATATTTAGAAATCAGGCAAGAAAGAATTCAATTTATGAACAACCCATGGTAACAACCTAAGTGTCCATTGATGGGTAAATGGAAAAAGTAAATGTGGAATATGTGTAGATATAGATATAGATATATAATGGAATATTATTCAGTCATAAAAATAAGAAGATCCTTCACTTTTTTAAAGAACATAAAATTACTTAATTCACTCACCAAAGGACATGCTAATTGATTATTTAAATCCATGATGAAACATGAAAACATGTTGAGTATTTGTTTTCAGCTCAGGTCATGATCCTGGGGTCTCAAGATAGAGTCCTGCACTGAGCTCCGCACAGGGAGCCTGCTTCTCCCTCTATGTCTCTTCCTCTCTCTCTGCATCTCTCATGAATAAATAAATAAAATCTTAAAAAAAAATCCATGATGAAGTTAGAGATGTATAAAAAGCGCAAAGATACCGAAATGCTTAAACTATAATATGAGCAAACATTATTAATAAACTCTTGGAATACAAAAGGAGATCACTATGTTATGATGTCAGATATAAATTCATTACAAAGGCATGATAGTAAAAAAAAAAGCTTGTATGCATCTAATAACCTACAACCAAAAATACATACAGACTGAAAAAGAAGAGAATTGACAAAAATTACGTTGTACTTGGAAGAAAATCCTCCTTTGTAACAACATGGTGGACCTTGAGGATATTATGCTAAGTGAGATAAGTCAGAGACAGAAAGACAAATAATATTTGATCTCACTTATATGTAGAATCTAAAAAAAAAGAAAAAGAAGAGTGATCTCATAGAAATAGAGGGACAAGTGGAAGAATGAAAAGCAGGAGGAAAAGGAAGAGTGGCTTTCTTCTTCCTTATGGTTTCTTGTGGCTGTTTTCCCAGTAGTAGAGGTGACAATACAATAAAAAACTACAGAAATGACAGTTATCAGAGTGGTTTCAGGCAATGGCTTCAGCCCTGATCAAGGTGGCAAGTCTGGTAGATCCAGAATCAACCATGATAGCATCTCCAAAGTATGTGCTTATGGCTACAGCCCATAAATAATAGCAGCCTCTCATCTCTGTATATCCCAACTTCCTACTTTTTGCCATCCCCCCCAAGGCCTTCTTTCTGTTATTGATTTTCTAGTTTTTCCAAGATCCTTGTACCTAATCCCCTGTATTAAATTCCCTGTTGGAGATACTTTAGGTAGATTGTATTGGAGGTGATAGGATTGGGAAATGTCTCTAATGCAATTTCATTTACTTTCTATTTAGAAATTGTTACACACATCTAAGGGACTTACCAAGAATTTCCAGGTATAGCCTTTGGTCATTTTTAAACTCTCTTATTTTATCATCAGTGGCTATAATTTTGGATGTCTCTGTTCCATGACTTTTCCAAAGAGAGGCAAGTAGCTTTTCCCAGCAGTGAACTATACCTCAGACTCAGCAAGCAGTTTTGCAAAACAATGGCTTCTCCAGTAAGTGATAATTAACTCAGCTCCTGTCTGTTTCAACGAGTTTCCTTTCTTCTACTTGGCACAAGTAGACTTTATTATTAGTGGAGGATCCTGGTGGTATATGTTCCGTGAACTTCATTTGATGATGCTCCCCACTGGGACACTGTGTCTTATGACTTTCCCCACCAAGAAAAATCTTACTCATTCTTCTAATGAGGACAAGTATTGCACAGTATTTAGCTTCTTTTCAATCTGGGTGACCTGTAGTCTCAATTTTCATTTCCAAAAACTGAAGCAATGTTCTGGTCTTTTTTTTTTTTTTTTGACAACTTTTTTTCCACTCTAGTAAAACAGAAGAATTGAGAGAAAAGGTTTTGCACTTTCATAGTGAACTGGTGCTTGATAAGATGAAATCATGATTCATTGTGGGGAAAATGTTGTAAATTCTCGACAAGACTGTGAAGATAAAAATAGAAGATATTCCTCTGGAAACCACTTTTGCCATTAATAGTGGGCTCAGAGTTCAAAAACAAAGAGAGCCCAAATTCCTTCCTTCCATATCATTTCCCAGTTTTAGACTCCAATTACTTCAGGTTACTTCAAAGAAAGTCTATAAGCAGAGATTCAAACTTGAGCATGCTTGAGGAGGCTGATGCTACAGAGGTTGTTAACATGTAGCTTCTAATGCCCCTTCCCCAGACATTTTTCTGCAGATTGATTTTTCTGTAGATTGAATTCAGAAACTTGCATTTTAACAATATCAGGTAATTCTAATGCAGGCCTTCGCTGGACCAGATTTTGAACTACTCTGTATCTAGACTGCTGATCTGTGATTATTTCAGAATATCCCTTATTCACAAGTGTTAACATGATACTGATTTTTTTTCTCTCTCATGTTTGTTCTTGTCCAGTGTCCTGGCCATGCTGTACCAAAAATATGGATAATGATGGAGAAATTTCATTAGTTTTTCAAATACATTTAAATGTCTGAATATTTAGTATTATGTATACAAAATATCTGTGTGGGTGACAGATCTTTTATTATTCTCCACCAGTAAGTTCTGTGTTTGGTTCAGAGGCCATTCAAGTATTTTCTTAGTGCCATTGTTTTGCTTAATATTATGTGTATTTGACTGGGGCCAGGGATGTCAATGTGAGGGTGTTTCTGGATAAAATTAACATCTAAGTAAGTAAAGTGAATAAAGCAGATTGCCCTCCCCAATGTGGGCAGACCTCATCCAATCCTCTGAAAGTCTGAATAGAACAAAAGGCAGGGTGAGGGACAAGTCACTCTGCCTGAGTGTTTTCAAGCTGCAACATTAGTCTTTTGCACTGGGACAAGAACTTATACTATCAGCTTTCCTGGTTTTAGATGTTGGAGTTGAACTGGAATTATACCATGAGCTATATTGGGTTTCCAGCTTATATATGGTGAGGTGAGACCTCTCAGCCTCCATTATCACATGAAACAATTCCTTAATGTTTCCTTATCCAGTTGACCCTTGAACAATATGAATTTGAACTGCATGGGCTCACTTATATGTGGATTTTTCAATAAATACTGTATGATAAATGTATTTTCCTTATGATTTTCTTAATAACATTTTTTCTTCTAGCTTACTTTATTGTAAGAGTACAGCATACAATACATATAACATACAAAAAATGTGTTAATTGACTACATTATTACTAAGGCTTCCAGTCAACAGTAGCGTAGTCATTATTAAGATTCTGGAGAGTTGCAAGCTAAACATGGATTTTTGACTGCATGGGGGTCAGAACCTTTAAACTCTGCATCATTCAAGAGTCTGTCTATATGCTGTTTCTGTTTCTTTGGCTAATTCTGACTAATACAGTCATGTAAATCAATAAAGGAAAGAAAGGAGAAAAAAATGAATACTGCACAAACAAGTCTAAAGAGAGCAGGAAAAGGATATATTATTTATCACAAGGTTCTTTTTTCTTTCCTCTCTCATCAAATTTGTCAAAATTCCCCAAAGCTACTTCTTGAATCTTTATTAGAATTCATTTCGGATTTGGGGCAATAAAATATGTCTGCCTAAGGTAGTGATTAGTGTCCATATTAAAAGGTCTACAGTGGTAATTCCATGGAAAAGAGAGCTAATTAAATGTCACAGACTTTTTACTACTTCTCTGCTCAAAAAGTAAAACCATGAAGAAGGTTGCTTTAGGCTCTCCAAAATGCTTGTCAATATGGATTTTAGAAACTGATGTTAAATCTTTAAGCTCTTATCTATCTAAGAAAATGACACATTTAGTCCCTCAGTTTCATTTTTTAAAATTACTAGGCATGTTGATTTGTGTATTAGGTTCATATTATAGTATTTATCATTCTTGAAGTGTAATCAGAATTCAATCATTTGCCAAAATAGGGAAAAATTCTTTATGGAGATCGCTTAGAGAGGATGACAATGTCCATCCATAAAGGAGACTGATCTGTTGGCATTGAGAGGCCTAAACAGCTTTCACCATGGCGTGATGGTTACATCATTTCTAAACTGAAGTTGTGGAAAGTTTCCAGAAGGAAACTAATTCTGAGTTGGTAGAATAGACTCATAGAATTTATTGGGGAAGTTCTTTTTGCATATGGGAAAACTAAAGCCAAGAGGAGAGTGAAAGTTGAAAGGTGCACACAGGAACTTGGGCTATTTCTAATGCATTCTATCTGTAGTGAGTCAGACAATGCAGTGATAGTGCTTGGTCTTTATAATTCCAGTTGACCCTTAAACAATACAGATTTGAACCCTGCAGGTCCACTTAAATGTGGATTTTTTAAGGATAAGCACAATATAGTACTCTAAATCTATTTTCTCTTCCTTATGGTTTTCTTACTAACATTTTCTTTTCTCTAGCTCACTTAATATGAATACAGTAGATAATATATATAACATACAAAATATGCATTAATCGGCTATGTTATTAGTAAGGCTTCTAGTCAATAGTAAGCTATTAGTAGTTAAGTTTTTGGGAGTCGCAAATTATATGTGGATTTTTTTGAAAGATTTTATTTATTTTAAAAAGATTTATTTTATTATGAGACAGAGAGAGAGAGAGACAGGCAAAAGGAGAAGCAGGCTCCATCTCCATGCAAGGAGCCTGATGTGGGACTCAATCCCTGGACTCTAGGATTACGCCCTGGGCCGAAGGCAGGTGCTAAACCTCTGAGCCACCCAGGGATCTCCCTATATGTGGATTTTTGACTGTGCACGGGGTCGGCATCTCTAACTCCCATGTTGTTCAAGGGTCAATAGTACTATGTTTGTTAGAAACAAAGATTGGGACTTTTCCTGCTGCCTAAGAATTGCCCTATATGGGAGTGAAGAAGTACAAAGTACCCTGAAAACTCTCTTAACTTTCACAATACCAGTAATACAGTCTGAAAGAAAAGCATTGCGTGTCTAAGCTCAAGAAAGAAAATGGGGGAAATTTTCAGGGGTAGGGTGGGGTGGTGGCTGATGATTTTCTCAAGGAATCCTTTACACAGAGCAGCTGGAGGGTTTCTGAGCTGCAAGTCTTGAAGCCCACTCTAGTGCTGTCATCTAGTGCATGGTGAGAGGTTTCTTGGAGAGTGTGATGTATGTGCATGTCCTGCAGTTGTGAGTGTGAACAAAGAGCCTCATGGCTACTTCAGGTCTGCCAATTCCAGAAGGTGCTAGAAGGCTGCTGGAGTGGCTGACACCAGCAAATGACAAGGGACTAAAGTGTAGTGTGGCTTGGGTAGAAATGGTAGTGGCAACTTTCTGTGGGTCCTTGTAGCTCTCTGAGTAGGTGGAGACCTTAAGAATTCCTTTAGTTCCACTGAAGGCACAGGATGGGTAATGGAGGAAGTGTAATACAGACAACCAACACATAAACTGGCCAAGTCTGTGGATATACTGTGAGAATCTATAAGCTGTGGGATTGAGGGAAGATACTGTTGACCCTCTTTGAGGTGATCCTCAGTAAATCACCTCCATCCTCTGTGTGGGTGCCTTCGGCAGCAAGCAGGACCATTTTGAGTCAGAACAAGAAGTCTTCCTACCACCTACATGTAATCAGTTGCTTAAGAAGATCTGCCCCTCTTAATTCTTCTTCTCTGCAACTAATTATAGAAGAGCTGGATTAGAAGAGGGAGCAGAAGCAGGTATCAAAGTTGAAGGTAGTAATTGGAAAAAAAATATAACCGCTTTGTGTTTACATTCTCCGGAGTTGGCATCCTCAACATATCATTTGAAGAAATTATCTGATTAAAACAAATTGAATTTAAATAAAATCCAGTTGTTTGTCTTATAAAGACTCCTTATTTGAGCTAAAACAACAAATAAAGTAACACGGTGAACAACTCTGCATTTAAAACATTGAATATATTTTTTGGAATTCAATGTATTCTAATTTTTCTACACTACTACTTTTGGGTAAAACAGGTACTGTGTTTTCAAAGAATTAGAATAAGAGAATTAGTTATTCCTTCCAAAATGTCTATGCCACAAAGAAGTTAACTCAATTGCCAAGGTCATGTTTTAAGCCTAGTTTAGGTTTGAATACATCACCAGTTAGCTTTCATAGCCCAAATAACAAATGCCAGGGTGATGAAAATGCATCAGTGAAACAGACAAAGGCTTTAACAAACACAGATGATGCATATGATTAAGTAAGCTGATGTGTAAGAATACACACTTCTATAAACTGCAGTGTGCTGAGCTCGGAAGGTTTTCTTGTTAGACATCCTTAGGGATGCTGCACCCTTTTAGATATCAACCAATTTTGAAGAAAACACTTGACAAGACCACATTTGTGGCTATAAGGGGATCCCTGGGTGGCTCAGCGGTTTAGCGCCACCTTCAGCCCAGGGCGTGATCCCAGTGTCCTGGGATGGAGTCCCACATCAGGCTCCCTGCATGGAGCCTGCTTCTCCCTCTGCCTGTGCCTCTGCCTCTCTCTCTCTGTGTCTCTCATAAATAAATAAATAAATAAATAAAATCTAAAAAAAAAGAAAACACTTGATTTTACTACATATATTCTTTTCTAAATTTTCTCAAATTTAGATAATTTGAGACATTTGCTGAAGAAAAGAGGTTTAGAGGCTTGCAAGTGCCAAATGAATATGCTTCAATTAATTAGCTAATTAATTTTTAAGTAGGCTCCATGTCTAACATAAAGCTTGAACTCATGACCCTGAGATCAAGAGTCAGATGCTCTACTGACTGAGCCAGCCAGGTGCCCCCAGTATATATGATTTTAATGTAGTTATTGGAACTTTGAAAAATTTGTCTCCAGGAATCTCATCCTATTTTTTTTAAATATAAGATTTTATTTATTTATTTATTTGAGAGCGCGAGAGTGAGAGAGAGAGAGCACAAAGCGGAGGGGCAGAGGGAGAGGGAGAAACAGGTTCCTTGCTGAGGAAGGAATCAAACGCAGGGCTTGATCCCAGGACCCTGAGACCATGACCTGAGCTGAAGACAGATATGTAACCAACTGAGAAACCCAGGCACTCCTCAGCCTACATTTTTTTGAAGACAGACATGCCTAAAAACTTATTTCTGATAGTGCTGAAGCCACTCCCAACAAAAAAAGGTAAGTCCAAGTAATAAGATGGCAGTAGAGTTGTAACCATTAATAAGGTACATGAAATAGAAAAATTAAAACTCAACGAGTAAGTTTTCACTTCAGTTGCTGCTGTAGTAAAGACAAATGGTGAGTGGGAATGGGTGGGGGGGGGGGAGGAGAGGATCCAGACCAGAGGGAGACAAGAAAGACTGCTTGGCAGAAAGAACTTCACAGTACACCTTTTCTAGTCTAGACTCAACCTACAGTTACCTTTTCCACACAAAATCCAAGAGCCCCCTTTGATAGAAGCTGCAGATGGCATCCAGACACTTGGAGCCAAGAAAGTTCATATTTGTACCAAGAAGCACTCTTTCAAATGTTCAACTTGCACAAAGTAGTGCATCTCTAAGGTGGGAAGAAAGTAGCTTAGACAGTGGAAAGACCACTGAAGAAAATTACCATGGTAATAAAGACACAATGCTTTAGAATTTTAAAGGTTCAACCTGAAATTGAGAGTTCTTTATAATTGATTTATTAGTTCTAAACCAGAAAGAATCTAGATCAGCCTGGGGAAGTAACACTGAGTGGGACGTAGGAGTGAGCAAGACATAAGAATCAGGGCAATCAAATGCCAGGGCAGTTGAATCAGAACTAGGGCAGAGATTGACCTACACTAATTTTGCTAAGATATTACAGATAATTGAGTGAAAGGGGATTTTTATTGAACGTTAGAATATTTGCAAAGTTTTGGCACTTGGTTAGCTGTAAATAAATTTAAGTTAACTGCTGCAAATACTGTACAGGCTATCCTCTCCTGAAGATCTCATTCTTTTTGGTGGAATTTTTTCTCTTATACAATTTTAAATGGAAAAAAAAATAACTTCAAGTATTATGGCAGAGATTTTTAGTTTTCTTCCAGTGCCTCTCCCCTTCTTCTATCATAAGAGAACCCCAATTTTTCATCTTGGCACATAGCTACTCCGATTAAGTATGACTTTTTCATCCACTCTCATAACTGGGTGTGACTACATCACTAGGTTCTGGGCAATGGAATGTGACAGGAAATGATGTGTTCTGTTTCTGAGTCTGGATATAAAAAGTTGGTCCCTATTTAGTCCCACCTGCTGGCCAGAATGCAGATGGGGTGTGAGACATGGTGAACCACTTAGGTTAGGGCAAACCCCTAGTACTAGCAGAGCAGCAAGGAAGAAGGGATCTGGGGCATTGACTGTAAAGCTGGTATATTAAATGCTTAATTCTGGGTTGCTCACTGGAACTACTCAGTTGTGAGAGAAATGAGATTTAATCATATTTAAGCCTCATTATATTGGGTCCCTTCTTTGTTCAAGATTTATTTATTTGAGAGAGAGAGAGCACAAGAGAGCAAGTGATCAGGGAGGGGGCAGAGGAAGAGGGAGAAAATCCTCAAACAGATTCCCCGCTGAGCATAGAGTGGTTGTGAAGCTCCATCCCAGGACTCTGAGATCATGACCTGAGCTGAAAACAAGCTGGATGCTTAATCAACTAAGTCACCCAGGCGCCCCTTGGGTCCCTTTTATAGCAGCTGAACCCAAACTAATATCCAAGTGAAATACCTATTTGTTCATTTATTCATTCAGCAAACTGATACTTTATGCATATCCTAAATCAGTCACTGTTCTAATGATGGATTTGACAGTGAACAGGACATACCATGTACTTGCTCTTAATAGAGTGAATAGCTTCAAATAATAAATAAATAAAATAAAATATAAGGTAATATTGCATAATTATAAATGCCTTAAGGAGAATGGCACAAATCTAGTAGTGATATTAGGTACCAGAGGAGGGGCTATTTTTAATGAGTTAATTATGGACAGCCTCTGTAAAGTGATAATTAACCTAATAATGGGGAATGGTAAGAAGTAGTTAAATATTTAAATATATGGAAGAAGAGTGTTCCAGCAGAGGTGGCCAGCATGTGTCAAAGCCCCAAGATAAGAGGAGCTTAGAGTTGCTTAGAGTCGCTCTAAGGGAGCTTAGAGTTGCTGAGGGCATCAGAAAACAGTAAACAAAAAGAAGTGTTGAAGCATCTAAGGTCAGAGAGACACACAGGTATCTGATCATATGTGATTTTTAAAAAAAGATTTTATTTATTTATTTGAGAGAGAGAGAGAGAATGAGAGGAGTGAGGGGCAAGGGGAGAAGTAGACTCCCTGCAGAGCAAGGAACCCGATACAAGACTTGATCCCAGAACCTCAGGATCATGACCTGAGCTGAAGGCAGATGTTTAACTGACTGAGCCACCCACGTGACCCTCATATGTGATTTTGTAACCACAAAGAAGTTTGCATTTTGGTGTCATCAGAGCGGGCAGCCATTGGAAGTCTTTAAACAGGGCAGTGATAATGCTCTGATTTCCAATCTATTTGAAAGGATGCTATAACAATCGTAGAAGCAAGGAATAGGTGTGGCAAAAACCCATTTTATTTTCCTCCTGGCAAGACAGGAAGGACAACATCACCCAGTCTCCCATGTAGTTAGGTGGGGCCATATGACTGACTTCTAGCCAGTGGGGCATGGGTGGAAATGATGCAGGCTATTTTATTTTAAGGCCTGAACCCTAACACTTCTGTGAATCTCCATGAGATTCTGTGGATCTCTCATGGCTCATCTGCTGGTTGGATGCCATGCTTTAAGGACTTATGTGATGGCGGAGCCACTACTTGAAAGAACCTGGTCTTTGAATGACTGTATAGAGCAGAGGCTCCCTACTAGAAATAATCTTTCATTTGTGGTAAGCCACTGAAGTTTGGGTATTGTTTGCTGAAGCAGTCAGCCTAATCTGATTCATTCAGACAGCTAGTGTGGTGGCCTGAACAAGAAATGACAGTGACTTAGATGAAAGGTACCACTGGAGACACTGAAGTGCTTGGCTTTGGGATGTAATTAGGAAGTAGAGTGAATCAGGAGTTACTGACAGATGAGATGGAGATAATGAGGATGTAAAGAAAATAAGATAAGACTCTAGGATTTTTCCTTGAGCAATTGTGTGGCTTGCAACTTCATTAACTGTGGGGGTCAGATGGGGGCATTGGGAAGGGGCAAGTGTATGCAGGTTAGAGGGAGCCAAGGATTCTATTCTGGCTAGGATACATTTTAACATACCTAATTAGACATTGAAATGGAAGTGTTAGATGCATGAATCTGTATCCCAGAGGGGAAGGAAGGGCTGAAGATGAATTTTGGAATAATCCAATAGATGACGTGGACTCAGACAACATTCACATTCACAGTACTTGTCCACAGAAGAGTTTTTTCTCATAAGCATGCCCACTCCTTACCAATGTCTTCTGTTGGGATTATCAACACTTATAAAGGTACACACACACAATCACATTAGGAACATTTGGAAGATGTGAACCTGGACAAACAAGTTAACATAGTGTGAAGAATTAGACCTTGGGTAGACACACAGGTTTTAGCTAAAATTGCATTCCTAAAGAATTATGGCTCCCACCCAAATGTCAAAGAAAGGAACAGGACAAGGACTGGGAACCTCTCAAGCACAGTTTAATAAATTCTGCTGATTGTTGTTGAGATTATACAAAGAGGAAAGAAAAAAAATGAGCACTGAGGTATAATTCCATTTACCACACTGTCGCTTTAGGTCACTGAAATGAGGACTAAAATAGTCTGCTGCAAAAGTTAAATGAAGAAGAAGTTTTTTAAAAGGCTGGCTAACATTTAAAGAAGATTATTATTGTCACTACTCTAAATTTCAGACAAGCTCTTCTGAAAAACAAATTATTTGTAGTTTCACTGTTTTAAGATAATTATTGCTAACCATTATGCTTTTCTATAAATTAGTTAGTGAATTTTATTTCTTTTTGGAGGGCTAGTTTGATAGGAGAAAGTGTCATTCCTCTGTTTTAATTTGCATTCCTTTAAATTCTAGTACATTACACTTTTGCCCTTCTATTTTTTACCCAATTATATTTCTCTTTTGTCAATTTGTCACATCTTTGGGCTTTATTTTCAAGTATCAATCTTTGTCTGTATTAGAGGCTGCTATTTTTCTACCTAAATGTCAATTTTCCCCTTCTTCAAAACCCTAGCTTTTAGCTGTGCATAATGCTACTTGAAAGAACACATTTCCCTGTCTCTCTTGGAGCTAGATGGGGACACGTGACTAAATCTAGCCAATGGTATACTGATAGAAATAGTATAGCAGCATCTGGGAAATTTCCTTTAGAGGCAGTAGCATAGACTCCTCACCTACTTCTTTCATCTTGATGCTTAAAATATGGATATGGTGGCTGAGTCTCTATCCTGGACCACGAGAAGAAGGGCATCTTCTCTACCAGGCTCTCTGAAGCAAAATGTGTTCCAGATGACAGGAAAGTAACGATGCCAGCCCTGGAATGTCCACATCAAAACTTCTACTTGAGAGAAGAATAGATTTCTATTTTTAAGTTGCTATTTGACAGACTTCTGTTACTCAGAGCTAAGCTTAATTTTAACTAATATAGATGTTGAATCCAGGCTTCATTTTCAAAAGACTGTTAGTATGAGAACTCCTTCAATGCAAGATAAGTGTTGGAAGAAATTATGAAATGAATTTATTTAAACAGAAATTCTAGATTTAATATCTTAACTTGATTCCTTCCCTCCGACTCTTTTTTCCCCAATTCTTTTCCATGCTAATCCCTCCTCGTTCTTCTCTTTCTTCATTTTCCCATTCTGGGGATGTGTGTCTACTTTCCTTGCCCAGGGCCTTTCCTAGCCTCACTGGCTTCTCTGCAAGAATTCGAAAAAGGCAGTCCTCAAGGTGGCTAAAATTCCACTGGTTCGTGACTGTGGGAATTAGCAAAAGGTACCCCTTTCTCTGGCTGGATGCAACCCCACGCAGAGCATATGGTTTGGCAAGCAGAACCTGGGCTGGATTTCAATCCTTCTTTACTTCTTGGCTAGGTGCCCTTGTGCGATGAACTGTGTATGCTCAAGTTTGCAAGTCAGTCAGTCCTTTGCTAGCAGGCCCAGTTCGTCTACAACAGGACACTGATGCAAAGAAATAGGTAAGAGTCCCCTAAATTCAGAGCACACTTGGACTTAATATCAAGTGACATTCATATTACTGGTTTTCCAGCCTAAAAAAAAAAAAGATTCTTTTGGCCTTTATTCCTGATTATAGTCAAGAGTCCTATGGAGATTCATTTCCTACCTATATGTATTCTTACTGCTGCTGACATCATTTCTGGTAGCTCCTATTACCTGTGCTTTCCTGCCTAGTGATTTGCTTTGTTTTTCTGAGTACGTATTTGGGTCTTATCTCATTGCTCAGCTTCCTTTTGTGCTGATGTCTTAGTGACTGACTGGTGCTGGCCAAAGATAGAGAGGAGAACAGATACCAGAAAATTTAGCTGGAAAAGTCATCAAGTTTACTGACTAGTCCATCAGTCATTAATTACATATTTTCATCACATAAATGGTATTTAAGAACATTCTTCTAATTTAATGTTTAAGAGGGGAAATAAAAATATTTGGTATAGAGATTCCTCTATTGTACTCTAAGCTTTATTCAGTCTTTTTTCCTTTATAGGCCTTCTTCTCCATGATTTCTGGGACCTAGTAGTACATTATACACTATATTTTATTAGAAGTTCTACTTGTTTTACTACTCTTTCCACCAACAAGATCTCTTGTCCTTGCCCAAGTTATAGCATTTATTTACTTTTTATTATTATTTTTTAAAGATTTTATTTATTCATTCATGAGACACACACACACACACACACACAGAGAGAGAGAGAGAGAGAGAGAGAGGCAGAGACACAGGCAGAGGGAGAAGCAGGCTCCATGCAGTGAGCCTGACGTGGGACTTGATCGTGGGACTCCAGGATCACACCCCGGGTCAAAGGCAGGTGCTAAATCGCTGAGCCATCCAGGGATCCCTTATTATTTTTTAATTAAAATGTTTTTTTCATTTATTTACTTTTAAAAAAAGATTTATTTATTTGAGAGACAGAGAGAAAGTGAATGTGCATGAGCAAGGTGGAGAGTGAGAGTCTGAGGGAGAAGGAGAGGGAGTGAGAGAATCTCAAGTAGATTCCCCCACTGAACATGGAGCCCCTCTCAGGACTCAATCCCTGGATGGGAGATCATGATCTGAGCAGAAATCAAGAGCTGGGCACTTAGCTGACTGAGCCATGCAGGTCCACCAAGTTATAGCATTTATATAACACATTTTATGTCTTATGTCCTGTTTTTTCTGGGTCCTCACATATAAACATAAGTTGCACAGTATACAACGTAAAACAAAACTAAGCTGGCTAGACCTCTCTGTCATTTCTAATCAGTTGTTATTGGAGTTAAGAATGAAACCCATGCTATTTTAATTTTCCCCACATTTCACAACCATACAGTGGTTTTTCTGCCCTTCATTTGATTATTTTCTTGCCCTAATTGCAAAGAGCATTGATGATGTATGTTTCACGATTAAAATAATGCTGGCTATAAAACCATTGTAAAGGTATAAGCTCCTTGTTGGGTTTTCCTTGTCTTAACTTTTATTCAGGGTATGAAAAAATGAGTGTGAGAATGTAAAGATGCTTGATTGCAAAATTAAAGAGGTTCCCTGTAATCAGCTCAGGGGAACAGAGTCACCACAGTACTCTTGGCATGTGTTCCCTATCCCAGCCAAGGGCGGTGATCCTTGGAGATCCCCTGATTTCTGAGGTGACGCTTCACAGTGCTGGGGTGAAGGCGAGCACAGCTAATGAAGTGTGAAGGAAGAGCAAAAAACTATCTCTGGGTGGTCAGAACTCTCCCTGACATTTCCAGTTCTTATTGACACTGTCCTAAATATTTCTATTTAGGCTGTGTATTCCACCAATAAATCCTTTATTCCCTGACTGATTTTTTTAAAAAAAGATTCTATTTATGTATTCATGAGAGACCCAGAGAGAGAAGCAGAGACACAGTCAAAGGGAGAAGCAGGCTCCCCAAGGGGATCCCGATATGAGACTCAATCCTAGGACCTCAGGATCATGACCTGAGCCGATGGCAGATGCTCAACCACTGAACCACCTAGATGCCCCTCCCTGACTGATTTCTACATGAAATTCATCTCATGGTCAATGTTGCTTGTTCTTTTGAACCTTGTCCCACTCCATCTGCTTGGCTAGATGGTTGGTCTAGCTCACTCCTGGACAGTATTATCCTAGTGCTGCCCAGTAGGATGGAGTCTTGACCATGTGGGAGAAACCCAAAGAGAGGAGCCTCATTATGAAATAAGCATGAGAGGGAGGGACAGAGAAAGAGAAGGCTGTTTCAGCTTATTGCCAAAATGAAGATTAAGATGATTTTGAAACCCAGGGGCACAGAAATATTCAAAATGAGGGAGGTTGTGTGGAGGTCTTGTCAAATGGACAGATGGAGGACTCAATCTTAGTCTGCCACTTGCTTTTGAGTACCTTGTGCTGCTTTCTTAACCCCATGAGTGTCAGTTACCTCATCTTTAAAATGAGGATCATGGGATCTCCCTTGTAAACATGTGAGGATTACAGGAGATAAGGTACTGACCCACTTAGCACATTGCCGGGTGCATTGCATGCTTCCTGTAACTGGTATTTTGAAAAAGAAGTTCAAGAGTCCTGGTCATGCACTTGTAAGGAATTTTTACTAAGATTTTATTCAAAAGCAGCCGAGAGCAGATTGTCATATATTTTCAAGCACAAAACACAAACATAAACCTTTGCCTCTAAGTTTTTCTGTTAGTCACTTAATTCAAACCTCTGCTCAAATGTTGCCTCCTCAGAGGTAACCCCTCTGCCTATCCCATGTAAAATAGAACTTCCCATATATTCCTTTCTTCTCATCTTGGCTTGTTGTGTTGTATAGCACTTGTGATCAGACATTCTATCGAGTATATGACTTTTTGTGACTGGTAATGATCATCTCCTTTGCCAGTGTGAAAGCTTCATGAGGGAAGAAACTTTGTTTAGCTTATTCCTATATCCTAGCACCCAGAAAAATGTCAAGGACAAAGAAGGAATTAACTAAGCACTTGTTAAGTGAACTATGTCATATCATTTTTTTCCTACTTCATCTCTGTTAATACATTGTTTTTATGGTGAATATTTGCAGCTTGCATTTAGATAGAGGTACAGGCATATCAGACTGGCAGGGTATTTTTTGCAGTAGTCTTGGTTTTCATGGCCTTAAAAGTTCTTTAATACACGGCACCAATTCATGTTATCAAAGCAAAGCATGAATTTCCCGGAGGACTCAAAGTCCCTTTTAGACCTGCCATGGTTGTAAAAGAAAGCCAGAAGCATGGCAACTCCTTCATTTTCTGCCAGTCTCATCTCTTTCAGCTCATGGCCTGTGTCACGATCTGCAAAGTTGGAATTCACAGGAATTTGTGACTTGCTCTGTTGGCTTGTTTTTCATCATTCTTTCCTTTCCAATAAATTTGCACAGCTTTCCCTGCCTGTCAGATGTAGCACTGTGCTTATTCAGCTCTCAGTCTCAGGGTCAGTTTATCAGGACTGGTTTCCCAACTTGCTCCCCATTTCACACGCCTCTTTTACTGTTCTTCCACTGAGCAAAGAACCGGTCCCAGGGACTGGTTACCAGAGCTTCGGGCACTAATGAGCCTTCTGTTGTGCCGAGGCTCTGGCTCTACCTGGGGTCTGGTGGGAAGGTCTTCCTGGAGTCCTGCATGTGACTCCTGTTCATCTTCCTCCTTTGGCAAGCCTAGTGGCCACCAAATACCATACTGTATTCAAAGGTCCTGGGGCTCGCTTCATCTGGGCCATAAAAGGACATGTGAAGGACATCGTCCCCTCAACATTGCAGCAACTATGTAGAATCCTTGATGGGCATTGGGCTGCCTCCTGAAGGTGGGGAGGAAAGGTGAGCAGATGTCTTTCTTGACAATTGGAAACTTCAGTTTTTAGGATGAACTCCATCAGTTTGTTAAAGACAAATATATAAAAGATATATGTATACACACCTATACCTACATATATAAAAGATATATACACACACATATAAAATATATAAAGTCTTTTCCTCAAAGAGCTTAATGGTGTACAGATATATTCTAGAGGGATATGCATGCTTAAAAATGGATATTTATTTAATAAAAATGAGATATAACTATTCTTTATTTCTTATTGGTCCTTTCTCTTATTTTCTGTAACTTAAATCTCATAGAATGAGAGTGTTAGACTAGGTTATCCACATGACACTTCATACATTTCTGCTCAGGATGTGATCCTTGGAGACACAGCATGAACCTGACCTGGGATCTTGTGAGAAATGCAGAGACTCAGGCCCCATCTAAGATCTATGAATTAGAATTTGCATTTGCTCCTAGAAGATTCATATGCACATTACAGGTTGCAAAGCACTGATCATCAGCTCTAATATTTTGAGGTCATATGATTATATTTCAATAAACTAATTCATATAATTATCCAAATGCAAACACCAGCATGAAGTGGAGAGAACATAGATCTGAATTTGGATTTCAGTTCCAACACTAATCACGTTTGAGAAATAACTTCAGCTTTCTAATTTGGAGAAAATAGCACCTACCTTCAAGATAGGTGTGGGGATTAAATCTTATACATGGAAAGGACAGCACGTACAATGTCCGGTACCAAAGCCTGATAACAATTTTGTTAGTTTATTAAAATCTATGCGATTAAGGGATTTTTTTTTAAAGTAGGCTCCATGCTTAGCGCAGAACCCAATGGTGGGCTGAACTCACAATCCTGAGATCAAGACCTGAGCTGAGAGCAAGAATTGGATGCTTAACTAAGCCACCTAGGCATCCCCAAATTCTTAAAAATCTTTTGCACATTTTAAATGTATTCTGCGGAAGGCCAATAGCATTGTCTAATGAGTTCCCTCCAGATTGCTTATTGATGAACTAGGACCAATAAATTTGGTCCTAGGACCAAAGGGCCCTTTATCTCCCAGAGGGGATGCTATACCTAATTTAACTTTTTATGGGACCAGGGATCCCAAGTTCTCTGGGTGTTGGAAGCCATCATTTCCCAAGACTACCCTGGCACCTAAGCTCAGTTCCTTGGATCTTCAGCCCAACATGTTTATGTGCTCTCTATATTTCACCCCATATTTTCCCTATTAAAAAGGGAAAACTTTGGGGGGTTAGGGGCTCTCCATGAAGCCAAGTAGACTCTCTGTGGTCTTTCTGCAAGATGCTTAACTAACAGTGTGCTTATTCACTGCTGTCCTTTTGTCATGAGTTCCAGCTTGCTCCAAGTGATGTCACTCACATTAACCTGAGCCCTTTGCTTTATATTATTTGGGCAAAGATTGCCCTATATTCTTTTAACCTAAATGGCATAAGATGTTATAAGGTAGGGACCAGAACTAGATCTCATATGAAAAGAAGCAGGAGAAAGAACATTCTACTGGGAGCAAAGACTTGGGTCTAATTCCACATATATAATTAGCTGGCTATTCTTCCCAGCACATTTTATGAATATAGGCCTTAGGTTTTCCATTTTAAAAATGTGAATACTGGATTAATTTATCTTTCTACTTTAAAAGTCAATTATTTCTTTCTTCTTTTTTTATCTTGTATGCATTGAGATGAAAAATCCAAATATTTTTGTGAAACTTTATAGATTTACCATAATTTTTCATATAATAAAATCTTAACCACTTAGATTAAAAAGTCTTGAATTTTTTGTTTTGTTTTGTCTGTCATTCTTCATATAAATGATTTGTGGCCCACATGAGGCTCAGGGGAATTTCCTTATTCAGTAGCTCTGTTTTTCTAGGATATTGCCTTTCCCAAGCACACACATATTTGCAGATTTCTAGGTAACTGATTTCTGAAGAACAATTCCTATGGCAGTAAAAATTCTATCCAAATTCTGAAGGCACATTCCTTGTCCAAGATGAGCAAAAGATTCATTCCAAGATGAACAAGGAATTGTTTCTGTAACTGGCACTGACAATTATTTCCAAATAGAGGATATTTAATGAGAAATAAATAAATAAATTTAACGAATGCTTCAATCCAGTGGATCTGAAGACAGAGACCTAGGATTGGGAACAAGATTCCAATAAAGGTCTTTCTAAACTGAGGAAAATAGTCTAAAAGTGTAAAGTAACTTAGATTTTCTTTAGTCTTCATTGATTTGGATTAAACTTAGCAATGGAATACAGGCCTACCATTTAACGCACATCTTCCCTTTTAAGAATTCACCCTAAACAATGTCACCTCCCTATACACTCCTAAGCATGAAGAATCTGTCCCTTCTGTCTTTGTTATTGCACTATGCTTTGTATATTACTATAGGCTATTGTATTTATAAAGTTACATATCAATTATAGCATCTCTCCTATTGCATAACAATTCCTATTTATGTTTCTGACTATTCCACGTGATTGTGCATTTCATAGGATGGGGACCATGTCTTAACCATTTTTGTCCTCCGGGGCTAAGGCAATTCTTGGTGCAGTTGATACTCAATAAATGTCTTTTTATTGTTGAATGAAAGAATTAATGAATATGCACTGTACAAATATGAGAAACCTATTATAATGTTGTTGGAGAGAAGTATTATAAGTAATTATGTACTTTTTACTTTAGAGTAAAATTTTCTAAACAAAAGTAAGATGTAGTCTGAATCTAGCCATATCTGGAGTAGGAAGGATGTTTTAAAATAAAAGGCTCTAAATGGAGCTGCATTTAGAATGAGGCCCTTATAAGGATTATGAATTGATACCTATCACTTCATTTTAATATATATACATTTTAATGTAGATTCCTATTGAGTGCTATGTAACCACCTTGGTATCCAACATTTTCTTTATAAATGGTACTAAATGAAAAAAAATGGCAAAGCAAGTAAAGTAATCCAAATATAAAAAGACAATTTACATATCAAAATGAAAATCTCATTTGAACTAAGGATTTGAACTCAGGAAGAAGATTTCGCAGAAGTAAAAAAAAAAATCCATTTAAAAAAGATATTCAAATAGGTCACTGAATACTTGTAACCAGGTGGCAAGTTATTATTTTTAATCCTTATATTTGTGTTTAATAAAACTATAATAGGGAAGAGTATCTGATAAGCCCAAAGGGATGTTTCTGTAGGAATTCACTGTGATTCTTACTCCCTAAACCTTGCAAGCATTTTGAATCTCAGCCTATTTTGAAGAAAACATAACTTTTGCTCTTTTTGTCTTGCAGTAGGTAAAAAGGTTGTAAACTCTGACAAATCACCGCTGCATTTTAGTTTACAATACCCTGGTGCCATATACGTCCATAGATGTGAAATTGTGAATTTCCAGAGAGGAACTTCAGGCTGCTCTGAGGTTTTAATCATTGCCTGCGAAGTGAGGTCTTGCATGCTCTGGTGCTGTTTCACATGTGATTTATGGACATTCAGGGTGTATAACAACTGTATGTAAGCCAGTGCAACAATCCTGCTCCCTACTAAGTATTTGTTTGTGGTTGACTGTGGTCACTTTCTGGTCTCTTTTACTTTTCATTTCACACTGATAGGAGCACTCTATACTCCTTATAGATCGATGAGTCAGGGGTCATGCCCAATGAAAATAATGCCTTCTGCTTTTGTTCTACAGCTTTTCTACAGCTTCTTAGATTCCTACAACAAGAATGCATAGTCTTAGGTAAGAAACTTGTTTTGACTAGTCCATCAACCTCCATGCCCCGTAGTTGAAACTGGGTCAGCATCCTTAAATCAGCTGTCAGAAAATAGTATGATTTTTTTTGTTGTTAAAGTATTGTTGACATATAACGTCATACTAGTTTCAAGTGCATAGTGATTCAATAATCCTATATATTACAAAATGCTCACCATGATAAGTGTAGTCACAATCTGTCACCATACAAAGTTATTACAATATTATTGAGTATATACTCTATGCTATATGTTTCATCCCCATCATGTATTTATTTTGTAAATGGAAGTTTACAAGTTTACAAGTTTACCTCTTAATCCCCTTCATTTATTTAATCTACTGCCCCCCCCACCTGCCTCCCCTTTGGCAACCACCAATTTTTCTCTGCATTTATGAGTCTGTTTCTGTTTTATCTTTTAATGATTTTTCTAAAGTAGATGGGAAAGAAGGAAAAGAGGAAAACGAAGTGAGTGGGAGGTGAAGCAGTACATTGGAGTCAGCACAAAAACACACTCTTTGAAAGGGCAAAAGAAGGGTAGATGTTTTATAGACATATAACAATATTTTACACCTTCACGTTCAACTATATTAAATAAATGCAAAGATCTCTTCCAAGCATATCCAGATAATTTGATGAAAGTTTTGCTTCACACAGAGATCTCTAAAATCTGAAAAAAAAACCGTCATAGACATGGAGATTTTTAAAGCAGAATTTGCTCATATCAGGTTCTTTTAGTCTCCACAACATTAATTCTTATAGCAAAACCTTGGCTATTAATGTCTATTCAATCATCATATTTCTATGTATTCCGAGGCACATATTCCCAGGGATCCATGGCACACAGTAAAGAAAATGTTTTTAGAACATTTTCTTCACTGAAAACCCAAAGTGAAACATTCATGAAAGCTATGTACACTTAGAAAGTACAAGAGTCCCATCAAAATTTATACAAGTGATGGTTCTGCACCATATCAGAATTAGTGTGAGTTAGCAACTTCATATTGCACAGGCAAGACCCTGGAACTATTTCTGCTTCCATATTATAGGCATAAACTCAGAAATACTGTGAGTTTGATTCTAGATCAATGCAATAAAATGAATATCCAAAAATAGTGAATATCGCAATAAAGTGAGTCAAATTAAGTTTTGGTTTCCCAGTATATATAAAAGTTTTATTTATTTATTTATTTATTTATTTATTTATTTATTTATTTATTTATTTATTTTAAAGTTTTATTTATACTATACTATTAAATGTGCAGCAGCATTATGTTTAAAAAACATACATATCTTAATTTAAAATTACTTTATTGCTAAAAAGTGCTAACCATCCTCTAAGCTTTCAGAGTCATAATTGTTTTGCTGGTGGAAGGTCTTGCCTCATCTGTGATCCTGATTGACCTGGATGACTGACCAGGATGGTGGCTGCTGAAGGTGACAATTTCTCAAAATAACATAACAATGAAATTTGTCACATCGGTTGACTCTTCTTTTCATGAAAAATTTCTCTATAGTGCGTGATGCTGTTTGATAATGTTTTGATGTACAGTAGAACTTCTTTCAAAATTGGAGTCCATCCTTTCAAAACTTGCTGCTGCTTTCTCAACTAATTTTACATAATATTCTAAATCTTTTGTTGTCATTTCAATTATCTTTATAGCGTCTTCATCAGGAGTAGTTTCCATTTCAAGAAATCACTTTCCGTTCTTAGACATAAGAAGCAACTCCTCATCTGTTCAGGTTTGATCATGAGATTGCAGCAATGCAGTCCCATCTTCAGTCTCTACTTTTACTTTTTTAATTCTAGTTCTTCTGCTATTTCCACCCCATCTGCTGTTACTTCCTCCACTGGAGTCTTGAACCCTTTGAAGTAATCTATGAGTTGGAATCAACTTTACCAAATTCCTGTGAATATTGATATTTTGACCTCTTTCCATGAATCATGAAACTTTTATAATGTCATTGAGAATGATGAATCCTTTCCAGAAGGTTTTCAATATCCTTTGCCCAGATCCATCAGAGAAATTCCCATCTGTGTCAGCTATAGCCTTATGAAATGTATCTTTTCAAAGATTTATTTATTTACGTTAGAGACAGTGTGTGTGCAAGCAGAGGGAGGGGCAGAGGGAGAATCCCAAGCAGACTCCCTGCTGAGCACAGAGCCTGACTTGAGGCTTGATCTCATGACCCTGAGATCATGACCTGAGCCTAAATCAGGAGTCAGACACTTAACTGACTGAGCCACCCAGGCACACCTGAAATGCATTTCTTAAAAAATAAGACTTGATAGTCAAAATGGCTCCTTGATCCATGGGCTGCAGAATGGATGTTGTGTTAGCAGACATGTAAGCAACATTAATCTTGTACATCTTTATCAGAGCTCTTGTGTACTGCATTGTTAATGAGTAACAATATTTTGAAATAAATGTATATTTTTTCTGAGCATAGGTCTCAACAGTGGACTTAAAATATTCAGTAAACCATGTTGTAAAAAGGTATGCTGTCATCCAGACTTCGTTGTTCTATTCATAGAACACAGGCAGAGTAGGTTAGCTAATTCTTTAGTAACCTAGGGTTTCTGGAATGGTAAATGAGCACTGGCTTCAACTTCATAGAATTGAAGAGACTTAGGTCTTATTCTCGAGTAGGCTTTGGTTTAAGGGAATGTTGTTGGTGATTTGATCTTTTATCCAGACAACTAAAACTTTCTCCCTATCAGGAATAAGGCTGTTTCAGTTTCTTATTTGTGCATTTACTAGAGAGGCATCTTTAATTTCCTCCAAGATCTTCTCCTTTGTTTTTAGAACTTGGCTGTTTGGCATGTGAGGCTTACCTTTTGGCCTATGTTGGCTTTTGACATGCCTTCCTCACTAAGTTTGACCATTTCTAGCTTTTGATTTAAAGTGAGATGGGGATCCCTGGGTGGCTCAGCGATTTAGCGCCTGCGCTCGGCCCAGGGCGCAATCCTGGAGTCCCAGGATCAAGTCCCGCGTCCGGCTCCCTGCATGGAGCCTGCTTCTCCCTCTGCCTGTGTCTCTGTCTTTCTCTCTATCTCTCTGTGTCTCTCATGAATAAATAAATAAAATCTTAAAAAAAATAAAGCGAGAGATGTACAACTTTTCCTTTTGCTTGAACACGTAAGAGGCCATGGTAGGGTTATTATTTGACCTAATTTCAGTATTGTTATGCCTCAGAGGATAGTGAAGCCTGAGGGTATGGAGAGAGATGAAGGAAAGGCTGCTCAGTGGAGTAGTTCAAACACACAGAACACTTGTGATTAATTTTACTATCTTGTGTGGGTGTAGTTCACAGCTCCCCGAAACAATTATAATAGTAACATGAAAGATCATTGATCACAGATGACTATACCAAATATAATAATAATGAAAAAGTTTGGAATATTGTAAGAATTAGCAAAATGTGACACACAGACATGAGATTAACAAATGCTGTTGGAAAAATGGCGCCAATGGACTTGCTCAAACCTGGAGTTGCCACAAACCTTTCATTTGTTAAAAAAAAAAAGTATTATCAGCAAAGTGCAATAAAATGAGATGCCTGTATAAACACTGATATTATAAAGAAGTTAGTGTACTCATAAAGTGTAATATGTTCTGACTTTCCTTTTAACTACTTGTGGGGGAGTGTGGGGTGTGGAGGCTCCAATTTCTTTTGTGCCATGAAACATCCCCTGCAGAATTGTATCTGAATATGAACTTCTATATTACTTTTTATCCAGGTTATTTAAAAATGGTTAAACATTCAGAGACCAAGAGCTGCAATTACTTGTATAACTCAGGACACACTGCTCTGGTTTGCATTATGCAGAGAATTCGGGCAAAAGCACACATAATTTGACTTTTTTTTCCCCGCTTCCAAATATAATGACACCAGTCTCTTCTTTCTCTTTAATGGAACTTGTCACTGAAGGTCACTAGCCAATATAAATTTGTTAAACCCAGTGCCATGTGTGAGCAGCCCTCTTAAAACTGAATTCTTTAAGGAGAGGAACCTTGCCTTTTATCTATTTTTGAGCCCATGGTAAAGCTGGACACAGCGGCTCTATAAATATAATAACAAAGGTATTATTATAATGCTCCTATTCAACAAGAAAATACTCTTTTAGGAACATATTTTCTTACCATAAACTTCCTTAAAATGGGTATATATGAAATATATACATCATTAGGATACCTTTATTATTATCAAGCAGTATGTTAAATAAGCATTATTAAAAGCATTCATATCTAGGAAAGTTGAAAAAGGGGAGCACAGATTTGGTTCAGGGGTGGTGCAGTGGAGGAGGTTCTAAGAGCTTCTTTTGCATAAAAGAAGGACTCCCAGGAAGAGACATGCCCACAAAACTGGATAAGGCAGGGTGGGGTCCTAACAGAGGAAGTGACAAAGGATAGGCTAGGCTCTTTCGCCCTTAACAAGTCTTGAGACAGAGTTATTTCTTAGCTGGAGGAGGCTGGATGGGATTCCTAGGAGGGCACCATGTCCTTTTCTATGTCTAGGCAGATTCCAGAGTGTAAGCTCTAAGTCACCACATTTGTCATCCATGAATTGTCAGGTCCCTTAATGGGAGGCCTTCAAGTAAGTCTCCTCTGAGAGGAGGTATCTGCAGGTACCTTTCAGAGGTATCTGCACCTCAGTTTCCCAAGAACTCCATCTCTTTGCTGATATGTAAAAAAATACCTTTAAAATGTGTGTGAGTTACAAAGAGAGATTCCATAATGGGGCTTAAATTAGCTGAGATAACACTGTGATATGAATTGATTTTAGTAAAAATATAATTGGGTCTGTCAATCTGTAAATGCCAGGTTACCAGGTCCTTCATGGTGTGGATATCCAGGAGGGCCTCGGGTCTAGTAATTTCTATAAAGGAGGAATGTGCATGGGGCCAGAAACATGAGACTGAGGGGGGAAAAAAGAAAAAGAGAGACAGTTTTGAATATCTTATGATTTTGCCCTGGAGAGCTCTTGTTTCTCTTCAGTTGAGCAGGACAGACAGCTGATGTACATTATGGGATTTTTATCAGGCTACTGGAAATGGCAGCATCTTTACTTCACATGATTTATGAAGAGTATTTTGGTTTATTTGACACTTACTTTATTTAAGACAGCATCTCTCTTAGAAGGGTCATTAATCAACTCCTGAGGTCCCTGAGTATGAAATCTGACCGTGTCCTGCTTATCATCCCCAATGCACCACCAACAAGGGGCTGTATCCACGTCTGAGAGGGCTGCCAGCCCCCATGTTCCCAGCCAGGCAGCAGCTTTTTGGTCTTACCATTATGCATGCAAGTTTTGCCAGAGTCCAATGAAAGATATATATTTGCACTTGGCCCTTTCTCTCTCTCTCTCTCTCTCTCTCTCTCTCTCTTTTTCTTAAGATTTTATTTATTTATTTATGAGACACACACACACAGAGAGAGAGAGAGAGAGGCAGAGACACAGGCAGAGGGAGAAGCAGGCTCCATGCAGGGAGCCCGACGTGGGATTCGATCCCGGGTCTCCAGGATTATGCTCTGGGCCGAAGGCAGGCGCTAAAGCACTGAGCCACCTGGGTGCCTGGGCTGCCCTGGCCCTTTCTCTTTGATGAGTTTTTCCATATTTGGAAGGAGAGATATTTCTAGGTACACAAACATGGCATTGAAGATGCACAGCTAAAGCCAAGTGTTTCAAATGGCAGCTGAAAGGCCAGGAATTAAGTGCATGAATAAAGGAGCACATTTATAGTGGTAATTTCAGATGGAGAAAAACAGGTAATTGTATAATCATTACTGTTTGACTGAAGAGCAATGAAATGCCTCCTTTACTTGCTGTTAAAATGTTATTTGCTTTTAAACGTATTCTCCAAGTAGGATATGAAGAAACAATAAGTTTTTATTTTCACTTATACTGTACACTCTTCGAATAAATTCCTTTTCTGGCCTGAAGCTGACAAAAGGCATCCATAGCATAATAATGACATCATAATAGCAGGGTCAAGGGTAATGGTCATCCTAAGGCCCAAGGAACTTTCCTAGGTAGTGCATCATGAGTCCTCCCAAGCTTCCTGTGAGGGAGGTAAAGGGAAGCCAGCATCATAGTGATTATATTGGTGGGGAAATGGCCGTCTGAAGGTCAAGTTATCAGGGACTAAGAGGCTTCCCAAGGACACACTGGATACTCTAGAAGTCCATGTAATGCTACAAAATCCAAAGGTGGGCCTCTAATTCCATGCAGCACGGGAAACACTCCCATCTAGCTTTCTACACAGAATCCCTTCAAGAAACATTTTCTTTCCTCCTATCTGTTGCAAAAGCTGCCAGGCATGGCAATTAACATCAACTCTGGAGCCAGGCCGCCTGGGTGCGAAGGTCTCTTCTGCTCCTTGCTAGCAGTGAGACCTCACACAAGTGGCCTATCCTTTCTTAAACTACATTTCCTCATCTGAAAGGGGATTATAATCAAAGCAACTGACTCCAGGGATTATTGAAAGGATTCGGTGTTGATGTGTATAAGGCATTTAGAACAGTGCTGGGCCCATGCCAAGCCTCATGTAAGTGTTTGCTAAGTGAATCAAATCACTCATCACTTTCTGCTTTCCTTCACATTTTATTTTTCAGCAAAAGCAAACTGTTTGTATTTTTATAAGCTTACCACACCGTCAGTTTACTTGCATGCCTTTGTTTCCAAGGTTTCCATTTCTGGAAGTCTTCTCTCTCTTAGACAAGACCTCTTCCTTCCATGGCCACCATAGTTGACTGGTCCTTGTGTGCAACACGATGCCTATTAGAACATCCCTTGTATTGTGTCCCAGTTCCAGCTAGAATGAAGCCAGGTGGCCTCTGACACACATTGGTCCTTGACTTCCATTATACTGCTATCCTAGTTTCCTCCTTTCTTTCTGGTCAGTTAATCTTAGCTGCCTTTTTGGATGCCTATTCTCCACTCCCTACCTTTAGGGCTCTGTTCTACGTTCCTTTCTCTTTTCAGTAGATGTACTTCCGCTCCCAGATGCTCTCTTTCACTTCCCAGACTGCAAAGCCATTTTCCTGACCATTTCTAAACCTATTTCCAGATTTTTCTTTGGAGTTTCTGACCTATAATCAAATGGCTACCACAGTCTCTTTCCTCACAAGCTCCAAAGGCACCAAAAACTCAGCATGTTCAGAATTGCACTCCATTTTTCTCCCATTTCAAATCCTCTCCTTAAAATTGTCACTTACTCTAGTAATTCTCTGAAGTGAGCTGTGCTCAAAAATTACTCCTCATTCCTTGCAATTCTCTCACTTTCCATCCAAACCCTGGTCCCCTAAGCCAATCTCAGCAAAGTCTTAGGAAAGCTATTACATAAGTTGACAAAATCATGTAATAGGGGCCCTTCTCACTTCTAAGGAGTGTTTTCTTTTTAGCACAAATGAACTTCAATATTGGGATTTTGGGTTGACTGCAGTAAGGCCCAGACTGGATGGTTCATTCCAGGATTCCTTTGTTTGTAATTAATTATAAGTCTGAAATTAGAATTCCATCATTTTATTTTGTTTCTTTTCTTGCAAAAGGTCCTTCCTACATCTATGGCCATGGAAGGGGCTCTGTTCTATTCCATTCATTTCCAGACCAGATAGAGCTTGACCCTCAAATTTTCCCATCTCCCTTCAGCTCCTGAATGTGAGCCTGAAGTCTCTCAAACACCTCTACTGAAGAAAGGGGACCCTGGGTGGTTGTGAACTCAGAGATGGAAAGTTTAGTGAGTGGTTACCTATAGCTCACTGACCCCTAAAATGCTTGTTGACTAAACACAAGTATTAATAACATTACATACTCACTGGAATAGTACATATCTTTATAGAGAGAACCACCAAATCATGTCCTCTCAAGTAAATTAACATTTCCGTCTTTACTAGATCTATCAGTAATAATTAAGATTTGTTTTCATGCTTGCTTTTAAAATATAGGATAAATGTAGGGAAATAAGGCTAATAAGGTCAATGTGTCAAGTACTGAGAAGGTAAAGGGGGGATAGAGGTGGAGAAAAAAATAAGTTTGGAGCTTTCTAGTGAGTGGAATAAAGGTGTAAACACATTATGAGAATGAGATTAATGGTATTCATATGAGAAAAGCACAACTTTTTTTTTTGTTTCTGAAACCTGGGATAAAATTCTTTTCCTAAAGGGTACTTGATGTGCTGTAGTGAACTATGTCTAGAGCAAATGTTTCAATAAGTCCAATGGTGAGTTTTCTAGGGCTACTTCTTAAGAACGGTCTTCAGTATAAGAGATGGCTCAGTGTCAAAGCAAAACTAAAGAAGAGCATAGTTTTGAGGGGCATGCATGTTTTGGTACAAATGCATGACTATACCATGGTGTAGTATAAAAGTTAAGAACATGGAAACAACTGCCTGAGTTTGGAATCCAACTTTGCCATTTCCTTGCTATGTGTCACTGAATAAATTACTTTCTCTCTCTGGCTCAGCAGAGTCATCTGTAAAGTGGGAATAATAATATTATCCACCCTCATAGATTTACTCTGAGGTTTAAATTAGTTGATATGTATGAAGGGCTTAGAATGGTACCCTGTTACAAAGTTTAAGCTATTATTAATCAAAGGTTAAAAGTGTAGACTATTCAGAAGAAAGACAACCTGCAATTTAAGTGACATACAAAATAAATAGCATTTTTGATCATAGGAAGTGAGAGTTTGAGATTAGACTTTCTGATAAGAACCTCACCTGTGGACATTCTGTATGGATGCATTAAAGGAAGAGCCATATGCTCTGATAATCAACCAAGTGGAAGGCTGGGTTGACATCAGTAATGGAAGACCATCCCTCGACTATGAGCCCCGCAGGGCTACCAATGGAGGAATCCAAATATTTCTCAGGAAAGAATTGTGAATCCATAAGATCTTCAAGGGCCCTAGTTCTGTGCAATAGACAGTGCTTGGCTTAAATTTTCAAAGTGAATATGAATATTTATACATCTGTCTATATATCTTAATGGGGAACCAGCAAACATTTTAAGCGCTTGCAAATTCCTAATGAGTCCTGCAAGATGAACTAGATTGAAATATACCTTCAGGTATCTGAGTTTTGGTTTGCTATGTAGGACAGTAAGACATAAGTCAATCAAGAATTGACACATCATGGGCTTAGCATCCAAATAGTTAGCATAAGTCCATTCTTTTGTAGGTCATCAGTACCACTTAGTAATTGAGGCCAATCTTCATATATGAGGGGAAAATGCCCTGTCTCCAGAAATAATGACACCTCCTCTTTTCTCCATTTCAAGCAACAAAAATTTATCTGATGATTATATCATTTTCCTGAACTGTTAACCATTTATTTTGATTACCATGCATTATAAAGCAAATAGTGACTTATTCCTAAAATGTCAAATGACTAAGTTGTTATGATTCATTTGATTATCATAGTAAATAATTAGAATGTTGTCTTTAAAATTTCTTTGCAGAATAGTATAGTCATCTGTCCACAACTTAAAACATTCATGTGTACATTATGTGTATCCATGCCACCAAATTCCACATAAAACTATTACACTGAACACTATTAAATATGCAAACCTCCTGGATAGCCAGTCAAGAAAAAAGAAAAATTGGTATGGTGCTTGATTTCCGGACATTGTACAGATCTAAATCTAGCAACTTAATTTAGTATGTGTGACTTAGTTTGCTAAAGTGCATATGAACAGTTCAACTTGACCAGTATTACCTTCAGTTCACTTTTAAAAGTTCTTTCTTCTAAAATATCTTCCTTCAATTCCTTCTAAGGCTGCATCTTCTTCATAAAGCATTTGGGGCTGAACTGAAATGAAGTGGCAGCTTTTCACTCCATCACTCCCCTCTGCAGACCAAATTTCTGTATTCATTGGCTCACTTCTTTCTTACTCACTGTGATTTTGTTATCTTTGTCTTTTAGTCATGGGTATAATTGGTACTCCAATGTAAAATTGATGTCCGTTTTGAGAAGATAAATTTTAAATAAAAATCTGCATGCTTCTCGTTCTTTTAAACAACTCAAATCATTGGATATGCACCATGTTATTTAACTAAGACTTTAAATATTTCACTCTACCTATGTCTAAAACTAAAGAAGTTGTTGTGTTCGTGTGGTGGAGTACATTCAGTTGAAAAGGATATCATCTAGCTGTTTAGTTGGTATTGTTTACAGTCAATATTTCATTTTGAGTAAGTGGCTTTTGTGTGACAGAGACACAGAGGCAGAAATCTCATCTTTTTAAGGAGTCTCTTGTCAGTAAATTAAAGCCATTTTCCTTTATGTTAGTCCCATATAATGTATACAATCTTACTGCGTGAGGCTATTCTTAGGTTAAATACATGAATTAAACTATGAAATCAACTGTGAAGTATATCAGTCTTATGCCCTTCACTTGTGGCATTAAATTGTATTTAGAGATGTGTTCTTATAGTGAATCTATATTAGGAAAGGAATTAATATGTTGGATTTTTTTTAAAGGAGAATATGCTGTGGGGCACTTCTTATTGTTTAGATGTCCGCATGAACTCAAGTGGAGTAATACCAGCTGGCACACCCTGTGCTTTCTGCCACCTTTCATTTACATCACCATTGAGGCTGTCTTAATATTCTCTTCCTCAGGTACCAAACCACATCAAGGGAGGCCCCAAACACTGTGAAAACATTTTGAGAGAAGTTAATCAGACCCAGTACACTCACATATTCTAGCTTGATTGTTACTGCTTTAAGTAAGTTGACTTATATCCCATTTGCATTTAACCATGCCTTCGATTTCTTTCATCCATTCATTTATTCAACAAATATATAGATTGCTGATTAGGTGCCACTTTTAGGTATAAGGATATAGTGACAGGGAAAGAAGGGTTCTCACTCTTATTGATATTACGTTCCAGTGGGGGAGATAGGCAATAAGTAGGTTTTTACAAAGCATATAATGTTAGGTGATGATAAATCCTATAAAGAAAACAAAGTTAATGAAGCAGATAAGAAGGGTAGAAAGTGCCAGTGGCATGTGGTTCAGAGGAAAGACTCATCACTTTATTATCTGGGTGACAAAGTGATACTTAAGCAGAGAGGTGAGGGGCTTTGAGATACATAAATATGCAGGGGAAGGAAATTTCAGGCAGCAAAAAAGTATGTGCAAAGGCCCTGAGGTAAGAGTATACTTGGCACATTGGAGGAACAGCCAGGAGTTCTTTTTTTTTTTAAGACTTATTTAAAAAATTATTTATTTATTGTTTAATTTAAAGATTTTATGTATTTATTTATGAAAGACACAGAGAGAGAGGCAGAGACATAGGCAGAGGGAAAAGCAGGCTCCCTGCAGGGAGCCCGATGTGGGACTCGATCCCAGGACCCCGGGATCACAACCCGAGCCAAAGGCAGATGCTCAACCACAGAGCCACCCAGGTGTCCCTAAATTTATTAGTAGACAGAGAGAGCACAGGAGCAGGAGGAAGGGCAGAGGGAGAGCATCTCCAGCAGACTACAAGGTAGTGCAAAGCCCCAATGTAAGGCTCGATTTCACAACCCGGAGATTATGACCTGAGCCGAAACCAAGAGGCAGATGCTTAACCTACTGAGCCACCCAGGCACTCCAACAGCTAGGAGTTTTGATGGAGCTAGTAAGGAGTGGGAGTCATAGGAGAAAAGGTCAGAGATAAACTGGACCGTGGAAACCATACTGAGTGGTTGAGATATATTGTGAGTGCGAGGTGTGGCCCTGGGTCATTTGAAGGAGAGGAGTGACTCTGAGTTACATTTAACAGCATCAGCTAGGGGATACTGGGGAGGACCCTTCATGGGGAAAAAGAGAGGACAAGGTAGGAGGTTACTGCAGTGATCAGGTGAGAGATGACGCCTTGGGCCAGGATAATGGTGGTGATGGTGGTGACAATAATGAGATTGCAGGTGAGTATTTATATAAACGGAAGGAAGGGAAAGCAAATGAAGGTGATGAAAGAGAGTTGTCAAGGGTTATTTCATGCTCCAAGTTTGCTATTAAGTTAGGGAAGGCTGCAGGTGAAGCAGGTTTGTGAGGGAACGATCAGAGACTACCTGCTGAGGTTGTTGGGAGGATAAATGAGCTGATACGTGCTCGGGTAATTAGGGCAGAATTGATACAGGGTGCTCACTAAACTCAACACAACTGTGCCTGTGATTTCTTCATTTCCGCAGGCACTTTGTTAATGAAATCTCCTGAAATCCCCAATCCTGCTCTAAAACTGATCTTTTGCCCTTGGTTTGATGTAGCATTCTGTGCTTTTCTTAATATTATTTGGAATTTTAAAATCTGCCACCCTATAACAGCTCGAACTTGAGGTGATTTAGACATCTGTTCCTGGGAACTGGGAATGTTGTAAAGGACATTGACATAAAGCAAAAGCACTGTCATTATCCAGACGTAAACTATAATTAGAATCATAATTGTTTTATATTCTGTAAGAGGTCTCCCAGTGTAGAAATGGGTTTGACCACAGCTCTTCTGTGAACTTTTTGTTTTGGATCTCATAGGTAACCACAGAGAAGATCATAAACCAAACTATACAGAAATATATAGAAATATTTCAACAGGATCATTAAGATCATTATACAATCTTACTGGACAATGTAAACTGTAACTAGTCTGTGTATGGATTTTAAATTGCCCATATCATGTTTCCCGCATTTTGCCCCATGCAGTGGATTTAGGAAGAAGTATTAGGTGGCTACTCAGCAACACTTGGGTGCATGCTGCCTATGTATTCTTCTCCTAGTGGATGACTTTCAAATTAAATCTGAGAGAGAGAGGAAGGGATGGAGGGAGGGAAGGAGGGAGAGGGGGGAGTGGAGGAAGGAAGGGAGGGAGAGAGAGAGAGAGAGAAGAAAGGTAGAGACAGACGCAATTTAACAAATGACTTTTTTTCACCTCCAAAGGGAGTTACCCAGTCATTTGGCTTGAATATTTTTCAGACTTAATACCATAAAGCATTAGCCTTTCTAGGTCACTGTATTGCATCTGAGCCTAAAATTAAAACCATAAATACTTAAAGTCTTAACTCCTACCCTCTTTGAAAGCCTGGTAAAAACAGGCTTTCCTTTGCCACTTTACTGTGCTTATTTACGTGCGAAATAGCATTTTGAAAAATATGGCTTAAAAGCAGAGTCACACAGAGAAAAAAGGAAGAGAAAAACCAATTTACATGTTTCCATTTTCTTTTCCTTCTAGTTATTCCCTCCTGCTTAGTATCAGGATTCATATAATTTTCTATCCAATTTCAAGAGGGAGGAACTGGCCATCCCAAGCTAATAGCCAAATCAATACTAAAATCTAGAAGGCGGTTGTAAGTCTAACATCTCCCAGAGCACCTGTTCCATTGTTGCTCAACAACAGATAACTAAGAATTACTGATTCTCTGACACTGCATCTGACTCACAGACCTTTCATGATCTGGTCTGCCTAGTGAGAAATAATATCAGTTGTTTTTGAATAAACTTTTCCTGACTTCCAGTGTGCCTGTCAGTTGGCAACCTAATGTCACTCTTCCCTTTCTAACTTCTCCTGTGTAAGGTGGGAGCCATATCCTTGGGAACTACATTTTCTAGAATCATGTAAAGTTTCGAGACACCTGGAAGGTGGAAGAAATGCAGAAATCATTCTTATGTTCTTCTAGCAAAAGCCAAAGCCACCTGTGCTCTGGCAAATAGAGGGATGTGCTGTGTGGAAGCAGCCGTGGCAACTCCTGACTTCCTGAAAGCTTCCTGTGTGCTCTATCTCTTCTGAAGCTCCTGATTCCTTTGATTAAATCTTTTCTGGCTTGGAATGCCAATTTTTCCTGCTCCTGTCTAATATATACAGATTGGGGAGGAGGAGAAGGACTGGGAGACAGAGTTCACTACAAGAATCCATGCTGCCTAGGTTAGTCTACTGGGAGACATAGCCATAAAGTAGCAAAACAGATGCCACAGAGAAACATACTACATACTCCAGACCTGGGAGCTGACCTGAGTGGGAGAGAAGTCAAACATATTACTAGCTGTTTGACTTTGAATAAATTACTTGGCCTCAGTTTACTCATCTGTGAAATGTAGTTAATGACAGTACCTACCTCATAGGATTTTTAGGTGGATTAGTGAGTTAATATTTGTAAAATTTGTAGGAAAAGGAATGGCACACGGTTAGTACTGTTTGATTTTTTAGAAAGAGATTTTATTTATTTATTCATGAGAGAGAAAGAGAGAGGCAGAGACACAGGCAGACAAACAGGCTCCCTAAGGGGAGCCTGATGTAGGACTCAATCCCAGGACCATGGGATAATGCCCTGAGCCAAAGTCAGACGCTCAACCACTGAGCCACCCAGGTGTCCCATACTATATGATTTTTTGTTGAAGAAAAGGTTAATGTAAAAAATACATACATCCAAGGGTGCCTGGGTGGCTCAATTGGTTAAGCATCTGACTCTTGATTTCAGCTCAGGTCATGATCTCAGGGTCGTGAGATCAGGCTCTGCCTCGGGCTCCAGGCTGGGCAAGGGGCCTGCCTAAGAGTCTCTCTCTCCCTCTCCCTCTGCCCCTCCCCCACCACTTTGTGTGCTCTCTCAAATAAATAATAAAAATAAAAAATACATACATTGAGATTTCCTGAAAAGTCATCTCCTTGGGAGGTTCGGCTCTAATCCCAATGCTCAAAACGTTTCTGGAATGTGGACATTTCAAACTTGTAGTGACACACTATCCAGCAGCCACATCAGAACACTAATTTCTGATCATGGTCCTTCTGCCTGGTGCTGGAGGCTCCCAAGTCCCTATATTTCTCCCTAACCATCCATCCCAGCTTTGGATGAAAAATTGTATTATGCAACTTGGCCATTTGCCTTGTTCATGTGCTTTAGCTCTGAATGATTTAGGACTGTTTATACAAAATCAAACACACTCTCAAAAGATGAAGCATTGCTACCCTCAAAAATGTTCAAAACAGCAGAGCATCCAAAGGGATTCCAACTGAGCAGCTGCAAATGTGTCCTGGACAATGGCTCTGTGACTGGCATAAGCTTAGAGCCTCTCAGAATAACTCTTGAAAAGGATAGAGCTCTTGGGTTGATATATTTAAAGAAAAATAATTTTTCTACCCACGAATATGTGGCAGTTGCCCTTCATAAATTCTCAGGTATTGCAGTGAGAATGCAGAATAAGAACATACCAACACAATTAAAAACATAACCAAACACCTTCAAGGACAGAAAATGTAAGCTGCAAGGTCAAAATGATCTTTCTCTGTTCACCTTGTCACAACTGGCGAAGGTGCCAAGGCTGCCCTAGCTATTAGGCACAGGTTTACATTTGAACGCTCCAGTTGGGAAAAATCTGGTTTCAAAAAGCAAGCAGGGCTCTTTATTTTCCAGCAAACCAGTGTTTGCCCTGCAATGCTTTCCTCTGCATACATTACTCAGTTTTGCAAAGTGAGACATACTTTTTGTTACTGGCAGATGCCACCCAGGGGAGAAAGAGGAAAAAAATAATCTCTGCCTTCTTTTTTTCTCTCAGGTGTAAAAATTTTCCCTCTAGTTCCTTAGTATCTCAGTAATCAGTTGAGAAATTCAGCAAGAAGATGTCAGATAACCTGAAATATATTTTTCCAGGGATTTATTTTAACAATGAATGAAAGCCTTCTGTGGCAAACCTGCTTCTGTGACAGCAGTTTGGAACTTGCTTATGAATTAATCTCTTTTATGCAGTTTCACAAGAGACTGATTTCACCTAATTTTTCCATTTCCATCCAGTTGAATGTAGATATCAGTAATTTATCAAGATGAATCTTTAGGACATACTTAATTTCCTAATTCTATCCATTTGGGGCAAAATCTTAGATTAAGGATTGCAAATATGCCATCCAGGCATTCAGGGATCCCGCCCTGAACTGAAGGCAGATGCCCAACCGCTGAGCCACCCAGTCGTCCCACCTATAGATTTTTTCTTTTTTATTCTTTGATGATAGTCCACGAATGTCTTTTTTTTGTGACTTTCTGTAATTTTCCTGAGCATACCCTCATTCATTCCTTCATTCAACCAACGCTGGGTGAATGCCTATTGTGGTTTTGCATTTTGTGCCAGGCCCTGGGGGATATGCAGTTCTTAATCTGGAGGAAATCACAATCCAGAAGTGAAAAGTGGGTGGGGCTGTCAAGTGTCCAAATTATCAAATAACTCTCAATTATAATGTATATAGGTAAGTCAGTTTCTCAAGCTCATCTCTCATCCCCAAATGACAGTTCATCAGGGGTCTGAATACTATAGGCTTTAGGCCAAATCCAGGTTACTGCTGGGTTTTGTACAATTAAATTTCACTGGGACATAGCCAGTAGATCTAGGATTACTTTCAGTTACAAAGACAGAGCTAAATACTTGCCAAAGAGAGGCTTGCAAAACCTGAAATACTTACAACCTGGCCCTTTAGAGATGAAGTTTGCCTTCTCTTGGTTTAGATTATTATAGCTGCAGATACGGTGTTTGAACACAGTTCCCTCTGGCTACAAAGTCCCTTCCACCTTATTTAATCAAACTTTTAGAATCATAAGAATCTTAAAGATTTCTCTAATAAGTTTCTACTTTTTTTTAAAAAAAGTAGTACATATTTTTATACCTTTTTCTAAAAAGTTTTGTAAAAAAAGTTTTTGATGTCAGACTATAAATCTCCAAATTAGTCTTCAGAAACACTTTCTACTTTTGCACGTATCAGTTCAGAAAGGGAATGGCAGAGCCTGGGAGCAATAGATACAATGAGAGAGTACGACTGGATTGTCTCAGAAGAGCTTTCCAGCACCAACATCCCATAGCTCTATGTTTCTATAATAATAACTGCATGGGCTAAAATTAAATATAGCACTGCAGCTGGAGCAAACACACAGCACAATGGTTTATGGAAATCAGTTAAGGACAGATAAATCCAACTGTAACTGCACCATTACAGATCCAAATCTTCCACATCTTATTTTGCAAAACTAAGGCTAACCCTTGATCAATCATGTATTATTCAAAGAACATTCAGAAAACATCAATGAAAAGAACTTGGCAGCATTCTCAATTCATCTGTGACACGCATTAGATCCTAGCAGGTGACTGTGATATGAAAAAGTGCCCTTGAATAAAAGACAAAAAAATTAGCAAAAATCAGCCTGATGGCAATAATTATTTCTTCAAATTACTGAGTCTTAATGATCCATGAAGACACAGAGCTAAAGCTGTAATGTGGGCCTTTTGACCTGAGAATGAATGGGCTGAACAGATCTATATTTAGAAACCTTCTGGAAGACTTACATTTGACCAACAAGTCAGTTGCAAGAGGAAAAGAGAAGTAAAGGGGACCAGCCCTCTCATTCTCCTTTAGGCTTCTGTAATTTCAGTTATGCTTGCTCATAAAACTCAGGAACATCTCTCTACCCATCATCTGCTCAACAAGCATGTATTGAAGACCTCCTGTTTGCCAAACACTGAGCTAGGTGCAGAAAATGTAGTGGACAGTAAGGCAAACTTGCCCCTTGCTTCATGGTGCCTATGGTTTCGAAGGCCAAGAGACGCAGGGAGCCCTTAAAATATAATACAATGTGCTAGTGGGTGTAGCGGAATGTGGACTCCTACATGAATGTGCCTGGCTGATTTGACTTGGCCAAAGTTGAGGTGTGGGGGTCCTCCCTGGCAGGTCACCCCAGGCCTGAAGAGAAGTGGGAATCGGTGAGCTCTTCTCTGCTCCTTCCCTCCCTCTCTTTACAGCTTGTCTTCCACCCATCCTTGTTTATATCTGCTCAAAATCAGAAGCAGGAAATTGACCTCATGGCCATTTCAGAAGGTGGATGAATACAGGGTCATGTATCCAGCAGGAATCATCGGTACAGGTAAATGCTAAACAGATAATAAAAAAATGACAAAACTAAAGGTGACAAGATCCATTTACTTCTGCAAGGCAGTGATATAAAATGGGCAAAAGACAAAGCAGAAACTGTGTCTTCCATGGAAACTGAGCCACAATGTTTTGCTATAATTGTTAAGTACAAGACTGATTAGCTGGAGTATGCTAAACATTTTAAACATCGTCAAGTAAAATGAATGCTCTAAGAGTTCACCTTGTTAATTCTGAGAATCCATCCCTCTCAAGACAGGATAGGGTTAGTCATCCAATTTCAGAAGTATAATTTTACTTTGGAAATGTTACTGGCACGTATAACATATTTGTTCTTTTGAGAGAAAAAAAAATAAAACTAACCCTTGTGTACACCCTACCCAAGCATAAGAAATACATTACAAAGGCCTTTTCCTGATTTTTTTTAATTCTATCTCTACTTTTAATGAATCTATTAGAGATGTTAATGTCTATAATAAGCAAAAAAGTATGAAAATTATTAGTATCTTCACATTTCCACCAAACAATTTAAGGACATTTTATTTATTTATTTATTTATTTATTTATTTATTTATTTATTTATTTACTTATTATTTATTTATTTATTTTCATCCTATTTTATTTTATTTTATTTATTTATTTTTTAATAAATTTATTTTTTATTGGTGTTCAGTTTGCCAACATACAGAATAGCACCCAGTGCTCATCCCGTCAAGTGCCCCCCTCAGTGCCCGTCACCCATTCACCCCCACCCCCCACCCTCCTCCCCTTCCACCACCCCTAGTTCGTTTCCCAGAGTTAGGAGTCTTTATGTTCTGTCTCCCTTTCTGATATTTCCCACACATTTCTTCTCCCTTCCCTTATATTCCCTTTCACTATTATTTATATTCCCCAAATGAATGAGAACATATAATGTTTGTTAAGGACATTTTATATTGGTAACACGACTCCTCCCATATATAATAATTTTATCTAGTGATTTAGCTCTATCTTGATATCTTTATGTACCTTTCCCCTCTCCTGTCTTCTTCCCAAAGAAAGTAATAATTTTCTTTAAAATATTACTAGCATGTATAACATTTACTATTAGATATTGTTACCATTTTATATAAAACTGACCAAAAAGTTTATATTTTCTTTTTTCACATTACTTTGTGTATCTTGCATCTTCTTTACAGGATCATTTACTTCCTTCTTGAATTGCAAAATTAGCTGTTCCTTTTCTTTTTATTTTTAGAGTTTATTTATTTATTCATGAGAGCCACCGAGAGAGAAGCAGAGACGTAGGCAGAGGGAGAAGCAGACTCCTCACAGGGAACCCGATGCAGGACTTGATCCTGGAACTCCGGGATCACAACCTGAGCCAAAGACATATGCTCAACGGCTGAGGCACCCAGATGTCCCAAATTAGCTGTTCCTTTAGTGTTAATTCACCTTTTAACTAAGTTCAGTTGTTTTGTTTGCTTTTGTTTTCATTTGTTTGTTTTGGGCTTGAGAAGACAGTATTTTACACTTATTCATAAAAGATACTTTTTGCTGGACAAAGAATTCCATATGAACAGTGATTTTTTTCTTAGTGAATTAAAGATAATTGTGTTTCACTTTTCATACTTTTTGAATTGTCAGTTGAAATTTTGTTCCATTGTGTGTTCTTTTTCTCTCTGATTGCTTTTTTGCTTTTAAAATCTTCTCTTTGAAAAAAAACTAGAATATTCTCTTTGTCTTTAATATAATTTTTAAAAAAGATTTTATTTATTTATTTGAGGGAGAGAGAGAGAGAATGAGCAGGGGGAGGGGCAGAAGGAGAGGGAGAAGAAAGCTCCCTGTTAAGCAGGGAGCCTGATATGGGGCTCAATGTGGTGCTTGATTACAGGACCCTGAGATCATGACCTGAGCCAGAGGCAGATGCTTAGCTGACTGAGCCACCCAGGTGCCTTGTCTTTAACGTTCTATAATTTCTTGTTTTAAAAAATATTTATTTATTCATGAGAGACACACACACACAGAGAGAGAGAGACAGGCAGAGACACAGGCAGAGGGAGAAGCAGGCTCCATACAGGGAACCCGACGTGGGACTCGATCCCGGGTCTCCAGGGTCATGCCCTGAGCCGAAGGCAGGCACCAAACCGCTGAGCCACCCAGGGATCCCCAGTTCTATAATTTCAACATAATGTGTTTGGTTTTGGATATCTTTATATTTATACTGCTTACATTCGTTAAGTTCTTTCTATTTATAACTTCCAGAATATTCTTATCTTATTTCTTTGGATATGACTTTTCTGCTATTCTTTCCATTCTTTTATGAAGGAACCAAGATTAAATGTCTATTAAATCTTCTCATTCTATTATGTGTGTTCCTTAACCTCTCCTTCATAATTTTTTTTTCTCTTCATCTAAGTGGTATTCTATAGTTTCTTCAAATCTGTTTTTCAGCTTACCTTCTTTCTAAGTCTTGCCCATGGACTTTTAAATTTGATTTTTATATGTATTTTTAATTTCTAGAAGCTTTTTTTGGTTCTTTTGCAAATCTGCCTTATGAGTTTTTAAAAATCTGGAGTATGGAGGCACCTGTGTATCTCAGTTGGTTAAGCCTCTTGATTTCAGCTGAGGTCATGATTTTAGGGTCATGGGATCTGCGCTCAGCACAGTCTGCTTGACCCTCTCCCTCTGCCACTCTCCCGGCTTACACTTTCTCTCTCCCTCTGTATCTATCTCTAAAATCAATCAATCAATAAAATCTTTTTTAAATATCTCAAAACTCTCATTCTTGAACTCTATTTTATTTGTACACATGGAACATACTTATTTTATATATTGCCCTGGGGAATTCAAAGATCTATAATCCCTAAGGTCTGATCCTAAGTTTGTTCTTTCTGTTATCTCTGGGCTCATCACTGTTTGTGGGCATGTGCTCTATGTGAAACTTTATTTTCTGTAATTATTTGAAAATGGCTCTTAAAGTGTATTTTTCGAAAGAGTATCCATGTTTGCTTCTAAGTATAGAATTCCAGATAGGAATTCTCAATTTTCTTTTTTCATTTGACCCTGCACCATAAGCAAAAGAAACATGCACTCCCTACCTGTTTCCCTCCATGAAATCAGGTTTTCTCAGTTCACCCTTTGAGGGTCCTGCATATGTGTGAGATCCTAGTTCTGCCTCCTACTCCATTCAGGTGCCAGGTTTTCCCTCCCAGCTGGTCAAGCATGACCCACTGAAACCCAAGCCTTAGGCTATGGGGTCACCAACTCCCCTCAGGGCAAACGCTAGCTTCAAGTCACAGTTACATATCTGGATTTGTGCTTTCTTTTAATTGTTAGCCTCTGATTCTTTTCATTACTTTACTGCCAGGTCACCTTCACCATAAAAAAAGTTTTGTTTAATATTTTTAGGTATTGGTGCTAGGTAAATTTTTTCTGAACATCTAAGCTGTCGAATTTCCAGGAAAGAAAAAGAAAAATAATTTGGAAACGAGCAAAAGGCTGATTCTTCAGATCTGATGCCTAGATTTCCTAGAGCTTTGATGGAGAAATCTGTTTTGGGGGCCTTTAAGAGTGACTGGACATACTCAGAAGGCAGATCACACGTCTGTCCATCACTAGAGCAAGGAATGTGAGGAATAATTATTGAAGCAGTGCCTACAAGTTTAACTTTTTTGCTTTCTGACTTTATAAAAACAGAAGACAATACTCATTGGAGAAAATGAATCTTGGGTTGGAAGACAGGTGGGAGGGGGTAAACAAAGGGTCCCCATATTGGAAGGGGACTAAGGCTGGACAAGGCAAAGAAGGGAAAAGAAAAGTCACAGATGTCAACTTTCAGTTGCTCAGCAGGATGCACCTGGGGTTGCTAAGAGCAGCTCCTCTCTAGAAATGATCATGCATGTGTCTTCAGGAGCCTGATTCTCGGGGCTGTCTGCCTTGTGTCTCTGAAATACAACTTTGGATCAGAGACCTTCTGCCTCAGGAATGTGCTGTAGTTCACTATTTTATTCATCCATAAATATTTTAAACATAATATATTTTTGAGTGACTACTCTCTGCTAGGCTGTGCTGGGCCTTGGGACAGAGTGTGGAACACCAGACATGTTCCCACTGTCTCTGGTATTATGAATCTTAAAATCTATTTGGGAGATAGAAGATTCGAGCAAATACTTGAAAACATGTTCTATTACAATTTGGACAAGTACAATAAAAGACAGCTAACTCCACACCCAAGAGTGCAGATACCAGACTCTTGCTAGCCATTTGCAGTGACTATAAATAACAGTCTCCTCTACTTAAGTAGCCTGAGGAAATGGTCCATTAGCTGTGATTTCCCCACATTCTGCTCATATTTTTGAAAACAGAAAAAAGATCAGTGTAGATGAGTTTTGAAATGGCTGCGTACAGAGTTCTGAGATTTATCAGGGAGTAAAATGGAAGTTTTAGGGCAGTGTCTTATTCTGTTCAGGCTGCTGTCATAAAGTACCATTGGCAGCAGAAAGTTATTTCTTGGAGTTCTGGAGGTTGGAGGTTGGAGGTCAGGGTGCCTGCGTAAATGGGTTCTGGTGAGAACCCTCCTTTGGGTTGCAGGGGCTGACTTCTCCTTGTGTCCTCACATGGCAGAGAGCAACCAGCCATCTTGTGACTCTTACAAGGATGCTTATCCCTTTCCTGAGGGCTCTGTCCTCATGATCTCCTCTATGCCTGATTACCTCCCAAACACCTCATCTCCCAATACCATCATATTGGATGGAAGGGTTTCAACATATTAATTGAAGGGGATATACACAATCAGTCACGGTTCTCCAGTTTGGAACACTGGAAAGAAAATAGAACAAATAAAATTCCTAACTTTTTCTGTATAATTTCTTTTTGACACTATAGTGAGAAACTTCAGGAGACATTTAAATTGTTCTTCAGCACTTTTTAGATGCCAGAGAGTGGTTCTATTGACTGTGAAGCTGTGCTGTCCAGATTTATGTGTTCTAACTATTATTAATGCAATTATCTGTTCACTTGTCTGTTTCCTCTGTAAGGCCCTGATCTCGCCTTAATTTTTTTGGTAGCTTGGATATTTAACTGGGCCTTTCACATGACATATGTTAAGACAAGGCTGTTTTCATGGGTATGCGGCTGGTGTGATCACACTGGGCCCCATGCTGAGAAAAGTCACACTTAGTTTAATGTTGTCCTGCTGTCATCTTAAAATTCTTAATTTCTGATTAAGGGAGCCCAGATTTTTATTTGCTACTGAGTTCTGCAAATTATGTAGACAGCGCTACACTCGGTAATTATTTGTTGAGTAACTGAGGATAGCCCATATCCCAAACAAGAAAGGTAGATATGGATTTTTTTTCTCTCTTTCAGTTCTAAAATGACCCTTCCATCTTTCTAAGAAAATCCTTCTTTACATCCTAGAAGAATTGTTAACCAGGTATCAATCTTCTATAAAGAAAAGGAGAATTGAAGAGAATTAAGGAGAAAAAGGTGGACAATGATCTGCACAAAATAAACACTGATTAATTTGTGTGTGAATATATTATAATCATCTTTAAAAAGTTGTCTGAGCCAGAAAAAAAAAGAAAAAAAAGCAGGATAGAGATGTTATAAAACAACCAAGATAATATACCAGTGATTAAAGTTACCAAAAAATTCTAGGTGAGAAGATATACTGCATGCCCAAGAAAACTGTTTAGGGACAAAGCAACATTTATTCACCAATTATGCTATAATGGAAGATTTTTAAATCTTGTTTGTCAAGTATGGAAGATCATGCATCAGGGAGGCAGGGATGTGAATGTGTTTGAACAAAAATTGGGGGCACCTGGGTGTCTCAGTGGGTGAGCATCTGCTTTGGCTCAGGTCGGGATCCCGGGATTCTGGGATCCAGTCCTGCATCAGGTTCCCTGCAGGAAGCCTACTTCTCCCTCTGCCTATGTATCTGCTTCTCTGTGTCTCTCATGAATAAATAGAATCTTAAAAAAAAAGAACAAAAATTGAACAGAAACACATCTTCTAGTATAGGGGACAATGAAATGGGTAGTATTAGTGATAATTTGAGTTTATTGACAAAATACTGATATTCCATGTCTACTGGAAAGTAAGCTTTGGTGATAGAGTTCCCCTAAGAGGAATAAGTTGTCTTCTGGGCTGTGTTCCTGCAGCATTTACTTTTCTATCTTTGCTACAGCTCTCTTGGCCTTGTACTCCAATTACTCTGCAATTATTTGTTGTCAGTCTGTCAACACCAAAAGATATGAGCGCCTCCAGGGCAGATTTTAATTTTTATTCTTAGCTTCTAAAAGAGTGCCTGGCACAAAGTAGATAGTCAGTGAATGTTTGCTAAATACACATGCGCGCTCGCACACACACACACACACACACATCAAATTAGTTTTCAAAATCAAACAACATAGACATTTGTACATTGAAAATTCTAAACTACATTAGAAATGCCCTATAATGATTGTGGTGATGAGGATGAGGCGGATAATGATGGGAGAGATGATGAGGATTAGGATAATGACAAAGTCAATGATAGCACATACACTTCAGAACAAAAGAGCATACCCTTAATTTCTGGATAACGGTGAATGCTTGTCCTACGAGTTTGTGACAGGTTTGGCAATTGTACACAGAAAAATTATGACTATGTGGCTATGTGCATGTACTTGTTAGTTTTTCCTCTGAGGATGAGATCCTTATCTTTCATCAGCATTTCCAATAATTCTGGGTTTTTTAAAAAGTTAGGAATTATGCTTTGTGGGAGATATACTACCTGCATGCTAGTGTAGTGATTGATCTCTTGAGTTTGGATGAGATTTTAATCAAGAAGTACCTGGCAGTATCTTATTTAGCATATAAGTAAAATCACTCCTACACCATATATTGCAAAAAAATTATTAAGTTAAGTAATCTGAGATATCCTTACAGGAAATATTCTAGTATGAATACAAAGTGGCATTATATTAAATGATATTATATTTAAATGAGGGTAGTCATGAAAGATTGGAATTGGAGTGTCAAGCATAAAGCACATTAAATGTATTAATGGAGAAGCAGAATGAGGCCAAGTATATCTTGCCCAAAGTGCTTTGTAGGTAAAAATAATTGCATTAAGAAAAAAGAATATTTAGGTGATGTATTGATGTAACTAAAGACTGTGAAATAATTTCCTAGGAAAACACTAACTGCTTAAATGATAACATTACATAAAACACTATCTGATCTAAACTGGAACCTTCCTTCAGTTTTGAATGCTGTCTGCCAAAATGGATTGCAGGAGCAGGAACTAAACATCACAGTAACTTCTTTTTTTTTTTTTTTTCATCACAGTAACTTCCAACTGTCTAATTTTCCTCCCTAACATTTCCTGTAGGAAAACTTTACATCCTCATTCTATATTTAAAAATAATTCTACTTTTTAACTCTCCTACATATTTCCTATTATGATGAATTACAATTGCCCTCAGCTCAAAATAAGCCACATGCCAAAATGGCACGTTAGGGTGGCATATCTTATATTATCCTAGTTCTTTTAGTTGTAATGATTCACACTTTTCACTCATACAACAAACATGCATTAAGTGCCTATTCTGAACTAAGCGTTGTGCTCTGTTTTGAAATAAAATAAGACACAAATCTTATTCTCAGGAAACCTGTGTCTGATGAAAGGGATGGTCATGAAAGCCAGGAGGTACACTAATGTGAGGCAGTTACCCCCAAAAGTATGAGTTAAGTATTGCAGTATTAGTATTGGTTTTAATTTTACTGTATGGCATAGCTAGTATTTTGTACCATTACTAGTAACACTAAAGTAGTAGTATGGTAGTTATCCAAATGTGGCTACCCCAGTATTTCTGGTCCTCCTTGTCCTTCCAGAACCTTCTCACTCCTCTAACATCTCCCATTCTCATACACCTTTTCTCTAAATTAAAGTGTTTAAATAATTTGTAAATAGTGCTTGTTTTTGAGGGGGGATTTTAATTACAATATAATGAAGTTTTTATAGTAGTTTCATTATGTATTAGTTCTGGACATCTGAGAATAAATCTAGCCCTTCTTTTTTTGTCACTTCTACTCCCATTCATAGTATTTCTAGATGGATAGGGCCGCATTGGGATATGTTCTCTTCATCAAGAGAGATACTATTATATATGTGTAGAGAAAAAGCTTATCAATGTGTGATATAAGTATTTGAGAACTTAAGATTTTGAAGTGATTTGCAACCTACTGTCTGTTTTAGGCTGATCATTAAAGAAAGTGTCAATTCTTTCCTTAAAAGAGTTAACAATCCAAGAAACCAATTATATATTGATATAACCCTTTTGGAAAACAGCATAATATACAGATCCTTTTACACAATAACCCCACTCTGATACATAATTCAGCAGAATCAGATATATATATATATATGAAGATTTCTTTGTAGCATTATCTACAGCGACATTTAGAAGTAACTTGAATAAAAATTAGGAATTAATTCAGCAAATTACAAGCTTTAAGATCATAGAATGTAGCCATAAAATAGATAAGTATGAAAAATCTATAGGAACATGTAAATATTCATATAACAATAGCTAATATTAAGTGAATAATATTAATCACTTAATATTATTATTAATATATTAATTATATAATTAATTATTCAGTCAGCCTGTATTTTAACTACATTATAAATATGATTCCATTAGATCTGCAAACATCCTCATGAGATAGGTAATATTCTCTATATTATACAGATGAGGCACAGAGATATAAATATCATACCCAGGATCAAAGAGCTAGGCAGTGACTGGGCAAGAATTTGAAGCCAGAGAATGTGGTGTAAAATCCAAGTTCTTAAACCCTAAGCTATATACTTTTTGGTTTACACACACAATTGTACACACACACACACACATACACACAAGAAAGGAGATAATAAAGATAATAAAAATATTTGAAAATGATTGTCTTTGGGTATATTAATGCTTTTTACTATTTTTCTAGATTGCCTATAATATAGTAAAAGATTTTTAAACAGAAAAAAGAAAGTTAAATTCAAAGAATGATGGTTAAGAGTAAAAAATAAGCATAGTTTCATTCAAGAAAAACTGACATTGACTGCATAGGATATAGATTCTCGAATCCCATTTTGAGACATATTACTTAAGCTACATCTGTTATTGCAGGTAAAATTTCCATTATTTGTAAGACCATGCAGAAATACTATTGCTAAATCTGTGTGTTCTATTCCTGTTATGAATTTTCAGACCAAGTAACATATGGTGCATCTCTTATAAAGTTTAACCTGAATTAGTTACTCTGTGTTTCTACCCCACCCCCTAAACCAAGAAATACTGTAAGTGTCTTTCTACCACTCAAATTTAAGACTACGTTCATATATTTTAATGCTAAGCAAGGGGACCATAGAGAGCCAAATCCACATTATTTTTCAAAAGTGTTTTATGTGGAATTTTCGTTATTTAAGACAGTCCTCTCTCTAACTACTGATAGAATATCTGATGTCTTTCTATAACATCAGAAATAAAAATTATAAAATAATAAAAAGAAAATTAAAATTGTTTCTAATCACTATGTTGTTCACAAGTTGAAGATGTTCATGGGGCAGCTGAGTGGCTTACTCAGTTAAGTGTCTGACTCTTAGATTTTGGCTCAGGTCATGATCTCAGGGTTGGAAGATTGATTGAGCCCTGCATCCAGCTCCACATTGGGCATGAAGCCTATTTAGGATTCTTTCTCCCTCTGCTCCTGCCACACCCCTGCCAAGATTGGGCGCCTGCTCCCTCTCTCTCAAATAAATAAATGAATAAATTTGAAGTTGAAGATGTCTTAAATCACTGTGGATTTTATTTTTATTTTAAATCAACAGACATTTTACTAATGGTCTCATTTGGGGATAATGGATGTGTATTGGTCATGATAGACTGGATTTATGGTAACAGCTTAATCTCAAAATCTTAGTAGTTTAGACTGCTACTTCTTGCCAAGATGGAGTCACAGGGACCAATTTACCATCCCCTGCCCCACCTGAAACTGGACAAATGATAAGAAACAATGGTCTTCAAGTCACTGGACATCAGGCACTTTAAAAATATTAATCCCTGAGAGATGGGAAAAGACAGGAGATGAGCCCCACTATTGCTTCCAGCATACTGCCCTGTGAGAGTTTCCAGGCCATGGTTCAGAGAGGGGGAATTTGGGCAGAGTCTGATGGACTCCCTAAATTGAGATGGAATTGAGAATATGGCAGATCCAAGCTGGCTGGAGTTTACAGAACAGAATGCTGGAGAGGAAACAGTTGCATGACAAGAAATGATGCCGATCTCCGAAAGCCCCCCCCCCTTAAGAATACAGCACAATACTGATCAACGCATGTGTGTGAAGAAGCTCTTCTGGGGTGAATGGGTGACGGGCACTGAGGGGGACACTTGACGGGATGAGCACTGGGTGTTATTCTGTATGTTGGTAAATTGAACACCAATAAAAATTAATTTATAAAATTAAAAAAAAAGACCTAAAAAAAAAAAAAAGAAGCTCTTCTGGGTTAAGAAAAGAATCATTCAAAGGTAATAGAAGGAGCGGGATCTGGTGCTCACAGAAGGACTAGAATAGTGCCTGTTATGACCTGCCAGACTGGAAAACCTCTTATTCATGAGGCATTGGGTAGAATGCACAGAAGAGTCTTGCCTCAATAGTGGGAGATGATTCTCTCTAGATTAACACTGCTCCAGTTTCACCAAACAAGACTTTCATGCAACACTGAAAAGATCAAACAGTTTCCAGGTAAGTAATACATTCCTGTGCTGGAGAGAGTATTGTGAAGCTTTAAAAATAGCACATGAGAAGGGCTCTGTTTTGGAGTTGAACTATGGAGTATGACAGTACAATATCAATAACTGTCATTATACATGTCTGTTTCTACTAGAGTCTCTGCCCTGTCATTTGTTGAAAAATACCTGGCCTTCATTACTGTTCATCCACTCATTATCCCTCTCACTGTTTTGTGAATTTTGATGGGATACTAATGAGAAAATGCTTTCAAAAAAATAAATGTCCCTCGGTGTTATTTCCCATCAGTAAGTGCTTCAATAAGCAAATTCGAATGCCCTGAACATATGTTAAATTAGGTTGATTTTTAATTGAAACTCATTTGAATGTATGTGAAGATAAATAATTTTCCATGAAAACCAGCTACAAAAGTATGATACCACTTGTGGGTGTGCAGGTTTGGGATTACGATTCACAGATCTATTATTCTTGAAGACTTAAAGGCAACTTTGTACCTTTTAAGGGATCTGGAGAAATAAGTATTCCCATTCTGCTCTCCTTAAAAAGGTCTCAGAATAACTCCACATATTGCAGACAGAATACCTTGCTTTAATAGAAGCTTATTAATTATAATTAATTATGAAAGAAATTCCAAAAGAATGGAACTAACATTTACTAGGAGCCTGCTATATGTAAACCATGGTGTGGACACCAGTAATAACACTTTTTAAAAAAGTGAAATCTATTATTTCATGAAGTCTTGGTGTGAAGGAACTCAATACTGTGCTAAGAAGTTCTCATCCTGAAGTAAGTGTATTTTGGGGAATAAGAAATGAAAGAGATATAAGTATATATCATATAATCCAGAAAAAAATGATAATGTTGGTTCTTGCTTTAAGACTTTTCAGCACCTAGTATTAGTAATGAGAAATGTCTGGTTCTGTGTTCACAATGAAAAGTAAAAGATTCAGTTGGTCATGTTTGTAAATATGCTGTCCACACCCTGTCACTAGTGAAGTAGGTGCTTTCCTGAATCTTCCACTTTTCATACAGCTGCTTTAGTTCCAGATAGAAATGGTCTCAAACAGTATATTATTGATATGTTTTGAGAAAGCAGGAATGTGGACAGAAAAAGAAGCCCAAAGAAAGAAAAAAATTCTTTTGTAAATACAAGCTAGACTCTAAGAATGAATCAGGAAAAATATAAAGAAAACCTCAAGAAAGAGGGGAAGAAGGAGAAAATGATTGATGAAACATATTATATTAAAGTACCCAACAAATTCATTCCTAAGAATGGGGTGCATATAGTTCACTGATCTCTCTAGTTCTTGTTCTAAATCTCTAGTGATTCGATTTATTTCTGTTAGATTTCCTTTATTATCTTGCAAAGTTCCTATTAGTAAAAAAGACAAATACAATGTTTAACGTATAAACTTTTAACACCCCATAGCTATTTATCTCTCGTGGCTTGAATTCTACTTGATATTGGTAAGACTCCTTGTTTTATAAAACATCACTGGATGTAGAGGAAAACAAAACAAAGACAGGTCTATCCATTAAATTTATTTAGACAAAATAAAAGACAGAAGGCCTTCTGATCATCTATTTAGCCCCTAAGCTTCAGAATCTCAGGAGTACAGAGGGAGCCTGTTCTGTTTTCCCATGCTCGCTTTTTCCTCTTGAATACTCCTATTAGTGAGCTGCTTATGGTGACAGAACCAGAAACAGGGCATGAAATCTGACAAATATGAATGTACTTGATGAGATCCATTTTGCAATCACTGGTGCAGATAATATCTTTGAGCATCTAATACTGTCAGGCATTACACCAGAAAATCTGAAAAATGTATCTGTTATATTATTATTGGTTCATCCTTAAAAAAGATTAGAAAAAATTTACATTCACTACCTATCAGAGATATCTTTCTATGTAAAGTTGGCAAATTCTATTTAAACTCAATAAGTTGTGGGGATTCCTGGGTGGCTCAGCGGTTTAGCGCCTGCCTTCCACCCAGGGCGTGATGCTGGAGTCCCGGGGTCGAGTCCCACATCAGGCTCCCTGCATGGAGCCTGCTTCTCTCTCTCCCTGTGTCTCTGCCTCTCTGTGTGTCTCTCACGAATAAATTTTTAAAAAATCTTAAGAAAAAAAATAAACTCACTAAGTTGTAAACTTAAATGTTAAATATTAAACAGTTCAGATTAAATTTTGCTATGATCCAATTTTTAAAAAGTAAAGTAAGAAAAGAAATAAAGGCATAGCTATTAAAACAAGTTTTTTTTTTTCATGGAGCTTGAAGAATTGTCCAGTGCATACTTTTAATTTCACCTCAAGCTAGGATACATTAAAGTTAAGAGGATGTAAAATTCTCAGAAATGGGAATTTCAATTGAAGACAGCAGAATGCAATTTTCGAATCCAATCTCTTTCCTTAAAATTTACCAATATTAGAGAATAAAAATGATAGAAAATATGTATACTCAATGGAACCAGAATGTATCCATAGCTCAAATAATAAAGTGTGATTCAAATATCATCAAACATTGTCCAAAATAAATAAAAGTAGTGATAAACTTGACACATAATTCCTTTCAAAACTTCAGTAGATCACCTTGGTCCCTAAAGGTAAGAATAAAATCTGAGCACATGATATCTGAGTATATCACAGGATATGAGAGAATTATTCCCATAAAAGAAAAGCCATATGCCTGTGTCCATTCTCCATGACTTGGGTTTTTTAACTTTTTTTTTTTAAGATTTTATTTACTCATTTGAGAGCGAGAGAGAATGAGCAGAAGGGCAGAGGCAGAGGGAGAAGCAGATTCCCTGTTGCACAGGGAGCCTGAGGCAGGGCTCGATATGGGCCCGGAGATCACAACCAGAGCCAAAGGCAGACACTTAACTGACTGAGCCACTCGTGAGCCCCAACTTTCTGGCTTAGTTATTCTAGCTTCAGTAAACCATTAGGTGAGGGAAGGGGGCAGGTAAAGAAGGAAATGGACATTTCTAATAAAACATAGTAGATTGAATGCACAAATTTACATTTGCTCCCTCCTGGAGCCCCATTAAATGACATAGGTTTTTTGAAAAGGTATATAGTATTCTATTTAAAAAATTGGAATAGAGACAATAATGAACAAAATGTTAACAAATGGGGAAAATGAAAGCAGGTGGCAGAATGGTAATTAACCAAGCATGGGGAACATGAAACGTGAAGCCTGTGTGCCTGAAGGGAAGGATGCCAATAGAGATTTAAGCTGCAGAAACCTTAGAAAGATTCAGGAACTGGAGGCAATTAGTACCTCAGAAGGTAGGAATGCATTAGGTTGAAAGGATGAGGTCTGGTTGCAATCTTTATAAGGAACAGTGAGACCCTTAGGTAGGACGAGGTTTGTTTCTGATGAAATTATTACAGGGACTATAACTTCCAAGACACTAGGTACAACAGAGGTCTGGAACAGGGACTTTCCTCAAACTGAAAGTTTTAGAGAAAGCTCAATATTAAAGAGATCTCTAGTATGACTCCTTTGCTCTGCTCTGCTTCGGGTAACAGATATATTCCCACCAGGCAGGAAATTGGATTGAGTTTTCTCTAGACCAGTGGTTTTCAAATTGTGGTCCAAGGATCTGCAATGCTAGGATCACCTGGAAACTCTTTACAATTGCAAATTATCAAACTGTACCTACATAATCAAAAAGTCTGAGGTGATGCCCAGCGATTTGTGTTTTAACAAGCCTTCCAGGTGATTTTGAGGCATTCAGTTTAAATCTCAAGCTCGGATTTGGGAACTCTTGAGAGCTCTTAAGAGCTCTGATCTAACCGGATCAATCCACCATGAAGCATGCCAGTTAGCTACACCAAGCATGCACACAGAGCTTTCAACATGCTTTTAAAGTATCTAACATAGAAAAGGTCACAAGATACTTGAGGAGGGCCATGGAGAGAAAATGAAGAAACTCAAAGAGGAAAAAACAGCCCCCTGCAAGACATGTGATATTGAGGAGAGCAGAAGAAATTTCAAAAATTATAAATGATGTCTTTAGAAAGTTAAGAAAAGAGATTGAATTCATGAAACCAGATAGGATGATAAAGAAAAAGGAACAATGGGAAAGTAAGAAGGAGCTCTTTGGAAATTGAAAGCATGATTGCTGAAACTAAAACCCCCCCCACCCCCCCCACCCCCCAAAAAAGACCTCTGTAAGAGTTACATGTGGAGCTCATCCAGAGTGAAATGATCCACTGTGTACCCAGCAAAATTAAAAAAAAAATAACTCCACCAGTTTGGAACTTGAAATTTTAGAACATTAGGGCTTGTTCAGAGAAGTGAAAAAAAGTTATGTGTAAGTAGCTCAAGGGAGGGGCGCCTGCGTGGCTCACTCAGTTAAGCATCTGCCTTTGTCTCAGGTCATGGTCTCAGTGTCCTGGGATTGAGTCCTACATCAGCTCCCTGCTCAGCGGGGAGTCTGCTTCTCCTTCCACCCTTTTGCCCCTGCTCCTGCTCTCTCTCTCTCTCCTCTCTGTCAAATAAATAAATATTTTTTAAAAAGCTCAGGGGATCAGAATGACATTTGATAACTTCAGCAGCCACACTGGAACCCAGGAGACAATGCCTCCAAATTTTAGGACAAAGTTTCTAACTAATGCTCAGCCAAACCATTAACATGTAAGGTTGGAAAAAAGATGTTTTCAGATATACAAGAGCTCAAAAACTTACCTCCTAAGCTCCCTTACTCAGAATGTACTCCATGTAAAGAAGACACAAAATTTGGAAATGGCCCCACCATCACAGCACATGAAAGAAGGGGATCCTTGGGATCAAATCTATGGGAAGCACCAAAGGTAACAACAGTACAGCAAACTTACAGAGTGATCAGTTGACTGGCTCAGGAGAATAGAAAGCTCTACTAGCAACATCTCTAAGAAGGAAAAGTGGATCCAACCAATTACTTAAAGTATTTTGACAAGTGGGAAATAATACTAAATTTGGGAAGAAGTAGCAATATTAACATAGAAAAGCAAAGCAATTACTAATTTGAGGGGAAAATGGATAGAAAAGAAATGTAAACATTGCTCAGTTCCGAAAAGTATTTATAGTGATTGTAATATAAGCACTGACCATTAATTTACTACAAATGACTACATAAATATAATGAGAAGATGCAGAGAGAGAAGCATGTATGGCTGAGGTGGTTTAACTAGACTCTATTCTTACATTCTATAAAAGGAAGTCAATAGATAAAGTACAATTGTTAAATCAATCATGAAACAGCAGAATAATTGTGTACTTATTCAGTGAAAAGGACTACACTCCATTTAAGTGTAGAACTGAAAGTAACCAAATGGGAGCATATTACAAAAAAAGTTATGCAACTCCTAAGGTCAGTAGATGGGAAAGAGGGAGCTATAAAGGAAACAAAATATGCTAATTTAAAAATGTTTCATTACATGAAGAAATAAGGGTGGCCTAAAAAAGGGAAACAAATATTTAACAAACTTCAATTTCTACTGTTTTGCATAATCTTTTTCTCTGATTCACAAAAATTCTAGAAATTCATGTCTCTTCTAGCTTTTCGAACTTTGTATAAAGTTCAGGAAACTTGCAGCTCCACAAATTCTTTTGCTTTCTAATCAATTTAAAATAAATAAAACCTAATCATTAGTAATGAAATATAGTACAACCTCATTTTTTTAAATCCTATCTATCTAAACATCCATCCATCCATCCATCCATCCATTCATCCATCCATCCTTATGCCTGCATAAGTATATAAACACTATCTAGACCAAGGTTTACCAATTGTTAATTATGACTGTTCTGAGTGGTGAGACTTGGAATTATGTTTACTCTTTTCTTTGTACTTTTTGAGTTTTTGAAAAAAATAATGATGTCAATACTATGACATCATTAATTTTAAAATGGAAGGGATCTCTTTTAATGAATTTTAGTGCTTAAAAGTTGAATGATGTCATTCATTTTTATTATGCTTTTATATTATAATCTGTCCTATGCTTTTAGCACCCTTATAATTAAACCACTGATTTCATGCCGCTCCTTTCCTCATTTACCATTTTTTTCTCCATATAAACAGCATTACACTATGCTCTTTATCCTCCTGAGTCATACAACTATATGTAACCTATACCATTATTTATAATCCTCTGTATCTTTTCACATTTGAAATGGACACAAACGGGATGGGCACATTTTCATCATGGATTATTTTTTTAGAACTTGAAGAAAATATTGTTAAAGATGAAATTGTAGCTTATATCTGAGGTTTTCTGTTTTCTTTGAAACATTCAAAGAAGTACCCAAATATCAAGGAAATGAAGCTTTTTGCCTACTTTTACTTGTTAGAATCTAAGAAGATAAGTACCTCCTCCACCAAGAATGACAGTAGGCACAAACTGACAAGAGTTGTAGCCAGTGACATAATCAAGACAGTATTCAAACTATGTAACAATGGGGGAGAGGAACAGTTGGAATGAATCAATCAGAGCAGAGGCTGCCAGAGTTTGAAGGCATCTATTGGAGCAGGTATCAACGCTACAGTTGCTGGGTTGTGGGGAGATAGAAGAGGTTCTGTAGTGGGACTGGAGATGATGGTGGTCATCAGGAGGCTTAGGGCAACAGCTATATATCATATCTATATCTATCAATGTGGAAATGTTTTATTTAGTAGTTTAACCACTATAAATGATTAGCTACAGGTAGTACTATAGCCAAGGATAAGACCAATCTTGATTAGAAATTCTTATGGTTGTGGAGTGTTTATACATAAACACCCAAGAACAAAGATAAAAGTCAAAGCCATGCTTTGAAGATCTCTAGTATGTCCCTGCTTGAAATTTCACCATTATGGATCAATATCATCTCCATCTTTCTTTTTTTCTTAAAGATCTTATTTATTTATTTGAGAAAGAGAGAGAGAGAGAGAGAGAGAGAGGAGCATGAGTGGGAAGAAAGGCAGAAAGAGAAGCAGACTCCTTAGTAAGCAGGGAGCCAGATGTGGGATTCAATCCCAGGACCCTGAGATTGCGACCTGAGCCAAAGGCAGACACTTAACTGACTGAGCCACCCAGGTTCCCTGCCATCTTTCTTTTTAAATGATAATATAATTAACAAGTAGGACATCAATAGTATTTTCATCTAGTAACAGTGAGGTAGGGTTCTCTCAAGTGGTTAAGAACAGAACACCAAGAAAAGGGCAGTTTGGGAAGAGTGAGGAGACATAGGGAACAATTTAAATAATGGGACCTTTTATGGTAAGGTGATAATACACAAAGAGAAGACAAAGAGAAGTAGAGGGGCTGCCAATCATGATAGGAGACAAGTTAGGAGAAATGCCAGAGATAACCATTTTCTACTTGTTAATTTTTCCCAATCTCCATTCGGGAAAGAAAACAAGAAAAAAGTTGGCTCCAATATTTCATCTCATTTTAGAAGCAGGCAAATGGCTAACTTCATTGAATACTCTGTTCAGGAGCCAAACTCCACTTTCTTCTCCATGTTTCCTACTGTATTTTATTCTACTACAGAGCCAAATACATTCATTGTAATAAAAATGTAGACTTTGAGACCTAAAAGAGTTCCAAGGGTTTAAAGACAAAACCATGTTTTAGTGATCTGTACCAAATAAGCAGAGACCCTGATTCCAAAAATCCATGATTTCTTAACCTTACCACTAATCACATTTTGGTAGGATGTTTCTTTGTCGTAGGGATCATCCTACGCAATGTAGTGTTTATGAGCATTCCTGTTCCTACCCATCAGATGCCAGTAGCTTTCTTCCTGACCTAACAATAAACAATAACTCTAGACAGTGCTGAATCTCCCTTGGGGAGCAAAATTGTCCTTTGTTGAGAACAGTGCAATAATCTAAGGAAATATTTTATTTTGGAAGGCATGGTGTTTTTATTTCTGGAGTATTTTTCTTTCTAATTCTATTTAATATAGGCTAATATTAACATTGGCTTTTATTTGCTGGCAACAAATTATTGGTGAGCAGGGAAGTTGGCCAATAAATGTAAAACTATCATCCAGAAATAAATCTGGGATTTAGAACATTTTATACTAAACCACATTTTTATAATGAAGCTATGACAGCATCATTCACTCATTTATTTTCCTTCAACAAAGATTTGTTTGTTCAGCATCATTCCAGACACTGGAGATAAAGAAAGTTGGTCCTTCATGGAACTTACATTTCTGTGCCTGCCTACAAATATGCCAGCAAAATTCTAAAATTCTAAATATATACTAGCTGATATGACTCTTATGTCCCACTGTACCCATAACAATTCTAAAATAACATTCAAGAATGTAGGTATTTTAGGTTATACCACTAAGGATATGATGGGTAGTTGAGATTTCTTAAAATCAAATCAATTATGTACCTGCTTCCATTGCAGCTTCCAGGTTGTATTCACATTGAAATACATGAGGTTTCTAGAGTGCTTCAAGCTCTCTCTCACACTATGATTTTGGTGTATTTTGCTGCTTCTTTCAGGAATTTACTCCCCAACTCTTCTTACTCAGCTCAACTGGTGCATTCTGAATTGCCCTTCATCACAATTGTCCCTATTTGTCTCATCTCCTCTGGGAAGCCTTCATCACTTCCAAGGCTGGTTTAGGCTTCCCAACTGAAACTCCTTTAAAATTCTCTCTCTTTATTCCATCATGGCCTTTATACTCTGTTGTAATGATTTGCTTCTTGAGGTTATAGGATGTATCTTGTTCAGCATTCTATACTAAGTAGCATATCCTGTCACATATTGGGTTATCGATGTGCAGTTAGTGAATAATAAGTTCCTGACTAATCCACTTGGAAAATGCTTCCTGTTACACATTTTAACATTTATGACCCATCCTGGCTAAGGTAGGTGTTTATCTTAGTAGCAAGAAATCTCTTTGTTATTTTATATAATTTGTATTCCCGACTTTCTTGGTTTCCATTGATTCTTAAGTTTCTGACAGTTTGTCTAGTTACTAATCTTGCCTTGCCTTCAGTATATCCTTTTCACTTTGTGAGGTTGATCTTCGTAACACTGCCCTACTACCAATCATTACTCTCCATGTCTCCCTTCCTCCAAGGATCCATGTATCCCTGGTGTACCTACCTATGCCTTTTCCTAACTATGCTACTACATTTATTCTTTAGTTAAAGTAATAATATTTCTTAAGTACCTATTATGAATTTGGGATTGTGCTTAGCATTCTGCATACAAAGATAAACAGGAAAACACCTGCCCTTGGAAATTGCATAGTGGGATATATATATATTCTTCTTCAACTGTACACATATATCCTAGGCCATTTGTACGCAAAATAGATATCAGAGGGGATGGGTCATATTTTTGAGACCGATCCCCAAATGAGCCCTCTGCTCCTTTATTCTCTGATCTCAGGCCTGCACATTTCTAGTCATCATTTCAGTTCTCAGGTGCCTTTGTCCTGTCCTTACAGGTTGGCAATACTGTTTAGGGACTTTTATAAGCCACATCACTCTCTAATATCTTATGTTCTTTACTTGGATTAAGTACTTCCTCAAACTGCTATCCCTTTTGATACACCTCACTCAGCTTGTTGCTGCAGCCCCCAAAGCACCAAAAGCCTTGAAAAGCCCTTATTAGGTATGTTTCATTAGGGAATGACTGGTTTCCTAAGGAATGAATCTTTCAAGGGTGGAGTCAAAAACACAATTCTACCTTCCCAGAGAAAAAGGATGACTCTCTCAGGGATTTCTCAGCTCCCTGTTTCCAGATGGGAAGTGAATTCTATCTGGCTGAAAGTTGGCTAAAATCTCACTGTTTTAATACCTCCAGAGGCATTTCCATTGTATAAGGTAGATAATTACAAATTAATAATTCAAATAATTTGTCACACTGAAAAATGGTAAAAATATGAATTGTAATTCACAAAAGAAGAAATTTATATTGCCAGTAAGGAGATTAAAACAGTTCAGCCTCTGATCCAGCAATTCTTTTTCTGGGTATTTATCCAAAGGAAAAAAAAACAATCAACATGCACCTCCTTGTTTATTGCAGCATTATTTACAACAGTCAAGACATTGAAAGAACCTATATGTTTGTCAACAAATGAACAGATGAACAGATAAAGAAATACGGTGCATACATACATGGTGGAGTATTATTCAGCCATAAAGAAGAATGAAATTGTGTCATTTGCAACAACAGTATGGACTGTGAGGCCATTATGCTAAGTAAACAAGTCAGACACAGAAAGACAAATACTGTATGATCTCACTTATATGTGGGTTGTAAAAACAAAACCAAACCCCCAAGTTCATAGAAACAGAGAACAGATTGGCAGTTGCCAGAGGCAGGGAGTGGGGGGAATGGGTGAAATAGGTGAAGGTGGTCAAAAGATACAAACTTCCATTTACAAAATAAATAAGTCATGGGGATATAATGTACAGCATGGTGACTACAGTTAATAATATTGTAATGGATATTTGAAAGTTGCTAAGAGAGTAAATCTTAAAAATTCTCACCACACATATCAAAAATTCTAGAACTATGTGTGGTGATGGATGCTAACTAGACTTATTGTGGTCTAGTGGATTGTGGATCATAGTGCAATATGTACAAACATCAAATAATTATGTCGTACAGCTGGCATATAATGTTGTATGTCAATTATACCTCAATTGATAAAAAAGGAAAAAGGTTCAGCTTCAGTGATAAGGATATACAAATTAAAATAAAAATGTAATAGCATTTGGGGATCCGTGGGTGGCTCAGTCGTTTAGCGCCTGCCTTTGGCCCAGGGTGCGATCCTGGAGTCCCAGGATCCAATCCCACATTGGGCTCCTGGCATGGAGCCTGCTTCTCCCTCCTCCTGTGTCTCTGCCTCTCTCTCTCTCTCTCTCTCTCTAGGTCTATCATAAATAAATTAAAAAATCTTTAAAAAAATGTAATAGCATTTATTGCTTATCAAATTATCATCACAAAGATAAAATTATCCAGAATTGATGGGAGCTTGAGGAAATAGACACTGTCATGCCCTACTGAGAAGATAAATTAGCCTAATCTTGTTGAAAAGTGACTTAGCAATATTATTTAAAGTGCATATAGCTTTTGACCTGGCAATTTCACATTTAAGAATTTAACAAAAAGATATAATTAGAGAGATGAAGAACATTGTATATCCAAATGATGGTCACAGCAGCAATTTAATAATTGAAGTCATAGTGATAATGATGACCACAATAATAACATTCATTGAGCACTTACCATGTGCCACACACTGTTCTCAACTCTATGAAGACGGTATTATTCTTAGCTCCATTTTACCAGTGGAGAAACTAAGCTATAAAAAAGTTAAGTAACTGTATAAGGCCCCACAGATACTCAGGGTGGAACCAAGATTCCACCCCAGGAAACCCATCTCTAGTCTCTAAATTCATAGTCACTAAGACTAGTGGCAGACAGTATTATCTTACATCCATATGATGGAATGTTATACGGGTTTTTAAATAATTTAAAATATTTGGTTACATTGAAAAATATTCACAATATATTTATTTATGAGTGAATAAAACAGGCTAGAAAAACAAGTTTTACAGTCTAATATCAGTTTTGTTATGATTTGGGTATATCTACCATGGTAGGTAGACTTCTAAGATTACTTCTAACAATCCTCACCTCCTGCTATTCATACTCTTTTGTATTATGTTGCCTTTGAGTGTAAGCTAGATGTAGTGACTTGCTTTTAATAAATATAATAGAGCAAAAGTGATGGAATGCTACTTTTTAAATTAGGTTACAAAAGTCTATTGAAACTTCCATTTTGCTTGTAGACTCTTGTGGGCTGCCATGAAACATTCTGTTACTCTGAAGAATTCCATGAGACAGGGAACTGAGAATAGTCTTTGGACAGCAGCTAGTGAGGACCTAAGATCCTCAGTCCAACAATCTTGAAGAACTCAGTCTATCAATAGCCATTCAGTGTGTTTGGAAGGAATCCTGCCCTAGTTGAAAGCTAATTGTAACCTTATAAAAGAACTTAAAACAGAGGATCCAGCTAAGCCAAATCCAGGTTCCTGACCCCATAAACTAGAGATAATAATTGTTGTTTTAAGCTGGTAAGTCTTGGGGTGATTTATTATGCAACAGATAACTAAAATATATGTATATCTATATACACAGACTTTTATATATAGACTATATTTATATATATAGACTTATATATATAGACTTTTATATATACATAGACTTTTATAGCATTATCTTTGAACAATACAATTATGATAATGAGAATGACACCTTTTCAATTTTGCTTCATTTCATACTTTGAAGTTTTTCTATAAACAGTGTATTTATGTAATCTTCTTATACTGAGGGAGAAGAAAAGTAAAGATAACTCAACAAAATATGTATCTTTTGGCTAATAATTCTAGAACTTCCATGCTCCCTCAAGTAACATGTTGGAGCCTATAAAGGTAAAACTGCTTTGGCCCTACACATTTGGAACAACTATATTACTGAGGAACTTCCAAAACTACACTTTTCTTTAAGTAATTAATTTATTGATAGAACTAGAAATAGGGAAATTGAAAAAAGATTCAAGTTGGCATCGTTGCTTCCTCCTCCCCCCTCCTCCTCTCCCAGTTCTTCCTTCTCTTCCTCCTCTTTCTGCTTCCCCTTCTTCTCCTCCCCCTCCCCTCCTCCTTTCCTTTTTTTTTTGAGATTTTGTGTTTTGTAGAGTCTCTTTTACTAGTTCATTTTGAGATTTAATGACCTTATGCTTCTTTTCATTTCTGCTACTATTAGCCTACCACCACTACTCTTACTGCTACTTACAGTTCTTCTCCTACCATTCCCCATACCTGTTCTTTACAGAGCACCACTAAACTGCCAAGAGGTGGTACAACTTGGTGGTCAAGAGCATCCTGCTTAAGTGAAAGCTTGCTCTACCAATTAGTGTATATTCCAGGAAAGCAACTTAAGCGCTCTCTATTGCAATTCTGTCATATAAAAATGAGGATGACAATAATGTCCAGTTCATAGTTTGAGTATTAAATTATTTAATTCATTTAGTAGACTGGCACATAAAGGCTAACTAAATGTTCACATTTATTATGATTACTAATTCATATTCATGATTGATAGGTTTCTAATCATGATAATAATAGCTACCAGTTATTTCATCCTTCTTAATTTTCCAGGTATTATGTTAAACACTTACATATGTTTTCTCATCTATCCCACACGATAACCCTGTGAGATAGATATTATTATCCCAATGATGGCTAAGCTAATTAGGGCCAAGTAAAGTTAGCTAACTCATCCATCAATAGAACAATGGAACAATAAAGTCAGGATTCAAAGACAGGGTTTTTTTCAAGTGTAGGATATGTACCACTGGTGAAATGATTTTTGAAAGTACTCGGGCTCATCTGGTTTTGTTGTTGTGTCGGTAGTCTAATGCACTTAGAAATAGCAGAAATATTCTGTTCATTTTTACATTCTTCTCAAAAATATTAACACTGAGCTTATTTATATCAAAAAATAAACTCTTATATAGATGGTAGTCTAAAATATTATCACCCAGTAAAACAAAACTTTTATCAAAGATGACTATATGGATCTATTTCTTTTCTTTTTTCTTTCTTTTTTTTTTAAGATTTTATTTATTTGAGAGAGAGCATTAGTGGAGGAAGGGTCCAAGGGAGAGGGAGAAGCAGACTCAACACTAAGCAGGGAGCTTGATCCCAGGACCCTGAGATCATGACTTGAGCTAAAAAGTCAGATGCTTAACCGACTGAGCCATGCAGGTGCCGCATATATGGGTCTATTTCTATGAGGTTCTAGAAAAGGCAAAATAAATAAATGGTGAGTTATAATTTGACCAGTGGTTACTTTTGAGGGGCAAGGGTTGGGGGTAAGGATTACTGGAAGGGTTAGGAGGGAATGTGCTGAGGAGATATAATATGTTCTATACCTTCGTGGAGGTTTGGGTTATACAGATCAATTATTTTTTCTCAAAAGTTAATGAATGATATAATTAAGATTTATGCGTTTATTGTATATAAATTTTATCTCAAAAGAAACAAACTATAAACAATATTGAACTCTAGTAAATGACATGCACACTGAAGTGTTTAGAGATTAAAGTATAAAGTGCACCAAAACCAAGATGATTGATCAATGGATAAATGAATAGCTATGTGATAAAGAAGTGGTGGTAAAGGTCAATTTTAAAATCCAAGTGGTAAGTATAATTCTTTCACTTTTTGTATATGTTTTCAAATGTTTATAATAAAAAGGTAGTAAAAAGTAAGCTCTCAATGACAGAAATTTGCAGGTTTTTAATGCTTGGTAAGCAAATTATATTAGATATTTAAAAACTTCAGATATTTAAAAACTATATTTCTAAATCTATGTGTTTGTGTGTGTGTATGGGTCCTTAAGTAAAGCATTACACAAATCTAAAATCTTCTAAGCTCATATTTCCTACAAGTTTTTAAATCAACAACTACCATTTATATAATTCTCCTGGCTATATTTTTGATGTTCACAGAACAAATAGATCTTTACTTATTAAATCTGCTCTCTCCTGGAAAGTACTATTATTTTTAAAGCCAATAGTCTTATTCCTACTGAGTTTTAAAATATACTATATCTTTATCATTCTTCAACATGGATACATCAATATATCTGACTGTTCTAGGACCAGACCAATAAGAATATCTACTTATATTCAGTTTATTGCACTCACAAAATCCAAAATGTTTGCACACAATATCTATATCAATCACATACATGCTAAATTATGAAAGGGAAATTTTCTATTTTTATGTATAAGAATATTAAAACATGAAGGAAGATGATTTCTTAGGGTACATATATAGAATAAGGGTAAACCCATGATGTTTAGACAACAAAACTGTATTTTATATTCCTATGTTGATATATTACAGTTTTTATTTGTCATGGAAAAATCCACTGCATGTTATATTTGGATAGTTACATTCAAAATTTCGTATTCCTTTCTTCTTTCTGTGTTCTTAATCCTTTAAAAAACTTTTAATACTCATTTCTCCCTCACTGCTCATCTTACTTAAAAATCTAAAAACTCTCTCCATTCTTCAATGCATTTTCAAAGAAATTATATTTGATTATATGTAGGATTATTTAAAATCATATTTTAAATAAATTTCCTAATATAATGACAATTACTGAATTATTTTGGTAACTTAATGCAATGTCCTCACATTTTTTTCTTTAAAGAAGTTCCTCAAAATAAATTATTAAACTTCATATGGAATTTTGTTTACAAACTAAAAAGTTTCTAAATAATTCTTTCAGATAAAAATGATAAAAAAGTTATGATAATTAAAATATTAGGTCATTATTATTTTTTCAATTTCATGTTTTAACAGTAAGAACTATTTGTGTATTCCTCACTGTGAAAGGCAGGAGATATACACAGTTCTTTCCTCCTCCTCAATTTTGTTATTATACCTTTTTTCTTACATTTTTAAGGTTATGATAGTTTCATTCTATTCTGTCTGCAATCTCAGAATTGGTAAATTTGGTTCTGTATTTAAGTAGCTTTATCATGGTTTCTCCTTTTTGAGTTTTTATTTTGATTTCTTTTTCTTATGACATTTTATAAAGGAGTTTCTTTTATTGAGAAGGGGACATGTGTGTTATATTCCGGAGCTGTTACACACAGGAGATCATCTGTCTTTATTCTTAATGCCTGAAGGACAATTGGGGTAATTATGACTATTTTATTTCTTTCATATTTCTCTGTTTTTCCTCAATCACAGCTTATCATTATGTTGATGCCTTTGTCTCCTTTTCAATCATCCTCTCTCTAATTGCCTTCCTATTTTTGAATTTTTTATTTCATTTTGTGTGATTTATTCAAGTCTGTGCTCTACGTTTCTAAATGTGTTTTCACTCTTTTATATTTTGTTGTTTTCAAAGTAGTTCATCTCTCTAATACTGGCTTGATTTATTTCCTTCACTTTTTTTTTCCCTGAGCTCTGCCAGTTTATTTTTCCTCTTTTTTTTTTTTTGCCATCTCTTCAGTTTTTCTGTTTTGTTTTGTATCTATTTTCCACATTTTTGTAATCCTTAGAGAAGCCACTAACTTCTTGTAACTTCTATGGAGCATGCTTTGAAGTTTTTCTGTTTCGAGGGATAAATTGCTCTTCAGGTAGAATTTCATCATCTTCATTTTACTTATATTCTTTTCTCCTTTGTCTTGTGTGCTGGTGCCTCTGTAGTTATGGAGTGGAGACCATTCTATCTGGAGCAGCTATGGGCTGAACCATAAGGGGATGGTAGCAGAGGTGAGGTGGATTTACCTTCAAGTTTCAGTTTGGGCTGGCCATCTTAGAATCTCCCTCACTAAATCCTCTATGTCCTCTATCCTGTTGTGCATTTCTCATTTAGCTTTGACATTCAAGAGGTCAATATAGCTTGTGGAGACCATTCTGAAATGATGGGTTCCCTAAAATAAGAAGTGTCCTGTACTATTCCCCCCTCCAACCCTCACACCCAGGTTTACCTTCATCAATGAAGACTACTCTTTCCTTTGTTCCATTTTCCCTAACATGTCACAGTATTAGACTAGGTTCTTATGGATCATTCCTCTGGTCCTCTCAAGCCTTGCTTCAGCTTCTACATCTCATTCTGCTATCAGAAAGATGGTGTGAGCTCTTCTAAAAACTGTGACATTTAACTGTCAGGAAATCTGCAACCTGCCACAAAACCAAGGAGATGGAACCTGTTGACCAGGTTTTTTTTTTTTTTTTTTATCCTCTCTTGCCTGGTCCAATGTAGCAGATATTCTTTATAATTCATAGTTGGGCTTGTGACTGTGGTTCCTTTCGGTGGTTTGTAAGACAGGGAAGCAGTTAAAAATGTCTGTAGAAGCATTTCTAATTGGTAGAACTGCCTGCTTGTGAAGCTGACATCAGGTTCATCTCTCATGAATTCATTGATATATATATATATATATATATATATATATATATATATATATATATATAATGAATGACATCAGGTTCATCTCATGAATTTTATCCAAGAAATCCACAATTTGATTTCTCTTCTTCACAGAACCTTTATGGTGCTTAAGGTAATCAGTTTGGATTACCTCTTTTTTCCCCATAATAAGTGCTCAATAAGAATTCTGAATGCAATCATGAATTAATTCATGAATGTAGTGCAAGCCAAATTCCGAGCAAGATTATATTATCTTTGAGGGCATCCAAGGCATATCAATATAAATAACCAAATTTTTTTTAAAAGACTATAAAATACTATGTATTATATACATGGCAAAGCAGAGAGTGAGTCCTTGAAAATTGAAGAATTAATTATGTGCAATTTTATTAAATAAATATCCTCAACATCAGGGAAATATAAATCAAAACCACAATGAGATGTCACCTCACTCCTGTCAGAATGGCTAAAATTAACAACTCAGGAAACAATAGAAATTGGTGAGGATGTGGAGAAAGGGGAGCCCTGCCCTCATAAACGGTTAATGGGAATGCCAACTGGTGCAGCCACTTTGGAAAACAGTATGAAGGTTCCTCAAAAAGTTAAAAATAGAACTACCCTATGATCCAGCAATTGCACTGCTAGGTATTTATCCAAAGGATACAAACATTGTGATTCAAAGGGGCACATGCATCCCAATGTTTATAGCAGCAATGTTCACAGTAACCAAAATATGGAAAGAGCCCAGATGTTCATCAACAGATGAATGGATGAAGGAGATATGGAATGTATATACAATGGACTATTACTCAGCCATCAAAGGAGTTAAATCTTCTCATTTGCATTGATATGGATAGAACTAAAGAGTATAATGCTAGGTGCAGTAAGTCAGTCAGAGAAAGACAAATATCATATGATTTTACTCATAGTTGGAATTTAAGAAACAAAACAGATGAACACAGGGGAAGGGAAGGAAAGATAAAATAAGATGAAAACAGAGAGGGACACAAATCATAAGAGACTCTTAACTACGGGGAATAAATTGAGGGTTGCTGGAAGGGAAGTGGGTGGGGGGATGGGGTAATTGGGTGATGGGCATTAAGGAGGGCACTTGATGGAATGAGCCCTGGGTGCTATGTGCAACTGATTAATCACTGAATTCTACCTCTGAAACTAATAATACAGTATATGTTAATTACATTTAATTTAAATAAAAAATAAATAAAAATTAAAAAATAAAATCCAAAAAAATTAATTGTAATTTAATTACTTAAATATAACAAATAAATATGTTAAATTAAATATAGATACATTTGAAAGATTACTTTTTTAGATTTCATATTTCTGAAAGTTAATGTAAAATAAAAAAGTAGACATCAAACTGCCAAATAACTGACAAGAAAAAGACCAGAAAACTATGTTTCAGGTGAAATACAGGAAGGGAACAAAATTGTTTGGATACCAGTTTGTGAGTTTGTTCTTAATTTGCTTTTATTTGGTTCTACAGTAGAAAAAAAGAGTTTTCAATGTTTAAAATAATAAGATTAAAGAAGGCTTTAATGATGCTTTGTAATGCCAAAGTGGGATTTATGCATGATTCAAAGTGCTTCTGAATTTCAGAAGAGAACGGTTTAGTTTTCAGTAGCTTAAATATTTAATTTTCTTGTAGTTCATACAGATATTCTGGGAGCAATTTAAAAGGAGGACATTAAAGCAATTTTGAAAAGTATGTATTTTTTCTATTTACAGAGGCATATTTGGTATATCCCGATTTGAAGTGCAAATAACTGAGATTTCCAAGTTTAGTTTTTTATGGTGTGACTGTATGGCAAAACTCAGTTTTTGTGTGTACTATACAATTTTGATAAATGCCTAAGGATATATTAACATATTAAGAAAAGACAAAGAAGATGGTGAATTACCAAGAAGCTCAACAAATTATGCCAATAGTTATGAAGTTCAAGTTAAAAAACAACAACAAAATATTACTGTAATCTAGGCTAATTTGTTATTCTAATCTTAGAATTTAGGAAAACAGGAGAATTTCAGTTTTTCCTTTATAAAATACTATGAATCATAAATATTAAACATTTAGCAGTAAACCAAATGAAATTTTAACTCAATTCCTATGTAAATTCATGACAGTCTCACATATGTAAGATTTAAACAAAAAGAATGACCTATTTCTTCATCTTGTATTATGATATATTTAAATACATTTCTAGATACTAATACTACTATCTAGATATCTATTCTAGAAATGAATAGTGCTATGAATTCAATAGTTTTATTAGAAATATATTTGCATTAGTAATGTTTCTAAATAAAACTTTAATTACTATTGATTTCATAATTAATGATGACTACAAAAAATGAAGGATTCCCTGCTTTGCCATATATTAAATTAAATCTTAAATACATTGATTTAGGGTAATTACACTAAAAATGATTCTTTTAGATAGGAAAGTCTATTTCATATAAAGATTCAGTGCAGAACAATAAATACTTGAAAAAAGTGCATATAAGGGTATGGTTTGAGACAATATTTGCCAATGATTATACATCGGAAAGCAAAATAAATATCAAGAAATTATAATATGATTTAGTGAATAAGTTAATGTATAGGCAACTTGCAGCTATGATCTAAAATTAAATAGATGTGCAATATGACTTACGTTGGAGAAATTTCAAAAGTAGGGAAAACAATTACATAATTTACAAGTCAGAATTTTCTTTAAACTGTGACTAAAGATAAATTTTCATATCTTCTCTTGTGTTAAATTTTCCCTATAACTTTAATAGGAGTATAGGGTTAACTCAGTTCTTTGCAATGAAATGTATAATATGGGAATTTCAAATAATTCCCATGTTTCACCATTTCAGTTGTGACTATTTCATTACATTTTTATTTATTTATGAGAATTGATTTTTATTCATAAAACATATCTTTTCATGTGACTCTTTGGGATTGTTTTCAGAAACTTCTTATTGACTCCTGCCTTCTTTATGTATAGCTCCCATTTTTACTGCTTCTTCAAAGTTAACACCGTTAAAAAAAATATGCTGATAGGATTGGCTCTTTACACCTTAAATAAAAATTGCGAAAGGCCACCCACAACACAAAACAAAGAACATGTTAAAACTCAGAAATAGTACAAGGACAGACATCAGGACAATGGAATTTAATGGAGTACCTAGCCAGAATGCTCTAATGTTTTTGGATAGTAATAAAATGATTTGCAGTATCAAAGGAAATAATAGATAACAAGGCATTGTATGAAAACCACTTATGTAGTCAAAATATTTTTAGCATTATAAAGTTAGAAATATGTAAAAATAGAGGAAGAATAATTTATGATGTAATTATTCTCATTCAACTTTTTTGACTTAGGAGAAATCCTTTATTAAATGGAGGGTGAAAAACATTAGTTTTAATTAAATAAATTCATGCTGATTCAATTGCTATTTATATCATATCTCCATACTCAACTAACTTTTTATTGCTGTGCTCTATTTTTCACTGTTCATTTAAGGCATAGAAAGCTTAACATTTCAAAGATTTTCATTCAAATACACTGATATTTTTAGCAATATCCATGGAGCCTAAATTGTGAAAATAACCTGTGGTGATGTTATTTTACATTGAGGTGAATTTTTCTTTTTCAAATGTCATTTGCTCTTTTGGCTTGCTTGATTTTTCAGTATCTAAATTATTTCTGATCAGAGGCCAAATAAGGAAGGCCTCATGGTAAATTTCAATCTATATTATACTGGGCGATTATATATATGTATATATAATAATATGTTATTATTATATATACTGGAAGGGATGGGAGGAAGCAGAGGTTCAAAATATATAATATATTATAATATTATATTATTATAATATAAATATTATAATATAATTATATATAATATATAATATAATAATCTTAATATTAAATATACATTTCCTTTGATCAGATGAGAAATATATCTGAGTTTTGAGAGAATCTGGTACAGTATTAGTTTTATTTTTAAAACATTAATTAGTCTAATAGCTACCCACAAAGACATGGAACAGCAATATGCTTAGTGGTAGAGAGCTTAGGTGAGTCACAGCTCCTGTGTTTGTGCTCTACCACCATCACATACTATCTAATAGGACCTTTGGCCAATTATCAAAATTCTTTCTCATTGTTCTGATCTATAAAACATTCCTTTAATGGATTATTTTGAACATTAAGTAAATTAATACCTGTAAATTATTATCATTGGGACATTCTAAGTGCTGAATACACTTTAATTATTATTCAACCTCCTTTGTTCATTTTCCTGACTCCCTGACCACACAGTTTGGCTTGCAGAAGTGTCTTACATAGGTAATGCATTTCTAAGCATTACATTTCAATGCAGTGTATTGATCACCTGATGACAAGTCCCACCATTCTCTATTGTCCTATGTCTATTGCACATACAATTGTAAGCAGCTTTTCTATGAGGTATTTGTATTCAGAGCCTTTTGATAAGGATTTATGTGTGCTGCTCTTGACTATCTTCATTTGTTTTACAAGAATTTCTTTATACCTTACCATTATCAAACCACTGGATCTCTTTTGCCTAGTAGAGCTGTATAACCCTTTCTCTCAATCCCGTTTAATCAAACTAGAACCTGGAATACTACAAAGAATGATATTTTGGAACTGTAAGCTCTAAGAATCACCATGAGAATTATTTTTGTTTTCTTTCATAATATATATAGCAAGTTGTATGGTAGGATCACCAATATAGTTTAGTAATATAGTGGTTAGTATCTTTCAACATTATACATTTGGACATGAGAATTTAGTCCTTGAAAAGGAAAAGCATTTGTTTAAGCACATACTCCAGATTGATGATGTGGTGGTGTCACACTCTAGATAAAGTTATTCTATTGCACTTTGTATTTTGAAGAATTTTACTTCTACATTAATATTAAAGTTGCTGTGGTTGCTAACCCTTTCCTTTCAGAAGGAAATGACAATATTTCAAAGGAAAACTAATAATTGGCCTATAGTAAAAGCAAGCTTGAAAAAAATTGTATTTAAATATTATCTATTGAATTTGAAATTGAAGATAATGAGCAAATCACTACCTAAAAAATTATGTAAAAGGTAAATTTGAGTTAGAAGGCAGTTAATATTAAATATACAACACATATACATCAAGAAAATATTCAGAAGATGATGGCTTACAAACAGGGCCCAGAATTATATCCAGGAAATAAAAGTAATACTGCAACTGCTTTGGATTCCTCATATTACAAGATTAGTTATTTGGATTAACCTGTTAGCTGAAAATAAGAAAATAATGTATAAAAAATAAAGCACATCATCTGAAAAATCAAGAAATAGCTGCAAAAATAATGGAGTACTTTAAGGCACATTTTAGGGGCAAGACTGAACCTAGAGTAATAAGCAGAATTTCATAGGAATTCCATGTATTCCTCAAGTGATTTTATTAATTAATTAATTTAATAATACTGCACCCTTGGGCTTCAGGTCAGTAGCTGGAAGGGATGGGAGGAAACAGAGGTTCTATTCTATGGGCTCTGCAAAGTGAGATGTTTTACTGAGACACCTTCCCCACCTCAAGCTGGGATCTCAAAGGCCACAGATTCAAAGCAATGATATACTAGAACTAACTACTACCTCTCATTCCAAGTCACAGAGCAGATGATTTTATCTGTGCTGAGCACAGCAGGAGAAGAAAAATAAAAAGGAAAAAAAAATCTTAAAAGTTGTGTTTATAGATGAGTCTGTGTATATTTATAAATTGGACATCATAGTCTGAGTGGAGCAGGGAACCTCAAGCTATGAACTATATTTGAGATGGCGTCCAATTAGTAGTGTCTCCAGGTGCTAGGCTAGACAGATACAAACACAAACACAGAGCCCCTTTGGAAGAAAGAATACCATCACAGGAATATGAAAAGATCCATGATTTTTTTTTCAATAATAATGCCTACCACACACTCATAAATAACTAGGCACACAAGATAACAAGGTGGTTGACTTAAGACCTGTATAAATAATAGACAGCAGAAGAGTGATGGAGACCTTGGATAACAGAATGGTTCTAAAAAGCTTACATTATGCTTACTGCTTTAAAATATATATGACCTTGAAAGTATATTCAGATAACAGTAAACAGAGTTAGACATAGGAGACTCAGAGAAGAATTAAATCAAACTTAAGAAATCCAATAATAAACATTTAAAATTTAATGGGTATTTCAGCAACATTCTAGGTGCAGTGTTTCAGTCTACTCAGGCTACTATAACAAAAAAAAACCATAAAATGGGTTGTTTATAAGGCACAAACATTTATATCTTACAGCTCTGGAGATGGGGAAGTCCAAGATCATGGTACTGGGAGATCTGGTGTCTGGAGAGAATAATTGTTTGTTCATAGGTGGTCCCTTTTCATTGTGTCCCTCACATGGTAGAGGGGAAGAGCAAGTTCTCTGAGATGTTTGTGAGAAGGGTACTAACACCAATCATGAGGGCCCTGCCTTCTACCCCTGGTAATAAGAGTAATACTGAACATTACCTTGGTGGTTAAGATTTCAACATATGAATTTGTAGGGGACAAAAACATTCAGACCAGGCATGCAGCAAAAGAGAAAATTAGTAAATTATTCTATTAAATACAAGACATTTTTCAGAACGGAGCACAGAGAGATGAAGGGAAAATACAAAAAGGAGGGTAAGAGACATGTGAATTAGAAAATATGTTTGATTGGAGTTCAGGAGCAAGAAAAAAGAATAACATAAAAGTAATATTTCAATAGATAAAAGCCTGACAGTTTTTTTTAATGAAATCCATGAAATCAAGCGGTTTGGAGAATTGTCAGTGAAACAAATACAAAGCACATGTTAACATATTCTAGTGAAACTACAGAAATCCAAAGATAAAAAGTCTTAAAAGCAGTCAGAGGAAAAAACAATTAAAAATAATAGAATAAAATTGATGGAGAATCATCATTTTCAATGTAGTAAAATAATTCTATACCCAGCAAAGATAACTTTCAAATATCAAAGAAAAAAGACACACTCAGAAAAACAAACAAACAAAAAAACCCAGAGTTATTCACTAACAGAACATCTTTGAATATACTAAACAATTTCTGTTATAAAGAAAAAAGGGATTTCAGATAAAAGGTTTAAGATGCAAAAAGAAATAATAATAAAAGGGCAGTAGGTATGTGGGTAAAAATAAAGGATCATGAACTATATAAAGAAGTTATTATGAGGTTACATAATAACATCAGAATTAAAGACTGGACAGAAATAACACATAAGTCAGGAGGGGTTCAATGGAGTTTATGTGATCTCCTTATTTTTTCCATAAGAAAGACAAATGAAAGTCTTAGTAAATTTTAGATTTTGGTAAATTAAGTATAAATACTGTAATTTCTAGAGGACTCACAAAATTGGAAGCACATATTTAATTCTCAAAGTTGCAGAGAGAAAAAATGAAATAATAAAATATCCGAATTCAGTCCAAAAGATGGTTAAAAAGAGAGTAAAAAAGGAATATATATATTGCTAGAAATATGTGGGCCATCTGAGACAAACAGAAAGCACAAAATAAAATGGTAGATTTATTAAATCTGAAGACATATGAAATTGTTTTAAAGGGATTGAAGAGATTAAGTTCTTCAGCTAAAAGATAGAAATCATTAGGCTGGAAGAATCTCCACATTTAATGATCTGCAATTTACACAATATATATGGAAACCTGAAAAAACAGAAATGTTGATCCAAAAAAAACAGTAAAATATACTTAATAAATATGAGCAAAAAAGATTCTGATGAGCTACATTAATATCAGAAAATAGATTTTAAAGCAAAACCATTTCTAGAGATGGAAAATCAGCTTATACTGATAAAATATTTAGTTCACCAAGAAAATATAATAAAATATATATTTGTATGCACACTATAACATGGGTGAAACTATAAAGAAAAGCTAAGAGCTCATTACCTTAAAAGTCAGGATAATGGTTATCACAAGGGGGGGTAGGTGTGATTAGACAAAGAAATTCAAGAGGCTTTAAGAATGTTGGTGGCATTCTATTTCTTAATCTGAGCAGTAGTTACACCAGTGTTAACACAAAAATATTAGTAAAAATAGTATACATACAGGTTTTATACAGATTCTGCATGCATGGAAATTCTTAATTTACTAAATGAAAAAGCTTTTATATATATATATATAAAAGCATTATATATATATATATATATATATATATATATATATATATATATAGTAGCCTGGTTGTAAAGATCTACATATTTATCAATAGATACAGAGATATAGTCAAAAGATAAACTTGAAATTTTTATCAGTTATCTCTGGATGGTGGTTTTATACTTTCTCTTGCAATGTTTTCCTATAATATACACTTTTTTGAAATAAGGAAAAAAATGAAAAAAAACCCTACTACTCAGGAATATAAAATAGGGTTTATAAGAGAGAAGACATTGGTAGAAGGGTATGTGACAGCCTTGAAAATGGAAGATGAATAGCTTTGTGAAGTGAGACATGGATACTCAATGGAAAGGAAATACTTGGAAAGCAGCAATGCTTAAAAGGACTTCAGGGTGAGTATGGACAGCAAATTAGATGGAAGCTTGCAGTGTAATGTGCCAGGAAAGAGCGCCAATGCTATTTTCAGTTGCAAAAGCACAAGTACCATGGCACAAAACAAGGACAGGAAGCCTCCTTTTATATATATTTGGAAAATCTGACTGTAAGGCAACAATTTTATATCAAACTACTTTTAGCTTAAACTAGGTACAAGGAAGAAAATAGCCCTTGTGACCTAAATATGATTATGATGATACAGAATTCTCCAATTAAATAATTTCTAATTCTTGCTCCATGGAGGGCATAGCCTCTATTAATGCTAACCCCAAGTTTTACCAAGGTAAAACCTGTATATTTGAAAATTCTTCTTTAGTGTCTTTCTCAAAGGACATGTATCAAAATAGCCGTGTAGGATACAAAAATAAATCTTCTTAGGAAGCTTATATGCCTCAAGACTTTGAATTGTTGGAGAAAACAAAGAATTATATGAATATACAGAAATTATAAAAATAAGAGAAATGAATCCTGACACAAGACTGGCCTCTAAATAGAAATGCAGTATGCAATGTCCACAGAACATTGTGAATATAAGATGTCCAGAATGACTGGCCAAATATAGCAGCAAGTGTCTATGCCTCCCACTGATAATCAAGTTTAGGTAGGCAATACAGACTGCTCCTAGACCCACTGATGGCCAGGAGTTGGATCCAGTGCTCTTGAAGAAGGTTGGTTGGCAAGAGTTAGGCAGCAGATTGAGGTAGACAGCTGGACTTTGGGGCGGAGTGGGGGGAACTTCAGATCTGGCAAGATATTGGGTGCCTATATGGTATCTAGCAAGAGACTGAGAGGCTTGGAAGGACATAGAAATCCCTCATGGTATAAATATAAAGACTTTAATTGAGAGACTTACAAACATATGGGTAGAGCCAAAAATAAGGGATGTTGAGGTATCTAGAGATTATCAAGAGCAGGAAACTCTTAAAAGTTACCACTTTTAAGTCTAAAGGAATAAAGGGAGGAAATGGTACAAAACTCCAGTAACAGTTGTAGATAAGGTGTGGCTGCCTGTCAGAAGGTAAATTTGTGAGAGAAATAGTGCCAAAGTGGAGAGGGAAGGAGCAGGAAAGAAAGACCTTGACATATTTCTCTTTCTGTCTTACCATCTCCTGGTCATGCCTTTTATTGGCCAAACTCAATGCAAAGCCAGAGGACAGGGGAGCCTCAGTGCAGAAGTCCATTGGAGTCTGCCTTTTAGAGCAAAGATCAGAGAAGAGAAGGATAGAGAAGAAAATGTGTTGGTGATGATGGGGAATCAGAATAACCAGAACAAGTGCTATGCGAGGAACCCAGGGCAATGACCAGTTATGTACAGTGGGCCAATATGGCAGAGATGGCCTTCATTCAGTCTGAAAAGAATTTTAAATTACTTCCTACATTGTACTTCCTTCCCATCACTAGTTGCTAAAGATACAAAAACAGTAAGTTGATCCTTTCTAATGAAGGCTTTGTAGCCTAGGATAGAATTGAAGATAGGCATGTAAACAAGGGTACGGAGAAGCAAAAACGGAAACCATTCATTCTTGGGTTTGAAGTCAATTAAAAATGCCACAGAGCAGGAGACATTTAAGCCTTGAGGATCAAAACAAGGAAGATATATACAAGGAAATATCTGGACAAAGGAGCAACATGAGACAAGAAATGGCCTTTGTGTTTGGTTTTGGTCAGAGCAAACAATGTGAAGGAGATTGGAATTAGAAGCTCATAGAGATGAAGCCCATGGGTTTCCTTTGACAGGCATCTCTTCCCTGGCCAGACTGCTGTAGAAACACAGCAGTGCTAAGCTGAGTAAGCAGATGGTATGTTGGTAATGGTGTTTGGGTAGGATGGGGGAATATAGGAATCCTCACATAATGTGTTACTGCTTTAGGGTTTTCATCTTTCAGGGTAGGATTAGAAAGAATTAGCAGAATGGGCAAAGGGATAAACAGACTGGAATAAATAGCACACCCAAAAACATATCATGGGAAGTTCACGGGGGAACAGAGGGATGAACCTCAAACACTTGGATAACATAAAAAGACGATGAAGCTCTGAGGACTAAACTTATCTGATCAATAAATAATCCACAGATTATTTCTAGTCCCAACAGAAACACTATTTATTTAATTCATTTACTAGCAGAGTCAGTGATATTGAATCATCATATAGATAAAGCTTACCAACCAATGGAGGTAGCCAACATAGAATAAGGTCCAACAATGTGAATATCTGTACTGTGTACACAATATTTTCCAGGGAAGAATGACACCAAATCTAGAAGGCATGGGTGGGCAATTTGGCAACATTCAAATTCATCAGATATCATTGTGTTTTAATTTATGCTCATCACAAAGCCTTCTGAGTAAGAATTGGCCTTTCTTATATATCTTGAGAAAAGAAAGCCTTGGATATATGTAGACCATTTTTTTGGAAAGATTACCAGAACAGAGATGTTGGCTAATATTATCTCTTGTCAACTTAGTTAATGGGATTCTTTCATTGAAAGTCTAGTTTTCCCACTGTGCCTTTAGAATACAATTTCTTGACCTGTAAGACAGACATTCTAACCCCAGAATACAGTAAAATTACAAATAATTCTACCCCTTTGGAGTCTGTTGGCAGTCTCACTCAGTTTCCTTTGGCAACCATACAACCTCATTGCCTCCATCCCTTTGGATTTTCTGCATCTTAAAAATAGGTTAACTTGTCTATAGGAGATAAAGTTATAGTCTTAAGTAGAAATCACACTTCTAGAAATATTTCGATAAAATAACTACAGGAAATATGTGGATATAACAGTTGATCAAAGCAAAGCCACCCAGGCTGCAAAATAAATTTAGTTCATCTCAAGTTTAGTTTCAGCCTTCCATTATGTTATGAAGGAGGCACTATGGAATGGTACAGAACTGGAAGTTTTCAAACATTTGTTTTTTGTTTTTTAATCCACAGAGATTTCTCCTCAAACTGAATCTTTATGGTAACTTGTCATGTAAAAATATCAGAGTAAAGTGCATTGTCGGAAGCAGGAAGGAATAGCCAGGAGTTTTGCTGGCTCAGTGTTTTTCCAAGACCCATAGTCCTCACACATACCAAGGAGTCACCAGGGCTCAGTCTGAGAACAGTCAACAGAGTCAAGGAATCTGCAAGAAAAAAATTAAATAATACAGGTTCTGATCTTAGCTTCATAACAGACTTGAGAACAGTTCTGGTGACTTTATTTCCTTATTTAATAGAAACAGCTGCCCACGTATCTCTGGGAAAATAAAGAAACCATCTTCATGACAAAAAAGGCTATGGGAATACTTTTAAGTTGCATGAAACACCAAAAAAAATGATATAACACTTAGACTAAATTCTTATATGTGGAAATCCAAAATCCCCTCATTACATAGCCGTTTTCAATGACTTTGTTTAAAAATCATTATTCCCCCAATTTTAAAAGAACACATAAAATTTTATACAGCTTTATATCTGTTTCTAAAAAGTTAACCTTTATCTTTGCTGTGAGCTAGCAAATTACAAGCCATTCATTCCAGAAATAATTATTGAGTACTTATTATTTTTGAAACATTGTGCCAAAACAGTGAAGTACATAAAGTTGTATTGACCTTTGACCAAGACATAGGAAAGGAAGGGAAAGGTAACAGAATTATAGAGTGAATCCATTAATTTACTCTTAAGTATTATAATGAGTCCTTATTACAGTTATCACAATCTCACCCCAAAATCTACAGGTTAGGTGCCTTTTAGTAGTCTCTCCTTTTGTGTATGTGTGATCTTGATTTGTTTTCATTCAGTGAAATGACCCATTTAACCCTCCTGTTTCCTTTTCCTTCCTCCCTTCCTTCCTTTCTTTCTTTTTTTCCTTTCATATTTTCTTCTTTCTTTCTTTCTTTCTTTCTTTCTTTCTTTCTTTCTTTCTTTCTTTCTTTCTCTTTCTTTTCTTTCTTCTTTCTTCTTTCCTCCTTTTCCTGCTAAAGAGTAGCTTAATCTGTGAAAATTCATAATGAGAAACCTCACTAAAATGGAGAAGGTTAGGTTTCAGAACTCTCATATCTTACCACTGACTCAATTGCAGACCCAACAGGAAGAGGTAGACTTGGCCTTGTGCATGGATACTACTTTCCTATGCCTTGTAAAGAAAGAAATGCTTTCATCTGCTTCTTCTCCACAGTTCAGTGGGTGAAAAGTCACCATGATTCCAACTCATAGCATACTTCAATGGACTTTAGTTTATAACAGCCTTCCCAACTTATACTTTTCTCCTTAAAAAGTATACCTTTTCTTTGTCTCCAGGACTTGCTCACAGTTTTGCCACAGGTTGGTTGTCTAGATTGCAATTATCTTTTATTCCTGAATAAACCCATCTTTTTCTGGTAAAATAAATGGCAGTTTTTGTTTTTGAGCTTGACAAACCTATTCCTATACTCACTTCTTTGTGATAAAATTATTTCCTTTTCTTCATTGTTTGGTGTGTGTCATTGACTATTATGGTTTATCAAGCTTTTTATTATATCATCTCAAATGCTATTAGGAAATATTCTTAACTAATATTTTGTTGATTTATATGATGAAATACAGTATTTAATTTAGGATGTTCCACTCTCTGTAAACAATCAGGAGAAATATCCCTGTCTAAGACTCAGTTTTTTTTTTTTTCCAAGACTCAGTCTTATTCCATGTAGGCCAAATCAATGTGAGAAAGCAGTAGGAAAAATAGCAACATATTCTTTCTATGAAATTTAAATCCAGGATTATAACTTCTTTAAGAGTACACAGTGGGATTCATAAACTGAAGCTTGAATAATAGTTTCGCATTGGTCTGGATGAAGGGATGGCTCTATCATTACAAAAGAGACCAACCACTAAGACACATATATTTGATGCATACATAAGCCACATTGTTCTAGGAAGGCAGGTAGGAATCATTGCACAGGAGGTCTTCAACTCTTATAAGCCTCAGGCTTGCCACTAGCATCCTCAAATCAACAGAGGCATTTTCTCATTTTTCTCTGCTAATTGTCCTGTTTTGTTAGGTGACTGGATGTGAAAAGAATTGAATTTAGAAAGTAAGTGTCCAATTTTCAAATGATTTTTTTTCTGGATGGGACTTTATTTTCCCTCAGAAAAGTGATGGCATGAGTCTGAATGCAGTTTCACCATTCAAATTTCTAGTTTATTTATTGATTTTAATTTTTTTAAGTTTCTAGTTTAAATTGCAGCATTTACGTTGCTGTAGCACTGCAGAAAATCCCAAGTCTGGTTGCTAATTGTAGCTTTTGGGCATTAGGAATATTTTTTCCTGGAATGTTCTGACATGACCGTCAAGTCAACTTCAATTAATGAGGATAGCTCAGGTTGCTTGTGATAGAGATGTACTTGAGGAAGGCTTAGATGTCCATGCTGGAGAAGTGATAGTATCTGACATAGTAATAATTCTAGCATATGATGAATAAATTGTTGCCTTTCATATTTCTCTAGCTGCTTAAATACTCAAGACTGATTCACTATCTGATTTAAGAGGTAAAAAGCAAGAGCAGAGCATATTAGGCAGCATGAGGCATATTTACAAATCTTTCCATTTTAAAAGTCTAAAGTAGCATCAGCTACCCTTGAGATAAACAGTACCACCAAAATGAGTCCATATGCTTCTCACTCTGAGTAAAATTGTGTTATGTAATAGTACTCTTCCTCATTCCAAAACTCCAACTACCAGTGGAGGAAGCTTGTTTGTACTAAAAAGTGCAATAGATGGAGGTGGATTCCAAAGAAAATGCAGAATCTTAAGGAGTCAGGATATAATTACTACTAATGTTGGACAGTGTATACAATAAAAAAGTACATACTATTCAACATTACCTGAAATTCTTGACATAAAATTTGACTTTTTACTTGTTATGCCAAAATCTACTCCCTCCCCACATCCTTTAAAAGGTCTACGGAAACCAATTAGTGATACAATGTTTTAATGTATTAGATATTTCTGTTCCAGAAAGTCCATTTCAAAAGCCACAAAAGAAGGACAGATATCAATATAAGAAAATTAGAACTAATGAATAACAGAAAAAAATAGGGACATTAAAATAGCCAAGCTGAAAAGAACCAAAAGCTCAGACTTTTCTTGCTCTATGACTTCTAACAGTCACAAAAGCCATCAATAAGTCAATTTTGCAAAATGCCTACTATGGACTCTTTGCACTAGACACTGGAAAAGATGTTAAGTAGACCCATTCTAGCCCCCAATGAATCCGAATTCCAGAAAATAAAATGACATTTACTCTAAGTGTCAAATGAAACATTGATTAAAGAATAAAGGTGGAAGTGATGTAAAGACCAATCAGTCCAACTTCCTTATCTAATGAAAGAGAAAACGTGGGAAGCCCAGGGAGAAGTCTCCTAGCAGACAAGAGGCAGGGACTGAACTGGACTTCAAGTCTACTAACTCCGAGTCATAAGCATAGGGATATATTTACATCATTGGCCAACCTTTTCCCAAAGGAAGTAACAGTTAATTACCAAAAGCAGGGAGGCTGCAATTAATGGGACTGAGAAATAGCTCCAACTGAACATTCTTGATGTCATAGTAATAGGTCCTGTCTTTTCCAGCAATGAGTTACTTTGGGACGGCTTTTGATGGCTGTAAAACAGGCCCTGTGGTAAAACCAGTTTACTGAGAAATATTTCCAATACCATAACATAATCATTAAAAAACCTTTAGCCAACCATCAAGTCTTAGAGATCTTGTTGTGTGCTAAACACTATGCTGGTTCTTGTCTGGGGAAGTAGCAGTTCCCAGGAAGTAACAACTTAAGTCCCTGGCAAAACCTTTCCCTTCCTAAGTCCTGATACTGCCTCCTACAGAACCAACCCAGAGGAGCAGCTATATACACTTTTGATGAGTTCTCCCAGTTGCCTCCCCATCAATAAATCTCCACCTATCATCATGATCTGCTTAAAATAATAGTTCTAAAAATTTTGACTGTGGCTCACATTAGGGAAAGCGTCTTACATTGTGATCTATTATACACATACAAAAGTATGATGCAATAACACTTGACTATGTGCAATGCCATCTGATATTTCTTATTCCTTTCTATTTTCTTTTTTTCCCTTAAGTGAAATATAAATGTGGATCATGACACACTAAATTGATTTAGTGAATCTAATAGATCATAACCCATTTGAGAAACACTGGGAGACCATTCATTAATTCCACATATGTTTATTGAATGCTTGCCCTAGGACAAGTACCGTTTGAAGTACTGGAGAAAAGCAGCAAATGGAAAAATGAAAATTTACATTCTTTTGGGACTTATGTTCCATTGATGGGAGACAGAGAACAAATCCAAAGGTAAACTATATTGTATATTAATGATGAGCTCTAAGGAGAAATGAAACAGAGAGAGATAGGAATCATGGTGAAGTGATCTGGGACAGAGTGGCCAGGAGAGTCCCTATGAAGAAGGTGACATCTGTATAAAATCTTCAGGAGGTAAGGAAACAAGTCTGCAGATGTCTGAGGAACAGCATTCCAGGTGTAGAGAGAGAGACTAGTTGAACCTGTGGTCAGAGGGTAGCAGATACCAGTTTTGTTGGGCCTTTGCAGATCACTGAATGTTTATGTCCATTAAATTGGGTTAGATGGGAAGTGATTATAGGATTTGGGGCAGATAAGTGATATGATCTGACTTATAACAGAATGACTCTCCCAGGTGGGACCATTGGTACTGCAATCAGGTCATACACTTCCCCTCACCGAGCAATCACAAAGGCCCAGGATTCCCAGGGCTTTGCTAGAGACTCTCATTCCTAGACAGTTCTGTACATCCCCTCATCCGACCATTTCCTCATCTCTCCCATCCTTCTCCTGTCCTCTGGAACTCGGTCTGTCATCACTAAGATTCTCTACCTCCAAAATCCCTTCCCCGAATATAATCTTTAGCTTCTTGTTTTAATAAAAGCTTGCCATCCCCTGAGTACACTGCTTTCCTGCCTCTCTCCAGTTGAAGCCACTTTGACCTCCCACTCCTCCTGTGCTATTGGACCTGGAAATTTTATTGGTGCTATCCTGTACCCCATGGAGAGTCAAAGAGGTTGTTTGTCTTCCTTAAAAACACCTACTCCTTTGAATGTAGACCATGTACTATACAAATTATTCTTTTTTTGAGCATTCATTTACAGACATCAGGATCAATTTTTCTCCTTTGCTAAAGATTTAACATGGAACTCTTTGTGTGTCAGTGGCCATTACAAGTCTTGTCATAATTTTTCATGGTTTCAAATTTCACAGGGAAAATCCATTCTATACTTAGGCCTCTTGGTCTTTTGAACTCATAATGTCCTCAATTCTACATTTGTCTTCCAGCTCAAAAGGAGCAAATCATTGTCACTTTCAAAAGTAATGATCTCTTCTCAAAAACTTTGATCAAGCATCTCTAGAATTCATCTCTTTCCTTTCCAGCTTCTTATGTTATGACTGGGTAGCAGATTTTCCAAAGATGACCAGAACAGTAGATCCCATTCCACATGTTCTGCAGTGTGACTTTGCCTCTCTCTCAACCCTCTGCCACTGTCTCAGGAGGTGGAATCCCACTATCCTGCTCTTGAGCTTGGGCTAGCTTTTGTGACTGGCACAGTCAGTAGAATATGGTTGATATGATGCTGTGCAACTTCTGTATCTAGGCCAGCATTTTTTGCTTTGCTCTCTTGAAACACTTTTGCTTGGAGCCCTGAGTCTCCACATAAGAAACCTGACTAACCATGAGAATATCATATTAGACAGGGCACATTCAGATGCAATGTTCAAAATTCCCAGCTGAGATTCTCCTTCAGAAATCCCAGACATGGTACCAGCCATGTGAGCAAAGAAAGCATTTCTTCTAGAAGTAGCTGTTTTGGCCTCAGCTGCTCCAGCCTTTGAACATTCTACCCTCAGCTGAGGCTCTAGACATTGTGGAGATGGGAAAAACTGACCTCACTGTGCCCATTCCAAATTATTGAGCCACAGTACCCATGAACATAATAAAATATTTGTTTTACACTACTAATTCTTGTGGTATTTGGATACAGCAATAGATAACTAGAATAGACTTCTGACCTCACAAAAATATATAATATTTTGACCCTAGCAGTTTTTCACTATGATGACAATGGGAAGAAATCATTGTCTTTATTGTTTGGCTTAGTTTATGTGGGAGACATAGTCGATACACAATGAATAATCCATTTACTCTCCTACATTTCCCATACTTCCTTGAGTTAGCTTATGGACATAAGTGTAGTTCTGGCCAATAGAAAATGATGATAAGTAACTCTATAACTTTGAGTATAATGTAGTTATAAGTAGGTGTGGTTTCTCTACTCTCTTTTCTGTGTACGTAGCTGGGATTGCAAACTCAGAGAAGACAAGATGTTGCATCGTAGAGGTATCCTAGATCCCTGAATCTCTGCTGGAAGAAAGTTCCCAAAGAAAGCTTCCTGACCCACACTAAAATGCAGTATAAGCAAAAAATAAATCTTTGTTGTGTTTATCTATGTTTAAGGCATTATTTGTTATTGCAACATGGTTTAGCTGACCCTAACTAGTAAAATTTTCATGACCTGTCATCATAGTCACTCTTTTGCATATACTATAAATCCGCTGCGTTTTTTTTTCCCCAGGAATTTTTTCTCAATTAAATTCATGTCAATGCCTACTCATCTCTAACCCAAGCAGCTATCCATGGCTGGGGTGGCGGGGAGGGTGGGGGGAGGGATGTAGTGACTCAGCAATAATGCTGAATTGATTTGTTTTTTAAATTCATGAACATAAACTATAAGTGGGTCCTTGTGCTTCTTAGCTGTTCACCTAACTTTTCTTTAATTTGTTCTCCAGTTTCCAAAGTGACTCTTTTAAACTCTCTTCACTTTCCTCAAATCAACACCTCCTTCCCCAAATTTATTCTTACTGATGGCTTGCTTCATATTTTACTGACAAAGTTGAAGCCACATAAGAGAATTTCCACCTGCTCCCACCCCCACATGTACCAGTCTATCTGTATCTGTCCATATATTTTGCCTTCTCTTTTCTTAACTGTAGATGAGCTGTCTATGCTCTTATATAAAGTCAATGACTCTAGTTATGCTCTGAATCCAGTCCCATCTCTCCTACTGAATGACATTGCTTTTGCAGTTTCTATCTCTGCTTTACTATGAAGCCTTCTTTGCTGTGCATCACAATTAGCATACAATCATTGTTTCTCTGTGATGCAAAACTCCTTGGAAAAATTATAATTACTCACTGTTTTTGCTTCTCATCCTCCAAGCTCTATTGAATCTCTTTAAATTATCCTCAGCACTCCTCCAGAGCAACTTTTGTCAAAATCACCAATGATCTTCAAATTATTAAATCCAATGACCAATTCTCAGTTCTCATTGGACACAACTTCTTTTTTTTTTAAGAAAAAATATTATTTATTTATTTATTCATTAGAGACACAGAGAGAAAGAGGCAGAGACATAGGCAGAGAGAGAAGCAGGCTCCATGCAGGAAGCCTGATGTGGAACTTAATCCTGGAACCCCAGGATCAAGCCCTGGGCTGAAGGCAGATGCTTAACTGCTGAGCCACACAAGCGTCCCTGGACATAACTTCTTAGCAGCTTTTGGAACACCTGGTCTTTAACTGCTTCAGAAAACACCTTCTTTACTTGGCTGCTGGGACATTATTCTCTTTTGACTCCCTTACCATCTAACTACCTCATCCTGCTTCATGTCATTTTCTGAGCATCTTCATCTTCCCAAACTCTAAGCATTGGAATGTTCCAGGGCTCAAATAACTCTGAATTCTCTTTTCTATCTGTATTTATTGTTCTAGTTGATCTTATCAGATCCCATGGATTTCATTATTAGCTATGCCATGATATATCCAAAATTTATATTTCCAGTTCTAGCTTAAGATTTTACTTCTGCACCTGATCTACAAACTGTCTTATATAGCTAATTCCACATTTTCCCACTTGGATGCTTAATAGGTATATCTAACATACCAAATAGAAAAGTAAACTCTTAATATTTTCCTCCCCAACTTATTCCTATCATAATCTCCCTATGACAATAAATGGCAACTGCTTTCTATTAGTTATTCAGTCCTCAAAGCTTGGGGGTCATCCTAGACTCCTCTTTTTCTTACATACCATATCCAGTCCTATAGCAAATCTTACAAATTTTATTTTCAAACACATATGCGGAGTCCAATCCTTTTTCGCCACTGTCTCTGCTCCGATGGTATTTCAAATCATCACTATGATAGCCCATGGATTTTTGTAATAACCTCTTCATGTCTCCCTATAACCATTCTTACTCCATTGCAGACTAATTTCCATGTTGTAGCCAAAGATGCCTTTAAAACATAAGACAGATCATACTCCTGTTTCAAATGCTTCAGATATCTTTCCATCTAAGGTATTAAGTTTTCTGGGGGTTCTGGGTGGCTCGTCATTGAGTGTTGGACTCCTGATTTTGGCTTACGTCATGATCTCAGGGTCATGGGATTATGCCCCTTTGCTCTGTGCTCAGTGGGGAGTCTGCTGGAGATTCTCTCCCTCTACCTCTTCAACTCCCTCTGCTCTCTCTCTCTCTCTCAAATAAATAAATAAATTCTTAGAAAAAAAGTATTAACTTCTCACTGCTCTACATGACTTAATTCTCTACCATCTCCCTACCTCCATCTAATAATACCCAGACAGTTGCCCACTGTGCTCCAGCCACACTCTTTTTCTTGGGCTTCCTCAACTTCACCAAGAGAGGTCCTTCTAAAAGACTTTGCACATATAGTTCTCTTTGTCAGAGATACTCTTTTCTCAGATTGCCACATGGCTACTTTACTTCATTTAGCTCTCTACTTCAATTTATTTATTTTTCTTAAAAAGTTTTTTCTCTTACCACTAATGCTCTTTATCCTTTTTCTTGCTTTATTTTTGTACTTTATACCACTTATTTGTTTATTGTTGTATGCCCCCCCTTTGCAGGCCTACAAAGTGAGATCTACTCAGACAACCACTTGACTGGTTCTGTTCGATACATTTTACTCTTGAATCCAAAATACCTGGAACATAGTAGGTGCTCAATAAATATCTGAATGAATTAATAAATAAATGAATATGGAGTTCAGTTTCAGATAATGATTGAAAAGTCTCATATCTGGAAATGCTGGGTTTACCTGAACAAAAGAAATCATGTGCATGTGTCCACTGTCTTTACTCACTATCTTCACTACCTATTTTCCAAGCTGTATTGAACTTCTTTAAATTAGTGTCAGCACTGTCCCAAAGCAGCTCTTGTCAAAATCACCAATGACTAAAGTAAGACTCCTGGCATATGAAACAAACTCAGGATAGACTGTAAAATAATAGTAAACCAAGGCTACCAATGTCTTTGCCAACTATCCACGGATCACCAAGATATAGTGGGAGCCAGGTTGGTGCCTGTATGTACTATTAGCCCATATTTCTCCTTCTAGAAAGAAGAAACACATTCACACAAAGCAAATGGAGTGGGGGGGGGAAAGGGCTGACAATGAGTTATAAATTAAATTAGCGGCATTCTTACTTGTTTATGCTTGTTTAGAGAAAAGATGTTAAGCTGGAGCTAAATGGGATAATTTTAAGTGTTTTTCAAAAATTATTATAAGTCTGGATTTCCCTTATCAGACCTTTTACAGAGATAACACATATGCCTATGATCATCTCCTTTTCTAAATCTAAATCTGGAACATATAATTTGAAAGACACAACTTTACTTATGGGGATAGCAGAACAAAATATAAAAATTAGTACAGGTTTAAACAATGCAGGATATAAAGGTACAGTATATATACATCCTAAATGGCACCAGGTATATTAAGTGGAAGAATGGTTAGAAAAATGAACAAGCAGATACAGTTTAAAAGGAAGATAGGTGGTCCAAAATAAGATGGCCGAAGAACAGAACATGATAAGCAACATACCCAGTTTTGGGGATAGGTTATGATGAAGATAAATGGTTTGAATCTTGGAGCACAATGGAGTAAATACTCACTACCTCAAACAAATCCTTGTGTGAAGATAGGAATAGAAATAAAGGTTTACCAGAAGAGTTGGACTCCTTCCCCTTACACTCAACTAACTTTAGATTATGCAGTTTTGACACCATGTAAGCTGAAATCAATCAAAGGATTACATTCAACCAATGCCACGTGCACCACTAGAAGATATATATCTGCCAAACTCAACTTACTGATGCTCAGTATCATGTTCCATCTCATCACCTTCATAGAGTTGTACTCTGTGTGCAATGCTGTGGTTTTTCTGTTCTAAAGCCTCTCTCCCTGTCTGTCTGTCTGTCTCTCTCTCTCTCTCTCACACACACATGTACAGACACACACACAAACACAGGAAGTCAACAAAGGAGAATGGAAGTTAGAGGTTGGAAGATAACACATACCTTAAATGACTTTATAAAGGAATGACCGAATTCTAACTTCAACTGAAAATGAAATAAATAATATTGTAGGATCTTCAAATTTTAAGATTGAAAAGTCCAAATCCTTCATCTAATATATAAATAACTGCGACAAAAGAACTATATATAACTGTCCAATAAGACATACAAAGTCAGTGGAAAAGCTGGGATGAAAATCCAGATTTCTTAGCCCTGTGGGATATTCCTTTCATTTCACTAGTTCTTGATCTTGGTGTCTTTATTATTACAGATCATTTTACAAACAAAACAAAGCAAAACAAACAAAGTCCCTCTTGATGGACCACTTATCTTAGATAAGTATATATTGATAGGCTTATTGTTGTTGTGTTTTCAGTACATATCAAAAAAGTTAATTTTGGAATATTTTAAGGACTGAATTCTAGGTATCCTGAAGAGTAACCATTCACTAGGCTTCCTAGAATCTGCACCTACATTGTCCAAGGTTAAGTTATGATCTTAAAGGTCACTGAGACAGAAGAAAAGTGAGAAACATGTGTGTTTCAGGATCCTGGCATTTTCTTCAGTGTTGTGGCTTCCAGTGTTATTATTTCCTTAAGGAATGAAAACACCACTTTGATTTGGTAGTGTCTACAATACAATTCAACATCACTGGAGACAATTTTTATCCTTATTTGTATACAATATGTAATTCTATATATTATAGAGCTTTCCTGATAAATCTTTCCATTACCAATTAGATTGCCACAGTTTTAGAAAAAGCCCTAGTAGGTTTTAAGCTATCTAATTTGTCATTTTTTAAAAAAGATTTTATTTATTTATTTATTCATGAGAGACAGAGAGAGAGAGAGAGGCAGAGACATAGGCAGAGGGAGAAGCAGGCTCCAGGAAACCCGACGTGGGACTTGATCCTGGGACTCCGGGATCACGCCCGGAGCCAAAGGCAGAGCCACTGAGCCACCTAGGCGTCCCTAATTTGTCATTTTTGAATGAGCCATGTTTCATTTGTGAATCACAGTGAATGATTCTTACAAATTTTATATTATTTCAAATCAGGAGTCCAAGCTCAAAAAAATATAACAAATATAAATGGCTTAAATCTAGACTCATCCTTGTCACTGGTGCAAACAGATTTTAATATAGTTCTTCAGGAAAAATAAAAACCTTTTTGTTAACCAGATGAACATGCATTTAAAAATGATATGCAAAATCAAGGAAGACTTTCAATTTCTTAAAGCCAAGGTCTGTTCCTATTTATTGTTGAATCCAGTGCATTTAAAGTTTGATACACATAGAGCATTTACTATATGCTATAAGCTTTAGGTATATTCTACTACATTCAAAAAACAATTCTTTGAAAGTTATACAATTATTATCCTTATTTTATACAAGAGGAAACTGAGGTTTATGGAGATGAATAAATTTACTGGGACATCAATGAACTTAAGTTTCCAGATAAAGAAATTTGGCCCCAGCAACTTATGCCATAAATACATTTTGCAGTATTCTCAAAGATGTTTGTTAAGGTGGAAACGAAAAGGGCCCAGGTCACCTAGAAGACCTTCTGACCACATACCTGTGTCTTTTTTATTTAATAATAAAACTATAATTTATAGCTGATTTTAGTATGGGAAGTGAAAAGCAATTACTGTATAGCTGAAGATTCTTCCGCACATGTCAGTTCACCACCTAGGTGCCATTATTACAGCTCATCCTCCAAATCACTGCATGCAGGGAATTATTTCACATCTGACAGAACTCTTCTGTAGAACCACAGATTTCAACATTATCATGACTTTTCTGATACATTCCATCAGTCTTGTTGCTGAGCCATCACTCATCTTTCTTCCCAGGCTTGATTTTTTTTTTGCAAGAACACACACACACAGACACACAGACACATACACTTATAAAGCATTTTCTAGACATTTATGTATGTCTTAGAGAAAACTTACAAGAAGGGACAATCTTGACTGAGGAGGCTCATTAATTGTTTTCACCAGAGATGAAAGAAATTAGGGGACACATCTTTAGGTGGTAGCAGGAAGGTTTAATTTATAAGGAGATAGGGAAATGGAGTATATTCTCTATAAAAACTTTGAAATGAATGAATAAACCAAGATTAATGAAGAAGTTCCTTGAGATTAGAATCTATCAGTGGTTCTTCAAATTTTCATCCTATGCTACTCACTCTTCACCATCACTACTTGAAGATGTCCATTAATATGAAGCACAAAATTTATTCAAAGTAAGTTTTGGATCTCCATCATCCCTGACCTATAATTTTCGAAAAAGCAGAGTAGAGAATTCCTATATTATGTAATTTAGAATACCCGACAGCATTAAATTCCCTAACATAAATGGGAAGATGACTTGGTCAGCCTAAAATTTCCAAAAGACCCAATAAGGTGAAGCAGAGATTAGCCCAAATAACTTGATGTAATCACACACAGACACATCAGTGAAAAATTAAAACAGATTTCTGCCTGAGAATTCAAGAAATGTACTACCTTGCCCCAAATTGGCAAGAATCCAATTACCACAAGGATGGATAGTTACCCATGGCGAAGAATGGGATTCCCAGCAGGGTGGAGTTGTACTTTCCATCAGTGATGAAGAAGATCCCTGCTGCCGTGACGATGGAGATGCACACTGTGAGCACCCCCAGGAGGCCCAGAAAGGGCTTGCTGCGCAAACAGTCCTTCATGGAGCTGGAGAGGGTGGCTGTGGTCAGGATCAGCACAAGGCTTACCAGGACCTTGCTCCTGGCCAGGATGCTGGTCTTATGAAAGTCTCTCCAGAGGCTAAAAGATGCTAATGAGTAGAGCTGCAGGTCCTGGTGCTCCTCCTGGAGCTTCTTCATGAGCTTACAGAACTCATTCTCCCACTTCTCCCCTATGAGGTCTTGGGTAGCAGAGCCATAGGTCTGGAGGTAGTAGGTGATTTGAATGGCTCTGGCTGACTTGACCCGCTGGTCCTTGCTGTTTGGCACTTCCACTACCCCGCCCAGTTGGTGTCCAATAAAACTGTTCCTCCCATCCTTGAAAATAGAAAGAGGGGAGACTTAAAGTTAGCAGAGGATGCACATTTCAAACAACAGATTCTTACTCTAAGTGAAGGAACACAACAAAGGCAGAGGTAGGCTCTTGCAATTGTGGAAGTGATGTGGGTGGAGCGGCATGTTAGGATTTTATATTCAACTTTTTGGGGTGTCATGGGATACCATGCAAGATGATCAGGATTAGAAAGATGCAAAGAGTATTATGAAGCTATACAAGACTCACCACATGCATAGGATAATGTACATAAATATTATTTTGATTTATCCCATCCATACTCCATTCCAACCATTTCCTTCTATAACAGTCTATTATAACTCCTTTATGCAGGATCAAGGTTGATGAATCAGTTTCAGCCAAAAGTGAAGCATGGCATGAGTTAACAGCATTTCAAAAATTAAAATAATAATTCATTTAATAAATATACACTAAACTTTCAAGGTTAACACACACACCTACACCAACACACACACACACACATCCATACTCTGGGGGCACAACTGAGTATTGCAAAACAAATAGAAGATACTGTTGTTTTGTTTTCTTTTTACAATTAATATAATAGTGTTGAAAGACTTTGTAAATATGATGTAGCCCTTGTTCACTCATTACAAAGTTCCCTTCAAACACCTGCCTCAGTTCATAGGTTGACTCTTTTCCCACAGAACAGAGTGGATAAACCCCCTAAATGAAACTGATGAGATTTCAGGTAGGGTTGTCAAAAGTCATTTTGATTTTCAGAATTTCTCATGATGTAGAGCAGACAAGATCATATTAGTAGGACATTTATAAGAGAGGTAATCACTTCTCTTTAAGGTACACACAAGGTGGACACTGAGTTGTTTAATTCAGAGGAGTAATTTTTAAGCAGTGTGCCTCAAGACTCAGAGGGAAATCCCTGACAGCCATCACCAAATTTTCAACAACTTGGATATTTTCTTTTTGCCACAACTGTCATTCACTTCCATGGCAATGCTTGTCAGCTGTGATACTGAGTCCAATAGTAGGTTGCAAGATGGAGCATAGCATTGAAAATGTGCTGCAGGTACTGTGTGTAATGCAGGCACAAAGGTAAATCTATGCTCTAAGGAGAATTTGCATTTGCTACATCAACCAAGACTTTTATCTCATGAGGACAGAAAAGTATAGAGTCAGAGCAGGAAACAGTCCTTTCTAGAAGGGTAGTGCAGAAGGGCAATAAACCCAACAGTCTGGGCAGCCCGGGTGGCTCAGTGGTTTAGCGCCACCTTCAGCCCAGGGCGTGATCCTGGAGACCCTGCATGAAGCCTGCTTCTCCCTCTGCCTGTGTCTGCCTCTCTCTCTCTCTCTCTCTTTCTCTCTCTCTCTCTCTCTCTGTATCTCATGAATAAATAAATAAAAAATCTTAAAAAAAAAAACCAACAGTCTGACAACTCTGGTTATTTTCACAAAACTACAAGGCACTGTCTACTCAAGCAGACATGTATAACAGTTAATGTGAAGTGGTTTAGTCCAGACACCTGTATCTGAGGTCCTTGTTCCTATTTGTATGTTTAATGTATACCAAAGTAACTGTAATACTTGAGAGTGTGTTACAAACACAAGAAGTTTGAGAAATTTACAGAAAGTACAAGTGCTGTTAGTAAGATCATTAATAAAAATTGTGAGGAATAAATTTCATAGTCACTTCACATACCCATTTTCCCCGTACATGTTCAATGAAAGCAATTTTTCTATTTAATACAACCTGACCAACTTCTGATGAGTACTATATTTCTAAATAAGAATTTAATTAGGGGTTTCTTCCCTCCTGTACTTCATAAATCTCCCACTTCTAAGGCATCTTTGTAAATTTTCCATCTTCTTTTATATATATATATATTCACTATATATATAATATATATTCCAGATTATATATATATATTCCAGCTGGAGGTTCCTAGCATCCTGTTTTGAAACCTGTGGGTTTCTCTGATGAGCTGCAAGAGAAAAGGTAGGAGAGCTTCAAAGAAGGAGTGGGAATCCTGTCCCAGCACTGAGACTGGAATATGGTTTCCACTCTTTAAATAATCTCCACTTTTGCTCCTGAATTAGGCTTGTTTATTTTTGTTTTATGCTTGGTATAATTTTTAGCTCCACCCTTGTGTCTACTTCTTTGAAATCCCGTCTGTGATGTTGACCTGTGCTTTCGATTATTTGAAAGAGAAAGTATTTTAAAAGCTATATTTATTCACTTAAGAATGTGCAGTTCCATCTGTCTTTACTCATTTCTGTCATCAAAAAGATTTCTCAGGGATCTTTAGCAGCAGAACAAAGATTTATGAGTCCCTCAGGCCTTATTTGGAGATTATAGTGGATCAAAGAGGGCACTGATAATGTGTCTGGACAAAAGTCAAAACTCTACAGAAAGCAAAATATAGAGTTTTAAATAACTGATCATTATTGAGTTTGGCTAATTGCTCACCCTCCTTTTGAAGTTGTCTAATTTCCATTTCTTACAAAAATTACTTCATAAAAGATATGCTTTAATCTCATTATATTTAAAAACAAATACAAATACAATATTTATAACAAACACAATGAATTTCTCTCTCTTAATCTGCTCTACTCCATGCACCAGAACAAAATAAACAAGGTCTTAAGATGTTCTTAGACAGGAAGCTCTGTTGAAATGAAATTTTGTACAAGCCATTGGCCCAGTCATCCTACTCAGTGTAGTCCTGAGAAATATTTGTAAGTAAATTCTACTATTTTGTAAGAGGTGGGAGAAGAGCTTTTCCATTTCATGGGTGCTTCTGTGTAGGAGAAACAAAGAATGAATGGAACATATATTTTAATTATCCTCTGGGCAGAACTTCCCTGGACCTATCAGGAGTCAAGGAGTCACATGACCTGGGTTGCAGCATGCCTGTCACACCAACTGGATCAGGAACCATTGGCTGGTTCATTTCCCTTGTAGGTTTCCATTTTATCATCTTTAAAATGAGCAGATATGAATATATGAGTAAATGTTTACACAATATTGAAGATATTTTTCAGACCTATTATTCTATGAAAATACCACCTATAAAGTTACTCCAAAGAGAGCTGAATGTCAGAAATGATATAATTATAATAGAGCCATGGATGGATTATTTTTATGCCTTAAAAAAATCTTACCAATTGTCAGGTAGGACATTTTTGTTTAAGAGATGAGCAAACATAGAGGCCCAGAGAGGATAAAACTGTTCGTCAAAGTGATGAACCCAGTGTTCCAATGCAATACTTCTAATTCCAAATCTAAAACTTTCTAGAATCCTATAGGGGTGATTTCAGGGAAGCCATTTTGACTCCTAGTCCCTGTTAACTGCTGTTTATGATTAAAACTTATTTCATGTGTGTAGATCCCTTTTTTCCCAATATTTTACTCTCCACTGAACCAATTACCTACCATTTATATTGATTCAACTTCCTCATTTTCTAGTAAACCCTCCTACAGAAATTCTAGTTTCTTTAAGTGCAGAACTCACATTTATGTCCCCATGAAGATAAACCTTAAAAATACAAGATGGTAACACACCACTTCCAATGCTCTCCCGTTTCAGTGTTTCTCTGAATTGAACAGGTATCATTAATGTGAGATGAATTGAAGTTCCGAACTCCTACCCTTGTGCTCACTTTTGCTTTTCTTCAGTTTATTTCTCTACTTTAAAGCCAGAGCTCACTTGCACAACTCTAAATGAGATTACACCATTTATACATTTAAAACCTGCTGGCTTCCACTTGCATTAGGAATAACAGAATTCCTTACCAGGGCTGTGAGGCCATGCATGTCCCACTGCTGGCTGAGCCTCAGACCTTGTCTCCCACCACTCTTCTCCCCATAAACTCTGTTCTAGTTATCCCACCTTTCTTCCTACTGCTTGAGCACAACAAGTTAATTTTCACCACATAGCTTTTGCAACTGCTACACCCTCTGCCTGGAATGCTTTCCTCCATTCTTCCACTACCAAGGCTACTTTCTTTCTCCTGGTGGTCCTATCATCAAGGAGACCACGTGAACCACATGGTCTAAACTAGACACCTCCTTTCCAGCAATCACTTTATCACATACCCTTATTTTGTCTTCTTCCTATAAAGGACTTCTATCTGAAGCAATCTTATTCATCATTTAATTTCTCCTCCACTAGAATGTGTACTTGTTGAGAGCTGGTGCCTTTCCTCTCCTACTCATTGATAATCTCCCTGTGCCTAGAATGAAGCCTGCTCTATAATGAACGTTCCATAAAATTTAATTCAGCTCACCCTGAAGTGTATAAAACTAGTCATACATTATTTGTTCAGAGACCATTTTGTGAAGAACAGAAAAAGTAAAGGACAGTTCAAAGTGAGGACAATAGGGCCTTGGATAAAGAGAGGTATATATAGAAATTAGAGGCTGGTACTGAAAACACACACACCCATACCCACCCACACACACACACAAATTTTGACCTTTCTTTTTTTCAGTCTCCTTATTCTAGTGTAACATTTCCCCAAAATACAGTCTCTCTTCCATTTTCACTGTAGACCAAACATGTGGAGTAAGCTTATCAACCGACAGGGGGCCTTAGTGAGTACTTGGAAAACCGGTTTGTAGGCACTGTGGTCTGGGTGCAAAGGACAGCCCAAATGTTCCAGGAACTGAAGGGAACAAGGGAGTTTGAGGCTAGAGAGGAAAGCAGGGCTTTTTCAGTAAAAGCCAGGAAAGCCTTATATTAAGGAGCTGGAGTTAATTGTTCTGCAGTAAGAAACCACTGGGTGTGTTAAGCAGGGAATGAATGGCATGCTTTCCTTTTTGGAGTGCTCTCTCATTGCACTGTGGCAGATGATTTTGGGAGTCAGGGTGACTTGAAAGAAAAGAGCTCCATTAGGAAGTCCCTGCAGCATTTCAGGTTCTTGATGCAGCATGAAAAAAAAAAATGTCAGCTGAGGCCGTCTGTGGTAGGTGACTTGTTCCAAGGTGAATCAATGTATTTACAGGTCACGAGGCTACCTCATGCCCATGAGGCATTGCATCATACTCTCTCTCCAGGAGCAGTAATGCCAGAAAAAAAAAATCTTGGGTTCTTTAGGTCTCATTTCATTTACGGTTACTACTTTGTAGCTCTTAAAAATTACTACCCAATCCGAAGCTCTGCAGTGGAAAAGGAAATTAAAACTCTCAGAGACAAGATCAAAGAATAAATTCTTCAAGAGATAGGAGAGGAAAGAGACATTAATGTCATAAACCATTGTGCAGAGAAAAAGAATGTTCAATGATGCTTTGAAATTATAGGGGAGTAAGTGTCATATCTGCTCAATATATGTGCTAGGTTGCTATTAAGATACTTTCTGTGATTGCAAGATAATTTAGCTGCAGAGCTTCCGTCCAAGACAATTTTATTTCAGATTTCACTGATTTTCGATGAGGTAGACACTGCAAGGATATTGGAAACTTTAGATTGTCAGGCTTCCTTTACTGCTGAAAAGAAAATCTTCCTATGTATAGTCGGCAGTGACATTTCTAAAGGAATGGTAAAGTTTGTTGTTGTTGTTGTTTTGTTTGCTTAAATAAGATTTTCCCTCCTGTTTATTTCTTAATTTATATCTCCTTGTTTTATCCTCAACTCCAAATATTGCAGGATAAACTATGATTAAATGAAATTCATCAGCTATCTTGAATTTCCTCACCAGAGCTTCATGTTTAACAAGTAAGTAAAGAGAAAGCAGGTTCCTACAAGGTATTTAGTTAAAGAAAAAACTTATTTTAAAACTTATTTTAAAAATGAAGCCTTTAAAAAAATAAATAAAATAAAAATGAAGCCTTTAAAGCATTAACATGCCCCAATAAGGAATAATTTACATTTGTGTCGCATTACTCAGCTATAAGAGTACAGTGGTGTGTTTTTATTATTTTTTTTTCAAATAGGAGGGTTAAAAAAAATAAGGTTCGTATTGTTGAAATGAAATACAAACTTTAGCCAACCGAAATATAAAATAAGTTTATCAAGGCACTCCAGTGTATCACTTTCTAACACGTGGGGCAGACGCAGTTGTAAGACTTAAGAATTTTCTCATTGCATTATCCAATGTAACTCTTCTAGACAGTCTATGAGAGAATGCAATGCTGGAGTAGTCTCACGTCACTAAGGATGATCCAGGCACCCAGGGAGAGGACATAATGGTGTGCTACGAGTTGCATAGCTAATCACTTATTCCTCGTTCTGACTTCAATGGGCATGTTCTTAACTGCACTGGAATAATTTATGAATACATTTGATTCAAAGGAAGTATAATACAGCAGATATGTACAAAGACTCAAGAGTCCAGCTGCCTCACTTACAGACCTGGTGTCAACATGGACAAGGTGTGGAGCTGTCTGGATGTCAGTCTCATTACTGGTTAAACTAAGAAACATAACACATTATGAGGATCAAGTGTGCTAATGTATAGTAAGCATTTAGAACAGTGCTTAGGAAGGGTTAGGCATTATTCTTGTTAATATGTCACAAATCAAATATTTGAATGATACTGTTTATTCACTTATCATCTAATATTATTCTACACTTCCAAGCAAATATCTGTAATGAGAGATATTACAGATCTGCAGGGGACAGAATCCAGGCATCTGACTCCACTTTCCAGTTCGGCTACTATACAGCAAGGTGACAAGGCATGCTGCTTGACTTTTATGGATACCAACTCTGACTCAAAAATAAAAGACTTGGCATATTTTTTTCTAAAGGTTTCATTAGCTCTGTATTTAATGATTCATCTGTGGTAAAGTCATTAGACACTCCAAAGTAGGCTAGAGAAATCTACCCTAAGGGAAAAGGCAATAAGAAGGAAGAAGAAATACAAGATGACCCATGTTCATTTCCATAGAAACAAGAAGCTTTTTATCTTCTTTAAAATCTGGACCCAGTAGCTTGTCTCTCTCTCTTTGAATAACTTCCAGAAAGGAATCTTCTCAAATGCAAAAAGATCAAGAATTTGCCCAATTTTACCTAGGATAAATACATTTAATTTCTCCTTTACCTATACCCAATTTTTATACGAATTAATTTTAAAAGTGTGGAAGTAGAATGAACAACTACATGAAATGTGAGGCATATAGCAATAACTTTTTGTTTTTCTGTAATTCATATTAGTGACTCTGCCAAAAATTTCAATTGAAAGCAATATTACTATTTTAAGTGAGTCGTTCACAAAGGGATCAAATAACTATTCACAGGCAAGTGTTCCATATCAAAGGATATTTAGCTTTGATGCTCTTCTCCATAAAGAAGGCTGGCCATCACTCATATGGGAGCATTTGTGGAATGCACAAAGGCCCTAAGGACAGTGCCCTCTTCAGGAAAGGGATTGTAAGTCCTGCCATTACCGTCTTTCCTATGAGCAAGAAACTCCAGAATACACCCTAGCTTATAGCCACATCCTATTATTAAAAGTGTGACACCTGAGCCATTAGCACCCCTGAGCGGAAAATAGATCAGACTAACAAACTGCAGAGGCAAATTTAGAGTAGAGCTCAATCTTTTGATTGAGAAATCAAAATGGGAAAGAAGGATCAAAAGCATAGGTATTGCAGATAACTATATGGGGGCTGCACTGCAGGGTGGTAAAGTCTTGACATGCTGGAAGACGTGACATACAGATGGAGTCAAGAAAGACAGAGTCATTCATTCTTCAATTCTGTTATGACATGCTTTGTGTCAGCCAGATATTGAGGTTAGAATGGTGAACAGCTACAGATCCTATAGTGGGTGATGAGGGAAAATATGTAAGCAGAAAGGCATTTAAAAATATATATGTATTAAGGGAGTAGTGAGAAGTAATCATCTAGCCTAGCAGGAACTAAGAAGACTTTCCTAACAGGGGGGCATTTTAGCTGAGATCTGAAGCATGAGTAACAATTACACAGGTAAGATGGGGTATTGGTTGGTAGACATGGGGAAGGATGATCTAGGCAGAGGGAACAGCATGTGCAAAGGTCTAGCAAGAAGGATATGCATGTTGTGTTCCTGGGACTTTGAGAATGACTGTAATATTCTCAAATATGGGCGTGGGGAGGGGTGATGCAGAGATGAGTGCTGGAATTGAAAAAATAAATTTGCTTATTCCAAAGCCCTCTTTGACTGCATTGTGAAAAAAGAAATGAACTTTAGTTGTGCCTTGGAAGGGAGAGACACTAGAGAGGAGGCACTGAATGGTTTTCCTGCCTTCCTTATAACTTTATTTAAGCCAAGACCTACTTGATTGTATAAGCATCCATTTTTTAAAAGACTTTATGGAATGCACACTATTCTGAAAAATAAATTTTCCCCATACCTAAGCCTTTTTCCAAAGAACAATTTCTTCTGAGTGCTAGAGATTCTTGGAGAAAAGCTTCCTTCCTAGAGGGGCAGAAGTTGCTAAAAGTGATTTACTTAATTCTAATGATTCCCATAAATCTAATAAATCCAAACAATACTTGTGTTGAGTGTCTGGGAAGGCAAATCACTAGTGTATATGTAGAAAACAAGATAAGGACAAATAGAACAAAAAGAAAAAAATCTCTTCCTTGGAAGAGTTTGTACTTTTGTTATAGAAACAAAGCCTGTTAGATGGTGAGAAAATAAAGCGGCATAGAGTATTGCAACTCTGAAGACACTGCTGAAGAATGCAGATTACTGCTGAGGGTTGCAAAATTATATACATACAGCATGATCTCAACTATGTAAAAATAAATATGCATGTATAAATATTCAAAGGAAATCATCAAAATTTAACATTGGCTCTTATTTGGTATAAAATTATAGGTCACATCTGCTTTCTTGGTTAGTTGGGTTATTTTATATCATTTTTTTAAGACTATCAACTCATCAACAAAAATAATAAAAAATAAGTATGTTAAGGGAATGGTATAAAGGGTAATTAGGAATGGGAAGGATTAATTAAGTTCAACTGTTAATCAGATTTCACTTAGACAAGCAGTAGAAGAGGAAGGAGGACCAAGAATCAAGACTCCCTTGTTTCTGGGCTCCAGTCCTAAGTAATCTGCCTTGTGGCTTCTAAGTCGACTTAAGTTATGATGGTTCATTCTTCTCCATAAAAAACTGTGGTTTTGCCCACTGAGATTTAATGAATAACTGCTCTACTTAAAGTTAAAGGTAAAGAATGGCAGATTCCTAGCTGCTAGGGTAGGGTAAAATGCTAACATGTAACTCTCAAGCTGATCTGACTTTGCACTGCCAGACTGACATTTTCTTTTCAAAGAAAAATCATGAAGACTTTGGTGGCTGAATATCACTTGTCTTCCATTGAACTTGGGTTCCAAATTGGCACTCATGTGTTTCTTTTTCATTTTTGTCATTGAATTTTTCCTTCCCATGCATTTTTTAAAATCTGAAAACAGAAGCCAAATTAATTGACCAATCAAACAAAAGTTTTTTTGAGTATTTGCTAGATATAAAACATCCCTCTAAGCAAAAGCTTTCTTTCTTTCTTGAATTATCTAGATAACTGTAATCACAGAGGTCTAGATTATGAGGTTGGTTACAACTTCCAACTTTCTGCAGTGTGGAGATAGCATTGCCATTTATGAACTCCATTTCTCTAATTTCTTCTAACTTCTACCTTCCTTTGTTTTCGAGATCATATAAAATTTTCATTCAAAGGGGTCTCTCCTGATGATGAATACATGTTGCTTTTTACTATTGTTATCTGTTTCATCGCTCCAATTAGCCTTCCAAGTTCAGTCAAGATAGAAAATTAAGATGATACATTTCTCAAGCTAAAGGAAACTAATTGGGGGCACATATTTCGAGGAAAGGTAGAAGAACTGACATATTGAAAAAGAATGTGAAACAGAGAATGTAACATTTATTTGCAGTTGTGGGTGAGGTTAGCTGTGTCTTAATCCTTTGATAAAACAGCAGTGACATCCTTGCATGTCTACTAAAGATAAATCAGATGTTAATATTTCATCATCTTACAGGAACCTTCGCCTTACCTCTTCCTTCCTCCGTCTCCTTTCTCCTCTACCTCTCCTGCCTCTTTCTCCTGCTTTTTTTCTCTCTCTCTCTCCTCCCCTCTGACCCTTTCTCTCAGTTTTCTTCTTCTTCCTCCCATCGCTGTCCTTCCTTTATTTGAAAGACAACTGCCTCAAAGCCACAGTGAGGATAATTATTGAACTATGTCAGTAAAATGCTAGATATAGAATACAATGCTTGCTTAAGTCTATTTTATCTTCACTAAATTACCTTTTCTTTTTAATCCTCAAAAGGACAGACATGCTTTGAAAGTAACATGTGTGTGATATACATCCTAATGAGATCCATGAAATTGTTCTTTACTACCACCAAGATATCCAGCATCAAAGATATTAAAATAATTGAAAGCCTTTTTGATAAAGCTAAGAAAATAAGTACTCTCCTATCTCACAGCTCCATGTGGGTTAAATATTACTCCTCTCAGCATTGGAGACAAGGGTATAATGGCTCACCTTTGCAAGTGTGTTAACATTTTCTATGTTGATGTGACATATTTTTCTCAAGTGTTAATCTTTGTATTAAACTCTGTATTCTTGGATATCTAGAAAAGGAACATCTGGATACCTCTAGGAGGTAGAATTGTAAAAGCTAATAATACTTTTAAGATACCTGAATAAAAAAATTAATTCAAAAGCAAAGTGTGTGTTTTTTGCTTGATAGTTTAACTGCAAAAGATTATCCAAAAATCTTTAAAGATTAGAAAATAATTTTCTGTTTGTATTTCTTGAGAGGAAAAGAATTGCTTTTCTGGTTGTCTTTGTTTAAGGCTAATATTAAACAAAAATATCAACATACAAATACTTGCCTTATGTAGGAAAGAAGTAACCTACTCAAGTTAAGCAAGGAAATAAGTCAGAAGCATATTAAATTATGTATAATGACTACAGACCCTAGTTTTAGTAAAGAAGGTAAAATTTCATGCTATTTTATTACTTAACTCAGAAAAACTCGTGGAACACTCAAATACATGTGTTTTTATTTTATACTTCTGTGAGGTTTTTCAAGTGATAGTATTCACTATTTGATCCTATATCCCCATTTTGGGTTTGGAACATATGGTAACCTTAATAGGTTAGGTGGTAGCAAGTTACAATGAGTAAAAGCATATACAATGGATTCTACCAAAATATTTTGGCAATTGATTTACTTTTTATGCAATAGGGATTTTTATGCAACAGAGGAAAATACTAAGGCAGACAGATTCATTATAATGAAAGTAATCATTACTGTAAATTTACTATTCAAAATTAGGCCAATTTTAAGTGGGCCGACCCACATTCTACCCTTTGGGAGTTTAATTGCATGTACTACATAAACATGATTGCTGCTTCTTCCAGCCACACATAAATACCCCTCTTAGCTGTGTCAATTCTAGTATCACATAGCTCTGTTACGTGAGGTTTGGAGACAATGCTTCTAATCAAAATTGCACTCATTTTAGGTTGGTTTCAATTTACTTCTGAATTTTCCAAAATAGTGCCAAGCTTCAGCAGTCTAATTTCTCATAATCTGACCATTAATATATTTTTTTTCTTCAGCAAATCACTACTTTTCTTTTTAAAGCACAAAACTTTAGGATAGAGACTTCTCTTGACCTGTTCCTTCAAAGTGTTAAGAAATGAACTGAGATCTCTTCTCCATTTCTCAGATGCAGGAGGCATTCTAGAGGTATCACAGGCCACATGGCTGGCAATAGGAGTCTGGCTTTAAGGTCTGGAGAACTTGAGGTCAAGTGCTGATTTAGCCACTTAAGATCACTGTGACTTTTGGAAAATTGCTTAGATTCTCTGAGCCTTAGGGCACCTGGGTGGCTCAGTGGTTGAGTGTCTGCTTTTGGCTTAGGTTGTGATCCCGGAGTTCTGGAATCAAGTCCCACATTGGGCTCCCCTCAGGGAGCCTGCTTTTCTCTCTGCCTATATCTCTGCCTCTCTCTCTGTGTCTCTCATGAATAAATAAATAAGATCTTAAAAAAAAAAGATTCTCTGAGTCTTTTTGGTCAGTTATGAAATGGGACAGTCTAGCTCATAAGCATTATTATGAAAAATGAGTTCAATGATATTTGAAGAGGGTGGCACCCCATGTGTCATTTCATAAAGGCTCTATCAATAGTTATTATTTAATTACAAAATGATGGTTGAGTGATTCAGTAATCTCAAAATGAAATAAAAACAGAGCATGGTCTTTGGTACCACAGTAGCAAAAACATCTCATCAACCCTCAGTCTATTCTACAAGAAGTTTCTAGGCCTTCTGAACTAAAGTATATTTAGCTAAAAGGAGGAACAAATGATAATTGTTTGTTCTAGTCCTGACAGTCCACTTTGTCTGACTGAGAGCTTGCCCAGCTCAGTGTTGGGTCAGGAGACAGACTGTATCTGGCTGGTATTTTTAAGGGGGAACCTAAAATGGTTGGTTTAAATTTCCCCTTAATACATTCTGTATGACCACCCAAACACAGGCTTTCTTTACTTTGGAAAAGAATTCAATATCAGAGCCAACTTACTGGGAAACTGAACTCATGAAGTTTACTCTCCTTCACAGCAGGCATCCTGGGTTTCCCTGGGGTCAGGAATTGAGTCAGGCCCACATGTCAGCCCTGCCATCTGCTTTTATTCTAGGCACCAAACAGGTGGGGTGTCAGGAGGTAATGAATTCCATCCTAGAAAGAGAGCCTACAGCTCTTTGGCATTCAGTATAGCCAAGACTATGATGGAATGATGGAAGGAGGAACCCATCCCCCTGATTCCACAATCTAGGGGGTCTCCTAACTGAATTATCTTTCTGTAACTAAAAACACCTGGTGAACGAGCCTCTCCTAACTTCCTTATTTTATCCCCTCTCTTTACATTTCATATATAAAAGGGCACATGGTTTCATTTTGTGTTTGCTGACCAATTTGTGTTTACTGATCCATTATCTTATTATCCTACCAGATTGTTCAGAGCGATATAATTTCATTGAAATAATTTGCAGCAAACTTTGATTTTAATATGCTTGCTTTAGTATAATATTTCATGCTTGCTATAAGATACTACATGTTCTCTCCAATATTCTGTAACATACTACAGGCATTCCTGATGTTTATTCAAAAATGCCAAGAATGCTATCACAGTGTTAATAGAAATCCAAAGTATTTCATCTTCTTCATTGATAGCAGATATCTTCATTCAAATGAGTTGTTTATATTAAAGTGAAAAGAAGGAAAAAAGATACAAAATGAAAAATGCAAACAAAAAAGGACCACAAAGACATGGCTTCCAACTTAACACACCCAACAGAGAACTTGTTTTTTTAGAGCACCTGCTACAGATGAAACAATTTTACAGGCACGAAAACATGAAAGGCTGGTTCATTGTCCTAAAGAACATTCACCATCACTCTGCCTTACTGCAACACAGGTTCATTCCGTATAATTTTGCAAGTAGTCAGAGAATTCGAGGCAGCTATGTCACACCTTCCTTAGGAATAAGGTGAGAGGCTCTCTATTTTCCATGGCTTAGGTAAAGAAAACAGTCCAACATCTTTCATTTACATGGAGGTCCTCTGTGGAAGCACAATTAACTCTGTGAGTGGGTGTTTGCCTTGACTAAGAGATCAGGGCTATTTGAAGCCACCACAATCAGTTACATAAGCAGGTATTTAGGGGAGACTTTCCAAATGCATATTGCTATGTCAAGACTCTGTTAAAAAAAAACCATTAATAACACACACACTCAAAACAACACTCCCTCAGAATTGGGGCTGGCAGCTGTCTGGACCACACTGGAGCTATTTACAAAAAAATACTGAGCAAGTTTCTAAAGGAATGGAATGGCACTCAGCCCTTAGCTATGCAATTTGGAATGAGCAAGGATTCCTCCTGGCATGGAAGTGCAATGAGGCCCACCACTCCCTCCAATAGCAGTTTTGTTTTTTTCCGTCCAACAGCAGTTTCAGCAATGATGTTTGCTATTCCTTAACTAGAGCAGAAAAGAAGTATAAACCCAAGGGAAACATCAGGAGGGTCTTGTGCACCATCTGAAGGAATCTGAAAGGGTTGCCACTGAAAATCTTTAAAACAAGAAGGGACTTGGGATATATGTTAGAAGTTCCCTTTGATAACAGTATGAATGATCTGAAATGTAGGTGTGTGTATGTGCACGCATGCTGGAATTTTACAATAGTATTGATTGATTGATATTGATTGATAAGGAGGTTCCAATATACTCTCAGGAGAGAGACAGTCCCTAAAATGAGCAAGTGAAAAAAAATTAAAAAAATAAAACGAGCAAGTGAATTAATAGAGGGATCTATTAACAGAAGAGAGAGGAGTTAATAAAGGGATCTCAAGAAGTACAATGGATAGAACTGGGGGACTGACCCCTGTGAGAAATGAAGAAAAGAAGGGAGAAGTAAATGAGGACTCCCCAGTGTGGCTTAGGCACCTGTTGTACCACAATGGCACTCGCAAACCCAAAGACTCTGTGTACGATTAGGGGAGGTGAAACTGGGCTCGAGATTTTGACTTTTAGGTACCTGAAAAAAACATTAGGTTGGAGATACTTACAAAGGAATAAATTGCTTAAGAGAGAGGCTAGAGATGAATACTTCAGAGGTATACACATTAAGATCTAAGACCACACTTGTCCAGAGAGTGAATAATGTGGGAAGACAAGATGCTGTGGGGAGAATCCATAAGAATGAGAAAAATAAGGTCAGAAAGAGTCATTAAAGGCAAACAGTGCAGAAAAATAGTGAGCCTTTTTGTAGAGTCTACATATGTTGATGAAATATTTCACCAACCCTTTTATTAAAGGAATTATAAGAGGAATTATAATAGATGGCAAACCATTTGCTGACATTTGTTTAATTATCTCAGAATACATTTTTTTTGTCGGGCATGGGCTTATAGTACACTCAAATGTTCCAATTCATTGAAATGAAAGTGGTTCAGATCCACAGAATAGTCTTCAGTTGGAATATTTTTTTCAGTGCTTTAATAGGAAATTCCCGCCAGTCAAGTGAAGGTGCATCCTGTTCAACCTTTTGAGATGAAGGATTTGCCTTTTAATGAGATATTTGCATTTCATTATAATGATGTACCCTCCGTCCTTGACTTGATTATTCTCTACAGAAGCAGGGACTTCTTTGGACCATGTACTCGGCTTAGAGTAATGACAGATTCCAGAAAATTTATCTCAGGCATTTAAAAGAAAAAAAAGGCATAGTTAAAAGAATTGAGTATTAAAAAAAAAAGCCCCCTCCCCTCCTCTGCTGGGTGCAATATAAAAAGAATACTTAGAAATGACCTCACAAATTTCCTATTTCACAGCCAGGCATTTGTGAACACAGAACTAGTCATGAAGAGCCATGTTAGATTAGATCATTGAATATGCTAAGAATTATTTGTAAAAGGGAGCTTGATCATCAAGGCCACCTGAGTCAGTAGGATATTTTAAGCAAGGAAATAGCTGCATACATTTGTGTGTGGAGGGGGCTTCCAACTTCTAACCTAATATGGCATAGCAACACCTTGGATAGACACAAGTTAAATTAAATCATAAAGAAATAACAAAATGACCTTCTATCTACGAAGCAACAGCACACTGCATTAAGAATAATTTGAACAACTTGACACATTTGCTGGTTATAATGAAATCACATGGTCAGGTTTTCTAGTTGGATCAATATGATCATTAAAGCCACAATGTCTCTGAGAGGACTTTGGAATTGCCTGAGACATGTTAACTTATTTGCAAGAAAGTTTCTTATATTTGGTAAATAAAAAAAGTTAGAACTGACATCAAAAATTTCAAGAACCTTAAACTGGAGGAAAGCTCTTTCCTCTGAAGTCTTATGGCATCTTCTGGATTTGCTCAAACAACAATTTTCATCACTATACAGTATTCTCATTATTTTTATTTTTCCCTTTCTTTACTGGAAACTTCTTGAAGGCAGAAGAAAGTGTTTCATATTTTTATTTTACTTTGTTTTGTAATTGCCTATGATACAGTATCCTCTTAAAAATCTATTGAACAAAGGGTGGTAAGTGTCTTATCAGCTCATTTTTTTTTCTTTCTGAATTGTGTATCTTTTCTGAATAGAAAAGGACAGGGTTATGAGTACACAAAGAAACCAAATGGTCTAATTTACATATGAAATTCCAGAGTTTGAAATCAGCTTCTAGGCAATAGAGTTAATCATCTCTTGAGGGTTATGGAGCTAAACCCTCCACCTATCATGGGAAATCCTATTCGCTGGAAATGGTGTGGATCTAGAAATGTTATAATCAGGAGAATCTTTTACATTTACAGTACTCCCCCTTATCCACAGGAGATACATACCCAGATCCCCAGTGGATGCCTGAAACCACGATAGCACTGAACTCTATGTATACTTTTTTCTTCCTATGCATAAATATTTATTATAAAGCTCAATTCATAAATTAGGTACAGTAAGAGAGCAACAAAAATAACTAATAACAAAATGGAACAATTATAACAGTATACTATAATAAAAGTTATCTAAATGTGCTCTGTCCCTCAAAATACCTTACAGTACAGCACTAACCCTTCTTCTTGTCATGATATGAGAGGATAACATGCTTTCATGATGAGATGAAGTGAGGGGAAAGTCACAGGCGTTGTGATGTAACATTAGGCCGCTATGGACCTTTTTTTTAAAGATTGGTTTATTTATTCAGGAGAAAGGGAGAGTGTGTGTGTGTGTGTGTGTGTGAGCATGAGTGGGGGTGGGCAGAAAGAGAAGGAAAGAATCTCAAGCAGACTCCTCGCTGAGCACAGAACCCCATATAAGGCTCCACCTCACAATCCTGAGATCATGATATGAGCCAAAGTTAAAGGCACTCCTGCTATTTACCTTCTGATGATATGTCAGAAGGAGGATCATTTACTATAGAGACCTGAAACTGCAGGACATGGAAACTGCACAAAGTGAAACCAGGGGTGGGATTTAAGGGGTTGAGGGGGAGTGGACCACTGTATGTTTGTAGACATTGCAGGAAGCTGGGAGTGAGAATCCCAAGGGTCTCTGGAAAAAGTGTGATACTTTGTACTGTTTCCATCTTTTCTGTTAATCTTTGAAGCCCAGTGCTGTCTTCTATCTGTGACTCTAAAGAAAACGAAGTGACTTTCTAACTTAGAAATCCTGTACCAAAGTTTCTCTTCTTCCATCACTGATCAGCCATGTGACCATTGTCCTTCATCCAACTTTAGTGACAAATGTCTCAAGGACCACTTCTCTGCCTGGACCTTCTGATCAGGTGATATAGGATTTCACTTTTTTTTTTCATCTGTAGATTTAGTATGAAGTTAGTTTGCTCACATTGCAAACAATCCATGAGGCCATGTACATGGTCTTTCTCAATGCCCAGGCAGCACTGGTAGGTATGGAGAAATAGTATGTTTTCCAGAAACTTCCTCCAGATGTGTGGAGACTTGTAATACTGGATTATAACAGTAGAGAAGAGCAAGACACTAAAGTAGCATATACATGGATAGGAACCAGGTACTTCATATTTTTCTCTTTATGTCAGAATGGTAGCTGGATGAGCACTAAGTGTATTTACATGGTTTCTGCCTTCTCTTAAATATCTGTTCCATTAATTCCCATTGTCTTGCTTGCACCTCTTATTTGGACCTGAAATTCTTTTTTTTTAAAGATATTTATTATTTATTTATTTATTTATTTATTTATGACACAGAGAGAGGGGCTTTTTATTTATGACACAGGCTGAGGGAGAAGCAGGCTCTGTGTGGGGAGCCCGATGCTAGACTTGGTCCTAGGACCCCGGGATCACGACCTGAGCTGAAGGCAAGCACTCAGCCACTGAGCCATCCAGGTGCCCCTAAAGTAGGTTTTGAAGAGTCAAACATAAGGCACCCCTTGAGGAACTGTGGGCCCCCTGGGGGGGCACTACATTTTGTAGAAATTTATGGGATACTGGATGTTGAAGAAAAAGAGACAGCATAAAAATACTGTACACTTCTGACCAAAATTAGCTGTGAGATTTCTTTTGTGTGGCAGATACAACAGTCATTGTTATTTTATTAAAAAAAACACAAATAAAACAAAACACCTCCCCCACCAGGTGCATATGACCTAAATAAAAGGGCAAGTGTTTAGCAGGCAGGTTTAGACCTCAGTGATGGCACCTTTGGTTAAAGAGAGATGTGGAAGTCATTACTAGGTACTACGTGTGGTTGTGAAGGCAGAAGCTGGGATATGGGTCTCATCAAAAGGGAGTAGAATCAAGGCCTAGACACAGAAGATCAGCAGTTCACTACACTGCATCCCCTTAAGCTCCTTGACAGGAATGAAGATGGCCCAGTGATATTTTGGCTGCCATTTTAAAGGACAAAGCTGAGGGTGGGAAAGCATGATATATTATTTTTTTATGGTTTCAGAGAATTATAGTATTGTTAATATTTGAATGGAGGTTTGAAATATCAAAACTACTCTGTCACACAATTGTGATGGAGAGTGTGCTGGGGTGGGGCACAGCAGGTCTTTAGGTGGAGCGTTCTCTATGCCTTTGCTGCTGCTCTCACTGCTGAATATTGGCATAGCGTGCACTTTTCCGGATCTATCGGCAGACCCATCACTTGAGCCCTCATCACTGTCGGCACCACTTCTTATCAGAATAAACTCCCTTCGCAGTCAATGAAAATTTTACTTTTCACTGATTCATCTCACTCCAGAAACCATGATTAGAAGACAAAACATCGTGAAGAACTGAGTAATAATAAGGTATAGTTAAAATTATCTGGGCAGTGAGTTACTTGATCAGAGACAGCAAAGTACCTTCTTTTCCAGAGGAATTGTTAGACACTTTCTGCATTCACCCTCTCTCCAAAACTAGGCGAAGACATTTCTCAAAGAGTCAAACCACTTCTTCCTGATGCTGTACTATTCTTGTGCCCCAAAATTCTCTCAAATGAAAAATGTAACTCATTTTCCTTACTTTTCTTCTTTAAATCATCTTTTTTCTTATCTGTGTGGTGAATGAATAAAAATCTCTTCATTTTGCAGAGAAGTATTTATAAATATTATTTTTTCCCTCATACATATAATATACCACTAAAACACTCACTTGGAAGATGGCAACACATGATTCCACAGGATCAGCTCAAACTCTACCATTTATAATAACCAAGTATGAGGACTAGTTGGGTTACTTGGAATTAGGAAAATCGATCCTTCAAAAGATTCTAATATTTCACTCACAATTGTTTTTATTTTTTTTTTTATTTTTTTTTTTAATATTTTTTCTTTATTTATTTATGATAGTCACAGAGAGAGAGAGAGAGGCAGAGACACAGGCAGAGGGAGAAGCAGGCTCCATCCACCGGGAGCCTGACGTGGGATTCGATCCTGGGTCTCCAGGATCGCGCCCTGGGCCAAAGGCAGGCGCCAAACCGCTGCGCCACCCAGGGATCCCCACAATTGTTTTTAAAGTGTGTTCTCTGAACCAGCAGCAGCAACATCACCAGAAAACTTGGGAGAATTGCAAGTTCTTTGAATCAAAAACTTAGGGAGGAGGGCAAATGTGCAAATGTGTGTTTTAATAATAAGCCCTTAGGTGAGTCCAATGCACACTCAAGCTTGAGAACCACTGATCTAGAAGAACTTTTTTCTCCTGAGTTTGCAATGTCAGTTTGATGGCAAGGAGTCAAATTTCACAACAGAAACGTGGCAAGAGGTTTAATTTCTTCTTCTTTTTTTTTTTTTTTAGTTACCAAGAAATTCAGTATATAAATGTTAGTAGAGAGATGGCTAAAAGAAAAGGATCAAGAGAGATTAAGATTTAAGGAGAAAGGGATTTTTGGAATTAGGAGATGGAGTAGAAGCTCACTCCATCCATTCCACACATCGACCTGGTATTGCAGTACTTCCAGGAACGGTGCACCCCCATAAAGGGAAATAAAGGTTGCTTAAAATTTTTTTAAAAATTAAGGAGAAAGACAATGTGTATAGCAAGACAGAATGAGGCTCACAGGCACCCAGGAGAAAACATCAAAGAGCTAAGATGAGGAGGTAGGGAAGCACTTAAACATGACACGTCACCCTGAAGAAATGTAGAGGTACACACTCTAGAAGCCAAGAGTCCTCTTATAAAGGAAGTGTATGCCAATTTATGTCTTTTTTTTCTTTTCTTTTCTTTTCTTTTCTTTTCTTTTCTTTCTTTTCTTTTTCTTTCTTTTTTCTCTTTTCTTTTCTTTTCTTTTCTTTTCTTCTTTCTTTCTTTCTTCTTCTTTCTTCTTCTTTCTTCTTCTTTCTTTCTTTCTTCTTCTTTCTTCTTTCTTCTTCTTTCTTCTTCTTCTTCTTCTTCTTCTTCTTCTTCTTCTTCTTCTTCTTCTTCTTCTTCTTCTTCTTCTTCTTCTTCCTTTCTCTTTTTTCAAATCTCATCCTGATCAAGCTTGGGCTTAGACATGCACTACGAACTTCAAAGAGGAGGATTCAAGAGTTTCAAAGAAAAAGTTGACAGAAGCTATAACATGTAACTCTGTAATGGAAAAAGAAAGCTCAAAGGTTAGAAAAATCTTAAAAATATCATACAGGCTATGCTAATAGAAATAATTGTACTGAGGAAGGAAAAGAGGAGAATCCCACAGGAAATGAGGTGGCATAGAATGTTCTCCAATGAGCTTACCTTTTACAAGGAGACCCAAAAATGTAAATAAAGAGACAGTTTAAAAGACCATCATGGATCTATAAGAATTGTTTTCAGAAGGCTAAATTTAGAACAAGGCACCAGATGCTAAGAGTAAGAAAGTTCTTTTTATTTGTTGTGAATATTTGACTTTTTTTTTTTTTTTCTTTGCTTGGACCAAGAAGATTAGAGAGGAAACAGGCCCTCCGCATTGAGGTGGTCATGTAACTCTTCATGACTGACCAAAAAGAAAAAAAAAAAAGAGGAATAAAGCCACTGCTAAGTTTCTGTCTTCTACTTCTGTGAGAATGGAAAGGTGAGGAGAATATAGGGAGAAAGGAAACAGGGCTGAGGAAGGAATAGGTGACAAAACTCGTTACTGAATGATGTCTCTAAATTGTTTGTCTGCTGACCTGGGTAAATTACCACCTGATATTCCAAGAGAACAAGAATAGACCCAGACAGCCCTAGTGGCCAAGCAGTTTAGCGTTGCCTGCAGCCCGGGGTGTGATCCAGAAGACCTGGGATCGAGTCCCATGTCAGGCTCCCTGCATGGAACCTGCTTCTCCCTCTGCCTGTGTCTCTGCCTCTCTCTCTCTCTCTGTGTCTCTATAAATAAATAAAATCTTAAAAAAAAAAAAAGAAGTAGACCCAGAGCTGCCAACAGTGACGTTGATACTGCCACAGTGAATAAGGAAGGATCATAAGATTGGCAATGGGCAAATGGAATTGGGGTTGAAAAAAGGAAAGGTGAATTTCTCACGTGCTTATACAAAGATCAATGTTGATCTGAGATCTGATATTTGGGTGAGCCATTAAGATAAGAGGTAGAGATAACAAGATGCTGGTGGGAGCCTTTTTTGTTTTTCAACAGAGTCATTGACAGATGTGTCAGAGAATGGCAGAGGACCTTGTGCACCTGGACTCCATCAAGGCAGCCTATGAAGAAGTGTCATAGATGGACAGTGTCAGGACTCTTAGTTATTCTTTCAAAATGGAAATTGCTTGAACTACTTTGGAAGACTTTTTGGCATTAGGTAAAGTTGAAGATGCAGAGACTCCATGACTCTGAGATTCCTCTCCTAGCTAGGTAGCCTGGACAAATTTTGCACACATGCACCAGGAGACATGTACATAAAATGTTAACTGTGGTATTGCCTATAATGGCCTGAAACAGCAAACAATCCAAGTGCTTAGGAATATTAGGATAAATAGTGAAATGAACGCTCAGTGAAATACCGTGGCAGTGATGTAAAGGTACTAATCAAGGCTAAACAGATCAACATGGATAAATCACACAAATATAAGGTTGAGTGAGATTAGCAAGGAACGCATACCATAGAATTCCATTTATAGAGTGCTCAAAAACAGGTGAAGTAATCGTTCTATTTAAGAATGTATACTTAGGCCGAAAAACTATAAAGGAGAACAGGGAAACAGGTTATTGTAGAAATCATACTCTTAGTGGTTATTATACTCAAGGTAAGAGGATACAGCTGGAACTAGCTGCCATAGGAATATTGAGCTTCTGGCAGTGATTTATGTTTAACTCTGATGCTGTTTACATGGTGTTTGCTTGATAATTGTGCTTTAAACTTTACATATCTCTCATATATTCTTCTGTATATATGATGTATTACATAATTACAATGCTAGAGAAAGTGTCTCATGACATTACTGCAAAAAAAAGATGAAGAAAACATTTTGGAGGATAATAATTAATAATTCCATGAATTTGTATTACTGAACAAGATGCTGATTTAATCACAACATCAGATGAGGCTTGAGATACTTTTTCAGAGGCATATTGTAGGGTTCTGTCTTTGACTTTGTTCACTGCTTTAATGAACACTTTTTATCAGGGACTCAGATGGAAATATAAGATATGCATATCAGATTTGAAGCTTGTAGGAAAATGGGATGGGGACGGACCTGACCATTGTTTCTCAGACCCTTGTGTACATAGGAATCACCTGGGAATCTTGTGGAAACATATATCCTGGTCTACTCAGTGTGACTAAGATTTTCCATTTTGAGCACGCTCCCAGTGATGATGATGATGCTGTAGGTTAGTGGATGTCCCTCTGAGTAGTGAGAGAACAGGCAATTTAAGGTCCTTACTACTCCTAAAATTTAATGATACTATAATTCTGATTCTTTTTTTTTTTTATTTATTTATTTATTTATGATAGTCACAGAGAGAGAGAGAGAGAGCCAGAGACACAGGCAGAGGGAGAAGCAGGCTCCATGCACCGGGAGCCTGATGTGGGATTCGATCCCGGGTCTCCAGGATCGCGCCCTGGGCCAAAGGCAGGCGCCAAACCGCTGCGCCACCCAGGGATCCCAATTCTGATTCTTAATTTAGGAACATGCATGGGTCAATCTCACACAACTGAGGCCATGCCACTCACAGGATAATCAGAATGGCTTATCAATCCAAGCAGTCTAATTTCCTATTTTTCCACATTTTCCTTGCTTTTTAATTTGCTTTCTTCTATTTTATTTACAATAACTCTATTTTCATTTGTTCTGGAGATGCAATAATGGATCCCTGATAAGAACTTCTCCTAACTTTGTCCTTTGTAACGCATGGAGTAGCAGAAAGCCAGAAAGCATAGTCATCATGGTCCCCAGGCAATTCCTTCCCTCTGTCCCTCAGTGGCACCCATCCTGGGAGTAAGTCGTTTTTGTTTCATGGGAGTCAAGAACAAAAGGAAAAATATCAAGTGTGCCTTGCTTTCCAGTTCTCATAAAGAGCAAGTTATAATGATCAGGTATAAATTTGAGGGCCGACAGGATGATTTTAAATTATGAACAGTGACTGTTTAATGGAATAACTTTATATATCGAAAAAGAGTGAGTTTAGAGTAAGGAACAAAAAAAAATAAAGCATATTTATTGTGTGTACTAAAAGCCAGATGACTTGGCAGGTGCTCTCCTATGCTTTGATTTCCTCCACCACACCATGAAACAGATATAATTCTTATACACGTTTTACAGAGAGAAGTCAAGTGGCCCTCCCAAAGCAACACATCTCATAAGAGATAGAGTCAAGATTTGAATCCAATCTTCTAACTTCAGAGACAGTGTGCCCTTTACACCCATCATACTGCTTCACTGCTGCTCCTAGGAAGAAGCAAAATCTCATTTTGGTGAAGCATGGATGAGAGGTATTATTATTTTAAATATCCTGAAACTTACATCTTTAATATATATAAAAATCCATGGTGATGATCACGGCAGGTATCCATTCTGAATATAATTTTTTAACTAAAATTCAAATGTCAACTCATTACATGTAAATGACTAGTCTCACTGGATAACAGTGAGATGAGTTTTGTTTTCAAAACTGGTTTCTAGGGAACCAGTGGTAAGTTCAATTTAGTGAGTAAAGACATATCTTGGAGATATTGTGGGTTTGGTTCTAGACCACTGCAATAGGGTGAATATCGCAATTCAGCGAGTCAAATGAACGTTTTGGTTTCCTGGTGCAATAAAAGTGGTATTAACCCCATACTGTGGTCTATTAAATGTGCAATAGTGTTATGTCTAAAAAACAATGTACATACCTTAATTAAAAATATCTTATTGCTAAAAAATACTAACCATCATCTGATCTTTCAGTGAGCCATAGTCATTTATCACAGATCATCATAACAAATACAATAACAACTAAAAACCTTGAAATATTGTGAGAATTACCAAAATGTGACATAGAGACACCAAGTGAGCAAATGCTGTTGTAAAACATGGTGCCAACCGACTTGCTCAAGAAAGCTTGCCAGAAACCTTCAATTTATAAAATATGTGGTATCTATAACATGCAATAAAGCAAGGCACAATAAAATGAGATATGCCTGTAAACCGAGAGGAACTGGAGATTTTCCAGCTGATAATTTAATCAGACTATCAATTTTCAGAATAGAGTATCAGCCCTGCTAATACCTCCTCTGGTTTCCAAAAGCGCTCACTCTCCCATACTTTGTAATGTAGGACATCAGCTCTTCAGTTCCCTATCAAAGTGTGCAACTTCAAACACTTTGAAATCCAACTCTTACCAAATGTTTAGCTAAATAAAGTAACACTTGGTGGAGACTGCATAAGGGACACGCTGCCCACTGACTGTCGAATTTGTTAAAATCTCTCCTCGTTACCAGTTAGAACACAACATGTCTACACACCTGGCCCTCTTGGGTTAGCAGTCTCATAGAACTTTCACCATTAAAATGTTTTCATGTTATGTTCTCATTTTTCATCAGAGGTTGCTGATAGGCATAGCTACATACAGTTTTCCTCTGTGCTTGCCAAAATATCCAATTTATCAATCCCTTAAGACTCAGTCATAGAAAAGCCTGGTGAGATCCTTTCCTCCCGCAGTGAGGATCAAGCTTTTTTAGTGTACCTTTTTGGATCCAGAAAACTGATCTGATCTTGAAGTTTGAGGTGTAGCAACCATTTGATCACAACTGCTAGCATATCTTTGTTTTCTTCTTTTATTCTATTTCTTCAATCTTTTTGAAAACCATTTGAAATTGTTTATGAATACTTTTGCAACTAGCAAAAATTTCAGTGTTAAGATTGCTGGGGTGGGGGCGGGAAGCAAGACACTGTAAAGATTTCTTTGCTGATTGGTATAGTTTAAGATGTGCCCAGAAACACTGACGGATTGATTAGAATCTTGGTGTGCAAGGTCATAACTGTAGGAACTGCAGGAACTGTAGGAACTGTAGGAACCATAACTGTAGGAACTGTGGTCTCTCTTGAAGTTCACACACCGAATGGTGGGGATATTAACAAGAAGCCAGTGATGTGTTGTTAGGTATAAGCACTTTCTTCTCTTCTCATGGATTAACTTCAAGAAAAGACAAAGAACATCTGTCACTCCTACTACCGCCACCCATGTTTGACCAGTTTTAAACTCAAATCCAGGCCCATAAACAGGAGTTTCCCAAATGGGAATGAGATTGGCTCTACATACAGCTTCCCACCAGGCAGCATGAAGAAACACAACCACCAGGAACATTGAGCCAGGAGATTTGTGTTTGAGTTCACTCTTTAGTTTTGTGCCCTTGGGAGAAATCACTGACTTCTAGGAATCTTTGTTATTTGATATATTTAAATGAGGATGGCTAATGCAAATGCAATTTAATACAATAGGAATATCAGCTCCAACCTAAGTGTGGGCTAGCTGGCCCCTATTCCCTGTAAAACCAATCCTTTAACAAAGGCTGAAAATTGTGATGGAAATATCAGTTTAGCGGCCTGGATTGAGAAATGGAAATTGACTAACATGAACACAGTGGCCCTTTCCAACCAAATCACTGATCTAATCTTGTTTTTCTGATGCTGTTTTCTAGACCGCTCTTTTCAGGCAACTTCCCCTGGTCACTGCATTGCAGTTTCTTCCTTCCTATTTTTCTTCCCTGCAGTCTTATTTTGCAGTTTCTAGGTCTTGCCTTTGTCAAAACACTAGGCAGACATCTGACAATGGGGACACTTAATAAATATGACATCAATCAATAAGGTGATTAGTCAGAAACAACTGCCAATAAGGGCCAGCACCACAAACAGTTGCTTAATTTTTATCCAAGGAATAGAGGCTAGAAAGAAAGACTGCCAAATTGTTGTCTACTCTGATTTCTGATGAATGTCCGTGGCGTTTGGTCTAGTTCCTTAGCTAATGTATCAACATACTTGTTGAGTTTCTACTACTGTGTACTGAGCTGAGGGACAGTATTAGTGAATAAGGTGAAAATAGAAGGGAGCAGATGAAACAGTTGGGACAGATTAGAGAAATACGAGTACGTTTATAAAAAAGCCTGAAGGTATAAGCAAACCTGCATATTAAAGCAATGAATATTGCTGGGGAGGCATGCACATATCTTTAATATAGATAAATATGCACAAGCACTTTTTGTCTTTAAGGTTTTTTTCATTTCAACACATTTCCATATCAATCCCAAGCCTTCCCAGAGTGGTTTTCTAACAATTCTGATTTTTCTGATCCAAGCTGTTCTTTTCACTATCTATAACAACATTAATGATGTCCAGATGCCAATCTGAGGCATACACCTCACAGACTTGCTAACAGAATATTATTCATTCCCTGCCATAGTATTCTATAATTCTTTTCATGCAGAGAGGCAGCATTTTCTGATGCCCAAACTCAGAAGACTAGGACTGGGAATGTCCTCACCATCTTCATCTTAGTTTCAAAGCTTTGCCTCAAACACACTTGTACTTTCTCTACATTTCTTCATTATCAGTTTAAGTCATCAGAGTGATACCTTTTATGGTAGGTCTGCTGTAAAGCATGCTTTATAACGTATACCACGGATATGATCTCAAATCCAAGTGTCACTGCTCCTTAAATTCAAATAAATGCTTGTGCTTTCTTTTCTTGCTATGTAAAATGTCTCTAAGAAATGCCACCAAAAATAGGTGCCAAGCTCATAACAATATTCAAAAATGAAAAACATGCTTCCAGATGCCAAATATTTATAAAAGTGGGGCTGTCTGCCTTCTCAAAGGGATATAGCTTCTCAGATGCACTGTAACAGTTATATCTAATGCTTCTGGATCGAACGAAGAGATACTACTAAACCCGACAGGGACAGAAGCAGAGTTTTTGGGCTTAGGCTGTTTACCCCAAATCTAAAGTAAAATTTAGTCTTCGATGTAAGAGAATTAGAATGCAAAATTCAGGGGTTTGAAGGGAAGAAGAGCAAAGAAATAAGTGGGACTTCATGATTCCTGATTGAGCCTGATTGCAGGACCCAGTATCAGTCCTATTCTATGAGGCCTGTCCAAAGGGGAGTTTAATGCTGCTGTTTTATGTATTTTCATTAATATTTTAATTTTTGTGCTTACATCCTGAGGCATTTTCATGAAGGCAGCAATTTTAGATATGAAAGGGGAAGAATATAATATTTTTTCTCCTTTCTGCCACAATGTTTTAACCCACCACAAAGATAATCCTCATCTCTTTGGGTGCTAGGTTCTTTTCATCTGTTTTTTCAGTGTGGGGATTCTTTCTAAACTGAATGTAAGTTTGTAATGCAAATCTATAATTGTGTTTGTAGATTAGGCTCTTCCTAGTCTAAGTGCAGTTCTAGATGTTGCATTCTTTTTTTTTTTTTTTTTGATGTTGCATTCTGAAGAGTGAAAGAAAACACAGATATATAACCCAAATTTGAGGTGAGGGTGTCTGATACTCAGCAGGAAAAACTGTTATTATTTTGAAAAAAAAAAAAAAAGACTTAAAAATTACTAAACTAAGTCTTGGCAAACTAAAGCCCACCAACCAAATCTGGCCCCTGCTGGGTTTTGTAAATAAAGTTTTACTGGTATACAGTAGTATTCATTTGTGTATGAATTGTCTAGAGCTTCACAGAAAAGTTTACTGACACTCCGTTTAGAACATGCCAAATAGGAATCTCTGTGTTCCAATTTTATTTCCTCTTACGTTGTATTGTGCTTAGAATTTTTTTAATTGAAATGAATACCTTGTGAATTTTGAAAATGAACTTAGGAATTTTCAGGTTTAAATTTCCAAATATTTTCAACATGCATTCCAGATGACAAAGCCCTCAAAATCTTGTCAAATAGCATTTTATTAACTGAAATGCTGTCAAGTTTCAATGTAATAGCACCATAAGACACCATAAGATTTGGAGGCTGCAATTCTAAGCAGAATTTGCAAACAGAATTTATAGGTTGGTATTTCTACATTCAAAACTTCAAAAGACTATGTGATTCCACAATTGCAGAATAGGCCCCACTCCTTATTAAAAAATATAACTGGTATCTATTTCTCCTGACCTTTTACTACAGCTTTTCCATCTCTGCCATGATAGTTTATTATATATTGTCAACTCTGCACCTCATCCCTACATCAATCATCGGAGGAGAGCAATATCCTAAAGATTTCGTTCACACCTCTGTCTCCAGTCAGCCCTACATCCAAATCATCTGGAGAAGAAAACTGCATGTCATATTTCTAAAAATACATTTTTGGGGTGATAAATTTTCCTAACAACCTTTAGAATTTGAAAGTTTTCATGGAGCCTAATCATTTACTGTAGTTTGATTCCGTTTCCTCTTCTAGCTCAGCAGAGGTGAGAGCATTCCCTTGATATCATTTAAAAATATTTCTAATAGTTGTAATATTTCTAAAATTGCAGGGTTTGATTATTCCAGCAATGGCTTCACCCACACAGGATGGTTCATTTTCACTCTTTTTGTTCTTGAGATGATAAGAGATCTTTGGTGCTCTCACATTAGAGACCCCTATAATTTAATCGTGTAATACCTTCCCTTTAGAGCACAAACACTAACATTTTACTCATTGATTATTTTGGTAGTTACTGAAAAGTGTTTCTCATTTCAATCCCTCCAGTGACTTATAGGATAGTTCCTATCCTTATCCCAAATTTTTAAAAAGATTTTATTTATTTATTCATGAGACACAAACACACACACACACACACACACACACACACACAGAGAGAGAGAGAGAGAGAGAGAGAGAGAGAGAGAGAGAGAGAGGCAGAGACATAGGCAGAGGAAGAAACAGGTTCCATGCAGGGAGCCTGATGTGAGACTCCATCCTGAGACCACAGGATCACACCCTGAGCTGAAGACAGATGCTCAACTGCTGAGCCACCCAGGCATCCCTCATCATCCCCATTTTAAACTGAAGAATCCAAGGCTTAGAGAGATAATGTCATTTATCCCAATATCACACAGCTAGTAACTGACAAGGCTAGGATGCCATCCTAAATCTGTCTGATGCTAGAGATGGAGTTTCTGTCCACTGAGTTCTGCAGCTTGGAGGGCAGGGATTGAGTATAATGTGTCTGTTTCTCCAGAGTCATCAAAGGTTTTGGCATATAGGATAATCTCACTAAAGTGTATGCTAAATGAATGAGTGGCTAAACACAATCTGAACAAGGTGTTCAAAGTCTACATAGAAACATTATCTATATCCTTAGCACTTGCCATGTCTTGATTTATCTGTGAACGAGCCAGTCTGGCTACTTTAGAATTTCTTTGAACCAGACCATTCAGACATTTAGGAAAAATGGAAAATTGGAGAGCAAATACTTACATTTACAGATTAAATAATACCAGGGAACAAGTCAATGTAAGTGACTTGGGAGAAGAAATTAGAATATCGCTCTAAAACTTACTACCTCTGAACTAATTTACTTTAGTTGATTTCCAAATCTCTTCCCTCATGATTGAGGGCCTTTTCATCACAACCTGTTGGGTCATTGGTTCCCAGACATTCACTCACACTGAAATTTGTTTATCTCACTCATTCCTCTTGGAGCTGCTTCTTTACAGAAATAAACAAATTTCAGATGCAAGCCCCATTCCGATAGTTCTGAGTGAACTTTCCCAGTCTCTTTTGAATGGAATCCAGACCAATTAAAAGTGTCATACTCCCAATACCATAATTTCATGTTAAATTAAGCAAATATACATTTAAGTGATAAGATGGGTTTATTATTTTCTAGCTTTTAATAATAGTCATAAACTAGTATTTTAACTGGGTTAATATTATCTTTAGGGATTCTTATTTTAAAAGTTTTCAAGCATTCCCCCTTTCCTTCCACTGTGTACTTTTGAACCTACTGATATTTATACGGGGACAGCTGTCTCAATTGTTCTTTTATTATTTTTTTTATTTAATTTTTTAAAAGATTATTTATTTATTTGAGAGAGAGGAAGAGAGAGAGAGAGGACTGCATGAGCAGCACAAGCAGTGGGGAGGGGGAGAGGGAAGGGGAGAGTCAGCCTACAGGGAGGCTTACACTAGGGCTCTATCCCGGACCCCAGGATCATGACCTGAGCCAAAGGCAGAGGCTAAACCAACTGAACCACTCAAGTGCCTCGTTTCGACTTTTAAAAGGTCCTATCACTTACTGAAATAATATATATCTTATGCAGTATCACATCTGATTTATGATACAAGTTGTCAATTTTCAAATCGAAGAAAATGCACATAAAATGGGTTTCCTAAGGAAGACATCTTTGAAAAATAATAGAAAGGAAGCTCATTTGAATTAAGTGCTTCTGTTTAGGGTACATTAAAGCAAGTTGTGTTATTAGGAAGCTAAGTAGCTCAGGTTATATTCCTAACTTCTGAAGAAAACACCATGGAGGGAAAAATAGTATGGATGCTCATAAAAGCTTCCTTGGAACCACTGCCATAAACGAAATATTGCTTGGGATGTCTTGGGTTCAGTCAAAGCCTGATTATTGGGTTGTCTGGCCCATGGGTCCAATCACCAAAATGGCCTTTTCCCCTTTGTTCTCATGAGATGAGGAAAGGCTTTAATAAATGAACCCAAACAGATTTTGTTTGATAGAACTCACCCTCCCTTCCCGTCTCCCCTGTTGTAATGACTACCACGTCTTTTTCAAAAGAACATAGCTCTTACAAATTACATCTGGCCAATTTCCAGTTGGAAAATTCAATTTTTGTCTGTGTACCCTGAGAAAATCCCCCTGGATAAAGAACTAAATGATCATTTAGAAATTTGTGTTGCCTTGATAACTGTGATGGTTGCATGTAGACTTCCCGATTGTCTTTTACTTTTGTCTGTATTTACTCTCAGTGAAACTAATACAAAACTACCAAGCCTGACCGATGGAAAAATCTGGAGTTTGGTAGGTTTGATTGCTTATATCATATGCAGTCAACCACTCAAGCAGCATAGATTAAAACATAAAAATTGCTGCAATCACTGAGCATTATAGATTCTCATTAGAGTCCCACAATCAAGAAACTTGGTTGAGAGAAGCATATAGGTGTAGTAGCACACATATGAACCCTATCATGAAAGAAGAAAAATAGTGTCTCATTAAGATGTAAAACAGGTTTCCTAGTAAGAATGTTACCTTTTTCAGGGTATAGAAATAAAGGTACTAAGATTATCAGTTACCTGAAAATGTATTAGTACTACCATGAAACACTGTTCTAGAAGCTGTGCATTCTGGAGGAATTAGTGCAGCTTTGAACATAATATGAAAATCCAAGATGAGCCTAGGACAGATACTAGGACAATTTGGACCAAAATATGTTATGCAAGAAATAGCCAAGTGTAAGAATGGAACCATTAATGAGAAATATTTAACGTTAAGCAGTTGCTCAAATGTCATCTATTTTCTACAAACTGCAACTGAGCAGGTGGTTTCCGAGTTCCATGATTACCTTGATTTCTGGGGGAAATATTTTTTAGAAGGAACAAAATTCTGCACTTAAAAAAGGAATTACATGCATGAGTGACACAGGCACGACTATATACAATGTAGAAAGGCTGATTTTTCTTAATTGAGTTTCATAAAATTGTTTGGGCAACATGTCTTCTCTGTGTTACCAACATGGGGAAAAAATCAGGTGAGCAAATAGTATTTTCTCTACAGCTCATCCCAAAGCTGTGGAAGGTGGTCTTTGTAATCTAGCAGGCTTTTTCCCTTTGTAGTACCAAGGACAAGGTATTACCTTGAGGATTTAGCATCTCAGCTTGGCTTTTTCTGACTCTCCAAAATGAGGAAGATGAATTATTTAACATCCAGGAAGCACCAGCTGTGCTGTCTCTCCTCAAGCTGAGCTTCCCCCACCAATGGGATTTACAATTGAAATAGGTTTCTAATCTAAAGAGGACTACAATTTGACAAGTGAACAAGACTAGAGAGTTTTTCCTAAGTGGAGAAGAGATATTAGTGAGCATTTCTTAGTGGCTTTCTCTGGGCACTTAGAAATTCTCCAGAGATTATAGCCTAGTGTCCTGCCAAGGGGACACGGTACTCCTGACATGGAAGTGCAACTCTGAGGCTACTAAAGAAGAGGATTTATAATATGCAATAGGAGGGATTTAGGTTAAGTACAGAGACAAGTTTTCTGATTGCTGGTATTACAGGAGGAGAAGAGAATCTGAGAGAACTTTTTTCCTCAATGTTCATAGAACCTGAGAGTGGCTCTCAATGAGAAGGAGCAATTTTGCAGCCTGGGGGACGTTTGGCAATATCTGGACACATTTGTTTTTGGTTGTCAAAACTGGGGAGAGGAGCTAGATGTCTATGTCTAGTGGGCAGGCGCCTGGGACACTGTTGAACATTTTACAGTGCACAGGGCAGCCCTGCCCAACAAGGAATTATCAGCCCCAAAGTGTGAACAGTGTCAAGGTTAAGAAACCCTGACCTGGAGAATGTACACATTTTTGGAGTTCTCTTAAATGTTAGCATACTATAACTAACTGTTAAAGAGTGCTTTCAATGACTTGAATTAGCCTACCTGGGCCAGTTCTAAGAAATAAAATAATTATCCTGATTTGTTTACTGAGAATAAAAATGCTGGTTTACCACCCAAATGGGTGCACTCTAAAAATGAGTTCTTCTTTCATCCCAGATGCTCTCCCTGTATTACTCCAGCTGATTCCAATCTTTGTTTTTGGAACTAGCGCAAGTCCCACTTCATTCCAAAAGCCTGCGGGAAAGACAAAGGTGATCCATTGTTCCTCTGGACTCCTTTTTACAGCAAGTAGTGTCTGCATACGTCATTGGGCATTTGCTGTCTCATCTACTTACTGTACATATGAGACAAGGCAACTACGTTGTGAACTTATCCAACCAAGTCAACTAAATTGTAAATTCCTTACTGGTAGGGACAATGTTTCATACTGTTTCTGAAACACATAATCTATTACCAGCTTGCACATAGTGAGAGCTCTGTAATCATTCATTCATTATATGATGATGAATATTCACTCTCTTCAAATATTCTGAGTACCCTCAGAGTGGTCATCATTACATAAAATTAGAAGGACTTTGGCTGCCAGTTCTCCCCAGTCTAAATTGGGACAGAAAGGGATCATTTCAAAATTAAATCAAATATATTTCTATTTACAATGGTTCCTAGTCTACAAAACCAGGATGTGGACTTTGATTTCTGGTATTCATAAAAACTAAGTATCAACATGACTTATTAGAAAAAGAAGAATTATTTAGGGCCATTATATGTTGTTAATAGAAAAAGGAATAATGGTATATCATAATAAAGAGAAATAGTTTTATAATAGAGAAGTGTCATGATATTAGTCAGGTTTATTAGGGCTTTAGAGGAATATTCCAAGAAAAGTGGCAGAAATTCGATCAATTAAGTGAGGTGCACATAAATTGAACTTAATAAAACTGCCTAAAAAGCTTTGGAAAAAATGCTGTAGGGAATATACTTTTATTAGTTCTGGGTGAGGGTGAATTTGATGATACAGTGAATCCTTTCCACTTTTAATCTTGAGTTTCCCACGAAGACCATCAGAGATAATTTTAGAAATATGTGCAACTGAACTAAAGATCTAAGGGCCTATGTGGTCAATGGTGTAGCAGTAAGAATGCAGGTACTGTAATAAGAATACTGTCCCCACTACAGTCTCGGTGGACTCTGACAATTACTCAGTCTCCATCTACCATTCCTTGGTAGAACTGCTCCCTGGGACCTACAAACAGACATACTGTGGGCTATCCTGGCCTCCAAAAAATTCAATTCTCTAGAGATGAAAGAGACTGCCATCTTACTATCTCTGAATTAAACAACAACGATAAAAACTGAGAGAACTGAAATAATTACTGAGGGAAACAAAGCAAAATAAAAGTGTTGATATAGGATAGTCAGATAGAAATATCTAGATTTTCTATTCATAAAGATTTGAACTCACTGGGCAATTATTTAATGCCGCACTTGACTTTCCTAATACAAAGAATCTTTATGAAAAAGGAACAAGGCGCATTTCCATTTTACGTTTCTCAGCAAGGAGACTTGGAGTCTTACAATTTCTACATAAACATTAACTCTCAAAAGCATACATGGAACTTCCTTCAATCAATGAAGGCAGGAGATATCTTTTGCAGATTGTATTTAACCATGCTATTCTGGAAAGATTTAACATGACCTTTGGTTAATGATATAAAAGTGACTAATTTGTTTAATGGGAATAAAAATACTGATTTACCACCCAAGCGGGCACTAAGTCAGAGACGTTTATCAAACTGGCTATTACCCAAAACAAAAGTAGGAATTAAACTTCTCATTCTTTGTTATTGTTAAAAATGCTCAGCATTTTAGCTGTGGTTGTCTCACAGTTTCAACATCTTAGTAGTCGTTGCTTCAATACTTAGACAAGATGTCTTGTACTTGTATATAGGCTTCATTTTTGGTGGCTAAGTAATCTTATGATTACCTTAACAGTTACTACCCATCAAGGAGGAAAGACCTGAAGGTGGGATGATTTTTGGGGTCATGGAAAGTTCCAAGATCTTCTAGCCAGGTCTTATTTGTGATTAATAGCCCTCATGCTTTTTCATCTTGATATTTCTTGGTCCATTCCCATAAAAATTTTCCTGCTTTGTATTCATTTTTTAAGTCTATAACATTATTGGGATTTTATGCTGACTTCATAACCTTCAGAGTAACTGATCATAGCAAAACATTTCCTTCCTTGTGGAGAGCAGCTTTCCATTGACCTCAATTTTAATGAATACACTTTGAAAAGAAAACATTTATTACTGATTGAAATAAGCATCTCTGAAAGACTTCTCCCACCACTAAAGAGTAATTTATTTTATTTTATTTTTTATGGAGTCCCTGAGAGGCTGAATCTGATACAGCACCAATGCTGGATTATTCAAAGCTCTGGATCATTTTTCACTCACCTTTAAGATTCAAGTTACCACACTGTACTGATTACTTCCCATTTAATTTTCTTTCTTCTTCACTAGCCTACGTTTCTGAAAAAGAGGATCTGTAACTTATCTGTAACTCCTCAGCCTAGTGTAGTTTCTGAAACAATATAAGCATAGAATACATCTCTATTATGAAAGACTGTTCATTGAGATAAGGCAGATACAGAGAGAAGGAAGTTTGGAGCATCGAAGATACTTGCATATCATTTTTTAAAGATTTTTTACTTGATGGAGAGAGAGAGAGAGAGAGAGAGAGAGAGAACAGAAGCAGGAGGAGCAGCCAGGGGAGAGGGAGAGGGAGAAGTGGGCTCCCCGTGGAGCAAAGAACCCGAGGCAGGGCTCCATACCAGGACCATGGGTTACCGACCTGAGCCGAAGGCAGATGTTTAACTGACTGAGCCACCCAGGTGCCCCAATACTTGCTTATCTATAAAGAATGAAACATATGTTTTTAAGACCCAGGAGACACATCAATTTCCCAATCTTAAAAGTATGTTGGAAACAAAAAGGCTGTGAGGGTGGAGAATGAAGTCTACGTATAAGAGATTATGCAGCCAAAGAGGAAAAAGCCAAGAGAATATAATGACCATTTCCAAGGTCACAGGTAGAAGATGGCTAAAAAAAAAAAAAAAAAAAAAAAGAAGAAGATCATAACAATCAGGTTCTCCTTCTTCACTGAAGGAAGAACAAATAGAAATATCTGTTTTAAAGAGATATGAGGAATAATTTTCTTCGAGAGGGATATTAAATAGTGAATAGGTTACCAAACGAATTTATATACAGCAATGCTTTCTGAAATGTGTAAATTAGATAACCTTCCGAAATTTCTGTTAATGAAGCCTTATGAAAATATATGCATAAAATGCGATGCTTATGCATTCTTTTAGAAATGCATGCCACAATTAATGTATATTCCTTAGAACAGTAAATAAAAGTGAAATCAATTCTCTATTTTATATGCCTTTGCAAAACATGAGTATGGATCCAAATTTCTCAAATGCTTTTGCCTTTTGCCAAAGATGAAGTATTTAATATAAAGACAGTAGTGAGGTACCAAATGTTTAACTTTCTTTTTATGATATATAATTTCAAGTTTTCAGTGGCTGGTGGCACACATCACATCACTCATATGGACTAGGAAAACATCCTTTACCTTATTCTATCAAATGATTTATAATTGCCATTTAAAAATAATAAGCGAGGGAGTATATGATTTGTGAATCCACTAGGCTGCTAATGGAAAAGCTCTCTGCTGACCCAAGAAGGGCACTTAAATTGTTATGGCTCCTATGTAGTTAGAACTACTTTAAATATTCATTGCACTTTAATGAACATACTTTTCCTTTAATTAGACATGGTGTTAATACTGTTTTAATCTGAATTGATTTGCTGATCTGGGAAAGCCAGGATCTGTTTATGAATGAGTTAGAAGTCTCAAGCTTGCTAAAACCTAGTAGTTAACCTTCCCAGAACTCCTATGTCCAGAAAAGGAGTATAATACTATTTACATAGATGAAAGGATACAAGACATGGGATTTAGCTGAAGATTAAGTAAATTTTGGCTAAGCTAAAGCTGGGAATATTTTGAAATTCTTTAATATCATGCTTTTAATACTCAAAATGTGACAATTAAAAAGATCATTAATTCACTTGACCTTGCATTCATTCAACACATATTTATCTCCTACTGTATGCACAATTAATGAATTGGTTACAAGGTAGCAAACAATCACCATCTCATGATATGAAGGCATTTGGGTTTTCTTGGTGAAAATCAAGGAGCTAATAACAACCTAATAAAATGTGGAAGGCTATTTCAGGTCCTAGTGTTATACTTCTTTGAACTCTCAAGATTTATTACCTTTGGCTCTATCATCATAATATTTATCATGTGCCTACAGGTTTTCTTCATTAATCTCCTTACAAAAATGTATTAAATAAACATGCCTGTTAAAGTGTCAGGGGATATATTTCCCCAATGGCTAGCAATCCAGGATATCTTTGGAGCATAACAAATTGATTAAGACATCATATTTCTGGCCAGCCAATACCAGATTAAGGAATTCCAGGAGAGAATGAATCTGTTTATTTATCTGAAGAGCTCTCAAGGAGGCAGTTTATCTGGTGGGGAAACGGCACCGTGATTGTTGGTATCAAGGCAAATATTCTCTCCTTTGGGACCTCAGACAAAGCCTACCGCTGGGGTTCAGGGGAAAGAGCATTTCCCCCTTACCTCTCATCCTCTGCAAAATTGCTGGATAGGATAGCAGGATCTTTCTGGTCTAAAGTACTTCAATGTTTCAATCTGGTTATCCACTGCAATCATTCATACAAAGGCTTTGAAAACACCAATGCTCAGGCCCTCTCCCCAGAGATTCTAATTCAATGGTCTGGGGAGGGGCCCCAGGGCATCACGAAATTGGAAAGTTCCTGAATTGTTTCTTTTGAGAATCATTGAGCTATAGCAAGTGTAAAGCAGTAAAAATTATTTCATAATAGGATCAGCCACAAACTACTCTTAGAAGCTTGATCTTGGAAGTGGTCCTTAACAAAGTAATTCATAGCATGTTGGAGTTGGTCTATAAATAAATCCGGTCCTTCTAATTTTTATCCAGGGTTTTTCTTGCGACACCTGCTCCCTTGGAACTCTTTGACCTATATTTGTATCTTGCTTTCGTAAGTGCCTATACGTACAAAAGAGACATTTGAAACCATGTAAGAAAATGCTCTTTTCCTACAGCTTCTGTTAACAAGCCAGAATATTTGCTTTCTTTCTTATGCCTGTTAAAGATAGTGAAAATCAGTTCCAAAAACACTGCCCCAGAAACACTCTAAAGTGAACAATAAATGAGCAATTAAATAAATTATGTCACAGTTACTTGCCAGACTTTTGAGCAACTGATATAATTATAATTATGAAAATGCTTATTAAAAAATGAAAATAAATGGGATAAAAAAGACATACTGTATATGATAGCTGTGTATTTTATAGTTAAAGACTAGAAATAAATCATTTATAGAATTGGTGAGTGGGCTTGTGAGAGATTTTTCACTTGGTTTCCTAATCTTTCCTTGGTATTATGGTGCTGTTGGATTGATAGAAAAAAAATAGCTATAGTTTATTAAGAAACTACCAAGTGCCAGAAATTTTGAAAACTTACAGAATAGGTATTAATAATACAATTTTTTAACAGAAGAACTTAAGGACAAAGGTATTAGGTAACATGTCTGAGTCACAGAGCTAGTAAATGGCAAAACTGGGTTCAAAGATGTGTCTGCTCCTTTTTTTATTACCCTATTCATCATTATTTTAAAAATTTAAAAGAAGGACTCAGTAAAGCCGTGCATCCCATCTCAATCCATTTAAGAAATATGACCTGAGCCAACCTCAATAAAAACATTTGTTGTTTTAGGCTAACACCATCAACATGTTTTCTGTATACTAAGGTGAGGGAAAGATGAGAGGTGAAGATCTCCTACCAATTTAATTATCAATTAACAAAATATTCTATCAGGAAAGTCAAGTAGGATATTATCACTTTATAAACAACTTTTTAAAATAAGTCACTAAAAATGTGAAATTGGGCATTGTTTAATCAGGGACATACTGATAAGAAGTGATTAGTCGCTAAAAAAAAAAAAGGTCTAACATTTCTCAGCCTAGAAAGGATCCAAATCCTTAAAAATAATCCCTAAGGTAAAAAGTGTCTGGAAAGAATGAAATGATAATAAAAGTCAGGTTGCTAATACCAGTTTTATGTGCCATTCCCTTAGAGGATATGCTCTATCTATGAAAAGGGGTCATTAAACTAGTTCAGCCCCTGAGCTGTTCAGCCCCCTGGGGGTTCCAGCAGGGTGTGTGTCTGTCTCTGGGGGCACTTACTGGTGCCCCACCATCCCCTCCTCATGCTTCATTACTCAGGCTTTGCCTCCTCCACCCAGGAATCGGCTCTAAAGAGATCATCCCGTCAACTGCACTGTGCAGGAAGACCTGGTTCCTGGGAAGAGAGAAATGAAAAGCTAGAATTCATTTTTTTAAAGCTAGAAATGTGAACCAGAAATGATCACTGCTCTTAAAAGTTCTATAATCTTGAAGGAAAATAAGATTCTACTTAACACATAAACCCCTTTGTGCTGTTGAACGCATGTTTAATGCTACGCTTCATCTTTGTTTCTAATGCAACATTTCATATGTGGAGGGAGTAACCTATGTTGTTTAGGGGTTCAAATTTTGGTTTGCTAATATTCTCATGCTACAAATTTTCACTAATCTACACTCATCATCTATTTTCTTTAATTAAATTTTTCTCTTGTGTGTAAATAATCTTCTCATAGATAAAATATAAAATGAAAGACATTTCTGCTAAATGGAATCTTTATCCAGTGGAGTCTTTGGATTAATTTCTCTTACTCATTCAATTTTCATTTTACTAGCAAGTAAATACTTGGAACTATTAAAACAATAAATGTAACTTGGATTTCCTACAGGTACAATAAGGTCGTAGTTAAGAACTTAAATTTCACTTGCTTGTAGCCTCACTTTGAGACAGGAACTCTGGCCCCTAAAAACTTTTACCCATGCATTTCTGGGAATCCTTCTGCTATCTTCACTATGTACCAAATAGACTTTTCCTGGTCTTCCCCTCCAGCCCCCTTGGCTGATTGCCACTACCGTGAGTTAGCACTGGTGCTGATCTTTGTGACTCTCTCAAGTCAGTGCTCTTCTGATGTGGTTCTGTGAATTCATATACCGCTAGGCTGCCAGGCAAAATACAGGACACCCAGTTAAATCTGAATATCTGGGGCACCTGGGTGGTTCAGTTGGTCAAGTATCTGCCTTAGACTTAGGTCATGATCTCAGGGTCCTGGGGTTGAACCTCATGTTAGGGTCCCCACTCAGTGGGGAGTCAGCTTCTCCCTCTTCCTTTCACTCTGTGATCTCTCTTGCTCTGGCTCTCTCTCAAATAAACACATAAAAAATCTTTTTAAAAATCTGAATATCTTTTTTTTTTAAAGATTTTATTTATTTATTCATGAGAGACACACACACACACACACACACACACACAGAGAATCAGAGACATGGGCAGGAGAAGCAGGATTCATGCAGGGAGCCTGATGTAGAACTCAATCCCAGGACTCCAGGATCACACTCTGAGCCAAAGTCAGATGCTCACACCGCTGAGCCACTCAGACATCCCTGAATATCTAATAAGTAAAAAAAAAAAAAAAAAAAGCAAAAAAGCAATATACACAGGGCACACTTTTACTAAAAAGTTGTCCTTTGTTTATCCAAAATTCAACTTCAACTTGGTGTCCTGTATTTTTGTTTGCCAAATCTGGGAACCCTATCAGGTGTCCAAGCCGTGTCATGCTCACAGCAATCTTTCCTGAACTAAAGTCCCATGTTTTCTCTGTATAGGTGGGGAAAATCTCTCTCTCTCTCTCTCTCTCTCTCTCTCTCCTGATGGCCTTTTGGCTCTTTAGCCCAAAGCTACATTGCTTGCACTTCATATATCTCAGGGCCACTCACAGAAACAGCTTTCAGGGTCTATCTGTGGCCATCTGTCTCTAGGGTTTAGACACAGCCTAAGAATGTCAGACTGAGGTGGGCTTTTTTCCTGTATTCTTAGAATTCCCCCCCCCCAAAAAAAAGCTTGCCCTACAGCTCTCCTTATTGGCTAGCTCCTCCCAAGCAAGTCAATTTATATGATGAAGGCTACCACCTTTATTGGCTCATGAGGCACATACAGTTTTATTTTAGCAAAGACTTGCAATAAATCCATAATAAAAGTTAGACTGTGATTAAGGGAACTGCCTTCAAATAATTCTAATGTGCGTGGAAGTGTTTTTTACTTTTGGAAGCACTTACAGAAGCTCCATGAAAAAAAATGGCTTTGGGGCCTCAGCTTTTAAGAAATGTGTGTGATTTTGACAGTGTGAAAGAAATTCCAAGCAAAAAGAACAGTATGAATGGAGGTAAAAAAACAGGAAGTTCAGGGTGGGCTTACTTCAGTTTGGTGACAGTGTATGAGACAGCATATGATGTACTGCAACCTGAAACTTACATGGAAAGTTGGGGACCTGGCCAAGGAAGGTTCTCCATAGCCATGGTCAAGAGTTTGTAATTTCTTCTCCAGGCAATGGGAAGCACTTGCAGGATTTGGTTAGAAGAAAATATAATTAAGAGATGTAGATAGTCCTGTTACATAGGCTATGTTCCAAGTGTGAGAAATTATGGGAGAGAGATTATATTATCACACAAATAAAATAGATAATAAGTAATGAAGACCCAAGGGGGAGCAAGGAGGAAGAAAAGGTAAAAAAATGAAAAGGAAACCTTGGTATGAAACTTTGGTAATCCATTTTAATCAGCAGAGGAGGTTTTTTTTTTGTTTTGTTTTGTTTTTTTTTTTTTTTTTTTTGTTGTTGTTTTTAATTTCCAATGCCCATGCCTCTTTCAGACTAATTAAATCAGAATCTCTGGGGATGAGACTCACACACCAGTATCTGGAAGGCTCCCCTCATGATTCCTATACTCAGGCACGATTGAGCACCACTAGTGTAGAACAGGGGTTCTCCCACTTAAGTAGGAATCAGTCACCTACAGGGTTTGTTGTGTGCCACTCTTGGAGTTTCAGCAGACCTGAATTGAGGTCTGAGGATTCACATTTCTAACAAGCTCCTAGGTGGTGTGGATGCTGTGGGTCCAAGGACCATGCTAGGAGAACTTCTGATGTGGAATGGGCAGGACTCAGTAGTTAATTAGCTATCACTGTGTATATATGTCTCGGCTGTTTGAGGGTGGGGGGGGGGCAGGAAGAATTAATTATAGGTGATGGACATTCTGACCCTGAGTAAATGACAGAATAGAGGTGCCATTCAAAGAGTCACAGATGTGGAAGAAAACAGTTGTTTCTTTTGAATGAGAATATTGAGAGAATAGACCATGAAAAATAATGTTTTGTGGGGGCCATTATAAATATGGGAATAGTAAGAAGAGGGAGCCAGTAAGAAGTAGAGAATCGGAGACATCAGAGACATAGAAGGAGAACCAGAATAACACAAATGTCTAGGGGGAGAAAGAGGTCAAGGCTGGCTCTACTAAGAATATCACAAAAATGTAACCTCTGAGATACTTCCAAACCCAGTGAACACAGAAACCTTGAGCTCCCACACTTTCCTTATCTGCTCTTTCCTATCCTTCACAAAGAGAGGTCACATTCAGAATGATAACCCTGGAGGCAGCTTAAGGTTTTTAGCACAAAAAAACAGAGGGATCTGTATCCCTCATGCTGCACTTAGTAAGGAAATAAGGATACTACCATATGACAGAAAGATTTTCCAGCTTTGAAGGTTGAGACAAAAAGAGCTTTTCACCTAATCTGGATAAGGGCAGAGCATCAGTGCTCAAGGAGTTAAGCCACTGGCAGTGGTCAAGAATTTGCAATGAACCAGGTGGTGGTCTAATGCTGCACACTGATCCTGCTCATGGTGTGGTTCATGGACCAGTAGCATCAGCATCACTTGCTAGAAATGCAGACTGTCACCCACACCAGACCTACTGAAACAGAATCTGTATTTTTAACAAGATCCCCAGGTAACAATTAGAGCTTGAGTAGAATTGCTTTTAGGCATCCTGAACTCATTTAACCTACTCAACTCTAAGAGGTAGGGACTATGAGGAGGGAAGTAAGTTACAAAGAGGTGAAAATATTTGCACAGAGTCAGAGAGCTAATGGGGCAGAGCAAAGATCTAAACCCAGACAATCTAGATCCATAGTCCTGGATCTAATTGAGATTGTTACACCAACCCTCAAAAAACTATGACTATGGCCCTCAGCACCCTCCCCACCATCTCTGTAAACTTCCATCCACAGTGGCTCTTGTCCAATGCTTCTAAGGTACATGTCGTCCCCTTTGTACTTGGATTCTACCTCCCAACCCCTGTGTGTTAATATTCTCACCCCTTAGATCTCAGCTAACAGTCACCTCCTCGAGAAGGCCGTTTCCGACACCCTAAGACGTGGTATTCCACTCTCACAGAATCATGTATTTTTTCCCCATGATCATCTGTAGTTAGGAATATGTGTGCTTTTTTTTTTTTTTTTTTTTTTTTTGGCTTGGCTCAAACTCCTGGAGGGCAAATGCACTCCTGTTTTGTACATCCCAGACCCCCAGGGCCTAAGACCAAGCCCGGCATGTAGCAGCAACGAGGCAATCATTGCCTGGAGGAATGTGCTTAGGAATGACTTTTGAATCAAAGGTGTGTCTTACCCACATTAGCATGACCTGTAGTGACAATCAGAACCAAACACTCTCACCTTCCACGTAATTAAGAAACCTGGTGAGGTGAAAGAGCAGACATGATCATTCAAAGGTAGTGTACACTTTGTGGCTGAATCGGAACCATCCAGGCAAGGCTCCATCTGCCACAGACATTCAGGACCTCCTGAAGTTAGGAGAACCCTTTGAACATATTTCCACTTCCTAGAATCCCGAGCCTGTACTCTCCCTTCAGCCTTTGAGACAGCAGAGGAAAGTCAGAGTGGCTCAGGTGAGGCCTCTCCATGTTGGGAGGGTAGCTCTGGAGGAAAACATTGGCTGTTCCAACCTACAAATCCTATAACTAAACAGAGTCCATTCATCCTGAGAGCTGCTCATCAGGTACCTTTCAGAGGCTCTGATTTCCCTTGAATGACAGAGAATAAGCCTTGATTTCAGTGAATGGCTCTGCCGTAATAATCCTGCCTGAGAAAAGCATGGATTGCAAGGCCACTTTAAAAATATGTTCCACTGTAATTTTGTATTTCATTTTCCCAAATACTCTTGCTCCTATGGATAGTTCCTATATCTTGTGTTCTCATATTATATTAACATAATTAAGCTAACTAGGCCTTAATGTTGCTACTCTTGTGAAATAACAGCAAAGGGGCTTGAGAAAAATGCTGCGAATATACTTTCTTAAAGAGATGGTTAGATTTAATTTCAACACTTTTGGAAAATATTGAACGACAGTAATCAGCTTTAAGCTTAATCAGGTGACAGGCCCGACTACAGATGATAGGGATGAGGGTTTCTCAGTGTAGAATAGCTGCTCACTCATTCTCCAGGCGTTTCTTCAGTGTCTCTATCACATGACTCAATGATACCACTACAGGCTCAATTACTCAGTTTTCTTCTGGTGTTTTTGGTCTGAATTGACATGTGTTACTTCAAGCTCAGCCACAAATGAGGAATCCTTAGGTCAACTTTATGTCTTAGACCTGAGCTTCTCCAACTCTCAAATGCATAGGGGTCATCTAGAGGCCTTGTGAAAAAGTCAATCACTGTGACCTGGGAAGCTTTAACTTCTAATAAGCTCCCAGGTAATACTGATGCTCCTGGTCCATACATAACACTATGGGGAGCAAGGTATTAGAAAACAAAATGAAATTGATTCTGTGGTTTAAAATGAAACTCAGCACCCTTGTAAGCCAGAAGCATTGCCTAGATGTTGCTTTGTGCTAGGACTATGCTGAATGTAACCCTACCCACCAGCATTTGGGCAGAAACAATCCAGAGAAATGAATTACTCCCAGAGGGTATCTGTTTCACTCAGGAAACAAACAGACCTCCTGTCCAATCTAGAACTGTCTTATGCAAATCTAGAATCTTGGAATTTCCAGAATTCTTCTTTAAAAATATTTATACTGAGCACATAGGCAAGGGTTTAGAAGTATCTAGAATAGGTTTGAGCATATGCTGATCCTTCTAAAACTGAATTAAAAGGGTCCAATAAAGATGTAATAACTGTTTGGGTTAAAATGGAAAATACTGGGACACCTGGATGGCTCAGGTTATGATCCTGGAGTTTAGGGATCGAGTCCCACATGGGGATCCCTGAGGGGAGTCTGCTTCTCCCTCTGCCTATGTTTTTGCCTCTGTGTGTATGTGTCTCTCATGAATAAATAAATAAAATCTTAAGATGGAAAATACTCTCCAAACACAATATAAAAATACTCTTCAAACACAATATAAAAGCAAAATATAACAGCTTGTTTAAGTTAAATAATGTATATCATAGAAAAGATTAAGAAAACTGTTAGAGCTAATTATTGCTTAAAGTGGCAGCAGAGGTAAAGAAGTGGTTCATTTTGTGGGGGAAGTGGTTTGTTCCTTCTATGCTTCCCCCACGTTGTATGTGTCTCTTTGACTTCTCTTCTCGACCCTTAACCCCAGACTCTTGGTAGTCTTGCACCTGAGAGGGAAATACCAGCAGATAAACTGAGAATAAGCAAATGAGAAGAATGGAGAGAATGATTTCTGTTCCTTTTTTAAAAAAACATCCCTTAAACCTTGATTTTCAAAAATGAAAAGAGTACAAACAGAATTATGAAGATCATTTAGTTTAGTTAAAAATAGGTCTTTGTTGAAGCCAAGGAGAAGGAGGTAGACCCCCATACCAAGCAAGTCTTTTTTCCATTTGTATGCTCAGTGTTGGAGGATGTTGTCAAGAGAATGTAACCACCAGTTGACCCACGAGCTGGACCTGGGCAGTCAGAGGCTCCTCAGCCCCTCCCCTGGCTTTGGAAGATATGCTCTGTCCACTATTCTCATAGTGGGAGACGTTTTCAAGGATGCACCCTTGAGAGAACAATGTGTTGTTGAGACCATCTGGACAGTGTATGTGACTGAACCCAGTTAGGCCTCGATATAAACTTTTAAGATTCTTGCAGGCCAGTATAGAGACCTACTCATCTTGCGGATGCTCAAGACAACCCTTATATGTAAGTTCTCTGGATCATTACACTTGTCACCTCCCAATCTAGAGTGGTCTGCTTCTTTCTTTGGTCTCTCCTTGCTTTCTTTCTACAGGGACCAGCTTTTAAAGCAGCACTCAGAAAACTTTCATTAACTAATCCTGACATGATGACTAGAAAATAGATGTAAAATAATTTCATTAGGAAACTATGATTAACATCATTCAAAAGCATAGTTCACATCTAACCAAACACATCTATTTCTTTCCACAGGAAAACTATTCTAGTATATATTCCCAAATCTGCTGTGATGATATTATCTACTACATAGTGGAATGTTACAGAAGAATCCAAGAACTTGAAGCCCAGATTGGTAATGGGACTTGTCCATTTTCACACAACTGATCTTTAAAGAACTGGGTTTAGAACTTAGATTTCCTGAACATTTCTCAATTTAGTCTGCAGTGTTTTATCCCATGCTATCTCATCAATCATTTCTCCTGATGCCAATTTTTAAAACACCCAAGCTTGTCTGGCACAAAGTCCCCTGTCTGAAAACCCTGGGCCACTTTATAGGCTTCCCACTTGCTGTTGATCCTGGAGACTCACTATGGTTTGTTCAGAGTTGCTGTGAAATGATATTAAAGATGAAATCATGTGCCAGTGAGGAATTTGCTAAACAATCTGTAGCAGGTTCCATGGTAGTTAGAGGGTAGGAGTTTGCCCAGACTGGAAGTTGTACTCTCTTGTGGGTGAATAAGAGAAGTGAGAAGAGAAGAGTAAGAGAAGAGAGGCTTCATTTCACCATTTTAGGGGCTGGTGATCTGACTGAGCAGGAACACTACTGTGAAAGGTCAGCAGTGGTCTTTATTTTTTTTTTTTAATTTTTTAAAGATTTTATTTATTTATTCATGAGAGACAGAGAGAGGGAGAGAAAGGCAGAGACACAGGCAGAGGGAGAAGCAGGCTCCATGCAAGGAGCCCGACATGGGAGTCCATACCAGGTATCCAGGATCAAGCCCTGGGCGGAAGGCAGGCACTAAACCGCTGAGCCACCCGGACTGCCCAGCAGTGGTCTTTAATGTGGATTTGAGATGGCTTGAGAATTAGGACACTAGATTTTCCTCAGTACAAAGCCTGTTGCTACAAAGAGTGATGCAAAGTATCATAGGACCTAGTCTACTATTGTGATTAAGGATATAAATTTTGGTATAGACGGACATGGATTTAAATCCCAGCTCCAACATGTACTACCTCGGGGACCTTGTAGAAGTCATTTGACTTCCTGGTCTTTAGTTTCCTTACCTATCAAATAAGAATACAAATATTCCCCTGACTCATAAACTCGTAAAAATAACATGGTGTGTATAAAACACCAGTACCACTTAGTACACAATGAGAACATTCAATAAGGCAGCAATGTTTTCCCCTAATAAGAGAGAATCAGAGGGTGTCTTGTTGGCTCAGGGCATGATGCCAAGGTCCTGAGATTGAGCCCCACATTGAGCCCTGCATCAGGCTCCCTGCTCTGTGGGGAGTCTGCTTCTCCCTCTGCCCTTCCCCTGCTTGTGTGGCTCCTTCTTTCAAATAAACAAACAAACAAACAAACAAATAAATAAAATTTTTTTAAAAAAGAGAGAGAATCAGAAAGGTAAGCCTAAATCAAAATATCCTAAGATCCTGACACGGATGTCTTATAAGATTTCACAATAAATCAGAGAAAGAGATCTATAGAACCATTTTTCTTGGAAATTTCTAAAAATACTGTTAGTCCCCACTCTCCATGTCGGCTTAAGTTGCCCTTCCACTGAGATTGGAACTAAATAATCAATGGCAACATCCTGGAAATGTACCCCAAGAAACACTGCCCTTTATTAAGAAACAGGAAAGTCTTTCTTTGCACCTGTTCTTAAGTGTAGTATATTGAAGCACAGATAATTCAGTTAAACATCTGTTCGTAGGCGTGACATTAATGAAATTTAACAGGGAGGACAGGCTGCAGGGGAATCAAACCTGCTTCATTTATTTCTCATCATTTGCCATGAACTGCATTTGTCTGCTTCTTCTTTACCTGTGCCTTTCACTGTGGTAAAAATAAACAACTGAGGACATGAACATTGTTACTCTCTTAGAATCAGGCAGATGGAAAAGTGAGGTCATGATGACCTATCATGAGAAATACCACCTGCCAACACCTGAGCCACTTGAATAATCATGGAAAGATTTCTTGGAGTCCAGAGTAGTCCTTGCTTAAGGATTTTGAGTGCCTTATTGGTTTTATTCAAGAGCCTCGTTTTAGCAAGATGGTATGTATTTAATTTAAAAATTCAGTCTGGCCACATTGGATTAATTTATGCACGTGATATGTAGGTTTACTAAGGGAAGAAAAACAGAAAAAATGACTCTAAGCCAAAAACACTTTATAGAAATCTGGAGAATGTAAAAAGCACCTTTAAAAAAATCATGCCACAGAGGTTTGAAAAGTGATGATAATTTTGTGATATTACAGTACTAATGTACAAATCAATCAATAGGCTAATCAATGATGTGAACACTATCTACAAAGAATCAGATTAGGTTGGGGTGCAGGAATAAATATAGAAGGAACACAGGACATGACCTTTGTGCCTAATCTGGGTATAATAATGGAGATAATTAAAGATGTTAATGACAAATACACTTAGTTCATATCACATAGATGTAGGAATTATAGATTTTGTCATCTTTTCTACAGTTTTTGAAAATGTGTATATGTTTCATTTCTTCTGTAGTGTCCTAAGCTGACTCCTGCTTTTTCCATACCAGCTTTATTTGAGCCTCTGTTTGGAATTCCATACCAATCAACTTTCCATGTCCCTGCCTCTCTGGATCACCTAGTCAAGAAAATCATGTTTATCAGAAGTTCTAAACTGTTCGGTGCTCAGGATGACTCAAGTGTCTTAATTAACATTTGGAAGATGCCTTTCCAATTGTCAGAACTGTGTCTGGCTACTTCTTTCTGCCAATCAGTGTTTATGCATTTTCAGACTGTCTCTAAGAACTGACCTACTGCTTTCTTCATGTCAAGAGATTGCCAATTCCTACTCTCATTATCCAGCCTGTGCTAGTTAGTTTGCGTTTTTCCATAACTCCTGCTTCCCTGGCCCATCAGTAGCATTTTCTACCATGAAAATTTTCCATGTTGATTTGGGAAGGGTGGTGACCCAAGTACAGCAGAGGAAAGCAAAATGAATTCGAGAGCCATAACACATGAGTACAAACTTTCCCCTCAAATCACGTACACTAGACGTTCTCAAACTTTACCACACATCAACATTGCAGGGACACTCTTTGAGAACCAGTGCCACATTTGAATCAAAATCATTTCCAAATAACATGTAATCCAAACAAAAGGCTGTCTCATTTTGCTCTGTGACAAGGAGTTCTTAACTTAGAAGTCCTTGGAGACACTTCGATCAGATTCAAGGTATCCATGGTACTTACTGCACAAATTATATTTTATGTTACATTCCCATGGCTGAGATTACCTCTGGATGCTTGAGAGGGCCCATTGCTCTCAGAAGAGACTCAAAGTATTAATTTTTCCCAAACAGCTTCTACAACTCCCACTGATGCCATGCAGAGAGAGTCAAGCCAGCATATTTGAGGAGACATTGACATTAGAATATACTAGAATAGGGCTCTACAGTTTATAGAGCTGGCATATAATTCTCCTGTTCTTTTTATGGTTAATAGAATAATTTTATTACTACACTGGTCTTTGTGATCAGTTACTCCATTCTTCTATGATTACTCACTGACCCCTACCAAGATGTAGATCTATTAACCAACCAGCCAAAAAGTTTAGATGGAGCTCCAATTATAGGCTTAGTGTGGTGTTGACTCAATGAGGAACCCAGAAATCTCAGAGTCCTTGCTCACAGATAACTCTGGGTGAGGTTGCCGACATATATCATTCTTAAGCCCAGTGAGAATAAGATCCTTGCTTATCTTACCCCAAATTCTGTCTTGTAGGCCTAGAAAAGCCCCTAGTAAATCATAGGAGCACAACCAATTATTAAATGAGTGAATGAAAAACCTCAGGGATTTATTTTGTAAATGCCATAATAACATTGCCAGGTAAACGAAATATTCACCGTGTCCGATTGGACAAAGCTCTTACACCTGGAGGGTACTGCTGAATGAAGGAAACAAGGAACCCAACTAATAATGCCTGTGAATAATCCGCAAACTTGCCTCACTAGGGAAAACAAATCGAAACTTAACTATGACACGGTTTCCAACCTTTCTTTACACCAGATGTTTGGCATAGGTAATAACTGAGGTCTGGGAAGATCACTTCTCCACTCCATCCTTTTCTGTGGCAAGTGATAATGTTGATGGCAACAGATTCAGGTAACAAAAAGCAAGCTACCCAACCACATATATTCAGCACGCCTTCTTCGGTAAGTGGGAGGCAGGCAAGCCCTTACCTAGATTTCAAGCTGATGAATCATCTGTCTAGTTTCAGTAAACCTCAAGGGACTGCTCGGCTTTGTAAAGCTGAAACCCCGTCAGCCCCTGGATGCATTTAAACAAGGACAACATGTTAAAAGGAGTCAGGTTATGAGGTTTCCTGAGGAATCCCTACTTTCTGAGTGCATGAAGTCCTCTTTCAATGCACAAAAAAGAGCCTTTTAACTAAAAAAAAAAAAAAAAAAAAAAAAAAAACAACCCGAGAAAGTTCTTTTTAAATCGTGTATAGATGCTGATATATCAGATACATTAACAGAAATATTCATGATTTCCTATATGAGGCCATCCATTTATCCAAACTGAGGTCCTTCCTATTCCATTATCTCCATGGAAGCACACACACATAGCCTTATATGTATTAGAAGAAAGAAAATTCCTCCTTCTTGGGGAACACCTGTCTTGGGAGTTCTTGGTTGTAGCATCTGAGCATGCACAGGGTCGAGCATACAAATGGTGCAGTGACTCTTTTGGAAGTCACATTTGTCCCTGAAACTTCAGTCACCTGGAGACTGCATGCCTCATTGCCTGCAGCAGCTCAATCCTGACAGCGGAGAATGAGTTTAGAAATCTCATTTGAGCAACAAAATTTGAATTAAGAGTTTAAACAGCACAATATATTTAATGTTGAAATGATCTTTTTTTTTTTTTGCAATTTTTGCTGACTGTGGAGTTCTTTCTTTTTTTTTGCTGTTGGGCTATTATAATCATCTTGGTTTGGTTTAGATTTTGTCATGAAAAAGGGAGATAACAGGATTCAGTAAAATAGTACATCAGTTAGCTCCATTTCCCCATTTTTACACACAGAAAATTTCTGCTTCTTTTGCTATGCTAACACACTTACACATAATTCCTGGAATCCCTACTACATTCATATCCACTGCTTTCAGACACACACTCACAGGGCACCAAAACACAAAATCTCGACATGTCAAAATCAAGCCAGGCTGAAGATGTAAATAGGTGGATATGGCACCAGGTGGATGTGTAATCAGTAATAAGAAATACATCGAGCCCCATAATGAAAAGAAATCCCCCAAATTGTTCAGGACTCCCCCTCCCCCTTCCATTCACTGATTTATTAACCCTGAACAAAGATGTAATTGCAGGGTCTCAGAAACAACTTTTTCTTTTCTTTTCTTTTCTTTTTTTTTTTTTTTCCATTTTTGGCATTTGTTTTGTTTGGCTTTGAATTTCTTAATATCTAGTCATACCATTCATGGCCTGTTTTCTTCACTCAGTTGCCCATCTTCCCCCCTCCCCTCCGAGAAATGAAAGAAGCATTAGCTTCTGAGTCTTAAGGATGAGACCTCTGCATTTTCTTTGCTTGTTTAGGGCAAGAAATGAAGTGCTGCCTCTTTAATTGGCAGAAGCATGCAGGAGGAGCATACCTTTAATTTAGTGTTGGGATACCTCACTTGCACCCTGGCTGTTGTCTTATTGGAGACGGCAGCCTGCCTGAGATCCTCTAGCACTGAAATAATATCATCCAGCACGCATTTCTTATCCTGATTTTTCAACACACACAGATGGGAAAAAGTATAATTATAGCCCTTGTGGTTCACCTTCATTTCCAGCACGGCTCGGTGGGTCTGCAGGATCCCCTCAGCCTGGAGCAAAATATTGTCCCCGGGTGGGGAGAGCAGGATCACCCTGCCATACCTCCCAGGGGTGTGTAAGTCCGAATAGAGCTGGCTTTTGGACTGGTCCAGGGGGAAAAGGCTGCTGGCCAGGCTGCGCTCGATCTTGGCCAGGCTGTGGCTGGGAGCGACCAGGCGCTCCAGGTCGCCCTCGGGCTGGAAGCGGTTGAGCGCGCTGAGGCCGAAGGTGATGGTCAGGACTGCGGGCACGGTGAGGAAGAAGACGGGGTGCCGGCTCACGCACAAGCCCAGCCTGTGGCAGAACGACTGGAGCCCTCTGCGAAGCACCTGCCGCAGCATCCTCCACCAGATCCAGCTCGCAGGCGCTCCCGGCCGTCTTAAAAAGCACATGTGACATGTGTAAGCGCCTGGCTACCCCCCGACTCCCCGTCCCCCCCTCCGGGCCAGCCCCCTTCCCAGCCCCCCGCCTCGCCTCCCCCTCCCCGCGTTCACCCCCGGCCGCTCCGCCCGGTCTCTCCCCGGCCCCACCTCCATGCGCTCCTACTACTCTTTCAAACACTGCAGCAAGTTGCAGCAAGGCGGGCAAACGCCGACCGCGCGCGTGGGGGCCCGCGGCGGGCGCTGCGGGGCCCCGCGGGGCCCGCGGGGCCGGCCTCCCCGCGCCCTCGCCGCCTCCCGCGCCCCTCTCACCGCATGAGCAGCGCTCCCTCGGTCTAGCCCTTCATCTCGGTGCTGCAGTCCCCCGGCCTCCCTCGCTGGAGGTGGTTCGGTGCGGAGCGTCCCACCGATGTGGATTTCCTCTCCGTCCTGACGGGGTTTGGTGTCTAACTGAAACCATGTGCCTCGGCGTTGTAAGAAGCAGACATGTGCCCCATAAGGGGCGGGGGGGGGGGCGGGGAGGAGACAGACTAGAAGGGAGGGAGCGGAGGGGGGGGCAGCTAAGCTTTGCTTTTTTTTTTTTTTTTTTTAAGATGCTGGCAGTTATTTTTAGAGTTTTGTTTTCCCTCTTCCCTCCTGGCTGGAGTGAATGGAGGAGGAAACGGGTGAAGGTGCAGCCGGCCCATTGGAGCAATGGCAGTTAGAGCCTGGGGTGGGGGGGGCGTGGAGGGAGGGAGCTCGAGGGCTCCTGGAGGCGAGCAGCGTTTTTGCCCCCATAGGGAAACGGTGCCCTCGAATTCTGCTTTCCAGCCGAAGACAAGGGAGCAGAGAGGATGATGCTGCATTTTTAACATACCACAAAGCATGCAAGGGATTTCCTTGCAACACCTTCCACGCTGTCATTCCCCAGACTAGTAGGCTGCAGCCCAGGGCTGCCAGAGACCCCATCTGTTGGTGGTGCGTTGGGGCTCTCCGGATCCTTCCCTAGCTCTGGTGACTGGAGAGGAGGCATTTGCCAATAGCAGCCTAGCCTGTGGCTTGGAGTGTGTGTGTGTGTATCCAACGCTCGCTCGCGCGTTGGTAGTGAAGATCCACAGGCAATGTGTGGTTTCCCATAAAATATTACATTTACTTTCTGTACTTGTGAAGTTTAGGACAAAAAGTTCTTAAAACTGATTTCAGTTCCCTTCCCCCATTCTCCTTTCCATCAGGTTTACTCTGATGCGAAGTGGACCAAGAAGCTAATCTGACTTTCTCTTGTGAGTGGTAGTCCAGAAGCAGACATTTTGGGACCTCTATCACACTGTTTTTGCCTGCGGAAAGAGGACTAGAAGGCTCTAGATGGCTAGGGGGAAAACACATTGGAGTCATCTGATAATGTAAAACAGTAGTCCACTTCACCCCAGAGGAAGGAAGACTCCTACCGGGTACAATTCCTCCCTCAGTACCCACCACTATGAAGGCGACAAAGTCTCACCTGCAGACCCCATCGAATTCAGAAACTTTTACATTAATAGATGTGCATGTGTACCTTATTTTTTACTGATTGGACCTTTCACAAGACCCAGTGTTCTGGAAAGAACATGAAGAAGTCTTGAAGACTAGTTCTAAATTTGGTGGTGAACTGGAGACCTGCCTTCCAAAGCTTCTGTTCTTTTTGCATTGACTTCATGGAGAAGATGGAGTTTCAAAAGATGATTCATTCACACTTTCTTAATCTGGGTGAAAGGACCTGTTCTTCATCAGATACTTAGAGATGTGCCCATCTATGCATACAAAGAAGCTGAAGGACTCATCCTCCTAAAAGATGCCTTTGATGTTTGCTAGTGAAATCAGTTTTTCAGTTAGGAGACCAATGAGACTGCAGAGAGCTCTGCAACAGGGGCAGCGCTTAAGAGTGATAGCTTCAAGGTGGTGTTATATACAAGATTAGAGACACATTCCAGCCTTTAAAATTGAAAGTGATCTTGGTGACCATTCATTCTGCATCCCCACCGAGGGCAAGAACAGCTTCTATAATATTCTTGATGGTTCTCCACCCATCCCATGCTTCTATATGAGATTTCTTTTTTATTCTCATTCTATTATATTCCATTTGCTATTCTATTTACTCAACATTTTTTTGAAAAGATTTTATTTATTTATTTATGTGTGAGAGAGAGCATGTGCACAAGTTGAGGGGAGGGCTGAGGAGAGGGAGAAGCAGACCCCCACTGAGATAGGAGTCTGACTCAGAAGGGGGGCTCAATCCCAGGACCTTGAGATCATGACCTGTGGTGATGGCAGTTGCTTAACTGAATGATCCACTTGTGTGCCCCTCAATGCTTTTATATTAGTATGGACTAATGGATATTTAGACATATTTCTATTGTGTTTGGGTTATAACTCAATACTACTTGTTATTTTGTTGCTCAGATTGTTCCAACTCTGTCCATTAGTTTCTGTCTCCCTTTGACATAACCCATTATTATTATGTGCTTTTTTAAAAAAAATATTGTTCTTTCTTGTGCTGTAAGATAATCCAAGCTTGTCTTTTATCTTTTCTGCCCCAGTATTAGCCATTTCTCTAATTTCTCTAACCAGCCCTGGTTTGTTTGATTAGACAATGGTATTAGAAACAAAAATCTGGGTGCTAAATGTGCTGCTTGCTGTTGTGGTGTTAACACTTCTAAGCCTTTCCAACTGACAGCAAGAAAATACATGACTGTAAAGATCTTCCTCAACTTATGCTGGGGATTCATCCTAATAATCCCATGGTAAGTTGAAATTATTGTTAAGTTCAAAATGCATTTAATACACCTAAACTACCAAAGTTATAGCTTAGTCTAGCCTACCTTAACATGTTCAGAAGCCTTACATTGGCCTACAGTTGGGCAAAGTCATTTAACATAAAGCCTTTTTTTTTTTAAGACAGAGTGAGTTCACATATGGGGGGCACGGGGGCAGGGGGTGTACAGAGTGAGAGGGTAAGAGAGAATCTTAAGCAGGCTCCATATGGAGCCTGACCACAGGCTCTGTCTCACAATCCTGAGATCATGACCTGAGCCAAAGTCAAGAGTCAGCTATCAACTGACTGAGCTACCCAGGCACCCCAACATAAAGTCTATTTTATAATAAAGTGTGAATATCTCATGTAATTTATTGAATATCATCCTGAAAGTGAACAATACAATAGTTGTAAATACATCGGTTGTTTACCCTCCTGGTTGCATTGGTGACTGGGAGCTGTGGCTCAGCGCCATTGCCCAGCATCAGAAGAGATTGTCTTACTGAATATGGCTAGCAAAATTCAAAGTCCGGTTTCTATGGAATGCTTGCACAGCATCATCAAGTTGAAAAATCCTATGTTGAGCCATTGTAAATTAGGGACTGTCTATATGTTAATTTGTGCATTTGTGTATCTATAAATAGTTCTTTACATGGCTCTCTATATTAAGTTAAATAGGAGTTTTTACGTATGTCTCTGACTCTAATCTATCGCCACATGGATCATTCAAGCCTCTTTCCCATGCTTACCTATAACCTCCCACGTCAACAATGACAAACTGGTTCAGTAGGTGATTTTTAAATCTCTTTTCTATGATGAAAACATATTTTTAACAGAAAAAATTAAGGGAAAGAAGAAAAGCATGGTTCCTTAATTTTCATGCTATGAAAAGCTAATGTCAAATACTGTTATAGATTCATTAGGAAGATAAAGTATATGCTCAAAGAAGGGAAGAGATAGCAACATTCCACATTAACCTACAGGAAGTTACTTTGCACTAAAATATCAGTGAATATCAATCACATGATAGTTTTAGCTAACCTGATTTAAAATAAAGCTTAATATAAAGCTGAAAGCAATGCATTTAGAGGCCAGTCAGTAACAACACAAGAATCTGTGCTGTTTAGTTCACCTAGGATTAGTCTTTTCTGTTATGTGTTGGTCAATATCAGTTTTCAAGACTTGGAACCAGTTGGAATTTATCCACTTGGCATTTTGAAGGATAGGACAGCAGAGGAACATGTATTTGCACACAAAATAGCTGAGTTCTAGGCCATTTCCACAAGTTACCTTCTGGGTGTTTCGGGCGAGACGCCGAACTCTCTGATCCTGTTTCCTTATTTATACACTTGGATATGTGATTATGTTCTTTATCTACTGGTCAATTCATTCATATCGCCATTCACCAAAACTCTGTAGCTCTTGTTTCGTTAACTGAGGCATAATGTTAGTGATTGCACCAAATAAACCTCTAAATGTTAGCGGTGTAACACAAGTTTATATCTTGTTCAAGGTATAGCCATGATGACTACTTCTGCTTAGCGGGAAGAGGTAGACCTCAGTTCCATGGTTCACTTATCCACCTTTAGCTCCTGGCTTCCAAGGGCATTCCTGAGGTCATTCCTAGCCAGCCAGCTGCAAGGGGGGACAGAGCCCAGAAGAGCCCACCAGAGAAGTGTTTCTGGCTCAGTCTGGAATGGCATACCTCCCTTCCTCTTACAGCCTAAGATTAGAATTTAGTCGCAGGAGAGGCTGAATAATGCAGCTTTACACAGAACTCACTCTACCACAGCCGTCTCAAGCAATGCTGGCTTTGGGGCTTTTTAGAAAATGCTCACTGAGCTTCATCTGTGGCTTTAAGGAGTTTGCATTGCACCTACCCATATCTCTTAGTCAGGCCTCTTGTATCTAGGAAGCGCATACCTGAGAGACACAGTTTTCAAGACAGTTTTGGTCTTTATCATTTTGGATATTTCCAGCTGCAATTGGTTTAAACAGTAAGGACATTTCTTACCTCCTACAACAGAATGTCTTCCTCATTCTGCTTTGCCCATCCCTGGAGCATGCGCTTTCTGCTTGTGCTTGCTCACAGACCACAAAACAAGGCAAAACTAGATCCTGGGGAAGAAGGTGCCTCTTTCTGTGCATCTCATCTGAGAGTGAAGAGACCTTTCCCCAAAAGATCTCCAATGGCTTTCCTAAATCTCATTTCTCATGCCCCTGTCTAAATCTCATGCCCTGGTGAGAGGAATGGTGGTGCAGTTATTGGCTTAGACCAATCTGGACTCACTGTGGGGCTGGGAATGGAGCCAGCCTCCTCTCTGAGAACATTGCCATGTGGGAATTTATGTGGGGTTTACTTTGTTAGTTTGTTTTGTTTTGTTTTAAACAAAAGTTTCTTTAGGAAGTATTATAATGTGATGGCAGGGATGTTTGGATGTTGGGCAGCTGACATTAACCTTGGGTGTTGAGTTTTTCTGCTTGGAGCAAATTAGTTTCTGGAAACCAGACTTTTTGAATGGAGAATAGACACATAATCTGACAAATGAATTGTTTTTCTGATTTGTAATCCATTTATATTAATAGCTTTATAGTATGACACAGAGGAATTCCAATGATATTTGATATTTGAAAAATTACCTTTATTTTAATAGGGTACAGATAAGTATGATTCTTTGGGAAAATCCACTACCTCTGATTACCGTTTCTGTATGGGTAGGAAATGACTAGCTGGTAATGGGTGAGGAGTTTATGCAAACATCTTGTTTTACTAAAAGCTATAGGAAGTTTAGATAGGATTTTCGTTATTTGATAACCTATAATTCATCATATATAAGACTGTGTATCAAATGTGGCTTAGAGGTTCAGTCTCATTGTCATGTTGCACCCTGCGTGCTTAGAACAGAAAATAAGCATAATTTTCAATCCAGTAGTAAAATACCTGCCCTGTGTATCCAAAAAATGAACAAAGTAGGGTAGGCATCCATTATTATACCATTTATAAATAAATCCTCAGTATTAAATTTTTGCCAGAACTAGTATTGTCCTATGGTGAAATTTAAGAGTAAGTTCTGGTGAAGATATCAAACAATTAAGATTCTATTTTTGTCTTAGCTTTTACTTGGGTTGTCCTGCTTCACATCTGTAACAACTTGGTCAAATCATTGCATGTCAACATGCCTTATTCACATCTGTAAACTAAAACAAAGTAATAAAAATGGACTAAGTGATCATTATCTTACCTTTCGTCTGTGATTCCATAATCTTCTAGAATGGCAATCCTGAGGTTCATTTGCTAGATTTGCTACATTTTAACAAGGGAAAACTTCTATTCTGTGCTGGTGTCCCAGCCTTGCTTTCCTGTTTACTCTTTGCACAATGTCAAACAGAGGGTCACTGAGGGCTGGGAGTGGCCCAGCACAGGGGAGCATGCAAGCTTTGGTGTTGGTCTGGTAAAAGATAGAGAGGCTGGAAAAATACTTGGAATATTGTGGCCACAGGGGAATAGCTGGTCTGAAGATGAAAAGACTGCCTGCCAAAATATAGTTCGCTGCAGAGACTTATTGGACAATGTACAAAGATGACATGCTGCTTTGTACACATTCCATTTTCAATCATTTAAATAAAAATGTTCTAATTTGGGAAGAAGTAGATCATACTTTTTTTAAAATCATCTTTTAATTTTTGTCTTACATCCAAATATAATACAGGTCAATCAGTTAGCCCTACAAAAAAAAAAAAAACTGAAGGATTTCCCTGTTTTATTCTTTCCCTTTTGTCTTCCTTCTTGCCTTCCTTCCAGTAATAATTTTTTTTTCTCAAGGGTTCCTAGCAAGGCCTTCCTGAAATAACTCTCAAAAATATATCTCTTTCTTCTAGTTGAACTCAGGATACTTCTCTCATATTGTTTGTTATATAGTTACACATTTTCCAAAAAAGCGTGTGCCCATAATCAAATCAAATTGTCGGTTATCGAGCTGGGATTTTAGTGGTGTTACTGCACCCAGCGAGGAACCTGCTCCTAAAGGAGCTCATTGATTTCAGGCCTGTTGGTGGAAATGCATCCTCTTTCTTGACAAGGCAGTTCTCCCATCAGATCCTGGAAAATAAAGAATTTTATGAAGCCAATCGTTGTGTGGAAGTGAGCATCAGATTCGCTATGGAAGAGATACTCTAATAGGAAAGCATTAGGGATGTCGCCCCATGTTACAACTCCACATTTATTGCTGCATCATCAGATACCAAAGCTGATACCATTATAGACAACAACAGAAGGTAACGCTCCCTAGCTCTGGTCACAGCAGTCCTTGACTTATAGGATCAGAGAGAAAGAGATTCATAAGTATGGAGAAAAGGACTTGGGGAGAGGCAGAAGGGTCCCATAAAGCATGGTCTTCCAGCAGGGAGGAGGATTGTACCACTTGACATTGTTAAAATGACAATGCATGGGGATAATAAAAAGCAGACCGGATTTTATTTTTATTTTTAAAATTTTTATTTAGTTTTAAGATTTTATTTTCTTATTCATGAGAGACACAGAAAGAGAGGCAGAGACATAGGCAGACAGAGAAGCAGCCTCCCTGCAGGGACCCTGATGCGAGACTTGATCCCAGGACCCTGGGATCATGACCTGAGACGAAGGCAGATGCTCAATCACTGAGCCATCCAGGCGTCCCAGCGGACCAGAGTTTAGTCAGTTTTATCATTTCTCTAAATTTTCTACAGCCAATGCCATTGGTGCCCACACATGAGGTGGCATGCTCCTACCACCCTGCCCTCTCCCCACCCTCGGTACACCACTCCTCCCAATATTTGCAGCTATGATTTCTGAGTAACTTCACATTCTGCATATCCAATGCTGCATATTGCTGAAAATGTTGGAGTAGTTTTCGGTCAATATGGAATCACAATATGAAAGACTGAGTTGCTCTGTTCCTTTGATTACCTGCCCCCTACGATGGTCCCCTCACCCCTACACAGGGTGTTGTCAAAATTGAAGGGAGAGAAATGGAAGGGCCTGACCCCTGATGTAGCAGAGTCTGTGTGTGACTTAATTCCAAATAGAGTTCTCTTGCTGAGGAAAACAGATATCTTTGGGAAAAATGTAAGTGAAATGGCATTAGCCAACAGACAAACTCAGACTACTTATGAGCATGTTTGACATTCAAAAATTTGGTCTTCAGCCTGTCAAACCAGGAGAAGAATTCTACTGTGACCTTTGGGAAATTTTTAGCCTTTTTGCCAGGAAAATTGGTATGAACAAAATGATAATAATATTCAAATGGAAAAAAATTTAAAGTTTCCTGTGACCATTCATGTTGGTACATAAACAACGCATCTCCGGAAAACATGTAGACTAAACATCTGGAGATTCAGTTATCTTGTTGACATAGGCAAAATCAATAGGCATTTATAGAAGCGGTGATGAAACCTATCTGCAGGTTTTCATGTTGGGCAAAGTGCCCCACCTTTGCTGAGCTGCTGTGAAACTTAGGGCAGTCTTTCTTTTGTTGTACTGAAATAATCTATGTCTCCCTCCTACACAGACTACAGTCTTCATGAGGGCAATGCCTATTGCCCTCCGGTCTTGTAGCTTCAGTATCCTGCTGGATACTGAAGTTTATTATAGCAGTTTCTTATATGTTCAAGGGCAAGAATAGCAAAAGATGAGGCTGAGAGAATGAACAGGTGCACGAATATAAAGAAGCCTGGAAGCCAGGGTCCTTCAACATGCTGACCGAAGACTTCCTGAATAACCCAAATATGCCAGGCCCTCTATGCCAGCTGTCCAGGGCTGCTACTGCTTTCATGAGCTTATATGGTAGGGGGAGTTAAAGAGTTGGAGTGTTTTTCCTCAGAGGTCTGGAGTTACCCAAGCATTACAAGAACAGATTGGGTTTTAGAATACAGCTGGAATGCAGGGTAGAGAATGAACCGGAAGGTGTAAGAAGGAAGACTGGCTGATCTTGCAGGAGTTTGAACCAGTTGTCTGAGCCATAATAAGAGCAGCCTGGACCAGGGTACTATGGACTGGGATGGTGGAAAATGAAAGTATTTGTGAGCTACCGACAGGGGAAAAGAGAAGTAATGTGGTGGAGTCAATGTGGACGTGTATGCTAAAAACAGATAGTGTAATTCCTGAAAGCACCTGCAAAGATGAGCAAGAAAGCAATTTCTGCTCTCTTCTAGGGGTGATGACAATACAGCATAACAGGTATCTGGACTCTGGACACAGACACATCCGGGTTCAAGTCCTCAAATCCCTACCCTGTCACCTTCGAGTGGTATTAGCCTGACCAACTTATGTAACCACTGTACCCTTCAGCCTTCTCAACTGTTACCCTGGGATAAAACAAGCTCACACCTTGTGGGATATTGTGTGGATTAAGTGGAATACTGAATATAAATATTCAAATACATTAATAGAAGCAGGATGCATATTATATGGGGTTATACAAGAATTATTAGATGTGCTTCTTGCTTTCAAAATAGCTAAAAGGAGAGGAAGTACAAATTGCTTGAAAGTAAAACATAGATAATTAAATTAATTTGCATATATTTAAAAGCTGTACTTAAGTATATATAGATATATTTAGATCTTATTCATATGATTATAGACACTAAAAAGGATGTAGTTTGGGGGGAGAAATTTACAGTAATGGGCAGAGAAACAGCTTTGTTGAATGTTTACTGTAAACTAAATATTACTCTTGTCATTTTATATTCATTAATTCATTAATTGCTAAGGAATCCTTGACATAGATACCTCTTACTCACTGTTAGAGACGCTAGGACTGAGGTCCAGAGGATTAGGAACTACTAGTATTTGAAAGCAGGCATGCCTACTTCAAAGCCTCTCTTCATTCAGATATGTAGCCAGCACTGCATTTCTGTATTCTTAGCCTATCTTGGATATTTCCTTGTAAAAATAAAATTGTCTATCTATTGACTTTTCTTACTTTGCCTATTTGTGTATCCAGGGAAAATATTCCCCTTGCCTATGTGAGATTTTTCCCAGGAGAAAAGAGGCCTTTGCTTAAAGATTTCCCTTCTTCTGGTGGGAAGGGAAGGCTTTCTATAACCAGCAGAATTCAAAGGTCTTCTTTTTAGGAAATGAATGTAAAAGGAAGACATTAGAACAGGAGACTCAAAAGGAAAAAAGTGACCTACAAGATACTGTTTTCAGGCCCTGTGTGATTTCATTCAATTTACATTTCATTCATTTAAGCTCTGGACTGTTTGGTCAAAGGGAGCAAATTTAGTAATTAGTTCTACTCTCAATTTCTCAGTAATTTCTTGTTCTGTGGAGTATAAGGCTTTCTGATGAAAAGACAGCCTCCAGCATATATTTCTTTAAAAAAAATAAACTACACATGTGTAAATCCCATATTTTTTATACTTTTGTCAAAGTAAAATCAGGGGGACCTGGGAGTGGCTCAGTTGGTTAAAGCCTGTGGCTCTTGGTTTTGGCTCAGGTTCTGATCTGGGGGTCCTGGGATTGAGCTCCATGTGGTGGGGGTGGGGGTCCTGCTCAGTGGAGAGTCTGCTTGTCTCCCTTCCCCTCTGTCTCTCCTCCCACTCATGCATGCTTTCTCTTTCTAAAGTAAATAAATAACTCTTTAAAAAAAAGAAAATAAAACACATACACATATTTAATTCCAAATTTTTACACTTTTATCAAAATAAAATCAAATAGTGCATAGACATTATGATCACAAGTGAGAACTCCTGTTCCACTTCTTCCTGTTCTCAGTCTCACTCCTGGGAGGACAACCCCCATCATTTCTTCTTGAAGTTTTCTCCATATACCTAAGCAATATTTATAGAGCTTTATTTGAGGATTAACCACATTAGACCAAAGTCTCTTTTTATTGCTTCTTTAATGTTCTGAGGAAATTAAGACGATTTGTTTTATAAAAAGACTTGTAATTATAGTTGTCTCTTTATAATACAATAAATATATATTATTAAAATATTGAAAAGGATATAATCAATGGCAATAAAAATAGCAATCATTTACATTTATTACAATATAATTTTAGAACCAAATGGATTTACACATACTTTGTCTTCTGGAATAAAATTCTAGTAATGTAATTTCTGACACAGTTTTTTAAAATTTGTTTTGTTTGTGGGGCACCTGGGTGGCTCAGTCTGTGTCTGCCTTCAGCTTAGGTCATGATCTCAGGGTTCTGAGATTGAGCCCCACATTGGGCTCCCTGCTTAATGGGTAGCCTGCCTCTCCCTCTCCACCTCTTGTGTTCCTCTCACACATTCTCTCTCTCTCTCTAATAAATAAATAAATACAATCTTTTAAAAAATTTTGTTTTGTTTGTTCATTTTCATTTTAGTTTGTGAAACATTTTGTTAAGCTTCCTTCCAAAAAGTCTGCCCCAATTTATTTTTCTACCACAACATAAATCAGCAAACTTTTCTGTAATGGGCCAGATAGAAAACATTTTAAGCTTATGGGCCAAAAGGTAAAATTGTACTATTAGACAGGTATTTGTATAACAAGAGAGAAATATATATTTCCATACATTTTTAATTAACACAATTCAAAATAATAATAGTATGTACAATTTTTATGACATGAAGCTGCTAATGAAAATAAAATTTCTTTTTTAACATTTTGCTCCGTTGGGTATGGTCGACAGAATAATGAATGACCCATGAATATGTCCACATCGTAATCCTTATGTCCTCTAACTATGCTATATAAGCGAAAGGAAGTTGCAGGTATAATTGAGACTATGGATATTAGTATAGGGATAGTAGTTTGCTTTATCCAGGTGGACCTATTTTAAATAAACAAGCTCTTAAAAAAGCAGAGAGAACACTCTCAGGCTGAAGTCATAGAAATGCAGGGGAAAGAAAAATAGATATTGGAAGCATGAGAGAGCAGACCTGCAGTTGGCGGAGGGGCCACATGGAAAGCATGAGAAAGACATGTGGAGAATCAAGGAGTCTCAGATTGGCCCCTGGCTGACAGTCATAAAGGAAATGAGGGCCCCCATTCCATAAACATAGAAATTGTGGTTGTCCAACAGTCTGAATGAGCTTAGAAGTGGAATCATTTCCAGAACTTTCAAAAAGGACCACAGCTTTGCTGACCTTGATTTTGGCCTTGTGAGATTTTCCACTGCGAATCCAGGTGAGTTATGCTGTCACTCAGAATTCTGACTCATAAGGCTGTGAGGTAGTAAATGGGTATTTTAAGCCACTAAGTTGTGGTCACTTGTTATAGCAGTGATGGAAAATTCATACTTTGGGGCTTCAAATTTAGTGTTCTTGATCATCCAAATTGATTGCAAATGTCCATCTCTGAATGTCGATCCCTAATGCCATTTTGTATATATTTTACCTATGAAATGTCTTTTCCCACGGAGAGGTACTGACACTCATAACCTTCCACAAACATATCATTTTAATTGAATATATTCAATCTCTTGGAAGGAATTTATGGATCCTATTTGGTTCCAGTCTTGATGTTTGCTTTATAACATGTCATTACATTGCAGACGAGCCATGTCCAATTGAAGGTATGGAGAAGCTTTGTTGGCTGCACCATTCAATGGATTATAAAATATGTACATTTCCTTTGCACATTCATGAACATAAGAAAAAAGCTAATTGTAGTTTTAGTTCAGAACCGTAGTTTAGCCCACTTCACAATTTGTGTAAAAATGGAGACCTAGCTTATTGTTTTAACTTTTGACAGCACTGGTCTTATACAGCACTTTGATGTTACTTGTGATTCAACCAACATTAGTTATAGAAATGACTATACTGAAGTATACATTTCAAAGGTAAGCATTATCCTTTTCCTTAAGGAACATTATCAAATCCATAGTAAATGTGAATTTCAAAGCTGCTCGATGTTTGATAATAGCAGTTGAAAAAAACATTAAATTCCTGGCCCTGAGTTCAAAATCATCTAAGTGACAATCCTTAAATCCACAAGAGTGAATCAAGTTCACTATTGACACTAGTGGTTTGACAACATAGATTCAAATGCTTTCTGCAAAGGACCTATGGATGAATGATACAATGAATGACCATAGGTTTTAAACACCTTACATCTTCATAAGCTTTGGGAATTTGTGGAGAGGAGGCTTTTTTTACTCCACACATATATTTTCCACCATCAGTTGTTAACACATCTTAGCAGATTCCACTTCAGGTTGTTGTGTATGAGTGTTTTCTCAACTTCTTTGAAATTATTCTTACCTGTATTTGCTCCACACAGATGATTCATAAAGGTAATTTTTCAGCCACTCCAAATGCATCATTAACTCTGCTGATAAGCAACAATCAACCAGTATTGTCCCTATTTTTCACTAATGAAGAGCCAAAGAAAACCATTCAAGATAATTTGTCTTGTTTTTAATTGACTGTTGATGCTGCTTCCAATGTTTTCAACTCTAAGCAACTGTTCTTGCCAAATAGTTGACAGTCTTAACTACTTTCTCTGGCTACATTTCTTTAATTGATAAGTCAACATCGGTAAAATCATTTTCTTCTTTGGCTAATAAATGACCCACTCAGAAATTTAGCTGCAGCCTCATTTTTGTCTTTTATTTTTGTGAAGAAATTCTGTTGTAATAAGATGTTTTATTTAAATGTTTCTACTTTTATTCTGATCGTTGTTTTCCCATGAGTTGGGAGATAGGATAAATGCATAGTCTGGGAATATGAACACTTATTTAGCATTATTATAGTGTCTTTGATAAATACAAAGGAATTTGTTGTCTCATTTGATAATGAAATAATCCACACTCCACAGTACTTTAAGATTGAATTATTAAAAGTCCACTTTTTACTTTCCTTCTTTTACATCACATACAATAGCAATAAAACAAATGTGTGGTACAGCAATATGCATGGCATCAGAAATGTTGTAGAATTATAGCTGTGATTTGTAGTGAACCAAGCAGCTGTGCAAAGCGGAGAGCATGTAACATATGGCTTGTGTCACAACTATGCATCTCTGCTGTTGGAGAACAAAAGCAGCTACAGGCAATGTGTAAATTAGAACATAGTGTGGCTATGTTCTAATAAAACTTTAATTAATTAAAGGCATTTAATTCTCATATAATTTTCACATGCCAAAGATTAATACTTTTCTTTTGATTTTACTTCAACAGTTTATTTCTATTTTTTTTAAAAAAGATTTTTTTTTTTATTCATGAGAGACACACGGAGAGAGGCAGAGACATAGGCAGAGGGAGAAGTAGGCTCCCTGTGGGGAGTCCGATGTGGGACTCCAGGATGATGCCCTAAGCCATAGGCAGACACTCAACCACTGAGCCACCCAGGCATCCCTGATTTTACTTCAACAGTTTAAAAGGGAAAAACTCATTCTTAACTCATAATATATATAAAAACAGAGAGAAGTCTGGATTTGGCCTTGGGCCGGAGTTCACAGGCTCCCATACTAGAAGAGAATGTCTTAAAAAAATTCAAAATTTTCAAATAAGCTGAAACCATGAAATATTCACCATCTCTGTCTTTTTGTGATTTACTTCACTGGGAAACAGTAGGAAAGAATGGAAATTATGGAGGTGAAAGGAAAAGACATGTTCACTTCTTTCTCGGGGCAAGTCTGCTTACAAACAAACTAATAAACAAACTCTCTGTCTAGTATGGGTAGGAGTCACTAGAATAATGTAAATAAGAATGACATTTGCATATTTTTCCCCTTAATGTTTTCTTATGTTAGTCAGGGAGGGGGAGCTTCAAATCAAGAAAGTGAGAATGTCTGTGGAGCAAAACATCACACATCTAGAGATAAAGGAAACATTCCCACCATGACTCTCTGTGGTTACTGTGTGGCTTTTTTTTTTTTCTGTCATTTGCAAAATGACAAAATTTATCCTATCATTTTTGTTATTAATATTCTTGTCTAAAAATGCAAGTAAGAACTTATTTACATGAATATCTAAGTCTTTATTTTCTCTTCATTTTCAAAATGATATCATAAATCCAAAAGAGCTGTTTGTTCCAAAGTAGGGCTTTCAGCAGAGATGGAGAAGCTTAGTATTTAAAGTATTGGAATGGGATATGAGGCAGCAGCTCCCAATTCCACTTCCATCATTGACCCATCTACTCCCATGGCCCTCCCTGTTCCCCTCTAGGCCTGTCTTTATGTAGTGATGTAGCATTGTATTTGTTAATGATGTTAATCATCAGTAACATTCAGGACCTTTGCATATACTGTTTTACTTAACCCTCACAGGAGTCCTGGTGGGCAATATTAATTGTTATACATTTGTAGAGGAACTGAGGCTCAAAGAGGATACATTACTCTCTTAAGGTCTTACAGCCACTAGATGGCAGAACCTGGATTCAAATCCAGGTCTATCTTGCTTCAAAGCCTATACAATGATTCTGAAGAGAAAGTAGATAAGGCAAATGAAAAAGCTGCAACTATCTAAAAAGAATTAGCTTGCTGTTGTGTGATCTATCATTTCCTTCAGCTCTTAATTATTAATGAGTCAAGCATCCAAGACAAGGGTCAATTATAATGTCTATGTATTTCTACTGTCAATGGAGCTATTATATGGTAGCCTCTTACAAAGTTAGATCTCAGATAAAGTGTATATATAATAGAACATATTGATGTAACTTCTTGGTTAAAATATACATGCTATTTTATAATATGCAACCCATTTGGCTGCAATAAATTGAGTGTATAATAATTATGTTCATTTCACAATCAAAATAATTTTTTGAGTGGCATGTTAGGTTACAAGACCATCAACAGAAAACTCAGGATTGCAGATAACTTGCCATTTCTTATAAGAAACCTTACCGGGAAGCATTCAGAGTTTTGTTGATGTGATAAAATGTGAAATAATACTCTTTGTATTTTTCAGGGGTCTCCATCGACACAGAAATACTGTGTCTCCCAGCTGGAGGGGTGAGCCTCTCCAGTAGATATTGATTGATTGCCTCATTTAGCATAGGTTAGCTCCTCGACAAATATGTTGATTTGATTTAAGAAGATCTATTTTCTGAAAACTCCACCTTCTATAATGGACAAGTGATTTATAGTTTACAATGCTTCCTTTCTTCATAAAAGCAATAAAGCAATTCACTTTTTGCCCTCTGTTTAATGACTATCATTTGATTGTGTTAAAGAGGACCACAGAATGGAGCAAGCAGGATCAGTGCATGAAATGAACACTCGTAAGCCTGGATGATTGTGTAAGTTGTGAACATGCATTGTTGAAGATGACTTATTATTTCAGAGATGTGATTAAAAAAAACTCAGTGAAGTCCAACATATCCTATAAGAATATCAGTAAGTGTTTGAGGGACTAAAAGACTTTAATTTTAGTGTAGTGAAAATGTATGTATTTTACCAAGTTAAAGGTACCTGTCTTTCCTCCCAATACATAGGCTTTGCAAAAATCTCTGGCTTAAGAAAATGTGCGTAGCTATCACTTTAATGAAAGCTTGCCCATGTTGAAGACAGATGTATACTGATGGTGTAATGTGATAAAATCAATAGTAGCAAGGCCAGATAAGGTGAAAATTCCCAGAAGACTAATATTAACTAAATGATAATGAAAGCAGAACAATTTACAGTGTACTTATTCTGGCACAGACATAGCTTTAAGGATGCTGTAAATATTATTTATTTAATACATTTCATGATACTGGACTCGGAAATTCTGGAAAGGTATTGTCACTAATTAAGTGGTGGATTGGGTAAATAAAGCCTGTCAGTCTCCATAAAACAAAGAAGAATCACCACTAGGTATACCCAGGTAGAACTTCTTGTTTTAACAGATTCTAATGATCTGTAGTAAAATATTAACACATTTTAATGTAATCAGTCATTATAAAGACAAGTAATAACCATATTTATATAAGACATGATTACAATTCTATGAGAATGAACATGCAGCTTATTGGTATAATTTTGACAACCCCTGTCATAGCCCTCATTGTTGAACTGTACTCTTGCATGATATTTTACAACAGTTTTTTGTTCTCAAATTTGAATTCCCTTCATCAACTCTGCCAATAGAGATTTCTCATTCAGCAGGTTGAGAAAGATCTTTTCATCATGACAGTATTCAATGCATTTATCAATTTCATTAGAAATTCTTATTCCCCATGTATAAATTGAAATTTTATGTCTCACATGTGTTCCATTTCATGCCTCCCATGTTGATTATAGCTTGTTAATTGTTCATACCCTTCACTACCACATGATTACTTTGCTTTTTTTTTCACTTTTATCTGTTTTCTTCTTTAAAAACTGTCTATCTGCCTGCATTACAGAAGTTGTTTTAGTTGAACAGTCAATTATATATATCCTTTAGTGTTTAGTCATTATTTTTCTATAGTTTCTCTGAACTACTTCATAAATTCTAGTCCACTTAATACTTTGTAGTATATTAAACTTGGATTTAGTTAATAAATATTCAGAACCTTTCCTGTTGTTATAAAAATAATTATTATCTGTTTAATGTTAGAAATTGCAAACTTGTTTAATAACGACATGCATTCCAAAATACACACAAATCTTCTAAATAGTTACTACCTATCTGCTATCTGTTGTGTCAATATTTATAAATTAACAAGAGCCATTTTTGCATGATCATCGGGTATTTGATTGGAAGGAAAGTCATTCCAGGGAAACTTATGAAAATATTGTTCCTTCATAGAAAATAGCTGCTATCTTTAAAGGCTACTTGACTTATATTGTCTTTAATCCTCACAGCAGTGCCACCAAGCAACTATTTTTAGTGCCATTTTGCAGCAGGCAGAGAGGTCATCCTATAATAATTATCTGTGTTAGGATTTGAACTGAGATCTACTTGAGATGAAAGCCTACGATTTTTCTATACTAGGCTGCAAAAAAAAAAAATCTCAGAAGGGGAAAAAATAACTATTCTATAAGAAAATCAGGCTGCCAAGGGCTGCAGAAACCCTATCTCTCATTATCTCTCTGTGCATGGGATTAGCCACTCAATTATGCAGACAATAAATCATAATGTAGAATGAGCATTGGTAACTAATTGGAATCCATAAATGTTTGAATTGCTAAGATAACTCATGTGGAATATTCTTCAACAGTCCTACTTCACTCTTTGCTCTATTCTTAACAGAAGTGTCCACAATAAGTGTTGAGCCATCCTTTAGAAGAGCATTCTCCCATAGTATTTAAAGAGTCAATTTTCCACAGCTTTAATTCACACCACGTTTTCAGTTGCACACTTATTATATAAACAAGTATCTAGCATAACCACTTTTTCTATTAAAAATTTCTTGAAAATTCTGTAATAAGCAATTTGTGATAGTGCCTGTATTAGGAAAGCTTACCATCTCCTTTTCAGTTGATGGTATCTAACAGCAAGATAAATCTGAGCATGATCACCATAATTAAGGACAATTGGTGAAGGAAAATGTGGATAGATGGCATCTTTATATTTTAGCACATTTTAGTTACTCATTTTAATCTTTTAAAATTTTGGTAGCTTTTGCTCTCCTTTGCCTAAAACAAAAGCATTAGTTTTTACATTATTCAACATTTGGTGACGGCGATAATAATAATGAAACTATGCAAGACATGCTTCAGAGTGTAGCGCAGTGGTGCTCAAAATATGGAGCTCAACTAGTCAGCCAAGCATTACTTAGGTTCTACTGTAGACCTACTGAATCAGAATCTCTACAGTGAGTCTGGGGCAGGGCCCTGGGATCTGTGTTTAATCAAGCCCTGAAGGTGATTTTGATGCATGCTAGAGTTTGAGGAACATTGTTGTGAAACACTGCTACATGAGGTCCTCAGACTGGCAGCATCAGCATCAGCATCACTGAGTGCAGTATCCTGGACTATTGGAACAAAACTTATGTTTTATAACATTACTGTGTTATCGGTTCACACGCTACATAATCACCTAAATAATATCTCACTAGTGGGGCGCCTCGGTGGCTCAGTTGGTTAAGCAACTGACTCTTGGTTTTGGCTCAGGTCATGATCTCAAGGTCCTGAAGTTGAGCCCTGAGTTGGGCTCTATGCTCAATGTGGAGTCTGCTTGTCCCCTTCCTCTGTTCTTTCCCCTGATCACTCTCTCTCTCTCTCATAAATAAGTAAAAAATTTAAAAAAAAATTCACTGGACAACTAACTCCAATATATTCTATGCATACCTCCTGTCCTAAAATCACTGATGTTCATCTACTGCAGACAAAAATGACTCTCTGAATTTGATGATTTTAAATCTAATCTTGCCATTCCACATATATATGGAAAATGAAACCTGGAGAGGACTTAAAATAATAATCCACTGGTAGACTATGTTCCTTTATCATCTCAGATGGTGTGTTGGAGCCTGTGCCAGTTCTTTCAGTGTTGGTGTATGGTATCTCCTCTACTGGCCTTGCCAAGTGCTAGATTATCCAGTTCTTTTAATCTTTTGGAGTAAAGGACTGACGGTTTTGTCAACATACAGCCAGGGAATTCATTACGCCTCCATCAGTTTGTATTGAGACTAGAATTAATTTATAAGATAATAAGCTGTGATGAAAGTAGCATTGATTAGGAGTCACAGGTCTGCTACTCAGTCCTGGTACATGCATAGATTGTGACTTTTATAGTTCACTGACTGCTCTGAGGCTTAGTTTATTGATATGAGAAATATGAAAGAAATGAATTAATAAGTTGAGGTTGTCTTGAATTCTAAGTCAATGATTCGGTAATCCCTTCAGTTACTTGGAAGACTGGAATGAGATCATCAGATGGATTTGCTCTGATGGGCAGAAAGAGTCAGGCAAGGAAAGGTTCAGCATGAAGAGGAAATCATTGGAGATACACTGTACAGGTAGTGCCAAGAGACAACACCAATCCCATCCCTGTCTTAGGGATGGCCAATAAGGCCACCAAGGCAAAATCCTTTCATGGACTCTTTTCTATAAGCATTATTGTTTGTGTACCTGGTACCACTTCCTTTTCGAATTTCAGGAATGTATGTGCTATCCGTTCACCATGATTCTTGGGTCCCTTAGTGGGATTCTTGTTCCCTCTCCCCCTTTCTGATAAGTGTTGGGCACAGGCAGTGCTGGGGACACTGACAGTAGCTATCCCCAGGCACAAAAGACTTCCCTGGCATGCTTCATTTAATAAAAATAGGTTTGGCATTAGCATAAAACCTTTCATCCTTGAATCTTAAATTATTTCACAAACACTTATTCTTATAGAATTCCTGCAGGGAACACATTATAGAGTCACAGATTCATGAAGACTTGGAGACGAAAGTAACTTCAGAGATCATTCACTTCAAGTCACTTCATTTTTCAGGGGAAAAAATTGAAATCCCACAAGGTGAAGTGACTTATCCAAGCAGTTATCTTCTTTAAAATGTGAATGCAGGAGTTAGGTAGATAACTCCAAGCCATAGAATGCATTTTAAAGTATTATGTAAATTAAACTTTACATTTTATTTACTAGCCTTGGGAGGAAATTCACTCTATCTTCTTGAAGGCTACCCTAGGGTGGAGAAGTGTATAGAGATGGGTTAATAAAAAGATTTGTCAGTAATGAGTGACAATTTAGTGTAGTATATGAGTGAGCAGAAGAAACAAAGTTACTTCTACCATTTAATTTGATGATGTAGAATGGGAAAATTTGCTAGGAATGAATCTTTCTTATCAAATCTGCCAAACTCTACTCCTATCTTTAATACCTAGATAGATCCAAAACCCTCTTACTACATTGGCACCCCATTTTCTCACCTCCATTTATTACTCATCTGCCTCTTCAAAGGATAAAGGGTTTCAGGGTGCCTGGCTGACTCAGTTAGTAGAGCATGCAACTCTTGCTTTTGGGGTTATAAATTGGAGTCCCACATTAGGTGTAGAGATTACCTAAAACATTTAAAATATTTATTTTTTTAAATGATTTTATTTATGTATTCATCAGAGACAGTGAAAGGCAGAGACATAGGCAGAGGGAGAAGCAGCTTTCCTGCAGGGAGCCTGATGCTGAACTCAATCCCAGGATCCTGGGATCATGACCTGAGCCAAAGGTAGATGCTCAACCACTGAGCCACTCAGGTGTCCCTAAAAATCTTTAAAAAAAAAATAAAATAAAGAATGAAGGAATTTGAAAAGAGAATAGGAGAATTGACCCAGAAAAAGATGTACTGATCTACAAGGAGGAGTGGTGGGAAGATCACCATGGATCCTTTGCACCTGTTCAGAGAAGGGAACATGACACAAAAGCTACTGAGATAATATTTATCCCATGAGTGCAAGGCATTTTCAAAGATTTAAAGCTGCCATTGGAGAGTTGACAGGCAGCAGAAAGATATGTGTACAGCAGATATGTTAAATCTGCTAAAGATATGTTAGCAGTAGAAAGATATGTGTACTTAACCCTACCACAAAGTTAATGAGACTAAATGCATAATAGTGGTGCAAATGAAATATTATGGGAGCACATGGAAGACATAAGAGTTTGAAATGGGTGGGTTTGGGAAGACTGGGGAAAGAATTCAAAGTGAAGCTACAAAGAATGCTTGGTAAAGATGAGATTGATAGGGAGGGAACATTCCAGATAAAAAGGAATATATTTTACCAGAAGCATCACATACTTTCTTTCCTGAAAGACAAAGACAAAGAGAATAGAGTCTCAGGAATGAATGACAATATTATGGTACAGCCAAAGGACTAGTTTGTGGGAAATAATGCCAGCAAATGAAGATATGAATAATGACTATTGGCAATGAGAAAGTTCTACTGGAGGGAACTTATTTGGAACATTTGGGGACAATTTACTGCTGGATGTATGACCAAAATGAAGAAAGGGGAAATAGGGTTATATAACAGAGAAAATGGAGAAATATTGAAAACAGGTAGTATTTTTTGGAAATATTGAGACAAGAAGTCTGCAGAGGCCCCGCTTCATGTTGTGTAATATAATTAACTAAGGACAGCATTGACAGAATGTTAGAAGACATATGGATTTGACCAGACCATAAAATGACTTTACCTCTCTAAATTCTCAGGGCTAGCTTTTTAAAGCCTTCTTTTCCAAAAGATATGATTGAATCTAGAAATGTATATCTCGAAGGATAATCCAATAGAAGAGATCAGATTGATGATCTAAGAAAATGAGGAAGAGTTAGGGTAATATGATAAATCTGAGTCGATGATGATAGTATTTTAAGATAAAGTTATATTTCCCCTTTGAAATCATAGTAGTTTAGAGCAAATAGTGACTTTAGGGAGTCTTATTGATATGCATAACAGTATAGATGAATCTCAAAATAATTATATTGGATGAAAGAAGCTAAATCTCCCATTCTCCATCAGAAAAGATTATATACTTTATGATTCCATTTATGTAAAACTCTAGAAAAAGCAAACTAATCTATAGGGACAGAAAACAGATATGCTTGGGGTTGCTTGGGGATGGGGACAGTGTAGGTTAGATTATTAAGGAGCATAATGAAACTTTTGGATGTTATGGATTACTTCACTCTCTTGATGTATAGTTTAACGAGAGTGTACACATGTCAAAAATTATCAAATTGTCCACTTTATACATGTGCATTTTCTGGTATGAAAATTATACTCCAATAAAGTAGTTTAAAGAACGTGATAATATGAATGACAGAAAATCTATTTGCACCCAGAATATACAGTAATTTGGCAAAACCTTCCTTGGATAGCACCTAAGAACATATGCCTATCTGACACAGGATATATCTTCTTCCTCTGGAACAGGGGAAATTACTAGTGATTTTTTAAAAAAGAAATATGACTTTTATATCTCTATAAAAATAGAGTATTTTTGCAATTCATTGGTAGAGAGGGAAGGCTCTGGACCTCTTTTTCAGGATGCCTGTTCTCTGATGCCAGCTATGGTTCTGACTTACTCTGTGATTTTGGAACTTAATCTCATTTTATGACATGCAAAATGGAAATTAAAATATCTATGCCATGCTTCACAGACTTTAAAAAAAAGATGAAATTATTTGGAAATGTTTAGAATATTTTTGTTAGTACTGTGCAAGCCTGTGGGGATACAAAGATAAATAGGATGTGCTCCTTTCTCTCTAGATGCTTGTATCTTTCTTTCTTCTATAGAGAAACGGACAGATAGATAGGTAAGTAAGTAGGTAGATATAGATGAAAATCAAGTGTAAGATATTCTAAATTTTATAATCATGTTGTGAACAGAATACAGAAGTATAGTAGAGGAGGAAGGATCTAAATACCTGAGGGTGGAGCAAGTAATATCTCAGTTGTTCTTGAAAAAATAGTTTAGCAGATAAAGGAGTATAAAGATCCCATTAAGAAACATGTGCAAAAGCTTACAGACATAAGGGGATATAGTACTCAGGGAATATCTTAAAATTCATTGTTTTTGGAGGGGAGGGCAAATATGAGAGGATTTTGAATGATGAATCTGAGGACAGTTTAGGGCAATATTGAGATGGGCCTTCCATGCTACCTTGAAGAATTTAGACCAAAGGGAACCAGTAGAGTTTCTAAGTATGAAAGTTTGTAATCAACATAAAAGTAGCATAAATACATTTTGCACTAGGCAGGTAAAAGGTAAGTTAATATGCTAAAAAAATCAGTAAAAAATAATTTATTGATTAAATATTTGACTTTTACGATGGATACTTTTGGAGTTTTATAAACAAAAAATGATAGAGGAGTGTCACAATTCATAATTTAATTTCCTGTTAAAATGTTTTTGTAATGTAAATCTAGATTCATTTTTAACAGCTAGTTAAGTCATTATTGTACTCCTTTATTTATTAATTTAAAGGTTTAATAGTAGTGAATTACTCTACATCAAAGACTATTTTCTTAGAAAAATATGGACTAAATTTATTTCCTCTTAGGAAATAAATACTTGTAAAATTTAAATGTCCTTGAGAAATGCAAGCACAATTTAAAAAGGAATGGTATTAATGACTTTTTAAAAAAGAAAATGGCTTATTAAAGCAAAGCAAAATAATTAATAGATCTTTTTCAATTGCACGCAGTAGTAACTGGATGAATGATGATCCTGATTAGATTCAGTATCTTTGCTTGGCCTTGAATTTTCCAGAGATTACTTATGGTAACAGTATTTATAACTATTTTCTTAGTTTCTTAAGTACACTGTTGTCATTTCAGTGTGGATTTTGGTGTTGGAAAGGACTGGATCTGTGCTAACAGATCATGAGAGATTCTTGCTCGGTAAGTTTAGGCAAATTATTGGACCTCTCTAATATTCAAATTCTCCATTGTCAAATGGGTATAATGATATTCAAATCATGCAGTTGTAATGTTTAGATAAAACAGTGATTCTGAAATACATGGCATGATGTTTGATATACAGTAAACCCTCAATAAAAATAAGATGTTGTTGTTTTGTTACCTAGACTTGGGACTGGCAGATCAATATGGGACCATTTTTTTGTGTGTGTGCAGCTCTATGGTGAGTGGAATAAAGTACCACACTGAAAATCAGGGAATCTAGCTCTTGCTACAGCTCTGACATTAGTGAACTATGTGGCTTTGAAGGTGTAGTATAGGATGTCTCTGACTTTTTTCATCTATAAGATGAGGGTGCTGGACCATCGCCTAGACTTAAACAATGCTTTTGAAGAATTTTAGAAAATCAGGGATTTCTTTCACTGATGCTCATTGAACTGGAGAAAAGAGAGGTGACATGACGAAATGGGATTCAACTATCCCTACCATTGCTTCAACATCTGAGCCAACTAATTTTTGGTTTTGGATCATCTAGAGGGATTTTGCTTAAACAGAGCATTCCACAGCTATGAAAGGTTGCAAACCATTGGATTTCTGAATTTCTAAGATTCCATTAGCTCTACATTTTGTAAAGGTGTTTGATCATTAACAAAGTCCGAAACTTTTCCTGAATGCAATCATACTAAAGATGAAAAAAATTGTATTTTCTTGTTAGGATAAAGAAATTAGTATGTAACAAATATAATGATTAACAGTCTTAAGTCAATTTAATCCTTGTAAAAATCTTATAAAAGAAGCATCATTATTCCATTTGAAAGACAAGGAAACCAATACCTGAGAAGTCTAAATCATACCATATATAGATAAATGATCAATTTGAAATTTATTCTCAAATTTATGCAACTCTAAGTATTATGCTCATTCCTTTGCAAATTAATAAATCTCTAATGAAAAAGTCAATAAGACAATAAGAAATATCCCAAGGTATCATTTGTTTTTTTTTTGTTTGTTGTTTTGTTTTTTATTTATGATAGTCACACACAGAGAGAGAGAGGCAGAGACACAGGCAGAGAGAGAAGCAGGCTCCATGCACTGGGAGCCCAATGTGGGATTCGATCCCGGGTCTCCAGGATAGCGCCCTGGGCCAAAGGCAGGCACCAAACCGCTGCGCCACCCAGGGATCCCCCAAAGTATCATTTGACCTACTTTTAAGAAGTCCACCTTGGGTCTTTGAATTATTTAACTGAACAACTTTTCTCTAAGCACTTATTCTGTGTCCAGTACCTAGAGCATAGGAAGATGAGTAGTACAGAGCTCCTGCCTTGTAAAGACTTATAAACTAGTCAGAAAGATAGATCCTTAATAGGGAGTGATTATAAGTGTGAACACAGGTATATGATCAAGTTTAGGTTTGTTGGGGGAAGGAAAAATCAAAGACATCATAAATACAGAAGTGAAATGTGGTTCATCTGCAAATACTAACAGTTCATTTTTCTAGATATATGTGAATAGGGTGAGTCTGGTCAAGTCCTGATACAGGTTGGGAGAAGGAACAGATAACTCTTAACATCAATTTCAGAAGGAGAAAGTAGTGGTGAGCAGAGAAGAGGCCACGTCAACAATTAACAAATTAAGTCCTTGATGAGTAGCCTGCCCATGATCTGTCACACCAGAGCAGCCAGGTCTTAGGGCCTCTATAAGCACGATCTGCATTCCTTTTTAAGGCTGCCAGCCACAATCACCCAAACTGGAATTCGTAGACATCAGGAAAAGACCAGGAGCAAACAAGCACTGAGGACATCTTCAACTGTAAAACAGTTGCAGCAAGAAGGACTGAAATTTTGATGCAAGGTACAGAATAGCAAACAAAAGAGTTGGTTTTGCTTCAGAGGTAAAAAAAAAAAAAAAGTGAAAAAAGTACAGGCTCAAGAGTAAGGTGAAGTAAGTGGAATTTTATGATGATGAAATTAATGTTTCCCCTGGCTGAATTACACTTACGTTTGATGCTGTCTCTTACCACCTTGTGCTTGCACAGAGTGATTTTTGTTTTTTAAGATTTTATTTTTATTTATTCATGAGTGAAAGGGGTGGGGGTGGGGGCAGAGGGAGAAGCAAGCTCCAGGCAGGGAGCCCGATGTGGGACTTGATCCCGGATCTCCAGGATAAGGCCCTGGGCTGAAGGCGGCGCTAAACCGCTGAGCCACCCGGGCTGCCCCAGAGTGATCTTTTCAACACAAATCCTTTCCATTTGGAGAAACTCTAGCACTGTCCTCCTTCTATCTGAATGGGTATGGGAAAAGAAGATTCAAATGATGGAAATAGTAATTGCCATCAAGTCTAAAATATAACTAAAGATTGAAAGTAAAATTAAGTATTACACCAGAAAAAATAAAATCATTTAAGATGCTCAATGAAGAGCATATTGCATCTCATGTTCCTTTTGAAGACTTGAATACCTACATGAAGATTCCTTAAAATGAAAACAAGCTCTGTACCTCTACAACAATTCGCTTCATATTAAGTATAATTTCAGCTATTTTTGTCTGGAATTGGTATGACAAAGAAGCTTATTTATCTTCTTTTCATTTGAGAAGCTGCTTCCTTCCTGGCAGTAATAAGGTTGGCATGGCTGATGCAGACCTGATTCAGATTTCTAATGCACACTCGGAGAGGGCTTCTCAAACTGCAGGATCCCTGGCTGTGGTCACCAGTTGGCATCATTCTATTTCTTAAAGGGGCACCTGCTTCCAGCATCAGGGGCCACTAGTGTGGCTGGACATGTGGTAAGGGTTTTCCAACAGAAGAGGGTCTTCTAGACAACCCTGGAATTTCTACTCTTCAAGAACTTGACATTATGACTATTTCCACTTCCGGTGTCATGGACGTAATCCAACCTTGTTGTCTCCTTTTCTCCTCCATGTCTTAGGTACCAGGCACCAAGCGCATCGGCTATAGGAACATGAGACACATTTGAGAGTAAGGTCAGCTGAAAAGAAAAATCATTGCAGTGGAGATGTAGAAACAAATAGCAAGCACAGTCTCTACCAGTTATCACAGGACCCAAAAGCAAACCACTTACTTTCAACCATGGTTTCCTCACTGTAATTCAAGTGATGCATTCGTGGATTTACCATAAAGGAAAAATAATTATGACAGGAGGTTTAGGACAGTGCTTCTGAGTCCCAGAGTCTCCGAGTCACTTATGCCACAACCTCACTGGATGTCTAAGGCAAATCCCTTTTAGTGTCTCTGAGCTTTATTTTCCTTGATGGTAAAGTGCAGACCAAGGAACTTCAATATTATTTCATCTTCTAAAATCTAGGATAGTATAGTTTTACTACTCTCTATCCTAAGAGATGTTTTAGCCATCATAGAAATAATGAATACAAAAGAGTTTACTCCTCAGAAAAAGACATTTCATATGTAGGGAATACCAATATATAGATATAGTAATACCTAGAACACAAGCTAGTTTCTCTATATCGGGGTTTTACTGTTTACTAATGTTATATTTAAATCACATTTTTGGTCTGTGATCTGTATTAATTCCAGTGGGTTTTTTAAGAGCTGAAATAACACAGTTATTCTGCGCAGGTATTCGCCAGTGATGACTTACAGTTAGGGGTTCATTTGGGAAATTGCCCAAAGATCCAGATCCTAAATTCCTGAGTTAAAGTTGACCAGTGTCGGTGTATGGCACCATCATTTTTTTTTCTTTATCTTAATGCATTATATTGATAGATGAAACAAATTTATAGTTAAACATAATAGCATAGCATCAGAGGATTTTTAGGTGTACAAAGTATCTCAAGGATACTTTATAGTTTCCAAAATACACTAAGATTCTATGGCACAGGGTAGAGGCTTCAATAGGATGATTGCCTCTGGAGTTGGGTCTGAAGCTGAGTTCCCACACCTTTCAGCTCAGAAGGCTTGTCTTGTATTTGTATGTTTATATATCTCAAGTCTTATTAAGGGTTCTTCTGTTTATTAACCCACCACTTATAATCAGTATGTCATTACATCTTCTAGATGTATTTCTAACCCAATTTTTGTCTTGGTAGGATTCTATTTGTTTCCTTTAAAACTCTTATGCCAAACACCGTTGTGCTAGTATTATCTTATTAGTAAATATTCCTGTGTTATCCAAGGTTTTCAAGTGCATTATTTTAGTTTAGTTTCCTTGCTTTGTTTGGGATTTATTTCTTTAGGCACAGAGTGCCTGATCATGGTCTGATGGTATGTGATGCGTCTCTTCAGATTGTTCCTGCTTATTGCACTCTTCTTATTAAGGCACTGTCATTCTTTTTCTTATACTTGATGTATTTTATTGATAGATAAAATGAATACATTGTGAGATAGTATATTATTATAGTTCTTTGGGTTATTAAATATTTCAATAATCATGTGGTTAAATCCTCATTTAGTAGTTGAATCTCTTCCTCTATGTCCTTTTAATTGGTCATATATTCCATATTCTGAATTTTTTGAAGTTTATTTATTTAAGTAATCTCTACACCCAATGTGGGGCTCGAACTCATGATTCCGAGATCAAGAGTCACATGCTCTTACAACTGAACCAGCTAGGCATCCCTACATTCTGATATTATTAAGAATTCTGTAAGGTTCTACAATTGGAAGCATCAATCCATGTTCATTTGGTTTTATAAAAGTTTATTCCTCAAAAACTAAATGTTGAATTATCGTATGACCTAGCAATTCCATTCTTAGGCGTATACCCCAAAGAATTAAATCAGAGACTCAAATATACTTGTACATTCATGTTCATAGGAGAATTACTCAAGACAGCCAAGAGGTGGAAAAACCCAATTGCTCATCAACAGATAAATGGTCAATAAACTGTAGTGTATGTGCATAATGTAATATTGTTAGCCATAAAAAAGAATGATGTTCTTAAATATGCCACAATTTGGATGAATATTGGAGATAATGTTATATATATATATTTGATATTTTATATATATAATATATGAAATAAGCCAGATACAAAAGGATAAATATTATATGACTTCACTTATATAAAATATTTGGATAGGCAAATTCATAGAGAGATATAGCAGAATATAAGATACCAGGGATGGAGGGAGAAGAGAATGGGAAATTATTTCTTGATGGTTATAGTTTCTTTTAGAGATGAGGAACAGTTTGGGAAATAAATGGCATGGTATTTGTACAACACTATGAATATAACTAATGCCACTGAATTGTATACTTAAAAGGGGTTAAATGGTAAATTTATGTAATGTATATCTTACCACAATAAAAATAATTTTAAAGTATACAATATGGCTTCCTGACTTTTTGGAATCTCTGTTATAATATTTTTAGGGCAGCAGCTAGCTTTAGCATTTGCTCCTAGACTATGCTGTGATTAGAGCTTTCTGAAGTAGGCATTTTGATCCAGAACTTAGAATATAATTTGCTTATACACAGATTTAATATACTCTAGAATGTTAAGTGTATGTTACTATGCAAACAAGTGCCTGCATAAGTAGATTTTCTACTAATAACCTCTTTGGAAATGCACCATGAGCAATTTCTTTTAGTGGCCATATTAGTGAAGTTCACCACATGCTGGGTTTAGAGTTTTCAATAGTAAGTCAAGGTACATGCAGATGAAATTACTATTATTAAGAATAAGTGGGCCAGGAAGAGCATAGTTAAAACAAATAATTATTGGAACATAGCTTATAAAGTTGAAAACAATCTGGAACTTTTAATCCTCAGTGATACCAACTTGGCAGATGGATGAGTGGATGTGCAATCATGTTAAGCATTGTGATGCACTTAAAATTTGGATATAGATTCTGGAAGAAATTAGATGTAAATATAACACTTAATTAAAATATGTATTAAATAGTAGTATAAATCACTAAGCTAATGAATATAGATTGTAAAATGTCTAAACTATTAGAGAAAATAAGATTGACCTCAGAAGAGTAGGGCCTGGTGGCAATAGGATACCTGTCTTTGCAATGTAGTTCTCTCCCTTCCTTCTATGAACAGGATCTCAGATCCCTGGTCACAGTCACCCAAATCTGAAGCAACAATCATGGGTCTGATAGTAGGCATCCTATCAAAACCAAGGTAGTCTGAATCTTTTCTTGCATTTTGTCTTATGAGGACAAGATGGAAAGGACTCTTTTTTTTTTTCCCTTTTCCCTCTTCATATTGTGAGTTATAAGATGAGCCTAAGGTATCAGTGTTTGAGTAGGAGCAACATGGAGGAGAGGCCTGGAAGAAAGATGCCAACAAAGGGAGCATGGTGAGCTTGGTAATAAAAATGTGGAGAGATCACCTGGCATTGGTTAAGCCCTGAGACCAGCTTCTATCAACACTGAGACCAGCTTCCCTTTTGCTGTTCTGTGTTTTTCTTGTTTCAGCCTATACATAAACACACATGTACAGTTTTTCCTTATGTTATTTTTAATTGTATACTTATCACTTGGAATAAAGAATCCTGACTAGAAGCTCAGGAAAAGAACAACTGAAGTAATAATAGTTCACATGATGAATTAATAAGCTAAAATAATTTACCAGGTCTAAATTTCATTATACTGAAAGGAATAAAAAAAAATACATCAGAAGCATTCAAAATAAATACAAAGGAATACATTTTCCTATTAGACAGACACCATTAGACTGGGTGAAAAAAAAGTCAGATAGAGAAACCCAGAATATAAACAAATAGACGAGGCAAACAATATTATTTAAGTGCTATTTTCAAGAAGCACATCCCAAACAAAATGATAGAGTTTTAAAATGCAGGATGGAAAAAAAATACCAAGTAAAAACTTATTTTAAAAACTACTCTATTAGTTTAGACCATATTAGTATTAATATATGACAATATTAGTATTAGATAATGTTAGTATAAGAAAATTAAAACAATGTGAAGATTTTTTTGGATAAAGAGGCCTATCTTATTATGACACAAGGTATATTTTAAGAACTTTCAGCCATCAGGAGTCTATTTTTCTCATCACGTAAGTTTAAAATATGCAAAGCAAACCGGAGGAAGCATGTAAGGTCTAGTATATAAAGACAGACGAAATGGGAGACGGTAACACTTCCTTTCAAAAATCATCAGATCGGGCAGTGTACCACAATGTGAACAAACATGACTCATGGGATGTAGTCATAAAATTTTGCATCCCATGGGCCTTTTGCATTTCTTCAGCGGGTCTATTTTCCCCCCTTTCCTAGCTCTGGTTACTGAGTAGCCCCATTATCTGCCCTAAAGAAAGAATTCCTGTTAATTTTGTCAAACACAGTCTCAATTCAGCCACTAAAGTGTTCAGTCCTATGTAATTGTTAAAAACTCTAATCTTGATTTAAGCACTCTTCTCCCTCTCCAAGCCAGGAGCTACTGCAGGCAAATATCTAAACAAAGGAAATTAGTTGTTTTTTTTTCCCTCTAGAATTTCTTTTACTCCTTCTCTCTTTCTGGCTAATTGATGCCTGTAATGAGCAGGGATAGGTGAATGACAGACTTGAGGGAGGGGATGCTGTCTTTCTGTAGATGCCTGGCTCATAGAAATTGCAAGTCTTGGGGCACCTGGGAGGCTCAGTCGTTGAGCGTCTGCCTTTGGCTCAAGACTGATCCCAGGGTTCTTGGATCAAGTCCAGCATCAGGCTCCCTGCAGGGGACCCTGCTTCTCCCTCTGCCTATGTCTCTGCCTCTCTATGTCTCTCATGAATAAATAAATAAAATCTTAAAAAAAAAAAAAGAAAGTGCAAATCTTTACCCAAGACTTTGGAAGAGCAATTTCCTACAAAACTTCAAATTACTATTTGGCTTCCGCAGAGGTGCCTTTAGCCAGTGTGTTGTACTCAAGCTTTCCAGGCTTGACCCAGACCCCAGTCCTGCTCCTGTCCTCAAACTGGAGTCCACAGGTTAAACTCCCCGTTTAGTGATGGGGGGCTGAGAAGTAGCACACTCCCTCCTCTTTCCTGTGGGAGTTAGAGGGGTTGTGACTCACAGTAGAGTGCAATCTAGAGAAATCCTCCACAACAATTCAACTCTTGACTCATTCGTTATATTCCAGATGTGTGTGAGGAGACTAAGAGTTGTCTAAAGATTCATAAATACTTACTTCAAAATTCTTCATCGTGGGTCTGCCACCTAACCTTGAGACATGAGTGTCAGCCCAAACTTAACATTTCGCTACCTTCTGAGATAAGTAGAGATGAAAACTATTTGAATAACTTATTCTCTCTCATCCTCTCAATTGGCTCTAAGAGAAACAGCTAGATCCTTAAGTGCATTTATTAAGAAATGAAATAAAAAATAAATATAGTAACACTTTAATTTGAGATATTAGAAAACAATTCCCAAAAGAGCATAGAGAGACCGAATGAACAATGATAAATTCAGGCTTCATAACACAGGCCATTTTTAAAAAGTATATGTGATTTGAAAAGCCATAAATTTTAAAAGGATTAACAAATAAAATATTTAAAAATCTAGCAAGTCTAATTAACATGAAAGAGAATTTACTAAAAATCAATATGAGGGGAAAGAAACAGATAAAAGTACAGATGCTAAGGAATGAAAAATAAGAAAATATCCTGTACACATTTGTAGCAACATATTTGAAAATCTAGATGAATTAGTCACTTTCTAGGAAGATAAGAGTGTTAAAAAAATGACTAAAGAACAAGCAAAATACCTTAAGATATCAACCAAAAAAAAAAAAAAACCAGAAAAAGAAAAATTAAGTAAAACAGTACTGCTTTAAATGACATCTGTTTAGCTTGTGAGTTTAATCAGATCATCCTATCAGACACTTAAGAGTTGTCTCTAATTTCTAGTATTTAAGTTGTTTCAGAGTAGAGAAAATGATTAAAGCTTTGTTACTTATCACAAGGCTGCTATAGTACTAGTCTAATAATGTAAGACTATTACATAAACCTAAGAATAGCTCAGCATTACATATGAACACGGATATAATTCTTTAAATCAGCAAATTAAGTCCTTTACTGTTTTTTTTTAATTTTTTTATTTATTTATGATAGTCACAGAGAGAGAGAGAGAGAGAGGCAGAGACACAGGCAGAGGGAGAAGCAGGCTCCATGCACCGGGAGCCCAATGTGGGATTCGATCCCGGGTCTCCAGGATCGCGCCCTGGGCCAAAGGCAGGCGCCAAACTGCTGCGCCACCCAGAGATCCCCCTTTACTGTTTTTAAAAGACTAATATAACACGGCCAGGTATATTTATCTCAGAACTGCAATGATTCCTTAATGATGAATCTCATTAAGGAATTATGTTTAGTTTGTAAAAGAAATGGTATTTCAAATAATTGGGGCGAAAGACTTGCTATTTAATAAATAGTGTGTAGCAATTAGATACCCATATGGGAAAGATTAATGTTATAATTCTACCACTCATCGTATACAAAAGGAAACTCCATATAAATCAAATACCTATATTTAGAAGTTCACAGAGTTTTTAGGGAAAAGAAAGTGAGAGAGTATGTCTTTATTCCCTTGAGATAGCACAAGGCCTCCTAATACGCTATAAGCTCAAAGGCCATGAAATAAAAGGTTGAGAAATCTAACTCCACAGACATTAATGCGTACTGTAGAATGCAAGATATCTTAAATAAGGTGAAAGGTCAAGCATCACATTGGAAGAAAACACCTGTAAAAGAAAATAACATATGAAAGATTACTAACCTTAGTATATTTTTTAAATGTTAACAATTTTAGGGATGCCTGCGTGACTCAGTCGATCAAGCATCTGCCTGTGGCTCAGGTCATGATCTCAGGGTCCCGCATCAGGCTCCCTTTTCCATGGGGAGCCTGCTTCTCTCTCTCTCTCTCTCTCTCTCTCTCTCTCTCTCTCTCTCTCTGAAAATCTTAAAAAAGAAATAAATGTTAACAATTTTTAGAAGGCAAGCAATCTATGACAAATAATTCATGGTAATTGATAGCAATTGCTAGTAAATATAAAAAGACATGTTCAGTGTCACAGTTAATCAAGAGAATACATATTAAAACAACATTGGTGTCCCATTTCCCGCTTGGTGGATGGGGGAGGCATATGAGATTAATGGTGAGATTTTGCAAAGGTGAAACTGGCACTTTTATTGGTGAGTATGCAAATTGGTGCAGTTTTCTGGAGAATCATTTGACTAGGTCTATTAAGTAAAAAAAAATTGCTTTTCCTTTGACTCAACAGTTTTATGTTAGGTATCTTTTCCACAGAATTACTTAGAAATGTGTGCAAAGATGGATGCACAGGAAAATTTATTTTGTCATTGTTAGTAATAGCAAAAATAAAAGAAAAATTGGACACAAACTATAATTTCCATCATTAAAGAATGGTTAACAAGTTTATGCTATTGATTTATTTAATGAGGCAATATACATAAAGCACTTAGAACAACATCTGGCACCTGATAAGCACCAGATATGTGTTAGCCTTATTATCCTCCCACCCTCACATTATAAGTTCTTTGAAAGCAGCATAGTTTTCTTTTTCACTCATTACTGTATCCCCTTCACCTAGAACAATGCCTGATATGTAGTGGTCTTCTTTTTAAAAAAAATTTTTTTTATTGGAGTTCAATTTGCCAACATATAGCATAACACCCAGTGCTGCTCATCCCGCCAAGTGCTCCCCTCAGTGCCCATCACCCAGTCACCTCAATCCCCCGCCCACCTCCCCTTCCACTATCCCTTGTTCATTTCCCAGAGTTATGTGTCTCTCATGTTTTGTCACCCTCACTGATATTTTCACTCATTTTCTCTCTTTTCCCTTTATTTCCTTTCACTAATTTTTATATTCCCCAAATGAACGTAGTGGTCTTCAATCAACATATTTAAAATGACTCGTGTGTGTGTGTGTGCGTGTGTGTGTGTATACACACACATATATAATGCTCTTTCTCTTTATCTATATATCTATATAAAATGCTCTTTCTCTGTGATTGCCCCTCTGCATCCATTTTCTGCCCTGCTCTGATTCCTAGGAAGCAGATTTGGGGTTCCTTTATCCGCTGGCTTTTAGTTTGTCGCAGCCCATGGAGGAACCAACAGAATTGGAGAGTGGAAGGACACTATGAATATTTCTCCCCTGGTACTTCTCTACCATACTCATGATTGCATGTCTTTAACTATGGCCAGATCTCTCACTGGTTAAGTCTGGACAAGCAACTCCCACTCCATCCTAACCACCATCCACTCATGGCCACAGTGTTCACTAGGTTCCAGTTAACAATGAAAATTCTCTTTCTGTTTTTTGCAGTCGTCAGGGTGGTAACTGCTTTCTTCTGCTGCTAAAATCTGGGTGCTTTACCATCCTGTGCTGATTCCCTTAACCCTACCCCCCTCCGCCCCGCCCACATCTCCTGTTTGGACCACAACTGCACGACATTGCTTAGCCACTTGGCAGCTATTAAATAGCTCATCCAGAGGGAAAACTGGATGCAGTGACATAAAAACAATTCCATAGTGGATATGTTAGACTTAAAGAGACCAAAAAAATGATACCCATATATGTATCATTTATCCACAGTTAAGATTTGCCATGTTTTGGTTTAACACTGTTTTCAACAGTTATATATTTCAAATCCATGGTATACTATAATAGAGGAAAGATTTGAATATATAATACACACCTGGACAATTCAATGGTTTAAAAAGAGCTTTAAGTTTCTAAATATATAAACTTTCTAAATATATAAATCTTAGTCAACTCATGCCATTCCAGCAACAGTGCTGGAATGATAATGCAACCTCTTCCTTAGGTTCCACACCCTCAGGCTGTGTCACAGAGAACAAGGATCCCCTAGCAATACCTACTGATCATTTGTAGCATCATTACCAAGTGTAATGCATGATATAGCACGATAGCGTCGTGTACTGTCATTCCTTGAAATATTATGGCACTTAGGTTTATAAAGTGATAACCAAAGACTGCAAAATCTTAAAAACTTTTGGTATTTTTTTTTAACTTTTGGTATTTTTAAGGGCCATATTTAAGTGTTACTGGTGTAAAACCTCAGGAGTTTCCCTAATGATATTCTAGACTGGCCTCTAACCCTGAAGGGCAAGGAGGGTCTTAGGAAAGAGGGAGACAGGTCATTCCAGATTGGAAGGTGGCAGATTCAGTAAGCAAGGTGCCTGATACCCAAGGCTTGCTTTGGGTGGCTGCAAGATGAGTGGATCTCTACAGGCACCCACCTGGATCTCAAAAATTTATAAGAAGACCTTAATTGGACTCAGCACATATTCAGTCTAGATCATCTAAAAACACCTTAATCTCAAGACTGTTCTTGCAACAGCCCCCACTGTGGGAATGGTGGGTAGAACATATGTACCAAGCATCAGGGTTATTGAGAAGCCTTCAGTTGCCCTGGTCAGCCTGTAGGTAACTAGTGATCATGTCCTCTTGATGGCTTTCCCAATAAATGTCTAGAAAATGATATTGAAACATTAAAGTATGAATCACAGCTACCTCTGGGCATGGAATTGGAATCAGTCTGGGCCTAGGGGAAATTTACCTGTTTTTTTTTTTTCCTCTAAGCTTCTGCATTATTGAAAGATAATGTTACAGTGAGCCTACACTACTTTTCTAATTATGTAAACAAATTTAAATAAAATTTGATATAAAAGAATGATAGGATCTTCTAGAATGGAATTCTGACAAAATTTTGGTAACTGCATGGAAGTGAAAAAGAAAAGAGAACAATGTGACTATACCCAGAGCCCTCTGTATCAATATTGAAAAGAACACATAAATAAGCAGGAGGGATTGACACAGAGAGGCCACCGGGATCACAAACCTGAGAGTGAGAACAGAAGTCCTGGAACAGAGCAGACAGGCCTGCAGCAATATGGTCAGGATAGCCTGAAGCCCAGACTGTCTTGAAATCTATGAGGAAAAAAAAAAATCCTCAAGACAATAAAACATATATATGTTTTTGCTAAGAACAGATGAGAACAAGCTGAAAAGAGAACAAATTGATTAGGGAAGATGCAGACTTATTAACCTGACAGAAATAATACTCATGGGCACCTGAGTGGCTCACAGGTTGAATGTCTGCCTTTGGCTCAGACGGTGACCCCCAGGGTCCTGGGATTGAATCCCGCATCGGGCTTCCCATGGGGAGCCTGCTTCTCCCTCTGCCTGTGTCTCTGACTCTCTCTATGTGTCTCTCTGTGAATAAATAAATAAAATCTTTTTTAAAAAAGAAATAATACACATGCTCAACTATTCATTTCTTTAACAAAGAGATGTGAAGAAAGGATGTCAGGGGGAAACTCAGTACAGGAGAGAAGATATGAAGTGACCACCTAGACCCTTAAATGGTATTCAGTTTTCAGACGTGAAAAGATTATATTTTAGCATGATAAAAGAATTTACAAATGTGATCAAGAACACACTGAATAGGAAGGGTTTAAGGAGTGAACTAATGTTCCAATGTTTCAAAAGAGGAGACAGATTCTGAAGACTCACGGAAACTCAATTCCTGTGTGTGTGTGTGTGTGTGTGTGTGTGTGAAATGATCTTTTCTTTAATTCTATCAGTATCTTCTGTGTGCAGAGACAGTGTTTGTTTTCTGGGGCTGTTATAACCACATTACCACAGACTGAGTAGCTTAAACAACAGAAATTTATTTCCTGCCAGTTCTGGAAGCTATCCGTCCAAGATCAAGGTGTCAATAAGGTTGGTTTCTTCTGACGGCCTCTCTCTCTCGGCTTGTAGATGGCTACCATCTTCTACCTTCACATGGTCTTCCTTCTGGGTGTGTCTGTGTCCTAATGACCTTTTTTCGTAGGGGCATATTTTTTTAAATATTTTTTAAAGATTTATTTATTTATTATAGACACAGAGAAATAGAGAGAGAGAGAGAGAGAGAGAGAGAGAGAGAAGATAGAGAGACAGGAGGAGGGAGAAGCAGGCTCCATGCCGGGAGCCTGACGCGGGACCCGATCCCGGGACTCCAGGATCGTGCCCTGGGCCAAAGGCAGGAGCCAAACTGCAGAGCCACCCAGGGATCCCTCGTAGGGACATATTGAATTAGCTCCCCTGCCCCAATACCTCATTTTATTTCTATGTGTCTCTATTTCTTTCTATGTGTCTCTATGTGTCTCCCTGTGAATAAATAAATAGTCACAGTTGAAGGGATTGTGGGTTGAGGTTTCAATATATGAAGTTTGGAGAGACAATTCAGCCCATAACTGAATTTTAACTGGAATTTAATTATTTCAGTATGTGTCTTATCATTGATATGATTATGTAAAGTTCTTACATGAGGGAATGCTAGTTGGATGGCTTTATATATCATGGCAACTTTAATCATCAAGGAGATCAAGTGTTTGTCGAGGGCAAATGAATGAATGAAAAGTACATATTGTGGGCCACCCAGGTGGCTCAGTGGTTTAGCACCACCGTCAGCCCAGGGCGTGATCCTGGAGACCCAGGATCGAGTCCCAGTCAGGCTCTCTGCATGGAGCCTGCTTCTCCCTCTGCCTGTGTCTCTGCCTCTCTCTCTGTGTGTCTCTCATGAATAAATAAATAAAATCTTTTTAAAAAAGGAAAAATACATATTGTGAAGCAATGCCTTTCTCATCTCTGGAAGCTTTCTAATTCAGACTGGAATATCATGTGTGAATATTGCTGCTGAAGGGAAAGAGAAGTTAGTAAACAGAAAGCTAGATGGCTTCTGTGAGAGCTCTGTGATAATAGTCAGTGAGGAGCAACTTGTACAAGTACACAGTTATGAGACCCTTCATGCACCTCACAGATTCTTTTCTTCTGTCAACAGAATGATGTCAACCCTAGTCCCATCAGCCAAATCTCCCATCAGGAACTGATATCAAGAAAGCAGAGAAGGCTGGTTTAGTGAGGTCCTGGCTCTTATGACCAGAAGACGTTGGACCAAGGTGGACGGTATTCCCTCTTAGAATGTAATCTCTTACTACCTCTGAAGCAGCTGTCCTTCAGAATAATCTCTGAAACTTTGCCTATTCCCATTGTGGCATTTAGTAGCTTTCTGAGTTCTGACTGTATATCAGACTTAGGGTATCCTTCTATAGACATGGCAGTTGGAGGATTTTGAACTTGGCAATTGGCTTGTCTCAGTTCTGGAACCTCTTGACAACCCTTCAAACCTCTTTAAACCATCTTTCCATTAGCATACTTGGTCCTTCCCACTGCTAATCAATTGTCAAGAACTAAAAGTCTTTACAATCCCAACAATGCCAGGGAGCTGATTTAAGCCTAAAATAGCCAACCCCATCTCGATCCCAATATGGTACTGGGGACTTCAGGCCTCTGAATTCCACAGCACTGAGTTCGTTACACGGAGGTGGGAGGCTGTTGCACTACATGAATTAGGAATTTATTTATATGGAGAAGTATGCTCAGAGATCCAAATCTCCAACTTCTAAATGAATTTTATGAACTTGCTTTCCAATAAGGACCATTTATAAAAGTGTTTTACTGAAGTTGTCACAATTTTTAAGAATCATTAAATCTTCTCATTTCAGTTCATTCCATAAATACACAGCAACAGGGAGAAGTGATCATCATCTTTCTAATTTCTTGAGACCTGTCCCAAGTGCGCCTTTATAGATAGATATTCCTCTCTTCTGGGCCTCAATCTGAAATGGAATAATGGTGATTGATGATACATAAAAACAAGAACTGCAACCATAGGCTCTTTCCAGATTTTCAAATTAAGAAGTACAAGCTCAATTTCTCAAATTATTTAAAATAAATACCAATAGATCAATGTTGGCAGTATTTACAATCTTTCTAACATGAAATATTTGTCAAGCAATAATGTTTACTAAAGAATCATTGCATCCATAAACTTCTCTAAACTGGTGAATGAAATTTGACTGATAAAATGAAATCAATTGGTCAACTGTTAATTAATTAGAAATTGTTATTTAAAAAAAATACGGTAATGTATAGGAATAGTGCAGAAGAACATACTTTGAAGTCACACAGACCAGAATTTTAATCCTAGCTCTTCTTTTTCTTTTTTTTTTTTTAAGATTTTATTTATGTATTCATGAGAGGCACAGAGTCAGAGACACAGGCAGAAGGAAAAGCAGGTTTTGTGCAGGGAGCCTGATGTGGTACTTGATCCTGGCTCTCCAGGATCAGGCCCTAGGCTGAAAGCGGCAGTAAACCTCTGAGCCACCCAGACTGCCCATAATCCTAGCTCTTCTACAGACTAGAAGCGTGAACTTGGGCCTAAGTTTATTTTCTAGAAGAGTTAATGAGATCTACCTTATTGGGATGAAATGGAATCATGTATTTTAAAAAGTCCGACATAGAGCCAGTCACACAGAAGCACCTTACAAATGGTACTTATTATTATTATTATTGTGCAGCCCAACTAAATTGCTATAAATACTAGAATGGATACAGAAGAGACATTTCATTTTATGAGTACATTATATTGTCACCCTCATAAAAAGGCAAATAACTGCAGTGCCTGCAGCACATTTTTCTGACTCATAATGTTTTCTCTATAGACCTCACTTTCCTTTCACTGACTTCTTGTGCTCTCTGCTTTTCCTTCAAGTGTACTGATGACCAAGAGCTTTATTTAGTGCCGTGCTCTTCATTTGATTAAAAGAAAATAAACAATCACAATGAGAAATTTTACATATGTTGTGAGTAAAAATATACTTTGAGAAATCCTTTTGGGTTAAAGATCCTTAAAGCAAGCCACTTCTAAGTGGAACAATGACAAATTCTGTAGCTGTTGCTCTTTCCTTCTCCCTGATTACTGTCGATAATGGTTAATAAGGATTTGAAAAGGAGCCACAATAGCTCTTAGAGTTTACTTGGTTCAAGTAATGCAATCATTTCTACACATTCTACAGAATTTTGTTTCTATATTCATGTTTTATTTACTTTCCTGATTCTGACACATGTCTTCTGGTAGACCGAGGATGTAAGTCAAAAGATTATGGTGACTTTGATTTGAGTTATTGTGTTTGTGTTTGTCATTCTCAAGGATCTCTTTAGCATGTTTTCAAGTACTGCGACAGTTCTTATACTTTTCCATTTCCTGCAGATATTTTAAACTTTTTATGGTAGTTCATTATAATATGATAATGATAATAAACATCACTATAATAATGTTACGGAAAAAAATGTTGCAGTTATTAAAATGTAAGGAAGATTTTATTCAAGAATAGTGCAGTAGGGATAGTGCAATAGGAAAGGACAGCAGTCTTAATTCCTAACATAGCCAAGATAGCCAGGGATTTATAGCCAACAAACAGAGTGAAGGGGTCTGTGGATGGAAAAGTACTCCAAGGAGACATTAAGGGTAGGGAGATTCTTGCTAAACTGACCTATGTGATTCCTGCTACAGACAGTTCAAGTGTTTATCCACTAAAGGTGGGAAATAAGGAACTGGATCAGATCCCAAAAGTGTGGGATTCATACTAAACTGAATCATAAGAATTTTCTTAGAACTTTTAGTTTTTTCTTGGATAGAGATGAAATCCATAAAAGCAAAGAGTGAGAATGGAGCCTAGTTAGACAACAAATGATAAATAACAAAATAAAAATGAAGACAATGTCTAGGGGATTTTTACTTGGCATGGGTATTTTGGTCCTGGTGACCTTGATATAATTTCCAGGCATCCCCTATACCAATTAACGATCTAAGAGGAAATAAAGTAATAAGAAATGGAAAGATATATGAGAATCATGACACTGTTTTGCAGTTACCACATAAGAAGTGCTAGACAGAACCCAAGAATGCATTATTATTATTATCAATTGGTATTGTTTGATTCCTTAATGGGCTGTTGACTGTGTGTAATCCATGGAGTTGTCATCCTTGTCCATCAATATGTGCCCCTAATGGAATATAGTTGTCTGCCTTACATTTGAAATTTCATGCTTTGTCATAAAAAATTTTGTGAATTTTGTTTTATTCTCTAAAAATATTTATGATTATATGAATATAAAAGCAATACTTTATATAATTTATCAGTTTAATTACTTGATTTTTGTTCCTCAAATATCCTAAAAAATTGCCTGTGGCTTATGTTAAGGCTTGGAGTATACCCCTGACATGCCATTGTAAACCTTCAATTTCTTGCTCTCCCAGTTCATTGTTCAAGTAGAACAAATGAGACAATAAGTAATAATGATAATGATAATAATAGAAGTAGTAACAATAATAATAGTGCTCAACTTTTGTGCAACATGTTGGAGTTTTCAAAGTGAGAACAGCATAAGGTAGGCATTAGAGGAATGGAGTCCAGATCCAGATAGATTGTGTTAAAATCCTTGTTCAGCCACTAATGAGCTTTTAAAGTTTGGGTAAGTTCTTTAACTTTTCTGGGTTTCAGCTTTCTTGTTTATAAATTGTGGATAGTAATAGCCTAACTCTCCAGGTTGCTTTGAAAATTAAAGGAGTTGATGTTTGTAAAACATTTCAAATAATGCTTACAAAGTGACACCACTTAAAAGTTTGGGTGGGATTATATTATAAAACTGTTTTATAAATAACATCATTTTAAACATTATTCTATACTGTTTAAAAGTAAACACTATTTAAGGTTGGTCAAATAACTATTTCATCTGATCTTAAAGCAAGGCTGCTAGTAAGACAGATAAACTAGACCACTCTCTTTCACCATACACAAAGATAAACTCAAAATGGATGAAAGATCTAAATGTGAGACAAGATTCCATCAAAATCCTAGAGGAAAACACAGGCAACACCCTTTTTGAACTCAGCCACAGTAACTTCTTGCAAGATACATCCACGAAGGCAAAAGCAAAAATGAACTATTGGGACTTCATCAAGATAAGAAACTTTTGCACAGCAAAGGATACAGTCAACAAAACTAAAAGACAACCTACAGAATGGGAGAAGATATTTGCAAATGACCTATCAGATAAAGGGCTAGTTTCCAAGATCTATAAATAACTTAGTAAACTCAACAGCAAAGAAACAAACAATCCAATCATGAAATGGGCAAAAGACATGAAGAGAAATCTCACAGAGGAAGACATAGACATGGCCAACATGCACATGAGAAAATGCTCTGCATCACTTGCCATCAGGGAAATACAAATCAAAACCACAATGAGATACCACCTCACACCAGTGAGAATGGGGAAAATTAACAAGGCAGGAAACCACAAATGTTGGAGAGGATGCGGAGAAAAGGGAACCCTCTTACACTGTTGGTGGGAATGTGAACTGGTGCAGCCACTCGGGAAAACTGTGTGGAGGTTCCTCAAAGAGTTAAAAATAGATCTGCCCTACGACCCAGCAATTGCACTGTTGGGGATTTACCCCAAAGATTCAGATGCAATGAAACGCCGTGACACCTGCACCCCGAGGTTTCTAGCAGCCATGTCCACTATAGCCAAACTGTGGAAGGAGCCTCGGTGTCCATCGAAAGATGAATGGATAAAGAAGCTGTGGTCTATGTATACAATGGAATATTCCTCAGCCATTAGAAACGACAAATACCCACCATTTGCTTCAACGTGGATGGAACTGGAGGGTATTATGCTGAGTGAAGTAAGTGAGTCGGAGAAGGACAAACATTATATGGTCTCATTCATTTGGGGAATATGAATAATAGTGAAAGGGAATATAAGGGAAGGGAGAAGAAATGTGTGGGAAATATCAGAAAGGGAGACAGAACATAAAGACTCCTAACTCTGGGAAATGAACTAGGGGTGGTGGAAGGGGAGGAGGGCGGGGGTTGGGGGTGAATAGGTGACGGGCACTGAGGGGGGCACTTGACGGGATGAGCGCTGGGTGTTATTCTGTATGTTGGTAAATTGAACACCAATAAAAAATAAATTTACTAAAAAAAAAACTTGGTCATAACTCATGGATGGAAGTTTTGGGAGATAATTAAGGTCTTTGCCCCAGTTCAGATAGCTAGTCAATGGAATATTTGGGTAGAAACTCTGTTTCTTAAATCTGAATTCCTCTCTGTTCTTGGAAATCTTGTCTTTGGAATAGCCACTGCACACCTACTCTGATAAACTTGGTAGAAAGAGGGGCTCTACTTTTTAAAATCATGGCAATAATGTATTTTATCATGTAATTGTCAAAGCAATACTCTAGACACTGAAAACATTTGGCTAAACATAATAAATGTTTTACTGAGTTTAATTAACTTCATGGGAGTAGGAAGATGAGAGATAAAAAAAGTATCCTTTCTCTACAAAAAGAAATATAGAAATAAAAATGTATCTGTGTATAAACCCCAAAAAACCTTTTGTGGCTTAAAATAATGGCTTTTTTTTTGGACTAGAGAGAATGTCAGGCATACAGTATCTTAGTTTTATAGAATATGAAATTGAAGCTCAGAAAGGTAAAATGAGTTTCCAAAATTATGGTACTAATTAGTCACGGAGCTGGCATCAGAAAATATGTACTTTTTATTTCTGGGGTATACTTTCCTTTGTTATAGGAATATTAACTATGTTATCTCCAGTTTCTTCCCCTAGGGAGATTCTTAACTCAGTCCCATGTAAGACCAGAATGTTTCTACACCTGGAGACAAAGCAGATAAGGGCCTTAGAAAGGGGTCAATGCAATTTTCTGTTTCACATTATCAAGTGAGATTAAAATATAGGTATATAGCTGTTTAAAAAGATTTCTTTATTCCTCTCTAATTTATGCAATGAGACAAAGTTGGGTCACTTACTGTGTCCTCCTTTTTCTTACAGTTACACGGCTGACCGTACTAATTTTGTTTAAGGAAAGCAATTATTGAAAAGTTCCTTTAGACATGCAAATTTAATGGCCTATTTCTATAGTGCATGAAAGAAAATTTTGTGAAATTATAATGCTAATGAATTTGAAGTTATCTTAAAAGGGTTTACAATCCGCCTTCCCCTTCAAAAAAAAAGTGGAACAGGGAGGTAGGGCTAGCTGCTGCTGAAATAAACAATAATTTCTCCCTTTCTAAATATTACTACTAACATACTTCCTACTCCCATTCCCAACATAAATCTACATCTATCTGAATTTATTTGGTTGTATGCATTGATGTTTTGGTTTAGTGGCTGAGAATTAAAAGCAGAATTTGGCGTTGGTGGTTTATAGTTAAGCAGGGGATTACAAAGAGAGGAGAAAGGGAGTGAGAGGAAGGATGAAGGGATGTATAGCCTATTCCTAATTGGCCCCTTAGCTTGGCCTTAAATAGACGGGATAGAGATTGAGTGACGGGGAAGAGGCTGATGACATTAAATTAGGACTTTGAGAGATTTGGGGCCTGGGCAGAGCTGCTTCAGGACCCAAGAGACAAAGAATGGCCTAGAGACATGGAAACTGGCCTTGTTTCTGTGTGGAACGTAGCATCAGAAACCTCCCGCTGTAGTATTCATGGGCATGGTGTCCCCATGACTGGCAGTGAGTACTGTTAGGCTACTCTGATTTGCTCTGTAGATGTGTATACAGATGTGTATACAGATCAGAAGGGCAAGTAAAAACAGGGCAGACACCTGGTGGTATCTTCTGCTTTAGATTTGACTCAATATTTAAGTGGAGCACGCTGTTGGGTACTTAGACTTGTAGTCACTCTGAGAGAGATGGCTGGAGTCCTGCTATTTCAGAGGTAAGGTACTTGAGGCATAGCCACATCACTTACAAGTATATATTTCAAGTGATCCAAAGAGATTCTGTAATTGCCTTCATTTACCCTTCTTAGAAGTCTCAAGAATCTGTGTCATCCATCATAGAAAAATAGACTTGCACAGTCTTATAATTGGAAATGGATTATTTTCATATCTGTACATTCACATAGGGTATATGAAAAATGAATAGTGTCACTTTCAGGCCAATGCAGAGACATCTCTTCAGCATATCTGACAAATTGTCCTCTAGTCCTTCAGTTTTGTCAGCTCTAAATTCTTATTTATAGTAAATAATTGCTATTTAGGGGGAACCAAAAGCAGTGCCTTGGTAATACCCACTCTTGGTTTCTACTTCTGCCCTTTGCAGCAGTAGACTGACCCTTCTGTATGACATTCCTGCGAGTATTTGAAGACAGCCTTTGTGTCCCAATGCATCCTGCATTTTTAATTTTCCAATCTATCTTTTGGTTCTTCAGCTATTCTATATCTAGGGTTTATACCTTTCACTATAATGATCATTTGCCATTTCAGTGTAGCGCTCACAGTGAAATTCAAGATTTCAAGGCAGGTTCCTCCCTTGTTAAGGGCAACATATATCCCTGCTAGAATGCCTTTAACTAAAATTATTATATCATTGAATAAAGGGGAACTGTGAGTATAACTGTCGTTATATTCTCAACAGCTGCCTTCTGGGAAGGAGTGTGAAGGTAGTTAAGTGCTATAAAGTGCCTACTGAAAACTTGAAATACATTGGTAGGATAGTCACAAAAATACTGCGGTATTTTCACCTCCATTTTACAGAGGAGAAAATTGAGGCTCAGAGAAATTCTATCACTTGGCCAAGGTACAAAGCTGACAAATACAGCAGCTGGATCTTTGTGTGTATAGAAGTATGTGAATTCTAGCACAGGTTTCTTTTTTTTTTAAGATTTTATTCATTTATTCATGAAAGACACACAGAAAGAGAGGCAGAGACATAGGCAGAGGGAGAAGCAGGTTCCATGCAGGGAGCACGATGTGGGGACTCAATCACAGGACTCCAGGATCACATCCTGGGTGGAAGGCAGGAGCTCAGCCACTGCCACCCAGGCGTCCCTACACAAGTTTCTTTAACACTTTCTGGTACTTACTTTTTCAAGTTCTTGGTCCTCCAGCTTAGGTGACATTTCAGAAGAGGGAAAGGATCTAAAACAGCCTCTTGTATAGTTAAAATGCTCACACATCCTAATCTATAAAATAGAAGTAGGACGGAATAGATAGAGCAGGGCAGATCATTTCTGTGGCATAGGAAACAGCAGCAACAATTCTAAGATGATGAGATTTCAGGCCCCACTAATGTAGTAATAGCCATGCTGTCTCCATAGAGAGAGCTTATGGTTAATTCACACTCCCTGGGATTTTCACATAAACCCATCTCCTCTCCTCCTCTTGCATGTGTGCAGTTCATTTTTTTTATAGGAAATAAATATGGATATCTACCTCAATTACTGTTAGATTTCAACATTTTTTTAGTGCCATTTGTCTGGCCTGTTGATTTTGCCATCCAGGGAATTCATTATTTATATCAGTATTTTGTCATCCATATATCTAGTAGGAAAGCACTCTGGGCTTTCATTCAGCCTCTGATGTAAATCCTGAAGAGGACCAAATGTAGGACAGAGAGGTTTCACAGCTTTCTATACCGTTGTGTATACATAGTGAAGATCAGAATTCAAATGATGAAAGGCTTCCCATGAAAGCATGGTCACTGGAGAAAATTCTCTCTGGAATTACTAACAACAATGTTCTTTTCTTCCTTGTATCTAAAAATAAATGCAGTGTAAATAAATCTGATATGTATTATCATATATATCATACATATTATATCTGACAATAATCCAATGAGGAAGGTAATATTAATTTGATTAGTGATAAATTAACTAAATTTTATAGAATATAAATAAATCCCTTAACATCACAGATCTAGTATCAGAGCCTGATAACAAGACTGGTCTCTAATTTGTAAGTCTATTAAGTACTCCTCTCTCTAAATACTTGCCTAAGTTTTCTGTGTTTTTCAGCTTTTGGACTGACTTGTTTTTCTCCTCAGCCTTTCATTTAACCTTGTCCTTAGTATGGAAAGCCAGCAGTGGCAGACAGTCAGAATCACCAACACCTTCTAAAAACAGCTCTCCAGCTGCCAACAAGGAGCCCTGAAGATCCTTAAAACTTCTGCTGTATAAGGGTTTCTCTATGTACATTCTTAAAAATGCATGGCTTTATGCCAATGTATACATGATGTTTTCCTATACATAATTGCTTTAAAGTTGAGTTCAAACATAGTTCACCATAGCAAATATCACTAGATGTTTTCTTAGGCAGTATGTAGAGAGTCTCAAGGGTTTTAAAAGGTAAAATGGCTTTTCATCTTTGGGAGATGGTCTCCCTGTGTTTCTTACTAGAAGCATGGAGTAACTTAGCAATTCTCTAAGACGTCAAGATTTAGAAGATAAAATCCGTATCATAGTATTTTATCATCCTAGTAAAATTTCAGGATTTTTTTTTCTGAATGCTTACTCTGTTGCTAGGTGCTGGGTAAGCTGTTTCAAATGCAGTGATAAGATAACAAAGAATAATGAGGCAAGGACCGATCCTCAGATAGGGGAGATCCATAATCAGCACTATGTAATATTAGACATGATTACGTATGTAAATAACAGTAACATATCTTAGATAATAAGCTAAATAGATATTTGATAGCATATTATAACTGTATGTATACACTAGAACCCAGCATTTTAAAATTTAATGAATTTTAACATTTATCACTTATTGAATCATTGCTCTCACTTGGGATGGTTATTGTTAACAGATACTCAAAAAAAAGTTCTAATTTAACCACTAACATACCAACTTAGTTTTATATTGGTGGTTTTAATGGGTCAGCTACTGTATGTAAGTAAAACTTCTCAAAGAAGTGACTGGTTTTCACAGAGGTAGGCCAGGACACTGCAGTATATCCTGAGTTAATTCATTGTGTTAAACTGTAGGACGTTACACAAATGGAAAAATGTGGTGAAAATTTCCTGAATCTTTGTGAATAAGGAAATACTAAATAGCAAACTTGAACTAGCATTTGAAGCAGAGAAGGTAAGCTAAGTTTGGATCTTATTTGCTATTTAAAAGTCTAATTATTTTTTATTTATCTTCTCATTAAATCACAAATAGATTGTTAATGCACTGGGCCTTTTTTAAAATATTTTATTTATTTATTCATGAGAGACACACGGAGAGAGAGAAGCAGAGACATGGGCAGAAGGAGAAGCAGGTTCCATGCAGGGAGCCCGGCGTGGGACTGGATCCCTGGACTCTAGGATCACGCCCTGGGTCAAAGGCAGGCGCTAAACCGCTGAGTCACCCAGGGGATCCCCTGCACTGGGCCTTATTAAATGTATGCCAATTTTACATAATATTTTACTGAGTAAAGATTGAGATTTACTCAAAATTTCCCAAAACCAATAGTCATAACATATATATGTATACATAAACATATATTTGTGTGTATTTATACAAATATATGTATATATAATCATATTAATGTCACTCAGGGTAAAATACTCAAGAGACTAGTTTTGATTGGAAAGAATGTGAGTTATTCAAGAGGTTGGCCACCTGGGGAGAAGGCAGGCTCTTGTCCAAAGGCCAACTCTGAGGTTTTTGCTTGGTGCAGATTTTTAAAGGGGTTTAATCAGCTAAGGGAATGCCGTGGTCTGTGACATGTCTTGATTATGTGCAGATTCCATGATGCCAGGTACAGAGTTATCTCAGTGCTGGGTGGTTGTACGAGAAGTTCTAGCACCTAGTGGCTGGGGTGGAGGGTTGTACAAGAAAGTCTGGGTCCTTGATACCCAGGGCTGGTTGTGCAAGAGTACTCTGTTCCTTCTGCAAGGGAGGGCAAGATCTACAGAGGCACAAAGGGAAATTAGTAAAATTATCTTTGTGACCTTGGAAAAGAAAAACATTTTGTTAAAAGATTGCTGGGTTAATCAGAAAGCCAAGGCAGTTTTGAACAGACTTGCTGGTCTCTGTGGCCTATGAACATTCTGGTCCTTCATTCCCCAAGTCCAGCAGTCTACAAATCTCAAAGAAAGTAAATTAGGGGAGTCTGGGTGGCTCAGTCTGTTAAGTATCTGCCTTTGGCTCCTATCATGATCTTAGGGTCCTAGGATTGAGCCTGACATTGGGCTCCCTGCTCAGTGGGGTGTCTACTTCTCCCTCTCCCTTTTCCCCTTCCCTTACTAATGCACTCTCTCTCAAATAAACAAAATCTTAAAAAAAAAAGAAAATAAATTAATATTATTACAGATCAAGGACCTTAGGTCAGCAAGGAAGGAGTGTCTTACCTTGAAGCAGATAATCCTTAAGACTGGCTGGAGTCTGGAGGCACCTGGGTGTCTCAGTGGTTGAGCATCTGCCTTCGGCTCAAGGTGTGATCCTGGGGTCCTGGGATTGAGTCCCACATCAGGCTTCCCATAGGGAGCCTATTTCTCCCTCTGCCTATATCTCTCTACGTGTCTCTCATGAATAAATAAATAAATAAATCTTAAAAAAAAAAAAGACTGGCTGGAGTGCTATTACAGTGGGCAAGTAGTGTGTTTGGAGATCTCATTGATGCTAAGTACCCTTTCCCATACAGTACCCCATCCATCTTTTCTGTCTGGGTCTTCCTGAGTTATATTCTTTTGTGGCAAATTGGTGGTCTAATAAGTAAAATGTTTCTCTGGCTTCTGTGAGCTTCGCTAGCAAACTAAACAAATCCAAGGAAGAGGTTGTGGAAACCTCTGATTTATAGCCTGTCAGTCAGAAGTACTGGAACAATGTGGGCTTGCAAATGGCCCTCCTGAGTTGCAGTCCAACTCAGGAGAAAGTCTTTGGAAACTTGAATCTGTAACCGATGAGTTAGAAGCACAGGTAATAGCTTGGGCTGATGACGCATAGGAAGGAGGGGCAGTCTTATAAGATTGAGCCCACAACCGGTGAGATCTGACACTATCTCCAGGTAGATAGTGTCAGAGCTGAGTTGAATTGTAGGACTCCCTCCTGGTGTCTGAGAATCACTTGGTGTTCTGTGGGAAGCACCATGCCCACCCACCCCTGCCATCCCCCAACACACAAGTTGGAGATAGATCCAGAAACTCCCAGAAATGTATTCACTCCCTAACTTGTATTTACTAAAGTCTATTTTATCCTTCCACTCTTTGATCTGTGAGAATAATGCAATATTTCAGTGTGTCATAGAATTCTGGAGTTGGGAAAAACTAAATGTACAAGGGCCTCAAATGTGCTACATGTTTCCTAGAGAGTGTCTTGTGTGTTGTAAATATACATTGAAGAAAGTCTCTTGGGGATCTTTGTATATTATAATCAAATAAGAGAGGCTAAGTGACTCATCAAAGGTCACATAGTTATTCAGTGTCAGAGCACTTTATCTTCAGACTCAGATTTCATTGTCCTATTCAACTACACTATAATCCCTTCCCTGAAGAGGCTTGCTGTCCAAGTGACAGCTCAAATTTATGTATTGTGGAGAAATATATCTACATAGGGCAGAGTTGAAAGCATACACAAGGGTGGACAACCTGGGTTGAAATACCTCCTCTGCCGACTGATCCCTTTGCCTCTATTTTTCTTTCTTTAAAATGGCTTATTAATAGTGGTATCTGTCTTGAAGTGCCGTTGTGGATTATATGTTAATAGAAACTTAGCACAGAGTAATTGCTATATATCTGTTAACTTCAAAAAGACCATGTAATTTTTAAAAATACAGAGACATATGGTCTATGACAAAGTATAGTGATCCTGATTTCCTACTACAGTGTATTTCTATAATATAGGAACTGGGTGGATGATGCCACAGGTATGGGCATTAAGACTGTTGTATAGCTAGGAATTACACCACAAACATAGAAGTTACTTATCTCTAAAATGACCGTGACTACTTATCTCTAAAATGACTGTGACCAATGATAGAACAAAGTGTCCTAGAGCTCTGCAGACTGAGGAAAGAATGGATTGAAACAAGTAACCTAGAAACAAAAACAAAAACAACCAAACAACAAAAAAGAGTTACTTATTATTTGATCTGATGTAAAGATGTAACAGCCTCTGTCTTTTAGGATCTCACTCTTTAGCAGGAAAGATAGATTAAAAAATAATGTGTGACAGGTGCATGGAGAAGTGAGCCCAGTGTGCCCCCAAAAGGGGGCACTTGCTGCCCAATTCCTGAACTTGCTGCCCAATTCCATGGCTAAAGAATCAGGTATCAGAGTCAGGCCACCTGGCTTGATTCATCACTTACAAGCTGTGTCATCCTCTGCATGTTACTCAATTCCTCTTTATCTCATTGTGGAACAGCCCCTAAGCATAACGTTTTTGCCCAAATGACGTTTGTTTCTTAGCAGTACAATCAAATCCCCCTTTGCTTCTGACTCCTTCCTGGTAAGGATTCAGCTCTCTAAGATTGGTTTACTTCTTGCAAAATTCTTTTGAAATCAGCTCTATCTGACGCTGAAGGTAAGCAATCCAAGTAGAAGGCGGAGGTGGCTGAGGCCACAGGACATGTCATTGGATGGCTGAAACCACCAGGCTTGAGCCCTCATCTTACCAGGGCTGTGGCTGGTGCTGGCGCAGTCGTGATTACTGAAGGGGCAGATGGTGCACCTGGCCCACCGTATTGCATGGCTGGCACCGCAAATTTGGTTAGACCTCAACCTCTGTCACATCAGGGGAAGGGCTGGTGCGTCCTGACCTACGAATGTTGACAAAAGAAGGCTGGAGGAGTGTGAACTTCTGCAAAGGAGCGGAGACCAAATCCATGTCCTTTAATCCTAGTGGCATCTGTTCATTTTATCTACTTGATATTTGTATCTCCATATCTCAATAAAGGCAATTCCCCTCCTTGAAGTCCCCACTTGGCAGAGCCTTTGTAGCATTCCACCTGCAGCGTACAACCTCATCAGAGATCCTGGGAGACAGAGTAGCACAAGTTTCAACCTGTCTCTAAGTCAAATTTTTTTACCAATTATCCACTCTCAGGCCAGCTTCGTTCACTTTGGGTGAGTTTCTTATTCCCACTTCAGTTTCATTTTTGCTTGTTTTGTTTTGTGGCATTACAACTTAGCACTAATGCTTTAAGTAAAAGCTGAAAAAAATATATATACACACACAAATTAACAAATATTGGGCACTTCAATCAGTTATATCTTCACTATACACTTGAGAATAGGCAAATTTTGGCTAAAATTAAACTTGGTCAATACGATCAGACAGCTGAGAACTATAACCTTAAGGTTTTATTCTTTCCCATACACATCACACTTTGCATTGCTTTTCACAAAGTATTTGTGTGTGTATATATATATATTTTTTTCAGCTTTTACTTGAATGTTAACATAGAATAGATACCTGGATGGAGAACTCCTGGTTGTCCTACTGCCCGCTCTGCCTTGCACTGTGGTTATCAACTTTGCTCACATCAAGTGTAGGCAGGTACAAGTAGTAGGCTCACAACGTTTGGCCTTGACTGGTTTTTCTAAGTTATTTTGTACATTTTTCAGCAGCGAAACCAAACTGGGTCTTCAGCTTTATCCCCATTTCTTATATGGGAAGAGCCTTTATACAACTGGACACATTTTGGTTTTTCCTTATTGAGAATTTTAACCCTTTTGTATTCTTTCTACAATAATTTGTAAATATATTTATTTTTACTTTTTTTTTACTTTTCAGGCCGAATATTTTATACTGCACTTATTTGTCAAAATAAAGATTCTCATATATATATATATACATATATATGTATATATATGTATATACACACACACACACACACACACACACGTCCATATTTAGGGACAACTCCCACAATTACTGGCTGAATGGTAAACTGAATGCTGATAGTCTTTTTCTCTCTGTGTTCAATATTTGGTTTTGTGTAGCTGTTTTACCTGCCTATTAAAAGAAACAACCAAAAACGTTCATTTACATTCAGATGTTGTTTGCTGTTTTCTTTTCAGTTAAACATGCAAATTGTCATCATTGGCAAATTGACTATACAACAATTAGATGGAAATCGCCTCTTTATTCGATATTTCTAAAGCATGAATGTCTTTTCCACTTTCCAAATACATTTCCTTTTTTCTGTGTTTCGAGTTTGTGTGATTTTTAGTAATCAGTTCTTTTTAATTGCTTTTTAAAAAATTCTCCAATACTTATATCAAGCTGTGCTTTGGAATTGAATTTAGGTTTTTTTTTCCCCCTCAGGGTATTATTATTTGTGGAACATCAATGATGTTTTATAAAATGCAAAATAAAAGATGTCATAAGAGAATTGACTATTATTTTCAACTAAAATAACTTAGCAACAAGAGGCTGAAACCACTTGTTTTAGTGGAAAATTATTTCTACTTTGGTGCTATTTGGAATATATTCATGATCTTTTGCTAAGGCTAAAAGTCTGACTGAATATCCCTCTGTGACCTTCTAAACTTTCTTTCTCTGATTCTAGCTCTTGTTTTATTTGAGCCACATGTTTTGAAGGTCTCCCAAGTCCGATTCCTTAGCTCTCTGCTCTTCTCTATTTATATCTGTCACTCCCATAGCTTTCCTTTCACTACTATATATGGGTGATCTCTGACCCTGAACTAAATTCTAGCTTTATGTGTCCAAAAGTTGCTAGAATATATATATTTTTTGGACTTCTTGAACTAAAAAGCCCACAACTTATACTTGGTATTTATTTTACTTTCTTTGATTGCATCCATTGGTAAAGAATGAGATAAACCTCTATGATGACTGCTCAAAGATATTTGTATTCCTATTTCATTGACTCCTTTTGCAGGAAGCCAGTTATGTGCAAAACCATTTAAACTGAGTTATATAAACTCACTTCTAAAGAAGTAAACATTGTCAATATATCATTGTGCTTCTATGCTTTTCTGTTATCTATTTTTTACTGGGCTTAAAATACATAAGATAAAATTTATCATCTTAACCATTTTTAAGTGTACTCTATAATTGAATTAACTATATGCATGTTGTTGTACCACAGATCTCTAGAACTTTTTCATTTTGTGAAACCAGAAGTCTATATACATTGAACAACAACTCTCCAGTACCTTTTCCTACTTTCCCAGCACCTGGCAACCACTATTCTACTTTGTGTTTCTGAGGATTTGACTATTTTAGATACCTCATATGAGTAGAATTGTAAAGTATTTATCTTTTTTTGTGACTGGTTTATTTCATTTAGCATAATGTTCTCAAGGTTTATCCATGTTGAAGCATGTGACAGTGTGACAGGATTTCCTTTTTTATTAATATAAGGCTAAAAAATAGTTCATTGAATTTTTTTGTTTTTTTTGTTTTGTTTTGTTTTGTTTTTTACCCATTCATCTACTCATGGACATTCAGCCTGCTTCCACCTCTTGGTTATTTTAAATAACGCTACAATAAACATGGGTTTGTAAATATACCTTTGAGATTCTGTTTTCAATTCTTTTGAATATATATCTACAAGTAGGATTCCTGGATCATACAGTAATTGTATTTTTAATCTTTTGAGGACCTCCATACTGTTTTCTATAGTGGAAGAACCAGTTTTCATCCCCATCAATGGTGCACAAGGGTTCCAATGTTTCCATATCCTCACCAACATTTGTTTTCTTTTTTCCCCACACTCTTTTCTTTCTTTCTTTCTTTCTTTCTTTCTTTCTTTTCTTTCTTTCTTTCTTTCTTTCTTTCTTCTTTCTTTCTTTTTTCTTCTTCTTTCTTCTTTCCTCTTTTTCTTTCTTTCTGTTAGTAGCTATTCTAATGTGTATAAGGGTAACATGTCATTGAGGTTTTCATTTTCAATTCTTCTATAATCAGTGATGTTGAGCATCTTTTCATATGCTTGTTATTCATATATCTTCTTTGGATAATTTTCTACTCATGTTTTTGCTCATTTTTAATTTGTTGTTGAGCGGTAGGAATTCTTTATATATTCTAGATATTAACCTTACATCAAATATAAAGTTGGCAAATATTTTCTCCCATTCCAAAGATTGCCTTTTCACTCTGTTGATTGTTACTTTGCTGTGCAGAAGCCTTTAAGTTTGATAATAGTCCCACTTTTCTATCTTTATTTTTAGTGCATATTGTTGTTTTGTGTAAAGAATCATTGTTAAATCTGATGTCATGAATCTTTTACCCTGTGTTTTCTTCTAGGAGCTTTATGGTTTCAGGTTTTGTGTTATATTTTTGATCTACTTTGAATTCATTTTTGTGTATTGGTCTATTTGCCAGTACTGTACTGTTTTGATTATGGTAGCTTTGCAATATGTTTGAATTTAGGAAATGAGAGGCCTCTAGCTTTGTTTTTCTTTCTCAAGATGTTTAGACATTCCATATGAGAGGATTTTTTTTTAAATTTCTGTAAAAAGTGCCATAGGGATTTTGATATGGATTAAATTGAATCTGTAAATTACTCTGGGTAGTATGAACATTTTAACAAGAGTGTATCTTTCAATTAATGAACATGAGGTGGGTTTCCATTTATTTTTGTCTCCTGTACCTTCAGTATGCTTTGTTGTTTTCATTTATAAGTCTTTCACATCCTTAGTTAAATTTATTTCTAAACATGCCATCTGTGAACAGAAATAATTTTACTTCTTTCTTTTATATTTTAATCTCTTTAGTTTTTTTTTTCTTGCCTAGTTGCTCTAGCTAGAATTTTCAGTATTATGTGAATGGAAGTGGTAAGGGTGGGCATCATTATCTTATTACTGATCTTAGAGAGCTGGAGGTTTTTCATAGATGGCTTTCAGCATGATGTAATTTCCTTCTGTTCTTAGTATGCTGAGTTTTTTCATGAAAAAGTGGTGAATTTTGTCAAATGACTTTTCTGCATTAATTGAGATAATCATGTGGTTTTGTCTTTTAATGTGGTATATTGCATTGACTCATTTTTGTGTATTGAAACAATCTTGCATTCTAGGAGTAAATCCCACTTAGCCATGGTATATAATTTTAACTTGTTGTTGGATTTGGTTTACTAGTATTTTGTGGATGATTTTTTGATCAGTATTTATTAGGGATATTGGTATGTAGTTTCTTTTCTCATAGTATCTTCATCTAATTTTAGCATCAGGATAATTATGGCCTCACAGAACGGATTTGGAAATGTTTCCTCCTCTTTAAAAATACTTCTTTATGATTCAATCTTGGTAGGTTATATGTTTCTAGAAATTTATCCATCTTTCCTAAATTATCCAATTCGTTGGAGTGTAAGTATTCATTGGAGTTTTATATTGTCCAATTTCTGTGACATCAGTGGTAATGTCTCTCCATTAATTTTTGAATTTTATTATTTGAATCTTTTTCTTTCTTAGCCTATTTAAGAGTCTCCTGTATTTATTTTAAGAAAGATAACTTTCTTCTCTTCTTTTTATTTTTTCACTTTTAGGTCATTAACCTAAACATGGAATAATATATCACATATTTACACTTGTGATTTGAAGAGTAGAACAGAAGTCAGAAGATCCTAGGATGAGGTATTGTCCCTGTCTTCTTGAGCTGCAATAATAGGTCACAATAAACTTCATGGTTAAACAACAGAAATTTATTTTTTTATGGTTCTGGAGGCTAGAAATCCCAGATCCAGGTCCAGCGGGGCAGTTTCTGATTAGGGCAATCTTTTCTAGCTTGCAAATGGCTGCATTTTTGCCATGTTCTCATAAGGCAGAAATAAAATGAACAAGTTCTCTGTTGTCTCTTCTTATGTGTACACTAATCTTATCAGATCACAATCACATCATTATGAGCTCATTTAACCTTAATTACCTCCTTATAGTCCTTATCTCCAGATAATTACACTGGGGGTTAGGGATTCAACATATGAATTTTGGAGGACACAATTCCATTCAGAGCAGGTGTACACAGAAAAAGAGGAAATATTTTTCTTGTTTACTGCAACATAAATCTGGAACATACTTTCACCAAAAAAGAAGACACTGACAAGCATTGAAGTAGATTTCTATTCTAAGATAAAATTTTCTAATTTTTCAATTTCTGCCAATATTTCTTATATGGAATCATTTGTGCAAAAGGGTAGAAATTCACTCAATTTATCTGTGGGGGGGAGGAAACAAACAATCTTATGGAATTATAATACAGGAATGTAGCCAAATTTCATCAGTCTTCCACAGCCCTCAAGTCTTCCTTAAGGAAGACTTTTTTCTTCGGTATAATATAAATCTCATACTGAATAAAACTTAAACTAGATGATAACTTAATGGGAAAAAAATCTATTTTAGATATGCGCTCAACTCCATAATTTTATAGAGGTTTGCAAAAACAAAATAAAACCATATATAACATATATACAATAATTCTTAGAGAAAAAAAGTTTTCTTTTAATGTGTATTCTTCTTTTAGATTGTCCAAGGTAGAATGAAATGAAAAAAATGATGTCACATCTGATACCTGACCCTGTTTCTTTTCTAAAGAAGTTATATAGTTTCCCTCTGCTAAGAAAATACTAACATCCAGTGGCCTGTTTTTTTTTGAATATGAGGAATATATATGCACATATCATCCCTTCTCTATCATCTGCCATAAATCTATCTTCTGTGTCTTCTTCTAATGACTTCACATAAATATTAAGCTCTTCCTTTAAAAATGAGCTTAAGGGATCCCTGGGTGGCGCAGCGGTTTGGCGCCTGCCTTTGGCCCAGGGCGCGATCCTGGAGACCCGTGATCGAATCCCACGTCGGGCTCCCGGTGCATGGAGCCTGCTTCTCCCTCTGCCTATGTCTCTGCCTCTCTCTCTCTCTCTCTGTGTGACTATCATAAATAAATTAAAAAAAATTAAAAAAAATAAAAAAATAAAAATGAGCTTAAAAATAAAATCTATTATAAAATCCAATTTCACATATTTCAAACAAAAATTTGTTTTGACTATTTATAATTTGGTGTTCAAATTAAGTTATTTTATTAATACTCCTAAGCTTCCTTTAAAGAAAAAAAACAAATTAAAAAAAGATGTTATTTAAAAGTCACTGAAAACATTAAGAATTAGATCTGGTCAGAGAAGGCAATGGTTCAAAACCTGAATTAATGACATACTTGTGTTTGTTACAATGGAGTTTTAAATGGAAGAGAAATCATATGTAAATTGTAGTAAATGCTGAAATGAAGGAGAGAAAATTAGTTTCTTCCCTGAATAAAAAATAATGGTCAAAGGAAATAATAAATAAAACTTTATATAGAAATGCCTGTAGGTGGATGTCCAATTCAAAGTAATAAAATCAACCTTATATTGGCCCTAAATTCAAGATGAAATTGCTAGTTAATGATATTCAATTTTCAAAGGTGAATCTATTGGGAAACTGATGAAATTCTTATGAATGTTTCAAAAGATCTTGCTCATATTTCCCCTCCTTTTAACTCCTTCTCTCTGAGTTCATATTATTTTCTCCAACAAATCTAATCTGTAATGTAACCTAGACACATTACAACTGAGGGTGGTCATATGGCTGCTAGCATAATTAGGTTTTACTGTTGTGAAGGATGTAAGATTTGATTTCTCCATAAACTGTCCCTTTTTCTCTTCTTTCATTTTTTGCTTATTTCGTCATTCATACAAACAACCAAAAACCAGGAATGAGGTCATCAAAGCAGATGTGATCCCTGCATGAAAATTGGTGGACAAATAGATTGTAAGCAAATAATCATACAGTTGTGTAAAATAGAAGTATGAGAAGCACTACGATTAAGAACAGTAGGATAATGGATTAGGGAATTCATCTAATCTGAGGAATCAGAACAGATATTCCTGAAGAAGAGATATTAGATTTGAGACCAGGGGGTGAATTAGAGCTATCTAGGCAAAATGGTTGTGAGGAAATATTACAGACAAATAATTGAAGACAGGCCACATTGAAAAGACTTGACATGTGAGAATCATGGCATCATAGGGCCTGAAAGACACCAAAGAGGAAGCAAAGATGAGAAAAAGCAAGGCTTTTTCATCTAAGCCACTTTGGCTATTATACATACAGCAACAGAAAGTCTTTGTAAGAATTTTAGGGGGTGAGGATAATAAGATCTTCAAAAAAAAAAAAAGATCTTTCTGTACTTTCTATGGAGAATGGATTTCTGGGAGCAAAAGTGGAATTCGAGCACTTGTCAGGCTAGTGTGGTAGCCCAGAAGGAGTGGATACTAGCTTGGACCAGGATGGTGAATGTTTTGGAGATGGAAGGAAGAAGCCAGGATAACAATATTTAAGATAAAAAAAATTAAAAATAATTGAGAAATACTTTTGTGAGAAGTGCAAAAATCCATTTCAGGGCTGAATACTATAGTTCCACCTTGTACACCAGACATACAGTTCTCTCATTTGCTGGGAAGTGGTAACCCTGGATAAGAAGCAGTTTCAGAGGGAAGGTGATAACCTTACCTATGAGTCTGAATTCCCTTTAGGGCATATCATTTGGCTATGGTGAGTAGGTGACCGGGTAATGGGTCTGGACCCAGAAGAAAGATCCTGACCGACAATAATGATTTTGGAGTCATAGACCATCTATGGACCCAGGGGGAGGATTTAATGGCGAGAGTACAAAATCAAGTATGGGATCTGGGAGAGGGTGTCGAGAAATTCAGATATACAACAGAGGAAAAGAGACTAAAGAGAACCACCACTGTTTCTCATTCTTTTTAATTTTGAGACTCTTGTTTTTCTTTTTTGTTGTTGTTACTTTTCTTGACTGTATCAATGACAGCTAAATTCACTTCTTTTGATGGTTCTAGCTCCCTCCCTCCAGAAGTCCGATGTGTTCATGCTTTCCACACAATAAGAGGGTGAGGTGGTTACCTGCGATCTATTATTTCAGGGACTATAGTAAAGTCTCTGCTCCTAAAGATTGCTGGGGAATGAAATGCCAAATCAGTGGTTTATCTTTTGCCTAAAGACTGTCCTCTGTTAATAAGAAAAAATCACTGGCATTGTATCATTTTTACCAACAACCATTTAGTTAACTCTTAACTGGAATTTATCTATAAAAGCATTTCCTAAGAATGCTTTGTAATTGATAATTATTTCCTCTGTAATTTGATTATTAAGGAGAGCAGATTAAGGATTAAACTTAACGTGTGAGACATATACTTATTGATCAGTTTTCTTTGTTAATTTATCCCTGGGTGTTTGCATTTTAATAGAGAATTAAATTCTCTTTTAAGTCAAAAGAATAGAAACTCTATTGTGAACTATGCCTTGTGGTTATCTTTCTGGAGAGGTAGAAGAATCTTCTTAGAATCAGTAAAATCTTATCAGCTGCCACTTAGCCTAATAATATTCTTAAGCAAATTTCAGTGAAAAACTAAATGGTGGATTTTCTCCTGTTGGAAAAACTGAAAACTAGGCAGTCTCATTTACATTTTCTAATATCATCCCTAAATAAACCTCTACAATTCAGTGTTTATTTTTGTAAAATGGTGCTCAGCAGTGTTGTGGCAAAGATATGTAGTTCAAGGACATATCATTATTATAACTTACATTATCAGGCTTTTGGTCAAGGAAATTAAAATAATTAAAAAATAAAAACTAAATTTCATTTGAGTTCTCAGTTTTACTCTTTAGTTATCACCTTGATATTCCTTATGCCTTCTAACCTCACTTAGGGATTATTAAGACAAATAGTTATGCAACTGTCCTCGCAGAAGTTTGAGTAAATGCTCTGTGTTTCTGTTAAGCCTTTTCCATATGTATATAACCTCTGTGACATACTATAACAGAGGAGAAAATTCTGGGTCAGAGAGGAGTGGGGCAAATTAAAAAGAAGCCAACTTCCTTTTAATGTTATGGAAGGGGTCAAGCAACTGCTTATTACTCTGACTTTTTATAACTTTATTCCAGGATTTTCTTTAGAAGTTAAGATCATTTAATGATTTTTGTCCAATAGCACATTTAGTGAACACACACAGAAGCTGTCTTTCACAGAGTGGATATTAAAATTACACATAGCCTCTGAAAAAAAAAAGTACACACAGTTGTGAGAGAGGCAAGCACTCAAAATTATGTCCTGTAACTGATGTTAATCTAAATGGATGAATGAGAAACCAACATGAGAAATTATGTTTTACAAACATGATAATTTAGACATCTGAGTGTCACTTTTCGTTCATCCTCTGCATTTGCTTGGTTGGGTTCCTTATTTTCATAATAACTTAGTATATAGGCACTAAGTCCATTGGCACCACAGCTTTTATTATAATGTGCAACTGTCTTACAAGGGACAAGATTGGTTCTTAGTGCCTTAGTCAGCTTGGGTTGCTATAACAAAATGCCACGGACTAGATGGCTTACACAACAGACATTTATCACAGTTAGGAGGTTGAAAAGTCTAAGATCAAGGTGACAGCAGATTTAGTGCTTGATGAGTGCCCTCTTCCTGGCTTACAGACAGTGCCATCTTGTGCTCACATGATCTTTTCATATGCATGTGGAAGGAGCAAACTCTGGTATCTCTTTTCCTTCTTATAAGGATACTAATTATATTATAAGGATGCTAATCCTATTATGGGGGTTTTTATGACCTCATCTAAACCTAATTGCCTGTCAAAAACTCTACCCCAAAACACCATCTTATTGAGAATTAGGGTTTCAACGCATGGATTTTTGTGAGGACACACATTAAATCTATAATGTAAGGTTTATTGAGTTTGAAAGGAGATGAGAAGAGTCAGGTGTAGCTCCAAAAACTGGGGAAAAATCTGAAAAGTAGAAAAGAAAAAAAAATTTGCAAAGGTAGAAAAGGAGACTATCATATCTAATGGATTTGTTCAAGGGACTTCTGTTAAATAGTACACAGCTGCCCATCCCACAAATGGTAGGTCCGCTAGTGAGGAATGTTGGAAGTAATGATAAACTAGGAGACACAGCCTCAGGAGTGCTATTTACTTGCTTTACCTTTTACCTTCCTCTCCTGAATTATGCAATATCATGGCATCTGTATTAGTTATTTCTTCTAACAAATTACTACCGCCAATAGTAGTATAATAATAAATATTATCTTACAGTTTCTGTAGATCAGGAATCCTAAAACTGGGTGGTTCTGGCCTCGTAACGTGGCAGTTAAGATGTCAGTCAGGGCTGCAGTCATTGAAGGCTTGGCTGAGGCTGGAGGATCTGCCTTCAGGATGGCTCCCTGGCCAGTATTTGGTACTGGCTTTTGGCAGGAGGCCTCAGTTTCTTGCCACATGGGTCCTTCAATGGGGCTGTTTGAGTATTCTCGTGACATGACAGATAGCTTTCCCCAGAGATCAATCCAAGAGAGAGCAAGGGGAAAGTGTATCACCTTTTATAACCCAGCTTTGAAAGTCCTACTCCTTTATTTCTGCTGTTGTGTACTTAAGTCAGCCCTCTGTGGAAGGAGATTATATAAGGCATGGATATCAGGAAGGAAGATCACCTCAGAGCCATCAGGGAGGCTGGCTGCCACATTATCTCTTCAAGAATAATTCCTAGAAGTCCATAGAGCATTTCTTAACAATTTCTGCTCTTGATCAATTCTGAAATGTTATCACTCTTTGTTGAGAATGAAGGGACACTAAGAGAATTTTTTTCCTTTTTGCACCTTATCTTTTGCTAAGAGCCAAGTTTTAGAAGTAACAATGAAAGAGGTAAAACAAACCTATTTTCTCCCTTTGTAGTAATTTCCTACATCTGTCATTCTTAATTATTGTGTGTGTGTGCTCAGACTTTTCTTCTGCTCTCTGGTTGACTAGAAACACCCCTTTCTTCTTTAATATTTGTCCTACAATTTTTTCTTATTTATATTTCTATTTATTTTGTTATTATTATTTTTTAAAGACTTTGTTTATTTGTGAGAGACACAGAGAGAGGGGCAAAGACATAGCAGAGGGAGAAGCAGGCTCCCTGTGGGAAGCCTGATGCAAGGCTGGGTCCCAGCACCCCAGGATCACAACCTGAGCCAAAGGCAGATGCTCAAACACTGAGCCACCCTATTTCTATTTAATATACTTTCTTTAGGTTCCTTCAATGTTACCTGAGCTCCGTTTGCTAATATAAAGGAAAGTTTTTAGTGAAATTGATTTACAAAGTTATACATTAGTTTATTTACCCTTTTGTTTCTGTGTATAAAGAGTGTCCACTCTCTTAAAGTACTGAAAAATGTGATGTGAAAGAGAATTAAGAGTTAATTAGGATCTTTGGGGATCCCTGGGTGGCTCAGCGGTTTGGCCCCTGCTTTTGGCCCAGGGCATGATCCTGGAGACCTGGGATAGAGTCCCACGTCGGGCTCCCTGCATAGAGCCTGCTTCTCTCTCTGCCTGTGTCTCTGCCTCTCTCTGTCTGTCTGTCTGTCTGTCTCTCATGAATAAATAAATAACATCTTTTTTAAAAAAGAGTTAATTAGGACCTTTTAATTATTGATAACCACATTGTGTGTGGTTTTGGAGACTTCTAGTTTGGAGCAGGATAGAGTAATCTGTGGCATTCCAATTCTTTCCTCAAGCAAAATATATCCTACAAAGACAAAATAAATTACTAAAGTGTAAAAAAGTATCAGGAGTTGCAGATAAAACATGACAAGAGATACTAAAATTTCAGAAAAGGGAGACCTTTCATAGCTGAACTCAGGACCTGCAGATGCTTTTCCTATCACAAGTATTTGCCCATTTTGGTTGGGAGCTAAAGGCTGAGAACCTGGGAGCAGATTATCATCGCTGGGGATGGAAAAACAGAGAACCCATAGTAGTTGCATCAGGCTAAAGTGAAAAAAGATTTGATGGGGTTCAACAGTTGGCTGTTTTACTCTTGCAGAAATTTGCTGCATTCCATAGCATCAGGTGGGAGTGGGAGTGACATTACCTTAAAAAGAGTGGAAATTCCTGAAGTCTTGAGATGCTTAACAGATAAAAACCTTCAGAGACAAGGATCTTAAGAAAATGAAAGCAAGAATTGAAAGTTCTTAGAGGTTAGGGCAAAACATCAGTCTATACATCCAATAAACTTCGCAAACCATAAGCTGGATAATTTCTATGACAGTCCTATCTAAGCACATCATGATCAAAGGGCTTTTATAAGGCAATCAGAAAATCATAAATGCGTTAGGAAGGAGAGAAACCACTCCAAATGAATATTTACCAAACATCTTTATATATACCCAGGCCTGCTTTACTTCAGTTTCTCTTCTTGCATGCATGCCCAGGCTGGTTTGGAGAGGGTTGTGCATGTCTTTTGTGGTTAAAGCATGGAAAGAATCATGCCATTAGGCTTAGATGCACTAATGCGAGGTAAATTGAAACAGGAACAGGGTGAATTAGGATGCATTAAGAGGGAAAAGCCAAGGATTCTGGAATCATAGGAACCGATTTTTTTTTTTCAACTATCTCAGTACAATTGTAGTCTAACCCACCTGGGGGATGAGACCATTGTTCTCAGTCTTATTGGAGTAACTTACTTCTTTGAGAATCTCATGTAAATTATGGACAGAGAGAAAATTTTAGGCAGTTTTTGGGAGATAGTGCATGCCATCTTTGAAATTAGGATCAAAATCTTCAAATAATGACTCTTAGTGAAAATTTTAGAGACAATAGGCCTTGAGAAGAGGGTGCTATAAAAAATTGATTTAAGCAACAAAACTGGGAGCTCTTTAACACTAATTCTCAAAGATAAACTTCTATAAAAATTGAGTGAAAATTTCAACATAGGTTCCATTTTGGGAGAGCAAATAATTAGCCATGGATATCACCTGGACATAAGATCTCTAAAAAAAGGCAGTGCTAACCTGGACTGATGCATTTCTTTCCATACCCAATTCCACTAAAAATTTGATCCTACTCCTTCCCAGTATAAGCTAGTTTTGCCCTTTGAACTCATAACTATGGAATCTAAAGAAGACAAACCATGCATCTTGTTATTAAACATTTATGAGGAAGATAGCTGTGCAGAAGACGAGATGTGCTATTTTCCTTTCTTGTTTCTTTTCTTATAAGAACACCAATCCCTTTGGATTGGGGCCCCAAACTTATTACTTCATTTATCCTTAATCACTTATTTTAATTGTATCTCCAAATACAGTGACTTTGGGGATTAAAATTCCAACATACAAATTTTCAGGGAGACACAATTCAGTCCATAACAAGGGAATATAAAATGTAATACAGTTTATGTAAAAATGAACTTAAAAATACAAAATTAAAGTGCTCAAAAGAATATATGAAAATCAGTTATCTCCAGTTGGTGGGGTAAAAGATGATATGATTTTTATAGTGTTGTTTTTATTCCTCTGTTTTTACCCCTCTAATTTCTCATCAATATGCATGCATTACTGGTGTGATTTTTTAAAATACAAACTGTCTAGTACAGTAAAATACACATCATTTAACTTTTTGTTAACTTACTATATTTAAGAGATCAATGTTGCAATATGGCAAGCCCAAGATCATATTTTCAGGAGTAAGGGTTGAAACCAGCTCTGAATTTTTTCCCAACATTTTATGAGGCCATTATACATTCTATGTTATTATAGTAACATGCTGCAATGAAGAATATTCTGGTTGAGAAAAGGGAATCTAGTGGGCAGACATACATTCAAAGACATCACAGATTCTCTGGCTCCAGTAAAGAGGAACTCATTTTTTTTTTCCTTGAAGAAGAAGGCCAGAAATTGGGTGGAAAAGGACAACAAGCAGAGGCTAGAACCTAAAGGATGATGATGGGGTAAGAGCCAGTTTTTTTTTTTTTAATCTGTTGAGTTAAACTGGATTAGCATGAATCTTTTTAGTCCTCCAGAGGCCATGTTCAAGAATATACAATATTTCAATACTGTTTTTGAACTAGAATATCAATGATAAAGGAAAATATGTTGCACAAAAAGTGGCAGAGGTACTCAAAGCCACAGGTACACATGGCATATTACCACAGAGGGTCTACTTTAATGAAAGATTTTGGAGAAATGTACTATAAACCAAAGCAAATATAAATATATTATGACTTACGTTGGTAACTGTATAAGAACTTTTAAATAACACTTTAAAGAAATTTTGCTTCCCAGGTAAACATTTTGGCCTACACTACCAAATATCTAATGAATCATTAAACTTCCTATACAATGTGATGGAAATATTTAACTTTTTTCAACTATTTCATGAATTTGCAGAGGGAATTATAGGGCCCTGAATGGGTAAAAATTGATTCTTGATGAGAAGAAAAATCTTAGTTATTGCAATTCTTTGTGGCCCTCCAAAAAAGCCAAAATACATAATGTATCTATACACAGATATATTACATAGTATATCTGTGCTATTAATTCATTGGAGGAATTAGGAAAAATATCTAAAGTATCTCCTTCGCAGGGGCAATGATGAAAAAAAAAAGTTCAGAAACATTGATCTATTCAGTCACTTGACTTTACTTTGGTTGACGTTAAAATTGTTCTTTGGTGATAACTAGCAGAGTGTTTCTCTAATCAATCCTATCCATAGTGGAAACTAGTCTAGAAAGATCTGTAGGGGTGAATAAAAAATGATTGATATTGTTAATATCATTTATATAAAGGAAATAAAGCACTGCATGTGAACTAAAGATAATAATAAGAAAAAGAAAACCACAGATCATGGAGACTTTGTTTTTATTGACCCTTAAAGTTTAATAATTATGATTTCTTTACTGATTAGAAGTTAGAGAAAAAAATGAAAACTTTAAGGAAAAATATTTTGTTATAACTGAGATGCAGTGAAGATAACACAAATGTAGAGAGAAATATATATTGTTGCCCACGGAACAAAGGCATTAATATTTAATTTTTAGAGGGATGAAAATGGCTCCATGTTGATGAAGGTACTTAATCGGGAGGCAAACATCCAACTCATGGAATTAATAAACCATTAAGTGAAAATAAGCTAGAAGGATGCTAGTATTGGTTCTCAAATTATTTTATCTCTTAATTTACCCCAAATTTTCAGAACAAATGTAGCTGACAATATTACTTCTTTCCTTTAAAAAAATATGCCATTTGAAGGACTCTTAAAGATTAATTGCTTAATTTTATTGGTGTAACATGCATGAGGAGAGTACCATGCCGTTTTGCATATTACAGCGTGATGAACCAAACTGTTTTGACAACCCTTTATAAGTCCAGTCACAAGAGACTTAGAAATAGGATTCTTTCCAAATCTTATCTTGAGAAATGATTTCTTTTCTGAAGTCATGATTTGTAAGCTTGAAGTCACTTTCTTTCACTTACTGGCCTCTTTGCTTTGTCTGTGTACCTAGCTTTAGCAATGGGCAATATGTATGAAGGGAACATTGCCAATTTGGTCTTTGCCCCCAGGCTGACTCCTGTGTCTAGCAATGAATTTTTATGGAATGTGCTAGAAAAGGCTGAAGGCCCATAGTCTTAGTCATACTCTTGTTGCTTTGCAGAAACAGTTGGCTTCTACTCCCTCATAAGCCCCCAAATCAATGGATGCTTAGTCAGCTTAGATTATTGGCTTCAGGCAGAGATACCTTCTCTATTAAAACTATATTCTCTTCTATCTCTGACAATAGACTGGATAGCTTTATTCAGAGTTTGGTTTTCTTGTATAGCATACTACAGATAATGGATATTAGCAGCTGCATGTTATTTTTGTGAACAAGCCTCGGTGACATGTTATCTGCCACTATAATCATTTGAAGCATTTATTTGACCAAATATTTTACCCTAATAATAAGAGTCACCTGTTTTGTAGACTACAGCATAAGTGCTCTGTCTGTTGTCTGGCAAGGTGGCGTATAGATTTTACATTTTAAATTATACTATACTGGTGTGGTTGATTAGGAAATTCTAGATTTCTGTTGCAAAACATAAGCAAATTTGAACAAAGTACCACAGTACAAGTTAAAGAGAACTGAGTGGATGCTTGAACTTAAAAAATTATTGATGCTTTCAGGTCATTAAAGAGATAAAACAATCATTGTTTTTTGCTGTGTAAAAACCTGATATTTGAGTCTTGGCAGGATGAAGTTAATAATCTTGCTGGGTTCTTAGTTCCACTAATATGCTGTGAATGTCATGAGAAGAAGGAGTGCATCTGCCTTGCTCGTAGTACAATTTCAGCATCTAGTGCATTATCAGGGACATAGGAGGGATTCAATAAATACTTGTTCAGCTAAATTCATAATAGAGGGACACCTGGGTGGCTCTGTTGGTTAAGCATCTGACCTTGGCTCAGGTCATGATCCCAGGGTCCTGAGATTGAGCCCCGGGTTGAGCTCCCTGCTCAGTGGGGAGTCTGCCTCTCCCTCCTCTGCCCTTCCCCGTGCTCGTGCTCTCTCTCTCAAATAAAATTTAAAAAAATAAATAAATTCAATGTAGTGACGCCATGATTCCAAAAATTGTAAGAAAGGTTAGCAGAGCTAATTTTGTATGTCATCTCAGCTCTGCCAATTCAAAAACTAAACCCTTTTCTAGCTTATAACATTAAAGAGTTTTTAAAGCTTTGTGATCTTCTCTATTAAGTTGACAAATTTTGAGTCATGTCTCTAACTCCTCCTTAATACTGTTTTTCCTTATCTCTTCAGTCAGTGTCTTTTTATCCTCCTTTTGAAGATGTAAACATATCTGAAACTCTTTTCTTCAAGGAGTCAGTTACTTATTTTTAATTTATATCAAAATAATACATAGAAGTGGTAAAAGAAATGATACAGAAGAGCTATGATGAAAGTCAGCTGTCTCTTGCTCCATCCCTTCTTTTATCTTTAGACCCTGGTGGCAACCTCTTTCAACTGTTATTATTTTAGATTTTCTAGTAGTTACCTTCTGAGCAGGAGATTTCATTTAAAATAAATAGAAAAAAATAAAATAAAATAAACAAATAGGAAACCATTCTTTGGTAAAACATTTTCACCTCCTCCTTCATATTTCTAGCACCTGGAGCAGTGCCTGGCACTTAGCAGCCCCTAAGTAAATACATGCTAAATATATTAGAAAAAATATGACAAAGAAGATTAGCAAAAGGAAAAAATGTGGTATTTCTTCCCAAAGAAGCACTAATTCTTCTATGATAGAGACCACGTAGGAAGCCAGAGGACAAAGAAATAAAAACTTCCATGAGGTGATATTGCTCTGCTCCTTTCAATCTCAGCACAATTTCATGGAATGTAATCCCTTCCCTCCCACAAATGTAATTATGTAGCAGGAATCAGGCTTTCCCATATTATTTTATGCAAGGTGGCTGAACCCAAAGATAGTAGCAGCTGGGCAGTTAAAATAATCTGGCTGCATTGTTCAGCAGGTAGTAAACCTTTTCCTATCGTTTTAAAAACTGTAATGAGAGAAAGAACTGTCTATCCTAATCTAGTGACATAGACATTTTTTAAAAAACTTTTCATTGATTTATAATTAAATTTGCTTATCTTTTATGCTGGTTTCTTCACCAACATTTAAAATCATATATCATGGCTCATATTTTTGAAACATGGCATCCCATGACCAAAAAACAGCTTTTCTTCCTTTTAGCTTCCAAACACATCATCTTCCAGGTTGTTTCAATCAGATCTGATCACTGTCAAAATGTAGTGATTAGTTACATTTAAAAAAGACACTTTTTTAGTGAAAGCATGTCTGAGCACATGTTCTTGAAATAGATAAAATAACTTTTTCTTTTCCTTTTTTTTTTTTTTTTTTTTTTTTTTTTTTACAGTTCAGCTTTTCCTGAGCTGGTAATTTGCTAATCCTTAATATCGCTTGCTCTATCAGCTGACCTCTCCAAAAGGAGGTAGGTTGTCCTGCAGCTTGCGTTCTGATGGTTATGCTCACCATTCTTTCTAGCTCTGCTTTTTCTGATAATCTGCTTTCCTTTGTGACTCCTCCACCATGGATTTTTATTAAAATTTGGCTTTTAGTGAGATTCTAGTTATTCCAAAATTTGTAGTAGGTACTGTATAAACATATCTCTGCTTATACATAAAGAACATAAAGAAGCTCAAAATATGTAAGTTAATATATGAATGGAAATGGCACTTAGAAGAAAACCTCTCACTTTGTAAGACTGTGAATACTGGGTGGGGGTATGAGGTAGGATCATTGCAGAAGTGTCTCAGAAAATGATTCCGATATTCTTTACCTCATTGGTTTGTAGAAATACACTGGCCGTCCTAACCTGTCATGTAGAGTATGATATACATGGTATAGTGTGTCATTTGCATGCTATGTTTGAAAATCTGTCATGCATTGGCCTGAGCTGAGTGCTGCCAGTGGGTCTGACGTTAGCAGAGTCTGTGCCTGGGCTTCTGTTTTGGCTCTATGTATCATAGAAGATATCACTCTCTGTCTGCCGTTCGGGCCCTGGGTTGAAAGGATCCCTACCGATGGTTCATGCTGTTAACAGTCTAGTGGGTGAAATCTTTTTGTTTACTAGAATAAGTTTGTACCTTAATTCCAAACAACTCACAAATCTTTGTCCTATTTTGCAGGATTTAAATGCCACACTTATTTATGTAGACCTCAGTATATAGGCGATTACATGGAGAAGAGTTCATAAAAAAGTAATGTGGCGTAGAATATGCATAAGTAGCAATATTGTGTATATAACAAACCAAGGAGGGAAAAGCATGAAGGGTAGGAAATACTCGCTGTAGTCCTTTTTCTTACCAACCAAATGTGTGACTTTGAGAAATTCATCTAACTAGCCGAACTCAGGGTCTTCACACATAAGAGTGGAACAGAATATTCACTAAATATCCTTACATATCTAAGAAACCATGATTTTATGAAGGTCGAGTTTATATAATTCTTTAACACCGGGAACCAGCAATTCTAGTATCTTCCCGGTCCTAACCAAGTCCTAATGTAGTATCATAGAGAAGATTGGAGCCAGCTCGAATTAGTATTGAAGTAGCCAGTAATAATGTTTATCAAAAATTATATTCTCTTAATTATGAAGACAGGAAGGCTGATTTACATTAAAGTAACTTTTAGAGATGTGGCAAATTGATCCTGATTAGAGTCTTCATTACCTAGTGCTGGGCACTTCCTTTCTTAACTTCCACGTGCTGGGCAGTTATGGGCCTTCTCCATCCACACTGCCTGGAGCTGTGAATGAAGCCATGACTGGAGCTGGCCTAGGCTATGAGTCTTCAAATCACCATTCCCTGCCTCTGAAAGAAGTGAAAAAGCAATAGGAGGATGTTTATTCTAGACTTCCTATAGGGAGTTATGACCTATATCTCAGTGTATCCATAACTGAGTTTGATTTGGATGGCTCAGTTTTTGAAATTTGTTTACTTGGCATCCAGACAGGTGGGGCATACAGTGCCCAGGTCACAATAAACCCTTTCAGTTGGGCCTGCTTCATTCATTTCTATGTCTCACTAGAACTTCATGCCATTTGAGGGATGGGGGGCCAAGAAAACCTAAATAACCTACTGTTAATGGGTTATTAATTTAAGTTTGCTTTTTCTTGGCAAAAGCCACTCCCCACCAGAGTGAAGGTAACAAATCTCCCAGAATGGAACTGTAGTCATAAAGACAAGGACAACAGAAATATTGCATGATCACAGCATCTTGAAACTTCTGGTTTTGGAAATAAAAATTAAGACTAGAATGCTCCACAATGGAAATGGGGTAGATGGCCAACAAAATTGTACCTCCTGTATAATCACCTGCCAAATAAACCCAATGTCCTGACTCTGGCAATAGGGCCCTACTGAAATTCTCAGTGGCTAGATAGCACCTTGAATCATAAAAAAAGGAGAATGGATAGAAGCAAAGGAAGGTTCCACTCTTCAAGGTGAATCTGTCAGTGCAAGGAAGCTGTGTGATCCCTCTTTACCTTCCAAATACATTCGGAGATTGTCTCAAATCCTAAGGCCTAAAGCCATTAATTTCAACATGGCTGGGGCAGAAATGCCCGCACACAGCTATGCTATTAACATATGCAATTTCTACTGAGTGCAAGAAAAATCTCCCTCTGGTGTGGTCAAATCTCAAAGGTTAACAGTTTCACTTTTCAATTCATTTACTTCCTACTTTTATACCACATCCCAGCATGTGAAGGCTTAGGATGTTGGAAAGCAGAAAACCTTAGAGAAAAAAAAAGGATATTTTGATAACCTGTCTAATCCTGTATAGCCATACTGCCTAAAATGATTTCAAAGTCACTATGTAATTATAAGTGGAGTCCAAGTCAGAGCAGGGATGAGAAATGCTTGCAAGGAAATGTTCCACTTGGGTGTATTCTGCAGGAGGTGCTCAATGAAGCATCACTTCGATTTTGGGAGCACTTTGAAAAACCATGTCACAGTCTGGATTTTTCTGTGAGTTTCTGTGGTCTTTCAACTCTAGCCTTCTATGCTATGCTGTTGAAAGAAGGAGTATCCAGCCCAGACTGTAAACCATGGGATAGAAGAACTGAAACCAGAAACCCAAGAGCAACACAAAGTGTCAGAGAAAGTGACAATTCAAACAAGTCACTTGTTGCTTGTAGGATCCCTAGAGCAACAGCAGAAAATATATCTGTGGCTCCCCATAAAAGCACCAGCCAATTTAATATTTTTTTAATTTTTTTCAGCCAATTTAATATTAATGTCAAGCCTAAATAATAGAGCCGAGGATGTGCTAATATAAGCCCAACGAAAAAGAAGCAAAGGGGTATGTTTTAAATACGCTGATGTGCTCTGCCTTAAATACACTAACGTGCTCTGCCTTTTTTATATAGCTTTTATGGGAATTATTGGAAGCTCCTATAACTAAAAAATGAATCATTTTGTTTTCTGGGCTCCAAACTTTGGACTGAAGAACTTTGATCTCCATTTAATACCATTAAAAGAAATTCTCTGTGGTTACTATCTTATGAACAGGTCTAAACAGAAGTGGGATGTTGGTAACATAACGGAGGTTAAAAGGATTGGCTGGTGACTGAGTGATGGATCAAACATAGAACCGTATCTGGCTGAGGCCAGGCATGCTTTACCAGTGAAAGTGAGTCTCTGATACCTGCTAGCAAATATGAGCTTTCATTCAAGTCACTGAGTCACCATGTGTAGTTGAGTAAACAAAGCATAAAAGCATGGAGAGGTGAGGCTGTTTACTCAAGAAGAACTTTGCAGCTAATCTATGATTGCCCCGTAATTCAAACTCAAAGTTCTTGCTGCTAGACCATTTGTATTTACATGATACCCTAATATCTCACCTAAATCATTTTACTTAACATTTCACTCAAGTTATTTTAGATACTGTGAGCCTCAGGAGGGCATCAAAAGGCAAGGTAAGGGGCCACTTGGGTGGCTCAGTGGTTGAGCATCTGCCTTCAGCTTAGGCTGTGATCCCAGGATCTGGAATCAAGTCCTACAAGAGACTCCTCATGGGGAGCCTGCTTTTCCCTGTGCCTATGTCTCTGCCTCTCTTTCTGTGTCTCTCATGAATAAATGAATACAATCTTTTTTGAAAAAGGCAATATAAAAAGAATATTTACACTGAATTGCATATGTGTAAGTCTAAATTCTACCTATAAAACATACGACGAGACCTTGGACAAAAAATTCAACATTCTGTACCTTTGTTTACTTGACTTGTCTTTATAAACAAGGATGCTTTTTACAAACAAGGTTGTTTTAAGGGTCAGAAACAAGACAGAAACGTTTCACAAGTGTCCAGCAGCAGCTCTTCACTAAATGTCCTCTCATGTTATTCATGGAGAATATGGCAAAGAAACAGGTTACAGCAATGCTAGGAAGAATCAAGCGAGTGCTACAGGGAGGCACACTGAATGCTATGGGCATTTAACATGCAGAAAGGTATACCGTGGAAAGTTATTTCATGTGGCTTCCTCTTTTGGAATGAAAGACACTGAAGAGCTGAAAGAAATCCTGTTTCTAATCCTACTACCCTTATATCATTTCCTACCACCACCTCAGGACTTGTGTACTTTGCTTGTCACTACCTCACTTTCTATCCTTTATATTATTTCCTGTTTATGAGATATACATGGGCTCTCAATGTCATTTCCTTGAGCTCTATGAAAACTGCCTTAGCATTATAAGGATTCATTGGGACATATAAGAAAAACACTAATGATATCATTTGATACAGTCCTTTTTGTATTTCCTATACACATCTGTCTTCAGTATTATGTAGAAATAGTTGCTGCTATTGTGAAATATCTGTGGTATGAATTGTTCCCTGAATATTAATTTCTTTCTAAGAGCAAGCCAAATGTATAGGGATAAATTCCTCTAATGCTTTTATAACTTTCTATTTTGTTAAACAGCTGTTGAGGCCTCATGAAAGACTTAAAGGATGCATTTATTTTTTAGTGTATTTCTCTACTTATAATGTTCTTTGTCTTAGTGCTCATTACTAACAATATTTGCATAAATATAAATTTCTATCATTTCAGTTTTCATTTCTCTCTGAATCTTATTCTCCACACAGAGTTATAATCTTCCATTTGTGGCATTATTCTCAGATGTGAAATCTCTTATGAATTTAAAACACTAATGGCTATCAGGAAGTTAAAGATTTCTCAAAAGTAGATAAACTTAAAACCACAGACTTTTATGCATAAAAAAACCACTTTGAAATTAAAATTTAAATTGGTGAGAAGAAGCAATCATGTATCACACTGGTAAAACAATTTTAATAGTCTTTTTTTTTTAAGATTTTATTTATTTATTTATTTATTTATTTATTTATTTGAGACACACACAGAGAGAGGCAGAGACATAGGCAGAGAGAGGAGCAGGCTCTATGCAGGGAACCTGATGTGGGACTTGATCCTGGGACCCCAGGATCATGCCTGAGCCAAAGGCAGATGCCCAACCACTGAGCCACCCAGGCGTCTCTTTAATAGATTCTTATATCATCAGAGATCTTTCTTGAAATATATCAAAATATTATAATACTCTTTAGTGTAGCAGGTGCTCTGATGTGAGAGAGGGTCCAGGAGCCCCAGGAAACTGGATTCTCTTGCCTGTTCTAGTTCCTCATACCAGAGACAGTGATTATTCGGAAATGGGCTCAGGATCCAGAGTATCTGAATTCACTGCCATCCTGATCCTCCGTTACTTACAGACTGTAAATCCTGAAAATGTTACTTAACCTTGCTGCAGCTCAGTTTTCTCATCTGTAAAATGGAGATAAAAATAGTCAACTGTCTCATGGAGAGGATTACCATGGAGACGGATATATATATATATATATATATATATATATATATATATATATAGATATAGATAGATATAGATAGATAAAGATAGATATAGATATATAGATGTATAATCATATATATTCATTTTTATATGTGTTTCAGGCACTCACTACTCTAAGTGATATACACACACATATGAATCAGAACAGCAAATGCCTGGCATGTATTGAACTTACAATAATTGTTTTATTTCCTTTTAGCTTCCATCCTGGTGAGCAGGAGAAGGAGGGAGGGGGAACAAGTCATGAGTCAAGTACTACAGACTTCTGTTCTTACTGACATTAAGTAGATTTTCTGGAGGAAAGTTTTCTCATATGCTGTATGCTTTTAGGAAAATTTCCAGAGGCATTAAATGGTTGTTCTTGCTGTTTTAAAAATAAGTTTCACCGGTTATGCTTGTTTTACTGGGGGACAGGTCTGTGGAGATTCTCAGACTGCCATCCCAGGAGTAACCGTCTGATTTTATAAATATAGATTTTAAATATTTTAGGGCTGTGATATATCTGTGAGATATTTTGTTAAAGGTATAATTATTAGATTCCTTTAATTAATTTTGCATTCAATAGCACATGAGATGTTTCCCTTAGCTTTTATGAACCTAGAAATTCCAAATTTTACTGAGGTCAGTTTGAAATGAGCTTTCTAACTTATGCAAATGAAAGATTCATAACCCATCCAATGAACACAATTGACTCAATATGAATCTTGTGCCCATTACTGTAGGCCTAGTAGTAGGTACACTATATGAAGGTAAAGAGAATGTTATGGCAGTGCATAGAATGATTCTTTAATCACTTTAAAGACATTTCATTAATTTTTGCCTTTTAATTTTAATTTTATTTTTTTATTTAACATTTCCTTATTTCTAGAACTTCAACATGCTCCAGGTTCTTTTTATGTATTCACTGCCTCAGACCTAGAATCAGTCATTTCTCTAAGAAGTCTTGGGCCTTTTTATTTGAGTATGGTCATAGAAACCAAGATCTGCTGGATGTATTCATTACTACCAGCCTCGTTGTTTGCAGGCTGTCTAAACTGGCAGGACAAGGATGTGTGTTGTATATATCTCATTTTTAAAAATTATTTTTTTAATCTTACACTACAGAGTAATATATGTTAGGATCTTAGGTTCATATTACTTCCTGATATAGGGACTTATTGTACTATTAAAACCAACTTTAAAATGGAATTGTATCTATATATCCTATTCTGTTCTCTCTTATCAACTATGAAAAATATATCTGTAGAATCAGTGCAATTCTGGATCAATTACTTTTCTCTACAGACTTATTTAAGAAGCCAAAGGGGGGAAAGTACTCTTGTTCCACTATCCCCTTTAAAAACATATCTCTCATTATTTTTCTAAAATGCTGAATGATTAACAACTAAGCAAATTATTTCTGTTTTATCATGGAATCTTTGTAAAAGCAGCACAGCTATGAATGGATTCATTCTTAAAAACAACAATAATAACAGAAAAACAAAAATCTCCGACAAAAGAGATACCTGGCAAATGATGGTATGACAGAAGGAAGAGTCCCTAGATCCAGATAGAATAACAACAGGGGTCTGGAAATAACAACTATTTTCATTCTTGTTTAGTAATAAACCACAATAGCAAATAAAGGAGCCTCTGCAGTGACTAGAAGTGCACTTTTCAGTGATAATGCCAGAGTTGGCAGATATGAGTGCCAAAATTTGGAGGGAAAAAAGAATCAGTGGCCAACATAAACTGCTGTTATACAGCAACAGTACTAAAGGAGCCACTACTTGCATTAGAAAATTAGTTGGATAAAATGGTAAGGGCAATATGATGAAAACTCCAATAACAGGATGACTTAGAATCATGCTCCTGTCCATTTACCTCAGAAATAATATTTTTAGTTCTTCATTTTGGGGCTTGAAAAACTGTTACCCAGATGTTCATGATTTTAAGAGAAGAAAAACCAAAGATAGATTAATATCTCTTCCCAAATGACAATCAACGCTAACTTAGTTTTCCAGGTGCTTGTGTATAGACTATACATAAAAATCACTCTAAACCAGGGTAGTTTCATAATGAAAACTATGTTACCCAACATAATGAATGTGTCTTTAAGACACTTCTTGAACTGAATTTCAATAGAAGAGCATTTAAAAAAAAAAACCCACAAAAAAACAACTCTGAGTTGCTGGATGAAATAAATTTCCATTTCTGGCTTTTTAAATTGTAGCTGAAAGGTTTGCTAATGCAGATGACATCTTATCAATTATGATGCCCTCCTTTCCGGTTTCCAATCTGCTGGGCTTCAATGAGTGCATCTAAAGGGAAATCAGTGGTTTCATGAGGGTCATTAATATTTGCATTTAATGACTTCTTTTTAAATATAAAATTTAATTTTTTCCAAATGGCTTTCAATTAGAAGCTCAGTGACTGTGCTTGTAAAATTCCAAGGCCTTTGGGAGGACAATTGGCTCTAAAACTAACAAGATGTAGCAATTCTGGGATGGGTTTGAGATGTCAGATGACCTTGTACCCTCAGTTTATTCACTGTCAATAAGATTTGGAATCGAGGGGGAGGGGGAATCCTTAAAATCATTTCAAAACATTTGGTTTATCTTTCAAGCCCGTTATTATAATGACGTTTCCTGCCTCTTACACTGATAAACATTGGAGTATGTTTCAAACAATGCTTGAGTGGGGTAGGGTACTAAAGAGAACTGGTTAGACCCTCTGCAACGTATCATGTCTCTTACATGTATTGTAACTTCCCTTTATTACAACCATAGTTAAAAAAGTAAATTTAATCATTCTATTTTACAGATAAGGAAACTGACTCATTAAAGTCAAATAATTTACTCCTAACTCTCTAATGTTCCTGACATCCATTCACTTTCCACTACATACCAGTTTTAGTTTAGTCCCACTCAAGAGTTTTATTTCATACTTCTGGCAAATAGAAAATATTTTCATACTAATAGGTATGATCTTACTCTTTTTTAAATTTTTTTTATTTATTTATGATAGTCACACAGAGAGAGAGGCAGAGACACAGGCAGAGGGAGAAACAGGCTCCATGCACCGGGAGCCTGACGCGGGATTCGATCCCGAGTCTCCAGGATAGCGCCCTGGGCCAAAGGCAGGTGCTAAACCACTGCCCCACCCAGGGATCCCTGGCGTTACCTTTTACCAGTACTTTTAGAGTGATAATCCTTTCTCTTCTGGTTCATACTGAAGGCTGTGGAGTTTTATAGATCTGGGCTCAAATTTTGGCTGCATTATCTTAATAATTCAATGACCATGGCAAGAACTTCACTTTTCTGATCAAAGTTTTTCCTCATGTATAAAATAATGATTATGGACAACCTACTTCTCGGGGTTGTCAAAATATTGCCTCTGCTAATGTACTTAAGGCATCCTGTGAGGGAGTTAAGAGTTCAAACTGGCAGCAGTTACGGAGGCCAATATTCTTTCTGGACTGAAATCTTTCTTGCCAACTTTTAAACACTTAAACAAAAGTAGTAACTCATTGCAGGAAAAGTTCTTTGATCTTTTTGGCACTCTTAATTTACTCTCTATGATTAGAAAAGAAAAAAAGAACTTTTAAAATATTGCAGCCCTGAAATTCTGATATCTTCTTATGCTTTGGCTCATGTTCTCTATTTCCACACTGAGAACCCAAAGGAAGTTGAAAAACTCTAGGTATGATTTTGATGCAGGGGATGCTTAGAGATCACGGGATCCCTGTTCTATATTTGCCATTTTTTTCTCTCTGAATAGATATTCCTTCACTGATTTCTACCTTGTGTTCTCAGTAATCCCATGCTTTCCCTTCCCAACCCTCATGAATCCATATTCTCAGAGCCCCTTTCTATGCCACCTTGAAGTCAAACCTTATAAAACTACAAATGTTGGACCTCTCAAAGATGTATGAATTCAGTATGGGATTAAAGTCTTCAGCCTGAGAAGGGAAGGTAATTGTAATTCAGCAAAAAGCTAGAATTCAACTATACAGCTGTAGGTCAAAGGCAGCAAGACTTTGTAGTAGTCCCTGAAAATTAGATCTGTGACTAAAACTGAACCTGTCCAGGAAAATAAGATGATAGGATCAAAAGTGTGTAATAGGAAGAATAGAGATGGCTGGAGAAGATACCAAAAGGCTTTATGCCTTACTTCCTTTTCTTTCTTTCAGTCTTCATTTACTTTCCATACAGCCTAGGTCCTAGGTTTGAATCCTATTTCTACCACCCATTAGATACTAAAGATAAGCAAGTCATTTAATCCTCAGTTTCCCTTATCTATGACATTTATTTTTGGTGGGGTTTTTTTGTGAGCAAATTATTAAAGGTATATGAAAAACACTTTTTAAGTGCTTACCTGGAATTGTTAGAACAACGCTTTCTGGTCTGACTGAGGAGCAACTATCAATCTAGATCTCACCCTTTCTACTTTTTAAAATATATATTTTTAAAGATTTCATTTATTCATTAAAGAGAGGTTGAGAGAGAGAGCGAGCGTGCAAGTGGGAGAGGAGCAAGGGAGAGGGATAAGGAGACTCCATACAGAGCATGGAGGCCAATGCTGAGCTTGAGCCCTTGACTCCGGGATCATGACCTGAGCCGAAATCAAGAGTCTGATGCTTAACTGACTGACCCACTCAGGTGCCCCAATTTACTTCTTAAACTCTTACTCTTCACAGTCTGATACAAAATTAAGAAAACTCTTTTGTAAAGGCAGTGTGTAAAAAATATTTTCAGACTTCAAAAATCAAGCTAAATATTATTAATAAGTGAGTATAATACCTTATTAGGAAATTTTGCTGTGAAAAGTTTGACCTGCTCTTTTTCTCATTTATGTTTCAACATCTTCAGTCATTCAAAAATTAGGTTATTGTTTTCTCTTTGCTCTTGTCCAAGAAACTCTAAAGGAGTTCTTGTGCTACTGTAGGTAGGCAGTTGCTTAAAACTGCAAAGGAACTTCTCCAGATGGACATTTAGCAAGAGAGAGGTTCTTTTACATTTAGCTTGCTATGGACGGGCAAGCCCTTTGTCAAAGTTTTCCCACCTGACTTACACTGCTGTATACTTACACTGTATTACTTAAGTTTAGGCTTTTGTATTACTAGGGAAGAGTAAGCAGATTCATGAATTATTCTCAATGTATTCATTTAATCAAGAAAGTAACTGTTTTCTTGACTCCTTATGAGATTTCACCTTTTAAAGAATGCTTAATTTCACATTTTACACAAAGGAGATGATTTCAAGTGGAATTGCCTTTGATCAAGGCATTAATGTGATAATCAAGTTTAAACTAGGATCCCATTTAGTGGAATTTCCTATTCCTTTTCTTATTGTTGTAAGTAATAATTACCAGTTGGTTATTTAAGTATATCTAGCTTTTTCTATTCAGGTCTGACATAAGACTATGAAGCTAGGCACATAGTTCTGTCAGGGTTCTGAAATTACCTGGTCATGCTCCTTATTTAGCAGATGAGGGGGATGGCGCTCAGAAAAGCTAAGACGAAGGCTTTGTACAGGGTCATGCCAGTGTGTGTTGTTACAAAACCATGCAGCAATACCTCATCACCTTCTTTCGAGCATTTCCTGTACCTGTACTTTTCAAACACATCCTCTCCTTTTCAGCTGTTGTCTGGTGTTGTCCTCAAGCTCTCTGAGTGTGCCAGCACTCTCAGATGGTGTGCTTACCTGCTCAAATGGTGTAGATGTTATTTTCCCTCGGTCTATATCAAGACATATTTTATTTGTTCCTTGTTTCTATGCTGTGTTATTTTTTTGTAAAGCACTAATGACTGATGTTGGATTGACCTACTATTATGTTTTCCGAATAGGATGATTCAGTGTTTTAACTTTAAGTATTGGTGGTCCATCTATAACTCCAAATGACTTTAAATATTGATTCTCAGGAGAGTTGTTCAGATAATTCTCAAATACCATCCTCTGTTTTTTCATTTTACTCCAGTTACACGTATAACTGCTGCATTATCTCTATGCTACAAAGAAAAATATTCTGATTCTACTTCATTTTCAATGTTTAATAAAAATGTATGACCTTGAGGTGCCTGAGTGTCCCAGTCAGCTAAGTGTCTGACTCTTGGTTTCAGCTCAGGTCATGATCTCAAGGTTGTGAGATCAAGCCCCTTGTGGAGGTCTGTGCTCAGCATGAAGTTTGCTCAAGACTCTCTCTCCTTCTCCCTCTACCCCTCCCACTTATGCTCTCTCTCTCTTTCTAATAAATAAATAAATCTTTAAAAAATGTATGGTGGTATTCATAAATGATTTTTCATTTCTTTATTTGTATAACAAAATCAGATCCTGAAAAAGCAATAAAAAACGGAATTAATTAAAATGGATTCAACATAGGCTATAAACGGTAAGGAGGGGTATTCAATAACTATAGTTTTCTATATAACTTATATCTTTTATGTCTTTTCCAGAACAAATCCATGAGAAAAATGATTTGAGGTAGGGAGGAGAAATATTAAGCATTCTTTAGTGAAAAAGAGGAGAAGAGGTATACTATTCATAAATATTGGTGAAGATAGAAGTTCTTTAAGGGCTACTTTCTTAAGTAGCCCTTAAAGAAAGTTTTTAACCCAAAGTAAAGTTCAAGTTAATACAAGGCATGGAGTTATATTCAAAGTAAATAACACAGTGGAGGCAATACCATTTTTAAAAAGATTTTTTTGGTCTTTTTATTAGAGGAAAAGAGAGAAAGAGAGAGCCCCCACATGACTAAGAAGCTTAGGCTTGACCTTCTTGTGGCTGTAAGGTGGAACCTAACACTCACTTCCACAATTGGGAAGGCAACATATGGAGCTGGGTCTTTCACCTCTGCTGACCCATAATGGGGCATCCCTACCCATGACATTAGTAGAGACTGTGTGAAGAACTGATTTCCACCCCAATCTGGAAGTAATGAGGTGCCCTTTCACTTCTCTGCTGGGGTGGTCTCTGAGGTCCACTGAAAAATCAGGATTTTCACCATTACCCGGAAGTAATGAGCACATCACACTGAAGTGTCATGGAAGATCACCTGGGTAGCTAGAAATCCCATCCCTCTCAACAGTAACAGTCAGAATCTTTCCTAGTGTGTTAATGAAGGCCAAATGAGGAACCTTCTCTACCTTCCCTAGGCAGTAAGGAGGTAGTGCTTTCCTTCCTCTGCCAGAGAGTATCAGAGAAAACTGGCTAAACGAGATGATTTAAATAAGATCTAGAGTTTCATAATATACTACAAAAATGTGCAGGTAAAATGTAAAATCACTAGTCATTCCAGAAAATGGAATGTATGAAACTCTTTTCAAACTGTATGAAAAAGGCAATCAATAGATGTCAGCACCAAGATGACAGAGATGCTAGAATCGTCTGACAAAGATTTGAAAGTGGCCATGATAAAGTCAATATGTACTTATAAAAGTGATTGAAAGAAATGAAAAAAATTGAAATTTCAGTAAAGAAAAGGAGGTAATAAGATAACCAAATTAAAGAAGAACAATTGTAAATAAAATATTCAGTAGATGGGATCAACAACAGAATGGATGGGTCAGAGGAAAGAATCAGTAATCTGTAAGACCAACAACGGGCAACAAAGAGAAAACAGGCTGGAACAATGAATGAAGCCTTGGGGATCTGTAGAACTATAACAAAAATACATAATATTTATAAATTAAAAATGTTTCAGTTTGCAAATTAAAACCACAAAATGATATTATTGCATAGGAACTAGAAAGGCAGAAGTATAAAATAGTAACATCACTAATAATGGAGAGGATGCAGAGAAATTGAATGATTTACATATTGCTGATGGGAATGGAAGCTAGTATAGCCATTTTGAAAAACGGCTTGATAGTTTCTTAAAAATTGAATATGTAACTACGACACTGAGCAATCGTAGGGCTGGGAATTTATCTCAGAGAAATGAAGACTATGTTCAAGCAAAAACCTGTACGTGAATGTTGATAGCAGCTTTCTTCTTAATAGCTCCAAACTGGAAGCAACCCTAATGCCCTTCCACTGATGGATTAAATTATGGTATGTCCATACTGTTGCTACCTAGTCAATAATAAAAGGGAATAAACTGCTGACACACCCAAGAAACTGGATGACTGTTCAGAAATCATGCTAAGTAGAAAAGACAGTTATAAATGTTTACATAGTAATGAATGTTCCTATTTATATAAAAGTATTGATAGGACAAATTTATAGAAAGAAGAACAGATTAGTGGTTGCCAGGAATTAAGAAGGGAAAGGCTATAAAAGGCAACATGAATAATACTTTAGGGAATAGAAATGTTCTGTCTCTTGACTGTATCAATGTCAATATCCTGGTTGTGCTATGGCAAGATAGTTTTGCAAGATGTTACCATTGGGGAAAACTGGATAAAGGGTACACATGATCCCTCTGTGTATTATTTCTTATAGTTGCATGTGAACCTACAATTATTTTTTATAACTAATTTTTAAGAATTCTATGCCTTATATATTCCTTTTAAAGTTTTCTGTCTAGGAGAAAAAATTCAGTATTCTGTATATTTTCTTTTGAGGAAGTCAAAGCAATATGAATACACAATTTTAGATAGGTTATATATTTTCCTTTAGAAATGTAAACATGAGAATATATCGGCCTGAGGGAGGCAGTTAATGACTTAATGAGTCTTGGAAAACTATAGTCATATCTATTCATTTCTATGAATTTCCTGCATCAAAATGAACATTTCTATCATATATGTGGAGGAACTGAAATAGTATGTTCAAGATTGACCAGTGGCTCTCAAAGCACATTCCAAAGATTCCTAGAGATCCCTGAGACTATTGCAGGTTTTCTCTAGGTAAACATAATTTTTATAAAAATGATTTGCCTTCTTCACTGATTTTTCCACTGATAGTGGGTAAAACTGCTGGCAATTTAGTAAGAATCAAGAAAGTAGCACTAAAGTTTGCTAGCACTCATTATATTATCCACTACCACGAACCCACAGTAATAAAAGTGACAGTTACACCGAAGAATGCCCTTAATGAAGCATTAAAAATTATGAATTGTCTTAAACTTTAGTCTTTGAATAGATGCTGTTTTTAATAGTCTGTTGATGAAATGGAGAGTGTGCATAAATGTTTTCTGATGCATACTAAAGTGTGATGGTTGTTTTTTAACAAAAGCAATTGTGAGATGCTTTGAATTCTGAATTGAGCAAGCTGCTTTTTTCATGAAACATCATTTGACTTGAAGGAACAACTGACACACAAACTACAGTTATTCACACTTGGGTAATTGGCAGACATTTTCTCAAAAACAAACAAGATAAGTCTGTCATTTCAAGGAAAACAACTGACAGTGTTTGTTACCAGTGAGAAAATTTGTGACTTTAAGAACTAGAAATTTGCAAAACTTGAATCTACCACTGTGAGCTTGGCAGCTTTCTCATACTGAAAAGTTTTCTGATGAGATCAACGGCGATATTAACAAATGTGATTTTTAATATTAAACAATGAACTCTTCAACATTTGGAAGATATGTGTAACTTAGTGAACTCATATCTTACAAATAGCCAGTGAGTTATATGACAAAATTATGCATCAGTAAAAGGACATCTGAAGTGAAAGAGAGACCAATAGATTTTCATGTAACTGATTAGGAAGAGTTATTAATGTCATACTGTAACTAATCTTTAAGAAATTATTATCATTTTTAAAGATTTTATTTATCTATTCACTAGAGACACAGAGGGAAAGAGACAGAGACACAGGCAGAAGGAGAACCAGGCTCCATGCAGGGAGCCCGATGTGGGACTCGATCCAGGGACTCCAGGATCATGCCCTGGGCCAAAGTCAGGTGCTAAACCGCTGAGCCACCCAGGCGTCCCAATCTTTAAGAAATTATGGCCTTGGCTGGTTTTGGTGTGGATTCAAAGAAAAATAGCCACTGGGCATCTGGGTGGCTCAGTCAGTCAAGCTTTTCACCCTTGATTTCAGCTCAGGTCATGACCTCAGGGTCATGAGCTTTGTTGGGCTCCATGCTAAGCACAGTCAGCTTGTCCCTCTCCTTTGTTCCTCTTCCACTCAGGCTCTTTCTCTCAAATTAATCAATCAGTCAATCAATCAAATCTTTAAAAAAAAAGCCACAATTATCTCAAAAAGCTGTTAAAATAATCTTTTTTCCAACTGTATATTTGTGTGAAACTGAATTTGTGTTACCTACCTTAAATAGAATATATTGCAACAGATTGAATGCAGTGGCCAAGATGAGAATCCAATCACAATTAATTAGGCCAGACATCGGGAAAACTTGAAAAAAAAAAAAAAGGAAAGTGATGCCACTCTTCTTACCAAGTTTTTGGAAATAGAGTTATTTTTTATAAAATTAGTCCTCTATGTGAACACGTAATGGAGTTGTCATTGTTAATATTTTAATAAATATTGTTAAGGTACCTGAGTGGCTCAATGGTTGAGTGTCTGTCTTTGGCTCAGGGCATGACCCTGGGGTCCTGGGATTGAGTCCCACATTGGGCTCCCTACAGGGAGCCTGCTTCTCCCTCTGACTATGTTTCTGTCCCTCTTTCTGTGTCTCTCATTAATAAATAACTAAAATCTTTTTTAAAAAGAAACTTTTAAAAAATATTGTTAAAAAATTTTTAGTTGGGATTTTTAACAAAGAATTAGTGTAAATATAACCCACATTAAAAAAAAATTCTTCAGGGTCTTCTACAATTTTTGAGAATAAAAAGCATCTGAGGACCAAAAGTTTCAGAACCACTGAGGTGGATCATTGCTACCTACAGATAAAATAGATTGGACAGAGACCTCAATATCATTGTGGTAGTATCACTCCCTTAAAACATGGAAATCTTTCAAATAATTAAACTGTTGGAAAGATATCTATATTAAATCCACTTGGAGCAGTACTGAATATGCATGTTTCCAAAGTTGCACAAAAACTGGAGAGAGAGTAGTTATTTTTTTCCCAGCTGTACTTCCAGGTTGCATAGACAAAAATTTACCTTCTCCTTTTTAAAGTCTTTACATATGGAAATTTTCAAATGTACATTTATTTTCAAAAGTAAAGAGAATAGTACAATGAAACTTCATGGGCTTATCCAATTACAATGATTATTAAAATGTTGCCATTCCTGGTTTAATTATCACCCCTCCATTTTTTTACTGTACTATTTAAAAGGAAATTTAAATATTAATAAAATTTAAAATATTTTTCACTCACAAATGACTTTAGCGCTCCTAATGGATAAAGATGTTAATAATATAACCATACTTTATTTTTTTTAAATATTTCATTTATTTATTCATGACAGACATAGAGGGGGAGAGAGGCAGAGACACAGGCAGTGGGAAAAGCAAGCTCCATGCATGAAGCCCGACGTGGAACTCAATCCCGGGACTCCAGGATTGCCCCCTGGGCCAACGGCATGTGCCAAACCGCTGAGGCACCCAGGGATCCCATATGACCATACTTTAAATCCAGTAAAATTAAGAATAATTCTTTGCATTCATCTGATAGCCCATCTATATGATCAATACTTTCTATTGCTCTCAAAAATGTCTTAAATAGTTCATTTGCCAATAATGCAAGAATGTAAGCCTGTCCATATATTACATATGGATTATATATTCTGTAATCCATAATAGTTCCCTTTTCCTCTTTAAAATGCCAATTGTTTACTGAAGGAAACATTTAATTGTCATAAAATTATCTGCATTATGTATTTTGCTGATGACTATCTCATGGTATTGTTTAAAGTATTCCTTTACCTCATTTACCTCCTGTAAACTTGATAGTTATAGAAGCTTGAATAGATTCAGATTCAATTTCTTTTTCAGAGGGAGGAGATAGAATAATTCACAGGTGGGGCTGTAAATTTATTATTGCATTACACCAAAGGGATATTAGTTTTAATAATGTGGAGATTGATCCATGGGTCTGGTATTATAAGGAAGATAACTTCATTTACATCTTCCCAGAAATCTTTCTCTGAATGGCATTAACAGATAATGATAAACATTGCCTATGCATAGAATTTCATTACAATTTTAAAAACTATGTTTTTTCTTTTTTAAAGATTTCATGTATTTATTCATGAGAGACACAGAGGGAGAAGCAGGCTCTATGCAGGGAGCCTGATGTGGGACTCAATCCCGGGACTCCTGGATTACTCCCTGGGCAGAATGCAGGTGCTAAACTGCTGAGCCACCCAGGGATCTCCTAAAGCGGTGATTTTCTGATTCTATCATTTACTCTGTTTTTATGATTCTTCCGTAAAAAAGAACATTCTCTCATTTACTATTCATAGTCCACACTGAAAAGGTGAGATAAGTGCATGCTTTTTCATACTTATTTACCAAATTTTAGAATAATGAGGTGCTATCATAGTAACCTCTAAGAGTGACCAATACGTAATTTTTAAAAATATCATTATGGTTTTGATATATTTTATGCATTTTAATCCATTTCTCTCATTAGTCTTTTTCTTTTTTTAAAAAAGATTTTATTTATTTATTCATGAGAGAGACAGAGAGAGAGAGGCAGAGACATAGGCAGAAGGAGAAGCAAGTTCCATGCAGGGACTTGATTCCAGGACCCAGGGGATCACTACCTGAGCCAAAAGCAGACGCTCAACCGCTGAGCCATCCAGGTGCCCTTCATTATTCTTTTTGATGTCCAGTTGTCCTACTTTTGGCCACTGATATAGCCCCTTCTTGTCAGCGCCTGTATATTTTGACATTCCTGTGATTTGTCTGTTTTACATAATAATATGCCTTGGTGATATCTCTAGAATGTCTTTCATTACCTCCTTGCTTCCTGGTGTGTCAAGAAGTTCTAGTTTTCCTTCTGCAGTCATGAATTAGCCATTTCTCCAAGGAGCTGGCACATTTCAGGGGGAAGTGGTGGTACTGAGCGGTTGTAATCTAGGTAACAGAGCTTCTCATTTGCCTCAGTTTATTATTGTTTCATGGTGAAGAGATGGGCAACATATACTATTTTTTTAAAAAAGAGAAAAATAAATCAAAAGATCATAAAATTCAGTTCAAATTTAATCTTATAGGCTTTTTACTTATTTGATTTCATATATTGATTTTTTTCTTATATTGAAAACTTGACTTCTAACAACATTAATATAAAAAGTTATTTATTTGGTCCTTTATTTACACATTTTATATCTATTTTTATAGATGCATATCCAATATTTTAATATTCTTACTAACAATAGTAGATTGTTGAATTCATATTTTCTTTTTACCACTGGAATATACCCCAAGGTATTAATGAGTCAAGGGATAAATGCTTATGCAAATGACAGACGTAGTTAGAGAAAAAAGGGTGATGAAGATGGGTTTTGAAAAAGAGAGTTACAGTTAAATAAGATAACCTGTGTAACCTTTGGAAGGACTACAAATAAAATTTGAAAGGAGATGTGAACAGAATGCACCAGGTTAGGTACATCCCAAAATATGAAGAACATTTATGGAAGCATTACCTTTTACTTTCTCCATACATTTCATTTCAAGTCTCTCTTGTCCTCTTCCTATAGGTTTATTTGCAACTCAGATCTCAATTTTTAGCCAGTATGGGAGAAATAAAGATAACATAATTTACATAATTGAGGAAAGTCTGGAATTGTGATTGTAGACTAATGTACAAACTTAACAACTGTGAAGAAATTTTTTGTGTCATGTTCAACTGTAATAGGTTGACTTTTTGTTTTTCTCTTTGTTAACAAGATGTTGAGCCATCTTACGTTAATATCTTACTAAGTAAAATGGTTATAGACACTGAGATTTAACTGTGGTTGGATGTTTTATTTTTCAATGGTATCAGCATTACAAGAGAAGTTTTATGTTTATAGTATTCCTGAAATCTACTCTATCAGTCCTGTAATGCCTCATTATACATTTGGAGCTTTGTTGCAGTTCCCTACCTAGCATTTAATTTTCTACTGATATCTGGAATACTTGATAAGCAGCTTCATTTCTGCAAGCGGAGGGTGCAGAATCTTTCTCTTTGTACCCTGTGTTGGGTGTTAATTTTTCTGTAAATGAGAGATAACAAGTATTTTAGGCTTTGTTGGCTATATCTCTCTTGCAACAACTTAACTCTGCTGTTGCAGTGTAAAAGCATGTAAAAGAATGAGCATAATGGTGTTCTTATAAAACTTTATTTACAGAATCCTATGGCAAAAAAAAAAAATTCACCTCCTGGAAATAATCTCTCAGGAAATGGAGCCCCTGTATTACCATCAGATTGTGAAGGGACCTGGAATTAAAGAAAAGTCAATTTGAAGAGCTCTGGCTGCTGGCTTCTGTCCCTGGAATTGAACTTAGAAAAGTCGGGGCAGTGTACCTCTCAGACCTATGCCTAATCTCCTCAGGAAAGCCCCCTCTCTTGGCTTTCACTCTCTCACTGAAATGGTTTCTGGGAAAAGCCAGTCTGGACTTTCAAAGAGGACATTTCAGGTTGAAGTTGAGGAGAAACTATTTAGCTACTTAGCAAGGGTCTCAAGACCCTTATTGCACCTTCATTCAGACTCCTGGCCAGGATTTCTACCCCATTGCAAATGACATATTTCTTCATCTCATTAGAAGTACAGTTTTTACAAGGAAAGAGAGTGTACCTAACCAGGCAGCTAACAGCCAAATATCCTTTGTCTTTCTTATTGTTGTCCCTATAACTTGCTTAGTTTCTTGTTTGGGAGATACAAAAACCTATGTGGAAGGTTTAGCCTATGCGGGTGTGCCTTTGGGGGAATCTCAGATGGTGTTGTGTGGGCATTGTTGACTGTGAAGAGTCTGCTGAATCATGTCAGGTACCTGTCTGCTGTATGAGGTGGGGTAGGGGAGTAGGATACCAGTGGGGTGGGCAGATGCAGGGAATTTCTGCTCTACCTAACAGTGCTTTCCCAGGTTCACTCACCCAACGCAATCAATGCCAACTTCTCCCTAGAGTTAGCATGTTATTGCATGTTATTTTCTTCCAGAGAGGCTTTTTCCTTGTAAAGAGGGATGTTCTTTTCTCTAGGTCATGACATTGATTAGAAAAACAGAATTCAAAAGGAATAAAATACTGCTGCTGCTACTACTACAAAGGTAGTTGCTTCAATTGTAGGAATAGAGAAAAGAAAATAGTAAGTGCTAGGAGCTGGATCTGGGGAGAGAGGCTGAAATTTGGGGGCTGATGGGATATTCTTTATTTTTATTTTGGTGTTGATGACACACTGTATATATTTGTCAAAACCAGTAGAATTACACACATACCCCAGTTGATGGCTATATTTGGCCTGAAGGTTGACCCCTGCCCGACTCCAATATTTAAGATCTTTCTGGAAGCATACAACACATAGCCTCTGTCTAGACATCTCCCAGTGCAAAATCAGACTAGGTAGTTATCAATACTTTTTTGAACCATGACTGTGGTCTTTCAGTTAGAAATTTTACAATGATCTACCTACCTGCCCCTTGGAGATCAGTACCTATGACCAACTTAGTTTCATAATCTATCCCTTCTTGGATTTTCATTTCCATTTCTTCACTGTTCTTCAGAGCCCTGTCTTACTCTATTCCTAAGATTATACAAGTCTAAGTTCTTAAAATGAAGAAACCACTATGTAAAAAGTCTTGAACAAGACAGAGGTTTATTTCTTTCTCACCTAACCTTCCATTCTAGGATAGAAAGGGCATCTCTAACATCCTTAATATGTGGCTTCCATCTTTAGGTCCATTGATAGTAGTGGCTACCATTGGCTGGCTCTTAATCATCTGTTATATCAAGTATCAAAGGAGGATGGAAAATATAGTTTCTAGCTGGCCAATCTTGTATTCACCTAATACTTAGGAATTCTGTTGTTAACAAAAGGGAAAATAGATTTTGTCCATCACCCAGAAGTCTTTATGGCATTAGGTTAAAAAGAATGAAGGTTTAATGAAAGAAAAACACTTTGAGAAATGTGTTGTGAATCCATAAAATGTGAAATGTTTTCAAGAGCCATAACAGATTGATGTTCTATTCATTCCTACATTTCTAGGGTAGCATAAAAACACCCTGCAGTTTCTATCAGGACCTATGTCAAGACCTAGAACTGTGGCTGGATATGACATTAAAATCCATAGAAATAACTCTCTAATAAAAAAATATATAAACCTAGCTTGAATGAAAAATAAAACTCCAGATGCCAGAAATGAAAGGGAACTCAAAATGAGAAAAGCAAATTGATGTTACAGTGGCTTGGAGAATTATTAAATCTGGGTAACAGCCCTTAGGGCTTGGGGCTTTGTTTTGTGAACAGAATATATTTGGGTTGTAATTTTTTAAAATCCACTCTACCAATCTCTATCTTTTGATTGGTGTATTTTTATCATTAAACTTTAAGATAATTATTGATATGTTAGAGCCTAATACTGTCATTTTATTATTTATCTGTTTGTTTCCTCTACTAATGTCTCTTTCTCTTTTTCTACCTTCTTTTAGGTTGCTTGAATAGGTTTTAACATTCAATTTTGCTTTATTTATAGTGCTTTTGATTGATCTCTGTATGATTTTCTATGTGATATAAGTTTGCACTATACTATGTGACTTATCATGGTTTACTGGTATCAACATCTTACCATTTTTTGTGAAGTATGGAAACTTCACTTCGTTTTCAGTTCCTTTACCTTCCCCACTTTAAATATCACTGGCTAGAGTAACCAATAGTATAATTTTCATTTCAATCATCAAATATAAAACTTATAAAAAATGATTGCCTATGATATTTACCCATACTTCTGCTTTTTCCACTGATCTTTCCTCATGCTCAGTTTCCTTTCCTTCTTTTCTTTCCTTTCCTTTCCTTTCCTTTCCTTTCCTTTCCTTTCCTTTCCTTTCCTTTCCTTTCCTTTCCTTTCCTTTCCTTTCCTTTCCTTTCCTTTCCTTTCCTTTCCTTTCCTTTCCTCTTTTCATTCTTTCCTTTTCTTTTCTCCTTCCTTCCTTCCTTCCTTCCTTCCTTCCTTCCTTCCTTCCTTCCTTCCTTCCTTCCTTCCTTCCTCTTTCCTTCCTTCCTTTTTTCTTTCTTTCATAAATTCCTTTATGTGAAAAGAACTTCCTTTAATCAATCTTTATGGGTAGGTCTGCTAACCACAAATTCTTCACAGGTGAAATACCTTCATCTGAGTATGCTTTTGTCTCTCTTCATTCATGAAGGATAGTTTTACCAAATACAGAACATATGATTGATAGTTCCTTTTTTTCAGCACTTGTGAAATGTTGTTTCATATCCTTCTGACTCCATGGCTTCATATGAGAAATCTTCTGTAATTTGAATTGGTGATCCTCTGTAGGTAATCCATAATTTCCCTTTGGCTATTTTCAAGACGTTTCTGTCTTTACTCCTCAGACTTTTAAATATGATCCATCTTGGCATGGATTTCTTGGGAAAAAACTTTCTTAGACTATTGGTCTGTTTTTGATAAGATTATAAAAGGTTCCTCTTTATATTTTTGGTAATCTGCTTAAAAACAAAGATTCTGTGTTTCATCAAAAATAATTCCCTCTACTTCATATTGTCTTTATCAAGTCTTTGGTTACTTCAGAAAACTTACCCTTCTCCATTAAAAGAGATAAGTTTTTCTTACAACTCTATAACTTCTGCATTTGCTTTGAAATTTTTAATTGCCACATTGATTAAATGGTAACTAAGTTTTGTTTCACAGTGACCTACATTCTTATTTAATGAAATATTTTAAGCCTTTTAATACTTTTGACAAACCTTCCAAAAATCAAACTTTAAATGAAGTGTTTTTGATCTTAAATTAACTTTGGAGTTTTCCTAGAGGGTTCCTGGAACATCTCAAAAGATTTGTCATCTCTCCTTATAAAAGAGAAATACTAGTTAGGCTTATTTGTTATGTTAAACTATATTGGAAGCATCATCAAATAAGAAGTGATGCAAGACTTTCTTTAGGTTATATTTATATAAAGATGTGTTATTGATATAAGTAGACCTACAAAAGTGCTTCCCCAAGCCCCTGCACAGACCCACAATACGTCATGGGATGGTAACCCAAGATCTGTGCCTGTTCTCCTTCCCCATATATGTAAAACAGGCCCGTTATATTGATGATATAGTGTTAACATGTGAAGTCTTGCCTTGGCTGCAGGACACTCTTGCAGATTTTGTTGGAACATCTGCAAGGAAGAGGATGAGTAGTAAGCCCACAAAATTCAAAGCTTAGGTACCACTGTAAAGTGTACCTAAGTGTAACTATGATGTACCACTTTGGGTCATCATATGGTTGGGTAAGATGTGCATTGTCCCAGAAGCTGTGAGTGATAAGGTATAAGCCTATCCAACCCCTAAGAATATGAAAGAGGTAAAATTTTGTAATAACTTTGAGGTTTAGAGGAATTTTATTACCCAACTGGTATAGTGCTTCCACACTTATACTGCCTGGTGAAGAAAGAGCATATGTGGGTGAGGGTCAGAGCAACAAGTACCCTTTGAGAGGGTAAAAATACTAGTGAAACAGATTAAAATTTGGGCATCTCCCAAGCAGGGCTACCATTTGAGTTAGTGTGTCTATGACTCTTGAAGGTATAAGTTGGGCACTGTGGCAGAGACAACAGAAGGGGAGAGTACATCTAGGATTTTGGTCCAAGTTCTGCAACGGGACAGAAATCAAATGTACCCCTATAGAGTAATAACTTCTAGTGGTATGCCCAGAACTCCTATAGGTAGAGCCAGTGAGGAAGGAACAGCATATCTTGGTAAGAATTGCCTTCCTATCAAGGAACAGGTTGAAAATATGTTCCATCAATCCACTCTACCATGGCTTAAAAATCCCACTTTGACTAAATGGCATGTTTATTTGCAGCAGAGGAATACTATTTCCAACTGCCTAGAAATGCAGGTGATACTAGGCTCTATAGAGTATGTAAATCTTCCAAATGCCCCTGCCCCTGTTCCTGTGGTGGCACCTACAGCCTATATAGAAGGAATGGGAGAAATTCCAACTGATGCTTGTGCCTGGATACAGAGGCCTAGAACTTGTAACAAACCATAGCAGCCAGTGGGCTAAATTCAGAGCAGTTTGGCTCGTGATCACTCATGAGTCCTGGCCATTAATCCTTTGTACTTGCAGTTGGGCCAGTCTAAAGGGATTAACCTTATGATTGGACAATGGGAAGCCAAAGAGGGGATGGTCATGAATAAACTCTTAAGAGGTCAGCTTAGATGGCAAGACATTTTGGTTTACCTGCAAGAGCCTGAGGCGGTCCTCACTGTCTTCCATGTCCTGGCTCCCAAGGTGGTGACAGCCCCTGGTGATCAGGAAGCTGATGCCCTGGCCTGTGTGTGCATCCTAGAAACTGACCCAACAGTCGATACAGGAGATTTGATACATAGGAAGAACAGCCACAGTAGAGCCCAGGTGGGATGGCACATTGCCAACGTTGCCAATTATCCTTGAAATAGAGTGACTTGGTTAATTCAGTAATAGCATATCCAATGTGTTCTAAACAATGCTCAGGGAAACTGCCAAAGGACTATGGGGCCATCCACTGGAGTTCCAAACTGCTGAGGGTTTGGAAAAGTTACTTATATTGGCCACCTCATTCCAAGTAATGGTTCTAAATATGCTTTGGTTCTTGTGGACACTATGTTTAGCCTAATTAACCCAAGCTTTAACCCATCATCATCACTAGGCTGCCACCATTAGGGGTTTAAAAAAGTACCATGTTTTGATAACTGAGCCAAGTAGATAGTAATCCAGAGTCACGTTTCAAAGGTCATGATGTGCAAGACTGGGCAAAAGAATATGACGTTGAATGGAAACTCCACCTCCCCTTTAATATACAAGTAACAGGGTTGGTAGAAAGGAAAGAATGAAATATTAAAGCAACAGATTAAATTACTAACAAGTAAAACTATCTTGGTCAGGTACATTGAAGTACTATCCCAAGTGTCAATACACTTGAAAAATCAACCAGTATGGCCTGTTGCCCCAAATGCCAGACTGGAGATCCCTGCCAAGAAACCCAATGCTGTAAAGATTTGAAAGTCACTGGAGAAAGCCACTGGAACAACACTCACCATGGATCAAGTGCTATGCTACTGAGAACACTGAGCCCCATCGTGCCTGGAAAAGCATTATCTACTAGAATTTGTGATGAGATGCCCATCAGGATGGGTGAGTTACTTCATGTCCCTGGTTGAGGAGGAACTACTCAATTTCCACTCAGATCCCACTGTACTGACAGAAGCTGAAGCTGTTGAAACACACCATACTTGGAATAAAATACACATTATTGAAAGAGGGGAGAAGGCGATCTGGCATATCCTACCCCCAATTCATCTCTTCACACCTGACAGGGCTGCCTCCTCCAGCTAAAATGTATAGTATGTATAACTGGGTCAGGTTTGTAAAGCTGCCAACCTCCCTTTCCTTAAGCCCAGATAGGTGCATTTTTTCCCCACTGGTACAATCATTGGGCCACCAACTTTGCCTGTCCCTTGTCCTGGAGGACATTATGGCACACATAGAAGCCCTTATTAAACCTACCCAGCAAACCTTAAATAAGAGCTAACAAAGGCTGTCTTAACACTGTAATGTTTCTAATGAGAAAGCTATCCTCCAAAAGAGGATGGCCTTGGACATTGTTACCATCTGTGCCATTATCCAAAAGGAATTTTATGTATTCATAACTGAAGAGTATGCTAATGTATCATTTTTACTAAATCACATGAAGACACAAATGAATGCTCTGTATGAACTGAACCTTATTCATAAGGGACTCAGTAAATCAGTGGTTTGGATCTTGGTGAAAAATATTATGACTTATTTTGGGAATCATTATCTTCACCTATGTTTTCTCTTGTATGTGCCTGTATTGTTGTTATAGCATATACCTCCAATATAACCAGATACTTGCCAAATGAGCCACTTCTATGCTAATGAAATCCTTCTTGATGGCTTAGGGCATATTTCAGGAAAGGAGGGCAGGTGAGATTGTAAGAGCCAGTCTTGAGGGGGGTGGTTTCGGGAAGGTCATTGAGAGGACTTGATCTCTTGTTGGCCTAAGAGGTGTACCTAGGCAAGTGGAGGCTCCTTACTCCTCCACTATCCTTAGAATGTACATTTGTCCACCATTCCTACAATCAGAGCCATTTTAAAGGCTGTAGGCTTGAGAGAGCAATGTGGTGCTGAGACCACTTGCATGGTGTAAGTGAACCTAGTTAGGAGCATAAATAAACTTTAAGATTCTAGTGGGCAGGTGTGGAGATCTACTTGTCTTGTGGCTGCCCAAGCCCAGCTTCTTATGTGTCTTTGCTCATTGAACCTACCAATATGCTACCTACCAATCTGTAGGGTCTGTTTGCCTCTTTCTTCCATCTATATTTGCATGGGGGCCAGTTCAACACTTTCTTTCTCCTCTCCTTTTGGGAGGCAAATATTAGATCTTTGTTAATATACCAAAGTCAACTGAGGCTTTGGTAATTTTTTTGTCTTTTTTTTTTTCATATTGGGTAAATTCTATTGATCTGTTTCAGTTTCACTGATTATATCCTCAGCCACCTCCACCCCATTTTGCACCTAGCCAGCAAGACTTTTATTGTTGATGATATTGGTGTTTTTAGTCCTATAATTTCCATTCGGTTCTTTTTTTTTTTTTTTTGAAGATTTATTTATTAATTAGAGAGAGAGAGAGAAGGGCAGGGAGAGGCAGAGGGAGAAGGAGAGAGAGAATATAAGCAGATTCCACACTGAGCATGGAGCCTCATGATCCTCCATCTCAGGATCCTGAGATCATGACCTGAGGCAAAATCAAGAGTCTGTGGCTTAGCCACCCAAGTGCCCTTATTTGGTTCTTTTTCAATAACTTCTGTTTCTTTGCTGAGATTTTTCTTTTGTTTGTTTGTTTGTTTCAAGAGGACTTATAATTGCTGTTGAAGCATATTTATGATGACTGCTTTAAAATCCCCATCAGATAATATCAACATTTAAGTCATCTCAGTGTTGGCCTCCGTTGATTATATTTTCACATTCATGTAATGATTCTGTATCTTGGTATAGGGATTTGTTGTTGTTGTTGTTGTATCCTAGACATTTTTAACGTTATGTTTAGGAAAATCTGGGTCCAATTTGAATTTTATTTCTTTTTTTTATAATTTTTTTTTAAATTTATTTATGGTACTCACACAGAGAGAGAGAGAGAGAGAGAGAGAGAGAGAGAGAGAGGCAGAGACACAGGCAGAGGGAGAAGCAGGCTCCATGCACCGGGAGCCCAACGTGGGATTCGATCCTGGGTCTCCAGGATCGTGCCCTGGGCCAAAGGCAGGCGCCAAACCACTGCACCACCCAGGTATCCCTGAATTTTATTTCTTTTATCAGGAACACAACCTGTTTAGAGGTTTATCATGAAGCAACTGTCCTGATCTTGTGGGCCATGGTTCCAATAAAAGTTAACTTTTCAGAGTCTTTGAGGTTTTATTTTGGTCGGCTTGGGTTATCTGGTACTGCTGGGTTTCTCACTGTTTCCTGCTGGTGCTCCCTCTAGGGGTAGAAAGGTTTCTCCAGATAAGGCAGCTTGTCTTTTAGTGAGGCATGCTTGAAAAACTAGGTGCTTGTTATTGTGATTTCCCCCCTGATGCTCCTAGGATGTTGAGGCTTGACTTTTGATTTTCAGTAGGGGAATCTGGATCCAGAGAAGTTGCATATCTGGATTTGAGATATCTCTTTAGAATTGGGGCTGCAAAGGACTCTTAAGTCTATGAAAATGTAATAAGAGAAACTCTGTTCATAGCTTCAGAGAATTACTCCCACTGTTAAAGACTTAATTGAGTCTCCTCCAGGCACTGGCAGAAAAAATATTTTTGAAAAAAAAGTGATACACACAAGCCAGTACCACACATTCACAGAGGGTCTGAATTTACATTACTTAAGTGAAGGGTTAATTTCAGGCTTAGAATAAATTCTACAAACAGATCTAGCTCTTGTAAAATTCTTTGAATAATGCTTCTTCAAGAAGATATTCCTAGACTGGGGCTCTCCTATCTTTGATAGAAGAAAAAAGTGAAAGAGTCATAAAACAAAAGAGTAATTGAATGACCATAAAGATGTGCCAGCAGCTGCTATAGAGAGTAGAACTGACATCCCAAAATGAAATAAAATAGAACAATCTAAAAGAGATTATAAAATTACTATATTTGTAATGATTAAAGAGGTCAAAAAGGAAGAGAAACCATGACAAATGAGGAGGATATTATGAAAGAAAATATATCATTTGAGGAATTAGAAACATCATTCATGTCACTTGTTACAAAATTCTTCCAACCAGGTGGCATATGCCAGGGATTGTACTTTTCCAAAAGGCACATAATGCCACAAAAAGACAGGCTGTGAGGTAATGAAAGTAATTGCAGGTATGGCTCTAAGTTTGGATGTAAATTATCATTATAACAGTCCTTATTTAAAAAGTAAAAAAAAAAATTACCTTTAAAGTTTTAGATAAGAAGAATCTTCACAAATGAGAAAAAGGAAACACTTGTATTGTCTTGTACCTGAAGCTTTACATTTTAAATGGTGTTAAATGACCCATGAGATTGATTAAATTGAAAGCTTAATGTGCCTTTATATTTTGGGCATCTTATTTTTTATGATTTATAATTTTAGTTCTCAGTTTATCTGAACTATTTTGTTGTGCCAGAAAAAAACAAAATTTTCATGTTCGTGAAGATTCCATGACATCTCTCAGAAATTGGATCCACAACAGTCAAAACTGGATGGAGTTTCAGATTGCACACAAGTAGAAGCTTGTATTTCTTTTATGAAATATTTGTTAATGTTAAAATATGATTTTTGCTTTATTTGATCTCAAAAAGGTACTAGAAATTTTGAATGATCCATTTTCTCTATCTCTTATCAGGTGACATGTTATTAAATCTAATAAGGAGATCTTACAAGAGGCTTAATTGGAAGTCCTCCCACTTGTGTATAATTTTTTAAAAAAATTTTATTGATTGATTGATTGAAGTTCAATTTGCCAACATTCAGTATAACACCCAGTGCTCATCCCATCAAGTGTAGTGTATACTTTTTATCAGCATTAATCTCATAGGTAACCATGAAACAATAGGTTTTATTTGAAGCCTTTCTTCTTCTTTTTTTTTTAAATCCTTTCTCCCATTGTGTACTTTCCTTTATACAAGCCTATGTTTCTAAAGATATGTTTTGATGTTAGCTGAATCTTTCCCGGCCATGGGTCACCCTAAATAATTATGCCTCCTTCCCCATCAAAATTTTCATTCCTAAGTTGTGTCACTGACTTTTACCATTGTAAAATATGAAGTTTTTTCTTTTTATAACCGAATGAATAGCACAAACTCCTCCTTGAGTAGCAATTGTTATTTTGATGTCCAGTGAGTCAGAAATCATTATGGTGATGAGCTAACTAATATGCACGTACACTACTTTTGAAGCATTTTGTATTTAGTTACTCTCCATGACAAGTATATATGAAATGACAGTGCATTGGAATGCAACACCTTTATTCGGTCTGTGAACAAGGCCTGCTCTGTACTTTCATTTGTAGAACCTTGGTGGTAATTGACCCAACTATTGATCAAAATGATTAAGAACCAAAGCCTACACCTTTTTCAGGGGTAATTGCTTCAGCTTCCCATTTTCATTTCCTGCTCTAATATTATCCTCTCAGGGATTCGCATAATAGGCATTTAAAAGATTTGTTGAATGAATTAATGGCCCCATACCTTTCTTCACAATGGGTGGTAAAGCCTTTCTTGTATGAGATGTTTTCTTCTAATGTGTAAACTGGCTAATGTGTTTTTCTTTCCAGGTAACAAAATATGAAAACCCAGTTAGAGGGCAAGAGTTTTATTTTGCTTACTTTAATTTTAGAAGATGATTTAAGAATAAAGCTTATTTTGTAACTATAAGACACCAGAGCAGGCTGGAAAGCAAATCTTGTGTCACCTTTCCCACAATTGGGATTTATAAGTACAGAAGCCTTCTTCAGAGGTTTCTCGGGAAGATAGATTGCCGGTGGCGTGTGGGTGGTTTCCATTAGGCTGATGAAATTTTTTTCCAAAGACATTTTATCTCTGTTGAATGAGGATGAATAGTTTGCCTATCACAGGAACTTTGGGTAGATCCCAGGAGACTTGACCTTAAAAAGACAACAGTGTAAGACCTGGAAAGACCTGAAATTAAAATTCTCACAAATAAAATAATGCAGAGATTCTTCAGGGTTTGTAAAGATCAGTACATTTGCCCTTAGATACAATTATCAAGTATTTGGTGATGCAGTAGCTTGGAATTGCCAAAAAATGATGCAAAGACAACTGTAGCTATATGAAGGAAGGTGAAGTGAGATAAGCAATAAACTTTGCTCACTTGATCTTTGGTCTTTATGAAGTAATTTTATTTATGGCTTTACTTATGATTATTATTAACCTAAGCAGCCAGGAATCAAAGCTAAGCTAGAAAGCACTTTACAAAGTTTTTGTGTTTTATAAGTCAAAGATTCTTAAAAACAAGTTAACAAAATTAGCCACCCGTTTACTCTCCTTTCAGTGATATCTGGCAGTGAGTCTTTAGGCACTCTCCAGTCTATTGATTTTATTTCTTTTTATTTTGTTTAGAAGCTTATTCATATTTGCGGAAAACTCCATCAGTTTTATTAGAAAGTAATGTTATCTGGTGGAGAATAGTGTTTGCTCTCATTTTTCTGAATTGAATTAGGTAAAACCTTTTTCAAAGGATCTGAACTAGAATATAGACAGATATAGACTAATTTTTTTTCTGAATGGTAGATATATTTTATCGTAATGACTTCCTTCAATTTTGTGTGTGTGTGTATTTTTCCCCCCCTGGGAGGCAAGCTATTTTTGTCTTGAAAAATAAAAAACTATTGCAGAAGTTCTCTTGTGAAAACAATAATGATTAGTGGTTGGTTATTAAATCAGAAAATTTAGTTAATATGTGGAATTACAAATATATGCATAGGGTAGTCCCCTTATCCACAGGGGATACATTCCCAGACCCTCAGTGGATACCTGAAACCAAGGATAGTACCAAACCCTATATTTTTACTATGTTTTTTCCTATATATGCATACGTATGATATTGCTTAATTTATAAATTGGCACAGTAAGAGATGAACAATAATAACTAATACTAAAATAGAACAATTATAACAATATACTGTAACAAAAGTTATATGAATGTGGTTTCTCTCTCTCAAATTGTACTGTACTCACCTTTTAGCTTCTTGTGTGGATGTGAGATGATAATTACCTAGGTGCAATTGATCAAGTGCAGTGAATGATGTGGGCACTGTGATGTAGAGTTAGGCTACTACTGACCTTCTGGCTATATGTCAGAAGGAGGAAAATCTGCTTCTGGACTGTGGTTGACTGTGGGTACCTGAAAGTGAAACCAAAGGATGGGGAACTTACTGTGTGTAGTTCTTACTTTGCACGCTTCTTGTTATGCATACATTTCAGTTACCACATTTTACTTATTTACCTATTTATTTATTTATTTTAGAGAGAGGAAGAGAGATTGAGAGCGCACATGCAGTGGGCAGGGCCTAAGGGAGACACTTTTAAACAGACTCCTCGCTGAACACAGAGCCTGACTCGGTCTGGATCTCACCACCCATGACATCATGACCTAAGCCGAAATCAAGCACCAGTCGCTCAACTGACTGAGCTACCCAGGCATCCCCTATTTATTTAAATAACACAAGTTCCTCAATAAAATGCTTTTATTTCAATGACTATGAGATACTAAGTCAGGGTAATTGCATGAATTTAGAACTTTATTGCTCAATCTCCAGTGCACAAATTACTAGATAAATAACAAATGTGTATCACATCACTTCTGTCAGAGTTTAGTCACTGCACATCTGTTATTCAGTTCTTACACAAACAGCACAGGTGTAGTTGTGTTGTTTTTTCATCACCCAGTGATAAATGTATGTGATGTTTTAAAACATGAATAATCTGAAAGGTAACTGATCACTGAAGATGAAAATGTAACAAAGAAGCAAAAAAAGTGAGTACACTAGAAGTAGAATTCAATTGAAACAAATTATATACAGTTATAAAAGAAGCAGTTATATATAACTATAGATACATAGATAAGATAAATAGATAGGGAAGAAATAGTCGACCATGGAATGTTGATACCTCTGCCAAACGAAAGACTCTACATACGTATCCAGAGGACCTTAGGCAAGAGAAACTTCTCAACATAAATGGTGTTGTAAAGAAAAGGATGAAGATAACTTAGATGCCAGCAAAAAACTTAGCATTAAAAGAACTCTTAGAGATATTTCATAAACTGAAAGCACAAAGGATAAAATGTTGGAAGATGGTCCAAATTTAGGAATAAGAGAATTCTCTTTCTGCTTTCACTGTCACTCTATGTTTATTTTTTCCTGAACCTTTAGGACATTGCATATGGAATACCACATTTCACTGTAAATATGTGAATGAGGACCTTTTTCTAAGAACAAGGACCTTTTCTCACATGATGATGATACAGCTATCAAATTCAGGAAATTTAACATTTATAAGATAGTACTGTCTTATCTACAGTCCATATTTCAATTTTGCCAATTGACCAAACAATGTCTTTTATAATCATTTTGTTTTTCTTGGTTCAGGGTTTAACCCAGAATCATGTATTGTACTTAATTGCTGTATGTCTTTCTTTAGTTTTCTTTTATCAGGATCAGTTCCTCTTTCCTTTTGACAAATGTTGGTTAGTTAATTTATAGGATAGTCTCTAGTTTGGACTTGTCTGAAATTTCCTCTGCTTATACTCAGGTTATACATTTTTTAGAGAAATACTGCATAGATTATGTTGTGCTTTTCTTTGTGGATGACATCTGGTTGTTCATGATGTTGCTTTCTCCCAGTATTCCCTATGTGGTGGCCACCTGTTCTCTGTAAACTTACTATTCTTTCTTTGTAATTACTATACACTGCAAGGGGAATTTCTTCAAAACTGTGTTGGTGTACTGTTTATCAGGTTTCCACCCGGAAGTTTAGCTTTCCTTTATAGTTGTCTTACTGACTTCATGGTGGTGTGTATTTTTTAAAAATAGTTTGTTGGGCAACCTAAGTGGCTCAGTTGGTTAACCATATGCCTTTGGCTCAGGTCATAATTTTAGGGTCTTGGGATCCAGCCCTGGGGTCAGACTCCCTGCTCAGGGGGCAGATTGCTTTTCCTTCTGCCCCTCCCCCTCCCTTGTGCATGCATTCTTTCTCTCAAATAAATAAAATCTTAAAAAAGATAAAATACTTTGTCTATATTATGATTTTGTAGAATTCAGCTGATTTTTAAGAAAAACAACTCTTTTTGCATATTATATATATATATATAACATATAAAGCTGCTCATTTTAATTTTATTTTTTTAAACTAAGCTCCATGCCTAACATGGGGATGGAGCTCAAAGATCCCAATGTTAAGATTCACATGCTCTACTGACTGAGCCAGCCAAGTGCCCCTACAAAGTATATTATTAAAATAAGGAATACCTTTAAATGGGAAAGGTGGGATTCACCACTGATTCTTGACAAGCGCAACATTCAAAATTGGGAGAAGTGGGAGGGAGAACAAAATAGATGACTAGTTTTGCACATACAGGGCCTGATAGATATCATTTAGTAGTTTTTAAAAGGAAATTGGAGAGTGATGGTTAATCTCACAAGTTGTTAGGTATAGATCAATAAATATAGTGTTTGTGTTTGTATGTCAATTTTTTTCTTTGAATATAGCTTTGGCTTAATTGCATTGGCTTTATTAAATAGTATTTTAATGGGCCAGAACTTCATGAATAATGGAATAAGGAGCTTAGTAAACTATCTCCCCAGCAAAACAACATTAGCTGTTTAAAGTTGGACTTAAACCAGTTTTAACTGGTGAAAATGATGAAAAAAATTCTATTTAAAGACACTGGAATTGTCTTGTAGGCCTGCAGAAAATGAAGAAACATTCAATCAGGGAATTTGTTAAATATCAGAGAGAATAGAAAAATTCTGTGACATTGGAGCCTTGCTCCACTTCATTAATACCACCCAGGGCTCCCCCGCTATGCTATAGAAGCTCTACCTGAGGCACATGCAATCAAGAAAGACAATGGCTTACTCTCCTCATAGCCTCCATTGGGGGATTAGGATTTTATACTGGCAGAGGCAGGTTTCAGGTGTTTCTCATCATCCTTTTTGGTCACAAATTGCAAAACTTCTAAACAGGTGCAATGAACACAATTTAGCAAAAATTAACAATTAATCATTGAATTGAAATTCCTATGAAAGTGCAAGGGGCGCAGAAAAGCCAAAACAATCTTGGTAAAAAAATAAATAAATTTAGGGGCACCTACGTGACTCAGTCAGTTAAATGTCTACCTTCAGCTCAGGTCATGATTCCAGGGTCTTGGGATCAAGCGTTGCATCGGGCTTCTTGCAGGGAGCCTAACCATCCTTCTTCCTCTACCCCTCCCCTTATTGTGCTCTCTCTCTCTCTCTCTCTCTCTCTCTCTCTAATAAATAAAATCTTTAAAAAATTTTGGAAGACTCATACTTCAGGATTGTAAACTTACTACAAGGTTACAGTAAACAAAATAGTATGTTACTATAATAAGGATATGATATATGGATCAATGGAAGAAAATTGAGGGTTTAGAAATAAACCCTTATATATATATGGTCAAATGATTTTTAACAAGGATGCCAAGGCTATTCAATGGGAGAGGGATAGTCTTTTCTTTTTATTTTTTTTAAATAATAAATTTATTTTTTATTGGTGTTCAATTTGCCAACATACAGAATAACACCCAGTGGTCATCCCGTCAAGTGCCCCCCTCAGTGCCCGTCACCCATTCACCCCTTTTCAACAAATGGTGTTAGGATAGCTGATATCTGCATACAAAGTAATGAAGCTAGATTTCATAGCATGTGCAAAAGTTATCTCTAAATGGAATAGAAACTTAAATGTATGAGCTATAAAACTATAAAGCTATAAAACTCTAAGTAAAATTAGGATTAGCTAATGTTATCTTAGATGTGATATAAAAAATGCAGGCAACAAAAGAAAAAAATGCATAGGTAGAAAAATATCAAAATTATAACATGTGCTTGCAATAAATGGTACTATCAGAAAAGTGAAAGACAAATCACAAATTAGAAAAATATATTTGTGGGGTACCTGGGTGGCTTAGTCAGTTAAGGGTCCAACTATTTTTATTTTTATTTTTTTTTTAGGGTCCAACTCTTGATTTCAGTTCAGGTCTTGATCTCAATGTTGTGAGTTCAAGCCCCATGTTGATCTCCACTTAAAAAAAATTGCAACTTATATATTTGGTAAGGGACTTGTATTCATAGCATATAAACAATCTTATAATTTGACAATTAAACAAAAAATAACTCTTTTTAAAAATGGGCAAAGGGTTTGATCTCAGCCATTTTTTGGACACCAGAAAAACTGCCATTGGCCACACAACATACTATATACTCTATGAGTGGTAGCCTTTGCCAGTTTTCAGCATGAGAGCAGGTTCGACCCTTGTCATCCACACAATTTACCCACATCTCCAGCTATGCTTTTATTTAATATTATTGGGACATGAATGGTTTCCCTCTATTTAATTCTGAAAACCCTTGATTGGACCCAAGATCTCAAAAGTATTTTACTTCTGTAATCAACTTCCACTTTGATTGAAATAAGTTTCCTAAAATTATGATTTTTCTGGCTCCTTTTATTTGGAGTTACAGTCTGCAGTTTGAAAATTCATAAGTTCATTAGGATTTGATCCATTATTTTGATCTTTTCCTCTTTTTATAGACATTAAGAAGTAAGCTACTGAAAGTATTGATGTTTTTTATTTTTATTTTTTTTTTGTTTAGGTGTTTAATTTGGATGAGATTCAAAAGGAGGAGTTTCAGATAAAAATGAGATAACAACAGTAGTGATTAAACTGTTTTCTGTTTGTTCATATAATTTAATATACATGTATGGGGGCATTGAGAAATAATACACAGGACTCTCATCAGGACTTTGTAGTATAGTGGAGAAGAAAGAGGGACAAGTGAATGTTGGAATCCCCATCCAGCAATTTAATAAAGTGAACATTTTGGGAGACATGACTAAGCAAGGAAACTGACTAGAAGATATTTATTACAATTATTATAATAATCTAAGCATGATTTGAGAGAAAGAGACAGAAGCCAGAGATACTGAGGAGATACAATTATTGGCACTTGATGGTTATTTTTATTTGGGGAATTGGGTGTGGGAAACGGAGGAATAAGACATGATTCTCAGTGCTCTACTTGGGCAACTGGACAGAGCGTGAAGAAGATTGGAAAGCCAGACTTATAGCCTCAGAGGGCATTTGAGACATCCAAAAGAGTTTTAAATTGACTTGATTGAACTTTTTGTTGCAAGTCAGAAATCTGTACCATATATTATGGATGAGTACACTTTTTAATTGAATCAAATTACCATTCTTGGCCTTTGAAGCAAGAGGAAACAACAAAACCTGCCTTCTGCCTTCAGCAGTTTTCTGTGCCCAAAACTGAAAACCAAGAGACAAAGGATTGTCCATAATTGAAGTGAGGGAACCCTGGCCTCAGTGACCCTCACACTGTGGCAATAGGGAAATGATTTAAAAGTTCTTTGTAGAAAAGTTGATTTGCAATGTAGAGCTAATAAAGATGGACTAAATTGTCCCCATATGTTCTATAAAACAGTCATCCATAACCCCAGAATTCTCCCTAATTGTGTATACTTGGAAGACAGTCAATGCTATTTTTACCCATTGATGCATTTCTTTCCCCCTCTTCATTGTGATTCATTGTGTGCTTTCCTTGAAGCAAATATAATTTGAGATTGAAATAGCCCCATTGGGAATGCTCACATTAAGCATGAGCTATTTTCTGATGCAGACTATCTGTTATAACTTAAGCAGAGTAGCAGTTTTATGATCTTCACAGGCTCAGGGAGGCAGAGGACTTAGCAGGAAGGACAGTCACACAGGTAGACTAAAGCCCTGTGATTCAGTAAGCCTGGAGGGAGTCTCCAGAAGGAGGCTCTTTTATGTGTCTGCTCTAGCTGTAGACAAACCATTCATTCATTGTATATAAACATGCCATGAACATTCCAAGATATCCTTTCCTCACTCCTCACTTACCTAAATCATATAAAGGCTCCAACTTAAGCACAGTTTACTCTGTGAAACACACCCCTTTTTCTCTCAGATCGCTGTGTCTCTGCCCTTGACTCAAAGCACATTTATCATTTGCCTCTCTCATTTAGTTTTTGGCAAGTGTTGCTCTGCTTTGGCGTTACTCTTTTTTTTTTTAAATTTTTGAATGTGTTATGTATGTTCCTTAGAATTCCTTCACATGATTTTAACACATCACTAGGAATTTTGGATCTCAGTTGCCTACTAAGATACCATACGCAATGTGTGATGATATATACCTACCGTTACAATATCATATGGAGTATTTTCAGTACCCTAAAAATCCTCTGTGTTCCACTTATTCATCTCTCTCTTCTCCACAACACCTGGCAATCACTGGTCTTTTCTACTGTCTTTATATATAGTTTTGTCTTTTTGTGAATGTCACATAGTTGGCATTGCATTAGTATATAGCATTTTCAAATTGGTTTCTTTCATTTATTAATATGCCCATAAGTTTCCTTTATGTGTTTTCATGACATGATAGTTCATTTCTTTTTAACATGAAATAATATTCCATTATCTGGATGTACCAGCATTTATTTATCATTCACTTACTGAAGGACATATTGGTTGCTTCCTAGTTTTGACAATTATGAATAAAGCTTCTATAAATATCCATGTGCAGGTTTTTGTGTGGACTAAGATTTTACCTCCTTTGGGTAAATACCAAGAAGCACAATTGCTAGATCATATGTTAAGGGTATGTTTACTTTTGTAAGAAAGGATTGTTGATTTTTCAGGGAATGGAACTGTGCATGGGGAGAGCTGGTTGAGGTGTTTGCTATTTTTTGTTACTCAGCCTTTAATAATATTTAATTGAATTAGTATATGTTACTTTCGTTAAGAATCCTTTAAAGTAAAAATACGAATATACAATAAACATGTATCAAATATTTTATTTAACTTATTAATAATGAAATTAGTTATAAATGGAGCATTATAAGAAAAATACACAATCTAAGTAATAGTGATGCTGAAGCAAATTTACAAAGGAGTATAAAGCTAGGCTGCCCACAGGGCAATATCAGCTGAATTCTATGTGTTGCAATTCCTGTGTGTGTGTGTGTGTGTGTGTGTGTGTGCATTTGCATTCTTATCAGTTTTCTACAACCAATAAAGTAGTGAAATAGAGCAAAGACAAAAAAAGGTTGAGTTATCTTGGAAGAGAGCAAAAAAAAAAAAGGGACATGTGGTGATAAGCAAACTTAAAATGAAAAAAAAATCAAAGGAATAGAATGGAAAAAATAATACCTTTTCCAGTTTCAGAACATTAAAAACACTTAGGAGAGTCGCCTGAGTGGCTCAGTCAGTTAAGCATTTACCTTTGGCTCAGGTTATGATCTGTGGTTCCTGGGATTGAGCCCTGGCAATAGGCTCCCTGCTCAGCGGGAAATCTGTTTCTCCCTCTGTCCCTCCCCCTGCTCCTATGCTTTCTTTCTCTCTCCTTCTCCCTCTCAAATAAATAAACAAAATCTTAAAAAAAAAAAAACAACACTTAGGAAGGAACAATAATAAGTATGCAGGTTATGCACGTTGGATATTTAAAAACTTATTAAGAGAAATAAAACACATGAATAAATGAAGATAGATACCATACTACTGGAAATGAAGACTGAGTAAAATAACTCTTCTTTCCAACTAATTTTGTTTTAGTGTGATTCAGATCAATGCCAAATACAAATTTTAGCTAGCATTATGAAACTGAAGTTTAATTGTAAGAACAAACTGAGAAGGGGCACCTGGGTGGCTCAGTTAGTTAAGTGTCCAACCCTTGATTTCTGCTCAGCTCATTATCTCAGGGTCATGAGATCTAAGCCAGAAGTTGGGCTCCACACTAGCCTGGAATTTGCTTGGGATTCTCTTTCTCTCTCTCCCTCCACTCCTCCACTGGCCCCGCCCCAGCTTGCACTTTCTCTCTCTAAATAAATAAAAAAATAAAATATATTTTTTAAAAGGAATAAGCAGAAAAACATTGGAAAGCTTTGTAAAAAAAAACTGAACTGGAAATCACACCATTCAACCATACAAATGATAGTCTCTCCTAATTAAAGCAACATGGCACTATTCGGAAATAAAATAGGTTTTGGAAAAAAATACCAAGGCCAGAAACAAATAAATATTTAACATAAAAATAGATATGACATTGAAACAAGGATTAAAGGCTATACCATTGGGGCATCCAGTTGGCTCAGTGAATGAGCATCTGCCTTTGGCTCAGGTGGTGATCCTGGGGTCCTGGAATTGAGTCCTACATTGGGCTCCCCATAGGGAGCCTGCTTCTCTCTCTGCTTATGTCTCTGCCTCTCTGTGTCTCTCATGGATAAATAAATAAAATATATATTTTTAAAAAGGCTATACTATTAAATAAAAATTTCAGATACAATTTGTTAATTATTTGGAAAAATAAGTTAGATCTGAGGAGTTTAGCTCCTAGCCAGAAACCTGCCTTATATCTGGCCTGCAAGATAAAGGGTTTACCTGGACTCAGAGGCTCCTTGCTGCCATGCTCTTGGGTGTAGGGGCTTTTACAGCCCAGGTGCTTCCATTTGAAGGCCTCTTCTGGGAGAGGCCTTTATTTTCTACGGGGAGAAATGGAACCGTGAGGGACCTGCTTTCTGTTATGTGACTTCTTCCTCATACTATCACAGTAAGTGGTTACAGGTTTGACTCACTCTTGGTTAAGCTTGTTGTCTTTTTTTTTTTTTTTGTATTTTATTTATTTATTCATGAGAGACACAGAGAAAGAGGCAGAGACATAGGCAGATGGAGAAGCAGGCTCCATGTAGGGAGCCCGATGTGGGACTTGATCCCAGGTCTCCAGGATCACACCCTGGGCTGAAGGCAGGCATTAAACCACTGAGCCACCCAGGCTGCCCAAGCTTGTTGTCTTAAATGACCACTCCCACACTGGAGTGGTTCAGCTCTCAGCTCAGCTCTTGGAGAGATCCATCATTTTCACTCCATATAAAATTAAATTTGAGAAGAGATAAGGTTGAAATGAAGATAATGTGGGATATTCAATTTACAGTATAAAAATAAAAATTAAAAATTGTTGTATCCATATAGGAAAGCAAAATTAAAAGGCATTAAAAGTATTTATTTATACATTTTCTTAAGAAACATTATGAAAACATAAAAACATTTTGCAGCCAATAAGGGAATAATTAGGATAGCATTAATATGAAGATGTGGGCCAAAACCATCGCCCATAATAAAATATGAAATGTAAATGGCCAGTAAACATAGGAAAATACTTATTGTCTCACAGGATGAAACAAAAAATAACAATTTGTAAGGCAACTGAAAGGCACTGTGGTGGTGGGTGGGGGACTTGAGTACCTGGGAGTCTGAGGGGCAGTGCTAGGACAGGCCTAGGCTCCAGGTCTGTGCCTGCACAGGAGACTGTTCTGACTGCCCCAGCATCAGGCCTCCCCTGGCAGGCCTAAGAAAGCCCCAGCCTCCCACCCTCAGAACCCACACAGAGGTCTGCGGCATGAGGGTAGCTAGTGTAGGCCTAGGAAGGGAAGTATGGAGGGCCCACTGTACTAGGATTCAAGTCCCCAAAGTGAGGACTGCAAATAACTATAATCCTCCAAAGCTTGTTCTATTTAGAGTTTACAGGAAGAGGGACTAAAAAATGAGTTGGTTTTTTTTCTAAATGTTTAGAAGCATCTCATTTTGGGGCTATTTTATTACTGATTTCAACATTCACTGAGAACATATATAACACACTATTTTCTTTGAAATTCCTGAGGATTTGGTTTGTGGCCTTCTAAACAGTTAATTTTGAGATAGTCCCTGTGTCCTTAGAAACAATTAGAAGATTCTTTAGAGGGAGGTTAATATTTCTCTGTATATAAAACTTATTAACTGTTACTCAAATATTGTGTGATTGGCTTATTTTTTCAGCTAGATAAATTTTTAATAGGCAATACCAAAACTTATAATTATTTGTTCATATATATTTTCCCATATTACTGTTGTTTTTAAATATTTAGATACATATTATGAATATATATAATAACAACATATTAATTAATCCATTAAATATGTATATTGTACTTCCTATGTTCCAAAAGCTCTTCTAATAGTTCATAATTAATTCATGTAAACCTTGTAGCAATTGTATGAGTTAAAGGCGATTTTTAGGGTTAACAGCTCAACTTTTCTTGTACTCATTATCAGTTGTTTTCATGATCCATTTCTGTCCTATTATAAAGGAAGAAATAAACATTTGGAATTATGAAATCAAGGTAAATGGAAATATTATTATTTGTATTGAGGTACCATTTACACCCTGCATTTTAGCACCACAGGGTAGTAACCTAGTTCTCTTACTGTCTTCTGTCCAGTCCAGATATTGGCAGAAATGATGCAGTTTCATTAAAACTAGAATTTAAAAAATAAAGCACTTTCTAATGTGTTTCAGGATTCTCATGTAAATTTCCTATATTTTAGCTCATTGCAGAGTCAGCATTGTATTTATTTGTGCCTCTTGAAACCCAGGGAACCACACTTAAGTAAGAGTTGAGTGAACACTCATAATAGGTCAAGAAATAATTTCTTTGCTTTGTCCTAGAGCAGCCACTTTGTAAACTAACTCATTGCAGAGATTTTCAGAAATAAGATTATCAAGATTATCAAGATAAGATAAATGTTATGAACAGGAATTGATTTTCTTCTGTAAATTATTGTTTTTGAAAATGTTATTCTATCAAAACAAAGTTTAATTTTCTTAACTCTTGAAAAATAAACAAATACCAAATGCTTTGATTATAATTCCACAGGGAAAATGAGTTCCAGGAAGTCATATTTAGTGATATAATTCCTTGCTCTATGTGAAAGACTACACCCTTTGAAAATCACTTCTTCTTCTTTTCTTTTAAAGAATTTATTTAAAAGAGAGAATATGAGAGAGCATGAGTTGGGGGAGAAGTGGAGAAAGAGGAAGAAGCAGACTCCATTATGAGTAGGGAGCCCAAGATGTGGGGCTCCACATCTCAGGACCCCCGGCATCATTACCTGAGCTGAAGGCAGACACTTAATCAACTGAGCCACCCACGCATCCCTGAAAATCACTTCTTAACAAACAAAATACTTTGAAAATGCAAACTGTAGCATGTCATTGAAGTTTGGGGAAGATTTTTTAATTTATAATGGATGAAAAATATTGTGTTGTCATTATTATTGCTTTAAATTAATTTATACTAATTAACATTAGTTTACAGATACTGTACATAGGAGATGAAATAGATATTTGGAGGAAAAACTAGGTTAAAATTCAGTTCAATTGTAACCTCATCTCATAATTTTTGGCCAGTGATTCTATAATTGAACATTAATTTTCTAATTTTATTTTTTAAATTTTTTTAGAAGGAACGGGGAAGGGACAAAGGGAGAAGGAGAGAGAGAGAGAGACTTAAGGAGGTTCTACACTCAGCCCGGAGCCTGACATGAGATCATGACCTCAGCTGAAATCAAGAGTTGAACACTGAACAACTGAGCCACCCACCCAGGCACCTCTGAAATGTTAATTTTCTTATCGGTAAAATACAGATAATAATTCAGATCTATCCTGATTATTTTAGTTTTTACAGTTAAAGTTTAATATAATAGATATAATAATGAAACATATTCTTTATGAGTCCATAAAGTGTGTGTGCATGTGTGATGAGGTAGAAAGGTAAACCACTAAGAACACAATTAGTTACTTAAGGTAAGTGATGTTGAAACTGTAAACATGTAATTATACAGATATTACTTATAATTGTGTTTCTTCCAGACAATAACATTCAAGTCATGATATGTATTGGTAGGTATGTCCATAGTATTGATTCAGTAACAATTTGTATGATGCTGAAACACAGTGCTCCTCCTTGGTAAGGAATCTTCAATACCTTGATATCTCCTCGAAAATGAAGAAGGAACTTAGGGAAAGGAAAGAATACAGAAGAAGCAACCAATAATCTATCTTTCAATTACTTACCCTGTCACATTCTTTTAATATATTTATATGACAAGATTAGCATTCTGATCTTTTGTTATGAATAGGTTACACTATGTGTTAAAAATATCTCCATTAATAATATTCCTTCTTCATTTGCGTTCCAAAAAAAACTCTATTTATTATGAAGTTCAAGTAATCCAAACCTCCATAATTTCTATGAATCTATCTACTACTATGAGAAGAAGAAAAAAAATCCGGGGAGCTAAGTCAACACCCAGATCTTACAGTAGGAGAGTCAATGCAGGTGCCCCTTTATAGCTCAATCATTGAATATGCCTCCATTCTGTTGTCAATTTCTACCAACATTAAAACACACCCAACATGGCTCCTTTTTTTTTTTTTTTGCAGTACCTGGGTTAATAAGTCCTAGTTGCTTCAATGCAGATTCTGGCTTAGGCACTAAAAGAGACAAGGAAATGCACAAATACTGACACATAAAAGGCAACTACAGGGATCCCTGGGTGGCGCAGCGGTTTGGCGCCTGCCTTTGGCCCAGGGCGCGATCCTGGAGACCCAGGATCGAATCCCACATCGGGTTCCCGGTGCATGGAGCCTGCTTCTCCCTCTGCCTATGTCTCTGCGCCTCTCTCTCTCTCTCCCTCTGTGACTATCATAAAAAAAAAATAAAAATGTTTTAAAAAAAAGGCAACTACAACAATATATTTAGAGTATAGTTAATTCTCCTTATTTTTGGTAGTTATGGTCTATAATTTGCTGTGAACATTGAATTAGGGAATACCAAGCCATTGCTCCTAGAAGAAATATAGGTTTAGGTTTCTGTGAGCCGGTTGTAATATTTTTGTCAACTAATCAATACATAACCGTGTTTCTGTTTAAATACTTATTTAATAGTTGTTGATTCATTAATGTTAAACACACAGCCAATAGCATCATCCCTAACTACAGCTTATTTAACACATATTAGGCTGAAGCTTCTCTAATACACATTAGGCTACAAGGTACATCACAACCTTCTTGAGACTAGAAACACTAGACAGCCCTTCAGCTCTATACTTCTGGGCCATTTTAGGCTGCCAAAAGAAAAGCACAAAAATATTAAAAAGACTACACTAAATAGAGCACAAAACGGATATCTGGTTATAGTAGGAGAGCTAAAACAAGAAGGCAGAGCACCACCCCGTTGGAATTCAGTTGGGGACATACCTATTGGGTGACTCGGAATCTTCCCAGCCCCTTGCGTTTCTGTGAATAACTCTAAAGTCACTGCAAGTATTGATTTAGGGACTACAGATAAATACTAGCTTCCCAGTGAATTTGCAAATATGGAATCTACAAGAAATGAGATTCAATTTTATCTGGATGCTTTACCCGGGATGCTGAGTTTTTCTGAGTGAATCTGGAAGCTCAGGTATAGTTAATATTTGGTTTAGTCTCACGGAGTTTTTCCAAGTTTAGATGTTAAAAAAGGCTGGAACTATCTTAGTTGCTTTTCATGTACTCCTTCTAAGCATTTAAGAGCAACCTTAAATATTCTGATGGGGGATGGTGAGGATGGAGTAGTGGAAGAGAATAACTCATCCAAAGAGGATCGTTACCTAACAGCATTAAGTGGGTTGTCATAGAGCAATTATGATCAATGTACTTGTCCTTCCTCCCTCCCTCCCCACTTTCCTTCCTTCTTTTCCTTCATCCTCCCTCCTTCTCTTTTCATGGATTTCTTTTGTTTCCTGACCAGTTTTTGTTTGTCCATTGCAAGGTGGCAATCAGGTATCTGTAGGGAGCTGGGATCAACATCTACTGAGACCCTTGGTTGTTGGTCATCTACATAATCTTACCCTCACTGTCCCACTGCGGGACAAAGAATTTTCATGGTACAGTCAGTTCTGTCCTAAGTTATACGTATGTGTTGCTAAAAAATCATCATGGTATGCAAATTAATGCAATAAAAGATGCAGGGCTTATGAGAAAAATGAGACTGGCTTATAACACCCAAAACTTTAGTCAGACACACTAGACAGAAAAGATAGGAGCCTAATTACAACAGTAGCACAGTTTTACACACATTAAATGGCTAAGAAATCTGTAAATAGTAAAATAAAGATAGCAGTTTTCCCGGAACAAAAGCCTTAAATTCTCTTCTGGAAGTGGGCATCACAAGGTTGCAGCTTTTGTTGCTGTCAAGTGGTGGATGGAAGGTTCCTTGAAATCAGAGGGAATGGTGTAATATCACATGTGCGTGGATGTGACTCTCAACACACAACCAGGCAAAGAGTTGAGGTGGCCAGTAGAGGTTTGAGGTGTGCTTGTGTTGTGTGTACTCTTGCATGGCTCATTCAGCTGGGGGCAGTTGTCTGCATTCATCTAGTGTTTCCTGTGTTTAGAATCACATATAAACAAATGCAAATCTGCTTTGTCATCAAATTTAATATATCAGTGTTATCAATCACATTGGAAAAAAATCAGGTTTGCACCACAAGTTTTATAACAGAATTGACTGTGCAGTGTTCTGGGACTGCAGTATGATTAAATTTTTGTTCAGGCTGAACTTCTAGATTCCCCCAGAAATATTCGCCAGTACTAAGTGGAGCAGATGAATCTTGTTTTAGGTCCATCCTTTCATCTCCTGAATGTACATTTCAGAAGTTCTGCTATCAGTGTGTGTATATCTGCTCAGGACTCCGCTATTTTCTTTCTGTTTCTACTCATGTGGCTTCTGATGTTCTCAAAACAGTGAAGAAAGAATGTGAGACCATGCCACAGGGAATGATGGGTGATCTTAAGTATATGAGGCACTGCTATCTTGATCTAAGCAATTCACCCAACCTATATAATTACACTGCCTTTGCTAGGCAAGGGTTTTTCCTAATACGGCCTCAGTGTACCATGTGGGTCTGAATTCTGGCCGAAGCTCAGCATATTTCATCAACATTGTGATTTCTGTGGCTGTGTGCCAAGATGACAATATTGAAACATCAAGAGGCAGAGACATACTTTCAGTACTAAAGCAAAATGAAGAAAATTCACTCAAAGGAGGAGTCCCTTCGGAAGTAAACTTTTATATAAAATGCTTTTCTGGGGGCATCTGGGAAGCTCAGTGGTTGAGCATCTGCCTTCAGCTCAGTTTGTGATCCCGGGGTCCTGGGATCCAGTCCTGCATGAGGCTACCCACAGGGAGCCTGCTTCTCCCTCTGTCTATGTCCCTGCCTCTCTCTGTGTGTCTCTCATGAATAGATAAATTTTTAAAAATCTAAAAATAAAATAAAATAAAATGATTTTCCTTCACCTTGACCTAATTTTACCCATCTCTCAAGACTCATTGTCCTGCTTCCTCCAATAATTCTTGCTATGCTAATCTCACCCTTATTCTTTGCACATATCCCACCTTAGCCACCAGATTCCAGTTCACTTCTTCAGTTTTCACATTGTTTCACAGCCCTGGCCTCTCTACAAAACTACCTTTGTCTCCGTTCTTTGTAGAGGTCACCACAGAAGGCTTACCCACCTGTAGGAGCACTTGTGAAAACCTTCCTCCCCAATGTCTTCTGGTTGATGGGCTTTTTTCCATGACCTGATTTAGGAGTACATTTTTCTTTAGTTGTTTTGCCTTTAATAATTTGTTCTACTCAACTGACTTGTTGGCTTCAAGAGTAAAAGATACCTACCAAAGTTGATTCATTTACTGAACATTCTTAGTTTTGTAAAGACTTAAAATCAACCTTGCCAAATGCTTGTCAAGCTTATAAATATTTTTGCTAGTGAGGACGTTATTGCTTATTGAGCCAGCTTGTTTAGCATTTAGAGAACTCTTTAATAAACTTTTTCTTAATATGGCATCCAACTATCTATTAAGAGTACTCAACAATGTCAATGCCATCCTGTAAGGCCCTCCTAGAAAAACTTAGATTTTTGTCCCAAGAAAGTCTCTAAAATGTATTCTCCACTAATGCTGAGTTCATTTCTCTCCAGGTTCACTTTCAGTTATTTAAACTGATTCTCAGAAAACACAGACATAAGTCCTTTCAATGTCCATTTCTTTGAATTTTGACATTTATTTCCTTTTTAGACCACAGTATCCAGAATCATATCTGAAAGTTGTTTTGATCTTTCACAATACTTAGTACAATGTTAAGGCAAGAAGGAGATAATTAAAATATTATTTGAGGTAGATTTTTCTGTATGATGAATTTTTGAATTGCCTTTACAGGAGACTTTACCTTTTTTTTTGAGACTTTACTTTTTTATTGCAATATTTACAGATGATTTTTAAAAAATCATTAAGATTTTTAAAAACTTTCTATCCCTTGCTTTTAGGTAATTCTGTAGATTATACTCATAATCAACCCTCCTTACAACTTCCTTCTCTATTTTTATTTATCTACAAATGTCTAAATTTAATGCCTACTGAGTGTTAAAATTGCTAAAACCTTTCAGTGCTTCCTAAAATTTTGTCATTTGATGATGTACCTATGCAACCCAGCTGGTTTTGCTACATGAGGAGAAGCTACACACATACCAATAGGTAGCCCCAGGTCATATTTTTGGAGTCCATGACAACTTGGAATATAGCTCAGTTCAATGAATGACTAACAGATTCTCACCAAAGTTCACTGTGGTGTCTAGTAATCATTGATATCAAGTAATTTGCCCCTCTCCAACTACTCAGAAAACCACAATATATAAATATTTCTTCTGATTGATATTTTATGATTGTTTTAATACTCTATCTATTATTAGCAAGGAAAGAGACATTGTTTAGGCCTGGTCTACATGGTATTCAAAAGAAGAAACCCCTAAGAAAAATCAATTTGTGTACGGGTGGAATACCAGAGTCTCCTAGAGTGAGAAGTTAAAGTGGAAATCCAGGAACATTGAGGAGAGTGGGAAGGGAGAGAGAATATGCAAATATTTAAATAGAAAAATGTGAACAGGTAATACATTTAAGATTATTTAAATCTCTGTTCACTCATCGAAGAATTAAGTCATTTTTTTTTATCTGAAAGCATGACATAAAATGTATGGTCACCATAAAAAGAGAAAATTTCCCGAATTTGTCAATAGCAGCTATGAAATAAAGTTAGTTTCTCTTACGAAATCTTACTTGCCTCTCATGAGGGGAATCACCAGTAGGCATATCGACTGGCCCCCTGATAACATGTGTGTGATTGAGTTATGGTGGTTGACTGGCTCATCTTCATTATCCAGCTAGACGTCTGGGCTTATTCACATCATGGTGGTTACAGAAGTTCCAAGGTCAACAAAAGAAGACAAGTTCCAAGGCACCAAACACTTTTTCAATCTGTGTTACATTCTATTTCCTTCTGTTTCACTGGCCAAATAAGTCAAAGCCAGATGGAGGGGGGAAGGGTGGGATAGATTCCACTTCTTGGTGGAAGGAAAGAATTTGTAGTGGTTTCTGCAGGCTATAATATCCAATTTCACCTAGCGCAATTTATTGAAAAGATTTTCCTTTCTTTACCATTCTTCAGGGTTATTACCAAAGCAAACATCCTGTATGAATGGTTATCATATTAACTTTATTTTTAAAATATTTGTAGGTTGTTGTGATGTTCCATTTTTCATTCACTATATTATTTCACTTGCCTCTCTTAGTGTGTTACCCGTTTTATAAATTTTATTAGTCTTTTCTGAGAATCAACTTTTACTTTTATTTTTATTATTTTTAAACTTTAAAAAAAATTATTTATTTATTCATGAGAGACACGGAGAGAGAGAGAGGCAGAGACATAGGCAGTGGGAGAAGCAGGCTCCATGCAGGAAGCCTGATGTGGGACTTCATCCCAGGGCTCCGGGATCATCCCAGGCTAAGCCACCCAGGCGTCCCAAGAACCAACTTTTAATAATTAGGTATGAATCTATAGATTGCCTTCTATTATATTTTTATACTTTTTGTTTTTAATTTTCTCTACTTCCTTTAGGTTTAATTTGCTAATATTTTTCTATTTAATATTTATACTAATCAGCATATGTGATGTTATACTATTGTAATGAATAGCCTCCAAGTCTGACTTGCTTAAAGCAAAAGAGTTGTATTTCTCATTATTACTTTGTGCACATCATGGATTTTGGGGGGGGGGTTTTCTTCTTCAAAAATCATTCACACCCCGTGCCTTCAGTGTACTGAAGGGTCAGCATATCATAATTGTAAATTCTAACTTTTCTTTGAGTTATTTAAATTTTTACTGAGATCAGAGCCTCAACCAAAATCTATGAATGTGTACTTGTAAAGAGTCAAATATCAGGAAGGATTCAGGGTAAAGAGCTCAGAAATTTCCTTAAATACTCAAAATACTTGTCTTATGATTGGAGCATGCTACATATAGCTTATACGAGTTTTTTCATTTTGTTCATTAGTTTTAAGGAGAATTTTAGATGGCAACTGCCTAGATTTTTGTGTTCTTTTTTTTTTCCTATGTATTATACCAGAGGCCTAGCAGTACATTTCTGCTCCCTAGAAAATGCCAGCTATGCTCTGTGTGATTTACAAGGAAGGATTTCGGGAATGGTAAAACACATAGACAGCATTTTTCATAACCATTGTGTGACTCCCTAAGGCAAATTTGCAGAGGCTTGTGAGCCTGACAACTCCTCTATGAGGGGATTCTATTTTACAGAATCTTAGGACGACCAAAATGCCTAAAGGGGCATGGCCTATATAAGATGTAATTTGAAGGTTGTAAATTAGTTTTAACAAAGCATATAGGATTGCTGAATGCAGTATTCTCCACATGTTGCAAAATTAATGCTTTGGGGCTTTCTTTTAAGCTTGGATAAAGCTGGGTAGAGATTGGGTTTTCTTCCATGCAGGACATCATCATAGCAATTACTTTTTGTTCCAACTTGTCTGGAGGGAGGAATTGAAGCTGAGGGGTGTGTCTCAGTTCATTAGGCGGTTTAAAGTCCTTGCTGGGGCACAAGATTCATCTCTTAGCTCATACACTTTATATGAGTTACTTGCTTAGAGTCTTTTCTTAGGTAAGGATGCCTACATAAAATATCCAAGACTTGATATGTATATATGACTCTAAGATGGTCTTAATATGCCTCTCAGGTTTAGTAAACTTCAGATACTTGACTTCTTCTTGACTACAAACCACTGACATCCCTTTGCTTTTTTGAATGTTTTTATTTAAATTCCAGTTAGTTAACATACAGTGTAATGTTAGTTTCAGGTTTACAATATAGTGATCCAGCACTTCCATACATCACCTGGTTATCATCACAGCAAGTGCGCTCCTTCATCCTGATCACCTGCTTCTCCCACCCTTCTCCCCTTCTCTCTGGTAACAATCTGTTTTCTGTAGTTAAGAGTCTGTTTCTTGGTTTGCCTCTCTCTTTTTTTCTTTTGGTCATTTGTTTTGTTTCTTAAATTCCACATATAAGTTAAATCATGTGGTATTTGTCTTTCTCTGACTGACTTATTTTAATGCTTAGCATAATACTCTCTAGCTCCATCTGTTTTATTGAAAATGAAAAGATTTCATTCTTTTTTATGGCTGAATAACATTCTCTTGTACATATATACCACATCTTCTTTTATCCATTCATAAGTTGGTGGACAATGGGTTCTTCCCATAGTTTGGCTATTGTTAATAATGCTGCTATAAACATCAGGGCGCATATATCTCTTTGAATTCTTCTTCTTCTTCTTCTTCCTCCTCCTCCTCCACCTCCTCCTCCTCCTCCTTCTTTCTCCTTCTCCTTCTCCTTCTCCTTCTCCTTCTCCTTCTCCTTCTCCTTCTTCTTCTTCTTCCAGTATTTTTATATTCTTTAGGTAAATACTAGTGGTACAATTGTTGGGTCATAGGGTAATATCATTTGTAACTTTTTGAAGTACCTCCATATTCTCTTTCACAGTGGTTGCACCAGTCTGCATTCCCACCAACATTATAAGAGGGTTCCCTTTACTCTGAATCCTCACCAACACCTGTCATGTCTTGTTGAGTTTAGCCATTTTGACAGGTGTGAGGTGATATCTCATTATAGTTTTGATTTGAATTGCCCCAATGATAAGTGATGCTGAGCATCTTCTCATGTGTCTGTTGCTCATCTGTATGTCTTCTTGGAAAAAATATTCATGTTTCTGCCCATTTTTAATTGGAATATTTGTTTTTTGGGTATTCAGTTTTATTAGTTCTTTATATATTTTGGATACCAACCCTTTATCAGATATGTCATTTGCAAATATCTTCTCCCATTCTATAAGTTGCCTTTAGTTTTGTTGTTTTTTTTTTTTTTCACTGTGCAGAACCTTTTATTTTGATGAAGTCCCAATGGTTTATTTTTGGTTTTATTTCCCTTACCTCAGGAGCCATATCTACACGGAAGTTGCCATGACTGATGTCAAAGAGGTTATTGCCTGTGTTCTCCTCTAGGATTTTTATGGTTTCAGGTCTCACATTTAGGTCTTTAACCATTTTGAATTTGTTTTTGTGCTTGGTGTACAAAACTGGTCTAGTTTTAATCTTTTGCATGTTTCTGCCTGTTTGACAGCAGTATTTGTCGAAGATACTTTTTCTCACTGGATATTCTTTCCTGCTTTGTTGAGGATAAATTGACCATATACTTGTGGGGTTTGACCTTCCTTTTCTTAAAACATTTACTTCAGAAAACTTTCAATTATAAATTTGCTCTCTGTCCCTTGAGATACAAATCTTCTCTCAGTCTTTTTTATGGTTTTACAATCCAGGAATACTTTTCTTAAGGACATGGGAGCCAGCCATTGGAGATATAATCATCAAGGAAGATATTGCTCCCAACTCCCAGTCTCTGTGAGATAGTAGGAGCCTAACTTAGATAAGCAATTAGCAAACACAGATGGCCTAATCACATTGATCAATCTCCCTACTAACATGTTCTAGTAGTTTTCCACTAGTTTACCCTAATGCTTAAAAACATTCTCACTTTTTCTTTGAAGGAATTAAATTCAATCTCTCTTCCCTATTGCGAATAATCTTTTATAAAAGTCTCTCTTGCCTGTTTAACTTTACTGTTGCAATTTTTCTTTGACATATACTACTATATATATACTACATATACAAAATACCATTTTATGTGAATGAACATCTTTTGAGGAGCTGAAATAGAAGATCCCCAGCCCCCTTTTTTTTGCATAGTCACCGAGATTTTTCTTAGAATAAAGATATGTGTGTATGTGTGTGTAGATCCCTTTAGTTCTGGGTAGATAGTCATCAGTTTTTAAATTTGTTCCACAGTTATCCTTTCTGGTATGTATCAGCTTACTTTTGTTGGGAAAAGATCCAGGGCGTGGGCTTGAGTGGATTTTTGTTCTGCAGTGCAAATTGACTCAAGTGACTTGTTGCCAGATTGTGTTTATATGTCTTTGAGGGTAGTAGCGTATCTTATTGATTATTAGATTTAATTCAAACTGCACCCTAGATGTTCATAAGCTTTTTCAGCCAGTGAATAGTAGAAAAATCTCATCTAGTTTCTCACTTGTGAAAGTGTAGATTTAAAGGTTGGACAAAGCATCCAGCATCATATTTTACTCTTACAAGCATTTTTAATCCAAACCAATCTACATTTACAAATTTCTCTTCTATATCTTTTAGCCAAAGGGGTCTCTCCACCTGCTTAGAGAAATTTTGCTGACATTAGCTCACATTAGTTACAGTAAACTTAGGGAGTTTGTGGTACTTCCCACTTATTTGGTTTATAAGTGATGAAATTCTTTTTAAATTTGGGTAGAAGATGAAATTGTGATGAAATTCTTTCTAAATTTGAGTAGATTAGAACATAGTTGATTAGTGAGTTTAACAATTATTTATATTAGGACTTCTCTACATTTGTGAAAGTCTGTCTTCAAGATGGTCACCACCAATCCCTTCCCTTTCTGGATACACGTGAAGAGGTAGAATAAATTGCTCTTTTTCCCTATTGGATGAAGTGACTTATTTAGTCAATAGAATATGAGAAAATGACATCCTTCAACTCCTACGGTTAGGTCATAAAAATCTTTGCAAATTACCTGGGGTCTCCTTGGACTGTTTGCTCTCAGAATGCTTACTCTGGAAGTAGTAGTAATCAATGATGTGTAAGAGTTTGTCCATGCTGTGAGATCTCCAAATTACATGGAAAGGCCAGGTGTATTTTTTTTTTAAATTTACTTATTTTTCATGAGAGACAGAGAGAGAGAGGCAGAGACATAGACAAAGGGAGAAGCAGGCTTCCTGCAGGAAGCCCAATGTGGGACTCAGTCCCAGACTGGGGATCATGCCCAGAGCCGAAGACAGATGCTCAACCACTGAGCCACCCAGGCATCCAAGGCCAGTGTATTGAGATACCATATACAGAGAAAAAAAAGAGACAAAGGAGCAATTAGATGCCAAATATGTGAGTGAAGAGACCACTTATAAATGGATCCCCTGCCCCAATATCTGCATGTGAGACCAAGTGAGCTAGAGATAAACTCTTTTAGGTATGCTTTTCCCACATTTATAACCCTCAAAATCTTTAGAAAAATATCTAAGTTTCGAACTAGTTTATTATGTAACAATAGGTAACTGGAACAATATCCAAGTTTAAGTTTTAAATTTTAGAACACTAGAGTCACCTCCATCTCTCCTTATTCAAAGTTCATCTTTGCCAAATCAACTCTACCTGAGATTTCAAAAAGGGAGGTGGGCACCAAAGGTTTGGTGGAAATATTTTAATAAAGTTAATTCCTCTCTTTCTGTATCTCATTTGAAAGGGAACTTGGCAGGTAGGTATGTATACATAGAGAGCCTCAACACATTCAGGGAAGTTAGATCTTCATTCCAGCATTTCATAGTATTAGGTCATTGCCCATGAGAAATTAGTGCAAACTTACATGTTGTGTAGAATTTATTCAGGATTGCAATCCTCTAAAAATTTTTATTTTGGGGAAGAAAAGTTTTAGAGCTGCCAGGTTTGAATTCAAATCTTAACCCTCCCATTTATCTACAGAAAATTACTTAAAATTACTTAAAAAAATCATGTCTTCATCTTTAAAATGAAAATAATAATGCTTTGGAGTATTTTAATACATGATATGTGGAATGATGTATCGAGCACACAAATGACGTTCAACAAATGGCATTCTCCTCTCCTCATTTTGTTCTCCTGCTCCAACTATTCATCTCTCTTCTTTTTCAGTTAAAGTAACACTGTCGTGATCAATTTGTAGATAGGTTTTAGCCCTTAGACTGTAAACTACAGGATCCAAGCCTATTTATTTTTGCATATATAGATAGCCCATACCTTGACATATAAATGATACTTAAAAAATATTTGTTGAATAAAACTATGAAGTTTTGCCTTTCCTGAATTGCCTTCCATCAAAAGGCTTAATTATTACTGCTCTCTATTTTTTCTAAAACTTAATAAAACAGCAAATTTACCATCTGTTTCATCCTTTTGTCAATCACAAATTAGATTATTTTTGCGTTTTTTTAAAATATCGGTTTACCATGTGTAATTTGAGTTTTCTTTTATAAAATCTGGTAAAATAAGTTGTAAAATCTTTCTATGAAATGGTTAGGTATGCAATTTCACAAGTCTAAGCTTCACTTTAAATGAGTGTCATGCCCATATATTTTGAGTGGATTAAAAGAGGAAGGATTTAAAGGAAAATGAAAGGTCATATACATTCAGCTTTCATGGGTTAAAATAATTGTGTCTCTCTCCTTATATATTGGCAAATTGCAGTCCTAATAATAGGAAATATTAGATGTCCTTAGTTTGGAATGGTTCAGCTTCATCCATTGCAAATTAAAATAATAATTTTATTGCATCATGACTAAAGTATGGCTGGGGTATTTTAATAGGAGATCAGTCTTGGAAAACTAGCTAAAAAGTGATTGCTCTTTAAGTGGACTTGTTTATAGTCATAGTCCATCTTTTAAACTATTTTAGGATTCAAACAAATAAGACCAACTTGAAATCAAGAAACTGATTTAGCCATGAAAAAATAGTTATTTCCCAATGTTAAACAGAAAATTAAACATTCACTTATGCCGAGGGAGATTAGAGAATCGCTTTTCTTTAGGAAAGACACAACATAGGAGAAAGATAAACCCTTTTAGAAAGAAAATAATAGATTTATATTAACATCCATCCCAAGAGCAAATGTTGATCTATTTGTTGGCCAAGCAAGCTTGCAGCTTAGATTCGTTCACTGCAAAACAGTTGCCATCACAGAGCCTTCAGAAAGCCAAGTTCTTGCCAATGACCATGGAATTTGTCCAGTCCATCTGCATCTAATTATTTGTCCAAACTAGGTTTTACATTTCCTAAGTAATACTGTGCTTAGAATTTCTGTATGGGCATGACTCCATTATTTAGTTAATCATATTGTCAGGAAGCTGTTAGAATTTTTTGTAGAAATTTTCTATCTGCTATTTTCTTTTTTACATTCCATTTTACTTATCTAAATAATTATTTTTCTCCTTGGCTTTTCAGCTTGTCACAGTGTTAATATGTCCCATCCTTTTTACAACTGAATAAATCTATAAAACTAAGTTGCTTTCCATTTCCCTCTATTTTATACGTTGTTTCCATAAATTGTTTTCTTTTTATTTTCTCTTATTAGATAGTTCTAAAGAAGTGACCCAAATTATCTAGCAGCAAGACAATAGATATTTTGTCATAAAATTATTTGTAATCACAGTTTATTATTTAGGTAGTTGCTTTGTTCTTTCCAGTAGGTTTACTATGGTTGGTTATTCATTTTAATGCAAAATACACTCATATACAGGAGGAAATGAAAAAATACAGCAAATCAATGTATACTTAAGGGTCCATGAGCAAAAATTTAAAGAAAATGGAAAATGGATCCTTATTGAAGCAGTTAGCTGCTAGTTTTAAATAAATTTATTTGTAGTAGATTTGGAATAAATAAAAATCAACCTATCTGGCTTCTATGAAAAATGTTAAACTAAGATATATTAGAAGGGAAAAAACCTTGTCTAGAATCAAAAGAGGGGTATGTGTTTTCTTTCTATATGATGATGATACATATTAATTATATTTTTGAGTGATAAAATTGCCATCATTTATTTTTTTCCTGTAGTCTCTCATCTCTTTCAACAAAACGCACATAAGCTAAATATAAAGGTTAAACATGCTCTAAATTTTGGTTGACCTTATGGCATAAATCAACTCCTATTTCAGACAACTGCAGACTCCCTGCACAAGTTGTAGCAAATCCAATATCTACTTTTATAATTATTATTGATAATATAGAAGTAAGTCCATCTTTGTATAGTCCTTTAAAATTCTAATAAAGAGATTTTAATATTGTTAGGCCATTTGAATATTACTATGCTATTCTGGGTTTGTATTATATTTTCTTTTATTAAATATGAACACTGAGACATGGACAGGCTCACTGACTATGGTGAAGATCATATATCTAGTACTAGGCTGAACTGGAACCTAACTCAGAGATCCTCAATCTTAGGGATCCTAGGGATTTGTCAATTATATGATATCATAATATATTAAATTGAATTACTAAAATGTCAGTTAGCATAATATTTTAATATATTGCTTTTTTAAATTAATTTTATTGGTGTTCAATTTACCAACATACAGAATAACACCCAGTGCTCATCCCGTCAAGTGTACCCCTCAGTGCCCGTCACCCATTCACCCCCACCCCCCCGCCCTCCTCCCCCTCCACCACCCCTAGTTCATTTCCCAGAGTTAGAAGTCTTTATGTTCTGACTCCCTTTCTGATATTTATCACACATTTCTTCTCCCTTCCCTTATATTCCCTTTCACTATTATTCATATTCCCCAAATGAATGAGAACATACACTGTTTGTCCTTCTCCGGTTACTGTGGCCAAGTTCAAAAAGGGTGTTGCCTGAGTTCTCCTCTGGGATTTTGATGGGATCTTGTCTCACATTTAGATCTTTCATCTATTTTGAGTTTATCTTTGTGTATGGTGCAAGAGAGTGGTCCAGTTTCATTCTTCTGCATGTGGATGTCCAATTTTCCCCGCACCATTTATTGAAGAGACTGTCTTTCTTCCAGTGGATCGTCTTTCCTCCTTTATTGTATATTAGTTGACCATAAAGTTCAGGGTCCACTTCTGGGTTCTCTGTTCTGTTCCATTGATCTATATGTCTGTTTTTGTGCCAGTACCACACTGTCTTGATGAACACAGCTTTGTAGTACAACCTGAAATCTGGCATTGTGATGCCCCCAGATATGGTTTTCTTTTTTAAAATTCCCCTGGCTGTTCGGGGTCTTTTCTGATTCCACACAAATCTTAAAATAATTTGTTCTAAGTCTCTGAAGAAAGTCCATGGTATTTTGATAGGGATTGCATTATACGTGTAAATTGCCCTGGGTAACATTGACATTTTTACAATATTAATTCTGCCAATCCATGAGCATGGAATATTTTTCCATCTCTTTGTGTCTTCCTCAATTTCTTTCAGAAGTGTTCTATAGTTTTTAGGGTATATTTCGAGACCCATTTGAATGGCAAATGGTTCTCCAACCTTTTATTTTCAGGTTGTAGGTGTCCTTCTGTCTAAAATGAGTCTCTTGTAGACAGCAAATAGATGGGTCCTGCTTTTTTATCCAGTCTGAGACCCTGCGCCTTTTGATGGGGTCATTAAGCCCATTCACGTTCAGAGTTACTATTGACAGATATGAGTTTAGTGTCATCATGATATCTATTTAGTCCTTGTTTTTGTGGATTGTTCCACTGAACTTCTTCTTAAAGGGGAGTTTTAAGAGTCCCCCTTAAAATTTCTTGCAGAGCTGGTTTGGAGGTCACATATTCTCTCAGTTCTTGCCAGTCTTGGAAGCTCTTTATCTCTCCTTCCATTTTGAATGAGAGCCTTGCTGGATAAAGTATTCTTGGTTGCATGTTCTTCTCATTTAGGACCCTGAATATATCCTGCCAGCCCTTTCTGGCCTGCCAGGTCTCTGTGGAGAGGTCTGCTGTTACCCTAATATTCCTCCCCATGAAAGTCAGGGACTTCTTGTCTCTTGCTGCTTTAAGGATCTTCTCTTTATCTTTGGAATTTGCAAGCTTCACTATTAAATGTCGAGGTGTTGAACGGTTTTTATTGATTTTAGGGGGGGGGTATCTCTCTATTTCCTGGATCTGAATGCCTGTTTCCCTTCCCAGATTGGGAAAGTTTTCAGCTAGGATTTGTTCAAATACATATTCTGGCCCTCTGTCCCTTTCCGCGCCCTCGGGAACCCCAATTAAACGTAGGTTTTTCTTCCTTAGACTGTCATTTATTTGCCTTAATCTGTCTTCATGGTTCTTTAATTGTTTATCTCTTTTTTCCTCAGTTTCCCTCTTTGCCATTAACTTGTCTTCTATGTCACTCACTCGTTCTTCCACCTCGTTAACCCTCGTCGTTAGGACTTCTAGTTTGGATTGCATCTCATTCAATTGATTTTTAATTTCTGCCTGATTGGATCTAAATTCTGCAGTCATGAAGTCTCGTGAGGCCTTAATGCTTTTTTCTAGAGCCACCAGTAGCTGTATAATGGTGCTTCTGAATTGGCTTTCTGACATTGAAGTGTAATCCAGATTTTGTAACTCTGTGGGAGAGAGGGCTGTTTCTGATTCTTTCTTTTGAAGTGAGGTTTTCCTTCTAGTCATTTTGCTCAGTGCAGAGTGGCCAAAAACAAGTTGTATTGGGAAAAGGAGAAAAAGAGGAGAGAAAGATTGAAAGAAAAGAGAAAAAGATAAAAGAAAAAAGGAAGAAAAAGAGATAAAAAGAGAAGAAAAAGAGAAAGAAAAAGAAATTAAGGGAAAAGAGGGGTGGGGGAGGCAAACAAATCAAAAAGCAATAAAATAAAACAAAATAAACACGGGGGAGTATCTTCTGATTCTGTATACTTTAAGTCCCTTGACTTCCCCTGGAACTGGTCCGTCCAGCTGGTCTTCTGGGGGTGGGGCCTGTTGTGCTGATTTTCAGGTGTTAGCACTTAGGGGAGCTGTTCTGCCCCCTGCCTGGTGCAGGGCTCAGTGGGGGTTGTTTACCCCGTTAGGCCCCAGGAGGAACAACCGCAGTGGCGGCGGCCAGCTCTGGAGCCTTGGAGTCAGCTCCCGCAGTAACTAGGGAGCTCTCAGTCTGCAGGGCCTGGAGGCTCCGGGGCGGGGCCGCTGATCTGCTCAGCTCGGGGCAGGAGCGTCCTCGCTGTCCTGGGCCCTCCCGGCCTCTGCCTGTCGGGGGGAGGCCGGATCCTGGGCTGTGTCCCGGCGCCCTGTGCTCCGGGGCCTGCGCTGGTGGATTCGCGCTCCCGCCCCGCAGCCCCCTCCGCGGAGCCGCCGCCCGAGCCCCTCCGAGCTGCTCCGGCCCCGCCGTGCGCGCTGCAGCCCTTAGGGAGCTCGGGGCGCTCTCCCGGGGTGCAGGTGTCTGTTAGTGTTCCCGGGAGCCCGAGGGCATCCCCGCCCTCCTGGGTCCTGCTCCAACTCCCTGCGAGCCCCTTTCCGCCCGGGAAGGTTGGTGCAGCTCCTGCTCCTCCCGGACGGGGCTCTCCTGTCCTGGGGACACTCGCCCCGGCCTCAGCCCGGCTCCTTGCTGGCCCCTCCCCCTCGGAGGCCTTTTGTTCCTTTATTTCTTTTCCCCCGTCTTCCTACCTTGATAGAAGCGCGGACTCTTCTCACTGTAGCGTTCCAGCTGGTCTCTCTTTACATCTCAGGCCGAATTCCTAATATATTGCTTGATGTGTGAACTGAGATACAGAACTGAAGTATACACACATTTCTTTTGGGAATTGTCAATTTTTTATAACAGATATAAAACTGAGAAGATTTATTGTTCAAGAAAACTGTATCAAGGCATAATTTTCATAAAATCTGTCCCTAGTTAATGTATATTTTGATGAGTTTCAAGAACTGTATACAGCCAGGCAACTCCCACCACTATTAAGACACAGCATTTTTTTTACCCAAAACTTTCCTTCACAGTAAATCTCATCTCCTCATCCTCAGTCCCAGACATCACTGTTCTGCTTTCTCCTAATGTAGCTTGTAATTATTTTTCTAGAGTTTCATATAAGTGACTCAAGAGTATCTGCTCTTCTGTGTCTGATTTCTTCCTCTTAACATAATATTTGTGGGACAATCCATATTGTGCAGTTGTATCTGTAGTTCATTCCTTTTTATTGCTGACTAGCCTTCAGTCATATGATATACCAGCATGTTTATTCATTTGCTTATTTATGGGCCTTTGGATTATTCCCAAATTGTGGCTATGGGGAATAAGGAAGCTAACAATACATGTGTGTACATATCTCTGTGTGGGCCTGTGTTTTCATTTTCTTGGTCAGATATCTAGGAATGAAATTGTTAAGCTATATGGAAGATGATTTTAAATTTGTAAGAAACAGCTAAATTGCTTTTTTAAATGGTGGTCATTTTCCATTCTTATAAGCAATGTATATAAGTAACCAACTGTCAACATCGGCGTTGTCAAGTCTTGAATTATAGCTGTTCTATGAGGTTTGTAGTGGTATCTCATTATAGTTTTATTTTGCATTCCTATTCATTACTGATGTAAATATCTCTATATAACTATATCTGGTATTGTATGGTATTTATTAGCTTACAAGTTCTGGTAGTTTTTTTTATAGATCCCTCAGTGTAGATGCAGATACATAATTCTTCATGTGTCACATGTGAATAAAGACAATTTGTTTTAATTCTGTTGTATCCCCACACATTTTTATTTTTGGCTTACTGAATGGGCTGGTAATGATGAGTGGGAATCATTTTCTTCTTGCTGATATTAAAGAAAAAGGATTTACTCTCTCACCATTGTTATTTTAGCTGAAAATTTCTCATAGGACCCCTTTATCAGGTTGAGAAAATTCCCTTATATTATGAATTTGCTGAGAGTCTTGTTTTGTCTTTTTTTAAATCATGAGTAAGTATTGACTTTTCTCAAAGGCCTCTCAATTGCATATTTCGTGATAATTATAGTCTTGTAAAAGCCTACTAATGTGGTAAATATGCAGGTTGATGATATTATATTATATTAAATCAACCTTGTTTTCGTAGAATAAAACTAACTTAATTTTGATGCATCGTATTTGCTAGTATTTTGTTAAGAAACTTGTATGTTCATGAGGATATTAATTCCAAGTTTTAGGTCTTTAAAATTTATTTTTTGGCTTTTGGTAATCAGGGTAATGTTGATCTCTGTTTTCTGAAAAAGTTGTGTAGGAATAGTATCATTAAACTATAGGGGCACCTGGGCATAGAATTTAAACTATAATTTTTCAGCACTTTCAAGATGTTATTTTATTAGCTTTTGGCTTACTTAGTTTCTGGTGAGTGATATGTAGTCATTTTTATCTTTTGTTTTGTTTCGTATACTTTGTCTCTTTTCTCTGGATATTGTTTTCTTCTTAACACTGTTTTTTTTTTTTGAGCAATTTTATTTTGATTGTGTTTGTGCTTTATTTTGTGCTTTGTTCATCCCATTGGTGATTGAGCTAGCACTATAGTTTTATTCAGGTTTGAGAACGTGTCAACCTCTGTTTCTTCTCTTCTTTTCTGTTTGTTTATCCCGTTCCTACCATTTTTGGAATTCCTATTCCATGTATATTAGATTATTTTATTTTATTCTGTAGGTTAATAATACGTCTTAATTTTATCTCCCTTTTTTGAAGTTTTCAATAGATTCATTGCTAAATCTGTAAATTTACCAATATTTTCTTGTGTAGTGTCTAATCTGTGATTAAAATTTTCACTTAGACATTTTATGTTTTACCTTTACAATTTCTATTTAGTTCTTTCTTTTAAATTTTCATTCTCCTTTTTATTTTGTTTATATCATGTTTACATATTTGTAATAACTTTAATGCATTTGCTAGCTTTGTCATTTATAGTCGTATTTCTATTGATTGTTTTTCTTCTATTTTGGGCTATATATTTCTACATAACATAATCAGTTATTTTGATTTTATGCTAAACATTACAGATATGAATTTGTTAAGAATCCTGGAGATTTTTCTTTCTTTAAAAAGTGTTAGGCTTTGTATTATCACACAATCAAATTGCTTGTAAGTCAGTTTCTTCCTCTGAGGTTTTTTTTTTTTTTTTAAGAATTTATTTATCTGAGAGAGAGAGAGAGAGACAGACAGACAGCAAATGGGGAGGGGAAGGGGAAAAGGAGGAGCAGACCCCTCTGCTAAGCAGGGAGCCTGGCACAGCGCTCAATTCCAAGATCCCAAGACTCCTGGATCATGACCTGAGCCAAAGATAGATGCCTAAGTGACTGAGCCAACTGGGTACCCCCATCTGAGGCATTTTTAAAGCTTTGCTGGGGGAAGGTCTGGGGTAGCCTTTGTTCAATTGATAGTTTACCCCCAATTACTTACATATGATCCCTTCTGATAACAATTCACTCTCCTAAATATGCTAAAGGATCATGAGGGACAGTCTATTTTGCTGGTTAGTGTTTAATATATTTTCTAGAACTTACCTTGTGCAGGTGCTGGGAATTTTGACCTTATACCTGGTTCTTCTCTATCAGGCCTCCTGGAGCTTCACTCTGTGCTTACATATCTGAATACTTAGCAAAGATGTAAAAGAACTCTTTATTTAGATTTCTGGAGCTCTTTTTTGCAAATCTCCCTCTTTTCAGAACTCTGCCCCCACCACTACCACCTGCTTCAGCCTTTCCTATCCACCATTCACATTCCTCTCCTCTGTGTGGTTGCTGGCTTTTTAAAAATTGTGTCTAGATAGCAAGCCAGAACAATTATAAGGCTGACATCATCTGTTTGTCTTCTCGTAGGGATCACAGTCCTGAAATGCTGTAAGCCAGTGTCTGTTTTCAGGTTTTGATTTTTCTTTGCATATTTATAGAGAAAGGTAAATCTAGTCCTTATATTATGACTAGAAGCTGGGATTACAGATATTTTGAAACTAATTAGTTTATTTTTATTGCTTATGATTCTTTTTGGACATTTTTATAGCCCAGGCTAAAGTCACGTTCAGAGATATATTTATAGATTTTTTTTAAACTGCTGAAAGAGAAATAGAAATTCACTTCCAAATTCAGGATTCTATTAAATACTTACTTTTCCAGACAATCAGATCTGTACCAATGAGTTCACTTAATTGTTGATCCCTCTGATACAAAAAAAAAAAAAAGTTATAAGCAGCAGGATGGGAAAGACCAGGAAATGATTCAAATAACCTAGCTGTGCCTAATCAAAGATGGCCTGTGATACAAAAATAAAAGAAAAATCCTAAATATAATGCCATTTTCAGAAATATTTCAGAAGACTTTTTCAAATGTGTAAAAAGAAAAAAAATAGACTTTAGAACATTTTCAAACAGGATCCTGAAGTAGTCTCTCAATAAAGAGATTCTTGTCCTTTATTTGTAAATGTTCACAGAACTAAAAGGAGAGAAGCAAAAAATAAATAAATAAATTACAAGAGAAATTGACAACTTATAAAATCTCCAAATGTGGCTGAACATTTCAAACTGACTTAAAATATAAGTCATCTAAAAATGAAAACTAAATTATGGCCTTACAGATAAAATAAAAATACATGATTATGCCAGAAGTAAAAATATTAAAAGATGTGAAATTTGAGATTTAAAATAAATAGTAAATGCTTAAGGGGAAGTGAACTTTATTTGCATTGATTTATAGAAAACACCCAAAATACTGAAAATTTATAATAATCCATAGTCACTTCTAACATATCATACTGTAACTGTTCATTTGTGAATGTTATCAGTGGAAACTCCTTTGTTCTCTGTGATATAAATCTTATAATCTTTATATGTGGTGACCTACTTTGCATGTTGAACTTCCAGGTAAAATGGATGTTGTAAGGATTTTTAATAGTTCCTCAAATTTCTATAAATGATACATTTACAATCAATCTAGAAATACCACTTATACCAGGTGCTATTTAAGAATTAGATATTATTAAAGAATCCTAATGAGAAAAATCCACAATAACAATTAGAGAACAGAATAGAGAAGAGCCATAAAATATAGATTTTTTTCTTAAAATATCATCTATATCTATCTATCTATCTATCTATCTACCTACCTATCTATCTATCATCTATCTATCTATCTATCATCTATCTATCTATCTATCTATCTATCTATCTATCTATCATCTATCTATCTATCTATCTATGTGCAAGGATTAGTTCATTTTTTAGGAATGTGAAATCAGCAACATGTCACACAATAGAATCCAGACTGATTCTCAGACTTTAATAAACCTCTCTTTTTATGTATATGAAAATATTAGATCATGCTCTAGAGAGACAAATTCAGCAACATGACACACCTGAAAGACCCACTGCTTATTTCAGCTATCCCTTGGACCAGTAGCCAAAGAATTATTCTTCTTGCCTCAGAACCATTGTAACCTTGGATACATTCATCAAAGTCATATTCCAATAATCCAGCCAACTCACATGTAGTTTAAGAAGTATTGAAATATATTAACCTTCTTGTTCATCATATTCCAATACCCTTAACTGGTGAAGGAGATGTGATGATTGTGCTTCTGTACTTTGGAGAGTATCCATATCCAAAACAAATATTTTGAATACTTCAATACAAAATTTTTATTTAACATTTTTTGGATCTTATCTTCATTATTTATAACATTTTTATTCAAGGACTTCTCATTGAACAGAATCCATGAAAGTGTTCAAGGATTACATCATAGTGCAAAAAATTTGCTTTCCAATTCTGAAAAGAACAGATAGAAATTGACAAGTTGCAAGAACCATGAAGGTATGATCTCATAAAACCATGATGGCTCTCTGATGACATCGGATAATTTCAAATAGATATTTGATAACATAGTCCATGAGCCATCACAACAGGGACAAATTGATCATGATTTGAAACACCAATAGAGAAATTTTATTAGGATGAATTTTATGCTATTGCCTCGTTTTGTGGGTGGTTAGTGTATGCTAAAGGAAAGACTTGAAGGAATCAAACTATTTTCAATAAATTTAATCATTCCAAAACAAAGTACAAGGACATTTATAGGAAGACAAAAAAAATCAAAGTGCCCCATGAGAGTTCACAATGTTTATCATATGTAAAGTCCCAAGGTATGCAAAGCAGAAAACTGTGACCTATAATGAAGAACCAAACCATCCCTTTCTGAGTTCCCCATTTCCCTCTGATATTATTTTCCTTTGGCCAGAAGGAATTCCTTTACTATCTCTTACAGTGCAGGTCTGCCTATGCCTCTAAATCCTATTAGACAGGACCAGGGCAGAATTTAGCCTGTGTTTGATTTTACCTCACAACTGAGGCAAAGTTTTCTGAGTACTCTGTCTGATATGCTGTGAATTATTAGAATTTCCACTCTGGTTGGTGAGAATAGGCATTCACTTTTTCAGCCCTGCATGAACTCAAAGAATTATTGCTTTTAATCTTTCTGGATATTTATTTAACCAGTTTCAAGTTGTTTTCCCATGTGCATCTGCTGGTTAGTATTCAGCTGATGGTTTAAGAGAAACTCTTACAGGTTTCTGGAGTTTTCCATCAGTGCAACTCTTTTGTGCAGCATTCTATACTGTAAACTCAATCAATTGGACCTCCTTACTCTCCCCACTATATCTCCTCAAGACAAGGGCTCTGCCTGATTATCTTCTCTTGTGCCATCACATACAAAACCCCTCCAGGCAGTAAAAGGAGGAAATCAGAGTGTTCACCTTGTTGACTTCCTATGTCTCTCAGTTACTGCTCTCAGTGTATGATGTCCAAAGTTTCAAAAACCTTTGTTTCATGTATTTTATCCACGTTTTGATGTTTGGGGCAGGAGGATAAATCTTATTCATGTTACTCCATCTTGGTAATGAATGAAAATCTTAAAAGTAGGCTTTTAAAAAATTCACCTAAATTTTAATATATCTAATTTTTGTGGATGAACAAGAAGACATTTTTAATAAAACATAAACTTCACATTAGTATTCTTTCAATCTCTAATATTCATTTACTTATATAAATCCCACTGGCTATGAGGCAATTAGACAGCAGATGGTTGAGTGCAAATCAATTAAATTGAATGGTATGTGCTATGAATAACTGAGACTATCAAAGTGTGTGTTTAAAAACAATCCTTGTAATTTTGACGGTCCTTGAAAAGTTCAGCCTAGGTCCACTTTCAATTTTATCAAAATAATTAATCCTAGAATTCCTGTTATATATGAAATGGTAGGAGAGTCAAATAATATTGTTATTTAGTATTTATCTTAATAAGTATTTATTCCCACCATTTTTAAAGATATCAAAAATATTTTTTCATAAGCAAATATTGCTATGTGGATTAATTATACTTTTATTTTTTCCCATGCTTATTCTTGAAGATGTATCAAAAAGAACAATGAATTAGGTATAACAAATCTCAGAGATGAAAAAATTAGAAGAATTCATTAAATAGAATATTTTTATATCGTGATTTCTTTATAAGACAGCAAATATATCAAGGTTATGATTTATTTTTTAATCACCTATGTTTCCCCTACTGCACCTAGCATGATGCTCCTTTACTGTATCACCTAATATCATTATTATTATTCTATTGATTAACAGTTAACTTAATCCACTTAATAGGCATGCCAACCCAAATGAAAAACATCTAGTGAAGTAAGCAGTGAATTGATATTTTATGCTTAAATTAATTTCCTCTATGAGCCCATTTGTAAAATAAGGACAATGATAGAACCTACTAATAGGATGGGTATCAATTGAGATATGTTTAAAGCACTTAGAACAACATCTGAAATAAAATAAAACCTTAAAAATTGTAACTGTTCTTTTAATTATCAATCCAATTTTTTATAGTAAAATATCACTAAAGTTTACTTAAATTTTTTTCAACTGCTAAAGTCCCTATGTTAGAAGAAATCTGATAATTCATTATTAAAATGATCCAAAAACATGGATGAAACAATAATCCTCATATTAATGTAGAATATATTGAAAGCAAAAAATAAAAATACCAATTATTAAAAGGAAATCATATTTAACTTCCTTTTAACAATTCAACAAATATTTATTTAGAGGATACCAAAGGAAATGACAGAAATCTCTGTCTTCAGGGAGTTTACAGGCCTGTGCTGAGAGTGGTTATGGAAAGATGTGGTTTTAGCATGTTAACAAAGTGCTATGATAGCAGAAGCCCAGAGAGGGAGCACCAAAGCTGGTTTAGAGTTTGATAAAGGCTTGCTTGAATGAGAGGATGCTTCCCTTTGTTTGAAAGGATCAGGAGGGGTTACGTTGGCAAAGGAAAGCAAAAAGTAGCATGGACAGAGGGAAGAAAGGATGAATCTGTGTGCTGGTCAGTATTTCTAGAGCAGAAAGTGTGTGTCAAGGAAGCTGTGCAAGGCTGAGGAGTTATTGCTCAGAGCATCTGAAGTCCCATGCATATTCAAAGGAAAGAAACTGCACTTTATTTTGTAGCAACAGAGAAGCACTTATATATGTCTTTGAGATTATGTTTCCGAGGACTTTGTAGGAAATATCTTGTTTTGGTAATAAAAATAATGTCTGGCATGAGTGAGAAAAAATAAAAAGATACAGAAAGGATAAAAGCCCAGGCACACCTTCAAATTATAGCCATTATATCATATAAATATAGATCTTAAAACTAGAATAAACAGTAGAAATTACTTAATTCTATTGCTTCAGTTTACAAATAAGAAAATTTAGGTTCAAAGGAATCAGAGGCTTGCTGAGGCACAGAATTGTCTTTTATAGTTAAGGTCTCAACATAATGCAAGTATACACACATATGTCCTCTGCACCCTTACACAAACATTCTAATAAAAAGCTATTTTAAGGGGCAGCCCGGGTGGCTCAGTGGTTTAGCGCCGCTTCAGCCCAGGGTGTGATCCTGGAGACCCGGATCGAGTCCCACGTCAGGCTCCCTGCATGGAGCCTGCTTCTCCCTCTGCCTGTGTCTGTGCCCCCCTCTCTCTGTGTCTCCCATGGATAAATAAATAAAATCTTAAAAAAAAAATCACTGTATATATAAAAAAGCTATTTTAAGAAAGTAATGATGTTAAAATGTGTGACTAAGAGAAACTAAAATTTTGTAAAGTAAATCATCAAGTAATTGGTGACACTGTGTCACCAATGTAGTCTACAAGTGCAAGAAATTTAGCTTTTGTGTAATGATATATTCCTAATCCACACTCACACATGCATGTGTGTGTACACACACACACCCTCCAAATAAGTAAGTGCATTATTTATGCTCATATTCTAAGTGGAAAATCAAAATAAAGCATGAAATAAAATTGTAATTAAAAATGCAATTGTATTTTAAAGAAAGTAAATAGGATTTAATTAAACTTCACATTTGGTTTGTTTCTTTACTACATCTTTAGTGCCATAAACTTGAGAGTATTTGTTTTCTTCCTATATTGGTTTGTACTAAAATGAAAGTTGACAAAGGTAGAAAACTATGGTAAACCAACTATTGTGAATATATTCTTTATTTAAAATATACATCTGGGATCCCTGGGTGGCTCAGCAGTTTAGCGCTTGACTCATGCTCTCACCTCTCACTCATGTTCTACATCAATGTCATCAAGTTCTTGAATTTCATATGTGAACTAGCTCTGAGTTCTATCTACTTGTATTCTTTCATACATCCAATCCTAGTCCAATTTACTGGTTTCTTACATTAACACTAGCTTTGCTGCAATCTATTTTCCTCATTCCATAACCAAAATGTGAACATCATGCCCTGTGTTAAAAACAAAACAAAACAAACAAACCAATTTATATGACTGCTCTTCATTTTTAACACAAAGTCCAAACTTCTTCACATCACTTAGAGAGGCTTCACCATTTCCTCCCCACCTCTTTCTCTTTCTCTTTTCTTTCTTCTCTTCTCTCCTATTTTCTCTTTTTTCTTCTTTTCATTTCCTTCTTCATCATGAAACAAATATTAATTGAGGACCCAGTGTGTACCAAGCTATGTTCTCATCAATTTTTCTATTTCTAGTAGTAACATATATTTCTCAGAGAAACTATCCCATTGAGAGAGAAAATGCTGGAAAAAAAAAACCCTTAAAATTTATGCTATAAAAACTGATAAGTCAGTGAGAAATTACCAGGCAAAATTTTAAGAGAGAGTCAAAACTCAAAGGTATAAGCTGAGCATCTTATGTCAATGTTGCCAGAGAGGAATCTAATTCATGGTACCAGTTACATGTCTGGAAAATGGAGATGGATGTCAAAGACCAGGCCCTGCTTTGAGTTACTAGACTCTCTTCATTCCAGCACTGAACTTGATCTGGAAAATGGGGACAGATATCAAGACCAAGCCCTGCTTTATGTTATTAGACTCTTTTCATTACATCACTGAACTTGGTCTTTGAGAATTTACTTGTTGCTAAAGACTGAACACTATGGCCTCCAAAATTCCTGTGTTGAAACATAATCCCCAATGTGATAGGATTAGAAGGTAGGGCTTTTAGGAGGTGATTAGGTCATGAGGGTGGAGATGTTATAAAGGGGATTAGTGCCTTATAAAAGAAGCCCCAGAGAGCTCCTTCACTTTTTCTACCATGTGAAGACACAACAAAAAAGAAGGCCATTTATGAACCAGGAAGGTCCTCACCAAACATTGAATGTGCCTGCACCTTGATTTTGGACTTCCCAGCCTCTAGAACCATATGAAAAAAATGTTTGTCACTTAAGCCATGCAGCCCATGGTATTTTTGTCGTATCAATCTGAACTAAGATACTTCTTGGTACAGATCAACCAAAAATAAAATCCTATCTCTCCTCAAATTACAAGGAAATTCATGGAGAGTTTCTCTGGCTCTAAGAAGATAATGGACAAAAGCCAGATGGATAATTTTCCCCAAGAGAATTTATCCATTGATTGATGCTACTTGGATTTGTCCAATTCACATTCCTGGGATTTAGGACTCAGTTTCAAGTGATCCCACACTGGTAGTGGTCTTAAGTTTTCAAGAAAAACAAATACATAGTATCTCTAAAAGAAGGCATTTTATCCCAGGCCTCAGGGAATTATCATAAGTTTTTTTTATAAGCAACAAGTACCCAGTAAACAGATAAGGAAAAAAAAAAGCATCATGGGGTGCCTGGGTGGCTCAGCGGGTTAAGCGTCTGCCTTCTGCTCAGGTCATGATCTTAAGACCCGGGAATTGAGCCCTGCATTAAGGGGGTGCTGCTTCTCCGTCTCCTCCTTCTTGTGCTCTATTTATCTCTCTCTCTCTCTTTCTCTCCCTCTCTCTCAAATAAATAAAATATTTTTTAAAAAGTATAAGCAAAAAATAATACAAATGACAGTAGAAACAGACTTATAAAATCTTCAAATATTGGAATTAGTAGAGTTCTATTATAAAATAACCTTCCTTGCTACATTTAAATAAATAAAGAACATATTAAAAATATCTCCTGATACAGCAGCTATAAATATGCAGAAAAGCATGTTTTTAAAAAGTATGAACTAGTGAAGTTATTCCAGAATGAATATACATTAGGTAATGATAAAAACATAAATGGTTAGCAGCGCACTACACAGAGCTGAAAAGATAATAAATAGAAGATAGTTTTTAAAAACCAGAAGGCAGGGCAGCCCGGGTGGCTCAGCGGTTTAGTGCTGCTTTTGGCCCAGGGCCTGATCCTGGAGTCCCGGACTGGGTTCCATGTCTGGCTCCCTGCATGGAGCCTGTTTCTCCCTCTGCCTATGTCTCTGTCTCTGTCTCTCTCTGTGTCTCTCATGAATAAATAAATAAAATCTTTGAAAAAAAATTATAATTCTAGTAGAAGAATGGGGCAGGAGATGGAATGTAGAACATTTGATGGGACAATGGCTGACAATATTCAGAATTGATGAAAAACACCAATCCACCTGGCTTAATTTTATTACTATTTTTGTTAGTTTATTGTATCCTTCCCTCCGAACTTCCACTCATTCTGGAATGTAATAATCATGGTTAGAGGAGGGAATACATTACAAAAACAAACATACAAAAAGAAGAAAAAATAGAAGATTCCACGTTTTGAGATAAGAATTAAACTCAGATGGTGGAGTACATAATACCTGGGTGACATTTTTCAATGGATTTGTCAGAAAACACTTTGTAAGAAGAATGTAAACATTTAAGTTGTGATGTAAATGATCAGAGTCATGAAAAGATAGGGGAATAATATTTCAAGCATTAAAAAAATAGCTATTACAAACATTTTAGGATTGGAAAGAGCTTGACGAATTCTAAACAGAATGCTACTGCATCTGCAGCACGAGAAAGAAGTTGAGTGGCATGAAATGAGGTCAGACCTACAGGCAATGGTTAGGTAATCCAAGGCATTGTAAACCAAAGTAAGTAGTTTGATTATATGTATGTATAATATATATTTGTTTTTTCTCCTCACTGTTTATTTTTTTAAAGTTTATTTATTTATTTTAGAGAGAGAGAGATGGGAGGAGAGACAGAGGGAGAGGGAATCTCTAGCAGTCTTTGTGTTGAACATGGAGGTTGATGCTGGGCTCTATCCTAGGACCCTGAGATTATGACCCGAGCCAAAGACAAAGGTTTAACCAACTGAGTCACCTAGGTGCCCCTCTCCTCACTATTTATTTATTAGTAAAAGATTTATTGAGATATAATTTACATGTAACTATTGAGATACAATCCACCCATATAGAGAGTATAATCCAAAGGTCTCTATTTTATGTTTTATTTATTTTTTCAGCTTTATAGATATATAATTGACAAACAAAAATTGTACATATATAAGATGCACAATGTGATGAGTTGATATATCTATACATTGTGAAATGGCTTCATTTAAATGCAGTGGAAAAGGCCAGTAGTTAAAACTGACCTACAAAATCACTAAGAAAACTCATGCCTCCTATGAACATTTATCAATCTGGTTTTTAATTCATAACTATAAATGGAAAGCTAAAGCTCATCAGACATATGGAGAAATTCAGTAGCCAAATTTAGAACCCAATATATCTTATTTTATATACATTAAATGCAGTGGAAAATAATGCCTGGGCATTATATAGACATGAGGTCTACAGGATCTAATTAAATTTTACAGAATTGGTCTGGTCACTCCATGGAGAATGATTTGAGAGGCACAAAAATTAAGGAAAGGAGACCAGATAAAAAGCTTTCAGGAGAATCTGGCAAATAATGTTGGCGGTCTGGTATAGGATGGCAGTGTAGAGATGGGGAATAGGGTAGATAAAGGTAATGGTATGAGTACAGAGTTATAACTTGCGAATTGATTAGGTACTGGTGATTAAAAGAGAAGAATTGGAGATTTAGACCAGGCTAGTAGGGGATTGTAATATCTTTTGTAGAGATAGGGCAGACTGGGGAGAAACAGGATTTGGGTGAAAGGAATTCAGAGTTCCTTTAAGCTCTTGTATGTTTGGGATATTTATAAGCCAGTGTGTGGAACAGCAAAATACACAAGTTGTCTGTTAGTATCTGGAGTTCTGAAACTTAGGACAGGAAATAACGGCTTGGTAATCATCCACATTAAAATGTTACACAAAGCCAGGGGACAGGATGAATTCACTGAAGAATAGTTCAATAAAGTAAACAAATCCTAGTCACATTTCAATGTTTTGGTGACACAGACTATTTCATCATAAAAGACGATGGGAAAGAGTCGCTAGTTGTTAAGTCAGAAGGAAAACCAACGAGGTGGTACAAAAGAAAGTTAGAAAGTTTCTCAAGAGAAATGGGAATAGTTAGCTATACCGTCTTTGTAGGAATTCAGGGCCTCAAAGAGAGGGTCTAAGATAATTCTTAGAATTTGCTGTGGTATAAAGATGATGCTGATAAATGTACGTTTTTTTGTAGAAGAGTTTTTCAGTAATATTTCTAAATTCTAGCCAATTATTTTGATTACAGCTCTTTTTGGTCTCAATCAAAACTCCTACTTTTCATATATAAAATATCCAGTAAGATTCTTTCATTTTCCTCTTCTTGTCCTCCCCGTCTCATGGTGTGGCATTGTGGCATCTCCAGCATCAGGTCAGGGACTCAGGTTCACTCGTGGCCTGGTGTTGGTGCCATCTCAAAATGGCCAATGCTCTTTTATCATGGGACATTTTTATTCATAGCAATTTGCTCCTGTTCTTTTCAGATAATCCCAAATATATCAAGTAGTCTTTTTGAAAATTCTCTTAATACCTAAACAAATGGTTTCTTTCAAGATCATGTTTTTGGTTTATTCATTTGATCCTTCTTTTTTATGCTCCTGATTTTCCCTCTATGTCTGATGATCATTAGATATCCACTCATAGTTAGGAATTAAGGGTCATGCTGATGAATACTTGGGAATCAATCTTGAGTTTTCTTTCCCGTGATTTTGTGGGTCAGTTTCCTCTGCAGGCCTCTCTCCTCTGCAATAACTAATTGTGGCCATTATGATGTGAGGATTGTTCATACCAACAGCCTTGCTTCCACACAGGGCATGTGAGCAGGCAGTCCAGAGATTCCTATATTTGCCAAAATAAAGAGGGAGTTTAGTTCATATGAGGAATATTTTAGTTTATTTTATTCATATAGAGCTACCTGTCTTTTATGTGTCTGTTCACCTTACCCCCTTTGCATGAGATGAGGAGATGCAGAGTCAACAGTTCTTCTTGTTAATCAATTGCTAATACTCTCAGTAGGAGCACTCCTAAATCCTTTTTCAGAGAGCAGTTACTCTGCTTTATCTGGGAAACTTCATCCCCTCTCTATACACAGGGACGCAGGGGCACAACTGCCATGCTGTAGATGCATTTTTTAAAAAGGCTATTATCTTTTTTTTTTTAAATATCATAATCCTGTTTCTTGATTCCCACCTGGAAGCATCTCTGAGACAACCCAGGGGAAAACTGCTCTGAATCTGGTTATCTCTGCTTGGTTTGGGCTGTGACTCTTCCATACTATTATCTCCAGCAAAATGATTCTATCTGCTTTCTAGAAATTTCTCTAGAAGTCTCGTCTTCGGGATCCCTGGGTGGTTTAGCGCCTGCCTTTGGCCCAGGGCGTGATCCTGGAGACCCGGGATGGAATCCCGCGTCGGGCTCCCGGTGCATGGAGCCTGCTTGTGTCTCTGCCTCTCTCTCTCTCTCTCTCTCTCTGACTATCATAAATAAATAAAAATTAAAAAAAAGAAGTAGAAGTCTTGTCTTCTCATGACATCCTTAAAAACATTTTTTTTTCAGCTTTGCTATTTTTTAAATACATATTTTCTCTCATTTCATAAAATATTAGAAAGGAAGGGGAGAAGTTTGGTGTATTTAATCAACCACATGGACCTGGAAACATCTTATTTTGAATTAAGATTTGTTGAGAACTGCTCATTTTATTCTGCATATTAGCATCTTTTGGGGAATTAAATACCACCACCACCACAACAAATAGTTGCAGGCCCAGAGTCAGGTAAATTAAATCAAAACCTCTAGGGTTAGAGCTGGCCATTCCTTTTTTTTTTTTTTTTTTTTTTTTTTTTTAGCTCTCAGGCAGTTTCTGGTATATCTCTTTTTCTAATAAAGTACAAGATCCTTAGGGATAGAAACTTAATATTACTTATTTATGCAGACAGTGCTTTACACATAGGCAAATAAAGGTTTATTAAATTGAATTATCAGTGCTCTGAGAAGTTCAGCATTTAGAAATTAAGGGTAATTGTCTATTTTTATTATATATCCTGGGCTTTTGGGATTAAAAAAATAAAAGTTCTTGAAATATAGTAATCTCAATTTTTTATATAAGTAAACTAAACAAAATTCTATCATCCATGTGATATTCAAAAACATCATGAACTTTTATGGTATATTAATTGCACAGTGCATCCATGCATACACAATCAACATTCACATCCATGTGACTTCTCTATTTGTTCTTATAGTTGAAATAATTTAATATTTTCTTTTGAGACATGAATTTTTCAATTGTCAAGGTGGCAATTTCCATGACCACGTAGTGCCCAGGATTATGTTTGATGAGTTTCCAGAGATTACTTTCTCTCATTTTGCTAATAAATTGGTTTAGTTTATTTGGGATAATGTGGCACAGCCTAATGAATAAACCGACTTCCCAGCACAGACTTTAAGCCTGGGAACTATGAATCACCAAGCTATAAATACTCTGGGAGCTCCCAGAGAGTTGCTGATAAATTACAGGACAGTGCTTTTTCTGTAAAATGCTGCTGATTCTTGAAGGTGAGTCACTATCTAGGTTCAGAGCTTTATCTACGTTTTAATCTGAGAAAAGCAATCTGTGAAATATAATCTTGAATGAAATTAATAATAAATACAAAATTATTCGTGCACCTTTATACTCCAGTGTTGTGTTCACTCTGAGGATCTTTTCAATCATTTAGACCAGAGAATTTTCCTATAATTATGTCATGTTTGATCCAGAATCTTATTCAAGTGCTCTGTATTCACACCCTCCCTTTGATGTATAAACCCTTATGGACAGGAAAACTCCCCTGGCATCTCTGCTGCTGGGAGAGAGATGGGCTATTTCTACAATTAATTTTTTTTTCCTTTCAAGATGGCAGGTTAACAATGAGTATTATATATGGAGCATATCATATTTTCACAGTTCTGTTTCACAGCGAAAGTGTGAATAAGAAAATTATGTTTTTGCCACTGAAGTTCTTTTAAAACGTTCTTATCCTAGTAAAATATGCATAACATAAAATGTACCATCTTAACCAATTTTTAGTATACAAGTCAGTGGTGTCAAGTATATTCAAATTGTTGTGCAGTCAATCTCCAGAACTTCATTTTGCAAAACTCAAATTCTAGGGGCACCTCGATGGCTTAGTCAGTTAAGTGCCCTACTCTAGATTTCAGTTCAGATCATGATCTCAAGGTGGTAGAATGTGGGATGAAGCTCCAAGTTGGCCCCTTCTCAGCGGGGAGTCTGCTTGTGATTCTCTCTCTCACTCTCCCTCTTCCCTTGCCACTTCCCCTGCTCTTTCTCTCTTAAATAAATAAATCTTAAAAAAAAACCCTCAAATTCTATACCCATAAAACAAGTCCCCATTTCCTCTCCTCACCAGCCCCCGCAAACACCATTTTACTTTTTGTTTCTATGTATTTGACTACTCTAGATATCTCATATAAATGGAATCCTAACAGAATTTGTCTTTTTGTGACTGCTTATTTCTAAATGTCCTCAAGTTTTATTCATGTTTTAGCATGTGTCAGAAAATTCCATTGTAGGTATATACCACATCTCGTTTATTTGTTCATCTGTCAGTGGACAGTGGGGTTGCTTCCATCTTTTGGCTCTTTTGAATTATGACTGCTAGGAATATTGCTTGGAGCTTCCTTTATTAAATAGTTTAATCTTCCTAAATTACTTCTCTTTTCTACCATAGATAACCAAATTTAATGGATCTTCTTATCTGGGCTGATTTCAAGGATTCCTGGGACCAATCCCAAACCTGCTGAATCACATTGATTTTCTTGTGAAGGAAATCTTGGGTATATACTAAAAAAAAAAAAAAAAAAAAAAAAAAAAAAAAAAAAAGCTGCATCATTTTGATAATTAGAAAATTTGGGAACCTAGAGCTATCTTGTATCCTGATAATTTAGATTATACCTACAGTTACATCTTAATCACTCTCTCTTCTCCACTGATAAAATATCATCTGGGGCTTTTCCAGAGGGCAAAACTTATACAAGAGATGTCTACAGGGAGTATTGTATAAAAACATCTAATCTTTTCATTTCTTTCTGTGAAGTTCATTCTTAAATAGAGGAAAATTAAGACTTATTTCCAAATAAAGAATACTGTAAATATCTTAGCAGCATAGCCAGCTAACTGGTTGTATTGGTTGAAATTATTACTAATCTTTATTTAAGAATGCTCCAAGCTAGTTGAACAAATCTCTCAAACAGTTCTTAGGTTTTTTTCCCATGCAATATTCTTTATCAATATTAGAAATTTAGATGTTAATAAAGAAAGCATCAGGAAAGTAGGAAAAACTGTTAACTGATCAAAGTATTTACAAAGATTTAGAAATATCTTTACATTTGTTAACATATTATCCACAAACAATTCTTTATATCTTATCCATATGGAAAGTTATTTGTCTGTTTCATCTTAATAAGAATCTCTATATTTTTAATTTAAAACCCCTAAATTGTACAAATCTTTTTTTGAAAGATGAACCTTTAAATACTACTAACATAATTTTACTATTACCATGAGTAGTACTTGTTTTTGTTTGCATATTCAGAGTGCTTATTCTACTCAAAGAATGTAAATAGGTTTTAAATAAAATTTTAACTTTTCAATGACATGCATCTTTAAGAGATTTGTTTATGTTGCCACTGACATTATTTAAATAAAAGTTGTGAAAGTTCCTACTTTCCAATATATTTATTTTCCAATTAGAAAAACACACCAAAAGAATGCAAAGAGTCCAAAGTATTAAAATCAGGTAATGAGAGAGCTACTGACTTTTATTTTAAGGGGAGATATAAAGAAAGGAAGTGAATACTGGAGACTACTACCAGGTAGGAAGAAAGTATTAGTGTCATTAGGTTTGAAATGTCAGAGGGGCTTTTAAGGTTACTAGAGCTTTGCTCATTCCCAGAGGGAAATTTTGTTAAGAAAACCATTTAGCCTTAATTCAGTTATATACCACTTCCTTTATCTTTGGTATTATCTTTCAAGTACAGTGTCCTTCAAATAAACTACAATTAGTAACATGACAAGCAGCTTTTGGGACACCTGAGAGATGCTGCTGGTTTCTGAATGTCATAGGTTTTCTTTCTCAAACCAGATGACTGCAGATTAGATACCAGGTTAAAAAAAAAATCTGAAAAGCAATAGAGCAAAGGTGAGAATTCATGTCACATGAACACCTATTTCTGATAGTGAATGTCTCCTGGAAATGATTTGTACTTATTAATTATTTTAGCTTCTTTTTTTTAATGTGCTTTATTTTGCTTTCCTTCTTCAAGGATTCTTTTCCCACTAAATATAATATTTTGAGTTGAGAATGTTTTATTTTAGTACTTAAGAAGTGTTTTCCATTATCTTCCAGCCTCCATATCTATAAATAAAAAGTCTGCCTTCATTGAAATTGTTATTCCCTTGTATAAAATGTCATTTTTTTTCTGTCTGTTGTCAAGATTTTCTCATTACTTTTAGTTTTTGGCAATTTGAATATGACATATTTTCTTTATATTTATCTTTTTGGGGATTTATTAATATTCTAGATCCCATATGTTTATCATCAAACAGGAGAAATTTCTGGCCTTGATTTCTTCAAATATATTCTTCTACTTTCTTTCTCCCCTCCTTCTCAGACTCCATATATACATGTTCCACATCTTTTTCTTCACCAACATTTGCTATTTATTATCTTTTTGATACTAGCTATTCTGACTTGTGTGAAATAATCTCATTGTGGTTTTGCTCTTTATTTCCTTGAGACTAATGATGTTCAACATCTTTTCATTTGTTAATTATTATGTGTCTTTTCTTTTTAAATGTCTGTGGAGAATCCCTGCCTGTTTTGAATTTGGATTATTCTTTTAGTGTTGAGTTCTATAAGTCCTTTATATATTTTGGCTATTAATATACTATTGGACATATCATTTGCAAATATCTTCTCCCATTCAGTAGAATACTTTTTCACTTTGATGGTTTTGATGGTTTTCTTCATTGAGAAAAAGCTTTTAATTTTGTTGTAGCCCCAATAGTTTATTTTTTTTCTTTTGTATCTCTTATTTAAGGATGCACATCTAGAAAAATGTTGCTAAGGTGATATCAAAGAGATTACTGCTTATGTTTTCTTCTAGGGATTTTATGATTTTAGATCTCACAATTAGATCTTTAATCCATTTTGAGTTTATTTTTGTAAATGGCAAAAAAGTGGTCCAGTTTTATTCTTTTGCAAGTAGCTGTCCAGTTTTTCCTGCATCAGTTATTTGAGAGACTTTCTTTCTCTATTGTATAGTCTTGTTTCCTTTGCGGTAGATTAATTGACTGTCTAAGCATGGATTTGTTTCTGGGCTCTCTATCTGTTCTATTGATCTATGTGTCTATTTTTTGTGCCACTAAATACTGTTTTGATTATTGTAGCTCTTATTTAAATAAATAAAATAAATTTTATTTATTTATTTATGAATGACACAGAGATAGGCAGTAACATAGGCAGAGGGAGAAGCAGACTCCCTGCGGGGAGCCCGATGTGGGACTCAATCCCAGGACCCCAGGATCACAATCTGAACTAAAGGCAGACACACTCAACCACTGAGCCACCCAGGTGTCCCTATAGTATATCAGGAAATCTGATTTTATGATACCTCCAGTTTTGTTCTTTCTGAAGATTACTTTGGCTATTTGGCATCTTTTTGTGATTCCACACAAATTTTAAGATTATTTGTTCTAATTCTGTGAAAATGTTATTGATATTTTGATATGTATTACATTGAATCTGTAGATCACTTTGGATAATATGAACATTTTAACAATATTAATTCTTCCAATCCATAGACATGGTATATCTTTCCATTTGTGTGTGTTGTCTTCAATTTCTTTCACCAATGTTTTATGGTTTTCAGAATAGGTTTTTTTTCACCTTCTTGGTTAAGTTTATTCGGAGGTATTTTGTTCTTTCAGTGTTATTGCAAGTGGAATTGTTTTCATAATTTCTTTTTGTGCTACTTTATTATTGGCATATAGAAATGCAAGAGATTTCTGTGTATTAATTTCTTATCCTGCATCTATACTGAGTTCATTTATTGGTTCTAATAGCTTTTTGGTTGAGTCTTTAGAATTTTCTATGTATAATATCCTGTCATGTAAAAATAGTAACAATTTTTCTTGTTTCTTACCAACTTGGATACCTTTTATTTCTTTCTCTTGTCTGATTGTGTGGCTAGGATGTACTATGTGGAATAAGAGTAGTGAGAATAGAATCCTTCTCTTGTGCTGATCTCAGAGGAAAAGTTCTTAGTTTCACCATTGAGTATGATGTTGGCTTTTTTATATATGGCCTTTATTATATTGAGCTATGTCTCCTCAAAGCCCACTTTGCTGAGAGGTTTTATTTTTTATCACAAATGGATGTTGAATTTTGCCAAATGCCTTTTATGTATCTATTGAGATGATTATATGATTTTTTGTCGTTTACTTTTTAAATGTGGTGTATCACATTGATTGATTTGAGAATATTGAACCGTCTTTGCATCCTTGGAATAAATCCTACCTGATTGTGGTGAATGATCCATTTAATGTATTGCTGAATGTGCTTACTAATATTTTTTTAAGGAGTTTTGGATCCATGTTCATGTGGGATATTCACCTGTAGTTTTCTCTTTTTTTCTGTTTCTTTCTTTCTTTCTTTCTCTCTTCTTTCTTTCTTTCTTTCTTTCTTTCTTTCTTTCTTCTTTCTTTCTTTCTCTTTCTTTCTTTCTTTCTTTCTTTTCTTTCTTCTTTCTCTTTCTTCTTTCTCTTTCTTTCTTTCTTTCTTTCTTTTATTCATTCTTTTGTTTGTTTATCCTTTTTGTAGTGTATTTGTCTGTTTTCAGTATCAGTGTATGGTGGCCATGTAGAATGTGTTTGGAAGTGTTATTTCCACTTCTAGTTTTTTGGAATAGTTTGAGGAGAGTAGATAGTAACTCTTCTTTAAATGTTTAGTGAAATTCAACTGTGAATTCATTGGGGCCTAGATTTTTGTTTGTTTGGAATTTTTTTTTTTAATTTAGAGAGAGAGAGCATGAGCCAGGAGAGAGGCAAAAGGAGGGGGAGAAAAAGAGTCCATGCCTACCATGGAGTCGGACATGGGGATTTAATCTCACAGCCCTGAGATCATTACCTGAGCCTCAATCAAGAGTCCCAACGCTTAACCAACTGAGCCACCCAGGAGCCCCAGTTTGGCATTTTTGATGACCAAATTGATTTTGTTTGTAGAAATCGGTCTGATTCTTTGGGTTCAGTTTTAGAAGGTTGTTTGTTTCTAGCAATTTATCTATTTCTTCTAGGTTGTCCAATTTATTGGCATATAATTTTTCATTGTAGTCTCTTATAATCCTTTGTATTTCTGTTGTGTTGGTTCTTCTCCTCTTTCATTTTTTGGTTTTATTTATTCAGGTCCTCTCTCTTTTTTTCTTGCTGAGCTTGACTAAAGTTTTATTAATTTTATTTTCAAAGGAACTTAACTTGGCTTCATTGATCTTTTCTATTTTTTGGTCTCTATTTCATTAATTTTTCTTTATTATATCTTTCCTTCTACTAACTTTGGGCTTCATTTATTGTTTTTCTAGTCCTTTTAGATGCAAAGCTGTATTGTTTATCTGAGATTATTCCTATTTTTTGAGGTAGGCTTATCTGTATTAGTATAATATTTCCCTTTTAGAACTGCTTTTACTGTGTCCCCAATATTTTAAACTAATGTATTTCCATTTTCATTTGTATCCAGATATATTTTGACTTCTTCTTTGATTCTTTTATTGACCCATTGACTATTTAGCAACATGTTGCTTAGCCTGCACATATTGGTGTTTTTTTCCAGTTTTTTTCCTTATAACTAATTTCTAGTTTCATACTGTTTTTGGAAAAGATGTTTGATATGATTTCAATCTTCTTAAATTTATTGATATTTGTTTTGTAATCTATTCTGGAGAATGTTCCTTCTGCACTTGAAAAAATATGTATTCTGGGTTTTGAGGTTTTTTGTTTTGTTTAGTTTTGTTTGTTTTTTGGATAGAATGTTCTGTATAGATCTGTTAAGACCATCTTGTCTAATGTTTCACTCAAATATACTGTTTCTTTATTGATTTTCAGTCTGGATGCTCTACACATTGATGTAGAGTGGGATGTTAAAGTGCCCTACTATTATTACATGATAGTCAATTTCTCTCTTTATTTTTGTCAATATTTGCTTTATGTATTTAGATGCTACAATGTTGGGTGCATAGATATTTACAATTGTTTTTTCCTCTTGTAGGATTGATCTCTTTAATATTCTGCAATGCCATTCTTTGTTTCTTGTTACAGTCTTTGTTTTAAGGTCTATTTTGTCTGATAGAAGTATGGCTACCCCAGCTTTTTTCCCCCACTTTCAGTTGCATGCAATATCTTTTTCCATCCCTTCACTTTCAGTCTCTATGTGCCTTTAGGTCTAAATTGTGTTTCTTATAGGCCTCATATGGATGGGTTTTGCTTTTTCATTCATTCTGTCTGCCTAATATCTTTTTATTAGATCATTTGGATTCTTTACATTTAAATTAATTATTGATAGTAATGTACTATTGCCATTTTGTTACCTGTTTTATGGTTGCTTTTGTATTTCTTCTCTGTTCCTTTATCTCTTTCTCTTTTTTTCATGATTGATGACTTTCTCTAATGTATCATTGGCTTTCTTTCTCTTTATTTTTTGTGTATCTAGTATAGTTTTGGTCTGTGGTTCCCATGAGGTTCATATATAACATCCTAAATATATAGTAGTCTATATTAAGTTCATGGTTATTTAAGTGCTTTACATTCTAGAAGAACTTTATTTTTACTCTTTCATGTTTTGTGTATATGTTGTCATATTTTACATCTTTTCATTTTGTGAATCCCCTTACCTAATTGTTTTTATTTTGCTATTGATTTTAACCTTTATTACTTTATAATTTATTACTCTAGTACCTTTACTATATGTTTGCTTTTAATCATGACATTTTTCCTCTCATAATTTTAGTATTTCTCATTATGGCTTTTCCTTTTCCCCTTAAAGAAGTCTCTTTAACATTTTTATAAAGCCTGTTTAGTGACAATAAACTCCTTTAACTTATGTTTGTCTAGGAAACTATGTCTCCAATTTTGAATGATGGCCTGCTGGTAAGAGTATTCTTGGCTGTATGTTTTTTTTTTTCCCCTTTTAACATTTTAAATATGTCATGCCTCTCTCTTCTGGCCTGCAAAGTTCTGCTGAAAAATTAGCTGCTATCCTTATGGAGTATCCCTTATACATAACTAGTTGCTTCTCTTTTGCTGCTTTTAAAATTCCCTTTTTAACATTACCTTTTTTGGTTCATATCATTTGGAACTCTGTGCTTCCTGAAGCTGGATGTCTGTTTTGTTTTGTTTTGTTTTTCCCAGGACAGAAAAATTTTCAGCTATTATTTCTTCACCTAGGTTCTACCCCATTCTCTTTTCTCCTTCTTGGATCCTTATTATGCAAATGTTTGTTCACTTGATATTGTCTAAATGATCCCTTAATCTAGCCTCATTTTTTTAAAATTCTTTTTTCTTTTTACTGTTCAGCGTAGGTACTTTCTATTACCCTGTCCTGCAGATTTCTGATCCATTCTATGGCATTCTCTGATTTACTGTTGGTTTCCTTTAATGTAATTTTCATTTCAACTATATATTTTCCAACTTTGATTGATTCTTTTTTATATTCCCTGTATCTTGTTGAAGTCCTCACTTTATTCATCCTCCTCTCTACAGTCTGGCTATCATCTTTGCAATTATTACATTGAACTTTTAATCAGATAAATTGCTTATCTCCATTTATTTAGTTCTTTTTCTGAGGTTTCGTCTTATTCTTTCATTTGAAGCATATGCAATGCATATGAAAAGCATATGCATTTCATAATCATATGAAATGGAGCCCATCTCTTCATTTTGCTTGACTTCCTGTGTTTGTTTTTATGAATTCGGTGAAAGAGACACTTTTCCTAAACTAAAGGAATGATTTATGGTTTTCCATATATTTTTTATGGTTGTATTGACTCTGTGTACCTGGTGACTTTGACAGTCTGGAGTTGTGGCTGGCATGGGCTAGGGGTTCATGTGAATTCAGTTTTGGGACCTCCTGATTAGATGGCTAAGCTGAAGTGGGAATGGTTCAGAGCAGTTCTGGGTCTTTCCATATAGATGGTACCCTGGCAAGATAGCTGAACCTGAAGTGGGTACAATCTGGAGGATTTTGGAGGCTCTCCATGCAGATGGCACCTTGGCAGGATAGCTAAACCTGAAGTGGGTACAATCTGGGGGATCTTGGGGCCCTCTACACAGAGGGCACCTGGAAGGATAGCTGAAGCTGAAACAGGAGCAAGCTGGGGGGTTCCGGTGTGCTCTACACAGGGATTTCCCTGGCAGGGTGGCTGGAGTTGAGCATAGGCCAAGTTGTCCAAGGGTACTCCACAGAGGGGGTACTCTGGGGAGTCACCCAGAGCAGAAGCACACATGGGCTAGGAGGTCGCATGTCATTTTGCACTGGTGGTGCCTAGACAAGTTATCTGAAGCTGAAGTTGTGTGAGCCTAAAGTTTTCCAGGGTGCCTGCCTTGTGGCTGTGTCATCTTCTGAGATGGCTGGAACTCCAGTGAGCACTGATCAGGTATGACTTGGTATCTTGTTCTAGGGCCACCCTGATAGGATGGCTGGGGCTGTTATGGGCTAGGGGCTTGGAGCTCCCTGAGGTGCTAGGTCACCTAGACACCTGGATTCTGCTTCCATTCTCACTATCAAAATGGAGAGGAAACATAAGCCCTGGCACTTGCCAGGGCCTCTGATCTGGAGAGAATTCCAGCAGCTCCCCTGACATTTAGCAGAGTTCTAAGGCAAGAATCTTTATGTTTTATTTTCTCTTTAAACCACATTTTTCCCCTCTGTGTCCCAGGGCATCCAGGGCTGGTAAGGACTAGGAGCCTGGGGCTTGGTGAGGCAGCAGGCCAGCAATGGCACTTAGACCCTGAATCCTGTCTGCACTATCAAGGTGGAGGGAGAATGTTAATTGTGACACTTGCCAGCCTCCCTACCTGGAGAGAGTTCTAGCAGCTTTCTTGCCATTTGGCAGGGTTCTAGTACTGTTTTTTTATATTCTAGTTGCCCTTTTAAACTCTGTCTTTTTTTATGTGCCCCAGGGCAGATGAATCTGCTCACAGTACCTCAGCGCTATCCTCCCACTACAATTTACAGTGCCGGGGGTTGGGATTCCCTTTGTTACCATGTTTGCATCTCTCTTAATGTTCTCTTCTGTGTAGTCTATATTTTGTTGTGCAGAAACTGTTCAGTCAGCCCTCAGATCTTCAGGAAGAATTGCACTATAAATGGGTGTATATTTGGTGTGTCCATGGAGGAGATGTGAGTTCAGGGTCTTTCTAGTTCATCATCTTGGGCACTCTGTATTAGACTACTTTTTTTTTTTTTTACAGAGGACTCTCCTATGATAACCATGTACTTAATTTGATGATTTTATGTAACCAAGTATTCAATTATTTAGATTAAATTTATTTTTGGGCTTTTTTTTCTCATGGTAGTATCATAGCCATGTTCAACTATATCCAATTCTTATTTTCCATTATTTTCTTTCCTTTCAAATTACTTGATTTTTCTATATATTTTGAATATTCACAATGTTTCCAAGTATTAGCTATTTGGTGATGTATGTGCTATATCCAGATACCTTACTAGGATGTTTATAAATTGTTAACAAGAGCCCTTAGCAATCATTTGATATGTATTACACTTTCCAAAATATAATCCTCAAGAGTTACATTTAAACTTTTAGTGCTATTTATATGGTAATTTTGTATTAAGCTGTAAATAGTAATTTAAGTTTATATGGGCACTTTGATATAGACCATGGAGAGGGATTTGCCATAGGGAGAAAGAAGTGGGTCCCCCAGATTTTTTAAGACAGTTATCAATGTTGGTGGTATACTAAAATCCTCTAGTGAAATTTTAAGAGAAAACAAAACAGAATGCTTCTTCTGATCAACTGAATAAGACTCTCTGGGAGAGGCACTATTTATTGAAATATTAAAGAATAAGTAATAATTAAAATAACTAGAAAAAATCCTCAAATGGTTTAGATGATAAATGAAAACTACTCTAAGAATTACCACTCTGTCTCTCTTTCACAAGAATTTCAGGATAGAAATTCCTGTCTCACAGCAGATAAACTCCTGACAATAATTATAATATGACCCTCTTTTTTCTTTTACATTTTGAGCAACTGTTATTCAAGCTGCCATAAAGTAGATACGAAAATAGTTATTGGAGAATAAATTAATGAATAGGTAGAAGCATCCAGATAAGCAGAAATTCTGGCAGGTCAAATGTTTTTTGCAGAATTAGAACATATCCTCTGCCAAAATATTTGAGAAGGGTAAGCAGTGGAGCTGGTCTTCGGATTTTTAAACATGTGCGTTTACCCGTACCAATTTTATCTCTCCTCCAGACTGCTCCTTTCAAAATGGGTAAAATACTTTAGAATTAAATCAGTAGTTCTCAAATGTCATGTTAATGCTTTGAAAAGTATAAAGTGTTATATAAGTATGAGTCATTAATCTTGTTTATGACAGATAAACAATTAGGATGAATATATATTTACTAATCACTGACAATTTTTGATCTACAGAATGGGGGCTTTATGTGAATTACACACAGTCCTTTGAAAAGGACGTTGTGATGAAGACTGACCTCCTATCTCTCCATAGTTTCTGTGACAACATAATTAAAAATAGAAGTTGATTGTAAAACAGACAGCATTGAGACAGATTTGTTTATATAGGGTCATTTATTCTTGCTGAAAGCAACAGCTGCTTTGCAATTATCTAAAAGAGTAAGAATATTTATCAAAGGTATTCTGCAAATCACCAATCCAGGAAGAAATTATACGAAGAGACAGAGGAAAGAAAGAAGAAAAGAAAGTAAATGATGTGGAGAGAAATAAAAATAGAAGGAAAGAAAGAAGACAAAGTGAGAGAGAAGAAAGAAGGAATGGGATTTGGAGTTAATCAATGGAAAAATGCTACACACTATAGCTTTCTGTTATATTGTACATAGATACATTAAAGATCTATGATGATTTTTAGGAAAGAAATCTCTTTAACCCAGCTTTTCCTACATTATTTAATCTAGGTTTGACCCACAAATCCTTTTAACATGTAACAATTGTTAACATTCTGACAAAATGTCTTTCAAAAAGGAAATTTCTGATATGACACCAAAATAGCATTTTATAAAAGGTATTGTACATTAATTCATATTTGTTGTGATAAATGTTTAGGATATTAGGTTATGATCTCATTAATAATGATTACCTACTTGTGGGACGCCTGGATGGCTCAGCGGTTGAGCATCTGCCCCTGGCTCAGGGTGTGATCCTGGAGTCTTGGGATCGAGTCCCACATCAGGCTTCCTGCAAGGAGCCTGCTCTCTCTCTGCCTATATCTCTGCCTCTCTATGTGTCTCATGAATAAATAAATAAAATCTTTAAAAAAATTACCTACGTGTGAATTCAAATTTAATTGCTTTGTAGCAAAGGAAGCTGTTCATAAAGTTGTAGTGCATATTTGTCTTTCTTTGTGACAGCCCACCATCTGAACCCCAGTGGGTCTCGGTAAGAATCAGAGATGCTATCTCATCTATAAGATAGATGCTTGCTTTCCTGCCTGATGCTTTCTTGGCTTTCTTTGCAGCCATAATTTGGATGCGTGACTTAAGACTGCCAATCAGATGAACCCATCAGGCTTTGCTCAGCAGTATAGTCTCAAGGAGGCAGATCCAAAAAAGATGATTCTGACTGAGACGAATAGTGAATTGTGCAGCCAGTGGTGGTAACAGTATTTGTATTCTATGTTCCATTTGCTGTCTTTAGTTGTGCAAGTACAGACATCAGTGTCCTCTTTCCAAGGCAAGTTCCACAGAATAATTTTGAGAATTATTACTGTCTGAATATTCCCAGATGTGGCCCATTCTTCTGGGTGATTCATGAACTACCTAATATCCTTTAAATAAATTTGTCTTCTGCTTAAATCAGCTATAATTGGTTTCTCTTGCTTGTGACTAAAAATCCTGACTGATACTGTGGGCTTAATCTTAGTAATGAGGAAAAAATGAAATGTTAGTGGTGTGAAAGAGCTATAATTCTTCTATGTTTCTGAGATCATTGGTTGTTGGGAAAAATGCTACGGAATTTTACAGAGGAGATAATTTTCAGAAGCAAGAAGGAGGTGACTTACAGGGAGGGTCAGAATGAGCAGTAGTGTGCTGGGATTTAGTAATGAGGCAGGGCATTTCTTTAGAACAGAAAAACAATATACCCTTCTGTTTATAATTTATGGCATAATTTAATCTTGCCTTTTCTTCATTTGGTTACTGTCACTTCTGCCTTTTTATTTGCCTGAATTTAATTGCCTCATAAAAGATTTGCCATCATACCAGATTGTTCTGAGGTTAATAGTTTAAGAGCTATCTTCAATGTACAACAGAAGTTAGCCTGGTGCAGGAAACATGTGACAGACAATAATGTTGCAATGTCTGAAAACAAAATGAAATGATCTTTGACAGGATTATACTAGATCTTTCAGAGATAATAATAGTACTTTACATTTGCAAATACTCAACAGTTTTCAAGGCTCTGCCAATATATTATCGTATCCAAGGCCCATTCCGTCAAATACAAAGCTCTTAATTTTATTTTAATCATTTTGGTGGAAATCTATTTCTAACTAGATACAAATTTCTTAAACAGGGAAATATTGTATATAATGTAAACTTTTACTATAGCTTTGCATTATTACTGTGAATGTAGATGAGAGAATAATTTTAGAAACATTAGTTCCAAGTCGACTTACAGAGCACCTGCTGTGCACCCAGCATTATGTTAGATAGAAGGATATAAAAATAAATAAGAGATGGTCTTTGCTTCAAGGAGATAGTAGTAGTTATTAAAATTCAAAAAAGTATGTATGATGAAGAGGCTTAATGTCAGATGTGTAATTATACTCTCCCAGCTTTTTCAGTGTTCTCATGAAGACCAAATTTGAAACTGCAAGAACCACTGCAGAAAGTAGTTAGGATTATAATCACAGGGCTGCCACTACTGATGCAGGAAACGGTCATACAGATGAAAGTGTGTGGGGCCATGTGCTGAAGTAGAAAGAGCAAGGATCTTGGAAAGATAAAATCTAGAGTTCAAACCAACTAAAGGGAACTCCTGATATTCACGATCTGAATGGATTTGGGCAAACATCCTAACTTGTCTGTTTCCTGATTGGCAAAACAAGAATAATACCTACCTTGAAAGGCTGCATTGTGAGTTAGGGAGAATACTGGCTAAGCAAGTAGTATAGAATTTTAATTACTTCACAAAGGAAACATTCAAGTTTACAGTCTTGTGACAAAATTAGTCTACTGCAGTACTTGACACTTAATCAGCACTCAGTACATATTTGTTCAATGGTGAAAAGATGAATATGTTTGAGTCTAACTTTGAGGCAGGTAAGGCAGGTATTATTATCTTAAATGTTAATATTGTTTATGCTAGAATCATGTTTACTTTAGAAAATAGAAACTACATTTACATATCAATTCATTTAAATTAGGAAAAATAATGACATTCTGAACAGAAAAAGAGCTTCATCTCTGAATTATTTATATCATTTATGTATTTTGGGTATTTTCCATTTGTACACATATAGTAATCAAATAAATGGAAACCTTAAATGGAAAAAAGAAAAACAGCTTTTGGCCTATGGTATGGACCATTACTGTTGAATAATAATAATAATAAAAATCTAAAGAAAACTACTGAATGCTTTCTGTGGGAACATCTTATTTAATTACAAAGATTTAGTTTCTAAATATTTATGTGTGAATTTGAAACATGTGAGAAGCTCCCTTGATAGAGTGGACATGTGTATTCCATCCAGCCATTCCATTTATAATGAATCCATAAATTTAAAACAAATTTTAGAAATACATTCAAATGCCATTCGTGAATAGAAAGTTCCAATATACATGCTTCTTGATTTTCTGAATCATTATGCTCAAGAGAATAAGAAACTATATAGAGACTTAACGCTCTAAACATCTACCTAGGAGCTACATCAATTCACATGTAGCCAGTCTGCAGCTTAACATTGTATCTCCAGTTTTGCTGGAGATTCACTTTTAATGGTCAGAGGACAGACATAAGTAGACATGTCAATGGGGCAGACTGGGAGTGAAATATTCGGATATTTAAAAAAGATAGTGTGTGTACTCAGAGTGAGTTGAATTACTAAGATTAGGTACAAAACCACTTACATAACATATTACGCAGAGGAGGGACCAGAGTGAGAGGAAGTCTGAAATTGACTTCCCAAAAGGAAAGCAGTAGGAACCTATCTGACAGAGCTGAGCACATTTGCATAGATAGCACTTAGTACTGGCCATAAATCTCTGAGGATCCAAGAACCTGCCCTCTTGGTTGTGATTCTTCCTTACCTTCCATAATGTTTTCCTATTATCTGGAAATTTATCAGCATGATATGTTCCAAGTTATTTGAGTCTTGGATCTCATTCTCTTAGTGAACAGCATTATTACATATGAAAGACGTTCTTGGATTGGGCATATCTAAATACCTGGTAATATCACCAACATAGTACAATATCCATCAAATGCTAACTTCCCTTCCCTTCAAAGCCTTTGTCCACAACATCTTGACATCCAAATGCTTCTATCATCTTGCCTGTGAAAAGCTTGTTCATTTGTTCTGTTCCGAGGTCGATGTCCTGTCTTCACAATCTCTGTTTCATTCCATTAGGGAATTCTAGTATTGGCCTCATTTATGTTTCCATAGGACTTTGTATTTCTCTTATCATGCAAAACCATTCATCTTATACTATAGATAGAGTGAAATATTAGGGGAAGGAGAAAATACTAACTGCATAACTATTTTTAAGGCTATCAGGGGATGTTGCTATGCATCTGTTTATTTGATGATGTCATGGAAGAAATGGTTATAAAATATTTAGCTGTTCAGAGACTAGGATTAAGATTCTTTAACAAAAGGGGTGTGTAAGAATTATCCCTCAAACTTTAGGGAGATGACCTCCATGAGCAGGGAATTCCTGGTTAGAATGTGAGGTATCCTATTGAAAGTCTGTTCCAGAGACAGTGGGTAATGCCATGCAGATGTCCTCTGACAAAATCTCCTTCCCAGCTATTAACACTGTGTACTTATTTGAAGTACTCATTCTTCTCAGATATTTTATTGTCTATTTCTTAATTCATTTACTATATATTGTCATTCTGTGTTCCATAAGCTCCATATAGTCAGGAATCTTGTTTCATTCACCATAATCTTACCAGAACCCAGAAAAATATTTGGCACGTTGTAAATTTTGGTTGAACCAGGGAATTAATGAGTATGTGAATGAGAAACACTGAAATTTTTCAAGGAAAAGGAAAAACTTGGGGGCCTAGTATTCCCAGGATTTTTCTTCTTCTTCTTCTTCTTCTTCTTCTTCTTCTTATTATTATTATTATTATTATCATTCATTTATAATGATTTTTTTTCACTACAATTGCAATTTTTACCAACATTCTTTGATTTTCTTTTCCAGTCTTTTTTTGCCCTCCCTTAGATGGGGAGGGGCAGGTATTGTTCCTGGCATCAGCAACCCAATTCTTATTACTCCATAAATAATGTAGATGAAATATGTTAGTCCTTAAATTACTCCAAGAAATTATTGGTATCTTAATGTTATACACCTCTACAATGCTATAAATTCTTGAGTTCAAATTGAGCAGGGAGAAACTAGCTAACATCGTAACCATGAACTTGATTTTATTTATCTTTATTTTTGTGCCTTACACATAGACAACACTCAATAAATGTTTAAAGAATAAAGAAAATGAGCTAAATGATTCTACTACACCTAGCCACCATCTATAATACCAATTGTTAAGGAAATGCATTGAAAATGATTTTGTACTGTAGATGTATACTTCCTTGACCTTGAACATGTAGCAGCACCTTCCTAGCTACAGTAGTGGGCACTCTCAGGTTAGTGAAAGTGGGAGGAGGAATGTACCTCTGTGTAGCAGGAGAAAGGTCGCTTAGGGCCTTGTTACTCAAAATACAGTCTGCATCACCTGGAAGCTTATTTGGGATTCAGAATCTGGCCCCATCCCAGGACTTTTCAGTTAGAATCTGTGTTTTCATCAAAATCCTCAAATGATTTGCATGCACATTTAAATTTGAAAAGCAAGGATTTAGGAGAGGTAGCTCAACAACTATGTTACCTCAGACATCAGTAATGTCTTAAATATCTGCATCCATACAAGACCTTTTAGATAGCTATATATTGGCAGACAGTAAAATTCCTCTTCAATTACTCTGAGGAGTAAAACTTCTTCCAAATTCTTATTTGCATATTCATCAATTTCCAGAAAACACACTCAATGTAGTGTTTTGAATTAATCAATTCAGTGCTTAAATGATGAAATTTGCAGCCTCAATAAAGCATGATCAACAGCTGCTGCCTTTCATTTCTGCTTCCATTAAAGGGGACTTAGAAATACTCACCGGAAACTCATCATTTCTCTGCTTCTTGGCAAAAAATATCCTTATCCAGGAGTTGGCACAACTTCCAAGTTGAAAGAAGCACTGGATTTTACATCTAGAAACATCTGCTTTAATCTGTGCTTGAAATAAATGAGAACATAAACATCTTTTATTAATCTTTCTCTTCACATCTCTTCTATAGCACTTAGAGTCTAGGTCACAAAATTAACATCATGTGCTAGAATGCTTTGCACTGTAGTATGTCTCACAATTAAATTGTAACAATGTCAAAATAGGAATATAGATAACAGGTGCTGTGGAAATTTAATGAAGAAGTTTGGATTGCTGGGGTAGTCAGATAAACTATGTAGAAGAGATTGGTATCAACTTTGGTACTGAAGGATGAAGATAGTGGACAGAAAAGGACATGAAAAAGTAAGGACAATGACAAAGATATGAAGAAATAATGAATAGCAAATTCAATTAGCGAGGTAACATGTCCATGATGTGTGATGATGAGACTCTCAATTAGAAATGTTGACCAAGACAGATTGCCATTAATTCCAACTTGAATTAGAATATTATCTGTGGTAAATACATTTTGAGTAAGTAACAAAATGGAAAAAAAAGAAGTGTGTTAGGAAAATTCTTAATCAAGAACCATTTGCGGCACGCAAGTTTAGTCCTCGTGTTGGTATTGTAGCACTGAGTCTTATAAATGATTGCTGAATAGCAATTAATAGATATATTGTGTTTCATGTAATTTTCAGGAAAAGAAATTAGGTTCTTAAGCCAATGAACTCTGCAATTTGTTTATTTGTTTTACAATTTTTAAAAGGGTGGTAGTAATTGATACAAAGTCATAAACAGAGACAACAGAGAAAACAAATATAAATGCAGGATATACACACTTGTCTCAACATGACTGTAAGTGGGACTCTGTTACATTCTTGAGAAATAACCACCAGGGTGAATCAAAGATAAGTTTTCCAGGATCAGTTTCTCATAGTATTATTATCCCTCTTCTCTTCGCTATGTCAGAAAACCTAAGTTTTAAGACGACCTGAAACATTTTCCAACAGTCACTATGACAGTTTCTCTGCAGATGTTGGCAGAACTACTACAGAATCACCATGTCAAAACCTCTATATGAAACATTCATCTGTAGAATAGTTATGATGATACAGACACTTCCTGGAACAGCATTAATGTTCTTAGGGGAACTCTACTTGACAGATGTGTATTTCCCACTGAAAAGAGTAGGAAGGTGATTTGGACTACTACTGGCCATGATAGGTCCCTTTGATAGAACTGTAGAGTGAATAAAGCGGTTCCTCTCCTTTGGGGAAGCTTCTTGTCAGAGGGAAGAGCCGACTTGATCCATGTAATCCAAGTTTTTCTTCATTTCCACAATTTGAGATTATGGTAAACTAATAGGAGAAGAGATGATAGAGTAGAATGAAGAAGATTGCTTTAATATCCCATTGCATCACATCCGATTAGGACTATCCAGAGGCAGGCTAGTGATCAAGAGGTTATAGAAAATAAAACCTGTTGGGTAGAGGAGTGAAAAGTCTAATTTTATAACCTAACTTATTTATTAAATTACTGAATCATTAAATATTGGACTGTTGGAAAAAGCAAGAATTGTAATGAATCAACCACTCAATCACCATAAACTATTTTGAGCACCTAGAATGAGTTCAAAATAATCCAGTTAACTTTCTTTCATTTGTTTCATATACTCAGTGATCTTCTGTGTTCTTTTAGTGTAGAGATTATATCCAATGATACTGATACTATGATTTGTCCATCAGAAACACACAATAAATACATGTTAATTTATAAGATAAGCAAGAGCTGAATCTATACTTCCATGGGTAATGAGAGTAGAGTTTCTCTCACTGCTGAATTGTGTTTTTCATCAGCTCAATGTGACAGAAACTGAATCTTAAGTTGAAAATTGAACAAAGATTGGTATACTGAAAAGGAATCTTAGAGGCTCTCTAGAATAACTTTCTTTTTAGTGCCTGGATCTCATTGTTCTACATGTATGCATTCTGACTTGTAATGTGATTCTCACAAGTCTGACTTCATATTTGGTTAAAATACAGTCCTTTGTGTAGTGGGATCGGAGAAGCTTCTAAAATTTGCCCCTTCAGGATACAGATGTATGAAGCTGATGAAGAGTTTTTTTTTTTTTTAATTTTTTTTCTTTATTTATGATAGTCACAGAGAGAGAGAGAGAGAGAGAGAGAGAGAGGCAGAGGGAGAAGCAGGCTCCATGCACCGGGAGCCTGACGTGGGATTCGATCCCGGGTCTCCAGGATCGCGCCCTGGGCCAAAGGCAGGCGCTAAACCGCTGCGCCACCCAGGGATCCCTGATGAAGAGTTTTAATTTCTATTTGCAGAGCCAATAAGGAAATGAGAGGAGAAATAAGAAATAAACCTGTTTCCACCAACTGATCCCTAGAATTACTAGATCTCTTTTTGTGTAAATTGAGGAATTTGGCTAGAAGACAACTGAATATTAACTTGACTGCACCTTAGAATCACATGGGAACTTTAAGCATTTACCAAGGTATAGTGATTATCCTGAAATACTTTAACTGGTCTGAGATGCTCCTGGGTATCTGTAAGTTTAAAAGATCTTCAGATTGTTCTAATATGCCATTGGAATTGTGAGATCCTGAGGTGGTCTCCAGTTCTAACATTCCAAGAATCTGGAAAACAACAGGTCTGGTAAATTCCCAGGTTTAAGGCACTATAGCCTTAACAATCATCTATTGTTGTTACTTGAGAGGAAGAGGTTCCTACATGCCGTATAATGCAAGAATTCACTGTCTCATACTCTAGCTATGGGAAACTTAATGACATTTCCAGTAAATCCAATCAGTCTCCCAAAAGAATAAATCATCCTCTTTGGTGATATCAAATTTCACCATGAACATGAATTCCTGAGTATTTCTTCCAATTTTAGCTAATATTACATAATCTTAAAGATTATACAGATAAGAACTGATTATTTCTCAAAAGTTGGATGAAATTAGCTCCTATCTTATTCCTTCTGTGAAAAGACAGAAATATTTGTTGGTAGACAACTCTATGAAGAAAATTCTTTATGGCGCCTATAAATCCTTGCAAAAACACTACAAATGGTAAAATAATTCGAGTGGGTTATTGTCACACGAAGATATTAGTTGGAACTTATAAAGCTATTGTTGGCCATGAGAGATTGTTATAAATATGGTTTTGTATAAATTGCTGAGGAAATATAGAAATGCATTATTATTTTGGATTCTGTTTATTGGAAACATTTTGGGAACTGGAAATTTAATTAGCTGGCTGACTGGATTTAAAGGTGACTGGCAAGTACAATCCTTCACAAAGTATAATTTTAAAAATATTCAGTTTGATCTCAGAGTTTATTCTGTGGCTTTGTCCCTGATTGAATTTGTAGGACCAGGGCTTATACATTTTTCCCATTGTTGGTCCTTATATGTTACTGCAGTTAATCATTCTTAGAAGCCTAGGGCTTAATTTACATGTATCTTTTGTTTTGAAGAGCTGTGGTTCTCTGCCACGTAAGGCCTCGCTTAGAGTAGCTCCAGTTTGGAGTAGGATAAATGTTTCTCACAGGTGAACATTCCCTACAGTTCTGTTACAGTGTTGTCCTATAAGAGACTGTGTCCTTAGCAGAGGCTAAGACAATTCTCTCCTAGGTTCAAAGAACAACAAATGTTGCCATGAGGAAAGCTAGAGCAAGAAGCACTAGAGGAGGAGGAGAAAGGACTTACGTAATGGGAATGATGTCAGGAGTCATTCTCAGGTCAGTATTGTACTCAGTACAATTGTCTGGCACCCAGTTTTCATCAGCCTGGAGTGTTTTTATATATTGGGTACTTTCCCTACTTGATTTTATTTATTCCTCATCACAAACATCTGGGGCTTTCTGTGTTCCTTTAGGCCCAAGTACCATAGTCTTTCCCTTGGGACTTCTTTAGATGGTCACCTCTGGCTTCTCTTTAGCAGTAATTTTCTTCTAGTCAAGGGGATTTGTCTATCTGAGGCCCTTTCCCTTTCCAGAGTATGTTCCAGGTCTTTGGGACTGAGATATTCCTTGTCCAAATGGCTTTGAGTTCACTTCCCAGGACAATGCAATCCTCATGCCCAAGGATAAGTCACAACTGTAAAAACAAAACCTGAAGGGAAGCAACCCAGAGCTGGTATGGAGTCCCATGTTGTGAGGAAACCATTTGCCTTCTATCTTGTTGATCCATCAGCCTCGGTATTATTTCTATCTCATACCTCAAGAAAACTACTTAAGCTCTGACTATCCTATTCTCATTTCAGCCAGGGAGAAGAAGAAATGGATGAAAAAGCCCATCTTCTTCCTTCAAGGGCACTTACAAAGCTCTCCTTACATCTCATTAGCCATAATTTGTGTGGTTGTGTGTGTGTGTGTGTGTGTGTGTGTGTGTGTATTTGTGAAAGAGAAAGAGAGAGAGAGAGAGAGACTGAAGGAGGTAGAAGAGGTCTCGTTAAAGGCATAGTTATTTTGTGTTACCTGGCACATTTATTGAAATGACATAAATTTATTTAAATTTGATATTTTCATTGTGTACTATTTGTCATGTTTTATTCCTCTCTCTACACAGAATGGTTCCACCACTTTTTTTTTTATTGCATGACTTCTCTAAATCACTTGAGGTTATTATTGCATGTTTTCTTCACTCTGAGGATTTCTATTCTTTTAGTGGTTACTATCAACATTCAAATGAATATTCAATAAAGTCAGCCTCTTTGCATAGCACTGGAGTAATATAAAAAGATGGGATGACCTTAATTGTCAGTATTTCCTTTCTTCTCTGAGGCTGAAACAAATTGACAGGCAGAAAAGCTAGATCTAGAATCACTGAAAGAGGAGGGAAATGTCTTAAGTAATGGAGGGAATGATGTTCAGGAGCCCGGGTACTTGGGGCACTAGGGGCACCTGTTGTCTGCTATTTTAACTCAGCTTTGTTACAAATAAAAACCAATTATTATTTTTTACACCACTGATTTATCTTTAGATGTGCAGCATGATTATTCTTTTTACTCATCAGTCTCACTTTCATTTCAGGTATTCTTTCTGGAATATTTTTTCTTCTTCTTCTTCTATTAGATCATTTAAAGGTTCTTAAATTAAAGTTTTTGTCTGAAAATGTCTTTGTTTTCATTCTTGGAAATAGATATTCTGAGTGACCAAAGTATAATTGGACACTTACTTCCTCTCTGAATTTTGCACATATATTTTGCTCGTTACTTGCTGCCTTTATTTCTCTTGAGAATTTGTTATTCTAATCATGCTTTGGTTAATATTTTTTGCAGCTATTTTTAAGATCTTTTGTACTTCGCAATTTCACTATGATTTGTTTAGATAAGAATTGTTTTAATTTATGTTGTTTGGAATTCTTTGGCTTTCAAATGCCATTATTCATCACTTAATACTAGGAAGCTATCAGGTGTTATCTTTCTCACTATTACTTCTATATAATTGTTTTATTATTTCTTCCTGGTATCTATTTTAAAAATATTTTTGCATCTTCTCACTTTATTTTCCATGTCTCTAACATTTTCCTTCATATGTTTTATTTCTCTATTTCTGTGCTGCATTTTGTGCAATTTCTTCTGATCTTTCTCCCATTCACTGATTCTCTTCAGCCCTGCCCTGTCAAACTGCTATTTAATGCCCCAGTAAATTGTTAATTTTAATTATATTTACTTTTTAAATAACATCTCCTAAGTTCTTAATTAAATATATCTAAATAAATAAATAAATAAATAAATAAATAAATATATCTAATTTTCTTTTCTATTTTTTTGGTAATCTTTTTATCCTAATATATTTTCAATTTGGTCTCATTTTCCCAAATTTGTTAAGCATATATCTTCAGTGTTCTTTTTTGAACATTTTTAATATCAGAACTTTTGTAATTCTGGTAATGTTGCTTCTGTTTCTTCTCATTCATGGTAGTTTGTTTTCCTTTGTTTTTAGCATATGTTTAATTGAGAGGCCATATTTGTTGACATCCTGTGTTGGGTATGTATTTTTCCAGGTAGGTTTTTGGCTTGCTTTTTCAAAGTACCTGGTTGAAAAAGATTTAGGTCCAATATAATTTGCAATTCTTGGCTTATGTATTGCAAACTGAACAAATATAGTAGATTTAGACTGCAAAATATTTGAAGGCCAGATTTGACCACACAGTCTCAATGAAGTTCTTATTTACAAAAAAGACTCCACTTAGTGCTAAAGCCAAGTGAAACATGATACTTCATTAATGTTACTATTTACCTCTATAGAGTCTCTTTTTCTGCTATAGCTGTTATTGTATGTGATTTATTCAGCTCCTTGCTTTTGAAGCTGTAGGTAATGTGAGATCTAGATATACTCCTATTAACTTTCAATTCCTGCTAGCATAAATCTGTGGTCCTAACTTCCTGATTATACCTAACTTGAGTTATTTCCTTGATTTTCTGCAAGCTCATCTAGTAGTTTGAAAGAGTATTTTGAATTATTTTTTTAGATGTTCCAGAGCAGGAGAATTTCACAATTTCTAGGCCATTATAATTTTGGAAACAGAAGACTCATATTAAGCCATAGAAAATTGTTCTATTTTCAGTAGGAATACATTTTAAAAAGAATTTAAAATACCACCAGGATCAAATAAAATTCCATTATTTTCAAGATGCTTATATTAAATGAGTCAGACAATGATTTTAGGTATGATTAAGTGTTATCAACATGATTGTGATAAAAACCCATCTGAAACCAGGCTGCCTCACTCTTTCACTTAGTAACTATGTAAACTTTGACAGATTTATTAGTGTCTTTGAGCCTCATTTTTCTCCTTAAAGGAAGGATGGTAGGAATAACAACCTCTTAAGATTTCTCTGTAGAATGAATATATTGGTTCATGTAAAATACTTAGAGAAATGCCTAGTACATGATAAGACATCTGATTATCATTACCTTAATAGGTATTGATGATAAAAATTAGCAGATTTAAAATGAAGTAGTTTAGAATAGGTCATCCCAAAATGTGCTGCTTTGGCATGTGTACTCTAACTAGCCAGTCAAGACCTGCAGACCTAAGAAAAACTTTTACCTCTCCCTTAAACTACCTGAAAATAATTTAGAGAGGGGGCCTAGCCCAGAAAGAGAGCTACTACCAAGAGATAACTACTTTTTTTTTTTTTATCTGAGTGACCTGACAAACATTTAATTACCAACATCTGCTTTTCTAATCATCCTGTGAATCACCATCTTCTCTTTTGAAGCCCCAGGTCCTTACCCAATTCCTTAGTTCAGGACGGCATATAAGTCTCACTTGCCCAGCTTGCTTTGGGGTCTCCTATTCTTCTGGGGCTCCTATATGTGTGTAATTAAATAGACTTTTCTCTTGTTAATCTGTCTTATGCTAATTTAATCATTAGATCAGCCAAGAATCTAGAAAGGTAGAAGGAATTTTTTTCTTCTCCAATACAAATTAATCCTGTAATCAACAGCATAAAAAAAAGGAATGATAGGCAACATCATTTAATATTTGGGACTATATATTTCATTCTTCCTTTAAAATGACCTGAGTAGCAAAGCTTTCAATAAATGAACAAAAGATAGATTTAAGAGTTTTTAAAAATAAGGCTTGAGTTAGAGTGTACATTTTAAACACACCTCCAAGCAAATATAGGAGAAATTGATCTTAAAAAGCATATATACTTAACGTATATTTTAGTTAAATGACATCCTGAATATATTAACCTGACTATAAATGGTGTTGCCTTCATTTAGGTTTGATATTCAAAAGTGGCTTTGACATAAGTTTGATCATCATTTTGGAAAACTCAAGTTTGTAACAAATGGTTGCTGATATTAGAATGCACTTTCTATTAATATTTATTTATCTTGGGGATCCCTGGGTGGCGCAGCGGTTTAGCACATGCCTTTGGCCCAGGGCACGATCCTGGAGATCCGGGATCGAATCCCACGTCAGGCTCCCGGTGCATGGAGCCTGCTTCTCCCTCTGCCTATGTCTCTGCCTCTCTCTCTCTCTCTGACTATCATAAATAAATAAAAATTTTTAAACAAATTTATTTATCTTCTTTAAAAATATTAATATTTTACAGGCAAAGAGCACTTCTTATCTCCAGTATTTCAAAAGTAGGGGTTTTCAGCTATAAGTATGTTGTTAAAATTGTATTTAATCTCTTTCTCCAACCTGCTGAAGAGAAACAGCCCGAATTAATATTACTCCATATAAAAATATGCACTGTAGGTTTGCTGAAAAATAATTTAAATTCTTCCCCTCTGGAGGAATATGTAATGCATCATTTGTTATTCAGTGCACCTTAGGACATTCGTGCTTGAAACTTCATAGAAGAAATATTTAGGTTAGGCATTTTGTTTGGTGATGGCATTCTCTGGAAATAAAATAAGCCCTCTCTAACGTGGGATACAAGAATTTACTTTTTTATATGCCTATTCATCAAGATTGATAGTTTGTTTTAGGGCTATATCAATCTTGAATCCCTCATGTTAGACATAGTTATGAAAGAGATGGAATTGAGTGTTGAGGACTTAAAAGTAAAAGTAAAGAAAATGAGAGATAGGAGTACATTTTCCCAGTGTGTTATTTTGAGGTAAAAAGAAATTGTAACAAAATAAAGCTAGTATAATTCTGGAGGGCTGCAGAATTTGCCACCCCAAAATATGCCTTTTTGGCATAAGGATTATTTTAAAGATATAGCAGATATAGAAAAAGCTCTGAAAGCCTAGTAAAAATTATCAATTTGTAAAAGACGTTTATAAGGAAAAATCTCTATTTGTAAGATTATCTCCCTCTCAGTACTAAGAAGAGGAGAATGAACAAATCTCTAGAAACTCTTAGCACTGGAGAAAGCAGGACTTACATCTGCATAACAGCCATACTTTTATTCACTGTGCTTTTCCTAGTAACTTTCCATAACTGCATCCTTTCCCCAACATCTTTCTTTTGCCTTAGCTAAAGATGGTATCTAGGGTGGTGGCTTGGGCCATTTTAGTTACTCGGTATTTTTTGTTTGTTTTGTTTTTGATGCATAATTGACATGTAACATTAGATTAGTTTCTAGTATACAAAATAATGATCGATATTTATATACTATGCAAAATAGACACCACAATAAGTCTAGTTTTCATTTGTCACCATACAAAGTTACAATTTTGTTTCTTATGATGAGGACTTTTTAAGGTTTACTCTTTTGGCAACTTTCAAATAATGCACAACAATATTATTATTATATTAACCATGGTGTACATTAATTACATCCTTATGACATTTATTTTATAATAGGAAGTTTGTACCTTTGACCTCTTCTAACCCATTTTGCCTATTCCCTAACCCTCCCTCTCTTCTAGCAACCACAATTCTATTTTCTATATCTATGAGCTTTGTTCTGTCCATTTGTTTTGTTTCTTAGCTTCCATGTATAAATAAAATCATATGGTATTTATCTTTCTCTATTTCACTTAGCATAATACTTTCAAAGATCCATCCACATTGTTGTGAATGCCAAGATTTCATTATTTTTTATGGCTGAGTAGTATTCTAATGTAGATATATATATCATATCTTCTTTATCATTTTATTTTTATTTTTATTTTTTTTATTTTTTAAATTTTATTTTTAATTTTTTTTAATTTTTTTAATTTATTTATGATAGTCACACATTGAGAGAGAGAGAGAGGCAGAGACATAGGCAGAGGGAGAAGCAGGCTCCATGCACCGGGAGCCCGATGTGGGATTCGATCCCAGGTCTCCAGGATCGTGCCCTGGGCCAAAGGCAGGTGCTAAACTGCTGCGCCACCCAGGGATCCCTCTTCTTTATCATTTATCCATCAATGCACACTTTGGTTTTTTCCATATCTTGGTTATTGTAAGTGATGCTGCAATGAACATAGGGGCATATTTATCCTTTTAAAATAATTTTAATATCCTTTGCAAAAATACCCAGAAGTGGAATTGCTGGATCATATCCTAGTTCTAGTTTTAAATTTTTGAGGAATCTCATTCTGGTTTCTACAGTGGCTGCACAAATTTATAATCCCATCAAATGTCAGGTGATACCTTGTTGTGGTTTTGATTTACATTTCTCTGATTAGTGATAATGAACTTTTTTATATGTCTGTTCGTCATCTATATGTCTTCTTTGGAAAAATGTTTATACAGATCCTCTACCCATTTTGTAATTGGATTCTTTTTTCTTTCTTTCTTTCTTTCTTTCTTTCTTTCTTTCTTTCTTTCTTTCTTTTTTTTTCTTTCTTTCCTTCTTGCATTTTATTTGCTATTGAGTTATATATGTTCTTTGTATATTTTGAATATTAACCCCTTATCAGATATATGATTTACAAATATTTTTTTCATTCAGTAAAATGACTTTTCATTTTGTTGTTGGTTTTCCTTCCTATGCAGCTTTTTAGTTCGATTTAGTCCAAATTGTTTGGTTTTGCTTTTTTGCTTATATATATATGAGGTACATATAGTATTGAATTTCTGTTTGTGTTTCTCATGTTAATCTGTCTTTTATTATAGGGACATCTCAAGTAAGAACCTAAAAGTGTAGAGGAAAAATTATTTTTATTCTCCTACAATTTCAAAATCAGCATTTGTTGTCAGTAAGTATTGATGAACTATTAATATCGGATGAAAATGATTTGCTATATCTTCATGACTGCTTAAGAGAAATTCTCACAATTGAAGCACAGACTCTGCAATTTTTAATATCAGAAACATTTTGAAAAACACAACTATAGCAAACTCAGTAAGAAAAATCAAGTTGATCGAGTACTTCATAGATTACTTACAAATCGGGGGTCACAATGGGAACCTAAAGGTGGTGTCAAAAATTTTTAAAAAGATGGGGCACTGAGGTGGCTAAGTCGTTTAAGCATCTAAGTCTTGATTTCAGCTTAGGTCATGATCTCAGCATCCAGATTGAGAACCAGATCAAGCTCTGTGCTCAGCAGGGAGTCTGCTTGAAAATTTCTCTCCCTCTCCCTCTACCCCCTCTTTCTGCTCCTCCTCCTGATCTCTCTCTCCCTCTCTCTCTCTTTCTTTCTCAAATAAGTAAATAAATAAATCTTTAAAAAAAATTTTCAAAATGACATTTTCATTAAAAATGACCAAACAGAGCACCTGGGTGGCTCAGTTGTTGAGTGTCTGCCTTTGGCTCAGGTTGTGATCCCGGGGTCCGGGGATAGAGTCCCACATCTGGCTCCCCATAGGGAGGCTGAATCTCCCTCTGCCTATGTCTGCTTCTCTCATGTGTCTCTCATGAATAAATAAATAAATAAAATCTCATAAATAAATAAAATCTTTTAAAAAATGCCTAAACAAAAGCCTAAAATTTCCTGTGAACCAAGAAAATTAATTGTATTTGCTAAAAGTTAATTATAATTATTACTGCTAATGTAAGTTTTGAGTTATGATTGATAGTCTCTTTATTTTTATTTTCATGCATGTGAATAACAGTCTTTCTTAGGTTTACACACAAACATGGTCCTCCAGTTTCTTTTTCTCATAAAGGTTAAAATTATTCACACACACATTTTCTCAGCAAGGTGAATCTCAGGAAGACTTTGCTTTTAGGTAAAGAACATTGTCTCTGAATTCTATTTCAGTAAGATGAGGTTTTAATTTGCATCCCTACAACTTTAAGATTCAAAGGTACCATCGTTCTGCTTATATCTCTGTCTTTATAGGTAAAACTTCATGAAGTAAAAAGCTACAAACATAGTAAAGAGATATTCAATAAATCATATAAGTATGTACAAATGAGCCAAACCGACCTAGCCAAACAGCAGGTTCTTCTAAAATCAGAAATTGACATGTTAACATTATTTCTCTGTGCTCAGCATCAGATGCCTGATGCAACAATGCCATCCAAATATCAGGTGCTTTAACTGATTAGTTACTATAACCAGTTCATTGTTTCTAGGTTAATTGAGTGAGATGAAAGTAGGAAGTAACTTTTATCTACCTTTATATCACTATTTTTCAAAAATGAAAGGATCTGTCTTCATTGTCCCTGGCTATCTCAAGTGGGAATCATAGGTTTTCCCACCATTATTATTTAAATACTGCGCCATTTTAATTGATTAACAATCTAACCCCAAATAAATAACATTTTACTGAAGAAAATTCAGTTTAAAGCTTATCCTTTTCACTGAAGCTCCCTACGTGAACCACATTAAGAAGGTGGATCCTCAACACTCAGAACAACCTTTGGTAGGAATTTTCTCCTCTCTAAATGTTTCTTCAAGGCCTTCACATTTCCAACACTGACTACCTTGGATATATTGACTTCATTACCATGAAATGACTTTAGGCCACCTGTTAATAAGTCCTGCATGGGTGGTCTTTAGGATAGGCAATTCCCTGGCGTTGATTGTCTTCAGTTATTATTCTAACTCAGGCAGAGTCCCTTTTAACATCTTTTTACATTTACTAATGCAAAAAATATTTATACCCAACCGGTACTCCAGACACTGTGCCAAGACATGGTAGCATTGATATAAATCAGGATTAAGTAATGCTAAAATAAATGATATTAATGGAATAATTGTTTTTAAGAAACATGCAAAGCCAGAAAAGTATAATGAAATCAGACTTTAATATTTATTCAGAGAAGATTTGATTTTGTTTCACCAGTGTCGGCTGCTTTTTTTTTTTTTTAATATATAATGCATTACTACCACCTACTTTTCAGATCCACTGAAATTTCATGTAGTCTCAACCATATCTTTTATGGAAAAGGCTCAAGTCTAAGATCACACTTGCATTTAGTGTTTTTCAGTCTGACGCAACACTTTAGCCTTTCTGTGCTCTTATCAATCTTGATACTTTTGAAAATTGCAGGCCCACAATTTTGTAGAATTCCCCTGGATTTTGTTTGTCTGATGTTTCCTCATAATTAGATTCAAAATATACATCTTTGGCAGGCCTGTTAGAGGGTTGATGCCATGCTTCCTTCCTTGCCTTTCTCGGCCTCATATTTCAGTTTGTCCCATTATTGCTGATGTTTGCTTTGATCATTTCATTAAAGAGGTGCCTTCCAGACTTTTTCATGTAAATTTACTCATTTTGCTTCTGTAATCAAGAGCACTTTATTAATATGTTTATTTGTATCTTCACGGATGCTTACCTTCCTTTAATGCATCTAATGTTTCTCAAATGATTTTTCAGGGAGAAACTGAATGAGGAAAATAAAGAGTAAAAGCAAAAATATTTTAGTTAAACTGAGCTTTTATGAGGCAGGAAACTTGAATCTGAGATCCAGGAGGGTTAAGTGAGAAAGCTGGGGCCAGAATCCTCACTCCCAGCCAGGACCCTGACATAGCAACAAACTTCAAATCAGTTTTTATTATTGACCATCACTATCATGAGTGAGTTTTTCAGTGTGATTTATGGCCATGAAAAAAAACTTTTTCCAACCAAACTTAAAAGGTTCAAATTTTTAAGGAACGCTCTTGTTATGACTTTTGAGACATGAGACTATAATCTTCTACATTTTGTTCTAGAGTAAATTATTATCTTCTTCCTAAACATGTATCCACTGAAGCTTTCTCGGGGTGATAAGACTTCAAAAACAATGATTCCTTATGACAAAAAATAATCCATGTACATGCAGAACCAAAATTTTAGCATATAAAGAAATCTACAGAACTTAGCTAAAATATAGTGATTCCTGGATCTACACTCAGAGATTTACTCAGTAAGTGTGAATTAGGGTCTAGAGGTCTGTATTTTAACAATGAATCAGAAATTTCCCATGCAGATGGGCCCAGAAACACACCATGGAAGCACTGAAATTAATGTAAATTAACCATTAAAAGAAATAAAGCTGATAGAGTTCTCATGCAACCTAAGGAAAGGATAGGAGACTGATTATTTAGCTGAGGACTTACAATCAGTTCTTATCCAATGTTTGTAGGTATGCATTTAAAAGTAGATTTTATCAGTATATCATAGGGTTAGCTATAAAATAAGAAATCACGGTATATTTCTTGGCCTCATTGCTTCTGTACCAATTCAAGAAATGACCCTTTTTGAAAACTCCCTTATTGCATTGTACAGAACCTGATAGTTCATATGAGCCATCATTTTTTCTCCTTCAAATAAGAAAGTCAGAACACAGAGAGTTTACAGTATTTTCTAAATAGCACAGAAATAGTTGCTAGAAAACCAGGTCTAGAGCTTATTGCTCCAGTCTTAGGACCTTTTTCATTCTTCCATTGTACTAAACTATATAGTATAAATCTATATGCCTTGTCTTCAAAATAAAAAGTGATCATGGTACATGGTAGATATAATTAGTCTTTTTTTGTAAGTTTACCCTCATATTTTGTCCCTAGTACTATGAAAAATATATATGTAAGGGAAAATCCCAACTGTTTGTTCAGTTTCCCTTTAGTGTGTCTTACCCAAACTTCTCAGGGCTTTGTGATTTCAGAGAATTTCTAAATGTAATTTCAAGGGACAAATCTTCAAAATTGATGAAGCATGCCATACCTTGAATTCTTGCCAAATTGCCAATGCTCTAATATTTTAATGACTGGTTCTATCATATTCATGATTTACTCTCATTTTTCTCCCAGCTCTCTGGGAAATCTTTGCCTGGAGTTTACATTCTTTTGCCCCACACACACTGAAAGAAAAGGACTTATATTTTTCTCAGCATTGGCTAAATTTCCAGTCAGTAATATACTCATATTTCTCTGTAGAGTGCTTTTTTTCTTTTTGTCATCTGTTACATGTTCTTTCAAAAAAATTTCTTATTGCTTTTAATTAACTTTGCAATGAGTCAGTCTTCTGGTTCTCTAAGAATCTTCTGTTGCAATCATGTAGCAAAATCAATTGGCAGGAATCAGAAATATAATAGGTTAAGCAATCACATTAACCTTCTAAGTCCATGGCTTCCCAAGGGAATTCAATTTAATTCAATAGTGTTCAATCAGTGTTTATTGATTTTCTCCTTTATGTCAGGTAATTCTCCATATGATGAGAATGTAAATATGCATACATTCTAGATCAATGCCCATCAAGAAAATATAGTCTATGAGGAAGAAGACAGGTAAGTAATGAGGGTTTGTAATATTTTAGGAAAAGGTCTGTGAAGATTAAACTCATATGTTATTAGAGGAGGACAGTGGCCTCCAAATTATATTTTAACAGTATGGGAAGACCTCCTTTAGGAGATAATACATGCTCTGAATCTTAAAGCAGGAGACAACCATAATAATGACAGGACTCTGAGAGAGTAACTCACAGAAAATGGAAGGATAGGAAAGAAAGAAATAACAAAGTATATTAAAAAAAAGTTCAGAAGTATTCCAGAAACCCAGACAGGACTAGTTACATAATATTCAGGACCCAAAATGAAAATATGTTGTCCCTTGCTATATTAATAAAAATTTCAAGATGGTCACAGCTTTATTAAAGTATAATTGATAGGATAAAATTATTTTGTTTCCTTTGGATATACACTCAGAAGTGGGATTGCTGGATCATATGTTAGTTCTATTTTTAATTATTTGACGAACCTCCATACTGGTTTCCACAGTGGCTGCACCAGTTTGCATTCCACCATTTCCTCACGAACACTCATTATCTCTTGTTCTTTTTGATAATAGATATAACTACTAGGGGACCCTTGTGAGCATGGGGACCTGTACAAAATAGATCACATGCCCATGAAGCAGGCTCTGAGCAAAGACCTGGGGTACAAAGGATAGGGTTTGGAGGGATGTTTGTAGAATAGACAGGAAAGTGTGGTGAATGATAAGGTAAAGAGAGGCCAGATCAAAGTAGGCCCTGCATGATATGTCAAAAAGTTTGAGGTAACCCAACCCTATCTCCTGCTTGAAGGTATATGGATGTATGTATTAGTATTTATTTCATATTTGTGAATATGTAATACTTTTTGAACTTTCAACCACAATTTTTTTCCATAAAAATGAAAGAATTATTTGTAAAGAGGAAAGAAAATGAGATAATAATACTAATAGCAATAAAAAATAATGGGATCATATCAATGATTTCACTCATATGTGGAATTTAAGAAACAAAACAAGGGGAAAAAGAAAAAAAGACAATCTAAAAAACAGACTCTTAAATACAGAGAACACACAGATGGTTACCAGAAGGGAAGTGGATTGGGGATGGGTGAAATAGGTAAAGGAGATTAAGAGTATACTTATCTTGATGAGCACTGTCTAGAACTGTTGAATCACCGTATTATACACTTAAAACTAATATAACACAAAATGCTAACTAAACTGGAATTAAAAGAAAAAATAATAAATTAAGATCACACATTAAGAGTAACGCAAGATTGTCTTTATAAAGCATTCAAACTGCACAGTATCACAATGTACTTTCCATTACTTCCAAATAAAGAGAACCCTGGGGATCTGAGATTTTTCTTGTCCTTGCTTTCCTTTTGGTCCTTCTTTTGATATCAAGATGGCATGAAAAGAAATCCTTAATTATGGCTAAGTTTAACTTATTACCTAATAATTTATCTTTGTCCAAAAAAGTATTTAGGATTATTTTATCTACCAATAATTTCTTCCAGCACCCTGCTCCTATCATCAGCTCCTGAGCACTTAGCCTCACTCTGCTGAGGGCCTCTGTCTGCTTCAATGGTTCTCAACTAATTCAGTATCTCTGGAGGATTGAGGCCCAGACACTGGTATTTTTCTAGAACCTAAAACACACTCTTATTAAGCTCAAATACAAAATCAGAGAAAATAGGAATCAGACAAAATAATTGTGATTCTGGGACTAGTAACTATGCTCAATTTGTTGTAATAAATGACTTTGCAAACTCTAACAAGGTCTGAAGTATTTATAATGAAAACTTATTATCAAGTATTGCTCCTGGCACTCAAGAAACAATCACAGTGAGTAAGGTAGAAACAGTTGATGCTTTTATAGATCTTATTTCTGGGGGGAAATGGACAAGAAGTAGACACAGCATGCACAAATAAAATAAAAAAGCATAGAGGTGCCTGGGTGGCTTAGTTAGTTAAGCATCTGCCTTCAACTCAGGTCATGATTCCCAAGGTCCAGGGACTGAGTCCCGCATTGGGCTCCCTGCTTGGCAAGGAGCCTCCTTCTCCATCTCCCTCTGTTGCTCTCCCCTGCTTGTTCTCTCTCTCTCTCTTTCTCAAATAAATAACTAAAATCTTCAAAAATATATACAAAACATATTCACAAAACAAACAAGAAACAAGTAAAACAATTGTGATAAATGCTGGCAATTAAAATACTCCATTCTAAAATATAATAAAGAAGATGATTACTGAAGGGTGAGAAAGAGCCCAGCTATACAAAAACAAAAACAAAACAACCAAAAACCCAAAAAACAGCATAAGCTCTACTTCAGGGAAGTGAGGGACAAGAACAATAAATCATGAAATAGGAACAAGATTGGTGTGTCCCAGCAAAGGACAGGAGGCCAATGGGAGGACATGAAGGACCATAAAGTGAGAGGACAGTGACATGAAAAGGCTGCTAGTAGGCGGGGGTCAAATCAGTCATCTGTCTGACCCTTTCCCCTCGTGACTCCTCCTGCCTGCTAAAACCTTCAGCATAGCCTTGCATTTTTACTACAGCCTCTGTTTCTGTTATCCTCATTTGTTCACTTTGAATGTCAGACTTAGACCTTACTCAGACATTGAACCTTGCCCATGGCATCCTAAGAAGCCTAATACCTTGGAGTTGGATCTTGTCTTTGCCCTCAACATCCTTTTTTTGTCAGGCATTCTCACTCCTCCCCTGACTTCCTCTCCTCTGCTGTCAATGTTTCCTGTGAAATCTAGGCCAGGACCATGAATAAATACACTCCCAGCCAGAATGGCTCCTGGTCAGCCCACCAGAGCAGCTTTGTCTAGAACTCATCTAATGTGTCTCCTGCTTTTAGTAATAGCAGTGACCACGAGGACAGGGTTCAGAAAAAAAGCAGCTTCTGGCAGCCAATAATGAGCTACTGAGGAAGAAAGCAACTGCTTAGAACTATAAATCATGAAGCCCTCATTAAAGAGGTTGTCTTGTTTTTGAATTTTAGCCAAGAGTTCTTTCTCTTGCAAATTTAAAACCAGAGTTTTAGGTATTGATATCCATTCAAATATTAGTTCATGGTGTTTTGTTGAAACAGCTTTTGAAAACAGTACTCATGTTTATTAAAAATGAAGCACTTCCTGAATAATATTGACAATAAAAGGTAATGAAACGAATATACACAAAACATATTTTATTTATTCATATTTCACTTGCTTATCCACTGTGAATAGTTTCATATATTCCGTGGATATGTTTATAAAATTCAGGCTGATCAGTTAGATTTTTCTATCCCAATAAAGCAGCTAGAAAATCATACTGACTTCAATGAGGCCCCTGGGACCCCAGTTAACAAAATAATAGAGAAATTGTTGAATTCTGAACTACACTCACTTGAGCTCATGAAAATTTGAAGTATTAAACTTTGAGTTGTTTTTGTGTCAATAACAAAATTAAAGTAAAGAAATGATAATCTATCAACATCTTCCATAGTGTTCTCTTGTTAATTACACTTATCACCTAAAGGTCTTACTGCTGCATCATTTATATGAACCAATCTCACTCAATTTGCACATTGAAAAAATGGCATTTATTAAAATATAATGGAAAGATGTTACGTATGGATGATAATAGCTTTCCATTTTGGTAGATAAATAAGAGATAGAAATACTTAGAGCAAACCATGCATTTCAATTCCCTAAAATATTTATGAGGGAAATGTGTTACTAAGTTTTCTTAGGACCCAGAGTAATTATATTTAACTTAATTTTATTGATGTTAGTTATATCAGCTTAAATGTTGTCTGAGATGACCAAGGTATTTTATACCTGAATATAAGTGGGGAGATATAAAACACTGAGGCTACTGGGGTGATAGTAGCATTATTTTTAACACTTGGAGTTATAAGGGAAATATTTATAAAAAAACAACCTAATACTCAGTGCCTAAAGGAAGTCAGCATTACTCCAACACTGATGCCCACTGCAGCAGGGAGATGAGCCGTCCCCGCTGGCCCAAGACTGTCCAAGTTTTAGTCCTGAAAGTCCCTCATCCAAGAGCAACTTCAATCACAGGCATATTAGGATGTTTGGCCCTCCATATGACAACCAGAAGCCTTAAGAAAATAATGTGCATAGAATAAATAGATTCTGCTGAGTTAGGATTAGGGCAATTTATTACCCATTTTGGGCTATATTTAAGAGTGAAAAGGAGCACTATTAAAATTATATTGTGATAACATACATAATCTGGGATGGAGCAGGGACCTGCAAACATTTTCTGTAAAGGGTTAGAGGAAGTGCAAAAGTAATTAAAGAAGAGTATAATAGAGGAAGGCTGAGTCAAGAAACAGAGAATAAACTAGAAGAACAGTAAGTGTTTCTTGAGGTTAGTGTTGTAAGTTTAATTTTGGACCCCAAAACCAGTATTTCCAAAATTTCTCTTTTCACTTTCCATTATTCATGTTTGTAATCTCATTTGTCTCCAATGGGGGCTCTTTCTCATTTTATACCCATGAGGCTGAAGGTGCAGTATACTTGAATAATTCAGAGAGGACAATGGGATCTCCTGGTGATTAATTTTTGTCAAAAATCAGCAGTCTAAGTACTGCAGGATGTGAAGGTCAAGATACTTAATAGATATATTGGGATTCCTTATAGTGTTGGTGCTGGGCAAATGGTTAACAACTATCTCAAAAGTCAATTATGAACCAACAGGTACCAGTGGTGTTTGGAGCAGCTGTGATATCTTACAGGTTCTGGCTTGATCTGTATGACAATTTTGATTGACTGTGAGCTGAGGCACAGGAAAAGCATATTTACACTGAAACAATGTAAAATAAAGTCACTTAAGTCCTAGCTTATTCCAGAAATACTAATACTAATTAATGTTTTAAAAATTATTTTAATACTGCCAATTGGAGATGTCATAGCATAGTACTTGAGAGCATATACTGCCCAGGTTCAAATGTTAGTTGCTTCTGTCAGTAATTGTGAGCTTTGAGCAGATCACTTAACCACTCAACTTCCTTGTTTGTAAAATAGCAATAATGGGATTACCTATTTTGTTTTTTCTTTATTTTTTTTTGTATTACCTATTTTGTACTGTTGCGGTAAAGAACAAATCAATCAATACTTGTAAAGCACTTAAAGTGATGCATTGTGTACGATAAGCATGCAATAAAATGTTGACTGTTATTCCAAGACACTTTGTTCTTGGAGAGAACCTTAAGTATAGGATCTAGAAGTTTGCACAATTATCTTGCACAACTTCAGGAAAAAAAGGATTTTGTACATTTGTTTTATTCAGCAAATATGTATTGAGAGCATAGTGGATGCTAAATATGGTATTATGTTGCAAAGTATATAAAATAAAAACTGTGAAGGGTCTGGGATTTTGTAGAGCTTGTTGGCTAACAAGTTAGCTTATTACAGTTTCATGGATTCTGACAGAAGATATGAGATTCCAGGTCAAAGTCCAAGGATAGTTTCCTAGTCACAGCACTAGCAGTCACCAGAGAACCAGCATTTTTGCATCAATTTCTGGATCCTCAGTTCCACAGTATAAAAGAGGTTCTGATGATACCTACACATACAGTGGATTATGTTATAGGACAGGGTTTGGAAATCCCAAATATTTGCCAGTAGGCAATAAGCGTGGCTGCTCTTTGCTCCAGAGAAAGAAATAATCTTCATTTTACAGGGCTGTTAACCATACCAATATCCCTGAAAAGATAGTCCATGAAAAGAAAAAAAAAATGGCACTCATGAAGCTTACATTCATGTAAAGGAGAGAAAAATAAGATGAAAGTGGGGGTCAGAATAAGGATGTACCCCAAGTATACCCTGGCAAATAATAATCACTTGAGTTCGCTGAGGCCAAGCACCTTAGTGTCATAGCTTGTGTGAATCGCTGTGCTCTAAGGAGAGAAAGGTAGGATAATAAGTGTTCATTTCTGGAAGGATCTGGGTTCTACAGATTTATTTGGCCTGTTGCAGTCTGCATACCACAGGGAATACTCCATGAGTAGTCACAGTGTGTACCTACTAAGAGTTCATTTTCTTCTAACCAAAGAGTATATGGTCTTTCTCACAGTTCTTGTGCTTCATTTCACTATGGTCCCTGGTTGACTTTTCTATATTGAATGGTTCTTGTGCTACACCAGTATCCTCTTGGGTTTCTAAATATAACTTTAAAAAAATTAATTCAAGTAGCATTGTTTTCAAGAGTAGAATTTAGTGATGCTTTAGTTACATATAACACCCAGTGCTAATTATATCATGTAGCCTCCTTAAGGCCCCTCACCCATTTATCCCATCCCCCCACCTACCTTCCCTCCAACAACCCTCAGTTTGTTCTCTATAGTCAAGAGTCTCTTACGGGTTGCTTCCCTGTTTTTATCTTATTTTATTTCTTCCCTCCTTTTCCCTATGTTCGTGTTTCATTCCTTAAATTCCATATATGAGTGAAATCATATGATATCTTTCTCTGACTTATTTCACTTAGCATAATACACTCTAGTTCCATCCATGTTGTTGCAAATGGCAAGATTTCATTCTGTTTGGTTGTTAAGTAATATTCTAATGTGTGTGTACGTGTGTGCGTGTGTGCATACCGCATCTTCTTTATCCATTCATCCGTCCATGGACGTTTGGGCTCTTTCCATAATTTGACTGTTGTTGATAATTCTGCTATGAACATTGAGATGCATATGCCCCTTTGAATCAGCATATTTGTATCCTTTGGATAAATACTGAGTAGTGCAATTGCTGGGTCATAGGATGGTTCTATTTTTAACTTTTTGAGGAATCTCCATATTGCTATCCAGAGAGGCTATACCAGGTTGCATTCCCATCAACAGTGTGAAAGGGTTCCATTTTCTCTGCATCTTTGCCAACATCTGTTTTTTCCTGAGTTATTAATTTTAGCCATTCCGGCAGGTATGAGGTGGCATTTCATCCTGGTTTTGGTTTATATTATTCCATGATGATGAGTAATATTGAGGATCTTTTCATGTGTCTGTTAGCCATCTGGATGTTTTCTTTGTAAAAGTATCTATTCATGTATTCTGACCATTTCTTAACTGGATTGTTTGTTTTTAGATGTTAAGTTCTTTGTAGATTTTGGATACTAACCTTTTATCAGATACATCATTTGCAAATATCTTCTCCCATTCCCTAGGCTGCCTTTTAGTTTTGTTGATTGTTTCTTTTGCTATCCAGGAGGTTTTGTCTCAATAAGGTCCCAGCAGTTCATTTTTGCATTTGCTTCCCTTGCCTCTTGAGATGTGTCTAGTAAGAATTTGCTGTGGCCCAGGACAAAGAGCTGCTGCTTTCCCCTCTAGGATTTTTTTGTTTCCTGTCTTTATATTTAGGTCTTTCATCTATTTTGAATTTATTTTTGTGTATGGTATAAGAAAGTAGTCCAGTGTCATTCTTCTGTATGCTGCTGTCCAGTTTTCCCAACACCATTGGTTGAAGAGACTTTTTCCCATTGAATATGTTTTACTGCTTTGTCAGAGGTTCATTGACCACACAGTTGTGGATCCATTTCTGTGTTTTCTTTTCTGTTCTATTGATCTATGCATCTGTTCTTGTGCCAGTGCTATACTGTCTTGATGATTACAGCTTTGTGATACAGCTTGAAGTCCAGAATTGTGATGCCTCCTCCAACTTTGCTTTTCTTTTTCAACATTACTTTGGCTATTTGAGGGCTTTTGTGGTTTCACACAAATTTTAGGATAGTTTCTTCTAGTTCTGTGAAAAGTTCTAGTGTCATTTTGATAGGGATTGCATTGACTGTGTAGATTGCTTTGGGTAGTATAGATTTTAACAATATTTGTACTTCCAATTCAAGAGCATGAAATGTTTTCCATTTCTTAGTGCCTTCTTCAGTTTCTTTCATAAGTGTTCTACAGTTTTTAGCATTCCTATTTTTACCTCTTTGGCTAGGTTAATTCCTAGGTATCTTATGATATTTAGTGCAATTGTAAATGGGATCGATTCCTTAATTTCTCTTCCTGCTGCTTCATTAATGGTATATAGAAATGCAACAGATTTCTGTACCTTGATTTTATATCCTATGACTTTGCTGAATGCATGTATTAGTTCTAGCAAATTTTTGGTGGAGTCTTTCAGGTTTTCTACTTAGAATATCATGTCTTCAATGAAAGTTTGACTTCTTTCTTGCTGATTTGGATGCCTTTTATTTCTTTTTGTTGTCTGATTGCTGAGGCTAGGACTTCCAGTAAGTACTATGTTTAACAACAGGGTGAGAGTGGACATCCTGTCATGTTCCTGACCTTAGGGGGAAAGCTCACTTTTTTCCCCATTGTGGATGTATTAGCTGTGAGTCTTTCATATATGGCCTTTATGATGGTGAGGTATGTTCCTTCTATCCCTATTTTCTTAAGGGTTTTCATAAAAAAAAGGGGGGATGCTGTATTTTGTCAGATGCTTTTTCTGTGTTTCTTGAGAGGATCATATGGTTTTTATCCTTTCTTTTATTAAAGTGGTGTATCATGTTGATTGATTTGAGGATGTTGAATCACCCCTGCAGGGATAAATCCTGCTTGATCATGGTGAATAATCCTTTTAAGGTACTGTTGGATTCAATTAGATAGTATCTTGAGAAATTTGCATCCATTTTCATCAGGGATATTGATCTGTAATTCTCCTTTTTAATGGGGTCTTTATCTGCTTTTGGAATCAAGGTAATGCTATAGCATGAGTTTGGAAGTTTTCCTTTCATTTCTATTTTATGGAACAGTTTCTGAAGAATAGATATTAATTTTTCTTTAAATGCTTGATAGAATTCCCCTGGGAAGTCATCCAGCTCTGGATGATCTTGTTGGAAGATATTTGATTACTGATTCAATTTCTTTGCTGATTGTAGGTCTATTCAGATTTTCTATTTCTTCCTGTTTCAGCTTGGGTAGTTTTTATGTTTCTAGGAATTTATCTAATTGTTTCAGGTTGCCCAATTTGTTGGCATATAATTGCTCATAATATTCTCTTATAACTGTATTTCTGAGGTTTTGGTTATGATCTTCTTTCATTCATGATTTTATTAACTTGGGTCTTTTCTCTTTTCTTGTCGATAAGTCTGGCTATAGGTTTGTCAGTTTTGTTAGTTCTTTCATAGAACCAGCTCTTAGTTTCACTGATCTATTCTACTGTGTTTTTTTTTTTAATTTTCTATATCATTTATTTTTGTGCTCTAATCTTAATTGATTTCCTTCTTCTACTGGGTTTAGGCTTTATTTGCTGTTCGTTTTCCAGGTCCTTGAGGTGTAAGATTAGGTTGTGTATTTGAGGTTTTTCTAGCTTCTTTGAGAAATGTCAGTATTGTTACATATTTCCCTCTTGTCACCACATTTGCTATGTCCCAAATATTTTGGACTATTGTGTTTTCATTTTCATTTGCTTCTATGTATTTTTAAATTTCCTCTTTAATTTCCTAGCTAACTCATTCATTCTTTAGTAGGATGTTCTTTAACTTCCGTATTTTTGTGGACTTTCCAATTTTTTTCTTGTGTTTGACTTCAAATTTTATAGTGTTGTGGTCTGAAAATATGCATGGTGTGATCTTAATTTTTTTTTTTTGTACTGGTTGGGGCCTGATTTGTGACCCAGTATGTGATCTAGATAATGTTCCATAAGCACTCAAGAGGAATGTGCTTAGGATGAAATGCTTTAGGATGAAATGTTCTGAATATATCTATTAAGTCCATGTGGTCTGGTGTGTCATTCAAAGCCCTGTTTCCTTCTTGATCTTCTGCTTAGATCTGTCCATTGCTGTGAGTGGAGTGTGTAGGCCCCCTTATTGAATTATTATCAATGAGTTTCTTTAAGTTTGTTATTAATTGATTTATATAGTCAGGTGCTCCCAAGTTGAGGGCATATGTATTTACAATTGCTAGATCTTCTTGTGGGATAGACCCCTTTATTATAATATAGCATTTCTAACTACAGTCTGTTTAAAATCTAGTTTGTCTGATATAAGTATCACTACTGCAGTTTTGTTTTTATATCCATTAGCATCATAAGTGGTTCTCCACCCCCTCATTTTTTAATCTGGAGGTGTCCTTTGGGTCTAAAATAAGTCTCCTGTAAGCAATATATTAATGGGTCTATTTTTTTAATTGATTTTTGTAGCCTATGTCTTTTGATTGGAACATTGAGTCCATTACATTCACAATAATTATTGATAGGCATGAATTTAGTGCCATTGTATTACATATAAACTTGCTGTTCCTGTAGATTGCCTCTGTTCATTTCTGTCTTTGTTGCTTTTGATCTCTTGCCCACTCAAAGACTCCCCTTTAGTATTTCTTGCAGAGCTGGTTTAGTGTTCATGAGGTCTTTTAGTTTTTGCTTGTCTTGGAAATTCTTTATTCTCTTTTTATTCTGAATGAAGTCTTGTTGGATAAAGTATTCTTGGCTGCATATTTTTCCCATTTAGCACATTGAATATATCATGCCACTTTTTTTCTGACCTGCCAGAAAGAGTAGCCTGTGGATAGGGCTGCTTATCTGTCTACCCTGGTAGGTTACAGACCTTTTGTCCTTAGAAGCATTCAGAATTCTCTCTTTATCTTTGTTTTTGCAACTTTTGCTAAGATATATCTTGGTGTTGACCTGTTTTCGTTGATTATGAAAAGAGTTCTCTGTGCCTCTTGGACTTGGATGCCTGTTCCTTCCTCAGTTTAGGGAAGTTCTCAGCTATAATTTGTTGAAATAAGCCTTCTGCTCCTTTTTCCCATTATTTGTTTTTTGGGACTCCTATGATATAGATATCAATGGGCTTTGTGGAATTTCCCCTAAGTCTATATTGATTTTCTCATATTTTTCTTTCCCTCTTCTCATCTTTATTATTTTCCATAATTTTATCTTCTACATCACCTATTCAATCTTCTGATTCTTTCATCCTCATGGTGATTACATCCAGTCAGTTTTGCATCTTAGTTATAGCATTTTTTATTTTGGCCTGACTAATTTTTAGGTCTTTTATCTCTGTAGCCATGGTTTCTCTGGTGTCTTCTATGCTTCTTCCAAGTCCATTGTTGTGACTATTGTTCTAAATTGTTTTTTAGATATATCGCTTATATCTGTTTTGAGCAAATTCCCATCTGTGATTTCTTCTTGATCTTTCTTTTGGGGGAGAATTCCTCTGTTTTGTCATTATGTCTAAGTTTGTCATTTGTGTATTATGAAAGCTTGTTATTTTTCCTTAATACTATTTTAAGAAGGGGTCACATGTTGTCTGGGGTCTAGTGCCTCAGGAATTGTTTTTGGTATATTGTGTACACCCTGCTATTGTGTTTTGACTGCTCTTTCCCACAGGTTAGTTCTCTACAGAGTTCCTCCTTGCTTACAGTGGGGAATGTTTGGACTTTTGACTGAATGTGCTTTGATTTGTTTGTTAAGAGAAGTCTTAAAGAAAAAAAAAGGAGCTTGATCCAAAAAATGAGACAAGGGAACAAACTAACAAACCAACAAATGAACAAAAAATTATAAGCCTGTTACCAAAGGAAAAAAAGAATAAAATAAAATAAATATAAAACATTTAAAAATGTAAAAAACAATTTAAAAGAAGAAAGAAAGAATGAACGAAAGAAAAAAGAAAGAAAGAAGGAATGCAAGCAAGCAAGCTTAGTCCTATTTCTATTAGAACTGAAGCTGATGCTTCGGAGCTCTCTATAATCAATAAACTTGGTATATGGTGGGGGCTTCTGTTGTTCACCTGAGGGAGAGGCTCACTTCACTAGCGTACATAGTCAGACCTTCCCTTGTAAAGGTGCCCCCTGTGGGGCACAGGGAGCAGTGTTTGGTGTAAGCCACTCCAGACTGCACTGGAGTTGCTGTGTTTCCCTCTGAAGTCCCACTATGTTGGTGGGTATGCGGTGGAGGTGGAAGATGGCATCCCAAGGGAGGGAGAACTCTTGGCCATCACTATTCAGGAGGCCCTCACAGAAAAGCAAACAATCTCCTCTCTTATGTCCCAGGCTTTCATCAGTTCCCTACCCCATAGCCTGTCTGTGCCAGGCAATCAGCTACCCCCAATGCCACAGTCCTCTTGTGTTTTATCTCTGGCTGGTTGCTGAGATTCAAAACTCCAAATCTTAAAGGGCCCAGCAAGGCACGGACACACTTCCCTCCCCCAAAGGAAAGACTTGCATTATGCTTGGCACCATTCTGTCCCAGAAAAGCAGTCAAAAGGTGGTTGGAGTTTGTTGTGGCACTCAGTGCTAAAAAGCGATGACCAGGTTATCTGCCCTTTATGTGTATCTCTGTCTCCTGCTGTTCAAAAGATGCTCAATGGCTCCCACCTGGCTTTTGGTCCTTGGAGAGGCAAAATACCCTTTTCCAAATGTACTCCAGGAAGGGGATTGATCTCTCCCAGTGCAACCCAGGGGATCTTCACTGAGACTTCACACTGTTGTGTGAATGCTACATGCTGCTTCCTCTCTCCTCCCTCCCTAACTTTGCTCCACAAAAAGAGTTCCCTCCCCTTCATAGCACCATGGCTTTTCTCTCCCCCAATTCATAGCTCCAAATCTCAAATATGCTAGGTTCTGTCCTACCAATTGTGCAGATTGTTTTCTTAACCCTCAGATTGATTTCCTAGTTGTTCAAAATGATTTGGTGTTGATCTAAGTCTGTTTATGAGAGGAGAAAAGCTTAAAGTCCCCCTACTATTCTGGGGGACTTTAATTCCTTCTCTAAATATGACTCTTGATGACTTCTTAACTTGCAGTCTCCAATGAGTTCTAGAATGATCCTATTGTTCCAATTTCCCCCTTCTCAACTCTTGAGATATATTATCATAATCAACATATTATATCTTTGGAATTTCTGATTAGACACATATTGCATGTTGCCCTCTCTGTATTCTAAATTCCTTAGTCAAGATATATAACTACATGCCCACATAATAGCATAGCACAACAAAGTATAAAAAATTATAGATATTGATCTTTTGGGAAAATTAGAAGTATTAATTTGTCTATTTGTTAGTCTGCCTATAAATAGTTAAGGGCTTGTTACATGCAAATATATATAAATGCATTTTCTTTGATTCATAAGACTTGTCATCTTGCTACCAGAATATTAGTGTCTATGTCTCATGAATTTCCCTACAGTGGTTTATCACCGAAGGTAGGCAGAAATTATCATCCCCTCTTTTTAGTTGAATAGTTAAGTGGCTTACCCATCAACCTTATGATGGCGGTTGGATTTAACAGAGGTTCTCTATCCAATCTGTGTTCCTTCTTATCCATAGTAGCAATGGTTTCCATCTAGAGGATAGTTATTAACTTCTCTAGGGTAATTATTGCTTGAGATGCCACTACCAAAATAATAAATTGCCCTTAAGTTTCCATGAAGATTCATTAAATAAGAAAAAGAATTTTATATTCTCTGTTCATTACTTGTCTTTCTTCATTTTTCTATTGAATAAAATAATACTAATAATTACAGTTATAAAAGTACTTCCCATGTATCTATTCTATGATAATACTTATTTATGTATCTCAGAAAACTTTTCTAAGTAGTTTTTAATTTATTCAAACAGTTTATTTTGTGCACCTACTATGTGCAAAATATATTTGAGATGCTAAGGATATAGCAATGGACAAACAAATAAAATTCTTTGCTTTGATATAGCTTGCATTCTATTATCATGAGAGAAGAGGCCAATAAGGCCTATACAAAATAACACAGCTAGGAAGTGGCTTAGCTAGAATTCAACACTGAATTTGTTTGACTGAGAGTTCAAATTCTTTCCCTTTATCTTAAACTCTTGACTCACTTCTTAGATGTTTCCTATGAAAAAGGAAGCTAGAGGTATAAACTTGGCTTTATTTCACAAATGGTAACTAATGAAAAAAGGTTCTAAGATGTCAACAGATACTTGCTGAAAGAGTTAATGGGCCACTTGGGCACTTAAGAGTCAAAGCATTTCTACTTTAATAGGCTGATATATTAGGCTGTTATATAGCAAACTCTAATCCTTGAGAATCAATCTCTTTTGGATTATCATATGATTTCCCTAAACCTGTATCATTTTGGGTGGAGCTAGGGTTTCTACATCAGGGATAAACCCCCTTTAACTTGAGAACCTTTATATGAAGTCATTTTCTTTATACTAACCCCAAGATGGATCATGATCACAATTCAAGGGAACAGAGAGTAAGCGACAGAATAAATAGCCATTCACTCCCTTGAATTCCAGTACACAGTGGATGTAGTCAGGATGGTACCAGAAAAAGAACGGAGATTTTCTGAATTCTTCATTTATCCCCTCTTTATTTACAGGAAAATCCACAGGCTTTTACCAGTGTTAAGAAGAATGGTTTCCCAAAGATGTTTGTTCATACCCTAATTTCTAAACCTGTGAACATGATGTATTACATGGAAAAAGTCACTTCATACATTTAATTATGGTTATGGATCTAGATTATCAGGTTGGGCCTACTCTAGTCATATGAATCCCTAAAAGCAGAAAATTTTCTCTGTGATCAGAGAAATGAAACAGAAGAGGCAAGAAAAGTGATAAAAGGGAAATTGGAGAGATTACTAGCATAAGAAAGTCTGAAGTGCCATTGGTTCAAAGATTTAGGGGCGCATATGCAAGGACTGGGGCAAGTCTCTAGGAAATAAGGGTGGCCTCCCACAGACAGCAAGGTCATGTGTCCCTCAGTCCTTAGCCACAGGAAAAGCATCCTGACCAAACTCTGAATGCATTTGGATATAGATTCTTCCCCGGTGCCTTCAGTTAAGAATACAATTCTGCTAACTTTGACTTCAGCTTAGTGAGACCCATGTTGGATTTCTAATATCCATGGGACGGTGACATAATAAATGAGTATTGATTCAAGTTGCTAAGTTTATGGCAATTTATTAATATGGCAGTGGAAAACTAATTAACTACCTCTAAGAATATTTTATGGGCTTCTTTTCTATTTCTTTTTTGAGACAATTCTGTCTCAGTGGATTTTGTTGAAGATGCTCAGCTCAAACATTATTTTTCATCCTTAGCCTCCTCCTTTTGGAATTGAGGTCTCTTTTCTTACAGTTTCATTATTTCTTACATCTACCTTTAACTCTGGATATTTCTTTTTTTTTAAGATTTTATTTATTCATTCATGAGAGACACAGAAAGAGCTAGAGGCAGAGACACAGGCAGAGGTAGAAGCGGACTCCATGCAGGGAGCCCGATGTGGAACTTGATCCTGGGACTCCAGGACCATGCCCTGGTCCAAAGGCAGGCGCCAAACCACTGAGCCACCCAGGGATCCCCCAGCTCTGGATATTTCTTATGGTTCCTTCTTTGTTCCACATATGAGGACCACAATACATTTATACTCAGATCATGACCCAGAATCAACTAATTTTTCTTTTCATTCACAAGAATTCTTTTTCTATTCTCAAAAGCCTGTCCTTCCTACCACAAATCAATATCACCACCTCTGTGAGCAGGTGCCCAGAACTTCCCCTTCCCCAATTCTACACCCAATTATTTATCATATGCTTTCTGTGGGTTCAGACCATGGCATATTTAGTTTTACAACCAGCCACCCCAGTTAGGGCCATAGTTCTAAGTGAGTATTCCTGTAAAAGGGCATTCAAGGTGGTCATATAGAAACAAGGGAAGAAAAACGAGAACTGGAAGATATCTAAATACTCTTCTGTTTTTATTTTATATTTCATCTTTATACATATTTTTTTGTAATTGGAGCCTTTTGTAGATAATGTTCCAGATTTAAAGATAGTAAAAAGAATGACATTTTTCGGAGTTTGTAGCATCTTCAGGGAAGATTTCTGGAGCAGGTGAGTTTTTAGCCTTGGAAGCATCATAAGTATTTCCTGACAAATGACAGTCTTCGTTTATTTGCATATTTGAACACCAGTGAATTTAGAATCCAAAGAAAATGAGAAATTACATATTTGAGGATCTTGACCAAAAAATGATGACAATTTCATATTGTAAGTGACTTCCAGAAAACAGCTAAATAATTTTCTGGCATCCATGGACATAAATACTACTTTATAAAGTTGAATGACTTTGGATTAGGTTTGGTCACATATACCAGAAAACTCCAAATAGCATTAATAAATCCTATACATAAATCCTTGTTGGGCACCTGGACAGCTCAGTTGGTTTAGCATCCGACTCTTGGTTTTGACTCAGGTCACAATCTCAGGATACTGAGATCAAGTACTGTGTTGGGCTTCATGCTTAGGAGGGAGTCTACTTGAGATTCTCTCTCTCTCTCTCTCCCTTTGACCCTCCCTCTGCTCTCTGTCTCTGTCTCAAATAGATAAATAAATCTTAAAAAAAAATTCTTCCTTGTGTAAAATTGTTCAGATTAGGATGTAGACAAATTAGGACTGGTCTGGTGGCCTTATGATATCAGATATTCACTCAAGTTACTTCCCTCTTCTGGATCTATTACCCTACTTGATAGCTTTCATCTTAAATATCACCTCAGGGTTTAGGGAAGTGTTTGGAGCTCCAGAGTCACGGCTGCATTTAAGTCAACAGAAAGGACTTAAGGCTAGGCATGGGGAGCATAAGATTTTGCTCTCTTCATATCAGTTTCTTCTAAAAAGTCTTTATTAAAGTTCTATAAAGTGCTCCACTTAAATGTCATTAGCCAGATTTTACTGATCACGTGGCTACAAGGGACGATGAGAACTTAATTCTTTTAGCTGAAAGAAGAAAATAGTGAAAAGCAAATAGCATTTTCTATTATTTCAAATAAAGATTTCCAGAAAAGAAAACTTTCACTATCTCTTTAGGATACATAGTTTAGAGAATAATTATCACCCAGATTCAGTTCATTCAGAGTTTATGCAAAAAGAAGAGCAGAACATGAGTGATCCACAGTGGATTTTGTAGCTTTTCCTCTTTTTATTGGAAACATGTGTCTGAATATCCTGGGGGAAACTATTCTTCTTTTACCAAGAGCCTCCTTGATTTGGTTGGTTGTAACTCTTCTTTTCCTACAGGAGAAACCATGGTTGGCTTAAGCTAATCATCAGATTTCATATACTAGCTGCAGTGATTCCTTCACAGATGGGCACACAGCCCAATCCTGCCAAAGAGAGTAGACCACAGATTTTGAACAACTCTTTCTTAGTTTCTCTTCTTATCAGAAATGAACCTGGAAGATTGCAGCCATGATGCTGTTAGGAGCAATCCTAAAACCACAAGGGAGAGACTGTTTGAGAATGAAGTCAACTTATAGACTGTTATTTTACTAGGAGAAGACAAAGTAAAACCAGATCGTTGGGGGCTCTATATAAATCCCAAAGAAATTATTTTACTTAAGTAAATTTGTGTCAATATTTTGTCTCATACAATAAGAAGTTTTTGCTCTCACAGAAAAAAAGGCTAATTATCATATCTTAGCCACTATACATTTCATGTTGGCATATCTTCTTTAAATAGTACTTGAAATCCAAGAAGGATGTAAATATTATAATTTTAACAAGTGGGGAAACTGAGGTTTAGAGAGAGTTATACCTTGTCCTCATGGCTTTCAAATAGTTAGGTCCAGGTTTATGAGTTAAAGGTTGCTGTTCAAAAAAGAAAGAATTCAGGCCCAGTCACAAATGTGACTGTATTTGTGTGTTTGTGTATCCCTGGGGAGTGTGAAGAGAGGTATGTGTCTTTAGGCACCATAAATATGGTCAAGAAAAATATCCTCCAATCACTCAAAGAAATACTCTATTGTTATTATCCAGACATTTTTCAAAAAGAAGCAATTTCTTGTGATGTTATACATTTCCTTATTTTTCTTTTTTCATTTAAAAAAATATTTGAACACCAATAAAAAATAAATTTATAAAAAAATAAAAAATAAAATAAATAAACGAAATAAATGAAATCTCTAAAAAAATATATTTATTTATTTATGTGAGACACAGAGAGAGAAGCTGAGACATAGGCAGAGGGAGAAACAGACTCCATACAGGGAGCCCCATGTGGGACTCGATCCTGGATCTTGGGATTACACTGTGAGCCAAAGGCAGATGCTCAACTGCTGAGTCACTCAGGTGTTCTCCTTATTTTTCTTTATCATTCTTTATACCACCTTAGATTTATGTTATTTTTCAAAAAATTTTGCAGAGCTATTCAGGTTTGTATATGGCTAAAACACAGATAATCAGAGTGAATTGAGCTTATCAGGTGGCCCTTTTTCCATTCAGCCTTACTTTCTTACCAATTCTACTTCACAGTAAACTTACATTCATATCTTATTTATCTTAGAAGTCTAAAACTTTGCCTTAGGCTGTAAAAGGCACATAAGAATTAATATCTTCATAACTATTTAGTTTATGTTTATGTCACAAAATGGTTTGAGGAAACATTACCCTGTATGGATAATTATTTTTTCAATCTTTGGCTACCTAGCGCATGACCTGCCCCCAATCCAAGCAGTTATCATTTTTCATTTCCGTGACCCTAAGAGTAGTGTTTCATTGCATTAATTCAGAGAAAGTGACATCTGGGTGTATTTTTTTAGATAGACATTTGAAACCCATGACAGACACAATGATTTTTAGAGAAAGACATTTGAATTTTAAAAGCTTGTCTTTTATGTGTATGAAAGTTCAAGGCCTTACTCTCTCCATAAAAAAGACATGCAAAAAAATTATGATTGAGCAAACAGGAGAGGTGTTAAAGGAATAAGAGTTCGACTTTGGAGACACTGCTGTGGGCTTCCTTTTGCTGAAGTTCAGCAGGAAATTTCAGCAGAAAATATTGAAATGCCCACCTCCCAAGTAGGTTAGGGAATTGAGAGGAGAAGACACCTGTGCCTTGTGTCTTGGAGAATCTGAAGAATTAGCAGGATTCTAGAGTGCTCTCAATACCTCAGCAGAAAATATTTGAGAGGTAAAAGTTTTTTAGAGAGAGACCTGGGACAGCAGCTGAACTTATCATCCACATGAGATAAAATGCAGCTTTGTATTTCTCAAGGCTCTTTCTTCTGGAGAAATTGGTAATTGATAAGAGAGAGATAGAGGGAGATCTACTACATCCTTCTACATTAATATCCAATAAGAGAGAGAAATTTTGATGAAAAATCAGTTAAATGCAAGTCCTAAATTTAACTGTCATGCTTTTAGCTAGTTTTCTGTGGGAATCCTATTATTTTGGGTTGAGGATGCATCTTCCTGAGAGAATTTGCCTTTTGCTTCTGACCAAAGCCCTGTGGCAGTATGGATCTCAGATAATACCCAATTCCAAACCTATGAGGCCAAACATATGGTAATAATTTCTTAGGGGATTTCCTCCCCAATTTGGTTTCTCTAACAGTTCAGGCTGAAATCAATAATTTTCTTCATTTGCTTCTGGTGATAAGTGATTTTTTCTATTTTATTCTTACTTTTATTTTATTTTCTAATTCTACTTATTTTTTATTGAGATGTAATTGACATATAATATTCCAGGTACAACATAATATTTGATATCTCTATACATTGCAAAATGATTACCATAATAAGTGAAGTTAATCCATCACCATTCTAGTCTATTCTTAAATTAAGGTTACAGAATTTCATGAGTTTCAAGTATATTGCAGTGCTACAGCTCCAAATCTTTATATTGTACAAGCCCCAAATTTTGTCTTCTACAAGGAATTTAAAACTGAAGGCTATGTTTTTGCCAGGATTGGATATGTCTGAGCAAGTGTTGCTGTGGCTTTAAAATGTAACCCTGATTTCTTGTTTCCTCTTTATTATGACTCTTGGGGAGCCCTCTTTCTTTCCAGTGAATTCAGGGCACTGAAGAAGATGCTCATTATATTCTGTCTTGAACTGTGTAAGCAGAAGTTTCATCAAATATCTCATTTGTCTTATTACCTTATGCTTTCAAAACTAGTTCACTTGTGTTATCTCACTTGAGATTAGAGTTTGTAGATCTTTATTACAGAGGAGACAGCAGGTGAAGTGGAAGTTGCTTATTCTCTAAGATCTGCTTATACCTTGTTAAGGAAATAGGGCTGGAAACCTTTTCATTCTCTTTGATAATCAGAACATCACTCCCCTACCTGGTGTTAAAACCCTTGGTAGTCTAGGCTGGTACTATTTTGTTGTCCTGGTCATGGCACTCTTTGAGCCTCCTGCTGACTCATTCTCTAAAGACTACAGCGTCTGCTTATAGCCTTCCCTCTTTCACACATACTGTATCACTCTGATTTAATTTTGCAAGTGTTCCATCCAACTTTCAACTTAATATTTAATTGGCCTGTCATCTGCAGTGACTTCTGTCTTAATTTTTCTGACCACATGGCTACATCAAAGATATTTAATTCTATATATTAAATTGAGGCACATGATTTTTTCATCACAACCTTCTAAGTTTTATGCCTACAGTACCTTCTTCTTGTTAACTCTAAATATCCAGTCCCTAAACTCTCACCTGTCTAACGTTCTGCTTCATCTTGACCATACATCTTTCTGTCTGTAGCTTAGATTTTGTAATTCATTTACTCTTCTAAGTAACTTCAACATGTTCTCTTCATCTTCTTTCCTTTCTATTCAAATAGAAAAGTCCCAACTACGAACAAATCCAACTATATGTCTCCTATGAAATGTCAAATGTTGACATCTGCTAAAGAAAAAACATACAGCTTCATTGACTGGTTTCAATATAATCTAGAGACACAATGTCATCTGGTTCCTCAGTCTTGTCCAGTACACCTGTCCCTTTGGTTCTTGTTAACTATCTTTGCAATATGGCCCTTTTGAACCTTTCATGCTTTCTCCAAACCTTCAATCAAGTTAACATAATTGCATTATCAGAAGACATGTTTATGTCATCCATCACAAAGAAAATAGAAATCATTAAGTCATTATACTTCCTGTCCTTAAGTTTTTAAAATAACAGGCATATACATCCATCTTTTTTTTTACCTTTTTATCTAGTTATATTGGAAGAGAAGCTCCCGTTTTGCTTTAAACCCAAACATCCCAAACATGTAGCCCATCTTTTTCTAAACCACTTGAAGATACTTCTTAGAATGTCACTCTGGATTTTCATGCCCATCCCATCCTATCCCTTCCATCTGTTCCTCATTCTTAGTTCTTTTTCATTAATATTGACAGCAACAACCTAATTTTTCCCTATCCCCATCTGAAGGATTTCTTAGGTGTTCCCACGTATTGTGTTTTCCCTTATAGTCAAACCTCTCAAAAAAGATATGTTATACACTTCTAGTATCTCCTGTTGCACTACCATTCAGTTTTTGTCCCATTGTCATCTGACTTTTAAATCATTATTCCACTGAAACTTTTGCTAAAGTTGTTGAAAGTTTCATTTGGCTAAAATCTAGAACTTACTTCTTTAAAATTAACTATTTATTTGTTTATATCTCAAGTATATAGTAAGCTCCTGATAGCAGGAAACATTATGCCTTGTTCTTCCCACAACCCTTAGCTAGTATAGTTCCTGGACCAAAATAGGTATTCAATGGATATTTTGTACATGAATATATAGCTATCATTAGTGCGTGGAAATAAAAGAGCTAAATCTTCCTGAATTCTAAATCATGCTAAGATATTCTTTCTCAAGTCTCCTACAATGCCACGTAGACAAGAAAGTATCAGAAACACACTGGTATCTACCTCTTTTCCCATTTTAAATAAAAATTATTTCTTACTTCTATCAACTGTAATAATATTAAATAACCAAAAAAGTTGAGTTTATGAACTCTGAACCATGCGTTCTAACTTAGAAGCAGGAGATTTCAGAATGTTTTCCTACTTTCTTTGGCCTTGAGATTGTCTTCTGCTTATCAAAAAATACTACCCCCCAGGAGATAATTGGGATTGCAAGTATGGTGCACAGCTGCACAGAGCCACAAGTTGGTTAACAACTCTGCATGTGTCCTTCCCTCACCTTCCTTGCTGGACTCTGCCAGCATTTAGGCCATCTGCAAGCTTAGGCTAATAAACCTGAATTACTCTGAAGCTTGTGCATTAAAATGTAAGCATTTATCTTAGCCTGGGAGCCAAGATTTCTGTGCTATGTAAAAGGATCCAGAGATATAGAAAGGAAAGGCCCTTTTTAATAGCATGTTTGATTTTTTTCTCAAGTGTTACTGGCTATTTACTTTCTCCACCTAAGGTTGATCTGCTGAAATTTCTGTGTAAGGTTAAAAGCACTCTATAGTGGAAGATGTGTAGTAAATTCAAAACAAAACCAAAAAATCAAAGAAAAAAATAGCAAATGAAATGGCCTAGTGAAAATCCAAATCCATACAGAAATCAAGCTTTTGAATAAAAAGAAATCAAGCTTTTGATATTTCCAAAGTAATTTGAGATCAAAAGTTTCTAATTAATTAATACAGGAGGTAAAAACATTTCTTTTAAAATTTTAATACTGATACTTATTCAATTTACAACTTTACAAAACATCTTGTCTGTTCTTTTTTTTTTAATTTTATAAATTAATTTTTATTGGTGTTCAATTTACCAACATACAGAATAACACCCAGTGCTCATCCCGTTAAGTGTACCCCTCAGTGCCCGTCACCCATTCACCCCCACCCCCCGCCCTCCTCCCCCTCCACCACCCCTAGTTCATTTCCCAGAGTTAGAAGTCTTTATGTTCTGTCTCCCTTTCTGATATTTCTCACACATTTCTTCTCCCTTCCCTTATATTCCCTTTCACTATTATTCATATTCCCCAAATGAATGAGAACGTACACAGTTTGTCCTTCTCCGGTTACTGTGGCCAAGTTCAAAAAGGGTGTTGCCTGAGTTCTCCTCTGGGATTTTGATGGGATCTTGTCTCACATTTAGATCTTTCATCTATTTTGAGTTTATCTTTGTGTATGGTGCAAGAGAGTGGTCCAGTTTCATTCTTCTGCATGTGGATGTCCAATTTTCCCAGCACCATTTATTGAAGAGACTGTCTTTCTTCTAGTGGATCGTCTTTCCTCCTTTATCGTATATTAGTTGAGCATAAAGTTCAGGGTCCACTTCTGGGTTCTCTGTTCTGTTCCATTGATCTATGTGTCTGTTTTTGTGCCAGTACCACACTGTCTTGATGAACACAGCTTTGTAGTACAACCTGAAATCTGGCATTGTGATGCCCCCAGCTATGGTTTTCTTTTTTTAAAATTCCCCTGGGTGTTTGGGGTCTTTTCTGATTCCACACAAATCTTAAAATAATTTGTTCTAAGTCTCTGAAGAAAGTCCATGGTATTTTGATAGGGATTGCATTATACGTGTAAATTGCCCTGGGTAACATTGACATTTTCACAATATTAATTCTGCCAATCCATGAGCATGGAATATTTTTCCATCTCTTTGTGTCTTCCTCAATTTCTTTCAGAAGTGTTCTATAGTTTTTAGGGTATATTTTGAGAACCATTTGAATGGTAGATGGTTCTCCAACCTTTTATTTTCAGGTTGTAGGTGTCCTTCTGTCTAAAATGAGTCTCTTGTAGACAGCAAATAGATGGGTCCTGCTTTTTTATCCAGTCTGAAACCCTGCGCCTTTTGATGGGGTCATTAAGCCCGTTCACGTTCAGAGTTACTATTGACAGATATGAGTTTAGTGTCATCATGATATCTATTTAGTCCTTGTTTTTGTGGATTGTTCCACTGAACTTCTTCTTAAAGGGGAGTTTTAAGAGTCCCCCTTAAAATTTCTTGCAGAGCTGGTTTGGAGGTCACATATTCTTTCAGTTCCTGCCTGTCTTGGAAGCTCTTTATCTCTCCTTCCATTTTGAATGAGAGCCTTGCTGGATAAAGTATTCTTGGTTGCATGTTCTTCTCATTTAGGACCCTGAATATATCCTGCCAGCCCTTTCTGGCCTGCCAGGTCTCTGTGGAGAGGTCTGCTGTTACCCTAATATTCCTCCCCATGAAAGTCAGGGACTTCTTGTCTCTTGCTGCTTTAAGGATCTTCTCTTTATCTTTGGAATTTGCAAGCTTCACTATTAGATGTCGAGGTGTTGAACGGTTTTTATTGATTTTAGGGGGGGATCTCTCTATTTCCTGGATCTGAATGCCTGTTTCCCTTCCCAGATTGGGAAAGTTTTCAGCTAGGATTTGTTCAAATACATATTCTGGCCCTCTGTCCCTTTCGGCGCCCTCGGGAACCCCAATTAAACGTAGGTTTTTCTTCCTTAGAGTGTCATTTATTTGCCTTAATCTGTCTTCATGGTCCCTTAATTGACTGTCTCTTTTTTCCTCAGTTTCCCTCTTTGCCATTAACTTGTCTTCTATGTCACCCACTCGTTCTTCCACCTCGTTAACCCTCGTTGTTAGGACTTCTAGTTTGGATTGCATCTCATTCAATTGATTTTTAATTTCTGCCTGATTGGATCTAAATTCTGCAGTCATGAAGTCTCGTGAGGCCTTAATGCTTTTTTCTAGAGCCACCAGTAGCTGTATAATGGTGCTTCTGAATTGGCTTTCTGACATTGAAGTGTAATCCAGATTTTGTAACTCTGTGGGAGAGAGGGCTGTTTCTGATTCTTTCTTTTGAGGAGAGGTTTTCCTTCTAGTCATTTTGCTCAGTGCAGAGTGGCCAAAAACAAGTTGTATTGGAACACGGGGGAGTATCACTGGTCCGTCCAGCTGGTCTTCTGGGGGAGGGGCCTGCTGCGCTGATTTTCAGTTGTTAGCACTTGGGGGAGCTGCTCTGCCCCTGCCTGCTGCCGGGCTCAGCGGGGGTTGTTTACCCCGTGGGGCCCCAGGAGGAACAGCCGCAGTTGCTATGGCAACTCTGGAAGCCTGGATTCAGCCTCCGCAGGAACTACGGGGCTCGGGGCTCTCGGTTCTCGGTCTGCAGGGCCTGGAGGCTCCGGGGCGGGGCCGCTGATCTGCTCGGCTCGGGGCAGGAGCGTCCTCGCTGTCCTGGGCCCTCCCGGCCTCTGCCTGTCCCGGGGGAGGCCGGATCCTGGGCTGTGTCCCGGCGCCCTGTGCTCCGGGGCCTGCGCTGGTGGATTCGCGCTCCCGCCCCGCAGCCCCCTCCGCGGAGCCGCCGCCCGAGCCCCTCCGAGCTGCTCCGGTCGGTCCCCGCCGTGCGCGCTGCAGCCCTTAGGGAGCTCGGAGCACTCTCCCGGGGCGCAGGTGTCTGTTAGTGTCCCCGGGAGCCCGAGGGCATCCCCGCCCTCCTGGGTCCTGCTCCAACTCCCTGCGAGCCCCTTTCCGCCCGGGAAGGTTGGTGCAGCTCCTGCTCCTCCGGGACGGGGCTCTCCTGTCCTGGGGACACTCGCCCCGGCCTCAGCCCGACTCCTCGCGGGGCCCCTCCCCCCCGGAGGCCTTTTGTTCCTTTATTTCTTTTTCCCCGTCTTCCTACCTTGATAGAAGCGCGGACTCTTCTCACTGTAGCATTCCAGCTGGTCTCTCTTTACATCTCAGGCCGAATTTGTAGATTTTCAGGATGATTTGAAGGTTATCTAGGTAATTTAGTGGGGACAGGTGATTTGGGGACCCTGCTCTTCCGCCATCTTGCCCCTCCTCCATCTTGTCTGTTCTTAAGTTAAAATTCTACTTTGTATTAAAAACATACAGGTCATTTAGGTTTATATCAATTAAATTTGGATAAATCATGAATCGAGTTCAAACGAAGCATAATCTCAATAGATTTGTAATTTGGAAGTTTCATATGTTATATTTAGTGTTAAACTTAGAGGTGATTGTACATACAGAACCCTAATTTTACACACAGTGTTCCTAGTCCTGGAACGATGCATTTGTTCATTATTTATTTATTTATTATACTGACATATGTCTCTGCTGTGATGGGACCTGTGCAAAATCTTCCAGAAGCAGTGAAATGAGGGTTCTGCCCTTAAGGAGCCTGGAGTGGAAAACACAAAGTTAATCAAACATAGGGCAACCTGCACATAAAAATAGAAGTGTGTCTAAAATAATCTTGGGATATGTTAGAACTAGTGGAAGATCCAGAGAAAGTATCACGTATAGAGTGTTGATAATTTGAAGCATGATGCCAACCTACCACCCTTCCTCCTTATACTTTAGTAATATAAATAATAAATTTGTAGAATTTCCCATTGTTCCTTCTATTTGACCTCAGACTCTCACAGCTGCCAAACTTCTGTATATACATGAGTATTTTAAAGGGATCTTTCTATGTTAGGAGGCATAAATCAGAAACCCTTCCTGACTCAGATACTTCCTTGCATCTTACAGAAGCATAATGTCTAGAAAGATTAATATTTTATTACACTGAAGCTCAGACCACAAACTGGCAGCCTGTATATGTGCTGCATATGGCCCCTACATATTTAGTTTGCTCTTATGGTACTTAAAATACCAATTTTTTTTGATACAGCTTGCATTTCTAGTTCACCAATATTCACTTTATGTCACTGCTCACTCTAGAAGTTTTCTTCATTTGGTATATTTGTATACCCATTTTTATTAATTTATGATCTTCAAAATAAATTATTAAAAAGCTAGTCCTATTTATCAATCAGCGAGCACAGGTAAACAAAAGAAAAGGAAAAAATGTTATAATTACTAATTTGGGTTTTTTTTTTTGGTGATCCTATTCAAGCTGTTGCTTTCTATCTGATAGTTGATTGGCAATTAATGGAAAGTAACTCATTTAACAACTATATTGATAGAATGTAAGTGGGTGCAACATATTTCTAATCAAAGTATTTTTTACTATGGTTCTTTGTAATTATATCTTTGGAACAATGTTGTCTCGTTCTATATTGGTGAAAAATACCATGCAAAATACAAAATAAACCATTCACAGTACGGTCACAAATTCAGAATTACGAAAAAAACTCTCTTAAGTTTTAGTGACAATACCTGCTACAAATTTTATGCACTGTAATTCCCCAGAGAAGCTTGAAGTCAGACTTCGTCATGTGTGGAATTAGTTATCTATTACTATATAGAAATATCATTACACACCTGGAGACTTACAGCATGTACTGACCATATGACAATTACTATAGTCCAGGAATGTAGGTATGGCTGACTTGGTTTTCTGCTTCCATTTTCTTACAAGGCCATGGCTGGGGTCCTCTCTGAGGGCAGACTGGGGAAGGATCTACTTCTAAGGTTATAAAACTCTTGCAGGATTCAATTTTTTTTTTTGTGCATTTTTGAGCACTTTGGTATCTTGATAATTGTTGTCTGGAGGCTGCTCTCAGTTCCTTGCTGTCGTACCTCTTAAAGTCAGCAAAGAAGCCAATAAAGAGATTCTGCAGGCACTATGGGAGTTATAGTTTTATGTAACATAATCATAGGAATGACATCCAGTTACTTTTTTGCTCTATAGGTTAGAGGCATGTCAGCCTTATCTACACTCAAGGACAGGAGTTCATCCAAGGATGTGAATAATGGGAGGAAGGGATAATTTAGAGTTATCTTAGAGTTTGTCCATTACACATATCTAATAATGGTGATGATGATGATCCCAGTTAACTTTTCTTGATCACTTAATGTGTGTTGGATTATCTTTTAAGCATATTATTTGCACTACTTCACTTTTTCCTCCATGCTTCTCCAAAAACAGATAAAACAAAGCGGGTACTATTATAATTCTCAACAAATAGTGAAGAAACAGAAAAGTTGGTGGCTAATATCTTACCCAAAATCAAATAAAAAAACTAGTGGAGCTTGAATTCTAATCCAAGCTGTGTGAATCTATGCTCTTTTGTTAATAAACGGTTTTTATTTAATTGTAACTTACAGGGAGAAAAACTATACATCATGAAAATTTATGTTAATGAGTTGTCACAAACTGAACACCTATATAACATAAGTACCAGTCAGGGAAAAAACTAGATAATTATCAACATCTGTGAACTCTTTCATATCTCATCTCAATCCCAACCCCTACTCTCCACTCCAAAGATAACATGTATCTTGACTTATAACATTAGCTTTGCCTATTTTTGATCTGTGTAAAAAAATTGGATTCACATAGTAAGTATGTTTTTGTTTCTGTCTTCTTTCATTTAACATTTTTGTAGGTTTCATCTATATTTCATGTGACATTAGTTCATTTTCAAGATGTGTTATACTCTATTCCATGCATACTCTACAATTTCTTATCCATCCCACTGTTGACAAATAATTGGATTGTTTCCATTCTTATTTATTAAAATTATAAATTAATAAACATTCTTATACATCTTTTGGTGCACATGCATATGCACTTCTCTCTGACAGGCTAGATAAAAATAAGTGGAAGTAGGCTAGGCAAAATAGATTTCCCAATTAGTTTTATCAGTAGTAATAACACCACCAGCCTATGGTAGATCTTCCCCAGAACTTTATATTCATGGCCTTACTCATATTAACCATTTTAGTGAATGTAACATTCTGTGCATTGATTTTATATCCTACAGCCTATTGAATTCATCTATTCTAGAAATTTTTTGGTGGAGTCTTTTGGATTTTCTATATGGTGTATCATGTCATCTGCAAATAGTGAAAGTTTGACTTCTTCCTTGCCAATTTGGATGAGTTTTATTTCTTTTTGTATAATTTTTCATTGTGGCTCTATTTCTCATTTCCATGAAGAGGTTCAGCACCTCTTCATAGATATTACTAATGGTTTTAATGTCTTTTTTAGGGAAGGTGTTCCAATCTCTTAATTAAATCACCAGTCATTTATTATTTCAAAGGTCTTTATTTTCATCATCACAAAATTAAAATTTTGGTTGTTTTTTCACTATATCTAAAATGTCTTTTACAGCAACAGATATACTCAATTTTATAGAACCAAATTACAGGGATCCCTGGGTGGTGCAGCGGTTTAGCACCTGCCTTTGGCCCAGGGCGCAATCCTGGAGACCTGGGATTGAATCCCATGTCGGGCTCCCGGTGCATGGAGCCTGCTTCTCTCTCTGCCTGTGTCTCTGCCTCTCTCTCTCTCTCTGTGTGACTATCATAAAAAAAAGGGGGCCAAATTATTAAGCCTTTCCTACATGGTTAGTGTTTTCCATGTCCTTTTGAAGAAATCACTCTACTCCAAGGTATTAAAGATTTTTTTCTCTTTTAAAAATTTATTTTTATTCCTCACATTGCATTGTTAATCAGCCATACGTAGTGTGTCATGTGTTTCTTTTACTGTTTTCCAGATTTTTGTTGTTTTTATTTTTCAGAAGTTTGACTCTCATGGGCTTAGGTATAGTTCTTTATGATTATCTCACTTGGAATTTTTTGAGATTCTTGTATCTATTTTCATCCAGTTTGGAAGTTCTGGCCATTTTTCCTTTAAATATATGTTTTGTGCCATTTTTTCTCTCATTCTGAGGCTTCTATAACATTTTTATTGGTAAACTAGACGTTATCTAACAGATCTCTGAAGCTCTGGTAAGTTTTATTCAGTTTTTGTCTTTCCATTCTTCAAAATTGGGTAATTTCTGCTGATCTATCCTCAAGTTTACTAATTCTCTCTCCTGCCATCTAAAATCTGCCTTTGAGTTTATTTAGTTTTTAATTTTGCATATTGCATTTGCCTACTCAAGATTTTTTTTGTTTTTTTTTGAGAGTTTCTATTTATTTCTTGAAATTCCTTATTTTTTAGAAATTTTCATCATATTTTCCTTTAATTCTTTGAACACAGCTTCCTTTAATTATTGAGTATATTTATGATCACACTTATTTATTTATTATTAAATTCCAATATAATTAATGTACAATGTTATATTACGGTACACAATATAGTGATTCCAAAATTCTATACGTTATTTAGTGTTCATCATAAGTGTACTCTAAAAAAATTATTTATTTATGTGAGAGAGAATACAAGTGGGAAGAGGGGCAGAGGGGCAAACAGAAACTTTCAGGATTCTTTGTTCTAATTCTGTGAAAAATCTGTTGGTATTTTGATAGGGATTGCATTAAATCTGTAGTTTTCTTTGGGTAGTATGGACATTTTAACAATATTTGTTCTCCCAACAAATGAACATGGAATATCTTTCATTGGTTGTGTTAGGTTCCATTTCTTTCATCAATGTCTTCTAGTTTTCAGTGACAAGCCTTTTACCTCCTTGGTTAAGTTTATTACTTGTTATTTTTGGTGCAATTGTAAATGTGATTGTTTTAATTTCTCTTTCTGCTACTTCATTATGAGAGTACAGATCTTTTCTATTTCCTATCCTACAACTTTATTGAATTCATCTATTCTAGCAATTTTTTGGTGGAGTCTTGGATTTTCCATATGGAGTATCATGTCATCTGCAAATAGTGAAAGTTTGACTTCTTCCTTGCCAATTTGGATACCTTTTATTTCTTTTTGTTGTTTGATTACTATGGTTAGGACTTCCAGTAATATGTAAATAATAGTGGTGAGGGTGACATCCCTGTCTTGTTCCTAACTATTAAAAAAAAAGATACTCTTTTCTATTTCTTTGCATATCTCATATTTATTGTTGCTTTACCTTGGACATTTTGAATAATATCCCATATCAACTCTGGATTCTGATTTATTTTTCTGATTTTTTTTCTTTTTAGTATCTCGCCTGAATTCAAACTGTGGGATCTAAATGCATGACAATGTGTAATGCTAGTATCTTAATTCTTAGTTTTACTCTTTAGCCTACAGGTGTTTTCTTTTTGTCTGCATAGCTTTGTGATCAGCTGGTGCTTTGGTAGAGACTGCACTAATACATTTGGAGCCTCTAAGGCTTCTCCCTACTCTTGATGCTTCTGTGGTTTGTATGTATAATGACAAGTTCTCATTTCACTTTACTTTCTGCTGGGCTCTTTTGGGTTTCCCATAGATGAAAACATGTACTTTTTCAGTCACCCATAGCTAAATGGTGCTTAACTGGCTCCCCCCCCCCCCCCCCCCCCCCACGACAAGGGGGGGGGGGGGGGGGGGGGGGGGGGGGGGGGGGGGGAACCCCCTAAAAAAAAAAAAAAAAAAAAAAAAAAAAAAAAAAATAAAAAAAAAAAAAAAAAAAAAAAAAAAATAAAAAAAAAAATAAAAAAAAAAAAAAAAAGGGAAAAAGGAGGTGAGAGGGATGGGGAAATAGTTTGAGATTAATTTTAGTTTTATATGTGGGGAGAGGGTTAGGAGTAAATTGATGATGGTAGGTATGTAATTTTGGGGGGAAGAATTAGGATTGAGGAGTGAAAGAGGTGTATTTGAGTAGGGGTATGGGATAATGTATATAGTGTTTAGTATTAGATATTAAAAGAGATGGTAAAAAGATGATAAATAGATGTGAAGAATGAAAGGAAAAATGGAGAAATGTTTAAGAGAGCATTAGAAGAAGAAGATCTGGTATCTCATGAATAAATAAATAAAATCTTTAAAGAAAAAAAAAAAAGAAAGAAACCCTGAAATCTCACTGACCAAGCTGGGTGTGTGTATGGGAGAGACTACAATGAGAAGAAGGCTGTAGAGCACTATTATCTTTATCCAAAGCTGTAACAATTCTTCAAGAATAAATTTCTTTAAGAAAATTGCTCGTCAATTTCTTGTGTATCTTTGGTTGGTTTCCAGGTCTGGAGTACATGTTCTTAACGATGTCATCCAGTTTAATTTTTGCTTTTCACAGATAGGATTTACTAATTTACTCAAACATCTAATGCTGAAAGATCTATACTGTGGGAAAGTTTGGGAGGTATTTTTTTTATTTTCTTTACATTTAAATTTTAGATAGTTAACATACAGTGCAATATTTCTCAAGTGGAATTTAGTGACTCTTCACTTAACATGAAACACACAGTGCTCATCATAACAAGTGCCTTCCTTAACACCCATCACTCATCTAGCCTATCCACCCACCTCCCTCCATCAACCCTCACTTTATTCTCTATTCTTAAGAATCATTTATGGCTTGTTTCCCTCTCTCCTTTTTTACTTTCTCCCTTCCCATACGTTGATTTGTTTTCTTTCTTAAATTCTACATATGAGTGAGATCATACAGTATTTGTCTTTCTCTGAGTTATTTCACTCAGCATAATACACTCTAGCTCTATCTGTATCCTTGCAAATAGCAAAATTTTATTCTTTTTGATGGCTGAGTAAAATTCCATTGTATATGTATGCCACATATTCTTTATCCATTCATTAGTCAGTGGGCATTTGGGCTGTCTCCATAGTTTGGCTATTGTTGATAATGCTGCTATAAACATCAGAGTGCAAGTATCTCTTCAAAGCTGTATTTTTGTATCCTTTGGGTAAATGCCTAGTCTTTACCTAGTGCAATTGCTAGATTGTAGAAATCTCTATCTTTAAGATATTGAGGAACCTCCATACTGTTCTCCAAAGTGGCCGCATCAGTTTGCATTCTCACCAACAGTGTAAGAGTGCTCCCTTTTCTCTGCATCCTCATCAACCTCTGTTGTTATCTGAGTTATTAATTTCAGCTATCTTAACAGGTATGAGATGGTATCTCATAGTGGTTTTGATCTATATTCCTCTGATGATGAGTGATATTGAGTATCTTTTCATGTGTCTGTTAGCCATCTGGATGTCCTTTTTGGAAAAGTGACATCTATTGACATCCTTTTTGGAAAAGTGGCATCTATTGATGGCTTATTTCCATTTCTTTTTTTTTTTTAGATTTTATTTATTTATTCATGAGAGACACAGAGAGAGGCAGAGACACAGGCAGAGGGAGAAGCAGGCTCCATGCAGGGAGCCCATGTGGGACTCGATCCCGGGACTCCAGGATCATGCCCTGGGTCGAAAGCAGGCACTAAACCACTGAGCCACTCAGAGATCCCCCATTTCTTAACCAGGTAATTTGATCTTTGGGTGTTGAGTTCAATAAGTTCTTTGTAGATTTTAGATATTAATCATTTATCTGATACATCATTTGCAAATATCTTCTCCCATTCGATAGGCTGTGTTTTAGTTTTGGAGATTTTTTTCTTTTGCTTTACAGTTTTTTTTTTATCTTGATGAAGTCCTAATAGCTCATTTTTGCTTTTCTTTCTCTCGCCTGTGGTGATATTTCTAGTAAGAGGTTGCTGCAGCCGAGGTCAAAGGAGCTTCCACCTGTGTTCTCTAAAATTTTGATGGTTTCCTATCTTATGTTAAGGTCTTTCATTCATTTTGAATTTATTTTTGTGTGTGGTTTAAGAAAGTAGTCAAGTCTCATTCTTCTTCATGCCGCTGTCCAGTTTTCCCAACACCATTTGTTGAAGAGACTTTTTTTTTTCCATTGGATATTCTTTCCTGCTTTGTCAAAGATTCATCGGCCACACTGTTGTGGGTCCATTTTTGGGTTCTCTATTCTGTTCCATTGATCTATGTGTTCTTGTGCTAGTATCAAACTGTATTGATGACTATAGTTTTATAATACAGCTTGAAATCTGGAATTGTGATGCCTCCAGTTTTGTTTCTCTTTTTCAGAATTGTTTTACCTATTTGGGGTCTTTTGTGGTTCCATACAAATTTTAGGATTGTTTGTTCTAGCTCTGTGAAAAAAATGCTGTCTTTTGTTTTTGATAGGGATTACTTTGGATACTTTAGATATTTTAACAATGTTTGTTCTTCTAATTCATGAGCATGGAATGTTTTTCCATTTCTTTGTGTCCTCTTCAATTACTTTCATAAATTTTCTATAGTTTTCAGAGTATAGACGTTTTATTTCTATAGTTAGATTTGTCTCTAGGTATCTTATTGTTTTTGGTGCAGTTGCAAATGGGATTGAGTCCTTGATTTCTTTTTCTGCTTTGTTATTGATGTATAGAAATGCAACAGATTTTGACACATTGATGTTATATCCTACAACTTTGCTGAATTCATGTATGACTTCTAGCAATTTTTTGATGGAGTCTTTGGGTTTTCTACATAGAGTATCATGTCCTCTCCAAATAGCGAAAGTTTGAATTCTTCCTTGCCAATTTGGGTGCCTTTTATTTGAGTTCTGTAATTATTATTATTTTTAATGGTTATGATATTTAACAGATTTTATATCTCTGGATCAATTTTGAAATATTTTATTTTTCTGAACATTTTGCTAATTTTATCAAAAAATTTAAATATATTGGATTAAAATTATTTCAAAATATCCTTCTTTAAAAAACTTTCTGTAATATTGGTCATTGTGATCTTTTATCATTCCTGAAATTGGATATATGTTTCTTCTCTCCTTTTAGTGTGGTCAGGCTTGCTGTGTTGATCAGTTTTACTAGTTCTATTAAAAAACCACTGTTAATGACTGAATTGTGTCCCCCCAAATTCAGGTGTTGAAGTTTTACCCCCAAATATGACTGTTTTGGAGACAGGAACTCAAAAGGTAATTAGTTAAATGAAGTCATTAGGGTAGGGCTCCAATCCCATAGGACTGATGTCCTTATAAGAAGAAAAAGGGGTTCCAAGGAGACACCTCTCAATCTTTCTCCCCCCCCCCAATCTCTTTTACTCTTTCTCCCAGCCCCCTATTCTCTTTGCATGAGCACAGAAGAAAGGTCATGTAAGGACACATTAAGAAGGGAGCTAGCCGTCTACAAGCCAGAAAAAGATGTTTCACCCGAAACCAATCTGTTACCTTAATCTTGGATTTCTATTCTCCAAAACTGTAAGAAAATAAACTTCTGTTGTTTAAACCACTCAGTCTGTGGTATTATGTTATGCAAGCCTGAGAAGACTAATAAGTAAATATATGCTTTTATTTTAATCCTCTTCTTTCTACTTTCTTTGTATTTAATTAAATGCAAAAGACCCCTGTACTTTTGTCAATCCTTTACATGTTTTAGTCATGGAGTTTTAGCTTTCTTTTCTGAAATATAAATTAAAGGTTTCAAATTCCTATCCTTGTAGAGAATAGCTGATTACAGGTTTTGACATCATCTTTCCTTTGTCTTTCAGTTTTGATTTACATAGTGATTTCATATTTAGTTTGTCTATTTACTTTTAAAGAATTGTTTCTTAAATGTGAGACATTTCCAAACTTTCTTATTATTCTCTTATAATTGATTTCTAGCTTAATTTTTTCAGTGTGCAAAAGAATATGCTATATCCAATAAGTTGGATCCATTGAAATTTGTTGAGACCACTTTATAGCACAACAGTGGTCTATTCCATGTACACTTGGGGGGAAAAGTGCATTTTGTACTTTTCAGAGAATTCTTCATATGACTAAAGTTTAGTTGTGCTCAAACATTCAAATTTTCTTGATATTTTGGAGGCTTTTATAATAAGTTTTTAGGCTATTTAAATCTCTTGATATAATTATGGCTTTGTGTCTATTTCTCTTTTTAGTTCTGTATTTCTTTTTATTTTGAAGCTGTGTTAGTACTTACAAATTTAGAATTGGCATATTTTTCCAGTGCATTGTTACTTTCAGCATATCTGATATTATCATTCATAACACTTGTCTTAAGGTCTACTACTATTATTGCTACATCAGGCTAATTTTGTTTGTTTTTTCTATCTATATATTTTTAAACATTCCACATATTTTAGATGATAGCAATTATTTTTTTAAATCTCATCTTGGAATCTTTGTCTTCTAGTTAGCATATTTACTTTATTAACATGTAATTTATTTTTTAAAGATTTTATTTACTTATTACAGAGAGAGTGTGTGTGAGCATAAGCAGGGGTAAGGGCAGAAGTAGAAGCAGACTCCCTGCTGAGCAGGAATTTCCAAGGCAGGATCCCAGGACCCTGGGATCATCACCTGAGCTGAAAGCAGACACTTAACTGACTGAACTGCCTAGGTACTCCTTGACATGTGATTTAATTATATGACATTTTACTTTTTATCACCTTCAGTTTTCATTTGTCCTAACTGTATTATTCTCTCTTTCTTTGCCCTTTTTTGGTTAACTCACATTTTTTTTGTTGTTTATAAAGATTTATTTTTTCATTTTAGACAGAGAGAGAATGAATGGGGAGGGGCAAAGGGAGAGCGAGAAAGAATCTGAAGCAGACTCTGCACTGAGCATAGAGCCTGATACAGGTTCTTGATCCTACAACTGCAAGATTATGACCTGAACCATAACCAAGAGTCATATGTTCAAACCACTGAGTCATCCGGGCATCCTGGATAAATCACAATTTTTTGTTATTGTTTTTTGTTGTTGTTTGGTCTTTTTTAAAGATTTTATTTATTTATTCATGAGAGACACACACAGAGGAGGCAGAGACACAGGCAGAGGGAGAAGCAGGCTCCATGCAGGCAGCCCAATGTAGGACTCGATCCCAGGACTCCAGGATCACACCCTGAGCCAAAGGCAGATGCTCAACTACTGAGCCATCCAGGTGTCCCATTTTTTTTGTTATTGTTATTATTATTTTGCTCTATTATCAGATTGTTATGTTATTTTACTATTTTGCAATAATTAGCCTAAAGATGATCATTGTAATCCCTTTCTTTAAGGATTGAATTAAGGTAATTGATATTTGTTAATCTCCTAGCAAATCTAAAATCTTAAAACACTAATTCAATTTATCCCTCCAGATTTTTGTCCTATTTTTGTCAAGTATTTTAGTTCCATATAAGTTTAAGCCCTTTAAGATATTATATTATTGTTTTATGTAATCAGTATTCATTTAGAGTTGGCCAAATGTTTTTTCCTAGATGTTGCTTCTTGTTTTTCTACATATTGTTTTACTCTGTGGAATGATTTTTCATCTGCCTCTCTTATTTCCTTTAGTACTAGTTTACTACTGCCAAATTCTCTAAGATTTTGTCTCAAAAATGTCTTTCATTCACCTTAATTTTTAAAGTGACAATAACCAAGAAATTTCCAAAATAGACTAAAGCCGTTCAGCTACAGATATAAGAAACATTAAAAATCTGAGTATAAAAACATAAATAAAACACACCTAGGCATCAAAATTGGATGATGAAAACTAACATTACTTGTGCCTTATTCTCTCACTCTTTTATTTCTGACACTCAAAATAAATGTGAGTTAGGCCTTTTTGCTATTTTTGGTATGTCTTTAATGAGCTTTTCAATGTTTTTAATTCCTTAGTCTTTTCATCCTTCAGTTTGAACATTTTCTTCAGACCTGTCTGAAGTTCCTAAATTTTTTTCTTTAGTTTCTCTAATCTACTCTTAAATCTATTTGGAGAATTTTCAAATTATCATCATTTTAATTTTAATTTCTAGAATTTCCATTTCATTCTTTTTTAAAGTTTTAAATTATGTGCCAAATTTCTTTATCTGGTCATTTAAGTTTCTGAACCTATTAATCAACTTACTTTGAAGCCCATGTCTGATGATAACAGTGTCCTTTACATCCTATGTTTTTGTTCGTTTTTCCTTTTGCTGTTTTGTTTTGTTTAGGGTTTTTTGTAAGTTGTTTTCTTTCTGTAGGCCTGATTAACTTTGATTGTGTTATGGATATTGTAATGAAAAATTTTAGAAAGAATTCAAGGCTTTAAATCATAGAATATTTACACATAAAAATTTACATTTGATTTTAGAAAGAAGTCTGTTTAGGGACAATAGCCTTATTTCAGTCATGGGCGAGGACATTCAAAGATAAGTTTCTTTTAAGGAATGATTTGTTCTGTCCTCTTGGTGAGCCCTAAACTTTAATTTTTGTTTTTTCTTGTCCTTAAGGCTGCCAAGGGTTATGCTTCATTTCCCAGTTCTTTGTCTTTCACTTTTGAAATTGGCAATCACCTTAAGGAGAAAACATTATTGTACATGCTCAGCTTTCCCATGTAGCTTCCTTCTTCAAAATATTGACCCAAAAATTTTTACGGTCTTACTCGGTCTCTAATACCTAAATCCAAGTAATTTTTCTCCCATTATTTATTTACATATTATTCAGATTTTCTAGTTGCTCAGAGTAATCATAAAACAAGTCAGTCATTCCAGGAAGCTAGTTTCCAACACCTGTGTTTTTAGCCAAATACTCTAGATATTTCTGATTTAGAATTGTCATTAAGCTAAGATATAAAATGTTAAGTTCCATTTTCAAAATGTTGCATATGAAAATGGAAAATGAGTTAGTTGTTGGTTTGAAGTTTGGAATATTGGTGAAAGGAACTAAAACGTGCTGACAAGATCACGGTTGAGGAATTTAATCAACATTTAGCATGGTAGCAAAAAGTCTACACACTCACACACATAAACATCATATTTGAGTTAATGTGAGTCTTGTAAGGTAAGAATTGTTCTCTCTCTTGTACAGATAAGGAAACTGAAATTCAGGCAGAATAAATAATGTGTCACAGACTGAATCTACCCTTTGATGATTTTATACATTTATATATTATAATTTACCATCATATGTTCATTTTATTCAGACATATGCATGAAAGTATGTAATATATTTTAGAAAGCTTTTTAAATAAATTTTTAAGAATATTTTTTTCCTGGTAGATTTAATTCTTAAAATAATGCTTCAGATTATCTGTAAAATTAATTTATGTAATCTAGGAAACTAAAGGAAATAATCTTGATGGCAATATTTTCAAAAAGTGTACTTGTTGAAAAAAATGATCCAAAATAACTCCATCTTTCCTTTTACATGGTAGTTCAGATGCTATTGTAAATTTAGTATTCTTACTTCTTTATACATTTAGCCCTTGCAAAGTGATATGTTTTCAATTTTTTTTATAAATCACATTTGCCTTGGAGATATTTCAAAAAATTTTAAAAAAATGTTACACACAAAAAGAACACAACCAAACTAGTGATATAATTCTGTAATTTACACACATTAGTTTTACCATGATCAAATCTCATTTTTCATTCAGGCAAAATACCTAGTGAATTCTATGCTGTGGTGGTTCATGACTACATAAATTAACTTTATTATATTCAAAGTCATCATAGATAATATAAGAAATATTACATGCTGTTTAAAGGTTCAAGAAGCACCAGGTCTTTTGAATTCTTCCTGTGAGTTTAACATATTTGGTTAATATGAGCCTTGTTCTTTGGATAAAAAAGAGAACATAGTTAAAATATTAACAGTATGTGCTAACTACAGTCCTCATTGATTTTTCCTTCTGGCCTATGCCATATCCTAGGAAAAGAGCCAATTTCAATAAAATAAATAATAATACCTTTTATCACACTTTACAAAATGTTTCTCTGTATAATGTATTATTTACATCTCAAGAAGATTCTGAAACATAGCTATTATTACTTCAGTTTAAAAGTTAAGAAATTGAATTAGAGAGGTTTAATGTGCTGTCCAAGGTTTTACAATTTGTGTTTTGGGATAGAGATTCAAGCATGTTTTGATAATACAGAACAGAATGTAAAGAGTGTGCTATAAAACTTATTAGACTTAGCCAGTAAAAATACAAAATGTTAATTCATATCCAGGGCAACATATAAAGGTCAGAAAAATTATTGTGGAGAATCAGGTAAGGTAACAATGAGAGAACCTAGAAATGATTGCATTCTTGTAACAAGTGAGTCAGATGAGCCAAAAAGACATTTGGAGCCTGAGCAATAGAACAGAGCCCATCTGGCTGCTAAGGCCTTTCCATGGCTTCCATTCCTGTGTATGCCTAACCAGTAAAACTCAGAATCCTTAATCGGTAGATAATATTTGAGTAAGTAGATAACAGTCTCTACATTTGTTTGTTTGTTTGTTTGTTTGTTTCATCCATTCAACACATATTTGTTGAAAGCCTATGTTGCATTAGGCACTACTCTAAATGATGGAGATGTTGCAATGAACAAAACTGAGAACAATCCCTGCCTTTGTGGAGCATACATCCTAAAAGAAGACAGATAATAAACAGAACAATTAAATCATATAGTCTGTAAAAAGTTAGTATGTACAGTGGAGGCAAAAGTAGAAGAGGGAAAAGGGCCTGAGGGGTGTGTGACTGGGTGACACAGCTTTAAACAGTTATACTAGCCTGCACTGAGAGGGTTTACTCTGAAGGAGAGGCATTGTCTGGATCCCTGGGGAAGAGCATTTTGGGCTGAGTGCCAAACCATGTGGTGGAATTCTGCTTATTGTGTTGAAGGGAGAGCAGGAATGTCAAAGGGGCTTGAGAGAGAGGAGGGGGAAGAATAGCACCAGAGCTCAAAGATGTCACTGGGCAGCCAAGCCTGTTGACCTTTGCTATTTCCTGAATGAAGGGGTGAATCTGCGGCAGCTTTTGAGAAGCTGAGTAGCATAATTTCACTGATAACCTAACAGTGTTGTATTAGCTGCTGTTTTAAGAAAGTAAGGACAATTAGAGAGGTTTAACAGAAAGGAAAGTAAGGACAGCAAAGGGGAAACCGGTTAGAAGGCTTTGGCAAAAATCTGCACAACAGATACCTGTGGCTCAGATGAGGATAATCGCAATAATATTTATGAGAAGTGTTCATAGTCTAGATATGTTTATGATAATAGACCAATGAAACGGACTTTTGCACTATTATTTCTCAAAACATTGACATTCTATTTTTCATTAAATCACTTGTATACATATTTGTTAAGGATGGTTACATATTTTATTTTAATTTCTGTGTCAAATGGTAGTATTGTAGGCAATCTGTGAAGACTTCTGAGATACACTTTCATGGTTATTGAAAAGTAAATGTTAGGCTTTTAAGAGATTGTTGAGGACCCACTATGATATGAATAAAGGCATAAAATCATCAGTGTGTGATAATTCTATATTTTGCTGATTATGGGTAGTGTGTTTATAAAAGCTAAGAGGGGAAGCACATGAGAATCATCAGTAGATAAAATGGATTTTAGATTATGAGGCCAAAACCTCTATGCCCACCTGAGAATTATTACTATTATGTCAGTTTCATAATTCTTAAGTATGATTACATTATAATGCTCAGTATGACTATGAGCACAGCTACTGAAAAAGATAAATTGCATTACACTTCATAAGCATCAGTACTATGAAACTAATAAGGAATAATAATAGAAATGGCATAAACTTGCTCTTTTTCTAAGGGAGCTTTCCCTCCATTTTGCATATTGGGGGGGGGGGGAGTCTAACAAGTGAGTATTCGCAAAAACCTTCACTCACTCTTCTTCCAGATTATCATGACAATGAAGCTGGAGATGCCAGTGTGTTCTTGTGGTCCCTCTTGCACGTGAGGGTTTGTCAGACTCCAAATCAGTTTTCCTTTCTCTTAGCTGCCAATTTGGAAAGAGAGAATTCTAAAATTTAAGTCAGTCTTAGAAAAAGTATCTAAATTACTTAACCTCTCTGATTCTAAGTCTTTCTCTTCAATATATTAAAAAAAACATTTCATGGTTCAGAGTCGTGACAATGAAATGTGATTTTCGTCTGCAGTGAGAATAGGAGGCATTCATTGTACATAGTATGCACATAACTGTCTTACATTACTGCCTACCAGGTAGAAGTTGGAGGGTGAGAAAGGAAGAGGTGTGAATATTTCACAGCGAGGACCAGGACTGATTTTTTTTTTCTTTTTGGCTTTCAGATCAGTCTATTGTAATAGGAGACTATGGTGGTTAATTCATTTGTCAACGTGTCTGGGCTACAAAGTACCCAAATATTTGATCAAACAGTACTCTGAATGGGTCTGAGAGGGTGTTTCTGGATGAGGTTAACTTGAATTGGTAGACTGAGTAAAGCAGATTGCACACCCTAATGTAGGTGGGCCTTATCCATTCATTTGAAGGAACTGCATAAACCAATTCCTCAAAATATCTTTCTCTCGAGAGATAGGTAATACAGATAGATACAGATAATCCTAGTCCTGGCCATCTGCCTGTCCTTCAAAATATGTATGTACACATATTTCCTATAGTGTACTGAAGAATTCTGGAGAATTCTGACTAATATAGAGACCTCTGGTCCTAGCATGGAAAGCGCGTATTTTACCATTGACCTGAAAAATACATATGTGTGTGTGTTTGTGTGTGTGTGTATCTGTATGTGTAATCTATTCCCATCATATGTGCATAGGAAGTGTTTCCAAGGGAGCCTAATTCTGTGAACAAAATTAGAATTCTGGCTTAATTTGGCATGTTGCGGTAGAAAAAAATGATGTGGGGTGTATGTGTGTGTGTGTGTGTGTGTGTGTGTGTGTGTTTTAAAGAATCTGGAAAGAGAAGCTGTATGAAAATGCTGTGTGAAAACAAAGAAATTAGACTCAGAAAACCTAATGGCCAGTTTCATTGTTTTGTAAACCATCATACATTTGATGTTCCTCAGTTAAGAAAGAGTGGATTGTAAAAGAAACAGAGGCATATAGCAAAGGAAAGACCATGAAGAAATGATATGACTTACATTTGTGAGTCTCAGCCAAGACCAGTAAGGTCTCCCCTTATCACCTGTCAACCACCAAGGGGCAGCAGATCTAAGGCATTGGAAAGGCCACTTGACATAAGTGTCTATAGCTGCAGGACAGAAACAGAATGACTCCAAGAAGATTGGGTGAGCCATCCTGAGGCCCTATAGGAGAATGGGAGGATTTACCCAGGGTGAGATGAGGTCTTGCTTCAATTGATTTCTCTGGTTGGCACTGAAAAGACATGGGATGGGTTTCTTGTATTTTCTGTATGACAGAAACATACCGTATGCATACAACTATGGGAACAAATAATAAATCATTAAATAAGTCTAAGTAAAATCTGTTGCTTTCTGGGACTAAGTAGCTTCATTCACTGATACTTGTTAATGCTATTTGGAACCTAAAGAAGGGAAATCTCATTCGAAGAAACATGTTTCCAAAGTTGATGATTTAAATTTACAACTTTGCAGCTGCAGTTACATACAAAGATCAGGGCAGTACTAAGATCCAAGCACCAGTTTCCCAAAACAACAGAGATGAGAAAGATAATTCAAACCTTAAGATATTAGTATTAATTTAGTCCATGTATTGTATCAATTCCTTTGCCTCTCAGGCAATATTAGCACCACATTCTCTCTTGATGACAGTTTTATTTGCAAAAACATTTATTTGCAAAAACATCGTAGGTTTAGTAAAAATTTCTTCTATTGGACATTACATATGCACCACTGGCCTTGTGTGTATACAACACACTCAGTTGTGAGTGCTGTCCAGTAGTAAGGGGAGATTGCTCTTGTGAGAGGGAAGAGGCTGTGTCCTTCAGGCATCCCAACCTGTCTCTTGCCTTCTTTTCCTAGTGCTTTGGGCTAACCCTGTTTCGTCTAATAACTGATTCCCTCTGCCTGACTCTCTAGAAAAGTGCCCTGATCACTCTCTAACAAGCTAATGCTTGTTTATTACAAGAAGGATTATAACCTGAATTATATATTTTCTTCCATGAGGACAAGGTCTTCCTATCAACAGACAGGCTGTATAGATTACTGAAGATACTTCACACTACACATTACAGATTGGTTATTTGCTGAAAATGACTATAGGTGTATTATCTAAGAATTAAATATGCAACTGAATGAATGGTGAGAAAGAAAACATTAAAATAAAGTATAAGTTAACCTGACTCCTGTCTAAAAGCTGATGAAAATACATGAGAGACAAGGCCACTAATATTTATGGAGCATCCACTCTGTAAATGTTTCTGATCTGCTTAATCCGAAAAATTGTCTGATAAAGTAGGTAATATTATCTGCATTTTACAGATGAAATCCAGGTAAGACACATAGTACTAGTGGTAAAGCAAATACTTGAACTCAGGTCAATCCACAATAATGAACCTCAGAAATACATAAGGAAGATTAGACATGGGAATGACTTGGAGGTTAAGTTGCTAAGATCAGAGCGGATTTCAAGGAAAGCATATGCCAGTATTGGCCTATGACCAGTTGTATGAGAAGAACTGAATCTGGAGCTGGTATCTAGGCTAGAGTACAAATACCTGGGTGCTGTGGGGTGTGGGGGACTTATACATCCCTCATGACTAGAACAGCTGAAAATGTAAAGTGGATAGAAATGCAATAGAGAGATTTCTCAGCTGGTGGGTAAAAGTAATAAATGAACCGAAGGTTATATAAATAAAATCTTTAAATAAAACTGATCAGAAGTATTGTACCCTGAATAATGATCCCCTAAAGATGTCCATGTCCTACTCCTTGGCACCAGGAAATATAATAAATTCCAAAAGTAGCTTTGGATGTGTGATTAAATTAAGGCCCCCTGAGCTGGGGAGATAATTCTGGATTATCTCAGTGGGTCCAACATAATCACGAGGGAGGCAGTAGAGTTACATTCAGAAAAGAGAGATGATGGCAGAACAGAAGTGGGACTGATGCACCTCAAAGATGGAAGAAATGGTCAGTACCCGAGGAATACAGGTGCCTTTTAGAGGCTGTAATAGATAAGAAAATGGCTTTTCCTCTAAAGTCTCCAGTGGGATCAAGGCCCTGCTGACACCTTACTTTGGCTCAAGGAAACTGATTTTGGACTTTCAACCTCCAGAACTATAAGATAATAAATTTGTATTATTTTAAGCCATTAAGTTCATGGTAATTTGTTATAGCAGCAATAGAAAATTGAAATGATAATTCTATAATAAATATCAGTCAAAATTATGTTTTATGCTGTATATTGCTGGATTTAGAATTGACCTATTCTTAGGTGCTCTTTTACAGATTGTATTTCCTTGAGCTATTTTTTTTTTCTCAAGAATGTGTTGGGAATCCTTGCCTTTTTGCAAGTGAGCAGTAGCACAGGTAAGGGGGAAAAAATGAAGCAAAAGAATTTTAAAAAGTAACAGCAGAAAAAGCTCTTTTCTTTAATCAGTAAGTTAAAAGTAGGGTAACAGGGCAGCCCTGGTGACTCAGTGGTTTAGCGACGCCTTCGGTCCGCGGCGCGATCCTGGAGACCGAGGATCGAGTCCCGCATCGGGCTCCCTGCGTGGAGCCTGCTCCTCTCTCTCTGTGTCTCTAATAAATAAATAAATCTTTAAAAAAATAATAAAAATAGGGTAACAGTTTCTGGATGGTCAGCAGACTGTTACTGTTATTTAGATACTTATTTTTTTCTTTCTCCCTGAATTTTCTTTTGATTTGTTTGCACAGAAAAAAAACTATTCTTTTTTTAAATATATATATATATATATATATATATATATATATTATTTATTTATTCATGACAGACACAGAGAGAGAGAGAGAGGCAGAGACGCAGGCAGAGGGAGAAGCAGGCTCCATGCAGGGAGCCCGACGTGGTACTGGATCCCGGGTCTCCAGGATCATACCCTGGGCTGAAGGCGGTGCTAAACCGTTGGGCCACCAGGGCTGCCCAAGAAAACTATTCTTATTTTAATTATAGTATTAGGATGAACTCTGTCATTGTATTGGCTCAGCTAGGATACAGGTTATTTTGAATTAATGCCATTTTGTGCTTGATCATTACCATGTCTATATTTTTATTCTATCATGTCCAACTAATTTCCATGCCTTTAACAGCTACTTTTCATTCATTCACTCAAGAAATATTTATTGAGCTCCTAATCTATATGGAAGATACTGTACCAACAACTGGGGATAGCATGATGAACAGAGCAAGCATTGTCCTTACCTTTTATTCTTCCTCAAACTACCTTAGACCACACTGGTATAACCCATTCTGACTCTGCTTTCACTTATATCTGCTAATACATGTTTAAGGACTTAATATTATATAATGGATATTAGCACGTTTCTCTGTAACATGTAAATCACCGAATATTAAAAAAAACACCAAATATTATCTTGGTGAATCATGTACATTCAAATGTTTTTGCTGTTTTTAGCATTCAGAACACTGGTTGGGAGTGCCTGGGAAGTGGGGTGAGTGGAGCTTTTATTTGTCCCATAGGTTGCATGGTAGGGACTGGTTGTGTGGGGGACAGCTGCTGAGGAGTTTGCAATAAGCAGCCCCAGTCTGTGTTGCCTGGGTGCTCACTCAGAGCGACTGTCTTCTGGGACCCCGTTGTTCCCCCTGGTCCCTGAAGGTCATGGCTCATCTCCAGCCAGTCCCTCTGCCCTTCCCTGCCCCATCACCACCCTTCTGGCCAGAGCTAGAGCCTATTCCTAGCCTTACCCATTGATCATTTCAAGAAACCTCTGTTTACTGTGCAGCACCCAAGTAAAACCTACTCTACAAGTCTAAGTTGTATATTTGGCAGATTAAACGTGACATTATCATAAAAAAGTATTATATAATGCACCAAGAAAATATTTATTCTTCAACAGTTTACATAGACTCCCCACTTGGCCCCTTAAAGGAAAAAAAAAAAAAAAACAAACATGATATTTTAGCTTGATAGGTAAGAATTGTCCAGGTGGTCACAGAGGAGAGAATGAGTTTCAAGCAAAGGCAAAAATATATACATACACAAGAATGAAACAGGAAAATGTGTGATTTTTTTTAAACAAAAGAGTGAGCATTTCTTGTGTTACAGGGACATTATACATAGAACATCACCAAATGAAAGAGCCATGCTGAGGTTATATCGAAAAAACGTTTTGTGTAATAATAAAGTATATAGATTTAATTTTAAAAATCTTATTTACTTAGTTTATTTTTTTATTGTGTCAAAAAACACATAATGTGAGATTTACCATATTAGCCATTTTCTAAGTGTAAAGCTCAGTATGTGAAGTATATGCACATTGTTGTGAAACAGATCTTTGAAACTCTTCTATCCTGCAAAATCGAAATTCCACTTTTTAGACATTAGAGTAGCCCATGGAAGGGAAGAGCTTAAAATAAAAGAATACCAGATTCTGACTCTCTCTCCTCTTGTCTTTTTAACAAAAGATAACTCTGGCATCTATATAGAGAATTATCTGACAAAAGAATGAGAGAACTATAGAAGCTTGTAAGTAACATGTTATAATATAATTTTGGAACCAGATGAACCTAGGTTCAAATCCTGACCCCTGCACTTACATGCTATATTAAGTGAAGATCACGTGGCTACATTTTCTTTAGTCAAGAATGAAGTTTACATGTTAGTAACTTACTTTGATGTTTTAAAAAATTACTATTTTTTTCCATTTATATAACCAGGTATTTTTTTTTATAATGGCTTTGTAGCAAAACTATTTGACGGATGAATTGGCTATTAGCAGATTAAATTGTCTTCAGTGTTCTACATGAGTTATATTGACCTATGCTTCCATTTTCCTGAATTCCTAATTGCTAAAATAAATTCTTGAACAGCTTTTACTTAACTGCCAGGATATGACTACATAATCCACTTTGTATTTCAAAATGTAATCTAAAATTCACTTTCACAATTAGGGTTTTGAGGCTAATTTTCTCTGGCAGCCGTCTCAATCCTGAGGCCAGATTAGAGCCACCTAGAAGCTTTTGATAATATGCTGGTCTCCACCACAAACCAACTCAGTCAGAATCTTTAGGTGTGGACCTAAACATTCAATCTTCTAAAAATTTCCCCAAGTGTATTTAATGAATGTAAAACCTGGGCTGAAAATCAACACTCTGTACTTCTCTAATTTTCCAAAGCACCTATTTTATACATTGAAACCAAGTTATGCCTGAACTATGGCTTTCTGTAGTTCATTCCTAGTTTTCCATAATCATGGAAAATTGGGTAAGAAAATGAAATGTTTAGCTCTATTTTATCATTTTATTTTATTTTATTTTTTAAAGATTTTATTTATTCATGAGAGATACAGAGAGAGAGAGAGAGAGAGAGAAAGAGAGAGAGGCAGAGACACAGGCAGAGGGAGAAGCAGGCTCCATCCAGGGAGCTCCATGTGGGACTCGATCCCGGGTCTCCAGGATCATGCCCTGGGCTGAAGGCAGCACTAAACCGCTGAGCCACTGGGGCTGCCCTATTTTGTCATTTTAAAGTAAACATTTTTTTTCTAAATTAATCTTGCTATGGTCACAAATTAACTTGATATTTAAAAAACATTATGTAATGTAGGAAAAAATTCAATGTTTGATAAGTTCATCTGGACCAATATAAATCTTTATATTGAATAACTGTGTCTATGACTTTCCATAAGGTTCCAGTGGTGTCAAAACCAAGGAGTGGGTTGTGAGGGAATACTTCCTTTTGCACATCATTAAACCAATAAAATGTAATCTATAAGCTTAGTATAAACAGCTTGTCCTCCGTGCAAATATAACTTCAAAACGAGTCCTTTCTCCCAGCTTTCTAGACTAATTAACTCTCCAGCCTCCTTCTATATAGAATTAGACCTCTGATAATCCTAATTTATAATTCTTCTGGTTTGGAAAGATTATGTCTTATAGCTGGTCCATGACCATATTTATTATAGGGATTTGGGGCGACTCATGTCAGATGGTTCTTAAACGTAATTTACAAGTGGCCTTTGATTGTTCTTTCAACAGAGGAGACTGAATATTTCCTGCTTTGAATTAATAAGAGAAAAGGTCAGATTTGCTGTTTCAAGCTTCCCTTCTCTTCTTCTGCTTCTTTTGGATCTTTATTATCAACCATAAAGATAAAGAAAAGTACTGCAGTCTGATGACACAGGTCTGCATAAAATCTCCACATTTTTTTTCTACCTGCTGAACTTTGAATTTTAGTTCTATATTATTTAGAACCAGATGTTTCCTTTGACTTTTTTTATAGTTGTTTTCTAGAGAATCTGATATTTTGCTCAAAACACTTTCTTTCACTTTTGTGCAAAACATAGAAACATTTTCAAGCCTGAATGCCTTCATTTGACAATATTATATTAACATAAATTATTTTCTGCCCCTATGCTAGGCACCAGAGGTTATTAATATTTAAGAAATTCTTTAATATCAAAGTTTGAATAATAAAAAGATAACTTATGGCAAAGAATCATAGAGTACAAATAAGAGATACAGACATATAGGGCAGGGGAAATCATAGCCGAATAGTAGAATGGTCAGAGGTCAGAGTTGAGTTTTAAATTGGCCCTGAGACCTGAGTATCTACAAGGCAATTTCTTCATGCCAAACTCAGGGGAGGCCAAAGCTTACTCTTAATAGGAAACTTCTTTCTTTCTTTCTTTCTTCTTTCTTTCTTTCTTTCTTTCTTTCTTTCTTTCTTTCTTTCTTTCTTTTTCTTCTTTCTTTTTTTGTCTTATGGAATAATAATTGATATCCATCATTCTATGAGGTAAATGATGCAATGATACTTTGATTACATATGTTGTAAAATGATTACCACAATAGCTTTAGCTAACATCAATCTTCTCATATAGATAGAATAAAAAGAAAGGAAAGAAAGAAGAAAAAAAAATCTCCTTGTGATGAGAACTCTTAGGGTTTACTCTCTTGACAACTTTTCTATATCATAGAGCAGTTATGGCTACAGTCATCATGCTGTACATCACCTTCCTAGTACAAGTGACCCTGAACAACCTGGGTGTGACCTGTGAAAGTCCACTTACATAAGAATTTTTTTATTTTTTATTTTTAAAAATTTTTTATTTATTCATTTATGACAGACACAGAGAGAGTGAGAGGCAGAGACACAGGCAGAGGGAGAAGCAGGCTCCATGCAGAGAGCCCGACGTGGGACTCCCTCCTGGGTCTCCAGGATCATGCCCTGGGCTGAAGGCGGCGCTAAACTGCTGGGCCACTGGGGCTGCCCAAGGATTTTTTTAATAGTACAGCACTGTAAATATATTCTCTTCTTTATGATTTTCTTAATGACATTTTCTTTTCTCTAGCTTATTTTATTGTAAGAATACAGAAATAATACATATAACATACAAAATATGTGTTAATTGACTATATTATCAGTAAAGCTCCTGGTGAACAGTAGGCTACAAATAGTTAAATTTTATGCAGTTATATGCAAATGTTTGACTGTGTGTGGGGCTGACATTCCTAACTCTCATGTTCAAGGATCAACTGTACTTATGTATCTTATAAATGGACATTTGTATCAATGGACATTTGTATCAATGGACATTTGATCACCTTCTTCCAATTTCTTGTCCCCCCATCCTCTGCCTTAAGTAACCACAAGTTGGATCTCTCTTTCTATGAGGTTTGTTTTTTGTTTTGTTTTGTTTTGTTTTTGTTTTTGTATTCTATATATAAGTGAGATCACATGGTCTTTGTCTTTTCTTTGTCTGAATTATTTCACTTAACATAATGCCTTCAAAGTCCATCCATGTTATAGCAACGTGGTATTTCCTTGAGGAAACTATTTTTGATGGTCACCTAAAATTTATAATTTTGTTTTGTAATTCTGTGATGTCTCCTCCTGGAGGAAAACTCTATATTCCCTTTATCATATCCATAGAAGAGACTGGGGTTGGTTCTGACCCTGCATTGCATCTCATGCATGTGCTTTAAGAATATTAAATAGTTACCTTCTATGGAACATAAAAAAAATGCTATGCTTGTCACTTTAGTCAAAGAAACACAAACTATAGCAGTAGGTAGAATTTTATATTCCAGATGGTGATGAATCACTGATGGTGCCCCTAGGGTCTAATTGTACAACTTTCCTAGATACCTATAAAGCATCAATTATGCAAAACAAGTGTTTTCTCTTAATTGTTTCTCTCAGGAATTTTTAACGTAAATCGAAACATATTATAAAACAAGCTTTATTTTGAATCTGCAAACTCTTTAGTTTTGGCTAGATATCTGCATCTATATATCTACATATCTATAACTCTCTCTCTACTGTCTATTTGGAAAGCTGCTACAGGATTATTCAGCAAAAATGCAAATTATGTCACCTTAGGTTTCTATATTATAATATTGAAAACAATATTACCAATTGTGTTATTTACATAGGTTATGCAATCTAGGACAAAGTTTAATGCTTTATAAGCTCTACATGTATACTTGATTTCATACAATGTTAGAATAAAATCATTCCTATTTATATCAAAAGCTATTATGATAGTCCCTTCTAGGGATGCCTGGGTGGCTCAGTGGTTGAGCATCTGCCTTTGGCTTATGTTGTGATCCTAGCATCCGGGGATAGAGTCCTGCATGGGGCTCCCCGTGGGGAGCCTGCTTCTCCCTCTGCCTTTCTCAATAAATCTTAAAAAAAAAATGATAGTCCCTTCTATATCATGTATCCTAGTGTTTCTCTGCCAAGGCATCATAATGAAGCATTGTTTGATGACAGATGATGACCACACTATTGTGGTGAGCATTGAGTAATGTATAGAATTATTCAATCAATGGGTTGTATACCTGAAACAACTATAACACTGTATAATGATTATACCTCAGTAAAAAGGTTTTCTAAATTAAAAAAAAATACTATTTCCTATTGATTGTAACTCTAAAATCTTTCTCAAATCCAACTAGTTCTCTCTTTCTATTGACACTTCTCTTATCCAGGCCACCATGTTACCAAGCTTCAGACACTACAGCAGTCTCCTTAAGACATTCCTCTGCCTATAAAATCCATTCTCCCCATTGAAGTCAAAACAGTCTTCTAGAAACAAATAGAATCATGTCATTGTTTTGCTTAAATTTATTCTTAGTTATCGTATTACCTTTACAGTAAGAAAACATTAAATATTTCTAAGCCTGTAGGATCTGGGCCCTACTAACTTCTGAACGTCATTTTTCTCAATTTTCCCACTTACTGTCTGCTTCGGCTTTATTGTCCATCACTTTATTGAATGTGTGGTGTTCTTTCATGGTTCAGGAATACTTTCAAGTCATTCTACTCCCAACCTTGATTCACCTAATGATCTCTTATTTTTTGGGGGGGGGGCTCTTCTGTGTATTAGAGAATGTTTAGCAGCCATGACTTTCCCCAGTCATGATAAGTAAGAACATCTACTTTGTATGTGGTTGTCAGACTAGTCTCCCATAATGACCACGTCCTAATTAGCAAAACCTCTGACTATGCCAGTATTATGGCAACAGGGATTTAAGGTTGCTAATCAGGTGACCCTAGATAAGGAGAGTATCTTGGAGTATCCAGATGAACCTGATATAATCATGATCCTATAAAAGTGGAAGGAAGACGACAGGCTCAGATTCAGTGTGAGAAGAACTCGGGCTGCCATTGCTGGGCTTGCAAAATTAAGGGACCTATAAACTAAAGAATGTAGGCAGCCCTTGGAACATGGAGAAGGCAAGAGAAGGAGTTATCTCTAGAGCCTCCAGAAGAATTGGAGACCTAATGACATCTTAATATTCCTTGAGATCCATGGGAGATGTCTGACATACAAAACTGTAAGATAACAAATTCTTATTTTCTTAATCATTAAGTTTGTCATGATTTGTTACAAAACTAATAGGAAACAAATGCAACCTATTTGTCATAGTTTTTCTTTATAATCTCTTTATACTTTTAGTTACATAGTCAATGACTTTTGCTAGAATGTGTACTAGTGAAAACCCTTTCTTGTTCACTGCTATTTCTCAAATGTTTGTGTACTTGATGGATATTTATAGAATGATGAAACAAATGAAATAATTTGGTTTAGGATTTCATTTTTGCCACTAACTCATATCATGTAAATTTCTGTCTCTTCTATTTCATTGACTTATGGAAAAAAAAAAAGAAAACCATGTTCTAGCTCTCTATTGCTATTGTTTGGAGCACATATTTTGTTCTCTGTAAAAAATTAGCTTTAAATTATTTGAAAATTGATTTGAGAAACCCCATCTTTCGTAGATGGGCTTTCAAGGTAGGAAAATGTTAAGGAAACCTTGGTTTGTATTATTTTAACAGAACTTCTGAATAAAGAACTGTTAAGCCAGATGCTGGAGAACTGAGAAGTCTAAAAGGAAAAAACGCTGATGTCCCTGAGTTCATAACAGCAGGTAGCAGCTACAACATCTGGGACTGGCACAACAAATAGAAGTGGCTGAGATTATAATTTAAGAAACTTGGAGGAAAAGACTCATGGAACTGAATTCTGACCCACGCTGAGTGCCTTGGCTGGTGTGGGGTCTCTGTGGTTGGAGAAGGAACTGTGGAATCAGACCCAGGCCCCTGAGGCCAGGTTGCTGAATGGCTGATGGTGATCTCTTAGGGGGCACAAACATACTGGTTCTGGGAGTGTTGGAAAACGGTAAGACTAGGAAGGCTGCTGCTGCTGCTACTGGACAAGCTATTGTTGCCTGGATATGGAAATAGGAAAGAGCCAGTCCCTCCCCATCTGTGTGCCACCCTCCAGCTATTCATCTTGTCAGAGCCTGGCAGAGAGACTCTGTTATGGCAAAATCCTGCTATGCAGCTAACCCCAACATCACAGATCTTATACAAGCCTGGATCTGACATTGGCTTCATAAGCAGCACAAGAATTTCTAGGTAAAAGTAAATCAAAGAATGCATGAGATAAGATCCTACATATCCTCTCATTATAAATATGATAGTTTTGTTAGGGAGCCTAGGACTCCCTCTGCTACAAGTACACTCCTGTCCTCTAACAGACTGTTTGAGCAGGGATGGAGTGCTCACCACAGATGTGCCCTTGTAAAGTCTGTGTTTACCATTATCATAAATATTCTGAGGCAGCGTAGGTTTCATGTTTTTGTTGGGGGGCAAAAAAAATTTCCCCACTGTTGGTTTTAAATTTCATCCCTTTTCTCTTTTTTTTTTTCTTTGAAGGTTCAGTAGTACATTTTGGGGGTTGGGGAGAAAATAAGTATAAGAACTTATTGATTTTTTTTCCTGTTTTAGTTAGATTTCTGGAGTACTTGCTGCCATAACTATTCTGAATCCAGAGTCAGATCTTCCCACAAAAGATATTGGACTGAGCCTTTTGTGGACAAATGTTCTCATTTTGTGAACCTTTGGTTGTCTCCAGATTCTGTGCTTTCTTATGGAAATTTTAGTTAACAATGTTTCAAAACTAACTGTCCATTCTTATAACAAATATTTTCATGCTGTCTTAGCCCTTTAAAAAGTGATTTCCTAAATTTTACCTTTGAAAAAGCATAAATCTTTAAGTTTTGTTTACTGTCTTCAAAAACTATACTCCTGCCATTTAAATTTTGGTGTATTTTTCTCTTATCTTTTTTCCTGTATTTGTCTTGTTTCTATCTTATTTTTTCCCTCTGAATTCCAGAGGTGGGACACAGTCAATAGGTGTTTTTGTTCGTTCTTTTTTCTTTTTTTTATACAATTGTACTAAGTATGAAGTAGGACTAAGTAAGGCAGTATTCACAGGGGTAACTCCTATCCCATGATCCCCAACCCCAGATAATACCCTGCTGTCTCCTTCTTTCTTTCTGTGAACAGTCCTCCCTTTTTCTAGGTGTCTCGTTTCCCCTTCTGTTGCTTGCTCCTTACAATGCCAGAGCCATTCGAGCCAGTCTCTTTAGCACCTCAGGTGACCCTCATCAGAAGATTCAGCTGGACTCTTTGCTCTTCTCCTAAGGACTAATGAAGGGGTGCTCTGACTTTGAGGGAGGATGGTTTTGTCAAAAGTCACTATAGGAAGTGAAATCACCTGTGTTCAAAATGGTCCTGGAAAATTCTTTAGGAAGTGGCCTCCATAGAGATGAATTAACAGATCTCCAATATAGTCATTGGTTGGTTTCTTTCTGATGCCAGCATTACTGTTTCCTCAGTTAAGTGTCAGTAAAAGGATCAGGCATGAGGCATATGGTTAGAAACTTTGCAATATTTAAAAATACTTATCTTAACCAATGGCATTGCAACCCATATGTCAAAATGATCACACCATGAGAGGCATGCAGTGAACTGACAATTGAAATTAATTTAAATGAGCATCTGATTCCACAATAGTGTATATGAACAAAATGATATCATCGCAGTTATTTACAGTAAGGCTTGATGTCCAGTGGTCCAATATATCCAGAGGTTTTTCTTATCCTTAAGAGAGGACTATGCTAACATCTCAATAATGAGATGGAATCAGCAAGTATTGAGTCTGGCACCGTACCGGAGCCTTTTGACAACTGAGTCACTTGGACTTCCCGCCTGTTCGAAGATTCAAAATCAAAATAATTAAGTGGTGGGTTAGAATAGTCCTTGGCTTCCTTCGTTCTGTTCTAGCATGGTTTTCTAATAGGCTGTTGACTTCCCAGTTACTAAGTACAGAGAGGTAGGAGTCTGATTGACAGGATGATAAGAGGTATAAAACTTCATTAGGCACCTACTTGAACTTTCTCAAGTTGAAAACACACACTTGAGCTCCTTAACCACCATTTGTTGCCCACATGATTCTAAAGACTTTGGATAGAAGTGCAGAGCACCAAATGATTTCATCTCTGGAGGATTCTAGATAAGTCAAAAGTGCAGAGACATCACAAGCTTTGGCTGCTTTCCCTGAAGTTTGCCAGAGCCACCACCTGTGATAATCTTGAAGCAGCTGCTGTTCTTGTCTTATCTACACTGAAATCACAGTACAACTAATACGACATTTCAGTGAAAAGATGCGACTTAGCAGCAGCTGGGTCAGGTGGAATAGACCTGGCTTGGCTTTTCTTACAGAAAATCTTTTCAACATTTAGTTTTATTCCCAATCTCCTTATTTATTGCTACCCCTCATGCATCCTGAAACAATTCATCAGTTTAAGCTGTTTTTTCTGGAATCAAGGACAATTGGAACTATACGTAGTCACGTTCTGAGGTTTCAGTTTCCAGGGAAAAGTCTCTTGGGCAAGGAAAGGGCCTCTAGAAAAGGTAGGGGTGGGGGAGCGTTTGAAACTAGGAAGCATATGGGAAAGAGGAGCTGTGGCTATTCAACTTCCTCACATAACCTTTTCCATGAATAAGGCTTATTAAACTGGATCTTGAAAAGGCCCCTTTCACTTTTTTTTTTTTTTATGGCTTCCTTTCACAAAGAACAAATGCCACAGACAAACCAACAAAATGCTGGGTTGGTTATTACCTTTAAAGGTCATTTGAAGTAGAGTACCATATTACTCAAGGCTAAAGTGACCTATTCAACCTTAATGCTCCAGGGAAATGTCAGGCACAAAGAGTCAGTACACAGGTACTCGAGTTATTATCTTTGCAACTTAAAACAAAAACCCCTACAACATGTATTTAAAAAATAAAAACAATCAAGGACCAACAACTGAAAAGTTAGTCTCTACTTGTGGTATAAGATTTCGGCAGTAGTAATGGCATGGTGTGGGGGAGAGGCCAGTAATGTTTGCTTGAAGTAACTGTAAACCTTAGGAACTTAATATCAGATAACAGTGGGAATTGAATTATAAGGACCTCTCGTAGTGGAGAGGAACCTCACTCAAATGGAAATTAAAATATATCTATATATCTATATTTTAATATAGATATATTGGAGACCTTTAAAGTTAGTCTTTATGTCAGGATGATTATTTACTTTTTCTATTGTAGCCATCTGTGGGCAACAATGGGGAACTAATGGGGTTTCTATTTATTTTCCTCCTGTTAGCTCCTTTTTCCTCTGGACAAGCTCCCCCCCCCCCTTTTTTAAAGATTTTATTTATTCATGAGAGACCTAGAAAGAGAAGCAGAGAAACAGAAAAAGGGAGGAGAAGCCGACTCCACGCAAGGAGCCTGATGTGGGACTCGGTCCCGGGAATCCGTGATCAGGCCCTGAGCCAAAAGCAGAAGCTCAACTGCTGAGCCACACAGGCATCCCTGGACAAGTTCCTTAGATCATGGAATTCCCCACCAAAATTTGGCTACCCATTTCTATGAAAACGAGAAATGTAACTGGTAATATATCTACACTCAAAGCTTGCCATTTTCAGTAAAATTTATAGTGATTCATGCAGTGCATTAAAAATGCATGCACTCCTGAGTGCTCATACGCTCATTTTTATCGATGCCATTGGATTTCAGTAGTGTCATTAATGACTATTGTAAATAATCCAAGACCTTGTAGTTTTTACTTCTGACCTAAAGTGAAATGATGTCTTATACTTTTGAGGTTTAAGAAAGTGGGAAATGGAATTTCATTGGAAGAGAGGGAAACACGATTTTATTCAAATGGCAATGGCTTTATAGTTAAGACAAAATGAAATAAAGGCCTATAAATTTCCTTGTTTCATTATGAAAGGTTAATGGTTCCCATTTGATGGAAGACAACATTTGAAACAGTATGTGAGTCATATTTGAAGTTATTTATTGAGGTCTTATAATGTAGGACATCTTGCTAATGAAAATGCTAGCACCTCATTTCTTGAGCTCTTACAATGTGTCAGATGCTGCACTAAGTACTTGCAAGGTGGGCAGATAGGCAAGGCAAGGCCCAGCCTTCACCCTGGTATAGTCAACCTTACAGTGATAAATTCAGGGGCATTGTTACTTCTATTTACAGTAAATCAGCTGACAGCTTTCAGGCTGAAGGCAAGATCTGACCTGGCTAGTGATATCTCCTACAGCCATCCTGACCTGCTCCAAGTCTGGGGCCCACAGCAATGCTCTGATACCCTCTCCCATGCTGGCTTGCCTGCTCTTAGGCTCTGGTTCACTTGTGCCTGGAGGATCAGGATCTGTTTGTCAAGTAACTGCACCACCTGTATCCTGGACTAACCAGTGAAGTTCTCTCCATATGAAGGATGGTTAGTATACTATCTCCAGAGATTTTGGAACTTTACTTTGTTAAATAGGGACTATCATTCAAGTTTCTTCTTCCTTGGTTACTCTTTCTCAGCAGCAGAGTATTTGTTAGAGTTGTCTTTATATCTTATAGAGTGCTTTAGTATTGAAACTTGTATTTTATACTAAACACTTCCTGTTTATTTTTAAAGAGAGCATGTAATGTGGGAGGAGGTAGGTAACAGAGGCAGAAGGAGAGTGAGAATCACAGACTTCCTGCTGAGCAGGGAGCCTGATGTGGGGCTTGATCCTATGACCCTGAGATCATGACTTGAACAGAAATTAAGAATTCTTGCTTACCAACTGAGCCACACAGATACCCCTAAATATTTCCTGTTTAGACTGCCATGTGGTTTCTGTGTTCTGTGTGTAGATTGATACAGGTGGCAAACAGGAAGCAGATAATGTGGGCTAACAAATTATAACAATTCCATAATTTCCCATAGTTCTCATCTTTTATCCCATGTTACTATAGAAATATGAATGCCCTTAAATTTGACTTGTTTTTCTTTAGAAAAGTTATGAGATTTTGCTGCTTCCTAAAATTTCAGCAGAATCCATTCTATATAAGAAACTAAATTCTGATTGAGGGTAAATGTATAAAAACTAGATCTCTTATATCTGTTATCTTTGTTAGTGATTTTCATGAGTGGAGACTATTATATAATGGAAAAAGCATAGTGGAGATTGTTTAAATAGATAGTATGAAAAGTTAATAGACAAATTGATGTATAGTATAGCTCAAATAAGAAGTAATATAGCTATTTCCATTAAGTTAAAAAGCTGGGTAATGCCTGGTCTCAGAAGCAGAGAATTTATTTCAGTGTAGTAGGAATGCAATCAGGATGACAGGATATGAAGCTAATTCAGGGGTTCTAGATAACTCAGGGGTTCTTTGATTTCTTGTAACTTGGGCAATGTTGATTTAGATATGCTTAGTAGACCTATAAGAGGAAATGTTATACAGGCAATAGATATTCAATAAAGGAATTCAACAGAAATGTCATGAATGAAGATTTTGATTTAGGGGTCATTGTATAGAGACAGCTTAAAGTCATGTAATTGATTGCTATTACTTAGGGAGAGGGTCCACATATATAAAAAAAATAGGAGCATGGAACAGAGCTGTGGGAAGCTCTTACACTTAGACGTCAAACATAGAAGTTAGAACCAGCAAGGAAGAAGAGGCAGTGAAAGCATGGATGTAAGAAAGGAGGAAATCCAGAGGGAAACATCATCACCAGAAGGAAAACTTTCAGAAGGAAGAAATCAACAATGCTTCTACTGCTTAGAGAACAATGTATGGTCAGAGGTGGGAACATTTTGTTGACATTTCACCACAGAAATAAGATGGCTGCCAAAGAGGAAGGTAACAGCAAAGGGAGTTTAAATGGAAAATACTAGGACATTTGTGTAAAGCTGGGAATAATTCAGAAAAGTTGGGAGGATATTGTGGTACAGAAGAGGGCAGAATTGATGAAGGAAATTACTGGAGAAGAGAGGAAACCTGAGGAAAAAAGGGGGAAGGCTGTCTGAGAGGATCTGGGACCCTTTATTCTAACATAAGGGAAGGTAGAGGTTAAAAGCTTAGAGGGAATATGAAAGAACTGCCTTGTGATGGGTTCTACTGTAGAAGGCAAGAGGTTTGAGGGAACATGATTAGAGGAGTTTTGTTGGAAAAAAAACATGAAATGACCATTTGGAAACTGGGAAACAAAAGTAAGAAGCATGAGTAAGTTTGTTAAAATGTGTGCACATTTTAACAATTTTAATTGTCTGAATGGCAGTGCAGAAATGGTGACTAGTATGTTTAACAAGATGAGGTGTTTTTTGTTTTGTTTTGTTTTTGTTTTTCCTCCAGATGAGTAAAATAGAGAGAAGGGAACAATGAAATTAAAGTTATTTTGAAGGGAGAAGTATAATGTACCTAAACTGTGTAAGGGTGAGGGCAAGGCCATGTGGAGGTAGGGTCAGTAAATGTGAGATATTAGAAGATGAAGAACTGCTCAAGTAGGAGTGTTCAGTTGAACTCAAAAGGATAGAAGTGGCTTTCTAGAAGCTACATTCTTGAAATGTCAGAAGTAGATTTGGTGTTAATAGGATACAGTTATAGTAGTATATGGCCTAACTAAGATGAAAGAAAAGTCCTAAGAAGGTGAGGAGGACAAAAACTCAAAGGCCAAGCTATTGGATGTATTAAAAATCCTAGTAAGATACGGAAACAGTACAAATTTGTTCTATTGTGTGGGATTTTGTGATTTACGGGAAGAAAATGGAAAATGTTTCTCAGGTGAATACAGGAAGACCTTCGAGTTCAGGCACCATGAAGTAGGGAGATAAAAAGGTGTGCCTCTTACTGATGTATTTTTTAGTGACTGCTCAGTTTTTATATTGAGACCGCACACCCAGAAGTCTGCTATAATACTGTCCTACCCACAGTGAGGAAAAAATATTGATAGCTTTTCCTTCCCCACTATTTTCTACCAGATTTTTTTTCCCTTGGTGGACTAATTTTAAAAACTCCACAATTTTAATCTTTTATAGCACCATATAATAGTGACTGCTGTTTGTCGTTAAGGTATCAGTATTTGCAACCTGAAGTAGAATATTTGGGGAGGTTGGGACCTTATTTCTTCAACTAGAGTCTTTGGTTAGTTTTCATATTAGAAGAAAATATATCAACTTCTCACTGAACATGTTCGTTAGAGATCAATAAAATAATTGGCAAACACATAGCCATTAAAGTATTGAAATTGCCATGAAAACATAACATGTTGACAGGCTGGCTTTCAAGTCCCTTGGCTCCAGTCTGGCATATGCAAGGCACTAGCATTTCAACTAAGTAATAAGATGATATGATGGTGATGGTGATGGTTGTGTTTGCTTTCTCTCTCCGAGCTAAAAGCTGTCCTAGGTGTTCTTGTTGCTGTTGCTTCAAACTTCTTTCTATATTGCTTGCAGAGACCTTTGTGAGGGGTGGATAACAATTAGAAGAAAAAGAATTAGTCATGGGTCACAGAGTCACTGCTCTTAAACCCTACAGTTTCATCCCTACCACTAATTCCAGTCTAGCTTTTAGTAATTCCAGAAATTTAGTCTTGCTCAATAACTTTCAACATTTAGTATGATTATTTAAAGATGCTTTGCAAATACAGTAAATTCTAAAATTCTACATACCTAAACTGTAAATCTATAAAATGAATAAGAGAATCTTAATTATCAACTTATAGATGTCCTCTATTCTTCTAAGAGTCACCTCCACATATTTTAACTATTCTATCTATATTGCCCCGTATCAAATGTAACTAATGTAAAAAAACTCCAAAGTAGGACAATTTAGAGAAGAACCAGGAATGTGGAGGAAATATGAAGTTGTGCTCTATCCAGATGGCTGGATCCCTACCTACTGCTCCATCTAGCTCAGTCTCTCCCAAATTCCATCTCCTCTTGTTGCTGCAGGCATATATCCAATTGTCCATTCAAAATATACTTTTTTTTTAGTTATTTATGATAGTCACAGAGAGAGAGAGAGAGAGGCAGAGACACAGGCAGAGGGAGAAGCAGGCTCCACGCTGGAAGCCTGACACGGGACTTGATCCTAGATCTCCAGGATCACCCCCGGGGCCAAAGGCAGGCGCTAAACCGCTGAGCCACTCAGACTGCCCTCAAAATCTGCTCTTAGCTGTCTCCAAGCCTCTTTGACACAACCTCTGAAACACTAAACAAATTACCTCAACTACATCTATAGATGGTTTTAGCAGATACTTGTACGTAGTGTCATCTTGAATAGTGGACCTAGATGTAGCCTTATAGAACCTCAGCTATTCATAAGTAGAGACACTTCTCTAATAAGGTACTAGTATCCAAGGTAGGAATAGGCTTTTTAAAAAAATAGGTGCTTGCTTGCTTGCTTGCTTGCTTGCTTTATTTATTTATTTATTTATTTATTTATTTATTTATTTGGGGGAGGGGATCAAAACCATGGATTGAAAAAAGTGCCAATTCAAAATCTTATGAATAGTAAACAAGATTATTACCCTTAGATAAAATGAGATAAAAAAAGAAACCTGATCAATATTTGCTATCTATTTTCCTTAACTACTTGATTATAAAATTTTGAGTAGGGAAAGAATTTGGGGATAGAATAATCTGATTCAAAACTCAATCTTTTTACTAAATTAACTTTTAAAAAGCGTAACACATTTTCAAAGAAATAATTATCAAATAGCTATACCGACAACTTTTAAAAATTTGCAGTTGAAGCATAGTATGCAACGAGAAATACACCTAAATGTATGGCTGAATTTTTACAACTGAACACATTCCTGCAGTTCACTCTCTAATTATGGGGTTTGGGCCATAATCCATTTCTTAATCTCTCCTCTTATTTTCCATTACACTCTTTGACTTCTAAAATGCAGATGAGTTTAGACTATTTCTATATTTTTATCTAAGTAGAGTCCTATCATAGATATTCTTTTGTGTCTGGATGCTTTTGCTAGCCTTGATTGTGAGGTCCACCTATAATGTTGGACCTTTATCTAATACCATTAAGACTACTAGAAATAGTTTTACCATGAACCTCATAGTATGTGTATTTTGGTAAGCATATGTATGAATTTTTGTTTGGAATTACATAAGGAAATTCTGGGTCATCATGAGTTGCTGGAGTCAATATTTCAAGGCAGTTGTACCAATTTAGTTGTACCAGGAATGCATGAGAGCTCTGGTTGTTCCAGATTCTCACCAACAGTATTTTCCATGGTTTAAATTTTAGCCATTCTCATGAGTATGTGGTTGTACCTTATGGCTTTAAGTTACATTTCCCTGTTGAATACATCTTTGTTTATTGATTCTTTGGTCATCTTTGGTGAAGTGTCAATTCAAAGTCTTTTGTTAGAGTGACAGTGTTTTTATAATACTAAATCTAGGAGAAGCTATAATTTTTAAAGTCAGTTTCCATTTTCAAATGGAAGCTCACAGGTCCTTTAAGTTCACACATCCCTCCCATTACCTAAAAGGGTATATCATCTGATACAGAATTTTTTTTTTTCTTGGTGTTCTGAAGGAAAGATTCTGATTTCAAAGTCCTGATTCAAGAAAAAATTATTCTGTTGAAATTTCTCTTAATATTGATTTTAAATATTCAGAAAAGCCCTGTGAAGTTTTCTCTCTAATTTAGCTAAGAATTCTAAAACTACATTACATTTTCTTTTCCATCCATATAATGCAATGAAGTTACTCTATTTATTTAAAGATTTTATTTATTCATGAGAGACACAGAAAGAGAGAGAGACACACACACAGGCAGAGGGAGAAGCAGGCTCCACGCAGGGAGCCCAACGGAGGACTCGATCCCAGGTCTCCAGGGTCACTCCCTGGGCCGAAGGTGGCGCTAAACCGCTGAGCCACCCGGGCTGCCCAAGTTACTCTATATAAAGTAGCTATCTTGTTAGCATCAAAGTTGCCAATGAATAATCAATTCTTTTGACAATTTTTAACCACTTGCCATTATTTGTTCATAGTTAATATATTTTTCTGCTCTTATTTTTTTCCTTTTTGTGGTACTATGTTTAATCTATTACATGTGTCCTCTAAATTAATATTCACAATGAATGTTGCAGACAAGACTTGGATTATCATCGTTCTAAAGATAGGAAAATAGAGGCTTAGAGAAACTATAAGTTTACTCCAAATCAGACATGACAAGAGGTAGAAGCAGAATTCAAAGATAGCTTTAAGGTACCAAAATCAATGCTTTTAACTATCCCTTGTTGTCCTGTATGACTTACACAGTTTATAGCTACCTAGATCATATCAAACAAACAAACAAAAAACACACATAAGCTTTATTTGGTCTCTCTAATTCAATTTTGATTTCTACTTTGCTAGATCTAATAGACATTGCTTTGCTCTCATCTTTTACATCATAGCAGCACTCCGCATTATTGACCATTTCATCTTCTTAAAACACTACCATCCTTTGGTTTCCATGAAGCAGCACTCTCCATCTATTCTCTTTTTCTAGTGATTACTTATCCTCCCTTTTTAGGATTATTTTCTCATACATCCATAGCCCAGATTCCCGTATTATAAGCTTCCCTTTCAGTAAGGACTTCTAATTTAGATATGTGTATATATCTGGTTGAGAGACCTAATTATAGCCTCAACCTACTCAATGATTCTTTTTTTTATCCTATTAACATATCTTTGTTAAATTTTCCTAATGGAACTGCCCTGGGTGATGCTTCTTCATCCTTCTGAGGTTCTTAAATTTGATGGGTTACTTTATTCCTTGCTAGGGTCCCAAACCCTCATTTTTTAAGTGACACATCCTAGTGTTGGCAAGCACTAGTGGTTCTGGCACCTTAGATTTGACCCCAGAAAGTATTAACAGTTCAGCTGAAGTATGACTTTTTTTCTACATTGATTTGATTTATGATGAGCATTTGTTTTACTTTTGTCAAATGAGAACTCCTTTATTTAAAGTAAAATGATGTGTGCCAGAAAGCAAAAGTTACTCTTGGCAAGTAGAAAGATATCTGTGTGTGCTTATATCAGCACAAAGTATGTTTCTTTTATATTCAGTAAATATTTTTAAAAGGGCTCATATTTAACATCAGCAATAAAGAGGTAGGAAAATGGATCAACGTGCTAGAATGGACATGAATTATTAAAAAATAAAGAAACAGCAGAAAATAGAAATGGTTTTATATACTGAACTGCATTTTGAGATGCCAGTTTTGGCATCTGTGTGTTTTTGTTGTTGTTGTTGTTGTTGTTTTTTTAGAGAGATCATATTAATAGTTAAATTGTTTTTGTTATTCTTATTTAGGGCAAAGCGTATCTGAGTGCCTGAAAACAGACTACTTTCAACGAGTCAGACTATTAGAAAGTGAGTGAGAAGTAGAAGGTCATCTGGATCTACTGTAGCTATATTTAGAAGTATAGAGTGATGAGTGCTCTAGGAAAAGTGGATAATATTAGGAAGCTTTCTATTCTGAGGATGTTGTTGGAAATGCTTCTTAACCCCTAAAGTATTCCCAGAGGAATAAGAAGGAAGAGGATTGTTTTTTTTTCACAAGAATAAGTATCTGAACCAAATCTGAAAGGATATCCTGGGACTAATGCATAATTCCTGGAGATGAATCTGCATACAAATTGAGAATGGTTGGATAAAGGTATATTTCTGTAAATACTGACACCTTTGATTGCACTAGTGCCTGCTACAGACTAAATGTTTGTACCCCCTCCCCCCACACTGAGATTCATATGTTGAAACCTAATCCCCAATGTGATGGTATTAGAAAGGCATTGGGGAGGTGATTAGGTTATGATGGTGGAACCCTCATGAATGGAATTAGTTCCTTATGAAAAAGACCCCAGCAAGCTCCCTCATGTCTTTCTGCCATGTGAGGGTATAGTGAGAGGACAGCAGTTTATAAACCAGGAAGCAGAACCTCACCAAACACTGAAATCTGCTAGCATTCCCCAGCCTCCAGGTCTATGAGAAAGGACATTTTGTCTACAGAATTAATAGCGTCTCGAATGAACTAAACTAGAACCTCTTCCCAGTGCTTCTCCATGTGCCCTAAAACCTTCGCCTATTATGTAGGACAAGTCCTACCAACTTCTATATACTGGACATTATTCAGCAAGGCCAGCCTCTATTCCATGCCAGTATTCATCCTCAGGCTATCACTAAGGTGACCATTTTCCTTGGCCAGTTATGGTTTATACCAGAGCTCCTTCTCTACACCCTGCCCAATTTAGCAATTGGCCTACACTTATGTGAAACGTATCTCAATTTTTAAAAAAATGAAAATAAGTTTTAGGTATAGAACATAATTTGATGTCTGTGCACATTGTGAAGTGATGGCAATAAATCTAGGCATCATCACAGTTACAAAAAAATTGTTTTGATGAGGTCTTTTAAGAGTTACCTTTTGCAACTTACAAATATGCCATGCAGTATCAACTATAGTCACCATGCTATGCTATATATTACAGCCCCATGACTTATTTTATAATTAGAAATTTGTACCTTGGGCAGCCCTGGTGGCTCAGCAGTTTAGCGCCACCTTCAGCCCAGGGCATGATCCTGGAGACCTGGGATCAAGTCCCACGACAGGCTCCCTGCATGGAGCTTGCTTCCCTTTACCCGCTCTCTCTCTCTGTCTCTCATGAATAAATAAATAAAATCTTTAAAAAAGAAAAAAAAAATCTGTACCTTCAGTTCCAACTCTTCACCCATTTTATCTACCACCCCTCCCCTGTGGCAACCCCCAGTCTGTTCTCTAAAATCTATGGGCTTGGTTTTGTTTTCCTTTATTGTTTTTTAGATTTCATATATATGTGAGGTCCTGCAGGATTTGTCTTTCAGAATGACTTCTGTTTTCATTTACTAGAGTATTAATCATTAAAATGCATCGGGGTGGGTTTTGTAGACCTCCTTTCAAACCTGTCCTTTCTGCCACGGTCACAGCTAGTAACACAGGCAGCAAAGCTAGTGGCTTGATACTGCGTTAGATCTGAAAATAGCAGTAACCCATCTCTTTACTGATTCTTTGCATACCATTTAGGACACATTCAGTACTTTTTTTAAAGACAGCATGCAAAGTGTCTGCTGACAAAATTAACTGCTTTTGGATATTAGCAACTGAAGACGACTGTTCATCCTGCTCTTAGGTTTTTTAAAGCAAATATTCAAACTGCTGTCCTTTGCTGCTCGCTAGGCATTCCAGCCAGTTGGGTTATTGCCCTTGCTATTGAAAGATACACAAAGGTAGTAGAAACCAGTTGGTAGGGGGTGGGTGAAAATTATGCGTGTGCTTGTGTAGGAAATAGAAGCTGAGTAGTTCTACCATCAGTGTATATCCCATAACCCAAACTTTCTTATTAAGATGGTATTACCACTTTTGGTATAGTGTAAATCTATAGTTTGTTCAATAACTGTAGTTTGTTTTGCAGTTAATACCTGACAGCAATGATTTAAAAATAGGAGTGAATACATAATGAGAAGTACTGAATTTGTTTTCAAGAAAATCATTATGTTTACCTTGCATAAAAGATAATCCACATTCACTATTGGCTATGTGTACCAGAATATTATCTTATAAAAGCATGAAGATACTAACCTGATAAAAAAAAATCAGAATCCACCTCAAAAGTTATGTGTATGTTAGGAACATTGTGTTCAAAGCCAATATTACATGTACAGCAGCAAAACATGCCTTTTATTACTACTATTGAACATTATTTTTCATTTAGTCAAATGAATGATTTAAGTTTGCTGAGTTTTAATATAAACCTGCTTGGTAGAAAAAGTAAAAACAATATTTATTAACATATTACTCAAGTAGCTGAAAAATAACTTCACAAAGAGGGAAATGTTGTCAGTTCTAAATAAGTCCTCAGATGCTCCATCAGTTAATTCCAAAAATGGCAGCTATTTCACTTTAGGTATTTCAATTAGCAATTGACTAATCAATTTAGACTTCATCCTAAATGCCATCATAAATAAAGTAGAAGTTCAAAATTGGCAATTTTTTAAGCAATAATATGAATACAAATTTTGTTGTGGCATAATTCTATGGTCAAAATTGTGTTCTAATTAAAAACTAGGGAGCAGAGATATATAATTCATAATTTAAACAGATTGTAATATCCTACTCATGGAAATACAGTTCTCAAAATTTAAAAATGTTAGATAAAAACATAACTATAAAGCTTTTTTGTGAAGGCTAATGTTGAAAACAAAATTTGCCTAAGGTCTCCCCTACCCCACACACCATCAAGTGGATTTTAGACATGCATGAGCCTTTGGACTGTTACTTTTAAAATCAACGTAGGTGTACAACAAATATTTTAAATTTGAGTCTACTATCTTATTTTGTTTAAAATCAGTAATAAAACTTTAATCAAAATATTCAATTAATAGGGTCAGAAAAAATAATCCTATGAAATTTATAGCAAATTGATTAAAAACAATGCTTGTAAGCAGGAAGGCATACAAATTTAATCCAGAAAAGCAAGGTTAAATTGAACCAACAGTGAAAGCTCAAATAATACACTAGACTTAGTTTTGGTAATATACTTTGAAGCACCTTGAATTGTTGAATTTAATTATTTTTAACTGGGTACATCTATATTACCCTTATGAAACACAACTGAGAACATAGAAGTATTACATCTAAATATGTGTGTGTATATATGTGTGTATGTACACACACAATAAAATATTGTCATAAAAAATGAAATCTTGCCATTTGTGACAACGTGGATGACACTTGAGTACTGTGCTAAGTTGGATGAAAGACATATAGCATGATTTCATTTATATGTGGTATCTAAAAAGTAGAAAAAGAGCAGCTAGACTCAGAACAGATAGCGGCTGCTAAAGGGGAATAGAGTTGGGTGGTAAACCGGATGAAGGGGATTAAGTACAAACTTCCAATTATAAAACAAGTCATGGGGATGTAATCTACAGCATGGGGAATATCGTTAATAATTTTGTAAGATGGCATATTGTAACTAGACTTATTGTGGTAACACTTTGAAATATATATAAATGGCAATTCATTGTTATACACCTGAGACTGTGTGTCAGTTACACCTAAAACCAAACCAAAACAAAAAACAAAAACAGAAAAACCACAACCTACTTGATGTTTTCTTTTAAATTGAAACAGGAATGGATGATACGTATGTTTGTATCTCTAAACCTAGACATGACTGAGAAGAAGGGCTAAGACTGTCTGTTCTCATAAATGGGTAGATAACTAGAGTTGGAGAGGACTCAAACACCGGTTCTTTGACAACATGGGACATAGTTTTTACACACTAAACTGTCTGCATCCCTTTCACAGATGCTCCCATACAGTTTGACATGTAAAAATATATGCTTCATTTTAGTAGCAAAGTAACAAAACACACACACCTCTAGAAGGGAACTTAGAGTTGACAGCAAATGGCAGAAATGGGAAAACAATGCTATCTAATTTCAGATGAGTCTCTTTAATTGCCATATGATGCACAGTTTAGGCCCTATAAATACAATGGTCAGGATTTGAGAAACACCAAGACTATTTATAACCTGATCATGCATGTTATGATCATACATGATCCATTCTCTCTAAACCTAACATCTCCAAATTAATCTTACAAGGAATTAAAAATTTTAATATAATGTAATATACTATAAGTCCTTTTTCAGAAAGAATCTAACACACAACATGTCTGGTAGGGATTTTGGGAAATATTTCCCAGACCCCCAAGCACTTATGAAAAGGAGAAAGCATAGAGAGTTGAAAATCAGTTGCCGATGGAAAATCGCTACAGAAACTTTCAGTTTTAGAAAATCACATGGAATGCTATGTCCATTTTTAGGAAGACTCATCATGAAATACAAAGATACACAGAAATTTCAAGAGAATAGTTATCCATGAGAAGAGAGGAAGGCATTAACTTCATATTTCTCTAGAAATCCTAAGCTGTGAAGCAAATGTGTGATGTTAACATTTGTATAATTTAGGTGGTAGTTGCATGTGTGCCTATATTTTTCGTAATTTTTAAGTACTTCATGATTTAATTTATCGAACAAAGGAGCAGCAACGCAATAAAGACAAATCAGAATAAATAAAACAGAAACAACAAAAATGCTAAACACTTTTAAAGTTTTTCTAGGCTCTGTCCTAAAGATACTTGTTGGTGTGTGTGTGTGTGTGTGTGGAGGGGAGCTTTTCCAACAACACATGATTATTACAACTATATAGTCTCAGCAGTCCAAGCTATAGAAACCTTCACAACACAGGAGTGAATCCTTTTTATTTTAGATCCTTGTGGCAAATATCTTCACTAAATGTCTTTTTGAAAAGGTTAATGGCAGTAGTTGTACAACCTGCTTGAGCTTATCTTAATACTTAGAGGATGTTTTCTGAATTTTTGTATACATTATGATGCCCTATGTGCACAGTATCACATAGCTAGTATATGGTAGAACAGGTGTTAACATCAGGTTTTCTAACTTCCAGTGACTAAACTCTTTTTTAGAACATAATTTTGCACCACCACCCAATGGATGTCTTCCGATGTTGTGACTCTTATTAAATTACCATTTTTTGTAAGAATATTTCAGTTATGTTAACATTATGAGATTCCTATATTAGTAGGGTTTCTGTTTACCTTCTGTAACTATAAAGTTCTGATTATCAATTTCCTCTAATTTCCCAACCTGTATTCCTTAAGAGACACTGCACCAGCTTATTTTGGCGATTGTAAATTGGGAAAGATCACAAAGAAAATATTTGTGACAAGTATATATATTTCTAGGCAAATCTCACTGTTACACAACTTTGTTATCAATAAATGTGATTAAACATGATAAACTGACTTAGTTTTTAAATATCTTCATATTCACAAACTTTGGAAAATTGCCAGGCATACTTATATTTTGGCCAGCAAATATGGTCACCTCACTGTATTGACATAGCAGCCTAGAATGAAAGATAAATGGACACAAAATAAACCTGAGTCAGATACTTACAAAAATCTATTAAATTCCTTGACCTTTCTTGTTTTCAGATTTTATTTATTTAGAACAAGTGCAAGTGGGAGTACAGATAGAGGCATAGGAGAAAATCTCAAGTAGACTCCACACTTAGCCCAACAGAGGGCTCATCTCATGACCCTGAGATCATGACCTGAGTGGAAATCAAGAGTCCAATGCTCAAAAGACTGAGCCTCCCAGGTGCCCCTTCTTGACCTTTCTTTTATAGCATAGAGAGGGCCAGTCTTATCTCTTAAATTCACCTGCTACATTCTTATTTCTTAAATGTGTATGTATTTAAAGCATACAACATGATTTGATATACACATAGTAAAATAACTACTAATTAACTAGATAAGCTAATTAACATACCCATCATATAATTACCTTTTTTTTTTGTATTTGTGATGAGAGCACCTGAAATCTACTCTTAACAAATTTCCAGTATTTAATATAGTACTTCTAACTTTAGTCATCAAGCTGGACATTACATCTCTAGACTTAGTTATTCTACATAACTGCCACTTTGAACCCTTTGGCCGATATCTTTCCATTCCTCCACCTCCCCACCCTGGTTACTCACTGTTCTGTTTCTATGTATTTGACTCTTTTAGATCCCACACATAAGTGCAATTGTGCAGTTTTTCATTTCTGTGTTTTATTTCATTTAGAATAATGCCATCCAGGTTCATCCATGTTGTTGCAAATTTGCCCATCTGCAGCAAATATGTAAAGATGTCAAAATTTTCAGATTTGTTTTTCATGCTCTACTTTGCCCCAAGTTGCCTACATATATTTATTTTTCTTTCAAAATGTCTAACTTCCTTTAGTTTTTATTACTAAGATGTTATTACTATGTCTCCTGGTTCTTACTTATGTCAAGAGGTAGGTCTTGGGGAAATGTTCCATGAGAGAGAAAAGCAGAGGCTGAAACAAGGCTAACTTTCTTATGCTAATTTGCTCTTTAAAAAAAGTAAAAGGAAGACTGACTTATGGAATGTGGCTAAATTTGGATGAGGAAAAGCATTTAAAGACATGATAACACAGGATGAAATGCTAAGTCAATGCATATGTCTTATTAATGGTCTCTATTACCTCCTATTCTTGCAGCAAATATAATTAGAGCTTGCTCTCAACCAAACTGTTTCCTTAGATGATTACATAATTACATAATCTATAGAAATGATGTTTGATTGATCTAGCAAACAAGAATTATTCCTAATAGGAATACTGTTCCTAACCTTACAAATACTGTTCCTAACCTTACTCAATGTAATGGGCATCTCTTCAAATGAAAAATTAGTTAAGAGTCAACTCTTTGTCAAGTAATTCCTACTTAATTATACAAAAAGCTATTCTCTTAAAAAAAAAAAAGTAGCTTCTATTCCTGGCCTTCTTACCACCTAGATAACCATCATATTAGTTTGTTTTTATCTTCTAATGTTTCTTTATTACATACATGGTACCCAAGAAACTACTATAGAAATGTCAATGACCAATTTTCTTAGATATCAAACACTTCATATAATTTTTCATTAACATATTTTTGTAGAGTGCATGTGTATATATACTTTTCATAAGTATTTGTATACAACTGGTATAACTTACCAAGGAATTCAGTCTTTAGAAATCAAAAAAAAAAATCTTCCAAAGGAAAAAAATCATAATTTAGATACTAGGAGACCTTTTTTTTTTTTTTTTTTTTGGATCTACAACTGTCTAATTTATACAGAGCTTGACTTAAAAGAATCTAAGTTTCTGGCAGGGTAGGAAATTTCATGCCCTTTTTTTGTTCTGATATTTTAAAAGATCTAAACACATAATAGGAACTAAATGTTTGTTTGATATGTCAGTTTTCTTGGTTATGTTTGAAAGATCCTGGAGATTTTCTTCTCCCTGCTTAAAGACTATACTTTTATTGGTGTGGAAGGAAAGCTTCTAGCCTAATCTTGGCATCTCTTCCTTACTGTGCTCTGAGAACTTTATTTTTAATTAGTGACTTAAAGGAAGCCAGATGGGGCACTTCCAACCCTTCTATTATATAATGATCTCAGGGGTGGCATTTCGAGTTAAGATTGATAGGTAAATGATCAGTGGTCAGAACGACATGAATGTGTACAAGGAAACAGTGAAGGAGGCCAATATATAGAAAAAATAAAATGAAGCTGACCCTGCAGAGAAGAGTAAAGAGGAAAGGAACCATATGGCCCTATTCATCCAACAGAACCTACTTTATGTCGGCATTGCACTAGCTCCTTGGGAAACCTTAAGGAACCTAACAGTTTAAGACCCATGTCTTCTGAGAGCTTAAGCTCACAGTGAGAGACAGAACTCTCCTGAAAAGGTATGCTTTAAGCTAATGGAACCGCTTAGAGAAGAATGTGAACTCCGATTGCCACAGGTCTCCTGATGGCTCTCTGGGCTCTGGTTTGGCTCCTTTACAGGGTCCAGTTGCATTTTCTGCCATTGTGTTTTGGGAGTTGCTGCTGTTACTTGAGACCAAAGAACTTTAATGAAAATTTGAAAGTTGAGTTGATATGGAGATAAGACTTTGAGATAATCATAAAAATGCATCGTCTTTGTCTTCAGCCTTCTTGAAATTGACATGAACAGTTATGTCAAATTTAAACAAAAAAATGAATATGCTTATATTTTTAATAGCCTTATTTCCTCAAGTAGTTCATCTGAAATGTTGATTTTTGTAGTCAGTTATAAACTTGTAGAATTTCTGAAAGCAGAAAAGACCTTAGGGAAGTTGCCTCAATTTAAAGATATGAAAGCAGGAAAAGATCCTGGGATGAAGTCAGACTTTAGAATTTATTTGCAATATGACCAGGATGAAGTCTAGAACCTGACTGCCATTTTAAAACTTTCTTCAAAAGTAGTGGTGAAATCACTCTCTAGAAACATAGATGTGCCTAAGACATTAATGACTCCTGCCTGGATTGTGTTCCAGCTTTTGACAAAAGAACAAATGATCAGCAAATGAACCCCTACTACAACAAAAAACGTTTGGGGGGGGGATGCTGTTGGCAGATTCCTCACAACATTGTTGGAATCAAATTTTAATTTCAATCTTCTCTTTATTAGTACTACTATTTAAATCAGAGTCAATTCATACAGGACTGGGAATGCTAACAGTCATTATCTAGACCAACTTTAAATGTATGTACCTAGCAATAGTATATCCAAGATACCACAATGTACCTAAAATACATGATGGATGCCCCCAGGGCCAAATGTTGGTAAAAACTGCTTACATCGGGTCAGCCCCGGTGGCTCAGTGGTTTAGCGCTGCCTACAGCCCAGGGCGTGATCCTGGAGACCCAGGATCGAGTCCCACATCAGGCTCCCTGCATGGAGCCTGCTTCTCCCTCTGCCTGTGTCTCTGCCTCTCTCTCTCTCTCTCCTCTTTGTGTATTCTCATGAATAAATAAATAAAATCTTAAAAAAAAAAACTGCTTACATCATTCTTTGGCAGTAAAAGCTGAAGGACATAGAGATCACTGCAGCAATGCCCAGTGCCAAGACCTGGACTAACAACTCACTGGTCTCTTTCAATCTCTTCTAAAGGTATAACGCAAGAAAACTGCAAGCCCAGTTAAAATGGTTAAATACTGGGCTTCAATAGAATATAATACTTAATTCATCATTATTAAAACAAAACCCCTCAATATGCCAATTCAAATACTTTGTGGAATTCATTAAAAGATTTAAGCATATATTGTTTAAGAAATCCAAACAGAAAAATCTGTTTTGAATAATGTAGTGATGATAGGTGAAGGTTTCTCATTAAAGACTTTTTCCTCCTCCCAAGTATCTAAAAGCTACCTAATTGAATAATCAATTTACTACTGACTTGACCAGTAGTCAGGATCAGTAGGATCCTTAGATACCTAAATCAAAGCAATTTGAGACCAGAAATTAGTAAGTAATGAATACAGGATTCATTTTCTCTGGGCATAAAACTACTTCTCAGCTCCACATGTATCAAAACACTCACTTTAGTAATATTTATGCTTGTGATTCCAGATTAGTGCTCCCTAATTTGAGGCTCTCTCTAATCCTAGTGCTATACAGCTGATACCTTTCCTGTTGTGACTTTGTATTGTTTCTATCAAACTTAACAACCTGTTTCTACTTACAAGTTGCAAAATAATATACACAATCACACAGAGACCTCAGGTAGAAAAAAAGTCTATTGTCCTTTTATAGACTGCATTCAGTCTTTTTAGGCTGAATGCATAGGAATTTTTATACATCTGCAAAATGGTCCTTCAAGCCTTTCATTTCCATCCACATAATCAAATTAGAATGTTAAAAGATTAAGATAATTATTATTTTAAAATATCCATGGGTTGGGGTGCCCAAGTGGCTCAATTGGTTAAGTGTCTGCCTTCAGCTTAGGTCATGATCCCAGGGTCCTGGTATCGAGCCCCCATATTGGGTTCCCTACTCAGCAGGAAGCCTGCTTCTCCCTCTCCCCCTTCTTGCTGCTGCCCCTGCTGGAGCTCAAATACTCTTTCTCTCTCTTTGTCATATAATTTTTTTTTAAATATGTAGTTCAAGGGTCTTGGAATCATCCATCATTTGCCTGACAATGTCAAAATACTTTTTTTTTTTAGCTGGCTTAAGAATTCTGAATCATAGGAGTGAAGACAAGCAATTTCAGTGTTCATTTTCTTACTGAGTTTTAAGAATTCTACATGTATTTTGAATAACAGTCCTTAATCAGATGTCTCCTGGAAATATTTTCTCCCAGTCTATTGCTTGTCCTCTAATTCTTATATTGTCTTTCACTTAACAAATGTTTCTATTTTTAGTAAAGTCCAGTTTATCAGTTCTTTCATGGATCATGTCCTTGACACTGTATATAACTGTATATATAAAGAAATCACCCTACCCAAGATCATCTACTTTTTTGTCTATTTTTTTCTAGTTTTCTAATTTTAAGTTTGTATCATAGATCTACTTTCAGCTATTTTTTTGAGGGTTATGAAGTCTATATCTAGATTTATCTTTTGCATATGTGATGTTGCATTTGTTGAAGAGTCTATTCTTGCTCTGTTGTATTGTCTTTGGTTCTTTGTCAAAGATCATATGGGGTCTATTTCTGGGATCTCTATTCCATTTATCCATTTGTTTATTTTGCCACTTTTTTTTTTTTGGTCTTTATTTGACAGAGCACAAGCAGGGAAAGTGGCAGGCAGAGGAAGGGGGAGAAGCAGACTCCCCATGGAGCAGAGAGCCTGATGTAGGACTCAATCCTAGGACTCTGGGATCATGACCTGAGCCTAAGGCAAAAGCTTAACCGACTGAGCCACTCAGCCACCATATTTTGCTAGTCTTGATTACCATAGATTTATATTAAGTCTTGAGGTTGGGAAATACTCCTTTTATAGACATAAACTTATCTTTGAAGATGTAAATGAATAAGTGGGATTATGGGAAAATAATGGGACTGAAAAATTGTTGGGATCTGTAGAGTGGAATAGAACCTAGAGGGTGTTTATGAAAGTTTTTATGAGCTAAATTTACCGGATTTACATGATGGGGTAGTCATGAAGCCGATGCAACTGAAATTGTGGCTTTCAAGAGTCTGTTATCTCAAAATCTCCTGGGATTTCAAGAATGTCAACAGGTATAAGGAACATGTCTTAGGTTTATTTGAGATACTATTAAAAACAAGATTTTTCTCTAAACTTGGTTTCTGTAGCTTGTCCAGAGACACAAAGTTGAAAAAATAAGGTATCTTAGAATTCTCATTTTAGACTCAATGAAATTAGACTATTAAAAAGAAGTCTAAAAATCCTAGTGGTATTTTAGTGATAACTCTCTGCTCTAGGGAATTCGATATGCTATAAAATTATGGATTAGCAAATTTTTAAAAATTTCCTTTTAATAGTTATTTTCCTTTTAATATTGTGTTATTATATTTGGACATTATTTTGAATATACACGTAGTTTCCTTCTAGAGCGGAATACCCAATTTCTGAAGGGATATGGAAATAGACATAGGCCCAGAGTAAGAGTGGACAAAGCAGAACTGGTGCCAAGAAAGAAAAGGTCAGATTAAAAAACTCAATCTGAAATTCAGGAATGGCTTAGGGTTCTGGTGAGCCAACATCTCTGAGTATCCTGTATAATTAGGGATGAATCACCGTTTCTACAGACAAGCTCTTCCAAGAGGACAAATCAGTTTTAACTTGTTTGTCCGCTCTCATCAGTTTGTAGTTACTACCTGGATTGCTCTATTGACACGTAGCTTCTGAATCCAAGACTGGTGCTGATGATACTGAGATGGAAGTAGAAATTGGTGGTGAACTTGCTATTTCTATGCCAAATATGACTTTTTTTTTTTTTTTGTTTTCATTGGCCTGGAGTAGACTATTAGAGCAGCTAGTGATTTCTGCCTTGATGAGGTCTAGCCCTTTCCATTTCTGCTGTTCAGACAATGGGTATAGACACCTCTTACTTGGATTGCATCCATCAATAGAGTTGAGACTGCAGCAATTTATGGTAAATGTAGGAAATACTGAGGATTAGATGGTGGAAAGATTTGAAATTTCCTTTGAGAGAGCTAGCATGCTCCATGTATTGGACTTTCATGAGGTCTCTGTAAGGATAGTTTTGAGTTCATGAGTCTCTAAAATATCCTTTATAATTTTGTCTAGAAATAATACCTACTGAGTGAGACTACCCTAAAATATATATAAGTAGGGGATGAAGATTAGTCACATGAGAAAGAAGATAAATGGAAGAAAGCATTTAATAAGTCTGTTAAACATAAAGTACTAGGTTGTTAATTTATGGATTAGTGATTTTCAACATACTTGTAAGAGAATGATTTTGTAAGTATTTTACTTCTCAGTATCTGAAATATCCAATAAACAAAAACAGTTTATTTATAGATCTTTATTATAAAGGAAAACAAATGGTTCAGAGATGAAGTAAAAAAAAAAAAGTACGATCTTTTATCTGAGATAACAATGTGTGAATCAACAGATCGAGAGGAAGATAATTACCAGAGGCTGTGATATTCAAATAATAACCCTCCCTTCTTATATGTTTTGAGATGGGAATTACTTCCTGTCCAGACATAACTCTCCCGAAGCCACAAGTAAAATGACAAGAAAAAAATCAGTTCTTGTTTTTATTATTGACATGTTCTGTCCAGTCAGATGGATGGATGCCTGGTATCTTCTCTACTGATTCTTTTTTTTTTTTAAGATTTTTTTTAATTTATTAATTCATAGAGACACACAGAGAGAAAGAGAGGCAGAGACACAGGCAGAGGGAGAAGCAGGCACCATGCAGAGAGCCTGACGTGGACTTGATCCAGGGTCTCCAGGATCATGCCCTAGGCTGCAGGCGGCACTAAACCGCTGCGCCACTGGGGCTGCCCTTCTCTACTGATTCTATATCCAGGCTTCTGTACTTTCACATCGTGCCACCCTTCTTGGTATCCAGATTTATAGATCATTTGGCTTCTAGACACAAATCGTTTCCAGAAACCTGGCTTTACTTCATTTTCCATTTCTACTTTCTAGAGCTCCTTTCTTCCCATTAGAAGATGGTAGGGTATTTGTTTTAGGAAAGAAGCTATCAAAACACAGTTCTGCCTTATATCTTTTTCCTGAGAATCAAGGTACCCACTTCATGCCTGCCTTTCCAAAGGAGACAATATTTTATGTTTCCAAAGTACATTTATATCCCTGCGTATGCTATGATAGGTCTGACCTTTTTATTGATAAGGAAAAGTCTCATGGAAAAGCACACACCAAAACCAGTTAATATTTCATATCAAAAAAAATTTCATATCAACTTTTAACTTAAATTATAAAGGGCTTTAAAAACTCTCAAGTACATCACTGTAACAAGGAAAACCCCAATTATGTAAATATCGTTGGGAAATATGGGAACAACTTTCTGTCCTTGATACTAGTACTGAGAATTAAAATATTGTCAGAATACATTCTTAGAAAATGAAGATTCTACATTTAAAAAAAAATCGTAACCATCTCATTGTTTGAAATCTATCATTCTAGAAGCACTGCAAAATTTCAAAGTAATTGCCTGAGGCAAAATTCGGAGGTAATCAGAATTTGATCTTTACTATTATTGCTCTTTCCTTCAGAAAGGCCTCTCCATCTTCATTCCTGGGTCACACTGTCCTGTCGCTCTGAGTACTTACCCTGTGTCTGATACTCCATTTATATTCTGTCTCTGGTCTCACTCAAGTGTTCTAATGAAGTTTTCAAATGCTACCACTCTCAGGTATTAATACTTTTATGAGGTGTTTGACACAATTTTGAGATTCGATGAAATCACAAAATAAAAGAGAGATGTGAGAGATATTTAGGCTGCATAAAATTGCTTAATACAAATTTTGTGATGGGAAATAGTTAAACTCTTAAGAACAGCTGATTTTAAAACTCTTATAATACTAGGTAAGGATGACAACTGTTTACTCTTTTTCCTACATGATTAAAAATTTTCAACTACAGCTATTTGAGATGAAAATTATAACACATGCTAGTTTATTAGCACTCACTTGACAGTGAAAATGGATTTTGGCCATAAGTTAATCTAAATGAAGAACCTCAAATTTTAAATATACTTAGGTGTTAATGTATACTTGAACCCACAAAGTTATAGCCACTTATACAGTTGGAATTAAACACATTAACTGATAGTTCTCACATTAAGTAATATTTAATGGCCTAGAAGTAGTAACTATTATCTTCACACCATACAGATCCGTAGATGATACTACTACATATAGCAGTGACAAACTAGGAAAGATTGCAATTTTTTAGGTAGAAAGCTTTAAAAAGGAAAACGTTTTTTAAATTACCTTTGTTTTATGGTGGAACACTTCTTCATTAAACTCCTTTTACCATTTTACAATATTAAAATAATAAAACTTGAATTCCAAAAGATTCATTAATTTTAAATTCTTACCTTAAGAAATCAATGGCATTGTATAGCTTCATTGTCTGTTTATCAAGAATTGCAGTAATGGGATTTCTTTGCTGGGAGGCTATGAATAAACCAAATACCAATTATGAATTATAAAACTATATACATACCTCATGTCTTTTTTGTTTTGATATGGAGGACACCTTGCATTAGGCTGGCAGATTTCTTTTGAGTAGATCTGAAAACTGCACCCAAAAATTCACTGAACTCAATAAAAAAAAAAAAATTCATCCAAAACATTGAGCTCAATTAATTTCCTCAAGAAGAAATATCTTAAATTTAATTTCGAAGTTTACTGATTAACTATATACTATCATTTTAATCTTGTTTTCATTTTTGATTAGGGAGAAACCCATAGAATTCCCTAAACCTAGGCATTTGTTCAAAAACATCATATATATTGAAACATAATTGTTAACTAAATTGTTAAATTTAATATTAAAAGGGGGAGTTGGTAAATTTAAGCAATTAGAGAACACTTTGCCTACTCCTGTTACTTTAACCTCAGTCTCTCTTTTTCTATAAACATTTATTTATTTATTTATTTATTTATTTATTTATTTATTTATTATTGGAGTTCAATTTGCCAACATATAGCATATTACCCAGTGCTCATCCCACCAAGTGACCCCCTCAGTGCCCATCAGCCAGTCACCCCCACCCCCCACCCACCTCCCTTTCCACTACCCCCTGTTCATTTCCCAGAGTTAGGAGTCTCTCATGTTCTGTCATCCTCACTGATATTTTCACTCATTTTCTCTCCTTTCCCTTTTATTCCTTTTCACTATTTTGGGGGGGGATATAAAATATAACCTTCCATTTAGAAAGAAGGGGTATTATATGAAAACACGAGTCTTTTTAAACTATATAAATTAAGAAGTTTCAAGGTTGGAAGTCTGATACCTGGTTGCTACGTGAACACTGTCAATTTTAAATCTTTAAAAGTTACATTTACATATAAACGGGAAAACTTAAGAATTTTTGCCTGCTTTTAAAAACTATATACAATTATGGGCACGTACTAGATATGCTGTAAAATGACTTATGGTTCTAGTCAAGAGGCTAGGTGACTAACATTGTTAAATCAAAACAAAATAAAAACAAAAACAAAAAAGAAACCCTTAGGGCCTACTTAACTTGAGATTGTTCTCCTTTAGAAGCCAGCCAAGGCTGCAAGCTCCACCATCTTCAAACTTCAGGCTGCCCAGAGAATAGAACCAGCAACCAGAGCCGTAGTGCTACTGCTGAAGCCATCAGATCTTATAGATTCAGGGTTTCCACAAATCTGTGCAGTGCTAGAGCTAGCAAATTAAAATACAAACTCTTCTGAGAAAGAAAACTTAGTAGTGCATATAAATTAGCATTTTCCTCTCCTCTATTCTCCCCCCCCAAAAAAAATCCCTAAATGACCTAAGTGCCAATGCAGAGCTGCATGAGAAAAGAAAAGCATGTGATTTCAAACAGACCAAATCAAACAAAACGAAACACAACAATAAAGAATAAACACAATATAATCATGGAAGTACAGGAATATGTTAAGTTGATACATATAAAGCTTTTTTAAAAATCACAATTAGATATTGATTATGCTAATACAAATCAATAGCCTTTGTATTTGAGGCTTTATATGTAAAAAATATACATTCAGAACCTCATTAGGGAGGCGGGGCAAGATGGGAAGAGTAGGGTCCCCAAGTCCCCTGTCTCCTCCAAATTACCTAGATAACTTTCAAATCATCCTGAAAACCATGAATTCTGCTTGAGATATAAAGAGAACAGCTGAAATGCTACAGTGAGAAGAGTTCGTGCTTCTATCAAGGTAGGAAGATGGGGAAAAAAGAAAGAAATAAAAGGCATCCAAAGGGAGGGGCCCCACAAGGAGCCGGGCTAAGGCTGGGGCTAGAGCCCCCAGGACAGGAAAGCCCCGCCCGGAGAAGCAGGAGCTTCACCAATCTTCCCCGACTGAAAGATGCTCGCAAGGAGTTGGAGTAGGACCCCAGGAGGGCGGGGATGCCTCAGGCTCCCTGGGACACTAACAGACACCTGTGCCCCGGGGAGAGCGCCACACCCCCTGGCCGAGCTCCCGAAAGGGCTGCAGTGCGCACGGCTGGGCCTGGGAGCAGCTTGGAGGGGGCTGCGCCACCGGGAGCACGAATCCAACAGCGCAGGCCAGGGAGCACAGGGCACCGGGGACACAGCCCAGGATCCTGCGCTCCCCCGGGACAGGCAGAGGCCGGGAGGGCACAGGACAGCAAGGACGCTCCTGCCACCGGGCAGTCTCGAGCTGTGCAGATCAGCAGCCCCGCCCCCGGAGCATCCAGGCCCCTGCAGACCCGGAGCTGCGGGAGTTACTGCAGGAGCTCACTCCTGGGCTGGAGGACTGGCCGCCACCACTGTTGTTGTTCCTCCTGGGGCCTCACAGGATAAACCACCCCCCACTGAGCCGTGCACCAGGCAGGGGGCTGAGCAGCTCCCCTAAGTGCTCACACCTGGGAATCGGCACAGCAGGCCCCTCCCACAGAAGACCAGCTAGACGGACAGGGGAAAAATTGACCAAGCAGCACTGGAAAGTTCCAGGGGAGGTCGAGGGATTTACAGTATATAGAATCAGAGGATACTCCCCCTTGTTTTTTGTTTTCTGTTTGCTTCCTCCCCTTTTTTTCTTCTCTTTTTTTCCATCTTCGTTTTTTTTCTTTTTTTCTCTTTCTCTTCTTTTTCTCCTTTTCCCAATACAACTTGTTTTTGGCCACTCTGCACTGAGCAAAATGACTAGAAGGAAAAACTCACCTCAAAAGAAAGAATCAGAAACAGTCCTCTCTCCCACAGAGTTACAAAATTTGGATTACAATTCAATGTCAGAAAGCCAATTCAGAAGCACAATTATAAAGCTACTGGTGGCTCTAGAAAAAAGCATAAAGGACTCAAGAGACTTCATGACTGCAGAATTTAGATCTAACCAGGCAGAAATTAAAAATCAATTAAATGAGGTGCATTCCAAACTAGAGGTCCTAACGACTAGAGTTAACGAGGTAGAAGAACTAGTGAGTGACATAGAAGACAAGTTGATGGCAAAGGGGGAAACTGAGGAAAAAGACAATAAAAGATCACGAGGATAGATTAAGGGAAATAAGCGACAGCCTCAGGAAGAAAAATCTACGTTTAATTGGGGTTCCTGAGGGTGCCGAAAGGGACAGAGGTCCAGAATATATATTTGAACAAATCATAGCTGAAAACTTTCCTAATCTGGGAAGGGAAACAGGCATTCAGATCCAGGAAATAGAGCCCCCCTAAAATCAATAAAAACTGCTCAACACCCCGACATTTAATAGTGAAGCTTGCAAATTCCAAAGATAAAGAGAAGATCCTTAAAGCAGCAAGAGACAAGAAATCTCTAACTTTTATGGGGAGAAATATTAGATTAACACCAGACTTCTCCACAGACACCTGGCAGGCCAGAAAGGATTGGCAGGATATATTCAGGGTCCTAAATGAGAAGAACATGCAGCCAAGAATACTTTATCCAGCAAGGCTCTCATTCAGAATAGAAGGAGGGATAAAGAGCTTCCAAGATAGGCAAGAACTGAAAGAATATGTGACCACCAAACCAGTTCTCCAAGAAATATTAAGGGGGATTCTGTAAAAGAGGAAGTCCAATGGAACAATCCACAAAAACAGGGACTGAATAGGTATCATGATGACACTAAATTCATATCTTTCAATGGTAACTCTGAATGTGAATGGGCTTAATGACCCCATCAAAAGGTGCAGGGCTTCAGACTGGATAAAAAAGCAAGACCCATCTATTTGCTGTCTACAAGAGACTCATTTTAGACACCTACAGCCTGAAAATAAAAGGTTGGAGAACCATGTACCATTCAAATGATCCTCAGAAGAAAGCAGGACTGGCCATCCTTATATTAGATAAACTAAAGTTTATCCCAAAGACTGTAGTGAAAGATGAAGAGGGGCACTATATCATACTTAAAGGATCTATCCCACAAGAGGACTTAACAATCATCAATATATATGCCCCGAATGTGGGAGCTGCCAGGTATATCAATTAATAATCAAAGTTAAGACATACTTAGATAATAATACACTGGAAAACTGTGTGGAGGTTCCTCAAAGAGTTAAAAATAGACCTTCCCTATGACCCAGCAATTGCACTGCTGGGGATTTACCCCAAGATGCAGATGCAATGAAATGCCGGGACACCTGCACCCCAATGTTTCTAGCAGCAATGTCCACAATAGCCAAACTGTGGAAGGAGCCTTGGTGTCCATTGAAAGATGAATGGATAAAGAAGATGTGGTTTATGTATACAATGGAAAAATATTACTCAGCCATTAGAAATGACAAATACCCACCATTTGCTTCAATGTGGATGGAACTGGAGGGTATTATGCTGAGTGAAATAAGTCAATCGGAGAAGGACAAACATTATATGTTCTCATTAATTTGGAGGATATAAATAATAGTGAAAGGGAATAGAAGGGAAGGGAGAAGAAATGTGTGGGAAATATCAGAAAGGGACACAGAACATGAAAGACTCCTAACTCTGGGAAATAAACTGGGGTGATGGAAGGAGAGGTTGGCGGGGCATGGGGGTGACTGGGTGACGGGCACTGAGGGGGGCACTTGACGGGATGAGCAGTGGGTGTTATTCTGTATGTTGGCAAATTGAACACCAATAAAAAATTTATTATTAAAAAAAATAATAATAATACACTTGGTGACTTCAATGTAGTACTTTCTACAATAGATAGGTCTTCTAAGCACAGCATCTCCAAAGAAACAAGAGCTTTAAATGATACACTGGACCAGATGGATTCCATAGATATCTACATAAATTACATCCAAACGCAACTGAATACACATTCTTCTCAAGTGCACATGGAACTTTCTCCAGAATAGACCACATACTGGGTCACAAATCAGGTCTTAACCAATACCAAAAGATTGGGATCATCCCCTGCATATTTTCAGACCATAATGCTTTGAAATTATAACTAAAATCACAAGAAGAAGTTTGGAAGGATTTCAAACACGTGGAGCTTAAGGACCATCCTGCTAAAAGATGAAAGGGTCAACCAGGAAATTAGAAGAATTAAAAAGATTCATGGAAATTAATGAGACTGAAAATATAACCATTCAAAATCTTTGGAATACAGCAAAAGCAGTCTTGAGGGGGAAATACATCGCAATACAAGCATCCATCCAAAAACTGGAAAGAACTCAAATACAAAAGCTAACCTTGCACCTAATAGAGCTGGGGAATAAACACCAAACAGATCCTCACCCAGCAGAAGAAGAGAGTTAATAAAGATTCGAGCAGAACTCAATGAAATCAAGACCAGAAGGACTGTGGAACAGATCAACAGAACCAGGAGTTGGTTCTTTGAAAGAATTAATGAGATAGATAAACCATTAGCCAGCCTTATTAAAAAGAAGAGAGAAAAGACTCAATAAAACCATGAATGAGAAAGGAGAGATAACTACCAACACCAAGGAAATACAAACAATTTAAAAAACATATTATGAGCAGCTATAACCAATAAATTAGGCAATCTAGAAGAAATGGACGCATTTCTGGAAAACCACAAACTACCAAAACTAGAACTGGAAGAAATAGAAAACCTGAACAGGCCAATAACCACGGAGGAAATTGAAGCAGTCATCAAAAACCTTCCAAGACACAAAAGTCCAGGGCCAGATGGCTTCCCTGGGGAATTCTATCAAACGTTTAAAGAAGAAACCATACCTATTCTACTAAAGCTGTTCAGAAAGACAGAAAGAGATGGAATACTTTCAAACTCGTTCTATGAGGCCAGCATCACCTTAATTCCAAAACCAGACAAAGACCCCACCAAAAAGGAGAATTAAAGACCAGTATCCCTGATGAACATGGATGCAAAAATTCTCAACAAGATACTAGCCAATAGGATCCAACAATACATTAAGAAGATTATTCATCATTACCAAGTGGGATTTATCCCCAGGATGCAAGGCTGGTTCAACACTCATAAAATAATCAATGTGATTCACCATATCATCAAGAGAAAAAACAAGAATCATATGATCCTCTCAATACATGCAGAGAAAGCATTTGACAAAATACAGCATTGATTCCTGATGAAAACTCTTCAGAGTGTAGGGATAGAGGGAACATTCCTCAGCATCTTAAAAGCCATCTACGAAAAGCCCACAGCAAATATCATTCTCAATGGGGAAGCACTGGGAGCCTTTCCCCTAAGATCAGGAACAAGACAGGGATGTCCACTCTCACCACTGCTATTCAACACAGTACTAGAAGTCCTAGCCTTAGCAATCAGACAACAAAAAGAAATAAAAGGGATTCAAACTGACAAGAAGTCAAACTCTCCCTCTTTGCCAATGACATGATACTCTACATGGAAAACCCAAAAGAATCCACTCCAAGATTGCTAGAACTCATACAGCAATTTGGCAGTGTGGCAGGATACAAAATCAATGCCCAGAAATCAAGGGCATTTCTATACACTAACAATGAGACTAAAGAAAGAGGAATTAAGGAGTAAATCCCATTTACAATTCCACCCAAAAGCATAAGATACCTAGGAATAAACCTAAGCAAAGAGGTAAAGGATTTATACCCTAAAAACTACAGAACACTTCTGAAAGGAATTGAGGAAGACACAAAGAGATGGAAAAATATTCCATGCTCATAGATTGGAAGACTTAATATTGTGAAAATGTCAATGTTACCCAGGGCAATTTACACATTTAATGCAATCCCTATCAAAATACCATGGACTTTCTTCAGAGAGTTGGAACAAATCATCTTAAGACTTGTGTGGAATCAGAAAAGACCCCGAATAGCCAGGGGAATATTAAAAAAGAAAACCATAGCTGGGGGCATCACAATGCCAGATTTCAGGTTGTACTACAAAGCTGTGGTCATCAAGACAGTGTGGTACTGGCGCAAAAACAGACACATAGATCAATGGAACAGCATAGAGAATCCAGAAATGGACTCTTAACTTTATGGTCAACTAATATTCGATAAAGGAAGAAAAAACATCCACTGGAAAAAAAGACAGTCTCTTTAATAAATGGTGCTGGGAAATTGGACAGCCATGTGCAGAAGAATGAAACTAGACCACTCTCTTACACCATACACAAAGATAAACTGAAAATGGATGAAAGATCTTAATGTGAGACAAGATTCCATCAAAATCCTAGAGGAGAACACAGGCAACACCCTTTTTGAACTTGTTCACAGTAATTTCTTGCAAGATTCATCCATGAAGGCAAGAGAAACAAAAGCAAAAATGAACTATTGGGACTTCATCAAGATAAAAAGCTTCTGCACAGCAAAAGAAATAGTCAACGGAACTAAAAGACAACCTACAGAATGGGAGAAGATATTTGCAAATGACCTATCAGATAAAGGGCTAGTATCCAAGATCTATAAAGAACTTATTAAACGCAACAACAAAGAAACAAACAATCCAATCATGAAATGGGCAAAAGACATGAAGAGAAATCTCACAGAGGAAGACATAGACATGGCCAACATGCACATGAGAAAATGCTCTGCATCACTTGCCATCAGGGAAATACAAATCAAAACCACAATGAGATACCACCTCACACCAGTGAGAATGGGGAAAATTAACAAGACAGGAAACAACAAATGTTGGAGAGGATGTGGAGAAAAGGGAACCCTCTTGCACTGTTGGTGGGAATGTGAACTGGTGCAGCCACTCTGGAAAACTGTGTGGAGGTTCCTCAAAGAGTTAAAAATAGACCTGCCCTACGACCCAGCAATTGCACTGTTAAGGATTTACCCCAAAGATTCAGATGCAATGAAACGCCGGGACACCTGCACCCCGATGTGTCTAGCAGCAATGTCCACAGTAGCCAAACTGTGGAAGGAGCCTCGGTGCCCATCGAAAGATGAATGGATAAAGAAGCTGTGGTCTATGTATACAATGGAATATTACTCAGCCATTAGAAACAACAAATACCCACCATTTGCTTCGACATGGATGGAACTAGAGGGTATTATGCTGAGTGAAATAAGTCAATTGGAGAAGGACAAACATTATATGGTTTCATTCATTTGGGGAATATAAAAAACAGTGAAAGGGAATAAAGGGGAAAGGAGAGAAAATGAGTGGGAAATATCAGAAAGGGAGACAGAACATGAGAGACTCCTAACTCTGGGAAACGAACAGGGGTAGTACAAAGGGAGGGGGTGGGGGTGACTGGGTGACAGGCACTGAGAGGGGCACTTGATGGGATGAGCACTGGGTGTTATTCTATATATTGGCAAATTGAACACCAACAAAAAATAAATTAAAAAAAAAGAACCTCATTAGGGTTTCTTCATTTCTATATTCTTACATGTCTACACTTCACTTGAAGATAGTTGACTCATAGAAGCCTCTTGCCTCAGGAGAATCTTTAGATGTCAGATGCATTCAATGTCAGAAGACCTAAGTTTCTAGTTTTGTTTTTCAGAATGGTGCCTGCATTTATCGGAGTTATGTGGTTTAACAAGGAATAGAGGGATCCCTGGGTGGCGCAGCGGTTTAGCGCCGCCTTTGGCCCAGGGCGCGATCCTGGAGACCCGGGATCGAATCCCACGTCGGGCTCCCGGTGCATGGAGCCTGCTTCTCCCTCTGCCTGTGTCTCTGCCTCTCTCTCTCTCTCTCTCTCTCTCTCTCTCTCTCTCTCTGTGACTATCATAAATAAATAAAAATTAAAAAAAAAAAAACAAGGAATAGAATATGTGCCTTAAACTAGGAGGGTCAGGAGGTCTACAGGCACAAAACACATGGTTACTATTGTTTCTCTCATGCCCTCTATAGTTCCTGATCAACCAGAGCTATGTACAACCACATACTGTACAATGAGGAGACTACAAAAGTTAATGGCCTTTTGGTACTGTAAGTGAAAATAGACTTCAAACACTCAGCAATGCTCAATTTGACTAGGGTAAAAGGAATTTCAGAGAATTATCATAGACTGGAGACCCAGTTGGGGTGGGAGTGGCATAGAAGAATGTGCTTCTAGGTAAGAACCAAAGGATCCTGAGTGTCTAAGACTGAATTTTCCACCATCTCAGAGGGCTTGGGCCTTAGAATCAGATGGAGTTTGACTAAATAAAAATATTAGAATACTTATATGTACATATGAGCATTTTGAATAATGTTCAAAACCTTATTTAAATGTCTATGAGTTTATTTAGATATAGAAAGATAATATGGAGGATTGTAGGTATCTGTCAACTTGGATATAAATTAGGTCTAGATATCTTTGCTAATGTCCTATGCCTAGTGACACTAAAGGTCAGCCTTTAAATGAAAGGAACAGCATAGAGGCAATACAAGTCTTAACATTACCTATTAATGTGCATTTAATAGACTGCTCCAGAGGCCCTGAAATCATAAAATTTAAGTGGTTGTGATTGCCCCATAAGGCTTCCCACTTAATTTTGTCCTGCTGTTTCCCTCTCATTCCAGCTGGCTAAGAGTACAACTAATGTGCCAAGTTTCCCTAAGAATAGCCTGTGTTCCTGTTTTATGTGGGATACGAGGTCCAAAGGACTTGGGCCTGAAACAAGTCTAGGTAGAACTCCCGTGACTCAATGATGCAAGTTCTCAAGTTACCTTCCCCAGTTTTACTGGCCTCTTATTGTTATACAGAGTTCCCCTTAACTGACTCTTGTTAGGTGTACAGTTTTTCCTCTTTAAACAGACTATCCCTGGCTTGCTTCTTCTTTTCTCTTTCATCCAAGTTAAATTAGAACAAATATTTTAGCCAATTTGTCTTGAAAATGGAGCCCTCGTATAGTAGAAGGTATACTAAGCAAACAGTTCTGAAATTTGTTCTTTTAGCCCCAGCTCTGCTATATGCTAAATTTATGATCTTGGATAAACTACTTAGCTTTCTGAGACTCAGCTTCCAAATCAATAAACTGCTGTACGAAGGTGAATTATTATCATCATTACCTTGTATTGCCATCCATTTTCAAATATAAACTAATTCCAACCATAGATTCTTGAGTGCGGAATCTAATGTACAAACATAGGCTTGGCATTTGAACTGCATCATAATGAAGAGAAAACTTAATTCCTTTGTAAAGCTTAATAATTACTTTAAAGCAATTTTCAGTCTTAAAATTTCTGGTAGTGTTCTGAGGTCCACCTGGTCTTATACATTGCAGCAGTGTTTCCTTATCTTCAGGCAGTGTTTTACTGATATTTATGGAAAAAGTAACCCCAAATTTCATTGAGGAAGAAAACAGTTACCCAACAGCACAGCTATATCTAAATAAAACCTAATCTGTTAACCTAAAGATATCCATCTCTACCAAAAATGGTTCAGAACTATCAAAGAAGTTTGGATAAATAAATCAAAATGACTTTTATCTGCATGCATGTAAAGAAATAAAAATGGACTTTTATACAATTGAGATATTAAATGTTCTTAAATGTCATCAAAGTTATCAAAGCCAATAGGTAAAAACTGACGGTGAGCAGGAATGTAAAAAATATTGTTCCCAAATTACATAGAAGTAATAAAGGCCATTATTGGCTAGTGACTGATACCATAAAAGCACTTTGTACAGGTATGAAGTGATTTTTTTTAAATTCCATTTTATTGTATGAAGGAAATTGTAATGCTGAAGTTTATGAGTACCTTTGAATTACTGCTGCTCTATGTAATTGTTCCTGTACTTTCCATTTGCAGGTATCTAATGCAACCATCTTCACATATATTAATTTATGTCACAGCCATAGCAAACAGTACAGGAAAGTCTTTTTTTTTTCCCATCTGGCATAGATGACTTAGTACTTCTAGAAACATTTCCATAACTTCTGCAGCATCTAACACTGCTTTGTGTAAAACTGTGCCCTACTTCACAAATGCAGGAGGACTTTATTTCTAAAAATTTCTAAAAACATATAGCTCATGGAATTTTCACAGATGGTGAACTGAGCACCAGATCAAAAAACCAGTCATCACCCGCACACCAGCAGCTCTCCTGACGTCCTCCCATTACTATCTAATCCAAGCAAAGTTAACCAGTCTGTAGATTCTGGATGTCTAGATTACTTTTGACTGTTTTTATGCTTTAGAAAACAAAATCCTGCAATGTGAACTTCTCACTGAGTTCTTTCATCAAAAGTATCTTCACTTGATTCATCCACATAGTTGTGCATAGTTGTAAAATCATATTCTCACTGTTTAATAATAGCTGTATGAATAGACCACTAATCAGGTTCTACTCTGAATTGTTCTACTTAAAACAATCCAAAAGTCACATTTGGTGAATATATGGAAACATTATTTTTGAGTATATAAATCATGTGAAATTGCTACTTTTGTAATTCACAAATAATTGAATGTTAAATTTGATAGAATAGAATATAGTGTCTAGAAATAGAATTTTTGGGTCACATTGTATACACTTTGATAGATGTTGTCAAAGAGTTTGCTAAAATTGGACCAATTACCTGCCTACCAGCAGTATAGTATGGTCAGGTTCCATAATATATCTAATTTGGTATATTCTTTTTTTTTTCAAGTATTCTGATAGGTGTATAGTAATCGCACTGAGGCTATAATTTCCATTTCACAGTGAAATTAAGCCACTTTTATGGTTATTGGCAATTTAGATATCTCTCCTCCTATCTCCTCTGCTTTTTCTTCATTTTTCATTGCGTTAGTTTGGATTTTTGAGTTTATTGTGTATGAGCATGCATACATGTGTGTTCTGAATACATGGAGTGCTTTGTCAGAAATACACAGTGAGAAAAATGTCCTCTCTAGCTGTATAAGTTGCCTTTTCAGTTCCTTAATAATATTTAATATAGTCTCATTTATCATTTATTTTTCTCCTATCATTAGTCTTTCCAGGTCTGACTTCAGAGGTTTTGGCCTATTCAAAAGTTACGGAATGTTTTTCTATCTTTTCTTCCTATAAATCTACTTTTGTTGACCTTTGAATCTTTGATTCATGTGGAATAAATTTTATGTATGAAATGATATAGAGGCCCATATATATTTTTTCAATATGGATATCTAGAATCATTATTGACATATTTACACTTTATCTGAATTGCAATGTTGCCTTTGCTATAAACCAGATATATGTATGGTTTTTCTCTGGATATCAGCAAGCTTGTTTTAAATGTCATAAGTGAGAGTAAAACTTAATTCTATCAGAATAGACTTGGTATTTGTAAGGACTCAAATTTGTTAGTATTTAATGTCTAAAGTAGGTTCCTATGAGCAAACTGGATACATATTAAAAATATAAAGGATAAGATTAATAGAGGGTATAGTATATAAGATTCTGAAATATATAAGTGCAGGACATTGATATAGGGTGTGATACATGAAGTTTCAAAACTATTGAAATAATATCATTGTCATCGATCTAGCATGCAAAGGGACACTAAGGTGTTCTAGGATTCCATGTTTTGCAGCTGTATCATAAAAAAATAAAAGCTCTCAAAGCTTTTATCTGTTTCAACATTAGTAGCAATTTAAGTGATCTATAAACCAAATTTATGGTGCCATTTAAAATTGTTCTAAATCTTTCATATAAATGGCATACTGCATTTATTGAATGCATTTCCAAATATTGCTATGCATTAACTCATTTGAGTGTTGGAGACTTCTTATAATATGTGTGTTTAGTTATGTTTTACTTGCTATAGGATCGACTCAGTCTTTGATTTCATTTCGTTCTTTACTGCTAGCTTCTTTTTCATTTTTCTTTCTTACTATAACTTTTCTTTATATTCCCACACTCACCAGAAGCTCTAGGAGGTTGCAATCAGTAGTAATAAATAAAAATTCAGGTTTGCTTAACCTCAGAGTTGACTTTTAAAGTATTGAATTTTAGAATCCTACGTTTTATGAAAAAAAAAACACAGGAAAACAGCTGGTCAAAAATCAAAATGGAGAGGGAGAAAGGGGAGGAAGAGAGATATTAGGTCTTTGTAAGAAATTGTTATAAAGCAGAGTTTCTAGGAAAGACTCCCCCTCCACCGCCCCACATTCTCACTTTCAAAACCTTTTCCACATTTCTTGAAAATCCTGCTAAGTGGCTTCTTTGAATAGGGATATTGAAAACATTCATTTGCCATACATCAACTTTCTTCTTGAACTCCACAGAATAGTTTGGAATGTGCAGCAGTTCAACAAGGAAACGTTTCATACATAATGAAGAGGAAGACTGCTTATGATCATGATGGGGCCCCTCTATAAAGAATTTGGGTTGGAGAAGGAAAGACTTATGAAGACTATGAGAAACCTAAGTGTTTTATAAAATAACATGAGATAGACAGGCACAGAAATGTTTAAAACACATCTTCATTGGCCTAAACTGTTCTTGCAAGGAGAATGAATATACTCAAACACTTAGAGTGGCAAGAATTAGCCATTTGTTCCTCCTTCGGGCATGAAGGATCCTTCTGTATTTGGTGCATATGGGACGTGTAAGTGATACAGTTCTTTGACATTTTATGGTAATTTTTACCAGCTTCATCTGGAAAGAAACCCAATGGAATTATAACATTGAGAACATTTTTGTTTACGTAATTATTTGCTCGGATAAAGAACACTCAAGATTACTGTATGTTGTTTTAAAGCCTGCCCAGTAACTCAAAATGAATTTGTTTGGTTCAGTTTTTACCTATCAACAGTCAATGGACTTACCTAACTAGAATTAGTCATTCCCATCCTCCTCTTCATGTGCACAAGCTTAATAGATCAAGGGAGTCCACTATTAGACTTAATTTATTCATCTGATTTTTACCTGCTTTTTAAATAAATTAGAAAACAAAAATATAAGTGCTAGACATTGATAATGACACCACAAAAGTTAGTGGAAGACATTATGTTAACTAAAAACCATACACAGAAAGAAAACTTCATGATTTCACCTATGTGGAACCAAAAAAAGGCAAATGTGTAAAATACAATGGTGGTTTCCTGGGACAGGCAGGTGGGGGAAACTGAGATACTGGCCAAGGAGTACAAAGTTACATAATCTAGAGACCTACTGTACAACATGACTGTAGTTAATACTTTATTGGAAACTTAAAAACTTGCTAAGAATACAGTTGTTTTTTTTTTTTTGGTGCTCCTATGCCATATACATACATATGTACACACATTAAGTATGAGGGGATTAATATTTGTAATATTTTCACCATGTCTATGTCAAATTATGTTGTGCACATTAAAATGACTTTTATTTAAAAAAAAAAAAAAAGCACCAACTCCTTTGGAAAAAAAAATCTTACCTCTCATGTTACTTTGAAAATTTCATTGAAGACCTTAAAATTCTGCATAGAAAATTTAAAGTGTCATCTAAATAACAACAGATTTAAGTTTTCCAAAAACTGTTAAAATTGTAATTAATATGAATCTAATCTATAATCAGAGAATCCAAAAGAATCAAATAATAAAAATTATTTTTCATAAGTACACTCTAATCCCAATCCCCTATTTCCCCCATCTCCCCAGCCAACCTTCCCCCTGGTAACCATTAGTTTGTTCTCTATAGTTAAGAATATGTGTCTTGGTTTATCTCTTGTTTTTTTTTTTTTTTCCCCCCTTCCTCTTTTTTTTTTCCTTAAATTTTACATATGAGGGAGATTGTATGGTATGTGTCTTTATGTGACTGACTTATTTAGCTTAACATTGTACTTTCTACCTCTATCCATGTTTTTGAAAATGGAAAGATTTCATTTCTTATGGATGAATAATATTTCATTGTTTATATATACCACATCTTTATTCATTCACCCATCAGTTGACACTTGGGTTTTTGGCTGTTGTAAATGATACCGAGATAATAGGGTAGTTCTACTTTTATTTTTTTTGAGGAAAGCTTAATACTGTTTTTCACAGTGGCTGTACCAGTTTACATTCCCAGCAATGGTACACCAGGGTTCCTTTTTTCTCCCCACATACCTGTGAACACTTGTTTATTGTATGTATGTATTTATATTTTATTTATTTATTCATGAGATACACACACACATACACACACACACAGAGGCAGAGACACAGTCAGAGGGAGAAGCATGCTCTATGCAGGGAGCCTGACATGGGACTCGATCCTGGGTCTCCAGGATCAGGCCCTGAGCTGAAGGCAGAGCTAAACCGCTGAGCCACCTGGGCTGCCCAAGATGTCTGTTCTGCCTCTTTTTTTAATTCATTAATTTCTGAAGGACTCAGTTGAATTTCATGTCTACATCAGAACTAAAGACCAAGGAATACATTTCACTTGTCCTTCAAAATATTCTTCCTTGTATTCTATATCAAATTTGAAAAGGGCCTCTTAACACAATCTTAGGATGAAATTTTTCTTAGGAAAAATGAAAAATATGTTTTAAATAGTATTTTCTTATACAAAGTAAAATTTCAGCTGAATTCTTAGGTCATTTTCAGTAAAGACTGCTTGGTAACATTGCATTAGTAGAAGTTACTAAGACCTTGTACTGGTTTCTTCTTGGCCTCTAGCTTGAGGCCTTCATGACTTCATCACTTCCAGGGAATAAAATAAGTAAAACTAATGTATCATGAGTATTTACATATTTATTACTACAACTATTTAAAGAATTTTATTTTTATATTTGAAATATCAAATTCAATATATAAAACAAGTAAACAATTGACCCAATTAAAATTCAGGAATTCCACCATTATTCTCTCTCCTGCGTCAATGAACTTTCTGGTATCCCCAAGGTTTCTGAATAATACAATCAGAAAGTTGATGAAGTACTGAATTGGTCTTACAAACTTTTTTAGTCCAAAAGTTACACAGTACTAGATATAATCCAAGTATTTATTACATTTAGATATTTTTAGCTTTGATTGATTTACTAGGACTAAGAAGAAATAGTCTTATAAATGAACAAACTGATGTCTTTATTCACAATGTTCAGTTACCACAATGAGCCTTTTCGAGTTTCTTTTTTTTTTTTTAATTTTTTTTAATTTTTGTTTATTTATGATAGTCACGGAGGGAGAGAGAGAGAGAGAGAGAGAGAGAGAGAGAGAGAGGCAGAGACACAGGCAGAGGGAGAAGCAGGCTCCATGCACCAGGAGCCCGACATGGGATTCGATCCCGGGTCTCCAGGATCGCGCCCTGGGCCAAAGGCAGGCGCCAAACCGCTGCGCCACCCAGGGATCCACCTTTTCGAGTTTCAACATGGTTGGGAAGCTGTATCAATAAGTATAAAGTCCAAGGGCTGAGCATGGATTTTTATACTATTAGGGACTGATCTCTAGAAAGGATGTCCTATCAACATCTATCATGTAGAGCCTCCCAAAAAGAGTATATATCCTTGAGTCCCTCCTATCTGCAAAATCATCCAGATACATGGAAGATTTTTAAAGTCTCTATCACTTTTCTAGATGTCCTCCAAAATAAATCCCTGTTGTTGTGATTGTTCTTTTGCCATTACTGCTCTATTCTCCATTTTGACCCTTTCTCAAATAATCAGCTCAAATTAGCAAATATTTGGATGCCTACTGTATGTGAGTCTCTCTGCTAAGCCCTCAATTTTTAGAAGATTAATATATCCTCCCTTACATCAACAAACTTAATCACATTATAATTGTTTCAGGTAAATATGGATCCTATTTTATTGACTTCATTCAAAGAAATTGGTGATTCTGATAATTGACTTGTAGTGGTAAGGGTTGCTAGACTAATTTTTTTTAAAGTATATTTGACATACAATGTTACATTAGTTTCACATATACAACAACATAGGGATTTGACAATTCTATGCATTACACAATGCTCACTATGAGTGTAGTTACCATCTGTCAGCATACAAAGTTATTAAAATATTGACTATATGCCATATGCTGTACTTTTCATCCTCATGACTTATCTGTTTTATAACTGAAAGTTTTGTATATTTAAGAAAATATTCAAATTGGCCTTTCTCCATTACTGAGGTTGAGCTTTGCCATGTAACTTCCTTAAACAAAAGGCAAATAGATAATTCTCAAGCAGACCAGATGCTTTAGAAACTGAATGTTTCTACAGTTCTCTTGGTCTGGTCTTCTGTCATAATAGCATTATGTCAGAGGAGGAGTATTCCTGCCTTGGAGCCTTGTAACAGTTCAACCCAAGCCTAGAGCAGAGCTAGCAACTGTTCCACAGATGTTAATATGCAACATGAGCAAGAAGTAAATATTTGTTATTGGAAGTTACTGGTTATAAAATTGTTAGTAAAACCTGAAAATTCCAGAGGATACTTTATCATTAGTGCATTATTGCCATGAGAAATGGTGGGCTATAGTTATACCTCAAAAGAATCCTGTTTAAAATTAACTTTATCAGTTATTCCAGGAATGTCTAATGTTAGTGATGGAGGATATAACACCTTCCCCACCCAGCTCTTGTCAAAGCAAAATGATCTCCTTCAGATCACTCACTATCACATTTTATTTTCATGTCCAGTTACTGGATCATGGGCTATTGCTTCAAAGAGGTGTGAACATTAATAGTTTTCTGAATAGGGGCACCTGGGTGGCTCAGTGGTTGAGCATCAGCCTTTGACTCAGGTCATGATCCCGGGTCCTGGAATCGAGTCCATGAGGCTCTCTGCAGGGACCCAGCCTCTCTCTGCCTGTGTCTCTGCCTCAATCTGTTTCTCTCATGAATAAATAAGATCTTTAAAAATAATAATTTTCTGAACAAACTGAGATTTTAGAGTGGAGTAGGTCACCTAAAACTGGATGCTTCGCAATTATTAGGGCCATTTCAATAGCCAGAATGTTCTACAGAAGTCATTTTTTTTAATTCAGAAAATGTTTTATTAATGCTGTATTTTTAGAAGAATTTTAGATTTACAGAAATGTTGAACAGATAGTACAGAGTTCCCAAATATACTCTTATACAGTTTCCTCAAGTAGTATCTTTTATGATGTTTAGTATAGTACCTTTGTCACAATTAACCAATGTTCATGCATTATTCAGATCTTACTTTTTAGTCTAATGACCTATTGTGTTCCAGGAATTCATCCAGGATACATTATTTAGTAGGCATGTTTCCTTAGGCTCCTCTGTGACAATTTTTCAGACTTTCCTTGTTTGGGATAAACCACTATTGTAGGATCCCTATTGAAATTTGTCTTTCTTATAATTATACTAGAGTCTTGAACTTTGAGAAAGATCACAGGTAAACTTCCAATCTCATCACATCATTTCAAGAGTACGCTACTAACAAGACTTATAGCCATTGTTGACCTTAATCACCTGGTTGACATAGTGCTTATAAAATCTTGCCCACTGTCAAGTTGATCTTTTTTTCGCCTTTCCATACTATACTCTTTGTATAGAAGTAACTATGTACCACTCGCACTTAAGGAGTGGGGATTTATGCTCTGCCTCTTTAAGATAGATCTATATACTTTCTTTGGAATTCTCCATTGGTTATTTGTCTCTGCTTATTAGTTTATTTAGCCGTTTATTAATATCAGCTAGACTTCAGAGTCCTAATCCAATACTCCTGTACCTTTATTCTCAAATGGCTCTAGGTTTGACCATTGGCAGCTCTTTTGGTTGTTTCCTATATCCCTTTGAAATACCTCACTATTTTGTGTTGTGGGTTTTTTGTTTTGTTTTTGTTTTTAGAATTCCTTCCTTTCTGTCACTGTAAGATGCTCCAGTCTCCTCTTGTATATTTCCTAATTTCCCACCCTCGTTCTACAATCAGCATTTTTCTGAGGACCCCTGGTTCCTTTTAATGGTACTGTAAATCAAGTTTTGGATTTCAGATATGTTAATAGCTATTGGTGTCTCATTTCTTTTAGGTCTTCCATTTCTTAGAGCAAAGAAATATATGTATGTATATTACTCATATGTATACACATCTATAAATATTTCTTATTTTAACTATTTGTATGTACAGTGACTTGAATATGAATTCTTTGTTTCCAACTCTTACTCATTACCACATGGATCGTTCTTGTCTCCTGCTCCTGGTTATCTGTAGATTCCCACTCCAACAGTGAGAAACCTTGTTCTCACAGTTCACGAACTACTTAATTGTTCAATTCTACTACATATGAATAGCAGTATCAGAATTGTTAATGTTATCCCAGGGGGAAATAATGTTATCAATGAGAGTGTAGTACTTATGTGTAATTATTTTTCACTGTGGTCTTCATTTTTTTTTCCCAAGTTACGTAAGTTAGTACTGTTTCCCCACCACATTCAGGTGAGGTTTTTTTCATCTAATTTTGATATAGTTATATTCTCTGATCAGTCAGTCTGCCTTTTTTGGGGAGGAGGGGCAATCATTCTATCTTCAAATTATTTAAATATTTACATACTCTAAGGTTCATTTTTTGGGGGTTAGAAAGTTTTATGGGTTTTGGGAAATGAATTATATCACATATTTACTGTATAATACCATAGAGAATAGTTGCTTTGCTGTATAAATCCCCTTTGCTTTACCTACTTCCCACTTAACCTGATTCTCTGACAACCATTCATTTATGATTAATTTTGAGTTAATTTTAGTGAGATAGGTAAAATTTGGGTCTGGGTCGACATTTTTCCCCCTTGCATAAGGGTATCCAATATTTCTAGAATCATTTGTAGAAAAGCTTATCTTCACTGGATTGTCTTGGCAAAGATCAGTTAGACTATATTTGTGTGGGTGTATTTTTGAGTGCTTTATATTGTTCCATTGACTTAATGTGCCTACTGTATTTTTTGTGCTTATTGTTCTGACAATAGTATGTCTTCAATACAGTAGCTTTATAATAAGTCTTCAGATCAAATAGTGTCAGTTCTCAAATTGTTTTCTTCAGCATTGTGTTGGCTATTCTTGTCTTTTGCTTTTCCAAGTAAATTTTATGATTCCTTTGTCAATATCCACAAGATAGCTTGTTGAGAACTCGATTGGGATTGTATTAACTAATAAATTTGTGAAGAATTGTACAAAAATCTTGAGTTTTCCAATCCATGGACATGAAATGTCCCTTTTTTTAATCTTTATTTCATCATTGTTTAGTTAGCCACATATAGATAATAGATTTATTCCTTAACTGTTTCATACAGTTGGAGTTAATGTATATAGTATTGTTTCTGTTTTTAATTTCAAAATTACTCATTGTTAGTATACATGAAAGTGATTAACTTTTGTATATTAACCTTGTATCCTGTGACCTTAATCTTGTCAACTCTTTGGGGTTTCTACATAGATAATAATGCTACATGTGAACAAAGACAGTGTTTTTACTTCCTTCCCAATCTGTATACATTTTATTTATTGTCTTATTGCACTAGCTAGGTCTTCCAGGATGATGTTGACTAAGTGTAGCAAGATGGTAGGCTTTTGCCTCATTCTAAATGTTAGGAGAAACACAATCAATTTCTTTTTACTAACAATAAATTTTTAGTAAGTACTTGCTATTACATTGAGGAAGCCCTCCCCTATGCTTAGTTTGATAATTTTTATCATGAAAGAGTGCTGAATAAATTATTTCCCTGTATTAATAAAATCCTGTGATTTTCTTTGTTTGCCAGTAGATATAGTGAATTACGTTAAAGGATTTTTGAATGTTGGACCAGCCTTGAATACCTGAAATAAATCCTACTTAGTCATGATGTATAATGCTATATTATGGACTCTTTTTTCTTTCTTTCTTTTTTTCTTTTTTTTTTTCTTTTTGGACTCTCCTTTCTAACACTTTATTGAAGATTTTTACATCTGTAATCATAATCTGTTTTTTTTAATTCTTTTTCTGGTTTTAGTATTAGATTAAGTATAGCTTCATTTTCTACAAGATAGTGTACAGAACCGGTATAATTTTTTCCTTAAATGTTTGGTACTATTCACCCGTGAACCCATCTGGGCATGATGATCAGGAAGATTAAGTATTGATTCAATTTATTTAATAGGTGTAGAACTAATACATTTGTGTGCATTTTTGCAGTTTGTGAATTTCAAGAATTTGTCCATTTCACCCAAGTTATCAGACTTGAATTTATTTTTTAAAAAAGAAATAATTCATGGGCATGAATTTCTGATATTAATTTGTATTTTCTATATTTTGTATTAGCCTAGATAGAGGCTTATCCACTTTATTGACTTTTTTTTAAAGAATCAGCTTTGAATTTTATTTTTCTCTATTGATTTCACATTTCCAATTTTCTTGACATCTACTTTAAGTTTTGGTTCATCTAACTTTTATTTTTTCTGCTTGCTTTAGGTTTAGATTGATGCTCCTTGTGTAGTTTCCCAAGATGGAAGCCTAGAGTATTGCTTTTATACTTGTTTAATAGATACACATCCAATGCTATAAATTTTCCTCTAAGTACTGTTTTTGCTGTATCCTACATATCTTGTGAAATATTTTCATTTTAATTCAAAATATTTAAAAAATGGTTAAGACTTCTTTTTGACTCATGCATTGTTTAAAAATGTGTTTAATCTCCAAATAGTTTGTTTTTTTTAGCTTTCAAAATGAATTCTTATCTAAAAATTACTTCATGTACTGATAACATATTTTGTATGATTTCCAGTTTAAGATGATTTTAGCTGTGTTTTGTGGCCTGTAATGTGGTTAATCTTGCTAACTAATCCATGTGACCTTGAGAAAAATATATATGTATTTGCTGTTTGGTGAAGAATTTTATAAATGCCATCTAGGTCCATTTCTTTGGTGCTATACAGTTCAGCCACATCCTTTGAGATTTTTCTGCCTGTTATGTTAGATTTTCTAGTTATTTTTACCATTTTTAAATTGTGTCTTGGCATGGAACCTCCCACAATTCATCTTATTAGGGGCCCTATGTGCTTCCTGAACCTGGATATTTGTTTCATTTCCCAGATTGGGGAATATTTCAGCTATTATTTCTTCAAATACATCTTGTGTACCTCTTCTCTCCTTTCTCCTTCTGAGACCCCTACAATGTGAATGTTATTATACTTGATGTTGTCAGAATTCCCTTAACCTTTTTTTTTTCTTTTTGCTGTTCAGCTTGGTTACTTTCCATTACCCTGTCTTCCAGAGTGCTGATTGTTCTGCATCCTCTCATCTGCTGTCAATTCCCTCTAGCCTATTTTTCATTTGTTGTCCTTCATCTATGACTGGTTCCTTTTTTTGTTGTTGAAGTTCCCACTGAGTTCATTCACTCTTTTTGACAATTACTTAGATTTCTCTCCATCATATCGCTTATCTTCATTTCACTTAGTTCTTCTTCTGTAATTTTTGTCTTTTATTTTGAACATATCCTTGTCTATTCATTTTGTTTATCTTTATCTATTAGGTTAGCTATGCCTTCTTCTCTTGGAAGTAGTGGTCTCCCATGGAAGAGGTACCATGGTGCCCTGTAGTACAATCCTGCCCCTCATCAGAACCACCTGCTCCAAGGGTGTTCTCTATGTGGGCTGCTTGCACCTCCTATTGTGGCTGAGCCATGTTCACTATGGGAATGCTGGTGCGTGAGGCTGTAATGACCGTTTTGCCTGCTGTTGGTACACTGAGCAGGATTTAAAAGTCCTGTTTGTTTGCAGTCAGCACCACCACCCTCCCCAACACACACACCCATTATTGAAAGGCCTGCTGCAATCACCATGGCATCCCTGGTGAATTTAGTTGGCACTTAGCCTAGCTATCTGCAATAAGCCTCTGCCACAGCTATACATACACTGAAGAGTTTATTCCCGGTATAGACAGTTAAGATGCCTGGCTGGAGGAACTGCAGACACACTGGTATGTAGGGATATCGCTCTTCTTCCTCAGGGCAGGAATCACTTTGGAGTGGTGTTGGTCATTTCAGACTGTCTGCTCCGTGTATTAGGAACACTCTTGAGGAATTTGTGCCAAGGCATGTGGGTTGGGTGAAGTGGGTCTCCAGTAGAATGCTTAAGTGGGGCATAGAGTACTAGCAATATAGATTGAAAGTATTAGAATTGGCTCCTGCAAGTATCTGGCTATTTAGGCTTGAGGGGTGGCAAGAAAAAAGATACTCACCAGTACTTTTGTTCTTGAAGAACTTTCTTTAGGTCTCTGCCCCTACAACACATGTTCTAAAGATTAGTCAGTAAATCTCCTTCACCCAGATGCTTTTCAAGCTGTTGCTTCTCTGCTGTCTTGGGCCAAGCTATTTAGTGTCCTGGCTTTTTGAGGGTGAGGATTTAGTTTTCTGTTGTCCTCTGCCTCTCCAGGAGTTAAGCTGCACCAATTTCAAAGTCAGGCATTATGCGGATTCATCTTTCCAGTGTGGGTCCCTAGAGCTAGTGGTACCCAGATTTGATACTCTCATCTGTGTTTCTGATGTCTTTCCCGTTTGTGGTTAGTCACTCTGGGGATTTGGTTTCTGATAATTTCTCTACTTCTCCTACTCTTATAGCTACAGATTTGTCTCCACAACTAGCAGTGGAAATTTATTCTGCTAGACTTCAGATTATTTTGAGTTCATTGCATACCTGTGTTTGTTGACTTGGTATGTCTATGGGACCAGGGTAGCTCAGGATCCTACCACTCTACCATCTTCCAGAAAAAGTTTAAACACATACATATGAGTTGTTTTCTATTGCTTGTGTCCCCAAAACACCCTGATACAAGGTGCGACTCTATTTTCTTCCATACATATTAACCTGTTGTTGTAATAGTATGTTAATTACTCTTTTCTTTCCTAAGTGGATAAAAAAACTCCACCCTTATCATAGATTAGTCTCTCAAACACATTGTAATTTATTCCAGAAATCTGTTTCTAAATTTTTCTTTTCTATTTCTAGGCTAATACCCTATCAATTTGACTTTCATATCTCTATAGTTTTTATGCCAGGTATGCAAGTTTACACATACCTTTTTTTTAAGATTTATTTATTTATTCATTCAGAGAGAGCAAAGAGAGAGGCAGAGACAAAGGCAGAGGGAGAAGCAGGCTCCATGCAGGAAGCCCGATGTGGGACTTGATCCTGGGGCTCCAGGATCACACCCCGGGCTGTAGGCGGCGCTAAACGGCTGCACCACCGGGGCTGCCCTACACATACCTTTTAGAAACCTATCTAGGCTCCTTTGGTCATTTTTTTCCATATGAATTATAAATCATCTTATAACAATAAAAATAACCCATTTGGTTATACATCAGTTTGGAATTACATTAAAATAATGTCAAGTTTGGAAGCCCTGGTATTTATAATTTTGATATTAAAATTGCCTTTTACAAGGTGGATAGTGAGTCTTAGAACCCAAGAATGCTGTCTTTCTAGTTAACTTTTTTCTTCTTGTTCTTTGATATAAACTTGATGCCATCCTTGTCAAATTCAATATTTTATAGTTCATTTTCTAACTAGAATTTATCCAATTTCTATTTTAAAATGTTCACTCCATTGGTGAATATATTGATATATTAAAATGTGTTTGACAAAGTCTATTGAATTTTCTACATACACTATCATATGGTCAATCCAAAGATATCTAACTATTTCCAATACATGAGAGATTTTTACCTTAGTGTTTTCACTGGATACTCCAATACAATGTTGAATAACATTGATGTGTATTGACATATTTTTTTAGCTCCTAATTTTGAAAGAAGTTAACTTTAGATTTTTAGAATAATTTCTATTAGTTGTTTTTAAGTACATCATTATCTAAGCTATACTTATATTCTTAGAATAACAGACTGCATTTTGTCAAATCATTTTTAAATCTGATAAGAGTGCATAAGTATTCCTCATTTTTTCAATGTTATAAAAGTACAATGACATGCATGCAAAATATGACAGACATTACAGAAGTTAATACTACTTGTAACTATATGTCAATAAATTTGAAATAACTAAAAGACATGGTTTTCTAGTAAAAATGTGAATTACTATAATGTTTACCCTAGAACAAATACCAAATTTAAAAATTCCATGATCTTTTGGAGAATATAAAAATAATTGAAGATCTCCATTGTACCAAAATAAATAAATAAAACAAAATTCTAAAATCAGGAAGATAATGAGTTCTGTCTCATTTTAAAGAACATATATTTTCACCATGGGAAAAAATGGAATGCTTTTTAATCATTTTATAAAGCCAGAATATGTTTAATACCAGAATCTATTAAGATTGTACAATAATTTAATAATCAAATATTGCTATAAAAGCAGAAAAATCTAAATTCCTAACAAATAGAATCAGTATAGCAAAATGTAGTCTACTAACATAGAAGAATTTTTTTAGGAAGAAAAGAATTTAGTCTCCAGAATACTAGCATAATTCATAAATACAAATTAAAGAATCACATGTAGATCCTTGTTAATAAATATCTGTGATTTGTGTGTAGATTTATGTTAATAAATACCCATGAATCTTAGTAATATTACTATAGACTTATCTCTTCATTAGACCAACTGTCTTGTAAAGATATGCCAATAGTCAGAAAAAAAATGTGGTAATTTGTGGATGAGTGCAAATATTTCTTTCAATTGAGAATGTCCCTAAAATAAGTAATTAATAAACTTGAGCCCTTTGAAGGTACACAATAAGTCTTCAAGAACAATTATAACAATTCAAAAAGCAGAATATATTTTCATTTAAAGCAGCAGAAAGGGGCCCCTGGGTGGCTCAGTCATTTGGGAGTTGGACTCTTGATTTAGGCTCAGGCCATGATCTTGGGGTTGTAGAATTGAGCCCCACATCTAGATTTGTGCTGGGTGTGGAGCCTGTTTAAGATATATTCTCTCTCCTTCATCTCAAACATTCTCTCCCATACATCTCAAACTTAGTATGTTTAAAATGTAACCTTATAATATTCTGACACTGTTTTACTTGTAATTTCTCATATCAATTAATGGTAGCAACATCCCCCAGTAGCTCAAGCAAGTCTTCCTTTCTGGCATTGACAAATGCAATAGACTCTCAATTGGTCTTCCTAATCCTACCTTTCTCTCCATAGTTTATTCTCAAAACATCTCATTAAGTGTGGGGCAGATTAGTTCATAAAAATCTTTAGAAACCTCCAATGGTGCCCATTTGTTTCAGAGTAAGTGCAAAATCCTGATAATGGTATTGACATAATTCACTGCAATCCTTTCCCTGCTCTCTGCTTTACTTTGCTGCTGCTTGAGCTTACCAGGAGCACACTAATTTTGAAACTTCACACTTGTGTTTTCTTCACTTGGAATGTCTTTCCAGATGTTGGCAGGACTTATTGCCTTTGCTTCTTTAAGTTTTTGTTCACCTTTCACTTTTCTCATGAGTCCTAACCAGGGCATTCTATTTATAACTGCAGCCTTTCTCACAGTGTTCCCAACTCCTCTTATTTTTTCTTTAGTATTTATCATTTCCCAATGTACTATATAATGACTTTTTTTTTGTTTCTTGCTTCTCTAACCTCTTCCCCATTTCACCCAATAGACATAGTTTCAGTTTTTACAATATTTTCAGTTGTATAGTAGAATCAATTAAAGAGTGTTGAGTGAATCAATGAGCATCATGATGAGACTCCAAATTTTTTTTTTAAGGATTCATTTATTTTAGAGCATGGGAAAGAGGGGGAAGAGGGAGAAGGAGACTGAAACTTAAGTAGACTGCGAGCTGAACACAGAGTCTGATGTCAGGCTTAATCTCATGACCCTGATATCATGACCTGAGCCAAATCCAATAGCTGGATGCTTAAATGACTGTACCCCCCAGACATCCCTGGGACTCCAGATTTTTAATACAGTTACTGATTGGGGCCTATTACATGAAAACTTGAGGTATAATGACTTACAATATTCTTTTTTTAAGAAAAGACTGTCCAGAAAACACAGGGATCAATACCTCTAACTTCTCACTAAAACTATTCTCAAATGTTTGACATTCCTAAATATACCAGTCCCCTATGAGGGTGAAGATCCAAGAATGATCCTCTACTAAATATGTTAGTTTAAATAGACATAAAGCTGAAAATATGAAATAATCATATTTGCTGGCTTAAATTTGTGGAAAAATACAAGACATGACCATTTTTTCTCTTTTACCTCATAAAGATTCTAGTGCCTTGAATATTAAAAAACAAAACAAAACAAAAAAAACCTCAAATAGGTCAAGTTCATTGTCCTTCAAGACCATTCTTTAGCTAATACTCTAGCCTTTAAAATTGGCTGCTCAATTTGCCACTTTAAAAATCATGAACATCTGCCTGCCTAATACCCTCCCCCAAGTCCAGCAGGTGAGCCAGCTTCCTAAACAGCAAGTCTTGCTCTAATGAACAGAAGTTATATTCCCCAAGATGCTCATTTGGCAGGGCTATTGGGCTGTTCTCAGCAATTCTCCAAACTTGCACTTCACACTTCTTTAGTTCTGAAGAGGAAAAAGGGGAAAAAAAAACCTTCAGTGTTTTTCTAAAGCAAAATAAAAAATGTCATAGCATTGAGTGTCTACAAAATGAATTTCTAAGGGCTTTTGCCAGCTTATTGGAACAAACCATCCAAAAAAATGTACTACTTTGAATTCCATACATGGTTAAGTACTTTCAATTCTCTACTGTGTTTAGGCTACCTTAAAAAGTGTCCTTATTTTGGGCTTATTGTTGATTCAGAGCTATTTCAGAGAATCTGATTTTGCTTGGATAAACTCTGAGTTTGATTCAAATAGAAACTAGGTGTCTTTCTGATTCTGCTTCATGTGTTTTAGGTGAATAATTTACGTATGCCTCTAAAGTTTCTGCTTCATTTAACTTACAAATCTCTTCCACAGTTCTTTGGAAATATTGAGGAATAGTGACATATATTTTTTCTTTGAAAACACTGTTATTGAATATTTAATGTTCACCAATCTTAGTCTTCATTTCTTAGTTAAATGGATAAATTAAGCAACAACAAGTTAAAGAGAAATAATTAGTACAATCCAGTGTGTGACATTCTAAAGTAGCAATACTGGAAAGGACGGATGCAGAAGTTACTGCTATGAGAGGGGTAAAAAAAATGTTACCTAAGTCTTTTAAGTTAGTTTAATCGAAAGGAGGGACAGAACAGTTTAGGCATGTGGGAGAGCATTAACCAAGGTAGAGACACATAAAACAACATAAGGTATTATGTTTTCCATTGGTGGATAAACCTACTTTTGTGACATTTTGTGAGGTTAACTCATAAAACACATGTGCATTTCCATTATTAATTCAAGTGTTCAGAATTCACTTCTTCCCCCTCTGTTAAATACTCCTTTTATTATATGAGGTTCAGATAGATGTTTCAGGTCTGTGGGTAGTATGTATCAGCCATGATATTTAATAAACAGTTTAGAAATTGCATTTGAAAAAGCAAATTACCCAGAATTTTAGAACCAAAGAGTTTGCCCTTATAGTCTAAAATATTTTTCCAAAAAATTTCCTCTGGCAATTTTATTTATGTAATTAGTGCTCTTAGAACTCTATTTTACAAATAATCTTGAGGTTTAAACTACATAATTTTAAAAGGTCACTCTAATACAAGATAAAATAATCTTATATCTTAAGATAGTATCCCATCCTGAGAGTTTGGGTTGTTAATTTTTAGAATCACCTGAGAAATACTTTAGGGTCTTTGGTAAGTTTATATAAAACAATTATGAGATTTGATATTGATTTTTAAACAAATGTTCTCTTTACAGGGAGAAATCAAGACCAATATGTTTTAGTCTATATATTTTCTATATGCAGTCTATATATTTATCAGTCAGGGTCCCTTCTTGAGAAGGCACCTGCCAGAAAAAGTGATAATAGAGAAAAGGTAATAAAAAAAACACTATTAATACCTGATACATTTACCTTAAAATACATTCCACCAGAATTTCATAACTGATGACATAGGTACCGCATTTAATTTTTAAAAATCAATTATTCCTTTTTGTGAATGAGTGAAGAATTCTAAGAAATAGTATGATGTGGTAATATTGAACCTAAGGGAATATGGTCAAGGAAGGGAAAGGGAGAAATTTGGCTAATTCGGGTTAACAGACAATCTTAGTGATTAATGCTCATAATTCAGTTTTTTTTCTATATAAATGAACTAGGTCCATCTAGTACACTAGTCCAAATCAGCATTGTGTTTGTGGAATGTGTACCTGTGTACATGTCAGAGACAGATATGGGTAGGCAATGGAGTGGAAAAGGACACTTAAAAAAAGATGAGACCAACTGAAGTATAATAAAAACTTTGAATGTATTTCCTTATTCATTATATGTTGATATACCTCTTAACTTCTAAACAAACCATGCTCAAATCTAAGCAAATAAAGTCTTCTAGTGGAAATGCTTTCCTCCTTTTGCAAGATACCCCATCTAAGATGACAAAAAATTTATGCTAGATTTTTTTTTTCCTAAAGAGTCTATCTAGCTTTGGATTTCTCAATATAACACATGCTTCAGCCATATGTAAAAGAAAAGGTCCTCTGACCTCAGAATAGCCTTATTCTTTTGTTCAATGACTTTGAAAATACTGATTTAAATGGTAGTCATGAGTGTTAAGAGATAAACTGAGACATATTAAAATTTACAAGTTTATTTGAACATATATCAATTGAATTAATTATGGCTAAACCAAAGCTGGTTGGAAGTGTTCCACTTGATAGGAACTAGGATAAAAGTTTTTATAGAGAAGATGGGGAAGCAAAGCAAAGAACATTTTGATTTGCTATGGCTTAAGCAGTTGCCTTATTGGGAAAGACTAGTTGGCTATTTATGACTGGTTATTCTTATTTGTTTAAATTTTAATTCTGGTATGGTTAACATATAGTGTTATGTTAGTTTCAGGTTTACAATATAGTGATTTAGCAACTTTATGCATTACTCAGTTCTCATCAAGATGAATGTACTCTTAATCTCCTTCACCTATTTCATCCCCCACCCGCACCACTTCCCTTCCTCTGATATCCATCAGTTTGTTCTCTATAGCTAAGAGTCTGTTTTTTGGTTTCTCTTTTACTTCTTAAATTGCACATACATGAATGAAATCCTATGGTATTTGTCTTTCTCTGACTTATTTCATTTAGCACTAGCCTCTAGCTCCATCTGTTTGTTGCAAATGGCAAGATTTCATTCTTTTGTATGGCTGAATAATATTCCATTGTGTATATATGTACGCATGGGTATATATCTTTATCCATTCATCTATCAGTGGACTCTTAGGTTGCTCTCATATATTGGCTATTGTAAATAATGCTGCAATAAACTTAGGGGTGCATATACATTTTAGATTTGGTATTTTTGTATTCTTTGTATAAATATCCAGTAATGGAGTTAACTAACTGCATCATATGGTAATTATATTTTTAACTTTTTAAGGAACCTCCATACTGTTTTCATTGCCACTAATAGTGCCCACGGGGTTTTTTTATCCACATCCTCAGCAACATTTGTTTCTTCTGTTGTTGCCTTTAGCCATTCTGACAGGTGTGAGGTAATGTCTCATTGTAGTTTTGATTTGCATTTTCCTGATGAGTGATGTTGGGCTTCTTTTCATGTCTCTTGACCATTTGTAGGTGGTCGTGGGAGAAATGTTTGTTCATGTCTTCTGGAATATTTGTTTTGGGGTGTTGAGCTTTCAAAGTGTCTTCATATATTTTAGATACTAACCTTTTATTGGATATGTCATTTACAAATATCTTCTCCCATTCAGTAGGTTGTCTTTCTGTTGGTTGTTTGCTGAGCAGAAGCTTTTTATTTGTGACAGTTCCAATAGTTTATTTCTGCTTGTTTCCCTTGTCTCGGAAGATAGATCTAGAAAAATGTTACTATGATCAATGTCAGAGAAATTAGTGTCCATGCTCTCTTTTAGGATTTTTAGGATTTCATGTATATGTTTAGGTCTTTAATTCATTTTTAGTTTCTTTTTGTGTATAGTGTGAGAAAGTGATCCAGTTTCACTCTTTTCATGTTGCTGCTCAGTTTTCCCAGAACCATTTGTTGAGACGTTTCCCCATTGCATAGTCTTTCCTCCTTTGTTGAAGGTTAATTGAGCATATCAATATGAATTTATTTCTGGGCTCTCTATTCTGTTCCATTGATATATGTGTATATTTTTGTACTAATATCATACCATTGTGATTGCTACAGCTTTGTAGTATATCTTTATATCTGGGTTTATGATATCTTCAGTTTTTTCTTCTCTTTCAAGATTGCTTTGGCTATTCAGGATTTTTTTTTTGTGGTTCCATACATGTTTTAAGATTTCTGTTCTGTTTGTATGAAAAATGCTGTTGGTATTTTGACAGTAATTGCATAAAATCTGTAGATTTTCTTGGGCAGTATGGACATTTTAACAATATCTGTTCTTCCAGTAATGAGTATGAGTATGAGTCTTTACAGTTATGTCATCTTCAATTTCATTCAACAATATTTAAAATAGTTTGACTTTCCTTGGTCAAGTTTATTCCTAGGTATTTTATTTTTGGTGCAATTATAAATGGGATTATTTTCTTAATTTCTTTTTCTGCTGATTTAATATATAGAAATGCAACCTATTCCTGTATATTAATCTTATATTCTGCAGTCTTAATGAATTCATTTATCAATTCGAGTAGTTATTTGGCGGAGCCTTTAGAGTTTTATATAAATATATATTTATATATATATATATATAGTATCCTGTCATGTGCAAATGGAAATTTACCAATTTGGACACCTTTTCTTGCCTGATTTCCATGTCTAGGACTGCCAGTAATATGTTGAATAAAAGTGAGAGTGATATCCTTGTCTTATTACTGAGCTTAGGTGGTAAGCTCTTAGGTGGTTTTTTACTATTGTATATGATGTTAGCAGTGATTTTTTTTTCATATATGGCCTTTATTATGTTCAGGTATGTTCCCTCTAAACCTACTTTGTTAAGAGTTTTTATCATGAATGGATGCTATACTTTGTCAAGCACCTGTTCTGTATCTGGATCATATAGTTTTCAACCTTTCTCTTGTAGAGGTGATATATCACATTGATTTGTAAATAATAAACTAACTTTTTATCCCAGGAATAAGACCCACTTGATTGTGGTGAATGACTTCTCAATGTATTGCTAATTTAGTCTGATAATATTTTGTTGGGGAATTTTTGCCACTATGCTTATCAAAGGTATTAGCCTGTAGTTCTTCTTTTATTAGTAGTATCTTTTTTTAAATTTTTTTATTATTTTTTTATTATTAGTAGTAGTATCTTAATCAGGTTTTGGTATCAGGGTGATACTGTCCTTACAGAATGAATTTGGAAACATTCCTTCCTCTATTTTTTTTTAGTAGTTTGAGGAAAATTGGTATTTTTCTTTGAATATTTGGTAGAATTTACCTGTGAAGCTGGTCCTGGACTTTTATTGGGGATTTTTTTTTATTACTGATTCAATTTCATTACTGGTTAATTGACCTGTTCAAATTTTCTATTTCTTCTAGATTTAGTTTTGGAACACTTGTAGGGATTTATTCATTTCTTCAAGGATGTCTGATTTATTGGCATATAATTTTTATAATGTCTTATAATTCTTTGTGTTTCTGTGGTATCCAGTATTTCTTTCATTTCTGATTGAGTCTTCATTTGTTTGTTTATTTTTGATTGTCTTGAATGTCATGCTAAAGTTAGTCTTGACCTGGGAGGTTATTATAAGTCACTAAGGATTTTAAAGAGGAAGATATCATATGCCTTATTATAACCTTATTGTAAGTCTTGAAATTAGATAACTTGGGTCCTCTAACTTTCTTTTAGAAAATTATTTTAGCTGTTTTGTATATTACCATGCAAATTTTAAAATCAGCTTATGAATTTCTAAAATAAACTAAAATTTTAATTGAGATTGTTTTAAATCTATAGATCAATTTGAATAGAATTACCTATAACCATAATATTGACTTTTCCAATAGTAGAATATAGTATCTCTTTATTTATGATTCTTTAACATGGTAACTTTCCATTCTCTTCACAGTGCTTTATAATTTTTAATTTATAGGTCTTGAATATATTTTGCTAACTTTATCTCTAAATGTTTTATTTTCTGATGTGGTTAATAGTATTATTTTACATTTTGAGTTTCAAATGTTTGACCAATATATAGAAAATTAATTGATATCTTATATGTTGAATTAATTATTGACCTTTTCAGTTGTACTTAATAGTGTTATTTACTTTTTTGTAAATTCCCTATAGTTTCTCTAGATAGTCCTGTTAACCATGAATAATAGTTTTTAATTTCATAGACATAGGTTGGGAATTACATTTTTAAATTATATTATTTTGTGTATTTAATTATATTACAATATTATATTTATATTTATATTATTGTATTATATTATTGCACTAGCTAGGACATCAAGGAAACTATTGAATAAAGAGAATAAGATAGAATTTTCCTTTCATGTTGAAAAGTTCCCTGCAATTAGTAATTTATAAAGGTTTATCATGAACATTGACGAGTCAATTGCATCTTGTTCTGCATCTACTAAATGATCATAAGATTCCTTTTTAAAATTTTTGTTAACATTGTAAACTACATTAACTTGATTTTCTTTTTTGGGAATGTTAAACCAACCTTGCATTCTTGCATAAACTCTACTTGTTCATGTTTCCATTTTACATATTGCTGAATTAATTTTGCTAAAACCTTAATGTATATGGGCCTATGTTTATAAATGTGTCCATTTCTTCTAAGTTATTCAATTACTTAGCATCAAGTTGCTATAGTATTTACTTGGCTTCCTAAGATTTGTAGGAATGGTAGTTATATTCCCTCTTTCATGTTTCTTTCCTGTTTCCTGTTTTGATCTTTTGAGAGCCAACTTTTAATTTTTACCATTGTATAGGTTTTATATTTCAATTAGGCATCTGCTTTTTTTTCTTCATATATTTGAGGTTATGGTTAATTTGTTTTTTTCTAGTTTCTTAAAGTAAAAGCATAAATCTTTGACTTAAGCCCTTTCACTGTATCTAATATAAATATTCAATGCTAGAAATTTCTTGAAACTGTTAATCCAATTCAGTGTACTTTTAATTTTAGATGTTAAACTTTTTAATCTCTAGAAATCTGTCTTCTGTTTCTTCTGTCTCTATGCTTGTGCTTCCTTCTACCTGCTTGAGCATATAGAACATATTTATAAAGGTTCTGTAATTGTCCTTGTCTGTTCTGGGAAGGTTTCTATTATTTTTTTCCTACCTGTAGGTCATATTTTCTGACATCATTGAATGCCTGGTAATTTGAGATTGGATGCTGAATTGTGAATTTGCACTTTTGTCTATTAGCTGTTGTGTTGGAATGAAGTTAGTTGGACTAAGTTTTGTACCTATAGAATTACTTTTAAGTTTTTTTATGATTAGTCCAGAAGGGACTTTATCTAGGGTTCATTTAGTTATGCTATTAGGGCAACACACTTCTGGAGATCTTACTTGATACCATGTATCTTAAATATCTTTCCATACCATCTAGTGGTGAGATAAATTCCCCAAAGCCCTTGAAGTCCATGAGCTATATTATCTACTATTTTCTCATGGTGCTTTCCTTGACTTTGGTTGCATAATTATATATGCTCAGACCAGCACTTAATCAGAAACCCAAGAAAATTCTATGCGGATCTCTGGAACTTGGTGTGCATTTAGATCTTTGATGGTATGCAATTACTAGCCTCTTTGAATTCTGATCTCCTTCTCAATTTAATGAGACTGCAAGGCACTGTATTTCCCCTGCCTGTGCTACAACCTTAAACTCCTTCAGTGAATGATGTTGGTGAGTTTGTAGGATCCACCTTATTTTCCTGCTCTCAGGAATCACATCCCAATGAGTGAACTATGTGGTTTCATATGTTATCCAAGTTTTTTAGTTATGTAGGAGAGGAGGGAAAATCCAGTCCTTGTTACTTCATTTGGGACAGAAGCAGTGGCATTCAAAGATGATGTTGTTACCACCATTTTCCTGATCATTCTGCCTAATGTCTCAAAAAATTTTCAGAAGTGAGAAATATGGGTGCTGTTTTTTGGTCTCATTCAAAGAACTCAGTGATGTCTCCCAAATTTGGAAAAATAAACTCTAGATAGCTTAGGAGAATAAAATTTTCATGATACAGTAAATTAAAAATAAGAGCATTTGTCACAGTATGGAATTTCAAAATTTGTGACAATTGAAACCCAGAAGATAAACATACTTTATTGTTTTTCTTAAGTTAAATAAGATATTTTATATTCCATATGTGTCAAAATTCTACTTTCCAAAATAATTTGTATTTAGAAAAATACTCTATAGAGAAGCCTAGATATCAATTAGTAAAATAACTGGAGAGTTTCTTAAGGAAAGATACTGTCTGTGTCTGAGTAACATGGGCTAGACTCTGCTAGGCTCATACTCACATGATATGTGAGGTTGCTCAGGCATGCTTGGTTAAGAAAAGGCTATGGATAGAAAGCTGGTCTCTCTTCCACAAGGGTTTTCATCTTAGCTGGTTTGGGATTGTTTACATGGAGAAACTTGTTCCAAAAATAGCAAACTCCATGTACAAACTCATTTCAGTCCTTTGCTTGTGTCAGTTTTTCTTACATTCTATTGCCCAATAAAGTTACATGGCCAACCTCAGAGTCGGAGCAGGAAGCAAATATACTACACAACCTTAGAAGAAGCTTCAAAGTCTTGTATTCTTTTTTTGCAATCTATTACATGGGTCATTCTATTATTTTCCTCTTTAAAATCCTTAGTGACTTACAATAACCTTCCAGGTCAAGACTAACTTTAGCATGACATTCAAGACAATCTAGGTTCTTGACACTGATCCCTAATCTCTCTCCTATGGACCAGACTCTGGTTCATTATTTTATCAGATAAACCAGGACCATTGTAGAAGTACCCATTTTCTTAGAGACTATACATCCTTGGGGTGAAAAATATCCTAATTCATCTAGCCATCTTTATCAAGACATGTGGAATCTAATTTATGATGGTCCATTTAGCAGTATTCACCAGATCTCAACATTGGGTTACTTTAAATGGGGGTATAGAAGAAAATGTTTTCTTTTAATTTTAGAAGCAAATCATTTCTGCATATATGTGATTGCTCTTAAATGTGTCTACTTATCATGTGGAGTTGGCCTAACATGGACTATGGATATTTATAATCCAAAGTCAAATAAGAAAATACCCTTTTTTACATAATATGCATTGCTACAATTATTTGAACGTTCATAGTATGACAACCATTGTGCTAAGTATACCACTTGCATTAGTTCATTGATGTCTATAACAATTATTGAGTATAATTATTGTATGCTTGTTTTACAAATGAAGAAACTGAGGATAAGAGACATTATGTAAAAGTCCTCTAAATACCAGATTAGGAATGCTGAGGATAGATCCTAGACCTTATTCTAGAGCCTATGCTCATAACTACTAGGTTATATTACCTTTTCTTGTCCCTTAGGCCATATTAATTTTCTGTTATATAACAAGTTACCATGAACTGTTTTTTCTGCATTAGAAGACTGGGTACAGGTTAGCTTAGTTCTCTGCTTATGGTCTCAGAAGACCATATTAACATATTGATAAAGGCCATCTCATTTTCACTTCAGGGTCGTCTTTCAAGCTTATTCAGGTTATTTTTTTAGAAAGATTTATTTATTCATGAGAGACACAAAATGAGAGGCAGAGACATAGGCAGAGGGAGAAGCAGGCTCCTCATAGGGAGCCTGATGTGGAACTCGATTCAGGGACTGGGATCACACCCTGAGCCAAAGGCAGATGCTCAACTGCTGAGCCACCGAGGCATCCCTCTTATTCAGGTTATTAAAAGAATTCAGGTCCTTCAAATGAAGATGACAGAAGTCAACATTTTCTTGCTGGCTATCAGCTCTCAGTAACTTCAGCTCTTCCTCAGCTATTACCCATGTGGTATGCTCATAGTCAAACTATATGGCATGGTCTAGTTATCAAATAGTAAAACAAGTGTATAGTCAAAAAAGTATAATATAAGGACCATAAATAAACTATTCATTTTGATTAGGCTTTCCCCCAAATGGTTTTGGATCAAACATGTTGTCTTTAACATATGTATAAGGACTTAGGAAACTTTAACATGAATTGATTTACCTTCTTTGTACCTATCTCTTTTACAAAATCTTCTCATAGATGTACTCACATATGTGTATAAATATGTATACAATATTTTTTCTTGCATCATGATTAATGGCAAAAACTAGAAACCTAAGTATGGTTAAAAGCTAATGTTTAAATTCATAGTATATTTATACAATAAAATATTATATACTTATTGAAAATGGTCAATTGTGCAAGTATCAAGAAGCTCTATACATTGTAAACTGTTAGAAAAGAAAAACCATGGCATAGAATAGTGTCTATTCTCTTATGGTTTTTTTATATTTATATTTTTATTTTTTTCTCCTATGTTTTTTAAAAGGATATGTGTATAAGGAAAAAACATACATTTGTATATGTAATAGAATTTCTTAGAAGTATAAGTGAATAGTTGTTGCTTCTGTGGAGGTGATTTGAAGAGATGCTTAAATTTTACTATATATTTTTTCGTTCTGTTTATATTCTTTACCAAGTTATATTGGTTACTTTTCAAATCAAAGTAACAATACAAAAATTCAAAATATTCTCCAAAGAGCATTCAACAATACATGCTGTGGTAAAGAAGGGGAGAGTAATTAAAAACATCTGTGCTACAAAACAGCCAACAAAACTTGATAAAAGGAATGTGTAATTGATTCATAATGGGGTTTCAAAGCAGGTAGAAATCATCATCTTAGCTGAGGAATGAGAGCTGACTTTCAGAAGATGACTTTTTAAGTGGGTCTTCATGTTAGATAGAAGAGCAGGCCAGGAAGTGAAAACAGTGAGTATGGATGATAGAAAGACCTAGGGATGTGAAGCATGAAATTATGGATTAGGGTGCAAAATTCCAGGCTATAGTGTTTCCCACCATACACTTTACAAAATTTCCTTTAGAATGATTAAGATGGTAATAATTTCTTGATTAGATTGGTGGAGAATATTAAAGACAAGAGGACATTTAGACAATTTATACATATTCATATTATATAAATACTACCTGGCATATAGGTCTTTTTCTGAACAGGACAGATGTCTAGGGTGAGGTGAGACTTTAAAATAGGTAAGAGGAGCACTGATTGAAATATAAGAAGGTTCTATAATCAAATTGTTTCTGAGTTAAAACTGTGACCTTTGGTTCAGAGTTAGTCCATCTCAACCATTTGGTTGGTGGTCCCAGTGCTAGCCTTCTGAGACTAGAATGAGAGGAAAAATCTAGACCTCCAAACGGAGCCTATGGACGGACTGCTGCTCTTCTGTGTAAGTTGAATAGTCAGAGAAAATTGCTAATCAGTGGAAGTGTCCCAAGGCTATCAGTGCAGTTGTTTTCCACTCAATCTGCTGACTCTGAGACTGTTATCCTTGTTCAAGTTGTGCTTTTGGGAATGCTAAGACAAACACACCAGCCCCTGGAATTCATTGCAATCTAAGTAAGCACACAGATACTGAACACATTCCTATATAATACAGGAGAAATGGAAGAACGAGTCTATGACTTACTCTAAAAGCTACAAATAAGATCAACTCCAGCAGTAAAGCTGAAAAGAACCTTTATTCCTACAGAGGTTGTTTTTGTTAATTTTTAAAAGGGAAATTGTAAGGGATAGGATGATTCTATGCTGCTAATTCAGCAAAAGATATTTTTTTCTTAAAAATAACATCTTTAGGGTAGCCCTGGCGGCGCAGCGGTTTACTGCCGCCTGCAGCCCAGGGTGTGATCCTGGAGACCCCGGATCGAGTCCCACGTCGGGCTCCCTGCATGGAGCCTGCTTCTCCCTCTGCCTGTGTCTCTGCCTCTCTCTGTGTGTCTCTCATAAATAAATAAATAAATAAATAAATAAATAAATAAATAAAATCTTTAAAAAAATAAATAAAAATAACATCTTTAAGCATACACTAAAATAACATATAGTTAAAACATGAGGCTATGCTTGTTTTTAGACATGATAAAAGTCTTTTTGGAAAGTTTTGCAAATACTTTAGATCACTTGTTTTCATGTAATTTTGTCAAAAGGCAACTCACTACATGATAATATTTCAAGGTATGAACTTAACTATTAAAGTATAATTGACCCTTGAACAATGTGAGGGTTAAGGGCACTGATATCCCTGCACAGTTGAAATTCATGAGTTTTTGACTTCATAAGATGTTCATTGCTAATAGCCTACTATTTCCTGGAAGCCTTACTGATACCACACAATCAGTTAACCTAGTTTATATATTACATGTATTATTTACTATATTCTTATAATAAAATAGAGAAAATATTAAAATCATAAGAAAAATATATTTACAGTATTACATATTTATCAAAAATCTATGTATAAGTACACCCACGCAGTTCAAACCTGTATTGTTCATCTGTACATTTCAAAGTTCCAACAGTTGTGTAGTAACTATTGCCTAAATTTCTATTGTCAAAATTCTGTTTAGTCTCTGATCACCCTTTCCTCCTTAGACTGGTATGTAAACTGAGATTTACTTTCTTGCCTTTAAGAGAAGAGTTCTTAATGCATGAATGAAAACTTCACAGTTCCCTTAAAACCCTTTAAACACATTGATTCAGGTACAAGATCTAATATCACAACTCTGGTAGGAGTTGCCGCTTCTTCCATTAAGAAGTAGTCTAACTCTCCTTTCTTTGTATCTAGCCTGACTTACTGGCATGTTTGACTAATACTATGTGACAGAAGTGACATTCTGGTAATGCCAAGGTCACGTTTTAAGAGTTTCCAGTTTCTGCTCAGGGTTCTAGGATTACTCTCTGTAGAACTCTGTGAACACCATGTAAAAGAAGCCAAAACGGGATTTTCCATTGGCAGTCATCATTTAGTGCAGCCTTGTAGCTATCTTCACCAAGATGGTAGACATTTGTATGAAACCATCCTGGACTCAAGCCAGGATGTCAACCAGCTGAATAGCAAGAAATGACTTCAACTGGTACAGAAGAATCACCTGAACTACATGCTGCCTGAATTCTTAACCACAAAATCTTGAGATGTAACACAGTGGTCGTCTTAAGCCGCTGAGTTTTGGGATAGTTTGTTACACAGCAATAGATAATTTAGATAATACTTATAATGTTTGTATGTGCTTACAGCTAGGAATTCTGCTATAATAATTTGCCAATGTGTGAAAGCTATCTTACTGATCAGGGTTTCTGGGGAAAATGATAAAGTGTTAGGCTTAACTGTATGTACTCTTCTCTAATTTCTTGATGCCTACACCTTTCAGGTACCAAGTATATTCATAATATTTACCCTGATTGAAATCTCTAATATCAGATACTTTCCTACTATGATGTACTTGGGCTTTTTCTACCAAAAAGACTCCTCTTTTGAATTTATCTTTGATTTAGAGATAAAAGGCATTGCTTACCAAGAAGGAAATCTTAGGAATTGGCTGAAAAAATAATTCAAGGGAAAGATCTACTCAATTATGAAAGTGTTCTGGTGTATACATCCTATCCATGACAAACTTCCAATTCAGTTTCAATTCTGAGAAGGCTAAATTAACCTGTGCTGCTAATGTCTCTGGCTTCAAGTTGTACCACCCATCTTTTCTCATTTTGCCTCAGGGGCTTTTCTGATACCATGGAATATTGTTGCCTCTACATACTAGAAAATTCCAGAGTGTGGAGTCGTTGATGCTTCCAAACATGATTCTTGAGCAGTAGAGGATCAGAAATGGGATAAATCTTAGAGCCTCCTCTCCATTAGTTTAACAATTCTTGGTAACATTCTATACAATTTTAAGAGGTCCTGGAAGAATTGAAAACTCCTTATAGCAGAAACATTATTAACACATCTATTTTCTCTTTTCTCTCTCCTACCCTCCTCTTCCCCTCCCTCTCCCTCTCTTTCTCTCTCTCTTTCTCTCTCCCTCACATGCAGGCATGCCCACTCTCATGCATGCTTTCTCTCTGATGCACACTTCTTGGAATCACATAGCAAATAACCTTTCTACCCCCAAGTACCTTTGCAGTATTTGGGAAATTCAAACTAAGTGGCCTGTCATCGATCTTGCTTAGAAGATCTTTTATTCCATTGTGCCTGGTTTTCCTACTGAGCTAGTATCCATAGAGCTTAAAGTGGAAACATTTTCAAATAAGGATTTTTCATGTAGTTATTCTTACTGCAAATGACAAGACACCTGCATTTTGAGTTTCTGGCTGAGGTTGACAGTAATATATGCAGGTGGATTTCAGTTGACTAAATCTAAGATGTCAACCTCATTAACGTCTTATTACAAGTAATTGAAACAAGAAGCCTGAATATATACCTCATACTGTGTGGTTCGAGATATAGTACATTGACTAGGGCTACCACTGAATTTGATACATTGGAATGGCACTGCCATCTAATTAGTAGGAATGGACTTTGGGAAAGTAATGCTCATTCATGTTACCTAAACTTATAATTATGTAATGCTCATTTTTTATTTAAAAAAATATCAGCTAACATGCACACTAAAAACTGGGCTCCAATTAAATTTTAAAGATTTCATTTGAGCCACAAGATTAATAAATTTATGTCCAGTCTAAGACCAAATTTCAGCCACTTCCTCCTTCATGGTTGCTTTATTAACTTAATGACAAGAGAAAGCAGAACAATTATTCTGACCCAAGAAAAATAAGTTCACCCAAACTCTGAATTTTACAATATACATCAACTTAATTAAAAATAGTAAAAATGTGGCAAATATGTCTTTCTGACATAGACAAATGCCAACTTATTAGTAAAGTGCATGGATAGCCTTCGACTGACTCACTAACAGAAAACTCCTTATTTATACTCTTAAGTAAAAGTATTTTCAAACGTGAAGGAATACTTTAAACATATCAGTTTTCTATAAAAGTAAAAATTCTGTTCTGAATTAGGGTCAGAGGTAGCTCTGAATTATCTCTAGCATATAACTTGCCTGGAACCACAGATTCATTTAGTTGAATAAATAGCTTCATCTAAGTGTCTCAAAGATGAACTGTAGAAACCATAAACTCCTATTAAAATTCCACTGAACTTCAAGGAGAAATAAGGAACTCAGGCCACAGTTCCAGAAGTTGAAGTGTTTTTATGAACCGTTGACCTTACTGTGCTTTACAAAAAAATAACTGCTCTCACAAGAGCAAAATATCCCATGATTTTCTCTGAGAAACAACTGTAGAGAAATGTATTTTTGCCTGGGTGAGTGTGTGTGGTGAATGCAAGAGATAGGGGCTGGGCTGAGAGAAATATTACATAACTATTACAAAGTCACAAGGATATTATAGTCGTCATATTTATCAAAACCATATTGTGATATGGGGCTGCCTGAGTAGCCCAGTCAGTTGAGCATCTGACTTCAGCCCAGCTCATGATCTCTTGGTTCTGGGATGGAGCTCTGAGTTGGGGCTCCCTGCTCATGGGGAGTCTGCTTTTCCCTCTCCCTCTGCCCCACTCCCTGCTCATGCTCTCCCCCAAATCTTTAAAAACACACAAACACATTGATATGTTTATTGCTGTTTTAATGTGAGATTTTGAAACAAAAATCAGAGTTGGCATATTATTGAAGTAAGATTCAAACTTGAATCTTCTAGATTCTAAGTTCTTTCTTATTCTATGGAACACTACCTCTACTGAATTAAGGCAAATCAGTTTGCACATAACAGATATTCTCAGCTGCATGGCACCATTTCCATTAGGTGAATATTTTTAGCTGAACTGAAGTTCTTTTTAAGTTAATAGACACTATCTATATTCTGAGGAAGTATATGGAAAATTAAGCTGAGAGGAGGGCAAGAAGTCCTCTTTTTATTCCTACATTGTAATATTCACATTTGTCTAATGAGGAAATTTTGTAAGAAGAAAATGAATAAAACAAGAAATAAGTGACAAGATTTGAGAGAATATGGACAGAAGGGGAAATACAAAGATATCACTTTGATATCACCTTGATTAAATGATCTCCAAAGGTCTCTTGATTCTTTGTTCAGTGATAGGGAACGTAAGCCTTGTTCACTAAGCTCTTTGTTTTTGTTTACAGATAGTAGAGACCATTTGTTGAACAATGTCAAGATGTTCCACCTAAGAACAAGTTACTAAGAACAACCTGCTAGTAACTTAAATTTCTCTTTGCATTTCTCTTCCAATTTACTTCATTTACTACAAGATATGTGAATGTACATGAGGTACATTTACTACAGGACTTTTTTTTCATGTGACCTTTTGTCAATACTCATATACATATTTGTGAGTTGTTTGCTCAGTTTTTAGAGTGAGATTCTAATATCTGTCCTTTCTCCTCTAACCAGCCCAGCTCTACTAGTTATCTACTTCTACAGAACAAATGACTGTGGCCTTTGCAGCATAAGATATATATATATATATATTTGTTAGTTGCTGTGGGTCAGGAATCCAGCTATGATAGAGTAGTCCTCTGTGTCAGGATTTCTCACAAGGCTGCAATCAAAGTGTTGACTGCAGATGAGGTCTCATCTGAAGACATAACTAAGGAAAATATACTTCCAACTTCACATGCTTTTTGGCAGAATTCAGGTCCTAGAGAGTTGAACTGAGGGCTCCTCATTACTTAGCTAGCTTTTGTCTAAGTCTGATCTTCATTCCTTGTCACATAGGCCTCTTCAATATAGCGCTTTGCTTCATCAAAGTCTTCAAACTGAGAAAAGTATAGTCTAAAAAGATAGGAAGTGATAATTACCAAATGTGTGAAAGATACACATTAACATGTGTGGGCACATCTGTATATACTCTATCAGTCCTAAGATTGGAGAGATCTCAAGATTTGAGTTCAGAAAATGGTTTAAACAGCAGGTAGGACTTCAAACTGACATTGAAAACATATAAATGTCATGCAGTTATAGAAAGGAAAATATGTGCTCAGCCAGAGGAACTGACAAAGGCAAAAAGTATAGTTGTGTTAATTCAAATGGCGTGTCCTGAGGAAAAGGAGAACACTGGGCTACAGGAAGTAGAATGTTTTGGGAAGGAATAATTATATTTATTATATATATTACATACATATATAATACATATTATGTATTTATATAAATTATGTAAATAATTATATTTACATAACTGTCTGCAGGAAACACACTGCGTTAAGTACTTATATGAATTCATTTAATCCTCAGAATAACTTTGAGATAGTATTATCCCCAGCTTGTAAAAGAGAGTTGGCCCTGAGAGTTTGACTTGACTCGTTTACATAGCAAGTAACCGACAGAAATTGGATTCAACCCAGGTGTTATTTTTCTATAACTCAAACTTGTAGATGAAAGCCAGTTTAGGTAGTTCTATCAATGCAGATCTCAGTGATTTCCTCCCTAACTTTGCTAGTCACCTAAACTATAGATTTTAATTTCTTCTTTATATTATGATTAGAATATATTACCCTACAGTTCCACTAAGTATGACATTTCTATATTTTAAATGGATTTTAACCTATACACATCAGGGAATTAACTTTTCAGAATAGCCATGTTTCAAGGAATAATTTAGGACATTATTCTGGCAGGAGGTGCTATATAGACTGGATTGGAGGAAGAATATAGTTAGAGGATCATGTTGGAGACCATTGCTTTAGCCCAAGCCTTCACAGTCTGTCAATATGGTAGTCAGAGCCTGAAAAAAACTGTGTGAGGGGCATTACAGAAGACAAAGGTAAAGGATTCAGTGAAAGATAGTGATGGTGCAGTAGGAATCTCATTACCATGGCAGAGAGATCTGGATTATTTCCTGTTTTAGAATGGGATAAGGTTACTTATATTTTGTAAGCTTCAATAAGAGGGGGTTAGCAAAATATGTGTGTTAGGTTGGCATGTCTATCTGAAGTTGAGTAAGTGGTGCTCATATAGCAGTAACTTCATATAATATTATTATGCTCAAAATCTTCTCAGGTTTTAGCTAGCTGTCCAGAGCTGTTGGCCTCTATATGGTGGTGAGTGATCCAGGCTAGTTTGATCCATGACTCCATATCCACCACAGGGCCTCCTGGGAACCACAGCAGAGGAAGGAAGCAGGGTATTCAGGGGCTTTTTATTGCCTCATCTCATTAGGGATTTCCTCTTACTGTGCATTGGTCATAAACATGATCCTGCCTAATCTGAGAGCCTAAGTTATATGATCTTTTTTTATGTCCAATAAGGAATGGGGAACAGGTACTGGTGATCACTAATGATGTCTATGGAAACCATCTAATTTATCTTGGCATAGTAACATTCCTACCACATCTTAAGTGTCCTTGACAAGTGATTTCTTTCACCTAATTCTAGATATAATTAAGTATAGTAGAAAAGAAGAATAGTGATGGGAAAGTTTAAAAAAAAAATACTCCCAATATCTTTAAAAGTATATCTTTTTCCTTTTCAGTCTCTGTCACTCTCTTTCTTTTCCTGTCCCTTTCATGCACTCATGTCTGTGTGCATGCACATACAGCTGAATTGGGGAGCACAGATTTAAAATAAAAAAACTTATTAAGAGATTAGTGTGAGTCAACATACTTTAGTTCTTTAGTACTTTAATTCTAGGATCCTGAATAAATCATTCCCCAGGGTCTATGATACCAAGAACCAGACATCAGACTATGAGGAACTCAGAAGAGATGCTACCTTGTAAACTGGGCTTCTTGTGAAGGCATGACCTGCAGGATTTTTTTTCTTTTAATTCTACGTTAGTTTATATTAGAGGATGATGGAATAGTGTATCCAACAGCTCACTACACAAGCTGATAGGGCATCTACTTGTGGCAAAAACACCAGTCCAGAATCCCAGAATCCACTCCTCTTTTTTTCTCCAAACTTGTTTCTATTGTTTCCCTATATTAGTTATGACTCTACACACTATCCAGCTATCTAAGGCAGATGTTTGGGAATCGGCCTACTCTCCTCATTCTAAGTACCCAATATCTATTCAATCAATTCACTAAAGATGTGTTGCTGAATTTAGTCATTAACATATTTTGAATATATCTCTTTACATCTTTGCTGCCAGTACTATAATTCAGGCTAGGCTATAATTATCATGATGGCCGCCAAACTTGATTCTCTCTGTTTTACCCTCATCACAGCAAGTAACATAATATTTTTGAAGATTTTATTTATTATTTGGGGGGGGGAGAGAGAAAGTATGAGCAGGGGGAAGGGCAGAGGGAGAAGCAGGCTCCCTACTGAGCAGGGAGCCTGATGTAGGGCTCCATCCCAGGACCCTGGGATCATGACCTGAGCAGAAGGCAAATGCTTAACTGACTGAGTCATCCAGGTACCCCCATAATTTTTTTAAACTAAAATAAGACCATGTTATTTTCCATCTTGTTATTTTTAAGGTATCAATAAAACATTAAAACATTTTAGCTTAGTACATGAGGCCCTTTAAAATATGGCCCCTGCATTCCACTCCCCTCAGTTTCCACCACCTCTCCCCACTGCCTGCCCCCCACCATACCACAACTGCTTTTCTATTTGCCAAGGTTCCATGCCCATATCCTGTGTTGTTGGGTCTCATCTTGTCAATGGTCTTCATCTCCACTGTGCTTGTCTAGTCCATGAATTCCAGATCCTTTTTATTTTCCTGACTTTCCTAACTGTGGGACATCTTGGAGACCACCAACACACTTTTAGACACCTTATGGTGATGACAATGATAATTCTTACCTCTATCTTCTACATGTTGGAGTATAGGATACAGATGGCCTCCAACCTACCATGGTTTGACTTTACAGAGATGTAAAAGTGATATGCATTCAATAGAAACTGTACTTCACTTTTGAACTTTAATCTTTTCCTGGGCTAGCAACATATGGTACAATACTTTTCAGAATGCTGGGCAGAGGCAATGAGCCATAGCTCCTTGTCAGCCATCAGATCATGAAGGTAAACAAATGATATACTTGCAACCATCTTGTTTTTCACTTTCAGTACAGTATTAAATGACATAAGATAGTCGACAATTATAAAATAGGCTTTGTTTTTATGATTTTGTTGAACTTTAGGCTGACGTAAATGTTCGAAGCATGATTAAAGTAGGCTAAGCTAAGATATTCAGTAGACTAGGTGTATCAAATGCATTTTTGACTTAGATTTTCAACTTATGGTGGGTTTATTGGGACATAATATCACCATAAATCAAAGGAAGATCTATGCTTTGTGAGGCTGCCATCAGGCAGTCATTGACATCTTCTGGGTTGAGAGCTCAAGGGGTCAAATGAATGTCTCATTCAAAATAGCCTAGAGATTTTGTATTAGATTATAAACTCTGCAAAAATGAAAAATGAAATGCATTAGAAAATGAAAACAAAACTAATTTGTAGCATATTTGTTTTGACTAGATACGACAAAGACCTAACTTTTATATTTTAAGAAATTCTTTTAAAAATGTCATTTTGGGACACTTAGGTGTCTCAGTGGTTGAGTGTCTGCCTTGGTCTCAGGGTGTGATCATGGAGTTCCAGGATCAAGTCCCACATCGGGCTCCCTGCATGGAGCCTGCTTCTCCCTCTGACTCTCTCTGCTTCTCTCTCTCTCTCTGTGTGTGTGTGTGTGTGTGTCTCTCATGAATAAAAAAAAACATTAAGAATTGTCTGATTCTTGCAGTATAGAGTCCTATAAAAGAGAATATAAAGAGTACGGTATATATAAGCTCTTAAATACTATAAATATAATCTTTACCAACATTTTTATAATCTCTATAGGACTAAAATCCCAGATTTTTTTCTCATAATGGTGGATCAACATTGTCTGGAAATAAACCTTCTAAAAGAAAACTTGAGAGTCTTACAGTACAAATGGCATAGATGCTCTTAACTGTAGATAAATTGCTAGTGGGTTTTATATATTTAGAATAGGTATGCAGACTCACTTTTAGTTTAGGCTTTGGTTTGGGGTTCAGGTTCAGACTCAGCTACTTACCAGTTAAATGATGTTGAGATTTAAATGCTATTAGCCTTCTTAACCCAACTTCTTTTTACCTATAGAATAATTATTTTACTAGTTTGGAAACTCCCTGGCTAAGGCTTTTTGTGATGCTCACTGATTGTTTTAGACTAGTGGGTGCTCAATAAATATTTGCCAAACAAATGTAGGAATTACCAGATAAATTTCCATTATTTTAATATTATTTTAATTTTTAAAAAGATTTTATTTATTTGAATTTATGGGAGAGAGTGAGCAAGCACAAGCAAGGTGAGGGGAAGTAGGAGAGAGAATTGCAAGCAGACCCCCAGCTGAGTGTGGAGCCCAACCCAGATATCAATCTCAAGACCTTAAGCTCATGACCTGAGTTAAAACCAAGTCAGATGCTTAACCAACTGAGTCAACCAGATGCCCTTAAATTTTAATTTTAAAAAATACATGAAGTAGGCCCCCAAATTCTATTGTGCAGAGCTGGCCACCTGGAAATTTCTTTTGGATTCTCTATTCACAGAGAGCACTTCAGTTTTTATGAAGGAATTAGACTTCCTGGGTAACTGCCCTCATCTAACAGCATTATTTTTTTTAAATGTTTCTTCTCTTAGAGAAGGAAGCAACTAAACTGTCTTGAAAATCATGGCCGTAGTTTAATGAAGTCAAATTGAAGTACCTTTGTATTGTAAATATTTCTGAAGGCTTTTGGGTTTATTACTGACTGATTAGTCTTGGTGCTCCCAGTCTCTGGTCATCTCTAGCTAGTTGTTCAACTTTCTGTCCTCCAATTCATTTGTGCCATGAACTATAGCTACAGTTGGGTCTCTCCCAGGATTTTGAAAAATTCTTCTTGGATAGAGCCTAAGATTCCACAGAATGACCTTCACAGAAATATTTTTCCATAGAGCCATTACTAAAGATGATTGAGAACCAAGGCTAATGTCACTACTTTTCTCTCTGGGAGAAACTTCTGCCCTTGGATAATGGGAGTTTTCAGAGATATGACCTTCAGTCTCCTCTCTCTAGAAAATCCCTCAAGGCCAAACACTAGCAAGTCTTTTTTCCTAAGATATCCAGATCTTGACTACTCTGTCCCTCAGTCCATAAGGTACTGGCACCACATTAAATAAATTAAGTAACATTACCATAATTGGAAAAAAAGAAGGAAATTGGTTGAACACACACAGAACCAATAATGGCCGCAAATAAACAGATTCTGGAAGTCATGCAAAACAGGACATGTATTGGCTAAGAGAAACATTAGTTGCTTACTATTTCCAAAATGTTTTTAAAATTAACAGGCACTGTTTGTTCCTAACCACCTGATATATATAAACACAAATACACCCCGTAAAAGGCCTCTGTAGCACTTTAAAAACAACTATTTGAAATTCTAAATATCTGCATTTTATTTTTATGGTGCTGTTTTAATTCATTATCCAGTTTTTGGTTTTCAGCTACTTTTTAGTCACTCAGTTAGGGATGGTAGGTACATTGTGTTGTAGATGTTTGTGCTTTTGTGTGTGACAGTAAAAATGAAAATGCTTATCTGCTAAAGACATATTTGTTCTACTATGTTTTGACCTAGAAAGAGGAGATAGTGTCATACACAACTGTGATCCACAGAGGTGCTCAGAATATATGCTGAAAAAAATGTAGCGTGGCCCTTCTGCTGGCAAGGGAAGACTGCAAGGAAAAGACCGATAAGTCAAAAGGTGCCATGTCGCCTGATATACACACTTATGAATTTAGCCAACATCCTTTTCAAGTAGCAGCAAGCTGGTGACTAAGACAAGCAGACCTGCCACAGGAGTAGCTTTTTGTTACAGGCTTTTTTTTTGAGGACAGTTTGTTTTAAGGACAATTAGGACTTGACTATTCTGAAAGATGGTATTTAGTGTAACTGTGGTTGAGTCAAATTGGCTGCAACATGGAATTAAGACCCAAAGAGAGAAAGATTTCTATTTGTTTCTGGGAGAGCTAAGGAAAAAACCTGTCAGAGTAAAGAATACTAAAAAAGAAAGAAACCTTAATTGTGTACCAACCTAAGTTTTCTGGCCATTTCCCAAACTAGGGTAATGTTTATGGAACAGCGATACTCGGTAGGAACAATTTATTAGTTGAATATTTCTGAAAATGCTATTGAATTGTGTTCTTTATTTACATAAAGCAGACAGTGTAGAGTAAACTAGACTTGAAAACCTCCTTTGAGGTTTACTGCAGATCAAAAAAAATTTTTTCTTCAATTATCCCCTGGCTCTTGGACCTTAATCCTGAGTTCTTAGTCAGTTTTAGAAGTAAACAATCCCTAGTAATTGGCACCTAAGTATATCTGAGAAATACAGTAAGGAACTAGGCTCTGACATTCTCACAAGTATAAATCTTCAGGTATGATAGAGGACCAAACATTGATGGAAATTTAATGGGAAGGAAATTTGATTCTCATTTATTCCATAGGAAAATAAGTATAATTAAAGTTGGTAAACTCTGTGTTTACAGAGTTCCTGCCCTTACAGGTTATTCAATCTTCACAATAAACTCATAAGGTAAAAAGGACAAGTTTTATTATCTTTGGGAACTGGGGCCCAGAGACCCTATATGACTTGCCTAAGGCATATGCTCTATATAATGAAACCGATATTTGAACCCAGTTTGTCCTCATCCAACCTCTGTGATCTTCCACCACCCTCAATGATGTGGAGTTTTGGACAGATATTTATTGCATCAGGCTAAATGTCTTAGCCAACTTTCAAAGGAAATACCACCCACTGTGTCAGGAAATGCCCTGAGCAAAGCCAACCTGTCTCTCCTATTTCAAGCATCAGGGCAGGTCCCTTCAGGGAGTACCTGGTGTTAAAATTGCATTTGTAGTAACTGGTTGCTTGTGGTAAACCTGTCACTACTGCAGCTAAATTATCTACACTATGTTGAGATAGTACTGAATAGAAAGCTACTGTTTTAGCACTTAACAATGCCTTTCATAACAAGGCTTATAGTTTAATACCAATATGCACAGGCTTTGGCATTGTGAATTAATTATATCACCACTGTGGAGCACACTGTGGGGGTGGCAGAGGAAGGAATGTACTCTAGAGTCCTAAGACCTCTGGTTTCCATAGTTTGCCATCGCTTAGTAGGCTGCTCATAAATAATAGCAATTCACATCAAGGATCTTTCTTCACTGCCTATTGAAGATGTCATTCTTACTCCATCTCCATGATTGTGCTCAGGCTCTGTTCTCTTTACTTTTCCTCCTCTCCAACCACGGAAGACCTACTTTCTCTCTAAGGCTTCGTTTAAAATTCCCTTATTTTCAAACACCTCACCTTACATTGGTCTCTCTCCCTCTTTGCTTTAGAAATATAATTTTGTTTCTAGTTCATAAAATTTAGTGTTTGGGCTCTTTTTCTTTGCTTACTATTTTTACACATTTTTTTATTTTACTTTTTTAAAACTAATTTTCAAAATATAAAATCTCTAAAGGACAGAGTATGTCCTTCCCAAATACTTAATTGCCTCACTTAAAGTTGAGTACATGAAGGTTAAAAGTAGATGATTATTTTTCACTTATTTGTATGTTTTTCCCTATTTGCAAGGTAATATCTTTGGACTGTGCCCAACATGGAGATTGCTTAATGTTGATTCTTTGAATTAGATTAAATATCTTTTCTAATTGCTTAATATGAGTTTCATGATATTTTGGCAGCTGCATTAGAGTCTTCATATAGATCTATCAAATTCCACTACTTTATACATGTTTTATATAGTATGAAAATCTATATGGAAAAAAAAGTTTTAATATAATCTTGGCATAATAATACAAATCACCAGATCAATCCAATTAAGTATTTTTCTCTCACTAGGGTGTAGGATAGTGGTACATTCATATTATCTTTCAAAAAATATTTCCTTCTCCTCAATTAAACAAATTATACTACATTTTCATGATTATTTAAGATCTAGCAGGAAAAACAATACTACATTCACTGGCCTTACAATTTAAAAAATATACATATTTAAGTTTTTTGTCCCTGCTGTTTTAGCCATGAAATGATGCTGAATCACAGAAAACAGAGTCCAAAAAAGCCCATTAGCATATAGTTTTATCTCCTTTGTCACCATAAGAACATTCATTTAATACATTCTCTAATGTGATGAGGAAATGAGTCAGCATTCTTCCACAGAGGGAAATGTCCCAGGTCTGCTTTTCTTGTTGATTTAGTGTCAGCTTCTATTTGAATTAGACTTTGGTCTGAATACAAACAGAACCATATTCATCCCCCCTAGTGATCATTTCCTGGACCTCAGGCTGACTGCTTACTGCTCAGGGCAAGAAAAGACAGATTAAACAAAAAAATGGCAGAAGGAACCCGTTAATACATAGAGATATGTGCACTCTCACTCAGACATGCACATGTGCACAGTTGCACACAGAGACATAGACACTACTCACACCAACAGATGGGCATTCTTACACATTCCAAGGCCTGGAGATTCTAGAGATGTGATGACTGATTTTAGGGTGTGCAAAACACAGAATAATTGAATAATACAAAGAGAATTTTTGCAAGAGTGGTTCTATTACTAATGAATACTTTCTTGCTGCCCAAGCTCTCACTGCCCCTCAACATAGAGGGAAGTAGAGTCAAGTAGAATAGAACCAAGTGTGACAGATTTTATTTTCCAAAGATGGCTGAATGCTCTTTTAGATCTGCAGATCTCGTGAGGTAGATGAAATCTATTTCTCTCCCCCTTAAATGTGGACAGGATTTTAACTGTTTCAACAAATAAAGTGCACTGAAATGACATGCATTCCTAAGGCTAGATCATAAAATGGGAGAGGATCTCCCCACTAGACTGCCTTTCCTCTCTTCTTCCCTATCCTCTACACATGCATACATGCACACACACCCCTATACAGTTCAGTCAGCAAGCTGTGAGGAAGTTCAAAATGGCCCATGTGGAGAGAAACTGAGGCCCCATCAAAAGACATTAACTGTCTGACATGAGTGGATGAGGCTACAAAGAATTCTCACTTTCAACCTTAAAATTTTTCAGCTGGTAACAGCAAACAGAGAAACACTCCCTACCAGGTTCCACTATATTTCAGAGTAATCAACATAGCCAAGAGTAAGTGGAGGAGGGGTGAGTATATTCTGCACATTGGAAGGATGGAGATTGTTGGGACAGATGGTAGACAGTGGAAGGTTATGTTAGCAAAAATTATCACAGCAATATTCCAAGGCCAGAACTTTGTCATTCCCAACCAAGAAGTGGAATTTATTTTTGCTTCTGGCTTAAATCAATGGAATGTGGTGGAAATGATACTATGTGATTCCTGAAGTTGGGTCATAAGAGGTTATAGTGATCAGGAGAGCTTAGCTCTTGTCTCACAGAGTTAAAGAATGAATCTCACGGACAAGGGGAGTAAAGTGATAGAAGTTTTTTAAGCAAAGATATAGAAAAAGCTCTCAGAAGTGAGAGGGGTTACCCCTGAGGGCTTGTAGTGGCAGTCTTTTATTGAGGACTAGGAAACTTGTGGCCTTGAGATTCTTGTGCTGTCTTGATTTGAGTAAGGACTGGTGATAACATCTTTAATGTTATTAAAGGGGTCTGGTTATTCTTTTTGGTCACAGATGACTGTCATAAAAAGACACTCTCCCAACCTACACCTAGGGCAGGGTGGTCTGGCTTGCTCCCTTATCTCAGGTTTAATTACACTTCGGCATTCTGGGGATCTCTGTGAGCCTGATTACATAGCCCCCTACCCAACTCTCCCTACCTAGCTCCACCTTTCCCTCACTCCATAGGAGTGGGCCTGCTCTTTGCTTTCTTGTCCTTGGACTCCAGCTGTTATAGTCCATTTAAAAAATCATGTGGAGGAATGCCTGGATGGCTTAGTGGTTGAGCATCTGCCTTTGGCTCAGGTTGTGGACCTGGGATCAAGTCCCTTCAGGCTTCCCACAGGGAGCCTACTTCTCCCTCTGCCTGTGTCTCTGCCTTTCTCTTTGTATCTCTCATTACTAAATAAAATCTTAACTCTCCACATGTTTTGTTTTTATTTTCTTTTAACTGAGGTTACTGACCATCAGTCAGAGTAAACCGGTACATACATGAGGGAATAAGTCTTTGGATAATTCTAGGCATGAGGCTTTGCATCTTTTATCTGAGGCCTCAGACACAGTGGGATAGAGAGAACCATCTCTGTGTGCCTTGTCCAAATTCCTGTCCAGCAGAATCCCTGAGTGTGATAAATGGTTTTCTCTGACACTAATCTTTGAGGCAGTTTGTTACAAAGAAATTATATCTGGAACACTACGGAGCCTGTGATCCCTTATAATTCATCCATCCATGTGGAGTAGAGAGGATTCAAAATCCAATGTGTCCATGGTCTTTAATATTTATGAATTATCACAAACATATTTCCAACACTTTTTTCTCATAAGACTCTTGGATACCCTTGGTTTGTACTCAAACTTAGAAATTTTATAAAATATGCCTAGACTGTGGGCCCAGCTATATTTTCTTAGTATAAGAATTTTCCTCAAAAAAAAAAAAAAAAAGAATTTTCCTCAAGGTGTCTGGGTGGCTCAGTGGTTGAGCATCTGTCTTTGGCTCAGGTTGTGATCCTGAGATTGAGGCCCACATCAAGCTCTTTGTGAGGAGCCTGCTTCTCTCTCTGTCTATGTCTCTGTCTCTCTCTGTGTGTCTCTCATGAATAAATAAATAAAATATTTTTTAAAAAGAATTTTCCTCTAGAAGAGGATATGACAGCATTTATTATTTGAATACTAAAAATAGAAGTAAAAATTTTTAGCTAAAGATGTTGAAGTAATTGCATAAGGTAAGTGTCCAGTTCCTAACCACTCCACAGCCTGCTTATTCTAACGTGAAGTCTGCCAGATTATCATACAGTGCTTGTAGTCAGCCACCCAATTTAGGAACAAGAACTTTTGGGAGTGAAGAGAGTTAATGCATTTTCAGAGAAAACGTCCAACGTCTGTATTTACCAGTATAGGCTTTTATTCATTAATATGTATTGACCACCAAAGATCACTAGACTTTGGAGAAAGGCAAGTAGCCCAAAGAGAAAGGTCTAGAATAATAAATAAAAACTAACAACTGAGGAAAATGATAATGTGAAGGAAGAAAAACATAAAACTATCTAGTTAGAATCCTTAGAGACATTTGAGTGAACAATGACTCCATAAGTGAGAAGAAAATGCTTTGGAGGAAAAAGGAAGGATTGGGAAAGTAAGAGCATATGGAATGTAAAAACATGTTAATGATAAAACTAAAAGAAATGGAAAATACAAGGGGGAAAAAGTAGAGGATCCATATAATAGGCATTTTAGAAAGAATAGAAAAAGAAGATTATAAAGGATTCACATTTGGAAATATTGTCATAAGATTTCTATATTCAAGAATGAAGATGAAGATTTCGTGGTTTCTGAGGGAGAGGACCCCAAGGCACAGGATCCCATTACAGGGACTGGGAGACCATTTAATGGAAAATACTTCTTTAGTATCCAGGTTCCATGAAGGTAGCATTGGATGTTGGAAAACAATGTAGCAGAGACTTTAACTCTAGGATGCTATATCCAGTGAAACTACTAACCAAATGTTTAAAAAACTCTTTTGAACATTATCTGGAAAAATAATAACTAGAATATGTATTCTAGCCATTAAAACACTCTGAAAAGTATGATGCCATGGTACTCTAGAAATAGTAGATCTCGTTTGTGAAATAAACCAAAGAAGTTCCAGGATGGCAGATGGATATGTAAGACCACCAGCTTGATTAACATGAGAAAAATCTCAGGATTCTAACAGTGTTAAGAACTGAAAAGGCATATTCTCTTATTAAAAATAAATTTTAAAAGGGTACAAAAACTCCAGGGAAAACAAGAATTGAATAAAAATTTCTGTGGTTTAAATATGAAGAAAAAAAGGGTGCCTGGGTGGCTCAATTGGTTAAGTGTCTGTCTTCAGCTGGGATCATGATCTAGGGTCCTGAGATTGAGCCCCATATGGGGCTTCCTGCTCAGCAGGGAGCCTGCTTCTCCCTCTCTTCCCTGCTCTTACTATCTCTGTTCTTATCTGTCTCAAGTTAAAATCTTATTTTAATAAAAATGAATAAAAATATGTGCAGCATGATTTTAATCATTTAATAAACTGAGAAATTTAAATTTTGTTTTTGGATGCAGAAAATATTCTGAATTAAAAGAATTATTTGAAGGCAGAGAAGAGCATATGCTTATCTGTAATTCCAATCTCAATCTCTACAATACAGTTAATCATTCTACAGAAAAGGTTACAAAATTATAATCTTATTATAGACTACATATTTTGGGAAGCATTGTAAAATGAGTCAGATTTTATTTTATTTTTTTCAGATTTTATTTTAATTATGTAACAATATTAAAATATGACTTTGTTTTATTTGTATAAGTCATGTTATACTTGATATAAATAGAGAAGTTAGGGAAAATATCCAGAAGTGAATATTATAGGTCCTGATATTCTCATTTTTATAATATGAATGATTTGGTATTCTGTGAATTTGTTTAATAAAGGGTTTTAATATACTTGGGAAACCATTAATAGTTAAATAAAAATTTTGACAAGGGAAAGAATTCTTAAGTATGGTAAATTTATCTCTTTATAGGGTAATCAGTAGTCCCCTCTTCTAGGTCAAGAAAGATGTATATTGAAAGTAATAAAAGTAAGCATATTTTTTTTTAGTAAAGGCATATTATTGACCCTTAATATATGATGGTAAAGTACTCATAAAAATAAATAGTAAATATGCCTTAATCTAAATATCATATTTACAAAGTATAAAGCATCAAAAATATTGGAGTGTAGTGCATAGTAAATGTATAGAACTGTTTTGAATACTTTGATACAGGAAAAATTTGCTCAAAGGAATCATATTCTTTATATAAGTGGCATAGAATGAGATATATTGGATAAACTTATTGTAGCTGGCAATGTAAGCAAGTCATATTTTTATCTTGATATAATTATTACATCATTCACATATTCAGATGACAAAAGTGATGATTAGATACAACTTGAACAGGCCAATTACTTATAAGGAGATTGAACCAGCTAAAAACCTTACAATGAAGAAAAACGCAGGACAAAATGGCTTCACTGTTGAATCTTATCAAATATATATTTTTAAATATTTTATTTATTTATTCATGAGAGGCAGAGACACGGGCAGAGGGAGAAGCAGGCTCCATGCAGGGAGCCTGACATGGGGCTCGATCCCAGGTCTCCAGGATCAGGTCCTGGGCTGAAGATGGCACTAAACCACTAAGCCACCGGGCTGCCTGTTATCAAATATTTCAATAAAAATCAACATCAATCTTTCTCAAGCTCTTCCAAGAAAAATCAGAGAGGAGGGAATACTTCCAAAGTCATTGTATAAAACCAGCATTATCCTGATATCAAAACCAGAAACCAGACCAACATCCCTGATGAATAGAGATACAAAAATTCTCAATTAAATACTTGCAAAACAAATTCAACAGCATATTATAGGATTATCCAACATGATCAAATGGGATTCATCACTGCACTGCAAGGATGGTTCACCATATGCAAATCAATGTGATCTGTCACAATAATAGAACAAAAGAAAATAATTATGGTTATCTTAATACAGCAAAGCACTTGACAAAATTCAACAGGTATTCATGATAAAAACTTTTTTATGATAAAAACTCAACAATTTAGGCATAAAAGGAAATATATCAACATAATAAAAGTCATATAAGACAAACTCACAGCTAACATCATACTTGATGGTGAAACACTGAAAACTTTTCCTGTAAGATCAGGAGCAAAACAAGGGTGCCCACCCTTACCACTCCTATTCAACATTGCACTAGCTAGGACTTCTAGTACTACCATGCAAGAAAAAGAAATGGCATCAGAATTGGAAAAGAAGAAATCAAAGAAAGTATACTTGCTGATAACATAATTTTAATTAGAAAATTCTAAACACTCAGAAAAAAATCTGTTCTAACCAATGAATTAAGGATATAAAATTAATATATAAAATCAATAGCATTTATATACACAATGAATTTTCTAAAAATCTCATTTACAATATCATCAAAAATAATAAAATACTTAGATATTAAAGGAAGTGAAATGTCTCTAAAAACTATAAGACAAGGGTGAAAGAAATGGAAAAAGACAGATAAATGGAAAGGCATCCCATGTTCATGGATTGGGTGAATTAATATAAAATATCAATACTGTTAGAAGTTATCTATAGATTCAATGCAATCTCCAAAGATTTTATTTGAGAGAGAGAGAGAGAGAGAGAGAGAGAGAGAAATAGAGAATGCACAAGCAGGGGGAGCTGGAGACAGAGAGTGGGCTCTCCTCAGAGCAATGAGCCCCATGCAGAGCTGAAAACCCTAGGATCATGACCTGAGCTGAAGGTAGACATTTAACCAACTGAACTACCCAGGTGCCCCCTATCAAGATTCTAATGGCACTTTTTAAAGGTGGAAAAACATTCTTAACATTTACATGGAACCACAAAGACCCCAAATTGCCAATAAATCCTAAGAAGGAACAAATCAAGACTCAGCATCACGCACGTCCTGCTTTTAAGCTACACTATAAGCTGTAGTCATCAAAGCTATATGTTACTAGTGGGAAAAGAGACCAATAGACCAATGAAACAGAATAAAGAGCCGAGAAAATAAACCTAATCATGTAAGTTCAACTAATATTTGACAAAGGAACCAAAAATATTCAATAGAGAAAAGACAATCTTTTCAATAAAAGGTGCTGGATAACTGGATTTCACATGTAAAAAAAAAGAACTTAAACTCATGTTATACCAGTCATAAAAATTAACTGAAAATTTGACTTAGACTTAACTCTTAAATGTGAGACCTGAAACTTGGAGAAGAAAATCTAGAAATACATCTCTGTGACAGAGTCTTGGTAATAATTTCTTGGATATGACCTCTAAAACAAGCAACAAAATAAAAAATGAGACTACATCAACTCATCAACTAAAAAGCTCCTATACAACAAGAGAGACGATCAACAAAGTAAAAACTTTGTTGGAATGGGAAAATATATTTGCAAATGATATATACAAAACACAAAGAATGCATACAACTCAGTAGCAAAACAAAACACAGCTAACAAATGAGCGAAGGACCTATATTGACATTTCTCCAAAGATACAGGAAAAGCCAACGTTCAATATCACTAGTCATTAGGGAAATGTAAGTTAAAATCACAATGAAATATTACCTTATACCTGTTAGAATGGCCACCAAAAAGACGAAAGATAACAAATGCTAAGGAAACCTTTATACACTGTTGATGTGAATGTAAATCGGTCTACCCATAATGGAGAACACTATGGAAGATTCTCAAAGGAAAAATTAAACATAGAACTCACATATGATATAACAATTCTACTTCTGGGGATATATTTAAGAAGTGATAACACTAAAACAGAAGGTAGACAAGGCAGCATGGTTAGGGAGGCTCCACCACCTTTGAAGGTAAAGATTAATTGTTGGAAGGTTGTGGCCACTTGGCTCTGGGTGGACAAGGAGAACTGCAACATCTTTGAGATGACCTTTAATGGCTACTTCCAGGAATGCCAGGTGGCCTGCAATGACTGCCCCACTCCCTGGTATGGAGTCAGTGTTCCCACTGCTCTTACATGCACTATATTCTCAAGTGACTCTGTACTGCAGGTGTAGCAGCTTTGCCCCATGTGCTGCCAAGAGTGGAAGTTCAAGGAGTGAGACAGCCCTGTTGCCCATTCACACTTCCCCCCAATCACAGGACTTGCCAGCAATTCTCTCCCCTGGTGGATAGTCCCCTTTGGGCTGAGACAAGGTTGAAACAAGGACTGGAGCTGCATTTGTTTTTCCATCAAATGTTGATATTTTTACCTGATAAATAAAATTCATTAAACTACCTGTACCTAAACAAAAAAAACCCCATGAACTTGATATTTGCATTCCCATATTCATAGCATCGTTATTTATAATAACCAAAACATGGAAACAACTTAACTACCCATCTGCAGATAAACGGATAAAGAAGTTGTGGTCATATATATTCAACAGGATATTATTTGACCTTTAAAAATGAGGAAATCTTACAATTTGTGATAACATGAATGAACTCGAAAGCATTATGCTAAATGAAATAAAACAGACATTGTATGATTCTCACTTGTATATGGTATCTTAACAACAACAACAAAAAACCTCATAAAAAGAGATTAGACTTGTTATCAGAAGTAGAGGGTAGAGTAGGGGGGACTGAGGGAAGGTGGTCAGGATGTACAGACTTCCAGTTAAGATAAATGAGTACTAGGGGTTTAATGTACAATGTGACTGTAACTAACACTGCAATAGGGCCATAGGAAAATTAAGAGAGTTGATTCTAGGAGTTACCACAAAGAATTTCTTTTCTATTTTTATTGTATCTATAGGATTGTTAATTGAACATATTATGGTAATCATCTTATAATGTATATAAATCAGACCATCATGCTGTATGCCTTAAGCTTATACAATGAGGCATGTCAATTATTTCTCAAAACTTTATGGTTTTTTTTTTTACAAAGATTTAGAATAGTTTTACCCAAAGTCACAGTCATAAAGCAGTGAAATCCAATTTAGAACTCTCTTATACTAAAGAGTTTTTATTTTCAGATAAACATCTGGGTACTTTTAAATCAATGTTTTCTGACTTGACATTGGATCACAGCATTTCTTGTGACACTAAGAAGAAAATTTGCATACAGAAGATGGCAAAACAAAGTGTATCTTCCAAATTAAGTTAACCTACACATATTCTATTGTAATTACTAAGCACACATATACGAGTATACAAATCAACTACTGACTTAATAACATCCCTTCAATCGTAATGTTGGTGCCACAAAATTAAAATATTAAATGTTATTTAAAATAAGTTAAAGGTTTTGAAGAAGCAGGATTTACTTATTCCATAGTTTTGACTTTGAAATTTATGTCAAACCAATAATAACTCAAAAAGCTCACCACCTATGAAATCAATTTTTTGTTGTTGTTGTATGAGACAATAGCTACTAAACTTGTAAAAATCTAATTTTCTTCCATTTCTACTTTTCTATTTATGACTAAAAAAATAACATCATAACTGGAGAGTTAAGCTGAAGTTGTTGACATTTTCCTGCCCTGCCTAATGTCCCAGTAATTTTAAAAGGTTATGTAGAGGATGCATTAAATGTAAAAATACTTTGCTTTTATAAAAGAGATCTCTAATTATACTTCAATTGAAATTCAGTTGGAATACAGAAATTAGCCAGCAATTTTTCTGAACTTGCATAATTCTTAAGATCCTGTTTGTGTCCTGTGATATTTGAATTTCCTTCTTAAGGGGTAAGAAAAAGGTAAACTCGGCAGATAAAATGATTCAACTAATTTAATAAATTTTCCCTTATCTTTGAGCATCTAGCTAAATGTCCTCCACCATCCATGTATATAGTAAAGTTTCTCTTGACCATAATATTTATTGGATTATTTGATACTCAGGCAGTGCCTGAGGTGGTCTCCAAGGTCCAAGCATGAAAGCATTAGCTGGAATTTTCCCAATGAGTTACAATGCTTAAGGCTTACCTCTCACTCTGTCTTGGCTGAGTGACATTGTCAGAACTATAAGCTAAAGGTTTTATATATTTATAGTCTTCACCATAATTCTGACAGGTAGTTATGATTTACCTTATTTTGTAACTGATGCAGATGAGACTACAACTGGTTATTAACTGGTCCCAGAATATTTGTTACTTGGTTCTCTTTTATTAGCTAAGATTCAAACTGAAATCCATCTGACTTGAAAGTCCATGTACTTTAAAGTAAGTTACTTCTTTCTATAAATCACGTCTTTTAAAAAATGCTTTGTAAATCATAATATCCCACATGAATTTAAGAAAATCCTCTCAAATTTCTGTTTGTATGATGTGACCCATTGTTTCTTTATTTCTGAGTGTCATTCCTTTCTTTTGTTGTACTGAAGATATTCTGGATAAATGTCCTCTTTCTAGGGATAGAATGGTGGAATAATACATGCGTATTTCTTTATATATGCATACATATACATATATATTCATCTTATAAGGACATAGCCAGTATGATTTAAGTGCCATTGTATAGACCAAACTTTTTATAGCTTTTGCCAAATCTTGATCAACAAACAAAATGTATTTTTGTTACAATACAGGGTATATATATTTTTACAGCAAGGCCTGCCATAAAAGTTACATTGCTGAGTGAGGCATAGATTATGCTGCAGCCCAGGTATCACTTGTGAACCTGAGAATTAAGACATATGCCATGAAGTTTACAGCGAAGAAATATGCTGAAGAATTTTATCTCCTGACTATATAGGAGAAAAAAGTTACAGTGGGATTTCACAGATCTTAAGAGTAGCCAAATGTAGAGTATGATGGCTACAAATACTCCAGTGTTTTAGGTCAGGTAAGTTTTCCATGTATGACTCCAGTTTTTTTTTATTCAAATGTGGCAAAATAATAGGTTGAAAATAACTGTTTAATCTATGTACTCTTTTTGACACTACATGCAACCCTCCCTATCATTTAAAAATCCAGGATAAATACCTATCTTCCATAGGAATGGTCGCAACATTTTTCAGGGAGCACAGCAATGCTTTCAGATGTGGATGCAAAGTATAGTGACATCAGTGGCACATCCTATGCTTAGAGTTGTAATTATCTGTCATTGTGTGCTCTAGGTCTCTAGATAGCACAGGCTAATCTTCCTTAAATTTTACTTTCTTCATATGCCTTTAGGTCACCTCTCTTCAAAAATCTAAAATGATTTCCCATTTCTTACAGGAAAATATCCCAAAAACTTTGAGATAACATCTGAGGAATTACAAGTTCTTACTCAACCTGATGTTTTCAGTATAGTAGCCAACTTCTCAGCTTACCAAAATATTCGTTGCAGTCATTATTCTTTACTTGGGCCACTTTAGGTCATATTATCTCTATGAACCTTCCATATTTTTCTTTCTTTAAACCAGAAGTGAACTGTTTCAGTTTAAACTCCAGCTTAAAATCATTACCAGTTCCAGACCAGTGCTCACCTTACCCTGACCTACTGTAGTATTTGCTTTCTCAACCATTGGGTACCCATCAAGTTCTTCTAAACAATGTTTCCTTCTATTGATGTTTTAAAGCTTTTCTCTTTAAAAAGGGCAGGATCTAGGGCACCTGGATGGCTCAGCAGCTGAGCATCTGCCTTTGGCTCAGGTCCTGATCCCGGATTGAGTCCCGCATCGGGCTCCTGTGGGGAGCCTGCTTCTCCCTCTCTCTCCGTGTCTCTCATGAATAAATAAATAAAATCTTAAAAACATAAAAATAAAAAGGGCAGGATCAAAGTGTTCATTTTCAGGGGTACTTGGGTGACTTAGTAGGTTAAGCATTGACTCTTGATTTTGGCTCAGGTCATGATCTCAGGATCCTTAGATCAAGCCCCACATAGGACTCCACACAGGGCATGGAGCCTGCTTAATCTTCTGTCTCTCCCTCTCCTTCTGCTTCTCTCTCTCTAATAAAAAAAAAAAAGAAAATACAATGGTCCAAAAATTTTGGGATATAGCAAAGCAGTTCTAAGAGAGAAGTATATAGCCAAATAGGCCTACTGCAAAAAGTAAGAAAAATCTCCAATAACCTAACCTTATATCTAAAGGAGCTAGAACAAACTAAGCCTAAAGCCAGAAAAAAGGAAGGAAATGATTAAGATTATAGCAGAAATAAAAGATATAGAAACTAAAAATATAATAGAACACACCAATGAAACCAAGAGATATTTTTTTGAAAAAATAAGTCTGGTTAGAGATTTATCCATTTTATCAAAAAGAAAAGAAAAGCCTCAAACAATAACACCACAAATGAGAGAGGAGAAATAACAGCCAAATCACAGAAATGCAAACAATTAGAATGTTATGAGAAACTGTATGCCAGCAAACTAGACAACCTAGAAGAAATGGATAAATTCCTATAAGCATGTAAACTATGAAAACTGAACTCAGAAGAAATAGTTCCTGGATTGGGACAACAAATTTTGCTAAAAGTCTACACTATCCAAAGCAATCTACACATTAATGCAATCCCTATAAAAATATCACCATCATTTTTTATAGAGCTATAACAAACAATCCTAAAATTTGTATGGAACCAAAACAAGACCTTAATAGCCAAAGCACTTGAAAAAGAAAAGCAAAACTGGTGGCAACACAGTTCTGGACTTCAAGCTATGTTACAAAGCTGTAGTCATCAAGACAGTATGTACTGGAACAGAAACAGACACACAGATCAGTGGAACAGAATAGAAAACCCAGAAATGAATACACACTATATGGTCAGTTAATCATGGACAAAGCTGGAAAAAATATCCAATAGGAAAATGATAGTCTCTTCAAAAAAGTTTGGAAAAATGGACAGCAATGTGCAAAAGAATGAAACTGGACTACTGTCTTACACCATACACAAAAATAAAATTTAGCAGTGTTATTTTTTTTGTTTCAAGTTATTTTTCATTAAATTCTATTTAGTTAACATAGAGTGTAATACTGTTTTCAGGAATAGAATTTAGTGATTCATCATTTACATATAACATCAAATGCTCATCACAGAAGTGCCCTGCTTAATATCCATCACCCATTTAACCTATCCCCTGCCCCCCTCTCCTCCAGCAACCCTCAGTTTGTTCTCTATAGCTAAGGGTCTCTTATAGCTTGTCTCCGTCTTTTTTTTTCCTTCACCATGTTCATTTGTTTTGTTTCTTACATTCCACATATGAAGTCCTATGGTATTTATCTTTCTCTGACTCATTGAATTTGCTTAAGATAATATACTCTAGCTCCATCACATCATTGCAGATGACAAGATTTCATTCTTTTTGAATGCCAAGTAATATTCATGTGTGTTTGTGTGTGTGTGCATGTGCATGTGTATACACATACCTCCTCTTCTCTATCCATTGATGAATGTCCAGCTGATGGACATTCAGGCTCTTTCCATAATTTGGCTATTGTTGATAATGTTGCTATAAACATCAAGGTGCATTTCTCCCTCAAGTAAGTATTCTTATATCCTTTGGGTAAATACCTAGTAGTGCAATTGCTGAGTTGTATGGCAGTTCTATTTTTAACTTTTTAAAGAATCTCCATACTGTTTTCCAGAGTGACTGCACCAGTTTACATTCCCACCATCTGGGACTGGATTGTTACAAAGGGGGCATACTGGGACCTAAACATCCTTCTTGAATGCAAAGGGCTTCAGAACATCCTTCAGTATAAGAGGGCTCCCCTTTCTCAATATCTTTGCCAACATCTGCTGTTTCCTGTGGTGTTGATTTTAGCCATTCTCACAGGTGTGAAGTGTTATCTCATTATAGTTTTGATTTATATTTCCCTGATAAGTGATTTTGAGCATCTTTTCATATGTTTAGTGATCTGGATATCTTCTTTGGGATAAATGTCTGTTCATGTCTTCTGCCTATTTCTTAACTGCATTATTATTATTTTTTTTGAGTTTAAGTTATTTATAGATTTTGGATATTAACCTTTTATCAGATATGTCATTTGTTAATATCTTTTCCCATTTAGGCTGCCTTTTAGTTTTGTTGATTTTTTCTTTCATTTTGCAGAAAACTTTTACCTAGATCAAGTCCCAGTAGTTCATTTTTGCTTTTGTATCCCTTACCTCCTGAGGCCTGTCTAGTGAGAAGTTCCTACAGCCAATGTCAAAGAAGTTGCTGCCTGTGCTCTCCCTTAGGATTTTGATGTTTTCTTGTCTGATATTTAGGTTTTTAACCCATTATGAATCTTTTTGTGTATGGTGTAAGAACATGCTCCAGTTGTCTGGTTGTTCTGGCTAGGACTTCTAGTACTTTGTGAAATAATAATTGTGAGAGTGGAAACTCCTATATTGTTCATGGCCTTAGGGAAAAAGCTCTCATTTTTTCCCCCATGGAGGATGAGTATTTCTTATATGGCCTTAATAACGTTGAGGTATGTTCCTTCTATTCCTACTTTCTTAAGGATTTTTTTTTTTTTTAGTGAAGAAAGGATGCTATATTTGCCAAATGCATTTTCAGCAACTATTGAGAGAATCATATAGTTCTTTTCCTTTCCTTTATTAACGTGGTGTATCACACTGATTTGTGGATATTGAATCTCACGTGCAGGCAAGGAGTGAATCCAACTTGATTTTGGTGAATGATTTTTTAATGTGCTGTTGAAATTGATTTGCATCTTGTTGAGAATTTTTGCATCCATGTTAATTAAAGATATTAGTCTGTAATTTCCTTTGTTGGTGGGGTCTTTGTTTTGGGAATCAAGGTAATGTTGGCCTCATAGAGTGAGTTTGGAAGTTTTCTTCCTATTTCTATTTTTTGGAACAGTTTGAGAAGAATAGGTATGAAGTCTTCTTTAAATGTTTGGTAGAATTCCCTTGGGAAGCCATCTGGCCCTGGACTTTTGTTTGTTGGGAGATTTTTTATTACAGATTCAATTTCTTTGCTGGTTATGGGTCTGTTCAAGTTTCCTATTTATTCCTATTTCGGTTTGGTAGTTTGTACATTTCTAAGGAATTTATTCATCGAATCTACTTTTGACTCCTGCTAGTGTATTTTTCATTTCAGTTGCTGTATTCTCAAACTCTAATTCTATTTTATAGTTTATGTCTCTTTGTTGAAGTTCTCACTGAATTCATTCATTTTTCTCTCTAGTCTGGTTAGCATGGTTATGACCACTCTTTTTATCTCTGTATAAAGCAACTGCTTAATCTGTTTCATTTAGGTGTTTTTTTTTTTCCTCGGAGGTTTGTCTTATTTTTTGATTTAGAGCATATTCCTCTGTCTCCTCATTTTGCTTTACTTTTTGTTTTTGTGAATTAGGAAGGACATCTACTTCTAATCTAGAAAGAATGATCTTGTGGATGGTTGTTTCCTGTATAGATATCTGTGCCTGGTGACTTTGGTGAGCTGACTGATGCTGTGGCTGGTGTGGCATTGAGGTCCTAGGACACTCTGCTGTGACCACCCTAGTGGGATAATCAGAGCTAAGGTGGGTAAAGACTAGGCCAATTTGGGGGCTCTCTGTGCAAAGGACTTCCTGGCAGGACATCTGAAGCTGGAATGGGCATGGGCCATGGTGGTCCTAGGGCTTTCCACCTTGAGGGTACCCTTGCAGGACAGCTGAAGCTGAAGTAGGTACAAGTTGTAGTGTCCCAGGATGCTCCCTGATGAGTCATCTACAGCCAAAATGGTGCAGGTCTGGGGTATTTTGTACCTGTGTCACCTTGGCAAGTTGTTTGGGGCTATAGCAAGCCCTAAGCAGGCATATCCCAGTGTGTGCTATTCTTGGGCCAGCACTGTGGGATGCTTAGGTCTGGTTTGGGCTAGGGGCTCAGGGATCATTGAAGAAGTGGCCTGGTTGGGTGTCTAGACACTGTTCTTGACTGTGCTATCAAACTGGAAGGGAAACACAAACTGGGGTGCTCATCAGGCCCTCTGACCTGGAGAGAGTTCTAACAGCTCCCCCATACACCATCTGGCAGAGTTCTAGGGCTGGATCCTTTGTATTTTAGTAGTAGTAGTAGTAGTAGTAGTAGTAGTAGTAGTAGTTGTTCTTCTTCTTTCTTCTTTTTCTTCTTTCTTCTTCTTCTTCTTCTTCTTCTTCTTCTTCTTTCTTCTTCTTCTTCTTCTTTCTTCTTTCTTTTTTTTCTATGCCCCTGGATATTTGGGGCTAGTGTTATGGGCTAGGGACCCAGAGCTCACTGAGAAGCAGGCTGGCTGTTGTGCATGGACCTTGCTCTCATCTGTGTTATCAAAGTGGAGAAGGAGCATGAATTGTGGCATTCATTGGCCTCTCAGACCTAAACAGAGTTGCAGCAGCTTACACCCCCTGTTAAGCAAGGTTCTAGGACTAGCTCCCTGATATTCTGGTGGCCCTGGGGGCTCACCTGCATTTCTTTTTGCTGGGGTACTGCACTATTCTAGGGACCTATAGATTACCTTACACTGGCTTTCCACTCTTGGCTAACAGGTTCATGAGAGACATGCATGCATTTTCATCCTCTGCATAGAAAAAATCTGATTGTAGGGGGATGCCCTAACATAGGAGCGCTATCTTATCTCTGCTCTCCCCAACCAAATTTAGGGCCCTTTACTTTATCACTTGCACTGAACTGAGTATTTCTTCAGGATAGTGTCTTAATCTATTTAGTCTGATTACAAAATCCTAGAGTCTGGATAGTTTAAAAAGAACAGAAACCTGGGCAGCCCAGATAGTTCAGCGGTTAGCATTGCCTTTAGTCCAGGGTGTGATCCTGGAGACCCGGGATCGAGTCCCACGTCAGGATCCCTGCATGGAGCCTGCTTCTTCCTCTGCCTGTGTCTCTGCCTCTCTCTTTCTGTGTCTCTCATGAATAAATAAATAAAATATTAAAAAAAAAAAACAGAAACCTTTCTCACAGTTCTAGAGCTCAGGGTACCCACATGGTCAGTGAGGGACTTACTTGACGCCACAAGACTTCTTTTATGTCCTGACATAGCAGGAGGTTCAAAGGAGCTCTCTTTGTCTTCTCATGACTTAATCAGCAGCTAAAGGTCCCACCTCCTAAATATCATCATAGTAGGCATTAGGATTTCAGCACAATAATTTTGGGAGGATGTAAACATTCAGACCTGAGCAGATAGGTTCTGAAAAGTGGTAGAATTGAATCACTTTGAAGTCTAAATTTATATTTTTCTTCAATTAGGTACTGAGAATATGGTATTTCATTTTTCTCTGCTGTAATTGGACTTTATATTTCAGATTAATCTCTGAGATAACTTTATTTTTAAAAGTTAAACTTTGATTTCATGATTATTTCTGCTTAGAAAGTCACTGGCATACAGATAACAGTCTTCTACATTCTAACATTTATTTCCATCCTTTCCCTTTGTATGCATGACATTAAATTCTCCTTGTTTTCTTTCAAATTTTTTGGCTTCCTTAGCATCTCTTTCATATGACCTTAACAATGAAGTGTTGTAGTCTTGGATGTTCTATTTGAGGCCTGCTTTCCATCTCCCAGGGTAGGCTCACCTCTTCCTCTGAATTCAAATGCTATTCATATATTGGTAATTATCACATTTACATCTCCATTGAAGAGTTTTCTCTTGAGTTTTACTTTCCTACATCACTTTTACTTTACTTTCCTACATTTACTTCCCTACATCATACCTTTGCCTGGACAAATTATATGTCTAAAAATTAAAAAAAAAGATCCCTATAGTCCCCCCCAATTATTTTTCTTCCTCTAGTGTTTCCTATCTCAAAAAATAGCTCCACAAATGACTGGCTCCTAGTGTAAATGGAATTTGTATTTGACCCTAGATTTGTATCTTAGTTCCATGTTCAATCAGTTACCAAGCATTAATTCCCTTGTCTAAATAGCTCTAGTTCATTGATTTTTTTTCTCATTTCCTCTGTCATCCTAAGCCCTACTAGTAGCATTATGTACCTTGATTATTGTACTATCTCCTAGCCTATATGAACCTCAGAGAGTTGTTCTTTCTCTTTCAAGATAATCTCTGATAAAATTACTTTTAAAAAATAATTTTATTTCATTATTCTGTCTGAAGCTCTTTATTTTCTCATTAAAGATCCAAAATACTGTTCATATGATATTGTACAATGGGATAAATTAGGTTTGCTTCTTACCCATCTCCTTTTAGGATATATTCTAGCCACTTCATGGCCCATTTTCTTTATCTTTGGTGTTTTGTCTAATCTCAAGGTATTTGCATACATTATTGCATTATCTAAATTATATGATACAGATCCCCTTTCCACCTACTCACACATTATAGACACACAATCTTTTATTTAATGTCACACAATATCCTTCTCAGGGAAAACTTGTAAACCCCAGAAAGGCTTGTTCCTGCCATGAATTATATACCTTGTTCCCTGACTGCTCATTTATACCAGTTAGTTCAGTGTGTCTCTACTGCTGACTGCAAGAGTATAGACTATGTGCATTTTATTCATCATTGTTTGCCCAAATTTAGAACAGTGTTTAACACAGAGTAGGTACTTAAATATTTATTGAACAAACTACGGCTTTAAATAACCAAGCTAAAGTTCAAGGCCAATAGCCTGAATGGGCAGAATGGATACAGAGGTGAAAGGAAACAGTCCTTGATCCAGTTGCTGTAGCTGCTATAGGACCATATAAAAATGCTTCCAGAAAAAGTTTTGGAAGCCTTTTAGATTTCTTTTTTTGCTATGTGACTGGTGAAGTTCTGAAGCTAGAAAAAATTCAAGTGCAGCTACAATATCCTTTCCTGTAAGACAACTTGTTTGCTCACACAATCAGATTTAATAGACTCTTTCATATTTATTATATTTACTTTATTCATCTGGGTAGAGACATAGAGAAGAAATGAAGAGAAGAGAGAATACTTTATTTAAAAGATTGCACCTCTGTAGCAGAATTTAAGGCACTTAAAATTATTCTTTATATTTTTGGTATTTTACTATCCCTATATATTTTAAAGTTTATAATCATAAAACATCACTTCATGCATAAAATATTATTAAACAAAGGCTAGACCAATCCCACATTTACATAAATTCAGCTGATGTTTATGAAATGTTCTCGGTGCTTGATTAGGCTCAGTTTTATGACTTATTTTTAATATGAAGTCTTCAATTTTTTATTCTCAGGAGATAACAGGAGTTGAGAAATTTTTTTTCTGTTCATGCTATAATTATTTGGAGAAATAGAAGTTGCTATGCAGACATGTAGTAGACTGTCATTCTCAAGAAATAAGTGTACAGATATCTCAGTAATTCCTTTAATTTCATATATACTTTGTTTGCATTTTTAATAAAATTTCAGGCATAAAGACATCATTAAGTTGCCATGCTGCTCCAAATAGAAGGTAAATTTCCAAGTTAGATGTAAAAAATTCTCTCCAGATTGATGTCTGTTTACCACCTATCAGCAAGAAATTTGTAACTCAAAATCAGCATTAATTGCTAAATTTCAGTTATTTCTGTGTGATTTGCAATATAAACATATCTACAATTAAGAGGAAAGCAGATCATTTCTCAAATATCCTCTACTTTCTTAAGTGAAATCCTGTCAGACTACATAGCAATTATGCTCTCTGATGAATAACAGAATGAGGATAAAGAGAAGTTGTTTTAGGATTGACATGTTCTATTTGGATAGAACTCATTTAAAAAGTCATGAGAAATAACAAATTATTTCTATTTCAAGTTAAATCATATTCAAGGACAAAAAAGGCTAGCATCACTCTATACATATTTTCTCTTGGTAATCAGTAATCTAATCTGATTGTTTTAGCTTTATTATCAGCCATGAGACTTTGATAGAGCTAATGATACTGTGTTTTGAATGACAAAGTTTAAGATCTTCTACTGTATGTTTTGTCCAGTTATTGATTTAGGAATAGAGCAATAGAAGAGTAAACCAATTAGCTCATCTTATCCCAGGAGCTATTGTTCCAGTTGTGGTCATAAGACTCCTCATTCAGTCTTTTCCTATTATATAGCTGGAAATGCTGGGGAACAGACTATCATTATTGTTCTTACTTATTATGAATCAAGAAACATACATTCCTTAGGATTTCTGATCATTATCTTTGCTTTCAAAGGGAAACCACCAGTAGGATGAGCCAAAATTAAGGGAGAAGAGAATAGAGAGAGACAAACCAGGTTTTTGATAATACCACTAAGCTACCAGATAGCATCTTGTCTGAAGCTTTACATGGTATATATATTTACATGAACTCGAAACTTGACTTTTGTGTTAGGCACTTGAATACAATAACCTACTATTTGCATCTAAAGCAATCAAATTAATGGAAGAACCAAAATTTTTCATTCAGGGTCAGCAAGTATTAATTCTGTGTAGTTAAAATATAAATCTATTATTCACACAAAAAATGGGTAGTATTCTTATCAGGTTACCCCGAGCATAGTACATAAATTTAGCAAGATTATTGGGATTACCAAGTATTCATCAAATCAAAAAAGTACCAAATAATGACACATAGTTTTGGTCATTGCTCTCTTAAAGTTAAGAGATATTCATTTTGTATTTAAAATATATGCTGCAATTTGAATGTTAATAAAAGAAAGTTTAAAGTTTTCATGACCTCTGATTCTACTTGTCACTTGAAAAGAACAATAGTAACAAATAAGAATAATAAGTGAATATAAAAGTAATTTTAGGCATAAGCCAAAAGATAAAACAGTGCTTTCAAATTCTAAGGGGCTATACATCACAGAGAAGAGAAAAGTCACAAGATACATGAAGTTCTTGTTATAAATAAGATTTATGCTTCCAGGGCAGCAATATCCAGCACAGTCACTTAGGAAATGAACCACAAGAACAAAAAACTTCTGGATTTTGTGGTTGCAGTTCACTTTTTCTGATCCACCTAGAGTATTCTCACCCAACTGGAGTTAGAATAGGCAACTAGATAAATCATCTAAGAACTAGAGTTCCTGAGTAGTGAAGAGGCAAATATAAGTTTACCCATCCATGTAAACCCATTTCTGGTAACAAAGCCCAAATAGCTCCCAGTGTCTGTTGGATATCAAACTTATATCATCATAACTACATTGTGTCATCTCTTCAAAAATGGATCATTGATCGTTTTCATGTACACTGTACCTTTATATTTTTATACACGAAATGAAAAAAAATAAATTTAGCAGTAAATAGAATGAAGATTCCCTTGATAATTAATTATACACAACTGATTTTAAAAATCATTGCAAATGATTACAAATATGTAGTTGAGGTGATATCTTAGATATTCTCAAAAAGGAAAGAAAAATTCATTATGTAAATTGGCCCAATGAGCAATGTATCAGAAGTTGGAAAAATCAGGAAGATCTTTAACTCCCTTTGTCAATCTCCTTTATACGGAATTGCTGAATTTATTCTTTTTACTGATTTTTACTTGTTCTCTGCCATAAACTCCCGCAAAAGTCTGAAAAGAAGGCAGGTTTAGAGGTGTGTAACCATGGTTGTGAATTGTGTTAAGCGGTGATGAAGAAACCGCTCCCTAGTTCTACCTCTGATTCTAATTATCTTATGAAAAGAGAAATTGTAGCATTTGAGACATTTCAGTCCTTTACTACATTTTTAACATGTGCAAAGTACATTCACATCGATTAAGCTTAGCATTATTTTGAAAATGCAGTTTGAAAAATATCAAATTCTTGAACTCTTTTCTGTATTGTGAATTGATAAAATTCTTGATATTATTTTACATGGGTTAGGAGACTGGAAGAAAAGGACTTGATAGAGGAAATTAACCATGTAAATACTTTTACCCAGTTTCTGTTGGAGAGTCCACACTATGATGTCAGAAAAAAAATTGTAGGAAGACATTTATTCACATAACAAATATTTAATTTTTACTGTTTACTAGGTTCTATGCTACACATTGACGATGAAATACTAATATGTGGCCTTCAGCTTTGAAAGGCTTATTATCTAGAATAAGACAAGTATGTGTTAGGAACCAAGATAGATATATCGATAAGAATTCTGGGGTGGGGAGGAAAGTTTTTATTGAAAAGTTGTCTCCTAGCAGAGTCTTAAAAGACTAGTAGGCATTTTCCAGGTGTATGGAGGTAGAAGAGAGTCAGAGGTTGAGGAAAGGTCATTCTAAGATGAGAGTGTGAGGGGATGATACCTACTTAAAAATCAAAGACACACTATATAAGCTCGCGTGATATAGGCAGTGCTTTACACACAGCTGAGAAACAGAACCCAGCTACACATGTTATCCTACTAACAATTCTATATTAAGTTAGAGGAATCATTAATTGTAGTTAATTCTGTCATCAAGTTAGTCTATAATTGGTAGCTGTTGACATACAAATGGAAGAAAGAATTTAGAAAGAATATGTAATGTGAATATTGAAGAAATTCAAGACAGAGTTCTGGAAGCACCAGTTGTCATAAAAACAGGTGAACTAGAAGCTACAGAGAATAGTTTAAAAGGAAGGGATTGATGAAATGTCAAATGCTGCAGAAAAGTTGAATAAAATAGGGTGACAAAGCAACCTTTGGCCATTAAGGAATCATTGGCATAGTACTTATCTATAACCACCTAAAGAGTAAATGGAAGATGGAGAAGTGGAGCAATTGGTGACATTTCTCTCAAAACTCAGATTTTACACCAAAGAGAAATATAAACTATGGTAGGTCTTTTTTTTGTTTGTTTGTTTTCATTTTTCTTGGTTTCCTCATCACCTTATATATGGGAAAGAATGAAGAACAGACAGAAAAAGAAATAGAAGAAAGAGCACTCCCAGATTGCTCCAAAGAAAAATGAGAGGTCATTTTAAAGACACAGATGTTGAAAAATCAACCTTGAGCAGAAGTAGATATAGGTTTCTCTAACACTGCAAAAGGACATAGCGGTAGTGCAGAGGACTTCTGGTATGATGAATGGATGTTCTTAGTATTGATGTTCTCCATGAAATAGATGGTGGAATCCTTTGTTGAGAGAAGGAAGGATATCTGTGCAGGCATGAGGAAGGTGAGCTTTGGTGCACTAGACGTGGAAGGGAGAAATGGTCAGACAAGTAGAAAGACTGATGAACAAGAATGTGTATTTGGTGTAGATGGGAGACTGAGAATGAAAGAAAAAAGATTCAGAATCGTAAGACAAATGTGGAATGGAATTTGAACTCTGCATGTTAGCTGCACCTGCTGCAAATCAGTAATATTTCAGTTTGAATGTTCACAACAAAAATGAAAAGTAGTATCTATTTTGCCATCTATATATGATTTGTATGATTGATACATATATATAGTTACATAAAAGTAGGCTATAAATCAAATTTATGATTAGTTTTCAAACAAATTAAATCTCTGTAAAATTAAAAGTAAATGATAGATATGTTGATTAGATAAATAAGAAAATACCTGAATAGGTATTATATGATGGCACTAAATTCATATCTTTCAATAGTAACTCTGAATGTGAATGGACTTAGTGATCCCATCAAAAGGTGCAGGGTTTCAGACTGGTTAAAAAAGCCAGACCCATCTATTTGCTGTCTACAAGAGACTCATTTTAGACCTAAGGACACCTCCAGCCTGAAAATGAAAGGTTGGAGAACCATTTACCATGCAAATGGTCCTCAAAAGAAAGCAGGGGTAGCAATCCTCATATCAGATAAATTAAAATTTATCCCAAAGACTGTAGTAAGAGATGAAGAGGGACACGATATCATACTTAAATGATCTATCCAACCACAGGACCTAACAATCATGAATATTTATGCCCCTAATGTGGGAGCTGCCAATATATCAATCAATTAATAACCAAAGTAAAAACGTACTTCAATAATAATACACTAATACTGGGAGATTTCAACACAACATTTTCTGCAAATGACAGATTTTCTAAGCACAACATCTCCAAAGAAACAAGAGCTTTAAATGATACACTGGACCAGATAGATTTCACAGATATTTACAGAACTTTACATCCAAATGCAACTGAATACATATTCTTCTCAAGTGCACACGGAACCTTCTCCAGAATAGACCACACACTGGGTCAAAAATCAGGTCTTAAGTGATAGCAAAAGATTGGAATTCTCCCCTGCATATTTTCAGACCACAATGCTTTGAAACTTGAACTCAATCACAAGAAGAAATTTGGAAGAAATTTAAACACGTGGGGTTAAGACCATCCTGCTAAAAGATGAAAGGGTCAACCAGGAAATTAGAAAAGAATGAAAAAGTTTCATGGAAACTAATGAGAATGAAGATACAACCATTCAAAATCTTTGGGACACAGCAAAAGTAGTCTGGAGAGGGAAATACATCGCAATACAAGCATCCCTCAAAAAATTGGAAAAAACTAAAATACACAAGCTAACCTCACACCTAAAGGAACTGGAGAAAGAACAGCAAATAAAACCCAAACCCCGAAGAAGAAGAGAGTTAATAAAGATTTGAGTAGGGCAGCAAGGGAGGCTCAGCGGTTTAGCGCTGCCTTCAGCCCAGGTCCTGATCCTGGAGACCTGGGATTGAGTCCCATGTCAGACTCCCTGCATGAAGCCTGCTTCTTCCTCTGCCTGTGTCTCTGCCTCTTTCTCTCTTTCCTTCTCACTCTCTCATGAATAAACAAATACAATTAACAATAAAAAAAGATTTGAGCAGAACTCAATGAAATAGAGACAAAAGAACTGTAGAACAGATCCACAAAACCAGGAGTTGGTTCTTTGAAAGAATTAATAAGATAGATAAACCATTAGCCTTAATAAAAACAAAAGAGAAAGAATCTAGTTAATAAAATCACGAACGAAAAAGGCGAGATCACAACCAATACCAAGGAAATACAAACGATTTTAAAAACATATTATGAACAGCTATACAACAATAAATTAAACAATCTAGAAAAATGGACACATGTATGGAAAACCACAAACTACCAAAACTAGAACAGGAAGAAACAGAAAACCTGAACAGGCCAAAATCCAGGGAGGAAATTGAAGCAGTAATCCAAAGCCTCCCAAAACACAAAAAAGTCCAGGGCCAGATGGCTTCCCTGGGGAATTCTATCAAATGTTTAAAGAAGAAACCGTACCTATTCTACTAAAACTGTTTGGAAAGATAGAAAGAGATGGAATACTTCCAAACTCGTTCTCACCCAGCATCACCTTAATTCCAAAACCAAAGAACCCACCAAAAAGGAGAATTATAGACCAATATCCCTGATGAACATGGATGCAAAAATTCTCAACAAGATACTAGCCAGTAGGATCCAACAGTATATTAAGAAGATTATTCACCATGACCAAGTGAGATTTATGCCTGGGATGCAAGCCTGGTTCAACACTTGTAAATCCATCAACATGATAGATCATATCAACAGAAAAAACAAGAACCATATGATCCTCTCAATAGATGCAGAGAAAGCATTGGACAAAATACAGCATCGATTCCTAATCAAAACTCTTCAGAGTGTAGGGATAGAGGGAACATTCCTCAGAATCTTAAAAGCCATCTATGAGAAGCCCACAGCAAATATCATTCTCAATGGGGAAACATTGGGAGCCTTTCCTCTAAGATCAGGAATGCAACAGGGATGTCCACTCTCACCACTGCCATTCAACTTAGTACTAGAAGTCCTAGCCTCAGCAATCAGACAACAAAAAGAAATAAAAGGCATTCAAATTGGCAAAGAAGAAGTCCAACTCTCCCTCTTCACAGATGACATGATACTGTACAAAGAAAACCCAAAAGACTCCACCCCAGGATTGCTAGAACTCATACAGCAATTTGGCAGTGTGGCAGGATACAAAATCAATGCCCAGAAATCAGTGGCATTTCTATACACTAACAATGAGACTGAAGAAAGAGAAATTAAGGAGTCAATCCCATTTACAATTGCATCCAAAAGCATAAGATACCTAGGAATGAACCTAACTAAAGAAGTAAAGGATTTATATCCTAAAAACTACAGAACACTTCTGAAGGAAATGGAGGAAGACACAAAGAGATGGGAAAATATTCCATGCTCATGGATTGGAAGAATTCATATTGTGAAAATGTCAGTGCTACCCAGGGCAGTTTACACATTCAATGCAATCCCTATCAAAATACCATGGACTTTCTTCAGACAGTCGGAACAAATCATCTTGAGATTTGTGTGGAATCAGAAAAGACCCCAAATAGCCAGGGGAATATTTAAAAAGAAAACCAGAGCTGGGGCACCCCAATGCCAGATTTCAGGTTGTACTACAAAGCTGTGATCATCAAAACAGTGTGGCACTGGCACAAAAACAGACACATAGATCAATGGAACAGAATAGAGAATCCAGAAATGGGCCCTCAACTCTATGGCCAACTAATATTTTACAAAGCATGAAAGACTATCCATTGGAAAAAGGACAGTCTCTTCAATAAATGGTGCTGGGAAAATTGGACAGCCACGTGCAGAAGAATGAAACTAGACCCTTCTCTCACACCAGACACAAAGATAAACTCAAAACGGATGAAATGTCTAAATGTGAGACAAGATTCCATCAAAATCCTAGAGGAGAACAGAGGCAACACCCTTTTTGAACTTGGCCACAGCAACGTCTTGCAAGATACATCTATGAAGGAAAGGGAAACAAAGCAAAAATGAATTATTGGGACTTAATCAAGATAAAAAGCTCCTGCACAGCAAAATATACAGTCAACAAAACTAAAAGACAACCTACAGGATGGGAGAAGATATTTGCAAATGACATATTAGATAAAGGGCTAGTATCCAAGATCTACAAAGAACTTATTAAAACTCAACAGCAAAGAAGCAATCCTATCATGAAATGGGCAAAAGACTTGAACAGAAAGTTCACAGATGAAGACATACACATGGCCAACAAGCACATGAGAAAATGATCCACATCACTTGCCACCAGGGAAATACAAATCAAAACCACAATGAGATACCACCTCACACCAGTGAGAATGGTGAAAATTAACAAGACAGGAAACAACAAATGTTGGAGAGGATGTGGAGAAAGGGGAAACCTCCTGCACTCTTGGTGGGAATGTGAAATGGTGCCGCCGCTCTGGAAAACTGTGTGGAGGTTCCTCAAAGAGTTAAAAATAGAGCTACCCTATGACTGAGCAATTGCACTACTGGGGATTCAACCGAAAGATACAGATGCAGTGAAAGGGCAGGACACCTGCACCCCGATGTTTATAGCAGCAATGTCCACAATAGCCAAACCATGGAAGGAGCCTAGGTGTCCATAGAAATATGGAAAAAGAAGCTGTGGTCTATATATACAATGGAATATTACCCAGTCATCAGAAATGACAAATACCCACCATTTGCTTCAATGTGGATGAAACTGGAGGGTATTATGCTGAGTGAAGCAAGTCAATCAGAGAAGGACAAACATTATATGGTCACATTCATACGGGTGATATAAATAATAGTGAAAAGGAATAAAGGGGAAAGGAGAGAAAATCAGTGGGAAATATCAGTGAGGGAGACAGAACATGAGAGACTCCTAACTCTGGGAAACGAACAAGGAGTAGTGGAAAGGGAAGTGGGTGGGGGTTTGGGGTGACTGGGTGAGGGGGGCACTTGATGGGATGAGCACTGGGTGTTATGCTATATGTTGGCAAATTGAACTCCAATAAAAATATGCAAAAAAGAAAAGAAAATATGCTTAGATAAAACTGTAATTTGGAGAGTAAATGTTAACTTGTATAGGTGTAATTCGTGATTTCACTTATTTCACCACCTTTATGAAATAGGACTACATTTCATAGAATAAGCTGTATGTAAGTGCTAGCATTTCAAATTCATCTTTCATTTGCTAAGTATGATAAAAGAATGTTCTATAAAAATTTTTTTTTGCAAAAGCTAAAACTGTAAATAAATACAATGTAAACTTAATCTGTTTATAGACTTGCTGTCACTTCAATGTTCTTTAGGGATGCCATATGGTCTGGTTTATTGCTTAGATGAAGTTTACAAATATGAACGAATAAATTTTTGGAGTTTCTGCTAAGTCAAATTAAGTTGGATGCAATGTCAAGCAAACAGCACATATCATTATTTCACAAAGGAAATAAGGATTTATTATCACTGAGGAAACAAATTCCCAAATTACATTTTACTGGATGCACAAAAATGCTTACATCCACTGTACTTCAAATCTGTCATTTATTTGAAGAGTCATGCTTTTTCACTACAGTAAATAATCATTTCCCAGTTACTGTGTTTACTAATATGCTTACTGGTTTTATTTATACTATTTAGTGTTCACTAACAAATAAAACAATGATGCATTGTTCTTTCCTAAAATAAAGTTCTGAGATGGAGAATAAGGTAGTTATTACAGGAATAACTTTAGTTTCTATAATAATGAACTATTCAAGACAAGTCAGTTAGTGTTTTTAAACAAAATTTAATTTGTGCTCAGGAAAAAAAGGATGGCCCTCAAGTGATGTGGAGCATGCTTTAAAAATTTTGCTCGTCCCAAGTATATGTCTTTTGAAAGCCAGGGAGCAAACACAAATCAGTAACTCATTATATATAAACTAAGGAATGTTTTCATTAAACTATAAAAAAAATTTTATTCTAGAAAAATATATAATGTTAGGTACATAACACATTAAAATGTAGATATATGAACTGTAGATAACTTTAATAGTGGAATTTCCTCTATACTTCATCTAGTATATTAGGACCTTCTGATTGACCTTTATATATTAACATATTTTGATATAATATCCTCACCATTTTTAAAAAAAAGATTTTATTTATTCATGAGAGACAGAGAGAGGCAGAGACATTGCAGAGAGAGAAGCAGTCTCTATGAGGCTCCATGCAGGGAGCCCGATGTGGGACTTAATACTGGGACTCCAGGATCACGCCCTAGACGGAAGGCAGGTGCTCAAGTGCTGAACCAACCAGGTGTCCCATCCCCACCATTTTTATTGAGCAATATTTTCTCTTTCTATATCAAAGTCACTCAGTACTACTACTCAGTACTCAGGTTGGGGGGAGCTTGGACTCCCAGCTATTCCTATGCCAGCTATAGAAAATAATCATAAAAAAAAATCAGGCTCTGTAATTCTGGTTTCTAAGATACCTTCTTTAGAGGCTCCTGGGTGGCTCAGTTGGTTAAGTGTCTGACTCTTGTTTTTGGCTCAGGGCATGGTCTCAGGACTGTGAGATTGAGCTCCCATTTGGCTCATGCAGTAGGGTGTCTGCTTGAGACTCTCTCCCTCTCCCCCTGTGCTCTCTCTCTCTAAAATAAATAAATCCTTTAAAAAGATATTCTATAATAATCCAATGAAAGGAGATTCTACCTTTAAGATGTTCTTTACGGATGAACATCAGAGTCCTTGATGAACTTGTATGAGAAAATATTTCCTCCTTCTCTCCTCTAAGTCAACGAATACTCCAGGTTGAATCTGATATTCTTGTTATGATTCTGATTTAACATTAGGATAAATTAATTGACTGGAAATTTCTTGATCACTTCAAATTATTTTTCAATTGTTCATGGACTATTGTTTAAATCATTTTTCAAATATTACAAAAATTTTAATTAATGACCTTTCTAGATCAGTTTCTGAATCAAATAATAATTTGCCTTATAAATATGCATTGTAATTAACAATGGTTATTTATAGATAATAAACTTCACATGTTCTCCTTTATGTTATTATTGTTCAAGGACTATGAAAGGTTAGACCTGCCTGATGGTTTTAGTTCTTTTACTTGGTGTATGACTTCATGTAAGTTCTTGGTCTTATAAGCTCTTCAGGAAAAGAGAATTGTTGTATTAGAATATTTTATAAAGACAGGAAAGATGGAATTTTCAGCATCTTAGGCTTGTCTATATTTTTCATTTAGGGAAAAGAAATGAGAAACAAATCATGGAATCTTCCTGATTCTTCTTAATTAGTTCTATGAAATGTGAGGTTGACAATTAGTACTTCCATTTTTCTACAAAATGTGTGGAAGAATATAATTGTATTTTTACTCTATGGGTGAGAGGAAGGAGGAAATCAATGTTACCATAGCACTAAGATGGTAAATGGGCTGTTCATACCTATGTTGTTGATCCTTATCTTTAATCTTATAACTTATCTAAGTTCTAGAGATTTAAGTTCAGAACTTTTAGATGTAATTGGTGGAAGATGTGGGCTCTTCTGAATTTATACCACCATAGTGTAACTGGAATTATTCATATTACTCATATTTTTGAAGAAAAAAAAGGTTGCAAATCAATTACCTAAAATTCAAACTTTAAATCTAGGTAAAGGAGAGGAAATTAAGTCCAAAGCAACAAGAAATAACAATAATAGCACAAATTAAAAATACAGCAAAACCTAGATATTTGAAAAAAATCAAAATCTATAAACCACTAGCTATAGTGATCAAGAAAACCAAGGGAAATTATAAATTTCCAATTTCAGAAATAGTCATCTATATCTATATATCTATATCTATCTATATATTCCAGACACTTATTAAAAGGAAAATGAGGGGTGTGGGTGGTTCATTTGGTTGAGCATCCAACTCTTGGTTTTGGCTCAGATCATGATCCTGAGGTTGTGAAATGTAGTCCTGCATTGGGCTCCCCAATCAGTGGAGAATCTACTTGAGATTTGCTTTCTCCCCCTACCCCTCCTCTTACTTGCTCATGTTCTCTCTCTCAAATAAATCTTTAAAAAAATGAAAATGAGTTATTTAAAAAAATATGTAACAAATTTAATAATATATAGAATAGAAAAAATTCTGAGAGACACCAAAATGTTTATTCAAATAGAAGGCTTAAGTAGTACATCTTTTCCAGAACAGAATTTGTAGTTATACACTTCCCCACAAAGAAATATTCAGACCCAGAAGGCTTTGTAGACAAATTCTGCCGAATGTGCAAGAATGGAATAAAACCATTTCAATATGCACACTTACTGAAAAGAAAACAGGGAAGAATATTTTGCAATTCATTTTACAAGGCACCCCAAATGAGATAAAACTATTATCAACAGAGAAAACCAAAAAACTATATCCTTCCTCACGAACACAGTTGCAAAAACCCTCAACTAAGTATTAGTAACTTGAATTCAGCAATATTTAAAAAGGGTAATACATCATGACCAAGGGGTATTTAGAAAATTAGCACAGCATGTGCCAATCAGTAAATTAATTTACCATATCACAGACCAGAAAAAAAAACAGCCTAATAGATACAGGAAAAAAAAGTATTTTACAAAATTAACATCTATGCATGATAAAAACTTCCATAAACAAGAATAAGGGGAAACTTCAATGTGATTTAAATTTTTACCAAAAAAACAACAGCTAATACCATACTTGTGTAGAATTGAATGTTTTCACCCTAAAATGAAGCAAGGATGTCAACTCCCAAGTTCTATTCAGGGATTTAGGGGAGATTTAGCAAGTGTGAATAAGGCAAATAAAAATATTGGTTTGAAAGGACGAAATTTTAAATATTTAATAAATTTAAAATAAAAATTTAAAATAAATTTTTATTTATTTTATTTCTTTAAAGATTTTATTTATGAGAGAGAGAGAGAGAGAGAGAGAGAGAGAGAGAGAGAGAGACAGGCAGAGGAAGAAGCAGGCTCCACACACGGAGCTCGACGAGGGACTCGATCCCTGGTCTCCAGGATCACACCCCAGGCTGCAGGCGGCGCTAAACCGCTGTGCCACCGGGGCTGCCCTAAAATAAATTTTTAAAATAAAAATTTTAAATATTGTTTTGAAAGGAAGAAATAAAACTAGATTAATTTATAGAAAACATGGGTATCTATATAGAAAATACCAAAGAATTTATTAAAAAGCTTCAAGAAATAGCAAGTCTGGTAAGATTGCAGGATATGACATAAAAATAAAGATCAGTTTTCTTTCCATCTACCAATAAATGATTATAATCAAAATTTTAAATATAAAAGCATCAAGAACATTAGTTATGAGAAACTGATATGTAAGATACAGATGATAAGGAGAAAACAAAGAAAGTATAAGTAGAATTTTTTTAAACCATTTCGAAGATGGAATATTTTTCAGATATGAATTTTTCCCAAATTGATGTAAATTAGACACAATTCCAACCACGATTTTTTTAAGCATGGTAGTTTTGGTATGATAAAATGAACAACTCTTGGTGAAGTTTCAAAAAGACCGTGTAATTATATAACAGAAAAGTGTATTTCATGTGAAAATCATTCTAAATAGTTTGGTTCTATACTCAAATCATATATAGTATTTTTTTTCATATTCATACATATATACTCAAATGGAACATTTCTTTTTCCTGATTACAACTGTTCAGTGTATTACAAGATTTTTTTTTTTTTTGTCTGCTAAACACAATAGCACCCTACCCAACATTACATTGAAACCAAAAGCAAAAGCATTCCACTATTTCTAAACTACCCCCTGGGGATTGTGACTCTTACAAGTGAAAATCATTAGAGTATGAGACTATAAGTCACAGTAGTTTGATAAATGGAATCTATAGTAATCAATCTAATATTTTTTATATAAACCAGTTCCCTCATCTGAAAATGAAGATAACAGTACTACCTTTTTGTAACATCATGGTAGGGCTATTAATTCAAATTTAAAAATATTTTTTTATAATAACTAGGGCATTGTAAACATGCAGTAAATACTGGTTATAATTCTTATTGTAGGTAAGATTTTTGTATGTTTATTGCAGTAATTAGTGGACAGAGCTATCAGAAGCTTTCAAGATATTTTCTCATTTTTGATTTGGATGCAAGCAGTATACTTGTTCTTTTTGAACACTAGGCTAAGGAGAAATGATACATCTCTCTGCCTCCAATGAACATGTTTTGGATCAGTTGAGATCAGATCACTTGTTTCCTCTGGGATAAAAAATGATATAAATAACTAATATTTCATTTGGCAAAAAGTTCCCAAAACAGCTATCCTTTCCTCTCCTCCTGAAAGCAGGATGGGGCAAGAGAGATGACTAAACATATAAAGAATAAAGAAACTTGAAAATGATAGGAATATTCTCTGAAGAACTTATGGCCTAGGCTCTGATGTGTCATTTCTCATTTACATAAAACCTATTCATAGTGATTCCACTTTGAAGCTGTTCAAAAGAATTATAAGAATGATTTATAACTGGCTTTATTTTCAAAATGCACACATAGAGCATTTTATCACAGCTCCTAAGGGTCTGATAACCCTTTTCTCATTTTATCCTGGACAGCTGGGTTAAAGTCACCCCTTATTTGTTTGCCTCATCAGGTGTTGAGTCCCACTCATGTGAACTGTTGACTTTTGTCTCCTTTTGTCCACACGTTTGAGTCATGCACAGAATTTGAATGTAACTGGGCCCTGTTAGCTATCTGAAAGCCTCCAATGATGAGCATTTCTTGTGAAACTGGGGCATTCAGTGTTTTTGGTTCCTTTTTGTGTCTATCCTGGGAGAAACTGAACATATTTTATCTTCACAAAAGTAAACTGTGGTAATCTAAATCCTGTGCACATGGGATGTTCTCCAGAATAGATCACATACTGGGTCACAAATCAGGTCTCAAACAGTACAAAAAGACTGATATCATACCACACATATTTTCAGACAACACTATGAAATTTGAAGTCAACCACAAGACAAAATTTGGAAAGACTACAAATATGTAGATGTTAAAGAACATCCAAATGAATAATGAGTGGGTTAACCAGGAAATTTAAAAAGAAATTTAAAAAATACAGGGAAGCAAAAGAAAATGCAACAGACCAAAACCACTGGGATGCAGCAAAGGCCATCATAAGAGGGAAGTATATAGCAATACAGGCCTACTTCAAGTAAGAAAAGTCTGAAATACAGAAACTAACCTTACACCTAAAGGAGCTGGAAAAAGAACAACAAATAAAACCCAAAACTAGCAGAATAAGGAGAATAATAAAAATTAGATTAGAAACCAATGATACAGAAATTAAAAAAAAAAGAGTAGAACAGACTAAGGAAACCAGGAGTTGGTTTCCTCAAAGGATTTTTTTTAAGATTTTATTTATTTATGAGAGAGAGAGAGAGGCAGAGACACAGGCAGAGGGAGAAGCAGGCTCCATGCAGGGAGCCCAACGTGGGACTTGATCCCAGGTCTCCAGGATCATGCCCTGGGCTGAAGGCGGCGCTAAACTACTGAGCCACCCGGGCTGCCCTCACTCAGGATTTAAAAAATCTATAAACCCCTAGCCAGACTTATCAAAAAGAGAAGAAAAAGGACCCAAGTAAATAAAATCATGAATTAAAGAAGAGAGATCACAACCAACACCTCGGAAATATAAACAATTATAAGAGAATATTATTAGCAATTATATGCCAACAAACTGGGCAATCTGGTAGAAATAGATAAATTCCTAGAAATATATAAACTACAAAACTGAAACAAAAGAAATAGGAAATTTAAGCAGACCCAAACCCAGCAAGGAAATTAAATCAGTAACCAAAAATCTCCCCAAAAACCATAGTCCACAGTAACCAAAAATCTCCCAAGAAACAATAGTCCAGAGCTGGATGGCTTCCCAGGGGAATTCTACCAAACATTTCAAGAATTAATACTGAAGCTGTTCCAAAAAAATGGAAATGGAAAGAAAATTTCCAAACTCATTCTATGAGGCCAGCATTACCTTGATTCTGAAACCAGACAAAAACCCCACTAAAAATAATTACAGACCAATATCTCTGGTGAACATGGATGTAAAAATTCTCAACAAGATATCAGCTAATTGAGAATGCCTGGGTGGCTCAGCAGTTGAGCATCTGCCTTTGGCTCAGGGCATGATCCTGGAGTCCTAGGACTAAGTACCACGTTGCGCTCCTGGCAGGGTGTCTGCTTCTCCCTCTGCCTGTGTCTCTGCCTCTCTCTCTGTGTCTCTCATGAATAAATAAATAAAATCTTAAAAAAAAAGATACCAGCTAATTGAATCTAATAGTACATTAAAAGGATTATTCACATGGGGTGCCTGGGTGACTTAGTTGGTTAACCATATGGTTGTTGGTTGCAGCTCAAGTCATGATCTCATGGGTTGTAGGACTGAGCACCTTGTTGGGTTCTGTGCTGAGCATGAAGTCATCTTGTCCCTCTCCTGCTCCTTCCTGGCTCTTGCTCTCCTTTTATCTCTCTGTCTCAAATAAAATATTTTTTTGTTTTTTAAAGAAAGGATCATTCACCACAACCAAGTGGAATTTATTCCTGGGCCACAGGGTGGTTCAATATCTGCAAATCAACTATTATACACCACTTTAATAATAAAAAAAGGGGTAAGAGCTATATGATTCTCTCAATAGATGGAGAAAAATCAAGTAACAAAATACAGCATCCTTTCTTGATAAAAACCTTCAAGAAAGTAGGGCTAGAAGGAACATAACATCATAAAGGCCATATATGAAAGATTCACAGCTAATATCCTCAATGGGTAAAAATGGAGAGCCTTTTCCCAAAGGTCAGGAACACAATAGTTAGTGATGTTGGCTTTCATCACTGCAGTTCTATATAGTACTGGAAGTCCTAGCTCAGCAATCAGGCAACAAAAAGAAATAAAAAGTATCCAAATCAGCAAGGTAGAAGTCATACTTTCACTCCTCTCAGATGACATGATACTCTGTATAAAACCTGAAAGACTCTAACAAAACTGCTAGAACTGATACTTGAATTCAGCAAAGTCTCATGATACAAAATCAATGTACAGAAATATATTGGATTTCTATACACCAATAATGAAGCAGCAGAAAGAAATCAAGGAATCAGTCCCACTTACAATTACACCAAAAACCATAATATATCTAGGATTCAATCTAACCAATGAGGTAAAAGATCTGTACTCTGAAAAGTATAGAGCACTTATGAAAAAAATCGAAGAGGACACAAATGGAAAAACATTCCATGCTCTTAGGTTGGAAGAATAAATATTGGTAAAATGTCTATACTACCCAAAATAATCTATATATTCAAAGCAAACCCTATCAAAAGAACACCAGCATTTTTCACAGAGCTGGAACCAATTCTACAATTTGTATGGAACTAGAAAAGATCCTAGATAGCCAAAATAATGTAAAAGAAAAGCAAAGTGGGAGGCCTCTCAATTCCGGACTTCAAACTGTATTAGAAAACTATAATCATCAAGACAGTGTGGTACTAGCACAAAAATAGACACACAGATCAATGGAACAGAATAGAGAACCCAGAAATGGACCCACGACTGCGTGGCCATCTTCAACTAAGCAGGAAAGAATATTCAGTGGGAAAAAAAAGGCAGCCTATTCAACATATGGTGTTGGGAAAACTGGACAACTACATGAAGAAGAATGCAACTGGACCACTTTCTTACACCATGCACAAAAATAAAATCAAAAAGGATGATAGACCTAAAGGTCAAACAAGAAACCATCAAAATCCTAGAGGAGAATGCAGGCAGCAACCTCTTTGACATCAGCTGTAGTAACTTCTTACTAGGCACATCTCCTGAAGCAGAGGAAAGAAAAGCAAAAATGATCTATTGAGACCTCACGAAGATGGAAAAGCGTCTGCACAGTGGAAGAAACAATTAACAAAATTAAAAGGCAGCCAATGGAATGGGAGAAGATATTTGCAAATGACGCATCAGATAAAAAGTTAGTATTGAAAATCTATAAAGAACTTATCAAACTCACTACCGGAAAACAATCCAGTTAAGAAATAGGCAGAAGACATCAAAGACATTTTTCCAAAGAAGATATCCAGGTGGCTTACAGACACATGAAAAGATGCTCAACATCACTCATATCAGGGAAATGCAAATCAAAAGCACAATGAGATACCACCTCATATCTGCCAGAATGGCTAAAATTAACAACTCAGGAAACAGCAGATGTTGGTGAGGATGTGGAGAAAGGGGAGCCCTGTCACTGATGGTAGGAATGCAAGCTGATGCAGCCACTGTGGAAAACAGTATGGCAGTTCCTCAAAAAGTTAAAATAGAACTACTCTATAGCCCAACAATTGCACTACTAGATATTTACCCAAAGGATATAAAAATGCTGATTCGAAGGAGCTCATGCATCCCAATGTTTATAACAGTTTTATCAACAATAGCCAACTTATGGGAAGAGCCCAAATAAGTGTCCATCAACTGATGAATGGATAAAGAAGATGTGGTGTATATATACAATGGAATATTACTCAGGGATAAAAAAAATGAAATCTTGCCATTTGCAACAAAGTAGATGGGACTAGAGTGTATTAGGCTAGGTGAAGCAAGACAGAGATAAATATATGACTTCACTCATATATGGAATTTAAGAAACAAGACAGATGAACATAGGGGAAGGGAGAGAAAAATAAGACGAAAAAAGAGGGGGAGGCAAACCATAAGAGACTTTTAACTACAGAGAATAAATTGAGGCTTGCTGGAGGGGAGTTGAGTTGGGAGGATGGGATAAATGGGTGATGGGCATTAAGGAGGGAACCTGTTGGGATGAGCACTGGGTGTTTTATGTAAGTGCTGAATCACTAAATTCTAATCCTGAAACCAATACTATACTATATGTTAACTAACTTGAATTTAAATAATAATTTTAAGGACGCCTGAGTGTCTCAGTGGTTGAGTGCCTGCCTTTGGTCCAAGGAGTGATCCTGGGTCCCAGGACTGAGTCCCACATCAGGCTCCCTGCATGGAACCTGTCTGCCTCTCTCTCTTTCTGTGTCTCTCATGAATAAATAAATAAATTCTTTTAAAAAAATCAATAATAATTTTTTTAAAAATAAAATACAATGAATAATTAATTATATGGATATGTATATGTACATAATTTTTATTTCCAGAATTGATGGTTTTTATAGGTATTTGAATAAAACACTTTACTGTAACATTTGTAAAATAAAGCCCTCTTCCACAATTCACCTCCCCCCAAATGAGCATTTTGTGAAACTTGAAATATTCTTTGAGAGACAATATCTTATAATCATTAAATACTGATATGTAAATACACAAAACAGCCGATCAGCATTCTTTCACAACCTAGTTGTTATTGGATCTTCATACCTCTTACTAACCTTTTGGGGACAGTGTATTGTGTGTTCTATCTAGCACATCCCAAATCTTAAAGTGCACAAGAATCACCTTAGAATCTTGATAAAGTGCCATTATCACTGATAATGGGTGACATGTTAAGTAAATAAAGTAGTTAGGGGATAGAGAGGTTTTGTCTTTTGAGTGGTTTCACAATTTCTTATTTTGGTGAGTTCTGCTTGCATCGTATAGAGGCTATCTTAAAAAGAGAAGCTATTTACTTTTACCACACTGTTTCCCCTTTAGCCAGTTTGATTCTGTGATATCATCTATACAGCTAAACAATTAAGGATGAGGGGAACAACTTCTTATATTTTAGCAACTTAAAGCTTGTTCTCATTTTAGTTATCTGAATTCATGTCTTAAAATTGATTGCATTTCATAATTAGATAGCATTTTTTCTTCTCCTAGCTTTCTCTTTTTATTTTACATGAATCAAGAATCCTGCCTCTTACGATCAATGGGATCATAGACTTCAAGAACCATAAAAAAGAGAGACAAACCAAGATACAGACTTAATTACAGAGAACAAACTGATGGTGTTACCAGAAGGGAGGTGGGTGTGGGTATGGGTGACATAGGTGATGGAGATCAAGAGTACACTTATCATAATGAGCACTGAAGAAAGTATAGGATTGCTGAATCACTATATTGTACACCTGAAACTAAAATAACACTGTATGTTAACTATACCAGAATTAAAACAAAACTTAAGCGGGGTTGCTGATGTGGCCTGTATGTAATTGATCATCTTTTGCAGAAGCACAGTCAGTGCTCTGATGGCTTGCAGTAGTGATGATGCCAGAGATTCTGCTGCAAACTATAGCCAAATAGAACAAAAATCACACAAGGTATAAAACAGCAAAGTATAGGGATCTCATATAATATTCTGCACAGACTTTCCTTCTGAGGCCATTGGGAACAATCACAGATTGGCAAAAAAGTCTTTTTATTTTGCTGTTCCTCCTGAGACTGCTCTCAATGCCACTTAACATCCTACGGAGAGGAGCAACAATGGCCAACACCTCTTTCTGGGAATAGCTGGATTTTTTTTTTCTATTCCAAATACGTATTTGACAAAAGTTGAGAGACATTTTTGGACTCCCATGATAAAGGTATCTCTGTTAGGATGAGTAAAGGCCAAATGACAATGAAGTTTTCTTTTCTCCCACCAACTAGTGCAGGTGCAAGAGAAAGAAGTTTACAGGTCATCATATTTTTTTTTTTTTTACTGAAAACAAAAGAGTAAAATGCTACATGGATAATGAGACCATTTTCTAAACTTAAATGCTTATTTTTAAATTATGTTGATCATTTCTGTCTTTGTTTGTTGAGCATATATGCACACTATAGTTACCCCAACCTTAACTACCATTTTTATGACAAACTATTGGTGATATTTTAGCCCTATTATATTTCTTACATAAATGAAAGACATAAGCCTTAAAGGACAAATTACATGCTCCTTCACTCCCAAGAGCACATATAAATAGATGCTCTGAATTGGCTTTGTTTCCTGAGAAGGGCAAATAAGTCCTTTATTAATCTGCTGTTTTTAGGCTCTATCAGAATATCTGTCACTATTGGTCATAACAATATTTCACCTCATTCTAAATTCAGATGAACTAATGGCCTAGCACTACTAACACCAAAAGTGACATTGTAATTTAGTGGGATAAATAAAAATGTGGGAATTTAAGCTATACTCCTATATTACCAAGCATAAAAGAACTATGGCCTTATATTTTGAAGCAAATCAATAAAAAGGGAAAGATATCAGCAATTTATAGTCAAATGTAAGTGAACTTTGGAAGCAGACTATTTTAAATTGATTTAAAACAATCTGATTCTACAATCAAAATCAAGAGATTAATTTTCCATATTTGTTTTTTCACTAAGTAGAATTTCATACAACAGAATGCCTAAGTTTTTGAATTAATCCTTTTCCTTACCCTATTGTTCATATTACAACCCTAAATTTATTTATTTTTCTCCTCTGGGTGAAAAATGATTGTTCATAAACATCAGTTGCTAAAACATTAGGAAATCTAATGGTAATTCTGTAACTTAATTTCCAGTTTTATGGAGTAATATAAATGATTGATGCTATGTGTTTTTTCTTATTCAACCCTATAATCAGCTTGATTAAGACCTCACTAGTGCCAATTGAAAAGTTATCATCAATTTCTTCAAATTTCCCTAACTTGGGCCTCTATTAATTTGTTAGAAAGTATACTAGTATCTGCAATACTGTATCAGACCAGTGGTTGCATTTGGGAAAGGATATTTCAAACTAAAAAAAAATAATTCTTTAAAATCTCTTCAATGTTTATAATACTGTTTCAAGGACAAGACATTTATTTAAGCACCAAGTATGTGTGAATGCGTATATACCCATTCCCATATTTGTTATTAGAGCCCAATTGTGGAGATTATTTAATAAGGTCTAATGTAATTTTTTTCATATTTTGCTTTTGAAGTTACAGTAGGAAAGTTTTCTGATTCCCTAAGGACTTCTGGTTTATAAAGAATAGTGAAAACTCTTCTCTTCACACAGTCATGAGAGTCTACTATGCTAGTGAATTAAATCAGAATTTTCTGCTAAATGCAGACAAAAAGTGCCTGTTCCTACCATCCTTCCTGTATTGTCTTCCCACATTCTATTCTGGCAGTCCATCCATTTTCCTACAGAGAAATACCATAGACAGTAGCCAGAATGCTTCAAGAAATTTACTTTTGTCTCACCTATATAGGTGCATGCCATAGGTGAATTTGTTTGAAAGTTTATTTGCTTACCAAAGTAAACATCTGGAGATCTATGAATGGTTAAGAAGCCTGATTTCTTTATCACTTTCAGTTCTCTCTCTCTCTCTCTTTTAAAGATTTTATTTATTTGTTCATGAGAGACAGGCGGAGACATAGGCAGAGGGAGAAACAGGCTCCCCATAGGAAGCCCAATACTGGATTGATCCCGAAACCCTAGGATCATGTCCTGAGCCAAACACAGATGCTCAACCACTGAGCCACTAGGCATCCTTTAGTTCTCTTTCTTAAAAAAAAAAAGATTTTATTCATTTGAGAAATATCAGAGTGAGAGAGAGAGCATGAGCTTGGAGAGGGGAGAGCGAGAGGGAGAGGGAGAAACAGACTTCCCACTGAGCAGGGAGCCTAAGACATGGGCTCCATCCAAGGACTGTAGGATCATGACCTGGGCTGAAGGCAGATGCTTAATGACTGAGTGACCCAAGTGCCCCTAGTTATTTTCAAAATATATTTATGTCACTGGTTTTCCTATATTTGGTCAATTTTTTTTTCCTAAATAAATATTTTAATTCAGGAAGTAAGAATCAGGAAGCTAATCTGGTATGTTCTGAAATAACCTGTTCCTTAAAAAAAATAAAGTTTATGTTCTAAAATGTTAAGGGGTTTATTTCCTTGTCCTTAGTAAGTGTGCTTAGGTTTGGCAAAAACAAAAAGTGGCAGATGTTTGTTAAGTCTATTATGCCATGAATACATCACTCTTTTTCCAATGCTGAAATGTTATCCCAGGTGCTTCAAAAGTTCATATGCTTATAACTGAATGATTGAGAAGAACTATGATACATCTGGAAAGTGTTTCACTAATACAAGGCAAACACACACAGAGAATTAGAAAAGTGGACAGTGTTAGGGAAACTTGGAAAAATGAAAGACTTCCAGGGGTTTCCATTTCAAGTAAATTTTTTGTGCCTGTCTTTAAAACATAAAAAGTGGGGAAGGGAATCAAGGATTCCCTATACTTAAGATTCAGTTCCCTAGGGGGTGCCTGAGTGGCTTAGATAGTTGAGTGTCCAACTCTTGGTTTTGGCTCAGGCCATGATCTCAGGGTCTTGAGATCAAACCCTGCATTGGGCTCCCTGCTCAGTGGGGATTCTGCGTGAGGTTCTCAATCCCTCTCCTTTTGCCCCTTCCCCCTACTTGCATTCTCTCTCTCTCTCTTTCTCTCTCTCAAATAATTATGTTTTCATTTATTGATGGACACTTAGGTTGCTTCTATAATTTGGCTATTGAAAATAATGTTGCAATAAACATGAGGGAGCGTGACTTAGCACTTTTGTATTGTAAGGATCAATATCCAGTAGTGTGATTACTGGATGGTAGAGTAGTTCTATTTTTAATTTTTTGAGGAACCTCTGTACTGTTTTCCACAGTGGATGCACCAGTTTGCTTTCCCACCAACAGTACACTAGCATTCCTTTTTCTCTACATCCTCGACAACACTTATTGTTTCTTGTGTTTCTTATTTTAGACATTCTGACAGGTGTGAGGTGATATCTGATTATAGTTTTGATTTGCATTTCCCTGAGAAGTGATGTTGAACATCTTTTTGTGTGTCTGTTGGTCATTTGTATGTCTTCTTTGCAGAAATTTCTGTTCATGTCTCATTCTTAAATTGGATTGTTTTTTAGGGGTAGAGTTGTATAAGTTCTTTATATATCTTGGATACTAACCCTTTTTAAGGCATGAAATTTGCAGTTATCTTCTCCCATTCAGTAGGTTGCCTTTTAATTTTGTTGATTCTTTCACTGTGCAGAAGCTTTTTTTTTATTTTGAGGTATTCCCAATAGTTTTTACTTTTATTTCCCTTGCCCCAGAGACACATTTAGAAAAATGTTGTTATAGTGTTAAGTTTTTATTTTGCTAAACCATTGGGTTATGGGGATTGTTAGACTGGCCACTGTTTTGTTTTTGTTTTTGTTTAATTTTTTATTTATTTTTTAATTGGAGTTCAATTTGCCAACATATAGCATAACACCCAGTGCTCATCCCATCAAGTGCCCCCCACAGTGCCCACCACCCAGTCACCCCAACCCCCCACCCACCTCCCCTTCCACTACCCCTTGTTTGTTTCCCAGAGTTAGGAGTCTCTCATGTTCTCTCACCCTCACTGATATTTCCCACTCATTTTCTCTCCTTTCCCCTTTATTCCCTTCCACTATTTTTTATATTCCCCGTATGAATGAGACTATATAATGTTTGTTCTTCTCCGATTGACTTACTTCACTCAGCATAATACCTCCAGTTCCACCCATATCAAAGCAAATGGTGGGTATTCGTCATTTCTAATGGCTGAGTAATATTCCATTGTATACATAGACCACATCTTCTTTATCCATTCATCTTTCAATGGACACCAAGGCTCCTTCCACAGTTTGGCTACTGGGGACATTGCTGCTATAAACATTGGGGTGCAGGTGTCTCTGTCTTTCACTGCATCTGTATCTTTGGGGTAAATCCCCAGCAGTGCAATTGTTGGGTCATAGGCAATTCTATTTTTAACTCTTTGAGGAACCTCCACACAGTTTTCCAGACTGGCTGTACCAGTTCACATTCCCACCAACAATGCAAGAGGGTTCCCCTTTCTCCACATCCTCTCCAACATTTGTTGTTTCCTGTCTTGTTAATTTTCCCCATTCTCACTGGTGTGAGGTGGTATCTCATTGTGGTTTTGGTTTGTATTTCCCTGATGGCAAGTGATGTGGAACATTTTCTCATGTGCTTGTTGGCCATGTCCTTGTCTTCCTCTGTGAAATTTCTGTTCACATCTTTTGCCCATTTCATTATTGGAATGATTGTTTCTTTGCTGTTGAATTTAATAAGTTCTTTGTAGATCTTGGATACTAGCCCTTTATCTGATATGTCATTTGAAAATAACTTCTCCCATTCTGTAGGTTGTCTTTTAGTTTTGTTGACTGTTTCCTTTGCTGTGCAGGAGCTTTTTATCTTGATTAAGTCCCAATAATTCATTTTTGCTTTGTTTCTCTTGCCTTCCTAGCTGTATCATGCAAGACGTTCCTGTTGCCAAGTTCAAAAAGTGTGTTTCCCATGTTCTCCTCTAGGATTTTAATGGATTCTTGTCTCACATTTAGACCTTCCATCCATTTTGAGTTTATCTTTGTGTCTAGTGCAAGAGAATGGTCTAGTTTCATTTCTCTGCACGTGGCTGTCCAATTTTCCCAGAACCATTTATTGAACAGACTCTTTTTTTTCCAGTGGATAATGTTTTCTGTTTTGTCGAATATTAGTTAACCATGGAGTTGAGAGCCCATTTCTGGATTCTATATTCTCTTCCATTGATCTATGTGTCTGTTTTTGTGCCAGTACCACACTGTTTTGATGATCACAGCTTTGTAGTACAACCTGAAATCTGGCATTGTGATGCCCCGGCTCTGGTTTTCTTTTTAAATATTCCCCTGGCTATTTGAGGTCTTTTTTTTTTTTTTCCCTTTAGTACATTTATTTGTTATCTGTCCATATTGATCTAGACAGTAATAAAAGTTCTCTGTTTTCTTAAAGATTCTTCAATAACTTAATAGGTCACTGATAAGTTTTAATTCTTTTTTTTAATAAATTAATTTTTATTGGTGTTCGATTTACCAACATACAGAATAACACCCAGTGCTCATCCCGTCAAGTGTCCCCCTCAGTGCCCGTCACCCATTCACCCCCACCCCCTGCCCTCCTCCCCCTCCACCACCCCTAGTTCATTTCCCAGAGTTAGAAGTCTTTATGTTCTGTCTCCCTTTCTGATTTGGGGTCTTTTCTGATTCCACACAAATCTTAAGATGATTTGTTCCAACTGTCTGAAGAAAGTCCATGGTATTTTGATAGGGATTGCATTGAATGTGAAACTGCCCTGGGTAGCACTGACATTTTCACAATATGAATTCTTCCAATCCATGAGCATGGTATATTTTCCCATCTCTTTGTGTCTTCCTCCATTTCTTTCAGAAGTGTTCTATAGTTTTTAGGGTATAGATCCTTTACCTCTTTGTTTAGGTTTATTCCTAGGTATCTTATGCTTTTGGGTGCAATTGTAAATGGGACTGATTCCATAATTTCTCTTTCTTCAGTCTCATTGTTAGTGTATAGAAATGCCACTGATTTCTGGGCATTGATTTTATATCCTGTAGAGTGGCCACTGTTAATAATCTTGGTGAATATACCTCTAAGTTATTTTAAAAATAATAGAAGAAACAGTAAAGGATTCCCATACTTGTAAATACTTTTTTATAGGTTAAAACTAGTATAAAAGGGATCCCTGGGTGGCGCAGCGGTTTGGCGCCTGCCTTTGGCCCAGGGCGTGATCCTGGAGACCCGGGATCGAATCCCACATCGGGCTCCCGGTGCATGGAGCCTGCTTCTCCCTCTGCCTATGTCTCTGACTCTCTCTCTCTCTCTGTGACTATCATAAAAAAAAAAAACTAGTATAAAAGATGCTTCCTATATTATTCATCTTTTCTACTACAACTACTTTTATGAAATACTTAAAAGTATGTTTTTCTGCTACGGCTCATGGATTTTTAATAGTTAATTTGCTCCCAATAACTGTAATTGTGATTCACTTTTGGATATTCATATTTATACAACATGATCAATGGAAGCTCATTTGAGTTTGAATATTTGTACTTCTTTGAGCAATACCATCAAATATTGTTGTAAATAATCTTATTATCTGACAAAAAGGAGTTGGTCTATTTTCCCAGGCTTTGGATATGTAATCAGCCATTTACTAAGAAATAAATTCCATTTAGTGGAGAAGGATATGAAATGTCAGATTCTGAGTTCTACAGATGCATATCAGATTGTTTTTAGTGTTTACTAGAGCCGAGCAGAGTAGCATCAGGTTTTAACATTGTTTTCCAATAACAGAAAAACTACTTTTACTAGAGCAAACCTAAATGATTTTTATGCCTTATCTAAACTGAATTCCATTTCCTTTTGTTTTGTGAGTTTTATATATTTTATCTATCGTGATTTTATATTGACTCTGTGGCCAGACTAGTTTATTGTCCTCATCTAAATAATATAAGGATAGCTAACTCTCATCACACACTAAGTCCCATGCTTCTTAAGAATCTCTTTCAGGATAGCCCTGGTGGCTCAGCAGTTTAGTGCCACCTTCAGCCCCAGGGCCTGATCCTGGAGACCTGGGATTGAGTCCCACATCAGGCTCCCTGCATGGAGCCTGCTTCTCCCTCTTCCTGTGTCTCTGCCTCTGTCTCTCTCTCTCTCTCTCTCTCTCTCATCTCTCATGAATAAATAAATAAAATCTTTTTAAAAAAAGAAACTCCTTTCAAAACTCTGCAACCCTTATTCCAAAAGGTTTCTTCTGAATAAATTATTAGTCAAAGACTTTCTGTGGACACAGAAAGTGATCAAGATAATACTGCAGAAAAGTATTCAGTATAAGTAGGAAAATAGATTGATCTGGTATTAATGTAAGCATTATGATCTAAGTCTAAAATTAGAACACACAATCTGGCAAGCATTTTATATATTTGTAAATATAAAGACAGGAGGGGCAAGATGGCGGAAGAGCAGGGTCCCCAAATCACCTGTCCCCACCAAATTACCTAGATAACCTTCAAACCATCCTGAAAATTTACGAATTCGGCCTGAGATGTAAAGAGAGACCAGCTGGAACGCTACAGTGAGAAGAGTCCGCGCTTCCATCAAGGTAGGAAGACGGGGAAAAAGAAATAAAGGAACAAAAGGCCTCCGAGGGGGAGGGGCCCGCGAGGAGCCGGGCTGAGGCCGGGGCGAGTGTCCCCAGGACAGGAGAGCCCCGTCCCGGAGGAGCAGGAGCTGCACCAACCTTCCCGGGCGGGCGGAAAGGGGCTCGCAGGGAGTTGGAGCAGGACCCAGGAGGGCGGGGATGCCCTCGGGCTCCCGGGGACACTAACAGACACCTGCGCCCCGGGAGAGTGCGCCGAGCTCCCTAAGGGCTGCAGCGCGCACGGCGGGACCGACCGGAGCAGTTCGGAGGGGCTCGGGAGCGGCTCCAGGGAGGGAGCTGCGGGGGGGAGCGCAAATCCAACAACACAGGCCCCGGAGCACAGGGCGCCGGGACACAGCCCAGGATCCGGCCTCCCCCCGGGACAGGCAGAGGCCGGGAGGGCCCAGGACAGCGAGGACGCTCCTGCCCGGAGCTGAGCAGATCAGCGGCCCCGCCCCGGAGCCTCCAGGCCCTGCGGACGGAGAGCCGAGAGCCCCGAGCCCCGTAGTTCCTGCGGAGGCTGAATCCAGGCTTCCAGAGTTGCCATAGCAACTGCGGCTGATCCTCCTGGGGCCCAACAGGGTAAACAACCCCCGCTGAGCCCTGCAGCAGGCAGGGGCAGAGCAGCTCCCCCAAGTGCTAACACCTGAGAATCAGCGCAGCAGGCCCCTCCCCCAGAAGACCAGCTGGACGGACCAGTGATACTCCCCCGTGTTCCAATACAACTTGTTTTTGGCCACTCTGCACTGAGCAAAATGACTAGAAGGAAAACCTCACCTCAAAAGAAAGAATCAGAAACAGCCCTCTCTCCCACAGAGTTACAAAATCTGGATTACACTTCAATGTCAGAAAGCCAATTCAGAAGCACTATTCTACAGCTACTGGTGGCTCTAGAAAAAAGCATTAAGGCCTCACGAGACTTCATGACTGCAGAATTTAGATCCAATCAGGCAGAAATTAAAAATCAATTGAATGAGATGCAATCCAAACTAGAAGTCCTAACGACGAGGGTTAACGAGGTGGAAGAACGAGTGAGTGACATAGAAGACAAGTTAATGGCAAAGAGGGAAACTGAGGAAAAAAGAGATAAACAATTAAAGAACCATGAAGACAGATTAAGGCAAATAAATGACACTCTAAGGAAGAAAAACCTACGTTTAATTGGGGTTCCCGAGGGCGTCGAAAGGGCCAGAGGGCCAGAATATGTATTTGAACAAATCCTAGCTGAAAACTTTCCCAATCTGGGAAGGGAAACAGGCATTCAGATCCAGGAAATAGAGAGATCCCCCCCTAAAATCAATAAAAACCGTTCAACACCTCGACATCTAATAGTGAAGCTTGCAAATTCCAAAGATAAAGAGAAGATCCTTAAAGCAGCAAGAGACAAGAAGTCCCTGACTTTCATGGGGAGGAATATTAGGGTAACAGCAGACCTCTCCACAGAGACCTGGCAGGCCAGAAAGGGCTGGCAGGATATATTCAGGGTCCTAAATGAGAAGAACATGCAACCAAGAATACTTTATCCAGCAAGGCTCTCATTCAAAATGGAAGGAGAGATAAAGAGCTTCCAAGACAGGCAGGAACTGAAAGAATATGTGACCTCCAAACCAGCTCTGCAAGAAATTTTAAGGGGGACTCTTAAAACTCCCCTTTAAGAAGAAGTTCAAGTAACTCTGAACGTGAATGGGCTTAATGACCCCATCAAAAGGCGCAGAGTTTCAGACTGGATAAAAAAACAGGACCCATCTATTTGCTGTCTACAAGAGACTCATTTTAGACAGAAGGACACCTACAACCTGAAAATAAAAGGTTGGAGAACCATTTACCATTCAAATGGTTCTCAAAATATACCCTAAAAACTACAGAACACTTCTGAAAGAAATTGAGGAAGACACAAAGAGATGGAAAAATATTCCATGCTCATGGATTGGCAGAATTAATATTGTGAAAATGTCAATGTTACCCAGGGCAATTTACACGTATAATGCAATCCCTATCAAAATACCATGGACTTTCTTCAGAGACTTAGAACAAATTATTTTAAGATTTGTGTGGAATCAGAAAAGGCCCCAAACAGCCAGGGGAATTTTAAAAAAAGAAAACCATATCTGGGGGCATCACAATGCCAGATTTCAGGTTGTACTACAAAGCTGTGTTCATCAAGACAGTGTGGTACTGGCACAAAAACAGACATATAGATCAATGGAACAGAACAGAGAACCCAGAAGTGGACCCTGAACTTTATGCTCAACTAATATACGATAAAGGAGGAAAGACGATCCACTAGAAGAAAGACAGTCTCTTCAATAAATGGTGCTGGGAAAATTGGACATCCACATGCAGAAGAATGAAACTGGACCACTCTCTTGCACCATACACAAAGATAAACTCAAAATAGATGAAAGATCTAAATGTGAGACAAGATTCCATCAAAATCCCAGAGAAGAACTCAGGCAACACCCTTTTTTAACTTGGCCACAGTAACCGGAGAAGGACAAACAGTGTATGTTCTCATTCATTTGGGGAATATGAATAATAGTGAAAGGGAATATAAGGGAAGGGAGAAGAAATGTGTGAGAAATATCAGAAAGGGAGACAGAACATAGAGACTCCTAACTCTGGGAAATGAACTGGGGGTGGTGGAGGGGGAGGAGGGCGGGGGGTGGGGGTGAATGGGTGATGGGCACTGAGGGGTACACTTGACGGGATGAGCACTGGGTGTTATTCTGTATGTTGGTAAATTGAACACCAATAAAAATTAATTTATAAAAAAAATAAATAAATAAAAAAATATAAAGACATAAAAAATCTTACTAAGTGGTATATATAAATCACTCTACAATGTTTAATTAAAGAACTAATTTTACTGGAAATAATACATCTATAGAAGAGGAAATTTCTTTACTCTTCTAGGTTCCTTGGCTGGTCTAAAAATCACATAGACATAAGGCAGATTAATGAGAGAAAAACTAATTTAACTGCATACTATAAGGCCCCCACAAAGCAAAGAGATTCAAGGGCAAGCTGGGCAATTGAAGCTTATATGTCATCCTGAGCTAGGGAATAGGATAGGGGCCTGAGGCTTCAAAGGGGCAAAGGGTAATTCACAGGGTGATAAGAAGAACAGATGTTTAGTAATTAGATGTTTGTCCTGCCATACAGATAGGTCATTCTGATAAAAATTATCTGTTGGTAATAGCTCTCTTTCTGGACTAGGCCCCCTATCTATCTAAGTTATTTTAGTTAATTTATTCCAGGGTAAAACTTTTTCTTGAATCTGCTGGCTCTTGATTACCTTCAAGATAATCAAAATAGTCCACATGCCGAAGTGGCACATATTGGGAAGACTTGTTTTGAATCTCATCACATGAGATTGAAACTCCTAGAAACTGTTTTTTGTTTTGTTTTGTTTTGTTTTAATGTTAGTCGAATTGGGGAGGAAAAAGAGATGAAAAAGAGTCTTATTTAGGTTTTTTTTTTAAGATTTTATTTATTTATTCATGAGAGACACACACAGAGAGAGAGGCAGAGACACAGGCAGAGGGAGAAGCAGGCTCCATGCAGGGAGCCTGTGGTGGGACTCGATCCCAGGACTCCAGGATCATGCCCGGGCTGAAGGTGGCGCTAAACCCCTGAGCCACCAGGGCTGCCCTTATTTAGGGTTTTGATAGTAACTTAATTGGAATTATAATACAAATATAAAGTAATAAAGATGAATAAAGATTAAACATTAAATGCTTAATGGATTTTTGCTTGATTAAGGGAAGCAGCATATATGAATGCTGAAAAAGTACAATCCAGAGTTAAGAACTGAGTATTTGGAGGGGATTCAAATAACATCCAAATATTTTCAAACATGATGAGTATCCATTACTAATAGCTTTACTAATAACCTACATAAAATGATTAAAATTGTGCCTCAGGAAAGTAGAACACCTCTTTAGTAAATTACAAGGGAAATATCAAATGTCTAAGATTATGAAAAGTAGCAAGTAGTTACAATCATGTTTTTTTGTTTTTATTGTTTAAAGAAATATATGGAGAATTTTTAGGCTTCTGATGGATAAAAAATTTAAAATGGTTCATAATTATTTTTTAAGGATTTTATTTATTTATTCATTTATTCATTCATTCATTCATGAGGGACAGAGAGGCAGATGCACAGGCAGAGGGAAAAGCAGGCTCCCTGTGGGGAGCCAGATGTGGATTTGATCCCAGGACCCCAGGTCATGCCCCGAGCCGAAGGCAAATGCTCAACCACTGAGCCAGCCAGGTATCCCAATGGTTCATAATTAAAAGAATCTCATGAGCTACAAAAAGTACAATTAATATAAAGCATTTTATGGAAAGTGTGTCTTGCATCGGATAGGTGAGGGGATAGGAGACAAACGAAATGGACAAGCCAAAAAAATTGTACTTTTGACACAAGCAAAATTATATGTATGGTATCTCAATATTCAGAAGCAATTCTCCCTTTCTTGGCAGTTAGCCAAGACATAGATAGGCTTTTAAGACCACACTGGTCATTTCTTACCCAAACTTCCTTAGCCCTGAGAGATTTCCAATAAATTAAAAGTCTGGTGGGAATTATAATTCCTTACATTCAGAGCCCAGATGGTTCTTTTATAAAGAACTCTCATGTGTAAAATCAATGAAGAAACATAATCTAGCAGGTCTGAGGTGGAACTACACTTGATATTACAAGAGTGAGTCATACATGCATACAAAATGCAATCACACTGGTGATTAAAATTAACTCAAATATAGAAGAAATTATGATAAGCAAATTGTATTATCTTCATGATGGCAGCATCTCATATATTGTTTTTCCCTAGAGTCATTGAGAAGCTCTTTTAGAAATACTAATGCAAAAATAGTCTGCAGTTTAATTAGAATTTGGGGCCACAGGTCTCACTATAATTTACAAATTAATTAAATAAGTCCTGGCAACACTAAGATAATATCATGAGGGGAATCCATAGAACACAATTTTAGATAAGTCAATTTATTCTTTAATGAAATGATTCAAACTATGTTTAAAATGTCTAAAACTTTTATGTCTTTCTAAAATAAAAATTACTTCTTTGGAAAGTAAATTTCATTCTAATTGCAGCCTACCTTTGCTATACAACTTCAGATTTTATAACATTGTGTCTAAAACGCATTTTTAACTCAACTTTTCAAAATAATTTACTGTACATATTAGTTTTAAAATAGAGAACACTGAAAAAAAAATAACCTAAATTTATAAGTCTAACACAGAAGGGAAGTGATTTGATTTTCCACACTGAATCAGGAACACAAAACTCCTATTGGAAGACTATTTTTCCTAAATCCTTAGAAGCAGAATTATTTCTCTTCCAAAATGTAATGTAAGAAAAACTCACCTTTGATGAGGACACAAGTTTCAGTTGAACCTTCAGCGAAATTATTTTTTAAGATGACTGTTACCTCTTTTCTCCTACTGCATGGCCTACTCTAGACCCCAGCTCCCAATGCCCCAGTATTTCTTCATTCTTTCTGACTATTCAGTCCAAAGAAACCTCTTCCCCAGGTCAGAACCTGATTTCACACACACTCCACATATCAGTCTTTCAACTTAGTCCTCTGCAAGCTGATCCTTGCTAGATAATAATAAAATATATATCTGCATGTTTATCTGGGTGTGGCACTATAGTTACTAAAGTGCTTTCAACTATATTATTCTACTTCATCCTTATGATAGTTCTATGAATTGAGAACACAGAATGTTATTTCTATTTCATATTAGGAATTGAGTATAGACAAAATTAAGTAAATATTTGTTTTAAGATTTTATTTATTTACTCATGAGAGACATAGACAGAGAGGCAGAGACACAGGCAGAGGGAGGAGAAGCAGACAAGATCCCAATGTGGGACTTGATCCTGGGACTCTGGGATTATGCCCTGAGCTGAAGGCAGAAGCTCAACCATTGAGCCACCCAGATGTCCCAAAATTAAGTAAATATTAAAGTTCATTTGGTTAGGTTAACAAAAGTTGTGTAGCTGGAATTAAAGCACAGTCATCCCTCTCTCCTAACCAAGGTCTCTCCACATGATATGTAACTATGGTTTAACTACACAAGTGGCTTTAGAGTAACTTAAAAAATGAATCTTTGTTCCATGGAGGTTCATGTATTTCATTGATTTTCCAGTGATTCTAATAAATAAGGTTTCTTTCCTTGAAAATCTACTCTGTTATAAGCACTCTGCTTATTTCTTTAGACTCCAAAGGAGAATAAAAAAAGAGCTGTTTCCTTTGAGCTCACAATCTGATGGTGGTAACACACACACACACACACACACACACACACACACACGTAATACCATGGGAGGGATTGTATGAGGAAATTAGGTACACAGTGTGTTAGGAGCATAAGAGACTAACTAGAAGGGGTAGGGGTATTGTTACGTTAAGGTTTACAATAAATTTGTATTATATCCTGAAAGATAAGTAGGAGCTTAAGAGGCAGGAAAAAGGCCTTTTTGATATAGACATCGAATTTTAAAGGCAAGGTCTTAGTTGTATTCATTTAGCAGCCCTTTGTATAATCTTCATGTACACAGAAAATGAGAGGGAAAGGAAAAAGAACAACTTGGGGCAGCTTTTGAAAGTGTATTTTTCATGGTAGAGCAATTGTAAAACATTATTTAGGGCAAGTTTTTAAAGAAGAGATGTATGAGTCCATTTGCCATAGGAAAGACACCTTGTGGATGAAGAGATGGACAGCTGGAGTAGGAAAGACTGCACGATGAAAAATCGAGGCAGGAGAACAGTGATAGGGCAGGTGGAGGAGGAGGTTTCCTACAGGAGCCTAGTCTGGAATAGTAATACTGGATCCTCATTACGTGTTCCTGCTTGTGATTCATGGCCTCCGCATCTAAAAGGTTTTCATATATATATAATTTCTTTTTCCACAGTATGTTTAGTTTCTGACAGCAGAATACGCCACCCCAGAATGTGCCACCTCGGTATGTGGGTTATTTCCAGATGAAAACAATTGGGGCCCAGAAGCCTGAGGAAGAGTGAAGGGGGCTTCACTGCCTAAAAGGATTTAGTAAAGGGACCTGTGCCAGGAAAAGAGCTATTACCAAAAGTAGCTTTTTATATCAAAAATATGTATCTGCATGGTATGGTAAACATTTGGTTTACCAAATACCTGCTCTTCTTAGCTTCCTGAGAATAGTCTTTGCTCCCTTTTGAGATGCCAGACCTGAATCTCCTTCTCCTTTGCTCAGGACGGTATATAAGCTTCAGTTACCTGGCTGCCTGAGAGTCTCATAAAAACCTAGAGGGGAAGAAGGGAAAAATTTCCTACATTTTCTTCCTAATATTTTCTATTATTTTTCTATTTAGAACATGGTTTTACTAGGTACTCATCTCAGCCTTTTGGAATTAGTGTTTTAATACTATTTTCCTGGTTCTCATGATGATTTCAAGCAAGTAAATACCATGAGTAAAGAAAGCTTACACCTTATTGTGGACACCATCCTCCCAGTGAGAGAATGATCTTCTTGATTCAGTAAGAGAGCCAGTATGGAGGGATGCTGAGTCAGACTGCCTAATAAGGAATCCTCTTACTAGTTACACACTTTGGGAAAATTAACCTCTTCCTGCCTTTGTTTCCTCAGCTTAAAAATGAAGGTAACTCTGGGGTGCCTGAGTGGCTCAGTCGGTTAAGTGTCTGCCTTCTGCTGAGGTCATGATCCCAAGTCCTGGGACTGAGCCCCATATGGGGCTCCCTGCTCAATGGGGAGTCTGCTTCTCCCTCTCCCTTTATCCCTCTCCCTGCTCATGAATGCTTGCACTCTCTCTCAAATCTTAAAAAAAAAACAATTAGAAAGTGGTAACTGTTTCTCCCTTATACAGTAGTGAAGATTAAATGAATAAATGATAAAAGTGAAGTTTTCTTTTTCTACTCACAACAACGCTTTGACACTAAATGTGTGGGTTTTACACAACCAGCAATTTTCCAACTAGTGGACACCAACCAAGTGTCCTACAATACAATTCAGTCCTAACACTGTCTACGTAGAGTTAATGCAGACCCCACTAGCTAATGGTTTAGTCACACAAGACTACCTGTCCTGATTTAGATGCCAATCTCGAGTCTCAGGTGGTATTGTCTATAATATGGGGGTTCCCATGCCCCCTTCCATGGGTTCAATAATTTGCTAGAAGGGCTCACAGGACTCTGGAAAATTACTAACTTCCTAGAGATTACAAAAAATATGATTCAAATGGAAAAGATGCACAGAACAAAGTATGAGGAAGGGGCCAGAGATTCTATGCCCCTTCCAGGGGCACCACTCTCTTAGCAACACTAAGTGTTTCCCAATCTGGAAACTCTCTAAACCTCTTCGGTAAGGAATTTTTTTTTATTTTTTTTTTATTGAAGGCTTCACCACTTAGACATGATTGATAATAAACTCAATCTCCAGTCCTTTCCCCTTCCTGGAGGTCAGGGAATGGAGCTAAAAATTCTAACCCTCTAATCACATGGCTGATTTCCTTAGCAAGCAGTTCCCCCTTTCCTTTACCCAATCCTCAGAGGCTTTCCAAAAAAAAAAAAAAATCCTCTAATTTAACATAAACTGAGGTGTGATTGAAATCACCTGTTCTGAATAACAAATGATGCTCCTTTTCCTTCTTTCTCTGGAGCTGGTTTAGGAGCCTGGGATAATATCCAAATATAACAAGAGATAGTCCTTTAGCTTTATCACTTAGGAAATTACAACTACTGTAGGAGCTGTGGCCAGGAGCTGGGATGAAGACCAAAATATATATCTTTTATTAGCATAATGAGCATTACTTAAAAAATATTTAGAACTCTGGCAGACTGTATATGTTTAGTAAATGTTAGTCACACTGACCACCACCACAACCATCATATTGTGGGGACAAAGAGCCTTGCTTCTAAAGATTTCAGAAGATAGATATTTAAGACAAACCCACAAAAACACACACAAAAACACATATTCCATTCATTTTGCAAGAAAACTTTCAAACCACAGAAGCCTGACCCTAATGAAATACTCGTCCTATGTTATGTAATCCTTTGGCCAGGATATTAATTATAAAATGTTTTACTGTTCATATCACTAGATCAATCTATACACAAAATGCTCTTTATTTCATGACACAAAAGTTTGCTGTTTTTCTCACAGAAAAGTACGTTTAAAAGTATTTGATTTATTTATGATTTCTAAACTTATCTTCTAAGTAGTTATATATAAATAGAGCCAGTGTTCTCATTTTTGACCCTTTGTCCTTTCTCTGTATATTCTTTCCACTAGAGATTGAAATCATTCTCATGGTTTCAATGAAAATCTCTTATTTATAAAATTTCTAACTTCCCATTTGCAGTCATGACCTCTGTCTAATTTTGTTACTAATTAACTACTTGAGTGATTTGCAGTCACCTCAGTGTCAGCATGTCTACGTAGAGACTCCTCATATTTCCCCACATTCTTATAGATTCAAAACTGTGGGAGGCTATCTGGTATCCTGTTTAGAATGACTTTGGGGTCAGACACAACATGATTTGTTCTGACTCTATCTTTCATAACTTTGTGACATTTGGCGACCTAACTTCTCTAGGCCATCATAGTTATGTTGCTGGTGAAAGGAATTTTCTATGAGAATTCAGATACTTGGTGTCTGGGAAAAGCAATACCTTAATGAATTTTAGCTGCTATTATTAATGCTATCCACATAGGGAGCCTCTGCATTACAGGTATATATAAAAGTCTTTGTGTCTTTAAATGAATCTTCCTCCATTCTTCTGTTGGCTATGTCATAGTGATATTAATTCACAATACTTATGTCAATCCTGACCTCTTTTAGCTGGCTCTTGTCTTCTCTGGCTCCCTGCAATTTCATCTTTAAATGGCCCCACATGCAGAACATGTAGAACTTGGCCCACTTATGTTTCTAAAACCAAGAAATAGGACTAGGAAGTTCACCTGCGATGTCATCACATTCTGCACTAGCGTTACCCTAAAAATGCCATCTCCATAGTCTGGGTGGGCATAGACCTTAGTTTCCTATTCTCATGTGTCTAGTCTATTCTCAGTTCCTGCTATTTTTACTGACTGACCAGTCCCAGAATTCTTTGTGCTCAGGCAACCAGAAAATTTATCAGTATTGATAAATCACAAATCTCTTTATAGCCTATGCATTATTAGACCAGTTTTCTGTATTTCCTCTCCATGAGACAAATCCTCATTTATCTCTCAAAAACTTTTATTTCTCACTACCTTCACTACCACCTTTTATACCCTCACTACCTTTTATTCCTCACTACCTTTTAAATTCAGCACTGCCACATCTAATATGACCTACATTTTCCATTGTTTTATTTTGTGATTACTCTGCTTTAGCTAGATCGATGTTTACTCATTGTTTTCTTTTTTTTTAAGATTTTATTTATTTATTCATAAGAGACAGAGACATAGGCTGAGGAAGAAGCAGGCTATATGCAGGGAGCCCGACGTGGGGCTCAGTCCTGGGACTCCAGGATCATGTCCTGTGCCGAAGTCAGGCACTTAACCACTTAGCCATCGAGGCATCCCTTACTCATTGTTTTCTAACTCTATCTTATTAGATCATTTTCTGTACCTTTGATCAAATTGCTACCATGACATGGGACAGTTGCCTCATTCTCTTTTCCTCTTTATATCCTTTCAGACTTGAATGTCTAGTTTAGGTCCCCATGAGATTTTACTAATCAGTACAGTGCATGGTGCTCTTTCTTGTCTCTGAATTTGTTTTCTACCTAGTGCTGTGTATTTTCAGACATTTTTCTTTCAGCACAGACATTATGAATTATGATTTAACACTGGCTAAATTTATAAATGCATGTGAACTTGAGCAGGCAGGTATCATATTGAAACCAAAACCATCAATGAGATAATTTAAAAAAGAAAATGGACACTGACTCAGACATATCTTTTTCTTAAAATATTGCGGTATAAATCAATATGCTATTCTAAATACACTTTGAGAATTTTATATGTATATGAACCTGTGTTTCAAAAATCTATGCTACACAATAGAAACATATGTATATACATATATACATGTACATGTATACATATATTATCATAGATTTTTATAACATTGTAGATACCTAGCTGGTTGCTATGGTAACAACAATAATGTTGATAATTATGATGATGATAGGATTGAAAAATAACTGGCAGTAGGAAAATGTGTCTCTTAACTTTCTATGTTACCTATACCATTGAGGGAGATATATGATTAGTACTTTATATTAAATAGGATGAGTGAGGTCAGGTTATTGGGGTTTCTCTATAGCTTCTCCCTTATTAAGATAGGAAGTTTCTTTTGGCTACAGCTACCACACATGCTCTGGAAGAAAACAGAGAAAAGGAGGAGCAAAAATAAGCATTTTGCACTAGGAGAAACCAACAGTGAAGGAGTATAGCAAGCTGGCACTAGGTCTAAGATCCCTCCTTTTGCCCTGCCTCACTGGCTGCTTCTGCTCTCATGAAGTCATCACTGGGAAACAAACACTGGCAGCAGGAGAGGATATCCTGAGATCTGGCCTGCAGTCTGACAATATCTTTTTGGAACATTTTAGTGTAAAATATTCCTATTAGTACTCCACATTCATTCTGGCTCCTGAGCATAGCCAATTGCAGGAACCAAGAGGAAATTCCCTGTTGAGGAAACACTGTGGGGTACAGAGGAACAGGTGAGCACAGCAAGAAATTGGGCCCATTTTTTGATCCTCAAAGAAGGATAATTTGCAGTTATCTATACTTATCTACTTAGGTATCTCCTCAGGAAAATTAAAAATGAGAATTTTCATAGGAGTAAGAGGAAAAGGCAAAGCACAAAATATGAAGAATTACATTAATGCATGTCACAAAAAATCTCCAGCTAGTAATAAGGAGAAATGTAATTCTTGAAATTTTAGAGTTTGTATGAATCCTAGAGCTCTTGGTGAAAATTAATTTCTCAGGTTGATTTTAGTATAGAAACTATTCTAGCATTTCCTCAAGAATTTTCTTTAGGTTGTAATTTTGTTTTTTTGGGAGAAAAAAATGTCTTGGGACTGCTGGGTTAAGCACATGTTAATGGGTTCCCTTCATTGACATAACTGCCTTTTTAAAATATAGTAATGTGAGATAAATACAGTACACATTGTTTTTACATTTATTTCACCATTGATTTTCTCCATACTTTCTTAAAGTATATAAAAAGAAGATTTTTGCAAGATTAAAGTAATATAGACTACATTTAGGAAAAACTTGACCTTTTCCATAAGTGGATCTTAGACCACTTGAGATGAAGACTTCTAGGTTTCTGTAAACTAGCCATATTAATTTTTCTATAATATTCTGGAATTCTAAAGGGCTCTGTACTGATTAATATTACCCTCAATATAAATCATTAAGGTGTGTTGGAGTAATTTCCACTAAATGACAGGTTTTCTGTTATTGCCACTTTCCAATTTTAGTTCACATTTCCTTATGTAAGTTTTCTTTGTCTAAAAGCATGACTCAACACTTATTATGCCATTAAGTATTTAGTGGTATGTTGCATTTATAGTCCACAGGAACTGCACCTCCCAGTATTCATGCCCTGTAGTACTTTCCTCACCTTGAATTTCTACTTGCCCTTTGACATACTTCTACCAATAAAATGTAAAAGAAATGATGCCATTCAATTCTGGCCCTAAACATTAAAAAGGCCCAACAGTTTTTGCTTTTTCATCTTGAAAGCCTAGCTAATAAAATCAGGAACCATGCTATATAAAAAGAAAGATCCAAATTCTCCCTATGGAGAAGAAATAGACAGTTCTGATGGATGGAAAAACACCTGGAAAGAGACCATATGCAAGAGAAATGAGGTGCCCCAGTTGTCCACACCAAATCCTCAGACACATGGGAGAGGCTTTCTGAGCCCTTTCAATTAGGCCATCCACAGACTGAGTGCAGCCACATAAAAGCCATGTTAGATGTTTCCACTCAATCAAAACCATCAAAATCAAATGAGAAGAACCTTGAGGGTAGCTCTGTCTAAATTCCCAACCAATAGAAATATACATAATAAAAATAAGCCTTATTTGATGCCATTAAATTTTAATATGGTTTATTACATGGCACAGATAGCTGAAAAGAAGGTTTTTTTTCCCCCTATCTCTAGGCTACAATATTTGGGAAAGATACATAACTTCACCATAAAGATAAATACAAACCAATATAATCATCAGCACGAGGCAGAGGAGGAAAATATTAGGAGGTTGGTGTGTATATTAATGATATAAGTTTGAGAGAGAACTTGTCATAGGAGGAAAACAGTTTTCTTTGACTTCTAAAATCAGGAAGGATTGGTATCACAAAAAGGGGACTCTACAGAGTGGATCCAATAGCCTATAAATTAAGTAAATAGAATACATTGGAAAGGTATTGGCTCTGGAGAATTAATCATGCAAACACAAACACATACACATATATGTGTGTATATATATGTGCACATGCATATATAAGATATAACTATAGAATATGGTTATAAAAACAACTATATAGAATATATATAAATGTATATGTATATAGATATACTTGAAAACATACATAACATTAAATGTATATGTATATATATATACTTGAAAACATACATCACATTACTATAGGATTTATATATAGTTTATACATATCTAAAATATACATATGTATTGCATATGTGTATATGCAAATATATAGGATATACATATACATACACATGGGAAACCCAAATATATATATATCCAGATTTATACCAGGAAATTTATACAATTATTTTCTCTTATTTTTATTGAAGTATATTTAACATATTATTTAAATTTCAGGAGTATAACATATTCAACAATTCCATATATTACTCAGTGCTTACCATGATAAGAGTAGTCACTGTTTCACCATACAACATTATTACAATATTATTGGCTATATTCTCTAAGCTCTACTTTTCATTGCTATGACTTATTTATTTTATAACTGGAAATTTGTGCCTCTTAATCCCCTTTGTCTATTTTGCCCATTTCTCCACCCACCTCCCCTCTGGGAACTATGTTTCTTCTCTGTATTTGTGAGTCTGGTGTTTGTTTGTTTGTTTTGTTTGTTTTTAAGATGCCACGTATAAGTTAAATCATATGGTATTTGCCTTTGTCTGACTTATTTCACATAGCATAATAGTCTCTAGACCTATCTGTGTTGTCACAAATGGCAAGATCTTATTTTATATGGCTGAGTAATATTCCTGTGTGTGTGTGTGTGTGTTGTGTGTACACCCACATCTTTATCCATTCATTACTGAGGGACACTTGGGTTCTTTGTATATTTTGGCTGTTGTAAATAACGCTCAAACATAGGGGTACATGTATCTTTTCAAATTTTTGTGTTTTTTTTTTCCCTTGGACAGATGCCCAGCACTGAGATTACTGCATCACATGATATTTCTATTTTTAATTTTTTGAGGAACCTCCATATTGTTTTCTATAGTAGGTATGCCAATTTACATTCCCACCAACATTGTACAAGTATTCTCTTTTCTCTACATTATTGTCTACACTTGTTATTGTCTTTTTGATACTAGCTGTTTGGTGTGAAATGATATCTCACTGTGGTTTTGATTTGTATTTCCCTGATAAGTGATGTTGAACATCTTTTCATATGTCTGTTGGCCTCTTGCATGTCATCTTTGGAAAAGCACATAATCAGGTCCTCTACCCCAATTTTAATTGGATTATTTTATTGGTGTTGAGGTGGATATTAACTCCATATCAAACGTGATTTACAAAAATATTTTCTCCCATTAAGTAGGATGTCTTTGTGTTCTCTTCATAGTTTTCTTTGTAGTACATATCTTTTTATTTTGGTATAGCCCCAAAAGTTTATTTTTGCTTTTGTTTCCCTTACTGAGGATATATATCCACAGATATGTTGCAAAGAACAACATCCAAGAGATTACTACCTACGTTTTCCCCTAGGAGTTTTATGGTTTCAGGTCATTTAGGTCTTTAATCCATTTTGAGTTTATTTTTCTTCACAGTATAAGAAAGTGATCTGGTTTCATTCTCTCCCATATAGCTGTCTGGTTTTCCCAACACCATTTGTTGAAGAGACTGTCTATTGCACTTTGAATAATCTTGCCTCCTGGGGTAGCTTGGTAGTTGAGTATCTGCCTTTGACTCAGGTCATGATCCCAGGGTCCTAGGATCTAGTCCCTTCCCTGCCTGTCTCTCTGTGTCTCCCATGAATAAATAAATAAAATCTTACAAAAAAGAATATCCTTGCCTCCTTTGTTTTAGATTAATCATATAATCTTGGATTTATTTCTGTGCCTCTATCTTGTTGCATTTATCTATGTGTTTATTTTTGTGCCAGTACCACACTATATCCTTTATTAGATCTTTGTAATATATCTTGAAATCTGGGATTGTGATACCTCCAGCTTTGTTCTTCTTTCTCAAGATTTCTTTGGTTACCGTAGGACTTCTGTGGTTCCATACAAATCTAAGGATTATTTGTTCTGCTACTGTGAAAAATGGTATTGGTATTTTCATGTTGATGATGTTAGATTTTTAGATTGCTTTGGGTAATGTGGACATTTTAACATTATTCTTCCAATCTATGATTATTCTTCCATTTATGTTTTCAGTTACTTTCATTAGTGTCTTACAGTTTTCAGAATACAGGTCTTTCACCTCCTTGGTTAAATTTATTCCCAGGAATTTTATTCTTTTTGATGCAATTATAAGTAGGATTGTTAATTTCCCTTCCTGCTATTTCATTATTAGTGTATGAAAATGCAATAGATTTCTGTACATTATTTTTGTATGCTGCTACTTTACTGAATATGTGTATTAGTTCCAATATTCATCCCATAGACATACTGAGTCTTTAGAGTTTTCTATGTGTAGTATCATGTTACCTGCAAATTATGAGCTTTTCTTATTTTTACCAACTTGGATGACTTTTATTCTGTTTTTAAAAAAGATGTATTTATTTATTTATTTATTTATTTGAGAGACAGCAAGCAAGGGGAAGAGCAGAGAGAGAAAGAGAATCCTGAAGCAGACTCCCCACTGAGCTGGAGCCTATGCGGGGCTAGATACCAGGACTCTGAGATCATGACCTGAGCCAAAACCAAGAGTCAGCTGCTCAACTGATTGAGCCACCCAGGTGCCCTGATTGACTTTTGTTTCTTTCTCTTGTCTGATTGCTGCAGGTAGGGCTTCCAGTACTATGTTGAATGAAAGTGGTGAGAGTGGACATCCTTATCTTATTCCTGATTTTAAAGGAAAAGCTCTCAGCATTATACCACGTAGTATAATGCTAGCTGTAGGTTTTTCATATGTGGCCTTTATTATATTGAGATGTATTCCCTCTAAATCCACTTTGTTGGGAGTTTTGATCCCTTTATCATTATGTAATGCTTTTCTTTATCTTTTCCTACGGTCTTTGTTTTAAAGTCTATATTGTCTGATGTAAGTATTAACTTGGCTTCCCCCCACACACACATACACACTTTAATTTGCATAGAATATCCTTTTCCATCTCTTCACTTTCAGTCTCTAAGTGTCTTTAGGTCTAAAGTGAGTCTCTGTCAGCAGCATATAGATGGGTCTTGATTTTTTATACAGTTACCCTTTGTTCCACAGGGGAACACTTGGCCAAGGCATGTGGTTTTAGCAAGGTAGATGGAGAGCACCAGAACTGGTTCCTTGAAGAATCTGGCTAGCTAGGCCAGTGAAGAGAAAGAGAAATGGCATCTGCCAACACTTTTATGCCTGTAAAGGTCTCCTGAAGGTCCCTACTTTCTAGAGCATGTTCTAACATCAGTACATATTTTTTTTGTGTATATGCCTGGTATTTTTCAAACTGCTGCTTCTGTGCTGTGTCATGAGCCAATTTATTTATTATACTGACTTTTTAAGGGCAGAGACTCAGTTTCCTGTTGCCCTCTAGCTCTCCTAGGATTAAGCCCCCTGATTTGTAAAGCTCCTAAAAGTAAACCCAGCTGGTTTTCAAAGTTAGGTGTTATAGGGACTTGTCTTCCCAGTGTGTATCTTCAGTGCTAGGGGTATCTAGTGTAGGGTCTGCTCCTTTTGATTCTCTATGTTTATGATGTCCCTCCCATGGGTGCTTAGACTTCCCAGGGATTTGGTTCCTAACCACATCTCTGTCATTCCTACACTTTTGGATGCAGTTTTCTATGATTAACTGTGGAAGGTGTGTTTTGCCAGTCTTCAGATCATTTTCAGAATTAGTTGCTTAGATACGGTTGTTATCTCAGTGTGTCTATGGGATGAAGTGAGCTCAGGATCTTCCCATTCTGCCATTTTTCTGCCTTTCCTCACAGATTTACACAATTTATCTAATTTTATCTCCACACAATCTTACAAACTAGGCATTATACTCCCCAAATTATAGAAGAGAAAATTGATATTCAAAGTATTTATATACCTTACTCAAATCATAAAGGATTTCACTTAGATCTATATAATTCTAGTGATTGTGTTGTCAGTGTTCCAGTCCATCTCTTTTCAGTCAGAATGACTGGGAAAAATATCTAATTGATGTTATTTAGCACAAATTACATGTAGCAACAAATCTGTAAATTCTTGTGTGTATGCCTTATGGCACTGTTTGTGAGCTGTAACCAATCAGCCCATCAAAATCATTCCAGTATATTGGACTTTGTACACCATGAAAAGTCAAAACTCATTATAAAAAACGTTATCAACCAAGGTTAGTTCTAGACTAAATTATCTTGTAGATCAGTGCTTCTCAGACATCAGTGTTTTCATGAACTTAGAATCTTATTAAAACGGAGATTAGAATTCAGTAAATTTTGTATAAAGCCTGTGATTCTGCATTTATAACAAGTCCTTAAATGATAATAGCCATGGGCAAATTTCTATCGAGGATCTAGATAAAATGGTTCTCACATGGTTACCTCACAATTCCTTCTTCCTACCACCATTTCAAGCCAATAGATTACTACCCTGACAAATACTGCTGGCTCCATAGGAATTCAAATATTTACCCATTTTCAAATCTCATATCTTTTCTAGTCTTGTACCCTAGTCTTTTAAGTTTTTGGATTAAAATATTATTTAATAAAGTAACTAAATTCCAGTCAATGAAAATAGTTTTAAATTCAACCCTTCCAGAAAATACAATTTACTTAAAAAGATTTCTGTGCCTTTATTCATAACATATAAATAACAGTGAAACATTTGTACCTGAGATAGCTTTTCAGCAAACAGGGTTTTTGTTACTATTGTTGTTTGGCTAGGGACTATTTTAGTAAATATTCAGTAACAGCATTAGGCATTAGAGGAGTATCCATTTTGGTTAAGTGGAAGACTATTTATTAAACTAGAACTCAAGGGAGATAATGCAAACTGTGTCTTTTTTCTCAATCTCTACCTCAGCTCTTAGGGTGGTAAGTTTGAGAGTTGTAAAGAATTTTCTTATATATTGTATCTTTCAATATGTCTTGTATGGTTCTATTAGGAGATTTAAACTGTGATTGGATGTTTAAGGTACTGTGAGTTTTTGCTAAACTAAATGGTCTCATTATATAGCTAGGGTAAAACAGTTAGAATTTCATAGTTATAAATTGATTCAAAAAAGAGATCATAGTGAACCCGCTTTCCAAAAACAATTTCCATCACTTTTACTTGGTAAACACTGACATAATGATAAATTGAATTTACTATAATCTATTCAAAGAGTATACACTCTCTTTTGATTGGACTGTTTTGGTAATAAAAATTGTCTGCCACTCTGGAAAGAAAGGATAGACTGAACTTTTCAAACAACTTTATTAGGGGTAAAACTGTAAGTATATAGAATTTTATAGACATTGACACAGGGATCCATCTATTCAGTTTAATTCTGTAAAGAACCTAGTAAAATAAAATCTGTCCTTTGGTAAAACTATGTGTAACTTAACTGCTTATTTAACATTTGTCTCCTAGCAGCATATTCTTTTGAAATAATACCTGTTTCAGCTTATGACTTGACTAATTATAAAATTATTATCAAGCATTTAAGTCCAAATATGTACCCCACATGACTGTTAAGATAAATATCTCTCCACCTAGTCACTGGCTCAAGATAAAAAAAAATGGATAGCTGGTTGTCTGAAATTCCAGGAAAAAACAAATAAGATAGCATATTTTGATGGGGAGTGTTGATTATGAGGATGAGGGAGAAATACAGTTGGGAGAATTCTATGGGTAATTCTTCAAACATTTATTTTTATAAAAAACTAATCTGCATGTAGTTAAAACTAAATAGAAATATGATTATATTAATTCACCATTTGTTTTCATGGAGACATGTATATTGTATTAAGACTATTGGATCACTGTTAAGAATCACAGCACATCTCTTCTGCAAACTATAACCATAACATTCACAATAAAAATAGAGACCTACGGTCAATGTTCTCAAAAGCCTGGAATCAGCCTCATAGAAAGGATGAAATGGTGTTTGAGGGCACCAATCAGTTCTATTCACACACTATAATGAACATCAGAAGCATATGAAAAGACTATAACCAAAAACATGCATCTGACCCCACCAGGCTTCTTAGGGTTTCTCTTCTTCTGCATTGGGGCAAGGAGAAAAAGGTAAGGTGGGGGAAAAGGTCGGGGACCATCAGTGCTAAAGAATCCAGCTGAACTGAAGAAAATCTGAAACAAGGAATTTCAGAATTTTTTTCCTCTTATGCCTCAGAAAGACTAGATCACACCATTTAATGTCAAATATAATATCATAATTCAGCTTTTCAGCAAGACAAATTAACCCTATCTAAATTTTAGTTATCACAGGAATATTACTGTATCCCAATTAGCAGCTCCTATTTGACATCTGAGTCACTAGTTTTTGCCTCCTTCAATATGTTTCTGAATTTTTTTCTGTTTTTTACTAAGGGGCTAATATGAGCAGGCTTGACTATGTTTGATACAATCTCAGTGTGATAGTTAATTTTATGTGTCAACTTAGCTGGACCACAGTGCCCAGAAATTTGACCAAACATTATTCTGAATGTTTCTGTGAAGGTGTTTTTAGATGACATTAACATTTAAATCGGCAGACTTTGAGTATAGCAGATTACTTTCTATAAAGTGGGTAGGTCTTATCCAATCAGTTGAAGACCTTAAAAGAACAAAAACTGACTCTCATTTGAGCAAGAAGAAATTTCAGCAGTCTGCCTTTGGACTCAAGCTTCATCCCTTCCCTGGGTTTCCAACCTGTTGCTCTACTCTACAGATTTTGGACTTACCAAGATTTTACTATTATATAACTCAATTCCTAAAATAAATATCCCTCTCTATGTATAAACACATCTTGTTGGTTCTGTTTCTCTGGGGAACTCTAATACATGCACAATACATTATCCTTTCATAAATCTATAATTATTAGGAAAAAGCTACAAAGCTCTAAAAGGAAGATTTCATTTAGTCATAATCGGGATTACCCTAGAAGATAGGCAAAATTCTGAGGTGCTCTAGTATGCAAAAGCAAATTAGTCCTTGTAGATGATTCTTTTGTTGTCTTTTTATTTTTATCATTTTATTTTATTTTATTATTTTATTTTATTTTATTTTATTTTATTTTATTTTATTTTATTTTATTTTATTTTATATTTTTTTTGACAGAGAGAGAGAAAGAGAAAGAAAGCACAAGCGCAAGCTGGAGGAGGAGGGGTAAAAGGAGAGGGAAAGAGCATCCCATGCAGGCTCCAAGCTTAGCAGGAAGCCCAGCAGGGAGCTTGACATGGAGCTTGATCTCAGGACACCAAATCATGACTTAATGATCATGATTTGTCATGATCTCATGACACCTAATCATGACCTTCAGAGTGGACACTGAAACAAGAGAAGTCAGAGAGCCTTGCCTCTGTATGCCTGATTCATTTTCTGATTGGGACTGACAATTCTACAAACTTCTATGTGGGTATAAATAACTGTTTCCTGAAATTTTCTCATGCCTAGTTAAAAAAATGCAAATTATTTCTCAGAAAAGGAAGAAATAATGATAAATTTATAGAAGGGTTTTACTAGAAATAAGCCTATGTTTCTCCCCATCCCCAATCTTTAATATGTGACTCCCTAGTGTAAAGACATCATCTAAATGACAACCATATTCTTCAAAATGATTGCACTTGCTGTAGAGGTGTCATTCCAAGGCTTTGGCTATCCTGATTGAGTTAGAACTGTCTCTCTAACATAAGTCTCTGGACTCAATAACAAATGCTTATGCTAATTATTTGATTTTAATTACCTGTAATTAATGGCCTATGTCAGTTTCTTTTCTGACACCGCATTTAATTTTTTAATTTAGGCATGAAATTCCTTTCAAGGAGTAAAAATTCATATTCTGTTCATAAAGTCGTGAGCTCTTAATCATAAATTTTATTTTTAACAAATCCTTTATCAGTCATTCTACTTAGTATCCTAATACATATTACTTTAGTATCCTAATATTAAAATATTAGAAAGTAAACTATTTTACTTATAGCAAAAATACTAGAAATATATATATATATATGAATAGATATAGGTAATATGGATATATATATCATAACAGTCCTAAAAAATTCTAATATATGTATCCACATATATGAATATGTACAATACATATGAGTATATATGGATATATTATATCCATGTATATTTATATATAGGTATATATGTTTATATATGTATGTGTGTTTATATAGGGATATGTGTATATGTACACATATATGTAAATATACATATATTTAGATATATATCTCACAGTAATAGTCTGAAAAATTCTAATGCCTATAATTATCCAAATTATAACCTAACCACTTAGTTGTAATTAATTCCTAACTGCGGCACTATATCTAAGCAAAAAGAGAACAGACACATATCTATATAAAAACATCATTAACTAGATCTATTTTTAACTCTTTGAGGAACCTCCAGAGTGGCTGCACCAGTTCACATTGACGGGCACTGAGGTGGGCACTTGACGGGATGAGCACTGGGTGTTATTCTATATGTTGGCAAATTGAACACCAATAAAAAATAAATTTATAAAAAAATCATTAACCAGCAATTATAATTTTTGTCTATTTGTCTTTTATCACTTATTTTGTGCATTGTGATTCAAGATCAGAATCCAGGAGTCTTCTTTACTTTTTATTATGTGCTTTAGCTCAGTAATAATATAATTATGTGGTGATTCCGTAAACATATGATCTAAGAGATCACCTAAAATGGTGAGAAATTGGGGATCCCTGGGTGGCGCAGCGGCTTGGCGCCTGCCTTTGGCCCAGGGCGCGATCCTGGAGACCCGGGATCGAATCCCATGTCAGGCTCCCGGTGCATGGAGCCTGCTTCTCCCTCTGCCTATGTCTCTGCCTCTCTCTCTCTCTCTGTATGACTATCATAAATAAATAAATAAATAAATAAATAAATAAATAAATAAATAAATAAAATGGTGAGAAATTGGAGATAATTAGTATAGTTTTCCACTTTTATATTTAAAAATGCAGATAACTACAATATTCCTCAACTTTTGATGGAGTTCACATCCCAATAATCCCACTATAAATTGAAATTATCATAAATTGAAAATTAATTTAATACATATAACTTATGAACATCAAAGCTTAGCCTAGCCTACCTTAAATACACTAAGGACAGTTACATTAGCTTCTAGTTGGGCAAAATTATGTAACACATAGCCTATTTTATAATAAAGTATATCTCATGTAATTTATTGAACACTCTGCTGAAAGTCAGAAACAGAATGGTTATATGGCCACAGAAGGGTTATAAGTGTATCAGTTATTTACCTTCCTGATTGTGTGGCTGACTGGGAGCTGCACTCACTGTCGCTGCTCATCATCATTATGATTGAATAACAATACTGCGTATCATTGTCCCAGAAAAAGATCAAAATTCAAAATTTGAAATATAGTTTCTACTAAAAGCATATTGCTTTCTCATCATTGTAAATTCAAACAATCATATTAAAAGTCAATATTTTACCACTATAATTATTTTACACCATATATTAAAATAGAAAGTTAAAAAAAAACAAAATACTTTCACACAGCTATGTACTTTACTCAATAACATTTAAGTATCAATTCCTACTTATTGAACATGTGTTTTCTCCCAGAGTTGGTTGAAATTGTTTCTGGTTAATCCTGAATCTTTTGATGGATGCATTCTTTTAACATGTGTGTAGATATTTCTATATCTAGTCTAAGATCCTTGCGGATAAAGACATACTTGGTTGTAAATACTGTGCTTCAGAGCTTAGTACCTTCATCCCCAAATTTTCTGTTCCCAACCTAACCCAGGCAATCATTGTGATAACCTCCTCTGATTAAAACAACACCTGGTTGAATGCCCAGGGTATGAATACTCAGATATTTAATTATCCCCCTTCACTCCATTCCTATGATGGCTTTTGTTCTTCTGTAGCTTCCTGATTTTCATTTACACCTTACCTGGCCTTTTATTCGGATCTCTCAGTCTTTTGATTCAGAAATTGTTTCTAGGTTAATCAGTGCTCATTGGAGTGCAAGTACCCATTATTCAGCTTAGCCATCATCTTCTTGTGGAATATGTAGAAGATTTTTATGAGACCCACTGTGATGACCTAGATTGAGATATTGAATCAAACCAGTGTTGCCAGCCTTCCCCTTCCAGGTATTGTGACTGCCGGGAGAGTCTCCCTGCTATGCCCTTCTTACTAAAAGAGATCTGTTTGGCTGGCTGTGACTGACAATCAAAACCTGAGTTTCCCTGTGTCTTATTCACATAAATTTGAACTTCTGAAACTCTTTCTTACCATACTCTGCCCTTCTAATACACCAGAGGACAAAACTTCTATACTCTGGGAACACTTTTTACTGGCTTTTTTTTTCTCTCCCCACGACTAGCTCCCTAGATCCAATTTGCCTTCCAGCCTCAACCCACATCATACATCAGTTATGTTATTCAGTATTTGTTTAATCACTTCTAATAACAAAGAATTCACTTCTAAGTTCAATCATTGAGTAGCTCAAAGCCTCAGTAAGTTTGCCATCAAAGTCACAGATGGCCTTTGATTTCCCTGTATTCATTCTTATTTCATCAGAATAACAAACATAAATATAGAAGATTTTGGGTATCTGTGGTCCCTCATCAAAAATGACTGTGCCAATAATTCTTTTAAAATACAACATCAACAGAAGAACAATTTCTCAGATGTAACCTTATAAGTACTTAGGATGAAGTCTCTTCGTTTTCTATTACATTGGTTCACTTGAAAATAAAGAAATAAAAATATATTCTTAGCAGGTATAGTTCTGATGATTTAATGTTCAAATAAGGATGTCCAAAAACATGCATTATAGTACCTTAGGTAAGGCTGAGTTTAGAGCTGAACTATTATATGGAAATGAATCCCGGCTCAACCAATTACTAGTTGTGTGTCAAAATGCAAGTTATCCTTTCCAGGCCACAACTTCCTCATTTATAAAATGAGACTTAAGATAATAATACTTACATCATAAAAGGTTATTAGGATTAGATTGATTGATTGATTTATGTAACACACTCAAGTTAATTCCCAGTAAGTGTCTTCAACACGGTAGAATTAGGTTTTCCTTTTTTTGAGACAGTGTCCTGTTACTGCTTTCAGCTAATATACTTTTTATAGTTGATGTGGTCTAAGTTTATGTTCAGGTTTTAAGGTGTTATACTTTAACCAAAAGTACATTTAAAGTTAAATAAAATACCTAGGTTTAAGGGCGCCTGGGTGGCTCAGTGGTTGAGCATCTGCCTTTGGCTCAGGCTGTGATCCCGGGGTCCTGGGATCGAGTGCCATATCAGGCTCCTCACAGAGAGCCTGCTTCTCCCTCTGCCTGGGTCTCTGCCTCTCTCTCTGTCTCTCATGAATAAATCATTAGAGTCTTAAAAAAAAATTAAAAATACCTAGGTTTGCTCAAGTTGCTCTTGTATTTAGAGAGATTTGGTTTCTTCCTTTCCAGCTACTTTAATTAGCCATAGGACTTTAATTTTATGCTTGTGGAAACATATCTGGCATTCATGCAATGTATTAGTGTATTTGTCGCCACGTTTTTTATCTGTGTATTTTGCAACATAACTTTTTTGTTATTATATGTCATTAATGAAACAGAGTAATTCAAGTTCAAAGTCAGAAACCTGGGGTAAGGATCATTCGATCAGGATAACATCTATTTATTTAGCAAGAAGCTCATTTATTTATACTCATTATAAATCACATAATTCTACCTACCACTCCAGCCACATATATTTGGTCTGCCCATAAGGATTCATAGGGGTGCTGCTAAATCCTTCTACAATCTGCTCACTTTTTCACTTCATAGCTATACCCGTTCACATCTCTCATCTACATCATTGCTGGTCTTATTTTCTGGTCTCTCTGTTTGACCTTATCGGGCAGTCTATTCTCAATACAAAATATGGAGTGTTTAAAACCTAAGTCTAAGTCTGGTTATGCCATTCTTGTGCTCATATCCCCCTTCTGCCTCTCTGTTTTCTCAGAGAAAAATCCAGGATGCTTGCCATTATCTATAATGTTACATCTGTTCTGACTCACTATTACTCTCTGATCTCCCCTCTGTTTTAGCCTTTCTGCAATATCTCTTGTCCTGCCCCTTACTACTCCTTAAATTTGTACCCTTACCATATAGACATACAGATGACTTTAGCCTCTGCCTGGAACACTCTCCCGAGGATTTCTAAGTCCCTAGCACATTCTCCTTGTTTTTGTTCAAATACTCCATTTTTAGTAAAAACTGACCATGATCAATGATGGCTACACTTGGTTAAGGTATGATTTTTAAGAAGGCTATGTCTTCTTATCATAATTTTTTTTCTCTAAAGAAAGAAATACTGTCAATAATAGAAGAGCATATGATATCCAAAGACTAGGTAGTCCATGGAAGATACATGAGTTTTCTGGCTTATCTCTATAAATTAGAAAATCTTCCTCTGATACATATCAAAGTCATTTTCCAGGTAGTGCTGGCTTTTTCTCTTTCACATGAAAAAGTAACGAAAAGGCTTAAATATAGAATAGAATTATAAGATTATAGAATTATAAAATGATATTTCTCCATAGAATTAACTGCCAAAGTAATTTCTATTGGTTTAGGTAGATGCATTTCTGTATTGAATGAAAACACAAAACTGACTTAATAATTGGCAAGGTATCAAGCAGAGAAAGGCATGCTATAATGTTAGGTTTTTAGAAAACACACTTGAGGGACACCTGGGTGGCTCAGCAGTTGAGCATCTGCCTTTGGCTCAGGGCGTGATCCCGGGGTCCAGGATGGAGTCCCACAAATGTGGCTCTGTGTGGGGAGCCTGCTTCTCCCTCTGCCTGTATCTCTGCCTCTCTCTCTGTCTCTCATGAATAAGTAAATAAAATCTTAAAAAAAACACATTTGATAAATGACCATGATAATTATGTTGATCCAGAAACTAGAAGCATAGATTCACTAGAAATTAATTTAGACTTACTGAAGTGAAATTATAAATGACTAGATTAGTTTAGTTTTGAGCAATGGCCTTTTTCTCTTATTTTGGTTTAATACATTTATGATATGAAAAGCAAATGGAGGATTTTATTCCTGTGGCCTGAAATACTAGGGTTTTCTGTCTATACATTTATGATTATCAGAATGAAATATGATATTGCCATTTTTAGCTTGCCATTATCTGTGATGGACATCATTCTAACACAATTACTTGTACAGCATATGTCAGAAAAAAGTCACACCTGTCTAAAACAGCTATTTCACTAGGCAAATCTCTCTTGGCTATATTCTGCATGTGAGTCTCAAAATGCTTTAAAAATAGAAAATTAACAACTAAAAATAATGCAAGTAAAAAACTGATTAGTAAAAGGTACAAGTAGACCTATTACTCTCAGTGTCATTTAGCACAGACCATAACAAAATGAGTCATCCATATTTAGTTCTGCACAATAATAGGATCAGAAAGGTTGTTTGTTTTTTGATTTGTTGTCATGTTTTCAACTGCCTTCCCATGAGTTTTCATCTATCTTATAACCCAGTTTCTAAAATCATGCATTTGCAATTCAATAGAATCTTGCTCTACCTAGCTGTACCTCTTTATCAGAGAATAAACACAGTAGAAATTGTCCAAAATCAAACTATTTTTTTATTCCAGGCTGTGCTATTGTGTTGAGAACAGACATGTTTAAAAACTAAACACTGAGTTTAGCCCTTAACCCAGTACTTACAGTGTGACACAGAGAGGCTCTCAAACTCTGGTGTAGTTGATTTCCAAGTAAATGCATTATATTATCCAATTGTTTTTATATGCAGCAGTTATGGTGGTCTTAAAATGTTATAAAATTGAAAATGACATTTTCTTAAGATCTTTCTGTAGCTCCCTATTGCACATAAACTAAAATACAAATTTATCTTTTTCCTAGACTTATGAGATCTACTTGAATGGACTCCTTTTCCTTCTTCCACCTCATCCAGGTCAATACTAAGCTATAAAACCAGTAGTGGTCTTTCATTTATTTGCCCAACCAAACCCTTTCCCAACACAGAGATTTTATATCATTCTATCTAGAAAACTTTTTCTCATAAAAAAAAAAAAGATTAAACATTCAGGTCTCAGCCTGATGTCCACTGAAGAGAGCTGATCCCACCTGACTTCTTTGCCATGTTTCACATAGTCCTGCCCCTAATTCTCTAAATCAACTTTGATTCCTCAGATCTGGCACAAAAGATTTGCCTAATATTTGTTGAATAAAAGCCGATATTTGTCTTTTATTTTCATCTTTTTAATTATCGCATGTTAAAAAATGTACAAATTTAGGGAGCTAGTGAAAAATACATCCTCCATATTTAAAACCTACCAAAATTTTGCAACTTTTACTTTCCTTATATTTTTTACACATTTACATGTTTTCCTTTGATAAAATAAGATTGCAGACACTATGTCATTTCCATATACATTTCTAAAAATACCTTATTATTCATATTTTCAGGAAATATTTTTACCAATAGGATTTTTTAATTTGTGGAATTAGATTTATAGCTGAGTTGTGCCTATACTGAAATTTATTTGTATTGTTTGGATATTAGCAGTCATCTCAAAAAAAAATGTACATTTTCTAACATAATCATAACCCCATGATCACAACTAATACAATCAACAATAATGGTAGCATCTAATACCCTGTTCAAGTCAGATTTCTTCATAAACATCTTTTCAGTTTACTTATTCAAATCTATATTACAAGTCCAAAGTGTGCATTAGTTAATAAATCTATACCTATATCCAATTCTAAAGTCTTTTTTTTAAATTTTTTTTTTATTATTTATTTATGATAGGCACACAGTGAGATAGAGAGAGGCAAAGACACAGGCAGAGGGAGAAGCAGGCTCCATGCCCCGGGAGCCCGACGTGGGATTCGATCCCGGGTCTCCAGGATTGCGCCCTGGGCCAAAGACAGGCGCCAAACCGCTGTGCCACCCAGGGATCCCCCAATTCTAAAGTCTTTACACTTACATCTAACTTCCCTTTTGTCTCCTGCCACTAACTCATCACAGCAGCAGTATCAATGGTCTTGTATAGTGACCCGTATTTTGTAGCTGTCTTCCTCCCTGTGGCATCATTTAACTTGTTTTCTTATCCCTCATATATCCCAAGAATGGATATTATCTTTAGAAGATAGTTAAATTCGGGTTTCAGTTGGGACAAGATTGCTCCATAGAAGGTACCATGTGCTTCAAATTAATTCATGTCAAAAGGCACAGAATGATTAGTTACCCTGACTCTGAGGCCAACATGGAAGTTGGATTCATGTGTTGGCAGCCTGACTACTTACATTTTCGCATCAAACTTTTCACTAGTGATATCCTTGCTGGTGATTGTTATCAGAATTAATTGCTTGTCAGGGTGTCAACATAGAGATATTTCTAATTATATCTTTACCTGTGCATTTGTTAGCTGAAATTATTCAGAATTTGTTCTTGGTGGTTATTTGGCCTCATTTGCCCATATTATGGGATTTGTGGGTTGACTGTTATCTAGCTTTGTTGACATTATCCATGTGTTGTTTTTCTCTGACTTTTTTTTTCCCTCTAACCCTTGTTGAGTTTGGTTTTCGATAAGGAATGTTGAGGAGATTAAAACAAAGTATGTTCCTGCAGTGATGACCTCTATGTCACCTTCCTTTGTTTTGAAGTCTTCTTTTACCTACTTTCTGTGTGCATCCCCAGTCTCCATTTCTGTTCTCTTTCTTCCCTTCTAAACATTTCTGGTCTAATTAGCAATTTAGTTTTTCAGTGTTAAAATGGAAGGGCTGAGCTGATTTTGCATATATAAACTGTAGTTAATTACACAGCTGTGTGCTGGAATTATACAGGATCTTCTTTGTGAAAAAACTAAAGTTTACTTCTTGGTTTGAAAAACTGTCCCTTAAAAAAATGAAAAAAAATAAAAAATAAAAAAATAAAAAACTGTCCCTTAATGTCATTTTAATTTATGAAAGGACCCAAAATAAGTTTTGGTCTCAGACTGTCCCAAGGTATTTCTTAAAACCAGTTCATTTTGTCTTTTATTTATTTTCACTGATAATAGCACTTTGCTCTTTCCCTGATAGTCCTTGGTACTGTTAAAACGTCCTCTAAAGTTCCTTGAAACCTACTTGAATTCTTAGGACATATTTTTACAAATTAGATTTTTCATTAGTGGAGTTAGATTTATATGATTCACTTGTACTTGGATTATGATCATTTGTATTATTCCGGTTTCAGCCTTTTATTTCATTAAAATGTGTGTATGCCCACCCCCATGCCTACCCTGTGCTATTTACCTTGGGTGAGAATACCACTGATTCACAGCAGAGCTTGTTACCTCATTAATACTGATTTCTTCCCCTAGGGACTGAGTGCTTCACTTTGGGGTACTTGTGTCTAAACCAACCTAAGCGCCCAATGAGTGAGGCCTAAAATTAGATGTAGCAAGAACAACTGGAAATATTTTATATTCGTTCCTATAAACTGCCTCATTCCTAAGGGAAGCACTAAAGGTTCTTTGAAATGAGAATAAATTTTGCCATTTACTTTGGGTTTTAGGATCACATCATAATTAGTGGAACCACATTCATATCCCTCTTTTCCTACCAGATAAAAGTTACTGTGGCTGTGTATTTGACTTCCAAGGTAAAGGTAATTTTACCAAATTAAGCTAAATGCTTATACAAAAGAAGACAATAAAGATCATTTAAGAAAAAACTGGAGTTGGTGGTAGGTTACAGTGTCTGTTTTCACTGCAGAAAAAAATATTGACATTGGAAAGTAACTGAAAGCCAAACAGGCTTCCTCCAGCAAAGTGTGATTTGAAAGATCTACCAAAAAAAGAAGTTACATCAAAATCTCTCAACCTCAGGCAACCTCAGTTTATAGAAACAAATGCAAACTCATCCTTTCCTTAACTGAAATTCTTATCAGGTTTTATCAGCATCTGCCTTTTCCCACACAACTCATCTGCAGATATTGCGACTCATCACTCAATATTATAATTAAATATTATATGATAATTATAAAATATTAACTACAAAGGAGAATTATTTCAATAAATTTTCAACTAAGTAATTTGTCCCTAGTTATACATTAAGGAAAAAATGATATGCAGTGAAGTATAAAACAGTGTTCAATAATGACACTGGTATTTTCAATAATAACATGGGTATTGTTGTAATGAAACTATTATATAAACATTATAGGATGGGGCAAGTAAGTAATTAAATTAATGACACATGGAACCAAGATTCAACAGACAAGAAATAGGTACAAAAAGAAAATATTTTATATAGTTGATCAGGGGATCCCTGGGTGGTGCAGCAGTTTAGCGCCTGCCTTTGGCCCAGGACGCGATCCTGGAGACCCGGGATCGAATCCCACGTCGGGCTCCCGGTGCATGGAGCCTGCTTCTCCCTCTATGTCTCTGCCCCCCCCTCTCTCTGTGTGTGTGTGTGTGACTATCATAAATAAATTTTAAAAAAATAAAAAAAAATAGTTGAAGAGAATCTCTGCATCCTTAAAAATAAAATGTCAGTGTAAACTCTTTGCAAAAAAAAAAAAAAAATCTTTATTGATCTTGATCACTGAAAAGGGTTGGTATCCTGTTTACCCAGATATGGCCTAATAATTCTCTTTTTCATAGAAAGCAAGGAGAATGGCTCAGAGAAATGTCTAGGTTTTTAGATGTCTGGGAAGAAAATATATCTTGTAATATCAGAAAGCAAATAATTTATCAAATACTGTTGGCATTGTGCTAAATGGAAATGAGCCAATTTGAAAGGACAAATTGAGTACTACAAAGAATAATGACTACAGTGGATTGAAACCCATGAAATATGTTAAAAATTTATTATTTTTAAATAAAAATAAAATAAATTGGTCATTTTGAAATTTTTCTAGCACATCAGTTTCCTGTTGTTCTGAAAGCTGGTAAATAAGAGCAAAGAATCAAGAATATATTCTGCTCCTCAAGGTAATCAAATAGTTGATGGACAGTTGCTCTTAGAAAATAATTCCTACTAAAGAATTCCAAAAATTTTTAAACTCATCAATAGAGATGGTGACATTGAGAGGGGAATATAAGTAAAGCAAATTTTGCTATCATTAGGTTCAACCATAATTAGGTTGAATTTGTGAGATGAGTATACATAAGTCTTTATTATACTATTCTTTTTATGTATGTTTAAATATATAATGAAATGTTTAAAATGTCAAAACAACTAACAAAGAGTGTAAGGGATTGGGGAGAAGGTATTGGTTCTGTCTGTCTAGGAGGTGAAGTGTGTGGCCACCAAAGCATCTCTGAACAGCAGGGACAGTGTGAAACCACATCTTGGAGAGATAGTGAACAGGGACATTAAGGAGGCTTACTTACCATTGTGCCTGACACAAAGGAGTAACTCAGATTTTTTTGTGAATTGAATGTGTTAGAGTAAGGAGAGGTGTGTTTAGAGGTTTTGACTTCATTTATACACTGAGTAGCCATGGAAAGTTTTTGAAAAATGGATGAAAATATTTCCATCTATATTTTAAAACTGCATTTCTGTTGGTAAAGTGAAATATGTAGATTAAGAGGTTAAACTTTGTTGATAGTTAGTTGGCATATTAAGAGATGGTTCTAGACAACAGAATGAGTAGAGCAACTATGCAAGAAATTAGAGCTTTAGAAACATCAAAATGCAGGACCAATTCAATGTGGAAGGAGAATGGAGAGAAGTAAAATAAACCTGTATATGTTTATTGTAACTCCTTGAGAGAAAAGGGATTACTACCAAAATTACTACAAGGAGACTTTTTCTTTGATATCTTTAACCAGGAGTTTATGTGTGTGTATGTTTATTATTTCTTTATTATTTACTCTTCTTATGCACTGTTATGCTGAAAGTAGCCCGAGAATGAGGTCAACTCAACATTTCTTTGCTTAAGGCTACATCCACTAAATTAATTCTTCCTCCAATTCAGAAAAGAAATAAATCAATTACCCTTGCTGAAGGGTGGCTATCTTGAGTGATTTTAAGAAAAACTCAGGTCATTCTAAAGAGGTGTCTGAAATAGCTACAGAAAGTTAAGAGCAGGATAAGCACTAATTTGTGCTCTCCTTCATCCCAATGATGGTGTGCTTAATAGAGGACAATTTTTTTTCAATGGGTATTTTCAGGGTCAAACTCATATTTCTATAGATATGCTGCACTGTCTGAGATGTAGACTGTTTTTGTAGAACAAGTCTAAGGCTGAACCTTATCAGTAGCACAACAAGGACAACAATATCCATTTTACCTCAAGAAAGCACTTTGTATCTGAAATTTCTTGACTCTCTTTCCTCCTCATATTTCTTAATATATTGTCTTTCATAAATGAGAACTTAAAAGACAATGGGATACTAGACTATGAGCTGATAGAGGATGAATATTTTTTTAAATTTATTTGGGTAACCTAGATATCTACTAGTGATTAGTAAGTTTCCTAGGAAAGGAAGAAGGCAGCAAGTGGTTTAGTTAGTTTACACATAGAAAAAGACAAATAGAGCAAACAAGGAAAAAAAAGTCTACCTTCAATGCTGGGAAAGTATGGATGTCTCTCTTTGAGTCTTGGCCAAGCTAAGAGCAGTAGGATTTATGATGTGTTCTTCAAAGTCTGACATCTCCCTGGTGACCACCAGGGGAGATAATTTACTGATAATTTTTACCTGGCATAACCAGTTAGATAGCTTGGCTTGATGTAGTGGGCATAAAAACACCACTGTGAACGCTAGCCTTGAAGATGAATGAATATATTTGAGAAGTCACATGAGTGCTTGCAAATAGTGAAACTTTTAAAGACTTTGCAAAGTGCATCCTTGGAAAAAGAACATTAGGCAAGGGTCAAAAGAGAGAAACTGGGAGAAGTAGTAAGTTGGGGATTTGAGAAAAGGCTGCTTCAGCTTTAGTTATTATAGCACTATTTTAAATGGTGCACAATTCTCATAAATTAAGTTCAAGCCTGATGAAAAGTTAATCTCTGAAGTCACTAGTAAGTGCTCAGTGGATCTCCTATTTTAATGATTTCTAACTTAGGATGTACTAGACAAAGATAATAAACCAAGCCCCACACATTGCTGAAGTGTGTGGCTGGTAATTGATCCAGAAAAGGAGCATGATGCCCAGGACTTTTGGCAAAGTAGAGACAAACAAGAACGATGTTGTACAGGGTCAGTGAAGATAAGGAATGTGCTGCCCTCCATGACCTTCATTGTGAAGCATTAGGGACAAAAGTCCTCTTACTGTCTTTAAAAACTGATGAGAATTATTGTTTGAAGCAGTGAACAGAGAGTATACTGGTGTGAGAAGCTCTTATATTTCTGTCATTTGAGTTTAGATCTAAAATTATGAGCATGATTATGTATATAATACTATATTTCAGTTTCCAGGAAAAAAGAAAGCAAATCCTTTCAAATCTCACAGGACTTAAGTATGCTGCCCTGGCTTGAAAAAATCAGGCTTAATGCCAAGTTACCAACGTTTGAAATTAGGTTAACAGATATTTCAGTCTGGGCCCACATTTTAGTGCTATCTACTATTTTATTATAGCTTGGGCTACGTGATCAGATATCACTCATCGCTATTTATAGTTGAGTCATTACCTTTCTCACATTTTCAACTAAATAAAATAAATTCCATCATTTCTAAATGATCAACCGAAACTCCATTATAAAATAATCACAATTCTCCTTTTGACTCTCTAGAATCAATATGCAGTCAGATAATGAACAGAAAGCAAATGGCAATACCTAAAGGCTTAACTACAGGAAGGCAGAAGGAAAAATTTGAAAAAAAATATTCCATTCAAATTCCAATCTGAAGTATAGATACACATATACATTTTATAGTTAGCAGAAGCATGCAAATTTTTCGTTCTAGGCTGGGAACTAGTACCCTGTTACTTCCACTGCATTGTTTTGGCCCAATCAAGTTGGATAATCCAGATTCTGGGGAGGGGATGCTATCCTCTGTGTCTTAATGTGAGAAACTTCAAAGTCACTTTGCAAAGAGAATGGTAACAGGGTGTTGACTGAAGGCTTCTGGTCATTTTTGCTATCTACCACACCAGGGAAAATTCAAATAAAAATACAGTTTTGGGCACCTGGGTGGCCCAGTGATTGAGCCTCTGCTTTTTGGCTCAGGTCATGGTCCTGGAGTCCTAGGATTGAGTCCCACACTGGGCTCCCCACAGGGAACCTGCTTCTCCCTCTGCCTATGTCTCTGTCTCTCTCTGTGTGTCTCTCATGAATAAATAGATTAAATCTTTTTAAAAAGTGTCATAGGCATTACATTAGATTGTTTAAGATCCAGTCTAATTTTCTATTGCCTAAACAAGTAAAAAATACTCACTTTGCACATACACAAAATCTGAAGGGAATTTGTTAGAATACTGGCTAACATTTTAATATAAATGAACTCAATTCTTAGAGATTCATAGAAAATTCTGTAAGTATACATGTTAATTTTCCTAGTATTTATTGTGTTCTGATTTTTCTATTATAATCTTATAGTGTTTAAGTGTTTTATCATTTTATAAATTCCATCCCATATCCTCCAAATCTTTGACAGGTCCTGTGTCCTAATTTTTATTCCAGGAAATGCCATTCTATATGAATAACTCATCTCCTAATGTGTATATATGTTTATACATATTAATTGGACTTAGTTAACAAAATAATGAGGAAGTAGAGGCTGAAATAAAGGTTAAGTGTGACTTACAAGATACAGTGTTTCTGTGATTAGACCATGAGAGAATACAGAAAATTGACAGGCATCTATTAAACTGACTGATGGCTAGAAAGCAGCTATAAGTGTTGGAGAATATCTAGCAGTGAATAGCAGCATCGCTTATTCCCAGGAGGACTTTGGCAGGCACAGAGCAGGCATTTCCTGGAGAGTTACCAGAAATGGTATCAGAGATACCATTAGTATCAGAGATAACTAAGTAAATTAAGAAAGGGAAAGTCTGAATGCACTGGGAGCTGAGAGTGGGCCACAGCCTATGTGCTGCCACTGTCTTACAGCCAGCCCCCTACGGGCATCAACAATGTTAATACAGCGCAGAATGAAGTCCTGAGGTGGGACCTTCCTGCAGGTGGAAATGTAGGTGATAGGTGAGAAGATTACATCAAGTCAGCAGATCTGGGGGAAATGAATCGCCTATGTTCTTTTTTTTTTTTCAATGTCTTTACTAATTATGGACTATTGACTTGTTGGGCACTTATATTTGCCATTTACTAATTGTGTGACATTTGATAGTACTTAACTTCATTGTTTCTGTTTCCTCTTGGTAAAATAGAATTCTGAGGTACTGGTAAGCACCTATTTCAAATGGTTATTGTGAAAATTAAATAAACTTGTATAGGCATTTCTTTGATTACAAATCATCCTAAAACTTAGTGGCTTAAAACAATGACAACATATATTTTGTTCAGAAACTTGCAATTTGCACAGGGATAGCTTATCCCTGTCCTCTCATCATCACCTGGGTTCATTCACTCAGATTCTGTGCCTCCCTTTAGACTCAACAACAGAGCCCAGTTCTCAGAGAAAAAAAACCTAAGGAGTGGGATTTTTACCCTCTTCCTCCACCCCCATAAAAAGATTTCTTGCAGTTCAACAGCTTTTGCTCTAGATTCTGAACTTTAAAATAAAAATAATAATATAAATACTGCAAATTTCTTCTCTATTTTTCCAGTTTGTCTTGCTATACTTGTCAGCTTTGATAATGAAGCATATACTGATACTGTGATTGCTTTGAATATATTGTAATATTATAATTTTCAATGTAGAGATTTCTCTATTTCTTAAATTTTCTCTAAATGTTCTTGGAACTACTGTAAATGCTATCCTTAAAAGAAGTTCCTTTTCTGGTGTTGGTTGCTATATAATCTCTATAAAAATAAAATGGATTTGCATATTGATCCTGTATCCAGTGATTTATTAAATTTACTTATTATATAGTAGTTGGCATTATTGTATATGCAGAATATCCAAAAGAATCAAAGTATTAGAAGAAATGAGTTTTATTCTTTTGGATATTCTGCATATACAATAATGCCAACAATTACGTTTTATTTTTTCTTAAACCTTATAATAGTCTTATCTTTTTATCCTAAAACTTTGAACATTACGTGAAGGGAAATAATGAGAGCAGACATCCTATCCTTATTTCTGATATTTAGGGGAACACTTTCAATATTTATGTATTAAATTAAAGTTCTATTCACTGCTAGTTTGAGTTTTTATTATGAATCTATTTTGAATTTTATCAATAGCTTTTTTGCAACTACAAAATCATTGCAGTTTTCTCCTTTACTCTGGAAATGTGGGTGGAGAACATGGATTTATTTTCAGACACTAAACCACCTAACCTTTCTTGAACAAATCAAAATTTTGTACCAAAAATTATTAATTTGTGTATAATTCTCTTATATGTCATTTGATTTATTTGATAACTTTGTTCAGAATTTTAACAGTATGTCTATAAAAGAGAAAACCCTCTATAACTTCCCTTTCTTAAAATATCCTTGAAAAGACTGTTATTTTTTAAAGTTATTTTAGGTTAATTTTATAAAATATATTGGAAAGTATTTTTTTTTTCTAGCTTCTGGAAAAATTTGTATATAATTAGCCTTATTTCTATCTTACATATGAATATAATTCACTGGTGAAGTAACCTGGATATGGAGTTACTCCTTTATGGAAACTTTTACACTTATAGACTAAGTATTTTTAATAGACTTTGATTATACAGATGTAATACCACTTCTTGGTAAGGTACATTTTTTAGGATTTATGTCCACTGTGTTAAAAAAAAAAAAAAAAACCTCTGGTATTTTTTTCCTTTTATATTACTTCTCTTACTCTCTCTCTTTCTTCTGTCTTTGACCAGTCTTGTCAGATTTATTGTTCCCTTCAAACACTAATATTTAATATTATTGATTCCAGTGTGTATTTAATTTCTAACTTATTACTGCTTTGGTTTTATTCCTTCCATGTTTTATTTGCTATCTAATTCTTAAGATGCATGCTTAAAACATCAATTTTACCTTTTTTTTCCTTACACATACATTTAAGACTATACATTATTCTGTAAGTAGCTCTTTGGTTATATTTCAAGGCTTTTCGATGTATATTTTTATTATATGTCAATTCAAATGATTTTTATTACCATTGTGACGACATCTTTGAACCAGGACCTATGCACTATTTATAACTGAATTGATAGCCTCACACTTAAGGGTTTTTAAAATATAAATAACTGTTATCACTTTATTGCTCAATTAACATATGGTCAGAATCCATTCCCTAAATAATAACCATTTAGAACTCATAAGGCAATCAGCTGATTTAATATCAGAAATGTTGGAAGATAGAAGGAAATGGTTTGATATATTCAAAATGCTGAAAGGAGGGCAGCCCGGGTGGATCAGCAGTTTAGCGCCGCCTTCAGCCCAGGGCATGATCCTGGAGACCCAGGATCGAGTCCCACTTGGGGCTCCCTGCATGGAGCCTGCTTCTCCCTCTGCCTGTGTCTCTGCTTCTCTCTCTGTCTCTGTGTCTCTGATGAATAAATAAAAAATTTTTAAAGTATTAAAACATGCTGAAAGGAAAAAACCCACAACCAAGAATACTCTTTTTCTTAATTCTGCATGAGAACCTTGCTAGATAAAGTGTTTCTTAGACAAAATCAGTTAAAGGAGTTTATCATCACTAAAGTGGCCTTAAAAGAAATGTTTAATTATCTCTTTAAGTGGAAAACAAAAGATCATAACTAAAAGTGAGAAAATTAAGAAAAAAATGTCATTAGTAAAAGCAAACATACAGTAAAGGTAATAAATCAACCACGTATAAAGCTACAAAGGTTGAAAGACCAGATAAGAGGACACAAAATATGGAGGATCAACATTGAGGCAGAAGTAAAAAATTTAGTACTTTTAGAATGTGTTTGACAAAAGCGACCATTAACTTAATATACATTGCCATATATAGGACAATATATATATAAATCTCATGGTGACCACAAACCAAAATCCTATTATATATATATATGTATGTATATATATATATATAATGAGAAAGGAATCCAAGCATAACACTAAAGAAACTCATCATATCATAGGGGAAGACAGCAAGAAAAGAAAAGGAAAAAAGAAATACTACAAAACCAAGAAAAAATTAACAAAGTGGCAATGTAAGTACATACATATCAATAACTGCTTTAAATGTAATGGACTAAATGCTTCAATCAGAAGACATTGGGTAAATTAATGGTTAAAAATTAAGACCCATCTTTATAAAAGACTCCCTTCATACCTAAAAATAGATATGGACCAAAAGTGAAGATATTCCATTGAAATGGAAGTAAAATCTGGGTTAGCAATCCTTTTTTTTTTTTTTTAAGATTTTATTTATTCATTCATGAAAGGCACAGAGAGAGAGAGAGAGAAAGAGAGAGAGAGAGAGGCAGAGACACAGGTAGAGGGAGAAGCAGGCTCCATGCAGGGAGCCTCATGTGGGACTTGATCCAGGATCTCTAGGATCAGGCCCCGGGCTGAAGGCAGCACTAAAGCGCTGAGCCACCCGGGCTGCCCTGGGTTAGCAATCCTAATATCAGATGAATGGACTTTAAAACAAAGAAAAGCACTACATAATGATAAAGGGAACAATGCAACAAGAGGATAAAAACAATTGTAAATATCTGTGCACCCAATATAGATGCATCTAAATCCATAAAGCAAATATTAACAATATTACAAAAATAGGGGAATTTAACTGCCCACTGTATCAATGAAAATCAATAAAGAAACAGTAGCTTTGAACAACACATTAGATCAGAGGGGCTTAATAAATATATAAAGAACATTCTATTCCAAAACCACAGAATATACTTTCCTCCCTCTTCAGGGCACATGGAACATTCTCCAGGATAGATCATGTTAGGTCAGAAAAATCCTCAATAAATTTGAAAAGATTGCAATTGTATCAAGTATTTTTATGGACAACAATGGTATGAAATTAGAAATCAGTTACAAGACATGAAATGAAGAAACACAAACACATGGAGCCTAAAAAAATGCTACTAAACATGAGTCAACAAGCTATTAAAGAAGAAACAAAATGTACCTGGATATAAATGAAAATGGAAACACAACGACTCAAAATCTTTAGAGTTCAACAAAAGCAATTCTAAAAGGGAAGTTTATAGTAATATGGCCTACCTCAAAAAAAAAAAAAAGAAAGAAAAAGCTCAAGCAATCCTACCTTACACCTAAAAGAACCTGAAAAGGAAAAAAAAACAAAAAACAAAAAACAAAAAACAAGGGAAGCCCAAAGTTAATAGTAAGAAAAAAGAGAGAGAGAGAGAGAGAGTAGAGTGGAAATAAGTGGAGACTTATAAAGACAATAGAAAATATCAGTCAAATTAAGGATTATTTCTTGGAGAAGATAAAGTTTTAGCCAGACCCCTCAAGAAAAAAGAGGTAGAAAATAAATCAGGAGTAAAAGAGGACAAATTGTATCCAATGTGATGGAAATATAAAGAACTACAAAAACTACAAAAAAAAATGCCAACAAACTGGACAACCTAGAAGAAATGGACAAAGTCTAGAAACATGATTTTTAAGACTAAATTAGGAAGAATTAGAAAATCTGAACAGACCAATGACTAGTCACAAAATTGAATTGATAATTTAAAAACTCCCAACAGATGAATTCTACCAAACATTTTAAGAAAACTTAATACATATTCTCCTCTGCCCATTGTAAAAAAAAATAGGAGAGGAAGGAATGATTCTAAATACATTCCATGAGGTCAGCAAAACCAGACAAAGACACTACAATAAAAAAATTACAGGCCAATATTCCTCATGAACTTAGATCCCAAAGTCCTAAACAAAGTATTAGGAACTCAAATTCACCATTATATTAAAACATTTATTCACAGTAATTGAGATTTAATCTGGGGATGCAAGAATGGTTCAGTATTCAGAAATCAATCAACATAATACACTACATTAACAAAATGGAGGATACAAATCATATGATCAACTCAATAGATGCAGAACAGGCATTTGATAAAATTTGATTTCCATTCATGATAAAAATGCTCAACACAGTACGTTCAGTGGGAACATAAAATAATAAAGGTCATATATGACAACCTGACAGATAACATCATACTCAGTGGAGAAAAATGGAACTGTTCAGTCAGGAACAAGACAAGGGTGTCTACTCTCACCACTTTTATTCAACATAGTACTGGAAGTCCTAACCACAGAAATCAGAGAAGAAAAATAAATTTCATCTAAATTGGTGAGGAAGAAGTAAAACTGTCACTATTTGCAGATGACATGATACTATACAAACTAAAACTGATAAAGAATTCAATAAAATCACAAGATACAAAATTAATGTACAGAAATCTATTGCATTCTACACACTAACAACAAAGCAAAAAAATTAACCAAAGAGACGAAATACCTGTATTCCAAAAACTATAAAACACTGGTAAAATAAATTGAAAGCAACACAAACAAATAGAAAGATATTGTTAAAATGTCCATACTATCCAAAGTAATCTACAGAATCAGTGCAAAACTTATCAAAATACTAATATAGTGTTTTTCACAGAACTAGAACAAAAAATCCTAAAGTCCATATGAGAACACAAAATAGTCTGAATCAGCAAAGCAGTCTTGAGAAAGAACAGAGCTAGAGATACTATAATCCTAGGTTCAGAGATAATGCTGGAAAGCTACAATAATCAAAATGGTATGGTGTTGGCACAAAAATAAAATAGACACATAAATAAATAGAACAGGAGAGAAAGCCCAAGGGAGACTTAGGGATGGATCCCAGGACCCTGAGATCATGACCTGAGCTGAAGGCAGAAGCTTGACCCACTGAGCTACGCAGGCTCTCCTTAAAGTAGCACAATTACTTCTTACAACACACATAAAACATCTTATACTTATAAAAGTACTTTCGGCTAATAACTTTAATTACATATAGAAACCCTACACTTTTACTTCCCCCTCCCTCACTTTGTTATTGTTGTGATAAAATAAAGTAATAAAAATAAGTGCTGTTGCAGAGCATATTTGTAACAATTCATATTTAGAACAATTTCATCTGCTGAACCATCTAATGTCATGGGTGGCTTTCATCTGAAGATAACAGTTGGGGAGAGTTCTCTCACGATTTCTGGACCAGCATGCTGCAGAGTCCCGTGCGGTTAGACTGAGGGACTGCAAGGACTGCTCCTTCTCTAACCACTAAAGGAAAACTGCCAGGGAAATTGGATCTGACATTAAAGCTGAGGATCTGTTTACTTATGTGAAAACATTTAATATCTCTACTGTGTCACTAATTTTTTTAGATTATTGATGCACTTCATAAATACAGAAATAACTGGGGAAGTACCCTTTTTGTTGTAATATATATATATATTTTTTTTCTTTATTTATCCTTAAGTGTAAAGGAAGATTCTGTCCTCTACAAGTCTGGTTCTACTGACCTCAGTTCCTTTCCCTGTTTAATTAATTAATTAATTAATTAATTAATTAATTAGTTTATTTATTTATTTATTTATTTATTTATTTTTTTTGGGGGGGGGCTGCCTGTATATTTGAAAAAGTTCTACAAGTGATTCTAATGTCTATCCCTGGCTGGACAACCACTGATTTAGAAATCTAGACATAATTAGGCAGACTAACAAACAATATATTCTAAGCCCTCAAAATGTGACTCCTTGCAAGATTCATTTGAAACAAGTGAGTTGAGGAAAGATGTGCCTCCGTGAAGTAATCTGACACTTTCCCAAGTGTAACATCTTGTGACTAATTATTTGTGACTAATTATTTATTCATTTGCTTGGACTCTGCAAGTTTCTAGGTGGGTAAAGAAATTTGTATTCCTGGAAGAAATGACTGCAATGAGGAAACCCTAGCATTGCAGGCCTGTTATCCATTAACCACTCTATAAACCAATAATACCTCAGCTTTTCCATTCTGCCTAGTGACTAGTTCTCTTAGAGGACAGAAAATCAGCCTCCTTGGTGCCAAAATTAAAATGAATCAGTTTATTCTTCACCTGGAGAAATCAGTACTTTATGACTTTTGAGTGTCAGTTTATTAAGAATATTTGTAGGGACACTTGGGTGGCTCAGTGGTTGAGTGTCTACCTTTGGCCCAGCACATGATTTTGGAGTCTCAGGATCGAGTCCCACATGGGGTTCCCTGCATAAGCCTGCTTCTCCCTCTGCCTGTGTCTCTGCCTCTCTTTTCCTGTATCTCTCATGAATAAATAAATACAATCTTTTTCTTTAAAGAATATTTATTTCCTCAACTGAGCTTTAAGATGACTAGAGCCCAGCTGGTACCTTGACTACAGCTTACGGAAAACTCTGAAGTAAGGGCCCAGTTTGCTCTACCCAGAATACTGACCAACAGAATCATGAGATAAAAATGCACATTGTTTTAGGCCATTGAAACTTGGGGTTACTTCTTACATAGCAGTAGGTAACTAATACAAGTTACCTACCCTACACAGGAATAAATCTCAACTTGGCACCCTGGGAAGGAAATTAAGTTGGCATTTGTTGTAATGTGGATTGCCAAACAGGTTATTGCTTCCGGTATCTACACAGGACTATAATCCCTTAAGTCACATATTTAAAGCTCAAGTGAAAAGATTCCTAATGTGTAGCAAAAGATCAAATATCTTTGGCCAAAAGTATTTTGATATCTTTTACCTTAACATGGATATATTAATAAATAATACTACCATTTCTTTGTATTAACATTGTATTTGCCCATTTTTGACTTGTACATAAAGCTGAAGAAGAAGAAAAGTCAAATTTAAAGAATTTGATGAATTCTAAGCATCCATAAGTTCTTGTTTATAGGGGTTACAAGGCCATCTAGTAAATTTCACTACAAATACAAAAACTTGGAAATAAAGCCCATTTTGTTTTCATTCTGCTTTATACAATTATGACTCAAGACAGCAGAAGACAAACTGACAGACTGGTAAGTTACTGGTTGACCCTAAAAAAAAAAAAAAAGGAAGCCCATTTGGTTTGTCCTGGGCCTGAATCTCTCTATTGGATTCTGCTCCTTTGATTGCTAGGATGCTATATAAACAAGGGAGGAAAAAAAAAAGAAGAAAGAAGAAAGAAAAAAAGAAAGAAGAAAAGAAAGAAGAAAGAAAGAAAGAAAGAAAGAAAGAAAGAAAGAAAGAAAGAAATAAGAAGAAGAAAAAGAAAGAAAGAAAGAAAGAAAGAAGAAAGAAAGAAAGAAGAAAGAAAGAAAGAAAGAAAGAAAGAAAGAAAGAAAGAAAGAAAGAGAAAGAAAGAAAGAAAAAGAAAGAAAGAAAACAAGCTTCTCCCTTCAAGGTCAAAGATTTGTACAGCAGAAATGGAGCCCATCAAGGTAGTCAGTTCTTAAAGTGACAGAATAAATAACTCCCCGCATGACATTGAGAAATCACATAGAGGTAGTTTGAAAGTCAGGAAAGTACTTTTGCCAGGATAGTATCTGCTCTTCTCATTTTCCACTATTATGAGTGCCTGTTATTGAATCTCGAACTCCTCTTAAGCATCCCCAGTTAAAATGCAAAATATATTTATTATCAATAAAAAGTAGAAAGTAACCAGAATGGGTCATCAAATAGTCTTCTATGACATGTCAGAGAAGCAGCAAGTACATAAAGAATTTTCTCTAAGTCCTGGCCATGAGAAAAGGATTGTCATCAAAGCCAAAAGCACACAAAGTATAATGAGATCTTGTAACTGTGAAGTCTACTGATAAAATTTTGCAGCCACGTATAACCTTAAGCCTATACTCACATGACATTAACATCTGACTGCTCACAAACTATCTTTCTTGGTTGCCTCATTTCTATGAACCCTTTTGCTGCCCCAACACAGAGCTAGAGAGTTCCTTAGAGGAATGGAAGAAACTGAAAATGTGACACATTGTGTATCCAGAGCCAGCTTCCAAGGATTCAGCAAGGCATCTATGATAGAAAAAGACAGACATGTGGCCACACTTCTCCATTCTCAAAACTAGCAAGCTAAAAAGCCTTGTGAGTATTTATACTTATGGCTAAAACGTGATTTTTGTCTATGAAATAGAAAATACCAAATTTAGAAGTGATTCGAGTAAGTAGAAAGCAAGTCTACACCATCATTTCCCAATCCCTCAGAGCATCTATAACATTTATAGATGCCTAATGATTTCTGTAATCCAAATGATTATTACAAACGGGTACTCTATTAAAAATTTTCAATGTATGATTACCAGTAACATAAAGATTATCTCATAAATGGATTCTTATGGATCTGGTCATAATTGGTTTGCTGAGTTAAATAGCACAATGCCTTCACTCTGCAGAATCAATATTCAAGTTGTAATTTTTTTTCTTTTTTTTTCTGCCTAGGAATTTAGGTCTGGGTTAGGATTCAGAAAGTCTGTCTTTGCCTTGAAGCTCCTCTACTCTGTATATAGTCCAGCCTTCCAGGGATTTTGATTTATTCAGGAAATAATTAACCATTTTTTATAAACATTTATCCTTTCCTGGAGAAAAAAAAACATTTAAAAAGTAAAGTATCTTAGGAAAACATTATATTGGGCAGCATAGGAGAGACAATACTTATTCTAAAATAATACAAATGGTTGCATCACTGAAGGCAATAAATCTGCAAAGGCAAAATGAAATTGAAACTACTATCTTAGGAGCTAAGGTAATATCAAATTTATCTTTTTTTCTGAGGCTTTCTGCTGATGCCAAAGTTCAAATTTTGATAACTACTTGGGGTTCAGAGGATAGAAGATAAAATTGATGATCCTCCTCAAATGAGCAAGTTGTAGACAAGCCCTACACAATTCTGAGTTCTCAAAGGAGTGTACCTCCTACCTACAGGTCTGAATAAATGTCCAAAACTAATGAACTAATTGTCCAAAACTAATAAACAAGAAAAAATTTTAAAAATCACACAGAAGAGGCTAGAAATTTTGTTTGATTAGAATTTGGTGTTGAGAGGGAAAAATAAAGATTTTCCCCTGAGAATCGGTAACCACAAACTGGCATATGAGTTTCTGGCATGAATTCATGTTATATATGAGATCCAAAATAATCTCAAATGAAGAATTAATTTGTTCTGTACTACCATCAAGATTTGAAATAGATCTCTAATGGAAAATTTAAATGGGTCTCATATTATTCAGTTAACCCCAGGCAACTAGGAAATAGAGCACAAATCTTCCCTAGAGGAGCCCAGGTATCAAAGCAAATTCATAGACCAAATTCCAAGAAAAATTATCTGCCTGGAGTAACAACAAATTATTAAAAAAGCAAAACAGAAAAAAAATACTCAAGGAAATAATGCAACATAAGTGAGATGTAGCTGAAAAAGCAGAGCAATAGACTCAGACACTCAAAGCCTTGACATATTGAAATGATCAGTCACAGAATATAAAATGTAATATAAAAATGTAAAGCAAAATAAGAAATATGTATAAGTTGTTGAAATAGATAAAAGAGAGGCTTGAAAATATGACCAAGAAACAGAATATAAAGAATCAATATGCAGACACTGACAAATAATAAAATCTATACAATTAATAAAATTCCTTTATAAAGAGCCACACACATAACTCACTGGATAGAGAACCCAAATGACACTAAAGTGCAATGCGGGAACATTTTTTTCCAATAAATATTGGAACAATTGCCTATCCATGTGAAAGAAATATGTATCTCAACTCCTTCTAGACATTCTAACAAAACAAGTTCAGATACATAGTAGACCTACAGGTGAAAGGCAGAACAATAAAACTTCTAGAAAATAACATAGGAAGATATATAAATTGTTTTGGGATTGTGAAAGATTTTTTTAAATGAAACAAAAAAGGATATATCCATAAGGAAAAAGATTGAAAAATTACCACAGTGAAATTAAGAACTTTTATTTTCTAAAGATAGTGCTATGAGAGTGAAAAGGCAAGGTGGAGCCTAGGAGAAAATATTCATAACATGTATGTCCAACAAAGGACCTGTATACAGAATATGTAAAAAAAAATCCAGGGCACCTGGGTGGCTCAGTGGTTGAGCGTCTGCCTTTGGCTCAGGTCATGATCCCGGGGTCCTGGGATCGAGTCCCACAACAGGCTCCCTGTGGGGAGTCTGCTCTTCCCTCTGTCTAGGTCTCTGCCTCTCTCTCTGTGTCTCTCATGAATAAATAAAATTAAGAAAAAAATCCTACAAATTTTTTAGGACAATAACAACAAAACTTGAATAGGCATTTCAAACTCAAGTATATATAAATGGCCAATTAAGTATATGGAAAGATATTAAATGTTATTAGTCACAAAGTAAATGTAAATTAAATCTACATGAGGTTCTAATACAGATCCATCAAAATAGGTAAGATTACAAAATCTGACTATGTCACTGTGTAGATAGCATAGAATAATTTAAAATCACATACACTGTGTGTAAATTCATACAACTTCTGAAAATATTTGAAGTATTTTCTAAAGCTGAATATGCACATACACCATGACCCAGAAATGTATCCAACATAACTGTGTGCATGTGTTTACCAAAAGACGTGTACAAGAATGTAGCAGAATTATTTGTAGTAACAGATATAATAAAAGAATCCAAATATTAACTTGTAGTAAAATGGATAAATTTTGATGTATTTATCTAATAGACTACATTGAGCATGAGAAATGTTATTGCTACATACAACAGATAGAGAAAACTCAAAAATATAATATTGAACAAACTAAGCCAGGCCCATTGAGCACCTACGGTATGATTTCTTTCATATGATATCCAAGAAAAGGCAAAAATTAATAAATAGTATTAAGTGTAGTAAAGTAGTCTTTATGGGCAATTTTCTGACTTGATTTTAGGGAGATTTTGGTCTATTCCTGATAAGGTGCTGGGTTTGTTTGTTTTAGATTTTATTTATTTATTTATTCATGAGAGACACAGAAACAGAGAGGCAGAAACATAGGCAGGGGGAGAAGCAAGCTCCATGCAGGGAGCCCGATGTCAGACTTAATCCCGGGACTCTGGGATCATGCCCTGAGCTGAAGGCAGAGGCACTTAACTGCTGAGCCACCCAGGCATTCCATCAGGTGCTGGTTTTAAGTGAATATTCATTCTGTGGGAATTCTTTGCTTCTATACACTTAGAGTCCATGTAATATGAAAGACATCTATGTATGATCTATTGAATAAAAACTATGCACAAGTTATATCACATACATACAAAGCTTCTCTAATCGCTTCATTCATGTTCATCTATTCCAGTTTTATCAAATTCCTTTTTTACCTATTTCAATTCAAATAGCTAGATGATCCACAGCCCGATGTGCAACTGTTTGGGCAGTCTGCCTCAGAGCAAGTGCAGCACTCGAACAGTGTGCTTTCTCTGTAATGTCCTAAACACTAGTAATTCTAAGACTAGGGTGTCCCCTATGCTGATTAACACATCACTGCTGTTTCTTAAAACTTCTAAGTGCACACCTCTACAACCAACTTCTGCATAATGTGTTCCTATTTGTAAAATTTTTTTGCAAAGATCTTCACAATTGTGAAGAATATTTAATTTTCATTCTATAAACAAGACTGCTGTTTCAAATAACCATATGGTTTCTCCACAATCATTTAGCTAATGAGTGGCAGAGCATTTTCCACTTAGTTATAAAAATTTTATAGAAATTCTTAGTCATATCCACATATTCCCATGATGTTTCCTCAGCTGAACTGGAAAACTCTTTAAAGTGGACTCCATATATTTTTCTTTTGTGTCATCTGGTTGTCAGCTCACAAAAAGTAGTTAGTAAGTGATTCTTGAGAGATGGCAATATTCTGCAGTCTTGTATTTGAGTACTTGAGTACTTAAAAGCACATCATTCTCAGAGAGACCTGGATGACTAACATGTCATCTCAATTCCACAAGATATCTCATGAGCATTCTGTCTCCTTTGTAAAATAGGCTTTTAACTTATTAGGTAACACGTAAGTAGGCATGAGGATAAGTAGACTAATTTGTTCATATTAATGTCACTGCTTAAAATAATAGGGAAAGTTCCATGGTCTATTTCTCAGTGATTTGCAGTTGTTAAAAAAAATCTTCATGCTATAGTTTTAGTTCTTGCACAAAGAATCTACCATTGACACACAAACAGGCACAACAGAAAATTCAAGACAGCAATTCACAGAATGTGTTCCTATCTAATCAGATGCATCATCTTTTAATTTAATGCTATAGAAGATAGGAAGAAAGCAAGAGCAGAACTGATCAATACTTTAAGGGGATATTCCAAAGGTAAATTTAAGGATTAAAATTTCTTCTCTGAAAAGAAATGCCAGTATTTTCATTACTGGTTCTTCTTCCTGAGTATAAAAAATATTTATAAATGCTCTGAACGTTATTGTAGTTGTTTTTTCTAAGGTGAAACGTAAGAGGAATAATCCAGATGTGGTGGTCACTGAATTTTATGAGACCTCTTTCTGAAGGACAAGAAATTAAAAGCTTCCTCTCACTAACATAAATATAGTTCTCTAAGATCAAGCAGTTATAATTGTCATTTTAAGAATTCTTGACGTACTTTCACAATTCCGAGATAAGATAAAAAAGTATCAGCACAGATTATTCCAGATCCTTATTTACAAAATGTCACAATTCAAACACATTTTAACTACCCTGGGAGTACATAGTACACCTCAATTACTACAACCATATAGATCTTTTTTCAATGATAGCAACTGTGGAAAATCTAAAAAAAAAAATCCCCAATATGAAGATTTTAATAGAAATACTGTATTCCCTGCTTCCTTTCTCCTCTATCTCATCCCTTGGAAAAAATAGCTATCCCCAACTACAAAAACTTCCAATTAATAATGGAACTCAAGAGAATCTTCCAGGAAAAGCTTTGGTAATCTCCCTCCCCCCTCTTTCTCTTTTTCTTTCTTTCTTTCTTTCTTTCTTTCTTTCTTTCTTTCTTTCTTTCTTTCTTTCTTTCTTTCTTCTTTCTTTCTTTCTTTCTTTCTTTCTTTTTCTCTCTTTCTTTCTTTCTTTCTTTCTTTCTTTATTTATTTATTTCTTCTTTTCTTTCTATCTTGATTCTTTAAAAAGGCATTATTTGTGATCTAGTAGACACATCAATGCAAGACAAAGCAAGAACTGTTTTAGCTGCTACCCTCTAACCAAGCCTGTTTAAGAGAAAAATCAGAAATGTGATAGGAGCACATTTAGAAGGGGTTGAAGAGAGCCCTTGAGTGGAGAGCTCTCAGTCTAGTATGAAATGATGTGCAGAATGTAGCAGAAAGTTTCACCCTCTGAGCTAAGTGAAAAGGGATTTAAGAGAATCCTAAGTTACTAAATTTATGGAAACTTAGGTTTTTCTTCCTCTCTAAATGATTGCTGAGCTTTAGAAACTCAGTCTTGCTCTATGCTGTCAGTGGATTTTGCAGCCTAAAGGTGCAAAGGGAGGTAACTATTTATAGCCCAAAGAAATCTGGCATCAGGAAGTTATAAGAGCAAACAAAAGAGCAGGGTAAGAAAGGGGATTAAAAATTAGGCAATTTAAGATTATTTAATTAGCAAAATGATGTATGATGTTTCTGAGGGACAATTTTATGCTACAGAAGGCAACTGGACATGTATTGCTTTGGTGAGACTCTGCCGACGAAGGCTGCCTGCCTGGGTAATTAAGCCAGTGGTAGTAGGCTGAAGGGGTAGCTCTTATTCCAAATGCTGAGACAGGTCATAGAAGGTTACTAAAAAATTCATCACAAGGGTACCATGTAGTACATGCATTCATGATGATATACTAAGGAACAAGAAGCTGACCCACAAAAAGACAATGCGTATGTGGAAGCCTACAAAAATAACTTCAAAGAATAATGACAAACTTCAATATGCTTCCCCTAATTTCCTCTCCTTTTATTTGTTCGGCCATTCCTTCCTATTGAATGGAATTTCTCGGCCCTTCTTTCCTTTGAAATAGCTAATAGCAGAATATCCTGGAGAAATGAAGAAAAAAAGAAAAAGGAAATGCATAATAAAAATATCACATAACACCCCGTCTCTGGATAGTAAATATCCCTAGGCATAAATTAGTGGGACTAAAGTGTCTTGAATTGGATGTGAAATTGAAGTTCTGATGTAAATCTGAGATTATTATGTTGATGGAAAATAAAAAGTAAGTTATAAAATCTGCTTGATGTATTTTCCAGTGGAAAGGAAGGCATTTCTACAGTTATTTGAAAGCAATCTATCAAATAAATAAATAAATAAATAAATAAATAAATAAATAAATACAGTGAGTTTCCATAATAGCCCATGGATTTTAATCCTTTTAAGAATCCACTCATACAAGTATAATCTACTGCTTAAAGTATGGGTAAGTCAATCTCAAGAGCTTTAATGAAAGTCCCAAATTTAAAATGGACCTGTTATACAGATACATATTTGGGACATGTGGAACTAAACTGATTATGAAGTCAAGATTATGTCCACAGAATAAACGCATTAAGTACCTATGATTATAAAATAGAAATGTTTGCCTAACATAGAGTACCAAATTATGTGAGGCAAAAGATAACGGAATTACAAAGAAAAATAGATGAATTGACTATTATAGTTGAAAACTTAAACACTCCTCTAGCAGAAATGGATAGATCTGTCAGGCAGAAAAATCAGTACGGACATGGTTGAAGTCAACAATACTATCAATCAAAACTGGATATAATTACAATCTACTTTATCCAATAACAAAAGAACACACATTGTTTTTAAGCTTATATGGAACATTCACTAAGATAGATCACGTGCTAGGCCATAAAACACAACAATTTTAAAAGAACAGAAATCATACAATATTTGGTCTCAAGCCACAGTGTAATTAAAGTAGACATCAATACTATGAAGATACTTAGAAGATCCTAAAATACATGGATATTAAACAAAACACTTCTAAATAACACATGGGTCAAGAACAAATCTCAAAAGGAATTTTAAAATATTTTGAACTAAATGAAAAGGAAAATACAAGTTATCAAAACTTGTGGGATGTAGCAAAAGTAGTACTTAGAAGGAAAGTTATAAGAGTCAATGTATGTACCAGAAAAGAATAAATCTAAAATTTCTAATGTGAGTCCCTTCTAGGGATACTAGATAAAGAAGAGCAAATTAAATCTAAAGTAAAAAGAAGAAAAGGAAAAAAATTATAGTAGAAAGCAATAAAACTGAAGACAGGATATCAATAGAGAAAAATCAATAAACCAAAAGTGAATTCTCTGAAAAAAATTAAATTGATAAGCCTTTAACCAGGCTAACTTAAGAAAAAGAGAGAAAAAAAATACTAATATCAGAAATGAAAGGAGGGACATCAGTACATATGATCTCATGGACATTTAAAAGATAATAAAAGAATTATATGAACAATTCCATGCCCACAAACTTGATAATCTAGATGACATGGGCCAATTCCTGAAAGATACAACTTATCAAAATTCATGTAAGAAAAATAGACAATATGGATAGACCTATATCTGTTAAAGAAATAAAATTAATAATTTTCCACAGCAAAAAGCACCAAGCCTAGATAGTGAATTCTTCTAAACATCTGAGGAGAAATTATGCCAGTTCTCTAACAATATCTTTCAGAGGATAGGAACAAAAGAAAGGCTTTCTAATAATTCTCTGAGGCCAGTATTACCCTAATGCCAAAACCAAAGGCATTTAAAAAAAAAAAAAAAGTACAGACCAATATCCCTCATGAACATAGGTGCAAAAATCCTCAATAAAATATTATCATATCAAATCCAACAATGTATAAAAATAATTACACAAAAAGACTTAGTGAGATGTATCATAATATGAAATGTTGGTTCAACACTTGAAAATCAATTAATGTAATTCATCACATCAATTGGCTTTAAAAAGCCACATGATCATAATAATAGATGCAGAAAAAGCATTTGACAAACTCCAATACCCATTCATGTTAAAAACTCTCAGCAAACTAGTTATAGGGGGGAATTTTCTCAACTTGATTAAAAAAAACCTTCAGTTAACATTATACTTAATGGTAAGAAACTCAAAACTTTCTAAGATCAGGTGCAAGGCAAGAATGTTTCCTCTCATCTTTTCAATATCAAACTGAAAGTTCCATCTCCTTCGGCAAGATAGAAAAGAATATATATACATTGGAAAGGAAGACATAAAACTGGCTTTGCTCAGAGCTGATGTAATCATCTATGTACAAAATGTGAAATAATCATAAAAAATTCCTGAAACTAATAAAAGAGTATGGCAAGTTTGCAGAATATCATATTAATATACAAAATCCAATTGCCTTCTTTTGCAATGTAAATTAAAAGGTAGAATTTGAAATTAAAAACACAATATGATTTATGTTGGAACCCCCCCAAAATGAAATAATATAAATCTAGCAAAATACTTACAAGATATATACAAGGACAACTACAAAATTGTGATGAATGAAATGTCATTCTTTTCCAAAACAATATTTATTTTGGGAGGTGATATAGGATTCAGACCAATGTAATCACTAAAAAATGGCATGGAGTAAAAGGAAATGAACTCTCCTAACACACATCTGTGAATTTTAAGTTAGAAAAAAAAAAGGCAAACTTTTAAGGAGAGGTATTTTATGTGTCAAGTTAATTTTTAAAAACATTTTATTTATTTATTTATTCATGAGAGGCACAGAGAGAGAAAGAGAGAGAGAGAGAGAGAGAGAGAGAGAGAGAGGCATAGACACAGGCAGAGGGAGAAGCAGGCTCCATGCAGGGAGCCTGATGTGGGACTTGATCCTGGGTATCCAGGATCACACCCTGGGCTGAAGGCCGCACTAAACCCCTGAGCCGCCCAGGCTGCCTGTGTCAAGTTTATTAAAGCTTTTTAAATATTTTGAGGTATTTTAGGTAAAGGAATGCAAATATTATGTTTTCTCTTTTTAAATAATATATATTTTATATATTACAACAATATATATTGCATATGTATTAAATATATTAATATTTTATATTGGGCAAAAAAGAAGACTGGAAAGCAAATTTTATCATCAGTAAATGACAATTTTTCAACTTATAAAGAAACAATATTAAGTAAATAGGGAAGACTTTTCTTTTCATATGAAATTCCTATCTCTTCAGATCTTACTATATTCTAATCCAGTTTCTTCTTCAAGCTTATGTTGGTTTGTTCTTTGGTGGAGTGGAGGTAGATGAGGTGACTCAGGGAAAAGAAGGGCTGTTTAAAATAACCCTTGCATTTTTAAATATTAGTAACTGTTGTTTCACTATTCAGAATAAGTATTTAATACTACTTACCATTCAAAATATAATTTTTAAAATTACTACCTTGCATTTATCCAATTCTATTTTGCCAATTTTTTTTCAACTTTAGATTTCCTGGAATATAATTTATATACAGTAAAGTTATGTTCGAGTTGCTCATTCCTAGTATTTTTTTTTATTTTTATTTATGATAGTCACACTGAATGATAGAGAGAGGCAGAGACACAGGCAGAGGGAGAAGCAGGCTCCATGCACCGGGAGCCCGACGTGGGATTCGATCCCGGGTCTCCAGGATCGCGCCCTGGGCCAAAGGCAGGCGCTAAACCGCTGCGCCACCCAGGGATCCCTCATTCCTAGTATTTTTAACATACATATATAAGCATGTAAACTGGATCACTAGTTCATATTGGATCACTATTTGTCTATTGTATGAATCTAGAGAAATAATAATGTTAATTTTAAATTAATTTTAAAACTCTAACCTTGGGATACCTGGGTGGCTCAGTTGTTGAGCATCTGCCTTTGGCTCATGTTGTGACCCTGGGGGCCTGGGAATGAGTCCCACATCAGGCTCCCCACAGGGAGCCTGCTTCTCCCTCGGCCTTTGTCTCTGCCTCTCTGTGTGTCTCTCATAAATGAATACATAAAATCTTAAAACAACAACAACAACAAAACCTCTAGCCTCAAAGCAGGTGGAAAGTGGTAAAAACTTGATTCTACAGAAAAACTTTCCTTAGTAATAAACTATCCAGATTAGGTGGCATTTTTCTTTAGTATGCAATGAGGTATACACTCAGGTTAAATACCTGGATTAGAACTCTACCTCTAGGGGTGTATGGGTGGTTCAGGTTGTGCTCCTGGGATCAAGTCCTGCATCAGGCTTCTCACAGGGATCCTACTTCTCTCTCTGCCTGTATCTCTGCTTCTCTCTCTCTGTGCCTCTCATGAATAAATAAAATCTTTAAGAAAAAAAAAAAAGAACTGTAACTTTGTGACCTTGAGTAGGTTACTAAACCTCACTATGTTCAGCTTTCTCTTCCTAATTTGGTTGGGGATAATACTACAATCACACATGATTGCTAGGAGGAGTAAGTGCATATAACAAAGTACTTGCTACAGTATCTGGAACATAGAAAACTATAAGCGATAGCTACATTAGTACTACTATTCCTTGGATTACATCTTTTAACTTATCATTTTGGCATTTCTTTTTATCTTTTTTTGCTGCCATTATTACCAAATAGGGATCTGCTCTTTACATTACTTCTCTTTTTTTCTGTCTCTCTCTCTTCTTCCTCTCTCTCTCTCTCTCTCACACACACACACACACACACCACCACCACCACCACCACCACCACCACCACAATTAGGTAGATATAGAAAAATGGTAGATAATAGATCATTCTCTTTGATATAATAGTAGTAGAATTTAATGCTACTCTAATCTCAAGTATAGCTTCTGGCACCTAGTCAAATGGAATTGAAGAGTCTTAGAATAGTTGCAGTGTTGACAGGTAATTTTGAGAACTGAATGTTACAGATTTGACTTTATTCATAGGTTCATTTGTCAGGGCAGTAACAAAAGAATAACATTTTTTAAGTGGAAAAAACATTAGGGCTTTTAAGTTAACTCTAATCTCTTAAGACAGACACAGTCATTGCCAAAGGTGATTTTTTTTCAATATTTCTTAGAAGTTTAATAATAGGTGAACATTTAAGTACATGATGGATAGGTATTAGATAGGCTTATATAATGTTAATATGATAAAATATACACATATATATATATAAAAGTAACAATTTAGAAAATTATATGCAGGCTTTGAATATTACATTGCATTTTGCAGTATTAAAATAAATTTTATTTATTTTTAGTTCTCAATAGACTTTAATTTTAGAATATATTTAGGTTTTCAGAAAGGTTGCAAAGATGGTTCTCATATTTCTCATATATTTCACATCTGATTTCTCCTACTAATATGTCACTATTAATGAACCTAAAAGTAACTATAGTTTAATCATGTAATTTCTAGGTAATAGTTATATTTTCATAAGATACTTTTTAATGTAGGAAGAACTTTATATTCTCAACTTCATAACAACCTTGGTTAGTAAATAGTATTACTCCTTATTATGGCTAAGAAAATTGAGATAAGGGCAGCCCTGGTGGCTCAGCGGTTTAGTGCCACCTTCAGCCCAGAGCAGGATCCTAGACACCCAGGATCGAGTCCCATGTCAGACTCCCCAAATGGTGCCTGGTTCTCCCTGTGCCTGTGTCTTTGCCTCTCTATCTGTGTTTCTCATGAATAAATAAAAAAAAAAAAATCTTAAAAAAGAAAATTGGGATAAAACAATATAAGGTAAAAAAAATCTGTCTCATGTCATTATTTTAATTATAAATATTAATATTTGTCTATGTCCATGATAAGTATTAATTTTACCCTCTTGTATAGAACTGTTATATTTAAAACAGAACAATATATTGGAATGTATTTCAAAGAGAAAGAAGAAAGAAAGAATGTATATTGCCTACCATGTGTAGTTTTTCCATATATAATATACTAGTTTTTCCTTAAAATGATGCTATAAAAGGAGTATTCTAATTTTTAGCCAATAATGATCAAATTGAGGGGCACGTGGGTGGGTCAGTGTTTGAGCATCTGCCTTTGGCTCAGGTCATGATCCTAGGGTCCTGGGATCTAGTTCCATATCTGGCTCCCTTACGGGCTGCCTGCTTCTGCCTCTGCCTATGTCTCTGCCTCTCTCTCTCTGGGTCTCTTATGAATAAATAAATAAAATCTTTAAAAACCATTATGATTAAATTGAGACTTGTATGGCCTCTATGAGCTTTGAGAATATCATCAAACTAGTAAGTCAGAAGCAAACTATGAACTAATAGTTCTCTGATCCCAATGTTTATTCAGACACATTTAAGGGGCAGCCCTGGTGGCCCAGTGGTTTAGCGCCTGCCTTTGGCCCAGGGCGTGATCCTGGAGATCCCGGATTGAGTCCCATGTCAGGCTCCCTGCATGGAGCCTGCTTCTCCCTCTGCCTGTGTCTCTGCCCCCCCTTTCCCTCTCTCTCTCTCCTTCTATCTCTCTCTGTGTGCCTTTCATGAATAAATAAATAAAATCTTTAAAAAAATTTTTTAAAAAAACAGTTCCACATTTTAAAGAATTGTCATATTACGTCCAAATAGTATTGTGATCCTCAATAATTTGTAACATTTGTGGATTCTTATAAGATCTCCCATTTATAAATTGAAGCTTTTCCATTGTTTTTGTTTTCCCTGTGATCCTTAGAATGTGATTCTACATCTGGAAGTATATTGCATAAAAAAAGAAAAATTACTATAAAACATCCATTTTTTCTTAAAATATTCAAAAATATATTATTCAGTTCTTAACCTATGTAGCTACTTTTTATCACACATTTAACAGGAAATAGTTTTAATAGAAAAAGGTGAAATCTATAAGATATAAGGCTTAATCTTTTCTAAAATTGAAAAATTCCCACTGAAGCATTCTACCAAAAATTCCACCTGATTTCTTCCTACTATTATCATTACCACTTATAAGTATTCTGTGTTTACCAGTCAGTCTTTTAATTTAGTAGCTGAGAGAGCACTCAGGGTTTTGGTGAAAAGAAGGAATATAGAGAATGCACTTCTTACTGTGGAATGGGGGAAACTATGGACTTAGGCCAAATGTGGTTCATTAGCTAGCATATTTTATATGACCTACAAACTAAGAATGATTTTATAGATGAACATTTGCAATTAATTTGATGACTGGGAACACTGACTTTGAACCTCCATTAAACAAAATGTTATCTAAAAAAGTGCCATTTTTCACATTAGTAAACCTATATTATCAAAAATAGAGTTATTAAATTATTTTTATTATTTGAACATCATCAATAAAAATTTAGGGAAAATATTTTTTCTCACTGTGCAAGTGAGTTTACAATATTATTTATTTGTCTATTGACAAATTTATAAAGCAAAATATAATATATTCAGTATTTGGTATTTCACAGGAAACATTTTCAAACTGGTGAGATACTAAATTGCATTCCTCAGGTGTGAGGATGTCCCAGTCAAAATCCTCTTTGGTTCCAGTCATCACACCAGGGTACCCCTTGTGTGGAACAGGACCCAAACAGGATCCCCCATCCTGTGCCACTTCAGCTTCAGCTGCATGGAGAACCCCCTGCTCCACACCCACTTTTATTCCAGTACTCCAACTTGGAGTCTCCACGAGCCCTAGCTCATGCCTGCTGCAGCTTCAGCCAGCCAACCAATGCCTCCAAGCTCATGCAGCCTACAAAGGGAAAGATCTTACACAAGGCTACTCCTAAGATTTAGAAGTAGCTCTTCTGCCTAATTCATAGTTACAAAGACAGAAAGTCAAACAAAATGAAGATACAGAGATATACTCCAAAGAACAGGACAAAACTTCAGAAAAATAACTAAACAAAACAAAGATAAGCAATTTATTTGATAAACAGTTCAAAGTAAATGTCATACAAAGGAGGCATGAATACACAATGGGGAAAAGACAGTCTCTTCAATAAAAGGCGTTGGGAAAACTGGACAGCTACATGTAAAAAAATGAAAGTGATTCACTTTCTAATATCATACACAAAAATAAACTCAAAATGGATTAAACACTTAAATGTAAGACCTGAAAACATAATATTCCTAGAAGATCATGCAAGTAGTAATTGCTCTAACAGCCATAGCAACATTTTTCTAGATATGTCTTATAAGGCAAGGGAAACAGAAGCAAAAATAAACTGTTGGGCTACATCAAAATAAAAATCTCTGTACAACAAATGAAACCATCAACAAAACAGAAGACAGTCTACTGAATGAGAGAAGATATTTGGAAGTGATATATCCAATAAGAAATTAGTATCCAAAATATATAAAGAACTTCTACAACTTGATGCCAAACAATTCAATTAAAAAATGGGCGGAAGACATGAATAGACATTTTTCTAAAGGAGACATATAGATGGCCAACAGACAGATGAAAAGGTACTCAATATCACTAATTATCAGAAAAATGCAAATTAAAACCATAATGAAATATTGGTTTACACTAGTTAGAATGACTAAAATTTAAGTGATGAGAAATAAGTGTGGTAAAGATGTAGAGAAAAAGAAACCCTCGTGCACTGTTGGTAGGACTGTAGATTGGTACAGCCACTATGGAAAACAGTATAGAGATTTCTTAAAAGTTAAAAATAGAAATACCATACAAACAAATAATTCCACTACTGAATATTTACCCATAGAAAATGAAAACACTAATTTGAAAAGATAAATGCATCTCTATGTCTATTGCAATATATTTTTTACAATAGCCATGATACGGAAGCAACCAAGGTATACATCAAGAGATGATCAGATAAGGAAAATGTGGCATGTGGGTGTGTAGGTGCATGTGTGTAGTGAAATAAACAGATAAAGGCAAATATGTGTCTACTCATAACTGGAATACAAAAAAATAAGTAAATAAGAAAAATTCTGAATCAGATCTATAAATACAGAGAACAAATGAATAACTGCAGGGGAAGGGGTAGGGCTGGCACAAAGTGGGTGAAAGGAGAGGGAGATACACTATGGTGAACATAGTATAATGTAAAAATTGTCAAATTACCATGTTATACACTTGAAAATAAAGTAACATTGTGTGCCAGCCCTACTCAAAACAAAACAAAACAAAACAAAAAAACAACAACGGTCATAAAGGAATTCACCATACTAATGAATGGATGAATTCAGTGAGAACATTAACCTCTTTTAAGAGAGAGTAAGATTTTCAACACGTTGGAAATATCCAAAAGAACCAGAGTTGAAGAATACCAAAGCTGATATAAAAAATATATTAGGAAGAAAAAAAGCAATACTAGGAATCAACAAATTAGAGGATGCAGAAGAACAACTCAGCAACTGGAAAACAAAGTAAAGGAAATCACCCACCCTAAACAGCAAAAAGAAGAGAAAATATTCTCCTTAAAAATGAGGATAGGTTAAAGGATATCTGGGACAACATCAAATGTACTAATATTTGCATTACAGGGGTCAGAGAGGGAGAAGATAGAAAAGGATGGAAATCTTATTGGTAAAAATAATAGCTAAAAACTTCCCTAATCTGGGGAAGAAAACAAACTTACAGATCCAGGAATTACAGGTAGTCTCAAACAAGATGAACCCAAGAAGATCCACACCAAGACACATAATAATTAAAATAACAAAGTTTAAAGATAAGTAGAGAATCTTAAAGCAACAAGAAAGAAGCAACTAGTTACACACAAGGGAAACCCCATACATAAGGCTATTGGCATACTTTTCAACAGAAACTTTGCATGCCAAAGATGATTGGCATGATATATTCACAGTGCTGAAAGAAAAGAAAAAAAAAAGACACCAAAAATACTCTACTCAGGAAATTTCTCATTCAGAATTGAAGGAGAGATGAAGAATTCCCCCCCCTCCAAAAAGAAAAAGGAGTTCATTATCACTAAACTGGCCTTACAAGAAATGCTAAAAGAACTTCTTTAAGCAAAAAATGTCATAAGTAGAAGTAAATTATAAAAGTAAAAACAATTCATGAGTAAAAGTAAACATACAGTAAAGTTAGTAGATTAATTACTTACAAAGCTACTATGAAAGTTAAAAGACAAAAATAGTAAAATTATTTATATCTAAAAATTAGTTAAGGGACTCAAAATAAGTTATAAAATATGACAACACATGTTGGGGAACAAAAAAAATCTGTTTTGGAATGTGTTTGAACTTAAGGATCAGCAACTTAAAATACACTGCTATATACTTAGGGTATTATATATGAAGTTCATTGTAACCACAAACCCAAAACCATAATAGATGCACAAAGAAAGGGAACAAAAAGAAATATAAGCATAACACTAAAGAAAGCTAATAAACCTCTAGGAAAGAGATCAACAGAAGTATAAAGCATCGGAGAAATACAAAAACACCAAAAAAAAAAATTAACAAATTGGCAATAAGTACATATCTATCAATAATTACTTTAAACATACATTATGTAAATGCTCCAATAAAAAGACTCTAGGTGGCTGAATGGATTGAAAAAGGACTCATCTATACACTGCCTACAAGAGACTCACTTCAAACCTAAAGACACCCAGACTGAAAATGAAAGAATAGAAAAATATATTCCATGCAAATGGAAGTAAAAAAAACAAAAACAAAGCTGGAATAGCAATAATATATCAGACAAGCTTTAAGACTAACAAAACTGAGGATTCTTATAAACAGAAAGCATTTATCATCATAAAGGTGACATGAAAGGCCCACTGAGTTTCCAAATGCCCTTATATTCAATATAGCACAAATGCCAGTATGTAAAAGAAGGAAAATAATAAAAATATTAGTTTCTAAATGTTTAGCATATTTTTCTTATACTTCATTATATCACTGAAATATGCCTTTTACTTAATTTGGACTGCACAAAAATTTTTAAAACTCCAGGTAGGCAAATATTTTATTGATTAAGAATCCCTGGAAGACTACATTGTGGACTAAATGGTGGAGGCCATTTAGTTGTCAAGAATTGGTCCTGAGAGTACCGTCTCTTCAAGAACAACTTAGTTCAAATGAATACTGTCATATTAAATAGTGCTCAAACATGTTGGTCCTTGTCCAATAGACACGATGACAGCAGAGCTATTACATTGCAGCCAGTTGCACTTCAGAAGAAACCGTAAGTATAAAATCTCCCTGAACTTCTAATGCGTACTCTGAAATTATTAAAAAAAAAATGACTTATTTGTCAATAGCGCTGCCACTTTATACTAAACTGGCAAATTAAAAAGGATCAAAGAGCAATAGTTTGGAGAAAAGAATCATATTAAAACAATGTCTGGGCTGTAGACATTTTTCTAGATATATCTTCTGAAGTAAGGGGAATAAAAGCAAAAATAAACTATTGGGACTGCATCAAATTTAAAAGCCTCTGCAAGGAAGGAAACAGTTAACAAAAATAAAAGGAAACCTATGAAATGGGAGAAGATATTTGCAAATTATATATGCATAAAGGGTTAGTAACCAAAATATATAAAGAATTTATAAGACAACACTCAAAGAATCCAATTAAAAAATGAACAGAAGACATGAACAGACATTTCTCTAAAGATGTACAGTTGGATTAGAGACACATAAAAAGGTGCTGAGCATCGCTGAGCATCAGGGAAATGTAAATCAAAACTACTATGAGGTGCTGCCAGGGTGGCTCAGCAGTTGAGTGTCTTGCCTTTGGCTCAGAGTGTGATCCTGGAATCCTGGGATCCAGTCCCACATTGGGCTCCCTGCATGGAGCCTGCTTCTTCCTCTGCCTGTGTCTCTCCCTCTCTCTGTGTGTGTGTGTCTCTCATGAATAAATAAATAAAATTAAAAATAATAATAAAAAAGAAAAAGAAAAAGAAAACTAAAATGAAATTTCACCTCAAACCTGTCAGAATGGCTAAAATGAAAAACACAAGAAACAACAAGTGTTGGAGAGGATGTGAAGACAATGGAACCCTAGTGTGTTATTGGTGGTAATGCAAACTGTTGTTTCCACTGTGGAAAATAGTATGAAGATGCCTCAAAAAGTTAAAATAGAACTACCGTATAATCCAGCAATCATACTTAATAGGTATTTACCCAAAGAATATAAAAGCACTAATTCAGAGGGGTACATGCACCCCTCTGTTTATAGCAGCATTATTTTCAATAGCCAAACTATGGAAGCAGCTCAAGTGTCCATCAATTGATGAACAGATAAAGAAGATATGGTACGTACACCAATGGAATATCATTCAGCCATAAAAAGAATGAAATTTTGCCATTTGCGAGTACATGATTGGAGCTAGAGTATAATGCTAAATGAAATAAGTCAGAGAAAGACAAATACCATATGATTTCACTCATATGTGGAATTTAAGAAACAAAACCAAGAAATAGACTCTTAACTATAGAGAACAAACTGATGGTTACCAAAGGAGAAATGGGTGGGGGGGTGGGTGAAATAGGCTTTGGGGATTAAGAAGGGCACTTCTTAATGAGCAGTGGGTCTTGTATAGAATTGTCTTGTATAGAATTGATGAGCAGTGGGTCTTGTGTAGAATTGTCGAATCACTATATTGTACACTTGAAACTAATATAACACTGTATGTTAACTATATTAAAATAAAATTTTAAAATTTAACTTTACATCAACAACAACAAAAAACAACAAAAAGTAAAATAGTGCCTGGGCCTTCTGGATGAGTATCTGTGTACACCTACTAAGATATTTCCTTGTGAATTGTATTAAATGTATGTAATTTACATTTTGTTAAGGGGAAAATATGATGGATAAATTGTTGATTAAAGCAATTCTTAATGTAAAAATATTATAAATGGAGACTTTTCTAATATTTGAGATTCTTTAGCAGTGCTGGAATAATGTAATTAAAATTACTTCCATAGGAAAGATACGGAAATTAATCAGATAATATTATTAGTTTTGTCAGTTTGCTGAAGAACATATATTATTAAGTACTGTATTTGTGAAGCAAGATGCTGCCTTTTTCCTAAAAGGCAAAATGCCTTAAGCAAAATTATCACCATTGCTTGTATCAACATATCACTTTCCAGCTGACAAGATGCTTTATACACATTTTCTCATCTAACTCACACCACCTCCCTGCTAAGACAGATATTATCTATATTTTACCAATGAATTAGCAGAGATTTTGTGACTTTCCCAAAGCTATATTTTTTATGGGAGAATCAGCTCAAAAACAGATCTCAAAATTTGGGGTTCTTGGTCCTCTTCTTTCCAAACAATTATTCTAGTAACTTCCTGATATTTTATTATTTATTTATTTTGCTTGCTTGCTTGCTTGTTTGTTTTTCTTTTTTTTAATTTTTTTTTAATTTTTTATTTATTTATGATAGTCACAGAGAGAGAAAGAGAGAGAGGCAGAGACATAGGCAGAGGGAGAAGCAGGCTCCATGCACCGGGAGCCCGATGTGGGATTCGATCCCGGGTCTCCAGGATCGCGCCCTGGGCCAAAGGCAGGCGCCAAACCGCTGCGACACCCAGGGATCCCTGTTTGTTTGTTTTTCTTAGAGAAAAAGGAGCAGAGGGAGAGGGAGAGAGAATTTTAAGCAGACTCTACACCCAGCTTAGAGCCCAATGAAGAGCTAGATCCTACAATGCATGAGATTGTGACCTGAGCTGCAATCAAGAGTGGGATGCTCTTAACACACTGAGCCATCCAGGTGCCCCATCAGCTGATATTTAAAAAGAATTTCCCAACCCCATTTGACTCCTACCCACAGACTCCCCTCACACCTCTTTTGGGCTTATGCCTCGACTTAAAAACAACAACAACAACAAAAAATGTTTGACGGACAGCTACTAACATTGCTAACACATGGGTGAATTTGGTAATCTAGTATAATCTCCCTGCTGTTGTTAGTTCGTGATATACACCAGGATAACAGATAGCCACACACATGTAAATCCCTGACTAATGAATGCATAGTATGTTTAGGGGTTGGGCTTTTTTCTTGTACCTTTTTTTCTAAAGTTGTCATGTGTATACATAGAGTACATTCAGTTCCGTTGTGCATGATAGCATGCATAAGGAGGCAATCTGGTGGCAAAACAACCCCTACTGTATTAGGAGAAAGCAACTGCATCAAAATAATACATTGTTATTAAATTAAAATGCTGTATCTTGGGCAATACCCCAGAACTGTTGAATCAAAATCTCTCTACATTATATCCAGTCCAGGAATATGGACTTTAAACAAATTTTCCGAGAGATTTTTGCTGAAATTGAATTTAAGGAAAATTGGAAGAGGTAATCAGATATGAGTATTGAGTATCTGTGCCTATTTTTACTGAAAATGACAAGAATTCCAGTCCCTAATCATTCTTTACCCAGTCCATTTCTAAGGTTGTGTCTTTGCCAAGAAAAATAGCAAGCTCACAGTGGAAGCAGGGACTTCCCAAGCATAGAGTTTCCAAACTGCAATGCAAACTCACTGCATACATAGCATCCAACTGGGTTACTCCCCATCACCCCTGTGGGACTTAACAGCATGCTTGCTGTGCTATAAGTAATAAAGTCCATTGCCTCTGATCTTGGGGTTTCACATTATCTGCCAGCATCCACAACATCCTACCTAATAAGGTAACTTTTTATCCTGTAAATAGGAGGAAATACTGCACTCTGGAAGAGAACCACTGCATCATTCAGATGTAAATTAATTATAAGACCAGATCTGATTTTTAGAGAATAGTTAACTGAAATACAGAGTGAATACCCAAACATCTTACATCAGAAGCATGCATGAGTTTGTCTGCAGGAAGCAATTGTCCTTTTTGCTTAAATCTCCTACTACAACGTCAATTCACAGTATTTAAAGATAGAAGTCATCACTCAATTTAATTAGAGAGGCTACTTCTCTATCTGTAAAGAATTCTAGAAGCCTCTCTCTCTGTCTCTATCAAGAACTAGAGAAAAGCCAAAAGATTTTAAAAACACAAATAAAAAGACAAGAAAAGTAAAAAAAAAAATCATTATAAACTAAAAATTCTTATAAACAGGCCAGCAGTATTTTTATGTTTTTGAAAGTATCCCGCTGGATAGTACGAAGAAAAGAGAACTCAGATAATCTCATTGCTCATAATGATAAACTAGTACCTGATCACCACGGAATACAAGAATCTCTGCTACAGTTGACAGCACAGTGAACTCAGTGTGCTCAATCAGATGTATAATGGAGCTGTAGGGAGTTCTTGTAGCCATTATTTTGATATTCCAGATTCTTATCATTAGGGGAAGAAGAATTAAGAATAGTCCTTCAGCGTAGGCTCCAGTGATAAAGAGAAATGATATATCAGCCCATAATGAGGACAAGAAATCTAAGGTAGCTTTGAAGAACATGGTGTGGAGAGGAATGAAGAATAAAAAGAGATTTAAGGAGGAAAGAATATAGGCACTCACACCCAGAGGAACTTCACTGAATTAGAGCCTTGTTGCAGAAAGAAATGTGGAGAACTGCTGGGGAGGGATAGAGCATGAAGATTAGAGTTAAGGCAAAGATGGTATTTCCTACAATGTTTCCCTCTAGCAAACAGGGCTCTTTTCTAATGGAGAAAGCAACAATCTGGCTGGATATACCAGTGATGAAGTGTTGCCATTCCAGATACCAACAGAGGTTTGGGAATTTCAATACCCAAGCCCAGGTCAAGTCTGAGATTTCAGTATGGGACTTCAAAGAATGAAAGGAACAATAAATCTGTCAGAAAAATATTACATGGCCTAAGTCTAAAACACTTCATCATTATTAAAAACGATATCCTTCTACCCATATTGGAAGGTAAGCACTGGCATCCTGGAAATACAATATTCAGAACCACTTATACTGGCAAAAGGACAAACTATGGTTACTTGCTAAGCTGAAAGAAAAAATTAGACAATTCACATGTGATTAAAGAGTATCTCTGTATAACTGGCTATCTAATAGGTACAATGGGCAATGGAAAAGAAACTGAGGATACAGTTTCTGTCCTTATATAACTGCTCTTTTAAGGTTTGGGGTTTTTTGTTTTTGTTTTTGTTTGAGAGTGAGCAAGAGAGAGAGAGTGCATGTGTATGTCTGGGGGAGGCGCAGAGGGAGAGACTCTTAAGCAGGCTCTACACCCAGCATGGAGCCCTATATGAGCTCAATTCCATGGCCCTGAGATCATGACCTGAGCTGAAATCAAGAGTCTATTGCTTAACCAACTGAACCACCCAGACACCCTATCCTCACATAACTCTTAACTTCAGAAAACAAGATCGACTAACAGGCAATTATCATCATTACCACTATCAACATTATTTTAAGGTAAGATAAATTTTCAAGATTTTATAACAGAAATTGCATATTATAAGCTGTGGTAGTAGGGGGTACCACTCACTGTTAGAGGGATGGGGATAAGACCTTAAGAAAGGTGTCTTGAATAAGTAGAAAAAGAATATTGAAGACCATCATTAAGAAAAAATCCAGATGAGAAGTTCACAGACATGTCAGGCATGCAGAACACAGAAAAAATTATATTTTAAGATTTGTGTTACGGCATAGGAAGAAATGAGGCTGAGCAGAAATACGAAAGATGAAAATAAAAGGATATGTTTAATGTAATCCAGACATGTATCTATTTGATGTCACTTCAATGTAGATATATTATAACCTCTAAATTAATAGAAGACAGAGTCTAGAGTCCTAATGTATGAGAGTATACTCAGGAAAACAAAACTTGCACTAGGTGCTTCAAGAGGGTAGATTTAATTTAGGATACTACTAAGCTGTTATTTGTGGAGGTGGGTATTGGTGAAGGAACAAAAGGCAAATTCTAAGGTGCTCAAGAAAATAACTTTTGGGTAGAAAGCATTTAATTATCTGCAGTTAGGAAAACAAAATGGATAGGATTGGGTTCCAGAAATTTGGAAAGGTAAGGCAACCTCAAACCAAAGAGGAGAGCATTAGCCAGTGTCTGGAGCATGCTGTGAGGAGGTCTGACAGGCTTCGTTCTAGGAGTGGTAAAAGAAGCTGGAGCCCAGGATCAACTGCTGGTACTGGGATAAGGACACAGGGAAAGTAGAAAGCAGGGAGCTAGATTCTTACCATCTACTCTCCCACTAATGGCCACCATTCTTAGAAGTTAAAAAACCAAAAAACAAACAAAAAACAAAAATGCAAAAAAAAAAAAAAAAACCAACACTTTAGCTGATAAAAAAATCTGAAATGTAGCCCCAGCTGCAGAGATCAGAGTATAAAACGTTGGCCTTGACTGAAAGACCATGGATAGATAAGCAATAGTCCTGCTCACTTCCTTTCTTTACTTCTTTAATGATTAGATGCCCAGCACTAAACTGTGGAAAGCATTAAAAATTAAACGCACTATCTACAATTGATATTCATTATACCACTGAGGACTCAAAAGAAGTGCATTGTTGCTTCCTGGCTTGGCTAAAGTTTCTTATATGTTTTCAAGATTTATTTCAGAACAGCAAAACAATTGTGAAGGAGACCAATTAAAAATAAATCCCTAACTTAAGCATCTTCCCTTCTTTTTATCTTCCTCAGTCTAAGACTCTTTTTTTCCCTTTCTCTTTCGTTTTCCCTTTCCTTTCCTTTTTCTTTCTCTGACCTCCTTCCCTGCATGCCAATATGAATGAAGGCATTCTATTGATCCCCATTTAATAACCAGCAGCATAAATTGATGACATTAGTGGTATGTACTTCAGAGAAAAAGTAGTCGGAACAGTAGCACTGGGCAATTATAACCAAAAATAAATAGCTTATTACTGCCTCTATGTTAGTTTTATTTCTATAGTGGAAACCAATTAGAAAAACAAACTTCTCATATATGAGGGTGTTAAACAAACCATTATATCTAGATATTAGTCTCTAGACAATTGTATGCCTGCCTTCCTTCCTTCCTTCCTTCCTTCCTTCCTTCCTTCCTTCCTTCCTTCCTGTTTTTCCTCCTTCCTATCTGTCTTTCTGATTTGCCTTAGCAACTATATTGGAAGTTCTATGCTAGGGAAAATGGAAACACAAAAGAGAAAGAATGATCCTTGACCAAAACAACTTTACATCATTAGGGTTAAAAAGTTTGTAACCAGTAAATGGAAGGTATGTGTTGCTTATGCCAATTACTACAAAGACAGAGACTGTGAGAGATAAGGTCTGAAAGACAGACAGGAGGTAATGAAGGCAAGAAGTGAGAACTAAGGCTGAAAGATGAACAGAACAATGGTTATGCTGAATTAGATGTTATCCTGAAAGCAACTGGTCTCATTGAGGGATCTTAAGCCAAAGAATAATATAATCAGATTTGCATTAGAGAAAGACAATCCTAGTTGAGGCAGAATGGACCAGAATGAGTGAGACAAGAGGCAGAGATTTCAGCAAAAAGACCATTGTAAAAATTCAGGCAATCATTTTAGTGTGGTGTTCCACAATGGGCCTTAAATAGTTGGTAGATCTATGTAGCTCCCAACCTGTGAGACATGTATTTTTCTGTGTAATATGTATGCAGAAGAAGGAGAAATAGAAGGGTTAAGTTTCCTGCTATTATAGGGTTCTGTCAAGAGGCTACACTTATAGGGAAATAGTACATTTCCTCCCCATCTCTGTGCAGAGCATTGTGACACTAGGCTCCATTGCAGAGAGAACCACAGGGAAGGAAATAGTATTTTAAAAATCTCAGGGGTTTTGAATTGGGTTTTACTTATTACTTGGGAAATAGCACTCTGGGAGAATGGTATTTTCTGAGAGTAGTAACAGCAGGGTACAGCTGTAGCCCATTATGCCCAGGAGCAGAATGGACTCCCAGTGGATAGGTCAGATGCCCTGCACTCTTGGCAGGAGAGCAAAAACAGTCTGCAGGGGAAGATTTCTTTGAGAACACATATAAGATATCCTCTAAAGACTACCCAAAATACGTAGAAATTGAGGTTCTGTATTTTTAACCGACATCCCAGATGATTCTTCTGTGCATTACAATTTGAGAACAATTGTCCTAGGCTTTTTCTGCCATTAAAGTAAAGCTTTTTCTGCTACCTCTCTTACCTATTTGTGTTAAAATAGCAGCAATAGTATACAGACTTTTCTTGCCACTTAATATTATAATTTTTGTCTTTTGAAGATTTTTTAATTTATTTATTCATTTGAGAGAGAGAGAACACAAGCAGGGGGAGAGGCAGAGGGAGAGGCAGACTTCCAGCTGAGCTGGGAGCCTGACATGGGTCTCCACCTCAGGACCCTAGATCATGACCTGAGCTGAAGGCAGATGCTTAACCATCTTAGTCACCTAATTTTTGTCTTTTAATCACCTGTTCCTGATCGGAAAGGCAATTATACCTGACTTCTGATAAGAAAGTCACCAGGGACCATGTTAAATATCTTTAACTCATCTACAGATTCCCCAGCCATGATTCTTTTTCTAGCTTATTTCTTGAGGCCAAAATACACATCTACCGTATCCATACCACAGTGAATATGATTATATACTAAGGGGCCATATAGACAGTCTATCAAGCTATAGTTAGAGCCTATAATTATAAGCCTCTTGTTATAAGCATAGATGGCAATCTCTTGGTTTTCAAAAGTAATCTCATCTTAATCTGTTTTAAGTAGCAAGTCTATAAATTTGCTCCTGTTGTTTTTGAATAACCATACTGGAAAAGTCAACCCACATGGCCTGGATAGCAGGGCATTGGTGATATATGGCATCTAGGGAGGACACAGAACATAGTACATATACTTAAAACAACAGAGTTCCTTACTAGCTGGGCAGGCAGTTAAAAGAGGAGGCTCACACTTTGAGACTCCTCTGTGTTCTCTAATACACTGAGGTGGCAAAACAGGAAAGAGTTGCAATATAAAAACAGTGGTGAGCAGTGTCAAAACTTGCAGTGAGTTGAGGAGAAGGTCTGACAAATGCTCATTTATTCAGCAAATATGTAAATCATTATTGACCTGGAGTAAAACAGTTAACTAATTTTCCTGTTCCTCATTTAAAAATGCAGATAATAATAGTATAGTTGTCCTAGGACTGCAGTGAGGATTAAAGATACAACACAAAGCATGTATAAGCTATTATTTATTATTATTAATTAAGGTCTTTCATAATAGAGTAAAATGATTATTGTTTCTACTTACACACTCCTAAATACATTCTCAAATCTTTGCTTTCTCTGTGCTACTCTTCATTTCATGAAAACTGTTTTACTCCAGGAATAAAAAAAGTGATTTTCAGGAGCTGGGGTGAAGGGAGGCTTCATGTTAAAAGAAAATTATTGAGTGTCCCATTAATTTGTACTAAAAAGGGGAAATACTTTTGGTGTTTCCTGAGTGAAAACATTTCAGTCTTTCTCAAAGCACTGGTCTTCAAAAACATAGTCCTAAATCAGACAGAGGGAAATGAGTACTATATGGTATCACTTACATGTGGAATCTAAAATGGTCAAACTTGTAAAAACAAATAAGATGGTGGTTACCAGAGGCAGGGGTGGGGAGATAGGCTAAATGTTATGCAAGGACACAAACCTGCAACAACTAATAGATAAGTCCTAAAGATCTAATGAATGATATACTGAACACAGACAAAAGTACTATAGTATAATCATCAAGCTTGCTAAGAGCCTTGAACTTAATTATTCCAATCACTAAAAATAAAGGATAATTAGGTAAGTGATAGAAGTGCTAATTATCACTACAATGGCAATCACAATCACATTACAACTTATAAATGTATCAAATTAACATGTTGTACACCTTAAATTTACAAAATACTATATGTCAAATATATTTTAATTGGAAAAAAAAAAAGGAAAAGCACAGTCTTTTCCTTTCTTCCAAAATGGAAATCAGTGGGAAATGAAGTCCACCTTGACACTAGGAATACCAAAGGTAAAATAGCATGTTTGTCAAAACCACCTATCCTCTGTGATTGAGTTTGGATATACAAACCATTATAAATATCCTTCCTTAAGAGAAAACAGAAGCAAAATCTTCTAAACCAAAGAGAAACTAAAGATTATCTAAATGTCAGGAAACATGAGGAGAGGGCTGGGGGCACCTTAAAAAACAAAAACAAAAACACAAACAAACAAACAAAAAAAAAAACTAGATGAGCAAAGGCAACAAATAAAACATTGTGATTTCATACCAACTTGTGATGTAAATTTGATCTCAGAAATGCTATATGTGGAAGTATGAGATCATTAGCTTGTTTAACTAAACCATCAGATTATCTCAAGATCCAGAGGAGAAAGATTAGTTTCAAAAGTATCTCAAAAATATTATCTCATACTCAGGTTAGTTCTTAAGTTTACTACATGAGAGCAGGGCAGATTAATAGCCCATCCCCAAGAATGCCTTAAGACCTGATTCTATTTTATTCCTTATTCCATATTGTTTCAAACTACCTGAAAAAGAAAGAACTTTGATTTTTTCTGCACTTATACTAAAATATTAAAGAAGGGCTTAAAAAACAATAACGACTTTCGCAAGAACACCAGTGATAGATAATATCATTTCCTCTACGGTCATCCCCTAAAAATTGGAGTATATTGTTTGAAATTCACCAACCCTCATTGTGTTAATTTTAATTGTATCTAATACTGATGGCTTGTTTAAACAAACCTAGCAAGTAACTTATTATTTCGGAGCTTTTAAATATTATATTACTCCTTAAGATTATTTTATCAATGGATACTAACTCATGATAAATGAATATGGTTAATTCTTACAGAGAAAAACATAAAGGCTCTGATTTGCTAAACCATAAAAAAGGCAAAGAAAAAATAGCCTTTAAAAACATTTTGATGAATAAAGCCTACCTTTATCAAATCTCGAGGTAAATTAGATTGCTAGCATTGCTGAGTGCTAGTAAAACACTTTTGGATCAATATGAATCTGTTTAACTATGGATTGCATCTCATAAAGTCACCAATGGTGAGATGAATTGCATCTTTGCTTTCTTTGATCATGTTCATACTGTTATTCAGCAATTGTGAAATTATTTTTTTTCCATGACAGTCAGATGTCAGTCTCAAAATATCATATAACTTGATAACATCACAATTGCTGGTTATCCCATATACCACTAAACCTGATTTATTGAACACATAGAGATACGTATGAGGATTCTAATTATGTTTTTACTATTTAGCAGAGGAGAATGAAGCAGTCTGGGCACATAAGTTACCACAAGTGTGATATTTTTTGTTTGTTTGTTTTTATTTTTAACACAATCAGAACCTATCTCCATTTCCTCCTTTTATTTTGAGGATAGTAAAGGAATAGGAAGATTTGTGTTTTTTTCAACTTTACTTTGGTCTCCCATACAACACTTTTAAAATGATCATTTGATTTAATGTATTATAATTGTTTTTGTGGGAGTAGGAGGATTTCAACTCATCAGAGCAGAAATAGAACATTTTAGAAATCTAAAAGAGAGCCAATGTTCTATTCTCTGTGCTATTAAGTCACATTAATGGTTTAAATCATAATCAAATATGTGCATTTTTAAACTAATTTTAATCTATGATGTATGAATAAAATTGTACTCACTTGCCTTTATGCATCTCAATCATCACATAGATTCAGCAAAACAAATGTAACATTGGTTTTCTTTTATATACAAAGATGAGACTGTGTGTGTGGGGTGTGTGTGTGTGTGTGTGTGTGTGGGTGTGCACAAACTTAGTCAACTTTTAAATACCACTTTTTGGGTACTTACAGATAGTCTAATTATACTCTTATCAGTCTTTATGTAATTCAATAGATGTCCATTCTTGGACTCAGAGTACTTACATGACCTTCTAAAGGAGTTTCTAAATCCAAAAGATACTCTAAAAAATTTGAATTCATGTACCTCTTCTATCTACTTTAGCCCAACTGCTCCCAGAAAAAAGTGTCCTTAGAGCTTTTATGAAAAGCACCACAATATGATTGTGCTACTTGCTGTCCAAGCTTTCATTTACTCTCTTTATCCTATTTGCCTCTTTCTTTGGTGAGCAGCAGTTTAAAGGACTGGTGGAAGAGAAGATACCTTGTGCAAACCGGTGAGCAAAGACAGTACTAAAGGGGCTATTTCACTGGTTCTTTTGACAAGGATGCTGTTAACTCAATGTATGAATGACTTTTTCTTGTTTTGTACACATACACAGACATATATGCCAACATGTGTGTGCACTTATATCTTTTTTTCCTTTCTTCAACATTGTTTCCTTGACCTACATTTATTAACCTAACGAGTTAATCTTCATAAAAGAGTTATAAAGAAACTCTATATCTCCAACTAAACTCTTGCAAATATGTATTAGAAATTTATTATACTCTTATAAGTTTGAATACACAGCAACCTTGTTTCAAATCCAGCTCTGCCTCTCAGCTAGCTCCCTGGCCATTCAGTTGTTGGGTGCATGGATATGTGGGTGGATGGATGGATGGATGGATGGATGGATGGATGGATGGATGGAAAGCTGGAAAAAGGAAGGAGGGGAGGGAGGGAAGGAGGAAGGGAGAGAAGGAGGGTGGGAGAGAGTAAAGAACACATTGTTCTTTGCACATTCTCTTCTTCCTCTTTTAATCAAGTCAATCTACTGTTTACAAAAAAGAAATAAATATTCTGTACTTTTATGATTATTATTATTATTATTACAGTCTTTCTTATTCAGATTCTCTCTTCTCTCCCCTCTATGTATCTTAATCATAGTAATCATTCAGGACTGAGCTTAAGCCCTGCTTGTTCCAGTAAGCCTTACTAGACCATCCTGGCCTACAGGATATTTGTTGTTTCCTTCTAAATTCTTTCCAATTATTTTATCTCATTTGACATTAATTATAACTGCCTTTATCTGAATTTTTGTTTTCAGATATGTTTGTTCTGTCCCCCTAAATTTTTAAAAAAGTTTTCATTTATTTATTCATGAGAGACACACAGAGAGAGAGGCAGAGACATAGGCAAAGGGAGAACAAGGCTCCCTGTGGGGAGCCTGAGTGGGACTTGATCCCAAGACCCCAGGATCATGACCTGAGCCAAAGGTAGACACTCAACCACTGAGGCATCCAGGTGTCCCTGTCCCCCTAAATTATAAGTGCTTTTAGAGCAACAATCGTGATTTCTATTTTTTGTTATATTCCACATCATTGTGTAGTAGAGGCCTCTGTCTGTATATCTTTAACTGAAAAAAGATTTCTAATCTTATTAAGATTATGCCATATCTTATCTTAAGCCCATGTCTTATTAAGGTTCTAAGACACACAAAGATTAAATAGAATATAGGCCTCAGTCAAAACTGTGAAATTACTATATAGTTATCTACAGTTATTTATATACACATAGCTTTATATATAAATATATATATAATACATATATATAAAATTTTGATGGATATAAACTATATATACTCAGTAATAACTGGAAATATACAAAATAATAATTAGTGGTATGACTGGATGTTTGGAAATATGAATGAATTAACTTTTTTAAAAAGATTTATTTATTTATTTATTTATTTATTTATTTATTTATTTATTTGAGAGAGAGGGGTGGGGAAGGGAGAGAGGGAGATAGAGAGACAGTCTTTAAGGCAGACTCCACTTGTGGAGTACAGAGACCATTGAGGGACTTGATCTCATGACTTGGAGATCATGGCCTTAGCCGAAACCAGAGTCAGACACTTAACTGACTGAGCCACTCAGGCACCACTGAATTAATTTTCTAACATATATTGTCAATGTCTCCATTTTTTTGGATGGGAGCCTAGTATCATTTCTAAGATCATAATAATTTCATCTTTAGGATTGAATTCCTTTAAAACTTGAAGCATCATTAGGTTGTAACAATCCTTTACTAAAACACATGCAAAAAAAAAAAAATAGGAGAGTTACATTAAAGATAGTGACAATACCTTATCCTAAGTCTTTAGGTGAATCAACAAGTTGCTGAATTAGATCTGGTAGGAACTCAGGATATGTAACCAGTACTTGTAACAGGACTTTTTCTTTCAACTAGTCATCTCCCTTAAAATTTAAATAAATCTCACTCTGCCTCTGTTTCTGTGTCAAGAGACCTCAATCAGTTATAATTCTGTCTTGTCCCTGTGCTCACTGACTTCATCAGTTCTGGTGAACTCTGAAGGTACTTTGGGAATAGAAATTGGCATGTGCTGATCCTTCCCTGTTTTTGGAAGCCAGCTTCCCAGACAGACCAAACTATTCTCATCTGATCCGCTGTGTCCCCTCATACTATAAGTTTTCATAGGTACTCCTACATGGTGAGGTCCAGGGTTTTCTATTGTAATCTGCCTCTGGTTCATTATTCTAAAAGATTATTTGGTTTAGAATCAAGAGACTTATTATCACTACACAGTTTAGGTAAAATTACTAATATAAGTAAAACAGTATCATTAATATAGGTCACTGCTTTGCAAAAATAAAGAAAATAAGTACAAACCACTCTTTGCAGCAGGAAGAAGAAAGATAGGAATTGTGTTCACAAGAGTGTACATTTTTCACATAGGAATTTCATCTGCTGTTTTTAAGAAAAAGAAGGAAGATCTCTCTGTTGTGCCCAAGATTACGAATCTGAGAAACCACCAAGGAGCCGACACCAATGCAAGAATACGAGGGTTTATTTACAAGCTCAAGCTTGGGTCCAAGTATACCCCACACAGCAGAGCAGGGGCTTGGACCCCAAAGTGGGTTACAGCTGGGTTTGTTATGGGCTGGTCTAAAGGATTTTCAGAAGGGCTGGAGGAATTTTTTCCATTCCAATATGGGGGAAAGGGTGGGGGAGTTTCTTAAGATCTGATATGGGATTCCCTGTCAAGGACATTCTGCAGTTTTTCCTGTAAAGTTCAGCTCTTATTCACAGGGACCTAAGATGGCTGTACTTGTGCTGATGCTAAACTTGAGGTGGAATGGCCTTAATTTTCTCAGCTTCCACATCTCTCTATCCCTAGCAACAATGTACTAAACATTGCTTGCAGCCAGTGAGAGAAGTTACTACAATCTAAAATTCTTATTCTTCTCCAATAAACTTCTATTTAAAACAACCCTCTACAATTTCCTCCTAAAACATAATAAAAACTGACCTTCACTTTGTCTCTATGGATTTACCTATGGTTCACCAGAACTTGTTTGTCCCAAATAGCAATTCCTCTGCTATTCCTAAATAAGCTGATTTTGCTCATAAAATAACTATTTTATTTTGAGGTTAATCTTACATGGTGATCCAAAGTGGAGTCTGAAGAAAATGGGCCCTAAAGGAAATAATGACTCCAGAATTGCGTGCAGTACCCACCTGAGCACCTCTGCCTCCTGGAGTCATCTTTTCCCATTTAGTTTGGTAGGTCTTCTGGGATTCAAGCTCTCTCTTTTTGGTTAAGCTCTCTAGCTTTATTCAAGATCTGTTTTTGGCTTTGTTTTTAAAGTTTTTATTTAAATTCCAGTTAGCATACAATGTGATGTTAGTTTCCATTGTACAATAGTACTGAGCACTTCCTGTTAAGTCATTCATCCTATTCAAGGGAGGTGAAACACATGTTTTAGAACAGCCATCAGTAAACAGAGCTTCCCATAGGTAAGACATTTTAGCGAAGCCAAAGGCAATTTAGGTTCTGGTCCTTGAACCCAGAATATCGTTCTTCGCCTTTCTGAAAAACTGGGTGAGCTTTTGAATAATTTGGAATTGTAAAGACCATTCTAAGGATCCTTTGTTTTAGATAAGTCCACCTTTGGAGTCAACTTTAAAAAAGACCAAGGAATGCATTTTTTGATTGATATGCAGAAACGTCTCAAAGATAAAATGACTTCAAAAACAGTTCTAAGAAGATCATTACAGCAAACAGACAAATTGGTGAAAGATTTTGGCCCTTACAGTCTGCCGGAAACACAATTTGGATCCAACTATTCTTTTGAATTTTATACTTGAGAATGGCTAAAATTCCTAAAATAAAAGGTTTGAGATTTCTGTTTGTGCCTATTTATATGTTGCTCATGTATATATGCTATAGATGTGTTATTTTTCTACCTGCAGATGGTATTGCCAAAATTAATCTGTCAGGAGCCCTATTTAATTGACTTAGAGAAAATTAAGTATTTATATAAGTATACTCTTAGAAATTAGAAACTAACCCAAAAGTTTTTCAAGTTTATATATCTGGGATAATCTTTAATAAATAAAACCTAGTTTAATAATTTAAAGCAGGTTTACACTTACTGGTTTAATAAAAGCAGATGTGCCTTCAAAACCTCTTAACAAGAAACAAAATATAATTAACTATTTGATGTCTAATCCAAGTATAGTCATTAAAAATAAGTAATTGAGGGACTCCTGGGTGGCACAGTGGCTGAGCATCTGCCTTTGGCTCAGGGTGTGATCCTGGGGTCCCGGGATGGAGTCCCGCACTGGGTTCCCTGCATGGAGCCTGCTTCTCCGTCTGCCTATGTCTCTGCCTCTCTCTGTGTTTCTCACGAATAAATAAATAAAATCTTTTAAAAAAATAAGTAATTGAAATTATGTAAATAAAATCAAAGTTTATACTGTTAAATATGCATAATGGATATTCATTGAATATATAAATCATTTCCAAATAAAAAAGACATTAAATGATAAACAAGTTTATCTACTTTTGGCTTTTTCAATTTTAGAGAGAAAAAATATATTTGTGCCTATTAATAAATGTATTATATGCCATACTGAGAAAAGTTTGCATGAAGAAGAGTATCTTCTATAAACTTTGAAATGTACACTTGACCCTTGAAAATGTGGGGAGGTAGGGGTGCTGTCACCTGCACGGTTGAAAATCCATGTGTAACTTTTGACTCCCCCAAAACTTAACTACAAGTAGCCTGCTATGAACCAGAAGCCTTACTGATAACATAAACAACACATATTTTATATGCTATATGTATGATATACTGTATTCTTATAATAACGTAAGCTAGAAAAATACTAAGAAAATCATAAGGAAAAGAAAATATATTTGCCTTGCTTTACCATATTTATTGAAAAAACCCAGGTATAAGTGGACCTATACAGTTCAAACCTGCGTCATTCAAAGTCAAATGTATTTATAAATTTGCTAACCTACTGTAGGATACTGATGATAGTTTAAAATTGTTTTCCTAACGTTCACTGCAAAGCACAAATTACAAATAGCTTAAAAAGTTGGAAAAAGAATTGAGAATACAAAAGGAACCAAGAGAAAATGTCAGTTATGTTAGAATAACGTAAATTAACTCTGCACAAACTGTGTATTAGTATTAAGGAAATGTAGGCAAAGCAGTAGGCATCCCTTTAGTAGGTAAGAAGCAATGGAACTCCCATGAGAGCTTTCTCCAACTGTGGAAAGATTTAGAATAACTTCTTTGCTTTTAAACTATGGTCACAGATCATGGTGAATTATGATGAACATTTATTTAAATAGAAAATATACATATCTATATTGATATAAATGAATAATATATATCTTCAATTATATCTATAATTTTCAGATAGATTACAGAATATTTATATATAAATAAAATAATTTCACAAAGTACAAAATAGAAAGCATGTATAGCATATACTAAAAATAGGAAATACATTGCAATTTATTACATTTTTATTTTGGTTACTTATGTAAATGTGTGCTGGACTGTGATATATACTATATTTGTTATAATTGAATGATCCAACATGTTTAAAAGCCACTGCTTTTATATTACAAAAAAATGAACAACAGAAAGGGTCTGTGTGGCCAGCTGAAAAGGCCAATACAAGACCACTCTTTCTGTCATTTACACATAAAGTGGTAATTCCTCAAGGCCGAGCTGTAATCACTCTTTGATAAGCTTATACTTTATTGCCTTGTCTTTTCAGATTTGCAGTCAGGCAGCAATCTTTGTTTAAAAGAATTTCCAGTATTTCTTATAACTACTTGCAAGGCTGAGAATTCTTGTGGTGGCCTCCCAGATATTTATAGCTCTGCCATCAATCTATAAGTTGTCTCATTTTTCAAGTTCTTATCTTTTTACTCAGCTTAGAGCAACCTTCTTCAGCAATAATGTAGGGATCCTATTGTCCTACCTGTTCTATAATTCCAAGTCTAACAGAACAATATCAAGGGGAGCCTATCGACATGAATGAATCTCATACTGTAATTTTCAGAAAGTGTATGGTTAATTTTAAATATAAATTCTGAATCTCATATATTTTTATTTTTCATGACAATGTATATATTTGCATAAGTTCAATAAGACTTTTTGTTTTTGTAACAGAACACCTCATGCACCTAGCCCCTGCTTCTTTTGATCCACAGCTGATAAAAGAGGACATATACTTCAATACCATAAAGACCTAATTGTTCATATGGAAAATAGTCATGCATTAGTAGAATAGTCTTTCCACATCATGATCCCAAGAGACAAAGACCTCAAACATTACACCTTGCAACCTGGTACTTCATTGATTGGAAAAAAAACATCTCCAAAAAGACTTTCAACTCTATAGGAAAGACTCCTTTCAGGTACTGTTAAACAACCCTTGTACTGCCAAACTTCAGGGAATAAACTCTTGGATTCACAAATCACATCTAAAAGGGGACTAAATCCAGACTGGACCTGCACTGGTTTGGGGCTATTACAGATAAAACATAGAGGCGACTATCAACTGACCTTATTATATAGAAACTATACAGTAAAGATACAGATCAAAAATAAATGGATAAAGCAGTCCTGGTGCATTTTAAGAGCTATAATTACAAATGAACTTTGTAAATAACAATTTGTTTTTTTAATAAATTAATTTTTATTGGTGTTCAATTTACCAACATACAGAATAACACCCAGTGCTCATCCCGACAAGTGCCCCCCTCAGTGCCCGTCACCCATTCACCCCCACCCCCCGCCATCCTCCCCCTCCACCACCCCTAGTTCATTTCCCAGAGTTAGAAGTCTTTATGTTCAGTCTCCCTTTCTGATATTTCCCACACATTTCCTCTCCCTTCCCTTATATTCCCTTTCACTATTATTCATATTCCCCAAATGAATGAGAACATACACTGTTTGTCCTTCTCCGATTGACTTACTTCACTCAGCATAATACCCTCCAGTTCCATCCACGTTGAAGCAAATGGTGGGTATTTGTCGTTTCTAATGGCTGAGTAATATTCCATTGTATACATAAACCACATCTTCTTTATCCATTCATCTTTCGATGGGCACCGAGGCTCCTTCCATAGTTTGGCTATTGTGGACATGGCTGCTAGAAACATCGGGGTGCAGGTGTCCCGATGTTTCATTGCATCTGAATCTTTGGGGTAAATCCCTAACAGTGCAATTGCTGGGTCGTAGGGCAGATCTATTTTTAATTCTTTGAGGAACCTCCACACAGTTTTCCAGAGTGGCTGCACCAGTTCACATTCCCACCAACAGTGTAAGAGGGTCCCCTTTTCTCCGCATCCTCTCCAACATTTGTGGTTTCCTGCCTTGTTAATTTTCCCCATTCTCACTGGTGTGAGGTGGTATCTCATTGTGGTTTTGATTTGTATTTCCCTGATGGCAAGTGATGCAGAGCATTTCCTCATGTGCTTGTTGGCCATGTCTATGTCTTCCTCTGTGAGATTTCTGTTCATGTCTTTTGCCCATTTCATGATTGGATTGTTTGTTTCTTTGCTGTTGAGTTTAATAATAACAATTTGAAAGAGGAGTAATTAAGAGATTTTTTTAAGATTTTGTTTATTCATGAAAGACAGAGAGGAGAGAGAGAGAGAGAGAGAGAGACAGGCAGAGGGAGAATTAGGCTCCATGTAGGAAAGCCTGACGTGGGACTACATCCCGCGTCTCCAGGATCACTCCCTGGGCTGACGGCAGCGCTAAACCACCACCCAGGCTGCCCATGAGAGCTTTGTAATTTAATATTTATCTTTTTATCTGAACTGCATTGAATCACATATTCACAATCTCTAAATAATATCCTGATATTTTTAATTCAAATGGAATAAAATATTTTTCTCTTAGATGGAGGCATTTTTTAAGTGAAAAATTCTTTTATACAAAGAATTCACAATTTGTAGTTTCCTACAGTAAAAGTCTCAAAGTCACCACCAAGGTCTATCATCATCTTCGTCATCTCCAAGTTACAGAAGTAAACTGCTTAAACATTTGTAGAATGGCATGCTAATCATTCCATTGAACCTTCAAAATAACTTTATGAAGTAGATGTTTTAGCAAGTATGTTTTTTCTCCTGATGAGGAAAATAAGGCTCATAGAAAGTAACTTAGGCCAGATTATAAAGTCAGACAGCTAGAGAACGTAGAATTTTATCCACATGCAGTCCTTATTTATCAAGTTTTTGCAAATTAATGGAGTTGGGAAAGCATCCAATGGGGAGGAATTGGGGATATATCTGATGAGAAAGAAGGCATACCAAATAAAACCACATGCAACATATCTTCATAAACAAATGTATTTCACATCAAGTTAGTAAGAGCGGCATTGGAAATCAATAAAGCAACTTTATACACTGAAATAACAGTAGGAAAATATTGTAGAAAAGTAAGTAAGAGCATGAGCTTTGAAAATAAATAGGCCTCTGTTAAAATCTTGGTTTTTTCTTTCTCATTTTGGATATTTTATACTTACCAGGTGAGGGTCTTTTGCCACTTATTTAAACTCTTTAGGATTAAGTTTCCTAATTTCTAAAATGGATATAAAACTACATGCATCACAAAGTTTCCATAGTATTAAGATAAGGTAATAAAGTACATAGGGACGGGGCAAATTATAAAATCAATAAATGGTTTCTATATGGATCCACTCTTTTCCCTCAAAATGTGGAGGTTTGGCGGCAGAAGAAAATTTAATGGGTAAGTGGTAAATAATGCAGTAGACTTTTTACAAAGGACTGATGTTGGAGGATACATTTGTCAGCATATTTTGGGTGCAGACATATAGACTGAGATGGTGATTTGCAGTGAGTAATAGGTTTCTGGTCTTCATCCTCTTCCTCCACTGAGCTCCTAAAACCCTTGAAATTTCCTAAGTGATGAAAACAATAAAGGTGTCTTACTACATTAATGAGGTGAGTTTTGGAAAGCCTCCAAGTAAACTACAAATGGAAGCTAGTTTCCAGGGGAAACCAACCTTCTGATTAGAGGATAGAACTTTTAGTCTCATCCTCTTACTTTTGGGGAGAAAGATGCACTAGAGATTCAGTTTAATTACTCATGGCCAATGATTTAATCAATCATGCTTATGTAATAATGCAGCCTCCATAAAACCCTGAAAGGATGAGGTTGGAAGAATTTCTGTGTTAGTGAACATCTGGAGATTCCAGGAGGGTGGCTCACTCAGTGTATGGGAGTACTGCACCCTTTCCAATATATCTTGCCCTATACATCTCTTACATTTGACTATTCTTGAGCTATATGCTTTTTGATAAACTGATAATCTGGTAAAGAAAAGGTTTCTTTGAGTTTTGTGAACTGCTCTAGCAAATTAATCAAACCCAAAGAGGGGGCCATTGGAACCCCTAGTCTATTGCCAGCTAGTCAGAAGCTGGCATAATCTGGAATTGGGATTAACATCTGAAGTGGGGTGGAGCGTATTTTTGTAGGACTGAGCCCTTAACCTATGTGATCATGCACTTTCCTCAGATAGATATTGTAGGAATTGAGTTTATTGCTTGGTGGTGAGGGAAAAAAAACTTGCACGTTGGAATTGGTGTCAAAATCACACAGACCATCTCTGGAGCAGCTAAATAGTGTTTGAGAAATGAACAAGAAAGAAGGGGAGTCAATATTTGTTTCTCTTTAAAGTCTGAATAATTGAATTGCATTTTGGGTTTTGAGAAACTGCAAGCAAGTAGTTATTTTCAAATTACTGTGTTTCTATGAGCAGAGTACAGTACTGAGCCATGGATCAGGAAGGCCATAGACTCAAAGAGGAATATTATTATTGAGGAATCACAGGAAATGCCTAACTTTTGACTGTGCATTTTGGTTTGTCCATGGAAAAGACTCTGGAGAGAGAAAAATTGATAACCTAAATGTGCCATTTTAGGGCTTATTTCATTCATTTTTTTGCTCTAATCTCCATGTACTCGAGGATTATTATTCCTATACCAATAATAGGAAAACTGAGACCCTGAGAGCTTAAATTACCTGTTCTTAGTTGCACAATATATGAGGGACCAGAACTATATCCAGTGCATGCGTGATCACAAAACCCTTGCTTTCTCTTATACCCTTCAGTCAATAAAAGATAAATAGTACAATATCTATAGAATAAAGAACACTGGTTCAACACAGGTTCCATAAGCATAAATTATTCTTTAAAATATTCTTTTATTTTACTGACTTCATATTTAATAGATATCCTTATTATTTTTAATTTTTTAAGATTTATTTATTTATTTATTTATTTATTTATTCATTCATGATAGACATAGAGAGAGAGAGAGGCAGAGAGAGAAGCAGAATCCATGCCGGGAGCCTGACGCGGGACTTGATCCCGGGACTCCAGGATCGCACCCTGGGCCAAAGGCAGGCACCAAAACGCTGAGCCACCCAGGGATCCCCATGATTTTTAAATATGGATTCATTTATATCCACATGATTTTAAATTTTGATTCATTTATTACACACTTCAGGGATGAGGGTGTCAAATATCTGATATCCAAGGATGTTCACATGTTTGTGTAAATGGATGCTCGTGTGTATGCATTAATGTGCTTGCATTTATATGTTTATATATTTATGTTTAATCTTAAGCAATTAAATGGATTTCCAATCCCTTGCAGATGTGGGACCCCAGGGACTAGATATATCCAAATAATCTCAATACTTAAGACAACTTTGTAAATTAAAAATACCATCCATCATTTTGTAGTTGAAAAAATTTAGAATTAGAAAGATTATGAGTCAAAATAAATCATAGATCAAATCAAACCTTCTGTCTTCATCTCATTTCTAGAAGGAATGAATCTAGTGTACTAATTCTATATACCCTATGTTTAGTTACAAACCCATGTCAAAATGAATGAATAAGTGATTTAGACTCCATGCAGATAGACAGTTTACATGTGTTGATGTGTCTTTCACGCTATCAATTCAACCTGTTATTTGTAATGCACTTTCATCCACTCCCAAGCCTGATGACTACATAGCTTTTGAACCATTGGTAGTATCTCTCCTTCCTTTGAATAAGAGACATTAGACTAGAATTTTACTTTGATCAATCATTCTCATATTAAATAAAACATAATATTTACAAATAGATTATTTCTCAGAGACTTCTCCAAGTGGAGGAAATAGTAGGCATGAGTTGAGTAAATGGAGTTTCTTTTCCCTTCTTTTGTACAACCTTATTCAGAAGCGATATGTGATAAAAGGTAACACATTTAGCTGTCCAAAATTTTTTCCAATGGATAACTAAAAAAAATTCAAATTAAGGAATAATGTTTTACAAACATTTTTTAAAAGATGTAGTTGATTAACTGATAAGAGATTAAAAATAGATTTAGAGATATCAAGCATGAAGGTTAATAAGGAAAATATAAATCATTATGCCTTAGAAGCATTAAGAATTTCTCAGATTATCTTATCAAAAAGCTTCAGAAGTCAAATGCTAAAGGAATCTAAGGAAGGACAATTCCAAGTCTTCACAAGGAGAACATGGTAAAATCAGGGCTAAAACAAAGCCCTCCTGGTTCCCAGTTAAGTTCATTTATCATTCTATCACTGGATGTGAGCAAATTTATTGCACTGTGAGTTGTCTCCCATAAATACTCGCTATCTTACTATAATACTCCCCATCTTTCTGGTTCTACAGGGATTATAAAAAGAAAAGTCACTGTGGATAAAAACTCTACTACACTCACCACAGAATCCTCAAGATATATCCCTTGGAAACATATGATGCTCAACAAATATTTATTGATTAGGTGGTTCCCCTTGAGAGTAGAAAACAATATTAAAAAAATGACCTGAAAATCTGAAAAAGGGACCAACTGTATTCATGAAGAAGTTGAATTCTATTTCTGTTCAACCTTATTGATTTGCCTGGAGGAAACAAAATAAATCTTACTCCTTTACGATGTCTTACTAAGGGGGTGGGGGGGGTGAGCAGGATCCTTATTTATTTAAATAAAATCTCAATTATTCAGAATATAAACTTGCTATGGCCTAGTGATTGTGGAAGCTGTTCTATAGCACATGTATAATACAATAATAACATCACAATGAATCAATATCATGGGCTGGGCAAACTAAGATGAAATGGCTGGTAATTCCAACTGTACTTATTGTTGGTTACAGTTGGTAGGTCCAACTGTAACTGGATCTTTGAGAAGATTCAGATATGTGGCCAGGAAATCACTCCAGACACTAAACTGATGTTAGTAGAAATGATCAAAACTGTATAGTAAGATGGCACGGGTCTGATCTTGAATATATATATTTTTCTAACTATGCAATCCTCAAATGACTTCATATACCTGGGTTTCAGTTTCCTTGTTTGTAAATGAAGTACAATGGTTAAAATACTTCCCCCATCTGTTGCAGAGGTCATTTTGAGGATAAAATAAAAGAATGTATACAGAATGTATGAAAATTCCTTGTAAACTGTAAAGTGCAGTAAAAACACGATAGATTAATTAGAATAATGCTATGGTGATAATCATTTCGCAATATATAAATATATCAACTCAACAAGTTGTATGTATTCAATTTACATACTCTTATATGTCAATTATATCTTGGGAAAGTGAGAAAAATATTGATGCAGGCATATTAAAAAATAAAGAATAGCTAAATATTAGGATCAGTGATTTGAGAGTCAGGAAACTTGCATTTAAATCAGATTCTTATTTTAATTGGACAATTACTGAGCTGAACAGTATCTCTCTAAAATTTCCTTTTAATTAAATATCCCCAAGCCTCTATTTTAGCTCATTTCTTTTCTTTGGAGAAACAGGGTAATTGTATGATTTTCAGCTATGAAGGAAAAAGCCTCTGAAGTGAGAAAGTGTGATGATGAAACAATACTATAGTATTACATATTTTTTTAGATTTTATTTATTTATCCATGAGAGACACAGAAAGAGAGAAGCAGGGACATAGGCAAAGGAAGAAGTAGGCTCCATGCAGGGAGCCCCATGTGGGACTTGATCCTGGAACTCAAGAATCATGCCCTGAGCAGAAGGCGGACACAATCACTGAGCCACCCAGGAATCCCTAGAATTAGATTTTTAAGAAAAGCCAATTATTGCTTAGTCTTTCAACTTTATCTCACCTGACTGTACCATTGACTGTAGCACACCAAGTATCAGACACTACAGTAGTAAACACGGGAGCACTCTCTCATTAGAGATACTGATAGAAAGGTAAAATAAGATTTAGAACAAAAATGAAGTAGGACATCTCTATTTTCTATGAAGTCTCATAATTTTCTGAAGAAAAAAAATCAGTTGGAATATGATAAATATGGCAGACTTGTTCTGCCTTAAATGTATCAAGGAATAATAACAGAAATATGTGAAATTTTGTATTTCAAAGAAGATCTTTGATGTCAACATTGTCTTTTACAGTAAACCTAGCAAAGTGTAGAATTGTTACTGATATATTCATGCTTTAGAACTTTAATTCCCATAGCCTTCCACAAAGTAGTTAATGGTAGTCAAGAATTTGCTCGCCAAATAATATTCTTTCCTTTACAAAGTATCTTTAAAAATTATTTATTTATTCATAAGAGACAGAGACTGAGAGAGAGAGGCAGAGACACAGGCAGAAGGAGAAGCAGGCTCTCCATAGGGACCCCGGATCCTGGGATCATGACGTGAGTGGAAGGCAGGTGCCCAACCGCTGAGCCCCCCAGGCATCCCCTGTAAGTATCTTTTTTAAAAAAATATTTTATCTATTTATTCATGAGAGACACAGAGAGAGAGAGAGAGAGAGAGAGAGAGAGAGAGGCAGAGGAAGAAGCAGGCTCCATGCAGGGAGCCCAATGTGGGACTCGATCCGGGGTCCCCAGGATCACGCCCTGGGCCGAAGGTGCCGCTAAACCACTGAGCCACCCAGGATGCCCCTAAGTATCTTTTTTTACATAAAAAGATACCACTGTTTTATATCACTGTTTAGACATTCACATCCAAACAGACAAATTTTAAGTATACATTTAAGGAAATATTGTCAGAGTTCCAAGTCATTTATCTTATTATTCATTTACTTAGATCTTCCTCACTCTCTTCCCTATGAATTTACTGAGCAACTGTCCTTTTGAAATCAAGCAACTATGAAGCTCCTTTCATCTGAATTGAACATTCAGTGGATGAGAACCTTATATTTATGTGACATTGAATTGGCTTAATTTTACATCTGTGTCCATATATTGCTACTACCAAATCTCTTGGTGCAGTTGTAAATTTAGCAGCCAGATTCCTAATCCAAAGTGAAAGAATGAAAAAAAAAAAAGTGAAAGAATGGGGGATCCCTGGGTGGCGCAGCGGTTTGGCGCCTGCCTTTGGCCCAGGGCACGATCCTGGAGACCCAGGATCAAATCCCACATCGGGCTCCCGGTGCATGGAGCCTGCTTCTCCCTCTGCCTGTGTCTCTGCCTCTCTCTCTCTCTCTCTCTCATTCTGTGACTATCATAAATAAAATAAAATAATAAAAAAAGACAAAGTGAAAGAATGAATATATTCTATATTTCTAGGTGATGTTATTCGATTAACATGGAGGATACCTGAGAGTTCCTCTATTTGCCTTCCAGAATATTCAACGCTATTACAGATCCACTCCCTCTCTAAGCCCAGAATATCCTAGCTCAAAAGCTCTCAGATTGTTTCAAACATAAGAGACAGACATCAACATCACTAATTCTGAACTTGAGAATCTAGGACCATGCTGAATAGAATTACTAGCTGTGTAGTTTCTATGAGTTCTGTAATTCTAAATTCATTTAGAAGTCTAAATACCTTGGGGTTTATTATAGGCTGAATTGTTCCCCGACTCCACTTAGAAAAAAAAAAATCATATATTGAAGTCCTAACCCTTAGTACCTCAGAATGTGAGGATATTTGGAGATACGACCTTAATTTTTTTTTAAGATTATATTTATTTATGCATGAGAGACACACAGACAGAGAGAGAGGCAGAGACACAGGCAGAGGAAGAAGCAGGCTCTATGCAGGGAGCCTGATGTGGGACTCAATCCCGGGTCTCTAGGATCAGACCCTGGGCTGAAGGTGGTGCTAAACCACTGAGCCACCCAGGCTGCCCAGGATAGGGCCTTTAAAGAGTAGTTAACATAAAATGAGGTCATATGAGTGGGCCGTAATTCAATATGACTGGTGTCCTTATAAAAATAAATTAAAACACAGATATGCATAGGGAAAGACCATATGAAGACACACAGAGAGAAAACAGTCATTAAAACCAAAGAAAGAGGCCCTCAGATGAAACCAACCCATCTGACTCCTTGATTTTGGACTTTTAGCTTTTGAAGCCATGAGAAAAATACAAAACTATTAAACCTAATCTTAGATAAATTGAAAGTCAGTAACTCTTTATATCATGTACATTTTAAAAACATGCTTTTATATACTAACTCACTTCACAAATACTTCCTGAGCACTGACTACATGTTGGGCCTTAGGGACACAATATTCAAGATCTCTTACAATGCTATAATGAAAGTATTGGCCAAAGCTGAGGGCCCATCCGAAGATTCAACTGGGGAGGATCCACTTTCACGCTCACATGGCTTTTGGCAAAATGCAGATCCTCAGATGCTTAATTGAGAGTTCCAGTTCTTAGCTCAGCTTTGGATGGATACTACCCTGAATTTTTTGCCCCTTCAAACTAGAAGGATGTTTCATTAAAGCATACAGGCTGAGAAAGCCATAGTCTCCTAGCAGGATGGAAGTTATAATCTTTTGTACAGTAGTAACAGAACTGAAATCCCTCAGTGTTGCCATCTTGTTTCCCGAGTAAGGGTTTCACTGTGCCATGAATACCAAGAGGCTTGGATCATTGGAGGTCATCTTAGAAGTCTGCCTATTAGATATATTCAATCAATCAATCATGCTACCAATTAAAATATAGGACTAGAGGATTTTTACTTCTTCTATAGCTGTATACATATCTTCTTCTACAAATCTTATCCTGATCTTCAAGGACAAAGGGAATGATAGGATATCCTATTTATTTAACATATATTAAACATTCAATAGCATCATAAAAATGTTATTATTATCAACAATAATATTGGCAACAAGTTATTTGTTTTTCCCATGTGCTCCCATATTTTAATAGTTGTACTTTATCTACATTGTCTGAATCTAGAACCATTACAAACTATACATTCTCTTTTAACTCTCCTGTAGTGTCGCTTTTATAAATCACTTTTATTAAATTCCTTCCTCCAAGCCTAAAGTTCTAAAATGATATTTTTCCAATTAGTTTGGTTTTGTTTTCTAGCTGATTTCCTCAAGAGGTGCTTACTGGAGTTACATTTCCCAAGTTCTTGGATGTTGACTACAATTTGTTCACATCCTTAACATTTGATTGTCAGTTTTTCTTGTGTAATATTCTTTCATTTCTTCTAGCATAAAATGTAACTGCCAAAATGTCTGATAACAATCCAATTTTCTCTCCATTATAAGTTATTTTCTCTTCTTGCTTGGATGACCAAGTGATTTTTGTTTTGTTTAAAGTTCAGCAATTTTACAAGAATATGTTTGGCTGTTGATCTTTCTAGGCATCTAGTCTCAAGTATGAAGTATGTTCTTTCAACTTATAGTTTTATTTATTGTTACCTTGCTTTGATTTTCTTCTTCAGGGATTCTTATAATCTGTATGTTGTTTATTGACTGCTTTGTATATTTTTCACCTTAAAAACACTTTAACTCTATCTAGACTTGTTTTTTTTTTTTGTAATTTCTTCCATTTCACTTCCTATTTGTCTTAAGGATTTTCTATTTTATTTGCTATTGTGTTTCTCCTAATTCAGAATTTAACTGTGAATGCTTGTATTTTTAATTCATAATTAAATTATTTTACATCACCCATGAGTTTTTTTTAATTCTGAAAAGTATCTTGTTTTTTAATGTCCTATCATTTTTCTTTTTCTAAAAAAAAGTATGTATTTATTCATGAGAGACACAGAGAGAGGCAGAGATATAGGCAGAGGGAGAAGCAGGATCCCTGTTGGGAACATGATGTGGGACTTGATCCCAGGACTCTGGGATCATGACCTGAGCCGGAGACAGATGCTTAACCACCGAGCTGCCCAGGCATCCCATCACACCACTTCTCTTATTGTATTTTGTCTTATTTAGAAATAGTAGTTTATACTTTTGATCTGTTTTGTAGGCATATATTTTTGGCACACTATCATTGACCATTGTATTCTGCCCCTATTCTCATCTTTGCTTTTCTTGGAATTTGACAATCATATTTTCCATTGTTCATTTGTTTTTAGAGATTTATCTATTTAACTGAGAGTGGGGGAGGGGCAGAGGGGGAGGGAGAGAGAGAATCTCAAGCAGACTCCATGGAGTCTAATACCAGCCTCAATCTCATCATCTAATCATGACCTGAGCTGAAACCAAGAGTTGACCACTTAATGACCTGAGCCACCAGCTGCCTTCCATTGCTCATCTTTTAACAAAGTTATTTTATCTAAACTTTTGAAAGGGGGCAGCCCGGGTGGCTCAGCAGTTTAGCGCCACCTTCAGCCCAGGGCATGATCCTGGAGACCCGGGATCGAGTCCCACATCAGGCTCCCTGCATGGAGCCTGCTTCTCTCTCTGTCTCTCTCTCTGTCTCTCATGAATAAGTAAATAAAATCTTAAAAAAAAAGACTTCATTTAAAAAATAAATAAATAAACTTTTGAAAGGTTCATGATAGATTTTTTAACTTCATGTAATTCTAACTCTGCTATTGTGGAGATGTATTTCAAAATATAGCGCTCACTTTCTGAGATATTCTGGCTCTGTTCTTCTCTCCCATGTTATCTAGACCTCCCTTCTTTTCTTTATTTCTATTTTCCGTCTTCTTTTTTCCTTGTAATTACTCTGTCACATGACAGGTCTAACACTTGTCAGGACATTGGAGAGAATACTGGCTAAGGTCCTGCATACAGGAAAGGTAAATCTATAAATGGGATATAAGCTAATGGCAGTCAAAAAGAATTACTGATCTCTCCAGGATATAAGGAATTTAATAGTCTTGGATTATCTGTGTGGACCCTAAATCCAATACTTGTCCTTGTGAGAAATTCACAGAAGAAAAGACAGACAAAAGAAGGCAGATACAGGGCGGAGGCAATGTGACCAGGAAGGCAGAGATAGGAGGAGGATAGCCACACTTCAAGACATTTAAATCACCACCAAAAATGAAAAAAAAAAAAAAAAAAAAAAAAAAAAGGTTAAATGTTCCCCAAAGGCCTCCAGAAGGAGTCTGATCTGCTGACACTTTGATTTTGGGCTTCTAGCTTCTGTAACTGAGAGAATAAATTCCTGTTGTTTTAAGTGACCCAGTTTGTGGTAATTTGTGATGGCAGCCTTAGGCATCTAATATTCCCCATTTTCCTGAACTTCTAATATTTTCTAGGCCCCTGAAAAACCAAACCATTTCTTTCTAGAAAACAGGAGATGATCAGGTGCTCTACCCAAAGCTTTATCTTTAGAAGAACTTTTCCTCACTCTACTGTTCAGTGTCATTCCTGAATAGAATGGTAGTGCCACTCTCATTCATTGTCTATGCCATATGTTCAAGCGCCAGGGCCATTTGCTCTGTAGCATAGTTTTGCAGCAGATTCTTTTCCTGTGCAGAGCCTGACTCAAAGTGAACAGTCTTTTATGTGATCTAGTTAATGGGTTGGAACAAGTGTGTAATATGTTGCCTTTTAGAACCCAAGGAAGCTTACAAGGCATTTCCTTCATAGCATAGGTGTAGGATTCAGCAATGTGTTCTTTATTTGGAGAAGATTCCCTAATATTTCACAGATCACTGGTCACCGAAAAACTTCACTGGCATTGCAAGCCCTTGAACCATCTTGGGTTTTCATCTCACATTTTCTGGAGTAGGTGTGTTTTACTAAAACTTCCAACAAACTTGTCACTTTGTGTTCATCTTCTTCTAATAAAATCTTTTCAATATACTGTTTCAATTCAGACAGTCTAGGTCTAGAGGTTTCTGGTTCCCTCTGATAATAGAGAGCAAAAATGGTTTCGTAGCCCTAGGACCAAACCATAAATGTATTTGGGTATCTAACTGATGAGAATGCAAACTATTTCTGATCCCCCTTTCTGATTGGTATAAAAAAGAAGACATGTACCAGCTCAGCAGCCAAATATGATATACCTGAAGCTCTATTAATTTACTTTAGCAAAGATAATATATCCAACATAGCAGCTGCATTGGTTGACTTTGTGATAGTACACTATAATTTTACAGGTTCTGCCTAACTTCTGTGGTGGCCAGAGTAGTCAATTAAATGGGAATATGATGGGAAGCACCACTATCACATGCTTTAGGTCTTAAAAGTTGGCACTAATTTCTATTATTAACCCCAGAATGTGATATGATTTTGTATTCAATTTATCACCTTGCTGAGAAGTTTTAGAATTTTCTTATTTTTCCCTACTGTAATAGCCCTTACCCCACACACCAAACAATCAATGTGAAGTTTCTGTAAGTTACAAGTATGTCACTTTAATTAAACCTGTGCAAATAGGATATTAGGTGGGATCACTGACCTAACGTACCAAGTCTTCTTAAGCCTCTACTCCAAAAGTAGAGCCATAGTGATGTTTCTGTTCCCTGGTTATTAATGTTAGCTTCACCCTTTTTGCCAAATGGTCTTCAAATGTTTGAGTATTGCCTTTGTCTGGTATACAGTTAGCCAAATAAATGTCCATATGTATCTTTCGTGGAGGGCTGCAGAAATCATTACCCTAACTCTATAATATGCACACAGAAATCATTACCCTATCACATTGTTGTGATATTGTTGGGACATTCCTCCCAGGGAGCCTGCTTATACTTCAGCCAGGGTTTCCCAAGTCTGAAAACTTAGGTCTGGAAACTGGGCAAGGAATTGTATCTTTTAATGAGATGGTTGTGTTCAACTTCTTGATTAACCACATATGATTTGTTTTGGATTTGGAGATTGAGCAACACTTTTGTTGGTGGCCCATTTAACTAGCCTCTATAGATACTATACTCTAAACTATTTCCACAGCTCTCTGTGGGATAGCCCCACTCCCAGATGACTCTTTAATGTAACTAGTCATTACAATAATTGCACCTATCTTGTTGAGTAAACACCACCATCTGCCTTCTGTTATTTTTAGTGCTGTTTAATATCCACTGCAAAGAATCCTTTTATATAACAACATCTCTTACCATAAGCCTTGTTCTACAGAGGACAGCCACCACTGTACTTCTCAATGATGCCAGTTTCTCTCTTACCAGAGATTTGGTAAATGAATGTCCCCTAGGATATCCTAGGGAATATATTGTGTCATGTTTTTTTCCAGTCTTAACTCTAATATTGGTGTGGGCCAAGAGGGAAGGTATAGTAGATCTGAAGATGAAGAGTGTCTTGCAAGACAGAGACTTCTACTTTATTTTCAAACAAATGGAGAATTCAAGTCTTTAATGGGGATGAATTGGCCAACTTCTGCAAAGTCAAAGACTTACATTTTTGTTGGTATCACTGTTTTGTGCCCTAGCATTCCACATTTTCTTAATCTGGCAGAGCTCTGAACGTTGAAAATTTAAATACCTCAGGCACTCCGCTACTTTTATAATTAAGTTTTGGGCTACATCTGAAGTTTTCTCATCTTCTGATTGTAGGAGATAAGAATCTCTTCATATACCTTTAATTTGTTAAGTATCCTGGGCTTTTACATTGAATGCCTCCAGTATATTCATGCTCTAGTTGTAATGCTTTATCATTACAATTTATTTTGTATTTCTCAAACACCTGATAAATTTCATGTGCTGGTTCATTTTTTTTCCCGTTGTACATACCCAGTTAAATTCTATGTGAAGATATAAAATTGCCACACTACCATCCACTTATTCATGTTGCACCTACCACCAGTGGTGGAGTTGCATTACTGGTAAGCTGGTGGTTGATCAAGCTCAAGAATGCTATTTCAAACCTGCTTTCTTGGACTATTTCTGGTGCCAACTGTCTCAGTCCAGGTTTCCTAGGAGGCAGACTCAGCTAGAGATTTGCAACTAAAATGATTATTATGAAGTGCTCTTGAGATTAACACATTTAAGGCAGTGAAGGGTGCGGATTTGTGAAGAACTGAAAACAGAATTGTGATAAAGTTGAAACAAAGTCCTCAGCTGATTGTAGAAGGATAACTAGAACTGAGATAGCTCTCTGGAGTGTCCAAAATTGGAGAAATAGGTCTGAGACTTTATTCAACTGCAGCTACCAATTATAACCTTGAGTAAAACAGCTCTGTTCAGCTAAGGCCAAGTACCAGAGAAATATTTAGTTAACATCATCTACCAACACTGTTGCAGCTGCAGCAATGAATACTTCAATTTTTGGGGAGGAACATAACATCCCACAGTTTAGAATTATAATCAGTTATTCATTTTCTTTGTATTTTCTCCCTTCAACCCGAACAAAACACATGTTTGCTCATTTGCTATGGACTCTTCTGAGTACAGCCTAAAGCTTAGGTGCACAGATTATTATACAAACATGGTATTTGGTCATCATTTTTCAAATACATGACAGTTTTAAGACTATTATATAAACATGGAGGAAGCAGTATGGCTGTATGGAAGCCAGGTCATGATACAAGATAGGATATTGAATAACGGGTGGAATATACATCCCAACTTACGCAACAAAAAATGGCACAAATTCTACTCACAGACTTAAGCCCTTTAGGACTATATGTAGAAGTGTAATTAATTGACATCTCTGGAAAAAATTAATATTCAGTATGTTTAAAATATTATCTTGGTCTGGAAAGGGGAAGAAGTCTGCTTAATTTGTATATATATATATATATATATATATATATATATATATATTATCTTTGGAAGGCTAACCACTTGACCAACTTATGAAAATTATTTTCTCAAATAACTGGGAGAAACCACATCTTTTATTTTTCTCTTTCGATGACATTGTTACTACTGAAAGTAGTTTATATATTCTCCTCACATAATTACTCACACTGAGAACAGCAGAGATCTCAATGTCAAACCAAATAAAAATTAAAAAAAAATTAATTTGATTGCATTTATTATATGCATCTGTAAAGTGATTTATCTTCAGATGCCAGATTCCTTTTCCAGGATACTTTTTTTCAGTTTCTTTAGTGAAATTCTGAACTCCATAACTTTGATTGTTTATGCACCTGCTTATATCCTTGACCTTATTCTATCCTGTGACATTTTTATGTGTTCTGCTTTCTTATTTTTCCTTCCCATGCTTCTTAGTCTTTAATTTCTGCTAAGAAAAATTGTCTGCATACTGTTATGTCTCATACATTGATTTTAAAAATGATGATACCATCTTTATGATTGATATAAAAAAACATTAATGTAAGAACAAAAATTTGTAGGTTAACCTAAGTATTATTGATTCCTTAGGATTGGATAATTTTTTTCAGAGTCTTTAGCTCTACTGAGAGAGCAGTGTTTCATATTGGGGCATTTTCAAAACAGAATCTTAGGTATCCCTGCAAAAACAAAAACAAAAACATTGAAAACAAAATCCCTCCACTGCCTTTCAATTCAGTTTATATTTTTCCAAGAAGCCTACTGTGAAAACAATATTTTTTTCTGTTTTTTATTGTGAAATATTACATAAATATTAACGAGCACTTATAAACTATATATTTCATTTGTACATTCTCTCTTTCTTGTTTACACAAGTTTTCAATTAAAAAAAAAATTGGGACACCTGGGTGGCTCAACGGTTGAGCACCTTTGGTTCAGGGCATGATCCCGGAGTTCCAGGATTGAGTCCCACATCAGGCTTTCTGCATGGAACCTGCTTCTCCCTACGCCTCTCTCTCTCTTTCTGTGTGTCTCTCATGAATAAATAAATAAATCTTAAAAAAAATTGTTTTATATTTTCTATTGTAAATTTATTCTTAAATAAATGTTTGCATCTTGCAAGTTTCCTTCCTTCAGATATACTTTTTTTTTAAATTTTTTTATTTGGAAGCCTAGTTCATTTACTTTCAGGTTTTTCTTTCTTTCTTTCTTTCTTTCTTTCTTTCTTTCTTTCTTTCTTTCTTTCTTCTTTCTTTCTTTCTTCTTTCTTTCTTTCTTTCTTTTCTTTCTTTCTTTCTTTCTCTTTCCTTTCTCTTTCTTTTTCTTTCTTTCTTTCTTTCTTCTTTCTTTCTTTCTTCTTTTCTTTCTTTCTTTCTTTTCTTTCTTTTCTGCATATGAATATCCAATTATCCCAATGAGTTAGGGACAAATGGGGCTAGACAGAGGCCAAGAAAGCAGGCTCACAAAAATCCCCAAAATGCTTAGCTATAAGGAAACTAGAGATAAGGGAACAAGCCAGACCACACTGCCCTAAAGAGTGAGTAGGGACGCTGTTTTGTTATAACAGCTACTTGTGACTAACAAATAACCAGACCCCAAAGAAGAAGTAAGCCATTAAAGATGTCATTACTAGTCCTTACTCAATGGTGATATCACTGGATATGTTAAAAGGATTTAGGCTCCCTGATTAAGCTTCCAATAAAAGCCCAACCCAACAAGCCCTCAATGGTAACCCTGTCAGGAGCCCCTCTCACTACTGAGAGCTTTCTCTGTATCTTCACTTAATAAACTTCTATCCCTTTACTCACTCTCCCATGTCTGCAAGATTCATTCTTTGACTCTGTAAGATAAGAATCAAGCTCTCCCTGTATCACCAGCACCATTTGTTAAAAAGATAATCCTATCTATATTGAATTAATATAGTTCTGTTGTCAAAAATCAGTTGATCTTAAATGTAAGGGCTTGGGGATCCCGGGGTGGCTCAGCGGTTTAGTGCCTGACTTCCACCGAGGCCGTGATCCTGTAGTCCTGGGATTGAGTCCCACATCAGGCTCCCTGCATGGAGCCTGCTTCTTCCTCTGCCTGTGTCTCTGCCTCTCTCTCTCTCTGTGTGTCTCTCATGAATAAACAAAGAAAATCTTAAAAAAAAATGTGAGGGCTTATTTCCGTATTCATTTCTGTTCCATTGATCATGTCCATTCTTGGCCACATTGTTTTGATTACTGTTACTTTATGGTAAATTTCTTAATCAGTGAGTTTAAGACCTTTAGTTTTGTTCTTTTGCAAAACTGAGCTGGTTATTCTGTCTTTCTCATTCCATATAATATTTATGTCAATGAATAGGGGGAGAAGTCTGCTGTGATGTTGCTAAAAATGGCATTGAATCTATAGATACACACATTTGGGGCATATTGACATCCTGACAATTCTAAAACATATAGTTGTGAATGTGTTTTATCTCTATATTCACTTTAATCTTTAATTTCTTTCAGCATGGATTTTATAGTTATCTTTTGCTAAATTTATAATTGTTTTATTCTTGATGCTTTGATTTTTAAATTTCATTTTACCTTGTTAATTGCTAGGTCATAAAAATACAGTTGATTTTTGTATACTGATCTTTAATCTGAGACCTTGTTAAACTGGCTTATTAGTTCAAGGAGTTATTTTTATGAAAACTTAGACTGCTTAGAATTTTCTACAAAATTAGGTCATCTATAAATAAAAATAGTCTTACATCTTTAGTTCTAGTGCATATGTCTTTCATTTTTTTTCCTGACTTTTTACACAGTACAAAATTTCTAGTAGATTCAATAAGAATATGGACAGCAAATGTGCCTGCATTTAAACTGCAGAATCTATCTTTCCCTATAATGTGTAGGTTCTGATATTTATGTTCATATTTCTAAATACTTACTTTATATTTTAAGCCTGGCTTCCCAGGATGACCATTGTTTCTACATAGCTTACTATTTAGACAACCTAAGAGCAATTGTTCTCAACCTTATCTTCCCTCATAGGTGTATCTTATGCTGACATATTTTGGGGAATGTATTCAAATTTCAATGAATTTTAAAATTTTCCTTTAACTTTACAATGGGCTATCTTAGATCTACTTCTGCATTCAGTCAAGGATATATGAAGAGCTGGTCTAACTCTTCTATTGCTCTCTCATTTCTGTGTCTCCTCAATAAATTTCAGACTGAAAGCATAGGCTCAAAACTTTGTTTTTTTCCCCCATTGGTAATGAAGTCACAATTTTAGCTGACAAGGTTTTAGGTTTTCACTCTTCTTTGTTCTAAATAAGTCTTTTCCTCTAGCTAAAGTGCAGCACTTATTTAGGATCACATCAGTTGTTGGTATTACCATGAATTTCATCAACCCAAGGAAGTAAAAGTATCATTCTTGATAATTCAGTGGTAGAGTGGAGAGATGAGAACAGCTCTAGCTAAGAGGACCACAATCTCTGTTCTAACAAAATCTGTAGCACTTTTCTAAGAATAAATACTGCTCAATTTGTTGTATGCTTTTGATTAACTTTCAGAGCTCTGAAACCTTTGCTTTGGACAATTTTGCTTAGTATTCTAGATGTTTTATTTTGCACAGAATATTCACCAACCTCTTCAGAAATCTCTCCCACTTGGGAAATCTATTTATTTGTTCATAAATCTTAAACCACCCTTGTATTTCTAAGACAAATTCCATTTACTCATAATACATTAAATTTTTGCTATGTGCTGTAGAATTTGACTTATTGAAATTTTACTAAGGAATTTTGTCTGGAGCTATCATAAACAGTTCCATGTTCTGAACAAAGTAGGCTATGTTGAGAAATATGTGTAGGTGTTACGGTTTGCTATTCTTTAAGTCCAGGAGCCAGACTTGTAAGTGGATAAGTCTTCAGATGATAATAATTCACTGACATTGAATCATCCTGCCTTTTAATCCTCTGGGCTAGAACCTTAGACATTCTGGAGTATGACCTAATGTGCTTTTTGAATCCCTACACAATAAAATCTGTGACATAATAAAATGATTATTTTACACTACCAAGTTTGGAGTTTGGAGGGGGATGGTCATATATTGAGGCACAACTGGAATAGAAGAAATATGATCGGTGCTATTTCCTTCATCTTATTAGAGTAATAATTATAAAAATATCTAATTGAATGTTTTATATGTCACTCATTGTGCTAATCAATTTACATATACTATCTTATTTAATACTCAGAACAAAAAAAATACTCAGAACAGTAATTTTATGAAAAATTTTTTTCTCACATTTTACAGAGAAATAAACATAGACTTAGAGAAATTGCATAATGTAGCAAGGTGACAAACCATATTCACCATAGTTTAGTTGAGGAATCAGATTCTACTGATGTTAAGTAAAAAATATAATTGATTATGGCATAATAAATGGCTTAAAATTTTGTTGTGAGGGCTAAAGAAACAGACCATTGCTAAGTTTTAAGGTGAATCCAACAGGCAACACATACACCAAGTTTACCAGGGAAGCTGATGTGTATGCCAGGGATCCCAACTACTCAATATTCAACCCATCTTTCAACCCGCTTACTCAATAAGAAAGTAATTGTAGAGTTGATCGCTTCAAAACCTTACCAGCTCTGGATCCATTTTCTATTTCTCTTTCTCTCTCTTTCACTCTTGCTTTTTCTTGCTCTTCATTGTGTGTGTGGGGGTGGTGGGGGTGGATGTATGTGTGGGTGCATGTGCACTTGTCTTACTGCTCTTCTAGAAGGAAGAATTTGGTCAACTCTCTATCCTCAGATGTCTGTCTTCATCATCATTATCATCATCATCATCATCATCATCATTTAAAATTAGTATTTAGAGGAAGAAGACATACCTAGAGTAGGCATGTGAAGTTATCTGAAAAAAAAAATTCTGTGTCCATTCTAGTTCAATCTAAAGTAAATGATGCATCTATATGACTTATGTAAAGTACCTCCTTGGTTCACAGTAAACTTCAAGTTAAGATTGCCAATTAATATTTGCCCTAAATAATAGCAATATTTCTTGCTACTCTTGCAGTTCACTTGTCTCACTCTGCCACAATTCACTTTATACTCTTTTCTTCTCTTTCTACCCTTTATAATACTATTTTATACTTCTAAAAGGAGGACATTCTATGCCATTAGATGTAAAAATACTTTCATCAAAATGTTAGTAAATGGGCAATACAAACTTAATCATGGGTAATAAAGCATTGAAAGTCTTGTCATATGATTGTTGAGAAACTACTTGGAAAAACTATTTAAGGAGATATAACCATGAAAATATTTTGATGGCTACACAGGTTACAAGGTAACTTACAAGCCCCTGCATGCTTTGCAATATATTGACAAGAAGATTTTTGCATGATATATCTTTTACCTCTACTATTTGCCAAACAAAAAGGCTTCATTTTTCCAAAATGCCATTGGTATTCATAAACAAAGATAATTTGAAAAGTGTTTCGAATCATTTCTTACAGCCAATAGCACAAGTATTTTCCTTGAAAAGGGTGGTCATTATACTTCTCAATAAAGCTGTTTTTATTTCATATATGACAATTAGTAAAGAAATCACCATTAACACACAGGTTTTCCATTATAGAAAATAGGTGAAGATAATCTTCCATAAGAAATTAACAGAGAGTCAAAGACACTGGATACCATTTCTTTTATCTGGTTATTTTGCCAGTATGATGTTAGCTAAATCTTTTCACTTTTCTCTGCTACATTCTGTCCATTTGTAATATGCTAACACTCTTTTAACCATTTTTCTGGAAGGTTTTAACACATGGCCATAATTGATCTCATAACACAATAATTGACTCAAAGGGAAACAACAATATCAAAGCAAGAAGGACATCAATGATGACAAGATGTATACACCAATTGCTTAACATATGCAGCTCTGAATAACCTATCTGAGAGTTTGGGATAATTTTTCCAGTGGGTTTGTGGATTGGCAGATTGTTGCGCAAAATAGTAACAATAAAAGTGATACGATTTGAATGAAATCAAGCCACCTAAGTAATTTCACACCACAAGCATAAAGCACTAAAAAAATTTTAATTAATCAATTGAGATTCAAAATCAGTTGTTTGATTCTGTAGCAAATGTATAAACATATGTAGAAGCTGTATAATTGAAGGTATTTTTTAATAAAAAGAATATTCTATTGTATTCACGGTAGAACACACAAAGTGGGTGCCTTTGTAACGACTACAGTAATTTAGGCAAACTTTTAATGTCCCTGAGCCTTTTCCCCTTTTCATAGATCCTTATGATTAAAAAAAATATCAGATGGTATATGAAAAACACCTTAATAATGACTGGTACAAAGTAATCTATAATTCTTACTTCCTTATAAATGTTATTTCCAAATATCTAGAAAAGTAAAGAACACAAAAATTATCAGCTGAACATTAATGGAAGTAGAGTATCAAGCCTCCAGATAGCTAAAAGCCTAAAAAGAATATGTTAAAAATTCCACAAAGAAGCCAAAAAAAAAAAAACCACTAAAAAAATTTATTTCAGTTAATGTCTTTCTTATAACCTTCATTGGGAAATCATAATCACATCTGACATTCACACATAAACAAACCTCTTCTTTCCTCGAATTGGCTTAGCCTTTTAAGATCCAGCAGAAAGCATAAGATAATAGCCTATATGCATTTAAATTTTTGCAGATAATTTTCTATTTAATATAAAAGGAAAAAAGATGGCTTATCTTAGAAGGGTTGGAGGAGATAGCAGAATTTCTCTCTGTTGACAATGTTTAGCTTTGCAACGAATCAACATCTTACTTGATGACACTAAAGAAATAGCTTTTCTATTCTTTAGGGAGAAATTATTCTAGATGCCTGTCATTTCCTTTTACAAGTATGCTGGAGATATTCCAGAGGCATATGACTGAACTACTGCAAGGTCTTTAAAAAAAAAAAAAGGAAACTAAACAAAACAAAGTAGGGACAGCATTCACAATTTGCCTCTTTGCCATATCTGAAAAAAAGTTTTTGCTTTCCATCTCATTTTGGGTAGGGGGTTTAATATCTCCAGAAGATAATTATAGACCTAGAGAAAGGTATTCAGAATTTATTATTTATACTGACTTTGATGGTTTGTAGAAAATATATCCAGGCCAATGTTTAATGAAGAACTAGAATTTTGTATTGAAAACAGTATGGTATAGGAGCTATCTTAAAGTCTCACAATACTCCAAATTGTATTTTGACTAACTCCTTAATGAATCTGTGTTATCAAATCTTTCCAAGTTGAGTAGATGTTTTGCAATATGGCATTTTCCAGTTTACAGATTTCTAAGATTCTCCTAGAAAAATCCATTTCAGAATTTTTTTAAAAAGATTTTTACTTATTTATTCATGAGAGACAGAGGGAAAAAGGCAGAGACATAGGCAGAGGGAGAAGCAGGCTCCATGCAGGGAGGTCTATGCAGGACTCAATCCTGGGTCTCTGGGATCACAGCCCCAGCCAAAGGCAGACACCCAACCACTGAGCCACCCAGGAATCTCAATTTCAGAAATTCTAAGTTAATATTACTATCTAATGACTGTTTCTCAGCTATTATTTATTTTTATTTTGTTTAGTAGTAGAAATAATACTTATCTTCATATCTGAGCCATTCTAGTAGCCTTTTAAATGTTTTCATCAAAAACAGTAGGTAAAAGCTGGTATAATTTTAAATCAAACTTCAAATGCTATCTGAACACAAATTACTTGAAAAGGTCCATGAAATCTACAGTGTTAAAATAGGAGGAAAGCCAATCAAAGTGTTGTGGAAAAACAGAAGTTTACATCACTGCAATAAATACTTTCTCATCTACATAATTTCTACAAAATATATAGATCTCTACATACAGTTTCTGGTGAATTATCTCTAAATCTCGATTTGTAAACCTTGATAAATTTCATCTACTTGAGATTTTAAGATTTTATTTTGAGCTGATTTAGATTATAAATTATAATGTGCTCTTTTATAGAATCAGCTGGAGCTGTAAGAAAAATTGTGAATATGATCACTTCTGTAGGGGTCAGGCCAGTGTGTTGCTCTTGCATCCATTAACCTCTACACTTGGAGCTATCAATTTGTGCCAAGCTCTTTGTCAGGCTGTGGAACCCTTCATCGTCTTTTTAGGGAATAGCATAGAGGCTTTAGTTTGGTATCCAGTGACTCATTTGTCATTATTTTTGCTTGTGTCACTATGAACTTCAACCTGGTTTCTGAGGTTGGACTCTTGCTTTATTCTTCATTGCCAGAAACTTAGGACTGGCCAATATCTAGGTTCCTATTTTGGTTTCAAGAATCCTATTTTTTTTTTTAAACCCTTGCCTTCAAATCTTTGTGTCCATCCTTCCTAATATTGACTGACAGGCTGAATGAATTTTTTCTTTCTTGTGAATAAGTGTCCAAAATTCAGAACTGTCTGATGTCATCTTCTAATGTTTCAAGTAGAAGCTACTTTCAGTTGTATGTAAGCCATCATAAATCTTATTCTATACAGAAAAATTTTAAATGAATAAATTGCTATAAGTAACCAAAAGCCTTTAACCTTAAATCGAAAATTCAAAGACACATCCAAATTAATACAATATATCTTCATTACTGTGTTTCATATAGTATAAATTCATAGACTTGCCCATATCTTTCTGTCTTCCACTGAATAGCTTTCTCCTTTTCCTCATCCTCCTTGTCCTTCTCATCTTCCCTCTCTTCCTTCCTCCTCCTCTAGGTACTTCTTATTCTTACAAAATCAAGGACATTATTCAGAAATTCATAGGATTCAAGGTAGCTAGATGGTTGACCTTCACATAAAACAAACTCACATGATGTCATGAAAAGACCATGGGGAGGGACGCCTGGGTGGCTCAGCGGTTTAGAGCCTGCCTTTGGCTGGGGGCGTGATACTGGAGTCCTAGGATTGAGTCCCGCATTGGGCTCCCTGCATGGAGCCTGCTTCTCCCTCTGCCTCTCTCTCTCTCTCTCTCTCTCTCTCTCTCTCTATCTCTCTCTCTCTCTATGTCTCATAAATAAATAAAATCTTAAAAAAAGAAAAGACCAGACCATGGGGATCTGACTTCAGAAGAACATAGGTCTAAATTCAGATGAGTCCCTAGCTTACTTTTGGTATATTATATTTGATATTTTATTTTATATATTTGGTATATTATATTAACTTACTTTTGGTATATTGAATTATTTTTCATCTATAAAATAGATATAAACATATTCATCACTCAGAAATTTTGTAAAGATTAAAAAAATTGTAGACATAATATACATAACATTGTATCTGGCATAAAGTAAGTGCTCAGCCAATTTTTATTTTGTTCTTTTCCTAATTTCCTTCTTGTTGGTAACTGTATATAGTAATAAATCACAGTCTGCATACCTCATGTACTTATGCTAACCACTTGGCATTTATGTATTCTGATAGATTCAAATACACATTTATTAATAGGTAAATACAAGAAAATAATTCTGTACTGTGTACTATGATACTGTATACTGTCAAGTACATTTTCTGATGGTAAGAGGGGCTATCATTAGTTTTCAGCCATTAAGAATGTGTAAAGCAGATGGTGCTCTACACTCTTTACTGATGAGCATTGCTACACCACCATATGGTCAATATTTTTAGCCAAAATTTTGGATACTCAACTTATGCATGATGAGCATGATCAGTAATGTATAGTGTTTATTGAATGTAGGATCCTCTATTTGTCTTTATTTTATATCCCATATTTATTTGATATTCTAATATTAACCCATAATGGTTGACTAATAATGTACAAATAATGCTAAAGAAAAAAAAATATGCCAAAGAACAAAAATAAGAGCAATGTATTGAAGAATAAAAGCACACACATGAGAGCTAGAAATTTTTCAAGGGGACCCAGTAAACTGTTCTAGGAAATAGAAAACAAAAATCAACTGGTAGAATGGGATGTTGAATATCTTTTGATGCAGTGAGAGGATGAACACTGCTGCAATTATTAGGACAGATCAACTATTCAATGAATGCTAGTTGGAAGAAACTGTAGCTCAAGAATGTTACAAATCCACAAGATTAGAAGTGATGGGGGACTTCTAACTTTCAGTATTGGAAACATATCTAAAAAATAAGACTTACACAACAAGCCCATGTGATTCTGATCCACTTAATGATTTGTTTTCTGGAATACTTCCAATTTATACGCCACAGTCAAAATTGGAAAGAAACTGGTAGATCATTGAAACCAACTTCCAACCTAATATTTTTTTCCTACATCCTAGACAAACAATTCCTAAATTTCTGTTGGAAAAATTTTAATATTAAAGAGTTCGCTACTTCACACATTAGCCTCTGGAATTTTATAGACTAACTTATCAGAAGGAAAGAGCACGTTCAAGAAATTTACAAAATTTTAATGCAGGTGCTAGTTGCAAAGGCATAGACAGGATTAACAAAATTGCTAAGAAATGATGAGTCACCCAACAATGAGCAACAATGGGAAACTTTTGACACCTCTAAGCCTGAAGGGTTGGATGTCCTTCCATTCTCACCCTTATAAAATTCTCATTACACCCTCTTTTAAAATTCTTAAGTGAAAATATCATGCCATTTGTGGATTCCCAGGACACTGTTATTCAAATCTTGGTAAAACTTTTACTTTGGATATCACCGTTATTTTTTCTAAAACTGCTATCCTTCTTAGTTGGTAAGATGAAACTTTGAACACCTGCCTTCTCAGTTTTTTGAAATCCTTCTCCCCAAAGATTTGTCTTTCACCCTCCCTCGTTCACTCACTCTTATAGTATTATCCTAGCTCTTAACACTACAAATAACCACAACCTCTCATAACTTCACTGAACACCCATTATTATTTTTTCAAGTCACTGTTCCAGCCAACTGCAATAATATTGTTCTAACCTGAGGTTGAGGATTCCCATATCTATTATGAAGAATGAGCCTTTGTGCTCTCTTAAATCAATCTATTCACTTTTACACTAGATCCTACCCCAATTCTGCATTAAATGACATTACTCCAGCAGTTATCTACATTATTATTTTTATTTTTTCAATTATTCTCATCACTATACAAATATTATTTTTCCCATATGAAAAGCAAAACAAAATATTCTTTTATTTCCACTTCCCTTAACACCAGATCTGTACTTACATTAAAACTCCTCTGATTAAAATGTTTTAATGTTTTCCAACATAATTCAAGGGAAAGATCAAGTTCTTATAATGGATCAAAATAATTTACATGATCTGGCTTCCCGGGTTCATTGCTAAAGTCTTTACAGACTACTGTCCTGATACTGTTCTTAGTCCATACAGACCTATTAGCCATCCTGGCATTCCTTAAAGACTATAGTAGTTTCCCTTTAACCTCAGAAGATATGTTACAAGCCCTCTGGTGGATGCCTGAAACTGTGGACAGTATCAAACCTTATGTATACTACATTTTTCTCTTACACATGTATACCTATGGTAAAGTTCAATTTATAAAATAGGCATAGTGAGAGATTAATAACAGTAACTGCTAATAAAATAGAATAATTATAATAATATGCTGTAATAAAAGTTATTTGAATGTGGTCTCTCTCTCAAAATATCTTATTGTATTGTACTCACCCTTCTGTGATGATGTGAGATAATAAAATATTCACATAATGAAATGAAGTGACATGAATGATGTAGGCATTTTGACACAGTGTTGGGTCATCACATACCTTCTGATGATAGATACATCAAGACATCAGGAGAACCATCTGCTTCTGGATTGTAACTGATCACAATTAACTGGAACTACAGAAAGGGAAACCACAGACAAGGGGAATTACTCTATAGGTACGCTCTTACCTTAAGTCTACCGCTTCCTGGAATACTCATTTCCCATATAGCCACATGCCTATCTCCCTTACTTTTTTCCATAACATATAACGTAATATAAAATGAAATTATTTGATATGCTATATTTACTGGCTATCTCTATTTCTTGAAAGGAGGACAGAAATGGTTCTGATCTATTTATTGATATTACCCAAATAACTAGAGTAGTTTGCACATAGTAGGGACTGAGTATTTGTTGAATGAATGAAGGAAGTAAGGAATGTTAGAATATGTATAAGTAGATAACTATGAAAGAATCCTCTTTTAGGGCTCAGTAAGAGAGGCATTGAGAAGATGTTTAAGGGTTCTCTATATATGTAAATATTTCTAGAAATTACAGCTTAATTAAGTTGGAGTTTCCTAAGACTATTTACCTATTTAAGCAAAATTCTGATTTGGGTCTGGGAATCTATAATTTAACAATCCTATTCAGTGTTGCTTATGTACAATACCTTTTAGAAATACTATTTTGAGTACTTACAAATAATATATCACTTGAAAACATATATCCTAACCGTTTGAGGAATGGTATAAGAGAGATATCATTGGTGTGGAAAAATGAGAGAGAGGAAAACAATACTTGAGTGAAAATGCCTAGTCATAAAGGGCAATCAAACAGCAAGAGTAACAAAGGCAAACTATTTTATAGGTCTGTTCTTCCCCACAGGGGCATGAGTAAATGCAGTAGGAGACAGCTTGGAATTTGAAAGACATCAGTACTTAGAAACAATCATATTTTATATTAAATTTTATTCATTTTCATGTGTTATAATTAAGTATACTTTTAATCCACATTTTGCAGAAAATGTAATAACATTTCTCAGAAGACAATTAGGAAAACAGTTTCCAAAGTTTCTATACCTACAATAAATGTGTTTTTATTTTTTTTAATAAATGTGTTTTTAATGGAACTTACATTTGAAATATCAACAAAAGATTAAATAATCTTTTTTTTCTATTCTCCTGGCTACATATAATATAGACACCCTTATATACACACCTGTATCCCTAAGGACTGCTACTGAAAATGAGCATTATGTCATTGCCTTAATTTGCTATTTCAAAACCACACAAATCCCAAGTACTCTCCATATTAAATATCATAAAGTTATCTTATCTCAACTGCTCAATATTTGTTTAATAGAGGGAGCTCTCAGTAAGATTACTATCTGACAGGCTGGGAAATTAGGGAAGAGATTTCTTACTGAAGACAGAGAGCTCACATGGGGTTAATGAGGAAAAAAAAATTCTTTTAACAAATTGCAATCTCGTCTTTATTCAAAACTCCCAGCTTCAAATATGAAAAGAAAGGAATCTCACAGTGCCTCTGAAAATACAACACAAAACATATTCTGAATAGTTTAATCATAAGGCTATGAAAGTACTTTTGAGCTGCCATCCTGGTGAACTCAAGGTGATACAGTCTTCTTTTTTAAAAAAAAATCTCAAATCTAGTGGGAAACTATAGAAAAGGTGAAAAGAGAACATAAAAACTGTTGTATCTAAATCAAAGCTCCCCAAAATGCTTAACTCAAAGTATTATTTATTTGTTTATTCATTCATGAGAGATTCAGAGAGAGGCAGAGACACAGGCAGAGGGAGAAGCAGGCTCCTCACAGGGAGCCTGATGTGGAACTCCCATGCCTGAACTGGAATCATGCTCTGAGCCAAAGGCAGACGTTCAACCACTGAGCCACCCAGGCATCTCAATTCAAAATATTTAAATCACTAACACTCAAGTTGAAAATAATGTTCCACATTCTATTACTTCTAAATATATCTTAAAGATAGTCTCTGTCACAGAGGGCATGTTTCTTTTAAACAGATCCCTCTTTGTCAATATGTTGCTAATTGGAAGGGTAGAATCACATGAAGCATCTTTCTAGTAAGTTCTAATTAATCAGAAAATCAAAGTAGATCCTCTTAGGAAAAATTCCTAAAACTAAGAAAATAAGTAAAAAAAATTAAAATGTCCTCAAAGTGAAGGGGAAGATGATGGTGGAGTAGGAGGATCCTAAGCTTGCCTTGTCACATAAATACACTTAGGTAACTATAAAATCATTCTAAATGCCCCAGAAATCAATCTGGTGACTGGCAAAACAAACTCCACATCCAAAGGTAGAGAAGATACTACACCAAAAAATGTAGGAAGTATAGTAACACAACTTGGGAGAGAAATGGATCTTGGCTACTGTGATGACGAAGGGACCTTGGTTGCAAAGAAGGGCTAGAGACAGACTAGTAACACACAGGCAAGCACATGGGGAAGACAAACCCCCACAGCCAATTGCTTAGAAAGCAAGAGGCCCAAATTTCATGAGTTCTTGCAACCAGCTGGGCTTAAAATCTAAAGTTCTAAAGGTCAGTAAGATTGTCTAAGGGAGATCCTGCAGGCATTGGGGCTGCTTTCGGACAGGAGGCAGGGCTGACAGCCTGGGAATATACAGTGCGGAAATAGCAATCAGAAGAGCACCCTGGGGCACAGTGAGGAGGTTATTTGGTCATCTCAGAGGGTGCCCCAGAGAGACAGCTTTCACAGAAAGCTACCCTCCATGGACAAAGATACTGGCAGGTGACATTTCCCTCTCCTATCCCTCAGCATAAATAAAAAGCCTCTGCAGAAACCAGCACAGCACCAAAACTCACTACCTAACTTGCTTACACCAGGCCCCCCTCCCTATTCTGATGAAATCATCCTTCCTGATCACATTTGGCTCAGTTCCAGTGCAGCAGTTTGCCTCCCCAAGAGGATCAGCTCAAATCCCTTCCATCACTACCTCTCCTGACTTGTGAGTTTTAAGACCATGTTTCCAGCAGCAGCAGTGACAGGTCTCATTTCACAAGCAGACCAGAGCACACCTAGATAAAATTCCCCACATTCAGGTCATGGACCACACACTGCCTTTAATAGGCAAAGACAGCCTCTGCAGATGACTGGCCTAAAGGATAAAGTTGACAGGGTACAACTGCAGAGTGCATGTAGCATGTATTGGAGATACTCCCAGAAGTGCTAGGCCCTGGGGATCAGGGTGCATATACTACAGGGCACTACAGGACCTTTTCTTCACAAAGTCATTACCCTCAAACAGCAGATATCACTGACTAAAACAGAGAAATAGGCACAGAGACTTAGACAAAATGAGAGGACAGAAATTTATCCCAAATGAAAGTACAGAATCAGGCCACAGCAGGAGTTCTAAGCAAAACAGGTCTAAGTGACATGCCTGATGAAGAAGTTAAAGCCATGATAATAAGGATATTCACTGGACTTGAGAAAAGTACTGGAAGACATCAGTGAGACCATTAACACAGAGATAAGGAATAACACAGCAGAGATAACAGGTTTAAAAAAAACAAAATGAGAAATATGCTTGATGGAATGAACAGCAGACTAGAAGAAGTAGAACAATGAACTAATGAGTAATAGAGTAATGAAAGTAATCAAGCTGAGTACAAGAGAGAAACAGGAATGGTGCAAAATGAGTCTAGACAAAGGGAACTCAGTGATGCCATCAAATATCATAACATTCGCATGATAGGAATCCCAGGAGAGAGAGAAAATGGGGCAGATAATTTATTTGAAGAAATAATACCTGAAAATGTCTCTAATTTGGGGTGTGGGGAAACAGATACCCAGATCCAGGGGTGACAGTGAATCCCCACAAAATCAACAAAAACATATACAACAAGACATATTGTAATTAAAATGGAAAAATTAAAATGATAAAGAAAAAGTGTAAAAGCAGCAAAAAAAATTTTTTTAAGACATTTACATACAAAGAAAATATTATGAGGCTACCAGCAGATTTTTCAGTAGAAGCTTCTTAGGGCAGAAGGGTCTGACATAATATATACAAAGTGCTGAATGGGAAAGTCCTACAGCCAAGAATACTCTATCCAGCAAGGGTATTCAAAATAGGAGAGATAAGAGTTTACCAAACAAACAAAAACTAAAGGAGTTCATGACCACTAAATCAACACTGCAAGAAATATTAAAGGAGACTGAGTGGAAAAGGAAAGATAAAAAATGATAGTATGAAGTAAGAAAAACAAAATCCATAAAAATGAATATTGTTTAAAAAAATCAGTCAAGAGAGTCACATTAGGGTCTGCCTAGAACAAGACCGCCATAGCCCCAGCTCAAGCACTGTGGGCAGTTTGCGCTGGGACGGAAGCCTGGAGGACAACTTAAGCCGCCTTCAAACTGGATTAAATCTCAGCTGCAACATCAAAATGGACTTCTTTACAGTTTTGTTAAGAGTTTAGACATTTTCAGAGGGAGGGACAAGACGGCGGAAGAGTAGGGTCCCCAAGTCACCTGTCCCCACCAAATTACCTAGATAACCTTCAAATCATCCTGAAAATATACGAATTCGGCCTGAGATGTAAAGAGAGACCAGCTGGAACGCTACAGTGAGAAGAGTCCGCGCTCTATCAAGGTAGGAAGACGGGGAAAAAGAAATAAAGACACAAAAGGCCTCCGAGGGGGAGGGGCCAGCAAGGAGCCGGGCTGAGGCCGGGGCGAGTGTCCCCAGGACAGGAGAGCCCCGTCCCGGAGGAGCAGGAGCTGCACCAACCTTCCCGGGGGAAAGGGGCCCGCAGGGAGGTGGAGCAGGACCCAGGAGGGCGGGGATGCCCTCGGGCTCCCGGGGACACTAACAGACACCTGCGCCCCGGGAGAGTGCGCTGAGCTCCCTAAGGGCTGCAGCGCGCACGGCGGGGCCGGAGCAGCTCGGAGGGGCTCGGGCGGCGGCTCCAGGGAGGGGGCTGCGGGGCGGGAGCGCGAATCCACCAGCGCAGGCCCCGGAGCACAGGGCGCCGGGACACAGCCCAGGATCCGGCCTCCCCCCGACAGGCAGAGGCCGGGAGGGCCCAGGACAGCGAGGACGCTCCTGCCCCGAGCTGAGCAGATCAGCGGCCCCGCCCGGGATCCTCCAGGCCCTGCAGACTGAGAGCTCCCTAGTTACTGCGGGAGCTGACTCTAAGGCTCCAGAGCTGGCCGCCGCCACTGCGGTTGTTCCTCCTGGGGCCTAACGGGGTAAACAGCCCCCACTGAGCCCTGCACCAGGCAGGGGGCAGAGCAGCTCCCCTAAGTGCTAACACCTGAAAATCAGCACAACAGGCCCCACCCCCAGAAGACCAGCTGGACGGACCAGTTCCAGGGGAAGTCAAGGGACTTAAAGTATACAGAATCAGAAGATACTCCCCCGTGTTTATTTTGTTTTATTTTATTGCTTTTTGATTTGTTTGCCTCCCCCACCCCTCTTTTCCCTTATTTCTTTTTCTTTCTCTTTTTATCTCTTTTTCTTCCTTTTTTCTTTTATCTTTTTCTCTTTTCTTTCAATCTTTCTCTCCTCTTTTTCTCCTTTTCCCAATACAACTTGTTTTTGGCCACTCTGCACTGAGCAAAATGACTAGAAGGAAAACCTCACCTCAAAAGAAAGAATCAGAAACAGTCCTCTCTCCCACAGAGTTACAAAATCTGGATTACAATTCAATGTCAGAAAGCCAATTCAGAAGCACTATTCTACAGCTACTGGTGGCTCTAGAAAAAAGCATTAAGGACTCACGAGACTTCATGACTGCAGAATTTAGATCCAATCAGGCAGAAATTAAAAATCAACTGAATGAGATGCAATCCAAACTAGAAGTCCTAACGACGAGGGTTAACGAGGTGGAAGAACGAGTGAGTGACATAGAAGACAAGTTAATGGCAAAGAGGGAAACTGAGGAAAAAAGAGACAGACGATTAAAAGACCATGAAGACAGATTAAGGGAAATAAATGACAGCCTAAGGAAGAAAAAACTACATTTAATTGGGGTTCCTGAGGGCACCGAAAGGGACAGAGGGCCAGAATATGTATTTGAACAAATCCTAGCTGAAAACTTTCCCAATCTGGGAAGGGAAACAGGCATTCATATCCGGGAAATAGAGAGATCCCCCCCTAAAATCAATAAAAACCGTTCAACACCTCGACATTTAATAGTGAAGCTTGCAAATTCCAAAGATAAAGAGAAGATCCTTAAAGCAGCAAGAGACAAGAAGTCCCTGACTTTCATGAGGAGGAATATTAGGGTAATAGCAGACCACTCCACAGAGACGTGGCAGGCCAGAAAGGGCTGGCAGGATATATTCAGGGTCCTAAATGAGAAGAACATGCAACCAAGAATACTTTATCCAGCAAGGCTCTCATTCAAAATGGAAGGAGAGATAAAGAGCTTCCAAGACAGGCAGGAACTGAAAGAATATGTGACCTCCAAACCAGCTCTGCAAGAAATTTTAAGGGGGACTCTTAAAATTCCCCTTTAAGAAGAAGTTCAGTGGAATAATCCACAAAAACAAGGACTAAATAGACATCATGATGACACTAAACTCATATCTGTCAATAGTAACTCTGAACGTAAATGGGCTCAATGACCCCATCAAAAGGTGCAGGGTTTCAGACTGGATAAAAAAGCAGGACCCATCTATTTGCTGTCTACAAGAGACTCATTTTAGACAGAAGGACACCTACAACTTGAAAATAAAAGGTTGGAGAACCATTTACCATTCAAATGGTTCTCAAAAGAAAGCAGGGGTAGCCATCCTTATATCAGATAAACTAAAATTTACCCCGAAGACTGTAGTGAGAGACGAAGAGGGACACTATATCATACTTAAAGGATCTATCTGACAAGAGGACTTAACAATACTCAATATGCCCCAAATGTGGGAGCTGCCGAATACTTAAACGAATTATTAACCAAAGTGAAGAAATACTAGATAATGATACACTTATACTTGGTGACTTCAATCTAGCTCTTTCTACCCTTGATAGGTCTTCTAAGCACAACATCTCCAAAGAAACGCGAGCTTTAAATGATACACTGGATCAGATGGATTTCACAGATATCTACAGAACTTTACATCCAAACTCAGCACATTGAATTGAATGTGAATACACATTCTTCTCAAGTGCACATGGAACTTTCATACTGGGTCACAAATGGGGTCTGACCCGATACCAAAAGATTGGGATCGTCCCCTGCATATTCTCAGACCATAACGCCTTGAAATTAGAACTCAATCACAAGAAGAAGTTTGGAAGGACATCAAACACGTGGAGGTTAAGGACCATCCTGCTAAAAGATAAAAGGGTCAACCAGGAAATTAAGGAAGAATTAAAATGATTCATGGAAACTAATGAGAATGAAGATACAACTGTTCAAAATCTTTGGGATGCAGCAAAAGCAGTCCTGAGGGGGAAATACATCGCAATACAAGCATCCATTCAAAAACTGGAAAGAATTCAAATACAAAAGCTAACCTTACACATAAAGGAGCTAGAGAAAAAACAGGAAATGGACCCGACACCCAGCAGAAGAGAGTTAATTATTTTTTTTAATTTTTATTTATTTATGATAGTCACACAGTGAGAGAGAGAGAGGCAGAGACATAGGCAGAGGGAGTAGCAGGCTCCACGCACTGGGAGCCCGACGTGGGATTCGATCCCGGGTCTCCAGGATCGCGCCCTGGGCCAAAGGCAAGCGCCAAACCGCTGCGCCACCCAGGGATCCCAGAAGAGAGTTAATTAAAATTCGAGTAGAACTCAACAAATTGAGACCAGAAGAACTGTGGAACAGATCAATAGAACCAGGAGTTGGTTCTTTGAAACAATTAATAAGATAGATAAACCATTAGCCAACCTTATTAAAAAGAAGAGAGAGAAGACTCAAATTAATAAAATCATGAATGAGAAAGGAGAGATCACTACTAACACCAAGGAAATACAAACGATTTAAAAAACATATTATGAACAGCTCTACACCAATAAATTAGGCAATCTAGAAGAAATGGACGCATTCCTGGAAAGCCACAAACTACCAAAACTGGAACAGGAAGAAATAGAATACCTGAACAGGCCAATAACCAGGGAGGAAATTGAAGAAGTCATCAAAAACCTCCCAAGACACAAGAGTCCAGGGCCAGATGGCTTCCCAGGGGAATTCTATCAAACGTTTAAAGAAGAAATCATACCTATTCTACTAAAGCTGTTTGGAAAGATAGAAAGAGATGGAGTACTTCCAAATTCATTCTATGAGGTCAGCATCACCTTAATTCCAAAACCAGACAAAGACCCCACAAAAAGGAGAATTACAGACCAATATCCCTGATGAACATGGATGCAAAAATTCTCAACAAGATACTAGCCAATAGGATCCAACAACACATTAAGAAAATTATTCACCATGACCAAGTAGGATTTATCCCCGGGACACAAGGCTGGTTCAACGCTCGTAAAACAATCAATGTGATTCATCATATCAGCAAGAGAAAAACCAAGAACCATATGATCCTCTCATTAGATGCAGAGAAAGCATTTGACAAAATACAGCATCCATTCCTGATCAAAACTCTTCAGAGTGTAGGGATAGAGGGAACTTTCCTCGACATCTTAAAAGCCATCTACGAAAAGCCCACAGCAAATATCATTCTCAATGGGGAAGCACTGGGAGCGTTTCCCCTAAGATCAGGAACAAGACAGGGATGTCCACTCTCACCACTGCTATTCAACATAGTATTGGAAGTCCTAGCCTCAGCAATCAGACATTAAAGGCATTCAAATTGGCAAAGAAGAAGTCAAACTCTCCCTCTTCGCTGATGACATGATACTCTACTCTACATAGAAAACCCAAAAGCCTCCACCCCAAGATTGCTAGAACTCATACAGCAATTTGGTAGCATGGCAGGATACAAAATCAATGCCCAGAAATCAATGGCATTTCTATACACTAACAATGAGACTGAAGAAAGAGAAATTAAGGAGTCAATCCCATTTACAATTGCACCCAAAAGCATAAGATACCTAGGAATAAACCTAACCAAAGAGGTAAAGGATCTATACCCTAAAAACTATAGAACCCTTCTGAAAGAAATTGAGAAAGACACAAAGAGATGGAAAAATATTCCATGCTCATAAATGGGCAGAATTAAAATTGTGAAAATGTCAGTGTTACCCAGGGCAATTTACACGTTTAATGCAATCCCTATCAAAATACCATGGACTTTCTTCAGAGACTTAGAACAAATTATTTTAAGATTTGTGTGGAATCAGAAAAGACCCCGAATAGCCAGGGGAATTTTAAAAAAGAAAACCATATCTGGGGGCATCACAATGCCAGATTTCAGGTTGTACTACAAAGCTGTGGTCATCAAGACAGTGTGGTACTGGCACAAAAACAGACACATAGATCAATGGAACAGAATAGAGAACCCAGAAGTGGACCCTGAACTTTATGGTCAACTAATATTCAATAAAGGAGGAAAGACGATCCACTGGAAGAAAGACAGTCTCTTCAATAAATGGTGCTGGGAAAGTTGGACATCCACATGCAGAAGAATGAAACTAGACCACTCTCTTGCACCATACACAAAGATAAACTCAAAATGGATGAAAGATCTAAATGTGAGACAAGATTCCATCAAAATCCTAGAGGAGAACACAGGCAACACCCTTTTTGAACTTGGCCACAGTAACTTCTTGCAAGATACATCCACGAAAGCAAAAGAAACAAAAGCAAAAATGAACTATTGGGACTTCATCAAGATAAGAAGCTTTTGCACAGCAAAGGATACAGTCAACAGAACTAAAAGACAACCTACAGAATGGGAGAAGATATTTGCAAATACGTATCACATAAAGGGCTAGTTTCCAAAATCTATAAAGAACTTATTAAACTCAACAGCAAAGAAACAAACAATCCAATCATGAAATGGGCAAAAGACATGAAGAGAAATCTCACAGAGGAAGACATAGACATGGCCAACATGCACATGAGAAAATGCTCTGCATCACTTGCCATCAGGGAAATACAAATCAAAGCCACAATGAGATACCATCTCACACCAGTGAGAATGGGGAACATTAACAAGGCACGAAACCACAAGCATTGGAGAGGATGTGGAGAAAAGGGAACCCTCTTACACTGTTGGTGGGAATGTGAACTGGTGCAGCCACTCTGGAAAACTGTGTGGAGGTTCCTCAAAGAGTTAAAAATAGACCTGCCCTACGACCCAGCAATTGCACTGTTAGGGATTTACCCCAAAGATTCAGATGCAATGAAACGCCGGGACACCTGCACCCTGATGTTTCTAGCAGCCATGTCCACAATAGCCAAACTGTGGAAGGAGCCTCGGTGCCCATCGAAAGACGAATGGATAAAGAAGATGTGGTTTATGTATACAATGGAATATTACTCAGCCATTAGAAACAACAAATACCCACCATTTGCTTCAACGTGGATGGAACTGGATGGTATTATGCTGAGTGAAGTAAGTCAATCGGAGAAAGACAAACAGTGTATGTTCTCATTCATTTGGGGAATACGAATAATAGTGAAAGGGAATATAAGGGAAGGGAGAAGAAATGTGTGGGAAATATCAGAAAGGGAGACAGAACATAAAGACTCCTAACTCTGGGAAACGAACTAGGGGTGGTGGAAGGGGAGGAGGGCGGGGGGTGGGGGTGACTGGGTGCCGGGCACTGAGGGGACACTTGACGGGATGAGCACTGGGTGTTATTCTGTATGTTGGTAAATTGAACACCAATAGAAATTAATTTATTAAAATAAATAAATAAATAAATAAATAAATAAATAAATAAATAAAGCATTAGTTTAGAATAGCCAAAATATGAATGCAGCCTAAGTGTTTTTTCATAGATAAATGGATTAAGAAGAAGTCTTGTATTTATACACTGGAATATTATTGGCCACAAAAAATGAGATATTGCTATTTGTGGCAACATAGATTGACCTAAAATGTGTAAAGTTAAGTAAAATAGTCAGACAGAGAAAGACAAATATCATTTGACTTCATGTATATGTGAAAATTCACAAAACAAATGGACAAAGGAAACAAGAAAAAAAATAGACTCTTAAATACAGAGAACAAGGTGGTGGTTGCCGGAGTGCGGGTGGCTAGGGGAATGGGTAAAATAGATAAAGTGGATTTTGAATACATTTATTGCAATGAGCACTGAGTAATGTATAGGATTGTCAAATCATTATATACTATGCCAAAAGTAATATAGCATGGTTTGGTAATTATACTTTAAGAAAAAAAAATATAAATGCCTTTTCTCAGTTAATGATATTTGTTCAGAGACTAGAGCTGCCAAGTGATTTCTAAAATATACCTCACCTTGGCTAATTTAGACAACCTATGGACGTAGTCATTATTAGTGTCACTTTAACTATAATAGAAAATATATATATTGCTATGTGCCCCTGGTTCCTGGCATACAACTTCTAAAGCCCTAGTAATTTCTAATGATAAGATCTCTTATTCTAATATTTGATCTTTGACCCCATCCCTGACACAGGGCTCCTAAAACCCTTGTAATATGCTAATTTATAAAACACTAGGAGCATCTTCTATTCTATTGAGATAACTGTGAGTGAGCTCCTGGATAGCTCTAGGATAAGGGCTGGTCATCCAGAAGACCAAACCATGAATAGAAGATTGGAATTTTTGGCCCATCCCCTCAACCCCTAGGGAGGAGATAGGGGCTGGAAATGGAGTTAGTCATTGATCATGCCTGTGAGGAGGTCTTCATAAAATTCCAACAGTAGGGGGTTTGGGGAGCTTCCAGGTTAACGAACACATACACATACCAGGAGGGCAAGATACCCCAACTCCATGGGGACAGAATTTCCTGTACTCAGATGTTTCTAGCAGCAATGTCCACAATAGCCAAACTGTGGAAGGAGCCTTGGTGTCCATCGAAAGACGAATGGATAAAGAAGATGTGGTTTATGTATACAATGGAATATTACTCAGCCATTAGAAACGACAAATACCCACCATTTGCTTCAACGTGGATGGAACTGGAGGGTATTATGCTGAGTGAAGTAAGTCAATCGGAGAAGGACAAACAGTGTATGTTCTCATTCATTTGGGGAATATAAATAATAGTGAAAGGGAATATAAGGGAAGGGAGAAGAAATGTGTGGGAAATATCAGAAAGGGAGACAGAACATAAAGACTCCTAACTCTGGGAAATGAACTAGGGGTGGTGGAAGGGGAGGAGGGCGGGGGATGGGGATGAGTGGGTGCCGGGCACTGAGGGGACACTTGACGGGATGAGCACTGGGTGTTATTCTGTATGTTGGTAAATTGAACACCAATAAAAAACAAAACAAACAAACAAACAAACAAAAGAAAACCTTACCCTATGTATTTCATCATAGGGTCACCCAGCTATATCTTTTTATCAGGTCTTTTAATAAACTGGTTAATATAAGTAAGGATCTCTCTGAATACTTTGAGTTGCCTTAGCAAATAATCAAATACAAGGAGAAGAGGTCATGAGAACCTCTTTTTTGTAGCTAAATCAGACAGATAATGTGGGTAACCTGGCGATTTATTGTTTATAATTAGCATCTTAAAAGGGGCCAGTCTCATGGGATTGAGCCCTTAACCTGCAGAATCTGGTGCTATCTCCATGTCATAATTGAGTTAAATAGTCAGACATCTAGCTTGTACCAGAGAATTACTTGTCAGGCACACATTTGGTGACAGGAAGTGTCAGAAGTGAAGTCTTCTGTATGAAAGTAAAGGAGAGACATACAGAACTGCAAATTTTTCCAGTATTACCTATTAGGAAACTAATAGGAAATTAATTATGAACTGCCCTGTGAATTCACACTATAAATAAGTCAAATTTGTGGTCTAAAGCAGATATTTTCAATTCTGATATGTATACAGATTTTCCAGATACCCCTTCTCATTCAGTCTTACTTCATTGCTTGCCTAGGGGCTGACTTTGGCTTGAATCATAAAATCCATTCTGCAAGAATTTTTACCACATTCATATGTTTGCAAACCCAAGGAAACTAGAGCAGTGAGCAGCTGAGTGAGCTCTTTTACAGCAGATGTATGCTGAATTTGGAAAAGTAACTGTTCTTTGCCCACTAAACACTAAAATCATGACAGTTTCCAAAGACTCATGAATCCAGTATCTCTTGGACATTAAAGCTAGCCTTCAAATAAAATCCAGAAATAACTTTAAATAAAATAGTGATAGTCTTCAGACTCATGGCCATGAGATAGTAACTATATATAGCCCTTCTGGATACTGTAAGAAGAGATACTTTCTCCACGCTAAGAAAATATATATGAACAAAGAAAATTTTATTTTTGAATAATAAAAACTGCTCTACAATGCAGTTTAATGACAAGCCAATTAATATAGCACAGCATTGCCACTTAAAATACCTTAAGTTGAATGGCTACAAAAAGAAAAAAAATGGCAGTTTTGAAACAAAACTTTTCAGTTACACAACTTTTATCAATGTGTTAGAAGTAAGGAATGGAGGAGTAGTAAGAGATGGGGTGAAAGCCTCAAATCATGGCTTCAGTGGAGAGGTAATTGGTGTCTTTAAAAAGCTGAGTAATTGCAGCAAACTGCATATTTTACATGAAATAGCAGAAAACATGTCAAATTTCTTATAACTGCTTTATCTTTTATCATGCTGACTCTGACTGTGATAAATAACTTTTCTACAGACTGAAAAAATTCACCCGATGCTAAGGTAACAGGGAATGATTCTCTCACACCTCCATCCTCAAAATAGGTTGTTCCCATATGGATCTCTGTCTGAGTCTGCACTGACAAGGACTGACCTTGAGAATACATGGAGGAGGACAAACGCTGAAACTGGGGGAACAGTAAATTCTATTCTTATCTTCCCACAAAACTACTTCCTTTAGAGCAATGTTTCAGATCAATGGTTCTCAAGCCACAATATTTGGTGAATATTTTCCCAAAAGTCTGAATTTCATATCTAATATAGTAAAGCCTATCTTTGTCAAGCTCTCTACCACTCTGCTGTTTCCTTTTACTCATTCAAAAATTTATTTCCCATAACTGACTCCTAAAGTTCTTTGAATTTGAGCCCTTATAATTTATCTAAGACAGAGAATTTTTTAAGATTTATAGAATCAGGGATCCCTGGGTGGCGCAGCGGTTTGGCGTCTGCCTTTGGCCCAGGGCGTGATCCTGGAAACCTGGGATCAAATCCCACATCGGGCTCCCGGTTCATGGAGCCTGCTTCTCCCTCTGCCTGTGTCTCTGCCTCTCTCTCTCTCTCTGTATGACTATCGTAAATTAAAAAAAAAAAGATTTATAGAATCATCTGTAAACAATATAAAAGTTGGAAAATGTGTAGTACCAATAAGAGTATGAGAAAGTACCCTGTGGTAGCATAACTGATGGTGACACAACAAAAATGTAAAATATCTTTCAGAGGGCAATTAAATATAGAAAATAAATTGTAGTGTATTTAATACAATGCCTCTAATTCTAATTCTACATTAAAGGAATACTTGCATTGTAACTTAAATATTTAAGTTAAGAATGTTCATTACAAATTTATTTATAACAGAACAACATGAAATTGATGTGAATGAGGAGAACACAGGTAATAACCTTTGTGACCTCAGCTACAGCAACTCTTACTAGATAGTAAGACAAGGCAAACAAAGGCAAAAATGAGCTACTGGGGCTTCATCAAGATAAAAAACTTTGCATATCAAAGGAAAACAGTCCAGAAAACCAACAGACAACCTATGGACTAGGAGAAGATATTTGCAAATGTCTTATCAGATAAAGGGCTAGTATCCAAAAACTATAAAGAACTTATCGCACTACACCCAAAGCACAAATAATCCAATCAAGAAATGGGCAGGAGGCATGAACAGGCATTTCTCCAAAGAAGACATACAAATGGCCAACAGACACATGAAGAAATGCTCATCACTCAGCATCAGGGAAATATACACAAATCAAAGCCACAATGAGATACCACCTCATACCAGTCAGAATGGTGAAAATTAACAAGTCAAGAAATGACCAATATTGGTGAAGATTCAGAGAAAGGGGAACCCTTTTACATTGTTGGTAGGAATGCCAGCTGGAGCCATTCTGGAAGACATTATGGAGGTTCCTCAAAATGTTGAAAATAGAGCTAGCTATCCTAAGACCCAGCAATTGCACTACTGAGTATTTACTCCCCAAATACAAATGTAGTGATCTCAAGAGGCACCTGCACCCCAATGTTTATAGTAGCAATGCCCACAATAGCCAAACTATGGAAAGAGTCCAGGTGTCCATAAACACATAAGTGGATAAAGAAGATGTGGTATATACATACAATGGAATATGTATATACATACAATGGTATATACATGCAATACTACTCAGCCATCAAAAAAATGAAACCTTGCCATTTGCAAAGACATGGATGGAACTAGAGAATATTATGCTAAGTGAAATCAGTCAATCAGTAAAAGACAATTATCATATGATCTCGCCCATATGTGGAATTTAAGAAACAAACAGGCGGTCATATGAGAAGAGAAGAAAAAATAAGATGAAATCAGAGGAGACAAACCATAAGAGACTCTTAACCATAGGAAACAAACTGAGGCTCACTGGAGGTGAGGGTTGGTGAGGGGATGGGGTAACTGGGTTATGGGCATTAAGGAGGGCACATGATGTAATGAGCACTGGATGTTATATAAGACTGATGAATTACTGACCTCTACCTCTGAAACTAATAATACATTATATGTTAATTGATGGAATTTAAATAAAATAAATTGATGTGGATATCAATCTGATGTAAACCTATATAACACAGGAAATTATGCAGCCATTAAAAGGAAGACAGGCCTATGTGTATAATTTCTTGAGAAATAATCCAAGGTACAGTTACTCAAAGAATCAAATCAGACAAAATGTATTAAATAAATCAGTTTATTTAAAATATGTTTATGTACCTATTTACATGTATTTGAATGTGCATACATGGAGCATTAACTGGAGAAATGAAACAACACATACCAAACTCTTACCTATAAACTGAGGTGTAAATGGATATTTTCCATATTTCCGTCCTAGTACTTAAATTTCCTTGAAACTTTTTGAATGCAAATTTACTTACATACTGATTTTGGAATGATAATGGTAATGATAATAGATGATAAAATGTATAATTATATATATCCTAATGTCTCCTTCTCTTAAAATACTCTCCCAAAATCCCCACTCCTACCTCTGCCTTCCCAACAAATTCATTCTTTTCTACCACCTTTCAGATTTTAACACACTGCCATTCAGGGAGTTTCTTCTATCTTCCTGAAATAGAGCATCCATTTAAAAAAAAATCTATACCAAATGATAATTTATTGTATAATTGAGACACAATGTTACATGATTTTCATGTGTACAGCACAGTTATTTGAAATCTCTATACATTACCACAGGTGTAGATACCATCTGTCACCATACAACACTATTAAATATCATTGATTATATTCTTTCCCTATGCTGTACCTTTTACTCCCATGAGTTCTTCATTTAATGACTGAAGACCTCTCTCCCACTCCCCTTCATGCATTTTGCCCATGCTTCTTTTCCATCTGGCAACCATCAGCTAGTTCTTTATATTTGTAGGTATGATTTTGCTTTTTTTTGTTTATTCATTTGTTTTACAATCTAATAATTCACTACTGGATATTTACCCAAAGAAAACAAAAACACTAATTCAGAAAGATATATGCACCCCATGTTTATGGCAGCATTATTTACTGCCAAGATATGAAAGCAACCTGTGTCAACCAATAGATGAATGGATAAAAGTGTGGTATATATACATTGGAATATTACTCAGCCACAAAATAGATGAAATCTTGACAACATGGATAAACCTAGAGGGTATTATGCTAAATGAAATAAATGAGACTGAGAAAAAAAATATACCATGTGATTTCACTTATACATGGAATCTAAAAAACAGAGCACCATGTATTTTCCTCCACAACTATCTTCTATATTAGAATGAAAGTTCAGTAAGGTCTGGATCCAGGCCTTTATGCTTTCTCCATTATTACCTTGAAAAAAAAAAAGTCCTTGAGCTTATAATTCATTTAGCAGGAAGAACTAGCAAGCACACTGGATACATGGTAAGCAACATTAGAGGGGCAACAAGAACCAGTGAGTCATGCTATCTATACAACATCAAGTGAACTTACTTGTTAGCCATTTTCTAACACATTCTGGCTGGTAGGAAATTCAAAGTGTTGAATGAATGAAGGACTGAATCAGTGATTTCATAAATAAAATGAAATTTACCTCACTTTTATTGAAGATAATACTCCTGGAAAGGAAATAAAAACAAATTCCTCCTGGAAAGGAAGGTAAAAAAGTAAAAGACAGTGTGAACTTGGAAAAAGAACAGAAGAGTAACAATTTTACCAAAAACAGAAGCTTGCATGAAGAAGCCCTTGGATCTTAGAATTTTTCTGAATTACTGAGTTTGAGTAATTTATATTCCAATTGTGCATATATTTATATATAATTAAATAATCATTTATTCATATATTTACTAATACTCATTTTAAGTGTTCTCAGATAAGGGCAGCCCAGTGGATCAGCGGTTTAGCACCACCTTCAGCTCAGGGCCTGATCCTGGAGACCCGGGATCAAGTCCTATGTGCCTGCTTCTCCCTCTGCCTGTGTCTCTGCCTCTCTCTCTCTCTATCTCTCATGAATAAATAAATAAAATCTTAAAAAAAATGTTCTCAGATAAGGTAAGTCTATAGACTGAAGAAATATTTTAGGCAGCTTGAAATTCAATACAGTTTATTTCTTTTAAACTAAAGTGTCTTAGGCAGGGGGCAGAAAAGATCCTCTTGTCTTAAGGTTATGTTTCTCTCATCCACAGTCCAGTGACTACATCACTTTTATTCATATATTTAGCTGAGTAATTTTATTTGGTGCCTCATTCCATTCTAAAATATGTTGTACACGACAAAATATTTTTACTTGTTATTTTTTATATGATACAACTTTTTGCAATTTATTTCAAAACTCTATTAGCAAATTTTTTATTCCAATTTTCCTAGCCCTCAGATGCCTATCCAATTTTTGTAAAGGTTTGACCATGAGGTTATATCTAATTTCTATGTATTATTTCTTTCTAACTGCCATTTCACCAAATGTGGCTATTTGTCATAATTATCATATTATATGCCAGTCAGAGTATACCAGGAGCTGGCTAACTAGTATTTTCATTTGATGTTATGAACACAGAATGCCCATTCATCTTTTTGTATATCCCTAATGAAGTTCACCCATATCTCCAGCATGCATGAAAGCTCTTCTTGTTAAATAGGACATAATCACCAATGGACTATATGTTTTCAACATTAGCATGGGTGTCCAAAAGTTGTTTTCTTCAGCTTACCACAATTTATGTAAGGCACATTTTGGTTAACAAATAAATAATTTTTTCTATTATTTTATTAAAAAAAACTTTATCTGCTACTAATTTTTCATTGAGTGGATGGTATCATTTAATTCAAGCATTACTCAGGTAACATTGCTTAAACTTAGCTGAGTCACAAAGTTAGGAACTAAATTTAAAGCTAATAACACAAAACCAATGTAAAAGTTATTTTGGAAAAAATAATATTTTTTAAGTATGAATTACTTAATTACTCATAAATTTTAAAAAAACTAATTTTAAAAATGAGAGAAAAAATAGGAATAGAGAAATAAAAACATGGAGAGGTAAAAATGTAAGTTACCTAGCTGTAAAGGCACAACACACCAACCAATGCTGGCAAACATCAGAAAGAAAATTAATAGTTTATAAGATTCAAAAGTTGACATGTTCCCTTTTTCTCTGAGAAATAAATATGCACTTATAATCCTAAAAATAAAATGCTTTAGATTGGCCTATTAATGTTGATTTAAAGTACTATAATATTCGAAGAGTTTCTTCCATAACTTTAAAAAATAATAGATACATGAATTTGGAGAAATCATCAAACTAAAACAGTTTTATCTCAACGTCAGAGCTCAATATACAGAGAAGAAATAGAGGGGATATATCAAACTTGGTAAATTTTTTATTAGCCTATTGTCTTCTGAATGTTTTGGGGGTCATATAAACAGAGATTTTTCTTGACTGAAGTCACGCCAAGGACTATACTTTATTACCAAATACAATGGTGTCAATAGTATTATTTTTCAACACAAACTTTCTTTCTTTTCTTTTTTTTTTTTTTTTTAGATTTTTATTCATTTATTCATGAGACACGCACAGAGAGAGAGAGAGGCAGAGACACAAGCAGAAGGAGAAGCAGGCTCCATGCCGGGAGCCTGACATGGGAATCCATCCCGGGTCTCCAGATCCCGTCCTGGACCGAAGGCGGCACTAAACCGCTGAGCCACGGGGCTGCCCAACTACACAATCCTTCTAATGTAGGCCATAATTAAAGCCCAGATGAATAGGATAAAATATTATGTGATATTCAGGTTCATCTTCTACTAGAAATAAAACTGTGCTGTAGTATCAAATGACTGTGGATCCACTAATCTTATATTTCCAGGATGTTTATTTTCTGTAAGAAAAAAGTTCCTTAAATTAATTGTATGTTAAAAATAGGGATCAGGATCACATAGCCATACTATGAAATCACTTATCTCTGAATATTAGCCGAAGGTGAGAAATACTGTTGATGCAACCAACCTTTTTATAGGAACTCTGAAGTAATACATTTTATATAATAAAACTGTTTAAAATTCAAAGAACTTCAGTACAAGAATTATATACTAGATTATTTAACAAAGATCATTCTTTGGGGTTTTTGTGTGTTTTTTCCACATTTTTTATTATTTGAAAATAAGATGTTTATAGAATAAATTTAATGAAAGATATAAAAGACTTGTACGTGGAAAATTCCATGCCACTGAAAGAAATTAAAGACCTAAATACATGGAATATTCTAGATTCACACAACACTAGAATAGGCATAGGGAATTCAGCAACTCCATTAAATGTAATGATATTTGTATTACAGGAGTCCCAGAAGAAGAAAAGAGAGAAAAGAAGGGGAGAAAATTTATTTAAAGAAATAAGAGCTGAAAACTTCCCTAATCTAGGGAAGCAAACAGATAGCCAAATCCAGGAGGCACAGAGGACTCCCATCAAAATCAACAAAAGACCAACATCAAGACATACTGTAATTAAAATTGCAAAAAGCAGCAAGATAAAAGAAGTCCTCAACTTACAAAGGTAAATCCAAAGGCTAGCAGGAGATTTCTCAATAAAAACTTGGCAAACCAGAAGTGGCATGATATATCCAAGTTCTGAATGGGATAACTCTGCAGCCAAGAAAACTATATACAGTAAGACTATCATTCAGAATAGGAGAGATAAAGAGACAAACAAAAACTAAAGGAATTCATGACCACTAAACCAACCTGCAAGAAACATTAAAAGGTACTATTTGCGTACAAAGGAGAGACAAAAGTGACAAAGACAAGAAAGGATCAGAGAAAATCTCCAGAAACAATGACAAAACAAGTAATAAAATGGCAATAAATAAAAATCTATCAATAATTACTTTGACTGTAAGACTAGATGCTCTAATCAAAAGATATAGGATGCCAAAGGGATTAAAAAAAAAACAAAAACTACCTATTCATTTTTGTCCTAACGGCACTTACAGATTGAAAATGAGGAGGTGGAGAAATATTTCTCATGTAAATGGATGTCAAAAGAAAGCCAGAGTAGCAATACTACTAGATTTTTTTCCATATATTTTTCAAATATGTGTTACTTGAGGAGAAAGCTTTTGAAGAACAAATATGTTTGAGAAAAACTGGATTAGCTACAGAATTTATCAGCATCCTTAAGGTGCTAATCATGGTACTAACTACTTCTCAGAAAGGAATATGGCCAAAAATATTTCCCCAAATATTTAACAACAGAACATTTTTCCCATAAAATATTTGACAACACTGGTACTTGAATAGCATATTTTGATAAACACTGACCCACAAACAAAAAAAAAAAAGAATCCTTTTATTCTTTCTGCATTTTAGCTGCTCCTAGATTTGAGATGAATGTTAAAAGGCAATTGTTTCATTAGGAGCTTGGCATTATGTAGGATTCTACATATCATTAAGTTTCTCATTTTTGTTTAAGAAATTGAGACAAGGAGCAATCAAGTGATTTACCAAGGTTTATAAGCGTTAGATTTATAATCTTAGATTCTAAAATGAGTAAACAGTCTTTCATATTTTTCAGTATTTTTTTCTGAAAAGAAGAATCCAAGAGTAATGATGAAAAGATACTAATAATATTGTATTCAGTTTTTATCCGGTTTCAATATTTCCTACACAAGGATTTTATGTCACACTAAATGACAAATATTAAATAATGTCACAGTCTTTGGATAAATACAAATGTTTTGCAGGAAAGTATTTTGAAGGACTAAAAGCATGTGATCTCAATTTTAGGCTTAATATTTAATCTGTACAAATAAACCTTTCCATTAAAATTGCATTTCATAACATTTTACTGAATTCTTGCTTAAAACTTATTTGACAATTGATACATGAAGAAAATTGATGTGTAGAAAAGAAAAAAATATCAGTGGTGAGATCCAACAAGTACAGAAATTTTCTAATAACTGCACACATGCTGCCTGGGCCAGGGTAACATGTAAATCTAATTTAATAAATAAATCTACAATACAGGAGGCAGTTGCCTAGAGGGTATCTGTGTTTTCCAATTGGAAATTATACATTTTAGTTTAAAAGAAAGGAACATCCATCAGAGCAGTAGGATTTTCACCAGGACCTGCTGATTAGGACTTATCCAAAAATCTTATCTTACAGGGTTGACTAGATGTATTTTTTTCTCCTTTGCCAAATCATTATCTTTAGCAAAATGTTTCTCAAGAATTGAATCTGTACAGAATATTAAGTCAGCTACTGCCTGAAGTTATTTTTTTACTTATTATTAATGGGAAAAGTATCAGAGAATATTGTGTCCAAGCTTCTAATTTTAAAGATTAACAAATGAAAACAGAGAAACTAAGAATCCAAGCATAAAACTTAGGTTACCTGTCAAGCTGTTGTATTTCCCTCTATTGCAGCTGTCAATTATAAATATCTAATTTTATGACACATTTACTATTTGCATCTTTCAAAAATCTTACAACCAAACAAAGAGTATCTTACTAACAAGGGATGAAATTCCTGGACTTGGAGGAAGGGCGACTAAAAGTGTGTCTAAAGATATTTTGTTGTGCCCAATATTGCGAATCCGAGAAACCACCAAGGAGCCAACACCGATGCAAATACACGAAGGTTTATTTACAAGCTTGAGCTTGGGTCCAAGTATACTCGACACAGCGGAGCAGGGACTTGGATCCCGAAGTGGGTTTCAGCTTAGTTTTATGGGCTGGTCTAGGGGACCTCCAGAAGGGGTGGAGGAATTTCTCAAGTTCTGTTTACATTCTGATATGGGGCTTTCAAGGGCATTGAGCTCTGCTCTCATTCTGATATGGGACTTTCTGCCACTGGCTTGGGCTCTGTTCTCATTCTAATATGGGGCTTTCTGGGACATTAAGCTGTAAACTGTTTTTTTTCCCCCTGTAACTGAAGTAAGGTAAAGTTCAGTTCTTATTCACAGGGGCCTGGGATGGCTGTACTTGTGCTAATGCTGAACTTAAAGTGGAATGGCCTTAATTTTCTCGGCCTCCACAATTTGAGTAACTATACCCTGAGTGATTATATCCCAAACTTATTCATCAGCAGGTGAATACATACTCTTATCACTAGATTACTGTTAAATCCTGCCTTTTCTAGGAATTTCCCTTCTAAATACTTTCAAGAACCTAGAGAGGCTTATATATAAGGTATTTACAGAAATACTGTATGCTTGGACTCACCCTCAACTGGAAGAATGTTTTTCTCCATTATTGTTGGAGAAACTCAAATCTTCAAGTCCTAGTTGGAGCCATTTGTGTCAACTGTATTTTTTTTTTACTGACGTTAACAAACAAAGAAAATATATGTATATATATTAATTGTTTCCTTCAACTGTGGCCCACATATGCAGCACTCTTTATGGTCTCTAACCAATTGTGATTTTTTTCTTTGGAGTCTTCAGTTTGGGTATCTCTCAGAATCAGTGCTATATGAACACTTGCTGTCTCTCTCTGTGTCCACTGTGGCTTTATTAGTCTTAGGCCATTGCCTATATTACTTGCTCATTCTACCATGGTCCATGGATTTCCATACCACCAACAAAATCTTGTTATTTCCAAAACCAATCAGTTCATATATCTCTGGTATTCCTCTCTTCAGCCAGTTGTGAATAGACTAATTTCTTGTGTCTAGCTCTTCCAGTGTTTCAGACAGAGATATTTTATTTTTACCATAATCATCCTATTCCATAAGTGTACAGATACAATAGTGTGGCAGTTTTCTCACGCGGTTCTGTCATACTTATTTATTCCAATACCCAGGTTCTGAAGCAAAGACTGCTTGACCCTGATTGAAGTATTCTTCATTCATGGTGCATTTCTCTGAAGAGTCCTATTTTCTATCCCTATAATCTGGCTTTTAATGGGACCAGCATTAGGTAAAGTTATGTTAGGTCCGGGAAGCAGAAAACCAAAATCAAATTACCTTAAATAAAGTCAATGAGGGAGTTCAGGAAAGATGACAGAACAGGATTCAGAGCTTACCTTATCCCACTATCACACTCAGATTAACAGCTTACATTTATGTAACTAACTTTGAAAACCACCTGAAGACTTGCAGAACAGATCTTCCAGAGTTAGTTGTAGAAAGGAGATCATCTTGATGAGAGTAGGGGAGATCACATCAGAAATGTGATGAGAGTAGCCACTCATGGTGAGAGTAGCCACAGTGGGAAGAACAACATAAGCATGGAGAATTGAGAAGATCAGCTCCGCAGTGGAAACCTGCACTAGGAAGACAAGTCCCTATGACACCTGGATTTGAAAACCAGTGGGGCTTAAACTCAGAATCTTTAAAAATCAGTGGGGTTTAATTCCAGGTACTTTAAATACAGTGCACTTAATTCCAGGAGAGCTGGAGGGTGATAGGAAATTGAGTCCCCACATTAAAGAATAAGCATAATAAACAACTTGGCCAAAGATACATTATAAAAGCAGCAGTCTGAAAAAAGCCTGGGGTATGCACGAAGATGTATTAACTAATATCAGTGTGTATGCTAGAGGGGCAGGGAGCTTCAGCAGATTTCTACAAAAAAAAAGTGCTAGGGACTCCATTTCTCTTCTCCACCCCCTACCCTAGATAGCTGGAACTTTGCTGGGGCCAGCAGTAACACTCTATCCTATCTTGTTAGCACTGCATGTCTCACCCCCCGTGTTACCAAGACCCACTCCACCCAGCCCACCTGGCTTTGCAGGCCATAGTGGCTCCTGACCCAGCACACCCTGAAAGCATTCATGACACGGACCAGCACCACTCTAAATTGACTCCTGCCCTGAGGAAAAGAGGAAATAACCCAACACACCATCACACCCATTTCCAGCAGCCTGCCATCTCAGTTGGCTGTGCAGGGAGCAAGGATTGCCCTTTCCTGCGTGTGAAAATGTGATAGAGAGACAAACTGTAGATGCCTTCTTTCAACCTTTCCACCAACAAGGCCTCATTGGCCTCAGATAGGTTCTCTGTAGCCTGGAACCAAATCCTGCCCAGTGTACCAACAATAGGCAAAGTGGGTCATTGTAGCCACCTGAGCTGAGGCAGATGTGGCTCGGCCACAACAGCAGGGCACACACAGTCTACACGGGAGGTATCCCAGATATGTTCAGTTTTGTTTACCAGGGTGGATTATGTTACAAGACACCACAAGTCCTCTCCTATACAAGGCTATTTCTTTCAAAACCAGAAAACATAGCAGATCACCTTAATACATAAAAACAGATACAGAGCATTAGGCAAAATGAGGAGACAAATGAATATATCCCAAATTAAAGAAAAAGACAAATCAGAGTAAAAAGAGGTAAATTAAACAGACGAAAATAAGCTTGATAAAAATTCAAAATGATAGTCATAAAGATACTCACTAGACTTGAGCAAAGAGTATATAAACTTAGAATTTCAATGAAAAGACAGAAAATATAAAAGAATCACTATGAGATTTTAAAAATTTAATAACTAAAATAAAAAATACACCAGAGGAAATGAGCAGGAGACTAGAAAATATAGAATGGATCAGCAATCTGGAAGACATGGTAATGAAAATTAACCAAGCAGAACCGTAAAAAGAGAAAAAAAAAAGAATTAATAAAAATTGAGAGTACATTGAGGGAACTCAGTGAAATCATCAAACATAATAATACTGGCATTATATAGATTTGAGAAGAGAAAGAAAAAGGGTAGAAAACTTTTTTTGAAAAGATAATAGCTGAAAACTTTCCCAATATGGGAAGGAAATAGACATTCATGTCCAGAAAACACAGAAAGGCCATAAGAAGGTAAACACAAGGAGATCAAGAACAAGACACATAATAATTAAAATATCAAAAAGCAATTATCATTGCTTATTCTCCTTATCAGTAGAATTTTACAAGCAGTAAGAGAAAACAGATACAAGGGAAACCTCATAAGACAATCAGCTGATTTTTTTTTAGCACAGTGCAGTCCGGAAAGGACTGATATGATATATTCAAAATGCTGAAAGGAAAAGAAAAGCACCCAAGAATACTCTACCCAGAAAGGTTACTTGGGAATAGAAGGATAAATGAAAAGTTTGTCAGAGAAATAGAAGTTAAAGGAGACCACCATCACTAATGCAGCCTTACAAGAAATGTTAATGGAAAAAATTTGAGTGAAATAAAAGTCATAACTAGAGGTAAGAATGTATATAATAAAAGGGGAAAACTCCACAGGTAAAAACAAACATACAGTAATGATTAATCGATTAATCACTTACACAGTCAGAATGGTGGTTAAAATACAAAAGTAATAAAATTAATTATGTCTATAAAAATTAGTCAAGGAATACACAAAATAAAAAAGATGCACAAAATGACATTTAGTGCTTTTAAATTTAATTCTTTTAAAATTTGTTTGATGTAAGCAACCATCAACTTAATATAGACTGCTATATATTAAAGACGTCACAGAAGAATCCAATGGTAATCACAAATAAAAACTTAGATACAAAAAAGTAAAGAAAAAGGAATCCAAGCATAATACCAAAGAAAGCCATAAAACCACGAGGAAAGAGAGCAGTAGAAAAAAAGAAAAGAATTACCAAAAAAAAGAGAGAAAATTAACATAATGGCAATAAACACATTATTCAATAATTAATCAATAATTAATATTAATTAATAATCAATAATTACTTTAAATATAAGTAGACTAAATACTCCAATAAAAAAAAACATAGGATGACTGAATGGATAAACAAACAAAAGACAATACCTATCTATATGCTGTCAACAAAGACTCACTTCAGACCTAAAGACATATACAGAGTGAAAGTGAAGGGATGGGAAAATATATACTATGCAAATGGAAGGGGAGAAAAAGCCAGATTAGCCATACTTGTATCAAGAACAAAAAATAGACTTTAAAATAAAACTGTAGCTAGAGACAAAGAAGAGCAGTATAAAATGATAAAGTAATCAATCCAAGAGAGTATAGCAATTGTAAATATATATATATGCACCCAATATTGGAGTACCTAAGTACATAAAGCAAATATTAACAGCTATAAAGAAGGAAATGGACAGTAATACAAAAATAGTGGGGGATTTTAACACCTTACTTACATCAATGGACACATCATTCAAACAGAAATTCAACAAGGAAATGCAGTTATGAATGACAGACTAGACCAGAGGGACCTGATATATACAGAACATTCCATTCAACATCAGAAGAATACACATTTTTTTCAAGTGTACATGGAATATTCTCCAGGATACAACATATGTTAGATACAAAACAAATCAAAGTCTGAAAACCTTTAAGAATAAAATCAGGGCACCTAGGTGGCTCAGAGGTTGAGCTCTGCCTTTGTCTTAGGTCATGATCCCAGGGTCCTGGGATTGAGTCCTGCATCAGGCTCCCCACAGGGAGTCTGCTTCTCCCTCTGCTTATGTCTCTGTCTCTCATGAATAAATAAGTGAAATCTTTAAAAAAAAAAGACTAAAATCATATCACACATATTTTTTTACCACAATGTTATAAAACTAGATATCAATTACAAGAAAAAGCTCAGAAAAACCCCACAAATACATGTAGGCTAAACCTGTTACTGTATAATGAATGGGTCTATCAAGAAATCAAAGAGAAAATTTTAAAAATACAAACAAATGAAAATTTTTAAAATATTATAAAACAATTGAATACAGAAAAAAAAATTCTAAGAGGTAAGTTTGTTTCAATACTGGCCTATTTCAAAAAAACAAGAAAAATCTGAAATAAAAATCTAACTTATACCTAAAGGAGCTAAAAAAAAGAACGAAGCCCACAAGTAATCAAAGCTCAAAGAAAGGGAATAATAATTAATGGAATAGAAATAAATGAAATAGAGACTTTTTTTAAAAAAAAATTTTATTTATTTATGATAGTCACACAGAGAGAGAGAGAGAGAGAGAGAGAGGCAGAGACATAGGCAGAGGGAGAAGCAGGCCCCATGCACCGGGAGCCTGACGTGGGATTCGATCCTGGGTCTCCAGGATCACGCCCTGGGCTAAAGGCAGGCGCTCAAACCGCTGTGCCACCCAGGGATCCCGAAATAGAGACTTTTAAAAAGTTTAAAAGAACAAGGAAACCAAGAGATGATTCTTTGAAAAGATAAACAAAATTGATAAACCTTCAGCCAAACTCATCAGAAAAAAAAGAAGAGTCAAATAAATAAAATTAAAAGGAGGCAAAGTAACAACTGACCCCACAGATATACCAAAAATTATAAAAGAATATTGTGAAAAAATTATATGCCAACAAATTGGACAACCTGGAAGAAATGGATTAAATTCTAGAATCATACAATCTCCCAAAACTGAATGCAGAAGAAATGGAAAATCTGAACAGACTGATTACTAGTAAGGGAAATGAATTGACAATCAAAACGTTCCCAAGAAATAAAAGTATGGAACCAGAAACCAGATAGCTTGACAGGTGAATTACAACAAACATTAAAAAAAAAAGAGTTAATATCTATTCTTGTTAAACTATTTCAAAAATAGAAGAAGAAAAACTTCCAAATTCATCTCAAGAGACTAGCATTACTTTTATATTAATACCAGATAAAGACCCTACAAAAAAAAAAAAAGAAAGAAAGAAGAAGAAAACTACAGGCCAGTATCTCTGATGAATGTAAATACAAAAATCCTCAAGAAAAATATTAGACAACCAAGTTCAACAATCCATCAAAAAATCATCCATCATGATCAAGTATGATTTATTCCAGGGAAGTAATAATGTTTCAATATTCACAAATCAATGCAATGTACCATATTAAGAGAAATTATAAAAATCATATGATCATCTCAATAGATGTGAAACAAACATTTACAAAGTGCAACATCCATTCATGATGACAACTCTCAACAAAGATTCAGAGGGAACATACCTCGATGTAATAAAAGCTATGTATGAAAAACCCACAGCTAACATCATACATACTCAATGGTGAAAAACTGAAAGTTTTTCCTCTAAGATTTAGGAATATGACAAGGATTTTCACTCTCACCACTTCTATTCAATATAGTACTGGAAATTCTAGATACAGCAATCAGACAGAAATAAAAGGCATCTGAGTTGGTAAGGAAGAAGTAAAATTGATGCCATTTGCAGATAACATGGGACTATATACATAAAATCTTAAAAATTCCACCAAATCTCCACTAGAACTGATCAATGAATTCAGTAAAATATACCAAATTAGGATACAGAAATCTATTGGATATACCAATAGTGAAGCAGTAGAAAGAGCAATTAAGAAAATAATCTCATTTACAAGAAGTAACAGTATTGGGCAGGAAGTTGATAAAAGTGAACCTCATGCACTGTTGATGGGAACAAAAATGGTGCAGCCATTGTGATAAACAGCATGGAGATTCCTCACCAACTTAAAAACAAATATCACATGATCCAGTTATTCCATTATTATTTATTCAAATTAAACAAAAACACTAAATCAAAAAGATATATATATATATATCCATATATTTATTGCAGCATTATTTATAGTAGTCAAGATACAGAAGTAACCCAAATGCCCATCAATAAAAGCATGGATAAAGAAGATGTGGCATACACACACACACACACACACACACACACACACAGATACACACACACACAATGGAATGTTAGTCATAAAAAATGAGATCTTGCCATTGTTATCACATGGCGAGATCCACTTGGATGGACCTAGACGTTGTTATGTTATGTGAAATAGGTCAGACAAAGACAAATACCATGTGATTTCAATTATATTAGAATGTAAAAACCAAAACAAAAGAATAATTATGCAAAAAACAGAAATAGACCTATATGTATGGAAAACAACCTGATGATTGCCAAAAGGAGGAGGTTGGGGATGGGCAAAATAATTAAGGGAGACTGGGATATGAAGGCTTTCAGTTATGGAGTGAATAGCTCATGTATATAAAGGCTACTCCATGGGGAAAGTAGTTGTTAGTGCTGTAATAGCATTCATTGTATGGGGATAGATGGTAGCTACACTTATGATCATAGAATAATGTATAGATTTGTCAAGTCAGTGTGTTGTACACCTGGAACTGTTTTAACACTGTATGTCAACTATACTTCAATAACAAATTAAAATAAAATAAATATGATCAAATTTACTAGACTGTCCACAGGCACAGATAACACCACTTTAAGAAAAACAAAAAGCAGGTGTTCAAGACAAAAATAGGAACAAAGAACGAGGGCAATAAGTAGATAATAGTAAAAAACATGGCAGATATTAACACAGTAATATCAATAATTACCTTAAACATCAAAGATCTAAATACATAATTTAAAAGACAGATTGTCAGCATGAATCAAAAACAATTCACTTTAAATACTCATATAGATCTAAAGTAAAGGGATGGAAAAAATATGCCATGTTAACATTAAAGAAGTAATAGTTGCTATATTAATTTCAGACAGCAGACTGCACATCAGGAAATATTATCACAGATAGGCATATTACATAGTAATATAGGAAGTCAATAAATCAATGAGATATAACAATTCTTAATGTGTATGTGCCTAATACCAGAGTGGCAAAATATCTGAGCAAAAATTAATAGAATTACAAAGAAAAATAGATTTATCCACAATTATATTTGGAGATTTTAATACCCTTATACCACAAATGGACAAATCCAGCAGGAAGAAACTCAGTAAGGACATAGTTGAACTCAACAGCACCATGAACCACTGGATTTAATTGAAGTTAATAGACTACTTACACAACAACAAATTTAATATTGTTTTCAAGCTCACATAAAATGTTCACCAGGATAGACCATATCCAGGGCCTAAAAACATACCGTAACAATTTTAAAAGAAAAAAAAAGTCATACAACTTTTGCTTTCACATCACAATAGAATTAACCTAGAAATCAGTAATAGACAGCTGAAAAAGGCCAAAAAATAGAATATTAAATAACATAGTTCCAAGTAGCATGTGAATCAAAGATGAAATCTGAAGAGAAATTTAAAAATATTTTGAACTAAATAAAAATGAAAATACAGCTTTTCAAAATGTATGCGATGTGGTGAAAGCAGTGTGGAGAGGGAGATCTATAGCTTTGCATTTTTAGAAAAGATAAAAGATCTAAAATCAATATTGTAGGCTTCTACTTTAGGGAAATAGTAAAAAGAAATCAAATTCAGCACAAAGTAAGCATAGAAATAATAATTATAGTAGTAATCAATTAAATTGAAAACTGGGGATAAAGAAAATCAACAAAGTTAGAAGCTCATTTTTTGGAAAATATTAATAGAATTGATGAGCCTGGGTTAGACTAATTAAGAAAATAAAAGAAGACATAAATTAAGTAATATCAAAAATGAAAGAGGGGGGTCACTATAGATGATAAAGGAACAAATACTATGAACAGCTTTAGGCACACAAATATGATCACTTAGGTGAAATGGACCAATTCCTTGAAAGACATATTCTGCCAAAACTCATACAAGAAGATATAGACCATCTCAATAAGTTTATATCAATTAAAAAACTTGAAGCAATAATCAAATCTCTTAAAACAGAGAACACGCCCATATGTGTTTAGTGGTGAATTCTGCCAAACAACTGGACAGACACAGGCCAAAACAACAACAACAACAAAAAAAAAAATCTAGATATAAGATTAACTCACCCTTCACAAAAATTAACTCAAAGTAGATCATAGACCAAAATGTAAAATGCAAACTCGTAGAAGATAACATAGTAGGAAACCTAGATGATTTTGGTATGATGTCTTTTTTAGATACAACACCAATGTCATGATCCCCAATATAAGTAATTGGTAATTCGGCTTCATTAAAATTAAAAAAAAATCTACTGTGTGAATGGTTATGTGAAGGGAATGAAAAAACATACCACAGAATGGGAGAAAATATTTGCCAACAATAAATCTAATATAGAACATCCCCCACCCATTTTACTAAAAATTCTTAAAACAACAATAAAACAAAAAAATTGATTAAAAAATAGGCAAAAGACCTGAAAAGATATCTCAACAAAGGTTATGTACAGATGGCAAGTAAACATATACAAAAGATGTTTATCATTATATGTCATCAGAGACTTGCAAATTAAAACAATGATATACTTCTATTAAAGTTATCAAAATCCAAAATACTGACAATGCCAAATGCTGAAAAAGATGCAGAGCAATAGAAACTGTCATTTTGGGCAGCCTGGATGGCTCAGTGGTTTACTGCCTCCTTCAGCCCATGGCCTGATCCTGGAGACCCGGGATCGAGTCCCACGTCAGGTTCCCTGCGTGGAGCCTGCTTTTCCCTCTGCCTGTGTCTCCGCCTTTCTCTCTCTGTCTCTGTGTATCTCATGAAAATAAAATATTAAAAAAGGAAACTCATTTTTTTGGCAGTAGGAATGCAAAATATATGTTTAAGAAGGCAGTTTTCTGTTTTCTTACAAAACTAAGTATACTCTCACCATATAATTTAGCAATCATGTTCCTTGGCATTTACATGAAAGAGCTGAAAATTTATATCTACACAAAAACCTGAACACATATTTATGGCAGCTTTGTTCATAACTGCCAAAATTAAGAAACAGCCAAAAGTCCTTTAGTAGGTGAGTGGATAAACTGGTATGTCCAGACAATGGAATATTATTGTGTTAAAAAAAATAAGTGAGCCACTGAGCCATAAACAGACAAGGAGGAACCTTAAATGCATATTGCTAAGTGAAATAGACCAATCTGAAAAGGCTACACACCATATGATTCCAACCATACAACATTCTGGAAAAAGCAAAACAACAAAACTATGGAGACAAGAAAATGGTCAGTGGTTGTCAGGGGTTGGAGGAAAGGGAAGGATGGATAGGTGGAGTACAGAGTATTTTTATAGCAGTGAAACTTTTCTCTATCGCAGATATGTATTATTATATATTTTTCCAAACTAATAGAATGCACTACCACAAGAGTGAACCCTAAAATAAACTATGAACTTTCGGCATTAATGATAGATCAATCTAGGCTCATGGATGGTAACAAATATACTCCTCTGATGCAGGATACTGATAGTTGGGGAGGTTACAGGTGCATAGGGACAAGCGTTACATGTGAACTCTTGTACTTTCCTTTTAATTTTGTTGTGAACTAAAAGTGCTTTAAAAATAAAGTTTACTAGTAGAAAGTTAAAAAAAAATTCAGATCCCTGGGTCCTATCTCCTGTGGACTTATTTGAATCTTTGAAGTTGAGACCCAGCCCTCTGCATGCTGAGTTTCTCATGTAGTTTCTCATGAGTTTCTCATTCTTACTCAGAGTAAGAATCACTGTACTAATGAGATCCAGCAGAATCTCTAAAACTTAGTATGATCACAAAATACGGATAGATAACTACACACCCCTGTCCTGGTTATGAAACTACTGAAACCAGCAACTATGAGATAAGAAATAAACTCAATTTCCCACAAGCATAGCGTTCGTTTTCTCATTGTTGTTTTGACAGCTGTTCAAAATCAGGAAGAAGCTCTGTCGTGACATCTGGAAGTTGCTTTCAAAGGTTTCCAGCTGTGTTTGCAAATTGAAACTTCAGTCTGGTCAGATAATGCAGACAACTTCTATGCTTCTAAGAAGTTTCATGGTTTGCAAAATTATTTTAGCCACAGAATCAGCTCTTCTGCCAGCAACTTAACCAAATTTAGTACAATCAAATCGGAAGGCCTTTTATTGAATAGTCAAAACAACAACCACTTCACACTTGGCTGAGAGCTTAAAAGCAGGCCTATAAAATACTGACAAGCAATGCTTCAGAAATTATTTCTTACCTGGTAAGGTATATTTGATGCTATTTCTACTAGAGTCGTAGACTGTTAAAACTTCTCAGAGGCTAACAGATTAGTTTTCTTTTGATGCACAAATTTATAATAATAGGCATTAAATTTCTTAAGGACTATTTTTTAAGAACATCATGGGGTATTCACTCATGCTTTTTAGTGTTTCTAAAATATCCCAGGTCATTATTTCTAAATTTAATTTATTATACAGTGACACTACAGCAAGAATGAAAACAAGTGGAGAATTTTTAACAGTATTAATTAAAGAAACTAATCATTAAGGGAATGAGGAGATATTAGGCATGAAGCTGTGGAACTTTACTATGTTAGTGTGTCATATCATAGTTGGGAAGCATAGTAGTAGATCATAATTTTAAATTTTATTGAATTTCTCTATTGCCTATAGCATGAATGCTGTAATTTTAAGTCTTGTTTATTCAAACCTTAGTTTGCTGGAGTTCTGCTAATGAACATGATTATGTTAATTTGTTAATGCTTTTTAATCTTATATGACTCTTTGTTTTGCCTGTCCAAGGCAAATGCTGGTTGTTTCAATATTTCACAAAGAAACATCTTAAAGAATCATTACTAATTGAGCAACTATAATTTATCAAGTGCATAAACCAGCAGTAGGCACTATCAAGAATGCAATAGAACGATGTATCAGATGGGAAGTTTTCAACTGCAAATAATACAATATTAAATTAACTGTTAAAAACATTTTGTTTTGTTGAAAGAAGTCTCCCTGCAAGGCAGTAGGAGGATTGACACTAGCTAATAAATATCCTCAGAGATCAAGTTCCATTCTTTGTTACATTCCATTACCCTCACCCTCATTTCCAAGTTAGGTATAGCAGCCCTAGGTAGCCCAACCTTACACAACACCATCTTAAGACAGAAAAACAAAAGGGTCATAGTATCTTTGCACATTTCTTTTTTGTTGAGAAAGAAAACCTTTCCAGAAATATTTTCTTTTTGCAGATTTTCTTACCGGTTCTATTGACCAAGATTGCATCACGTGCACATGCATGAGCTACAAGGGAAGCTGGAAAGGAATGGATCCCTTGAGAGAGAGGATGGCTTCTGTCACCTGAATGTGTAGTTGGGTGTGGAGTGGGAAGGAAAAGTGCCAAGGTAGTAAGCAATATCTGTCTCAAATGTTTAACCTTTTAAAAACTCTCAATAATAACACATTTTTGCCTATTTATTATTTATGGGGTATTTTTCAAGTAAGCCATCTCCATCCTTAAAATGAACATGCCTAATAAAAACACTATATCCCTTTCCATTTTTATTTATGAGAGATCTCAGTGTCCCAACAGATATTTTGAGCCAGGTAGCACAATTTATACTTTCTTATATACAGCAGTATAAGTATATAACAGCTCAGGGTAAAGAGATATTAGGGTATTTACGTTTAGTGTGTTGAAATAAATATATATAATACTGGAACAACTGACCACTAAAGGAGAGGATTTTGATGGAAAGACACAGGATCAACTTGGAAGAGAAGAAAAGGACTGAGTCAGAAAGACTACAGGCTGAGTCAGAGCCAACTTTTCATGATCCCTGCCTTAAAAAAAAAAAAGTTGAGGAAATAAATGAAACCATGGTAACTAAATCGAAGGAATTGATAATGCAAAAGTAGAGACATGATTAGATAGAAGAGCTTGAAGAAAGACAAAACTTAAAAAAAAATAAACCAATATGTCCTATTCCATAATAGAATCTTAACAGTATCACAGAAAGGGCACTGTTGAAATAAATTAATTTGGAAAAATCAGTGTCAAGTTTGAGATAAATAAATTTGAAGAGATGAGTGAACTTTCAATTATAAAGATTATAAACAAATATGGAAATAATGTGGAAGTGAAGTCAAGATTAAAGCTCTTTGAGCATTGTCTTTAAGGACAGTATTTTTTAGAAGGATGTAAGATAAGAGAATGTAAGCATGACATAAATATGGCAAAGGACACACTCTGCTGAAAAACTTTTGGGCTATATAACTGTTTCTATCAGTGTGAATTTAAAACTGTCAAAATCTGTAGCTGATCAGTTTAATTTCATCAAATGTAGGAGTCTAAAAGAAAAAATGAGCAAATATCAAATAATATGCAGGTTTTTATTTTATTTATTTATTTTTATTTTTTAATATGCAGGTTTTTAAAGAAAAAGCACTGTATGGGCACCTAGCATTCTTCCCATTCTACACTCTTTGCTCCCTCTGCATTGGCTTTCTTTCTGGTTCCTGAAACTCCAAATTTGTTGTACTTGCTTTTGCATTTGCTATTTTCTTTCCTGAATTTTCTGCTTGAATCCCAGCATTATATTTTAGCTGTGTGGCTTTAGGGAAGTTATTTAACATCTGGGCAACTTATTCTCTAAATTTGTAAAGTAAGGTATATACATACATGCATACATAAATACATATATATACATATAAGTATATATACACATATAGGTAAGGTATATACATACATATATACATATATATATATATAATGATCTGCCTTAGAGATTATTAGCATTGCATGAATTAATACACAAAGTTTTCTCAAAGAGGCATTTACACGCACTTGAGATCAAAGAAATCTCTGACATTGTGCAGTAGTTCAGTCCTGGATCAAGATAGGAAAAGTTTAGAAAAATTCAACTCTGAGAGTGCCTCAGATTGGTTTTTCTGTCAATATAGTGTGATATGTTTGATGTCAAATCTTCTCTGCTTCTACCCACATCCACACAAAACCACAAACAGTTCTTGCCAATTATCCTCTCATCTAAGACTAGCCAGGCTGGAATTGACTCCTCTCATGACAGAAACCACACAAAAGTCCAGAGCCCAAGGCAATGCTCTGCTTCCCTTGCCAGTGCTCTTCCTTGTTATCAGTGACTTATGTCTATTTCTATGTTTCACTTGCTCTGCTCATTCAGTTTCTGCACACAGCCTGGTTCTTGTTTGTCCAGTTCTTGCCAAACTATTCTGCATATGGGTGTCCAGTGCAGCCTGGTCAGCAACTGGTTTGCACAGCTGCTGTTTAACTTTGAACGCCATCCTTTTTGTGTGACATGGTTCTCACATCAGTAGCTAGATGAGCCCTCCTTGCAATTACTTCAGGGATTTCAGACATTATCTTCTGCTTTGGTGACAGGTTTCTGATCTAAGTCCAAATTATAACCATATTTGTTTTTTATCACAATGGTGTTCATTCTTGAAAGTCATTGTGGGGTTTTTTGTTTGTTTTTGGTTATTGTTTTCCTCATCATGTATCTGTGTATGCTTAATTTACTCCAGTCCTTTTTTGTTAAGCCTAAGTGGAAACTGGTATACAAAAGATACATTTACTGCTCTATTTAAATCTGGAGGAGATGATAGGGGATTTTATGATCTCATTTCCCTCTTACCCAAAGTTAATTCTTGTGATATTCCCAACTATTAAGGGAAAAATTGGCAAAGCCTGGATCTCTCACAAATATTTTAAATATGGTAATTTGTTCAGGTAATACACATATTATAGCAAAATTATTCAGGTTATTTCAAAGTGCTTCATTCATTTATTCATTTAGTGAATATTTATTGAGGTCCTGATACATGTCAGACATCATTCTAGAAGCTTGCTGTATAGAATTGAGACCTTTATGAGTAAGGAATGGGGGTTTGTATTGCCCTCTTTGACAGACAATGAGTTAGTTGTATAATTCATCCAATTTCATTAGGCAAGTGTGCAGCAGAACCAGAAATACAAATGTTCCTTCTGAAGTCTTGTTCTATTTTTTTGTGCTATTCACAAGTAACTTACATTTGCATTATTGTTAGCTCTTTTTGAAGTGAATTGACATTACAGATACTCTCATATGGCTGTAAATAGTTCTATAATTTGGGATAAATTGAATCAACAGCTTAGCATGATTCTAGGTAAATACTCATATTTATATATATGCATTATAAAGGTTGTAATCATACTGAAGTAACCAATAACAAAAATCAAATTTGAAAAGGTATTTATCATTATTTCTCTCATTTTATATTTTAAATGGAATAGTTAATTTTTAAAATGTGTTTTGCTTATTTGTTATTACTGATTAAAACTTTATATTAGTAAATAAGCTTTAATTTAAACCTATTTTTATTATAACAATAAGAGAAATAAAATAATAGTTATATTTAGAAGATGTTTCTCACCTGAGAATGATTTTACTTCCCAAAATATATTTGACAATGTGGACAGACATTTGGGCTATGCTATTGGCATTTAGTGAATGAAGGCCAGGGATGCTGCTAAACAGAACAGCCTCCAGAGTAAGGAATTATTCTACCCCAAATGGCAATAGAGCAGATTGAGAAATTCTTATCTAGTACCATGTCTAATAAATTGCATGAAGAGCCTAAATTAACAAATAATTAGATTTTATAAATGACAATTTAGAATAGCATTTCTCAAAATAATTCATTTTTTGTTTTTATAGATAGCCACCACTTGATCTTTAGCTAGAAATGATTTATGCAGGATAGTTACACATTTGTTTATATTAAAGCATTATTAGACTAAAATGAAATAGAACAGCCATCAATAGTAATAGTAGCAATGTTTAGTCAAATTATGATAGAACTACATAATGGAATATCATTCAACCCTTAAAAAAGGAATTAGATCTATAATACTTAAAAATTGTGATATTAATAGAATGCTAGCAACTTTTCCTCATTTCCTTTCTCTTTTTTCCCCAAGTTTTTGATTTTGAATACATTTTCGACTTGCAGAGAAATTATGAAATAATACAGCATGATTTTCATTCATGCCTCACTCAGCCTTCCTTAATGCTAACATCTTAGTCTACTATAGTACAGTTAACAAAAGCAAGAAATGAACATTGTTACAATATTATTAATTAAACCAGGGATCATCAAACTTCTATAAAGAATAAGATGATAAATACTAGAGGCTTTTCAGGCCATACAGTCTCTGTGGCAACTACTCAACCCAGACATCAAAGAGTAAAATAATCCACAGACAATATCTAAGTGAATGAATGTGACTATGTTCTAATAAAACTTTATTTACAAAGACACAAAAAGGCAGCTGACCCCTTAACTAAGGACCTTACTTAATTTTAATAGTTTTTCTTCTACTATAGTGTTTCTATTTTGGAATCAAGAATTCTACATTACATTTATTTATAATAATCAGTAAAAGTTTCTTAGTCTTTCAAGTTTTAAACAGTGTTTATCAGTTACTTTTGTCAATGTCTCTCAATTTGCATTTATTTGAAGTTTTCTCATTACTAAAGTGCTCACCAGTGGTATTTTGTATTTCCTCCATTCATTCTATGTTTACTACTTGGAATTCTACAAGGAAGAGTTGTTTCTTCTCATTCATTTATTTATTTGTGTCAGAAGCAATTCACAGATATCTTAGTCCATGGTTTATAGTTCAGTGACATTATAATTTATTACTTAGATCATTTAGGTTGGCTTCTGTATTTTCAACAAACTCCACTTTTCCAATTCTCTTCTTTACTTTGTAACATCCAAAGATGTTTCAAACTTGACTTGTATTTTCCATAATTTGGCCTTAAAATTAAACTCTTCTCCAAGGAACCTTGGTTTCTTTTATTAGAAAATGTATATAGATAGAAAGAGCTGGGCACTAAGTGTTCTCATTGCTATTGGTGTGTTATGATTTCTAAGGCTCTCAGTAGACAATGCTATGAAATAAATGTATGAATACTGACCCACACAAGTATGCCAATAAATTGATTTCTTTCCAAAACCAGAGTACTCATTTTAGCTTCTTCCTTTTTGGTATTTGTAACTTCTTTTCTTTTTTAAGATTTTATTTATTTATTCATGAGAGACACAGAGAGAGAGAGAGAGAGAAAGGCAGAGGCACAAGCACAGGGAAAAGCAGGCTCTGTGCAGGGAGCCTGACTTGGGACTTGATGCTGGGTCTCCAGGATTAAGCCCTGGGCTGAAGGCGGCACTAAACCACTGAGCCACTTGGGCTGTTGTGTAACTTCTTTTCCACTGTTGTGGGACTGGTTCTTATTATCTACACTATATTTGTGTATTTATTCAAAAGGCACACATATAAAATAGTTTAAAAATTGTTAACACTCTTATGAGAAACATTTATTAAATGGATTACCTTATTTATTAATAATTACTTTCATCTTTAGCCTTACAGTATCCAGATAATGAATTGTTTTCTAAAGTTACTTAGGTTAGTTCTTTATATCCTGCTATTTTAGTGCAGTTATGTTATTCATTTTTAACAAATTAAAGTTCATTTGTTAGTATTTATACTCACACTTCATGTGACCACACACCCTAGTTAGTTTTATTTGTTACTTTGATCTGTGAAGATTGTGTGGAATATTAATATTTTGTAATAATGTTAGCTACTTAAAATGATACATTCAAAAAGTACCACTTCTTCTTCATCCCTGCTACCTATTCTCATCGTATGTTCCTTCTACTCTTTATACATCTCTTGTAGGTATCTTATTTTTAAGTTTAATATTTATCTTTTGTATTTATTTTGTAGAAATGTACATGCCATGTGTATTTTAATATATACACTTCTGCCTTACATTAAGAATAGCATGTAACAAATGGAGGGGGAGATGGCAGCGGAGTAGTAGGAGCCTAAGCTCACCCTGTCTCAGGAATATTATTAGATAACTATCAAATCATCTTAAACACTCCAGAAATTGATGTGAAGACTGGAAGAACAAATTTCACAACTAAAGGTAGAAAAGAGGCCACATCAAAGAAGATAGAAAGTATGGAGACATAGTTTGGGAGTGGGGAGGGAGTGATGGTTGTATAGAAGGGCAAGAGATAAACTGGCACACAGGGAAGTGGACAGAGAAGAGGAATTCCCATAGCAATTGACTTAGAAAGCAAGAGAGGCTGAATTTTGTGAGTTCTTACAACCATCAGGGCTTAAAAACCTGGAGTTTTAAAGGTCAATGGATTTGGCTTGGAGTAAGCCTGAAGATCATTGGGGCTGCTCTGGGAGAAAAAGAAGGGCAAACAGTCTTATGAACATACAGCATGAAAATACCTGTTAAAAGAGCACCTGAGGCACACAGGGGAAGAGGTTATTTTCTTGTCTTGGAACATATCATAGAGGATCAGAAGTCAGTGAAAGACCACTCCAAAATATATTGAACTGACCAGTGCCATTTCTCTCCCCAACTCATCGTCATAAGCAAAAGGCCACCTGTGAGAACTGGCACATTGCAAATACTTGCTACCTAACTGCTTACAGCAGGTCCTATCCCCTCATGCTTAGATAGAACTACCCTTCCTAGTCACCCTTGCCTTAATCCAAGTACAATGGGTCTCCTTCCCCAGGAGACCAGGCCAAATTTCTGCCACAAACTGCTGTCTCCTGACCTGGGAGTCCTGCAGGACTGCCTCAGTTCTGGCAGTGGTGGTGACAGGTCTCATTTCACAAGCAGACTAGAGCTTGCCTAGTTGAAATTTACCATATTAGGCCAGGAATCAAAAACTGCCCACAACAGGTAAATAGATCCTTTCCAGATGACTGTCCTGAACAATAAAGTGTCCTTTGGACACAATGGAAGAACATATACAACACATATTGGAGACACCCTGAAGTACCATGCCTTGGGAAACAAGGGACACTACATGGGAGGGTACTACAGGACCTCTTCTTCATAAGACCATTACTTTCAAGAAAAGGAGACATAACTGACTTTCCTAACACAGAGAAGCAAAAGTGGACTTAGACAAAATGAGAAGATAGAGGAATCTGTCTCCTGAAAGAACAGGACAAGGCCACGGAAAGAGACCTAAGTGAAACAGATATAGTGATGATCATAAAGATATTCAATGGACTTGAAAAGAGTGGAATGCAGCAGTTACAGCTCAGCACAGATATAAGGAACAACATAGCAGAGATAAAGTCCTCAATAAACAAAATTAGAAACATGCTTGTTGGAAGAAACAGCAATATGCAAGAAGCAGAGGAATGAATTAATGACTTGAAGAAAGACTAATGAGGGCAGCCTAGGTGGTTCAGCAGTTTAGTGCCACCTTCAGCTCAGGGTGTGATCCTGGAGACCTGGGATTGAGTCCCATATCAGTCTCCCTGCACGGAGCCTGCTTCTCCCTCTGCCCGTGTCTCTGCCTCTCTCTCTCTCTCTCTCTCTCTCTGTCTCTCTTTGTCTCTCATAAATAAATAAATAAAATCTTTAAAAAAAACTATAAGAAAGACTAATGAAAGTAACAAGGTGAACAAAACACAGAGAAAAGAATGATGAAAAAAGAAAGTAGATTTAAGTAACTCAGGGACTCCATCAAACATAAAAACTATTGCATTATAGGAGTCCCAGATTAAAAAGAGATAAAAAAGTGAGATAAAATTTATTTCAAGTAATAATATACGAAAACTTCCCTAATCTGGGGAAGGAAACAGATATATAGATCCAGGAAACACAGTGAAATTCCAACAAAACCAACAAAAGCAGATGTACATCCCAATATATTATAATTAAAATGGCAACTTATAGTTCTAAAAAAAGGCAGCAAGACAAAAGAGATCAGTTAGTTTTAAGGGAAACCTTGTAGTGCCATCAGTAAATTTTTCAGCAGAAACTTTCCAAGCCAGAGAAAAATGGCATAATATATTCAAAGTGTTGAGTGGGGAAATTTTGTAGCCAAGAATACTCTATCCAGCAAGGCTATCATTCAGAAAAAGGAGAGATAGAGTTTCCCAGACAAACAAAAACTAAAGTTCATGACCAATAAACAGCCCTGCAAGAAATATTAACAGGGATTCTTTGAGTGGAAAGAAAAGCCCCAAAGTGACAGTATATGGGTAATAAATACAAAAGCAGTAAAAATGAATATTTCTGCAAAAATTCAGTCAAGGAAATCACAAAATAAAAGGATGTGAAATATGATATCATAAACCTAAAATATGGGAAAAGAGTAAAGAATGAGTTCAAACTTAGATGACCATCAACTGAATATAGACTGCTATATGCAGAAGAGGTTATACATAAATCTAATGGTAACCACAAATAAGATACCACTAATAAATATACAAAGAATAAAGAGAAAGAAATCCAAACATATCACTAAGGAAAATCAACAAGCCATGAAAGAGAGAAATACAAGAAAAGATCAAAGAAAATCTTTAGAAACAATCAGAAACAAGTAGCAAAATGGCAATAAATACATATCTATCAATAATTACTTTGAATGTAAATGAATTAAATACTCCAGTTGAAAGACACAGGTGGCAAGGATAAAGAAACAAGACTCTTCTATATGCTGCCTATAAGAATTTTACTTCAGACTTAAAGACACCTGTAGATTGAACAAGAGGGCATCAAAAACATTTATCATGCAAGTTGATGTCAAAAGAAAGCCAGAGTAGTAATGCTTATATTGGGCAGAACAGATTTTAAAACAAAGACTATAACAAGAGACAAAGAAAGACACTATATAAAGGGGACAATCTGACAAGAAGATATAACAACTGTAAATGTTTATATACCCAACCTAGCTGCACCGAAATATATAATACACTTCCTAACATAAATGAATTGATAATAATAAAATAGTAGTATAGGACTTTAACACCCCATCCACGTCAATAAACAGACCATCTAAACAGAAAATCAACCAGAAAACTATGGCTTTGAATGATACCCTAGAACAGTTGCCTTTAACATATTCAGAATATTCCATCCTGAAATAGAAGAAGATACATTCTCTTCTAGTACAGACAGAACATCCTCCAGATCACATATTAGCCCACAAAACAAGCCTCAACAAATTCAAGAAGATCAAAGTCATATCATGCAACTTTTCTAACCACAATACTATAAAAACTAGCAGTCGACTATAAGAAAGAATCTGTAAAGATACAAATACATGGAAGTTAAATAACATGGTATTAAACAATGAATGGGTCAACCAGGAAATAAAAAAAGAAAACAAAAAGTACATAGAAACAAATAAAATGAGAATACAATGGTTCAAAAACTTTGGGATGCAACAAAAGGGGTCCAAAGAGGGAAATTTATAGCAATACATATCTACTTCAAGAAGCAAGACAAATCTCAAATAATCTAAACTTAAAGGAGCTAGAAAAAGAACAACAAATAAAAACTAAAGCCAACAGAAGGAAGGAAATAAGAAAGATTAGAGCAGAAATTAATGATATAGAAACAAAAAAAAACAATAGAAAAAGTTCAATGAAACTAGAATCTGGTTCTTTGAAAACAAAAGTCAATAAAATTGATAAACCTCTAGTCAGACTTATCATGGAAAAAAAGGACTCAAATAAATAAAATCACAAAAAAGAGAGAAAAAATGATTATGAATAGCATGAAAATGCAAATAATAATAAAGGAATATTATGAAAAAGTAAATCTCAAAAAATTGGACAACCTAGAAAAAATGGATAAGTTCCTAAAACATATAACCTACCAAAACTGAAACAGGAAAAACAAATTTTTTTAATAAATTAATTTTTATTGGTGTTCAATTTACCAACATACAGAATAACACCCAGTGCTCATCGCGTCAAGGGTCCCCCTCAGTGCCCGTCACCCATTCACCCCCACCCCCCGTCCTCCTCCCCTTCCACCACCCCTAGTTCGTTTCCCAGAGTTAGGAGTCTTTATGTTCTGTGTCCCTTTCTGATATTTCCCACACATTTCTTCTCCCTTCCCTTATATTCCCTCTCACTATTATTCATATTCCCCAAATGAATGAGAACATACACTGTTTGTCCTTCTCCGATTGACTTACTTCACTCAGCATAATACCCTCCTGTTCCATCCACGTCGAAGCAAATGGTGGGTATTTGTCGTTTCTTTTTTTTTTTAATTTTTATTTATTTATGATAGTCACATAGAATGAGAGAGAGAGAGGCAGAGACACAGGCAGAGGGAGAAGCAGGCTCCATGTACCGGGAGCCCGATGTGGGATTCGATCCCGGGTCTCCAGGATCGCGCCCTGGGCCAAAGGCAGGCGCCAAACCGCTGCACCACCCAGGGATCCCGTATTTGTCGTTTCTAATGGTTGAGTAATATTCCATTGTATACATAAACCACATCTTCTTTATCCATTCATCTTTCGATGGGCACCGAGGCTCCTTCCACAGTTTGGCTATTGTGGACATGGCTGCTAGAAACATCGGGGTGCAGGTGTCCCGGCGTTTCATTGCATATGAATCTTTGGGGGTAAATCCCTAACAGTGCAATTGCTGGGTCGTAGGGCAGGTCTATTTTTAACTCTTTGAGGAACCTCCACACAGTTTTCCAGAGTGGCTGCACCAGTTCACATTCCCACCAACAGTGTAAGAGGCTTCCCCTTTCTCCGCATCCTCTCCAAAATTTGTTGTTTCCTGCCTTGTTAATTTTCCCCATTCTCACTGGTGTGAGGTGGTATCTCATTGTGGCTTTGATTTGTATTTCCCTGATGGCAAGTGATGCAGAGCATTTTCTCATGTGCATGTTGGCCATGTCTATGTCTTCCTCTGTGAGATTTCTCTTCATGTCTTTTGCCCATTTCATGATTGGATTGTTTGTTTCTTTGCTGTTGAGTTTAATAAGTTCTTTATAGATTTTGGAAACTAGCCCTTTATCTGATATGTTATTTGCAAATATCTTCTCCCATTCTGTAGGTTGTCTTTTAGTTCTGTTGACTGTATCCTTTGCTGTGCAAGAGCTTCTTATCTTGATGAAGTCCCAATAGTTCATTTTTGCGTTTGTTTCTTTTGCTTTCGTGGATGTATCTTGCAAGAAGTTACTGTGGCCAAGTTCAAATAGGGTGTTGCCTGTGTTCTCCTCTAGGATTTTGATGGAATCTTGTCTCACATTTAGAACTTTCATCCATTTTGAGTTTATCTTTGTGTATGGTGCAAGAGAGTGGTCTAGTTTCATTCTTCTGCATGTGGATGTCCAATTTTCCCAGCAGCATTTATTGAAGAGACTGTCTTTCTTCCAGTGGATCGTCTTTCCTCCTTTGTCGAATATTAGTTGACCATAAAGTTCAGAGTCCACTTCTGGGTTCTCTATTCTGTTCCATTGATCTATGTGTTTGTTTTTGTGCCAGTACCACACTGTCTTGATGACCACAGCTTTGTAGTACAACCTGAAATCTGGCATTGTGATGCCCCCAGATATGGTTTTCTTTTTTAAAATTCCCCTGGCTATTTGGGGTCTTTTCTGATTCCACACAAATCTTAAAATAATTTGTTCTAACTCTCTGAAGAAAGTCCATGGTATTTTGATAGGGATTGCATTATACATGTAAATTGCCCTGGGTAACATTGACATTTTCACAATATTAATTCTGCCAATCTATGAGTATGGAATATTTTTCCATCTCTTTGTGTCTTCCTCAATTTCTTTCAGAAGTGTTCTATAGTTTTTAGGGTATAGATCCTTTACCTCTTTGGTTAGGTTTATTCCTAGGTATCTTATGCTTTTGGGTGCATTGTAAATGGGATTGACTCCTTAATTTCTCTTTCTTCAGTCTCATTGTTAGTGTGTAGGAATGCCATTGATTTCTGGGCATTGATTTTGTATCCTGCCATGCTACCAAATTGCTGTATGAGTTCTAGCAATCTTGGGGTGGAGGCTTTTGGGTTTTCTATATAGAGTATCATGTTATCAGTGAAAAGAGGGAGAGTTTGACTTCTTCTTTGCCGATTCGAATGCCTTTAATGTCTTTTTGTTGTCTGATTGCTGAGGCTAGGACTTCCAGTACTATGTTGACTAGCAGTGGTGAGAGTGGACATCCCGGTCTTATTCCTGATCTTAGGGGAAAGGCTCCCAGTGCTTCCCCATTGAGAATGATATTTGCTGTGGGCTTTTCATAGATGGCTTTTAAGATGTTGAGGAAAGTTCCCTCTATCCCTACACTCTGAAGAGTTTTGATCAGGAATGGATGCTGTATTTTGTCAAATGCTTTCTCTGCATCTAATGAGAGGATCATATGGTTCTTGGTTTTTCTCTTGCTGATATGATGAATCACATTGATTGTTTTACGAGCGTTGAACCAGCCTTGTGTCCCGGGGATAAATCCTACTTGGTCATGGTGAATAATTTTCTTAATGTGTTGTTGGATCCTATTGGCTAGTATCTTGTTGAGAATTTTTGCATCCATGTTCATCAGGAATATTGGTCTGTAATTCTCCTTTTTGGTGGGGTCTTTGTCTGGTTTTGGAATTAAGGTGATGATAGAATGAATTTGGAAGTACTCCATCTCTTTCTATCATTCCAAACAGCTTTAGTAGAATATGTATGATTTCTTCTTTAAACGTTTGATAGAATTCCCCTGGGAAGCCATCTGGCCCTGGACTTTTGTGTCTTGGGAGGTTTTTGATGACTTCTTCAATTTCCTCCCTGGTTATTGGCCTGTTCAGGTTTTCTATTTCTTCCTGTTCCAGTTTTGGTAGTTTGTGACTTTCCAGGAATGCGTCCTTCTAGACGCATTCTTCTAGATTGCCTAATTTATTGGCGTAGAGCTGTTCATAATATGTTTTTAAAATCGTTTGTATTTCCTTGGTGTTGGTAGTGATCTCTCCTTTCTCATTCATGATTTTATTAATTTGAGTCTTCTCTCTCTTCTTTTTAATAAGGTTGGCTAATGGTTTATCTATCTTATTAATTCTTTCAAAGAACCAACTTCTGGTTCTATTGATCTCTTCCACAGTTCTTCTGGTCTCGATTTCGTTGAGTTCTGCTTGAATTTTAATTAACTCTCTTCTTCTGCTGGGCGTCGGGTCCATTTGCTGTTTTTTCTCTAGCTCCTTTATGTGTAAGGTTAGCTTTTGTATTTGAGTTCTTTCCAGTTTTTGAATGGATGCTTGTATTGCGATGTATTTCCCCCTCAGGACTGCTTTTGCTGCATCCCAAAGATTTTGAACGGTTATATCTTCATTTTCATTAGTTTCCATGAATCTTTTTAATTCTTCCTTAATTTCCTGGTTGACCCTTTTATCTTTTAGCAGGATGGTCCTTAACCTCCATGTGTTTGATGTCCTTCCAAACTTCTTGTTGTGATTTATTCTAATTTCAAGGAGTTATGGTCTGAGAATATGCAGGGGACGTTCCCAATCTTTTGGTATCGGTTCAGACCCCATTTGTGACCCAGTATGTGGTCTATTCTGGAGAAAGTTCCATGTGCACTTGAGAAGAATGTGTATTCAGTTGAGTTTGGATGTAAAGTTCTGTAGATATCTGTGAAATCCATCTGGTCCAGTGTATCATTTAAAGCTCTCGTTTCTTTGGAGATGTTGTTCTTAGAAGACCTATCGAGGGTAGAAAGAGCTAGATTGAAGTCACCAAGTATAAGTGTATTATTATCTAAGTATTTCTTCACTTTGGTTAATAATTGGTTTAAGTATTTGGCAGCTCCCACATTCGGGGCATATATATTGAGGATTGTTAAGTCCTCTTGTTGGATAGATCCTTTAAGCATGAGATAGTGTCCCTCTTCATCTCTCACTACTGTCTTCGGGGTAAATTTTAGTTTATCTGATATAAGGATGGCTACCCCTGCTTTCTTTTGAGAACCATTTGAATGGTAAATGGTTCTCCAACCTTTTATTTTCAGGTTGTAGGTGTCCTTCTGTCTAAAATGAGTCTCTTGTAGACAGCAAATAGATGGGTCCTGCTTTTTTATCCAGTCTGAAACCCTGCACCTTTTGATGGGGTCATTGAGCCCATTTACGTTCAGAGTTACTATTGACAGATATGAGTTTAGTGTCATCATGATGTCTATTTAGTCCTTGTTTTTGTGGATTGTTCCACTGAACTTCTTCTTAAAGGGGAATTTTAAGAGTCCCCCTTAAAATTTCTTGCAGAGCTGGTTTGGAGGTCACATATTCTTTCAGTTCCTGCCTGTCTTGGAAGCTCTTTATCTCTCCTTCCATTTTGAATGAGAGCCTTACTGGATAAAGTATTCTTGGTTGCATGTTCTTCTCATTTAGGACCCTGAGTATATCCTGCCAGCCCTTTCTGGCCTGCCACGTCTCTGTGGAGAGGTCTGCTGTTACCCTAATATTCCTCCCCATGAAAGTCAGGGACTTCTTGTCTCTTGCTGCTTTAAGGATCTTCTCTTTATCTTTGGAATTTGCAAGCTTCACTATTAAGTGTCGAGGTGTTGAACGGTTTTTATTGATTTTAGGGGGGGGGATCTCTCTATTTCCTGGATCTGAATCCCTGTTTCCCTTCCCAGATTGGGAAAGGTTTCAGCTAGGATTTGTTCAAATACATATTCTGGCCCTCTGGCCCTTTCGGCGCCCTCGGGAACCCCAATTAAACGTAGATTTTTCTTCCTTAGGCTGTCATTTATTTCCCTTAATGTGTCTTCATGGTCTTTTAATCGTCTGTCTCTTTTTTCCTCACTTTCCCTCTTTGCCATTAACTTGTCTTCTATGTCACTCCCTCGTTCTTCCACCTCGTTAACCCTCGTCGTTAGGACTTCTAGTTTGGATTGCATCTCATTCAATTGATTTTTAATTTCTGCCTGGTTAGATCTAAATTCTGCAGTCGTGAAGTCTCATGAGTCCTTAATGCTTTTTTCTAGAGCCACCAGTAGCTGTATAATAGTGCTTCTGAATTGGCTTTCTGACATTGAATTGTAATCCAGATTTTGTAACTCTGTGGGAGAGAGGGCTGTTTCTGATTCTTTCTTTTGAGGTGAGGTTTTCCTTCTAGTCATTTTGCTCAGTGCAGAGTGGCCAAAAACAAGTTGTATTGGGAAAAGGTGAGAAAGTGAGAGAAGGAAAGAAAAGAGAAAAAGAAAAAAGAAAAAGAAGAAAAAAAGGAAAAAAGAGAAGAAAAAGAGAAAGAAAAAGAAAGGTGAAAGAAATAAAGTGGGGGTGGGGGAAGCAATCAGAAATCAAAAAGAAAAGAAAAAAGAAAAAAAAAAAAACAAAAAACACGGGGGAGTATCTTCTGATTCTGTAGACTTTAAGTCCCTTGACTTCCCCTGGAACTGGTCCGTCCAGCTGGTCTTCTGGGGGAGGGGCCTGCTGTGCTGATTTTCAGGTGTTAGCACTTGGGGGATCTGCTCTGCCCCTGCCTGCTGCAGGGCTCAGCGGGGGTTGTTCACCCCGTGAGGCCCCAGGAGGAACAGCCACAGTTGCTATGGCAGCTCTGGAAGCCTGGATTCAGCCCCCGCAGGAACTACGGGGCTCTCCGTCCGCAGGGCCTGGAGGCTCCGGAGCGGGGCCGCTGATCTGCTCAGCTCGGGGCAGGAGCGTCCTCGCTGTCCTGGGCCCTCCCGGCCTCTGCCTGTCCCGGGGGAGGCCGGATCCTGGGCTGTGTCCTGGCGCCCTGAGCTCCGGGGCCTGCGCTGTTGGATTTGCGCTCCCGCCCCGCAGCCCCCTCCGCGGAGCCGCCGCCCGAGCCCCTTCGAGCTGCTCCGGCCCCGCCGTGCGCGCTGCGGCCCTTAGGGAGCTCGGGGCACTCTCCCGGGGCGCAGGTGTCTGTTAGTGTCCCCGGGAGCCCGAGGGCATCCCCGCCCTCCTGGGTCCTGCTCCGCCTCCCTGCGAGCCCCTTTCCGCCCGCCCGGGAAGGTTGGTGCAGCTCCTGCTTCTCCGGGACGGGGCTCTCCGGTCCTGGGGACAGTTGCCTCGGCCTCAGCCCGGCTCCTCGCGGGGCCCCTCCCCCTCGGAGGCCTTTTGTTTCTTTATTTCTTTTTCCCCGTCTTCCTACCTTGATAGAAGCGCGAACTCTTCTCACTGTAGCATTCCAGCTGGTCTCTTTAAATCTCAGGCCGAATTCGTATATTTTCAGGATGATTTGAGGGTTATCTAGGTAATTTGGTGGGGACAGGTGATTTGGGGACCCTACTCTTCCGCCATCTGCCCTTCCCTAGAAACAAATTTTAAATAGACTAATAACCAGCAAAGAAATTGAAGCAATAATTAAAAACTCCAAACAAACAAAAATCCAGGACCAAATGGCTTCACAAGTGAATTCTACCAAAAATCTAAGATTTGATAACTATTCTCAAACTGTTCCAAAAAATAGAAGAGAAAAACTTCCAAATTCATTCAAGGAAGTCAGCATTACCCTGATACCAAAACTAGATTAAGAAATCACTATGAAAGAGAGCTACTGTCCAATATCTCTGACAACACAGATGCAAAAATTCTCAACAAAATACTAGTAAATGGAAACCAACAATACATTAAAAAGATCATTCAGCATGAACATATGGGATTTATTCCTGAGTTGCAAGGATGGTAATATTCACAAATCAATCTACATGATATATCACATCAATAAGAGAGAAATGATAACAACTATATGATCCTTTCAATACATGCAGAAAAAGCTTTAGACAAAGTGAAACATCCATTGATGATAAAAAAAAACCCTCAACAAAATTTAGAGTGAACATATCGAACATATCTCCACATAACAAAGGCCATATATGAAAAATCCACAGCTAACTTCATACCTATTGGGGAAAAAGTTGAGAGTTTTTTTGGTCTAAGGTCAGGAACAAGACAAGAATGTCCACTCCTCTTAATCGCATTCAACTTAGTACTGAAGTCCTAACCATAGCAATTAGACAACATAAAGAAATAAAAGGCTTTCAAATTGGCATGGAAGAAGTAAAATTTTCACTATTTGCAGATGATATGATATTCTACACAGAAAATCTGAATGTCTTCACCAAAAAACTGCTAGAACTGACATACAAATTCAGTAAAACCACAAGATACAAAATCGATGTACAAATTTTTTTTTGCATTTCTATACACAAATAATGAAGCAAAAAAATAGGAAAATAATACCATTTACAATTGCACCAAAAATAATAAGATACCTTGGAATAAATCTAATAAAAGAGCTGAGAGACCACTATTTTGAAAAATATAAAACACTAATGAAAGAAATTGAAGAAGACACAAAGAAAAAGGAAAAACATTCCATGGTCACAAACTGGAAGACCAAATATTGTTAAAACATATATAATACCCAAAACAATACACAGATTTAATGCAATCCCTATCAAAATACCAACATCATTTTTCAAAAAACTAGAACAAGTAATCCTAAAATTTGTAAGGAACTACAAAGACTCCAAATTGCCAAAGCAATCTTGAAAAAGAAAAGCAAAGCTGTACATATTACAATTCTGGATTTCAAGTTATATTACAAAGCTGTAGTAATCAAGTAAGTATGCTACTGGCACAAAAAAAATGGACACATAGATCAATGGAACAAAATAAAGAACCCCACAGCTATGTTCAATAAAGCAGGAAAGAATATACAATGATAAAAAGACAGTCACTTCAACAAATAGTGTTGAGAAAACTGGACGACATGCCAGAGAAAGAAACTGAACTACTTTCTTTCACTATATACAAAACTAAATTCAAAATTAAAGACCTAATATGAAACTTGAAATTATAAAAATCCTAGAAAAGAGAACATGCAGTAATTTCTTTTACATTGGCTATAGCAACTTTTTTTCTAAACAGGTCCCCTGAGACAAGGGAAACCAAAGCAAAAATAAACTGTTGGGACTATATCAAAATAAAAAGCTTCTGCACAGCAAAGGAAATAACAATACTAAAAGGCAACCCTATCCCAACAGAGAAGATATTTGCAAATGACATATCTGATAATGGGTATAGTATCCAAAATAACTTCTAAAGGTCAACACCCAGAGAACAAATAATTCAATTAAAAAATTGGTAAAAGATCTGAGTAGGCATTTCCTAAGGAAGATATCCAAAGGGGCAATAGATACATAAAAATATGTTCATCACTTACCACAAGGGAAATGCAAATCAAAAGTACAATGGGATGATTACTTCACACTTGTCAGAATGGTGAAAATCAACAACACAAGAAACAACAAATGATGAGGTTGTGGAGAAAAAGGAGCACTCGTGCATTGTTGGTCAGAATCCAAACTGGTGTTCCCAACTGTGAAAGACAGTATGAAGGTTCCCTCAAAATTAAAAATAGAGGGACGCCTGAGTGGCTCAGTGGTTGGGCTCTCTACCTTCAGCTCAGGGTGTGATCCCAAGGTCCAGGATCGAGTCCCACATCAGGCTCCTTGCGGGGAGCCTGCTTCTCTCTTTGTCTGTGTCTTTGCCTCTCTCACTCTCTCTCTGTATCTCTCATGAATAAATAAATAAAAATGTTTTAAAGAATTAAAAATAGAACTCTCCTATGATCCAGCAATCTCATTACTGAGTATTTACCCAAAGAATAAAAAAACAAAAAAACAAAAAAACAAAAAAAAAACCAACTCACTAATTCAAAGGGATACACATACCCTATGTTTATAACAGCATAATAGCCAAGTTATGGAAGCAGCCCAAGTGTCCACTGATTGAGGAATGGATAAACAAAGTTATATATATATATAATGAAATCTCATATATATATACATATATATATAATGAAATATCCAGTCATAAAAAAGAGTGAAATTATGCCATTTGTAGAGGCATGAACAGAGTATGTTGCTAAGCAAAATAAGTCAATCAAAGACAAATACCATGTGATTTCACTTATATGTAGAATTTAAGAAACAAAACAAATGACCAAAGGGATAAAGGAGGGGGACAGGGACAAGGACGGGGAGAGGGACAGGGAGACAGAGAAGGAGGGAGAATGAGAGAGAGAGAGAGAGAGAGAGAGATCAAGAACTCAAGAAAGAGACTCCTAATTATAGAAAAGAAACTGATCAAACTAATGGTTACCAGAGGGGAAGTGGGTAGGCAGATGGTGAAATAGGTGATGAGCATTAAGGAATGCACCTGTCATGATGAGCACCAGATGATGTATGTAATCACTGAATCACTATATTATACACTGAAATTACTATAACACTGTATGTTAACTGGAATTAAAATAAAAATGTAAAAAAATGGAACACAAAACATTGTCTCCTGTACTCTAATAGCCATATTTTAAAAAATCATTTTTATATAGAATTAGGTGGTGCACTCAGTGGGGAAACTGTCATGAAAATGTGAGGTTATTTTCTTTTAGAAGGAACAGGTTCTGACAGAAAGAGACCTCGGCACAGAAATGATCTTAAGCTTAGATGAAAATTCCGTGGTAAGCATAGTAGTAAAAAGATAAGCAAAATATACAATTCAAGAAAGAATAAAAAGGTCTAAACATGTATTAAAATATTCTGAAAGCAATCTCATATGTGGATTTTGAAACACTGAGCTTTTTTTTTTCATCCTTTAACTCATAATATGGAAAAGGAAAGATTGGTAATGTCCAGTGATAGAAAAATATGTGGAAAATATAAATTACTATTCCACTATTAGTGGAATTTCACATGAGTCCAATGATTTGGTTTGAAATTAAAATTTCTACCAAATTATAAAGTACAAAATTCATTGATTAGGCAATTTCACTATGGCAAATCAATTCTAACAATATGTTATATATGTGAACAAAAGGGGGGATGTTCATTGCATCTTTATAAAAATATTTAAAACATACATGCTCATAAAATGAGGTTTGCATAATGTCAGTATTATAATATATTATGCAACAAGTAAAAATTGAGATAAGTCTATACATACTAACTTGTAAAAATATTCAAGGTGTATTTTAATTTTAAAAAATTAATTATGCAATGATTTAATTTTTAAAACAACAGTGATGCAATCGATATAGGCAATGTAGGTTTTTTAATTGTTTTAATGTCTAGAAATACACACATTTGCATATATACAGTGATTACAGTAACAAATTGTGAACTGGTATGGAAATATAATTTTATTTTTTTTATCTATATACTTCCATACTTCTTCTTTAAACTACTTTCATTAAAGTATATGTTGTGTAATTTCATACAAAGGATCTGTATCAGTAGGATAATTTCGACCAAGAAAGTTTATACCTGGAAATGTATGGACAGACTGATGGGGAAAGTATCAGATAATCATAGTCTGATCTAAAAGAGCAGGGAGAGGTTGGGGCATCTGGGTGGCTCAATTGCTTAAGCATCTGCCTTTGGCTCAGATAATGATTCCAGAGTTTTGGAATCAAGTCCCACTTTAGACTCCCTGCTCAGTGGGGAGTCTGCTTCTCCCTCTCTCTTTTTCTCTCTCCTTCTGCTCCCCTCCCTGCTTGTGCTCTCTCTCCTAAATAAATGAAATCCTTTAAAAAAAATAGAAATGAATAAAGAGATTAGGGAGAGGTAGCAAAAGGTGGAGTGTTGCCTCAGGGATGATTAGGGGGCACTAGGATGAATTTTAACACTGGGGTAAAGACAAAATTCCTGGCAGACTTGGTCCAGGGATTTGGAGGTGCCTCTGTGCTAATTCATTTGAAGTTTACGTGAGACTATTAAATTACTGTGAGAAATACACATATCTGCATATATACAGTGATTACAGTAACAAATGCATTTAATTCATCTAACCTTTGAAGACGCTTATAATGTCTTGAACTTGCTCTACTGGCTTTCTGTTAAATCCTTCCTTGTACTTGATTCAATGCTCTCCTTCATTCTGATTCCAGATGGACACGTGTCCTGCTTCTAGACTAAAGTGAAAAAATTCTTTCTTTCTTTTCCACCTCTGGATTAAAACATATGAAAACAATGCTAGTTGCTTTCTCAAGTCAGGGAAGTTTATGAAGAGATAAGACAAGTGGGAGAAAAATCCCATGTAACAGAGTAGCAGGAAAATGGGCAGGTGCAAGTTATCTATGCACTAAGATGAGACTGCAGGAAGAATAACCTGCCTGCAGGAAGAAGTTTAGCATGGCATAAGGTTAAGAGGAAATGAAGTATTGTAATAAAGACTCAGCCATAAAAAAATGAATGAAATTTCACCACTTGTGACAACATGGATGAACTGAGTGTTATGATAAGTGAAAATGTTAGCTAGAGAAAGAGAAATAACATGATTTCACTAATATATGGAATCTAAAAAACAAAACAGAAATAGATCCATAAATATAGACAACTGGTGGTTGCCACAGCAGAGAGTGTTGGGGGGTGGGCAAAATAGGTAAAGGTGATTAAGATAGTCTTCCAGTCATAAAATAAATAAGTCATGCGGATGGAATGTACAGTATAGGGTATATAGTCAATAATACTGTAATAACTTTATATGGTGATATATAGTAACTAGATTTCTTGTGGGGATCATTTCACAATGTATAAAAATATCTAATCACTATGATGTACTGAAACTAGTAGGATATTGAATGCCAATTATACTTAAAAAGAGAGAGAGAGACTTCAGTTCTACCACTTCAAAGACAAATTGTGGCGTCCAGATTCCTTACGACTATTTGCACCCTCTGAAAATAAGGTCATCTGTTTCATATTCTCAAAGTTAACCTATACATTTCTCTACCTCTTCTTTTCCTTTCCATTTTCCCCCTTGTTTTGACTGAGGGGTTATAGATAATCTATAGTGCTATATTTAGCTGTGTTCTCCATTCATGTAGAAGTCTTGTTGGTGTAAAATTATTCATTCACTAGGAAACTGGCGAGGTAGTCACTATTTACCCTCTGAGGACTTTTGGTACCTGCTTATCCTCAAGTGTTATGTGGTTTCCATAGTGGATTGTAAAACACTATTTTAATGACACCATAGTCTTCATATTTTCGGTAAGTTGGCCTTACAAACTTGAATTTCCATCAATTTATATTTTAGGATTTAGTCTGGGTTGGAGTGCTGAATAAAAGGAATAGTCATGTTAACACCTTGTCAAAGTTCAAGACATATAGAAATAGGCATGAATTATATTTATTATATTATGAAACTTTTTTTATTCTATCTCTCAAATTTTGTTTGGCATTTTTGGAACAATATATAGAGAGGAACTCTGAATGAAAATGCTGTAGATTAGGTTATTATGAAAATAATGCAAAATAAAAAGAGGATGCATCACATGCAAATGGAAGTAGATGTGGAAATTTTACAGCTAGATAAATCTTAAATGATTAAAGATTTTATTTTGGCTAAATAGAGTTTAAAATTTTCCTCTTAAAGCATAGAAAGTAACCTTATCCTGACTTACAAGAAACTTTCTCCAATGAACAGGACAAATACTATGCTTGGCCTAAAAACACTTCAAAACAGGTGACTTCTACTTTTTGATTCAAAATTCTTTTCAGAAAAGCACTCTAAAATGAGATTTTCTTAAGAGATCATAAATAGAAGCAATGACAAGTGGTGTCATGTCTTTCTTTTAGTGTTCATTGCTATTGTCTGACCTTCAAGCATATGGAGAGAATCTGGATTTGTGGCCTGTACCTTTTGACATAAACTATACTGAACACATGGCTTTTCCAAAAATACTTCAGAGAACAGTCCTCTGAGTATCATTCATCATTTCTTGCCACAATGACACCTCATTGCAAAGAAAAGTGAAAATTGTTGCTATAAGATGGAAAGCTGACAGAGATGGGGAATAGAAAAAGTTTCCTTGGTAGCTAATAAAGGATGTTTAGAGATACTCATCAATGATAGTAATAAATTGTATTTATAATTCAGGCACTAGAGTTTATGTGGAAACAAGCTTTATGAACACAAGTAGAGGGGCATGTATCCTTTCTTTCTTGGGACTTTATCATTTATGTTTGTGATAATGCTTCTGGTGACAGAATATTTTCAAACATATTAAAATTAGTTCTAGCATCCTTTTGTGGGTTTCCATATGTATATAATGTACAGCTCGATTAGATCAATAGTATGTCATATACTACTATCCTTTAGATATTCAGTGGACAAAGTAAGAAAAAAAGTATTATTTCCTTTCAGTTTCAATTAAACACATAAGTTTAGTTTGGATGTACTTGATAAACTAGACTTATTTTTTCTACAAAAGTAAAAATTATTTTCAAGTAATTATTGTGTGATAGATATGTGATATATTTATGTGATATGTATATGTGATAATGTGATATATATATAGTCATTATATGCCTTCAAGTTAGGGATCAAAACATTAAATAGGATCAAAGAGGTTGCCAAAGAACTAACAGGTACTAATGCAGTAGAACTTGAACCTAGGTCTGCCTGGTGCCTAAATCTTTACTCTGTCTATAATACCACAGAGTGGCATAGAGGCTGATCTGTGAAACTCTGTTTTGTGTTTATAATAAATCTGATTCGGAGTAATGTTTTATCCAAGGGACAAAACATAAGAGAAAATATTAGTTCTCATTTTGAAAGAGAATTTAAAATTAGAGAAAATTATAGGTCCAATAACTGTATCCAGAACAATTTTTTCCCGTGATGGACTTGGAACAAAACCATACAATCAGTAGCAATTACAATTGTTGCTTAGGCTTCCTTTCTTCCACCCCCTTTCCCCCATTTGATTATACCCACCAATTTCTTCATACATACTTCTTGATTACATTTGCAAATGAAGTTAAAATACAAACAACTCTGCAATCACATAGACATCAATTTAAACATTTCTTACTGAGGTATCAACATCATATTAGATCCTTAAATGCGAATACATGTTGATGGAGAACTGATTATAGTGTTTTGATATTTTCCATGGTTCAGGAGTTTGCTAGAACTGAGTAGGTAGAAAGATATGCATTTGGAAAGAACGCAAACATCATGCTACCCAATTATTTCCATAAAAAAAAAAAAAACTTATTCTCAGAATACCCTACCTCTCAAGATCAAGCTTTATAGTCATCAGTATAAATGGTAGTGATCCAGGAATCTCACATGTCCTAAAGACTAGTGAGGGAAAAAGTAATATTTACAGACTTTTATCAATAGTGGAAAGGATACATACAGAGTAGCCAAAAATTGCACTTTAAGTGCCAATTCAGGAACTAAAAAAAAAAAAAAGAGTACTGAGCATTGTCATGAGTTTCTCTAAAATCCAAGTTTTTGTATACTAGAGGTCAAACCAAAGATATTTCAAATCTTTTTAAAATAATTTTTTCTTTTAAAATTTTTATACTTATATAATTTTATATTATTGGCTTTTCCTCTTGACCAGTCAATTAATCATTCAACCAAAAAAGAATGACTAAGAGGTGCCTGAGTGGCTCAGTCAGTTAAGCTTCTGACTCTTAATTTTGACTTGAGTCATAATCTCAGGATTGTGAGATTGAGCCCCACACTGGGCTCTGTGCTGTGTGGAACCTGCTTAAGATTCTCTTTCTCCCTCTACCACCTGCTCCCCCTACCACCTGCTCTCATGCTCTTCTAAAATCAATCAATCAGTCACCAAAAACTAGAAAAGTCTGAGAAACTACCAGTCTAGTGGAACATAAGAGAAAATGACAACCAAATATAATATAGTGTCTGGATAGAATCCTGGGACAGAAAATGGACATTGGTAAAAACTAAAAAATATATAAGAAAAAAAAATACAAGTAAATTGTGAAACTTTGTTAATAATAATGCATCAATATTGGTTCATTTGTTGTGACAAGTGAACCATAGTTATGTAAGATATTAATAATGGGAAAATTGAGTGCAGGGATATAGAACTCTATGTTTTCTTTATAATTTCATCTAAATCTAAAACTATTCTAAAATTAAAATTTTACTATAAAGAATGACTAGTCCAAGTAGGGAGATATAGTGGGAGAAAGAAAGTCTATCTAGATAGAGCAAAACTAAAAATGTTGCAGTAAATCTTTCCTCCTCTTAAGTTTCCCTCTCTCCACCCTTTCAAATTACACTGCCTTTCAAATTAATCTGCTGACTCAGGTCAAAAAATGGTACATGTTTAATTTTTTCCCCTACTCATAGATATAGTTTGATAATGATCCAATTGTTCCCTTACTCAAATTGCGATAGTTTGCACAGCCAATGCTCCTCAGATGGACATGGAGTCAAGTGGGTCAAAAGACTGGAAATAAAGGGCTACTATGTGGAAGTCATTTTTGAGTTCTCAGCATGAAAAGCAAACAGCTCTAAAAGGCTAAGCTAACAAAGGGTCCATTCCAACTTCTCACCCTCACAATTAACAGGTAGAAACATCCAAGTTCAAACTTGAAAAGGCTGAAAGAAAAAGTGAGTAGCAAAATTACTTCTTTTAAATCTATAGCCTTCTACCTCCAATCAACAACTTTACTCTGAAAAATGGCATACTTTCACAAAACTAATTTGACCTTTTAAAAAATCTATAAACATACAGGAAAAAAAGCAAAAAGCAAAGTGTTTGGGCAAGCATTGTTTTAGGAAGTAGTCACTCAGAGTATTTCCTAAATATAATTTGGCATAAATTGATATTCTGAATAAGGGAATATGGGGAAAAGAGGAAAACTAGATTCTCCTCATCTTTTGTTCAAGATGTTTTTTTCTTTACTAAGTAGGCTCCATGACCTACCAAGTAGGAACTCACAACCCTGAGATCAAGACCTGAGCTGAGATTGAGTCAGATGCTTAACTGACAGAGCCAACCGTGTGTCCCTATTCAAAATTATTTTTTAGGGCACCTGGGTGGCTCAGTGGTTGAGCATCTGCCTTTGGCTCAAGGCATGGGGTCCTGGGATCGAGTCCCACATCAGGCTCCCTGCATGGAGCCTGCTCCTCCCTCTGCCTATGTCTCCGCCTGTGTCTCTCATTAATAAATAAATAAAATATTTTAAAAAATTATTTTTTACTGTTTTCTTCTTAAAAGGAAGAAATGATTCACTATCAGTCTGTGTCACTTAATTTGGAATGATTTCATATTACTTACAAGTGTTACTTATAACATGATTCAATATAGACAATGCTATTTCTTTCTTTCTTTGTTTTTTTTTTTTTTTGCTTTTTTGTTTTTTTGTTTTTTTGTTTTTTTTTTTGAGAGCGAAAGAGACAGTGAGAGGAGACGCAGAAGGAGAAGGAAAGAGAATCTTAAGCAGACTCCATGCTCAGCATTGAGCCCAATGTGGGGCTTGATTTCATGACCCTGAGATCATAACCTGAGCTGAAATCAAGAGTTGGATGCTTAACTGACTGAGCCACCTGGGTAAGACTATTTCTGATGCCTTCTGACCTCCAGTCAGTCAGTTTAAGCATGGTAATGTCTATCTTCCAAAGTCCCCAATTCTGTTTTTCTCCTTGCCTTCTGCTCAAATATTACCCTTCCTCATTACTCACCTTCTCTGAATTTACCCATTAGCAACACTAAACATTTTTCTCTCGCTTTAGGACCTTTTGTTTTAGGATGACTTATGTAAACCAGAAAGTGGTTCGTGATGTATTTTTTCCCCTCATAATTGTTTTCAGTTCCATCAAAGCACATTAGACCTCAACTCAAGTTTCACACAATGGATTGAAAATTTCATGACACGAGTCTTTTTTCATATTATTATATGTTCAAAAGGATTATTTTATAACATCCTAAACCCCATTATTAACCATTTGGGTAAGAAGGTCCTGACATTTTGATTTGTAGCATTCCTAATTAGGGTGTTTGAAAATCCAGGTTCATTAAGTGCTCTGATATTTTTAAAAATACATTATATACATCTCATACAGGAAAATTATAAAGCATATCTTTACCTATTTCCTATTCTATGGGGTTGAAACCAGTATTCTGCCTAATAATCACCTCGAAAAGCTTATTAAAAATATAGATACTATGAACACACCCATGGGGATTTTGATTAGATTAGGGTAGGGTGGAGGAAATCTGGATTTTTATAAGCATCCGAGGAAATTACAAAGCAGACAGTCAATGGAATCAGCTTTTGGGTTTTTCCTCCTTTCTGATGTCTTACATCCAAGGTAAAAGAAAATTTAAAATGTTTCCCAAATAGTTTTACTTTTTTAAGGCCATGATACAGTAAAAAGCATACTTAACCTTTCCAATGAGCAACTAAAAAAATTGGGGAAAATGCTAAGAAATATATTTGTTCAGAGTTTTGACGATAGGTAAAGTAAGACTATAAATACTAAGATAATAGAAATAAACCCTATGATATTTTGTTTTCTTCCTGGAAGCAATTTTTGGATGATGGATCAAGGGAGGAGGGACACAACCAGACCTGACCTTCTGGAATCTCAAGAGATATAAATTGAAGTTTGGAATGACTGGGCATTGTGGAATGGAGTTCCAGAAACAAAGGGGCTATTCAGAAAATATATCCCCAGAAATCTGTATAGAATCTCTTTTAGATTCTGCTAAATTAAAGAACGCATATTTGTCGTATTAACCTGCACAAAGCTAGGTAGATACTCAAGTGAATGAGCCATCCAAATGGCCCTTTTTAAAATTATTTTTAATTCTTTTATGTTTCAGTATCTTTTAAGGGTCCAATATACTTTTATTCTCATTTTTATTTATTTATTTTTTTAGTCTCTGGTGTTACAAATGTTCAAGCTTCATATTTACTCTTTAGATTTCCTTAGGTTCCCTTAACATCTACTTGAATATACTTAGAAATACTACTTAAAAACTTAAACCTGCCTGTTCTAAGTTTACTCTACTAGGTCATAGATTCCACATTCTGAAAGATTTACAAGGTATCTGATGCCGTGAAGACTAGAGATACTATTGAATCTATGTATTTTCCTCTTTAGGTTTGGTAGAAGTGTGACCCTGAGGCCAATATTTCATGATCACCTTACCTTTTGGCCTGGTCTCCATCTCAGGATGTGATGGGGCCAGCTCAATGCTGAAGCTATGGGGTTGTGATAGAGTTCTGCTGCATTAGGGAGAATAAACTCAATATCCATGCCCTCCACACACTTTTATAATTTGTGCACTCACAGTTTTTCTTTGGGGTCCCAATATAGCTCCTTTCAAGTGCTATTGATTTACAGTGGCAAAAGCTGTTACATGTGTCTCCCTAATAGATGATCATGAGTTTCTAGAGGGCATGCATCATGTCTGTTTATTCCTTGAATACTTACCCACTAGCATATTGCCCTACATGGAGAAAAAAATTATGTGTCTGCTAAATGGTGACTGCTGAAATAAACACATTTTTCCTATAGAATTGAGAATTTAATGTTTCTTAGTAGTGTTGAGAGTAAAATCAATACGAGTCAGCCAGTTGGTGCTGAGGCTGTTCTTGTTTTTTGTTTTCTTTTTTTCATTGTATGTTTTCCTTTGTTGTTTTTTAGTTTGTTTTTAGTTTTGTTTCTCCTGGGTAGTCCAGTCCATCACAATTGTTATTAAAAGTATTAGAACTGAAACTAAGTGAATATATTAAAGTGTATGTTTTTAAAGGTAGCCTATAGCTTCCTAAACCTTAATACTTGTAAATAGCCAGAATTTGATATGAATCCTTTTTTATTGATCCTTAATATTCATTGTTTCCTGAGTTCAGCAAAATTAATTGCTAAATATGTAGATGTTCATACCCAATAAAAGTATTTTACTGCCTTTGAAATATTATTGTATTGTCACATAACTGAGGGCCAAAATTGGAACAAAACATCCAATTAATTCCATGTCAGTTCAGCCTAAAATATATTGGTGACTTGCTATAATACATCTGGCATCCCAAAGGGAATGAGAAGAAAATATTCATGGTATACCTGCAGAGAGAGGAAAGGTTATGAATAAGCTGACTAATGACTTGTCTGTAATTCTCTCAAAAACATCTTAAAGTTATGCACTTATATTATTCCTAACTTTGTATGCCAAATAGTAACAATTTCCAGAGTATAGAGAGATTTACCATTTAAATATACTGAATGCAGAAAGTTCTTAATAGTAATTTTACTACTGCAAAATATGAAACTATTCTATGTCTGTTGAAAGAAAGCAATTTCAAAATATTCCCCTTATAATCCTCTTTAATGATAGTTTGTTACCATAGGAATTTAATCAAATTTACTATATTAAATTATTTTATAAATAAAATAGTTAAATATTGATAACTTCTTGAATTGAATACTTCTCATTTAGTACCCTGAATATATCCTGCCAGCCCTTTCTGGCCTGCCAGGTCTCTGTGGAGAGGTCTGCTATTAATCTGATATTTCTCCCCATATTGGTTAAGAATCCCTTGTCTCCTGCTGCTTTAAGAATTTTATCTTTGAAATTTGCAAGTTTCACTATTAAATTTTGAGGTGTTGAATTATTTTTATTGATTTTGGGGGGATCCTCTCCATCTCTGGATCTGAATGCTTGTTTCCTTCTCCAGATTTGGGAAGTTCTCAGCTATGATTTGTTCAAATATACTTTGTGGTCCTCTCTCTGTCTCTCAGCCTCTTTTGGAATCCCAATTAGACATGTATTCCTCCTTCTCAAGCTATCATTTATTTCCCTAAGCCTTCCCTCATGGGCTCTTAAAGTTTTTCTCTTTTTTCCTCAGCTTCCTTCCTTACCATCAACTTATCTTCTATGTCACTCAGTCTCTCTTCCACCTCATTAACCCTAGCAGTTAGAGCACCCAGTTTGGATTAGATTTCATTTAATCTATTTTTAATTTTGGCCTGATTAGATCTCAATCTTCAGTGACAAAGTCCTTTATGCTTTTTTTCCAGAGCCAACAGTAGCTTTATAATTGTACTTCTGAATTGAATTTTTGACATCATACTTAAATCCAAATTCTGTAACTCTGTGGCAGGGTACTATTTACAATTCTTTCTTTTGTGGTGAATTCTTCCTTCTAGTCATTTTGTCCGGTGCAGAGTGGTTGTATGAGGAGGGTGGGTCAAAAATATCAATCACGACCTAAATAAAATACTTCTTGGATTCTGAAGAGGCCTGAGATCAGAAAATAAAAGAAAAAGAAGAACAGAACAAAATAAAACAAAAGGACCACTAAAGTGAAAAACAAATTTTAAAACAAAGTAGAAAAAATAAAAATCCAGAAACCAAAAACAAAGAAGAAGAAGAAAGAAAAAGATGAAAAAAAAAAATAAAGTAAAGAGGAAAAAGAAATAAAGGGGGGGGGGGGGAATGGTGGTGTTGAAAAAGTTGTAGTGGAGAGAGAATGCACTCTACCTGTAGGGTCCTAGAGGGTGATCCTCTTGGTTCTGTGTGTATTTTGTTCTGTGTGTTAGAAGATGCTCAATCCCACATTTATATAAAGCAGCAACACTTATAGAAAGCCCCAACATTGACCACAGAAAGATAAACCAGATAAAATAATGGGGCAGAATGGGAAGGAAGAAAGAATATAATCTCACAGAATGAACCAACATGGTATTCCACGTGGTTCTGGGTGCATGCTGGTCATGTTTTAGAAGGTACTAACTTCTGCCATTGTAAAACAAAATGAGGCAGAAAAAACAAAAGACAAATACAAAAACCCATATCTCGTATATCTACTAAAACTAAACTGAATACAATGTATGGAATCCAGGAGTGAAAAATATATCTAAGACATGTAATTGTAGAAATATGGAAGTCATAAAGGAAAAAAATTAAAAATGAAGGGCTAGTACAATATTGTAGCTAAGGTGGGAAAAGAGAAAGAGTACTGAAAAATTTTAGTCTGATATAAAAACGAGTCATAATGGAAAAAGAAAAAAAAGGACCCTCTAGTTCTATATACTATTTACCCTCATTCCTATAGCTTTCCAGCGCTGCTTGGTCACTAAATTTGCTGTTCCCCTGTTCTTCCAGCGGTTCTTCTGGAGGAGGGGACTGCTGTGCTGATTCTCAGGTGTGTGTACCTGAGGGAGCTGCCCTGCCCACACTGGTGTTTACCCCATAAGGCCTCTGTTCCCTGGCGGCCCCACCCCTCCCAGGCACAAGGTGAAACAAAGAGGAACAACACTGGCAGTGGCCAGCTCTCCAGCTCTAGGGTCAGCTCCCCTTGAGTAACTGCAGTTTCCCAGTCCACACTGGCCTAGATGCTCCTGGGAGCAGGCACAGGTGCAGTGATCTGCACAGCTTGCAGTGCGCCCAGCAGCAGGACAGTTCTCGCTTCCCTGTGCTCTCCCTACTTCTGCCTCTCCTGGGGGGAATGCAGGATCACTGGCTTTGTCTGCTTGGGCTCCCTGGGATCTGGGGCTCTGCACGGCTGGGCCTGTGTTCCCAGGGACGCCTCTCCGGAAAGGAATGGGGCACAGCCCCCTCGTCCAGAGCGGTGCTCTAGGGTAAAGGCCGCTCCGGAGTCTGCCCACCTAACTGACTGGCTTCTTCCAAATGCCCCAGAGGGCTGTGGCCCTCCGGCCCTTTACCCACAGCAGACCTTGGTTTGTAGTAAGCTTTCCTCCCTGGCACCCCTCCTCTTACAGTGACTCTGGGGATCTTGAGGCGTCACTGCCCCTCCTGCAATTCTGCTTGATTTCCCTGCTGAGAACTTTTCTGTCAGGGAAAACTTTGCTGTGGATTTTTAAAGTTCCCACTTCTCCAGGGCAGGGCTTTCCTGCCCTGGAGGCTCTTGCCGTTTCCACTTTAGCTTATTTATTTTCTGGCTTCCTACCTTGTTAAAAGTGAAAAATTTTCTCTCTGTAGCATTTCAGCTGTTTTCTCTTTAAATCTCAGGTCAAATTCATAGGTGTTCAGGATGTTTTGAAAGTTATCTAGGTAACTTTGTGGGGCCAGGTGAGATGAAACCCTACTTTTCCGCCATCTTGGCGCGCCCTCCTATAAATTTTACTTAAAATAAATTCTGATAAAAGGAAACCAAGTTAAATATCTTTTTTTCTCCTATGATTTATAGTCAATTGATTTTATGCAATGACCTATCACCATTACCACCACACATTCACAAATTTACCTTCTTTGATAAATTGGGAAGTGTGGTTCCCTTGCATTGCATTTTGGGCAAGTGATATCTGGTACAAGGTAGGTTGCAATTAAATGAGAATCACAGAAATAGTCACACACACACAAAAAAAAAATGTCAGGAACCTACAAGACTAAGGCATCAAATAGAAGTTCACATCTGACATTAGACCAATTGAATAGTTTATGAAGGACTGGAGATATAATTAATAATAAACAAAAGGAAGAACTGGGGAAATAGAAAAAAGAATCTTTGTCCTATATTAGTAAGTGTTTGTAACAAAGTTATATGAGACAGAAGATAAAGAACACACGTTTGCTGCAGGAACAGATAGTGGTTTAGTGCTAGTGGAAAGTGATATATAATGTGAAATAACAAATGCTCAATTCCCAGTTTGCATTATATGAGAGAAAAATTAAAATAGATTCTAGTATGATGAAACATGCTTTCTCACCTTTACTTATAAGAATTTGAGGCACAGGTAACCTAGATGATCACCCAAATACAACATAATTAACTAAAAACTGCTATACGGAAATATATCACTAGAATACCTCAGTCTGGAACTCTTTCTAAAAAGAAGAAGTCTTTTCTTCCCTAAAGAATTTTGGTAGAAGTTTCAGATGTTGATAGAGTTTAAGACTCTATAAATGACCCTGTGACACCAGACTGCTGACCTCCAGGGATGAGGTTTTTTTTATTTTGATCAAAGCCTACAGAAAGCTGAATTTCATGGTCTATTTGTAACACTTCTGGAAATACTTGGGAGTCATTACAGTTCAATGTGCCTGTAGTTTTGAGACCCCATCTATTATTGCCATAACTTCTATTCAAGTATATTGCTTTCTGATCTTGTCAGTAAAGACTTGAACTGTAGTCTAATCAAAGCAGTATTTGAAGAAAGGGTAGGTGATGCTTGACCTGAGTAACAATGACACTCAGCTGTGGCCATCTCAGATATGCCTTTTAGATTTACTAATCTAGGTGATGTAGAGTCATACAAATCTTATGACAACTTCAGGAACTGAAATTATGCTCTCAAAAAAACTAGAATCCAAAAAAAAAAAAAAAAACTTTGCATACAGGCACTTGAATTGATATATATCTCTTTAACTTCAAATAAAGTTAAATGTCTCCAAATGATTCTCTGCTTGTCTCTTAAATTTTGGTTCTCCTCTGAATAAAACCACAATGTACAGTAGTCTGAATTGAGTGAATGTCTCATTCTTGATATATGAAAACACCTGGACAGGGAGTGAAGAACCCCCTTGTTCTAGAGTCAATTTGGTATGCAGAAATGAAGATGACCCTCAAGATTCTCATTCCTGATGTGCATACCTTATATAATTTTCTCCCTTTGAGAGTGGGTAGCTCTGACCTAATCAAGTAAGCCTTTTTAAAAGCAGGTCCAGAGGTCACAGTAGGCAGTCTAGAAACTGTCATGTTCTGGAGAGAACCACATGTTTGGGAATCACAGGCAATTGTTAAGAGCTGATAATGGCCTCTGATAGTCAGCAAGAAAGTACTGATCAAATAAATACTGATATAAAAGAATCAATGCTGGCAATAATCCATGAACTTGGAAGAGAATTTAAACCTCAGATAAGATTGAATTCCTGTTCAGTCCCTTGATTTCAGACTTTGGACACCTTGAACAGAGAACCTAGTCATATGTTGTTCCCTTATTTCTGATCTATAGAAATTGTCAGATAATACATGGTTAGTATTTTGACCCACTAAGTTTTTGGTAATTTGTTACACAGCAGCAGAAAACTACAATTAACTGCTAATTAGATATCAAGGGAGTTTTGCATTAAAATTCCAGGAGACTTTTCGGTCAAAAAGAGATGAGAAAAGTGTTTATATTTTGATCCATTAAAATTTCATTTTATTAACAGTGTGCTCTGGCATAGATCTTCTTTGTAAGACACATATTTCATTTTTATTTTTTTAAAGATTGTATTTATTTATTCAAGAGAGACACAGGGAGAGAGGCAGAGACATAGGCAGAGAGAGAAACAGTCTCCCTGTGGGGATCCTGATACAGGACTTAATCCCTGGACTCTGGGATCACAAACTGAGCCAAAGACAGACACTCAACCACTGAGTCACCCAGGTGCCCTTCATTTTTATATTTTACTGTGCTCATTGGGTTGGTAATTTTTTTAAGTAGCCATGTTTATGCACACTAGTGTGTTTTTTAGTATTATATGTAATAAATGCTATATACAAATTAGGGTTTTTGTCAACTTTTTGATGTAAAAATCTTACTAAGTGTGTGAGCTTTGTTATTATTTCATATGCAATAAACTATCAATGATAACAGGAAAATCTTTATCTTGGAATAAGCCCAAAGTCATTGCTATGACATCAGATAAACGAGTTGGGTCACTGAATCAGAGCAGCTGAATTGATGGAGCAAGACTTTCTAGGATCAAGATATATTAGCAATAGAATAGATATGAAATTTGGTAATTGCCATTTTGCCATGAAATATACAATGACCCAGACACATTTGTGTGACACATATAACAAAAATATTGTTTATTCTTCTAGTGTGGGATTGATTAATCACATATTAGCCTTATGAACATGCCACTGACTGGGATTTTTTAAGTTACTTAATAATTAAATTAAATTTTCTCCAAAAATAATGACATACAAAAGCTGGCATAATGAAAAGAGTTTTAAGCCTATGAGAGATGAGATATTCATTATGAAATCCATCAACTATAGCTATTTCACTTTCAATAAATAAATATTTTAAAAATATTAGTCATTCATGAATAATTAATTATTAATTATTAATTTATTTATCCATGAGAGACACAGACTGAGAGAGAGAGGCAGAGACATAGGCAGAGGGAGAAGCAGGCTCCTCGCAGGGAGCCCAGTGTGGGACTCCATCCCTGATCCCAGGTTCATGACCTGAGTCAAAGATAGATGCTCAACTGCTGAGCCACCCAGGTGTCCCTGGATAAATAAATATTTATTTTACTTTAATTCCATAGGATATGGTCTGAGTCCTCATAGAATTCACAATGCCCTTACAAATGAGCAAATATTTGATTGATGCATAGAAAGCATAACAGATAATTATTAATAAGTGACAACTTACATACCTCATTGTTAATTCAATTAATGCCCATTTGTTGTCTGTAATATGTTTTGGAGAACATACAATTAACACAAAGTACATTTTTTTCCATGTACAACATATGGTATAAGTGGGGACGGACTAGTTGGGGAAACGTGGAGAAATGACAGTTCATTTTTATGAATTAATAAAATACATTTTGATTAAATGTTAAAAAAAAGCAGAAACCTCTCTAACTTTTATTCACTAAATTGATTGCTAATCCCAGCTAAGTTGACTTGCAAGAAGTGGGGAATCTGAGACCAGAATTGACATGAACATTTGGTCCTCAAAATAACTTGTAAATCATTAAAAGAGTCATAAAAGATGCCACTATAAGATACATCACCTTAAAACAAATTATCATTAAGTGTTTAAAACATGGAATGTAAAAAAAAAATAAGTACTTGTTGATAGGACTATTGTCAGGCACAGGAGGAAGAAAAGGAAACCATATTTAAAATATCATTAAGGATTATAAGGAAGAGAAAGATTCCAGAATAATCTGGAATTCAAGACTTTTTTTTAAGAAAAATCTGGTCAAAAGTAACCAAATTTTGCAGAAAAAATAAAAAAAAGATTGCAAAAAGTCAATAATTTAGAAGAAAGAAGCATGGAAAACAAGGCAGTCATATTATCTTCCCAGATGAGTTACAGTAGACTGAAAGCTGATTAAAGTTTAGAGGAGAGGTTAAAATGGAAATGATGTGAAAGCTGGACAGGGGGTTGAATGAGTTCCTCTCCTGTGAAAGCTGGACAGGGGGTTGAATGAGTTCCTCTCCTCTTCCCCATGCCAAGTGTGGAAGGTGTGAATAAATTGCAAATCAGAGGTATCACAAAGTAAGAAATTATATATAATAGAGAAAAGGAAGAAGAGTCATGATAATATTTTTGTGTGTGAATGATATGAAAATAGGATTTTCTGGCTGTATTACAATATTGGCTATTGCTAGAATTAAGTAAAATAAGCAATAAAAAGCAGCACAGTTCCCAACACAGAGAAGTCATCTAATAAATGATAACTTAGATTATTACTCTTATTTATTTATTCTGATCCTTTAATACTTAAATCCTATGTCTCACATTATTTGATACCATGTTGTAATCTCCAACTATTGTCCATTTCATGAGTGGTAACCAGAGACAATGAAAATAAAACTTATGCATCTACCCCAACAGTAATACTCCATCACCAACAAAATTGGTTCACAGTCTTTCATTAAAATATTCTTAAATCTAAAAAATTCAAAATTGCCACCTATGCAGAATAAGGAAGGGCTCAACAAGTGGGATGGAATCAGTAAAAACCCATCTGTGGAAAATCTATAAGAATCTCGATTTCACCCAATTTATTTCACCAAGAATTGAGTTTTCAAACTAATGTTTTCCAGAGATTCCAGGAATCTTGACAAGAAATGAAAACATAATAATCCTATTGCTAATGCCTAAAAACCTGGTGAACAGAACAAAATAAAAACAAAAGCCTTCAGTTAAAAAATGGTTCAAAATTGATGGATTTTTAAGTTTAATTTTCCAGTCTTCTAAAATATGACTGCTAATTTCGAGTATATTTCCTCATACTGCACAGAATTTTGAAACTTATACTTTTATTTACAACATCTCTAATTCATAAAAAAAGCTATGACTAAGATCATAGACAAAGTGAATCTAAAATATAAATTATAACTGTAATCATTTTAACACTAATATACACCCAGTTGAATATTTTGACAAGCATTTCCTGATGGAATGACTACATGTCCAAAACTGAATTCATCCCTTTTTTTTTTAATCCCTTCTTTAAAAACACAATCTTTTCTCATTTCTTTATAATTTTTCTAGCAAACTAGTTCTAATTGGAGCAATTTTAATTATTTGTCTTTGTTCCCTACATTCAACTGACTACAAAAACTGATTATTCCACATTCACAATATCTCTTCACTTACTCTACTTTCTCTTCTTTTTACTGACATGATCCTATTTTGAGTCCCTGATCCCTTTGGCTAATGCTGTTCAATAAACTTCTATACAACATTGGAATTCCAACTATAGAAGTGAACTCTTCTTGAATGTAGAGTTTTGCAAGATTAGTATCTCATTTTTCCTATTCCTCTCATTCTGTTGCCTCAGAAGAGCCAATTGACAATAAATGACAAAAAATAATAGAGGTCAAAGCCTGGTAAAGTTTTCCGAATCATCTATTCAGCTTTTTCAAATTACCCATTAAATTTGCTTTCTTACCAACATATGTTATATAAAATATTACCAAAATGAGATGTTGATGAAACCACCATTTGAGAGATTAGTGAAAACATTTTATTGCAACCATGATTACATACATCTTTTACACAATCTTCTAACTCAATTCTTAGTCATAAAGAATGAGCAATTCATGAAATTTCTACAAAGCTTTTATATCCCATATGAGTTAAATATTATGATAAGACAATATAATATTGTTTTCATATTTAATGTTTTCATCATTCTGGCTAGCTCTAAATCTGTTTTTTTTTCCAGATAAATTGATTTTTTCATTCTCAAAGAATGATAAATAAAAAAAACTATAAATGAAGCTTTGAAGTTTGATTCTATAGTCAAATGTTACATAAAATTTGACAAATGTCTCCATTAAACCAGGGATATTTAATAACGGTAACAGTCTAATTTATTAAGAATATATCAGAGTCTTAAATATATATGTGCCTAACATATATGAGAGAATCCTGAGAAAAATAAAAGGAGAAATTAGTTCAACGACAATGGCAGTAACATATATCAAAGCAGAGTTAATGCAGCTAGAGCAGAGCTTAAAGAAAAAAATATATTTTAAATGACTATATCAGAAAAGAAGCTGTATCAACAATGATGTGAATTGTGAAAAGTTTATATTTAGGAAATGTAAATTAAAATCTAAAGCAGAAAGCAGAAAAAAACTACATAAGTGTAAAACATTAAATAGAATATGGATAAGCAATTTTAAAAAGTCAAAATACTAGTGAAAACACTAAACTAATATATAAACCCAAGCAGACATGATCAAAGAGGAGAGAAATTTCATTTCATCAATATCAGTTAAAATGAGATATCTCTTAAATCCCACAAAGACTTAGAAGACTGTAAGAGGATACTATAGGATACCTTATACAAATAAATTTAACAGAGAAACAAATTCCCTGAGAAACACAACAGAAAACTGATAACAAAGTGAATATAAAATAACCTTATAGCTATTTGAAAATTTAATACTGTAAGTCAAAATGATTTCCACCAAAAACTCTAGGCTCAGATGCCTTTAACATTTCTCACACACACACCCCACCCCCACACATACACGATAAATATTTAAGTCAATGGATATGTTAACTAACTAGATGGTGAGAATCTTTTCAGTATATACATATCTTATGACTTTGTCAATTATACTTCAATAAAACTTAAAAAAATTAAAAATTGATTGCTATCAAACCTATAAGAAAGAACACCATTACTACCTAAACACTTTCAAAAAACATTTCTCAAGTTACCTTTTATAAGATCAGCATGATATTTATATTTTTCTTCAGCATTTTAAGCTATAATTAGAATATATAAATTAACATGGAATATTGTAATACTCTACATGCATAAACACAAAATTCCTTAACATATTACCAACTTATTCCTCAAAATGCAATTTTTTTAAAGATTTTATTTATTTATGCATGAGAGACAGAGAGAGAGAGAGAGAGAGAGAGGCAGAGATACAGGCAGAAGGAGAAGCAAGCTCCATGCAGGGAGCCCGACATGGGACTCGATCCGGTGTCTCCAGGATCAGGCCCTGGGCTGAAGGCGGCGCTAAACCGCTGAGCCACCAGGGCTGCCCTGCAATGTTTATTTATGATTCAAAAGTAAAATAATATCATTTGCCACATCAAAAGAATAAAGGACTAAAATTATGTGATAATCAAAGTAGATAAACAGTGGAATACTTAATAATAAAATAAATACAATAACATCATTGATAAAATTCAATCGCCCTTCGTGATTTAAAAAATAATTTTCTCAATACATTAGGATTGGAAATACTTTTCTATATGATAAAGAACACCTGGAAAACCAAAAGCTAAAAATTATAATAGAGAATTGTTGAATCTCTTTTCCTACAACTAGGAACAAGACACACGTATGTATTTTTACCACTTACTTTCCACATTTGACTTAAAATTCTAGACACCACAATAAGTAAAATAATGAAGATTAGAAAGACAAGTAAAACTGATTTCAGAGTATGCAACTGCACACATTTTTAAATCTACAGAAATTATTCAAATGAACATGTGCATTTAGCACTATGGCCAGCTACAGGGTCAATATTCAATAGAAATTATATTTATGATGATGGCAATTATAAATTTGTACAAAAACTTCAAAAGCACTTTTTAAAGATGTGAAATATCCCTAAAAAACATAAATGATACTTAAATAAATGCAGAAACATGCCATGTCCATGTATGAGAAAATTGAACATAGAATCAATCCTCTGGAAACTATTAGTTATCTTCACATTTCTGTAGTTTGAAGGTAATATGAGTAGATATAGCTTTTTCAGCTTTTATTCTGTGTGGTGTTCTTTAAATTCCCTAATCTGTGATTTGGCCTGAAACTTGGAGAAATTTTTAGTCATTATTTCAAATATTCTGTTCCTTTCTTTCTTCTTTCTGTAGTTCTCCCATTATGCATGCTACACCCTTTATAGTTGTCCCATAGTTTTTGGATATTCTGTTTTTCTTTTTGTTTTCTTGCCTTTTGCATTTTGAGGATTCTGATGATATATCCCCTAGCTAGTGATTCTTTCATGGACCTTGTTCAGTTTACTAAATGAGCTCACCAAAGGTATTCACTTCTGTTACAGTGTTGTTTTTTTGGTTTTTGTTTTTTAATCAGTAGCCTTACCTTCTGGTTCTTTCAAAGGATTTTTACCTCTGCTTCCATTGTCCACCTGTTTTTCCATGCTGTTTGCTTCATCCATTAGAGCACATAGCACATGAATCAGAGTTGTTTTGAATTCCTGTTCTGATAATTCCAGTATCTCTGCCCTCTCTGGTTATGATATTTGTTCTTTGTCTTCAGGTTGTGGGATTGACTGATTTTATTCATTTATTTTGTCTTTTAGTATGCTTTGTAATTTTTTCTTGCTATTCAGAAATAACATACTGCATAAAAGGAACTACTGTGAACAGGCGTTTACTAATATGGTGGTGGTTGTGGGGGGAAGAGAAGTGTTCTATAGTTCTATCCTTAGGTCTGAGTCTTTTAGTGAACTGTGCCTGGACTTCACAAGTGTTTCTATTTTTTTCCCTCCTTCTTTATTTGGGACAGTTAGTCTAGAACTAGCTAGAATTGAGTATTTCTTTTCCCCCAGTCACTTACTCTGTCATAATACTTCAGCAGTTTAGGTTCTGGTTAACTAGTTTCCCTTGGAGGCAGGATTGTTAAGAATAAGAGTGCTCTAGCATATTTCAAAAGGGTTCCTTTTCCTCTCCTCGTGCCAGAAACCAAAGGAGATCTTTCTCTCAAATTTACTTTAGGGATCTGGTCAATCTCTTGGAGTTAAATCTCATGTATTGAGTCCTTCTGGAGTTTTTAACTTTCAGGTTTCTCTATAATGAGCCTGTGGCAATTTTTCAGTTACAGTTCTGATTTTCTCAACTGGACACTATAACAGAAGGTTTTAACTTGTTACTTTCTGTTCTGTGTGGTCATGACTCACTGTTTTTGCCTGCCTCTCCAATTTGGGAAGCTACTATTTGCCCTATGTCTTCCACTCTTTTGGGGACCCAAGAAGAGCTGTTGATTTTTTCATCTGTTAAGTTTTTCACTTGTTGTCTGGATGGGATGACAATTTCCAAGCTACTTACATGTAGAACTGGGGACTGGAAGTCTTGATTCAGCATATTTTATACAAGGTTAACTTATCAAATAAACGCTGTTTTAAGCAGAGATGGTAAAATAACTGGATATCCAAATGAAAAATGATGATTCTATTTAACTCTGTATATGAAAGATATTTTGAGATTACTCATAGGCTTGTATCTCAAAGTAAAAATTATAAAGTTTTTAGAAGAAACAGGAAATTTTAATTGTGACCTTGGCAGGTAGCCAAGTTTAATAAAAGACTATGTCAAAACAGGTAGTATTAAAGAAATAAATAAAATAGATAAGAATAAATTGGACTCCATACAAATTAAAAATTTATTCTTTTAGGGCAGCCCAGGTGGCTCAGCAGTTTAGTGCTGCCTTCAGCCCAGGGCATGATCCTGGAGGCCTGGGATCAAGTCCCACATTGGGTTCCCTGCATGAAGCCTGCTTCTCCCTCTGTGCCTCGGCCTCTCTCTCTGTGTGTCTCTCATAAATAAATAAAATCTTTAAAAAAATTTATTCTTTTTAAAAAATGTAATGAAAATGAATTAGTAACCCACAAACTGGCTAATATATATATATATGTTTGATAATCAAGGATATGTCAAGTATAGGCATAGAGAGGTTAAGTAACTAGCCCAAGGTCACAAGACTAGTAAATAGTAGAACCTAGATTTTGTTTGTTTGTTAGGGTACAGTACACTTTATTGGTGGTACATGACAATGTAGGGCTCCCCAAACCCCTCCCCTTCTTCGGGGGATGGAAACTGTGAAGGTCCAGAGATTCTCAAAGTGCTGGAGGATGAGTTGGGGCAAGGACTCCCCAGCATCTGAGGGCCTCTCTCTTCCTTTTCCTGGGGCTGGTGCTCCAGGGGCCTCTTTCTCCTTGGATACCATGTGAACCACAAAGTCTACCACCTGGTTGCTATAGCTAAATTCATTATCATACTAAGAATTAAGCTTGACAAAATGGTCATTATACCAGGAATTAAGCTTGACAGAATGAGAGCAATGCCAGCTCCAGCATCAAAGCTGGAAGGTGGGTATCACTGTTAAATTTGCAGGAGACAACCTGGTCCTCAGTGTAGCCCAGGATGCCCTTGAGAGTTCTCTCCAATGCCTGCTTCACCATCTTCTTGATTTCATTGTATTTGGCAGCTTTATCCAGGAGGTCGGTTAGATCCATGACTGACATGTTGGGGGTGAGGACACCAAAGGCCATGCCAGTGAGCTTCCCATTCAGCTCAGGGATAACATTGCCTACAGACTTGGTAACACTAGTAGAGGCAAGGATAATGTTCTGGGCAGCCCCTCAGCCATCACACTATAGATTCCCAGAAAGGTTGTCCACGATCTTCTAGGTGATAGCGATGGCATGGACTATAGTCCTGAGTTCCTCCACATTGCTGAAGTTGTCAGGGATGACCTTGGCCAGAGGGCCCAAATAATTAGTGGTGCAGGAGGCATTGTGGACAATCTTGAGGGAGTTGTCAAGCTTCTCATGATTCACACTGATCACAAAGGTGGGGACATTAGTAGAAGGGGCAGAGATGATGATACTCTTGGACCTTCCTTTCAAGTGAGCCCCAGCCTTCTCCATGGTGGTGAAGACCCCAATGGAGTCCACAACATACTCAGCTCCAGCAAGACACCATTTGAGGTTGGCAGAATCTTGTTCCTGGAAGATGGAGATGGACTTTCCATCGATGACACATTTCCCATTCTCAGTCTTGACTGTGATGTGGAATTTGTCATAGGTGGAATCATACTGAAACATGTGAATCATGCAGTAGAGGTCAATGAAAGGGTCATTGAGGGTGAGAATATCCACTTTGCCAAAGTTAAAATCAGCCAAATAGCCTGATTAAATCTAGGTTCTACTAGGCTCTCTTCCTCCCTATTGGACAGATAGCTGCATCTTCTAGTGCAGGGTCAGCTGTATCCCAAAACACAATGGTGAAGGTTGAAGTAAATATATTGGACTTTATTGAATGCCTCATCACCAGGTTGGTACCAACCCTGACAATTAAAGTAGAGGACTGAATTAAAGTAAACCATTATCCCCAGGCACAGTATTAAAAAATTTTCTGACTCATTAATGTGTTAATGGGTTTTCAGAGATCATAGCTTATCTATCAAGGAACAAACTACAAACTGAAAAATCATTTGTTAGAGTGGGCAGCAAACTTGAACCAAAGATCACTCAAATGGAGAAAAACAAAATATCTTCTGGTTCATGAGCCTAACTATGATGACCTTGAGCCAGGCACAGAGAGATGGAATTGCCAAGCAACTGAGGGGAACAAAACGAGAATTTTAATTCCAGAAGACATGAACAAAGCCTTCTAGAATATCTACAAGTATTTTGGGAGTGAATGTTTCAGAAGTGATTTGATCATTATTATGTTTTATTATGGGTTGGAAAACTCAGTTTATGGGCCAGGTTCAGTCTGCAACATATTTTTGTAAATGGAGTTTTCTGGAACATGAAAAAAGTCAAGTATGTTGAGCAAGAATGTATAACTTAATAGTGAAAATGAGATATAAAACTCAATTAAAGAAAAATAGGTCAAATACATGAGCAGTTCTCAAAGGAAAATAGGTGAATGGCCACCAAGTACCTGAAAAAGTGTACAACATCTTTAATCATCAATGAAATAAAAATAAAATCCATATGAGACACAATTTAGAACTATCAGAATGAACAAAATACCTCAAAAATAATATCAAAATATCCCAAAATACTAGATGTTGATGAGGGTATTAGCTAATTATAACTTACTATTTTATCCTGACAGTTTAAAATGGCTTATTTGGAAATTTTACTATTTTCTTTTTTTTATTTTTTTATTTTTTTATAAATTAATTTTTCTTGGTGTTCAATTTACCAACATACAGAAAACACCCAGTGCTCATCCCGTCAAGTGTCCCCCTCAGTGCCCGTCACCCATTCACCCCCACCCCCCGCCCTCCTCCCCCTCCACCACCCCTAGTTCATTTCCCAGAGTTAGAAGTCTTTATGTTCTGTCTCCCTTTCTGATATTTCTCACACATTTCTTCTCCCTTCCCTTATATTCCCTTTCACTATTATTCATATTCCCCAAATGAATGAGAACATACACTGTTTGTCCTTCTCCGGTTACTGTGGCCAAGTTCAAAAAGGGTGTTGCCTGAGTTCTCCTCTGGGATTTTGATGGAATCTTGTCTCACATTTAGATCTTTCATCTATTTTGAGTTTATCTTTGTGTATGGTGCAAGAGAGTGGTCCAGTTTCATACTTCTGTATGTGGATGTCCAATTTTCCCAGCACCATTTATTGAAGAGACTGTCTTTCTTCCAGTGGATCGTCTTTCCTCCTTTATCATATATTAGTTGACCATAAAGTTCAGGGTCCACTTCTGGGTTCTCTATTCTATTCCATTGATCTATGTGTCTGTTTTTGTGCCAGTACCACACTGTCTTGATGACCACAGCTTTGTAGTACAACCTGAAATCTGGCATTGTGATGCCCCCAGATATGGTTTTCTTTTTTAAAATTCCCCTGGCTATTCGGGGTCTTTTCTGATTCCACACAAATCTTAAAATAATTTGTTCCAACTCTCTGAAGAAAGTCCATGGTATTTTGATAGGGATTGCATTAAATGTGTAAATTGCCCTGGGTAACATTGACATTTTCACAATATTAAGTCTTCCAATCTATGAGCATGGAATATTTTTCCATCTCTTTGTGTCTTCCTCAATTCCTTTCAGAAGTGTTCTGTAGTTTTTAGGGTATAAATCCTTTACCTCTTTGGTTAGGTTTATTCCTAGGTATCTTATGCTTTTGGGTGCAATTGTAAATGGGATTGACTCCTTAATTTCTCTTTCTTCAGTCTCATTGTTAGTGTATAGAAATGCCACTGACTTCTGGGCATTGATTTTGTATCCTGCCATGCTACCAAATTGCTATATGAGTTCTAGTAATCTTGGGGTGGAGGCTTTTGGGTTTTCTATGTAGAGTATCATGTCATCAGCGAAGAGGGAGAGTTTGACTTCTTCTTTGCTGATTCGAATGCCTTTAATGTCTTTTTGTTGTCTGATTGCTGAGGCTAGGACTTCCAGTACTATGTTGACTAGCAGTGGTGAGAGTGGACATCCCTGTCTTGTTCCTGATCTTAGGGGAAAGGCTCCCAGTGCTTCCCCATTGAGAATGATATTTGCTGTGGGCTTTTCGTAGATGGCTTTTAAGATGTTGAGGAAAATTGCCTCTATCCCTACACTCTGAAGAGTTTTGATCAGGAATGGATGCTGTATTTTGTCAAATGCTTTCTCTGCATCTAATGAGAGGATCATATGGTTTTTGGTTTTTCTCTTGCTGATATGATGAATCATATTGAATGTTTTACGAGTGTTGAACCAGCCTTGTGTCCCAGGGATAAATCCTACTCGGTCATGGTGAATAATTTTCTTTTTTTTTTTTTTGGTGAATAATTTTCTTAATGTGTTGTTGGATCCTATTGGCTAGTATCTTGTTGAGAATTTTTGCATCCATGTTCATCAGGGATATTGGTCTGTAATTCTCCTTTTTGGTGGGGTCTTTGTCTGGTTTTGGAATTAAGGTGATGCTGGCCTCATAGAATGAATTTGGAAGTACTCCATCTCTTTCTATCTTTCCAAACAGCTTTAGTAGAATAGGTATTATTTCTTCTTTAAACGTTTGATAGAATTCCCCTGGGAAGCCATCTGGCCCTGGACTCTTGTGTCTTGGGAGGTTTTTGAAGACTTCTTCAATTTCCTCCCTGGTTATTGGCCTGTTCAGGTTTTCTATTTCTTCCTGCTCCAGTTTTGGTAGTTTGTGGCTTTCCAGGAATGCGTCCATTTCCTCTAGATTGCCTAATTTATTGGCGTAGAGCTGTTCATAATATGTTTTTAAAATCTTTTGTATTTCCTTGGTGTTGGTAGTGATCTCTCCTTTCTCATTCATGATTTTATTAATTTGAGTCTTCTCTCTCTTCTTTTTAATAAGGTTGGCTAATGGTTTATCTATCCTATTAATTCTTTCAGAGAACCAACTCCTGGTTCTATTGATCTGTTCCACAGTTCTTCTGGTCTCAATTTCGTTGAGTTCTGCTCGAATTTTAATTAACTCTCTTCTTCTGCTGGGCTTCGGGTCCATTTCCTGTTTTTTTTTCTAGCTCCTTTATGTGTAAGGTTAGCTTTTGTATTTGAGTTCTTTCCAGTTTTTGAATGGATGCTTGTATTGCGATGTATTTCCCCCTCAGGACTGCTTTTGCTGCATCCCAAAGATTTTGAATGGTTGTATCTTCATTCTCATTAGTTTCCATGAATCTTTTTAATTCTTCCTTAATTTCCTGGTTGACCCTTTTATCTTTTAGCAGGATGGTCCTTAACCTCCACGTGTTTGATGTCCTTCCAAACTTCTTGTTGTGATTGAGTTCTAATTTCAAGGCGTTATGGTCTGAGAATATGCAGGGGACGATCCCAATCTTTTGGTATCGGTTCAGACCCCATTTGTGACCCAGTATGTGGTCTATTCTGGAGAAAGTTCCATGTGCACTTGAGAAGAATGTGTATTCAGTTGAGTTTGGATGTAAAGTTCTGTAGATATCTGTGAAATCCATCTGGTCCAGTGTATCATTTAAAGCTCTCGTTTCTTTGGAGATGTTGTTCTTAGAAGACCTATCGAGGGTAGAAAGAGCTAGATTGAAGTCACCAAGTATAAGTGTATTATTATCTAAGTATTTCTTCACTTTGGTTAATAATTGGTTTAAGTATTTGGCAGCTCCCACATTCGGGGCATATATATTGAGGATTGTTAAGTCCTCTTGTTGGATAGATCCTTTAAGCATGAGATAGTGTCCCTCTTCATCTCTCACTACTGTCTTCGGGGTAAATTTTAGTTTATCTGATATAAGGATGGCTACCCCTGCTTTCTTTTGAGAACCATTTGAATGGTAAATGGTTCTACAACCTTTTATTTTCAGGTTGTAGGTGTCCTTCTGTCTAAAATGAGTCTCTTGTAGACAGCAAATAGATGGGTCCTGCTTTTTTATCCAGTCTGAAACCCTGCGCCTTTTGATGGGGTCATTGAGCCCGTTTACGTTCAGAGTTACTATTGACAGATATGAGTTTAGTGTCAATTTAGTCATTGTTTTTGTGGATTGTTCCACTGAACTTCTTCTTAAAGGGGAATTTTAAGAGTCCCCCTTAAAATTTCTTGCAGAGCTGGTTTGGAGGTCACATATTCTTTCAGTTCCTGCCTGTCTTGGAAGCTCTTTATCTCTCCTTCCATTTTGAATGAGAGCCTTGCTGGATAAAGTATTCTTGGTTGCATGTTCTTCTCATTTAGGACCCTGAATATATCCTGCCAGCCCTTTCTGGCCTGCCAGGTCTCTGTGGAGAGGTCTGCTGTTACCCTAATATTCCTCCCCATGAAAGTCAGGGACTTCTTGTCTCTTGCTGCTTTAAGGATCTTCTCTTTATCTTTGGAATTTGCAAGCTTCACTATTAGATGTCGAGGTGTTGAACGGTTTTTATTGATTTTAGGGGGGGATCTCTCTATTCCCTGGATCTGAATGCCTGTTTCCCTTCCCAGATTGGGAAAGGTTTCAGCTAGGATTTGTTCAAATACATATTCTGGCCCTCTGTCCCTTTCGGCGCCCTCGGGAACCCCAATTAAACGTAGGTTTTTCTTCCTTAGACTGTCATTTATTTGCCTTAATCTGTCTTCATGGTCCCTTAATTGTTTGTCTCTTTTTTCCTCTGTTTCCCTCTTTGCCATTAACTTGTCTTCTATGTCACTCACTCGTTCTTCCACCTCGTTAACCCTCGTCGTTAGGACTTCTAGTTTGGATTGCATCTCATTCAATTGATTTTTAATTTCTGCCTGATTGGATCTAAATTCTGCAGTCGTGAAGTCTCGTGAGTCCTTAATGCTTTTTTCTAGAGCCACCAGTAGCTGTAGAATAGTGCTTCTGAATTGGCTTTGTGACATTGAATTGGAATCCAGATTTTGTAACTCTGTGGGAGAGAGGGTTGTTTCTGATTCTTTCTTTTGAGGTGAGGTTTTCCTTCTAGTCATTTTGCTCAGTGCAGAGTGGCCAAAAACAAGTTGTATTGGAACACGGGGGAGTATCACTGGTCCGTCCAGCTGGTCTTCTGGGGGAGGGGCCTGCTGTGCTGATTTTCAGGTGTTAGCACTTGGGGGAGCTGCTCTGCCCCTGCCTGCTGCAGGGCTCAGCGGGGGTTGTTTACCCCGTGGGACCCCAGGAGGAACAGCCGCAGTTGCTATGGCAACTCTGGAAGCCTGGATTCAGCCTCCGCAGGAACTACGGGGCTCTCCGTCCGCAGGGCCTGGAGGCTCCGGGGCGGGGCCGCTGATCTTCTCAGCTGGGCAGGAGCGTCCTCGCTGTCCTGGGCCTTCCCGGCCTCTGCCTGTCCCGGGGGAGGCCGGATCCTGGGCTGTGTCCCGGCGCCCTGTGCTCCGGGGCCTGCGCTGTTGGATTCGCGCTCCCGCCCCGCAGCCCCGTCCCTGGAGCCGCTCCCGAGCCCCTCCGAGCTGCTCCGGTCGGTCCCGCCGTGCGCGCTGCAGCCCTTAGGGAGCTCGGAGCACTCTCCCGGGGCGCAGGTGTCTGTTAGTGTCCCCGGGAGCCCGAGGGCATCCCCGCCCTCCTGGGTCCTGCTCCAGCTCCCTGCGAGCCCCTTTCCGCCCGCCCGGGAAGGTTGGTGCAGCTCCTGCTCCTCCGGGACGGGGCTCTCCTGTCCTGGGGACACTCGCTCCGGCCTCAGCCCGGCTCCTCGCGGGCCCCTCCCCCTCGGAGGCCTTTTGTTTCTTTATTTCTTTTTCCCCGTCTTCCTACCTTGATAGAAGCGCGGACTCTTCTCACTGTAGCATTCCAGCTGGTCTCTCTTTACATCTCAGGCCGAATTCGTAGATTTTCAGGATGGTTTGAAGGTTATCTAGGTAATTTGGTGGGGACAGGTGACTTGGGGACCCTGCTCTTACGCCATCTTGCCCCTCCTCCGAAATTTTACTATTTTCTTATGAAAATTCAACATTCAACCATCTCATGACCTGGCAATTCACTTCTAGGTGTTTACCCAAGAGAAATGACATGTACAATAATGTTCATGGCAACCTTATCATGATAGTCCTAAACTAGAAAAACAAATCCATCAAAATATGAATGGATTAAAAAATACATAATATTTTATTTAATGTACCTTATATGTAATCTTAGTAAATAATTAAAGATTACTGATAGATGAAAAAAATTAGTAGAGCTGAGAAATGTTATGTGGAAAGAAAGAATCCAGTTAATATTACCTATTGTATAATTGTATATGATAATTTCAAGAATAGGAAAATCTAATGTTTGCCTCTGGAGTACAAGGGTTTTGACTGGAAAGGTATACCAGGGACTCCCTGGTAAGATGGAAATGTTTTTTATCCTTTTATGGGGATTATTACAAAGGTATTTATAATTGTCAAATTTCATAGAATGAAATACTTAAAATTTGTATATTACAGATAAATTATGGCTTGATTTTTTTAAAGTTTTGACACATCTGTCTGTTATAGATTATCTTTAGGTTGCACTTTCCTACATGGGAATACAAACTAGAATATCCAGATGAAAATGATAAAAATGTTCAAATGGTGTATTACTTTTCTTATAGGCTGCTTTAGCTGGAGTGTGAAATAGTGAAAAAAGGTTTAAAACTAATCTCTAGTCGCAAATGAACTTTCCTTAACGTCTGACATATATATATTTCTTCTTGATTACAAATACATTATCAGATCCAAAAACCTATAGTTTTTCCACCCCCAGCCCACTATTTTTTGTTGTTGTTTTGGGGAATATCAGTTTATGTTGCCTGATAAAGTCACCTCATAGAAGAGGCAATGGAGGAGAGCTAAATAAATATTTATAGCTTTAAATTTTATTCCTTCAGGGATTTACTATATTAAAAGCTACAAGTTCTGTCCTAAGTAGTTATTGATAAGTGAAGAAAATGCTTTACTTAGTTTACCACTGCAATAAATCTGCTCCTAGTAAACCAGGAGATTTCTTGGACTGTTATTTATTTTGTGAATGTCATATACACAAGCCTTTGATAATCAGATATGACTGTTGTTTATTACATATGTGTACTTAAGTCTCCCTAGGAATATTTTTTTCTATGTATAAACATCATAAAGAATATTATTTTATATTCCCCTTGTGATATATAAGTATACTTTGTTTCTTCTCCTGCTCCTTCTCTTTCTTTTTGTGCTTTGTAGATTTTCTTTATGAATATGTCACATTTAATGATAAACTTGTGTTGAACAATTCCATAGGTGCCATTTTTCCAATAGTATTTTCTCACTTCATGTCTCTGTCACAGTGTGGTAATTTTTGGAATATTTCAAAATTTTCATTATTATTTTGTTATGGTGATCTGTGATCAGTGGCTTTTGATGTTACTATTGTAATTGTTTTGTGGCACCATGAATCCCAGCCATGTAAGATGGAAAACTTAACAGATAAATATATGTGTTCTGACTCCTCCACTGACACTCTATTTCCCTATCTCTCTCTCTTCCCACCACCCCCAGGCCTCCCTATTCCCTGAGACACAACAATATTAAAATTAGGTCAATTAATAACCATACAATGGCTTTTAAGTTTTCAAGTGAAAGAAAGAGTTGCACTCTCTCATTTTAAATCAAAGGCTAGAAATGACTACACTTAGTGAGGAAGGCATATCAAAAGTTTAGAGAGGCTGAAAGCTAGACTTTTTGTACCAGTTAGCTGAGTTGTGAAGTCAATGGACCAGTTCTTAAAGGAAATTAAAAGTGCTGCTTCTTGAACACATGAATGGTAAGGAAGTGAAACAGCTTTATTGCATATATCGAGAAAGTTTCAACAGTCTGAAGAGAAGATAAAGCCAGCCACATTCCCATAAACCAAAGCCTAATCCAGAGAAGACTCTAATTCTCTTCAATTCTATGAAGGCTGAAGGAAGTGAGGAAGTCAGAGAAGAAATGCTTGAATCTAGTAGAGGTTGGTTCATAAGGTTTAAGGAAAGAGGTCATCTCCATAACATAAGAGGGCAAGGTGAAGCAGCAAGTGTTGATGTAGAAGCTGCAGCAAGCCACCCAGAAGATCTAGCTAAGGAGAATTAATGAATGTGGCTACACTAAACATCAGATTTTCACTGTAGATGAAACAGCCTTCTATGGGAAGAAGATACCATCCAGGATCTTCACAGATAGAGGAAAAGTCGGTGTCCAGCTTCAAAGCTTTGAAAGATAGGCTGACTCTCTTATTAGGACTAATGGAGCTGGTGATTTTTAGTTGAAGCCAATGCTATTTTACCATTATTAAAATCCTCAGGCCCTTAAGGATTATGTTAAACCTACTCTACCTATGTTCTATCAAAGGAACAACAAAGCCTGGATGACAGCACATCTGTTTTCAATATAGCTTACTGAATATTTTAAGCCTGCTGTTGAGACTGTTACTCCAAAAAAAAATTAAGATTACTGTCAAAATATTAATGTGCATTGACAATGCACCTAAGATCTCTGATGGAGATGTACCACCAGCTTAATATTGTTTTGATGCCTGCTAACACAACATCCATTTTGCGTCCTATGAAAAAAATGGTAATTTAAATTTTCAAGTCTTATTATTTAAGAAATGCATTTTGTAAGGCTCCTACAAATAGTGATGCCACTGATGGACCTGGCCAAAGTAAATTTAAAATCTTCTGGAATGGATTCATCATTCTAAATGCCATTACAATATTCATGATTGATGGGAAGAAGTCAAAATATCAACATTAACAGGAGTTTGGAAGAAGTTGAGTCCAACTAAACTTTGAAGAGTTCAAGACTTCAGTGCAGGAAGTAACTGCGGATGGGGTGGAAACAGTAAGAAAATAATTAAAAGTGGAGCCTGAATTGTGCAATCTTATGATAAAACTTGAGTGGATGAGGAGTTGCTTCTTATGGATGAAGCAAAAAGTGTTTTCTTGGATGAAATCTACACCTGGTGAAGATATTATGATTGTTGAAATGACAAAAAAGGATTTAGAATATTATGTAAATGCACTTGATAAAGCTGAGGAGACTGAAAGAAATTCAAGTTTGAATGATGTTGAAAAAATTTTTTTTTGAGATTTTATTTATTTATTCATGAGAGACACAGAGAGAGAGACAGAGAGACAGAGAGACAGAGGCACAGGCAGAGGGAGAGGCAGGCTCCATGCAGGGAGCCCAATGTGGGACTTGATCCCAGGACTCCGGGATCAGGCTCTGGGCTGAAGGTAGCGCTAAACCACTGAGCCACCCAGGCTGCCCTGATGTTGAAAAATTTTTTAAAGAAGTTCTACTTGAGTAAAATGCTATCAAACAACATCATATACAGTAGAGACATAGTTTGTAAAATTGATTTGTCAAATTTCATTGCTGTCTTATTTTAAGAAGTTTCCACAGCCTCCTCAATCTTCAGCAACCACCACCCTGATCAATCAGCAGCCATCAGCTTCTAGGCAACACCATCCACCAGCAAAAAGATTATGACTTGCTGAAAGCTGAGAATGATCAGCATTTTTAGCAATAAAGTATTTTTTAATTAAGATATATAATTGGTTTTTTTAGACATAATGCTATTGCACACTTAATCAACTACTGTATACCACAAACAGAACTTGTATATGCACTGGGAAACAAAAAAAAAATGTATTTGACATGTTTCATTGTGATGTTTTGCTTTATTGAGGTGATTTGGAACCAAACCCACAATTTTTCTTATAGGCCTGTAATCATCTTTTTCTTCAAATTGTTTATGTTTTTAAGAAAAATTTGATAATTTCACTTAGTACACAACTAAAGCCACGAGCTTTAGTTTTCAACATTTATATAATGAGGAGAACTAAGTCTACTTTTCTGGTGTTGCAATTAAATTTGATCCTTCTGATAAGTTGCTGGGTATATAATCGGTAATCAATAAAAATGAAGCCACCATCCGTTTTTCTATCAAGATACTTCAGTGTTGTACTGTTGTTTTTATGTGTGATTTTGTAATTTTTCAGTTTTGTGGTTTCCAGTATACACATAGTATAATCAAAATTATGTGTACATAATTACCTCATAATTACATAATTGGGGTGGTTGTGGCAAAGTATTAAGGGCTAAGTCAATCTTAGACCCTAATCATGCCTAAAATAAATGATATACTGTAATAATTTCTAACTCTTACCTCTATAAGAAATGTATATCAGCAATTTCAACCTGGATTATTCTAACTCTACGTTATTAGTTTATGGTTAATTCCAAAATAACTATTTGCTCTTTAGAACTTTGAAAAAGAATGTCTTGTAACTGAAGTAGAATGGGATAAAATAGTAATATGAGATAAGAATAGCAATTACTGTATTATGCCAAGCATTATTATAGAAGTGCTATATGCATTAGCTAATTTAATCTTCATATATACAAATTATATACTTGAATTATATATTTGACACAAGACAGATATTGTACAAAGAAGAATATTTTACTTATACACAAGTGTAATGATTAGTACAAATAACTGGGATGTATGACTTTTTTTCATCCTTCCACTATCCTACTGTCTGGAATATGCTGCTGCTCCTCATTCTGAGGAGGAAAGCTATTTCTTGGCAATAGAAGCACAGTGAGCTGGCATGAGTTAGAACTTCAGGTGTCCTCACTGAGTAAAATTATTCCACTGGTCCTGGACTGCATACTTCTGCATCCTGGCCTTTATAGAGCAAATAAAAAAAATTCCATTTTGCTTAAATCTTTAATGTTTCTGTGTTCTTCTGTTACCAAGTAAATCTTAGCATGAGTGATAGTAAGAGAATCATGCTATTTTATCCTGCATTTATTGACTATTAGTGATAGTAAGAACATTTCATGTGTTTTTAGGCCACTTATATCTCTATTGTCAATTATTGATTCCTGTATTTTATCCTTGTTTTGTATTTGTCTTATACTTTAGGATATAAAAGTATTTTTTTTTAATTTTAAGCAAGCCTGTGCTGTTTGTTTTTTCTTTTAGGGTGTTTAGTTTTGATGTTTCTATAGTCTTTGAGTGAGGATTATATCTGATTAGAAAACAAGAAGAATGGAAAGTCTGACTTTAGAACCCATTTATTTGTGTGTGTGTGTGTGTGTGTGTGTGTGTGTGTGTTTTCCTTCTTTTTTAATCAAGCTTCTATTTTGGATGTCCCTACACAATATGTCCTATCATGATACTTGGCTTTGTTGGCAAGGCTGAAGGTGTTGTGCAGCACAAAAATCTTTTACATTTAAGATGTCCGTGGTTCCTTCTATACAATGCTTAATTTTTTTTTCGCTCTGTGTCATGTGGAGAGTGTTACACATGTGCATAGTTTATTGGCCATGTCCTCAAAGCTCTCCCCATCTTTGGTCTACTAGTGAAAATAAATGTAAAAACAAGTGTTCAAGGGAGATGAGCAACATTTTCACATCCTCCCTAAATTTCTTCTATTTAAAAAAAGAGAAATGAGAGTTATGCATTCTAAAAATATTGGTATTTTATAGGAAACCTGAAGAAGCAACTGGGGACTCATGCATGACTTCTATGTAGATGGAGTTAGGGTATTACAAGAAATGACTACAGAGACATAGGAAGCCTTAATAAGATCTACTTTGATTAGCTAAAAACCTAATGTTCTGTGTCACCATCACTGATATTTGATGATAAATCCTTCCTTCTAGATCTATGTTCTACATTTTTCTTGTTTTCTTCTTCTCGTCTTTACCTACATTCTCTGCCTACCTGAGCTTATCCTGTTCCACTGATATGATGATCATGGGCATTTTTCCATTCCTATGCCTAGATTCTTTCCTGAGCTCCACACTCACGGCCAATTGCCTCAGTAATAACTTTTAAATATTGAATAAATATATCAAACAACTTGATCAAAACAAGTGATGTGGTCTTGCAAAGTCTATTTGTATTTTGAACAAATAGTACCATCATTTTTGTCTTTTTTCTATACTACATTTTACCATACACCTGTCTACTCTATAAGTCTTGTCTACTCCAATGTTAAAAATATTTCAAACATTATCACTTACAACCATCTCCACTGCTAATACCATAGCTATAGTCACCATTAGCTCTTGATTGCATTAATAAGTAGCTTTCATTTACAATTTTCTGTTACCACAATTGTCCCTTACATTTCAATCTCCACAGAGTAAAGTAGTATTTAAAATGTATCAAACAGAGCATATTGATCCTTTGCTTATAACACTTGAAATACCTCTAGCACACTTAAAATATATTCCTAATATAATCCTAGAGCCAGCAAGAACCAAAGGATTTGGACCCTGCCTACCTCACCTCATGCCTCACTGATCTTATTCTTTTCACTGCCCCTTTGATAACTTTGCTTCAGTCCCACTGGTTTTCCATATGTCCATTGAATATGCTGTTTATTCCACTCTCAAGGTCTTTAATTTCACTACTTAGGGGTTGGGGAGAACTATTTCAAGCAGAAGGAAGAAAACTATGGTTAAAGCAATTCTACAGACATATTTCTTGGCCAAAACAAATCACCTGACTGTGTCTAACTTTATGGAAGAGGGGAAATACACTGTTACCATTAAGTCTTAAGGAAAGAAAAGCTATATATCAACAAACATTTTAATGGCTTTTATGCAAGATTGGAGAAGTATGGGTACATATAAAGTCTAAAAGCAGAAATTAAAAAATTTATAAAATTAAGTATTATTTGAATGAAGGACCTATGTTGGTGAAGAGTCTCCAGAATGAAAGATTATCTAAAACTCCCTCAAATTGGGCTTAACAATCATCAATATATATGCCCCTAATGTGGGAGCTGCCAAATATATCAATCAATTAATAATCAAAGTTAAGACATATTTAGATAATAATACACTTATACTTGGTGACTTCAATCTAGTGCTTTCTACACTCGATAGGTATTCTAAGCACAACATCTCCAAAGAAACAAGAGCTTTAAATGATACACTGGACCAGATGGATTTCACAGATATCTACAGAACTTTACGTCCAAACACAACTGAATACACATTCTTCTCAAGTGCATATGGGACTTTCTCCAGAATAGACCACATACTGGGTCACAAATGGGGTCTGAACTGATACCAAAAGATTGGGATCGTCCCCTGCATATTCTTAGACCATAATGCCTTGAAATTAGAACTCAATCACAACAAGAAGTTTGGAAGGACTTCAAACACATGGAAGTTAAGAACCATCCTGCTAAAAGATGAAAGGATAAACCAGGAAATTAAGGAAGAATTAAAAAGATTCATGGAAACTAATGAGAATGAAGATACAACCGTTCAAAATCTTTGGGATGCAGCAAAAGCTGTCCTAAGGAGGAAATACATCGCAATATAAGTATCCATCCAAAAACTGGAAAGAACTCAAATACAAAAGCTAACCTTACACCTAAAGGAGCTAGAGAAAAAACAGCAAATAGATCCTACACTCAGCAGAAGAAGAGAGTTAATAAAGATTCGAGCAGAACTCAAAGAAATCGAGACCAGAAACTGCGGAACAGATCAACAAAACCAGGAGTTGGTTCTTTGAATTAATAAGATAGATAAACCACTAGCCAACCTTATTAAAAAGAAGAGAGAGAAGACTCAAATTAATAAAATCATGAATGAGAAAGGAGAGATCACTACCAACACCAAGGAAATACAAACGATTTTAAAAACATATTACGAACAGCTAAACACCACTAAATTAGGCAATCTAGAAGAAGTGGACGCATTCCTGGAAAGCCACAAAATACCAAAACTGGAACAGGAAGAAATAGAAAACCTTTACAGGCCAGTAACCAGAGACGAAATTGAAGCAGTCATCAAAAACCTCCCAAGACACAAGAGTCCAGGGCCAGATGGCTTCCCAGGGGAATTCTATCAAACGTTTAAAGAAGAAACCATACCTATTCTACTAAAGCTGTTTGGAAAGATAGAAAGAGATGGAGTACTTCCAAACTCGTTCTATGAGGCCAGCATCACCTTAATTCCAAAACCAGACAAAGACCCCACCAAAAAGGAGAAATATAGTCCAATATCCCTGATGAACATGGATGCAAAAATTCTCAACAAGATACTAGCCAATAGGATACAACAACACATTAAGAAGATTATTCACCATAACCAAGTAGGATTTATCCCCGAGATGCAAAGCTGGTTCAACACTCATAAAACAATCAACGTGATTCATCATATCAGCAAGAGAAAAAACAAGAACCATATGATCCTCTCAATAGATGCAGAGAAAGCATTTGACAAAATACAACATCCATTCCTGATCAAAACTCTTCAGAGTGTAGGGAGAGAGGGAACATTCCTCAACATCTTAAAAGCCATCTACGAAAAGCCCACAGCAAATATCATTCTCAATGGGGAAGCACTGGGAGCCTTTCCCCTAAGATCAGGAACAAGACAGCGATGTCCAATCTCACCACTGCTATTCAACATAGTACTAGAAGTCCTAGCCTCAGCAATCAGACAACAACAACAACAACAACAAAAATAAAAGGCATTCAAATTGGCAAGAAGAAGTCAAATTCTCCCCCTACACCGATGACATGATACTCTACATAGAAAACCCTAAAGACTCCAGCCAAAATTGCTAGAACTCATACAGCAATTTGGCAGTGTGGCAGGATACAAAATCAATGCCCAGAAGTCAGTGGCATTTCTATACACTAACCATGAGACTGAAGAAAGAGAAATTAAGGAGTCAATCCCATTTACAATTGCACCCAAAAACATAAGATACCTAGGAATAAGCCTAACCAAAGAGGTAAAGGATCTATACCCTCAAAACTACAGAACACTTCTGAAAGAAATTGAGGAAGACACAAAGAGATGGAAAAATATTCCATGCTCATGGATTGGCAGAATTAATATTGTGAAAATGTCAATGTTACCCAGGGCAATTTACACATTTAATGCAATCCCTATCAAAATACCACAGCCTTTCTTCAGAGAGTTGGAACAAATTATTTTAAGATTTGTATGGAATCAGAAAAGACCCCAAATAGCCAGGGGAATTTTAAAAAACAAAACCATAGCTGGGGGCATCACAATGCGATTTCAGGTTGTACTACAAAGCTGTGGTCATCAAGACAGTGTGGTACTGGCACAAAAACAGACACATAGATCAATGGAACAGACTAGAGAACCCAGAAGTGGACCCTCAACTTATGCTCAACTAATATTCGATAAAGGAGGAAAGATGATCCACTGGAAGAAAGACAGTCTCTTCAATAAATGGTGCTGGGAAAATTGGACATCCACATGCAGTAGAATGAAACTTGACCACTCTCTTGCACCATACACAAAGATAAACTCAAAATGGATTAAAGTTCTAAATGTGAGACAAGATTCCATCAAAATCCTAGAGGAGAACACAGGCATCACCCTTTTTGAACTTGGCCACAGTAACTTCTTGCAAGATACATCCGCGAAGGCAAAAGAAACAAAAGCAAAAATGAACTATTGGGATTTCATCAAGATAAGAAGCTTTTGCACAGCAAAGGATACAGTCAACAAAACTCAAAGACAACCTACAGAATGGGAGAAGATATTTGCAAATAACATATCAGATAAAGGGCTAGTTTCCAAAATCTATAAAGAACTTATTAAACTCAACAGCAAAGAAACAAACAATCCAATCATGAAATGGGCAAAAGACACGAACAGAAATCTCACAGAGGAAGACATAGACATGGCCAACATGCACATGAGAAAATGCTCTGCATCACTTGCCATCAGGGAAATACAAATCAAAACCACAATGAGATACCACCTCACACCAGTGAGAATGGGGAAAATTAACAAGGCAGGAAACCACAAATGTTGGAGAGGATGTGGAGAAAAGGGAACCCTCTTACACTGTTGGTGGGAATGTGAACTGGTGCAGCCACTCTGGAAAACTGTGTGGAGGTTCCTCAAAGAGTTAAAAATAGATCTGCCCTGACCCAGCAATTGCACTGCTGGGTTTACCCCAAATATACAGATGCAATGAAATGCCGGGACACCTGCATCCCAATGTTTATAGCAGCAATGTCCACAATAGCCAAACTGTGTAAGGAGCCTCGGTGTCCATAGAAAGATGAATGGGTAAAGAAGATGTGGTCTATGTATACAATGGGATATTACTCAGCCATTAGAAACGACCAATACCCACCATTTGCTTCAACGTGGATGGAACTGGAGGGTATTATGCTGAGTGAAATAAGTCAGTCAGAGAAGGACAAACATTATATGGTCTCATTCATTTGGGGAATATAAAAAATAGTGAAAGGGAATAAAGGAGAAAGAAGAAAAAATAAGTGGGAAATATCAGAAAGGGAAACAGAACATGAAAGACTCCTAACTCTGGGTAATGAACTGGGGTGGTGGAAGGGGAGGTTGGCGGGGGGTGGGGGTGACTGGGTGGCGGACACTGAGGTGGGCACGTGACGGGATGAGCACTGGGTGTTAATCTGTATGTTGACAAATTGAACACCAATAAAAAATAAATTTATTAAAAAAAAGAAAAAATAAAACTCAAAATTAATATGGAATAATAAATATATAGAGATCATTTATTTAAAGTAGTTATAATTACCAAATTAAATATAAATTTAAGGAAAATAAAACTATTTTGTTTATTTCTACTTAATGATCTTTCTTTATTTGGAGGAATTATATTTATTGGAAAAATGTAATGATGACAGAGTCAAAACAAGAGAAGTCAATTTTGAGATGCATAAATAGGAGGGATGCAAAACAGAAAAAGCTTTTCAAATTTGTTTGACATCCACATTCATGGTCTAAATTTATGTCACTATTGTAGAAGAGCCTATATAACAGTTCATTTGTATCCATTTAAGGAAATCATATAATCCACGGGACCCTATCTAGGTATTTGTCTGTGGTTAATAAATGGCATTTTGAAGGGACTTGATTTCCAACTACAGAATAATTTTGAAACTCTAATGTAAAAATGTGCTTTGAAAAAAAAAAACAAAAACCAAACTCTGTTATTTAATAATGACATTGAACTTAAATGCTATTTGCAGTGAAACCAAATTTGCTTAATGCATTTACCTCCTTACCAGGAAACTTGACTCTTGTCATCTTTTGGTTTGGACTTTGAACAATTTTTTCTAATTTTTAAAGGATTGTTAAAAACAATAAAAAGAAAAAACAAGATAAAAGAGAATATACAACAAAGACAGTATGACCTATAAAGCCTAAAGCATTTGATAAATAGTAATTTACAGAAAAGGTTTCACCTCTTCCTCTAGTTTATCATTTAGTGATACATAATGATTTTCATTTATGTTTACAGTATCATATTTTTGTATACAACACAAATATATACAGTTGTTAGACTCCCATATGCAAACTCATGGAATTTCAGTCAACTTATTACTGATGGTCACACAGGCATGCAAGGGAACAGACACTCAAATATCAAATTCAAGCTAACGTGCTGGCAGAAATGTAGTTATTTCACCTGGCAATGGAGATGAAGTTCTTAGCAATGCTAAAGGCTCACTATTTAGTTTCTAGTCACAAATTAATCCTTAATAAATATATAATTATACATTTACTTAATGTTTTCCTTCCCCACCCAAATTGCCCATAACATCTCCCTCGATGAAAGAAGCATTAGCTTATGAGGATGAGATGTCTGCATTTTCTTTGCTTGTTTAGGATAAGAAATGAAATGCTGCCTCTTTAATTGGCAGAAGCATGCAGGAGGAGCTTGTATTTCTTTTAGAGCTGGGCTACCTCACTTGTACCTTGGCTGTTGTCACGCACCCTGGCTGAGATCCTTTAGTACTGAAATATGATCATCCAGTGCATTTCTCAGACTGATGGATCTCCGTGACAGATGAGAAAAAAAGTATAATTATAGCCCTTGTGGTTCACCTTCATTTCCAGCACAGCTCGGTGGGTCTGCAGGATCCCCTCAGCCTGGAGCAAAATATTGTCCCTGGGCGGGGAGGGAGGATCACCCTGCCCAGGGGTGTGTAAGTCCGAATCGAGCTGGCTTTTGGACTGGTCCAGGGGGAAACGGCTGCTAGCCAGGCTGCGCTCGATCTTGGCCAGGCTGTGGCTGGGAGCGACCAGGCTGGAAGCGGTTGAGCGCCCTGAGGCTGAAAGTGATGGTCAGGACTGGGGCATCTGCTGCAGCAATACTCCACCAGATCTAGTACACTAATAGGTGTAACACCAGACCACCCCCCCCCCGCCACCCCCTGCACTCCTCAGGGTCACCTGTCCTCCTGATAGCCTCTTTGCTGTTGCTATTGTTGGGACACGTGAGAGGTCTACACCCCCTCCCTTTTCACTGTCCTTTCATCTCACACAATCACTTTGGCAGGTGCTTCCCTGCTCTTCTCACTTTTCAAACACTGCAGCAGGTACTAAAACACAGCAAATACTGAAAGCAGGTAACTTCTCTGTCTGTCACCCTCTCCCCACCCCTCAGTCTGGATTCCACTGCTCTCCAGGCTGGTGCAGCTGGTGAATCTCTTCTCTAAGCCTTTCTGTTGGTGTGCAGCACCCATGCCCTGTCCACCTGACCCCCCAGCCTGCTCTGAGGAGACCTTCCATCTGTGTGCATTTCCTTTTTGCTCTGAAGAATAGTGGTATCTAACTGGAACTCTGCAAAAAATGAGATTATGTTGTTTTGTGCTACACTAGAGGAGTCAGAGTGGGATGCATGGTGAAAAAGGAGAAATACTTTCTTTAAGGCAGAGTCATTTTGTTGTTGTTGTTCTTCCCACACTTCCTTCAGTAAGAGAAGGAAGGAGGTTGTCAGGTGAAGACACTGATGACTCAATAAACTGGGGTCTGACTAGAGCCGAAAAAGCTGGGAATGTGGACTTGAGAAGAAATCTTTATACGTGCAATATTCTTCTACTTACTAATTTTGTTTTGGTTTAGGGAGACAAAGCAGAGAGGTCTCTGGTGCATTTTCACCAAATCACTGTCCATGGGCTCTTTGCAACATATCACTCTAAACCTGCTGCTGTAGGCTGCAGAGTAGCAGGATCTCTTCTTCTTCCTAGAGGAGAGAGGAGCCAGTAGCAGCGTGGGCTGTCTGTGCTGCCTAACCACCCTCTCCCAACATGCAAATTAAAAAAAAAAAAAGTTTTTCAAGTTGGACAGTATCCTGCCATGCACAATGCTACCTCAATGAGTTTTACCCCCAACTCCCAATCTGTTTGGCTCCCTGGAGGTGGGTAGACAAATGTACCCGAGTGACTGTGCTACTTTCCTTCTCTAAGCTGAAATCCAGCAGCAAGCTGACTACATTCTGATTATCCGTATAGGCTTTTTCCTTGAGACAAGGGGGGAGAGGGTAGTGAAAAGGAGGCTTATAGTTGTATTTCACTGTTGTGGGAAACATGAGATGCATTTATTTTATGAGAAAAGAAAAAACAAAACGTCCAGAGAGTTCAGTCATTTCAACCTTGGCAGAACTACTTCTAAAGCATTGGAAGTGTATACTCTGGGCATTTGTAGATTCAGAAAGATCTTAACAATTTTAAGTGTTCTGAGGTACACAGTGTTCACTTTCCTATTCTGTTTAAATATTTGAAATTTCTCATAATAAAAGTTAAAGAAAATAAGGGATATATATGTTTCTACATATATAGAAAAAGGCATATATATTCAAAAGATATATAAATGTAAGCAAACATATATATATATATACATGCATGTATACAATGCACATATATGTTCACAAACACATTCACACACACACACACTTACACAACGTATTATAATGCAGTCCTTAGAAACTTTCACAAGCTCATGCTATGACAAAATAGGAAGATAAATTGAGAGCCAATCTAAGATAAGAAATGAGCTGAACTCTGTAATTAGCTCTTTTTGAAGTTTCATACTAATCTCATTAATTTACAAGGTATAGACCATTATCTGATAATAGTGCATTATTGAATTTAAATATATGAAGTACCTGAAAAACATTATATGTGGAAGTTCTCAAATGCAGCTTTAGATTTTGTCTCCCTAATTTGTTACTTTAATCTGCATGCCCCCAAATCGAATCCAAACATGTTTATTATTCTAAAAGTTTTACAGTATACATTGTATTTGAAAAAGAAGAAAAAGTGTATACTGACACTTGTTTATGTCTGCTTTCTGAATGAAAGATTCTAGGCAGTGTCTGTATTGTTTAATTTTGTGTTGTTGGCTCTTTGTATAATACTCAGCAATATATCTGTAAAGTAAAATAAATTCCAAGCCAGATCCATCCTGCCACAGAAGAGTACAGCTATCGAGGATATCTCAACCATAGGGTGCTCTTCATGGCTGTTTCTTTTCCTGTTTGCCTTGTACCCATTCCTCTTTGGGTTCTATCACCTCTGGAAATCTGACTCTTGTCCATCCCTCTTTGCCAGGTCTCTCCTCTTTACCTTTTCGGCCACTTGCAGACAGCCCAGCACTTCTCATTCTGCCTTCCACTCCTGCACTTGGTGGAATTTTTTATGGTTTTTCTCTTCTTAATTCTTTTTAGGAACTGATGCCTCAGAGGTTGGAAGGGCATGTGTGAAAACAAAGAAATGGTTGTAAAAATAAAGGGCCATGAAAAGCATGCTTCTTTAAGATATCCAACAAATATGTGTGTTACCATTCACACACTGTGTAGGAAGCCTTGGAAACCGGAGAAGTAGTCCATATCATCAAGGAGTTTATAATAACGTTAAATTTGGGGCTTTGTCTGATGGCCTACATGGAGAAAGTGAAGAAGTCTAAGTATGAGGGACATGGTACAATTTACATTCTAGAAAGAAAAGGTGTGCTGCAAAAACGGAACAATCTAGAAGATGCAAAACAGGAGATGGGAGTGTCAATGTGGAGGCTTCTGAGTTAGTTCGAAAAAGCTATGATGGTTCAAGGAATTAGAGAGGAAACAGACTTGAAAGGATTTGGGGGTTATATACAAGCAACATGTACACAATTCAGGGATGACTAAATGTGAATGTGTGCACTAAAAGTGAGCCATGGTAATTCTTAAGTGTTCCACTTGTATACTTAAGAATAAAAACAGTATTGTTGACATTCTAGCTTTGATTTCAGTCATAGCAGTAAACAGAGATATAAGATTAGACAGCTCTATGGGGTGCCTGGATGTCTCAGACTCTTGATTTTGGCTCAGGTCATGATCTCAAGGTCATGAGATTGAGCCGCACATCAAACTCTGCCCTCAGTGGGGAATCTGCTTAGAGATTCTCTCTCCCTCTCCATCTGCTTCTCCCCTGTTCCCTCTCTCTTGCTTTCAAACAATAAAATAGCGTGTGCTTCAGATCTGTATCTATTTTTAATTTTTCATAGCTTTAAAAAAATAATTATAAACTTAATGCCTCTTCCTTGCTTAAAGTTTTAGAAAAGGGTAGGTAAATACTATTATGAAAATAATGATCATCATTTCTTGGCACTTTGTATGTTCGAAGTTTGAAATGAGTGCTTCACAGACATTTTTCACTTTAGCCTTAAACATGTGAGACTCAAAAAAAAAAGGAATTTCCTTTCCTGGAGGCTTTGGGATATTAAGGTACTCATTCAACTGCTGGTTAAACAATGGAATCAATATGAAAACATTTCTTTCTGACTCCAGGTTCTGGATGCTAAATTTCCAAACTCTACAAGTGCTGAACAAAAGCAAAAAGAGGAAAGTAAACATGAATTATTCTTGAACCAACCGGAGGAAATGTCCTAACACTTTATATAACCTCCTATGCTTATGCTTTTTTTTCTATGCATAAAAAAGAGAGCAGGCATGGTGTAGCCTGTTTTTCACACAAAAATACATACTGAACAATTCTTCATGTTGATACATTATTTCACATTTTTATATGCAATAGCCACACATTACCTTTCAATTTATGGGTGTGCCCTAATTTATCTATTATCTCATTTGGGAATATTTTTTTTCTATTTTCTGTAGTAATAAAAAAAATGCTGAGTGACTTTAATTCTAGCTAAATCCACACACATCTATAAATAATTCTCTCAGATAAATTACTGGAAGTGGTACTGCTTTATCAACACACAGGCATGTTATATATTGCCAAACTGAAGTATTGCACCGTTGTACACTTTCACTAATAGGATATTTTAATATAATTTTTTAACATAACCTCAGATCTGGATTAGAGCCACTAAGCATTCCCATTACTCTTTTATTAAACACATTTCACTGTAGCAATATCTGGGAAAAAGTGTGATTTGGCAGAGAGAAAGAGAGAGGGAGGGATCGAGGATGGTCACAATATATCTTTCAAGTTTTTATGACTATCCTGTGTAACGAAAGCCTAAGAATTTTGCATCTAATTTCAGTGGTGTGCAGTCAGGTCAAGGATATAAAAGGAGTATTTGGAATACTTTTTCCTTCTAAGCTTTTACTCTTTTGTAACAAAGTGTGGATTTATAGGGGGCTCACACTCTGTTGCACACACAGTGCTCTCTCTCTCTCTCACACACACACACACACACACATTCTCTTTAAAGACTCAGGAGTCATCTAGTCCTAGTGCATGAATATCTTGAAATAAGATTTTTTTTGTATTTTTTATTGTTGTTTGCTGATTTCCCTGCCTTGCTTCTCTCTTTTAGCTTCTCTGATATCATCAGGAGTTGTATCATTCTGTTTGTTCTTCCCTCCTCTTTCTAGCTTTATCCATTTCAGACATTCTCTGTGTTGATGAAGGTCATCAAAACCTGTGACCACTAGTTGTGTTGGACCTGGGCACTTAGAAAGTACCCTCACTGCTTCCTTTGTCTGTCCTTGGCATATGGGTTCCTCTTGCCTTTCCAGCTCCCAGAGGCTGTTACAAGGACCTAGCTTTGAGATAGTGAGGTGGTGTTGAAAATGCCTGAATGGTCTATGCGACTGAACCCAGTCAAGGCCTCTATATAAACTTTTACTATTTGGCTGGTGGAGGGATCTACTCCTTTTGCTGCACCCAAGACAATCATGATACGTAAGTTCCCTTTGCTTACTCATACTGCTGTGGATCAACCTGGCATAGCCTGCTTCTTTCTTCTGTCTATCATCTGAGTACAGGGGCTGGCTTCAGATTTCACCAGGAAAGCTCCCAAGAGTGCTGCTAACCAACACTGCTCCCACATGTGTAACATAGCTAATCCCATGATGTGGATGGTGTAGTTAAAATAGTAGCTACCTTTAAGAAATGATACTAGGAAAAAGTATTCAACATACTGTTATCAGAAGAATGAAAATTAAAACAGCATACTATTACACACCTACCAGAATGACTCAGATCCAAAGCACTGACAGCAGCAAATGCTCATGAGGATATGAAACAATAGACAATCTCATTCATTGTTATTGGGAATGAAAATAGTAGAGTTACATTAGAAGACAGTAAGTTGGATCCCTGGGTGGCGCAGCGGTTTGGCGCCTGCCTTTGGCCCAGGGCGCGATCCTGGAGACCCGGGATCGAATCCCACGTCGAGCTCCCGGTGCATGGAGCCTGCTTCTCCCTCTGCCTGTGTCTCTGCCTCTCTCTCTCTCTCTCTCTCTCTCTCTCTCTCTCTCTCTCTCATTCTGTGTGACTATCATAAATAAATAAAAATTAAAAAAATTAAAGAAAAAGAAGACAGTAAGTTCTTACAAACCTTACATAGCTTACAAAGCTTACATAAGCTTACAAAGCTAACATAGGCTTACTATATGATCTACCAATCCTTTTTTTTTTTAAGATTTATTTATTTTAGAGGGAAAGACCATGTGAGCAAGCGCACATGCTGGAGGAGGAGCAGGTGGAGAGAAAGTCCTCAAGCAGACTCTCTGCTGAATGCAGAGCCTGACACAGGGCTTGATCCCAGGACCTGGAGTTCATGTCCTAAGCCAAAATCAACTTATATCCACTCAAGTACCTGAACACAAATGTTTGTAGGAAGTTTTTTATAATTGCAAACATCAGAAGCAACCTAGGTTACTTTAACAAGTGATGGATAAACAAATTGTGACACACCCATGCAATGGGTCATCATTCAATGACAAAAAGTAATGCACTGCCTAGCCATGAAAAGACATGAAGGAACCTACATTGCATATTGCTAAGTGAAAGAAGTCAGTCTGAAGAAGCTTCATTCTATATGATTCCAACATAGGACATTCTGGGAAAGACAAAACTATAGAAATTGTAAAAGGATCAGTGCTTGCCAGGCATTGGATGACAGAAGAGAGTGATGAATAGTCGACACAGGACATTTTAGGGACAATGAAACTGCTCTATATAATATTGAATACATTATGTTATGCATTTGTCAAAACTTAGAGAAATGTACAACACAGAGTGAACCCTAATGTAAACTGTGGACTTTAGTTAATAATAATGTATCAACAATGGTTCATCATTTATAAAAAAATGTGCCATACTGATGAAAGGTAGTAATAAGAGAAACAATGAAGAGGGAGGGTGGGAGAGAGGGAGTATATGAGAATTCTCTTTAGTTTCTGCTCAATTCTCTATAAAGCTAAAGTGTTCAAAGAAATAAATCTATTAATTAAAAAATATGATGAAGTTGATAATGTTGGTAATGATGATAACCTAACATGCAACAAGTTTCTATAGTATAGGGTAGGAAATTAAAATGAATATTTTATTATTATTATTCCATTATCAATGTTTATACTGAAATTCAAGATAGGATGCATAACTTACCTAAAGCCATAAACTAGTAGTTGGTAAAGCCTGGATTTAAATCAGATCTATTTTTATCAAACTCCATAAACTTTTAATCTTACAAAAATCCACCTCACTTGTTTTTTTTAACTGAACTAAAACCAACATCTTCCCTTTGATGCCTCACTTTTTAATAATAAAAGTACAAGGGGATGTTGGACTAAAAAGTACCTCAAGAGGAATCTAAATTTTATCTCTTGTACTCTACATCTGGGCATCCATGAAATAAAACCCTCAGGCTAAAATCTAACTTTAACATGAACTTACCTCTAGGATTTTTGCTCTTTTTGTCTTTGTCCTTTACTGATTTCTTACTATTACAGCAATTCATACCCTACCCCCTGACACACACATGCATACACACACACACACACACACACACACACACACACAAGCACTGCTATAATGGTGCCCTACTCAGCTCAGGCTGCTACAAGAAACTATTAAAGAATAGTCTGGGTGGCTTAAACAATATACATTTATTTCCCACAATTCTTGAGGCTGAGAAGTCTAAGACAGGTGCAGATTCACTTCTCAGTGAGAGGCCTTTTAGCTTGTGGATGACTACCTTCTTCCTGTGTCCTCTTAAGGTGTAAAGAACATGGAAGAGTGATCAAGCTAGTTCTGATTTTTCTTCCTCTTCTTATAAGGGCCCTTATTCCTTCATGAGGCCCCATGCTAATGACCTCACTTGAATCTAATTGCCTCCTAAAGTCCCCACATCCAAATACCCTCACATTAGTGCTTCAACATATAGATTTGGGGGACTGGGGCACAAACATTTAGTCCATAACAAATAGTATTTTATATTCAGTGCTTGCACTGGAAATATTTTTTTTAATAATATCTCCTATAACACCATGAAACATAACATGAAATAGGGTCACTTATGTCAAAGTGTTTTAAAATTGAGTCAGGAGGCCATTAAGGAAATGAAACTTATGCACATTGCCATCAGATGGAACCATGAACTTGTGAACTGGGCCAAATTGCAAATACTTCAAGGACTCCTCCTAGATACCAACAACTTGCTAGAGTAAGAGACTTTGCTTAGTGACAGCCTTAGTAACTGATTATACTCAACCAAGATTCATTTTCTGCCACTAACAACAATCACATTCTTCGTAAACAACATATGTAAGCATTCCCTCTTGTGTTTAAAAAACCCTTGATTTTTGTTTCCTGGTGAGGGCACTATTTGGGTTGCTTTCCAAATCCGCCCCTTGAATTGCAATTCTGAGACCCTAAATAAATGCTTTTGTTTTAATTCTAGCTCATCCTCTTTTCTCAATTGACAAAATCTTGCTAGAAACACAAGTCATAATAAATTTTATATTAAATTCTCCAAAATCAGACATATAGTGGATTTTTAATTTCTTACTTTAAAATAAATTGAATTTTCTTTTCTAGTCTGTGACTTCCATTAAGCAAATTGATTTCTTAAAAATGTGTAAAATATAAATAATTTTTATGAGTAGCTTATCCACAACTGTTATTTTAATATTTGTGATAATACTTCCATTCTTGTCCCACAAATTTTAACATATTTTTCTCTTTTCTTTAGAAATTACTTCAGACATTAAAAAATATAGCCCAAATAGCATTTAAAATTTCCATATAGGGATCCCTGGGTGGCGCAGCGGTTTGGCGCCTGCCTTTGGCCCAGGGCGCGATCCTGGAGACCCAGGATCGAATCCCACGTCGGGCTCCCGGTGCATGGAGCCTGCTTCTCCCTCTGCCTATGTCTCTGCCTTGTCTCTGCCTCTCTCTCTCTCTATCATAAATAAATAATTTTTAAAAATTAAAAAAAAATAAATAAAATAAAATTTCCATATACACTTTCTGCGGATTCCCAAACATCAACATTTTACTACCCTTAACTTGTGTTATTATTCTGTACATGTATGATCACATACAGATGTACATGTGTAGGTACACATCTCTATATAACTAAAGATTTAGATGTAGGTAAACAGATACACACACACACACATACACACATATTTGAGATGTTTGAGTAAGAAGCAGACAAAAGTTTACAAAAGTAAACTTCCAAATACTTCATTGTATATTGTCTAAAATCTAGGACATTCTTCCATAAACACATGACACTTAGCAAAATCAGGAAATCTACATTGATATAATACTATTATCTAATAGAGACTGTTGAAATTTTATTAATTTTTCCACTAAGGTCCTTTTTATGGTTTGAGATTCAATTCTGGATTACATGTTTTATTTAGCTGTCATGACTCATTACTCTCCTTTAATCTAGAACAGTTCCTAAATTGTTCTTTATCTTTTATAATTTAAATAATTTTAAAGATTACTGAGTTGTATAGACAGTTGCCTAATTTGGGTTTTCTCATGACAAAATATTGGAAGTAAAAAAATTGCAGTTTTTAAATTACATTTTTTATTTCAAATCTCAAAACGGTATACTGAGTAGTCACTATAAATCATAAAGCTCCAGGGATGCCTGAATGGCTTAGTGGTTGAATGTCTGCCTTTGGCTCAGGGTATGATCCCAGAGTCCTGGGACAGAGTCCCATATCGGGCTTCCTGCAGGGAGCCTGCTTCTCCATCTCCCTGTGTCTCTGCCATTTTCTGTCTCTCATGAATAAATAAATACATCTTTTTTAAAAAGTCATAAAACTCCAAAGAGTTTTATCCCCCTATTATCTCATGTTAATACCCCTAACTCCCAGAAGCAACAACTTCTGATCTTTTCCCACAACAGATGATTTTTTTCTGTAACAGAATTTCTCCTTGAATAAAGCTTCATTTCTATCTGTATTTTCTTCCATGAGAACTAGAAAAATTTTAAGGTGTTCATATGCATGTTATCAATCTCTGGTTTTTAATAGAAGGGATTAGATGGAATAGATGGAATGGACTTTCCATCTACTCCAATTCCCTTCTTGGCTCAAAATATTCTTACCTTTTAGTAAAATATTCTTACTTTCAGGTTGGTCCTGAACACAGGTAAAACTCAAGATGGCAGCGACCATGGCTATCCTCAGGCCAAGCACTTTTACAATATGTTTCATTAAATAAAAATAGTTTCTGAAACTAGTATAAAACCTTTCATCCTTGAATCTTAAATTATTTTACAAACCTTAATTCTTTCAGTAAAACTTATGTAAGACACATATTATTGAATCACAGGTTTATAGGGTCTTGGAGATAAATGGGACTTCAGTAGGTATCTAGTTCAATTTCTAGATTTTAAAGATAACAAAACTAAGGGCAAGTCAGGTGAAATAGCCTGCCCAAATCAACCCTTACAATCTTGGCTTAAACCTAATAAAACAAAAATACTAATACATAGAAAATACTTCTGATTTAACTATAAATTAACTTTATGTGCCACTTTCCAGTTTTAAGGGTAAGTCGACATACTTTGGAAGCAGGGCCCAATAATTAGACTGGGAATAGGGGCAAACTGGTTTGTGATGTGATGGGTCTGGGATAGGCATCCTTTAGAGCAGGTCAAATCTAAGAGTTGATATATCAGGAGAGATTAATGATTAAGTCCATGTTCTTCCTTATAAAACTTGGTGATAGAAAATTTATTCAGACATGTCTCTTTATCAAATCTGACTCTCTCCTCTCATTCTCAAATTGATATCTGAACCTCCTCTTTTCTTTCTTTCTTCCCTTATCCACACACGTAAGTCATACAACATTTAAAATGTATATGAAAGAAGAAATCAAGGAAAACTGTGGAATAATAGGGAAAATAGTCAACAAACAGTTGTGACAGTGGTTAGGACATATTGGAGTCTTTTTATCTCTTGAGAGTAAGAAACATAAATATTTCTGAAAAGATCATCTTTATTGTACTTTTATTTCAATTTAGTAATGTATGGGTACTATAGTCAAGGTACTCATGATCTTCCAGAAAAAACCATCCTAGTAACAAGCAGAGTGTACTGAGTGCCAGAATCATGGTGATAGTGGTAGTGGTGGGAAATTGATGCATGAATTTATTTGGAACAATATCAAAGCAAGAGTTTATCTAAAGGGCACAATGGAGTCCTCTAAAATCAAATAATACCAGACTGAATAGAATATTAAATGTCTCACTGCAAAAATATTTAAATTGTAGAGATTAATAAAATGATTTATATTTTCTAAATTCTGGTACATTCTTTCTATATCTCTTTGTGTGTCTTTATTCCAAGGGATCTAATTAACCTGAGAAAAGCCACAAAAATGAATAAAAGTGGTTAATAAGGTGGAAATATGAAGGGTTACAATAACATGACAAATTATGTACATGAAGAACCAAATACCTCATAATATCTTCTTCTGAAAATACTATCATGCAAAAGCTAGAATTGTTTTAGAGTAACAAATCCAACCACTTGAGATACAGATGAGAAAACAGTCCCACAGAGATTGAGTGACCTGCTTAATGTCACAAGTAAAATATTCCATCTTGAATTTCTCTCTTCTGCACAAAAAAACCCAAGGTATTACAGAACCCTCATATCTAGCTACTCTAACAGATATCTCTGAATGGAAGGCAATAGTCTCCAAGAACAACATGCCCACACCTAACTTATTATCTTTCCAACCTTTGTAAAAACTAGAATTTGTCTAGAAAATTCCCAAAGTATATCATAAATTCAAACTTTAAAAACCATACAGACTTTTCCCCAAATAATATTAAAAACTAATTTTATATTTTTATATAAAGTCAAACTAAAAATTTAAAAACTTTCTCTTTTTGTACACAAATAGGAAAAGGACTAAACTTCTATTTTTATCAGTTAGAAGAACTCACACTTGAACATTAATATGTGACAAGTTGCCAAAACATGAGATAGATACTCTATGATTTAAAAGATAATGAAAATGAAGCTCACAGAGTTCAAGCCATAATATGTGCATATACTTGAGGTTAGGAATTAAACTCAAACTCTATGACTCTAAGTCTCACACTCTTTCTGCTGTACTGAATAATTCACCAATTAAAAAGCCATTAGTAAGGTATAATTAATCTGATGGCCTTTAGAGCATGTGGATCTTTGAATCATTCAATTTAACAAACATTTATTGACTCCCGTCAACGTACTAGGTGCTGTTTAAGATAAAAAATGTAATCAATTCGGTATGTACCCTCTGGGTGCTCACATTCTAGCAAGAAAAGTGGATTCATGACAGGAAACTATTATAACAGCGAATAGAGACTGAAAGTATAGTGTCAGAGGAAAGAAGCGATAAGCTAAAGTTGAAAATTATTAAGATTTAAAGCTTTGTTGACTTTAAATTTAACAGCACAAATTTCTGTAAATCTTTAAACAGGAATAGTCATTCTGAATCAACCCTGAGGCAGGAAGGTAAAGGTTTCTAGTGGACATTTCTAAGTACTGAGAAATGAAGAGCAGTAACCATGTAACATTAAGTGCCCAACTGGAAGCTGAGGTCCTGAACAGCATCCATCTGAAGAGAGGGGCCAAATACACAGGTCATCCCTGACCGGAATGCCCTAATTCTATTTGGGGAAGTTAACCATGCATAATTTACCCTCTAGTTAGTATTTCACAAAATTATGGGCAAGTACAGAAAGAAAATCAAAAAAAAAAAAAAAAAACCCGAGAAATTAAAATAAGTGATGTTTTAGATCAAAGAAAGCACTAAAATGGGAACAAGCTAAATCGATAGAGGGAAGTAAATGGAAATCTTTCAACTGTGAAATTGCCATCCTTTATCCAAAATATAGTAGCCTGTAGAACTGTAAATTGCTACCTCATACTAACTGAAAAATGAATTGTCTTAACAAAAACCAGTCCCTCTCTTCTTCACTCACTTTGCTTCTGTCCAAATATTCAGAGCCTGAATAGCTCTGAGGCCAGAAGAGGTTTTTATTTATTTTTAAGATTTTATTTATTTGTTCATGAGAGACACAGAGAGAGAGAGGCAGAGAGAGAGAGGCAGAGACACAGGCAGAGGGAGAAGCAAGCTCCCTGTGGGGAGCCTGATGTGGGGGACTAGGATCCCAGAACCCCGGGATCGTGACCTGAGCCAAAGACAGATGCTCAACCACTGAGCCACCCAGGTGTCCCTGGAAGATGTTTTTAAATAGTAGGAATAAAACATGCCTTCAATATAAACTATGTGTGAACATTAGGAGTTAAACTAAGGACTCTGGCAAAAATGGGTCATGAGGTTGCTTTGGAATGATAGAATATGTTTATAGTCCCATTATGGTTGGTGAATACAGATTTTTTTCAACAAACAAACAATACATTTTAATGTAATTTTTTTCCTCCCCCAAAAAAGAACATTTTCAGCTATTTTTAGTTCTCAAGTAACTTGAGGAGCAAAGACTCTCTCTCTTTCACTTGAGAGAATGTTTCCTTCCTGGCAACAATGAGGTGAGTGTAGCTAAGGTATATGGAGGTCTCACTCACAATGCTCACTTGTGAGGGCTCTGCAAGCCCTACATTCCCATAAATGTAGTACCAGTTCACTCAGGACCAGCCAAAATGGTCAGGGTTTTCAGGCCCGATGGGAGTTTGGTGGGCATTTGGTCAGGGATCTTTTGATGAAGATATTCTTTGCAGAGTATATATTACCACAATAACTAAAATTTCTGCCAACTTTGCCACCTCACCATGGCTTTTCTCAAAGATGTCCCAAATTAGCTCTTTTTCTTCCTTTCCAAGTCATGGACGCAGGGCACAAATTTCTGGTACCTTTTACACAACAACAGAAACATGTCATTTTTTATGAGAGACAATCTAGAGGAGTAGAAAGAGAATAGGACTGAAGATGTGGAGAAATAAACTAGTCCATTTTCCACCATTTGCTCAGATCTTTGGTGCAAAGAATCTCCCCTCCCCCACCCCTTCACCTGACAGAGGAATTATGCTGCTAGATATGGAGTTTAGGAATCAAGTGTAATAAAAGAAGCATCCATTTCAAGTGATGAATAAGGATGTGGAGTCATGGGACTGCTATGTGTCATCACAAATGGCATCTGTGACTGTATGCAAATACCTTTGCTTTACTTGCCTCACCAAAAAATGAAGACAAAGATAATTCCAAGGTACTGTTTACTTAGAAAATGATAGTTATCTATTTTTAAGGATATGTAAGGATCAGAGAGTCAATGCATCTAAACTATACAGATTTTATGATGAAAAATTCTTAGCAAATTGTATTTGTTTTAATATGAAAAAAACACATATGATTGAGTTACACTACATTCCACTGTTACAGTTATAATAAAATGCTTTTTAAACTGTGATTATGGTACTTCATGAATTCTACAAATTCTGATAATGTTCATGCAGATTTCCTAGAAATGACTCCAATAATGGGCTTTTTTGAGAAAACAAAATGGAAGCTTCAGTTTGAATATACTCAGAATCATACATGAAGTCACATAACCAAAACTAAACTGCCCTGATTTTCCTGAAATGCTAACTCAGATAATACTTCCAGCAGATATTTTTTGGAGATTCATTGGCTAACTCAGATAATACTTCCAGCAGATATTTTTTGAGTATAATTTTCCCTAGATTAGTTATATCACCTGAAACTTGTACTTCTTCCTTTATTTCTTCTTTCCCAGACTTTATGCCTTTTATTTTTCTTGCTTTAATCCACTGGCTAAGAACTCCAATAAAACATTAAATAGAAATAATTGGAATGTATATCACTGTATAATTCCAAACAGGGGGAAACTTTTATTTTTTCACCATTAAATACTAGCTCTAGGTTTTTCATAGATACCACTTACCTTAATAAGAAATATTCCCCATAACACAGACTTAGCAATAATTTTTAAATATGAATTGGTGTGAATTTTGCTAAATCACACCACAAAACATATCTTTTATTTCCTTTTTATTAAGAAGCTGAATAACAGAAATTGATGTTCAAACATTAGATCAACATTCAGTTTTATGTTGCTAGGATAAAACCCAACTGGCGATGATATATTACATTTAGATAAATGTATTTTGATTTGCTAATATTTTGTTAATGATAATTAGTCTTTTCTTGAGGAATATTTCTTTTAATTTTCTTGTAAAGTCATATTTTAGTATCAGAATTGAGCTAGACTCAAAAGATGAGGTGATGAATTTTCTCTTTGGCTGTTATCAAAAAGAATGTGTGGAAATTTTGTATTTTTCCTTATTTAAATATTGATATCCTTCTAAGAAACAGATTCTTTCATTATTATGAAATGCCTCTCATAAAATCTCTCAATGCACATTAAATTTTATTTTGTTGGGTATTAACAAAGCTATATTAGTTTTACTGTGTTTCTACTTGGAAGGTATAACTTTTTCCTGTCTACTTTTAACCTTCCTGAGAACATAAAGTGTATCTCTTGCAGATAACAACGTTGGGATTTGCTATTTTTCAGTGTGAAAATTTCTAAAAATATCCCAATATTTTAACCACTTTTTTTTAAAAATTTTATTTATTTATTCATGAGAGACACAGAGAGAGAGACAGAGACAGAGACAGAGACACAGGCAGAGGGAGAAGCAGGCTCCATGCAGGGAGCCTGATGCAGAACTCTGATCCTGGGTCTCCAAGATCAGGCCCTGGGCTGAAGGCGGCGCTAAACTGCTGAGCCACCTGGGCTGCCCAACCACTTACATTTAATATAATCACTGATACGGTTGCGTTTAAATTCACCAGTGTGCTGATAATATTTTATTACTCCAGCTGTTTGTTGTGCTGTTTCCTCCCAAACTTTCAATATTCTGGTGTTTTTTTTTCTTTCAGCTTTTCATTTAAATTAGTCTATTAACTTTTTAGCTCTACCTACCTATTTATGTTATTTTTAAGAGGTTTCTCTAGGAATTGCAATATTCATCTTCAGCATGCTTACTCTATTTAGAGGTACTATCCTACAACTTAATTAAAATGCAATAAATTTACAACAGCATAATCACATTTATTCTTTCATCCTCTGTAAAGATGTTATCATAAATTCCTTTATATGCATTATAAACTCAATTAGTTTTGCTTGTCTTCTCTATACACTTATTTTATGAGAAGAAATGAAGAAAAATAGTCGTGCTTATAAAAATGTTATTTTTTAAAAGTTTAGTGTTTCTGATGCTCTTTATTTCATTTTTTAGATTTGAATTTTCAAATAGCATTATTTTATTCAGCTTGAATATTTATTTTAGAGTGCACCTGCTGTCAACAAATTCTTACAGCTTTTTTTTCTAAAACAAAGTATTCCACCCACATTTTGAAAGAAAATTTCAGAGGATATATAATTCCAGGCTGATTTTTTTTTAGCTCTTTAAATATTTTTTTTTCCATTTTTATCCGACTCTTCTTTTTTCCTGATGAGAAATTAGATAACATGCATATCCTTTTTCCCCCTCTAGTTTGTAATGTGTCTTTACCCATCTTGTTGCTTTCAACACTTTCTCTTTATTTTTGGTTTTCTTCAGTTTGTATATACCTAAGTGAGGTTTTCAACATATTGATTTTTTTAATTTTTCTGAACTTCATCGGTAAGTATATTGATATTTTCAACAAATTTTGTAAGTTTTAAACTGTTACTATTCTCCAATACATATACTTTTTTCCCCTAACCTGGAACTCCAGTTGCATCATTACACCACAGATTATTGAGATAGCTCATTTATTTTTTCTTCCTGATTTTCAGAAAATTTCTATTAATATTTATTTAGGTTTACTGGCCTTTTTTCTCTATAATTTCCAATCTGTTAATTATGTCAATCTAGCACAATTTTCGTGTCTGATATTGTATGTTTTAGTAGCAGAGTTCCCATTTGGTTCTTCTTTGCCTTTCCCAATTATCTGCTGAGATTCCCCCATGCTTTACCATTATGTCTGTCTTTCTTCTTGGTGTATTTATTGTCCTTAATGTATTCATAGTTGTTTTGTAGTCCTTGTTTGTTATTTCCAAAACCTTGGTCATTGCATGGTCAATTACAATTGACCAGGTTTTACTTAATTTTGTAGTCATATTTTCTAGGTTTTTTTTCACATTTGGTGATTTTTATTGCATAGTGGAAATTGTGAATATACAGAGTAGGAAGTTTGGATAATGTTATCTTTAATGTATGCTAAATGTATTCCTGGATGCCTGTTAAACTACTTGTGTATGCTTTCAATCTTAGTAAGCCCAATTTTATTCCTTGTTAGGATACATCTATTTCACTTTTGTTTCAAGCTTAAGGCATATATCTTACTCTGTAGCATAGTGATTACTTTCAAACTGTGAACTTACAGGGCTTTCAGCTGACAGCAGAAATACACAGCACAGTGTCTCTACTGGACTTGTTGACACTGCAGTTTCCCTGCACTGCAAGTCTTTTCACATAATGGCCATGAAGCAGATACTCTCTGCTACAGTTTCCAAAGTGTTGTCCTGCACATCTATAACTTAGCCCTGTCTAAGCATGGCTGGGGAAACTACATGCAGATTCTAACCCCCTACTTTGTTCCTTCCATTCTTTTATTTTGCTCTGCAACATCTAGTTTTTAGTATCCCTAAAGCATCAAAAACTCATAGTATTCATTATAAATGTATAGGAAAATGGAAAAAAATAGTAAAACTAATATTTATTTAGAATGTAACTTAAACCACTAGAAATACTGACAAGTTTTTTTATTCTTTTTGAAGTTAGCATAAGTTGTGAGCCTTTTTCTATGCCTTTATGAATTATCACTGTCATACTCCTTTTTAAATTGGTGCAATAGACTGAATGTCCATGTCCCACCAAAATATATGTTGAAATCTTACTACCACTGTTACTGGGTTTCAAAGTGGGGCCTTCAGGGGATAATTAGGTCATAGTCATGAGGGTGGAGCCCTCTTGAATAGGATTAATGCCTTTATAAGAAGAGGCCGAAGAGCTCCCTTAGTTCTTTTTTTTTTGCCATGTACAATAAATGGCTCATTTGCAGCCCAAAATCAGATACTTACCATGCTGTTACCCTGGTCTTGGACTTCCAGCCTCCAGAACTATGAAAAATTAATTACTGTTGTTTATAAACCACGTAAGCTATGGTACTTTATCAGGAAAACCCAAGCTAAGACAGTTGGGATCAACTTCTAATATTTTATCTTTTGCAATTTTAATGTTGTAAAATATCTCTCAGAGTTCCTTTAATTATGAGGATTTTCACCAGTAACATTTTCTTAGAAAACCTTTTGCCTTGAATCATGACCACTTTCCTCATTTATCTGGATAAATTCATATTTACTAATTTGTCTGAATGTCTAGTGTCTTTCAAAGGAAAGAAAAGTGCATCAACATTCCCTCTGTCAGTTATTTCTTCTCTAATTCCATTGATGTGCAGTTTGAGTTTCACTTCCAGCATTATCACTTTTTGCTTTTCAGCACTTTTTCTTTGTTGGCCAACCTCTTTGAATTATACATTTTTGTAAAGTACCATGTGGGTTTATCACTGGGGCCAAGGAAGCAGTATAATTCTATGCTTTTCTGTCTATACATGTACTGAATAACAGATATGTAATGACCAATCACTGACAGACTTTAGAAAAAAAACAGCCATATCTGTTATTCACCTAGTGGTTTGTGAATTAAAGACTTAGCAGCAATGTTTGTACTTTATGTAATTCTTCACAGTTAATACATAGTAATAATAGCTGAAACTTAAACCATGATTTTGGGGGACTGGAATTATCTATTTTCAGTGATAACTGAAATTTCTGCATAGCAAAACTGTGAGAAATGAGGACTGCTACTACTAGATTCCGTGTTTGTAAAGATTTAGTTCCTGCCTTCAGAAGGAAAGAAGCAAATATTAAGTAAAACAGGAACAAAAACAAATAAACAATTAAACAACTAATTATGTAGTGTAGCAAGTTCTCTAAAGGAAAAATTAAAGGAGGTAGAAAGAGCTTCCAGTACTGGGAAATTATGTATTTAAAGAGAAGATCAGGGCAGCCCTGGAGGCTCAGCGGTTTAATGCCGCCTTCAGCCCAGGGTGTGATCCTGGAGACCTGGGATAGAGTCCCATGTCAGGCTCTCTGCATGGAGCCTGTTTCTCCCTCTGTCTGAGTCTGTGCCTCTCTCTCTCTCTTTCTCTCTGTCTCTCATGAATAAATAAAATCTTTTAAAAAAATAAAATAAAGAGAAGATCAGGAAAAAGTTTACTGATGAAGAGGTATTTGAGTTTTTATCTGAAGATGAATTTTAATTAACATGTCAAACAGAGTATATGCATATGGATAAGTCAAGAACATACAATAGTAAGAATGATTTTGAAAATGAAGGAAAAAAGGAAGACCTATTTTACCAGACTTCAAAACATAAAGTTACAGTAATCAAGACAGTGTGGCATTAGAGTAAGGACAAATACATAGATCAAAGTATAGAATGGCCTAGAAATACACATTTATATTATTAATTGAAATTTAACAAAGGTAGTAAGGCAATTCAATGAGATAAGGTTATAGCCTTGTTTAAAAAAGATACTGATACATAAAATAAGATAAAAACAAAGAGAAGGGCAAACCATAAAACACTCTTGACTATAGAGAACAAACTGAGAGTTGATGGAGTGGTGGTGGATGGGGTGTTAGGCTAAATGTGTGATGGGCATTAAGGAGAGCACATGTTGTGATGAGCACTAGGTATTACATATAAGTGATGTATCATTAAATTCTACTCCAGAAATCAACACTACACTATATGTTAACTAACCTGAATTTAAATAAAAACTTGAAAAAAAAGATACTGATTCCAAAGAAATAAGCTTCAACCCCAGCACTATATATATATATATATATATATATATATATATATATATAACTAAACATGGATCACACAGTATATTCATACAATTTAAGAGTTACACATATGAAATTTCTAGAAATAATTAGAAACTAGTAAAGCTCTCAGTAACCATTTTCTTGCCAAAAATCCTTAAGTACTAACTAAAACAAAATAAATCAATAAATTGAACTTGATCAAAATTAAAATTTTGTTCTTTAAAAGATTATAACAATATGATTATATTTCACATAATATATTAAAAAGATCGCAGACTGGTAGCAAGTATTTACAAAACACATATTTGTCAGAGGAAATCTATTTAGAGTATACTAAAAAATTCCTAAAATTCAATATTAAGAAACGTAGAATCAACTTTTAAAAAGCAGGCAAAAGACTTGATATTCCACTAAAAAGAAGATGGATGGAAAACAATCACATGAAAAGAGTTCAATGTTATCATTAGAGGAATACAAATTTAAAGCACAGTAAAATATTAAATCACAACCACAATAATATTTAAGATTAAAAAGATTGAGTGGATCCCTGGGTGGCTCAGCAGTTTAGTGCTTGCCTTTGGCCCAGGATCGGTCCCGCATTGGGCTCCTGGCATGGAGCCTGCTTCTCTGCCTGTGTCTCTGCCTCTCTCTTTCTTTCTACCATGACTAAATAAATAAATAAATATTTTTAAAAAACATTTAAAAAAAAGGTTGAGCATATTAAGTGTTGGTGAGGATGTGAAGCAGTGGGGATTTCACATCTTGGCGTTTTGAATGTATCATACAATTACACTGGAAACACTTTTGCAGGTTATGTTTTTGTGTTTTGAGAAACAAAGAGATCTTGAGCAGGGGAAAGGTAGAAGGAGATGAAGAGAAAGAATCCAAAGAAGACTCCACATTGAGGATGGAACCTGACTTGGAGCTCAATCTCACGACCCTGATCATGACCTAAGCCAAAATTGGGAGTCAGATACTTAGCCAACCTAGCCACCTAGATGCCTCCCAAAATGTTTTGCAGTTTCTTAAAAAGTAAAATGTAATGCTACCATATGGCCCTTCCATTCTATTTATCTAGGTATTATTTACCCAGATAAATGTATATTCATTCAGAATTTTACACAGTGCTCATAGCAGATGAACTTATAATAGCTCCAAACTGGAAGCAACTCAAATATCCATCAACAGGTAAACACTTCATGTTGTATCCATATAATTGAATGTTACTCATCAATACAAGGAGTAAAGTATTATTTTATGAAACATAGATAATCAAAATAATTATGCTAAATAAAGCCAAACAGAAAAGAGTATGCAATTCATAGTTCCAGATATATGCCATTCTAGAAAATCCAAATGAATTTGTAGTGACAGAAAGCAGCTGTAGTTGCCTAGATCAAGGAGAATAGCAATTCCTTTATCACACAGAACATCTCACTCTACCAAACCATTGGTCATAGTTCAGCTCTCTGGAGCAAAACAACACAAGTGTGTTCTCCCTTAGAGCTCTTCAGATATCTGAATCTGACTTTTAAAAATCTTGACTTTTTTTCTTTTTCTGATTTGATAGCTCTAGTTCCTCAATACTTATTCATACATCCTAGATTTCAGATCACCATTTGAAATGTAACACATTCCATTAAAATAATGTGCCTTGAATCTAAATCAAGCCTCCATATTTGGTTACCCTTGCAAAACACTGGAGAGCAATTAGTTTTACTGATCTAGTGAGTGTACCCTTATTAAAGCAGTCTAGAAATCACATGTTGGTTTTGATAAGTTCTGACTCAATGTTGGCTTCAGTGGTATTTCTGGTCAATAAAATCTCCTGGCTACATTAATGTGGATACTGAAGGCAGATCACCACAATCATCTGGGCAACTGCTTTTATTTTAATCTAAAGGCAATCCTTAATTTTTATAGCTGATAAAACCCTAATGTTAGCATTTACTCTATTTGAAACACTATATTTTAAAAGCATACTATTTTTCCTTCCCAGTTTATATCAATTCTGTATTTGAATATTATCCTTTTTAACACTTCTATTAATATAACTGACAATATTCTTAAAGATGACAAAGTCAAATGACATTTTAGTATATCCATAGTAAAAATCAATATTTTTCCTAATAACTTTCTTGTACTATACATTTAAATATGGGGAATATTCAATTTTACATAAAGAAAGCTTTAATGTGAATTTGTGTTGATTAAGGAGTTGTATGGCTACAGTTTGCTAGGAAACCAGTATCTCCTTAAAACATCTGAAACCTTACAGTAAATGGATATGCTGTTAACAAAACACTGTCTCGTATGGACATTTGCTTTATGGAATTTTGAAATATATTCATATTATCATCTAACAATTCTGAATGTATTTATGTTTTGGTTTTCCACTTTTAAAGTGAAATTCAAAATTATTGCATTAAACTAACCCCTTGGCTCAAGGACATTTTTTTTTTTACAATTGCATTAAAGCTTTTCTTATAGATTACATCATATGGCTTTGTTTCAAGAGAATTAAGAGAATAAATGCTTCCAGATTTTTCTTGGATTCTGGTTTCCTTCACTAAATCTCACCTTGTTACTCCCCTCTCCTCCTAAAACTCCCTTATTTATAACTAACCAATTGATTATATAATTGTCCTAAGATCTTTTTATAACACTGTCCCAGAGCCATCTCCAGTTTGAATAAATGTTCTTGATGCTGCATAGATTTTCTCATCAGTATGCAACCTCACTGACTATGACAGAGAAAAATCAAGACATAAAAGGTGGGGAAAACTAAATGAAAGAAGTGGATTTTCCTACACTAACAGAGGATCAAGTTAACTGCCTAGGTATCTGCTTATGCTTTTCTTCCAGGAAATTTTGAAGCAGTTGAGAAAAGCAACTGATTTTATTTAAAGACATATTTAAAAGACATACACATGGAGATCACCTGTCTTTGAAGAGTATATATTGAATTTATCTTTAGCATATGAAAAAGAAAATATATGGAGTTTTGGGAAAAGCTAAGTGCTACAAGTAATACTTAATACCCCACCGTTAATCCATAATTAACCTTGGGGTTTATATATCAATAGATACAGAAGGAGACCTAAGATGAGAAACGAAAAGTTACTTATTAATTAAGTTGGTATCTTAGGGCTCTCAAGATTCATTTTTATTTTTTTTATTATATTTGTTTGGGTGTTTGATTTTTCTAGCATATAGATGAAGCTAATATGTTTTATTGTAACATTCATTTCTTTGTTGAGATTATTATTGGTAGTGTTCTAAGTTTTCATGGGGAGATAAAAACAGAAGGTTTTAATAGGATCAATCTGATAAAAAGATGTGAAAAAATAAGAGCAGAAAAACATTTGTAAAGCTTAGAAAAGGAGATTAATTTTGTCTATATAAGATGTGCCTGTGTATGTCTCTTAAATAACACTCAAATCTCTAGAACAAACTGGAGATTCTCCCTTATAACAACTTATAAAAAATACAAAACTGGTGCAGAGCACAAGATGATATAGGTGGTTTCAATTTCATCTATCCAATGGATCACTTACATTCTAATAATTTCCAAACATAACTGTCATTGCCTCTTTTATGATCTTGCATTAAAATTCATTGAAAAAATAATCTGACTACCCACATACTGTTTTAAAATCAATAAAGACCTAACAATTCTAACTATGAAATAGAAACAAAAAAAGATCATTCTAAATAAAATAAGTCAAACAGAGAAAGATCATCTCATAAGCAATAGGAGTCCACAAAATGAACAAAATGTCTATGCCAGGATCCTTTGAGAACCACTGGCTTATAGGGTCACCATGCGAGTCTCTTTATAACATATGAATGATCTTTAATTTTTTTTCTAAGCAAGGGAAACATACTTCAAAGCCAATCTACAGCACTGTTTCTACATGAGAACAAGGTAATGGCAGAGTCCCTCTCCATTGGGAATAAAGGTCGAGAAGTCCACCTTTTTGCTCCCTCATTGTGCACAACTGTCTATCTTCTCAATCAATGCTGCCAAACAGTGATAGGCCAACTGGGAATGGCCTGCTAATATTGGTCACTCTCTGAGATGATGTACAAAATTCAAGAGTAATCAGAGTAATTTAGAAATTGTCTAGCAATTGAGGGAAGTGTTGCATCTATTTTTATTTCTTAAAAAATTATTATTTAAAAAATTATTATTTATTTATTCATGAGAGACACACAGAGAGGTAGAGACATAGGCAAAGGGAGAAGCAGGATCACTGTGGAGATCCTGATGTGGGACTTCATCCCAGGATTGGATCATAACCTGAGCCAAAGGCAGATGCTGAATCACTAAGCCACCCAGGTGACCCCCTGTTGTATCTATTGGTAACAAAGTGGGAATTGAATTTTGTGTCTTTTCATTTCATTTTTTTCTCCTAATTCATTTTTATTGTATTTTACAAATGCGTTGGTCCATGACAGATTGTGAAATATAAAAAGTTCATCCTTCACCCCCAGATAATTGAAATGCATTCTCCTAGAGAATACCTGTGGCTGTGTTTCAAGAAAGAACTTCTAGATAGCTGGGAAGATGCAAAACTGCTGCCCTAGTTTTTTATGCAATTTAAATTTTCCTTATGTCAATGGGGAAAACACAAATACAAAAATCTCTAGAGATATAACTCCATTATGGTTAAAAGTAAGTCTTGGAAAATTACAGAGGCAAAAGACAACCTCTGTTCTCTCTACCTCTTTTAGATTTCTTAAGCCCTGAGGATTCCCCTCTTCCTCTGTGTGTAGAATTAGCCATCTCTTATCCCCATTTTATGTCTTACTCAGATTTCTGCTCACTAGTAATTTAACATATTCCATAATTAGTCTTCAATATTCACTACCTATTTAATTGATTTTGTGTTCAGGGCTGGTATCTCCTTATAAATTATGGGGTGATTATAGGAAATAAGTAAATGTAAAGTTACAAATGAAAATGTGTTTACACTTCTAGGGGCCCTTTCTGTTAAAAAAGAAATCTCAGCAGCCTACAATATTGTATCTTTATTGGAATAGCATAGTGGGGGGCTATAAACTAGTAGGAACACTATATTGTGAAAGTGCCCTTAAATGACACTATTCTTAAATTCCCACATTATCCTCTGTCCTCTCTCCCTACATTTATATCCAAACCTGCTTCACTTCTCTTTACGCAAAAATACTAGGACTGTAGTATTAGCAGATATACTGCAAGAAATATTCTCATTTTCTTTTCAAATGTGAGGGCATTGGGAAAGATATACTATGCTATATTACAAAGGGGAATTCAAGATGGTAGTTACTAATGAATTGCTCCTTGTAGACCAGAACACCAGTTCCTGCATTATATTGGAACTTCCCTGGGGAGCCATGAACATTTTAGAATTTTTGGACCCTGTGAAAAAAATCGTGTGTGAGAGGAAGAGAAAAGAGAGAAAGAGAGAGAGAGAGAGAAACAAAATGCCAACTCCCAACATTTCATAGTTTTAGGTGATTTTTGGGCCTTTGACATCCACATGCTACACTACTTTTATTAAATCCTCATGACTAAGAATTCCTTTTTTATATTACTAAAAGGAGGACATTGGCCTTGAGGAGAGAATGCAATGGGAAAAGAAATTGTCATCTATACAGAACACTTTTAAAATCATTGAAATGTGAGTATGTTGTCATTAATAACATGCACAAAAGACCCACCTTCCATAAAGTTTTGTTACTGAAGAAATTAGGGTATGATAAAAATAACCTTATCAATTGGTACCATTTAGCAGTAGTGATGTGAAATGGATACAGGTAAATATATATAAGAAAAAACATGATTTAGGAAAATAGATTTTATGCTTTTAAACTACCTTGTTTTTTTTCAATAAAATACAGAAACACTATGAAGAAAATCCTTGTACACTGATTAGCATAACAATGATTGGATATAGCATTCCACTTTAATAAGCTTTACTGAGAGTGACACAGATAGAGCTCTGGGGAAAAACAACAAGATGCATCTTAAAAGCTAAAGATTAAAAAGAATAAAGATGGTATAATATAGAATCCTTACACCTTTATTTCTCTGTTTATAAGGTATATTATGATATGGCTCCTGTGAATTCACTAACCCACTGTTACACATTTTTTACTCTATGAAGTGCTTCCATCATTTCTGTAAGATACAGTAAATGATAGACTTAAAACACCTCAGATTCCATAAGTTTGGGAGTTTCACATTGAAAATGTTGCAAACCTATGCTGAAAGATGACGTCCCACCTAAAGATTTATCTGTGTATTCAGTAAGGAAATATGCCTTTAGTAACACATTAAACCAAATAGACATAACAAATACATATAGAACATTCCATGCAAAAATAACAGAATGCACATTTTTTTCAGGTGCACCTGGAACATTCTCCAGAATAGGTCACCTATTAGTCCATAAAAGAAACCTCCATAAATTTAAAAAGATTAGAATCATACCATGCATCTTTTCTGATCACAAGATGAAACAAAAAATAAATCGTGAGAAAAATGGGGAAAAACACAAACAAGTGGAGACTAAACAATATGATACTAAACAACAAATGGACCAATGAAGAAATCAAAGAAAAAATAAAAAATACCTAGAGACAAATGAAAATGAAAACACAATGGTCTCAAATTGCTGTGACAGTAAAAGCAGTCTAAACCAAGAGCTGTTTTTTTGAAAATATAAACAGAATTGACAATCCTTTAAGAGAGAAAAGACAAAAATAAATAAAATCAGAAAGACAGAGGAAAAGTAACAACTGACATCACAGAAATACAAAGGATTATGATACATAATACATGACATCATAGAAATACAAAGGATATGCCAAAAAAATGGACAAGCTAGGAGAAATTACTAGAAACATACAATCTTCTGAAGTTGAACCAGAAAGAAATAAAAAAAATCTCAGTAGGTCTATTATAAGTAATAACATTGAATTAGTAAAACTACCAAAAAAAATTCATAATCAGATGAATTCACAAATGAATTCTATTAGATATTTAAAAAAGGGTTAATACCTATTCTCCTCAAACTATTCCAAAACACAGATGAAGGAAAGATCCTAAAAGAACTCTACAAAGCCAGCATTACCCTGATACCAAAGCCAGACAAAGACAACACACACACACACACACACACACCACAAAGTACAGGGCAATAACCCTGATGAACATAGATGCGAAATTCCGTAACAAAATATTAGCAAACCATGTACAATAATGTATTAATATCATTCACCATGAACAGGTGGGATTTATTCTTGGGATGCAAAGATGGTTGAATATTTATAAATTAATCAATGTCACACACCACATCAACAAAATGAAGGATAAAAATTATGAGATAATTTCAAGAAATGCAGAAAAAGCATTCAACGAGATTTTACATCCATTCATGATAAAAACTCTTAACATAATGAAAGCCATAAATGAAAAACTCACAGCTAAAATAATCTTCAATGTTGGAAAACAGAGCTTTCCCTCTACAGTCAGGAACAAGAAAAAAGGGTATCTGCTCCCACCATTTATTCAATCTAGTACTAGAAGTTCTAGCCACAACAATTGGACAAAAAAAAAAAAAAAAAGGAAGGAAGAAGAAGAAGAAGAAGAAGGGAAAGAAAGAAAGAAAGAAAGAAAGAAAGAAAGAAAGAAAGAAAGAAAGAAAGAAGAAGAAGAAGAAGAAAGAAAGAAAGAAAGAAAGAAAGAAAGAAAGAAAGAAAGAAGAAAGAAAGAAAGAGAAACATTCATATTGGTAAAGAAGTTAAAGAGTTAAACTGTCACTACTTGCATACAACAGGATATTATACTTAGAAAATCCTACAGATTCCACTAAAAAAGTATTAGAAGTAATTAACAAATTTAATAAAGTGGTAGGGTAAAAAAAAATAATACCCAGAAATCCATAGCATTTTTATACACTAACAACAAAGTCACAGAAAAAGAAATTCAAAACAACACCATTTATAACTGCACCAAAAATAATGAAATAATTAGGAATAAACTTAACAGAGAGGAAAGATCTGTACTTTGAAAACTATTAAACACGGATGAAAGAAATTGAGGATGAGACAAAAAATGGAAGGATATTCCATGTTCCTGGATTCAAACAATTTAGTGTCAAAGTGTCCATATTACCCCAAAATAATTATAGATTCAATAATCCCTAGCAAAATAACAGCAACATTTTTCATAAAACTAGAATAATACTAAAATCTGGACAGAACCACAGAGGACCCCAAATAGCCAAAGCAATCCTGAGAAAGAACAAAAAACCTAGAGGTATCATAATTCCAGATATCACAATATATTATAAAGCTATAGTGATCAATAGAGTCAGTACTGGCACAAAAAAAGATATGGGGATCAATAGAGCAGGATAGAGACCTTATAAATAAACTCCTATTTATATAGTCAATTAATCTATGACAAAGGAGGCAAGACTATACAATGGGAAGAGACAGTCTTTTCAATACATAGTGTTGGGAAAACTCAACAGCTAAAAGAATGAAACTGGACTAATTTAACACCATACACAAAAATAAACTCAATGTGGATTAAAGACCTAAACATGAGATCTGAGACCATAAAAATCCTAGAAGACAATACAGGCAGTAATTCTCTATTAGCCATAACAAAATTCTTCTAGATGTGTCTCTTTAGGCAAGGGGGAAAAAAGCAAAAATAAACTATTGACATTACATTAAAATAAAAAGCTTTTGCACAGCAAAGGAGACTATCAAGAAAACAAAGATAATCTGCTGAATGGGTGAAGATATTTGCAAATGATACATCTAGTAAGTGGTTATGATCCAAAATATACAAAATCTATAAAGAACTTCTACAACTCAAAAAAAAAAGATCTTCTACAACTCAACACCAAAAAATATATATATATATATATCTGATTAAAAAATGGGCAGAGGACCCAAATAGAATTTTTTCTAAAGAAGATACACAGATAGTCAACAGATATATAAAGAGATATTCAACCTCACTAATCATCAGGGACATGAAAAGCAAAACCACAATGAAATATCACCTTATACCTGTTAGAATGGCTAGCACCAAGAAGATAGGAAACAAAAAACATTGGAGAGGATGTGGGGAAAAAGAAACCCTTGTGCACTGTTGGTAGGCATGAAACTGGTGCAACTACTATGGAAGACAGTATGGAAATTCCTCAAAAAAATTAAAAATAGAATACCATAGGATCCAGTAATTCCACGACCAAGTATTTACCCAGGGAACACAAAAACATTGACTCAAAAAGATAAAGGCACCCCTATGTTTACTGCAGTAGTATTTAAAGTAGCCAAGACATGGAAGCAACTTAAGTGTCCTTCAATAGATGAATGGACAAGGAAAATGTGGTATATACAAACAATGGAATATTATAAAGCCATAAACAAGGATGAGATCAGATCATGCTATTTAAGACACCATGGATGGACCTACAGAATATTACAGTAAGTGAAGTAAGTCAGACTGAGAAAGGCAAATACTATATGATTACACTCATAAATGGAATCTAAAACAAAACTAAAACCTAAAAAAAAAAAACCAAATAAACAAAAGTCAGAATCAGAACTAGAAATAATGAGAGCAAAGTGATGGTTTCCAGTAGGGAGATTCTAGTAGGGGATGGATTCCAATAGGGGGTTGTAAAAATGGGTAAAGAAGAGAAGGAGAGGGATCCCTGGGTGGCGCAGCGGTTTGGCGCCTGCCTTTGGCCCAGGGCGTGATCCTGGAGGCCCGGGATCGAATCCCACATTGGGCTCCTGGTGCATGGAGCCTGCTTCTCCCTCTGCCTATGTCTCTGCCTCTCTCTCTCTCTCTCTCTCTCTCTCTCTCTGTGACTATCATAAATAAATAAAAATTAAAAAAAATTAAAAAAAAAGAAGAGAAGGAGATATAGGCCTTCAGTTATGGAATGAGTAAGTTATATGGGAATAAAAGGCACAGCATAAGAAATAACAGTCAATGATATTGTAATAGCAATGTAATGGGGCAGATGGTAGCTATACTTTGTGGTGAACACAGCATAATGTACAAACTTGTCGAACCACTAAGTTGTACATCTAAAACTAATATAACATTTTGTGTCAATTATCCTTAAATTTAAAAAAAAAATGTAGCTTGTCCCTCTGGATAGTAACCATACATGCCAAATTACCTTCTACCTGTCTTTTTTCATCATTCTTTAGTATTTAATCCTTTCCAACTTACTATAAAATTACACTTATTTTTGTCTTTTTTCCTTACTATCTCTCCACACACGTATACTGTACATAATACATAATCTGTATGAGGACAGGGATTTTCTTCTATTGTATGTATCACAAGCATTTAAATAGTTTCCTCATATGAGACACTAAATAAGTATTTTCTACTTGTAACTTCCTTGTATAGATAATCACATTTTTAAGAGAGGCATAATTTTTTCCCCTAAATACTTTAGGAAGGAAATCAGGCATTGTGGAACGTAGAAGTGCATAAAACCTGAACAATAAAAATGAATGAAGTCACAATCAGAGTTAATAAATCAGTTAAATGACTCTATATTTGCCTTACTCATTTTAGTAATACCTAATGAAACATTTAAGAACACACACTTCAAAATGGCTAGGTGGCTCGGTCAGTTAAATGTCTGACTCTTGGTTTCAGTTCAGTTCATGATCTCACAGTTGTGGATGAGGCTCATGTCTGGTTCTGCATTCAGTGTGGAATCTGTCCCTCTCCCTCTGCTCCTCCCCCCTGCTCCCCACCCCTCTCCCTCACATAAATAAATTTTTAAAAAACTTAAAAAAAAAAAACATACACTTCAATTCCATGTTCTGGAACCAAGGTATCTGTAATACTAAGAACTCTGTCAACATTTGCAAGAGGTATTCAGTCTACAAAAAAAAAAAATAAATCTGACTCACTCCTGAATCAAATTTATGTGAAAACTTTACATGAAAACATATTTTATACATAAGCAAACTTGAACTTGTTTACCTTTCTTAAGTCTGAAAATTTAAAAAAATAACAAAGAAATTTGTTTCTTCTACTTTAGTCTAAACAACCAGAGCCTAGAGATACGTGGTTCAATCCTTTCTGCAATTAAATGTATTAGAGATTGAGAATACCTCTTCATGTAAGAAAATTCCTTGACTTTGATATTTTGACACCTATTGTATGTCAAAGTATCTGACATTTGGCATTTTTTATTGTAATATAAGTGCCTGACGTTAAGCTTTTGATTCCTGAGCATCTACTTCAAAGGCATCCATCTTGAATTAACACATGTTCAGCTACACAGCTAAAGAGCCAGGCCATCCCAACCCTGAAGTACTCCTTTTTCATAGAGAGCTCTTTTTGCTAGATATAACTATCAGTTTGATCAACTGCCTTTCCCTTTCCATACCTTAATTCCTGCTCTTATGTTTTAAATTCACCAAAAAAGAATGAAACCATGAAACCTGAGGCATCCCATCCTTGACCTCAATAAAGGCAGAACCTTAAAAAAAAAAAAAAAAGGCAGAACCTTGTGTTCACATACTCAGAGACCTTGCTATCTGGCCCTTCGTATGGCATGTACCTTCTAGGACTTGTGAGTAATGAACCTTGTTTTTTCAAAATGCCCTGATAGTTGTTGCTGGAGTGCATCACACAATCATAACATGATCCACCAGGGCAAGTCCAGCCACAATATTGGCTCTAAAAGGAGATATGACTATGGAGACTCACTATAAGCAGTATGGCCCCAGGTGACTGCTGCAGGCATTTCTAGCTACCTATTAGCCTAAATATTGAAAGGCTGAGACTGATCCCAAACATCTATTTTCTTCTAAAGGTGAGCTATATTTTATACTTCATTTGAGAGAGAGGGAAAAAAAGAGAGTGCCCATGCAGGACCAGGGGAAGGGCAGAAGGAGAAGCAGATCCTCAGTTGAGCAGGGAGCCTGATGTGGGGCTTGATTCCAGGACCCTAAAATCATGACCTGAGCCGAAGGCAGATGCTTAACTGACTGAGCCACCGGCCTCCTATTATTATTTTTGTGATCCCAATTCTTCAAGTATCAGTCTTTCATGAGATATTAAGGAAATGTCTGTATTACATAATCTTTTTTTTTTTTTTAGAATATCAAGCATTGGAGATTGGATAAAATAAATGATCACCAAAATTTTATACCTTATTGACCATAAAAAGTAGTTTATTGTTTAGGTAAGATGCCTCATATTTTCTTTAATTATGAATAGTATGAACAAAATAAAGATGTTATTTTTAAGATTATTAATTAGGCATATCAAAGTTAATATAAATGAAAGTCTTAAGAACCATCATTTCTCACTAAATAAGCATCAACACTTAATTTTAGAATGAAAATAGCTCCATGTTGATGAAGTAGATTTAATCATAAAGTAATATTTAAGACATGCAATTATTAAAAGCTAACTAGTGAGTCGCTGGTATTGGTCCTCAAATCATTTTACTCTTAACTCTTCCCAATCATAGCATATATTGAGTCTACGAAACTGCCTTTTGCTTCTGAGGAACAGATCCTGTTTGAAGGATTCCTAAGGATCGAATTTAATTCTGCTGGTTTCTTATGTGCCCTAAAAGTGTCAAAATAAATTTGTGTTTTATAGCTCGATGAACCAAACCGTTTCTGACAATCCTTTGCGTCTTTAGTCACAGAGGGATTAGACATAAGCTGTTATCTAAATCTCATCTAGGAAATACATATCTCTTCTACAATAACTCCCCTAAACTTCTTGCACTTCTTTCTGCATCCTGAAAAGTAAGACACAAAAGTAGATTTGGGCTCTGTTCTCCAGGAACAACATAAGGAGATGAAGCTAAGTAAGCAGTGGTATCTTAGGAGACTTGACAAATCACTTCATAGAGATTCCTTGTTGGCATTTGGATCTGCTTTATATTCTTTCAGAAAAGAATAAGTCAAAAAAAAAAAAAAGAAGAAGGGGGAAAAGAAATATTCATTTATTTCTGTTTGCTGAAGGAAGATATCAGGTATAGAACAGATTCACACTGATGTATAGCTTCTAATTTCTAAGATATGAATCCCTGAGACATTGTTCTAAAGAGATCACAAAATGAATATTAAGACCAAATGCATTTTATAACATCAATTATACATTCTGAACATGTTCTTTTTTCATCATTATGTGATTCCTAATCAGGAAAATACATAATGTTGCTTTCTGTGAAGACTTTGAGTATCTAAGAGTAGACCACAAATTCAAAAACTTGAGAGAAGAGCAGATCCTGATCAAAGTAGCAGAGTAGGGGGATCCTGTGCTCACTTCCTGCCATCAACACACCAAGGTTTCAACAATATAGGGAGCAATTCTGAAAACTGTCTAAAGACTAGCATAACAGTTATCCTACAGTTAAAGATAAAAATAAAAAGCTATAATGAAAAGGTTGGGAGGAGCAGAAACAGAGTCTAGTTGGGGCCAATGCCCCCAGCACAGTGACTCCCAAGCCAGAGAGATATCAGAGGCATAGAGGTTCTCTTTGAGGAGCAAGAGGTTCAAGATCCACATTGGGCAGCCCCAAGCCTGGGAAAACAAGTCCCCATAATGCCTGGCTTTGAAAGTCAGTGGAGCTTAACTCCAGGAGCTTAGTATATTGTTGGTCAACTATCCTTTAAAACAAGCATAAAGCTTGAGAGGAAATTGCTGTGGATTACTGAAGGAAAAGATACCATCAATTTGTCTCAACTTAAAGATGAAGACTATGGACTTGCTTTTGCTAATACACAGTATGCATAATACAATTTAAGAATGTTGAGAATTTTCCTATCTTTATCTCCGCAGAGATGCAATTTTCCCAATATCTTTCCAAAGATCAGAACTGAGAAGGTTGCTTTAGGCATACGTGGACACAAATGAGAGGATATAGAGTCAATAAAAAAGGGATAAAATACATATGATTTTAATTTAGGAAAACAAAACGGATGGGTTGGGGGAAAAATGCAGAACAAGAGAGTATATAAAGAGTGAGAAAAAATGCCAGAGACATTTATTTGAAGATGAGAATGTAGATCCAGAGCTGAAATCCAAGCACCAGAGGATACTAATCCTGTTTAGACAACCATCAAATTATAACAAAATAAAATCAGACAACTAATGCTAGCATCTTTTGCTCATTTGGAACCACAGTTATTTAGAATCTGTAAATCAGGAAGAAAATTAAGTCCATTTACAGGACTTCAAATTCTGTAGATAGTATTTCCTAAAATTGAAATACAGGTGTTAGACACTCATTCAAAATAATTTTCTTCCATTTTATCTAAAAAGACAAATATTTTACTCATCATAAATCTTATTATGGTGACCTGCCCCACACTGTAAAATGCTCTTGGATGCCAATCAAAGAGAAGACTTGTGACAGAGACTATGCTGTTCATCAAACATTCTATCTGGTTTCCCATCTTTTTTATTTCCTCATTAGGTGGGCAACAAAACTAGTTCTGACAGGGACTGTGGGTGGAAGTGTTGTGTGTCACTTCCATTGCAAACCATATATGAACTAGAATGTCACTCTATTTGTCTCCTGCTATATCAACCACACTCTACTGAAATTCCAAATGCTAGGCTCTTCATCAGACTGAGTCCCTTAGTGATTGTACTACTACAGAATCAAACACACAACCCTCATTGGACACATACACAAACACGTGTATACATCAACTTTTTCTGACGTATAGTATGAGCAGGAAACAAGTGTTGTATTAAGCCACTGAGATCTGAGGTTGTTTGCTACCAAAGTATAATCTTGTTACTATAAAATATTCTCTAAGACCATATTGATGTTATACTATAAACTGCTATATATTGATTGCTAGTTCAAAGCAAAAACTCAAGAGGTGTTTTCCAGGTACATTCCACAAATAAATATTAACTAGATTGTACACAATCTTAGGGCTGTTTTTGGTTAATGAGATAAATGCTGACTCAGTGAATACTATGAAATTATTGATTATCTTAATATTGAATGAATTTCTTCAGAAGTAGTTTTTTTACTGACTGTCATAGAATATGTTACTTAATGTTCCCATTGATGATAGTTGTGGAAGAACCATAATGGATAGAGAAAGTAATTCAAATCCACATCAAGAAAAAAAGCCATTGCTATATTGATATTTCCATACCACGTTTGGGGTTTGTATTGATCTGCTCTAATGTAGAAACCAGATTTAAAACTGTAACTTGAAATAGAGTCACTGTGCCATTCAACTGATAACTAGCTGTCATTTCTGACACCATGTCTTACTGATGACTTAGATATTTAGTTCAGAGTCTCTTATCACAAGTGTTGTCATCATCTGAAGACATTCCTCCAACCACCTATTCTTACAGTATGTTTACACCCTCAGCTTCCTCAACCAACACCTTCACTCTATTTCAGCCACATATCAATTGACACCACCCAGAAATGTTAAATTCAAACAACAACCATTCTTGACATGATGTATTTTCTTTCTTGTTGTTTCTATGGATATAGTCCTTTACATTAGTGAGCCTCTGGTCCCTACTTCCTCATTATTTATAAGCCTAACTTTACCTATTACTTTCTTCTTACCTAGTTAGAGCTTCAAAAAACAAAACTTCAACTACTTCAACTAGTTTCTTTCCAATATCTTTATCTCCTTTACATCAGAAAACAAAATAAAGTGAAACAAAACAGACTAATCTGTGGAACAGTATAATCACCTGGTTTAATTTCTCCTACACCTGGAATATGAGGTGCTACTAAAGAAAATAACAAAACAGACAGGCCGAGATGCCCCGAAAAGGTTCACAGTCTGTAAATGTGTGTAGGTATTTAATGCAACCTAGAAATTTTTCATTGAGTTTCAGGTAATTTCTTTCTCTATTTCTACTAGTCATTATTTTAAACTGCTTTTGTCCTCAAACTCCCAAAAAGAAAATCACCACTTTTCTCAGCAATTTCCCACTCTCCTTCATACACATGCAATTTGATTTAAATATCTTCAAATTTTTCCACTGTAGAGGTTTTTATACACAATAACAGATCATTTCAAAAAAGCAAGGATACCTAAACTCTTGCTAAGAGGCACTGATAAGAGCTAATTATAACTCTACTATCTCATTTGAGGCAGTTTGATTGACCTTTCCTCTTTATTTCAGTGGCAACATAAAACAAATTAAGTATAATTTTTAAGCAAAGATATTTCCTATAAAAATTTTCAGAAGTTTTGTATATTGCTTATTGAAGTATGTGAAATATTTGGTAGTGGCAATATATTTCTCATTGTGTCTGCCTAAGTAAGCACAGATTTTTTTTTCCATAAAAGAGAAAAACTTAATGATTGATGAGTAGAAGTCTTTGGAACAAAAAAGGGAGATTTTTATTATTTCCCAAAACACTAGCAAGTTACCTCATTTGCACTGGGGGTGAGAGTGTGGTCTTAAAGGTAGATAATTTGAATTGGAATCCTGGTTCCACTTAAATATCTTTGGACTAGTTTTCTTTACATCCTTGAGCTTCAGTATAGTCATCTTTTTAAAAAAGTATCTAATGACATTGTCTTCATAAGATTGTCCTTAAAGATTAAGCAGATGTAAATGTGCAAAGCACATAGTTGGTGCTCCATATACAAAGGATTTTTTGTTTTTAAGTGTAGGTAAAAGTTAAAGTTAAATAACTAGAACATATTACCTTGGGCCAAGATCCTACTTGCAAATCTGACTACCTAAAACATGTGCATTCAAAAAAATTAAGGCAGATCCAAAAACACTCCTTACTAGCACTCCCAAGTATCAGCTGAGTGATAAGAAAAGTCTACAGTTAGACTTCCAGTCTTTAAACCTAAAATAGTATCTGACACTGGTTAAAATCAGATGGACAAATGCTAGGACAGCATTATTCTGTGCACATTCAAATTGAAGCAATAATATTTATTAGATAAAATATACAAATTGTAGCAAAACATACAAATGAATATTTAAATCACATATAAACAATCCACGTAGTAATAATCACAGCTAACATTTGCTTTACATTTTTAATGGTATTTTAAAAATTTATTTAGTGGGTATTCTTTTAAAGACTTGTAACAGCTGCATGATAGTCCATTATCTGAATATACTACACCTTACAAAATACTGTAAGTGGGCATTCCAGGTGGGTTTTTTTATTGTTTGTGACATTAATAATAATGAAGTAAATTTTGTTGATCTTTGACAATTTAGGTACAAAATTATTGAGTCAAAAGTTTGAATATGGGGCAGCCCCAGTGGCGCAGTGGTTTAGCGCTGCTTGCAGCCCCGGGTCTGATCCTGGAGACCCGGGATCGAATCCCACGTCGGGCTCCCTGCATGGAGCCTACTTCTCCCTCTGCCTGTGTCTCTGCCTCTCTCTCTCTCTCTCTCTGAATAAAAAAAAAATTGAATATTTTTTGTATCTTTTGTTGTACTTTGCCAAATCACAGCTCCTTGCAAGTGAATGAAGAACTGGAGAGTAAGATTTCATTTAGGAAAAGGAAGGAGAGCAAGAGAACAGAGAACAGAGATCTTAAAACTTTAAAGAATAGTTGAAATGTAGTGGACTACAGGACCAGACAAGGAGAAACCTGAGGAAATGGTCCAGAGGGCTGAGGGCAGCCTTCTGTATTCAAGGACCAAATCACAAGCTGGGTCACAGTCAAGAAACTGTGTTTAATGGATTTTGTTCATTACTGGCCTTCTGTTGAAAAAATTTCCATTTTTCTATACACAAATAAACATCCTCCTTCTGTTAATCTTTATTATGTGATGAAAATAAAATATGCTTAATGAATGGTTCTAACGATCTGTTTCATAAAAGCCATCACGTTGTTACCAAAAGAGCATACAGCACATGAAACAACCTGTGCACTCATTCTGATACTGAAGAGGACAAAATGTCTTACTTTGTTCTCATTGATCAGAGTTTGTGGATTATCAAATATCAATTCCTCTGAGAAACTTTATCTTACCTTCTAGGAAAAGATTCTTTCCTCTGTACACTTAGAGCAAGATTTGTATACTGATGGCTGCTTTTGCCACACATTCTATTTTTCCTATTTTGCTTTTACCTCAAATTAATTTTAGTTCAGAGTGAAAAGCTATCATGATCTTTCTCATCAGCTAGATGATGATCACTCTATGTATGAGCTTTTCTTAGTACCCCAGCATCCAGTTCTATGCTCAGTGCACACAGAGAAATTGCTCAGAATTACTTGAAGGAATAAAATAAAAGGATGACACAATGAAACAATGTATAATTGTAAATGCAAAGAAAAATTGCATAATTCTCAGGTGCAGAGTATTACTGAAGCAAGTAAGGGTCCATGAAAAGTGGAGTCATTACATCAATTGCCCTGAATGACAGTCCTCCTCTACCTCAAAGAGTCTCTGGTTTACAAATGTGTCTGATCATGGGGCAGATTGCTAGTGTGCTCTCTACAAAAGCATCTTTGATCATACATTCCTTAATTTGGATAAGATTAGGATACATTATTAAACTTGGAAAATTCCAAGCACATCAAATGTGAAGAATTGTTGAATTTGAAAAATCCTGGAAGATTCCTAAAGGTCTGAATTTAAAGAACTATTTATCAAATATTGCCTTCCAGTGAGTGTTGACAATGTTTAACCCTACACATGAACATCTAGAGAGAATATCTTCATTTAGCCTGTTTTTAGAGAATACCACCCTCTGCTTGATGTCACCTGTCGCTACAGTAGGTAAGAGCATCCATACTACTAGCCATAAGCACTATTTGAGTTGCATGCAAGTTGCCAGTATTACTTCTATTTCATAGAATATGATTTTTTTTCCAGCTGGGTAGTTATTATTTGTGTGGAGCTATTGGCTTACAAAATAGAAAAGTAGGAAAAATATGCTAGATGATTTATATTTTATACATGAGGATACTGGTAATCATATAGACATAAAATTAATAAACAAGTGTTCTAATCACTATATATATATATATATATATATTTATTTATTTATATATTTATTTACCTTAGGTTATCTAACCTAACTGAAACAGACTCATCACTAAGGTAAAGGCTAGTAAGAGTATTCCTTTCATTTCTAACTTGCTATTTTTTTGTATAGAAATAGCAGACTTTGTCCAGATCTAGCCCTGAACTCTAATAAACAGTATTTTTATTATCTAACAGAAAGCTAGAATGGACAAGAATAAATGTTGAAGCAGCCAATTCATATGAATGAGTTCTGTTTCATTTTGATAAACAGAAGACTCTAGTTTGATTTGATGTAATTGTGGAAGCACAACAAACTATTGTGACTTAGAAATTGTCTCAACCAAAATCTGTCCCTTTTGAACTACTATTCTCTATTTAATTTTATCTGAATTTTATTTTTTCCAGATTTTCTATAGCTGGGAATGAGTAAATATCCACAAATGGTCAAGGCTTTTCTGTTCTCTTATCAGCACTATATATTTCACAAAACAAAACAATGGAGAGCCCAAAGTCCAGATCCTTCTAACCTTGCTTGCTACATAGTCACTAAACATACATTCAACATTAGATTGCAGCTGGATATACTTTAACATTGATTTAAAGTTTTTGCTTATGAATACCATTAGGCAGACAAGAAATCTCTATTTTTTTCCATCCTTGTGCTTTTTTTTACTGCACTGATGTGTTTGCTCCTTCTTATTATTTGCCTGGTTTCCAAAAGTATTTACCACCGGGACCCCTGACTTGGGGATTGGATGTGCTTATTTCTTTACTTGTTTGAATTAGATTTGCTTTCTTTACTTTTAATTGTCTTGACTGAATTTTCTGCCACCTTACAGGGAGTAAAATGTCTGGCCTGAAATTCAAGCAACTAGATATAGGGAAGCCAGCTCTTTTAGTTTATGGTGTCACATACCAAGGTGAAGGACAGACTGTGGAAAGAACAGATGCAGAGTTCTGTGTTTTGAAAATGACCCAACAAATATAGAGAAAATATAAAACCATTTTCTGCCTTCCCAGTATAAAAATCAAAAGACATAAAACCTAAAATAATTTAACCTCAATATAGATTGGTGGGGGTTTCCAGCTATGCAAAGGAATCACCACGCAAAGTGTTAATCTAATAAAGGAAAAATTTCCACTGATTTGGTAAAATTTCAAATGTTAACAGTGTGATATGTAATCCATCTAGTTCTATCTTTCTTATCATGGTCAAGCATATGAGGGCAGGAAAGTGTAGAATAGAGAAGCATGGCTATGAAACTACATATCTTACTGCTATTTATCCTCAAGAAAATTTAAATTCAACACATAATGAATAAATTTTGAATCAGGGAAACATACACAAATTGTTCTCTTTAATAAAGGAGAGAACCTGTGTATTACCATATTTCAAGCATATTTTAAGAAATACAATATTAACTTTAGATCACTTTGAAAGCAAAATGATTATCTGAATTTTCTTGAATTAGATGGCCTTTTGTTTTCCATGGTATTTAGAAGGGACTGCCATTCACCAAATGGTAGCTGAATCCTAGGCAATGAGACGTCCAAATGATAGCAAGTACAGCTCGAGGGAGCCACCTGCTGCTGGAGGGATATCCAGGGCAGAGAAAACCGTGTAGTAGAAAATTAGCATCAGTGTAATACTTGTGTCAAAAACACTGCTGTGGAAGTGTTAAGAAATGATAGTCAGTAAAACAATAACTAGTAAGGTTTTAAACTTTCTGGGCTACTTCTGCCTCCTTAGCATTTTTTGAGGGATTTATCAAAAACACTGATTATTAAGAAATGTGTGAAATGGTCCTAAATTCTATATTTAGGTTCTGGACTCTTTTCTTTTCATATTGTTATAGAAACTTCCTGTGGCTTTCATTCCAAAAAGAAAATACAAAAATAGAGTGTAAAGGTCTGACAAGTATAATATCAGTTGGCAACCTAAACTTGGAATGAGGATCCATCCTGGCATTATGGATTTTAACTGCATGCATGCTCAGTGGCTCCGATTTGGAGAGTGTTCTAGATTGCAAATCCATGATCTCATGTTGTTTTCTTTTTTTTCATGTTGTTTTAGTAACAATCACTTCTCCTTTTATATTTGAAGAATCTGAAGCACACAAAGATGAGTTAATTTATTGAAGGTCAGATGTTACTTAGGGCAACAGCATGACTGGAACCCAGGATTCCTGATGTTTTGTCCATTGTGTGTTAGTACAACATCAATACACCACCATATTCTTCTGTTTACTATCCATTAACCACTTCTAACCTGTCGGATTATGGGTGAAGTGATGTTGAAAAATGGCAGCCAAGCACCATTGAGTCAAAGGTCCTAGATATTAGTTACTTAAAGCTGAACTCAAATTCCAGATCTACTTCATAGCTTATTGAGTATAAGACTTTCATCAAGGGACTTAAACTTTGCAAACTTAGGTTTTCTAAAATGTAGAATACAGAAATGACATACACCTACACATTTTTTAGATATTATGTAAATACAGCTTAAAATGCTTTGCTCAAGTGGCTAGTACATGTTAATAGTAGTAAATAAATAGCTATAATGTCAGGTTTTGAGAAATGAGAAGCATGAAAAGGTACACTTGATGCTATTGACATTTGATATGCAAGGATTAATATCATGGAATTATTTATACTGCATATTTCTGTCTGCTTAGACATATAGACTCACAGGATCAGAAGGCACAATAAAATTTAATTCAAACATCATTTGATGTTATTTCATTATAACCACTTTGGGGCTTAGGTTTTTTTCATTGTGATTTAACATTTTCCCCATGGTACCTGTATTGCTTTTCAACAGTGACTTTTCATTTATTTACTCCACAGATGCAGTAGTAAACAACCAGAAAAAAAATCAACTTTATTGACAAAGAGCACACACTGTAATAGTAACTACACATTAGCCTGATATATTTGAATATCTTGAAACACAACCCTCATACAAATATTTGTGATGTACATGTTGAAAACACTAATCACATCAATATTGTTACTTCTATACACATCCAATATCATTATCCCATATTATAGCTATAATTGCAAATGTTATGGGGAAGTATGCATAAGTTTAAGATTTTAACTATTATCTCTTCAGAAATGAACTAATATATTGGGAAATATGTAATAATATATGGGGAAAATTGTTCCAATGACTTTGAGATTACAATTTATTTTGTAAAATCATTTCCTAAGGTTTGTGTAATATTTAACACTTTATTTAGTGGTATTGTTTAATCCTTGATTGATTTTTCTTTCTTTAATATAATGTGCCTAACAATATGTGCATAAATATAGAACCACCTATTTTTAATTTGATCTCTTATTGAAAACTATTCTTTATAGTACATTTTACATTTCAGGCTTCCCCATTGGATGGTGGTGTGAAAACTTAAATATTAGGAAATTATAACTATAAACTTAGTAAAGAATCCTATTGAGCAAATATACTTAAAAGACCTGTGTTCAGGAAAAAAATAATTTGCAATTAAAATGAAATTGGTTGAAAAAAATTTACAAACCATGCATTATATAAATACATTCTAAACTGCATTTCTATTATTACCAAACCTGTCCTTAAATACTTTAAAGAATATTATACCCAATGTCACAAATGGTGTGTTTAGGAGAAAAGGCACTAAAAAGAAAGACCACTGATCCTCCTACTATTTGTTAATTGTTATTAGTTACTATTTATCTGAATATATTTTAATTTGGAAGTGATGATGGTAGTGGTAGATGTGGTATTTGTTCAATTCTGCTTGTTCAAATCATTTTGAAAAAAAATGAGAGGTTACAGATAAGTTTATAAAAGAACGTTTCAATCTTAAGGGGAAAATGCCCTCTTAAGAGTATGAACTTGGAGTAACCTGAATTCATAATGTCAATGATAAGTGCCAAAGGTGCCTTCTGTGCTGCAGACAGAATCACCTGGAAGCATATGGTCTTCAGGCTCCTCTTCCTGACTTTAAATCAGGGATGGAAAATTGACACCTTCAGGGCTGTAAGCTATCAATATAGCATTTTCTGCCTTCCAAAAATAATAAAAACATTCTGCATGAACTAGACAGCTCCTCTTGCTGAAATAATAAACTATCCTCTTCATTATTTTATAAGGTTTATTTATGGAGAGAGAGCATGAGTGCACATAGACACATGTGTGAGTGGGAGGAGGGGCAGAAGGAGAGGGAGAGAAATCCTCAAGCAGACTCTTTGCTGAGCATGGAGCCTGATGCAGGGCTCAATCTCAGGACCTGAGATCATGACCTAAGTTGAAACCCAGTCCACACTTAAATGACTGAGCTCCCCAGACATTCCCATCCTCTTCATTATTAAGCAGATTATAAACACTAGAAAAATTTATAATTAAATACAAAGACTAAGGTATCAATCACAATTATTGGAATAATGCTTTTTTGGAAAGTTTAGGACAATACAACTTCACCTTGCACTTTGTTTTGTGCAAAATGCAATATGCTTACTTATAAAGTAAAGAACATGATAGAACTAATTCAAGTCAGGTATGTTTCTGGAGCCTGATAGTCATGTCTTCTTGAATAAGATGGGAGACGATCAGTCGTATACAAAAATGATAGCCACTGTATTTCCAACCTTATGGATTTGTGAATATATAACAGAATTATAAATGAGAAAATTTTTTTAATATTACAGCTTTATATGAAAAGGTCAGTGTGATCCCACTCCCTCTCTCAATTTCCTTGTAAGTGCATAAATACTTCCCTAAAAGTATCTTTGCATAGCACTGATATTAGATTCATGGAAAAGAAAAATAAGATTAAAAAGTCTAGTATTATACACAAAATTCTTATGGTGTTATTTCTCTTACAGCATTTAAGAAATTTATATTCCATTCTTTTCTCACAACTCTTCAAAAAGAAGATATCATCAAGTTAAAGTACTCAAGGCAATATTGTAAAAGACAGTTTCTCTTTGATACTATTGTTTTGTTCTTATTTTTGGTTTGTTTGTTCCCATAAGCCTCACATTACACAATACACACTTTTACTATTTCAACCCAATGTTATCTAAATTTCCCCATTTTTTTTCTTGGCTACAGTGAATCAATTACCTACATATACATATAATTTTAGATTGCATATATATAATTCTTTATATATATATTATATATATATTTTATATATATTTATATATATATATATATAACTTCAAATTGTAACATAGAACAAGGTAATCATAAGTTAATTGCTATTATTCTCAAACTATTCCAAAAAAATAGAAATGGAAGGAAAACTTCCAAATTCATTCTGAGGCCAGTATTACCCTGATACCGAAACCAGATAAAAGTCTCTACCAAAAAAGAGAACTATAGGACACCATCCTTGATGAACATGGATGCAAAACTTCTCAGTAAAATGCTAGCAAACCAAATCCAACAGTACTTTAAAAGAATCATTCACCAGGATCAACGGGGATTTATTCCTGAGATGCAAGGATTGTTCAAAATTCACAAATCAACATGATAAGCTACATTAATAAAAGAAAGGATAAGAGCCATATGATTCTTTCAATAGATTCTTCTAACTTGATTTTTTAGATTGCAACTTGTCAATATTGCAGATCAAATGTACTGTGAGTTATATTTTTTGTTTCTGGCAAACTCTTTTAAAAGTTAAATAGTTCTTTCTAACTGAAATATCCAACTGAAAAATTTGAGATCTTACAGTAGTGTTTTGGAGAGAGAGGTTTAACAATGGAGGAGCACACATTTATGATATGTAGATATGTCATTCCATTCTTTTCCTCTCATGCTATCAATGACACTTTATTTGTGAGGAGTAAACTAGTAAGCTAAAGAAAACAGAAAAAAAAAGTAAAAAAAAAAAACTTTATAGGATGTTGCAACAAAATAAATCTAGAAAGCACCCATAAAAAAGAAGTCCATGAATCCTCTGAAACACCCTTAGAAGGTGAGAAAGATAAAAGAAGAAGAGCATAGTGAAAGACAAATACCATAGGATTTCATTCATATATGGAATTTAAGGAACGAAACAAATGAACAAAGGGGAAAAAAAAGAGAGAGATGGAAGCAAATCAAGAAACAGACTCTTAACCATGGAGAACAAACTGATGGTTGCTAGAAGAGAGGGTGGGGGATGGGAGGACCCATGAAATAGGTGATGGGAAGTAAGGAGGGCACTTGCTGTGATGAGCAATGGGTGTTGCATGCAAGTGTTGAATCACTATATTATACATATGTAATGAATATTACACTGTATGTTAACTAACTAGAACTTAAATAAAACCTTAAAAAAGAGAAGAGCATAGCAGATTGAGAGAAAACAGCATGTAACAACCTTCCAAAATAGCACAAATAGTGATTGTAAGAAACCTATTTTTAGTTTTTAAATTTAATTTTAATTTGTTGCATAAGGCATATTACATGATTCAAAAGTAAACATTATATAGAAAAGCATATACAAAAAAAGTTTTGCCTTAAATTATAACATTTTCTTTCATCTGCTCTTATTAACTACCTACATGTGACCATTTTTCAATAACTTAAAAATATTTTTTTGCAAATTTTGTGTGCCATTTAATTCATCCTTTTCAAATGTGCAATTTGAGTTTTTAGTAAATTTACCAAGATGTGCAACCATGACTATAATCAATTTGAGAACATTTTATCATCCTGATAAAATTCCTCAGGCACCTTTCTATTAATCTCCATTCTCCTGACTTTGTGATCACCTCAAACTACCCTCATCTACTTTTTGTCTCTCTACCTTTGCTGTTTCTGAATATTTTATATAAATTGAATCATACAATATGTAGTCTCCTATGCGTGGCTTCTCTAAACACATTATGAGATTTATTCATGTTGTAGTGTGCACCTGTAGTCCCTTCCTTTTATTGCTGAATAGTATTCCATTGTATGCATAATATTCCATTCTGTCTATGCATTCACCAGGTGATGGACACTTAGATCATGTTCAGTTTGGGGCCATTTTTAATAATACTGCTATGAACATCCACAGACAAGTTTTTACGTGGGTATGTGTTTTTATTTCTCTTGGATAGACACTTAAGAGGGGAAAAGCTGTGTCATATGGTGACTTTATGTTTAACATTTTGAGTGACTGCCAAAATGTCTCATAAAGTGACTAGCATCTTGTAGTCCCACATACAAAGTATGAAGATTTCTGTTTCTCCGTATCTTTCCCAGCATTTGTTTTGTTACTTATTCTTTACATTATTCTTATATTCATTCTAGTGGGTATGGAATTGTATCTCATTGTGATTTTAATTTACATTTCCCTAATGATTAATGATACTGAAAATTTTTTCATGTAATTAATGCCCATTTGCATATCTTCTCTGGTAGAAAGTTATTAGAATCTTTCACTTAGTTGTTAATTGGGTTGTTGTTTATTATTGAAGCATACATTTTCTTTGTATACTTTGTATTTCTTAGATTTGTCATTTGCAAATATCTTCTCCCAATCTGTTGTCTTTTCATGTCCTTAATGGTGTTCTTTAAATCTCAGTAGTTCTGAATTTTGATGAGGTCACATTTATCTTTTTTTCTCTTTTCTAAATACTGCTTTTTGTGTGATATCTAAAAGACATTTATCAAACCTAAGGTCTCAAAGATTTTCTCCTATATTTTTCTTGAAAATGTTTTATTGTTTTAACTCTTACACGAGATGACCATTTTTATTGGTTTCTTTTTTATACTTCTTAGAAATGAATGTGTACACATGCACACACATAGGTCTGTTAACTTGTATAAATACATATATTTTTTACTAATTTCTCACTGAAATTTACCATTAACTTATGTTATAAATGAAGGTAACAAGCTACAATAGTATTAGCAATTCCTTGTGAATTTGCTAGTAGAGGTGAAAGATATTTTTATATCACATTATAGTTGTTGCATTTAACTCACATTTTTATATTTTAATACTCAAAATTAGTTATTGCTAAATCTTATTTAATATGCTAAAAGCAAAACTAATATTTTATTTTTTTTTTAAATTACATTTTAACAGAGGCACTTGGGTGGCTCGGTGGTTGAGCATCTGCCTTCAGCTCAGGACATGATTCCAGGGTCCTGGGATCCAGTCCAGCATGGGGCTCCCCACAGAAAGCCTGCTTCTCCCTCTGCCTATGTCTCTACCTCTCTCTGTCTCTCATGAATAAATAAAACATTTAAAAAATTACATCTTAACAGATTTTGTTTTCTTTATAATCCTACATATTTTACATTGTGAATAAATTTATAATATTTTCCTAAAATGGAATCCATGGCTTTATCCAATTGTAAAAGAGAGCAAGCATGGAAGTTTTAGGTCTTTTTTAAAAAAAAAATATATATATATGTATATATAATTATATATACTATTATATATAATTATATATAATATACATAATATACATTTTTTTTAAGAGAGAGAATAAGCACAAGTGTGGGGGAAGGGCAGAGGGACAGGGAGAGTCAGAGAAAGCAGACATCTGCTAAGTGGGGAGCCAGACTGGAAGTTCAATCCCAGGATGCTGAGATCATGACCTGAGCCAAAATCAGATGCTCAAGAAACTGAGGCACCCAGCAGCCCCTAAGATCTTCCATAAGATATCTTTTAAAGATATTTTCTGCTGAAGTATCTCATTTTCCTGAATGATCAATAACAGTGATACATAGAAGGGAATGAAGGATTGGATTTTTAGAAGAAAAATAGAATTTTTTTAGTCAAGATTGCTGCTTTTATTGGCGTAATAAAGTTCAACTTCTTGGTTTGAATACTCTTTTTGAAGGTAGGAGGGAGTTGGTGTGTGTTCTGATTTTATGGGGTTTTTTTTGTTTCTGTAGAATATTTAATGACTTGTATGTCTTTCATTTGCTTATCTTAAAAGTCTTTTCCAGCTGCTGCTTTTCTTTCCCTAAGGGAAACATTCCTGAGGCTGCTACCTTTGACCCTGTACATTTCCAAGCCCTTTTGTATTCCTTATCATCCAATGCTTTGATCTATTAGTTACCAGGCCTTTTGGGAGATTTTTTGTTAACTATTCATAGGCTCCATCCTCATCTGTACTTTAAGTGGTGCAATTTCTGTTGAATCTCTGTGATGGTTTGGGCTTTGCTAGATTTGTATAATTGAACTTTTTGGGGTTTTGTTTTGTCTTCTAGTGAATGCATGGTAGGTTATGGGTTATTTTATTTGTTGTCAGAGTTAATCTGTATGGACATTTCCTCCCTCATTTTCTTCTATTCTCCCTCTTCTTTGCCTTTTCCTTTTCCTTCTCTCTGCTCCCCTTCCCCACATCCCTCCCCTTTCTTTCTTCTGAAGATACGTAAGGATATTTGGATTTAGATGGTTGTCATCATCTTTGGGATACCAAAACAATAAATTTAAGAATGTATTCTTAATTACTTCCTACTTCTGAGCATAGTGCCTGACATACAGAAGTTGCTTAATAAATGTTAACCAGATAGATTCATCTAAAGACTTCTGTAACTATAACCCCAATAAAATAAAAACTATAATCCTAATCATGTTACTTAAAATGGAAGCCTCCCACAAAAACAGAAGCACAGTTTTTTCTCGACATTTTAGAATTTTGTTTAGCTGTATTATGCAATGTTCCATTCAAGGCTTCTTCACAAATCCTCTATTGCACTTAAACTGGTTGATCCATTTTCCTCTGAAAGAGGTATATTTATTTCTAACTCCTCATTTCTTCTCAGAATCCTTCTTCAAGAATAATCTTTCCCCAGTATTATTATTTATAAGTTCTACCATTTATTCAGTTTCAGGTTAGGGTTCAGTTCTCCTTGAAATTTTCACCAACCTTCACATCTTCCTTTTCACAACTTGAGCAAAACTTAATGCTAAAGACTCCCATTTGGAAATTAGTCTAAAATTATAATAGTTTGTAGGTTTCTCAAAGGCCCTCCACTGACAAATCAAATCATCCCTGAGTCTATTGTGACATCTTTCAACACACTGAGGATGGCCTAGGACTAAATTATGGCCTTTATAAGGTAATTCATTTAAACCTCAGTGTATGAAGTCACATACAAGTCTTGCATTTTGTCATCTAAAAAATACATCATTTTCAGAGCCAGTGTCACCCAAAAGATATGTGTTGATGGCAAATGGAGTATCCTTCTATTTCATGTTTCAACAGTTTGAATTTAAGCAAGACAATATTCTCTTTACATGTCTCCTGCTTGGGGTTCTGAATCCTTTAACTTTAATTATTATTGAAAATTTTTCAGCTATTATCTTTTTAAATATCAGGTCACCTATTTCATCTATCCTTTCCTTCTGGATTTCAATTGTGTGTGTATATGTATGTATATATATTGAAAGTTGAAATTGAAAATAAGTGGAAAATAAGGAGAAAATGTGTGTATCTGCCAATTGTGAACACAGACACTGAGAAGCTAAGAAGCTAAACAAAAATTTCTACATGTTCTTCAGCCTTAGGGCCAGCCCATGTGGGAAGAGCTCTGATGAATACCCAAGATCTCCACCAGAACATTAAGAAAACTACTCCCTCGGAGTAAAATCATACAGAAATTTTACCAGACCTCACAATAATTGCTCTCCAGCTTTGAATCACTAAAGTCCATGATTCATTTAAATTGTTCTGGAATTCATAGGTATACTTCCATAACTGTCTTCCAGAAGCAAAGTAAATCCATCCTAAAGGAAAATACATCCTCCCAGAATTTCAAACTCTCTCCTTAAATTTTTGTATAAAACCGAACAAGATAACCAAATGTATGAATGAGAAGTCATACCTGAATAAAAACTTAAAAGGAGGCAATATAAACAGCCCAGCAGAGGATATAAAAACTTGATCAGAGGTAGATTTATAAAACTTTGTTTTATAATTTAATAAAAGAAAACAGCCGAAAAATTTTCAAAGATAAATAAAGCTTATAGGCAAAAGATTTAGAGTCAAAGCAGGATAAATGCTAAATGCACTTCAGCACATCTCACTAAAAACAATGAATATTAAGAAAAAAAGAAGCAGAGGAGGGATCTAGAAATGTAGCTCAAAACTATAAATCCCTATGGCTGAGCAGGAGCATCTTCATTATTGTGTCTTCTTACTAGTACACTTTTTAAAACTTTCTATGCAAGCATGCCTCTATCTATGTATCATCTATTTATAGTTCTGGACTTTACATGAAGGTCTTACATCCAAGTTTCACTCTTATGTGAATGGCCCCAAGCCTTATTTCTAGTTACCATGTAAGCAATAAAACCTGAGCACCTTAAAACTTAGTATAAACTAAAATTGATATTGACAATGATAAAATAGGCCAATTTTTACTGAGTGGTAGTCACTACGTGTCAAATACTTTTCTCCATAGTTCACAGTTCATTCCATTTAATATACACACACAACACCAAAAAAACCCTAGGAGTAAAATTCTATGAATTTCTTCATTAAAGAAGGGAATTAAAAATTATAGAGTTAAGTAAACTCCTTGTGCATATACCAACGATATGAGTTACAGCCTATGTTTGAAACCCATATTTTTAACCAATATGCTACATCGTCTACTTAATTTAAAGATGGCCGTGAAAACTCAATTGAATATTATGCAAAAGACATCCAAATAATAGGAAAGAATAGAATTTGATATGTGGTACATCCATTGGTAATCATAAACAAATGTATCGTCTGATTATCAGTATGAAAATTATCAGCATGAAAATTATCATAGAGATGATACCACACTAGTTATTAACTCTTTCACTTCATTCCTCTAGCTACGGTTTATTTCCTTCTGTCAGGCAAGTGAAGATTTTCAATAAAACAAAGTAATAGGTTTTGAGGGACTACATGTTAATAAAAATTGATATAATAAAACACTGAATTTGAACATAATCAATATATCTTTTCTAAAAGCATTCCATTTTTATTATAAGTTAATCTTAGTTCTTCCTATATAAACTATGTTAACAATAAATAAGTAACTGGTTTTATGAAAGAAACCAAGTAAAATAAAAAATTGTTACAGGTGAGGAATGCCATATGTGAACTGATTTCAGCACTGTGGGACAGTGCTTTAACTGCTCTCTTAATATACTTGGTTCTGCCTGTGTTTTAGAGGACATATGGTGCATTTCCCTGGGAATGATAACTGTTCTAAGATTTTTATTATTTTTCGATAGAATTCAGAATTTTAATGTGAGTTTTCCTCAATTTAATCCATTGTACAACTGACATTCTATTTCCTTCTGACTTTTTAAACCAAAGGAATCACCATCTAAGAAGTTGGCATTCAGAGTCATCAAAGGTTAATGTCATTTTGCAAAGTCACAAAGCAATCATTTTGTAAATTTCATCCTTCCAAAGATTTCTGACTAAACCTGAAGATGAAAGTGCTTTCTTCAATGTTATCAGCAGAGTAGATTGTCCTCCTGCCAATATTTGTCATCTAAATTATTATTTCATCAACACTGAAAGTCAATTTTTCTAAAGCCCTACTACCATACAAAATTAGCAAGTGCTTTCACTTTGATTCTACAAGTAAAATGAAGTAAATTTCAAGCAGTCATTTTCAGTGTTTTACCTTCATGTTTTGTTTTGGAATTTATGGATAAATTGGCAGTTAATTCATAGGAAACAAAATAATTTTCTTTGTAAATGCAAATTTCTATATGCTTTATGGTTGTAAGAGGTTAGTCCTATTTAAAATGCATGAGAAATTTCCAGCACATGATTATTATTTCTTACAAGATCTTCCCGGAATTTAATATAATCTTGCTAAAACTGTGCACAGAGGAATGCCTATAGATTTGGAGTCAGGAGACATACTTTCGAATCACTGCTCATTACAACCTAATTTCATTCTATTCAGTGATATAATTAATCCACCTAAGCATCAAATCTTTTATCATAAAATGAGAATAATAATATAAAACTTATCCAACAGAACTGTGGTATAGATTAAATGGGATAATGCATATAAATATGTTTTAATATGAAAATAAATCTATGCAAAAGCTAACCATGAGTAACAGTTTCCTATATACAATGGCATTCGATATCCTATAACCCATGTGTCCTGAGACATCATCCCATATAACTCAGTAGCAAAAGCCAGGTTTGGATAGTGATCTCTTGATGTAAGTTTTCAATGTTTTTCAAAGCTTGTATGATTTTTTCCTTTCAGGCTTCAAGAAGAATTTTTGTGTCTAAACAACTCAGCTTCCCTGAGATAAAAATGCCTTGGCTATTTCCTTGAATTAACAGAGGAAATGACATGAGGGGGAAAAATGCATGATGGAAAAAATGTGAATGATTATCTCAATTGTGTATCTTGCAAATTATCTTTACATATTTATGAAAAGCATGTATCATAATTATACTTTCCATTATAAAGAATTGTTATAGCAACCATTTTGAACATACTGCCTTTCTTCACTTCGTATCCATTTTTTGCAATCAGTTTTCCTTACTTTAATAACATCCAATTTATTATTTCTGCAATTCTCAGGAATCAGAAGCAACTTTGAATCTCTACTATAAATGTGGAAAGAAGGGATATAAGCCACCACCAAGGATAAAGCAGATGATGAGTTTAGAGCTTCCTCAGTGTCTTGATCTTTAAATAAATTGCAGTTCTAAAATTAATAGTTATCTCCATTAGTCACCATCTCTACAAATTTAACTATACTTAGTTGGCCCTTCTCCTGGGGTTTCACAGGACAAATAAATCTTACTCCTAATACTGATATTCACAGGAATAATGTATTAACCATATACATACATTATATAAAATATGTGTGTTTGTCTGTGTGTGTATGTGCGTGTGTGATATAGCCAAGAGAATAATGCTGAGCTAAACGCACAGCCAGATGCAAGTATTTATTTTAATGCCTCATTTAGTGACTGGAGTTACTATTTGAACCAAAAGCTAAGGATAATGTTTGATGCCTCTTAGAAAAGACCAGAAAAATATACTTAAAGAGGTATGTGTCCCTTTCAAGAGCTAGTTGGATGTGTCTAGTGAATACTCAAAAGCAGCATATCAAGGTGAGGCTGAAGAGGGGAGAAGGAAGGCAGACACAGTCTACTACATATGTTTAACTCTGAGAAAGAAGTTGTTTGGGATGAGGGAAAAATGGAGCTGTAGTGCTGGAACACAAAGCCTTTATTCAGACAACACTGACAGATGTCTGGAGCAATGCAGAGATGCTGTAAGGAGTGGTTTTCATTATTTTTTTCCAGGCTGCTAGAAGTTTTTGTTGTCTGAGCCTTATTTTTGAACATTGTAGGGTGGCTGTTTCCTATTACTTGGAGACTGTTCCTACTTTAGGGTTATCTCTTTGGTCACTGGAATATAACATAGCAGGCATGTTTTACATCTGGTTGTAGTTAATGCTCATATCCTGATCTAACAAATACCCCCTTTTTCCCTTAATTTTCCCACTTGCAGAGTGGCCTCATATGTTTTCAGAGTTTGTGGTGGGAATATATATATTAACTGGTGATATAGACATTATCCTAACAATAGTCATACCAGAGACACATCTCTGAAACTGGACTCAAGATCAGTTTGATACTTTAACCTTCTGCCTGCCTTGAAGTGGTGCCAGTATCATAAACACATCAAGAATGTTCAAGAAAGAGAAACGTGCTTCTGAGACACTTTGCTCTACTAAAACACTGACTTGAATACTGGATGGCTCAGTTGCTCAGTGGTTTAGCACCTGCCTACAGCCCAGGATGTGATCCTTGAGTCTGGGGATCAAGTCCCACATCGGGTACCCTGCATGGGGCCTGCTTCTCCTTCTGCCTGTGTGTGTGTGTGTGTGTGTGTGTGTGTGTGTGTGTCTGTTTCTCATGAATAAATAAAGTCCTTTTTTAAAAAAAAAAAGTTATACCTATTAGTGAGGTCACAGAATTGCTTTATTTCTGTAAACCAAACTTTGCTGCCATGAAAAATACCCAACAACATTAAAAAGGACTTTTCTAGTGAGAACAGCTTTGACAGTGCCAGTCAGCACTTAAGACACTCAAAAGATGCCAGAAGATATACCAGGCTACCTCCAAAGAACCCAAAGTCTTTGGCTTCAACCTTTTCAGAAGATCATGGCTATGACCCAAAAATAGTCATTTCTAAATTTAATTACTATTTGAGAATCTTGTACTTGAAAACTTCATTACATACCTATATTCTAGTTTCAAGATAGAGTATATGAAATTGGCTTCCTGTGGTTAGGTTAAGACTCTTAATGCTAAAGATTTTTTAAATGTAAAGGAAATACCACGATCCTCTTATCTACATGCTGATCACACTTCTATATATGGCCACAGCCCAGCCATTCATTATAACACACTCTCCAGCTCAATGGCATGTCATAGCCCTCATGGAGAGCAGGAGAGTTGCTGACAGCAGCGCCTCCTCCTAAACTCAACTCAGGGATATTTTGTTAGCACCTTTTCTTCTACAGTCACCACTGGCATGCTGAAAAATTTAAATGAACTCTTTCTCATTAGAATTTTAGAAACTTTGTCCTGTATATTTATAAAGCATCACCATACAGTTTAACAATTAGGTTTCATTAGTTAGTTATTTCATATTTATAAACTGTATTATGTCAATGCAATATTTTGCTTATAGTACATTCTAATCACAAGCTTGAATCTATGCCAATCCTTCTCAAACTTGGAAATAGCACAAACTATCATAAAGATTGTGCAAATAATTGTCCAGGTTAATCTCATTTGTTTTCCCTGATGGAAGATGATAAAAATCCTAATGCACAACAGAAATATATCTACATTTGCACCAATTCTAATTCAATTTTTGCAATCAATAAAAAATATCTAATCCACTTTGCACATAACTCTTATCTATCTTTATAAACATTTAATCTTTCTGTAGGTCAAATATGCTCTATTCTATAAATATTTTTTTCATTATTTACTGCTTTCACCTCAATTTTCCTCATTATTTTTCTGTTTCCTTTTCAGAGCACAGCTGTTATAATTATGTATAATGAAACTTTTTTTTTCTTTTCTTTCAAGATATCATAGCATGGTGCAGGGCACTTTGTAGGTGCTTAACAAACACTAGGATTTCTGTTACTGAAAACATGATTACTTTTAGAAAATCATTGCATTAAGATAAAATGATAGAATATGCATGTATTGTTTGCTCTGTACTTTAAATGTGTGTACCATGCATGTCTATCTTCCATTTCTTTTTGCAGCCTTCTCCAATACTTTCATTTGCTTATTAAATATGCAATTCAAAGCACAAACCTCCTAGAGATTTGATCATGTGGTTATAAGGTGATTATTGTACTTTTATGTCTGATTTTCTGCATGAATAAGGAAAGATAAAAGCAATAACACATAAATACCCTTGCAAGGGACGATATATCAATGACCATCATGAAATTGTCTCTTTGGGCAACATATAAATTGTTACAAAATTCACTTGTGACATTACATAATGTTTATAGTCAAGAGAGTCCCCACTTCCCAAACCCAAATATACTCTCTGGCTTACATTTTAATATACAACTTTCATACCATATCATATGTTTTAAATTAATAAATTAATTCATTTCCATGATAGATCTATTAGAATGTTTAGAAAAAGATACTCTCAAGAAATCAAAATTTGCATCAGTAAAAAAAATTCTAGAGTGTGAAAATCAAAAGATAATGTGGACTGGAAGAAATTTTGGCCAGGGAATTGAGAGTTTAGCATATTAGAAAATGTGATTGAGCAACAATGAGCAATCCATTATGAAATATATTTTTACTCAGAAAAAAATAGTTTCTATAACAGCCATACTACAATATTTGGACTTTATAACTGATTTTAAAGTGTGGCATCATAAAAAGACATACATAATTTACCCTCAGATCCACTCTCTCTCTCTCTCTATATATATATATATATATATTTTTTTTTAATTGGAGTTCAATTTGCCAACATATAGATATCACCCAGTGCTTATCCCATCAAGTGCTCAGATCCACTCTTATTCTTATGATCAAAAAGGCTTCAGGTACCTGGGTAGCTTTGTCAGTTGAATGTCCAGCTCTTGATTTTGGGTCAGGTTATGATCTCAGGGTCATGGGATTGAGCTGCATATTGGGCTTTGCACTCAGCACTGAGTCAGTTTGGGATTGTATCTCTTCTCTCCCTCTGACCCTTTCCCTCTGTGCATCCAGTTCATGTATGCTCTCTCTAAAATAAATTCCTGTCCCCCTGAAAAAAGACTTGATATCTTATATTTTGATTGATTCAGAAAAAAATAGCAAGAATATATGTAAAAGTTTAAGGTACTGAAGTAGTATAAAATAAAATGAGATTACATGAGATAATAAACACCAAGAATCTTTAAAAGTAAAGCATCTTAAAAATGTAAGGTATCATAATTATATAAGAAAGGGAGAATGATTTTCCATATTTTTCTCATTTCTGGTCAATCTTTGGATTCTGTGTCTTTCTAAAGACTAAATAATTTCATAGTAGGAAGGACTTTACACAAAAAGCCCCGTTTTAGTGTGGCCTCCAAAGCTTTTCTACCCAATCCATTTAAGTAATGCTTTATCTCAATTTCTGTGATATTTTGGAACTTTGTTTATGTCAAAGTGATTCACATTCCAAAGAACATGGATAATTCAATGGTGACAGCATTTGTTTTTTGATTCTCATTTTTTATGGCTGCATCATATTCCATCATTTAGATGTGCCATATTTATTCAATTTCTTTTTTTTTAAGATTTTATTTATTTATTTATTCATGAGAGACAGAGAGAGAGAGAGAGTGGCAGAGGCACAGGCAGAGGGAGAAGCAGGCTCCATGAAGGGAGCCTGATGTGGGACTCAATCCTGGGACTCCAGGATCATGCTCTGGGCCAAAGGCAGGTGCTAAACTGAGCCACCCGGGGATCCCCAATCAATTTCTTATGTATGGGCATTGAGGGTGATTTCTGATATTTTGCAACTATAAACAATGCTGCAATGAATAAGATGAGTATATAAACTAATATACTATACATTGTAACATTGTTTATGAATAAGATGAGTATATTAATTTATTCATATAATTGCAAATATGCCTTCAAAATAAATTTTTTGAAGTAGAATTGTTGGGTCATAAGACATTAGATCACTCCTCCATTTGAAATTTGTTCTTATATATACAATAAGTTATGGATCAAATTCTATAATTTTCCAAAGAGATATCTAATGTATTACATATGCCAGCACAATAAAGTCTGTTTTTATACTAGTAATTTGAGATTTATCTATATGCTAAATTTCTTTTTATACTTGGCTCAATTTCTTGACCTCTTATCTTATGCACTGGTCTTTCTAGTTATCCAGTACCACACTTAGAGTTTTTATATTATGTTTTAGCATTTGGAAAGCTTCCAATTCTTGTATATCATTTTTATATAAATTTTAGAATGAAAATATCTAGGTCCATAAAACAGCTTTCAGATACATTTGGTTGCATTAAGCATATAAATTACTTATGGAAAACTAATGTATTTATGATGGTGAATTTTCCTATTCAAGACCTAGGAATGCTTTTCTATTTGTTTGAATTACTTTTATATCTTTCAGGAATATTATATATTTTTCCCCAAATAGGCTCTGCACAGCTATTTATAAAATTCTTCCTAAGTATTTAGGTCTTTTTTGCTGTTATAAATTACATTTAACCTTATGTCTTCTAATTTGTAGTCATTTATGTATATGAAGTGTATTGAATGATTTATGTTAATTTTATAGCTTGCTACCTTAGTAATTCTTTTACCATTTGTGTAGTTTCATAATTGATTTTCTAGGATTTTTTTAAGTATATCATCATATTATATGCAAATACAAATAGAGAGAGTATCCATTCTTATTTTCCTAATTCATTTATGCTGTCTGAATACAATGACAAATAAAATACCCTTTTGATCATGGGCTTCTTTCCTTTGTCCTCAACCTTAGTGGAGATTCCTTTAGTGTTTTCCCATTAAGTGAGGTGGTAGCATTATAATTAATAAATACATATGCATAAATTAGTATAAAGGACATATCCAAAAATTGCTGGTGTTGTTTTTGTTTTTCATATTTTAATCAAGAATGCAAGTAGCCAAAATTTTTCATGTATATCAAGATGATCACATGAGGTACTTTCTTAGATCTCTGAATGTAGTAATGGACTTTTAAAATAGTGTTCATCTAACATTACAAAATATTTTTGGGACCGATCTAATTAAATAGAGTGATATACTATATGAATTAGAAGACTGAATGTTCTTAAAACATCAGTTCTCCCCAAGTTTATCTCTAGACTCAAAGAAATCACAACAAAATCCCAGCTTCCTGTTTTTGTACAACTTGATAAGCTGATTCTAAAATTCTATGAAAAAGTTAAGTAACATAGATATTTTAAAAACTCTTAAGGAAACAACAAAGTTTGGCAACTTAACCTGATTTCAAGACAGATAGCATTCAGAACAATGTAGTACTGGTATAGGAATAAATTTATGGGGATCCCTGGGTGGCTTAGCGGTTTAGTTCCTGCCTTCGGCCCAGGCATCATCCTGGAATCCCAGGATCGAGTCACACATCGGGCTCCCTGCATGGAGTCTGCTTCTCCCTCTGCCTGTTTCTGTGCCTCTCTCTCTCTCTGTCTCTCATGAATAAATAAATACAATCTTAAATTAAAAAAAAAAAAGAATAAATTTACCTCCAGTGGAACAAAACATAGTATCCTTAAATAGAGTCACACACATAGTCAATTGACTTTCAGTTTTGATGCTAATAAGGTCACTCAACAGACGGGGGAAAAAAGGCATTTTTACAAATAGTGTTGGGATAATTGGATATGTATGTAGAAATAAATGGGCCCCACTCCTTAAATAACACTACGCACAAAAAATAATTTTAAATGAAGTTCTAATCATAAAAACAAAAGCAATAAAACTTCCAAAAATACATATGGAAAAGTAATGAGAGAATGTATAAATAAATTGATATATTCCAAAAAACATACTATTATTACTCAGTAATAAAGAAATAACCATGCAGCATAGATAAAACTCAAAAACATGTTGCGAAAACTTATACACAAAAATGTACAGTATCTGAGCCCATTTAAGTGAATGTTTACAGAAAACAAATCAATGTACAATGACCGAATGCAGAACAGCTGTTGGCTGGCATCCGAGTGGAGGTGATGATTTAAAATTAGCTTAAATAAAATTTTTATTGTTAAGTAAATGTTTTGACTTTTGTGTCTAAACCTCTTGAGGTATACACTTAAAATGGAGATATTTTGGGGACACCTGGATGGCTCAGTGGTTGAGTGCCTTCCTTTAGCTCAGGGCATGATCCCGGGATCCCCAGATCAAATCCCACATCAGGCTCCTCTCAGGGCGCCTGCTTCTCCCTCTGCCTATGTCTCTGCCTCTCTCTGTGTGTCTCTCATGACTAGTCTTTTTTAAAAATGGAACTATTTTTTTAAAAATCTAAAATTACAATGGGAGATAATAATTACATGTAAATTACTTCTTAATAATGTTGACTTAATAAAAATCAAGAAACAGGTAATATTTGAGATGTTTCTTCATGATCTTTCTTGAAGCAAAAAAGTAGAAAACACAGCTGGTGAATTAATGCATGCAAAACTAAGTGAGTATCTATTTTTTTTAAAGATTTTATTTATTTATTCATAGACACAGAGAGAGAGGCAGAGACACAGGCAGAGGAGAGGGTGGGACTCGATCCCAGGTCTCCAGGATCACACCCCAGGCTGCAGGTGGCGCCAAACCGCTGTGCCACTGGTGCTGCCCTAAGTAAGTATCTAAAGTAGATTATTCCCTATCTTTACTATGAAGATAAAGTTTTGTAACATGTTTCAGTTGAAATATGTACTTCCTTTATCAGCCTTTATTGGTTCATACATTTCTCAGTGATGGATTATTTTCATTCAAATAATTTTTTAATGAAATACTTCTAAATCTGATGTGTGGAGGCCGAGAAAATTAAGGCCATTCCACTTTAAGTTCAGCGTTATCACAAGTACAGCCATCCCAGGCCCCTGTGAATAAGAGCTGAACTTTACCTTACTTCAGTTACAGGAAGAAAACAGCTTACAGCTTAACGTCCTAGAAAGCCCCATATTAGAAGGAGAACAGAGCCCACACCAGTGGCAGGAAGCCCCTATTAGAATAAGAACAGGGCTCAATGCCCTTGAAGGCCCCATATCAAAAAATAAACAGAACTTGAGGAATTCCTCCACCCCTTCTGGAGGTTCCCCTAGACCAGCCCATAAAACTAAGCTGAAACCCACTTCGGGATCCAAGTCCCTGCTCTGCTGTGTTGGGTACACTTGGACCCAAGCTCGAGCTTATAAATAAACCCTCGTGTGTTTGCATCGGTGTCGGCTCCTTGGTGGTTTCTCAGATTCGCAATCTTGGGCACAACAGAGGAAGCTTTTGTTTTTTTAAGCTTTTATTTATTTGTTCATGAGAAATACAGAGAGACAGACACATAGTTAGAGGGAGGAGCAGACTTCTTGTAGGGAGCCCAATGCAGGACTTGATCTCAGGACCCTGGGATCATACCCTGAGCCAAAGGCAGATGCTCAACCACCTGAGCCACTCGGGGGTCCACATTTTGCTTTTTATATTATTTTTCAGCTACTCACTTTCAAGTCCATCTTTCATCAATTTAGTTTTCAATTTATCTATGTCAAATACATTTGTAATATTTGCAATTTGTTCTTTTTGTGAACCTCAAAACTCTATACGGATTTGTGGTTGATAAAACTAGCATGTGTTAATCTTTTTTTAAAGATTTTTATTTATTTATTCATCATAGATACAGAGAGAGAGAGAAAGAGAGAGAGCGCGTGAGAGGCAGAGATGAGGCAAAGGGAGAAACAGGTTCCCTTTTAAGGAGTCTGATCTGGGACTCCATCCCAAACCCCAGGATCATGCTCTGAGCTGAAGGCAGATGGTCAGTTCCTGAGCCACCCAGGCATCCCAATGTGTATTAATCTTATTGTTTATAAAAGTTTAGTTTATTCCAAAAACATTAAATGAATGTATATTCTAATTAATATAAACTTATAATTAAAAAGTTAAAAATTTAAGACAAATTTATAAATTTACAATTTTAAGGAAGACTTTCATTTAGGTTAAAACCTTATTTTAATATTAAAACAGATATTATTTTAATATCTGTTCGGGGCTTGGAAATAATCAAATACACACTACACTATGTCCCTTTATATGTATCAGGATCAGAAGGAGCGTTTTCAAATAGTATCAAACTCTGTAATATTGATGAACAGTTAACAAATGATGGTGAAGGCAGTATTTACATATTATTTATATGTTATATGGGCATTTTTGAATGCTGATTGGTTTCCTGCTGCCCTCTGAAATCTTGCTGCCTTACAGTATGATAAAATATGTAAACAAATTTGTGGTAACTGGTAATTGCATCCATGGTACAGGAAAAATGCTGAGATTGGCTTTTGATGGTCATTTTTAGAATTTATTATCTGCATGAAAATAGAAAGTGAGGTCTAATCTTTGAAACATGTAGCCGTATCCAACCGGTTCTTCTTCAAATAATGTGTGTGTAGCGCTGTAAAGACATAACACTTGGATGTTTTAGTGTCATGTAAATCACTGTAGCTTAAATGGAATACCAAGATATATTAGTTGAAATATAAGTGGATTCTCAAGCAGAGTTTCCCAGCCTCTATGATTAAGATCAGAACCATGAAAGGTTTATGACTCCTAAATTCCTTTAGAGAAGTGAGAAAAATAACATTCCTATTAACAGGGGAAAGAAAATTTCTTAAACATATAAAGTAAACAGAACTTAATATTTCCCCAATATATTTGGTCATGAATCATAAAGGGATATTTGACAAATGAAAATATATTCTCAGAGGCTTGACAGAGCTCTGTCTGAGTTAATTAAATTCTTTTGCTTGTGTTTACATTTTTCTGTACCAATTTTGAGACACTGTTATCTTCCCAGATGAAATATTAATGATGCATATATAGCCCGGCAAAATAAGTTTTTGTTGTGGTGGTGGTTATAAGCTTTGGAGCTTTAAAAAGCTTATAGCTGCAAAATATCTGGAATGTAAAATTAAATGAGATTTTGGGGACAAAAAATTTATCACATAGCTGCAAACTCTGATTTTATGCCCTTGAAGTTCATTTTTTATAACTATTCTCTCAAATACTATCTTTAAATGTATTTAAAACACTCTGCTTAATGTGTGGACAATTAAGTGACTAAGAAGATTAGTCTTTGCCCAGAAATAACTGAGATTTAAATAATGGTTCCTGTAACATGTTCTGTCCCCACATGAATAATAAAATCCATTAGAGTCCCATGGCAGGGCAGAAGCACCTCAGAGGCACCAAAGATGCTGAACGAATGGAATTTTCCAATTCTATCCTCTTCACTGTGCTAATTCAGCCAGAAGTGTTCTATTCTTCTCTTTTTATCTAGAGGTGCCAACATAAGTTTTTGTTTGATAAGCCTTTTCAATTTCTAACGAAAAAAAAAAAAGTAAAACTCTTACCATGCTATCAATGAGACCTGATATGAATATTAAAAATAAAAGTTAGACTTGTTCAAACATCGTATATTTATTCATTAACTTACTGGGTACTTATTGAGCTTCTAAAAATTAGATTTTATTAATATTTTATATGTTTACTTAGTCCTATATCTCATGTGATCTCCTGATCGTTGGAAAGATCCAGCATTGCTTTATGTACACCCCAACCAACATTTGAGAGGTCCAATTTAAAATGTCACACTCTACAACTTTGACATTTCTCCCTTCTCTTGTAGTGACTATGGTTTCTCACAATATGAACAAAATGGAAAGAAAACTTAAAGCCCCATTCTTCTGCATGGCCTCAATCTGCTCTGTTTTTCTGAATGCTTCTCCAGGGAGAAGAAATTGTTTATTTTCCTTCCTATAAACTCATCATGTTGCAGATCCTAAAACCAACTACTTCACTATCATACTTTAAAATTGTTGCCCCTTAAAATTATACAGATATATTACCCTTGATACTGGTCCCATTCCGATGGTATGATGCAGTTTAAATAACAAAAACTTTGACTTATTTTGTCATCCTAACTCCACATTATACTCATCTGGCAGGTAAATATCTTCCCAACCTATTCTACTGTCCAATATCTGTACCCTCATGACTTCACAGGATCTTCGTCCTTTGAGACTAAACCTCTACCTAGGTTGCAGGGATTGCAATTACCTGGCTGAGAGGCTTTCTTAAAACTGAATGTGGCTTGCTCCTAAATCCTCATATTCTATCCTGCATGTTCAGCTCTGAAGAGGTACTTACTGACATGATCTCTGAATTTTCTGTGCCTCTTCTCTGCTTAACTAAGAACGTATTTTCAGAAAAATCCATTTGCTAAAGAAATCTAATATAGAACCCAAATACATTAAACAGATGACAGTAAAGCTCATTTATCCACTTGGTTTTCTCTATCTTCACTGAAACTCTGAAAACATAGATAAAAGCTACTGGTTTGTTTGGTCCAATATTCTTGTGTTTCAGATAAATTCAATGAATCCCAGACACATTAGAAATGACTTCCTTCAGGTCATATGGGTGGTCTACCTCTGATCCATGGTCTCCCTTTGTGTTCCAAGGTTAAATATCTGTGGATTAGTCTTTTCTTTTTTTCCAAAAGAATGGAATTGCTATTGCTTTTTTTAGCTTATAGTCAATTCTATTAGTCTTTTTTAATCCTTTATAAGTTAGTTAATATTTGTGGATTAATTAACTTTTATAAGTATCTGACTAACTTTATAAAGTGAACACTTCCTAATTTGCTTCTAATATCTTTGGATTAGCTCAGTGTGAGTATAGATATCCTTATTTTAAAGAATTTGTGTCTTCTAAAACAGAAAAGAATTTTGGAACACATTTGAAAAGATCACATCAAGATTTATAAATAGATATTAAAAGGTTTTTCACACAGAATAGAGAAATGCTGAACAAAATAGATCAAGTCAACTGAAGAAAGCTTAAAAATTTTTCAGCAGTTGGAGTCATTTTATTTTGCTATTGGCTATTTTACATTAAATTTCAGATTAAAAAATAGTTTTTGAATTCATAATGTCTTTACCTGGATTGTGTATCAAACCACATTTATATTTTATGATTAAACTATTTGAGTAGTTTTCATATAATTAGACCTAAGTTCCAATTTAACTAAGCACTGAGAAATTTTATTTTTAAAATTTTTTAAAAGATTTTATTTATTTATTCATGAGAGACAGAGAGAGAGAGAGGCAGAAACATAGGCAGAGGGAGAAGCAGGCTCCTTACAGGGAGCCCAATACAGGACTTGATCCCAAAGTCCCAGGAGTAGACAATCTATGAGCCACCCAGGCATCCTAACACTGAGAAATTTTAAATAGTTCTTCAAAATATGTGAACTTCCTTTAACTAATGGCACTGAGTGTCCTCAGCTTGCTGAAAACAAGCAGATGTCAGGTATCATTGAGCCTCTTTTGGATAACAGATGATTAATTGAGCTGGAGTTGATTTTAGACCTTTATTATGGATAGTTGCCAAGGTTTGTGGGGAGTTCTGAACTAGGAAACCACAACTAAGTGGTGCCAACGATGCTAATATTCATACAAAAAATGTTATTTGAGAATACAGAGATAGCAAAAGAAAATCAGTTGAATGTTTACTTAGCTGTCAGTTACATGTTCAATTGTTATCACATATCTAGGAGGTGAGGGAAACTTGGAAAAAGAGTGTTTCTATTCTCCTCCTACTAACTATATATTATGAAACCGTCCCTACAATGCTATATTTGAAAAAATAGAAACAAATTATTTCTTAGGTACTGATTCTTTCCAACTTTCAATAACTCCTCTACCCCTCTTCTGCAACATTTAGCTTCCTCATTTAAAAGAAAGGCTCAAATATGAATACTTCATATTGATTGCAACCTCCCTTCTTCCTTATTAGTCCCATATTTTCTTCTCTTTTTCAAGAGCTTCTCCTCAACTTGCAAAATTTATATGAAGCAATGTATCCTGTATGTTTTGTTTTTGTTTTTTTTTTTTGTTTTTTTTTTTAGAAAAGACTTATTTATTTGAGGGGGGGGGAGCATGAGTGGGAGGGGCAGATAGAGAGGGAGAGAGAATCTCAAGCAGACTCCACACTGAGTGTGAAGCTTGACACAATGCTCCATCTCACGACCCTGAGATCATGACCCTGAGATCACTACCTGAGCCCACCAATTGTCAGACACTTAACCCCCAGGTGCCCCTATCCTGTATAATTCCTAAATAGTGATTGTTAGACTAAGTAAATGATGCATTTGTTTTAAAATTGCAACTGAGTTACTTATTAATTTCAATGCATTTTAAAATCATTTGTCATAGGGGAGGGAGTATGTAAAAATAAAGATTCCTAGGCCTAATATCTTAAGATTTGTATTTAATAGGGCTGATTAGGGTTTAGAAATCTACATTAAAAAAAAAAAAAACAAACCTTACCTGAAGATTGAATAGACTACAATCACATTTGAAAAAAGACTATCAGAAAATTTCCAAGCCATTTGAAATCAATCTATTTTCAACATCTGAAGGAAATTGGGTTTTCTGAGTGCTCCCTTCATCTCACATCCAATGGTGGGAGGGTAATATCCTTAGCAACTAATCATTAATGTGTTTTAAGGCTTTTAAACGGCCTTTCACATTCACTGAAGAAGGTGCTTGGCAAACCATTTCAATCTGGAGACACATATTACTCAATTCTGAGACTCTGAAAAACTATGAAATAAACAGACTTGGATCATACCCACCATGAAAAATCTGAAAATACTTCTAGTATGTTTCATGTAGCAGAGCATAATTATAGATATGGTAAATTTTGACAATGTTAAGCAATTATTTTAGGTTTTGGGTAGGGAGGTCTGACAATGTTAGCCTGTAACAAGTATTAAAAATTGTACCTCATGACATAGAATTTCAGTTTTTTCTAATAGCTATAGCTATGCCTCAGTCCTCTTTCAACCAATGACCAAAAAGGGAATTAATAACTTGTTGGAGTATGTTTTCCTAGAACAATCCTACATCCTCTGTATATACTAAGAAAATACACCAAAAGTATAAAATAATACTATTATAATGCTTGTTTTAATTTTATTGATCAGACCTTGCAGAGGTTTAGTCCACTGCCTTGGAATTATCTCCAGAACACTTATAAAAATGAACCAAACATATATAGGGCAACTTCTCTCCAAAGTACAGCAAGTACTATCAGATCCATATAATAAAGTTATAGATTCCTCATAAATTTAGACAATATATCTATTAATGAAAATTCTTCATGTCTATTCAACTCCCCTAAATTGCTCTATAATCTGTTCCTTTTATATTCAACAACAAATCAAATAATACCATAGTAATTTCTTTGATTCTCTTTGATACTGAGTCTTGACAAAAAAAGACAGCTATTGAAAAGATGCATGTTTTTTGCCTGTGCATTTCAGTTCTTTTTATGCTATATCTGAATAGATATTCTGCATAAAAATATGTTAACCTAATTTATAATTAGGAAATTGACATTTTAATAGGCTACATAACATTTATTTTTAACTCCTTTATTGTTTTTAGATATATATAGAATTGACTATTTTTTCCATAGTCATTATATGGAATGATCTCTATTCATTTTCCCCCTTTCCACAGAATAGAGACAAATATTATGCTATTTGCTTTGAGAAATTTTCCAAGTATCTTTTATATTTTGTTTTTTACTGGGTACAGATTGCAGTTGAGAACAAAGAAGGCATTTACTTGGCATACAGGAAAGAGGAGGAACAATTTTAAACATAAGCATCTTCTTTGTCAATATTCTGTCAATGCAGCTCTCTGGTTTGTTCCATTTCTATCAGAATGCTTTCATGTACCTACCTTCCCAGAGATAGTTCTCTCTCTCTGCATACATGGAGACACTTTCAGTATTTTAGTACTTTCATGGTAGGCCAGCTATTACACAATTTGATGAATGTCCTTTTATTTATAAAGGAGATGGCATATATTTTAGAAAAAAAAAACATTAGTTTTATAAGTTACATAAATATGTGAAGGGAAAAATAGAAACATATTTGTGCCTATAGTTTGCAGGACAATGAACATTAACAACAGGAAAAAAATGCAGTTGCTAGGAGAGCAGATGTATATGTCTTAAGTTCTTTGAAAAGACATGTGAAATTCAGAAATTCTAAAATGAACTAATGCATGATTTTGAGTAAAGCTTTTCCTCTTCCTAGCTAAGCAGAAATATATTTTGTTCAAGTCACAATAAGAGGGCTTGCTTACCTGACAAAGCCGCAAGCAGTACTATCTCTTTCAAGTTCTCACTGAAGGGAATCTGGAGAATTCTTGGTGGAGATGGATATGACATCTGAAATGATCGTAGTGATCATTTCACTATATAGATGTATATCAAAACACCATACTGTAAACTTTAAATATATACAATTTTTTTAAAATATATACAATTTTTATCATAAAATAAAATGAAGTGAAACTAAGAGTTTACAAGGTGTTTTTACTAGGCTGTCAGGTTTGAAATTGTCTGCTCTTGAGTAATGCTGGTCTTAGAAAGTAAATTCCTGCAGATGAGGTCTTCTAGTCATTTTAATTTTAGAAAATTGAACTAAGTTAGAATGAGAAACAAAAACTATGTTTTTGTCTGGATTTCATCCCTACCTAGTGGGTGGGACTTAGACTCAAATTCTTTAATGTCTCTATACCTCATTACCCTCTCAGAGAAGTACACTAGAGAGATGTTTTACAAAGACATGAACATTTTGTGGTTCTTTCTCAAGCATCCTTGACGGACAGAAGAGATAACGAGTATTTATTCTATAACAGAATATTTTAGCTCCTTTCTCCAGACACTGTAGCCATAGATCTGCGACAGAGAACCTTATTCCTTTTCTAGTCTTTCACCTACCTTTGCATGTGAATGTCTAGGATGTGTCCTTTTCCTGTAAACCTCTGACTATTCCTAAGTAATTAGTTATAAATTTGAATATTTTAAAGATAAGACTTTTGGAAAAACCTTTTTCTCAGAATGCTGCCACATTAAGTAAAAAAATCAAATAATAAATGGCTGAAATCATTATCACCTACTACAAGAAGAGACAGACACATGTACACACACTCTGATATTTATTATTCTGTAATTTGATAGGCCTTCTGCCATTCTTGGATCTAATTCTCAGTTTTGCTTCTTTTACTGACTTTGAGAAATTACAAAAATACTCTAAGCAGTAATTTAGCTTACTAAAATGGGAGTATTCAAGAGCATTCCTCACTTGCTTATCAAGAGGAGACATGAGAAATCTTAAAGTGGTTAGCAAAAAGTGCATGGCAAAGAGTACACAACAAATATAAATTTTTATGATGACTGCTGTTGCGTCAAAATGGAGAAAAGGCTGTTCATGATGATATTTTGGTAAAACAGTTGAGACCACTTTCTCTGAGATTAAATCTTTCTGGATTCAAATCTCAGTTATAATACAAATTGTTATTTTGACCTCTAAATAAGTATACCCTTAAATAAACTTTGTGCAATAGCTACTCCATTCAGAAAAATGTTATAAGAATGTTTCATTTGTAGAATTGTTAGGAGGAGCAAATGCAGTGCTACGTTAGTTACTTCTAATGGTGTAAATATTGTTGCTATTTTTCTCCTCATCTCAGTTTTTAGGGAAAGTATTACATTTGTTTGAAAAAACAATCTTCATAAGGATTAAGACTGAGCAAAACTTCTCCAGCTTCCATTAACAGTCTGGTGTCACTAGTGACGTGGCTTCAGGGGAAGGGGATTAAAAACTGCAATATAGAGACGACAAACACTTGAAAAGTGATGCAACATAAGAGGAGGAAGTGAAGAGAATGGATGCGAACAGGAAGATAAGAACAGGAAATTGAGTAGATTATTGCAACCATTTTTTCCTAAAAATAAAACTCAGAATATTGAGTGGCTTCCTCTATAACCAACAAGTCATTGGTGGAGGGTATTTTTGTTTGTTCTTCTGAGCTAAAAAAGAACTGCACAATGCAGTGCAGATAAAAGCATAAACAGCTTCCACAGAGGGAAGTTTAACTACAAGAATTCTCTCCAACTGCAGATCAATGATTTCATACAATTAATATTTATTGTGTGCCTTCAATGTGCCACACATTATGGGAAAGGATCATAGTAACATTGTGGAGGCTTCTCAGGAAAAATTCTATTTGGGACTTAAATTTCTCCTGAAGCTGGCCTTTTAATTTTCCTTGTTACGGAAACAAGGTTTTCTAAAATTACAGGCATTCTTCTTATGTGTGATAGACCGATAGCCACAGAACACTTCCTAGTCAGAATGCTTTTGCATGTTATAATAAAGGAGAAAGACTAGTGTAGGTAAATCTGACATTTGGTTTATTTATTCTGATACCTACCTTTTTTTTTTTAAGATTTTATTTATTTATTCATGAGAAACACAGTGAGAGAGAGAGAGAGAGAGAGAGAGAGAGAGAGAGGCAGAGACACAGACAGAAGGAGAAGCAGGCTTCATGCAGGAAGCCCAACATGGGACTGGGTCCCGGTCTCCAGGATCATGTCCTGAGCTGAAGGTGGCACTAAACCACTGAGCCACCCGGGCTGCCCTGATACCTACCCTTTAATTATATCTATATGATTCCATAAATACATAGAGGAAACTTTTTAAATTTATATTCCAAAAAGAAAAAAAAATGTAAACCATAACCATGATGTAGGATCTCATGGGTAGAATTCCTAACCAGAATGATGGAGGTTGGTTAGTATCTCAGCCAAAGTAATCTAAAGGTCTAGTGCCTCTTCCCCTTTTTTCCTTTATAGATAGGAAAGAATTGTAAAGTTGGTAGAGACTTAATTGATTGTAATGGCTGGGCTGAACCCCATCTCTTTGCTCATCTAGTCCAAAGAACCAAGGTGACAGGGCAAGCTCTGGACTGCAGAAACTTAGATGTGTGTGTGTGTGTGTGTGTGTGTGTGTGTGTGTTTTCTTTTTAAGATTTTATTCATTTATTCATGAGAGACACAGAGAAGCAGAGACACAGAGACACACAGAGAGAGGCTCTCCATGGGGAGCCTATTGCAGGACTTAATCCCAGAACCCTGGGATCAGAGCTCAAGCCAAAGGCAGATGCTCAACCACTGAGCCACCCAGGTACACGACAAATTAAGAGTTTTTACAAACAACATTCAGACAGTGAAAGGAACTGGGACACCTATCTAACCATGTTTGACTTTTCCTTCAATATGCAATATAGACCAGATGAAACTTTCTAATCAGTTTCTATCTAATGATTTCCTGAACTTTTTCATGCCAATTGAGGAATTTACATAAGGGGGCATTTTCTTTCTTGATAGTTTCTAAAATAGGTATTCAGTAACACAGTCTTAGCTTATTTCTAGCCTAAAAGGAGATTCTAGAGATAGGTAGACAGATTATATTGTCTAAAGAAATATTTTGAGATAAAATTTTTACAATTAAATTGGAGTTAAAAAATATTCCTAGCAACTGCAGGTATATAAAAGGTTATCATAGTTAGAATGATATATGAAAATGGATACTGACATACATAAATATCATTCTATTTCCTAATAAATTGGTCTGTCACTTCTATTGGTGGTCTCATTAAATATTTTCATTTAAAAGTGATTTTTTAAAAATTTTAATAAATATTAAATCATATCCATGTATGGGGTGCCTCAGTGGCTCAGTAGGTTAATCATCCAACTGTTGGTTTCAGCTTAGGTCATGATTTCAGGGTCCTGGGATCAAGCCCCACATCTGGATCCAGGCTCAATGAGATGTCTGCATAAGGATTTCTCTCCTTCTCACTCTATTCCTCCCCTACTCACATGTGTGTTCTCTCTCTGTTGAACCTCACATAATAAGTAGGATACTTTTTCACTTCAGGGATATGCACATTAATCAGATTCTTAACCATATAGCATAACTTCACTGGTATTTTATTAATGAATATAGCTTTAGAAAGTATAATCTTGAATTGATAATATTTTATAAAACAGTAATTAAAATCATATCAAAGTTATATTCTATGCTTAATAACATGGAAATTGTTGAGATGCCAGGGTAGCTCAGTCAGTTAAGCATCTGCCTTTGGCTGAGGTCATGATCTCAGGGTCCTGGGATTGAGCCCCATGTTGGGCTCTCTGCTCAGTGGGGAATCTGCTTCTCCCTATAATTCTCCCTCCATGTGCACTGTATCTCTCCCCCTTTCTCAAAAAGTAAATAAAATCTTTAAAAAAATAACTTGGAAATTGTTGTAACCTTTATTTAGCTTTTGTCTGTAAACAGATACTTCTAAATGGAAGACATTCATTTTGTTTTTTCTTTTTGCATAAAAATGTGCAAATATTTCAACCTAGATATTTTCATAGATATCATTTCTCATACCTACGTGGGGTATGTATTTACAAAAACGCTTTTATAACCACAGTTGTTAAATAAGTTGCTTCTATTAATGATATTTTGCAATGGTTTGTCCTATTTAGATGATTCAAAAATTATGAACCTTTTGATTTTATTCCCTTCAGGTAATAATTATAAATTTGTCTAAATTATGGGCTCAATATGTTTGAGCACAAGCAGTCATTAACTTTATATAAACTACTATACACATAAGATGTTGCAGAAGAACTCAATGAAAAACTAAAACCTTATAATAGATACAAAAAAATAAAAAGAAGGAAATCCAAGCATAACACTAAAGAAAGCCATCATCAAGAAAGGATAGCAGGAAAAGAAAAGAACAGAATGAAATAGTCCCATAACGGACGTCCAGAAAAGATGGTGGAATAGAAGGAACCTAAGCACACCTCATTCCATAGATACAACGAGCTATAGCATTCATATCAGTGTAAATAAGTCCCAAAATGACCTGAAGACTGGCAGAACAAATTCCACAACTAAATTTAGAGGAAAGGGCCTATCAAAGAGGATAGGAAGAGCAGAGATGTGGTCAGGAGCTAAACAGACCCACAGGACTGTCCAAAGAAGAGAAAGATCCTGCAGGGACAGAGAGGGGAGAAAAACTACCACACTGGGGAGCCCACATGAGAAAGATAAATCACTATGACATTTGGCTTTGAAAATCACAGGGGGCAAATTTCATGAGTTCTTATAACCAGTGGGACTTAAAACCTGGAACTTTAAAAATCAACTAGCTTGGCTCTGGGAGAACCTGGAGGGCAAGCTGAAACTGAGTCCCTGCCCTTAAAAAGACAGCAAAACAAACAGCCTGTGGAGATAGAACATAGTAGCAGCAGTTTGAAAACTGCCTGGGGCTTACGGGAGGGGGAGGGAGAGTTATTTACTAATCTCAGAGCTTGTGCTGCAAGGATAGAGAATTTGGGAAACTTCCTCAGAAACAAGGGAGCTAGCAGGCAACATTTCCCTCCCCTATCCCCTAACATAAACACATAGCTATGGTCATCTGAGAGAAACAGCCTGGCACCAACACTCTCTACCTAACTTGTTAAAACTTCAGCTCACCCCTCCACCCCACCCCTGCCATACACACTGTCCTGCAGCACCTCATATCCAGGCAGGCAACACTCCTCAAACTGGAGGGCTCCTTCTGTAGCAATCCTAACACTCTGACACATTGCAGATCTGCTCCCTCCAATACACTCTTGGCCAGAGCCCAGCCAGGGTGGTACCACAGGCCTGACAAGTGTGCAAGCAGTCTTGGCAGGGGCCAGAGGCACTCAAATGTTAAATTCTGCCCTAGGGATAAGGGAAGATAATTACACATACCAGTCTAACTGTGTGCATAGTAGTGAGTTAAGGACAGACAACTAGTGTGACTGTGGGCCCTGCCTACCAATGAAAGCTTCTCAGGAGACAAATTTTTTAAAAAGTATCTTACAGTTGTCCACTTCTACATCTCTGGGAAATGTCTGGTCTGATGTAAATGAAGATCAAGGTGGCCCCAGTGTGGCCCACTAACACTACAGGGATCAAACATTGCCCACAACAGTCAAAGAGAGCCATTGCATATGTCTGTAATGAAGAAAAAGTGGTTCAGCCATAACAGCAGGACACATGCAACACACATAAGAGACAGCCCTGAAACACCAGGTTCTGGTTAATAGAGGACACTGCATAGTAGAACAGTACAAGACCTCTTCTTCATAAAGCCATTACTTTCAAGAGCCATAGATGTAGCTGACTTTCCTAACAGAGAAACAAATGCAGAGGTCAGAAAAAATGAGATCACAGAGGAATATATCCCAAATTAAAGAACAGGATAGCATCACAGCAAGAAACCTAAGCAAAACAGAGACCAATTAGATGCCTGGTGGAGAATTTTAAGTAATGATCATAAAGATACTCACTGGACATGAGAAAAGAGTGGGGAACCTCAGTAAGGACTTTAATAAAGAAATAACAAAGAAGTGAAGAACACAATAAATGAAATTAAAAATACATTGGATGGGATAAATAGACGAGGAAACAGAAGAATTAAATGAATGACAGTGACATAGAGGACAGAATGGTCAAGTTGAACAAGTAAGGGAAAAAATATGAAAAATAATACATTTAGGGAACTCAGCAACACCATTAAGAGTAATAACATTCACATCATAGAGATCCCAGGAGAAGAGAAAGAAAAGGGCAGAAAATTTATTTGAATAAATAATACCTGAAGGCTTCCCAAATCTAGAGAAGGAAACATAAATTTAGATCCAAGAGGCACAGATTCTTTAAAGGAATGAACCCACAGAGGTCCAACCAATACACATAGTAATTATAATGGCAAAAAGCAATGATAAGAGAGAATTTTAAGAGCACCAAAACAGTTACATACAAAGGAAACCCATAAAGCTATCAGCTAATGTTTCAACAGAAACTGTGCAGGCCTGAAAGGAGTGGCATATTCAAGGTGCTGAAAGAACAAAATCTACAGCCACGAATACTCTATCCACCAAGTTTGTTATTTGGAATAGAAGAAAAGATAAAGAGTTCACTAGACAACCAGAAGTTAAAGGCATTAACCCCACTAAACAGCCTTACCAAAACGTGAAACTGGACTTTTTGAGTGGAAAGGAAAAACCTGTAAGCAAGAGTAAGGAAAGTAGGAAGCAAAAAGTAGTGAAAATAAGTATGTATGTAAAAAACAGTCAAAGGACTCACAAAATAAAAGTATAATGTATGATTATATGTCTAAAATGTGAGAGGAGAGAAGTAGAGAATGAGTTCAAACTTAAGCAGCCATCAATTCAATATGGACTGCTAAATGCAGAAGATATTATGTATTAAAAAATGGTTACCACCCATGAAAAAACAGTAAAATATATGCAAAAAACAAACAACAACAATAATATTAAAAAAAAAAACAGGAGAAGGAATCCAAGTATATCACTGAAGGAACCCAACTAATCAAGAGAGCAAGAGAAGAAAGGAATAAAGAAAAACCACAAAAACAACCATGAAACAAGTAACAAAGTGGCAATAAGTACGTATCTGTCAATTAATCTGAATGTAAATGGGCTAAATGCTCCAACTAAAGACATAAGATGACAGAATGAATAAAAAAGCAAGACCCATCTATATGCACTTACAAAAGAGTCATCTCAGACCTAAAGACACATGCAATTAAAAATGAAGAATGGAGAAGCATTTATCATGCAAATGAATGTCAAAAGAAAACTGGAGTAGCAATACTTACATTAGGCAAAATAGATTGTAACATGCGACAAGAAGGACACTATATAGTAATAAAGGGGACAATCCAAAAAGAAGATACAACAATAGTAAAATATAAGCACTCACATGGGAGTATTCAAATAATTAGCAGTTAATAACAAACATAAAAGAAGCAATTCTAGAGTAATCCAATAATAGTAGGAGACTTTGATACACAACTTACATCAATGGACAGACCATCCAAACAGAATATAGGAATAGGAAACAGTGGTTTTCAATAATACATTGGACCAGATAGATTTAACAGATATGTTCAGAAAATTCCATCATCAAACAGAAGAATACATTTTTTCAAGGGAACATGGAACAACCTCCAGAATAGATCATGTATTGGGCCACAATACAAGTCTCAACAAATTCCCAAAGATTGAAGTTATACCATGCATCTTTTTTTTAAACATAATGCTATGAAACTAGAAATTGACCACAAGAAAAAGTCTGGAAGACCACAAATACAGGGAGGTTAAAAAACATGCTACTAAACAATTAATGGGTCAACCAAGAAATCAGAGACAATCAAAAAATACATGGAGACAAATGAAAATGAAAACACCATGGCCCATGATGGTGCTTTGGGATGTAGCAAAAGCTGTGCTAAGTTGGAAGTTTGTTGTATATAGGCCTACCTCACAAAACAAGAAAAAAAAAAAAAAAAAAAAACCTCATCTTATACCTAAAGGAGCTAGAAAAGAAGAACAAACAAAGCTCTAAACTGGGAGGTAGTAAACATTGTAGCAGAAATTAATGAAATCAAAACTAAAAAAAAAAACAATAAAACAGATCAGTGAAACCAAAAACTGGTTCTTTGAAAGGATCAACAAAATTTATAAACATTTAGCCAGGCTCATAAATGGAGGGGGGAAGGGGAAACTCAAATAAACAAAATCAGAAATGAAAGAGGAGAAATAAAAACCAACACCAAAGAAATCCAAATGATTGTAAAGGGATAGTATGAAAAATCATATGGCAACAAATTGGACAACATAGAAGAAATAGATAAATTCCTAGAAATGTATAACCTCCCAAAATTGAATCAGGATGAAATAAAATTTGAGCAGACCAATTACAAGCAATAAACTTGAATCAGTAATCCAAAAACTCACAACAAACTAAAGTCCAGAACCAGATGGCCTCACAGTTGGATCTAACCAAACATATAAAAAAGAGTTAATATCCATTCTTTTCAAACTATTCCAAAAAAATAGAAGAGGAAAGAAAATTCCAAATTCATTTTATGAGTCCAGCATTATTTTGATTCCAAACCCAGATAAAACACTACGAAAAAAAGAGAGAGAGAGAGAGAGAGAGAGAAATACAGGCCAATATCTCTAGTAAACATAGATGCAAAAATCCTTAAAAAATATTAACAAGCAGGGACACTTGGGTGGCTCAGCAGTTGAGCATCTACTTTTGGCTCAGGGCATGGTCCTGGAATCCTGGGATCGAATTCTATCTCAGGCTTTTTGCGTGGAGCCTGCTTTTCCCCTCTGCCTGTGTCTCTGCCTCTTTCTCTCTCAATGCCATGAATAAATAAAATCTTAAAAAATATTAATAAGCAGATCTCAACAATACAGTAAAAAGATTATTCACCACAATCAAATGAGATTTATTCACATGATGCAAGGGTGGTTCAATATTTAAAAAACCAATCATGATACATCATATTGATAAGAGAAAGTATAAAAACCATATAATCATTTCAACAGATGCAAAAAAAAAAGCACTTGACTAAATAAAATATCTATGTATTATAAAAATCCTCAATAGGGATGGCTGGGTAGCTCAATGGTTGAGTGTCTGCCTTTAGCTCAGAGCATGATCCTGGGGTCCCAGGATCAAGTCCCACATTGGGGTCCCTACAGGGAGCCTGCTTCTCTCTCTGCCTATGTCTCTGCCTCTCTCTGTCTCTCATGAATAAATAAGGTCTTAAAAAAAACCTCAATAAGCAGGTTTAGAGAGAACATACCTCGACATATATGAAAACCTCAGCTAACATCATGTTCAAATTAAGAACATTTCCCCTAATGTCAGAAACAATACAAGGATATCTACTCTCACCACTTCTATTTAGCATAGTACTAGAAGTCTTAGCCACAGCAATCAGAAAAAGGAAGAACTGGCAAAGAAGAAGTAAAATTTTCATGATTCATAACAAAACATGGTATGATATGTAGAAAACCCTAAAGATTCCACAAAAAAATCACTAGAACTGATTGATGAATTCAGTAATACCAAAGGATACAAAATCAATGTACAGAGAAATCTGCTGCATTTCTATACACTATTAATGAAACAACAGAATGAGAAATTTAGAAAACAATTCCATTTACAATTGTACCAAAAATACTACCTAGGAATAAACTTAATCAATGAGGTAAATATCTATACTCTGAAAGCTATAAAACATTGACAAAAGAAATTGATAATGACACAAAGAATGAGAGATATTCCATGCTCATGGATTGGAAAAACAAATATTGTTCAAATATCCTATTACCCAAAGCAATCTACACCTTTAATGCAATCCCTATCAAAATACCTCCAGTATTTTTTAAAGATCGAACAAACAATCCTATAATTTGTATAAAACCTCTAAAGATAGCCAAAGCAATCTTGAAAAGAAAAACAAAACTGGAGGCATCACAGTTCCAGATTTCAGGTTATACTATAAAGCTGTGGTAATCAAAACACTGTAGTACTGGCATAAAAATAGACACATAGATAAATGGAACAGAATAGAAACCCCTGGAAAAAAGTCATACATGGTCAATTAATATTTGTCAAAGGAGACAAGAATATGCAATGGGAAAAAAGAGAATCTCTTCAACAAATTGTGTTGGGAAAATTAGAAGATTACAGGCAAATAATGAAACTGGACCACTTTCTTACACTCTATACAAAAATAAATTCAAAATGGATTAAACACATAAATGTGAAACCTTAAACAATAAAAATCCTAGAAAAGAGCATAGGCAGCAATCTTTCTGACATTGTCTGTAGAATATTTTTCTAGGTATGTATCCCAAGGAAAGGAAAACAAAAGCAAAACTGAACTATTGAGAGTTCATCAAAATAAAAGAATTCTGCACAGTAAAGAAAACAACCAACAAAACTAAAAGATAATCTACTGAATGGCAGAAGATATTTACAGATGACATATCTCATAAAGACTTCACATCCAAAATACATAAAGAAATGGTAAAGCTCAGTGCCAAAAAAAACACAAAAAACAAAAAAAACAAAAACAAACGAACAAAAAACAAAAGCACACACACACACATACACACACACACCAAAAAACAAAAACAAAACAAAACAAAAACAACAACAACAACAAAAAAAAAAAACCTAAAAGAAGTAATCCAACGGATAACTGGGTGGCTCAGGGATGAGTGTCTGTCTTTGGCTCATGGTACGAACCTGGAGTCCCAGGATTGAGTCCCCCGTTGGGCTCCCTGCATGAAGCCTGTTTCTCCTCCCCTCTGCCTGTGTCTCTGCCTCTCTCTCTGTCTGTGTGTGTGTGTGTGTGTGTGTGTCATGAATAAATAAATAAAATATTTTAAAAAATAATCCAATTAAAAATGGGCAGAAGACATAGACATTTCTCCAAAGAAGACATCCAGATGGACAACAGACACATGAAAAAAAGTGTTCAATATCACTCATCAGGGATCCCTGGGTGGCGCAGCGGTTTAGCGCCTGCCTTTGGCCCAGGGCGCGATCCTGGAGACCCGGGATCGGATCCCACGTCAGGCTCCCTAGATGGAGCCTGCTTCTCCCTCTGCCTATGTTTCTGCCTCTCTCTCTCTATCATGAATAAATAAATAAAATTTAAAAAAATATTTTAATATCACTCATCAGGGAAATTAAAATCAAAACTACAATGAGATATCACCTCACACCTGTAAGAATGGTTAAAATAAAAAACACAAGCTACAACAGGTATTGGAAAGGATATGGAGAAAAAAGAACCCTCATGCCTTATTGGTGATAATGCAAACTGGTACAGACACTGTGAAAGACAGTATGAAGTCTCCTCAGAAGATAAAAAATGGATTTACCCTATGATCTAGTAATCTCACTACCGAGTATTTACCCAAAGAATACGAAAACAGAAATTTGAAAAGATACATGCACCCCTATGTTTATTGCAACATTATTTACAATAGCCAAATTATGGAAACAGGCCAAGTGTTCACTTAACAATAAATGGAAAAAGAAGAGGTAGCATGTATATGTGTATGTATACATACACCTGTATATTACACACATATATATACACACATATATATATATATTGCTCAGCCATAAAAAATAATGAAATCTTGCCATTTGCAATGACATGGATAGAGTTAGAGAACATAATGCTAAGCAAAATAAGCCAGTCAGAATATAATGCTAAGAAAAATAAACCAGTCAGAGAAATACCATATGATTTCACTCATATATGGAATTTAAGAAACAAAACAAGTGAACAACAGGAAGAAAAAAAAAGACAAACCAAAAACAGACTCTTAACTCTAGAGAACAAACTGATTGGTTACCAGAATGGAGGTGGGTGGGTCCACAAGTGATACAGGTGAAGAGGATTAAAAATAAAAATACACTTATCTCAATGTGTACTAAGTAATATATAGAATTGTTGAATCACTGTATTGTACACCTGAAACTAATATAACACTATATATTAACTATACTAGAATTAAAATACAAAATAATATAATAATATGAACTCAATCAAAAGACTATCCCCAAACTGAAGACATTTTTAAGTATAATTAAAAAATTATGATTCTATATTTTGTACCCCCTATGGTTCTTGCTATTAAATACTTATTATTCTTCTGTTTCTTTCATTTGAAGTTCAAAATCTTCCTATTAGCAATGTTTCTTTCCTCAAAAGATATTTTAAAATATTTACAACACCTTTAAGTAAATGCAATCAAAAGTCAAGTTATACCTTACCTGAAACTAAGGTAACATGTGTCAAGTGTACTTCAATTAAAAAAAAAAAAAGTTCACCTTTACAATAGTTTCAAAACAAGAACATAATGCTAATGTTAATTTATATAGCTAATGTTAATTTACAAGGAATTATTCAAAGCTTCAAGTATTTCTAAAATGTCATTAATAAAGGATAAAGGAAATACATACTGTTTTGCTAAATATATATATTTTAAAGATTTTATTTATTTATTTGAGAAAGAGACAGAGAGAGAGATTCAGAGAGAGAGAGAGATGGGGAACAGAGGGGGACAAGAAGACTCCAAACTGAGTGCAGAGAGCCCAGAGTGGGGCTCGATCCCATATTTAAGGCTCTCAAATCAGGACCCAAGCCAAAATCAAGAGTCAGACAATCAACGAACTGAGCCACCCAGGCACTCTAGCTTTGCTCAGTATATTTTTTTACATTTAGTATCACCTCCATCACAAAATGTAATTTATCTATGTATACATCTATCTATGTACGTCTGTGTATAAAATATTTGCTAACTACTCTAATTACAGATTTTTATTTTTAAATAGTATAGCTTCTTTATATATTTATTATTTTTAAACACAACCACTTTAAGTACATTTTAGTTTATTATTTTCTCAGTTTAGTAAGAATATTATTTTCACTACGATTATTTTCTTTTTTTTACTATGATTATTTTCTACTAAAACTTACATTCCTATGATCATTGCAAAAAAATATCTTCAATGGAGAATTTCTAAACATAATCAATACTACTATTTACACTAACATAAATCTTTCACCTTCAGTGAAATAAACTTCTGAAGCATTTCTTTTGACTTCAAGATTGACTGAAAAAAAAATTGAACTCCTCTCAGAATTAACTAAATGATTTTCAAAATAAGTATTTAATGACAGTAACATAAAACTTGGACTGTGAAATTTACAAAATTCAATCTCTGCTAATAGAGTTAACACACTAAGTACTATAATCATGATGCATATTTGAACAAAAAACAAAAAATAAGTAATGTTAAATCAGAAAATGTTCATTTGATGCGAATGAAAAGTGATGCTTCACAGAATTATGTGCAAGCACACTTTCTGAAGCTGCAAGAAGTTGCCATCTTTTACCAAAGTCTTCTTAAATAAGCATTAACTTTTCAAGACTGTTATATTACACAGTCCTTCCTACTTTCATGTGGTCCATATCACCATGGCCTCCTTGGTGAGTGTTATTTGTCAAGCTTCTTTGCAAGTTACATATATATTAATATTCTTGATTAGCATAAATTCAGTATTTATTTTTTCATTAACATAAGGTTTATCTTTTAGTTTGTTGATGCAAAACTCATTTGTCACAGAATAAAAAAAAATATTACCAAACAATAAATCAAATGAATTATTTTAGTTTACACATGACAATAAATCGCAAAAATCCGGTAAGTCAGCCATTCAGACTATCCCATGTTCTATAGTGGGGCTGATCACCCTATTGCTTGCCTGTGTTTCACAAAGACCTAACCTATAATCTCCTGTATGTTACATGATTCAAAAAGACTGGTAGCCTGAAGACCAGGAATCTTATAGATTGCTGCCATATGGAGGGCACAATGGTCTGTTACAGCAAATGGCCATATGGTATAGACTAGATTAATTTGCTTACCACTAAAGGAGAGTGGAAAGAGTTATTTCACTCCAATAGTAGTTTATCTGTGCATCCTCTGCTTACTGTCCTTCAAAGTGAGATGCTAATTTAAATGTCTAGAAAGTTAAAAAGAGAGAGAGAGAGAAAGAGAGAAAGGCTAGCCCTTGTTGGCTTCCAGTTTCTGCCACATGTTAAAGTATGAAAGTTGTTTATCATCCATGCATCTCACACTACTGAACAAGAACTTTGGACAAACTAGTAGAAAAAAATACAGAGTTATGCCAAGCTTATCTAGGTATATTTTAATGCAACTATTAATAACAGAATAATAAAATTTAAAATTCTGGAAAAATGATAAATTGGATGTGGTGCTGGGACAACAGGCATGAACTGGGATTGATTGACTACCTCTGCCAAACCTAGACATGTGTCCCCCTAGTGATAGATAAAATCAGAAGGGACATTTTAGTTGTAAAAGAAAGTAAAATATATAAATGTTTGACAATTATAGGTTCATGTGACTAAAAGTATGTAGTACAGGTTGAAAGTAATATTTTTTTTAAGACAAGACTATAGCTTCCTCTTCAAATCTAATGACAGCATTGTTTTGCCAGAGCTCTTTAGTATCTTAGTTGTTGAGCAATCTACATAAATTATACAGAAGTCAAGGAGGCAGAGCTATTTGACCAAGATATTTTCTGAATTTGCATAGGTTGGCTCACAGATTTGGGCTCATGCCTCAATAACTTATTTTTTTCAGCCAGAGTCTGGCAACACTGATGTAGCAACATGGACTATAGTCACATACAGACATAATTTTGGTTCAAATTCTTTATCTGAAAATACAGGAAGAAGTTAATAAAGTAGGATGAAGCTTAAACAAGTTACAGGGTAAAATGAAGTCTATACTTAAGACAGCTGCAGAAATGCAAAGTGGCTAGAAATCAGAATTTCTCAAAAGAGGCAGAGTAAAAGAATCTAGGGAAAGAGCATCTGGCATGAGAGGTAGATCACTGTTCAGAAATGTGATATAAATGCAATCAAATATGAAATTTTATTTTTATTTGAATTGACAAAGATATCTGGGTGCTGTGCTCAATGGGTGCAATGATGTGAGGAGAAAACAGAACACTCACTCAGCAGTAACAATTTCAGCTCTGCAGAGACAGATGTGCCCCAGCTTGCTTATCACGATGACTTTCTTTAGCTGTTTTATAGAATAATTTACATTGTTCTGTGGAATAATGAGTTTGCCAAAGATAACCTATGAAAGGGTGGGGGCTTTTCCCCTGCTTTAACAGGGATGTATGAGTGCTGCATGATATAAATGTTGTGTTTGGAGGTATAGCCAGGTTCTATTATTTATGGAGAGTAGGATGGGGTATGGAGTAGCAAACCTGGGAGTGAAACTTCACATTTGTTGGTGAGTTAACAGCAATGTGAGCACCCCAAGTCTACCTTCTCTGCTTGTCTCTTGGTCTGGTTTTTGCACTGTGACCATTGATGTCTTCAAATCAAAGTGCTAATAGCTATAATGTCAAGATATCATCTTTAAGAATTATTAAATGGCTGTATACATGAAGAAAGTATTCAAGGAGAGCAACTGGAGCAGTTGCTCTTTGTCTACCTACACTTCTTCTGGTTGTTTAGCACATAAACACAGAGACTGAGATGCTGCTTCTAGTAAATACTCTTCCCTGTAGTTGCCTACCACTCCTAGTCTAATCATCTCTGAAGATGTAAATGAATAATTATTCTGGAACCGACAATTATTGTTCAGCTCTTTTGCTCCAGAAGGAGAAATATTTCTGGCTGTCTTTATTTGTACAAATGAGCCTTTTGAGAATTTTATTAGCTTTGGAATCAAGAAGTCCAGATAGATAGCTAGATGGATAGATGATAGATGTATGATATATACTTACAAATGTAGGTATGATATTTATGTGTTTTGAATGTACCATGACAGGTCGAATTTGTGTTCTACTGCACTAGATGGACAAATATCCTAGAAAATGTCTTAGAAAAAATTACTCAGCTGTTTCTATAGAGTGCAGAACTGTCATTATTCATTAGGCAGTAATGAGGCCATTTCCTGGGTTTAATTCTTGGGGTTTAGAGCCTGCTGAGAAGCCAGGGTTGCAAGGGTCAGTTTGTAGCTCTAAGCATACCAAGCTGTTTTCAGTGTGTTAAACACTGTTAAACAGGGGAAAAGGCATTAAGTAGGGCAAAGATAAAGGAAACAACATTTAAACTAGGGTTCTTTGGTGAGCCTCTTGCTCCCAAAGTCTCTATTTATGGCCTGAAGGAAAAGAGGTGATGGAAACCAGCTCCTTTTTCTATTGGCCCTTTCTATTCACCAATTTCCTTGTCTGGTATTTATGACCATTTTGGCAGGGTTCCTTCAAAATTCCTCTTCTTACCCAAATTCTCGAAGTCGGACATCAGTCTTGAATGAAAAGCCTATGAAATGACAGCTAAAGCTGCGTAATTTGTCTTAGGTCTACCCCTCATTCACACAGAATCTCGGCTTGAAAACATGACAACATGGAATAAAGATAGGACAAAAATCATTATATGTATACAATATCCTTTTCCTTAGTACAATTTAATATGTAAGTACTTATCATCTCTTCTATTTGTAATATTTAATTTCATTATTAACTACCCCGATTCTCTAATCTGGAGTCACTTGGTGTGGAGAAGAGAGAAAAGAGTAACCCTTACCAGAGGCCTTGAGGTGGTCTAGAGAAAAAGGCGCACACTCCAGGATATCCTCAACAAAGACAAAGTCCTTATAGGAATAAGCTGACTTGTTGACAGGATAATTCTTTGTAAATGAAAAATCTATAGTCTTTTACCAAGGAGATATCTCTTTCTCTAAGATTGTTGTTTTTCTCAAGGTAACAACTGTTTAATGGGATTCTTTTACTTTATTGACTTATGTGTAACTATTGTATATTTATAATGATGTAAACTACTTTGTGTTCAAAAATCTTGACCTGGAAAGTACCTATCCAAGTACCTTTGGTATTAAGATGCTCAGTAGAAGCCATCAATAATTCCATTGGCTTTCTGCCTAAGTCCTTCCACTGAGCAATCCTCCTGCAGTGTGGGATCATGTCCATATATTGGTAGCTATCACAGTGTGCCTGCTACTCATAAGTCCAAATCTTATATCCTGTTTACTTTTTGTTTGGGATGCAGGAGTTTAACATGCTGAAGAATTTCCAAATTATCTTTGATTTGGTCAAATAAAAACCTTACCCTGTTAAACTTCCATATCCCCTCCTTAAATTCTGTACCATGAGAAGCATTAAAAAAAAGAAGAAGAAAATACATTTAAAGAAAATTATGTTACAATATTGCATCAGGGTATGTAGTTGAAAGAACATCGATAGTAACCACAGAAAATAATGGAGAAAAGGGCATTTTTGAAGGATATATATATATATATATATATATATATATATATAAAGTCTTCTTAGATAAATAAAGCTGAGAGATGAAGAGTGGAAGCAGGTTATTCCAACATGAAATCTAGTAATCTAGTTTGGGGAAAGCCTCAGAAATAGATGCCAGTGAAATCACTAATTAAAAGAGAGATGGAGCAGCATTGTTTTGGAAGAGAAGAGTAAAACTTAGCTATTATATGACATAAGGTGGTGTATTTTGATGAAGAGGTTTGAAGGAAAATAGGACACTCATTGCCTTGAGGGCCTTATTATTTTGTCAGATAACAAGATGTAAAAGGGGAAAAAAAAAACAGTTTAAAAAATAAAGCTTGGGGGCATCTAAGATGGTGGTACAGAAACATCCTGAACTCATCTCATCTCATAGACACACCAAATCTACAGCTACATATGGAGGAAATGTCCCTCTGAAAAAAATCTGAAAACAAGATGAAATGCTTTCCACAAAAGAGTCATACCCATAAGGGTAGAATAGGCAGAGACATGGTCTCACAACTTCCCCCTGCCCAAGTGGCAACATACAAAGGGAGGGACCACACCAGAGAGATGCTTCTTTGAGAAAAATAAGGGGTTGGCAATCCACACTGACTGGTATCTACACTAGAAAGATGAGCCCCTAGAATATCTGGCTTGGAAAACCAATGAGCCTTGTGTCCAAGGTTTCCAAAGTGCTATAGAAAAACCAATTCCTTTGTAGGAGGGCTTGCATTTGGTCTCATTCACCCCAGGATCCAGGAAAAAAAAAAAAAAGCAACCTGAAAGGCTCCTAGATTATAAGTGAGGGAGATTCATTTTCTGATCTGGGGGCATTGGCTAGAGGAGTGAGAAACTGTTGAAATGCTTCTCAGAGACAGAGACACTGGCAAATGCCATTGTGGTACTTTCCATATAGCCTGTCAGCACAGGCTGGTGAATTCAAATTCAGCACCCTCCCACCACCTGGATAGGTTGGCACAAGTGGTTGTAGCACTTACTGAGACCAGAAAGCATGAGCAGTTTAAGTGTTCTTCTTTCCCTGGCTAGAGCTGGTAAGCATGAGCATTTGCAGCATTCTCCCACTTCCAACCTAATGCAGGTTCATGCACACAAAGCTCCCTTTAATTACATTGCTGAAGCACAGGGGCACACACAGACAAGAAGATATTCTCCTAGTGCCTTTTGCAGCCAGTAAGCTTGTCCTGAATACTATACTCTCCAGCTCCTTGCTAAAGCCAGAAAGCATGCACAATCTACACAGAGGATACCCCTCCATCACATGGCCCTGGAGGCCAAGAGTATGGCATTCTGAAGTTCCTTGAGACTATAATAATCAGAAAGACATCTCTCTGCAATTCACTGCTCTAGAGGGTTCCATGGAGAGCAGACTAAAACATCACCCAAGTTTTCCCATGGACATCCTATTCACTTAGCCTGGAGTTTTCCCATGGAGCCTATTCACTCAGCCAGGCTTCAGGTTTCACACACATCTGAAGTCTAAAGAGGCACTTCCAGGAAACAGAAGCAGTGAGACACCATTCTTGCATACACACTTGGCCTTACTCTAGCCTGGCAAGACTTCTCAAAAAGGAGCTTATATGCTTGTCTGGAGCTTTGATTTTGCAACTATTACCCAGGGGTTGCCTTCAGACTTCCTGACATGGAAGCCAACAGAGATTACAACTGTGGCCTCACAGGACAGTACATATTTGCATACTTCAAAAGCTGCTGCCTGAGGGTCTCGTTTCCAATCAGCCTGAAACTAGTTGCTAAATGAGATTCCTCTCTTTGGATCACTGTCAGATCTTGACACACCCTCAATAATAAGATTATATCAAGAATAAATCATATGGTTCAAACAATCACTAAGGTTTGAAAGACAAGAGGCAGTGCAAAATTAAACAAGAGGGATCGTTACCTATACAAAGCTACTTCTTCAAGACTAGGAGAGATAGCTATTTCACCTAATACAGAGAAGTAAACACAAAGAGATAAACAAAATCAGGAGGCAAGGAGATTATGTTCCAAACAAAAGAATACAACAAAACCTCATGAAGGATCCTAATGGCACTGAGGAGGGCACTTGATGGGATGAGCACTGGTTGTTATACTATATGTTGGCAAATTGTATTTAAATTTAAAAAAATGTAAAAAAAAAAGAGAAAGAAAGAAAGAAGAAAGAAAGGAAAGAAAAAGAAAGAAAGAAAGAAAGAAAGAAAGAAAGAAAGAAAGAAAGAAAGAAAGAAAAAGGATCCTAATGATACAGAGGTAAGTTATCTATATGATAAAGAATTCAAAGTAATAGTCATAAAGATGCTCACTGAACTTAGAAGAAGAATGGGTGAATACAGTGAGAAATCCAACAAAGAGAAACATAAGGAAATACCAAAAAAAAGTCACAGAAATGAAGAGTTCAATAACTAAACTGAAAAATACATTAGAGGGCTTCAACAACAGACTGGATAAAGTAAACATATAGATCAGTGAACAAAAAGATAAAGCATTAGGACACACCAGATAAGGCAGCAAAAAGAAACAAATAATAATTTTAAGAAATGAAGATAACCTAAGGGACCTTTGTGGCAGTATCAAGTGGAACAACATTTGCATTATAGGGATCCCAGACAAACAGACAGTCAGACAGAAAGGAAAGAAAGAAAGAAAGAAAGAAAGAAAGAAAGAAAGAAAGAAAGAAAGAAAGAAAGAAAGAAAGGCACAAATCTTATTTGAAGAAATAATGGCTGAAAACTCCCCTAACCTAAGGAAGGAAACAAACATTGACATCCAAGAATCCCAGGGAATCCCAAACAAGATGAACCCATAGAGAGGCACACTATAATTAAAATGTCAAAACTTAAAGACAAATAATCTTAAAAGTAATAAGAGAAAAACAAATTGTTATGTACAAGAGAAACCCCATAAGACTATAAGCAGATATTTCAGGAGAAATTTTGCAAGCCAGAAGAGAGTGGCATGACATATTCAAAGTGTTGGGAAAAAAAAAAAAAACACACACACAAAAAAACACAAAAATCTTTCAACCCAGAATATTTAATCTAGTAAGGATATCATTCAGACTTACAAAAAAGAAAATGAGTTTTCCAGACAAGCAAAAATTAAAGTTGATCAGTATTAAACTAGCCTTATACGAAATACTAAAAGGACTTCTTCAAGCTGAAAAGAAATGTTGCCAATTAATAACAAAAAAAGAAAAGAAAAATCTCACTAAAAAAAAGGGAAATATATAGCAAAGGCATTGGATTAATTACTTATAAAGCTACTAAGAAGGTTAAAAGACCGAAGTAGTAACATTAACTACCATACATAAATAATTAAGGGATCACGAAATAAAAGAATGTAAAAAGTGACATGAAAAACATGAAACAGATACTACACTTGATCTTAGCCAAAAGGCCAAGAAGCAATACTCAGCCATTAGAAATGACAAATACCCACCATTTGCTTCAACGTGGATGGAACTGGAGGGTATTATGCTGAGTGAAGTAAGTCAATCAGAGAAGGACAAACATTATATGTTCTCATTCATTTGGGGAATATAAATTATAGTGAAAGGGAATAGAAGGGAAGGGAGAAGAAATGGGTAGGAAATATCAGAAAGGGAGACAGAACATAAAGACTCTTAACTCTGGGACACGAACTAAGGGTGGTGGAAGGGGAGGAGGGCAGGGGGTGGGGGTGAATGGGTGACGGGCATTGAGGGGGGCACTTGACGGGATGAGCACTGGGTGTTATTCTCTATGTTGACAAATTGAACACCAATAAAAAATAAATTTATGGGATCCCTGGGTGGCGCAGTGGTTTAGCGCCTGCCTTTGGCCCAGGGCGCGATCCTGGAGACCTGGGATCGAATCCCACATCAGGCTCCCAGTGCATGGAGCCTACTTCTCCCTCTGCCTGTGTCTCTGCCTCTCTCTCTCTCTCTGTGTGTGACTATCATAAATAAATAAAAATGTAAAAATAAATAAATAAATAAATAAATAAATAAATAAATAAATAAATAAATAAATAAGAAACATGTAAGGAGCTAGTAAAAATAAAAAGTTTTGGAAGGTATTCCATGTAAGTTACTATCGACTTAAAGCAGACTGTTTTGTATATTGGATGATATATACAAATCTCATGGTAACCACAAGGAAAAACTTAAATACAAAAAAATAAAATAGTAAAGCAACCTAAACATATTGCTAAAGAAAGTCATCAGACTATAAGGGAAGAGAGAAAAAGGAACAGAGAGGAACAATGAAATCAGCCAAATCCATTAACAAAATGTCAATAAATACATACCTATTAATACATACTTTAAATATAAATGGATTAAATGCTCCAACCAAAAGACAAAGTGGCAGAATTAATTTTTTTGAGAAGACACATCTATATACTGCCTGTAAAAGATTTACTTTAGAAGTAAGTACACACATACACTGAAAGTGAAGGTATGGAAAAGAAAAATATTCCATGCAAATAGAAACTAAAAGAGACTTGGTATAGCTGTACTATATTAGGGAAAAAGAAAAAAGAAAAACAGACTTCAAAATAAAGACTGAATTAGAAGAGTGCATTATATAATGTAATGGTAAAGGGATCAATCCATCAAGAAGATATAATATTTGTAAATATATCTGCACTCAACATAGAAGCACCAAAAATATATAAAACAAATATTAACAGACCTAAAGTCAGAAATTGACAGTGATACACTAATAGTAGGGAACTTTCAACCCCACTTACATCAATGGACAGATCATCCAGACAGAAAATCAATAAGGAAACATCAGACACATTAGACCACATAGACTTAACAGATATATATAGAACATTCCATCCAAAGCAGTTAAATACACATTCTTCTCAAGTGCACATGGAACATTCTCCAGGAGAGATCACATATTAGGCCTACAAAATGAAACTCAATAAATTAAAGAAGATTGAAATCATACCAAGCATCTTTTCTGACAATGGTATAAAACTAGAAATCTATTATAAGAGGAAAAAATGGAAAAATACAAATATATGAATATCTTTAAAATATTGTTACTAAACAACTACTAGGTCACAGAAGAAATCAAAAGAGAAACAAAAGTACCTGAAGAAAATGAAAATAGGCCACAACAATATCTATGGGATCAGGAAAAGCAGTTCTAAAAGGAAAGTTCATAGTAATATAGGCTTACTTCAAGAAATAAGAGAAATATCAAAGATTTTAACTTTAAACCTAAAGGCTCTAGAAAAAGAGCAAACAAAGCCTGAAGATAATAGTAAAAAGTAAATAAATATGAGTGGTTATAAAAGAAAAATACTAAAAATGGTCATATGAAAGATCAATGAAAGAGCTGGTTCTTTGAAAAGATAAAAGTGACAAACTTATCTACCTAGATTCACCAAGAATAAAAAGGAGGGTTCAAATAAACAACACCAGAAATGAAAGAGGAGAAGTTACAATTGATACCAAAGAAATACGAAGGATCCTAAGGGACTATTATGAACAATTATACTCCAAAAATACTGGACATCTTAGAAGAAATGGATAAAGTCCTAGAAATATACAATCTTCCAAGAGTAAATCAGAAAGAGAGAATCTGAATTGATAGATAACTAGTAAGAAGATTGAATTGGTAAACAAAAGCTCTCAGCAAACAAACCAGACCAGACAGCTTCACTGGTGAATTCTACGAAACATTTAAAAAAGTTAATATCCTTCTCAAATTTTTCCAAAAAAATTGAAGATTTAAGAAAGTCTCTGAGCTTATTTTACACAACTAGCATTACCCTGATTCCAAAACTAGAGAAGGAAATAATAAGAAAAGAAGACTACAGGGGTGCCTGTGTGGCTCAGTTGGTTAAACGTATCCCTTTGAGGTCATGATCCTGGAATCCTGGAATTGATCTGATAGTTGGGCTCCCTGTTCAAAAGAGAGTCGGCTTCTCCCTCTCCCGCTGCCCCCTCCCCCTCCTCGTGCTCTCTCTCTTTCTCAAATAAATAAAATTTTATAAAATTACAGGCCATTATCCCTGATGAATACTGGTGCAAAAATCCCCAACAAAATAATTACAAACTGGGCAGCCCAGGTGGCTCAGTGTTTTAGCACCGCCTTCAGCCCAGGGCCTGATCCCCATGGAGTACCGGGATCAAGTCCCAGGTCAGGCTCCCTGCATGGCGTCTGTTTCTCACTCTGTCTGTGTCTCTGCCTCTCTCTCTCTCTCTCTCTCTCTCTCTCTCTCTCTGTCTCTCATGAATAAATAAATAAAATCTTAAAAAAAAACCTAAATCCAACAATTCATTAAAAGGATCATACATCACGATCAAGTGGCATTTATATCAGGGATGTAAGGATGGTTCAATGTCTATGAATCAGTGTGAAATACCACATTAACAAAATAAAAGATAAAAAACATATGATCATCTCAGATGCAAAAAGGGCATTTGACAAAATTCAACATCCACTTATGAAACAACTCTCAACAAAGCAGGAATAAAGAAAATGTACCTCAACATAATTAAGGACATATATGACAAATCCACAGCTAATATCATCCTTGATGGTAAAAAGCTAAAGCCTTTTCCTCTAAAATCAGGAACAAGAAAAGGATGCCCACTATTCTCACTTTTCATTCAATACAGCATTCGTGGTAAAAGAGTGGGGCTAGGCAAAATGGGTGAAGGGGATTAAGAAGTTCAAACTTCTAGGAAAAAATAATTCATGGGAATGTAAAGTACAGCATGAGGAATATAGTCAATAACATTGTATTAATTTTAATTTTTAAGGTGACAGATGATAACTAGACTTACTGCAGTGACCATTTTGCAATGTATACAAATGTCAAATCTATCTGAAACTAATATAATATAATACGCCAACTCTATCTTAATAAAAGAAAGTTCAGCTTAAGATGGAAAGAATAGTCAAATACATCTTTTATAATTAACATAACTCATAATCAATCACATCTTTGTTTATGGCTTCTCAGCACTTCTGTGCAGTTAATTCAAATTTGCAATTAGATATTCTGTCCTAGTTATTGACTGGATCTCAAGCTTACTGAGTGTGAACTATGTTTTCTAAATGAGTATTTTTAAATTAGTTCATATAAATACCTGAGATTAATAAATGACTATCACTGTAATTACTTTGAATTAAATCAGTTCAGAGATACAGTTGGAAAAATAATTTTAAGGTTCAATTTCCTGTTTAAAATTACAATTAGAATACATAGTTCATCATATATAGAGAGGGCCAGATAATACATAAAGACCTTTACAAAGGGGATCAAACACAAAAGGAACCAAGTGAAGCACAAAAAGAATTAATACAAAAATTTTAAAATACCACACACACATACACATGCATGTGTGTATATATGCATTGTTTGTTACCTCATTAAGAAGAGAAATAAACACTAATACCAAATCTACTTGGAGTCATTAACCAGTCTGATAATGGTAGATCTAATATTTAAAAAAAAAATTTGTTTTAGATGTTCTCAGTTCTCTAGGTATCTGTGACATAGTTTTATATATATATATATATATATATATATATATATATTATATATAGTTATCACTGTTTTTTTAGAGAAAGCTTAATATGATCAGATGTGTCATAATATCATTAGTTGATTTAACTAACAATTAAATAGATATCAACCCAGGATATTTAACCAAAGACAGAATATATTTGATTAGGTTATCAATTCCAATATGCTATTCAAAAAATAGTCCTCAGTCTATTAAAGTAAGAATAAAAATTTACTGTAAATATTAAAAAGCTTAATTTTAACATTCTGAATTAATTTTACATATTGGAATTTTATGATCTATGACAATCAGCTACAAATCCTATAAGCATCTAATGAATGGATATTTTACCTTATAACAATTTTTTTATACTTCTTCCTCAAAACAAGACTCAAAAAAGAAAAAAAAAAGGAAATGTACTTCATTTTTTATTTTAAGGTAAGCATGTTGATGTGCTAAAAAAGCATTAAATATATTTTAAGTATATAAAGGAACAAAAGATACAGAAATATCTATTTGGGAATACTAAATAGCAAGAAGTTTGGAAAAACAGTTAACATGGGACATGGGATTATCATAAACAATAATAAACAAAAAGTCATTGATTAAAGAATTACAATCAATGGTTAACCCACTGAAAATTTATGAGCAATAATATTTTAGAAATTAGATGTAATACAATGATTTTCAAAAAGAATTGTTAAAATCAAATATTAAGTAATGAAAGATTATGCTAAGAAATAGAAAAATTGTAGAGACAAAGAAAACAGAGTATTCCAAGATTAGTTGTGTGCATAGTTGTCAATAAATATAGATAGATTGAATGGGAAAAAATTGCTAGTTTTTATAATAAAATTGGAGATTTTATAAAATGAAGTATTTACAAATTTTTAAAGTAATAGATTTACATTTATAGTTTTTATTTTTTGTGGAAATTGACACATATTCTAAAATTTCTGTGAATATGTAAGTGATGCAAAGTAACTAAAACATTCTTGGAAAACAAAGAAAGAGGACAATAGGGTTCAGGAAAGGGCTTGACCACAATTCAATTGGCAAAATATATTTTAAGCAATTCTAAAATTCCCTCTTAGAAAATTATAAATTCTTACCCCTATCTCACACTGTACAAAATCTAAAGACCTAAGCATTAAAAGTAAGCATAACCTAAATATTAAAAAATGTTTAATAAAAATACATAAATAAAAATATAAAAATAAGATAGTAAGGCTTATAGAAGAAATTATAGGATAATATCCTCATGTATTTAGGAGGACAAAAATTTATTACAAAGAATACAAAGCATATTAGTCATTAAAGTAAAGACTGATGACTAGGACTCAATAAAGTTAAGAATGTTTGCTTATAAAATTTGTAAAATATATTCACAATATATAGTCTATAAAAATTTTATGTAGAATATATAATTAACTTCTACAAATCAGTAAGACAAAAATAAATAATCTAATAATAAATATGGAAATATCTTGAATAGATATTTAAAAGATATCAATAGAACTGAAAAGTATATGAGAATTTATTCAGTATCTCATCTCTCAGACTGGCAATATTAGATGCTTGACAACACACTGTGTTAAAAGAGTCTGATAGAAGCTGTGCACACCCTGATATGACTGCAAATGGTACAACTGCCATGAAGGGAAATTTAGCAATGCATAACAAAACTACAAGATCTTTATGTAGTTTTAGCTTTTGAAAAATGTTAATATCCTCCATCTTAAAAATAATTAGGGGTGCCTGGGTGGCTCAATTAGTTAAGACTTGATTTCAGCTTAGGTCATGATCTCAGGATTGGTGAGATTAGGTCATGATCTCAGGATTGGTGAGACTGAGCCTGGTGTGGGGTTCTGTGTGAGCAGGGAAACTGCTTAAGATCCTCTTTCTCCCTCTCCCCCTTACCCCACTCTCATGCCCTCAGACTCTCTCTCTCTCTCTTCTCTCTCTCTCTCTCAAAAAAAAAACAAATAAAGCTTTTAAAAAATTATATCAACAAATATGAAGTAATTTTAAAATTTGAATACAGACAAAAATAACCCTAATACTTTCAATAAATACAAAGAAGAAAATAACATCCAATTAATTTTGGAGACTATACATTTAGGTGGATATATTCTAAGAACAAAGTATCTTAAAAATCCTGCAATTAGGGCAGTCTGGGTGGGTCAGCGGTTTAATGCCACCGTCAGCCCAGGGCCTGATTCTGGAGACCCAGGATGGAGTCCCACATCAGGCTCCCTGCATGGAGCCTGCTTCTCCCTCTGCCTGTGTCTCTGCCTCTCTCTGTGTGTGTGTGTCTCTCAAGAATAAATAAATAAATAAAATCTTTTTAAAAATCCTGCAATTAACTTAGTTTATTTCATGTTGTTAGTAAAATTGGTGTAGATCTCAAACTGTTTTCTGTGTAAAATATGGTTTAGTAAATAAATATAAGGTTCTTGGAAGTCAATTTTCTTACTATAAGAGAAGGAAGCTAGAAATAGAAAATGAAGAAATAAAAACTTTATAATAACATATTGGAATTTTGGTATCAGTATAAACTTTTTTAAGAAATGTATTTCCTAGCTCCTTGTATTGAAATACTTAGGATCTGTCACACCTCAGGGGAAATAAGTATGTGTGAGTATAAATAACATCCAATTAATTTATGAGACTATATACTTAGGTGGATATATTCTCAAAAGAAAATCATCTTAAAAATCCTGCAATTAACTTAGTTTCTTTCTAAGAAAGAAACTATCTATTTATATAGATAGATAGATGATAGATAGATAGATAGATAGATAGATGATAGATAGATAGATAGATAGATAGATAGATAGATAGATAGATAGAAGATAGATAGATAGATGATAGATAGATCAGTTTTTTATTCCAAAAAACACTTCTTAAGAGGAACACAGTTTCTGCAAAAATGGCTTATTTCAGGTCTGGGCATGGCAAGTATAAGTTGAATCTAAAACATCATGCTAAGTCAGAAAACAGATTCAAAAATTCATATTGATGTGTCAAAAGGACACAAAAACTGGTCACATTTGTTTCTACTGGCCAAGTTTGAGACAAATTCATTATTTAAACTCACAATGACAGAAAGAATTAAAGTACATATATTCTTGATTTCCTAGTGATTTTTATACACAGAGAATGTGGACCTCAGACAAATGAAAATTTTTCCTTACCAAAAAAAGGAAAAATACGAATTGAAGATATACCAGAAAAACCAACATTTTCTCAAACCTCAAGTAATTTCCAGTAAATAATCAAATAGCATATTTCAAGAAACTAGACTCATAATATAGTAATATTAATAGGAAAAAAATAAAGGGGCAAGAATACCTATGGCACTTGCAATGTAAAATAAATAAAGTCAAGGAGAAGAAACTATTACCAGTGTTGAACATTATCATAGCTATAACAATGAAAATAGCAAAAGCAGCATGCAGAATGTTAAAAGATCAGTTGTGTACAGAGAGAAGATATTTGAAATGATGTTATTTGAATATAATGAAATTAGATAAAATATTAGTTTTAATTAAATATAATGGATCTGGGATCCCTGGGTGGTGCAGCGGTTTGGCACCTGCCTTTGGCCCAGGGCGCGATCCTGGAGACCCGGGATCGAATCCCACATCAGGCTCCCGGTGCATGGAGCCTGCTTCTCCCTCTGCCTGTGTCTCTGCCTCTCTCTCTCTCTCTCTCTCTCTCTCTCTCTCTCTCTCTGTGTTACTATCATAAAAAAATAATAAATAAATAAATAAATAAATAAATAAATAAATAAATAAATAAAATGGATCTTTGAAAGTAAGTAAAAAAAAATACAACCCATTCAATGGAAAAATTAGCAAATGATATAAGGAAAATACTCAGTAGGAGATACTTCAGAATATCTTTGAATAGCCATTTGTATGATTGGAAAGACACTATTTCCCATCAGAAATTAAATAAGTTCTTTTTAACATAATGAAGTATCACTTCCACATATACTATAGGCATAAAAAGAGTCTAATAAACAGTTTTTACAAGGGATGATCTCAAAGTTGAACTCCCATACACTTCTGATGTGAAGTTAATTGGTCTACAATTTTTAAGGCAATTTAGCAATATCTAGCAAATCATTGTATATCCCTCTCTAAAATTTAAGTATTTTGAAATAAAGTTAGCATTTTATAAAAGATTAATCAGATTAACATCATACACCTACTTATGGTATGCTCTGAGGGAAGAAACATCCCTACATAGTGTTTTTACCAGAAACATTTACCCTGTGCCTAACATGAGGAAAATAATGGAAATGAACCTAAATTAAGTGGCTTCCTAAATACAAAACCTTATCCAGACTCTTTAAAAAAATGTCATTGCTATTACAGACAAAATAAAGTGGAAACAGTGATCTAGATTAGAAAAAAAGCAAAGAGGCATAACAAAATACACAAAACATAATTGGTGTGTGGATTAAAGAATAACAACTATCAAAAACACTTGGGAAACTATAGAAACTTAAATAGGGACTGAATATTGGATAACTGTATAACAATAGTAAATTTCTTTACTATTTCTTTCTTTACTTTTATTATGATTTCACTGGAGAATGTTAAAAGAGAATAGAACTTGCCACCTCAAAATATGTCTCTTTGGCATAGGATTTTATGCTGTTTATTTTTTTTAAATAGTAGACATAAGAAAAACTTGGAACACAAAGTGGACACTTACATTCATAAAGGAAATTTCCATTTTTAAGTGTGTTTATTTCTTTGTAGGAGAAAGAGAAGGATAACTAAATCTCAAGAACATTAAGGTAAAAAGCATACAAATCCTACACTTGTTTAGTGAGCTTTTCCTGTTAGTCTCCTATTGCTGGCTCCACCACATCCCAACATCTATTTTTATCTGGAGTTAGTATTTAAGGTAGTGGATTGGGTCATTTCATGGAGTTATTCAGTTTTCCTGGGTCTCCCCCATGTACACAGGAGGTATACATGTTATTAAATTTTTGTTTCGGGATCCCTGAGGGGCGCAGCGGTTTGGCGCCTGCCTTTGGCCCAGGGCGTGATCCTAGAGACCCGGGATCGAATCCCACATCGGGCTCCCGGTGCATGGAACCTGCTTCTCCCTCTGCCTGTGTCTCTGCCTCTCTCTCTCTCTCTGTGACTATCATAAATAACAAAAATTTAAAAAAAAATTAAAAAAAATTTGTTTCTTTTTCTCCTGTTAATCTTTTATTATAGAAGGATCTCAGCAAGGAACCTAGAGGGATAAAGGGAAAATTAGTTTTTCCTCCCCTATAGTACACTTGTTAGGAAATATCTGGCACTCACTTTCAAATGGTTCAGAAAAATTCTATCTGTATCTATGTATCCATTTGTCTATCATCTGTTATTGTCAAATGACAAAATAATTTAGTGACAAGTTTTCTGTCCTTTATTTATGGGAAATAATCCATGTCAAAATGTACTAATGTTTGGTATCAGAACTGTATAAAGTGAGGACCTCATACATGGGGGAAGAGACTTAAGTAACGCTTGAGGCAAAGAATAGAACCCAGAGAATGGGTAGAAGATCACAGGTAGAACACTACTTGAAGTTTTTTGTTGTTGTTGTTGTTGTTGTTGTTATTGTTAAAATCTTTTAAGATTTTATTTATTCATTTGAGAGAGAGAACATGCATGAGTGGGGAAAGGGGCAGAGGGAGAAGCAGACTCCTTGATGAGAAGGGAGCCTGACATGGGGCTCCATCCTAGAACCCTAGGTTCACAACCTTAGCCAAAGGCAGATGCTTAACTGACTGAGCCACTCAGGTGCCCCAAGAATGAGTTTTATAGAGAGTAAGAAGCAACATGGAAAAGGCATGATGGGCTAGGAGGTCAGGCATTTCCTTATAAAGCTAGCAGTTCCTATTTTCTAGGGTAAGTTAAGATTGCAAAGGCTGAATTGAAAGATTGTGATTGGTATATGTTAGGATTTCTTGACAGATGTATCCCTAAATATAGGCTGACTTAGGTCTAGATTTGTGATGTGAGCTGGCCTCTGGGGGCAGTCTTCATTGTGTGAGTTCTGATAAACAAATTAATTTTTATCTGTCTATTCTATCATCTTTCTATCTATCATGTATATATCAACATTTATATTTGGAGAGAAATAAAGCAAGTGTGGCAAAATATAAATTGTTTATGTAAAGGTATGTGGATGTTTATTGAACTACTTGAAATTTTTGGTACGTTTGAAAATTTACAAAGTAACAATCAGGAAAAAGAAAATAAAACTGAAAAGTCAATTAAAAACAACAACAACAAAAAAGAATGAATAAGATCCTTTATGATGAATTTCAACAAGCCTTTTGTTTCCTAAAAGAAAACTAAAAAATAAATTCAGTTCTTTAAAGAGTTAATATTGTTCTTTGATTATCCAGATAGAGCTACTCGAATTATAAAATCTTTATTTCTTCTTAAGGACACAGCCATTGCTCTCAGAACAGCCAAAGCAGTCAGCTTAATCACTCAATTATGCATCCCTTTCAGATTCATGGAGCATGTAACACCTCCCCTTATTGAGCCATTTCTAATTTTAAAACTCTTGAATATAAAAATTCTGGATGAGCTTATTGGCTGCTCATTGATTTATCTCAAAGTTGTTCACAAGCTGAAGGTAAAACTATCAGGGAGCTTATTAGGTTTGACAATGCTAATTCAAAAACAGCAGGCAGGCATTTTCATACAGTGGCTGTGTCTTTGTTTGAGTGGAAATAGAGTCTTTTAAAGTCATTACATAATTTACTCCTAACTTTGCTTTTCCTGTCCAGAGTGCTATTGAATGGGTGAAATATATTTTATAAATGTTGAGGCTCACATAAGAAAGAGAAGGTGATGGAAATAAAAGATGATAGGAACAAAAGAAATAAATGACTTAAACAAAAGTAAAGGTGTATTTACTAAGAGCAAAATTGAACTTCCTTTAACACCAAGTTAACTTGTTCTACCATGAAGATATTCTTTTAGATACCCCTATATCACCAGGCAGCCATCTCTTTCTCTTCCTTATTAACATGGTCCTTGGAAAGTCCTCATCCCCAAGGAAGATGGTAGAATAAGAGGACTCTGCTCACCTCATTCCATGCATACAACTAGATAACACTCACATCAGTGTAAATAACCCCCCAAATGACCCAAAGACTGGAAAACAAGCTGAAGGCAGAGAAGAGGACACACTGAAGAGGGCAGAAGAGTGAAGATGGAGAGAGGAGCAAAACAGACCATAGCTGTCCATGGGAGTGGGAGGAGGTGGCACTGAGCACAGAGAAGGGCAAGACAATGGGTTATCACACCAGAGAGCCTGCATGAAGACCCATAATATTAGACCAATCCCATAATTTTAGGCTTTGGATATTAAGGGCTGAATTTCATGAGTTCTTACAACCAGTAATCAAAAACTTGCAACAAACAAAAAGTCCAGGACCAGATGGCTTCAGAGGGGAATTCTACTAAATATTTAGAGAAGAATTAACACCTGTTCTCCTCAAAATATTCCAAAAAATAGAAGATGATGGAAAACTTCCAGATTCATTCAAGGTAATGCCATCATTACCCTGATTCCAAAACCAGTTAAAAACACCACAGAAGAAAAGAATTACAAGTCATTATCTCTGATGAACATAGATGCAAAAATCCTCATCAAAATGTTAGCAAACTGAATTCAACAATATATTAAAACTGTCTACCACAATCAAGTGGGATTTATTCCTGGGATGCAAGTTTGGTTCAATAATCATGAATCAATCAACATGACACATCACATCAAGAGAAAGGATAAAAATCACATGAACATTTGAAAAGACATAGGAAAAGCATTTGACAAAATAAGTTTATTCTAAGTAAATACCTTCACCAGAGTAGGTTTAGAGGAAAACATACCTCAAAATAATAAAAGCTTTATATGAAAAACCATAGTTAATGTCATACTCAATAGTGAAAAACTGAGATCTTTTACTAAGGTCTGAAACAAGTATATCCCACCCTCACCACTTTTATTCCACATAGCACTGGAAGTCCTAGCCACAGCAATTGGACAAGAAAAAGGAATAAAAGGCATCCAAGTAGATAAGGAAGAAGGAAAATTTTACTACTTGTAGATGGTATGATATACAGAAAACCCTAAAAACTCCACCAAAAAACTACAAGAACTGATAAGTGAATTCAGTAAGCTTTCAGGATGTAAAATCAATATATAGAAATCTAGTACATTTCTATACACCAATAATGAAGTAGCAGAAAGAGAAATTAAGCAAACAATCCCATTTACAATTATAACAAAAATAATAAGATGCCTAGGAATAAGCTTAACCAAGGGAGTGAAAGACCTCTACTCTGAAAAACACTAGTGAAAGAAAGTGAAGAAGACACAAAGAAATGGAGACATTCCATGCCCATGGATTGGGAAAACAATTAAAAAATCAAGAGTTGGACACTCAACCAACTAAGCCACCCAGTTGCCCCAGCAACCTATAGATTTAATGCAATCCCAATCAAAATATCAACATCATTTTTCTCAGAACTAGGAGAAAGAATCCTAAAATTTGTATGGAACCATAAAAGACTCTGAATAATCAAAACAATTTTGAATCATAAAAACAAAGCTGGAGGTATAACAATTCTAGTCTTCAAGTTATATTACAAAGCTATAGTACTTAAGACAGTATGGTACTGGCACAAAAATAGACACATAGATCAATGGAACAGAAAAGAGAACCCAGAAATAAATCCACAATTATATGGTCAGTTATTCTGAAGCAAAAGAGGAAAGAATATGCAATGTGAATAAAGCAGTCTTTTCAACAAATAGTGCTCAGAAAGCTGAACAGCAACATGCAAAAGAATGAAACTGGTCCACTTTCTTATTTCACACATAAAAATAAATTCAAAATGGATTACAGACCTGAATATAATCCCTGAAACTATAAAAATCCTAGAAGAGAGCACAGGCAGTAATTTCTCTGACACTGGGTTAACAAATCTTTCTATACATGTCTCCTGAGGCAAGAGAAACAAAAGCAGTAATAATCTAATGGGACCACATCAAATTAAAAATCTTCTGCACAGCATAAGAAACAACAAACCTGTAGGACAACTTACTGAATGGAGAATATATTTTCAAATGACATGTCCAATAAAGGATACGCACCCAAATATATAAAGAACTTCTATAACTCAACACCCCCAAAAAACATATAAGCCAATACCAAAATGGACAGAAGACATTTTTTTAAAGAAGACATCTCAATGGCCAACAGACATATGAGAAGATGCTCAACATCATTCATCATCAAGGAAATGCAAATCAAACTACAATGAGATATCACCTCCACCTGCCAGAGTGGCTAAAAACAAAACACAACACACAAGAAACCATAAGTGTTGGCAAAGATGTGGAGAAATAGGAAACTTCGTGTCCTGTTGATGAGAATGCAAAGTGGTATAGCCACTGTTTCTCAAAAAATTAAAAATAGAATTACTAATTACTTTATGATTCAGGAATTGTACTACTGGGTACTGACCCCCAAAATACAAAAACATTAACTAGAAATGAGCTTCTATGTTTACTGCAGTATTTACAATAGCCAAACTATGGAAGCAGTCTAAGTGTCCATCGATAGATGAATGGATAAAGAAAACGTGGTATATGTATACAATAGAATATTATTCATCCACAAAAAGAATTAAAGAATTAAACGTTGCCATTTGCAACAACATGGATGAATCTAAAGAGTGCAATATTAAGTGAAATAAGTCAGAGGGATAAATATCCTATGATTTCACTCACGTGGAATGTAAGAAACAAAACAGGGAAAAGAGAGAGAAAGAGACAAACTAAGAAACAGACTTAACTACAGAGAACAAACTGATGGTTACCAGAGGGGAAGTGGGTGGGAGGATGAAAGAAATAGGTGAAGGAGATTAAGGGTATAGTTATCTTTGATGAACCCTAAATGAAATGAAACCATTGAATTACTATATTGTACATCTGAAAGTAATATAATACTTTATGTTAGCTACTTAGAATTTTAAAAAATAAGACAATAAAAAAATAATAAAAAAATAAAATGGTCCTTGTAAGTGACCTTGACGGTTCCAGATTATTTAGTGGCAGATTCTACTCTTTAGAATACTTATAATGCTAATTAGTAAATTAACTACTAGATATTGCAAAAAGCATTCCCCCTTTCTATATCAGTTAGCATGGGATGTCCCCACATTTATATGGTTCATCAATAGTTCCTGTATTTTTACTTTTGTTAAAATTTGTGGTCTGTATTTATGAGGTGGTAGGCTTAACTACTGTTTTGAGGATTATTTTTTCCTGTTTCCATAAAGAACACCAGAACCTTCCAAACCTTCACATTTATTATCTCAAGTATGTGGATACTGATGGAAGATAAATCTTCATTCTGTGAGCAGAAGAGTAGACTCTTCTGAACCTCAAACATTACAATGCTCCTAAAGGACACCAATTATTTCTATAGTACAGCAATTTACAGAGTATTTTAATCTTGATCTCTCAAACCCAGATTTAAAGGAGCCCAGAACACTAGAGGTAAGAAGTGTTTTGTCACAGGAGAATGACTCAGGTTTATATAGTCCAGGTTAATTGGTTCAATTTTAACTTGAAGAGCACAGATCAGTTCTAAAATAGAAGCATTATTTGTAATAGTCCAAAAGTAGAAATAACCCAAATGTTTATTAACTGATGAATGGAATAAAATGTGGTATAGCCACATAATTAAATAATGCTCAGCAATAAAAATAAAAGAACTGACAATGCTACAGCATGGATAAACCTTTGAAAGAAGCCAGTAACAAAAAACTGCAATGGTATGATTAAATGTCCAGATATGCACGTCTATAGACAAAGGAAGTTTATTAGTGGGAGCCTAAAACTAGATGGATCGGCAGGAAATGAGGAATGACTACTGATGCATATGGGGATTCTTTATGGAGAGGTATTCAAAAAATGATTATTATCATGGTTGCTCAATTCTGTGAATATACTAAAAACCTATAAATTATAGAAATAAAATGTAGGTGAATTATATTTTAATAAAATTGTCTTTTTTTAAGATTTTATTTATTTATTCAAGAGAAAGAGAAAGAGAGAGAGAGAGAGGCAGAGACACAGGCAGAAGCAGGCTCCATGCAGGGAGCCCAATGTGGGACTTGATCCCGGGTCTCCAGGATCACACCTGGAGCCAAAGGCAGGCGCTAAACCGCTGAGCCACCCAGAGATCCCCAAAATTGTCTTTTTAAGAAAAGAATGGACAATTTGGCTAAAAAGAACTGTGCACCAAAACTTTAACCAACGATATATAAATTCAGAGAAAATTTTTTAAAAACCCACAATGAATCTAATTTTTTAAAGATTATTTATTGATTTATTTATTTATTCATGAGACATACACAGACAAAGAGGCAGAGACACAGGCAGAGGGAGAAGCAGGCTCCTTGCAGGGAGCTGGATGTGGGACTCGATCCCAGAACTCTGGGATCACACCCTGAGCCGAAGGCAGGCACTCAACCATTGAGCCACCCAGGCGTCCCAACCAGTGAATCTAATTAAATAAATGTTTAAATATGTGACAATAGCAGGGAAACTCTTGCTATACTGGAAATTTAAAAATTTGCCTTTTGAGTTTACATGTGTAAGCAGTAGCCCAATACTTATTTAATACATTAAATAAAGCACACTAGGAAAAAGGCTCTATAATACTTGGCAAACATCAGATTCTTGATTATAGTTAATCAGCTTATGACAATGGGAACTAAATGTTACAGAGCTGGAATACATTAGAAGCAACCACTCATAGACCAGTCTTATTTAACACATTTTCTCTTCTCTATAAGGCATTTTTACTATCAACCCAATTCCTTCCTTGTTATATAACATTGTGTTTTGTTTTTTTACTTTTCTAATTATCTTTAAGGACTTTGCAGGACTGCCAATTTTCTTCTAACTCTATGGTTCTTGTTAAAAATAAATTTTATTTATACTGGTTTTTAATCCTAAAAATAATTTAGCTCTAGCTTTTTTTGAAAGAATCTACTTCTGAGTATAGAGTTTTAGGTTCTGATAAATAACCCATAATGTACAGAATATATTTAGAGGAAGTAAAGGTAGAGAATACAAAAATAAATAAGCTACTCAACAGTCCTTTCTCAGTAGCAGGTATTTTTTCCCAGAAATGGCTAATAAGATAAAAATTCTAAAATTACTCCGTGACTCTCTAGGGAAGAACTTTTGTTGAAGAGATAGTACAGTTGATGTTTAAAATGATTGCAAATAGTTCAATGGACTAGATTAGGTTTAGAGCTATTTGGTTTTAAGTTTCAAAATCTTAACTCTAGGTCAGAATCAGAGTACCATAACTGAAAGAAATTACTAAATGCATGTCCTCATTTAAGAGATGACAAATGAGTTGTTTCAAGTCATTAAGTCATTTTTCCCAGCCAATGGCAAGAACTCAGGAGTTCTCACTCAGAGGTCACTAGCAGTTTCACTGTACAATACAAAGTATAGCAAACACGCTACCTTATAGTTTGTAAAACAAATTCCACATTCCTTGTATTGTTTCATACTAATAGGGACATTCCATAGCAGATCAGAAACTTAAGAAATGAGTAAATGGAAGTACAAGTGTTTTCAGAAATAGACCGGAGTCTTCTGAGATCCAGCAAGATATTTATGGAGTTCAGGGTAAGCCACCATGAATGTGCCACTGTGGCATGTGGTTTATTGCCTGCTGAAACAATTAAGGTCAAAAAGATTCAGGAAGAGTGTTTTGCCTCCTCCTCAACTGCTTAAAAGAATTTAGATAGGAGACCTATACTAAGAAAGAGCTATAGAGATAACTTTTTACATCAGAAAGCCTTCTTTACCTGGGATGGCAAACATTTGTTCTTTCAAACTTCCTATGAATTTTCCTCTCCTTTGAAGTCCATACCCATATCCACTTCTTTTTAGCTCAGAATGGCATATAAACCTCAGTTGCCTGGCTTTTGGAGAACCTCTCATATCTGTACATACATAATTAAATTTGCTTTTATCTTGTTAATCTAATATCAGTTGAATTATTAGGCCAGCCAAAGAACCTATGATGGAGGAATAAAAATTTTCCTCCTCCACAACGTTTCATTGGGGCTGTTTTCAAAATCATAGTTTCACGCAAATCAGAGGCAAGGTCATAAGCTTACTTCTAAGTATACACATTCCTAAGCACTGGCCTTTCACTTGAAGTGAATTTGACCTAATTTATTTTTCTTTTAATGTTTTTTTTGTTGTTGTTTAATTAGTGTTGTTATTGGTTTCCTTTTGTATCTAAAATAATTAAAGAAATAATAAGAATTTCTATTTTCTTCTCCAGGGTATGCTGAATAGTGATTTAAGAACAGAAAAAAGACCCTCTACTTTTTGGTGAAAATGGAACCCGTTGGATTGGAACCATGTTTTTTATTTTTATTTTTTAAAATATTTTATTTATTTATTCATGAGAGAGAGAGAGAGAGAGAGAGAGAGGCAGAGACACAGGCAGAGGGACAAGCAAGCCCTATGCAGGGAGCCGGATGTGGGACTCAATCCCATGGGAACTCCAGGATCACGCCCCTGGCTGAAGGCAGGCACTAAACCGCTGAGCCACCCAGGGATCCCTGTTTTTGATTTTTGTATTACAATTTCTGTCCACATAAGTTGTAGGACAACATTTATTCAATAAATATTTATCTACTGTCCTTTGTATGTGCTAGACTCTGTTCTTAATTTTGGAGTTTTGATAATAGGATGACTGAGTCATAGTCCTCACCACAAAAATTTTATTGTGCTTGCAGAAACAAAAAAAATAAATACGACAGAGAATACACACAGCATATTATTTTCTTGTTGATCTTGGTGCTTGACGGTCCTCAAACACTCCTGACTTCATAATGATTTCAATAGTCAATTGCTTCTAGGAAGAAAAAAGATACATCTGGCACAAAATTGCATTTTGCTTGGTTTCTGCTATCTATTGGTTAAAGACTGGCTATCATTGCCACATAAATGCTTCAGAAGAAAACACTACTTTGGAGTATTGTACTAAGTAAGAACTAATGTAAACTGATTTAACTGGAGTAATGGCTAATTCCCTCCCAGCTGGAGAAGTTTCTGATTAACAAGCAACTTGTAATTGTTTTCTTTATTTACCAATCAAAGGGTGAGTATTAGGACAATCCATTGTAGTGAATAAATTAAGACAGTGATTTTCAGTGTTTGGGGAAATAATGGTTTCTGTTAGTTCAAACTTGGTAGAAGCTTCCTTCCTTTCACAGACCCTGTATCCTGAAGGCTTAGGAATGGAATGAGAAAGATCATGTGTGTTATGAAATAAAAAATAAATATAAAACAATGTTTCCATCTGAAAAAGGTTCCAGGCCCTTAATTTTAACTTTAAAGAACAATATTTTACTTTTAAGTTTTCTCCTTCATTCACTAGAATTTATCTCTGGCCCTACTGTATGATAGATGCTTCCCTCATGCCAGGAGTATAACACAGCGCTTGCCCTGTAGAAATGAGAAGAGCATGTAGGTCAGGGTATATGTCATTTAGGTGTTGTGAGATATAACTTGGGTGTCTTTTCACTGACTCTAAATGTCTCATTATTAAACCGTGGGTGCTAAAATGTAATTTCAGCTTTGGAAAATTGTTTTAAATCCACATTTATTAGTGACTTATAAATACGTAACTGACCACAGAACTCACATGCAAAAATACATTTCAAGAAAAAGATGTTTGGTACCCTCATTCCTACTCTGGTGTATAAAGGAATAAAGATTTTATATATTATAATATTATTCATAGAACATAAATTTGGTAAAATGGAAAGATTGAGTGCTTATTGCGTATCACCTGTGCTCTAAGACTATGGGGCAAAAGAGAATATGTACACCTCGGCTTGGTACTGAAATTATGGTAAGTAGTTACGCTATCTTTTATTACTTGTATGACAATGGGAAGATCATTTAATTCTAACTCTAAAATGAGATTAATGATTATTTTAGATGAAAGAATAGTAATTAAAACAGATTAAATGATATTGTGGGAATAAATTCCTTAATCTAAATCTGTTTGGTGGTATAAAATATTTTTTGTACAAATTACATATTAAAATATATACAGACAACAAAAGAGGGGCACCTGGGTGGCTCAGTGGTTGAGCTTTTGCCTTTGGCTCAGGTGGTGATCCTGGGGTCCTGGGATCGAGTCCCACATCAGGCTCCTCTCAGGTAACCTACTTCTCCCTCTGCCTATGTCTCTGCCTCTCTCTCTGTGTCTCTCATAAATAAATAAAATCTTTAAAAAGAAAAAAAGACAACAAAAGAACATCAGTAAGTAATGAGGGTAGGTCAAGATTGAAGTGTCCATTTTTGCTCCTGCCACTATATGAAATGAACAAATATTATTAATGTGTTTCTGAACTAAATTTTCTTCCAAGAGTGTAAGCTTGTATCTCTCTTAACATAGGCCTGATAATTTTGGTGGGCTTTGGCATTTTTTTTTTCTTTTTTTAAAGGAGACATGGCATAGTATGCTAAAAAGTATCTATATTATTTTTTTTCCCCTGAGTATATACAGAAAGAATAAAAGAAACCTAAACAGCAAGTAGATATGTAATTAAGAATCTATAAATTATGTCTTACCAAATGGTTATTTATCATATGCAAGTGACTGGCTATGATTGTTTCCAGTTATGTAATCTTTTAAGTTTGGAATCTGGCTGTCATTTAAAACAATAACTGATTTTAAGCATCATTCAATGATACAGGGGAGAAAAAAAAAACAAAACAAAACTAGTCCTGAAAAGCCAGAGGTATAATTTACCCAACCATGAGAGACTCTATGATGTGTACTTCAGAATTAAATTAATTAACATTGATCCAAATGCATTTAATCAGAGTTCAGTAATGCCAGCAATCCAATTAAGGTAAAGATTCTATAAGAGCTAAATTTTATTAATCAAGTGATATTAAAAGTTACTTTATTTTCTTCTTCCTTTTTGAGGAAAAGCATATTGCATAACTGGAGGTTTTCCAGTAATTCAAAATTTTCAATGTCAAACAAGTTATTATCCACTGATAAAAGTGTGAGTACGTATAACATTTTAGAACATGCTCTGATATAATATCACATATATTTCCCCCTAAGATATCAATTAAAATTAGATGCATTTGTCTCTTTTCTTTCTCTCCCTCTCTCTTTTTTTTTAAAGTAGACTCCACACCCAGCATGGAGCTCAATGTGGGGTCTGAATCCTTGGCCCTGAGAGCAAGACCTGAGCTGAAATCAAGAGTCAGATGCTTAACCAACTGAGTCACCTAGGCACCTGGTGCATTTTTTAACTAATACACCTCTTGAGAAGGAAAAATTTGTCTCTATCCTTTAAGGTTCTTCTGTTTGGTCTAAGAATTAAATTGACATGAGGCAGATTAACAGAAGAAAATCAAATTTAATTATATTTGTGGAATCCACATATACAAGAGAGATTCCAAAGACAGGCAAAATGAGGTGTAAATCTCATTCTGGACAAAAGAGAAGGGGGTTAGGAGTCTGAGGCTAAAGAGGGAAGGAAAGCAACTCAAAGATGCATGAAAAGACAAATGTTTGGTAAACAAGTGTTTGCTGGGTCATCCAGAAAACAATGGGAAATAGTATTTTGATCAAATAGGTCTTGCTAGGTTCCTCCCTGTCTACTATACTTAATTCAAATTATACCATAGTTATTTATCATGATAGCTCCCTTCCTGGAGTAGGTACTCTAATCTAAATTCTTTGAGACAATTGTGGGGAGGAAGGAGGAGGCAAAATATAAAACTTGAGATTTTGTTCCTTATGAGTGATACAAACATTGTTTCATAGTATATATTTTAATATACACATAATAAAATGAAATTTCCTACCTTCACAAGTAGTTTGAAAAGTTGAAGGAAAATGAGTGCAACAGAATCATATTGTAAAAGTTTTCTAATGTGTAATTTTTATCCTTTGGGGATGTTAGAAATGAACAGTCCCAAGAAGATGAATATCAAATATTATTTATGTTGCTGAGGTCATCAAAACAAATAGTGATACTAAACTCAGGAAAATGTTTTCATTACAACATAATACCTTGGGAGATTTTTGAAGCCTGATTACCAGCCCTATGGCTACTTGAATATTTTCAGGACAAGAATAGCAGTACTCAGAGAAATATTCACTCCAGCCCTCATGGGGGCAGTGGAGTGTTTTTGGTGAATTGCAAATGATCTGCACAGCATAAATTTATTCTCTATCTTGTTCCACAAAGTCCCATTCAAAATTATGTCATTTCCTTTCTTAAAACACACATTGGCTATTGTAAACTTACAACCTATCTTATTAAATAAGTAGTACTCTATGTAAAGAGTATGATTTACAATACTATTAAATATTCAAGTTGTCATTGCTTCCCCTTCCCCCCTCCCCCTCCCTTCAGATATACAGCTTTTTAAATAGCAGCAAGTCAATGCAAACGCTTCTTGGGACCACTGAGTATAAAAGTACTATTGTGGCAAAGGAAGCATAATTTTTATTGCCTTAGGTAATTTCAAGACAATATTCAGTTAATCATTCATACTATTTTTCCTATTGTTTCCAGTGGGGGGAAAATGAATTTATTCAACTAATTTTTTTTTAATTTTTATTTATTTATGATAGTCACACAGAGAGAGAGAGAGGCAGAGACATAGGCAGAGGGAGAAGCAGGCTCCATGCACCGGGAGCCTGACGTGGGATTCGATCCCGAGTCTCCAGGATCACGCCCTGGGCCAAAGGCAGGCGCTAAACTGCTGCGCCACCCAGGGATCCCTATTCAACTAATTTTATACTGAATGTTAAGAACTTAGTCTCAATAAATATGTATTACCATTATTATTATTATTATTATTATTATTATTATTAACTGGTATCCATGTCTTAGTAATGGTATAATATATTTACCCTATTTCCTCACTACATTCCCTTGCCAGAGAAATGTGAGAGAAAGGAAGTACTCTATGTATAGAAGACTATTAAATGCCCCCTCCATTATAATTCCCTACTTTTCTTTATAATGTAGTTAGACACTTATAAACATGTTTCTCCTTACTGTACTATGAAGTCTGAGCAGAAACTATGCTTTGCCATCTGTGTTTTTATGGCCTCTAGGACAGAGTTTCTAGCACTAAAGCTCAGGGAGGGAAGAAAGGAAAGTAGAGGGGAGGCAGACAAAAGGAGGAAACAAAAGAAAGGAAAGGAATTGGCAGGAAGACTAATGGTACTTGGATCTAAATCTGGAAAGAGATTTGTTTTGATTATTTATTGCTTCATAACAAAATTCCTTAAAATGTGGTGACTAAACCAATACCTAGTTAGCAGGCACTGCTCATCTTTCTTTTATGTTGTATTAGCTGAGGGCTTTTTTGGAGCTGGAGACACCAAGATAGCTTCCCTCATATGTTTGACACTTCAGCTTGGATAGACAGAAACGGTAGGGGCTGGCTGAGTTATTCTCTCTCTCTTTGTATTCTCTCACCCTCTAAAGCCACTTTCTCCTGATGCTAACTCTTGCCAGCAAGTTAGTTGTTCTTTACTCGGTGGCTGTTTTTGCAAAAAAAAAAGTAAGTTTGTAGGGCCTTTTAAGACCCAGAACTGGAAATTTCACACTGTTACTTTTACCATATTTTGTGAGTCAAAGGAAGTCAGAGGATAGCTGGATTTCAAAAGACTCCTCCTGATGGGAAGAGCAGCATGTGCATATAGGTGTGGGAAGAAGTGTTGATATTGATCTTTGCAGAAATCTACCACAAGTGGTAACAGCCTGCCACTGGAATGTCATAGAAAACTACTTCTCAAACCAAACTGAGGAAATATAATTTGGCAGAATTTTCCCCCTTTTTTCTCACTTTTTAAGGCACACATTAGAATACTTGCTGTAATATCTCAGCCTGACCAAAAACGGTTAATCAAACATGTCCTAAAAATACTTAGGATTGTTCTAATCATGTCTGAAAGAACCTATAAATATCTATGTTAATTAACTATGAAATGTTTTAGATAAATTGTGAATTGCCATATCTATATAAAGCTACTCACAAAACTAGCTAATGATTTTAACTGTGAAGTAATTTATAAACAGGTCATGCATGGTTCTTCTGAGCTTAGAAACTTATTGTATTTTTCTGGAGCCCAGAGCTACCTGAAGGATAGGATGATAGGCCACTTTAAAGATACAGTTGACTCTCAAAGGGGTTAGGGGCACTGACCATCTGCACAGATGAAAACCCACATATAACTTTTGACTCCTCAAAAACTACTAGTCTACTGTTGACCAGAAACCTCACCGATGACATAAATAGTCTATTAACATACTTTGTATGTCATATGTATTGCATACTACATTCTTAAAGATAAAGAAAATGTTAAGAAAATCATAAGGCACAGAAAATACAGCACATTACTGTACAAAATCCACACATAGGCGGATCCACACAGTTCAAACTTCTGTTGCTCTAGGGTTAACTGTCATAACATTCTTCTTTTGAAATATGTTATAATTAGATTTATTTAAATGTATTTGTGCATGTATTTATATGATGAAATCTGTAATAGAAAACCTAACTAGGGATCCCTGGGTGGCGCAGCGGTTTGGTGCCTGCCTTTGGCCCAGAGCACAATCCTGGAGACCTGGGATCGAATCCCACGTCGGGCTCCCGGTGCATGGAGCCTGCTTCTCCCTCTGCCTGTGTCTCTACCTCTCTCTCCCTCTCTCTGTGACTATCATAAATAAATAAAAATTAAAAAAAAAAGAAAGAAAACCTAACTAAAATACAGTGGAAACTTTTTTCCCCCTCTTTTTTGGTTAACGTTATTGTAACTGAATGAAATGTGCTATGTCATTGAAAGGAATTACATACGTAGGCTTCATAAAGATTTGAAACATGATATTTCTATCAGATCAGCACTTCGGTTAGAATACACTTTGATTCTGATAAGACTGACTTTCTTTCATGAGCAAATACTCATGGGGTTGGAAAAATATATCTAATATAGAGGATTGTTGCAGCCCACAAATTAATATCCATTACTGATCATCTGAGTGGTGATAATGGATGTTCACTGTGGTTTTATTTTATATTCTTAAGATGATGTTTTTTAAAAAATACCTAGTGAACTATTCCAAATTATTTTAGTTTCAGAAGCTGGTAGTAATTTTTAAAATATTGAAAATGTTTATTCAGAGCCTCTTTTTTAATGAAATTAAAGCTATTAAGTGATTGGAAAAGCCTGAACATGCAGTATAGTCTTGTGATATAAATGATTATTAATATGCATCTTCCTAATACAAATGGATTCTGCAGCTAATTTTATTAATTAAACTATTTTTAGAATTCTGGCATCATAGGTTTATTAGGAAGCTAATATTTCAAGGTAAAACTTTATTCAATAGCCTCATATAATTATTTCCCACTTTTGGTAACTAAGCTACTGAGCAAACAGACAAAAAAAAATAACATGTTGACAGGCTAAGCTATTTTTGCTCAATTGCAATCGCCGAGAGCTTCTATTTCAACTTTTTTCCTCTCAGGGAGTTGCCACTAACATGACAATCAATCTATCCATGCTTCTAGGTATTAAAGGACAACCTGACAGCTCTTTTAATCAATCACTTTGCTGTGGTAGAGATGTTGAGGGGAGAGGTGGGGAATTACCTTAAAACTGAGGTCACTCTTTGCAGAGGGAACCAACCTAGGAATCTATAACTTAAGGTGAGTTTTTATTGGTCTCCTTCCATTTTCCTTTATTCTCAAATAACCTTGAGAAAATAGCAGGTCAGGAAGCAATAGGCCCATTTCTTCAGAATTCTTAGGGTGAAAGTACATTCCTTCAAGGGAATGCATTTTATTTGTACTATTTTCCACCAGTTTAACCTTCATCAGCTTCAAGATAACCTCCTAACCTGTCATTTTTCCAAGAAATTGAGGGCGTATGCCTATGATTTAAAGCAACTTTTTCTAGTCAGGGAAGTAGATTGTTTTTTGACTCTTCCATTTGGTGAGGATCCCAATCAAGGACTCACTTTGAAAAATCAACATGCTTTTGTCTGGCTATCATGGCTACTATCCCTTAATCATCCCCAGAGAACTTTATCCAGTGCAACCTTCAACACACAGTTCCCACTGTACTCATCTTGGTTTTCTCCATGTCACACATACAACCCATTTCTATTTCTACTTCAACGTCTTTGCTTTTCCTCTCCCCCTGGCTTTGCAATTTCCTGATCTCTTGTACTCCTTACCATGTAGAATGTAACCTGTCTCAGAAGTTCAACTTCATCTGTTTCCTCTGATGATATCACAGCCCTCTTTACCCTCACAATAAATGTTTTTTTCTGAGCTAAAGCAGTTGCACTCAGTTTAACCAATGCTTATACAATGACTTATCTAAGGTTTTTATAATGTTACGTCTGTCAGTTTGTCTTGTAAGGTTATACATTTGAAACTGAGGATATAGTCCTCCAACATATATCCAGAAATCAGGGGCTCTGGGTGCTCTATTGGTTCTGCCAATCATTTGACAATTAACACAAGATCAATCTCTTCCCACTATATAAGATTCCACAATTCACCTAGGTGAAAAATGCTTTCCTATCTATATTGCAGACATTTCTTTTTTTTTAATTTTTTTTAAATTTTTATTTATTTATGATAGTCAGAGAGAGAGAGAGAGAGAGAGAGAGAGAGGCAGAGACACAGGCAGAGGGAAAAGCAGGCTCCATGCACCGGGAGCCCGACGTGGGACTCGATCCCGGGTCTCCAGGATCGCACCCTGGGCCAAAGGCAGGCGCTAAACCGCTGCGCCACCCAGGGATCCCTGCAGACACTTCTTTAAAAAAAAAAAAAAAAAAAAAAAAAAACTTTAGACATATCCTATGTAAGATAATTTCACCATATTTATGTATTTTTTGCTACTGTTGTGATTTCCTAATATTCCCTAGACTGCCCTGTTTTGATTAATTAAAATTCCTATTTCATTGTTGGTATGCAAGCATTGCAGTGACTGGAACATCATAACTCGATCTTCACTGCTTCTACTTTAAAAAAAAATCTGCATTGCTTGTGGATAACAAGTTGGGATAAGGAGAGCTTCTTTGCTTTAATTTTTATATTCAGAATTTATCCCTCCCTAGTTCTTTTTCACATTGTCCTTATCAGGTGTCTAATTACATGAAGGACAGTAGCAGAATGGGCAAAAATGGTCCTTTAAAACAAAATTGTTTTCTATCAGGAACATTTCACTCCAAGACACCACAATATGGCGAGAAAGAACTCTATTTAAAAATGCAATTGCCATTCCCTTCTAAGTAACATTTTTTAAAATATAAGAACAGATTCTGATTTGCTTTTTATAATATAAGAATTTTTCTAGCATTTAAAAATGGCAGTAGGCAAATTACAGCTACAAACACAAAGCTGCCCCAAATGCTGTTATACTTATGCCAAACTAAAAATATTACATATTTTGATTTGTACAAAATAAATAGCAGTTAAAAATAATTGTTTTGTAAGCATACTCAGAGAATTACTGATAGTAGATAATAAAACATGTAGTGGATTGCAAGCCTTATTTTTTGTATAAGACATCCACTTGACAACAAGTCTGGATATCTACAAACAAGTTGATTGGAGGTAAATTGGTATGTAAAGGGATGAGGAAAGCTCACATGGTCAGAGAAATAATGCTGCTTTTACTTTCAAATGAAACAATTTTGAGCAGAATGAGTTCGTGGGACTGATTAGGAATTAGTGCAAATAAAAAGAAAAACTTTTCAGACAATTAAGATTTAATTAGGCTTTTTATCACCTCGCTACACTGATGTTCTTGTCCTTATTAACTTTGCTCCCCTTTTGACTCCTCACAGTTGTACTAAATATGCTCTTCTTCTCCGCTTCAGACTCAGTACCACAGTGGTTTTCGAATGCCTGACAGGCAGGCTTTCATAGTGTCTCCATGTCCTCAGGTTAGAATTAACCTGGGAACCCATGACTGAGCTCATGACTCAGTGCTGGTTGCAGAGGTCCCTGCAGTTCTCTTATTTCTAGCCTGTTTTAAGGTTGGCTTCCTCCTGGAATGGTTTTTGGGTACCTGCATTTCTTTCTTTCTCAAATATCTTGCTTACCTCCCTGTCAGATTTTTTCTTTTATTTTTTTTTCCTGTGCCATAATTCCAACAGATAATTAAGTTCTTCTCTAGTCCTAAAGCACTGCTCTGCAGCCACTTAAAATCTTAATTCCTGAAGTTGAGATTTTATCATTTGGTACAGATATATTTACTATAGTTTTAGGTACAAATTGACACCTGGATGGCTTGCTTCTATGTCTGCCTTCCTAATTTAACCCCTACTCCTGGAATGATGACAGAGAGCCTGGGCTGCTTTGTTCTGTGTGGTCATCTAGCTCCCTGTGGATTATAAGGCTCATTTTATGGCATTTTCTACTTGCCAATAGAAAAGTGTCAGAACATTGATAGGTAGTAAAGAACTATAGAGAAGACTGTTTCAGATATATTAGACATCTTCCTATTAAGGTTATTAGAATGACTTTTTCTTTAAGGACCGAAGCAACCATCCTATTATTTTTAGGGTATCTCTTTGAAGACTTATCCCAGTAAGAAACTCAACCTCTTTACTTAACAGTACAAGGTCATGGGCCTTCTGACCCTTGGAACTGCAAACACGTAACTCTGAAGCTATTTTCTCATGAGATTTATAGGAAACAATCACAAGATACATCTTGTCTCTCTCATGGAAGAGAAATTTAATTGCTCTGTGTGAATTTAAGTGAATTTCTGTCCAGACCTATAGTTAATACATGTTGATTTGATTATGCTCCTTCAATATTAAATCATTTCCTCTTTCTTCTATATTGGTACAGAGGGATCTGTTGACAAGATTGCTTTATTTGACCAATACCTATATCTTAGAAATTTTTAAAGATTTCCTAATTTACAAAATATAAAACATGTGAATTTTTATTTACTTGTATTTTTTGTTTTAAGTAAATATATATTGAACACTCAATAAATATTACTCTCTTCCCATTCTTCCTATTGTATTTGCCTTTTCTTATCATGAGAAACATTTTCTACCCAAATAGTTTCTCCTTAGAGAAAACTTGAATGTATTATATCCAGAATAAAATGATTTTGGGTTTAGGACATCAAGCTTGTTTTTTTTTCCCCTAATGAATACTGAAAGTTTAGAAAGCCTTGCCTTCCAGCCTTAAATATATGTGAACTTTAGCCCTAATTAAATATTCAACTCCAGCTGTCTTCTCTGAGAAGGCCTCCCAGTTTACCTAAACCACATCATTATTCCTATTTTTTAGTTTTTAAACACCCTTTTTTTTTGTCTCAATCTCTTATTTGGCATTAATTTTATTAATAAGATCTTACATTATTTCTCAAATATATGTTATATCTCAAGTGAGAATATAACGGGCTTAAAGCAGGGCTTTCTCCAGTGTTTGTCAGTATCTCACAAAGACATATAGGGTAGGTAATTTTAACAATTGAAAAAACATCTTCTGAAATGCAAACTTTAAATACATTTATTTCCATAACATTTCTCTTTTGCACTACATTTTACTCTGGATTGAACATATATTTATAGAAATATTTTCAGAGATACCCACTGTTATTTTACTGAGTGGTCTCTTTGCTGGCCCAGCACAGAAGAGAACACTAATATCCTGAGATGTACATAAAATCATTTGTAGTTGAGGCTTTTCATGTGTAAAGAGAAGTTTAGAGTTTGAAATAAGAGGATTATTGGATATCTTTTTAGTGGAATGTTAGAGCCTCTGAACATTATCTGATTCTATAGCATATTCAGGACTGTCTTCTTTCAGCTATTTTATAACTCTGTAGAGATTAAAGATAAATTGTAGACAACGACAGCAATGCAAACCATGTGTGCTCAGTAGCAGAACAATTTGCCCTCCTGTGTAAAAGCCAGTTTTGCAACCATTTGCAAGTTCATTTCAATATTCCTGGTCTATAAAGTTATCTATTCTTTGGATTCTCCATTGAACCAGTATAACATTTGTCTGGTTTCCTCACTTAATTATAGTGTTAAATAGTATTTTTGTTATATTTTAGATTTATCAGTCCATTATTTTACATTGTTCAAAAGTATGATTTTACTTTGTTTTGAAAATTGTTTTAAGAATATTTAGTCTCCAGAAAGTTCAAGCTGCTTGCAGAGTTGGAGTATCTCAGTAAAAACAAAACAAAACAATAAACCAATTGGTTATTGCTTCAAATATAGTTTTATCATAGTTCTTGTGTTTTTAGTTTATTCACAGTGTCCTTCATTCTTAGCAGAAATATGAAGCTGAAGTAATTTAACTCAGTAAATTCTTCTATCTCTGTAGCATCCATGCAACAGATTATGGAAAGTGTTTATCATTAAAAAAAAGCTTTTTAGTAACAAATTTCCTGGGGAATCACTGTATTTTAATTCATTTTGTTTTTTAACTAGTGTCTAGATATCCTCTTATAATAGGTAGTTTAAAAATATTACTACCGGGCAGCGTGGGTGGCTCAGCAGTTTAGCGCCACTTTCGGCCAGGACGTGATCCTGGAGACTCGGGATCAAATACCGCGTGGGGCTCCCAGCATGGAGTCCGCTTCTCCTTCTGCCTGTGTCTCTGACTCTCTCTCTCTCAATAATAAAATCTTTATAAAAAAAATATTACTACCTTCTTGTTCTTTTTAAAGCAAAATTAATAAGTGGCCCCAATAATAACAAAAACAACAAAAGACAAACTTTCTTATCCAGGCATTCAAAATGCCACTCTCAACTGGTATTTGCTGGCTTATAATTTATCATCATAAACTGTATACTATACATTCCCTAAATGTTCTCTACCTACATGTTATAATTTATTTCCTAATATGACTCTTCATTCTATTTTTTCTTCCTTAATTTCATCAGGCTCCACTTAGCCATTTCATCAGTTTCACTTAGCCTTTCTAGTTCAGTTCAATTTACACTTTCTCTTACCTGATTTAATCTATTTCATACCTGAGCCTATAGAAAACTGTTGGGAAAGTCAGTCTCATGCCTACCGTCTTTCTGCCCCTATTTGACCATGTAAGAATATGCCCTGAACTTGGAACACTTCTTTCCCAAGAGTTAGGGAGACCACACAGCCTGTGTCAGGTTTATCACCTGTATGGGAATATCTTTCTCTGTTTTAGGCTCAATAAATATTCTCTTGTCTCTGCTTGGAGCATGTGTATCATTCGACACTTGCCAATTCAAGTTATATATATATATATATCTGTCCTTGATGAGGAGGGAACAATGACCTTGCACTATGGCAGAGGAGGGATGTGCATAGGCAAATTGTTTTATGTTGGCTATTGGGAGAGACCTATTGGCTATGGGGGACCAATGCACACTATTGAAGCTGATCTTGCTTTGTATCTTCTCTATGTGAGTAAGCATTGTTCCATCTGGTACTTGACTGAACACTTCTGCCCACTGCATCTTGGTGGGCTTGGGTTCTTGTATTTTTGTTATATTTTGTATTGAACAAGAAACTTTCAATACCAAGATGCAGTGGGCAAAAGTGTTTGGACTACAATTACTGGTATTGCGATGATCTTTGCTATCCCCCATGTAATCAAAGTTCTTTCCTGTGATATGTAACTGGTGCCCTACTCCCTTAGGATTGATAAATGATACAGGGTAATCGGCTCAACAAAAACTATTTATAATTCTCCTGTATTATTAATCACACAGAGCATATCAAACCACCTCAGGAAATCCTAATGTAGTGTGGTCGGTTTAAAATAACTGCTTAATAAATATTATTGATGGAATGAAACAGTGAATGAATAGTTATGGCAATATTTCACTATATGATTTAACTATAGAATTCCTATATTTTAACAAACCACTAATAAAAATCACCTAAGCAGAAGAAGTTATAATAGATTACTTAAAAATAAATGGCAGCCTTATTAGGAAATAAATGACATTTACTCCAGGAATTAATTTACCTTAAGTATGCGTTTTCTTGCCACTACAATCCTTTGTTTAAAATTAAACTCAGGAATGCCTGATGGCTCAGCGAATCAGGGTCTGCCTTCCACTCAGGGCATTATCCTGGAGTCCCGGGATTGAGTCCCACATCGGGCTCCCTACATCGAGTCTGCTTCTCCCTCTGCCTATGTCTCTGTCCCTCTCTCTCTCTCTGTGTGTCTCTCAAGAATAAATAATAAATAAATAAAATAAATAAAATCTTTTTTAAAAATTAATTAATTAAATTAAATTAAACTCAAATTCTTTTCCATCTCATGATATAGCACCTCAATTCACCCAGAGTCACAACTCTAAAGATGAAGAATCATCCCTAAATCATTCTTTTATGTTATAACCTTCATCATTCCCATCAATAGACTCTATGCAATGTTCTACTTCTGAAATATAATTAGAAAATAAATATTTCTTATAGCCTCCACTCCTAACACCCTAGTTTATAATACCATTAATTAATTATCTCTTGAAATAATGCAAAGATCTTATATTTGGTCCCACTTCTTCCCTATATTGCTATTTTTATTTATTTTTCCCAAAGTAGACATGTCATAATATATGTCATATGTTTCCCTACATTCTATATGGGCAATGACATCCAATATTCTTGCTACACCACAGTGACCTTGGCTAATTATAGGACTTCAATACCAAATATTACCTTCTCATTCACCATGCTCCATTCTCCCTGATGTTTTTGAGTACTTCAAATTCAGTCCTTCTTCCAGAGTTTTCCCTTCCTCTTTCCTCTACCTGGATTGTTCTTTGCAAGATATCTGCTTGGCCTATAATCAGCACTGCCTATTATCTACAAAGGAAATGCCTGAAACTGATTGTAAAACACTTGTAAGTTCTTACTTTATGCCCCACACTATGCCTTGGCACTAGGGATACAAATATAATCTTGATCTCTAGGCCCTTTGTATCCTAGTCACAGAGATAATTAATGTAATATATGTAGGGATAGGCAAATAAGCAAATGCAGTAATTGAGTGAATAACAAAAGTTATTAAATGTTATAAAATGTTATAAATCATTTGACGAGGTGTTTTAGGTGTTATGAGATGACAGTTAAATTTTATAGAGAAATTAACATTGATTTCATGAAAGATAGATGTGTACTAAATCAGAAACATTTGTGACATACAACTTCTCTCTGTGATCATCAGTATTCTGGAGAATTTTCTGTGTAGCTGTCCTTGATGAGGAATGAGCACATTGTGTATTTAGGTAGCTTATCAACACTATGCTTTCAACATATATTTGCTTCATCTCATAATCTGAACATTAGCAAACTTTTTTAAGGATTGGGTTTTGGAATGAGTGACAAAGTTGTTTAATTTTTGCATATTCCAAGAAAAACTTGAGTTGTGGCTCTTTAAAGTCAAATGTATTTCTTTGCTCACTCAAAATTTTACCAATGAACTGGACATGTATAAATATAAAACATATTTAAAATATATTTTGTATTATTGTAGAGCCCTTATAAACTGGATCATGGCCTCCAATTATGTGTTTCAGGTGTTTCTTTGCTCCAAAATGAGGACATGTATGAAAGTCATATATAAAGTTACAGTAGTATTACCTTTGTATTTAAAAATTATAATAAAACATATTTTAATGTTATGGTACAGTAAGATTTCAACATGGTAAATGTGGGCTACAGACTATGTTGTCAGAATATCTAAGTTTGAATCCTGGTCCTGTCACTACTAATTATGTGTATGACTTTGAGCAATTGTCTTAACAAACATGAGCCTCAATTTCTTATCTAGAAAGTGGTGATAACAATTTTCTTTTTTGTCCTATAGGCTTCTTAGCTAAGATAATGTCTTAGATTAATGCCTTGTTTATACTGTGTGTTCAATGTTTGGGCATTTGTTAACTGTTCTTTTTTTATCACCTACCACGTAATCTGACATAGAAAAAACTAGCAATCAAAGAATAGGAGACATATCCATTATTGCAAATATTTGATTTTTCAGTTTCAGTGAGAGATTTTGTTTCAAGAATGTGCCATTTGGAATGAGGTAATAATTATTAAATATGAGCTTCACTTTGTCACAGAAGAGCAGGTGATTTAATTTTAATAGGACTATTAAGCTATGGGAAGCAGCAACTTGAAGACCAGTAATTTGAAGCAGTCAAAAACCAAGTTAAAAGAAAAAAAAGCAGTTGTGGGGGACACCATATCATACAAGACATAAATGGACGTTTTTCTTACATTGCCATAATATGAAGAAGGCCTATAATATGACTAAAAAATCTTATTGTCCTTCACAGAACAATGGAAAACAATGAAAATACCTTAACCTACAAGACATTGTCCATGCTATGTATAGACAATAGTTTTCTTATTAAAAAAACTGAAGAATCTGAAAAAATATCAAGAATCTGAACAATTATACATTTGTTTATGGAATAAAAAAACAGTGATATAGAGAAAATCAACATGTCTATGTGTCTTTGAGCTATATTGAATATTTACCTAGATTTGCTTTTTACTAAAGAGATTTGCTTCATTCTGTTGACATTATTTTCCATGCATAGGAAAGTTTATGCCTCTTTAGCACTTCTGATAATTTTATTATAAGAGTTATATTGATAGTCTATTTTAGTTCAGTTGCTAGATAATGACCATGGAAACACCAAAATTTGACAACTAATTATGTTTTTTTTTTTAAGATTTTATTCATGAGAGAGAGAGCACTCAAGAGAGAATAAGGGTGAGGGGCAGAGGGAGAAACAGCAGCAGTCTTCCCACTGAGCAGGAAACCTGACACAGAGCTCAATCCCAAGACCCTGGAAGCATGACCTGAGCTGAAGGCAGACACTTAACAGACTGAGTCACCCAGGTACCCCAACAGCTAAGTAGAATTTAGTGTAATTTAGAATAAAGAAAATATGGCCCATTTATAAATATATGCATGACTACTTCTAGGGTTTTTTTTTTTGACTACTAGTTTTTAGTCAGAAGTAAGTATTCACTAGAATAATACCAAATATCTTATTAGAACTTTAGTTCTCTTAGAACTTTAGAAATGTTATTAGAATTTACAGTGTTTGTACATTTCTTCCTTCTTTTTATCTTCCCATCTGTATATTGTCATCTTTTCTCCCTTGAGTTTTTGCTCAGCTTTTAGAAGAGGACCCTGTATTAAGGTATAAGGGAGGATTGTTCTGCTCTTTCACACAGGAAGAAGTCATTATTTCACTGAGAAAACTGAAGAAAAGCTTGCTGATCCTGTGGCCCAGTCTCTAGCTAAAATTCTCTAATTTACCTACTACTTCAAGTATTTACTGTTGCCTAACCAACTCCTCACACTAAGTGACTTAAAACACCCTGCTTCATTATGTGTACTGGTTCTGTTGGTCATGGTTTATACCTACCTGCTCTACAAGGTCTTGGGAATCCAGCCAGAACCACCCAATGACTCGGATGTATAGAAGCTGTTTTGCTCACATATTTGGTACCTGGGAGAGGATGATTTGAAAGCTAAGTTCCACTTTTACTGTAAACTAGAGCATTTACACTTAGCCTATGTAGCTTGGGCTTCTCAGACCGTGTTGGCCACTGCATAGCCGGAGTGCTTGTTTTGTTTTCTTTTGTTTTAAAGTAATCTCTACACCCAACATGGGGCTCCAGTTCAGAACCCCATGATCAGGAGTCTCATGCTCTGCCAGCTAACCAACCAGGTGCTTCATGATAGCTGGAATTCTTACAGGTGATCTCAGGACTCTGAAAGTGAGTTTCCAGTGAATAAAGGAGTAGCTGACCAGCCTTTTATGGCCTTGCATAAGAAATCATTTACATTATTTTTTCTCTCATTCTCTAATAGTCAAAGAAGTCATAAAACCACCCCTAATCCAAGAGGAAGAAACCTAGGCTGTACTTGTTGCTGGGAAAAGTGTCGAAAATACTGCTACCATGTTTTAAAACCTATCTTAAGGTATAATGTATCGAATTACGAACTCTCAGCTCTTCTTCCTCCTGATGTGGATATGTGTGTATGTGCAGGTATGTGTCCTTTACCTGTAAGACTAACATTCTTACTGGTTTTTCAAACCTGCACTCAAAGAATGTGAATCAGGACATAATCTTCAATGGAGCTGATTAGGTAAATGCCTACATTAAGATCCAGTATTCGCTAAGAGTGAATTTTAAGATCTAGTTTAGTGAAAGGAAATGAGCAAAGGTAAAAGGTCAAATTTTGTTTTTGGCTAAGTCATAATTTTCAATTAAGCTTCACCAGCAATAAAACTGATATCGTAATTTAATGGAACTGTTTATGGGATTACCCTTAAATCACAACCATTTAAAAAAATTTTTTTTACATATTTTCTCTCTGGACCTCTAATACAAAGGCCTGCAAACGGTATTTTGTAGGCTCCCTTGCCACTTGGATTCTGCTAACAGAAAGGACTTAAGTCAGATTTGAGGGCTGAAGAGAGACAGAAGTCTTGCAGCTCTGTTTCTGGTGGTCACCTTACGGAAGTCTGTTTCTGGTGGTCACCTTACGGAAGCAGCAGCAGTAGTTCCTCTTTGCTTTGGCAGCCGTAATTCCAGTAGTATTAGCAGTAATGGCTCAGGAATGCAACAATGCTGGCAAGAGAGGCTCCAGCACCATATGCAACAGCAAACTACTAGTCCAGCAGTGGCAGTGGCAGTTTCTGCACAGGAGCAATTACTAAAATCCGAAGTAGCACTGGTGAATGTGCAACATGTATTTGAAACAAATATTGAGTTCTGGAGTTCTTGGCATAGGGGTTCCATAAATGCTTAGGGCAACATGATTGACAGTATGGTTTTGATTTTTTAAGATTTTACCCCTCTTTGTTTTTTTGGCACTGTCAGTCCTGATGCTAATATTAAATTTTCAATTCTGTGGAATTGACTATTTCTTCCTTTAATTCTATCAATTAAAGTAATAATAGGTGAGGTGAATGTATATGAAACATGTATTTTAAACAGTTATTAGGAACATACATATGTATAATTTGTCATCTTGACTGATTGGTATTTTTAGTATTATGAAACTATTCCCAATGATAATTTCTTTATTAAAGGTCAGTTGATCTGATATTAGCATAGAATTCTTATGCTTACTATCTGAATATGTATTTTTCTGTCCATTAACTTTCAATTTATCTATATTTTTGTATTAAAGGTACTTCTTGGGGTGCCTGGGTGGCTCATTTGATTAATTGTCTGCCTTTGGTTCAGGTCATGATCCCAGAGTCCTGGAATCAAGCCTAGCATTAGGCTCCCTGCTTAGTAGGGAGTCTGCTTCTCCCTCTCCCTCTGCCCCTTTGCATCCCACCCTTGCTTGTGCTTTCTCTCTTGCTCTCTCAAATAAATAAAAAATAAAGGCACATATTTGGTAGAAAACATATAGTTGGGATCTATGTCTATTTTCAATTTAATTTTTTAAAAGACTTTGTATATATAAAAGATTACATACATATATACATATATGCGTGTGTGTATATATATATATATATAGAGAGAGAGAGATAGAGAGAGAGAGGATGAGAGTGAGCACAGTGAGGGAGAGAAACTTGAAGCAGACTGTGTTGAGTGCAGAGCTGAGCTTGAAGCTCTATCTCACCAACTTGATATCATGATCTGAGCTGAAATCAAGAATAGGACTGTGACACCCAGATACCCCAATTTAAATAATTTCTATCTTTTAACTGGAGTATTCAGTTGATTATTATTTATTATAATTATCATTATGGTTAAAGTTAGATCTACCATTTTACTATTTGTCTTCTCTTTATGCTCTACTTTTTGTTCTTTTGAGCTAAAACATGTTGATCATTTTTAGTGATTGTCCTAGGGATTATAATATCCATTCCCAAATTTCACAGTCTACTTACAATTAATAGGCAAAAATATAGAGATTGGGTCTACTTACAACTCACATTCTTTATGATTTTCATATCTATTACATCTACAAGCATTATAAACCCTATAGTGAAACACTAGAAGTTTTAAAATATCATATGCAGTTGAAAAAATTAAAAGGAAAATAATATTTTATATTAACCAACAAATTTATCATATCAGACATCTTTTGGTCCTTCCTAAAAGTCTAAATTTCTATCAGGTACTATTTCCCTTCAGTCTCAAGAATTGCTTTGAGTATATCTTGTAGCACAGGTTTACCACTAGCTAATTTTTCAAGATTAATTTGTAAATAAATCTTATTTTGTTTTTATTCTTGAAGGATACTTCATCAGATACAAAATTCTGGAAAGGATATTTTTTCTGTCAGTACTTTAAAATGTGGTTCCACTGTATTCTGGTCTCTATTGTTTCTGCTGAGAATTTAGCAGTCACTGGGATAATTAATCAGCTGAATATAATGGCTTGTTTTTTTAAGACTGCTTTCAAGATTTTCTTTTTGTCTTTGATTTTCATGTGATGTGCCTTGGCATTAAGTTTGTTTGTTTTGTAGGTGTGTTATTTGTGGTTCTTCAACTCTTTCCAGGATTCTAATTAACCATATATTCTACTGCTTGATATTGTCCTTTTTTTTCCTCTGAAGCTTTATTATTTTATTTTTTTTCCTTCATACTGTATAATAATTTCTATTCATTTATCTCAAAGATTACTGACCCTTCTGTCATCATCATTTTACTTTTAAACCTATAAGGTGGGAACCCTGGGTGGCGCAGTGGCGCGATCCTGGAGACCTGGGATCGAATCCCACATCGGGCTCCCGGTGCATGGAGCCTGCTTCTCCCTCTGCCTATGTCTCTGCCTCTCTCTCTCTGTGTGTGACTATCATAAATAAATAAAAATTTTAAAAATTTAAAAAAATAAAATAAAATAAACCTATATGGTGACTTGTTTCCAAGTTCAGATTTTATATTTTTTTGGCAGTATTTGTATCTCCATTTGATCATTTTTCTTGTTTTTATCCCTTTGCTGAAATTCTCTACTTTTAATTCCCAATGCTTATGTTTTCTCTGTGTCTTTCATCCTAATTATAAAAGTCATCTAAATCCACTGTATGCAAGATATAACATCTCCATCATCTCTGAGCTCTGTTGATTTCTCAATAAGGAGCCAGTATACTATTCCCCACCACAGGTCAAATTCATTCCTCCATACGCTTTTCTTTTTAAAAAAATATATTTATTCATGAGAGACACACAGAGAGAGGCAGAGACATATGCAGAGGGATAAGCAGGCTCCCTACAGGGAGCCCCATGTGTGGGACTCAATCTCAGGACCCTGGGATCACAACCTGAGCCGAAGGCAGACACTCAACCACTGAGCCACCCAGGCATCCCTCTCCACATGCTTTTCTAAATAATGTTTATTAGAACACATCAATGCCCCTTCATTTGCATGTTGTCTATGGCTGCTTTCACACCACAATTGGCAGAGTTGAATATTTACAACAGAGACTATATAGCCCCGAAGCTTAAAAATTCACAATATCATCATTTACAGAAAAAGTTTACCAGCTCCTACTCTTATGCTTATTGTTTTTTCATTTGTTGAGTAATTTTGGATGGTATATTTTGGGCATCATTGATGATATGCCATGGTTTCTTTTATGTTTTTGTAAATGAACAAAAAAATTACATATATAACAGGCAGTTCATATGGTTAAATTCAAACTGCAAACTCTGCTTTGTACTTTTGGGCAGCAGCTAAAATCCTAGTAGCTCTTTTAAACTTAGCTGGGCCACTTGAAATTTGCCTCACACATGTCTAGTTCAGGGTTCACCAGAAACGTAGGTAGAGTTTATTTATATAATTTGAAACTCTGCAGGCTCTCTTTCTTCTATTTTTCCCTTACTTTCCAGCAATTCTGCCTTGATCTGCCCTTTGGTTTTTCCAAAGCAGCAAGAAGGTGGTTTTTATATGAGAGCTATAGCTGCCCTACATAGTGCTGTGCTCAGGCTAAAAAGGAGACACAAGGAATCTTACCCAGTCCTGTTTATTTCTTCCAAGTGTTAACTCTACTCCAGTATCTGCTTATTTCTGTTCACTCCCCAGTGCTTTCGGGCAGCTGTATTTGTTTTGCTGTTTGTGCGTATATATGTTTATGGTTGATATCTGTGGAAAGATTGTTCAGATGAGAACCAGTTCTGCAGTGTAGCATTGAAGTTAGCCCAACACAGTCAAGAGCAGCCATAGAGCTTCTTACTGACTAACAGTGGTTGGCAGTCTCAGCAACATGCAAGGGAAGTATAACTCATATATTTATTTCAAGGAGAGGTAGTGTCACTGTATTTTCCCATTGATACCACCTTATCCACTGATGCCTTCTTCCCCAGAGAAACAGAAACTTCCTGATATTGAGCTGTGCTCCCTTTTCTGCAGCAGCCCTCCCAATGTTTATTTGTTGGTTTGTTTTCCTTCCCTATATTTCCTGCATTCAATTCCCCTGCTTGAACTTTCTAGAGAGCTTTCTGTGTATTGACTAAATAATAAACCATATACACGATTGTTGTAGTATCAACAGTGAATAATAATTTTAAAGGCAAGGAGAAGAGAAGAAAGCAAAGGAGGGGGGACTTTCAGATAAAAAAATACTTTGATTTTTATTTGCTAGGTATTATTCTAGAGGTGAGGACATATGTCTAACTTTTTTTTTTTTTTTTAAGATTTACTATTTATTCACGAGAAGCACAGAGAGAGAGGCAGAGACACAGGCAGAGGGAGAAGCAGGCTCCATGCAGGGAGCCTGATGTGGGACTCGATCCCGGGACTCCAGGATCAGGCCCTGGGCTGGAGGTGGCACTAAACCACTGAGCCACCCGGGTTGTCCAATGTCTAACTTCTTTTTAACACTATCTTTTTTTTTCCCAATACCTTTATTCCCCTCTTAAGTGTTTCCATAATAAATATCGATTGAATAAATTAATGAATGAAAAATATATGGCTAGAGGTTCAAAAATGAAAAAATAATTCTTAATTTTGAAATACTTTATAGTCCAGTGAAATACTTTTCAAAGGTTTTTGTTTTTGTTTTTGTTTTTTTAAATCTGAAGCCGAAGCAAAAGAATGGAGCAATTAGGAACCAATTATAGGATGTGTCTAGAAGAATGGAGGTAGAAAAACAGCCATTGGTACAGGTCAGCGCTAACATGGCATCAAAGAAACTCAGGATACTATAAGATTCAAGCAAAAGAGAGTCCATATAAGTATGCAGCTTTCCTCCATGGGAATGGGAGGCACTTATATTGATAAAGCCACAGAAATTCCTTTTGCTATTATCACAGGTGTAAAATCATCTTCTGCCTTGGTTGGTTGTTCAGATAAGAACAAGTGAAATATTGACTCATGGCGTCAGTTGGAACAATAAATCTGCATATACATAATTGGCCACCAATTAATAATAATATTAAGGATATAGCTATGATGGGAATAGAAACTGTACACATATACAAAATGCTTAATTGTGCTATAATTCTACAAGAACAGCTAAAATTATTGTTTGATCTTGCATGTTCAAGTCCTCTAGAAATGGGACACTGACTTGACCCATAGAAAACAAGGAACATGCACTCAAAGATCTATAAAGTGTATCTATGGTAAGAAAAGTGTGGTGAGGTGGGGGAGAAAGAAGCAATTATCTGGCAATAATACTGAATAAATGTTAAATTGTAAAAGTATGACAATTATTAAGTAAACATTATATAAAGAAAGAGTACTGACAGAGATACTGATTTGTCACATACCATAGAGTACAAAATGGAGATTTGTTTTATTGAAGAAATACAAATTATCATTAATGTGAATTACATACCAGCATGCTAATTCCCATGTAATGCATGATATATTATGTCACATTAACCTTGTGTATATTTTATTATTGCCCTAAACTATGCATGTTTAGCTCTCCCTTATTGTTGTGTAGTGTTAGAGAAGCATTAGCAATATACTTTTATGTTTAATTCAGTCCTTTCCTCTCAATCATGTATAATAAACACACATTTGCCTAGAAACATATTTGTCAATACAATTTTTACCTTGGCTCTTACATGTTATATGCAAATTAATGAACAAACCTTATTCTTTTCTTTTAGAAAAGAGGTTTATGTAACTCATATTTATTATATCATTGGGACATGAGGGAGCAAAGAGTCACAAACTAGTTCAGGACGTCCCACAGGTTAACACAGACCTCCTAGCCACTATGATATTCACCTTTTCCTCGTTCCTTCTCTTGAAGGCTATAGAGTATAAAGTTGTCTCTATGAGGTACACCAGTTTAGCATAGGGTTCTGGCTACTACAGTGTACTTCACTGCTTTGCAAATTGCCAAAGAGTTCATTTAATTCAAAGAAGGTAACAGGGTTTACCTGTGTCATAGGCTAACATAGAAGTATAGCTTGGTGGTCGCATCTCTTACATGAATCTCAGAGGTCATTTTCCTTGTTTATAATGTTACTACATTTCCCTTAGGACCCCAAAATAAATTGAGAGGCCCTCATTTTAGAAGTAATTTGAGTGATATACTCTGGGCTGTATTACAAATCTAACCCCCTCTTTAAATGTGGCTTCCAATTCTTGTTTTGGCCAAGGATATTTTACTACAGTCTACTTTTCAAAAAAGTTGCTTTCCTAAAAGCTACTTTCTAGAAAATAGACAGGAGCAGAACTATTTTGCTAATCCATTCAATATCCTACACCAGTGGCAGGAATTAAAGACTGAAAAGCAGAAAGGCCTTTAAGATTTTTGTTATGGGATATTATTTGTTCATTACCCTTTTCCTTAATTCTCATCAATCACACTTGCTTGTAGAGCAAGTTTTTCCAACTAGAGCATAAACCCCAAGGAGCAGGGATTATGACTGTATTGCTTACTGTTACTCTAGATGAACCCAAGGTTTAACATGTAAAAGTGCCATGAAAATATTTTTTGAATTCTTGGAGTAATAAATGATAGAGTAGAAGAAAACCAACATTTTTATGTATTATATTTTATACTCTTTTCCAAGTCCTGTTTCTCTTATCTGACATGTAGGCTTGAATGTTTTTTAAAACAAGCAGAGACAGAAAAGAGTAATCAGCAAATATCCTGATTTGGAAGCACTGAAACAAATTTTGGTGTAGTATAAATAATTACTCCTTTTGCTTTGATATGAGTGACTAGGAAAAAAAACAGTACCCCTGTTCAGTTCCATTGTCTTCCTTAAGAGTTTAATGAAAAATCAAGATTGAATGCAGCCATATCACTACCAAATTATTGTTTCTCACTGTAATTAAGTGGCATTCATTTTGTCATTTCTATTTAAAAAATAAATAATTGGGGATGCTTTGCTGGCTCAGTCAATAAACCATGTGATTCTTAATCTTAGGGTCTTATGTCTGAGCCCCATATGGGTGTAGAGATTACTAAATAAATAAACTTTTAAAAATTGCATATGTTCTTTTTGTAATAGTTGTCAAATATAGATATTACAATGGCTCTACTATCCTAAATAATGAGATGATCAATGAAATCTTTAAAACTCGTAGTCACATAAAAGAAGCTTTAACTGTCAGAAGATAATTTGAATCATAGAGATCAGTTGCTCAAACTGGCAAAAGGCACTACTTACTACCAGCTGAATTTCGAGTTCCCTCAATATATTAAAAAAAAAGTACAACTGTTTCACATTTTATGTATATAAATTTTATCCCCTCTATAAATCTTATCCTATAATAATACTGTAATATTTATAAAATGCATTCATATATTTTATTTTCCAAAACCTGAATGGTCAAGCCAGTTATTTCAACATCAATTTTAACTGTTTCGTCTTAAAATGATTGCCACTTGTTATTTATTGCAAAATAACATCTACAATAGTTGCTTGACATTGTGCATTGCTAAAATAAATTTTATAAATCCATTAGTTCATTAAGAAATTATAAACTATCATAATTGTTTATTGTATTGAGTTCAATGGTCATTCACTGACAAAGTTTTATTTTCATGTGTAGGAATTTCAAGCCTTTTTTTTTTTTAAAAACTGTAGCGTTACAGTGATAAGAGATATATAACCATATAGTAGTGGTTCCACCATACCTTTGAAATCGGTTGATTTTTGTGACTAATTTAACCAATAGAATATGGAATAAGTGGTTGAGGCTATCTCATAAAGTTGCCATTCACTTCTAGTTTTTCTCTTGGGATGAAAAGAAGAATTTGCACCCCCAAAGTCTCTCTTTGACACAAGAATTATTCTGAGATGATCATTTTTAAGAAACTGCAGACCAAGAGAATCTCAGAAAACAGATTATAAATTACCCTTTTATAAGACACATTTACATTTACACAGGAAATTTCCATTTGTAAGGATGCCTCCTTCTCTGTACTAGGAAGAGAATAAATCTATAGAATTGTTTTTCAAATCTTGTGAAGAAGGCAACAACTTAAATCTTAACAATCTTACTCATGTTTACTGTGTTTTTCCTGGTAACTTCCCATAACTGTCCTCCCCACCTCCCAACATCTTCTTTTGTCTTTAGCTAGAGATGTTATTTACAGTGGTGTGTTGCGCCAAGTTGGAGAGACACTCAGTTTTCCTGAGTATCTCCCATATATACAGAAGGTATACACATTATTACACTTGTTTTTTCCTGTTAATCCTTTTATTACATGGGGGATTGAGGGTTTAGCCAAGAACCTAGGAAAATGTAGAGGGAAAATTATTTTCCTCCTCTATAGACACTTACTGTTACTATTAGAACCCAGTTACTAAGGTATGAGTAAGCCAAGTGTTCATAAGGAGAAACCTCATGTGGATTTATCAGCTGAGGTTCCAGCCAACAGCTACCATTAATTGCCAGATATATAAATAAAAGAACCTTCAGATGATTCTAGCCCCTAGAAAATGAGTTGCCACCAGCCTTTGAGCTGCTTCTGCATGGAAAAGGAAAGAGCATTCCCTGTTGAGGCCTGCCCAAATTGCAGATTTATGAACAAAATAAATTATTGTTGCTGTTTTAAGCCACTTAGTTGGGGTAGTGTTTTATGCAGCAATAAATTACTAGAACAGGCACTATTTATTATTTCATTTAAGAACTTAAAGAATGCAATTTATCTTTCTAGATTTGTTTTCTAACATTTAAATATGGGCTATTAAAAAACATCTAGCTCATAAATATATTATTTTTGGGGGGTAAAGCATTTGACATAAACCATAATTAATCTGGAAAAAATATGTCCATATCCAAAGATTATATTACAACCCAAATGTTAGAAGCAGCAAGTCTTACTTTAGAATTATTTATTTTAGATTTTATAACATTAATTTAAATTCCCATAAATATTATTAAAATTCTACAAGTAAAGTATTAAGATCCACTAAGTTTTATCTCTCCATCCAATTAAGTTTTATCTCTTCATTCTTACTTTAAAAAAATCATTGAAGTCTACTTGGGGATAAGGCATAGTGTGGACACAGACCAGTCATCATAAACTAATCATATCGTGTCAGATATAGAAATAACAAACTTTTTGTTGGGTACGCTGAAAAAATTTTTTTCTACTAGTTCTGTTTGTGCATTCAGTGGGAAAACTGAAATTTGCCTTGGAGCTGAATCTACTTTGTCTTATAATCAACCCTTTGGTGAGCCTTTTAGTTATGCAGTTATGCATCTATCACTATTTTCATGAAAATCGTGGATTCACAGAAGTCCTATAAAAGTACGTAATTCAGACTGAAATACTGTTTTCTATTTAGGAGTGTAAACTGAATGCAGTTGTGGCAGATGTTTCTTTTTATATACATGGTGAGTTTATTTTCTAAATCTAAATCTAGATATTTTTGTAGTCATTTTTATAGACTGGTCTATAAAGGAAAGAAGACCTTAGATATCTACTCACTGGCACTGGAAGAAAGGCTATGAAAAGAACCAGATTGTACTTGGTGCATCAGAACCCAGACTATTCTCTTATTGTTGTCAAAGACTATATGAAATGTCCAAATAAGGTGAACGCAGTTTTGTAATTAAGATACCTGAGTCATAGTGCACTAACTGACCTTTTCAAGAGTTGGGCATTCTAGAGAATGGGAAGGATAATCCTGTGTTCCTCACAAAATCTTAATCTTGGAGCAGGATATAAAATGATAACTGAACTAAAAAAAGAAAATCTTTCCGAAGGATAGGACAAATTAAACTAGAACTTTGAGGTATAACAATGTGGGAGCATTTCTGGTGATGAAAGGGAGTTGCAATTGAAGTGGAAGCAAGTCAGTGCTAAGTAAGAAAATGAATTGGTAAGGGATTCTGAATTCAATCTATGGAATATTAGAACAATAATTCTTACAGCCATTGTATTTCCATTAGGTAGTCTGTTTTACTTACTTTATGCCTAATCTTTAGTGAAGTCTCATTGAAATTATAAATGAGTCTTAGTCTTGGTAGAGAAAATTAAGAAGATTCACATTCTTCAGAACTAATTCCCATAAACTGTACAGAATCATGTTATTATACTATCATGGAGACTTATCTTTCTGAGTCACCATTAGAGTAAAAATGGTAGCTTATAGTTTAAGGGTATTACCAGTTCTCTTAACTTCTCTGGATTTTTCTTTCTATATTTAGGAAAATAAATTAAAACAAATGATGACAAATCTACTATAATTTATATGGCACAAAGAAGCCACAAATCCTCAAGTCTACAAAGAGAATAGCCCTTTTCAGGAAGCAAGCTAAAGGAAATGATGCAGTCAGGTATGCAGTAAGTATATGTCCTTCTGCAATACTCTGTTTTAAGAAATACATATATTTGGCCAGATGACCAAAGTATATTTCTCATATATTTGGTCTTTGTCTGTGGTTCCTGGCTCATGGCTCCCAAACTATTGGAATTTCCTGAGCATGGGAGCATCTCTTGTCTTATGAAAATGTGTAAATGAAACATTATTTAAAATGGAGTGGAGAAGGCCTACAGAAGGCCTCTCCTGTAAATAACCACTTGTTGCAGCCTGTATTACCAGCAGAAAGAAATAAAAAATATCTTAACAAGGGAGGACATTTTTCACATAATAATTTTCTCTTGCTTTAAAAAAAAAAGAAGAAACATCCTTCCCTGTCCTGGCACTAACACACTTTTACCACTGCTTGAAGTCAATGAGAAACCATCACAACTTAAAACACTTACTCTTCTATGGTAAACTTTTGTTCAAGCAATCCATGTCAGTTTCCTCCTAAAATATAAAGCCGACCTTCCCCTTGTCTCTTCAGACATGCCTATGCTTCAGCATAGTTTGCTTGTCCTAAACTACAATTCTACTGCTATTCCCAAATTAACTCATTTTCCTGGTAAAATAACTGGATATATATTTTAAAGATTTTATTTATTCATAAGAGCCACAGAAAGAGCGAGACATAGGCAGAGGGAGAAGCAAGCTCCATTCAGGGAGTCTGATGTGAGACTCGATCCCGGGACTCCAGGATCACACCCTGAGCCAAAGGCAGATGCTCAACCACTGAGCCACCCAGGCATCCCAATAACTGGATATTTTTAAGGTTGGCAGTCATAATACTTGGTCTCGTGTCCTCAGTTGCTGAAATTGTTTCAGTGCCAGAAAGGTGCAATAGGTATCTTGTTATTTGTAACAGGCCACTTTACATCACTACCGGTTTATGTTCATGAAATTACTTCTGGAAAGCACCTAAGGTTGGAAGCCTATTGCCAAAGGATCCAACTCTGAATAGAAGGGTGGAACTTTCAGTCCCATTCCTTGATTTCCCATTCCATTAGAAGGGATAGGAGAGAGCCTCCATATTGAATCCATCACCAATGACCAATGATCTAATTGATTATCCCTATGTAATAAAGCTTCCCTTAGAAACTCAAAAGGAAGGGGTTCAGAGAGCTTCCTGGTTAGTTAACACATGCAGATTTGGGGAGAAAGGCACATCTGGAGAGGGCATAGAAGCTCCTTACCCTTCCCCCAACCTTGTGTTATGCATCTCTTCCATCTGGCTGCTACTGAGTTATATCTTTTTATAATAATCTAGGAATCTAGCAAATAAAATGTTTATTTGAATTCTGTGAGCTGTTCTAGCAAATTAGTTGAATTCAAGGAGGGTGTTCTTGGAGCTGGTCATCTATAGCACATTGGGTCAAAAGCAAAGGTTATAGCCTGGACTTGCAATTGGCCTCGTAAGTCTATGCAGGTGCTGGTGGGGATGGAGGGCATCCCTGAAGGGCTGAACCCTTAACCTGTCAGTGGAATCTGATACTCTCTCCAGGTAGTTGATGCCAGAATTAAGTTGAACCCTAGGACACTCTGTTGATTTCATGAGAATTGTTCAGCATGAGAAAATCCCCACCACCGGACCATTGAAATGGTACTAGAAACTTTTACCTTCTTTACCCTGCCCCACTGTGGTTGGTGATCATGGACTATTACCAATTTTAACCTTCTGCTGCCTCACTCCTAAAACCAAGTATAGAAATATATTCTTTTTCTATGGTACTTACTTACTTATATGCATTTCCATCTTTAACAGAATAGTCACCATTCCTACCGTACTAAAAAAGTTTCACCATGACTACTGTTCAGTTTTGCTGCTTCTAAGAGGTTACCAAGTACTGTGTCTTGTCTTGTCAATAGTGTCACAGAATAAATGTTTGTTAACTGACTCAGTCGGCATTTGCTGAATGCATATTCTCTATGTAGCATCAACAGTATAAGACCTAAGAATGAAGATAAAGATCTTTTCTTTCTTTGGGTCCCTAAAAATATCTAGGGACACAGAACATAAAGACTTCTAACTCTGGGAAATGAACTAGGGGTGGTGGAAGGGGAGGAGGGCGGGGGGTGGGGGTGAATGGGTGACGGGCACTGAGGGGGGCACTTGACGGGATGAGCACTGGGTGTTATTCTGTATGTTGGTAAATTGAACACCAATAAAAATTAATTTATAAAAAATAAAAAAAAAATATCTAGGTATAATCTGTATACATAAATTTATCAAAGTATGATTGACACAATGTTGCATCAGTTTCAGTGGTACAGCATAATGATTCAACAAGACTATTAGGTATAGATTTTTTTAACAATAATGTATACATGACATATCCATTGAAAATAGAATAGAACTTAAACTAAGTTAAAACAAAACAACATAAAAAAAAAAACCAGATCCTCTCATAAAGCTAGTAAGTGATTAATAGAAGTGCCAATTAGTCATGTAGCCTGAGTTTTCTAATATATTTTATGGCAAGCATATACAAAATTATATTTGTATGCCAGGCCATTTCTAAACCTTTCAAGGGTAAACTTACAATTTATTTTCAGTACAGTGAGTATTTCTCACTCAAAACCTATGGAAAAAGGAACACTTGAAATAATCTAGAACTGTTGTATAGTATGACCATTAGTAAATGTATTTAGGTTGTTTGTAAATATTTTAAAAAGTTATGTTAGTGATCTTGAGGTATGTCAACCAAAACCAGGTTAGAACCAGTGTGAGGAAAGTGAAGTGCTTGCCTTAGGAACAAAACCTGAAGAGTCAAACTCAGTAATTAAGATAAGTAATATTTTTTGCTATATTAAAAATAATAAGCACTAATGCAAAAAAAATTCCTACTGGGCAAAATAACACAATTTTAAATAAAGACAAGATTCCATTCTTCACTTGCACAATCCTGCCTCACTCACCTCAATCTACTCCTAGTCCTAGTTCAAATAACACTTTGTTTACAAAAGCAGACAGTGGACATTTGGGCTGTAGTTTGCCAATTTTTGTTTTAATACTGCATAAATAATATTTATCTTAATTACTGAGGGGTTTTTTGGTGGCCCTTAAATTCTGTACCTGATGCCAGTGCCCCATTCCATTTACCAGTTTCAGTCTCATTGGAGTAGCCCCAAAAGATCATAAATGATCTTCAATATACTTCAATATACTTTTCTGCTATTTAAACATTTACCAATGAACTAAAAAATGAGGGAAAGTGTTCAACTAATGTAGATAAGGGTTTGGCAAACTATGACCTAGCCTCCAGTCCAAAACCAGTCCACCATCTGTTTTTTGTATATAATAAATACAGCTGAATGGGAACATAGCCATGCTCACTCATTTATACATTGTCTATGCCTACTTTATTCTACCATGGCAAGGATCAACAGTGACACAGACCATATGGCCCACAAAATACACAGTATTTACTCTCTGACCCTTTACAGAATACATTTGCCAACTTTTGGTGTAGACCATATAAGATGGACCTAAATTTTAAATTGTCTGAGTATCTGTATCTAATGTAATTCTAATGTCATTATATTTTGACATTATATGGCTCTGGACAAACAGAGTCATAAATAACTTCCAGGTTAATATGTCCTCTTCCTTTCTCTTCCCAATGATAACTGGGATAATTTGAGATAAGCTAAATCAATGATTATCATAGAACTACATAAATAAGAAAACTTTAATTTTAAAGTCAATATATGAAATAGTACTGATTTTTCCCCTCCATGACTAACCAATAAAAACTATTGATATGATACAAGTATATTGTATCAAGTTTTCTTACATGTCTAAATATGTGAAGTTACTTCATATTTATTATCTAATGTATGACATGCTCTGTAAGTTTCTTTTCTTTTTTTTTCTTCTGGAATCTGTAAGCCAAATAATCATTAGTCAAATGTGGTTGTATTTTAGGATTATTTGGGGGAGATTTTTAAAGATTCCAGTATCTAGGCTCTACCATATTAAATCCAAAACATGGGGTGGGGATCAGGGAATCTAGCTTTCAGGTCAAAGTTAGGATTAGGGTTAGAGTAACATTGGTTGCCCATGTGTCCATTCAAATTCATCTCTCCTTTTCTCAACTTCCCTTAAACATAGGGTTCTCTATGATAGGTTGTTAGCCATTTTTGTGTTTATTGATGCAAGGCTGTTGATAATTATTTTTTCTTTAGCCACTTTAGCCATTGATAAATGGAAAAAACAATTAGAACAAAGCTAATTGCTATAGTTCTCCAAAAATTTATTTGACCATTTTATACATTATATAATTTCCCTTCCCATTTTTGTGGTTTATAATAATCCTAAATGTACTTTCCTGATTGGATAACAATGGGATTGCAAAATGATTAACTACTTCACAGATATTTGACCATCCTTTTTTTGTCATCCAGTTTCATACACTGGTTAGCTTATAAACAACAGCAATTTATTCCTCATAGTTCTGGAGGGTGGGAAGTTTAAGTTCCAAGCACAGGGACATTTGGTTTCTGGTAAGAGCCTACTTCCTGGTTCATAGGTGACTATGTCTTCACATAGGGGAAGGGTAAGACTCGTTTTTTGGGTTCCCTTTTAGAAGAGCACTAATCTCACCCATGAGAACACTGCTTTCATGACCTAATCATCTCTAAAAGGACCTACCTCCAATACCATCACAATTTGAAATTGGGTTTTCAACACATGAATATGGGAGGGACACAAATATTTGAACTACAGTCACAGCATATATAAGGTGATTTTTTTTTGTAATAACTTAACAGTTACATTCTAAATCATATTATAGTGCCTGAGATCATGATCTAAGCCTATATCGAGAGTCAGACACTAAACAGACTGAGCCGCCCAGGCGCCTCAGCATATTTGTTTTTTAAATACAGAATAGAGCAAAGCTGTGTTTGTTTCCTGGATGCAAATATGGTGAAATGATATAAAAATAAAATTATACTTCGAGGCAGCATAATTTAATGGGATTTCAGGTTGGAAATTGAAGACTTAATTGCATACACCAAGTATGTGTGCCAAACTACATTTGTGATTATAACACAAGTTGGTAAATACAGTCCTTTTGCAGTGTCAAAAGCAATTTTGACATGATGTATGAAGAATAATTGAAGCAATTTGGAAGATAAGACAAATGAAGAAAGTACAATCCCATTTTGTTGTGATTATTTGAAGAATTATGTTAAAAGGGATTAAATTTGCTTTTGTTTTACAGAATTAAGAAAAAGGATGTTCGGGAAAGACGGGTTCCTCAGAAGGAAAAGACTTTTAACAAAATTGTTTGAAAACATGAGAACCAACATTTTAGAAAGTAATAGTTTGAGATCTTGGTTCCCAAACAAAAGAAAGTATTTAAAAATACCTGTGGTACTTTTTTCCCTCCTTTTTTTAAAAAATAGGTCCCATCCCAGATATTCTTATTCATTAGTCAAGCTGGACCACAGGACTCTTTTATACTACGGCAGGCAATTCTGATGCAAGTGGCCCAATAGACCACAGGCATCACTCCCTGGGGAAGAATTTCCATGTGTTTATATACATTTAGTTCCTTCATTTCTTCTGATCATTGAGATTCTAAGAAAATGATAAACATTGTTTTGAGGTAGAACTTTCAAAGTACTGATGACCACAAATAATTTCACTTGATAAAATTGAAAGTTGGGTAATTTTAGAATTTGAATCTGAATTTCCAAAGTTCCTCAAGTCCTGGTCTCCTCTGTTTTCTGTTGTACATATCTCAAAGTCTACACATACTGTTTTGGAAGCTTGAGATTAAGAAGGGCTTTGAAAATAAAGGACCTGAAAAATACACAAATCAGATAAAAACTCACTTAATGAGAGAGAGTAGGCTATGCTCCCATGTCCCAGGCTCAAGTAAACATGGACCTTGAATTACATTCATAGAAAGATACAGTGCACCTGAGTCTCCAAAAGTCACCTTATCCCTCATCCGCCAAGACAACAGACAATTCAAGGTCATAATTTTTTTTCTACCACCACTGTCTTATTTAAAATAGACAATCCCATTTTTCCTTAAAATACTGTCACTTCTCTGATAAGCAAATTATTATTGTGATAACACAATTATTGCCAGTAACCAACATCCAGAAACAATAAAGGATTTACTTGTTACTTGTGCCATAAACTGATAGTTGTCATCTCTTTGGGGAATGACTCTTGGTCATACATGAAGACTGTAAGTTTGTTTCACTGATGCACTGATGCACACCCATAACAGCACAATAGCTGAGACTGCAGTGATTCCCCTTTTCTCTATTCTCCCTCAGTCTCTCAATTTCTCTCCATCTCCTCCTTCCTTAACCCTCTCTTCTTCCTTCCACTTCTCCCATCTTTCCTCTAAATGCTCCCTTTGCCTCCTCCATTTTCTTTTCTTGAAATGTCAATCCAATCACCCTTAACAATCTACATTTGAGTAGCAGTTTCTCCATCTCTTTTCTTCCACTTGTCTCTCCATGTTACCAGTTTAACTGATTTACTTTTTTTTCTTTTGTATATTTTTATTGGAGTTCGATTTGCCATTCCGTATGAGCATATATAGCTCATTCCACCAAGTGCCCCCCTCAGTCCCTATCACCCAGTCACCCATCCCCTCACCTACTTCCCCTTCCACTACCCCTTGTCCATTTCCCAGAGTGAGGAGTCTCTTATGTTTTGTCACCCTCTCTGATTTTTCTCACTCATTCTTTCCTTTCCCCTTTAATCCTTTTCACTATTTTTTATATTCCCCATATGAGTGAAACCATATGATGATTGTCCTTCTCCAATTGACTTACTTCACTCAGCAAAATACCCTCCAGTTCCATTCACGTTGAAGCAAATGGTGGGTATTCGTCATTTCTAATGGCTGAGTAATATTCCATTGTGTGTGTGTGCGTGTGTGTGTGTGTGTGTATACCACATCTTTATCCATTCATCTTTCGATGGACACCGATGCTCCTTCCGCAGTTTGGCTACTGTGGACATTGCTGCTGTAAACATTGGGGTGCAGGTGTCTCAACTTTTTCTGCATATCATCTTTGGGGTAAATCTCCAGTAGTTGATTTACCTTTTTTGATGTTCTAATGGAAATTTAAAAATTAACTATCTTCCTTCAATCCATCCCTTTCTTTCCTTCCTATGATTTTCAGTTAATAATCACCACTAGACTACATAGATAAGGAAAACATTGTCATTGGTCTCCCAGAGCTCACAGTTGAGTGTTCCTTCTTTCTCTATGCCAGTGAATTAAAAATCCCTATATGTAATCAGAGAAAGGAAAAATGCCAGCAAGCTATGTGTAGAAAGAGAGTAGACTAAGATCACGGAAGGAATTATACTTTGCAGAAGTGATGTTTAATCCCAGTTCTGTCCTATCCAATATTAATTTCTGCACTTTGCAGAATTATACACTGTACTTAGAAATGATGAATTTTAAAATCCTTTTTGTAAATATTAAGTGATACATTTTGTGCTCTATTAATCATATTACTTTAAAGCAAGATATTAATTGGGATCACTCTGCTTTTAATTTTAGAAATAAAACTCAGATATTCTAAGTCTACATTAAATTATACACTTAAGAAATTTTCTATTCAAACTTACAGAAATAATAATTTTGCTGAATGTAGAATTCAGCAAAAGACCAAGTGTTTGCTTTAGCTGATTCTCAGTCTCTTTCAACACAAAAATGCATGAGAAAGGTAAACAAAACATGGAAGATACCTAAAGCTCCAAAGAAGAATAGTCTCTATATACATTACAGTTTCATCATTGTTCTATTAATAAAATGCAGCTGGCCTGTTTTGAGTTCTTTATTTGTTTTGTTTTCCATTTTTTTTTCTTCCACATTCAATTAGTTAACAAATGTTGCTGTTTCTATTTGACAACTCCTCTTGCATCATTCCCACATGTTTCACCAATACTCTAGCATTTTTATTTCAGGCTATCATAGTCTCTCTTTCAAATCATGTACCATTAACTTACTGAGAGCAAATTCTCACCTCTCCAACTCATTTTACCCAATTTAGAAGTTATAACTGAAACATTTTAAATATTTTTAGTTCTTATTAGAAATTTGGTAACTTTTAAATTCCTTATTTTGGCATTTAATGTTTTCTCCGAGATTTGACCCCAAAGGTTTATTTAGCACAAATCTTTGAGCACTTCTATGTGTCAGTTCAGAAGATATAATAGTAATAGAATGAGGACATAAACAAAGTCCTCATTCTTATGGAGTTTATTTCTAAAGGAAGAACTGACAATTTCAAATGCAAAAAATAATAAGCTTTAATTATTATAAGTGCTGAAAACAACAGGCATGTAGTGCTCTGAGAATATCTATGAAAGAGATTATATATTAAAGGCTAAAGGCAGTCTTCCCTAAGAAAGTGATACCAGAACTCAGGTAGCAATAATTGACAGAAGTTAAATAAGTGAAGAGGGGTGCATGTATCTTAGACAGGAGAAGCAGTAGGGGCAAAAGCCCTGTGGCATTAGGTACTTAAGGACAAGTCAAGAAACTCAAAGATGTTCACCTCATCTGGAATAGAGAGAGCTAGAAAGGTAAGGACACAGTAGAAAAGAAGCTGGAGAAGTAAGCAAGAGATTGATATGTGGGTGCCTTGGAGGCCATGTTAAGGATGGTTGATTCAGATTAAAAGGCAGAAAGAGAAGTATCCACTAGGAATCAGTTGCAAATAAGGATTCAGGACCAAAATCTTGCTTGGTGGTAGTAAAGATAGAACACTAGATTAATTCAATAGGAAATAAATTCAGTAGGAAATAAAATATCTGTAGGCGAGTAGCTGAAGTTGCAATATTAAAAAAATAAAATCTGCAGAACTTGCGGATAGACTGGATATAATTGATGAAAGGAAAAGAGGGTTAAGGTGGACTCAGATATCTGGCTGGTGCAACTAGAGGGATAAGGAGGCCTTGTTCTGAGAAAGAACACATTAAAATTAGATCATATTTGTGGGAGAAAATCCTGATTTAAGATGAACTGAGTTTGAAGTGCCTTTGAGTCAACCAAAGAGATAAAATATGCTTCCTATTGGACTTAGGAAATTTTCTATCTAAATCATTACTACATTTCCATACATACTATAAATTAATCACATAGAGGTGCTTTCTATTGAGTAGACTTACCATAAATCTTTCCAGCAGAATGTTTTTACCACACACCAAAATTCTATTCATATTACAGTCCATTATGGATACACTTAGGGACATTTTCCATGAGTTTATAATCTGCCAGATATTGGGCTTCCATCAAGAGTTTATTTATTTTTTTTGTATATTTTTTATTGGAGTTCAATTTGCCAACATATAGTTTAACACCCAGTGCTCATCCCATCAAGTGCCCCCCTCAGTGCCCATCACACAGTCACCCCATCCCCCTGCCCAACTCCCTTTCCACTACCCCTTGTCCGTTTCCCAGAGTTAGGAGTCTCTCATGTTTAGTCACCCTCTCTGATATTTTCCACTCATTTTCTCTCCTTTCCCCTTTAATCCCTTTCACTATTTTTTATATTCCCCATATGAGTGAAACCATATAATGTTTGTCCTTCTCTGACTGACTTACTTCACTCAACATAACACCCACCAGTTCCATCCACGTTGAAGCAAATGGTGGGTATTTGTCATTTCTAACGGCTGAGTAATATTCCATTGTATACATAGACCACATCTTCTCTATCCATTCATCTTTTGATGGACACTGAGGCTCCTTCCACAGTTAGCTATTGTAGACACTGCTGCTATAAACATTGGAGTGCAGGTGTCTCGGTCTTTCACTGCATCTGTATCTTTGGGGTAAATACCCAGTAGTGTAATTGCTGGGTCATAGGGTAGCTCTATTTCTAACTCTTTGAGGAACCTCCACACAGTTTTCCAGAGTGGCTGCACCAGTTCACATTCCCACCAACAGTGCAAGAGGGTTCTCCTTTCTACACATTCTCTCCAACATTCATTGTTTTCTGTTTTGTTATTTTTCCCCATTCTCACTGGTGTGAGGTGGTATCCCCTTGTGGTTTTGATTTGTATTTCCCTGATGGCAAGTGATGCGGAGCATTTTCTCATGTGCTTGTTGGCCATGTGTAGGTCTTCTTTGGTGAAATTTCTGTTCATGTCTTTTGCCCATTTCATGATTGGATTGTTTCTTTGCTATTGAGTTTAATAAGTTCTTTATAGATCTTGGATACTAGCCCTTTATCTGATATGTCATTTGTAAATATCTTCTCCCATTCTGTAGGTTGTCTTTTAGTTTTGTTGACTGTTTCTTTTGCTGCGCATAAGCTTTTTATCGTAAGTTCCAATAGTTCATTTTTGCTTTTGTTTCCCTTGCCTTCATAGATGTATCTTGCGAGTTGTTGTGGCTAAGTTCAAAAGGGTGTTGCCTGTGTTCTCCTCTAAGACTTTGATGGATTTTTGTCTCACATTTATATCATTCATCCATTTTGAGTTTATCTTTGTGTATGGTGTAAGAGAATGGTCTAGTTTCATTCTTCTACACATGGCTGTCCAATTTTCCCAGGACCATTTGTTGAAGATACTGTCCTGTTTCCAATGGATAGTCTTTCCTGCTTTGTTAAATATAAGTTGACCATATAGTTGATGGCCCATTTCTGGATTCTCTATTCTGTTCCATTGATCTATGAGTCTGTTTTTGTGCCAGTACCACACTGTCTTAATGATCACAGCTTTGTAGTACAACTTGAAATCCGGCATTTTGATGCCCCCAGCTATGGTTTTCTTTTTCAATATTCCCCTGGCTATTTGGGGTCATTTCTGATTCCACACAAATATTAAGATTACTTGTTCCAAATCTCTGAAGAAAGTCCATTGTATTTGGATAGGGATTGCATTAAACGTGTAAACTGTCCTGGGTAGCATAGAAATTTTCACAATATTAATTTTTCCAATCCACGAGTATGGAATATTTTTCCATCTCTTTGTGTCTTCCTCAATTTCTTTCAGAAGGGTTCTGTAGTTTTTAGGGTATAGATCCTTTATCTCTTTGGTAAGGTTTATTCCTAGGTATCTTATGCTTTTGGGTGCAATTGTCAAATGGTATTGATTCTTTAATTTCTCTTTCTTCAGTCTCATTGTTAGTATATAGAAATGCCACTGATTTCTGGGCACTGATTTTGTATCTGCCACATTGCCAAATTGCCGTATCAGTTTCTAGCAATTTGGGGTGTAGTCTTTTGGGTTTTCCATGTACAGTATCATGTCACTCTCCCTTTCCCTGCGAAGAGGGAGAGTTTGACTTCTTCTTTGTAGATTTTTTCTTTCTGAAGCTATCATTCATTTCCCTTAACCTTTCCTCATGGTCTTTTGTTTCCTCAGCTTCCTTCCTTGCTATCAACTTGTCTTCTATGTCACTCACTCCTTCTTCTACCTCATTAACCCTTATCGTTAGGACCTCCAGTTTGGATTACATCTCATTTAATTTATTTTTAATTTCGGCCTGATTAGATCTAAATTCTGCAGTCATGAAATCTCTAATTGTGCTTCTAAATTGGCTTTCTGACATCATATTATAATCCAAATTCTATAACTCTGGCAGAGAGTAGTTTCTGATCTTTCTTTTGTGGTGAGTCCTTCAGGTCATTTTGCTAAGTGCAGAGTGGTTGTATGAGCAGGTGAGTCAAGAATATCAACCACGACCTAAGTAAATTTCACCCTAGATGATTCTGATGAGGTCAGAGACCAGAAATTGAAAACAAAGATCAGAATGAAATAAAACAAAAGGACCTCTAACGTGAAAAACAAATTTTACAATAAAGTAGTAAAAAATAAAAGGTTAAGAATCCAAAGAAGAAGGAAAAAGGGGGGGGGGAAGCAAAAGTAAAGAGGAAAAAAAAAGAAAAAAGAGGAAAAAAAAGGAGGGGGGACTGGGAGATGGTGGTGGTGACGAAGTCATAGTGGAGGGAGAATTAGTCTACCTGAGGGGTCCTAAAGGGTTATCCTCTTGGTTCTGAGTGTATTAAGTTTTGTATGTTAGAAGATGCTCAGTCCCAAACTTATACAAACCAAAAATACTTGTAGAAAGCCCCAACATTGACCACCAAAACCTAAATGAGATAAAAGAGGGGAGCTGAATGGGAATGAAGAGAGAATATAATCTCACAGAATGAACCAGCACAGTATACCACTTAGTTCTAGGTACATGCTGATCATGTTTTAGAAGAAATTAACTTCTGCCATTGTAGAACAAAATGAGGCAGAGAAAACAAAACAAAACAAAAAAACCATAAAATCAAATAATACATATCTTGTATATCTCCCAAAATTAAGTTGAGTATGTCAAAGAGAATCCAGACGTGGAAAATATATCTAAAACCTATAATTGTAGAAATATGAAAGTCAAAACAGATGAAACTTAAAAATGAAGAGGTGGTAAAATATTATAGTTAATGTGGGAAAAGAGAAAAAATGAGAAATTTATAGTCTGATATAAAAACAAGTTGTACTGGGAAAAGGAAGAAAAAACAAGAAGGGGTATCCTCTGGTTTTATATACTGTAAATCCCTCGACTTCCCCTGGAGCTTTCCAGCACTGCTGGGTCCAGAACTTGCTCTTCCCCTGTCCTTCCAGCTGGTCTTCTAGGGGAGGGGCTGCTGTGCTGACCCTCAGGTGTGTGCACCTGGCGGAGTTGCCCCTCCCCCCACTGGGTCCCGGGCTCAGTGGGAGCTGGTTACCCCGTGAGGCCCCTGTGCCCTGGCGCCCCGCCCCTCCCAGGCACAGGGTGACACCAAGAGGAACAACCCCATGGCGGTGGCCAGCCCTCCAGCCCTGGAGTCAGCTCCCGCAGTAACTCCCGCAGCTCCCAGTCCGCAGGGGCCTGGATGCTCCGGGGTGGGGGGCGCTGACCTGCACAGCTCGGGGGCGCCCCTGGCAGGAGCCTCCCCGCTGTCCTGGGCCCTCCCCGCCTCCGCCTGTCCCGAGGGAGCCCACGATCCCCGCTATGTCCCCAGCGCCCTGGGTCCGGGGCCTGCGCCGCTGGCATCGCTCCTGGGGCCGTGGCTCCCGAAAGCAGCAGGGCGCAGCCCCCTCTGCCCGGAGCCCCCTGACCCCGGCTTCTCCCCGAGGCCTCGCTGGGTGCTCCAGCCCTTTACTCCGCTCGGCTGCAGGGTGTGGGGCGCTCTCCCCGGGGCACCTCCTCCTGTTAGTGACCCCGGGAGGCTGGGGGCCCCACCGCCCTCCTGCGGTCCTGCCTGGGTTCTCCGCTGAGCACCTTTCCCTCCGGGAAGAATCCAGCCGGGATTTTAAAGTTCCCGCTTCCCTGGGCGGGCTTCCTGTCCCGGGGCTCCCGCCCCCCTTAGCCCGGCTCCTCCCCCACTGGATTCTTTTTTATTTTTTTCCTCCTTCCCACTTTGTTGGAAGTGAAAACCCTTGTCTCTGTACATGCCCACACATACTCACACCCCTCTATATACAGCAGTAATTACAAATGTCATTCTAGGATTAAGAAACGGTGCATAAAGCAGGTACATAAGCTAAGTTTCAGGAATAAATAATAAATAAATGTTCATCACATATGCTCGTGGATGAGGAGGTATGGTATTCCAAGTTACCACACTAATTAGATCAGTCTACCCACCCATTCCCAAACATACAGACACCAAAACAAATGCTTCATTCCTTCCCCTTATTTTCTTCAGATACCTTGACAACGTGATAGTAGCTAATTATTTTTTTCCCTCACTAAATCATATGCCCTATATATTCAGGAATTTCTCTTCTTTGGGGTCAGTTATACACTTGATATCTAGAATAGTGTTCTATATATAGCAGGCATCCAATTAATGCTTATTTAAGGAAGAGATGTAAGAAAAAATGCTGACTCAAAGTTCTTAAATATATGTAATATGAGAAGTATTTTCTGATAAAACAAGAGAGAATTCCAGCATCATCTGTACAGAAAGTTTCTAGCCCATAGGATGACAGGGAACCTATACAAGGCATCAGATTGATGTTGTTAACCATTGACCCAAAGAGTCTCCATGGATTCCTTTAATAGGTGAGACATAAGGATCCAGTAATAAATGGAGCTGTGGACAATATTTGGGTTATCGTGGGTCTACAGAGTCCACAATTTTTTCAGTTGGCCCATACACCATATTAGATCTTTGGTCCTTCTGAGGTAATCTATTAAAATGAGGAAGGCCAAATGAAAGCTAAGAGCCACCTCCTCCTAACCAAGGTAGTAAATTTAAAAAACATCATCCCATGGGGCATGTCAAAGATCAATGACAACCTTAAGAAGATAATTGTGTTACAACCATCATATCCCCATTTAATTCATCAGTCTGACTCCTAAAGAAACCAGATAGATCCTGGAAAATGAGTATAGATTATCATAACTCAACTAAATATTCATTTCAATAGCATCCATTATGCATGATTAGCTATCTTAGCTAGAGAAGATTAGTGGTATTTCAGATCCATAATATGTAGCCATTGATTTAGTGAGGGTTTTCCTATCTCAATCAGGAAATCCCAGTTTGTATTCACATTGAACAGATAGCAAAGTACATGTTCAGTTTTGCTCTAGGGCTGTGTTAATTTTGTTTATTTTTATTTATTTATTTTTTATTTTTTTATAATGTAAGTCAAAGGGATATTAACCATCTGGATATCCTACAACATTAAATCAACCCATTAAATCAGTGGCATTATGTAGATTGGTCTGGATAACAACCAGGTGACTAGCAAACTGGAAACCTTACTAAGGCATACAAGCCTCCATAAGTAGTCGATAACCCCTCCAAAAATGAAATAACATGCTCCATCATAAAATTTTCAGGAATATTAACAGCTAGTGTCAAGTCAGGAAATCTCTTGAGGACATGTTAGTGCATGTGTCTCTTCTATAGTAAAGAAAAAAGCAAAAAACCTGATAGATTCTGGAGGCAGGAAATTCTACTTATAGAAAAATTATTGGACTTCATAGGCTGAGTGACATAGTAATCTGCCATCACTAGGAGGGCCCTATGCAGTAAAGACCTTTAAAGTGGGAATAGGATGTATAGAAACAGACTATCTCTTATGCAATTTAACTAGATTATATAATTTGGAGGTGTAGCAGTGGACCCAGATGCCATGAAGAATTTATGAAAAGTCCCAATAAAAGAATCATAATATTGATCATGAATTTTTGAACCAAGACCATGTCATCTTCAGTGGTGAAGAATTTGGCTTTTTAAAGAACAAATTTTGTCATTCTACTGGGCCCTAGGAGCTATAGGATCCTTGATCATGAAATACAATTAATTACGTGGCTGGAAATGCTCATCATGAATTGGCTTCTATCGATATTATTCAGTCATAATGTCAGACAGGCCCAGTAATAATCCATTGTAAGATAATGGTGACTCACCCAGGTTTGGGCACAAGCAGGACTAGAAGTCTCAACCACACTGCTTAAGTTGTAGTCCAAACCCATTAAATATCCTCCATTATTGTTGAAAAAGCTCTTCTCTCATTTCATGTCTATAGTTATACAGATCTCATATAACCACCTGGAAAAGAATTAAAAATCCCAAGCTTGGTTTATGGAAGAATAGGTTCAATATATGAGTGCAAGCTAAAAACAAATGGCAACCCTACTAATATAGTCTTATTCAGAGGTTAAAGATAGTAGTAAGAGAAAATTTTCCCAAATAAAAAGATCTGTGGGTCCTGTATCTGATCATGCACCTTGTAATGAAAGAGAAATGACTCAAGTTTGGATATATACAAAATCATGAGCAATGGAAAATTTCCTGGCTGGCAGTACATTGGCCACTTAAGCAAATATTTAATATTTAAGGATCAGGGATGAGTAAATCTAGGGTAAGTCATGAGGATGGTAATAAACTAGAGTGTGCATTTTGTTTTGTTTTGTTTTGTTTTGTTTTGTTTTAATGCTGACCAGAGAACATCTGCTCTGAGAGAAGCTGTGAACAACTAGGCAGAAAAATGACACAATCAATTGACATCAGCTCACAGGAATAAAGTGGCCACAGTGGCAGAGGAGGCTATGCATGCACTGAACAACATGGACTTCTAATTACCACAATGATTTAGTTTCTGCCACATCCAAATGTCTACTATGCCAGTAACAGAGACCAATCCTATGTTGCTAATATAGCACTATTCCTCAAGAAGACCCACAAGCTACTTGGTGACAAATTAAATATACTGGACCATTTCTATTTTAGAAAGACCAGTAGTTCATTCCCAAAGGAACAGATATATATTCCAGATATAGAGTTGCCTTTACTACCCTCTGGGACTCATCCAACATAACTATCTAAGGGGTTAGGTAGTATGACATCTACTTGGTTGGGATTCCACATAATATCACAGAAAACTATGGGAACCACTTTACAAAAAAGAAGATACAGGGATGCCTCATGACAACAACATCCACTGACCATATGATATATCATAGAATCCAAAAGACATTTACCTAAGAGCACTAGAAGGGCTTATTGAAGCACTAGCTAGGAAGCTATATTCTACAAATATAGGTATGTTACAGCTGAGGAAGAAATACATTAATTAAATAAGAAGAGAGATCTATATATGGTACTGTATTTCTTATTAAAAAAAATTGCCTGGATCCAGGATCAAGAGATGCAAGTAGACTGGCCCCATTTACTATGAATAACAGTGACACATTTGAGAATTTTTTTGTTTCCTATCTATGCAACTCTGGGCTCTGCAGAACTACAAGAAGAGATTCCAAATAAGGCATACTTTTGCAAGCAAGAATATATTGCATTATACATTTTGGTTCTGTTGGGAAACGGGCTCTTTTTGCATAGGGCCCAGTAGAAACAAATACACCATTTTTGATGAGCAATTGACCTTCCTTGTTCATCTGGAGGAGTAGGAATCCTTGTATATAATGAGTACAGGAAAGAATGCATGTAAAACCAATCTGGTTGCTTCCTCATTCTCAATTGCCCAACTGTGCCTGTATATGGACAAATATAAGAGAAAAACTCAGTATTAATAACATATGATCACCAGGAGATTATTCTACTGGGGGTTGAAGGTCTGAGTCCTGTGTCAGGAAAGGCTTGAATGCCAGATAAATGGTAGCTAAGATTTGAGATAGGGGGATATCTATAACAGTGTAAGAGGGAATCAGTGAGTACCTATTATGAACCTGAGATCAACTGCAGTGCAGAGGCTGTTGTTCACTAACTTCTCTCCTGTAAGGCTTCTTTAAGGAAAAGAGGCCCATTTGATCACCAGAAGAGCTGGTTTCTGAATGTGATAGAGCAGTAGATCTACATGGCATGAAGGGTGGACGGTGGTAGATATACAATATGCCACCTCAGTCCCCCTTTTACAGAGGATTTGTTGCACAGCAGCAAGGACTGAAGTTGGGAGGCTGCTTTCAGTGGTTAGATCCCTTCAGCATCTGTCTCAGCTGCAAAGAGCTAATTCACCCAAAGTCCTATACAAAGTCCTACTCCATAGCTTCTCACCTGTTGCCTGAGGTTTTGGGGATACCTACTTCAGGATTAATATCCTGCTTTGCCAAGTCTTACATTCTTTATTTTCTCTTCATAGGTTTAATCCTTAGCAAATATCTTTCACCAGAATTCTACCTTAACATCTATTCCTAGAATACTCAACTTTCAATAGGTTCTCAGTGAACCATTTTGACAGAATTTTAACTAATGCAGTCATGTAAAAATGTTTAATTTCAAAATTATAGAAACTTAGCACATCTTGAATATGACAGGTATTCAAAAAGGAACATGTTCATAAGGTGAAAAGAAAATGCAAATGGTCAGCCCTCTTCAGATTCAAAAATTGTCTCCATTCAAATGTTTAGTACCTTACTTTTAAGACTATTATAGTTTGGCTTTTGTAAATACAAAATAGTGCAAGCTAACATTGTCACCATTTAACCTATCATGCCATTTATGAACTTTACATACAAGAAGTTAAGAACCATGGGAATCAGTCCAGTCATAGAAAGGCCTTCTCTGCAGTTCTTTTATTCCCAGGGAGGAAAATTAATCAGATTTTTCAGCTGAAAAGTCTCCACTGTTGTCATCAAAGGTAAATATATCCTCAATATTGTTTTATATTAAAAAGATGAAAAAAGATCTGAGAATCATACAATAATAATTGGCAATGTACACATGAGTCATGAATCTGAACCCTTAGAGACAAAGTGTTACCACGCACAAATTCATAATTCAAATAAGTTTCAGAGGATTTTAAAACTCTTACTAAGGCAAACGGGTGGGGGGGGAGTGCTGTTATGGCATTATTAATAGTTTTAACTTCAGAGAATCTCTTAGAACAAACTGTAGTACTTTTAGTTACTTCATACATAACAGTTTTAGGGTCAGTTTTCCAAATTGAGAAAAAAAAGCTAATTTCCTCAGTCCCTTGATTCAGATTATCCTGCTTAATTCAGTCATATGGCTGTGAAATTAACTATCACTTTCATATGCAAAATTGGTTGATCCTAACTTTTTTTGCTAGTTTATTGTACTCAAAGTATCTTCTGTAGGAAAAATGGAACGGCATGAAAAATGAGGGAGCTAAATAGGTGGAAGAGAATAATTTTTTGAAATTATTTATATATTTAAGAAAGAGAGTGAGCATGAGTAGGGGAGAGGGGCAGAGGGAAAGAGACAAGAAGACCTCTACTGAGCAGGTAGCCTGACCTGGGGCTCAATCCCAGAACACTGTGATCATGACCTGAGCTGAAGGCAGGTGTTTAACTGACTGAATCACCCAGATACCCAATAAGAGAATTTTTTACTATTTAGGTGTCTGGAACTTCCATCTGTAGCATAATAGTGCATTAGACCCCTGAAAAGTCATATTCCTAAAAGCTTTTGATAATCCTAAATGAGACATAATGAATATTTTATGTGCACACTGGTTGAGAACAACAACAACAACAAAAGTAATCCACAAGAACCAGAACAATCCCATGAACTTGGAAAAGAACCAAAATTTTGGATGAGACTACAGTAACAAGTAGGAGATACTGAAAAAAAGGACTCACAAGGTCATGCTTAGAATCCTGCCCACAAAAACCATAAGGTAATAAAGGAGGTGTTTTAAGCCCCTCAGTTGGTGATAATTTGTTATGCAGCAATAGAAAACTATCATAAAATACATCATGATAAAATTATTAGACTTTAAAGATATTGATAGACTTCTTTGAATAAGCAAGTAAAAATCTAATTTACTAACTAGGCTACTTAATATTTCTCTAGAGGAAAATTTAACCTAGATGACTGTGGAAAAGTATCCACCAATAAAAAATTGAGTCAAGTGGTATAAGTTTCCCCAAGCAAATAATTTCTCCAAGGCAAATACAAAGTTATTCTAGAGAGAGAAAATGTCATGTTTATATGAAGGCACGTAAGAACATATAAGAACTCAGTCAACATTTTTCCCTTAATATAATTCTTTTAAATTTTTATTTATTTATGAGAGACATACAGAGAGAGGCAGAGACATAGGCAGAGGGAGAAGCAGGCTCCCCCTGGGGAGCCTGATACAGGACTTGATCCTAGGACTCTGGGATCACTAACTGAGCTGAAGGCAGATGCTGAACCACTTAAGCCACCCAGGTGCCCTCCCTTGATGTTAGCCTAAGGAAACTTAAGAACTCAATGAATATTTTCCCCTTGATATAATCTTGAAGAATCCACTATAGAATAACATCAGCTAGTTTAGAATATTTCATATATGTAGGGATAGATAAACCTAAACATTATATAAATTTGTCATGTAAATTTTATGTGTCCTAACCAGTTAAAAAGAAACAAAACAACCAGCAAAAAATAAGATAAATATCCAAACAATCCGATTCAACATCTTATTGTAAGTCCTAACTAATGAAATAAAACAAGAAAGGAAAACGATTGGAATGAAATGAAACTGTCTTTGCTAAAGGATGATAAAATTATGCAGAAAATCTCAAAAGAAACCAGAGTAAATGAAACAAAACAGATACACACAAAGCCTCTTGAAACTAACAAATGATTATAGGAAAAGTTGCAGGTTACAAGGTTAATACACAAAAGTTAATCACTCTCCTACATACTAGCAATGAGCAATTGGACTTTGATATTAACAACACAATATCATTTACATTAGTACCAAATCCAGAAATATGTATAAAACATTCACAAGACCTGTAAAAGGAAAACTATAGAAGTCTAACCAAAGAAATCAAAGAAAATCTGATAAATGAACAGATATTCCATGGTAATGAAAAGGATGAATCAATATTGGTTAGATGTGACTCCTTCCCAAATCTACCTATATATTTAATGCAATTCCAATCCAAATTATGGAAATTTATTTTGTGAACATCAACAAAATGACTGTAAAGTTTATAAGAAAGGATGAAAAACCCAAAATAGTTAATGCAATAGTGAAAAGTAAAAATGAGTACTGACACTGCTGATATCAAGATTGACTATAAAGCTACCATAATCAAGACAGTGAGGTATTGGTGAAAAAGAGACAAGTAGATAAATGGAATAGAATGGAGCCCAGAAACAGACTTACACAAATATAGTCAATTGATTTTTACAAAGCAGCAGAGGAGAAAGAATAGGCTTTTCAACACATGGTGGTAGAATAACTAAGCATCCACTATATGGAAGAAAAAAAAGAAAAGAAAAGAAAAGCACCTCCAAATGGATGATAGACTGACATGTAAAATGTAAAACTATAAAATTCCAGAAATTAAGATGGGGAAAATCTAGGTTTGGATCTATCTTTTCAGTACAACATCAAAAGCACAATACATTAATAAAAAGGAATGAGAAGTGAACTTTTATTAAAATTAAAAACTTCTTCTCTGTGGAAGACAAAGCCACAAGATAATTTCTGCAAGTACATGTTTGATAAAGATATATTCAAATTATACAAAGAACCCTTAAAATTCATTTAGAAATCAAATAATCCAACTAAAAATGGGCAAAAGACATCCAGAATCATCTCACCAAAGAAAATATATAGATGGCAAATAAGCATCTGAAAATATGCTCAACATGTCATTTGTAAATTGTAAATTAAACCAATAATGAGATACTACCATGTAGATATTAGAATGGCTAAATCCAAAAACTGACACCAAATGCTTGAGGATGTGAAACAAGAGAAACTCTCATTACTGTGGATGAATTCATTGCAAAATAAATACACTTTGGAAGACAGTTTGGCAGTTTCATACAGAGTTAAATATATATTACCATACAATCCAGGAATCACACTCCTTGGTATTCACCTAAATGAATTGAAAACTTAGGCCCACATAAAAACCTGCACACAAGTGTTTATACCAACTCTATTTAGACTTGCCAAAACTTAGAAGCAGCCAAGAGGTCCCTCAGCAGGAATAATAAACTGTGGGATACATCCATCAATGGATTATTATGAAATGAAACAAAATGAAATAACACATCACATCAAATAACTACCCACAGCAAGCAAGGATTGCCTCTACAGATGACTGGCCTGCCTGAAGGATAAAGCAACCACATCACAACAGAAGAGCTTATGCAGCAAATACTGGAAACACCCCCTGAAACACCAGGCCCGGGGCACTATATGGCCTCTTCTTCATAAGGCCATTACTTTTAGGAGCAGGAGAAAGTACTGGATTTTCTAAAACAGAGAAGGAGGCAGAGAATTAGAAAAAATTCTAAGATCAAGAAATTTATCCCAAATGAAAGAACAAGGTAAGGCCATGGCCAGAGATCTAGTCAAAATATATCTAAGTAGTATTCCTGATGGAGAATTTAAAGCAATAATCATAGGGAGTAGCTGGACTTGAGAAAAGAATAGAAGCCATCAGTAAGATCCTTATCAGAGAGATAAAAGAGATAACAAAGGATCAATCAGAGATGAACAGTGCAATAAACAAGATTAGAAACACCCTTGATACAATGAATAGCAGACTGGAAGAAGCAGAGGAATTAATTGATGAGCTAAAAGATAAATTAATGGAAAGTAATAAAGCTGAACAAAAGAAAGAATTATGCAATACAAGAATAGACTTAGAGAACACAACAATGCCATAAAACATAATAATATTCATATTAAGAAGTTCCAGAAAAAGAAGAGGGGAAAAGGGGATAGGAAATTTATTTGAAGAAATAATGGCTGAAAACTTCCCTAATCTGGGGAAGGAAATAGACATCCAGCTCCAGGAGGCATAAAGAACCCTCCTCAAAATCAACAAAAGAAGACCAACACCAAGAGATACTGTAATTAAATTTTCAAAATATAGTGATAAAGAAAAAATCTTAAAAGTGGCAAGACAAGAGAAATCTTTAACTTACAAGGGAAAACTCCTAAGGCTACCTGGAGATTTTTCAACAGAATCTTGGCAAGCCAGAAGAGAGTGATATGATATATTCAAAGTGCTGAATAGGGAAAATCTGCAGCCAAGAATACTCTTCAGAAAGGCCATTCAGAATAGCAGGAGAGATAAAGAGTTTTCCAGACAAATAAAAACTAAAGGAGCTCAGGACCACTGAATTAGACCTGCAATGAATATTAAAGAGAATTCTGAGTGGAATGGAGAGAACAAAAGTGAGAATATAGAGGCAGGAATGACAAAAGCCATAAAAATGAATATATCAGTAAAAACTGGTCAAGTAACTAAAAAAAGAAAGAAAAACTAAAAGAAAAGAAAAAAGATATAAAATATAATAACATATACCTAAAATGTGAAAATGGAAAAAGAATGGCTTCAAACATAAACAACCATCAACTTAATATAGACTACTATTTGCAGAAGAGGTTATATACAAGCAAAATCTTAACTATATGTCAAAAAATAATAAATGTGCAAAGAATAAAGAAAAAGAAATCCAAATATATTACCAAAGAAAATCAGAAAAACATGAAAGAGAAAATATAAGAAAGGATTAGAGAAAATCTCCAGAAATAGCCGCTAAATAAACTGGAGCTATATATATGTATGTGTGTGTGTGCATGCGTGCGTGTATGTATATATTTATTTATTTACATTCAAATTGCTTTGAATGTAAATGAACTAAACATGCCAGTCAAAAGACATGGGATGTCAGAATGGTTTAAAAAAAAAAGAGAGAGACACATCTATAGTCTGTGTACAAGAGACTCATTTCAGACCTAAAGACATCTGCAGATTTAAAGTGAGGGGCTGGAGAAACATTTATCAGACAAATAGATGTGGAAAGAAAACCAGAGCAGAAATACTTATATTGGACACACTAGACTTTAAAACAAAGACTGCAACAAGAGACAAAAAGGGCACTATATAGTCATAAACAGGACAACCCAACAAGATCTAACAATTATAAATATTTACACAACCAATATTGGAGTACCAAAAATATACAAAACAATAACAAACATAAAGGGACACATTGATAATAATACAATAATAATGAGGGACTTTAACACCACACTTACAGCAACGGACAGATTCTCTAAATAGAAAATAAACAAGGAAACAAGGGCTTTGAGTGATACACTTGATCAGATAGACTTACTAGATATTTTCAGAACATTTAATCTTAAAGGTATTTGCAAAAGATATGTCTGATAAGGATAAGTATCCAAAACATATAAAAAACTTATCAAACTCAACACCCCAAAACCAAATAGAATTAAAAATGAGCAGAAGATATGAAAGACACTTCTCCAAAGACATGTAAATGGCCAACAAACACATGAAAAGATGCTCAATATCTCTCATCATCAGGGAAATGCAAATCAATACCACAAAGAGCTATCACCTCACATGTGTTAGAATAGCTAAAATAAAAACAAGAAACAAGTGTTGTTGAGGATATGCATGAAAAAGAACTCTCATGTACTGTTGGTGGTAATGCAAACTGGTACAGCCACTCTAGAAGACAGTATGGAGATTTCTCAAAAAATTAAAACTGCACTACAATCCAGTAATCACACCTTGTATTCCAAAGAATACAAAAATACTGATTTAAAATATATGCACCCTTATATTTATTGCAGTATCATTTGCAGTAGCTAAATTATGGAAGCCCAACCATTCATTAATATATGAACGGATAAAGATGTGGTATATACATACACTGAAATATTGTTCAGCCATAAAAGTGAATGAAATATTGTCTTTTGTAACATGGATGGAACTAGAGAGTATTATGCTACATCAAATAAGTCAGAGAAAGGCAAATATCATATGATTTCATTCACATATGAAACTTAAACAAAATAAACCAAAAAGAAAAGAAGAGATAAACCAAAAATAGACTCTTAACTCTAGAGAACTGATGGTTACCAGAGGGGAGGTGGGTTAAGGAGATGAGTGAAATTGGTCAAGGTGATTAAGAGTACACTTGTCATGATGACAACCGAGTAATGTGTAGAACTGTTGAATTACTATACTGTATGCCTGAAACTAATATAACACTGGTATGTTAACTATCCTAGAATTAAAATGTAAAAATATATATAATTTTAGTCACTAGTATTAAGTTTTGAAGAAAGAAGGGAAAAAAGGAGGAAAGGCTCATTTCATTATTGTTTACATGAGACATTCTTTAGAATAGCTATAGACTAACAAATGTATATATGCATATATGTAATACAAAAAGGATAACATTATTATATACATACGTTATACAAAAGAGATCATATAAAATATATATCCATATATATACACACCCAGGTATACACACAACATAAAGGGAATCTTAAAGTTAATTATTAGTATAAATATACCTATTTTCTTAAAAGTCAGAGGAATTAAGCACTTAGGCACATGTGCCTGAACACATGCACACACACACCTAAAAAAAAATAGACATAGGAAAAGATAAAAAAAAAAAAAACCAAGATCCCAAACCAAAAATAGGAAACAATGTCAGAATGTAGATAAGAACCATCTGTTATCTCATATAATATAAGTGGGCTTATCTTTCTATTAAACATTGAACTGAAAAGCAAAGCCCAATTATTTCTACCAACAAGCATCATAATCAAAGCAATGTAATTCAAAAAAGTTTGAGAATGAAAGGAGAGGCCAGAAAATGCATGAAGTAAAGCAAAGGCAGGAGTCTGAATACTAGAGTTGGCACAATAGCTAATTCAGTTCTGAATCAATATTACAATGTGGGTAGATTCTGTCTCATATAATCAGATTTATGGTAATTAAGAGAGTGTTGGCATAAACAATGATAGCAACTAAAAATTGATCCATATACATGTGAAGGCTTAATTATAACTGGGCAGCCGCAGAAGCTAATTGAAGGAATGGAGGACTCGTTAATAAGCTTTTATTAAATGTATTATTTAATTTATATTTTATTTAATTTATATTTAACTATTAAATTAATTTATGTATTTAACCTTTTACAATAAATACTTAAACATAAAGGGCAAATCTATAAACTTTATGAAGAAAATTTAAAAAGTACACACAAAATTGGATTAGGAAAATACACTCTTTCACTAAGTGAGAAGAGCTTAAGCCATTTAAATGAATTCATAAATTTAACTATCTTTTGGAAGAAATAAAGATAATGGTTATTGTGTTTCTATTATACTATGCAATTGAATTTTTCTGTAGTAATACAGTATTTATGTCATAGAAAACTTACCACCATACTGTGTCACCCTTTGCCCTATACCTTCCTGAATGTTGCCAGCTAGTGGGCAGGCACTGCCAGTGTTTGTTCTGCATGACAGATGTATCCTATCCACACAATTAAATTGAGGTGTCGAGGAGGTTCTCATATTTCTGACTCACAATCCTTTTCTTCTTAAGCCCCAAAAGAAATAAGTATTAACTTAGGAAATGTCTTTGGAAGGAAGCTGATAAATATGTTCCTATTTTATAGAAATAAGAAGAAAACATTTAAGATGTTTTCCTAACACTGTATTGCCCTATGATTTTGTACATAAATCTGTTTCTCCAAAAGTGAGATTTACAGTTAACTCATCCACTCTGTAGATTTCAATTTTTGGATTTTTCTGCTTTATCACCTTCTTATTAGCCAGCACATAAGCTTAAATAGCAATGTTCTTCCAAAGAGCATGCAGCTGCTAAGCAAGTATCAGATGAGCAGTGCTTTGAAGCAGTAATGTACTTGATGTTCAGAAACAGATTTTAGTTTTGAACCCTGGGTCAATAATCACTATCTGTACAAAATTGGACAAGTTATATACCTTGTCTTTCTCCCAATTCCCTTATCTGCAAAATAAGTGATAATGATATTTAATTTACAAGATTGTGTTGAGGGTTCATAAAACACCTGGACTAGGTCTGAGAAGATCAGTCTGCTGGCTTGCTCTTACCATAAGCAATAGGCTCACAAAATCACATGAAAGAATATACTGTAAGTAATCTTAGAATTCTCCTCAAAGGATGATCCATTTTCAATTGCTATAAAAGCCACCCTGTTTTCTAAAATCGGTTAACAAATCCATAGGCAAATACTATTACTGATGATACAAATCGGCAATCCAAATAGTTTTTGAATCAAGAACAGGAAATGCACTTATTTTCCATGTCAAGGTTTTTAGAGTAAAAGAGCTATGCATTCCTTTGGAAGGAGGGCTTAGGCAAATCTCACTCTAAAGCTATTTCTATATAAATAGAATGTGAGCTGTACAAGTTCAGCAAAATCTATAACATATCCAAAATCTAATCACACTTTAAACTTTAGGATCCAATATTTCAAGGCATACTCTCTAACCTAGCCTGTAAAATCCTTAGAGATAATTTGAATATAATGTCTTGTACCTGTCCTTTTTCTAGTTGCAGAGATAGACCTACCTTGAAAGAGAAATCCCTAATAAATATAATTTGATTCTTATCAAAAGGTTCTCCCTGTTGAAAGTCTTTCCCAATGTTCTAACTCAATGATTAGAATTACTACTATAGCTATTTACTGATTTTGACTGGGACAGAAAATATTAGATAAAATATAAGATTATCACCACAAAGATTGCAAACTCTGACAGGAATTAGTGTACCACATAATCATTCACCCACCTATGTCTGAAAGACCTGACATAGGAAATTAGGTATTGCTAGAAGTCAAATGGGGATAGAAAATATTCTATTTGGCTAGGAGCTATATTGTAGATTTATAGTCAAAGAATTACAGAATTAACAATCTTGGAGATATTTAGGCAGGGTATAAAAGGGGATGATTTGGGGAGGCGGAATGGGCAGAGTTAGAAATACAGATTATAGAGCACAGAAAAAAACAGTGGAATTGAGATAAGGTGAAGCGACTTTTCAGGTGGTGCAAGAATTAGATTAAGTCAGAGGATTTATCAAGGATATTATGACTGTTACCTATAAGGACTGATAAGTAGCATTGCACCAATTAATACTAGTTTCAGGCCTTTTGCAAAATTATGTGCATTGAACCTAGCAGAATCAATTATGATCAGTGTCATTAGGACTAAAAGACGCAGTATTACTTAGAGCAGCTGTCCTCAACATTGACTTTACATTATAATCTTCAAAAGAGATGAGTCATAAGAACTCATTGCAGATAATTACACAATTATTGTACCTATCGCTGTAACTGTATGATAAATCTTGATATCCAATGAGAGAATTTTACTTTACTCTTCAAAATGGCCTTGCATAGGGACACCTCGGTGGCTCAGTGGTTGAGCATCTGCCTTTGGCTCAGGGCGTGACCCCAAAATCCCTGGATCAAGTCCCATATAGGGCTCTCTGCATGAAGCTTGCTTCTCCTCCCTCAGCTTATGTCTCTGCCTCTCTTTCTCTATGTCTCTTATGAATAAATACATAAAATCTTTTAAAAAATTGCCTTGCATATTCATAAACTTTAGAATCAGCCTGTCAGTTATGATGAAAAGAAGCATGCTGAAGAAAAAAGAAACATGCTGAAATATTGTTTAGGATTTTATTAGATTTATGGACCAGTTTAGGGGAATTGACATTATCACCATATTAAGTCTTCCAAACCATAAGCATTATACATTCTTTCATTTATTTAAGTAATTTTTAACTTCTCTTAATAGGATTTTGTAGTTTTAGATGTAAACATTATTTACAACAATCAGGTTTATTTCTATTTATTTTTTTGATATAAATATCTTGCTAACATTAATTTTAAAACATTTAAAAATATTTTTAACATTAATTTTAACATGAACTTTCTAATTAATGTAACCTAAATAGATTTTTGTCTTCTATTAAATCTAGCTGTCTTGTTAAACTATGAATTTTATATACTTACAGATAACTTAGATTTTCTTCACATACATTTGTCATATGTGAAAAATGATATTTCTTACTGTTCCAGTCTTTTATACTTTTTATTCCTTTTCCCTGATTTATTAGATTAGTTAGTATCCTTCTTTGTTTCAGAGTAGAAATGAAGAAGCTGGCATTATTGCTTAATTTCCAAACTAAGTAACAATTTTTTTATAATATCCTTTTACTTTACCAAATTAGAAAGTTCCTTTGTATTTCAAAGTTGCTTATTTTTTAAAATCATGAATTTTAAATTTTATCAAATATTTTTTTATTCTATGTTGACATGATTTTTTTCATTTAGTATGTTAATATGGTGAATGACATTGATTTTCAAATGTTATGCCAAAATTTTATTCCAAGAATAAATCAATCCTAGTTATAAGATAATGTATATTATATATCCTATTCTTAAAGAAGATTAAGAAAATCATAAAGAAAATACATTTAAAGCACTAAACTGTCTTTGCCAAACAAATCTACATATATAAGTGGACCCACACAGTTAAAACGTGTTGTTGAAGGGTCAACTGTACACTGGACAAGAGTTCAGGAGACATAAATTCAATTGTGTACATGTGCACGCATGAGAGAGAGAGATAAAAAAGAGACAGAAACAGATGAGGTGTTCCAATAACTATAACAAAGAAGCAACTGTAAAAAGAAAAAAACAAATTGTCCTATGCCAAGTTGAGGAAGGAGAAACTATGATGTACACCTTAAATATGAACACTTTGCACATGAAAAAATCTTATTCTGGAATAAAAAGAATTGTGTGCCAAACAAGATTCCAAATATGTTGTGTTGTAGAAGATATTTTATCTTATAGAAAAAGTTGAAAGACTTGAGCTTAATTGAAAGGATAATATCTTAAATTTATGCAGTGAGTTGTTAAACCAACATTAAGTACTTACCAACAAAGCTCTTTGATTCTTGATCTGCTTTTATTAAGGTTAAAGTGTTTTTGGAGACTGAGAACATATTTTTATATTCTGGGTGATGCCAGAAAAATAAATAATTCAAAGTAGATACTGGTGAAAACCTCTGGCTTCTCAAAGGTATCCTATTTTTCCAGTAGGTAATTTCTATTTATTTGTCTTATCTTTATGAAATATTTAACAGATCTATCATAGTTATTCTCAGTTGCTCAGTGATAAGTTTCCAAGCAGCTAGTTACATCTCGCTATTTGAAAAGAGGGGTTGTGTCAAAGGCACGAATGTTATAATAACAAATTTATCACTTGTCATGTTTTACCAAACCTCAGAACATTTATGAAAGACAAGAATCTTAATTCCTTAGCTTTTTTGACATGAAGTCCAATATTTAGAAAAGTTGAAGAATGAGAATTTCAGAGTGCATCAGATTATTTCCCTATCTATTAATCCAGAGAGACTGTTTGGTAACTGACTATAGAAACTCAAAGTTGTATGCTGACACATACATGCAATGAACTAGTAGGGAAAAAAATATATTTTAACTAATCATAATTACTTTTAAAATTTTACTTTTTAAAGTAAGCCTTTAATTTTTTAAAGATTTTATTTATTCATGAGAGACACAGAGAGAGGCAGAGACACAGGCAGAGAGAGAACCAGGCTCCCCACGTGGGGCCTGATGCAGGACTCCATCCCAGGATCCCAGGATCATGCCCTTAGCCAATGGGAGATGCTCAACTATTGAGCCACCTAGGTGCCCCTAAGCAAATTTATTATTAACATTTTTATGTCATAATATGACAAGAGATCACTTATTACAATATGTTGGAAGCTATTTTTTATTATTAATGAGTGGCAGCGAAAGCTTTTTCTCTTTCTTTCTTTCTTTCTTTCTTTCTTTCTTTCTTTCTTTCTTTTTTTTTTTTTTTTTTTTTTAGAGATTAGCAGACATTTCTTTAACCTTGGCTCATCAAATGCTCCAATGCTCCTGAAGGTCACAGTTGTGTGAAGCTGAGGGAAGGTATGATTTCTTGTTGCAGTTTACAACCTTCTACTTCTCTGGCCAATCTGATCAACCTGGCTCTCAGTTTTAAAATAAGAATGGAAAAACTCCTGGTGTGTTCCCATCTCCTTTTTTCCATCCCCCCATTACATTATCACACACTGGTGATTACTATAAAAATAGCCATCTACACCCATGTTGATGGTTCTTGTTTTCCTGTGTTAACTCTTATTTATACATCCAGTTAATACTGCTTTGTCCTGTTCTTACATCTGTGAATTTGACCTTAATAAACAATCCAGCTAAAAAGTCTATTATAATGTCTTTTATAAGGTAGAAAATAGATAAATGTCCTCTTCCCTCTGCTCCTCCAGCTCTTAGTACTGTCATTTATCTCCATGGTTTCAAACAACATTCTGTTAGGAGCCCTAGGATCTTTCTCCTGATCCACCATTGTTATTGAGCCCCAAATTTGCAAAGCCAATTGCCTCTCAGTTATTGTCTCATTATCTTCCCATGGCAAATCAAAACCCACCTTTCAAAACTGAAATCATCATCCCTATCCACTTGAAAATGTTATGCTACACTCCTCTCCATCTCAATGAATGGTATAATTTTCTCACTTGTTATGCAAACAAGAAATATCATAGACATCTCCAATTTTCTGTCTTCACTCAAAACTTTTAGTTTATATTTAAATTCTGCTGATTTTATTATCGGTGTATTTCTTAAATGCAGCCTTTGGTCTTTTTCCACTACTAGTATCCTCTGTAGGCTCTTGGCTCCTGTACTGTATTAACAATGTGGCTTTCTAACTGCATTTTCTTAATACACTGTGTATGGTTTTTGTTGTTGTTTTTTCCTAACCCATGACTTATCTTACCATCACAATTATATTTTCAGAATCCTCTCTTGATTCTTAAACCCATTCCCTAGAACATTTTCTATAGCTATCCATTGGGATACCATCTTGGCAAGGCTTTCAGAGTGTGCTACACTGATCTTTTCAGCTTCATTTTCTCAAATTCTTTAGTCTTTCGTGATACCTGGTTCTCTATGACATTCCTATGCAGCACTTGTATTTCCCTGAATCTCTGTCGATATTGTCTCTGTATCCTGAAGTTCTACCCACTTGATCACCTGATAGAATCCTTGAAAATTGTTCAAAGCAAAATCCCAAAACTTAGTCAAACCAATCAGATTTCCTTTGTGAGCAATTATCTAACATTTATTTGAGTTCATCTAGCCTGACATTTAGTACTTTAGAACTCTATGTCATGCTAATCTTATTTTATTGTTCAGACTTCTACCATCTTTTGTTCCTGTAATTATACATCAACTCACCATATTTTTTTCTATCACATCTGAAAGACAAAATTAGATTTCATTTCTGTGGATCCAACACATCTCAAAGTACCTAACACATAGGAGACACTAAATAAACTATAGATATAGTTTATAGTATATCTTAGAATAGATATACTATAGACTATAGAATAGATATACTGAGTATGTATTGAAAATAAGTAATTTGTATGGTTTGGGGGCTCTACTACTGACATTCATATTTTTATATAAATTCCCTTTTCATGGTTTATGGCAGTATTTGAAGATCTGCTCTCGCTTCTCTAACCCCTCATGAGAAGTCAACTGAAAACTGGAGAGGTTTGACTTAATTAGTCTTAGTATTATATATCTCTTATTTAGAAGATGGGCCAAAAATATACTACTCTTTTGAAGACATTTCTGTATTTTTTGTGAGATATTCTATCAGGAGTAGAACGGAGTTGAAATCCTATAGGTAGACTATATTAATCATTCTTTCTATTTTATAAGGCTTTGCTAGTTTTCTTTGAAGGGCCAAATAGCATACCCAATACGCCTGGTTAAGAGGAGTAGAAAATCTTAAAATCTCAATCTATTTGTTAAAATAACAACAAGAATATACTATGTACCAGACAATATTTGATTTACTTCACATAAATTAACAGATTTAATGCTTAAAACTGTCCTGTGTAGTAGATACTATTAATATTCTCATTTTACATAGAAGGAAATTGAGGCACAGGATGGCTAATTGACCTCTCAGAACACCAACTTATTGGGCAGGAGATGAATCCAGGCTCACACTGATTCCACATTCCATATTCTCTCTTGCTATGCTGTCTTTCATCGACAGATGAGAATCATATACAAAAGTAAATACATACAGAGCTGAATAAAACAGGGAGTAGATTTAAATGTAAGGGCAAATTAAGGAGAAATTAAGTTTGACCATGTTAGAAATGGATTTCAAGATAAGAAGGCCACTTAGAATGCATTCATTTGCAAGCAGGGCTCTGACCTTCTGCCACTTTAATGGCAGATCATGGCCCTGTAGATCTCCTCACTGTTCACTTTACGCCCCGCCCCAATAGCAATTTCTATTTCCTTTCTTACCATCTTAGTGTGTAGACCTTCCCACATTCTTTGCAACTACGGCAGAATATAATTACAACATGACTACCACACTAACTACTTGGCACCTTATGTGTATTCCCTTAGCTTTATAACAAAACGCTATTCACCTAGCATTTCTGAACTCAGTGTATTATCAGCAGGTAATTGAAGAACACCATAATACTTATACCATGTTATAGAGTCATTCCGTCTCCCAAAGAAGTATTTCAAGCTCAATTTATTACTTACGGTTTTGTGAATGCCAGTTTTGACTGAACATTGCTTAAACGTTAAAAACTTTGAGGTGAGATATTTTATTTTAGCTTTGTTAAGTAATAAGTAATGATATTCAGGCTATACACACACACAAACATACACAAACACACACATGCATTTGCTAATGCATTTATTTTATCTAGAATCTAACTAGGCTTACTTTTCTTTTAATAAGTCTTCTAAGGATTACTACTCTTTCTCTGCTAAAAGAAAAAGGAAAGCACAAATATCCTCTAATGCTGATCTCCTAAGCTGTATAAACAGCAAATTGATTCATATTTTATATAATCAGCACAAATCTAGTGGAATATTTTTAGAGGAGGGATAAAAAGACTATGTTTTGAGCTGATTAAATCTCTTCCTCCTCCCTTCCCATCACTTCATAAACTTCTCACCTATAATCAGTCCAGAAATGGAATCTCAGGTCCAGCATTAAGTACTTCACTAAATTAAAAGAAAAAAAATGATCTTCAAAACTCTTGAGTCATTAGGTGAAAACAGGGAAAATATGTTGTGCTTTCTAGGTAATTCTAAATCAAGGATAAGTGATTTACAATATTTTTTGAAGTGCTGTAAACATGTTCCACATTACTGTGGTATCAAATGCTAGTGCAGTCACAATTCTTTAAAGAGTGGTATCTGAGGTCCCTTCACTCCTCTCCTGCTTCTAACTTTCAAAAAAGGAAAATTTTTATAAAAATTAAAAATGTAATCTTATTGAACACAATGAAATATTTAACAAAAAGTCCCTAAGGATTTATAAACAAGCATGCCTCTAACTCCCAATTGCATATAGTCTATGATTAAGATCAGATGTTTCTTGTCTATAATATGAGGTGATGATCGGTCACACTGACTTTAGGTTTCCAAGAAAGCATTTACCATCAGAGTGCCTGTGTGGGGATCCCTGGGTGGCGCAGCGGTTTGGCGCCTGCCTTTGGCCCAGGGCGCGATCCTGGAGACCCAGGATTGAATCCCACATCGGGCTCCCGGTGCATGGAGCCTGCTTCTCCCTCTGCCTGTGTCTCTGCCTCTCTCTCTTTCTCTCTCTGTGACTATCATAAATAAATAAATAAATAAATAAATAAATAATTAAAAAAAAAAGTGCCTGTGTGTTAGGCTACCAATTTAGCAATAGTACTATAAAGAATGAATGAAAATATTCATCAAACGAGTTTGTTGTGAGAATTAAACAAGATGGCATATATAAAACTAGAAGGATAATAATACCTGGCAAATAATTGTTAAACTTAATTTGTCCTCAGTTGTTCCCCAATTAGAAAATAGTTATTCTTTCAAATGAACAACTGGAATCTTCTAATTCACACTTTGTAATCCCAATCCCACTTGCCAGAAGTAATGGCCAAGGCCTTATTAAGCACTGAATTTCCTATAGGAAAGATTATTTCTTGATCACCCGTATATTCCTTGTTTGCAATAACACTTGAGAGTCCTTTATTTTTTATATATAAATTTATTTTTTATTGGTGTTCAATTTGCCAACATATAGAATAACACCCAGTGCTCATCCCGTCAAGTGCCCCCTCAGTGCCCATCACCCAGTCACCCCCCCACTTCCCCTTCCACCACCCCCCCCAGTTCATTTCCCACAGTTAGGAGTCTCTCATGTTCTGTTTCCCTTTAATCTAGTTTTGTTATGTTTGGGAAATATTTGAGATGAGGGACAGGTTTCTGGAAAAAGGAGAAAGAGGAAAAATAAGTGCTATCAAAATTGGCTTAGCTTTGAGGTGTTGGCATTCAAAATCAAACTTTATTAGGGACACCTAGCTGGCTCAGTTAGTTGAGCATGCAACTCTTGATCTCGGAGTTATGAGTTCAAGCCCCAAATTGAGTGTAGAGGTTACTCAAAAATAAAATCTTTAAGAAAAATAAAACTTTATCTATTTTGAATTTTTCTAATATGCAAGTGATGAGGGAGAGAGTGTGTGAGAGTGTCTATGGTATGCATGTGGATAGAGGAGCGTGGATAGCATTTAAAAAAAGTTTTAATTTTTAAATCACTATTCATTATGTTTCCTTTCTCAGCATCTGGAAATACAATTAATCTATAAACTGTGAGCCAAGCTACAACTCTTCCTTGAAATGCCTTTTGTCTTTTATACACACACACACACACATATGGGTGTTTTTCTTTGAAGATGCATTGTAGTCAGACTTTCTCCCAGCTCAGTAACAAAGGGAGCTAATATGCTGACTGTGTCCCTGCTCCTCAGGAAGTTTCCAGAGAGTGAACAGGACACAAAGTTAATGGAATCAATTTTAATAACATGACCAAAACAAGTGGAGAACAAGTCCAAACTGCACTGACTTGCATAACTGTGCCTCAGGCCAAGACAAGACAGACCAATCAGAAAAGACATGAATTCTGAGATCTGAGGAAGAATGGAATCAAATAACAAGAATAGTCATGGCATTTACTGCAGTGATAAGTGGTTCTATTAGAGTGCATTGATCTACCTTGGAGTACTCTTTTTCAAAAGGTAGCCAGTTATAAATCATTCTAACAAAGCTCCTTATCAACTTCAAATTCCAATCACTTAGTAGAGATTTTATGCAAGTGAACAATGAGTGACACTTCAGAGCATAGACCTTAAGATTTTACATTAATATGTTTAAGATTTTTTCACTTCCAATTCTCTGTACATTGTTCAATTTTTCTTTCCCAACAGTAGTTGATATGCCTTTATGATGACTAAAGCAACTGTTGACATGCATTTGGCTATTATAATTTATTAGAATTCACCTTAAAGCATGATACTGTATTAACCATCACAGCAATTCTATGAAATAACAAGGGCTAGTATTACTGTCCCAAGCATTTTTTTAAAGATTTTATTTATTTATTCATGAGAGACACACACACACACACAGAGAGAGAGAGAGAGAGAGAGGCAGAGACACAAGCAGGGAGAGAAGCAGACTCCATGCAGGGAGCCGAATGTGGGACTCGATCCCGGGACCTCAGGAACACACCCTGAGCCGAAGGCAGGTGCTAAACTGCTAAGCCACCCAGGGATCCCTGTCCCAAGTATTTAAATGAAAGACTGAAATTCAGAATATCAATTTATGTGAAATAAACTCAGCCAACATTGAACATCTCTGCTCTTTACAGCCCTATGTTCTTTCCAACTTCAATTTTGTCCTCAGCATTTTTCTAAGCAATCATTCTACCTGTCCTGATCACATTCCTCTGCATTCTCCATACCTCCTATATTAAAAATTCATAACTTTCCTCATACTCCAAAGACCTCCTTCTTCATCTCAACAGAACAGTCAAGTACATAGAAAAATAAATAAGGCTTTCAGCATTAACAGCCTCATTGTTCTCAATTTATCATTTATCTCCAGCCACATGCTCATGCCTTTTTCTTTGCAAGTTAAGCGTACATCCTTTTGATTAATCAGTTCTCCTGTTCCTCTAATTGTATTCCCTTGTGCCAATTCTGAAATGTTCTACCAATTGCTCTTCTCTCTCTCTTGTCTGTCTCAGTCTGAGATACATACTTCGAAGGCTTCCTAAGGACTACTCTGAGGATCAGTTCCTGTGAGGGATGCAGCAAGCAAGATGAAACAGGAGTGAAACCTCAAAGTGGTAGCATGAAAGCCTCCACATATCCTATAGGAGCTTTGAAGCTGATGGCCCATCAAAGTTGTCTCAAGTGAGGCAAAGGGTTGAACTTTGAACCCCTTTATCACCCAGTGATGGAATGTGGGCTGTCCTGTGGAAAAGGATGTAATCTTGCAAGAAAGCTTTCAACTAACAACAAATCAGGGAGGAAAACTTAGTTCTAAGCTGTTGGCAGCACCTTGTCACATGAGGGTGCACAGAAGGTCCAGTATACTCTTTGTCTCCCATTAGATCCTTATTCCAGGTCAAGTCATTCATATATCATAGAAAAAGAGAAGAAGGAACTTCTAGTTTTTCTAAGTATTATTCTAGTTGCAATACTCTCTCTCGTTTCTCAAACAGCTTGTTTTAGATTACTCTTCTTTCTGCTTTTTGTTTCCTTCACCTCTCTTAACTCTGACAAAAATTTTATTATACTAAATACTCTTGTATATTGTTACTGCAATAGCTATTATCTATATAGTTTAATGGCTCTCAAGCCTACATCTTTAATACAAATTTCTCCAGAGTAGTCTCAATCTCCCTCTAAATGCCTGTTGGGAAGCTCTCCCTGCACACTGCAGAGCCCTATAAAGTCAAAATGTCCAAAAAGGAAATGGCATCAGACATCAACTATTCTCCTACGCAAAAGCCCCCAAATAGCCAAGACTTAATACAATGTCATCATTATCACTTTGTACATGACGTATATCAATGTGTTGCATAAAAATAAAACACAGGAGGGCATGAAGCAGCACATATGACTTCCACACAAACATATAGACATATACACACTGATATCCAGAACTTAAGGGGGATTAAAGAGGTGTTTCATTTTCCTTAGCACTAAATTGTGTAAGAGGATATAGAGTTTGGCCAGCAAAGTGATTCCTCCTCCCATGCTATTCTATGGCTTAATACAAATTAAAAGTTTGTATCTGGTTTTGCCATGTCCTACTCAAAATGATGGAGGAATGCTACATACTATCACTCTGGAACCTAAGGATAAAAGCACCAGCGTCTTTTATCTGAAAGTATAACCTTCTTGGTGACTACATGGGAGAAATGAAGAGATTAGGGAACTATGCATTTTCATTTTTTTTTTTTTTACCACCAAGCTTTGGTAAATATCATTTGTACTCATATTTTGTAATGGACACATGCTAATAATCACATTACTTACTCAATTGCAAGTAGTCACAGAAGTGCAGTTTCCCATGTGCCTGAAAAGGGAGGAGAACCAGATGTCAGTGTATGATGTTAATGTGTGGTAATATTTACTATATTTTACAAGCCCTAATAAGAGATAACCACCTATCTATTCTTTCAGCTTTATTAGAAAACAGGATATGGAAAAGAAAGTAGTACATAAAAAGGGAACTAAGCAGGGAGTTTCAAAAAAATATTACTTTGGGTTCCCTGGGTGGCGCAGCGGTTTGGCGCCTGCCTTTGGCCCAGGGCGCGATCCTGGAGACCCGGGATCGAATCCCACGTCGGGCTCCCGGTGCATGGAGCCTGCTTCTCCCTCTGCCCGTGTCTCTGCCTCTCTCTCTCTCTCTCTCTCTCTCTCTGTGTGACTATCATAAATAAATAAAAATTAAAAAAAATCTTTAAAATAAAAAAAAATATTACTTTTTTTTTTGTTATTTCTTATTTCTAAATCCTGCTCATGTAGTCTGTCCAAAAGAGGAAACATTCCTATTAGCTGCTCATTTCTAGAGCACCAAAAATGAGAAAGGCTTTACAAGGATTATGTTGTTATTTTCATACAGAATCAATTTGGTAATAATTGACTCCTGGCAATAATTTAAAAATATTAATTTTTATTGTCCTAACTTATATGCTTGTGTGAAAAAATTTTGGCAACCATAATTAATCATGAAAATACTCTTTATAATAACCCATTTTTCAGTCTGTATGAAGGGAAAGAAATGAATATAAATTCTGATTTTCTTGTTTATGTGAGTGCATGCTCAGAAATGGACTTGAAAACAGGAGCTAAATTTGTCTATTTTCATAATTAAGCAACCTAATTCCTGCATCATTTATATTTTTTCAGTTTTACCCCATGTAAGTGAATAATTTTAAAATGAACAGGCTTCAATACAATAAACCCCAAAGTGTAGTAGGATATTTTCCCTTTGTCTTATGGTTTAATCTTAAATGCTTATCCCATTATTACTGTCTTTAGCTAAAAATAAACAAATAAATAAAAAGGTTCATTGCAGCAACTCCATGAATATTGTTTCTATACTCAGTGCCAAGTCTTTTAATATCTGAAAATGTGTCCTCCCTTTTTAAATTATTCCTTATTACTGAGCATTTGTAGATTTCATAATTTTATATATAACTTTATACATATATTCTTAGTAAGTTTTATTCCTTACCATATGAAAATAGAGAATAAAGTTTTGAGTTATAAATCTGTTGTAGTATAACATTGTAGGTAAATATTGTAAAAAATGAAATTTATAGACTTTATGATGCAGGGATCATTGCCCAAAATTATGTGTGGCTTTTTATAATATTTAGATATTTAAATATGTGTTTTATTGTCACTACCTTACTAATATTGTATGCCCTTAGCTTGATGCCCCCTGGGGAAAATAATCATATTTGTATGTGGACAATCCATTTATTTCTTCAAATAGTGTATCTATTTTTTTATTATTTTTTAAAAGATTTTATTTATTTATTCATGAGAGACACAGACAGAGAGGCAGAGACATAGGCAGAGGGGGAAGGAGGAGGCTCCCTGCAGGGAGCTTGATGTGGGACTCAATCCCAGGACCCCAGAATCATGCCCTGAGTCAAAGGCAGATGATTAACTGCTAAGCAACCCAGGTAGAATAAACCTTCTTTTCAAGTTCACATTAAATCTTCCCCAGAATAGATAACATATTAGGCCACAAAACAAATCTCAGCAAATTCAAAAAGATTTAAGTCATACAATGCATCTTTTCAGATCATAAGTAGATGAAAATAGAAATCAACCACAGAGAAAAAAATCTGGAAATAACAAGAATGTATGGAGGTTAAATAATAAACAATGAATGGACTAGCCAACAAATCAAAGAATAAATTAAATGCATGGAGACAAATGAAAATACAATGGTCCATAATCACGGGATGTAGCAAAAAGGGTACAAAGAAGGAAGTTTATAGTAATGCAGGCCTACTTTAAGGGGCAAGAAAATTCTCAAATAAACAACTTCAACTTATATCTAAGAAGATAGGAAAATAACAAGTGAAATCTAAAACTAGTAGAAGGAAGGAAATAATAAAGATTAAGGCAGAAATAAATCAAGTAGAAACAAAAAAGACAATAGAATAGATGAAACCAGAAGCTGATTCCTTGGGGTACCTGGGTGGCTCAATGGTTGAGCATCTACCTTCAGCTCAGGGCATGATTCTAGTTTCCTGGGATGGAATCCCACATTGAACTCCCTGCGGGGAACCTACTTGTCCCTCTGCCTATGTCTCTGCCTCTCTCTCTGGGTCTCTCATGAATGAATAAATAAAATCTTATAAAAAAAAGAGCTGGTTCCTTGAAAAGAGAAACAATTTGATGAACCTTTAGTCACAGTAATCAAGAAGATACATAAAGGATTCAAACAAAGTCACAAATGAACCAGGAAAAATAACTAACACCACAGAAATACAAAGGATTGTAAGATAATTATTATGAAAAATTATATATCAACATATAAAGCAGCCTAGAGAAACAGATAATTTATAGAAACATAACTTCCCAAACCTAAATCAGGAAGAAATAGAAAAATTTGAACAAATACCATCAATGAAATTGAATCAGTAATAGAAGAGACTGTCAACACACAAAAGTTCAAGATCAGATTTTACAGGTAAATTCTACCAAACTCTTTTTTTTTTTTTAAGAGAGAAAATAAGCAGGGTCAGGGGAGGAGTAGAAGGGGAGAGAGAGAGAATCTGAAGCAGATTCTGTCCTCAGCACAGAGCCTAAAGCAGGGCTCAATCCCACCCCTACAAGATCATGACCTGAGCGAAAACTGAGATTCAGATGATTGACCAACTGAAACATCCAGGCATGCCTACCAACATTTAAAGAAGAGTTAATATGTAGTCTTCTTAAACTTTTTAAAAAAATAGATGAGGAAGGAAAACTCCCAAATTCATTATATGAGGCCAGATATACCATGATACTAAAACCAGATAAAGACACTACAAAAAACAAAACAAAACAAAAAAACAAAAAGCCCCCAAACTACAGACCAATATCTCTGACGTACATAGATGTAAGAATCCTCAGCAAAATATTAGCAAACCATATCCAACAATACATTAAAAAAAATCACTCACCCCACACAATCCAGTGGGATTATTCCTGGAATGAAGGGTAGTTCAATATTTGTAAATCAATCATAATACATTACACATCAAGAGAAAGGATAAAAACCATACAATCATTTTGATAGATGCAGCAATAGCATTATAAAAAAAGTATAATATCCATTCATGATAAAAACTCTAAACAAAGTAGGTTTAGGTACAACATACGTCAATATAATAAAGGCCAGACATGAAAAACCCAGGGCCGACATCACATTCAATGGGGAAAAACAGAGCTTTTCCTGTAAGATTAGGAACAACATAAGAATGCCCACTCTACCTCCTTTTATTCAACATAATACTGGAATTCCTAGCAATCAAGCAAGAAATAAAAGTCATTCAAATTGGTAAGAAGTAAAACCTTCATTCTTTGCAGATGATAGCATATAATATATAGAAAACCCCCAAACACCAAAATCTGCTAGAACTAATAAATGAATTCAGTAAGGTGCTAGTATAAAAAATCAATATGTAGAAATCCATTGCATTTCTATACCTAATAATGAAGTAGCAGAAAGAGAAATTAAGAAAACAATCCCGTTTATAATTGCACAAGAATAAAATACCTAGGAATAAACTTAATGAAGGAGGTGAAAGACTTGTACTCTGAAAACTATAAAATATTGATTAAAGAAATTAATAACACAAATCGAATGACATTTTATGCTCACAGATTGGAAGAATCAATATTATTAAAATGTCTGCATTACCCACAGTAACTTACAGATTTAATGCAATCCTTATCAAGACACCAACACCATTTTTCAAAGAACTAAAATGTATGATCCTTTTAAAAAATTATCTTAAAATTCATATGGAACCACATTAGACTCCAAATAGTCAAAGCAGTCTTGAAAAACAGAACCGGAAATATCACGATAACAGATTTCAAAACATAATACAGAGTTAGTCATCAAAACAGTATAGTATTGACACAAAAATACACGCATAAATCAATGAAACAGAATATAGAGCCCAGAAATAAATCCAGAATTATATGGACAATTAATTTTCAATAAAGGAAGAAGGAATATGCAATGGGGAAAAGACAGTCTCTTCAACAAATGGTGCTGGGAAAACTGGGCAGCTACATGTAAAAGAGTAAAACTGGACCTTATTATACCATACACAAAAATAAAATGGATTAAAGACCCAAATGTGAGAGAGACCTGAAACCACAAAAATACTAGAAAAGAGTACAAGCAGTAATTTCTTTGACATCAGCTGTATACACATTTTTCTAGACATATCTCTCCTGAGGTATAGGACACAAAAGCAAAAGTAAATTATTGGTATCATATTAAAATAAAAAGCTTCTCCACAGCAAAGCAATCAACAAAACTAAAAGGCAACAAACATACTGAATGGCAGAAAATATTTGCAACAAATATCTGATAAACGGAGAAATTGGAGAAAAAGGAACCATTGTGCACTGTTGGTGGGAATATAAACTGGTACAGTCACTGTGGAGGACTGTATGGAGGTTCCTCAAAAAATGTAAAATAGAATTATCACATCCATCAGTAATTCCTCACTGGGTATTTACCCAAAGAATACAAAAACACTAATTTGAAAGGACTTGCACTTCTATGCTTATTGAAGCATTATTTACGATAGCCAAATTATAAAGCAACACCAGTGTCATCAATAGATGAACAGACACAGAAGATATCATACAGAGATTCAATGGAATATTATTCAGCCTGTTGTAAATATTCAATGGAGTATTACTCAGCCATAAAAAGAATGAAATCTTCACATTTGCAACAGTATGGATGGATCTAGGGTAAGTGAAATAAATCAATCAGGAAAGGGCAAATACCATATGTTTTCACACACACATGGAATTTAAGAGACAAAACAAACCAAGAAAAGGAGATAAATAAAAAACCAGACACTTAACTATAGAGAACAAACTGATGCTTACCAAAGGAGAAGTAAGGGGTGGGGGTTGGGTGAAACAGGTGAAGGGAATTAAGAATACACTTAAGATGAGCACTTAGTAATATATAGAATTGTCAAATTACTATAGTATATACCTGAAACTAATGTAATGCTCTATGTTAACTATGCTGGAATTAAAAAAAAGAAAAAGGAAAAGAAATAGAACATATTAGAAAAGTAGAAACAAATTGCCATTATTTTCAAATACACAGATGAAATGATTATGTATAAGGGAAACTGCAAAGGAATAAACAGAATTATGAAAAACTGAGTTTATTAAAGTTACCTGATACAAATTCAACACATAAAAATCTATCTTTTGTGTATAGCAATGAGTAAAAATATATAAATGGAAACAAAATACAATTTAAAAAATTCTATCATTGCTTCAAAACACGAAATTCTGAACTATAAACAACAAGAAATCTTCATAAACAAATTGATAACATTTTATTGGAAGATATGAAAAGCTATAATTAAAAAGATCATATTCAGGGGATCCCTGGGTGGCTTAGCGGTTTAGGGCCTGCCTTCATCCCAGGGTGTGATCCTGGAGTCCCAGGATCGAGTCCCACGTCGGGCTCCCTGTATGGAACCTGTTTCTCCCTCTGCCTGTGTCTCTGTCTTCCTCTCTCTCTCAATCTCTCTCTCTCTCATGAATAAATAAATAAAATCTTAAAAAATATATCATATTCACATATTGAAAAATAAGAAATTTTAAGACAGCAGACCTCCCAAATTTATTCACAATATTTTAAAACTGCTATTTTGTGGTGGTTCTTAATAAATGAATTATTAAATGTTTATGAAAATGCAAAGAAACATGAGCAATGAATATGCTTTATGAAATAATATGCATGGAGTGGGGAATCATGCTACTTAATCTCAGGACAAATTATAAATAGTGCCTAAATAATGTTGTATTATTATAAGTGGTAGAGAAATGTAATAGAGAACCTAGAAATGTGTCCATGAATATATTAACATTTGATAAATGAGAGTTGATGAAAAGGAAAATGAAAAGAATTTGGATTTATCAATAAATGGTAGCAAGTAACTGATTAGCCTTATCAGGAAACAAAATTGCACTCATAAGTGGATTGAACTAAAAACAAAAAGTAGACCTCTAATGTTAGAATATAAGAGAATGCCTTCATTATCTTGCTGTTGTTGTTGTTGTTTACAATTTCATTTATTTATTCATGAGAGGCAGAGAGAGAGAGAGAGAGAGAGAGAGGCAGAGAGCAAAGCAAGCTCCATGCAGGGAGCCTGATGCAGAACTTGATCCTGAGACTCCAGGATCACACCCTGAGCCAAAGGCAGACACTCAACCGCTGAGCCAGCCAGGCATCCCATTACCTTGATTTTAAGGAAGGATTCCTTAAACAATGCACTAAGGTAAAAATAGATCACATTAAAAACTTCTTCCAAAATACACCAAAAAGAGGATGAAAAAATAAGCTGTAAGTTTTTTGGAGATTTTGTCATAGGTATCATTGTCAAAACACCAGTATTCAGAATATACAAAAAGGACTCTTACAAATCCATAAAAAAGAAATAATTTTAAAATGTATAAAAGTTTTAATAGGAATTTCACAAAGGAAAAAACTAAAATGGTTACTAAACATATAAAAACATGTTCACCTCAGTAGTAATTCAGGAAATGAAAATTAAAATCTGAATGGAAAGTAATTACATACACTGGATTGGGAAATGTTCATGTAACTGAAAACTCAGAGTTGTTGAGAGTCTGGATTGAGGAAGCTCTTGAATATTGCTGGTGACATGTAAATTTATGTAATTCCCTTTGAGAGCAGTGCTTGAACATGATCAAATTCTCCCATAGTTGTGTAGTTGACCCTGGAATAACATGGATTTGAAATGCATGGATTTACTTACATGTAGAATTTTTCACAATATAGTACTATAAATGTAATTTATAATTTTGTGTAATACATAAAACATGCAAAAATTTCTGTTGAATGTTCATGTTAGCAGTAAGGCTTCTAGCCTATTAGTTGTTAAGTTTTGGAGCAGTCGAAAGTTATACTAGGGCTTTTCAACTGTTTAGGGCATTGGTGCCCCTAATCTCCATGGTGTTCAAGGATCAGTTATATATCCTAAAGGATCCCTTTCAGAAAGATATCAGCAGACGCTAGAATGTTCACAGGAGCAATCTGAAAACAGGTAAAACTAGAATCAACACAAATATTCTATAAGACAAATACAGTCAAATACATTATGGTATACTCATACATTAAAACACTATACAGCACTAAAACAACATGAATGGATACCACCAAAAAATGTAAAGAAATCAAAATACTGCAGAGTATTCTATGTGTATAAACATATAACTTATTAACATATATATAGATTGAAAACTCTAAAGAAGTACCAAGGAATGATTCTGTCAGTTGTCAGGATGGTGCCTAGCTCTGGAGATAAAGCATGCAGTTAGGGAGAGGCAGACATTTTCTACAGTGCAGGCAATATTTTAGTGCCTTCTCTGGGTGGGATTTGCAGGATGATTTTTAAAAACGTGCATGTATGCTCTATATGCTCTTTATGTACTACTTATTTCACAAAAATTATTTTTCAGTTTTCAAAGGAATACATACCCAAGTATGCAGCCTCTGTAATTTTTTAGCTAAAGATCAGCAGCACAGAATGCTTGAGTAGTGTCTAAGTTCTTACAAAGGAGGACTAGCATAGTAAGAACATATTAATATAGGATTACAACAGATGCGTGCTTTGACTCTGTTTCCCTTTTTTGGGATCTATCAGTCACTGGGGGTTCAAAGTACATTGATTTTACTCTACTTTTTACAACCAAGAAGGGCTGAACCACTGTGGACATAGGGAAACGGTAGTCAGTGGCATTGTTCTTACCACCTCTCAAAATAAGCACTTTGCCTCTCCATTTTTTCATCAAAGTCATCTGGATTTAGGCATTCCCTGAGTTTTAATAAAACCTTTCTTCATTATACCTAAATGCCATTCAAGGTGTCTTAAGAATGACCCTGGCTTTGATAATGTTTCCTTGGAGAGCAGGAAAGAGGTAGGGAGGCATTTTTGCAATTGTCTCAAACTTTTATTCAAACATTTTTCATTATACATCATGTGTGTCTTCTGTTGTCCTAGACAGTAAGCAGCCTTTCTGGAAATCATTAAAGGGATGGCTAATTATTTCTTTTTATTTGCTATAATTCAAATATAAACTATGAGTCAAAAAAGAAAAAGCAGACGTACAACTTTCCCCAGGCATCTAATATTCCTAACAATATTAGAAAATGCTGTATAGTGAATGATTTTACAGTGGCAATGGGATAAGACTATCTGATAGTGAGTATTTTTGGAATCTTATGTTCTGAATCAGCAAACCTTCATAGCTAAAGCAGAAGCAAGAAGAATTTGTGCGCTTGTTTTAAATTATGAAACCAATGAGCTGAGGCTGTACCTTTACAATATATTCTGCTTTATTATCTAACTATAACACTAAGATTGATTTAACATTCGACATACTCGAAGCAAAAAGAGGGTACAAAATAGAAGAAAATATATAGTTTCACTAGAATGAGTTCTAGTGCCTTAGAAAAATAATTAAATATTAACTAATCCAGGCTAGTGACTCAATTTTATTTCATTAATATTACATAAAAAGTCTTTTTATGCTAGCTTTCTTACTATATAAAAATACATATAAGTTAATAGTATATCTGGATGAAAGCTCAGAGGCATTTCCTTAATCATTATAAAGTAACATTTTGTGACTGGATACATTCAATTTAATTCAAAAACTATCTAATAAAGAATATCTATTTCTGCAGTGTCTGGATACTCTAAGGAAGTCAAGGATGAATAAATATCCTGTCAAGGAGATGGAGCATAAATTAATCAATGAACAAAAAGTCCTTTGGTGCCCTTGTTAGACCAAGCACTTAGCCAGACAAATTGGTACTGAAAAAAAAAAGCACACACTCATGCATGTGTGTATATATTTGTGTGTTTGTATACATTATTTTATGACCTGCAGATAATTTAATATCTGGGAAAGAAAAAAGCAACAGAGAAAACCTGACTCATGAAACTAGTAGAGACATTACTGAGCAATCTAGCACTAAATTTTAGTGTATATGTACTTTTGTTTTTTTAAGAAGAAAGAGATGAGTGTGGGCAGAGATATTTGGAAAAGGCAGAAATTTTCATTTTGGGTATGAGGGATACATAGAATTTACACAGGCAAAGAGAAGATGACAGATATATTCAGGCAACTGAAAAAGCAAGATTAAAGACACAGAAATGAGAAGCATGGGCAATAGGAGGGAGTAGTAAGGAAAAGCCTGGGATTTGGGGAAAAAAAATTCTGAAGCAAAAAACACAGCAGGTGTTTTTGACACAAGAAAGCATCAAACACTGGGCAAAGAGACTGAAGGATTAGGTTTCTTCCAAGGCTCTGCCCCCTGCTGGCTTGCTGGTTGGAGGTCAAGACATTTTGTTTCCCTGAGCCAGAGCTCACACATTATCCATGAGGACAAGGTAAACCCTCCTCTGCCTTCCCTGTGTCTATAAAAATTAAATGAGATGACCTCTATGGAAGTGTGTGTTTAACCTATAAATATCCAAACAAAAAGGATATTATTAAAGGTAAAGATGACTATCCCTTTTTCCGTTTGGTATATGCTACTGCACGTGGAACATACTACTGCAGATACTGGAGGTTTGTAGTTGTTTCAATTAGCTACATGTAGTAGGTTGCTGCACAATTAGGATTGATAATATAAAGACAATTTTTCTCTCTGTAGAGAAACAGGCTCAGTTGCCTTCACACAAAAAAAGACAAGTTAGTCCTGCCGCAGAGGCCACTTGATTGCTTTGCATTTTGTTCATTTCTTATTTTCTTCTATATCATTTGTTTTTCTGGACACTAGGGAGATATCCAAGAAAGTTTATGACAGATATGATGGAAAGAATCCTGCATTCCTGTGATGGACGAAATTGTGTCTGCCAACATTCATATGTTGAGATCCTAATCTCCAGGATCTCCTAATATGAATTTACAGAGAAATAAGTTCTTGCAGATGTAGTTAATGAAGATGAGGTCACATTGGAATAGAACAGGGCCAAACCCAAAGGCGTCCTTATAAAAGAGGGAGGATGCCATGTGAACATAAAGGCAGACAACAGGGGATGCATCCTACAGCCAAGGAATATCAGCAAAGCTCCAGAAGCTGGCAGAGAGGCATGGAGCAGATTCCCCCTCACAGTCCTCACAAGGAACTAACCCTACTTGATATCTTGATGTAGTACTTGTAGCCTCTAGAACTATGAGACAGTACATCTCTGTCACTTAAAACAGCCAGCTTAAAATAAATAAATAAATAAATAAATAAATAAATAAATAAATAAATAAATAACAGCCAGCTTGTGGTACTTTTTTATGGCAGCCCTAGGCATAGAATAGAATAGAATTGATTCAGATTCAAATACTGTTTTTATTCTCTACCTACTATGTTATGTTAACCAAGGTACACAATATCTTTCAGTCTGTTTTGTTAAAGCTACACAAACTTTCCTATCTCACACTTCTGCATGGACCAAGTATATAATATGCAAATAGTCTGTAAATGATAAAGTGTTATAAACATTTTACATGGATAGTCATATAAATGAATGAGAACTGAAATTGCTTATTAATTACCATTAATTTACAATGCTATGTCACAACCACAGAAAGCATATACTATACATAAATGTGGCTGAGCACAATTTAGCTTTTAAATGTGTTAAATACACTTAGGTACAAATTTATAGGGATTCTGTATACAGGAGTTCATGTGATATAGCCATGGAAAATGTAACCCTAGTTGATCTCTTTTTTCAAGATGATGATGTGGAACACATTAGCCACTGCAATTGGCTGCTACGATTGAAGACATTCTTGTAGCTCTATTATATACTGGACAGTTATATTTACACATAATATATTCATATGTATGATTATATATACATGTGTATACACACACATACACACACAATGTATACAAGTAAAGGGAAGAACACAGAAATATTCAGGAAACTGAAAAAACAAACAGGATCAAAGACATTAGAATGAGTCATAGTCAATAACTATTTTAAATATTGCAGTTTCATCATAGTATTTACCTAATCAGAGAAATCTTAGGTTTCTTACAAATCTTAAAATCATTATATTTGAGACCTTAAATCTGTCCTTTTTTAATTATTATTAACAATTTATTTTAGAGAGAGAGGGAAAGAGAGAACCCAAGGGAAGAGGCAGAGTGAAAGAACCTTCAAAGCAGACAACCCACTGAGTGTGGAGTCAGACATGACCCTGAGATCATGACCTGAGCTGAGCCAAAATCAATAGTCAGTTGCTTAACGGACTGAAGCACCCAGGCATCCCTGTCTTTCCTTTGAACATTCTTACTGTGACAGGATTCTTCGTTTACTTTCACGTTATTAAATAGATGTTATTCTTTTTGGCATCAATTCCATACAGTAGCTCTTCTAGTTTCAACTCCAATTGCACAAAATACCTCACTTCAGAAAGTCTCAGGCCACCCTTGTCCTGATAACAAACATTCCCCCCAAATAACCTTCACCAGAACATACTTCTCAGTCACAAGGCTTATCTTAAGTCATCAGTCACAGCTGCTCCAGAGGGATGTTAGCTGAACTCATTAACTTGCATATCAGGCAAAGGGAAGTCAGCATCCTTTGACTTTTCTTTTTGTCTTTAACATTTTTTTGTTGTTGTTTGTTTTTTTACTTTTAATGCTAGCACAAAGATTATACTCTATCACAACAATTTTTTCAGGTGCTGTTCAGTTGTTTCTATAGAACCTCACAGTGCTGGAACACTATCTCTTCTTATGAGAGTCAGGATATGAAGTAACAAAAATATGTTTTATAGTGTTTTCTATTCCTTAGAATCATAAGAATACCTGTCACATATGAAGGCCTGGCAGAGATATAATACCACTGTGCAGCCATAATATAATGTTAAAGAGTTATGTGTTAGCCAAAGATTAGAAAGGCATTAAATCGATAGTATCAAAATTACAGGAAACCAATGATGAGATGCTTCACGAGTTGAACTGTTGGTCTCTAGAGGTACAAATGAGTTTATGTATATTTATGTAACAGAGCTGATAGCTGGGAAATGTTATGCCTTTTAAAAATGTATAAACATTCTGGAAACACTGATTAGCTGATAATTCCTCTGATAAAAATAAGTCCCTCTTTTATCTCCTTCAGAATTTGCTAATTCATTGCCATTTTTATTGTGTATTCATCTAGATAATCTCTTTCCCTTTTAAATATCATGGTATAAGGATTCTCACAGTATATCTGAAGATCTCAATACAGAAGACCAAAATCAAAATATCTTCATAATAATATTAAAACATAATTTAGCCTTTCAGTCTCATTTTCTCACCAATATATAGTGGAATTCTCTAGAAGTGACCTCATATGTGATATTGTAACTGCATACAGAAGCAAATGTGACAATCTGTCTTCAATAGACCATATGGTTTGCAAAAATATAAAATAATTACATTCTTTTCACTAATCTCTTTGTTTTGAAAAACAAGTGTATTTATTAAAGATTAATTTATTAATAAATAATGGGTTTACATTAAATGAGTATTTTTAAATCCTCAGTTTTAATTTCTAGTATGGTAGATATAACTTAAATTCTTTGGGTTTCTTAGAACTATTTTATATTAAAAGGAATATTGAGATTAACATGTTTGAGAACTATGTTAGAGAAAACACCAGAGATGTTTCATTTTTCTTACTTTGTCCCCAGAGAGTCATAAGCTGAGGAACAGTTAGCCTAGTTAGTTCTTTTATTCTAACACCAGCACAAGGAGAAAAAAGAGAGTTAAGGATTGACATGTATCTTTGAAGGAGTATCAAGAGAGCTGCCCCTTCACTCCTATTCTCTTTGTATGAGATCCAACGGGGGTCAAGGCAATGGTAAAAACCCCAGATAAATTGGAGGGGGTGGTGAATTGCACTCCAAGAGGGTTTCTTTTTGACTACACTGATATACTCCTCATAGTCATCCCTTTATTTTTACTGTCAATGGTATCACAGTATTTTGGTGTTGGACTAATGTAATAACCTACTATGTGGCTTTCTGGACTAAAATCTCTTCCTTCTTATCCAGAATAATTAAGAATCCCAATTGGACTTTGTCAAGGACATTTTCATTCAGAAATATCAATGATTCCCCCACTGCCTTCAGGTAAACTCCAAACATTTTGGAATCTTAGGAACACAGATTTTTTTCAACCTTTAAAGGAACACAAATCATCAGATTGAGGCCCCACATATTCTTAAGAAATTGAAGTCCACAAGTGACCTAACTTCATTATGGTAATATGAACAATAGCAACAATCACAATGGGAATTGTAGTTGAGTCTGTGTCTGATATTTGTGGTCCTACAAAATATCCTGACTCACATTTCCAAAAATGTCTACTTACCAACATAGTATTTCTGTTTCAGCTGAACTACTCTCATTGTCCTCGGAAAGTACTATGTAAATTTCTATCACTGGCTATTTTATTCTCCCAGGTGTGATATTCTCCTCTACTCTCTACACATACCTTTCAGGGTTTCTCAAAGTTAAGTCTTTCCTCTAAGACGGTCTTAGACCAGTTCAGTTCACATAATCTCTTCCTCATGTTCTGGTTATATTTTTCTATGAATAATACTCACTGTGTTCGTATAATATATTGCCATTCACAACGCTTTATTTTTCTGTGTGTCATTTCCTAAGTTTGCATCTTATAATTTTATTTCATATTGAGCACATGCAGGATATTTAATTGTATCAGCTGATTATTATACCACATTTGGGAGCAAATAATGTATTGACTATATCTTTTCATTTGTAAGAATATATTTACTAGCCTATTAAAAATATTAGATAAATAGCATTCAGTAAGTCTACAATTGACTTCCTTAAATATTTCTGAAGCATTTTTTAGTTTCATTGATCCTTGAGTCATTCCTAAGATTACTTCCATGTACAAAATCAATTCATCTGCAGTGATGAGTGAGATTTAAAACCATTAAACAAATATGAAAGAATTTTGAGTAACCTGATCAAAGTTCAGAATATTATGACACTGTAAAGTCAGAGGGAAGACACTATAGTTCAGAGGTGACAAGCACATATATTTATTTTCAAAAGCAATCACTTGAGAGATCCAGAAAAAAAAAAAAAATGAGTAGCTAATTCAAGTTCACTGCATCACCTAACAGTGAACTATTAAATGAGGATCTTAGTTCCTGCTTGCCCTCATTCCATTCATCTGGATACTCCACAGCTGATGGCAGTGGTCTATATTAGTGCTATGGGGTACCTTAAATGGCTCTCGTGCACCTTCTCCAAGTCTGTACAAAGATGTGAAATAAACTTTGTGAATATATAAGTCTAATCAAGGGAAGGGCAAGACAGAGACTATCCTGTACAATCCCTGCCCAATTCTTACCATCTTTCTCATTGATTTATTGTTTATTTCAACATATATGCAATTCTTCCTAATTATAAAGATGATGAAATATTTGCTTCATTGAAAGTATAAGGGATAAATACTTTTTTACTCTCCGCCGAAGTTAAATTTGCTAAACATTTTATGTAATAAATAATAAAGCTTACCTCATAGAGAAAAATTTTACTATGAAAATACAATTGTCATTTCTCTGTAGAACTGATGTGTTGTAGAAGAAAGATTATTGACTTAGGGGCTACATAGTTTGAAACTTAAAGCCTTCCTACTTAGCTTGCAGAATGCATTACCTTGAGCAATATATTTTTTAAATTCCCACCCAGTTATCTATTTCTTTATCTGAAATAATGCTGATTTCATAAAGGGTTGTTTGGGGAAATATGGTAGATAATAAAAGTAAAGCAGTGGACACAAAGGAATATTTTGATAAATATTAATTACTATCCCTTTTACTCATTGCTACCCATCACCTGGATCCCACACTAAATATAACCTTTCTTAACATTTTTTATGAAATATATAAACATCATAGGGCACTATATTCAATTCCATAAGAGAACTGGTATCGTGTAGGGAAACTTTCAATCACAATTCATTACAACAGTCCAACCTATTTCTGTCAACTCTGAAGGATGAACACTCTGCTGATCTTTTGATTATATAAGATCAATAGAATCTTTAATATATGCTTAACACCTTCAGGTGCCATAAGTTACCTCTGAGAAAACCAGTAGAAGCTACTCATCAAGGCCCAAAGATGTGTAGTGCCAGAAGGACAAGGGGGGATCAGAGAGATGAGTCTGACATTAAATCACCATTAATTCCCTCCTTTGAAAACTTGGAAACTTCTGAAATATTTTTAGTATTGTCATAGGTTGGTGCCATCCTTTATGGTTGAGAAGATTATCTTATTAATAGTGAGCATTCCTCCATAATGTACAGGGAAAATTGGGGTCTAAACAGGCATGTTGTTTACAGAGTCCAATTTCTGTTATATGCATCCTTAATTAAGGTACTTCCCTTGACTGTTGTAACAAAGGTATTTGTCATTTCTCTCCCAGATCATTTTAACTTGATGGATGCTACAAAATTCAATATCTGTATGTTCATTATTATGTGAATTTACAGTATTTCACTGTACCTTCCACTGACCTTAATTGAATAAAATAACCTTATACAGAGATCTGGTTCAGTGTAGTCATAATCTAATGATTCAGTCTGATGTCATGCCATTTATTCTTCTATTTAAAAAGAGTCTTCAGAACTGTGTGATCTGGAGTCCAATGGACTACTTATCTGATATGCTTGTCCAGTTTTATTTCCTTCAGTTAATTTTAAAATATATTTCATTAAAATGTACCTAACACTGCACTTGCATTTTCTATTGTATACTTCTCTAATCCATCTGCAATAAGGCTGGTACACCATGCTATTTAAATTAGGTATTTGCAGTGTGGTGTTAATGAAGTTCACATCCTAATTTCATTCCCCACCCAGAACCTAAAAAATAATGTAAATGTATTCCAAAGATAGGTTGCAGATGTAACCATAGCCAGATATTTGAGAGGACAGAGGGCCCCCACAGTTATAACTTTCATTTTTTTTTAAGATTTTATTTATTTATTCATGATTGACAGAGAGAAAGAGAGAGAGAGAGAGGTAGAGACACAGGCAGAGGGAGAAGCAGGCTCCATGCCTGGAGCCCGACGCGGAACTCGATCCCGGGACTCCAGGATCGTGCCCTGGGCCAAAGGCAGGCACCGAACCGCTGAGCCACCCAGGGATTCCCTATAACTTTCATTTTTATGAGAAAAATAATTCAAACATACATCCTGATTAAGATGATCAGGCTTTGCACGGTAGAGTCCTCCAAAGTGGAGCAATGTCAAAGTTTTGGGGTGAAATCTTCCCTCAAAATGATACCTGAAATCTCTTTGATAGGATGCTGAGTCATTCATTCCAAATTTAAAGATAAAATTAAGTGACAGATTCCTCCTGGGAGAATAAGCACAGGGACTGAGGTATTTCACATATTCATTGATTTTAAACACCTGGCAAGCCAGAGAGACAAAGTGACTGAGCCAGCTAACTCGAAAGACACAGTCCAAACTGGGGATGGGAGAGGATTTAATATATATGTGGTTCAGTGCTTTTACTATTACTCAGAAAAAGGATATTCAATTTATTTTATAGTAACTCAATTTGCAATAATAAAACTGGTATTACAAACTAAATTTTAAAATATGCATACCTATGATTTACCAGTTGTACTCCTAGGCATATATCCATCAAAATGCCTGTGCATGTTCACTTAAAAATGTGTACAAGAATGTATCATAGCAATATACCCACATCCTAATAACAGAAAACTCAATACAACTAAAGTGTCCATCAAAACTTAGAGGGGCATATTCATAAAATGGGATATTCTACAAGAGTGAAAGTGTTCTACTGATACACCCAACAATTTGAAAAAAAAAAAACGTTATATGCATAACATTGACCAAAGCAAGAATCGCATACAATATAATGCATTTGTACAAACTTTAAAATATCTAAAACTATGCTATACTATTTAAGGTCGAAAGTTTAGGAAATAAATTGCTAAGTATTTTATAGGATTGTATAAAAATACAGAACTCAGGTTAGTGGTAGGGGGAGAGGTAGTGATTGTAAGGAGTTATCATGAAGGGTATAAGGAAAGATTCAGAGATTCTGTGATAATTTCTTTTATTAGACTAATTGTGTCCATGTAGTATTTACTTTGTGATCTATCATTGAGCTATGTGCTTTTGAGCTGGACCTTTCTAAATGTGTGATATTATTTCACATATCTAAAGCAAAAGCCATTTTCATATATTTATTTTCCAAAATCCCTTCAGAGCTGAGCATTGGTTGAATGGTTTACATTTGTGGAGAGAATATGAAAATGGAGAAACATACTGTACAAAAGGTTAATACAATATTTTATGTTATTTAGCTGCCATGCAAAATTCCATATCCTGTGTATGTGTGCCTGAACACGTATGTGCATATATAAATGGTGCCATTTGGTAACTCTATATCTGAACAATCTATAGCATATGCAAAATCTGAAATTTAAAACTACCTACCACAACTCTACATGTTACACAGTGGGCTAGTTTGAAGCAGACAACTAGGTTACAGAACTTTTCTATGAATAGTTTGCATGTATAAAGAAACTGTACTGGAACACCTGGGTGGCTCAGTCAGTTAAGCATCTGCCTTCTTAGGCTCAGGTCATGACCCCAGGGTCTCTGGGTCAAAGTCATACATCAGGCTCCTTGTTCAGCAGGGAGCCTGCTTCTCCCTCTGCCTGCCATGCCCCCCCCCCCCCCGCTTGTGTGCTCTCTCTTTGTTTGACACATAAATAAAATTTTTAAGAAAAATAAACTTTATTACTATAGGCTCACATTTTACTTAAATTGAGATGGAGCATGATATTATCTGTTTTGTCACTGATATACGCTGAACCCTGTCAGTTTTCCTTGTCTGACATGGTAGTTGACTTATTATAAACTTTTGCCATGTGGTTATTTTTATTTTTTTGAAAATTGAAGAATAGAAACAAAACAAAAACTTAGAAACTCAGAGTTAGGGAGCTCGAGTGGCTCAGCAGTTTAGCCCCGCCTTCAGCCCAGGGTGTGATCCTGGAGACCTGGGGTCGAGTCCCACATCAGGCTTCCTGCATGGAGCCTGCTTCTCCCTCTGCCTGTCTCTCTGCCTCTCTTTCTCTGTGTCTCTCATGAATAAATAAATAAATAAAATCTTAAAAAAAAAAACCTCAGAGTCAGCTTCGTGTCATGTTTCCTAAAGTAGGAGATAAAGAGAGGTATCACACTGATGTTTTATTCCACGTTGACCTTCCACTGCTTATCAGTTGCACCCATATTTACGTCTGCTTGCATTGCCTTCTCAGGGGCATCCAAATCTCTAAATGTGGCCTCCCTATCTCAGCATCTCCTATTGACTTTTCCTAATCTTATTATTTCTGCTGATATTTACTCGGGCATGCCATTTCTGATTTCCCAGCACTATACATTGATATTCACCCCTGAGGAATCCTTACCTTACCAGCCTAAACAAATGAAATTAGGGAAGAAAGGTGGTCAGGCCTAGGTCCTGACTGAACAGAAAAAAAGCATCTACCTGGAGGGCACAGTAAAGAATTTAAACTGAGATAAGGATCTAAAGACAGTACTGACCACAAGGACTCAAGATGGGTTTTGGTTTGCTTTTTAATAAGATACCTGGTTTAACCATAAGGGGAATCAATAACTAAAAATCTTATGATAAAACCAGAAATCTAACTTATTTTTTCACTGAAGAACAAAGACTATGATCTTTGATTTCAAATAGGGCCGGATTGTATCCAAGCTCTAACATTTCATATTATTAGCATCCACAAATCCCAATGTATTTATCTGTAAAACAGCTAGTAATCCTTGAGAGCTTTGAGTTAAACAAGATTTTGGATGTAAAGTGAGTTGTTTCTTTTATTTTCTTGTTTTATGCCTGAGGGAGAGTAGAATCTCTCTATATACCAATTTATCAAAAATCATTTTATGTGCCTGAATTTATTTTATTATCTTTTTCAAATATTTTTTATTTCCTTTCTCCCACCCCTTCAGATGTTCCTAATTATTGAAAAGCTGTGTTTCATGTTTAAAGACAATGGAAAAAAAGATAATTGTGAGAAATAGTTGTATGGATGAGGTTTGTTAACTAATGGACCTTGATGACTTTCTGAATGAACAATTCATTCAGTCAATTTTAATTCAGTTGTAGTTCCTTCTGTTTAATTTTAGTCCCTTAGTAGTTGAGATTCCTTGTCTGCTACCTACCATTTTCTATACCATTTTGCTGTAGACATATCCTTATATATTTATCATTTTAATTGGGTAACTAGTGGGAATGTAGATTAATATTTATGATAAGGCTATTATTTGAAACTTAAAATCACTAAAGTATTTTAGTGTTGATATGCATATTAATTAATATAAATATCACTAAATATAAAACAACTGGAGTCTTTAAATTATTATTTACTTTCTATGCATTTTACATGTAATTTATTTTAGTGTTTATTATTCCTAAGTTTCAAGAAAGAAAGTGAGGCTCCAATAGATCACATAAATTTGTCCAATTCACAGAAGTAATAAAGAAGAGGCCTGGTATTCAAAAACTCAGTTTTGTTTCCATGAAAAGTCAAAGTTCCTTTTTATCATCTCAAACAATTACGTATGTACCAACCTTGGGAAACATCATTTTGGATGGGGATTGGGTATTTTATCCCCATGGAACATTTAAACATTTCTAGGGATATTTTTTAATTATCATAACTGTAGCATTCTAGTATCTCCTGTGTAAAGGCTGAGGATGTTGCTTAATATCCCACAATGCCCAGGATAATTCCCACTATAAAGAATTACCTACCTCAAAATATCAACAGTATTGAGGTGAAGAAATCTTGGTCTAGTGAGAATGCAGAATTTTTATAGAAATTAGCAATTTAGGGGTGTCTGGATGGCTCAGTTAGTTAAGCAGCTGCCTTCAGCTCAGGTGATGATCTGAGGTTCCTGGGATGGAGATCCATATCAGACTCCTGCTCATGTGTGATTCTCCCTCTCCCCCTGCTCATATGCGTACACTCTCTCTCTCTCAAATAAATAAAATCTTTAAAGAAATTAGTGATTTATAACAACAAAATCAACTTCCAACTAGTTGCAATTTTTATTCTTTAGAACTATAAACAATATTGTTAACATATAAACCACTATGTTATGGGAAAGTCACTTAAAAAAAATCATGGTAGTGACCTTGATTCTTTGACAATGGTACACAAAATATAAAATTCTGGAGATACTGTGGACTTAAAATCATATTACTAAATTCTATAATCTTCTTCCTTTTAAATGTGATTTTTTTTTTTATTTGAAGATGCCAAACATTAGAGACACCATGAAAATCTGAAAAAAGACTATGCTTTTTTTATTAATGCTAAACCTAAAGAAAGCCAGCAAGGGTAATGACACTTTCTGGTTTAAATATATCATAAATAATGACAGGATATATATGCTGTCTTTCTCTCTCTCCCTACTCATGCTATCGTAGAATATAAATCTCTCCAAAATATGTCAACTCAACCATTATTCTACAGCTAATTTTCCCTTTCCCACAATTGGCTGTGCAGTTTACCACATAACAGAGCTAATATTTACCTGCCTGATGTTTTCTCACCATCACTGGGAAGCCAGCTTCCCAAACAGGAGGTCCTACTGTAATGAGGAGAAACTAGTTCTACCAAGCTGTACATCTGGCAGAGTTGTTCAGTTGTTTTCAGCTTTTCTACAAATGTGCATTCCACACAAGTTCAGTGATGATGAGGAAGGAAAAAAAAAAAAAACACCAATAACCAACCAACCAGTCAACCAAACAAACAAAATCCCAAAGTTTTTAGCAGAGGATTTTTAAAAAATAGCATAAGCAGGTCAAAAATGAATTTCCATTAAATTCTACAAAGAGGCATTGTAGGGTTCCATGAGAGTCACACTCTGGAAATTCTCATGTTAGAAGCTTATTGTCTGCCCTAAATTATTTTGAGGAATCTGTATTTTAAGGGTTTTGTGATTCATATTAAAGTTTTGGTTAAGTATGTCTGTTCAGTTAATGCTTTTTAAACAAATTTTTTAAATAGTCTTTGGAAAAATATAAAAGATATTTCTTTATGTTGTTTTTACCTCAAAACTGTAACGTAATTAACATTCATGAAAAGTGTATTCTTCATATGGTTTATGGGCAATTTGAGCAGATAAAGAGGGGAAATAACAAATCTTAGAACACTATGTGTGAATACTACAGAAGCAGCGTGTGAAACAGGAAAGATACAAGGGACAGTCATTAATCTATCCATGGAGGAGAAGTGAAGTCTTCCAAGAGGTGATAATCATTGAACCAAATCAAAAATAATATTTGGAATTTAGATGGTCAGAACAAAGGAAACTAAATCTTAGGTCATTTAAACAGCAGGAATCATAAAGTCACTGAAATGCAAAAAAATAAAATAAAATAAAATAAAAATAAAAAAATAAACAGCAGGAATAAAGGTACAAAACATACAGCAATAAAGGTACAAAAGGTACAGCATATTTTAACTTTGACATTGAGGAGTGGGTTTACTTTTGGGGTGATTTCATAAGCTTAATTACTTGCAAACACACACAACAAGGATTTTCAATGGCTTTAATGCCAAAAATATCCCTCTCCTTTTTGGTCTATTGCCTTAAATAATTTTGGGTCTCTAATAACATACACTTGTCATACTATATAATATACTTACATTTATTAAGTTTTTAAATAGTAAATAACAGATAAAATTGCTGGTTAATTGCATTTGCTCTCCTTTCATTCTACACTATTTACAAGTACAGTATTATTTTTTGGAACGTTTGTTAATGTGTCTTGAATGACAAGCAAAATTTACATGCCAAACCTATGATAGTGGTTTTGAATCCTTATTTCTGAAACCATTCTTGGGCTTGTTTAACATATATATATACATATACATATACATATACACATACAAAAATTTTAATCTGATTGCTGGGAGATACTCTTTCATGAGATATTTTAAGAACATGTAGTTTACATCTATATATTCACGATGTGACATGAAGTATCAGGCATGGGGAATAAGAATCACTGCCCTACAGGACCTCTTCTCCATAAGGCTACCATCGTTAAGAGCAAGAGAAGTAGCTGAATTTCCCAACACAGAGAAAAAAAAAAATACAGAAGTTCAGATGAAATGAAGAGACAAAGAAACATCTCCCAAAGGAAAGAATAGGACCAAGCCAAGAGACCAAGAGCAAGAGACCAAAATTGAAATAGATATAATATGCCTGATAGAGAATTTACAGTAAAGATCATACCGGACTTGAGAAAATAGTGGAGGATATCAGTGAAACCCTTAATACAGAGATTAAAAAAAGAAGCAAACACAGATCAAGAACACAATAAATGAGCTTAAAAATATACTTGAGGAAATAAATAGCATGTTAGATGAAACAGAGAAACAAATTTATGACCTGAAAGAGTAATAAGAAGTAACCAAAATGAGCAAAGGAGAGCAAAGAAATTATGCAAACAGAATAGTTTTAGGGAACTGTGTGACTCCATCAAGCATAATTATATTCAAGTTATAGGGATCTCAGAAGAAAAAAGAAATAAGATAAGAAGCTTTTGCACAGCAAAGGATACAGTCAACAAAACTCAAAGACAACCTACAGAATGGGAGAAGATATTTGCAAATGACGTATCAGATAAAGGGCTAGTTTCCAAGACCTATAAAGAACTTATTAAACTCAACACCAAAGAAACAAACAATCCAATCATGAAATGGGCAAAAGACATGAAGAGAAATCTCACAGAGGAAGACATAGACATGGCCAACATGCACATGAGAAAATGCTCTGCATCACTTGCCATCAGGGAAATACACATCAAAACCACAATGAGATACCACCTCACACCAGTGAGAATGGGGAAAATTAACAAGGCAGGAAACCACAAATGTTGGAGAGGATGCGGAGAAAAGGGAACCCTCTTACACTGTTGGTGGGAATGTGAACTGGTGCAGCCACTCTGGAAAACTGTGTGGAGGTTCCTCAAAGAATTAAAAATAGACCTGCCCTACGACCCAGCAACTGCACTGTTAGGGATTTACCCCAAAGATACAGATGCCATGAAACGCCGGGACACCTACACCCCGATGTTTCTAGCATCCATGTCCACAATAGCCAAACTGTGGAAGGAGCCTTGGTGTCCATCGAAAGATGAATGGATAAAGAAGATGTGGTCTATGTATACAATGGAATATTACTCAGCCATTAGAAATGACGAATACCCACCATTTGCTTCAACGTGGATGGAACTGGAGGGTATTATGCTGAGTGAAGTAAGTCAATTGGAAAAGGACAAACAGTGTGTTTTCATTCATTTGGGGAATATAAACAATAGTGAAAGGAAATATAAGGGAAGGGAGAAGAAATGTGTGGGAAATATCAGAAAGGGAGACAGGACATAAAGACTCCTAACTGGGAAACGAACTAGGGGTGGTGGAAGGGGAGGAGGGCGGGGGGGGGGGTGAGTGGGTGGCGGGCATTGAGGGGGGCACTTGATGGGATGAGCACTGGGTGTTATTCTGTATGTTGGTAAATTGAACACCAATAAAAAATTAATTCATTAAAAAAAAGAAAGAAAAAAGAAATAAGGAAGCAGAAAATATATTTCAAGTAATAATAGTGAAACTTCCCTAGTCTGGGGAAGAAAACAGATATCCAAATCCAGGAGGCACACAGACCCTTCTAAATATTCAACCCTAGGTGGTCCATGCCAAGACACATGGTAATCAAAATGGCAAAAAGTAGCAATAAAGCAAGGGGGGAAGGAGCAAGAAAAAAAAGATAGTTACATATAATGGAAATGCATAAGGATCTCAACAAATTTTTCATCAGACTTTGCAGGCCAGAAGGGACTAAGGCGTCTATTAATAATTACTTTGATGAAAATGGACTCAGTGCTCCAATCAAAAGGCACACAGTGACAGAGTGGGTTAAAAAGAAAAACAACAACCCATCTATATGCTGCCTACAAGATACTCATTTCAGACCTAAAAACGCCTGCAGATTGAATATGCATGGATGGAGAAACATTTATCATGCAAAGGGATGCCAAAAGAAAGCTGGGGTAGTAATAGTTTATATATATATATATATATATATATATATATATATATATATATATATATGCTTTAAAATAAAGACTGTAACAAGAGACCAAGAAGGACACTATTTAATAATAAAAGGGATAATCCAACAAAAGGATCTAATATTGTAAACACTTATGCACCCAACATGGGAGCACCCAAATACATATAAGTTAATAACAAACATAAAGGAACTAATCAATAATAATAAAATAGTGTGGGATTTTAACACCCCATTTACATTGATAGATCATCCAAACAGAAAATCAACAAGGAGACAGTAGCTTTTAATGACACTAGACCAGATGGATTTAACAAACATAATCAGAATATTCCATCATGAAACAAAATATACATTCTTCTCAGGTACATAGGGGATGTTCTCCAGAAGAGATCACATATTAGCCCACAAAACAAGTTTCAACAAATATGAAAAAAAATCAAAGTCATATCATGCATCTTTTCTGACCATAACACTACGAAATCAGGAATTAACCACAAGAAAAACATCTGGAAAGACCACAAAATCTGGGTCAACTATCAAGGAAAAAATCAAGTTACATGAAAACAAATGTAAATAAAACACAATGATCCATAACTTTGGGATACAGCCAAAGAGGCAAGTTTCTAGCAATACAGGTCTCCTCAAGAAGCAACAAAAATCACAAACAACTCAACTTTACACCAGAATGACCTAGAAAAAGTAGAACAGACAAAACCCAAATCCAGAAAGAGGAAGGAAATAATAAAGATCAGAATAGAAATAAATTATCTAGAAACTAAAACAGAACAAAACCAAAAATGCAATAGAACAAATCAATGAAACCAGGAGCTGGTTCTTTGAAAATATCAATAAAATTGATAAACCTCTGGCAAGACTCATTTAAAAAAAAGACCCAAACAAAATCAATAATAAAACAAGAGAAATAACAACCAACACTATAAAAATACAAATAATTTTAACAGAATATTATGAAAACCTATGTGTCAACAAATTGGACAATTTAGAAGAGATGGATAAATCCTTAGGAACATATAACCTACCGAAACTAAATCAGAAGAAATAGAAAATTTGAACATATCAATCACCAGCAATAAAACTGAATCAGTAATTAAAAAAAAAATCCCAAAAAACAAAAATGCAGGATCAGGCAGCTTCATAGGCAAATTTTACCAAACATTTAAGGAAGAGTTAATGCCTATTCTTCTCAAACTATTCCAAAAATCAAAAGAGGGAGGAAAATTTCCAAATTCATTCTATGAAGCCAATATCATCCTGATACAAAAACCAGATAAAACAGCATGAAAGAAAGAAGAAAGAAGAAAAGAGAAAGAAAGAAAGAAAGAAAGAAAGAAAGAAAGAGAAAGAAAAAAGAAAGAAAGAAAGAAAGAAGAAAGAAAGAAAAAGAAAGAAAGAAAGAAAGAAAGAAAGAGAAAGAGAAAGAAAGAAAGAAAGAAAGAAAGAAAGAAAGAAAGAAAGAAAGAAAGAAAGAAAGAAAAGGAGGAAAGGAAGGAAGGAAGGAAGGAAGGAAGGAAGGAGAAAAGATCAACTAATATCTTTCATGAAATAGGTGCAAAAATCCTCAACAAAACATTAGCAAACCATATCCAATAGTATATTTAAATAATCATATCCCATAGTCAAGTGTGATTTATTTCTTGGATTCAAGGATGGTTTAATATTCAAAATATAATCAGCATGATACATCAACATGAGAAAGGATAAAAACCATATGATCATTCCAATAGATGCAGAAAAAGCATTTTACAAAGTAATATTTATTCATAATAAAAAAAAACCTTACCAGGATAGGTTTAGAGGAAACATACCTCAACATAATAAAGGTCTTATATGAAAAACCGACAGCTAATATATACTCAATGGGGAAAAACAGAGCTTTCTCCTGAGGTCAAACAAGACAAGGATGTCCACTCTTAAAATTTTTATTCAACAGAATACTGGAACTCCTAGCCACAGGAATTAGACAATAGAAAAGAAAACAAAAACCACCTACACGGGTAAGGAAAAAGTAAAACTCTATTTGCACATGTCATAAAAGTATATATAGGAAACCTCAAAGAGCGGCACCTGGGTGGCTCAGTGGTTGAGCATCTGACTTTGACTCAGGTCATGATCCTGGTGTCCTGGGATCAAGTCCTGCAGCAGGCTCCCCAGAGGAAGCCTGCTTCTCCCTCTGCCTGTGTCTCTGCCTCTATCTCTTTGTCTCTCATGAATAATAAATAAAATCTTAAAAAAGAAAACCCCAAGGATTATACACACACAGACAAAAGCTAGAACTGATATATGAATTTAGTAAATTTGAAGGATACAAAGACAATGTACAGAAATTGGTTGCATTCCTATATGCTAATAATGAGACAGCAGAAAGTGAAATTAAAAAAATAATAATCTCATTTACAATTTCACCATTAATTAATTATCTAGGAATAAACCTAACCAAAGAGGTGAAAGGCCTATACTCTGAAAACTATCCAATACTGATGAAAGAAATTCAAGATGACAAAAAGTAATGGAAAGACATTCCATGTTACAGGTTGGAAAAATAAATATTGTTAAAATGTCTGTACTTACCTGAAGAAATCTACAGATTTAATGCAATCTATTATCAAAATAACAACTTTTTTTTTTTTTACAGAACTAGAACAAACAATTGTAAAATTTCTATGCAACCACAAAAGACCTCACAGTGAATCATCTGCTTTGGGCTTAGGTCATGATTCCAGGGTCCTGGGATTGAATCCCACATTGGGCTCCCTGCTCTGTGGGGAGCCCACGTTTCCCTCTCCCCCCTGTTCATGCTCTCTCTTGCTCTCTCTCTCTAAAATAAATAAAATTTTTAAAAAGAAAGGAAAACAAAAACAAAAACTGGAGCTATCACAATTCCAGATTTCAAGTTGTTTCACAAAGCAGTAGTAATTAAAACCGTATGTTACAGGGTAGCCCAGTGGCCCAGTGGTTTAGTGCCACCTTCAGCCTGGGGCGTGATCCTGGAGTCCTGGGATCCAGTCCCACGTCGGGCTCCCTACACAGAGCCTGCTTCTCCCTCTGCCTGTGTCTCTGCCTCTCTCTCTCTCTCTCTCTGCCTCTCATGAATAAATAAAATATTTTTAAAAACAGTATGTTACAGGCATAAAACAATACATAGATCAATAAGCAGAAAACCCAGAAATAAACCTACAATTACATGGTCAAGGGAAGAATGAAAATACAATGGGAAAAAGCCTCTTCAACAAATGGTGTTTAAAAAACTGGACAGCGACATGCAATAGAATGAAACTGGACCACTTTCTTTCACCACATATAAAAATAAATTCTAAATGGATTAAAACCTTAATGTGAGACCTAAAACTATAAAAATCTTTGAAGAGAGCACAGTCTAACCTCTGGCATGCACCATAGCAACATCTTTCTAGATATGTCTCGTGATGCAAGGGAAATAAAAGCAAAAATAAACTACTGGGATTACATCAAAATAAAATGTTTCTGCACAGTGAAGGAAACAATCAACAAAACTAAAAGGCAACCTACTAGATGGGAGAAGATATTTGCAAATGCCATATCCAATACAGAGTTAGAATTCAAAATATACAAAGAACTTCTAAAACTCAGTGCCCTAAAACCAAATCATCCAATTAAAAAATGGGCAGAAGACATGAACAGACATTTCTCCAAAGAAGACATACAGATGACCAATGGATACATGAAAAGGTGCTCAACATCACTGATAATCAAGGGAATGCAAATCAAAAGGATAATGACATATCACCTCACATTTTTCAGAATGGCTAAACTAAAAAACAAATGTTGGTGGGGATGTAGAGTAAAAGAACCCTCTCACCGTGTTGGTGGGAATGCAAATTGGTGTAGTAATTGTGGAAAATGATATGGAATTTCCTCAAAAAATTAAAATAGAACTATGATATGATCCAACAATTGCTCTACTGGGTATTTACCTAAAAACTACAAAAACACTAACAAACACTGTTTATTGCAGTATTATTTACAATGCCAAACTATGGAAGCAGCCCAGATGTCCATCAAATTATAAATGAATGTTAGATGAGGTGTGTATTTATATGATATCCATAATGAAATACCAGTGAGTGAACCACAAAAAAAAATAAAATCTTGCCATTTGCAACAACACAGATAGAGCTTGAGCATATACTGTGAAGTGAAATATATCAGTCAGAGAGAGAGAAGCATCATATAGTCTCACTAATATGTGGAATTTAAAAAACAAGAGCAAAATGGGAAAAAAGAAAAAAAACAAACAAACAGCAACAACAACAACAAAAAAACAAGAAACAGACTCTTACCTATAGAGAACAAACTGATGGTTACCAGAGGGGATGTGGATGAGGAGATGGGTAAAGTAGAGGATGAGGATTAAAAAGTACAGTTATCATGATGAAAAAAACAAGTCAACTAAAAATAAAAATTCCTTAAGCAAAAATAAAAATTAATACTAGAGGGATTAAACAGATGTTTGTAAAGCGCTATGAAATAAGTATGGAGATATACCTGAATTAATTATACCTGTTATTTAGTTAGTCCTTTAGGTATTTCAAACATGCTAGTATTTCTTTAGCTTTATTTTTTACAACAAAGGAAATTAAAAAAAAAAAAAAGAATCCTTTCATGTAAACTTTGATGCTAGAAGATCCTGGGGAAAAATACTCTTAACATACTAAGGAAAAATAATTTCTAAGCTCTACTGAAGCAGGTTATCAAACAAGTGTACAAAAGGTAAAGAATATTTTCTCAAATATAAAGATGTGAATAATCAGTCTCACAAGAACGTGTGTGTTTATGTGTGTGTTTATGTGTGTGCTTAAAGCTACAGGAAAACAAGGTCCTTCTTAAACAAGACATGTCATTGGATCCAGAAAACAGGGATCCAACACAGAAAAGTAGTGAGTGCAAATTTTATTTTGACAGTTGTTTATCAGTTCTCAGTAAAGCCAATTCAGATAGGAGCAGGGGAGTTAGGAGGGCCCTGAGTGGTATGATATAGGGAAAAATGGGAATTTCAGATTATCTGATGTGTTTTATTATTTGGGAAAAATACTATTAAGCTGATCTATTTCAGAATTTAGAGAAGATGATAAATAGACACAAAAAGCAAATAAAAAGGAAAACAATAATACACATATGGAAGTTAGAAATGTCACTAAATGGCTACTGTTAATTAATTGACTTCATGCTTACTATGGAACAAAGCACTTGAGGGACCCACTGCAGGAGATATGGACAAAAGAGAGCTCACAAAGAACTGGGTACCTATTACTGAAGATACCAATTTTCTTACTTTTAAGAGTAACAAAGAAACACAGAAAATAGTGTACACATATGCTTTTATCCCAAATTATGGGATACCTGGGTGGTTCAGTTGTTGAGCGTCTGCCTTCTGCTCAGGGCATGATCTTGGGGTCCAGGATCGAGTCCTCCATGGGGCTTCTTGTGGGGAGCCTGCTTCTCCCTCTGCCTATGTCTCTACCTCTGTGTGTGTGTCCCTCATGAATGAATAAATAAAATATTTGAAAACAAACAAAGAAACAACAATAAAAATACTTCCCTGAATTCCCAGGAAGCCCATTCATTATTGAGATTCCCTTCCTTCTCATTTATTTTTCTTTCTATACAACACTATCTCAGGTCAACCGAGTTGACCTTTTTAAACACTTTTTATACATTCAAATAATCTAGAAATACATAGTGAAAAATAGGAGAGGGAAACCAAGGGTTTAGATTCTAGCTATGAGAAGGATTCCAAATTAAAAGTATTTTAAATGTACATCAATATAGGAAAATAATATTTTACATAGGTTATCAAACAATCACATCTCACTCCTACTTCCTTTAAATTTTGTGTTTCATCCTGGTATGTTATACTCTCCTGCACTTCCTTTGGCCTCTCTAGAAGAAATAAATAATCCTGAGGAAATTAGTATTTACTAAGGTAGCTGCAGCAATGAATGGAAAACTGCTGCTGTCTCAGCATGTCAGCAATAAGAGAGAAACATATTAGCAATTGGCTCTTAGACAACAAGGAGAAAGGCAACAAGAATTTGATAGAAGTGTGAATACTTGGTTTGCCAGAAGGGAAGTGAAAACAAAACAAGCTTTCCCAAAATGAATTGCTAATTTAATTAGGGCTTTCTGACCCTAGGAGAGAAGGACATTTCTAATTCCTAGTATCAATTTTTATCGTTCCCCAAAGAAATTGCACAAAATTTTAAAAGTAATTTAAAAACAGATTAAACCTGAAAATCCACTCATTTTGACATCTGGAACTAGGCCAAAGAATTGTTTCCTCAAGGGGATAAATGTAACAGCATTTCTATGTGCATAGAGGACCAGATCTCAATATGCATTTCTATGTGCATAGAATACCAGATCTCAATATATGATTTCTAACAACTACACTCATTTTTAAAACTATGAGCCACTCTGCCTAGAAATATTTTAGGGATAGGGAAAAAAAGATTTTTCATTAAGTTTAAGTAATGTTTTAAAAAATAGCAATAACTAAAGTCATGTCAGTGACAGCACTATTCAACTATCTGTGCTGAGCAGATGCAAGAGGAATGAAAAAAATGTATAAAGACACTACGGCTGAAATAGGCAAGAATAGTACAAAATACTATCACAGAAAGCAAGAATCAGCAGCAAAAGCAAAATATGCTGGGAATAATCAAACTTCTAAGGAAACAGCACACATTCTAGGAAAAACTTGGAAAGATTTTTTTTCTCTCATTTTGTTGTCAACATTACAAAGTCACACTCCTTAATGTAACATCATTTGTAAAGAAATGACTTATTATATATTACATATAGTATATACCCACACATATATATACATGTATTTATAAATATGTTCTATTTTTAAGAATTTAATGTAATATAGATAACGTATAATTTTTATAGAATATCACATCTATATTTATAAATTATATATTTTCTTTAAAAACTTAATTCACAGGGATGCCTGGGTGGCTCAGTGGTTGAGCATCTGCTTTTGGCTCATGGATCCCGTGATCCATGCCGGGATCAAGTCCCACATCAGCTCCCTGCATGGAGCCTACTTCTCTCTCTGCCTGTGTCTCTGCCTCTCTCTCTCTCTCTCTGTATGTCTCTCATGAATAAATAAAATCTTTTTAAAAAACTTAATTTACAACCCCATTGAAAATACTTTTTATGCTTAAATAGATTGGAAAATACCAAATATTGAAGACAGAGATAATGTACATAAAAGAACCTTTTCATCATCTCATATGGATAAATACTTTCCTTCTTTTCTACTCTCTGGTTAAGTAGAATATAACAGAAACCCTAAACTATTTACTTGGGAAGATACTTTGAAAGGGTAGAAGAATGGGGAGGAAAAAAGGGAGTTTTTAAAAGAACCTTTACCTTTAATGACACAAGTCACCTGTTTACTTTTTATGGACACAGGGATAAGTTTTGATCATTAATGATATGTAGGTGCCTGACTGTCAGATTATGTTAATATTTACTTATACACAATTTTACAAAAATTATGCAGAATTATACAAAATTCTGAAGAAAATGTCCCTGGGTCTTCACAGCTCCCAAAATATCTATGAAAAAAAATGATTAAGATATCTACTTTATAAGGCTTGACATTCAGGGCTATGCCTCAGAGACACAGCTCCAGTTAAACCTATTCTCTGCTGAAATAACACGTGGCAGAAAAGCAAAAGATCATGAGACTTTGATTCCAATAGAATGCTGCCTTTTGACAAATGGTTTATAAGACACTTCACCTCCCAGTGATTCTTTTTCTATATGTGTAAAAGGAATACTTTGATTGGTTCAAGAAAAGGTTTCAATGAGTCTATCTAGTTCTAAGGATTCTCTCCCCACACTGTTTAGTGATATATTAGGGACTTTCAACTCAAACTGTTGCAAGCCTATGGGGCTTTGAATATTACCAGCATTTCTACTGTCATTTAAAAAAAGTATTTTAATCCCAGGGAGTGCTTGTTTGATGTCACTAATCCTATAAACTTAGTGTGCATAATTTAATTAGAAATTTAATATGAGCTTTTGATTTATTTTTCAAGATGGGAGATTACGCATACCTTGCAACTTGTCTTTCTGGCATCAAATCCCTTGAAATGGTTTAAAAGTGAATGATAGAGCTGAGCTTGAAAATAAAGGGGGTAATGTTCATGGAGTAGACACTCCTGAGAAATACATGGAAGAAGCAAAATATAGAATTTTAACTGAACATTATTTATCATTTTAAGCTTAATTTCCCAGTCAAGGGGATCCCTGGATGGCTCAGCAGTTCAGCGCCTGCCTTTGGCCCAGGGCGTGATCCTGGGGTCCTGGGATCAGTCCCATGTTGGGCTTCCGATACGGAGCCTGCTTCTCCCTCTGCCTGTGTCTCTGCCTCTCTCTCTCTCTCTCTCTCTCTCTCTCTCTCTCTCTCTATCTCTCTCCCCCCCCCCCGTGTGTGTGTATCATGAATAAATAAATAAATAAATAAATAATCTTAAAAAAATTTCCCAATGATCTGACAAATAATAAAATAGGTATAAAAATTAGAAAAGGAGAAGCTAAACTATAATTATTTAAAAGTATACAACTGTGGGGATCCCTGGATGGCTCAGCAGTTTGGTGCCTGCCTTTGGCACAGGGCGTGGTCCTGGAGCCCCAGAATTGAGTCCCATGTGGGGCTCCCTGCAGGGAGCCTGCTTCTCCCTCTGCGTGTCTCTGCCTCTCTCTCTGCCTCTCATGAATAAATAAAATCTTTTTTTTTAATAAATAAAATCTTTAAAAAAAGTATACAACTATCTAAGTAGATAATATGAAATATTTACTTGATAAATTACATCAAATAATTGATTATAGTTGAATACCAGAAAAAATACAAAAATCATAATGTTTTAATTAGAAAATATAGCAAAAACAAAAAAATCTAAAATAATAAATGAAAAGGACTTTCTGAAGAAAAAATTCAACCCAAACTTAACTAAAATGTATTCTTTTTGCTGAGAAAATACATGTACAAATCTACTGAAGTACACAGTAACTGAATGAATGGAACAGATTATTGAATAAGAACAGACAATGTGAAAAAAAGTCAATTCTCTTCAATAATTGAATTCAATAAATTTCCATGCATTCCTAATAGCTTTCTTCAGAAATAAAATCTTCCTAATAGCTTTTTACACAATGATTCTGAAATGCATATCAAAGTGAAATGGGAGATGATGACAAATAATTCTAAATAAGGAGAACATAAGCAGAGATTGGTCCAAGATGGCAATTTATAAAGACCCAAACTCAATCCTTCTGTGGACACACAAAATCTATATCTAAATATAAAACAATTCCTCCTTCAGAACAGTTCCTCTGAAGAAAAACTGATCACTAAGTGAACAGTTTCTGAACAATAAAGTACAGAAGGGCCATATAAGGAACATCAGAGAGATAGAGATATGGTTACCATAGAACCTCAGCACCAGCACTGGGGATTGCAGGAAGGAGGGGTAGTACACAGTTACTGGGACATCCACCATGGGCAGAAAAAAAGTCATAGTTTAAAAAGCCACTAGAATTTAAACAAACCAGTCCTTGAGTGTCTCTGAAGTGATAGGAGATCTTTGGAACACTCTCCAGTGTTGGAGGGTTGGAGGGTCAGCACCATTTTTTATGCTTCCCTTCATCCTTAAATAAGAATAGGTTACAGGCAGCCTGGCTGGCTGACTGCCTTAGCGAGCCCTGGGCAGCTTGACCATACCAGCCCTAGTTGTACCCACAAGGAAGTTGTTCCTAATAATCTGAGCTCAAAGCAGCTCCAGTGCAGGGCATACCAGAAAACCCTTAAAGAGCACCCACTATAGCTCCAACCATCTTGCCAATGTGACACAGGCACAAATCATCCAGGGATACAACAGGCCAACATTTCTTCAGTTCCAGATGATTTACAAGGGGACTCCTCATATGGAGCATCCCAGGATCTCCCAGCTCAAACTCACTTCATCTCCAGGTGTCCTATCAGGACATCTCCTACGGGAAATACCGCAAGACCTCCCAACCTGTGCCTCCTTCACTTCTAGCCATCTTGCTAGAGTGCCTCCTGCATGAAGCATATCAACCAAGGACTGAGCCTGCTTCAGCTCCAGCTGTCCTCCTAGGGCACTCCCTTCATGGAGCACATCAACCATTATGCTTTGCCTTTCTCAACCCAGATGTCCCACCAGGGAATACTCTGCATGGACCATACCAACCGCCAGACTTATGCCTGTTTTAGCTCCAGTTGTTCTGCTAGTATACCACTGTGTAGAGCACCTTGGAACCCCTGACCCACTCTCCCTTCAGCTCTAGCCATCCCACCAAGGTGGCCCTGAAGGAAAGAGTTCTAAGACCCCTAGTCTACAGCCACTACACCTCCAGCCAGCCAAAACTTCCAGGCACATTCAGCCTACACAGGAGATTTTTCTACACAAAAGCAAATATACAACAAAAGTGAGAGTTCAGTCACTTTCAAGGCTAGTATGAAGGTTAAAAGATAAAGGTAGAAAAATCAATTATATCAATGAAACATTAGTCAAGGAATACCCCAAATACCATAGTAAAATATGACAGTATGACATCATATACATAAAACATGGAGGGAGGGGTAAAAAAAATGTAGTATGTTAGAAATGTTTTCTAACTTAAGCCATCAGCTTAATATAGATTGTTATGTATTTAGGATGTTATATAGGATTCTCATGGAAACCCAAGCCAAAAAAATTGTAATAGATAAACAAAAGAACAATGATAAAAATACAAGAATAACACTAAACAAAGCCATCAATCAGAAGGGAATAGAATAAGAGAAGAATAGAGAAGATCTATAAAAACTAGAAAACAATAAAATAGCAATGAATATATACCTATTAATAATTTCTTTAAAGGTAAAAGGTCTACATACTCCATTCAAAAGACATAGGGTGACTAATAATATTTTTAAAAAGACCCATGTATATGCTGACTATAAGAGACTTACTTCAGATCTAAAGACACACATGGACAGATGGTGAAGGGATGGCAAAAGATATTACAAGCAAAGGGAGGGGGAAAAAAGCCATGGTAGTAATACTTATATCCAATAAAATAGACTTTAAACAAAGACTGTAACAAGACACAAAGAAAGGCATTAATAATAAGTTATAAATCCAACAAAAGGACATAAAAATTTTAAATACCTGTGCACCCAATATGGAACCACCTAAATTCATAGAATAAATAATAACAGACACAAGGGAGAAATTCACAGTAATACCTAACACCTCACCTATATTAATGGATAGATTATCCTGGCAGAAAACCAATAAGGAAACTGGCTTTGAATGACACATCAGACCAGATGGACTTAGGTATATACAGAACATTTCATCCAAAAACATCAGAACACATGTCTTTTACAATTGGACATGGAATATTTGTCAGGATAGATCACATGTGAGGCCACAAAAGCCTCTATAATTAAAAAAAAATAAATCATCTCAAGCATCTTTTCTAACCACAATATTATGTAACTAGAAATCAACTACAGGAAACCACTGGAAAAAAACATGAACCCATAGAGGCTAAACAATATGCTACTAAACAACAATGAGTCAATGAATAAATCAAAAAGTAAACTTAAAAATACATAGAGATAAATCAAATGAAAACACAATGGTCCAAAATCTTCGGGACATGACAAGAAAAATTCTAAGAGGTAAGTCTATAGCAATGCAGGCCTAACTCAAGGAACAAGAAAAATCTCAAATAACCTACTCTTGTACCTAAAGGAATTAGAAAGAGAAGGACAAAGCCAAAGTTAGTAGAAAGAAGGAAATAATAAAGATCAGAGTATAAATAAATAAAAAAATAAAAAGGAAAGAAAGAAGAAAGAACAGATCATTGAGGTCAAGATCTGTTCTTTGAAAAAATAAAACTGATAAACCTTTAGCCAGATTCATCAAGAAAAAAAAGGAAAATTCAAATAAAATCAGAAATGAGGGGCACCTGAGTAGCTCAGCTGGTTAAGTGTCTGATTTCAGTTCAGTTCATGATCTCTGGGTCCTGAGATGGAGTCTGGCATCAGACACCCCCCTCAGCAGGGCTCCCTCTCCCTCTGCTCCTCCTCATGCTCCTGTGTTCATCTCCCTCCCTCTCTCTAATAAATAAATAAAACCTTTTAAAAAAGTCAGAAATGAAATAACAGCCAACACCACAGAAATACAAAAGATTTTAAGACATTACCATGAAAAATTATAGGCCAACAAAAAAGAAAACCTAGAACAAGTAGATAAATTCCTAAAAATATGCAATCTTTAAAATTGAATCAAAGAAATGAAAATCTATACAGACTGATCACCAGTAAGGAAAATAAATTGCTAATGAAAAACACTTTCAGTAAACAAAAGTCCAGTACCAGATAGTTTCACAGGTGAATTCTACCAAACGTTTAAAGAAGAGTTAATATCTATTTTCTCAAAATATACACCCTCAAAAAAAAATAATGGGAGGCAAACTTCCAAATTCATTATATGAAACCACCATTATCCTGAGACTGAAGACATTGCAAAGAAAACTACAGGACAATGTTTCTGATGAACATAGAGGCAAAAATCCTCATCAAAAGATGAGCATACCAAAACCAACATTATATTAAAAGTATCATTCACTACAGTCATCTGAGATTTATTCCAGGGATGCAAGGATATAGTTCAATATCTACAAATCAATCAATGTGATATATCTCCTTAACAAAAATCGTAGGATCATCTCAATAGATGTAAGAAGAAAGTATTGGACATATTCAATACCCATGATAAAAACACTCAACAAAGTAGGTTTAGAGGAAATACATTTCAACATAATAAAGGCCATATATGAAAAACCCACAGCTAACATCATCTCAATAGTAAAAAACTGAAAGATTTTCCTCTAAATTCAGGAACAAAACAAAGATACCCACACTCACCATTTTTATTCAACATAGTACTGGAAGTCCTAGCCATAGCAATCAGACAACAAAAAGAAATGAAAGGCATCCAAATTGGTAAGGAAGAAGTAAAATTTTCATTATTTGCAAATGATGTGATCTTATATATAAACAACTCTAAAGATTCACCAAAAGCTTAGAAGAAATGAACTGAGTGAGTTACAGTATACAAAACTGAAATACAGAAATCCTATACACTAATAACACTATACACTAATTTCTATACACTAATAACAAAGTAACAGAAAGATAAATTAAGACAACAATCCCATTTACAACTGCATCAAAAGAATAAAATACCTAGAAATAGGTTTCACCAAGAAGATGAAAGACCTATATTCTGAAAACTATAAGAAATTGATGAAAGAAATTGAAGATAACACAAATAAAAATATGTATCATGCTCATGGATTGGAAGAATATTGTTAAATTGTTTATACTACCTAAAGCAATCTACAAATTTAATACAGTCACTATTAAAATACCAATAGCATTTTTCACAGAGCTAGAAAAAATGATACTAAAGTCTATATGGGACCACAAAAAGACTGGAATAGCCAGAGCAATCCTGAGAAAGAAGAATGAAGCTGACAGTATCACAATCTGAGATATCAAGATATACTACAAAACTATAGTAATCAAAACATAAGAGTACTGGCACAAAAGTGGACACATAGACCAGCGGAACAGGATAGAAAACTCAGAAACACATCCACACTTTATAGGGTCAATTAATCTACAACAAAGGAGGCAGGAATATACAATGGTAAAAAAAAATAAGTCTCTTTAATAAATAGTGCTGAGAAAACTGGATGGCTACATGCAAAAGAATAAAACTGGGCCAGTTCCTCACACACACACACACACACACACACACACACACACACAAACAAAAAAACCTCAAAGTGAGTTAAAGACCTAAACGTGAAAGCTGACACCGCAGAACTCAAAAGAAAATTCAGGGATTACTTTCTTGGACATCAGTCTTAACAACATAGTTATGGATAAGTCCCCTTGGGCAAAGAAAACAAAAGCAAATAAACTATTGGGATTACACTAACTTAAAAACTTTTTTCAAAGCAAAGGAAACAAAATGAAAGGCAACAAACTGAATTGGAGAAGATATATACAAAGATTTTTTGATACAGGATTAATATTAAAAATATATAAGAAATTATTACAACACCAAAGAAATCCAATTAAAAATGGGCAAAGAACCTAATGAGACATTTTTCCAAAGACATACAGATACTCAACAGACAAATGAAAAGACACACGGCACTAATCATAAGGGAAATGCAAAGAAAAACCATAATGAGATATCGCCTCACAATGGTAAGAATAACTAGTATAAAACAGACAGGCAATAATAAGTGTTGGCAAGGATGTGGAGAAGAGGGAGTTCTCATGCATTGTTGGTGGCAATATAAATTGCTGCAGCCACTGGTGGAAAACAGTATGGATTTTCCTCAAAAATTTAAAAGTAGAAATACAGCAAGATCTAGTAATTCCACTATAAGGTATTTACTAAGGAAAATGAAGACACTAACTTGAAAAAATATATATGTACCTGTGTTCACTGCAGCATTACTTACCATAGCCAAGATATGAAAGCAGCTGAAGCATCCATCAGTAGATGAATGGATTAAGAAGATGTGGTATACAATCACTCCAAATAGCCAAAGCAGTCTTGAAAAAGAAAAGCATAGCTAGAGGCCTCACAATTTTAGACTTCAAGTTATATTATAAAGTTGTAGTGATCAAAACAGTATGGTACTGGCACAAAAATAGACATATAGGTCAATAGAACAGAATAGAAAACTCAGAAAGGTACTCATAACCATATGGTCAATTAATCTTCAACAAAGCAGGAAAAAATATCCAATGGGAAAAGGACAGTCTCTCCAACAAATGGTGTTGGGAAAACTGACAGCAACATGCAAAACAATGAAACTGGACGACTTTCTTACACCATACATGAAAATAAATTCAAAATGGACTAAAGACCTAAATATCAGACAGGAAACCACAAAAATCCTAGACGAGAACACATAGTAATTTCTCTCACATCAGCCATAGCAACTTCTATCTAGATAGGTCTCCTGAGGCAAGAGAAACAAAAGCAAAATTAAACTATTTGGACTACATCAGAATAAAAAGTTTCTGTCCAGCAACGGAAACAATCAACAAAACTAAAAAGCAACCTATGGAATGTGAGAAGATATTTTCAAAGGACATATCTGATAAAGGGTTAGTGGCCCAAAGTATATAAAGAAATTACAGAATTCAACACCCAAAAAAGAATCTAACTAAAAAAAGGACATAAGACATGAATAGACATTTCTCCAAAGAAGACATACAGATAGCCAACAGACACATGAAAAGATGTCCAACACACTCATCACCAGGGAAATAAAATTCAAAACTACAATAAGATATCACCTCATACCTGTCAGAATGGCTAAAGTAAACACACACACACACACACACACAAGAAATAAGAGTTGGGGAGGATGTAAAATAAAAGGAACTCTCTTGCACTGCTGGCAGGAATAGAAACTGGTGCAACCACTTTGGAAAACAGTATGGATGGTCCTCAAAAAATTAAAAATACAAGTACCCTGTCATCCAGGAATCACACTACTGGGTATTTATCCCCCAAATAAAAAAAAAACCACTAATTCAAAGGGATACAAGAACCCTAACTTTTATAGCAGCATTATCTACAATAGTGAAATTATGGAAATAGCCCAAATGTCCATCAACTGATGAATGGATAAAGAAGATGTGGGGTGTATGTGTGTGTGTGTGTGTGTACAGACACTGGAATATTACTCAGCCATCAAAAAGAATAAAATTTTGCCATTTGCAACAGTGGGGATGGAGCTAGAGAATATTATGCTAAGCAAAATAAGTCAGAGTAGAGGAAATCCCATATGATCTCACTCATATGTGGAATTTAAGAAACAAAACAAACTAGCATGGGGGAAAAAACAATAGATAGAGAGAGGGAGAGGCATAACAAGAAAGAGACTCTTAAGTATAGAGAACAAACTGATGGTTACTAAAGGGGAAGTGGGTGAGGGAATGGGTAAAATAGGTAAGGGGGTTAGAAGTGCACTTGTGGTGAGCACCAGGTGTTGAATTACTGAATTACACTGAAATTAATATTGCAGTGTATGTTAACTAACTGGAATTAAAATAGAAACCTAAAGAAAAAAGAAAGTACTGCTGAAATTAGGAATCCATTTATGGTTTGGGGAAATGCATAAAGGACTTGTACTATTTTAAAGTAATTGTCATGTTAGTGGACTATATTCTCCTGACCACAAAAACTCCTCAAGGACTGCATCACACAGGCCATAACTTCATAAGAAGAAGAAAGGATGCAGGAGATACACATAATGGAATACTTTTCAGCCTTAAAAAATGAGATCTTGTCATTTGTGACAATACGGATGGACCAAGAATGTAGCATGTTAAGTGAAATAAGTACAAGAAAGACAAATATCATTCACTTACATGTAAAATTCAAAAGCAAAACAAATGGACAAGCAAACATAAACAACCATAAATACAGAGAACTGGTGATTGCCAGAACAGAGGTGGTAGGGAGATAGGTGAAATAAATGCAAAGGATTAATAGATACAAACTTCCATTATAAACTAAATATGTCAGGAAGATCAACAAAAGCACAACATAGGGACTATAGTCAATAACACTGTAATACTGTTGTATGGTCACAGATGGTAACTATACTTTTCATGATGAGCATTGTATGATGTACAGAACTGTTGAATCACTATGCTGTTCACCTAAAAAAATCATTATCAATTATATTTAACTATTTTTTAAAAGAGAACATTGCAGAGGAATGAAGACATTATGAAATAATACCATTCAGAATTAAAAAGTATATCAATGGAAAAGATACGTAAGTCAATTACATATGTGAATTCATAATGTGATAAAGATGTAAAATGCCTGTATAAAAGCTGAATCATTCAATAAAGGAAATTAAGAAGCTGATCAAATTTTCTGGGAGTTAAATTTTTATCTCTTAGTAAAAATAAAGTTGAGATTCACCATTATTGGTAAATACAATAAAAGTTTTGTAATAAATACAAAATACACTTCTAGGAAACTTCAGATGGAAAATCTTTATCAATAAGATGCAGAACTCGCAAGTCATGATGGAAGATAGGAGTACATTTGAGCACATCAGAATCAAACAAATTTATGACAAAAATACATGAAAAACAAAGCAAGACAAACATAAGAAAAATATATATAGAAAATAAAAATGCAAGAAAAACTATACATATTGCAACCCACTAAATTATAGAATTCATTGAAGAAAAAGCAATTTTTACTCACTATATTCATTTTTAAAAGAAATTATCAGACTTGATAAGATTGTGGAGGAAGGTGTGGGATCAGGGAATTCTCATGTATTCTACTGAGTACGGTTTGAAATTCGAAATTTATATACTACATGTCTAATTATTTTCAGTTGTTTTTCTTCTATATAAGTACCTGAATATGTTAATAAGAAAGCATAAATATTAGTATTCACCCAATCATTTAAATAAACATTTAGCTTGCTTTCTGTGACTTTGGAACAGAATTTAACATTTTCTTCCTGGAAACATCCCTTATTGCCACTGCTAATGTATTTAGTTGAAATATTGAATTCAGTCATCCTATTATCCCATCTCATATTGTAACTCTTAGCTCCACTCAGTGTCTCAAATGTACCCAGTACACTAATTTGGCTTTTTGTTTTTCATCTCAAAAAGACCCATTGACTCCTCAATTTCCTTCTTGTTTTCAGCCTCCTCCTGTATTCCCTATTCAGTTTGGATGAAATGAACCATTTTTATCACATCAGCCTAATGCCTTCTAATGCCATTGTTCTTCTATCATAATTTCTTGAAAAAAATGTAAAAAAAAAATTTTCTTGAAAAAACCCAACCATTGAATGAATCATAGAGCATAGCTGAAGAGAATCCTACAACTTTATAGACAGAGGTCACTCTAAATTCAACATCTAAGACCTTAAAGAATTTCTCAATATTCCCCAAAGACCACAAACTTTCCCAAGTTTGCCCTCTGATTTTCAACATAACTTTCAAGCCCTATAAACTCCCCTCAAAACTTGAGCCCTTTACTTAACCCCTACACTGTCCTTTGATACTGTTTCAGCAAAATATACCTTCTGAGGAAAAAAATGCAATCCAGCAGATGGCAACTCTTTTCCTTTCCACCTGCCCAGTCCATAAATGTCCCTACACCCACAACTTTTCTTCTTCATACTGTCATTGATCTTCTGAATCCACTTCTGTGTCAGCAGCCCTCAAGTCCACCCCCAGGATTCTTGACTCATGAGAATGGTTCACAAAATTCAGGGAATAAAAACTATGATAATCACAGTTGTAGTTTTTCTAGCAAAAGAATACAGATTAAACTCCGCAAAGGGAGATGAATAAAGCCAAGTGTAGGAAAAATCACATGCAAACTTACAGCTGTCTTATTCCAGTGGACTAGCACAGGAGGCACTTAATTCTCCCAGCAACAATGTATGATAATGCATGGTGCCAATAAGCAGGGCTCACCTGAGCCTCATGTCCAGGGTTTTTATTGGGGGATCAATCATGTAGGCCTGTAAGCATTTGCCAGATGGATTTAGCACTCAAACTCCAGCATCCCAGATGTGACCCTGATACAGCATGACCCAAAGCCTCAGACATACAGAAACAGGTTCACTTCAGATCATACAGTTAGAATAATATATCTGATTTGCCCCAAGCCCTCAAGTATACAGACACTCTTTTTAGGCAGGATAATCCAAAGGTTGTGAAATCATTTCCCAGGAACGGAATAAAGGGCAAGTGCTGAAGACTTTGAGAATGTGCAGTTTGAGCAGCAGAGGCCTGAGCTAGAATTTTACTGCACTGCTCCTTCCCATTGTTTTATACTTGATTCAATTAAATTATCCTTATTATATCTTTTCTGTTTTCTCCTGATCTAGCAGTCAATTTTCTGGTCTGTCCTCATACTTGAAGATGTTTCCTTCCTTCCTCACACATGTCATCCCTGTGTCCTATTTGATTTCATGTTTGCCATTTCTTTCCTTCTAATGGCTTCTCTGTTTATATTCCCTGCTAGAGTACAAGATCCTCAAGGGCAGAATCTTACCCTATCTTGTTTTCTAATTAGTCATGCTTGTCTCACAACAGAGTGAAAAATATTGCAAAAATTACTGGAAAAAATATGCTTAATGAATTGGGCTATGCAGACAGCTGTTCTAATTCAAATATATTCCTTTTGTAATATTTTTCTGTTTCCATTCATAATCATGATTCCTTAAGCCCAAAAATCCTGCCTCTGTCTTGTGTGGAACTGAAGAAATCACCAGCTATCATAATGAAAGGACTTCCTAGGATCTGTGCAATGAGACCACTAAGACCTCATTCTTTCTGCCCACAGGAATCTATTCAGGCAATGCAAATTTTCCAGGTCAGAAAGACTTCCTGTTATCTAATATAAGACAGGAAAAAAAATCTAGAGTCAAGATCATGGAAATAATTGTCTTTCTTACCGCTAAATAACTGTCTATATTTCTGATTTACTTTTCACCTCTTTTCTCAACAATCATCTCTTAATTACTGCCCTGTTTCTTCTCTTTCCGGTGTTTTTCAGTTTTCACTCCTCTCCCAACACCATCATATCAAACTTGTTGACCATTTTAGGATTCCAACCTGAAAACAAGTGGCCCTGAATGAGAGAAGATCCAAAATAAAGAATTTGTTTAGAGTTAAAATTTTATAAAAGTAGTATTTTTTTTCTTAAAAGTTCTAATTGTGACTCAATCCTGTTACATCATTTATTTTTAAGATTTTTATTTAGAGAAAAAGAGAGCACTTGGAGGAGGGGCAGAGGGAGAGAGAATCTGAAGCTTATCTTGTGTTCAGTGCCCAAGATGGGGCTCCATCCCATGAAGGGGAGATCATGACCTGAGCAGAAACCAAGAGTGATTCTCAACCAACAGAGCCATCCAGGTACTCCTCGATCCTGTTATATTAATGGATGTTAGCACAATCATAAATGGTACACTTTAAAAGGTAAAACACTTTTTATTTACAGATGATTTCTATGTAAATATACAGGCCTAATCCCCTGGCTTAATTGAAGCCTTTACCCTTAAAAGTCCATGAGGATTTTACCTTTAAAAGATGATCATATGGGCAGCCCTGGTGGCGAGAAATAAAAGATGATCATTTACTTGCCATTATATGGATGAATCACAAACACAGTATGCCAAATACAAGTGGACTAAAAAATAACAGATTCCATTCATGCATTTCCTTCATATGACATTCTTATAAAGGTAAAATGAAAAGGGAACAAAAAAAGAGATTAGTGGTTGTCAAGCACAGATACCGGATTACTGGGAAATTTGGGGAGGTGTTGCAATCATTCTGTATTTTGAGCTGTGCATTCATGACTATATACAGATGTCAAAACTCACATACCTGTACATTAAAAATAATTAATGTTCTGCATATAAGTTTTTCATATTAAAAAAAATTGAAAAAAAAATCAGAGGTTAAAAAGGTGGGAGGTCATTGCATTCTTTCCAAAAAAAGTATTAAGCACCATCTATGTGCCAGGTATTATCCTGGGTGCTGGTACGATAGTGCTGAAGAGAACCAATGAAGAATACTACTTTTTCTAGTAGATTGATAGAAAAATCATGTGACAGCAACCAATCTAATTCATCAGGCTTCTTGTGAGGGTCTAAGCTGTGCAAAATGTTCCTTCCAGGTGGCCAGAGAAAAGGCAAAGAAAAGTTCTATTAGAAATGAACATTCAGGGTCATTCATCAGCCCAACCTATGCCCAGAAAATACTGCTACTTACTAATTAAACATTTGGGGAAGAGCCACCATTTCCAAAACTGGTATAAAATTTTACTATTCATTTGATATACAGTTATCACGTATAAAAAATGTTATCTTTAAAGAAGTGCTTTTTAATCCAAATATTAATAAAATGACAATGTTAGCAGTTTATTTTTCAAAAATGACCACTATTATGTAGATAATAGCCACTACTTAAATTATGTAATCTGGAAATCAAGATTATAATGTCAGTAGTTTTAATAAAAAATTAGAACATCCAAAGGAGAGATAAAGCTTTTTTGTGAATAGATTTTTTTAGATGGTGATATATCTCCTTATATTTACAGGCCTTTGTCTTTACAACATAAACTGAAATCTATAAGGAAAAATAAAAACTGAAACATAAAATATAAATGTGGTAAAAATAATACCATCTTGCGAGAAGAATTGAGACCCTTGCATTCTATAGCGTTTCTAAGCAATTTATTATTTCCCTCATGAACACATTCTTGATATATCTGAAAAGCTCTTGCCTTTCAGTATGCCTCAGTAACTTTCTGCTGCAGCTAGCTGAAACAGAAAGATTTCTATTATTAAAATAAATTTTCTGATTTATCTTACTGCTTAGCAGATTTACATCAGTTATCTTTCATGCTTATGTTTCTGATATTCAAGTATTTATTTTTAACTTCATAAAATTTCTCTGACACTATATTTTTGAGTCCTACTCAGAGATCACAGGGGGTCATATATAATCATAAGACCTTGGGAAGAAAAAAATGGCATTTTTAACACAGAGAAATAAAAGCATTTACATATGAAATATTTACTATAATCAGAGGAACATATAGTAGTCATTGTATGTTTTTTAAGATGTAGTTGATATATACATTTGAAATTAGTTCTTGATAATTTTTAAAAATATTAATATTATTTATTTTGAAAAGAGTGAGTAAGAGAGAGATAAAACACAAGCAGGGAGGAGAAGTGAAGGGAGCAGCACACTCCCCTCTGAGCAGGGAGCCTGATTCAGGATTCCATCCCAGGGCCCTAGAATTATGACCTGAGCTGAAGGCAGACACTTACCAAGTGAAGCACCCAGGCACCCAGTTTTCAATAATTTCTATCAAAGTTATGTATGAACTGGGCATAGGTGATAAGATGACAGATACTAGAAATACCAGGATTAATACCTCTATAAATAATTTTTATAAATATATATATACACATGTAGGTTCATATTTAAATCTCTATTTCAGAGACACATATGATAATAACCCATAAAATTGAGGCTACAGATACTGTCTTTAGTACTAGTGTTACCACTATTCTGTTTTATGTCATTAGCCAAGTTATTGGATTCCATTGCTCTTTGTTTCCTCCACTGCAGATTATAATAACTGCATTCCATGATTTCTAAGACTGTGCTTTCCTAATTTGGATTCCCTTAAAAGATGACCTTGAAACAAGGGCTTAGGTGTGGATAGTTTAGGGGGATTAGTTCAAAGAGGCAGGAGTTGGGGAACAGGAAGAGAGACCAGAGGAACACACTATAATAAAGATCTATAATCAAGATTGATACTGTACCATCTCAAGAACCCTTGAATAGTGCAAAAATCCCTCCATAGTGTGATTGTGCAAAGGATGGTCATACTACCATCTCCTTCTGGATGAAGATTTTCCCTGAATGAGTTAACACTCCCACACTTCTGGGCTGATCCTGGGTGCTGATTGAAGTTGAGCAAGAAACCACTGGCTTTAGAGAAAGCTATGAAGGAGGACAGCAAAACAAAGCACAGTGGGTACTTGCTATAGTTGTCTATGCTTGGTGGATTCTATGGTATTGGGGGAGGTCACTGAGAGGACGTGGCCTTCAGTTGACCTATGAGTTGGACACAGGTAACCAGAGGCTCCTCAGGACATTTCTTCTGGTTTTTGGAAGACATTCTCCACTTTCTGAAGTGGCCCAATGACATAGCCTTGAAATAGTAATGTGGTATTGTGACCATCTGGATGGTATATGTGACTGAACCCAGTTGAGGCCTCTATATAAACTTTTAAGATTTGGTTGGCAGGTACAGAGATTCACTCATCTTGTGGACACCCAAGACAGGCTTTGTAAACATGTTCCTTTGCTCACAAATACTGCTATCTACTGACCTGGAGTGGCCTGCCTCTTTCTTAGGTTTCTCCTTGCCCTTGATGTACAACATCTAGTTTGGGAACTAACAATTGGTGAGGCAGGTGGGAGACCAAAGAAATGGATATGGGACAGAGGCTTCTGTGGGAGAAAATCTGTGTAGGGAAAAGTGACCATATATAAGATGCTAGTGGACTACCACATGAATACGGAACACTGCTTAAAAATGCTGGCTGCTTTAATGCAATTGTCTGAGGGACCGTAAATAGTACATTGTGTCAAAGAACAGAAATGAACAGTTACTACAGTGGGCTGGCCTCTACCGTGGGGAGTTCAGCTAGACACTGATGCCCAATTAAAGGCTAAATCTCAAGTTAGAAAGTTGGAAGAGCTGAGATTAGAGAAGCATGTGCAGTTGTTGGTTATTCTGCTCGCTTCAGGACTGGCAGACAAAGTTGAAAAGCAGAATAATAAATTGAAGACCTTAACATCAGTCATTTTGCAAAGTTGGGAGGGCACAAAATGCCACAGATGAAGATCCAAGCACTAATGATAAAGCCTGATTAGGATGTTAAGAGGTGGAATCCCTGGGACAGTGAGGAGGTTGAAGGGAAGGATACGATGATTGACAGTGAAACAAACCAAAGTGCCTCATGCTGTCTGACCCCTGAAACAAAAGCAAATTTAAAAGAGCAATTATCCTAGACTTCTGAAAATAGAAAAATATACCCCAAAATGTCTAGGAGAAAACTTACATTCTTTTCCTGTCCCTTGAAGTTGTAAATCTTCTCTTGTCTGTGATATGTAAACACTGCCCACAGTGACAGAAGAAAACAAAACAAAGGGGGAAAGAGACTTAGTAAAATACAATCCCTCAGTGAGAGGCTCCATCGATGAAATCTAGTTCATAGCCTCTATAAGATTGTTTACCAAGGGCAAATACAAATCTTAAAAGGTCTTCTCCACAAATATTAATAAAAGTATTTGGCCATGGAAGCAAGTACCTAAATCATGACTAAAGTTCTAGAATGAAAGCCATGGTATATCTGTGTATTTATAGATGTCTAGGATATTTTATTATGTATATGTGATATTTTTCTACCTTTGGAGTATTACCAAAATTGATTGAGCCCTATTTAATTGGCTTTTATAAAACACTTTTATATCAAGGTATACTTATGTAAAACAAACTTAATTTTCTCCCATCTGCTAAAAGTATAAAGATTTTTTTGAACTATTGGTCTGCCCTTGGTAGAATAGAATAGGCTTTTATTTACCTTTTAAATAATATTCCTAGAATAGATTCTGTGCTTTATCAAGATAATTTCCTGTGATTCATGTTGTTTTTACCAGGTCTTTGATTACTTAATAAAATTGAGCCCTCTCTATTAAAAAGAGCTAAGTTTCTTTTATACTTATGTAACTCTGTATTTGTCATTAAAGTGTTTGTTATTTTGGTTAAACAGATAACTCAGTATTATTTCACAGTGACCTATGCTCATAAAATCAAGTGTTTTAATCCTATTGATACTTTTGACAAAGTTTTCTAAAGTCAAATTCTAAAGCCTTGTTGACCTTGAATTAACTTTGGGAAATTCCAGAAGATTTCTGAAACATCTCAAAAGATGTGCTCTCTTTATAAAAGATATATATTAAACTAATTAGGCTTACTTGCTATGTTAAACTGCATGAGAAGCATGGTCAAATAATTGATACATGCCAAAATAATGTTATCAGTCATAATATTAAAATTTATGGCACAAAAATAAACAAATTTCCTTGTCAATTACATTACAATAAACTTTCATTAGATTTTTGACCATAAGACTATATATGATCATACCCAATGAATCTGCTAATGTATCATCTTTATTAAGCCATAAGTAAATGCTCTGACTGTGCTGACCCTCAGGCTAGGCAAATTTATAAGTCAGTGGTTATAATCATGGGGTTCTTGGTAGAAAAAGTTGTCACTGATTTTGGAAGTCAGTGTCTTAATTTTTTTCTCTTACATGTGACTGTATTATTGTTGTGGCATTTGCCTCAACAGAGTAGAGCCAGAGAGCCACCAAATGAGCCACCTCCATGCTAACAGAATCCTCTGACTGCTCAGGGTACACTGCAGCAGAAGGGGATATAGGAAATTGTGAGAGCTAGATATGAGAGATGAATTGTCAGAGGAAGTCACTGAAAGGACATGATCGCCAGTCAACTGGCAAGCTGGACCCAGACAAAGATTCTCTTCACCTCCTCCCATCCTTAGAATATACATTCATCCAGTCTACCCTGGACTATAATCTGCCCCTACACATAGCCTTGGGTAGTAATGCACTGTTGAGACTACCTGGATAATATATATAACTGATACCAACTTAAGACCTCTATATAAACTTTAAAGATTTGGTGAATGGGTGCAGAGATCTACTCATTTTGCAGCCACCTAAAATGAGCTTCCAAAATTATTAAATTCTATCTACCAATATGGAGTTCTCTCTTTCTTTGCTCTCTTTGATCTGAGAGTATGGACTCAGTTTGCAAAAATATTAGACTCTCACTAGGTGCAGAATGAAACTTTTGACAACAGCAATGGCTTAAATCAGAAGTATTTTGAGAGACTGAGGTGTTGGTACCATAAGTATGAAATACTCTTTTGGAGCTAAGGGATATGGTTCTAAGTTTGTATTTCCTGAGTTGAATTGAATATTATGTATCATATGAGGAACAAATGAGAATTGATAACAAAAATCCATTAAAATGGTGGTGATTTTCATGGCATCTGTAAAAAGAGAATGGAGCAGTAACAAGTACTTTCTCCTTATATCTTGAAAATTTCTGAGGAAAAAGAAAATATATATATATATATATTTTTAAACAGCCTGGTCGCTTGAATTCTGTGATAGGGAAAGGTGAGTCACCAGGACTATCAGTCTTCTAGAATATCAGTCTTATGAAAGATTTTCTAAGGGCATCTATATACTTATCAGTCTTTCTTATAAGCAGCTTTCTGTAGTGATAAAGTCTTCCAAGCACCAAAATAATGGGAAAGGGAGAGTTTCATAAGGATTTAGATATATCTCCCATTTTGAATAATAAATGGATTCCTTGATATATAAATCACTTTTGTTTTTAGTCATTGTGAATGAACACATGGCAGGAGATAACATTTGAATGAGAGAGTTTTAAAATGTGCATGTCAGTATTAGATCCTGTATAATGTGATAAGATACAGAACACCTATGCATTTAGTATAGGGTACTAAACACTTATATAGGTTTAGCACAGTATACTGGGCAAGGGGTGATATATACATGCCATATACATGTTAGGCCAAACATCACATTATTAACTTTCACACTATGTTCATCTGAGACTAAAGTATGTGTGGAAATGCTTTGTGTCTGAGACAGGAAACACAGAAACACAGGCGGGGTTCCCAATAGATTTCAAATAGGTCTAGTCTCTTTTATGGAGCTAAGAAAGAAAATAAAGTACAATTTACCTATAAGTTAATGGGTATGAAGTGTTTAGATGCAGCTTTTTCTGACACATTAAAGATTATTTTCAGTATATCAAATGAAAGGAAGAACTTACGAGGGAATATTTAGCATTGTGGCCCAGGTATCCAAGATGGGATAGATGAGAAAATTCGTGGTATGTGGGCTCTCCTATCACTTTGATTTATAACCAAATATTTAAAAACACAAGTTTACTAGTTGTCCACTATTCTTTTGCCCTACTTTTCACCATTGATTTGATAATATGCTTTATCATGTTGTCAGTTCTACTCCTGGATCTTCACATAAATCTACTCACATTTCTGAAAATTTTCATGTTCACCCTGAGGCAAGCCAAATTCAAACCTTATTTTGTATACCTAATTGCATTCTTTTCAGATTCAGATATTTCTAATAGCTGATAACAGTAGGAAATTCAGGGAGAAATAAAAGCATAAAGATAAAAATGTGGGGGTGGAGGAAAATAGAAAAATGAGACAGATGTAAATAAGTTTTTCTGTCAATTCATACTATGTAGTATATTTTAGAAGTTTAGTTCATGGCAGACTGTGAATATAATATGAGTAAGTATGATAATCTGCAAATAGATTTCATAAGAAGAAACCCAGATGCATTATCCATTTGAGCCTTTTAAGACTATTGGGAACCCATTAAGTTTTTCATAAAATGTATTCTATATTATTAAGTGTGGCATTCTGTTTTAAAATTATTAAATAAGAAAATTCAAGGTATAACACAAGTAATGGTTTTATGAAAAAACAGAAAACAGTGAAAAATAACCACTTAATGCACATCATATCATAAGGTCTGGCTACAAAATTACTAGTTACAATAAACACATCACAACTTACATACTTAGTCAAGTATTATATTTCATTATAATCTCATTATTAGTAGCTACTTTATGATATTTTCATTAAGCTTTCTCTGGAAATTTACCATTTGGATTGACTCCTGAAGTTAAGGTATCACAGAAAATCTTACAGATTTGTTTTGTTTTGGTTTATTTTCATTTATTTATTTTTTTTTAAAGATTTTACTCAATTATCCATGAGACACACACACACACAGAGAGAGAGAGAGAGAGAGAGAGAGAGAGAGAGGCAGAGGCACAGGCAGAGGGGGAAGCAGGCTCCATGCAGGAAGCCCGACGTGGGACTCGATCCGAGGTCTCCAGGATCACGCCCTGGGCTGAAGGCGGCACTAAACCACTGAGCTACCCAGGCTGCCCTGGTTTATTTTCATGATTTATCTTGTATCTATATATACTTTATATATCAGTCTTGGGCCCTCTAAATTTTAACTATCCCTAACATCAATTCCACCTGCCGAAAAAACAAAGAATATTGCCCTCACTGCAGATATTTAAAATTATGTTAATACCTCCCTAAATTTTTCTAAAAGTAAAGTTTAAAAAAATATTTAGGTCATTGTTAAAAGTTTATAGACCCATGCAGCAAATTGAAAAATTCAGTATCACTCATATTCCCATTGCTATCATAAATTGGGGGTGGGTGAGTATTCAACATACTATGCTTGGCATGAGGAGATTTCTGGAGACAATTCTGAAGGTCATATTTCCAATAATGTCAGCCTAGAAGTGCTAGAATGATTTGGCAAGTAGGATTCTCTTAATTCTGTTATAGGTATGACAAAAATTACAACTAAAAACAATTTACTAGATTACTGTATCTGAAAATGATGGAAATATTGGTATTAGTAGTAATTGAGAATATATCTATAACATTCTACTGTTATGGTTTCCTTTCCCCAATAAAAATAATTGGGTTTTTGTACTTCAAATCTTGTACAAAATAATTTTAGGTATCGAGTGTCAATTTATTCAAGGAATTTCTGTGAATGAGAGAAAGATGGTGGAGTATGAAGAGCCTGAGTACTCTTCCTCACACAAACACACCAAGGCTGCAAGTACATATAAAGCAACTGAGAACAACAAAAGGACTAGCAGAATGATATTCCACAGCTAAAGCTATAAAGTCACACTGAAAAGGGTAAGGGGCAGACACATGATCTGGTTGGGAACCAAACCCCCAGCAGAGCAACCAAGTGAGAGGGATATCAGAAGCATAGAGGTTCTGCCAGAAGAGCAAAAAGTTTAAGCCATAAGCCCTCTGTTAGGCACTCTGTGCCATGAGAATTCCCACCATGAAGACAAAGCCCTCAAAACATCTGGCTTTGAAAATAATTGGGGCCTAACTCTGAAAATCAATAGAGCCCTCTGAGAGGGCTATATGAAACTGGGATGCCATTCTTAAAGTGTTCACACAAAATCTGTGTTCCTCTAGGACCCAGCAGAGAGGCAGCAGTTTGAAAAGCACCTGTACCATAGGAGAAGGAGTTTTATTGATTGATTTTAGGGTGTGAGCTAGAGGAAGAGGGATCAGTGGGAACTTTCTCTGGGAACAGAAGAGCTGGTAGAGTTATTTTTCTCCTTAGCTTCAGCCTAACTGGCTTGAAACTGGTTGGCAGCTGTTCTGACAATATACATTTCTCTTGCTAGCGGAGCTTATCCTATTACTGCTTTCCTCAGTGAACTTCCCCTGCCAAAACTTTCCTACAAAAAGTCAAAAAAGAATTTTAAAAAATACATGGAAACTGATGAAAATGAAAACACAACAGTTCAAAATCTTTGGGATACAGCAAAAGCAGTTCTAAAAGGGATATTTATAGTAATACAGACCTACATACAGAAAATAATAATTTCAAATTAACAAATTAAACCTACACTTAAATTAGAAAAGATTGAGCCGAAATAATTTTTAAAAATAGAAAAGATCAATGAAACCAAGAACTGATTCTTTGAAAATGTAAACAAAATTAAAAACCTTTACCCAGATTCAGAAACGGATGTGGGCAACTAATTAAAACCAGAAATAAAAAAGGAAAAGTCACAACTGACACCACAGAGAAAAAAGGATTATCTAAGACTACTATAAAAATATATGCCAACAAGTTGGACATATTAGAACAAACAGATAAATTCCTAGAAACAGAAGTCTAAGACTAAATCAGAATGAAATAGAAAATCTTAATAGGCCAATTACTATAAATGAAATTGAGTCCTTAATTAAAAAAATAATAATAATAAATAAAAACTTCCCAACAAGTGAAGGTCCCGATCAGATGGCTTTCCAGCTGAATTGTATTAAACATTTAAGGAGTTAATACCTATCCTTCTCAAACTATCCTAAGAAATAGAAGTGGAAGGAAAGTTTCCAAATTCATTCATGAGGCCAGCATTATTTTAATACCAACACCAAAGTCAATCTAAAAATAACAAAACAAAAACAAAAACACAGGCCAATATCTAAGATGAACATAAATGCAAAAATCCTCAACAAGATATTAGCAAATCAAATTTAATATTACATTAAAATACCACTCACCATGATCAAGTGGGATTTTCCCAGGGATGCAAAGATGGTTTGATATCTGCAAATCAGTGTGATCCATATTAAAAAGTGAAAGATAATAATATCATCATTACAATGGATACAGAAAAAGCATTAGAAAAATTTCAACATCCATTCATGATAAAAAATCTCAACAAAGTGGGCCTAAAGGGGTATACCTCAAATAACGAAGCCCATATATATCATGAAAAACTGAAAGCTTTTTCTCTAAGATCAGGAACAAGGCAAAGATGCCTACTTTCACCACTTTTATTTAACATAGTGCTGGAAGTCCTATCCATAGCAATAACAGAAGGCTTCCAAACTGGTAAGGAAGAAGTAAGATGTTCAATATTTATAGATAATATTATATATAGAAAACCATAAAATCACCCCCAAAAAAACTATTATAATGAACGAATTCAGTAAATTTGCAGAATGCAAATTATTTGTACAGAAATCTGTTGCATTTATATGCACTACTAAACAATCACAAACGGAAATTAAAGCAGTCCCTTTTAGAATTATATCAAAAATAATAAAATACCTAAGAATAAATTTAATCAAGGAAGTGAAAATTTGTACTCTGAAAACTATAAGATACTAATTAAAATATGGAAGAAGATACAAATAAATGAAAAGATACACCATGCTCATGGAATGGAAGAATATTGTTAAAATGTTGATATTACCCAAAGCATTCTACAGATTTAATGCAATCCCTACAAAAATACCAGTATCATTTTTACAGAACCAGAACAAATAATACTAAAATTTTTATGGAACCATAAAACACCCTGAATAGCCAAAGCAATCTCAAGAAAGAAGAACAAAGTTGGAGATATCACAATCCCAAATTTTAAGATATACTACAAAGCTATAGTAATCAAAACAATATAGAACTGGCACCAAAAGACACACAGATCACTGGATTAAAATAGAGAGCTTAGGAAAACAAACATACAAACAAACAAAAGCAAATCCCTTCCCCCCAAATAATGAGCTTAAGTGGCCTATTACTCTACAAGAGGCAAGAGTATGCAATGGGAAAAAGGTCATTTATTTAATAAATGATGTTATGAAACTGGACCACTTTCTTATACCATATACAGAATAAATTCAAGATGGATAAGGACCTGAATTTAAGATACAAAACTGTAAAACTCCAAAAGAAAATATATGCAACAAACTTTTGGACATCATGCTTTGCAATATTTTTTAAGATCTGTCTCTTCATGCATGAGCAATAAAAGAAAAAAGCAATTAAGACTACATCAAACTAAAATGTTTTTGCACAGCTAGGGAAACCAACAAAATGAAAAGGCAACTACTTAATGGGAGAATATATTTGCAACTGATATATTCAATAAATGTTAATATACAAAATATATACAGAATCATACAACTCAAAACCAAAAACAAACTAATAAGAAAATGGGCAGAGACCCCAAATAGACATTTTTTCCAAAGAAGACATACAGATGGCCAACATAAGAAAATGCTCAACATCACTAATCAGGGAAATGCGAATCAAAACCAGAGTGAGATATCATTTCATACCAGTCAGAATTGCTACTATCAGAAAGAAAAGTTGTAGCAAGTGTTGGTGACAATGTGGAGAAAAGGGAACACTTGTGGCACTGTTGGTGGGAATATAAATTAGTGCAGCCACTCGGAAAAAAAATATAAAGTTTCCTAAAAAAATAAAAATGGAAATACCTTATGATCCAATAATTTTACTTCTGAGTATTTACCTGAAAAGCATGAAAATAATTCAAAATGATATATGCCCCTTGTGTTTTGCAACAGTATTTACAATACCCCCAATACAGAAACAATCTAAATGTCCATCCATCGATAAATGGATAAAGAAAATATGGTGTATATGTACGCACATGCATACATGCACATACACACATGCAATGGAAAATTAATTAGCCATAGAAAGAAAGAGATCTTGCTATTTGCAACATGGATAGACATAGAGAGTATTATGCAAAGTGAATTAATCAGACATAGATAAATACCATAGGATTTCATGTACATGTAGAATCTAAAAGGCAAAACAGATAGACAAATAAAATATAAACAGACTTATAAATACAGAGAACAAACTGGTAGTTGCCCAAAGGGAGGCGTGGGGGAATGGGCAAAATAGATGAAAGGGATTAAGAGGTATAAACTTCCAGCTATAAAATAAGTTAGGGAAGTAATGTACTGCACAGGGAATATAGTCAGCCTCTTTAAATGAGGAAAAAAGTAACAATCTGAGACTTTTCCATTGGTTTTCTACCCAAAGAGATATTTCTGAATTATCTGTAGTTCTATATTTAGATTTTTGAACTCCATACAGATTTCCATAATGACTGCACCACTTTACATTCCTACCAACAGTGTACAAGGATTTTTTTCTTCTCCACATCCTCAGAAATACTTTTTAAGAAATTATTGTAGACATCTTAAAAGGTGTGGTACCTCATCATGGTTATCATTTGCATTTCTCTAATCGTTATTGATGTTAAGCACCGTTTCACATACCTGTTGGCCATTTGTATGTCTCCTTGGGAAAAATGTCTATTCAGGTACTTTACCCACTTTTAATAGGGTTGTTTTCATTCCATTCAATTTTATGAATTTCTTATATATTTTGGATATCAACCCCTTACCAGATATATGATTTGCAAATATCTTCCCCAGTCCATAAACCGCCTTTTGATTTTGTTGATAATATCCTTTGCTGTACAGAAAATTTTTATAAAGTTTGATGTCATCCCACTTGTACCTTTTCTTTTATTGCCTGAACTTTTGATGTCATAGCCAAAAATCATTGCCAAGGCCAAATCAGTACCTTTAAGAGATGTCTGTGTTCCCATGTTCATTGCAGCATTATTCAAAATGCCAAGATATGGAAGCAAACTATTAATAGAAGACTGAATTTTAAAAAAAAAAGTGTTCTATACACATACACACAGGAATATTACATCATTCATTTAAAAATCTTGCCATTTGAAACAACATGGATGAACCTGGAAAACATTTTTTTTAAACAAAACAAGCCAGATACAAAAAGAAGAAACTTCATGATCTCACAAAAATGTGAAATCTAAAAAAGTCAGATACATAGAAGGAGAAAGAAAGGGGTTATCAGGAAGAGGGAGATGGGAGAAAGGAGGAGATAATTTGTCAAAGGGCACAAAGTTGCAGTTATGTAGGGTAAATAAATCTAGACATCTCAAGTATAGCATGATGACTATAGTTAGTAATACATCATCGAATAGTGGAAATTTGCTAAATTTCATGTACCCTCATCTCACACACACAAATGGTAACTATGTGAAAAGATAGGTTAATTAACTTGCCTATTGTAATCATTTTACTACATATATCAAATCATGTTGTACACTTTAAATATACACCATTTTATTAAAAGTAGAGGACCGACATAATTGGAAAAAAGTAGAGGTCTCAGGCTTTATAGAGCCTGAGACACAAATGCAGAATATCAGCATCATTATGTAAATGATGAGCATTTTTATCTTGGTCCCTAATTGATGTGTTCCTGAGAGAAGACATGAAATGGTTATATTTTTAAAAAATATTTTATTTATTTATTCATGAGAGATACACAGAGAGAGAGAGAGAGAGAGGCAAAGACACAGGCAGAGGGAGAAGTGGGCTCCATGTAGGGAGCCCGACATGGGACTCAATCCCTGGTCTCCAGGATCAGGCCCTGGGCCAAAGGCGGTGCTAAACCACTGAGCCTGAAATGGTTACATTTTAAATTAATATAGGACTATAACCAATGGGTTGTTTAGTATTGCCTAGTGGAATTACCAAATCTTTGGAACAGAAAAAAGAGATTACAGATGAAGACACACAGGTTGAAAGAAATTTAACAATTGGTCTGTGATTGCACTTCAAGGATAACATGAATAATTTTAAAGCCCTAATTTTATTTTTTTGTAATGCCTCCATTTTTTTTTGTTATATAACAATACTTTCTCTTATCAGGCTGATCTTCTCAGGGTATCTGTCACATCTACCTCCAGATTTGCCCATTTTGATATTGTGTATTCGAGTATTATATTTCTTCCACTTTTATGGTACCCTTCCCATTCTGAACTCTATTACCCATAATTCAAGGTCCAATTAAAGTTCTACTTGGTTTATAGAACTTGAGTTACTTCAATCCACAATAATTATATTTCCTGCAACACTAATGAACTTCTATGCTATATAAAACTAATTAGCACATAACTACTATGTTACTAAGCCACTTGATAGTCTTGTATCCCTAAATAGATTGAAAACCCCACCACCAAGACCCTGGGATACATACATTAGCACATTGCAAAAGACAGAGCACATTTTGGGAATACAGTAATCAATTGTTTATTGGCTCGATAATTCATTTATTCACTCATTCATTCCATTCACATCAGTATGACTGCAAATTTATATTTTCTATATTTTAAAGGTTGTGTAAAACTTCTAATTCTGGCAGTGAAGAAATGGGACCAGACTTACACTCTCACATTAAACAACTAGAAAAAATAGATAAAACATACAGAAAACAACATTTTTCTCAGGTATTAAACAGAGAGGAAAGGACCATGACCCTTGACTATGAAAAGAGAACTGAGATGAGTCTATAATTACCTTATTTCCAGAGGCACTTTTCAGACCACAAGGAAGAAAAGGGAAACAAAGTCAGCAGTCTTGCTGAATCAAAGAGACAGAGATTAGAGTTCAGGCCAACTTGCTTAGAATCCGTGGGGTGAAGAATGTCTAAGAGAAGGAAACTGCAAAGAGAAAGGTCTCCAGAGATGTTCAGAAGATTCTCCATGAGTATCATACTGAATACTGATTAGCACTGAATGCCACTGGTGAGCAGTAAGCCAAACAGGTTCCTGAGTTTCTATAGGGAGGGGAACAGTTTGTGCTTGCAACAAAGTAGAAAGGCTTCTTAATATATGGAGCATTGAGCAAACTCCCAAAAGTGGTATTGCTTTAGAGTGAGATCAAATTAGCTATATATTAAAAAACAGAAAAAACTCTGAACATAACCTAGGATATCTTAAAAGTAAGGCGTGAAGAGTCAAATGATTCAAAGTGACTTAACTGTGTCCCAGAACACAGCCCAACAGTGTTTAAAAAACAAAACAACCACCAGAACTCAATAAAGCAAAATGCACAGTGCACAGTAACCAATTAAAAAATAAAAAAGTACCAGGCATGTAAAAGAAGCAGGAAAAGATAAACTATAATCTGAAGAAAACTCAACAGACAGGCACAGAAACAACAAATACGATGCATTTAACAAACAAGAGGGTAAAACTTTGATTAGTATGATATATATTTTAAGTAGAGATGAAAACACACAAATGATTAGGAGATAAATTAAAAATATAAAATAAATCCAAATTAACTATCAAAGTTAAAAAAATCCACTCTGCAACATAAAATACACTATACTTTTTATATATGGTATGGGGTTTAAGTTGAAGTTTGCTTTTTTTATAGAGGTATCTAATGGTTTCAGAACATTTTCTTAGAAATTCTATTCTTTCCTCTATTGAACTGAATTGTCTTTGCATCTTTATTGAAAATCAACTAGTCATATATATATTATGATATACATCATATATGTCTATATATCATATATATGTGTGTCTCTGGACTCTATTATTCCATTTGATTTATATGTCTATTCTTTCTCCAAACCCATACTTTCATGATTACTATAGATTTTAAGATTTGAAATCAGCTACTTTGAGTCCCTAATTTTGAATGATGTTTCAATCTTTATAGCATTCCAAAATTTCAATGCATAAATGCAAAAAAAAAATGACTCGTGTGGTCAGAAAATATGGTTTCTCTCAGTTTACTAACATTCAGAAAAATCTAAGATTAAAAGATTTTCGATTAAATCTAAGATTAAGTAGAAAAAATTTATTTAAAAAAACAACTAAATTTGATCTGAGTGAGAAGATAAAAAGATATTTTAAAATATGTTTGCTGACTTTTTTTTCAGTTTTCTTTCAAGTGAGAAAAGCATTAATTTTTTTCTGGCTTAGTTTATCTTTGATATTTATGTCTATTATTTCTCCTTCAATTTTTATTCCAAATATATACTTCAAGATGATTTCACACTGAGCTATTTTTCCTAGTATATTGATTATTGAATGTTTTATTTTCAAAATCTTGCAGTTTCATACCTACTGCCCTCCTTAGTGTATCAGTCACATATCTGTTTTTCTTAATACTCTAAGGGCTGAGAAATTATCTTGAGAAAAGGAAGATGATTATAAGGCCAATGACAATTTCTTATGTGATTTTAAAATAGGTAAAATGAAAACTTAACTCTAGCACATAGAAATTTATGTGAGAAGCATGAAATGACTATGGCTGTTACTGTAAAACAAAGAAATATGAAACCAATGTCTTTGCTTTATTAATTTATTTAGAGGTTATTTTTGGCAGCAAATATATTAAAACCAAAGTCTATTTTCAATAAAATTTATTCCTGGTTCATTGCATTACATTTAACAATAATGCTATATAATATTGAAAAGAATTACTCATTATTAGTACCAAAAAAATACTGTTTTAGTACCATGCTTTAAAATAGAAAGTCCTTATAGAAAGAAAAAAAAAGAAAAAAAAAAACCTCTCTCCATTAACTTTCTGAAGAGGAATCCCACTTAGTTTTTGTCTTAGAAATTAAACTTGAAAGCAGAAAGTAGAGCCAAGAATTCTCATGTTCAATATTTTTGTTTCTTGGTGTTTTCAAATCAATCTCCAATTTCTAGCCTGAACTTTGGGCCATAAATCAACAGCACACACTCAAGGTCAAGAACCACTGAAAAGAAAACTGGTGAGACTGATCTTTATCCCCCTTAATATTGGACTGTGTTATAATAAGCTTTCCTTCTAGGCTGTTTCAGCAACTACATGTTAGACCTTTAGTTTTGAAGTTTGCTATACCTTGGGCATTCAGGAGCTTTTAAATTTCTCTTACCATTTTACTTTCCTCTCCACATATTTTTACCCATCTGTTTAACTTCTAATTTTTAGAATACTTCTTGTTTGATTTTAGTGCTTAATTATACATTTTATACACCCATACAATTACACAATTCAGTAATAGGTGTTTTATGGAACACTAGCTATTAGCAATAACTTTTTAGCATTTGTTGTAATAGTAAAAACATTTGAACAGATGCCTTAAGAATTATATACCTCAAAATGATAAATAATTTAATGAATACATTTTTAAATGCTCAACATTGGTAGTCTTCAAGAAAATATGCAAACCAGTGAAATTTCACTAAGCACATATTAGTATGACTAAAAAAATAAGTCTTAGAAAGAATGTAGAGCAACTACAAATAGTATGCTCTACTGCTGGGAGTGTAAAATAGTATAATTACTTTTGAAAATTGAAAGTTATCTACTTAATTCAATACATACATACCATATAACTCAAGAATATTATTCCTAGGTTTTAGCCAAGGGCAAAATATATTTATATCCATGCAAGGATGTGCACCTAAATATTCATTGTAGAATGATTTATAATAACCCAAAACTGAAAACTATGGTATATTCATAAAGTCAACACTACTTAGAAATAAGGAGAAGCAAACTATTGATATGTACAACAAGAAACATGATTTTAAAAGCATGTTGAACAAATAAAGCCAAATGCAAAAGAATATTTGGGGTATCATTCCATTTTTTTTTTTTTTTTTGGAATTATAGGCCAGGACACACCAATTGATAATCTCAGAGAAAAGATGAGATACTACCTGGCGTTGGTACTTGGTTGAACTCACTGCAAAGAGACAATAGAGGTATTTTAGGGGAGATAAAACTATTTAATATACAAATTGATTAAAAGAGTACATATGTTTTCCAAAGTTTATCAAACTCCACATTAAAAATCAATGTACTGAGATCCTGGGAAGATTGTGGAATAGGAGGACCCTAGGCTTCCATCATCTCATGGATACGACTAGATAATGCAACAATGTAAAGACAGAAAATGACCCAAAGACTGGAGGAACAAATTCCACAGGTAAATGTAGAGAAGAATAACATTTATGCTTTTGTGTGTGTGTGATTTTTTTTCAGAAGTAGAATTTAGTAATTCATGACTTACATAGAACATCCAATGCTCAACACAAGTGCCCTCTTTAATATCCATCACCCATTTAGCCCATCCCCCACCCCCATCCCACCCCATCAACCTTTAGTTTGTTCGCTATAGTTAAGTCTTTCACAATTTGCTTCTTTTTTTTCCCCTTCCTCTATTCCATCTGTTTTGTTTCTTAAATTCCACAGGAGTGAAATCATATGGTATTTGTCTTTGATTTATTTCATTTAGCGTAATATGCTCTAGCTCCATCCATGTCATTTCAAATGGCAAGATGCCATTTTTTAATGGCTAAATAATATTCCATTATACACATGCACACGCACATCCCACATCTTTCATATCTATTCATCAGTCAATGGACATTTGGGCTCCTTCCACCATTTGGCAATTGTTGATAATGCTGCTATAAACATAGAGGTACATGTGCCCAGAGAAGAGGCCACATTGAAGTGTGTAGAAAGGGTGGATAAGAGACTCTTAATGACAGGGAAGAAACAGAGGGTTGATGGAGGGAAGGGGGTGGGTGAGGGATGGGCAAAATGGGTGATGGGTATGAAGGTATTCAATGGGAAGCTAAATTGACTTGTAGGACTATCCATAGAAGAGAAGGAAGCCATGGCACAGACAGGGGAGAGAAGCAGGTGCTCATGTGGTGAAGACAAATCCCCATAACATTTGACCTTGAAAATTAGAGGGGCCAAATTTCATGAGTTTTTACTCATGGGCCTTAAAATCTGGAATTTTAAAAATCAGCAGGCTCCATTTTGGGAGGGTAAGAGGAAACTGTGTCCGTACCCTTAAAGAAACTGAAAAAAAAAAAAAATAGCCCCCAAAACATACCACAGAAGCAGCAATTTGAAAAATGTCTTAGGCATATGGGAGAGAGCAACATAAACCTTCTTTATACCATGCCTCCCACCCCTTGAACATTGCAGATCTGCCCCTGCCAATACATCCATCCAAAGTGGTCCCATAAACCTGGCAGTATGCAAGAAGCTCCAACAGGGGCCAGTGCCAAAGTAACTCCTACCCCAGGAAGATGGGAAGATAACCACACACACCAAGCTGACTGCAGCCATAACAGTGGAATGACTGCAGGCAGGCCCCACCTACCAAAGAAAGCTTCTCAGGGGTTGACACAGAGAAATCACCCTCAAGTTTGGTGTTATATCTCTGGCAAGTATCTGGTCTGATGTAACTCAAGCCCGAGGCAGTTCCAGACTGCCCATTATGAGGCCAAATACTGCCTATAACAGGCAAAAAGAACCACTGAAGACAACTGGCCTGAAGGAAAAAGCAGCTCAGACACAACAGCAGGGCACAGCCAATATACATAGGAGATATCCTTGAAGCATCAGGTTCTGATGATGAACAGGGAACATTGCATGGCAGAGCACCACAAAAGCTCTTATTTGAAAACAATTGCTTTCATTGCAGGAGATATAGCTGACTCTCCTACATAGAAAGAGATTTAGACACAATAAGTAGATAGAGAAATATATCCCAAATGAAATAATAAGACAAAATCACAGAAAGAGACCTAAATGAAACTAAGATAAATAATATGCCTGATAGAGAATTTAAGGTAATGACCATAAAGATACTAACTGGACTTGAGGAAAGAGCAGAGAACATCAGTGAAACCTGTAACAAAGAGATAAAAAAAAGAACCTTAAAAAAGAAGCGGAGATGAAGATCATGATAAATGAATTTAAAAATATATTAGATGGAATAAATAGTAGACTATAATAAGCAGAACAAATCAATAACCTGGAGGACAGAGTAATGGACTGTAATCAAGCTCAGCAAATGAGAGAAAAAAGAATTATGCAAATAAGAATAGATTTAGGGAATTCAGCAACACCATCAAGAGTAATAATAGTCACATTATAGGGATACTGGAAGAAGAAGAAGAAAGAAGGAAGAAGAAGAAGGGGGGGGGGGAGGAGGAGGAAAAGAGACAAAAAGGGAAAGAAATTTTAAAGAAATAATAGCTGAAAATTTCCCCAGTCTGAGGAAGGAAACAGGAATCCAGATCCAAGAGGCACAGAGATCCCACAACAAAATCAATATAAGTGGGTCCACAACAAGGCATGTAGTAATTAAAATGGCAAAAAGTAGTTATAAATGAAGAATTTTAAAGGCAAGAGAAAAAAAAAGTTAAATATAAGGGAAACCCCAAAAGGTTATCAGATGATTTTTCAGCATAAACTTTGCAGGTCCAAAGGCAGTGACATGACATACTTAAAGTGCTGAAAGGAAAAACAAATCTGCACCCAAAAATACTCTATATGGCAAGGCTAGCCTTCAGAGTAGGAGTTTAGATAAAGAGTTTCCCAAAGAGAAGTTGGAGGAATTAATCACCACCGAAACAGCTTTATAAGAAATGTTTAAGAGGACTCTTGGAGTGGAAAGGAAAGACCATAAGTAAGAATAAGAAAAGTAGGAAGCACAAAAGCAGTAAAAATAAGTATATCTGTTAAAATCAAAGGACTCACAAAATAAAAGTATGTAACCCATGATGCTATATATCCAAAACATAGCATGGGAGAAGAATAAGAATGGGTTCAAATTTAAGTGACCTCCAACTTAATATAGACTGTCAGATGTAGATGTTACATGCAGATTGAATGGTAACCACAAATCAAAAACAGTAAAAGGCAAAAAAATAAAGAGAAAAGGTGTGAAATATTTTACTAAAGAAAGGCAAATAATTATGAGAGAAGAGAGCAAGAGAAGAAACAGAAAAACTGCAAACACCATAAAATAAAATGGTAATAAGTACATAGTTATTAATAATTACTATGAATGTAAATAGACTATCTTAATCAAAGACCTAGGATAATAGAAAAGATAAAAAAAGTAACAGTCATCTATATGCTGCCTACAAGAGACTCATTTCAGACCTAAAGACACACGCAAATTGAAAGTGAAGGGATTAAAAAAAAAAAGAAAACAGAAAGTGAAGGGTTAGAGAATTTATCATGTAAATGAATGTGAAAAGAAAGATGGAATAGCAATACTTATATTGGACAAAATAGACTTTAAAACAGAGAGTGTAACCAGAAACAAAGGACACCATATAATCATAAAGGGAACAATCAAACAAAAAAAATATAACAATAATAAGTATTTATGCACCCAATATGGGAGCACCCAAATACATAAGCAGTTAGTAACAAAAATAAAGGAAGTAATCAGTAGGATACAATAATAGCAGGGGACTTTATCACTCTGCTTACATCAATGGTAGAACATTCAAACAGAAAATGGGAAGTGACTTGGAATGAGACATTGGACCAGATGGATCTAATGTACATTAGGAACATCACATCCTGAAACAGCAAAATACACATTCTTTTCAAGAGCACATGGAACATTCTCCAGAATAGATCCCATATTAGATCACAAAATAAGATGCAAAATTTTCAAAAAATAGAAGTCATACCACACATTTTTTCAGACCATAACTCTATAAAATTAGAAATCAACCATAAGGAAAAATCTAGAAAGAGCACAAAGAGCTTAAATAATGCAAAATTAAGCAATGAATGAGTCAACCGAGAAGTCAAAGAGAGAAACAGAATACACATGGAGACATATAAAAGTGAAAAAGCAGGGATTCCTGGGCGGCGCAGCGGTTTGGCGCCTGCCTTTGGCCCAGGGCGTGATCCTGGAGACCCGGGATCGGATCCCACGTCGGGCTCCCGGTTCATGGAGCCTGCTTCTCCCTCTGCCTATGTCTCTGTCTCTCTTTCTCTCTCTCTCTCTCTCTCTCTCTCTCTCTCTCTCTCTGTGACTATCATAAAAAAAGGGGGTGGGGAAGCAATGGTCGAAAATCTTTGGAATGCACTGAAAATTATTCTAAGAGGGAAATTTATGGCAATACAGGTCTACCTCAAGGAGGAAGAAAAATCTCAAACAACTTATCCTTATACCTAAAGAAGCTAGAAAAACAAGAAACAAATCCCAAACCAGTAGAAAGAATGAAATAATAAATACTGGAGAAGAAATAAAGTGAAAGTAAAAACAACAGCAACACACAATAGAACAGATCAATGAAACTAGGAGCTGGTTCTATGAAAAGATAAAACTGATAAACCTTTAGTCAGACTTAGAGACAGACTCAAACAAAATCAGAAATATTGGAAAGGAGCTAAGATGGCAGCACAGTATGAAGACCATAGGCTGCTTTCATCCATCAAACACAATTAAATAAATATCAAATAATTCTGAATACCCAAGAAATTGACCTGAGGAATGACAGAACAAGCAACATAGGGAAATGCAAAAGAAGAACACTTCCCCAAATCCCCTGACTGGGAAAATGGCCTGGAGTTTTAGAGGTCAACAGGCTTGGCCAGGATAGAGACCTGGGGGCACAGCCCTATTCCTGGAAGGAAGGAACACAAACAACCTAACCCGGGGCAGATGGCAGTATCTGAATATTGCGTAAGGTGCAGAGGGGAGAGACTGTTAGCTATTCTTGGAGCACATCCGTGAGAAGTGGTGACAGGGATGCAGGAGCCAGTGGATCCCATTTCATCCTCCCCACCCCCAGCATGGCAGAGACACCCACTGAAGGACACCAGCTGTTTAGCCTTCTTGCTCCAAATCCCAGCCCCTCCTCTTTGGTACAACTGCCCTTCTGGGTCAAACCTACATCAGGCCTAGTGTGGTGAGACCATCCCCAGAAAGACTCCACCATACTAGGTTCCTAAATTTTGGAGTTCTAAAAGTCAGCAGGCTTGGTTGGTATAGAGCCCAAAGTGCAGTGGACTGCTCCAGGCAGTCAAGTATCCCAAAGAAAGCATGTAAACAGCACCTGAAAAATGCCTGGGACAAAGGAAGAAAGATTATTTTGCTCTTCTAGAATTGTTTCCCTGAAAAAAAGCAAGCACAGAAACCACTCTCTGGGGACAAAGGAGCTGGTTGGTGCCATTTCCTCTCCCACTCCTCGGCATAAACACAGAACCACCTGCAATAAACAGCACAGTGTAGACACTGGTTGCCTAACCTGCTTATACCAAATCCCACCCACCCCATCCCCACGCTCTGCCAATACTGCTTTTCTTGGGCTAGTGTGCCCATGTCCCAGCACATTAGGCCCCTTCCATAGAAGATCAGCAGAAACCCACACACACCGTGTCTACCAACCAGAGTTCTGCTTCAGTTCTAGTGGAAGTAGCTTTAGGTCTCATTCAACAAGCAGTGGGCAGCCCCGGTGGCCCAGTGGTTTAGCACCACCTTCAGACCGGGGTGTTCTGGAGACCGGGATCGAGTCCCATGTCAGGCAGGCTCTCTGCATGGAGCCTGCTTCTCCCTCTGCCTGTGTCTCTGCCTTCCTCACCCCTCACACCTAGTTAAAACTCATCACACTCTAAGGTTCAAAAACTGCCTGCTATAGGCAAGGAGAGCCTCTGCAGATGACTGGCCTGAAAGAGCAACCAGAACACAGAAGCAGAGTGCACAAAACACACACCAGAGACACTTCCTGAAGCACTAAACCCTGGATAGTATATGAATTCTTCTCCATAGAGCCATTGCTCTAAGGAGAAGAAAACATGACAGGCTTTTCTAACATGGAGAAGATGACAGAGACCTAGACAAAATGCCAAGATGAAGGAATTCATCCCCACCTCACACACAAAAAAAAGAACAAGAAAAGGTCACAGCCAGAGGGTTGATTGAAACAGATGCATGTAATAGTCCTGATGGATAATTTAGAGTAACAATCATAAGGATATTCACTGCACTTAGAAGACATTAGGGAGACACTTAACACATAGATAAAAGTTAAAGAATCTGTCAGAAAATAAAAATACATTAACTGAGATTAGAAACAGACTGTAGTGACCATAGGATGGAAGCAGCAGAGGAACAAATAAGTGATAAAGGAGATAAAATAATGGAAAATAATGAAACTGAACAAAAGAGAGAAAGAATAATTATGGATCATGAAAATAGACTTAGGAAACTCAGTTACTCCATCAAAGGTAATAACATTTGCATCATAGGAGTCCCAGAGGAAGAAGAGAGAGAAAAAAAGTCAGGAGGTTTATATGAGCACATTGTAACTGAAAACTTTCCTAAGCTGGGGAAGGTAAGACTTCTAAATTTATAAGGCACAGAGAATATCCATCAAAATCAAGAAAAGCAGACCAACTCCAAGACATATTGTAATTAAATTTGTAAAATAGAGTAATAAAAAAATTCTAAAGCAGCAATACAAGAGTAGTCCCTAACTTACAAGAGAAGACCCACAAGTCTAGCTGCATATCTCTTTACAGAAACTTGGCAAGCCAGAAGGGAGTGGCATGATATATTCAACATGCTGAATGGGAAAAATATCCAGCCAAGAATATTTTATTCAGCAAGGCTATCATTCAGAATTGAAGGAGAGAAACAGCTTCCCAGAAAAACAAAAACTGAAAGAGTTCATGAGCACTAGACTAGCCCTGCAAGAAATATTAAAGGGGACTCAGTGGAAAGGAAAAACCAAAAGTGTCAAAGACTAGAAAGGAACAGAGAAAATCTCCAGATAATGACAAGAACAGTAACAAAATGGCACTAAATACATATCTATCAATAATTTCTCCAAATGTAAATGAACTAAATGCTGCAATCAAAAGATATAAATTATCAGAATAGATTTAAAAAAAAAGAAGATCCATCTATATGCTGCCTACAAGAGACTCATTTTAGACCTAAAGACATCTATAGATTGAAGGTGAGAGGATCGAGAAACATTTACCATGCAAATGAAAGTCAAGAGAAAGTCAGAGTAGCATACTTATATCAGACAAACTAGATTTTAAACCAAAGATTATAACAAGAGATGACGACATGCACTCTACTATAATAAAAGGGACTATCCAAAAAGGTTTAACAATTGTAAATATTTATGTGCCAAACATGGGCACATCCAAATACATAAACCAATTAATAACAGACATAACTCATTGTTAATACATTAATAGTAAAGGACTTTAACACTGTACTTACATCAATGGACAGATTTTTAAGGCAGAAACCCAACAAAAAACAACAGCTTTGAATGACACATTGGACCAGATGGATTTAACAGATGTAGTAGAACATTTCGTCCTAAAGCAGAATACACATTCTTTTCAAGTACACATGGGATATTCTCCAGAATTGATCACACACTGTGTCACAAAGTAGGCTTCAACAAGTTCAAAAAGATTGAGATCATAGCATGCATCTTTTCTGACCACAACGCTATAAAACTTGAAGTCAACCACAAAAAAAAAAAAAATGGAAAGATTAAAAACCTTAAGATTAAACAGCATGTTACTAAAGAATGAATAGGTCAACTAGGAAATCAAAGAAGAAATAAAATACATGGAAACAAATGAAAATGAAAACACAAATGAAGCAAAAGTGGTCATAAGAGAAAAGCATAAAAGCAGTATTAGCCTACCTCAAGAAGCAAGAAAAATCTCAAATAATCTAAACTTACACCAAAAGGAGCTAGGAAATGAACAAGTGAAGCCTAAAGCCAGCAGAAGGAAGGAAATAATAAAGATTAGAGTAGAAATAAATTATACAGTACTAAAAAACAATAATAGATCAATGAAATCAGGAGTTGATTCTTTGAAAAAACATAAATGATAAATCCCTAGCCAGACTTATCAAACAGAAAATAGAAAGGACCCAAACAAATAATATCACAAATGGGAAGGAGAAAGAACTACCAACATAACAGAAATAAAAACAATTATAAGAAAATATAATGAAAAAATATATTCCAGAATTAGACAACCCAGAAGTAGATAAATTCCTGTTAACATATGAACTATGTGAACTGAAACAGGAATAGAAAACTTGAACAGATAGATAATCACCAAAGAAAATGAATCAGTAATCAAAAATCTCCCAAGAATCAAAAGTCCAGGGCCAGAGAGTTCCCCAGGAGATTTCTACCAAACATTTAAAGAGTTTATATTTTTCTCAAATTATTCCAAAAAATATAAATGGAAAGAAAACTTCCAAACTCATTCTATGAGGCAAGCATTAGTCTGATTTCAAAATCAGTTAAAGACTCCACTAAAACCGGGATCCCTGGGTGGCGCAGTGGTTTGGCGCCTGCCTTTGGCCCAGGGCGCGATCCTGGAGACCCGGGATCGAATCCCACGTCGGGCTCCCGGTGCATGGAGCCTGCTTCTCCCTCTGCCTATGTCTCTGCCTCTCTCTCTGTGTGTGACTATCGTAAAAAAAAAAAAAAAAAAAAAAGACTCCACTAAAACAAACAAAACATTAAAAAAAAATCCTACAGGCCAATATCTCTAATAAAAATGGATGTAAAAATTCTCAACAAAATACTAGCAAATCTATTTCAATAGTCCCTTAAAAGAATCATTCACCATAATCAAGTGGGATTTGTTCCTGGCTCCAATGGTCATTCATTATTCAGAAACCAGTCAGCATGATACATCACATTAACAAAAGGAGAAGAACCAAACAATAGATGCAGAAAAGCATTGATGAAGTAAAATATCCATTCATCATAAAAACGCTCAACAAAGTAAGGATAGAAGGAACCTATTTGAATATAATCAAGGCCATATGTAAAAACCTGCGAGCTAATATCATGCTCAATAGGGAAAAACAGAGATTTTCCCCTACCTTTAGGATCAAGAGAAAGATGTCCACTTTCACAATTGTTATTTAACGTAGTACTTGAATTCCTAACATCAGCAATCAGATAAAAAAAAATTAAAGGCATCCAAATTGGCAAGGGAGGAGCCAAACTTTCACTATTTGCAGATGACATGATATACAAACTCAAAAAACTCCAACAAAATATTTCTAGAACTGATACACAACCTCAGGAAAAGCATAGGATACAAAATCCATGTACAGAAATCTGTTACATTTCTATACACTAATAATAAGAAAGAGAAATCAAGAAAACAATCTCATTTACAATTGCACCTAAAACCGTAAGATACTTAAGAATAAGCCTAACCAAAGAGGTAAAAGATCCATACTCTGAAAACTATAAAACGCTTATGAAAAAAAGAATTGAAAAGAACACAAAGAAATGGAAAAATATTCCATGCTCATGGATTTGAAGAACAAATACTGTTAAAATGTTGATACTACCCAAAACAATCTTCACATTTAATACAGTCCCTATCAAAATATCATTAGCATTTCTTAGAAATAGAACAAACAATCCTAAAATTTAAATGGAATCACAAAAGTCCCTGAAAAGCCAAAGTAATATTGAAAAAGAAAAACAAAGCTGAAGGCATCATGATTCCATACCTCAAGCTATATTGCAAAGCTGTAATATATACAAATCATGATTGTCCTCAAGACAGTATGGCACAGGGACGCCTAGGTGGCTCAGCAGTTAAGTGTCTGCCTTTGGCTCAGGGTGTGATCTTGGAGTCCCTGGATCGAGTCCCACATCAGGCTCCCTGCAAGGAGCCTGCTTCTCCCTCTGCCTGTGTCTCTGCCTCTCTTTGTGTGTCTCTCATGAATAAATAAAACCTTAAAAAGAAAAAAATAATATGGCACAAAGACAAAACATAGATTAATGGATGAGAATAGAAAACTCAGAAATGGACTATAACTATGTGGTCAACTAATCTATGACAAACCAGTAAAGAATATCCAATGGAAAAAAAAGATAGTCTCTTCAATAAATGGTCTTGGGACTGGATGGCTATGTACAAAAGAATGAAACTGGATCACTTGCTTATACCATATACAAAAACAAATTCAAAATGGATTAAAGACCTACAGGTGAAACAGGAAATCATCAGAATCCTAGAGCAGATCATAAGCAATAATCTTGGGGTGATTGAGTGGCTCAGTCAGTTAAGCATCTGCCTTAAGCTTTAGTCATGACCCAAGGGTTTTGGGATGGAGCCCTGCATTGTGCTCCCGGCTCAGTAGGGAGCCTTCTTCTCCCTCTCCCCACTGCTTATGCTCTTTCTTTCTTAAATAAAGAAATAAAAATCTAAAAAAAAAAAAAAAAAAAACAAGCAATAACTTCTTCGACATTGGCTGTAGCAACTTTTACTGAATATAACTGTCTCCTGAGGCAAAGGAATCAAAGGCAAAAATAAACTATTGTGACTTCATAAAGAAAAAAAAAAGCTTCTACACAGTGAAGAAAACCAACAAAACTAAAAGGCAACCTACTGAATAGGAGAAGTATTTGCAAATGACATATATGATATAAGGTTGGTATCCAAAATATATAAAGAACTTATCAAACACAACATTCAAAGAAGTAATCCAGTTAAAAATGGTCCAAAGGCACGAATAGACATTTTTCCAAAGTAGTCACTCAGGTGGCCAACAAACACATGAAAAGATGTTCAACATCACTAATCATCAGGGAAATACAAATAAAAGACTAGAATAAGATATTACCTCATACCTGTCAGAATGGTTAAAATAAACAACAAAGGAAACAGATGTTGGCAAGGATGCAGAGAGAGAGAGGAATCCTCTTACACTGTTGGTGGGAATGCAAACTGGTGTAGCCACTGTGGAAAACCATATGGAGGTTCCTCAAAGAGTTAAAAATAGAACTACCCAACAACCCAGCAATTGTACTACTAGGTATTTACCCAAAGGATACAAAAATCCTGATTCAAAGGGGCACATGTGCCCCAGTGTTTATACAGCATTATCAACAATAGCCAAATTATGGAAAGAGCCCAAATGTCCATTCACTGATAAATGGATAAACAAGATGTGATATTTGTGTATACACACACACACACACACACACCATGGTATATTACTCAGCCATAAAAAAGAATAAATCTTGCCATTTGCAAACACGTAGATGGAGCCAGAATGTATTATGCTAAGTGAAATTAGTCAGAGAAAGACAACTATAATAAGATTCCACTTATATATGGAATTAAAGAAATAAAACACATAAACTTAGGGTGGAAAAAAGAAAGGCAAAACAGAAAAGAGACTTTTTTAGTGAAAAAACTAATGGTTATTGGAGGTGAGGTGGGCAAGGGGTAGGTTAAACAGGTGATGGATATTAACAAGGGCCCTTGTGATGAGCACTGGGTGCTGCATCCAAGTCATGAATCATGAAACTACACCAGAAACCAATATTACAGTATATATTAACTGGAATTTTTTTTAAAGATTTTTTTATTTATTCATGAGAGACAGAGAGAGAGAGAGAGAGAGAGAGAGAGATAGGCAAAGGGAGAAGCAGGCTCCATGCAGAGAGCCCAACGTGGGACTTGATCCCAGGTCTCCAGGATTACACCCTGGGCTGAAGGCAGTGCTAAACTGCTGAGCCACCTGGGCTGTCCTGGAATTTTTTTAAAAAGTAAAGGAACTAAATATATATATATATATATCTTTTTTATTTAAGATTTTATTTATTTATTCATGAGAGACACGGGGGGCCGGGGGTGGGCAGAGACACAGGCAGAGGGAGAAGCAGTCTCCACGCAGGGAGCCCAAAGCGGGACTCAATCCCGGAACTCCAGGATCAGGATCATGCCCTGGGCCAAAGGCAGGCGCTAAACGGCTGAGCCACCCAGGGATCCCCTCATCATTTTTTTAAAAAAGTAAAAATAATAACTAATACACATAAATATAAAGGATTGTAAGAGAATATTGTAAAAATTATATGTCTACAAACTAAACAACCTAAAATAAATAGATAAGTTCCTAGAAACGTATAAGCTACCAAAACTGAAGCAGGAGGAGATAGAAATTTTTAACACACTGCCTACTAGCAATAAAATTGTATCAGTAACCAAAAAACTCACAACATACAAAAGTCCAGGACTAGATGTCTTTACTAGTGAATTCTACCAAACATTTAAAGAAGAGTTAATATTTATTCTTTTCAAACTATTCCAAAAAATAAAAGAGGAAGAAAAAATTCCAAATTTATTCTATAAGGAAACCATTACCCTGATACCAAAAACAGATGAAGATGCTGCAAACAAATATATATATATAGAGAGAGAGAACACCAATGGCCAAGATCTCTGATGAACACAGATGCAAAGATCCTCAACAAACTATTACCAAACCAAATCCTTCAATACATTAAAAAAAACCCCACTCACCACAATCAAGTGGGATTTATTCCTGAGATGCAATGTAGTTCAATATTTGCAAATCAACATGATACATCAAATTAATAAGAGAAAGGATAAGAACCAGATGATCATTTCAATAGATGCAGAAAAAGCATTTGACAAAGTACGACATCCATTCATGATAAAACCTTCAAGAAAGTAGGTGTAGAGGGAATATACCTCAACATAATAAAGACCTTATATAAAAAATTCATAGCTAACATCCACTCAATGGTGAAAAACAGAGCTTTTCCTTTACGGCCAGGAATGTAAGAATGTCCCTCTCACCACTCTTATTCATCATAGTACTGGAAGTCCTAGCCGCAGCAAACAAAAAGAAATAAAAGACATCCAAATTGAAAAGGAAGTTACATAACTATCACTATTTCCAGATGACAGCATACTAAATATAGAAGAGACTCTGCCGAAAAATGACTAGAACTAATAAATGAATTCAGTAAAGTTGAAGAATACAAAATCAATGTACAGAAATTCACTGCATTTATATGCTTTAATAATGAAGCAGAGAAAGAAATTTAAAAAGGAATCTCATTTAGAATTGCACCAAAAATAATATTACCTAGGAATAAACTTAACCAAGGAAGTAAAAGACCTATGCTCTGAAAACTATAAAACATGATGAAAGAAACTGAAGAGGACACCACACACACACACGGAAAGATATTCCATGCTCATGGGTTTGTAGAAAAATATTGTTATAATGTTCACAATATCCAAAGCAATCTACAGATTTAATTCAAGTCTTATCAAAACACCAACAGCATTTGTCACAGAATTAGAATAAGCAATCCTAAAATTTGTATGGAACCACAGAAATCCAAGAATAGCCAAAGCAATCTTGAAAAACAAAGCTGGAGGCATCTTAATACCAGATCAAGTTATACTACAAAGCTCTAGTAATCAAAACAGTATAGTACTGGCAACAAAATAGACACACAGACAATAGAACAGACTAGAAAGCCCAGAATCAAACCCATGATTATATGGTCAATTAATCTTTGACAAAGGAGGCAAGAATATGCAATGGCAAAAAGACAGTGCCTTCAAAAAAATGGTGTTGGGAAAAACTGAACAGCTACATGTAAAACAAAAGTAGGCTACTTTCTTACACCATACACAAAAATATACTCAAAATATGTTAAAGACCTGGAACCATAAAATTCCTAAAAGAAAGCACAGGAATTCCTTTCTCTGATATCAGCCATAGCAACATTTTTCTAGATAGATAGATGATAGATGATAGATAGATATAGTTAGATAGATATAGTTAGATAGATAGATAAATAGAAAATTATTCAGCCATAGAAAGAATGAAATCTTGCTCTTTGCAACAACATGGATGGATATAGTGAGTATGATGCTAAGTAAAATAAATTAGTCAGAGAATGACAAATACCATATGACTTCACTCATAAGTGAATATAAGAAACAAAACAAAGGGGAACAAAAAGAGACAAACCAAAAAAAAAAAAAAGAAGACAACTATAGAGAACAAATGGTTACCTATTTGTAACCTATACAAAGAGTATAATAATTAAGAATTAAGAGTATATTTGTTTTGAGAAGCACTGAGTAATATATAGAATTGCTGGATCAGTACATTGTACATCTAAAGCTACGATAACAAACACTTTGTGTTAACTATATTTTAATTTTAAAGATTCTAACAAAAAATAATAAAATGAATGTATTTTTTTAAGATTTTATTTATTTATTAATGAGAGACACAGAGTGAGTGAGAGAGAGAGAAAGAGAGAGAGGCAGAGACACAGGCAGAGGGAGAAGCAGGCTCCATGCTGGGAGCCTGACATGGGACTCGATCCAGGGTCCCCAGGATCACGCCCTGGGCCGAAGGCAGGTGCTAAATCGCCGAGCCACCAAGCTGCCCCTATTTTTGTATTTTTATAGACATTTTCCCAAAGAAGACATACAGATGGCCATCAGACTCATGAAGAGATGGTCAACATCATTAATCATCAAGATATCAAATCCAAATTGCAATGACATATCACATCATACTAGTCAGAATGGCTAGTATCAAAAACAAAACCAAAAACAAACACAAGAAATAAGTAATTGGTAAGGATGTGGAGAAAAGGGAACCCTCATGCACCATTGGTGGAAATATAAATTGGTGCCACTACATATAACAGTATAATAACACTACTCTAAGAATTAAAAATAGAAATACCTCAAGATCCAGTTATTCCACTACTGGGTTTTTACCCAAAGGAAACAGGACCACTAATCCACTAATTCAAAAAGACATATACACTCATGTTTATTGAAACATTATTTATTAAAGCCAAGATATGTAAGCAACCCAAATGTATATGGATAAATGACTAAAGAAGTGGAGCACCCTCCCTCCCTCCTTCTCTTTATAGATAATGGAATATTACTCAGCCATAGAAAGATGAGATTGTGAAATTTGCAACAACATGGATGGACCTAGAGGATTTATGCTAAGTGAAATGTGTCAGGCATAAAATAAATACCATATGATTTCACTTATATATGGAACCAAACAAGACAAATGAATAAACAAAAAGCAGAAGCAGACCTATAAATACAGAGAACAAGCTGACAGTCACCAGAGATGAAGGGAATGGAGGGAGAGGCAAAACGAGTGAAGGAGAATGGAAGATTCATTCCAGTCATGGAATAAGGCTTGGGAATAAAAGGTACAGCCTAGAGAATATAGTCAATGTTATTGATTTAAGGCTGCACGGTGATGACAGTAACTGCACTTGTGGTGAGCATAGCATAGCATATAGAGCTTTGAATCATTATGTTGTAAACCTAAAACTAATATAACATGTGTCTACTTTAAAAAATAAAAAAAAGGCTACAAAAATGCACAAAGGAAAATGCCTCCTCTTCTGAAAGCTAACTTGAAAATACCAGCAGATATTTATACTATGGGCTGTATGAGTAGTACATCAACGACAAATGACTAAATATTTTTCTGTCTGATATGCAGCTCCTCAGAAACACATCTGATTGGATTTTTTTCAAGGACTACTTAAAAAAAAAAAAAACTAAAACACAAGGAAACGCAGGACAGTTTTCAGTTCACAAATCGAAAAATACACTCCAAACATAAGCAGCCCATCTTGTCATTAGATGTCACACTGTTTTTGGACATTTTTGATTGAAGCTAAGGAAGCTGAAAGCTAGCCTACCAATAAGTACATTCTCATTTCAAACCTACAACTTTAATAGCTGTATTCTTGCAGAGCATACTATTTTATCAAACAATGCAAGACAGTATTTTTTTGGAAAAATGGAAACTAACCAAGGCTTCTAAATGAAAGAATTGCAACCTTCCCAGGCTTTTGCAGGTTGCACACGTTTATTATTTTATAGAAGAGAGCATTCATACATAATAGAATAAAAAATAAGATTCACTGGATTTTTTAAAAAAATGGTTTTAGGGAATCCCGGGGTGGCTCAGCGGTTAAGCGCCTACCTTTGGGCCAGGGCATGATCCTGACCAGAGATGGAGTCCCACATGGGGCTCCCAGCATGGAGCCTGCTTCTCCCTCTGCCTGTGTCTCTGCCTGTGCCTCTGCCTGCCTGTCTCTCTCTCTCTCTTTCATAAATGAATAAATTAAAAAAATAGTTTTAACTACTTCAGAAAAAAAAGAATCAATATGGAAAGATTGGCCACTTTTTTAAACCTATTTTTTGGAAGTGCTTTAATATTTCAGAGACTCCCAGGCAAAAATAAAACAAATGAAAAACTGAAAAGTTAATAAAATTTGCTTTTGTCATCCTTTCCCTTTCTAGCATTATTTTCCCAGTTTATGTTGTTCTAACTCTAGTTTCTTTATGTTTCCTGATGCCTCCCTATAAACACTTACTGTAATAGTCTACTTATTTCTCTGCCCTTAAGACATTCCAATCCTATTAAGATACTGGCTCTGCTTACCCTCCTCCTCCCCCATTAAAGTAAAACTAAGGAAATTGAGCCCCCAAGGGTTTGGCTTCTAGATAGGGAGTAATCTATCCTGTTTATTGTCTTTTTTCTTTGGAATTTGTGAGTGGGATAAATTCTGGATGATACCTCCTACAGTTTGGCTTTGGCTTCATCATCTTCAAATAACTGTTCTTTCTTCCCTTTCTGTCAGTCTCCCAAAGCTATAGTCTTTTGGCCTTGCAGTCTCCCAAATTGCACCACCACTGAAATCTTCATTTTAAACATTCTAACTATAACTCCTATCCTTTCAAGTACTTTTTGCCCTATTTGAATAATTCTCTATTCATGTGGTTTTGTCTCCTACTTCCTTAAAAAAATAGAAGCAATTGGTTGTGAGTTCCCTTCATAGCCTTAGTACCAAATTCATTAATCTTCCTGCATCCATAATGAAATCCCTGCTCCTATAAAAGTTCCAACCTCTTTTTTGGTCTCATCCCCATCTCCTTTTCAAATAAATCCTTCAAGGTCCACTATTTCCCTTGAGTCTTTTTTTGGGGGTGGGGAGCAGTGAGGAGGTCTCTCTGGGATGAGGTTTCTCATAATGAAATAAAAATATTATATCAAATATTTTAAAAGTTGGAATGTCAATGAATCTGAAAAACAGAAACAAATTTGTATTCACCCATCTCCCTTTCAGCTACCATTTCATTTCTGGGTAATTCTTCAGTAAAAGAACTTAATATCTTTTAGAATTTCTACTGCTACATGCTCCAACCTTTTTCAACTCCCTTTAAGCAGGTTATTTTTAGTAATACTTTATGGAAATTATTCTTTTTTTTTAAGATTTTATTTATTCATGAGAGACACACACAGAGAGAGAGAGAGGCAGAGACACAGGCAGAGGGAGAGGGAGGCTCCATGCAGCAGGGAGCCCGATGTGGGACTCGATCCCGGGTCTCCAGTATCACGCCCTGGGCTGAAGGTGGCACTAAACCTCTGAGCCCTCTGAGCCACTGGGGCTGCCCCTATGGAAATTATTCTTACCTAACTAACAATGACCTGTATGCTTTCTAAAATCGCCTTAATGACCTTCATTTGATCTTCATTGTTGATCACTTCTTCCTCCTTGAAAAGCTTTTTTCTATTAATATCTGATTTTCTTTTCTGCTTGGTCTTCTCTGCCTCTTTGATAGCTCATCTACTCTTTGGTGTCTAAATGTTGCAGTCTCCACGCTCTGTTCTGGTCCCCATCTCTGTTCTACTACACACTCTGCTGATTCCATTCAATCCCATAACTGTTATCTTTAAAGCAATGACATGTGAATTCAAAATTTTATCTTTGACCTCTACTAAATGAAAAATTTAGCTATCCCAATCCCTACTGCTCTCATTTTATGTCTAGTATTAAAATTTTCATAACCCAAACAGAATTCCTCTAATATATTCATGAATTTCCATTCCATGACTATTTTCATAGTCCAAGTTACATTTTCACCAAAATGTCATCAATTTTCTCCTAATTTGTTATCTTCTACTCTTGTCCCTCTATAATTCCTATCATTTTCTTAGATTCTTTTTATTAACTAGAATTTTTCTTTCTGGAAAGAACTACTAGAGTATTTTATGCATATATTCCCCCACTCACTTTATGGTCTATTTACAACTATTTACTTGTTTTAAAAATCTCCTTTCAATAAAAAGTTGTCTGTGATGATATTTAATACCTAAATCTAATGCTAGGGTAGGGTGATGCCATTTTATAATTGAAAGGGTCTAAGTCTTTCCTTAGTTTGATAAAATAATTATTTGATATATTCATGTTAGACTATGTTTATTGATTTATTGATGATCAAATCAACAGATTAACATTTAATCTCAGCATAAGATAATTTTCATATTAATATGAATATTGACATTTATTAAAACACAAACCAAACTCCATACTATAAGAGTGTTTATAGGATACTGAAATAACTTCATTTGCTATAAAATTTCTCAGAGCTTTTAAAAGAAATATGTTTGTACATAGCCAAAAGATGGCATCTATCTAAATGTCTAATAAGAGATGAATTTATAAACAAAATGTGGTATAGACGTATAATGGAATATCAACAGATTTAAAAGGGAATGGTATAGCATGGATGACCCTTGAAGATAAATGACTAACCTAGGCATAAAAGAACAAGTACTGTATGATTCTACTTAGAAGAACACAGAGGAACACCTGGGTGGCTCAGTGGTTAAGTGTCTTCCTTTGGCTCAGGGCATGACCCCAGGGTCCTGGGATGGAGTCCCACATTGGACTCCCTGCAGGGAGTCTCCCTCCATCTATGTCTCAGCCTCTCTCTCTATGTCTCTCATGAATGAATAAATAAAATATTTTAAAAAGAGAAGAACACAGAATAGTCAAATTCATAGACAGGAAGTAAAATGGTGACTGCCAGGGGCTGGGTGAAGGGAGTAATGAGGAGTTGCTATATAATAGGGATAGCATTACTTTTATTAGACAAAAAGAATTCTGGAGATTGGTTGTACAGCAATGTGAACTAAATACTACTGAACTATATACTTAAAAATTGGTCAAGATGATTATTATGTGTTTTTATGCACATATATATATACACACACTTCATTTAGTGATGTGCATTAATTTCTCTAATAAAGAAATTTGCTGCAATTCCCTTAATACAGAATTAGAACTCCTTTTGTTTTCACTATTGAGGTAAAATTGATTTTCTATTCCAGAGTCTGTGACGATTATGCAGATAGGAATATAAGTGAAGATTAATTTGAAGCAAACTGAGCCGTTTATCAAATTGCAAATTTTAAAAAAAGGACCAAGATAGGAAACTTTTTCTTATAGGAGAATGAATTGGGAGAGATCATGTGACAAGCAGGAAACTGGGCAAGTGATAAATTAGGAAATATAGGTGTGGCCATGTAACATATATTGTCTTTAAAAAACAAAATCTGTGGGGAGAAAAACAAGCTAAAAGTTTTTTTCCTTGTGTGTCTCCACAAAATAACTAATTTAGCTTGCTTTTTGTCTATTCTGTGAATATTATCACATCTCCTTTGGTAAAGAAATGTGGGCAAGGCAGGGTGATTGGCTTGGTGAACGGTGTGGGGGAATGTTCCTGGGAAATGATAAACCTCAACTGTCTCTTAAATTCTCTTCAAAATTCAGCCTGGAATTAGTACTCCACCCACTTAAATCCCATATGGTGAAAACTCTGCAGGTCAGGCAATGGCAAGTAGGTCCTTAAATGTAGGAAGGAGCTGAAATGACCAACTTGTTAGAGAATATCAAGTTACTATTTTTGAGATCAGAAAGGGGTTGAGATAGATAAACATTACACTTAAAGTACCAATTACTACTTAATTATTACACTTAAAGTACCAATTACTACCTTTGCTTTCTCAAATTTGAAGTCTAGCAATTCTGAGCTTAGTGGATTGATGCTTCACTGTGATATGCAAAGTTAATGACTTCTCTGTGATCTGGCTGAGATGAATACATTTTAGAAAAAAGAAAGTCTCTAATCTTGTCTCTTAGGATTGCTATCCACCAAACACTCACCTTTATGCAGATATAGGCTTCTTGAAGGCAGGATTATCTTGTACTATGGTACTTTCCTTCACCTTCTACTCTGCTAATGTTGCTGTGTTTGGTGTGTGTGTGTGTGTCTAACTTTTTAAGTGAAAAGTTAGAAAGAAAAGGAAGTGAAGCACAGAAATACACAAAGATGAGAAAGATGTTGCCAAATACAGAAATGAACAGGATGTACTGGATTAGGGATTTTGTTCACTAAACTTCAGTGGAAGAAGCTTTGATTTACATCCAAGTTTTATTGTGTGGTAGTATGCACTAGTTTCCATTTTTCTTTAAATTCTCTAGGCTTTGGTCTTCAAGTTGTAAAATGGTATAAGCTTATCTACTACATCATTTTGATGGTCAAACAAAATAACCTAAGTGAAATTACTTGGTAAAGCTTTCTATAAATTTAAAGTATATTATATAAGCCATAAGGGAGGTTATATAAATTTATAGCTTAAGTCTTCATGGTTTGATATATTTTTATAATTTGAGCCCTGAGATAAATATCATTCTATCCAAGAAAATCAAGAAGACTGAAAACTTTTACAAGATATTAATGTGATGAATAGGACTGGATGGGATACTATTGAGATTTTTCCATCTCATCAGACACTGTTGAACTATCTCACAATTTGAACATTGCAACTTTGTATGAGGTATAATATAGGAAACGAGTTGAAGGGAATTTAGGCTTATTTTTGAAAATGAGAGAATTATGTCAAATGTCACCTAAAGTTAAATTCAGTTACTCACCTATTCAATACTTTCAGCATTTGTCCAAGTTTCCTTAACCTTTTAACCTTTACCTGAAGTGAAAAATGTCTATTAATAATATTAATTGTTGTGCCCAAGATTACAAATCCGAGAACCCACCAAGGAGCCAACACCGATGCAAGTGCACGAGGGTTTATTAGCAAGCTCGATTTTGGGTCCAAGTATACCCAACACAGCGGGGCAGGGACTTGGACCCCGAAGTGGGTTACACCTGGGTTTTTTATGGGCTGGTCTAGGGAATTTTCAGAAGGGGTGGAGGATTTCTCAAGTTCTGTTTACATTCTGATATGGGGCTTTCAAGGGCATTGAGCTCTGTTCTCATTCTAATATGGGACTTTCTGCCACCGGCATGGGCTCTGTTGTCTTTCTGATATAGGATTCCCTGCCGAGGACATTCTGTAGTTTTTCCTGTAAAGTTCAGCTCTTATTCACAGGGGCCTAAGATGGCTGTACTTGTGCTAATGCTAAACTTGAGGTGGAATGGCCTTAATTTTTCTCAGCCTCCACATAATGTTTCAGAGAACAATTTTAAAACACTTTCAAAAGCATATATATATATATATATATATATATATATATATATATATATATATATAAAACAGAATGGAAGGAGGTTTCACCAAGCTGGAAAAGTTTTTTTTTTTTTTTGTAAAAAACAAAAAATTATAAAAGAGAGCATGGGTTTGATTATGTATACATTTTGGAAAACTAGAGACATGGAGTGGAGCCTTTCAACAGCTATAGGTTCTCCATTTTTGTTTGTTTGTTTGTTTGTTTTCAAGGAATCTCCTTGTGAAACTTTCCACTGACTAGTGTATTTGCAAAACCTACTAAATTCTAAATCATATACAGCCTTTTCTCTCTCTTTCCAGAGAGCTGGCCTCAATGGAGACTTGGGTTTATTATTGCTATGTACAAATTTTTTGACAAAAGTAACAAATTGATCTGGAATGAAGAATTTCCTCCATTTAATGAATCCTTGACTATTACTAATGTTAAATTAATTGTTGATTATTTTCCATACACCAAGCATTAGCACGTTATATCTGTTAATTCTTGAAAGCTTTCATAGTGACTTTTTAGTTTTTCTTTTTTCTTCTTCTCCTCGTTCCTTCCTTCCCTTCTTCACTTTTATTTTCAAAACAAAACAGGAATGCTTTCTTGCCCCCACTTCAAATGAGAAACCTGAAGTTCAGAAAATATTTGATTTTCTCTATCCCAATTTTACTAAGTTAGACTACGAGTTTATAATAAGGGGCCCTTAGTCTTCTACATATTCATTCATGCAATAAATATTGAGTTTCTACAAGTACCTGAAGCTGTGCAAGGCAGTGAAGAGGGAGTATTGAATGAGAAACAAATCTTCACCCTCCAGCAGCCTACTAAGGCAGATAGGCAATGAACAGGTAACTGAGATGGTAAGAAAAATTGTGAAGGAAATCACACAGTACATTTTAAGTGAATGTGGATGGGAGGAAATAGGCCTTGGGAATCACTGAACTTATTTGTCTCTGAGGAACTGGTGTTTGAGTCCTAAAGAAAAAGGAGACATTAGATAAAAATGAATATGGATAAAGGATGTTAAATTTAAGAGAACAGTAAGTGATAGGAGTGCCTGGAACATTTGGAAGTTGAAAGATATTCAATATAAACAAAAAATTAGAGTAGGAGGTTCTCAGCTTTATCCTTGTTTTTTTTTTTTTTTTCCTCTGTCTGAATGCGCTATCCCAAAATGTTCGTGGAGCTTACTGCTTCTTTTCATACAGAGCTTGGCTCAAACATGACCTTCTCAGTGAAATTTTTTATCACATTATTTTAAGTTGAAGTCTCTCTAGTGGACTCCCAAAAAGAGGCAGAGTAGGAGAATCGTAAGCTGACCTTGTCCTACTGACACAGCAGTGCATCCCCATCCCCCCCCCCCCCCCCCCCAGAAAACAACCTGAAGACTGGCAGAACAGACTTTTCACAGTTAAACATAGAGAGGAGGATATATTTTCAAAGGCAACAGGTGTGGAAACATGGTGAGGAACCAAACTTCCTAGCAAAAGTAACCATAAATGGGAGAGATACCATGAGTATGAAGAAGAGACAGAGAGGCAGATGCCACACCAGGCACCCCAAGCATGAAGGACCTACACTAAAAAGACCAGTCCCCATATTTGGCTTTGAAAACCACAGGGGCTTAACTTCATGGGTTTTTTATCACTAGTGGGGCTTAAGTCTCAGGACTCTAAAAATCAATGGACTCAAGCTCTGGGAGAGCCAGAGAGGAGAGGAATAGGAAAATGAGTCCCCACCCTTAAAGAGACAGCATAAAAAACAACCCCACTGAGACACAGCATAGAAGAAGCAGTTTTTTAAAAAAGGGGGTGGGTTATACTAAAGGATATTTATTTACTAACCCCAGAACATGTGCTAAATGGACAAGAATCTTTAGGAGACTTCTCCAAGAATAAAGAGTCTCCAGGTACCATTTCTCTTCCCACCCCTAGACCTCGATAGGTGGACACTTGCAGGAAACAGTATGAACATTCTCCACCTACCTTGCTAACACTGTGTGTTCTGTTCCTACATTACTCTGAAAATCCACCCCATCCAACCTACCCACTCAGCAGGGCTATTATTGATTTGAAAGTAGTGGCCTTATGAAGAAGAGGTCTCATGGTGCTCTATAGTACAATGTTCCTTGTTCACCAGAACCAGGCACTTCAAAGATGTCTCTTATGTGTGCCCTACTGTTGTGACTGAGTCTTTTTTTTTACTTCACTCCAGTTAACTGCAATGATCCACTCTACCTGTTGGGCCAGATTTGGCACTATTAAGAAGCCCATCTAAGCCCATCTAGTTAGGTAGCAAAAATGATAAAGAATGGTAAACACAAAGTGGCATGATGTATTAAAAGTGCTGATAGGGAAAACACACACACACACACACACACACACACACGAATACTATGCCCAGCAAGGCTACAATTCAGAATAGAGGGAGAGATAAAGAGTTTCCCAGACAAAAAACATTAAATGAGTTCATTAGCACTAACTGCTACATGCATAAGATGTTATATATGATTCTAATGGTAATCAAAAATAAAAAATCTGTAATAGATATTCAAAAAATAAAGACAAAGGAATCCAAGTATATCACTAAAGAAAGCCAGCCATCAAACCTCAAGAGAACAAGAGAAGAAAGGAACAGAGAACTACAAGAACAACTGTAAAACAGGTTAACAAAATGGCAATAAGTATACACATATCAAAAATTACTTTGAATGTAAATGGACCAAATGCACCAATCAGAAGACCCTGGATAACAGAATGGATTAAAAATCAATAACAAGATCCATGAAAAGGCTGCCTACAAAAGACTCACTTCAGACCTAAAGATACATGCAGATTTAAAGTGAAGGGGTAGGAAAACATTTACCAGGCAAATGGTAGCAAAAAGAAAGCAAGGGTAGTAACACATACATTACACAAAATAGATTTTAAAACAAAGACTCTAACAAGAGAGGAAAAGGACACTACATAATGATAAAGGGAACAATGCAACAAGGAGATATAACAATTGTAAATATCTATGTACATAGCATGGGAGCACCCAAACATATACATCAACTATTATCGTGCATAAAAAATAAATTGATAGTAATACATTAGTAGTAAACACACACACAAAACACCTTTAACACCTCACTTACATCAATGGATAGATTATTTAGACAGAAAATCAACAACAACAAAAAGAAACCAAGAGCTTTGTATGGCATACTGGCCCAGATAAATCTAAAAGACATATTCAAAAACATTCTATCAGGGATCCCTGGGTGGCGCAGCGGTTTGGCGCCTGCCTTTGGCCCAGGGCGCGATCCTGGAGACCCGGGATCGAATCCCACGTCAGGCTCCCGGTGCATGGAGCCTGCTTCTCCCTCTGCCTGTGTCTCTGCCTCTCTCTCTCTCTCTGTATGACTATCGTAAATAAATAAAAAAAAATTATAAAAAAAAAAACAAAAAAAACAAAAACATGCTATCAAAAACCAGAAAAATACACATTCTTTAAGTACACATGGAACATTCTCCAGAATAGATCACATTAGGCCACAAAATGTCTTAATAAATTCAAAGAGAGAAATCATGTTGCATCTTTTCCAACCACAACAGTATGAAATCAGAAATCAATCACACACACATAAAAAAAATCTGAAAAGAACACAAATACATGGAAACTAAATAATATGCCTCTAAACAATGAATGTGTCAATCAAGAATTAAAAGAGGAAATAAGATACATGGTGACAAATGAATATAGAAACACAATGGTCTAAATCTTTGAGATGCAGCAAAATTTGTTCTAAGGGGAACTTTATAGCAATATAGGCCTGCCTTAAAAAGTAAGAAAAATCTCAAACAACCTAACATTGCATATAAGGAATTAGAAAAAGAAGAACAAGCAAAATCCAATGGTAGTAGAAAGAAGGAAATAATAAAGATCACAGCATAAATAAATGGATCCTTAAAAAATAATAAAAACAGATGAAATCAAGAGCTGATTCTTTGAAATGATCAAAAAAAACTGATAAACCTTAACCAGATTACCAAAAAAAGAATAAAATCATTAAATGAAAGAAAAACAACTGACACCACAGAAATACAAAGGATTCTAAAAGAATACTACGAAAAATTATATGCCAATAAATTGGACATCCTAGAAGAAATGGACAAATAGAAACATATAACCTGGCAAAACTAAATCAGGAAAAACCTAGAGAATCTGAACAAACTAATTACTAGCTATGCAATTCAATTGTTAATAAAAAAACTCCCAAACAAAAGTCCAAGACCAGCTGGTTCACAGATGAATTCTACCAAACATTTAAAGAAGAGTTAATACCTATTCTTCTCAAACTACTCTAAAAAATAGAAGAGAAAGAAAAGCTTCCAAAGTTATTCTATAAGGTCAGCATTACTCTGATACCACAAACAGATAAAGACACTACAAAACAAAACAAAACAAAAACAAAACTACAGGCCAACATTTCTGATGAATATATATCCAAAAATACTCAATAAATATTAGCAAACAAAACTGACAACATATTTAAAAAAAAAAAAAAAACAACATTCACCACAATAAAGTGAGACTTATTCCTGGGATGCAAGGGTGGTTCAATAGTCACAAATTAATCAACGTGATACGTCACATAAAAAAGAGAAAGGATAAAAACCACATGATAACTTCAATAGAAGCAGAAAAAGGTTTGACAAACTGCAACATCGATTCATGTTAAAGATCTCAACAAAGTAGGGTTAGAGGGAATACACTTCAGTATAATAAAGACCATGTAAGAAACCCCACAGCTAACATACTCAATGGTGAAAAACTGCAGGCTTTTCCTCTAAGTTAAAGAGCAAGACAATGATGTTCAATGTCACCACTATTCTTCAACCTAGTACTGAAACTCTCGCAATAAATATCAGACAAGAAAAAGAAAAAGCATCCAAATTGATATGGAACAAATAAAATTTTCACCATTTCCTGATGACAGCATACTATATTTTTTAGAAAACCTTAAAGACTTCACCAAAAAAAAATTTAGAACTGGTAAATGAATTCAGTAAGTTCACAGGATACAAAATTAATGTAGAGAAACCTGTTGCATTTCTACACACTAATAATGAAGTAGCAGAAAATAAATCAAGGAATTGATCCCATTTACGATTACACCTAAAATAATGCACCTAGGACTAAACTTATTCAAGAAAGTAAAAGATCTGTACTCCAAAACTATGAAACATTAATAAAAGTCATTTAAAATGTCATAAAGTGGAAAGGTATTCCACATACATGGATAAGAACCAATACTGTTAAAATGTCCATAATACCCAAAGCAATCTACAGGTTAAATGCAATTCCTACCAAAATATTAACATTTCTCACAGAATGTAAGCAAATAATCCTAAAATTTGTATGGAAGCACAAAAGACTCAGAACATCCAAAGCAATCTTGAAAAAGAACAAAGCTGGAGGCATCACAACCCCAGATTTCAAGATATATCAAAGCTTTTAGGACCAGCACACACTATATATTAATGGAATAGAACAGAGAGTCCAGAAATAAAGCCACACTTTTATGGTCAACTAATTTATGATAAAAAGTTTATTTATGATAAATTTATGTAAATATATACATTGGGGAAAAGATGGTCTCTTTAACAAATGGTGCCCAGAAACTGTACAACTACATGAAGAATGAAACTGGACTTTCTTCCGCTACACACAAAAATGAACACAAAATGGATAAAAGATCTACAAGACCTGAAACCATGAATTTCCTAGAAGAAAACATAGGTCATAATTTCTTTAATATCAGCAATAGAAGCTTTTTTCTAGATATGTCTCCCCTGGGAAGGGAAACAAAAGAAAACTTAAATTATTAGGACTACACTAAAATAAATATCTTCTGCACAGCAAAAGAAACAATCAACAAAATAAAAAGGCAACCTAATGAATGGAAGAAGATATTTGCAAATGATATATCTGATAAATAATTAATATCCAAACTATATGAAACACCAACATAAAAGCACCAAAGCAAAACTCCAATTAAAAAAATGGGCAGGGGACAGGAGTATACATTTTTCCAAAGACCACATACAGATAGCCAACAGATACATGAAAAGATGCTCAACATCTTATAATCAGGGAAATACAAACTAAAGCCACAATGAGATATCACCTTACACATGTCAGAATGGCTAAAACAAACAAAAACAAGAAATGGCAAGTCTTGGCTAGGATGTGTGGAAAAAAAAACACTTGTGCATTGTTGGTGGGAATGCAAATTAGTGAAGCCACTGTGCAAAATAGTATGGATAGTCCCTTCAAATTTAAATATATAAATACCATATCATCCAGTAATTCCACTATTGGGCATTTCCCCAAAAAAAATGAAAACACTAACTCAAAAAGACATATGCACCCCTGTTTATTGCAGCATTATTTACAACTGCCAAGATACGGAGGCACCCAAGTATCCATCAATAAAGAGGTAAAGAGGGATCCCTGGGTGGCGCAGCAGGTTAGCGCCTGCCTTTGGCCCAGGGCGCGATCCTGGAGACCCGGGATCGAGTCCCACGTCGGGCTCCCGGTGCATGGAGCCTGCTTCTCCCTCTGCCTGTGTCTCTGCCTCTCTCTCTCTCTCTGTGACTATCATAAATAAATAAAAAATTTTTAAAAAAAGAGTTAAAGATATGATGTGTATACACACACACATACACACACACACAGCCATAAAAAAAGAGTGAAATCTTGCTATCTGTGACTCTATGGACCTGGAGGGTATAATGCTAAGTGAAATAAGTCAGTCAGAGAAAGACAAATACCACATGATTTCATTCACATGCATAATTTAAGAAACATAAATTCAGAGAACAGATGGTTACCAGAGGGATGGTAGGTGGTGGTATGGGTGAAATAACGGGGATTAAGAGTAAACTTATCTTAGTAAACACAGAGAAATGATAAATGTTGAATCATTTAATTGTATATTTAAACTAATATCACTTTATGTTAATTATACTTGAATAAAAAATAATAAAATTGAACACTATCAGCATTCCCTATTCTCCTCTAGAATTTTATTTTCCTTGATTGTATTATCATTATAGATATGCTCTAAGCTTTTGTCTCTCCCTCTTATCTGGAATTTAAGTCCTATGAAAATAGAGCTATTAACTGTTTTGCTCCCCACAGTATGAAAGACTAGCACATAGTAGTAAGCATGTGTAAAAGATAAAGGGGGCTGTAAAAAAAGAACAGCAAAAAAGCAGGGGAAAGTCTTTTTTGGATGTGTATGCCACAAAAACAAAGAAACAAAAAGATATTTTGTCTTAACAAAAATGAAAAAAAGTAGACTTAAATAAGAAAATAATTTGTGTTTTCCAAAAAAGAATACTTTGATTTAATGTAGAAATGAGCCTGAAAAGGAGAGAAAATGAATACAGGGTGAGTATCAAGGAATTCATTGTAGTGACTGGGACTACAAACATTAAGAGGGTATTTTAAAAGTTACAGATAGTGATCTGAGATTGGAAGGATTAAATTCATGATCTTCATTGGATAGGGTCTTGTGCCCTGTTATGGAACTTGAACTTAACTTTGCATACTGTTCCAGGTGACTCTATTTTGAGGGTGGTATTTTGTGTTTGGGAAAGATGACTCTGACAACAGTATCTAGAAAGTTGAAGCCAGGGCTTGATATGAATCAATGTGCCAACTGGAGGGTAAGTGACTTATTCAAGTTTACATGACCAATAGATAGCAGAGTTGAAATTCTGGCTTCAAATGTCATGTTATTACCACAATACTATAACCTGTTTGCTATAATGATATTAGTTGATAATATCGCATCTATTTGAATGGTAAATTTTGTCTGTATATAATTGTATGTATTCTATGCAGTAATCCTTTTAACTATATTTTATTGTGTGTGTGAGAGTCAATGATGCAAAGGCTACGTGTCTTCCAGCCTCCTAGTCCAAAAGACTCACAGCACTGTCAAATGGCTCTTTCCTCCTACTCTTTCTAATCCTCCTGTTTTTTTTTTGGGGGGGGGGGTAGTTTCGCCTATACAGTCTTCTCATTCCCCTTATTGGGAAAGACATGCTTTTGGGGGTTTCCCTTGAACCAACAAGCTAAATACTCATTCCCTGGCAATTTAACTCTTAGAGAATTTGTGGTACTGATCAAACACATACTCTGATATAATTTTCATACATGGAAAAAGATATAATAGACAAAGCCTGTGGCTCACAGAAAGCCATTTCATAGAGAACAAAATAGAATAGTTCAGAGGGGAAAAAAAGAATGTAAGGCAAGCAAAACAAAACAATCCTCCTAAAAAACAAGTTCGGTGGTTTTCTTGGTGCCAAAATCTATAACTTTTTCATTATGTCAATTTAGTGGCATAATATTCTCTTAGAAAATTAGTTAGAAGTGTAACATTTGAGAAACATTTTTAGTGTGTTTTAAATGGAAAGTTTCAGTTATAAGGAGAGTTTATGTTAAATATTGTATTTCAATTCTGACTGGATTATTGAATGAAAATCACTACACAAATTTCACATTTCTGAAAGTAAATTTGTATCCACTTATACCAAAAAAGAGAAATCTTCCAAAACAACTCAATATTTCAATTTTCGTGGTAGTTTAGACAGTGATGAAATAGAGCATTACTTCTTGCTTACATAACTTAGCTACTATGGGAAGGCAAAATTTTGATTTCTAGGCAAACCACATTTTCCCAGAAACTATATCAGAAAATTCCTCTCAGTCATGATGTAATTCTCTAAATCATACTCCCTAGTGTTTACAATGAATTATTATTTTTATTGAGGCACTGACTACTCACTACAAAATTAGTTTTGGCTCTGTAATGCTATCATTATTTAAGAAACATTGACTCCTGTTCAGAGGTCAAAGCGCAAAAATAATTTGGCTCCTGTGCATGTGCCCAAGATAATCAGTTATAAATAGATTTCACCTTCTCTTTGACTCGCAAAGAGTAAGCCTAGCAGGGGTCTCAAAAGCCTATGAAAGCCAAGTAAAATTGAGCAATATTTTTCATGTATTAAGATTCCAGCTCTGGAAGGGAGGTAGGGGCTGAAATCCGGCCAACACTCAGCCTATAGGTATCCAGAGAAAGTTAACTCTCTCAGTTTCTCCAGAATCTTATATAGTCCGGCTGAGCTTTGTAACCTTAGGTGACACTCTCAAGGCATATGTACATAATTTGCATTGTGAATTCTATTCTACAGGCATGTGTGTATTTTTATTCAAATTTTAATGTAATTATTCTTTCCCTAAATACATCCTGTCTCTTAAGAAAATAACATTAGTAAAATATTATCTGATAATTACTTTCTAGTAAAACAAGTTGTTACAAATTTGTTAAAATGGATACCATTTTTAAATTTTATTTTGGTAAATGCTGGTACCATAAATAATTTATTGAATAGTTAGCTCAAGAGATTAAAAACAGGCATACATCAGAAATATTATGGGCTCTGTTCTAGATGACTGAAATAAAGCAAAATATTGGAATAGAGCAAGTCAAAAGAATTGGTCTTCCAGTGCATATAAAAGTTATGTTTATACTATACTGTAGTCTACCAAATGCTCAATAGCATTATTTCTTAAGACAATGTACCTGCCTTAATTTTAAAATACTCTATTGCTTTAAAAATGCTAACCATCATTTTGGCTTTCAATGTGTCAATCTCCTTGCTGGGGTCATCCTATCTAGATATTAACAGTTGCTGACCCACTAGGGTGGTGATTGCTGAAGGTGGGGGCAGCTGGGGCAACTTCTTAAAATAAGACAACAATGAGTTTGTCACATTTGTTGATTATTTTAAGAACTACTCTGTACCATGTGATGCTGTTTTATAGCATTTTACGCACAGAAGAGAAGAACTTATTTCAAGATTGGAGGAAAGCCTACATGGTTCGGTCAGTTAAGCATCTGCCTTTGGTTCAGGTCATGATTCCAGGGTTCTGGGATTGAGACCCACATTTGACTCCTTGCTCAGCAGGAAGCCTGCTTCTCCCTCTCCCTCTGCCTGCCATTCCCCTGCTTGTGCTCTCTGTCAAATAAATGAAATCTTTTTTTTTTTAAGATTTTTTTATTCATGAAAGACAGAGAAAGAGAGAGAGAGGCAGAGACACAGTCAGAGGGAGAAGCGGCTCCATGCAGGGAGCCCGACGTGGGACTCCATCCCCTATCTCCAGGATCACACCTGGGCTGAAGGCGGCACTAAACCGCTAAGCCACCTGGGCTGCCCAATAAATAAAATATAAAAAAAAAAATTGGAATCAATCCTCTGAAGCCCCACCAGTGCTTTATCAATTAAGTGTAATATTCTAAATCTTTTGTTGTCATTTCAACTATCTTCACGTCATCTTCACAAAGAGTATATTTTATCTCAAAAAAAATCTTTCTTTGTTCATCTAGAAGAAGCAATGACTCATCCATTCATGTTTTATCATGAGATTGCAATAATTCAGGCATATATTCAGGCTACACTTCTAATTCTAGCTCTTTTGCTGTAGTTACTTCCTCCACGGAACTATTGAGCCTCTCAAAGTTCTCCATGAGGATTGGAATCAACTTATTCCAAATTCCTGTTGATGTTGACATTTTTACTTCTTCCAAGAATCATAAATGTTCATAATGGCATCTAGAATGGAGAATCCTTTCCAAAAGATTCAGTTTACTTTGCCAGATCCACCAGAGGAATCTATGGCAGGTATAACCTTACAAATGTGGTTCTTAAATAGTAAGGCTTGAAAGTAGAAATTACTCCTTGATCCATAGGCTGCTTAATGGATGTTGTTAGCAGTCATGAAAGCAACATTAATCTCATTGTGCTTTTCTATCAAAGCTCTTGGGCAGCTATGTTGTAAAGAGATGTGCTTTGTTGTTCCATTTATAGAGCACAAGGAAAGCAGATCTGGTATAATTTTGAAGGTTCTTGTATTTTCAATATGTTAAATAAACATTGGCTTCAACTTCACGTTACTAGCTGCATTTGACCCTAACCACAGAGTTGGCCTGTCTTTTGAAGCTTTGAAACCAGGCATTGACTTCCCCTCTCTGGCTACTAAAATCCTGGCTGACATCTTCTTCCAACATAAGGCTGTTTTATCTACACTGAATATATGTTTAGTGTAGCCACTTTTAATTATCTTAGCTAGATCTGGAAAACTTGCTGCAGCTTCTACATCAGCACTTGCTGCTTTGCTTGCACGTTTATGTTATGGAGATGGTTTCTTTCCTTAAACCTCATAAATCAACCCCTATTAGTTTCAGACTTTCCTTCTGCAGCTTCTTCATGTTTCTCAGCCTTCAAAAATTGAAGAGAGGGCATTGCTCTGTATTGGGCTTTGGCTTAAGAGGTTGTTGTGGCTGATTTGATCTTCTATCTAGGCCACTGAATCTTTCCACATAACAGCAATAAGGCTGTTTTACTTTCTTATTAATTCATGTATTCACTACAGCAGCACTTTTGATTTCCTTCAAGAGCTTTTCTTTACATTCACAGCTTGGCTATTTGGTGCAAGGGGACTAGACTTTGGCCCATCTCAGCCTTCTTTACTATGCTTAATCATTTCTAACTTTTGATTTAAAGTGAGACATGTGTGATTCTTCCTCTTTTGAACACTTATAGGACATTGTGGGTTTAATAAGTGGCCTAATTTCAATATTATTGTGTCTCATGGAATAGGGAAGTCTGGGGAAGGAGACAGACAGACCGACAGAGGAGCGGCCAGTTGGTGAAGCAGCCAGAAACCACCTAACATTTATCAATTAGGTTCACCATCTTCTATGGTCATGGTTCATGGCCAAGACAATTATAATAGTAACATCAAAAGATCACTCATAACAGATCACCATAACAAATATTAAAATGAAAATGTATGGAATATTGCAAGAATTAACAAAATGTGACACAGAGACATGAAATAAGCAAATCCTGTTAGAAAAATGGCAGTGACAGACTTGATCAATGCAGGGTTTGCCACAAACCTTAACTTTGAAAATTTGAAAAAACTCAGCATTAGTAAAGTGCAATAAAACAAGGTATGCCTTTTTTATTTATTTTTTAATAATAAATTTATTTTTTATTGGTGTTCAATTTGCCAACATACAGAATAACACCCAGTGCTCATCCCGTCAAGTGCTCCCCTCAATGCCCGTCACCCATTCACTCCCACCCCCCGCCCTCCTCCCCTTCCACCACCCCTAGTTCTTTTCCCAGAGTTAGGAGTCTTTATGTTCTGTCTCCCTTTCTGATATTTCCTACCCATTTCTTCTCCCTTCCCTTATATTCCCTTTCACTATTATTTATATTCCCCAAATGAATGAGACCATATAATGTTTGTCCTTCTCCGACTGACTTATTTCACTCAGCACAATGCCCTCCAGTTCCATCCACGTCGAAGCAAATGGTGGGTATTTGTCATTTCTAATGGCCGAGTAATATTCCATTGTATACATAAACCACATCTTCTTTACCCATTCATCTTTCTAGGGACACCGAGGCTCCTTCCACAGTTTCACTATTGTGGACATTGCTGCTATAAACATCGGGGTGCAGGCATCCTGGCGTTTCACTGCATCTGTATCTTTGGGGTAAATCCCCAGCGGTGCAATTGCTGGGTCGTAGGGAAGGTCTATTTTTAATTCTTTGAGGAACCTCCACACAGTTTTCCAGAGTGGCTGCACCAGTTCACATTCCCACCAACAGTGTAAGAGGGGTTCCCTTTTTTCCGCATCCTCTCCAACATTTGTGGTTTCCTGCCTTGTTAATTTTCCCCATTCTCACTGGTGTGAGGTGGTATCTCATTGTGGTTTTGATTTGTATTTCCCTGATGGCAAGTGATGAGGAGCATTTTCTCATGTGCTTGTTGGCCATGTCTATGTCTTCCTCTGTGAGATTTCTGTTCATATATGAAGTTTCCTCATAGATCTGTTTAGATCTAATGGAGTGGCTGTAGCAGGGCTCATATCTGAAAGGAACAGACAGAGATGAGGTAGTACAGAGGAAAGTCAGAGCTCAAGTCCAGAAAAGAGAGCCCTCATGGAGTACCTCCGGTATTCAGGGGAGACTCTCATAAAGACCATGCCTTAGGATAATGCTCTTGAGTAAGGACCACACCTTAGAACTAAATGAAAATAGACCAATCTTAAAGAATAAAACCAAGCATCCCAAAAACAAGAGGGGCTACTAGAATTTAAATTTCTGTCAAGGGCAAAACTATAAGCATTTTTCAAGTAAGGCAATATAATACAGGTTCTCCATAATATGCCATTCAAAATGCCCAGCATAATAAAACACTATTAGACATACAAACTTAAAAAAAAAAGACAACTATGGAGAAAGTAAATAGAAAAAAAATCTGTACTTCAGAATGACTAAGATGTTAGAATTTTCAAACACTTGCTGTAAGTATACTTAAGAAATTAAAGGAAAAGACAGTCATAGGAGAAAACTGATGAAAAATCTCCCCAGAATGACAAGACTATTGGAAAAATACAGAAATTTCAGAACTGTGGATGCATGATACCTAAAATAAAAACTTCACTTGATAAGCTTAAAAATAAATACAAAGTTAAACATGAAGATATGTCAATAATAAAATTATCCAATATGAAGAACAGAGGGAACAAAGATTTTTTAAAAAGAAAATGGTATCTGTGAGTGACCTGTGGACCAGTGTCAGTAGTCTAGCATATATGCAATTGCATTCACAGGAGAAAAGATATTTGGATATTTACAAAATCTTCCAAATTTGTGAGGAAAAAAAATCAACTTAAATGTAAGACACTTAGTGGAAGATAAAGCTTCATACATACACAAAGACAAAAAGAACACAGATACCCTAGGTTTAATGAGTCTGACTCCAGATTTTGATGTCTGACTACTCACAGCTTTTAGGCCTCACCTCTTCTCACTTTTCCTTATGATCTACATTTGAAAAGGGGGACAGGAAAGCCTGGGTGTTCCCCAACTGTGAGCTTGATGGGAGATTCAAATCACACAGCTGTTTACCACATGTGAGAACGTTCATCTTGGCCCCATCCTCTAGTCACAATAAAACTTCAAGCCAGTCATTTCCTGCTCTTTCAAGACATTATAGATGTATTTGAAAGGCTTTCCTTTCTTTCCCCAGAGATATCAATTATAAAATTAATCTTTCCATGCCATCTTGGGTGGTTTGGATATGTGTGTTTTTGTATGGTGTCATTAAACTTGACATCTGAATAAAATTTGGGGTTTATCTGCCACAGAGAATAATCCTAACACCAGGCAAAACCTAGTCAAATTTTTCAAAGCCAAGGTTAAACAATTAGCAAAAACAAATAAAATAATGACATAGTTCATACTGGGGAACAAAGATATAAATAGGAAGGAAAAATGGAGTTTTTCTGAGGACTTGAAGTACCTCCTCACCCCAAAAAGGTAAGACAGTGAGGACAAATTTGTAGCATAAAGGCCATGAACCTCATCAAATTTTCTCCAACTACTCAGCCCAAATATTTTCTGGTTCTTTGAATTTCTGAAACATCCATTTTCTCTTTAAATTTCATGACAAAACAGTATCAGAAATGTAGCATATTTTAAATGTAGTGTTATTTGTGTGATACAGACTCTAAGATTTATAAAAGTACAGACTAAAATATTAATGAAAGATTGTTACATTCCTCTTTTAATCAAACCTGAAATGAAAGCATATTTTCCTGAATGTAAAATCCAGTTCTCTGAGTTTGGAAGTCATGTCAATGACCTCTTAAGGACATTTTCTGCTAGAAGGAAAAAAAATGGGTATGTTTTCAGAGAATGTTTATAATTTCCTCAACTTTTTAAGAAAGAGCTCCCGTTAATAAGGCAAACATAAAAGGTCGTACCACTTTATTATACTTGGTTGACTTTATCAATTTTATTATTTATTCTGTGAACTGGTTAATATATTACATTAAGCATATCTTTTCTGAAAATGGAGAAAGGAATACACTAGACTGAGCATAAATCATCTGTAGAATGATCTGGTTGTCTAGTAAGTGAAAAGGTGACTTCATTTGTCTAATATAGTTATTTAGCAGATTATTGATATCAAGAATAACATCCTCCCTAGAGCACCAACTCTCAGCAAACAGAAATCCTGATGATCTCCCACATCCCACCAAGCTCAGAACATGCACCACCTCAACTGAGGAAGATGCCACAACTTGAGTTCCAAATCGTTCAAAGTGCATCTCTTAAGGGAATATTATAAACCATGGTTAAGTATGCTTCAGAATCTGAGTCTTAATTACTCAACTATGTGTTTGAACATTAAGCACTTAAATACAAAGATATTTAAGACACAGTGTCTACCTTGAAGGGCTTCCTAAGTTATTTTTGCATAGATTTTCTTACCAATTAGACTGCATCCATTCTTACAGCTCCACCATACCAGACCACAGGATTGTTTAACCTTGCCTGTGAAAATGTGCCACATCATTTCTAGGCAATAGGAGTCTCTAGGAATAATAAGACCTGGAATCAGTCATTTCTTTAGAATTTTATACTGTTCACATCATTCTAACAAAATCCCTAATATTATTAGTAAGGATTTATTTGATTGATTTAACAGGGAAACCTCTAGAGGTTTTACAGTTATATCATCCATCTGAAGTTAGAAAGACAGGACTCAGTAAGTGAAGTAGAGAAACCAAATCAAAGAGCCAAATAATAAAAATTTATTGTTATCCATTCCCAAACATGGTTCTAAGTGATGGGAGATGAAACACAATTTTAGCTTTTTTTTTTTTTCCATTTATGATAGTCACAGAGAGAGAGAGAGAGAGAGAGAGAGAGAGAGGCAGGCGCAGAGACATAGGCAGAGGGCAAAGCAGGCTCCATGCACCGGGAGCCCGATGTGGGATTCGATCCCGGGTCCCCAGGATCGCGCCCTGGGCCTCCAGGATCGCGCCCTGGGCCAGAGGCAGGCGCCAAACCGCTGCGCCACCCAGGGATCCCCAATTTTAGCTTCTTAAGAAATATATGCTCTCACAAAATAGAAGTCAGATCCATATGAAAATACAACGAGCATCAATGACTGAATATGATAAGGGTGAGATGTATAATACAGATTTGCTGTTAAGTGATCAAAAGTGAAGAACATGGGATTAAGTTCTGTCACTGTTAAGTGCTATGTTTCAGGAATTGCACTGAACTCTTATTATCCCCCAAAACTACCCATTTCAGTGATTCCTTTATAATAATTAAAGCTTTGCTAAAATTTAGTTGTTTCTCTAAGCCTCAAATCCTCTTTTTATGTGTATTATTCTAATTCTGCAATCAAGGAAGTAGAATTCCAGTGATTTTAGGATATTTGCATATGTTCATAAAGAGATTAGTGAAAGAATTAGGATTTGAAACCAAATTTGGCTCACTCCAGAACTCTTTTCACTTGGTTGCTTTCCCCTGTGCTCCTTCACTTATGTCCAAATACCATTTTTTGATACATGCAATAGCAGAATCAGGGATACTAAAATATTTTGCATGGAAACTTCCACTTTTGATGTATGTTGTTCCAATAATCCTGAAAAAGTCAGTATCTTTATAGTCCATAATGTAGTGATAGTTACTTTTAGTTATTATGTTGTATTTGCTAACAATTCTGTTGTCCGACTATGAGCTCCATGGTAGCAGAGACAATGTCTTATACACCATTGCATCTGCAGGTTCTGCATAATACTAGTCCCATGATAGGCTCTTTGTAAATTACATTGTACTAAATCCTTTAACCTATTTTTTCACCTTCCTCATAACATTCTATTACTTTGTATTGCTATTACAGATTTAATGTACATTTTGTATGGACCTCAGACTCTAGGTATGATAACATATTAAGTGCTTTGAAATTGGGATCTCTAGGTGGCTCAGCAGTTTGGCACATGCCTTCGGCCCAGGGCATGATCCTGGAGTCCTGGGATCGAGTCCCACATCAGGCTTCCTGCATGGAGCCTGCTTCTCCCTCTGCCTGTGTCTCTGCCTCTCTGTCTCTCATGGATAAATAAATAAAATCTTTAAAAACAAAAAAAGGTGCTTTGAAATTGTATCATATATATGGAAGTCTAGATTCCATAATACATTTCTATTAAAAGCCATGGCACTGTTTTGTTCATAACAACTCTACTGAAATATTTTTATACACCATTCAAATCACCTTTTGATTCTTATGGAAAAGCAGCTAAGGGAAAAGAATATTACCTGAGCACTTGTTATGTCTTATCTCCATTAATTCTCATAGCATCATTGCAAAGTAATTTGTATCCATAATTTAAAAATCAGGAGAGATTTATACAAATTAACTAATGTGACCATTTAACCAGTAAATAACAGGACTAGAATTTAACTTTAAGCTTTCTTGGTACCAAATCTTCTCCCCTCAAAGATGCCTATATTGAGAGGAGACCCATCCTAAATAAATTTTATGGAAATTTAAAAACATTCAATTTCTTATATGTCTAAAAATCCCAATCTTAAGGCTGGACTGTGTACAAATGTCCCCTTAACTCAAGTTCATGAATGCCCAGGACCAAAGCATTAAGTGAAGTCATTTCTCAATGCACAAATGGAATGATCCATCCACAAATAAGACTGGCTGCATCTCTATAGTTAAAGTGGCTAGTTCCAAGGTTGAATTGGCTGAGAGGACAAACTCATACCTCAGAGACTCGTTCCAAACATTTATATCTTTGATAAATTTTTCTTTTCATAGCATAGAGGTTTGGTGACTTTCAATCTCAACAACTAGAGAAATTTCATCAACTTCACTGTATGGAGAGGGGAGGTTCAGTTTATACAATTTATTCCCCATATTACTATGTTCAACTGATACACCAAGAAAGGGAGTCTCAGTATATCTTAGTACAGGCAAAAAGAAGAACATATTCATTCATTTCTCTTTCCAGTCATTTCTAAATAAAAAAGAATTGTTTCTATTATGTATATCCAGGCATATACCCACACACATTTCTAATCCCCGCCCCCCAACTTCCCAAACTTAAAAAAAAAGTCCCAAAGCATTAATTTTGAAGTGTTCTGGGTATTCTAGACAGGCAAATCTTATAGACATGGTTAAAATTAATTTATAACTTAAAAATTACATCTTATACAAGATGTGTCCCTTCAGGCGATGTTAGAGTACCTAATGGAATTGGCTCAAATTGGCCTTATCAAGTTCAAAAGCCTCCGAATTATTGCCCTGGGGAGTTACACAACTGAGACTAGTAATTCTGAACAAAATGTTAGCTTGAATTACTTTTCTATATTTGAAATACATTCCTTGCATGTCACCCCAAAAATACTGCTGGCATTTTATAGGCACCTGAAATATTCTTGGGGCTTGTATATACTGTACAATGAAAGCAATAGGCAATTTTTATTTTTTAAAAAATCAAATAACTTCAAAATATTTATAAGTTGGAGCCATGGTCTTCACAGTATTAGGTGACTGCCAGGTAGTAAAATGTTTGGGGTTTCCCCCATCTTGATTCTAACTGATGCCCAAATTTCCACAATCAAGAATCTATAAATTTAGCTAGAGACTTTTATCTTTATTAGAATGCAAAATCCCCAGGGTTAGTTTTAACTCTAGTGGTTCCTTTAGTCATTATTGAAATTACAGACGGAAGACTGACAAGAGGCAGGGTTGGAGAAGTCGAGGCCATCAACACTGAAGATGTCACTTCACTATTTAACTGGGGCATGACGCCAACAGTTACAAAGGGTTCATCTTAGGTGCTACTTCAACAACATAGATGAGACATTGACTGTTTGAACAGCACTATCTAAGCATTGGTACGATTTTTATGCCTTCAAGGAAATATTTTATATTTATTATATCTTCAAGGAAAGCATAGTCTAGTTAGGCAGAACCCAATATAAAATAGGAGAAATTCGTGTACCAAATGAACTCCTGTTTTGTATTTCCTTTCACTTAAATGTTCAAAAAAATAGTCTGAGCCAAAGTTTTAGCTTATAATTGTTGATAAAATCCCCCGAAGTCCATAGAATTTATATGTAACCACTGAAATTATTCAAGGAATGTAAGTAGGAGTTAACAGAGGGACACTTGCATGGCTCAGTGATTGAGTGTCTGTCTGCCTTCAGCCCTAGTCTGATCCTGGGGTCACCAGGATCGAATCCCACAACAGGTTCCCTGCAGGTAGCCAGTCTGCTTCTCCCTCTGCCTATGTCTCTGCCTCTCTCTGTGTCTCTCATGAATAAATAAAATCTTTAAAAAGGGGCGAGGTGGGCAGCCGCGGTGGGTCAGTGGTTTAGCGCCACCTTCAGCCCAGGGCCTGATCCTGGAGACCTGGGATCGAGTCCCACACCAGGCTGCCTGCAGGGAGCCTGCTTCTCCCTCTGCCTGTGTCTCTGCCTCTGTGTGCTTGTGTGTCTCCCATGAGTAAATAAATAAAATCTTTTTTAAAAAGGGGGGGGAGTTAACATTAGAAACTATATTCTAAATGAACCAATGTCCACATTATGCCAATATAATTAGTCCCTCTCATTTTTCTAAATATCCCCTTTCTTTTTAAAAGAACCATCAAGAGGGGAGGCGGGGCAAGATGGCGGAAGAGCAGGGTCCCCAAGTCACCTGTCCCCACCAAATTACCTGGATAACCTTCAAATCATCATGAAAACCCACGAATTCGGCCAGAGACTTAAAGAGAGACCAGCTGGAACGCTACAGTGAGAAGAGTTCGCGCTTCTATCAAGGTAGGAAGACGGGGAAAAAGAAATAAAGGAACAAAAGGCCTCCGAGGGGGAGGGGCCCGCGAGGAGCCGGGCTGAGGCTGGGGCGAGTGTCCCCAGGACAGGAGAGCCCCGTCCCGGAGGAGCAGGAGCTGCACCAACCTTCCCGGGCGGAAAGGGGCCCGCAGGGAGTTAGAGCAAGACCCCCGGAGGGGCAGGGATGCCCTGGGCTCCCGGGGGCACTAACAGACACCTGCACCCCAGGGAGAGCACCACATCCCCGGCCGAGCTCGGGAAAGGGCTGCAGCGCGGGCGTGCTCGGCTGCACCTGGGAGCAGCTTGGAGGGGCTCGGGCAGAGGCTCAGCGCGGAGGGGGCTGCAGGGCCCCGAGAGCGTGATTCCAACAGCGCAGGCCCCGGAGCACAGGGCGCGGGGACACAGCCCAGGATCCTGCTCTTCCCCTGGGACAGGCGGAGGCCGGAGGCCAGGAGGGCACAGGACAGCAAGGACGCTCCTGCCACCGGGGGGCACCGAGCTGAGCAAATCAGCGGCCCCGCCCGGAGCATCCAGGCCCCTGCAGACTGAGAGCTCTGTAGTTACTACAGGAGCTGACTCTGGGGCTGGAGAGCTGGCTGCTGCCACTGTTGTTGTTTCTTCTGGGGCCTCACGGGGTAAACAACCCCCACTAAGCCTCACAGTGGCCTCACAGGATAAACAGCTTAAACATCTTTCACTGAGCCGTGCACCAGGCAGGGGGCTGAGCAGCTCCCCCAAGTGCTAACACCCGAAAATCAGCACAGCAGGCCCCTCCCCCAAAAGACCTGCAAGACGGACCAGGGAAGAGCAAGTTATTGACCAAAGAGCAGTGGAAAGTTCCGGGGGAGGTCGAGGCATTTACGGTATACAGAATCAGAGGATTCTCCCCCTTGTTCTTTTATTTGTTTGCTTCCCTCCCCCTTTTTTCCTTTTCTTTTATTCTTTATCTTCTTTCTTTTTCTCCTTTTCCCAATACAACTTGTTTTGGCCACTCTGCACTCAGCAAAATGACTAGATGGAAAACCTCACCTCAAAAGAATCCAGCAGTCCTCTCTCCACAGAGTTACAAAATTTGGATTACAATTAAATGTCAGAAAGCCAATTCAGAAGCACTATTATAAAGCTACTGGTGGCTCTAGAAAAAAGCATAAAGGACTCAAGAGACTTCATGACTGCAAAATTTAGATCAGGCAGAAATTAAAAATCATTTGAATGAGATGCAATCCAAACTGGAGGTCCTAACGGCGAGGGTTAATGAGGTAGAAGAATGAGTGAGTGACATAGAAGACAAGTTGATGGCAAACAGGGAAACTGAGGAAAAAAGAGACAATTAAAAGACCATGAGGATAGATTAAGGGAAATAAATGACAGCCTGAGGAAGAAAAATCTACATTTAATTGGGGTTCCCGGGGGCACCGAAAGGGCCAGAGGGCCAGAATATGTATTTGAACAAATCATAGCTGAAAACTTTCCTAATCTGGGTAGGGAAACAGGCATTCAGATCCAGGAAATAGAGAGATCCCCCCCTAAAATCAATAAAAACCGCTCAACACCTCAACATTTAATAGTGAAGATTGAAAATTCCAAAGATAAAGAGAAGATCCTTAAAGCAGCAAGAGACAAGAAATCTCTAACTTTATGGGGAGAAATATTAGATTAACAGCAGACCCCTCCACAGAGACCTGGCAGGCCAGAAGGGGCTGGAAGGATATATTCAGGGTCCTAAATGAGAAGAACATGCAGCCAAGAATACTTTATCCAGCAAGGCTCTCTTTCAGAATAGGAGAGATAAAGATCTTCCAAGATAGACAGGAACTGAAAGAATATGTGACCACCAAACCACCTCTGCAAGAAATTTTAAGGGGGAACTCTTAAAATTCCTCTTTAAGAGGAAGTCTAATGGAACAATCCACAAAAAAAGGGACTGAATAGGTATCATGATGACACTAAACTCATATCTTTCAATAGTAACTCTGAACGTGAATGGGCTTAATGACCCCATCAAAAGGCGCAGGGTTTCAGACTGGATAAAAAAGCAGGACCCATCTATTTGCTGTCTACAAGAGACTCATTTTAGACAGAAGGGCACCTACAACCTGAAAATAAAAGGTTGGAGAACCATTTACCATTCAAATGGTCCTCAAAAGAAAGCAGGGGTAGCCATCTTTATATCAGATAAACTAAAATTTATTCCAAAGACTGGAGTGAGAGATGAAGAGAGAAACTATATCATACTTAAAGGATCTATCCAAGAAGAGGATTTAACAATCATCAATATATATGCCCCGAATGTGGGAGCTGCTAAATATATCAATCAATTAATAACCAAATTTAAGACATACTTAGATAATAATACACTTATACTTGGTGGTTTCAATATATTGCTTTCTACAATTGGTAGGTATTCTAAGCACAACATCTCCAAAGAAACGAGAGCTTTAAATGATACACTGGACCAGATGGATTTCAAAGATATCTATAGAACTTTACATCCAAATGCAACTGAATACACATTCTTCTCAAGTGCATATGGAACTTTCTCCAGAATAGACCACATACTGGGTCACAAATGAGGTCTTAACCCATACCAAAAGATTGGGATCATCCCCTACGTATTCTCAGACCATAATGCCTTGAAATTAGAACTAAATCACAAGAAGAAGTTTGGAAGGATTTCAAACACGTGGAGGTTAAGGACCATCCTGCTAAAAGATGAAAGGGTCAACCAGGAAATTAAGGAAGAATTAAAAAGATTCATGGGAACTAATGAGAATGAAGATACAACCATTCAAAATCTTTGGGATACAGCAAAAGCAGGCCTAATGGGGAAATACATTGCAATACAAGCATCCATCCAAAAACTGGAAAAGAACTCAAATACAAAAGCTAACCTTACACCTAAAGGAGCTAGAGAAAAAACAGCAAATAGATCCTACACCCAGCAGAAGAAGAGTTAATAAAGATTCAAGCAGAACTCAACGAAATCGCGACCAGAAGAACTGTGGAACAGATCAACAAAACCAGGAGTTTGTTCTTTGAAATAATTAATAAGATAGATAAACCATTAGCCAGCCTTATTAAAAAGAAGAGAGAGAAGACTCAAATTAATAAAATCATGAATGAGAAAGGAGAGATCACTACCAACACCAAGGAAATACAAACGATTTTAAAAACATATTATGAGCAGCTATACGCCAATAAATTAGGCAATCTAGAAGAAATTGATGCATTTCTGGAAAATCACAAACTACCAAAACTGGAACTGGAAGAAATAGAAAACCTGAACAGGCCAATAACCAGGGAGGAAATTGAAGCATTCATCAAAATCTTCCCAAGACACAAAGTCCAGGGCCAGATGGCTTCCCAGGGGAATTCTATCAAACGTTTAAAGAAGAAACCATACCTATTCTACTAAAGCTGTTTGGAAAGATAGAAAGAGATGGAATACTTCCAAATTCATTCTATGCGGCCAGCGTCACCCTAATTCCAAAACCAGACAGAGACCCCACCAAAAAGGAGAATTATGGACCAATATCCCTGATGAACATGGATGCAAAAATTCTCAACAAGATACTAGCCAATAGGATACAACAATACATTAAGAAGATTATTCACCATGACCAAGTAGGATTTATCTCCGGGATGCAAGGTTGGTTCAACACTCATAAAACAATCAATGTGATTCATCTTATCAACAAGAGAAAAAACAAGAACCATATGATCCTCTCAACAGATGCAGAGAAAGCATTTGACAAAATACAGCATCGATTCCTGATCAAAACTCTTCAAAGTGTAGGGATAGAGGGAACATTCCTCAGCATCTTAAAGCCATCTATGAAAAGCCCGCAGCAAATATCATTCTCAATGGGGAAGCACTGGGAGCCTTTCCCCTAAGATCAGGAACAAGACAGGGATGTCCACTCTCACCGCTATTCAACATAGTACGAGAAGTCCTAGCCTCAGCAATCAGACAACAAAAAGACATTAAAGGCATTCAAGGGGATCCCTGGGTGGCGCAGCGGTTTGGCGCCTGCCTTTGGCCCAGGGCGCAATCCTGGAGACCCGGGATCTAATCCCACTTCGGGCTCCCGGTTCATGGAGCCTGCTTCTCCCTCTGCCTATGTCACTGCCTCTCTCTCTCTCTCTCTCTCTCTCTCTCTCTCTCTCTCTCTCTCTCTCTCCCTCTCTGTGACTATCATAAATAAATAAAATTTAAAAAAAATAAAGGCATTCAAATTGGCAAAGAAGAAGTCAAATTCTCCCTCTTCACACATGACATGATTCTCTACATATAATACCCAAAAGACTCCACCCCAAGATTGCTAGAACTCATACAGCAATTTGGCAGTGTGGCAGGATACAAAATCAATGCCCAGAAGTCAGTGGGATTTCTATACACTAACAATGAGACTGAAGAAAGAGAAGTTAAGGAGTCAATCCCATTTACAATTACACCCAAAAGCATAAGATACCTAGGAATAAACCTAACCAGAGAGGTAAAGGATCTATACCCTAAAAACTATAGAACACTTCTGAAAGAAATTGAGGAAGACACAAAGAGATGGAAAAATATTCCATGCTCATGGATTGGCAGAATTAATATTGTGAAAATGTCAATGTTACCCAGGGCAATTTACACGTTTAATGCAATCCCTATCAAAATACCATGGACTTTCTTCAGAGAGTTGGAACAAATTATTTTAAGATTTGTGTGGAATCAGAAGAGACCCCAAATAGCCAGGGGAATATTAAAAAAGAAAACCATATCTGGGGGCATCACAATGCCAGATTTCAGGTTGTACTACAAAGCTGTGGTCATCAAGACAGGGTGGTGCTGGCACAAAAACAGACACATAGATCAATGGAACAGAATAGAGAACCCAGAAGTGGACCCTGAACTTTATGGTCAACTAATATCCGACAAAGGAGAAAAGACTATCCACTGGAAGAAAGACAGTCTCTTCAATAAATGGTGCTGCGAAAATTGGACATCCAAATGCAGAAGAATGAAACTAGACCACTCTCTTGCACCATACACAAAGATAAACTCAAAATGGATGAAAGATCTAAATGTGAGACAAGATTCCATCAAAATCCTAGAGGAGAACACAGGCAACACCCTTTTTGAACTTGGCCACAGTAACTTCTTGCAAGATACATCCACGAAAACAAAAGAAACAAAAGCAAAAATGAACTATTGGGACTTCATCAAGATAAGAAGCTTTTGCACAGCAAAGGATACAGTCAACAAAACTAAAAGACAACCTACAGAATGGGAGAAGATATTTGCAAATAACATATCAGATAAAGGGCTAGTTTCCAAGATCTATAAAGAACTTATTAAACTCAACACCAAAGAAACAAACAATCCAATCATGAAATGGGCAAAAGACATGAACAGAAATCTCACAGAGGAAGACATAGACATGGCCAACATGCACATGAGAAAATGCTCCACATCACTTGCCATCGGGGAAATACAAATCACAACCACAGTGAGATACCACCTCACACCAGTGAGTATGAGGAAAATTAACAAACCAGGAAACCACAAATGTTGGAGAGGATGTGGAGAACGGAGAACCCTCCTGCACTGTTGGTCGGAATGTGAACTGGTGCAGCCACTCTGGAAAACTGTGTGGAGGTTCCTCAAAGAGTTAAAAATAGATCTGCCCTATGACCCAGCAATTGCACTGCTGGGGATTTACCCCAAAGATTCATATGCAATGAAACGCCAGGACACCTGCACCCCGATGTTTCTAGCAGCACTGTCCACAATAGCCAAACTGTGGAAAGAGCCTTAGTGTCCATCAAAAGATGAATGGATAAAGAAGATGTGGTTTATGTATGCAATGGAATATTACTCAGCCATTAGAAATGACCAATACCCACCATTTGCTTCGACGTGGATGGAACTGGAGGGTATTATGCTGAGTGAAATAAGTCAATCGGAGAAGGACAAACATTATATGGTCTCACTCATTTGGGGAATCTAAAAAATAGTGAAAGGTAATAAAAGGGGAAAGGAGAAAAAATGAGTGGGAAATATCAGAAAGGAAGACAGAACATGAGAGACTCCTAACTTTGGAAAACGAACTAGGGGTGGTTGAAGGGGAGTTGGGCAGAGGGTGGGGGTGACTGGGTGATGGGCACTGTGGGGGGCACTTGATGGGATGAGCACTGAGTGTTATTCTATATGTTGGCAAATTGAACACCAATAAAAAATTAATTTATTAAAAAAAAGAATTTCAAGGGAAAATAAAATAAAATAACCATCAAAATTTCATTTACCATTTTATGAAGGCATGAGATGTATCATCAAAGAGTAGAAGAAAATTACTAGATTAGGTGTTTTGTATCTAGCCTGGACCATGTGTCTGTCTAAACTCTATTGTGTCATTTAGTGTCTATGATTTTCTTATTAACAGAAATACATGATTTTAAAGACCCAGATTTTAACAACTGGGTGTGACTTTATTTGATAGTATTATATTCTATTAGGTTTAGACTGTCAGTTTTAATAGCTAGACTAATATAACTTGCTAATTATATTGAATGGATTGAGAATGAGAGACTTGCAGGAAAAGATCAGAAAAAAAGTCGTATCTTCATGGTTAGTGCTCATTAGAAATGTATGTGTGGAGTTACTTTGAGAGAGGGACGTTCAAGTGTTTAAGAGGTAGGAGAGTTTTAACAGAAGCAGGTGGATTATTACTCAGCTATTAGAAACCATGAATACCCATCATTTGCTTCGACGTGGATGGAACTGGAGGGTATTATGCTGGGGGAAGTAAGTCAATTAGAGAACAATCATTATATGGTTTCACTCATGCGGAGAATATAAGAAATAGTGAAAGGGAATATAGGTGAAAGGAGGGAAAATGAGAGGGGAAAAATTAGAGAGGGTGATAAAACATGAGAGACTTCTAACTCTGGGAAACGAACAAGGGGTGGTGGAAGGGGAGTCAGACAGGGGGCTGGGGTAATTGGGTGACAGGCACTGAGGAGGGCACTTGACAGGATGAGCACTGGGTGTTACACTACATGTTGGCAAATCAAACTTCAATAAAATATATATATGTATTTATTTATATATACACATATATATACATACATATATAAAAAGAAAGCTACATTTGAAAAGCAAAAGAAAAAAGTTAGGTGCTAAAGGGTACTAAAATCTTATTAACATGTCAATGCTTTTCTTACTTGAGGGATAGGCCCATTGTTCTATATTTTTTTTCTACTTACAGAAAATCAGATTTCCATGCTCTCTTGTCTTGTAATGGAACTCTAATTGTAAAACTTTTAGCTTCTTGTCACATCATAATAAGACCATATTCATTAGAGGACTTTCATAATTTTCAAAGTGGGCATCTTTGCTATATGCAGAAGCAGAAGTTGATAGAATACCAGGCAAAAATACTTTAAGGAGTCTCTTCTATACAAAGAACTTAAAATGTAACTAATTTTGAAATCTTTCCTTTTATATAGGATAAATTCAATTTCTTTGTTATGAGCTTTTATTAAACAATATTCAACTAACCTGGACCAAGTTTATTTTTTTTAAAGATTTTATTTATTTATGAGGGACACAGAGAGAGAGGCAGAGACACAGGCAGAGGGAGAAGGAGGCTCCATGCAAGGAACCCAACGTGGGACTCGATCCTAGGTCTCCAGGATCATGTCCTGGACCAAAGGCGGCGCTAAACCGCTGAGCCACTAGGGCTGCCCTGGACCAAGTTTTCATTATAACACCTATAAATTGATTTTCAGTTCTTTGAACTATAAACAGGTTTTCCAGTCTTGGCAAAATATGTTAGTGTTTGACATTTTTAAATATATTGGAAGAATGCTTAAATAGATTACAGGAATTATTTCTATGATTCAAGTAGGATATTTTTATTTCCATTCCTCAGAAAGGCACATGTAAAAGCTACAAGAAAGAAAGAAAACTGTATAATTAAGGGGCATTCTAACTGGTATAAAAGTAGGACATAAAATAAAACATGATAGTGTCTTATTTGCAGTTTTAATATTTATGTAATATAGGTTTACCATGTTTTGTTTTGAATTTTAGATTATATGTTATGTTGTGTTAGAGGAAAGAAAGTACTCAGGCTACAAGAACAATTCCCTGAAATATATATGCCTTTGTTTTACATTATTAATCCTTTTCCTATGAACCTCAGGATTTAGACGTAGTACTTTAATCCATTAAAAAGCAAACTCCCTTCCTAGAAAATTGTTCTAGGAGCTCCCCTCTACACCCAGACTCTAGGTCTAAGTAGAGACAAAGTCTAACTGCCTGGTGAGCTGAGCAATGTGTCTGATATACAGGTTCTTCTTGATCAACACAAACTGCTTTAAGAACAACCAGAGGGGGATCCCTGGGTGGCACAGCGGTTTAGCGCCTGCCTTTGGCCCAGGGCACGATCCTGGAGACCCGGGATCGAATCCCACGTTGGGCTCCTGGTGCATGGAGCCTGCTTCTCCCTCTGCCTGTGTCTCTGCCTCTCTCTCTCTCTCTCTCTCTCACTGTGTGCCTATCATAAATAAATTAAAAACAAAATTAAAAAAAAAATTAAAAAAAAAAAGAACAACCAGAGGGATCCCTGGGTGGCACAGTGGTTTGGTGCCTGCCTTTGGCCCAGGGCACGATCCTGGAGACCCGGGATCGAATCCCACGTCGGGCTCCCTGCATGGAGCCTGCTTCTCCCTCTGCCTGTGTCGCTGCCTCTCTCTCTCTCTCTCTCTCTCTCTCTCTCTCTCTCTCTCTCTCTGTGACTATCATGAATAAATAAATAAATAAAAATCTTTAAAAAAAAAAAAAAAAAAAAGAACAACCAGAAAATCTGCTCATACCTAAAATTTGAGAGTTGAGTATCACTTAAATGGGAACTTGGCCCTCTCTCCACCCTAGTCATTTGGTGTATGTGCTTGACTGAAGAACCAGTGGAGGGAAGCTACCATCTTGGGATTATGACTAAACATCTCTAAATCAGAATCCTCCCAGGAGGAACCATATAGCAGCACAGCATTATCTCAGCTGGCCTCAGTTAGCCAGTCCCCAACTGTCCCACCAGTGGGCAGCCCTGTGTGCCCTACATGACCTGGAATGCCTCACCACAGGTGGGGACTATAGTCTAATGCAAAAAGCCCCTCCACCCAGAAAATGGGACATGGCAGAAAGGGTGCTGCTCCTTTACCCCCCATACCACACATGGTTTGTAGGGTTCCTGGTGCTAAATCATTCCTCCATGACCTGCTTCTATTCTGGGCAGGGGTTTCATAGGTGGTAGAGCAGTTGCCTCATGATCTACTGATTGGCAGCCCTTGACACAAGAGTTTAAGGAAGACCAAAAAAACCCTAAAGAAAATGAAAATGAGAATTGCTTTCAGAAAAAAAAAAAAAATGCTTGAAACTACAAAAGCCCTCTTTTTGCTGAGCTGCCTCCTCATGACTGAGTTTATACAAAGGTCTTCTAAAGTGCCAGAGCACCCAAATAAGCTCAAGCTCTTACTCCATAATTATGAAACTAAAATACCTCCTATCACTAAGGCTATTTTTCAGTTGTAATGCCTTTTTTCATGTTTTCTAATTTAATCTTATTGATTTTTCATGGTCTTGAGCCATTTCTACCTTTAAAATTGCTCATTTAAGCTGCCCTCCCATGAGTGTTTTTATACCATGAATCTTTGTCTCCTCAATAAGTGGCAAAAGATTTTGAAAAACAGTTAACCCTACTGCATGATGGATATAGGTAGATTCTTGGAAAATTTATCTATGATGCTGATATTTCTAATGATGCCAGTTTTTTAGACTAAAGACTTCATTGGTTGATATCTTATCCTGAGCAAAAGTAGATTCCAGTAGACTGTTCATTATGACTCTCTCATATCTTCTCTATTGTACCTTTGGAATATTCCTGCTCCTTCTCCAACAGACTTACTGATTTTCCACCTTATTTTAACTCTTTAAAACTCTTGCACTTTCCCAAATACAAATTTACTTTGTGGGCCCCTCTGCCCAACACAGGGCAAAAATAGGAAAAAAAAAATCTTTTTGCCAAGTTCTAATATGGTATGAAAATGAGCTACAAACAGGAGATAAGGTTTGAAACAATGTAGTGCACTGTATTTTTGTAGAGAATTACTCCTCTGAGAGTTTCTGAGCCATTCAGTGTTCTGGGTAATCTTCCAAGTGTGCATAGTTATTTAAAAAAAATGAGATAGAAAAGTGTCTGTACATATAATTCTATACCTGTCTAGTCTTGCTACACAGCTGATTTTGGAAGATCATGCCATATTATCAAATACTGAGAAAATTGTATTGTTTACATTTAAATTTTAGACTTCATAATAAAGCAAATATAATGTTTACAGAAGTAAGGTAAATATTAAGTTCACAGAATATGGAGATTTACTTAAAGTTGTGCGGAGAGCGGTGCCAGAGTGGCTTAGTTGGCTTCAGGTCAGGTCATGGTCCCCAAACCCTGGGATCAAGCCCCCCATTGTGCTGCCTGCTCTGCCTTTTTCTCCCTTTGTTTCTCCCTCTCCCTCTGCCTCTGCTCGTGTTTGCTCACTCTCTCTCCCTGTCAAATAGATAAATAAAGTCTTAAAAAAAAAAAAAAAAGCTGGGGAGAAAAACACTTTTAAAGATGTGGTTTCTAAATATCAAATTACTTTCTACGCAAAATTGGTCATATTTTCCATATGAAATCCTCAACATAGGGATCCTCTAAATCCTTCTAATTGAAGATCTAACATTCTTGCTCAATCCGTATTTGACAAGCAGCGATAAAATATCCTGTAGTGCCTTCCATTGTGCTGAGGGATGTACAAAAATGGCAGTATATTTAATTCTAGCAGCTATGCTGTGCTCTAGAAGAGACAAAACCAATCTGGAATATATTCAAAGATGTTAAAAGTACAAGAAATTAAGCTTTCATTTTCTGAGCATCTGTTTGGAGAGCGGACGTGTTTAACTTAAAAAAAAGGGAACAAAACACTGTTGGTTTGTTGGACCCTGGCTCACGGGTGCCAACGTGGCCCGGTGGACGCCCCAGAGACCCAGACCCCAGACAGGCAGATGCAATCAGCAAGAGGGTTTATTGAACGTTTGCGCAAACGGGCTCTCCGCCTCCGAGGAGGAAAAGAGCCCCGATTAGCAATTACAGGGATCTTTTAAAAGGCAAAAGGAAAGAAACTGCCTAAAGACAAAAGAGCCGCGGGAGTCGCATGGCATCCAGGTTGATTTCGGGGAGGGTCAACATGAACCTATTCAGGGACATTCCAATCAGGGTGTGTGGGGGGGGAACAGTTTTCTTATTGTAAACAGAATGCTTTTAGTTGCTAAAATTTCAGGAAGAAGACTGGATGGGCTGCCTCTGTATTAGGGCTGGCCCCACTTACAAGGGGGGAGGTTTCTTCAGGTTAAATATATGTACCAGTGAACAAGAGAGTGAAACACTTTAAAGGATGTTCTTAAAGGAAAAAAAGAAAGTCATCTGCCTGGCCTGTGGGCTAGAGTTGGGATGGAAATGGGGATACTATAGTTAATTTTTAACTTCATATTAAGGAATTAAAGAACTTTGCAACACCAAAATGAGTACCTCCACAAGAACCTAATTGCCCTGAGCATAAATAGTTTTAAAAAAGAAGTAGGCAGTCATTCTATGGAGAATGTTAAGTATAGGGTGACTTCTAGGATGCAGATAAATCTTTCACTGAAAGAATATTGGATCCCATAGTAGGACCCTTGTGAAGTAACTTATGTAAGTGGTTAACAGATTAACACAAATGATGCACTAAATGACAACTTAAGTTTACATCCATTGTGACACAACAGATTGCAGAAATTATAGACATGTTTTTGATTTTTGCAATTTAAGAAACAAGCAAACAAAAGATGAGCAAAGCAGGGGGAAAGAGAGAGAGAAGCAAACCAAGAAGTGGACTGTTAACCATACAAAACAAACTGATGGTTATGGGAGGGGAGGTGGTGGCGTGATGGGGGGAAAAGGTGATGGGGAAGAAAGAGTACACTTGCTGTGATGAGCAATGGGTGTTGTATAGAAGTGTTGAATCACTATATTGTACACCTGAAACTAATATTACTCCATAGGTTAACTGTAATTTAAATAAAAACTTTAAACAAGAAATTATAGCCAAGTTAAAACATAATATTGGCATAAAAACAGCTTGCTTTAATTTTCTAGGATCATTGATAGGGTGGTACAAACAAAATGCCCTCAGAAAAGGCACAGAGCACTCCTCCTTTTCCCCTGGTATATTCAATTCCTAGGGCTGCTTTAACAAATTACAACAAACTTGGCTTAAAATGAAATTAATTTATTCTCCCAGTTCTGTAGGTTAGAAGTCTGGAATCAAAAGGTCATCAGGGAAATCAAAGCCTTCCTATGAAGACTCTAGAGAAGAATCCTTGCTGGCCTCTTCCTAGCTTCTGGTAGCTCCAGGCAATTCCTGATGTCCCTTTGTTTGTGGCTGCATAATCCTGAACTTTACTTCTATTTCCAGATGATCTATTTTGTGTGTGTGTCTGCTTCCAAATATTCCTCCCCTTAATAAAGGCATCAGTTACTGAATTTGGAATTCATTCTAAATCTCGGAGGATTTCCTCACCTAATTACGTCTGCGAAGACCTTATTTTCAAATAATGTCACAGTCTGAGTTCCAGGTAGACATGGATGGGGGCAGGGCCCTACACCTAGGGACCTGGGAGAAACCAATGAGAGGTAGGTGGGTCTGCAATTTCATTTTATTTCTATAACCATGGTTCTGTTCTTAAGGTTTTGGTGGCATTGTAAATGGTGGAATCACTTCAAGAGATTAAAAAGTCTGAGGTGGTAAATTGAATTAAATCAATTTCGATTTCACAGTAATCTCTTGATACCATGTTAGGAAATTCCTTGATCAGAGGAGGTGGTAAAATTATTTACATTAGGTTCATAGTTAGATATAAATCCCGCATAAGTAGAGCTGGGTGTGAAGCATGGCTCATGATTTAATGCTGTGGTAAACAGTCCTTTCTCCTTCACTGCTTCAAGATAAGGAACAGAAATTTTAAAGACCAGCGTGGGGTAAATACGCATTTTCTTTTGCAAACATCCTAAAGCGTACATGACATGTTAGAGTGGGCCTCCAGTAAAAGTGGGCCATTGAGTAAAATCTTAAATGAGAGTAGACTGGAAGGTAAATCCTGGAAAGATGCTGGTCTAAGCTACCAACAGCCACCTGATTGCCTCCCCACTGAGGGCAAAAAGAAGTCTCAGAAAGCAAGAAGCAGCAATAAAATCATCATCCTCATATCTATTGTGATAAATAGAACACTGATTATAACATCCCCTCAATAATTCACATAGAGCTGTCTGAAATCACCTGCTCTGTATGGACAAAGACTGTTTTCTTCCCATTTCTTTTCACTGTATCTCCCAATGTATCATCTCTAAAGACAAACTCCCTAGATAAATTAAGTTTATCCTCCCTCTCTCAGTGCTCACTTTCATTGTAAAAGAGAAGCTGCTTTTGGTTACTCACTGGCAATATCTGAATAGTTTATATAGGAGGCTCACAATTAAAAATGTGACTTTCTGGACTCTCATGGGAGAATCGCCTTGTCTGATCCTCCAGATGGTCCAATAACATTCTCAGTATTCCCAGTAACTGAGGTACACATAGTACATGACTGTTGAAGCTGCCTTGCACAATGTTAGTATGTCTGAATTACTGAGTGAGGGAAAGAAAAGGGAATATTAGTGAAGACTTCTTTATGGGAATATAACCTCATTTTTGGGGGGGTCAAGACACCAGGGGAAAGTCTACTCTATCTCGAGGTAGAGGTTAGCAGGGAATACTTTATTATCTTAAGGGAGCCAATATACTAGACCTGAGATTTCACTTCTGCCTCAGAATTTAGGTGTTGGTTTATTGACCATATTTATAGGACTTTCAGTTACTTCTCATATCTAGTAGAATTGCAGAAATAGAGGTTGTGTGTTAAAGAACATGGTTAACTATGGAGCTCATTTGGAAGTTTAAAAAAGGCAATAATAATGACTTAAATATTTGTATTAATAAGAGGTTGATGAGTACCAGATGATTTGCCCAAGAATGGGTATTAAGCAAAGGCACTAAGACTTGGATATATGTCTCTGTCTCCAAATTCCATATTCATCCCTCTCTATATATTGTCTCAAGAAATAAAGATAGACATCATAAACATCCTGTCGGGAATAACGAGACATTAGTAAATGGTTAAACTTGTTTAATTCAACAGAACTTCCCTAGACTTATAGATATACAGTAGTTGGTATTTCCTTTCTTCCCCTTAAAAATTGACCCTTATCCTTGTATTTTTTCTATAATACACTGGACAATATCAGCAAAAATGCCTAGCTGGAACCCTTTTTGTTTCATGGAATTAAAATAAAATTATATATATATATATATATATATATATATATATATATATATATATATATATATATATTTGATTTTAGAGTATTGGGTGTTGTATTAACACAATATATTAAATGAAAACAACTGTCAGACAATGATCTCTGCCAGTAACATTTAGAAAAGCAATTACACTTGAAAAATTTTAGTAAGAAGTCCTGTAAAAGATGTTAAGTTTCAAAACTATAATATTACAAATGTAACATCTGGCCCATAATGAATTTAAATACTAAATGCTTATAGTTCCTTTAGTTTACAGAGACACAACTGAATAGACTGCTAATTGTGCAAAGGGATAAACAGCAGAAAGTTTATATTCCAAACTCTGAATTTCATTTAAAATATAAACCCACCAACTTTCTAAGAACATGCCCACCAATATTTCAGCTGAGCAGAGACTGTTAGCATGCTGTCCTGTGGTTCCTACACTCTTTACACATGACAGTATTTTCTTCATGTTTCTTTATTGCTATCATTATCCTAGCTGTTTATTTGCCGGCTCATATTGGTCTGGCAATAAAAAAATGTAAGGGGTACACTTCTAGGATCTAGGATTGTGACAATAACTATTGCTGGATTGCAGGAAAGACAACTAACGTGGGAAGCTGGATGCCCACCTCAACTCAACTTGATTGAATTTAAGAACTTAGTATAACTGTGGTAAACCCCTAGAGGAATATACAATATGTAGACAGCAGAGTGTGGGAGTAGCAGAGAGCCAATGAAAACTTAGAACAAGAGAACACTTTGGCAGTTACCTTTCCTCTCTTCACATTGTTTTGGATAGATCTTTGCCCACTTTGACTACTCTGGGGTGGGACACACAGTCTGTAAGAGATGACAAGATCACATGAGGCAAGCAGTTGTCCAGCTATAACAAGAAGCAGACACTACATTGCTGGCAGATGATCAGTAGATCCTTGATCATTCATTCTTCCCCATAAGCCCATACCAGTCCTTCTGAAACTCTTCCAAATAACTGAAGAGAAAGAAACACTTATTTTATGAGGCCAGCATTATTCTGATAATAAGCGTGAGTAAAGACTCTACAAGAAAACATGTCAATATACCCCAGTACAAAAATTTGCAGCAAAATACTAGCAAACAGATTTTAGCAGGACATTAAAAAGATAATGCACCATAACCAAATGGGACTTATGCCTGGAATGCAAGTACAATTCAACATATGCAAATCAATAAATATGATACACCAAATTAACAGGAAGAATAAAAATCATGACCTTCTCAGCAGAGAAAAACCAGAAAAAGATTTGAAATACAACATTCTTTCATGATAAAAGGGGTCAACACCTTTGGTATTGAAGAAATATACCTCAACATAATAAAGACCACATATGAAAAAGTCACAACTAATATCATATTCAATGGTGAAATGCTGAAAGTTTTTCTATTAAAATCTGGAACCAGGCAATGGTGCCCACTCTCACCACTCCTATTCAACATTGTACTGGAAGTCCAAGCAAGAACAACTAGGCAAGGAAAAGAAAAAAAGGTAGCTAATTCAGAAAGGAAAAAGTAAAATTCTGTTTGCAGATGACATGATTTTATCTTTAAAAAATCCAAATAAACTAAAAATTGTTATGCCTTATAAATTCAGTAAAGATGCAGAATACAAAACCAATCAACATACAAAAATTAGGGACACCTGAGTGGCTCGGTGGTTGAGCATCTGCCTTTGGCTCAGGGTGTGATCCTGGGGTCCTGGGATCGAGTCCCACATTGGGTTCCCCAAAGGGAGTCTGTTTTTCCATTGCTCTGTCTCTGCCTCTCTCTCTCTCTGTGTTTCATGAATAAATAAATATTTTGGAAAAAAAATACAAGAATTAGTGGCTTTATACACTTAAAACATCTAGAAGATAAAGAAAATCTTATTTATAATAAGTTCAGTAACAATAAAATACTTAGGAATAAATTTAACCAATGAGGCAAAGATCTGTACACTAAAAACTAGAAGACACTGATGAAAGAAATTGAATAAAATACAAAGAAAAGGAAAAATATGTTTATGGATCAAAAAAATATTGTTGAAATGTCCATATCATCAAAGCCATTTATAGATTCAGGGCAATCGCTACCAATATTCCAGTGGAATTTGTCACAGAAATAGAAAACACAATCCAGGCACACCTGTGTGCCTCAGTCAGGTAAGTATCTGACTCTTAATTTCATTTTAGGTCATGATCTTAGGGTTATGAGATCAAGCCCCACATTAGACTCCACTCTCAGCCAGAAGTCTGCTTGAGGATTCTCTCTCTCCCTTCCCCTCTGCCCCTCCTGGTACCTGCAAAAAGAAAATGCAATCCTAAAATTAAGTTGAACCACAAAAGGCCCTTTATAGCCAAAGCAATGCTAAGAATAAGCCAGGGAGCATCACACTCCTAATTTCAAACTATATATCAATGTAATCAAGAAATGGTACTGGCATAAAAATAGACCAATGCGTATAATAGAGTGCTCATTCATATACAGTCAACTAATATTTAACAAGAGAGCTAAGAATACTTAACAGGGAAAATTATCTTTTCAGTAAGTGTTGGGAAAACTGAATATTCACATGCAATATACAGTGGATCTCTATCTCAAATCCCTCACTGAGTCATCTTAAAATATATATAAATATCTAAAATATACTAATACCTAAGCCTATAGAACTCCTAGAAGAAACACATGGAAAAGACTCCACTGCACAGATATGGCAACAATTTTTTGGATATGGCACCTGAAGTATAAGCAATAAAAGCAAAACTAAACAAGTGAGACCACATCAAATTTAAATGCTTCTGCACAGCAAAAGAAATGAGCAATAAGATGAAGGCAATCTATGGGAGAAAATATTTGCCAAGCATATAGTAGATAAGGAGTTAATATCCAAAATACATACAGAACTCCTACAGCTCAGTAGGAAAAAAAAAAAAAAAAAGCAAGTAATCCTATTTAAAAAATGGGTTTTGAATAGACATTTTTATTGAGTTGATAAGATGAACTACATTAAAATTAACTTCTGCTTTACAAAAGACAGTATCAAGAGAATGATAAAACAAACCATAGACCAAGAGAAAATATTTAGAAAGAACACATCTGATAAGTGTGTGTTATCAAAAATATACAAAAAAAAAAAAAACCTTAAAATGCAAAAAAAATACCCAATTAAAATTTGGGCCAAAGATCTTAATAGACACCTCCCCAAAGAAGACATACATATGGAAAACAAGCATATGAAAAGATGTTCCATATCCTATGTCATCAGGGAAATGCAAATTAAAACCGTCATATACCACAGTACACCTACTAGAATAGCCAAAATTCAGAACACAGACAACAACAAATACTGGCCAGGATGTGGAGCAACTAGAATTCTCATGCATTGCTGATGGAAATGCAAAATCATCTGGGCACTGGTAAGGCCATTTGCAAGTTTCTTACAAAACTAAACTTACCCTTAGCATAGAATGGAAGTTGAAAACTTAGGTCTATGCAAAAACCTGAAATACTTATATTTATAGCTTACTCATAATTGCCAAAACTTGGAAGTAACCACAATCCCCTTCAGTAGGTAAATGGATAAATTATTAAATCTAAAAGAGAAATGATTCAATATTAAAAAGAAATGAGCTATCCAGCCATAAAGACATAGGGAGATCATAAATGCATATTACTAAATGAAACAAACCAATATGAAAGGACTACACACTATATGATTTTAACTATTTAACATTCTGAAAAAGGCAAAACCATGGAGACAATACAAAGATCAGTGGTTGCTAGAAGTTGGGGGTGAAAGGAATGGAAGATGGGTAGGTGGAGTACAAAGGATTTTTAGGGCAGTGAAAATACTGTGTGCTATGTCAATATGATACACACAGGATGCCCCTCCCATGAATCACCCTGACATCAGAACCTCCCTCTCTTCACCCCTCTTTAGTTTTTTTTTTTTTCCTCTTTAGTTTTTTGTTCCGCTTTGCTCCAATTTACTAAGAGGAATGACAACGTGTAATGTCACTATTCCATGAACAATTTTTGTATGTATGTCCTGAATAAGAAAAATCCATTTTCTAGAAAAATTCAGTCCCAGCTTAAAGCAAATGTTTTTCTTCAAGCTTACATACTTAGAAACAAAAGAAAGATCTACCCAAATGGGGGCTAGTCCCAAGATTCATGCCAGCAAAGTATACATTAAACCTATGTTCATGTGGCACAAGTAAACAATAACCAAAGGCTTTGTAATGATCAATTTATTTTGCCACATTGATCTCTTTGAAATGTAACATTTTACATGCTCCTTGCAGAAAAGTACATTTTAATTATTCTTTGCTAAAATACAACAGCATAAATTATTTTGATGCTGCCATATGAGAACTAAGGTTCTCTTATGTAAAATATGGTTTCAATGTTACATGCACAAGAACTCAAAGATAGAATTTTGCCAGACCTGGGAGTCACTACAGTCATCTTTATCTCCAGCAGTTGGCAAAGATGTAACTGCTTCATAATGAACCAACAAGAGAAATAATGCTTAGTGAACTGCTGACAGGTTAAATTAATTCACTTATGTAGCACTTGGGAAGATCCTTTCTGCCTGTTGGCTAAAGAGTATGCTCAAGTATGGAATGAATACATCCTCGTATTTGAGTAGGACTAAATAGTTATTTTCAGAGTGGAAAATGCATGGACTTTGAAACAGACAGACATACAGACAGGCAACAAGTTACTTAACCTTAGCCATTTATAAAACAGGAATAATTAACCTTATCCTGAAGTATTGTTGTTAGGATCATTTGTAAGATATATAAATTCTCTACTATGTTGTTTCACACAAAACAGACAGCCAATAAATAGTATAATCAAAAGTGAAACTTCCCTGAAAAATGAGGAATAAATAATACCTTCCCCCCAAAGCCTATTTTGAGCCTTGAAACATCCATATAGAGGTTAAAAGTAGCCAAAAGAGATTTTGCTTCCGTAAATTTTATCGTGTCTTTCTTACTGTGTAAATATGAGCTGTAATGCAAAGTTAAATATTAAGTCAAACTCAACAAAATCACTAAAATTAGAGATAAAATATTAATCTTAATTAGCTTAAAATGTTTACATTAATGTTTAAATGTTACTAATACTGATGCAAACATTTTGAGTTTGTTATGAAACTCAGTTTCCAGTTTCATCTACTGTGGTAATCTGATGGCCTAGTAGAATTTGAGTCACCATTCTGCTTTTACCCTACACAAGGTGTGGAGGCCGAGAAAATCAAGGCCATTCCACTTTAAGTTCAGCATTAGCACAAGTACAGCCGTCCCAGGACCTGTGAATAAGAGCTGAACTTTACCTTACTTCAGTTACAGGAAGAAAACAGTTTACAGCTTAACGTCCTAGAAGCCCCATATTAGAATGAGAACAGAGCCCAGGCCAGTGGCTGGAAGCCCCACATTAGAATAAGAACAGAGCTCAATGCCCTGGAAAGCCCCATATCAGAATGTAAACAGAACTTGAGAAATTCCTCCACCCCTTCTGAAGGTTCCCCTAGACCAGCCCATAAAACTAAGCTGAAACCCACTTCGGCGTCCAAGTCCCTGCTCCACTGTGTCAGGTACACTTGGACCCAAGCTCAAGCTTGTAAATAAACCCTCGAGTGTTTGCATGGGTGTCGGCTCCTTGGTGGTTTCTCAGATTCACAATCTTGGGCACAAGAAAGGTTTCTAGACCCCTTGATAGTTCGCGAATCATGCTTCTTCCAAAGGATCCCTGGAATTTTACAAAAATTCAGTCATAGCATTTTCACTCACAGGCCATTAGAGGGAAAAAAATGATATTTAAAAAGCAATAGCATTAAGTAAGCTTAACAATGACCCCTAAGGAACCAGAGATATTATTAAGTGTGCATTAAAGCTCAACAAATGGGAAATTGAAAGACGTGCCAGTACATTTGATGAGCTGTCATTTTCAGTTCTTCATGATTAAGCCTTACAGCCTAAATTAATTGAAGAAAAACAAAGTGAACAATTCAGGTAATCAACTGAGATTTTTTTTTAATTACATGCAGACCTAATGTTTTATTCTTCAATTTCATTTAGATTCAGTTCAGAAAACAGTCTTAAAGGTTATTTATGGAAATGGGAAAATCATTTTTCATTTATGATAATTTATATGAAGTGTCCAGAGGCAAACACCTAGAAAAGCATATTAACATTTGAAGATTTTGACTGTAAGAACCAAGAAAGCTTCTAGCAATGTTGGACCCTGGCTCACGGGTGCCAACGTGGCCCGGTGGACGCCCCAGAGACCCAGACCCCAGACAGGCAGATGCAATCAGCAAGAGGGTTTATTGAACGTTTGCGCAAACGGGCTCTCCGCCTCCGAGGAGGAAAAGAGCCCCGATTAGCAATTACAGGGATCTTTTAAAAGGCAAAAGGAAAGAAACTTCCTAAAGACAAAAGAACCGCGGGAGTCGCATGGCATCCAGGTTGATTTTGGGGAGGGTCAACATGAACCTATTCAGGGACATTCCAATCAGGGTGTGGGGGGGGAAACGGTTTTCTTATTGTAAACAGAATGCTTTTAGTTGCTAAAATTTCAGGAAGAAGACTGGATGGGCTGCCTCTGGATTAGGGCTGGCCCTACTTACAAGGGGGGGAAGGTTTCTTCAGCAAGAGAGTCCTAGCTCTACATGTCTGATCAGTTTCAGATATTAAGAACTATTCTTTCTTACAGAGAATAAAATTTAGATGCGGAAAGTAATCTATCACTGAGATTACTTATAATACTGTAATTGTGTGTGTAAACATGTAGAATTTCCTGTACCTAAAATAAAGGCTTTGAAAAATCAAGTCCTAAAGAAAAAGAAAAAAAAAGAAAAAGAAATCCAGTTTTAAATCATTTTGTGTTATTTAAAATTTGTTTCATTTTTCTTGGCACATTGTCCAGTTAATTTTAAAGTTAATATGTACTGTGGCTTCATATACCATAAGTTTATCTTGGCTGTTTTTGTTTTTTTCCTTCTAATTCTAGACTATGTTTTCCAGTTCTGATTTTATCACTAACAAATATACTTCTAGTTTCTTCAATGGCTCATTTATTTGCTGTAGTTACTTCCTTACCAAGAATGAAAACAGATATTATTTCCAGACTCCTGCTGTCATTCTCTCTGAATCTAGGGACACTTCCTCCTGCTGTAGTTTCATTAGCCAGGTGATTTGGTTGTGGAATATTTTTATTTTACAGTTGTTGTTTCCCTCCCCCCATCCCCACCCCCCACACCTTGAGGCTGAATCCATTCACACAAGCATGGCTTTTACAAAGATTTTCTGATAAGGAAAAGTATTATACATGGCTCTTGTTAACAGTATTTGCAGAAAGAAATAACCAGAGTCTGACGTTTAATTAGAGATTGGTGGAGCAAGGCTAGCTTTTTGAGTTAGGTCAAATAAGATGTCTAGTTTCTTTAAGAAAAAAATAAGGATTCTGAAACAAAATTTGTCGTGGAAGTGTAGAACCAAAACTAAAAATGGAGTCACCTCTATCAGGAACAAAACGGAGACACTCAACGCAGGTGCAAAAAGGAAACAACCTAGCTCTACAGGAATTTACAGTGGCTCCCAGAAATCAACAAAGTACACCAGTCAATCACCAAATGCCAAGTTGGTTCATGCCATCTCTGGACTTGTTTCCCTGACTCAGCTATACTACCCCAAATAGGGAAAAGCACCACTATATATCCAATCAGTTTTAAAAGCCAATTATCTTCCGTATTTACCCCATAAAAAATCCCTAATCTATGAGCACTCAGAACTCATTGCTCACATAGCCTTGAGCTTTCCAGCCTACAAGTTGAAAGCCTTGCTATAAACTCATTGTCTGTTTTAATTCACTATGCAGAGTTTAGTTTTTTGACAGAAGGAAACAAGGGAGAAAAAGAAAGAAACTTAGGTGTCTAAGCTTATTTCTAAAGAGGTAATAAAATGTGTAATATCCTAATGGGTATTTGTGTGAGTTATACACTAGAAAATGACTTTAAAAAAAAAACAGTCTGAGTCAGTAAATAATACATGTCCCTCTACCTGTAAGAAAATTTTCAATTGAAAAAGGCTGTCAAAGCCTATAACTTAAGAGTTTAATTAGACCGCAGTGGTAAAACTACAAAAGGATTCTATGTAAGGATGCTTAAGCTATGAGAGTGAATGTGTGTCTGTGTGTTAAGATAGACCGAAAAGTCATTGCAGAATTTCAAGAGAATAGTAAGTGACGAGAAGACTAAGGATTTTTAACCACCCTTAGAATTCAAGACAAAAACTATATCACACAGCCCAAATATTTTGCTTTGAGGTTAATAATGTGTTCACAGAAATTTTCAGACTTATTAGCCCTTATCTAAATATTATTATTCACAAGTCCTTATCTAAATGATAAAAATTTTATAAAAGTAAGAAGAAAAGAAGTAACTTACACATGCTGTCAGGAGCAATGCAGAAGACAGGGGAAGCAGAGTAGGGAAGTTGCCACTATTTACCTTCTTCCCAGAAGCAAACCAGATCTCACAGGATCTTGGGAGTTTTATGGAGGCCAGCATGGGAGTTCTGGGATGAGAAACACCTGGGTGTCCCAGGTGCTAGAAACCCTTCTCCCAGATTCATCAGTAAGGAGTCTGGCTCACACCACCTGTCTGGTAAATCCCCATCCTCTTGATGCCTCCCCCTCCCTACACCCAGTCAGTCTTGGTGCCATGGTAGCTGCACCCCAGGAATGCAGCTGTTAGGGACTGTGCAGAGGTGGGACTGCAGGAGGCCAGAAAGGGGGCTTAGTAGAGGGAGCTTAATTTGGGTCTCTGAGGAGAGCGGGACAAACCTCTTAAGCATATCTAAAATGTCTTAAGAGTAAGGAAAGGATACTGACCTGAGTTTTTACCATGGTTAGGAAATGGGCCTGGCATAAGAATTTCTGTGTGTAGTCAGGGGCTTGTGTGAATTGCATCTCCCTTTGGCAGTGGCAACCAAGATAGAATTCACTGAGCATTTAAGCAAAAAGGCATTCATCTGAGTAATTAGAATTGCAATTTGGGAGACACAGATGTGAGTAGAAACCTGACTGGTGTTCCAGCAAGACAAAAGAGGACAGAGTCATATAGGTGAGAAGTCATGAATGCAATTCTCATCTAGGTCCTCTATGTCAAACATGGAAACTAGATTAACTGGGATTGGTTCAGCTAATACGCAAACAAGGGATTGAAACTTGTCAAATTGGGTTGACTCCTTTCAAAGTAAAGACTGCGATTCAGGTGTCATGGGGAGGAAGGAATTAAGTCCAGGATGAGGGCTTACAACTGGCAAAAAGTTCACAGTTCCTCCAATGGGAATGTGCATAAATTCCTCCTCACAGCCTCTCAAAACAACTTTTTTAAAAAGATTTGTATTTATTCATGAGAGACATAGAGAGAAGACAGAGATGTAGGCAGAAGGAAAAGCAGGCTCCCTGAGGGGAGCCCAATGTGTGACTTGATCCCAGGACCCCAGGATCAAGACCCAAGGCAAAGGCAGATGCTAGACCAACTAAGCCACCCAGGTGCCCTGAAATAACTTAAAAAAAAAAAAAAAAGATTTTATTTATTTATTTATTTATTTATTTATTTATTTATTTGAGAGAGCGTCAGCTTGCACAAGCTGGGGGAGGGGCTGAGGAAGAAAGAGAAGCAGACTCCCCACTGAGCAGGAAGCCTGATATGGAACTCTATCTTGAGTTGAAGGCAGACACTTAACCAAATCAGCCACAGAGGTGCCCCTCAAGCGAACTTTAAAAAGAGACTTTTATAGCTAGGCTTGCTTGCTTCATTTTAAAATTTCCTTTTACAGTATCAAATGAGGTTGGTTTTTGTCAGCTGCCTCAGTTGTGGAGCAAAGGAGAAGAGGGAAGGGTAAGATTAAAAACTGTCAGCAAGCATATGAAAAATGAAGTCTGAATTGTCCTTAAACAGATCAAGCAATAGATTATGTAACCATATGAACTGAAAATTTATTAATTATTAAAAATATAGAAGTTGTTCTAACACTCTGATTCTATCTATATAAGATCTGTGTTTTTATAGCTTTTCAAAATGACAATTTTGCTGACAATTTTTCAAAAATTGTATTTGTTCTCTTAGTAGTAAGTCAATAAAATTTGACATGCTTGAGAAAAATTTGTTGAGAACTGTTACTATTGGTATGCTGTACTCATTTATTTATTCACTATTTATCTATTTGGTCTCCTTTTCTATTTCTTAAATTAAGCTAGACATAGTCTGGAATCAAAGAGAAGCCTAAATTAAAGCTGAGGTTACGCATGATTTTGCATGTAATGATAGGAGGCTGAGATTTTATTTCTTACATATTTCTAACTTTTCTAATACAGGAATAATATGATCATATATATAAAGTAGAAAGCTTACCTTGATAATAGCATGAAAAAAGCAATTGAAGAAGCTAAGCAGAAAGATCAGACCTAAAATAAATAGAGTTGATGAAAAATAACAAAAATAACTGGGACATAAAAAAGCAATGGAATAATGAAGAGGAAAAGGTTGTATTCAGCTCTGGTCTGGATTACTTGGCCATTGTAATATATATAAATATAAATATATGGGGTCCCTGGGTGGCTCAGTCGGTTAAAGCATCCAACTCTTGGTTTTAGCTCAGGTCATGATCTCAGGGTCTTGGGATCCAGCCTCCACTGGGCTCAGTGAGAAGTCTGCTTGTCCCTCTCCCTCTGTTCCTCCCTTTGCTTGGTGCACTTGGTGCTCTCTCTTTATTAAATAAATAAACAAACAAACAAATAAAAGCAAAGAAATAAAATTTTTTTAAAAAGCCAATATAAATGTACACACACACACAGACACATGCACGTGCACATGCACACACAGTCTTGACCCAGCTTTGAGACCCTGGTTAAAGGATGGTCACATTTCCTTCTTGATAAAACAATTAAGTTCATAGCCCCTATGCCCTGGAGCCTGGAAATTTTTATCCAATTTAGCCAATCTAAAGAATCTCTGCAAAATCCCACCCTATCTGCCCTATATCAACTGTCCCCAACAGCTCAAGCATGCAGTTATTTTGTCCCCAGGTAGAACCCAGTGTGTGGCCCTGCCTGGCTACTTTCATTTGCAGCTATAAGAAACAGAAAATTCTGCCTTCCATCTATCCAGGTGTTAGCATGTTGCTTCCTGCCATCAAAAGAATTCTAAAATCTTATAAAACAGTCTTTTATCCAAACAATGAACTAAGAAAGGAAAACACATTTTAAGAAAAAGAGTTTTAGTTTAGTTTTTGTCATATTGCACAAGAAGTGCTTATGGAGCATGCAGATGGAGGTGTTCAAATGCAGGTGGACATCAGTTCTAGAGGTTAAAGAATATCTATCCTACAGAGAGAGAATTTGGAATTATTAGTCCACAGCTGGCAACTGAAAACATGGATGCAAATACAATTGTTCAGGAAATGAGTTTTAAGTGAAAAGAGGCCTAAGCATTAAATCCTGACTAGGAAGAGAAGGAGTCATTTATATATTAGATATGTCAATTAGCTGAATGGCTTATTCATGGTAATTTAAATAGCTCTTAAACAAACATATCAGCAAAGGACTGGATGTATCCACCTAGCACCAGATAAATCTGTGTACTTGTATCAAGTCTAATGAAGGATTTGGGAAAGAAGAAGAAATGATATCTCCACCTTCCACTCCCAACCAAGTCAGCTAATGCATAGGCTTGACATTAATTTGTTCTGAGTGAGAAAAAAAAATGTACTCATCCTAAGACTGGCTTTTAGAATTTGTATTGGGAAACATAGATTAAGAAGTTAGCAGTGGGTTCTGCAATAGAAAAAGAAACTCTCTTGTGATTTTTCCAACTGTGCTTAAGCAATCCTTATGGGAGTTGAGATGAGAAATGATTGGCTCCATCTGTGACTGCTTTTCTAACACAGATGTGATGGAGAGATGTATGTTTAACAGTGCTAAGGTGTGCTTAAAATGAGGTATCTTAGCAGCTTTGATGGGTAGGAAGAGAAAGAAATAACTGAAAGTCTTAGAGAAAATGGCAATATAACAGGAAATCATGTTTGCCTTGTCCTCAAAGTTGGAGTGGCAGGAAATCTTGTAAAAAGGAAAATGTGATATGGAATGACAGCAACAGTAGAGAATTACGGAGAATATGCCTACTCAAAGCCTTGAGGACTGTTGTTTAGAAGGCTTAATAACTTTTAGTTGGATGGCTCCCAAAAGAATTGTTTCTTCAGAGGAAAGCAGAGTTTCAGGTAAAGTAAAACTGAAGATAGAAGACTATTTCTATAAGAAGACTGAGAATAAAGAAGAGTTCTTCCTTGATAAATGGGATAGTATAAAGGTCTAGAAGGAATCTGGTGCTGGCAAATGAGCTAAAGATAGGAGAATAAGATATCATGGAGGTAGAAGTGAGAGAACATACAAAGATACTAGAGCTTACATTTTGTGGGAATGATTGAGGAGACCAGGTATAACAGATTTTAAACAAATTAACTGGTATCAAAATCATAAATAAAATGTTGGTATGAGGTTTTTTTGGCTGTGAAATTATACTAGGTCTCCTAATATTGGAAAGCCATTGAATATAATAGCCACTCAGAGTTTGGGGAAGTAGGAATTAAAGCAAGACTTTATCTTCTTGGGAGTGTAGATTACCTTCTACGATGATTCAAGAATGTGTCCTGGAAATGCAACTGATAACGTTTGAACTTTGTTCCCTTGCTGGGAATGTTTGGTTTAGACTAGAATGTAGCATCCCCAAAATAAGCCTAAATTAAGTGACTAATAATGAGAAACAAGGACTTGATCATTTTGTACTTGCTGGCATGGGAAGAATTAAGAGAATGATCATCAGGGAATTACTATGACAGGGCTAGATCTCAGCCATCCAATTTACATTTAAAATTAAAGTTCAGTGAAAAAAATATGCTTAACAATGCCAATTAACAAAATTATGTTATACTTCAGCTGCTAGTTATTTCAGTTTCTTAGGAAATTTAAAGGACCACTAATAATTTCTAAATTACATGAATTTGTAACTAAAATTAAGTTAAATGGTGTTACCATGAAGCAACAAATAAACAGTAGGTATTATTTATAAACTATGAAATATTCATGATGTCAAACTGAAGTACCTATCAGATTTTTAAAAAAATCTTCTATCCAATGCTTACTAAATTATTAGATTCGAGGAATTATATTGAATAAGTAAACCTAAAATTCATTTACCTCCATGATTCTATGATCTACTAAATTAATTCTATAAACTCATATAAGAATAATACTTGTGTTATAAAACAACACAGAAATAAAGATGCTACATTTATATAGCATAATTATCTATTACATCAATAAAATTCTACCAATTTAGATGAGTTCCTGAAAGAGCTATAAAAGCTATTGATGAGTGTCCAATATAGATGAAAATTTTGAACTTTTTTTTTTTTTTACATTTCATTTTTTAGTAGGAAATAACTGGATAACAGGAATCAAGAGACCTGGCTTCTATTACTATCTTCTTTCCTACTAAAAAGATGTATACCTTATTCCAAATCAACCTACTAATATCTCAATATTTCCCTCAGCTTTAATTTTTTTTTAACTTTCCATCTCAGTCATTATTTTAATTTAGAAAACATTTATTGAGCAAAAGCTATATACCTGTCAGCTTTGTGGTTATGAAGATGGCTGGTGGGGTTTCCGCCATCACTGTGCTGTTGGATCTGGAAAATGAGAACATATTTTGTAAACTAGTAAGTACAAGTCTATGCCAGAACCAATTAGTTAAGCAACCATAACAAATAATGGAGGCCAGCAGTAAAATCAGAGAAGTCTTCATAGAAAAGTGACCACTTGAACTGAATTGGTATGGTAGAGCTTCTGATCAGAGTGATCAAAATTCATCAGCTATAGTGAGAGTGTGTAAGTTGGTTGAGGATAACATTGGGAAGAGCTTAAGGGCAGAGTGATCAGTTACATGCTCATGGTAATTATCTAAAGAAAGCATATTTTAAAAAAAATTTTCTCGTATTTATAACTCTTTCAATATTCCTCAAAGCCTATGAAAGAAAAACCGTATTTCTTAGGACAACATCTGAGTCTTTCCATGATCTCAAAATTTACCTTTCTTAACACACAATGGTCTACATGTATCTATACTACCACCATAACAAACTAACTTTTTCTTCAAAATCCAACACATATTGAGGGAAGGATTCCCTGTATGTAGTAGATTGAATTGTGTTGCTTCCAAAACATATTTGTTGAAATATTAACCCCCAGGACCTCAGGATGTGACCATATTTGAAAACAAGATCAATGTACATATAACGGAGAAGGGTAGGCCCCTAATTCAATATGATCCATGTCTTTATAAGATGGCCATGTGAAGATACCGAGAGGGAACATGAGGAGAACTCCTTGTGGTAACAGAGACAGAGATTGGCCATCAAGGAAGGCTGAGGATTGACAGCAACACAAGAGGCAAAGGGAAAGGCATGGAACACACTCTGCTCTAGAGCTTGCAAGACAGTATGGCTCTGTCAGGAACTTAATTTTGAATTCTGGCCTCCAGAACTATGAAAAGATACATTTCTGTTGTTTTAAGCCACCTAATTTGTGGTGCCTTGTTAGAGGAGCCCTAGGAAACCAATACACTATCCCTTTAAGAACTTCAGTAATCTAGTATTCTATCTTCTTGCAAGCATGGTTGACACAATGAAGTTGCCCCTGGCTCCAGGAGGAAACCCTCATCATTTCTATTGCCAAAGAGAAAATGTCAACTGCTGTTTTCACATCCTGGTACCTTGATTTCACTCACTCTTGTATGTCTGATTTAATGATAGACTTCATAAGAATCAAATACTTCTGTTAATTCAAAAACACTATCAAGAGAAAGAATTCACAGGCCACAAACTGGGAGAAAAATGTTAGCAATGTCTAGATCTTCAAAAAAATCTGGTATTCAAAATATATAAGGAACTACCACAATTCAATAATAAATACAACCCAAAATAAGAAAAATTTGAACAAACTCTCTGCACAAGGACTTATTCAAAGTTTTAATAAGTGTATGAAAAAATGCCCAGTAGCACTGATTCATAAAAAAAGAAACTACAAATTAAAACCACAATATAAGATACCACCATATGCTCTTTTCAATGGTTAAAATCAAAAAGATTGAAAATATCAAACATAAGAGAAGACATGGAAAAACAGGAGCTTTCATACATTGTTGAGAGAGGGTAAAATATAACCTCCTTGGCAAACTGCTCAGCAGTTTCTTTTTTTAAAATTTTTTTTAATTTTTATTTTATTTTTTTTTGCTTAGCAGTTTCTTAAATGGTTAAATGATAGCTTTAATCATAATACACAAAAACTAGAAACAAAGCAGAGATCCATCAACAGGAAAACTGATAAACTATTGTATTCACAAAATGGAATACCACTCAACACTTAATGGAAATAAACTACTGATGCATGCAAAAGTACAACATGGATCAAACCCAAGAATATTATGCTGAGTGAAAAAAGCTGGACCCAAAAAGTACATGATTCTCTGTATAAGAAATTGAAGAGTCAGGAAGAGTAATTTATGCAGATATCACATCAGCAGTTACTTCTGGTGTGGGGAAGTAGATGAGCAGAAAGAAGGAATATGTAAACTTTCTGGGTTGATGAAGACGCTTCAATCTTAATATGCATTTGTCAAAACTGAAATTTACATTTAGGATATATAAATCATGTATAAAATATCTAAATTTTTAAATTGCATATAAATTATTAAAATAATCAATGACTCATTGAAATAAAACAAAAACACATGGAAATAATTTTATTAAAAAACATCTTAAGTTTTTGGGAAAAAAGAAGGTACAGATTTGTTAAAATATTTTTAATAATGCAAATTTTCTGGCACATAGTGAATTATTAACTACAAACTCTTTAAAATTGTGGGGTTTTCCAACACCCGTAACCAATTCTACGATTCTCTGAACCCCAACTTGGGTTTTTAGTAATCCAATTCAATTCTGAGACAATCTACCTAGATTTAGAGTCAGATCTCACAAAGTTAAAGAGCTCAGCACAAGACTATCACCACTGAAAGATGCCAATCACAAGTCCTGGGCACACGTACTTCTGACTGGCTATAAATCAGGAGTTCCTAGATGTACTAAGGTTAAATAATTTGCTAAAATGGCTCACAAAACACACTTTAGTTACATTTATCAGATACTATAAAGGATACAAATGAACAGATAGATGAAGAGACATAGAGGAAGAAGTTTAGAAGGGTCCCCAATGCAAGAATGTCTATCTCTGGAGTTGGGATGCCCCATCCTCTCTGCAAGTGGATATGTTAAACATGCCCAAAACCTCTGGACCCAGTAGTTTAAGGATTTTCATGGAAACTTCATCACGTGACATGATGAATTTTTAGCTCATTCTCCAACCCTTTTAGCTCATTTCTCCTTCCCTAAAATTGGGAGTGGCGTGGGGCTTAAAGTTCTAGCCTTCTAGTCAAGACTTGATCTTGCTGGCAATCAATCTCGGATCCACCAAGAGTCACTATTTGAGAATGAAAGATGTTTTTATTTCCCAGGAAGTTTATAGGGGATTTAGGAGCTCTGTCAGGAACCAGGAACAAAAACTAAATATTGCTCAAAAGACTCCTATCATACCTATCACTCAGGAAATTGTAAGAGTTTTAGGAGCTTGTTGTCAGGAACTAGGGACAAAGACCAAATATATATTTCTTATTATGCCATAGAAATGAAGAAATATTTTTATGACTTAGGAAGTTTTAAAATGCACCTAAAGAAGGAAATAATTCATTCTTATGTTTTCCTAGAATAAAAGTAACTATTACCAGGTATATGGTAATATGGGGAAATGAAGTGCTGTACATGCTGAGAATAACGTGGAAATAATAGGCTGGAGTTCCTAAGAAGTAGAAATCATGAAGTACTTAGAAAACTAGTGAAATATTCAAGAAGAAAGTTTACATGGGTAGAAATGAAAAAGAAAAAAAAAAAGGAAAATGGAGAAAGAGCTTTTGGCAAGGGCTTGCCCTGATCATAGAATTTAGTTAATAATGAATATAGCATATTCAACAGTGAAGAGACCCATTTCCATGATGTTGGAGACTTGTGAAAAGACAAAATTGAACAAAGCATTTAAAAAATTAAAGAGAACCAAACTGTTAAGAGACTCAATTATCAAGATAGAGTGTGGTCATTTGAGGGACAGTGAAAAATCCCTGAACATTTTATTATTATTATTATTATTATTATTATTTATTATTCTCATCATGATAAGATGATGAGACCCTAATCCCCATCACCTATTTCACATGCCCCCAACCCCCTCCCTTTGGGTGACAATGAGTTTGTTCTTTATAGTTAAGAGCCTGTTTCTTGGATTCCTTTTCTTCCTTTGCTCATTTGTTGTGTTTCTTAAATTCCACATAAGAATGAGATCATATGGTTTTTGTCTTTCTCTGACTGACTTATTTCACTTAGCATAATACTCTCTAGCTCTATCCATGTTGTTGCAAATAGCAAGATTTCTTTTTATGGCTGAATAATATTCCACTATATATATACTACCTCTCTTTTTCAAGTTTTAATTTTAACTCCAGAGAGTTAACATACAGTGTAATATTAGTGTCAGGTGTACAATATAGTGATTCAACACTTCCATACAACACCCAGTGCTCATCACAAGTGCATTCCTTGATCCCCACCAATTATTTCACACATCCTCCCATCCACCTCCCCTTGGGTAACCAACAGTTTGTTCTCTATAGTTGAGAGTCTATCTCTTGATTTGCTCCTCTCTCTCTATTTTTCCCCTTTGCTTATTTGTTTTGTTTCTTAAATTCCACATATGAGTGAAATCAGATGGTATTTTTCTTTGATTGACTTGTTTCACATGGCATAATAGTCTGTAGCTCCATCCATGTCTTTGCAAAGGGCAAGATTTCATTCTTTTACATGGTTGAGTAATGTTCTATTGTATACATATACCACATCTTTATCCATTCATCAGTTGATGAACAGTTGGGCTATTACTATAATTAAGCTTTGTAGATAATGCTTCTACAAGCATTGGGGTGCATGTATCCCTTTGAATTAGCATTTTTATATTTTGGGGATAAATATCCACTATTGTAATTCCTGGATAGTAGGGTAGTTCTGTTTTTAATTTTTTTGAGGAACTTCTATTCTCTTTTCCACAGTGGCTACACCAGTTTGCATTCCCACCAACTGTGCATGAGATTCCTTTCTCTCCAATCCTTGCCAACACTTGTTTTTCTTGTGTTCTTGACTCTCACCATTCTGACAAGTGTGAGGTGATATCTCATTGTGGTTTTCATGTCCATTTCCCAGATGATCAGTTATGTGGAGCATTACTATTCATGTGTCTGTTGGCCATCTATACCTCTTCTGTGGAGAAATGTCTGTGTCTTCTGCCCACTTTTAAATTAGATTATTTATTTTTGGGTATTGAGTTTGATAAGTCTTTATAGATTTTGGATACTAACCCTTTATCAGATATGTCATTTGCAAATACTTCTCCTATTCAGTAGGTTGCCTTTTAGTTTTGTTGATTGTCTTCTTCACTGTGCAGAAACTTTTATTTTTACATATTTCTAATACTTTATTTTTGCTTTTATTTCCCTTGTGTCACGAGACATATCTAGAAAAATGTTGCTATGGCTGATGTCAGAAAAATGACTGCTTGTGCTCTTTTCAAGGATTTTTATGTTTTTATGTCTTACATTTAAGTCTTTAATCCATTTGGAGTTTATTTTTTATATGGTGAAAGAAAGTGATCCAGTTTCAATGTTTTGCATGTTGCTGTCCAGTTTTCCCAACACCATTTATCAAAGGGAATGTCTTTTTCTCATTGGATATTCACTTCTCTTTTGTTCAAGTTTAACTGACCATACAATTATGGGTTTATTTCTGGGTTTTCTATTCTATCCTGTTGATCTATATGTCTATTTTTATACCAGTACCACACTGTTTAATTACTGCCACTTTGTAATATAACTTGAAATCTGAATTGTGATATTTCCAGTGTTGTGTCTTTTTCAAGATTCCTTTGGCTACTCAAGGTCTTTTGTGATTCCAAAAAAATTTTAAGATTGTTTACTCTAGATCTGTGATGAATGCTATTGATATTTTGATAGAGATTACATTAAATCTCTTTGGATTGCTTGGGGTAGTATAGACATTTTAGCAATATGTGTTTTTCCAATACATGAGCATGAAATATTTTCCATTTCTTTGCATCATCTTGAATTTCTGTCGTGGAAGTTTTATAGTTTTCAGAATACAGTTCTTTCACCTCTTTGGTTCAGTTTATTCCTAGATATTTCATTGTTTTGGGTGCAATTAGAAATAGGATTGTTTTCTTAATTTCACATTTTGCTTTTTTTATTATTAGGCTATAGAAATGCAACAGATTTCAGTGCAGTGATTGTTGTATCCTGCTACTTTACTGAATTCATGTATCAGTTCTAGCAGTGTTTTGGTGCTGTTTAGCTTTTCTATATATATTATCATGTCATCTGAAAATAGTGAGAGTTTTACTGCTTCCTTAACAGTTTGGGTGACTTATTTCTTTTTGTTGTCTAATTGCTGTGACTAGGACTATCTCAAATGAAAGTGGTTAGAATGGACATTTTTGCCTTCTTTCTGATCTTAGGGGAAAAGGTCTTAGTTTTTCCCCTTTGAATATGATGTTGGCTGTCAGTTTCTCATATAAAGCCTTTATTTTGTTGAGGTGTAGTCCCTCTGGAGCTAGTTTGCAAAGAGTTTTTATCTTGAATGTTGTACTTTGTCAGGAGCTTTTTCCACATCTATTGAAATGATCATATGTCCTTTATCCTTTGTCTTATTGATGTGATGTATCAAATTGATTGTTTTGCAAGTATTGAACCACACTTGCATCCCAAGAATAAATCCCACTTGATCCTAGTTTGTGAGTTTTTAAATGTATTGTTGAATTCAGTTTGCTAATTTTTTTTTAGATTCTTGCATCTATATTCATGAGAGATATTGGCTGGTAGTTGTCTTTTTTTGTGGTATCTTTATCTGGTTTTAGTATCAGGGAGATATTAGCCTCATAGAATGAATTTGGAAATTTTCCTTCTTTTATTTTTTGGAATTGTTTCAGTAGAATGAGTATCAATTCCTCTAAGTATATGGTAAGGAATCACCTTTGTAGCCATTCAGCAATTCATCACTTCCATACAACACTCAGTGCTCATCACAAGTGCATTCCTTCATCCACATCACCTATTTAATCATCCCTCCCTTCCCCTCTGGTAAACATCAGTTTATTCTCTATTGTTAATTTCTCTCTCTCGCTCATACATTTTTACAAATATTATCTCTGGCTTACAAGGCCTGTGAAACATATATAGTATCATATTCATTGCCTATATGAGGAAAGTAGGTTTAGAGATGTTGAGCCTTTCCTCCAAGGAGTTAGAATAGGGCATGGAACCCGAATATTCTTAGGTTTGTAATCCATGATTACATAATTTAATTAGACCCTCCCTGCAATAACAAATTTTGTTCTTTTCATTTATCCTGCAAAGCACCTGGCACAATGCTCTCTATGTTGTAGGTTATCAATTAACATTTATTTATCTGACGTGAATTTGATGAGGTACATTAGTCATGTGCCAACAAGATTTCTGGTTCTAATTAATTGTAAGAAACACCAGTTGATAGTAAGAATATGTCATCAAATCACTAATAGCTGCAGTTTCCTCAATTATAACATGAAGATTATAAAATTGTAAGTATTAAATGATAGTATGTAGTATAAGCTACTATACATGTGGTATAAACCCAGTCTATATTCACACATAATGCTGTCACCTCACTGGCCAGGTTAATACAGCATTTAACCATGAGGCACATTGGTTCATCATTCTAAATTTATTTTATGGAGTAAAAAATTTTATCCTCTATCTGTTCATGAAATGGCATCATAGGGAATTTTTATAACAGTGGTAGAATGAAATATAGGGTTTAGGATCTAATCTGTTACTTAGGCCACAAACTCACACATTTTTGTTCTCTAAATCTTTACCTTTGGTAAGTCCTACAGGTAGCAGTATATCAATGAACTTAAAACTATCTCCTATTACTCATTTTTTATTGGCTAATAGTTCCTAGCTCCACCTTACAGTATTTATTAGGCTTGCCGAAAATATTAAATTGTCTGGACAATTTTATGGGATAATGGAAATGTGTTTTCTCTCTTCTTGATTCTATAAAAGCAGTAAATGGTTTGCTTGAGCTGTACATTGTATGATACTGGCTATGCCCAGGGTACTATTACTGTAGTTTATGGTGCTGGTCTTGATAGCCATTTCCTGTGACTAGAATGAAAGAGAAGTAAGAAGGACAAAATGACCTACAGAAAATTTGTATTTCTAAATTGCATGTCAAAATGTTCCAAATGGCCAGGCTGTGTATCTTTAAAGGTGGGGTGAAGGGCACCCCCGATGGCTCAGTGGTTTAGCGCCGCCTTCAGCCCAGGATGTGATCCTGGAGACCTGGGATCAAGTCCTATGTAAGGCTCCCTGCATGGAGCCTGCTTCTCCCTCTGCCTGTGTCTCTGCCTCTCTCTCTCTCTCTCTCTCTTTCTCTCTCTCTGCCTCTAGTGAATAAATAAAATCTTTAAAAAAATAAAAAAAAATAAAGGTGGGGTGAATACAAACTATGGGAGAAGTTTAACCCTTTAGTGAAGACCAAGAAAAGCATCAAGCTTCCTGATAGAACATTATGTAGTGACTTTAAAAATTTTTTTTCAGGAAAGAAATCACTAGAGGATTAAGCGTTTCTTGAAAATCCTCTTCTCTGATATGGCTTGATATCTTTCTAAGCCTAAGCACCTACATTCTTGACTATAATAGGAAATATACAGCTAAAATAATTTTATCTTTTTTAGATTTTATTTATTTGACACAGAGAATGGGAGAGTACAAGTAGGGGACAAGGGCAGAGGGAGCAGAGAGTTCCACGAAGGGCTCAACTCCAAGAACTTGGGATCATGACCTGAATTGAAAGCAGACACTTAACCAACTGAGCTACCCAGGTGCCCCAAAAGAATTTTATCTAACAGTGTTAATAGTTGAGGCTGGAGATTCTGTTGGTGATGCTGTGCATGTTCTGGAACCCTAGTGTTTAAGTTAATTGATCACAAATTTTAAAAACTGTGAACATGATTTTAGGAACATAGAGAATTAATAATAATAATAACAATATAAATAATCATTATTATTATTATTTTATCTTTTCTCCATACTGAAAAGTCTACTGTGTATTTTTCCCTACCCTTGTCTCTTCCATTTTTATACGAAATTGTGATTGTCTATTATCAGGTGGTCAATGGTTTCTATTTTTTTTCCAGGAACTGTGTTTTTTTTTTTTTTAATTGTCCAAGAGATGTATTTTCCTCAGATATGATTTGACCCTTTGTTAAAGATGTTAGTTTCATTTCTTTATTTCTAAAGCCTTAAGATGCAGGTCATTATGGTCACAGTGTCTTTTGTATGCAAGTGTTAAATTATGTATTTCCATACAATAAAATGGGTTAGCTACTGTGGAAGAAAACTCACTGCCAAGTTAGTTAAAATAGATATTTAAAAAATATAAACCATATTAATTATGATCTATTTAGACTTTGTCCGGCAGGAATCAAAAATCAAATGTGACTATGAGTGTGTCATATAAAGTTATGACACCAAACGCATGACCAACAAAATAAAAAATAGACAAAATTAAACTTCATAAAAATTAAAAACTTTTTGTATAAAAAACATTATCAAGTAATTTAAAAACAACCCATAGAATAAGAGAAAATATTTGTAAGTCATATATCTAATAAGCATCTATTCTCCAGAATATACAAAGAATACTTCCAACTCAATGATAAAATATAAACAATGGAATTATAGAATGGGTAGATACTCTTGAATAAATATTTTTCCAAAGAAGTTATACATGTGGCCAACAAAAACATAAGATGCTCAACATCATTAGTAATTGAGGAAATGCAAATGAAAATCATAGCGTGGTACCACTTCAACCTACTAGAATGACTATTAAAAAAAAGAGAGAGAAAATTTTAAGAGTTGGTGAGGATGTGGAGAAATTTGATCCTTCATACATTGATTGTAGGAATATACAGTGGCATAGTTTTCATAGAAAACAATTTGGCTTTTCCTGAAAAAGTTAAGTATATAACTATCATGTGCCTTAGTAATTCCATATATACATATATATCCCCACAAATAACTGAAAACTAGTATTCAACAGACTTTTCATGGTGGCATTATTCACAATAGTCAAAAGGTGGAAACAACCCAATGTCTTTTAATTGAGCAAATAAACAAAATGTGACATATACAAACAATGGAGTGTATTTGGCCATACAAAGGAAAGAAGTACTGATACATGCTATGGTATGAATGAACCTCAAAACTATGTTAAATGAAAGAGGCTGATTGTATGCTTCCATTTATGTGAAATATCCAGGTAAATCTAAATAGAAGAGTGCACTGAAGTTTGCCATGGTCGGAATGGGGAAATAGTGAGTAGTAAGACTTTTTGATGGAGTAATAAAAATGTTTTCCAACTTTATAGAGGTGGCAGTTGCACAACATTGTGAATATACTAAAAGCCAATGAATTGTACACTTTAAAATAGTGAATTCTGTTATGGGGATTTCACCCCCATTAAATCATTTTTAAAAATGGAAATAACAGAGCCTAGTATTTGCACAGGGCTGAGAATATGCTTCTGTTCCCACAGCCACACTGGAAAACCTCAAGAGTCATAAGGTATTACAGTATCCAGAAAGGTGTTGTCTCAGGAATGAGAAATAATTAGCCTTAGACTGAGCAAACCTCTCTTTTGCCACCTAACAAAACAAAACCCAAACGGATAAAATTTCTGAAGAATTTAACTGCAGTGCACAATAAAGCTCAAGATTATTTACAGGATATAAATATATGCAGCACTCAACAAAGATAAACTTATACTGTCTACCATCTATTGAAAAATTGCCAGCCATATCAGAGAAAATATGACCCTTAAGAAAAAGGAAAATAAATTAATCAAAATCAACCCAGATTGGCACAGATGCTAGAATTAAAATTAAAAATTATTATGTTAGAATTGAAAGGAATAACTGCATATCATGCAATCAAAGAGTTAGAGATATAGAAGACATAAGAAAATATCTAAATCAAACTCCTAAGACATAAAAATTACAATAACTAAGTTACTAGATGGGATTAATGGAAAATTAAACTTTGCAGAGGAAAATATTAGCAAATTGAAGATACAGTAATTAAAACTACAAAGACACATTGAGAACAAAATATTTAAAAAGTGAACAGGGCACCAATGAGTTGTGAAATAATTTTAAATTGATACACATGTAACTAGAGTGGAGCAAGCGTAAAATATAGAAAATATTTGAAGAAGTAACCCAAAGTTTCCCAAACTTGACTAAAAAAAATGTAACAGATCTAAAAAGCCTTATAAAATTGAAACACAAGATATATGACAAAAATTGCATCATGGCATATCAAAATCAAATTTCTCAAAACCAGTTAAAGTAGCCAGAGGAAAAAGACATGGTATCTACAGAAATACAAAAACAAAAAATAAAAAAGACAGAAAGTTTAGCATATTTTTCCCTGAAAACAATGTAGACTGATGAGTTAAAGATACATGGCTATAAAGCATAAAGCAATAAACCATAAAGTAATTATTAAACTAACAAAATAGAGGATTATAAGTAGTAAAATAAGAAAATAAGATTAATAGTAAAAATTAATAATAGCAATAATAAATTAATAACACAAAGCATTAGAGAGACTATGAGGCAATAGAAACTTTCAGACACGATTCCTAAGGTTTATTTTATCATCACTTTCAAAAATATTTGAGAGTATCTAATAAAGCTGAACATATGTACACTGTATCATGAAATGATTTCACCCCTACACATACTTATTTGTATATAACTATACATAAATGTGAAATTGATGAGTCTGTTAAGAAAAAAAAAAGAAGAAAGAAAATATTCATCAATATTATAATAAGTAAAGCAAAACATCTTTACACATTTGGATACTGTAAAGTAAGGAGAATAAATAAAGAATACTACATGTAATAATATGGATGAATTTCAAAAACATTATTGAGCTAAAGATGCCACAGACATGGAACATATCTTGTGTCATTTTCTTTATGTATGATTCTATGGTGCTAAAAGTCAGAATAGTGAATATCTTTGGGGGGCAGTTGTAACCAAATTTGAGAAAAGTGACTTCCGAGATGCTCATGATGTTTTATTTCCTGAAATGGATAGTAGTTACCCAGAAATAGTCACTTTGTGGGTATGTATTATTTATGGTGTAGGATTTTATTTATGTACATGTATTATACTTTTTTAACTGGCACTTAAAAAATCACATAGTGTAAGTTGGATGACCTGAGAGCAAATGTAGTTTAAACTTTCAAATCTTTCCAGTTTTCAAGGTCTGCCAAATGCCAATAGCTACTATTATAATGCTACCTAGGGCAGCCCAGGTGGCTCAGCAGTTTAACGCGCCGCCTTCAGTCCAGGGTATGATCCTGGAGACCCAGGATCCAGTCCCACATCAGGCTGCCTGCATGGAGCCTGCTTCTCCCTCTGCCTGTGTCTCTGCCTCTCTCTCTTTCTCTCTCTCTCTTATGAATAAACAAATAAAATTTAAAAAAATAAAAAAAAAAACAAGTAGAAATGTACTTTAAAAAAATGCTACCTAGCTCTATATACCTAATGAGAACTTAATATGTTGAAGATAGGGTAGGAATGATGGTGAAGGTAATGGGAAAAAGGATGCCTCCTTTTGCAAGAACTATGATGTAATTTTGCAATTATATATATATATATATATATACATATATATATATATATATATATATAAAGAAATTTGAGAAAGTTAACCTTAATCTTTCTACACAGAGTAATCTTTTTGTTGTATTTACTTCCAGAGCTTTTGTATGTGTGTGTGTAGATTTATTTTGACTTATTTTTCTACATAGATGGAAATAATAAACACATTGTTTAAATGTATTTTTGGTCATTTAGGAGGGTATAGTGAACATTTTTTCTATTTCGATAATTGTGCTCATATCATATTACTTTAAATGATGATAGCTACAGCCTATTTCACATAAAAACACCAAGATTTACTCTTAGTATTTTACAACTGGATGGGAACTAATAGAGAGAGGAAAAGGGTTATTTAAAGGTCTTAAAAAAAATAAAAAAATAAAGGTCTTAAAAGTCAGTACTCAAAAGAGTTGACTTCCAAGGTACACATAGTAAATATCAAAATACGCCATTAATAATTTGTTTGCTTTTATTTGCCATCTCTGCGTGATTTGAATTTTTAAAGGAAATATAAGAAAGTTGCCAAATCTGTCATTCATCTAATAATTTAAAGTGCACATTACTATTCTGTTCATTTTAGGCCTTTTTTCTTTTATAGATTTATTTACTCATTTTTAGAAAGAAAGGGAGAGCATGAGCAGGAGGGGCAGAGGGGCGGGGAGAGACTCCCAAGCTGACTCCTTACTAAGCAGGAAGGCCAATTCAAGATTTGATCTCAGGACCCTGGGATCATGACCTGAGCCAAAATCAAAAGGCAGCTGTTTAACTCACGTATTAGGCCTTTTAATGGTGGGGTTAAAAAAAATTTGGTAAGGTCAAGGAAGTGAAATTGACATGTACTGGGAGAGACTACTCCATACTTTCTAGTGGAATTTCAGCACGAAGATACTTGCTACGTTCAACTACCTGATACTTACTCCTTTAAGTTCCCTCAAGAATTTTTTTTTCTGAGATTGCTGAGGATATTTGGTCAAATCTCTGGGAATGGCTCTAAAATTATCCATAATGTGCCAAAGAATCAGTATTAAATCTTAAACATAAGGTGCATATATATGAGCTGCCTCTCTGAAAACTGGCTTGGTGAAATTCCAAATTTGCTGCTCTAATAACTAAATATAACCAACTTCAACTTTCTGAGTTGGGCTTGAATTTTTAGCAACAGTATATCTATCAGTTATGATTGGGCTAGAGCTCTATAACTTAATTTAGCTGTCTCCCGCTAGAGCATGCAGGACTGGCTAGATATTGAGTAAAACTGGGTCATGGCAAGCTTATTGCCCTTAGACAAGAGCATTCGTGGAGCGCACCTTCTCTGTTTGAGAGAGCTGTATTAGAGACAATGAGGAACTTTTTACACTGCATCACTTTGTTTTTTTCTTAACAAGTTAGAGTTTTCAAGGTTGCATCTTGTCAGTTCCCAGAGCTTATTTGAGTCACCAATACTCATTAGTATAAATGCAAAATCTTAGGTCAGCATTATGCAAGTTAACTGTCAGGTGGGTCTCTATTAGTTTGCATTTTCTATGAATAAAATAGAACTAATATAGCAGCATTACCTATTGTCATACTCAACCACACAGATTAACACATAGAAATTATCAGCATCAACTCTAATTGGTGCCAAGTTATAGAAATCACAGCCTACTTACCATAGTGCCTCTGCAGTTTATTAAAGAGTAGAATTCCATTCCCTAATCTGGAAAAATGTTCTGAGAGAATTTCATTTTCTTTAGTAATCACATCTCTAGCCCCTATTTCATTCAGATTGTTAATGGAACAGGGACTTTTAACATAGTTTATAGATCCACTGAGTAGGATTCAAAGACAACATGAAGCTCCTAAAATGTCCACACATTGCCACATTGTGACTTGTATATATTTAAAAAAAAAATCTGTAACTTCCACAAGATTTTCAGAAGTGCCCACAATTCGGTAAGATTCAAAACATCAACCCATTTCTAGACCAATGACATTGTACTATGCAAGTGGAATGTTGTTCCATCCTGGTACTCCAGGATCATGCCCTGAGCTGAAGGCAGACGTTTAACCTCTGAGCCACCCAGGCATCCCAAGAGCCCTTGTTTTGTAGCTGCACTGCAGGATCCTTGATCTCCCAGCCCTATTAGACATAGAGGAATATGTTTATTGATAAAAGTCAACAAGTATTTGTTGAATATATGTACACCAACATTATACTGGCCCCTATGAGCATACGTGGCAAAGTAGAAACAGAGCTGCACGTATTAGCAAAGAGGGTTGACGAATATGTATGTAGTCAGATTTCAGCATATCTGAAACATTGCTATGCTCTAAAATACAATTTGCAATGTCATGTAAATTGTACAAGGGAAGATTCAGGACTTGCATCTATTTTTAAGAGGCAAATATTCCAAAAAATAAGACAGCAGTAATTTAGTTTTTATTCATTTCCTACATTAATATTTCTTTCCTCTATACAGCAAATTAAGATCATAGTCATTTGTATAAACTATGTGGCATGAATAAGAATGGATAAATGGTATATATCAGGAGTGGAAGAGGGCAGATCTCATCAACTACAAGCTGTAGAGAATTTTTAGGTATTAAGAAGTGGCCAGAAATGAATGGATGTAACCAGAAAGGAAAGAAAGTGAATTTTCTTGTCCTCCTTCATAATTTTACAGTCTCTAACTCTGAATACATGCAGGAAAAGTCAAAATGGGTTTCATGTTACAGGAATAACTCTGGGCAATAGTCTTCATGCTGAGCACTGTGTACTTCTCCATGGTCTTTCTGAAAAGAAAGGATGTCAGAGAAGCAGGGTATAAAGGTGAAGCTAGGACACAGGGAGCCTGAGGCTTTACCTTGACAAAAGAGCAGTTTTGCTTTCATCTATTTTATTTTTTGTCCCTTGGCTTCTGAATAATGGATTCCATTATATAAATGATAGAATGATTATTGATAGGTTGATAATGAATGGATGGATGGATTTTTTAAAAGTAGAAATGTATAGGTACAAAGAATATGCCTGATTCTTGTGGGTGACCATCTAATTCCTGTGCTTTGAATCAGTCTCCTCTTGTTCTATCTTTCCTCATGGACCTACAGTTAGTTGCTTTGAGCAGCAAAGTATTATCCAACCATAATCTCTGATTATGTCCTGTATTATCACAGTAGATATAGAATCTGTTTCTAGACCTTATTATCTCATTTATAATATAACTTTTCTCTTTATTCATCTGACAAATTCATCAATATAACTCTTCTAATTTTCTTCCAAAACTCAAGAGCTCTATTTAATGAAAACCAAAAATCTTAAAAACAACTAGTTATAATGAAAGGAATAGTTTCATATTATATTCATTTACAGGAGGAACTAATGATAAAGTCAAGAATGGAACAAATATATAAGGTAAGGGTAAAATGAAGTTTAAGAGCCAAAGCTTCTGATCAGTAAAAGTTTTGATTTCTTTTCTTCTATGTGGAACAAAAATATTTAAATATTTAAACCTTCGGCACTTTTCTTTAAAAATACCCTTCTTTAGAAGTCAAGGGTAAACTTCATATCCACTCTGTGAAAGACTGTCAACTGATCTCAATGTGAAGGAATTTTCTAGATTTTCTGGTTGTTTGCATTACCTGCTAGGGAAATTCCTGGAATGAGGAATAAAAATAGATATTCAGAGATCGGTGTAGTTATTTGATTCATCACCTTGTCACTAGGGGAAAATTCACATAATTTAATTCCCCACCCTCCTGTCTCTGTATTTTCTCTGCTGTCTGTCACAAGAGGGCAATGTGGATGCATATTAATGAGATCAGGCTAGGCAGATACCCAAGGCATTTTTCTCAGTCTAGAAAAAGTGTCTCAATGATATTTACAAAAATCTCTGAGAGGACAGTTACATAAGCAGTTGTTAACTTTAAGGGAATTCAGGAGACCAAAAATAGAGGCAAGGTGAGATATAGGTGTAGTCCTAAAAATTGTGACAAACAGTATTTATTTCTAGTCTAAAGTCATAAGATATGATACAAGCTTTGCAATATTGATATATTTGTAAGGAAATGTCCTTGATTTAGACAGGGTTTTATTGCAACTAACATTTGAATATTAGTAATATGGAAAAATTAAATGAAGATACTTAATCAGAATCAGAAAAATCTATTTGTAAACCACTTACCATCAAAAACTTATGTTAATAGAGATATATTTAAGAGTAAATGAGGTAAAAAGAGCTGATACATTTTATTTCACAGGATCAGCAAAGAATCTGCTCCATTCTGCTCCCCACCAAAAAAAGACATTGAAAAATCACAAAATTCACATTAGAACTCACTATACTACCTTGAAATAAAAATATAGTTATCTATAAAAATTTTTAAAGCCTGGAGATATATAAGAAATAGAATGCTTAATAAGTATGTCTACTAAGTTATTTTTTAATCTGTTTAGATTTATTATCTTTAATAACAATGCCATTATTTGGCCAAAAATTTTAAAAGAATAATTATCAAATTTATGGGTGCCTTGAATATGAAAAGAGATCTGACATGACTTTTTAAAAACCCAAAGTCCAAAATTATGTCAATCATCTGTAATGCTGGATAAAAATCTGAAAGAAGACATTGAAATTACAAAGAAAAAGACTGTGTTTATATATAAATGTGTGTTTGAGCCTGCCTTACTTCCTTTTATAAGCCATCATTTAAATTCCCTTCCCTCCTTGATTATAATCCCAATAAAGTATCTTATAAATACATTACAACCTAAGTTGTACATGGAGTTGACTGTTGAACGTCACAAGTTTTGAACTGTGCAGTTCCATTTATAGGCAGATTTTTTTTACAGTAGAGTACTGTAAATGTATTTTCTCTCCCTTGTAATATTTTAGTAGCATTTTCTTTAAGCCTGCTTTATTGTAAGAATATAATATATAACATTATGTTAATTGACTATTTGTTATTGGTAAGGCTTCCAGTCAACAGTAGGCTATTAGTAGTTAAGTTTTGGAAAAGTCAAAAGTTATAGGTAGATTTTTGATGGTGTGGGGTTCAGTGCCCTAATTTTCATGTTGTTCAAGAGTCAACTGTAAATAGTTGCTGTTTAAATGGAGATAACGCCTAGGAGTTTTGCATGGTGACAGATGGTGACTAAGTCACCATCTAAGAGATTGCAGCTCTAACTTGAAATTTAGGTCAACAACAACCTTTATTTTTATGTATGTGGAAACATTTCCCAAAAGCCATTAATAATATTGCATGTGAGGCTGGATAATCTACCTATCAGTACAGAAAGCATAAAGTTACTAGACTACTGGGTCAGGGAATAATGGATCCCACCCAGTCCAAGAGAAAGGCATTTAAAAACTCAGTAATTCCCCCAACACCATTAGGTACTTCTAATTTAGAAAAAATAAACAGAATTCGGTGTCCTTGTGGTGTATTCTTAGTCACCTTTCTTGGTTTATTAGTCGATACTTGACCTTTAGATTTCAAGCTCCTCAAATATCCTTTCCAATTACTTTCTCTCCTGACTCAGAATCCTCTATGGATCTTTTTACCCTATGCTTTAGTCCACACACTGTCTTCAAGTACAATACGTATGCAGATAACTTTTTCAAATTTATATCCCTTTTCTTCTGAGTCTACACTCTTATCAAACTACTTTCCTAATATATCTTGCTGAGATATCTTAAAGGACACTTGATTCAGCATATCTGAAATGAAATTTATTACCTTCCCTCAAAAATGATGTTTATTCAGGGATACATTTTTAATAAGTAAAGCTAGAATTTGCAAGATTCTGCAAGTCAGAAATCTAATATTTAACTCTGATCACTCCAAGTCCCTCACCATTATAACCAATACTCTTCTTTTTGTTATTGATATTACCTTCTAAATATCTCTCAAAACTGCCTTCTTTTTTAAAAAGGATTTGTTTATTTATTCATGAGAGACACAGAAAAAGAGAGGCAGAGACATAGGCAGAGGGAAAAGCAGGATCCTCACAGGGAGCCCAATGTGGGACTAGATTCCGGATCCTGGGATCATACCCTGAGCCAAAGGCAGACACTTAACCTCTGAGCCACTCAGGCATCCCAAAACTGCCTTCTTTCTTATCTTAATAATTCCTTTCTTGATTTTTACCTACTTTCATCCCTTGCATGGGCCACTTGAACTGTTAATGATTTTCTCCTCCTTGATTCTTTCCTCCTTTTAATCTATTCTATATGTGGCAAACAGGATGATATTTTAAAACTGAAAATTTTTCTATTACTCACTTTTCTTCCCCAGTTCATTCTCTACTTAGGCTCCCAGACTTCTTTCAGCTTTTAGATAACCATTTCCCGTCATAAATCAAGGTCTTTGCATTTGTCCTTTCTTCCATCTGCCCAGAGTATTTTGTTCAAACTCTCCTTTCCTACAAAACTGTTCAGCTGTCAGCTCTCAACTCACATGTCTTTTATTTAAAATAGACTTCTCTGACGTCCCATATTGAATTAGGTCCCTTCATAAGATCTTATAATATCTGTATTTTTCCAATATGTTTAGGACTCTGTAATTATATTTGTGTGATCACTCCATGTCTGCCTCACCCTCTATTTATAGATCCTACAAAGGCAGGTGCCACATGTCGTTTCATGATTCAGTGAAAATGTATACTTGGTATAATCAGTATAGTATTAGTATATTAGTTGTATACTAGTATATACATGTTTAAAAACGATGTGTTATGGGGATCCCTGGGTGGCGCAGCGGTTTGGCGCCTGCCTTTGGCCCAGGGCGCGATCCTGGAGACCCGGGATCGAATCCCACATCGGGCTTCCGGTGCATGGAGCCTGCTTCTCCCTCTGCCTGTGTCTCTGCCTCTCTCTCTCTCTCTGTGACTATCATAAATAAATAAAAATTTAAAAAAAAAAAAAAAAAAAAAAAAAAAAACGATGTGTTATTTGAGTAAATGAGACAAATAGTACCTAAGTAAAACAAAGTATTTAAAAATTAGAAACCTACAAAAGAAACTTGTGGAGTATTGAAAAAAAATTTTGCTTTATTTGTGCTATTGGTATTTAACTGTATTAATATCCTCCAGATTTTATTGAGGAGCAATGTAAATTTGTTTAAGTTTATTTGAGAGTTGCTATGAAATCAATAACAAAAAGTTTAAATTAATTAGGTATTAAACAAGATACTCCTTGGAACATCTTTAAGATTTTCCTCAATTACTCACCAGTTCAATGTAAATGTTAGACCCACTTTTAAGAATATACTATGGATTGGATAAATGTGTTTGAATATTAAAGTGATTTTTAAAATTACATTTTACTCAATATATTTATTAATGGCATTTGTGCATAACTTTTTGTTCTCTGTGTTTCCATATAACAGATACATCATTCCTCTTCTTTCTCATTTTAAAAATGCTAAAACATATATCCTACTGCATTCTCCCTTTAAAATACACTTGCACATATGCAATATAGGAATGTAGTCAAGCTTCCCCAAAATTCTAATTTGTAGTTTGAACCAATCCTTGATGTTTTCTATAATTGTTTTTTTTTCAGAATCAGATTTTTAATTTCCTTCTTAACCTAAAAATAGTTTTTTTATAAATATAGAATTAAATATTAAAAGATAGATGCAATAAATACAGCTTAATATTTGTTCCAAATGTTCTGAAATTTAATTATATTATTTTAAGCTTTTACTTTAACACTTATTAAAGATTTTGGTAATTATTTATCTGAATCTACTGCTAGGCAGCTCCTCCACTAATGACCCACAGGACAATATCTAAACTAGCATCAAAGCCAGTAAGAAGGGATGATGGCAGGGACTTTAACTCTAAAAGTGCTAGCATTTGGGATCACTGAGTGTGGTAAACTTTATGTGTCAGCTTTTTTATGAGATTAACATTCAGATTGGTGAGCTTTAAGTAAGCAGATTGCCCTCCACAATATAGGTAGTCCTCACCCAATCAGCTGAAGGCCTGAATAGAAAAAGACAAATCTCCTCAAACAAGAGAATTCTCCAGTAGACCGCCTTGGGACTTTATCTGTACTACTGGCTTGCCTAGCAATCCAGCTTGCTAGGCCATACTGCAGATTTTAAACTTGCCAGTCTTCATAATCATGTGAGCTTTCTATAGATAGATAGATAGATATAGATATAGATATAGATATAGATATAGATATGTGTATATCTTGGTTATGATTCTCTGGAGAGCTCTAATACACTGAACATTAATGGTTATAGGAGTATTTATGAGTAAGGGACAGGCAAGGCTAGGTAGGGAGTGATAGGCAGGGGGCCATGGAGTCAGGCTTACCAAACAAAATTACAAAAATGATGAGATGTAAGAAAACCACAGATAAGGGAATAGACCAGACTACCTGGCCCCAGATGATAAAAAGTATTTTTCTTTGGTGGCTACAGTATAATCCCAGAAAATGACCAGACCACAAAGAAATAAGGCATTAAGAGTGTTATCAATAGTCCTTGCTCAAACTAAGCCTGCACAAGAATCTCAAGGCCACAAGCTCCTTGGTCAGGTTTTCAATAAAAAACTGGCCTAAAAACCTTCAGTGACAACCCTGTCGGGACACCTCTCACTTCTGAGAGCTTTCTCTGTAACCTCACTTAATAAACTTCTATCACTTTTCTCACTCTCCTTTGTCCGCAAGATTCATTCTTCTACTCCCTGAGACAAGAACCTAGCTCTCCTACTTCCTTTATACTTTAGATTTAAGTACACAAAGTGGTTTAATGTAAAAGAAAGTACAAAAATTAACCATAGTAGTAATATAATGACTTTACTAATACAATCAGAATTTACTTGAATATTTTAAAATGTTAACAGAAAAAAAAAGAGGGATGTGTTATAATGAAAACAACAGTTAATTTGTAAGGAAGATAAAGCAATTGTAAACATACACATCTAAAAATAGAGCACAAAAATACATGATACGAAGCAAAAAACAACAGAATTGAAAAGAGAAGATAATACAACAAAACTAGTTGGAGACTTCAGGGGCCCATTCTCGATAACTGACTGAAGAGCTAGACAGAAAATCAGTAAGGATAAAAAAGACAAGAATAATATTATCAATGAACTTGGCTTAACTTACATCTATAGAACACTCCTCTGCAAAACCAGAAAATAATTCATTACAAGTGCACATGGAACATCAGAATAAATCAGAGGCTAGTCTATAGAAAAGTCTCAATACATTGATAAAAATTTGAATCATACAAAGAATATTTCCTGACTGAAATAGAATTAAATAGAAATCAAAAACAAAATATAATTTGAAAAAAAAAACACAAAAATTTGGTAAATAAATAATACATTTCTAAATAGCCCATTGGTCAAAGAATAAATCACAGTGCATATTTTAAAATATTTTAACTTGGGCAGCCCTTGTGGCGCAGCGGTTTAGCGCCGCCTGCAGCCCTGGGCATGATCCTGGAGACCCTGGATGGAGTCCCAGGTCAGGCTCTCTGCATGGAGCCTGCTTCTCCCTCTGCCTGTGTCTCTGCCTCTCTCTCGGTGTGTCTCTATGAATAAATAAATAAAATCTTTTTAAAAAAATAAAATATTTTAACTTAAAAAATAAAATTAATAAAATTAAATTAAATAATATAAGAATATTTTAACAATAAAAAACAAAACAACATATCAAAATATATAGTATTAATCTAAAGCAGTGTTATAGGGAAATTTAAAGTCTTAAATTATTCTAGAAAAAAAAAGAAAGACATAAAATAGATAACTGAATCTTCCACATGAACAAAAGAAAAGCAAATTAAACCAAAAGCAAGCAGAGGAAGAAAATAACAAAGATCAGGATGAAAATCAAAGAAAGACAAAACAAAAAAACAATGGAGAAAATCAATGAAACCAAAACTTGGTTCTTCGACGGACTGGCAAACCTCTAGCTAGACTGTCAAGGAAAAAAAAAGAGAGAGAGAGAGAAGATTTAAATTACTAAAATTAAGAATGAAAAAGGAAATATTACTACTGATATTTCAGAGATTTAAAAAATATGGTTGTACTGTACATACGCATACAAAATCTACATTAATTAGAAAAATTCCTAGAAAGACTGTAGTTACTGCAACTAACTCAAAAAGAAATGGAACTTCTGAAAGAAAAATAATAAGTGAAGAAATTGAATTGCTAATTTTAAAATCTCCAAGATAAGAAGCTCAGGTCCGGATGGTTTTGCTGTCAAGTTCTATGCATCATTTATGGAAAAAATAATACCAATACTGTAAGATCTCCTCCAAATTTTATCAAAGAAGAGAACAATCTGCAATTCATTTTATGAGACCAACATTTACTAACACCAAAACACCAGATGAAGGTAAAACAAGAAATCTACAGGCCAATATTCCTTATGAACACAGGAACAAAATTCTCACCGTAACAGCAAAGCAATTCCAATTTCAACAACATATAAAAACATCATGACTATTTACAATTTAAAGGACAAAACCATATGTTCACCTGGATACAGGGGGAAAAATAGTTGAAAAACTCAAATTCAAAACAACAACAAGGAGGCGGGGCAAGCTAGTGGAGGAGCAGGGGCCTCACCTCACCTGGCCCCACCAACTCACTAGGTAACTTCCAAACCATCCTGAACACCTATGGTTCGACCTGAGATTTAAAGAGAGAAGCTGGAACGCTACAGAGACAAGGGTTTGCGCTTCTAACAAGGTGGGAAGGTGGAAAAATAAAATAAAAAAAAATCCAGTGGGGGAGGGGCCCCGCGAGGAGACGGGCTACGGGGGGCGGGAGCCCCGGGACAGGAGAGCCCCGCCCGGGGAAGCGGGAACTTTAACAATCCACACCGGACTCTTCCCGGAGGGAAAGGCGCTCAGCGGGGAACCCAGGCAGGACCGCAGGAGGGCGGTGGGGCCCCCAGCCTCCCGGGGTCACTAACAGGAGGAGGTGCCCCGGGGGGAGCGCTCCACACCCCGCAGCCGAGCGCGGTAAAGGGCTGGAGCGCCCGGCGGGGCCTCGGGGAGAAGCCGGGGGTCGGGGGGCTCCGGGTGGAGGGGGCTGCGCCCTGCTGCCTTCGGGGTCCACCGCCCGGGGAGCGATGCCAGTGGCGCAGGCCACGGAGCCAGGGAGCGGGGGACACAGCGGGGATCGTGGGCTCCCCCGGGGCAGGCGGAGGCGGGGAGGGCCCAGGACAGCCGGGAGGCTCCTGCCAGGGGCGCCCCCGAGCTGTGCAGGTCAGTGCCCCCCGTCCCGGAGCATCCAGGCCCCTGCGGACTAGGAGCTGCGGGAGTTACTGCGGGAGCTGACTCCAGGGCTGGAGGGGTGGCCGCCGCCATGGGGTTGTTCCTCCTGGTGTCACCCTGTGCCTGGAAGGGGGGGGAGCCGCCAGGGGACAGGGGCCTCACGGGGTAACCAGCTCCCACTGAGCCTGGCACCCGGTGGTGGTGGGGCAGCTCCCCCAGGTGCACACACCTGAGAGTCAGCACAGCAGCCCCTCCCCCAGAAGACCAGCTGGAAGGACAGGGGAAGAGCAAGTTCTGGACCCAGCAGCACAGGAAAGTTCCGGGGAAAGTCGAGGGATTTACAGTACGTAGAACCAGAGGATACTCTTCTTTGTTTTCTTTGTTTGTTTTTTCTTTTTTTTAATTTCTTCCTTTTTCCAGTACCACTCGTTTGAGCCACTCTGAACTGAGCAAAATAACTAGAAAGAACAACTCACCACAAAAGAAAGAATCAGAAACAGTACTCTCTGCCACAGAGTTATAGAATTTAGATTACAATTCGATGTCAGAAAGCCAATTCAGAAGCACAATTATAAAGCTACTGGTGGCTCTGGAAAAAAACATAAAGGATTCAAGAGACTTCATGACTGCAGAATTTAGATCTAATCAGGCTGAAATTAAAAATCAATTAAATGAGATGCAATCTAAACTGAAGGTCCTAACGAGGAGGGTTAATGAGGTAGAAGAAAGAGTGAGTGACAAAGGGACAAGTTGATGGAAATAAAGAGAAAAACAATTAAAAGATCATGTTGAAAGGTTAAGGAAAATGAATGATAGCCTCAGAAGGAAAAATCTACGTATAATTTTGTTTCCTGAGAGCACCAAGAGGGCCAGAGGGCCAGAAAGCATATTTGAACAAATCATAGCTGAGAACATCCCTAATTTTGGGAGGGAAACAGGCATTCAGATCCAGGAGATAGAGAGATCCCCCCTAAAATCAATAAAAACCATTCAATACCTGGACATTTAATAGTGAAACTTGCAAATTCCAAAGACAAAGAAAAAATCCTTAAAGCAGCTTGAGGCAAGAGATTCTTAACTTATATGGGGAGAAATATGAGATTAACAACAGACCTCTCCACAGAGACCTGGCAGGCCAGAAAGGGCTGGCAGGAGATATTCAGGATACTAAATGAGAAGAACATGCATGCCCAGAAGTCAGTGGCATTTCTACACACTAACAATGAAACTGAAGAAAGAGAAATTAAGGAGTCAACCCCATTTACAATTGTACCCAAAAGCATAAGATACCTAGGAATAAACCTAACCAAAGAGATAAAGGATCTATACCCTAAAATCTACAGAACACTTCTGAAAGAAATTGAGGAAGACACAAAGAGGTGGAAAAACATTCCATGCTCATGGATTGGAAGAATGAATATTGTGAAAATGTCAATGCTACTCAGGGCAATTTATAGATTTAATGCAATCCCTATCAAAATACGATGGACTTTCTTCAGGCAGTTGGAACAAATCATCTTATGATTTATGTGGAATCAGAAAAGACTCCGAATAGCCAGGGGAATATTGAAAAAGAAAACCAGAGCCGGGGGCATCACAACGCCAGATTTCAGACTGTACTACAAAGCTGTGATGATTAAGACAGTGTGGTACTGGCACAAAAACAGACACATAGATCAATGGAACAGACTAGAGAACCCAGAAATGGGCCCTCAACTCTATGGTCAACTTATATTCAACAAAGCAGGAAAGACTATCCAATGGAAAAAGGACCGTCTCTTCAACAAATGGTGCTGGGAAAATTGGACAGCCACATGCAGAAGAATGAAACTAGACGATTCTCTGACACCATACACAAAGATAAACTCAAAATGGATGAAAGATCTAAATGTGAGACAAGAATCCTTTAAAATCCTAGAGGATAACACAGGCAACACCCTTTTTGAACTTGGCCACAGCAACTTCTTGCAAGATACATCCACAAAGGCAAAAGAAACAAAAGCAAAAATGAACTATTGGGACTTAATCAAGATAACAAGCTTCTGCACAGCAAAAGAAATAGTCAACGAAACTAAAAGACAACCTACAGAATGGGAGAAGATATTTGCAAATGACATATCAGATAAAGCGCTAGTATCCAAGATCTATAAAGAACTTATTAAACTCAACAGCAAGGAAATAAACAATACAATGATGAAATGGGAAAAAGACATGAACAGAAATTTCACCAAAGAAGACCTACACATGGCCACAAACACATGAGAAAATTTTCTGCATCACTTGCCATCAGGGAAATACAAATCAAAACCACAATGAGATACCACCTCACACCAGTGAGAATGGGGGAAATTAACAAGGCAGGAAACAACAAATGTTGGAGAGGATGCGGAGAAAGGGGAATCCTCTTGCACTGTTGGTGGGAATGTGAACTGGTGCAGCCACTCTGGAAAACTGTGTGGAGGGTCCTCAAATTGTTAAAAATAGAGCTACCCTATGACCCAACAATTGCACTGCTGGGGATTTACCCTGAAGATACAGATGCAGTGAAACGCCAGAACACCTGCACCCAGATGTTTCTAGCAGCAATGTCCACAATAGCCAAACTGTGGAAGGAGCCTCGGTGTCCATCGAAAGATGAATGGATAAAGAAGATGTGGTCTATGTATACAATGGAATAGGTCATGGTTGATATTCTAAACGGAATATTACTCAGCCATTAGAAACGATGAATACCCACCATTAGCTTCAACGTGGATGGAACTGGAGGGCATTATGCTGAGTGAAGTACATCAATTGGAGAAGGACAAACATTATATGTTTCATTCATATGGGGAATATAAAAAATAATAAAAGGGATTAAAGGGAAAAGGAGAGAAATTGAGTGGGAAATATCAGAGAGTGTGACAGAACATGAGAGACTCCCAACTCTGGGAAACGAACAAGGGGTAGTCGAAGGGGAGATTGGCGGGGGGATGGGGTGACTGGGTGACAGGATCTGAGTGGGGCACTTGATAGGATGAGTACTGGGTGTTAGAGCATATGTTGGCAAATCTAACTCCATTAAAAATATCTACAAAAAAACCCACACAAACAACAAACCCAAATGCATTCATGATTAAAAACAAAACAAAAATCTCCCAACAACTAGAATATAAAGGAACTTAATCAACCTAATAAAATTATCTATCTATGAAACACCTGCAGCAAACATTGTATTAATACTAAAAACCTTATGCGGTCTTAAAACTCAGAAGTTAGCAAACAACTCAATTAAAAACATTCAAAATATTTACATCAATATTCTCACTAAAGTAATACTACGTAAATGTGCATGTGTCTGTGTTTCTGATTGGCTCATAAACACATGAAAAAGACTCAATGTCATTGGTCATTAGAAAAATGCAAATAAAAACCACATGAAAAATTATTTCGTATCCATTAGAATGTCTATAATAAAAAGGACTGACAACAATAATTGGTGAAATGGATGCACTTAGAAAACATTCTAGAAAAAACATTCTAAGTGAAAGAAGTTGGGTACAAAAGACCACATATCATGTGATTTAACTTGTATAAAATATCCAAAAAAAGCAGAAAGTTCTGTATGAACAGAAAGTAGATTAGGTGTTGCCTGGAGACAACAGGGATTGATTGCGTAGAGGATATTTTAAACTTGATGGAAATGTTCTAAAACTAGATTGTGGTGGTGTTTGTCCAATTCTGTGATATGTATTAAGTATCACTGTTTTATATATTAAAATGATTAAATATTATGATATGTAAGTTATATATAAGTACAGCTCTAAATAAACAAAAATAAAAATAAAGCTATTACAGTAAGAGCTGAGAAGGGCACCTATGTTTTTGAGCACTCAAAAACAATTTATTCATGTATATCATAATGAAAACTTTCAACCATGTATTAAATGTGTGGACAATTTTATAACCCCATATTATGCATGTAATGAGTATTTTTCTGTTCCATGTAAGGAACATTTCCCTGCTCCAAGGAGCATTGTTCTGTTCCTTGTAGAAAATACAAAAAGCATTTTTTATCTCCCTACCCAAGATCTAGAAGTAGAGTTACATACATTAACTCTGTTGCTTAAGACGTTTTCCAGAATAGCAGACACTATAATGCCAACAGAACACCTTTAAAGTGGGTAGAACCAAAAAATAAATAAATAAAAAAGTAGGCAGGACCTTCAAGATTTTTTAACAATTCCATTATTCCATTATAGGTGATAGAATGAGTCAGAAACAAGAAAAAGTGGCTTCCCCTAACTTTCTATAGTACTTGACAGCCCTGGACTCACATTTCATTTGACACATTCCCTTTGCTGCTGTTATCTACCTGGGCGAACTATCTCTTGGATAAGCATAAAGTTCCAGATATATTGTGAAAAGGCCTGTCAGAGATCCATACACTGAACTGAATCCCTAGCAGTGAGAGGAAGAGAAATCAACAGTAAAGTCACCTCCATGCCAAACCTGCTAGGAGTGGAGTTTCCAGGTGTATGACGACAAAGCAACGTCTTTTTCCTTTCTCATTCTGGACAGAGCAGCCAGCTACTCATCCACTGATTTCAGGTCCATTCAGGATGAGATTCATAATTGGCAGGACACCATGCATAATAAAAATGCAGGGGTTCTTGTTCAAAAATCACTAAGAATTTCAAAGCAGTGAGAGCAGAGCGTCAAATCAAGGTTTGGGGCCTTCTTGTAAGGGGCCTATTTGACTACACGGGTCACAGGTTCATGAAGCCTGCCCTATTTCCAACTCTTTAGTTGGTAGCACAAGTTCTTGCTAGCACTCAAATGATAAGGATTGGAACTCATTATCCTGATGCTGTAGTCTGAAGAACCCTCTTAAGTGAACACTGGAAGTCTCGGCTGGGAATGAGTCAGCAATGCTTACCTAATTACTGCCAAGATGAAAGCTGTCTCTCAAATAAATGGGACATAAATAAGCCTCTTGTCACAATAGTTAGAGACAAAAAATAAAAATGCTATTTGATGTAAACTAAATAACTAAAAGAATGCACAGAATATTTCTACTTAAAAGTAACTTGTACCCAATACCTCGGTTTTATAAGAACATAAGACACATAATGGTGTCTGTTAAGCATTCCTGATACCTTCATATTTTGTGATATGGAGCTTGGATTAACTCCCACACTTTAGAGAAATCTTAATTAGTAGCATTTCTGATTTTCAAAATTGTCAGCCATTCAAACAGGTTGAAAACAGGATTGAAATTTTAAAAGCATAGATAGAAAATGGTGTTTGATAAGTTCATTCATTTTTTAGCAAGTGCTAAGTGATAGAAGGTATACATACTAGCACATTTGGTCAAGGCGATCTTAATTTTACAGCTGAGAGATTCCTATTTAGTTCTCTTTACCCATTTATCTGGCAGTTATTTCACTTATTTCCATTCAGCAACGAGCTCTGTTTGCTTTCTGGAACTCCTTTCCATATTTTAAATTTTTGTCCAATTGTTCTCTGTTCTGTGTGGAATTTTGGTAATGTCTGAAAATTTCCTCGGTGCTTGCTAGGTCCTGAGATTTCTCTGATATCTGGGAATGCTGTAAAGAGGACTTAGGTCTTTGGAGTATCTTGTATAGTTGAACTGGCAAAATTACCAAATGGATATAAATTTAGTACCTGACTCTGCACCTGTCTGTTTTGATCTACTGGGTGATGTGTAGGACATTAGCTCACAACTCAGCTTGTCATGGAATCTGTTTTCTACTGTGCAACAGCTTTTTTTTTTTTTCAGCAACTGATTTTAAGAGACACTTTACCCTCTATTTCCTGCCTCAGGATTTGACTCATTTTGTATGAAAGATTTCTAGAAATGAGAACTGTTAGCATTTTCTAATACCAAATCTACCCTATTTTATAATTTATTCAAACACATCTGCTTCCCTCAAACAGACTTTATACTCGTGCCTCCATTCAATTTTTAAGTTAAAATTTCTATTTGAAGATAATTGTAGGTTCGCATGAAAAGTTACAAGAAATAATGCAGAGAATCCCATCTATCCTTAACCCAGTTTCCTTCATCAGTAAGATCTGGAAAAACTATAGTACGTTACACAATTGGCATTAATACAATCTGCTAATGTTATTCAAATATCCCATTTCATAGTACATGTGTGTGTTTAGCCCTATACAATTTCACTATGTGCCAGTTTATCTACCACCACAGTCAAGAGACAAAATAGTATCAGCTACACAGCTAATCACACTAAACTCCTTCCCACAGTACACATCTGCCCCGTCACCATTAACTGCTAACAACCACTCATCTGTTCACCATTTCTATAATTTCATTTCAAAAATGTTATATTGTACATTATATGACATCTAGGGATTGATTTAATTCACTCAGCATAATTCCTCAGAGAATCATCCAGGTTGTTGCATGTAACAATAGTCTGTTTCTTTTCACTGCTGAGTAATTTCCCATAAAATAGATGTTCCACAGTTTCTTTAACCATTCATTCATGGAAGGACATCTAGGCTGTTTAAGATTGTATGTCATGAGTAAAGCTGCTATGAACATTCGTTGCAAGCTGTTGTGTGAACATAAATTTTTACCTCTCTGAAATAAGGGCTAAAGAGCACAATTGCTAAGTTGTATGCTATTTGGTTTTATAATAAACCAACAAATTATTTTCCAGAGTGAGTATACAGTATTTGGTTTTATCTCATTTGTTGATTTTATCCAGTATGATAGGTGTGTGGTGCTATCTCATTGTAAGGATGACGACTCAATGATGTTGAACACTTTTCAATATGCTTATTTGCTCTCTGCATAGCATCTTTAGTAAAAGTCCTCTTCATGTCTTTGTCCATTGTCCAATTGGATTGCTTATTTTTTACTGTTGATTTTATATATATGTATACATCTATTCATTCTAGACCTTAGTCCTTGGTTGAATTTGCAAGTATTTTCTCCCTGCTTACAATTGGTATTTTTATTTTTATTCTCTCTACAGGGTATTTCACAAAGCAAAAGTGTTTTGTTTTATTTTGTTTGATGAGATCCAGTTTATCCACTTTTTCATTTTATTCCTTTTTCTCCCTCCTTTTTATGTCAAGAACTCTGCGGGGCACTAATACAGAAAGATGATTGATTGATTGATTGATTGAGCATGAGCAGGGGAGCGTATAGAGAGAGGGAGAGAAAATCTCAAGCAGATTTCATGCTGAGTATGGAGCCTGATGTGGGGCTTGATCTCATGACCTTAAGATCATGACCTGAGCCAAAATCAAGTGTTAGATTCTTAACCAATTGAGCCACTCAGGTGTTCCAATGTTATCCTACTTCTTAATAGTTCTAATAGTTTAGTTTTAAGTTCATGATCAATTTTTATTTTTTCCTTTTCTTTTTTCCTATTGTTGTCCAATTACTCCAATACCATTCCTTCATTAAACAGCTTTTGCAATTTTGTCAAAAACAATGCATATCTGTGTTCTCTCTTCTGTTCTGTTGATCTATATGTCTATTTCTCGGCCTTACTGTTGGGTAGAGTTGTTGCTGTCAACTTTTCCTGTCTCCATATTGTTCTGGTTATGTTAGTGCTTGTGCTTTTCTAATAACTTTTTAGAAGAAGCTTTTCTGTGTCCACAAAACACCCATCGAACATTTTCATTAGAATTGCACTAAAGTAAATAGATTAGTAAGGGATAATTGTCATCTCTACTATGTTGAGTTTTTAACCTATGGTCACAGTATGTGTTTCCTTTTATTTGGGTCTTTTTTAATTTCTTGATCAGCATTTTATAATTATCTAAGCATATTGACTCTGTCTTAGTAGTATAGATTACTTTTTGTTAATAGTATAAGTATTTCCTTTTCTTTGTAGCTATACTGAATGATATTTTTACTTTTGGTGTCCAAGTATCTATAAGTCATTTGTAGTTAATATATATAGAAATGTGATCGATTTGTGTGTGTTGATCTTGTTTCCTGTGTCCTTGCTGAAATCACTATTTACTTCTGGGAGTGTTTTTATAGATTCCTTGTGGTTTTCTTGTCAATAATATCACCTGCAAATAGGGACAGTTTATTTTTTCCTTTCCAATCTTTATGCTCTTTGTTTTTCTTGCCTTATATTAGCACATTTTCTTGATCTTAAGGGAAAGCATTCAATCCTTATGCCTAAAGTATGATAGTAGCTGTGGCTTTTTTGTACATGCTCTTTATAAAGTTTTAAGATGAGGTAATTCTCAGCAATTTTTGATTTACTGAGAGCTTACTATGAATAGATGATAAATTTATCCAGTGCTTTTTCTGCCTCAATTGATATATCTATATGACTTTGTTCTTTAATTTGCTGATATGGTGGGTTGCATTTACTGGTTTTTCGAATGATGAGCCAACTTGCATGCATGGAATAAATCTCATTTGGTAATGGTATATAATTCTTTTTATATATTGTGGATTTTTTGGCAATATTTTGTTGAATATTTTTGTGTCTAAATTCATGAGAGCCCCATGAAATGAGTAGATAAATATTTCCTCTTCTTCTAGTGTCTAGAAGGGATATTTTTCTTAATCTATGTTAACCTACAAACTCTGATACAATTATCTGGATCTTCAGATTTCTTTAAGAGAAGCTTTTTAATATTAAGAGTATAGTTTCTTTAATGATTAGGATTATTCAAGTAATCTATTTCATCTTGGTTGAGTTTAGACAGTTTGTAGTTTTAAAAAATTGGTCCATTTCTTCTAAGTGTTCAAAATTATAAAGTTGTTCACAGTATTCCCTTATTAGTATCATTTTAATAACTACAGGATCTGTTGTGATATCCTTTCACCCTTGGTATTAGAGATTTGTGTATTCTGTATTTTTATTCTTATCAGTCTTGCTAGAATTTTATCAATTTTCTTGATTTTTTTCAAGGACAATTTCAAGTAAATTTTTTTATTGATTTTCTATGTTTCTCTGTTTTTAATATTATTGATTCCTGACTTCATATTTATTGTTTTCTTCTTGCTTTGGGTTCCTTTTGCTTTTATTGTTCTAGATTTCTAGATCAGCAAATAGCAACTCAAATTATTGGTATGAGACACTTCCTCTTTTCTAATGTAAGCATTTGATGTTATAAATTCCCTTCTCAGTACTGTGTTAGCTGCTTCCCAAATATTTGTATATGTTGTATCTTTATTTATTTTGAGACTTCATGTTAACTCATGGATTGAAACAAGTGTGTTTTTATTTTTATTTATTTATTTTTAAGTAAACTATACAGTGTATATGGGGCTTGGACTAACAACCCTCAGATCCAGTCACATACTCCACTGACTACCCAGCCAGGTGCTCCAAAACAAGTGTATTTTTAATGTATAAATATCTAAAGATTTTCTTCATAGTACTAATTTCTAGTTTGACTTCAATATAAACAAATATTCTGTATTATTTTAATTATTTTAAATTTATTGAATTTTATTTTATACCTCAGAATATGGTCTAGCTTAGTGAATGGTCCATAGGTGCTTAAAAACAATCATGTATTCAGCTATTTTTTGTGTGTAGTGCTATATAGAGATGTTTGATCCTTCTTGTTGATTGCATTGTTCACCTATACAGCCTTGATGTTGGTATTTTTCTAGTTGCTCTGTCAAATATTAAATGAGGGGTATTGAAATCCCAGACTGTAGTTATACATCTTTCTGTTACTCTTCACAGCTACATTAGTTTTTGCTGTATGTATTTAGGATTGTTATGTTTTCTTAGTGGATTGATGCTACTATGTGTTACATTTTGTCTTTATACATTTTTTAAAGATTTTATTTATTTATTCATGAGAGACACAGAGGGATAGAGAGGTAGAAACATAGGCAGAGGGAGAAGCAGGCTCCATGCAGGAAGCCTGATGTGGGACTCGATCTCGAGACTCCAGGATCATGCCCTGAGCTGGAGGCAGACACTTAACTGCTGAGCCACCCAGGCATCCCTTGTCTTTAATACTCTTTTACTCTGACGTTTACTTAACTGATATTAACATGCCAACTTCTATATTTTAATTAATAGTTTTATCTGTCTTTTTCTATTTTTCTATTTGTAAGCAATCTATATCATTGTATTTGAAGTGATATTTTTTATAAACAGCATATAGTAGTTCATGTGTCTTTATTCACTCTGACAATTTTTTTCTTTTGTTGGTATATTTAGACCAATTACACTTAAAATAGTTACTGGTGTGTTATACTGTAAAGCTGCCATTTTATTTGGCTTCTGATTATTTTCCATGTTTCTCATTCTTCTTTATCTTTCACTTTTTTTTTTTGTCTTCCTGTGGACACATGAATGTCTTTTAGGATTTGTTTTGTTTTGTTTTATGTTTTTGCATGCATTTTTGGTTTCCTTTTCACAGTGGTCACTCTGAGTATTAAATGTACATGTATGCCATCAACATGTTACCATGTTGAGTGAAGCATGGAAATCTTAAATTCATCCACCTTTCAACTTCCTTATTTTTAAATATCATTATCTTGAGTGTGGAATTTTAACTTTTGTTTTAATCAAAAAGATATATAAAACTCATGAATTTCTTCTCTTTCTAGTGTTCTTTCTTCCTTCCTAATGTTTTAAGATTTCTCATCATTTCTTTGCTGTTTGAAAAACTTCCTCTAATTAATTTTTAAGGGTAGGCCAACAATTTATTTTAGTTTTCCTTAACTTGACAATGTATTTATTTCCTCTTCATTTCTGAAGGATAGTTGTATTAATATAAAATTTTCATTTGACAGTTCTTTTTATTCAGCTCTTAAAAAATACTATGCCACATCCTTCTGTTCTCCATAATTTCAAATGAGAAATCTATAGTCAATTGAATTGATATCCTCCTATTGTTAATGGGTTATTTTTCTATAGCCATTTTCAGGTATTTTTTTTGTTTTAGTTTTTAGAAATTGAATTATTACATCTTATTTTGGACATGTTTTGGTTAATCCTGCTTGGAATTTGCTCAGTTTCTTAGATCTGCAGGTTTTTGTCATTTGTCAAGTTTGGGGAGTTTTTAGCCATATTCAAATATGCATTCAACCCCATTTTAATCTTCTTCTTTTGAGAGTCCAATGATATGAATGTGGGATCTTGTGTTATTATCCCATAGGTCCCTGAAACTGTGTGATTTTTTTTATCGTGTTTTCTCTGTTGTACAGACTGAAGAAATTCTATTGATCAGTTTACAAATTTACTAAATATCTCTTCTGTCATCTCTAATATCAAGTTCATCAGCAAGTTTTTCTGTTATTATATTTTTTATTTCTATTTTTTCATTTGATTTCTTTTTATAACTTCAATTTCTTTCCTGAGATTTTCTGTATTCATTTGCTTCAAGATAATCTGTAATTGATTGCTGAATTATACATTTGATAAATGCTTTAAAATACTTGTCAAATAATTCCAACATCTGATTCATCTTTGTATTGCCATCAGTTGATTGTATTTTCTCAGTCAAGTTGTGAATCTCTTGACCTCAGTATGATTTATTTTTATTATGTCCTGAACATTTTGCACATTATTTTAGGAGACTCTGGGTCCTACTTAAATGTTTTAATCTAGTGGGTGGTCTCCCTGTTTAATGCACAAGGTCTGGCCTACATTCATGGGCAGTGATTCCCTTGAAATTTTTCAAAATATTTATTATGTTCTTTTCCCACTTCATTTATCCAACACCATTGGGTCTTTCACTATCTCTTGTCAATGCAGCCTGAAGGGGGACGGAAGGAGTTCCTTGAGCTAAGTGTCTAATGCTGCTAAATGGTGGAAGAGATTCTTTGGCTCTTGGAGGGATACAATACAGAGACTTACTTGGCTAGGCCCTTGCTATAACAGAATTTCCTTTTTCTGTATCTTCCAACCATTTTGTGCCTTTACTTAGGGAGGGGAGTTGAAGGCCTACCTACAAGGAAGAAGAGAAATTCTCCTCTCTAGTTATTGTTAGTGGAGCTCCAGAGAAATCCACCTCAATAGTGGTGCTAGTTTGCCTGGTGGTGTCACCAGGGAAAGGTTGCTCTGGAGGAAGAAATGATCTTAACTATGGTACTTTTTTTGGTAAAATTGGCGATCAGGAAATGCCTGGCTTAGGTCACCTGCCCTTGATTGAAAAAAATGTAAGATGTACTGCCTATATGTTGTTTTTCCATGCTCTGGACTCCCAAACCAGTTCATATTCCTTGCTCCACCTTCCAGAGCTTTCCTTACTTATGCCTACCTTTATAAGCATTGTTTGATTTTTATCTTCACAACAGCTATGAGGTAGATATTCTTATTGCCATTAAGCATATGAAGAAACTAAATTTTCTCAGTCATCTGGCCAGTAAGTGGAACAGATCCAAAATCTAATGCCAAGGTCATCACTATAATCACAATAGCTAATTTGGAACATTAATGAAATATATTGACTCATTATATACAGATAATTTGCATAAGCTTTTCAAGGTTAAGAAATGGTGCTAGTCATTTCCAAATAGGAGTTAACTAGTATTTACATTTCAAATAGTTCAGCAAATATTTATATTTTTATATTAATAGGCTGAATCTTAAAGAAATTTTTATAATCATTACCGTTTAATCTACATTTATATTTCACAAACACATTTTAATTATCAAGCAAAAAATGTTTATTAGCTGAAAGAAAATAAAATCAAATCACTATTTTTCTGGAGCAGGGGGAGGCAGGGAATCTTTGATCTACAGAAGAGTGAGATTTGTGTTAATAGTTAAGCTGTGAGTTAAGGAACAATTTCTTTTTTTTTTTAATTTTTTATTTATTTATGATAGTCACACAGAGAGAGAGAGAGAGAAAGAGGCAGAGACATAGGCAGAGGGAGAAGCAGGCTCCATGCACCGGGAGCCCGACGTGGGATTCGATCCCGGGTCTCCAGGATCATGCCCTGGGCCAAAGGCAGGTGCTAAACCGCTGCGCCACCCAGGGATCCCAAGGAACAATTTCTAAATATTTTTCTTGCTGTAAGTGATTTGTACTACAGAAAACAAATTATTTTTGTCAGATACTAAACCTAAGCAAATAGTTTCTTGTATACTACCTTAACCTCTATAAAACACCAAAAAAATATAAATGTAAATATTTAACTACGACATTTTGTTTTAGTTTTTAAATATTCATTTATTTATATTTTTGTACTCAAATATATGTAAGAAGTTTCTAGGAATTACATTGTCTATCAGCTTAAAAACTCCTGTTGGCTACTTAAAGTTCTTTTTTTTCTGATATCAATGTGACCACAATATTCCTCTTCAGAATCACCTCCCATCATTCTCCCATCTTTTCTCTATTCTCTAAACAAAAAGAACTTCCGGACCATGCCTCAAATTTATCATATACTGTTATGTCTTGGGCTTTGCTTAGGCTTCTTCTATCCAGAAAAATATTACCACCACTGATGAATTCCTATTTCTCTATAAGAAACAGTCTAGGTGCCCCATTGGATTACTGGCTAGAACTGAAATCTTAGCTAAGAATTTCAAGAGGAAAAGTAGTTTAGGATGCAATAATCCCAAATTAAGATGTAAACATTTACCTCTGATTTCTAAGCAGGAGATACTCATTAGACAGGTGATATGCAGTTTTGCAAGTTTGTAGGATATTCACAGCAAGAAATATCAATCTGGTACTATTTGAATTTGTGACCTTAGGCAAGTCCTTTAACCCTTAGTCTATGTGTTCTCATCCATAATATGGGAAAGTTGTACTTGATGATGTTTTGTGGCTGTCCTGCTCAGATTACCTAGTAGATGGAGCATAGTTGATTTGTCTTCCCAGGTGCCACCTCTTAGAATCTATTGCTGTATTGATACAGAGGCCACACTTTCCCTGAGCTGAGCTGAAGTAATGACTGAGCAGGATAGGCATATTGGTCCTAATCCTGATGGTTTAAGTCATTAGAATTTGATGATTTACTAGGCTTATTCCAATGACTCAATCATTTGAAAGTTGTGCATGGTAGAGAACTCCACAAAGTCAGTAGAGTTCACTAGTTATTGCAAAATTATATTGACAACCTACAGAGGAATAATGAGAACCTAAGGAATGTTAACAAGCAATTAAAAGCATTATGCAAGAGAAAGTAGGCCTTTAGGGAGACTTAAAAGAAGCTATTAACAGCTGCAGGGGAAGAACATACATAGATAAGGAGCAAACTCAGGACTTGATAGATTTGCAAAGCCCCAGAGATGCTTAAATGATCATCCAAGTCTGTTATAGTAAATTCAGAGTCCATCCAAAACCCTGGAATCTTGAAAGAAGAAATGGAGACATGTGGACATACAGCCTAAGAATATTGTCTCTGCAGTACCCATGAAACTTTAGAGCTTGCAGAGACAGCTGATAGAAAATAGTACATACCCTGACCACTCTAGAAGGCCCTGAAGATGTCACTTCCCCACGAAATAGGCATCCCTTTTTGAAGCTATGCCACTTCTCCTGGCTATGATGAAGAAATCTAAGTTTAAATTCTAGCATCTTCAGGCTGGGGATGTACTGTGACTGAAAAGGGAGAGAAAAAATTTACATCCTAAGGGGACTACAGGATTTGGCTAGCATATCTCAGTAAGAGTCAGAATAGTATCCCTAAGATTAAATTTTCAGGGCATTTATTCAAGAGAGCTGGAATATAACAAAGAATAAACAAGAATTCATTACTCGGGGTACTTTGCTGAGACACAGGTTATAACCCCTAACAAAGACTCCACAGGATGAGACAAATTCAGTGAAAGGAGGATCTTATAAGCATGGAGAAATCAATGACCTATCCTGAATTAAGGGGAAATGACTGAATTTCCCTGGAAGATAGACTAAGAAATAGATTAAGGAAGTTGAGATGATAGAATGCATACATCATATAAGACTGTAAGAAAGCATGAGAATATAATCCATAGAGCCCATAGGAAATACCATTTGCCAAGACTATGTGGAATGAATTGGTGAGAAAAGACTGATGTCACTAAGAAGTTCAGTGGCACGTCTGCAGGCCAGAGCTGATGGTAAGAGAGAGGGTCCCAGGCCAGGGCTCATTAATATTCATGGAGATAGAGCAGCTCTGAACTAATACAGGCCAGGTGGTAGCATTGAACTGCCAGAGACCAGGAAAACAAAATTATCATAATAACCATCAAGGTCAGAGAGACATCCAGGAAGTCTTGGCCTACAGGGTGTTGTGAAGATGGTTAATAGTGCATGGTATCCCTAGGGGAAAAATGGAGAGCCAACACAGCTTAATATCTATAGCCAGAAAAAGACAAGAATGGATAAGCAGGGGACTGAGAGATATTACCCCAATAAAAAATCATGATCTCTTGCTCAGTTCCCAGACCTGATCCAATTTTCAGATTTAGAACATATCAACTAATAAAGTGAACAGGCCCCTTGAGAGGACAAACTGTGTACATGCAGAGTACATAATACTGTAGCAAGTATGATCTCCCCAGTCCTTCCATTAAATAACCTAGTGCCATTTATATTATCCAAATATTTTGAATCAAATAGAACACAGAATCTAAGTTGATATCCAGAGATCAAAACATTATCATGCCTCTCCTATTAGGAAGAAGTTTTCAAGAGCCAGGTAATAAAGGGAGTCAGGAATTCCTGAGTTAAATTTGGATACCATTGTTTCCACTGGATTCACAGACCCACAAAGTGGTCATTTCACCACTCTTGCACTTCTCAGTTGAAATTTTTATACTTGAAAATTAAAGCAATCCCTCCATTGGTTTGCTGATCTGTGGAGTAAGAATATAAAATTAAAAGCCAAAAGGAAACCTCCTAAATTATCTTCCTCTATTCCAAGACCAAAACAGTAATTCAAAACAATGTTGAATTACAGGGGAATGGTGAAATTAGTGCTATCATTAAAGACCTAAAGGATGCAGCAGTGGTGGTCTCTATCAAATCTCTTTTAAATTCATCAGTATCACCCTTTAGCAACTTGTGGATCCTAGAGAGGGACTGTAGATGACTATAAGCCCAAACAGGTAGATGCCCTGACCATGACTGCTGTAGTATATATGGTATGGTTGCTAGAATGGATTAATAAAGGCTTAGGTACACAATATGAGGCAGTGATTTGCTGAATGTGTTCTTTTCTATCTCAATTAGAAAAGAGCAGAAACAATATGTATGTGGAATGGACAAATATTTATCTACACTTCAACCTCAGGACTGCATTACCACTCATTCACTCTGTCATAACATAATTTGAAAATATCTGGATTGCCTGAAGATCCCACAAAATAGCACACAAATCCCATACTTTGATTATATCATATTGATCATGTAAATGGGCAAGAGGCAGTTTATGTACTGCAGGTAATGCATTTCAGAAGGTGAGAAATTAACTGTAGGAAGTTATAAAGTTGACTGATCTAGTAGCAATACACTGTGAGATGTAAATGGTACATCCAACATCAAATCCTAGCAGAAACTGAGGGTACAAACAGTCTTCATGAGCAAGGAGCCCAAACACCATGTCATCCCCAGTGATTGTACCAATAAACCTTTTCCATATTGCACCTATGACCATATTGAAAGGAAAAAGGTCCTGTATAACCAACTGAATGTGAAAGAGAAAGCTCTAGTTTATCAATGAGTTAGCTATGTACGTGGGATGCAAGATGAAAGTGGATGGTGGCTATATGACAATCACCTTCAAGGCCAGTCTTACAGGCTAGTTTGAAAAAAAAAAAATAAAGTATTCTCCAAGGGAAAACTATAAGCAATATACCTTGACATTAACATTATATGGAAAAAGTAACCTAAGGGGAGAAGATAGATTACATAGATAGTTGATAGATGGATATATACATACATACATACATACATACATACATATTCCTAGGAAGTGACAAAACCTGGGCTTCTGGTTAGGTGCCTAAAAGAAAAAAGACTACAGACCAGATATTAGAAAATCTGGCCTAGTGGCATGTAGATGTACATATGGGGCTGAGCACAAGGTGTGAAAACTTTTATATCACACTTGAACTCCCACTAGAAAGTATGCACCTGATAGGAGGAACTGAACAATTAGTCAGAAAGCTTTGAAGAATTGACATTAGCCAGTCTTCATTATTGGCCACCCTAGAATTGGTACAATATGTACATAAACAGAATGGTCCTGATGAAAGAGATGAGAGATATATATCGACCCAGAAGTGTGGACTATCTAATGAAGGCTGAACTAGCTCCTGTTCCCTCTGCATACTGACATTGTCAGCAACAGAGAACAAGGCAGAGCCACTGATATGGCACCTTATGAAGACCAATCACAGGCCACTTGGAGAGCAAGTCAACTATATGCAGCCTCATATGTTCTGAAAGAGCCAGTGGTTCTTTTCCACAAGGATAGATATTAAACATGTTTTTAGCTTTCCTGTGCATAGAATCAGTAGCACCATTATCTGAGGGTTTAAAAAAAAATGCCTCATTCACAAGCACAGAATTTCAAATGAAAGAGCATTGAAATAAGAGATCCACTGCATAGCAAAGAGGCTGTGGGAGTGGGTCCATGACCATGGGATTCATAGATATTATCACATACTGCACTATTCAGAATCCATTGCCATACTTTGTGTTGAACTGTGTGAATTTAGAATTTCAAAGGGCACAACTGAAGCTCTAGTTCAGAGGTAACATTCTGACAAGATGGTAAGCCATCCTTTAGAATATAGTATATGCATTAAGTTAGAGACCTAGATATAGTCATGTGTTCCTAATAGAATAAATACAGGAATCTAGAAGGAGGAATGGCCCCAGGTAATCCACTTGGAGGCATTGTGATACTTCCTTGCTCTATTATAGCTGAGAATAGACTTATGCATCATTCCCATCCTCGGGAAGCTAGAATTATGAGTCAGACATCTCAGACATGTCTTTGGGTTACCTGTAATCCATTAGCACTAGCTGAAATGATAGCAGTAGATATAAGACATTTAGATTAGAAAGTAGAGGCTGATGATGAGTATCAGTTATGACCACAAGACCAACTATGGTAACAAGAATTATAGTTTATCCCATTAATTTCCTTCTTTTAAGTTGCTCCTTGGGACTTAAGATTCATGAAGACCATGTAGGACCTTCTACAGGAATGTTCATGGAAAATATCAGTGTAGCACAAGAGATGGACTAAAGTAGCCATGAAAATTGCTACTCAAATATTCTACTGGTTAGAGCAAAGTAGACTGATAATCCTAGCTGTATGGATTCTTCATAATGTTTGGTCATGCCACTTCCCTCATGATGCTTCCAAACAATGACTGAGTACCACAGCAATACTAGTGGTCACCTGCTCCTACAGACACAGTACTCTTCTAATGGGTATCTTTGCATTAAGGAATGCCCCACTGGCTTTGTCGAATTTTTTTGGAACTGTTTTTTGGAACAGTTCTAAGAGACACCTATAGAATATTTCTTCCTCCCACCTCTACATTCACTGGTGTCAGATTGTCTCACAGTCTAAAGGATCATCCGACTTACTTCTTTCTTCTCTCCTCTATCTTTAATGGCATATATCTGGCATATATACATTTATCTTGATGTCTACTTCTCAAGCGATTCAAACTGACACATATTTAAAATCAATTCTATTTTGAAGTTACTATGATTTGGTGGAAATTATCATGTGTCACTCTCAAGCTCTCTTTTCACATTTCCCTTAAAATATTATCTTCTTTTTCCTCTTTTTCTTCTTTCAAAAAGTGTAAAGTGCAAGGAAACTGGTATAAATCCAGAATGAGTAAGAAGGTTAAGAGTAAGAAAGTGGTATTTCCATTTCAGATAACATTAGAGGAATTTTTCCAGATTCTATTTTTTAAAGCCATTACACCACTTTTCCATTTTCAAAAATTCAAAATGAAGCAAATGAAAGTGAGTTATATTTTTATGCCATCTTGACCTGTTTTGAAATATTTAAAGGTGTATTTGTCTTTGACAAGTTACTTTACAAACCCACTCCTCCTCTCTAATTCACCCTTGATCCTTCTTATAGTATTAAATATACTTTCTTCACAAGGCTAAGAAGTTGCACCTTGTAGCTTAAATGCATATGTATTCTATGGTGTGAGATCACTTATTTAATATATTCAAGCTAGGAAAACAAAAAAAGACATTAATTCAGCAAGTCACTTCATCTCTCTAGGCCCACATTTCTTCATCTCTAAAAGTAGGAGTTTGACTAAGTATCTTTTAATTCCTTTTTGCAAATTCTGTGACTCTGTCATCCTATAATATATACCTTGCATCACTTCTGAAAGAATTAATGTTTGTGAATTAATTTCCAATTCAAGGATGAAAGGCTTATATTGTTGCCAAATGCTACATATCCTATTAAATAAAGCCACAGGGAGGCTTACTTTGCCAGAAATGTCTACTATCAATGGCATCTCGTATTCTGCCTCTGTACAGCAGATATCTGAATAGAACAAAAGTAATAATTCCCCAAATTGAACAGCATACCATAGGAGAGGTGGTGATGAATTACATTGCTCTTCAGAGGTCATCAACCCAGCAGGCTCTGTTGATCAACCCAGCAGGCTCTGTTGATCATGAGGCTATCCCTATAGAAATTGCTTAGTTGAGGATTCCTAAAGAATTTGCTAATATAAAATCTACTAATACTAGAAATTTGCTGTAGACCATAATTGTGGAAATTTAATCTTTTTAAAATATCTTTTAAGATATTTCAAATGCTGAGGAGTTTGCTATTTTAAAACATAATAGAATGAATTCAGATAGAAGTTGTAATGTATATTACAGGTAACCTGGTATAATGAGTTTAAGACTGATGGACTCCAACTAACTGTGCACACTAATGCTGATGAGTGCATCATCAGGTACATGGATGATAAAAGATGGTTCTGTAGGTCTTGGCTGACTAATTGTTTGATGGACTCATCATTTGTTTCCCTTTCTAACTTTATTTCCCTGTAGAATATTAGCAAAAATACCAAACTTTGAAATTGTGAACACCCTGATTAAAGTACTGATTCATTCACTTGCTGACAGTGTGACCCTTCTGAACTTGAATTTTTTCATTTGAAAAATACTAACTGCTTCAAGTTTGCTGTTAGAATCAGAAACAATAAAAGTGGAACTCAGTACTGTGCCTGGATAAGTGACTACTGTTTGTTTTTTTATAAAGATTTTATTTATTTATGAGAGAGAGAGAGAGAGGCAGAGACACAGGCAGAGGGAAAAGCAGGCTCCATGCAGAGTGCCTGATGTGGGACTCAATCGCAGGACTCCAGGATCATGCCCTGGGCCAAAGGCAGGTGCTAAACTGCTGAGCCACCCAGGGATCCCACTACTGATAATTATGAAAGAATTGCTGAAGAAACTTTTCTCAAAGTTCCATTAGTGTGTTTTCAGGGGAACAAACCCTTAAGCCAGTGAGTAGCCAAATATCCAGTTATGATGTAAAATTGTATCTGTTAATAAATATTCTTCAAACAATTATAATGAAGAGTTTAAAAACAAGGTTGTGAGAATTTCTGGATGTATACTTAGTCTACATACAAACAGTATTTCCACAAAATTATGAACATATATACACACAATTCTATGTTGATTTAATGCAGTGGATAAAGTTATTTATAAAAATAACTTGCATCTCTAAGCATTTATTTTTAATCAATAGTTTGTAAATCATAATAAATATGAAAATAAAAATGAATTTATAAATATGTGTATTATATATTTATATTGCATATAAATATTATACATAAGCATTTATATTATATCTAAAATATTAAATGTTCATCTATATATAATTTCAAGTCACAAGTCTACATTACAACCTTTTTTAAAGCTCTGAGGAAATATAGGAAAATCACAATAAGACATTAGAAGATAGATCAAACAGAAAAGAGCCAAAAGTGAGACTTTATGACAGTAAAGTCCAGCAGAAAACAATGAGGAAAGAGAAAATTGCTTATAAATTGGAAGAGCAGCCAAGTAACAAAATATGAGCAGCCAACAGGAAAAACTTCAGTATTAATCAACATGGAGGGCATAACATGGGTTGTGTGCATTACAGCTGAGAACCCTGCCATGCTGTATATCGGAGTAAAACTAAACTGTTTCTGAGGGGAATTTTTGTGAAATGTTAGGTTTAAATGGAGACTATAAGAATAGTGAAGAAATAACTCTGCCATTTTATAAAAAATGTGAATGAATAGATTAATATGTGTGCCAGAGTAATTCTCAAGCATCTGAGAATTCTGAGAGCTGAATGTGGTTTGGGGCTCTCCAGTAAATCTTAGTGTAAACTAGAACAAGTTCCTTAATTTATCTATATCGGTTTCCTTTTCTTTAAACTGGACTACATAATTTATAATTTACTTCTATCTCTAAAATGCTATAATGGTAACCCTTTTTAAAAAAAATGGTCTCAGAAAGTTATCCACAGAGTATTAAATCAAAACACATGACATATATGCTTATCTCTTTGTAAAAAGAAAATAGGAAAAAATAATACTTGTGATGTTTAATTATTCTACTTAAAAGTATCAAGATTGTAACCTTGATTAAATGTAGGATTTGACTCCCCAATGCAAAACAAGCATACTATTGTAGCTACAGAGGATATGGAGTGACTAGTTTGTATGTACTTCCAGGAAGTATATCTCAATGGCACCTAAGTAAATGCAGTCTAATTATGGAATGAGCATACAGATGCAGGGTAGTTCTCTTAAACTTACTAAGATAATACATGTTTTCCTATTCCTGTCACTTCCATGGTGTTTCCTGTACAATTTAAATTTTCAAAAGGCAAATACCTCTCAGATCTACTCATGTATTTTGTGTAGAGCCAACCTGAAGACCAAATATCAAATGGGTATGCAACAGAATATATATGTATTAAGAAAGAAAGAAAATGGGATATGGACCCCATATCACAACCAACTTTAAGAACTTCTAATTCTTAAACCTCAAGAATATTACATAAGTTACATAGCATTCCTCTCCCCCTACTGCAACACACACATACACACACACTGCTTTCATTGACCAATCTCTATCTCCATTCACCAAGACAAAATAAAGAAACTCAAAGGCAATATCATCCTTTATTTCCTCCAACCCTGTACGTGTTGCACTCCAGATGAAACATGAAAGTACCTGTCTGGAATTAAACTAAGCTGAAAATATTCTCTTTATCATAGTATTGTAACAAAAATGTTGTTTATAGATTTTCCTGGATGTCTTAAGTTGATTCAACTAGAAAATATCAAACACACATAATGAATGGACTTTGCTTGGTGTTGTGGTTAGTAAGATGAACAAGATGGACAAAGAATGGTACCTGTCCTTCTTCCAAATGAAATACATAATTTTAACATTAAAAGAGATCATTTTAACAACTGCTTTCTCATGCTTGTGGTGGAAACACTGATACAAATTCAAAAATCTCATTTCTTCTCCCTCCTGAGTACATATCTTGGTTGCCTTTTCCAATCTGTTTTTAATAACCTGTGGCCATATGTATAATTTCTCTGCAGTGAAATATGGTGGAAGTAATGTGCCACACATGTAAACTTGGTTCCTATAAAACTCTTACAGTTTCCTACATGCCATATAAACATCTATCCTCAAACAGGTCTCTACAACACAGGAGCAATTTTTACCTTTCTCTGCAATGAAATGTCATCTGCCAAGAGATGATGGATGATACTTAGAGAATTCTTCCCTGAAATATACTTTGAAAATATCATATGCATTCTTTTGTCAAGAAAGGCAGGCCACAGATATAGATTCTTTCTAAATCTTTCAGGGTCAGGCAATGGTAGGGAACCTAGAGAAACACATCTATAATCATTGCTTATGCTTAAAATTTCACCTTATGAAAATTTCATTAAGAAAGATATTTCTCAGGTAGCCTTTAAATGATGGGGAACAATGGCCTATTTGAGTGTTTGTGTTAGGATGAGTATATCTTAAATATTCATGGTGAAATAGGTGAGGATTTCACATAGAAAGCTGAGAAAACTAAATAAAGACTCAAAGTCTTAGACAAAAAGCAGAGTTAAGAGAGGCCAAAGAGGCAGATCAAAGACTATGAGATTACTGAATCCCTTCTAGTGCACATGCTTCTGTGCAAGGTATTTCATATTTAACCTTCACAACCACACTAGAAACTCGGATATAATTTGCACGACTTACAAATGAGAAAATAGGCTCAGCATGTTTCCTTAATTTGCTCATTGATGGTAGAATCAAAGCTCTAACTCCATTGGTTTGCTATTTCCTATTTGCCCTATTGCTCACACTATATTTTATACTGGTACATATTCTTATCATTGTCACTGTGATTTTCAGAACGTTAGCTTTTATTTTATTCCAAATAAATAAATAAATAAATAAATAAATATTTATTTATTTAAATTATAAATAATAAATAAATTTCCATCTAGAATAAGAACATGTTAAACACTCATTCTTTTAATTAACAGTTCACAGAAAATTAGGAAATTTCTTATTGACAAGTTAGGAAAATGGAGGATAAACCATTAGGATATAATGTACTTTAATGAAGAAAGTCCAGGCCACTCGATATGTCCATTTCCTCATTAGGAAAGTCAGGTGCATTTCTGAGATGGCATTTGCTTCTTGGGGTGGGGTGGGGCTTTAGAACATTAAAGAGAATCAGGGGGCTGATATGAAGCTAAAGCAGATGTATTTAAAAACACTGAATAAACTCTTTTATTCTAAAAATAATCCCACTAAATCCCGCATGGATTGGGAGAAGTAATTTTCCTTTCCAATTAAAAGACATGCAAATCGCAATTAAACATTAAGCATAATCATAGTTACTGTTGTTATTACTCACTAATTTTCTCATATGAAACTTAATAGTTTGATGTGGTTTAATAGTCTACTAATAATTCTGAGAAAAGTAAATTCAGAGGAATTGGTTAAATGAGAAACTCAAATTGTTCTTTATTACCTAGCAGTCACAATTAGTTCTCTTCTTCCCACATACACTACTCCATAACTAGATCTCCCCCAATTACTGCCGCAGCCAGACCAGCCAAGCTAGAATTGAGCCCTGAGTGACATTAAATTATCATCTACAACAATACTGTCAGACACAGTCATTTTAAAACACAGAGATTAGTGGCTCTGGGTGCTTATGATATTAGCCATGGTGATAAACTCTTGCAACAAGAGAATGAAACTTGTTTCCTTAAACTGCCAGGATGCTCACAGAAAATCCTGCCTCCACAGATGAAACATATAGCCACTGGCCTGGTCTGATTCTTACTTCTTCCTGAGGGCCATAGGGATGAGGAGTTATCAAGAGTGTCCCTGGAGCATGGTTCCACGTAGCCTGGGCCCAGTGCATGCCAAAAAAAGATAAGTGTAGGTTTTAGTAAGTGAAGGGAAGAAAAACTAAATATACCATGCAGCATGTTTATAGCTTGTTATCTGTCTTGAGAATCATGCTTGTTTGCTTCTTCTCATTTCCATTAAGGATTAAAGAACTCATCTCTAAGGGTCCCAATGGAAACTGAACAGCTGTACTTTAATGTTTAATCACCTTATTATGAAAGAGATACTTGGGTCAACTCACTCCTCTGTGAATCCTGGATCCTGACCAGAATTGGATTTTTCCTTATCTTCCCTTTTTAAGATGGAAAGTCTGTACTTCCTGGAAAGTAGAAACACAGGACAGGAACTCCTCATACAGGGCTGAGTAACCACCAAACCACCAAAGGTAAATATATATTATTTACCTAACATTACTTAACTCAAAAATAAAAGTAACACGTTAAAAACAGGGGGATAAACAAGGAAAATTTACTAAAAGGTGCTCAAAATTTGAAAGCTTTCACTTGCTATCATATATAAAGAACTTAGTGAAAAATAGACTGTGGAGAAAAGGACCACCCCAATATGAAGCCAATATCAGGCCAAAAACTCATAGAACACCACTTAAAAGATTTTGAGATATTCTAGACTTTATTTTTTTTTAGAGCTTCATGGAGTTCTAAAGTCAGAGAGAAGTAGGCAAAGTGTTCATCCAATATGAGAGATTCTCTCTCAAAGTGGAGTACACAGAGAGTTTCCAAATCATTCATCTTCCAGCATGGATGTTACATTGGCCCTCAATATGACCAGAGCTAGATGTGGAACTTTATGTCGACATTCCCTACTTATTTCTGTTGCCTCTTTTGTCTGTTTTGTTCAACAGAATTTGTCTACAGGGAACTTCCATAAATGTCCAAGGCACTATATTTTTCTAAAGTTTGGGAAAATACACCCAAGAGGAGAAATTGAAAAGTGACATTGACATTTCTTTTTCAGAATTAATTAAGACTTTACAATGGCCTGAAGATTGGCACAACACCTAATGTATTTTAGAGAGAAAGTATTATTTTCATCTTAATGAGTTCTGGTTATGATACAAATTAATCAAGTACTCAATATTTCCTTCTTTGAAGCTTTAGAAAAACATATGTTCCTTTTCTTCTGTGTTACTTCTGAATTTATTAAACTGCATTATATTTCATTGTGTTTTAATTTATTATAGTCCTCATTCATTTAATTAGTCCTCCAGTTATTAAAAAAAAATATTTAGGGCAGCCCAGGTGGCTCAGCAGTTTAGTGCCGCCTTCAGTCCAGAGTGTGATCTTGGAGACACGGGATCGAGTCCCACATCAGGCTTCCGGCATGGAGCCTGTTTCTCCCTCTGCCTTTGTCTCTGCCTCTCATGAATAAATAAATAAAATATTTTAAAAATATATTTAAATATCTTATAAGGTACTGGCCACTGTGCTTATTAACAAGAAAACTAAAGTTCACGTATAAGCATTTCCTACTGTAATATTTATTTCATTCATTAATTCACTCATCCATATATTCAAGCATTTTACACCAACAGACTGTTTTAGAAACAGAGAAACATTGGTATATAAAATAAGAATACTGTGTTCTTGGAATCCAAGAATTCTAACACAGTAGTTAAAAATAAGGCATGTAAAATATAAATAAGAGAAAGTTAAATACTGCATGATCTCACTTCTATGTGGAATTTAAAAATAACACCAACAAAACTAAAGTCATACACAAAAAAGAACAGATTGATGGTTGCCAGAGGCAGGAGGTGGGAGAGTGGGTGAAATGGGTAAAAGGGATCAAAAGGTATAAAGTTTTTATTTCAATTTTTATAACTTCCAGTTAATAATTAATTAAATCATTGGGATATAATGAATGCACGGTGACTATGGTTAATAATACTCTATTAAAGTTGCTGAAAGAGTAGATATTAAAAGTCCTGATCACCAGAAAGAAAAAAATTCTGTAGCTATGTATGGTGACAAATGATAACTAGACTAATTATAGTGATCATTTCACAATATATACAAATATAGAATCATTATGTTATATACCTGAAACTAACATAATTAAGGTGTATCAGTTATACCTCAATAAAAAAAATACCTGCTGCACACACTAATATTAAATGCCACAGAATTTAGCATTCATTAATTTTCAGTATGTTCTGATCTGCTACTTTCTTTGTTTTTTCTATCTACAATAGCAGCCATTTTACAGTACAGTTGATATCAAGGAGGAAGTGCTTCCTCTTATTTTGATTTAAGGTGTATTGCCTCCAAATGCATTATTTTTATCTCTAGTCATTGAACACTGAGGGTTTTTTTTTTATACTGTGACATATGAGAAAGCTTAAATTTTAATTTTTTTCATTATGTGACTTAATTTTCTTATTTACAAAAAGTGATTGCAGTAATATATATTTTACATGGTTAATGTAACAGCTAAGTGAAATAATATGGTCGAGGTAAATTTGCAAATATAAATCAGCATATAAAAATATAATTAAATTATATATCTAATAACTATAAGCAACTTGTAAGCCTTTAAAGTCAAGAAAAAGTGTTCTGCTTTGTGGCAGTTTTATGTTTGTTGCTTACTCAACAGTTAACTGAATCCCACAGCCAGAACCATAATTACTCCTGGTCAATAGGTCCTATCCTCCAGTACAGAGTGATACAGTCATTCTTGAGGAGGAACCCAAGAAAAAGGCCCTTGGGAGAGTTGAAGAAAAGATTCTCTCCCTTTAGAGGAGATGAGCAAGAAACTTGTTTGTGTGTATGTTCCTATAGTCATGATTATATGAATATTCGATGCCCTGAGTTGTTTTGGCCACCTCAGAAATACAAAGATACAAGCCTGAGAAGAAAGGCCAGCAGGCAATTGTTGCCACAGTGGAAAGAAGAACAGACTTTGGCTCCTTGATGATTTGATTAAGTCACTATAACAATTCTAATTCAATTAGAATTCTAATTCTGCCTTGCTTGGAAATCTCTAGTGAGAAGATAAATTTCCTTATTGAGTAAGCCAGTATTTTGCTATTTGCTGGCAGAAACATCCTAACTAATGTTTCTTCAATTATTTCCTTCACCTAGCCCAGAATAGATGCCTAACATTTTCATAGATTGATTACAATTATATTACTCTTTAAGTTTTACTTGTTTGCTGGTAAAGAAGCCAATACTCTTATTAATTTTGTGATGCAAAGAAGTAAAATCCTAGGACACTAAAGAAACATTATCCAGGTTATATGACAATATGCTGAATGGAATTTCACAGGCCCACGCCTTGAAGTAAATAAGATTTAAATTAAAAGAAGACATGCTCTAAGTGGAAATAAACTGCTCCAGAGTGGATTTTTATAATATGAGCTTTGCAGACTGGCAAAGTTTCTTAGCTTCATAGTGAACAGTTCTCTGCCCTGATTGTGGTTACTACTCAGGCTTTCTCTATTGTATATTTTTCCAACCTGACATCTTTTTTTGTTTGTTTGTTTGTTTTAAGATTTTATTTATTTACTCATGAGAGACGCAGAGAGAGAGAGGCAGAGACAGAGGCAGAGGGAGAAGCAGGCTTCATGCAGGGAGCCCGATGTGGGACTCAATCCCGGGACTTCAAGATCACACCCTGGGCCAAAGGCAGGCACTAAACCTCTGAGCCACCCAGGGATCCCCCAACCTGACATCTTTTATTTGCAAGGACCACACTACCAAATATAAGGAAATTCTGACCCATGGTGAATTTACGTTCAGAAACACTGACCTAATATATGCTCAGGAATACTCAGATTTAATAATAATGCTTTCTTGTGGATGAGTCTTTAGATAATCTCAATTTTATCATTATAATCTAAGCTACTTTAATCAGTTCATCATGAGGGTTTCAGAAATTGTTTTTCAGGCTGTGATCGTGATATAAATTGCATCAAATAAATTTTACCAGGTGAGCAATCAAGAGTGCTGAAGTATTGCTTTCCAATTCTATCCTAGCCAGCAATTTAGCTCTCAGCAAGAAGACACAATGTTTCTTGAATGACTGATGAATTCTCTTCTCAGATGATTGCAGAATGTTGGATGCATTGCTGGCAGGAAAGCTGGCTGATTGTTCAGTGGCTAAAATGGTTTTATGACTCATGGAATTGATTAGGAGCATAATGGTTGTCCACAGCAGCCAGCCAAGCTAAGGTCAGTCCATTTGCAGGCACAGCTGGAGGTGCTGGAAGTTATCTTCCAGATGTCAGGACAGAGAAAACTGTTCTGAATAGTGCCAGGTGAAGTGACAAGTGAACTGCAGACAGCCTAGGCACCTGCTACATTGGCCTTGTCTTTCCTCCTCCTAATGCTGCCAAAGAGGTATCACCACTTAGGCCTGAGGCTCATATTGATCCACACTCTCCTTGAAACTTATCCATTTTAAAGGCTCTGTTGCATCTCTTTAATATGATCATTCTCAATTTTATTTGTGGTTTTTTTTTAATTTTTTTTTTAATTTATGATAGTCACACACACACAGAGAGAGAGAGAGAGAGAGAGGCAGAGACACAGGCAGAGGGAGAAGCAGGCTCCATGCACTGGGAGCCCGACGTGGGATTCGATCCCGGGTCTCCAGGACCGCGCCCTGGGCCAAAGGCAGGCGCCAAACCGCTGCGCCACCCAGGGATCCCCTCAATTTTATTTGTGCATAAAAAGTCATCCATGGTGCTTTTTGAAATGCAGATTGCTGGAACTGAGTCAACCTCAGATTTTGAACAGTCTGAGACACAAATTTTAACAATCACTTCTCCTCCAGATGATTCCTTGTAGGTGGTTTGGCTTCCTCTTCACAAAGCACACTTGAGTAAAGAAAAAGGCAGAGTATGTGGAAAAATTAGTATGACCAGAGCACCTGGGTGACTCAGTCTGTTAAGCATCCAACTCTTGATTCTTGATTTTGGCTCAGATCATGATCTCAGGAACATGAGATCAAGCCTTGCATCAGGCCCTGTGCTAGGCATGGAGCCTGCTTAAGAGTCTCTCTCCCTTATGGCACCTGTGTGACTCAAATGATTCTAGCCTCAAGAAGTCAGGCTCTGACTCTTGATTTTAGATGAGGCCATGATCTTGGGGCCATGAGATTGAGCTCTGTGCCAGTATCCATGCTCTGCAGGGAGTCTGCTTGGGAGTCTCACTCCTTCTTCATCTGCCTCCCCTCCCTCACCACCCCACTCCCACACACTCTCTCTCTTTCTCAAAAAAAATAAAAAATAAAAATAAAAATCAGTATGATTGGTTAAGGGCTGTAGTTAACAACCTAGGGATATACTGTGTTTATACTTACATTTTAAAGATATTAATTATAAGAAAAATTCTAGGTATATGTACAGGGATCTGTGTTTCTGTAATATTTTCTACGTCGGAAGTTGGATCCATTGCTTCAAAACCCATAAAGGGTTGGCTTTGTTAAACTACTGTTACTAAATCAATGATTTGAATTTAGATATTTAGGACATATTTATCAAATATTGTCAATCATATCCCAAGAGATGAGTAGGCAAACTTAATTTTCCTATGATAAGTTTCTTATCAAGTCTTGCCTCCTTTCTCCCGATTCTGCAACTGGGGCAGTAAGAAAAATAAATCAGTTAAAATTAAGGCAAGAGGCTTTATGTGTGGCTAAGTTCCAATAATTTAATACTTAATTCTAATTAATAAATATAATTTGGTTTTCAATGACACTATATCAGTTTTGCCCCACTTTTTTAGATTATGTTCTTTAAATTCTTTCCCCAAACCTGTACCTTTGGCCCACTTGTAAATCCTATTTTATTTTGCCTTCTTTCTTCTCAGTACCAAAGACCTAGGCTAGGCTCTAGGTCTAAAGTACCAAAGCGGTACTAGGCTTAGTACCAAAGACTGTGCTAAACTCTAACTCAGGGATGGCACACTACAGACCAACCAGAGAGTTGAGGTCTCAAGGCAAACAACTAAGACAAAACTAAAGATAGATACCTCCTGAGAAAGATGGAAAGCAAGCTGAGCATTTGCTTATTTGGAACATACACATCTGAACACAAGTAAGAAAACTGTAGCTAGAATCATTAATGAATTGGAAGAGACTGAACGAGGTCTACTGATAAATTGTAGAGCCGACCAAGAGGGTGCAAGCTTTTGGTCTTTGGACTCCAATGGATGCCAGTCCAAAAAAGACTGGCAAGAGTCCTAAAAAAAGGGTCCATCAGAGTGTAGCCCTAGTAGAGAGGAATATCAACAGCTGAAGGATGGACATGAAATTCTGGGTGGACCTTTCTCCCATGTGTTCCCTATAGCACACAAATTTTAATATGAGGAGAAAAGGGCAACAAATACTGTCCCTCAGGTTTCTGTTGCAGTAGGGAGAAGGGTAGAGAATGATATCTTTTCTTCATGTGCAGGGGAAATAATATGTTGTGTTCTAGAATTAGGGCTGAAAGAGGGACAGAAACGCTGAAAGGTGCTCACCCTTAAGGACTGATGATACACTCCTGTCTCAGAATCAGGGCTGTGAGAAAGAGAACATTTTTGTCTCACAGGCTCACCACCAAGTAACCTTTTATCAGTTATGGACAGTGGAATTCTGCTAGGAAAGTGCATCGCAAAAGTATTAGGATACTCCTTGTCTGAGGCAAAGGTGAGACTGAAAGCTGAGGTTGGAGAAGATTCTGAGAAACATCCAAGGACAAATTAGCCTCTACTCTAAACATAACAAATTGTTAGAAGAATTTGAAAACTGTAGAATACTGAGTGTATCCATAGGAACCACAGACTCAGCCCGATTCTTGCCTAGATTAATTTAAGCCCTAAATTAAAGTTATAAAAGAAAAAAGTTATGCTCATTTCCAGGAATGAAGTCTATTTAACTCAAACTTATGTCTTACACAAGATGTCCAAGTTTCAAAAAAATTAAGAGGCATACAGAAGGCAAGGACAAAAATATGACACTGCTATATCACAAAGAAATCTCCAGAACCAGGAACGCCTGGCTGGCTCAGCGGTTGAGCGTCTGCCTCTGGCTCAGGGCATGATCCCGGGGTCCTGGGATCAAGTCCCACATGAGGCTCCTTGCAGGAAGTCTGCTTCTCCCTCTGCCTCTCTATCTGTGTGTTTCATAAATAAATAATCTTAAAAATAAATAAGTTTTTAAAAAAGAAAAAGAAATCTCCAGAACCAGACTCAGACATGGCATGGAAACTGGAACCATAAAACAGAATTTAAGGTAACAATTAAATAAATAACTATAAGTAAATGATCATAAAAATATCTATGAAAATATGTTAATTTCATTCATGAAACTAAAATACATTGGAAGAAGTGACTGAAAATATAGAAATGAAAGAAAAAAAAAATGATCAAGCTAAGAGTGCTTTCAATCAACGCATCAGAAGACCTGACCCAGCAATTCTCCTAGGTATACACCCAAGAGAAAGGAAAACATGTCCCCACAAAAATGCATACAAAAATGTTTATAGCAGCACTATTCATAGTAACATAGAAACAATCCATATAATCATCAACTGATGACTGAATAAGCAAATGTGGTAAATTGATTCAGTAGGATATTATTTAGTCATAAAAAATAAGTGAAGCACGAATACATGTAAGCAAGGATGAATCTTAGATATGAAATATCATGCTAAGCAAGAGAATCCAGTCACAAAAGACCACATATTTTATGTTTCCTCTCATATGAAAATCCAGAACAGGACCTCTATAGGGACAGAAAGTAAATTAGTGGTTGTTTAGGAGTGGAGCACGGTCTAAGAATGCAAAGAAATGGGGGATGGCAACTAAAGGATATGGAATTGGTTTGTGAAGTAATGAAAATGTTCTAAAATTAATTGTGGTGTTTGTACATAGCAGATGAACCTGCTAAAAACTATTGAATTGTATGTACACTTTAGTGAATGAATTATCTGGTATGTGATTGACATTTTAATAAATCTATTTAAAAATCAACTAAACTTTCACTTTTTTGACTGATTACAAGTGGTACTGTAATTTCTGTCTACATTTTCATTACTCATATATAAAAATACAATTGATATTTTTTTACCTTTTATGTAATTGGTGACAATGCTGAACTCACTTTTTAGCCAATGTTCTTCTGCTGTTGTCTCTTTATCATTTAAGCAAAGTTTGAAACCTTACCTTCCTTTATATACCACTCCCAAATAATTGTCTTAAATATCTCCCTTAGATACAGTTACACCACATCATACAGTGTTAAAATCTTTAAAAAACTCAAAAGGTAAAGGAAAGTGTATTATATTTACTCATTTTTTAGTCTTTACATTATTTTCTTCACTTTTGACCATTCCAAGATTCTTGCTTTTATAATTTCCTTCTCTTTAAAGAAATTCCCTTATTCTTTTTAAGGTAGTCTGTTGACAAATTCACAACTTTTTTCTCCCCAGAATATGTCAATTTTGCCTTCATTCCAGAAGATTCTCTTTCAGCAATTGAAAAATGTCATGCTGCCTTCTTCTGGACTCCATGGTTTCCGATGAGAAATCTGTTGTCATTCACATTGTTTTCCCCATATACAGGCAAGGTGTCATTTCGATCTCGCTGGTTTCAAGATTTTTTTCTTTGCCATTAATCAGAAATTGACAGTGATCTGGTTTGGTCTGGATTTATTTCAATTTCTCCTGTTTGGGTTCGCTCAGTATCTTGAATTTTGATGTATATATTTTACCAAATTTGGTGAGTTTTTAGCTATCATTTCTTTGAGTGCTTTTTTGGCCTCTCTTTCCTTCTCTGGGACTCTAATGACACAAATCTCAGATCAGGGTGTGTGTCCTCTCTATAAGCTGGCTCATCAGTAACTTAAACAATAATGTAAAATAGCTCATCGGTAGTAAATGCTGGTTGTAAAGAAACTCAGAAAACAATTGATAGGCAAAAAGAAGGAAACAGAAATCATACCTACTCCTTTCCACAGACACCATGGTTAACTTTTTCATTTTACCCTTCTCTAGAAATATATTGCCTTCTCTCTGGGAATAAATAGGCCTGTAGGTATGCACATATAATTAAATAAAATGAATTCATAAAATGAATGTAATGATTTGTAATCTGCCTTTTCCATTTAACAATGGACCTAAACTACGTTCATGGTAAATGTCAGTTACGTTAAACTCATTGTAAGTCAGGAGACACTATGACTGGTACCATTTGGGATGGTTCTACCAACTTTTTGCCCTTATTTCCAACCTCCTACCTCCAGATTCAAGTCTGTCTGGGCAAACATTGTAGATTTCTAAGCACTGCTTTTGCCAGATTTCAAGCCCTGCCACTGTTCCCCACAGTTAGCATCTGACTAACAAATTTTCTTCCTAAAATGCTGAATATGACTCTTGACATCTGCTCTGCTGCTGTGTCCCTGCCAGAAGAGTAAACTGAAGGGCAAAGGTATTTTTTCCTTTTTCTTTTTCCTTGTTTTCCCCCTATAGCACTTTTTTTTCTTGATATACAATTTATTAAGCATAAATGATATACATTTATTAAGCATGTCACAAATATTTTTCATGTTTTTACCTATTTTATAACCTCCCGTAGCACTTAAACACTGGGGTGAGGGGAGAGAATATGTTATCTCTTTCTGTACAGGAAAAATTTTTCACCAGTCTTCTCCAACTAAATCTGAAATAAGGCAGATAGTGATACTCTGATTTTTTTTCAGCTTTTAAGTCTATGAATAAAAAGAGTATATAGAGCAAGTTACCAATGCAAACGTGACTATAAAAGGCCAGTTTCATTCCCTTATAAAGAAAACAGTTTGGGTGCCTGGGTGGCTCAATCATTTGAGTGTCTGACCTCAGATCAGGTCATGATCTGAGGGTTCTGGGATCCAGCCCCAAGTAGGTCTCTGTCCTCAGCAGAAATTCTGCTGGTCCTTCTGCCACTCCCTCCACTCATACTCTCTATCTCTCTTTCAAATAAATAAAATATTTTAAAAGATGAAAACAGTTTTGGATTCTCTACATATGTCATTTATGTAAAACTGATATTCTAGTTATGATCAATTATGAATTATTATAAAATCAGATTCCTTAGCACTTTCTACTTGATGTCGCTTTTTAACATGGGACCAATGGTCTAAACATCCGAGTTCAAATCTCAACTCTGCTGTTACTTCCACACATAACCCTCCCCCGGCCACACACACACACACACACACACACACACACAGACACACACACGGGGTGTATGTGCATACATCCTGGGACAAGCCACTTAAGTTCTTTGAGCCTTAACTTCTTCATTGAAAAGAGACAGAGAGAGAGAAAGAACAAAAATAATTTCAACTTAACAAGATATTGGAAATCATACATTGTAATGTATTTAATAATTTTTTAACTAAAAAAATTTTTAAATTAGTTGTATTAGATGTCAGTAAAAACCTCTCAATTTGTGACAACAAAAAAATGTGTTCAGACATTTACATTTACAGACAAAATACTCTCTGAGAATCACTCTACTAAAAAAATAAAGTGGAGAGTACATCTGAATGGCATAAAGTTATAAATCAACTATAGTTTACTTTGTATAGATTAACTGGAAGTAGTTAAGAACACTGGTAAGATCTTCCACTGTATAAAGCTTCACATATTTAGAAAAGGCTTACTAGACAAATACCATATACTTCACTGTTTTTACAGAACTGACACTTTGCTGACTGTTGTTTCCCATAATCAATCAAGAACATGGCTAACCTCCTACCATCGTGCCTTCTGGGTTTGATTCAGTTGGTACTTATTTCATATGTTCACTTATGATTTAGAGAGAAACTGGATAGGCTTGTATAATGTCAGAGTTAGGATCAGGAAAGTCTTGCTCGTATTAAATGAAGAGTACTGACCAACCAAAATTATATTCCAAACACTATTTTTCTGTTCTCTTCCACATTATTTTGCCTCATAGTAATTTTATAAAGCTGCCTACAAAATATTTTTCTTGACTGCAATATTTACTATCATATTCTATTATTTGTATTGTCAAATACAATTTTTTCGTTAATGACGTGAAGAATCCTGCTTCCTCCATTTTTATCAATTCTGTGTTGGAATTCAGCTCTTATTTGCTACCATCTCGATGATTCCAGGGTATCAGGTTTGGGATTTATAAGGTTTATTGGAGTCTTGGTCTGGTCACTTGACTCCTCTCCCATTTCCCTCAATTCCGCAAAAAATCTACAAATTTATAAATATATATTACAATTTCTTAAGATACTCTATTTCGAGGGCTGGCTGACTTCCTAACTAATACTGACAATGTAAGGGAATATTTTATAGCAGTATAATTTAGGAAAAATTTGAGAGTCTAAAAAGAAAATTTTCTGAAGCTTCTCCAACTTCTCTTCAGAAGACTAAGAATCTAAGTTACCTTACGTCTCACAATACCTGAGAAGTTCTGCCGGACTTTACTCTCTGACAGCTGGCTACAAAATGACCATTGTCCATGTTTAGCCATATTTTAGTCCTGTTAAGAGCTGCCTCCATTTTAGATTTTTCCATTTGATAATTCAACATTTAGCACTCAAGAATAGAAGCTTCTATTGACATATGCTGTCCACATGTGGCAGTGACTTTAGCCTGAAGTTTGATGAAAGTCATTAGGAATAGAAATGCTTTTATTTATTTGTTTAAAATATGTATATATATATATATATTAGATATCAGCCAGTAAATCACAAAATATCATTGAAATACTTTTTGAAATAAATATTTAAATAGAATTTAATAATTCAGAAATATTAGATTCTAGTTTTACCGTGATCTTATCAGCAGAAGAAAACTTTTTATTACATGCTATTAACTTTAAGCCAGATTTCCTTCAAATATTTGCATTTAAGAGGTCTTCCTCTTTACTTTTAGTCCCAATTTGCTTGATGAATTTTAAAGAAGCTTTGTCAGTCCTTATCCTAGATCATTTCTTAGTGGCATATAACAGTGGTGATCCCTTATTTTTTGAAAGGTCTTTTTTTCCCCCTTAGCTTCTACGAAGTGACACTCTCATGATTTTCTTTCTACTTTTCTCTTTGTTCTTTTTATTTCTCTGTTTCAGGTTCATCCTTCTATTCTCAGCTGTTAACTTCAAAATTGCTCTTCTCTTCCCAGGATATCATCCTGTTTTCTTTTTCTTTCTTTCTTTCTTTCTTTCTTCATCTTTCTTCTCTCTCTCTCTCTCTCTCTTTCTCTTTTTAGAAAGAGCATCACATGCATGAGAGAGGATGGAGTGGCAGAGGGAGAAGGAGAGAGAGAATCTCAAGCAAATTCCACCTTGAGCATGGAGCTTGATGAAGTCATGACCCTGAAATCATGACCTGGGCCAAAATCAAGAATCTGACACAACTGATGGAGCCACCCAAGCTCCCCCTTCCTCATGCATTCTCATCTACACCCATAACTCCAAATATTTCTCTACACATGGGACCTATAAAGGCATTTCTCTCTCAGAGCCCTCATTTGAACTTCAAACCTATATTGATGTTTTCTCCTGTATACCTCAAAGTCATCTTTAATTTCATGTGTTCCAAAGAGGACCCACAATTTTTTCACAACCTCACCATTTTCTCTCTTCTGCTATCTCAGTAAATAGCACACTCACTTATCTAGTTTCACCAGCCTCAAAATTAGAATAATCATATTATTATATTCTACCCTTGCCTCCATGTCAGATTGATCAAATATTTCTTGTCAGTTTTATCTCTTGTCTCTTGAATCAGTTTACTTGTCATCTCCATCACCATTTCCAGATTCTAAGCTACCATCATCTTCCACCTGAACCACTGAACTAGTGCTAGGAAGGCAAGGCATGAGTCACAGGCTGATGCAAACTCTTACCTCCCCAATGGCTTACACGACAATCTTTGTTGTATGGCTCGCTCTCACTGCCATACTCCTCCAATACCATCTTTCTCTAGTAACTGATCCACTTCAACAGTTTTTAGTCTCTTGTAATCTTTGTATAACTGCCTAGAATGGTGCATTTGCACATGCTATTCTGTTTACCTGAAATGCTCTTACCTATCCATATTCATCTAGTTAGCTTCTACTCTTCGAAAAGATCTCAGTTATCATCATATTTCTTGATTCCTTGATCTCTGCAGCTGTGTTAAAATCCACTATCAGCATTTGACACAGAATCAAGAACCTTTCCTTTCAGCTTTTTCAGAATAATTAATTTGTGTGGTGATTTAATTTAATCGATCTTTCTCACCTTACTGGCATTATGATGGCAAAGTCTATGTCCAGAATTTACCTGGCATACAGTACATGCTCAATAAACATTTGTTGAATAAATGAAGACATGAGATACTATTATTATTTAACCTTTTTTCATACAATCTTTTGTCTTATGAGGTTGGAATGTGTATATAATAAAAATGTTCAGAATAATTAAAATTATGATAAAGAGCTACAAATATATGCTTAGTCTATAAAAGCTGAAATTCATGAAAATAATTACCCATAATTATCCCATTGTACTCAATGATTAACATCTGTCTAATTTAATTTTATATATTATTTAATAGTAGTAGTTTTACATAATATACTGGTTTTATATGTAGTTAACAAAGGAAAACCTACATTTACTTAATGATGCACATATTTCTATTAATTGATTTTTTATTCAAATATAATTAACATACAGTGTTATATTAGTTTTAGGTGTACAATACAATGATTCGATATTTCCAGTGTTCATCAAATTAAGTATATTCTTAATCTCCTTTATCTATTTTTCCCATTCCCCCAACCTCTGCTCTGGCAACCACCAGTTTGTTCTCTGTATTTAAGAGTGTGAGGTTTTTTTTGTTTTGTTTTGTCTCTTCCTTGTTTGCTCATATGAACTTTTTTTTCTTAAATTCCACATATGAGTTGAAGTCATGGTATATGTCTTTTTCTGACTGACTTATTTTACTTAGTGTTATATCCTAGATCAATCCATGTTGCTGCAAATGACAAGATTTAATTCTGTTTTATAAATAATATTCCAGTGTGTGTGTGTGTGTGTGTGTGTGTGTGCGTGTACACCACCTCTTCTTTATTCATTCATCTATCAATGGATGCCTGGGTCACTTCCGTATGTTGGCTATTGTAAATAAAGCCATAAACATAGGGGGGAGCATGTATGCCTTTGAATTCGTGTTTTTGTATTTGGGGGATAAATACCCGGTAGTGCAATTCCTAGATAATGAGGTGGTTTTGTATTTAATTATTATATTTTTTTGTATTTAATTTTTTAAGGAACTTCTCTGTTTTCCACAATGGCTGCATTAGTTTGCATCCCACCAATAGTGCACAAGGGTTCCTTTTTCTTCCACATCCTTACCAACACTTGTTATTTCTTGTGTTTTTTGTTTTGTCATTCTAATAAGTGGTAGGGTGATAACTCATTGTGGTTTTAATTTGCATTTTCTTGATGATTAGTGATTTTGAGTATCTTTTCATTGGTCTATTGGCCATCTGTATGTATTCTTTCCAAATATGTATAGCATAGATTGTCATGTTAGCCATTGGGAAGGAAATATGTATATTTCTCACTTGTGCTGAGTTATACATCTATAATTTCAAGAAACATAGAAATCTTTGTCAGACAAGAGAATTTTTTTACTTTATTTTTACATACCTTAGCACTTAAAAAAGAGGACACTCTAATAAAAGTAAGTAATAAGTTAGCCAACATACAAAAATAAGGTTGTCTGTATATGTCATTTTAATAGATAGTAATAACTTATTCCAATAGTTATACTTAATTTGACATTGCAAAACTTTATTTTTTATATTTTTAGCATTGCAATATTTTTTCAAGATTCTATTTGATAATTCCTACTCCATGAAGATGCCTACACAGACTATGTTAATTGCAACATAGTTGATTAGTGACCTTAGCTTACCTCTCTGCCTCCCCATTTCTTTATCTTCAAAATTAAAAATGTGTTAATTTAAAAGATCAGTCTATATCTCATACTTCTTTCACAATTAATTGCTTTTTAGAATTCATCTGATACACAGAGAAAAAACAATTTCTTTATTAATCTGAATCAATGTTTTCTAAATGATTATTTGTGCAAGATCCACTAAATGAATCAAAGACATTCTGAGCTAATTGTTGAGAAACACTGTTGCTTTGCTTCTCTGTAAAAGGCATAGAGCCAATTATGAGAGCAAATGTTCGGACTAGTCCTGCAACTAAACAGTTTGTTAAACTTCGTTTAAGCCATTGTTTTCTGAAAGTATTTCTTCTTTTGACCTATTTAACATGGCATACTGCATATTTTACTATCTGACATATCACATAACACAACGTTTTATATAGTATGTCAATAATTGGGCAATTACAACTTTGTTTTGGAATTGAAGGTCTTTGGTCTTTAAACAGTTGAATTATGTATAACTTTCCTGACACCTTGATAAGCCTGGTTGTTTCAACAAGTCTAACCCGTGTCTGTAGGCTGAGTGTAAGCAATTTCACAGCATGGCCATCTGTTCTAAATTCCTGATATAAAAATATCCATTCATCTAACTCAGAAGCATTTTCCTTACAGCAAATTAACAGACTGGAAATTAATGGTGAGTGGATTTAGGGTCATTGTGCTCTAACGGAACAGCTTTCTTTCCAGGGACACAGAGAGGGCTGTACTCCATTGTCTCCTGGTCATCTCTATCTTAACTCCTGTACTGAGATGTCTGGAGGTCAAATACTAATGTTTTTAGTACTGTCGCTTGCAGTTACAAACAGTCCTAAAATCAAAAGGATGATTTTGATCCCCCCAAACCTGTTTCTGCACAGTTCAGGGACTAGCACTGAATCAAAAAACTTCAAGAAAACTGAAATCTATCTTAGAACTAGTAAGAATTCCTCAACTTTCGCTGTTTTCTGACCTATAACCTGGATTTTAACATGCTTCAAAAAATTAAAAATGTAGCACAGCATTTTATTTTATTTATAATTTTATTTAAAATTAATTTGAATTTGTACCTACAAGTGCTCAATAAAATATATGGTTATATAAATGTTATAGTTATATAAAGTATAACTTTAAAAGTAAGGCATTTAAAAACCAATGCTACCAATCTATTCTAATATATTTTATCATCCAAAGCCATAGTTTCACATTTTATTTTTTCTAAAGACAGTATCAACCTTCTGAATTATGTGACAGATTCTTACTAATTTTCCTTCCAGTGTATTGCTGGCCCACAGTGTATGATGACATCTCATCATAAATACGTTCAATTTTCAGGGCCTCCATATATTGGCTTTTCCTTACTCTCCATTCAGATGATTTTATTTGAGGTTTTATTTAACATGCATACACTAAGCTGACTAATAGTTGCTGAAAATCTCTTGATATGCCTTTTGGTAGCAAATTTTGCTAAGATGATCTAATTGAAGGCAGGGTAGTAGCTTCTTTCATGTAGGAGGGACTGTCAGAAAAGATGATGAGAATATTCCATTTTTCAATAATTAGGGAAACTGGAATCTAAAAGTTGAATATTTTAGATTGTAAATGTCTCTGGTATACTATGACCTACTCAAAGACATCACTAAATCCTGTTTTCTATCACAATGTCTGGCATTTTCTAAGTTTTCAATAAATATGTGTCAAATGAATGAATGAACAATGAATGGTTATACATTCTGTGGAAAGATCCATCATCATTTGGAATTTTATGAAATAAAAATAAAACTCAGAGCCATTATAAAACATCAAAACAGTACAGGTAGGGTCAGAATCAGTATATAGTGGATGCCAGCTTCTACTTTTTCCATCATGCCTCTTCAACTAATGCCAGCCAAGGAAGAAAATCAGACTCCTTCCTATATTTTTTTCCACTTTTTTTTTTCTTCCAAGTTGTTTAAATTCCAATTAGTTATCATATAGAGTAATATTAGTTTCGTGGGGACCTGGGAGAAATTGGGGTATTTCTACCTGATGGAACTAGATGCTATTATAAATCTTTTAAAATTTTATAAGAGAACCCTTAAAATTAGAAGTATGTTGGGCAGCCCAGGTGGCTCAGCGGTTTAGCGCCGCCTTCAGCCCGGGGTGTGATCCTGGAGACCCGGGATTGAGTCCCGCGTTGGGCTCCCTGCATGGAGCCTGCTTCTCCCTCTGTCTGTGTCTCTGCCTCTCTCTCTCTCCTCTCTGTGTATTCTCATGAATAAATAAATAAAATCTTTAAAAAAAATGGAAGTATGTTTATTGTACAAAATATAGAATCAAAACGTATAGGACAAATTTGATTTTTTTAAATGTTTCAGGTCTTTAAATTATAGTAGGTTAACATATATGTAATATTAGTTTCAAGAGTAGAATTTAGTGATTCATCACTTACATGTAACACCCAGGGCTTATCAGAACAACTCCTCTCCCTAATATCCATCACCCATTTAAATGATCCCCCTGTCCACCTCCCTGCCAACAACCTTCAGTTTGTTCTCTATAATTAAGTCTCTTATGTTTTTCCTCCCTATCTCTTTTTTTCTTCTCCTATGTTCATCTGTTTTGTTTCTTAAATTCCACATATGAGTGAAATCATATGGTATTTGTCTTTCTCTGACTGACTTATTTCACTTAGCATAATACAGTCTAGCTCCATCCATTTTATTGCAAGATTTAATTCTTTTTTATAGCTGAGTAGTATTCCATTGCATGTATATATCACATCTTTATCCATTCACCCATTGATGGACATTTGGGCTCCTTCCATAATTTGGCTATTGCAGATAATGCTGCTATAAACGTTGGGGTGCATGTGCCCTTCAACTCAGTATTTTTGTGTCCTTTGAGTAAATACCCAGTTGTACAATTGGTAGGTCATGGGAGTATTTCTATTTTTACCTTTTTGAGGAATCTCCATACTGTTTTTCCACAGTGGCTGCATCAGTTTGCATTCTCACCAATAGTGTAAGAGGGTTCCCCTTTCTCCAAATCCTCCTCAACATCTGTTGTTTCCTAAATTGTTAATTTTAACCATTCTCACAGGTATGAGGTGATATCTTATTGTAGTTTTGATTTGTATTTCCTTGATGATGAGTAATGTTGAGCATCTTTTCATATGTCTATTGGCAATCTGGATGTCTTCTTGGAAATATGTCTATTCATGTCTTCTTCCCATTTCTTAACTGGATTATTTGTTTTTTGGTGTCGAATTTGAGAAGTTATTTATAGATTTTGGATACTAGTCCTCTATCAGGTATGTCACTTGCAAATTCCTTTTTCCCATTTCAAAGGTTGCCTTTTGGTTTTATTATTTCCTTCATGATGCAAAATCTTTTTATCTTGATGAAATCTTAATACTTCATTTTTGCTTTTGTTTCCCTTGCCTCCAGAAATGTATCTAGTAAGAAGTTGCTATGACTGCTGTGAAAAGAGGTTGCTGCCTGTATCCTCCTCTAGGATTTTAATGGTTTCCTGCCTCACATTTAGGTCTTTCATTCATTTTCAATTTATTTTTGTGTATGGTATAAGAAATTGGGCCAGTTTCAATTTTCTGCATGTTGCTGTTCAGTTTTCCCAACATCTTTTATTGAAGAGATTGTCTTTTTTCTGTTGGAAACTCTTTCTTTCTTTGTCGAAGATGTATTGACCATATAATTGTGGGTTCATTTCTGGGTTCTCTATACTGCTGTGTCTGTTTTTGTGCCAGTACCATACTATCTTAATGACTAGAGCATTGTAATATAGCTTGAAATCCAGCTTGTGATACCTCCAGCTTTGCTTTGCTTTTTCAACATTACTTTGACTACTTGGGGTCTTTTGTGGTTCCATATAAAGTTTAGGATTATTTGTTTTAGCTTTGTGAAAAATGCTGGTGGTATTTTGACAAAGATTGCATTAAACCTGGAGATTGCTTTGGGTAGTATAGACATTTTAACATTATTTGTTCTTGTGATCCATGAGCATGGACTGTTTTGGCATTTCTTGGTGTCATCTTCAGTTTCTTTCATAAGTTTTCTATAGTTTTCAGAGTATAGATTTTTTACCTCTTTGGTCAGATTTATTCCTAAGTATCTTATAGCTTTTTGTGCAATTGTAAATGGGATTGATTCTTTGATTTCTCTTTCTGCTGCTCCATTATTGGTGTATAGAAATGCAACATTGATTTTGTATCCAGTGACTTTACTGAATTCATGAATCTGTTCTAGCAATTGTTTTGGTGAAGTGTTTCTGATTTTCTATATACAGTATCATGTCATCTGTTAAGAGTGAAAGTTTAACTTTTTCCTTTCCAATTTGGATGCCTTTATTTCTTTTTGTTGTCTGCTTGCTGATGGTAGGTTTTCCAGTACGGTGTTAAATAACAATGGCGAGAGTAGACATCCCTATCTTGTTCCTGACCATAGAGAAAAAGCTCTGTTTCTCCCCACTGAGGATGCTTAGCCGTGGGTTTTTCATATATGGCCTTTATTATGTTGAAGTATGTTTCCTCTATCTCTACTTTTTGAGGGTTTTTATCAAGAATGAATGGTGTATTTTGTCAAATGCATTTTTGCATCTATTAAAAAGATCATATGGTTTTTCTCTTTTTTTTTCTTTTTTTTATTCATGAGAGACATAGTCTCTCGATGGATCCCAGGACCCCAGGATCATGCCCTGAGCCAAAGGCAGACACTCAACTACTGAGCCACCCAGGTGTCCCAACGTTTCTTTTGTTAATGTGGTGTATCATGTTGCTTGATTTGCAAATATTGAACCACCCCTGCAGCCCAGGATTAAACCCCACTTAGTCATGGTGAATGATTCTTTTAATGTTTGGTTGGATTTGATTTGCCAGTATATTGTTGAAAATTTTTGCGTCCATGTTCATCAGTAAAATTGGAGTGTAATTTTCCTTTTTAATGGTACTTTTGTCTGGTTTTAGAATCAAGGTTTGATGGCCTCAAACAATGAATTTGGAAGTTTTCTTTCCATTTCTGTTTTTTAGAACAGTTTGAGAACAACGGTATTAACTCTTTTTTAGTTTGGTAGAATTCTTATAGGGAAAATTTGAAAAAAAATGTTCAAACCAAGATATAAGACAATAAGAACTAATAAAGTCTATAATAAACTGAAGAATTAATAGCATGTCTTAGGGAACTTAGATTCAAATTTGTGAAACCATAAGGCTGGTTGAACAAAATTTGACCTGGTCTGACAATCTTAAGTTTGAATTCTAAACTAGGGCCCAGTTTCTGTTTTCTTCCACCTCCCTCAATTATATTTTGATAATATCTGTCCTCAAATGTGAACTTCCTTGTTAAAGAAAGAGAAGTAGAAAATAAGTCTAATTTCTAAAGGAATAAGTTATTCCATCATGATATTGAAGATCAAGACACAAAGTCAAGATAACAGAAAATAAAACTTTGGACAAAAAGTATAATATAGTTTCTATTTTCATGCATAATATATGTTTGTTTTGATATCTTGGATAGGAAAAAAACATTTTTATTCTTCAAATAAACCGGGCCTCTAATATCTTCTCAGATCTATACTAGTTTTTAATTATTTTCCTCAGAAGAGAAAAAAAATGATTAAGAGGTAAACACTTGAACTATGCAGATATTTCCTTAAGTAAACTAAGTGTTAATGTTTGCCATATGAGTTCAATAAGTGTATAAGTTTGAATTTTGTTCTATTATTATAAATCATTTAAAAAGAAAACCTTCTTTCTACAGAAATATTCTCCAAGCCAGAAAATTGATCCTCAGTCCTTTCTAAACCCAGTAAGTTTAGTAAGTAGTGATATGTAGGAGCATAGTTATGAGCCTGATTAGAAACATGGCCTAGTTACTAATCACAATTAAAACTCTTTCTGATTTGCATCTAATGTTTAGATTCTAATTGCACCTAATGTATCCATCTTGGTCTCTGCCCAGGAGGCTGACAAGTACAGACTGCATTGATAGTCTGTTCCTTTGCCTTTTGATTCCTTTTAGGTTCAGCCATTGAGAGGCTCCTGGCAGAGGTCAGAGATCAGAATAGTAGGGTTAGAGTATTAATCCCTCAATCTCTTTCCCTGCTAGGACATGGGCTGTTACTGGTTGTCAAAAGTCATAACTCCCATTAGATGATTTTCTTACAGCTTTCTCTCTGGATAAGGCCCTTTACCTAGCTAGTCATGGAGATGGTAACTCCCTCTCTCCTACATCACAGGTGCTTCTTTATCCCCTTAAAAAATGTTTAATTCTACCAAAACATTTTTTAATATTTAGCTACCCCATTTGAGTGTGTCATCTATTTCCTGAAAGGCCCTTATCTGATACAATTATGTTCCCTAAATATTTTCTTTTCCTTTTTTCTTTTTTTAAAGATTTATTTATTTATTTACGATTGACAGAGAGAGAGAGATTGAGAGAAAGAGAGGCAGAGACACAGAGAAGCAGGCTCCATGCCAGGAGCCTGACGCGGGACTCGATCCTGGGACTCCAGGACTGCGCTCTGAGCCAAAGGCAAGCGCCAAACCGCTGAGCCACCCAGGGATCCCCCCCTAAATATTTTCTAAGTCAGGGCTCTTCCACATCACACAAAATGAAGACAGTCCAAATTTAGCTCTTAACAAACACTGTAGACTAACAGCATTTTCTTCCCATTGGAGTCAAGTAAACTACAGGCAAAATTATAAAGTAAGCAGAGTTGGACAGGAGTGACATCTGGGGTGTCAGCATGAGCTCTGAGTCAGAGAAGTCTTGTTTGAATTGCATCCTCAGCATGTATTAGATAAATAATATATAGATGGCTAAATAATGAACAACTGGTGAAATCTAACTGAGCCTCCATTTCCTAGTCTCTAGAATGATAACAATCAAACTTACCTCACTGGTTTGATGTGTTGATTCCATCAAACGCAACACCACTGTATTATTTCCTTGTAAACACCATTAGTTTGAAGAAAGAATTCATTAATTATTTTCTTCATTTTCCCTTTCCTACACATAATTCAGAGATTATTCCATTACTCTGGTTACCTAGGTATATTCTCGCCCTCCTTCCCTTACCCCCTTCTGAAATTAGATAGAATGATTCTTCTACATAAATTTAGGAAAAATACACTTGTAGCACCCTTATACTTCTCCTAGGATTTGAGTCTGATAACAAAACGATGTGCTTGATTTTTTTAATTTATTATCTGCTACTTTTTATGTGTTTATCAAAAGTAGGAAAGAAAATTACCTAGTTGGACATAGGATCTTGATGTCTTTATCTGTAAATAAGAGGAAGAGATGACGGCAATGAATGCTTCCAACCATGAGGCCTTATGAAATGGTTTAAAATATTCTTAAAATAGTGTTAAAAATCAATCACACAATAGTGATTTGCTATTTTCCTCCATGGCTGTTGGGTGATCTCCAACCAGTCAGTTGGGCACACCAAAGCTTCCCAGTGTGTTGTAGATGGCTCACTGTTGTGCTGTAATTTTGACCCTATTAGCTCCTCATAGCTCACAAGTGATGTGTGATATTTGGTCAGTAATATGTGACTAAACTTCCTCTTCCATTCACTCTAGGGTGCCATTATTTATTATCCTGACTTATTTTGTTAGTAGTGGTAGTGATTAGTGTTAAAAATCCAACTGGAAAATATCTTCCACCTGGTGAGTTTATATTTACATTTATTTTTACTACTTCTATATCTGGACTATTTCTACCATCTTATGATTATACTGTTTCACATATCAAGCATTTTTAAACATTTTTAAGTCAGAATTTTTTCTTGATTTTTCTTTTTTGTATTTTGTTTTGAATCCTATTTATTTTTATAAATAACTTTTTTTAAAAGATTTTATTTATTTATTCATGAGAGACACACACACAGAGAGAGACAGAGAGAGAGGCAGAGACATAGGCAGAGGGAGAAGCAGGCTCCCTGCAAGAAGCCCGATGCAGGACCCAATCCTGGATCACAGGATCATGCCCTGAGCCAGAGGCAGACACTCAACCGCTGAGCTACTCAGGTGTCTCCCTATTTCTTTTTTTTAAAGATTTGATTTACTCATTTGACACAGAGATACAGAGAGGGAGCATGAGCAAGGGGAGAGGCAGAGGGAGAAGGAGAAGCAGACTCCTCCTTGAGCCAGGAGCCTGACTGGGGCTCAATCCCAGGATCTAGAGATCATGACCCGAGCTAAAAGCAGATGCTTAACCATCTGAGCCACCCAGGCAGCCTATTTCTTTTAATTTAATGTTTGAGCTTAAGTTTTATCATGCAAATATAATATATCTAAATACATATCTTAGTCCTAGTCTTAATATTTAACATACCATTATTAATATTCATTATTTTATTAGTTTACAAATTGTATTCTCTATTGTATTCCATGCCCTGATTTAGAGAATTTTTCCTTTTTTCTTGACAATATTTCAATATTAGAATTTTCTTTTGTGAAGGTAATTCTCTCAGTTTGCATTTATTATACATATCCTTATTTTTACATTATCTTTTTTTCTTTTTCAAGTTTTTATTTAAATTCACTTAGTTAATATACAGTGTAATATTAATTTCAGGTGTAGAATTTAGTGATTCATCACTTACATAGAACAGCCAGTGCTCATCACAACAAATGCACTCCTTAATCCTCATCACCCATTTACTCAGGCTCCACTCACCTCCACTCCAGTAACACTCAGCTTGTTCTCTATAGTTGAGAATATATTTTCTGGTTTGCCTCTCTCTTTTTTTCCCCATATCCATCTATTTTGTATCTTAAATTCCACATATGATTGAAATCATATGGTATTTATCTTTCTCTGACTTATTTCACTTAGCATAACACTTTCCATCTCCATCATATTGTTGCAAATGGCAAGATTTCATTCTTCCTTATGGCTGAGTAATATTCCATTATATATATATATATATATATATATATATATATATGATGGAATTATATATATATATATATATATATAGCATTCTCTATCCATTCCTCGGTCAGCTGATGAATGGATATTTTTTACATTATCTTAAACGATAGTTAGCTAAATACAAAATTTTCCTTTCCCAATATTTTTGTTATTTTATATTGATTATACATACAATATATTATTCTGTCTTATTTTATCTTTTATGTCTCTGGAGATTTACTTAATATTTTCCATTTTGTCTGCTTTATTCTAAATTTTGAAAGTTTCTTCAGCACTATATTGCACTTGACTCAAGTATCTTTCAATTTCTGTTTTCTTATTGTCATTGTTAGCATAATGATGGTCTTTATGTCGTTTTCATTGTCTGACAAATTGTGATATGAGCAAAAAATCAACAGCAGCAAAACTTCTAGAATGAATGTCAATAAACTAGAAGAGAACCCAGGGACAATGGTAGGGCAGCCCTTTAAGAAATACTAGATTAAGTTTTTCAAAATAATACTCAAGAGATAGTAGTGAAAATTCTAGATGATTCAGGGGAGAAAAAGGTATAAAAACTAAAGGCTCTGATCTGAGAAGTGATTCAGAAGAACTGAATTCTAAATGGGAGTAATTTTGGGAAGTTTGTAAACCAATTTATTTCACCTGTATTTTTCTTTTATATAAGGATAATAGTGATAGATGATAATAAAAAATCCACATCTAAATACTTGTAAAAATACTATCAGTGAATAGAAAAGTTTATTGCTTAATTGTACAAAGGCATCTTAGATTTAAAATAGTATAGGTACTAACATCAATAAGAATCAGGCAGGATCTGATAGGATCTATATGATTGTTCATATCCTTCTAGGCTGGTTACCTTTTCCTCAGAAAGTGTTTTATGCATTCCAGTAGTTTTACTCTCTGACATCCATGTTAACGTATTGTCTCTTTAAATATGTTAAATACATTGATTCTCTCATGGTTGAATTAATTTTGTTGTGGATTTATCTTTCCAGTTTGTGTTAATTTAATTGGTAATATTGTTAGAAGTACAGAACCTGGGGCACCTGGATGGCTCAGTCTGTTAAGCATCTGCCTTTGGCTCAGGTCATGATCTCAGGGCCCTGGGATCAGGCTCCACATCCAAGCTCTCTGGTCAGTGGGGAGCCTGCTTCTCCTTTTCCCTCTGCCCCACTCTGCTCATGCTCTCTCTCAAAGAAATAAATAAAATCTTAAAGAACAAAAGAAGAAGCATAGAACTTTACTGATCATTGCTACAAACTGAAGTCTACTGAGAGAAGGCACCTTAATAGTCATTGTGCCAGGACGATAGGGAGGAAAGGCGAGAGGGTGAGGGAAAGAGAATGAGAGAGCGTGTATGCTGTACCTGTGAGGTAAGATATTGCCCTAGATCCAGATCCAGATATTAATTTACCTACACCAAAGAAGAAGTGATGAGGTTAAATTATTGAAAATTTTAGTAATAACAGAACCATGGGGTTATTTTGTCTCCTCTGATTAGCAGAAATTATTCCTGAATATGAGACAAGTTTTCTCAATCCTTATTGTCATTCAGAAGATTTTTAAATGTCTTTAATAGGTTTATAGAGAATTGACCTAGCTAAATAAAAAATGGTCCTTATTGCTTAGATTCTTTAGTTAAATGAGGATAGAACCTGTTGGGATCTAGATTTATTTTCTATGAAGGTGAGCATATCCATATATTGAGTAATTTCAGCTCCAAGATATAAGAAAAAGGTGTTTGGTTACTCATTCAACAATAAGTTATTATTTATCTATTTATACTGTGAACTGCAAAGCACTGCCCAAAGTACTGGGCACCTGAATATGAATAATATAAGGTATTGTCCTCAAGTATATAGTGCAGAAATATTAATAAATAATTATTATACAGTGCTGTCTGATGGTACATTCAACTGCAAGTAATGGAAATAAATCTCAAGAGCTTAAGAATACATTGTAAGTTTACTTTTTCCCACTAATCAGAAATAAAGAGCTTGTACATCTATTCAGTGTTGTTGTTAAAGACCAATGTTCTTTTTTTAATAATTCCAATACTTAGGCAGGTTCTCTTCATGCTTCTGCCCTTATAGGAATAGGATGGCTGTTGGTTCTTCTAGTCAGAGTCAGTTATTCACAAAGGGAAAAGCGCATAGAATGAGAAAAGGGAGGAGCAGCACCTGAGTCAGAACTCCCTTTATAACTGTCAACCTATATCTCATTTGGTAAGAATCAGATGACCTGCCCCTGTGGTTGTAAGGTCCTCTGATGGAACTAATTATTTAACTGGCATATTGCTACCAGAGACAAAACCTGAGAAATTCCTCAGAAGGACACAGTGGATGGCATATAAGGCAAGCAACTGGCAGTGGATGCTAAAATGTAAAAGTAAGGTTTTAAAAGAAAACACAAAAAGCTGCTTGCAAAGCCCTCAGAGACTGAATGTCTCCGAGGTATTCGCTAAGAAGCTTATTGTTTTCATGCACTACTTACTACACATAAATGTAATTTGGAATTGCACGACTATTACTATTATCCTAGGTATAGATGATTTTAAATGAATCTATTGATCTTAATTTTCGTAAAGTTGCTTCAATGGCGCAAATACAATTATGCCTTTCTACAAATGTTTAGCTTTTAGTTTACTCACGCAAACATAGACTTCATTGGCAAACTTTCCACCACTTAACAAAGATGCATTTAAATAACACTAAAGAGAATTTTTGCGTGTACAAATAGAACCTGTTCATTTGCAACTGTCTGATCTATGGAAACTACAAAAAACTCATTTGATTATCTGGTCTGTCTGGCATCCTGCCCTTAGCTGCCATTGCCTACAGCCAACATACTCTGAACATGACTACTCAAGCAGTTACATCGTTAATGACAGAACAGATTCTCAGAGCAGCTGAGATCCAGATGGTGACTTAGGTGTGCATTACGGTAGACAAAAAGAATTAGCTGAAGATGCTGTTTTGAGAAAAAGGATGGAAAGGAAGTCAGCCATGAATCATTTAAAATGTCTCATCAAAATGCCCCTTCATCTTTTTTATTCTGTTGTAAATATGCCTCAGGCATCTGCAGGAGGCACTGACATTTTATGTAACATCATACAACAATTTATTCACTGGAAAATTTATTCTATACCACCACATGCCTTCAAACATGGAAAGCACTGAGAAACCCCATTTTAGAGGCTAGGGCTCTGCAGATAGGGAGGGTCTGCCAACTATCTCTTAATAAATCTGACTTCCTAAAACAGGGCTTGGATCTATACTATCTGTAAAACAAGGAGAATCAGACACATATGAGAATTTCAAAGACTAATCTTTTTTTTTTAAGGTTTTATTTATTTATTCATGAGAGACACAGAGAGAGACACAGGGACATAGGCAGAGGGAGAAGCAGGCTCCCTGCATGGAGCCCCATGTGGGACTCAATCCGGGGTTCCGAGATCACACCCTGAGCCGAAGGCAGATGCTCAACTTCTGAGCCACCCAGGAGTCCCTCAAAGACTAATCTTTATAGTTAACTCCAATATTATTTGTTACTATGTTTTCTCATCAATTTGACTACACACACACACACACATATATATATTTCTAGAACATTTAGCATTTTGTTATAAAAAGTGTTCTGTAAAGTAATACATAGACAACCTTTCTGTTTATATATAAATAAAACATTCAGAGTGATTTATAATCAGTCATCTGCAAGGATGTATTCAGAACCTATCATATCTCGAAGATGAATCATTTTCTACCATTAAAAATCTGTTATAATATTTTTGAATTTGATGGGTTTATCAGATAGGACTGATCACCTACAGCATAGGTTGGAATTTATTTACAATATCTTAACCAAATAAGGATTTCTTTTTATATGATAACATGAAATCCAAAGATAGGCAGACCAGCACTGGTATGCAGCTTTACAAGTCCTTTTTTCTTTCTGTTCCACCACGATTAGCAGACAGCTGCCATTCCCATGATAATTTCACAGCCATGAAGATGCCTGTCCACAACTAGCTCCTGTCTGCATTGCTGGAGGAAGAAGGACAGATTAAGGAAATCCTGGTGGCCCCTTTATCAGAAAAGGAATCTCAGCACTTAAATCTTTACCTCATTTGGATAGAGTAACCAGAAAATGTAGTTGTATTTTCTTTTAATCTGTTTTGACACAAACTTTGAATAAAATTTGTCCTTTTTATAAGGAAAACAGAAAGAATTAATATTGTAAGTCTTAAGCTGAGTCTGCCATGATGATTTTCTATTTCTATTACATTTATGTTCCCATACACTTCTCCAAAATACATATGCTGTTCTGATTAATTTTGTTGACACACAAAAATTAGTGATACATTTCTAAGAAGGTAATAGTTTTGCATTCAAAAATGGGATTACTGAATATATATCTTCTTTCCAGAGACCCATTTTCAAGACAGTAGCATTTTTTTTGTTGAAAGCTTTGTCAAAGTATTTACTCAATAATTCTTCTAAAACAGTACAATGTAATCACACAGCCAATATAAGTATAATGACAAATATGACGTAGTACTAAATACCCTCATATACTTACTTTTGATCATTGCCCACATAGGAGATTTTTTTTTCCCTTGGGCCAGAGAAACCATCTTTCTCATGAGTAGGGTATTTTTAAAATTAGATGCAATATATTTTATTTTGCATTCCATAAAACTGTGATAGGGAAAAAAAGAATTTTAACCCCCCCCCCTGCAGTTTAATTACTAAAGTGGTATCTGTGACTACATTACAAGATTACTTTTTCTGATTTAATTACTTTCTGAATTACACTGGTAGACTTCTCCAAAAGCAGAGAGCTGTAGGAAGCAAACTTTTCAGATTGTGAGTTAAACTTTTTTGTGAGTCAGATGCACTAATTTCTGCATTAGTTTATACCCATCACTGACATCTCCTTTACTAGAAGGTATATGAGAAAAGTAATTTTTTTAGAGAGACATAAGCAATCTTAGTCTCAAAGATTAATTATCAGCTTTTTTTTTCTAAAAAGGAAGAGGAAGTTATAAGCTTAACAGAAAAGTTAAAATATGACACATAATCAAGACAATATTAAAAAAAAGGCAAGATTTCCTTGGTCATCATGCTATTAAGGCAAATCTTTTCTTGATACCTCATCCTACACCATACCAAATATATTAAAATGCATCCAAATATATTTAATATTATTTATATATTATAATTTACATACATTATTCCAGTTTCTTGAGGTTGATAAACACAAATTGTATATATTTACGGTTTATAGGCTGATGTTTTGATAAGCCTAAATGCCCCCCATTGCCTATGTTTTTCATTATCTGAATCATTTAAATTATTAGCAAAGTCTAATAGTGGATAAGATCTCTGAATCGTAACAATCTAAGTCTTTATGTTAACTCAGCTTTTCTCTGGATGAGAAAAAGTGCTTTTTGCACATCCCAATTTAGTGAGGAAAGGTGTGCTAAAGAAATGAATGAATATCCATAGATCCATAGTCTCTTTATTTTGTAACTAAAGCGAGGTTTTCAAATTTTGCAGGTAGACTGTGGCTCAGCTGCCATAATTTACTACACATCTTATCCAGCCACCAAATTAGATCATGATTCTAAAAGTGATTTTCATCTTTAAACTTCTGATTCAGGGAAGTTCAATATCTTTTAACTAGACTTTTAACAATAGACTTTTGCCAGTCTGTGTCAGGCAGATGCTTCCTTCTCCTAGACGTTAGCTCTGGGCCTCTCAGAATCTTTAAGATTTATATGATTGATACGAATAATTATCATGTACATGGCCAGCACTGCATAATTTAGGAAGCTATTGCCCAAGTGAATTTCATTTGAGAAGATATACAATTTAATAATCTAGAAGTAAAGAAAATAAATGCTTTATTTCAGTAGATTGTAGCATCTTTTATTCATTTATATGTTCAAGAGCTAAAGCATCTATACCTTTGATACATTTCAAGGACTGGCAGCAAATCATAAGGCATTTCACAACACCACATAACAATTCTAAATGGATAAGCTTATATGTATTTTTACTTCTGACTAAACCAGATTGGATTATAGTTTGTATGTCCTACAAAATGCACTGAAAATTAAGATACAGTAATAAGTCCACAGATAATTTCTATATGATGAAGGCAATGTAGTGCCTTTAGGCACTTATACTCTCTTAACAGACTATTCATCTATTATGTTGTAATTTATGTAAGAAATGATTCTCTTATTTCAGTCTTCATCAAAACAGAGAGGAGAATGAATCTAGAGCTCTATGCTCTGAATATCCAGCTTGATATTCTCTATTTATATATCGTAAACCTTATTTACACAGTAGTAGTGGCTTTCTATTTAATAACTCCAGAAAAAAGAGGAGGAAAAAACAAAAATCAAGGGAGATAAATGTAACTAGTCCATAAATAAGATAAATTGTTGCAATTTTTGTAAAGAGGAAAGACATCTGTCAATGCCTGTGACAGCCACTCTCAGGGTTAAAGCAATATGCACTAAGTACACTATTAATTCCTTTTATGGATCAATCATATATTTTATGTTAAGTCTAGAGTTAATAAGGAAATCAAATTTCTGCTAAAATGCAATATTACTCTAATAAAGCTTCTATTTGTAAACATAGCTAAAACACCATTTTACATTGGAAAAAAATCATATATGTTAAATGTTCATTGTAAAAACACTGGGAAACTGCCCTCATTTCTCAAATGCAAACACACACACACACACATATTAGAGTTTTGTCATTTAGATTCACCCTCCTACCCTAAGCCTATCCTGAAATTGCTGACAAAATCAACAGGGGTTGAATTGACACAACTGATGTAATAATTACTATCCATAATGGATCTTAAATATGGAGTGATAGGAAATATGAAATGTCCCACCTGAGTAAAAAACTTACTGGTAGAATTTTCATAGCTCCAAAAATATTCCTGGCATAGGAGAAAAACAGTCATTTACACTTTTGTTCAATTACAGTTTCCTAGTTCCATAACAAAATGTATTGCTATTCCTATCATGATGGGATAGATCAGTTGGACTGTTTTTATAATGCTTTGGCATTTTTATCTTTTTAAGAAAACGCATGTCCTATAAACTTGTAAGAAAAAATCTTGTCAAAGTATTTCCCCTATTTCTCAAAATTGATGTCTTAGGGAAACTGTCAGGTATTTAGATTATTAGGAGGTACAGGCTAAGTTGTGGTTAGAATGGAGCAGAGTAGGCAAAGAGGAATAAAAGAGCAACTGTAAGTAATCACTTCATTCCTGATTACTAAGCAATTTTCTGAGAGAAAAGTCATGATCACTGGAGCTTTGTAATGTGGTTAGACTATTTTTCTTTCTTGATGATTTCACATGTCTCGAATGGACTAAAAGTTATTCTCTCTCTGGCATCCTGGCACAAGTACAGAGACAGCAAGGAATTTTGAAGGGATTTTTAAAAATCTCTCTTCCTTGGAAAATAAGCATTCCTTCTTGTTCTAGAAAATATTAACTTTAACACACAACTCAAGGCAGAAAAACTGTTGTGGATGTCACTTCTCTTTCAGGGTACCCAGACATAGTTTTTTTTAGCTGCAGCCTGAATTGATACCCTTTCATGTTTAAGATGGTTACATTCAAATAGGAAAACACCAAGTAAAGTGCTTTGTACATGATAGGATTTAAATAATCTCAAAGGACTAAAAATATTGCTTTCTTTGTGAAATTACATTTTATCTTAAACCCTATATGTTTATATAACTTATCAACTAACATTCTTTGTATCTCAAGATAGAGCCTTTGTGTTACAAGCTGATAAAATTCAACTTGGTCATTTATATTATTAAGTTCCCATCAGTATATATATCACCTCCAGTGTTAAGAAGTATGCAGATGTTCCAATGTGATATTCATCTATGACAATGAAAGAAAAAATTCACAAATTCCAATGTGAATATAGGGTTTTCGTTTAAATGGTACAAAAAAACAGTCTTACAACCTGTTCTACAAATTCAGTGCGATGTCAGTAATTTGTCCTTCTAGGTAGGGGGATAATCATCTTGCATGAAACATGTGATAAAGGCCAGTGCAGCAATCTTCTGGTGTCAGGATTCAGTCATATAACAGAATCTTCCGTAAGCTGCTGAATAGAGGACCAGTCAGCATCTTAAGCCTAGGAAACCATTCCAACCTATATAGCCTACTATATAGAATCCCCTAGATTCTGACACTTTGCTTATACAAGATTGAGACTATGTGTACAATACTTCTTACCACAAAACTATTTCTTCATCCATTATGCTAACTAATGAACCTACTGGCATAGATTAGAGATAAACATAATTGAAAATTTTGGTTAAGAGCCACTTCTGAATTGTTGAACTTTGAATAGTATCCAACACACCATCCCATATTTTGTATTCTAAATTAGGGAACATCACAGGTTAATTAACCATTCCTAGGGTATAAATTAAAATAAACATATTGAAATATTTAAAAATAATTTTGACAAGTTAGCAAGAATCTAGAATGCAACTATGTTCACATTATCATGGAAATTAATGTTTTGAATCAAGAATACTGATTAAGCCCCATAATGTTGGATAAATGGTTTTATTAAATAATTGCTGAAGCATATTAATTAATAGCTGTAGTTTATGTTCCATATACAAATGATTATTTGTTTCCTTACATTCTCAGGATTCCTTTAATCTGAGTTCATCTTAAAAAGAAGGAAAGAGAAAGAAAGAAAGAAAGAAAGAAAGAAAGAAAGAAAGAAAGAAAGAGAGAGAGAGAAAGAAAGAAAGAAAGAAAGAAAGAAAGAAAGAAAGAAAGAAAGAAGAAAGAAAGAAAGAAAGAAAGAAAGAAAGAAAGAAAAGAAAGAAAACGAACTGATGAGGTAATGTTCCATGGTTATCATGAACAAGGCAAGAAAGGGACAAGAGAAGAGAATGCTTTAAAGGACAACTTGAAAGATCTATGTTATCTGCCTGAAAAAAAAAAAAAACTTCATTTCAAATGCATTCAACATTGCACAACAATCAAGTTATTTCAGTTTGAGTCACTATCTTTGTGTAGTTGGCATTAGGAGAATTAAGTGCCTAAATATGTAAGTGTCCTAAAGACAGTGTGAACCACATTGAAACACATTGATAGAGTGAAGTAGAATACAAATGGTATGTAGAGAATAACACTTCAGCCTCTATAATTAAATCTAAAATCTTAAAATATGTATAGTTTTAAATATTTTCTTTTTTCTTTTTTTTTATTTTTTTTAATTATTATTTATTTATGATAGTCACAGAGAGAGAGTTTTTTGTTTTTCATGAAAGTCATAACTATGACAACATTGCTGATAGAGAAGGAGGAAAAATATTTCAAACCCAGATAGTAATAAGTACTGAATATCATTCTAAGAAGTAGATCATACACGATAAGGGAAAATTGACAAATTAAAATAATGTACCCCAAAGACTGATTTGGCTTAATCAAGATTTATTAATGGTTTATTATACTATGGTTATATTTTATTGTCCAATTATGGATTATCTTGGCAGAAGAAATATTAATACTTTCTGTACATTATTTAAAAACAAGACATTTCTCCTTTTAGATGAGGAACTTCTAAAGAATTAGTTGCAGCACCATCTCAGGAATATAAAACTGACCCTAGAGGTAACTATGTACAACTTAGAAGTAAACTCAGGTTAGGTCTTGCTAGATTATTCATTCGTTTAATATTCAATTAACACCTAATAGTGCAAACTTTACTTTCTCTAAAGTAACTTAGCAATCTTTGGTCATTGTCTATTGATGCCAGGTAATTGTTGGTTAGTTTCTCTTGATTCCCAAATATTAAATAGAGGTGACTCAGGCCAAAGGGAAGGCAAAGAAGCTAGTATTCTTATCTCTCATTCTGTGCTCTGCTTAATGCTCACCTTAAGCATGAATCTTTCTACTTTTATCTGTTTTATATAATAGAAGAATTCCCCATAATGTTTATGCATTTATCAAACACTTCTTGAGTCACTACTATGGTGACATATCCTGTCTTTTGTCCCTTAATTTTGTTCAAAACCCACTGAATATACCATAGTATCCCTGGAAGATTTATCCTGTTCTAAGCCATTTTAAAAGTTCTCTCACCATTCGTTCCTTTGTTCATTTATTTAACATTCATTGAGCTCCTATTATGACAGTTATCTATTGTTTTTGGCCATGGGATTTCATTGCTTTCTCTCATCCCTAATAAAAGCTTTAAAACTATTTTCCCCTATTCTATAATCAGCCCCATGAGTGTTAGGAATTAGAATCTTTCACCACCTTCTCTACGCATCTGCATTGTCTTTTCTTACTTTATTTTAAATAGTCTCAGTCATAGGAATAAAATTACAAAATTAATAGAGAATTCCCACATACTCTTACACCATCCTGATGTTAACAACATCTTACATAATCATACTACAATTATCAGAGGTAGGAAATTGACACAGACACAATGTTATTAACTGAGAGGTGTGTACCTTATTAGAATTTGAGGCAACATCTTTTTCCTATTTCAGAACCAATTCAGATTTGTACATTACATTTAGTTGTCACACCTTCTTAGACTCCTTCAAAACATGTTTTCCTTAACTCCCATAATCTTGACACATTTGAAAATCACTGGTTAGTTATTTTGTAGATTGTTCTGAATTTAGGTTTGTAAAAATTTTATCATGTTAGATTGAGGTAATATATCTTTGCAAGAATAATACAGAAGTGGGCAATCGGGGTAGCTCAGCAATTTAGTGCTGCCTTCAGCCCAGGGCGTGATCCTGGAGACCCTGGTTTGAGTCCCATGTCAGGCTACCTGCACGGAGCCTGCTTCTCCCTCTGCCTGTATCTCTGATGTTCTCTCTCTCTCTCTCTGTATCTCTCATTAATAAATAAATAAAAGCTTTTTTAAAAAGTTACTATTTTTCTTTTTATAATTAATAAATTTCTTGGGATAGAGTCTTTAAGACTACACAAATATCTTGTTTCTTCTCAAACATTTACAAATTTAACATCACTGGAATATGTCTACAATTACTATTTTGGTGTTTATCTAAAGGCAATTTTTTATTTTTATATTTTCTTTTACATTGTTAATTAAAATTCTCCTGTGAAGAAAATCTGTTCCTATTCCCCACTTATTTCTTCAATTATTTGTTATATCAGTTTTGACTCATGATTATGAAACCATTCTATGGGCTATAATCCAACATTATCTTGCTTTTTTTACCAAATTGTTCCACCTTTGCACATCAGGAACTCTTGCAGATTGGATCCTTTTGACCTACTTCCATGTTTTATGAATACTTCTTACTTTCTGGATTCACAATGTATCCCAGGCTTATTTTATATTTTCCCTGATCTGACACCAGAATTAACTACCTTACTTCTCCAAGGATGCTTGATTCCTCTAATTGGGGAATAGTGTTTACAAACCAAAATCCAAGTACAAGTTGCTACTGGCATATTATTGTTACTAGTTTCTGTAAGTGGACAAAGCTAAAAAGTATATCTCTGTATAATAGCACATGCATACACATAAACGTCTATATTTATCTGTATATGTGTGTATATATATGTATATAATGAATTCATATTAATATGTCTGATTCTAATTCAATACTCTATGGATTCATTTAGTCTTCTTCTTTTTCTTATTTGCTAACTTTTCCTCTGACATCTCATATTCATTATCATTCACCATCAGTGGAACTCAGCTACCATTAACTATAATATTTACTTATTTGCATAACTTTAGCATATGCATAAAGTAGTTCCAGAATTGCTAACCCACCTCTTTGAGAAAGAAATGTATTAACTAGATTATATTATTTTCACATAGATCATTTTGTCTTTAGTCTTATAGTAACCAGTTAAAATACCATTCTCAAATTTACTTAGGTTTGTTTTTTTTTAATCCCACCCCTTGAAGTTTTCCAAGCATTCTAATATTCCTACTTTCTCTTCTAGCTTATGTCTAAGTTCTGAATCTATAATCTTAAGTATAAGCCAATTGCAGAGTCACATCCTTCTTATTTAGGTCCTTTCCAATTCTATTCCCCTCTGTTCACCTTTATCGTGGTAGCAATTATTTGTTTTCCTACAAACTTGGTCTGAGCCTATCCTCAATCAGGAGAGATTAAAAAAAATTCTAGCTGACTGCTCAGATAACTTACCAAGATTACATTGATGTTACATTATTCTGCTCTTATGATTTTCTCTTCTTCTTCTTCCTTCCTTCCTTCCTTCCTTCCTTCCTTCCTTCCTTCCTTCCTTTCTTTCTTTCTTTCTTTCTTCCTTTCTTTTCTTTCTTTCTCTTTTTCTTTCTTCTTTCTTTCTTTCTTTCTTTCTTTCTTTCTTCTTCTCTTTTTCTTCTTTCTTTCTTTCTTTCTTTCTTTCTTTCTTTCTTTTTCTTTCTTGAAGCCAAGATCTCAGAGAGTAGAACTTGTTCCATTGGATAGTATTTGTTATAAAAACAAAGTATGTGGTAAGCACAGTGATAGATTAACATGCCAATGGAAAGTGGTAGATATAGACACACACAAACGCTTGATTTATGATGAATTTTATTGCAAATGCTTGAAGAACTGAAGGTTTAATAGACAGAATTCAAAGATGGAATTCAAGATTCCTAGCCCCTGGAGTACACATGCTTTCTTCCAGTTTTTCAGTTAAACACTAATTTAGGTGCTGCTGTGAAGGGATTTTTCAGATGTAATTAAGGTTTCAAATCAGTTGACCTTAAGATACAGGTTGACCTTACCTAACCATATGAACCCTTTAAAAGTAAGGTATTATTTCCAATTAGTCAGACTTGAGGAAATCAGTAAGATGTACTTTGATCTGGAAGAAAACAAATACCTATCTTATGAACTGCTTAATGGCACCACATACTAAGAAACTGTGAGCAACCCCTAAGAACTGAGATCAGCTGCTCCCAAAAAGATGGGAATATCAGTCCTACAACCACAGGAACTAAATTCTGCCGACAGTGGAATGGGCTTGGAAGAACACTACCCCTGTCCCCCCAAAAAACAAAAAGTGAGTTCCTAAATATATGTAATTGTAAGCCACTAAGTTTATAGCAATTTGTTATGCAGAAATATAAATGTAATAAAGAAAGACTCTTCAGTCAATGGTTAATACATAAGAAAATAAGCTGCTATTAAAGACTGCAAAATATAACAGAACCACATACACTAAGTTGGCAAATCCTGGGTTTATTAGATAAAGATTCTTAAATGTATGTTATGTTTAAAGAAAATAAGACAATGAAATTATGGTAAAGAAATAAAGGACTACAATCAGAACAACTGCAAAAGTAAAGAAACAGAATTTCTAAAAATGAAAAGGTTATAACTCAATGGATGAGGAGTCTAGGTGACTCAGTTGGTTAAGGGTCTGACTCTTGGTTTTGGCTTAGGTCATGATCTCGGGGTTGTGAGATCCGGCCCTCTTTGGGCTCCATGCTGGTTGTGGAGCCTGCTTAGGATTCTCTCTCCCTTAGGGCACCTGTGTGAGGCAGTTTGATGAGCTTCTGACCTTGTTCAACCTTGTTCCTTTAAGTTCTGCAGGCCCTGATTCTACCTTCTTGCATCTCAAACGTCTGAAATCAGTATCTATCACAGTGGTTGGCCTTCTTCCTTTGCATCAGACCTCCTTTCCCACCTTCTTCTTTTGCACAGAAGCTGAGAAAGGAAACAGTACCTTAGAAGGGGACATGTTCAGCCCTCATATTTTCCTGTGCCACTGGCTTCCATTTGGTTCAAGTATCCATGCTGCTTCTCCACAGGGATAGCATCAAAGTGAAAAGAGGGCAATTTCAGGGATCCTTGACTGGCTGGCCCTGGCTACTGCTCTAACAGCAAGGGCAGCTGCCAGATTATGTTTTCTATAGGCAGTAAATTGCCAGTGGGCTTGATAAGAAGAGTCTACATGATTTCACTTAGAGAATACTATTTCACTTAGATTGTTATTTAACCCTGAGACAGTCTTTCTCAAAGGCAGTGCCCTTTCTCTATCGACTAACTCTGCACTTGTCTTGTCTCTACTTAAATGTCAGCTCTACCCTACCCCACCTCCCAAACAAGAGCCTTGCCCTCAAACCTATGCATAATATGGGGATGTGGAGTGAATATCTGCCAGTCACTATGGTGTTGCTGAGGGAGCCTGGCCTCCTGAGGAAATCTCCCTATAGCACAATCCCCCTGCAGTCAGAGCTCAGCCTTTAATTCTAAGTTTCTGAATATGCTTGCTGCTCACCGGCTTGATTTCAATCCCTGTTTTCTCTCTGTTTTGCTTGCACAGGTTTTCCACCCCTTGTGGATTTCCAAACTAGTTCTGTCTACAATGAAATGAGAATACTATCCCCCTGCTCATTGGCACTACTCATTTAAAATGACTGGGAATTGAACTTGATTATCTTCTTTTCCTTCCTTCCTCAACCAAAGTGACATGAGGAAATGACTTTAAGGCTGAATTTAGCTGCAATCATGAACAAAAAATAGAAGGTTGGAAGAAAAGTCTATTGTAGCCAGAGGGAATCATTGGAGGCTGGGCCTCCCTGCTAGGGAAAAAAAAAGGCAAAGATATTATGTTAATAAGGACTTCAAAGGCAGGTGTGAAAGAGAAATCACAATAATGAGACAGGTGACCGCCTAGTTGAATAAATAAAAGGGTATTATCCTAGAGTCTCATTGATGAAGCCCTTTTCTTATAGAATGAGACAGTGACTATCACATCCTCTTGTAACATTTGTTTCTTTCCTGAATTTCTCTTTTTATTGTTTATAGGGGGAGGGGGAACTTTTGAGAGTTTCTTTAGTGAGCTCTATGCCCAATGTGGGGCTTGAATTCACAACAAGGGCCATATGCTCTACTGACTGAGGCTGCCCCTCCTGAATTTCATATTGATTTCCTTAATTCTGGAATGAAAGTAGAAAATCCCCCTCTCACCACCTAGGATCCAAAGAAAATATCTCAATTATAGTGCTTTGTGAAAAAATTCTGAGTAGATAAGAGCATCCCATAGAGATAGAGTACATTTGACCTGAGCAATGATTCTAGGATTTTCTGCATCTCCTGGTTTCCTGAGCCATTAAATGAAGGGATGGGGCATCCTCAAGTCTCTGCCTGTGACATAATAAGAAAAAGGTATTTGATCTCTGTCTCACTTTCTGACACAAGTTACTAAAACCCTTATAATCTCCTGAGTGGGGGTGATAGAAGCATCTTAACACAAAGATTTGAAATTCTTTAGTATTTTTGTGTGATAGGAACATCTTTTGTTTTAATGAGGTGGCTCTTGGTGGGCTCCTGGATGGGGCTGGGTCACCAGAGGACTAAGCATGATAAGAAGCTGGGAACTTTCAGAACATCCCCTATACTCCAGGAAGTAGAGAGGGACTAAATATGGAGTTCATTATTGATCATGAATATGTGATGAAGCCTTCATAAAATAGCCCTAAACTATGGGTTCCAGAGAGCTTCCCAGAGAGTGAACACATCAACATGCCAGGAGGGTAGTGCACCCCAAATCCACAGAGACAGAAGCTCCTGCACTTGGAACTCTTCCAGACCTTACCTCATCTGGCTGTTTATTTGTATCCTTGATTTTATCCTTTTATAATAAATCAGTGAATGTATATAATTATTTCTCTGAGTTCCCATGAGTCATTAGAGCAAATTATCACACCTGTGGAGTGAATTGTAGGAACCTTTGATTTATAGTCAGCCAGAAGTAAAGATGACTAAGATTTGCAACTAGAGCCTAAAGTAGATGGCAATCTTGTGGATCTGAGCCCTTACCTGGGGGATTTGCACTAACTCTTAACTGAATTGACATCCAGTCGAGACAGTTTGAAAATTGGTTGATATGGGCAAAGCCCCTACACATTTAGTGTATAGAACATTGTGAAAATGTAGGAAATGAGCTTTTTTTTTTTACTGCCCTCAGTCTATTTTCAGTCATTTGCCAAACAGACACTGATGAATCTAAAGGTTATTCTTTTAATACCAAACCCTGATCTCTACCCTATACCATTGATTTTAAGATAAATTTTTCACATTTTAACAGCTCTAAAATCTGGGTGAATGTTTAAGTCAATGTTATTATTCCTTTTAAGAGGTACATAAAATAACAATGCATGTCAAAATCAAAGTCATTTTACTTTTAAGGGCAGACACAAATAGACTAATATATATATATATTATGTATATATATATAATGTTTGCTTGGACATATGAAAGGAAAATCAGACTTCAAATCAAATCTTTTTCTGTGTCCCCTCCCAGAGAATGGCACCATCATTCCTCCAATTGTGCAAGCCCTAGATCTGGAAGTCGCCTCTCTCACATTCTCCATGCCCACCCATCTCCTGTTTTTGGCAATTTCACCTCTTTAATATTTAATGTTGCCATCATCTTCCCAAGGAGTTCCCTTAATCTTTTCATTTTATTTTTTTATAAACTTATTTTTATTGGTGTTCAATTTGCCAACATATAGAATAACACCCAGTGCTCATCCCATCAAGTGCCCCCCTCAGTGCCCGTCACCCAGCCACCCCCACCCCCTGCCCACCTCCCCTTCCACCACCCCTAGTTCGTTTCCCAGAGTAGGAGTCTCTCATGTTCTGTCTCCCTTTCTGATATTTCCAACTCATTTTTTCTCCTTTCACCTTTATTCCCTTTCACTATTTTTTATATTCCCCAAATGAATGAGACCATATAATGTTTGTCCTTCTCCGATTGACTTATTTTACTCAGCATAATACCCCCCAGTTCCATCCACATCGAAGAAAATGGTGGGTATTTGTTGTTTCTAATGGCTGAGGAATAGTCCATTGTATACATAGACCACATCCTCTTTATCCATTCATCTTTCGATGGACACCGAGGCTCCTTCCACAGTTTGGCTATTGTGGACATTGCTGCTAGAAGCATTGGGGTGCAGGTGTCCCGGCGTTTCATTGCATCTGTATCTTTGGGGTTAATCCCCAGCAGTGCAATTGCTGGGTCGTAGGGCAGATCTAATCATTGTCTCTTTGTTTTAATCAACCTCTTTGAGGTATAATTTACATATATACATTTAAGTATACAGTTCATTGAGTCTTCACAACTTTGCATATTCACATAATCACCACTACAGTCAAGATGCAGAACATTTCCATTACCACCAAAATATTTTCTCTGCTCATCTGCATTTATTTCCCCAATCCATTCCCCTGCAACAGGCAACTACTGATTTCTATAGGTCTAGAAGTTATTTTTATCTGTTCTAGATTTTCACATAAACAGAATCATATAGAATAGACTTTTTTGTGTCTGCCTTATTCTACACAGCATAATATCTTTGAGAGTCATCCACATTAAGGCATACATTAGCAATTTCTTCCTTTTTATTGATGAGTAATATTCTATCCTATGCCTATAGCACAATTTCTGCTTACCCATTCAGCTGGTCATGGACATTTGGTAGGTTTTCAACTTTTTGCTATTATGAATAAAGCTGATGTAAACATTTATGAACAACTCCTTGTGTGGTCATATGTTCTCTTTCTCCTGTGTTAATAACTAGGAATGGAATTTTAAGGACATATTGTAGATATATGTTTAACTCTATAAAAAAAAACTGCCTACCTGTTTTTTTTAAAGATTTTATTTATTCATAAGAGACACAGAGAGAGAGGCAGAGATATAGGCAGAGGGAGAAACAGTCTTCCTGTGGGGAGCCCAATGCAGGACTCAATCCAGGGTCCTGGGATCACAACCTGAACTGAAAGCAGACACTCAATCACTTAGCCACCCAGGTGTCCCACGTACCTGTTTTCTAAGTGCTTCTACAAAATCAACTTTTTTGAAATATATTTTCTGTCATCATTTTTGTTACTTTTCTTATTTTAGTTCAATTCTTAAATCATTTAACTCTGACAGATGTTCACTTATCAGTGTGTGTTTTTTTTTAACATGGTTAAAGTATCCCAACATCACTCTATGGATTTCATCAGATTCCGTATTTTTTAAACAATGGAAATTTTTTATCCTGAAATTAATTTATTTATGTTGTATTACCAGATATTTAAAACATATATGAAAAATGAGAGGCTGGCTGGCATGGCAATTGGCCCAACAGGTTTATATAATAAGGAGTTTGACTTCACTTTTGATATTTGACCACTGAAGGCTCTCAAGCTCCACCCCTCCCACATCACTTTTTGTCCCACATCTGGGCAAATCAATAAGATATCCTCTTCTCCTACTCTCTCTCTGCCATTTTTCCGTATGTGGAAAATCCCACACAGATACCCTCTTCTAGTCACAATTCAAGCCAAAACCAATGCACTACTCCTTTCCAAAAGCCATTTTGGACCAGCTTATATAGGTTCTTCTCTCCCTAGAAGTTATTTGTGTAAATGATAAACTTCTTTCCAAATATTCTTGACGTATATGGTATATGATTAGTACCAATATACACACCACTATTTGAAGGAGTCTCTGTTTCCTTTAGAGGTAGCCACAAGAGTCTAAGAGCTAGCGTTAAACTCAAAGTGGGTATTTGGGTAGAGAAGAAATGTACAGCCAGTTCATGCCTTTGTGTTATGGTAGCATTTGCTTTCTTTGCATCCATACAGTTGCATAACTTCAATAATGACAAAGAGCCATATGAACTTAATTGTCCAGTTCACAAGTATTTTTCTATGTAAATAAGCCATAATATGAATGTAACAGAAATTAAAAGTATAAGAAATGCAGGATATATGTTCAATAACAAATGAAAAGAAATTTGGAGAAATAAGTAGCTAAGCATATGGGAATATCAAGATCATTACAATCAAAAGTCTTCTGAACAACAAAACGTGGCATAAGCCAATGCAATATAAAGTATGGTCCCTAGTCTTCCATCAACTAGGAATTTGTTAGAAATATAAATCAATGGGAGCACTGAATCAAAATCTTGGGAGTGGGGCCCAACAATCTGTGTTTTAACAAGCTCTCCTGATGATTCTGCTGCATGCTAAAGATCAAGAGTTGCTACTTCAAGGGACATGAAAAGCAGCTGATTGGCCCAGAGTTGCCAAGTGATAAAACTTTGGAGAAAAAAGGTTTATGAGTAGTCTCCATAGTCATGCTTTCAAAATAAAACAGATCTAATAAAAGCTGTCAAAGAAAATAAATTATGAAAATGAGATATTACAAAGAAAGACTGCCTTCAAAAAAAGAAATTTAACATGTCTATTTTAAGGGTCAGAGGAAGTAAAGAAGGGATATGCTAAGAATATTTATGTGCAGTTCCTCTTACAGTGGACGTTTCTAAAATGACATTTATGAAAGTGAATTAAGGTGATTATAAAAAGGAGGAAAGGGGGTTAATAGACTAATCAGCACAAAAGTAGGATTTTCAGAATTAAATATAACTATTCCAAAAATGACTCTTGCAAATGTGACCAATTATACATATATATATATATATAATATAAATATAAAAATTTTCTATCATAAGCTGAAATTTCCTAGATTACCCAGACTCTGCCTATTTTTCTGATCTTATCTCATGTATATTTCTGACTTACCTGTCTCTTGCTTATTTTATGCCAAAGACAGTGACCATCAGTCTGTTCCTCCAAATTTAACAGTCTCTTTCCTAGATTTGCATACAGTGGGCCCTGCTTATCAGTTTCAGTGCCACATTTGAAGAGAGAACTTTCTTGACCAATCTGTATAATGCCAGTCATTCTGTATTATATCATCACTTTATTTTCTTCATAATACTTATAATTAGCAGAAATTATTTTATTTATTCCTGTGTTTAATTATTGTGTCGCACACCATTAGAATGCAAAATCTAGGACAGCCAAGACCTAGTATGTCTGCAGAACTATTTTCTCAATACTTATAATAGAACACAGAACATAAAAACTGTTCAATAAATATTTGTTGAAATATATAAAGTTTTAACACTATCCTTTTATTATCCAAATGTCAACATTCTCCACTGGACTAGTAGTTCTTTGAGGATGAAATTCATGTTACTTTCTTTGACAGGACTCAAAGCTAGAAAAATACCTGCAATAAGGTAAAATTCTCAATAAATTGATCATCGTAGATTTTTCTACACATCCAATAAGTACATTTATTGGTCAATAAATATTGAAACTATATATCACTACTTCTGAGATTTTAGGTAAGCCCATTCATTCAGCTGTAAAAAGGGGTCTAACAAAACTATATTATTTCCCTTCCAGAACATTTAGGTTAATGAAATAAAATGCAGAAAATTTCAGTGAATAGATCTCATAATCTATTTGTTCCTCTTTATTTACTAGACTTAAAAGTTATTCTTTTCTTTTAACTCCTGTTCCTTAGGCCAGGATTGGCCAAAATACAACTTGTGGACCAAATCTCGCCCACTGCCTGAATGTGTTTAAGTCTGAAAGCTAAGAATAGATTTTACATTTTTAAATGACTGAAAATAATCAAAGTAAGAGTATGACAAATGAAAATTATATGAAATTCAAAATTCAGTATCCATAAAAAAAGTTTATTAGCACACAACCACACTTTCTCCGTTACGTATTTCCGATGCTACAACTATTTGTGCACTACAAAAGAAAGGGTTAGTAATTGCATCAGAGACCATGTGGCCCAAAAGCCTAAAATGTTTACCAGCTGATCTTCTAAAGAAAAAGTTTACAGAGTCCTGTTTAGATCACAGCTATCACACACACACCAGTCTGCTCTGGCATTTATTCTGATCCTTTGCTCCCTGGCTGCAGACAGACTCATATTTATATTCGTAATACCCTGTACTTTCCTAACATAACCCACACAATGCTTTATTAAAAGATTTTGTTGCATTTTATTTTCTATCTTCTCTCTTAAACTCTAAGCTCCACAAAGGAGAGGATAGGTGCTGAAAAGTCAAGCCCATAATTATTGCTAATTAACTAGCATCTGTAGAAAGATTGAATAATGAATGAATATGGGAATACATATTTAAAATACACAAACATATAAAGAAATATTTCTTTGCCATTCTACATAAGGGTAACTTTAACAAGGTTTTACATTCTTTTTTTTTTAAGATTTTATTCATTTATTCATAGACACACAGAGAGAGTGGCAGAGACACAGGCAGAGGAAGAAGCAGGCTCCATGCAGGGAGCCCGACGTGGGACTCGATCCCGGGTCCCCAGGATCACACCTAGGCCTCAGGCGTCGCCCAACCGCTGCGCCACTGGGGCTGCCCCAAGGTTTTACATTCTTATCAGGAAGCAATATTATCTCATTATTTAAAAAAGTTAAATATTCTCCTTCATTTGCCAGACATGGATATTTCATAATAGAATGGAATTCTAAGCTTCTTTTACATCAATGTAACAATTATATATGAAACAGAGTTAAGTGCTGAGGTCCATCAACTTGATTTCTCCATAATGAATTCCATTTGCATATATGGAATATTTATATCACCTTGTGTTGAGCAACTGCTAATTACAGGACACTTTCATACAAGAACTGACTGATAAATCATGGATTACTCAGAGAGATGGTAAAAGGCCGAGAGGTAAATCTCTGCAATAGAAAAATAATCCAGTGAGGGTTACAATTCGCTGTCCTTTTTCTACTGCTATTATTCCTCATTGTTAGCATTAGAAACATAATGTGTTTAGTTGATAACAGAGTTGAAGCTTAGCCTTTCCCCATCCAGAGTGGCAATGATTAGTGAGGCATCTTTCAGAAAATACTAGGGTTCATTTATAAAGGAAGAAGTGAAGTAAATAAGAGGTTTAAATAATTCAAGAAAGAGTCAAGGCTTTAGATAAATTTACCAAGGAAAGTACAAGGATGTTAAGCTTTTTTCTGATACTGAGTTAAAGTGCAGGGCTATTAATCAGATATATATATATATATATATATATATATATATATATATATATATATATATTCAAAAGCTATCTGTTTTTTTTTTTTCTGTACAACATTAGGTCTTGGATTTGACCTTGGGGTTTTCAAGGGATACTAAGTGAAAATCTTAATTATTCTGGATAAGATGATATAGTCTACATGGTCCATTATGTGGACTGTTAGATATAATATAAGAATCTTTTTTCCCCCTTGTGCTTTTTTTTGGCATAGATATGCTCATATCCTTTCCTGTTCACCAAAATATCTACATTCTCATTGTTGACAGGAATTCTGAGCCCAGATGTATATACAAGGGTAAATGATATAGAATAACCTCACAACCGTAGTTATTACTTTCATAGAATTTTTACAAATTATTTCTTCTTCCTAATGAGATGAACCCTCTAGAGCTTGATGTCTTTCTCTGAATAGGTAAGCTGTATATCATTGTTGTATCTTTGAACATTGCATCATTCTAAGTGATGCCAACATTTGTATTGTCATATTGCGCAAAACAAGATGAATCCAAAAGAGCAACACATCTGAATGATTTTCTCTAAAAAAATACAAAGTAGGATGAAAGAACCCTCACCTCTCCACCCAGTGGGTAGCCTTACGCATGTGGATTTGGTCAGAGGCATGAAAGACTCAGTTTATTAACATCTCAGAAGGTGTGGACATATTTTACCTCAAGGAGATCAAATCATTTTTATAAACAGGCAGAGTGTGAACTAGAATTCTCAGGGATTTACTGTTCTAAATGAACTTCAGATCACAGAACTGTGAAAATAAAGTGGAGGATTTACTGATTTACTTAGTATCACACATCTAATAATTACATGACTCCAGGTCTAGTCTCTGGTGTAAGGAGACCAAATGACCAATGTGTCATCCGACCCTTTAGTATTTACAGTTTTGTGAAATAGTTAAGATAAAGGACTATGCACTTAACTATGGGGTGAGGGTTAGCCAGGTTGAAGGTCCAGGTTGAAGAAGACTTTCTAAATTCACAACAATTTCAATACACACTATAGTCATGTCTTTGGTTTGCATTCCTTTTTTCCTGATACGCAGACTCTGAATGATAGATAAACTTACAAAGAGGCCTGGGAACTTTAATGTAGACACATATTTAAAAAATGTTGAATGTACAGGAACACATAGCTTTCTTCCCCCTAATTTCACTGGGGGGAACTATGTAATTAGATAAGAGTAACTACCCACTAAACTTAGTTTTTTAAAGTCCTTGGAATCCATAGAAATGAAAAAGGGAATATCTAAGAATGGTTATTGTGCTGAATGAATTGGTAGTACTGAAAACATTTCTTTTGACAGTTATTTGAAAACTCTTTTTTGTTGTGTTTTGGGGTTTTGTTTTTTGTTTGTTTGTTTGTTTTGTTTTGTTTTTGTTTTTGTTTTTACTACATAGACAATGGTCTAGCCTTTCTTGGGAAAGATATCTAGAGTCTCAGAGACCACCAGGTTTCTGACTGTATTTAATCAACATTAGAACTGCCTGCTTGCTGGAGATAGATGTTGAAAGCACAAACATATTAGCAGTAATCACACAGAACCCTGATTTGTTTTAATTTCTCTACTTTAAAGCCTATGGGGGAGGGGAGGAATATTGTTCTCAATAAGTTCCTTTCCTGTAAATATGAAACTTCTGAACATCCTAATTAACTCTATGTTTCCCTACTTAAGAACTGAAATTCTGTCCTCCCCCCCCTTTCTTTTACCCAAGTTCCCTATAGGGAAACATATAAAAACTACAGGCTTTGGGGGCAGATTTACCACAAATGAAGTCTAAAGGTTATCAGGAACTTTAGAAAAATGTATTACATTAAAGGACTATTTATTTTTAAGTCTTAATCTCCTAGGCCTAGTTAGACTTCGATTGTTACAGTTTATTTAACAAAAGTGAAAACTAGGGTAGAAAATTTGGCCAATTTTACAAAGTAGCACAGTTAATTACTGAGAAAACTCAAGTTTCCTGTTGCAGAGATTACTAATTATTCCATGTACTAGTACAATACTATGTATCATCATCAGGCAATACTAATGCCCCCCCAAAAAAACATACTAACTAATCCCTGATAATTTTATTATGTTTTTAAATTTATAATGGTAATTTAACATGATTTAACATGATTTTTTGCTTAAAATTTGCATAAAAACTACAGAAGAAAGTAGTTCAAATATATCATTGAGTTTAATTTTACAAGTAAGGGGAAAAAAGAGGGCCCAATCAGGTTTGGTGACAAACACCACATAATAAATGCACAAGCTAGAATTATTTCTTCCTGTTTCACTTCAGTGATGTCAGTGCAATGTCTAAAATATTTATTGGATATGCATTTGGCAAGCACCTGTCATACTGGAAATGGATCTGTTTGTCTTAAAATTATTCCAGAACCACTATATACACTCTGTTGTAGGTGTTTTCTCCCCACCTTCCACCCCCATGAAGCTGAGTTATAGACCAAAAGGCCCCATAGAGTAAAAGGTAAAAAGAGCTTGCCCATTGGTTAAGTCCAGCACGTTCTACCTGACTTCATTTTGGTTTGAGGTAAGATTGAGATTGATATTTTTAGTTTTTGATATATTAATTATACCTTTTGTATGTTTCAGCTGTTCCTAAGAAAGATCTCTTTATTTTCCTAATATTGTTTAGTAAGGAAAAGGATATCATTAGATGCCAAACAAGCTTCTGCCTCTTGCTAATTTTAGGATCTTGGGCAAGTTACCTACTTCCTATAAGGTCCATTTGCCTCATCTCAAAATGTGTATGTGGCTCTTTCGAAAGTTTTAAAAGATAAGATGTATGAAAAGGTAAATCAGAAGACACTTGTAAATACTAAAAAAGTATATCAATGATGATGATGGTAACAAGGAGCCAAGGGAGAAGAATGTGTAGTAGATAGATACTGGGAATGTACAGACTATGCCTTCTGTTCTGTTCTTTTTTTCTTGACATCTCTAGATTTGTCTATTTCAAAGTAACCTCCAGCTTAAACTGGAATACCTATTTCTCTAATTTAGATTTGGAAATCAAGATCTCTTTTGGATGTCAAGAGAAGTCATGCATGGTATAAAAATTGTAGAAAAAATATGCAAAAACAACATACAAGATAGAAAACATTAACTTCTCTGCAGATAATTCACAAAATGTCTCTGCCAAGGCAAACTTGATTTATAAATGACTAATTTCTCAAAAGTTAACAGGATTGTTCTTGTCCATTAATTTTTGGTCAATGGTTTTAAATATCCTAACATAAAATAAAATGAATTTAAATAGCACTTAAATTGCTAAAGAAGTCTGTTAACTGGGAATTTTTTAAGTTAATTATAGCTGATGGACTATTTTAAACACTTGTTTTCCTCAGTTGGAACAACAGGATTTTTTTCTGCTTCATAATTTAAATATCCTAGAAACATGTTTACAAATGTTCAGAACAAAAAAGGTTTAATGTATTAAAATTATAAGGGCTCTAAAATTTGGGGTGAGTGAATGAAAAAGAATGAATAAATAAGTGTGGTAAGATGGCTCCTAATGATCCCAACTTCTCACTAGTTATCTTTCACTACTAAACATTGACTAATTTACTTTTTTTGCAATGTTTGCATAGAATTAAGTTTAGAAATTTTAGAAGCATTTGTTATATAGTCCTGTAAGTAAAGTTAATTTTGAAATTTTATTTTGGAGAACAATATGATATATTTGAATGTTAAAAGTAATGGAGGGTTAAATTAAGGAACATATCCCATTTCAAAAGCTAATATGTAGTAGATTGAAGTAAAAAGGGAAAATGCAAATTTATTTTAGGTGAATGGAAGGCCAGTAATGGATGGAGGTTTTCAGTTTGGTAAATCCCATTATGTTTTCTTGCAAGGGTTATTTTAATTTTCCCGAAATTCCTGTATACCAAGTGAACTATAATTAAATTTAAGTTAGCAACTATTCATAAACCATAAAATACTTGATGAAACTAAGATCAGGGTCACAAAATCAAAATGACAGAAGTTGAAATTGTTTCTGTAAATTTATAGAATGAATGTACTGTGATAGTTAACATACTATGCTCTTCTTATGCAGATGCCATATTTTAAAAATCATATTCCAAATTCTAACTATGTAAAACTCCTTTGTTATATTTCTCCTGGGTTGTCATTAATGAATGAGTAGGTTGTCTGAATGATGAGATGCTTTCTAGCCACATTCTCAACTGAAATTGTGATAAGACTATTTTCCAAAAGAGATAGAATTTCAAAATTGCTGAATAACAGAGGAGGGAAAACCTGGCTCAGGAAAGCACAAGATGTAATTGATATTGGCTATTAGAGCCTTTATGATGTGCACTTCACATTGAAGTCATTGCAGATTGATCTAAGGGCACTTCATCTTTTCTCAGCAATGCCAGTAGATCAATTAAGCTTAAGTCCATAAAAGAAAGGGGCTGTATTAATCAAGTGTATTTAAGGTTGTTTTATTTCATGCTCTGCTTTTCTGAACATATGACAGATTGCAATCTTGAAGGTTTTCCAATAATGAAAAATATTCATTTACAAATGAGTTGGTATCCATTGATAAAAAGTGATGCCTTGAGAGCTAGTAAAGCTGACTTCTTGAAGACTCCAGACAGTAATCAATAAGACTGAACAAAGTTATGAATGATAAAAATCCATTAAGACTCAGTTCTGTAGGAAAACTCCAGAATATGGCCTTTTACCTATTGGTGGAAAGTTATTATGGCTTATGATAGCTTGTGGGAGAGAAAGGCATGACAGAGATGAAATAAATAATTGAGATTTGAGAAGTCTATAGAGATGAACTTTGATTATGCATTTGTCAAATGTAACTATCTAGAAGGAAATAAATCAAAAGCCAAATAAGTATTTCAGGGAAGAATTTTATCAGTAGAGAAACCATGCACATGAAGTGAATAAGGTTATGATTGTTGGAGTCTTGAAAAATTCTTATATCCACTAGTATGTTCCAAAGTAGCCTGAAAAGACATAGGATTAGAAAGCTGTGGAGCCTGCAAGAAGGGTTTCTTCCCCTTCAGATACTGATATGATATCTCAGATATTGATCAACCTCAGAGATTGACATGATGGGGTGGGTAGGCTATTTTCTTTATAAACTGTAGAGTACAGGATCATGAAGAAAGACCCCAAGTCAGAAAAAGAGCACTTCACATTCATTAAGAGATGTTGGCCCTCAATCCAGATGCACTAACTACTTAGAAAACTGAAGATAATCCTTCAGGGAAAAAATGAGTGGTTTTTGTCTGGAGATAAAATAAATAGGATACCAAAAAGGTGAGCTGAGGAAGAAATTGGCCAGTTAAGCACAAAATAATTTTCATTCTTTCCTGGGCACAGCACTAGACCACATTTTTCAGTTTGCCTTATAGTAGGATGTACTTGGAATGAGACCTAGGCACTGGAATATGGGCTGAAGTGATGTATACCATTTCCACATTTCCACATCGGCCTATACAAACACCTACCTGTTCCTCCATGTTCTCTTCCCCACCTACTGGTGGATGCTAATGACCAAAGTAATTTCGAAAGGCAAATAAATGTGAAAAATGCTGGAGACTCTGAATAAGTTTGTGTCCCTAAATGGTGGTGTGAATTAGAGCTTCCCCAACCCCTACCCTGACCACCGATTGGACATTTTGTTAATGGGAAATTTTATTGTGTCATTCCACTGAGATGTTTCTTTTTTATCAAGTAGGGGCTATTTCACCAGAAGTATTATAAAAACAAGTCATTTGTAGGTTGGCTCATATAGAAGAATAATCACTGAGTATTTTGGTGATCTAGGACCCTTCTCACCAGTGTATCACCAATGTCCTTGGTAAATGGTTTGGACTCTGAGCCTTCTTCTGGAACATAATGTTCTGATGGGTCTTGGTCTCACATAATACATGTTTAAGAATGCCCACTCTCAGGCTTTTTAATCCTTCCTCCCATTATCTACAAAGGTGATTCATGAGGTTCTCTTTCATTTACCATGGCTTACCAGTTTTTCTAGGCTCCCAGGGGCCTGCCTAAGAGTGAGTTTACACCATCCACTAGGGATCTTGTCAGAGTTTTAAGTGTCGTAGCCTGAGATACATATTTAAAACTAAAAATTACATAATAATTTATAATTAGTTTAAGGGTCTGTAATGATATGTCTGGGTTTAGAGCACTGGAATCCTGTCTGTACTACATACTTTGTTAGGGTGAAAGGGTGGAAGCTGGAGATAAAAATAGCTAAACACTAAATCATATAATGGAACTTAATCCATAAAGAATTGATGAAATTACAACAGAAAACCTCTACTATGATAGAATGGAGGCTTATGTGCTTGATGTTTGTTTTAACTGAGTGAACATTAATGGATTCATTGAAATTAGCTATATTCACTTGAATCCCAGTAAAATTTTATATTTTGTGATCGTTTTGACTTTTTATTAAATCAGTAAGTCCAATTAATATTGTCATTCTATATAAATATGATTTTTCTTTGATATCATTAATTTTCATTCTATGAGCTTGTCTGACTAAAGAAGCTATGTATCTAAGAATTAGGAGATACCAGCCCAAGACTCAAGATCTATTGCTGGTAATTCACATGGTGTTAATAGTGTTTGCACCTTTTTTAATTCTTTTTTTTTTTTAAGATTTTTAAAAATTTCACACTACTGATTAAATTGCCTCATCCTTCCAGAAGCTGTTCTTAAGTTATGAAATGTCTAACAGGGATTTAAAAATTATTAAACATGTCGCTTCATCAGAGCCTGTTTGTAATGAGATTAAAGCAATTAAGTAAGGAAAAGCATGCCTGAACATGCTGAATATACTGCTGAAAGAAATAATTTATTTTAATATTAATATATTAAAGTATGAATGCGCAGCTAATTTTTGACAATCTCATTGTTTTCACTTATTTGGCAACATAAAGTTATCTGAATGCTATTATCCAAGTAAAAGTTTGGTTCACCATCCTCATATATTTATCTCACTTCAAATACTCTCTTTTTTTTTTAGCTACTCAGAAAACAAAATATAAACAGAAACAAGCACTTGGTGCAAATACTCAGTGGTAGTATTTCAAGTCCTTCCTTCTGGGCTTAGTTCTGCCAAAGCATTCACCAATTCATGACCCCGGTTGTTAGACGGAAATAAAGAAATCCAGCTTTTAACCATTTGCCTTTGTCGAGAGGAGTGATGAAGAAGTAGAGAATTATCACCAAACTGGAGACAGTAATATTGAAGTACAGTGGGAATCTATAAAATACAAAAGTGGCTTGTTCTCTTTTGCCTTTTCTGATATTCTGAAAAAAGCCCTTGAACCCACATCAGAGACAGTCCTAGAGGCAGTCTAGTTCTTTAATACTGACACTTGGGCCTACTACAGTATGATACATTTTAAATAATAATAATAATTCATGTTTAAAATATAAAGTTTGTATTTTCAGGAATGACTAGGAGTGATAACTAAGAAGGGGTATGCTATGGTAATAAAATGTGAGGTAAGAGCATCTAAATAAAGGACACAATTTTCCTGGAACTTCTATAAACAAAAACGTGTAGCTCATTTTTAGAGACCATTGAGATACTCTATAAAACCTAATGAAGAAATATCTATGCTTGCTGAATTCTGAGGAGTGATTATGAATCCTTGAAAATAAATAAAAAACATGAGTTCCTCAGCCTATTGTAGCGCATCATCTAATGCCCACACATACCTTAGGACTGGCCATACAATGGGTCCTGAGCCAAGTCTGACAAAGGTAAGAATTCTCAAAGTGTCAGCCGTAGCCTCTAATGGGATTTTTATATTAATTTATCCACTCAGATCTGGTGCCTGCTAATTAATATGTTCATTCTTTTAGGCTTTGCTTACTTACATCATAAAGGGAAAATAACTCTAGAAAATAATTTTAAAATTCCTAAAAGGAAAACTGTAACCATATCATAACAAAATAAGATAGTACTAGTTTTAGTCTATACTAGCCTAGTCAGACCTTATCCCAAATATTGTGTAAAGGGCATGATGCATTGAGGAATACTCTAAAATTTGATTTTTATTTCTACTTAAATTCAAAAGACTTCCTAAGTATAGAATTTTCTGCTTCTTACTGCTATCTGAAATTTCTCCCTTTTACTAGAGGTCCTGATCCAACTGTATGTTCTGAGATTATAGGATTAGTAAACAGAAAGAAGAATGAAATATCATGGGCTTAAATGCATGATGGAAAGATGTTTACTCATGTGTTATATGTATATCTATAAATACCTGTTAGGTAGAAGTCTGTAGAACAATACTGAGAAGGGATATGCTGTGGTAATGAAATGTGAAGTAAAAGCTTTTTTTATGTAAGGCCTCCAATAAACAGATGGCTATCATGATGTGGGTATGGAAAAAACAATGAACCTAAATTAAAACATATGTTTTCTGTTCAGTACAGTGTCATTCTGTACAAGTCATTGATATTATTGCTATTTCCCTGGGTAAAATAGGTAATAACATGCCTACTTGAATTGTTGAGACTAAAATGAGAAAATATCTGTGAATTATTTTAGCAACTTAGTAAGTAATAAATTCACAAAAGATAGTGACAGTAAAAATATTTTTCTCAATGGTACTGTTCCTTTTGAAAGGAAGTAGCTCCTCTAACAACTGCGTTTAAAAACTAAAACTTATTTGAAACTTTAATAAATCTTTAAATCTTTTAATTCCACTTCTAGTATAATGTTTATGCTATTTGGGTCACCTGAACATGTTATGTTAAAAAGATCAAACTTGGGCTCTTGGGACAAAAAACTCCCATATTCCAAACCAAAAGTTCTTGACACTTAGCTTCAGTTTCATCATCCATAAAAAGGACAGAATTATCCCTATTTTCTGGCATCATTTGAGACCTGCAATAATATATGTTAAGACATTTTGATTAGTGCCAGACATACTGCAGGTAATAAGTGACATTTTCCCATTATTTAGTATAATGATCATATAATCAGATATGGCTTCTGTCAACAAATGCTGTTATAAATAAAATGTAACACTGCTGCAGAGTATCAGAAAAATATAACTGGCTAATATATGCCTAGCAAACTAAGAAGAGGAAAATTCAGTAAATAAGATTCAATATAGAGAATGTTTTTCTGAAACAGATATGGATAGCAGAGAACTGAGCTTAGTGTGCTGGCTTTACCACGTAAGAACTTACACAACATCGCTACCCTACAACCCAACAATTGCACTACTGGGCATTTACCCCAAAGAAACAAATGTAGTGATCTGAAGGGACACCTGCACCCCAATGTTTATAGCAGCAATGTCCATAATACCCAAACTATGGAAAGAGCCCAGATGTTCACTGACAGATGAATGGATAAAGATATGGTGTATATATACACAATGGAATACTACTCAGCCATCAAAAAAAGAAATCTTGCCATTTACAATGATGTGGATAGAACTAGAGGCTATTATGCTAAGCAAAATAAGTCAATCAGAGAAAGACAATTATCATATGATCTCACTCATATGTGGGATTTAAGAAACAAAACACGGGATCATAGGGGAAGAAAGGGAAAAATGAAACAAAATAAAATCAGAGAGAGAGACAAACCATAAGAGACTCAATCATAGGAAATAAATTGAAGGTCACTGGAGGAGAGAGGGGGTGGGGGGATGGGTAACTATGTGGTCAACATTAAGGAGGGCATGTGATATAATGAGAACTGGGTATTGTATAAGACTGATGAATCACTGACCTCTACATCTGAAACCAATAATGCATTATATGTTAATTAATTGAATTTAAATAAAATTTTTAAAAATGTAGACATAGGATGTTATATTTATTCAGAGATTATTTAAATATATTACATGTCAGTTAAAGAAGAATAATTTCTTCATTGTTAAAGTAATAACATAGAAAAGTACGCCAAAGAACTTCAAATTAGTTGTACTAAATCTTCAATTTATTAAAACCTCTTCTAGATATGTGTAAAAAAAAAAAAAACTCACACAACATTTCTGAGCCTCTTTATTGGTAAAATTGTGATTCTTTATTCGTAATTTTTCATCAGTAAAATGGTAATGATAACATTTAACTATAAGGGCTGTCATCAATCTGAAATAAGAAATAGGAAAGCCTTTGTTATTTTGATACTACTAAATGAATATGTTAATTTTATTAATAACATTTTAAATTGCATAGTAATTGGAATTTAGATAAAGTTGAATACAATTCTACATTTTATATATTTGGGCTCATAACATTTTTCTTTAACACACTCTTTTCTGGGTTTTTTGTAGTAAAAGAGGAATTCTAATATGTTTTAGGAGACCACTTTTTTTATATATTACTAAAGGTCTTTGTGCATAAATATAATTTGAAATAAAGAAGTATAAAAGTAAGTACTCTTTTGTATCTCTTCACTCTATTTCACACTCTTGAGATACGTGGTAGATGGTATTTAAAAAAAAAAACAAACCTACAACAATAACTTCCAGCACATATTTTTTTACAATGTGACCTTGACCCAGCCCCATCAAAATGGGTAGTGTAGGCCCTATCTTCTTGAGTCTGGGCAGGTTTGTAGCTATTTTGAGTAAGGTGTAAATGATACTGTATGATTTATGAAGCTAGGAAAATGGCTTCCACTGAAACATCTATCTTGGAATCATAACCCCTATGAACTATCTTGAGGCCTGCATACTGTGGAGAAGACACATACAGTTGTGTGGGTGTTCTGATCAGCACTGGACTTTGAGTCATGATACCCCAGGTCCCAAATATGTGAGTGAGTGAGCCTCCAGATTATCTCATCTTCCAGCTGCTACACAACTCCCACTTTCAAGTCTCTCAAATGAAGATCCCAGTTATTGTAGAGCAGAAATAGGCAATCATTGGTTTGTTCTATTTGATTCTTGTTGCCTCAGAATCTGTGAGCCTGACAAAAATGGCTGTCTTAAATTGTTAATTTTTGATTACCTAGTTATGCAGCAAGAGTAACTGGAACAGGATATTTAAACATTCTTTTTTTTTTAATTTTATTTATTTATTCATGAGAGATACAGAGACAGAGAGAGAGGCAGAGACACAGGCAGAGAGAGAAGCAGGCTCCATGCAGGAAGCCCAATGTGGGACTTGATCCGGGGTCTCCAGGATCATACCCTGGGCTGAAGGTGAAGCTAAACCATTGAGCCACCCAGCTGCACTTATTTAAACATTCTAATATTCTTCTAATGAATGTAATACAAAGGTATTAATAAATTTATCAGTAGAACACAAATGTTTTTGACATCAGTAAGAGCTAGGTAAGAAATACATGATAATTTAATGATTGGGTTATGAGTTGTTAAAACAAATTAGAAGTGATTCTGAAATCATCAAGCAAGACAAATTTGAATAACCAGATTTAAGTGCCCCTCTTGATACATTCAAGGAATATTTTATTAGTAGAAGAATAAATTCAGTTAACTCTAATATTCTTTCTCAAGCCTGCGCTCCTCTGAATGTTATAGGAGGTATGTCAATGATGTATGGTATTCACCAGGAATGGGATATAGCATCAAGTTTCACTGGGTGAATCAAGACAAGAAGTGTAAGGAGATGTCAAAAACTGCCATTTATGCTATACCTCATTATTATTCTACCAACTTAAATATTAGTTCTCAATGCTTCTAATCAAATCTGATTTAATTTTAGCATCCAAAAGCTAAAAACAAGTTGGAAATAAAATAAAATTTCCTCCACTCTATATAAGTCAATGGCTGTTGCTTATGTTAGGTCCTGAGAGACTTGAGATTCATAAGGATTCTCTAAAATATAAACCCAACGATCCTAGAGTGCAACCCAAAATACTGTGATCCTTCTCCCTCTGCTCTGAATGATCATATAGTCCAAACAAATCTAGAATATTCATTTCTATATGTCAAATCCAAGCCACAGGAAATCTGTATGATTCTTCAATTCTATCTAACTGGGTACTTGAAGCTTTAATTGACTGAAACCTTAATGGTTGCTAAATTATATGAAAAAGAATAATTTGTATACATTAATGTATATTATACATTATATATTTTATATTAGTGAGAAAATAAACTTTAAAACTCAGGGTGAAGATAAATATCTTTATTACACTAAATCATCTATGCTAAAAATAGATTATATTTAAGAAGAAGAGGAGGAGGAAGGTGAGGAGAAAAAGTGGGAGAGAGAAAAGGAAAAGGAGGAGGAGAAAGAGGGGGCAGGGAGGAGAATGTTAACAACAATAGCAGCAACTTCTTTTCTTACCATGTGCCAGGAATTTTCTAATCACATATTTGTTTCATCTTCACCACAGCCCTATCAGATAAGTGTTATTACTACCCATGTTTCTCATAAGAGAAAATTGAGGTACAGATAAGTTCATCTGTACAAGGTCACCCAGTTAGTAAGATTTGCTATTAAGTAGTCAAGTTTGAGAGATTATACATCATGTGACACTGTCTCATGGAGGAAAAGAGGAAACTAACAGATCTGGGGGATTATTTTTAAAAATCATTTAGTATACAGAAATATGTCACATTTTATACACTAGCATGTATAAAATACACTCAGTCATAAGTAAGAATGAAATATTTCCATTTGCAAAAATGTGTATGGACCTACAAGGTATTATACTAAGTGAAATAAGTCAAATAGAGAAAGACAAATACCATAGAATTTCACTCATATGTGGAATTTAACAGACAAATAAAAAAAAGAAACAGACAGACTCTTAAATATAGAGAACAAATTGGTGATTGCCAAAGGGCAGGTGGGTAGGGGGATAGGTAAAATAGATAAAAAGAATTAAGAGTAGTACACTTATCGTAATGAGCACTGAACAATGCACAAAAATGTTGAAGCATTATATTGTATAACTGAAATGAATATAACACTGTATTTTAATTATACTCTGATAAAAATGTAAATAACAAAATAGATGAAAAAATCAGCTTAATAATTCATTTGGAATTGATATTTATTGAGAGAATTAGATTTTAAAACCCCAAAGCATTCATTGATGAGATGAATTTACTTCTATCCATTTAGAATATACTAATTATGTATCATCTTTATAATAAATCAAGAACCTAGTCATTCAAATCACTTCCTGTTCTGTGCCTCAGACAAAGAATCCTCATTATGAAAGGTTGCAGGATCTTTTGAAACAGTATATAATTCTAATTTATCTTTTTCTTGATTGATATATGTCAAGAATCTTTTAGTTGTGACAAAAACCCAAAGGAGAATATGCAAAACTAGTAATTATTTGGTTCATGTAGCAGGCATGAAAATAGTAATTGCTCACAGAATTAACTGAAGAAGTATAGCATCCAAGAGATCAGAATCTGAAATGAGGAATAAAATTCCAAAGGCAGTTAACTCTTGCCCACGATTTCTTATTCTTACTGGCCTCTAATTCTCTTTAAATATGATTGGTAATTTTATATGCTAAATTATCATAACAATCTGTGATCAGGTCAATAATTTACACTTAACTATATAGTTTCACTATGCTCACGTTTTTGTAGAGTATATCCATATTTAATTTAATCTTTATATATAGAATTTAAATATTGGCCCGATGTGTAAAAAAAATTAAAATTATGTATCAAATGGATACGTATCAGATGAATGAAGTTGTTTGGATACTATTTCCTAGGAAATCAAATCATCTTTACGAGGCTAGAACTGTTTCAAATAATATTAATACATTAGTATGACTTCAGTACTTCCTTACTAGTAAGGTTCCAAAGAATATCTAATAAATTCTCTTGTTAAAATTCAGTATGAGAGTGTAATTTCCAATAAACCTATTAACAAGTCCTTCATTTTAACAAGTTTAATATACCAAAGTTTTTATTTCAGACCTTAAGGAGTTCAAGAGAAAAGCTGATTTTTAGTAAGAACAGTTTGTATTTTCATTAGCCTTAGCCACATTCCATTCTCCTAGCTTCATGGAAGCTTGAAAACCAGTAGCAGCACAGCAATGATAACTGAAAAACAGCATTCTAAAAACCACTGGAGGGGACAAAATGCATTTCAAGCTCTTCAAAAAGGCCCGGTCTCAAAAATGTGTCATTATTTGAACTGTCTTACAACTCACTGGATAAACCAAATTCACAGAGCTAGTCTTCATGGACTTGACTCACATCAGTCAATGGCAATTATTTAATGCTATAGCTACTTAAGTTGGTGATATCTGTTGGGGCAACATGAAGCTGGCCACAAAACAAAACAAAACAAAATAAAACAAAACTTAAAGAGAGATATGAGGAATTAAATGTCCATAGGAGCTTTAAAACACAACAACATGTTTTTGGTGGTCAAAAAACCATGCATAGGTACAAGACTGTGCACATACTCAGGAAAAGATCTGAGAAGGCCCTGGAATGTAATCTCTTATTCTTAAGCTAAGCAAATAGATACTTCAGTATCTGTCCATGACAAAAAATAATAAATAAAAAAATACAGAATTAGTCCAGAAAAGTACTCTACAAACAATAACAACAACAACATATCTATAAACATTAGCAACAATAAACCTTGGAAACTCTAGAAAATTGGACTTCTGGAGTTGCAACATTATATTATTTAAACATCCAATATCCCACACAAAGTTATAATATATACAAAGAAATAAGAAATTATCATTCAGATATAGGGGAAAAATAATAAAATTCACCCTAAGTAAAACATAATGTTGGATTTACTAGACAAAGATTTTAAATTATCTAAGTATATTCAAAGAACTAAAAAAAGTATGTCTAAAGAATTAAAGTATGAAAGCACTGTTTCACCAAATAAATATATACTGTAATAAAGAATAAATATGGGACACATAGTTGGCTCAGTGGTTGAGTGTCTGCCTTCAGTTTAGGGCATAATCCCAGAGTCCCGGGATTGATTCCCACATCAGGCTCCCCTTGAAAAGTCTGCTTCTCCCTCTGCCTATGTCTCTACCTCTCTGTGTCTCTCATGAATAAATAAATAAAATCTTTAAGAAAAAAAAAAGAACAAATAGAAATTGCAAAATAAAAAAGAAACACTGACTGAAATAAAAAAAAAATCACTAAAGAACTCAATAGCAGATTATAGTTTACAGAGTAAAGTATCAGCAGACTTGAAGATAGATCAATTCAAGTTTTACAGCCAGAGGAACAGAACAAAATCAAGTTAAGAAATTTGAACAAAGCCTGAGATCTGTGAAACACCATCAATTAAAACAACATATGTATGTATACCTGGGGATCTCAAAAGAAAAGAGAGAATGAAAGGGACAAAGAATATTCCAAGAAACAATGGCAAAATGTCTTCTAAATTTGATGAAAATGTTAGTCTGCATATACAAGGAGCTCAACAAATTCCACGTGAGATCAACACCTAGACACATCAAAGAATAACTGTCAAAAGCCAAATATACAGAATGAACCTTGGTTGCAGATAAAGAAACCAATTATCACATACTAGGAACTTATGATAAAATTAAAAGCTCCTCAATAGAAAGCTTGAGACAGAAGTCAGTAGGATGATATTTTGTCAAAGTTCTGAAAGGAAAAAGAATGTTGACCAACAGTACCACATGCAGCAAAATCATTTTTCAAAAATCAAGAAGAAATTTAGAAATTCCAGATAAAAACTGAGCAAATTTGTCACTAGAAGACCTAATTAACAAGAAATACTAAAGAGAATCCTTTAATACTCTCTGAAATGAAAGAGCACTACACAATGACTGTAATGCACAAAAATAAAAAGTACTATGGAGAAAAATAAATGTGGAGAGTAAACAACATGATACTAAACAACTAATGGGTCAATGAAGTAAATAAAAAATAGGTGGAGACAAATGAAAATGAAAATACAATGGTCCAAAATGTCTTGGAGACCAAAATGCAGTTCTAAGAAGGAAATATATGGCAATACAGGCCTACTTCAAGAAATAAGAAAAAATTTCAAACAATCTAATCTTAGACCTAATGAACAAACAAAGCACAAGATGAGTAGAAAAAAAGGAAATAATAAAGATAAAAACTGAAATAAATGATGTAGAAACTAAAACAATAGAAAAAAGAAATGAAATCAAGAACTGATTCTTTGAAAAGAAACCAAGTGGCAAACCCTTACTCAGATTCATCAAGAAAAAAAGAGCAAGGGGTCAAATAAATAAAATAAAAACAAGAGAGTAGTAATAACTGATACCACAGAAACACCAAGGGTTATACAAGAATACTATGAAAATAATATGCAAACAAAATGAGCAACCTAGAAGAAATGGATAAATTCCTAAAAACATACAATTTTCCAAAACTGAACCAGAAAGAAATAGGAAATATAAATAAACCAATTACAGTAACAAAATTGAATCCATAATCGAAAAGCTACCAAAAAAAAAGTCCAGGACCAGATGGATTCACAAATGAATTCTACCAGACATTCAAAGAAGAGTGAATATCTATTCTCCCTAAACCATCTCAAAAACATGGAAGAGGAAGGAAAGCTTCCAAATACATATTATGAAACCAACATTAACTGGATACCAAAACCAAAGATATCACGAAAAAATAAAACTACAGGACAAAATCCCTTGATGACAGACATGCAAATTCCTCAACAAAATACTAGAAAACCATATACAATGATACATTAAAAAGGTGATTCACCATGATCAAGTAAGACTTATTCCCAGCATCCAAGAATGGTTCAATATTCTCAAATTAATATCATACACCACATCAACAAATGAAGGATTAAAACCATACGATCATCTCTATTGATGCAGAAAAAGCATTTGACAAAGTTCAACATCCATTCACGACAAAAACTGTCAACAAAATGGGGTTAGAGGGAACGTAATAAAGGCCATATATAAAATGCTCACTGCTAAAATCATTGTCAGTTGTGAAAAACTGAGAGCTTTCCCTCTAAGATTGGGAACAACACAAGGATATCCACTCTCACCACTTTTACTCAACCTAGTACTGGAATTCCTAACCACAGCAATCAGAGAAGAAAAGAAATAAGAGGCATCCATATTGGTAAAGAAGTTAAACTGTCACTCTTCAGATGACATGATACTATACATAGAAAATCTTCAAGAATCCACAAAAAAAATTACAAAAAGTAATAAATTCAGTAAAGTTGTAGGATACAAAATTAATACTCAGAAACTGGTAGCATTTTTATATACTAACAATGAAGTCACACAAAGAGAAATTTAAAAAAAAAAAAACCACAGCACCATTCATAGCATCAAGAAGAATAAAACACCTAGGAAGGTACAACCAAAGAAATGAAAGGCCCGTACTCTGAAAACTATAAAACACTGATGAAAAGAGATTGAAGATGATGCAAAAAAATGGAAAGATATTCTATGCTCATGGATTCAAAGAATTAATATTTTCAGAATGTCCATATAACCCAAAGCAATCTACAGATTCCGTATAATCCTAATCAAAATACCAACCACATTTTTCACAAAACTTAAACAAGTAATACTAAAACTTGTATGGAACCACAGAAGATCCCACATAGCCAAAGCAATACTGAAAAAGAACAAAACTTGGAAGTATCAGAATCCCAGATTTCAAGATACACTACAAAGCTGTAGTAATTAAAACAGTATAATATTGGCACAAAAATAGACACATTGATCAATGGAACAAAATAGACAGTCCAGAAACAAATCTACATTTATATGGTTAATTAACCCTATGACAAAGGAGGCAAGAATATACAATGGAAGACAGTCTTTTCAACAAATGGTGCTGGAAAAACTGGACAGTTACATGTGAAGGGATGAAACTAGACTACTTTCTAAACCTGTACACAAAAATAAACTCAAAATTGGTTAAAGACCTAAATGTGATACCTAAAACCATCAAAATCCTAGAAGAGAATACAGACAATACTTTTTCTGACATCAGCCTTAGCAAAATTTTTCTAGATGGTTCTCCTAAGGCTATTAGGAGATCTCCTACTGAATGGGAAAAGATATTTTAAATCATATATCTGATAAGGGTTTGAGTCCAAAATATATAAAGAATTTTTGCAACTCAATACCAAAGAAACAATCTACTTTAAAAAATGGACAGAGGACTGTAATAGACATTTTTCCAAAAAAACATACAGATGAAAACAGACAAATGAAAAGATACTCAACCCTCCTTATCATCAGAAAAATTCAAATCAAAACCAAAATGAGATATCACCTCATAAGAATGCCTAAAATCAAGAAAATAAGAAACAACAAACATTGGCAAGGATGTGAAGAAAAAGGAAACCTTGTGTACTGGGTGAGAATGTAAATTGGTACAGCCACTGTGGAAACAGTATGGAAGTTCCTCAAAAAATTAGAAATAGAAATACTATGTGACCCAATATTTCCATTATTGTGTATTTACCCAGAGAATCCAAGAACACTAACTCAAAAAGATATATGCACTCCTAAGTTTATTGCAGCATTATTTATAATAATCTATAGATAGATCTAGATGATATAGATATAGATATAGATATAGATATAGATATAGATATAGATAGAAACAATGGAATATTACACAGTCATGAAAAGGGATGAGATCATGCCATTTAAGAAAAGATGGATGGACCTAGAAGGTATTATTGTAAGTGAAATAAGTCAGACTGAGAAAAACAAATGTCATATTACTCTATTCATAAGTGGAATCTTTAGAAATGAAAAAACAAACAATAGGCATAAACAGAACTATGAATACAGAGAACAAACTGATGGTTGCCAAAGGGGAAGGGCAGTTGAGAGTTGCACAAAATGGGTGAAGGGGAAAGGGAGATGCAGCCCTCCAATTCAGAATGAGTAAGTCACGAGAATAAAAAGCAGAGCATAAGGAATAGTCAGTGATATTGTAATAGTGAGGTAATGGGACAGTTGGTAGCTATATTTGTGTTGGACATAGGATAATGCATAAACATCAAATCACTAAATTGTAAACTTGAAAATAATGTAGTATTGTGTGTTAACTATACAAAAAAAAAAAACCTAAAAAGGTAAGATAACGTCACTACAAGTAAAGTAAATGACAACCTGTAAAATTCAATCAAACCTTACAACAGAAAATAATTATTGTCCTTAATACACACACAACTTCTAAAAATAAAGGTCAACAACCCAATGGAAAATACTAAATTCCAATAGAATTAAAATCAGATAAGCTTTCAGTAGTTCTCTCCTTTCTGGCATTCCTTAATTAGCTTTCAACTCTCTAAATCAATAGTTTCTTCCTTCTCTTTGTATTATATTATTACATTTCTAATTTCTCTTACATAGTTTTGATGAAATTAATAGCACTTGGCCCAGCTTTGCTCTATTTTTGCACATCATTCATTGATGTATCTAACACCTCATTTTAGAATGAGGACATAATGTCCTCAACTTTGGGCTTTAGCTCAAATTTCCAAAGAGAAAAAGTCCCAGGGCATATCAAATTATATATATTTACATCTAAGAAAATACAGTGAATTCTGATACCAATCTCCTATTTTTCCCCTAAAATTTCTTAAAAATATTTAATCAGTATGATTAAGAAATTAGAATTTCTGTTATTTTAGTTTTCCCTTTGAATTCCTAATAATAACTAGAGATATTACAATTTAAGTACTTCAGGCCAAATATTATTTGGATTATATTTATTGACTTTACAATACAGAAAAACAAATATTAAAATCTCAAGCAAAATATCAGTTACACCTCTGATCTAACTATACGTAAGTATAAACAGTCAAGTGTCATAACAAAACAAGTGGCACCCTTTTACTTCCAAACTCCAATATAAATTTACTCTCTACTTAGATTGGTCATTTCATTGTATCCACCCTTTTCCTTATGTGATGGATTCCCTCTCCACCCTCAGCACGGAGATGGGAAGTTCTGGACATCTCTTTCATTCCTTTGTGGTTGTACTACAGCTCTTACCAGAGTTATAGTCAAGATCAAGATGAAGAAAAAAATGTTAAAAGGAAATGAAGCAGTGTATAATTGTAAAGCATTATCAGTGTTACTTTTGCCCAGAAGCAAAAATAATAAATCAGGTCACAGGAATGTGGTTTGGGTTTTTTCTCCTGCTGCTTGGTGTTTCAGAGCAAAATGAACCCAAAAGTGCTTTCTGAATTTTTAATTTTGTAATAGAAACCTGATGAATAAAATACTTTTTTAAAAAGATTTTTTTATTTATTCGTGAGAGAACACACACACAGAGACACAGAGGCAGAGACACAAGTAGAGGGAGAAGCAGGCTCCATGCAGGGAGCCGGATGTGGGACTTGATCCCAGGACTCCAGGATCACACCCTGGGCAGAAGGCAGGGGCCAAACCACTGAGCCACCCAAGCATCCGTGAATAAAAGCACTTTTAAAGACCTTAGAGGATGCTTTTTATTTATTTATTTTATTTATTTTTTATTTATTATTTATGATAGTCACAGAGAGAGAGAGGCAGAGACACAGGCAGAGGGAGAAGCAGGCTCCATGCACCGGGAGCCCGACGTGGGATTCGATCCTGGGTTTCCAGGATCGCGCCCTGGGCCAAAGGCAGGCGCCAAACCGCTGCACCACCCAGGGATCCCAGAGGATGCTTTTTAATAACCTCATAAGAAGGTTTATGAGGAGGTCATCTATGTAATAAATAGATGCTCATTTCACTAAAGCAGGATTGGATTACATTGATAAAAAGGAAATCCCTTAATAACATAGGTCCAACACTATAATTTTCCTAAAACTTCTATGAACATGCAGAACATAAATCCAATAAAAGTAAGCTGGTATTTTTATAGTCTTGCTTTTGTACTCTTAGTCCTCATGAAAAATAAGGTGGTTAAATGCTATGGCTAAATGAATTGATAGGAATTGGAAATAGATTCTGGCTGCACAATGAAAGAACATTTCTAGGTGGAGAACTACTGTTGCAGATGACTTTTATGTATCATCCAGTTTATGACTCTACTGAAGTACCTTTTTGGAAGGGGGGCAGAAATATCTGCATGAAAACTAAAGTGGTCCATTCATGAATAAATTTTGCAAAAGAGGAATAATATTTTCATTTTGAGATAATTGCACAATGCAAATATTTTTTAATGTTTAAATCAGGAAAAGATAAATTTTCATTACAGTCATGGAGGAACAGTGTAGAAAATTAATTAGGAATTAGTTTTGCTCATACAACTCAAACACAATGGATTTTCCCAGATAACTGAGATTAAGAACCTGAAAATAAATGCAATATTCTGGATTTTATGATCGTTAAGACAATGCAGTTGGGGATCCCTGGGTGGCGCAGCGGTTTAGCGCCTGCCTTTGGCCCAGGGCGCGATCCTGGAGACCAGGGATCGAATCCCACGTCGGGCTCCTGGTGCATGGAGCCTGTTTCTCCCTCTGCCTGTGTCTCTGCCTCTCTCTCATCTCTCTCTGTGTGACTATCATAAATAAAAAATAATAATAATAATAAATTAAAAAAAAGACAATGCAGTTGGTTTAAAAACAATTATTTCTGGGGATATGGTGTAGGCAAATGGATGAAGGAGATCAAAAGATACAAACTTCTAGTTATATAATAAGTAATAGGGATGTAATGCACAGCATGGTGACTACAGTTAATAATACTACATCGCCTATTTGAAGGTTGCTAAAAAAGTGGACTTTAAAAGTTCTCATCACAAGAAAAAAAGATTTTGTAACCATGTATGGTGATGGATGTTAACTAGATTTATTGTAGTGATCATTTTCATATATCAAATATTGAATAATTACCTTGTACACCCACAACTAACGTAATGTTATAAGTCAATTATACTTCAAAACAAAAAAATTCAAAATAAAAATAATTTCTCTTCCCTCTGCATTCTAATGATATCTGTTTAAATTTGTACCTAGACAGGAGAAACATTTTTAGAACCCTGAGTCAATTATCAATATTCAGATTGGAAGGCTCTTTTCCAGATGTCTGTATTTGCCTGGCAATACTTGCAGTAGGATTTAGCATTTCTGGCAGAGGATGTTGGAAAGAGGAATGGGAGAAGAATTCAGTATCTCTACAACAACAATCTCTGAAATGGGAAAGCTTTATGAATTTACTACATAATTTAAAAAATACAAAACAATAATATATAAGAAAATCTCAGAATGATTGAAGAGTGAGTTATATGACAAAAGAGTGCTTTTTCTATCCTAATTTAAAGGGGTGGGAAGATGACAAGTTTTTCTTAAAATAAAAAGAAATATGCTTACAATTGGAATAAGATGGCTCCTGGTTGAAGTGAATGTCCATACGAATTTTAATCATCAAAATTCTCAGACCATTCATTTTTCAAAAAGTTTAAGAGTTAACATTTCGCTAGTTACTTCTAAGGTGCTAATATGTCCATTTTATACTCATATTTAAAACCTGCAGTCATGGAAATAATGTTTATTCTATTATTTCTACCTGAAGATTTTAGTATAGTTGAGTTTACCCTAGAGAAATCCCATTAATTTCTGACCTGCCTTGATTTTGATTAGTTTCAGGTATTTCAAGATCATTATCTATGATGGGTTATCTGATTAGGAAATAAGGAAGACAGGCATTTGTCAAATTGCCCCACACTGATTTTCTCTCTAGAGCATCAGTTTCTTTACTGCTGGGAATTCTTGGTATCTGTACAGCAGCTATAAAATGTACTGTGGCCCACTCTCCTAAATCTTGGCTAGTCTCTGAAAAATAACTTTGAAACTATCACAATAAGCTTTGAGATTCATAAGGTCAAGTATTTATCTAATGTTAAGGGTTGAACTGTATTTCCCCCAAATATGTTGAATTCGTACCCCCACCCCATCTGTGAATGTGGCCTCATTTGGAAACAAGATCTTTACAGATGACCAAGTTAACATGAATTCATTACAGTGGGACTTAATCTAAATAGACTGTGTCCTTATAAAATGAGGAAATTTGAACACAAAAAGAGACACACAGAGGGTGAGTGCCATGTGAAGAAGGAAGCAAAGCCTGGGCCGATACACCCACAAACCATGGAATCCAGAGATTGTCAGCAAACCACATTGCCAAATTGTAGAAAGTACTACCAGTAAACACAGTGAGGAGGAGCAGAATGAGCCACCCCAAAATATGCATTGGCATAAGGATGATTTTATGCTTATTATTTTTAAGAAAGAGTAGATGAAGAAACAACAATGAAAACCAAGAAGTTACCCTTTGCTAAGTGGCATTTACATTTATATTTATAAGGGCAATCTCCTTTTGTAAAAGTGTCTCATTCCTGATACAGAAAGGAGGTGACTAGATCCCTAGAAATCTATCTGTGAAGAAGACAACAATCTAAATCTGTATAACAACTATACCCTCCTTTACTACTCTTTACTCAAAAGCTCCCATAACTTGCTCCCCACCCCCAAATTTTCTTTTGTCTTTAACTGGAGATGTTATTTAAGGTGGTGGTTTGGCCATTTGGGGAGAGTTATTTGGTTTTCCTGGGTCTCTCCAAGTATACAAGAGATATGTATGTCATTAAACGTCTGTTTGTTTTTCTCCTGTTAATGTCTTTTTATTACAAGGGTGTCTCATTCAAGAACATTAGAAGGGTACAGGTAAAATTGTTTTTTCTCTTCCATAAAAGAAACCTGGTAAACTTCATGAGTGTGTAATCAAAAATATCTAGACTATGGGAAACTCCACAGGTCCAAAAGCCCTGTTTTCAACATAAAAATTATAAGACAAAGAAAAGAGAGAGGGGAAACCTACATATTAATGAGATTAAAAGACATCAAATACAAAAATGAGGAAAATCATAACAACCAGGAATACATACTTGTATAACAAAACTTTGAAGAAGCAAATGAAATTGATATGCATACAAGTCAGCATAGTACAGGCTTTATGTCATTTCAGCTTACAAAAATTTTCATAGGAACACTTTACTTTCAGATAATGGGGTAAATCTGTAATTACTTTGGGAACACAAAGGGAATAGTATGATTAAGATGGGACATGAAGAAGAATTGGAGTGGCTGGTAAAAGTATATTTCTTGAACTGGGTGGTTGTTATAAGAGAAATTATTTTAGAATATTTAAGCTATAAATTTGTTCTGGGTGGCTTTCTATTTCTGTATTTCATTATACAATAAAATTTTTAAATAGCTTTAATTCGTATTACTCTATCACTTAGAGAAAATAAATGTATAGAAATGATGGATTATCTCTTAGTCCAACCCAACTCCAAATTTTACAGAAGTAAAGCCACAAATGAGATCTACAGAGTTAAAAGGTATGTGCAGTGTCACGTAAATGGATAAGAGCAGATATAAGTCTCACTTCTTCTCATTTCAGTGCTTTCCCTCCTCCCCTGGACGTCTCCTCATCACTGCCTTACCTAGATGAACAAGGAAAGGCTTTTCTACCAGTTAAGTAAGATGTAGAAATGCCTCCAAGTTTAGGGAAGCATGCTGGGCAGCCAAATGCTGAGGCCAGTACCCACCACTGATCACATTGGCATACTGAGAAACCAGAGGGATATTCTAATAGTTCCAGAGCCAGCTCCACTTTGCAGACTAATAGAGGATGAGCAGCTGTTTTAATCTATGGAATCTCTGAAGCAAGACCATGTTATTTGTGTAAAATGGCAACTTTGCTGAGAAAGCTATTTCCACAGGTCAGGAGGGGAAAGGAAACATTTAGATAGCTGTCAGGGAAAGCATGGGAGGGAAAGAATGTTAGCCAATGCTGCATAGTTTAAGTTTCAGAACATTTAAACTTTTATTTTTACTTTTTATTGAGTATTGGTAAAAGAGTTATACCAACATCCTAAAGTAATTATTTGAATTAGTATTTCTGTTTTCTATAGTAATATGCAGATGATCTGTTTGCATCTACCTTTTCTGAATACCTGTCCTGTGGATCGTTAGCAACTCTACTATTCCCTCTTTTTGAATACTGAGGAGACTACATGATGAGATCTACACTGCTAACCCCTAAATGTCCATTCTGAGGGAGCGAATCATGAGACTCCCCCATCCATGCATAAACATTTAGGATGACTGAACTTTGTGTTGTATTGTCCATGCTAATTTACCATAGTCTTGGAAATTAAGAGGTGCCTCATAGATCTGTAATGGTTAGATCTCAATAAATAGGACAAAGTAAAGGAAAATTGAGGAAAAACTAAGATTTGAACAATAACCCTTTCTTCTTGCGTTCTGGCGTTCCTGGCATCAGTTCCTGGCATTCTGGTAAGTTTCTGAGGAACTTATGTATGTAAAATAAGAACTAAATGGCATTATTGTTGCCACCAGAGGATGCAGAAGGATCTTGTTCCTCATTGCCATCAATTATCCCTTCTAGCTAGAATGACTTAACAGATACATATCAATATCTATGGCCGGATCCTGATTCTCACCTCCAACTAAGTGTCTATATTTCTAAATGAAACTTGTCTATTCTACTCCAAAAGGCTTCATTTCTGTCCAGTGAATAAACACGTTCCTCTCATTTCTTTGCTGTGATCTTTAATTCCTCTTTTCTTTCCTTAATGAAGCAAGTAAACCTTGCTTTGTTAAAAGTTTGCCTGGTCTGTTTAATGTCTCTCTCTCTTTTTTTAAGATTTAATTTATTCATGAGAGACACACAGAGAGAGAGAGGCAGAGACACAGGCAGAGGCAGAAGCAGGCTCCATGCAGGGAGCCCGACGGGGGACTCGATCCTGAGTCTCCAGGATCAAGCCCTGGGCTGAAGGTGGGGCTAAACCGCTGAGCCCCCCGGGCTTCCCTTTTTAATGTTTCTTATATTCTTTTAACATTCCTGTTAAAAGTAACTTTCAGTAATTTAAAACTTGGACTTTTGCAAGAGTCTTCTCATGCACTCCTGTCTCCATCTCCCATAGATACCCCAGGTGTTTCCACACCTTTTCTTACAGAGCCCCCAGATTGTTACAATTGTTAAAATGTTACAACGCTGGAATTCTCAGAAGGGGTGGAGCAGGAAGCACCAGGAACCTGTCTTCCCACGTAGACAACACCTGCGCTAGCGGACTCTGTGTGATATAACCGCTTTGCAACTTCCAGGGAAAGGCTTGGCCAGTAAATTGCTGATTAGCTTTGGACAATTTCAGTTCTTCCCGCAGTAGCAGCTTCTATCCTCCTAGCGGGGTAGCAGGCAGCTGTGCACTTGCTCATGAAGCAAATAGTACAATGTTGTGGGAGCCAGGGTGGGCAAAAAGGACCCTTCCCCAAATACCTGGGATCTATGCTCTGATACTAATTGCTGCTTCTGATCACAGAGATGCATTGTTTTTGCACTGGACCCTAGGTTGCAAATCCTTGGCTCTCTGGCTGAAGCGACTGCCAAGGGACTTAAAGGGCCAGCACCCTTTTTTACTCCCTTTTTCTCTTTTTTCCTTTTGAGAACCAGATATTAAAGACTAGAGGATTTTAAAAAATATTGCATTTACAGGTAAAAATCTAGACTGACAACACATACCCAGGGAAAGTCTCAGAAAACACCAGAGAAGACCTTAAGTTTGTACCTTAGACTGATCCTAAGGATAGAGGTAGCCTATAACAATCAAAAAATCAAAAGTAAATATAACTTATAATAAAAATAGCAAATCCTGGGAAAAGAGAGGAGTCTGATATTCAGTCCTTCCTTGGGGATGTGCAGGAGACCCATGAGTCTTTTCCTATCATTTTCATTTTATCCTGAGAAGCAAGTAAATTATTCTTGTCAGCCCCACAACCCCCAGATGGTCCCAAGAGCTCATCCTGGCTCCACCATACAAGTGGTCATGTATTTGTAGACCATGTATTTAAGAGAATCCACTAGAGATATAAACAGCAAATTTTTCCTTCTTAGAGTAAGTCTTTTAAAGAAGCCAAAGCATGAAACAGACACAGAAATATGAGCAAATAACTGGTAACTACAGTTAATGGGTTGGGCAGGAGGTTGAACTAGAATAGTTATACTTTAGTTTGTATTAATCAAGGGGACCTACCTTTAAGAATCTACTGAAAACTAGGAGTCCCTCTGCCCATAAATGGTATAAATGGTATGCCTTCATATATGCATTTCATTTCATACCATTTAATTTCAGGGGGTTACCAGAATTGGCTTAAAGTTACCTTTCTTCTCTGACATTTTTTTAGATTTTTCTATCCTGTGATTAGTGGTGATATTCCCAGGTTACTTATGAGGCAGGATTTCTACCCTTGATAATGTAAATTAATTGGGATTTAGAATACTCAGATTGTAATATTTATCTATAAAAAGCAATTATGCCCCAGAAAATTGACCTCTATGAGCCATTCCTCTCTTTTACTATAATCAACGATTCACCAACCATTTCAATGGTAACTAGAAATAGCAGTGCAAAGTACATGAGAAACTGTGAAGACAACGCAAAAAGGGAAAAATAGACTATAATCTGAAAACAAGCTCAGTAATATTAAGGCTTGCAAAATAATGAGAATTAATGTATACTTATTTAGATAATACACCACCATCAAATAAATACAAATTCACCAGGCAGTATGAACGCAAATGTCACTATTGAAGGTCAGGGGGAAAAATAGATATTATTCAAATTACCTATTTTTTTAAAAAGTAAATAACAGCTATTCTTGATGTTATGGAAGATAAAATAAATATACAGGAAGATAGATTGATCACTAATTCTGACAGTAAAAGAATGTAAAAAGGACATAAAAATGCAAATGCAATCTATCCAGTGGAAGATCGCTCATCACAGAGACAAAATCCTAGTGCCAGGGGGTTAGATTTAATAGAAAACATAGAATACAGTGGCTACAAACTAAATTAATGGGTCTTGTTACAATGTAGCTTTTAAGGAGGCTTTGGGGGAAAAGATACACTACTGATTAGAACAAAAACAAAATGGCAAATTTCAGAATGTAATATAAGAAGATCTGAAGAAAGGCAATGATTGAACAGGATGGTAAGCCTTCACCAGACATTTGAAAATTGTTCTTGGTAATGAGTAAAGATCAGGGAATCTATTTAAAAAGAGGCAAACAACGAAGGCAGAACTATCTTTAAATATGTCTTCAAAATGTACAAATTACATATGATAAAGCAAATTTTCAACTTTTAATGTTTGTGGGCCGTGCTCCTGACTCCCAGGCAAGCTATACTTTAACTTTTACCAAGGTCAGGATGACTTTACCAAACTTCAAAGCATGGGCTCTATTTCTGCATACACTGTACATCTGTTTCATTAGCCAATAACTTAAAAAAAATATTTCAAACTGAAGATAAGAGCAAAACCTCCCTAAGTTCCATTTCCATACCTCTGGAGCCTGCAACCTTACACACACTAAAAGCCTAAGTTTGTAATTTTCTGGAATGTCCTTCCCGACGATGACTGGTAACTCTTGATGTAACGAAAACCATAAATAAGGCTGTATTAAACATTCCTTATCCAGAGCACTCTGTTCTGTGGGAAGATTGTATACTCTGGGCAGCTGTCCTTAGGCTACAATAAAACTATCTTCCCTTTCCTTTTAAAGAAATTCTAAAGGTTTGTTCATTTCACGTCAACAGACCATACGCAATTACTGATAGTGAAACATCATCAATGAATAAATGAATGTTTGCAGAATGGAGGAATGAAAATAGAGTTCCACTTAGTAAAATATTATTAAAATTTACCTTGTCAACACTACACTAAGCAGAGGTATCACATTAGCCTGCTTACCACAATTTCCATCCTTAGCCCACTGTTGGACTTTAGTATGTCCTCAGTAATTCAGTGAATTAATGGTGACTGAAGGAGCCACACAAGTGAAGACCTATGGCCTGTGCTCTCACAGAGGCTCACCGTCTTGGCATTGGAGCATTTAATCCAACACGCTGCTGATTCATTTACACAAAGTCATTCCCATTGCTTTTATCTTCCAATACAATGCTTATTTGGGAATCAGAACTCTGAGCAGTTCAGTGTGGCTTTTTGGTTTTATGTTGGTAACAGTGTTTCTGTTCAAATATCTCAGAGTGCTTATAGCTAGACATACTATATAAACATGAGTGAGGAAACACCCAACATTAAACTGTCTTGCTTCATGGGTGCCCTGTGATTTTAGGCAGCTGTCTACTCTTGCATCTGAACATGTGCCCACATTCCAGGCAGAACCAGCACCAATATCAGAAAAATAATCATCTGAAATATTTCAGTCAATTGCTAGTATTCTGGAAACTATTTGTTCTGGGTGATCAACCAATCTACATCAACAGGGTTGTCCTGTTTGTCCATTATCTCCTGTCCAGAAATAGGACCAACTATACGATTCTGATACCCATCTTCTCATGCTGAAAACCACAGGCTTACATAATGGCTAAGATCCCCTTCCATGAAATCTAAGCTAAGAAGGCAGATATCCTGAAACTCTGTTTAACCTGCTTTTCTTAATAACAAAGTTACAAAATTTCCCAAAGTGTAGGACTCCTAGGTTAATAAAATTTTACAGAGAGAGGAAAAAGTAATATATCTAAAACACCTTCAAGAACATTTTAAAGATATTCTTTTTCAGAAAAGAAAAGCCCAGTCTTATCCAGAGCTGATCATGAGTAGCTTTATAGAGCCATTAGGATAATGCAAACATTTTTCAAGGAATTGCTAGAATCATAGGATGAGGTTAGAACAGGAATAGGAATCAAAGCTCTATCTCCCAGGGCACCTGGGTGGCCCAATGGTTGAGTGTCTGCCTTTGGCTCAGGTCCTGATTCCAAGGTCCTGGAACTGAGTTCTGCAACAGGCTCCCCATTTATAAAAGTGGCTGAAGAGTCATCTGAGATCACTCAGATATCACAAAAATACTAAAAATGTGGCTCTATTAGTCGTTTCTGAAGAATCCTCTCCTGAGTACTCAGAATGATTCAGGGAAAGTTTGGTTGGCAAGTAATCTGAGTCACACACAATGGGTCTTTCTCTAGGCTAAGCTTATGGCCTAAACCATAATGCATATAGCATCAACCAAGCTTACAGTTTCCATTTTGACTCAGAAAGATTTCTTTCCAGAATTCTCTCAAAAAATAAATGATTAGGGGATCTATTCTAAAAGCTTTCCAGACATCCCTAGCCATCCCTACATTTACAGTGAGAATGGAATGATCCTTTACTTCACTATGCTTCAATATATTTGTTCCAATATATTCACCTCTTTTATATACAGTGAAAATGGAAATAACACTTACGTGAATACATCATCTAGCCCTCTTCTAGGTCTTCAGATTGCATAATTTACATTGACAGTTTAATTCTAGGTGCATCAACCAGCTGAACCTAGAAAGAGAAAAACCAGAATTCTGGTTCCATTCCAAATACCAATCTTCCATACAAAAAAACCAGAAAGAATTATAAAACTTATTACAAAGCAAAACAACAAGCCCAATTTCCAAGAAAAACATACCTTTTCGTTTCTGACAAAAATGAATGAATTCAGATGCCTGCAAACCTTTGGATAATTAATCCATCAGTTTACTAAGTAATCCCTGACTTGTATAAAATGGAATAAGATTGAAGCCCAGGACAAATCCTCTTCTGGAAATGCCAGGAACATCCTTCACTTCCAGAAAACTTAAGTATCAGAAAACACTGATATTTAGCATTGTGTGATGGGCAACCTCTAATTGTTGTATTTCTGTAGTGGAACGGACACTTGAGATATCAGATCTATTATTGGACATCCCCAAATATAAATAAATCACACAATTCTGCAATAACAGTTTGACAAGAAAAGAAGACAAAACACTGTTTTAAACTTATGACCCAATTCCTCTTCCTTTAAACGTCCATTATCATAGGACAACTTCGGTTCATCTGTCATATAGATAGAATAATGTTTCTAGACACCAAATGTTTTAGGAGATCTAGGAGGGATGCCTAGGTGGCTCAGTGGTTGAGCATCTGCCTTTGGCTCAGGAAGGGATCCTGGGGTCCTGGATGGTCCAGCGTTGGGCTCCCCGCAGGGTGCCTGCTTCTCCCTCTACCTATGTCTCTGCCTCTCTCTGTATCTCTCACAAATAAATAAATAAAATATTTTTTAAAATCTATGGGAGAGCTCTCCTTCCTTCCTGTTCTTACTTTTACCCTCCCCCCTCCACTCCTCTTCCCTTTCCTCTTTTCCATTTTCTGTATCTTGTTTCAGAAAAAAACACATAAAAAATTTTGCCAAAGATGACCAGATCACATAATTGAAGTGGCCCAAAAGAGAAGGAAGGAACAATAGATTGGGAGCTGGTTCTGGGTGAGGAGTAAACACACTTTACCCTGCCTCTCCCACTAGATGCAGCTCGGAACCCCACAGAAAATGTTAGGAACAGTAATGTGAGGACTCTGAACAAAGTGAATAATAGCAGGTGGGTAGGTGAAGAAGAGCAGATTTCTAAGTACCACTGGGCCAGCCTGGTGTGTTTACTGTTTTTTCTTTCCTCTGGAATCTTGAGGCTAAAATCTAAAGTGGGCTTCAATGTCCAGAGAGAGACTCAAGAGCGGCACTTGAGTTCTGGATTAAAAAGCAGGAAAGAGATCCCTTAACACTCAGAGAGAAAACAAAAAACAAAAAACAAAAAACAACAAAAAAAAACACTCAGAGAGCCAGGGGGGAATCTCCCATTTGTTTTTCTCCCCCCTCCCTCCCAGTGCCTCAGCCCCCAGGCAATATTTTGGCAGTAGCAGAAGTGACCAAAGCAGCAACATGGACTCACAGGAACCAAAAACACAAGAAGAGAGCTTCCCAGATCACCACAACTGAGGTCCCAGCAGGGTAGGGTAAAACTACATTCGTTCTTTCTCTTTTTTCACAAACACTTGCCCACCATCACCCCTTCTCCCTGTCCCTGGAGGAAAAGGCATTTCACAGGGGTGAGCTCTGTGTCTGGTCAAACATGGCATGGAAAATTGAGTTTTCCAGGGACTCACTAGGGAGATCAACTAATTTTCTCAGAATGAGGCATCGAGTAAGCTCGAGTTTGGTTCTGCTCCCTCTAGTGGATTGCAGGGGGCTAGTTTTCACCACTAATGTTGGCTATTAGTTTGTGAGGCTATTGAAAAAAACTGAAAAGAGATGGAAATGGGGCTACTTGAAACACCACAGCACTCACTGTTTTTAACCGGATTCAATCATTTTTCTTCAGTAAATGCCCCCTGAATTACGGCAAGCCTTTGGTTGACTTCTAAAGTTCTGATAAACTCGATACTGATCATTTTTGCAAGAATTTTTTGTTGCTTTTCCAGAGAGGGGAATTTTTAGATGTCCTTACTCAACAATTTTCACTAACATCACCTAGAGATTTATATCTTCCATGTAATTTAATTTTACTTACTATAGTTCTTTTTTCTCTCCTTCCTCCTTCTTCTCTTTCCTAACATCTATTGCATAGATTGAAATCTGGTCTAAAAATTAGACCAGATAATAGCTTAAAAGTTATACATGATCTTTTTCTTCTAGAGGTTACCCCAAACTTAACAAGAACCCACTATGTGCTGTTTTTTCTGCCTTTTCTCTGCAAGTTTAAAATGTTCATTTCTTTCTCACAAAAAGGACCGTTATTAACACACATTATTCCACGTTTTTTGCCAGCTGACTCTAGACATGACCTGCCCGGACTGTTCCCTGTTACCACAGTCGCTCCTCTCAGCTGTGCAGGATACCTTCCAAATCCCTAGTGGATGCCTGAAAACACAGAGAGTGAACTCTATATATGTTCTGGTTTTTCCTATACACACAAACCTAGGATAAAGTTTAATTCATAAATTAGGCACAATAAGAGATTAAAAACAATAATGAATAAAAATAGAACAACTATAATGATATACTGAAATCAAAGTTATATGAATGTCATCTTTCTCTCTCTTACTCTAAAAATATCTTACTGTACTGTACACACCCTTCTTGTGATGATATAAGAGGATAACATGCCTACATGAAGAGATAACCTGAGGTGAATGACATGGACACTGAGATGTAGGGTAAGGCCTGACCTTCTGACCATACATCAGGAGGATCATTGCTTCCAGACAGCAATTGACCCAGAGAAAACCATTGAAAGAGAAACTGAGAATTTGAATAAGGGGAGGCTACTCTAATATTGCTCACCAGGTGAGGCTCTAGCACTGACACCCAATCAGGATCATGCCTTTCTAGTGAAGTGGGTCTCTGAAAGCCCTGGCCTCTGTTTCCAACCCCTTTCATATTATTTCCCACCACTTTCTTTTTTCACTCATGGCACGGGACCACATTAGTCTTCCAATACGATGGCCAAAAACTCTTAGTTTTTGACTCCCCCATTGCCTTTGCACTTGTGTTCCCTTTGCTTCAATACCTTCTTCTGTCCTACTCTTACCTCACTCAATAGTTCTGGTACCTGATTTGGTACTGAGCTCTGACGGTACTCTTCAGATGGAAGAGATTTCCCTACTCATTACACTTAGTAAATAGCACCATTTACCATCGATGTTCCTGCAAATGAGACTGAGCTCTAGGGTTTGCTTAGTTGCATCCTGTATGAAATAGCCTATTTCATGGTTACTTGACTTTGGGGATTATTGTTACCAACCTCAGATTTTCAATAAACTTTTGTTTAAAATTAAAATAATCTCTTTCATTTGTTCTGTGTTACCAAGTTTAATGTCCAGTCATAGACTACATCTGATATTAGCTTCCTGTAATTGAAATGAGCATTTTTCTCCCTTAGAATTCTGATGATTTGAAGCATGCATCCTGTTAGGATGCTACTTGATTTTGAATTTCAAAGAATATAGCTTCTTTTATTCTATTCATTTTCTAAAATTTGGTTCTGGAATTAGAGAAAAATTGCAGCTGCCTGATATATTTTTCTCTTGGTAAATGCACACAAACAATAATTAACCTGAACAGGAGATATACAACCACATCCAGAGAATATAACTCTTTCTATATATCAGGGGAAATATAAATCCTTCATTATTTAGAGTTGTCTCTCTATTTTCCTAACAGCCTCCAAACATTAATTTTAAATGCTAATGGGAATTACTAGAATGCTGCTAGATACAGAATACATTCCAAATTCAGTCTTAGCAGCTGTAGGCAATCATCAAACTGAATTACCTGAAGGGATATGGGAAGAGGGCAGATGCTGGTCAATTATCATAACCTAAATGCAGCAGGGCACCTGGTATAGATAGAATAGTAAGGTTTTTATTGGACTGGAAAATAATTAACATTTAAGGGATTTCAAGAAGTTTCTGCCTACCAGGAAATAAACTAAAATTTGCCTTGGGGAAGAGTCTTCTGTTTTGAGAGGGCCCCTTTAATAATACAAGAAGTACCTATCATTAGTTTGAGGAAACCTTCATATGCAGTGGAGAGATCCAAAAATTGATGCTCCAAAATGAATACTAGTAACTGAAGAGTTTTGACAGAATTGTGATGCATGAGATTACAGATTTGTTTTTCCAAACCTGGATGATAACTTGCAATTGCCCATGATCTTTTCTTGTTCTTGATAGGTTCTATGATTCTTATACAAAATAATTACTCACTGGAGACTGAAAATATGTTTTGAAAAGGAATTTTCTTCACTTGACTCTGAAGATACTAATTGCAATGTTGTCATCGAAGGCTGAGTAGCCTAGACTTATAAAATGTACCACAGTGATTATTCTCTCCGGGTCATTAGGAACTATCTCATAGTGATGAAGGATAGGTTTGGGATTTCTCTGAGAAAGGAAAGATTTTTTTTTTCCATCAGTCATCCTCAGAAAAGTTTAATTATGAGGCAGAAATTAAACATCAGACTAAAGAAGAAAATAGTTTCCTTTTTCCATTGCTGATTGGAAACAGTTGAGCCAGTTCTCTTAGGTGTAGAGATGTTAGAGGTATTCTTGGTTGTTAGAATGTACTGAGCCTCAGCTAAAAGCAGTCAAGAACAGAAAGGGGGGGTGAAATCTTAACTCCAAGGTTAGGTTTGACCAAGAGTGACTTAACATTCCCCTCAGCCTGACTAAACTTCAGACAGGCTTCTCTCAGATCCTAGGCCTCTTCTCTCTCTCTCTCTCTTTCTCTCTTTCTCTCTCTCTCTCATTTACTTTAGAAAACTTGTAATTGGATATTCTTTCTCTTCCCCCTTTGGATGAAAATGTTTCCAAAGCCTCCTAGTTGTTGTACATCCCAGGACTATCTTTCTCAAGGTATTGGGAAACATCCTTTGGAAATGCTATCGATCAAGAAAAATACCTCCCTTTCACTCTGTATGAGGGTAAGAATTTAACATCTATGGATGCTTTGCTCCAAGTTTTAAAACTACCTAGGTTATAAAGACAGGAGAAAGTTTACTTTCCTTTTGTGTAAGGCCAATTAGCAAATGCAGATGACCTATGGCAACCCCCTCCCCAGCTCTAAAACTCTGTAGCCCTGCCCTTTGTTTCTGTAGAGTTGAGCTCAGATGGAGTTTTGATCTCTCTCCCTTATTATACTTGCTTTGGTAAAGTCTTCTTTCAGTGCTGAACTCTGTCCGGTGTGATTTTGCTTTGACAGGTTTGGTCCTTTGGAATGTTAAGATGATAATATCTAATAGCGTTTGCAGTTCACTGTCATGCTTAGTATTTGTTTTTGTAGGGACTGGCTCCTATCTTATACCAACAGAATGGTGATACCAGTGACATGCATTTAGTCTATAGAGTACTGCTGACACTATAGACTGAGATCCACCATGCACTTGATTGTGTTAAAATATTTAGGAATTTTCTATAAAAAGTTTTTTGGGGACTAGCAAGCACATTCTTTAAACCTCACTCTTTCAAATGATTGCTTACTTAGCAAATATAAAATCATAATTGTCTCTCAAAAATTTTGACCCCTTCATGAAAACTTTTAGGTTGATGGAAATGTTGGGTATCTGGATGGTCTGGGTTCACGGATGTTTACATTCCTCAAACTCACTGAACGAGACAATGAAAGAGGTGAGTTTTTTTGTACGTAAATTAAAGTTTGATTAAGTAGCAAATGGGTTTTCAAAGAGCTATAAACACAACTACAAAACAAAACATTTGGGTCCTGTTGTGTTTCTTTGGCTTTCATTCCACAGCTATTTTACAGAAGCAATCAGAATAAAAGCAGTTGTCACTGCTCTCCATAAATACTTTAGCCAATTAATAAACAACTAATTTATAAGAACTCCGTTCCATTTTTTATCTCTTGCAATTCCATCTGTGAAATATAAAATAAATAGCCATCAGAGAAGATAATATAATTTGAAAATACATAATTTTCGTTTGTATTTGGTCCTCTTTGATAAGAAACCATAATGATATATGATAATGCTGTTTCTAATAGTGGTTTCTCTAGCACAACAGTGGTACAGCTGCATCAATTTTTCAGTGTCTTCCTGATTTCATATTGGTAAGTTACACAAATGTTTGAAAAGGCAGGGATTTAAAAAGGTGCTTACCAGTACCCAAATCCCCTTCCATTCAAAATTAACACAATAGACATTCCCATTTTTCAGTGTTGTTCTTCCTTCGTCCCAGTTTTAGCAACCAAGTTTTCTGTCATTACTTTTCATTCCCTTTGTAACCTTTCGTTTGTAACTGAGGGAAGTACCTTGAGAAAGTCCCTATTTAAGAACCCTAGTGGAAAAAAAAAAAGAGGGAGGCAAACCAAAAAAGACTCTTAACTATTGAGAACAAAATGAGGGTTACTGGCTGGGAGGGGGTGCTATATATATATAGGTGACAGGGATTAAGGAGGATACTCCTCGTGATGGGTACTGGGTACTATATGTAAGTGATAACTAGCTAAATTCTATACCTGAAACAGATATTACAATGTATGTTAACTGACAAGAATTTAAACAAAAAATTTAAAAAAAGAGAGTCTTAGTGAAATGTATGCATTTTGCTAATTTATGTGGCATATGTCTAGGTAAATCATGCCTAAAATCTTCTTATATACTTTAGTTTCTATTATGTAAATAAAGGCATGATATATTCAATTTTTAAATTCATAAACTACTCATATGTCTTTGATTATTTTAAGTAGAGATATGATATTCCCTGTAGTTTTAAAAACTAAAATACAGGGATCCCTGTGTGGCGCAGCGGTTTAGCGCCTGCCTTTGGGCCAGGGCGCGATCCTGGAGACCCAGGATCGAATCCCACGTCAGGCTCCCGGTGCATGGAACCTGCTTCTTCCCTCTGCCTGTGTCTCTGCCTCTCTCTCTCTCTCTCTCTCTGTGACTGTCATAAATCAATAAAAATTAAAAAAAAAACAAAAACAAAAAAAACTAAAATACAGAAATTTTAACTATGTGGAGGTTCAACTAAATTGCATTATTAAAAATATTCACATTGTAATAAACAGCAATGGAAGACTGCATTTGTTATTTTGTTTGCAAATACAGTAGAAAACCATAACAGCAATTTGTTTCAGAGGGACTATCTCACAATAGGATTTCAGGTGTGAAGACTGTTTTAAGTCCTCCGTACTGATACATGCATAACAAACACATGAATTTGAGACCATACCATAAGGTGCTAAGTAATATGTTACAAGGTTTACAAAAAGTGACCAAGATTTTGTCAGGACCATAGCATATGAAAAATATTTGACAAAAAGTGAGAGAAGAAAAGACATAAAAAGGATAGACATGGTGGGGCACCTTGGTTGCCAGTGGTTAAGTGTCTGCCTTTGGCTCAGGTCATGAACCCAGGGTCCTGGGACCGAGTCTTGCATTGGGCTCCTCACAGGGACCCTGCTTCTCTCTCTGCCTCTTTCTCTGTGTTCCTCATAAATAAATAAAAAACATCTTTTTAAAAAAGAAGGATACACATGGCAAAGAGACAAATTTGTTCAGTATGGACACAATGGTGAAACGAACGTGAATTATAGGCAAGGACATGGCAGCTCAATCAGAGGAAGAAGTAATTAACAGGCTTTCCAAAAATGGAAATGGCCACCTCAAATTTTGGGAAATTTTCATAAATCTCCTGATGCTAAAGGTATTCAAGCAGTTTGTATTGCTACTTGTAACATCACAGAGAACGTTTGAACATTGAATTCTGGATAAAACCATGTTAAACAAACTTTCAGCATTCTAACAACCTCTCAGGCAGGGTTGCCCATTTTAATTTGTTCAAATGCCCTGAGACTATTGCCTACTGTCTTAGAGAACAAAATGAGAAGGCCTTTGGGCTCCATGCATCTGGGAGAGAAGACACTGGCTCAGTCAATTTAAATGGTAGCAGATTTCCAACTCCACTCTCTGCTCTGAACTGCACAATTGAATGTCTCTGGTGAAATTTTGCACCCCTTTTCTAATTAAAGGGTATAGTTAGTTCCTCCTTATCCACAGTTTCACCTTCCAAAGTTTCATTTACCCATCGTCAACTATGGTCCTGAAGATGAGCCTCCTTCCTATGTTATCATCAGAAGGTCACTAGTAACCTAACACTACATCATAATGCCCGCACCATTCACCTCACTTCATCTCATCACATAGGTATTTTATCATCTTACATCATCACAAGAAGGGTGAACACAGGGCAGTAAGATAGTTTGAGAGAAAGACTACACTTACATAACTTTTATCTCAGTATAATTGTTCTATTTTTTAAATTGTTCTATTTTTTAAGAGTTATTATTAAACTCTTACCATGTCTGATTTATATATAAATTAAACTTTATCTTAGTTGTGTCTGTACAGGTAAAAAAAAAAAACATAGCACATGTAAGATTCATTAGTGAGATAAAGAAACTGAAGGACACATAAAAATCTGCTCTTTGCTCTCTTTCCTGCTTCTATTCTTGCTAGGACCTGCACCTTGCCCTATACATACCATAATGTATGTCCTCCTTGTAAGGAACAAGGAGTTAATGTTTTCTTTGGAGTGTTCTAGCACAATAGATAACATCTAAGAAAGGACTAAGCAAGGTCATCGTGTGCATATTCTGAACTACTTGCTCAAGACATCGTGATGCCAAAACCCCTGGCTCCAGGGAATAAATGACTTATGATGGATACCTAAACCCTGTCCTTGTTCTGACCAGGTTCTGAATGCCCGAGAGGACATGTGCACTAGACCACAATCATCAGTAAAAACCCCAGACCCTAAGCACAGATGAGACTGATCCTGCATTTTCTTTCTGAGTCTCCCAGATGTTTTGTCCGTATCTGCTCTCACTATATCTTCAATAAACTGCTCTTACTTCCTGCTGTCTCACTTTTGATTTCAACCCTGCATGAAGTCAAGGACCCTCTTGACTGGTTCTGCAGGACCCTCTCTGGGTCCTTGGACCCTGCCTGCTCACATCAGGAGCATCCATGGTTTTAGGCATCCACTGGGGGTCTCGGAATGTGTCTTCTGCAGATAGGGGGTGGGGGCGGGAGGGAGGCTACTGTACTCTAGTCAGCATCCCTGTACCTGTAGCTTAGCAATGTGTAGATTTTTAAGTAGCATAAGTAGATAGCAATCACTACATGAGTTGCTAATTGCATTTAATGCCTCTAGAGATGACTATTGGTCATATATAAGCCCAGTAGATTTCAATGTCAGGATCACTCAAATTAGATACTTAAACATGACCCAGGCTTCCTGCTTTCTCCCTCACTCATCTCTCTCTAATCCACTTTCTTTCTCCCCTTCTGTTATTCCATTATTCCCTCTTCTCTTTTACAAATTCTCTTTAAACAAACTTATTTCATCCAGAGCATTTCATTTCCTGTTCATTTTCTTCTTCTTTTCTATTCATGATATCTCCTTTACATTTCCTTATATATATTTTTTTTCTGTTCTGGATCTTATTTCCTTCCTATCTTCCTTCTTCAGACACTTACTAATATTTTTCAGGTACTTACAGCTATGAAGAGAAATAAAACAAGTTTTTTTTTTTTTCTCTTAACAAGGTCACAGTACACTTTCCTCTCTCTATGCTCTTATGTAAGGAAAAAGTTTAGCAGGTTTAGAGTGAGAAAAAGCCAGCCCACGGGCAGCAAAGTGTGAGCTGGCCTTTTTGTGCATAAAGCAGTAATCAGTCCCAGGTATACTTTATAATGATCATTATTTTTCAAGAGGTTAAGCATTGTGTATTTCTTCAAAGAAATAAGTTGCATGTTGAAAATGCAAGTAAATTGGTATACAGTATAACATAACTTACTGCCTGCTCTGGTCTTAATTTTTAGAAGAGTAGAACAGGATCTCTTTAAGATGACCTGTTTTTCATTAAAATCACTAAGCAAATAAATTGAACTATTTCTACCTTCCACTGAAGAAATAATTAAGTTGCTAGATGTAGCCTTGAGCAAAAGGACAAGTGTTAAATTGCCCTGGTTCTCTGGCTATTTTCAGCACAACAGAGGATAACAGGGTAAATAAAAACCCAGTAGGTGGTTAAAGCTCATCAAAGAGAAACCTTTACTGACAGTAACTTGAGTATTTATCATTTTTCTAGTAATAAAGCACTTTGTTAGCCTCTCACATCCAATTCTCATTAGGCTCCAATATATCTTCCCCTCCAATTTCTTATGTTTCCATTCCCTTTCCTTCATTCCTATTAATGTCCTATCTAAATTTTTTATCTATATCACCTCAGTCCTCTATACAACCTTTTGCATTACCATCAAACCTAAGTGTGTTGAAATATTTCATTCTAAACAAAGCATTAATAACTAGCTGGTGTATGAAGTTATAGGTCAAATCCCTTGTAATATCTATGTACTACTTCCTTAACTCCTCGAATATTTGTTGATTATTTTATCTTTTTGTTTTTTCAAAGATTTTATTTATTCATGAGAGACACACAGAGAAAGGCAGAGACACAGGCAGAGGGAGAAGCAGGCTCCCTGTGTAGCCCGAAGCGGGACTCTATCCCAGGACCCAGAGATAATGACCCGAGCCAAAGGCAGATGCTCAACCACTGAGCCACCTAGGTGCCCTTTGTTGATTATTTTAATAACTATCACTCATTGTGCCAAGACAAAGCAATGCAAGCAAAAATAGATACAATGATGCTTGCAGGCTAAGGAGCAAAAGGCCAAATGGTAAATTGCCCACACATTAATCAAATAATTGCAAAAATAAGAGCCAGCTAAGGTAAAATGCTATGGGAGTTTTTCATAGGGAAATCAGGCCTAATCAAGATGCTTGATCTCTGAGCTTAAAGAGTTGAGTTACTCAGGGGCAGAAAGGAAGAAAGACATTTCCTGGCAGGAGGAGCCATCATGTACAGTGTAATGTACACTAGATGAAGTCTCCCTTCAACCCCATCAGAACTCTGAAGCCAAGATTACTTGTTGGAGAAGTCCTGCATTGGAGGATTGTGGTAATGGTGAAGCTCTTTTTCCATATTCTGGCTCATCATTAGCCAAGGGCTGTCCCCCAGAAGAGTGTGACCATAGCCTGAAAGCTGAAGCAGACCAGATGTTAATAAAAGCTGGGTACGGTGTTCTTTCCTGAAGAGGGGGCTATCTGAGCAATGCTTGTCCATTATCTACCACAATCCCCAATAATATTCAATGCCAGAGAGCAGGAACATCTTAATAGCACAATAGACATCTGTAATTAAAAATGGCTTAAACCACTTTTAGGAGATCCCTGGGTGGCTCAGCAGTTTTGCACCTGCCTTTGGCCCATGGCATAATCTTGGAGTCCTGGGATTGAGTCCCAGGTTGGGCTCCCTGCACGGAGCCTGCTTCTCCCTCTGCCTGTGTCTTGGCCTCATTCTCTCTCTCTCTTTCTGTCTCTCTCATGAATAAATAAAATCTTAAAACAAAAAACTTTTAAAAATCCACTTTGATGGTAGTGACATGAATACAAGTCTGAACCCAGGTCTACATAATGTCAAAGTCCACCATCTTTCTACTGTTTAAATTCAACACATGTCATCTGAGCACATACTTGGCACCAAGCCCTGTCCTGGATACCAGGGGGACCACAGTGAGTGAAACGACAAAAACCCTGAGATGTGAAGCTAAATATCCAGTCCTTCAAGATACTAAAATAACGTGAAAATTGTCACAAGCATGCTATGAAGGTGCACACGAGTGTGTCTTTTCCCAATGTCAGCTTTATTCAATCATAAAGCAAAACTATAAAGCAGGTTCAGGATTCCAAAATTAACGACAATTCACCATGTGATTAAACTTGGCTTCTTACCCAGCACACAGAGCAGGACAGAAGACAAGCCACACAACAAACAAGATAACAGAAGGGCGTAGGAAGTCAATAAACTAAATACGAAGTCAGTCTGTGGGCACACAGTTGAGATAAGGCCTTGGTCTGGTCTGTGTCAGCTCTCAGCACTTACTGCTTCTTATGTTCAAGCAATAAAGGATCTCAGTTTTGTTCAGAGATCAATGGGGCAGAGCCTTTGGTGACAGTTGCCTTTTTTAAGTGGTCAGACATAGAGGGGTCAGGTCTGAAAAGTCTGACAGTTTGCTGCCAAAATCCTTCCCTTTTTAAAAAGGATTTAATCAGTTTTGGGGTCCCCGCAGCCCTCCTCAGGTTCTGCTCATTATCAGTTCTGGAGTGTCAGCTGATCTTGGTCCTGGTGCTATCTCCTAGCTGCGGTACCTTTAACTGCTTGTGTCATTGCTTACAGAATCCTGCTTGACATGAGAGACTCCATTTTGCTCTCCACACAAATAATGAACCACCACCGGCAGTCATGTAGAGTCCGTGAGGAATGATAATGTAAGTAGAAGTTTAAGGTGTTAAATATTCCAGTTTTTGCAGAGGGAGGAAATAAATGTAGTTACACAAATAAGCTTCGCATCCCTTCACGAACTATTCTAGAATTCATTTTAAAGCAGACAGCTGAAAACACAAAAAATAAAGTCATTAGCAATTATAGTATTTCATCAAGAATGAATGACTTCTAGCTCATATGCTTCCCATTGGTACAGGGAAATATACACAGGAGGGTCTTAATTTAGAAAGATGATAGAGAAAGACATGTTTCTTAACTTGTGAAGAGGAATAAATATCAGCTGAAAAATAATACAGGTGATGAGATTTACGACTGATGGTATTAGTGTTCCCCAAAATATATGCATTAAGAGAAAGCTGCTCTACTGGGCAGAAGGCTTCGTGTCACAGACTGAAAAATGTTGTTACTGACCTGACTGATAAAGATGTTGACATCTTTATCCAAACACAATGAGTGTGAGTTATGCTCACTACCTCAGCACAGAGTGGAACAGAGCTGAGAGGAATGTTTAACCCTTTGGGGAAAAAAAATAAAGCCTCAAAACAAGCTTATCACTGGAATAATAAGCCCAATTGCAAGTAATTAAATAGGTAATTTGCACATGGCCGCAAAAAGAAAATCAATTTTCTTAATTCAGAATGGATGATATCTGGTTGGCAAAATTCATTTGGAAAAAATTGCTGTATAAGCTGAGGTGACTCCATAATGTGAGTACTAAAGCATAGTACCCAAAGCTACATTCTTAGAAATGCAGTTGGCTCTGGGTCAGACAGGAATGGTGAGTGCAAAGGAGAAAGCAAGATGCCTACAAAGCTAAGGTCCTACCCTTTCACAGAAACAGAAGACAGGGTGCCGTCTCCCTGAATGCTTACATTTCAAAGACATGACCCTCAGCTCCCTGTGCAAGACATTCTTCAGTTGTAAAACTTGCAACAATTTTTTAAAAGATGTACATACATCTGGAAAGGGCAGGGAAAGAATTTACAATTGCAAGTTTACAAAAGAAAATGTTCTAAGGGAGAAGGAACCTATCTTTCCTTACTCTTAGCAGAAAGAATTAAGCCTCAATTTTAATTTTTGTCTTTAAAGTTGATTGGGAATTAATATTTACACTTAATGTAATTTCTCCCTTTTTACATTTTTCTCCTCTTTGGCTTTTTTTTTTTTAATTTCAGTAGGAAAAGTGGTTTATCACTTCCTTACCTCTTCATTGTCTTAAGATTTTCCAATTTTTTGTCTGTTTCTTTAATGAGACTAGTGGAAAGTGAGGGCTTTTTGGCGTAACATCCTGCTCTGAGGCAAGTAAGGACTGACCTTACCTCTCATTTTGCTGACTAGTTCCTCTGGCCCCAATGGTTTTGCCTCCACAAGGAGTTGTTCCCCTTGGCTGAATGGCTACACTCAACAGGGCAGTGTAAAGGCATGTTGTCCATATGACTCTTTAGATGGTGGAGGCTACCAACAACAAGATGTTGCAGAACTGCTCTACTACTGACATGCTAGTTCCATGTCATTATTTTCTTCCCCATGAGAGTCACTGAGTGGGAACCAGCAACCCAGGGGTGGGGCTTGAGAAAGTAACCATTGCTGGGAGCTCCAGACACTTTCTTGGGTCTGGGGTAAGGTTGCTGAGAGCTGTGTAGGCTGGATTCCTTTGGTTAAAAAAAAAAAAAAAAAAAAGCTTTAATTTTGACTCAACATTTACCCTTACGTCATTCTGAGCTCTCTCAGAAGACACAAATAAACTGAAATTTTTTCCTCATTAAGGGGAATTTCAGGGAGTTGTTTTCCTGCAGTGATTAAACAGGGAAGTAACAGAAGTAGGTTTAATACTGAAAAAAAAAAAAAGCATGTATGTATTCAGATCAACATCTTTGAACCTTAACAAAAATTTCTTCAAATAGCCTATTTTCTGGTTCAAGGAAAAGACTAAAAATACAGTAAAAGTACCACTTAGAGAATGTTTTATTTTATTAAGGATTGTATCAAGGCTTCTCTATAATATGCGAACTCATTTAACCCTTACAATAACTCTGTGGAGGCAATGCTATTATGTCAATTTTACAGATGGGAAATTTCACTTTAAAATACTTGAACAACATGGCCAAGTACAAACAGTGACTGTGAAGGTAGGATGTTAAGCCCAAAATTATCTAATTACCTACTGTGCTAATTACCACCAGGAAATCTTTCTTTAGATAAAAAATAACCCACAATGGAATGAGTGGCAGGTATAAATCATTCAAATGCTAAAAAGAAATTCCATGTTCTTTTTTTATAATTAAAAAAGTATTCTAATCAACTTTTAAAGATCTATCCCATATTTGTGTAAGTCCATTATCTTTTGTGTGCAAAATCTATGCTTCTAGAAATCACCCACTATAAAGACTCTGCTCCACCAGTCAGAAGAACAGGTTCCAGCTATGTTCTGACATGAACATGCACATACTGATTACCTCAAATCTCTGTGATTGAAAAATGAAAATCGGCAAGATCTGTTTTCTTTTTCCACCCTAGCAGAATCACCTGGAAAGCTTCTATAAAACACTATGCTGGGCCCCACTCCAAATCAATAAAATTCAGAGGCTGTGGGTGTGGATTGTAGGCATCATGTGTTTTAAAAATCTCTTCAGCTTTTGCTATTTAGCAGCCAAGGCTGAGAATTATTAGATCACATAAATAAATAGTTGCATGAAGGATGAGGTCCTTTTTAGTGCTAACAATTTATAATTCCACGAACAGCCCAACTACCTCTTGTACTGTTTCATTTGTCAAGATAAATTCACTGAGCGCTTATTATGAATCTGACAGTGCACTAGTCCAGAAGTAACTTGTGATTATCTATTAGTATTGTGGCAGAGGAAAAAATTTTACTTTTCTAGGTTCTTTTGGCCAGTCTATTAATTAAACTGACACAAAACAGATTAAAGGAGAAAACCAAATTTAATTACATACATACGGGAGCCCTATAAGACTACGTGCCCCACAGGTACGTAGCAATTGAAGTTTGTGTGCCGACCTGAGCTAAGGAAAAGGTGGTAGAGGTGTGAGACTTCAAAGAAGGGGAAGATAGTCACAGAAAGATGGGAAGAGCAGATGGTTGGTAAACAGTGTTTGCCGTACCATGCATATAGTGGGACACACAGAGGAATTTGATCTCTGGGCCCTGCAGAGCTTCTCCTCAGTTTAGCCCAACAACACCTAGCCCATCATCTTTATAATTCTCTAGTGACAGTTTCTTCATGGACCACACCCTCTACTTATTTCGTTTTAGGCCTTTAAGGGGTTTGGTAAAAGTTCTTCCTGAGTCTTTTGGGCCTTGATTGATTTCAGCTCGAAGTAATCCACTTGTCAAAATGATACATTTTAGGGTTATCTGCCCTGAACCCCATCAGTAGAGTTAACCTTTGAAAAATATGAGGGTTAGGGGTACAGACTCCTTGTACAGTTGAAAATCTGTAACTTTTTTTTTTAAGATTTGATTTATTTATTCATGAGAGACACAGGGAGAGAGAGGCAGAGACACAGGCAGAGGGAGAAGCAGGCTCCATGCAGGGAGCCCCACTCCTGACTCAATCTCTAGTCTCCAGGATCACGCCCTGGGCTGAAGGCGGCACTCAACCGCTGAGCCACCTAAGCTGCCCCTATGTGTAACTTTTGACTTCCCAAAACTTAACTACTAGTAGTCTACTGTTGTCCAGCAGTCTTACCAATAATATAAACAATGAATACATATTTTTATGTTATACTGTATTCTTCCAAGAATACCTGATTTTTTTTCTTAATTTTTTTCATTATTTCTAGGCTATGCAGCTCATTTGCAAGGTTTTTTTTTCAGATTGTTACAAATTTCCAAAACAAATTTCCAAAACAAATATTCAATAAATATATTTATTGAAAAAAATCTGCATACAAGTGGGCCCTTGTTCAAAATGTATTGTTCAAGAGTGAACTGTATACTGGGTGAATCATGAGTGCTCACTTTTCACTGGACTGTATTTGGTAAGATCTTGGATACTTACATCTAGGAATCCACTTGAAATCATTGTTCTCTGTCTAAAGACAGGAGCTGTAGCAGATTCTTTCTTCATATCATCACACAGTAATTTTTTTTAACTAAATTAATTTAACTATTGACTTTCCTGCTGCATTTGGATGAGTGATAAATTAACATTTTTTCTATCCATAGTAATGTAACCACAAACTCTGCTTGAAGTCGCAGGTATTTAGAAGTTATCTGATCCAGTTTTCGCACCAATGGGCAGATTAGTAAAGTGATTTGCCCTAGGTCATACTTATAGCTTGTTATTGTTATTGACGGGGCTCAGGTGTTTCAGTTCTCAGTTCAGTAATCATACCATTACAGTCACTGTTTAGGATTTTCAGGAAGGTAATATATCTTTTCCTTAACTTTTAGAAGTGGAATGGTGAGTTCTGTTTGCTTGATGGCAACCATCATACTCTTTGTGGTAATCATAATAAATATAATTCAGCATTGTTTGAAGAGCTCCTTCTTTGCAGACGTTCATTTGACCTTGATTATTCAGTCTCTGTAACTTTAAATAGAGTAACATTTTAAATAAAGGAGGAAATAGTACAGATAATTGGATTTTCCAATGTTTTTTTGTGATGTGTTTTATTTCTCTCACTAAACTAGTAATGAAAATTCTTTTTATCCAAATTTATAATGAAAAGTGATTTGTTATTATGAATAATAATGTTGCAGATATGCACTTTATTTTTTTGCAAAAATGTATTTTTTCCAACTTTATTAAGATACAATTTTCTGGATGCCTGGGTTCGTGGTTGAGTATATGCCTTCAGCTCAGGGCATGATCTTGGAATCCTAGGATCAAGTCCCACATTGAGCTCCCAACGGAGAGCCTGCCACTCCCTCTGCCTATGTCTCTGCCTCTCTCCCTGTGTCTCTCATGAGTAAAATAAAGAAAATCTTTTTATAAAAAAAGATGCAATTGTATAAGTTTAAAGGGTACAATAAGTTGATTTGATATACTCAATATATTGAGAAATGATTAACACAATAGCATTAGTTTAACATCTCCATCACCTCACAGAATTACCATTTATTTTTTTGTGGTGGGGACATTTAAGACATACTTTCTTACCTACTTTAAAATATGTAATACAATATTGTTGACTACAGCTACCATGTGAGACATACATCCCCAAGATTTATGTATCTTCTTTTTTTTATTACTGATAGACACAGAGAGGCAGAGATATAGGCAGAGGGAGAAGCAGGTAGAGCCAGGACCCCAGGATCATGCCCTGAGCCAAAGGCAGACACTCAACCACTGAGCCACCCAGGCATCCTGATTTATTTATCTTCTAACTGGGAGTATACGCTTTTTCATCACTGTCACCCATTAGCGTTCTTGATACGACAAAATTATAGAAATAAAGAACAGATCAGTTGTTGCCACTGTTTAAAAAGGGTGCGGGGGACACAAGGGAAGTGGATATGTCTATAAAAGGGCAACTTGAGAGATCCTTATGATAGAACTGTTCTGTTTCTCATGTAGTATCCTGGTTGTCATGTTATAGTGTAACTTTGCGAGATATTACCATTGTGGGAAGCTGGGCAAAGTGCACATGGTATTACTCTGTATTATTTCTTACAACTACATGTAAATCTACAATTACTATATATATATACACATACACGAAACATGTTATCTGCAAATATATATAAATCTACATTTACTATATATATATACACATACACAGAAACATGTTATCTGCAAATATATATAAATCTACATTTACTATATATATATACACATACACGAAACATGTTATCTGCAAATATATATAAAAAATGTTACCTGCAAATCTCAAATCACTAATAAAATTCCAGTAAGACATTTCCTGCCATAGAAAACTAACGTGAAATACATCGGGACTAGGAGTCATTAAATAGATAGTGGGAAGGAAGAAGCCGGCAACAGATCCAAGTCAGAGCATAGATCAAACAATCCCATTGACATAATCAGTGAGTCGGTACCACAACAAGGAAGCCAGTACAGTAGTCAATGAATGACCCAGTCCTGATACTGCGACCTTGACTAATGCAAAACAATGTCCTTTCTTCTTTTGAATCAATTTCTTTTGAAATCACAAAAATAAATGATTGTGTTACTCTAAGTTGGCACCAAATAAATTTATGTAGTATGAGAAAGCAGTTGGATATCGTATTAGCGTTTTGTAAAAGTTAAACATATGTACGAAAACAAATTTTGTGACTACTGTCATGAATTTTATTTGTTTCATCTGAGTTTATGTTGTTAAAAGCACTTAGGAGAAGTAGGCATGTGGGACTCAATGTTACTGATATGTCTAGAAGATTTTGACTAGTTAAGTTTGCAATGTTTAAATTCTTAAGAGATTTAGCTTTATAAAATATTAGTTTTTATTAATTATATAATAGTATTAAATATTTAGAGGAATAATTTAATATATATTTTAAGTTAAATACATTAAGTATCAAAGCAAACAAAAAAAAGTCAAAAGCCCTTTGAACGGTTAAGATTTCAGCAATGTGGCTAAGCCAAGGCTGGCACTTCTACTTGCTAAAGGATCAATTCCAAGACTGTGGGGGCCTTCTTTCGGGACTAACGATCTCATACAAAATCAATAATTTGTATTTCTCCAAGTATTAGCAGTATCAGAACAACCACAGCACCTGGCATGAAGCAACTTCTCAATAAAAGTTGGTAGAATGGTTTATTTTACTATTGACATATAATGTAGCTGAACTCCTTATTCTGAACTAAAACTTACAAATGCAATTTCTGGGAAACGTATCATCACCATGAATGGACATGCTAGGATTACTATAAATTTGCAATCTCCTAAATGTAAAAGGGTAAACAATCAGCCTGATTCTGATTTTGCCCAATTCAACTGCAGTCCTGTGTATTGTTAATCTAATATGATAATACATTTTGAGCAGGACGTCCCATGCTGGTAACTGGGAGTGACTAAGCTCCTGGCACAGCTATGCAGAAGTCTAGGCAACTCCTAGAATTATACACTAAACAAACTGCAGAGGCCAGGGAGACTGAACCCTCAGAAGTTGGAGGTGAGAAAAAAGATCCAGACAAAAGATATAAAAATTTTTAAAAAGGAGTTTAAACCTGAACCAAGTAATGTAAGACTGTATCTTTACAACTCTAGTGATCAAAAATTGGATTCTAGATGCCCTCACACTGGTTTAAAAATTAGATGTGCATTGGAAAAGACTCTGAATGACTGATGGAAAAAGGCAAAGGAAATTACTGTGAATTTGTGTACATATTACATCTTAAATTGGAAGCGTTACCTGTTCCATGCTTGAAGTTGTTCTGGGGGTAGAATCCCAAGAGTAAATTGTTCTGAAGCCCTTAACCAGCCTTGCCACCTAAATTTATATTCTCTGGCAAGGGCCAGAAAAATTTACATGAAACAAATCTGGCAGAACTGGAAAAGATTTCTGTCTCTTGGCAGCCCTATGAGTGTCAGGAGATAAATCTTAGCTTATTTACCTTGCATTATGAGACAGTTACAGATGTATTACAGCTTCTCTCAATCACTTAGTTATGAGCTTATGAACTTTCCTAGCAGCTGGAGTAATATCCCACTATTTGAGAAAGAGAGGAGATGTGTTAGTGATTAAATGACTTAATAAACAATCTGTCACTTTTCATGTTTCATAAACCTGAGCACATTTCTGAAGGACAAGGAGGTAGATTCCTTAACGTATTTGATATAAAGCTTATGACAGTCGAGGAAAGGATAATTTCAGAGTATCTCAGATGTCTTTCCTGATTTGCATTTAATCTCTGATAACAGAGAAACATTAGACCTATTTGGAAAATAGGTTCCATATTTGCTATTGAGCAATAAGAGAAACAAGAAGTCATACACATTCATATTTGTATCATACATACACACATGTACACGTATAAATTTGAAGTTCTAGAAGTGAGAAAACAATCATTTTTAACTACAAGGAAATCGGTCAGCCCCAACAGCACAAATCCCAGCTTTGCCGTGTCATCACCTGGCAGATTGCATAAGCATTGTGATTCTGTGTCCCTCTCCATATGATAAGGGTGACAGTACTACTTACCTCTTAGGCCTATTGGGAAGTAATTAAAATTATTTTAAAAAATACTGGATCCCTGGGTGGCGCAGCAGTTTGGCGCTTGCCTTTGGCCCAGGGCGCGATCCTGGAGACCCGGGATCGAATCCCACATCAGGCTCCCGGTGCATGGAGCCTGCTTCTCCTTCTGCCTATGTCTCTGCCTCTCTCTCTCTATCTCTCTGTGACTATCATAAATAAAAAAAAATTTAAAAAATTAAAAAAAAAGAAAAAATACTTAGGACAGTGTCTGGAACATAGAAAGCCCACAAAAAGTGATAACAAGTTTTTAAAATCAAAGGTGAGACCAAAATTTATTTTGTTAGGCAAACTAAACTTTAAGTAAATTTACCATTAATTTGTGTCCATGGGGCATATTATTTGCAATGTCCTTGGTGCCATTTTGCTTTTTCTCTTCAGTGAGATGAATTGGGGCAAGAAGAAGAATTGGATCTGCTCTTTCTATAACAAATTAGCAAGGAATTAGTAGAGGACTTTGCTTTCCTGCTCCCAGAATATCCTGATGGTGTAGAGTTAGGAGGAAAAATAATTTTTCCACTTTTGTACTGCTTGTAAATTAGCTTCCCTTACAAAACTGTTGACTTCGCCACAACATTTTTAATAGTAAAATGGACATGAAAAATTCTTACTTTCTGAGTGATTCTCTTTCTTCCATAATTGCACTCTGTTGGTTAATACAGAATAGCTGAAAGAATGAATCCTAGAATTATGACATCATCATGTATTTAAAGAACATTTTCTTACGAACAGCACGATAGCAATTTTAAATCTGATTTCAACGAATACATCATAGAATCTCAAGGGTCCAAATTAAGCTGATTGTTTGAATAAGAAAAAATACAAAAGCATTAATCATATACACTACTTCCTGAAAAATTTGCAGCCGAGCTATGAAAGCTCAATTGGATCTCCTTGTGTTGCTATCATTTTTCACCCAGTGTGTGGTCAATGCATCATATGAAGCACAAAATTCTTCACTATGTTAATTGCACAGTTTGCAACAAGAATGCCAATGTAGGGTAAGGGATCTAAATAACACTGCAAAGTGTCAGATTGCACAAAACCTTGGTGAGTACAAAACTAAATCTTGAGAGTCTGGTTGTAAGAGAAGATGCCTCTTTTTCAAAGTCAGCTTAAGATCATTATGTTTTTTGTGTTCACCCACATTTGGCAGAATTCCTGATAAATCTCTCTTACTCATCTCTCTATTGCTTAGCTGTTATTTTTTTAAAGGTCCAGGTTACTTTATGAGACATAAGTTTTAAGTAGTTCTCAGACTCCCTCAGTGATGGTAGCCTCCTTGACATTGGCTCACCTCTGAAGCTGCCAAGCAGAAGAGAGTTTGCTGCAATCTTCTCCATCTTCCTGGGGCCACCCAGTCACTTGCCCTGGGAATGCCACACCTATACCCTTGACCATGCACAGCTGGGTAATCTGCTACATGGCCACAAGCTCTGCCTCCTCCTCTACTTCCAAATCTGATAAAACACCACATCGCACGAGAGGACTTGATATTCTGAGTTTCTATAGAAAGAGCCAAAGGACACATCCCAGAATATCAGAGAGTTCATTCCCACTGTGGCTAAACTTTGACTTACAAGAAGCAAAAAAAAATCAGATAATGAGGCAAGTAAGTTCCCTCTCCTTCCTCCCTCCATAGGTGTTCAAAGTCTTAGTCTACTTCTCCTTGTCATCCTCCAGAGCAGCCCCCATGTCCAACAATGTTCTTGCTAAAGAGCTGCTATGTCTCTGTCCAGTGGGCCATGAAGTGGACACTGGTGTGGCATTGTATTCCATGGCTTCACTTTTCTCATAGCTTCACTCTGTTTTTTTGGCACTGCTGCTGCACTGGGCTGGGTTTCACCTGTGAAATTGCTGCATTATTACTTTTATCATTGCCTCAGGCTCTCTCTTCTTGGGAAACTGGGCAATGACAGTTATATTTTACTTGTATTTTTAGAGAGGGAGACTTATTTTATTCTTTCTGTCTTCCTGAAGAAAATTATTACTTTGGGGGATTAAGAACTGTAGCAGTCTGAATTAAAGTGAGCTGGAATATTGTCATGAGCAATAAGAACCAATAACTTGAGAGGGCTTGGACAAAAACCATAATTAAATGTCTACTTTCACCTTATTGAGAAACCAAGGTAATTCAGAGCAGAGCAGTGCATTATCTATAAATATTCTTAGCAGGAAAGAAAAACAATTTCTTTAGGAAGGCTGATGCCTTTTACTTTTCCAAGAAACACTAGAAGAGGCTAGCCCCTCATGGTCAGAAGAAAGATGGTTGTTGAAGCAAGGATAATCATGCATAGTGCATAGGATCCATACAACAAAGACAGAAATAAAACATGTGATTCTAAAGGACAGGAAAAACTTTATACACAAAAGTTAATAAACCTAGTTTACTGATTCTAGAACAAGACAAGGGACCAGGCTTGTAAACCTGTGGGAGTTTGTTAGCTTTTTTGTTTATGTATTTGAGTCTGTTTCTGGTTTGTTGTTGGGAAAGGAATGAATGGGATTTACAATCCTCTCCATCCTCCAACTCCACTCCTTGGAGCAGGCAGGAGATCTCTACATGGTCCTTCACCTCCAAACCCTCATCCTAACAGAAAAGATCTATGATATAGCAGCCCAACAATTACCTTTTAAAGTATTTCAAATATATGCTTTTAAATGGAATAATTAAGAATACCTTGACTATCAATTCTCCTCTTTAACTGACTACAAACTATCAGGAATCTCAGAAAAGAGCATGAGAAAATCCCCCCTCAGATTTTCAAGTCCACTGTTTATCCCTATTTATCTAACAGACAGTATTTCTACTAAATAAGAAATGAGCTTGAAGGATGGCAGAAAATGCCACCCCCAAATATGCCACTTTAGCATAAGGATTATTTTGAGTTAAAGGCACTTAAAAATCAGTAGCTACAAGAAGGCCATACTAATTTCCCTCTTCTTCCTGAAAGCAGGAGATTAAAAACTCCCTTGTGAAAGACATCCTCCCTGTACCAAGAGGAAAGGAACATTCTTTGATGGTGAGTCAAAGCTGAGAGAATTCTGCACAAACAGAGCTTGTTAAAATAATGGTCATCCTTCCCTTAGCCTCCCCATTTATTTTAGTTACCTTTTCAAAATTGCCTCTCCTTGTTAAACCTAGTATAAATATCTCTAGGTTTCACCATTCCTTTGGGTCCTCATTTCCTTGTGAGGGCACCTGTGTCAGGTAACACTTATAGGAATTTGTAATGGCCAGAACCACCTTGGGGCTGGACATGGCTGATACCTTCACCAGCTCTGATACCTGCCAGACAAGTGGTTCTGGCCATCACGGACCTCAGCCTGTCTCTGGGTCGCCAGGTGGCCGCCAAGGCCATTGCTGCACTCTGAGGGGCTTGGAGTGGCCGTGGGGGGCCATCTGGGGGAACACAGCCCCAGGCGCCTCAGAAGGGAACAGTGAAGGAAGATGAGACATCATTGCTCATATCCATGTGATGTAAGAGCCCTATGTCATTTCCAGATCATTCCCCTATCCTGATATCTGACCTCTAAGACGTCTCCCAGTTTCTTTCTTTCATAATTTCCTCTGTTCACTGCCAGCACCTGAAGAATGTGTGCAGCCTGGCTCTTAGCCCAGGCCCTCAGCACCCCGCACCCCTGCTTGCCCTCTTCCAGCAGTACGTGTACCTCCGAGGAACTTTGTAGGTGCAAAGTTGTGTGTGTGTGTGTGTGTGTGTCTGTTTGGGTTTTTTTTTGTAACACACGAGGGAAGTTCACCTCAACTCATTTGTAAATAAAGACTTTTGTGGGTCAAAAAAAAAAAAAAGGAATTTGTAAACTTTTCTCCTGTTAATCTGTCTTCTGTCAAATTCTTTGGCCCAGCTGAAAAACCCTAAGAATGTAGAGGTAAAATTGTGTTTCCCCTGCAGTTTCCATATCCCTTTACCTTCTCCCCAGCATGTTTTGACTTCTGCTCAGCTACTGCTTGGGGCAGAATCAGTGGAGACAGCTGCTACTGTGAGCAATTGGAGTCCCCAGCAGCTGATCTGCATAGAAGAGGAGGTAATCAGTTGACACAGGATGCAGCAATCAACTAAATGTTCTTTTCCAATTCTGCGTGGGCTGTTTAGCACTGAAGATTCTTTCATGGTTCCAGACTGACTAGAGAAACAACAGTGATATAAAAGGGAATAGTCAGCTTATGTTTTCACGTTTTCACATAAAAATGAAAAGTGTTTATGACCCCCCCAATGATAAATACATGGTCTTCATCCTACCGCAGCATTTGACACTTTTCCCTTTGAATTTTTTTCTTACTATATATTTAGAAAGACTCTTCTATCCTGCATGTTTCTCCTTTATTTGCATTCATTTCCCCCAGTAAATACTAATTTTCTCTAGGATTCCAATCTTAACCCTGTTTAAATAATGCAGATGAAGAGCCTGACGTAGTGTCTCTAGACCATAAATAATGTCTTCTTTCCTTCCCTTCTCTTCAGACTCTCCCCTCTCAGCCTTTTTGGGCTTATTCAAGACCAGCAATTCAACGGCCATCTCCATCGGGAGCCTGCAAATCTGTCTCCAGTCCCCAAACCTCTACAAAGGCCCAGGCCCATATAGGGAAATGTCTTCAACCACTTTCTCAAAGTTTCAGTCATTTCAAAGTCAACTTCCACCAAACTGAACACTTTTATCCCCATTTCCCTAAAATTTTCCCTATCCTGCACTTTCTATAGCTGTATAAATTATAATTATTTGCTAACACTAAAAAGATTTTTATCCTCTTAGAGTCACTCATTTCCTCTTTCCTCTATTTTCACTGCTTCTGGTCTATCCCATTCCTCATATTTTCATACCAGGACAACAGCATCTAACACTTGCCCCTGCTTTCTGTCTCTCTCAACACCAATCCACTCCTGTGCATCAGAATTATATTTTTATAAGTCTTTCCATATAATCCTACACATCTGCTCAGAAGGCATCTATTGCTCTAGCTCATTGCCATTTGCACCAGATCTCTAGTTACCATTCTTAATGTATCCATGTCATAGTACCATTACTGATGGGATTTCTTCTGCTTGATAAAAATCCATGTTACCACTTAAACCCTAACTCAACTTTCTTCTTTTCACTGAGACTTTCCCAGACTTCCTTGCTCAGGCATGATTCACCATTGCTTTCTCTGTATTCCTGCGGTAATTCGTCAAACCTTTTATAGACTGTAAGGAGTATGTATGATTAATGAATGTATTTCAGTCTTTCTTCAATTCATCATAGCTTATGTTTTTGCATTACAGCCTTTACTGCACTGTGTCATTGGCCTATTTACGTTAGCTTCCTACATGTTAGCTCCTTGAGTAAAAGGGCAAAATCCTTGACACCTTCTTATACTCAGTGTCTGCCACCAGTATCTTGCGTATAGAAGGTCCTGTTAGTATTGTTTCTCAATAAGTTTCACTACACAAGAATTCAAATTAGGTAGTTTGACCTTTTGTGTATGTCAGCTATTTTTTGATAATTTCTCTTCATTGCTTAGTTGTATATCCCTTATTACTGACACTTGGGAAACAGACCTCAGCCTTTTTAGCTCACATGAGAAGCAACTGAAATTGATGAATATTGAAGGGAAATACTAATATAATTAACCATTTAATTATTTTTCTCTTAGAAGATTCTCTAAAAAATATATATATTTTTTAGCCTGGGGGACAAAAAGGGGGAAAGGGACAAAGGGAGAGAGAAAATCTAAAGCAGGCTCCATGCCCAGCACAGAGCCTGAGGCAGGGCTCAGTCTCACAACCCTGAGATCATGACCTGAGCTGAAATCAAGGGTCAGATCGCTTAACTGACTGAGCCACCAGATGCCTCTAAAAATGCTTTCTTGAGATGATTTACTATTTTATTTTTTATTTGATGAACTAGAGTAAAAAAATCTCACAGTTAAAATATTACCCTTTTACTAGATTTTATTAGTTTCTTTTAATATGCCAGATATAACACATAATGTTTCTTGTTGGCAGGTTACAGCATGCAAAGTCATAAGACATTGCCTCAACCCTCAAGATATTTACAGGCTAGTACAGACCCAGACATGTAAACAATTAACATCCAAAGCCAAATTAATCAAGTGATAATAGAGGTATAGGCAGAGTTGTAAAAGAGCAAAATAGGAAAAATTAGTTTAAACTCAGACCAGGAGTGATGTCACCAAGATGGTGACATGTTGTTCCTGACTTAACTCTCCATCATAAGAACAATAACTATTCAAGGACAAAACATCCCTGAGAGAATCCTAAAATACAGGGGTGAGGATGAAGCAACCCCCCAACTCCCTGTACCATAGAGACCAAGACAGCACTAGAAGGGTGAGAAAAGTGGCTATCCAGTGACCTCATTGGTCCTCCCCCAAGCCAGCATGGCACCATGTGGAGAGTTCTCCTCTGAGCCTCTGGTTCTTCCAGTGGGAAAGAGAACCCTGAAGAGACAACCAGCTGCCCCACCCAGAATTGTGTTGCTTTGCAAGGACCCCTACTCTGACGTCACATCATAGAAATTATAGGGGAATCTGTGGGGCTCAGCCACTGGGAATCTGACTGATAGAGAAGGGTAAAGGGCTTGCAACAACCAGCACAATGTTTTTGGAAGACTGGCTTCATACCAGCAGTGCTCATGTAATAATCTCAACCAGTGGCTTTGCTTATGTGCAGAACGAAGTTAGGGGCACACTTTGATCAAGGAACTCACCTGGGTGCAGATCTGCCTGATTCAGATCCTCAAAGAGTTTTACTGGCAATAAACATTATTTTCCATGCCTGGGCAAGGAGCTGGAACACAGTCCCACCTGCTATGAAAATGGCCTCATATAACAAGAAGGGCTAGAGACAAATCCTGGAAGCTGTGAGGCCCAGTGGCACTTGAGGTGAGAGATTGACAAGCAGGCCAATCAGATGCAGAGCAAAGTCAGTATCAGGTGCAAAGTGTTTCTACACTTGTGTACAGAGGGATGATTCATAGCCAAGGCTGAGGGTAGCTTGGGTAATTGAGAGTAGCCAGGAGTGGCTCAGCTCCCTCCTGTCCAGTCAAAACAGCTGAGATAGTGTCACCCACTGTGAAGAGTATGGAGTCTGGCCCCATCTGACTAGAAGGGCTGGCAAAACCACCTGGAAGCTTTGCTGCTGCCATTAGAGCCAAGAATTAGGTAGAGCTAATAATTTGCAGAGCAAAGCCAGTAGCCCTGTTCAGTCAGGAAACTTAGAGTGCAGGTCAGCTTAAGACAACAAAGAGCTTTACCAGCTTTAGAGCTGCTTCTGCTGCACCCCAGAGGGGTTTAAAAAATAATCCCCCCCAAAAAAAAATAGTCCCACTCATTGCTGACTGCAGCCTCTAGCCTGTTCAACCAGAAAACCTAACTAGAGCATATGAGAAGCTGCATAGTCAACTCAAAAGCCCTAGGTGCAGCAGCACTTGAACAGAGAGAATAGTCTATGGTTTTCTCTTCCTATGGAGCAAAACCAGTGGCCTCACCTGACCAGGGAATTCAGCACTCTGGACTAACTTGAGACCCCAAACAACAAGTTATACAGGTTCTGGGTCCATTCCAGCTGTCCTAGAAGGGAAGGAAAATTAATTCATAGCCCCATCTATGACTGAATATAGTACCTAGTCCCAATCACCTAGTAAGGCTGTCCAAAAGAATCCAGGCAAGCATGAAGCCCATCCTTCAAGTCCTACCCAACTATTTTCAGCCAGTGGCACACTCTCCCATATCAATACTTAGAGCTTGAACAGTCGCCTCTCCCAAAAACAGACCATAGTAGCAGGCCCCAACTGCCCAAGGATACAACCAGTAGATACACCCAGAAACTAATAGCTGGTGGGTGAAAAGCTATCTCTCCCAGAAGAAATCTGTCAATTCTGGAAGAGGAGCCCAATTACTCAAATGTGCAGATACTAATATAATGAATCAAGGATCATGAAAAATGAGGTGACCCCAAAAGTATAATAATCTGTTATTCATTACATAGTATTTTTTAAAATCATGTAAATTGTAATAGCAATGACCTAAAACATGTGAGAAGTAAAAATGTAAAGTTTATGGATTTTATTGAGATTGCTATCTGTTTAAATAAGATATTATAAATTTAAGACATTTTGGGTAAGCCTCATGGTAAACACAAGGGAAAATCCTGTAGTTATTATACAAAAGAACACAACAAATCAAAGCATGCTAATACCAAAAGACATCCAAACACACGAAAAAACAGCAGGGTAAGAAACAAGGGACAATGGATCTACAAGACAGTCAGAAAACAATTAACAATATAGCAACTGTAAGTCCTTACCTATCAATAATTATTTTAAACATAAAATGATGAAATTACTGATTGAAAGATATAGTATGCCTGAATGGATTAAAGAAACAGAAAAAAAAAAAAACAAGATCTGACAACATGATGCCAACAAGGGAGTCACTTAGTTCTTAAAGACACAAATAGGCTGAGAGTAAAGGAATGAAAAAAGACAATTCAAGCAAATGATAACCAAAAGAAGTGGGAGTAACTATATACTTATATTAGACTTTAAATGAAAAATGGTAAAAGGAGACAGAGGTCATTATACAATAATAAATGGGTCAATACATAAAGATCTAACAATTGTAAATATTTATGTGTTCATCATTGAAGTGTCTAAATATGTAAATCAAAAATTAATAGAGCTAAAAGAAGAAATAAATAGTAATACAATAACAGCTGGGTGCTTTAGTCCACTTTCAATAATGGATAGATCATGCAAAGAATCAACAAGGAAATAGTGGATTTGAACAACACTGTAGAACAAAGGGACATATATCAAACATTTTGTGTGTATGTCTGTGTCTTTTTTTTTTATGATAGGCACACAGAGAGAGAGAGAGAGAGAGAGAGAGAGAGAGAGGCAGAGGCACAGGCAGAGGGAGAAGCAGGCTCCATGCACCGGGACCCGACATGGGATTCGATCCCGGGTCTCCAGGATCGCGCCCTGGGCCAAAGGCAGGCGCTGAACCACTGCGCCACCCAGGGATCCCCTATATCGAACATTTTATCTGATAAGAGTAGAATACATATTCTTCACAAGCATACATAAAACATTTATTTTTTTTTAAGATAGACTATGTATTAGGCCACAAAACTGGTCTTAGCAAATTCAAAAAGGTTGAAATCATATCAACTATCTTCTCTAAGAACAATGCCATGAACTAGAAATCAAAAGAGGAAAGTTGGAAAATTTACAAACATGGAAATAAAATAACACTATTGGATCAAAGAAGAAATTAAAGGTGAGGCACAAGTTTCTAGAGAATTTTTAATGAAAATGGAGACACAACATACCAGAACTGGTAGGATGCAACAAAAGCAGTTCTAAAATGAAAGTTCATAGTGATCAACACTTACATTAAAAATCAAGAAAGATCCCAAATAAACAACCTAACTGTACCCCTTAAGAAATTCAGAGAAAAAAGAAAGGGAAAGAGAGAGATTGAGAGAGAGCAAGAGAGAGAGAGTGAGAGCAAATTGAGCCCAAAATTAGCAGAAGAAAGGAAATACAGAAAAAAAAAATTGAAAAGAGTAACCAAACTAAGATTTGGTTCTTAAAAAAAAAAAAAAATACAGCAAATCCTGCATTAAACTATCCAAGGAAAAAAAGAGAAGGAAGGACCAAAAATCATCATAATTATAACTGAAAAAGGAGATAGTACAACTAGTAACACAAAAATTCAAAGGATCATAAGAGACTTCTATGAACAATCATATGCCAATAAACTGAACAATCTAGAAAAAAATTTTAATTATTAAAAACAGCCTACTGAAGCTTAATCAGGAAGAAGTAGAAAGCCTCGATAGACCAATTACTAGTAAGGAGATTAAATTGGTGATAAAAAGACCTCTCAATGAAGGAAAACCCAGGACCAGATGGCTTTAAAGGTGAATTTTACAAAAATTTAAAGAATTAACCCTAATATTTCTCAAAGTCTTCCAAAACATTAAAAAGAAAGGAATACTATTAAACTTCTCTTATGAGGCCAGTATTATCCTAATACCAAAACCAGAAAGGACACTACTAGGGAAGAAAACAACTATTGACCAATATCCTGATGAAGATAGATGTGAAAATCCTCAACAAAATACTGGTAAATTGAATTCAACAGCACATAAAAAAGATTATCCATTGTGATCAAAGATAATTTACTCCCTAGATGCAAGAATGGTTCAATATATGCAAATTAATCAATGTAATATATTACATTAATAGAATTAAAGAAACAAATCATATAATTGTCACAATAAATATTGAAAAAGTTTGACTAGATTCAACAATCATTCAATATTTTTAAAAAAACTTAAATTAGGCATAGAAGAAACATATCTCAACATAATAAAATCCATTAGGCAAGTGCACAGTCAACATCATACTTGATGGTGAAAGATTGAAAGCTTCTCCTCTAAGGGTTGTCCATTTTCACTATTTCTATTCACCAGAGTAATAGAAGTCCTAGTTAAAACTATCAGGCAAAAGAAAGAAATAAAAAGATATCAGAATTGTAAAGGAAGTAGTAAAATCTTCCCTATTTGCAAATGACATGGTTTTATATATAGAAAATCTTAAAGACTCAACCAAAAAACTATATCTAGTCAATGAATTTTGTAAACTTGTGGGATACAAAATTAATATACAAAATCAGTAGTGTTTTTATACACTAGCAACAAATTTTCTGAAAAAGAAATAAAGAAATTGATCCCATTTACAAGAGTATCAAAAACAATAACATACTTAGAAATAAATTTAAGGTGACAGTGATGAAAGAAGATACAAATAAATGGAAAGATATCCTATGTTCCTCGATTAGAAGAATTAATATTTTAAAACTAACAATAGTAACAAAAGCCATCTACAGATTTAATACAATTCCTATCAAGACTCCACTCACATTTTTTTTTTTTTACAGATTTACAACACTCCTTAAATCTATATGGAGCCACAAAAGACCCTGAATAATCAAAAAAAAATCCTGAGAAAGAAGAATGAAGCAGAAGGCATCATACTTCTTCATCCCAAGCTATATCATAAAGCTATAGTCATAAAAAAACAGTATGGTACTGACATAAAAACAGATAAATAGATCAACTGAACAGAATTGAGAGCCCAGAAATAAATCCAAGCATATACAGTCAACTAATATTTGCAAATTAATATTTGCAAAAAAAATTAATGGAGAGAAGACATTTCAGTAAATGGTTCTGGGATAATTGGATGCTCACATGTAAAAGAACAGAAAAGAATGAATGAAGAGTGGTATATCTTACACCACTCACAAAAATTAATTTCAAATGGATAAAAATGTACTCCAAATGGATTAAAAATTAATTCCAAATGGATTAAAATATAAGATATGAAACCATAAAATTCCTAGAAGAAAGCATAATAAAACTCCTTGGTGTGGATCTTGATAACATATTTTGGCTATGACACCTAAAGCACAGGGAACAAAATAAACATAAATAAGACTACACTAAGTTTTTTTTTTTCACAGAAAAAGAAGCAATGAAGCAAAAAGATAACCTACAGAATAGGTAAAATATTTGCAAGCCATACATCTGATAAGGAGTTCATATTAAAAATATATAAACAACTTATATAACTCAGTAGCAAAGAAATACATAACTCAATTTAAAAACTGTGCAAAGAACCTGAAGACATTTCTCCAAAAAGATATAAAGAAGGCAAAGAGGTATGTGAAAGATGTTCAACATCATTTGTCATGAGAGAAAGACAAATTAAAGCCACAGTGAGATATGACCTCACATCTGTAAAATGGCCATCATCAAAAAGATGGGAGATAAAAAAATTTTAAAAAAAGATGGGAGATAACAAAGGCTGGTGTGAATGAAGATAAAAGGAAACTCCCATACACTGGTGGAATTGTAAATTGGTACAGCCAACATGGGAAACAGTATGGAGGATCCTCAAACAATTTAACAAAGATCTACCATATGATCCAAAAATTCCATTTCCAGGAATATATCCAAGGAAAATGAAAAGGCTAATTCAAAAAAAATCTGTGCCCCCATGTTCAAGCAGCATTATTTACAATAGCCAAGACATGCAAGCAACCAGAGTGTTCAGTGGTAAATAAATTAATAAAGAAGTTGTGGTATATATTTACAATCCAATATAATTTAGTCATAAAATGAGGAAATTGGAGGTGGGTCAAGATGGCAGAAGAGTAGGGTTTCTCAACTCACCTGGCCCCACAACTTACCTAGATAATTTTCAAATCAGCCTGAACACCTACAAATTCAACCTGAGATTTAAAGACAGAAAGCCGGAACGCTTTCTGTCTTTAAAGAGAGAAGGGTTTTTGCTTCTAGCAAGATATATTTTCCACTTCTAGATTCCCTTCAACATACTCAATTTGGGAGATATACGAGATATTATTTTTTGTATTGAGTTTTTTTTTTCTCTGCCTAATTTTGTTCAAAAACGGCGGAAGCTAATATCTTCTAACACATGACCAGCATGCACCCATAACCAAGTGGTATATCGTGCTGGTTCATTCTGTGAGATTATATTCTCTCTTCATTCCCATTCTGCCCCCCTCTTTTATCTCATTTATGTTTTGGTGGTCAATGTTGGGGCTTTCTTCAAGTATTTCTGGCTTATATAAATTTGGGACCGAGGGTATTCTAACATACAGAACTTAATACACTCAGAACCAAGAGGATCACCTTCTAAGACCCTTCAGGTAGACTACATCCTCTCTCCATTACAACTTCATAACCACCACCATCTCCCCGTCTGCCCCCCCCCTTTTTTTTCTTTTTTCTTTTGTTTCTCTTTACTTTTTTCTCCTCTTTTTTTCTCTTTTCTTTTTTTCTTCTTCTTTAGGATACTTGGCCCTTCAGTTTTTACTACTTTGTTTTGAAATTTGTTTTTCAGAGGGAGGGGCAAGATGGCGGAAGAGCAGGGTCCCCAAATCACTTGTCCCCACCAAGTTACCTAGATAACCTTCAAACCATCCTGAAAATTTACGAATTCGGCCTGAGATGTAAAGAGAGACCAGCTGGAACGCTACAGTGAGAAGAGTTCGCGCTTCCATCAAGGCAGGAAGACGGGGAAAGAGAAATAAAGGAACAAAAGGCCTCCGAGGGGGAGGGGCCCCGGAGGAGCCGGGCTGAGGCCGGGGCGAGTGTCCCCAGGACAGGAGAGCCCCGTCCCGGAGGAGCAGGAGCTGCACCAACCTTCCCGGGCGGGCGGAAAGGGGCTCGCAGGGAGTTGGAGCAGGACCCAGGAGAGCGGGGATGCCCTCGGGCTCCCGGGGACACTAACAGACACCTGCGAGCGCAGGAGAGTGCCCCGAGCTCCCTAAGGGCTGCAGCGCGCACGGAGGGACCCACCGGAGCAGCTCGGAGGGGCTCGGGAGCGGCTCCAGGGAGGGGGCTGCGGGGCGGGAGCGCGAATCCCACAGCGCAGGCCCCGGGGCACAGGGCGCCGGGACACAGCCCAGGATCCGGCCTCCCCCGGGACAGGCAGAGGCCGGGAGGGCCCAGGACAGCGAGGACGCTCCTGCCCCGAGCTGAGCAGATCAGCGGCCCCGCCCCGGAGCCTACAGGCCCTGCGGACGGAGAACCGAGAGCCCCGTAGTTCCTGCGGAGGCTGAATCCAGGCTTCCAGAGTTGCCATAGCAACTGCTGCTGTTCCTCCCTGGGTCCCACGGGGTAAACAACCCCCGCTGAGCCCTGCAGCAGGCAGGGGCAGAGCAGCTCCCCCAAGTGCTAACACCTGAAAATCAGCACAGCAGGCCCCTCCCCCAGAAGACCAGCTGGACGGACCAGTGATACTCCCCCGTGTTCCAATACAACTTGTTTTTGGCCACTCTGCACTGAGCAAAATGACTAGAAGGAAAACCTCACCTCAAAAGAAAGAATCAGAAACAGCCCTCTTTCCCACAGAGTTACAAAATCTGGATTACACTTCAATGTCAGAAAGCCAATTCAGAAGCACTATTCTACAGCTACTGGTGGCTCTAGAAAAAAGCATTAAGGCCTCACGAGACTTCATGACTGCAGAATTTAGATCCAATCAGGCAGAAATTAAAAATCAATTGAATGAGATGCAATCCAAACTAGAAGTCCTAACGACGAGGGTTAACGAGGTGGAAGAACGAGGGAGTGACATAGAAGACAAGTTAATGGCAAAGAGGGAAACTGAGGAAAAAAGAGATAAACAACTAAAGAACCATGAAGACAGATTAAGGGAAATGAACGACACTCTAAGGAAGAAAAAACCTACGTTTAATTGGGGTTCCCGAGGGCGCCGAAAGGGACAGAGGGCCAGAATATGTATTTGAACAAATCCTAGCTGAAAACTTTCCCAATCTGGGAAGGGAAACAGGCATTCAGATCCAGGAAATAGAGAGATCCCCCCCTAAAATCAATAAAAACCGTTCAACACCTCGACATCTAATAGTGAAGCTTGCAAATTCCAAAGATAAAGAGAAGATCCTTAAAGCAGCAAGAGACAAGAAGTCCCTGACTTTCATGGGGAGGAATATTAGGGTAACAGCAGACCTCTCCACAGAGACCTGGCAGGCCAGAAAGGGCTGGCAGGATATATTCAGGGTCCTAAATGAGAAGAACATGCAACCAAGAATACTTTATCCAGCAAGGCTCTCATTCAAAATGGAAGGAGAGATAAAGAGCTTCCAAGACAGGCAGGAACTGAAAGAATATGTGACCTCCAAACCAGCTCTGCAAGAAATTTTAAGGGGGACTCTTAAAACTCCCCTTTAAGAAGAAGTTCAAGTAACTCTGAACGTGAATGGGCTTAATGACCCCATCAAAAGGCGCAGAGTTTCAGACTGGATAAAAAAACAGGACCCATCTATTTGCTGTCTACAAGAGACTCATTTTAGACAGAAGGACACCTACAACCTGAAAATAAAAGGTTGGAGAACCATTTACCATTCAAATGGTTCTCAAAATATACCCTAAAAACTACAGAACACTTCTGAAAGAAATTGAGGAAGACACAAAGAGATGGAAAAATATTCCATGCTCATGGATTGGCAGAATTAATATTGTGAAAATGTCAATGTTACCCAGGGCAATTTACACGTATAATGCAATCCCTATCAAAATACCATGGACTTTCTTCAGAGACTTAGAACAAATCATTTTAAGATTTGTGTGGAATCAGAAAAGACCCCGAACAGCCAGGGGAATTTTAAAAAAAAGAAAACCATATCTGGGGGCATCACAATGCCAGATTTCAGGTTGTACTACAAAGCTGTGTTCATCAAGACAGTGTGGTACTGGCACAAAAACAGACATATAGATCAATGGAACAGAACAGAGAACCCAGAAGTGGACCCTGAACTTTATGCTCAACTAATATACGATAAAGGAGGAAAGACGATCCACTAGAAGAAAGACAGTCTCTTCAATAAATGGTGCTGGGAAAATTGGACATCCACATGCAGAAGAATGAAACTGGACCACTCTCTTGCACCATACACAAAGATAAACTCAAAATGGATGAAAGATCTAAATGTGAGACAAGATTCCATCAAAATCCCAGAGAAGAACTCAGGCAACACCCTTTTTGAACTTGGCCACAGTAACCGGAGAAGGACAAACAGTGTATGTTCTCATTCATTTGGGGAATATGAATAATAGCGAAAGGGAATATAAGGGAAGGGAGAAGAAATGTGTGAGAAATATCAGAAAGGGAGACAGAACATAAAGACTTCTAACTCTGGGAAATGAACTAGGGGTGGTGGAGGGGGAGGAGGGTGGGGGGTGGGGGTGAATGGGTGACGGGCACTGAGGGGTACACTTGACGGGATGAGCACTGGGTGTTATTCTGTATGTTGGTAAATTGAACACCAATAAAAATTAATTTATAAAAAAAATTTGTTTTTCACTATAGTGGTGCTTTTGTTTTATTATGTCTGATCTTTGTTTTCATTTTCTGGTCTCTAACCTCATCAGAATCATCTAGGGTGAAATTTACTTAGGTCATGGTTGATATTCTTGACTCAGCCCACTCATGCAGCCACTCTGCACTGAGCAAAATGACTAGAAGGAAGAACTCACCACAAAAGAAAGAATCAGAAACAGTATTCTCTGCCAGAGTTACAGAATTTGGATTACAATTTGATGTCAGAAAGCCAATCAGAAGCACAATTATAAAGCTACTGGTGGCTCTGGAAAAAGGCATAAAGGATTCAAGAGACTTCATAACTGCAGAATTTAGATCTAATCAGGCCAAAATTTAAAAAATCAATTAAATGAGATGCAATCCAAACTGGAAGTCCTAACGATGAGGGTTAATGAGGTGGAAGAAAGAGTGAGGGACACAGAAGACAAGTTGATGGAAAGGAAGGAAACTGAGGAAAAAAGAGAAAAACAATTAAAAGATCATGAGGAAAGGTTAAGAGAAATAAATGACAGCCTCAGAAGGAAAAATCTACATTTAATTGGGGTTCCAGAGAGCACCGAGAGGGACAGATGGCCAGAGGGCATATTTGAACAAATCATAGGTGAGAATTCACCTAATTTGGGGAGGGAAACAGGCATTCAGATCCAGGAGATAGAGAGGACACCCCCCCAAATCAACAAAACCATTCAACACCTCGATATAATGGTGAGACTTGCAAATTCCAAAGATAAAGAGAAAATCCTTAAAGCAGCAAGAGACAAGAGATCCCTAACTTATATGGGGAAAAATATGAGATTGACAGCAGATCTCTCCACAGAGACCTGGTAGGCCAGAAAGGGCTGGCAGGATATATTCAGAGTACTAAATGAGAAGAACATGCATCCACAAAGACTTTATCCAGCAAGGCTCTCATTCAGAATAGAAGGAGAGATAAAGGGCTCTCCAGATAGGAAGAACTGAAAGAATATGTGACCACCAAACAAGCTCTGCAAGAAATACTAAAGGGGGACCCTGTAAAAGAAAGATGAAGCCCCAGAAAATAATATAGGTATTATGATGACACTAAATTCATATCTTTCATAGTTACTCTGAACATGAATGGGCTAAATTAACCCATTAAGAGACACAGGGTTTGGGACTGGATAAAAAAGCAAGACCCATCTCTTTGCTGTCTACAAGAGACTCATTTTAGACCTTAAGACACCTCCAGCCTGAAAATGAAAGGTTGGGGAACATTTACCATTTAAATGATCCTCAAAAGAAAGCAGGGCTAGCAATCCTCATATCAGATAAATTAAACTTTATCCCAAAGACTGTAGTAAGAGATGAAAAGGGACAGTATATCATACTTAAAGGGTCTATCCAAAAAGAAGATCTAACAGTCATGAATATTTATTTCCCTAATGTGGAAGCTGCCAAGTATATCAATCAATAACCAAAGTAAAGAGATACGTAGATAATAATACATAATAGTAGGAGACTTCAACATGGCACTTTCTGCAAATGACAGATCTTGTAAGCATAACATCACTAAAAAAACAAGTGTCTTAAATGGTACACTGAACCAAATAGATTTCACAGATATACACAGAGCATTCCATCCAAATGCAACTGATTACACATTCTTCTCAAGTGCACATGGAACCTTCTCCAGAATAGACCACATACTGGGTCACAGATCAGGTCCCAACCAATACCAAAAGATTGGGATTGTCCCCTACATATTTTCAGACCACAGGGCTTTGAAACTAGAACTCAATTACAAGAAGAAATTTAGAAGAAATTCAAACACATGGAGGTTGAAGAGCATCCTACTAAAAGATTAATGGGTCAACCAGGAAATTAGAGAAGAAATAAAAAGATTCATGGACACTAATGAAAATAAAAATATAGTTTAAAATCTTTGGGATACAGAAAAAGTGATCTAAGAGGGAAATACATCTCAATACAAGCCTCCCTAAAAAAATTGGAAAAAACTCAAATACGCAACCTAACCTCACATCTAAAGGGATTGGAGAAAGAACATCAAGTAAAGCTTACACCAATCAGAAGGAGATATATAATAAAGAGTAGAGCATAACTCAATGAAATAGAGACCAGAAAACTGTAGAAAAGATCAACAAAACCAGGAGCTGATTCTTTGAAAGAATTAATAAGATAGATAAACCCCTAGCCAGCCTTATTAAAAAGAAAACAGAGAAGACTCACATTAATAAAATCATTAATGAAAAAGGAGAGATCACAACCAATACCAAGGAAATACAATCAATTTTTAAAACATTATGAGCAGATATATGCCAAAAAAAATTAGGCAATCTAGAAGAAACGGATGCATTCTGGAAAACCACAAATTACCAAAACTGAAACAGGAAGAAATAGAAAACCTGACCAGGCCAATAACCAGTGAATAAATTGAAGCAGTCATCAAAAAACTCCCAAGACACAAAAGTCCAGGGCCAATGGCTTCCCAAGGGAATTCTACCAAACATTTAAAGAGGAAATAATACCAATTCTACTAAAGCTGTTTTGAAGGAAAGAAAGGAAGAGAATACTTCCAAATGCATTTTATAAGGCCAGCATTACCTTGATTAAAAAACCAGACAAAGACCCCACAAAACAGGAGAATTATAGACCAATATCCCTGATGAATAAGGATGCAAAAATTCTCAACAAGATACTAGCCAATTGGATCCAACAGTACATTAAGAGGATTATTCATCAGGACCAAGTGGGATTTATCCCCGAAATGCAAGGTGGTTCAACACTCATAACACAAACAATGTGATAGATCATATCAACAAGAGGAAAAACAAGAACCATATGATCCTCTCAACATATGCAGAGAAAGCACTGGACAAAATACACCATCCATTCTGTGTTAAAAATCTTCAGAGTGTAGAGATAGAGGGACATTCCTCAGCATTTTAAAAGCCATCTACACAAAGCCCACAGCAAATATCATTCTCTATGTGGAAACACTGGGAGCCTTTCCCATAAGATCAGGACATCATGACAGGCATGACCACTCTCACCACTGCTATTCAACATAGTAGTAGAAGTCCTAGCCTCAGCAATCAAATGACAAAACAAATAAACGGCATTCAAACTGGCAAAGAAGAAGTCAAACTCTTCCTCTTCACAGATGACATGATACTGTACATAGAAAACCCAAAAGACTCCACCCCACGATTGCTAGAACTCATACAGCAATTTGGCAGTGTGTGGCAGGATACAAAATCAATGCCCAGAAATCGTGGCATTTCTAAACACTAACAAGAGACTGAAGAAAGAGAAATTAAGGAGTCAATCCCATTTACAATTGCCCCCAAAAGCATAAGATACCTAGGAATAAACCTAACCAAAGAAGTAAAGGATCTATACCCTAAAAACTACAGAACACTTCTGAAAGAAAGTGAGGAAGACACAAAGAGATGGAAAAGTATTCCGTGTTCATGGATTGGAAGAATTCATATTGTGAAAATGTCAGTGCTACCCAGGGCAATTTACACATTTAATGCAATCCCTATAAAAATACCATGGACTTTCTTCAGAGAGTTGGAACAAATCATCTTAAGATTTGTTAAGATTTAAATCAGAAAAAAAAACCCAAATAGCCAGAGGAATATTGAAAAAGAAAACCATAGCTGGGGGCATCAAAATGCCAGATTTCAGGTTGTACCACAAAGCTGTGATCATCAAGACAGTGTGGTACTGGCACAAAAACAGACACATAGATCAATGGAACAGAATAGAGAATCCAGAAATGGGCCCTCAACTCAATGGTCAACTAATATTTGACAAAGCAGGAAAGAATATCCACTGGAAAAGGGACAGTCTCTTCAATAAATGGTGCTGGGAAAATTGGACAGCCACATGCAGAAGAATGAAACTAGACTATTCTCTTACACCATACACAAAGATAAACTCAAAATGGATGAAAGATCTAGATGTGAGACAAGAATCCAACAAAATCCTAGAGGAGAACACAAGCAATACCCTTTTTGAACTTGGCCACAGCAACTTCTTGCAAGATACATCTATGAAGGCAAGGGAAACAAAAGCAAAAATGAATTATTGGGACTTCATCAAGATAAAAAGCTTCTGCACAGCAAAAGAAACAGTCAACAAAATTAAAAGACAACTTACAGAATGTGAGAAGATATTTGCAAATGACCTATCAGATAAAGGGCTAGTATCCAAGATCTATAAAAAACTTATTAAACTCAACAGCAAAGAAACAAACAATCCAATCATGAAATGGGCAGAAGACATGAACAAAAATTTCACCAAAGAAGACCTACAGATAGCCAACAAGCACATGAGAAAATTTTCTGCATCACTTGCCATGAGGGAAATACAAATCAAAACCACAATGAGATACCACCTCACACCAGTGACAATGATGAAAATTAAGAAGACAGGAAACAACAAATGTTAGAGAGGATGTGGAAAAAGGGGAGTTCTCTTGCACTGTTGGTGGGAATGTGAACTGGTGCAGCCACTCTGGAAAACTGTGTGGAGGTTCCTCAAAGAGTTAAAAATAGAGCTACCCCACAACCCAGCAATTGCACTGTTAGGATTTACCCCAAAGATTCAGATGCAATGAAAACCGGGACACCTGCACCCCGATGTTTCTAGCAGCAATGTCCACAGTAGCCAAACTGTGGAAGGAGCCTCGGTGCCCATCGAAAGATGAATGGATAAAGAAGATGTGGTTTATGTATACAATGGAATATTACTCAGCCATTAGAAATGACGAATACCCACCATTTGCTTCAACGTGGATGGAACTGGAGGGTATTATGCTGAGTGAAGTAAGTCAGTCGGAGAAGGACAAACATTAGTTTCACTCATACAGGGACTATAAAAAACACTGAAAGGGATTATAGGTGAAAGGAGAGGAAAAGAGTGGAAAAAATCAGAGAGAGAGAGAGAACATGAGAAACTCCTAACTCTGGGAAATGAACAAAGGGTAGTGGAAGGGAGGTGGGGGGGATGGGGTGACTGTGTGATGGGTACTGAGGAGGGTGCTTGATGAGATGAGCACTGGGTGTTATACTATATGTTGGCAAATTGAACTCCAATAAAAAAAATATACAAACAAACAAAAACCCTAAAAAGAATAAATAAATATTAAAAAAATTAAAATGAGGAAATTTTACTGTTTGTGATAACATGGATCAACTTAAAGGCATTATGCTAAGTGAAATAAGTCAGACAAAGACAAATAATATGTGATCTCATTTACAGGTAGAATCTGAAAAGAACCAACAAACTCATAGAAAAGAGATCAAACCTGTGGTTACCAGAGGTGGAGGGTGTGGCGATAGGCAATTGGAGGAAAGTGGTTCAAAAATACAATCTTCCAGTTATAAGTTTATTAAGTACAAAGGATGTTATGTACAACATGATGACTTTAACTAACAGGGCTGTATGATATACAGGAATGTTGTTAAAAGAGTAAATCCTAAGAGTTCTCATCACAAGGAAAATATTTTTTTCCATTTTTTCTTTTTATTGTGCCTGTATAAAATGGATGTTAGCTGAACTTATTGTTGTACTCATTGTACAATAAATATAAATTAAATCCTCATGCTGTTTACCTTAAACTTACATGGTATTTTCTGTCAATTAAGTCTCAAAACAAAAACTGAAAGAAAAAATTAAAATATATTTCACGAAAGAGGCAGCCATTTAAAGGATAGTTACCAAATCAGGCCCTGATTCGTGGCCCATTTGTAAAAATGATACTCTTGGATACTTTCATTGAAATTTGTGAATTTTTTCCCTCAAATGGTAACTTTTTTATATCTGTTTCATGTTTCATCCGTTCTGTCATGTCATAGAATAATAACATCTCACATATTATTTTTACTTGTTATTTGTTGTTTAAGCATTATGGAGTTAGGCACTATTAAATGCCACGTAACAGAACGTGTAGAACCTTCAAGTTAATTACCTGTAGCAATGCTATTAACCTAGCATTTCTGAACTCATGATATTTTGCAACATCTGATTAGAGAATAAATTCAGAAAGTATTGCAGACTTTACCAACAAATGTCATTTTTCCTCACAAATTGCTTAAGAGATACTTAAAAAAAGTTTTTGATGTACTTCAATCTACCTTAAGTAAATGTTACATCCCATAAATCTATAACTAAATATTAATTGTACATAAACAGCCATTCACTTATTGATTATAACTGGAATATTAATGGATCCACCTCTTCTGTAGACTACTTAAAATTGTTATCCTTAAAAAAGATAGTGAAAAAGGAACTTCTCTAATACTGATTTCTAAGTCAATTAAAAAAACCGAATTAACCTTATTTTGTATTTTATGTTATCAGTATAAACAACTTTTTTTCTACATTCCTAACCCTGTCCCAATTTCCACAATATGATTGATTCCTTTTCCTTCAATCAATGAACATAGGAAATCTCATTCTTAGAATAAATTTATTCTTAGAATATATTAAAATCTAGGAATGTATCAATCAAAAGCAGCCTCCCACAAATTGGAGAGAGTAATCATTTTGGTGGAATAGGTGGAGAATAAGAAAAATATGTGCTGCTCTTTAAGTGTGTTCAGTTATTAATTTTTTTCCCTAAGCCTCTGAAATTTTAAAGACATTCTATGCATCATTAAGGTACTTATGCCAAGGAAAGGTAAATGATTAAAGAAACTTCCCAGACAACATCCCCTGCAAGGACTATCAAAGAGACATAATGAATATTTGAATATTAGCTTCTCATTAGAGGCATTGCTGATTAATGGAACTGTTATTTGAATCTCAATAATTCTGTGTTGTTGGGTGAGATATGTTAAGTTTCTGCTTCATGTTTTATGTTTTCTTAAGCATAAATCATGAATACAATGGTTCCAAAAAAACTTCAAAGAATATAGCACTTTGTATAGGCTTTCTAGGAGAGAGCTGTGACTAATGAAAGTAGTGGTCATATAATTTAATAATAACAATCTTAATGATTTTTTTTTGGCTACTACATATACTATGTATTGTTTAATCCACTTCAGAACCTTTAAAAAACTTGGGATAGAAAGGAGGAAGAAGTATAGCTATGACTTATTCACTATACCTTAGACCACCATTCACCCTACTAGAAGCTCCTGTTATTTGGAGGAGAAGACATTAGAACAAGTACTCTCTGTTTTTCTTATTTTTTCATGAACTAGCAAGAATCAGAGAATATAGGGAATATTATACTACTTTCCCAAGATAAAAAGCAAAATCTGCAGTTTCACTGCTAATGAGAAACTTCTTGCTAACTTCTACTAAACCTGTTTCCAACTCACTGAGACAAGTGTGTCTGGATCTGATGATGGTGGCCAACACTTATTCAATATTAACTCTATGTAGACACTGTGCTATGTACTATATACACGCACTCTTATTTGCCCTTCATAAGCTCCCCATAAAGTAGACACCATTGTTAGTCTCATTTTAACCTCACTTCACAGATAAGGAAAATGAGTTAGAAGAAATCACATTACCTATCTGCTGCCACAACACTGTTAAGTAATAGCATGAAGACTCCAGAGTCTAGGGTCTTAGCTATATGGTATACATCCAGGATGCTCCTACCTGCCAGAAGGTCCAGAAAGGCATCATTGTCTACTGATCTCATTAAGTGATTTCCTTAACTTTGTACTATATTTTGTTTAATTCTCTGAAGTTTGCCTAAAGATGATATAAATGACAATGGCAGGGCAGTTTTGTGGACATCTTATCAATTTTATACTTTGCTCACTTTTCAGCTTCCTGTTTCCTCCTTTTCAAATGGTACATATTAGGAGGCATCTCCAGACTTTTACATAACTGGTGGAAGATGAAGAAAGGCATTAGATCTTTTTATTGCTTTTAATGGAACTCAGAAGAGGAGAACCAAAAAATCACCTCCATGGTTTTTATCCTTGTAATAAGAGAAAAATATAATCGAGTTTGTATCCTTATATTTCTACCTTTCATGCCATCTATCCTGGATTCATTCATTTTTCTAGAATAGTGGTAACATTAAGGACTTAAACAAAATCACAGGTAGAGTGACAGACAAGAAGAAAGAAAGACAGGAATAGAACCCAGCAGGACTGACCTTTCATACTCCTTCAGCCATAAGAACATTCAGGAAAAGGACAAAAAGTCCATTATCTATAAATCATTATTCTTATTACAATGCATATTTATAAGGCTGTGAGGTTCTACAAATGATTTGAATTGAGGTCATTAGTTATCATTTTTTAAATTAAATTTGAAGATGAATTAGGATAGCCAAAATTTCTCAGCTAACCTAAAGTTAAACAAAGGAAAATAAATTTCAGATGACTCAATCTCCTGGTCAATCCATTTGTCTTAACCCTGGGGAAGAACCATGATCTAGAAAACTAGAATCAACTTGTGACATTAGTTGGAAGGAGGAAGGAAGAGTACCCCCATTTAATTCCTGATGATTTTTTACATTCGTTTTAAGTCAACATCTGACTATATTTTTTCTAATACTATAGATGAAAAGGACTGCTGGGAGGGCATATGATTTGACTTTTTCTATCTTTTTTCTAAAGGTTATTTATTTATTTATTCATTCATTCATCCATTCATGATAGACACACACAGAGAGAGGCAGAGACCTAGGCAGAGGGAGAAGCAGGCTCCATGCAGGAAGCCTGATGTGGGACTCAATCCCAGGACTACAGGATCACACCCTGAGCTGAAGGCAGGTGCTCAACCGCTAAGCCACCCAGATGTCCTGACTTTTTCTATCTTTATATGCTCAAAAAAAAATAATTTCATGTGTGAGAAAAGAGCTTAAATGTTACTATGACAGTATGAAGGACAACAAAAAATGGCAGTGGGTGAGCAGTACTGCTATCTGTGTGTAGCTGTGTGAATTCTAACCCCAGATGTTTACTCTTATCCCAACATTTTCTCAAATGTAGTTCTCAGAAATAGAGCTCCTTCTAGCTGCCTATTTTCTCCTGCTAAGGGTGAGCCCTGTATGAATTTGCCCATAGGTGAACCAAGTCACATTAAATGTATCTTTTTTTTCAGAATTTTACCAAGTGCCCTCCCAACCAATGAGAGAAGAAAAAAGTTAATGTGTGCATTTTGGTTTTCAAGTCTAGACAGAAGTATACAAGTAATTCATTGTATTGGATTCCAAATACAGAAATTTTGATTACTACAAGGAAATAGAATGTAATAGTTACAGAGAAACATCCTAATCTGGAAATTCATATCATAGACTGTTACTGCTGTATAGGATACCAGAGATCACCCACTGTCAACTGCAATGTTTTGAATGAGCCAATAAGAGACTGGGAAAGTGAAAGAATATGTGTAAGGGCAAAAACTTGACAGATTAAAACAAAATAAAATTTTCCTGACCACAAAGCAGTATTGCCTTCACTATATTACTGTCTTTAACTCACTTCTTCAGGAATACCACCCCAGGAATACATAGGTCTGAGGTCTGAAAACTATTTTGTTGAACTCTTTGGGACTTAATTGCAAGAGGGAATAGTTTTAAAGTACTCTCTCTACATCCAAGGCAAAGGCATATTCTGGGTGTGTGTGACTGTATATGTATGTGAAAATAAAATCATTGTAGTCAAATCAATGTGCTAATGACATAGGGCTAGAAAGACAACTCAGTGGAATAGAATAAAGAATCCAAAAATAGATCTCAATATATATGGTAATTTAATAAATGATACAGATGGCATTTTAATGGTAAAAGATAGATTAGCACAACTGGCCATAAAACTTTGGAAGAAAATATATGTTGGCTTCTATCTGTGTTAGGATTGGTTTTCAGCTTTAAGTAACAGAAGCCTTATGATACAGTAGCTTAAACATATGTAGGGTTATTTTTTCAGACAAGTCTAGTGGAGTGTAATTCTACCCCTGACAGCTACTCAAGGACACAATCTCCTTTCTATTTATCTTTCTGTTCTACCATCCTCAGTGTGGTTCTCATTCTTGTCATGACAAGATAGCTACAGAAACTGAAGGCAAAATATACAAATTAAAGGCAAGCAAGAGGGTAAAAGGGTATAGGGAAAGCAAAATATACAAATTATAGGCAAGCAAGAGGGTAAAAGGGTATAGGGAAGAGGGGTTTCATGGGTTTCTTTGTTTGCTTTTAATAAGCTTTTGATTTTACTCAGAAAAGTGCCTTTGCCAGGGACTTTTGCCAATAGCCCAGCCAAGGTCATATGGCCCCCAAAATGCAAAAAAGCCTGAGATACCAAATATTAGCTTTTATCCTTGATAACAGAGAAATGCCAGGAGATGGGATTTGTGGCATTGTTACAGAAAAACCAACCCACAGAATCTGCCACGTTTTTTAAAAAAGTAAACTTTAGGTACATTAAATAATTGAACATAAATTAAAATGAAAGTTTGTAAAGAAAATTAAGCAGTATATCTATGTATATCTATATTTCTCCATCAAGGAGTAGGGGAGACATTCTTAAACAAGACTGGAAAATTATACATAATAAAAATTTTAAAATATTTTTTAACAATACATTTTTTAAATTAACAAAAACCATAAACAGAGTTAATAAGCAAACAGAACATTCAGGAAATGTCTATTATATAGTTGGCAAACACAGACACATAGCCAAACACATGCACTCAACATAAATAGTCCTTACAAATCTATAAGGGAGATAAAAAGCCCAAATGAATAAATGGGCACATGATATTGGTTGAATAATTCATAGATGAGTAAATTGAAAGCGAAATAACATAAAAAGATGCTCAACTTCCTCAGTCATCAGCAAAATGCAAATTAGGTTAACAATAAAATATCATTTTATATTTGTTAGACCTGCAAATATTTTCTAAAAAGAGAGCTATATCTCCTGTAGTGAGAACCCTAGAGAAAGGATATATTCTTCCCAATGGTGGAAATGTCAAGTTTTATATCCTTTTCAGAAACCAATCTGGCAGCATCTCTAAAAATCTGAAATACATACTTGACCTTAGAAATAGCATTCCTAGGAACCTAATAAAAATAAAAGCATTACTATGTAAGCCTATAGCTACAAGATTATTAATTGCAATATTATTCATAGTGCTAAAAACTGGGGTAAATGTTTAATATCAACCGATAGGAAAAGGGTTGGCTCAATTATGTTATACTTACATTTTAGAATAATATGTAGCCCACTATAAAAAAATTAAAATTTTGCCAGTTGATTTGAAGCATTTTCACAATTTTTTTTCATTTTCACAATTTTTTGAGTGAAAAAAATGTGCAGAAAAAACATATGTGATCATTCCACTTTTTAAAAAGATTTTATTTATTTATTCATGAGAGACACAAAGAGAGAGGCAGAGACATAGGCAGAGGGAGAAGCAGGCTCCCTGCAGGGAGCCTGATGTGGGACTGGATCCCAGGATGCCAGGATCAGGACTTGAGTCAAAGGCAGATGTTCAACCAGTGAGCCACCCAGAGGTCCTGATCATCCCACTTTGAATCACAGTAGCAAATACATATCTACATTGATAAACTTTTGTGTGTGCACATGTATATGTTTATATATAATTATATAAACATGAAGAAAATATGTAAGAAGATATGTTGGTGTTAATTTGTGACAGAGTTGAGGGTCAATAAATGAAACTAATCACTTGTTCCCTATTTAGGCAAATTATAGCTCAGAGTAACCAAATAGTTAATAAGGAAAAGTCTTATTTATAGACTTACTCCAGCTAATGGATGAAAAGGGAATACAGAATTGGAATATCACATTTTGCAACTCTTAATAAATTAATAGATTGAGGCAAAGGTTCTCAAAGGCTGATGATTTCACAATAAAAAGGACAATGAGACATTTTGTGCCTCCAGATGAAAGAACTAAACACAACATTTGAAGCAGTCTTCAAGAAATAATTGAACTGCAATAGGACCAGAGTTCAATTCTTCTAAGTACCAATCTAAGGGATATATGGAGGATAGAAGAATGCATTACATAGCACAGTTCAGCAACCAGCAATATCCAAACCACGAAAGATTCTGCAGGACAAAGGTCCATTTTCTCAAAAAAATCAATAACAAGAAAAAGAAGAAGAATGGGTGGGGGAGGAGAAATCTATATTTTAAAAGAGATATGGGAGGATTCCTCTCTATGCTCCAAAGGAGAACACATCCTCTTTCTGACTGGAAGCTTCTTGCCCATTGGTGAGGGGGTATGCTAGGCTTGTCAAAGTATAGACCACAGCCTGGTTCTGGTCCAAGATGGCAATGTAGGAAGACTTCACCTCCTCCACAGACACACCAAATTGATACCTATTTATAGAGCAGTTCCTCCTGAAGAAGAACTGAGGGCTGACTAAACAGCTTCTATAAAATAAAAGATAAAGAGACCACATAGAGAATGACAAGAGAGACAAAGACACAGTAATGAAAAGAACCTCCACCTCAGACACTGTGAACTGCAGTGTGGAATAGTATGGAGGGACTATAAGCAGATTCATCTGTGCTGGGGTAGAGAAAAAAAGCCATGGTTTAAAATAGCAACTAGTTTATAAAGATCCAGCCTTAGAACTCCACCAAACAGTGGGAGACCTGCTGGAACTCCACAGTCTATGTTCCCTCTCCATCTTGATAGTACAGATGGAAGCAGGGTCCAGATGTCATAGCTGGCCTGCCACCTCAGTGAGCACCAAGCCCCTAGTATACACTAGTGCTGGATGCCCTGGGGCACAGAAAAGAAAAAGTCAGGGTTTAAAAAAACAACTAGAATATAAAGGAACTAGCTCTGGAACTTGCCAAATGGCAAGAGAGCTACTGAAACTCTCTTCATCAGAAGGGCTGGCGAGTGCCAAGGTTTATCTTCCCCATACATCTTGATAGCATAAAAGAGAAAAGTGCAGGTGTCAGCCCATTCCCTCACCAAACCCCAGGTCCCTAGCCCACACTAGTCCCAGCCATCCCGTCAAGTCATTCCCAGCATGGGGCATACAGGGACATCTCTAGTCAGCACTCAATATATCTCCAGCCATCATGCCAAGGTAATGCAGGTGCAAAGCACCCTGGAACATTCCAGGACCACAGCATTTCTATTCCAGATGACTTGCCAGGGAACTCTCAGCACTCTGAGATTTCCTGGTTCATGCCTGCTTCAGTTCCACCTGCCTCATCAAGGTGCCCCCTGTGCAGAGAGACTCAGAAACCCCCAGCTTGTATCTGCCTTGGTTCCAGCTACCCTACTGGGATATAACAATTATGAATATCTCTGCACCCAATATCTCCCCTCCTGTGAGAACCTAAATACATGAAGCAAATATTAATAGACATAAGGGAAAAATGGACTGTAATACAATAATAGGCACTTTAACACCCCACATCATCAATGGATAGATAATCCAGGCAGAAAACCAATAAGAAAATATTATCTTTGAATGACATTTTAACCAGATAGATATATATAAAACATTCCATCCAAAAACAACAAAATGCATATTTTTTTCAGTGCACATGGAACATCCACCAGGGTAGATCACATATAATGCCACAAAGCTAGTCTCAATAACTTTAAAGGGATGAAAATCATATTATGTATCTTTTCTGATCACAACAGTATGAAACTATAAATCAAATACAAGGAAAGACATCAAAATGTGGAGACTAAACAGCATACTACTAACATCCATCATGTCAATGAAGAAGGAATTTCAAAAAATACATGTGGACAAATGAAAATGAAAAGACCATGATCCAGAATCTTTGGGACACAGCAAGACCAATTCAAAAAGAGAAATTTATAGTGATATAGAAAAACAAGACAAATCCCAAATAAACAACCTAACTTTATGTTTTAAAGAAATTATAAAAAGAACAAACAAAGCTCAAAGTGAATAGAAAAAAGGAAATCCTAAAGATCAGAACAGAAAGAAATGGAGACTAAAAAATCAGTAGAAAAGACCAATGAAATCAAGAGCTGACTTGTTGAAAAGATAAACAAAATTGATAAACCAAACCCATCAAAAACAAATATATAAATAAATAAAATCAGCAATGATAGAGAAGTAACAACCAACACCACGGAAAACAAATTATTATAAGAGAATACTATGAAAAATTACATGCCAACAAATTGAACAAAACTTAGAAGAAATAGTACATTTCTAAAAACACATAATCTCCCAAAACTGAATCAGGAAGAATTAGAAAATCTGAACAGACCAATATGTAATAAAATTGAATCAGTAATAAGAAAACTCCCAAGAATCAAGTTCAGGACCATATGAATTAGCAGGTAAATTGTACCAAATATTTAAAGAAGAGTTAATACCTATTCTCCTGGCACTATTCAAAAAATAAGATGAAGGATGAAAGCTTCCAAATATACCTCTCAGGCCAGAATTACCTTGATAGCAAAATGAGACAAAGACACAGTAACAACAGAAACCACAGGCCAATATCTTTAATGAACATAGATGCAAAAATCCTCAACAAAATATTAGCAAACCACATTCAAAAATACATTAAAAGGTTCATTCACTATAATCAGGTGGGGCTTATTCTGGGGTGCAAGAATGGTTCAATATTTGTAAATCAATCAATGTGATACACCACATCAACAAAACAAAAAATAAAAACCATATGATCATCTCAGATGTGGAGAAAGGACTTGACAAAATCCAACATTCATTCATACATAAAACTCTCAACAGGGTGGTTTTAAAGGGAACATGCATCAACATAATAAAGGCATATATGAAAAGGCCACAGCTAATATCACAAACAATGGTGAAAAACAGAGTTTTCCTCTAAGATCAGGAATAAGACAAGGATGTCCACTCTTTCACTTTTATTCAACATAGTACTGGAAGGTGTAGCCATGAAAAGCAGACAAGAAAAAGAAATAAAAGGCATCCAAATTGGAAAGATCAAAGTTACACACTATTTGCAGGTGTGATATTATAGAAAATCCTTAAGACTCCACCAAAACACTAGTAGAACTAATAAATGAATTCAGTAAAAAGCTTCATGATACAAAATTAATATCCAGAAGGGTGCCTGGGTGACTCAGTTGGTTAAGTGTCTGCATTGGTTCAGGTCATGATCCTGGAGTCTTGGGATAGAACCCACATCAGGCTCCCTGCTCAGTGGGGAGTCTGCTTCTCCCTCTTACTCTGCCCCTCCCCCTGCTCATACCCTCTCTCTCTCTCAAATAAGTAAATAACCTTAAAAAATTAATACCCAGAAATCAGTTGCATTTATATACACTAATAACAAAGTAGCAGAAAGAGCAATTAAGAAACCAATCCCATTTATAATTCACCAGAAACAATTAAACACCTAGGAATAAAATTAACAAGGTGGTAAAAGACAGATACTCTGAAAACTATGAATCATTGATAAAAGAAACTGAAGACAGCACAAACAAATGGAAAGACATTCCATACTTATGGACTGGAATTATTGATATTGTTAAAATGTCAATACTACCCAAAGCAATCTACAGATTCAATACAGTCTCTATCAAAGTGCCATCGGCATTTTTCACATAACTGGAACAAATAATACTAAAATTTGTATGAAACTACAAAAGATCATGAGTAGCTAAAGAAATCCTGAGAAAGAAGAGCAAAGCTGGAGGTATCATAATTCCATATTCAAGATATATTACAAAGCTGTAGTAATCAAAACAGTATGGTACTGGCACAAAAATCAACACATAGACTAATGAAATAAAATAGCATAGAAATAAACTCACATTTGTGTGGTTAATTAATCCATGACAAAAGAAGACTATACAATGTAGAAAAGATAGTCTGTTTTTTTAAAGATGTAGATGTTTTTATTTTTAAATACCAGTTAGTCAATATACAGTGTAATATTCATTTCAGGTGTACAATATAGTGACTCAGCACTTTCATACGACATATGGTGATCGTCACGACAAGTACACTCCTTAATCTCCATCACCTCTTTTATCCAGCACCCCAGGCTCCTGCCCTTTGGTCACCCTCATTTTATACTCTATATTTCAGAGTCCATTTCTTGGCTTGCCTCTCTTTGTTGTCCCCCCTCTATGTTCATTTGTTTTGTTTCTTAAATTCCACTTACCAATGAAATCACATGGTATTTGTCTTTCTCTGACTTATTTTGCTTACCATTATACTCTCTATCTCCATCCATGTCATTGCAAATGGTAAGACTTCATTCTTTTTTATGGTTAAGATAGTCCATTTATATATATATCATCTTCCTTATCCATTCATCAGTTGATGGACACTAAGGCTTTTTCCTAATTTGGCTATAATAGATAATGCTGCTATAAACACTGGCATGCATGTATTCTTTTGATTTAGTATTTTTGCATTCTTTCGGCAAATACCTAGTAGTGCAATTACTGGATTATAGGGCAGTTCTATTTTGAACTTTTTTTTTTTTTAACTTTTTGAGGAACTTCCATACTCTTTTCCAGAGTGGCTGTGAACAGTTTTGTGAAAGTGTCCTTAGAAAACTGGACAGCCATATACAAAAGAGCAGAACTGGAATATTTTCCTACAGTGTATACAAAAATAAACTCAAAATGAATTAAAGACTTAAAAGTGAGGCATGAAACCATTAAACCCCTAGAAGGAAAGATAAATAGTGACTTCTTTGACATTGAGTGTAGCAGCAGTTTTCTACACATCTCCTCAGGCAAGGTAAACAAAAGCAAAACTAAACTACTGGAACTACACCAAAATAAAAAGCTTTTTCAGAATGAAGGAAAAGAAACCATCAATAAAATGAAAAGGCAACCTATTGAATGGGAGGATATTTTTGCAAATATATCTGATAGGGGGCTAATATCCAAAATATGTAAAGAATGTATACAATTTAGCTCCCCCCCCCAAAAAAAAAATAATAATCTGATTAAAAATGGCAGAGGAGGCAGCCTGGGTGGCTCAGCGGTTTAGCGCCACCTTCAGCCCAGGGCCTGATCCTGGAGACCCCTGGGTCCCACATCAGGCTCCTTTCATGGAGCCTGATTCTCCTACTGCCTCTCTCTCTCTCTCTCTCTCTCTCTCTCTATATATATATATATATATATATATATATATATATATATATCTTGAATAAATAAATAAAATCTTTAAAAAAGTGGCAGAGGGCCTGAATAGACATTTTTGCAAAGAAGACATACAAATGGCCAACAGACACATGAAAAGATACTCCACATCACTAATCATGTGGGAAATGCAAACCAAAACCACAATGAGATATCACCTTACACCTGTCAGAATAGGTAGGATTAAAAAGCCAAGAAACAACAAGTGTTGGTGAGGATATGGAGAAAAAGGAACCCTTGTGCACTGTCGGTGGGAGTGTACTTGGTGCAAGCACCATGGAAAACTACATAGAGCTTCCTAAAAAAATTAGAAATAGAAATACCATATGATTCACTACTGGGTATTTATTCCAAGAAAACCAAAACACTAATTCAAAAAGATATATGCACCCCTAAGTTTATTGCAGCATTATTTACAATAGTCAATTATATGGAAGCAGCCTGAGTGTCCATGGAGAGAATAAATGGCCAAAGAAGATGTAATAATAATAATAATAATAATAATATATATATATATATATATAATGGAATATTACTCAGCCATGACAAAAAGGATGAGATCTTGCCATCTGTGAGAACCTGGATGGACCTAGAGGGTATTATGCTAAGTGAAATAAGTCAGAAAGAGAAAGACAAATACCACTTATATGTGAAATCTAAAAGACAAAGCAAATAAATAAACAAACAAAAAGCAGAATCAGATGACAAACTGATAGTTGCCAGAAGGAAGAGGGAGGAGGTGAGTGGGCAAAATGGGTGAAGGGGAGTAGGAGATACATTATTCTAGTTATGGAATGAATTAGTTACAGGGATAAAAGGTACAGCACAGGCAAATAGTTAATTGCACTATACTAGCATTATATAGTGACAGATGGTAGTTACACTCATAGTGAGCATAGTGTAATGCATTGACTTATCAAGTCACTAGGTTGTACACCTGAAATTGTGTAATATTGTATGTCAACTATATTTTAATAAAAAATAAAATAAAAGAGACATCAGACATTATTAACAGATGATTCTCGGTCTCAGTTCCATTCTGAGTGTGGGAAGGACTCTCACACCAACAATTATCCATGACATCAAATGGGAGTCCTAAACCTCAATTCTGACACTACCCACAGATAGTGACAAATCCCACAGGTGAAGGGCTAGTCCCACAAGACTGCTCCTCCCACCCCACTTGAGACACCAGTCACAAACCTAGGTACTTCTGACCAACTGGCTATGCATCAGAGGTTTCGATGGCCCCCTCCTTGGTTTTCATTAACTTACTAGAGTGACTCACTAAAACTCAGGGAAATACTTACCTAAATTTACTAGATTATTAAAGGATATGACAAAGGATACAGATAAAACAGCCAAATGAAGAGATTCACAGGGTGAGATATGTGCGAAAGGGTAGGGAGCTTCCATGGCCTCTCTGGGCATGCCAGTCTCTCCATACTTCCACATGTTCACTAACCTGAGAACTTTTTGAATCCTTTGGTATTGGCATTTTATGGAGGCTTCTTACATAAGCATGATCACTTATTCACTTCATTTTGAGCGGTTTTGCCTGCTCTGGAGGGGGGGGGGCCTGAAAATTCTGGTGACAAGCCTTCATCTAGGAACCCACTCAGAGTCACCTCAATAAAACAAAAGTTGCTCCTAGTGCTCTTATCACTTAGGAAATTACACAGGTTTTAGGATCCCTGTGCTAGGAACCAGGGACAGAAACAAATTTATATTTTTTATTATCTCACAGTAATTTATTTCAATCCCAAATTAAATAAATAAATGGTAAAATGAACTATGGGACAATTGAAACAATTTGAACACTGAATGGATATTTATTAATACTAAGTAATTACTAGTATTAGTTTTTAGGTAGTAAAATCATATTGTGATTAGTTTAAAAAGCAGATCATTTTTTAAGGACATAGGCTGAATTACATGTTAATGAAATTACACAATGTTTATGATTTGTTTCAAACTGATGCAGAGGAAAGAGGAACTGGCTTAAGTACAATTGAAGCAATATCAGAAACATATTGTTTAAGCTGAATGATGATTACATGGTAGTTCAATATTTTATATATTTTTGGTATATAATTGAAAATTTCCATATTATCTTTTTAATAACTCTTCCTTTGGCTTTCCCTTACATCTACAGCAAAAGCTTCTATACCACATTTCCACCATAACAAATGATAGAATAAGTTACCCAGATTAATACTACCATTTCCATACCTTTGGTTTCCCTTCAATCTTTCAACACCTGACTTTCACTCTTACTACCATGCTTCATCTGTACTTTCTAATCTCAGGGAAGACTTGTATTTACTTAAATTCAGTGGTTTCTTCTTACTTAGTCCTTATTATGTTTAACTTTTTATCTTATCCATTCTTTTTATTCATTCTCTCCTTTGCAACATTTTCCATCCTTGGCTCTATTGACATTCTCTTCTCTTGGCTTTCCTCCTGTGATTCAGGAAGTTGCACCATAACTATCTGTGGAATCCTGGCCCAGATGAGGCCCTTTCTCTGCACTCTCTATCAACAATGGAGAATTATTAAATTATAAATTTTCGAGGTGCCTGGGTAGCTCAGTAGGTTAAGCATCTGCCTTCTGCTCAGGTCATGAGCACCACAACCCCTGCATTGGGCTCCTTGCTCAGCAGGGAGTCTGCTTCTCTCTCTCCCACTGCCCTGTCTCCCTGCTTGTGTGCACTCTTTCTTTATTTATCTCAACTAAATGAATAAATAACTTAAAAAAAAGAAGCATAAACGTTCACCACTTCTTATCTATCTTTGAAATCAGAATCTCACTTCCAGACACTGAAATAATAATATATACATAGGAATACAATATCCTCTGTGATTAAATTGTTTTTCTAACACTCCTCACTCATCCCTCTTTTCCTAAGGGCTCCAACATACTGTTCAGGTCCCAATTACTTTTCAAACTTTTCTTCGTGCAAGAACTCACCCCTTCTCTAGACTAAATGAAGCTTTTATGCTCTGTGCCCACAAGAGAATACATCATAATAAGACTCATACAATGTTTGCTTGCTTATTAAACTTTTTCCTCTAAAAGACTAAATTGCCTAAGGGCAGAAACCTTCTATGTCATATTTACTGTGGTTTCTGAGCTCCTAGCAGTACCTGACTCAGAATAGAACCCCAGAACATGTGTTAAATAACTTGTTTGAATCACTATTTGTTGGCTGAGATGGCACTTCCCCATGTGTGTGCTTCATTCTTTGTTCCAGTAACCATGGTACATTATTTTTACTTACACCCAAAACTCCTGGCTCAAATGTAATAAGAGCTTCAAAGAAAAATCACAAATGTATTTAAAAAATAAATTAGGGCAGTATTTCAAATTGTAAGCATGCTTCTATACATTAGTGGATACTGATGTCAGTTTGGAATATTTTTAATGAAATGGAATAGAAAAGAAAATATCAAAGTGTGTTGCACAAAGTAAGAATAAGCATTTATTATTTTTGTTTAAATTAAGTAATGCATATATGTATATGTGTGTATTTTCTGCACATGTGCGCATGTGTGTGTGTGTACTGGGTTAAGATGCAAAATGTATCTTTTGTGCAATTCTCAATACAGTGTGAAAGCCATCCACTCAGAATATGTGCAACAGGGACAATAATGGGAGACTGATTTCTACTCCAGGGGGATTCCCCCCAGTAATTACAAATAACCTCTGCATAAGCAGGTGATCCCTTCTGGATATGGAATTTAATAAGAGCAACAGTGTCTAAAGTAACCTAGTAGAAATAGGTGGCACCCCTGCTTGCAACCCACCAAGCAAGCTTTGGCATGCAATTTCCTTAAAAGCACTTTGACTCTACAGAGATGGATCTCTTAATGCTAAGGTAACCATGAAGGAAACACCACTCACTAGACTATGCCAAAATGCCAGAGAGGATTTCAAGCTTGCATACATTTTCAGAAGGAATTTGTGTACTAAGATTTTCAAGTGTGTCGAACTTATCTGCCCCACTTATTACCACATGCTAGTCTTCTCTTCCTGTAATTCTCTTCTTCCCTTCCCAAGCGCTACTTCTATGTACAGACCTATTGATCCATTACCCTTTCTCTACCCCAGTCACATAATCTTTTGCTATTCTGACTTTCAATTCCAACATCAATATCTCACTGTTTGAATATGATTTTAGAGTCCTCTTCCTGGGGTCCCAGTCAAACATAAAGTAACATTGAAGAACTGGTGGAGAGAGACACAAAATTAAGTGACTTGCTTATAGCCACTTTTTACTAAGGTTGCCTCTTAATTATTTTTGAGAATGCAAAACAGGGCAGGGATGGATGAAATGGCTGAAGGGGATTAAGAGAAACAAACTTTCAGTTATGAAAGAAGTCTTGGAGATGAGAAGCACGGCATAGGGAATATAGTTAATAATATTGTAATAACTTTGTGTAGTGACAAATGGTAACTACACTTATAGTGAGCACTAATATAAATGTCCAATGACTGGGGCACATGAGTGGCTCAGCCTGTTAAGTGTCTCCCTTTGACTCAGGTCATGATAATAATTTTGCAAAAGAATTACAAGGGGCACTTAACTGCAAGGTGCTCTTATAGTTACAAAGATGCGATGGGGTAAGGGGAGACTGGCAGAGTGGAGGGACAGATGAGAGTATGTAGGTTCAGGTTCTTCTTTAGGTTGTGTTTATTAAGCCTATATATCTTCCTTACCTGGCCCATCCAAACAGCCATTTTGTTGAACAGAGAAAACAATGATTGATAAAGACATATTTTGATGTTTTCTATCCAAGAAAAAAAAAAGTTGTCCCCAAGCCAAGAAATGGGTCAAATATGTAGTAAATCTTGTGACTTAAGAAAGTAGTAGACAATGACCTCTTTAAAATGGCCCCTTGGGGCTCTGCTTCGGACCTGGACTTGAAATCCATTTCAAAACTTTCCATTGGCCTAATGGCTAGAAGAAGCTGAGCTGAATGTTTTTTTGAGAAGTTTTTTTTTGTTTTGTTTTGAAGGTTTTTTTTTTTTTGTTTGCTTTTGCTTTTGTTTTTGTTCTTTATAAGTTGAATATGGACTACAATTTAACCTTAGTTTATTTACACATTTAATACCTCAGCACAGAAACCAAATTGTCAATGTTTTGAGAACTTCTAAATCAGAAATCAAGGTCAGAATATCATGTTTTATAAGTTAAAGTGTTAAACCCATGATATAGGTAAAAATTGTTTTTGGGTGAATTAATTAAAAAGAAATAGAGTAGCATTCATTCTATATATTTTCATAGTATAGATTTTTCATGACATGTATTTGAAATCTATGAGTAAAATGAACATATTAGAAATATATCTATAATGAAATCACTATTTTCTTTTGCAAAAAGAAGTAATTTCCTTGGCACCACATGCTACTTATAAACAGTTTTTCTTTATGCACAGAGTCATTAAATGCTTTTGCTTTGCCGGCTTCGGACCCTGAAAAATTAGCTGGTATTAAAACAAATTTACAGTTTTGTTTTATTACAAAATGAGCTTTTACTAGAGCGCCCTTTCTCTTTCAAGTTTCTGATTGTCAGTCTCAATTTCCTTTGAACATAGCAGACATTCTTCTCATATTATATATTGATTCTTAGCCAAAGAAATAACAAGAGATAGTAAAATCACAAAGGACGAATGCCACAAAGAATTAATTCAGCAATTCAAGAAACAGAAACGCATCTGACACACTGTGTAATCACTGCCACTGAGGGTACTAAATAATCCTTATTTTGTATCCTTAATGACATACTTGATTTATACTTCTGATTTTGTGTGAGCACGGTTAATAATTTTTATTGCAGACATTATCTTTTTAAATTAAGGTTATAAATGTAATCATTAGTATGTAATTAATATCTTATAAAGAATGCATTTATGTATATAACATGATATTAGGCTTTCTTGTGGGACTTTTAGTCTCTACATTTCAGATATATACATTACAATCACAAATAAGGGTTACATGTCAATTTATGGGTTGAAAAGTATTTTATTTACCCTTCATGACACATAGAAGCAATATTGTTAACTCTTGTGGATGTTCATTGCAATAGATTCTATCTAATGAAGTGTCTAGAATGAAGATCATGAAAGCATCAGACTCTAGTCTCAGCTTTGCCCCTAAATGGTCTGGATATTGAGGCAAAACAATGTCTGCAAGGTCATTTACTACTCATCTATAAATAGTGAGGACTGGGCTAGTTGATTTATGGGGGTTTCTTGCAGCTCTGAAAGCCGTGATATTCAGTCGAATGCTTTTCCCTCATTAGCAATTAAAAGAAATGTCTGTTCACTTTCTTCTTGACTAATAGTCAATGGTAAAACAGAGGTACTTCTCTTACAATTGACTGAAGAGGACATAGCATAAAGCCTCACCAAAATAACTGTAGAATTCTTATGAAAATTAGAGAAAAACAGAACACTTTTGACATTTTGTACATAATGATTGTTCTCTATTCTTTTATCCACATGCATGTGGCATTTGACTGGAATGTTTTGTTGCCACTTTGATGCTCTAGACTATCTACATGAAGAACATGACTTGAATATAATGCTCAGACATTGTACTGGTTACTCTCTGCACTGCAGCAAATTATGTAATTCCTGAAGAAAAAAAATATATTGCCTTATATATTGAAAATTCTTCAAAAACGAAAAAAAAAAGAAAGCTTCTTATTACAGTCTTCACACCACCAGTGTAGTCAAGAATTACTGGTTGGTTTTTTTCCCAACATATAGAATGACTAGCTCTTTTGATAAGATTGAGCTTAGAAATTCCATTTAAGTTTTATCTGACATGTTAATAAAAATGATGCCAGGATTTTTCTGTAATAATTGGAAAAATGATATACTATATTTCAACAACCTAAAATATTGTCAAATTAAGTAGGTAGTTAATGTGTAGGTACTACTCATGTGTAAAACATTGTCGAATAGTGACAGCTTTACATACTCCTGCTCTATTTCCATGTCTTTCAGGGCACAAAGCTTTGTGATTTAATAAGAAACCATGATATGGTTTTTTGAAAACATTTTAAATGTCAAACTCAATCAATAGTACACAAAATCCATTTTTTTCACCTCAGTCATGACAATATGAATACCAATTGACTAAATGTGTGTATTCACTGACTGATAATTTGCCACTATTGCACTTAGCTGATAGTGTTAGATATATGCCAATTTCAGAAATGCTCAAATATCAGCATCTTAAAAATCAACAAATTATGGTCTATCTTTATAAAATATTCCTGCATAACACTAATTTGAATGAGACAAAAAACACTAATTCAGTGTCCATTAATTTTAATGTAGTATTAATATTGCATATGCCTTTCAAATTTTGTCCAAAGCAAAAATTCTACCCTGCATTTCAGATAACTCTTTTTATATGCAATTGGATATACCCACTCAGAAGTTATTCAAGCACTTCAAATTAAAATGGTCCCAAAGTTGGGGCACCTGGGTGGCTCAGTCAGTTAAGTGTCCAACTCGTGATTTAGGCTTAGGTCACGATCTCAGGGTCCTGGAAGTGAGCCCAGTGTCAGGCTCTAGGCTCAGTGGGGAGTCGGCTTCAGATTGTCTCTCTCTGTCTCACTCTCCCTCTGCCCATCCTCCATGTGCTCTCTCTCTCTCTAGAATAAACAAATAAATCTTTTTTTAAAAGGGAGGGATCTCAGAGTGAACTTCCTTCCTTTCAAATCACCACTCTTCACGTACCTTTCAGCTTGGTTAATGACATTACCATTTGTATGGTTGCTTCTGTTAGAAACTTTGGAAACAACTGTTTATAATCTTTCATCCTTACTTTCAATATTTGAGACTTGAGTTCCAAGTCTTAAATAGTCTATCCCCAAATGAATCTTTGTAACTCCACCCTTCAGCACGATACACAAAGTCATTGCATTAATTCATTTCACATAAAGGCTTCTAGGGTTGCTGTATTATTCCATTTTCAGGCATATTTTCCACACATTGATTTTTTTAAATGTGTGCATTTAATACAGATTTCTCCTCTTCATCCAAGAAGCTGTAATTAAAATAATAGTGTATTTTACAAAAATCCTTAGAACTGAATAAATGTGATTGTGATGGTTGATTTTATGTGTCACCTTGAGTGGGCTAAAGAATGCCCAGGTAGCTGGTAAAACATTATTCCTACAATGTCTGGGAAAGTATTTCTAGAAAGAGATTAGCATTTTAATTAGTGAATAAAATAAAGCAGGTGGCCCTCTCTAGTTTGTGTGGGCTTCATCCAATCCACTGAGGGTGAGAATAGAATAAAAAGATAGAGGAAGAGTGAATTTGCCCTCTCTTTGAGCTGAGACAGCCATCTTCTGCTATCAGACACATGATAAAAGGCAAAACTGAAAAAAACAGTTTAACATCAATAAGTATGTATGTGCTGAATGAAATCACATCTAATAACCTAAGCATCATTAAATATATTTTTAAAAGATTTTATTTATTTATTCATGAGAGACACACACAGAGAGAGAGAGGCAGAGAAGAGACACAGGCAGAGGGAGAAGCAGGCTCCATGCAGGGAGCTCGATGTGGGACTGGATCCTGGGTCCCCAGGATCAGGCCCCGGGCTGAAGGCAGTGCTAAACCGTTGACCCACCCAGGCTGCCCTCATTAAATGTTTTTTTTTTTTTTTCAATTTTGCATCTTATGACTGCACAATATTTTTTATCTTGTTTAATATCTTCAGACTTAAATTCTATCATTTCTAATTCTATCATCATTCCTGCTTTTGTGTTGTTTATATGGACTGGGTATCCCTTTATCCATCTCATTAGTTTTAACATTTAAAACTAAATTTTGGGAATCCCTGGGTGGCTCAGGGTTTAGCGACTGCCTTTGGCCCAGGGCATGATCCTGGAGTCCCAGATCGAGTCCTGCCGGGCTCCCTGCTTCTCCCTCTGGCTGTGTCTCTGCCTCTCTCTCTGTGTCTCTCATGAATAAATAAATAAAATCTTAAAAAAATAAAACTAAATGTCACTTCGCATTAAATGTGTATATGGATGTGTGTGCACATTTGTTTGAACTGCTGAGATTATCACTTTTCTTTTGAACACAGTAAAATAGCCCATTTTTTTTGCACATTAGTTATAAAAATAAAAATACACGATTTTATTCTTCCCTTTATTATTATTTTCCAGTTCACTTATATTACTTTTTAATTAGAAACTAATGGCTTTAATATTTTATAAACATTATACCTACTATTCCCTGTCTTGGGAATCACTGTTTTCCCCCACAACAGCACAGAATTCTCCGAGTCTTATTTTCTCCCCAATTTAAATTAGTTTGTTAGAATATTTTATTGTACCTTCTCTCCTCCTTTGCCCTGCTCGCAGCTAAGACCCCTGGGACAGGTAGAGGGAAGGATATCTGTTAAGATTAATATTTTGCTTATCAATCACCAGAAAATAAAAAGTCCAAAGCCCAACATAATATTATCCCTAAAGCCCAACATAATATTATCCTTTTAAATACATTGTAGGCTTCCTATGTATCAAATTGGATTAGACAAATATCACACGGGCAGATATATAAGGAGAGTGTGAAGCCAGATAATGGGCTGGATCTCACAACCCTGAGATGATGACCTGAACTGAAGTCAAGAGTCTGATGCTTAACTGACTAAGCCACCCAGGCATTGCTAAGTTCTATTTGAAACCTAAATATTCAATCTTTAGTACATCTGGCATATTTTATTACAGAGAGTTGGAAATTTCAGCATTCTATCTAGAAACCTCTTCAGCAAGAGCCAGAGATCATTAGATAATATTATCTCTTACCCACGGTACTGCAGGAAAGAGTTTCACTGTTTGCCAGTATGGAAGTTTTCTCTGGGTAAAAATAACATTTTTCTCACTATCCTTCAAATTTTCACCAGTCTTTTTCTCAAGGCCCCTCTAGCTTTCTCTAATTAACACCTGTGGCTGTTCCAGATTTTTGTCACTGGTCCCCAAAACCAATGCCACATACACTAGTTTCATGTTATAGCAGCATTCCATTTTATGGCAGCATCCCAAATTCTATTCTAGTTATCAATTGCTATATAACAAATTGTCCCAAACTTAGTTACTTAAAACAGTAGCAAATTTTTTTTTTAATATCTCACAAATCTGCAGCCTGGTAGAACTCAGTGAAGAGGACTTATCGCAGCTGCATGTGAAATGGCAAGCCTGACTGCAAATGGCAGAAGGCTAGAACAACTTGAGGCTTCCTGGGAATTGCTCTCATGTGGTCTCAAGACCTCTTCATGGGATCTCTCCACCTGCTCTTTCTATGTCATTTACAGTGATTTAAATCCCTCCATGGATTTTCAGGGCCCCAAGAACAAGTATTTGAAGGGACCAAGCAGGATGCTGTAAGTCCTTTTAAGAAGTATCCTTTGTGACATTGGGCCAGCACTAATTAAGTGAGAAAATGGGACTCTGCAGAGGCAGAGGTACCCAGAGACAAGGATTATTGGGAGGGAGGGTCAATCTACAGGTTGACCACCACAGTCAGCTTGCTGCTCTTAAATCCCACCTACAAGTCTTTAATGTAGCAGTTATTACATAGTATTACTACTTTAGTTCCTCTTTTATGTTAACAACCTTTAAAGAGATGCCCTGTTTTAAGTGCCTTTTAAGTGACTTTAGTCACAGTTCACATTTATTATTTGGGTATAATTATTGAATGCCAGTTTCAAGAGTCTCATTTTGGTGATGAAATATTTGGTCAGCCTTGTCATTATTATTATTATATCTGTAGCAACCCAAACGGTATCTGGGACATACTTACTTGGTTAAAAAAAAAAGAAAAGAAAAGAAAAAGAAAAAATAGATATCTGTTGAAATATTTTATTAATCATTAGTTCTGTAATAGAGAATGACATTTGAAATAATAAGTAGTATGTTATAATTCCAGCATTAAAGCAGGAGAGTTTATGCTTTTTTTGTGAAGGAATTACTCTAATGTCCTTTTTGAGGTTACTAATTGCTCAATCTTAAAAGTCACCTCAATCTGCATATCCGATGCGTAGGGTCACAATTTTCTAAAATAGTCAGCTCTTCACTTTTAGCATTTAAAAAGCATTGACTTAAAAGTCTCCTGAAATAAATACACATGAATATTTCTATTTTTCAAACAACTTCCTCAAGTCACTTACTTTTTTTCTGTTGATTTTTGTTAGATCTTCTTTGCATTTTTACAAGACGTCAAGTTTTCTATTGACGTATTTTCAATTGTCTTTTAGTACACCTATTAAAATGATCTTTTAAAAAATAAATACTTCACAATAGAACAGAAATGTTTTTGATCTTTGATGACATTTACATTTTTTATGCATTCCTTGAAAAAAAGGGGGAGAGGGTATAAATTTCAAAGAACAAAGAGAGAAACAAGGTCACCTTTAAGATTCTATCCCATGTATGTCTCCAGTTCGTAGATAATATTTGGCTTCCAAGTATACACAGGCATATAAATTTTAATGTATTTCCTTGTTACAGTTCTTGCTATAGTGACTGGGAAGTAGTCACCAATCAATGAATATTTGTTAAACAATTGCCTAATCTCATCTGCCATCATTTTACCAAAGCTCTAAAATGAATTTTATCAATTCCTCATATTCTCAGTGTGCCTTAATTATCCATCAGTACCAGCAATGGTATTTACTTATACAGGCTTTGCCATTCCTGACCGCGCTATTAAGCACAAACAAAACAGACTCAACTATAAAGAACAAACTGATGGTGACCAGAGGGTTAGGAGGGTGGGGAAATTGGGTATTTAATAGATGATGGGAATTAAAGAGTACACTTGTGATTAGCACCAGGTATTGTATGGAAGCATTGAAGCTCACTATATTGTACAGCTGAAACTAATATTACACTGTGTTAACTAACTGGAATTTAAATAAAAACTTAAAAAAAGCAGTGTGGATTGACATAATAAATTGAAGGTGAAGAAGCCCTAAACACAAAGCTTACTCTCCTCAATCAATAATTTTCTCCACAGGATTTTTTTTGAGAGGTCAAGAGCATAGGAAACTAGGAACTGGAATGAAAAACAGCTATATATATATATATATATATATATATATATTATTGTCTTACAATGCTAAGGATCCAAAGCATTACTAGGAGAAAGGTCCCAATCCCATCCTGAAGACATTTAACATTAGAGATGAACCAAACTAGGTAAGGGTTCAACCCGAGTCTAATACAGTTCAATTATAATTTGATCAAAGAGATCATCCCATATTCCCATATTCTGGAATGTCTGACAGGTAAAATAGAGTACTTGCTGGAAAAAGCAGTATGCATTTCTATCTCTAATAATATCTTATACACAATATTTGACATAAAACCTTAAAAAATACTAGATGCTGGAAGGAAAAATATGTTCTCCATAATCAGAGCAGTAGATAAGGACTTTAAAATCCTTTATATGTTAAAGGATTTAGAGAAAAAGACAAAATGAGGGAGGAGTTGGAGTATTTATAAAAATAAATAACTCTAAAAAGAACCAAATGGAAATTGTAGAATTAAGAAACATATAATATTTGAAATTAAGAATTTATTAGATGTACTTTACAATTGAATGCCCACAGAATAATAAAGGACCACTGAATCAGACACCTGTTTGAAATGATCAATATCTAGTGTATGTGTAATCAGAATCCAGAGAGATAGAAGAAAGGGCCACAAGAGATGATGGCTAAAGGATTTTGAAAAATTAATGAAAGATATCAACCTCATGTTCGGGAATCAAGCAGGATAAGTATAAAGATAATCAGAGTTAGGTATATCACAACTAAGCTACTAAAAATAAAATAAAATTGGAAAACCGTAAAGGTTATGCCTGGTACATTTTTTTTTAAAGGCCAGAGCGATGAAACAAACAACATTTGAGTTAATTATGAACCAAACAGCAAGAAGGTGTCTTTAATATTGAAACAAAATAAGATAGTGGCATTTTGATAGCTTGGTACTCAGCTAAATACTTTCATTAAATCCTTGAAAAACAGGCAATGACACTTTAAAAATATGATTTCAACTCAAGTGATTAGAACTGATTATAGAAAGTGACTAAAATAGCACTGAACATATAGATAACTGATTCAACTTCTTGTTCAGTACTTATATAACCTGCAAAATGCAAATTATACACAGATGCTTTCCATTCCTTAACCTAAGAATAATAAACAAATCACACAATAAAATGCAATATCTATACCACATATATACATGTAATCTTTTCACTTTAAATATGAGGCATATAAAAAATAAAAATAAATATGAGGCATATATATGTTATATATGTATACACACATACATATATGTAGTTTTGTGGGATATATTTAATTGTCTGACAAGGACTCGTCCTGTGAGCTGGAAAAATAAAATTCCATAGATTTCTATAGGAATATAGAAATATAGCTCTTGGAATTTTCTAAGTTTATGGAGCTATGTCTTTACTATGTATCTTGAATTTATCTGCATTAATAATGACAATTATTTTACTTCAGGAGGCAACCAATGATCCACTAACTCTGGAACTTAATGTAAAAAACTATGAAGAAATTGATATAGTGAAGTAGATAGTTTAATTTTAGAGTAGTTATGGCCTCTGAGGTAGAAGTTTTGCTGCTTATTACCCCATGGATAGGGTTATTTATTCATAGGTAGGCATTATATCTAAAATTCTAACCTTTCATAGGCCAAGTGACAGTTCACTTCTTCCTCCGATTTAAAATTCACCAAATTCTTTTTCGGTACACACCTACCAAGTTTCCTACTGTCTGAAGTTAAATAAATCCTCTCTCTTCCACTTTTATCATCTCAGACCAGCAAAAACAATTCTATATAGAAGTGGTATACTAAAAAAGATTTCCATGATAATGGAATTTCTTTTATCCTTCTCATAGAAATTTTCTACACTGAGTCTTCTAAATAGTCTGGTCTCTTCTATGGAAATGAGAAATAAATTTGAACTATGAAGAGCAACCACTAAAATTTTTTTTTAAAAGTATAACTGATATGCTAAGAAAAAGGAAATGAGGGCAGCCTGGGTGGCTCAGCGGTTTAGCACCGCCTTCAGCCCAGGGCCTGATCCTGGAGACCTGGGATTGAGTCCCATGTCAGGCTCCCTGCATGGGGCCTGCTTCTCCCTCTGCCTGTGTCTCTGCCTCTCTCTCTCTCTCTCTTTCTCTGTATTTCTCATGAATAAATAAATAAAATCTTTTTTAAAAAAGGAAATGAAATAATATATATCACCCAATTAAAACTACAAGAGGAATAAAAAGAGTGGAAGACCAAACCAGGACAAAACAACAAGGGCAACAAAAAGAACAAGGGTAGCAAGTAGAAAACATTAACAAATACAGTAGATATTAATTCAACAATATCAATAATCACTTTGAATGTTAATGGTCTAAATGCACCAACTAAAATACAGAGATTTTCAAAGTGCATCAGAAAACACCACCAGTTTAAATATAAAAACACATATAGATTAAATGTAAATGGATGGAGGAAAATATACCATGTTAACACTAATCAAAATAAAGTGAGAGTAGATATGTTAATTTCAGACAGAGCAGACTTCAAAGTAAGAAATTACCAAGGATAAAGGAAGTCTTTACATAATCGAGAAGTAAATTCTGGAAGATGACATAACAATACTAAACATGTATAGGTCTAACAACACACATCAAATTATATAAGGCAAAAACTAATAGAACAGAATTCCATATGTCAACAAGCTAAAATAGAAAAATCACATAATCATATCAATAGATGCAGAAAAAGCATTTGACAAAATGGAACACTCATTAACAAAGAAACTCTCAGCAAGTTAGGACTAATGGGTAATTATCTCAGCTTGATAAAGATTATCTACAGATATTCTATAGCTAACATTATACTTAATGGTGAGAAATTAAGGCTTTCCTGCTAAGATCAGGTACAAGGCAAGGGCATCCCTCTTATCTTTCCTTTTCAACATCAAATTGGAAGTCCTTTCCAATGCAGTAATTCAGGGAAGACAATAAAATATATACAGATTGGGAAAGAAGACATAAAATTGTCTCTGTTCATAGATGACATAATTTTCTAAGTAGTAAATCTGAAGGAGTTGATGAAGAATTCCTGGAACTAAATAAGCATTACAGCAAGTTTGTAGGATACCAAATTATTGCACAAAAGTCTATTGCTTCCCTAAAGATCAATAATAAACAAGTGGAATCTGAAATTAAAAACATAATGCCATTTATATTAGCACATTGAAACTGAATACTTAGTTATAAGTCTAATAAAATATGTATAGGTTCTATATGAGGAAAACTACAAAACTCAGTGAAATCAAAGAACAAAATAAATGAAGAGATATCCTATGTACATGGATAATGAAGACTCAACATTGTCAAGATGTCAATTCTTCCTAACATGATCTATAGATTTGATATATACCCAAGTCCCAAGGCACTGTACATATAGACAAACTGATTCTAAAGGTGAATAGGCAAAAGACTCAGAATAGCCGATACAATATTAAAGGAGAGGAGTCAGAGGACTGACATGACCTGACTTTAAGGCTTAATATGAAGCTACATTAACCAAGAGAATATGATATTAGTGAAAGAATAGACAAATAGATCAATGAAAAAGAATACAAAGCCCAGAAATAGATCACTGTAAATATAATCAACCAATCTTTGACAAAGGAGCAAAGGCAATACATTGCAGCAAAGATCAACTTTTCAAAAAATGGTGCCAGAACAACTGGACATCCACATTCCAAAAGGAGTCTAGGCATAGACCTTACACCCTTCATAAAAATGAACTCAAAATAGATTACAGAGCTATATGTAAAATGCAAAACTATAAAAATCCGAGAAGATAACATAGGAGAAAACCTAGCTTACCTTGGCCTTTTTAAATAAAACACTATCCATGAAAGAAACCGTTGATATGCTGGACTTCATTAAAATTACAAACTACTCTGTGAAAGACAATATCAAGAGAATTAGAAGACAAGCCATAGACTGGAAGAAAAATTTCCAAAAGACACATCTGATAGTCTCATTATCCAAAACATACAAACACATCTCAAGCTCAGCAATAAGAAAACATACAACTCAATTACAAGATGAGCCAAAGATTTTAACAGACTCTCACCAAAGATATACAGATGGAAAAAAAGCATTTGAAAAGATACACTACATCTAATATATTATCAATGAAATGTAAATTAAAACAATAATAAAATACCACTATACACCTATTATAATGGCCAAAATCTGGAACACTCAACACCTAATGCTGGCAAGAGGGTAGAGCAGCAGGAACTCTCATTCATTGTTGGTGGGAATATAAAATGGTACAGCCAATTTGGAAAACAGTTTGGCAGTTTCTTACGAAACTAAACATACATTATCATTTGATTCTTCAATTATGTTTCTTGTTATTTACCCAAATAAATTGAAAATACATCCACACTAAAACTGGCACATGCTTATTTATAACAGCTTTATTTGCAATTGCCAAGACTTGAGAAAAAAGATGTCCTTCAGTAGACAAATAGATGAATAAACTATGGGGTGTCCAGGTTATGACTGGATGGGACGCTGCAGGATGACAGAAGATAGGGGTCCTCAATTCATCTGGTCCAACAAACTTACCTAGGTAACTTTCAAAAGATCCTGAACAGCTATGAATTCGACCTGAGATGTAAAAACAGAGAACAACTGGAAGGCTACAGACAGAAGAGTTTTTGCTTCTAACAAGAATCATTTATGGGGTATTTTCCTTAGGTCGTGGTTGATATTTTTGACTCAGGTCGCTCAAACAGCCACTCTGCACAAGACAAAATGACTAGAAGGAAGAATTCACCACAAAAGAAAGAACTGGAAGTAATACTCTGTGCCAGAGTTATAGAATTTGGATTTAAATACGATGTCAGAAATTCAATTCAGAAGTACACTTATAAAGCTACCAGTGGCTCTGGAAAAAAGTGAAAGACTCTAGAGATGTTGTTACTGGAGAATTGTGATCTAATCAGGCCAAAATTAAATATAGATTAAATGAGATGCAATCCAAACTGGATGCTCTAACTGCTAGGGTAAATGAAGAGGAAGAGTGAATTACATAGAAGTTGATTGAAAGCAAGGAAGCTGAGCAAAAAAGGGAAAAACAATGAGAGCCCACGAGGGAAGGCCTAGGGAAATAAATGATAGCTTGAGAAGGAAGAATATATGTCTAATTGGGATTCCAGAAGAGGCTGAGAGAGACAGGTCCATAAAAGTATCTTTGAACAAATCATAGCTGAGAACTTCCCTAATTCGGGGAAAAAAACAGGCATTCAGATCCAGGACATAGGGAAGAAACCCCCCTCCCCCCAAAAAAAATCAATAAAAACCATTCAACATTTTGGGTTTTTTAAATAAATTTATTTTTTTATTGGTGTTCAATTTGCCAACATATAGAATAACACCCAGTGCTCATCCCATCAGGTGCCCACCTCAGTGCCCATCACCCAGTCACCCCCACCCCCCGCCCACCTCCCCTTCCACCACCCCTAGTTCGTTTCCCAGAGTTAGGAGTCTTTCATGTTCCGTCTCCCTTTCTGATATTTCCCACTCATTTTTTCTCCTTTCCCCTTTATTCCCTTTCACTATTTTTATATTCCCCAAATGAATGAAACCATATAATATTTGTCCTTCTCCGATTGACTTATTTCACTCAGCATAATACCCTCTAGTTCCATCCATGTCGAAGCAAATGGTGGGTATTTGTCGTTTCTAATGGCTGAGTAATATTCCATTGTATACATAGACCACATCTTCTTTATGAATTCGTCTTTCGATGGACACCGAGGCTCCTTCCACAGTTTGGCTATTGTGGACATTGCTGCTAGAAACATCAGGGTGCAGGTGTCCTGGCGTTTCACTGCATCTGTATCTCTGGGGTAAATCCCCAGCAGTACAATTGCTGGGTCGTAGGGCAGATCTATTTTTAACTCTTTGAGGAACCTCCACACAGTTTTCCAGAGTAGCTGCATCCGTTCACATTCCCACCAACAGTGCAGGAGGGTTCCCCTTTCTCCGCATCCTCTCCAACATTTGTTGTTTCCTGCCTTGTTAATTTTCCCCATTCTCACTGGTGTGAGGTGGTATCTCATTGTGGTTTTGATGTGTATTTCCCTGATGGCAAGTGATGCAGAGCATTTTCTCATGTGCATGTTGGCCATGTCTATGTCTTCCTCTGTGAGATTTCTCTTCATGTCCTTTGCCCATTTCATGATTGGATTGTTTGTTTCTTTGTTGTTGCATTTAATAAGTTCTTTATAGATCTTGGATACTAGCCCTTTATCTGATAGGTCATTTGCAAATATCTTCTCCCATTCTGTAGGTTGTCTTTTAGTTCTGTTGACGTATCTTTTGCTGTGCAGAAAGCTTCTTATCTTGATGAAGTCCCAATAGTTCATTTTTGCTTTTGTTTCTCTTGCCTTAATGGATGAATCTTGCAAGAAGTTACTGTGGCCAAGTTCAAAAAGGGTGTTGCCTGTGTTCTCCTCTAGGATTTTGATGGAATCTTGTCTCACATTAAGATCTTTCATCCATTTTGAGTTTATAGTTGTGTATGGTGCAAGAGAGTGGCCTAGTTTCATTCTTCTGCATGTGGATGTCCAATTTTCCCAGCACCATTTATTGAAGAGACTTTTTTCCAGTGGATCGTCTTTCCTCCTTTGTCAAATATTAGTAGACCATAAAGTTAAGGGGCCACTTCTGGATTCTCTATTCTGTTCCATTGATCTATGTGTCTGTTTTTGTGCCAGTACCACACTGTCTTGATGACCACAGCTTTGTAGTACAACCTGAAATCTGGCATTGTGATGCCCCCAGCTATGGTTTTCTTTTTTAAAATTCCCCTGGCTATTCGGGGTCTTTTCTGATTCCACACAAATCTTAAAATAATTTGTTCTAACTCTCTGAAGAAAGTCCATGGTATTTTGATAGGGATTGCATTAAACGTGTAAATTGCCCTGGGTAACATTGACATTTTCACAATATTAATTCTTCCAATCCATGAGCATGGAATATTTTTCCATCTCTTTGTGTCTTCCTTAGTTTCTTTCAGAAGCGTTCTGTAGTTTTTAGGGTATAGATCCTTTACCTCTTTGGTTAGGTTTATTCCTAGGTATCTATGCTTTTGGGGGAAATTGTAAATGGGATTGACTCCTTAATTTCTCTTTCTTCACTCTCATTGTTAGTGTATAGAAATGCCACTGACTTCTGGGCATTGATTTTGTATCCTGCCACACTGCCAAATTGCTGTATGAGTTCTAGCAATCTTGGGGTGGAGTCTTTTGGGTATTCTATGTAGAGAATCATGTCATCTGTGAAGAGGGAGAGTAGGACTTCTTCTTTGCCAATTTGAATGCCTTTAATGTCTTTTTGTTGTCTGATTGCTGAGGCTAGGACTTCTAGTACTCTGTTGAATAGCAGTGGTGAGAGTGGACATCCTTGTCTTATTCCTGATCTTAGGGGAAAGGCTCCCAGTGCTTCCCCATTGAGAATGATATTTGCTGTGGGCTTTTTGTAGATGGCTTTTAAGATGTTGAGGAATGTTCCCTCTATCCTTACACTCTGAAGAGTTTTGATCAGGAATGGATGCTGTATTTTGTCAAATGCTTTCTCTGCATCTATTGAGAGGATCATATGGCTCTTGTTTTTTCTCTTGCTGATATGATGAATCACATTGGTTGTTTTACGAGTGTTGAACCAGCCTTGCATCCCGGGGATAAATCCTAATTGGCCAATAATCTTCTAAGTGTATTGTTGTATCTTATTGGCTAGTATCTTGATGAGAATTTTTGCATCCATGTTCATCAGGGATATTGGTCTATAATTCTCCTATTTGGTGGGGTCTTTGTCTGGTTTTGGAATTCAGGTGATGCTGGCCTCATAGAAAGAGTTTGGAAGTACTCCATCTCTTTCTATCTTTCCAAACAGCTTTAGTAGAATAGGTATGGTTTCTTCTTTAAACGTTTGATAGAATTCCCCTGGGAAGCCATCTGGCCCTGGACTTTTGTGTCTTGGGAGGATTTTGATGAATGCTTCAATTTCCTCCCTGGTTATTGGCCTGTTCAGGTTTTCTATTTCTTCCAGTTCCAGTTTTGTAGTTTGTGGCTCTCCAGAAATGAGTCCATTTCTTCTAGATTGCCTAAATTATTGGCGTATAGCTGTTCATAATACGTTTTTAAAATCGTTTGTATTTCCTTGGTGTTGGTAGTGATCTCTCCTTTCTCATTCATGATTTTATTAATTTGAGTCTTCTCTCTCTTCTTTTTAATAAGGTTGGCTAATTGTTTATCTATCTTATTAATTCTTTCAAAGAGCCAACTCCTAGTTTTGTTGATCTGTTCCACAGTTCTTCTAGTCTCTATTTCATTGAGTTCTGCTCGAATCTTTATTAACTCTCTTCTTCTGCTGAGTGTAGGATCTATTTGCTGTTTTTTCTCTAGCTTCTTTAGGTGTAAGGTTAGCTTTTGTATTTGAGTTCTTTCCAGTTTTTGGATGGATGCTTGTATTGCGATGTATTTCCCCCTCAGGACTGCTTTTGCTGTATCCCAAAGATTTTGAATGGTTGTATCTTCATTCTCGTTAGTTTCCATGAATCCTTTTGATTTTTCCTTAATTTCCTGGTTGACCCTTTCATCTTTTAGCAGGATAGTCCTTAACCTCCACGTGTTTGAAATCCTTCCAAACTTCTTGTGATTTAGTTCTAATTTCAAGGCATTATGGTCTGAGAATATGCAGGGGACGATCCCAATCTTTTGGTATCAGTTCAGGCCTGATTTGTGACCCAATATGTGGTCTATTCTGGAGAAAGTTCCATGGGCACTTGATAAGAATGTGTATTCAGTTGCATTTGGATGTAAAGTTCTGTAGATATCTGTGAAATCCATCTGGTCCAGTGTATCATTTAAAGCTCTCGTTTCTTTGGAGATGTTGTGCTTAGAATACCTATCGAGTGTAGAAAGCACTAGATTGAAGTCACCAAGTATAAGTGTATTATTATCTAAGTATGTCTTAACTTTGGTTATTAATTGATTGATACATTTGGCAGCTCCTACATTCGGGGCATATATATTGATGATTGTTAAGTCCTCTTCTTGGATAGATCCTTTAAGTATGATATAGTGTCCCTCCTCATCTCTCAGTACAGTCTTCGGGAGAAATTTTAGTTTATCTGATATAAGAATGGCTACCCCTGCTTTCTTTTGAGGACCATTTGAATGAAAACCATTCAACACTTTGACATTTAATAGTGAAACTTGCAAATTCCAAAGATAAAGAGAAGATCCTTAAAGCAGCAAGAGACAAGAGATCCCTAACTTATATGGAGAGAAATATTAGATTAACAGCAGACCTCTCCACAGAGACCTGGCAGGCCAGAAAGGGCAGGCAGGATATATTCAGGGTCTTAAATGAGAAGAACATGCAGCCAGGAATACTTTATGCATCAAGGCTGTCATTCAGAATAGAAGGAGAGATAAAGAGCTTCCAAGATAGGCAGAAACTGAAACAATTTTTGACCACCAAATGGGCTCTGCAAGAAATAATAAGGAGGGACTCTGTAAAAGAAAGAGGGGAGCCCAAAGAAACAATCCACAAAAATGGACTGAATAGGTAATACAGTGACACTAACTGAGAGCCTTCCCCTAAGATCAGAAACATGACAAGGATGTTCACTCTCACCACTGCTATTCAACATAGCACTAGAAGTCCTACCCTCAGCAATCAAACAACAAAAGAAATAAAAGGCATTCAAATTAGCAAATAAGTCACACTCTCCCTCTTCAGAGATGGCATGATACTGTACATAGAAAACCCAAAAGAGGGATCCCTGGGTGGCGCAGCGGTTTGGCGCTTGCCTTTGGCCCAGGGCGCGATCCTGAAGACCCGGGATCGAATCCCACGTCAGGCTCCCGGTGCATGGAACCTGCTTCTCCCTCTGCCTGTGTCTCTGCCTCTCTCTCTCTATCTCTCTGTGACTATCATAAATAAATAAAAAAAAAAAAAAAAAAAAAAGAAAACCCAAAAGACTCCACCCCACGATTTTTAGAACTCAGACTGCAATTCGGCTATGTGGCAGGATACAAAATCAATGCCTGTAATTGATCAGTTGTAATTTCTGTACACTAACAATGAGACTGAAGAAAGAGAAATTAAGGAATCAATCCCATTTGACAATTGTACCCAAAAGCATAAGGTATCTAGGAATAAGCCTAACCAAAGAGGTAAAGGATCTATACCTTAAACACTACAGAACACTTCTGAAAGAAACTGAGGAAGACACAAAAAATGGAAAAACATTCCAACATTCCATGGATTGGAAGAATAAACATTGTGAAAATGTCAATGCTACTCAGGGCAATTTATACATTTAATGCAATCCCTATCAAAATATGATGGACTTTCTTCAGGCAGTTGGAACAAATCATCTTATGATTTATGTGGAATCAGAAAAGACTCCGAATAGCCAGAGGAATATAAAAAAAGAAAACCAATGTCGAGGGCATCACAATGCTGGATTTCAAGCTGTACTACAAAGCTGTGATCATCAAAACAGTATGGTACTGGCACAAAAACAGACACATAGATCAATGGAACAGAATAGAGAACCCAGAAATGGGCCCTCAACTCTATGGTCAGTTTATATTCCACAAAGTGGGAAAGAATATCCACTGGAAAAAGGACAATCTCTTCAATAAATGGTGTTTTGAAAATTGGACAGCCATGTGGAGAAGAATGAAACTGGACCACTCTCTCACACCATACCAAAAGATAAACTCAAAGTGGATGAAAGATCTAAATGTGAGACAAGAATCCATCAAAATCCTAAAGGAGAACACAGGCAACACCCTTTTTGAACTTGGCCACAGCAACTTCTTGCAAGATACATCTATGAAGGCAAGGGAAACAAAAGCAAAAATGAACTGTTGGGATTTAATCAAGATAAAAAGCTTCTGTACAGCAAAAGAAATAGTCAACGAAACTAAAAGACAACCTACAGAATGGGAGAAGATATTCACAAATGACATATCAGATAAAGGGCTAGTATCCAAGATCTATAAAGAACTTATCAAACACAGCACCTAAGAAACAAAAAATCCAATCATGAAATGGGCAAAAGACATGAACAGAAATTTCTCCAAAGAAGACTTACACATGGCCAACATGCTCTGCACCCCTTGCCATCAGGGAAATACAAATCAAAACTACAATAAGATACCAACTCACACCAGTGAGAATGGGGAAAATTAACAAGACAGGAAACCACAAATGTTGGAGAGGATGTGGAGAAAGGGGAACCCTCTTGCACTCTTGGTGGGAAGGCAAACTGGTGCAACCACTCCGGAAAACTGTGGAGATTCTTCAAGAAGATAAAAATAGACGTACTCTATGACCCAGCAATTGTACTACTGGATACTTACCCCAAAGATACTGATGCAGTGAAACAATGGGACACCTGCACTCCTGTGTTCATAACAGCCTTGTCCACAATAGCCAAACTGTGGAAGGATCCACAATGTCCTTGAACAGATGAATGGATAAAGATGTGTGTGTGTGTATATATATATATATATTTGAATATTACTCAGCCATCAGAAGAGATGAATATCCACTGTTGCTTTGATGTGGATGGAGCTGGAGGGTATTATGCTGAGTGAAATAAGTCAATCAGAAAAGGACATCATCATATGGTTTCACTCATATGTAGAATATAAGAAATAGTGAAAGGGATTATAAGGGAAAGGAGGGAAAGTGAGTGGGAATAATTAGAGAGTGAGACAAACCATGAGAGATTCCTAACTCTGGGAAACAAAGGGTTGCAGAAGGGGAGGTGGGCAAGGGGATGGGTAACAGACTGATGGGCACTGAGGAGGGCACTTGATGGGATGAGAACTTGGTGTTATACTATATGTTGGCAAATTGAATTTAAATTTAAATATGTAAAAAAAAACAAAAAAAAAACAAAAAACAAAATCTATGGGATGGCCAGATAATGGAATATTATTCAGTGCTAAGAAATGAGCTATCAAGCCATGAAAAGACATGAAGGAAACTTAAATGCATATTACTGGGAGAAAGAAACCAATCTGAAAAGACTACATCTTGTATGATCCCAATTATATAAAATTCTAGAAAGGGAAAAACTATGAAGACAGTAAAAGATCAGTGATTGCCAGTGATGTGGTGGGGGTGGGGGAAGAGATGAATAGGCAGAGCAAGGAGGATTTTTAGGATAGTGAAAACACTCTGTATAATATTATGATGGGTGTATACCATTATACTTTTTTCCAAATGCATGGAATGTATAACACCAAGAATGAATCCTAAGGTAAACTATGGACTTTGGGTGATTTTTTTTTTTTTTGGACTTTGGGTGATTATGTTTCAATATACGTTCACCCTTGTTTTAAGCAAACAAAACAAACACCATTTTGATGAGTGACTTTGATAATATGGGAGATAATAATGTGTAGGGGTAGAGGATATATGGGAAACCTGTATATCTTCCTCTCCAATTTCTTTAAAAAATAGACTATTAAAAATTAAATTATGGGGGCAGCCTGGGTGACTCCGCAGTTTAGCTCCACCTTCGGCCCACGGTGTGATCTTGGAGACCTGGGATCGAGTCCCACGTCCGGCTCCCTGCATGGAGCCTGCTTCTCCCTCTGCCTATGTCTCTGCCTCTCTCTCTCTTTCTATTTCTCTCTCTCTCTGTGTGTCTCTAATTAAATAAATAAAATCTTTAAAAAATTAAATTATGAAAAATTAGTAACAACCAATTTTTAGGAAAGTTTTTTTCCAGCATAAATATTTATTTTTATTTAATTTTAAATGTAAATTCAATTAGGTAATATTTAATGTATTATTAGTTTCAGAGGTAGAGTTCAGTGATTCATCAGTCTTATGCAATACTCAGTTCTCATAACATCAGGTGCCCTCCTTAATGTCCATCACACAGTTACTGCCTCCCCCATCCTCATCCCCTCCAGCAACCTTTGTTTCCTATGATTAGGAGTCTCTTTTGGTTTGTCTCCCTTTCTGATTTAATCTTGTTTTATTTTTCCCTCTCTTCCCCTCTGATCCTGTTTTGTTTCTTAAATTCCACATATGATTCAGATCATATGATAATTGTCTTTCTCTGATTGACTTATTTTGTTTGGCATAATATCCTCTAGTTCCATCTACTTTGTTGCAAATTGCAAGATTTCTTTTTTTATGGCTGAGTATTATGGCTGAGTAGTATTCTATTGTATATATACCACATCTTCTTTATCCATTCAACTGTTGATGAACATCTGGGCTTTTTACATAGTTTGGCTATTGTCGACATTGGTGCTGTAACACCAATTTAAATCTTATATTTGAAATATTTTGCTTTGAAAGCCTTTCAAGATTTCAGATCTACATTAGTATCCAGGCAACAACTTCAAACATTGGGTGAAGGCTTTAAAAGAGAGAGAATTAGAAAAAGGCAGAGAAGGCTAAATATCAAAGCACTGTGCAATCTCTGTGAAAACCCCATATGTCTTTATTTTCATCATTCATTTCTATTCATTCTTTGTCCTGCTACAGAAAATATGCTTTTGCATTTTGACAGGTTATTCTTTTTTTTTTTTTGGATGTATTTACTTATTTATTCAGAGAGAGAGAGAGAGAGAGAGAGAGAGAGAGGCAGAGACACAGGCAGAGGGAGGAGCAGGCTCCATGCAGGGAGGCGGAGGCGGGACTCCATCTCAGGTCTCCAGGATCACACCCCGGGCTGCAGGCGGTGCTAAACCACTGCACCACAGGGGCTGCCCTTGACAGGTTATTCTTTTTTTTTTTTTTTTTTTTTTAATTTTTTTAATTTTTTTATTTATTTATGATAGTCACAGAGAGAGAGAGAGGCAGAGACACAGGCAGAGGGAGAAGCAGGCTCCATGCACCGGGAGCCCGACGTGGGACTCGATCCCGGGTCTCCAGGATCACGCCCTGGGCCAAAGGCAGGCGCCAAACCGCTGCGCCACCAGGGATCCCTTGACAGGTTATTCTTATGGTGTTTTCTATAAGTCAAATTTCTTCATTTTTGCTAAAAATGATGTCATCCTTGGGGCAATATTAACTTAAATCTTTGTTTTTGATAATTGATTGTTTGCTGTAGCTGATATCTTATCTTGATAGAGGCAAATTGATAACACAGGAGACTCCAGAAGAAATAGGCAAGTACAAAGAGGACTGTTGAGGGGAAAAAAGATAAGAAAACAGATAAAAGGCATAAAGAAAAGTCAGAAATTAATAGTTAGTTAACTTACAGGATATAGGTGGTAGAAAATCAGTGCAATTAAAATGAGGTAGGAAGGATGGCTCTGAGGTTGCCTCCAGATATACTTCTAAGTATACTTGGTACCACAGTAAAGCTTGATATACACTTGCAAAAATAATTTTTAAATAATTAAAATTAACCAAAATGTGGGGGAACACAAAATGAGGTACAAGCAGTAATAAAGCAACCTAACAATTCAATATAACAAATGCATAACAAAGGGATCCCTGGGTGGCGCAGCGGTTTGGCGCCTGCCTTTGGTCCAGGGCGCGATCCTGGAGACCCGGGATCGAGTCCCACGTCGGGCTCCCGGTGCATGGAGCCTGCTTCTCCCTCTGCCTGTGTCTCTATCTCTCTCTCCCTCTCTCTGTGACTATCATAAATAAATAAAAATTAAAAAAAAAACAAATGCATAACAAAACCACACAAAACTGTGTGGGGAAGAAAAGAACTAATCTATTAACTCAGAAAAACATTCTTTGACTGCATGCTGACTGGCTAATGACAAAATGAACTGTATGCAAATATTCTTAGCATACTTGTCACAGAATATGACCAGTATAAAATTAGGGTTTTTTAGAATGGAACAGCATAGTGAGATGCAGGTTTCTTATTGTAGGAGAAAGGAGTTACAAATCAATGGGGAGGAAGGCTAGCTTAAACCCTCCACGGTTGGACTTTATAACTAGATGAATCAGTATGTACTAACAATTTTTTAAAATACATAGAAAGGTACTTAGAATCATTACAGGTATTGTTATAGATATCTGCGCACATCCACTGAGAGTACCTAAAAGAGTAACAACACAATAAAATGAACATAACTAGGGCCTGTATTTTAGTTTTTAAATACCATTCTGCAATAAAAATGAAAAAAGGGCTCTGAGGAGATGGCTGATTTCAGGACAAGTACCAGATTAGAATAGAATACTTCATGCTGTCAGAAAGTATGTGAGCGCTTAAAACAAATTATTGAGAATATAGAAAGGAATAAATTTGAAGGAATTTCCAATGACCAAATCTGGGACAATTTGAGCCTAAATATAAACTATAATAATGAACTATGAATTATATAATAAAATATCCAATATCCCATGCCAATATAAATATACCATTCCTTATAGTAAAATTCCAATTAATAAATGTACAAGGAATGATGGAAATAAAAGTTAGTATTTGGCAAACATCACAGTAAAAACTGTTTCAGGCAAGATTCATCAATAAACACTAAAATTAGTAGGCAAAAATATGATAAGAAATAGGATATTTGCATAGTTTAACAATATCTTTCCACAAGATAATTATTAATTACAAAAAGCATTACAATGGAGAAACTTTTTAGGTACCACCTGAACCCTGTTGTCAAAGTTAGCATCACCCTTAATAATATGTATCAACTTTATGTGCCTCCTATTATGATGCACTGAGAAACAAAGCATTACTTTTGTGGTACTCTTACAAAGAACACATAATCTGAATTTAATCATCCAGAAACAAAAGACAAATCCAAATTGGGAGAGACGTCCTACAAAATTATAGGTCATTTCTCTTAAACACGGGGTATTGAAAGACAAAAAATAATTGACATGACTACTAAATCCAATATAGGATCGTGAATTGGACAATTTGGACAACTGGCAGTTGAATAAGGTCTATAGATTAGTTAATAGTATTGCATCAGTGTTAATTTTTCTTTTTGATACTTGCACTTGTGTTAAGGAAACTATTAATTTTTGTGTAAGAACTTTCATTTCTATTTTTCAACTTTCACTTCTCTTTCAGTTCTCTCTTGTATATGTCCAAAATTATTTCAAAATAAAATTTGAAAATAAACAAAAAAAATCAAAGCACTTTTTAGTCAAAATGGACTTATTCTTACAAAAGAGTAAGACAGATCTTTTAACAAGCATACCATAAATTACATATTAAATTGTGTTTTATATTTCACAGAAATATCTTCTTTGAAGATTATTTCATTAATCCTTTTTTTTAAATGCCTCACAAATACTTTGGCTGGAATTGTCATAAAAGTAGATCTGATGCCACTGAGAATATAAATTACTTTATTTTAAAAGTTGGGGGTGGGGGAGGGGCGGGTGGCACCTGGGTGGCTCAGTGGTAAAGTGTCTGCCTTTGGCTCTGGTCATGATACCAGGATCTTGGGATCAATCCTGCATCAGGCTCCCTGCTGGAAGCCTACTTCTGTTCTGCCTACATCTCTGTTTCTGCCTTTTTCTGTGTGTCTATCATGAATAAATAAAATCTTTTTAAAAATTAAAAAAAAATAAAAGTTGGGGATTTTCTCACTATTATCCAAATAGGATAAGTAGACGATAGGCAAATGGAAACATACATATATATTCATATATTCATTCCACCACCTTGCTCCAAAAAAATTACATCTGGTTTTAAATATTATGATCATCCACAAAGGAGAAATTTTCTACCCTTGAGGATATTTAAAGTAAAGTCCATTGTAATAATTCTTAAAGTCACAAAACATTCTTGAGCAATGATAGTAATGCACAGACTTCTAAAGTGACAGCTTAAAGGGTGTTAGCACCCATAATTTCTGCTATGTTTATAAAATTGGTTTCATTCAAGGTTTGGTGGTAGACGTTTTAAAGACCCAAGGGTGCATTTTTAAAACTGTAATTCAACAGCATCAGGCTAAGAGGGCTTAACTGACTTGTCAAATAGGACTTGCCCTGCTCTAATTGCTATGATTATATCATAAATCAGCACAATCGAAAACAATTTACATTTGTTGGTTACATTTTTAAAAGATAGAAGAATTATGGATAACAGTAACTCTGATCATTCCTATAAAAATCTACATTATGGCTTCCTCTACCCATTAAAATGGGAATGACAGGCTTTTGCATTTCAATTATTGCACAGAAGCATTTTTAGGGTATTAACAACCAGCTGGTAATGGCCTTTTCCATTCCATGGCATCACATTGTTTAACTGTAAAATAATAATCATGCTTTATCCACTCTTTGTCATTAGTTTTCCCTCTTGCCCTCATAAATCTTGGTAATTTTTATGTAAAAATCAACTTGCAAGTTCCTTAATGGCTTAGTTGTGTGAAACATCAATTTAGTGTTATTTACGTACTGGAGAACATAAATACAATTATCAATTAATTGGATTAATTTTATTAATTCAACATAGCTGCCTATTAGGAAAATGTCTTTTTTTCTCTTTTTCTATTAATTGTTCCATTTAAATCTACAATTATGTTATTCTAAACAACAGAGTAAGCTTGAGATGTCATTTGTTATTATTCAAAATAAATTTACTCAGCATTCTTCATAGTATGAAATAATTTGGAATATTCTCTCAGAAAGACATGTTTTTAATCACAAAAAGAAATGGTAAAATTCTCTATTGATTTGAAATAACATTAAGTCAGAAATTCATTATGTCTTCCCTTATTTAATATTCGGCTTCTCATCTCAAGGCTGTTCTAGAACTAAGGACCTAGAAATAGAGTCCACCGTTTTTGGTTTTACATATAATTGAAAATATTTGAGTCAGTTAGCTAATGAAGATCACAGCTCATAATTTAAATGCTTCATGGCTTAGAAAGAATGTATTATTGTGTCATTACATAGATAAGAAAGCTAAGTCTCAGAAAAGTGAATGTTTTATCCAAGTCTATGCAGAATGAAGTGAAAGAGCAAAGTTTCCTGATTTCACTGTTTCTTCTCTCCCATATAATACAGCTACCTTTATAATAAGATAATTTGACAACTCTTACAGCTTCTCCTGACTAAGGAAGAAAAGCGTCCAAAGAACAATTTGGTAAAGGAAATATTTTCCTAAAGAAAATGCATCCTATAGTTAATATGGCCAAGTTATAGGTTTTATACTCCAGGTGTACTTATACATAAGGATCATGATGGGCTACAGATTAATCCTTACTCCTACATTCCATTTCTAATTTTTCTATGAAATAATCTAACAACTCCATTCATATTAATTGTTCCTTTAAAAAAAATCCTTAGTTTAATTTTGGACAACACTAATCTGCTTTACTGTTATCTAATTTTACCATAATCAATTACTGTCTTTTCCTCAATAGATTGTGAATCTTATGAACAGAATGTCCAATACTGGTAGTTTTGAAGTGCATATATCATAGTTCATACCATGATAGTACATATATAATAGCAATAAAATGAATATTGTTGATTTATTATTGACTCATTCATTCAGGGCAATGAGTGTTATATAGTTAAGCTATTTGCAAATTAGTCAAATAGTATGTGACCCATGTATATTTTATTTTTATTTTTTATTTTTTTTTAATTTTTATGATAGGCACACAGTGAGAGAGAGAGAGAGAGGCAGAGACACAGGCAGAGGGAGAAGCAGGCTCCATGCACCGGGAGCCCGACGTGGGATTCGATCCACGGTCTCCAGGATCGCGCCCTGGGCCAAAGGCAGGCGCCAAACCGCTGCGCCACCCAGGGATTCCGACCCATGTATATTTTAATCCTGGATCCAGTTATTTAGTATTTAAGCAAGTAGAAGGGATTATCTTCATGGCACATAATAAGAAGGGCTTCTATGCAGGGTTATGAATACACATTTAGATGAAATAGCTGGAGAAAAGACTATTCCAGAATTAAGATTTTCTAAGCATAAAAGGGTAGTGATTTGAGCTGTTTTTTTAGGAGTAGGAAGTGTAATCTAATATATGGGTCTGCGCAAAAGACAACCAGAGCATGGTGACAAGCACTGTAGTAACGGAAGACATGGGGAATTTTGTAAAGGGAAGATGGAAGTAACTCTGGCAAGCCAGCAGTCAAGACATAGAGGAGTGAGTTGCCTCCTCTAATAAAAAGAAGTTGGGAGAGGTGTAGGAAGGGTTTTCCAGAATCCATACATTGTAGTTAGCCATTTAAAAATAAAAATTCTTATTGAATAATATGGAAATAAAGGGAGATGTAAATAAATCCTGAAGCTTTGTCATTGGGTACAAACTTTTCTGGTTACCATGTCTTCCTGTTGTATTGACTCTTTTATTTTTATGAAGTATCCCTCTTTATTTCTGATAATGCATCTAATTTTGAAATGTATTTCATCTGGTATTATCTGAGACCAAAGCTTCTCTTTGAATATTTTTACTTTGGATTATATATATATATATTTTTTAATTTACCTTCAATCTATCCATCATTATACTTAAAGAACATTTCTTTTAGATAGCAAATAGTTGGATTTTATTTCAATTTTTATCCATTCCAACAATTTCTGAATTAAATTAGCATGCTTAGTCCATTAATATTTAACACAATTGTCAATCGTATGCTGAAAGCTCATAAGTTGGCTTCTTGAGAGAGTCTGTGGTATGATCAACAGAATCTGCATTCCTTTAATGCCCTCTGAGAGTTCCATCTGCTGCACTGCCAGCCCCTTTCCATCCCACAGTCATGCAATTCATGACATAGTATTCTGTATGAAGAAATGGGCTCTTTGGCAGCATCGTGCACAAGTAAAGATGCAGGCACCCACTCACATGCCCTTACGTTCCTCTATAGGAAAAAATCACAGGCCAAGAACCCCTGGCACTGAGCTGTGACATCTTGTGGAAGAAGCGATGCAGGTAAAGTCAAATGTTCCAGTGCATAACTTCTCCAGTGCATCCAAACTCATTTACTTCCTTTCTTCTTTCTTTCTTTCTTTCTTTCTTTCTTTCTTTCTTTCTTTCTTTCTTTCTTCTTTCTTTCTTCTTTCTTTCTTTCTTTCTTTCTTTCTTTCTTCCTTCCTTCCTTCTTTTTTTTTTATCTCCAACAATGTGCAGGAGTTTCTCCACTAGACTCCTAGACTTTGCAGATTTCCACAAAGCCTCCCTTATCTGTGGGTGATTGTCTAAAGAAGTGTTCTCCAGGGGCTCCTGGACTATGGCCAAGAGGTAGTTAGAGCGAGCTCGCAGGCCACTGTACAATTCACAGCTGGAGCTAACAGTCTACTAGTTGGTGAGACTCCTCCTGGGTCCCTTGGTATATGGTGCTGAATCCCATGACTCCCACAAAATCACTTTTGTACTTGGATGGATGCCAAATTGTTACTGCTGACTGTGGGACATAAGTGATGAATTTCTCATTTGGCTATATTACTGATGTCACTACAGAAATTCTCAAATTGGGTTTTAAAAATTAATTCAGCCATATGCATTTATGATACACAACTCAAACATACATATATTGTAAGTTTGACAATAAAGAAATATTTTAACAAATGAAAACTGGAATCCTATGTTTGTATCAGACAAAATAGATTTTATATCAAAAAATATTATGTAATATTTGATGTCAGTTGATACTGAGAAATGATTTGATTCAGTAAAAGAATGTAAGAAATCTAAACTTAAAAAAATGAATCTAAACTTGCCTTTAACTAATAAGAGCCTGAGAAGAAAGAAAGAAAAAAGAAGAAAGAAAGAAAGAAAGAAAGAAAGAAAGAAAGAAAGAAAGAAAGAAACTACAAAAGTACAATTCAGTAAACTGATCTAGCATCTTAGTAAAAGTTTTGATACACTCCTTTAAATAATTGTAGTACAAAAGATATATATAAATAAATAAATAAATAAATAAATAATTGTAGTACAATAAAAAATAAGAAAATAAGAAAAGGAAGAATAGAACTAAAAAGCTCAACTTCTGTAATTAGTAAATATTTATTCTATTCAAGCATAGATGAATCATTTACAAAAAAAACTACATAAAAATGTATCAGTATTTTAAAATGACTCATATGGCAATATATTTCAAACTTAGCATTACTGCTCCAACCATTTATCAAGCGACTTAGAAGGGTAATAATATTTAATGGAGTTCTAAAAATGATAGGGCTTTGTATCAGATCCAGGCTGAAGAACAAGATGCTCTGTTGCTTATTTTGTATGTTCCCATGTCTAATTGTACTAGAAATATGTATGGTAAATATGAACTCTATATGTGGTCTCTGGTGAGCCCTCAGAAAAAAATTAAGAGATTGAAGAGAAAGTCATATATTTTGTAGTAGAAAACTGCTTTGAATTAAAACCAAAATTCCTAGCATGTTCCTGAGTCCTGGAGTGACTTCCTAGCAGATACCAAGTGATAATGCAATACAAATGCTATGTATGACCATATCTAAAAAGTCCTATAATTGACACAGCAACAATCCATGTGTAATAAAAATAAATTTTAAAGATTTATTTTGAATGTGTCCAGATTCATGAGATACAAGTAGATTATCCAAACAGATAATCCAGACCCTTTTGTCATCCAACTTTGTTTCTTATACTTGTTTAATATACTTGTAATAATATAATGCAGTCCAAATGATGTAAATCTTTTGCAACTTATTGAGACTTGTTTTATAGTCTTTACAAAGTCAATTTTCATAAAGTTCATATATACATAAAAAGAATTCATATTTTTCATATTTGCTAAATAACTTCAATATTTACATCTTCAATATTGTTACTATACTTTTTTTCTATTTAATCTATCCAGTTACCAGGATAAATGAATTAGGAAATCTCCACTATGTTAAGTGACTTATGAGTGTCTCTATAGTTCTAACGAGTGTCCTTTTGGTCTGATAGTAATATAGTAATAATCATTGTGGTCATATTTGAACGGTATAAAAGTTTTCCATCTTTTTATTATAACATATTGTTTCTTTGAATTTGCATGTGTCTCTTTCCAACATATACTTGAGTCTTGCTTTTCTATTCAGCCTACTAATCCCTACCTTATAATTAAAGTTTTTAATCTAATTATATTTAATGTAGTTACCTATGTGGTTGGATTTAGTAATTCCATTTTGCTTTCTCTTTTCCCTTTGTCTAATTTTTCTTCTCTTCTCCTCCATTGTTCTCTTCTTTCAGAATAATCAAATGATCTTTAGTATTCTATTTTGATTCGTCTTTGGTTTTTAATAATTCATCTTATTTTATTAGTACTTGCTCTGGGAATTAAAATATGCAGTTTTACCTATTAAAATTCAGTTAATGTTAAAACTATACTGTTAGATGTAAAATATTGGAACACTTGAAATAATGTAGCTTTACTTATCATTCTCCATCCTTTATGCATACATTTTCATATACATTATAAGTATACATCTTATAAATCCTACAGTGCAATGTTAAAATCTGTTGCCTCAAACTTTCACATGCCTTTTAAAGAAATTTTCCATGGCTTCTTCCTGAGAAGGAGTTACTATTTCAAGTCATTTTCCTTTAGCCCAAAGAATTTTTCTTTACCATTTCTTTATAATGCTTGTCTATTGCCAATGAAACTTTTTTTTTAATTTGGAAGTTGCTTTATTTTAATTTTATTTTGGAAAGAGATTTTAACCAGATATAGGATTCTTTTTTTAAGATTTTATTTCTTTATCTGACAGAGAGAAAAAGCACAGGTAGAGGGAGAGGGAAAAGCAGGCTCCTTGCAAAGCAGGGAGCCCAATGCTTAGCTCAATTCCAGCACCCTGGGATGATGACCTGAAGTAAAGGCAGATGATTAACTGACTGAGCCACCCAGGCGCCCCAAGATATAGGACTCTGATGAGAAGTCTATTGCCATTTGAATTACTGTTCCTCTGAAGATAATAAGTCATTTTCTCTGACTGCTTCTAAGCTTTGTTTAGTTTTTAGCAGTTTAATCATAATTTGCTTATGTGTGGTTTTCCTCTTATTCTGCCTAAGTTTTCTTTAGCTTTTCAAAATTGACAGATTTTACCAAATTTCAAGTGTTTTGTCATTAATTTGTTAAACATTTACTCTGCTCCATTTTCTTTCTTGTTTCTTTCTGAGATTCTAATAATGAAAGACCTGTATTCTGAAAACTTTATAGTTTTATAACAATGATGAAAGAAACTGAGGATGACACCAAAAAATGGAAAAACATTCCATGCTCATGGGTGAGAAGAACAAATATTGTTAAAATGTCTATGCTACCCAAAGCAATCTGCACATTTAATGTAATCACTATCAAAATGCTAACAGCATTTTTCACAGAGCTAGGACAATCCTAAAATGTGCAGGGAACCATGAAAGACCCCAAATATCCGAAGCAACCCTGAAAAAGAAAAAGATGGAGGAATCACAATTCCAGACTTCAAGCTATATTACAAAGCTGTAGTGATCAAAACAGTATGGTGCTGAAACAAAAACAGACACATAGATCAACAGAGCAGAATAGAAAACCCAGAAATGAAACCACAACTATATGGTCAATTGATCTTTGACAATCTTTTGGATAAAAGATTATCCAATCCAAAAAAACCCATCTCTTCAACAAATGATTTTGAAAGTACTGGACAGCTACATTCAAAAGAATGAAACTGGATCACTTTCCTACACCATAAACAAAAAATAAACTCAAAATGGATGAAAGACCTACATGTTAGACAGGAAACCATTAAAATCCTAGAGGAGAACACAGGCAGTAACCTTTTTGTAATTGGCTGTAGCAAACTCTTACTAGATATGTCTGCTGAGGCAAGGGAATCAAAACCAAAAATAAATTATTGGACTATATCAAAATAAAAAGCTTCTGCATAGCAACTGAAACAGTTAACAAAACTAAAAGGCAATCTACTGAATAATAAAATATATTAACAAAGCACATATCTGATAAAGGGTTAATACCCAAATATATAAAGAACTGACACAACCCTACACCCAAAAAACAACCCAATTAGCAAATGGGCAGAAGACATAAATAGACATTTTTCCAATGAATACATACAGATACATGAAGAAATGTTCAGCATCATTCACAATCAGAGAAATATAAATCAAAACTAGAAGGAGATATTACCTCATACCTCAGGATGGTTAAAATCAACAACACAGGAAACAACTGATGTTGGCAAGGATTTGGAGAAAGGGTAATCCTCTTGCATTGTTGATGGGAGTGCAAACTGGTGTAGCCACTCTGGAAAGCAGTATGGAGTTTCCTCAGAAAGTTAAAAATAGAACTACCCTATGACCTAACAATTACTCTACTAGGTATTTACCCAAAGAATACAAAAATACTAATTTGAAGGGATCCTTGCACCCCAATGTTTATGGCAGCAGCATCTGCAATAGCCAAATCATGGAAGGAGCCCAAGAGTCCATCAACTGATGAATGGATCAAGAAGAGGTGGTATATATATATATATATCTGATGGAATATGACTCAGCCATAAAAAGTATGAAATCTTGCCATTTGCAATTACGTGGATAAAACTAGAGTATTATGCTAAATGAAATAAGTCAGTTAGAGAAAGACAAATACCATATGATTTCACTTATATGTAGAAATTAAGAAAGAAGAAAAAAAGAAATTATGAAAGAAATGAGCATATGGAAAAAAAGGGGGGGGGGAGGAAAAGCAAACCAAGAAACAGACTCTTAACTATGGAGAACAAACTGATGATTATCAGAGGGGAGGTGGGTGGGGGAAATGGAATAGATGATAAGAATTAAGGATGTTGTATGGTAGTGTTGAATCACTGTATTGTACAAATGAAACTAATATTACATTGCATGTTTACTAACTTGAATTTAAATAAAAATGATCAAAAAACATGTATTTTAGATTGTTCATTAATGTATTATCAGTCTTTTGTCTCTGATCATTTTTTTTCAGTTTTTTACTAATATTTCAGATTGGATCATTTCTGTTGATCTATCTTCAATTTCACTGACTCTCTCTTCTGTGGCTCCAGCTGAATTTTAAACCCATCCAGTGGATTCTTCAGTAAAGTTATCATACTTTTAGTTCTAGAATTGCCACTTGGCTATTATAATTTTTAATTTTTTGCTGACATTTCCCCAGCTGTTCATTCATTTTGGAAATTTTCATATAAATCTTGAACATATTTATATGCCTAATTTAAATAAATGTAACATCTTAGTTTTCTCAGGGTTGATCTCTATTGACTGCTTCATTCTTAGATATGGGTCTCACTTTCCTTTTTTCATATCTAAACTTCTGAATGAATGCAGAAGTTGTATAGTCTCTGAGTAGTGATTTTGGTTCCAGAATATTTAACCCAAATAAACTCAAACTCTAAATCTTCTCTTCCTTATAGTGGGCCAGCAGTTGACATTTCTGCTTCGTTTTTTTCAGCTTCCAGTTGTTGCTTTGTGATGCTCCCCTTGGTGTCTTTGTGTAATAATTTAATTTTTAATTTTTAACTGTGTATAATTTAACAGTCTGCTAATTTGGGGGGGGCATATTTGGGGACACAGCTTCCCTATAACTCTCTCTCTCTTTCAGAATTTTTTAACTTAAACTTCTTACTTCCTTTAGCCCTTAACTCTTTCACACTTCAAACTTATACACCTGTGATTTTCCCCATCTCAAATTATGTATAAATCAGAGAGTTCTCTCAGGCAGAAGTTCACAAAGTCATAAACCTTTCACATTTCATTTTCTCTTTCAAGAGTAAACAAACTCCTATACAGTTTCTATTAGCTTCTTATTGCTCTCCAGTGCCTAGAAATAATTGGATTTTATAATTGCTATATCTAGGAGAATTAGAGAGTATCAAGCTACTCTGACAGTAGAAGCAATTGAAACTTCAATATGTTTTTTCCCTTATTTTCCAATTTTTATTTGTATGTGTAGTATTTTTAAGTTATTATTTAACTTCTAGTTAACACAAAACATAATATTCATTTCAGGTGTACAATATAGTGATTCAACACTTCCATACAACACCCAGTGCTCATCACAACAAGTGCACTCCTTAATCCCCATCACCTATTTCACCCATGTCCCCACTCACCTCCTCTCTGGTAACCATCAGTTTGTTCTCTATGGTTAATAGTCTGTTTCTTGGTTTGCCTCTCTCTCTTTTTCCCCTTTGCTCATTTGTTTTGTCTCTTAAGTTCTATATATGTGAAATTACAACATGTTTAAATCTAGAGAAATTTTCAAGTAAAAAATCAAGATCATAAAATAAGTTTTGTCTTTTTCTTTCAGGAATTTTGTTAGCGAAGATGCTGCACTTTTGTATCTTAAATCTCCCAGATTATTCTAGTTTTCACAGCTATTTCATGGTCCACCAGCTTTTAGTCATTTTAATATATATAATGTTCAAAATATAAAATCATATTTGCTAACACATAAGAAAATCATATTTGTTAGATGTCTAATCTGTGATAGGCATTGTACATTTTGCGTGTTATTTCTTTTAACATATATCTTGTGCCAAAGTCCATACTTGATTTGAAATACATGGCATTCCAATTTACTTCCTGATTGAATGTGAATGATGATAATATGGTGACAACAACTACTTTTGGATCTGATATCTGCCAAATTGCTGGGACTCCTATCCTTGACCACAATCATAGCATGTTTCATAAATCCTCTTTGGTAATATTTAAAGATTTTTCCCTGATGCAACTGGAACCATGTCACCTACTAATGGCTTTAGATGCTACTCTCTTACTATTTTGTTTTCAATTATATGAACTAACCTTTATGGCAGCATAGGGTGACTTTAGATTTTGCCATTAACATCATTCCTTTTGTCTTTATATTTTACAGATGCATGTGCTGCTTGCTCTTTAAGAGAACTGCTTCTCCCTAGTGGTGCTGAATTATTTTAAATTTCAAAACATAAAGACCTGTTTTCTTACTGTTGTAGGACCTCTAGTATTAGTAGCATTTACTTGATAAAAGCTTTTAGTTTCTTGAAAATTTTTGGACAAATTACTTCAGAACTCATATTAAAAATCATCAGCTAACTACAAAGCAGCCTCCCCTGAGGAAAATTTATTAATATTGTTAGCCAGAAATGACTTGACTTAAGAGTCATCTGCTTCATGAATCTCTGCATTACAAGGGCATTTATTGGGCCTAAAGGGAACATATTTTACCCCTTTAGTGTCAATATCTAATCTTTGGCAAGCTGATTGTTAATTGCAAAACTTTTTTTTTTTTCCTGGCGAGGCTATCAGTCCCTATGCAAACAGAACCTGTAGAGACTAAAATGTGCATTCACTGCTAATGTTCTTGCAATTGATAGTTCAAGATTCACCATAGATATTTGCTATAGACTTAAATTTAAATCGGTAACTCCAAGGAATGGTAGCATCAAATTTTAAGGTAATATGGGTGCTCTAGGGAGATGAAATGATCAGGCTTTTGCAGCCTAGATCTTCCCCTGAATTACTTCATACCTGATCCAATGCTGCTGTCAGTCAGCACAGATACCACAGCTTACACCATTGATGTTGAACACTAGATATTAATCTAGAATTCAGATGGCCTCTGAAAGGTTCTGAGGCCAGTCCAACAAGAATGGATTTCAAGGCATCTGCTTCTCCACACTCATTTCTGAATCAAAGTCTCACATGATTAAGTTTGATGGGTATAGCCTGGGCCACCCATACTTGTGCCCCAGCTGCTAAGAAAGCAAAAAAAAAGTGTTTCTGACTCCTACCTTGGGAAAGCCCAAACAAGTGACCTGTGAGATGTCCCAAACAGATTCTTAAAGGTACTGTTCAGCCAAAAGTCTGGCACATTTTTACTGGACTATATCATCAGCATATAGGTGAAAACTGGGCCGGGTCGCCTGGGTGGCTCAGTGGTTGAGCATCTTCCTTTGGCTCAGGTCATGATCCCAGGGTCCCAGGATTGAATCCTGCATTAGGATTCCTGCAGGGAGTCTGCTTCTCCCTCTATGTCTCTGTCTTTCTCTCTGCATCTCTAAGAAAAGAAAGAAAGAAAGAAAGAAAGAAGAAAGAAAGAAAGAAAGAAAGGAAGGAAGGAAGGAAGGAAGGAAGGAAGGAAGGAAGGAAGGAAGAAAGAAAGAAAGAAGAAAGAAAGAAAGAAAGAAAGAAAGAAAGAAAGAAAGAAAGAGAAAGAAATCTTTAAAAAAAAGAAAAAGAGGGATCCCTGGGTGGCGCAGCGGTTTGGCGCCTGCCTTTGGCCCAGGGCGCGATCCTGGAGACCCGGGATCGAATCCCACATCGGGCTCCCGGTGCATGGAGCCTGCTTCTCCCTCTGCCTGTGTCTCTGCCTCTCTCTCTCTCTCTCTCTGTGACTATCATAAATAAATAAAAAAAAAGAAAGAAAAGAAAATTGGGCCATAGATTTAGGTGCTACCAGCCAGAAAAAGTAGATAATATAGCTATTCACCATACTTATTGTAATTTGTTTCTTTTGTTATTCCAAAAAGAGAACTTCTGCCCTATTTCTAGGGCAAAACAGAGTCCATGGAGATATGTGGAAAAAATTTAAAGATAGATTATTGGTAGAGTTGCAGCCCATGCAGAAAGTAGGGCAAACATGTATTTTACACAGAAGTTTGCTGGCTTCCATATTTCTAAGAACATCCTTATAAAATGAAATGACTTGTAAGGGGAGATAGGAACCTCATCTCTGGAAACTAGAAGAGAAATTTTAATGGAGATTAATACTTATGTATTATATGATTATTGGATATATATTTATATGCTATATGTTATAATATATTGTTACATATTGTTATATTATATATTAGTGTAGAATTTAGTGGTAGTGCCTGTTTTCCTAATAATTATTCTCTTCCTCAGACAATTTCATATTTTTACTGAGTGGGTTTTTTATAAACAACCTAGAAGGAAGTCTAAACACCAATAATAACAACTCACATAGAAAGAAACAGAAACAACACTAGCTTATCGTTTCTTTTTCTTAAAGTATTTATTTATTAGAGAGAGAGAGAGAGAGAGAGAGAGAGAGTGAGCATATAAATGAAGGGGGTGGGAAGAAGCAGAAGCAAATTCCACACTGACCAGGGAGCCTGATGCGGGGCTTGATCCCAACACCTAGAGATCATGACTCGAGGCAAAGGCAGATGCTTAACACACTGAGCCACCCAGGTGCCCCTAGCTTATCTTGTCACTAGTTGAAGCAGTGATACTCAGATATGCCTGATTAGAGTTAGAGGAATAGGATACTTTTTGCAGTTTTTTATTTTATGAATCTTGACGATAAAACCCCAGTGAGAAGCTGGCACATTTACTTCTATGAACTTTTCAACTTCCTCAAGACTCTCTCCCAGAGATTCCTAGAGACACATTTGTTCTTTAAGGAAAAAGAGCATTCATATATAATGTGAGATAGAAGTAAAAGCTCCTAGAATTTTGTTATAATTCTCTTTTAAATCTTTCATAGAGAGCTCTGTCAAAAAAAATTGAGAGAAAAAAAATCAAAACTTGACATGCAGAGTTTATTTATTTGCTTAATGTTGATGCCTTTTTAAATTTCATTTTGTACGTTTGTGATGCTTAGGTTATTTCGAAGAATCCTGAGTTTTGTTATCTCATAGATTTTCTTTCAAAAATAACTAAAATAGTATCTTGATGGGCTTAGTATATTACTTCTAGGGGTCTTTGCATCTATCTAAACATACTGTCAGTTATTTCCTTGATTTTTTTTAAGATTTTATTTATTTATTCATGATAGACACACACACAGAGAGAGAGAGAGAGAGAGAGAGAGAGGCAGAGACACAGGCAGAGGGAGAAGCAGGCTCCATGCTGGAGCCCCACGCAGGACTCGATCCCGGGACTCCAGGATCGCGCCCTAGGCCAAAGGCAGGCGCTAAACTGCCGAGCCACCCAGGGATCCCCTATATCCTTGATCTTTAATGACATCCAGCAATGTAACAGATTTCTTACATTAAGTCCTACTTATAGAAAATATGTTAGGTTCTGATCCAAACATAGGAAAACAGAGGAAATGGAAATTCAGATTCAATTAAAATGGGGAGGAGAAGGGCAAGTGAGGAAAGTAATACAGCCACAGGCACTTATTTATATCTATTCATCTCTCTTAGGAAATATAGCATAGGGTCCCTTATTTCTTGATGACATTACCACCAATGAAATGTCCTTCCATTCAATAACGTCCACAGGTCACTAAAGATCAGCCATTGGCTAGCAATGTTGCACATTTTCCTGGTATGCTTGATTCTCTACTGTCTGAAATGAACATTTCAAACTCTTCTGTTGACAAGTCTACCATGCATTTCACCCTACCCTGCCCCCAAAAATGGCTTTTTCTCTTGTTTCATTAGGAAAAAAGAAGCACCACAACTAGTAACCACACACCATCTGTAACAGTTCTTTTTCCACACCCCAGAGATGAGTGCAGTGTGCATTCTCTTCAAAGTCACACATCCTCTCTGATTAAAATCCCATTCCACTATCAGGGAACCTCTTTGAATTTTCTTCCTTATACCCTATAATACCAATTTCTCTGTCTCCAGTGCATTCTTCTCAATTACTGTATACATTAATTATTACTTTCCACTTTAAAGAAAAAAACATGCACAAAAATTATCCTTTTCATTTCACATTCAACTACCATCTCAATTTTCCACACAGCCAGTGAATAAATAAAACTGAAAAATATTCTCACAGCAGATTTAAAACCATCTCTGCTGGGTTTTATATTATCTATTTTGCCTCCTTTACTACCTTCTCTTCTGCTTGACATATTAATTTTGGGACATGTCCAAAGCTGTCCTGGGTCTCTTTCTCTTCTCTCCATATATTACCCATCTAAGAAAGCCTATATATTTCTCTTATTTTAAAAGCAACCTATACATCAATGAACCCCAAATTATTCTCTCTAGCACAGATGCTTTATGATATGTCAGAATCTTTATAAAACTTCCTATTTCCAACATAACACGGCCAAAAGACTCCTATCCTCCATCACCAACAACTAGTCTTTCCTTCTCAAAAACTACTATCATCTTACGTGCAATATTTTAAGCCAAATATGCAGAAATTATTCTTGAGTCTTCTTTTTTATTTAACTCAATTGCACTGTAAGAATCTGGCTAACTGGACTAGCTTTCATAAGAGGTTCGTGGACACTTTTTGACCAAATTAGAGGCAAGCATTAACTTAGATAAAAATCAAGCTAATTTATTTGACCTCTTTTCTATGGCCAATCCTTTAATATAAACCTTCTCAATACTGCCAGCATGACAGGAGTAAGACTTAATAAATGAAATTTGCAAGGAATATCACACTAAGTGGAGGAGAATCCATTTTCCCCAACATAAGCTTATTCACTATTATATCTATTGTTGATACTTCAATATATTATTGATGCTGCAGATAAGGATTTATGTGAATGCATGCAGATCACATGGTCCTGCCCATGCTGCTTGTTCTGAGAAATAAAATGAAGGAGAGGGTCAAGAACACATCAGAGAATACCGTATGCCACTCATGTTAAAACTCTAAATTTATCCTCTCTCTCTCTCTCTATCTCTCTCTCTTTTACTCTATTCACTATTTAATGGGTATTCACTTTGTTTCCAGGTTGTTTTATGAGTGGGTGATGGGAGGAGTGGTGTTGTTGCAACAACAATGATTCCATAAACACAAAGTTATAATTTGTTGGTTTGGGTTTTTCTGAGTTCTAAATTGTGCTTACTTTCTAGGTGCTTGTTTTTCATGTTCAAAATTATGGTGCTGTCAACTGTGATTTATAAGATACAATGTACATACAAACTCTATCACAGAGTAAAGAGATGGAAAACACACTGGAAGTCAGAAAGTCATATTCCTGCCCCTGAGTGGCAACAACTGCTTTACAGAATGTAATTGTGTTTCCTGTCTCAGTTTTCCTATCTCCCTCTGAACTTTCACAGAGTTAATATGAAAATAAAAAGAATATACAAGTAAGATGTGCCCTCGCAAAGATTTGTATTACGATTGCCATGGGAAAGGCAACATTTGTTTCCCTATCTGCCCAGACTCCTAAGAACCTAGACCTAGTCTAATTATTCATGAGTTTGGTTTTCTATTTATATTTTAATAATGATACTGTATAAAAATACACAACCACACATGCACATCCTTGACATAAGCCATTCTAAAACATTTTTTTGAAAATAAGTGTAAGTTCTAAGAAATGGACACAATATTATATTTATGGCCAAGGTTTTTGTGATGAACAGAAAATGTACTGTGTGGCTAGTTTTCAGATTGCTACTCTCCATTTGTTCTCCATTCATCTCTCTAACACAAGGTTCTCAATGAAGGCACTATCAACATTTTAGTCAGAATAAATCTTTCTTGTTGGGGGATATGCTATGCCTCATAGATTTAGCCCCTTTCTTGTTGTCTGCCTACCAGATACCAATATCATACATGCACCCCCAGTTTTAACAACCAAAAATGTCTTCAGACACTGCCAAATGTCCTCTGAGGGAGGAGTGTATGCAAAATCATCATTGACTGAGAACCACTGTTGTAACAAAATTAGAAATGACCTTCCTTAGAGTTGACTTTCCTGGTAGTTAAAGAATAAATTATGTTTTATTACCACATATATGTGTAAAATGAGGTCAATTTGGGAGACCTATTTCCAGAGCAGAATGGATAAGAGGGTAAAAATCACAGAGAATCTAAGTGTCAATACATATATATGTTTCCTGTTCACCATGATACTGAAATACATCGAAAACTTTCTGCTGAATATTGATTATGAACTCAGAAAATTAGACCTGCACATGAGCTATGAAGGAAAGAACTACATTTATTGATTGAAAATTGGTGGTCTAAGCACTGTGTTTGGTGGTTTTCAAATATTATTTGCTTTCCCATTCAATACAGTAGGTAGAAGACAAACTGAGCTTGTTTCCATTTTAGCCAATTTCTAGTTGTGGAACATTGTACACATTATTTAACACCTTTTGAGCTACAACTTCCTCCTTTGTACATATGGTTGATAATAGTCTCTGCCTCTATTGTGAGATTTAAATGTGACAACGCATGGGCAAAGTCATAAACTCTCAAGCTGTAAATATTCTCAGATGAGAAATAAGAAAGTGCTTCATCACAGTAAAATAACTAGAGCTATTTATAGGTACTTTAAACTTCATTCCTTTTAAATAAAATTTCAATAATTTCTTCTCCTTATCTTTTTTTTTTTTTTGCGAACATTGCAATTCTTCAAGTTTTTCAATTTAGGAGATTAATGCTGTATGGTAAATCCTGTCAGATCGAAAGTGACAATATCCTTTGGCTTATTTGCAGTAACAATTACTGAGTTATTCTGAGACCCAGTTCATCTGCAAAAACAAAGTCTGAATATTCAAGAGTGAATGTATTTTTAATGCACCTATGCATAATAATAATGGATTATAAACTGACAGTATGCCAAAGAAGGGAGAGGAGACTTCTCACCATCCCCTTCCTGATGCTGTTTATCTTTGAGATCATCATATTTATATAATTATTTAAAAACAGATTTTTAAACACTATGTTTCATTTTATGAATACAATACAGTCACTTGAAATGCTCAATTTTTGTCAATTTTGATATCTTAGTGACACAAAAATAAGAGTGATGACCTAGTAATTGTACAGATAACTTGATTCTTATTTTCTCTGTCTCCACAAAAGCTAAATTAAATTGGAAGGCAAGTATAATATCATTATTAATAACATTGGGTTATCTCTTCATATAGATAATTCCTGGATAACAAATTTTGGTAGGGATTCTAACAGATTAGTTTGGAAGGGATCTAAATCATAGACCAGTGAGGAGCGACTGAACAAATTGCTTCTACATAGAACATGCTGTATTTCAGTGAGAAAAGTCCAATGATAATAATTCCTACTCTTAACTTAGATATATCATTTAGGCTTATACTTTTAATCTTAAATATTAAAGATTTTAAAATATTATACATATTAAAGATTAACTCATGACCAGATCTACAGAACTACTAACTTTCATTTACATTAAGATAGTATTCAATTCCTCCAGAATCCCTATAGAAAAAAAAAAAATGTGTCTTTGTAAAAACAAGTGCTTAAAAAATTGAAACACTATATCAGGAAAATATAGACAACTTTTAAACACTAAATCAATGGCAATCATAGTAGTTCATCATCTCCCACATATAATGAAATTATTTGATAATGAGGAATGGTTGCTACAACAATGTGTTATTGGGGTGTTAACTGAAAGGCTGTTTAGACCACTGTATAATTTCTCCTATCAGTCTGTGAAACCCTTTCAGAAATATCTCCCATCCTAGTTGCTAATGCTTTTCCACCGGAAAATACCAGAAAGAGCTAATTTACTCTCCAAGTGAACATTTATAGTACCTACTTCAGCCTCTGGTTCTTGGTGGCTCATTTCTGCAGATACTGTGTCGGACCTCACTGCCTCCCAAGGCAGCCTCTGAGACAATCCTTCTGTAAGATGCCTCCAGGGCTGCTCTAATACTCTGATCTCTTTAACTACACTGTTTTGTTTTCTCCCAGAGAAGTTTCCAACTTTGGTCTTAAGCCATTTCTTTGTAAGTAAGTTTAAGTAGTCTTGCACCTTGTTTTGAATGTGGTAATTTTTTATATCAGTTGTGTGTTTCTTGGAATTTGGGCCAGAGTTACTTAGTCCCAAATTAGCTTCCTTTTTCAAGGGCAATAAAGAATAAATTCATACATCCAACATACATACATCCAACTTAATTTATTGAACATCAGGTAGTGTTTGGAATTCAGAGCAGAGGAAGAGGAGTTAGCCATGGTTAAGAAAAGGGATTCTTCCTCCTACCTAACAAGAAGAAAGGAATAAAAGATAATTACAGATGGAGGTAGTTTGTAAGTTTGCTGACAATTTAGGCTTTTTTTATTCACGCTATCTAAATGTTTTATCTTCCAGCTGCATATAAAATTTTAGATCAAAATATTGTATACACATTATGAGATCTTGGCAAGAAAGTTTCAGGAAATAGAAACAAAACTATCATAACAATTCTGATGAAAGATTAAGTGTTCTTCATTTAACGTTGGATGGAATCAAATACATTATAAATCTATAAGCACAAAGATCATTAACCAAGCCTTTTTTATTACTGCAGTACAAAATAAATTAAATTGGGAAAAATTAAAGGCTACAATTTCCAATGTTTGCAGAAAAGCCAACATAGCAGGTGCCGTTAATTTATTATCCTCAATAAAGTGCTTTAAGAGAGCAAAGTGATTGTTTTAAGATACACTTCAATTTTTATTAAAGCCCTCTGAGGAACAATTAAGATAAAACATTTGTAATGTACAATTGATATCTTTGTTGTGCATCATACAATTAGAACAAGGAGATCCATTAATTATCTATCACCATCTAGCATGTATAACTCTCTGTGCTTGTTATCCTTTATTTTTGTTTGGCTAGAAATGGGAAGAATAAACTTACTGCGTTTTGTATGCTGCAGAAGAGAATATTTAATATTGTCAGAGCATCGTGTGGTTATGCAGATGCATGAGATATTCCAGTAAGAAAAAGATTACATTATGTCTCTGGCATGTGAATGACAAAAGGAAAATTGCTTCCTACTTCAAAGGGAAAGATCACAAAATTAAAGAATTTAAAACTTTAAGATATCATTAAAACCATTTTCTTGTCAGAAAGTGTCTAAGACATCAGATTTTAGGAAAGGAATGATTTAGACTTATTCATCTCTTAGTGATGCCTCAAACCCAACTTCAACACACAGGTATGACTAAATATTACAGGTTCTGTTATGATTCATTCTTTTTGATAAATCATAGTACCTATTTTTCATATCTTTCAGAAGCAGAAATGTGGTATAAAACACAGACTCAGGAATAGAAGTCACCAGGTTTATATTCTGGCTCTAGAAACTCTCAGCTATAAAACCTTGAACTTAACCTTTCTGTGCCTTAGTTCCTTTTTTGTTAATAAATATGGTAATGCATTTATCTCAGAGGGTCCTGAAGATTAAATTGGAATAGCAACTAATACTTTTTATAAATGCTTTTTATAAAATTTAACCGTCATTATTAATCACAATTCGTTAATTTCCTTGTGTCAAATTTTGCATTTTCCTGTATTTATGTTTTTATATTAAATCATGTCTTACATTCTGAAGTCAGATATTATCTTTTTTCCCCCAGATATTACCTTTTTTAATCCCATCAGGCTCAATGAACATAGTGAGCACTTAGCAAAGCTTTTTCAAATAAATTAGTTGTATTTAGAAACTTTTATATGTCTTGGTCAAGTGGGGAAAAATCATTTTGCATAAGGAGGTGGATTCACTATAAAATAGACTATAAAACATCACAATGCTATGGTTTAAATCAGTAATAAACAGCATTTCAAATGGCAAGAGCTAAGGGAAGCAGGTCACAGAACAAAGAAACTTGAGCGTGGGAATTTATGTGGATTTACAATGTGAAAACATAGCATGCTATTTTCTTTAACTTTCTACTTAGTCCCAGGTTTAGGGAAAGGGACCTTGAAGCAGAAACCAGGCCCTTTACCCTAACAAATTTCTATGTTCAGAATAATCTATTATTTTTGGTAGAAAAATTAAGAATTATCTGGTTTTAGAGAATTTTGAAGAAAATTTCCCAAATCTCTGAAAAGTGTTATGGTTATAAACAAAAGTAAATATACTTGCTTCCCAAGTTAAAAGATTTAGAGCCAGTTTTGGGGTGCCTGACTGGCTCAATCAGTGGAGTGTGCGATTCTTGACCTCAGGGTTGTGAGTTTAAGCCCCATGTTCGGTGCAGAGATTACTTAAAAATAAAACCTTTGAAAAAAAAATAGAGCTAGGTTAGTAAGAGGGCTATAGGATTACCTGCAGCTTTGTTGTATACCAAACATGTTCTTTTTTCCTTACATATATAATCTTGGAGTCATCTCTGAATCTCCTCTTTTTCACACCTAATGCAACCAGTACATCAGAAAATCTTGTTGGCTCTATTTTTAAAATATATCCTATTTATAAAGTTTCCCCCAGCTAACTATTCCCACTCTGGCCATGCCACTAACATTCCCACACCTTCATCATATCAGTCAGGCTCCTATATAAATAACAGAATGACAGCTGAAAGAACTGCAAGGCTGAGACTCATTTTAAAAAGAATCTCTAGGGAAACCCAAAGACAACAGGAGAGATAAAAAGAAAGACACTGGAGGAAATTTTAGCCTCTGATACCCACAACTACAGCAAACAGTAAGCAGTCTAATTTCTAGCCAAAGGAACATATAATCTTACACTAAAGGCCTATTTACCTCAATTCCTTATAGCTGATATAGCATGTCCAGCTTTCAACAAAAAACTGTTAAGTCATGCTAGAAGGCAAAAATACAGTATAAAGAAACAAATCAAGCATCAGAACCTGACTCAGATATGGCAGAGATTTTGGAACTATCAAACTCTAATATAAAACAACTCTGATGAATGTGATAAGGACTTCAAAGTGGATACCATGCAAGAACAGATGGCTACTGTAAGCAAGAAGTTTCAAGAAGGAATCAAAATGAAATGCTAGAAATAAAAATAACATCATAAAAAAAAGTGAAGAACAACTGTGATGGCTTCATCAGTAGATACTGCTAAATAAAATTAAAGCAATATTAATGTCTGTATTCATTTTCTATTCCTGTGTAACAAAGTACTATAAAAATGATCTTTAACAACATACATTTATTATGACACAGTTTCTATGAGTCAGAAGTCTGGGCATAGTTTAGCTGGGTTCTCAGATGCAGGATCTCATGAAGCTATAATTAAGGTATGAGTCAGAGCCGCAATCTCATCTGAGGCTCAACAAGATCTGATCCCCAGCTTATTCTAGTCGCTGGAAATTTTCATTTCTCTGCACAAAAGTGTTTAGGTTCTTGCTTGCAGCTCCTAGAGACTTCCCACAGTCCCTTGCCACATGGCCTTCCCCAGCATAAGAGAACTTTATCAAGCCCACAAGGAGAATCTCTACAGCAAGTTTGCTGTTAAAACAGGTCATATAGAACATAAAGTAATCATGGAAGTGACATTTCATTATCTTTGCTATATTCTATTGACTAGAAACAGGCCACTGGTCCCACCCACACTCAAGGAAAGGGAAATATGCAAAGGCTTGGATACTGAATCAGGGGCCACTCCAGGGTCTTTCAGCTACAATGTCTAGCTCGTGATGCTAAAGAGATAGAATTGAAAGATAAGAGCATTATATGAGTTGGCACTGGGGTAATTGGGATTAAATTATCCTACACTTATATTGTTTGGGATAAAGGTAAATACACTGATTAATTTTTATACTTTGCAAAGTTGAGTGTGTAAGTTAAATTCATAAAAACCATTAAAAGAGTGAAAACAGAGCAAGAAAATTAGAACAGAAGAAAGAGGGAAGGAAGGAAGGAAGGAAGGAAGGAAGGAAGGAAGGAAGGAAGGAAGGATGGATCAGCCAAATTAAGTACAATAGTTGTAAGAAATCCAAGTATGGTAACCTGACAAGAATAAATGGACTAAAACTCTGCAATAGTATGTAGATTATAAGTAATATACCTAAAATATAAATTTAAAAAATTTGACACTGAAAATATAGAAAATGAGATCAGACAAATCTGATTGAAAGAAAACTATATTAGCATCAAACAAAGGGTACTTTAAGATTAGAAAGAAATGTTACATGTAATGAAGTTTTCCACAATGAGAAAAAAGGTTTAATTTACCAGGAAGCTATACGAATCTAAAGGTCTCTCTGCCGCTATAACATAACTTCAAAACATATAAAGAAAACAATAGGAAAAAAAATAAATTGGCAAACTACAACCCATTAGAAAATTTTAAAAATAACTATCAGTAATTGATACACTAATCAGTTAAAATATTAGCAATATCAAAGGATTGAGCTACAAAAAATAGAAAACCTTGAAGTAATTGACATGAATATATTACTATTATACATATAAGGATCACACCCAAATATAATAGAATATACATTTATACCAAGTACACATAAAGTGACACAGTAATGTGCAATAATGGGAATGTAAGCTATGAGAGTGAATAGACTCATCCAATACATAGAGAAAGAGGGGGAAAAAAAAAGGAAGTTTTAGGCAGAACTTTAAGTATGAGCCTGAATGTAAGGGCAAATGCTTGATTGCTTCTAAATCTATTTTCCTAGGTTTAACTTTTTTTTTTTCCAGCTCCAAGTAAAAAAAATCCATCTGGATTTCTGTAGATGCATCAAGTAAATTATTCCCACAAATTTAATTAATTATCTAATGTACCAAATGAATCCTCTTCCTACATGCTCTATTTCAGAGGTTTAAACCTCAACTGATTACATTTCAAAGCCTTTCTTGCTTCTGACTTCCTGTTGGGTTTAATCTATAGAAGTCTCTGAAAGGAGATCAAAGTGAGGGAAGGAAAAAGACGGGTTGGAGTATCTATTGACCCATGATACTCCCAGCTTAATTCTGGCAATGGCCTATGTATCTCTAGCTGCTTCCTGCCTTAGGATTCTAACAGCCTTTGTAACTGGTAGTATCTGCAGCTTTATGAACCATTGCTGGTTCATCACTCTGAACACACCTTTGTACATAGCTTTGTATTAAATTATTTTTAGATAACTGAGTGTAACATCTGCTTTCTGTTGGAGGCCTAAATGATCCATCACCTGTAAATTCTAAACTTAATTCTTAGATAAATGCAAAAGCAATCATGTACCCCTAATAAACAGAAGCAGGCAGCTAATCTTCAAAAATACAAAGATAATATGCGTTGAAAGGCAGGGGTTTTACTCACAGAGAAGCATAAATAATTCAGAAATTATCATCCATTCCTGAATAAGCAAGTACTCAGCTGCATACTGTGATTTATATTCTCTTGACTTTTCATCCCAGCTTCAATAGTATAGCATTTCTTAACCTCTTTTATTTGAAGTCTGTTTAACTAAAGGATAAAATAGTAAAATAGTCTCCTGATGTTTACAGTACTCTCCTTTTATCTCTAAAAGATGTGTATCTTTGAATAGCAATTGTGATTTTCTGTGGGGTTTTATTTCTTGCAGGCAACTCCCTCAATTTTTTATTCTTTATGTTGTTCATTTCTCTTTCTCAGTGGGAAATCCTCAGTGCCATTTCTTTTTGAGAAATAATCTATCTCGAGTCTGCTGTCAGGACCGTTATCATCTATGGATTGAAATCCATGCCTCCCATAAATCAACCTGATTTAAACTTCCCCTCTGGCTCCCTTTGCTTCCACCCTCATTCTTTCTCTAATCTTACTCCCTGCATTGTTTTATGTCCTTTTGACTATTAATGGGACAAATATTTAGTCTGTCCGTAAAGTTATGTGTTAGGGACAATTTTACCAACCTGGTTTATCTTAGCCATTCAGTGTTCTAACAAGGCAGCCCCTCAAAGGCTTGCTCACTAGCTAGCTAGAATCCTGATAAGTCAATTGCATTCAATCTTTAATGCCCTAGAGTGATTTGTTTCTGTTCCATCGGGAGGTGAGGATAATCAGAGTAGTTTTTAAATATTTAGGCAGGTTGACTGATTACAACCCGCTGATAGGAAAATGTTGAAAGACCGGAATTAGGTTAGTCCAGTGCCCTGAACTCTAGTCCAGAAAAACAGAAGAAACCTGGAGAAAGACTGGGAGCATCTAGAGATGCCATACTTCTTCCCTCTTGAAGACACATTTTTTAAATGTTATTGGGCAGTATCCATAATGTTAGTGCATGAGGGTTGCTTTTAAATGCACATATCTGAGAATGTAACATCAAATGGATGAGCATTCTACCAAAACTTAATATTCTTTCATCAATTTAATATTCCAGGAAGACAGAATGGATTACTTTTATTTACCTGGGTATTTTACAGTAATGCAGTGCATGATCAAAACAAATTCTAGTGCCTTAGCGTTCAAGACTTTGCTGAAATGATTAGTCGTTTTAAACCATGAAAGGAATGGAAGAGGATATCATCTGACATACCAGACTATTTGTAACAAAATGCTTTACTATATCCTCAGCCTTGATCATTGACTCTGTTAAAAAAATTAATAAAGAAAAAAATTTTTAAAAAGAGTTTTACTTCAAAGTGATTTCTTATCCTGAGATTTCAAAGGAAACTTTTAATAATAAATGAAATAGAGACTCTCAACTAAAGAAAATCATATTCATTGCATTTAACTAATGGGCTCATACTGCTCCCTGTTTTCTGTGTATAATTTGTAATCTTCTCATCTAACCAAACTCAACTGTTTTATGCCTTTCTAATTTCTACGCAACCTTGGAGAATACAACCCAAACTGTATAGATCTTATTAATAGTACTTTGAGATTTTGGAGACCCACTAGAGAAATTAATAGAAGCAAAGTTTTCTTCATTTTGTGCTGCAAAAGCCTCCCTAACCAGAGCCAGAGTCTCAAGATGGTTCATCTAAACTCCTGGTTGGATACTAAAATCTTTCACTGTTGCTGCATAGTATGGCATCCTCTCCCTGCACCCCTGTATCCTCAGCCCTATCACTCTGTTGAAGTGATATAGGTATAATTAATTCTTTTTACTCACTCTTCCAGTTCCCAAATGGAAACTTCAGTTCCCAAATCTACAAGAATTGGGTTAAAGAACAAACCACAGTAGTTCTTTCAAAAGTGTCATTTTTAACTTATAATCATCAAGTCATTCTGGGGAAAACTCCTCAATTTCATAGCCTCATGCTGATGATTAACTAGGAAAAAATAAGCACTTGGAAACTAACATACAGTAAATGTATAATAAATATTATCATCTTTATTACATATTATTAGACTCATTGTTATAAGTAGCTTATCATAAGGACAGGAACATTGAATTTTAAACAAGATTTTAACTCTACTCTTTCTGGAATGAGTTATTAATTTTTTTTTTATTTATGATAGTCACAGAGAGAGAGAGAGAGGCAGAGACACAGGCAGAGGGAGAAGCAGGCTCCATGCACCGAGAGCCCGACGTGGGATTCGATCCCGGGCCTCCAGGATCGCGCCCTGGGCCAAAGGCAGGCGCCAAACCGCTGCGCCACCCAGGGATCCCCTGGAATGAGTTATAAAGTCACTTAACCTCTCTTTGGCCACCCTGACTCTAGGCAACTTTACCTGGATAAAAACTTTAATAGCACTCCCCTGCCAGCACATTACAGTCCAAATTCCTATACATGATGTAAAAGGCTTTTAACAATATGAGCCTTGACTTTCTACTTTCATACCACTGTGGCCATACCACCAACAGCTCATCACACACTCTAAACTCTAAACCATTTGCTGTTTCATATTTGTGACACTTCACATGACATTCTTCACTTAAAATGCCCTTAAACTTCACTTTTTCAAAATACATTCTTGGTCATAAAGATGCAGTTAAGATATTCTGTGAATCTATCTCCAGATTCTCCAGTTACTACTTCTAATATGTTCATATATGGTTCATACTTATATATGCATATTTTAGTATGTATGTTGCTGTAGACTTGTTTATTTACTGTTTACATCTTTACCACAGTTAAAGTTTTCATTCAAGGGCATAAATTTTACCTGTAAACTCAGCAACCAGTGCTGCTTCCAGCATAAAATCAGTTTTAATCATTTGTAGAAAAATAAATAAATGAACTAAATGCATTATTGTAGACCTCTAACCTCACATTTATTAGAAATTAGAAAGTTTTTGGGAGCAACCCTGAGTGGCTCAGCAGTTTGGCGCCTGCCTTTGGCTCAGGGCGTGATCCTGGAGTCCTGGGATTGAGTCCCACATCAGGCTCCTGGCATGGAGCCTGCTTCTCCCTCTGCCTGTGTCTCTGCCTTTCTCTCTCTCTCTCTCTCTCTCTCTCTCTCTCTCTCTTTCAAGAATAAATACATAAAATCTTAAAAAAAAATTAGAAAGTTTTGGGTAATGATTATTTAGGTAAACCCTATGATGTCATGATTCATAAATTTTTTTAAAGAGCAAAATGTTTCAATTGCATTAGAAATCTATATTTTGTTCAACCTAAAGAAATTTATTACAATATATTAATTTTGTTCCACATGTATAGTGCTATTGCTGCAGAATAGATATTGAGAATAATTTTTATACCAATGTCACTTTAAATGATATAATTTGAAGAACTTCCATTTTAAAGTGTGATCAAGTAGTTTGTAGCAAACCAATACTCCTGTCATGGACAAACAAAACTCTCGATACAACTTAAAGAATCATCAGTTTCAAGGTACCATGGAGCTACAGAAGTAATGAGGAACAGAGGGAATAAAATTTTAAAAAAGAGGAACCTCAGAGCAATTATCAAATGGACAGCCACCTTTTCCTCATGAGTATTTGCCAGTTCTAAAAATGGGCTAGCACCTGAAAACTCAGACTTTGCTTGGAAATAGGCCTGCTTCTAAGGGACATAAAAACCAACACAGTGTTGATGATCTTGTGAAGCCAGAATGATGTAATTGTAGAGCTGAGAGATCTTAACATGTGGCAGCTTCTCAAGAAATTTGCTGAATTACTCAACTATGCAAAACAAGGGTTTAAAGAGATGAGCTCGAACAAAGAAAAATTGAAAAGCAGAATGAAATTTTCCACAATCTCATGGCATTAAGATAAAGACCTCCTAAGGAAACGAACACCAGTTAACACATAGATTATCAACTAGGAGGCCCTGGAGGTTATGCCTTGGGACCAGGGCATGGAATAGATGTAGTGGAAGCATATGAAAAGGCAGGTAAGGGCATAGTCTGGAAAAAAAACAAAACAAAACAAAACAAAAAACAAGCAAGCATCAAAACCAAACTGAAACTATCGGATAGGGACTTTATAATCACTATAATTCATATGCCAGGTTTCGAATGGAAAAAGTAAACAACATCCAAAAACAGCTGGATAATATGAGCAGAGAAAGAGAAACTATGAAGGAGTAGAAAGGAAATGCTACAAATCAAAACACTCACAGAAATAAAGAATGCTTATGTACTCATCAGTAGACTGGACACAACAAAGGAAAGAATCAAAGAGCTTAAAGATGTGCCAGTAGAAACGTCCCTGGATGTTTATCACAGAGATTGCATATCCGTAACACCAGTTTACAGGCTCAGAGCATTACAGGAAACACACTGGACACAAGTTTAGTGGTGGGAAGAAATTAATGAAACGCAAAATTAGTAATTGAGAATACAATAAACTTAAAGCTTAAAATATAATCTAAAATTAAATCAAATAGGTGGGAAATGGTACTTACATGTTTAATTTATAATACAAATCATATTCATCAGATATTATACAACATACTGCTTCATTTGCTCCTCAGAGAATGAACCTAAACTAGTCTTTCTTAGATGATAACTTAAAGACAGATAAAGTTTCACTTTATCCCATTGATTTACCACAAAATATTTTTAAATTTATTTTAATTCAGTGATATCTCTGTGTCTCTCTCTTTTTCTCTCTCTCCCTCTGTTTCCTACCACCAGTGGGATAGATAAAGGATTCTTCACAGATCATATTCTTTTCTCCTCCAGAAAGATCTTTTCTCCTCCTATATTTAACATTTGTTGGCATTTCAAATACTCAAAAGCCCTATTCCTAGTTCTTCATAGCAATCAATAAAATCTCCATTATGCAAATGAAGACACTAAGGAGCAAAGGGGCAAAAATGACCTCTTCTGAGTTCATACACCAGTACGTTAAAGAGCTAGGACTTGTTGCCAATAGTCCAAAATCTGTGTAATTTTCATCTCACTACATTGCATTTCACATCTCCTATGGAGTTCCTACTGTCACTTTTTCATTCTCAGAACCATATACTAAATCTAGACTTTAAAATGCATGATTAGTAGAAATGAATTCTTAGTTTTACCTTATGAAATGCCAATCAACTTGCATGGCCGTGAAAGTCAAGAGCATATTGGCTATTTTGGAAAAAAGTTATTGAAACCTTACCAAACATATTGAGTTTTACCAATCCTTCATCCCATCAACAGTGCCTAGATGACTTCTTCTCAATATAAAGGGCTAGATATGTTAAATATTACAGGACAATTCTTTTTGGAGCTTAGGAGAAACTAGCAGGACACTGACCTGGTACCATCCTCTTTCCAAATATATTCAGCTACCTCCTACAGACAGAAATACAGTTCTAATTGTGACCACATATTTTTCTCTCCTTAAGCTGAATGGAAGATCCCTGTGTCTGAAATACATTTTTATAACCCTTAGTTGGATTCAACATTTCACCTTCTAATATTAACACTGTATATTTTAATTAAGTATTTGCTATTTATAGGCAATATTTCCCACTTTATCTTGACCCAAGATCATAAAGAGTCTCCATTATTTATCATTATTTTATAAATCACTTAATATGGTCTATAATTGTATTCAGTACAATGGATAAAATACAAACAGAACTCAGTCCTTGCCTGGGGGTTCAAAATCTACAATAGACAATAGACATATGCATAAAGAATACTAATACTGGATTATAAATTTCTTAAGAGATATAGACCAAAAACCCAAGGTTTATTTTCCACATATTCTCATATTTCCTTTATTTCAACATTGACTACCCTTGATGGCACCAAACTTAATTTTATAGCTCAAGTTTCCTCAGTTAGTTCAGCACCAAAAATTAGCATAAAATGACCAAAAACCAAAACCAAGTGGTAGTTTAATTATTTTACTTCTTAACCAGACTAGTTCATCTTCATCCATAAAGATACTACTGAAAGCGAAGAAGAGTTTCCCATATTTATATCACTTTTAAGCTTCAGGAATGATTATAGTTAAAGAAATGCTGTTATCTCCTAAGCACAGCCATTTCAACCCTACCAGAATCTTGGCATTGTTTTGTTTAATAAATGCAATTCCTGAAAGATGTACAAATTAAGTGAGTGAATTTAGTTCATACACATGTTGTAGCAATAAGACTTCAGAGTGATAAATACAATTAACAAGCAGGTACCAACAAGGCATGGAATATCCTATAATTTCTGTCCATTTGTTATTATTACCTATAAAAACACCTCAAATTTTATTATCTCAAATTTTCATGAAGCTAAGTGATGATAATTAAGAACTCAATGACTCCTCCATTTGCCCATTAAAAAAAAATCTCATGGGCTTTGTTGAAGGAGGCATGCTTTGAGAATTGCTTCCCTGGGAAAAATAACAAGCTGAGCAGATTTTTATATCAAAAATTTCCAGAAAATGCACCCAATCATGCACAAAGGATAACAAAATACAATAAAGTTTTAAAACTTCCGTAACTATAACTGCTACTTATAACTAGTATGTTCTACTCTTTGATAAGGATGAGGGTCATTTTCAAAAGAAATCTGGACTCAGAAAAATGTGTAATGAGTATATTTGAGTTAATGGACAAAATTTATATAACTGGAAAAATTTACAAGAGAAATATCCAAGGCTGAAAGTCAGCTATAGAAGAAGGGCCTTATTGAAGAGTTATGAGTGGTACTTGGAAATGTATGAAATCTTCTCTTTGGTTTTTAATGCCTATGCTTCTAAGCATTGGTTGGCCTTTTCCCATACTCAGATATTGCCACTGCTGCCATAATGTGATTGTTATTAGACCAAAGACAAAAAAGTCAGAGAAGGAACATATTGGTAGGCAAATGTTTTAGAAAGTACATAGCTAGGGATGCCTGTGAGGCTCAGCAGTTGAGCATCTGCCTTTGGCTCAGGGCATGATCTCGGATTCCCGGGATTGAGTCCCACATCAGGCTCCTTGTATTGAGCCTGCTTCTCCTCCCCCTGCCTGTGTGTCTCTGCCTCTCTTTCTGTGTCTCTCAAGAATAAATAAATAAATAAATAATCTTTTAAAAAAAGAAAAGGAAAGTACATAACTAGAAACCATGGCTGAGAAGCAAAGAGGTAAAGATGACCTCTTTAAGGGCATATATACATAAAAACACAGGTATAACTAATAAATGGAAAGTTAAAGCTAGTCATTTTAATCCAACACCTATTTGATAGCCTCCTGTAAGATGGACTCAAGTTAATGCCTGCCTCCTCATATTCATATCCTCATATAATCCCTGTCCACATTACACCACTGTTATTTTGTATGACCAATAGCACATGGAAGAATTGATATGTCACTTCTGGTATTAGGTTATGAAAGACAGCATGGCTTCCATCTACGTTCTTCCGTATCTGGGATCATTTGCTTTGGAGGAAACAAGATGTCATGTCATGAAGAGCCCAGTGGAGAGGCCCATGTTGTGAAGAACTGTAAGGGATCTTAAAAGAAGATCCTCAAATCAAATGTAGACTTATAATAGTTATATGATCATATTGAAGAAGTTGAAACTGGCTTTCCTATAATGTAAAGAGAGTCAATCTATCCCCTACAGTATAAAAATGATTTATTTTAAAATGTACCAAAATGCTGAATGGATATGAGCTTTGTTTTCTCAAAACACATTACCTAAATATGTATTTCAGCAGAGAAAATGGACTTCTTCAGAGGAAAAAAAATTAAATTTCCCACTGAAAAGGATATTATAGTATTGAAATGAGTTGAATGGAATAATCATATTGTATGAAATTACTGCAGAACAAAGAAAAGAAAAGCATACATTTACACCCTTAATAAATTTGGATAAAATCTTTCTTGTTATTTACCTTTGTTTTTAGACCTTTTTATGGACATTACTGTATATAATGTTAAAACTAAGAAAATATATGAAGTTATTTGTTTTAAAGAAATTCACTGAGATAGTGTAGGGACAAACATTATTTTCCACATGTAATTATTTAACTCTACTCAATCCCACACTGTGTTTTTATTTGCTAAATTTTCTTTGTTAGTTTGGTGCATGTGTCTGTGTGTGTGCATGGTGTGCATGTGTGTCTGTGTGTGTGTGTGTATTTAAAGGTACCTTTCTCATGGCACTGCTGCTGAGAAAAAAATTAAGCAACTAGATAATCTGCATGATGTGAAACTGTGAAATGGGATATCTTCTATCTCAATGTACTTATTGTGGAAATAAAACAAATTTGTTATATTTACACTATAGAGTAAGATGTAATAAAAACTGAGATTTTCATAGAAACACAGTGCATAAATTGGAGGAAAAGAAAGAAGTTAGTTTATAGAGATTATGACAGTGGCAAAGGAGAAGGGAAATGAAAACAAGGTGGGTAGTTGAGAAGTCAAAAGAAGAAAGACATTTAGCCAAGCAACATAGCTATGGTTTTTGTTTAAGATTTATCTATTTATTTTAGAGAAAGAGAGTGTGCAAGCAGGTGGAAGGGCAAAGGAAGAGCAGGAGAGAGAGTCTCAAGCAGATCCCATACTGATCACAGAGCCCAGTGTGGGGTTCACCCTCAGGACCTTGAGATCATGACCCGAGCCAAAATCAAGAGTCAGACGCTCAACTGACTGCACCACCAGGCACCCCAAACAACATATCTATGAAAAGACATTATTATATAAAATTTGCAACGAGAAAATTGCATTAAATCTTAATAGCTTTCTAACAAAATTTATGAATAAGCAATATAATATGTAGAAAAGTCTAAATGCTATAACAGTTAGAAAACATAAAAATAGGTTGGACAATAATAGGCGATGAATCATGAAGATAAATCTTACCTTCAATTTTGGGGCACCTGGGTAGATCAGTTAGTTAAGTGTCTGCCTTCAGCTCAGGTCATGATCCCAGAGTCCTGGGATTAAGCCCCACATCAGGCTCCAGCCCCACATCAGGCTTCCTGCTCAGCAGAGTCTGCTTCTCCCTCTCCCTCTGCTCCTCCTCCTGTTTATGCTCTCTCTCTGTGTGTGTCAAATAAATAAAGAAAATATTTTTTAAAATATTACCTTAAATTTCTAGATTTTTAGTAACTTCTCTTCAGTTAGAAAACTAAGCTACAACCTTTCCTTATCAGTATTTAAATTAACATATCTTCTTATCTTTAATATAATTTAACAATTTCCCCAAATTCCTTTTATTAATTTTTTTCTTAGCTAACAATATGACCTCTCAGATAAAACTAATGTTTCATTTCTCATTTCATATTGAGAAATAGCAATTGTTTTTCTAAAAAGATTTTATTTATTTATTTATTTGAGTGAGAGAGAGAGTGAGAGACAGGATGCACACATGCATGTGTCAGCAGGGAGAGGAACAGATGGAGAGAATATCCCAAACAGACTGTTTGGAGCACAGGCCAGTGCAGGACTGGCATGGGCCTAACTAGGAGCCTCAATCTCATAACCCTGAGATCAGGACCCCAGTTGAAACCAAGAGTCGGATGCAAAGTCAATTGAGCCTCCCAGGCACCCCAAGAAATAGCTATTTTTTTTTATGGTTAAGTTGGTTTCTTGATTTCAAGATTGTTCTCATTCATTTTCTAAATTAGTTCAAAGTTAACACACAATAAAATGCAAATAAGATAAATTTTAATTAAAAAGCAAATTTAACAAGTTCTTCAACACTAACTTTTCATTATAAATCCCAGACCAGATTTCCCACCTTCTAATACTATAAAATGATTTGATTCTTGACATCGAAGTAAAACCATACCGCTGTGTACCAAAAAATACGTGAATATATAGGGTAATAATAACCCTACTTAATAATAGCAAATATCATAACATCAAATTATTTAGACTCTAAGTAAATGTTCCAATTATTTTAACCCATAGACATTTAATTTAGGTCTGTATTCTACTCTTAATATTCCCACCCAAGTCCCTCAATCTTTTAACACACACTCTGTGTGTTTTCATTGTTATAGACAATGTATGGCATATAAAGAAATAATATACTTGATTTCCACCCCAAGGGAGCCAATAGTCTGCTTGTGAGCTAAGACCTACATGAGAAAACCAAATATCAAGAGTAGAATCAACATTAGAAAAGTAGGAAATGTAGTTCTTAATTGCCAATAAGAGGTACAGAAACAAACATATCTGAGTTCAGATGAGGAGATCCATCAGGAGCATCTGTGTGATGCCAAGGATTGTGCTACATGCCAAGAATACAAGAAGAGCTTCCAATATCCCAGGAGCTTTCAGTCAAGTCTATGGACTGGCAAAATCTAACCACAAAATAATGTGAGCAGAGTCTGAATACATATAGTTTTATATGTAAGATTTAAACATACACACAAAAAAGAGAGGAGCATTTCAAGTGCAAAGAACAGATTGGTGAATAGTGGCTTTTTGTACATCAACTATGGATTAGGAACTTTATGTTTATTACTTTAGTCCCAAACAATACTACGAAGTCATTATTGCTATTATTATCTCCATTTTCTAATATGGGGCCAGATTTTGAAAAGTTAAAGATCTTACCCCAAATCATTTGGTTAGTAAATGGCAGATTTATCATTTGAGCCTACCTGGCCACAAATCCTCATCATAAGTGAAAATGTTAAGAAAAGAGTCCTTCACAGATTTTACATAAACAGTTTAAGTCTGTGTTCACCTCTCATTTGGGTGTGGATCTGTAATCAAATAAGATACTAAACCTCCTATATATTATCCCTATATCAGGTTTTTCATTTATTTGTTTGTTTGTCAGGACATATAACATACTACCATAAAATAAGCAGTGTAGAACATACATTTATTATCTCAGAGTTTCTGTGAGCCAGAGTTTGGGAATGGCTTAACTATGTGTCTTCTGCTGAGAGTCTCACCAGCTCCAATCAGGGTGTCATTGTCTGTCATTTGAGGCTAGGGGTCCTTTTCCAAGCACATGAAATTGTTGGTAGAATTCAGTTTTTTACAATTAGAGTACCTTGGCCCTCAGCTTCTGGAGGCCATCTTCAGTTCCCTGCCATGTGGCCCCATACACAGTTCACATCTTATCTGCATGCTTCTTCAAAACCAGCAGGGGAGTTTGTTGCTCAGAGAAGTTCCAGTCTCTTTTTCAATTGCTTTCACCTGATTTCACCTGATACTCTACCTCTTGATTATTTTAGAGTCACTGGTTTGGGACCTTAACCACATATGAAAAATCTCTTCACTTTTGTCACGTAACATAATTTAATCAAGAAGGTAACATCCCACCACTTTTGACTTATTTTATTGATTAGCAGCAAGTCACACTTCCTGCCCCGCTGATTATAAAAGGGTATGCATACCAGAAGGCAAGGGTAATGCAGGGTCACCTTAAGTCTGTTGGCCACACCCCTCTTCACAACACCATGTCCCCCTTCAACTTTCCTCTCTAGATTAAATACAAGAAGAAGAGTAATTAAGGGTAATTTGCAGGTACATAAGCCTTGCCTGTGAACTCTAGCTAGAGAGTAGGTACAAGAGGGAGAGAAATGAAGCAGTTTAGGTATCAAATTTTGAATGCATAGCCTTTGCCAAATTATTATAAAATCCGGGTCCATAAGCCCTTCTTTTGTGAAGCTCTAGGTTGAGAGTAGGTCTGACAGAAGGAGATAGGAACATTTGATAAGGACAGATGTCAAGTGATAACTGTGTGATAATTCTTAAACATGAGACTTGGGCAGGAAGGAGACAGCAGACATCGTTTTGTGAAGCTCTTGTCATGTACCTGTGGTAGCATATTAATCAAGCATCATTTGGGACACTGGAAGCTAGAATGCAGCCAGACACAATGCTGCATGGAGTACAGAAATAGTAATGGTAGAAAATAGTCTGAACACCCTACATCTACTAGGAGAGATAACAGGTGAGTAGCCATTCTCTAGATGACTTGTTTTAGTAGAGGCCTGTGGGAGAGAAATTTGTTACTTGATTTCTGCATGTAACAGATAGTTGAGTCATATGAAGCTCATATGGTTTGTGCATGTAACAGATAGTTGAGTCATATGAAAAAAATGCATGTAACAGATAGTTGAGTCATATGAAGCTCATATGGTTTGTGCAACATTTAAATCTCTGGTTTAACTAATGAGAAAACCTAGAGGGGATTTTCCAACATTCACTGGCTCAGTGTGTTTATTACTACAGCTTAAGGGAAGCCGAACAAACCAGTGAGCCACTATAATCATGATCTGAAAGCTTTGTTTCATGGCAACCCATTGACCTCATTATAAAATGTACAGCAAAGATCCATCTAAGCCCAAGGCTGGCTGCATCCCCAGATCAAACAAAATTGGGTCAATGACTGTGTGACATGCCCAGCTTAGGCCTGATCATTATTTTAGACCTAAGGACACCCACTTTGTTCCATATGCATATCATTCCTTTGCTCTAAGTATCTCCAATTCACACAGCAGAGATGCTATTGACTTTCACTTTCAACAACAGTGGTTGGTTGGCTTGTTGGTGAGCCAGCCTGGGGACTGAACTCAGATGGGTTTGCTCTGCAAGTATAGAGAGTTGGCATTCATCAGGATCAGACCTGTTACTAAGGGAGCCAAATGTACCAGGGATTCCAAGTCTTCCTCAAGGAGTACATAAGCTAGAGGAGTTGCTGCAATAACTCTAAACTACCTATTAGACTGGAATACACCTATAAAGTTCAATTTCTCTCTCCAGCCATGTATCTACTGTTGTAAGGACTTCTACACTGGAGACTAATCTCTACACAGATATTTTAAAGCCACAAACATTAAGTTTGCAGTGTTCAGAGAATACTGGACTCAATTACCCTGTAGGCTTTGTTAAACCTAATTTAAAATCCTAAAATTATGTCTTATTCATCACCTGCCCCTTTGGGCCTTCGAGATATACCTACTCTCCTGTCTGGTAGAACCCTCTTACTAAAGAATTATCAGGCTCGTAAGCCTTTGAAAGAAATTTTGCCATAGGGAGTCATACTGCTATGATGGAGTTGTCCTAAAATATGCTGTCTTTATGTATTTCACCATTCCTGAAATACTCTTATTGTAAATCTCACTGAGCATCACTGGCTTTTATTAGGGAACTGAAATGTACTGCTAACCTCCAGGCATAACGGAAAATACGCACCCTTTCCATCTAAAATCCTTCAACAAATCAACCCAAAATTTAAAAATCTGGAAGCCATTCTTCTTGTATTATGCCACAATCATAGCCTTATTTTTAGAGTGAGTTTTCTCTCCAAATCCTCTCCAATTCCTGAAATTTGATCATAGGTTCATAACTTGAGGCTTAAATCATAGTAAAATGCAAATGTCCCTGGGAGAAGAAACACTTTGTTCTAACAGTTCATTTATTTATTTTTGGTTTTGTTTTATAGGAGCAGAGAGAAGATTCTGAAAGTCAATATAAGGAGAGAACATGAGGATATAGGGTACAGGATAAGAAAACTATTTATATCAAAGCTGTTACCTCTTAAATATATTTAGAGATGGATTCAACAAATCCCAGGAAATTTATATTAATCATAAGCATTGATATTTACATTTTATTAAACATATTAATTTAGTTCTTGGAATCAGAAAGGCATTATCCAAGCACTGGGGATGAATTGGTACATCCATGTAACAAATGAATAATTGAAATCAAGTCAGTTTGACTTTGCTTTATCCTAAATGTTTACAAAATGTCCCATAAAAATATGCCAGAAACATAAAAAGAGATAGAAATACTAGATACAGAGATAAAGCTGATGAGTCCTTAATTTATTAAGGTACTATAACTAGAAATTAATATTCCAGAGCAGTTCCCTAGAATAGTACGCACATCACTTCAAAAACCACCAATTTTATTTTTTTTTAATTATTCAAAACTTCTACAACAAGTATGATGAGCTATCAGTACTAAAAACAAAAATTCTCCACATGGAGAACATTTATAATGCTATAAAATATTAAAAACAATTCGCTTTTTCTCAATGCATGGCTGAGTTTACTTTAAAATAAGAACTATCCTTAGGTGAGGAAAAACTGAATCCAGTGAGCTATGTAGAATTGTTGAAGACTAGTCATCAAGGGGACATGGTGACTGGTTGACTCATGAGCTGGAACTTGGTAATCTGAGGCTTTTGATCCCCTCCTCCATCATTGGAATGTGTATTCTATTTGCCTTCCCAGTTCCCAGATGCTGGCCCAAGGACATAGACTTGAAATAATGATATAGTGTTAAGACCATATGGATGGTATACATGACTAAACCCATTTAAGGCCTCTGTAAAAACTGTTAAAATTCTGGTGGTCAGATACCAAGATCTACTCATCTTGTGGTCACCCAAGACAAGATTTGTAAGTTCCCTTGATTATTAAAACCTGCCACCTGACAGTCCAAGTGGTCTGCTTCTTTCCTCATTATGTACCAGCTTTCTAAATGAGGGCTGGTTTCAGATTATACCCAGGGAGCTTCTCAGGAGGTTGTCAACTAAGAGTTGGTGAGCCAGCCTAGGACTGAAAGAAATGAGTCTTAGGGTCTCAGGCATCTTTGGGGAAAATCCAGAGTTGGCCAGTAACCTCTATGTGGGGAGGCATGGCCCATATTTAAATGTTTGTGGACTACCACCCTATGAGTAAGGGGATACCCCAGAAATGATGGATGTAGTTGTGGGCTGCTTTGAGAAATTGTGCATAGTGCATTGTGGGAAAAAAAATCCCTGGAAAAGTGAGGAGAATGAAGAGAAGGATGTTGTGGTGATTGACAGTAAAATGGACAAAACACTCTGACATTAAACCCTTAAAATAATGGAAAGCAAAAACACACACAGTGAGTTCTGCTCTATGATGGCAACATAGGAAGACCCTGAAATCACCTCCTCCATGGAACATACCAAAGTACACCTACTAATAAAACAATTCCTCCTGAAGAACTGAGGGCTGACTGAACAACTGGTGAACAAAGATAGAAAGAATAGCAAGAAAACAAGAGACCTGAAGACACAGTAACAAAGGGAACCCTAACCCCCTATGCTGCAAATGGCAATGGACAGAGATAATACTAAGAGACAAAAACAAATTCCCCTGTCCTTGAACACAGAAAGAAAGCCACAGATTAAGGGAACAACTACCATATAAAAGAGACAACACAAGAACCCTGCCAACTGGCAGAAGAGCTGCAGGAACAATCTCTAGCTCAGAGGGAATAGAGAATAACAGCTTATGTTCCCACTCTACCTTAAAAGCCTAGACTGGAGCAGGGTCTGGTTACCATAATAGACAGGTCTGAATCATAACTGGCTGGTATGGTTATCACAGGGAATTTGTGACCTCAGCAAGCCCACAGTCTATGAGCCTACATCAGCCTGGGTCACACTGAGATAGGAAAAGAGCCAGAGTTTAAAAGGACTCTGGAGCTCCAGGGTTGCTCTCTACCTCAAAAGGTCAAATTGGAACAGGTTCTGTCTCACAATGAGACTGTAAGTACAGTAGGCCTAGTGTTCTTAAGCCCACATGAGCCCTTATGGTGCTGGGACACAGAAAATAAGCCACAGTTTGCTTGTTTTTGTCGTTATTTATTTATTTATTTATTTATTTATCGATGTTTTTATAACACTTTTCTAATTTGTCTTGCCTTGTTTTATTTTCTTGTTTTGCTCTTTACCTTCTTTTTTTCTGTTTTTTTCCTTCTTTACTTTGTTTCTTTTTAAAGTTTTTGAATTGTTATTATTTTCTTCTTTCTGAAAAGAGCTATGGTTTAAAAGAGTAATGAGCATATATAGCAACAGCTCCAACCAGCCAGCAAAAGTCACCAAGCACATACAGTCTGCATAGGAGACACCATACACAAGACCACTCCTTCATGTTTAAGAGAAGTAGCCATTATACCTAAACCATAAAACAAAGAGAGCCAAGAAAAATGAGGAGACAGAGGAATAGACTTCAGGAGAAAAAAACAAGAAAAAATTCATAATAAAGAATATAAAGTAAAGATTGGAAAGATACTCATTGGACTGGAGAAATGAATGGAAGACCTCAATGAGACCTTCACTAAAGAGATAGAATATATTAAGAAGAACCAATCAGAGTTGAAGAATATAATAACTGAAATAAGAAACAAATTAGAGGGAATAGTAGAGTAGAGGATGTAGAACATATTAGTGATCTGGAAGACATGGTAACAGAAAGAAAGTACACAAGCTGAACAGTGAAAAGAGAAAATAATTTTAAAAAATGAGTATATAAAACTCAACACCCCCAAAATAAATAATCCAATTAACAAATGGGTAGAACACACAAATAGACATTTTTCCAAAGAAAACATATAGATGACCAACAGACACATGAAAAGATGCTCAACAACACTCATCATCAGGGAAATATAAATCAGAACTAAAATGAGATATCACCTCACACCTGTCAGAATGGTTAAAATTCACAACACAGGAAACAACAGATGTTGGCGAGGATGTGAAAAAAAGGAGTACCCTTTTACACTGTTGGCAGGTATGCAAACTGGTACAGCCACTCTGGGAAACAGTGTGGAAGTTCCTCAAAAAAGTTAAAAATAGAGCTATCCTATCCTAGCAATTGCACTACTAGTTATTTACCCAAAGGGAACAAAAACATTGATTCAAAGGGATACACATACCCCAATGTTTATGGCATTATCTGCAATAGGCAAATTATGGAAAGAGCTCAAATGTCCAAAAACTGATTAATAGATAAAGAAGATGTGTATATAGAGAAAATAGGATATCAACCATAAAGAATGAAAATCTCACCATTTGCAGTGATGTGGATGGAGCTAGAGAGTATTATGCTAAACAAAGTAAGTCAGTTAAAGAAAGACAAATACTATATGATTTCATTCATATTCAGAATTTAAGAAACAAAACAAATGAACTTTAATGAGTGGGGGAAGAGAAGGAAACCAAGAAACAAACTCTTAACTATAGAGAACAAACTGATGGTTACTAGAGGAGAGTGGGGTGGCAGGATGAGTTAAATTGGTGAAGGCACTTGTGATGAGCACTTAGTGTTGTATGTTAGTGATGAATCACCAAATTCTACACCTGAAACTAATATTGCATTGTGCATTAACTAGCTGGAACTTTTTAAAAAGATTTTATTTATTTATTTGAGAGAGAGAGTTAGAGAGAAAGCACAAATGGGGGAGGAGGGGCTGAGGGAGAGGAAGAAGCAGGATCCCCACCAAGCAGGGAGCCCAACAGGACTGGATCCCAGGACTCTGGGATGACCTGAGCTGAAAACAGATAGATACTTAACTGACTGAACCAGCCACATGCCCCAACTATCTGGAATTTATTTATTTTATTTTTTTAATCTGGAATTTAAATAAAAACTTGAAAAAAGAAAAAAAATGAGGCTAGATTAAGAAATCTCTTTGACAGCATTAAATAAACCAGCATTCACATTATAAGGGTCCCAGAAGAGAAAGAAAAATGTAGAAAACATATTTGAAGAAATAATGATTGAAAACCTCCCTAACCTAGGAGAGGAAATTGACCCTCATGTCCAAGAAACAGAATTCTAAACAAGATGAACTCAAAGAGGTCCACATCATGGCACATAAAAATTAAAATGTCAATGGTTAAAGATAAAAAGAGAATCCCACAAGCAGTAAGAGAGAAACAAAAAGTCACCTACAATGAAAAATCTATATGGTTATCAGCTGATTTTTCAGCAGAAACATTATAAGGCAAAAGAGAATGACAAGATATATTCAAAGTTCTGAAAGGGGGAAAAAAGCCCCTATAATCAAGAATATACTACTTAGCAAGGTTATCATTCAGATTGGAAGATGAGATAAATTATTTCCAAGGCAAACAAAAGATAAGATAAGGGAGTTTATCATCACTAGACCAGCCATGTGACAAATGTTATAGGGACTTCTTTAGGTGGAAAGGAAATAGCTATAATTAAAACCAAGAAAATTATAAATAAAAAGACGTAAAATATGACAAGATAATCATAAAATGTGGGAAAGAGAGTAAAAAGGGAAAAGAAAGAGAAAAAGGAAAATCTTTTTTATTTTCTGTTTTTTTCCTTTTTCTTGAATATGTTTGAACTTAAGTGACCATCAAACTAATATGGACTGATATTTACTTTAGAATGTTATAGATAATGTCACAGTAATCACAAACCCAAAACCTAGGATATATACACAAAAAAGAAAAAGTCAAACATGATACTAAAAGCTCATCAATTACAAAGAAAGGGAGAAAGAGAAAAAGGAAGAAACAAAAAAAGAACTATACAAACAATAAGAAGATAAATTTTAAAATGGCAGTAAATACATACTTTATCAATAATTACTTTAAGTGTATGTGGCTTAAATAAATACTCCAACCAGAAGACATAGGGTAGCAGAAAGGATAGGAAACCGAAATCCATATATATGCTGCCTACAAGACATTCACCTCAGAACTAAAGACACATACAGATTGAAAATGAAAGGATGGAAAAACACTCATCATGTAAATGGAAGGGGAAAAAAAAGCTGAAGTAACAATACTTATATCAGACAAAACAGACTTTAAAACAAAGACTGTAGCAAGGGACAAAGAAGGACGTCAATAATGATAAAGAGATCAATCCAACAAGAGGATGTTAGAATTGTAAATAGCTCTGCGCACAGCACCAAAGCACCTAAATACATAAAGCAAATATTAACAGACATAAAGAGAGAAACTGATGGTAATAAAGTGATAGTAGGGGACTTTAACGCTCCACTAACATCAATGGATAGATAATCCAGACAGAAAATCAATATGGAAACATGTCTTTGAATGACACATTAGACCAGATGGGGATGACAAATATATACAGGACATTCCACTAAAAAACAACAGAATACACATTCTTTTCAAGTGCATATGGAACTATCTCCAGACTAGATCACAGAGTAGGTCATAAAAGAAGTCTCAATAAATTTTAAAAGATTAAATTGATACCATTCATATTTTCTAATGATAACAGTATGAAACTAGAAATAAAGCACAAGGAAAAAACTGGAAAAAAAACCCCACAAACAAATAGAGAATAAATATGGTACTAAACAACCAATGGGTCAAGAAAGCAATCAAAGAGGAAATAAATACATGAAGACAAGTGAAAATGAAAACACAACAGTCCAAAATCTTTGGGATATTGCAAAAGCAATGGAGAATAAATATCGTACTAAACAACCAATGGGTCAAGAAAGCACAAACAAATGGAGAATAAATATGGTACTAAACAACCAATGGGTCAAGAAAGCAATCAAAGAGGAAATAAATACATGAAGACAAGTGAAAATGAAAACACAACAGTCCAAAATCTTTGGGATATTGCAAAAGCAGTTTGAAACGGGCTATCTCAAGAAACAAGAAAAAGATCAAATAAACAAGCTAATGTTACACCTAAAGGAACTAGTAAAAGAAGAGCAAAGAAAGCCCAAGAATAGAAGAAAAGAAATAAAAAAGATGAGACCAAAAATAAATTACATAGAAACTAAAATAGAGAAAGAGAGAGACTGAGAGATAATCAATGAAATGAAGAGCTAGGATTTTTGAAAAGAATAAAAAAAAACCTGACAAACCCTTACCCAGATTCATGGAGAAAAAAAGAGAAAAGACCCAAATAAATAAAATCAGAAATGAGAGAGAACAAAAGTTGAACCATAAAAATACAAAGGATTATAAGAGAATACTATGAAACAATTTAAAAATCATATGCCAACAAGCTGAACAACCTAGAAGAAATGGATAAATTCTTAGAAACATACAATCTTATGAAACTGAACCAGGAAGAAGTAGAAAATCTGAACAGACCAATAAAAGTAACAAAATTGAATCAGAAATCAAAAACTGCCAAAAGCCCAAGCTGAAATGATTCACAGGGAAATTCTACCAGACATTTAAAGAATTAATGCCTATTCACCTCAAACTATTTCAAAACATAGAAAAAAAAGGGAAGCTTCCAAATACATTCTATGAGGCCAGCATTACCGATACCAAAATAAGACACACACACACACACACACACACACACACACACACTCCATGCCAAAATGCTTGATGAACATAGATGAAAAAATTCTCAACAAAATGTTAGCAAACCACATACAACAATACATTAAAAAATTCATTCACAATGATTAGGTGGCATTTATTCCAAGGATGCAAGGACAGTTTAAATTCACAAGCCAATCAACAACATACACCACACCAAAAAAAAAAAGGAATAAAAATTATATAATCATCTCAATAGACTAAGAAAAAGCAATAAAAATTATATAATCATCTCAATAGACTAAGAAAAAGCATTTGGGAAGATTCAACTCCATTTATGATAAACATTCTCAATGAAGTGGGTCTAAAGGAAACACCTTAACATAATAAAGGCCATATATGAAAATCTCATAGCTAACATCATACTCATTGGTGAAAAAAACCAAGCTTTCCCTCTTAGATCAGGAATTAGACAAAATATCCAGTCTTGTCACTTTTATTCAAAATGGTTAGGCGAGAAGTCCTAGCCACAGCAATCAGACAAGAAAAAGAAATAAGAGGCATCCACATTAGTAAATAAGAAATTAAACTATCACTATATGCAGATGGCCTGATACTATATATTGAAAATCCTAAAGACTCCGCCAAATAACTACTAGAAGTAATGAACAAATTCAATAAAGTGGCAAGATATAAGATTAATACCCAGAAATTGGTAGCATTTTTATAGACTAATAACAAAGTAACTAAAAGAAAATTTTTAAAAAACACATATAATTACACAAAAAAGGGACACCTAGGTGGCTCAGTGGTTGAGCACCTCCCTTCAGCCCAGGGCATGGTCCTAGAGTCCTGGGATTGAGTCCCACATCGGGATCCCTGCATGGAGCCTGCTTCTCCCTCTGCCTGTGTCTCTGCCTCTCTGTGTCTCTCATGAATAAATATATAAAATCTTTTTTAAAAATTAAAAATAGTAATACTATATCATCCAATAATTCTACTACTATTTACCCAAAGAAAACAACAACATTAATTCAAAAAGATACATGCACCCCTATGTTGTTTATTGCAACATTATTTTCAATAAACAGATATGGAAGTAACCTAAGTGTCATTGATAGATAAATAGATAAAAATGTTATATATATATATATATATATATATATATATATATATTTACATATATATATAATGCAATATTATGCAACCATAGGAAAGGATAAGAAGGTACCATTTGAGACAATATAGATAGATCTAGAGGATATTATGCTAAGTGAAATAAGTCAGACCGAGAAAGAGAAGTATTACATGATTCTACTCATAAAAGGAATCTTTAAAAAATGAATAAACAAACAAAAAGGAAAATCAGACCTATAAATACAGAGAACAAACTGATTGTCAGATGGGAGGGAGGGTGATGAATTTGGCAAAATGGGTGAAGACAAGAGGAAAATAGGGACTTCCAGTTATGGAATAAATAAGTCACAGAAATAAAAGGCACAGTGTAAGGAATACAGTCAATGATAATGTAATAATGCTGTAAGGGGACAGATGATTATGTTTACTTGTGTTGAACATAAAATAATTTATAAACTTGTCAAATCACTAAGTTGTACACCTGAAACTAAGATAACATTGTATGTCAACTATACTCAAATTAAGAAAATACTTTAAAAAGCAAAAAACAAAGCACAACAGCAACCACAGCCAGGAGGTAGCCTCCAGTGCAGAAAATATTCATGATGAGAGAATATACTCCCACTGAGCTTATTGATATAGCTGCCAAGTTCTAATTGAAAAGCAAGCAAAAGTATCCAGGCATGATTAATGCAGCTATGGGATAAAGGTGGTGATGCCACTTCTCTGACTGGGCAAGAAGCAGAGCAGCTCCTACATGGTGCTCAGGGATGGGGGACTGGTTAAAGTACTCATTCCCGGGCAGCCCGGGTGGCTCAGTGGTTTAGCGTAGCCTTTGGCCCAGGGCTTGATCCTGGAGACCCGGGATCGAATTCCACGTCAGGCTCCATGCAGGGATTCTCACTCTGCCTGACTCTGCCTCTCTCTCTCTCTCTCTCTCTCTCTCTCTCTCGAATAAATAAATAATAAACAAACCTTTAAAAAAAATAAAAAATAAAGTACTCATTCCCTTATATACTGGAACATTCTAGTCTTCAAAGAGGCTTGGCCCAATGAAGGAGAACTTTCTGAACATGTGGAACCCTAAAAATCTATACAAGAAGTACCACAAATTCCTAGGGAATTGGATATGAGACAAGGAATCTAGGCTGCTGTCTTTAAAGTTTCTGACAGGCCACATTCACAGCAGAAATGAAAGCCAACGAAAGCCAAATGAAAGAGTGTGCCATCCCTCTTGGTATAGGATGCTGAGATCCATGCTGAGTGCAATGGTGGGAAGAGACACTTATGGTGTTGGGAAAACCATGGATTATATGGGAAAAACTGACAAATCCCAGGGACAGGGATAGACTATGGGAAAGACCTGAGAAGGAGGAACCTGGAAAGCAAAAATGCTATCCCAATCAGCTATAAAGTGTTCAGGTAAATGTAACCTGGAAGCAAATGTAATTTGATCTCATTATTGTAGGGACTCCACCTAAACGTATAGATTAACAACCCAAGGCTGTGTTGGTCAACCTGTGGAAAGCCTTAAAACCTGAACAACAGTTTAAATCTGCCCCATCTGGGTCCTACTATCCTTGATGCTCCACCTTCTTCAGCAGAGGTCACAGGGATGCAGTCCTATTTGTGGTGGGTACTTCCCACACCCCAAGCATAGGATACTGTCCAATATTACCTCCAGGTGAAGGCCATTGGAGGTGATCAGAGGTCTCATGTCAAGATCACTATTCACTGATCCTCCAGAAATAAACAGGAGATAATAGCTCTGGTGGATTCTAGAGCTGAATATACCAGGGGAGGTCATCAAGATGTCACTGTTTATTGACCTGTGAGCTAGATCTTGGGCAATCCAAAGCTCTTCCTCCCTTCCACCACACTTGAAATGGACATTCTGCTTGTCTTCCCCACTCTGACAAGCTGCCTTAAAGACATAGACTTGGCACAGTAATGTGGTGTTGAGACCGTCTGGCTGGTGTATGTGACTGGGCCCAGTTAAGGGCCTGGTATAAATTTTGATGATTCTGGTAAACAGGTGCTGAGGTCTAGAGACATCATGGTGAATTCCTTCATATAAATGAAAGATTCCTGAAGGGAAGGACAATACTTGCCCAAGGTCTACTAGCTAAATACTGGCCATGGAATAAGAAGGTAAGTGTATTTGCCTGTCTAGACCTACACTCTGGGGCAGAGCTGGAAAAATGAGTTCAGTCTGCAGATTCCAACTCTGAGTAAGGAGGAGTAAGCACACTGGTATCCTGTCTTTCACACTGAATGCAGCTACAAAACTTGGACAGAATGCATGGAGTCTGAAGAATAATAATTAGCAGGTGGATTGGAAAAGAAGCCCAGAATATGAAATATCACCAAACTGATGGTAAGTTTCTCCTTTTTGCCCTAAAGTATCACCCAACCTGGATGCAAAGCAGCCAAACACCAGTGTGCACAGAAGCAACAGAGAGAGTTTAGGAAACCATCAAGTTCGGTCTTGAAGAATGGGAATAGAGATTCCTAATACTCAGAGAAAGTGCTGAAGGGGGAATTTTCCCATTCTCTGTTCACTCATATCCCAGCCCCCAGGCAATCCCACTGCATTGGTACAAACAAGAGTGCCATGAGCAATAGCCAGGGCACATGGGTGTCTAAAGTCTGAAGAATGAGAACCTTTTCTCCACTAGCAGTGATGGTCTTAAGATGATAGAGCAGGTAAGCCTCCTTGCTTTTCTCCTTTCTCTGACTTCCCAACACTTGGGCCCAGACACAGGCACAGTGACCAGAGGTGACAACACAGCAGGATAAGTAAAACCCCAGCTCTAGGCCAAAAGGCTAAAAAAAAAAAAGTACCAGAGAATATTTTAGGAAAACTAAGAAATAAGGGAACTTCCTTAACCTGAGAAAGGAAATCTATGTTTAGAAAGAAAACGTAGTTATAGCAAATGCCACAGAAAATTATAAAATGTTAAAGCATTACATTTAAGTTTAAGAAGTCAGGTCTGTGGATATCATCACTTGCCTTTTTAAAACTTAATAACTATGTTAGTGTTTGCCTTATTATTATTATTATTATTATTATTACTATATATATAATGTGTGCATTGTATTTTGAACACTTTTATGCCTATGATATATTTTAGCTTAAAAAGCCAAAAAAATACTTTAAAGCAAATAAAAAAATGAGTATTCATTAACTGTATATAAAAAGTTCATGTTGTACCTAGGGAAATGATTTACATAGGAAATTTGAAATCAAGGTTTCTAGCCTCTACTGTCATTAACTGCAGGACTTGTATGAGTAATTTCACACTTCATAGTTTCAGTTTAGTTTTTCATAAGTTAACTGAGTTAGATTCAATATTCTTTAAGAATTTGTGACACATACTACGATTCTTTTAAATCAACTGATGATCATGCTCTAGGTTTTTATTACTTAACTTGAATATTTACATGTATTTATAGTTTTGCATTCTTGCCAAAAATCACAAAATAAAAATTATATGAAATTCAAACTTCAATGTCCACAAAAAATTTATTATTGAAACACAGCAATGCTTGTTATTCATGCATTATTCATGGCTGCCTTTGTACTATGACAGCAGAGCTGAGTGCATGCATCAGAGACCATATGTGGTACTCGTGCTACTTTTCACAGCAGGTCAGTGCACAAATCACAATAACATAATTATAACTTGACAGCTCTTATATGCCATACATATCACTATGTTAGGACTTTATTTTTTTTATTACCATTGCAAATTTATCATGTAAAAACAAAACAAAACAAAAAAAAGAAAAGCAGGCTTTGTACTTTTAAAGCACAGGTCAAGTGCACAATGTTTTAGGTCACTGAGAATTGTATTTATTATGCAATGACACTGTAGATGTGCTAAAAGATTACAATATATGTTGACATTATCAAACTATACATTATTGATTGCAGCAGCAGAAGACATGTGTCAAGAGAAAATAAACTTCTTTGTAACTATTGGCCTTGCTGTAAGAACACTTGTTCAAAGAGTGGAAGACATTAGAAGAATCAAATAGTTAATTTCTTAAGAAGGAGACATGTTGCCAATACTACTCAGTTGTTTAGGATGTCAATGTTGAGTTTAAAGTGGCTGAAAAATCAGCTTCTGTGAATAAACTGAGTGAAACCACTGCCAATGAGAATATTTTAAAAGAAGTTGAGAAAACACTAATTTGAAACAAACTGAAATGGAATCTCCTAAGATGTGTTGCAATTGATGGCAGTAAAAATATGTCTGGAGCCAAAAAAGCGTTTATTTGGACAAATTTACAAAGCTTGTAAAAATGTAAAGTGTCAAAAAAATGTAAAGTGTTGAAAATCTATGGTCATTAGTCATCAGCAAGTACTTTGCAGAACACCTTTGGATTAATCATGTTACTGAACCAATAGGTCAATGGTAAACTTTACTCACTTTTTTCAATTTAACAATCATCAGTTCTATGAATTTTTGTCAGAAATAAAAGCTGAATATCATACAGTAATTTGATGGCCTAAAGTTTTATTGTATTTTTTTAAATTCAGGCCAAGATTAACTTGTTTTCTAAATGGGAACTAGCCTCAACCATTAATTATTATTGAACACTCAGTGGATTTGGAAATTAGCTGTTGCTATAGATTTGACCTTTTTCTTCATAAATTCAACTTAAAATTACAAGGCAAACAATATTTATATGCAAAGTTTATGCTATGGTAAAATTGTTATAATGACACATAAAGTTTTTAGAATCACATATGTCAGGCTGTTTTATATACTTCTCATACTGTCAAAATCTAAAACAAAAAGTGAGATATCCATTTCCATACAAAGCGGCAGTTGGTTTATTTTATGAGATCACAGTACAGTTGAGCAAATCAAAATCACAATAAGATATCACCTTATACCTGTCAGGATGGCTAGAATAAAAAAGAGAAGAAATAACAAATATTGGCAAGAACATGGAGAAAAGAGTCCCTTGCACACTGTTGATGGGAATGGAAATTGGTGCGACCACTGTGGAAAACAGTATGGAGGTTGCTCAAAAAATTAAAAATAGAAATAATATATGATCCAATAATTCCACTACTATTTATCCAAAGAAAATCAAAACACTAATTCAGAAAGATAAATATATCCCTATTTACAATATTATTTAAAATAACTAAGATATGGAAGCAATCTGTGTCCATAGATTCTGAATAAATAAAGATATCATAAACAGACAAAGGAATATTGCTCAGTCATAAAAAAAGGATGAGATATTTATATTTGCAACAGCATGGATACTCCGAGAGTGTATTATGCTAAATGGAATAAGTCAGATAGAGAAAGACAAATACCATATGATTTCATTTATATGTGGATCTGAAAAACAAAACAAATAAACAAACAAAAACAGAAATAGACTCATAAATACAGAGAACAAACTGGCGATTGCCAGAAGGGAGAATGGTGGGGAGATGTGCAAAATAGGTGAAGAGGATTAAGAGGTACAAATTTCCAGTTATAAATAAATGTCATTTCAACAATTGAGATATTATGAAAATTTGTTTTCTTAATGTGTAACTACCTATCTAATATCCTTGATTTGATCTCTTGGCCTGCAAAGCCTAAAATATTTTGCTACCTGGTCTTTTATAGAAAAAGAAAAGAAAAGAAAAGAAAAGAAAAGAAAAGAAAAGAAAAGAAAGAAAAGAAGAAGAGAAGAGAAGAGAAGAGAAGAGAAGAGAAGAGAAGAGAAGAGAAAAAACAAAAAAGAAAAGAATCAATGTGAACAAAGAAAGGCCTGGTGTATGGGTTATTCAATATATTGTTATTGGGGCAGCCATCCATCAATTTTAAGGAAATAAATTCGATATCCAACTCATACCATACAGAAAAATTCCATAGAATTTGTGATACAAATGTAAAAAGTAAACTATAAAGGTGTTTTAAGAAAATGTAGAATATTTGTATAACTTCTCTTTGGTTTTCTAAATGTTTGTTTTTTATAACATCCTGTTTTTATTTCATGTTTACAACACCTTAGAACTCTGAGAATACTAAAAGTTTCCTTCTGCTAAAAAACAACAACAACAAAAAAACACCTTTCACACAGCAAAGGAAACAATCAACAAAACTAAAAGATAACCTACAGAATGGGAGAATATATTTGCAAATGACATATCAGATAAAGTGTTAGTATCCAAAATCTACAATGAACTTATAAAACTCAACACCCAAAAAAGCAAAAACTCCAATCAAGAAATGGGCAGGAGACATGGACAGACATTTCTACACAGAAGACATACAAATGGCCAACAGACACATGAAAAAATGCTCAATATCACTTGGCATGAGGGAAATACAAATCAAAATCACAATAAGATACTATCTCACACATGTCAGAATAGTTAAAATTAACAACTCAGAACACAACAGATGTTGGTGAGTTTGCAGAGAAAGATGAACACTTTCACACTGCCTGGTGAGAATGCAAACTGGTGCAGCCACTCTGGAAAACAGCATGGAGGTTCCTCAAAAAGTTAAAAATAGAACTATCCTATCATCCAGCAACTGCACTTCTAGTTATTTATCCAAAGAATACAAATGTAGTGACTGAAATGGGCACCTGCACCCAATGTTTATAGCAGCAATGTCCACAATAGCCAAACTGTGGAAAAAGCCTAGATGTCCATCAACAGATGAATGGATAAAGAAGATGTGATATATACATTCAATGGAATATTATTCAGCCATCAAAAAGAATGAAATCTTGCCATTTTAATGACTTGGATGGAACTAGAAGGTATTATGTTAAGCAAAACAAGCCAGTCATAAAAAGATAACTATCATTTCATCTCTTATGTGGAATTTCAACAATACAGAGGAACACAGGAGAAGGGAAGGAAAAATTAAATAGGAGGAAAATAGAAAGGGAGGCAAACCATTAAGATACTCCTAACTGTAGGAAACAAACTGAGGGTTGCTGGAGGGGAGGTGGGTGGGGGGCTAGGGTAATTGGGTGATGGGCATGAAGGAGGGCACCTGACAGAATGAGCACTGGGTGTTATACGCAACTGATGAATCACTAAATTCTACCCTTGAAACTAGTAATACACTATATGTTAACTAAATTGAATTTAAATTAAAAAAAAATTTAAAGAGACTTCACTAGCTACTCAGTGAGGAGCATCTGTCAGTTGCTAAATATATTTATTCCTAGTATTAACTTGGAGGCTGATAAAAATAACCACAGAAAGATTTCCCAGGCACTAGGCCAACTGAGACATGGATTAGGGTCCAAACTCTATTTACCTGAAAATCTTGATTTCCCCCCTCTAACTGGTAGTACTCATTAAAATTCTGAATCTGTTACTTTGGCAAAAAATGTTGTTAGAAATCGGTAAAGGTCTGGGTATATCACTTTATCCAATTCAACAGTACTTCAGTAAATGGCTGCAGATTTGTGAGAAGACAAGAGGAAAATTTGAAATATGTATACACTCCTCAAGTGTACCCAGCTATTCTCCCAGTAGAGAGGTGAGAGTCTATGAACTAGCTCTCATTTTAGTTTAAGAAGAGACCATAATTCAATTCTGATTGTTCAAGTTAGCTTAGAGTACTTTACTTTAAACAGGCCAAAATAGGAACTTTGTGGACTATCCCTCTTTTTTAGTCCTCAATACTGCATGATCAATTATTATCTCCAGAAGTCAGTGAAATTCAAGTCATTCTGATTCCTCAGATTATGCCCTCTTGGTATTAACCATGTCCATCTAGTCAGTAGAAGTTAAAGGTCCTTTAATCAAGTAACTCATTTTACCAGCAGCATCTCTCACCTTTATCTGTCTTTCAAGGTCCAAGACAACCACTGCAGAATTCTTCAGGGAAGATGGTGTCTTCCTAATCAATGTAATTATAGATAATTTGGTAGAGAAAAAGTCTTCTGAGCCTTCTCTTCCTAAACATTTGGATTCCTTCCTCTACATTATGTCAGTAATTTCTGGCATCTCAGACTTCATTAAATCTAGGCTTCCCTTTAATCTAGCTTTAGTTAAAAAATCAAACTTCTCTCAACTGCTCAAACTAGGGCAAGGTCTCTTTTAAGACCCTTAGATTAATAAATCCAGCCTGATTTAAAATTACATTTCCCTCTTCCTGGTCTAGCACTCTCAGCATCTATTGCAACACAAACCTGCCAGATTTTAACATTTTTATAAATCTTCTCTTGTGTGAACCTTTCCTCTGAGGTTTGAATTTACAGTTGACCTTGTTCACTATAGGGATTGTTAGAAGAGGTCATCAAGTCAACAAGTCAACATGACTGGACATTGACCCTCAAACTGAATCCAGGAAATTAAGAGGCTCCTCAACCCCTCCCTTTTCCTTGGAAAATAGGCTCTGCCCACTGTCCCCAAAACTGGAGCCATTTTTAAGGACACAGTCTTGAGAAAGCAATGTGGTACTAAGATCATCTGGATGTTGATACATGACTCAGCCCTATTAAGACCTCTTTGTAAAGTTTTAAGTTTCTGGTGGGCAAGTGTGGGGATTTACTTATCTTGCAGCTGCGAAGACAAGCCTTGTATGTTAAGTTCTTTGCTTATTAAACTTGCCACCTACCAATCTGGAATGACCTGACTCTTCAATCTCTCCTTGCTCTCTGTATGGGGGCCAGTTTGCAAAAACGGGCATTTTGATTCTCATTATAGGAGAAGGCAATAAGGATTTGACTAGGACTGGAAATGTCAGTTGGCATCTGTCTGCCTGATAACAAGCTCATGTGAGCCTAATACAAGGTCTTCAAGAAATGTAGACCAGGTGCTCAAACAGATGAGGAACAACTTTTACTGACATGGAAAGTTCTGTGAAATTTTGGAGTTTGAAGTACTCAGATGTATCTGAATCCTCTGAAATACCTCTTTCCATATCTCACTGTCCCACCTACCCAATAAATTTTAAGTTCCACAAGAGATATGTTGAGACTATAAAATTAATCTATGTTTAGATTTAGGAAATGACAGAATCAGATTCTGTCTGATTTCCTAAACCCTATGGTTATGTTTAAAGAGATTTTTTAGTGTCATCATAGAAAATCCCTGTTCTTTGTTACTGCCTTGAGTGTAGAATTGAGAGCCCTGATTCTTTTTGTTTTTATTTTTTTATTTAAATTCAGTTTGTCAACATATAGTATAACACCCAGTGCTCATCCCATCAAGTGCCCTCCTTAGTGCCCATCACCCAGTGATTCCATCCCCCCATCCACCTCCCCTTCCACAACCCTTTGTTTCCCAGAGTTAGGAGTCTCTCGTGGTTTATCTCCCTCTCTAATTTTTCCCCACTCTGTTTCCCCTTTCTCTTATAATATCTTTCACTATTTCTTATATTCCATTTATAAGAGAAACTATATGATGATTGTCTTTCTCCAATAGACTTATTTCACTCAACAAAATGCCTTCCAGTTCCATCCATGTGGAAGCAAATGATAGGTATTTGTCCTTTCTGATGAGAGCCCTAATTCTATTGTTTCCTCTCTAGCAGAGTTTGCAGGAATTATCTCACTCCATAGGCCTCATATATTTTATATTTCTCATAATATACTGTGGCAATAACTACTTTGCCTTTAATATTTTAATGATTGATGTCATAAATTAATATGTCATTCTCTAATGGTAAACTACTCCTGCCTGCCTCCAAATCCAACTGTGTCACACAATAAATTTCTACTTCTATTATTTGAGGTCTGTTAGGTTTTTTTGTATATTTTTTATTGGAGTTAGATTTGTCAACACATAGTATAACACCCAGTGCTCATCCCATCAAGTGCCCCCTTCAGTGCCTGTCATCCAGTCACCTCATCCCCCTGCCCACTTCCCCTTCCACTACCCCTTGTTCATTTCTCAGTTAGGAGTCTCTTATGTTCTGTCACCCTCTCTGATTTTTCCCATTCACTTATTTTTTTAAATATTTATTTACTGATTTGTGAGAGAAAGAGTAGGAACAAGAGGGGCAAAAAAACAGGGAGAGAGAATCTCCAGCAGACTCCATGGCTGAGCATGGAGCCCGATGCAGGGATGGAGCTCAGAACCCTGAGACCATAACCTGAACTGAAACCAAGAGTTAGCCACCCTAACTGACTCCACCACCCAGGTGCCCCGATGTCTGTTGCTTATAATGTCCTCTGCTACCAGACACTGTGTTGGCTCACTATAACAAAAAGCACTCTGGGCATTTCAAACAGCATGGAATACAATATAGGGAACTGGGTGTGTACGGAATGATTGTGAGGATTACAGGAGTTGTCTGTGGTACACTTTTTAGAAATGACTTCCAGGAAAATAATGTAGAACTAGCTGACGAGACTTCTACCCTGCCGCAGTCAGGCTGCCTTGATCCCATCACTGGCTTCAAGATTCCACAGTCCTGTCTTGATTATCTTAGAGAAACTCTGAAAGAAATTGTAAACTGATTAATCACATCCAAGGAGGCTGAAGGATTTATCATTGGACTCTTAAAAGCTCCTACTCAGTCACAGGTGCTTGCCATAGAAGGTCAGGAATTTGTCCAACATCTGCTACTGTATATGTGTGTCTGTGTTAATTTTCTCAAGGGCTATTTCAATTACTTACTTTCTTTTGACAATGAAATTTTACATCTAGCAAAAAGTCTTAATTGGGAAGTTATTTTGATGCTCCCAACTAAAAGATCTATTGGATCACACTATGTATTAAATAGCTGTTCAGGGAGAGAGTAACTAAGGGGTTCATTTTATTTAATTCACCGTGTTAATTCTAAGTGCCCAAGGATTTTATTACGTTTTTCCTTTTTAAAAATGTTTCCAGCACCTGTCCCCAAATATCCGCCTTTCTCCTCAGTTAAGTACACTGCTAGTCAATGTCAAGAAATGACTGTGAAAAAATAAAAAGCCATGTGAATTTAAATTGCTTGTTAAGCATAAAGTAAATCAAAATTCAAAGCTATCTTTTTTCCTCTTTTTTCCTTTATCTCCTGCTTCATTTTCTTACCTCTACTATTCCTCCTTACTTTTAAATACCACTTTATTTAACAATAACAGCAAAACAACAATTCTAATGACTTTCTTTAAAAAAAAAAACTATCAACATTGTAATCTTCTGCTAAAATGTCCATCAGGATACATCCAAAATTTTTCTACTTGATTAATAATAATAAACTAATTTTAAAATTATATTATTTCAGTTGCTACAACATTTTGCCCCTGGATGTTTTTTTCCCTTTGGTAAATAATAAATCAATGACAATCTTATTGTTGGACTGGAAAATACTATGAGCATCCATTTGACTTATTTTTTTTCTTTTTACATTTCCATATGACAGAAGTTGATGATGACAGTAAATAAATATTGAACTTCTTTTCAAGTTATCTCCTCTCCAGAGGACTCTTTTTAATGAAATTTAGCAATCTGGGAAGTTTGTCCTTTGTAGCTTTCCTCTTTAGGAAATTCAGCAAGGAATTAGCTACTAAAAAATTAAGTCATTCTATTGTTAATGAAACCAGAGATATTTTTATAACTGAACTATAGGGGAGTTAAAATTGCCCAAATCAACCTGAGTATTATCAGATGAAAGAAAAATACATTTCATCTATTTTTAAAAATAGACGTATAATCATATATGGCAACGAAGATTTCTCTGGTCCAAGAAAAATAATAATTTACATAGCATTGATCAAAAGGTGACCTTTCTAAATTAGTCAATCAGGGATCGTATTTAATACAACAATTTTCTTGGTAGTGAAATATTATTATATATTTGGCAGTACTATTACGGAGATAATTTGGCAACCTCTTCACTGAAAATGGCTCCTCTCATAAAAATTAATACCCGGAGAGATTTTTATGCATATTCTAATTCTACTTTATATGCAAAGAATTACTCTAGAGAAATATATCACTAACTCTTTAGTGTTTAAGTAGGCAGTGATATACATCAAAAAAATCAAGCAATGGTGGACATAGTTTGGGGAAGAAAGGTGAAATAACAGTGGAAACCCATTTTGTTAGAACCACCATTTGCCTACCTAATAACTATTCTCTCCTTCATTCTTACTCATGGACATTGTAGATACTGTCAATTTGCTAACTAAAATCAGCATTTTTCCAGCCTCCCTTGCAGCAATGATAGCTATGAGATACATTTCTGGTCAATGAGAGATAAGCCATATTTTGCTAGGAGTTTCTAGAAATGCTTTGTATTACTGAAATAAACAGTTCCCCCACTCTTTCTTGTTCTTTCTTCTTTATGCCTAGAATATGATCCATATCTGAAGCAGCCATAATGAAACCATAAGTATGAGAGCCAACACAAAGAATGATAAGGCATAAGGCTATAGGAAGACTGAGACATGGGTTTTTTCAAGAGGCCCGGAGCACTTGCCTCAATAATTTTTATATTATGCAAAAAATAAATTCTTTTTTTTGGCTAAGGCACTGTAGGCAGATTTCTGTTACATCATGCCAAATGCAATCCCTGAGAACCATCCTTAGTATAACTACTAAAAAAGTTATAACAAGCACCTCAAATGAGGACAGCTATTCATGTGGGCTTTAATCCTGGGTCTTAGGTCATATTAGTGGAATAAAAGATCATTCATAAGGAAATCATGAGCTTCTGCAATGGTTATTATTCTTCTCTGATTTTTGTGGAGAATGTTATAGAATCCATTATGTAATGAATAAATAGGATAAATTAATGTAAAATGAAAATGCCTCCCAGAAGATGCCCAAGGTGCATTTGCTATAGTGCCAAAGAAATTAAGAGATGCCCTGATGCAGCATCTTAAGTGGTCATGACTTATATTTCTTCCAACCTTTTCCATAAAATGCTTCTTCAGCTGATTACATTATTCTCTCTCCATACATATGTGACAACCATCTGGATCTCAGCAGTTCTGAGAGTCAGTGTTAGCCGTAATAATACAGGCACTTCTCCGAAGTCCTGGGAATGTTCATGGTAGGCAACGATAGCAAAAGGGCAACTAGCTCTACTTTCCAAATAGTCAGATGGATCTGTGGTGATCCCTATTTCTCAGCCAGATTGGAATCAGCAATTCTTACTGCACTTGCAACAACCTTCTTTAAGCTTATTTAAAACTTCTCTTGTATATTTTGCCAACTTTGCAAAACTGATGCTTACAAACTATGTTGCAATTCATAAACAAAAGCTAATCATTTACAAGTAGACACATCTCTTTTGAACCACTAGATCAGTCTTACCCAAATCATAAGACCCATGTATCCATAGTCAGTCAAATTGCCAAATATATATTATTTGCTAACTTGACATGAAATAATTAATGCAAATAAAGTAATAAACCTTTTAGGAAAAAAATTTGAATCATTTTAAATGAGGGAACTTTACATTGATAATTCTGAAGAAAGAAACTACTGTTTAAACGGAGGCCTGAGCAAATTCTACAGGGAATTATGTACATGGGAACCTTCAAAGTTTTCCTAAATTTTTTGTTGTTTGTTTGTTTTTAAGTTTTCCTAAATTGAGGTGAAGGGTGAGGCTTACTACTACATCTACTAGTCATCAAATGTGGTCTTCCCTGGAGAAGGAAATTATCTTTGCATCAGTCTGCTCGCATCCACTCAGGTAATTCTCAGAGAAGGAAGCCCCTGTGATCCATCAGCAGTCAACAATCTGAATAGTTGGAGGATTGAATGCCTTGACCTGAAGGAGGTCTGGGCAGTGCACCTCCAAAACCCTTCTTATCAGTTGAAGACTTCAGGGAGATATTCATATGAAATATAATCTCATCACATTCTGTGCCCATGCTATATACCCCTCACCCAAACATCCTCACTGTCAATTTTGCAACCTTGTTTTTCCCATGTCCTTGACCATTTGATCAACCTATTAGTCTCTACCCTTGAATCACTATAGATTTTTATTTCAAGCTGTCTTCCTACTTGGAGTAAATGACTGAAGGCACAACCCAAAGTGCTACTCATCTGAACGATTTCTTTCACTATTTTCAGCACCAACCGTGCTAACAGATTAATGCAGAAACTGTAAAAGCTAGACCCTACTTTTCCACAGTTAAAGGCAGAGGGAGAAGCAGTAGGAAATAGTACAATGTGAGTCTGAATCACCTTTTTTTACTCTGCTATCTTCTGAATTTGCTCAGATCCAGTTCCATTACATTATTTCCATTTTATACTGAAATACTGTTGTGCATGTTGAGCTGTATAGTTTCTCAAACAGATAATCTCCAGTTCAATACAGACAAAATCACTTGACTATATACCAATCCAAGAGCTGCTTTTTAACTAGTTGGAGGAAATAGGAAGGAGAGAAAGGTTGGATTTACTCCAAACTTACAGGAGATGATGGTAATGATAATTGGTATCAAACAGTATGAAGAGTGGTAATGATGATTGGTATCAAACAATATGAGGAATGAAAGTTTAGTCAAATGAGGCAATGTTGGATGGCAAGCATTGGGATAAGGTTACTTTGAATACAGTCTTCATGGATCTTTGACAGAAGACCATTTCTTTCTAAGAAGTCCATACTTTCAAAAAGCTACCAAGAAACAGAAGAGAAGGGAGAGGCAGCTGTAGTGATGGACAGAAAAACCACTCAACTGTGGTAATCCACAGAACACTATAATATTTACTGAGAAATGTGCTGGCCTGCTATTGGGGGCCCTACACACTGAACTCGCCAGATGCACACAACAAACCAGTTTTAATTAACTGCCCAGCAATCACAAATAAACGACTGACATGAATTTGGAACACAGACCTATTAACTCTGAAGTTCACACTGCCCCTGCCATCTTACTTTCCATTCAATTTTGCTGACTTCACCGGGGGCTGAAATGCATTTCAATCATAAAAAGGCGTTTTGTAAGAATTCTTATCATGCAGCTATTTAGGCAAACCTAGAATGTCTTAAGTCTAAGAGAGTCCTGGAGAGCTCATTAAAGTAGATATATGCTGAGTTGGAGAAAATTAAATTTTATCCTTGATTCCTTTAGCTAAGGAAAATTTCAAGGCTCATTGACATGAAAACACGAGGGTACAAGCCAGAAAAAATGTTCACTGAGATCAGTAACTTGCCCAGCTGTTCTTCTTCATATTCGTGGCCTTCAGATATGTCAACATATGTCAACTATATAGTTCAGATTAGGTTTGGGAAAAGAGAGAAAATCTTCCAGGCTGAGAAACATTTGTGTATTGAAAACATTTTCTTTCCGATAAATCTACAAAACCTGTTCTAATTTTCAATGTTATGACTTCAATCAGTTCATAAATGAAAAACACTGTCACTTGAATCTTTACTAAATTATGTTTCTGTGAAACAAAAAGGATTAGAATTCTTTTTTAAAAACTTACTGGTTTCATAGAATTTTACTGTAAGGGTAATTAATTCCTAATTTTTAGCTAATATGTTGGATCTGTACAAAGTATGTAGTGTTATTGAAATGTTTTCTTCATTACTGTGCATGGAACTTAATAAAATCACAAGAAATTCTTTAAATATGTTATACATTTCTTTTATTATATTGACTGACCATGATGCATGGATGGCTGGTCCTCAGGAGTATGAAACAATTCATCACACCTAACATGTCAGAGAGTGAAACTCCACCATCTCAATCCTAAACGAGGAAACTTCATATGTGTGTGTCTAAAAGCCTATCGAGAGACAAAGCCCACTTTGTGGTGATGTTATGGTGATGGTGTTGAATAAACAACCAATTGGAAAGATTGGAAGAAAAGAACATTGGGGCACATATCTTTCTACTGGAGAGCCTTTATATTAGCAAGTTCAAGCTAGTGAATTCCTCCTCAAATCTGTATTTAATCTGGCTGTCACAGTGTTTGATTTGAATTGAATGTCTTCATGCTCTCCACTTTGACACAATAGTGATAGCACTTAATATTGTCTTATATCCTGATACAAATGGTGTTATTACCTACTACACTCTAAAAGCAATTGACTTTGTGAAGATGATACTTCAAATTTCAAGAATTCTCTGCCAAAATTTTAAAGATTAATGAGATCTAGTTTTGGCAAATATGCAGAAAAACAGCTACCTTTGTACATTTTAGCTAAAAGAAAGTCTTTTGGGAGTGTAATGCAATTTGGGTATAATAACTCAAATTTTAAAAATGTCTACCTTTGACTCTATAATTCTAAATCTAAGGAATTTTTTTCTAAAGAAATAAAGGTATAACTTTTATATACAAAAAGTGCTTGGTTACATTGTCCAAAGTAGCAAAATCTTAGAAACAATCTAGATGTGTATTTATAGGAGAATATAGAGATTAGGAAGTCATTATTTAGTTATATCTCTATATATATCATATATATCACATATATATGCATTTTATGCATATATACAATAAATGATATGTGTATTATGTGTACTGGCAAGGAAAGTCCTCCAGACATACTGTTAGGTGGGACGCTTGGGTGGCTCAGTGGTTGAGCTTCTGCCTTCGGCTCAGGGCATGATCCCAGTATCCAGGATCGAGTCCCACATCGGGCTCCTCGCAAAGAGCCTGCTTCTCCTTCTGCCTGTATCTCTCCTCTCTCTCTGTGTGTGTCTCTCATAAATAAATAAAATTATTAAACATGAAGACTCCTAATAGAACATGAAGACTCCTAACTCTGGGAAACAACTAGGGGTAGTGGAAGGGGAGGAGGGCGGGGGGTGGGGGTGAATGGGTGACGGGCACTGAGGGAGGCACTTGACGGGATGAGCACTGGGTGTTATTCTGTATGTTGGCAAATTGAATACCAATAAAAAATAAATTTATTATTTAAAAAAAAAGAACTGAAAAAAAAAAGACATCCTGTTAGGTACAAAAAGTAAGTTGCAGTTGAATGTGCATAGTATAAGCTCATTTTATAAAATGTAAAAGTAAAAAGCATGTATGCACATGTATAAAGCTTATGTATAAATTCATAAAAATTCATTAATAATTACCATTGGGAAATGATTTAAACAAATTTAAATGTACATAATTCCTAAGTAGTACAAATCATTGATAATTAGAAAAATTTCATAGACAATTTGTATTATTATAATAATAAAGTCCTTGCTCCCAAAGGGGTTCTCTGTTCACATAAGGAAAATCCTTGAAAGAATACAATATTATTCATTAACAACCAGTATCTTAAGATCTTCTCAGTTCATATTATTTTTTCCCTCTGCCTGAAATACTTTTGAGTGTTTGCTATGCCATGCCTGCCCCCCATCAAGTTATTATCTACTAATTCTTCAGATCTCAGATCTCACTTATATGCCATCCTCTCATAAAAGACTCTCTAGCCAACCCATTCATATGTTCTCAAAGAAATCATATTCCTTTATAGTTCTTAACATGTATATAACTGTATGTTCATTTGGGAAATGATGTGTTTTATATTCATCTCTTTAACCTCTGAGGTCCATGAGGTCAAGAACAGTATCTATTTTGCTCACCATTGTATATATCTAATACTAGGAACAATGCTAGGCATGAGATAAATACTCAAAAATATTTGTTGAATGAATAAATCATGAGTGAATTTATTATTTAATTGCTATATTCTGAAATCTTAGTTTTTTTAAAAAAAAGTCTGATTTTTTAAAAAGTCACATAAAATGGGTGAGAAGAAAATCAGATTTGGGAAAAAAAGATAGCTTAACAATTTCAAGAAGCTTGCAATTTCATGGGCCTTGATAAACTAATCCTTACAGATATTTAGAATTATTTCTTTGTATAGGGACTCGGTTTTAATTCAATCATTCAATTTATTTATTAATACTCATTTGTTAGGCTTTCAGCCTTTTCAGAAAAAAATATTCAGACAGTTGTGGATTCAGTGTAGTGTTTCTTCTTTAGCTCATAATCAGCTACCTAAGAGGAAAATAAAAGTCTCTCTTTTCTTCAGCTTTTAAAACCATGCATTCCAGCTCTTATGAGCCTCATTCACATTTTCCTCTTAATGGGTTTTTCCACTAATAGCTCCACTCAATCCAAAAGGTGTTTTACTCAGCACATCTCCAATTTTATTTTCCCAATTTCATCCTTTTTACTGCTGTTTATTTCAAGATTTTATTTATCTATTTTCAAATTGGCTTTTTATTGCGCTGTTTTCCTGGCCTTGGGTGTATTTGAGGTTTTAAGATGGTTGTGTCATTAGGTAATAGTTAAATTCTTAGCAAGCTTTCTGTTCAATCTCAGAAAATCTTGTGCCATTTTATAATAAATACATCTCATGCCATTCAGGGCAGGCCAATGCATGAATTTCAGGTAAGGTCATTTGATTCTTTTGAGGCAGAAACCCTCCTCTTATTTACATCCATCTCCTGAGTGGAACTCATCCATATATCTGGAATGTTGAATAATTCTCTTTATTAAAGAAGGCATGCCCCAAGAAACTTTTTTTCACAATTTTTTTTTGCCCAGTGCTCTAAATTCTGTTATTTTTAATTTGTTAAAAACATGTTAAATGACAAATATTTATCTTCTATTACTTTTTAGGTAAATTACTTGGCAATAATAATCTTTTCTTTTACAGGTTGCCAAACTGATAACAATGGTATCTCATACTTGCAAACCTCTTCATAATTTGCTTAACACTTTCACATCTCAATTGTGTCATAACTTTTCACCTCTTACTCTGGTTTGATAATTCAATCACATAAAGTAATTATATGATGAGGGACTCCTATGTTTATACATTATGCCAACTCTTGAGAGGCTAACAAGAATGAGATATTGTCTTTTCACTGCCAAACCCTGAGAAACTTGATAACTGATGCATTTGAAACAAGGAGAGACTGTTATTGAAATACAGGATACTACAACTTAGTGAAATGCAGCAAAATGATATTGATATTCAGTGCCAAAGATGATCAAAGATACATTTATATTTGTCAGAGATTAATGGTAAAGGCTAGAGAAATGTAACTCTGACTGCCTTGTCTTTTGGCTATAGCCTCACTCTTCTTGAATTACGTTTGTGATTGCTATACTTAATTCTTGTCTAATATTCTCTTTATGCTTGTACAGACTCCCTAGCTAAGACCATAAGATCAGTTCTTAATATCTAACTTTAATACCTCAAATCCAACTTTCTCATTTGGCTCTTAATGTGTGTGATTACATAGTCAAGATTGCAATGCTGGTAATATTTTTTCAAGTCATAATTTTTACCAACACTTTTGTTGAGCCATTCCAAGATGCCCAGGATTCTGCTGGACCTCTAGGGTTATAGAGTTGACACTCTTAAGGAATTTAAAGTCAACTAGAAGGGTTTGCAATCCAGACATACTTGTTTAGAAATTATTTTCATCAACTAAGAAATATATTGGAACTTAAAAATAAATTGAGATTTTCCTGTTAAACTTTCTAACAATCTTTAGTACATAAAGGAAACAAATAATATTCCTTGTATTAGATCAAAACCTACCAAAGTACTAGATTAGCCAGTTTATTAGGTGTGATAAATAAAAAACCAAATAAAAGTATCTAATGATGACGATGAAGGAAAAATGAATTTGAAGTTATAGAAAGGTGAAAGTTTATCTGATAGAAAAGTAAAATACACCATATATCAACCCTGAAAACAAACATTAATCAGTGCTAGCCACAACATTGTCTAAAGATTAATGTAATTGCTTCTCCAGTGGAGCAATAGGAATTCTCATTCAGTGCTGGTGGGAATGTATCACAAACTGTAATAAGCTAATATGCGTATTTTAACCCCTAGCACCTTCATAAAACAAGAAACAATTAAGAAATTATAGTTAAAAAGCCAACATAGAAAAAAATAAGGAATAAAAATTTAACAATAATCCAGAACAGGAGAGTAAAAAAAGGAAAAGAAGAAAGAACAAATGTGACAAAGTGAAAACAAATAGCAAAATGCTAAACCTAAAAAATTGCCATATAAGTAATTTAATTAAATTTAAAAGATCTAAATATTCCAATTAAAAGGAAGATATCATAAACTGGATAAAAAAGCAAGACCAAAACAAATTCTGTTTAAAAGGTATGTACTTTGAGTGTAAAGACAGAGATGAAATGCAAAAAAATTAAAAAATTAAAAAATATAGAAAATATTACATCATATAAATATCAAACATCAAAATGTAGTAGCCATAGTATCAGGCTATGTAGACTTCAAGAGAAAGAATATTATCAAATATAAAGAGAAATATTTCATAATAATAAAAGGTCAATTCACCAGCAACACACAGCAAGCCTAAATCAGCTATATATCTAATAATACAGGTTTAAAAATATAAAGTAATAATTACAAAACCAAAGAGAAAAATAAAAATACACAAATATTGGGGATCCCTCGGTGGCGCAGCGGTTTGGCGCCTGCCTTTGGCCCAGGGCGCGATCCTGGAGACCCGGGATCGAATCCCACGTCGGGCTCCCGGTGCATGGAGCCTGCTTCTCCCTCTGCCTGTGTCTCTGCCTCTCTCTCTCTCTCTGTGACTATCATAAATAAATAAAAATTTTAAAAAAAAAAATACACAAATATAGTTTGCAATTTTAATATTCCTGGCTTAGTAATTTATAGAACAAGTAAATATGAAATATGGAACATTAAAAAGCAAATTGTCCAAATTATTCTAGTCAACATTTATAGAACTCTACATCTAATAACTGCAGAGTGCACATTCTTCTTTTTTTTCTTAAAGATTTTATTTATTTATTCATGAGAGACACAGAGAGAGAGGTAGAGACATAGGCAGAGGGAGAAGCAGGCTCCATGCGGGGAGCCCAATGTGAGACTCGATCCCAGGACTCCAGGATCACGATCTCAGCCAAAGGCAGACGCTTAACCGCTGAGCCACCCAGGCACCCTGCACATTCTTCTCAAAAGCTGATGAAACAATCGCCAGAATGACTATTGATGTAATTTGATATTAATAATAAAAACATTAAGCAATACAATTCCAAATCACCATAAATGGCTCAAAAATCACAATGGAAATTTAAAAAATAATTACCAATAAATGATAATGAAAACATATCAAACTTTGTGGGATACAGCTGAAACAAAGCTAAGAGGGAAAATGATAGAAGAAAACTAGTGTTAGAAAAGAAATATAATTTGAAACCAGCTATATAGTCATTTATTTTGAGTAGAAAAAAAGAGAAAGATAAACACAAACTCAGTTGAAGAAAGAAAATAATAAAAGAATATAAATTTAATGAAAGAAAACAAATATAGAGAAAAATTAATAGAACTAAATTTGGCTTTGAAAAGATAAAATGTATTGTCCCTCTGCCTTAATATGTAAGAAAAAAGACAGAATGTACAAGTCTATCAATGTTACAAATAAGAGAGGAAACACTATTATATTTAGACAATAACAGTTTAAAAAGTAACAGAGAATTTTATTAAAAGCAGTAATCCAGGGCACCTGGGTGGCTCAGTGGTTGAGCGTCTGCCTTTGGCTCAGGTCATGATTCCGGGTGTTGGGATCGAGTCCCACATCGGGCTCCCTTTGGGGAGCCTGCTTCTCCCTTTGCCTGTGTCTCTGCCTCTCTCTCTCTCTCTCTCTCTGTCTCACGAATAAATAAAATCTTCTAAAAAACAAAATAAATAAAATAAATAAAAGCAGTAATCCAAATTTAATAATCAGTAATGTTTATTCATTGGAAGACCTAAATTAGCTAAATTTATATAGGAAGAAATAGAAGAATGCCAACAGTCCCATATCTGTTAAAGAAATTGAATAATGTAAATAAATGCCTTCCCACAAAAATGCTTCCAGCCCAGAAGTATTTCCACCAGTGAATTCTATCAAACATTTAGGGAAAAAAAAATTTTTAAACAAGTGCCTAACAGAAAGAGAGGAGAAAAAATACTTCCAAACTCATTTTTGTAAAACCAGAATAATCTTGATTCCAAAACCTGAAATGAATATTACAAGAAAAGAAAATGACCAGCACTATCCCTCATAGCAAATATTAACAGCAAATTTTAGCAATATTTAAATCATGATCAAATAGGATTAACTCCAAGAAAGTATTGTTTTAACATTTGAAAACCAACCCATATAACACATCATAACAACAAAAAATAAAAATATTAACTTTGCCTCAAGAGATGCAAAAAAAAAAGGCTTTTTTAAAAAAAAGATTTTATTTATTTATGAGACACAGAGATAGAGAGAGAGAGAGAGGCAGAGAGAGAAGCAGGCTCCATGCAGGAAGCCCAATGCGGGACTCAATCCCAGGACTCCAGGATCATGCCCTGGGCCCAAGGCAGGCGCTTAACCACTGAGCCACCCAGGCGTCCTGAAAGGCTTTTGACTATTCAAAATTCATTCAGGATTTTTTTTAATTTTTTTTTAACTTTTATTTATGATAGTCACAGAGAGAGAGAGAGAGAGAGTGAGAGAGGCAGAGACACAGGCAGAGGGAGAAAGCAGGCTCCATGCACCGGGAGCCCGACGTGGGATTCGATCCCGGGTCTCCAGGATCGCGCCCTGGGCCAAAGGCGGGCGCCCAGCTGCTGCGCCACCCAGGGATCCCTCATTCAGGATTTTTAAAAGTTTGCTTTATACAGAGGTACTTTTATGAAAAATTAGAAAATTATTTACTTACTTTTTGAAATAAATCCTATAAATAATAATTATTATTACCAAAGTCCAAAGACCTCTTGCTATTATGTATGTGTATCATCAGACATGCTGTTATGGGGTGAACTGTGTACTCCAAAAATTCATATGTTGGAGTCCTAATCCCTAGTACCTCAAAACATGATGGTATTCAGAGATACGGTCTTTAAAGAGTCAATTAATTTAAAATGAGGTTTCAATCCAATATGGTTTATTAAAAAAAAAAAATATATATATATATATATATATTAGAACATATACAGAGGGAAAACCAGCATTTGAACACACGGGGAGAAGACAGCTATCCACAAGGCAAGAAGAGAGGCCTCAGAAGAAACCAATCTTGTTGACCCCTTGATCTTCGACTTCCAGTCTCCAGAACTACAAGAAAGTTCATTTCTACTGTTCGACCCACCTAGTCTGCAGTACTTTGTTATGGCAGCCCCAGCATACTAATGCACACGACAAAACTGCAGGCACCACATTACATTATATTGCAGATCTCTAGCATTTATTCATCTTGCATAGCTGAAACTTTATATGTGGACTGATGAATGAAATATGGGGCTTTTGAATTTTTTTTTTATTTTTAGGAAGCTTAAGCCAAAGATGTGAAGGGAAAAAAATACCACAGAATCATGATTTGCTTTTTGGATATAGAATATATCTCAACACATATAACTTATTAGGGATTCTGAATATGTAGCCCAAACTAGAAAAAGATTCTGAAGTTTGTTTATGAGTCGACACCCTTAATCTTTTGTTTTTTATTTGCATTCTTCTCTTGACAGTAATATGCCTTAGCCTGTAAATAAAATACCTAGATTTCAGGGGAGAGAGGTGGGTAGACCTTGCATATTTGATCTTGCTATTTGTTATCTTCATTTATGATAAAAATAGTCCAAATTTGTTCTACAGTTAGTGGTAAGGAAGAAAAGCATTGGACAGAATCCTAGATGTTTCTCTGACAGTTGGGAATATCTAATGTGGCTCTGACTTCTGTGTGGGAATCAAAGAGGCTTCTGTGACTTTCCTTGTTTGCTATTTCTGGTCTTCAAAGGCCTTTTGAATTATGTACTATACAATAGAATATTCTCTTTGACATTGAAAGCTTTGGCCTGTCAGTCAGTATTTTCAACCAAAATATATTGAACCCTTTCTGTGTAAAGCACAGTCTGAGAAATGAAAAGTAATCAAAAGATCAGATCCAAGCTTCCAACAAAGCTCCTAATCTAAACACAGATAGGCCTAGAAAAAAACCCTTCATCAGTAAGATAATGGCAAGTCAAAAAGAATACCAAAAGAGAAGTTATGGAAATAGGAAGATCCTCTTCCATCTCTCACCACAGGAGAAAGAGAAAGAATAGCTGCATTTGACAGTAAAAGGAAAAGTGTTGTAATGTTAAGGTCACTTAAGGAGGAAAGGACAGTTTGAAGCAACAGCTTGTCAACTACTGGAACAGCTCTGTAAAAATAATTGAGCAAGTAAAACATTAGAAAGTAAGCTATTCAAATTTAGTATTTGAAATATCCCTATTAATCAAAGCCAGAAAGGGGAATCATCTTCCTTTAAATCCCACTACCCCCAAGTCTTTTTTTCTCTCTTCCTTCCTTCCTCCCTCCTTTCCTTCCTTCCTTCTTTCCTCCATTCCTTCCTTTCTTCTTTCCCTCCCTCCTTCCTCTCTCTCTCTTTCTCTTTCTCTCTCCTTCCTTCTCTCTTTCTTATTGAGAAATTGGAAAGACCACTTAACATGAGATCTACCCACCTAACAACTACAGTATTCTTCACTGCAAGCACTACATTGCATTGCAGGATATCTAGAAGTTACTTATCTTGCATAGCTGAAACTTTATATCTCATTGAACAACACCCTGGGTCTTATAAATAAACCTAATGATTCAGATCTTGCTAGCATGTTTCACACTGAGCAGAACCTAAGGTGAACAGAAAGAATGGAAAAGAGAACCCTAATCCTTTGTCCCCATTGACCCCTCTAATTATGCTGGACCTGCAAGAGAAGCACCCTCCAAAGCCTAGGAAAACTCCACTAAAGACCTTCACAAAGAACTACATGCCCCTTTCTCCAGCCTGCTCTAAATGGAAATCAGAAAATGGGAATTCACTGAAAGTTAGACATCAGATGGGAAGTTCAGGTGTCCGAAATGTATGTACTAGATAAATCATGTATCTAAATAATGTCACAAAAAAATAAAAATAATTTTCTTTTCAAGAATCTAAACTACTCACTACACCTGGGTGGCTCAGTGATTAAGCGTCTGCCTTCGGCTCCGGTAGTGATCCTGGGTTCCTGGGATCGAGTCCCACATGGGACTCTTCGCAGGGAGCCCGCTTCTCCCTCTGCCTATGCCTCTGCCTCTCTTTCTGTGTCTCTCATGAATAAATAAATAAAATCTTTTTTAAAAAAAAAAAAGAATATAAACCATTCTTTTCTGGGCATGTTGGTAATGTCATTAATTTTCACTGTAAAAACTTTTGTCATAGACTCTGAAAAATAATATTTCAGCCCTGTTTCTGTCTGAATTCGTTCAGAAAATAAGTTAAGTGGGGTCAGTTGATAAGATTTTTTAACACTGTAGATTAAAATGGGTTGCACAGCCAGCTGAGCATAGTCACAGTGGCACAGTCAGCTGATAACCCCACTCTTGGTTTCAACTCAGTGAGTGGTCTTAGGATTTTGATCTCAACGTCATGAGATTGAGCCCCGAGTTGGACTCCACACTAAGCACAGAGTCTGCTTAAGACTCTCTCCTTCTCTCTATGCCCCTCTCCACCTCTAAAATAAATAAATAAATAAATAAATAAATAAATAAATATAAATAAATAAATAAATCTTTTTTAAAAACCCTGTAAAGAGGTTTCATGTCTGTCTGTTTGTTTTTCCACTGTGCTCTGTTTTAAGACCTATGGTACTAAAAAGGGTGGGTCCATGGGGAACGAAAAACAACCTTGTCCTTTTTTTTTTTTTCTGGCAAGGGTCTACCAACAAGGCAGATGTTAAAAGTGACATTTAGAGTTCTGGGAACCAAATTTGATGCTTCTACCACAATATGCGACAACCAAAACCTGGCAGGAATTACCTCTGTTAAGAGAACATTGAATTCCCCCTGGGATGCCTTGAAAAAGAAAACAGAAACACTTATAAAGGAGAGGATGAAATATCTAAACTGCAGTATTTTGTCTAAAAGAAAAGGGTATTTAAAAACTGTGGCTCTGGAAAGCAAATCAGAGTCCATTATTGAAAGACAAAATAAGGTCACAAAATGCAGTATTTAATGTAAGCCCCTTTATTTACAGAGTATAATATATGGATATAGATATATCTACAGAAATAAAACACACAAAAGAAAAATACCTGAAAATAAATACCACAAGATGTCAACAGTGCTTAGAGTGGAATTTTTTCTCTCTTTTTGATTATTTTAATTTCTAAAATTCATGATATATAACTATAGATAGAATTTTAAATTTTTTATAGTTTTATGTAGATAATTATGGATAGTCTGATGAAACATCATATGTTCATCGGGCTTTACTATGTATAGCTCTAGTAACAAACATACTGATCAACACTTGTCCCTCTTCTTCAGTAAACTCTGAGACACTTGAGGTCAGGGACAGGGTCAATTATACCACTGGATATCCAATTTTTAAAAAAAGGAAAGAGGTGTAATTAACATGTAGGTACTTATCAAACTTAATTATTGTAACAACTCTGTAATCATTACGATCTTCAGTTTTACAGACAAGAAATTAAAGCTTAGAGATATTAAGTTACAGAATGAACGTCCTTCAGTTGAGAAGTGCTGAGGCCAAGATTCAGGTGCACATCTGTCTGACCCCAAACTAATGTTGGTGTTAAATTTTGATGCCCAATAAATGGAAGACAGGAAGGAAGAGCAGCAAACCATGAAGACCTAGGAAAGGTTTAAAGTTATAATGTAAAGCAAATGAATAGAACATAAAATAAAATTCATAAGAAGCAATCATTTAAAATGAGCACAGAATATACACATCATGAGCAAGAATATTCACCCGCACAGATATATGCACATGAGAGCTAAATTACTAGCACTTGAGATAATTGTAGTAGAGATTATTGTCATGAGAGGAGATGCTCTTAGGTGACACTGGGTCTTTCCAACTTGGTTCTCCTGTAATATCTTATTAGGGCCAGTCTCTTGATTTTTTTAATGGAGGCTCCAGGTGTTTTCAGGGACAGATTGTTTCTTTCCTATGACATCTTCTTTTATTTGGAAGCAGTGCATTTCAGTGGTACATGAAGAAAACAGTATCAGAGGAAATTCAGTGAAAAATCTAATGAATCACGAGAGAGAGGTCCTTTGTTGCAGTGCATTATCAAAATATCATGTATGTAAATGCAGTTTCACAGGTTTCATGGAGTTTTTTAATAATTAAAGATTATACCATTAAGTAATATTTCTGCGGCCTTATGCTTAACTTTTATGATGTCTTTAACTAAAAAAAAAAGATATACCCAGAGGTGAATCCTGGAGTATACTGAGAAAGTAGGACAGACAAGCTCAGACTACCCAAAAGTATAGATGAAGTAGTTGATTTCCTCTCTGGCACTTATATGTAGAATAAATTTGATAAAATCATTTACCAGGGACGCCTGGGTGGCTCAGTGGTTGAGCGTCTGCTTTAGGCTCAGGTCATGACTCTTCCCCTAGGAATAGAGTCCCGCATAGAGGTCTCCTACAGGGAGGCTGCTTCTCCTTCTGCCTAGGTCTCTGACTGTGTGTCTTGAGTAAATAAATAAAATCTTAAAAAAAAATTTACCAGTAACTCAAGAATGTGGATATCAATTAGAGAGCCCTAATAAATATTAGAATTTAGAGCTACCTATTTTCTAAGTACTGAACAGGACTGTTTGCCCTGAATTTGAGGTAAGTCCTGAGGTCTAAGGTATGAGGCTTGCAATGAAAAATGGAAGAATCCAGGTTGCTTATTCTTTGAATGTTTTTCAGGTTCATCCAAAACTATTTCATCCAAAAAATAAAACTTTATCTTCTTTCCTACATCATGAGTCTTCAAGGCACAAATATTAGAAGTACTACCTATAGTATTTAATACATGGAAATGTCATTATGTGCTGACTGTTAGTAAGTTTTGGTATTCCAGAGTAAAACAAATATCTTGTATTCTCATAACATGAATCCATAGAAAATAGTATATCTTTTCATCTATTTTATTTTTTACCTAATTTCTTATTTCTTATGTAGGTCCTCAAAGCCTTCAATCCTTACAAGTAGGATAAATATGTCTGGAAGAATCTAAGTCATCAAATTCAAAAAATTCCGCCAGATTGAAACAAGGAATGGTGATTTTTCTCCTGAGAAGTCTTTTTGGGAAAGAGTATTAGGGATTAACTATAAACGGATATTCCAGGCACTCTGGTGGGCTCAGAGTAGACAAAGAAGAATAAGTAGCTTCTGCTCCCAAAAACCTACTTTCTCTAGTAAATATAGACCTGTAAATAGACAATTATAAATTTTTTGAGATTGGTATGCTGATGGAGACATGCACATGTGTTAAATATGCACTGGGGAGGGACTCCTAACCTGGCCATAGGGGCAATTTGAGGGCTTCTTGAATATCTGCTTGAGCTCAGACCAAGCTCAGTGTAGGTGCTAACCAGGCAAATGGCTGGAGAGGTGATGTAGGGGAGAGAAGGGCAAGCCAGGCAAAAGTGGGAATATGAACAGAAGCAAAAAAAGTGAGAAAATACAGTGGAGAAATATGAGTAGTTTGAAAATGACAGATTGTAAATTATAAAGCAGAGAATAACATGGAGCTATGGAGTTAGGCAAGGGACAGACAAACCACAGATGAGAATATTTGCACATGGAGGAGTTTATCCTTGGGGAGTTACTGAAGGATTTAAAGTAGTCAAGTGGTATTATCAAACCCAAATTTTAAATGGATTCCTTTGATAGTCACGTGGACAATGTATGTGTAAACTAAGAGCTCTGGGTTGAGTGAGACACTTTGTGAAATAGAAAAAAAAATTGATGCAAGAGGGAAATGTCACAGAAATATTGAGAGAGACTACAGACTGTGGTGTTATGACTGTTAAGTAGAACATCATTTTGAAAAGTCAAGAGATTAACAGTAGCAAATGAAACAGGGCTACACAAGCAAGGCAATTATTGAAGAACGTCCAATAGGATTCTAATCAGGAAATCAGTAATGCCTTCAAGAAGAACAGTTCATTTGAGCAGGAAGGGCAGAAGCAGAGTGCCAGGGGTCACAAAGCAGATGAGTAGTGGGGACAAACTGGTTTCAGAGAGTGAATAAGATTTAGAGAAGGTTGTGAAGGGAAGAGAAAGGACCTCTTAGCAAAGGTGTGCATGGACGCCAAGTTAGGAAAAATTGAAGATATAGAAAAGAAGTGTCTACAAAGGTAATGGCCCAGAAGAGATATGAGAAGATGAGGTCTTAAAAGGTAGAAGAATTGATGGAGCAAACCCTCAGAAATGCACCAAAGGAGCCACATGTTTATATCTTCAATGGGGAAAGAAGATTTTACCCTCAGTTTCTTAACAAAGAGGTGACATAAGTAAAAGGATTAACTTGATATCAAGACATTAGTTTGTTTGTATTATTTACTCTTTATAGAACATTAGACTGCCACAAGAAAATTTTATTAACAGTTTTAAAGAGCATCCAGATCATCCTCCTACCAATAACACAAGCATTCCTTCATGTGAAGGTCTGAATATGCACCTTCTCTTGGGAAATATACTCACCAAATTCTATACAAGTACATGGTCTTTATCACTAACTCTTTACAGATGCTCAAAACACCTGTGCAGTCATAGTCCATATTATGGATTGACATGCTGTTAGTAAGTCTGTGACAAAGGGTAATGCCATGTTTTCCCTTTTCAAGGGTATTACCCTAGAAAGAACAGCCTGTTCTTATTTAATTGGCATTGATTTTCTTGAAACTGACTGTTATTCTCAAGTTGTAATATTTTTTAATTGCTTGAGATGAAAAAGCACTTCATTTGGTGAGTCTTATAAAAGAAGTACTCTTTCAAATTTCTTCTTTTAATTGAAGATTTTGCTACTTGTTTGTTTCTCATTCATTTTGTTTAGATCTGAACATTTTTCTCATCGTCAGAAAACTTTGATGACTGATAGCCTATTAAAAATAGGGTTGAGAGGGTAGTAGCATTATTAAAATCTGAAATTTCTCAAACCAATAGACCAAATATATCATGTTTCTTTTATTCCCCTAGCTTTAAAGAAAAAAAATCACATCCCTAGCACCATCCTATCCCTCCAGATACCTCAAACCTTCACTCTAAGATTAGTACTACGTTTACCACAAAGGTAAATGGATCTAAATCATATATGATGAAAAAGGCAATTTTTATTTTCAAACATTCTTTCCACAGATGTCTCACCCTCTCATTGCTCTATCTGTAGCTTATTGCTCTGAATACCGTTATATCTTTCTTAGGAAGACACACAACTAAACTTTACTTCGGATGGCATTGGGTTCATTCTTGGGAGATCCTTAGGGAGGGTGAAGATTATTAGACTCTGAATTCTATACTCCCAAGAAGTTTAATAATAGGTAATTTCACATATTTTTCCTACCCCAAAATCACAACTTTGGGGAGATATATGGACTCATTTGAGATTTTTTTTCTGTGTTCTAAGGTATTGTCCTAAAGGATTTGTATATATTACTATATTCGATCCTCATAGCACCTCTATGATCTATTTATTAGTCACATTTTGCAGAAAAAGAAACCAAGGAGTTTTAAAAATTTATTCAAGTATCTGTAACTAGTTAATGGCAAAGAAGGACCCAGGAAGTCTGAATGATCAGCTATTTAAAGGCAGAGCAAATATAAAACTCAAGTTCCTGACTTGCAGACTGGTGCCACCCAGTGGGCTCAAATAAATATCTAATCAAAGTCTCCAAAGAGCATTTCTGTCATTGATTGAAACTGACATTTTCAATATTAAGAATGCTCTTTCTTCTCTGAAGACTGAATGCTCTGAAGTAGGAAAATGATCAACCACAGAGCATGTCTGGCAAACTTGAGTGATTATGCCCCCAAATACACTATCCTAAGCTCCGTCACTGATAAATACCCGTACTCACCTTGGTGACAAATATGTTTTCTTTCCTTTGTTTTCACTTCCAAAAGAGTTTCAGTAACCTCAGGGATGCTTCCATGTATAGACTAGAAGACACTTATGCCACAGCAGCTTTGACTGTGACTTATATGATAACTTCCCTGGAGCATTGCCCCATGTTTCCTTCCTCATAGAACCAGGGCTATAGTCCCTCTGCTATTGCTACACTCATGCTTGCATTTCTTCTCAGGACCCAGCCACCTCCACAGCAATAATCTCTGACAATTGACCCCAGGCCACTTCTCTGGTTTCTTCTCTCTGCCTTAGTCTCTCTCAGTTTCTGCGTCCCCACCAGAGGGAATTTCATGGCAAACTTGAGGAGCCCTTAGTGAACAGGTTTCACCATCCCTTTTCTTCCCTCGTGGGTGTGGGTAGGAGGATGATGCACAAAGCACAAGTCGGGGTTAGAGTGTTCTAGTAGAGTTTCATCAATCCTGAAAGCAGCATGTGCACACATGCCAGGCATTCTTTTCCCTTGTGGTGACTTTTATGGTGATTTTTTTTTCTCATTTTCTCCAAAATTCACTCTTGTGCTATAGCTGAATTGGAGGCCATTTCAAAGGGAGACTTCTAAATCTTTCAGGTGTAAATAACAAATAAACAAACAAATATATGTATTTGACAGCTTTAAACAAACAAAAAAGATGATTAATTTGCTCATGTCTGACATCTGACTTCAGGTACCCCAGCCTGATCTAAAATTCAAAAGACATCTTCAGAATCTACCACATGTGCTCTTCCTCAGATTTGGCTCCATTCTAGGATTCTACCTCATGGCCCCAACAACTCCAAGTTCTTTCTCTTGTGGCTGTAGCACTTCTAAAATTCTATTCTCAATATAAGAATAATCTTATTCTCATCATTTCAAATAAATCCCCAAGATTTACTCTAATGGTATCCTTTTGTTTCTAATTGGATCCTTTAAACCACTTGTTCATCCATAACCCATTAGTATGACTGTGGAGAGGGCTATCTTGATTTGTTAGAACCACTCAGGATCTATCTACTCTTAAAAATAGAAGTTTGAAGTCCAGCATTTGTGGGCAGAAATTGTTCTCCAAAAGAAATCTGAGATATTATCACCAAGAAGTAAGTGAAAAATAACTGGTAGACCACCATGGTGTCTGCTACAGAATTCCAATTGTCTTTAGGCATAATTCCACATGTCAACCCCCTCAGCCCATCATCTAGTGGAACCCTAGCTTCAGCCCAGCAACCGTTCTTTTTTGCAATTCTAGTTCGAAAATTGAGATATGCATCTTGTCTCACTGGTTGTTCCTGATATCCTATATCTGTATGATTCAGTCTGTGGTCAGTTAAATTCCTATATCCCTGATATCAACACTATTCTAGACTATCTCTATTATATGCTTATGCAAAGTTTGTAACTAGTAGTGATGAGATATCTTTCCATTTTGTAACCAACACTTTAAAATTTGTTAAAGGCATATGTATCTGGCCTGGAAAGAAATAAGGTTCAGAAGCTCATTTAACATGTGTTCCCTGGATACCACTGCCTCACTGATTAAACAAATACCAGCAGGGAGACAGGTCACTGCACTGAGAACATTTAAATAATGACTTACAGTCAATCCTCTCACTCTGTCTCCTGGCACCATAAAAATCCCTCACCCAAAGGAATGAACTGGCATGAGCAAATTACAGGGTTATTTTCCTCTGAATATTTCATCAACTGCTCATCAAAATTCTAGATCAAATCTAAGGAAGTTAATCTATTTATGAGGACAGCGCATAATATCTAAACATATTTGCTCACCTCTGTCTGTGGACATTTCATTAGAGCTCACCAGCTTCAATTCATAGAGGAGATCTCACTTGAGACTAAATTAATATGAAGTGTACCTTTAAATTACCAACAAGTGCCTCCAGGTAAAATATGCATCTGAATCCAGTATCAGAGAAGCCACATGTTTCCTACTCAATTTATCAAATGGCATATCACACACCTCCTTTAATTCTATTCAGATAAATCTCAACCCCAATCAGCATTGGAGGTTGTGCCCAATTACAAGGAAGACAAATTGGTATAGTAGAAAGAAAGTAGACTTTAGCATCAGTCATACTGATGACTCATACTGAGTCTTCTGAATACCAAGTTGGTATTTTACATGCTAGAGGGGGAAAGTTTTTCAACTTCTCTATCAGTTTCCTCAGCTACAAAATAATGATAATTAAAACATAAGTCTTAAAGTGATTATGAACATTAAATAGATAATAAAGAAAGCAAGTAATAAATAAAACAGACCTAACTAATCACTCAATGAAAGTCGATTCCTTTGCAGTCCCCTCAAATGGGTACTTGCTGTCCTCAACAACAGTGATAAATCGTGTTGATAGTACATACCCTTGATATAATGTAATGAAAATGATACTTTACTTCTGTAGTATTCCTCCCAAAAACATATAACCCTAGTTTAATCTGATAAAAATATCAAATTCCAATTGAGAGACATTCTTCAAAATATCTGAGCAGTAGCCTTCAAAAGTGAAAAGCTCATCAAAAACAAGGAAAATCTGGGAAGTTATCAGAATCTAAAAGAACCAAAGGAGACATGACCAAGAATGTAATGTGGTATCAAGGATGGGATATCAGAAAATTTTGAAAAAGGCATTCAGTAAAAACTAAGGAAATATGAATAAAATATAGATCTTAGCTAATTATCATCAATATTGGTTCAGGCATTGTAATGCATGGATCACAATAATAAAGAAAGGTGTTAAAAATAAAGAAAATATGAGACATCTCTGTACTATCATTTCAATTTTTCTATAAATTCATAACTGTTTTAAAATAAAAAAATATATAAAAGATATATTTAAATAAAGCACCTACAATTTTGAAACAAGGATGTTAAGCAATTCTTCTGAAGTCACCTTCTTTGTCTACCTGTTTTTTCCTTCTCCTTTCTCTTTCTTTCCTCAAATTTAATTCATGGGGCTATTGTACCTTAGAAGCCATAAGATTAAGATGTGAGTTTCCTGATGCCCATGGAGAAGGCGCCATGAAGAAAAGGTATGCGCAGTTCACACACAAGAAGAAGGACATCATTTAGGGAGGAATGGTTCCCAGCAAAGCTCTCAATAGTTACTATACCATGTGCTGGGTACTGTGCTAGATACTTGCCATACATGATCTTGTTATATTTGTAGTCATAGCAACCATACTGATGTAGATACTCATCTAAATTTGAACATTGGTTCAGTCAATCATAATCCCATGGCTCACAGGAACCAGACTGAAGTTCCACACTCCAAAGCCACACCCTTAACTACTGCACATACTGCCTCCCAAGGCCCCAGTAGGATGATCACTTTGCCTCCAGTGACTCCTACTCTCATTTTTGTATACCTCTCTGACTCAAAGTGCCCAACAAAACCTAATCCCTACTAAGCCATCCAGCTATGCCTCCTCTTTTATTAGAACAAGGAAAGGAGGTAAAAGAGAAAGAAGAAAGAAAGAGAGCTAACATTTATTGAGGAGCTACTACACCAAGATACCTAGTAGGTACTTTACCCACATTCATTAATTAAGCCCTCAATGATATCCTCATAAGAACATAATATCCTCATAAGAACATAATATCTATTTTTAGGCTCACTCTTCCTCAGTGATTTTACCTCACTGTTGTGAAGGGAGAAGTTCTTCCTTTTTTTTTTTTTTTAGGATTTATTTATTTATTTATTTATTTATTTATTTATTTATTTACTTATTTATGATAGACAGAGAGAGAGAGAGAGGCAGAGACACAGGAGGAGGGAGAAGCAGGCTCCATGCCAGGAGCCGGACACGGGACTCGGTCCCGGGACTTCAGGATCGCGCCCTGGGCCAAAGGCATATGCTAAACCACTGAGCCACCCAGGGATCCCCTTCTTTTTTTTTTTTTTTAATCACTTTCCACAATATTCCATATATACCACTCACTCCATCACTACTTGCTTCTCTAGGCTTGATCATCTCCCACTTTATTTTGCTCTAATCTCTCCAACTTCTACTCTATAATCAGTGAATGTCTCAAGAGAGTTTTTGTTCCTCTCTTTTTGTTTTTTTTGTTCCCTCTGCTCTTCTCCTGGTCTTGGTCCAGCTAACTCCTCCTCAATATTGGAGCTTCACGTACATGTCACTTTGACGGAGAGTCCTTTCTCAACATCACAGGCTAACTGAGGCCATCTTATTACTCCTATGAAGAGCAGTTTATTTTCTTTATCTGGAGGTAACACACAAAGTGTAGCTTTGTATGCAATGATGAACTTATATATTTAATTTCTATCCCCCATTTGGACTGCAAGCTCCATGAAGAAAGGGATTATGCCTATTTTTTCTACCTGTGCTTAGCACAGTGCCTAGCACATAGTATGGCTCAGTAAATATTTATTGAATAAAGTTTTTAAGTTAACAAATGGATATAAGACTATAGGAAATTTTTTCTCCTTTCTGAAATCAATCTTCATTTTGTTCAAGGTATATGTCATTTTGTGCCTTACATTAAAGTTATTTATGCACGTGTTATTTTCTTAACTAGACTTTAACCTCTAAAGAAGAAAAGTTCTATAATTTGTCTATGTATCCTCTATCTCACATACATACATGACTGAGAAAATACTATGTGGTTGGCACCAAATAATGTTGTATTAAATAAATGAGGGGGAAAAATGTTTAAAGTTAAATGGAGAAAAGCTGACTATGGTTTCACACATTTCTTTTCCCAGGAATATTTTAATTTTAAAAGAGCATTATTGAAGAGCATGCCTGAAATCCACAAAAAATGGCTCTTAATGATGGTATTAGAATCATTAATAAAGAGTTAATGGGGTTTACAGAGTTTAGAGGCCATTTTTTCACTTTTTTTCAAATCTAAAACAAGGGACTGGGATTGACTCCTATTGGATTCCTCCTTTTGGCCCAAACATGAATCTGGCTCTGTTTGCAAAAACTGAAAATGACCATAAAAAGGTTTTTCACAATCTCCTACTTCTCTTTTCTTCACTTCAGGATGTGATGATGCCTATAAATCCCACCATCTGTCCCCAGAGGGTAAGTGTCTCAATCATCATCTCTCAGCTGCCCCTAGCAGCTTCCTGGTTGAGTCATGACCCTGTCCCCTATTCCATCTTGGTGATGAAATTCTCATCTGATGTCCCTCCAGCAAGATTCAGAAGCATTTCCTATATCAAATAAACATGTATCTAATCATTTTAAAATAATTTCCAAGGAAAAAAGGGCAGGATTTAATTTAAAATGTAAGAGTACATTTAGCTTGCATTCCTCTCTAATCAAAGAATGAGCTCATTCACTCTGAATATCACACTGGGAGACAGGCTAGTTGGTAAGTAACATCAGCCTGTTGTCAAGAGATACATGTGTTCAATTATCAGCAATGCCTTACCCTCAGTAGAGTGTAAACTGAAGGTTAACCAAGGAGATCTCTTCTCAGAGATCTGGTAGTTCTGTGGCCAAAATTCAAAAGAAATTCTGCCCCACACAATATGACAATGCCTTGTTGTCTCTTTAGTGCGATGGGAAGGCAGTACTGTGTTAAATCATGGACTTGTAGATAATCAATTCACAAGCATGCACAGAACAGCTTGATTGATGATTTCTCACCGGGCTAGAGGGGCTTAGGATGGCACTTACCTACCTCTGGCTCCTCTTCCAAATCCCATGTCGGGGTTGCTCAGGGTCTCACACTTGCTCTACCAGTACACTTGGATGTGTGTACAGAGAAATAATTATACAGAAGCACAGGACTGAGTGGGGACCAGAGGGGACCTCTGACTTTCCCGAGGTAGGTTGTTACCATCTTCTCTTAGCAGCAGGCAATAGCTTTAAGATGAAAAGTAGAGGGAGAGCCTCTTCAGCGCTTGAAGTATATTTATTCCACCAAAAAGTAGCCCCAGGCTACCATGGGCATCTGTAATTTAGGTAGCAAACCTCTCCTCATGCCTACACTGTTAGCCTAAAGGCACCAAAAAAGCTGCACATCAAAGTGAAAATGCAAAACAATTCACCTTCTGAAACAAACAAACAAACAAACAAACAAAAAACCTGCCCCTTTCATGGTATTTTACACTGTATGCTTATAAGTATAAATATTAATTTATAACACAAAATAACAATTTCTAACATGTGGATGTTTATATGGAATGTTGTAATGGACATTTGTCATTTTTTGGATGGCTACTATGGAAAAAATTCATCAAAGTAGAAGTGGAGTTCTAGCTCCTGCTCCCTAAAAAAAAAAAAAAAAAAGACAAAAACCAAAAAAAAAAAAAAAAAAAAAAAAAATCAACCCTTGTCCTTCCCAGCTCTCTGATAGACATATGAGTGTCAGGCATAGCACCAGCCGACAAACATTCCAAATGGGAATTTGAGCCTCTGAACCTTGAAAGAATAATGCAAAATACTTCAGAGATTAGGACCTCAATAAAATTCTAGCAAATAGAATCCACAATAATAAAAGTATAAATAAATACCATAACTAAATAGTTTGACACATAAAAATAAATCAGCCTAGGGGCCGCCGGGTGGCTTAGTGTTTGAGCATCTGCCTTTGGCTCAGGTCATGATCTCTGGGTCCTGGGATCAAGTTTCGCATCAGATTCCCTGCAGGAACCTGCCTCTCCCTCTGCCTATGTTTCTGCCTCTCTCTGTGTCTCTCATGAATAAATAAGATCTTTAAAAAAAATCAGTCAATATAATACACCAGAATCAGTAAAGGACAAAAGCCATATGATCATCTCAACAGATGGGGGGAGAAAAAAACAACAACAAAAACAAACTACACATTTCACAAAATCCAGTACATTTTTATGATTAAAAAAACAAACTCTCAACAAACCTGGAATAGTAGGAAACTTTCTCAAGCTGATAAATGGCATCTATGGAAAAACTAAGTTATTATCTAACTTAATAGTGAAAGACTTAATGCTTTTCCCCTAAGAACAGGAACAAAATGAATACTTTCCACTCTTGCCATTTCTATTTAACATTGTATTGGTAGTTCTAGCCAAAATAGCTAGAAAGGAAAAAGGCAACCAGATTGGAAAGGAACAAGTAAAACTATCTCCAGATAACATTTCCAGATAACATGATCTTACATACAGAAAATCCTAAGGAATCTACCCAAAATACAAATGAACTAAGAAATACATTAAGCAACTTTGCAAGGTACGAACAAGATCAATTTACAAAATCCATGTGTTTCTGCATACTAGCAATAAACAATCTGAAAATTAAATTAAGGAAACAATTCATTTAAAATAGCATCATAAAAACACAGTACTTCAGAGTACATTTAACAGAAGAAGTACAAAATATATACTCTAAAAACTACAGAAACATTGTTAAAAGCAATTAAAGAAAGAATTAGTGTTTACTCAGGGCAGCTGAGATGAAGTTGAGAGTCAAGTAAGGGCAGAGTGTCTAAGTCAAGTAAAAGCAGGCTGACTAGAAATGTTGGTGACAATAGGAGCTAATGTCCTGGACACCAGTGTCCAGTGGCAGTGAAGCAAGAGATTGCTCCTATTTGCAGAATAAAATGTTGGTTGTGATATACCTCCAAATTTTGATGCATTTTTTTGAGTCTATTTCATCAGCCCCCCTTAAGTTCAGAGATTTATGTACTGTTATTTCTATAAATTTCATTTAGCGAGAGCTGGTTTCTTTGCTTTTTGTTGTTGTTTTTGTTTGTTTAGTTTTGTTTTGTGACTAGGAACTATGACTGTGTGAGTATTATTGTTGCTTTGCTTTTGTCCTCTTCTAATGATTTTGCTTAGGAAAGGACAAGTCTTTGTAATTCTTAGGCTGTATTTTTTTTAGCACTTTCTAAGTGCCATTTCTTTCCCAAAGTTTAGCTCATTTCTATGATAATCTTATAACTTAATAATAACAACCATATAAACTATATATATTATTAATCCTGCTTTTACCTGTGAGAAAACTAGGTAAAATAGGTTACACAATTGTCTAAGAGAGGGTGGAGTATGGATGGAAATCCAAATCTGTTAAGCACAGATCTCAGGCCGTTTCTACTAATACTAGATTTCTTCCTTGATTTTGTGTCCTCCAAAGCATGTTAGCTTGCTCCTCCCTAAGGAGGATGCCATTGAAGTCAAGCCGACCTCATGCTAAGCAATAGAAAAGCTCAATAATGGAGGAGTAGTTACATAAATTATGTATATCCTGTTAATGGAATAAGGAGCAGTCGTTAACATTTATGTTTTCCAAAAGTATTTAATGGCATGCAAAGTAACATGGTATTGATTAGAAATTTTAGAATCAACATTGTTAGAAACAAATCTAATTGTGTTATATACAAACAAGTATGTGCTTATGTGTATGTTTGTCTTATACGTGTGTATACATGTGTTCCAGAAGACATACATAAATACTGTGTAAAGTATTAATAACAGAAAGATGAGAAAGGAAAAGAGTATAAATTTTGAGGAGACATAGAAGTAGCAGGAAATAATTATAAGGAAAACTAATTTAACTAGTCTTGGGCCATGAAGGAAAAGACTGGGCTCACAGCAATCCTACCAGGTTGTACTTAACAAAGAAAATTATCTCATGCTCAAAACCATGAGAAAAAATTACACCTTTTAGTCCTGTGTCAAAGACCTATCACTTTTGAATTGAGCATGGCTACCACGGCTTTCATAAATAGCTGAGTTGTCTCGTCTTCCTGAATGCTGACCTCTCCTGGCCACTTCTGCTACTGCAATTCTTCCAACCCAGACACAGAATCAGGATAGCAGTCAACTTGTCCTTTTTTTTAATTATTATTATTATTATTTCTATTATTTTTTTAAATTTATTCATGAGAGACACAGGGAGAGAGGCAGAGACATAAGCAGAGGGAGAAGCAGGCTCCCTGCGGGGAGCCCCACGCAGAACTTGATCCCAGGACCCCACAATCATGACCTAAGCCAAAGGCAGATGTTCAACCACTGAGCCACCCAGGTTCCCCCAACCTGTTCTCTTCACTGTCACAGATGAGCTAAAATGACCAGAGGTGCCTGAAAGGCTACCACTACTGGGGACCCACTGCCAATAACACTAAATTTCTCTCACGTCAGCCTTTCCATTATCCAAATCCAAGTTCACAATGGTAGGAGTTCTCTCAAGTTCTCTCAAGAGTTCTCTCATCACTCAGCCCTAGGTACTGAAGATTGCTCTGTTGTGGGTACTTTTAGACTCATTGAGTTGACTTTCCTCACTTTCATCTATGTTCCCTGGTTTCACACCTTTCTGCTCACACCTGTGTCCTCTGTCCACCTAACTGAACAATTCAATAATTGTGAGTCTCCATGTTAGGCAATAAAACAACTGAATTTGGCAGCAATACCAATTTTGAGAGAAGAAAGAAATCCTGGGCCCTTGGGGCACTGAAATTGCATCTATCACTTCAGGAAAATTTCAGTGGAAGGGGTTCTGTCCTAATATCTGAAAAGAGGCTCCAGAGGTCTCCAGTTGTGATTAAAAACAGAACCTTCATTTTGGACACTTCTTATGGACCATCACTCCACTACTAAGCAATTTCACGGGTCATGAAACTGTTGTAGCCACTAATGACCAGTGGGCTCTTTTGCCAGACCAGTACAATCACTTGATAAGGGCATTTGTCAGTCATTCAAGCAATATTTCCTCGTCATGCTGAGAGTAAATCGCTGGCTAGGATAGAATTACAAAGCAAAGCTTTTAACAACGAAGGTTATCCAACTGGTAAAATGCATTTGATGCCATTTATATTATGGTTGCAGCCTGATAAACAATTTTAGATGGTTTATTTTAGGTGACATGGGTTTTCAATAATAGCTTTGGATTTCTCTAAAGGTAGTTCCTTTAGAAAGTATATTTACAATTTTGAGTGTTTCTGAGCATATTTTAGTCCACCTTTATTCAGTTAAATTATTATATAGCTCATTAAATTACATAAGTTTGATACACTGGCCCCAGGAATGAGAAAGAAGGGAAGGGAGAAGTAAAGAAAGACCAAGCAATGAAGCAGGCGTCGGGGCTCTTTGAGCTAAACGTTCTGAAATTTTGTGTTGCTAGTCCTCAGAGCCACAGTTGGTAGCACTGTCCTTGATCATAGTTTCATTTTCAGTGAATCTTTGTATCTTGCCTATAGCACGTCTGCTTTCAATTTAAGCCTCATTTATTTCAGGCCTTGGGCTTGTGGAGTCCTGCTAATAACGTGGTCAGATAATCTGAACAATCTGTCTTTGTGTTCCTGGGGTGCAATTTCTTTGCCTTTGCAAGGAGTCTAAGAACCTCAGTTCATTAGAACACCTTATTTCACAAAAACATGCAATTGAGATAAATATAATTATAATCAAACAGGGAGTATTTAAGAACCTGAACTTGGTCTTGACACTGTGAAGGATACAAAAGAAGTATGTATTAGTTAGAATGTATTGGGAACAAGGAACAAAGTATGCAGCTAAAACTGGTTTAATTAAGAATAATAATTATTCTGTCCCATAGCAGAAGTCCTGGAGGTAAGGCAGTGTAGGAGGCAACGTTTGTGTAGTTACTCAACAATGGAATCAGACTCATGTTTCTAACCACTCTCCACTCTGCCACCCTTAGATAACTGGCTCTCATTTTTGGCTTTTCTCCTTGCCACCACAGTATATATATAGTCATCATAGCTCCCAGCAACCACAGTAAGGTAAGGCGGAAAACAATATTTTATTTTCAAAGCTTTAAGAAAAAAAAAAATCAGGGAATTGGGAAGCCTGGGAGGCTCAGCAATTGAGTGTCTGCCCTTGGTCCGGGGCATGATCCTGGGGTTCCAGGATCAAGTCCCACATCGGGCTTCCTGCATGGAGCCTGCTTCTCCCTCTGCCTGTGTCTCTGCCTTTCTCTCTGTGTCTCTCATGAATAAATTAATAAACTCTTTTTTAAAAAATCAAGGAATTCAACATTTCCCAGAAATCACAGAGGTGACTTCCATTCAGATATTTTGGCTGAAACTGAGTCCACTACCCAAGTCCGAGCTGCCAGAAATGTGGCAGAGAGAATATTTAAGCATTTTCAACCTCTACAGCAGAATAAGAATTCTGCTGGCAAGGAAACACAAAGGAGCTTTTAGGGTGTAGAAAGCTGCTGGATGAGCAGTCAACAGAATCCACCATAAAGCCATATTAGGTAATTTTACTCTCAAAGAGCTTACAATTGACTACTACTAATAATAACATCAGTCTGTATGCTGACTGACCATTCACAAAACACTCAAATATATGACCTCATTTATCTTCCCATTACCTAGTAGAGTAAATTAAACTACTCTTTCCATATTTTTAATGAAGAAAGTGATTCTCAGTATGGAAAAAGACTAGTCATATAACACAAATTAAGCGTCCTTAAACTTGGTAAATGTAGTACTATACAGACTTAGAAATCATGGACATCAATTAGAACTGGAATGGAGACGTTAAAACTAGAGACTGAGTCAGGGAAACTAGGTGATTCGTAGTTAGATCACTACCAAAGATTAGCTCATGGTCTAGAAGAGGAAATTAGCAAACAAGAAAAATTAGCACACAATAAATGGGTAAATTCTAAGACAAGGATCAAACGTTAAGATCAGCTGAGATGTCTAATTCCACAGTACTTACTGGACACCTACTTTCTGTGCAAATTTTAGACTATGGAGAAAATCAATGTGAATTACACCTAGTCTCTAAACTGTAAGAGCAGAGTCTAATATAATACCAATTAGTAAATGCTCCAATAGCATATGATGTCAGTATTCCAGCTCAGTGTCCATGAGTAGATAGGGAAAGATGCAAGAATATAGGCATGCTTTAGAGAGAAAGCAGCATCTTTGTGTGACATTGAAGAAACAATAGAGATCAGGAGAACATGTATGATAGGTAGAGGCAACATTATTAGTACAGAAATAATAAAAATAATAGAGCATATGAAAGAATAGAAAAGGGAGCCTAAGAGAACAGATAAACTAGACAGGTAAAAACGAGTGAGAGACGTTGGGGAATGGCATCTTTGCCATTGGTGTGTGCCACCATGAACATCAGGTAACGTTCTGTGGTCACAATGTTCTGGTCACAATTAAGTGACCCAGACAAACAGGCAAGCCCTCTGGCTGAGGGAGGCAATTCCATAGAACACAATATACAAAAGAGGCAGCCAAACAGGAGTGGGGCATTAACTGTACCTAACTCTGAGGTCCCTGGAAGCTGGTGCTGAGGATTTGGACTCTGCTGGACTGCAGTCAATTCTGCCCTACAGCATTCTGTAATCCACTTAGATAGTGAATCTCTCCCCTTGCATTTACTCTCTGATTAATGCCTCTGACTTTAGAATTTGGGTGTCCCTTATGAAATCAAATTTCTAGCACAAGCTCAAAATATCATGAGTAAATCATCTTAATATTTTGAGAAACTTTGGACCAAATATCAGGAATGCTAGACTCCCTTGTTTTTGTCAGTCTTGTTGTTTTACTGATTCTTTCCATAAGGCAGAGAATTAATGTTGCAGAACTCCAAAAAACCTGACCAAAGTGGTTCCCAAAAAAATTCCTTTTTGCTCCCAACTCAAGGTAATATTAAATAATACTCGTATTTGGCTTGCACTGGTTTTCTGATTTTTCGGACCTCCATAAGTGAAGTATCTTGCACTTCCAAGGTCTGGGCAGTAAAGACTCCAACTGTCTTAGGAGAGGTGGGCACAGATAAAGCCATCTGAAAGAAAGCTCCAAGCATATGACCTGGCCACTGCTCACCTGCGGCAAGGCCACCTCACCCCCTCTTCTATGACCAAGATGAATGACCATGCTAGCATACTATTACAGCTTTTCCTTTCAAATTTAAAGCACTGAGAGGAGGCTTCTATTATTTAGTAGAAGAATGAATATTAATGCTGAAAAGCATTGAACCAACACTTGCAGTCCTGGAACTCAATTTCAGATAAACATTAAGATTGGTGCTCACATTGCAACAACCCAAATGCTCACCCATTGAAGAGTTGTTCCACAACTACGGTTCTGAAATGCCATGGCCAATTAACAAGAATGGAGTAGATCCATGCACACTGACAAAGGACATAATACATTTTTATGAAAAGCAATTCATAAAACCATAGTTTAGAATTGTCCCACTTATAAAATATAAAACATACATAAGTCATACACATAAAAAACTTTTTAGCAAGTACATCTAGAGACTGGAATGAAGTAGGTTTTTCACATTTTCTCCACACACTTACATATTGTTTGCATTTTATAGTGTATAATCATCTGTCTTCCTGTGTGGCTTGAGAAAGGTTCTGTGTCTGTATGTAAGTGGTGGTTTTGCAAGACTGACCCAGAAGGGCCAGATCCAGGAGTCTGGCTTGTCTGAACTCAGGCATATTAGGGAAAGGATGTAAGGGGAACAAGGTAGAATTTCCTAGGGTGAACAGAAGACACTAAGGTGAATGAATTCTTACCCACTGCCAAGTAAAGACTGGCAACGATTTGTCCTGTGTTACATCATCAGCTGAGGGTCTCAGAGAGCTGAGGGGCTAATCATTATTTCACCACAACTAGAATATGAAACTTGCAGGAAGTTACTTTACCTTTCTAAGTGTCAGTTTTCCCACCTGTATGGAAAGGGGAAAGGATCAACTATGAGTGAATGTCACATACCTTGGTAAAGTTGAATTCAAGGGAGCTGTGCTTATTCATTTCAGCTGTGTTGTTCGATCTGACTTCTCAGTACCAATCCACAGCTTCCTGAACAAATAGACTTTCTTTTCTTCTAAGGATATTCAGGGTATCCTGGGCCTTCTTCACTGTGTTTTAGTCAATTCTTTATATCTTCTGGACTATACCCCTGTTGGTGGAGGTCATTGAGAAGACATGACTACCAGTTGAGCCATAAAATGAGCCCAGGCAATCAGATGCTCCTCCCTCACTCTCTTGTCCTTGGAATATACATTTCATCCACTATTCCCATACTAGGAATCACTTCAAGGATTAATCCTTGAGAAAGTCATATGTTAGCGAGACCATCTGGATTGTGTATGTGACTGAATCCCATTAAGGTTTCTATATAAACTCTTGGATGGCAGATAGTGGAAATCTACTAGTCTTGCAGACACCCAAGATAAACCCTGGAGCTCCCAAGGCTGCTAACAAATATCCACCTTCCCCTAATTCCTGACGGACAAGACCCAATTTCATTTTGTCAATTGAATCAGTGACAAATGCTTTTTTTCCCCCTCTAAACAGACAATAATTTTTAGTTTTGGATAAGATGTTTTTGGTACAAGGGCCATCTAGAGCAGGGAACAAGAGAACATGGTAAATGAGGGAGGACAGTCTCTATACACTGAGGGCAAATGGGAGGCAAATCTCAATTGAATAATTAAGTGAAGATAGTGAAAAGCCAAGTGTCTCTGGCTCCAGCTGAAATAGCTTGGCTGAGTAGTCCTGAATGGTTCTGCAGGAAAGAGGAGGAGGATGGGAATAACATGGAGAACAGAGCAACAGTCTCTGGAAATGGAGTGGACTTTGTTGTTGCCACTGGTTTCAATGCTTGATTCCACCGCTTGACTAAAAAGCTATTTAAGCACCCTGGACTCCATTTCTTATCTGTATTTGAGGATCATAGCACATCCTTCTCAGAGTGATCACGATCATTGAATGTAAAGTGGCCAGCAGAACAAATACCATTTGTTCTACCTCTGCTCCAGTTCTTCCTCTCAGTCTCCTTCATGTTTTTTCTCTAATTGAGGACTTCATATTTACAGGATACCCACAGCCTTTTATTCAACTGTCTTTTCCTTCCACATGGGATGTTCATTATTAATGAGTGTTTATTCTCATATTATAGAAATATTTTTGGTTACTGGATCATTTGATAATGAACAATATCAATCAGCATAGATATCGGTCAGTATGCTATACTCTTAATCACCAAATTGCATAAGTTGAGAGAGCCACATTCCATGGTCTCATGTAGGACCCTTGGAGGATTGAATGAGCTAGTCAGAAGAATACTTGGCCTGCATTTCATTGGGTACGTTGTTCTTGATGATCTTTAATTTCTCCTATTTAGATCAAGGGCTTACCATAACCTGGCTTTCACATCGTCAATAATCGTGAGATCAATATTGTCAGGACCTAGTTTCTATCAAAAGTTTACCAAAAATATGTATCCTAACTCCTCTTTTTCATCTTTTTATTTTTCTCCTTTAAATCTGTACCACTAGGAAACTCTGAATGAATTTGCTCTAAGTAGATACTTATAGAAATTGTGCAACTAGAAATGTAGAAAGGCACTGGAAAATGGCAGAAAAGCTCATGGGAAGTACAGAAAGATTTTCTGTAAGCTAATGTAGAGTGAAACTAGGAGTTTCCTTTGCCCCTGGTATTCTTAATAAAATTAACTTGATCTGCTATTACAAAGAAACTTCTAGTTTTAAACAATTGGGACATGCTTACTGAATAAAGTCTCAATAATTTTTTTCCAATTTAAAATTCTTATGAGATACATCTCACTCAATGGAACTCTCATAAGAGAGGTCAAAATCAGAAATAATTTAAAACACACCCACACACAAATGAACAAAAAGGCATGTAATGACATTGTCTGTTGGGTGATGGTGTGAAGAAGGCATGACTGCCAATTGACTTGAGAGTTGGAGCTGGGCAATCTGAGACTCCTCACCCCTCCTCTGTCCTTGGAATGGACATATGCCTATCTTTCCCATAGCCAGAGACATTTCAAGGACATAGCCTTGAGATTACAATGTTATTGAGTCTATCTGGATTAAATTCATGACTGAACCCTCTTAAGGCCTCTATACAAACTTTTAAGATTCTGGCAAGCAGGTGTGGAGATCAACTCGTTGTTCAACCACCACCAAAACAAGACTCACAGGTTAAGTTCCCTTGCTTATTAAAACTACCATCTACCAATCTGAAGTGGTCTGCCTCTTCTTCAATCTCTCCCTGCCCTCCAAGTATAGAGACCAATTTCATATTTCATCTGGGAAGCTCCTGAGATTGCAAACCAACACTATCTGACTTTCAAGTAAATAGAACAAATCCAGATTTGTGGTCATATGAACTACGCCATGCACATGGCACTTCAAAATATATTTCGGGGACAGGTCCTCCAGGTGTCATTTAGTATCTCATGCAACAATGCTTATTGCATATAAAGCTGGAAATTGTTCCTGCGCTGTGTACAGTTGATGCAGAATAGAAGCAGCCTTCTCAGTAGCTAATAAAAGGCCATCTGGAGATAGCCTTCAACACTGATGTTACATTTCATTTTTTTTTAATGCACTAGAGATTGCATGGAAAATTAGGTTTTGTGAAAGCTAGCAAAGTGGCATGTCACTTTTCCTTGGGACTGTGTCATTTATATTTATGATATTGTTTATAAACTGACAAGGTGACTCAAATCCATTTATAGAACTTACTTTGGATGTGCTGCTGTAGATTTCTATATATCACAAATCCACATCTTGGAAACAAACTAAATATCACATCTTATGTACTAGTGTCCTCTGATATCTATATTAAGGTAAAATTGAAAATCTGATTTTTTCGGGGGGGAGGGGCGGGGCAAGCTAGTGGAGGAGCAGGGTCCTCACCTCACCCGGCCCCACCAACTCACTAGGTAACTTCCAAACCATCCTGAACACCTACGGTTCGACCTGAGATTTAAAGAGAGAAGCTGGAACGCTACAGAGACAAGGGTTTGCGCTTTTAACAAGGTGGGAAGGTGGAAAGATAAAATAAAAAAGAATCCAGTGGGGGAGGGGCCCCGCGAGGAGCCGGGCTAAGGGGGGGCGGGAGCCCCGGGACAGGAGAGCCCCGCCCGGGGAAGCGGGAACTTTAACAATCCGCACTGGATTCCTCCCGGAGGGAAAGGTGCTCAGCGGGGAACCCGGGCAGGACCGCAGGAGGGCGGTGAGGCCCCCAGCCTCCCGGGGTCACTAACAGAGGAGGTGCCCCGGGGACAGCGCCCCACACCCTGCGCCCGAGGGCGGTAAAGGGCTGGAGCGCCCGGCGGGGCCTTGGGGAGAAGCCGGGGGTCGGGGGCTCCGGGAGGAGGGGGCTGCGCCCTGCTGCCTTCGGAGTCCACCTCCCCGGGAGCGATGCCAGCGGCGCAGGCCCCGGACCCAGGGTGCTGGGGACACAGCGGGGATCCTGCGCTCCCCCCGGACAGGCGGAGGCGGGGAGGGCCCAGGACAGCGGGGAGGCTCCTGCCCCCGGGCACCCCCCAGCTGTGCAGGTCAGCACCCCCGCCCCGGAGCATCCAGGCCCCTGCGGACTGGGAGCTGCGGTGGTTACTGCAGGAGGTGACTCCAGGGCTGGAGGGCTGGCCGCCGCCATGGGGTTGTTCCTCCTGGTGTCACCCTGTGAGGGGGGCGGGCACCAAGGGACAAGGGCCTCATGGGGTAACCAGCTCCCACTGAGCCTGGCACCTGGCAGAGGGCAGGGCAGCTCCCCCAGGTGCATACACCTGAGAGCACAGCAGCCCCTCCCCCAGAAGACCAGCTGGAAGGATGGAAGAAGAGCACGTTCTGAACCCAGCAGCGCTGGAAAGCTCCAGGGGAAGCCAAGGGATTTACAGTATATAGAACTAGAGGGTACCACTCCTTTTTTTTCTTTCCTTTTTCCAGTACAACTTGTTTTTATATCAGACTATAAATTTCCAATTTTTTTTCTCTTTTCCCACCTTAACTACAATATTTTACTACCTTTCATTTTTAACTTTCTTCCTTTTTGACTTTCATATTTCTACAATTACAAGTCCTAGATATATTTTCCACTTCTACATTCCCTTCAACATACTCAATTTAATTTTGAGAGATATACAAGATAGGTTTTTGTTTTGTTTTGTGTTTTTTGTTTTCTCTGCCTCCTTTTGTTCTAAAATGTCAGAAGTTAATATCTTCTAAAACATGACCAGCATGTACCCAGAACCAAGTGGTATACCGTGCTGGTTCATTCTGTAAGATTATATTCTCTCTTCATTCCCATTCTGTCCCCCTCTTTTATCTCATTTAGGTTTTGGTGGTCAATGTTGGGGCTTTCTACAAGTATTTCTGGTTTATACATATTTGGGACTGAGCATCTTCTAACATACAGAACTTAATACACTCAGAACCAAGAGGATTACCCTGTAGAACCTCTCAGGTAGACTACATTCTCCCTCCACTACAACTTCACCACCACCATCTCCCACTCCCCCCGCTCTTTTTTAATTTTTCTTTTTTTTTTTCCTCTTTAGTTTTGCTTTTTTCTCTTCTTTTTTTTCTCTTTTCTTTGTTTCTTCTCCTTTGAGATTCCTGGCCTTTTATTTTTTACTACTTTGTTTTAAAAATTTTTTTTAACTTTAGTGGTCCTTTTGTTTTATTTCATTCTAATCTTAGTTTTCAATTTCCGGTCTCTGTCCTTGTCAGAAACATTTAGGGTGAAATTTACTTAGGTCATGGTTAATATTCTTGACTCAGCCCGCTCATACAACCACTCTGCACTGAGCAAAAACATTAGAAAGAAGAACTCACCCAAAAGAAAAAATCAGAAACAGCACTCTCTGCCACAGAGTTACAGAATTTGGATTACAATTTGATGTCAGAAAGCCAATTCAGAAGCACAGTTAAAAAGCTATTGGTGGCTCTGGAAAAAAGCATAAAGGATTCAAGAGACTTCATGACTGAAGAATTTAAATATAATCAGGCCAAAATTAAAAATCAATTAAATGAGATGCAATCTAAACTGAAGGTCCTAATGACAAGGGTTAATGAGGTGGAAGAAAGAGTGAGCAACAAAGAAGACAAGTTGATGGCTAGGAAGGAAGCTGAGGAAAAAAGAGAAAAACAAAAGACCATGAAGAAAGGTTAAGAGAAATAATGATAGTCTCAGACAGAAAATCTACATATAATTGGGGTTCCAGAGAGCGCCAAGAGGGACAGATGGCCAGAAACCATATTTGAACAAATCATAGGTGAGAATTTACCTAATTTGGGGAGGGAAACAGGCATTCAGATCCAGGAGATAGAGAGGTCCCCACCTAAATCAGTAAAAACCGTTCAACACCTCAACATTTAATAGTGAAACTTGCAAATTCCAAAGATAAAAAGAAAATCCTTAAAGCAGCAAGAGACAAGAAATCCCTAACTTATATGGGGAGAAATATCAGATTAACAGCAGTCCTCTTCCACAGACACCTGGCAGGCCAGAAAGGGCTGGCAGGATATATTGAGGGTCCTAAATGAGAAGAACATACAGCCAAGAATACTTTATCCAGCAAGGCTCTCATTCAGAATAGAAGGAGAGATAAAGAGCTTCCAGGATAGGCAGAAACTGAAAGAATACGTGACCACCAAACAAGCTCTGCAAGAAATATTAAGGGGGACCCTGTAAAATAAAAAGGAAGTCCAAAGAAACAATTCACAAAAACAGGGACTGTTTTATGATAACACTAGGTATTATCATAACCTACTATTTAGGTTAGTAGGTTTTATGATAACACTAGGTATTATGATAACACTAGATTTATATATTTCAATAGTAACTCTGAACGTGAATGGGCTAAATTATCCCATTAAAAGATGCAGGGTTTCAGACTGGATAAAAAAGCAAGACCCATGTATTTGCTGTCTACAAGAGACTCATTTTAAACCTAAAGACACCTCCAGCCTGAAAATGAAAGGTTGGAGAAACATATACCATTCAAATGGTCCTCAAAAGAAAGCAAGGGTAGCAATCCTCATATCATATGAATTAAAACTTATCCCAAAGACTGTAGTAAGAGATGAAAAGGGACACTATATCATACTTAAAGGGTCTATCCAACAAGAAGACCTAACAATCATGAATATTTATGTCTCTAATGTGGGAGCTGCCAAGTATATCAATTAATATCCAAAGTAAAGAGATACTGGGATCCCTGGGTAGCTCAGCGGTTTGACACCTGCCTTTGGCGCAGGGCACGATCCTGGAGTCCCTGGATCGAGTCCCGCATTGGGCTCCCGGCATGGAGCCTGCTTCTCCCTCTGCCTGTGTCTCTGCCTCTCTCTCTCTCTCTCTCTCTCTCTCTCTCTCTCTATGTCTATCATAAATAAACAAATAAATCTTAAAAAAAAAAGTAAAGAGATACTTAGATAATAATACATAATAGTAGGAGACTTCCACATGGCACTTTCTGCAAATGACAGATCTTCTCAGCATAACATCACCAAAGAAACAAGTGCTTTAAATGATACCCTGGACCAGATGGGTTTCACAGATATATACAGAACTTTGCATCCGAACACAAATGAATACACATTCTTCTCAAGTGCACATGGAACTTTCTCCAGAATAGACCACATACTGGGTCACAAATCAGATCTAAACTGATACCAAAAAATTGGGATTGTCCCCTGCATATTTTCAGACCACAATGCTTTGAAACTGGAACTCAATCACAAGAAGAAATTTGGAAGAAACACAAACACCTGGAGGTTAAAGAGCATCCCACTAAAAGATGAATGGGTCAACCAGGAAATTAGAGAAGAATTAAAAAGATTCATGGAAACTAATGAAAATGAAGATACAACCTTTCAAAATCTTTGGGATACAGCAAAAGCAGTCCTAGGAGGGAAATACATTGCAATACAAGCATCCCTCAAAAAATTGGAAAAAACTCAAATACACAAGCCAACCTTGCACCTAAAAGAACTGGAGAAAGAACAGCAAATAAAACCTACACCAAGAAGAAGAGAGTTAATAAAGATTTGAGAAGAACTCATTGAAAAAGAGACTAGAAGAACTATAGAATGGATCAACAAAACTAGGAGCTGGTTCTTTGAAAGAATTAATAAGATAGATAAACCATTAGCCAGCCTTATTAAAAAGAAAAGAGAAAAGGCTCAAATTAATAAAAAAAAATGAGTTGGAACAAATAATCTCAAGATTCCTGTGGAATCAGAAAAGACCCTGGATAGCCAGGGGAATATTGAAAAAGAAAACCAGAGTCAGGGGCATCACAATACTGGATTTCAAATTGTACTATAAAGCTGTGATCATCAAGACAGTGTGGTACACGAATGTATCTCACTCTCATTCTCTGTGCTAGAGACAACTAGAGTTGGTGACCATGACTACTTACTACATACTAGTGATACATTGTATCTAAAAATAACTGTGCACTATAAGGAAGTAGGTGTATTTTCTTTTTTATCTGTAATTTAACTGCATATAGATGATTACCCGGGATGTGTGGCACATTCTTTTCAGCTTGTTTCTACACTGTTTGTAATGTACAGTTTTGTAACTACACGACTGGAAAATAAAAAAAAATAAAAAAAGGAAAAAAGACTTAGGCTTAGGCCAGTCAACAGACCCAATTGATAAAAATTAATAATGACCAAACAAATTTCTGCTTTCATAAATATAGTTGGACAAGATTTCCCTGAAAATTCTATGAGGATCAGTCTCTAAGATTCTAGTCTCTGATGTATAAATGCACATGTCACTTAATAGGAGAATTATACCTAACAAGTTGCCATTTCAGACAATCATAGGTCTGTCCCACAAAATAGTCTTAAGCTGTATTTCTTATTATTAGGAAGAATGTGCTTTTACATCTAAAATACCAAAACATCAATCAATAGTTTTTTGTGGCATTATGAGTTTAAACAGTCTCACTAGACCTAGACAAGACTTAGTTAATCAATCAACAACACATCTACTGCTTGAATCCATACCACGCTATTGGTTCTAGTTAATCTGATGAAAAGGAAAGGAAGCACCAGATGAAACAAATCTGATTCCACACCTGTACTTCCAAGAAAACTACTGTCAGAGTATGACCTTAATTCATTTTCTAAACTGTTTTCACATATTGCAGATTGTAATTATTCTTGTCGCCTGCAGTTTTTGTCATATTGTGTGATCTCTGATTAAATTATATATGCTGAGTATCCTGGTGTCTACTTTGCATACTTCTTGGAGTTTCTTTCTATGTAGGACTGTCCATTTCCACCAAAGGTATCCGCTGCCTCTGAACATATTTTTTTCTAGCTATGACAACTCTATTTTTTTACTACATAATTAAATTTTAATGTAAATTTCATAGCACCCTGATTGTTGAATGTTCCATCAATAATTTTGCATATTCTGTGAATTCTGTATATTTCATTTTGAGATCAGCATTCAAGACAGCTCTATTTCTATCTACATATAGTTTCAAATGAGTTAAAAAGGACATCTGAAGAGAAATACTAATGTAATCATTCAACTTATTTAGCAAGGGAAATTCTAAAACATTCTTTTGACCTACATCCAAGTCAGTTAGAACATCCTATGCTGGTTACACTTGACATGGAATGGGTGGTAATTTGATTCTTTGTGAAGCAAAAAAGCTAAGAGATATGTGTCTGTATGAAATTTATAGTTACCCCCCAAAAATTAATGGCTCTGGGTCAATTTGGATTTCCCCAATTCTATAGATTCAGAACTATGTTTTCAATTTATAGAAATCACAAAGGAAAAGTAAGGTATCTCTTTACCCCAAGGATGAACAAAAAAGAGACTTGCCAAAAAACAAAATTTATCAAATGATGTGTTAGATTGGCTTTGCTTCTAGTGTGTAAATGGAAGCACTGACTTAGGTAGAATTTAACAACTAAGAATAAATAAAGAGGAAAATAACTCTAAAAAAAAAAAAAGACAGTGTGGTACTGGCATAAAAACAGACACATAAAAAAAAAAAAGACACATAGATCAATGGAACAGAATAGAGAACCCAGAAATGGGCCTTCAACATTATGGTCAACTAATACTCAACAAAGCAGGAAAGAATATCCACTGGAAAAAGGACAGTCTCTTCGATAAATGGTGCTGGGAAGGATGTGCATGTGCAGAAGGATGAAACTAGACCATTCTCTCACACCATACACAAAGATAAACTCAAAATGGATGAAAGATCTAAATGTGAGACAAGAATCCATCAAAATCCTAGAGGAGAACACAGGCAACACCCTTTTTGAACTTGGCCACAGTAACTTATTGCATGATACATCTATGAAAGCAAGGAAAATAAAAGAAAAAATGAACTATTGGGACTTAAGATAAAAAGCTCCTTCACAGAAAAGAAACAGTCAACAAAACTAAAAGACAACCTACAGAATGGGAAAAGATATTTGCAAATGACATGTCAGATAAAGAACTAGTATCCAAGATCTATAAAGAACTTACCAAACTCAACAGCCAAGAAACAAACAATTCAATGATGAAATGGGCAAAAAGACATGGACAGACATTTCAACAAAGAAGACATAGACATGGCCACCAAGCACATGAGAAAATGCCCCGTATCACTTGCCATCAGGGAAATACAAATCAAAACCATAAGGAGATACCACCTCACAACAGTAAGAATGGGGAAAATTAACAAGACAGGAAACAACAAATGTTGGAGAGGATGTGGAGAAAGGGGGACCCTCTTGCACTGTTGGTGGGAATGTGAACTGGTACAGCTACTCTGGAAAACTGTGTGGAGGTTCCTCCAAGAGTTAAAAATAGAGCTACCCTACGACCTAGCAATTGCACTGCTGGGGATTTACCCCAAGGATACCGATGTAGTGAAAGACCGAGACACCTGCACTCCAATGTTTATAGCAGCAATGTCCACGATAGCCAAACTGTGGAAGGAGCCTCAGTGTCCATCGAAAGATGAATGGATAAAGAAGATGTGGTCTATATATACAATGGAATATTACTCAGCCATTAGAAACGACGAATACCCACCATTTGCTACAACATGGATGGAACTGGAGGGTATTATGCTGAGTGAAGTACATCAATCAGAGAAGGACAAACATTATATGGTTTCATTAATATGGGGAATATAAAAATAGTGAAAAGGATCATAGGGGAAAGGAGAGAAAATGAGTAGGAAAAATCAGAGAGGGTGACAAAACATGAGAAACTTCTAGCTCTGGGAAACGAACAAGGGGTAGTGGAAGGGGAGGTGGGTGTGGGGATGGGGTGACTGGGTGATGAGCACTGGGTGATGAGCACGAACAAGGGGTAGTCGAAGGGGAGGTGGGTGTGGGGATGGGGTGACTGGGTGATGAGCACTGGGCACTTGATGGGATGAGCACTGCCAACTATATGTTGGCAAATCAAACTCCCATAAAAAAATATACAAAAAAAAAAAAAGAAAAAGAAAATCTGATTTTTTTCCCTTCTAGTCTTAACTGAGTGAAAAATTTGTCCATTGTCTTATTGGATAACCCACACATTTGTTTTTTTTCTCTCTCTGTCTCCAAGGGAAATAAAATCAACACTCTTCAGTGTTTGTCTGAGACACACGTTCATATAAAAACACTAAAGAAGAGTATGAAAGTATTAAGAAAACTGAGGCTCATTAGGACAAGTAGACAGCTTGCCCAGAATCCAATAGGTAGAAGATGCTGACCTAGCACCTAGGTAGCTCTAATGCCCAAGTACATGCTTTTGCACATCTCCATGTAATTCACTGAGCCTGAGATGAGCTACTACATCTTGTGAACATGACCATAAAAGTCTGCAGTGGAAGCTTGGTAGATGGGACAGAAAGTGAAAAAGGAAAAGGCAAGTGTATTTCAGGACAATATCTCAGAGTCATAGTAGTTATTTCTTCTCTTGGTTCACAAATGTATTGTTCAATTGGATAGCAGCTTTCATGACAGACAGAAATTCTGAATGAGTAAAATGTCATTTTTTTATTGAGTAAATCATGGAAATCCAAATTAGCCATATCCTCAGGAAAAATACACTGAGAAATTTTTACTCCAGTGAAGAGTGATTCATACCCCATAAATTTGCTAAAGAACACTTTAAGGAACTCTTAGCTGAGTTCTTAGCAAATGTAAGCCTAGAAATATTTCAAATGTCTTCTATAATAAGAGCTAGCATTTTGTAGGACAAAAAGGATATTTTGACTCGTAAGACCAAAAAAAAAAAAAAATCCTTTCTATTCCTGGTTGCCTCATAACCAAAATAAATATTCTAGTCAAAAAGCCTGGGCTTGGGGGGAAGAACTGTCTTCCCGTTTGGATAAGCCAAAATAAGAAGTGATTAACTCGTCTCACCTGAAAAGGCAGGAAACACAGTTTGTCTTAATTCTTTAGGCCTATTGTAGACACCATCTCTCTCTGAATCATTTTATTTAAATGATGCTGCCGATATCCGTATACATAACACCACATATCTGAAAGTTTTGCTTTCTCCCCCAAGCTATGGAATGATTTGCCAGTGATGCCAGATTCCTTTGTGACACATATTTAATACAATGACCCTGGGTTTGAGTGTGAGGTTTACAAACTGAATTGAAACTAAGGGGTCAGTATATTTTAGCGAGAAATTAAGGATTCCAAAACAAGACTATGTCCCTAATCACAGCAGCCTTGGTCAATCCTAGGCAAAAAGGGAAATGCAAAATGTCTCCTTGCCTCCTATCCCATTGGCATTTGAAAAAGCTATTACCTATTATTTGAAAAAGAGGAAAAATGCTTATAGCTCAGATAAAGAGAAAAAAAACATAAAATTTTGTGGCTGCTTCAGTAATATACAAATATCTTCTACTGAAATCAGTGAGCTACCTGGAGGAAGTCAATTTTTAAAAAAGATTTCACAGTAAGATGTTAATAAATGATAAAATCCATACCCTATCTGTAACCTTATCATGAATTGCATGCTTCAACCACATTGACTGTCCCCAACTCCCTGAATAAGCTCTGTTTCCACATACCTGTTTTACATACTCACACTTCTGCCCACTGAACCTCTTTCCTTGTTTCAAACTCCAGATGTTGTTACCTCTTTGAAGCTTTCATTTCTCCCACAGGAGAAAATCAACAAGTCTTCTTGTGTTCTCACAGCACTAGGTGGAGACCTTCATTGCAACCCTAGTCACAATCTCCTTGAGTTTATCTGCTGCAAACTGGCTACCAGCTCCTTGAGAATAAGAATTATGTCAAATGAACATATTATTTTTATTTCCAAAGGCTAGAAGTAAGGCTAGCAAAAAGAATGATAATAATAATTACTATGAGACACTTATTGGTGGTTTACTGTCTGCCTAATAGTTCAAAGCAGGTTTCATGCATTATATCATTTAATCCTTAAAACAAACATTTGATGTGGGTTCTATCATCATCCCTTTTGTAAGACTGAAAATTGCAGCAGAATACATGCAGGACTCTGACAGCACAAGACTTACCAAGTAATTGGCTCCTCCTGGAGTCTGGCGGTGCACAAGCTGTGCACAACTAGCAAGCTCTTTCAGTGTTTTTAGAATCAAATTTAAATGTTTAATATTAGGTTTTTACCAGATAAATTTGTAATTTAAAAAAATATTTTTGGAGGTCTTGGATGCTTTAAACTAAATATGTTAGACTCATCTGCCTTGTGTCCTTTTAAACTTATTATCTAAATAACCACTTATTCTGACAGAAGATTGTCACCAAATTGCTCTAATGACCATATGGGTTAATAAAATGACAAAACTAAAGGAGGCAATAGGATAGACTGTTTGAAGTCCAGTAAAAACAGTCCAGAAAACCTAAGAATGTCATTACTGTTATTCTACTCTTCTATCCTCCCACCCCCCCCCCAACATATACATACAAGTTCTAGATTAAGCTTTTCATTCATAGAAAGAATTAGACAGCAAAAGTGTCTTTTTGCTATGGACATATGTAATGCTTACTGGCCATGTGCAGCTCTGCTAAAACACAATAAAATGTTGTATGTTTTTATTTTCCAAAAGTAATAGCATATTAGAATTTAACAAATGGTAACCAAGGAAAGTACATATTACATAAATTCATGACATTTATCTTAATTATATTTTGCCAATGATCTCAGAAGCAAAAAGGTGTTATTAAATAATCCTGAAAGAAGTTATTAAATTCTGCATTGTTCTTTTTTTAAGGGATTTCAGGGAAATTTGTATTTTGTGTTGTGTGTAAATACTCTTAGTATGCCCTGATGGCATGTTAAGTGGTAAGAGGAGGTTAGTATAACAAGGGATTTGAATGCAGAGGGAGGAAATAGGCCATGAAGAGTCAGTAACTTAAAATAAGTTAATGTCAATTAGAGATAAATTTACTAAATAGAATTCAATAATAATCTCATATCCAAGGTCATATTCTAGCTTCACTGCTAATGAACAAATCATTTTAGCACAAATGCAGCATAGTTCATGAACAATTATCAACATGTAGTTGTACTGACCACAAATCACAATCACAAAGGATGACATTAAGTACATCTAAGCAGATTATGAAAAAGATGTGCTTTTCCTGAAGTGATTACAGAGCCTATGGGTCTCTGGATCTCTAAGATGGACATCATTTCAAATATTTTTTCAAGGAAACAGAATAATCCTGAACTTAGAGGGACACCTACAGGTACAGCAGGAAAAATAAAAGGAAGATCTGAGAAACAGAGAACAGGAGCATTATGTTTATTCAGGAGAACCAAAATGATTTTTCTCAAAAATATTTTTGAATGTCAAGACAATTTTCATAATGTTAGGCACAAATTTTCATCTAATGACCTAAAGGATGGTTCCTAATTCTTCGGAAATGGAGTCAGGGTTTGCCTATGGATAGAAATAACATTATTTGTTAACATCATCAGCATCATTTTAGTAAAAATGTCTACCAAATAGCAGTAAAAATATTTACATATTCATCACTGTGCTAAGTCTTTTTTCCTCTCATTTAAAATAAAAATATACCTGGTAAAATAAACCTATTCTGCATTAGCAGACATTTGTGTCTTAACATAAATGGTTTTATTAGATCCTCCTTTTTTTGTAAAGGAAAAGTTTTTGAGTAGTATGAAATGAATAGGCATTTAAAGATACTAGAGGAGGGTGGTGGAGACCCCTGGCATAACCTTGTCTCTGGGTAAATAGGTTTAGAACTGTTTAACAATGCCCTCAGCTCTCCCCTCCATTGTATTAATCCCCACTCCCTGAAATGGAAATCAGAGGAAGAAATCATCCGGTTTCTTTAACTCTTCTATTTCCAGGCAGGTTTTGTTCAGAAAGGTTGCCCCTTCAAAGCTCCCCTCCATCTCCTATACTATGATAATATTTATATAACACTGACGTTTCCATTAAGTTGTAGGGAAAGGATTTTGATGTCTTCATAGTACCCTTAAGATGTCATTCTAGGGTGCTTCCAAAGCCAGAAAAATACTAGTATTGACAGAAAGACTACTGGAAAACAAATCCCATTATTTGTACCTTTTCCTGATTTTGACATTATGCCAGTATATCCAGTCTCAAAATCGCTGCACATCAAAAACAGCCCACAAAGGAACAACCAAAATAGGTGAGAGGATATAGCAGATTCCACACAGTGAATATTCAAGGATCAAGAGCCCCCCCCCTTTTTTTAAGATAAAAGAGAGATTCTATCAATTCAATCTCCCAAAATAAGATCTTACCCTCTCCGTGTTTGTCATCTCTGAGCAGCACCCGAGCAGATAAGTTTCGATACTGGAAATGCCTCTAATACATTATTCTAACAGTCTTCTCTCATTGTCAGTCTTGCCCCCATCAAAAGGCATCTTCCACACCACTGGTGTGCTAAACACAAACCGTATCAGATTATTTCCAGAGAAAACCTTTTTATGATTCTGTCTTTATCTTCAGGATAAAGTCCAAATCCCTTAACTTGCCTCTGTACATAATCTGGTTCCTGTCTACCTTCCCAGTTTCCTGCCTTACCATTCACTTTTTTTCAACAATAGTAATAATACAATAAAAATACCAATAGCATTTATAAAATAAACATGTCAGAACTATCCTAAATACTTTCATTGTGGTAAAATACATGTTTCATGACATTTACCTTATTCACTATTTTTAACTGTGCAGTTCTGCGGCTTTAAGTTCATTCACATTGCTGTACAACCATTACCATCACCCATCTCTAGAACGTTTTTATCTTCCCCAATTGAAACTCTGTAACCATTCAGTTCCTTAATTTCACATTCCCTTTCCTCAGGCCCTGGCAACCACCATTCTTTCTGTCTCTATGAATTTGACTATTCTAGAAATCTCATATAAGTGAAATCATATCTGTCCTTTTGTGACTGGCTGACTTCACTTAGCATATTGTCTTCAATACTTTACCTATGTTGATGCATGTGTCAGAACTCCCTTCTTTTTTTAAGGTTGAATAGTATTTTATTTATCCATTCATCTAACAGAGGACACTTGGGTTGCTTCTACCTCTTGGCTATTGTGAATAAAGCTGCTATGAACATGGATGCACAAATATCTATAGGAGACCCCACTTGCAGTTCTTTTGGATATATATCTAGGAGTGAAATTGAAATTACTGGGCCATTTTATAACTGTTCAATTTTTTTTTTGAGGAATCATAATTTTCAGCAGCAGCAGCAGCATTGTACGTTCTCACCAGCAATGTACAAGAGTTCTGTGATAACTTTAGATAATAGGTACCTAGAATAGGTAATCAACTTGAGTGGCCATGGGATGCCCTGATTACATATTATATCTGGGTGTGTCTGTTAGGGTACTTCTGGGTAAGATTAGCATTTGAATCAGTGGATTTAGTAAAGTAGATTGCCCTCTCCAGTGTGTGAGCATCACCCAATCGGTTGAGGGTCTGAATGGAACAAAAGGCAGAGAGGAAAGAGGAATCCACCCGTTTTATTTCCTGCCTAACTGATCTGGGACACATCATATTATCTTTTCCGGTCCCTAGGCTGTGATTTACACTATGGGCTCTTGATTCTCAGGCCCTTAGACTTGGGCTGAGTTATACCAACTAACTCTTCCAGCTATCATAGTCCTTCTACATTCCCAGTTTACATCATCATTCTGAAGAAAGCCATATTAACAACTTAAGCACCTTCATTTTAGGGAATATTCATAAATATCCACTCTCCTGGGGCTTGACCATGCCCAGCAATAACAGGGTTACATGTTCATGCCCAGTAAAAAAGTAAAATCAGATTTGAAGAAACATTCTGCCATTTCCTCCCTGTTCCAACCTTCAGGTCTGATTTAACATTCTTACTGAAGTGATTCCAGTAGAAGTTGGCTGAAGATCGTAACCATATTATATTTCTCTATATAAATACTTTTCCTTATTTTTTCCAAGATAAGTATCATTATTTTGTTCATACATGGATTTTATTTTCTGGTGCTCAAGTCAATACAATACTAAATCAAAGAATGGGACTAGTCAGATATTTTTTAGGTAAAGTTTAATTTTTAAAATAGAGTTTAATAAGAAATACTTCAAAGAAATATGACTTTAAAATAAATTCATTGTCTAGAGTTTCTGATGATGAATTAAACATATGAAGTTTTTAAGGATATATATGTTTTTTTGATTTTTAAAGAAACTGTATACACTTATATCATCACAAAATTCTTATAAGTCAGGTATTTTAATGTAAAGCTTTCAGGAAAGCACATATCAAATGTTGAAATAAATTGAAGACATGGTTTTATTCTCTGATCATCATTGAAAGTCTATTTTAGAAAGAAAGTTAACACAAAAAAACAGGATGTTACATAGATTGCTGCTTCTTTTCCAAACACTTCTCAATATCATCGAGCACTTGAACGGCAGCCTTTGGAATTCGAGTCCCAGGACCAAATACATTGGAAACTCCAACTTCAAATAGAAACTCATAATCCTGTTGAAAGAATTTATTTAATTAAAGAAGAGACAATATTTTTAATTTCAAGAAAATGAAACTAGGGCAGTAATTACTGATGCCCCCAGCTTTCTCAACTGGTATACTATTCATATTTGAAGCTAAAAAATTTTTCCTTCCCTGGAAGTGCTACTAATAACCACTTGTACCCATTTTCCAAATACCCCAGTGTTTGATATGTGGTAGGAAACATAGCCCACTGAGCAAGAAGTTCTATGCCCCAAATCATATAATTTTCTTTTGCCTTGATTTTCACTACTTGTAATTATTTGTATTAAATTTAGCAACACATTATAGGTTTGCATTACAAGGCTATTTATTTCCTCTAAGATATTTTGTCTACAGCTAGTGAATGCTAATACTTTTGGGGGGTGTTTTGTTTTAATTTTTTTTTTTGCATATAGTTGACATACAGTGTTACACGATTTCAGGTGTACAACACAGTGATTCAAGTTTATACACTATGTTTTGCTCACCACAAATACAGCTACCATCTGTCCTGTTACATTGCTATCACAATATCATTGACTATATTCCCTATGCTTTTATTTGCATGACTTTTTCATTCCTTAACTAAAAGCCTGTCTTTCCCACTCCCTTTTATACCCTCCCCTCTGGCAACCATCCGTTTGTTTTGTATTTATAGGTCTGATTCTGTTTTTTGTTTATTCCCTTATTTTTTAAAATTCCACTTATATCTGAAATCATATGGTATTTGTCTTTCTCAGTCTGACTTACTTCACTTAGCATAACATCCTCTAGGTCCATCCATGTTGTCACAAATGGCACAATCTAATCTTTTTTACGGCTGTGTAACAGTCCATGCTACACACACACACACACACACACACACACACACACACAAAATCTTTATCATTTGGTCTACAGACTGACACTTAGGTTGCTTCCATATCTTGGCTATTATAAATGATGTTGCAATAAACAGAGAAGTGCACATATTTTTTTGAATTTGTGGGGTATTTTTCTTTGGGTGAATAGTGGTACTTTGAATTTTGCTTCATGATGAAATTAGATTTTCTGTAAATGAAGATTAGTTCAATAAAAAAAAAATTTCTCTGTTGTTTCCAATTTGCTGTTTGTCAATTTATTTTAAACACAAAGTTTGAGTGAGAAGATTCCCAGGACACAAATACTGCTCCAGGATGTATTTGGTTTAAAAATGATAGTACCTGTAGCTATAATATTAAGTTTTAAGACAGGCTGTAAATCCCGGATCTTTATCGACTAGGGTGATCATATGGTTTTGTGGTTATTATTATAGCACCCTCTTTATTTTTATGGGTCTTTCTTTTTTCTATTGATGTATAATTGACATTTAACACATTAGCTCTAGGTATACAACATAATGATTTGATATTTGTATATATATTGAAAAATGATCATCACAGTAAGTCCAGTTAACATCCATCAAAAAGTTACAAAACTTAAAAAAAAAGTTACAAAACTTGTGTATCTGTGTTGAGAACTTTTAAGATTTACTCTTAGTAAGTATCAAATATATGATGCAGCACTATTAACTACAGTGTAACATTATATTCCTATGACTTATTTATTTTCATAACTGAAAGTTTGTACCTTTTGACTACCTTCATTTGTTTTGCCCATCCCCTGCCTCCTGCCTCTGGTAAGCACCAATTTGTTCCCTGTATATGAGTTTGGGTTTCTGTGGGAGTTGTTTTGTTTTTAAGATTCTACATATAAGTGAGATCACATGGTATTTATTTTTCTCGGTCTGACTTATTTCACTTAGCATAATGCCCTCAAGTTCCATCCATATAGTCACAAATGGCAAAATTTCGTACTTTTTTATGACCAAATAATATTCCATTGTGTATATATACCTATCTTCTTTATCAATTCATCCATTACTGGACACTTAGATTGTTTCCACCTCTTGGCTATTGTAACTAATACATGAACAAACATAGGGGTGCATATCATCTTTTTGAGTCAGCGATTTCATTTTCTTCAGATAAATACCCAGAAGTAGAATTGCTGGATCACATGGTAGTTCTATTTTTAATTTGAGAAACCTCTGTACTGTTTTCCATAGCGGTTGCATCAGTTTAGATTCCCACCAATAGTACACAAAGGTTCCCTTTTTCCACATCATCACTAATACTTGTTATCTCTTGCCTTTTTGATAACAGCTATTCTAATAGGTGTGAAATAACAGCTCATTGTGGGTTTTTTTTTCATTGTGGTTTTGATTTGCATTTCCCTAATGCATCTTTTCATGTACCTGCCAGCATCTGTATATGTTCTTTGGAAAACGTCTATTCAGGTCCTCTGCCCATTTTTTAGACTTTTTCAACGCCTTTTTAAAAGCCCTATATTTATTCTTGAAGTCACATTTAGATGATGAATTATGTGGTCATGCCAATTATCCTCCAACTACTTTTTTTTTCCTGTCTTTAATATTTCCTTGTAATATTCTTGTAAATACTATATCCTGGCAATGACACTTAACACATCTTACTGAACTTTTCTCCTAAGTCTGAACTTATTTTTTTTTTTAAGATTTTTTTTATTTTGCGGTGCCTGGGTAGCTAAGTTAGTTAAGTGTCTGCCTTTGGCTAGGTCATGATTCTGGAAGCCTGGGATTAAGCCCTATGTCAGGTTCCCTATTCACCCTCTGCCCCCTCCCCTGCTCATGCTCTCTCTCTCTCCTATTCACTTTCTAATAAATATAATCTTAAAAAAAAAAACAAAAACACCTGATTTTTTTTTTTTGTAAGTAATCTCTACACCCAACGTGGAGTTCAAACTTACAACTCTGAGATCAAGAATCACATACTCTACCACTACCTGAGCCAACCAGGCATCCCCTAAGTCTGAACTTCTAAAGTCAGAGAACATTTCTAATCATTTTTATAACCTCAACATTTGACACATTAAAAACACCTCAAGCATGTCATTATTCCTGGGCAGGTGCTATAGATTTAAGATTTCATAAGAAAACAATGAAATAATAAATTGGGGATGGTCAAATTGATAGGTCATCTCTTCTATCTTTCCTAATAATTCTATATATCATTTGCTTTGATCCCTGACTTACAGATTTGAAACAGAGGACTCATCTGGGAGAGGATGGAAATTTTGCAAATGGAGAAAGGGTTCTTGATCTACCTAAGCCTTGACATAAGCCTTATAAAATGTACTTTAGTGAGCAGATAAAATGTTGGAAACAAGTAACTCTAAATAAAGGATATATAGGTATTCTTTGTACTATTTTCATTTTGTATCTTACTATTAGTTGGAAATTATTTTCAAATAAAAAGTTATTTCAAAACATCATCTACTGAGCTGGCCAGGCATATAATCATAGTGTCTACTACATAAAATAAGTAAGCATCATGGGGCTGCTAACCCTGCCGAAAATATTTGGAAACCACTGCGTTGAAGAAGGTCAGAAGTTCCAGACTGTAGTTTAACACACACTGGTGAGGACAGATCATATTTATTTAATTGAGCTGCAGAATCTCTAAGCTCCACGATGGCAGTGGCAAAATCTGTTTTGATTAACCACCATATATTAGTGATTCCTAATTTGAAATCTAAATTACTTTCAGCTGAGTAATAGTGCTATTTTATATACTTACTGCAAACATATAATGAGAAAAATGCATAGGTGGTGCCTGTTACAATTATAAAGGATACTCATATTAACACACAAGTGTGTCATTACTGAAAATAATCTTTAGTCTTTAAACTCACAGGGAAAAAAGTATGGAAAACATTTACAGATGCTTTGAGTAATTCAAATATCCAGAGGGTTAATACAACTTGTGTGAAATGTGTTTCTTGAAAATGTCAGCTCATTTAGATAACAAGCTTGTGTTTTTTCTCAACTCATATTTCAATTCCAATATTTTGTGCAGCCTAATTATTTTAGTTCTTAAATTTTAACATGTCTAAGAGCTTAGACAGTATAGATTCTAAAATTGCAATACAAATAAAAGTTTCCATAGACAGACAATAAAGAATAAAAGCCCTTTCAAAAGCCCATATAGTAAAGTATATTTGTGAAAATAATAAGCAAATATGTTAACAAAAGCAATTTTCTGTTGACTATATCACCATAAGTAGTATTATGTTGTTAGAAATAATAAATAATTTGGTTGCTAGCCCCACATTATCAACCTCACAATTTCATACATATATTTTCTGATTTCCTAAGTAGTATATAAGTCACTATTTTATATTCTGAATGGTATAAAAGAAAAAATTGTAGACTTAGACATAAGATCACATTTCAATGATAGGTTCCTACTATAGGGGAGGGGTCTTAGCATCCATCAATCTCATTTAGAGCAATCTCATATATACTTCTACTTTTTCTATTCTCAGTAGAAAAAGAAAACTTGATATAATTGAAAACTGGACTGGAAATAGAACAAATTTGTATCTTAACTAATTATTTTAAATGACAGGTAAGGTAATATGTGGAAGGTATCACCCCATCCCATCAATAAATTAACTGATATCACTGATTGTCAACTAGCATTCATTTCTCCTTTTCTAAGAGGATCCATATTTTTATTCAAGAATCCACCTCTTCTCCAATCAGGGAAAATTCAAACTATTGACTTTTCAGGACTGGCTGATTCCATTTCTGAATTACGATATTTTTAGCTCTAAGAAAACTATACCCCAATCAAATTAGTTTTAATGAAGAAGATATTCTGCAAAACCATGTAACTGAAACAGCTCTGAGTTAGGGCAACATCCATGGATGGAAACATGGAAGAAATGAACAAGGTAAGCTACTCTTAAACCAACAGAAGCATGTGCTGCTGACTGGTTAACCAAAGGACTCACTTCATTACCAAGACAAAGAGTGTTCCTATATCTGTGGTTGAGGGTTGACACATGCACTGGTGTGTTCATCATTCTTCTCTCTTCTAGCTGTGAGATTTTATTACTTTTATCCTGTTCCTTTTCCATCATTCTTTATTGAATATGAAGGAAGTATATATCTAGGTTACTAATTTGCAAAGAGGTAATTCCCTCATAAAAGCTTTATAAATTGTTAAATTAAATTATATATAATGAATTATAATATAGCTTGAATAGAAAACAACATCCCGATCAAATCAAATGTGGGAATTCTCTAAGCACAGAGCCCTGAACTCTACATAGCACTCTACATAGCTTGCCCATGAAGCAGGCTCTGTTTTGTAGTTAGCTTTCCAATCACATGTGCTCACTAACAGGCCCAAAGGCAGAGTAGGAAACAAGCATCTTGCCCAAGAGCATCCCTGGCTAGAGGGATGCAACTTTCTCTCCAACACATGCCTCTCACATCCATCTTTGCCCCAGTTCTTTGAGACATCTTATGTAATTGGGAAACACTTGGGAGGTTTTCCTAGAATAAAGAAAAAAGAAAAAAGAAAAGAAAGAAAACAACATCCCCCACATTTTTAGTAAAATTTACTTTGTAAAATCACCAGGAAATAATTTAGGTCAAAATCTATATCAAACTTATCTTTAGTAAACATATACAGTAAATTAGAACTAAATATAAACTAATATTACTCAGAATTCCCATTACAGTACTAGAAAAATACAGAATACAGGAGATGAACAATACCTGTGGTGGTATCACCCCTCCACACATGACAAGAATATCTGGCCGTCCGAGGGAGTTAAGTTCTTTGATGAGTTCAGGAACAAGGGTTTTATGACCAGCAGCGAGTGTGCTCACACCCACAGCATGAACATCTGCATCCACAGCCTGCTGGGCCACTTCACGGGGAGTCTAAAATAATCAGAAGGTCAAGAAACAAATCATCATTTATTCCAAAAAGTATTTTAAGACTGTTACCTACTTAACTGGCATTCCAAGGTTTTCCTCATTAAAAATCTTGAAGTGAATATAACTTCAAATTTCATCATTCTCAAATCATAAATACCAATTCATCCAATTTGATAAAATAAACACTAGTGCTGTATTTGCTTCTAGCCCTAGAATTTATCAATTAGATTTAAGTTACACCAAAATATAGTTCCCAAAAAACCTTAGGTAAGAAATATAGACAAAATATATTATCTTTCCATGTTATAATTTTTGAAAACTACATCTGTTGTCTTATCAACATTTATTGAATGGTTGAGCAGTACAAGACAACACATTATAGTATCTATGAAGTAAAAGACTAAACATAAAATTCAATATGAAAAGTGAATCTTCAGTTTTAAAATAGAATGGGAAACAGTTATGTTAGCAAGATGGCACACTAGGAAGCTCCAGGACCTTGGTCTCCCATGAAGACACTGAACAACATATGAATCAAAATAACATGAGACTCTAGAAACCAGTGAAGGGGCTACAACATCTTGGCAAATACACAAACAAGAAAGGAATGGTGCCAGTATGATTGTTCTTCATTATTAACTGGATTTAACCAGTATGAAATACAGAATCATAAAGGATATTTTCAAGTATTCAATTATGTACTGAGTTACCCAGAATCATATTCATTCTCTGGAATGAGTCTATACCATTTGCTTTGATCATGTGCATGTATTCAAATCACTTCATATAAAAGATACCTACAAGCTTCTCATTGTAAATATACTGTAAATTGAGAAACTTGGAAAGGAAAAGGTTATCTCAAAAATCACTGAACAATCATAAGCTCAAAAAATTATCAAAATCTGAAAATTTCCTTAATTTGGGAGTATTTTAAGGCTCATAATTTCAGTGTGATAACAAAAGATTCTATGTTCTCAGTAATGGAGCCACATTTAAGATCTCTAGGTAAATCATGCAGCGTATTGGTAAAACCTTCAGTCTGTGAAAAATATAACCTATGAAATTAAAACCTTTAAGAAAATGTGCATATTCTTGGTATTAAGAAATTTAATTGTTATATGCATGATTGGTCATTCACATCATCCATGTTATAAAATTTATTAGATTAAAATTCCATTTAAGCAATTCAGTTCCATGCTTTATGCTTATACACATTAAATTGAATTTTGTGTTCAAATGTTGAACATCTTAAAACTTCAAATTTAATTTTAATTAAATCAGACACAGAACTGTAAGAAAGCACTTTCACCCACAGATAAGTTTTTCTTTTTTTTAAGGACAAAGTATTATGTTAACAAAGTTGGTAGTACTAAAAGGTAAATTATATTTTTATAGATGGCATTTAATAGGGAAATGAACCTACAGCTCTTTGAAAAATTCTTGCAAATGCCAATGGATGACAACAATTGTTTTTAACTACTTTTATTTTATATAAAAAAAATATTTCCCAAAAGCTACTGACTAAATATCAGGAATTATTATATTTGGTCATTATTTAAAACAAAGGAGCACCTAGGTGGCTTAGTCAGTTAAGTGGTGGAGTCTTGATTTCAGCTCAGCTCATGATCTCAGGGTCCTGGGATCAAGACCCATGTTGGGCTCCCACTGAGTGAGCACCTGCTTGTCTCCCTCTCCCTCTGCCCTTCCCTCCTGTCTCTCTCCCCATCCCTAAAACAAACAAATAGGCAAACAAAAAGCTAACATAAAAGGGTGGTAGAATAGAAGTAAAAAACTAGAATGGGAAAGTATTCAACTCAAAGGAAGAATGAAAGCAATCTATTTATTTAGTCTAAAATATATTTGAGATTCTTAACAAAATCTAGCTTAAATGCATTTATGAATTTACCTACCAACACAGCTCAAGGATGTATCTCCTGAAGTTCAGGCTAACTCTTCATAGTAAAAACTTCTTCTAGACTCTCTAATAGTAGTATTTAAAAATTCAAAAGGGAAAACTCACAAATTCTACAAAGGCCCGCCCTCTTCAGGAAAGTTTACTTCTTTGCTGGTGAAAAGTCTTCACCTTAGTTGACCCATCTGCAGTGTGGAATAACAGACTTTCCTTTTCGTTGAAACTCTCTTTCTTCCTCAGTTTTTTATCTCACTCCTCACTCCATTCCCTTTCCCTTCTTTGCTGCCTCCTTTTCTTTTTCCTTTTAATGTTCAAGTTCTCATCTCATATACATCCTTAATGGGAAGTTAAATCAGTTTCCATGGCTTTAAGTACCATGTACACATTGATAAGTCTGAAAATCTTATTTATTATGGAGGCCTCTCATTTATGCTCCAGACATGCATATAAAACTCACATGGTCATCTTCGCCCGAGTGTTCTGTAAGCCAGTTCTCTTAAGCCTGCCTCCTTATCTGTAAACAGCCCTCTCTTTAAATTTTCTTCACAATCTTAGCTGACTTCTGCTAACCCTGACACTGCTTCAGTTAAGGCCTGTCTTGCTTCTCACTCAGATTACTGAACAACTTAACTGGATTCTTTGTACCTAGTCATGGCTCTTCTCAATCCACTTCAGAAAGTGATTTTCCTGGAAAGTGAGCTTTCTAAAGTATACATTTGATTGTCACTCTGACTAAACACCTTTGGGATAATGTTCAAACTTCTCAGAATGGCATATAAGTCTCTTCATCTTAATCTACATACCATCCCAAGCTCTGTATTCTAACTGTACTAAACTTCTTACAGTTTCCTGAAGACATCATGCCTTCATGGTTCTGTACCTCTGCTCAAGCCAACTCTTCTTCTTAGCATGCCCTTCCCTGCCTTGCTCTCCAGGCTTCTGAAGGGCACAGCTCACCTATAAGTTCCAGGACACTTGGACAAGTTCCTTGTTCAAACTTCAATTACAGTGATTATTATTCTGCTATGATTACTGATAAGTAAATTTCTTTCTGTTCAGAGTCTGTAACCTCCCTGAAGACAAAAATCATATCTTACTCAACTCTGAACCTAGCATTTGGTAGATGATCAATAGGTATATAGTAGATAAAGCTTTTTAATATAAAAGTTATTACAATGTACTCAACCAAAGATATTTTGTAAAGAATGACTGTTGTATCACTCTATAGAGAATTTCAGCTTCATTTACTTCCAACAAATTAACTTGCTGAATCAAATATTTTGTGATTAAATAAACTACTACTAGAGAATAACAAGAATAGAAATCTAATTATGAATTCCGCTCTCACTCTGATGCTTGATTTCCCTTTCAAAACACTTTCTACCAATCCATTATGGGCTATCTTTCCCATAAATTATTAGTCAAATCTCAATAAATGATACAATAAGACCTCTGAAAATAATCAGTTTCAGAAGCCTAGTAACAATTTTAGTTACTGATACTGATTTTACAAAGTTTGAGAAACACGTACATTAACATAAATTACACTACTTTCCTATTTCTGCCATAATTAACTGGATTATATGCATTTAAAAATAGATTGGGGAATTTTGTTGAACTCATCTTTTATAACTTGAAAAATATTGTCACGGTCTATCATCTTAATATTACTTTTTTCTGAATTTAAGTGATTTATGACACTCTTTTTGAAACTCCAACAATTTTCAGTACCTGAAAAAGAGGACCTATGTCCACATCAAAACCAAGGTCAGCAAATCCTGTAGCAATAACTTTTGCTCCTCTGTCATGTCCATCTTGTCCCATTTTTGCCACAAGAAGACGAGGTCTGCGGCCTTCGCGTTCCATAAATTTATTAACCCTAAGAACATTTTAAAATAGAACAGCTACTAAAAAGTAGTAATAATAAAATACAATGGTTATATAGCAATTGTCCAAAGGTAAGACATAAAAACTATAATTTATTAACAGCAAATCTTTCAAGTTTATTTAAAAATACCTTTTTACATCTGTTTACTCATATTTTGTGAATATCTCTATTTCAAATTGAGAATTCCATTAAGGCCTGGATATGCTTACCACCTTTCCCTTAAAGGAAAGTCTGAAAGATGGCACAGCCAATAAGCCCATAATAATTGAGAAAATCACGGTGAAACACGATGAGGAAATGACAACTTTTTACCTTCTTAAGCCAGTCTCCAGAGTATAAGATACATAAATATTTAAATATAAACTAAAAGGTGCCTTTCAGAGTTATTTATAAAAATGTGACTCACTAGTTGTTTTGAACTGTCCGTATCTCACTTACCCATCACAAGTGTGAACTCCTCCAAGCTGAAAGCAATGTGGTGCCTTCTAATGACAGTTAATCAGAATATCTGCTAGCTTAAATCAATAAATTTACACCCCATGTGAAAAAGTACTACATTTGTTTTTTTTAAGAGAAAAAAATTTCCATTTTGATGACTTTCACCTTGGATGTTTTGATATTTATCTTATAACTAGTGACATAAAAAGAGGGAAATTTATTACAAAGGTTGAGAAGAACAATCATCAGAAAGCTACATACCTGGGAAGTATGAAAAATTTATATTAATTTTAATGTCCTAATCATGTTTGACAGTGTTACCTACTATCAGTCAAGAGAGTCTGATTTTAATTTATGTATAGATGGCAACAAAATACTTATTTTCAAACAGGAAAATTATCTTATAATTATTTTAGCAATTAAACAATTTGAATAAACTTAGGAAATATGAAAGTATACTGCAGTAAGGAAACTGAAATATAAGTACCCAGGGGATACGAAGCAGTATCAATGTTAATTAGACAAACATTTGTTTTATTTATATATATATATATTTATTTATTTTTTACATTTTATTTATTTATTTGCAAGAGAGAGAGCTCACAGAGGGAAAGGAAGAAACAGACTCTTGGCTGACCAGAGGGCCCCACATGAGGCTAGATCTCAGGACCTTGTGATCATGATCTGAGCAGAAGGCAGATGTTTAACCAACTGAGCCACCCAGGTGCCCACAAATATTTGTTTTAAATGAGAAATTCCTAAAGGGAACTATGGTGAAAATTCAAAATATTACATTAGTAAAACTACAGACTAACAGGACAGTCAATTCAAATATTTTCCAAATGGTGTGTGAGAAAATTAAGCCTGTAGCTGACTCATGGGTATTATGTTAATAAAAAAGACATTCTGGTTAAAGAAATCTCACATATTACCTCTTGATAGCAAATGTTATTTCTTTACTTTCTCCAAATTCCTGGCGATAGGCTCCACTCACCATACGATCGTTAGCTTTATGTTCACCAAACACCTTTTTCATGGCATCTGTGATTTCTCCAACTGTACATCTAAAATATTAAAATAATAAAGGTGCTATTAACATCATCATTGAGACAAAAGTACTTACTTTAATACTTAATATAATTAGACATATTTTATTACCTAAGTAAAAAATAGGCTATCAAAAAATCTTATGCTATTTGTCTTTCTCTGACTGACTTATTTCGCTTAAATAAGAATGCTTTTTTACTGCATTGATAAAAGTCTCTCTCCTCAGAATACTTATGAAAAATAATTCTGGAAGCCCCTATACACAGCAATATCTTTTTAACAACTGTTAACTAAAAAATGACTAAATGATTTAAAACCTGTAAGTAGATAAGCATGTAAAGGTTACTGAATAATTCACCACTTAGCAATACAAATAGGCAAAGAAAGCAAGATTCCCACTGATACTGTTTTTTTTTTTTTTTTTTGAGAGAGAGAGAGAGAGAGAGAGAGAGAGCATGAGCAAGGGGAGAGGCAGAGAGGGAGAGAGGATCCTAAACAGGCTCCAGATAGGTCAGCTGAAATCAAGAGCTGGACACTTAACCACCTGAGCCACCCAGACACCCCTCCTGCTGATACATTTTGATAGGAAGTAGGTCTTTTAGCATATTCCATCCATTTGTTTATTCATTCAACATTGATTGAATGCCGAAAATGGGCCAACCAAGGTAAGTGCTAGACATATGGTGATAAATGAGACTGGGGTTGATCTTATAGAACTTCTCTTTTAATCAGGGGACACAGATAATACACAGGCACACAAATGAATAAGAATTTCACATGATAATATGCACTTTGAACACACTGAAACAGGTGAAAGGGTCTCTGGGGACGCTATTCTAAAGATAATGAAGATATTAAGATAAAACTTTTCAACTAAGACCTAAATGATTTGAGGAGAAACTCAAGGGAACATAAGGGGGAAAACTATTTGAAAAAGAAAGTACTAAATGCAAAAGTTCTGAGAGGTAGAAAAACAAGTTCTTTGCTCTAAAACTAGAAAGAAGGACACTGGGCACACAGAATCATGAAGGAAATAGAATAAGATGAAGTCACAGATACACATCAGAATCATATCTCACACAATCTTGCAGGCCGTGGTAAGATTAGATTTTAATTTATTTTATTTATTTATTTATTTTAGATTTTAATTCAAAAGCCACGGGAGACCATTGCAGGACTTTAGCAGAGAAGTCTTATTTCTTTTAAGAAATTAAAACTGGAAAAAAATACACACACACAAACCCAACCCATATACTATGTATTTACTCTATCCCTTAAGCATTTAAAACAACATGTTAAAAAAAAAAGTTCATTATATTAGGCAATACGTAACAAAAGCAAAAATAATTCATTTAGTGACATCATATACTGGAAGAAATTTTTCTGTGGTTTACTTGCTTTTCTGCATGTCCTATCAGGCAAAGCATTGACTGCCCTTTATTTTCGACTATCTGCTCAAAGATAAACTACACAGTGAAAAGCTTTGGAAGACAGAGAAACCTGGTCTACCTCTGAAAAGAGAGTAGGTTTACTGTTAAAAATAAAAATGTCTCCCTATACTTGAAAGTATCTCAAACTTCTCAATCTACAAATGAGTGACATGAATTCATTACAATAGTTTCAAATATCCTGGGCCATGGGGAAATACACAAGTATTAATATACTTCACCTACTCTGGTAAGTAGATGGTAAAGGAGGCTTAGCTGCCTCTGAAGGGCTTCAGTGAGTTTTTCTGTTTTCACTTGCTGCAACTCTTAAAAGGCTGGTTCATCTTTTCTCATCTTTGAATACTTTTGACCCTTTCCCAAACCTTGTTAGAAAGCTTTAGTAACTAGTGGCTAAACAAAATTTAGCTGGTTGCACAGATCTGTTAACGAACTCAAATACAGAATCTGTTCACTGATTTTAAATACACCTTCAATAGCTCCACATGCATACAGAATAGCTCCACATGCTTACAGAAGAGTGGACCCTAGAGTATCATGAATAATGCTTTATCTGCTCAAACCCTGGTAATGGCCAAGTATTGTAAATGCATAAAATGTCTTCAGGAACTCCACTGTTTGGCTAGCTGGCCACCTGGCTGCACTGTCCTGCAGCACACTGTGGCACATGGATTCCTGGGGTGCTCAGCATGCTACCTTTCATCCAATGAAGGAAATGGGAGAGCTTAAGCATCTTTCTTGCTCAGAAAGGTTTCATGATACTCCTGGAACCTACATGAATTCACTTATAATTCGTTACCATCAAGCTGCTAAAATGACCAACCCCCAGCTTTTTCCTAGAGATGGGAAATGAGCACATGCACCTGAACAGTTCTCACTACCTTATTTTGCCAGTAACTGAAAATGACAAAATCAATCACTTTTGCCCTGTTTTGTTCATTCATTGTAGAAATGTTTAGATCTAAATTAGCTAGTTAATAATGATCTGAAGGTATTTTCCTTTGTAAGATGGGCTTTCTCAAAACCTGAGGACTGCATGCTTATATATTTTAAATGTTAATGTTTCATTTTTAAATTTTATTTAAGAGGATTAAATCCTCTTAATGTTTACATGTTTAAAAAAATATGAATTCTGTAAGTGCACAGATATTTAAAGAAAATAAGAACTAACTTCATTTGAGTTTTCAATACTTTCTTTTAGACTCACATGGTTTTTATAATCAACTTTTTTAAGTAACTACACTTTAAAAAGCTAAACTGGTCAACTTCTATTATTTGGAAATCTCCAAATTTCTTTTTTCTTTTAAGATTTTATCTATTTATTCATGAGAGACATAAAGAGAGAGAGGCAGAGACACAGGCAGAGGGAGAAGTAGGCTCCATGCAGGGAGCCTGACATGGGACTTGATTCCAAGTCTCCAGGATCATGCCCTGAGCTGAAGGCAATGCCAAACCACTGAGCCACCCAGGCTGCCCGGAAATCTCCAAATTTCAATATCCTCACCTTGCACGAGCTGCATCCACTGCAAGAGCCAGAATATTCCCATCTCCACTGGCAGCACATTCAGTCAGTGCAGCAAGATATCGTTCAGCCAAATCTTGATCTCTGCTGGCTTTGACCTTATGAAAAAGTCAAGAAAAGGGACAATTTATGTGAATACCTAATAAAACAGAGATCAGGAAATTAGACATTGATATATATCACATAGAAATTGTTCCATAATCCTAAAACTCAAAAACAAAAGGAAAGACAAGGAGAGAATAAATGTATCCTAGGTCGGATACTCATTCAATTTATTCATTCATTCATTCATTAAATAAACATTAAAGGGCTTCCTAAAATAATACTGAATTCTGGATAATTCTGATAAGTCAGAAACAAGCAGGGCAATAATAAAAAATAGTTATGGTGACTCTCCCAAATAGTACATGCTACTTAGGCTTTACTAAGGTAACAGGACATTGAAAACAAGTAGATCTTTTATATGCATAATTTCAAAGGCACACTAAAGAATAAGAGTGACAAGGAAGAAAAAATAATAATAACAGGTTATAATTTAGAAAATATTTCAGTTACATGTTGTTTTCCTTAACTAATTAACAATATATTGGTAATAATATATGTGTGTATTGTTTTTCTTTATTCAAAAAAAACCCAAAGAGGGGCACCTGGGGGTGGCTAAGTCAGTTATGTATCAGCCTTGTGATCTCAGCTCAGGTCTTCATCTCTGAGTTTTGAGTTTAAGCCCTGTATTGGGTCTAAAAAATAATAAATAAAGAAATCCAGAAGAGACAAGAGACAATGAAAAATACTGCAACAGAGTCAAAAAGACAATGAAAAGCATGGTCAAAAACTTTTCCTGTCAGGTTCTAGCTCTACTCTGCTTTACCAATAACCTGCCTAAACAAAGTTACATAAAATCCAATTTCTTACAAGTTTGCATCACCTATAAAAGACTAAAATATGATACTACTCAAGATGCTACTAAAATCTTGTATCTATAAGCAGAAGTGGACCAGAAATCTTATATTAAGGGCAAGGAAAAACCCAACTCCATGATCATTATTGAATTTTTCTCTTGCTTGAAATAAAGTTTAACATCATTTATGGCAAATGAAACCCCTCAAATTATGAGGGTGCAGAGTTAACAAAAGCCTAAAGTATAAGAGAGGAGAAAAGGAGTTTTCCTAAAATAATAAATATTCAGACTTTTGTGATGACTGAAAATAAAATGCTACATCCTAAATAGGACCTTTTAAAAAATGACAAAAATGTGAGAGAGGGGGTTATTGTCTCCTGATTGAGAGTGAAAATGGAAATAATGTCATTAAACATCTGCCATTACTGGGCGCTATATTTTATGTTGGCAAATTGAATTTAAATTTTAAAAAAATAAATAAAAAAATAAATAACTGCCATTAACTATAATAGAAAAAATACAAGTTGATAGTTGTGCATTCAGTCTCACTGAACAAACTCTATTAGATTCCTAAATAATATCTAAACTGAGGAGTGGAAAAAGAAGTCAGATCTTAAATTTTCACAGGGAAATTAAACTGAAGAAAACCACTAAAGATCACTAAAGAATGTCAAGTCTCTTGCCTTAGAAATAAAAGTAAGTATAAAAGATAAAGAGCCCACCATAGCTTCATACAATAGAAATATATAGGTTGTTAACTGTAAGACCATGTTTTATCTTAGTATTTCATATACTTTGATTCATCTTGGCAAGAAATTGGAACTAAAGTAAGACAGAACTCTAGTTTCAATCAAAATAAATATATTTCATTTATAAACTGTATCTTACTTACAGCACCATCAAATATATTTGAATTAAAAAAAAAACAGAAAGCAAATGATTCTTTCAGAGTAGTATCAGAAACCAGGGTCTGATCAGAAACAAATTATAGTGAGAAGTCCTGGGTTCAGATACTCTGAACTTAATTTGGTTTTGATTTTGAGTGAGTTACATAATCATTTAAGCCTTTGTTTTAATCTGTAAATTATGGGAGGTATTATTATTATTATAGCAGTTTTTAATAGCAATATGTAAGTTTCACAGAGTCAGCTGTCAAGATGTAAAACATGAGTGTTAAAAAAAAAGAAAATAAATAAATAAATAAAACATGAGTGTTACAAATAAACCATGAAGTTCCAACAAATAAACCATGAAGTTCCAATTTTTCTAAAATAAATAAATAAATAAATAAATAAATAAATAAATAAATAAATAAATAAATAATGAGTGTTTAGTGTCAACAGACTTACATTTGAGTCTTGGTTGTTCAATTATTTATTCTGGTCAAATTTCTCAAACTCAAACTTATCTTTAGTTTCCTTAGCATTTTTTTTTTTTTAAGATTTCATTTATTTATTTGACAGAGAAAGAGAAAGCACAAGCAAGGGGTAGCACCAAGAAGAGGGAAAGAGAGAAGCACACATCCCACCAAGCAGGGAGCCCAACAGGGGGCTCAATTCCAGGACACTGGGATCATGATCTGAGCCAAAGGCAGATGCTTAACCCATTGAGACACCCAGGTGCCTTTAACTTTAAATTTCTTTAACTTTAAAATGTTGGGAAATAATGCCCACCTCATGTAGTTGTTATGAGGCTTAATAAGCACAACAATGTAGGGGCTTATACAGTGCCGAGAATATAGAAAGCACTCAAAAAACGATAGCTGTTATTACCTTCTTGAGTTTTTCAATTTGTTTGTTACGCACTGAAGTATTATCAATCGCCAGAACTTCCACAGATTCTTCTTTTTCCAATTGGTACTTATTTACTCCAACAATTATTTCAGAACCTATTAATTTCCCAGAGGAAAACAATATGTAGACAGTAATGCTCTGATCATCACTTACTTTCCCTATAAGCTTAATATTTTTACATAGTATTCTTAAATCCTAATAAAACTTCAATATAGATCAGCAAAGTATATCCCAATAAAATGAGAAGAGAGGGGAAAGAAAAGTTATGTATCAGAATCTCTGTAAGGGATTTTTTGTTTTACTATTGTTATTTTATTATGCTTCCCAAACTATATGCTTCCCAGAGTTTCTGATAAACACTTCTAACACTACAAAATTAAAATAATAATAGCAGCAACATCAAGATTTATAAGGGAGAAGATTAACATCCAATAGCATTTCTAATATATTCTTGAATTCTCTTATAACCCAATCACTTTTAACAAAAAGTACTCTTAAAATTTAAAAGCAATAAAACAGAATTATAAAGATGTTTAGATGTTTCCTGAACCCAGTAAGAATATATTTTGCCTCAAACTACCAGATTATTACTGTATCTAAAGACATCCTGCCACCCACTTCTCCTTATTTCCTTTATAGAACTCATCACAATCTATAATTATTTTATTTGTTTACTTGGTCATTTTCTCTTACTAAAATGCAAGCTTTAAGCATGCAGAGAGCATGTCTAACCTGTTCACAGGTGTATGCCCAGACATGGCATAGTGCCTCAAATACTAAAAACTAAAAAAGTGTTGGCTGACTGAATAAATTAATACTCCAATGCAAGCATAATGACAGTATCTTTAAAACGCTGAAGATATCCACCTATACACTATACACACACACACACACACACACACACACACACAATGGCATACCTCCACTCATACTCTACATATGCTTACCCATGTGCATCCATGCAAAAATACAAAGAGACAGATAGATAACAGAGATAAAACATTTTATCCAAGTTTCATTTTTCCATTATTTTTGTCTTATTAACTACATATATTATCTTCAAACAGAAATTAATATCTCTTTTTAAATACTAGATTCACATATAAATGTTTTCATTTTATCTTACCAGAGTCTATCCTTGCCTGCCTTCGGGCAGCACATTCTTCAATTCGAAGTTTAGGTATTCCTTCTGCTACAGCTTTGGCCATTCCACCCATCTCTTCAATTTCATCAATGAGCTAATATGAAAACAGATTAGTAAAACTGGAAAAGAATATAAAGATATTTCTATAAACTATACAATAGTTACACTATATAATTACTGATATTAATAAAGTCATAAACTATTTTAGTGGCAAGTTTAATGTTTCATAAGAAAATAATTAAGTTAACATCAAGAGCACTGGGATCCCTGGGTGGCGCAGCGGTTTAGCGCCTGCCTTTGGCCCAGGGCGCGATCCTGGAGACCCAGGATCGAATCCCACATCTGGCTCCCGGCGCATGGAGCCTGCTTCTCCCTCTGCCTGTGTCTCTGCCTCTCTTTCTCTCTCTCTGTGTGTGACTATCATAAATAAATAAAAGTAAAAAAAAAACAAAAAAAAACATCAAGAGCACTGATTAGTTCTACAGAGTTAGGGGTGTCTGGCTGCCTTATTTGGAGGGAGCATCCAACTCCTGATCTTGGGTTGGTGAGTTTGAGGCCCAAGCTGTGTGTAGAGATTACTTAAATGAATAAATAGAAACTATAAAAAACAAAAAGAAAGAAAAAGAAATTCTATACAGTTAACAATACACTATTGTGTATTTGAAAGTTGCTAAGATAGTAGATCTTAAAAGTTCTTATCACAGGAAAAAATTGTATAACTGTGAAGTATGGATATTAATGAAACTTATTCTGGTACTCACTTCACAATTCATATATATACATATATATATATCAAATCCTCATGTTGCATATCTTAACCTAACACAACATTATATGTCAATTATATCTCAACTAAAAGAAGAAATTATGTACTTAAAGTTACTGAATAACAGAAAAACTAGGACACAGAATATAGAAAACAGTCTTGTTAGTCTTGAGAGAAAACTAACATCAATTCTGTAATCTTATTTTTAGTTACACAAGCAAAATATTCATGATCACATAAATAAATACTCTTTAAAAATATATTCCAAAATGCAATTTTATTTTTGATTTGAGCAGCAGAGTAATGATATTACTCCATCTTTACCGATACTAGAAAATACCTAAACCTTTAATCACCGCCTCATATATACACAAGACAGTGGGAAAATAAATGCTGGAAGGGTATATGAGTTAGCTGAAAGGAACAAAGTTAAATTTGTTTTTTTCCTGAAGAATTCAAGAAATAAGAATTTGTGTTGGATTCAAAAGAAGTCAAAGCTAAGATAGGAAGCTAAAAAGAGGGGAATACTTTAGAATTTGCAACTACCCCTTTCCCATTCTGTCAAGAGAAAATGCCTTGACGAAGTTTACTACCCGCAGAAAATGGACCAAAATTTACTTCTGCAGAAAAGTAATGGGCTATTAAACACCAAGTACAGAAAGAGGCAAGGATAAGATGTCTTGTTGAAATAAAAAGCTGCATTCTGAATAATAAGACTAAAGACAAAAGGCACATAGAAGAAACAGACAATACGGGATACAGAAGAAAACTTTAAAAAATATAATTACTATCCTCAGAAAAGAAGATTAGGTTCTGTATTAAAGAAACAAGTAGTATTAATATACAAGGGAGAAATTCAGAAAACAAAAATGAGCTTTTGAAAATTAAAAAAATGATATACGAATTTTAATATATAAGTAGAAATTTAAAGTTGATGACTCTTCAAGAACACAAAACAGAATCTCACAGATGAGTTATATAACAGATAAGAACATCAGAGTATCTTTTAAGAAGATCCTTATCCAATAACTAGGAGTTCCAGAAAGAGAAACCACAGAAAAAATGGCAGGGAGGAAATTATCAAAAAAAAGTAATACAAGACAATTTCCCAGAGCTATGAGAACACGAAAGTGGGCGAGATTAAAAAAATGCCCACTGAAGGTCCAGTGCAATGTAGGAAAAAAACACGTACACCAAAGTCCAGCAACTCAAAAAATAAAGAGATCCTAAAACTGTTAGAAATTTCCTGAGAGTGAAAATAGCATGAGATTTCAAACAGAAATAGTTGGAAGTTAGAATAAAAAGCTAGGATAAAAAGTAGATCAATGCTTATACACTCCCAAATGAAAATAATTTCAAACACAGTCAGACTATCAAATCCTGAGTAGAGTGAAGACATTTTCAAACATCCAAAGTTCCATATACATCATCTCCCAGTTACCACTTTTAAAGGAGGTTCCTATGAAGTGTGCCTCAAAATAACAAGGGATAAATCAACAGAGGTAGACACAGGATTCTAGATACAAATTCAACATAGCGGACGTAAAAATAATTCCCAAGATAATGTCAAAGGGAAGTCAAAGGACTATAATGGTCAGCAGGTCTAGAGAGAAACTAGAGAGAAAAATCAAAGGAGAGCATTGGAGGTTTCAGAAGGATATATTCATACTATTGAGATATAATTGTATTGGTAGTATTATAAGACAAGAGAAAGCAGAGGTAAAATCAGCTAAAATACTATACTACCATACTACAAAGCAATAGATAATGATGGACTTAGACCTAATACATATGTGTAATTTTAAAATATGGAGATAAAAACAAACAAAAATGATGTATTTGATTCAAGGAAGCAGGAAAAAAGTAAGTAGAAGACAAAGGACTACTTTATTATGCCTTTTAACACTAGTAGGCTTTTCAATTCTTTGAACAAAATACTTTAATATGAATACACATGTATTTTTAAATTATGTTTCCACTTGTATACTATTAAAGTTGAATCTGAAATTCTTTTTCTCTCATTTTATAAATCTTGATATAAATAAGAGAAACTGACCTTCAAGGCAGCATCATAAACATCATTTGTGAGAGATTCCATCATATAGGAACCTCCCCACGGATCAGCCACTTTGGGAATCCCAGATTCTTCTTGAATAATGATTTGTGTATTCCTGGCAATTCGAGCACTTTTCACAGTTGGCAAACCCAAGGCTTCATCAAAAGAATTTGTGTGCAAAGACTGAGTGCCTCCAAACACTGCTGCCATTGCTTCTATTGTAGTACGAATAATGTTATTATAAGGATCCTAAAACATTTAGTGAAAAGCAAAAAGGCAAAACAAAACAACAGTTGATAAACGATGCTATGATTAAGCAGTGGCTGCTGTATACTTATCTTGCCAATGTCTACACTAGGCTTCAGAATATCCAATAAATTAGTAGACACCAGACTTAACAGGCACTCAGCAAATGATTTATTAATAAATGATAAATGAAGCAGATAAACAACGTACTATGAGATAAAAAATCTGGATTTATTCTGTTCCTGACTGAGATCCGCAAATCACTGGACTTTTCTGAACTTTAGTTTCCTTAACCATAAAAATGAGGAGGTTAAGACAAATGATTATTAAGGCTTCTTCTAACCCTGAAACTGTATTTCTCCATTTATAAGTACCTGAAGTTATATTTAATATGGATATATTAGTTTTTATTCACTTTTAAATGTATAAGAGCAATGTAACTTTAAAGTTATGAATTATTTTTAATGCATCAAAATAATTTAATATATAAAGAAAATGCATGAAAAAAGATCACCAAACGAATTTCTAATAGAATGAAATTAAAACACTCACATGACAATAGCCTTTAAATGGGTCTGTGTGCATGCATACTTACTTAAACATAACTAAAATATTTTATGTGCACAAAATTTTAATTAGGCAATTTTATGTTATGAATTTTAACTCTTAAAATTACTTAAGACAATATTAACTAAGTCATGATTTTTACTTCTTCCTTATCATCACTTTTTTTTTTTTTTATTTTTAAAAAGGTAAAACAGCACTACAGGTAAGTGGATTTATATGATTTTATATTGTTAACCACTAGAGGGAGCCAGCTTTATTTATTATAATATGTGTAAAAAATCTAAATGTGCATTATATTTCAGAATGATAATTTTCAAATATTAACAGCTGGTTTCTTAAATCTACTTCCTGATTGTGCTATGTTGCTTATAAGACAATATATGACTAAAACTCTACACTTTATATACATATATATATATATATATATATACCTGCTCAGTAAGTGACCATCCAGATGTCTGACAATGTGCTCTTAGAAGAAGAGATTTAGAGTTTTTAGGCTGAAACATTTTCTCTACTAAGTGAGCCCAGAGTCTTCGCCCAGCTCTCATTTTTGCTATTTCCATATAAAAGTTCATCCCAATTCCCCAGAAGAAAGACAACCTAAAATAGTAATGTTAAGTCCATTATTTGATTATACTTAACAACATAAAATGGAAAATAAAACTAATTGTATCACACACTAAAGAAAATAGTGTCCAGATTTTAATTTCAAACAATTTAATTTGAATTAGAATCAAAGAATATATATTAAAGTAGCTTTAAACCTAACAAAGTACAGTTTTAGGCACACAGAAGAAAGGGCTGTGATTATTTCTAAGAAATTATTCACTTTACAATTGGTTTTCTTTATAAAAGAAGTTCCTCTTGCACCCTTAAATAAAGAATGAATAGTTATCCAAAAATAAAATACTTCAAGAATACCCAATATGTAATTCAGGGGTCACCTACACAGGGAATCAAACAACAAACTTGTTTTCTTCGGATAGCAAGAAGTTTTCCTGTTTTTTTTGTTTTGTTTTTGTTTTTGTTTTTGTTGTTTTTAAGACTTTATTTATTTGAGAGAGAGAGATAGTGAGAGAGATCGTAAGAGAGAGCATGAACAGGGAGGAGAGCACTAGTGGGGAGAAGAGGGAGAAGCAGACTACCCCTGAGCAGGGAGCCCGAGGCCAGAATTCCCAGGACCCCTAGATCATGATCTCAGCCAAAGGCTGACACTTAACCAATGGAGTTACCCAAGAGCCCTTGTTTTGTTTTGTTTTTAAAGAATAATGATATATTTGGTCTAGGCATACATTTCTCCAATTGCCCCCAAGCCCACTACTCCTTTTTATTTTATATTCTGCACCTAGTTGCACATTTGGTTTACTTGCCTGTGCCTAAAGGCACAAAGGCTGTGTTTCTTTCTATAAAACAAGGTGAGTCTGAAATAAAGAAATTAAAAACTAATAAAAATTCTTGATATGCCTTTTGCTGTTCTCAGATATTTGTCTCAGGATACCTTTTCATTCTTAAAAATTACTGAAGATCCCCAAGGAATCTTTATTAGGATAATATCTATCAATGTTTTATATATTAATTCATTAGAAACAAGAAACATAGGACATAAGTAACATAAATAATATTTTTATGAAAAATAAGTATACTTCGTTAAAGAATTGTAATAAAACAGTCATTGTTTTACATTTTTGCAAATCTAATGTGTGGCTTCAGGGAAGACAGCTAGAATCAATATCTGTTACCAGAAAGAGTCAAATTTAATTCTGAAATTTAATTATACACAGTATTGGCTTATTCTCTAATTAGTCCTCCAATAAAACATAAGGGAATCTAGTGTGACATTTATATATACAAGTTAATTTTATCAATAGGTCTACTGTACACTCATAAATTGGTCCTAAAAACTTTCCTAATATTGAGACAATCTCTGTGGTCAATTTACTCACCTTGGTGCAAATTCATCAATTGTCAGACCAGCTTGGAGTCCAGTTCTACAGTATTCCAACCCATCAGCTATAGTATAGGCCAGTTCCAGGATGGCATCAGCCCCTGCTTCCTGCATATGGTATCCACTGATTGAAATTGAATTAAATTTTGGCATGTGCTATAAAAATAATAAAAAATATAGCAGTGAATAAAAATTTTTAAAGTTTCTATTAAACCCATTTTCTAAAAGACTATTATTTTTAAATGATGTTCAACTCAGATATATTAAGTATACTCTTTAATATTAACTGAAAATAATGCTTACTTTGTTACATTTAATTCACTCAATTTAAGTGGTGATTCAATGAACCATCATAAAAACTGCACCTGTTTTATTTTCCTAGTGAAAAAGAATTTTCACTAACCATTCTTTAGAGTCAAAGTTTAAAATAAATTAGTTGAGGTTAGAAATGCAACCAACCATTAGTCTGAGAATTAAATAAGACATCTTTAATTCCAAAGCAACAACTATGACCTCTTACGAGGTTCTAAGATCTTGTAACTTTGGGCTAATTTGCTGAAGATACATAAATTTAAGTTATACTAATTATAAATTTTATTATTTGAATGAAGTCATTAAACATGAACAAGTACATGGTAGGGAAGGAAAGAGAAAATGACTCAATCCTTAGTACTATATATTAAAACACAACAGGATAAATACATGGTTTAAAAATCAAAGATTTCAATTTGACTTACTGTGACATTTAATGCTAAGCATACCCAACACAGGTTCTTTCTAGCAAAATCACTATGAGAATGGCATTCATTTCAGAGGGCACCTAGCTGGTTCAGTGGGTGGAACATGTGACTCTTGTGGGGTCGTGAGTTTGAGCCCCACATTGGGTGCAGGGATTACTTTTAAAAATAAATAAATAAAAAGATTAAAAAAAGAAAAGGGCATTTCTACCATTGCCCTAAAACTTTATATTAGGGAGGGTACATATCATACATATTCTGTAAAGCCTCCAAATTTTTATCCTTCCCAAGAATTGGCCAAACATAAAATAATAAAAACTTAATCACTGAAACTCACTATGATAATTAAGAACATGGGCTCTAGAGTCAGAATGGTCAAAGTCTAGCTATGTTACTTAACTAGCCGTAAGACTTTAGGCAAGTTTCTCACCCTTGTTATTCCCTAGTTTCCTAAAGCATAAAATAGAGGTAATAATTATGCCTCCCTCATGTTAATTGTTATAGGATTAAATGAAATGATTCATCTAAACCATTTAGCATTATGCCAGTAGGCAATAAGCATGCAAAAAGTGTTACTTGTTGCTGCTGTATGCTATTGATCTGCAACTTACCTTTTTTTGTTTTTAAAGATTTTGTTTATTTATTCATGAGACACAGAGAAAGAGGCAGAGATACAGGCAGAGGGAGAAGCAGGCTCCTTGCAGGAAGCCTGATGTGGGACTCGATCCCGGGACTCCAGGATCACGCCCTGGGCTGAAGGCAGGCACTAAACCACTGAGCCACCCAGGGATCCCCTGCAACTTACATTTCTTAGTATTTTATTTATAATTAACCAAAAGCAATTGAAAAATGTTCCATTGCAAAAACAGTAAGAGGACTGAATTACATGGAATTGAGAGGTTGCCCAAATATATAGTTTATAAATAAGAAGCAATAAAACAACTAGGTTCTTCTCTACAAAGAGGAGTTTAGTAGCAGAATTTCTTTAAAAATAATAGAAATACTGGGATATTAGAATATTATTCAGCCTTAAAAAAGGTGGTTAATTCTCATACATGCTACAACAGAGATGAACCTTGAGGACACTGTGCTAAGTGAAATAAGCCAGTCACAAAAAGACAAATAGTATATGATTACATTTCTAGGAGGTAGCTAGAGTAGTCAAATTCACAGAGATAGGAAATGAAAAGATAGTTTCCAAGAGCTAGAGGGAAAAGAGGATGGGGAATTACTATTTAATAGGTACAGAGTTTTAGTTCTCCAAGATGCAAAAAGTTCTGGAGATGGATGGTGGTGATGGTTGCACAACAGTGTGAATGTACTTAATGCCACTTAACTGTACGCTTCAAAACAGTGAAGATGGTAAATTCTATGTCATGTGAATTTTGCTACAATTAAACTTTTTTTTTAATCAAGAAGTTGACAGTTTTCAACGTACTTCAATATAGCATTATTATGTCAGTATATGCAACCAGCACTTTCATCACTTATGTGCAGGATTATATAAAGCAATTTTGAACTTGAAGAGGATACCAGGAGTTTTACAAAGGTAAAATGCCCAACAACATGTAACAGCATAAACTGTACAAACTGCTACTAACTATTCATTTCTCCACTCTCCTCCTATAATACCTGAACCATAAATGCAGAATGCCAATTTACAAGAACTATACTTCCAATCTTCTCTCATTACTGTGGGTATCCACTGGGATAAACGTGGTTGCACTGGCCAGGAAGTGAGTCCACTGGGATAAAAGTGGAACTAGGGATTCTTCCTTCTGGAAATTCACCTTAAATCAGAGGAGCTGAGTCCATCCCTCCCTTCAACAAACACATCCAGTGCACCCACCTCCTCAACCATGAGTGGCATAGTAACAAAAGAGGACAAGCAAGATTAAAGGAGACTGGAACCCTGGTGGCTGTGGAGCTCCCATACAACCAAGCTCTTGACAGCCTACTTTCCAATTTCTTTCAGACAGAGGGTCGACTTCTATTTAGTTTAAGCTACTACTATTTGGGTGTGTATGTCTGTCATATGCTGCTAAATGTATTCCTGTGCATATGTTCTTGAAATTGAAAGGGGGGATAGAAATATACAGTTCTATACAACACAGTTCACATGGGCAGAGATCTATGAAAAGAAATAAAATTGCCAAGCGTAAAGGCTAAATACTGATGAGACGAGGCAATGCTTGGCAGGAGTTCTTAGACAACAGCAATTATAAGAAATAAAAAAGATTAAAAAAAAAGTTTCATGGTGGAGGAGAGATGGGCCCTTGGCCATGAAATAATATAGTCTAACCTTAAGGTAGATTAAGAGAGCATTGCCAGCAAGAAGCAAAGTGTGAGTGATGGCAAACCTACTTATTAATTACTCAGAGGAAGACGAAAGCGCTTTATGTTTCCCTTAGAGAGATTGCTACAAACACAGAACACTGTAAAACCCTTCTTTTCCCACCACTCTGATGGTGAAGACAACCTAATTCAGAGGTGAAATACCAGGAAACTCATTCTAGATGCAGATATAAGCAATATCTTATAAAGCTGTTATTTTGTCTGACCCCGGTGTATACTTCAAAACTGAATATGAACTCTGGAAAGAAATAAAGAAGTATAAATTATGAGCCCTCCTTGATTCTAAAAATTACCAGGCAAAAATTTTAATAAAGAAAATACGGTACGCATCTAATGCTCAGATTCCTATAGATAATAACAGACTAATGAGTACATTAAAAGCAAAACATACAAATTAACAACACACATACATAAAACTCATACTCTGACTTTACACTAAAATTATTATTTTGACTCACTTATTAAATTCAAATTAGGTGATATTTTATAAAAAGTCTTACATCCAAAGAAGTAAAGCAAATCTCATAAGTAGCAGGAAATACCTGTGCTGTATATTGGAAGATGTCAGCAATAATTCTCATGGATGGTTCGGGAGGAAAAATGTAAGTATTTCTGACCATAAACTCCTTTAGTATATCATTCTGGATTGTACCAGTAAGTTTCTCTTTAGGTACGCCTTGCTCTTCTCCAGTTACTATAAAAGTTGCAAGAACTGGAATAACTGCTCCATTCATGGTCATGGAAACCGACATTTTTTCTAAAGGAATTCCATCAAAAAGAATTTTGGTATCTTCCACGGTGTCAATAGCAACTCCAGCCATTCCAACATCACCACGAACTCGAGGGTTGTCTGAATCATATCCACGATGTGTTGCCAGATCAAAGGCAACTGATAATCCCTGCTGACCAGCTGAGTACATAAAGAAAAACAATGTAGGATTTAAGGAGTCTGGCACCAAAGTAAACTCATTTACATTAACACTACTAAAGGAGTTGATTCATCTCATCATAATATATATTTTTTAACATTTTTATGCTCATACATGTCAAAACAAATTTAAATAAAGATAGTTCACTTCCTAGGTTGTTTCCCATGTGGTAAAATGCACAAATTGAGTTGCAGAACGGAAAGAATAAAACATCTCACCTCATGTCTGAGGATCTTTTTTATCTTAGCACTTTTTTAAAAATAACTGAAAGTATGTATCTCTTAATCTCCTTCACCTATTTTGCCTTTATCTTAACAATTTCAGATAGAAATATTTTTTAAGGTACACAAGAAGACCTATTTATAAATAGTTAACATAACTTAGTATCTGTATGCTTATATAATTTAGTTCTTGTATTTAATAGCGTAGTAAACAAGATGTCCTGGCTATTCAAATATTCTGGAAAACAGAATTATGAACACTATGCAAAAAACAAAAAGTGTACACTAAATATAAGATCAGTCCTTTATGTGTAATATAAATGTACAAATCCTCAAATTTAGCATTCAAATATGATTTTAATACAGATCAGATAGAAAAAATAATAGTTAATATAATTTTGAGAGACATGAATGCCAGACTGCACTAGATATATTTGTACATTATCGTTGGCTTATTACTTTACCTGGGCATCTTTTAAATTGTTTTCCCCTTCAGTTCCCATCTTGACAATATTAATTAAAAGGTTTTTTTTTTTTTTTTTTTTAATTAAAAGTTTTTCAAAGAGAAAGCCAATGTCTCCTTTCATCATACAATTTCACCTAATTTGTTTTACATAAAGTGCATGGCTTGTTTTTGGTTTTTTTTTTTTTTTTTTTCTTAAAGATTTATTTACTTATCTGAGGGGCAGGAGCCACAGAAGAACAAGGAGAGTCTTCTTTAAGTAGACTCTGTGCTGAGTGCAGGGCCTGACCCAGGGCTCGATCTCAAGACCCTGAGATCATGACCTGAGATGAAACCAAGAGTCAGATGCTCAACTAACAGCACCACCCAGGTGTCCAGCCATTCATGTTAACTGTTGCTGGCATTCAAGAATTTAGCAGTTTAATGTGGCTCACCTATCCTTTGACTATGGAAGTTGAAAACATCTATCTTTTTCAGAGTATAGTCTTAACCATAAAATTATAAAGTGACTATCATCTTTACCAAGATTAACCAGTGTCCCTTCAAAAGAAGCCAAGAACAGGAAACCTATGTTTGATTATGAATATGATGTGCTGCATTAAAATCTCACCCTTAATATTGTCTTTATAGAACTTATTGCTTTCTTCCACAGTACTAAAACCAGCATACTGACGGATGGTCCAGGGCCTAAAGGTGTACATGGTGGGATATGGTCCACGTGTGAATGGCTTCACTCCTGGAAGTTCTTCAGCTAAGTCCTTGGTATCCCTGCTAGAATATAAAGGCTTTATGGAGATCCCTTCTGGAGTGTGCCATATTAAGTCTTCTGGGTTTTTGCCTTTCAACTGCTTTTTAGCCAGGGAAGCCCATTCTGGGTGAAGGGGTTGTTGCTGATGCAGAAGTCGACGCCATATAAGCCTGAATCCTGGTGACTCTTTGAGCTGCTTCAGATGGTGCGGTGAAAGCAAAAGAAGCCGAGTCTTAGCCCTCAACATGATGGAGCATGAAAAACACTCAAAAAAACCCAAGAACTGGCCTAGAAAAAGAAGCAGAGTATACATGTATTCACAAAAGGCAAAATGGGAACTATTGGTGGAAAGAGAACGAAGGCAGCATTTTAGTATTATTTCAGCTCTTCTCCTTTTCTGGTTCCAATACTTTACATTTTGTTAACTTTGGCCCCTCTTCTCCACAACTACTATCATTGTTCTAGTCTTCTTAATACTTTCTTAGCTGGTTTTACTGGCCAGTCTTAACCCCTCTAATCCATTCTACAAACTGACACCAATGCAACTATGATTATGTCACACTTCACTTAAGATTTCTCAAAGGTTCAGCATCATGTAGAGGATAAAATACAGCCTCCTAATTTTTTCACTGAAAATATTTTTACAGCTACTTTATGACAGGCATTGTGTTGGGTGCTGGAAAAAAAAAAGTGGTGAATAAGACAAGTAAGACAAATTCAAGGCCTCTATGACCTGATCTCTGCACACCTCTCAGACTCATCACTGCTTTTGTCCTCTACACCTTTTGTTCTAGAAATATTGGATAATCTACAGCTCACTGCATATATCAAAGTTCTGTGCCTTTCTCTTGCTCTTTCATCTACCTAGAATGTTCTTTGGCTAATGTGGCTAAGGCATCCCAATACATAGGGCTTTCTATGTGCCAGGCACTGCTGTAACAACTTTATAAGGAGTAGCAATTTTAATCCTTTATAAAGAGTAGCAACACCAAGACAGGTACTAATAATATCCCCATTGTACAGATGAGGAAACTAAGGCACAGAAGAGCCAACATTTAAACCGTAGGCAGCACTAGGTTTAAAAGTCCTTGGGGGATCCCTGGGTGGCGCAGCGGTTTGGCGCCTGCCTTTGGCCCAGGGCGCGATCCTGCAGACCCGGGATCGAGTCCCACGTCAGGCTCCCGGTGCATGGAGCCTGCTTCTCCCTCTGCCTGTGTCTCTGCCCCTCTCTCTGTATCTCTCATGAATAAATAAATAAAAATTCTAAAAAAATAAAAAATAAAAAAAAATAAAAGTCCTTGTATTTAAATAATACTCACAGCCTCTCCCTGAACTCAAAAGCTGGACTAAATGAGCTCTTAGGTAACTGTTTCTGTTACACATCAATCATCTTCCATAGCATATTAGAACACTTTTTTGTGTGTTTATATAAAACATATTTAAGATGTATTTCATATTTATACAAATACATATATAAAATAAATATATACGTATAGCGTCAACATACAGAACCTAATATTCTAAAAAGGCTTTGAGATGCAAAGTTTATTAATATATTCATCATGCCATATGATGTATAAGGCAACAAGTAAAGTGAGCTTAAAATCATATTTTCCATACCGTCTCCTGTCAATTTAATGAGGCTTACAGAAAAGTAAGAATACCCAACATTTGTCAGGGGGCTGTGAAGCAAAGGGCGGTTCTGAATGAAACATCTTTTCAAATAATGTGCTTTCACATTAATATGGCAGGAAAGGCTAGAGATACCTCCAATGTTCAGCTAATTTGGGTTGGAGATGACAACATACAGCATGCAAATTACATTGAATATTAGAATAATATTAGTATAAACCTATCTTTAAATATAAGAAATTGTTGGGAGAGAAATCACCAAGGGATTTCAAGCTCCACACAAAAACACGTTTATCCAAGCTCTGAAAAACCTCTCTCGGTCAGGGTAAAAGAGAACAAGTGAATAGTTTACAGTTTTCTGTCAACGTCGATCTGTCTTTCCTAGTCCGCCCCTTACCCTTCCCTCCACCTGTATACACAGTCACTTTCAGTCCTATCACCTCGTATCCAAAAAACCTCAGAGGAACAAGAGCCGCAGCCTAGAGCGGAGGCAGCCGCGGAGGCAGATCACCCTCCCCCCGCCCCATAATCCTGCAAGCGCCCCCTGCCTAGCGGAGTCTCGGGGTGCTGCGGTGGCCAGGGAGGATGACGCCGCGCCCCGGGGGCGAACAAGCACCTTCTCTGCAGCATTACCTCCTCATTCCCACGTGCGACGCTGGCAGTGAGAGGTCGGTCGGGAATCTAGAGCCAAGGAGAAGGCAGAGGAGAGCGGGGTGCCGTCACCGTGGGAAGAGGAAAAGGACAGGCTCAGGGGACAGAGGGAAGTGGGGAGAGAGAAGCCACAGGAAAGGAGGGAGCTGAAAGGCTGCCGCATCTCGAGGCGCCCAGTCTTACTCACTGGCTGGCCTGTCTCGGACCTCGACTGTGAGAAAGGGCGGCTGGACTCCGGAACCCCAAGCCCCGCGACCCAGAAACACACAGCCCAGCTCCTCCCTGACCTTGCGCAAAAGCCAGCTGGAGGGGTCAGGGGGCGTAGGCCGACACCGCCCTCCCTGCCGCCAATCTCCTCGCGCTTCCGTGGGCGCGCTTCTGATGACGTTAGCGCTGCGACCCGAGGCCCGCCTCTCCCGACGGGCGTTTCCGGTTTCTGCCCGCCCACTTCCGGGCTTCGCCGGATTTTGAATGGTTTGGGCGCCAATTGCTGCGACGTTGACTCGCTGGAGGGTTGAAGAGGCTCCTTTGGAGAGTCGTGGAAGCTCTTAACCTGCTGGTGAGTCCAGCCCGCGGCTAGCGCGATTGTGACCGACTCCGCGGTTTGTTTCTCAGGAGCGTGGGGGTGAGACTCCAGTGGATTTTCCATATCTGCCTTTGCTTGGGGCCAAGGATTGACAGCATTTTTATTCGCAAAGATGGAGTGAAGGGACGCCTGGTTCCTCGGTTCTTCCCTCCTCCATCCCCCAGTTCATCCTCGTCCTCGTTCTTTTTTTTTTTTTTTTTTTTTTTGTCTCCCGCGGCCCAAGGGGGGCGAAGTGCAGCCTTGGAGGTTAGCGTCTTTAGGCATTGAGGACACTAGCGTCGCATCCCGAGGCTTTTGTCAGGAGGTAAACATAGCCTGGTTGTGTTTTGCCAGCCTTGGCGCTAGACCTAGGTTGAGAGACTTGGTTTCCACGAATTTCACTGAGGACAACAAGAGGATTTAGGATGCCTGCCTGTTTCCTACAGAGTAAGGAGTGAACTCTACCGCAGCATGTAGTCCGGCCGCAGACTACGGTTCCAGCCTCCTTTCTATTCCATCCGTACACCGGCAAGTCTGGCCGAATTTTCCGTGTCCCCCCCGCAGACCAGTTTCTTTTACCCTGTTCTGCTCTCAGACTTTTGCTGCTTTCTCTCAAATACTTTATTCCCTGTCTTTCTGGCTAAATACTTCGAAGCGTAATTCACATATTACTTTTTTTTTTCTAGCCGCCCCCAGCACACGCACACACATCAATTTGAGGTAGCCGTTCACTCATGTGTCTTTTATGACTTTTGTCACATGGTGTGTACTTTTATATAGTAGTTGTGTTTATATCGGCGTCTACCCACTGTCACTGAGCTGTGGTTTCCTGTGGATCTAAAACAGGGCAAAGTTTCTGTTCCTTTTACATTTACATTAAAATGTCTGTTCTCTGTTCCTGGACAACCAGCCCAATAGAAAAGTATGACTTTTATGTATCGAATTGTTACCGTGCCCCATATGTCATTCTAGGCACTTTACATATTCTGTACGAAGTTTTAGCTTCACAAAAGCCTTTAATGTTGGTGCTTTTGAACTTTAACCCATTTTGTCAGGGGGGACATTGAACAAATTTACGTGCCTAAGCTTGTACCGCTAGTTAAATGCCAGAACCAGGATTTGGAACCAAGCTATTTATCTATTTATCCGTATCCCTGACTTGCTCTTGGCAGTGTTTCTCAGGCTGAGGTGTCTTCATACCAGGGGACATTTGATAATGTCAGGGGACAGTTTTGGTTGTCACACCTTGGGGGTGGTTAGGAGGAATGGAGAGCAGGTGGCTCTTGCACTGGGGAGGTGGGCAGAGACAGGAGAGCAGCTCAGGTGGAGGGCATAGTGCATGCCTCACTCAGTGTGTACTCAGAATCATCAAATCTAGCTAGAGAGAGAGTCTTATAAGGAATAGTGGGAGAGAAGTACAGAAAACTAGACAAGGCTAGACGGTTAAGAACTCTAAGTGGCATGGTAAAGCGTTGGATGTTGTGTAGTAGGTATTGGGGAAGGATTTTTTACTTTATTTTATTTTTAATTTAAGAAAGTCATTTATTTTGTTCCAGAATTTGTGATCAGGAACAACTTGGTAGAGCTGACTCCTGTCTTTTCCATTCAGGGTCAGCTGCAGCATATTAGCTTAGGTACATGTGCCAGGCTCGTAAGATGGCACTGGGTATTCTGGGAGTTCAGCTGGGCTTTTGCTTGGGCCTTTCACTTCCTCTCCATGTTGGCCTTCCTCAGAGCATGGTCGCTGGGTTCCAAGAGCAAATATTCCAAACATGAGGACGTTGCAGCTATGAGTCTCTTCATGTTTAGGCCAGTAAACTGGTACAGAATCATTTCCTCCATATTCTGCTGCTCACACAGCTACAGAGTCTGCCAAGATTTAAGATAAAGGGACATAGACTCCATCTTTAAATAATAGGAGTAAGAAGGAATTTGCACCATTTTTTAATCTACTAAATGGGGTAAGGACTAAGTCTCAGCCCTCACTTGCTCCCTCACCTTCTTCCTTGAACAACCTGTACTCTTTGTACGGTAGCCCTTCCAGGGGAGGTCCTCAAGTGAAACTGTCATGTGGATTGGTTTTGAAGTAGGGGAAATATAAAGGCATGGATGTCACATTGAGGGAATTAGGCATCTCAGGAATGTAACATACTAGGTATGAAGTAGGGTAAAGAGCAAAGTATAATTTAGCTTCCACTGTTTTTTCTAACTGATCTTACGTGTACTCCCTAAGTGTAGTTTGTGATCTTTCAATTAATTATTTCTCACTATTCCTGTTAATCTTACTGAAAAAAAGTTTCTTACTGAAACTTTACCTTTTAAATTTCAAAGAAATAGATTTATCCAAAGTTCCTCCTTTATTATCTATCTCAATCCACCTATATAAACTATTAATATAATTATCTCTGAATTTTTAGAAAAGGAATGGTGCCTGATTTGTATTGTTATGAAAGGACAGAATAATCAGTATTCTTCTGTGCTTTTTAAAAATGCAAACAGCCCACACGGAGTAGTAGCTTAAATCCTTATGAGTGACTTTTCTGCTTGAATTTCCACAACATAGTTTCATAGTATGGTCTTAAAAATTATTTCCTTTCATATCTGGCATAAGTTCTGAGAATACATTAGGCTTAAAATAAAAAGACCTGAATATTACTATATTACTATTCCAATTAATATTGTCTGTGACAGGGTAATACAATTTAATACATTATTATTTCCATTTTCTTGGCTCTAAACATGGAAATAATGTTATTGTATGGGGGAGTACAAGGAAAGATGCAAGAGCATTTTCACATGATTTTTTAAAGCCATAAAAATGGAAGAAATTTCCAGGAATGAAATTGAATCAGATACACTTACTTTAATAGTAATCAGTGTTACTTGTTTTAAAGTATGTTCAAATGTTCTAAAAACACTATCCCAAACCTTTCATTATTTTTTAAGGTAAACTTGGAACATTTATAGGTAGTACTTTTTAACAAAATGTATGTAGGATTAAGCTTATTTTTGTGTCCTTTTTATTTTACAGATTTTTTGAAGTACTATTATAATTATTCTGTTTAGATCAAGATGTCCAGCAAAGCAAGTGCTTCCAAGAAAAGATCTCAACAATTAAAAAGAAACCCAAAAAGAAAAATTGATGATGAAGATGTGGAGTTGCCAAAGAAAAAGGTAATAAAAATAATTGAGTTTATCATTCTGAACTTTTTGAGTAAAAATGTAATTTGTTCCATATAAAGGAATATATAAAGACTAAAGGTCAATTTTACTACAAATTAAAGTAATTCATATCGTTATGTGGGAGCTGTTGCAACATAATTGGTAAAGGTTCTCAGATAAAAATTGTTTCAGTTTCTAAAGATACTGACCAGAAAATTCTTTGCTGAGGAAGGGGTCATAGGGCGTTTTTAAGGTGTTTGAATGTAAAGACTAGGAATAAAGTATATACAGATTCTATGGTTAAAGATAGGAAAATCTGTCAGTTAGTGGGAAGAGATTTTTATTAACATAGAGAAAAATTACTTTGGGAGGAATTATCTTCTTTCTACCATAATTTTGCCCATTTCTTAAAAAAGAATATGTATAAATTTTTTTAAGAATTTGCGTGTTTTATCCTATAAGAGGCAATGCCTATGTTTTTTGCAGGTAAAGTATGTACCACTATTTCACAGTCAAAATGACTAATGATTTCTTTAACATATTCTTTGATACGGGGCGCCTGGGTGGCTCAGTTGGTTAAGCATTCTATTCTTATTTTTGGCTCCAGTCATGATCTTGTGAGTCATGGGATCCAGTCCCAAGCAGGGCTCTGCAGACTCTTCAAGTCTGCTTGAAAAATTCTCTCTTCCCTCTGCCCCTCCCCCACTGGCAAGTTATCTCTCTAAAATAAAAATAAGTCTTAAAAAAATTATTTGACACTCTATGGAATTCTATTATACATTATCACTATTGTCCAGGAATTGCTGTAGTATATCCTGTGCCTGGGATAAATACACACCCTTTCTCTGCACAAGCGGCAGTATGTCTTTTCTGTCTAGCCAGAAGATACATAAATACTCTTCAACATACATGACAAATATATTGCAAAAGTGGTATCTTTTATCTGATGTTTAATTACGTGTGTATGTATTTTTCTCTCTAGGTTAGAAACACTGCAAAAAATAAAAATCCAAAGCATCTGCCTTCCAAAGGTATTTATTTTCTGTATCTTGTTTAACTTGTCCATCTCAAGCTGTGTGTATTCATGAAAAACTTCTCAGCATCTTGTTTATGAGTTGTACAAAAGCAAAAGATAGTAGGGGCTCCTGGTCCTTTGAGCATAGTCCTTTGAGCAACTGACTCTAGGTTTCTTTGGCTTAGGTCATGTGATCTCAGGTTCATGAGATCAAGCCCCATGTCAGGCTCTGCGCTCAGTGAGGAATGTGCTTAGAATTATCCCTCTCCCTCTTCCCCTCCTTCCTCACCCACACATGTTCTCTCTCTCTCTCTCTCTCTCTCAAATAAGTAAATCTTTTTTATAGAAACAAAAGACAGTAATAAACAGCTGCATTCTCATTTTTGCAAGAATAAATAGTACTGGTTAGTCTATTATTTTGGTCAACTGAAATTTTACTTGCTGCCTCTAGCACATATTGTGGAAGGTTCTAAATTGATAGGAACTAGAGAAAATCAAAGTTTACCACAATCTGAATTATTACTGCTCTGTGATCTATAGACACACCTACTGATTTTTCTTTAAAACAGATATATTGCTGTCCTACCACCATTGCATAGATTAGTTTGGGACTACTGTCTAACTTTGTTTGGAGTAAACTAATTTGGAGTAGTCATCTTTACTTAGGCATCACTTCATCTAAAAATTCCTACTTTCAGGGGGATCCCTGGGTGGCTCAGAGGTTTAGCACCTGCCTTCAGCTCAGGGCATGATCTTGGAGTCCTGGGATCAAGTCCCACATCAGGCCCCCTGCATGGAGTCTGCTTCTCCCCTGCCTGTGTCTCTGCCTCTCTCTCTCTCTCTCTCTCTCTCTCTCTTCTCTCTCTCTTTCTCTCCCTCTCTCTCTCTCTCTCTCTCTGCGTGTCTCTCATGAATAAATAAATAAAATCTTCAAGAAAAATAAAAATTCCTACTTACTCCTCACCAGTACCAAGCAAAGTCCGTGGTTTTGTACTTCCATAATGCACAGTACTTTTGTAAGGCTTTGCATACTTGTATTTATACTAAATAATTATAATTAGTCTCCCTTCTCTCTAAAACTAATCATCATATGAGCCAATAGTATTATCTTCTTTGTTTATCCTTTATAAATAGAATACCAACAACAAGACCCTGAATATTTTGTTCCAGTTGCCATTCAATATTTGGGAGAAATAGCTTTCTAGTCTTCTCAGTGAAACTCTTTAATTTAGGTCATTTCTGAGAACCAGACTTTTATACTGAATCCTAATAAATTGTAGCCTGCTTTTTCATTTAGAATTGTCTTGGGTTTTTATCTGCAGTTTCAGCTATTAGTATTTTAATTAACATAATAGCATAATCATATTCAACACCTGGCATATTATGGCTGTGCAATAAAAAGGAAATTAAACAGTTTATGCAGCTTTATCATATTTTGGTTCTAATGATTCTGTTAGCTTTTTAAAATAAATGTATACTTAAATCAGTTTTTAAGTAAAAATGTAAAGCTTTGAGATTGACCAGTCTCGTCTTTCACCAGTAACAGGACAAACAGAACATACTAATCTAAAACAGATTAAGATAGCATCCAACAAGAGGAAAACCTGGCAACCTCTTTCAGAGAGTATCAGAGAGCATTTGCAAATTATGATGGACTCAGTTATAATGTAAGTATGAAATCTTTCCATTTCATTCTTGATCTCTGCTTACATGTTCCCCATAGAAACATATTTCCTGAGACGCCTGGGTGGCTCAGCGGTTGAGCATCTGCCTTTGGCTCAGGATGTGATCCCGGATTCCCAGGATCGAGTCCACATCGGGCTCCCTGCATGGAGCCCGCTTCTCCCTCTGCCTGTGTCTCTGCCTCTCTCTCTCTCTCTATCTCTCTGTGTGTTTCTCATGAATAAATAAATAAAATCTTAAAAAAAAAAAAAAGAAACATTTCCTTAGAAACATTTCCTTTTAAATGTCATTTTTTTTAAATTTTATAGTGATAGGATGTTTTTCAGAACAAGATATATGTAATGTCTTTTGATGCTGTTAGCTAAAGCAAGAAGTCTTTGTTAATTTCAGAAGCTTAAAATTCCCTGGTGAAAGAAAAGAAGTCTATGTGGCATGACCTGCTATTTGTGAACTTTAAACTTGTTCTATCACTAGGGATACTTTAAGAAGATGTTGAGTTCAAATTGACACTTTATATGTAAGCTAACGTGTTAGAGGGGATACAAAGAAAATAAGACAGTATTCTGCATCAAGAAGCTGAACTCATCGAAATTAATGACAATAATAGAATGTAGTAAGAATTTTGATTATATCTATGCTTAAAATGTATTTGGTATAAAATAAAAAGTGGTTGATTCTGCCTGGTTAGTGAGGAGGGGCACTTGAAAGAAAGCAGGGAGAACAAGTAAGTGCAGTATATTAGTTGTGTTTCAAATTGTTACCTATTTAATCTCTTTTTCTTTTCTAGAGCAATTTTGAGTAACAAGATTAGAAAAAATGATCAAGTTCAGTATCATCTTAACTACCTGAAGAAAAGGTAATATGGTTATGTAATAGAACATTTTTAAAAATATAATTAGTAAAAATCTAACTTCTTCCTGTGTTACCAGAACAGACATTTGTGGGGTATAAAAGTTTTCCTTTCATTTTGTTTTTTTTTTTTTTGTTATTGTTTTTATTGTTTTAAGAACAACTTGGAAATGTATATTCTGAACTGCTGCTGCACAGTTATGAAGTAAGTTAAGAGAATCTATTTAAAAAGAGAGTCTGAAAATCATAAAATGCCAACTTCTACAATTTATTTTCTGTATTAAGATTTGAAAAAATATTTTGTCAATTTTAACTCCATCATTTTGAGCAATTTGAAGTTAATGGTTTACCATTCTTATATTTATTCCATTGCTATTTTCTCTTCACTTCAGATATTGTATTACATTATTTTCATAAGCAGCAAGTGTGATTTTCCTGGGTATTACTGCTCTTCATCTTCTGGCAAATCCCAAATGGAAATTTCTTTTCAAATGCTCTTAAAAGTCACACCACTGCCAATGATTTTCTAACTACTATTTGCACAACTTTATCTTTTTCTTTAAAGATTTTATTTATTTATTTATTTATTTATTTATTTATTTATTTATTTATTTGAGAGAGAGAGAGAGAGAGCATGAGCAGGGGGAGGAGCAAAGGTAGAGGGAGAAGCAGACTCCTCACTGAGTAGGCAGCCTGATGCAGGGCTCGATCTCAGGACCCTGGGATCATGACCTGAGCCAACAGCAGCTACTTAACCGACTCAGCCACCCAGGCACCCAACTTTTTCTTTTCAAGAAAAATGTTCTGCATCTTAGTTTCGGGTTTGCTTGGAAATGTCTGTGAGCTAGTACTTTATTCTTGGGAAGGCTGAGCAGAAATTCTGCTTACTTCGAGTATAATTTTAACAATAGTAGCAAAACAGAAAGGGTGGATGGGGCTAGTTTATAAAAAGATTGAAGAGATTGAAGAAAGTTTACTAGAAGCAGGCCTGCAACCTGCTTACAAGAATTAATTAAAGGAGGAGGAGTATACAAGAATCTAGTATATAAGCCAATGCATAAAAAGTGTAGCTATTTATTCGCTTTTAATGTAGAACAAATAAGTCATATGTGCTGTATAAAGAATATTCTAGTACATAGTAACTGCTCTTCACAGTGATCACTATGGGTCATTAGATTCTGTTCAACATTTAGGCTTTATCCTGTAGCAGCCTTGGAGATACTTCAAGGACTGCCTATTGTCTCAATTTTGCTTTCACAACTCAGTCTTTAGGCTTCCAAGTAACAATATTCAAGATAGTTTTCCTTCTGCTGATATAGCAGAGTACTGCCATAGCAAATTGATTCTTTGGATCTCTGAATAAACTTTCCTGTAGCAGCATTTGGAGTACCTGTTCTTAAAGATACTCTGTGAATAAAAGTGATATATAGTGAATTATGTTTGGGTATATTAACATAAAAGTCCTACAGTGAACAAATATTTTTCATTTTGTTTAACCTAACATCTTCAAAATTGGTATTTACCACAAGAATTCTTTATTTCATATATTAGTCTCAACTCTGCTTCTGGCTTATTTGTGGGCTTCATTCTTTTAGACAAGTTGTCCTCACTACCTTAGAATTGTAGATATAAATAGTTCCCTGTTTATCTCTTCAGCCTTGTGAAGAAGAGAAATAGAATTCATGTCCTCTTAGCTTCAATTAGAAAGTTCTGGGAAATGGGCTCTGATTGGCCCAGATTAGGTGCTACACGTATCTTTAGACTGATTTTGTGGCAAGAGCTGTTAGGATTCATACAGACCGGGTTGTGTGCCTATCTCTGTGATCAGACAAACAAAACAGGGTTGCTAGTCAAACAAAATGGGTTAGCCACTGCAGTTTCTAGAGGAACATACTTAGGGAAAGTTTGCCCTATAGAAAAATAGTATAAATGATGATTAGGTGTTGTTGACATAGTAGGGTGTATTCATGTTATGCTTTTGGTTATTTTAGTTAAGAAATCAAGAGCTTATTCCTTTAGGAATACTTAAACACACCGGTATATATATATATATATATATATATATATATATATATATACACACACACACACACAAAATATATACAAAATATATTTTTTTAAATATATTTTAAAAATATATTTATACAAAATATATATATATATATATATTTTAAGATTTATTTATTTTTAGAGAGCAAGAGATCAAGCACTAGCGAGTGGGGGGAGGAGCAAAGGGAGAGACACCCATGCAGACTCCAGGCTGAGTGCAGAGCCAGATGCGTGGCTGATTCTACAACCCAGGGATCATGAGCAGAACCAAAATCCAGAGTCAGACACCTATCCAACTGAGCCACCTAGGTACTCCGCAGGTTTTTGTTCTTAAATGTGATGTCTTAATGATTATTAACTTAATGATAGTCAAGTTAATCCCAACAGTTTAACGAAAATTATGACTGGTGTATTTTTATATTGCCTACGTTTTTCTTTACAAAAATTAATATTTTGGGACACCTGGGTGGCTCAGCAGTTGAGCGTCTGCCTTTAGCTCAGGGTGTGATCCTGGAGTCCCACATCAGGTTCCTCAAAGGGAGCCTGCGTTTCCCTCTGCCTGTGTCTTTGCCTCTCTATCTCTCTCACGAATAAATAAAATCTTAGAAAAAAAAAAGTAATGTTTTGAGTAAGATCCTAGGAAGATGAATTTTAGTTTCCACTATTTAAATTGCCTGCAAATCTTAAGTAGTATGGTTTTTGAATACCTCAAAATGCTGCTATTAGGTAGAAGGAACCAAATTTAGATTTTCCTCCTTAATTTCTTCCTCTTAGAATCCAAGAATCCAAGCTTTTAGGAAAGCTGTATTACTCCCTGCTACCAGTGAGGGTAATAATAGGTTAGTTTCCATTGGTGATCCAATAAACTTGGTTTGAAGAAGGTTTTCTTAATCTTGTTAGGTTTTGTTAACTTTTCTGCTTTTAATTTTTTTCTTCTATTCTTTCCTTTTTTTACATAGAGAGGATTTTTTTTTTTTAAGATTTTATTTATTTATCCATGAGAGACATAGAGAGAGAGAAAGGCAGAGACACAGGCAGAGGGAGAAGCAGGCTCCATGCAGGAAGCCTGATGTGGGACTCGATCCTGGGACTCCAGGGTCACACCCTAGGCCAAAGGCAGGCACTAAACCACTGAGCCACCCAGGGATCCCCTAGAGAGAATTTCTTAACTTTAATACTGCACAGTATTCATGATGATTGTATTTTTAAGCAAAGTAATTTAATCTTAATTTTTTATTTGCCTTAAACTCTATGAGACTTTCCTATCTTTAAAGCCACTGTTAGAGTAACTGATACAGAGAATCTTTTTCACTGGTCACATTGTCCAGGACAACTGAACTATAGAATCTAGGGCCATAATTATGTCTTCCAGAGAAGTATTTCATCTCTCACCCAGCTGTTCACAATAAATGATGTAATTATGTGCTATAATAGTCTAGGAAACACATTCAGAAGATATAAGGAAAGTTTTATTTTAAAATGTGCATAAATGAAATTGTGTAAATAAATATATATAATAAAATTGATTGTTAATAGTGTAAAGTAGAAATTTTTCCTTTCATTAAACAATTTAAGTGCCCCATGATTTGAGGTAAATCTTAATAAATCAAAAGGCTAAAAGATGACGTGTCACAGCTTTTTATGGGTGAGTCATTGCTAATGTTAGCTACTGTTAATAAAAGAATAGTAGAGCCCTTGGGAATATGAGGGCAGAAAAAAGACAGCAGTATTTCTAACACAACAAAACAAAAAAACATAAAAATAATGGTAGTAAAAAGGTAAACATAATTACATTTTTATTTTATCCCTAAGATTGCTACAACTGTGTGAAACCCTTAAAGTCCCTCCCAAAAAGCTGAAAAATTTAACTAACGTGTCAAGCCTACTGAAAATGGAAAGGGCACAGCACAGAGCTAACGAAGAAGGTCTGGCATTATTACAGGTATGAAATTTGTACAGGGACTCCATAATTAGGAGAAAGGAGAAGAGAATAAGACATTTTTTTAATTATCATGATAGTCTCTGATATTCTCTGAAAAATAAATACTAGATCTTAGAACAGTTTTCATTAAATTTTTCTTTTTTTCTTTTTTTTTTAAGTCAGCAAAAACTTTGCCTAAACTTTGAGCCTCTAAAGTTGAAAGTATTTCTAATATATTAGTGATTAAGTACTACTATTTTTTTTCATCTGACTTTAACTGAACTATTTTTGATTATCAAACTACAGGAACTCATCACTAAATGTAGAGTTATTCTTGGTGGTGACTTTCCAAAACCTGTGTCAGCTAATAAGTAACAGAAGTTGTATTCATTCAACAACAGTGTATTCACTGAGCTCTCTCACTCAGTGATAGTGCTATAGAAGAGGTGGTAGTGAGCAAAGTCTCTGTGACTGAGAAGATGGGATAGGAACTGCTGGGGCTTAGTTTTTTAATCTCTGTGGACCTCTGCATAAGAACAGAGCCATAGAATTTCACAATCAGAGTTAGCGTAAGAAAATATAAAAATAAGGACAAACAATAGCAATCCACAGATAATGAAAGCACGCCAAAAACAAGAGTTCACAAAACAGATGAACACTATCTAATTCTTAAGCAAACAAGTGATTCAGAAAAACAGGAGGTATAGAAAAAAATTATAAATCAGTATTAGAAATACTAAAAACTGAAGCTACAGAATTCAGGAAAAAAATAGAAGTAAAAAAACCTTTTCAGATGCAGATTAAATTAGGAGGAGGATTAAAGGAAATGCAGGGATAAATGCTTACAATAAGTAGTAAAATAAGGAGAAAAGGTTAATAAAAAAGAAACATGTTTTTAAAGGTATTGAGAACAAATGACAAATGTAAAAGCTCAGCAAAGAAGATATGGCATGGTAGGAATGGTAGGAATACCCAAAGAAGATAACCAAAGCAATGGAACAAAATAATTTTTTTTTAACTACAATGGAATTTTTTAGTCCTTATTATAATAACTGTTTCCTTTTTTCATACTGTTACTCATTCCCTCTCTAGTGGGTTGAATAGTGGCCCCAAAAATAATATGCGCAAGTCCTAACCCTAAGAGCTGTGAATGTGACCTTATTTGGAAAGAGAGTCTCCCAGGTATAATTAAAGATCTCAAGAGGAGATCATCCTGGATTATCTTGATAGGTCCTAAGTCCAAAGACTAGTGTCCTTAAAGAACCAAAAAAAAAAAAAAAAAAAATGTCCTTATAAGAGTTGGAGACATGGAGGAAAGGGCTGTGTGAAAAATGCAGAAATTGGAGGGATGCAGCCACAGGAATGCTGATACCATCAGAAGCTGGAAGAGATGAGAGGGGATAATTGGAGTGGAAAACTATAGATGAAAGGAGACTTAATATGCATCTACTAGAATGGCCAAAATCTAGAACATGAACACCAATAAATGCAGATGAGGATTTGGAGCAACAAGAATTCTCATGGCTGATGGAAATGCTAAATGGTTCAAACACTTTAGAATACAGTTTGGCAGTAACTTACAAAATGAAACATACTCTTACTACATGATACACAAATCATGCTCCTTGGTTTATTGTAGATGGATATTTGAATATTGCACGTGGATATTTGGGCAGCTTTCTTCATAATTGCCAAAAGTTGGAAACCCAAGATGTCCTTCTTAGGTGAATGGATAAATAAATATGGTACATCAAACAATGGAATATTATTCACCACTAAAAAGAAATGAGCTATTAGACCCTAAAGAGATATGGAGGAACCATAAGTGCACATTATGAATCCTAAGTGAAAGAAGCCAAGCTAAAAAGGCTCCATTACTATAGGATATGCAATTATATGATATGCTAGAAAAGGCAAGACGAGAATGAAAAGACAGTGGTTGCCAGGGGTATGTGGTAGGGATAGAGATGGATAGGCAAAGGACAGGAGATTTTTAGGCCATCAATTCTTTGGCTCTGCTAGGTTCACATAGGTCTTCCAGGATCTCTGATTGTAGCAGTTTCAATGAGTTTTTGAGGAAATATTCTTGTACATGGGTTATATCTCCTTGTTCCATGGAAATTAAATTTCCTTATAAGGAATTATTCTGGTAAATTAATTTCTTGGAAGTCTGTTTTTTGAAAGAAGAAATTTACCAGTTTCTTGCAAAAATGTTTCAGTATATGAGGTATTTTTAAAAATGTATATTAATACCTATTTGGGTTTCATTTAATAATATATTTAATTTAAAACATTAACTTTCTCTTTCTGACTCAGGAAGAAATAGATAAAATAGTCCAGACCATATTGTCAATGACTGGGAATATTGAGAGCTTAAAGAACAGAATTCAAGTTCTGACAAGTGAGGTGGAAGAAGAAGAGGAGAAAGTAAAACAGGTAATTGTTTAATAATGTGTTCCTAGAGCCTGGATCAATTTTTTAATGCTTACCTCCCACCAAGACAACTTTTGAATATAAGAAGAGAAAATTGGCCTTTTGAAATAATTTATCTTTCTTTTTCTACTTTAGATGTTTCAAATAGATAGTAGTGGGGTACTCTCTCTTCCAGAACTTTCTCAGAAGAGTCTCAAAGCTCCCATACTTCAGGTAAATGTCAATTTACCATATCAACTATATCATCAGTTACGAATTGCATATATAAAATCATAATATCCTTCTCCTTTGTTAAAACAAATGAAATCCATGATAAAAGTTCTTAGGCAACATTTTTCTCACTTGACAGAATAGTTTGAACATCTTTCCTTGTGAGCATCTTGCATGTAGATTTCTCATTCTTATCAATAGCTGTATAACATTCCATTGTATGAATGTACCATACTATAACTTGTGAATTACTGATAGAAATAAATAATTTTTGCAATTACAGATAATGCTCAATATACCCTTTTATATATAGCTTTACATATTTGTATGGTCATAACTGTGGGATAGATTTGTGGAGGTAAATTCCAATAGTTGAGTTTGGTTATGCTTCTAACAATGACTTATATCTCTTCACAAAATAATGTTGTGTTACTTGTACCAGACTGTATACTGGTATCTGTTTTCACAGGTTCTAATATAGTGTAAATACTTATAGTGGTAGAAAGTCTTCAAGGTTTCTCAAAAATAATTTAAAGTAGTCCTATCTGTAATCCATTTAGGTCGAAAGGAAAGGGACTGGGCAAAAAATAAAACAGTAATACGAATTTGAAAAAACAGGACTGAGGTGATTACTGAAGTTGGTTGATGAGTATATGAGGTTTGAACCATCCTCTCTAAATAACATACGTTTGGTATTTCTCATGATAAGAAGTTAAAAACTATTTATGTGGGTCAATGTGGTCAAAAGATACAAACTTCCATTTATAAAATCAAACAGTCATGGAGATGTAATGTAGAACAGAGTGACGGTAGTCAATAGCACTGTCATATATTTCCCAGTTGTCAAGGAAGTAGATTTTAAAAGTTCACATCACAAGAAGAATTTGTAACTATGTATGTAAATTTGTATGCTACATATTTTTTGGGGGGGGGGCAGAGTTGGTGCTACATATTAACTAGACTTGTCCTGGTGGTCATTTTGCAATGTACACAAATATCACATCATTGTGTTATGTACCTGAAGCTAATATGATGTTATATGTCAATCATATCCGTTTTGAAAAATTTTAAACTAATTGTACCATCATACCTACAGACAGAAATTTTGACATTAATTCCAAACCATAACGCTCTTCTGAAGGACTTGGATGTTCTCCATAATTCATCCCAGATGAAGAATATGTTAACTTTCATTGAAGAAGCATATAAGAGACTGGATGCCTCTTAAAGAGTTGTTTTTAGATTGTTCTGTATTAATTTAATGTTTATGAGTTTGTAAAAACTGTTGGCCTATGATGATGCTGCAGAGGCTGAGACTTCTTTGGGATTTATTTTCAATATGCACTTAAAATTAGCCTCTGTAGATCTATTAGCATCTAATGTAGCCCTGAAAACTGTTTTTAGTAGTTGCCAAATTGAGCTCACATTTCTGTTGCTATGTCTTGTTGTTTGCCTAAGCTGCAATCTAATTATAATGGCTGAATAGAGCTCATTTATTGGTTAGTGCAGAGGAACTATGATACTATGATATAATGTATGTAAAGTGTGTGGAATGCCAGGTACAAAAGAACATAATCGTTTGCAATTATTATTGTTCTTTAGTTCATGACTTGGATTTTCTGTCTGGTCATCTGGAACCTGAAAAATCCCCAAATGCTTTTATTCTTTTACATAACCCTCTAGACCTTTTGTGACATAATTAAGATTTGCCAAGTGTCTTTACCTTTGGGAGTAGCATGAACATTTTATTTCTTTGGTTGGTTTATTGACTAGGTGTTGAATATTTTCCACTATCATTAAAGCATACTTTTATTTAAAGGAACATGAGCACATCTGTTCCCTTAAAAGAAAAATCAAACAAACAAAAAACCCTTTCTATAAACTTTATCGCGTCGTCTGAATGTTAGGAGTTTGTTGGACAGTTAGGTAGTCAGGGCTGGAGTCCTCAACAAGAGAACATAGAGTCAGGACAGCTAAGACAAAACAGTACTGATGTCCTGTTTTGCAGCTTAAGCAAGACTGCACTAGCATTTTGTTCTGCAGCCTTTGTAGAAATGACTTCTGCAAAATGTTGTAAAATAAAACAAAGTATTTGTCATTATCATGAGCTGAGGCAGTTAAGACCTAAGTCCCCAGATGTCAGCCCCAAAAGACCATCAGCACATAGCTATTAACTTAATAGGTAGACAAATGTGTGATCAAAGCCCTGATTTACATGCCTTAGTACACCCCGGTTGTTTAAGATAGTACTCCAAAAGAGTTCATAAAAACCTCTAGACTTAGAAACTCCAGTGGCAATCCTCTTGGGTCCCCTCCCTCTTCAGGAACTTTGTACTATTGCTCATTCTTTTTTTTTTTTCTTTTTTTTTTAATTTTTTATTTATTTATTTATTTATTTATTTATTTATTTATTTATTTATTTATTTATTTATTTATTTATGATAGTCACAGAGAGAGAGAGAGAGAGAGAGAGAGGCAGAGACACAGGCAGAGGTAGAAGCAGGCTCCATGCACCGGAAGCCCAATGTGGGACTCGATCCCGGATCTCCAGGATCGCGCCCTGGGCCAAAGGCAGGCGCCAAACCGCTGGACCACCCAGGGATCCCATATTGCTCATTCTTTATCCAGTCTATCTATTCCTTCTTCCAAGCAGCATGACCAAGACCTGCAGCACTAAAGGAAAAGAAATCCTGAAACAAATATGTACATGTGAATAAATTACCACTTAAATATATTAAAAATCTTCTCTAGTCACTACAATATATTGTCTGGTTTGCTTTTGTTTCTAAAATAAAATAACTGCAATTTCTAATTATTTTTCCTCTAGCCTAGAATATCTGATCAGTTAGGTAGAAGGTGCCATAATTCTGTTGGTACCCTCCAGGCAGAAACCACCAAGAACACAGCTTTAGTTAAATACAGTGTAATGCTCATTGCAGTGAGGGAGACCACATTGTCATGTGGAATCCGAGAGAGCCTAGTAAAAGGGTCAAAAGCAATATCCTCTTAGGAAATAATGGTTATGGAGAACATTAATGGATTCTAGAGGAAAAGTCTTCAAGAAAGGAAACCTATAGCGCAGCACTTAAAACATTTTTGTGTACTTTGGACTGCCTGCTATATGCCAGGCAAAGCAACTAAAAGTAAAAGAATAATACAAAATCTCTATAAAACCCCTCACTTGGAAACTTAGAACTTCTTGCTTTTAGAGTGATGAATAGAGCCCCAGCTCACTGATCTTTATTGTTAATCATGATGTTTATAATAGCTTTTGATGTAGGGGGGATTAATAGAAAGTCTGCTATTTCTCTTAGAATATCCACTCAGTGGGTTATTGATACAGCTGGAATTTTTAAGTTTTGCAGAGTGATAGTGCTTTACCATGCATGACTGGTCATATTGCTTTCTTGCAGTTTTGAAAAGTATGTGACCTGATTTTGAAAGATCTATCATATCTTCTGGCAGATAGTGGGCAATCCAAAACATACACAATATTTTCTTCAAAGGCTAAGTTTGTTATACTCTTTGTGAAGAATTTAAGAGTTAATTACAGACCCAAATAAAATTAAAATTCAACTGCACATGATCCCAACAATTCAGATGGCTATCCTCCTATGTAGTAGCTTCACTCACCTATGTTCTCATTCAAGTCATGCCAACTATAGTATAACTTCTCACCACAACAAGTGGAGAGTGCCACTTGCCACAAACTTTCAAGTCTAAAACATACAAATTTTGGAAGATATATAGTATAAATACATAGTGTAAAAGAAAGAAGGTAAGTTATGACTTGGGAGGCAAATAGGTGTCTTGTATAGACAAATGGAAGAACTTAGTGTGCTGTCTGTATTTGAAATTCTTATTTTATAGGAACCCTTCCATTTTCCCCAATTTTAATTTGGGCATGTGTTTAACAAAACAGGTTTTGCTTAAATATTAGACACCTAAACTGGAACCTAAAATTAAGGAATTTACTTTCCTTTATTTGTTTGGATAGAATTTCCTGGCATTCACCAAAACTAAATGCAGGTGCGCCTGTCAAACTTATTATGTAAATCAGGTTGGCTTAGTTTACAAACATAAGTCTTCTAAATCCTCTCATGTTTCATTCATTGTCAAGAAATACTTCGCTTTGAGGAAGGGAGAAGAAAGAAGCAAAGGCAGGGAGAAATTTAGAATAAATAAATAAATTTAAAAAAAAAAAAAAGATTTGCTGCCACAGAATGTATTTCTTTGCTACTAAACCCCACCTTGAAGTTGGCTTCGAGATTCTCTCTGCCCCTCCCCCAACTCACTCTCAAATAAATAAATAAATTTTTTGAAGATTTTATTTATTCCTGAGAAACAGGCAGAGACATAGAGGGAGAAGCAGGCTCCCCAAAGGGAGCCTAATGCGGGACTCCATATCAGGACTCTGGGATCACGACTTGAACCGAAGGCAGACACTCAACCACTGAGCCACCCAGGTACCCCTAAATAAATATATATATTTTTTTAATTATCAATATACTTGGATCAAAAAAACCAGTCTGCTTTTGACTTTCAGTAATTGGCATCTAATACCTTTTTTCCAGTCACTTTCAGCTATCAGCTACCCATTGTGTTACTTAAACAAGCACCTTCAAGTAAAGAATGCCCCAGGGACACCTGGGTGGCTCAGTTGATTAAGGATCAGACTACTGATTTCAACTCAGGTCATAATCTCAGGGTCATGAGTTCAAGCCCAGCCTGGGCTCTGCCTTCAGCGGGGATTCTGCTTGAGGTTCTCTCCTGTCCATCCCCTACTGCCCGTCCTCAAATAAATCTTTTAAAAAGGGGGGGAATGCATTGAGTTTCCCCATCATTCGATCTTGACTTTAAGAGACATAAAGATGACAAACAGTATCCTCCCATGTGACCACATTCAAATTGAAGCACTCTTCATATGCCATTGAGACATTCATACTGTTTATTATCCCAAAGTTCAGGTATTGTGTTGGGGGCCAAGATGCCTATGTAAGTGTTGGCTTATCGTTTAAAATTGCAGCCATTTGAGGGAGGCAAATAAACTGATGGTACATTTAAAAGAATAGAGTAAGAATTAAAATGATCAAAAATACTCTCAATTCCACAAGTATACTTTACTCTTTAGGCATTACCCCTTTGTCAGCTTTGGAAATTTAGGATAGCAAAATCATTTCCTTCAAAATAGATAAAAAAGATATAAGAAGTCAGTACCTCTTTGTCATTTCCTTATTGTACCCCATCCACCTGTGTCCCATTCCTTTCTGTTCTCTTTCATGAGATCTTAACAGATAGTTGGTTTGGGGTCCAGAAAATGTCCATCTTTAAATCAAGGTTAGTATTCACTGTTTTTTACACCATAAGTCTAAATGTGATAGAAGAGGTGGAGTGAAAATACTAGTGCTGTATGCATGATGATTTTCACCTGACACCATAAACTCCTCCCTAACTACAGGTGTGGACACTTTTTTTTCCCCTTTCCTCTTTCCACTAAGGACTAATTAGGGACGTAGGCTTGAAGAATAAAGTCACCATTTATGAAGAAGGAACCACTACCCTGATACAAACTGAACTTTCAACAGCAGGTAAGCATTTATTCATTAAAATAACATTTCGAATATTGATTATAATTGCAAGAAGAAATGAGAGAAATAGGGGAGATGAATTTCAGTATTATACAGGAAGAATATATCATCAGGTTTACAGGAAAAGATGTTTGCTTTTTGTTTTACTGTTTTAAATTTTAATATGAGAAAAAGAAGCATTACAGAATATAAAATTATTTGCACTGATAGGGGCACAACTAGAGAAACCGATAAAAGAGGCATCTCTAAAGAGAAAGCCTATCAGTTGAAAAATAAATACTAGCATTGGATCAGAGGTGCTTTAAAAAACTCGACTTCCTCATTAACAAATGTTCACCATTGTACTGTAAGCGCTATATTATCTTTATAAAAACAGAGATTTTATACTTTATTTATTTATAAGAAAGGCCTCCCAGGAGAGTGTTGTTTTCACTGTCCAATTAATGTTAAAATATTTTAGGTGCCTGTTGTGTGCTGAGGGACATTTCAGTGCCCCAAATAAACTTAATCCCTAAAACTTAAATGAGTATAATTACATTCTTTGACAAAGATTTCAGTTAGTCTGTTGTTGATAACAGTTGAGCCAGAGGAATTACAAGTCTTCACCTTCCAATTCTAGAACAGATATGAATTATGGGGAATTTATAATTGATTGGTGGTATTATGACCCTCTGATCTTATGGCTTTCAGAATTAATGGTTGTCATTAAGACTTTTTAATGTAATTCAAAAATCTGTAAAATATATTTTCTGTCTCTGAGAATTCCTGCATTCTGTTTCGTGGCCTTCAAAAAGTATCTATTTCATAAAAGAAAGGTCCTTATGAAATTCATCATTGTTTACTGAAAGATCATTGTCCAGAGGTGTTCATTAATTATAATGCCCTCTCTGTTTGAACCCATGGGAGAAATGATTCTCTGATTTTAATGTCATCAATGTTTGTCTCCTTGCATAATTCGTGAATTGAAAGAGCTTCTTAATCTAGAAAGGAATATTGAAGCCAGATCACGGAGGGTTTTGATTATTTAGAAATTAGAGAATTTCATTTAGCGATAATACAAGTGAAAAGTCAAGCAAATGCTATGGTAAAGAGCATAAGAATAATGTTTTAAAGATTTATTTATTGTACTTAAAAATTTTTTTAAGATTTTATTTATTTCTGACAGAGCGAGAGAGAGCACAAGCAGAGGGGGCATGAGGGTGGTGGAGTGGGAGAAGCAGACTCCCAGCTGAGTTGGGAGCTGGACATGGGGGTCCATCCCAGGACCCTGAGATCATGACCTGAGCCGAAATCAAGAGCTGAGCCGAAATCAAGAGCCGTGCCCCAAGAACATAAGACTAATTGTATGGACAAGCTGAACCATGTAACTAATCATGTTTGTTTCTCTTGTTGTTGGCTGCTAGAAAGCTTATAGTACAAAATGTGCTCTACTTACTGCAAATACACTTGATTCTCATTGTGGTAGTTATGTTCCATAATGCCACAGGGATCACCGTCGGTAGGGAAAACATAAGATTAGGTTTCTGCAAGTCTTTAATCACAACATTTTCATCAGAAGATCAACACATAACCTTGTTTATGTGCATTTCTGTTTAAAGACACATTATTTAATACATACTGTTGATTTTTTATCATTGAATTCAGAGGCAAGGGCATTATAATTCACATTTGAAGGAAGTTTATGTAACACATGTATCTTCTTGGTAAGACACATCACAGTCTGCACATAAGAACACTAGACAGCTGTTGAGTACTATGCTTGGGGCCATTTTAAAATAGTGAAATCACCAACAGAAAGCAAATAAATATTTAGAGTACAAGAGCTGGAACAGGGAGTCAGCTTCTGCAACTTCAACTGATAATGTTGGCACTGGAGATTCACATACATCCATAAATAACTGTGAAAGCACTGTGAGTATTGATTTAAAGGGCTCCAGGTAAATTTTAGCAAGTAGGTGAATTCACAAATATGGAATCCACAAATAAAGAGTATTAACTTGGGCAGCCCAGGTGGCTCAGCGATTTAGCACCGCCGTCAGCCCAGGGCGTGATCCTGGAGACCCGGCATGGAGTCGCACATCAGGCTCCCTGCATGGAGCCTGCTTCTCCCTCTGCCTGTGTCTCTGCTTCTCTCTCTCTCTCTCTCTCTCTCTCTCTCTCTCTCTCTCTCTCTCTGTCTCTCATGAATAAATAAATAAATCTTTAAAAAAATAAAAGAGTATTAACTTTATATGTAAAACTATAGTCCATTTGCTTTACCTGCTGGCATGTACGTTTATTTCTACCTTGCCTGAATTTTAATTTAAACTTAATTTTTCTTAATATATTTTACCCTGTTGCAAATATAGAGGAAAAAAAATATGTTTTAAATCAGTCAAGACTTGATTGGAACTTTGGGGGAAAAATGTTTTCTTAGGGACAAAAAGCAGGAGATACGTAGCCCCCAAATCTAGAAAATATAATTATATATCAACGGTTAAATTATATACATTGTATTAAGTCCCTTTTTCATTCCTTGGTTTTATCTAACTAAAATGAGCCTCAGCCTTTGCTCACATCTGATTTTTCATCTTCAATCTAGGTGTTTCTCTGCAAGTTGTTCACCTGACCCACTCACGTCGTTTTCTGGTCTTTGCCCCACATTGTGAAAAGGAGTATCTCTACTTAACCCTAAGACTCTTACTCTGAGTTTCCTATCATCCATTCAGCAGCTGCTTAGATTGCCTTTTACTATGTGCCAGGCCCTGTAGATGCTGGGGATACAGTGGAGCACAAAGCAGATGTATCCTTCCTTCTTTTACCTCCCAGTCTGAGACATACTTAATGAAACACAAATAAATGTGTCATTACAACTGCTACTATGTCCTAAAGGAAGAGTTTAGTGTACAGTGAATGTGTATCATAGGAAGACTTAACCCAGTATGGATACTCTTCTATCCAGGATTCGGTCATTAACATTCCCTATTTCCATATGTTCTCTGCTTTACCCACTCCAGTGCCTCTCTTCTTCCTTCTTCTCTCCTCTTCAGAGGGAGCAGCTGCATTTCAAATTACATCCAGTGAAAACAGGACTTCAAGGATATTCCTCAGGAGATTTAAATGTTAACAAGCAAAAACTAAACATATACCTTCAGGTTTTTAATTAGGTGTGGAATTGCTAGAGCTCTGGAGAAGATGCAAGTGCTAAACTGTTCTACCAAATTACTGATACTGGAAAAAATGTTGAAGAGTCACTTTCCTGAATCACTCAAGGTATTCTACATTTAAGGGCTTTCTTTAATTTCTTCTTTTATTAATCTATGATGTAATATTAGACTTGTGGCTGTTTCCCAATTTTTTTCGATGTCAGGACTTTCTTGGAGCACTTATTAAACAGTTTCCTAGTCCCCCTCCTGCTAGACTGATTCCATCCATGCATTGTAGATACAGCCCTGATGATTGTTTTTTGTCACTTTAAATTACTTTTAGGAAAACTTGGGTGGTGATGGACTAGATTATTTCTAAGGTAAACTCGAGTTTTAAACTTTTTTTAATGGCAGAAGGGTATGGATTAAGTGTCATTGCTCATAAGAACATAACCTAGGTTTATGATGGAGCTGAGGTTCAGGGGTCATTATAAAATTTTTCTGACTATTTTCAACATCTTAATTATTGAAGTTTTTTTTCAATGGTTTTGTTGGTCATTAAACCTCTATCTGTCGAAGTTGGCTCAATGTCCATGAGGGCCTGCTGACAACTCAGAGCTACTGTGGAAGAGGACATTGATCAGAGATTACAAATTAATGTGAGATTAAAAATATTTTAAGCACTTGGAGAAAAAATGCAGAATGCAAAGAAATTGTCTTTGAAGGCTGAGATTCTTGATCAAAGAGATAGCTGTACAACAGTGATTTTTAAATATGAGTGGCAGGGCGAAAATAGCTCAGTATTAAGAGTATTTGACTGCAAATGTGAGTGGCCTGCTATTAATCCAGAAGAGATATAATAAATCATAGTGTTTTTGAGACCTGTGTTTTTGGCACACACCCTGCATAATCCTTGTTTACACTAAACTTTAAAAAGTGATCTAGAGCACTGTACTGAGTTGATTAAATCTAATCATCTTGCCTTATGGATCATGTTTAACCTATGTGTGCTAGAGAAAAACTGATTGATAACCTGGAATTGTATGGCTAAAAGAATACCAAATGGACAATCTGACTGGAAATTTCCCATTTTGAATGCATACACTGTGGCAAATCAATGTTTGGCCCACTCTTTTGCCAGAAAGAACTAAAAAGGTTTTGGTGACCTTCACAGGTAACCTTCTAAGATATAATCATCAAGACAAATGATGGGCACCTACATTATAAATATTATATTTGGATAGTAATTTAGCAGACAGATAATTTTAATTTGTTTTATCCTTCCAACAACTTTGTAAGATGTCCATTAACCCATTTTAGAAATGAATAAGTTGGAATCCAAAAAAGATAAAAGCAAGTAAAGAATTGGTTAAATCTCAGTTTCTTTGTTTTCATATTTACTACTTTTCACATAACAGCTTAGCTACCAGATGCCCAGGTGTAGATATTGACTTTTTTTTGACACCTCCCATACTGTTTGCCGTGGGGCTTTGCTCATAATAATTCTCAATAAACTGTTGTTGGTCACTGGCAATGTTATAAAATAATTACTTATTAGCCCTCACCTGTTCCAATCTTATTTTTTAAGGATCTCTGAATTCAAATTAGTTGAGTTGATCCAAATAGTATGTATCATTTTTTTTAAATATCTTTCACATTATCTCAGTTGAACTTTATAAAACCTATTAATCCCTGTGTAATATTAATACCTCTAAATAGGCAGGTATTAACATAATTTTACGGGTGATATTACTAAATCTCTTCCCGTATGTAAGTGCAAGAGTTCAGATTTAAATCCAAGTTATCAGATTACAAACTGCGTGGTTGGTTGTTTGTTTTTTTTTTTTTAAAGGTTTGCTTCTCATAACACCATTTGAAATAAGAGATAAATAAACTGTGTAGGCTAGGCACAAATCAATGGCTTACTTGTATAATCTTCTCTTTAATAGCTGCTTAGCTTATCTTTGAGTCTCTTTGTCTTCAATTATTGCATTGTTGTATAATGCCTAGCTTGGGTTCTCTGACCATACTTTCAAAATACCTCTTCTATTTATACTATGCCCTTTAGAGAATAAAAACGATAAAGAATAAAATGTTTTGTTGGTCACACTGCCTCCATTTTTTGAGGCTATGGGTATGTATTTTATAATCTTTTTTTTCTTTTTTAAAATTTTTCAATTCCAGTTAACTTACAATGTAATATTAGTTTCAGGTATACAATTTAGTGATTCAACACTTCCATACAACACCCGGTGCTCATTACAAGTGCACTCCTTAATCTCCATCACCTATTTCACCATCCCCTCACCTACCTCATGTTAGTATTTCAGTAATTAAATATCTCTCCAAATTTCTTTCACAAACTCCAACTGCTCATTCCTCCAGCAAGCATCCTTACTTCCCCTAGCTACTTCCCATCTCCTCACAGCACTCACCTTTTGAATAAATAGCTGTCAAAAGCATTTGTTTTGTTATTCTCAACTAATGCCAAATCTTTCAGTCAGCTGAAAATCTCTTACAAACAGGTCATGTTTTTTTTTTCTTTCACAATCTGAATATTGGAAAGAACATTTTTAAACCTTCTAAACATTCCACTCATATACTAAGTTCCATCTTTGAAAAGAGATATATTGTTTCTTCATGGGAATAAACATTTTAATAAACTTATGATTATGTATAATTAAGATTGGCAGCCCCAGAATTTAAAGAGAAAAAGCATGACCCTTCCATGTTAATTTGATTCTCAGATTTTCACTAAGTATTAGCCCAACTAAATTTGAAAAGATACTTTCTATGAAAGATTTGAGTGAGGTCCCAGACTGGGCCAGACAGAAGAGAGTTGAATAATGTTCTAGGTATTGAGGTAAGTGATTTGAATCAAGATGTGATAAAAGAGGTAAGATGTAGGTTCCAATTCCCTTATAATTTAGTTTTCACTGAAGTATAACACATTCTAAAGGTGCACACAACGTAATTATGTAACTCTCTGAATTTTCATAGAGTAAATATCTGTACAACCTGCAATCCAATAAAGAAAGCATTACCTCAGACGTGGTTTCTCCCTATCCCACCCCCCAGTGCTCTTTTCCAAACATTATCTTTCCTTGCTCCCCAAAAGTAACCACCATCCTGACTTCTAAAGCCATAATTTGGTTTTATCTGTTTCTTAATATAATATAAATTGGAGCACATAGGATATCTTTTTGTATCTACATTCTTTTGCTCAACATTAAGTTTCTGTTTTATAATCCATAGTATGAATATACTGCAATGTATTCATTTTGTCCACTGCTTATGGAGATTTACACTGTTTTCACTTTCTATTTATTATGAAAATACTGCTAGGAACACTAGCCTGGAGCTCATCTCTCCTTGTTACAACCACAATTATCTCTTCTCTGTAAGCACCCATAGCATATGAAAGTGGTTTTGTAGGGCAAGCATCTATGATTCTTAGTGGAGAAAAAAAATATGAAAGGCCACAGAACAGAATTCTATTTTTTAAAAGATTTTTGTTCATTTATGCATGAGAGACATACAGAGAGAGGCAGAAACAGGCAGAGGGAGAAATAGGCTTCCTGCAGGGGAGTCCCATGCGGGATTCAACTCAAGGACCCTGGGATCACACCCTGAGCTGAAGGCAGATGTTTAACCACCGAGCCACCCAGGTGTTCCCAGAATCCTAACATTCAGTATTGTTTAGTCAACAACCAGTTGATCCACTGTGTCAGACTCCATGTATGTAATCATGAATAAGACATAATTACAACCCTCAGGGAATGCTTATAGAGCCTCGCTCCATGAAATATGAAAAGCAGGGGGCTTTTTGGGGAAGGGGGATTACCCTCAATGATTATTAGCCCTAAATCCATATATCATACTCTGATTCATTCTGTAAGTATGTATTATTGATCTGTGTGCCATTTACTCAGCATGTTGTTTCGGTACCTCTCACTGCTGTACAGTAAAAACCTAAGTTTGGGGAGAGTTTTCTTAGGCTTTCCTAGACTTTTACAATTTTCATGTATAGTAATGAAAAAGCAAGAGAAAGGTTTGTATGTGTGCATGTTGTATATATAGGTGTATATATAGGTGTATATAATTTCCCCTCTCATGGCCACAATTATACCATAGAAGAAGAAGTGGAAACGGTAATATGAAACTGAAAGAATTAGTAATGTGATTGGCTTGTCTCTCTGGGTTCTCTGGCTCAGGTCTATGGAGCAGTGATGAACATAAATCGTGGGAATCCCTTTCAAAAAGAAGTGGTAGTGGATTCATGGCCAGACTTCAAAGCTGTTATCACCCGGCGACAGAAAGAGGTACAGGTTTAAAAGGCTAAAACAAACCCCCAAAACCGGAGTTGGCATCAACTAAAAAGAAAAGATTAGGTAAAGGCAATATTACAATCATCACAGCCATATATATTAGCATAAGAAGCTACATATTTCACCATTAGTTCTTTTTTAAGACTTTATTTATTTGAGAGAGAGAACATGTTCACAAGCATTGGGAAGGGGCAGACGGAGAAGCAGACTCCTTGTTGAGTAGGGAGCCTGATGTGGGACTTGATTTCAGGACCCTGAGATCATGATCTGAGCCAAAAACATGCTTAACCACTAAGCCACCCAGGTGCCCTTCACCATTAGTTTCTAATTTGATTGTCTTTGGAGTATCAGGCATATGAAAAACGTGTTCAATAGTGTTTCTTCAGTGTTTCACAATTTCTAGAAGAATGAAGCATACATACTTCTGCATACTCATTTTTCCTCTTGTTTGATGATTGCTGAGGACCAATGACTTTGGTCATGTGGGTAAATACATAAGAAGATTGAAAAGGATGACACCTACCCCATTCTTTGAGGACAAGGGGAAGCTCACATGATCAAATGTGTTACACTGACCACATAGGAAAGTTCTGAGAGTTCTATTTAAGGTGTCTCCATTAAGTTATACACTTTTCATTTTTATAAATAAATAAAATACCAGAAAAATATGAAATAAATATCTTAAAATTTCCCAAATACCAGAAATATAATGAAGCAAAAGTTCCAAAATTTCTGTTCTTTCCCTCACTATAGTATATTAGCCACATTCCCATCTAGCCATTGTTAATAGGTGGCTAATTTTGGTAACAGGAATTATCTAGACATATGTAGTCAATGGTATCTAATCTATCTGGGATTTGAGTTACCTAGAGAATATATGTATGTTTTTATGATTATGTCTTCTGCCCCAGGCTGAGACAGACAACCTGGACCATTATACTAATGCCTATGCTGTGTTCTACAAGGATGTCAGGGCTTACCAACAGCTATTGGAAGAACGTGATGTTATCAACTGGGATCAAGTTTTTCAAATACAAGGTGACATCAAGTGCAAGACATTAGGCAGTCTTTTTTTTTTTTCTCATTTTTGTCATACATGTCAGATAGATATATTTCACATATATGATAATATATATGATAATGTCCACATAAGTGGACAAATTCATATATATACATTTTATGTACTTAAAATTTACATATTATGTTTTGTAAGAACACTTGTTTTACTCCTAATGAGGCTTGGCCTTTCGGGTAAGTAGAGGACGTTTAAATGGGGCTGCTTTCAAGTGATATTTACCCCCACTGTTACTGTAATATGGATATCACTAAGTATCACAGCATATGTTTCTTTATTACTCTTAATCATTTCCTGTCACAATCTTTTAAAGTGACTCTAACTTAACTATAAGCCAATAGGTAGGTCTTTTCTTCTTTCTGAAGCAGGTGATTCTGGAAAGAGATAATTAACTGATTTGCATATGATATCTGACATGATTTAGTAAGATAAGAGTATATTTGAGATCCAAGGAGATTATTGCATGGTTGTCAATGCTAGTGGAAGAATTTTGGCCAAGTCTGAATTAGATTTAGAGTTTCTGATAGTGCGCATGGACAATTTCAGCTTTAGTGTATCACTTTTTCAACTTTTCATAACAATTGGGGGGTGATACAGTCAATGAAGTTACTGTTTTTAACTTTTCCATTGAAAGTGAATTCCTTGATCATTTGATAGCAAGGGAGGATTCCTCGTGCTAGAAATACAAAGTCTGATAATTTTTTTCAGCAGCAAACAACTGAGGCCCTCTCACAAGGAAAAAGTTCCTACCTACCTGCAAATAATGACCAATGCATATTCATAACCTAAAGATTTGGGGTGTTTTATCACATCCATTTGGAAATGCTCAAAAAGGTGTTATAGTAGAAGTTCTAAACTATCTCTCACTTTTACATATTTACCTCAGTTACACTGGTTAGACATGAGACATGGTTCTACCACTCATTTAGCCAAACTAGGAAAATGTTTTCACCATTATTACTTTAATGTGGAAATGAGTATATCTTTTCCTTGGTGTGAAAAATCATGGCAGTAATCGTATAGATGGTGGTGCTATAGCCCCACTCTCCTCAAATCACCTGCAGCCATCATTAGGAAGAGAACAGCTCTATAATTGCCAGTATTTTTCCCCCAGCAGGCTGAGCTGCTAGTCATGAGTCAGGTATCGTCATTTAAATTGACACAGTCATCCTTCCTGAAGTTTAGTGGGGACAGATGTAAGTTAATAGCACCTAAAATAGCTGGAGTGTTAAAGGCCTCTCATTTAGCATGTAATCAGTGTAGGGCATTACCTTTGGCCGCTGATGTGGCCTCTTGGCTATGGGCTTCTATGGTAAGAACTACAGTTTCCTTGAAATACTGAGTAGCTTCAAAGAAATCATCAGTATCTTCACTATTTTTAACCAGAGCACCTAAAGAGTGCTATTTCCAAAACATACCCAAATCATGAACAACTCCAAAGACCTACTACCGCCATAGAAATGGCCAATCTTTTATCTTGAGCCACAGAGCTACTGGTTGGGCTGCCTGGATAGATTAAAAATTAGGCAATGGAGGGGCATGTGGGTGGCTCAGTAATTGAGCATCTGCCTTTGGCTCAGGTCATGATCCTGGAGCCCTGGGATCGAGTCCCACATCAAGCTCCAGGGAGCCTGCTTCTCCCTCTGTCTATGTCTCTGCCTTTCTCTGACTCTCATGAAAAAGTAAGTAAAATCTTAAAAAAAAAAAAAAAAAAAAAAAATAGGCAATGGAGCAACTTCAGTGCCCAGTGTTCAGAGTAACAGCACACTCTGCACAGGAATGTGTTTGTCATTTTTAATCTAAGAGCCACCCATAAACAATATTAAATCAGGGTTAACCCACTGACTACTAGGAGTCAAACTCTTTGTGTTGGCCATGGGAGGATAGGTAATGAAAAAGTATACAGTTACAGACAGGCCAGGCTCTTTTGTTCACTAGTAGTTGCATGGACATAAGAGAGCTCATTTACATGAGCACTAAACTAAAAGTTTCAGAAGCCTGCTTGCTGGTAATATGGTCCAATAACCTATGATTCAATAAATGGCCTGAGTTCTGTCTTTTCCAATTAGTAAGTCTTTCCTTCCTGAGGAGGTAGGGTAGACAAAGACAGGACAGTCGATGCAAGTTCCTTCTGTGAGCAAGGAGAAAATAATTTGTTAAAATGGTAATCTACACAAAGGACAGAAGGACATGGTCAGCAACACCATGGAGAGATAATCAGCAAAATCCAAACTATGGAAATTCTACCCAACAAACTGGATTCTTCAACAAATAAATTGAAAGGATTTTTAAAGAGAGGTGGGGAGAAGATACAGATATTGAAAGAAAACCTGTAGATGAAAAGATTTACCAGACAAAAAGTGGACAAAATCTAATAATAGTGCTTATGGACTCACACTTGCAAATAAAACTTAAAACAAGGACCTTATTTAGAGGACAGTGAGAGAATTGTGATTGGGAGAATGATAAGTAGAACATGGTTAGTACATTAATAAGGGCACGTAATGTCATGAGCACGTGTGTTATATAAGACTGTTGAATCACTGAACTCTACCTCTGAAGCTAATAATACACTTTATGTTAAGTAATTTAATTTAAATAAAAGTTTAAAAAAAGATGATTAATGAACTTTTATTTTGTGGCCTTAGTAGTAGTTAAAATATATAATAAAGTTATGCATTTGTCTTATGCAGTTTTCTCTGCTACATCTTATAATTTTAAAAAGTTTTATTAAAGAAATGTTAGTCTGGGCAGCCCGGGTGGCTCAGCGGTTTAGCGCCTGACTTCATCCCAGGGCGTGACCCTGGAGACCCCGGATCGAGTACCACGTCGGGCTCCCTGCACGGAGCCTGCTTCTCCCTCCGCCTGTGCCTCTACCTCTCTGTCTCCTCTGTGTATTCTCATGAATAAATAATAAAATCTTAAAAAAAAAAAAAAAGAAATGTTAGTCTGACTTTTAGAAAAAATTATTTCAGTCTAATTTAGAAAAAAAGAAATTTTATTTGAACTACTATCCATACCCTCGGTTAGGATGAACTATATTGTCTCATAGTCTCTTGAATTACTTCAATGTAATTCCAGGTTATAATATGGAATTCTAGCCACAGCATCTATAATTTTTAATAGCAATAACTTGAATACCTACTTATCTCTTCGTAGATTTAACTCCCTGAGGGAGGAACCAAAGTTTAAATATCAGATTGTGTTCAACATGTCTTCCTATTCATGTAGTCCTGTATTCTTCAAGAGGAAGTGACTTACTGGAAGGAGGAAAAAAGCCTTTAGATATGGATGGAAGTTGGAAAGTCAATTTCCAGAAGATAAAATTAATCAGGACCCCGAATGGAAAAGATAGAGCTGATAAGATTTTGGAGAAGCAGAGCAAGGCAGTTCTAAGTAAACAGAAGCTAACATGCCAAGCAGTGAGCTCTATCAGAACAGAGACTGTAATTCTTGTGTTTCACTGTGATGCATTGCCCAGCATAGTGCTTTACATGCAAGTACTGAATGAAAATTTATACATAACATAGTATAGCTATGATAAACGAGTAGGATTCAAGTGAGTTAAGTTTAGGATAAATCTCACCAACTAAATTTATACCTTGATATTTCTGTAATGGACATCTAGGCAAGAGGCTGGAAGACTCTAAGTCAGAATGCCATGCCAAATAAATCAGTTCTTTTATGCTTCTAGCTATACGGTAGATTATAGACTTTTAGAGTTATAAAATTTCTCTTACCTTTAGGAGTTTAAGATAAGTCTGAGAAGTCGAAAAATCAAGAAAATCCCACAAGCAATTCCAAATTCCTAAGGGATATTCCCATCAGAAAGGTTCATGGAAGATCACGATTATGTGAAACAACATGATGGGGATTTGAAAATCCCACACACTGTTTGAAAATCAGGCAGAGAGTAGCTGTAATAATTTATATATAAATATGTAGGATAATACAAGGTGGCAAACTGGTGGTATTGATGATACTTAGCATAAAAATACTGCAATGAATTTCCTTTTTGTGTTTTAAAATAAAGTATATTTTTCATTATATCTTTCCATGTACAGGGCTGCAGAGTGAATTATATGATGTTTCCAAAGCTGTTGCCAACTCAAAGCAGTTAGGTGTAAAGCTTACTTCCTTCAAAGCTGTTCATCTTTCTCCTCATTCAACTCTGCCGGACACCAGTTCTTTGTATGTGATCAAGTTTCTACGTGTGGGATGGGACTTAACTATATAGAAGTACAAATTGCAGTACTTGAAATACTTAGTATTATTAAGGAATATTTGGCTACCCTGGAGTAGGGACACGCAGTCTAGATATGTCTGTGTGTCTATATGTCTCTGGGTCTGTGTGTCTGTTTTTTTCTGCTGTGCTTGGCTGCTCATAAGTTCTTGAAATAATCAAATCAGCATCTTTGTGCATAATGATGAATGAATCCAGGAGTCCTATATTTTCACTCTATACACAGAAAAATTATTGCTTGGTATGCTCCTCCTCCAAATAATTCCAAATAACCTCTGTTGTCTGAGCCCAAAGTGTTTATTGTTTTTTTCATGGTTCAGGGATAAGGACAAGTGAACTGACTTATATGGGTCTATTCTATGCCAAGCACTGAATGCTTTAAATATATTACCTCCTGAACTCTTTTCAAAACCCCATAAAGTATGGTATAATTCCCTTTTTGAACAGTCATTTCCCAAATTTGTATACTCTTTATTTTGGATACCCTGCCCTTCAGGTACAAGGTCATAGTCACTGATATAACTACTCCTGAAATACAGGTCTTAGCAATATTCTTATTTGCAGTGACATTTCTACCTGAGGCTTCTTTGCCTCAGGCTTCTCAGCCTTTGTTTTAAGTTCATTTTCAAAAATTAAATTAAAACTTCTTCTAAGCCAGTAATTGCTTATATTTATTTATTGTTTACCCCTGCTTAGTGATTAGATTATTGGTCCAATGCCAGAGCCCATAATATGCCTAGAATGTGAGCTAACACTACTGAACCACTTACAAAAAGAAAACACAGGGGCCACCTGGGTGGCTCAGTGGTTGAGCATCAGCCTTCGGTTCAGGGCATGTCCCAGAGTCCTGGAATCAAGTCCCACATTGGGCTTCCTGCAGGGAGCCTGTGTCTCCCTTCTGCCTATGTCTCTGCCTCTGTGTGTGTGTGTGTGTGTCTCATGAATAAATAAATAAAATCTTAAGAAAAGAAAACACAAACTGTTACTTTATAAAGACCGTAGCACAAATGGCATTAGAAGTCATGGGAGATGGTCTTATGACAGGGATCATTTCAAGAATAAAAGCAGTACCATAGGTTTTTAAGTAATCCATCTCAGGTCTTAGAAATTGCAGCAATTCCTATCTTTGTCTTTATCTCAATACTATGAGCTTTTAGACCTGTTTCCAGACCTTTAGGGGAAGGCCTAGAAAGATTAGTATTACTTGAGCATCTCTATATGCCTAGAAATGTTAAGCAATTTGTATTTCTTTTCTGACCATGGATGCATACAAATAGAAGTTCTATTCTAATACTTTTTTTTTTTTTTTTACCCAAGGAGAAGATTAGTGACCCAAGAATCTGGACTTACTCAAGGCTTCAGAGAGGGTGTCAACAGACTTAGACTTAACAAGTCTGAGAACTGTTTTACAGAAAAATGAAATACCCTAATCTATATGAAGGCAATAAGAAATGGGGGTAAAATTAGAAGGAAAGATTTAAATCCCATATAATGAGTATTTTGTCCTATCAGAAATGAAACCCTGAGAGATGTTCATAAGTGGGAGTTGCCACTGAATGCACTGAATCATTTATAAGAGAAGGAGAGATCTGCTGTAACTACATATTAAATATCAATCAAATGTTTCCAGTGCTATGTTAATACTTAACATTCATCTTGAAAATTGACTTTTGTGACAAGAGACACTAGCAGAGTGAAAAAGGATTCCAGATTTTATTTCTTTAAAGATCGAGTAAACACACCCAAGATAAAATGGTTTTGGTCAATAAATGTTCAGGAAATGGAGCAAGTTATTCTGGGACATACTCAAAACTGGTCACCCTGAACTGGGAAATGGGGTTCTGACAAGGCAACTGTGGGAAAGAAGAAGTATCTGGACAAATCTTCACAGACCACCCCACATTTTTCTCCCCCCAACTGTTCAAGCGGCAGACAAAATAAATTACCATAAATTATATTCCTAGGCGATTTAAAAACAAAACAACACGAGGCCGAGGATTCTAATCCATTGAAAAAAATTTGGTATTTGCTAAGTATATCTCTGGGATTGTTTTTCAGTTTGAATCAGTATAAAAAGACAAGTAGCTGTTTGTAGTCATATGATCCCAAGTTTACATTTCTTCTCATGTTGTTTTCTTCTAGAATGAGTTCTCCCCCACGGCTAACATACCTGAGCGTTACTGATGCTGATCTACTCAACAGGACTTGGTCACGAGGAGGCAATGAACAGTGTCTCCAGTACATCAAAAACCTCATCTCTTGCTTCCCCAGTGTATGTGTCCGTGATGACAAGGGAAACCCAGTCTCTTGGTCTCTCACAGACCAGTTTGCCACTATGTGCCATGGCTATACCCTGCCAGAGTATCGCAGGAAAGGTTATAGCCGGCTGGTGGCCCTCACGCTGGCCAGGAAGTTGCAAAGCCGGGGATTCCCCTCTCAGGGCAATGTCCTGGATGACAACCTGGCATCCATAAGCCTCCTGAAGAGTGTCCATGCTGAGTTCTTGCCCTGTCGTTTTCACAGGCTTATTCTTACCCCTGCAGCTTTCTCTGGCTAAGTTTAGCTCTAGCCTATTGAAACTTCGGGCATTTTCTTCCTTTCCCTGATGATACATATACTCCTTAACTGGCAACGAGGAGAATATTCAAACTGGAGTCAGAAGAATCTCAGGTTGTTGAAAGCAGCCTGGAAAAGACACGCAGGATCAGCCTGAGAAGCCTTCACTCTCTCTGTGTCAGGTTTCTATGGTAAATAACTAGAGGTCAGAGATATCAGTGGCTGAGAAGAAGATAATTATCTTCCTTTGGGATCCACCGCAAGAAAAAGGTTCTAAATCCAGCAGTTCTCAGCAAAGTTATAGAAATGAAAGCCTGAAAACAGTGACTTAAAAGAAGCATGTGGCTACTGCTTTATTATTGCTGCTTGGGCTTAGCTCTGTATTTTCACAACCACAGCTGCTCCCCACTACCATACATACACTCCCCTGTGCCTGCTGTTGCTATGTCTCTCTAAACTCTTCCTACCACTTTTGATCCAGGTGCTCTGTAGAATAATCCTCCTTTTTTCCCCTTTAATTATTGGTTTTCCATTTCTGCTTACAACTCTAGCCTATAGTTCTTTTCTGGGAATGTTCAAATGCAGTGGTTCTCACATTTTAGGGTACTTCTAAACCACCTGGAGGGCAGATCTGCAACACAGTGGTGGAGCCTCTTCCCCACAATCCCTGATTCAGTAAGTCTTAGGGTCTGAGAATTTGCATTTTTATATAATTCCCACTGCTCCGTGGTCTTGAATGGAGGAATGAAGATATGGGCATTTTAAATGCTAGAAACAGATGATATCAGCATAAGACTGGACCTTACCTATCACCTATTCCAGCTCCTTGTTTATAATCTGCTTTTTCATAAGAAATTATATACGTGTGAATGTGTGGTATGCAGATGCACATATAAATGTGCTTTCATAGATACACAAATATAAATACATTCCTTTTGTATTTTATATATGCATATTATAAACTCAGAATTTTGATAACATAATAAACTTTAATTCTTTGTATATGAAAAATTTAAGGATCAGGGAAAATAAATGATTTTTTAAGACAATATAGATAATTGCTGTTAGATGTCAAGCCAGAATGCTGTCATTTTTATTTCAATCTATTTTTTCCCTAAATCATCTATCCTTTTTGTAAATTTAAATGCTTAAATAATTAAATAAATACTTTCATCAGTCTTATATCCTGAGGGTTTTTTTTTTTTTTTTTAGTTTGGGTTTCAATTGCTTTTGTGTGCATATTTATCTTTCAAGGACTGCAAAGGAAGAGGAGATAAGCATCACGAGCTGCGTTCCTCCATTTGCAATAAAAGCAGGCACAAACAATGGTCAGATTTGTCTAGTTTGTATAAAGTTGACTTTGCCATAGAAAAAAGTATTTTCTTATCTCAATAGAAGTCATAAAATCCCAGCTACAAAGATAAGGGAAGATCCAACTTTAGATGTTTATTCTGACAGAAGTAAACAAACTGAATCATTTTAATTAAAAAAAACAAAACAAAACAAAACAAAAAAAACAAGACTTCTTGAGAATGATATATGCTTAGGTCATCCTGAGCTACTGGTTACCTGGAAACTTATCCTTGTGCCAGAGGGAAGAACACCAATAATCCAAGTCCATAAAGCTCTTGGGAGAATGTGGCCTAGTTTCTGCCCCAGGGATGCTCATTATCTTTAGCATTGATTAAACATGGTTATTCCTGCCTGGTAGGTGGCAATAATACTATAGCCTTACTTTTTTCTTAATAATAATATGCTAACCACTTATTTAAAATTTAACTATGTGCTGGTAATTGTGCCAAAGAGTAGATACATGTAACTTAATCCTTGTGAAGGATAGGAATTATCTTATCTCGAGAATTCTGGCTCAGAGGTGTTATGACTCACCAAAAGTTATGCAGGTTTTAAGTGGCCACATCATGGTCAGAACCAGGTTTTTCAGATTCTGAAGCAGTGCTGTTACTCATTACACTAATTGGTCTCTTAAGCAGCTTGAAACTCTTTGGGGGCAGTTATTCCTTTATCTCATTGCTTTCTGAATGTTTCACCGCCACCACTACCCCAAAGTGGGCTGGATATTTTGAAAGAGACTTTTTTTCTATCCAATTTCACTGTAACTTTACATATATATATTATTTTTTACTTTTATCTTCCAGATAACCATGTTGGATATAATTGTTCAAATTTCAACTGTTTCTGACCCTTTTAAGGAAAGGGTGGAGCAATTTCTGGAGAAAGGAAAGAACTGCAAGAAGAGAGGGGGAGGGATTGGGTCCTTAATGCTGCCTTAAGGAACTTATTCAGTATAATATACAAACTGTTGAAGAGTTTGAAGCAGAATATTCACTTGTTTGGAAATTAGTTTGGAGACTATGACAATAGTCTAAGCAAGAGATGATCCTGGTTTTAGCCTGGATTTGAATGCTGATAATGATATTGGTGAGAAGTGAACCATTACTACAGGTATTTAGGAGGAAAAGCTGTCAGGATTTCATGGCTGAATGGTATACTGAAAGAGAAATCTCAAGAATGACTTCTAGGTTTCTATATTATGAACCCCATGGCTGGTGGTATTTTTTCTTTTTTTTTTTTTAATTTTTATTTATGATAGTCACACACACACACACAGAGAGAGAGAGAGAGAGGGAGAGAGGCAGAGACATAGGCAGAGGGAGAAGCAGGCTCCATGCACCGGGAGCCCGACGTGGGATTCGATCCGGGGTCTCCAGGATCACGCCCTGGGCCAAAGGCAGGCGCCAAACCGCTGCGCCACCCAGGGATCCCTGGTGGTATTTTTTTCACTGAGATGAACACTGAAACAGCACCAGGTATGGAGCAATTGGAAGTAGAAGGGATTGTTTGTTCTGCTTGGGGATGTGGCGTTTTGAGACCTATTAAGTGATGGAGTCAAGTTGGATATCTGAGTCTCAGGGAAATTGTCTGTGATAGAAGTTTAAATTCAGAAGTCATAGGAATATAGATGGTAACAGAAGCCATGGATTTGGCTGAGGTTGCCTAAGATTTCCTTGAGGACATCAATGATTTAAGGTTGAGTGAAGGGGAAGACTCTGGAACAGGAAGAGTAGCAGAAGATCAGGAGGAAAGGGAAGAGATAATGTCATGGAACAGAAAGGAGAAAAATATAAAAATGAGGATGGTCAATGGCGACAAATTACAGTAAGAGGCCAAGAATATGTAAGGAATAGAAACTTTACATTGTACTATCAAATATTTTAAATACATATCCAAAAAGAAGCCAGAAGGAAGAACACATGTTGTATGATTCTGCTTATATAAAGTTCAAAAGAGGCAAAACAAATTTAGAGCCTTAGAAATCAGGAAGCAGTTACCCTTCGGGATAGTAGCCAGAGGAGGATGGAAGTGCTTCTAGTTTTTGGTAATATTCTGATTCTTGACCTGGGTAGATTATATAAGTATGTTCACTTTGGGAAATCCTAGTAAGTTATAGAATTATGATTTATGCACTCTTCTGTAAGTACCTTACACTGCAATATGAAATATCTATCAATGGAAAAAAGGCCTGGAATCTGGGGGAAGCATAGTCCCTTGACCCAAGAATTCCACTTCTAAAAATGTATCGTACTAGTATAATAGCAAGTATACAGAGATTTCTATAAAAGGATTTCATTACACATTGTTCATAAAGATTAAAAAATAAACTAAATATTTAAGTAACTCACTGATTAAATGCAGGGCAACCATTCAATGAATCTCTAAAGAACACCAGAACACTGCCTGCTGATATGGAAAAGATACACATGCTAATACTAAATGCAAAGCAATGCAAAGCACCTACAGTGAAGTCTGTATCATCTATTTAAAATTCAACTGCAAAGAAAGTAAGCATATAGGTAAATAGTTCTGAACGCAGTATAAAGGCTTTCATTGGGAAGAGAGGAGTCTTTGGTAAATGGCAGCAAGGATTTCATTTTCTGCCTATAGCAAATCATAATAACAAAGGAGTCGGCATAAGTAATATGCTCAGCTCACCTGAGACAGGTACTTGTCTTGCTTTGCAAGTGTCTGTGTATTTCTGCATGAATGAATATTCACTCTGCCTAAGCCCAATGAGGGGGAAATATAGAAGGACAACTGATGATGAGTTTCGATTCTATTCAATTTGCATTTTTAATCATTAATTTTTGTTGGGTGCTTTGAATTTTGAGAAAGTACATGAAGTAACTGAATTAAATGTCCTTAGGTTGTCTATGACAAAACTTTGATATCAAAAGTTTGATATCCACTATCACTACCCTCAGTAAACACTAGGGACAGAGAAAAAAATAAAACTGAATGTAAGATGGGATAGCACAGCATCAACTACAAAAATGACTCCTTTCTTTCAGGCTGGCGTGTTTGCATTAAAATTATTTCAGTGTGGAAAATGAAAATAGTAGAAGTATCAAATATAGATGGAAGGGTTTTGCTATCTCAGTACAGCTAGAATTAACAGCATTATTCTCTTTTCCTGAGTCTCTAATAGCCCACATTTCTCAACCTCTCATAGAAACCTTAGCTCTAACTGTAAAACCCAATTGCTGATATCCCTCTGCTTTTTCTCATCGAGGCCCTTACTACACCTGAAGAATGAGAGAAAAGAGGGAAAGTTATCGCTTTAGGCTTCTGTTCTTTTTTTCAACCCCTCCTACATCTGCAGTGCTGCTATCACGGATGTCATCAGACCTGTTCCAATTTCGTTCACTTCTTAAGTGAACTTTTTGTTTCTCTTAAATGAATCTTTTTTTCACTTCCTCTTATTCATGCCCTGTGTGGGAAAAGTTTACAGAAAAAGAACAGCTAACATCTGGGTATTCTTCTTACTGATTTATGTTCAGCTTTCTCTTTTGCTTACAGATTGACATTTTTCCAAGGCAAAATATGCTCAAGGTTTTAAACACAGTTAAAAAGCATTGCTTGTAATGTAATAGGAATATCAGACATTGGGTTAGTACCATGCAGTGATTTCAGTGAACACTAGATGTCAGAGTTTAGTTCTAGATGATTTCCCAGAGAGCAAGCCCTTGAATTGTTTCTAGTTGTTTCATTAGAATTTTTGCTGCATTTGCTCTATTTCATCTCAGTAGGTTCCCTGCGACAATTTTTTCTAGGGTTTATGTGGAAAACAAATACATAAGAAGAGCAATACAAATCCCGAAAAGACAGAGTTAAAGGGTAGATTAACCCCACCAATATTACAACACTATAAAGATTATATAGTATAGTAATGCTATGTGATTATGCAAAACAGTAAGGCAGAAAAAAAATAAAGGTCCAGAAATAACCACACATACCTAGGAAAGTTTAAAACAAGACCAAAAATAGCATTTCAAATCACTGAGGTAAAGATGGAATTTTAAATAAATGACAATTTATTTAAAGGAACAACTGGATAGCAATTAAAAAAATCTAAAATCTAAAATAAAACTGGATTCATACCTCACACCTTATACCAGAATAAATTCCAAACCAATCTGAAATAAATAAATAAATAAATTGACTTTTAAAAAGAAAAGTCATACAAATACTAGAAGAAAATATGTTTTAGCTTTTTTATGACCTGGATGTGAGAAAAACCTTGTGAAATTCAGAAACTCCAATTCAGAAGTAATAAAAGAAAAATTTTTAAATCTGAAAAATAGTCAAAATACAAATGACAAACTAGGGAGACTATTTACAACTTATATCACACAAGCAGGAAAGAATAAGAAAAGTAGTATATATATCAACAAAGACCTCTGCTTATTTTGCCAACAGAAACATAGGAAAATTAAACCAGAAATTTTTTTTTTGAGTGACCTATAATTTATGGGATGGAGACAAGGCTTCTCTGAATATAGCCCATGTATATACTTTTGCCTTTTTAAACAATGTATAAACCTGAGATGTGTAAAAAAAAAATCTAGCTCAGAGAGAGATCAAATATGATAAAAGATTATTAGTGAATCGAGATGAAGGGTAAAGCTGCTGTATATTAAACTGTTCTTTCAACTATTTTTGTGTTAGAATCAAAACTACTGGTAAAAAGTGGCAGATTTACGGGAGCTCAAACTGTACAAATGACAAACACAAGTCACCACAAATGTAAATATAATATTTTAATGTAAAATATTACACTGAAGATGTTATATTATTCTCATTTTTTCTTGATGAAGGGTTTCTTCTTTACCTTCTCATTGGTAAATCCATGACTAGTAATTATTAAGAAATATTGAATTTGCAATGTTTTAGTCTACTCAAAAACCTTGAACCCAGACATAGTTGACAATTTAGGTCAGCAGTAGATGATAGAAACCTGAGAGGCGAAGAATGTGGAAGTAGAAACAGAGTCCTCAATGAAGAAAGAAAGAGGAAGCAGGGCTCCAAGGAGGGGGAGGGAGAGAAGGATAAATATGATAGAAATAGAAAACTAGTTAATTCAACAATGGTATCAGGCACCATTGTTGTAGTGGGGATATAGCAGTGATAGTTAAATTTCAGTGAACAAAATAAAGGAAAATCCCTACCTGCATTCATTCTTGAGGAAATAGTGGGAGGCTCTGTTCCAGGGACTTTACATATGCTAATCAAATCCCAACAACAACCCCAGGGGGTTGGTGCTATTCCTATCTCACTTTTCAGGTGAGTAAGAAAGGCAAAAGAAGGGTAAGTATGCTGCCTAAAGCCCTGCAGCTAATATGTGGTAGGGGTAAGAACTAATCCAAGGAGGTAACTCCACCACTCACACTCTTCAATTCTTCTCTATATCACATTAGAAAGTCAAGAAGGAGCTGCATAAAAGACAAAAACAAGCAAACAAACAAAAGAACAAAAAAAAAAAAAAAGGGAAGAGAAAGTGCAGAGAAAAGGTAGAAAAGACACAAAGCATGGTCAGAGGAAAGGATAGCTGTCAGGAGTATTAAACTGAAAAAGGGTCAGGGCACCTGGGTGGCACAGCTGGTTGAGTTTGAGCAGAGGACTTTTGGTTTCAACTCAGGTCACGATCTCAGGGTCATGACCTCAGGGTCCCGAGATGGAGCCCCACATCAGCCTCCATAGTCAGCATGGAATATGCTTGGGGATCTCTCTACTTCTCCCTCTGCATCCCATGAGTGCTCTTTCTCTCAAATAAATAAATCTTTATAAATAATTACTTTAATTTAATGTAAAAAAAACTGAAGGAGGGCTAAAATTCATGTCTTCTTAATGAATTTATGACACTGAAAATAAAACATGAGATTATCCTTAATGTAAGAGCTGAAGAAGAGCTACTTCACCATTTTATGCAAGCCTTACCCTTGAGAGGTGAACTATGAAGTATGTATAACAGAAAAAGAGAGATTATTACTAACAGTTTTTTTTTTTGAGTTCATGAACATTCCAGATCAATTTGTTTGCAGACCTGCTAAGCAAGAGACTCAATATTTTCTACCCACTCATTGCTTTGTTGATATAATGTAGCACATTATGACAGCTAGATATTTGGAGAATGAAGTCTTTCTGGATGTAAAATACTGAGGATTTCCACAGCTGTCATACCCTTACCCAGATCACATGTACATTAGTTAATATAATAATGTAATGGGAAGAAAAACTCCCTTCCCCTTAATTTTTGATTTTTACCTAATCAAGATTGGGTGTTAAGATCATGGCCTTTAATCTACTAACCCAAGTGATAATTTTATTTGAAATAATTCATAAATTTTAGTTCACACATGTTGAGTCAAAGATTAAATTATCTCTGGTAGAAACTACATGTTACTATCTAACAGGTCAACTTTTGTTTATGCTCAAGATGGATATATGCCAAAGAACATGAGTTCTTCATTATCATCATTAAATGCTGACTCATTCACTAATGATTCAATTTCCTGTTTAATAAGTTACTTACTCATACTCAATGAGAGGGCTAAGTCTTATATCTTGATCTCTGACAGGAGAGAATGACAATGAATATACTTTAAAACTGTGGTTGATGCAGGCAGATGACACCGAATTGCAATTTCAAAATCTCTTTTAAACAGCTACTGCTCAGAGCTACATGAGTCAGTTTGCAGTTAACTGACAAACCTGGTATGCTTCATCTTTTAACTCCAAATTTCAAAGTACCTGGCCAACATCATTTAGGGGTCAACACCTCTCTACAGAGTGAAAAGATGATATGCATAAATGTTTTATTTAAGTATATACATAATATAAAATTTTAAAATATATATAGCAAATTAGTCTCTGGGCTACATATTAAGCAAATTTAAGTCTCTTTCTTTTTCTTCCAGGAACACAAATATTGATAACTCAAAATTTAAAACAAATATCTCATTTTTAAAACTTTGCCTCAGTTTCCATTTTATCTCAGCCCCCTGGGCTAAGCTGCTTGATATTCACACAATTGCCACATTCTCATTCTGTCTCTTTCCCATCCCCACGACCCCCCATTTATAACTACCAACATTTGCTCCTCTATTCCAGGATAACAAGTCTGGTTCTCATTCCCTAGCTCCAGTCCTTGACTTTTGCATCTTTTCCTGCAGACCTCATTAAAAACTTTGCTGTAGGTTCCCAGTTCTAAAAAACAAAAATGAACTTTAAAAATTTAAATTAAAAATATTTTTCAGACCTAAATCTGATATCTGAAACCATACAAATCCTGGAAGAGAGCATAGGCAATAATTTCTCTGAAATTGGCCATAGTACATTTTTCTAGATATGTCTTCTGAGGCAAGGGAAACAAAAGCAAAAATAAACTATTGGGACCATAGCAAAATAAAAAGCTTTTGCACAGCGAAGGAAAGAATCAACAAAACTAAAGGACAATCTACTGAATGGGAGATTATTTGCACACGATATATCTGATAAAAAGGTTAGTATCCAAAATATATACAGAAATTATACAACTTAATGTAAAAAAAATCCAATTAAAAATAGGCAGAAGACATGAGCAGTCATTTCTCCAAAGAAGACATACAGATGGTCAACAGACACATGAAAAGATGTTCAACATCACTCTTCATCAGGGAAATGCAAAGCAACCAGAATGAGATACCACTTCACACTGTCAAAATGGTTAAAATCAACAACACAAGAAACAAGTGTTTGGTGAGGATGTGGAGAAAAGGTAACTCTCATCTACTGTCAGTAGGAATGCAACCTGGTACAGCAACTGCAAAAGACAGTATGGATGATCCTCAAAAATTTAAAAATAGAATTACCATATGATTCAGTAATTCCATTAATGGGTATTTACACAAAGAATACAAAAAAACTAACTGGAAAACATATATGCTCCCCTATGTTTATTGCAGCATTATTTACAATAGCCAAGATCTGGATACAGCCCAAGTGTTCATCCATAGATGAACGGATGGACTTGTGGTATATATAGATGATAGACTATTACTCAGCCATAAAAAAAAAAAATTAGATCTTGCCATTTGCAGCAACATGGATGGATCTAAAGAGTATAATGCAAAGCAAAATATGTCAGTCAGAGAAAGACAAATACCATATTTCATTCATATGTAGAATTTAAGAAACAAATGACCAAAAAAAGAGAGAGAGAAACCAAGAAATAGACTCTTAACTATAGAGAACAAACTGATGGTTATCAGAGGAAGGGTGGGTGGGGGATGGGTGAAATAAGTGATGGGGATTAAAGAACACATTTATCTTAACGAGCACTGAAGAATGTACAGAATTATTGGATCACTATATTGTACACTGAAAGTAATACAGTATGTTAACTATACCGGAATTAATTTTTTAAAATATATTTCTCAGGCTTCATAATTTTCAGAATGTTACCAGAAGAATCCTTTGATTTGACCTCCACAGCAGCCTTGAGAAGCAGTGGGATGGACCTTATTTATACCTTCAAATGAGAACATAGGATTGGAGACATTGGGAGACTCACCAAAGTCTCCTGACTCAGTCCAGTGTGATCTTCTTTGCATTGTCTAAGTGCTCCTGGTCATGAGAATTTAAGCTTTCAAAGGAAGTAGCATTGAAGTCTCTTTTTAAAAAAAGGCTGATAGTTTTCAGGGTCCAGGCTGGATTTTATTTATATAGAATAACCTCACGTTATTCTCAAACCTATGCTTTGTGTTCATTTGAGCAGCTTGCTTGTTCGTTCTTTTTTTATTCACCCAACTGTATACAGTGATAGGCCAGGTAGGATTATGAAGATCTTTTATGCCACGCCTAAGAGTCTGACTTCATTTTTGTAGCTTCAGGGATTGGAGAGGAAGAAACAGAAAGAAAAAAAGTGGCATCTGCAACACTAGGTTAAATATTAGGTATGTGGGGTCAGGGGGTAGCTTCTGAGGGAAAATGAAGATAATAGAATCACCAGTCTTACTAATCTTTGAAATAAGGAACAGAGAGGGATGCCTGGGTGGCTCAGCGGTTGGGCCTCTGCCTCTAGCTCAGGGTGGGATCCTGGAGTCCTGAGATCAAGTCCCACATCGGGCTCCCTGCATGGAGCCTGCCTTTCTCTGTGTCTCAAATAAATAAATAAATAAATAAATAAATAAATAATTAAGGAACAGAGAAAAGGAGCTGATTTAAGAGAATAAATGAAGGGTTCAATTTTAGATATTTTGGAACCATGGAACATTCAGAAGGTACATCCAATAGAAAACAGAAGAGAAACATATTTCACTCGACTAGACTGTGTTAAGAAACAAACCCCCATTTTTTTCTTATATATAACAAAAGTTTGTTTCTTGCTTAGAATACATATCAGCTGAACCTCTGTCACGTTGGTTGTCTTCATTCTTTGATCATACCTGAGACAGCAGCCCTCATCAGGGGCGTGCCCAGAGCCAGCCTTGCAGTGACTCCAAGTTTTTGCTCAGATGCATCCGACACCACATCAGCTTATATTCCATACAAGTCACATGGCCTAAGTCAGCATCAGTGGGGTAGGAAAGAGTACTCCCACAGAGGGAGCATTGCAAGTCCTATGGTAAATAAGCCAGGAAATAAGATCCTCTTTCAGGAAAAAGAAGTAAATAATTTGAGGCAATAATACAATCTACCACAAGTTTGGAAGTGTCATGGCGTATAAAAGAGATATAAATTTGAGAATCGTTAGTGTACAAGTTGCAGTTGAAGCCATGGGAATAAAGTCACAGAGTATTTTAGACTTGTGAGAAATGTCAAGAAGAAAACTATTCTCTACATACACTGCCATATATACCATTGCACCATTGCTCATAATGTTGTCTTATCCAGAGTGCCCTATTGGTCACTCTCACATCCAAACTCTGTTTATAATAGTGTGGTAGATGTTAGTGCGATTTTTTTTTTTTACCTCTTCTTAACAACACCCTGACTTCTTTATAGGAGTATTAGCTCTCCCTACTGTACAGTTTTGTTAGGTGGTAAGACTAGCTGTTTGCTTTTCCACTGTAGGAGCTGAAAGGGCCCCCAAAATCTTCTTTGACTGCATCTTTCCTTTTACTGTCCTACATTGTCAAGGGGTAAGTTGCATAAACTCAGCCAGTTGGATGCTTGTGAGAATTTGACTCCTGAATAAATGCCACAAGGACAAGTGAGAGAGTTGTTCATTCAATCCAGCAATGGAATCTGCTCTTACAGTGTCAACTTCCTATCCCTCTGCAACAGCTTGGATCCATATCCATTTCAAAGTGGGTTCTCCTGCTTTCCCAGCAAATCTGTGAGCTCTTCGTAATAACAGTATCCTTGTGATAAAACTTATTACCTTTAAATCATTTAAAGTTGGTATATTAGTCAGTTCAGATTACCATAACAAAATACCATAGACTGAGTGGCCTAACTACAGAAATGTAATTTCTCAGTCCTGGAGGCTGAAAGTCCAAGATTGGGGTGCCAGCATGGTCAGGTTCTGAGTCAGAGCTCTCTTCCTGACTTGCAGATGGCCACGTCTTGCTGTGTCCTCACATGCGAATTGGGGAGGGTGGCAGTCCTATCAGACCCCACCCTTATGACTTTATTTAACTCTACTTACTTCCTAAAGACCCTATCTCCTGACACAGACACATTAGGGGTTAGGCCTGAGAATGAGGGCATACTTTCTAAAGGCAGAGGTACTAGAATATTGACAGTGATACTAAATCATTAGTATTTAAAATAACTTCTGAATCCAATCAGCCAAATGAGAGCAGCTGGTCCCTGGGAGACTGGGCTATTAGTGACAAGCTTTTGACCTTACTAGGATATAGAATCTGAATCAAGTTTCAGACCCCAGGTATATAAATTGTTTCACTACCCCTTAATGGCTGCATATTTGCAAGTGTTGTAGGCAATTCAGAGAGGAAGCAAATGGGTTCACTTTAGTCTTTTAGACACTTTGAGATATTAAAGCAGACCAAGCACCACTATCCTGGAGGCACAATGGCTGTTTCTCTGTTTTATAACCTTCTTAGATTTGATCTCTTTGAAGTTTAATTTATTCTGCACTTCCGGTGCATTTCTTTTATGCATTAATATACAACTTTTTGACATCTAGAAATTCAGGTGCTACATGATGGGTGAGCAGTTTCATTTCTCAGCACATAGGTTTTCCTCATTCCACAGTCTCACTCGAGTCCTTCACCCAATCTCCAGAGGCAAAATAATCATAATTATAATAAAATAAAAATTTAAAGTAATAAATTTTACGGTTTACATTACACTTCCCTCAGAATACAGACACCTTTTTTGAAATTCTCTCAATATTCCTGCAAGGAAGGAAAATGCAGTGTTACTGCCACTTTGAAAACAGTAAAAAAAAAAAAAAAAAAGCCTAGAGTTTATCTATGTAGACTTTTGGTAATATTTCTCTAATACTGTCCATGGACCACTAGCATCAGAATTACTGGGGGGCTTGCTCAAAATCCATATTTTGAGTGCAACCCCAATTCTATAAGAACAGACTCTTTTAGCAGTTTAAGGCATCAATCCTCAGGTGATTTTAGTGTACATTAAAGCTATTTTATCCTACTTTTGGACATAGGGTTTGAAAAATGAAAACCTCAAGAGGACGAGTGATTTGGCTCATTCCCCCAGATGTCCCCATCACCTAGAACATTGGCTGACATTTACCACATACTCAGATATTACTGGTTAAGTAAATGAACAGAAAAGAACATGAAGTCATAAGCTTAAAATAGGAATAACTAGAAATAGGAGGAAGCATTGAAACATGTTAGAATTCTGGTTCCATTGTTTATCAGTGCTTGACCTTGGACAAAAACTCAACCCCTCTGTTTCTCAAAATTCTCAAGGAGACCATAGTAATAGTATTACTGGCTTAGCTTGTTGTGAAGAAAAAATAAATTTAAATATACAGAGTGCTTAGAACAATTCTTGTCTAAAACACTCAAAAATTTTGTTATTTAGCAGTAATCAGCCCAAGGTCAGGCATCTCATCTCAGCCAGATCTGACCTGGATTTTCTCACTCCTTCAACACTACTATATATTTGTGTGTGTGTTTTTTTTTAATTTTATTTATTTATTCATGAGACACAGAGAGAGAGGCAGAGACATAGGCAGAGGGAGAAGCAGGCTCCATGCAGGAAGCCTGATGTGGGACTCAATCCCAGGACTCCAGGATCATGCCCTGAGCTGAAGGTAGACACTCAACCACCGAGCCACCCAGCTGTCCTTAATATATATTTGAATGACTTGGCATACATCAGAAGGACTCCTCTTTCCAAAATAACACTTTCACCACGCTATTTGGTCTTTCATATATATGGGTAGAAATTTCCACCATTGCAGTCATTTTTCTAAAGTAGATAGGGAAACAGCGACTGTTTTCTAGTAAAACAAGCACCTGTTACTAAGGATGGAGTGGCAGACACAAACGAAGCTCTCCTTTTTTTCCCATTAGCTACTTTTCTCCTTTCACCCCGGCCAAAGATTAGTTGTGTCAGTGTGCCCATCAAGTAGATTCTGGAGGTCCACACAGAGATACACGCTCCTCCAGCCTCAAATCTGGAATACATACTTTTTTTTTAATTGCTGGGGTTAAAGAGAAAGGGGGTGAAGGAGTGAAGGGGTAAATTTTTTTTTAAGATTTTATTTACGTATTCATGACACACACAAACACACACACACACACACACACACACACACACACAGGCAGAGGGAGAAGCAGGCTTCCTGCCTGGAGCCCAATGGGTGACTTGATCCAGGACCCCAGGATCAGGACCTGAGCCGGAGACAGAGGCGCAACCACTGAGCCACCAAGTGGCCCTGAGGGGGTACATTAAAAACAAAAAACAAAAAACAAAAAAACAAAAAACTAGGTGGATACAGAATTTTAAATCCTGAAGACATTCAGTTAACAACCTCTTTTTGTTTTGTTTCTGTTCAATCTAAAGCACTAAACCCCTTCCTGGGGTCAGCATTGATTTTAAACCAATATGAAGACAGAAACGACCACCGTCCCACAGATCCTGGCATCTCAAAGGAAGAACAAAGTAAAAGCTGTTTTTTTTAAAATTTTTTTTTATTTATTTATGATAGTCAGAGAGAGAGAGGCAGAGACACAGGCAGAGGGAGAAGCAGGCTCCATGCACCGGGAGCCCGACGTGGGATTCAATCCCGGGTCTCCAGGATCGCGCCCTGGGCCAAAGGCAGGCGCTAAACCGCTGCGCCACCCAGGGATCCCTAAAAGCTGTTTTCTCAAAGTCTGCTCCCTAGATCTACATTCGATAATTTTGGCAGCACGGTGGGGACAGATTTGGACCGGACACGAAACCCTTTTCACAAGAATTTGATTAAATCAGATAATTAAAACAAAACCAGAAAACTTCCTTGTTCCTTCACCCGGGAGGCGCACCCCAGGTAAGGAGAGGGCACTTCAGGGGGGGACGCTTGTGTGAGGACGGCATTTGCGGGGGGGGGATGGGGGGAGTGGGGGGACAGAAGGTGGTAACTAGAGCTGAGATGTAAGAGGGCACGTAGCACGAGAAACAGGACAAAAGCAGCAAGCCTAGGGGCGAGGGTGAGAAGGAGAAACAGGAGTGATGGGGGGGGACACTTTAAAAGGCTAGAAAGGGGCAGCCCGGGGGGCCCAGCGGTTTAGCGCCTGCCTTTGGCCCAGGGCATGATCCTGGAGACCCCACATTGAGTCCCTCACGGGGCTCCCTGCCGGGAGCCTGCTTCTTGCTCTGCCCGTGTCTCTGCCTCTCTCTCTCTCTCTGTGTCTCTCATGAATAAATAAATCTTTTAAACAAAATAAAAATAAGTAAGTCAAAGGCTAGAAAGAGGGACACCTGGCTCCGCAGTAGAGGATCCGCTTTAGGCTCAGGTCCTGATTCTCCGTCTGGGGATCGAGTCCCCCATAGGGGTCCCCGCAGGGGGCCTGCTTCTCCCTCTGCCTGTGTCCCTGCCTCTCTGTGTGTCTCTCATGAATAAATAAATAAATAAAATCTTAAAAAAGAAAAATAAATAAAAAGGCAAAAAAAAAAAAAAAGAGAGAGAAGAAGAAGGCGGAGGTGGAGGGCCCCGGGGCGCCCAGGGCAGGGGGCGGGGCCAGCAGGGCGCCGGCGGGGGTGGGGCGGGGTCGGCTGGGCGCCCGGGGAGCCACACCCCCCGCCACCGGGTCGGGCGCTTTCCCGAGCTCAGCGGGAGTTTGCTGCGTGGACCGCTGGCAGGACCCCGGATGAGCGAGCCGCCTGCCGGGCAGGGGGCCTCGTGGCCCCGCCGCGCTGCGAACGCCGCCGCCGCTCCGTGCATCCCGGGGCGCGACAGGTCGTCTCCGGGCGCGGGGAGTCCGGCGGCGGCTGGGGCGGCGGCGGCTGGGGCGGCGGCGGGGGCGGGCGGAGGCCTGGGCGGCTCCCCCGGCGGCTCCCCCGAGACCCTCCCGGCCGCAGGCGGGCTGGACTGTGAGCCCTGGGTCCGAGAGAAGGTGCTGTTTCTTCTGCACCCCGAGAGGTGGCTGGGGACTCCAGGGGACCCTGCAAGGGGAGGAGTGGCCGGTGGGGAGGAGCTTTTCCCGGCGGCCGGAGCCGCCCGGGACCCCGACTGCCCTTCTCTCTTTCCGCGAGCCGAGCGGGTTTCCCGCGGCCGCGTAGGCGCGGCCCGCCCCGGAGCGCCCCCCAGGTCGGTGCTCGTGAGGGTCGTGGACTACCAGGCGACCGAGGAAGTCCTGTGGACCGCGTGGACCAAGGGCCTCACGGCCGCCCGCACCCAGGAGCGCTCCGTGACCGCGATCACTTTTCGCACCGGCAGGGAGTGAGGCGGCATGTGGGGGCGCAGGGCCGCGGGGACCCCCGGGCTCCCCCAGCGTCCGGGCAGGCGCCCCGGCCACGCCGCGCAGAGGTGACCTCACAGCCCCCTGGGACTGGACTGCCCAAGGACAGGAAACAGGAAAGAGGAACCGGAGGAGTGTTGCGGGTAGTGGGCGAGCGAGCATCCTTAGGAGAGTGCTGCTCCCGGAGCACCCACCTGCAGAGAACAGCGGGGACCTGGTACGAGGCCGCGGCAGCGCTGCGGGGAGGCGGCTGACACCCCACACCGAATGCAGAACTGTGAGCCACACCGTTCCTCCTTTGTGTCTTGAATATATTGTGACGGCCTGGGGCCCTAAGTCATGGGAAGACGGGAAGGAAAGGGGTCTTCACGTTGGTAAAATGTGGGCCTTTTGAAATACGAAAGTCCATTGTTGATTCTCACTTTGAAGTACATCTCCGTGGATGGATCCCTTCCCTGCCTCCCCCGCGCTCCTTAAGGCCTAAAATCAAAGGTCAAGTTTGAGGGCTGCTCTCTGCAAAGGGGGTGGGAGTAGATGGAGAGAGGGGCTTGTTTTAAAGCTGAAAAAGAAAGTAAAAAGAAATGAGAAAATTAAGGCATCAAGTAAAGAAAACCTTTTCCTTTCTACTTTCCCCTGATGTGCACATTTTCCTTTTTTTTTTTTTTATTAAGTTTTAGGAAAACAAAAAAGTGGAAAAAGAAGAGGGAGAGAACAGAAGACCCAGCTTTGAAGGTTAAATGCCTTAATTTAAAGGGGCTTCACCACCCCCAAAGTATATAGTTTAGTAAAAATGCTTTTTACCTGGTTTTTATTTATTTTAATGTTTTAAATATGGCAGATAAATCTGATCTAAAGGTAGATAATGTAGAGTTTGCCATAAAATATTTGTATATGTTACTGCTGTTTCTTATTAATGACATTTGTATTCAAAACTGGATTGAAAATACAAGTCTCTTCTGGTGCTATTGAAATAAATCTATTTGTTCCTCTTTTTTATTAAACATGACTTTTATTAAATTCTTGAGTAGTGTGGTCTGATTTGGAGATCTGTGAGGAGCAAAGCATTCCCTATAGAGACGAACTGCTTGACTTAAGCACTGTTGAAGAAGTATTTGGTTACTTCGAGAATTAATTTTTTTTATTATTATTTATTTATGATAGTCATACAGAGAGAGAGAGAGAGAGGCAGACATAGGCAGAGGGAGAAGCAGGCTCCATGCACCGGGAGCCCGATGTGGGATTCGAGATCCTGGGTCTCCAGGATCGCGCCCTGGGCCAAAGGCAGGCGCCAAACTGCTGCGCCACCCAGGGATCCCTATTTCGAGAATTGACAAAACAAATGGATGCTGGCTTTTGAAGAGTAGACTGTTGAACAGTGCCCCCTACCTCACTCCTCCCTCTTGGATCTTTATTTTCAGTTGAGAGATTGAAATGCCCTCAAATATCATCTGATCCATCTCTTACCTCCTGGCAGACAGATAGGTAAGATACATACCTATTTTACAGATGAGCCAACCTAGGTATAGAGGTCATGTGGCTTGGGTAGGTCACATAGGTAGTAATTGCATAGGCTTACTGAGTAGAAAAGAATACTATATTCTCCATCCTAAAGGTTTGAGAATGGCCTTTAGTGGGACTTGCTTGTAAGTCAAAAGATGACAGAGTGTCCTGGGTTGTCTGACTCATGTTTATGGGAAGTGCTAGAATTATCTTGATGCCCCCTTAGTCCTGCAGGGCCTGTTGGCTAGAGGATCACCACCAGCAGCTCTTAGGACTAAGAGATCCACACCTGAGGGAGGAATGCAGTACCTGACCTCATCTGTGTTCAAAGCTACTTGGGAGTAGAAAAGGTAATACAGGTCCCGTAAAGTGAATTATCTTTTCTTCCAACAACCCTGTCTGGCCCCTAAGTGAGGACACTTCTTGGCAGACAGTTTTCAGGCCTGTCTTAATGAATTGGTTGTGAGTCATAGTATATGCCCCAGGTGATTGAGCATTGAATATATAGTCAGCAAGAAAAGCTGCCCTAACATCAACCAAAACATCATTTGGTTGCCTTCTTTATGGAGGCCAACTCTAAGTTCAGCTTCTTGGGTTCAGAACTGCCCCACTTCTTACTTCTAACGGTGACTCCGGATAAGTGATTAATCTGTGTGTTTCTGTGTCCTTATCTGTTAAGTAGGGTTAATATATAGTATTAACCTCATAAGGTTTTTTTCCTAGGATTAAGTTAAATGAAAAATACTTAATGCTTTGCATATCATAAATGCTCAAAAGTTAGCTGTTACTATGAGTGTTGTGATTGTTCACTTTCATCTGAAGCAGGCTTTTAGTCTTTTATTTAAAAAAAAGAAAAGCTGAAGGCATACAGCACAAGGAATCCATACAACCCAAAACTGGTGATTTTTATTGACTCTCTTCTGCATTCCTGAAAGAAAAAACTTCTCTCTAGCTTTTCCCAGAATGTATTTAATGGATCAATAAATACATCCTTAAATTTGTTAGAAATGACCTCCACAGCTTGTGATAAATGTATCCTAATATTCAAAGGCCAAAGGTGTACATTGCTTGACAGGGTCTTTGAGGAGGTTCACTCTGCTTAGTTCCCCTTGGGCAGTAGGAGTTTTGAATACTTTAGGTATCAGGTTAGTTTTCCCTCTGGCATTTGTAAATCTGATGCCCTACTGTCTCAGAAAAACAGAGTAGACACAGTTTTTATTTTATCACCTTTCTGTCAAAAATGTATTTACTCAAATCAGCTTAATAACTCTTTTAGTCCAAATATGTTTAGGTTAATTTTATCTCAAAAATTGTTTTTAAAGCGCTCACCAACCTCCTCGTTAACTGCCTGCAAATGCCCTTACAGATTTCCTTCAAACCGATGTCTCCCAGATATGAAGTAACATGTTGAAGTACTATTGAATTTGCTTCACAGTTTTTCCTGATCCCTATTGTGTGAGGAGCCTGAGGGGTCTTTTCCCATTCACAGTGTCCTGGGAGTGAATCCAAAGGGAAACCCTAGTGTCCTGTGTTAAGAAATCTCCAAGAATGTCTGGGTCTTTGCTCTTTGGTCTTACTGCTGCTTTGTGGGGGAAAATAGGATCATCTCCAATTGTCCTACGTGGATTATTTCATAGCAAGGACTTCTGGAAGCCATCTGGCCACTCAAGTGACCATAATGCAAATATCACAACCACCATTAGACAAGTGTTGGCCTCTCTGAAAACTTTTTTCCACACCTTTGAGATTTATTACATTTGACTTGCTGCTCTTATTCTTGTTGGTTATCACCAATATGTAATGTGCCTTTTTGCTTATAAAAAAGGAGAAAGACAAGACTTCCTGTTAAAAGAAAAAGCTGGCTGTATCTGGGTGGTTCTGTGGTTGAGCATTTGCCTTTGGCGGAGGTTGGGGTCCTGGTGTTGAGTTCCACATCAGGCTCCCTGCATGGAGCCTGCTTCTCCCCTTTGCCTGTGTCTCTGCCTCTCTCTCTCTCTCTCTGTCTCTCATGAATAAATAAAATCTTTTAAACAATAATAATAAACATAAAGAAAGAAAAGAAAAAGTTATACTCCTTCTAGGAATGAAGTTTGAGGAATATTTTGTGAGAAAAAAGAAAATTAGGTGTAAAAGAAGAATTCACCCACGATTTCTTAATATTTGGTACGTTTCCAGTCTTGTTTTATGTATTTCATTCCATTTTTCATGTGTATATACATACCTATACATATACACACACTTTTCTTGGCATAAGCTATATATAAAACCTGAGTATTGTCAGTTACATAAAGTAAGGTACACTGATGCTATTCAAGGTGAACCAGGAGCAAGGGCATCTGTAAGAATTTTTTTTTTTTAATGCAGACTCTCAGGCCGCAGTCCAAATCTATTGAATCATAATTTGCATTCCGACAAGATCCCTGGGTGGTTCACATTACAGTCTGAGCAGCATTGATACATGTATGCCATATTTAGTTCTATATCCTACTTGGTCACTTACAAACACTAGAAAGTTCTCATTTTCTCTCTGTTCTCCAGTAATAAATCATTAACAACGTCCTGGAAAAAATACATTGTAGAACAGCGAAAGCATTTAGAGATTACAAAAGACTGAAATATAGATTGATGTGTGAATTGGCAAGGAGATCTCTAAAAATCTTTGTGATTTTTCTTGGAGTCTTCACTGTTCTAAAGTTTTTCCGTAATGAAACATTGATTGTTGGAGCTCAAATTATTTCTGAAGTGTTCTATTATTATGTCAGAATGTGAGACAATGCTTACCTAAAAACCCCTTAAGGGAAGAAGGGCAGGAAGTCATTAAAGAAAGCACAGTTGCTTCATTTCTGCTGGCTGAGTCAGGACTGTCAGCCTCCAGCACTCTCCTAATGAATTGTGAGGGGGTGGGGAGAAAGGTGGAGCCTGACTGTGAATAAACTGCCTCAGATGAGAAAACAAAGGCCTTGTGACTCTGGAACACCCTGATATGTTTATAACTCTAGTCAGTACTTTGCTCTTTAATTAGGGAGAGCAAATCTTTATAACTTGCTGGATGAAGAGGAGAGTAGACACAGTGCAGTTTACTTTGGAAAGAGTAAGAAATGACAATCAGTTCTTGGCACTGTGCTGCCAATATTTACTGACAAACGGTAGACTTGGTCAGCTTCCAAGGCATGGAATTAACTTTAAATTCAAATTCAGATTCTAAGTGTTTAAGATCGAATGAATACTTTTGGGGAGACAGCAGCCTTCACAAAATTGGACAGGCATAGGAAGGGAGTCAGTCAGCATCACATGGCACTTGGCGGGGAAACCAAGGCAGACAGGGCAGTGGGAAAGCTTGATAGAGACCAGGATGACCTTAACATTATCCTCAGTTTGACAAGTTTTTTTTTTTTTTTTTTTCCCCCTGAAGTAGCTTCTGACCTCTTTTCTTGGAGCATTTACTTTAGAAACTTTGCTTGTAAAGTCATTCTTTGCCTCTTTGACATAGAATTCTTTCAACTTCTTTTCTGTTTCCCATCAGAGGAATGTCTTTCTTAAGGATCTGGGAGCCATCTCTTGGAAATGTAGTCAATAAAGAGTGGGCTCCTGACTTCCAGTCTCCGGGAGAGGGTGAGAGCCTAACCTTAATATCAATTAGCAAACAAGATGGTTGAAGAATTGAATAGGCCAGCCTCCCCACCATGTCCTCCTGTGTTTTTCAACTAATCTACCCCAGTGCTTAAAAACTCTCCCACCTTTTATTTCAGAGGAGTTGAGTTCAGTCTCTCCTATTGCAGTAAATTCTTTTTTTTTTTTAAAGATTGTATTTATTCATGAGAGACACACAGAGAGAGGCAGAGACACAGGCAGAGGGAGAAGCAGGACTCTGGGAATAAATGCCCTGAGCCAAAGGCAGACACTCAACTACTGAGCCACCCATTGCAATAAATTCTTAAATTTATTTATAAAGTCTTTAATAAATTCTTCCTTGCCTATTCAATTCTGTCTGGTACAATTTTCCTTTGACAGTAGTGAAAAAAGGATGGGTTCATATATGCTCTGATTGGAAGCTATTATCATGGAGAAGCTAGAGGTGGGCTATCTAGAGAAGCTTCTATGATCGGCTTAGGGCTTTCTCTAGTGTTTCGGGAAGCTGGCAGTCACTGACCAAGTTCTGATCTTTCTGGGCTGATTGCAGCGACCAAGTTCTGATCTTTCTGGGCTGATTGCAGCGGAGGCTGTGGGTTCCAAGCTACTTGCTCCACAGATTGTAGGACAGAGTTCTACAACCAGATAATATCAGCCCCAGAAGATTTTTTCCTAAGAGTTAGTTAAAAATACTTGGAAAAGCAATAATACTCAAAATTAGCTATTATATTATTATTATCTGTGCTGTTGTTTAGTTCATTTTTTTTAAAGATTTTATTTATTTATTCATGATAGACATAGAGAGAGTGAGAGGCAGAGACAGAAACAGGCTCCATGCCGGGAGCCTGACACGGCCTGGTTCTCCAGGATCGCGCCCTGGGCCAAAGGCAGGCGCTAAACTGCTGAGCCACCCAGGGACCCCCGGCTTCAGTCTTTAATAGCAAAGCACAGAACATGTACAACAGAAGAAATTCTGTCAAAAGCAAACCAGTGGCTTTTATAAAGATGCTTTTCTGTCTTTTTCCATATGTATCATACATGGCCTGGCCATTGTCCATTTTTATGTTGTCTTTCATTAATTTTAGGAGCATCTTGAAGACAGAAACCAGAAGTCCTAGTCACAGAATTCTGGAAGATCCAGTCACAGAATTCTTTTTTGGAGATTAGTCACATTATATTTATTTCTTAGAAACCTTCAGAGTGCAGCACTGCAAGTAGTTTCCTTATGGAGGTGAAATATGCCCTAATTGTTGGGACCCCAAATACTATATAATGGATTAATGCCACCTTAAGGTAAGGGCTGTGTAGGATCTACCTAGGCATGGATATTACCCACTGGTCACTGAGGTTGTTGGGTGCATAAACCTAATCTTAAAGCTGGTTTGTTATATAGCATGCCCCGGGTCCAAAACCCTGAGTACTAAAGCTGGTTCTAACACCACTGGATTTTCCCTAAGCATGTGTCCATCTTCAAAAAAAAAAAAAAAAAAAAATCTGCGACTTTGAGGCTATTTGGGGATTTTTTTTTTCTTAAGGATTTTTATTTTGTTTAGTATTTTAGAGAGAGAGAGAATGAGTGGAGGGAGAAGCAGTGAGAAAGACTCTCCAGCAGACTCCCTGCAGAGCCCAGAGCCTAATGCTTGATCTTATGACCCTGACATCATGACCTGCGCCAAAATCAAGAGTCATGTGCTCAACCAACAGAGCCACCCAGGCATCCCAACTTTGAGGTTATGTTGAAAACTGACTAGGTCTGTGGAAATATGGATATAATTGAATTCCCAAATTCAACTTATTTAGGAGAAAGGTAGGGGGAGTATAATGGGTACCAGCTAATTTTTACCAAACCAAGAGAACTTCCAGGATGGGCTTCTGTATATACTCAACTTCTGTAAAGATTGATTCTCTGACAGTTGGTCTCCATGTCCCGGAGCATGCCTGTGGACTTCCCAGGCTAGCCTCAATATTAATCCAGATCCCTGAGGTTATAAGTTTCAGGATACACAGTCCTTCTTTTCTTTTCTTTTCTTTTCTTTTCTTTTCTTTTCTTTTCTTTTCTTTTCTTTTCTTTTTTGTTTTGTTTTGTTTTCTTTCTTTTCTTTCCTTACTTTTTTTTTAATTGAAGTATAATTAGCATACAGTATTACATCAGGTTATGCAATCTTTCATCCCCAAATAACTGAGTGGGAAAATGTACAAATGTAGTAGTGAAATAATCTTATAATCAACGTGTTGGAGTGGAAAAAAGGAAATTCTGTGACCTGTATTGAATGGCATGCCAAAGACTAGGCAATGGTCAGAGTTTGTTGCAAGAGCAAAACATAAGCTGTGTGTCACCTTTAGAGATCTTAAAACAGTGATAAAGCTGGACTAGAAGTTTGTTTTTTTTTAATTTTTATTTATTTATGATAGTCACACACAGAGAGAGAGAGAGGCAGAGACACAGGCAGAGGGAGAAGCAGGCTCCATGCACCGGGAGCCCGACGTGGGATTCAATCCCGGGTCTCCAGGATCGCACCCTGGGCCAAAGGCAGGCTCCAAACCTCTGTGCCACCCAGGGATCCCTAGAAGTTTGCTTTTATCATTCCCAAGTGCTTAGTGATAGAATGCTCCTATTCTTTTTCTACAATAGAAAAAAATCTATTGTTGATCTAAGTTCTAAAAACGTCCTGTTACTGTTTGAATTTTAATAATACAGATGTAAGCTTGAAATAAACAGGTTAAAATTTTTCTTTTCTATTTTTTATAGGGAAGATTATTATATTATTATTATTATTATTATTATTATTATTATTAATTATTTTAAATTTTAGAGAAGGGGGTGGGGTAGGGGCAGAGGGAGAGAGAGAGAGAATCACAGGCAGGCTCCACACTCATTGCGGAGCCCAATGGGAGGCTCAAGCTCACACCCGTGAGATCATAACCTGAGCTCAAGAGTGGACAGTAAACCAGACTGAGCCACCCAGGTGCCCCTATGGGGAAGATAATTTAACGATCTCTTCAGTGTTGTCTCCCTAATATCTCTCTCACACACATGCACAATCAACTACATGTGTTCATTTTGAGAATAGATTACTAAGAGTTTAGTATCATTTGAACTCACTCAGAGGATATGTTGTGTCTCCAACCTCTATCTATTCCTGCATTTCAGGAATCAATATAAGCATTAAAAAGGTATTATAGTGATTAAGAAAAGAACTTGAGTTCCTTTAATTCTGACATTGTAGGTGACATGTGTAAAATTTAAAATTAGGAAACAGCAAAATATAATATTTTTTGTTTGATAAGTCAAATTTAGTTCACACATTAACTGTTTTACTGGATTCGGATAGTATATTTAACATTAAATTTATTTTTTATTCATCATCAAGAGTGAATCAAGAAAATAAAACATTACATGAGTAGTATAATTTAGTAGTTCTCTTTCTGTTGCAGACACTTCAATTTTATTAAAATTTACTTACTAGTTACTGGACAATTATTTACCGAAATTATTATTATATCAGATGAACCAAAGAATTAAAGTTAGTTGTTTTACTTTATGATTATTACCAAATATTCTTTTCTCGTACTGTTTTTAAAAATCATCTTTTTGGTACCAGGTTCACCAAGTATGCCACTGCAAGCAGCATGTAGTCATGAAGTATCAAACATGGGGGATGAAGAGTGTTGAAATTAAAACTTGAGATTTCCTGCTCTCTAATGAAAACTGTTTCTGTTCCCCTAATGAGAAAAAGCAGCCCACAAATTCATTTTGACTTTGGACTGACAATTAATTGATATATGATGCAATACCAATTAGGTTCTAAGTGCAGCTCAGAAAGTGCAGCTACCTGCATTTAAATGTGTTCAACAATAACTTAAAATTAGCAGGTCCTGTTTCTTTATCTTTGATGGTTTTGTTTAGTTCAACAAAGTCAGGGAACCTCAGTATCCCCCACCTGATTTATTCTAAAAAGGCTCGGTGGAAAATGTTGCATTGGGGATGACCAGGAAGGACTTAACATTCCTTTCAGTTTGACTACACTTTAGACAGGCTTCTTTCTGCCTCTAAGCCCTGACTTCCATTTTTTTAGGGCATTTACTTGACAAAACTTTCACTTATACATTCTTTCTCTGCCCCCTCTGACTTGTAAATCTTTAAAAAAAAAAAAAATACATCTCTTGCCAGTTTTACAACCCAAGAATGTCTTTCTCAAGGACATGTGACCCGTCCCTTTGAAAAGCAGTCATCAAGGAAGACAGCACCCCTATCTACTTGTCTCTGTGGAAGGGTAGGAGCCTAAGTTCAATGGATGCTAATTAGCAAACACAAATGGTCTAATCCTTAAGGAAAAAATGTGCAAATTGAGGTCTAATTCAGTGTAGAGGTTATATGCCATTGATCAGCCTCCCTACTAACATCGCTAGTGCTTTTCTATGAACTCAACATTCAAAACCCTTCCCCCTGTGTTTCAGCAGAGGTGAGTTCAGATTAAGTTCTGGCATCTTTCCTCTATTACAAGAGCCTTAAAGTCTTGCTTTGATAGATTCACTTTATCCAGTGCCAGTTTTGCTATGACAGGGATGAGATAAGATCAGGAGAGGAACATCTATGTTTATGATGGGAAGATACATTTGACTTCATAAAGGCTGAAGATGCTTTGCATCTCAGGGGAACTGACCGTGATTTTGTTATTCTACAGCTTGTGTGTCTTGCCTATGCCTTCCCTGGGGCTTCAGGGCACCGGGCACACGGTTGTGGTTGTGAGGTCCACAAGTTCCAGTTATTTGAGGAGCAGGAGCTTTCACTCTCTGACCTCAGCAAACTGACAATACTTATATGCAATTATTCGTTGTTAACCACCCTTTTTTGATTATTCACAAAATGAAACTCATGTCTTACATGTCTTCTATATAGTGTGATCCTCACTTAAAAGTTGAATTTTCAAAAAAAAGAAAAGTTGATTTTTTTTCATTGCAGTTTTGAAGATGTTCATGGGTGTGTTAGAACAAACCATTAAATAGTCATCCTGCCCAAACCAATTAAAACTACTGATTGGTGATACTCAGATGCTTTGGAGGAAAAGGATAGTTTGGATTTGAAAGAAAGACCTTAGAGCAGGAGTGAAAGTTCTAGTTGTCACATGTTCTGTCTTAGAAAATGACAGTAGAGAGGCTTTCACTACACTGATTAGCCAAGGAACTCAGTCTGACCTGACTTGAGAACTCTCTGCAATGATGCGGCTGAAGTGCTTGAGCTGGCAAAATGCAGAAAAGGGGAGCTGGTGCTAAGGACCAAATCAAGAGCTGGGGCTGAGCTTGCAGTGCAGAGCCTAGGCCCGGAGCAGGGCACATATCTTATGAGGCATTGGTCGAGTGGTGAAGCCAATGTCGGGAGTTAGGTCCAGGTCCAGATGGGAGACCCCAGGGGGTGGCTGGAAGGTGAACTTCTGCATGAGGCTGGTGAAGAACAAGAAAAGCTCCATCTTGGCCAGTGACTCACCAGCACACATCCGGCGACCTGGAGTGATGGATATGATGGACGGTTATAAGATGTGTGAACAGAAAAATCTAAAACGCAACCTGGACAAAGACAAAAGCTGTCCACATGGGATTTCTCCTATTTTAGAATGTGTGAATTAGTCACTTTAACCTCTTCTGAGTCCTGTGGGCTCTGCAGAAGCCCTAGAAATGCAAAAATTAAGTACATATGCTAACTATCCCTGTGAGCTCCCACAAGGGAAACAAGCAACAAACATTAACATTTTAACCTGAAAAATGTTAGGACAGGTAAAACCAAGTGCATCATGAGAACAGATAGTAAAGGTGCCCAATGTGATTTGAAGGGTCAGGGAGACCTCTTCCTTTGTATGAGAGCTTTCTATCTCAGCTCCCGTGTAAACGGTGAGAAGTGAGCCAGGCAAAATTGTGGCGAGATGTAGAAGGGGTCATGATGTATTTTGGGGCTAAAAAAACTTGATTCTGACCAGAACATGGATCATGAGTTAGGGAGTCCAAGACCTGAGGCCAGAGGATAAGTAGACACTAGGTTATGCTGAAGTATTTTAAGAACAGAGATTTGGTTAGTATTACTTTTAGAACATGACTTATTTGGGAAAATGTCAAGATTTTGAAAAATGGAGTCAGTTAAAATTGAGGAAATCTTCAGGACACCTGGGTGGCTCAGTGGTTGAGCATCTGCCTTTGGCTCAGGGTGTGATCCTGGGTTCCCAGGATCGAGTCCCACATCAGACTCTCTGTGAGGAGCCTGCTCCTCCCTCTCCCTATGTCTCTGCCTCTCTCTGTGTCTCTCATGAATAAATAAATAAAATCTTAAAGAGAATTGAGGAAGTCTTCTAGGTAAGTTTTTATTGACATAAGCGGGGACTTAATGTTTATATGTATTTCTTAAGATACACTGAATTGAGAATGGTGCATTTTTTTCTGGCTCAAATTTTTTTAAAGTTTTTTTTTTTTTTTTAGATTTTATTTGTTTATTCATGAGAGACCTAGAGAGAGAGGCAGAGACATAGGCAGAGGGAGAATCAGGCTCCATGCAGGGAGCCCGATGAGGAACCAGATCCCAGGACCTGAGCTAAAGTCAGATTCTCAACCACTGAGCCACCCAGGGGCCCCTCTGGCTCAGATTTAATGAGTTTTGTGGTTACATTGTAGAACAAAGATAATATATTTGATTGAGATATGGCATTATGAAAAGTTTCTGCTTCCAGTCCTGTAGAAGACCCAGCCAGATCTTTTCATTCCTCTTTCCAGGGTCTGTAAATCCTAAGCCTGCTGCGTTGCTTTCCTGCCAATGAAATGTTGTAGACAGTCCAGTTAGATTTCTTCTGTTGTTGTTTGTTTATTTAATTTGGAAGATAACTCTCAAGTATACTGAGTCACAAAAGACTTCAAAGTTCAGAAAAGTATTTAAATGTGGTTATTTTTCAACTCATGGAAAGTAGCACTTTGGTTTATGTAGGACATCAGGGAAACAGATTAACTCCACAAATGGGGTGGTGGGGGACAGTTTTTCACTATGCCTAGTAGCAAGGCAGGATTTTTAGGAGTCAAAGGCAATGTCTACTACCTCTCTCTGTCTGAAAATATTTATTAAATAAAAGCTAACAATTCAATGTTTAATTTAGCTTGTCTTTGAGACTACTGCTCCCAAAGGGCTTACTGCCCAGTAGGTGAGCCCAACAAGGAAAGAGGTAAATATTATACAGATTCACAAGCTTCAACAGGGTGTTATGGGAGACCATGGAAGGGACACCTAATCTAGTTTTGGGGATTAGACCTTCCCACCTGCCCTGAATGAAATGTATGATTGAATAGTGCCATCTAAATGAACGATAAATAATGCAATTTAGGGTGAGAATTATCTAACCTATATTTAGGTTTATTTGGTTTAAGGTAAGAGTCTAGCTGCCTAGCAAGAGAAAGCACAAATCAGTTTAGTTTACTTTTATGGGTACCTTGATGAAAACATAGCAAATTATCTTATCTTTTAAAAAAATGCTCTATGCAGAATTAAGAGTGATCATGATCAAAGATCAAATAAGCTCTCCAGAGAGCAAAATCTCTTTCTTAATGCAGTAAGTAAGAAGTGAGAAGAACTGGGGAAGAATGACTTCAACACAACTAAAGGATTGAAGACTTCACACTCAACACTGGTTTTATGATATTTTTTCTTGTGATAGTTTTGTGGTGGTTATATTTTAAGAATATTTCCATTTGTTTATCTATGATAAAAAAGAGTATCACTGCTTCTAGATTTCCTACAGGAGGAAACACACACACACACAGTATAGCTGGAGATTTTTAGAATTCCCGAGGTAAGCTTTGGTAAAATTGTTCGAAGATGGGCCACCATACAAAAAATCTGGACTGTTTGCTGCTTGTCTCATTTCCTTTAACTCTGGTTCCAGATGCGATACTACATTTTTATTTCAAGTAGGAGTCATTAATACATGTACTGTTTTCTTGTATATCAACCTATGTGTGTGTTTGTGTGTAAAAATTAGGAGAATGCATTGTACTTTGTGTCTCTCTCTATCCCTTAGTTAGTGGTAGGTAAGGAAAGTCTATCCTTTGGGTGACTGCTGTTCACCTATCACTGAATGGGTACCTGGAGTGAATGCTAACCTACTGTTTGTGTAAGTAGAAAGGCACAACATAACAAACTGCTTATGGTACAGTTTTGCTAAGATGCTTTCCTAGGAATGGAGAATTCACTTTAGGTTCTCAGGAATCCATACAATTATAGAGTGAATCCATTTAGTTCCCTGGATTCCAAAATGTACTCTAGTGGAAAGCTCTTCTCTCTTCCCTATCTCTAAGCCCCCTCCCTCTCTACCCTACCCAAGAAATCCTAAGAAAAACACTGGCATTTGTATATATTAAAGCAAAGCTTTTTAGAGGTGCCTGGGTCACTTGGTTAGGGCACCAACTCTTGGTCCTCAGGGTCCTGAGTTAAAGCCTCGAGTTGGGCTTCACGCTGAGAGTGGAGCCTACTTAAAAAATAAATAAGGCAAAGCTTTTCTGGTTACAGTGAAGGTGGCTGCTCATTGTCACCTGTTTACTTTCTCCGCAAATTCCATAGCCTCAACTGTAAGGAATCTTCAAGGATTCCCTAAGAAAATGCCATTGCAGTGCCTAATGTCTTACAGCCAATTTACAGCCTGGGAGGAAAGGCCCCTTCCACTCTCACATCTTTCTGACATTTAGTGCCACATGGAAACAATTACAAAACCCAAGCACAGTCCTCAGACAAGGCCCAATCTCTCTAGATTTTTCAAAGCACCTTTCTCAAAATAGGATATCTTACCCAGTGAAAAGGGCATGAACGCTTCTTTCTTGATAAACTTTCCAGTAGAACTGAGGAAATGGTTGGGATTAAATGTGTCTGGCTTTTCCCACTGTGTTTGGTCCCGAAGTACAGAGGTCAGCAAAGTGATGACCTCAGTGCCCTAGAAATAGAAGCGCTATTAATGACAGACAGTACATTCCTTCTGAAAAAAGAGGATCTTTAAAAATGTGTGAAGGTCTGGGTTGCTCATTTTCCAGAAACAGTATGTTCTTGAAGAATATGGAAGGAGAGGAAGTAGAGGGGCAGCAGGCAGGACTTGAGATTGAGTGTGGAACATGCACTTACTCAACCACATTTTTGTTCAGTACCTACTAAAAAACACAAGCCTTGGACTCAGGACTGGAAATTGTTTCTTACTTAGTCATGTGTTTGCTATGTGATAATGGCATGTTTTTAGCTTTTGCTATATCCCAGTTTCTAAACTTATATGAAGGGAGTTAAATAATTCTTATGTGGTGACTTGTGAGCCTCAGAGGCAGTGATATGCAGGACAGAACCTGGTACGGTTCCTGGCAGGTCTGAGGCTCAGGGAAGTTTTGCTCCTTTGCCTCCAGGGACTGTAAGAGTGGACAAGCTAGATCTCACAAGCCCATCAAAACAAATCCTCAAAAGTCAGCTACCCCCCCCTCCACAGCTTGCTACATGCTCTGAGATAACTGAGGACATCAAGGAAAGGACCTCTGATTGTGATACAGGAAAGAGTATTCTGAAGACTAAAAATAAAATAAGAGTAGGAAGAAAAGACTGCCTCTCAGCTAAGGACAGTGTTTACTCTTCACCATAGTTAATCATAGCTTCCTGTCCAAGAAATCTTTGGAATACTATCATTGTGGTTAGCTGGCTTAGCACATGAATCGGTATAGTTTTTGAGTCATGAAAAGCAAACAACTACTTTAAAGTGTTTTATTTTAAAATTACCTTTGTTGCTTTCTTTTTTATTTCTAAGTATATGTACCCAGACATTGTGGATTTTTCCTCCTCCTAAGAACTGTGCTAGATATTTCCATTGGAGCTCAGTGAAATCATGGGACCTAGCACCCAGTAGCATGGTAGGCATGTTAGACCCCTTGTACCTGTGAAGCTCTGATACAGTGCTCTACGTAGCTTGTAGCCAGATAGATAACTAGAACTAAAATCCTGCCATTATTACAGCTTCCTTGGTGGTTTCTTTTCCTTCTTTCTTTGGTTATATTTGTTTTCATGAGCTACTAATCTGATAAATTCAGTCCAACATGTGTTTCATGCATGCTGAGAAGAGAAACTCCAAACATGAATGTTGCCCCCTTGTTTGCAGGGTATGCACAGGGGGTAGCAAGTGATAGTGTGGGCAGGGGGTCCACATAACCAGTGGCCCCTGTGCATTCATGTAGAGATGGCTCAGAAGCAGTGACCAGACAAAACTTTAAGGAAAAGAATTAGTGCTGTGGGCAGACGCTGGTCCTCTGCCAATTCCCGCCTTCAGTATACTTTTAGCAAAGATCTATTCTTTCCACTGGCAAAGCAAAGAATGCATCTAGATGCTGTAAGGTTGAGAAGCAGAGGGCCTGAGCATGTTTCTGTGTGAGGAAGGAAGTGGGGCTGGAGGTGCTGCTGTCAGGGGCCCTGCGTGGAGTGAACCGCTCTCTAAATGGTGGCACCCCTTTCCAGGGATCTGGCGGTGATCTGGCCCCCCTACCTACCCATTTCTCTGTGCACCCCAATTTCCTCAACTACCACGTAAAAAATAATAATACCTTTTAAGGTTGCGCAGAGTAATTAGCACCTATTCTGTCTACACACAAACTGACACACTCAGTTCACCTTTATTGGCTGGTAGGAAGGGAGCAGGAGGCTGAGATCACCTTTGGCAGTTTATTGCAGCGCTTCTGTGATTTTTGAGCAGCTGACATTTTTTTCCCTCTTCCCTCACTTCCCCTTCTTAAACCCTTACCTTGGGGATATAGTAATTTTTAAACATAACGTTTGTGGTTGTTGCATGAGGTAAGCCCGTGGGCAGGATATTAGCAAATCTCTGTACTTCGTGAATGACAGCATCTGTGTATGGCATTTGAGTTCGATGTGTAATCCGAGGCTGAGCTGACCCCACAACTTTGGTGATCTCATCACAGACCTTTTCTGGATAAAACACAGAATGATTAGAGTGGGGGTAGGGTGGGGGATATTGGAACAGTCTTCTCAATTTTCCTTCCATGTGAAAATCAAACCTAAGCGCTGAGTTCTGACTCATCTTTTCTCTAATCTGCTTCCACTCTTAGACCTCTATTCCTGAGGGTCCTCTGGGGACCTACGAGGAGTGACACCTGCAGACCATCTCCAGAAGCCTGAAGAGCAAAATCTCCTTTCTTATGTCAAAAGGAAACTAAAGATACACACTGTCCTTGAGGGTACAAATTAAAGGTATCCAGTGTGGCCATAGAAGTCTGCTTTTTCCACCCAAGAGATTTCTGAGTCCTTCCTTCAGGCAATGCTCTGAATCTTAGGAGACCTACTCTGGACCTCAGGATATCGCATCATGAGCAGAAGTGCCCAGCACAGCGTGGTGGCTGTGGTCTCTGTACCAGCCGCAAAGAGGTTACTAACAAGTGCCACCAGATTTTCATCACTGAAATAGGTTGTAGATGTATCTTTCTCCTGAAAAGGGAAAAGGAATCATTAGTGATGAAATATTTTTATACTGGTCAGTCATGGCAAATAACCCAACATGAATTTAAAAAAACTAAGCCTGGCATTCTTTCAACAGAGTGGATTTTTTTTTATTATGAAGATGTGCAGAATTTTCGGGTAAAGTACATTCCAAGTGTTAATCATGATAAATAATTCTAACAATGGGAAAGGCTCTTTGACATTTGGAAATTAGTTTTTAACTGAGTGATTAGAATATGCCCAACATTGTTTCTTTTTTAAAATTGCATTAAATCTTTGTGTTAATGAAACACATTTCCGATGCAATAAAAGGAATACTGTACTAATTCTAAAAGCTAACATTGGAGATCACTATGTCTTTTTTTTTTTAAAGAGAGTGATGTGAAAAGCAGTAGAAAATACTCAAGAATGGAAAATGTAGTAAATACCATTCTTTGTAGAGTACATATCTGCCATTATTAACTTAATTGAATCCAGTGATCTTTCTGCTTTGAAAGAAATATTTTTCCTCAAGATGCTATTAATTAAGCAAAATAATAAACAATAGGCTAAGGTAACCCCTGAGCAAAACACTATTACCTCCTGCTGTCTGACCAAAAAGGCATCAATGAAACTTCTTGGATCGTTTTTGTCAAATTTATGCTGATGATCTAGGAAAGTCATCCTTATAAAAGCAAATAATTCATCTCTATTCCTGAGTACTGTCTTATGACTTTTTAGGAGGAACCCCAAAACTGGAAACATATTGAAAAGCTGAAAGAATAGAAAACAACATAGTTAAATGTATATATGTAATGCCTGCAATCCTGGGAATGATACCATTATTTCTAGAAGCATTATAGAAATAATATCTCATTTAGACTTCCATTATTTTTAAAGATTTTATTTATCTATTCATGAGAGACACAGAGAGAGAAAGAGAGAGAGAGAGAGACAGAGACAGAGACAAAGGCAGAAGGAGAAGCAGGCTCCCTGCAGGGAGCCGGATGTGGGACTCAATCGGTACTCCGGAATCACTCCCTGAGCAGAAGGCAGACACTCAACCACTGAGCCACCCAGGCAGGCATCCCTAACTAAAATCTTAAAAAAAAAAAATTTTTTTTTTTTAGTTAAAGATTGAACTATTTATTTACTTATTTTTAATTTATTTAAGTTCAAATAATTAACATAGTGTGCATTATTAGTTTCAGAGGTAGAGTTCAGCAATTCATTGGTCTTATATAATACCTAGTGCTCATTACATCATCTGCCCTCCTTAACGACCATCACGCAGTTAGCCCATCCTTCCACCCGCTTCCCCTCCAGTCACCTTCAGTTTGTTTCCTGTTATTAAGAGTCTCTTATGGTTTGTCTCCTTCTCTGGTTTTGTCTTTAGTTTTCCCTCCCTTCCCCTATGCTCCTCTGTTTTGTTTCTTAAATTCCACATGAGTGAAATCATATGATAATTGTCATTCTCTGATTGAGTTAAAAATAAAATTAGACATAGTCACCTGTTCCAGTCTTCTCTCATACTCATATTTAGAGTAAATCTGTACTTATCATAAGAGAACCCAAATTCGGGCAGCCCGGGTGGCTCAGGGGTTTGGCGCCGCCTTTGGCCCAGGGCGTGATCCTAGGGACTCGGGGTCGAGTCCCACATCGGGCTCCCTGCATGGAGCCAGCTCCTCCCTCTGCCTGTGTCTCTACCTCTCTGTCTCTCTGTTTCTCATGAGTAAATAAATAAAATCTTAAAAAAAAAAGGAGAGAGAACCCAAATTAACAATAACTACCAATAACATTGTTAGTTGTCAGTTGTGCTATTGAAAATGGGAACTATTTGACAAGGCTCTTAGTCCCAACATTCTAGAAGATAGCAACTTTATTGCTCATGAATATAAAAAAATGGATTGTAGCACTATTTTGAACTTCCATGAATCAGAATAAATGCTAAAGTTTTATTTAATACTTTTTCTAGGGATCCCTGGGTGGCGCAGCGGTTTGGCGCCTGCCTTTGGCCCAGAGCGCGATCCTGGAGACCCGGGATCGAATCCCACGTCGGGCTCCCGGTGCATGGAGCCTGCTTCTCCCTCTGCCTGTGTCTCTGCCTCTCTCTGACTATCATAAATAAATAAAAATTAAAAAAAAAATACTTTTTCTAGTACTTGATAGTTCTTTAAATTCACTCTTCTAAGTGAATTCTACTGAGTATTTCTTATTCATTCGTGGTTTACCCCATAGTCGATTCATAACTAGTGGTATAGGTAAAAAATGAATGGCCAAGATTGTAAAAATTTACTGAACTCATATATTGCACTATTTATTGATATGATTCACAATCCATGCATCATAAGGTATTTGATGCAGTAATTTGTGATGGAAGAATTATCAGATGTGTTAACCAACCAGGCTTGTAACATCTCTGTATTCAGAATGTTCCAGAAAGCGTACATTTTTGAAATGGCAAATACTTTCATTGTCTCTTGAATAATACCCTAGAGGAAGTAAAATTGAATAGGGAAGATACAGTTACCGCAATCCTAGGACCTCCAATGAGCTTCACATTTTCACCAATCAAGGTTAAGAGTCTCAGGAATTGGGTGTCTTGGTAATCAAACCGTTTTCCGAGCAACACTGACACGATGACATTAGCAACAGAAGCATTCATTACTGTTTTGACCTCAAAGGGTTTTCCTACAAGAGAATTCATTAATCAGATTAGGAATGCTCACATAAACAGTATTAAACCAGTCCTGGAATGATTGGGACAGACTGTCAAGAAAAGACTTCATGGAGGAATGGATTATCGGTGACCATGCCTTTTAAGAAGAGGTGAGAGTAGATGGGCCTTGAAAAATATCCAGAATTTGATTAAAATACTGAAAGTATATGTTAGCAATAATCTACATGTGTCTCATTTAAAGGAATTAAAATGTGCCAGGTGAGGGACATTTCCGTGTGTGTGTAGCAAATGTTAATGCATAACATCTAAGAAAATATCAACCTAGAAGGCATCAATCAAATTCAAAAATTTAAAATAGGATATTTATATGATTAAGATGATTTTACTTGAAAGAACTTCATCCAGAGCCTCTTATTTTTAGCCTCTTCTGTTATGGGACCTGTTTTCCTCAGCATCATTGAAAACTATTTAGATTATTAAATATGTATCAGTGGAAGTACACTTATTTTTGGCCACTGGAATGCTAAGACTTACTCCTAACATCAGCACCTATCTTAAATGTGGAGGCTGAAGACCTGGGGTAATTTCTATAGAGAATATATTTACTTCTTAATATATACATGTGAGGGTATGTGAGATGCTATGTTCACAAAGTCCTGAGAAATTGTTAGAAGCTTAACCATGGAGAAGGAATAGATGTTTTCCTATAGATACTCTCTCCAAAGTGCTGACAGGCTCTCTATGTATACAGGGACTGCTAATTTAGCACGTGGAGCCCTGACCCTTGTCTCTTTTCTGTATTCATCTCAGGCTTGTCTACCTTTGACCATTTTTCTTCATATTACTACCTGCGTCAGAAGAAAGTAATTCTGAAGATAATATTCAAAGGAGCATATTTTTAGTAAGGAATGAATTCAGTTTATTAAAGAAATGAGAAAACTTTTAACATGAAGATAATTAAATATTAAAATAACATGGAACTAACTCTCTATCATTTAAAGAGATCAGATACCATATCTATTATGGAAGAACTATTCCAAATTAAAGGAGGCAAAAGAGACGTGACAACTGAATGTAATGCATGTGTCAAGATTTTCTCCTGCTATTTAAGACATTAATGGCACAACAGCAAAATCTGGCAAACTAAGTTCTGTGGATTACTAAGTCAATACTAATTTCCTGAGTTTTGAAAAATGTACTTTGGGGATGGGAGAGAATGTTTTTGTTTATTTTTAAGAAATACATTGAGGTGTTTAGGAATAAAGGGAGAGCATGTCTCCAAAGTACTTTCAAACAGGTTAGAAAAAGAGAGAAAGAGAGATGGCAAATGTAAAATGTTGACATTTGGGGTATGTTATAGAAGAGTATGATTTGGGGAATTATTTGTAAATTCTTGGAATTTTCCTGTGAGACTGAAATTATGTGTAAATAATAAAATATAGCTTTTGGGTTCTTTCTCATGAAAAATAAGACATGGTTTAATTCATTTTACGCACCTCTGTGAGACTCAAAGCTCCATATGAGATGTTGGCATTCCTCTATAATGGTATCTTCTATGATCCGCTTGCCCATTCCAAAGTTCCGTAAGGTGGCCAAACTGAATCTTCTCATAGTTTTCCAGGTTTCACCGTGAGAGAAAACAATTCCTTATAATGAGGAGAGTGTTTTAAAATTATTTCCTCAAAGCTTTTATCATTTAATTTGCGAGGACAAATAAAAATTAAAAGAAGCTTTATCCTTCCTGTTGAAAATAAGAGACTCCCCTCTCAAAGCATTTACTTTAGAAGACTTGTAAGTAATATATAATCATATCATATGTATGTATGACTTATACATAAGTCATTCTGACTTATTTCAGATATGTCAGACTTATTTCAGGACTCATTTCAGTCCTTCTGAAGATTAGAATAGGTCTTTGGTCAGCTTTATGACCTAGCAATGGCTTTCTTAGGGACTTTGGGGCCACCCGTTTTTCAGAATACAGAAATCAAGGAAGAAAGTGCCCCTTTCAGGGCAGCCCGGGTGGCTCAGTGGTCTAGCACCGCCTCCAGCCCAGGGTGTGATCCTGGAGACCTGGGATTGAGTCCCACGTCAGGCTCCCTGCATGGAGCCTGCTTCTCCCTCTGCCTGTGTCTCTGCCTCTCTCTCTGTGTGTATCTCATGAAGAAAAAAAAAAAAGATCATTTTAAAAATAAAAAGAAAAAAGAAAGTGCCCATTTCTCCCAGATTCTGTGGGAGGGCTGAAGCCTTACTTTGGTGAGTACCTTGCCCCAAGTTCAAAACTACCTCTTATCATAAAGATATAGGAATTCTATTATTCTTTTTTATCCAATTAACACAGATGGTCACTCCAATTAACGGGGGAATCAAGGATGCACTATGTATGACAAATGGTGCTGCCAAGCTCTCTTGGTTATTGAGGACTAGTTATTGTTTCTCTTAAGGACATTTTTGTAATGGGTTTTATCTGCTTGGTTATATAAAAGAGTGGCATTTCTTTATGTTTTTGCAATTTCTTAGTAGATTGTGATAGATATCACATTTTGGTTTGATGCTTATTCAATAATAAAATTATCTTCTTTTTCTATTACCTTTGTGGAGAGGAGGATTTCTGGGCTGGGAGAAGATTTTGGTTTTAGTTCTGTATCTCTGACAAATTTATTAAGCAATTCTTGAGTTTCTACTATATGCTTACATCATGTAGGTGTGGTTAATGGATAGATGAATGATAAAAACAAAGTCTCTTTTGCTAGGGAAGAATGTAGACTATAGACACAAGAGTACCCAAGAAAAAAGTTACAGTAAATAACTACCAAGAGGTGTAACCAAGCTTCCACATTAGTGCTATATGTACTAATTTCTAGGCACACATATTGTTGTAGCATATAGTAGGTGCTCCATAAATATTTATTGAATAAAACAGCTAGATGAATTTGTGTGTGACTACAGGATATAATAATAATCAAACAAGGTTTAGAAGAGTTGGGACATATACTAACTTACAGAAAAATAAGGAGAGAGAAGGTTGCCAAAGTGGCCCACCTCTTTCCATGGTGGGATTTGTGGTAATAGTGGCATTCTTCTTGTGTTTCAGTCCCTAGTCCCCGCCCTTCCTCCATTTGCATTTGAGGTACAAGAGACAGGGGAGGACTTTCTGAGTTTGACTGATAACCAGAAATAGGAAACTAGAATAAATAAGGCAACCAAGGTGTTGGAAACGGGGCAGCGCCATCCTTGTTAGTGTCAACATGAAATCCAAAACAAGATAGATGTCTCCTGCATGGTTGTGGCCACTTTGTGTGAGGTTAAGCCTTCCTTTCAAAGGAAGGTTAGATTCTGCCCACATTCAGTTCTTATATTAATATAATATTATTTGTCTATGGATCCTGTGTGCATAAAACTCTTTTACAACAAATATGTGACTCTTTGAACTATCTCATTTTTATATTTAAAAATTTATATTTGAGAACACAGTAGTAGAATATGAAGGGCCCACAGAAATCATTGTATCTTTCAGGGAATAGCAATAGCTCAGCCATGTAATTGCGGAGAACATTAATTTAGCATTATAAGGAATGGAACTTCTTTTAAATGCTGGGACCAAAGTTTGAAATATATTTAGGTTACATGGCAAAATAACTTATTAAGGTGAAGTTATACTCCAAAATGGTTTAATGGTAACAAAAATATTATTGTTTTTCTGTTTATACAAAATTGGTTTAAAGAATGCCTGTACCAATTTGGGTGGATTAATAGACAGGGTGTGGAGCAGAGAAGTAATCATTTTCTCTTTGAACAAAGAGTAGTTTTCCTCTGAGCAGTTAAGACACTTAAGAAAAAAGACTACTTGATTCCTAAAATGAATTATTTGCTAAGGAAAAAAATATTAGATTTGACATTGATACAAATTAAAACAATTTTGTGTGTAATCATAAAATCAGTGAGTAATATATGAAGTATTGTGAAAAAGAACCGAGATGTCAGAGGCAATAGACAAAAAGTGTCCCAAATTTCTAGAAGGAATAAAAGAAGATTCTAGAAAGAATAAAAGTGTCCCAAATTTCTCCCAGGAGCTAAAGATAAGGGACTGAATGAACCGTTACTCCTCAATGCTAATTTTGTGAGATGTTAGTCGGAATTCTAAGAAAAAAATTACAAAAATGGATGTGGTATATATATATATATATATATATATATATATATATATATATACATATGTGTACACACACACACACACACAATCACACATAATGGAATATTACTCAGCTATCAAAAAGAGTGAAATCTTGCCATTTGCAACAACATCGATGGAGCTAGAGGATATTTTGCTAAGTGAAATAAGTCAGTCAAGGAAAGACAACTGCCATATGACTTCATTCATATGTGGAATTTAAGAACCAAAATGGATGAATGTATGGAAAGGGAGGAAAAAGAAAAAAAAAAAGAGAGGGGAAACAAACCACTACAGACTCCTAACAGTAGAAAACAAACTGAGGGTTGATGGAGGGAGGTGGGTGGGGGATGGGTTAAATGACTGATGGGAATTAAGGAGGACATTTGTTATGATGAGCACAGGGTGTTGTAGGTAAGTGATGAGTCACTAAATTCTACTCCTGAAACCAATATTGCACTATATGTTAACTAATAAATTTCATGTAAAAAATCTTCTAAGCACTAATAAGTGTGAAATTGAATTAAATAAAATTAAACAGACTTTGATGTTTTCTCAGAGGTTTTAATATCCTAATAGGTACCCCCTGAGTCCAAGAGAGGCCCGTAATATGTAGTATTTCTCAAATTCACTTCACTGACACTGCTTTTTTGGATAGAACATTTACTAATATCTCAGAGAATAAGGCTTTTGAGAAGGATAGTGTGAGAAATGCTTTTTTCAAAAAGTTATTAAAGAATTAAAATGGCTTAGTAGTATTTATTAGAAAAGTACTAAACTAGTAGTCTACTAAATACTACTAGTTGACTAAAAATAATTAATGTTAAGATGAAACTATTCCCATTTTTAGAGTAATTAATATTAAAGGGTTGATGTAATAAAGAGTTATTATACTAGTGGAATGACATAAAAGTATAGCATTTGGATTTCTTTAGGGCATTTATCCAAGACACACATAAGCAAAATGCAACAATTTTATCTGGTGAAAATATGGTTCAGTATTATTTATAACACTATTGTTACTGTACTGTTTGATGGATCAAAGTCAATCATTAGACTGTGACCTCTTAAGCCGATGGCCTCTATTCTCTTTATATTCTCCTAGCACTGTACTTTTCACACAGTTGCTGGCTAATAATAATTTGTGTAACAGAATTAACATATACAATGAGAATAAAATCATAAATCATAAATTTTCTCCTAAGTAACTACTATTTGTGTAATGTATATTGATGAAGGAAAAATTAAATCATGAAAGGAATTATTAAACATAATATAGTGCAATTGATTTAGTAATTTTGACCATAAGGATACATTTTAAGCTTAGAATTTATTACCTTTTCCTTCAAAAAGTCTTTCAAATATGGGCACTTGAGATCGTTCCCCAAATTGATCGCCGTAATTGACAAGGGCATCTTTTACTGTCTCATATCCAGAGAGTACCACCACCTTCTTTGGACCCATTTGGATGCTGTAAATGGAGCCATATTTCTGGGAGAGCTTGGGTGTGTAATAAAAAGAGAAGCGATTAAAACATGGTAGTGTAATAAAAAATGAACTAGATCTTGATCTTTGATAATTTAATTCTGACAAACGAGTCAGTTTTATATTCTTGTGAAATGACAATACTGGACTAAGGATGCTCCTTGGTTGCTACACTTGTTTAAGCCATAATTATTATGATCATCTACTGATTGTCCTCATGCTCCATTTTGATTTCAAAGTTGCAGTGCTCTGACATCATGGAATTGATTCATAGTATCTCTCTCTTATATCTTTGGTCTCAGAAAATGCCCACGTAGGACTCTAAGAAGACAAAAACACTTCTTGACTACCACCCTGAGTACCTAACCATCATATTCATGCTCTATCCTTTGTGGGATACTATGACCATAGTAGGTCCAAGTTAGTTCCCCACTACTGTGTGACACTTCTTACTACAAAATAACATTCAATTTTCTCTGATAATTAAAAATAAACAAGATGATCATTTATTGCCTCCTAAATATGTTGCCAGTATCTCTTTGTGATGCACATTACAAGCCAGAAAAGTAGATATTATCATCATTTCCATCATATAGGCAAGACTCTGTGGCTTCAAGAAGTCACAGAATAAATAGCAATACTCAAAAAGAATATACATGTAGGCTTGTTGGCTGCATAGCTTGCGGTCTTTATCCAACTAAGGTTTAGGTAAAGAATGAGAAAGAAACTTTTAATATTTCTTTCTTTAGGAAACTGAACTTTGGAAAATAACATTAGGATTGCAACCCTCATGAACTGTTGGTAGGAATGTAAATTGGTGCAGTCACTATAGAAACCAGTGGTTCGGGAATCCCTGGGTGGCTCAGCGGTTTAGCGCCTGCCTTCAGCCCAGGTTGTGATCTTGGAGCCCTGGGATCGAGTCCCACATCGGGCTCCCTGGATGGAGCCTGCTTCTCCCTCTGCCTGTGTCTCTGCCTCTCTCTCTCTGTCTTTCATGAATAAATAAATAAAATCTAAAAAAAAAAAAAAGAAACCAGTGGTTCCTCAAAAAATTAAAAATAGAAATACCATATGATACAGTAATTCCACTACCTGGTATTTACCCAAAGGAATAAAACACTACTTTGAAGGTATATGCACCCCTATGTTTATTGCAGCATTATACAATAACCAAAATATAGAAGCAACCCAAGTGTCCACCAACAGACAAATGGATAAGGAAGATATTACACACACACACACACACACACACACACACACACACAAGAATGAATTCTTGCCATTTGCAATGACATGGCTGGACCTAGAGGGTATTATGTTAGGTGAAATAAATTAGACTGAGAAAGACAAATACCTTATGATTTCACTTGTATGTGGAATTTAAAAAAACAAAACAAATGAGGAAAGGGGCAAAAACAAAACTAACTAAACTAAACTAAATTCTTATACAAATGTCATAGCTAATTAATGACAGGTAGTTCTAGGTCTCAATTTGCTAGGGCCATACTCTTGATTGTGACTTTTGTACACATTGTTTTGAATAAAAATAAACATTTTCTAGAGTAAGACTATAATCATAATTCAGTTCCTTCATAGTGAAATATGTAAGATATGGAATACAGATATAGAGTATGGAATATGTAGACCAAAGTGGTTGAAATAAAGGGTATAAATCATAAATATTTCTGGATAAAAATATCACTTAATAATAAATAGAAATATATTTACTATTATTTTTATATATCCAAATTGAAAAGAAACAAAAAATCAAATTTACAACAGCTCAGTTAACTTTGAATCCTAGCTAGTTACTTCATTGCACATCTATGACCCAGTTGTAAATATGTGCCTGCTAATACACCTATAAAGGGTAAGAATAATGTGAAAATTAAAATATGAAATGAATATTCATTTATTTTTTACCTCCAGCATAGTTTGATATGGCCTCTTCAGATTGAGAATATGCAGATTTCCAATAATTGGCAAAGGTCTGGGTCCTGGAGGAAAATGTTGCTTGGAAGCCTTAGTCATGAAGATTTTTATATTTAAAAGAAAAATAAGAAGCAGGCTCAGAATTGGAAGTATGATAGAAGAGTCAAACCCACTCATTATCTCTACGTAGATGTAATTATTAAGGTAATAGAAATCTGCAATTGCAACCAAGCAGAATCAGCAACTTCCAAAGCAAATCAAAAACATGGAAGCATTGCTCATAATATTTGCCCTATCTTATAGTCAACCATCTTTTTTATAATTAAAGTGAGTTCAGCCCTACATGATATGCTTGCCTTATCTCAGCTCCTCCTCCCTTCTCTCTTTTCACTTCTCAGTTCAATCTGTTTTATCCAATAAAGCCTGGGCAAAGGATTTCCTCTTCATGTAAAACAAGAATTTGTCTTGAAATTTCAGAGAAACACAGTATGTTTAATCCTTGATGTGAAATCTACACTTTCTCAGTAAAAAAAGTTGTATTGTTTGCTAAGATACCTCATGTTCTGTGTGTGGCTGCTCAAATGACAGTGTCACACCAAGAATTTCAAGATTCCTATACAATGGTAAGTTCTTAAAAGAGTTTCATAGGAGTCCCAGTGCCAATGGAAAGAGCATTGGTTTTTAACTTGAGGTCTGTGTGCATATCCTAGCAAGTTACTCATCTTCTTTGAGCCTTAGTTGCATTTTAAATTGAGAGAAATACATAAATTATTCATAGGAGAATTGCCTCCTAATGCAGTAAAAGAGAAAAAGGAAGAAAAATAAGGTAAAAAATGAGGAAAGAAACAAAAGAAAGAAAAAAATTGAAGGGGGATGAGAGCAGGGCATGATCGCATAGTAGCTCAGAGAATATTCTTCTACCTGGGGCCAGCCTATTCTCAGGAGGGGTTGTATGCTGGCTCCAGGTGGAGCTAAGAGAGAAGCTTAACAAAGTTTGACTAACAAGCATTTTGTTCTGATTGATCAGTGGGATAAATAGTTGAGGTTATAATTTAATGAGGCAAATATGGGATTTTGGAGGGTCTGTATTTGGCTTTGTCATAGGTAAACAAGGAGATTTTGTAAGTCTTATCAATTCTTATGGGGAAGGGTGGTTTTTTTCCAGTAAGCTCTTTCATTTTCTGGAGCATAAAGGGTAAGGACCCTTTAACATTCACTATTCCTAGAGCACAGAGCTCACATAAAATTCCACATTATCAATTCCCTGTTATCTAATGTTTGGCATGTTATTGAAAAACTTTAAAACCAGAAAAAGGAATTAGTCAATAAAGATCCACATGCATGCACTTATTTACCAACCTTCTGTTGTAAGGCCAAGACCTTTTTTGGGGGTGGGGGCAGTCTGCAGATTGAAATTTCTAATCTATTTTCTGGCATAAACTACACAAAACTTAGTTGTCTAGGATATTCAGCTTCAGGTTCTTTAAATAACATAAAGAAGCTTGACAAGCAATCTAAATAATTGAGTCTTTCTAGATTTTTGTGTTGTTTATTTTCCAGCCTTTATTGTCTTATTTATACCGAATACAAAATCTGTTTTTGCTGTCATTGTTTTAGTAACTTGTCTTTATAGTCTTTCTAATATATCCAACATAGAAGTTAACATTTTGACTAATTGTCCTTATAAAACATAAATGAGCATTGAATTTGGGAAAGGTTCCATATAGACAAGTTACTAAAATTGCATCATTCAAAGAAGTATTAAGTAAACTGATAACATACAATTGTTTGAGATCTGGATTTTGCTGTCAGCTTCTGGGAGGTAATCTCTAAGCCCTTGGAATGTCCTGCCTGATAGGAGTGTATTCATTTACCTGGGGACCTTGGGCCACCCAAACAGTCTCTGCTAACTATGATTTACAGTGTGGTCTTGGGTCATGTGGTAACAGCTCAATCTCTGGAAGGGTAGAGACTAAGATAAGCCATGTGGTGGTCACTCATGTCTGTGTGACCAAGCACAAACAAAAACTCTAGAAACCAAGGTTTGGTGATCTTCCTGGTTGGCAGTACCAGGAATGTTCACTTAACTCCACTGAGAGAGGACAACTGGAAGCTTATGTCTGGAACTTTCCTGGACTTGCCCCATGTGATTCTTTTCTAGCCCTATGTTATAGTAAACAGCAACTGTGAGCGTAAGTGCTTTTTCTGGAATTCTGACTCTTTTTAACAAATTATTGAACCTGAGGGTATTCTTGAGGACTCCCAAACTTTGTACTTTTTAGTAAATTCAATGTAGAAATTACCACTCACATTAAGTACACTCAAACATGAGTGAATATTGAATTAGTTGTTTTAGAAAGGCTTCATATTGGCAAGTTGCTAAAACTGGATCAAACAATTATAAAGTAGGTTGGTAACATATAATCGTTTGAGAAATATGGTTATAGTAACAGACTAGACAGCTTGTTTAATTCCATGAGTTGAGTAACAGATATCAGTAAAATATTGTATATACAAATATTGTATATTGATTAAGAAACTGAAGAGAAGCCCATTGTACCTGAGTCCACTCCCCTTAGAGACATGAATTTTAAGCCAATCTTATGTGTACTATGATGATATCTAAAAGGGATTTTGTACTGAGGAAATTTTGAAGATATCAAAAGGGCTTGCTGAGAATGATTGAAATATTTACAATTTGCCTGACATACTTATGGCCAATAAACTCAAAAGAGGATATTGTGGAATCTGATATAAATTCTCATTTCGAGCTCAATAAAGAATTGGTGATAATTATTAGAAAGTGCCTCTAAGAGAATAGTTTTGAACTGAACCAGATTCTTCTTAGATCAGATCCTAGAGATACTTCTGTGGCTCCTAATTGTCTGATCTTACCCATATTCATATTTTTCTTTAAGGTACTTTGCCTTAGATTTTTATTTTTCCCCCATGAATTTATTCAAAGAGTAAGTGGAGAGATTTTCATCAATTGGTTTATATATATTTTGGCTTCCTATGTTATTAACTGAGTGCTGGCTACTTGTTCTGTTGGTGAAGATTGGAAGTGATAGCATCATAGTGCAGCTCACTGCTTGTGTGATCTGGACTCTGTTCCCTTACATTCCCTTCCCAACAGCATATTCTCTGTAAGAGAAGTGTGTTCCATGTCATCATCGAAGGCTTGTAAAACTCATGTTGGACTAAAAAGTCACTTTATGTTTAAAATCAAGGATAAAATAAAATGTCTTTAATGTATAGCAAACTAAACATCCATCACATATTGAAGCAGCAGCTTATAAAGTGATATTTTTCAATCACTTCATGCTCCATTTTGCTTCATTTTAGAAATTTGGAAGAAGAATGACTGATAATTTAACCTCACTCAATGTAGATGTAATCCCTGGCTCCTTCTATACTTTTCTAAAATGGAATAGAGTTGGGGTGCCTGGATGGCTCAGTCAGTTAAGTGTCTGCCTTTGGCTTAGGTCATGATCTCAGGTTCCTGGGATCAAGTCCCACATAGGGCTCTCTACTCAGTGGAGAGTATGCTTCTCTTTCTCCCTCTACCCCTTCCTGATGCTCGTGCTCTCTCTCTCTCTCTCTCAAATAAATAAAACCTTACAATCAATAAACAAACAAACAAACAAACAAATAAATAAATAAAATGAAATAGAGCCAATCCCATAATGCAAGCCCAAAAGACAGTTATTGCAGGGTGATGTGTCACTATTTTTTATTCATCTGACAAAAATTCCAACTCTTTTTCTTCCTCTTTCCCTTTCTATTTCTTCTTTTAATGAACAATTCAGTTCTACAGGTATAGGTGGGACTGAACAAGGCAGTTGTTCAACCTTGCGGTAAGGGTGACTCAGTGGCTCAGACAGACACATTGTTGGAACCTGAACAATGTAAGAATGGTGTCCATGTAGGAAACTGCTCATGGCAGAGAATAAGAGTCAAGAAGAGTGAAGAAAGTGACCACATGGAAAAGTGGTTCAGTGGGTTGTCATAACCTAACAGAGGGTAATAAGCTGATGTCTACACAGGGAGAACCCTGATGATGAAGTGTGGGTGGTGAGGAGACCATCTGCATGGAGGATAAGGTAGTGGTAGTGATGAGACATGTGTTACATACTGGGGCTTGATAAATTAAGTGCTCAAATTAAGGATAAGAAGAGTTAGGTATATCACTGGGCCTCCCAAAATAGAAGACAAGAAAATTATAATGAATCCTGGACTGTTGGGTTGGAATTAGAGATGTTTGTGTGGATTTACAGTTTTGAATAGAGTCAGTTCTGCTATAAGGTGACATACATATTCCTAAAAACTATCATGTCATACAAAATCAGACAATAAAAAAAAAAACAGGGCTGATGAAAGAAATAAGGTTGGAGCAAACACTTCATCAGTGACACGTTTAAAAAAAAGTTTGGAACATAGTAAAAATGATAGCACAGTTAACATGTTAAATGGGTAATAAACACATAAATACTATATACTAAATACAGCATTTTACGTTTAGAAGGACCAGAAATTTGCTTGTGGAAGTAAGTATCAGAAGGATTGCAGCTTTGGAGTCATTGTGAAGTGATGGAAAAGAGAATTATTTGAAATCAGACAGATGGCATGTAGCACATAAAGTGAGTTGGAGTAGATGGTAGATGTTGGGTGTGTATGTGTGAGTACGTGCATGTATGAGTGTGTGCATGCGCATGTTTTACATAAGGCAAGGAAAACTTGGTTCAACTGGGTGTAGTTTTCTGTGTTCATCTTGTGTTTCTTGCAGAGGAAATCATGCCTAAGTAAACATGAAAGTTGCACTATATTCAAAGTGTTCCTTAATATTTCAGTTGTATTGGAACAAAATCACATTATGAAGCAAATGTTATAGCAGAACTCATTGTGTATATATATATATATATATATATATATATATGTAAATATTTATAGATGCAAATACACACACATAACTTATCTAGATATTCTCTATCTCCAACCACTCAGAGAACCTTGGAGAGGCAACATCGCAATAGCAATGAGCACACCTAGATCTCAGAATCTAAATACAAGTTTTCCTCAACTTACACTGGGATCACATCCCAATAAACCCATTGCAAATTGAAAATGTTGTAAGTAAAAAAATGAACATAATACACCTAACGTACTGAACATCACAGCTTAGCCTAGCCTACCTTACATGTGCTCGAAGCATAGTAGCCTACAGTTGGGCACAATCATCTAACACACAGCCTATTTATAGTAAAGTGTAGACCATCTCATGTAATTTGTTGAATACTGTATCAAAAGTGAAAAACAGAATGATTGTATGGGGACATAGTGATTGTAAGTGCACTGGTGGTTCACCCTTACAGTCGCATGTCTGATTGGCTGCTGCACTGCCGCAACCCAGCATCAGGAGAGGAGACACTACATATCATTAACTCCAGAAAGATCTTAGTTCCAAATTCAAAGTATGGTTTCTTATGAATGTATATTACTTTTGCACCATTGTAAGATTGAAAAGTTGTAAGTCAAACTATCATAAGATCATAAGTCGAGGACTGTCTGTCTGTACCACTAGAAGAAACCAGGACCTGGAAAAAAGACAGATTCCAGAGCTGGAACAAGGAAAGTATGAGATAAGCATGTGTCAGAAAGATGTAGGAAACCAGCCTCAATAGTTTCCCACTGGCCAAATCTGGGACAATTTTATTATTACATAAATAATGACCATACTGTAAACACTTGAATAAAATAAGAATTCATTAGTCTCTTTTGATATAAATCAGTAAATAAAAAATTAGAAGATTGAGGAAGAATGAAACATTTACATTGGGACATGGGACGTTTCCCATTGCTTTCCAACAAAACAAGATTAATTACAAAAGTAAAAACAAGAAACTTTAAAGTGGAGAAATAGGCACCATCTTCATCAATAATCACAATGATCTTAGTAATGGAGGAGGTTCAAAAACAAGTTCTAGGGGCAGCCTGGGTGGCTCAGCGGTTTAGCGCTGCCTTCAGCCCAGGGCCTGATCCTGGAGACCGGCGATGGAGTATGGCTTCGGGCTCCCTGCATGGAGCCTGCTTCTCCCTCTGCGTGCGTCTCTGCCTCTCTCTTCTCTGTGTGTCTCTCATGAATAAATAAAATGTTTAAAAACAAAACAAAACAAAAAAACAAAAACAAATTCTACCTGGTAGGATACAACGAGAAGCCTGTAGTTTCACTTTTGCGATATTACTGTACATTTTATAACTTGAGTCTAACCATTAGGAAACATCAGGCAAACCCAAATGGGGGACATTCTACAAAAAAACTGGCCTATCATTTTCAAAAGGGTCAAGGTCACGAAAGTCAAAGACAAACTGAGGAACCATTAAAGATGAAGGACTAGAGAGAAATTTACAACAGTAAATGCAAAATGTGATATTGAACTGGATCTTTTGCTACAAACGACATCATTAAGACATTTGGTGAAGCTTGAATGAGGAGCTCAGGATTTGATAGTTGCTTTGGACTGCATTGTGCACCCCCCAACACACACCAGATTTACATGTTGAAGCCCTAGCCCCCAATTGACTCTATTTGGAGATAGAGCTTCTAGAGGTCATAAGGGCAGGATCCTAATCTGATAAGATTGGTGGTCCTATAAGAAGAGAAAGAGATCTTCCTCTCCCTCTCTTTGTACCTTTCATCTCCTCAAGCCCTTCTCCGCCATCCCAACTCACACCTAGAAAGGGCCATATGAGGACACAGAGAGAAGGCAGCCATCTACAAGCCAGGAAGAGAGTACTCACCAGGAACCAATACGCTGACATTTTGGTCTTGGACTTTCCTGCCTCTGGAACTGTCAGAATATAAACTTCTTCTGTTTTTTTTTTTAAGATTATTTATTTATTTATTTATTTGAGAGAGAGAAAGAGAGAGAGAGAGAGGCAGAGACACAGGCAGAGGGAGAAGCAGACTCCTTGCAGGGAGCCGGATCTGGGACTTGATCCCCGAACTCCAGGATTTTGCCTTGGGCCAAAGGCAGACACTCAACCATTAAGCCACCCAGGCATCCCTAAGCTTCTGCTGTTTAAGCTGCCTAGTGTATTTTGGTATAGCAACTCAAGCTCACCACTGTCAGCTTGAAAATAATAATGCTATTTTCATGATTTTGATGGTTGTGTTTTGGCTGACAGAATATTTGTTTATAAGAACTATATACTAAAGTATTCAGGGATAATGAAGCCAGAAACTTACATAGTTCAGCTTTTTCTGAAAGCTTGAGATTGTTTCAAAATAAAATTATTTCAAAGACTTACAGAAAATCTCATTATTTCAAAGAGATATTGAGCAAAATATCCCAGTATTTTCCGAGGAGTTTTGGCCTTACTTTAATAGGATAATAGACTAAAGTATATAGAAAGGTAACATTTAGATTTATGTTGATGAAAAAATTGACCAAAAAATCAGCCAGCCTTCTTAGAATACATTTTTTTAAATAAACATATTGACCTGCATATCCAACAAACTCTAGGCTATATTGGAGCTTTAATTACTGAAAGGCAGAAATAAGATGGGACTTGAGACTTCCCTCCAGAACTAACTACATGAGTGCTGGATTTTGTGCCAGGCACTCCCATATATTAAGCAAGATGCAACTTTCTGCCTAGTTCATTGCTTTGGAGTAGGGATGTGAAAATGTGACCACGGAAACAGATCAGGCATTTGTTTGGGTTTTATTTGTTTTTACAGAGCAATATTGTTCTGTTCATGGAAACTACACCATGTGTAGAAAAAGGAACTTTGCAAGAACGGATTTTTTTTCAAGGTAAGTACTGATATTCCTTGTGACCAGAAAAGTTACTTGCACTTCATTCATCATTTCATCTACTTCATATATGGAAATCAAGAAATGGATAAAATTTGAGGGACTATAAATTCTGGTGTTTTTTTTATTGATGGAAATGTTTTCTTTTTTGTTGTTGTTGTTTTGTTTTTAAGTAGGCTCCATGCCCAGCGTGCAGCCTCATGTAGGGCTTGAACTCACAGCCCTGAGGTTAAGAACTGAGCTGAGATCAAGAGTCAGACACTTAATTGACTGAGCCACCCAGGCACCCCTGATAGAAATGAGTTCTTAGGAGAAATATATACCAATTCTAAATGCTGGGGGTTAAAATATCCCCACAGTAATCATGATTCAAGCAGAAGTAGCAGAATGCTCACATCTAAGATCCTCTTCCCTAGGCCTGATGTAATCAGGGCTGAGGTAAACTGCTGGTTATGTGGCGCCGAAATCTCAATCTTTGCACTAATACTTGAAATTTCACCAAGAGACATTCATTTCTCTGTCCTTTTATAAGTTAATCTCTAGAAGAAGCATTTGGAGTTGGTTGTAAAAAAAATTGGTATTTGAAGTTACAAGTGTGAACCTCTTTTAGCCAGAATCTCAGCTTCTTTGATGATAATATCTGAATCAGAGGGCTATTGCAAGAGTAAATTTGGACAGTTTATGGAAAAGCACCTAGTTAGTATAAATACTTTAAAAAATTAAAACAATATTAAGATGATTTAAATTTCTTCTAATTTTTCTTAAGTGCTCCTAAGTGTCAAAATGTTACCTTTTGTCCTCAAAATAACTCCACAAAGTAGATATTATCTCTTTTTATAGGTGAATAAAGAGACTCAGAGAGATAAAATACTTTTTCTAAAAACACATAAATAGTAAAAGACTAAGCAGGAGTTAAATTCAAGACCTGGCATACTAATGGGCAACTCCCTTCCTTCCCCCCCAAAAAAGAAGGAATTTGTCTAAAAGTGGACCTGGCAGATCTATACTTATTGTCAGAAGAGGTCTAGGAAGTTTCTTTGTCTGGTTAACAAGGACAAGATATGCTTGTTGGAGCTGTTCTCATTTAGGTTGGCTAAAATTGGGGTAGATATTTTTCTAAGAGATTTTTGATGAATACCCAGTGAAATAAGGCCAAGATAAAAGCTAAGATCATTAGTTAGAAAAGACTGGATTTTCTGCCCCCCCAAGTGGACAAAACATAGCACTAGGGATAGATAGAAGTTGGTGATTTAGGAAATAAAGCACAGATTAGAGAGATCTGACTGTTCATGAATTTGTTAATTCATCTTACTTGCTATTCTCCCCAACTGACCTATCCCACCAAACCACATCCACATAATTACACACGCACCAACAGATTCTATCTTCAAAAAGAAGGAGTGGTTCTCTGGGTGGCTCAGTGGTTTAGCACCTGCCTTTGGCCCAGGGTATGATCCTAGAGTCCCGGGTCGAGTCCTGCATCGGGCTCCCTGTATGAGCCAGCTTCTCCCTCTGCCTGTGTCTCTGCCGCTCGCTCTATCTCTCTCTGTGTCTCTCATGAATAAATAAATAAAATCTTAAAAAAAAAAAAAAGAAGAAGGAAGAATGGATTGAGGAGACATCTAATCTTTCATTTCATGAGCAAGTGGTCTCCAGGGGAAAGAGTGTTGACTTTATTTTCAATAGAGTTGAGTTTTGTTTTTGTTTTTTTGAGATTTTAAAATATTTTTTTATTTTAAGATTTATTTATTTACTTGGGGGAGGATTAGAGGGAGAGAAACTCAAGCAGATTTCATGCTGAGTATGGAGCTCAACTCAGGGCCTTTTCCCTCCACTCTGAGATCATGACCTGAGCTGAAACCAAGAGTTAGAGGCTTGCCTGACTGAGCCACCCAGGCACCCCTAGAGTTTTTAATTACTCTTCGCCTAACTGTATGCTTTTTTTTTTTCTGGCAAATTTTCCTTGAATTTTATTTAGATTCCCCTCTCCTCTTATCTATGACATTCTGTGTATGCTACCGTTCTAGCTTTTTAAATTATTTATTTATTTAAAAGAGTATTTATTTATTTATTTATTCATGAGAGATACAGAAAGAGAGAGGCAGAGACACAGGCAGAGGGTTCTCGAAGCAGGCTCCATGCGGGGAGCCCGATGTGGGACTCGATCCCGGGACTCCAGGATCATGCCCTGGGCGAAGGCAAGTGCTAAACCGCTGAGCCACCCAGGGATTCCTGTTCTAGCTTTTTTTTTTTTTTAAAGAAAATTTTTTAAGTAGGCTCCACATCTAATGTGGAGCTTGAACTCATGATCCTGAGATCAAGAGTCATGTGCTATCCTAACTAAGCCAGACAGTCCCTCTTCATCCTACATCTCTAATCAAACTACAGGACCTGTCCTGAGTTGAGCAGTAACCAGGCCTACTATTTAACTGGAGGATATAAAACCTTGGATTCCAAGAAGGGAAAAGAAGTTGATAGAGAACATCCCTCTTTTGTTTTGGATAAGAATTTGGAGGCAAGTGGCAGAGACCCAAGGGGTAAAGATTTGAGAACTATTGGTTTGCAGAAGTTTGTGAATTCCCAGGAAATGGTAATTCATCTTCTCAACTGAGCATTCCTGGGATGACAGTGGGACTCCTTTGTCCTCCATGAGCTGCAGGAATGCTTACCAGATGCAATGAGTCCTTTCTGGTCCTGGTTTTAGAAGAACACCAAGCATTGCATGACAAAAGGACTGAAGAACAAAGAGACTTTGTTCAAGCCTTAACTAGAGAAATTATAATTTCACAATCTGGCAAATGTCTGACATATTTTGCCCGATTGCTGTGCCTCTCTTCATTATCAAGATTGCTGCCACCCATGGTGCCTTAGCAACTGGAATTTAATTTCCCAGGGAACAAGCTAAATCAACAACCAACTGAAGGGGCGCCAGAACCCAAAATGAAGAGATTTAAGAGATACACAAAATAAGTGACTTCTAACAAAAAAAAGCTATTGCAGTAGTCCTCCCCTAGATCAACAGAGCTCTCTTATATGATAGGCAGTAAAGACTGTAGAAGTAAGGGCTGGGAAGCCTGAAAATATCTCAGCTTTCACCAAACTGTCTGAAATTGCAGTTAAAAATTATAGGCCAGTCTTTTAGATTTAGATAGGAACAAAGAATAGCAAAAACTTCCTGAAACTGATCATCCAAGTAGAGCTGAAAAATCAGCCAATTAATATAAATAGTATTATTTGATATCTGAAATGTTTTTTTTTTTGGAACAGATAAAGAATAAAAAAACGTTATTTAACTATTAACAGAGCCAGGTTAGATGTTGAAACTTGAACAAAATGCACCACATTCCTCAATAAACAAAGTTGTAAGAACAATTAAGGAGATTCAAGCATAACACATGCACACACATGCACACACACACAAGATATAGCTGCACCTATAAAGATGGACAATGATTTGCAAACAAATCAATAGATGGATAGAAGGAGCACAGAATCTCTGTTAAAACCAATGAAATAAAGATGGGCAATACAATAGATTTGGATAACAGTTCCAGTCAACTTTCCATGTGAATAACAGGAGTACTAGACAAAGAAAAGTTAACAGATGGAGAAGAAGCCATTAAGTAGTAGAAGGAAGTTTTTCTGAGCAGAAGTCTCAAATCATCAAATTAGGATGCTTCACCAAATTCTAGACAAGATAGATAAAAAGAGCATATTCTATTATGAAAAAAAAAGACCATTAATTCCAGAATTTTAAAATAAGAGTACCGCTAATAAGAACAGCATTGTAGCAAGGCAGGAGAGAATGTTCATAAGCCAAAGGTTAATGGCCATCACAGCTGTGTTCCTAAGCACGTCACAATCATAGACTTAAAAAAAATACCTGTGTATACTCAAGATCCTCTAAGTTTTGCCTTATGATATGCAGGGAATAAGGGGGTCTCTGGACATCTGGGTAGTGAAGATGATTGTGATGATAAGCAAGACTGGGGATAGTGGATTTAATAAAATAAGCACACTGCAAAATCCATGTGAAAGAGACTCTGATGTACATTTGAAAGAAAACACCTAATTGTCTAGTGAAATACTTAAGATTTATAAATAGATTATACTTTTTCTCCAGAGGAATAAAATATTAAATAATTCACTGTTGTAATTTTTAATATCTAGCATCTAGTAGTTAAAGGCTCTGTTAATTTTACCAGGGCTTATTTCCTCACAGATACAAAGATATATCCTGACAAGATCCCAGGACTCCAGAAATAGAAGGAAAATGCTAAAAGGTTCTAGAGAGAGAAAAAAAAATCATATTTCTTTAGAAATGGTTTTATATGATTATGTCAGTTACCTTTTCTAAAACTTAGTTTCTTAAAACTTACCCCATAATAGGAGACATTAGCCTGATTATTTTGTAGTTAATACATAGTAACAATTTATTTGCATTGAATATGGACTAAATATGAGGAGTGTGTGTGTGTGTGTGCTTGTTAATAAAATGAATTCCAACCACCAAAGAAAGAAGAGCCAAAGACAAATGCTTTAATTTATAATAAAATAACATTTAATTTATTGGAATTTTATACAAAATAGACTTTGGTCAGATAGCACTTGAGCTCTTGTTGGAAATATTAAACATACAAAAAGAATTAAGCATAAGAATATTCAAGCAAAGACATATTACTAACGACTTTTTAAATCAATAAAGCGCCACCAAAAATAATTATATTCTTGCTCTACACAATATATTTCTTTCATATTTCTTTTTTTTAAATATTTTATTTATTTATTCATGAGAGACACAGAGAGAGGGAGGCAGAGACACAGGCAGAGGGAGAAGCAGGCTCCGTGCAGGGAGCCCAACTTGGGACTCGATCCCAGGCCTTCAGGATCCCGCCCTGGGCGGAAGGTGGCGCCAAACCGCTGGGCCACCGGGGCTGCCCTTCTTTCATATTTCTTATATTGATTTCTTAGGTATTGTTTTATTGGTTTTAGTTTTATAATCTTTGGGATTGAAGACATAGTATGTATATTAAGAAACTGACATAATCAGATGTGTTGATTTCTTTGTAAATTTACCTCTATGGGGAAAAAAAAAACCCGAATATATATGGAATATCCACCCTGGACCTACCCACTGGCGAAAGTAGTCTGGGAGTCCTAAAAAGAATCCATTTGACTGTTTTATAAGCCATATTCCTACAACTAAACAATCATTGAGTGTAAAGAAATAGCACCAGATTGTGGTAAGATTTTTCACATTGGACATTTGAGGCTCAGGACCCATCCATTCTGTTCCATGTTCTAAGTTGGATGATGCTTTTTAAAAATTTTAAACATGATTCTAGATAATGGGAAAGGAAGCCGAGGCACAGGAATGATATTCAGTCTTCAGGTTCTGGCTAGTAGTAGCCATCACATTCGTGCATTGTCCAGTTCTTTCTCCTTTGGGACCTTTAAAGAAAACAAGTTTAGGGCACTTTGTAGTTTCTTTCGCTTGGCCACGTCAGAGGTTAGGATAGAAGCAAAGATATTGTCTATAATTATTATCCAAGTTCAGAAAGAACTAAAAATAAAAATTGTGTTGGGTAAGAATGAAAGAACAAAAACATTTACCCCACTCACCCCGACTACCTTCTCTTTCTTAAGTTGTTCTCTCTGAAAATCCCATTGAACACATCAAAATATCTATCACTCTTAAACTCCATAAGAAATAATCTGGGGAAAATGGCAAGGGAGTAAAGAGGTACACACTGGAAGTTAGAAAGAAGATGATGTTATTCATAAAACCTTTTGTGAGATTCTTCACTAAGTTCTTAAGCTTTCCATATTCTACTGTTTTTGACTACTCAGGTATACGGTATAAAACCTCATGCCACTGCCTGGGATTCCTATTATTTTTATGAGTAGCTTTTTATTGTTCTCAGAGGAGCAAAGGACATTTGCCTACTAAATTCTGTCTTTTCTTCATGTCCTTTCTGCTTTGGAAAAGACAGTAGCTTTTGATTTTATTTGTCTGGACACATTGTCTCAATTTCTCTCTATAAATATGCAGTTTATCCAAGTTTGTCACAAGGATGCCAAACAGACAGTTAGGCTTGGGTGAGCAAAACTTTCCCTGGTATAGTCATCATTTACATCCTTAGAAAACTGTACATACAGTACCTCCCAATAAACAGAATCATCAAAGAAGTTGTCCTTAGATGGCTGTCCACGGACAATGAACCTGAGAATTAAACCTGTGAGAGTAGGGAGAAAATAAGTCATGTTATGATGCTGAAGAGGAAAACTTACTTGCATAGTAGTAAAAATACTGCTATAAGGGGCACCTGGCTGGCTTCAGTCAGAAAGTAGGCAACTCCTGATCTTGGGGTTTTGAGTTCAAACCCCACATTGGGTGGAGATTAATTAAAAATAAAATATTAAAAAAGTATATATTGCTATAAAATCATCCCCTTGAGCTTACATGATAACTACTATCAGAAGTTTATAATATTTTCAAATTCACCAGTCGATACGTTTATCATCTATTATGCTGATAGCATGCATGGAACTGTTTACTTTTCATCCTACCTGTGATCAGCCCTCCAGCAATTGCTGATCCAATGGAAGAACCTAGGGCAGCTGCCTGCATTGTCATGCTAGACCTAAGAAGCCAAAAGAAAAGACCAGTGTTGGTTTTCCAGGATTACCAGCAGACAAATCTCATGTCCTGGGGGAGTGGATGCTTGCCATCTTCAGGCCAGAGAGCAGCATTACATCAGCAAACAAACATTCGTTATGATTTTTCTTTTATTTACTATTTTTATTTTTTTTGAAATTCTTGAGCAATATTTAAAGGTCCTTATAAGCACTCAAGCAAAATTGTCTTTTTCTTCAGAAATGAAGAAAAGGTCTTCCTTAGAAAGAGTTTAGTATTTTCTAAAAATATGGTACCAGATTCTGATCCCTGATTCATTCAACAAATATTTATTCAGGACTCACTCTGTGCCACTTTCCCTTTTAAGCACTACAGATGGAGTAATGTACAAAATAAACACTAGTGGCCATCTTTCCTCACCCCATACCAAAAGGAACAATTGCACTTTAATTTTAAAAATCAGCAAGATCAGAAAAGCTAATTTTAGCATATATTGTAGAGACAACTCATTAAAATCTCTGTAAGTCATCTTAGACATAGTTACCTTAAAATAAAATTAGTAAAAAAAGTGCCTCATAATTTTGGGGAATGGAAGAATCATTAAAAGCTAATGAAATGCATAAGGTTGTTATATGAGTCACTAAAGGACTAGGAATGTGAATACCTCTGTAGCGTGGCAACTCACTCTTAGCAGGCAATTCATAAATAGTTGTTGATGGACTGAATGAGTGATTATGAGAAAGCAAACAACTGGAAAATGAGAGTGTTTTGGTATTTCATCTTCATCATCCAAGAGAGAGTATGTATTTAACTCAGATTTCTGTTTTTTCTTTTTATTTGAAGGTTTTTTTTTTCTACTATGTGAAAAAAATTGTACTGATAATACATGATCATTGTAAAAATATGAGAAACAATCCAGAAAGTTAAGGGAAAAAGTTTAATTTCCCTCAAATCCTACTCAGCACAAGAATGTAAAAGAGAGACATATATTTTTATAAAAAGGCAATCATGTTATAATACTGATTTTCCCATTAATCCTTTTAATCAAAGTGTCCTTTGATGTCAGTAAATGTAGATCTGGATCATAATTTTAATTACTACTGAGTTAGGGACAAATAGGGCTAGGCAGGGCTAGGTTGGGGGTCACAGAATCAGGCTCACAGAAATCCCAAAAATGCTGAGGTGTAAGGAAACCAGAGATAAGAGAGCCAGCCAGACCACCCTGCCCTAGGTGTATGGGTGGGAGGATGTCTTTTTTATGACAATCATCTGCGACCAAGAAAGAATAGTCAAGAATAGACTCCAGAGAAGTAAGCCATTAAAGATGTTATCACCAGCCCTAACTCAAACCAAGACAGCACAAGAATTGCAAGGTCACAAGGTTCCTAGTCAGTTCTCAATAAAAAAAATGCCACTATAAGCCCTCAGTGGCAACCCTGTAGGGACCCCTCTCACTTCTGAGAGCTTTCTCTGTATCTTTGCTTAATAAACTTCTATTGCTTTACTTGCTCTCCTTTGCTAGGTTCATTCTTTGATTCTGTGAGACAAGAACCAAGCTGTCCAGTATCACTACCAAGTACTACACTGTAAAAAGGTACTCTAATTATAGTTCTATAGGTTGGATTCTTAGTTGTTTCCAATGTTTCATATTTTTTTAAAAAATGCTGAGAACACATCCTCTTATGAGTATGCTCATGAATTTGCCCAATAATTTCCCTAAAATAAAACCGATTTGGAATTGGAATTATTAATAAGAGTTTAAACACTTTTTAAAGGGCTTTTTGAAATAGAAAAATATATAGTCATATTCCCATTTCTCTATTTTAGCTACCATTCAGTAGTACTATTCACTTAATTTTTACTAACTTGATAACCGAAAAATTGGTAACTTGTGTTAATTTGCACTTCTTTGATTACCAGTGAGGTCAACTACTTAAAATATATTTATTCATTTGATATTTTTCTTTTTAAAACTGCCTGTTAATTTTATCAGAATTTGCCAAAATCTTTTCCACAGTATTAAAAGATATTTTGATAAAAAGAGTTCCATGATAAAACAGGTTTGGAAAATATAAGGTTTAACAAAATTAACAGCCTTATTAAAATTACGCTGCTATAATGTGCCCAGATATCCTTTAAGAATATTTACTTTTCCTGTTCTATGCTTACCAAGAAGCCTGATTTGCATTTTAATATTCTGAATAGAAACACCTGGGTAAATAGTCTTGGCTGTTGGCCAAAATATTTTGTCTGGTGTGTGAAACATATGTGAATTTCATCCATGTGAATAGGTCTTCCAAAGCTCATCATCCACCCCCACCTCCAAGTTCCCCTGAGGGAGTTGAGGAGTGGCTGCTTAGCCTGAATGCCCAAGGACTAGACTCTCAACCACAGAACCTACCCAAAATCTGGCCACCCAATGAGACCCAGACCCAGCCTATGAGAGCCAGATAATCTTGTTTTATTACATACATCCATGGAACTGTGCAGGCATGATGCTCAAGAATTCCTTTATTTCTAATCATGAGGCACATCTTAAAAGTGTTTTTGCAGAGTGTTTATACACTATAGCACTTAGGAGCTCATGGACTCATGCATTTATCATGCTTGATTTGCATTCAAATATGCTAGTGTTTGGTCTCAACAGCATGTTAGGTCCTGGAGAGAATTACCAGAAAATGTGGGTATTTCTGGGGTTGTTCTACAATTTTGTGAAGGAGGCAAAAAAAGAAAACAAACAGAAGATATGAGTGGTCTCTCCAGATGAAAGTGGAAGCAAGCTAGCTATTCAGTAGAAAATGTTTAAACTAAACAAATTTTTCAAATATTTATCATTACTGGTCTCAACAGAATCGAATTTAATCTATTAGAACTAAAGAGATTTTTCTCTTCAGATTATTCAACTCCAGCCAGTAGTTGCTTTGAGACATTTTCAAACATATTCATCTTTACTTCATGCTTTCAATTGGCTTTAAAAATTGAGTGTTTTGGTTCCTCTTTACTTAATGTCTGAGTGATCTGGACTGGACTGAGTGATCTTCCTAGCTGTTTTGCATGGGTGACATTTATATCAAATTGTTCTAATCTTGTTACCTAAAAATGACAACAGATGGCCTTTGACATTACTTTTGTTGTCCTGGATTTGACTGATAACTGTTCCCCCCCCCCCCCGGCCATTTAAACAGTTATGCCCCCTTTGGGAAGAATCTAGGTGTATTAGAGCTTGAAGGGATTTTAGAGAATAAATAATATAATTCTCTCATTTTATAGAAGAGGAACTGAGAACCACAGAAGCTAAGTGAATTTTCAAAGGCCTCATTATTAACCATTAGCAAAGCTGGAGCATATGCCAGTCTTCCTGATTCTCCAGATCCAGCTGCTTTTCACATTATGCTAACTCATTATTCTATGTGTTGATTATAGGAAATGACCACTCAGCTTATCACGGATGCCCCATCCTCCATTTTGGTTGAGACCAACTAAAAGAGTAAGCCTACTATAATTTGGTTGTGATTATCAAATTGCACTATCTGCAAGGAGACACTTGCCTATGGTAGAAAAAATTAAAATTTAAATTAACACTGTTAATTAAAACAAATGAAAACCAATCACCATAATAACATTAGTTCTGACACATCTTCCTATACATTTCTATTATCTCAGTTGTGTCACTTTGGCTCCAGTAAGGACAATACTTATGAACTGTGGCCTGGATTGCTAAAGAAAAGGCTCTCTCATCACCAGGTTCCTCAGGAATGAGATAAAACATCATCAAACCTCAGGGTGCAGGAAAACCCATTCTTTAACTCACGCTGTAGATACTCCCAAGACTATCGCCACAATGCTTGAGAGGCCTCCTACCACACCAGGTAAGCCATGCAGGTTATGAACACCACATGTATCATGGATCCTCAGTTTAGCAGTAAGACATGGCTAAAATTGTAAAAAGAAGAAGGTTTATTATTTTGACATATAGAGTTCTGTAACTGAAGTCAATGACTATGCCCCTTTTACCATCCAGATCTAAAACCCCTTAAGTCAAAGAATCTGAATATGTTAGTACAAAACTACTCTTGTTAGTTTCTAGTAGATGGTTTTGAAGTTTAAGTGATTTCAAATTATCCTCCTTCTTACCTACTGATGATAAGGAGTTTAAGGGGTTAAAAGGGCACAAAATCCTCAATTATACAAATAAACATCACCAACAATAAAACCTTTAGTGGAACTGTCCTAAGGAAGTAACACCAGTACTTAACATTTAATTCACACTAATTGTTTAATAATTTATCAGATTCTTTCCCATTACACAAAAGAAGTCAAGGAAGAGTGGAAACCACTGCACAATGAAATGTGAGTGGTATTTCTGACAGGAAGGGAAATGATCCTCAAACAAGGAGGGGTGATGATAAAAGGAATTTTCATGGCTTTTCTCTGTTGATGGCATGCCTGAAGATGATGGTACAGATTCAAAGTTTGAGAGCACTTGTCATACTTACGGTCAGGAACCGGAACCCCAACACGGAGACCATTCCCGCAATGCTCCCAATGATCAAAGAACCATACGGGTGAATCTTCATGTCTGCACAAGTGCCCACAGCCACTCCTCCAGCCAAGGTTGCATTTTGAATGTGAACCTGTGTGGAGCACAGAAACACGAATGAAGTGAGCTGAATGAGGAAGCCTTCAGAAGAAGTGAAACAATCTACATAGGGTTCCATGGGCCCTATGGCACATTCTTCAGTTCAAAGAGCTATAGATTATTTTTTAAAAAGGTGACAGAAGGCCTTTCTTCCAAGCAGGTGACATTTGATATCTTCCTTGCTGGAGTTCTTGGTAATGACTAAGTGATTGGGTTAGTGAGACCAGTTTGGGGAGGGATGTGAGGAAAACCAAAGAAGTGGTAGTGGGAGACCGGGGTATGTACAGTGCAGTTATCCTAACTGTGGTATGTCTATTTTTTTCAGTTGGAGAATGCATTTGTGGTATTCATGAACCAAAAGAGGTCTGTGGCTACTGTGTGGAGTCCATGATATCCCAATAAAGATGGAATGTAGAGACACCAAAATGTGCACATTTATCCATGAGAGACAACAGCTTTCCCAAGTTTCATTATTGAGAACATTTGAAGATGGTGGAAAGAGTAACCAATTTCCATTTACCAGAATTCCTCATAGGAATCATGTTTTGGCTGTTCTGCCTGAGGGGGAAAGTTCATCCCTACTTTTAATTAGGACTGAGTTGTACATGTACAATTTTTTTCTTTTTGTGTTTCCAATTTTCTTTCATTAAGCAATTTGTACATTGAAATCCATGTCCTTAGCTATGCTTGAAGAAATTACAATATCCTTTTCCTCCCTCAGGCTGGAAAAGAAGAGCAGCTGATGTGTGGATTATTCCTTCACTGACATTTCTCTGCTTCATAGGCAAGAAACTCAAAAGACCAGCTTGGGGAGGTTTTTAAAAAATGTGTTTGAAATAACTTTAGACATGTAATAGTTGTAAAAATCCTGCAGAGTTTCCATATATCCCTGACCCAGTTTTTCCCAATGTTAACATCTTATGCAATCAGAGAACCAGGAAATTAGCATTGATAGAATGAATTCTAGTAAAAGTCTTATTTGACTTTTACCAGCATTCCCAGTAATGCCCTTTTTCTTTTCCAAGATCCTATTCAGGATCTCACGTTGTTTTTAGTTGTCATTTCTTTGAGAGGAATATTTGCAGTCAGGAAAACAGAATTAACGTGCACCTTCCCCCCATTCTCTTTCTCTACACTTGGCAAGTTTTGTTTCTAAGGAGGATTTTCTAATACCTTGGAGACAGTCAGCGATATCATTAAAGAAATAGGGCTCAAATCTTTGATTTTTGCATGACTATATCCCTTAATAGACTGTAAATTCCTTGGGACACTTTTTGATTTGCCACAATACAAATTTGATGAAGAAACAAATGAACATAATTTTCAAAATATTCTGCAAGGTTTGCGGTGTTGTGATTTGTTGTGGCAGCTCAGCAGTGGTGCAGAAATGACCCACTCATCTGAGCAACCACCAGTGTCACTTAGCGAAGCTTCCATGGTGGTTAATATGTACTTACCATATCGAGCTTGCCTCTGTGCCCAACAAGACTGGACATTGCATAGGCTGTGAGCACGCAGGCAACAAGAGAGAGGTACGTATTTATGATGGCCAGGTACTGTTCCTCGGCAGTTTCAGCGATGGCTGAATTAAAGCTGGGCCAAAACATCCATAGGAAAAGAGTCCCTGCAGTAAAACACAGAAAAGGAATTTAGTTCTGGATGTGGAAGACAGTCCAGCAGAGGCAGTTTGCCTTAGGTACTGAATCAGGCAAGTTCATCTCTACTCACCGATCATTGCAAACAAATCTGAGTGGTACTCAGACTCTTCCTTCTCATGACCCTTTCTCAAGCCTGTCCGGTACAGGACACCTGCTACTGCCAAGCCAAAGTAGGCCCCAAAAGCATGGATGGTCATTGATGCTCCAATGTCAGAGGCCTGAGGGGCAAAGCATTCATGATATTAGAGGTGAAACTTAGTCCCACTATGGAGCAAAAGTCATTGGTTAAACGATTGCTCCATAGTGAGACTCAGTTTCACTTCTAATAAAATTAAAAAGAAAGGAAGGATGTGCCAGAAAAAATAAAACAGGATAGTGAAATTAAAAAACATACAGACTTTGGAGACATGCATAACTGACTTCCAATGCTCTATCAGGTACTTCCTTGCAATGTGACTTTAGGTAAATTACTTTACTTCTCTGGATGTCTGCTTCTGTAAAGTGGGAAATATTACCCAGCTGATATAGTTGTGAGGAGACTTAGTGGGGCTATGTTCGGAAAGTGCTAGGTATTCGTGACCTTCCATTCATTATAAGTTACTTTTCCAGGTTAGGGAAATTCTTACTGAAATATTATGTACTGTGCTTGTTTCAAAAGGAAGATGCTTTTTGTATTCATTTGACATTACAGTTAAAACTCACTTAATTGCAATTCAAAGACTTGAAGCTTTCAAAAGCCCCAGTCTTTCCCATATTTTATTTTTTTCATTGTGTTATGTGATGATGTGAAAACCAGCCGAGGTCCAAGATTCATTTGAAGCAATATATTTAGGTCCCTCCTTAGGACACTATGAATTTGATCCAGTTTTCTACATTTGTCTGCCACTAGAGGGAAAGTTAGGAGTACCAAATGTGAGGCATAGTTCCTACTGTACTTATTAAGGTAGGAAAATGATACAAACTTATTAATTTACTTAGGATTTTCATACTTGATACATTCTTTTTACCATTCAGATCCAGCTAAACTGTCACTTCCTCAGAGAGGCCTTCCTTGATTCCACAATCTAAATGAGGTCTTCCAGTTATGCTCTCCCATAGTCCCCTCTACTTATTTTTCATAGCAGGTATTGCAATTTATAATAATATTTGTGTGTGCATGTACATGCAGGTGGCTCTGGTGGGTGGGTGATATATGATTCCCTATTTGATGTCTATCTCTCTCACTGGACTGTAAATTCTATAGATACAGGGACATTAGCTATTTTGTCAGTCAAAATTACCATCACACGATACCTAGAAAACTTTCAAAAACATTTTATGTTGAGAGTAGAGGTGGGTGAGGGGATGGGAGAAACAGGTGATGGGGATTAAGGAGTGCACTTGCTGTGATGAATACCAGGTGTTGTATGGAAGTGTTGAACACTATATTGCTCTCCTGAAACTAATATTACACTGTATGTTAACTAACTGGAATTTAAATAAAAACTTAAAAAGAATTTGCTGTGACATTAAATGTTCAATAGAAATGAGCAAAATACTGGGGTATGCTTGGAAATATTCTATCGATTATCCTTAGGGAAAAAATTTGATCTAGACTTTAACAAAAGCCTTAGAAAGGGCTAGTCAGGGGGCACATAGGTGATTCAGTTGGCTAAGTGTCCGCCTTTGGCTCAGGTCATGATCCTGGGGTCCTGGGATGGATGGAGTCCCTTGGCTACCTGCTCAGTGGGGCACCTGCTTCTCTCACTCCCCCTGCCCTTCCCTTCCCTGCCCTCCACCCTCCTGCCCTCCACTTGCCTTCTGTTTCTATCATGCTCTTAGTCTCTCTTTCTCTCAAATAAAATTTTTTTTTAAAAGTAAAGGCTAGTCGTGTAGTAGTTGAAATATAATAGGAATTGATCATTAATAGGAAATATAATGTAATAAAATGAGTTATGGAGTTAGAAAAATCTAGGCTTGAATCCAGATTTGGACCAGTCATTCAGCATCTGTGATCATTAGTTATAATTTGTATAACAGTAACAACATAATATCCAGGTGATAGTGTGGCAGTGACAATGAAATGAGGCAATGTTGATAAGACTCCTGGTTTACCAAAGACACTCAAACAAGTGATGAGTGTAATTACACTTGCTATGCTATTATGCTCATCAATGTTTGTCCCTATGTAGAGTGGGCATCCTTTAGGTATAACCAGAACTGATGTCCAAAGCTAGTAAGTAAAAATCCTCTAATCTTTACCTGAAATATCTCACCAACCACATATTCATTGCCAGCAAAGACCGTGATTTCTATCATTGTCATGATCAGCATTTGGGTTGGACTTATTTTTCCCAGGACAGCTCCAAAAGAAATCAGGACTGTGGCTGTACTGAAGTCTGCATTTATCATGCTGAGGAAAAAAGAAAGAATACATAAAAGAATAATACAAACCCAACATAAAACTGTGAGCTGGGATGAATTACAGCATCACTTTATCCAGCGTGCAAGGTCCCCTCCCCACAGCTCCCCATCAGGTGTTCACCCCATGTACCCTTTCACACATTCTCACTTCTTTACCCTACCTCTTGTCCATCTGCCATAAGCTCTAGCTGCTCCAACATTTCCTGTTTTGATCAACCTGTTCTTGATCTCATTTAGGTTTTTATTTATTTTTGTCAGTCTGATAAATGGATTATTTTCTACAGTGTTTACATTTCAAAATGTAAATATAGACATGTAGAAAAATAGCTAATGGAGGATTTTTGTTCCCTATAGCTGAGATGGAAGGAATAATCTTTTTATGAAAGGGGATATTTTGTGTCCTTAGAGTCAAACCAGAGAGATACAGACATGGATGTATGACCTAGCTCAGTAGAGCAAGGTGTTGATGCACATCCTGAGATCCCAACAATCTTCTGTGGTCTAAGGGAAACAGTGTGCCTGCCAATTCGGAGGCTGACTGACAAGACACCAAGCAGAGAAACAACTGCTCTGAAGACACAGTGGTTGAAAATAAGGGATGCTCACTTTTTGATTCCAATGTAAATTGTCTGTCCGCGGCGGTGCACCATCCCCTGCACAAAAGTGCCCCATTGGAGGCCCAAAGCAGCAATGAGTAGATTGATGCCCACACTACTGAAGCCATATTTTTTCAGGAAGGTCATGAGGAAGCCAAATCCGACAAATATCATTACATGCACATCTTGGAATACTGAAAAAAAAAAAAAGAGGAAAAAAATTCTATGTTGGGGGAGAACTAAGCAAGTATTGCATCATAGTATATCCCATTTTTAAATGTTACATCTTTTACATAAAACGCTGCAAAGGGAGAGCATTAACTGGGCAGCCAGCTGCCTACCAGCCATGAGACTTTGGGCAAATTATTCAGTATTTGACCCTTTTCTTAGAATACCTTAAGAGTTTTCCATTATTTTCTACCTGTGGAAGACATTGCAAAGCACAGTACAAACATCATCCGCTCTTGCAGACTTTCCCAGTTTTCCCAGGGAAAATTAATATTTTGTCTTTCACACATCATTCTGCATATTACTTCAACTTTAGCATTTGCCACACCATATTAGCATTTATAATTTTTACATGGAAATTATCATAAAAATGGCTCAGTTATTGGCAACTTTTTTGTGGTTCAACCTAATAGATACACAAAACAAACTGAGATAGAATTGGGCATAAATATAAAACCAGAGAGGAAAAAGAAAATATTTAATGTCAAATTACTATGAACCACTGTGGCCAGGGGTTTAAGTGGAAATAGTCATGAGGGAGGACATGCCTCAAAAAAATCTCAGAGGAAACTCAGAGAAATAGAATCCAACTGATTTCTAAAGGTGGGGTGAAGATTTGAGTCCAGGCTTGACACCAATTCCTCCATGCATTGAGCATGGTAGGGATGGTTGTAAATATAACCAAGACAGAATGTTGGCCTCCAAGGCGCTCAAAGACGTGTAATAGTAATACAGGTAATAGTAATAGTAATCTCTTGGTTCTTTTTACCTCTGTTCTACCTCGGGCTCAAGAGAAGAGACAGTGTGTTTGAGGTTGGGAGATTATGCCACTTAGCTCTCTCTACTGTAGGAGATGCTGTGATACACTCTCCAGAAACCCCTTTTAGAAATAAGAACCTATTCTTTCCATTCCCCTGGCTGTAGGGAGTGCTGCTAGATGATAGCCCTGAGCTCTCAATTCTTTCAGGGAAATGCTCTTACCTTTTCTGGGTCAGTCTGTACCCAATGACTGATTCACAGGAGCATCCCCTGGTCTCAGGAGAGAACCACCTGCAGCTAAATAATTCCAGTCTCAGGATATCCTGTTGGGTCTCTCCCTGCAAAACTTCCCACTACAGGTGTTGATCCTTAAGGAACTCTCTACTAAAACTCCTTTCAGGCTAATGTCTATCTTAAAGTCTGATTCCCAGGGAGCCCAACCTGTAGCACCTTCTCTATGGGCTACATTCCTCTCTGCAGAACTTTCTTGACCTTCTCTCCCTGACACAACTTGCATACCACATTAATTTTAAACTTTGCAAATTAAATTTAATGAAATAATCTGTGACAGTGATTCCACTCAGAAGTGGATGAAGATGTTGACTTTCCAAAGGCACCCAGAATTTCAAAAGCTCTTTGAAGGCATATGAAGGGCTTCTTGGGGGGCATGGGGATTTATCCTAAGGTATTACTCTACGAAGAATAACAAGACAGACAGATATGCTTAGTTTCTTAGATTGAGTCAGTAGGATCCCTCAGTGGTCTAGAAGCCAGTCTAACTTGTGGATGAAGGCAGCAAATATAAGAATAAAGGGAATGAGAACAGCCTACTGTGATTCAGGCACATACTAGGGTCATTTACTCTTCTGACTCTATCCATACAATGAGGTTTTTGGTCATGTTATTGTTCATTGAAGCAGTATGAGGAGGACAAAAAAAGGAATAGTATATTTCTAAAAATCGTCCCTTCTCAGCAACTTTGAGGAAAGTCTCAGAGAGGAGAATGCTGTGCTTTCTTTCTTCCAGTTAGATAATGTGGACTGGCCAACAATCTCACTTAACGCCAGCGCTCTGGAGGGCCACCCCCATCTCATATCTATTCAGGGAACTTCAGGATTAGGATTCTATGTGACCTGTTGATTGGCAACTGTCAATTAACGTGAACCTGTTTGTTTTTTGAAATATAAGTACCATACATATTATCTGTGTGCGGATGGTTTTCTCCCCCTCAGATTGTTACTGCTTTTCGCCACAAGGGGGCTTAAGAACCTTATCTACCATTTAAGTCTCTAAGGTAACTACAAAGTTGTGAATCATAATGATTTTGTATAAAAAGTGTGGATAAGAAAGATCTATAAACAATTAGGATTCTGTATTGCCTTTTATCCTGCTCTAAGCATTTGTGGGTGGGAACTAGACAGAGGATCGTGAGTTTAGTTCTATGGTGTGAAGGGAAGAGGATCGAACTTTTGTGAAGTCTTCTAAAAAGTTTCAAGAATTGCCAAGACTTGTCTATATCAGATATTTTCAATAGAGTGTGATTTTAGCCTCCAGAGCAAATGTGACAATAGCTGGTATTTTTGTTCTGTTTTACTTCCACCTTCATCTTGCGGTAGGGTATCTTGTAAGGCGTGGTAACTCAACATGTTTAAGATGCAACTGATGGCTCCAACTCACTTTCCACCACTACTACCATCAAAAGAATGAAACAGACCCCCTCGTCCTTTCCCTCTCTCTCCTGTAATGCCAGCTACCTCTCCATCCCAAACCCAACGGGTCTTTCCCTGGCAAACTTCTATACCCCCTTCAAGAACCAGAATTTCTCGGGATCGAATCCCACGTCGGGCTCCCGGTGCGTGGAGCCTGCTTCTCCCTCTGCCTATGTCTCTGCCTCTCTCTCTCTCTCTCTGTATGACTATCATAAATAAAAAATAAAAATAAAAAAAAAATAAAAATAAAATAAAAAAAGAACCAGAATTTCTGCACACTGTTACGGGTCACAGTTGTAACATTGTGCATATCCCTCTTACTTTATTTCACTTGTTTATGTGCTTGTCTGTTTTGTTACTCTGTGTGCTTTGCTTGCCTAAATGCTTGTCATTTATTCAAATAGCCTATGGAGTGAGCACGCCAGTAAGGCACCCTTCCAGGAGAAAGTGAATCCAAGCATAAAGGTGAGAACGAGAGGTGGCTTGTCGCTCATAGGCTCCATCAGAAAGTCTGGCATCTGTAGCTTTTCAGGAGATGCCTCAGTTATGCATAAATAGATGGATCACTGGTGAGGGCCACTGGGAATTCATCTAACTGGGACTATCAGTCTTTTATTTAGAAAAATTGTTTTTCTGGTGATGAAAATTTCAAGTCATGAAAATTGTTCAGCTGATCAATTAGAAATTGGTTGGCTTTCTTCTTTTGTTTTGCTTTTTATTTATTTTTTATTTTTTGCTGTGGGCAGATGGCCGGGACTTTATTACATAGAATGGGTTGCCAGCCACCTGCCCGTTTTTTTTTGTTTTTTTTTTTTTTTTTGGTTGTTGTTGCTCTGCTTTTTAATGGTTAAAGGCTGGCAAGGTGTTTGCCAAGCGCATAGCTTTTTGCTCTTAGAGTTCTAGTCCTTTGAATCAGTTGGGATTATATTTTGAACTCTTATGAGAGAAAACTATTCTTAGGGTGGAATCTTTCCTCTCCCACCTCCCAAATATTTTAATTTCACATATTTCAAATATTTAGAAAAATAGTACAATGAATATATGTACTATTCACCAGATTTGTCAATTGTTGATATTTTCCATATTTACCCTTTCTCTCCAGATGTATATGTATATACTCTTCTAAACTATTTGGAAGTAGGATGACATTTTGCTCCCAACCACTTTAAGCGTGAATTTCCTAATGAAAAAGATATTCTCCTAAATAATCATAACATCATCATCACATCCAAGAAATATGACATTGATACAATAATATTATATAATATAGAATCTATGTTGAAATTTTTCCAACTGTTCACAAATTATTCTTTTTTTAGGATTTTCAACCCATTATCCATTCAACCTTCATACATTTTTTTGTTTGCCATGTGTCTTTTATTTAGATGGGTTCTCCCACACGGTTTTGTCCTTAATGCGAAATGTCCCACAATTTGGATTTGTTTGACTGTTTCACCATAGTTAGAATGAGACTGAATATTCTGGGAAGAATATTATATGGGTGGTGCTATGCATTTCCCACTTCACCTCACTAGGTGGCATGTAATTTGTTTTTCCTATTATTGGTGATGGTAAATTTGATCATGTGGTTGAGACTGTTCTGTTAAGTCTCTTCACCATAAATGTAACTTTTGCCTGATAAACTATAAGCAGTTTGTTAGGGCAATTCTTTCAGATATGTGTTCTTTAGTAACTTTACCCAATGGTTTTTGCTTTCATTAAAGAACCTTGCTGGAATCAGTTATTACATTTTTAAGTTCAAAATTATAGTTTTCTGTATATATTATTTCTTTTATGTTAATTAGTTGGCATTCTTCTAAAAGGAAGAGCTTTTTCTCTCTCCCTTTGGGACCCCTCTTTGGGGAATATTTCTATGGTTTCACTGAATCCTTTATCTTTCTTTCTTTTTTTTGAGATTTTATTTATTTATTCATGAGAGACACACAGAGAGAAGTAGAGGCACAGGCAGAGGGAGAAGCAGGCTGTCTATGGAGAGCTCAATGCAGGACTTTTTCCCAGATCCTGGGATCATGACCTGAGCCGAAGGTAGAAACTCAACCACTGAGCCACCCAGGCATCCTTGAATCCTTTATCTTTCTTTCCATGAGTTACTATTACCATGTCATTATTATTTTTAACTCTCCATTTATCCCCAATTTGTCTAGTTGGTGCTGCTTCAGTCAGGATCCTGTGTTCTTTCAGCATATTCCCATTAGTATTTACACCCTTGGCTTACCTAGTGCCTTCTTTACCCTGACCTGGAACCAACAATTTCTCCAATGAGCCTGTGAGTGGGGAATGGTATTCAGAAACTAGGATTTGGGTTCTATTTGTGCCCGTTGCTTCCAGTCCTTCCCAGTACGCAAAAACTATTCAGTCAAAGGCAACATGCAGTGTTCTACTGGAGGCTGATATCTTCTTGTTAGGTTATAAACTACAGACAGTATGTTATTTCAGGAATAGAAACAATTCCAGGTAACATTTAGAATAACAGCAAACAATTCCCTAGGATTCATTTACACTACACAAATTAGTTACTCTTTGCCTGTAACTTGTTTCTAGATCTGCTAAATCTTTGGGTAATAAATGAGCTGAACAGCATCTGAGTAAATATAGAAACACATTCTTAAATGTAGCTCTTTAAAAATAGATCATTGTACTTAATCCATTGCTGGTATTGAAATTCATAACATAATGTCTAAGGGCCATGTACAACCTTTGCCAGTTTACCTTCATCTTCAGTGGTCCCAAAGTTTATTGGTACACATCCGGGGGTCTTGGAGACACTTTCAAGGAGTCTGAGAGGTGAAAACTATTTTCATGATAATTCTATGGTGTTTACTTGCTTTTTTTTTTTTTTTTTTTTTTTGCTGTGTTGGTACTTCCAGAGATGAGGAGACAAAGGTGTGAAAAACTATGGGCACTTTAGTAGGATGAAAGCAGTAGCACCAAACTGTGCTGATGGTTGTGGTATTCTTTTTATTTTTTATTAAAATTCAATTTAATTAACATATAGTGTATTATTAGTTTCAGGGTAGAGTTTAGTGATTCATCAGTTGCATGGAACACCCAGTGCTCCTTCCATCATGTGCCCTCCTTACTGCCCATCCCTCAGTTACTCCATTCCCTTACCCCTCCCCTCCAGCAACCCTTAGTTTGTTTCCTAGAGTTAAGAGGTTCTTATGTGGTATTCTTAACTGACTGAGCCACTCAGACACCTCTCTTAAGTGGTATTCTTAATGACCACTCACTTGAAGGGGGGAAAAAAGCAGGCTTTAATTAAGAATTCTTTGATGAAGTAGGAAAAATTATTAATTTAACTACTGACTTTCTTATACTATACATGTCCTTTTAATATTCTGTTTGAATTAGTCTGTGGAAATGCATTTATACATAAAGCACTGCTAACACATGATGTGCATCTCAGAAACAAAGCACGTTTGTTATTGTTTGAGTACCAGCTGAATGAGTAGTTTTTTTCATTGAACTCTATTTTTATTTAAAATAAAGACTGACATAAGCTATAGTTTTTCAGACAGGTATTGACACAGTCTGAGAAATGAATGAAGTGAGGCTGTCATTTCAAGGAAAAGAATTGACAGTATTTGTTGCCAGTAATAGCATTTGACTTAAAAAAATTATAATTTTAGAAAGCTTGTGTCTGTCCCTATGAGCTTATTAGCTTCCTGATACTTCTCAAGGGCTTCCTGAAGTTATTGGTGGTATTAAGAAGTATCCTTTTTAATTATTATATTATGAATATTATGTCAATGTTTGGAATATTATGTGTTTGATTATTATATTATGAATAACTTTCAATCAATATTTTTCAAATGACCAATGCATTGTATAACAAGATCACACATAGGTAAAAACTACTCAAAGTGCAAGACCCATGGATTTGCATGTAATAGAGTATAACAACATCATGGATGTGGCTTTCATATCCCTTAGCTATTAAAGATGTGTCTGTAGAATATCTAATAAAATGTTGACAGGCCTCAACAAAGGGCCTTCTCTCTAAACTCTCTTTTTTCTCTGTCACAAGTTAGCAAGAATTGGCCAAGTGTCACAGTCATGCTTCACTCCTCGTCAAACTATTTTTCTCAGCAGAGTGACTGATACTTGGCTAGGTACCATGAGGGCCAAAACTCCACAGAGTGTAGCCTATTTCTCAGATGACTATCTATGGGGGATCCCTGGGTGGCTCAGTTGTTTGGTGCCTGCCTTTGGCCCAGGGCGCAATCCTGGAGACCCAGGATCGAGTCCCACATCGGGCTCCTTGCATGCTTCTCCCTCTGCCTGTCTCTCTCTCTCTCTCTCTCTCTCTGTATTTCTCATGAATAAAATGAATAAAATCTTTTTAAAAAATGACTATCTAAGGAGTCATTCATGACATGAAACATGATATTCCGATGTGCCACATACTTCGACGGTTGTGCCCTGGGATGGTCCATGTGACAGCATACATTACTCTGCTATCAAAGCATAGCAGAAGCAAGCAAGAGGGATGAATAAACCTATATCTCACTGGTTTTATTTGAAATATAAATTAATACTCTGCCTTGCTTATTTGTGGAAAACTCATAATTTTTAGCACACTGCAGTTGAGAACTGTTGTAACACACCATGAGCTTCTTAAGCAGGAGCAGAGCCCTCCCTATACTAACTTGAATCCTGCTCTTGGTACAACACATGGTGCTAGACAGGCACCCCCAAGTGTTTGACTTGAACATTTCTTTTTTTTTTAAGATTTTATTTATTTATTCATGAAAGACACACAGAGAGAGAGGCAGAGACACAGGCAGAGGGAGAAGCAGGCTCCATGCAGGGAGCCTGATGCGGGACTCAATTCTGGGACTCCAGGATCATGCCCTGGGCTGAAGGCAGGTGCTAAACCGCTGAGCCATCCGGGCTGCCCCGAACATTTCTTCTTAATAAGAGAATATTTAGTAATCTTTTCTAACGGTTTAAGCTGTCACATAAGTTATGTGTAAGTCAATTTGAAATGTAGGGAAAAATGTAGAAAATGTAGGAAAATATATTTATATAATCATAATCCTGTAGCTTCTGGGCTATTCTACAAGATGCTTTAGCCAGGGATAATATGGCTGAGTCATTTGATGGCTCCAGGGTCAGATCATTTGCATGAAAATATTCCCCATTATATAACCCCATCAAAAAATGTAGGAATGAGAGAACAAATGTCATATTTTTTTTAAAGCTTAGACATACACCATAGAACTGTAATAAACATTGCTACTATTTTAAACGATTAGTAAAGTTAATATTTAGTAAGTTAATTAATAATAAAATCATGTGTGCCTTATTTAAAAAAAAATCTATATACTAAGGATATATTATCACCTCCCGCCCTGGTGTTAATGATGTAATGAATATGCCTGGCTCCAAATAGATACTCAGTTAATGGTAATTATTATTGTTTTATTAACTATTTCATTGCCTTCCCTGTCAAACTCAAAATTAAATCTTTTCTTTTCTTCAGTTAACAATTCCCAGGGAAGGAATCTGCTTTAGGTGCTCACACTTTTCTTCCATTGCAGAGGAACAAATTGCGTTCCTTTTCGAATGCTATAAAATGCAGAGTACATCCATTTACTTCCAATATCATCCTTAATATCACTTCTTATGCCTTAGGGCCGCCACATGAAATCCAGGCTCCCTTCTCAATATTTCACTTTGTTTCTACCCTTTCTTTGAAAGTTACCTTTGATTCTTTGTTATTGTTGTTGTTTGAGAGGTGATTTTTTTTTACTTTGCAGAAAGAGGAGTCAATTTAAGGGAAAATTAATGTCATTTAGCAGAGGTAGGCAACACAAAAGATTAATCAATTGTTTTAATTTTTGGCTTCTTATGCTGATATTTTAATAGACATATATTCTATCCAAACACATTAACTACAGAGACTGGATGTCATAGACCAGATACCTCAGCATAAACATATAATACCCTCAAATTCTATAAGGTGCTCCTCCAGTGTGGAGCTCAGATGGTTACAGAATTCAAAGATTTCACAGTCTCTGTCCCCCAAATGGGTTCACATTCTGAAAAACCCAAAATGTATAATAAGAAGTAGAGGCTTACTCACGAGGATATAACTCAAGAGATCTGTCCACTTTTGTTGAGTTGGTGCTGTTGGGCTGCTGGATAGCATTCTGCTCTGTTTCATACTTGACAAAGAATCCAAATAAAGCAATCATGGAAGCCTCCAGCAAAATGGCTATGGTAGGGAATATGAACCTCATGTTTGTGGCAAAGTACAGAGGCACACTGAGGGCTTCACAGGCTGTGGAAGGTTGATAAGAACAGGGGGACTGCTCTGTGTGTGGAATTGGGTTGCATGTTCAACTCACTCCAATGACATTGCAAGAAAAAAATGGGTAAAATTGATGAAACACCCCACCTCTTGGGGAGAGTTATGTTCTATAGTCGAATCATTCTAACAGCTAGTTTGAAGAATATACAATGTAGATTTGAAGAAGCCAGGTTATAGAAATGATCTATTGCACGAAAGTGTCTAGAATCTTATTTAACATAGTTCAACAGACACTTCTTGAGTGCTTACTGTATGGCAGGCACTGAGCTAGGCTCTATGGGAGACTTGAAACTAAATAAAATATAGAATGAATCTATTAATTTCCTTAAGGAAGTTAAGAATCTAGCTAGGAAGAAAGAAACAAACATAAATGATTGTATGAAAGCAAATTGGTAATATAATAGTGGTTATAAAAGTATTAGAGAACATATATAAGGCAGCAATTTATTTTGTCTCAGGCTAAGAACACTAGCACATAAAACAATATTGATGGAGACATTAAAAAATAGATAGGCTTTATTAGTAAGACTGTGGGACTAGCATCAGGCTTAGAAGAACACAGCTTATTTGAGGAATAGCAATTAGTTATGCAAAGCTAGAATATAGCACAGATGGGGAAGGAAGAAGAAAATGTCTGGAGATAAAGCTGTAATGGTAGCTGGGCTGGATTGTAAAATGCCTTGTATTCAAAATTAAAGATACTAGATGTTGAATATTAGGCAATGGGCAATGAGGAAAATACAGCACTATAGGAAGTGGTTTTGCTTACTTAGGATAATGTTTCTGAATTCATACTCTGCTTTACACAAATATAACTATATGAGTGTACAAATACGTTGAGATATATTTTTTAGTGGTAAAATAGAAGAGAGTGCATGTAAACAGGGACATAGTTAATCCACACTCCTGACAAATAGTCATCTGTAAATAAGATGCCAAACAATTAAAAACTACCATGACAGCTCCTGCTTCTATCCTGTAATTATTCTCATAGCAGAATAAAGAGCTTTGAGAACATATAGCTAGCAATTATAAAAAGCTAGCAATTAAATAAAATTATTTTAGTAAGACTATAGCTAGCAATTAAATAAAATTATTTTAGTAAGACTCATTTTCAAAAGGTTTTATTCAGAATTAAGTACATATGACTGCTGGGCCATATTCTATATCACAACAAATGTTTATGAAAGAAAACAGCAAGTTTGTTTTGTTCTGTTTTGCTTTCCTCTTTCTGCTGTATTTGTCCACAACAGAACATATTAGGACTAAGTGACCTTTGACATTTTCTGAATCTACAATTCAAAGATTTTGGAAATGGCTATTTCCATTGTTCCTTACAGGATGGCACAGCAGGAGTGGGTTCATATGCTTAGCTAGGGGAATACATGGTCCATTCCACACTTTGATTTCTGGTTTTGCAGTAGCCCAAAGATTGTTCCTGAGAATTCCAGCAATCATAAATGCCAAGTGTTTATGTTGATAAGCTATATACCAGACTGTAAAAAACAAGCAACAAAGTATATATTGCAAGAAGATCTAAACAGTATCATATATCAATGTAGCTTTAAGCTCTTTAAAAATGATAAAATATAGTATGTTGGCATATTGACCATTGAGGGGCTCAGATCTGCTGCTTGCCTTCCAAACCTTGGCATTGAAATAAGCTGAATCATGTACAATCCGGGAAAATAGTTATTTTTTCTTATAGCTCTTCACTCAAACTGTTCTAAATGGAACACCCTTTTCACACATTCCCCCTCCCCACCCCCACCCCATACCCCATACCCTACACACATCAGCCTTCAATTCTTAGATAAAAAGTGTCTTCCTCAGCAAAGCCTTCACTGACTTCCCATTTGAACCCAGGTTCTTGAAAGTATGTCTCATTGAATTGTGATCTTCTCTTTCATAGCACTTCTTACAATGGATTGTGTGTACTGTTTCTGTGGTGTTTATTATTTTTATGACATTTAAAAATAGCTACTTTGGGGTACTAGGGTGGCCCCATAGTTGAGCATCTGCCTTTGGCTCAGGTTCTGATCCCAGGGTCCTGGGATGGAGTCCTCCATCGGGCTCCCTGCAGGAGGCCTGCTTCTCCTTCTGCCTGTGTCTCTGCCTCTCTCTCTGTCTCTCATGAATAAATAAATTAAAAAATCTTTTTTAAAAAATGGCTATTTCCCTCACTGTCTTGTTGCTCCCTGAGGACAATCCTGAATCCATTAACAATCACTCCCTTATCCCCATGCTCCCTTTCCAGCCCCAAGCAACCACTAATCTTCTTCTTATCTTTATTTATTTCCCTATGCTGGGCTTTCACATGAGTGGAATCATACAACATGAAGTCTTTTGTGACTGGCTTCTTCTACTTAGCACTTTTTTTAAAGGTTCATTCATGCTATAGTATATTTCAGTACTTCATTCCTTCCTATGAACAATTAATATTCTACTGTATGGCCATACCATTTTTTGTTTATCTGTTTGTCCATTGACAGATATTTTGATTGTTTCTAACTTTTGTCTATTATGAATAATGATGCTTTGAATAGTCACGTACAACTTTTGGTGTAGACATGTTTTCTTTTTTATTTTTTTTATAAAATATTTTATTTATTTATTCATGAGAGAGAGAGAGAGAGAGAGAGAGAGAGAGAGAGAGAGAGAGGCAGAGACACAGGCAGAAGGAGAAGCAGGCTCTATGCAGGGAGCCCGACGTGGGACTCCATCCTGGGTCTCCAGGATCACACCCTGGGCGGAAGGCGGCGCTAAGCCACTGAGCCCCCCCCTCCTCCCGGGCTGCCTAATAAGTGGGTTTTAAGATATGAGCAATGTTCCCTCTGTCCCTACACTTTGAAGAGTTTTAATCAGGAATGGGTGCTGTATTTTGTCAAATGCTTTCTCTGCATCTACTGAGAGGATCATATTGTTCTTCATTTTTCTCTTATTGATGTGATCTATCACATTGATTGTTTGATGAGTGTTGAACCACCCTTGCATCCCATCACTTTGTCATGGTGAATAATTCTCTTAATGTACTGTTGGATCGTATTGGCTAGTATCTTGTTGAAAATTTTTGCATCCATGTTCATCAGGTATTATAATTCTCTTTTTTGGTGAGGTCTTTGGTTTTGGGATCAAAGTAATGCTGGCCTCTTAAAATGAGTTTGGAAGTATTTCCTCTCTTTATATCCTTTGAAACACCTTTAGTAGAATAGGTATTATTTTCTTTAAGTGTTTGATAGAATTTCCCTGGAAAGCTATCTGGCCCTTTTGTGTCTTGGGAGGTTTTTTGATGACTGCTTCAATTTCCTCCCTAGTTATTGGCCTGTTCAGGTTTTCTATTTCTTCCTGTCCCAGTTTTGGTAATGTGATTTTCCAGAAATGCATCCATTTCTTCTAGATTGCCTAATTTATTGCTGTATAGTTGCTCATAATACATTTTTAAAATCGTTTGTATTTCCTTGATATTGGTTGTGATCTCTCTTCTTTCCTTCATGATTTTATTAATTTGAGTCTTTTCTCTCTCTTTTTTTAAAAATAAGGCTGGCTAATGGTTTATCTAACTTATTAATTCTTTCAAAGAACCAACTCCTAGTTTTGTTGATGTGTTCTACAGTTCTTCTGGTCTCTATTTCATTGAGTTCTGCTCAAATCTTTAATATCTGTTGTCTTCTCCTTTTGTAGGCTTTACTCTCTGTTCTTTCTCCAATTCCTTTAGGTGCAAGGTTAGCTTGTGTATCTGAGTTTTTTCCAAAAATTTAGGGATGCTTTTATTGCCATGTATTTCCCTCTTAGGACTGCTTTTGCTGTATCCCAAAGATTTTGAACCGTTGTATCTTCATTTTCATTAGTTTCCATGAATCTTTTTAATTCTTCTCTAATTTCCTGGTTGACCCTTTTATCTTTTAGCAGGATGGTCCTTAACCTCCACGTGTTTGAGGTCCTTCCAAACTTCTTCTTGTGATTGAGTTCTAGTTTCAAAGCATTGTGGTCTGAAAATATGCAGGGGACAATCCCAATCTTTTGATATCTTTTGAGACCTGACTTGTGACCCAGTATGCGGTCTATTCTGGGGAAAGTTCTGTGTGCACTTGAGAAGAACGTGTACTCAGTTGAGTTCAGATGGAAAGTTCTGTATATATCTCTGATATATATTTGGTCCAGCGTATAAATTAAGGCCCTTGTTTCTTTGGTGATGTTGTGCTTATAAAATCTGTCATTTGCAGAAAGTGCCATGTTTAAGTCTCCTACTATTAGTATATTATTATCTAAGTATGTCTTTACTTTGGTTATTAATTTATTGATATACTTGACAGCTCCCACCTTAGGGGCATAAATATTCATGATTGTTAGGTCCTCTTGTTGGATAGATCCTTTGAATATAATATAGTGTCCCTCTTCATCTCGTACTACAGTTTTGGCTATAAACCTTAACTTATCTGATATGAGGATTGATACCCTTGCTTTCTTTTGAGGACCATTTGAATGGTAAATGGTTCCCCACCTTTCATTTTCAGGCAGGACTTGTCCTTAGGTCTCAAATGAGTCTCTTGTAGACAAAATATAGGTGAGTTTTGCTTTTTTTATCCAGTCCAATACCCTGCGTCTTTTGATGGAGTCATTTAGCCCTTTCGTGTTCAGAGCAACTATTGAAAAATATGAATTTAGTGTCATTGTAATACCTATTCAGTGCCTGTTTTTGTGGATTGTTTCTTTGGGCCCCCTCTTTCTTTTACAGGGTCCCCCACCCTTAAGATTTCTTGCTGAGTCAGTTTGGTAGTCACATATTCTTTCAGTTTCTGCCTATTCTGGAAGATCTTTATCTTTCCTTCTATTCTGATTGACAGCTTTGCTGCATAAAGTATTCCTGGCTGCATGTTTTTCTCATTTAGTACCCTGAATATATCCTGCCAGCCATTTCTGGCCTGCCAGTTCTTTGTGGAGAGGTCTGCTGTTAATCTGATATATCTCCCCATATAAGTTAAGAATCTCTTGTCTCAAACCGCTTTAAGAATTTTCTCTTTATCTTTGAAATTTTCAAATTTCACTATTAAATGTCGAGGTGTTGAATGGTTTTTATTAATATGGGGGGGGTCCTCTCTATCTCTTGGATGTGAATGCCTGTTTCCTTCCCCAGATTAGGGAAGTTCTCAGCTATGATTTGTTCAAATATACTCTGTGTTCCTCTCTCTCTCAGCCTCTTCTGGAATCCCAATTAGACATATATTCTTCCTTCTCAAGCTATCATTTATTTCCCTAAGCCTTCTCTCATGGGCTTTTTTTTTTTTTTCTTTTTTCCTCAGCTTCCTTCCTTACCATCAACTTGTCTTCTATGTCACTCTCTCTTCCACCTCATTTACCCTAGCATTGAGAACATCCTGTTTGGATTGCATCTCATGTAATCTATTTTAGATTTTGGCCTGATTATATTTCAATTCTGCAGTAACTAAGTCTCTAGAGTCCTTTATGCTTTTTTTTTCCAGAGCTTCCAGTAGCTTTATAATTGTACTTCTGAATTGAATTTCTGACATCGTATTTAAATCCAAATTCTGTAGCCCTGGCAGAGAGTATGGTTTCTGGTTCTTTCTTTTGTGGTTAATTTTCCTTTTAGTCATTTTGGCCAGTGCAGAGTTGCTGTATGAGTGGGCTGAGTCAAAAATATCAACCACAAAATTAATTATATCAGAGCTAAAATGATATCAATATGTTTTTTTACAGATGATGGTACCTTTGGTTACTCGGTTAAGGTAGAGAAGAGTTTTAATGCTTAAAAATATTTACTCTCCACAGTCTTGCCAAGAAAGGCTTATATCCCAAGTATGCTTCCCTAAATTCATGAATAAAATGAGTGCAGTAGCTGCTATCCCACTGTACAAAATTAAAATAAGGAACAAAAGAGAAGGAGGAGATGGTAGAGGAGGAAGGCAGGGGACAGACACGTGCATTTGGTTTCCAAGGAGGTCCCACCTTGTTAGCATGCTGGCCGTTGGGCCCAAGGGAGTGTACAGCCCAAATGAAAGGGAAGTCACTCAAACCAGGCATGGCCTTGAGCAAGCTGTTTCTCAAAGATAAGGTTGGAACCAAAGGTCTTCCTGGAAAATAAAACAGGTCTTTAGTTTTTTTTTTCCCTTCCAGAACTTGGTCTCTCTCCCCACCACATTTTATCAATGTGCGTCAGCTTGCTGAACTTCAGGCACTAATGTGGCTTTATAGCAAACATTTGATGGCCTTTTTCACACCTACTGGCACCTGATACCCGCCAGGCTCTCCAAACATGCTACATATAATCCTTGAAACAGTCCAGCAAGGTAGGTTTGTTTCTTCTTATCATTGTACAAATAGGAAAACCAAGAAACTGAAAGACTTCCAAAGTCATATCATTTGGAAAATTCCAAGATTCAAATTAAGGTGCAAATCTGTCTGACTCTGAAACTGTTGTTCCTTTTCTTCGGCTAACCCATATTGGTTCCCTTCTATCTACCCTTGCAGGTATTACTCACATCCTAGAAAAAATGCTCCCCTTCAGAGGAGTATAAACAATTGTATATGTATATATGCATATATATGTATATTTATGTTCATTTGTAGTTTTTAAATTATAAAAGCTATAAACAAATTTGTTCTTTTAAAAATAATTCATATCACATGGAACTATATAAGTGAAAATGAACATCTACCCATTCACTTCCACTTCCATAGCAATACTTTGGTGTTTATCTTTCTAGTCTCCTTCTATACATTTATACATAAATAGATTTTCGTATACATATATCTTATTTTTTAAATGTCAACATCACAATATAATACTCTTTTGTTAAAAATGTAACCATAAGTCCTGGAGTATGTTTTGTCTCTTTGTTTTTTAAATTAAATTTATTATTATTATTTTTAAAGATTTTATTTTTTCATGGGAGACACACAGAGAGAGGCAGAGACAAGGGAGAGGGAAAAGCAGCCTCCCTGCAGGGAGCCTGATTTGGGACTCAATCCAGGACTCTAGGATCATGCCCAGGGCTGAAGAGAGACACGCACCCGCTGAGCCACCCTGGCGCCCCTATTTAACTTTTTTTAAATTGAAGCATAGTTGACACACAATGGTACTTAGTTTCAGGTGTGTAACATAGTGATGCAACAACTCTGTATGTTAAGTGTAGCTCCCGTCTGTCACTACACAACAGTTTTTTAATACCATTGACTATTTTCTCCTCTTTATTTCTTAAGATGGTAAAAAATATTTCATGGTATAGATGAACCATATGTTTTGATATTTTAATAGAGGATCACTAAAGATTCTTATTAGAAGATTACAACTATAAAACTATATATTGAAACTTCAGCATTATAATCAGCTGGGGAAGGAGATGCTTGAAAGCATTTTGGAGCACATAGTATATATATCAGTTCTTAGTACCTCAGACCTTGAATCCTGCATGCCTGGCTTCTTATCCCAGCTGCAATGTTTACTTGGCATATAAACTTGGGTAAGTCTAATTCTGTGGTTGGTTTTGTTCTCTGAAAAATGGGGATAATAATCACTTCACAGAGTTGTCATGAAGTTATAGTGAGGATTCTAAAAGTAGTGCTTATGAAAGACTTAGAACAAAGTGTGTGGGGCACCTGGGTGGCTCAGCCAGTTAAGTGTCCAGACTTGATTTTGACTGAGGTCATGATTTCAGGGTTGTGAGACAGAGTCTGCATTGGGCTCTACACTGGACATAGAGCCTATTTTAAGATTCTCTCTCTCCCTCTGCCCTTCCCTTCACCACCCTCTCTATAAACAAACAAACAAAGAAACAAACCTGGGACATAATGTGGGCGCAATAAATGTCACTTTTGCTCTGATGGTCAGTTTTGATCATGCACATCCAAAACTCTATTTCAAGGGAATTTTTAAATAAAGACTTCCCACTGTGGAAACTCAAGTTGGAATGGATATTTCCAACTCTCCCAACCCTGCTTCGGCAGTTTAAGCCTGTACCCAGAGCTTTATCAATTGGATCCTCATGTCTGGAATCTAGATAATTTGGGGACAGTTATGCAAAATGCACAGAAATTGAGATCCTAGAGGCAATTTGTGAACAACAATAATGGTTGTTTTCTAACTAGAATAACTGGAATATTCCTGTGCTGTCCTCTGCCTGTGAAACAGCTGGCTTTGATGGGGCTTGTTTTCTGACCTTTAGTTTAACCTTTAGTTTCCAATCATCAATTAGTTCTGTGAGCCACTTAGTACTCTTCCAACAAATCCCATTCTCTCCTTAAAAGAGATTTAGTTTCTGTAGTTTGCAACTAAGAAACCTCTTGGTTCCACATCTCTTCTCTTCACTGTTTACTCAAAACATTTATTGAAGGCTTCTTATGTATTGACAGTAAAGCTAGAGCAGGTGATATTGCTCCTCCTTAATAAATTCAAGAACATATCTAGGAACTAAACATTCACATAATATACCCTGACCAAGCTGCAACGGGTATTTGGATCTGTCAGTGGCTTTAGGGCATTTTTACAAGTCTGAATCATGAGATTGTTAATCTATAAACACACACATTTCTAGGGGGGAAAAAGTCACTTTAAGCTAACCAAGAAATTAAGTGGCTACTTATAAAGTTTCTAAGTTTTTTGAATTCAATATATTTTTTTTCTCAACCATTTTGCATGTGGAAACATCATATCAGCAGATGTTGCCTGGGTATAATAACTTGGCAATTTCTGTTCATGTTTGGATTTCTATGGGAACTCCCTATCAAACTGGCATTTGGATTATTCTTCTGGCTTAAGGCAGTCTCTCTATTTACAATGCCTTCTACCTGATGCCATACCATCAGCCTAAGACTCTGTCTCTCTGATCCAATTCAAACCCAACTTCAAATCTCCTAAAAGAAAGCCTCAAGTTAAATGTCCTTATATGATTTTATTTTTTATTTCAGCTCCCAGCTTTAAAGACTAGCTCACTTAACACCTGGCCTAGGAACTACTTAACCCATTTATTAGGACGCTTTGTGGACTAGAATTCTTAACTATCCATGACTTCTTAATTCTTGGCTCTGCTGTATTTTGATTCTTTTTCACATCAGTGAATCTGTAAATGCTGCTGCAGTGGAGATGATGCCACACACTGACCAACAGAAAATCACTGCACTGAGGGTATCCTGAGACCAGCCTCTAACTTACAGCCCCTATACTTCTGCCCATCAGGAGCTAGCTAGCCAGTTTAATAAAAGATGTTTTAAGCAACATGTTTCCTGATGCTGAATATACATGATAAATTTTAAGACATTTATTTATTTGAGAGAGAGAGAAAGAGAGAGAACATGAGCAGGGAGAGGGACAGAGGTAGAGAACCTCAAGCAGACAACCCACTGAGCACAGATCCTGATGTGGGGCTGGATTCTACAACCCATGAGAGATGATGGCCTGAGCCAAAAGCAAGAGTCAGAAACCCAACAGACTGAGCCACCCAGGCACCCCAAGATAAACATAGTTTTTAAAGAATATTGTGGCTTATGATGAGTACTTCTTATGAGGGAGCCATTGGATAGAGGCAAGCAACAGGAAGAAATGAGGATGTTACAAATATATAATATAAAAAAGGAGACTCATGTGCATTCAATTAATCCAAAAGATTGCTCCTTTTATTGACTTTTCACCATAAGGATCATATTTTCTTTTGGGAGGTTTATTGCTCCTTGAGAGTTTTGGGGCACTCTAAAATTGTGTATAATAATAAATATGTTTCTTTTATTTTTTCATTTTCCAAATTTCCTAAGACTAATATGCATTATTTATAGAGATCAGAAGGGATATAAAAGGTAGTTAAAATCTTTGCAAATTGTAGCAAAAAGGATTTTTTTCTCATTAGTGGAAAAGATAAAAGGCCTTAGCACTTATCTTGAAGTCAAGTAAAAATATTTGAAACCTTGATGTACCTTATCTAGCTCAAACATACTTCTAACTTTGGAACAATTCTGTGCCTTAAAGTGTACCTTGACTCATTATCTAATTTCTAGTCCTGTAACAAAATTCACCTGTTATACAAATACGTAAACACATGAAGTTAGTCTTTAATATTTAGACAGAGAAGTACAGAAAGAAATTGTTTTCAGTTCATTAATACATTGATGCCAGACCTCTCCCATTTCAATGTAACTGAATCATCATTAATAAAAAGTTACATGGCATTGTCTCAGAAAAATATATATATATCATGTTCTCTATTGTTATGTAGGCAAATGGAATATCAACCTAATGGAAAGGGTTTTTTTTTTGTTTTTTTTTTTTTGGATTTTGAGCAAATCTCTGCTTGGCTTGTAGCTTTTATTAAAGGAGGAGTCGAGTATTTGGAGAAAAAAATAAAAGAATAATGTGGAAAAGTTAAGTGTTCCTAAATAATTTGTAAGCCAGGTAAAAATCAGACAGTGAACACAGATTTGGCATATAAAGAAGAGTCTATTCCTATATGTACTATTTGTGAATATTTTACAAGTCCGTTTGGGGGATTTATGACTAGCAAATGGATATTCATGAACTGATCCTTTCACAACCAAGGAAGATCTACAATTATCTCTGATTTTTAAAAAAAGATTTTTATTTATTTATTTATTTATCTATTCATTCATTCATTCATTCATTCATTCATTCATTCGAGACACACAGAGAGAGAGAGAGGCAGAGACACCGGCAGAGGGAGAAGCAGGCTCCATTCAGGGAGCCCGATGTGGGACTCGATTCCAGGATCGCAGGAACACGCCCTGAGATGAAGGCAGATGCTCAACCTCTGAGCCCCCAGGCTTCCCTTATCTCCGATTTAAATAGAAATTTTAGAGGCTAAATATATTGTTATCATACAATCCAGGAATTTTACTTCTGGGCATAAATCCAAAAGAAATGAAAACAGAGACTAGAACAAATATTTGTATATTAATGTTCATAGCAGCATTACTCACAGTACCAAAAGATAGAAACAACCAAATTCCACTCAGGATGAATGGATAAACAAAAATGAATATAATCTTAAGAAAGAATGAAATCTGACAGAAGCTTCAACATGGATGAACCTTGATGTCCATAGAATTTTAATTTTGATATGCACCACAAAGAATTGTCTTAGCTATTTATTACTTTGAATATTTAATGACCATAATTTTGCCCTTTAAAAATAAAATATACCTTTAAATAATCTTCCTAAGATAGAATGAGAAATAGCAAAAATATTCAATACACAATTTAAAGAAAATAATTTTTTTGAAGAAAATAAATTTTATATTCATCTCCAAATTTGGCATTTGAATTTTGCATCAAGATTGCTTTCCTAATTAAAAAAAAATTCCTGTACTATTTCAATTTCAAATATTTTAAGAATCCTTTTGGGATGGCTTTATAATTCGCCACTCATCTGTGATGCATCATTATGACAACTCATTAAAAATATGTTTCCCTTCCAATAAGAGAAATGCTCAGTTCTGGCTATTTTTTTCTTTCTTCTCTATGTTCTTTTTAGTCGCCTTCCTTCCTCCTGTTACTTCTTTCTGTAATTGTCTTTAAATTAAAGCATAGTTTGCATAGTCAAAAATCACATTTAACTAAACTGAATAATTGTTTTGGGGCACATTGTAATATTGGAATTTTGAAGTGGAGTGGATCACCATTTTTGAAAGTCAGATATTTTTAATATGGTTACTGTGCTGTGCATTTCCCTCATAAATGCTGTATCAAAACATTCAATGAACATTCAGAAATTATACAGTCATAATTCTGAACATATTTATTAAATCTAGCTGCTTTTAGAGAATATATTCTAATTTCAGTGTTAATACTGTACATGACCCCAAAGGTATATTTGTTACCATAAATATAATAGAAAATTACAATTAACTCTAAAATATGTCAACCTCTCTGTAAAGGTTTATTGTTGTTGCTTCTTTGAAAAAAATATGTTTGTTTTTGTTTTTCTCCCAAGGTTATTTGTTTACTTGACAGAATTGTTTTTGTCCATAAGAATTTTAATTTTGATGTGTACCACAAAGAACTGTCTTAGCTATTTATAACTTTGAATATTTAATGAACTTAATTTTACCCTTTAAAGATAAAATATAACTTTAAATAAATAATCTTCCTAGGATACAATAAGAAATAGCAAAAAAATATTCAATACACAATTTAAAGAAAATAAATTTTATTTTTTGAAGAGAATAAATTTTATATTCATCCCCAAACCTCCATGTATCACCACTAAATTATTTAAATAACACATTTGATGGAATATTTGACAATATTATCCTTTCTCTGTTTCCAATATTGGCTCTTATTTATAGAAATGCTACTCATTTTACTTTTCTGTCAATACAAAATTCCAGCATTAAAATGGCATTGAATTCTTTTCAAAATGTTATTAAGTCCTTTGCAAGTTGAGAATCTTCTTTTCTGTTACTACTGTTCATTTTATTTTATTTTTTTAAGGATTTTATTTATTTCTTCATCAGAGACAGAGAGAAAGAGAAAGTACAGACACAGGCAGAGGTAGAGGCAGGCTGGGTCTCCAGGATCATGCCCTGGGCTGAAGGCAGATGCTAAACTGCTGAGCCACCCAGGCTGCTCTGTTACTGCTGTTTATAATGATAATGTGGTAGGAGCAAAGGCTGTGGTTACATCTTGCCTTTTCTCATTTTTCCTACCTGTTTGGTGAGGGCACGTGGGCCATGAGCGAAGGGAGGGGGCAGTGGTTGGAGGGAAAGATGCTTAATGGTTCTGAGTCCCTCTGGAGGTAGTAGAGAGTTACGCTCATCCTGGGATTGAGAAAGAGTTGATCTTTTTCTGATCTCTCCCATCTCAGATGATTTTTGTACTTTTAATCTTTGGCTATAAACATGATGGCAGATTGACCTGGTAGTGTTTATTATTTCCAGGGACAGTCTTTAATAATATTCTGGTAAAGCTAACCATTCTGTCCTTTGCTGGACCATTTAAAGGAAAAAAAAAATGCTCAATTAAAATTCCCAAGCCCTACAAATATTAACTTTCCTCTTTTCTTTGCTGGAATCTAAGGATTGTGAGAGAATATGCTTTGTTATGGGGCAATTTAGCTCTGAATTTTAGAATATAAAGATGAAGCTAAATTCTACAAGTTCTGGTTACCTTTGACTTTTCCTGTGATGCAGGATGAATACTCAACCCCAGGTGTCTTATAAATGTGGGTCATTGCATTTATAGGGGAATGCTATTAGAAAAATGATTTGAAGATTATGTCTTATATAAGGTAGCTGACTATGAAATTTTTGCACACATATGCATAGAGAATTTAACTCCATGGGGAAAAGCAAATGTCTGTTCATTTTATTACTGATCCTTCTCACCATTCAGTGCAAGTCATTTCTCTAATTTGTGCCACAATTTTCCCTTCTGAAAAATCATGCTAATTGCATAAAGGGGAGAGATCTCTGGAATTAGGATTCTTTAAAAATATTAACTTTTGGAAAACTTGAACGAGTTAGATAATTTTCTGAGCTTCTAATTCATCATTGATAAATTGATACTTACATTGTAAAGATAAAATAAAGGAGGTCTATTTATAGTGATTGGTGCAAAATAGGTTGTCACTAGGCATTAGTTTTCATTATTACCTGCTCTACACATTTTTAGTGTCCTTGGGAAAACACATAAGAGACTGTTACTAAAATATAGTAATCTGCTTTGGAGATCCAGAATTAATATTGCATTGATGTATCAATGGGTAATGGAGACTGGGATCTATTTTTATTCATTCATTCATTTATGGATGCTGTCACTATTTTGATTGGAAAAAAAACCAACTGAACCAAAAATTGGTCAGTGTAGCATTTTTCAGCTACATTCATCTTGAAACAAAAAACAAACAAAAATCATGTAGAAGGGTGACTAAGTTGAACAATAATTTAGCTACTTACTGCTTATCATATGACTTCATTAAGTGGTGTCAAAATATGAATCATTAGTTGTTTGCCACCATTCTGTGTGAGGATCTGTCCTTAGTATTAAATATACTCATCAAATCTGGTGGCTTTAGGATCTCTTGATTGAGAAGATCCATAATAAAAAAAGCTAGTGAAGTTTCCATTCCACTTTTCTATGCATTTGTATTTTAATTATTTTTTCATAGGAATATATGCACAAGTCCTGTATTTCAGTTCATATTTACTAAAGTTAAGGCTTATTATTGAATTTATCTAAAGGCAATTTAAAGGCAAAATGAAGCAAGGGCTGTTTTTGTTAGTTTTTGAGCAAATATAAACTTACTTCTTCCATAATCTTTAGAAAGTCATGGAGGGAAAAGATTTGAAGTTAAAATGCAATAAATTCATTCATTAATTCACTCATTTCATTCCCTTATTCATTCTTTCAAAAACTGCTCATAAGCCAAAGGGCTCAGGATACAATATGAAATAAGAGATGCTCTCTTCATGATACTTTGGTGGGAAAGACAATTAACAAATAAAACATTTTATCATATTATGTTAGCAATAATAGTAATAGCAAGTAAGTGTGTGTGTGTGTGTGTGTGTGTCGGGAGGAAGGAGGGAGAAAGAGAGAAGAAAGAGAGAGAGAGGGATTGGTGGGGTTGGGAGGAGAGATAGGGAAAATCTGATGAGGCAACCAACATTTGAGCAAGTTTAAGTGTTCTACACCCAATTCAAATATGGTGGTCGGTTTTTCACACCAATAAGCAATTCTTGAATATCAATTGGGTTTCCTACAACTCAATTCAGTTCTGCCACTATCTAAGGGAGATAGCACCACATTCTACAGATTAAGGTCTCAGTGCCACTAGACTGACTCCCTTTCACTTTGAATGCTGATTGTGAGCCCAGGTTATCACCTGTTTCTAACCACCAGTTATAGATTGAAGGCTCCAAGGGCTCTCTCCTTGGAGGGACTTAACTTGCTAGAGCAGCTCACAGAATTCAGAGAAACATTTACTCACTTGATCACTGGTTTATTATAGAAGGATCTGTAAGTCAGGAACAGCCATATGGAAGAGCTGCATAGAGCAAAGTATGGGGAAAGGACAAGGAGATTCCATGCTCTCTGTGTGTGCCACATGCTCAACAATCTAGAAGCTCTCTGAACCCTGTCCTTTTGGGGTTTTATAAAGCCTTCATTACATAGGGATGAATGATTAAATCAATGGTCATTCACTAGTTCCTATTGCCTCGTAGAGGTTGGGAGTGCAATAGGAAATTTCAACCCTCTAATCGCAGTCCCTATTCTAAGGTGCGTCCAAAAGTCGCCTTATTAACATAACAAGTTACGTTTATTTCTCTCATCACTTAGGAAATTTCAAGGGTTTTAGGAGGTCTCTGCCAGGAAGGGGTTGAATACCAAATACATATTTCTTACTATAAATCATAATACCACAGTCCATCCCATGGTCTTTGAGAAAAGATCCCTTATAGCAAAACAGTAATAGAAGTTAAAAGACACTGGCACATTACTAGAATCTCATTGAGTCATTAATAACTATTCCAGTTCACCATCATATCATATGAAAATGCCTCCTAGGGGAGGGCTACTCAGGTTTGCAGACTTCCATTTGATCTTGTCAGCTTCCAAAAGCAAAAGTGGCCTCAGTAATAATACGACTTACCCTTTTAGGCTACTGGTATAATAAATTAAGGGACAATATCATCTCCTGTTCTAAACCTCTTTTGAGGTGTTAATGTAATATTGAATTTCCCTCATGACATAACCTATATACTCATGTCTTCCTTATCAATCATTCCTATTACCAGCATTTGTGGTTGTAGCCCTGGTCCTGTGACCGCTACATCAAGGCAGGGGTGGGGAGAAGGTTGAGATGATGTGGGGAAGATAATTTTAAAAGTAAAATTGTTATACCAGAGTCCTCCCTCTTTGGCAAGATTTGCATTGTCATACTAACATCCTTCTCCACTTCCTCTTCCCCAGATCCACCAGAAAAAAAGCAGAAATCTAACAGGGCAGTTTTGTAGAGAGTACATATTGTGAAGGTGTGTAAATCAGTCCTTTACTGGTATCTCTTGTTTTATATTATTTTATTTTAAAAAAAATTTTATTCACGAGAGACACACAGAGAGAGATAGAGACATAGGTAGAGGGAGAAGCAGGCTCCCTGTGGGGAGCTTGATGCTGGACATGATCCCAGGACCCCAGAATCACACCCTGAGCCAAAGGCAGACGCTCCACCACTGAATTACCCAGGTGACCCTGTCTCTCTTATTTTAGATGATCAATGATTTAGTTGCTCATTCCAATTCTCTAACCTACTCCTCTGAGCGGAATATCTCTCTATCCATTGTTGGATTTTATGGACTGTAAATGAAATGGCAGCTGGCCATCAAAACTAGTGCAATATCTTTTGTTCAGTTCTTTTATAATACTCTGAGCATTTGCATCTATCCACTGTGTAAGCAAAGCCTAGCAGCCGAGAGTCAGTCAGTGTCTATTCCTGTCAAGACCCATTTGTAGCCCGAAGGCTATCAATATCAGTCTGACTTGTCAGCTACAATCAGGACCTCCTCACAAGGGAATCTGCCACATAACCATCTGCAGTCTCTGTCTCTCTTGTTGGCAGACAGAAGAGTTCCTCTTGGCATTACGTGCCTCAGAGTGCGACTAGATTCAGCTCATCTCTGTACTTACCCCCATATCCACTTATTTCATAGACCCACATGGCCACCTCAGGGGGACATAGGGGATATCTGCTGTCATTTCTGGTCACCTTGGCTAAGCCATTGACTACTGCCCATGAGTCAGTAAAAAATCTTCTTCAATCACAGTGGTGAACTTACAAACAGTATCCTGTTGTTCATTCACTTTGGAACTGCCATCCCTCCACAAACCAAACGACTCTTTGTCAATTGGTCAAGAGCTGTTTATAGGCATTGGCTAAAGGACCATGGAATCTAGTAGCTCCTCGCACAGTTCCAGAGTCCATCCCAGAGGAAAAGAGGCTCCCTTCCTAGAGTATCTCTCTTGCATTCTCCCAATACCAAGATCCTGTATAAACTATTTCCACATTGTTATGACACTTTTCTGGACACCACTATCCCCATTAGAGCATTTCTCTGACATCATTGATCGATTTCAGGTTTCAAAATCACTCTATGTTCTTCAGTCATTGGGGATGATTTCAAAGCCCCTATGGCCATGGCTGGAACGTGCTCATGGGCTTTGTTCTAAACTGCATTCTAGACTCCACATAAGCCATCACGTAGAAAATTTGTCTTCACCTTTGCTCCAACTATTGTTCCACATTGTGTGGGCTTGAATCATTTTACTAATTCTCATTTAGCATGTCCAGTAAACATTGCTTGAAGGGCTGATTTACATGCCTGCTGTTTTACAATACCAGATGGGGATGTATTCTCCAATCAGATACAGTGTTCATTCCCATAATATTATCAGGTAAAAAAGATACAATCACTTCACGTAAAGCTAGTTCAAACATGTCAATTCTCCTACAAATTTTTACCTGAGTTCCATCGACCCTTATGTTCCTAGCTATGGCCTCTTCAGGACTTCAACAGGTTTTGGTTTTACAACACTAGTCAGGGAATTGTTGCCCAGTATGGTACGATATCCATTCCCATAAGACAGTCAGGTAGAGGAGACACACTTTTTAATGAAAATCTTGCTGAAATATTCCAATTTTCATAATCCTTTCAATCATTACATTCTGATGTTCTATATAATTGTAGTTTTGGACAGGGCCTCACCAATGGGCTTTTGGACTACACTTCATGGCACTCCTGTATCCAGGAGTCCTGGGAGCTCTTCTCCACTCCCTGACCATTTTACCTACTCTTGTGCAAAAGGCTCTGAATCCCCTGTGTGGGGTTGAGCCAAGTGACTCTGGCCTTTTTTAATCAATCCTTAATTTAATTAACCTATGTATTCACTGCCCCAAGCGATTACTGGTTGAGTTTCTCATAGTAATTTCCACCTTCAAACTTTTAAAATTTCTTCAAACAGGGATAAATAAAACTGACTTATTTGGTGCCCTTTGATGTTAGACCAGTGGGGAGTCGCTTTGGCAGCACTGTATTAAAACCTTTGTTTTAACCCTGTCTATTTTATTTATCCCTGATTTGGCAATGCTACCTCCACTCCCCAGAACACAATCTTTCTTTGCCTGGTAAACAACCTCTCTCACACCTTTCAGTATTAAATATGGTTTTCTTTGTGAAACCTCTCCAGAATTCCTTTTTTTTAATAATAAATTTATTTTTTATTAGTGTTCAATTTGTCAACATACAGAATAACTCTCCAGAATTCCTAGATAAAGTCAGTTACCCTTCTCTATATTTCTAAGCACACTCACTCTCACTCCCTACCACTCTGCTGTTTTTATTTCACAGTTTAACATCATTAACTGATAACAACCCTGGCTTCCTTATAGGACATGAACAATATGAGTGCAGGAATTATATTTCATTTATCCTGTGTCCACAGCATGTACCATACTGTCTGCCTTATAGCATTGGTTCAATTAACATTTAATGACATGAAGAGAGAAGGGAAGGACAAAATAAAATGCAAATAAATATAAAATGTAGGAAGAACACAGTACCAAACATGTTAGTGTGAGTGAATATTATTGGATTCTTTATTGAGAAGTTTAGGTTAGACTGTAGAGAGGTTTTATGTTTTGTCTCCCAAATACAAAACCCCTAATAGAGATCAGAGGGATAGATTTATACATAGTTGAAAGGATACAGAGACTACAGGTGAAAACAAACAAAACAAAACAAAATTACATATAAGCAGTTCTCTTTTATAATTTTGTCCAGGGTTGACTGCTGCTTTTAAGGTTGTTCTGGGCAATGTTGTTCAGAGTCAGTTTTCATCTTAGTAGATGATGAGAGCATAACATATGTCAAGACGAAGAGCAAGCAGCCTCAAAGTGTCCCACTTTGGCATATTGACTATTCTGAATTATAAGATACTTGAGAAACAGCCGGTGCAGGAAGAGCACTCTGACAGCCTCTTTGTCTTCCAAAAGCAGGCGATGTCTCCCATGTCAAAGGCACTATTCCTGTATCAGGAGATGAAAAGAAATCCTTATTACCACAAAATGGGGATTTAGAGTCACGAAAGCTGTATTAACAAACCATGCACTTGTATTAATTTACTACCACCACTTAAATGCTGTTTAGATGTTTTTACTGATCAAAATTCCCGAACATAAGTTATCTTTGTTCCATCAATTTCTCACAGATGTATTGTTTCTTTGTCTAAAATGTATATAGATTGCTTGCTTCGTAATTTCCTTAGGTCTCAGCCTCATTAATGGGCCTGTGTGTGCACATAATTAAATTTTGTTTTTAATTTCTGTTAATCTGTCTCATGTCAATTCTTAGTGTAGCCAGAGGAACCTGGAGTGTATAAGAATAGTTTTCTTCCCCAACATGTGATGATTATATTAATTTTGAAGTCCAAAGCCTTTTATTTAAGTATGGAAACACTGAGACACAAGGAGTTAAGTGATACACCAATGTCCCTTATTCTTAAAATAATTTGATTCTGCGCAAAATTGGGAGACTCCTGACCTTTGTTTTCTTTGGTAGTTCTTTCTAGGAAAAAAAATTATAAAGTCCTAACTCCCTAACATGATATACAGAGAAGTTTAAAGCATGATTGTTTCCTAGGGTTGAATTTACCTCAATCTGGATGCCAAATTGTACATCTGGAGTTGAGGCTTGCAATCTTTAAGCAATGTGTCCTATTTGTTTATTTTCACACTTGTGTAATGCTTTGGCAAGAAAGTTGCAGCCAGAGGGTTTGCATTATTGGAAGAAAAGAGAAGTTGAGAAATTGAAGCAAAAAGTCTAGGAGAAAGTAAAAAAAAAAAAAATCTTGATTTTTTTTTTAAAGCTTGAATTAAGGCAACAGTGAATTTGTGAGAGTATGAATTTGCTATACTGTTTGTATAAGTCTTTATCGTCTTTTGTAAATTGCCTGCTAGTTAATTGCCTAAAGTTAAAAAGCAATTAAACAAAAAGAATAGTAAACAAGAAGATATCTGGATAAATTGGTAATAATCCCAAGCTTTGCCTTGGGCTGATGGAGGGTAAAAATGAAAGCAATAGAATTACATAGACATAGAGATAAAGATAGATGAGGGACAAAAGGAGAAGACCAGGATGACTTAGATCAGACACTTGCTTGCCTCTCGTGTCAGCATCAACCCAAAAATGGCAATGCCATCTGTTTTTCTGTGTACACTTACAGTGTCTCCTCATCGCAAGATTATAAGCCTCCTAGCCGGTGTGCCCCATTCCCTGTGATCATAAATTACTATTCCTTAGTCTCCTCTGAAGCTTCCAGTTCTGCAGCTCAACTAAATGAAGTAAGAGATGATGCTTGGTAATAACAAGATTTATTAAGGTACTTTCATGTGGACAGAAAAAGACTTCTATAATCAGCAGTTATTACTGATCAAATTAATCCATGAATGAATTGATGAATATGATGTCAGTATGTGCTTGACATTGTTCAAAAGATTACTTAGAAACCATGTGGGTCTTGTACCATTCTCAGCTCCTAGACTGGTGCTTGGCATGGAGTAAGGAAGCCATAAATATTGGTGGAATGACTAAATTTGGACACAAAAGTTTGAGACCCTATTGTTACAAAAGTGTCATTAAGGAACAAAGAAAAGGAAGAACACTTGAGGAAAATTAACTAAAGCAAAAAAGAAGAAAAGACAAAAAGAAGGCAAATACATACCGAGAAAATGATATTTTTGGAAGAATGCATTGTTTACTATTGAATACATATCACTTTCCTATTTCCAAGACTATCTGCCCTGATACACTCTATATCTTGTTAATAATTCAAATAATTATTGAAACTACTAAAATAATTCCAACTTAATAATTCAACTACTTTAAAATATGATAATTCAGATATTTATTGGCTAAACATTTTTAACAAGCTTTTTCAAATTTGCCTCTCGTTCTTGACCTCATGAAGCTTTATTGTTTGGATATTTAGAATTCCAGAAGAAAATATTCTGCTATAATTTGAATAAAACACCTAACTGGTTTCAGTTGCAATAAAATTGTTTTACTGTGGGCTTTGATCACTATGCTCAGACCTAAGTTAGAGGAGGAAAGCATGGTAGATGAAGAAAAGAAGAAAGAGGGGTTTGATTTATTCTATAAAATATGAGAAACTGTTGAAAGTGGAATAATGTGATATTAACTAAGTTAAGGTATGACTCCATATGCAGAATGAATCAGGAGGTAGAGTACAAGAATGAAAGCAGAGAGACAGTTAGAGGTTTATTGCAGTGACAGACCAAGAGATGATAGTGGTTTAGTGTAGGTTTATGGCAGCAAGGATGGAAGAAAATGGATTAAACTGGGAATTATCTTGCAGGGAAAGTCAACATGATTTACTGATAGACTGGATGTGGCATGTGAGTAAAAGAAAGGCATTTTTAAAAAGCATCAGTGGCTTCTTCTTGGAGGAGGAGGCCAGAGATCAGATGTTGGCAGTGGTGACCAAGGCGGCTACCAGTGTAAAGAGAAAGCTGGAGTTCTGGCTTTTCCACAATGGGTGAGCCACAGCAAGTGAGTGGCCTTCTACCGTCTCTGATGCAGTACATCAAGGAATATACAGATGGAAACACTCAGCAAGGCCTGTCAAGCCTACACTTCCAATAAGAAAGAATTACATGATGTTTGGCATCAGTTCCAATGTGGTGATCTTATCATCTGCTCTGCAGACAGGACATCAAACAGCTTCATCCTATGCTGTTTGTCATGAGAATGAACTGAGAAAACTCAATATGTCTATCCTTGTTAACTTCCTAGACCTTTCAGATATTTTGATAAGGAGCCCCGGAAAGATAAAATGAGAAGAGAAAGATAGAAGATCTTAAGCTGCTTTTTGTAGATGTGCACCACATGGAGAGATCTTGAATATGACAGTGAAGGTTCAGAAATGTTAACACCTTGAAATAGTTATGATGTGTCAAAAGCATGTGCAACAGGTCATTGAGATGATTCACAATCCTTTGGCTTCTTTTCCTGATGATTTGCCCCATTCAGAAGCAGGCAGGCATGAAGAGTAAAAACTGAAGCGATGGATGCCTGGTGATAGAACTGGTCAGAATCAACTACAGAGAGAAAATTCAGCTCACATGAATTTTGGAATGAATTTGTCATTCTGTTAAATATTCTGATGAATTTATCATCAGAAAGACCAGATGATAGAGAAAGATGCTGCCTTGTGTGTCCTGATTGATGCAATTAATGAAAGACAGTGAAGGATGTTTCTTTTTCTTGTTTTTCTTTCTCCCTTTGAGTAAGTAGCATTGTATATTAGTTAATTTGCTTTGGGACAGCTTAAAAGAGTTATCACTAGATAGTTATCACTATCACTATCAAGTAAATGTCTTGACTCTCCAACTTCATGAATTATGAGATGTCACAGGCAGTAATTTCACTTCATGGCAAACAGGCAAATGAATGAGTACGCTTGCATTAAGTGTAATCACCTTAAAATTAAGGCAAGAAATTTGCAGCTATCATGTGGAACGTTTCTGTTTTTGGAGTTGCAGTAGAAGAGTGAAGATGCCCTCAACAATAGCAAGCTTTCATCCTTGAAAAGTAGATTTGTCATCTGCTTTCAGAATGAGAGATAAAGAACATCAAGGTATATAAATGTGAAATTATGAAATCTTTATATTTATTTCACTTAAAAATTTGCTTCTTCTCTAAAAAAGCAGTATCGTATATTTAAAGAGAGAAACTCTGTGATCTTAAAACAGCGACTTTATTTTCTTTCATGAGTGCCCCTGCAAACACACTACTTCATCCTCTTGTCCCTATCCTGAATAGGTCTCATAATTTTTTTCTTGTCACTCAGATAAAAAGTCCTTTGGTTACTCTTAGTTATATTCACTTTATATTCACTTTAGCTATATTCCCTTTAAAGCTGGACTCAGACTCCTTAAGGCTAGAAGCCTGCAATGGAAAGGGGGTTTGCTAGCAGAGACTGCTAGTTGTCCACTGGAGATTCTTACTCTCCAGCATACATTGCTGAGGCGGGGCTGTCCTGTCAGGGACTACATGGCCCCACTCTCCTTGCATCTAGGTAAGGAGACCTTGCATGACTAAATTCTTAGCAGTGGGTGTAGGAATCCAGGCTTGCCCCATAAAAATTTCTTGCATGATCCTCTGATCTGTTCTCTCATGTGCTGATTGGATGTCCACATCCAGAATAACTAAAGAAGCCACCTGAAGGTGGCAAAGTTTCAGTGTTTGGATGCTTGAATGACTGAAGACTAAGCCCTCTGTTCATTAACTTCATTTATCCCCTATCCAACCCCATCTGATTTGACTTTATGTGAGCAAGAAATCAACTTGTTTTGAGCACTGAGATTTTATCTCTGCACTTTCTTCTCTTCACTCTCACCCACTCCCAGGTCTTGGTGGGGAGCCTGCCTTTTGTTTGAGGATCTCTGCCGTCTTTCTTTTAAACTAGGCCAGTGGTTCTCCAAGTATAATCCTGAACTAGCAGCATTAGCATCTTCTGGAGATTCATTAGAAATACAAATTCTCAGATCTCACCTCAGACCTACTGAGTCAAACCTTAGGGGTGAAGCCCAGCAAGCTGTGGTTTTAACAAGTCCTCGCTCAGGTGATTCCCCTGCATTTTTAAGATTAAGACTTGCTGATAAAGATAATGCTTTCCCACAGATGTCCAGTTTTGATTCTTCCCTCAGTCTCTGGTTTTCAGTATACCACTCTTTTGGGATTTACTCTGTTAAGGTCTCCAGCCCTAAAGCTGAACAAGTCAGCTTAAAAAGGCCACAGGACAGTTTCCTTAGAAACATTCATTTATCCTTTTCCTGTGCAAATCACAGAAGTTGCCCTCTTTATTAGCCAGGCTGCTAGCTAGCCAGTCATATCTTTTTTTTTTCTTCTGGCATGTAAATAGTATATACCTTTGAGCTCAAAAAACTCCAGAGGACAAGTCCAGTCTTTCTTAAGATTGAACCAAAGGAGGAGGGAAGCCACCTCATCCTGTTGTGGGCATGGGTTGGGAGGGGGAGGGCATGGTGGATGTTATATAACACTTTAGCAACTATCCAGAGAAACATCTTTTCTTCTTTGGCCTCAACCTTTTTATAACTTTGAGGAAGGTATTGGGCTAAGAGGCAAAAAAAACCAACGTTTGGCTGCTTTGCAAATCCTTGTGCAGTAAAAAAATGCAGTGAGTCATATTATAACATTGTTATAGGAGTCAAAGTATCACCTGTATATGAATTTATGAGTTTGTGGTGGGGATGGATTCCTCATGGAATTTTATATTCTGAAAAAAAAAAGAAAAAAGAAAAATAAAAAGAATAAAGGATCACTCTGAACTTTCTATGTGAGAAGTCGGGTGAAAAATGAAGCAGTTAATTATGGGGATAAATTGGGAATGAGATATCAATAATTTTATCCTCCTATGTTTAATCACATTTACTATATGGTACTAGGATAGAATCTAGTTGTCTAGTCTCCAAAGATCTCACCTCCCATGATTGAGAAAGACGAGTACCCTGGGGTCTCTACCCAACTGAAGACTGAACTTGTAGGCCATTGGAAAGACAGGTAATAATTAACACAAAGTTGAGAAATATATAGTCCTAGTTCTACTATAAAAAGTATGAGTGCATTTTGGTCCCACTGCATAATATTTTCTCCATAGATTTTACTTTAGCGTATCGTCTTCACTCAGGTTCTTTGGCAAGCAGAGCCTGAGGCAAGAGCTTACGTGTTAAGTTTATTACAGAGCACAATTTCATGGAAGCAGGAATGAGGGAGATAGGAGAGACAAGGAAAGAGGGAAGGCACACGTGAACAAGTGCCTCACTAAGCTGGCAAGAGTTCTGTTGCAAGTGCAGTTGGTTGGTGTTGAGTGATATCTGCAAAGAGATACTGTATGAATCACCCCATCAGAAGAGCACACCCAAGGGAAAGAAGATAGAATATTATCCTCCAGCTTTCTTCTTCTGGTAACTTTCTCCCTTGGTTTAAATCTTCTTCAAATATCTTCTGTGTTTTAGCAGCAAGGCTTTCTTTTCTTTTCCTTTTAAAGATTTATTTATTTAAAGATTTACTTTTAGAGGGAGAGAGCGAGCACAATGGGGAGGGGAAGAGGGAGAGGGAGAGGGAGAAGGAGAGAATCCCAGGGAGACTCTGGCTGAATGGGGGAGCCAACTCAAGATTCGATTTCATGACCCTGAGATCATGCCTGAGCTAAAAGCAAGAGTCAGACGCTTAACTGAATGAGCTACCCAGGGTCCCGAGAGGCCAGGCTTTCTATATTTGAAGACAAAGTACTACATATTGGGAAAAATCAAGCTATGGTACAGTAATCTTTGAGCAGGAGTGAACTTTCCTTATGACAAATTATAACATATAGAAGATTTCTCTCCTTTTTCATACTTTTGCTTCAAGACAAATCCTTAAATGCCAGTAAGTATTTACAATTTGCAGACTATGATAATATAAATGGTAGAAGAGCTTTCCTTACTTATGCTATTGTTTTTTTTGCAACAGTCCCACAAGGGTAGGGTTATTATTGTTATCCATCTTTTTCCCTGAAGATGAAATTGAAGCTAATAGAAATTAGTCTGAAATCACATGATTTATAATTTAGAGTAAGATTTCTGACCCTATGTGTCTGATTTTATGGTCTATGCTATTTGTAACTCTTACTTTAGGTTCCCAGTATTATTTTATTTCATTTTTTAATTTGTTAAGTATAGACAATACTTCTTTTTTTAGAGGGAGAGAAAGTAGGTGAGGGAGAGAAAGAATCCCAAGCAGGTTCCATGCCCAGTGCAGAACCTGACATGGGGCTTGATCCCACAACCCAGAGATCATGACCTGGGCAAAAAATCAAGAGTCAGATGCTTAACTGATTGAGCCACCCAGGTGCCCCACCATCCTCACATATTTCTGTGGAAATTTTCTTATGGACAATAACTTGTTTACATGAATTTTCATATTTGGTATTTTATTTCAACTATAATCTAAAAATAATGTATCTGTTAGATAACCTAATGTCTACTGTAAAAACTAGTATTATGGGTTTCTACTTTAGCACCTGAGAGGGCTAAAAGAAATTTGAAGTAACATAGAAATATCAGATTTAATGAAGGCAAGGTCTACCTTTTAGTCTGAGACAGAGCACCCAAGAAAGGAACAGAGATAAAGAGATAAAGTAGTGAACAGAGAGCAAACAATATGGATTTAGAGCTGAGAGTCAATAAATTGATAATAGCCACACATCTTACGAGAGGTCTACCCTGATTACACCATATAAGATAACAATCCTGCCCTCTTCAAATTTTTTTTTATTTATTTATGATAGTCACAGAGAGAGAGAGAGAGAGAGAGAGAGGCAGAGACATAGGCAGAGGGAGAAGCAGGCTCCATGCACTGGGAGCCTGACGTGGGACTCGATCCCGGGTCTCCAGGATCGCGCCCTGGGCCAAAGGCAGGCGCTAAACCGCTGCGCCACCCAGGGATCCCCCAATCCTGCCCTCTTCAAATGTCAGTGCTTTGAACACCTCATTGTCACTTGGAATACTACAAAGATTTTTGTTGATCTGTTTAATACCAGTTTCTTGACACTGGAATACTGATGCAATATTTATCATTGCAGATATGGCACATGCAGGTCTTCAACAAATATCGATTAGACAAATGATTATTGAAGTTGAACTTTTCACATTTTATTGTTTTAAAATCTTTCTTTTGTGAATTGTCTATTCATATCTTTGGATACTCTTAATTGATCAGCTTTTATTATTTGTTTGAACGATTTACATATTAAAGATATCTAACCTTTTTAGTATTTGCAGGGAAAATATTTTTTGCAGTTTATTTTTTTTGTTTTTGTTTGTTTTGCTGTTTTAGTAATTACACCTTGAACTTCCACATGGTAAATATACTGTTCTTCTGTTTTGTTATGTTTTTGTTATTTTTTAAAATGATTTTATTTATTTATTCATGAAAGACACAGAGAGAGTGAGAGGTAGAGACACAGGCAGAGGGAGAAGCAGGAGCCACGCAGGAAGCCTGATATGGGACTTGAACCCAGGTCTCCAGGATCACCCCCTGGGCTGAAGGTGGCACTAAACCGCTGGGCCACTGGGGCTGCCCTGTTTTATTATTTTTTCCATTAACTTTACACTCATTAACATATTCCTGATTTTATGGCACATATTCAAAATGTATATATTTGTTCTTTTTGGATTATGACATTTAAATTCTTTCTCTAGAATTTATTTTAGTATAAAATATGAAAAGTATGTGACAATCCTTTGTTAAAATTATATTTCTTCCTAATATATTGAATTCATAAATTCAATTAATATTTTGATGGGTATTTATTCATCTCCCAATTAATTAATTAATTAACACAACATTATGTTAGTTTCAGGCGCACAACATAATAATTTGATCATCGTATGTGGCAAAATGATTATCACAATAAGTTTGTCATCATAGATAGTTACAAATTTTTTTTCTTGTAATAAGAATTTTCAAGATCCACAGTCCTAGCTACTTTCAAATACTCAATACGGTATTAATAGCTACGGTAACCATTCTGTGCATTGTATCCCCATTCATGACCTATTCATTTTACCATTAGAAATTTGTACCTTTGATCCCTTTCACCAATTTTGCCCACACCTACCTCTGCCTTGGGCAATCACCAGTTTGCTCTCTATTTGCATGAGCTCATTAAAAACAATTTTTTAAAGATTCTACATAAGAGTGAGATAATATGGTATTTGTGTTTTTTGGTCTGACTTATTTCACTTTGTATAATACCCTCAAAGTCCATTCATGAATGTTGAGAATGACAAGATTTCTTTCTTTTTTAAGGCTAAATAGTATTCCATTGTGTATATTTGCTATATTTTCTTTATCCATTCATTCATCAGTGGACACTTCAGTTGTTTCCATACCTTGGTTGCTGTAAATAATGCTATAATAAACATAAAGGTGGATATATCTTTTCAAGTTAGTGTTTTAATTTTTTTAAAATTAATACCCAGAAGTGGAATTGTTAGATCATAAGGTAGTTCTAACTTAAAAATAGAGGAACCTCCCTACTGTTTTCCAGAGTGACCACACTGATCTACATTCTCAAGGGTGCACAAGGTTCCCCTTTTTTTTTTCATATCCTCACCAACACTTATTTTTCTTTCTGATAATAAATTCTAAAGATGTGAGATTATATCTCATTGTGGTTTTGTGGTTTTGATTTGCACTTCCCTGATGATTAATGTTGTTGGGCATCCTTTCATGTATCTATTGGCCACCTCAGACATATTAAGTGCTTCTTATTTGCTGGAAAAAAATCAGGGATAATGAGCAAGACATCCTTTTGTGTGCCCCCCCCCTTTTTAATTATTTATTCTAGGGGGGAGGGGCAGAAAGGAGGGAGAGAGAAACCCAAGCTGACTCTGTGTTGAGTGAGGAGCCTAATGTGGTGCCTGATCTCACAACCCTGAGATCATGACCTGAGCCAAAACCAAGAGTAAGTTGCTTAACCAACTACACCACTCACTTGCCCCTTGTGTGTCCCTTTTAAGGTTACAGATTAGTGGGTAAAATAGTGAAATTCACAGGTAAAAGTAAAATTATTTGCTAATAAAGAATATTAAATACCATTAAATGTCTTTTAGAATTATATCTGTATTTTCCTTTGACCCATTATGTGATGTTAATTTTTTTAAATAATAAACTATCTTTTTTTTCTTCTGGTGTAAATGCATCCTTTTCAGTGTTGTAATTGTTTAATATATTCTTTGCTTTGACTTGGTAGTATTTTATTTAAGATTTAATATGTGTGGGGGATCCCTGGGTGGCGCAGCAGTTTAGCGCCTGCCTTTGGCCCAGGGCGCGATCCTGGAGACCTGGGATCGAGTCCCGCGTCGGGCTCCCGGTGCATGGAGCCTGCTTCTCCCTCTGCCTGTGTCTCTGCCTCTCTCTCTCTGTGTGTGACTATCATAAATTAAAAAAAAAAAGATTTAATATGTGTGAGTTACGCTCCTGGAAAGAATTTTGTGTGATGGAAGGAGACAGGGAAAAAAGTAACAAAAGTCAGAGGGAATAAAATAAGGTGCTTGGGAACTGAACTAGTCAAGTGGTTTAACAAGCTGCAGCATGATGTAGTATTTGCATGTATGTGTATAATGATGATGGGACACAGAATGATGGGAGATACTGTTTCAGAAAGATGGTCAGGGGCTAGATCACAGACTTCTATGTCATTTTAAGGAGGTTTTAATGATTTTGTCAGAGAAGAAATATAATAAGTTGTATGTCTTGGGAAAATCACTTTAGCAGAATTGTGAGGGACAAATAAGATTCAAGTTATTTAATATTTCAATAGTCTAGATTAGAAAATATGAATTCTTGAACGGTCTGATTTTGGGGATGAAAGTCAGGGGATGGAAAAAGACAATAAGGACATTCAGCAGAACATGGGCATTGCTATATATGGAAGATGAATGACAATGAGAGGAAGGTAACCAGGGGAACCAGAAGGTTTTTATTTGCCTACTGCTTACCACTGAGATAAGCAATACAGATGAAAAGGAGTATTAACAAAGGAAGGGAGACAATGAGCTTGAGTCTGAGATACCTATGAAATATGCAGGTGGAACTGTCCAGTGGGCATTACAAGTTTGCATTTCAGGGAGGGATGCAAACTCGAAGTCATAAAGCAATTAGTTGAGGTTATACAGGTGGTGAAGGTAGCTCCAACACAATATATATTTTGAAAAGGGGCAGGGAACTGTTTTTACAGGATAAAGCAGAAGTAGAAAAATTAGATACACCTAAGAAAACAAGAGAGACTGATGTCTTGAAAGCCAAAGGTGTAGCAGAGGTTTAAGAAGAAAATAAGTGATCAGTAATCTTGCAGAACTTTATGCATGTGAAGGAAATAAATATCAAATTAAGGAAACTGAAATTCAACAATAAATTTAATTTGTACTGGTAGAATTTGTTAATTTGATTTATTTACGAATGTTTAATCAATTAAAAAATCACAATAAGCCCGACTCAAAATTGTTATGTTGGTTTTGGCAAATGTAGCTTAATAACCTTTAATGACAAAATGCCAGATTTCTCCTGGGTTCTTTCTTGATCCTTTTTTTTTTAATTTTTTTAAATTGGAGTTCAATTTGCCAACATATAGCGTAACACCCAGTGCTCATCCCGCCAAGTGCCCCCCTCAGTGCCTGTCACTGGGTCACTCCAATCCCCCGCCCACCTCCCCTTCCACTACCCCTTGTTCATTTCCCAGAGTTAGGTATCTCTCATGTTTTGTCACCCTCACTGATATTTTCACTCATTTTCTCTCCTTTCTCTTTATTCCCTTTCACTAATTTTTATATTCCCCAAATGAATGAGACCATACAATGTTTGCCCTTTTCCGACTGACTTATTTCACTCAGCATAATACCCTCCAGGTCCATCCACCTCAAAGCAAATGGTGGGTATTTGTTGTTTCTAATGGCTGAGTAATATTCCATTGTATACATAAACCACATCTTCTTTATCCATTCGTCTTTCGATGGACACCGAGGCTCCTTCCACAGTTTGGCTATTGTGGACATTGCTGCTAAAAACATCGGGGTGCAGGTGTCCCGGCGTTTCACTGCATCTGTATCTTTGAGGTAAATCCCCAGCAGTGCAATTGCTGAGTCGTAGGGCAGGTCTATTTTTAACTCTTTGAGGAACCTCCACACAGTTTTCCAGAGTGGCTGCACCAGTTCACATTCCCACCAACAGTGCAAGAGGGTTCCCCTTTCTCCACATCCTCTCCAACATTTGTTGTTTCCTGCCTTGTTAATGTTCACCATTCTTACTGGTGTGAGGTGGGATCTCCTTGTGGTTTTGACTTGTATTTCCCTCATGGCAAGTGATGTGGAGCATTTTCTCATGTGCTTGTTGGCCGTGTCTATGTCTTCCTCTATGAAATTTCTGTTCATGTCTCTTGCCCATTTCATGATTGGATTGTTTGTTTCTTTGGTGTTGAGTTTAAGAAGTTCTTTATAGATCTTGGATGCTAGCCCTTTATTTGATGTGTCATTTACAAATATCTTTTTTTTTTATAAATTAATTTTTATTGGTGTTCAATTTACCAACATACAGAATAACACCCAGTGCTCATCCCGTCAAGTGTCCCCCTCCGTGCCCGTCACCCATTCACCCCCACCCCCCGCCCTCCTCCCCTTCCACCACCCCTAGTTCATTTCCCAGAGTTAGAAGTCTTTATGTTCTGTGTCCCTTTCTGATATCTCCCACACATTTCTTCTCCCTTCCCTTATATTCCCCTTCACTATTATTCATATTCCCCAAATAAGTGAGAACATACACTGTTTGTCCTTCTCCGATTGACTTACTTCACTCAGCATAATACCCTCCAGTTCCATCCACGTTGAAGCAAATGGTGGGTATTTGTTGTTTCTAATGGCTGAGTAATATTCCATTGTATACATAAACCACATCTTCTTTATCCATTCATCTTTCGATGGGCACCGAGGCTCCTTCCACAGTTTGGCTATTGTGGACATGGCTGCTAGAAACATCGGGGTGCAGGTGCCCCGGCGTTTCATTGCATCTGAATCTTCGGGGTAAATCCCTAACAGTGCAATTGCTGGGTCGTAGGGCAGGTCTATTTTTAATTCTTTGAGGAACCTCCACACAGTTTTCCAGAGTGGCTGCACCAGTTCACATTCCCACCAACAGTGTAAGAGGGTTCCCTTTTCTCCGCATCCTCTCCAACATTTGTTGTTTCCTGCCTTATTAATTTTCCCCATTCTCACTGGTGTGAGGTGGTATCTCATTGTGGTTTTGATTTGTATTTCCCTGATGGCAAGTGATGCAGAGCATTTTCTCATGTGCATGTTGGCCATGTCTATGTCTTCCTCTGTGAGATTTCTCTTCATGTCTTTTGCCCATTTCATGATTGGATTTTTGTTTCTTTGGTGTTGAGTTTAAGAAGTTCTTTATAGATCTTGGATACTAGCCCTTTATTTGATGTGTCATTTACAAATATCTTTTCCCATTCTGTAGGTTGTCTTTTAGTTTTGTTGACTGTTTCTTTTTGCTGTGCAGAAGCTTTTTATCTTGATGAAGTCCCAATAATTCATTTTTGCTTTTGTTTCTCTTGCCTTCATGAATGTATCTTGCAAGAAGTTACTGTGGCCAAGTTCACAAGGGTGTTGCATATGTTCTCCTCTAGGATTTTGATGGAATCTTGTCTCACATTTAGATCTTTCATCCATTTTGAGTTTATCTTTGTGCATGGTGTAAGAGAGTGGTCTAGTTTCAGTCTTCTGCATATGGATGACCAATTTCCCCAGCACCATTTATTGAAGAGACTGTCTTTTTTCCAGTGGATCGTCTTTCCTCCTTTGTCGAATATTAGTTGACCATAGAGTTGGGGGTCCTCTTCTGGATTCTCTATTCTGTTCCATTGATCTATGTGTCTGTTTTTGTGCCAGTACCACACTGTTATGATGATCACAGCTTTGTAGTACAACCTGAAATCTGGCATTGTGATGCCCCCAGCTATGGTTTTCTTTTTTAATATTCCCCTGGCTATTTGGGGTCTTTTCTGATTCCACACAAAACTTAAGATGATTTATTCCAACTCTCTGAAGAAAGTCCATGGTATTTTGATAGGGATTGTATTAAATATGTAAATTGCCCTGGGTATCATTGACATTTTCACAATATTAATTCTTCCAATCCATGAGCATGGAATATTTTTCCATCTCTTTGTGTCTTCCTCACTTTCTTTCAGAAGGGTTCTATAGTTTTTAGGGTATAGATCCTTTACCTCTTTGGTTAGGTTTATTCCTAGGTATCTTATGCTTTTGGGTGCAATTGTAAATGGGATTGACTCCTTAACTTCTCTTTCTTCAGTCTCATTGTTAGTGTAGAGAAATGCCACTGATTTCTGGGCATTGATATTGTATCCTGCCACACTGCTGAATGCTGTATGAGTTCTAGCAATCTTGGGGTGGAGGCTTTTGGGTTTTCTATGTACAATATCGTGTCATCTGCAAAGAGGGAGAGTTTGACTTCTTCTTTGCCAATTTAAATGTCTTTAATTTCTTTTTGTTGTCTGATTGCTGAGGCTAGGACTTCCAGTACGATGTTGAATAGCAGTGGTGAGAGTGGATATCCCTGTCTTGTTCCTGATCTTAGGGGAAAGCCTCCCAGTGCTTCCCCATTGAGAATGATATTTGCAGTGGGCTTTGCGTAGATGGCTTTTAAGATGTTGAGGAATGTTCCCTCTATCCCTACACTCTGAAGAGTTTTGATCAGGAATGGATGCTGTATTTTGTCCAATGCTTTCTCTGCATCTATTGAGAGGATCCTATGGTTCTTGGTTTTTCTCTTGCTGATATGATCAATCACATTGATTGCTTTAGGAGTGTTGAACCAGCCTTGCATCCTGGGGATAAATCCCACTTGGTCATGGTGAATAATCTTCTTAATGTACCGTTGGATCCTATTGGCTCGTATCTTGTTGAGAATTTTTGCATCTGTGTTCATCAAGGATATTGGTCTATAATTCTCCTTTTTGGTGGGGTCTTTGGTTTTGGAATTAAGGTGATGCTGGCCTCATGGAACGAGTTTGGGAGTACTCTATCTCTTTTTATCTTTTGGAATAGCTTTAGTAGAATAGGTATTGTTTCTTCTTTAAACATTTGATAGAATTCCCCTGGGAAGCCATCTGGCCCTGGATTCTGTGTTTTGGGAGGTTTTTGATGACTGCTTCAATTTCCTCCCTGGTTATCGGCCTGTTCAGGTTTTCTATTTCTTCCTGTTCCAGTTTTGGTAGTTTGTGGTTTTCCAAATTGCGTCCATTTCTTCTAGTTTGCCTAATTTATTGGCATAGAGCTGCTCATAATAAGTTTTAAAAATCGTTTGTATATTCTTGGTCTTGGTGATCTCTCCTTTCTCATTCATGAGTTTATTAATTTGAGTCTTTTCTCTCTTCTTTTTAATAAGGCTGGTTAATGTTTATCTATCTTATTAATTCTTTCAAAGAATTAATTCTTTCAAAGAACCAACTCCTGATTTTGTTGATCTGTTCCACAGTTCTTCTGGTCTCAATTTCATTGAGTTCTGCTTGAATCTTCATTAACTGTCTTCTTCTGCTGGGTGAAGGTTTTATTTGCTGTTCCTTCTCCAGCTCCTTTAGGTGCAAGGTTAGCTTTTGTATTTGACTTCTTTTCAGTTTTTGGTTGGATGCTTGTATTGTGACGTATTTCCCCCTCAGGACTGCTTTTGCTCTATCCCAAAGATTTTGCACCGTTGTATCTTCATTCTCATTAGTTTCCATGAATCTTTTTAATTATTCTCTAACTTCCTGGTTGACCCTTTCATCTTTTAGCAGAATGGTCTTCAACCTCCACGTGTTTGAAACTCTTCCAAACTTCTTCTTGTGGTTTAGTTCTAGTTTCAAACATTATGGTCTGAAAATATGCAGGGGATGATCCCAATCTTTTGGTATCGGTTAAGACCTGTTTTGTGACCCAGTATGTGGTCTATTCTGGAGAAAGTTCCATGTGCACTCGAGAAGAATGTGTATTCTGTTGTGTTCAGATGTAAAGTTCTGTAAATATCTGTGAAATCCATCTGGTCCAGTGTATCATTTAAAGCTCTTGTTTCTTTGGAGATGTTGTGCTTAGAAGATCTATCATTTTTAGAAATCGCCATGTTCAATTCTCCAAGTATAAGTGTATTATTATCTAAGTATGTCTTAACTTTGGTTATTAATTGATTGATATACTTGTCAGCTCCCGCATTTGGGCCATAAATATTCATGATTGTTAGGTCCTCTGTTGGATAGATCCTTTAAGTATGATATAGTGTCCCTCTTCATCTCTTACTATAGTCTTTGGGATAAACTTTAATTTATCTGATATGAGGATGGCTATCCCTGCTCTCTTTTGAGGACCATTTGAATGGTAAAATGTTCTCCAACCTTTTTTTTCAGGCTGTAGTCTTTTTTGATCCTAACATTTGCTCTATTACAAGGATTGCCCTCTGCTGGATAATAGCTGTAACATCAATCATATGTTGGCTTTTTAAGAATCAAATATGTGCATTTTAAAAATCATCAAATCACTCTCCTCAAATTTGCATTAATTTATACTTCCACAAGAATGATTTTTTCATTGACCTTAAGTGCTATTAAACTTTAAATCCTCATGAATGTGACACATACAAATGATAACTTTTCATTTTGTATATTTACAATTATGTACAAGGCTGAACTCTTTACATACTGTATCAGCAATTGTATTTATTTTGTTATTATCTGATAAAGACTTTTGCCCATCTTTCTATTGGATTTTTTTTGTTTGTATGTTTTTGTAGTAAGTCTTGGCATATAGTAGAAATTATCCCTTTGATGGTATATAATTTTATTAGATATTCCTTATCTTTTTTTATATCATTTTTTTTATTACTGAGTTATGTGATTATGTGTATGTTGCTAAGTGTGTCATTCCATTCCTTTATATTTCTGGGTTTTATTACATAATTTAAGGGTTTTCTCCATATTGATATTATTAAAATATTCTTTCATGTTTTCTTTTAATAAATTTATGATTTTATTTTGGTTTAATTCTTTTAGCCATCTGGAGATTTTTTACTTTGGGCTGGGATGACGTAGGAATTTGTATACATTTTCTTTTCAAATGCGTATTAAGTATTTCTATTTACTGAATAGTAATGACATGTATATAGGCACACATATGCATATGTATGTTTGTATAAAGATTCTCATTAGAAGAGAAAAAGCTGAAGGAAAAGGCTTTCACTATATAATAATTTTCAAAAATTTGTATTGAATAAAAAAGAAGTATTTCTTTTTTTTATCACATATTATGCACAAATTGTTTTAAAACCAGTATCTCATCTAAACTTTATAGTAACCCAGAAAGCTGGAGCTTATAATACAGAAGAGAAAATTAAGCCTCATAGAATCTAAGTAATTTGCTTCTGGTCATAAAACTATTAGGGAAGAGGGAATTATTCCTTAATTGGATGCAATTAGAAGTTCAAAGAGGAATATTATCTTTTTTCATTTCTATGTTACCCTTGTCCACAAAGCTCTGGGCAGGCCCCCCTAAAATATGTCACATATTTGTGACACAATGACATATTGATTATATTTAATTAAAGTTACTTAAGAAACAGCCACTGCAAGAAGACCTCATTCCTCTTTGTTTTCCTGAAAGCAGGAAATACATCTCCCATGTAAAGTGTACCTGCTTTGTACTAGAAGGTAAAGAGACATCCTTTTCACCAAATAAAGGGAATTCAGGACCAAGAAGGCTAAATCTACAAATCTTTTTACTCTTGCTAACGTACTACTTCAGCCCAAATCCTGTTTAGAATTATTTACTAATTAAAGCTCCCAAACATAAGTTACCTTTTTTCTTCTGTTAATTCCTCACAGATTTATGTTTCTTTGTCTAAAAATGTACAAAAGCTGCATGACTTGGTCATTCCTATATGGCTCAATTGTAATATTGGCCCTTTGTGTGGATGTAATTAACTTTTTTAAAAAAAGTCCTGTTAATCTGTCATGTTATTTTAATTTTTAGACCAGCTAAAAGAACTTTGAAGTATAAGGAAAAAATTTTCCTCCTCAACGCTCTTAATTTAAATCTCACTTCTCTCTATACACAAGGGTAACCTGTTGATGTATCAGCTTTTGGTATTAGCAATGCTAAAATTGCTAATCTTGGAGATGGAGTCAGATTTTTGTAGTATTTAAAATCATGGGCTCTAGAGTTAAACAAACCTAGCCTGGGAATATTACTGGCCTCAGGTTCCTCATCTTTAAAATGGATTAATAGCAATACCTGCTTATAGGATTTTTTGGTTAAATAAATAATTTGTAAAAAGACTTTGCCATAGTACCTCCATATAATAAGTGCTTAATAAGTGTTATTATAATTGTTATTACTTTTATAGTTTTTATTACTTTGCCTAATTCTATCCCTTGGGTGTTCTGGTCTAATTGTTCTGTGATTATGCCAATTATCAGTATTTTCAAAAAGGTCCCAGGTGATTTTAATGTGAAGTCAAGATTGAAGAACACTGATGAAAATAACTTTTTGATTCAAAACAGCTATCTAGGGATCCCTGGGTCGCGCAGCGGTTTGGCGCCTGCCTTTGGCCCAGGGCGCGATCCTGGAGACCCGGGATCGAATCCCACGTCGGGCTCCCGGTGCATGGAGCCTGCTTCTCCCTCTGCCTGTGTCTCTGCCTCTCTCTCTCTCTGTGTGACTATCGTAAAAAAAAAAAAAAAACAAAAAAACAAAACAAAACAAAAAAAACCAGCTATCTAGTTAGTCTGGATAACTAGCTTATGTTATTATCCTAGGTTATGAGCAGCCAGGAGATTACAACATTTAGATAATGCTTGCTATTGCTCTTAACCAACTTCATCCAGCCATGCATTTTTTCTCTATGCTTTCTAGAGAAAGTTATTTTTAGTTACCCTGGAAAGATCCAAGGTTCAACTGGTGAGGGCTTCTCAAAAATATATATCTGTAATGTCTTATAATACTGAAGTGGTTTGGTGGCGTGGAGTTGGATGAACAAGATCTAAATACCATGTTTTCCATTTTTAATCAAGAAGCTATGTCCAGGACAATAGTTATCAATTAAAATCTACCACCCATGCTATATTTTAAAGGTCCATCTAATGGGCTGATTCACTACTTAATTTATAAAAGATAAATGACAAACTATTACACAGAGGTTTGTTTTCATGTATGGTTCCCTTGGTACTACAGTGGAAAGCAAGTTTTTAAGTGTTAATAAAATTTATACCAATTGGTAAAACTGAGCAAGAAAGAACTTTTAGTATTCTCTTGTAAATATTGGCTGCCATGAAATACTTGTAATACTGACAAATTCCTACAATATATATTACTATATTGTAATTAGTAATACCATAGGTATATTAGTAAAAATGTTGTCTTGGTTGGTTATGTTTTTTTTATTATTATTATTGTCATCCTTATTGTCTAATGATAAACTACTGATAATGTCGCTTCATTTTGCTTTTTTTTACTGTACTCTGTTGGGGATACTTAGTTAATATAACAGAATATGTTGTTAGATTTTACATTTTTGGACTATAATTTTCTATTATCTAGAATTAGACATAAATGTATTGTGGTTCAAATATTTCAAAGGAGATACAGAAACAATATGCACAATATTTATTTGAACTATGATTATCGCTACTGGTGATTTATTTTTTCATAGGTAAGTAGTGGAGAGTTAACATGGTAGATTGAACATCAGGTTTTTATTGCCACCCCATTCCCTAAACCCGGCAATATTTGGGTACAAATATAAAAAGGAGAGAACATCAAAACTTCAGAATCTGGAGACTCACTGGATAAGAAGTTGCTGAGTTAGCAGAACACAAATAAGTGGAACACTATAGTGAAGAAGCTCAGAAGCATCTGATTCATGATATAGAACTGAAGGAAGTCTCAGGAAATGGTAACACCAGTACTTCTGAAAAGCAGTGTGGATTGGAATTAAAAAAATGAGATTCTGTTGAAAGTCTACTATTTAGAGAAATCTATCTTCCATTATAATCACCCAGGTAACTACCTTTTTCTCCTCTTAATAGAAGACTAAACCTTTAGTCTTTGGACTGGTTAATCCAAGGAGTATTCATGCTTCAGGAAACCAAGCATAGCTGTAGGAGGGATACCATACTAAATACATAAGGGCTACTTGAATGCCTGCACCTCTGTTTCCCTTCTGTGGTCAACCTCTGGAATTCTGGAAGGTGGTTTGTGTTTCACAGTCAGAGGTTTGAAATATTTCTTTCTGGATAAATTAGGCAGCCAAAAAGAACATATCTATATAAATTAACAGATGACAATGTTCTAATTATATAGTTAAGTTCTCACAAAATTACCCCAATATGATACTTTCCAGTCATGCGTATACACAGCAAACTTTTGGTCTACACTTTAGTGTCCTATTCTTATATGTGAATATACAATCAGAATCACCAGGAATTGGATGAAATCTTCTAATACCATTTGAAGTCAAAGTGTCCATCAATTGATGAATGGATAAAGGAGATGTGGTATATCTATGCATCGTAATATTCTTCAGCCATAAAAAAGAATGAAATCTTACCATTTGAAGAGACATGGATGGACCTAGAGACTAGAACTGTCTAGTCTAGACCTAGAGACTATGAACTGAAGTAAGTCAGTCAGAGAAAGACAAATACCGTATGATTTTACTGATATGTCCAATTTAATAAACAAAACAAACAAGAAAAGGTAAAAAATAAGAGAGAGAGCAAGAAACAGACTCTTAATTATAGGGAACAAACTGATGGTTACTAGAAGGGAGATGATGGGGGAATGGGTTAAATAGGTGATAGGGATTAAGAGTGCACTTGTAATCATGACCACAGGGTGATGTATGGAAGTGTTGAATCACTATATTATATACCTGAAACTAATAAAACACTGTATGTTAATTAATTGGAATTAAAATAAATCTTAAATAAACAACAAAATAATATATATAAAGGAAAGGAAATCAGAGGTAATAGGGACAATATAAGGATCAGAAGAAAAATTTAAAAGTGTTATAATTACTATACTTTGAGAGATAGGAGATGATATAATGAAACAAGAACAGACTACTAAATGTCCATCCAAAAAAAAAAATGTCCATCCACAGATAATGGATAAATACACACACAGACACACACACACACACTCAATGGAATATTACTCAGTTTTAAAAAAGAAAATTCTGACAACATGAACAAACCTCAAGGATGTCACTCTAAGTGGAATAAGCTAGATTTAGAAAGAAATACTGTATGATCTCACTGATATGTGATATCTAAAATAGTCAAACTCACAGAAACAGGGTAGAATGGTGGTTGCCAAAGGAAGGCAAAATGAGTAAGATGTTGGTCAAGGATTATAGTTTGTTATGTAAATCGAATAACATAATATATCTAATACATAGTTGTGAATACAGTTAACAAAACTATATCGTATACCTGAAATTTACTAGCAGAGTAGATCTTAAGTGTTCTCACCACACAGTACACACAGTAATTCAGAAGTGATGAATATGTTAATTAGCTTGATTGTTGCGATTATTTTACAGTGTGTATGTGTATGAAAACATCAAATTGTACACCGTAAGTATACATAATTTTCATTTCTCAATTTTACCTCAAAGTTGGTGGGAAGAACAAGATATTAGCAAGAATATTGAGGGAACAAAAAAAATTTTAGAAAATAAAAAAAAATGATAGTAGAATCTTCAAAAAAATAAGCAGAAGCTTCAGAAGATAAAGTTGAAGGAAGCTCTCTGGAAGTAGAACGGCATTGACAACAAAGGAAATGAAAATGAAAGAAAAAATAAAGGAAATAAGAGGAAATATCAAGGGATTTAATGTTTAAATATCCCCCCCCCAAAAAAAAGAACAGAAAATTGAGAGGAAATTTTCAAAAATAATTTTAAAACATCCAGAATTAAAGGGTTGAGTTTAAGACTAAGAAACTCTACCAGGAGGTGTGCCTGGGTGGCTCAGTCAGTTAAAGTTCTGCCTTTTGCTCAGGTTATTATCCCAGAGTCCTGGGATCAAGCGCCGCTTGGGTTACCTGCTCATGGGGTAGTCTGCTTCTCTTTTCCCCATGCCCTTCCTCCTTGCTCCTGCTCTCTCAAATAAATAAATATAATCTTAAAAAAAAAAAGGGATCCCTGGGTGGCACAGCGCTTTGGCGCCTGCCTTTGGCCCAGGGTGTGATCCTGGAGACTCGGGATCGAATCCCACGTCGGGCTCCCGGTGCATGGAGCCTGCTTCTCCCTCTGCCTCTCTCTCTCTCTCCCTGTGTGACTATCACAAATTAAAAAAAAAAAAAAAAAAAAAAAAAAGAAACTCTACTGAATGGCTGCTCAGTGATTGAAGAAAACAGAACCTCCAGTGTACAACATCATCATGAAAAGTGAAAAAAGCTACCAATATCCATTTTTAATGAAAAGTTAAACTTTTAATATTTTTGAAAAAAAAATAGATGAGTATCTTACAAAATCGGTGTAAAAAACATTTCTTAGGTAACACAAAAAACAAAAGAACAACAAAAAAATCAACACATTAGAATGTATCAAAATTTAAATTATTTGTATAAAAATCCAACATTTGAATACTAAAAAAAGTAAGCCATGAACAAGGAAAAAGTATTTTCAAAGCATATACCTTACAAAGAATTACTATATAGAATATAAAAAGAACTTCTGTAAATGATTAAAAAAAAACATGCCCCCCCCCACATTGCTACTGTAAGTAAACAATGAAAGAAGGCAGTAATACTAAGGAGCAATTGCCAAATGGCCAAGTAACATGTGAAAATATTTGCCACTTACTAATAATTAAAGGAATAAACGTTTAAACATAATAGGGTATCATTTGCAAATTTTAAAAAATGCAAGTGCTTTAAGGACATGGAGAAACTGGGAGTGTGTAAACCAATCCTGCCAGTTTGAAGAGTAATTAGGCAATCTCCAGTAAAGATGAAAATACAAATTATCTTTGTCCCAGAAACATTAGTCCCAGAAAATGCTGGTGCATGCTTACAAGGACATGTGTAAAAATATTCACTATAACAATGTTTGTAATGGTGAAAAATTGGAAGCAGTCTAAAAATAAAAATAAAGGGCCATGAATAAGAGAGTGAATATATAGTGTTGGGGAATGGATTAGTTCACAGTTATTGAATTTACTATTTTTATTGCCTGATTTTCTTTATTCAGATATCCAATTAATTTGGTGAAAGAATATATGCTCAATTGAAGATTTTTTCAAAACTTGTACAATCATCTAAGAGAAGGCAATGGCATTTTTATAGTCACTTAAGTGGAGTCACTTTGCTCCACTTTTAAGGGGAAATACCACCATTTTAAAGAGTGTTTTATTTATCTCTGAAGGGCATTTGCAGGAAGCCCTGCAGCCCTCCCTCCTGTTCTCTGTACCACACCCATGTTTTCTGACTAAATAGGCATAATTTGCATACTTATCCACATGCATGCAGGAATTGGCTAAGATGAAATAAAAGGCAAATAAAATGCTGCTTCTTGAGTTAAAGTATTAGTTATTCAAAACTATATTATTTAGGGAAAACCTATTTATTTTTTATACATTCTATTATTCAAAGCTCACTATATACATACTACTATGTTTAAAACATAATTATCTTAAACCACTTAATAGACATATTGATGTAGCAGATACAGAGTTTACACACCCACAGCTCATAAGAATCAAGTAAATCCCCCTATTCTATTCCAGGGTCCTGTAGACATCACCACATAAAGACTGCAGAACGGATATTAATTACTGCATAGTCCATTATCACGATGATGAGGGCAAGGCTCCACATGGTTTTCCTCTTTCATATGGGGTCTTCATGATTTTCCCAATGCTTCCAGTGGCAATGGAATATTTGAAGGGCAGAATTAGTGATAACACTAAGGAACACAGGGTTGTTCCATGTGAATAGAACACATAACAAGAGTTACAGAAGGTCAGAAAAAGGAGGGAAAGATTTCTGAAGATTGGAACCACAAAGACCATTTCAAGATAAATCATCAGGATTTAAGTAAATAGAGAAAAAGGAGATGGTGTTTCACTGCTAGTAAGTTTCCTAAGAATTTAGGGGATTGGTAACTCACAGAATATTGCTTAATTCTTTATTGAATAGCTTTTCTTTCATTGAGAATCCATTATGTCCTATGAACTAGGCTAGCACTTATCATAGCTTATTATATTTACCCCTTAGAAAATCCCTGCAAGAAATGTATTGCTGCTACCTCTTTATAGATAAGGAAAAAGGAGTTCTATGTCGTTAAGTCATTGGTGAACTGAAGGCCACACAACTAGTAAGGGACACAGGCTGATATTTGTACTTGTACCTCATGGACCACTACGCACATTCTCCATAAGAACAGTAAAACTTTAATCTGTAATAATTCATATCGTTGATGAGCATCTTTCATTACAAGGAAGTTAGTTTAAAAAGTTTTTCACAACCAGAGGGTATTATGCTGAGTGAAGTAAGTCAGTTGGAGAAGGACAATCATCACATGGTAATATAAGAAATATTGGAAATATAAGAAATAGTGAAAGGGATTATAAAGGGAAGGAGGGGAACTGAGTGGGAAAAATTAGAGAGGGAGACAAACCATGAAAGACTCCTACTGGGAAACAAACAAAGGTTGTGGAAAGGAAGGTGGGAAGAGGGTTGGGGTAACTGGGTGACAGGCACTGAGGAGGGCACTAGATGAGATGAGCTCTAGGTATTGTAGTATATGTTGGCAAATCGAACTTCAATAAAAAGAAATGAAAAAAAATTCACAAAAAGCTAGAACAAGACCTATAAACACAGGGAACAAACTGATAGTTGCCAGAGGGAAGGGTGGTGGTGGGGGATGGATAAACTGGGGGAAGGGGTATGGGAGATACAGGCTTCTGGTTATGGAATCAATAAGTCGCAGAAATAAAGGGCACAGGATAGGGAGTATAATCAATGAAATTGTAATAGCTTTGTATAGTGAACAGATGCTACACTTCTGAGCATTGCATAATATACAGAGAAGTTGAATCACTATGTTGTATACCTAAAAATAATGTTAACACTGTGTCCATAATATTCAAGTCAGATGAAATTATAAAAAAAATTACATAGACAAAGAAAACCCCTTGTTTTTCCAAATTTCTTGGTCATGATAATCTTTAATATACTACTGCAAAAAGCAAGTTGCATATCTGCAATGCTGTATAGCAAAGTAGTAATAGTGAATACCTCTAAAGAATGATGGATTTATAATTTCATTACACTTGTAGTTCAGATAATTCTCTACTGTTATTATTATTATGTTATTAAACAATTGTCAAGTGGAACTTTAATAAAAATTCCTTCTTTTATCTTAAAAACTATTTCTTGAACATTTTTCTTTTCCCATTAAATTTTGTGCTAATTCTTTTTTGTGACCATTAACTATTAAAGTTGGCTATCATTGTCCTGTTAGAGAGGGCTGCTGTCTGAAAAGTTAGATAGCCAGCCTCCTTCAATTAATTACAATTAATGAACTACACTGTGCTTGTGGATATTATTACCCTAGTAGCTTTGTTTTGATGTACTCTAGTTTATCTACAACACCTATTAAAAAAGTGTTATGCCAGATATAAACACACTATTCTATACATGATCTGTCTTTTGGGTTATTTAGCATATTGGACTATGGCAATTCTGAGAAAATTTAAAAAACCCTAATAATTAATATACTCCCATCGATTAGTAAATATGAGAATAAAATTAAAGGTTACAAAAGGTTTTCCTCCTATGATGGATAGGTCTTTTTATTCTGAGATAAGAAGATGGAAAAATAAGATGCTTTATATCCAAAGGGATATACTTTTTTCCAAGATCCACTGAGGAATTTCACCTACCAGCGCAGCTGGTAAGATATAGGCAAACCTCCAGAAAAGCTGTGAACCCCTCCTGCTGATGCTGGGCAAAAAATCGGGGTGATTTTTATGCTGAGGCAGGCGCTGCTGAGAGAACCTGAGGCCCAAGAGAGAACTTGCAGAAGTCCAGCCTTCCTCCAGGAAACTCCACCACACCAATGGAAGGGACGAAATAGAAATTTCGTCCCTCAAGGAAATACCATATGGGGCTGACCTATCTAGCAAAGACGATCTCTCCTGTAGGGGAAAAACAAAGTGATAAGTGACAATCTGCTACCCCAGCTGGGTAGAAGGAGGCTGGAGAAATCAATTTATCCCACCAACACCTGGAATACCAAGTTGGGAGCTCTAGCCTGGATGAGGATGGCAGGGGTGGCATGAGAGTGGGGGTGGAGAGGGGCTAGTAGGGAAAAGGCAGAGAAGAATTTAAAATTGTGTTAAAGGATTGCATTCAGCAGAACCATAAACCTCTGGGAATGGTGATATCCCTGGCAGGTTCAAGTGCACCCTCAATGTACTGGGTGCTAAACCTATACTTAGCCTCCATTCTGCTCCTGACTCCTTGTGAGTGCTCCTGAGTGAGCTTGTGAGAAGGAATACAAAAAGAAAACAGGCCCCAGTTGGTGGACAAAGGACAAAGGACAAACTTGAGCTATACCGCCACCTTCTGGGAAACAAAAGAGAGGTTTCTAACAGCCAGCTGGATGCATTCTAAGAACAGGAGTAGATACAAAAGATTAGATTAGAAATTTCCCCACAAGAGGAAACAAAAGAGTGAAGCAGTGATACACTTTCATAGGGGAGCACAAATAGAAAATCCCGAGGTAATAACAACTCTATAGAAATAACACTTCATTTGCTAAAGGCAAGGGGCAAAGAGTTAAGGAGATGTCTGCTACTTCAAATGCAAAAGCAGAAATGCATAACTACACATAATATGAAAAATCAAGATAATACAGTATCACCAAAAATGGTAATTCAGCAACAAAGCTCAAAGACATGGAATATTGTGATCTAACTGATAAAGAATTAGAACTGTTATGAAGAAGCTCAGGAAGTTACAAGAGAACTCAGGAAGACAATTAAATAAATCAGGAATAAAATACATGAACAGAATGAGCTCTTTACCAAAGAGATTAAAATCACAAAGAACGAACAAAATAGAAATTCTGCAGTTGGAGAAATCAATGAATGAAATGAAGAATGCAACAGAGAACGTGTGCAGTAGGGAAGGCCAGGTGGAAGAAAGAACACATGACCTGGAAGTTAGGAATTTTGAAATAACAGAGAAAAGAAAAGGAAACTTAGATTAAAACGAGTGAAGAAAGCCTACGGGAGCTAGTGGATTCCATCAGAGAGATAAATATCTGGGGTCCCCGGGTGGCTCAGTTGGTTGAGCATCTGACTCTTGATTTTGGTTCAGGTCACAACCTCAGGTTCATTAGAATGAGCCCTGTGTCAGGCTCCATGCTCAGCTGGGAGTCTGCTTGTGATTGTCTCCCTCTCCCTCTGCCCCCCGGTCCATCCCCTCACCCCCTCTCTTAAATGAATAAATAAATCTTAAAAAAAAAAGAAAATTTAAATATCAGAATGATGACGATTCCAGAAGAAGAGAGGGAGAAGGAGGCAGAGTATATTTAAGGAAGTATTAGCTACGAACTTCCCCAGCCAGGGAAAGAATTGGATGTACAAGCCCACGAAGCTAATAGGACACCCTCAATGCAAAAAGACCTTCTCCAAGATACCATTTTATAATAAAATGGTAAAAAATTAATGATAAAGAATCTTAAGGCAACTGGCAGGGAAAAAGGCCCCCCCCCCAACCATTCGACTGTTACCTGATTTCCCAGAAGAAACTCTACAGGCCAGGAGAGAATGAAGTGGCATGTTTAAAGTGCTGAAAGAGGGATCCCTGGGTGGCGCAGTGGTTTAGCGCCTGCCTTTTGCCCAGGGCGCGATCCTGGAGACCCGGGATCAAATCCCACATCAGGCTCCTGGTGCATGGAGCCTGCTTCTCCCTCTGCCTATGTCTCTGCCTCTCTGTCTCTCTCTATCATAAATAAATAAAAATTAAAAAAAAATAAAGTGCTGAAAGATATAAATTCCAGACAATAATACTTTTTCTGGCAAAATTCTCCTGCACATATGAGGGAGAATTAAAGTCTTTCTCAGACAAAAGCTAAGAAAGTTCACCACCACTAGATCTGCACACAAGAAATGCTGGAAATTTTTCAAGTTGAAGTGAAAAGATGTTAATCAGTGACATAAAACACAGGAAAGTGCACAATGCATTACAATCTACAGTCAGACTTAGAAGAATGTAACTTTGTATTAGGATAGTGTATTAACCACTCAACTATGATAAAATAAAGGAAATTGTCAACTTTTGATGTTTATGGGCTCTGCTCCTGGGAGCCCAAGGAAGCTATATTTCAGCATTTACCAAGGTCACAATGACAATAAAACCTTGAAGTACGGGCTCTTTTTCTGTCCTGAGCACATATTATACCCTATGTTTCACTTAAACATAAAAAAGAGCATTCCAAACATAAAGAGAAGGAAAAGAGGGGGAGGAACTTCCACAAGATTAGTTTTAGTCTTGCGAATACTAGCGGCTTAAGATAAAGTCTGCAACTTTCTGAAATGTCCTTTGTCTAAGGATTTTTAACTTTCTATATAAAAAAATGCGTATAACCCTTCCTCAAATCTTCCTTCCCTGGAGTACTGTTTTGGGAGGATTATGTGTCCTAGGTAGCTGTCCTAACTTGAGGTTGAATAAAACTTTCTTTTAGAAATTCTAAAACATTTAATTTGTGTCATTTCTTAGCATAGTTGGTGGGATATAAAAGCAAGTCCCTGAGAACACCTCAGGGTCACCTGGAGCTTAGCACTCAGTACCGGCTCCTCTGACTTTTCAGCACCTCATGACGTATCTGGTAGTTCTGCTATCTGGACCTCCGCCATCTGAGCTGATGGTCCTGACTTTTACTGGAGCAGTGAGGTTCCTGCTAATGTTCTCTAGGTGGAAATAGCCTAGAAGTTTGGAATTGATGAGTTGGTTGTTTTAATTTGGCATTACATTAATTGATGTTATTAATATAATAAGGCTTGAGTCAAATGTTGGGCTAGAAATATGAGAGATTAAATCACCCAGCTGCAAGAAAAGTGACACTTGCTCCTTCCAGCTGATCTGCACTTTCAGGTCATTAAAAGCTAGCGGATGTATCTGAGGGTATCCCTGGAGACACATAGTGGTCTCATAAGAATTTTCCATCTCATGAGGTAATGAACGATTGGCTCATCTGGGGATGCACACATAAGGATGGATCTTCCAGTGCTCCGAGCCCCCTGGATGGCCTTAGACCTCACTGGGAGAAACTGAAGCACATAAGAGAGTGTACCATGGCCATTATTTGGAAGTGACACTCACTCACAAACAACACCCTCTTGATCCACTAGATACCATCCTTAAATTTTATTCAAACTTATAACTGAAATGAAAAACAAATAGGACACCCCATTTTAAAACCTGAACAGAAAAAAAAAAAACAAACCTGAACAGGTCCAGGGAAACTAACAATCACCCCTAGCAAACTCTAGCAGACTTTCTGTACAATACATACGGAGTTTATATTGGCAAGTGCTTACTTAAGTGAGAAAATTAAGTATAACTTGAATCTCAGATGGACCAAATGGTGTTCTTTTGACATGCCTGAATTAGTTTTCTTGCACATACAATTAGAGGAAGTTGGCTGTAAGTCTAAGCAACCAGAAACTAGGAATCTATTTAGTTCAGTCAATAGAGCTCCCAACTTTTGAGAAAAACCAGTTCTCATAGAAGCACTCTGGGCTTCATTTGGTTTATTTGTTGCTATAGCCTTTGGTATCTTTGCACGAAACTGGCCATGTTCTAATTGGAAAATAGAAAATAACTAATGGATCCATAAATTATGATGCTATCTTGCAATTAGGGTTAATGAAAGAGAGATTTTGGAAATTGGGTCACAAATATTAGTGAAACAAAGGCTAGATTTAGCTTATATCTTGTTTGTGTTTATGCATCCATAATGTGAACTATTTTCTTCAGCTCCAGATAGCATTGCTAAAATTAATTTGTAAAGAAGCTCTACATAATTGGTTTAAAGACAAGCACTTGCAAAAAATTGGGCATTCTAAAACTCAGAAAGATAAGAACTAACCCAAATGTTTTTCAAGTTCATGTGCTCTGGGATAATCTTTGATAAACTGAAATTCAAGGTTATTGGTCTAATCAAACTAGCCATCTCTTTGGAGTTATCAACATTAAATATAAAACTTTTATTTTACCAAGGTTTACTAAAGGTCAAATAAGCTCGTGTTATTTTTGTTGCAATTTATCAACAATGACTTAAAATAATGGTTGATTTTGTCTATCTCATGCAGTATTCACAGATAATTGTTAAGAGCAAATAGTTTGAATTTAAAAAAAAAAGGATTATAAGTAAACTTTTAAATAGCTTCCAAAATCTTTGGTAACCTGGATCTTTGAAGTTTTCCTAAGTGTAATAAATTGGGTTAAATTCATTGGATATCTAAGTCTTTCCAAATAAGATAAAGTACTGAAACATTAATTACTAAACATAAATTTGTCTGCTTTTGCATTATTACAGAGTAACTAAAGATTAATTTGGTTCTTTTTTTATTTAATGATTTTATTTATGTATTCATGAGAGATACAGAGAGAGAGGCAGAGACACAGGCAGAGGGAGAAGGAGGCTCCATGCAGGGAGCCCAACAGGGGATTTGATCCCTGGTCTCCAGGAACACATCCTGGGCTGAAGGCAGCTCTAAACTGCTAAGTCACTGGGGCTGCCTGATACTTTTGGTTCTGCTAGTAAACATGTTTCATGCTTTATTGAAAGTTGTACTATGAAAAAAAAAGGTTTCTAGAGATATATTCATAAATTTGCCCATCTAAAGAAGTCTGGTATAATAGATAGTTCACAGTTGTTACTAGTTAGTTTTCTTTGGAGATTAAGTTTTTGAATTATTAAAATTTTGATAAGTGTGATTGAGAATACTGGAAATGATAATAAAAGCAAATTTGTATATAGGAAAGTAGATATGTGAGAAAGGTACAGGGAATGAGAATAGATTGTTGTTGATTTAAAAAATAATTTTGTTTTGAAATGAGACATTGTTTAGAGAGGGAAAATTTCGTACAAAAATCTAAATGAAAAAGAAAAGTGGTAAAAGATTTGTGAAATAGAATTTTTGGGAAAGAATTTTATGCATGGTCAGGACAGCTAAGACTGGGATAAATAAATTTTAAAAGTACACAAATATAAGATTGGAAATTGCTTTTTCTCTTTGTTAAAAAAAGACAAAAGTTTCTTGGATTGTTGGCCTACCCTTACAGGATTTATTTTTATTTTTTATTTATTTATGATAGTCACACACAGAGAGAGAGAAAGAGAGAGAGAGAAGCAGAGACACAGGCAGAGGGAGAAGCAGGCTCCATGCCCCGGGAGCCCGACGTGGGATTCGATCCCAGGTCTCCAGGATCGCACCCTGGGCCAAAGGCAGGCGCCAAACCGCTGCACCACCCAGGGATCCCTTGGCCTACCCTTAATAAGAAATTATAAACAAAGGTTTTTTCTTTATTTGTCCAGAAAAACAAGGCTTCTATACTTATTTTTATTGGGTATTTACTTAGGAAAACTAAATCTTCTCAAAATTAAAGGAGATAAGTTTTGCTAAGAACTAGATAACCTTCTGTATAATTTCTTATGGCCATGTTGGTTAAATGGATAATGAAGTTCTAAGTTTTGTAATGATCTGTAACCCTATTTAGGCATGTGCTTTAGAACTGTCTGAAGTTCTTAAAAACTTCTCAAATATTCAAATTTAAATGAAGTCTTTTTGACTAATTAGGCTTATTTATTTAGTATGTTAAACTGCATGAGAAGTGTTGTCAGGTAAGGGATGATAAACGTTCTTAGGTTATATTGTATGAGTGAATGCTATAACTGTTCTAGAAATCATGTAAAATTTCCAAGGTCTTAATGTGTTCTGGTATAGTGTGATCAGTTGAAATTCTAATCGTTAAAATGTGTGTCACAAAAATACCCAAATGGCCTTGCATGTAATGACTTCTCATCAGATTTTTAGGCATGGCCATTTCTGAGTTTTTGTCATTTACAGTTATTATTCTGAGGCTCTTGCAAATGTATTTCAACTTCAAAGATATTCATGAAAAGACCTTTTAATGAATACAGACTTCTGATACCTTTTAGTTTATAAAACTAAACTGGATAAGACCTTCCAGAACTAATGGAAACCCTGCATTCAAACAGAACAAGAATTAATAACACAGGACTGAGTGAATTTGAAAAAGATGATTAGAGTTTTAATGACTCTTGTTTTAAACATTGCTGTTTCATTCATGTTTGATCTTCCATATTTAATGAAATGTTTTTTCTTAAGCTATCTATGACTTATAGAAATTTGATAAAATATTCCTTTGTAAACAAATTGAAGCATTTATCTTTCTCCCTAACTTTTCCCTCAGGAATTTCAAAGCTTTCAGTGAATATGTTCATGGCAATTAGTTATTTGCATAAGTTCAGTAAGAATCTCTTCTTGTAACAGGACACAATTGGAAATACTGGTTATATTTACCAAGGCTTTGACTGGAATGTCATACTTGAGAGAGACATGCATAGACTTGGACATGACCAGGCAGTTTTAAGGAATGAAGACTGACTTTATGGAATCAGTAGAGCCTGTTGGAAATGTTTGGCCTCATAACTTGCCTACAGAGCTCCCAGCAGCCTCACCAGGTGGGTTAAAGAATGTTGTTGCTTCCTGACAGATGCAAGAACTTTAGGATATTTTTGGGACCTTAGGAAGAGAGGAGTTCACCCAAATTTACAGGCATTACAGGCAAGTCTGATGACAAGGTTTGGCTTCTGATTTTCAGAGGTTATTACACATTCAATATAAAAATCCTTATAACAAGTTCCAGCAAAGCAATTTTAAAAGAACCTACATGGTCAATTGCTGCCCCTGCTGTGCTTATGTAAATAATTAGGCTAAGTTTGTTAAAGCTGGTTTTGTTTTATAAATTAGTCTTGATTTGGCTATCCTTGACAGAAATGAGGGTGATTTTAGAGAAATACTGGGTTCCAATAATACACCTTTGTAGATATTGGATTCTGGTTCTGATTGTCTTTGAATGTTTGTTGTTTGCCTATAATACTGGACTGAACCTTGAATTCTGGCTTCCTCCAAACTAAGACTTCCAATTCTCTTGAGAACTAAACTGAGAACCAAAACTGCCCTTTTCCCCAAAGCTCTGCAGACTGAAGCTAGACATTTGAGGTAAACTTCAGAGAAATTCCCACAATAGTTCGTGTATAGACAGTCCTCATGCCTGTAGCCTTATGGGCCACTCAAAAGGATCAACAGAGACATTTGAATGACAAACTAGAAATATCCATCAGATTTCCACTGCCTGCTCCCACTCTGTCTGAGGGTGCTTCGAACCTGACGTCTATAAATCTTCTCATTGGCAGCGCTTGGGACTCGGACACTTGATTTACCATTGGCTCCAACCATTAACCTGTGTTTTCTTTTGTTTCTGTGGAGATGATTTTATTAATTACCTGATTGCTTACATAACATTGGCCTAACTTTGAGAACAACCTCCTAAAATGGGATAACTGTTTAACTGAACTAGACTAAGACTGGTTCGTAAGATATGAAACAAACCTCTTACCTAAGGTTCAGAACAGAACACTTAAACTCTAAAACTTCACCCTATTTCAGCAGGAAGTAGCCTGAGAGGTCATCATCCCAATTCCTCAAGACTGAGAAATGATCATAACTCAAGGGGGAATTGAAACTGTGCCCACAGGATTAATGAGGGTGAAACTAGTAGAAAGCTTAAAGTTTGTTTTTCAGTGAACTGTTTCTCCCCAATCAGCTATTGTGTCTTTTCAGATCCCACTAACAAACACTAGCTGTCTCTGCAGAAGCCTGGACTTAACCTCAACCGATATGGTTCCAACCAATAAACAAGCAAGGCCCTGCCCTCCTTACCCAAGATAACGAATCCAAGACTCCATCCAATTTATGCCAGCTCCCAGAGCATACTTATAGCCCCTTCTTGTCCCAAGATAATCTCCTGACATCAGGGGCTAAATTTTGTCTCATTCTGATGTTAATTCTCCATCCCAGATTGAACATGGGATATATGCTCCATCTTTCCTCATGTGTAGTCATGTTTCCCGGACTTTTTGTTAGGATGTATATAAAGGATTCTTTGGATTTTTCTTCTAAATCTATTCCAACACCGACTTGCTTCCTTCAAACTGTACTTATTGAAATTCTTTTAGTGTCCATGTATCTTTGTTATAAATGTTACAGCAAACATAAATCTAGACCCAAGCATACTACCCTCTGTGGTTGCCTGTCAATTGGACTTAATAGAGAACATGCATCATTTTTAAGCTTCCCAGCATCTATTAACAAGAAGTTCCCCTCCAATGAGGAACCCCTAGATTAAATAAATAAATAAATAAATAAATAAATAAATATTCCTAGATATGTTTATCTAGCAATGAAGGACTTGATCGATCCAAGGCAGACAAGCTAGTCACCCTGGCATCGAGGTTCATAATATTGATCCTTAATGCTTTCTGATGAAAATTTATTGATCAAAGGGGGGAAATGATAAAGGAAATGTTCAACTTTTAGTATTTGTGTTCCCTGTTCCAGGACTCTCAGAAAAGCTATATTCTAACTAATTTACCAAGGCCCAAATGACTCAGCAAAACCTCTAACTATGAGCTCTATTTCTGTACATCTAATTATAGGCTCACACTATACATCTGTGTCATTTAAAAAATAACCAAAAAGAAGTATTTTAAACATACAGATTAAAAAAGAAAAAGGAAAAAAGCCTCCCTGGTTCCATAAGATAAAATCATATAGCCCTACATATACTAACAGCTTAAGATAAAGTCTACAACTTTCTAAAATATCCTTTGTCTAATGATTTGTAATTTTTGTTATAAAAAGAGTGTATATAATCCTTCTGCAAATGTTCCTTTTCTGGAGCACTCTCTTCTTTGTGGAGATTGTGTATTCCAGGAAACTGTCCTAACTTGGGCTCAAAGAAAACACTCTTTCTTTTAGAAATTCCAAAATGTTAGTTCAATTTGCATTAATAATTATGGTATAATGGTTAAAGGAAAATAATAGTAAAAAAAAAAAACAACCCAAACTATAGCCACTGTACATTGTTAATGAATTTACAACATAAAAGGAAGTATATTGTGGCATCAATAATATGAAAGGGAGGAGTACATGGCTGAAGCCTTTATAGAAGATCAAAGATAAATTGCTATCAGGCTAACATGGACTGTCTTATTTAGAAGATGTTTTATGTTAACCCTATGGTGACCACAAAACAAAAACCTAGAGTAGATCCACAAAAGATAAAGAGGGAAACAGAATATACTACAAGAGAAAATAACCGATCTACAAAAATAGGCAGACATAGAGGGAACAAGAAACATCAGAAATAGAATACAACCAGAAAGAAATTAAAAAGATGGCATTAGTAAATCCTTACATATCAAATAATTACTCTAAATCTAAATGGATTGAAATTACCAATCAAGAGGTACAGAGGGGCTGGATGTATAAAAATATGACCCAACTATGTGCTCTGTAAGAGACCCACTTTGGAATTAAGGACACACATAGACTCACAGTGAAGGGATGGAAAAAATCTATTCCATGCAAGTGGAGATTAAAAAAAAATCCTTCTCTATTCCAACTGTATGCCCCAGTCCCCAACCAATAACCTTTTTTTTTTACAGATTATATTATATTTCCCTCTCTGACTTTATTATATAGGAGAGCAGGAAGGGAAAAGTAATATATTCCATAAAAAAGCATTTGGAAACAGCAAGTCATGATCAGTGAATATTAAGCAATAATGAGTCAGTGACTTAGTGACAGATTATGCTGAAAAGTATATTAGAACTAGATTATTATAACACCAACAATAACAACAGCTAACATTTACTGAACACTTATTATGTGCCAGCCATGCTTCTAAATGGTTTTTAGACATTATATACCATAGTAGTTAAGACAACTCTTTTAGGTAGATATAATTTATAGCTTATTGCTTCTGATGTACCCTGGCCTCAGAGACAGACCCTTGGATTGGGAGTTTTCATAAGATTCCTCAAGCCTCGAGGTGTCTGGCTCGCTCAGTTGGAGGAGCACGTGACTCTTGATCTCGGGGGTTCTGAGTTTGAGCCCCATGTTGGGTGGGTTGGGTTTAATATTAAAAAAAAGATTTTATTTACTTATTCATGAGAGACACACACACACACAGAGCCAGAGACATAGGCAGAGGGAGAAGCAGGCTCCACGCAGGGAGCCTGGTGTGGGACTCGATCCCGGGACTTCGAATCACGCCCTAACCTAGGGCAGATGCTCAACTGCTGAGTCACCCAGGCGTCCCTAAAAATAAATTCTTAAAAAAAATATATCTCAAGCCGAAACTGTCTCTCCTGAGTCCAATTGATCCCCAAAGAAACTCATGCATCACTGCAATGCCAAATGGTTCCAATGTTGGCCAACTTTTTAAAAATTCTTTCTTCCTGCTCAGATAAGCTTACAGAAGGATCAGCACATCCATTAGCTTGGTAATGTCTAACCAGGGAATCTGTAATGTCATCAGTATCTTTACAGTTATTTCCAATCTCTATAAATTAATTCTCCAGGAATTTTTCTGCTTATCATGGCTTAAGGGGTATGACCACCGGTGGCAGTGGAAGGTTGGTGATTGGGTTGTTGGAGGAAGCTTCTCCCCACAAGCACTACTCTCCTACGAAATAGTTGTCTTCTCTCTTTAGTGTCTTGTTCCTTCTCAGACCCCCAAGTAAGCAAGCCCAGAATTTGATGTGATAGTTAATAGCATGGAGATAAGTTTTGCCCTTTTCAATAAGGTTCCTTCAATAAGCTGTTGGTAAATCTCTTTAGAAAAAGGAATCCTCAATCCCACTTGTTTTTGCTTAAGGACTTGGTCACCTATTTATAGCAAAATGAAGTCTCATTCAACATATTGATATCCTAACATTTATCACAATTATAGTCTCCACTTGTGTGTCTGTCTGACTTATGGTTTTCTGTTCCATGCAACAGTAATTAAATGAGAGAAAAATCACGTTTATGTTTGTTCACTATTTTATTTGAAGTAGTGAGTACAGTACTTGATGAATAATAAATATCTATTCAAAAATAAGCTCAAATGTCTAGTTCAATAATGCCATTAAAAAGCATTATTAAAAGAAATTTAGTTGTAATTTAGTCATAGATATTAAAAATTTGTGAGTATTGAGATAGACAGGAATGTAGAGGTCCTAAATATACAATTAAAAATCATTAAATATAAATAAAGCCATAGAGAAATTCATGACAGAGTGTAGATAGAGAATATAAGAGTTTGTTTCTGTTTGAAAAGATTATAGATGCAATTCATTTTTTTCTTTTTGAATTTTCTATACATGTGAAGACTTAATTGGTTTTTATTTTTTTATTCTTATTTTTAAGTTTGGTAATTTGTTTATTAGTAAGGAATAGGGATAGAAATATCTCAAAAGATAAAAGGAACCTCATTCTAGTTCACATTCACTTTTCTTCTGTATTTAACAAATACTTATCAAACTTTTGGGAGGCCTTTTGGGAGGCACTGTGACCATAATAACTCTGATGACAGCACACACACTGTGCTGGCAGAAATATTATGTCTCACCAAAAGCTCAGGTGATGGCTAGCATTTGTTAGCCATAGAGTATTCTTAAAGTATGTACATTTTTTAGGTTTCATGTTATTGCACACTTTATAGATTACAGTATATACATATATTTTTTTAACATTTTGTTTATTTATTTGTGAGAGAGGCAGAGACACAGGCAGAAGGAGAAGCAGGCTCCCTGCAGGGACTCGATCCCAAGACCCCAGGATCATGACCTGAGCCAAAGGCAGATGCCCAACCACTGAGCCACCCAGGTGCCCCTAGATTATAGTATATTGTAACCATAACTTTTACATGTACTAGGAAACCAAAATATCCATTTGAATCACTTTATTGTGATATTCACGACTCTTCTCAGGAGCTTAGAAATGAATGAGAGGCACAGAGCAATAAAAGGAATGCTATCCTGCTATATGGATAGCCAGTGTGCTGGAGAATATCTAGGAGTGAGGATTTATCCAGGTTTGGGAAATGGGGAAATTTCTGGAAGATAAAATGCTTAATTTAGGGAGAAAGGTGCTGGCCAACATGAGATAAAAAGTGTCTTCCATTTTCTTTTTTTTTTCTGACGAGAATACATTTTGAGTTTGCTGAAACCTTAAGACTGTTGGTAGAGAGGAGTAGAGGGGGAGGGTTTTGAGTAAATCACAACATGCTTTTGGGAAACTGACTTATACATTATGTTTCTAAGATGTGATGCTTAGAAGTCCTTTGGAGCCATGCCTTTTTATTTTCTACACTTCTGTCTCTCAGACACAGAGTGGTTTATTCTTCCCCTTCTTTAATTGGTTTTAAAATGAACTTTTACTATGTTAAAAGAAAAAAATATAACAGGGGAAATAGACTTTCTTGAATTTTTAGCTGTTTGAAAAGATTTGCAGTGTTATTTATCATTGTTTACTTGAACTTCACTTTTGCTAAATTGATATGAAAATATTTGGTTACAAAAGTGAATTGATCAGCTGACAAGAGATTTTTGCTTCAGGTGCTCTAATTTGATTGGTTTAATTATTACAAATTTATTGCTAATAGCCATGTAAAGCAGAGGAATTAACTATAAATACTAGCTGTGGCATCTTCTCTGAGCTCCCTGAGCAGAGTTAGAATTTCCTTCTGTGGGCTGTCTTTACTTTACTCTTCTATTATAGCACTTAAAACATTAAAATCCTTGTTTGGTTTTTTGTACAATATCTGGTCAGTACAAAGCCAAAAGCAAGACCACTGATTTCCAACAGCCTGAGTTTGAATTCCAGCTTTGCTATTGATAAGTTGCACGGCCTTGAACAAGCTAATTAACTACTCTCACTTTCCTTATATATAAACTGAGGGGTAAAAACATATTTAACTCATAGATTTTTTTTTGAGAAAAGAAAATGGAATAATTTAAAATGCCTAGTATTATGCCTAGAAGGTTTATAATTATAACTATACAAGTTACTATTATAATTTATTATGGATTCTCGCCATATTATGGATTCAAGACTTTTGTTGCTCTTATTTTCTATGCCACCATAGTATTTGTATTCCTATTTTTCCCATAAATTATCTTCCCACTGGAATTAATTAATGAATTATTATTTAACATATAAATATTTCCAACAGTATTAATTAACATATAAATATTTCCAACAGTATTTGTTGAAGGCCTTTTATAAACTCCCTCTGAGGGATTTGCTACCCCAGAACAAGAGGAAGTGAAATTCCATTTTGCTTTATGTAGTTGTGAAGTACCAGCAATGCCAACCTAAGATATTCTCTTGGCAGGCTTCCCTACTCCCTCTTTCCTTGAGACAAAGGGTCTTGCATCCATGAATTGAGAATGCCACTCATGTCATTTTATACTGGCTTCAGGTAATCTATGTGTGTAATTCCTGTGGTATAAATTTCCCCATCCCACTAAAAATAAGCAATTAGAGAAATAACATATCATATCATTGTTGCTGTGTTCTCAGTTGCCAACATTAATAAAATGGTGCAGAAATGATGGGGTTTTCCATATTTCCTTTTGTGCCAGGAATGATCGAAAAGTGCCTGTTTTGTGAAGGTACCATTTGAGTAGTGGACACAGTTTGTGCAGATTCTCTTCACCAGCTGGTGCACCCATCCCACAGTTGTTGTGAATATTATTGACTTATGTATGCATGGCTAGTGATTCAGCTCCTATCTTTTCCATACAACTGCCCTTGAGCTGGGATGATATGCACCTTCCAACACTCAGGAGTCCATGATACTGCCATGAAAAGGCAAGTTCCCTTGTTTCAAAGTGATATTAATTTTGACATACAGCCTATGACCTAGAATATATCAGAATGAAGCTAGTCTCCAGTAGAGAACAAATTCTTGCTTATCCTTCCTCCATCTTGTTTTCCTTACTTTCCTTCTGAGAGCATTCCCCAATAAACCACCTGAATCAGAATTCCCCTCCGAGGTTCCCCTTCTGGGAAACTTAAGAGACTTGTTTCCTCCCTCTAGGTTAACATTAACCATTGGATGGATTTTTTTTAAGCTATAGTCTCATTGAATATTAGAACTCATTCTAAAATTTAAAAGAGAGAAAAAAAGAGAAATTTGAATTTAAAAAATTCTCTTTGAGACCATGAAATTCAGATTTAAGCAACTTTATACAGTATCTGATTTATTAATATTATACATTTGAATTATCAATTATCGTTACATTTGAATTTCAAATTACATTTGAAAATGAAAACGAGCTGCTTTAGAGTTCCTATCTCAGTTGCCTTTTTTGCAAAACAATTTGAGAATTAGGAACCCAAGTTATATCAGATTGCATCACTGTACAAAACAAATTTGTAATAAGAATAGGATTCATGCTTTTATAAATAAACACAGATATTGTAACTACTTGTCATAATCAGACATGGAGTAGAGAAAAAAAAAATTTGCCAGCCCGAATGGCAATCCTTCTGATTTGAGAAGCAGCATAACATAATAAATTAATTAAAGGAACTAAATAATCAAAGAAATTGGAATCCAATTCTATTTCCAACTTAAATAGCACACAAAACCAGGCATTGCAATGTAGAAATCTTGGGGTTTGGAGCTGATGGCCAAGAAAGAATTCTAGAGATATCTTTGGTGCAAAAGGTGGTTTTATTAAATCATGAGGACATGACCTGTGGACAGAAAGAGGTGCACTGGGGTTGAGATGGGTCACTGATTATATATTTTCATGTTGGGAGAGGGTTAGGGATAGTGTAAGTCTCTGAGAAATTTTGGAAGTAAGGTTTCCAGGATCTTGGGGGGCTAGCTAGTTAGGGAAAAATCATTTATTACTGTCTAAGAAAACCTTAGTCATGGGATCCCTGGGTGGCGCAGCGGTTTAGGCGCCTGCCTTTGGCCCAGGGCGCGATCCTGCCCACATCGGGCTCCCGGTGCATGGAGCCTGTCTCTCCCTCTCTCTCTTTCTCTCTCTGTGTGACTATCATAAATAAATAAATTTTTTTTTAAAAAAAGAAAATTATTTATAAAAAAAAAAAGAAAGAAAACCTTAGTCATGAGATCTTTCAGGTGTATATCAGTGGGCTGTATCCTTGGAGGACAGATTGCTAAAATATATTTTGAGGATTAGAGATAAAGGAAATTCCAAAGGAATTTTTATATGTTAAATTAGATTTACAGGACCCTGGGGAGGTCAGGATATTGTTAAGCTAAGATTGCCTTTGCCTTTAGCAAAGTGTCAACATTGAGGCAGCTGAGCTATAGAGGAAGATTACCAGTTTCAAGGACTTGTCAGAGGGCTGTAGGCAGTAAGGAGATTTAATTCTATTTTTCTCTTGCCTTTATTTCCCACATCAATGTTACTAAAAATGTCTGTTTCTAATTTTCTGATTGCCAAAAGATGGCCTATTTCCCAATTTGATCTTAAGGCTAAAATAAGAAAATAAGAAAAATAAGATAGTGTCTGATAAAAAGTAGTTTTTCAATGGTTTGCTCCCCTTTTGAGGACTCTGGTCAAGCATTTACTGTCCATTATTAACTACCTAGCTTATTCAGATTAAAAATAATAAATTCTGACTATATGCTTTTTCTTGTTCTCTACTTTGTCCTCTTCTCTTTCCTCCTCTTTCTCTTCCTTGTCTGTTCCATCTTTTTGTCTTCCTTTTTCTCATTTATAGTCAGGAATGTCCTGGATGATAGCATAGAAAAGATTAAGAAAAATAGATTTCATTTGTTTTGCAAAATAAGCCAACAGAAGTATTCATGTTTCCTTTGTGACTTGCAAAAATTTGTGCTTATGCTGGCAAAGAGATGGGAGGGAATAAATTCAGAAACTAGTTTGTATTCATTTTTTTTAATTTAAAAGGTTAAGGACTTGGGGATCCCTGGGTGGTGCAGTGGTTTGGTGCCTGCCTTTGGCTCAGGGCGCGATCCTGGAGACCCGGGATCGAATCCCATGTCGGGCTCCCGGTGCATGGAGCCTGCTTCTCCCTCTTCCTGTGTCTCTGCCTCTCTCTCTCTGTGTGTGTGACTATCATAAATAAATAAATTAAAAAAAAATAAAAGGTTAAGGACTTAAGGATATTCCAATATCCTTAATATTGCTTAATAAAACAATATACTTAATGAAATTACCTGCTCTCTATGATTAGAAATCAGCCCATTGATGAGGCAGGTTAAATTAAACATTAATAGGAAACATTAGTAGGAAACGTTTAATAAGATATGGGTAATGGAACAAAATTATCTTTTCTTGTTCCAGGTTATGAATTATTTAACAGGCAGTCTGTAGTTTTTAGTAAGAGATGAGTGTTATTAAGAGTTATTCTGCAGGTGTGATATTTATATCCAGAAACAATTAAGCAATTTTAGTGTGTTGATAACCATCTGTGTGGTTATCATTTAAAGATTTTGCTTATTTTTTTTTGAAGGAGACAGAGAGTACAATCAGATACGGGGCAGAGCGAAAGGGGGAAGTAGACTGCCTGCTGAGCAGGGAGCCCAATGGGGCTTGATCCCAGGACTCTAGAATCTTAACCTGAACTGAAGGCAGACACTTAACCGACTGAGCCACCTAGGCACCCCCAAATATTTTGTCTCCAAAATATTTCACATTGAAAATATAATTGTTCATGTATTTCATTTGGTTGAACTAAAGGAAACATTCTCTTTTATGTGTGCTTAAAGCAAGCATCAGGAAACATTTTGGTGTAGGTTTTCCTGTCCAGCTTTGTGTTTTATTATAGTAAGATTTTACAAAGCCCATCAGTTTAGTGAATAGTTTTTGATGACCTTTTAACATCATGTTTACTTTCCTTCTTCCCACCAGTACTCATTTCTCTTTGTGGACTTTTGTGGTTCTGAGAAGTAGGACTCCACACCTGGCTCCTGACATGGGAGGGGAGAACATGCGACTTGTGCTAAACTAATTCAGAACATGATTCAGGTCACTTTATTCCATAGTGACTGAAAAAAGCATGTGACCTAACCTGGCCCAGTTCAAATGAACCTCAGATAGATACTTACATGCCACTATAAAGATTCTACTTACTTTTCCCACCTTTGGATGCTGTATTATCTGGATCTGTGGTTGGAACTGTGTCTTATTTTCAGAGTGAGAAGGAAGCTGTTGGAGGAGCTACTGGAGAAGCTTCTAGAGGGTTAAACATAAAAATGACATAATTCAATTGATGTCTTAACAAGATCATTCTACTGATGTGGAGTTGGACTAGATGTGGACAGTTAGGAAGCTGTGGCAAATATTAAGGACAGGAGAGGAAGACAGACAAAAAAATGGTTGCTGGGCAATAGTGAGAAAGTATAAGATTCTGGGTATATTGCCTCTAATAAAAATTTTGCCTCCATGACTCCATGAAAACTGCCTTTCTCAAGGGCATCAATGACTCAATTCTTATCCCTCGTCCTTAAAACATGCTTTCTTTCACATGGCTTCTAGTGAAGTGAAATTAATTTGTTTTTTGTTTTTTTTTTTTTCCCAGAACTGTTAATGTATTAATACTCCAGGGCTATCTTTAGATATTTTCCGTTTCCTATTTATACTCACTCCATGATCTCAACAAATCTAATGTCTTTAAATATCTATTTTTATATGTTGAGGATTCCCAACTTTATATCTCACTCTGGAGCTCTCCTCTGAACTTCAGATTCAAATATACAACTATGTACTCAACATCCCTATATAAAAGGCATGCACAACTTATCCAACACTGAACTTCTGATCTTTCCACTGAAACATGATCATCCTGAATTTTCTCCATCTCATGAAATAGCAATACTCAAATTCTAGTTGTTCAGTTCCCAATCTCATACTCTTGATTCCAATCTCTCTCTTACTCCCACGTCAGTTCCATCAGATCTTGATAAACCTTCCATTCAAAATATACCCCTCAATTATTTAAAATTGCTAAGTCTTAAATAGAATAGAGGCCAACATACTAATTTGGCCATTTTAATTGAGAATCAAATACCCTTGGCCCCCATGGCTCCATGACTATCATTCTGGGAAGTCTGAGGCCGCAGAAAGAACACCCAGTCCCATGCCTGTGCTGTTATATTTGCTAAAATCCACTGGTAAAATTTCTTTTTGTTCCTTGATTTGACATATAAGCACCAGTTTCTCAAAACCAGTACAAATACTCACCAACTTACCTGGTTGTCTGCCATCAGTCCTGTACCCTGCCTGGAGGGGTGAGAAGTTGTATCCCATTACTCCTCCTTGAGTTAAATATGTTCTCATTCCTTGAAATTTTGCCTAAGAAAGCTGAGAGGTGACATTAAATCTCATTTAAATTCATTCCATGTTATTGTGTAAAAATCTATTCACTGAGGAGATAAATACCTTGCTTTTAGTTTCATGTTTAAACTACAGCTTGATTTTTAATAGGATTGTGACATAACCTGCAGGAAAAACCAATACATGGAGAAGAGAATTGAGAGGACTGCAGAAAAATGAATCTCATGATTTAAAGACATTGAAAACCTTTGACTTCAGCAGTGTGCCCACTTTTGTTTTTTTTTTTTAGTCATACAATTAAGAAAAACCTATATTGTTTATGTCATTTTGGATTGTGCTTTCTTATTTCTGCAACAAGAGAGTACTAACACATCTATACAGCTAATTAGTGATATACATAATAGTAGATATGTTGAAACTCTATACTCTGATGAATAAGAATCAAGATTCATAGACTATCAGCTACATATTTTGGATTTAGCACATATGCATTGAATGCAAGTTATGTTCCATATACTGGTGATATTGGTGCCATAAAGAGGAAAATATCACATCCTTCCTTTCACAAACGGGGAAAAGAGCCTTAAGAAGCAACTCTAGTTATTCTTACGGTGTTATCTTCTAGGGATTTACAAATAGCTACATTATCCTACTAAGGGAAAGGAATGGAGTTGGGAATTGAGTTTATAGCCAATTTATGAAAGGTCATAACATTTCAACTAAATTATTTAATTTATAGGAAAGAGCATCTGTTGGAAGATTTTTAAGCAGAGAGGAAATACATGATGAGTATGCTCTGGGATGTATCGTTTGGTAGTAGTGTACATGGTGAATTGGTTTTGATAGGTTAACACATTCAAAATTGATAGCCCAGTGAAAGGGCTTTTGTGATATTTAAGTATGGTATCATAACCTCACAACCTTGATATTTTTTCTTGTTTCAAGAGTTTATAATAAGTTATTGTTTTTCAGAGTTTTTTTTCCTTTAAGTTGTCTTTTACTGAAGGTTCCTACAGAATCATACATTAGACAGGACGCCTGGATGGCTCAGTGGTTGAGCGTCTGCCTTCAGCTCAGGGTATGGTCCTGGGTCCTGGGATGGGGTCCTGCAATGGGATCCTGCATTAGGATCCCCTTAGGAAGCCTGCTTCTCCCTCTGCCTATGCCTCTGCCTCTATGTGTCTCTCATGAATAAATAAATAAAATCTTAAAAAATACATTAGAAAATTATGGTCCTCATGTAGTCTGAGCAGAATGATAATAATATCTAATATTTGTACACTTTTCTTTACTGTCATGAAATATTCAGGAATGTTATGTTGTGATATCACAACAAAACTGAGGTAATTGGGCAAGATTTGATACTTAGAAAAATTGCAGCTGAGTTACATAATTGCATGATGGGTGAGTTACGGGAATGGGAGCAGGAGCAGATCATCATTCTCTAGAGATTCTTAGCTTCTCATTTCTCCATTCAGGTTCATAGCAGGCAGAATGGGTCAACACTGACTTTATTCCACCAAAGGAGATTGAATTTAATTTAGTTTCTCAGCTACCTCCTGATCACCTTGATTCAGTGATTAAAGAATTTATCAGTCTTTTTGTTTGCTCTTCTTTCCTCCCATTCTTTTTCTTCATGAAATAGCAATACCCGAATTGCTACTGAGGATCTACTATGTCCCATATGTGCTGATTAGTTGCATTGGGAAATCCTGACTTCATGGAAGGTATGGATTTCCTTCATCTTATTGTGGGATGTAGGAAACCAATTCACCATGTACACTGCTACCAAACGATACACCCCAGAGCATACTCATCATGTATTTCCTTTCTGCTTAAAAATCTTCCAACAGCTGCTCTTTCCTATAAATTAAATAATTTAGTTGAAATGTTATGACCTTTCATAAATTGGCTATAAACTCAATTCCCAACTCCATTCCTCTCTTTCTTTTCTTTCACTTTCTTTCTTTTCCTTTATTTTTCTTTCTTTCATAGAGAGGGTTGGCTTGATCTCATTAATCACTTTCTTCTCGACTTATTTGTTGTCCTTGCAAGCAGTAAGTAGTTCAGCCTAAAATTTGTCAAGTCATTACCCTCATACTCCAAATTGCCAATAATAAAGTTGAATAAAATTTGCATCCCTGATAATAATGATGACCTACAGTAATGGAGTTCTTCATATTTAGTAAATAATATAAAATCTGCCCACAGTAAGATGAAGGAAATCCATACCTTCCATGAAGTCAAGATTTCCCACTGCAACTGATCAGCACATATGGGACATGGTAGGTCCTCAATATAAATTCAATATAAATATTTGAATGAAAGGCTAGCTTTTGCTTGCCAGACATATACAAATGGCGCTAGATATCCAGTGGATATTTCATAACAAATATAACTTGATATATATTAATACCCTTAATTACCTTTTAATTTCAGTGTTCTTTTTTTTATTCAGTGTTCTTGTTCCATCAAATATATTGTGGTATGTTCCTCTACACTAAATTTTTAGCTATTTTTCCTTTTACCTCCAATTTTACATGCACCAAACAATCAATATATCAACTAATCATTTAAAAATAATAAACATGGCATTAAAGAGAGAACGAACTTCAGAATCAACTAAACTTTCACGATTCCTTTAAAAGTATTCCTTCCTTGTATGTATTTATTATGTGTCAAAGGGAAGTTGGCTCTTATTCCTTCCTCTTCATAGAAATAGAAGGGATGTTCCATGTTTACCAAAGAGGTGGATATGACAACTATCCTTTTATTTTCAAAAAACGTAGTGTTCTTTTGCATATAACAGGAAATACCTTAAGGATTTTTTGGCAACACATCCTTTTTTAAAATATCTATGTCAGTCTCACAAAATATAGTCCACAACTTCCAGGTGAAGTTGATTGGTGGGGGGTGAGAGAGGTGGAGGTGGGAGGGAGGGTAACTCATTAAGGCCTTACAGTGACCTACCCTATGTAATTATATAGTCCTTATTTATTAAGTTGCAGTTTAACAAATTACAATTACATTCTAATTTTATCTTCAGGAGAGTAAATCCATGTTATCTTGACTAGAGTTTTGGGACTTCCCATACATTTTTTTTTAATTTTTAAAATTTTTATTATTTTTTTAAAGATTTTATTTATTCATGAGGGACACAGAGAGATAGAGTGAGAGAGAGACAGAGAGGCAGAGACACAGGCAGAGGGAGAAGCAGGCTCCATGCAGGGAGCCAGATGTGGGACTCGATCCTGGGTCTCTAGGATCACACCCGGGGCCAAAGGCAGCACTAAACCGCTGAACCACTGGGCTGTCTCTTCTTCTTTCTTTCTTCTTTCTTCTTTCTTCTTCTTTCTTCTTCTTCTTCTTCTTCTTCTTCTTCTTCTTCTTCTTCTTTCTTTCTTTCTTCTTTTTTAAAGATTTTATTTATTTATTCATGAAAGACACAGAAAGAGAGAGACAGAGACATAGGCAGAGGGAGAAGCAGGCTCCACGCAGGGAGCCGGATGTGAGACTTGATCCTGGAGCTTCAGGAACACACTCTGAGCCTAAGGCAGACACTCAACCACTGAGCCGCCCAGGCGTCCCACTTCCCAAACATTTCAATTCAAATTGGCATAACTTGGTTTAACTGAGTTCACTTAGTTTGAATAAAAAATAAAACTGTTATAAATTCCTGAGATTGGTCTTTTCTGACCCAATGCACTATCTAATTGCTTTCCTGCATAGAAATTACTTGAGGCATTGATTAGTAGCATCCAGTCAAGGTAAAGATCTTGTGTTAAACAAATACAGAGAACTAAGACATTGATATTTTCCCTCAGTTACACTTTTCCAACCATTTCCAAATATCCATAATAGTATTTGCAAATAGTCCTCGTGTATTAATAAGAATTTAATGAAATTCTGTTGAACATTTAGATGAACTGTGGGCACACACACAGTTTTATAAAATGGGATCAATCTTGATTTATATGCACAAACTATCAAAAAGAGAATCACGTTTAGTTTAGCAAATTTTAGAAAAATGTGTATTTATTTATTTTCCTACTTTACATGTGAAACCATAGTTCAAGATGCTAAGATATAAAAGAAAAATATTTTAAATAATAAGAATTTCCCATAGGTTGGTCTCAAGCATTCAAGATTATTTTTGCCCTTTCAATTTACCATATGTCAGTCACCTAATATTGTTTTCCTTTATCATTTTTCAAGGTTAACTTATAGTAATACTATAATCACTTGGAAAAGCTTTTCAATATCTCCCAAGCATTAGATGATTCGTTATTCTCTCCTCAGAGATTACATAATTCTCTTCCTCCTTCAGATAATTGCACAGAGCTATAGAATATATAGATTCATCTCTTGATAGAAAAAATAAAAATAAAATGGGAGTTAAACAGTAATCTGTATCTGTGGCATTCATTTACACTATGCTCTTTGTTATGTTCTTTAATACTTTCTAATTCTTGTGTTTTTGACACTTTTGGTGGACTTTTACATCTTATTTTCAGAAGCTTCAGCATATTCTGGGATTTAGCACATTACTTCACCCACTTCCTAGGAATCTAATGTAGTATTATGACTTTCACAACTTTAAATATCATCTATGCAGTGACGATGATCCTCAAATTTTTATTTCCATTTTAGACTGAGTCCTAGACTCAACCTCCACTCCATAGCTCTGCCTTTAACCTGCCTGAAACTCAAAATCCTACTCTGCCCAAACCTGTGCCTCTGTGTCATGTCATGATAATCTGTTCTCTTCCCTTCCTTTCTTGACTTTCCTTTTTCCTCCTTTCTTTATTCTTCCCTTCTTTCCTCACTTTCTTCCTTCTTTCCTACATCTGTTTGAGGCATAACTTACCTAAAATATGGTGCACATAATTTCAAGGGTATCTAGTCAATTTAGCTTTTACATATGTTTAAAGCTCTGTAACCAGGACTCCAGAGGACTCCCTTATGCCCTTACCCATTAACACGCTACATTTTGTCTATTTCTGGTCATCTTTTTTGTGATTACAGAACAGGTCTTTAAGATAAAGCAGTGCAAGTCAGTAGGATTGAGTCACTATGCAATTTTATGAAGTTATGAAAGGTATTCTATGCCTGATTATCATGGAACCATAAGTCTTAAATGTCACATTGTCAGAAAACATCTTCATGAGTATAGGACAAACGATCCCAGAACTTTATAGAAAGGAAAGTTTTCTTTTCAAATAAATACTCTGCATGAATACGTTTTTATTCTGAACTGTCAGTTAATTTTAATAGATCAGGAAACAGCATTGTGTAGTGCTTAAGAGCATCAGGCTTTTGTCAGGCTGTATCTGGGTTGAGTCCATGCTCTGACCTTTGCTGGCTTATTATATCTGGAAAAGGCACTTACCCTCTTATCCCTATTTCCTCTTCTGCAAAATGCAGACAAAGGACTTTTGTGAGGATAAAATGCAAAAATGCATACAAAAAATTCAGCATAGCATTTGGAATGTACTATGTTTGCTAATTAACTTTGGTAGCTCTAAGGGGGAAACCAAGAAGAAATTTAGAACTTATTAAGCATCACTAGTATCTCTTACTCCTTGCATGCATTATTTCACTTAAAAACAAAAGAAAAAACATCTCTATTTAAAATAATCCATATCTGATGATATTTTAAAATGCTATATGCAAAGCAAGAGTGCATTTTATAATCATATTTCCCTACACTAATGGTTTTGGTTTTCAGACAGTTTCCCATTGTTTTTTTTTGTTTGATTTTAATATTTTTATTTATTTATTTATGAGAAACACACAGAGAGAGGCAGAGAAATAGGCAGAGGGAGAAGCAGGCTCCCTGTAGGGAGCCTGATGTGGGACTCGATCCCAGTACCCTGGGATCACAACCTAAGCCAAAGGCAGAGCCAAAGGCTGAGCTGCTCAGGTGCCTCCCATTAATCATTTTCATGTATGCATATGCATGTATGTGTGTGACTGGTAGAGGTAGTGTTCCCTTCCACTTGCTATTGAAAGAACCATAAAGCCTAAACTTTATACCCAATTACTCCTGGGCAGCCCTAGACCCCTAGGAATTTTTCTCATATACTAACAGCTCATGTAACCTCCCCTAAAGTACTGCTTTTTTCCTACTCCTCTTCAGCCTCTCACAGACCTGGAGTGCTAAGGGACTCCCTATATACAGACATCTATTTTTATATTGTTGGAAGAACAACACGAAATTCCTAGAAGTGATTTAAAGATGAGTCCTAGATGGATTGCTGGATGAAAGGGGAAATGCACATGTACTTTCAGTATTTTGAGTTGGGGAATTAAATAACTTATTTTTATTTTTTGTAAAAATGTTTCAGACAATGAATTTTCTTATCTCTGCTTTATCTATATCCCACAAATGCAGATAGATATTTTTATTATCTTTTTTTATAGAAATTACATAATTTATATTTATATTTCCCCTGTCACCTAAGATGTTTTTAATAGAGGGTTTTTAAATTTTCAGGTAGAAAGGTCTTTCTTAGTTTCATTACATAATGAAAACATATGTTTTATATTGGTTTGATAGAACTTAGAGGTTTTTGTTGTTTTTGTCTAATATCCTAACTTTTTTCTTTATTTTTATTTTAGAGAGATAGTGGAGGGAGAGACAGAGGGAGAGAATCTCAAGTAGACTCCCTGTGGAGTCCAAGGCAGCAATCTCCCCACACAGAGATCATGACCTGAGCCAAAATCAAGAATCAGATGTGTGTGTGTGTGTGTGTGTGTGTGTGTGTTTTAACGTTAGTCACACAGAGAGAGAGAGAGGCAGAGACACAGGCAGAGGGAGAAGCAGGCTCCATGCACGGGGAGCCCGATGTGGGACTCGATCCCGAGTCTCCAGGATCGCGCCCTGGGCCAAAGGCAGGTGCCAAACCGCTGTGCCACCCAGGGATCCCAAGAATCAGACATTTAATCCACTGAGCCATCTGGGTGCTCTATATCCTTTTTTCTTCATTCTAGATCTAAATAACTTCAAAAATTTTAAAAGATATTATTTATTTATTCATGAGAGACAGAGAGAGAGAGAGAGAGAGAGAGAGAGAGAGAGAGAGAGAGAGAGAGAGAAGCAGAGACACAGGCAGAGGGAGAAGCAGGCAGCCCAACATGGGACTCAATCCCGGGTCTCCAGGATCATGTCCCAGGGGGAGGGCGGTGTTGAACCACTGAACCACCCGGGCTGCCCTAGCTCTAAATAACTTTAGAAGAAATAATTTCAATTTGCCAATCTCTCCCTACTTTCAAAGTGAAAATATCAATAAAGGTCTTTATTTCATTTACAAATGCAATTATCAGCACCAGCTATAAGTCTAAAACTTATATTTAATAAAAATAGAAGGCATAAAATATTGACCTTGCTCAATAAATGTATTGAATAGTGTATATGCAATAAAAGCTTTGAAAACCATGACTCTTTGGGTGCTGCTTATATTTTCTTTTTCTTATGTAGTTTTCTGCCGAGGTAATATTGTCTTAATACTTCTGACTGTTTTTAAATTATGAAGACATCAACATTATGCATTTTTCAACAACTGCATATTTTGTGGATCTTTGTGTGTACTTTGCTTATCTCAGCATATGATGTGTAGATTTGCTTTTTAATTTTTCAGGCACTGGGTTTATTTCTATTTTTACTCTTCTCTAAATAATATTTAATTCTACAGATAAAGTTAGCTTTGACCTGGGAATTTCCAGCAAAAGATACAATGGTTTGACTGTCCTTTTTCATTGTCTTTGAAACCACAAGATCTAATTTAGTTGAAGATGATATAATTTGCTTTCACAAACCCAAAATATTGCCATCTTAAATGTTGATTGTATGGTCTAGTATTTATAGTCTCATATATTTTTAAAGATTTTATTTATTTATTTGAGGAAGAATGAGAGCATGAGCAGGTGGGAAGGGACAGAGAGAGGGAAAGGAACAAGCAGGATTACCACTTAGCAGGGAGCCTTATATGGGGCTTGATCCCAGGATCCTGAGCTGAAGGCAGATACTTAAAGGAATGAGCCACCCAGATGCCCCTAGAGTCTAGTATTTATTAGTTATGTATTTCCAGTCTAGTTTCTATATAGTTAGGTAATTTATCTCTTTCAAAAAGTTTATTTTCTATTTTTGAAAAATTTTTAAATTTTAATCTTAGTTAACATACAGTGTTATATTAGTTTCAGGTGTACAATATAGTAATTCAAGACTTCATACATCACTCAGTGCTCATCAGGATAAGTGCACTCCTTCAACCCCATCACCTATTTCACCTGTCTCTCCCTCTTTCCCATAACCATCAGGTTAACAGTTTTTATTTTTTTAAATTAAACTCAGTGGGTTCAGTATTATGTTTCTAGGAAATTTTTCATTTAAATAATCTTACAAGGGATGCTTGGCTGCCTCAGTGGTTGAGCATCTGCCTTCAGCTCAGTTCATGATCCCAGGGTCCTGGGATCGAGTCCCACATCCGGCTACTTGCCGAGAGCCTGCTTCTCCCTCTGCCTATGTCTCTGCCTCTCTGTGTCTCTCTCATGAATAAATAAATGATATGTTTAAAATAAATAAGTAAAGCAAGTAAAAATATAAAAATATTTTGCATATTTAATTCATTTTTGTACTTCCAATATTTTCATTATATACCTACATAGTCCATTAATTTCCACAAAAATCCACAAGTAAACTTAAAATTTAACATACATCTTTCTACCTCATTCTCAGCTGTTTTAGCATCTAGTAGGATGGCAATATACGTAGCTGGAGTCTGCGTGGAGTAGATGCATCCCACATATGAACTTATGAAGCTTAGTGCTTCTTAAGCCTGCAAAGACAGAATGATATTTAAATAACTCATCTTTTCTCTTTTTTTCCCATTACATGTTCCTGCTTGTTTTCTTTATGACATTTATAGTGTGTAAAATGTAGTTTACTTGTTGGCCTATTCACTGTCATAATTTATGGCACAAATATTTGTTGAAGGTCTCCTATGTGTGAAACACTGCCGAGTGCTGGGAATGCAGCTGTGAAGTGAACTAGAGAGGCAAGATCCTACTAGAATATGACCTTTCTGAAGATAAGGCCTGGAGCTGAGGTTGGTCAGCTTGGCAGGGAGCCTGGTATCAAAGGTTCCCAGACCTAGGGAGAAGCTGCTGCTGGGATGAGCTGGGAACCAAAATTCTTGGGAGCTTGATGGAAGCCTTGTGCCATTGGAACTGCCTAGGGTTGAAGGAGCCTGCCAGAATTCTGGAGCCATAGGAGCCCCCTGGAGCTGTGGAAGCCTACAGAATCCAGGATAGATCAGCAGACGAGGTTCATGGGGGTCGGCTGGGAGTTTGAAGTCAAGGATGCTGCCTCAAGCTTTGGGATCTAGTTGGGGCCTCTGGATCCAGCAACACTGGTGTGAGCTGGAGGCAGCGTTTGCCAGAGTCCACAGGGAGCCCCCTTGTGCTTCAAGAGGTGACCTGGTGCTGAGGTGGGCCAACTCTGAGATCTGTGGTCAACTCAAGTGCTCACTTCACTCTATTTACCCCATGGTCCATGCTGAGCTACCTAGGCCTATGTTGTTCAAGGGTCAGTTGTATATGGACAGTTGATTTTTGACAGTGGTGGAGAGACAACTCAATAGAGAAAGAATAGTCTTATCAACAAATTGCAGTAGAAAAATTGATGTCCATATTTTTTTAAAAATGAAGTTTGATCCAGACTTTTTCAGTGTATTCAAAAAGTAACTCTCCAATTTATCATGGACCCAAAAAAAGAAATTAGAAAATGTTGAGAAGATGTACAAGAATCTGAAGACATATTTAAAAGTTATCCACCTATCTCATGATCCAGCCTTTCCATTTCTATATGCCCACAAGAAAAGAAAGCAAGTCTCTTCAAGACTTGCACATGAGCATCCATAGTCAATTTATGTGTAATGGCTAAAACCTAACTGGCTAAACCAACAGTATTGATGAATCTCAAAGTAATTAGGCTAAGTGAAAGAAGACAGAAGTGTACACACTGTGATTCTGCTTATATAAATCTAGAAAATGCAAACTGATCTATAGTGACAGCAGATCAAACTTCAACTTCCTCTGTTATAAAATGACTGTAATCATTATATGTTATCCCATGAGGATATTTGATAAAACTTCAATGATATAGGTAAGCATTTAAAATGTCAGTGTTGGAAAAAAAAATAAAATGTCAGTGTTGGTTACAGGGTGATGTCAACAAAATGGCAACATAGAAATTTCTAGCACTCATCTCCCACCCAAAGACAACATTTACAAAAATACCTTCACAAGAGCCAAGGATTCTAGATGAGGGATACAGCAATTGAGTGAAGCACAGAAATAAGAAAAGACACAGTAAATATTCACACTCTACCACCTTCACATCCTCCAGGCCTAGGCAGCTCAGCATGTGAGCAGCAGCAGCTCCTCCCTAGTTCTGGGAACCTCCTTTGATACCAGGCTCCCTGACAAGCTGACCAACCTCAGCTCCAGGCCTTATCTTCAGAAAGGTCATATTCTAGTAGGATCTTGCCTCTCTAGTTCACTTCACAGCTGTATTCCCAGCACTCAGCAGTGTTTCACACATAGGAGACCTTCAACAAATATTTGTGCCATAAATTATGTCAATGAATAGGCCAACAAGTAAACTATATATTACACACTATAAATGTCAAAAAGAAAACAAGCAGGAAGATGTAATGGAAAAAAAGAGAAAAGATGAGCTATTTAAATATCATTCTGTCTTTGTAGGCTTAAGAAGCAGTACTAGGCTCACAGGTTTCTATTCTAAAAGATAATTTTGTTTAAAGAGGAGATCATAAGACAAAGGTAGATTTCAATTTTTGAATTTTATTTTTTATCCAAGTACAAATTCATGTAGCAGGAATGACAATGATGTTACAGTGTCTTTCTCTCTTTTTTCTTTCTCTTTTTTTTTTGCATGTTGTTTGAGGAAACATGTACTTCTCCATTTTAATTCAAAGTTCTAGTGACCAAAGGTCTATGGTTCTACAACCTTTAAAATTCTCAACTTGATTCTATTCATTAAGTTTAAAGTACAGAATTTTTATCAAAGTCCAAAGCTGTCGTCATCGACTATGCTGTTCGTGTAAATTGCTGTATGAAAGATTTCTATAGATCCAAGAGAATAGGATGCCTTACAGTGTGGAACTGTATTCGTAACTAACGTGCCTACAATTTTCCCTGTGGTATGTGTCAATTCAATGATGTAACCTTCTTCACTTAGTCCTGTGCAATGCACCCTGGGCATCTCAGTAAATTTTGTTTTCACATAGGCAAGTAGCCTTGCACTTTTCCTTTAGCAATTCATGCTCACATCCAGCTGTCTTCTTTAAAGAATCACAGTTACTAAGCAGATCTTCATACTCGCAACTATTGGCTGTGAGAAAAAAAAATGAGTTCCTCATTATCATTTTCCTCACTAAGAGCAAAACAATCCATACATTCAAAGTACATGAGACAGGTAGAACTGGACAAAACAAATCAACATCAGTTACACAATGATGGGCTTACCCTTTCTTGAGGGACATATCAGGTGCCTTAGTTGAAGCCACTGATTAAACCACCATTTTAAAAAATTTTGAACTTGGTAGTATGTTTCTAATATAAATTTCCCCATTTTTCTCCCTTAGCCAAGAAAGCTAGATAAATATAAATAAATCTCTCCACATGCAGTCTAATATGAGAACCGCTAGTCAAATACAGATATTTAAATTTAAATTATTCTAAATTAGACAAAGTAAACAATTTAGTTCCTTTTTTTAAAACAATTTAGTTCCTTAATCTTACAACCATATTTTAAGTGTTTAAAGGGCCACATGTGACTACTGACTACTTGTAAGACACATGCTGATTGAGAACATTTCCTTCATTTCATACTATTGAACAGCACTGCTTCAGACTCCAGTGCTTTCTTTCTGAAGAAAGAAATTTATATGGGAAGATAAAGATGCAAAACCATGATAATATGTCTTCTTTTCTTCTCGTATTTCTTCTTAGATCCTCCCTAGGGGCTACAATCTCAACGAATCTCAAGCTAAATGCATCATACCACCTACAAGGCTGACAATTTTTGGGTGTGGTCTCCCTCTACCCTACCCACAATCTCAGAGAAAAGGCTCTCTGACAACTCAGTAATTTAGGCCAATAACTGGACCAGTTTGAATTCTTTCTTCCCTACTTCTGACTAGCACTCAGTCAGTACAGGTAACAAATACTGGCTATTCTATTCCTTGTTTTCCAACCTCGTCCAGTTTTCTTCATTTATTTTGTCAGTAATGCATTAAAGAGACCTTTTTTCCCCCCCATGGATTTCAGTGGTTTTCTAGCTGGCTTCCATCCAATTGTTTTTTTATACTATTGCTAGAAAGCTCTTTATAAAACATAGTTCTGTCCCTGTCACTCTTATTTAAAATCTTTCAATTGAGTGCTTATTGATAATAGATGAATTCCAAGCTTCTTACCAAATAGCATTCAGAAGAGCTATAAATATGTAACTTTTCCTTCTTTAGTTGATTTTACAGCTTTAATATAATCAATATTCTGAATTATAGCTATATAGTTCAGTCAGTAAGAATGTTGACCAATGATGAATGCAGTTGAAGGGTAAAAATCTCAATGAATGAGATTCATCCCCTCTATTATTCATAATAATTTTATACAAGTATCCCAACCATAAAAAGCTAACAGCTATTTTTATTTCTTTTCACTACAACTTTAGAAATTACATATATGACATTTATTTTAGTCTCTTCATTTGCAACAATATTTTTGTGGGTTCTGTGAGCCAACATTATATATAGATTTGATTTTGTCATTAAAAATGTGCAGTAAACTACTATCAAATTATAGGGAAAATGATTATTAAGTTAAATATTATGATTCTAATTATACTATAGAAAAAAGTAGTTGGCATAATGAATTCTTAGCACAAAAGTAACATAATATTTGGTTTGCCTGTCTAGATTGAGCTATATTGTGATCTTATACCTACAGACTTGCATTTCAAAATAGGACTTTTGACATAATGTCACTAACTTTGATGAAATGAATTATTTACCAGAAACATGTATAATTAATATTAATGGGCCATGCATAGTCACAAAAATATGTTGACAGTAGATCTTTCATTATCTTACATATGGTAATATTCTTTTTTGTTACAAATAATATGTAGGTTACTAAAGTGTGTAAAATGTTTACATAAACACACACTGTTCCGTAACATAATTGTCTTCTCCATAAAGATATTACTTATGTTGGTTACTTTAGCAGATTTCTTACCCATGAAAAGAAAATGAAATATCAAACTTTTATTATAATAGCAGGGCAATCACTTCAAACTTACTGCATAATCCATTGTCACAGTTACCAGGGCAACTAGCACAAGGTGTTCCTTGTTGGTAAGGGTTATTCTTTTTACTCACATTATTGCCACTGAAATTTAAAACACATAATGTCAAATATTTGTCACTTTATAGTTTAGCTTATACTCCCCAAGAGCAGTACAAATTACTAAATATTTTCAGTTACATTAAAAAAAACTGAAAAATTACAACTCCCAGTGAGCAATTCAGGTAACATTCAAATTAAGAAAATACTTCACATATTGACCCATCTTCTTGACTATAATTCTTCAGGCTGAGCAACTAAATCAGATTAATTGGAGTCTTAAGTACCTAGAGCATCTTTCCATGTGGCAACATTCTCTTCATCTGCCAACAGATTCAGTCAAATTGGTATGGCAGTACAGCCCTATGTGCTAGCTAGAGGTAGAACATATCCATCAGAGAGCCAAAAGAACTCCTGGGAAGCAGGAGGTTGCTGTTTAGAAAAAACTGTTTAATGTTACAACATCATTTTATATCTAAAAGATAATAAAATACAAAATCTCTCTAGTAGAAACCAGAAACAGTAAAGCTCCAGTACATAAATACATATAATTTTACCTTCCAGATGGAGGTATTGATATTTAAGTAGTGGTATGTATTACTGGGACAGGGAAAGAAAGAAATTTGTGAGTTTCTAGAGTTGGTATGTGAGAAATTTTTATGTTTCCCAAAAAGGGAATGTTCATTGAAAAGTTTTGACAAGCATGAGTGCAATCACATACAGTTACAACTCACTGGTGATCATTACTACTGGGCATTTAGTTCATCTGAAATACAAGAGAGTCCAATCTCAGTATGTCAAGTGAGCCAAGAACACAAGGCCATGCATCTGAAACTCAGTTCCTTCACAGAATATAGGTGAACATGTGTAAGAAATGTGGGTAAGACAAAAACATATTATGGCAGTTCTGAAAAAATGTGAAAGACACAAACATATTCTGGAAGCTCTCTCACCACTGCTTTCCATCATTATTCACTCCAGCTCTCACCTCAGATGCCTGGCTCCAGATCCTCCTCTCTTAGAGCCAGCCAGTGGATGCACTATTATAGGATTTCAATTCTTTCTACTATACCCTAGTAAGTGCCTGCAGGAAAATGACGTTGGAGGTCTACTTCTCACCCTGGAGATGCATATGCTCCAGTTACCTATAGTCTAAAAATAAATCCTGTAGGAGCCTGGTTTTAGGGGCCTCCTTGACTCCAGTGGCAAGGAATTTCAGACATTGAAAGAGATTAAGGTTAACAGGTATATTGAGATTAGATTTTCATTATATCCACAGAATTTATTATGGGTAAGTTCAAACATGATCCCTGATGAAAAACATATTTCCTGCTGCAAGCTAGGACCTTAAAGCATGGCTCATTGTGGAGAATTGGTGAAAACTTCTGAAAACCAAAACTTCTGAAGATGTTCTTTTCTGGACTCTGAAGCACATTAAAGATCTCTTGAAAAACCTTTGAGACCCAAAAGAAGGAATTCTCTGTGATGGTAATAATGTAGGTGGTTTTTTAGATAAGCAGGGCAAGGAATATCTTAACAGGAAGAACCGAAATCTGTCATCCCCTACTTGTCATTCCACTACCTGCCCTTGCTTATCTATTAAGCTGCCATTCTCTAGAGTATGAAGTTAGTGAGAATTGATGCTATCAAATCTAGGGAAATGTGCACTACCCATGCTCATGGATAGCCATGAGCCCAAGGGAAAGGCGACTGAGAGAAAAGATGTCACTTTGTAACTGAGGACAGAGAGCTTCAGATTTTGTATTTGGAATGGAGAACATAGTCTCTTCCATGATAATTTGAATGTATCTCAACTTAAAAGCATTTCCAAAGATTTATTCCTTCTGGATGGACCTAGAGGGTATTATGCTAAGTGAAATAAGTTGGACAAAAAAAAAAAGAAATAAGTTGGACAGAGAAAGACAGATACCATATGATTTTACTTACATGAGGATTCTAAAAAATAAAATAAAAAGCAGAAACAGATAATAAGTACAAGAACAAACTGATATTTGCCAGAGGGGCAGGAATGGGAAGATGGGCAAAAGAGTTGAAGGGAAATGGGAGATACAGGCTTCCAGTTATGGAATAAATGAGTCATGGGGATAAAAAAGTACAGCACAGGGACTATAGTCAATGGTTTAAAAGCATTGGATGGCAACTGGTGATAGCTACCCTTGTGGTGAGCATAGCATAAAGTAGAGACCTGTCACTATGTTAAACACCTAAAACTAATGTGACATTGCATATGAACTACGTAATGATTTTTAAAAATGAAAAAAGGATTTATTCCTTCCCTTCACTGAATTATGTTTTATATTCTAGTTTGTTTACTATACAAGAATTTTCAAATATTAAATTGCATTTAGTGGTATTGCACTACCCTCTAAGGTATATACTTACGCAGGACAATATTGGCAAACATAGTAGTATTTTAGACTCTCTTGATTGGGACAATAGGCAATTCCACATCCAACACGATAAGAAGAGTACCAAACAAGCTACAAATCCAGAAAGGAATATATGAAAGTACATTAAAGAGGGAAAATATTGAAAAAAAATAGTGGCAAATGTAAAACAAAAAAATGTTACTATTATAGTCGGTAGCCAGGTACCCTTCAAAAATAATTAGTTCAATTATTGAAACAAATCACAAATTTTAAAATACTGTATTTTAATGTCCATTAACTATTTTATCCATTTCTAATTCTGAAAAAGTATAGAACATGCTTCCTTCCCAAGAGTTATACCAGCAATGGAAAAAAATGACAGCTCTAGATGAAGTACCAGCCAAGACTATTATATCTATTCAGGCTCTTACCCAAATTGAACATTGGACTTGGTCATAATTCAGAGATGCTTTCATATTAAAGCATTTGTGATGGAAGTATTTTCATTCTTACCTGGGTGTAATGTCCAACAACTGCACTGGAACTCTTTGGTCCTACACCATAGACAAAATTATGGCGCTCCTCATACCAGTTTTGGATTGCATCTGACCAGGAGGTAGGGTCACTTGACATATAGAGATTCTCACCACATTTTGTACCTAAAGAGGAATGGATTGTTCTTGAAGAAGCAATAAACATGCAATGGCAAAAAATATCAACTATATGAACACAAGGATGTTGCCCTTCAAACACAGTGCCTATACTCATAACTGTTAATACATAATAAAAAGGCTTCTGTATTTCTCAGCCCTAAAGCTGAATAGAAGACAGATCTGTCTTGGTACACCTGGATGGCTTAGTGGGTTAAGAAACTGACTCTTGATTTCAGCTCAGGTCATAATCTCAGGGTCCTGAGATTGAGCCTTACACATCAGGCTCTCCAACTCAACAGGGAGTCTACTTGAGGATTCTCTCTCTCTCCTTCTCTCCCTGATCCAGCCCTCTACTTACACACATTCTCTCTCTAAAATAAATAAATAAATAAATAAATAAATATTTTAAGACAGATCTGTCTAGCATGCTGAGGTTGTCATCAACATGCATAACTTGGAATAGGTTAAGAAGACCTTATGCTTTAATAATCCTCTGGAGTATCAGAGATACATTCTTTTTTATGCTAAATTCTTCACATATGTAATGTCTCCTGTGCTCTCAGCTTTGTACTGTAAATTTGCAAAAGACACTGACCAACTTTTTCTTCTTTTTCTCTTCCTGTTGTCTGCCTTCACCAGAGATTTTGCACATATCGGACCCTTTCTAAGTGTTTATGATTATGATTTTGTGTGCACTTGGAAAAAAGTTCTACAAGCAGTCTCTAAGGGCTCCAATTAAGAGGCAACTGACATCAGGATAGATGGCAGATTTCAAAGCTTTTGGGTCCTCTCTTAATCACTAAATCAGAATGTCCTAAGGCCAAATCTTATTAGGCAAAGAAGAGCCTTGCAGATGGTGACATCAGCAAGATGGTGGAGTAGGAAGCCCTGGACTCTCCTTCCTCTAACAATTACCAGCAACAATTCCTAAACAATTTGCCCTTGAGGGAAATCCAAAAGTACCCTGGGAGAATATGAACCCAGACTCACTGCCCCTGCAGGGAAACTGGGACACCCTCTTGCTAGAATGCCTACGTTCAGCCCAGTGCCTGTCATCTGATCAGGAAAGTGTCCCCTAGCTCCCAGCTTCTCCCAGGGGAAGCAAATAGTTGGTTCATGTGTCCAGTGTTCCAACCTTCTGTAAGGAAGCTTGCCAATTGTCTGGCTTCTTGCAACTCTGACAGTCAGGCAGAGGCTAGCCCCCCCCCCCCCCAGACCAGAATGGAGATGGTGGCATTGGCGGTAAGTACCATATTTCTTTCCCTTGGCTCAACACAGAGCAAGTAATTGAAAAATCTTAGTTCTCAGCTTCCTCCTGGGGAAGCAAAGAGTTGATTGATGTGCCCAATGCTCCAATTTCTCCAAGGCTGCCTAAAGACCTGACATCTGTCTTGCCAGTCTTGGACCTCTGATGGGTTTGGCATAGTTACAGTGCTGCACCCTGAGTGAGAGCAGAGACGGTGGTTTGGATTGGTAGATGCCAATGATCCTCTCCCCAGCTCAGCACAGAGCAAGTAGACAACACCACTGCTGCCCGTTTCCCCCTTGGGAGGGAAAAAGTTGGCCTGTGCATCCAATGCCACAGGTTTTCCAGATACTGCTTGAAGAATTGACTTCTGACTTGCCTCTCTAAGAATGTTAACAGGCCTAGCATAACCAAGATTTGGAGCCATGAGAATAGAGATTTGGGTTCATAGTTGCCATAGCTTTCCTTCCTAGTTCAGCACTGAATGAGCAGATAAAAATCCCAAGCTTCTAGCCTCTTCTTAGATAAGGAAAGAGTTGGATGGAATGCCCAAAGATCTGTCTTTTTTCAGAAGGTTGCTTGAGGAATTTACAATAGATCTTTTCTGACCACAATTTTAATAGACATTCTCTAAAGTGTACAAATGGCCAACAGGTATGTAAAAAGGTACTCAATATTTCTCATCACAGGGAAATGCAAATCAAAACCACAATGAGATATCATCTTATATCTTTTATGATGTCTATAATGCGGAAAGAAAAGGACAACAAGTGACGATAAGGATGTGAAGAAATTGGAATCCTGTACACCTTTGGTGCACAAAAAAATGGGGTAGCTGCTGTGGAAAAAAGTATAGAAGTTCTTCCAAAAATTAAAAGTAGAACTACCAAATGGTCCCGTAATGCCACCTCTGAGTATTTATTCAAAAGAATTGAAATCAGGATATTGAAGAGATATTAGCATTCTTCATATTCATTGTGGCACTATTCACAATAGTCGGTATATGGAAACTAAAATCCATGGACAGATGAATGGAGGAACAAAATGACACACATATATACACCATGGATGTCATTAATCCTTAAAAAAGAAGGAGATTCTGCAATAATTAAGACAATGTGGATGAATCTTGAAAACATGATATTAAGTGAATTAAGCCAGTCATAGAAAGACAACAATTGCATGATCCCATTTATATGAAGTAACTTAAATAGCCAAATTCATAGAATTAGAGTAGAACAGTGATATCCAAGGATGGGGGGAAGGAGAAATGGGGAATTACCAGTCAATGGGCATAAAGTTTCAGGTAAGGAAGATGAATACTTTCTAGATGAATAAATTCTGCTATACAATATTGTACCTAAGTCAATAATATTGTTTAGTAGACCTAATTATTTGTTAAGGGTGTAGGTCTCATGTTAAGTGTTCTTACCACAATAAAATTAATAAAAAGAAAGAAGTGACTTGATGCCCAGAAACTTCTATCTTTTCAAGCTCTCAATTACTATTTATATCTTGTAGCTTGAAAAATAATATCTACATGCTGCTTAAAGAGAGTACAAGATATTCTTGGCTATCTCTTTTAATATGGATAAAAGAAACTAAGAATCTAATAGTAAACTTGCATCTTTAAGACCATTTGTTTTAATCTTCTACTGAATGCAGTCATTCTCTTCATAATTCCATTAACAGAACAACATTAACAATATAAATAATAATTGTAATGACATTACAGGTAAAAATTCATTGCTTTCAAATTGAGCTTGCCTATATATAGATTATAGTTGCTAATATAAATATTTTATTTATATTTTTTAAAGATTTTATTTATTTATTCATGAGACACACAGAGAGAGAGGCAGAGACATAGGCAGAGGGAGAAGCAGGCTCCCTGTGAGGAACCCGATGTGGGACTCGATCCCAGGATCCCAGGATCATGACCTGAGCTGAAGGCAGACACTCAACCACTGAGCCACTCAGGTGCCTAATAATATCAATATTTTATGTAAGGCTTATGGACAAAACTTTTTTTTTTCTTTCATAGTATTGATAATATTTGATAAGGATTCAAAAATTCAAAAATGAATCAACAAACCCAAATTATTTATCATGATTTTGAAAATTTAAGTATTTTTAGAGAAAAATTCAGGAATAAATCACCATAATTTATTTAGTATACCTTATGAATACAAAAGAAGAGATATAAAAACACCAAACAGCTATACAATATCACAAAAAGAGCAGTGGATTAGAAATCAATAAGCCTGATTAACTTTCCAGTATATGACACACTTCAGATTGTGTCTTGAGGAAGTCATTCCTCCCCTGGCCTCTTCTCATCTTTAAATTTGGGGAAATGATAGTACATGACCTGTTGACTCATGAGCTGGTTGGGAAGAACAAATGAAGTATTGTTTCAGCTGTTATTTGCATAATGTAAATGATTAACAAGCACAAAATAGTACCTATAATTCTCTCTCCCTCTACAGATACTTTAATTTTAAAAGAACTACAGGGGCACCAGGGTGGCTCAGTCTGTTAAGAATCTGACTCTTGATTTCAGCTCAGGTCATGATCAGGTCGTGAGATCAAGCCCTGCATTGGGCTCTGTGCTCAGTGTGGAGCCTGCTTGAGATTCTTTCTCTCCCTCCCCCTCTACTCCTTTCCCCTCTGCTTGCACTCTCTTTCTAAAAATAAATGATAACAATAAGAAATTTAAAGGAGCAGTATAAGCAACATTTATATTCTAAGTCTTTTTAGAACATCCCAGAATGTTTTATTCTATTTGATGTTTCCAATATTATTATATTTGTTCATTTATCAAACAAATATTTACTCATTTACATACTGGTTTTTCGGTCCTCTGGCACGCTGTGTTCTAAAGTGCACTTGTTTGCCCACTTTTGGGCATTTGCTGCCGCATCTCTGTTCCATTCCTAAATGTCATAAGAAAAAAAAACACTTTAAAGAGTCAACTTTAATGAAGCATATAGTTCCATGATATGATTGGTGGATTGATTTGTACTACTTTAACTTCTTTGATATATTACATAATCATCAGTGGTGTGAAACCTTTTTGTTAGCGAGGTATGTGCGTGTGTTTTTCGCTCCAGCAACAATTTCCAAATGAGGAGAAGTTCATAAATGATGTGTCTACTAAGAGAAATATCTAATATCTAATAACATGATAGTAGAGGAACCACATGTGGGATTTTTAGTGATGGGGCTACTCTAAATATTCAACATGTAAAGACTTCAAATTATAGTTCTTTAGTAATAAGCAGGCCTAGATTATTCCCTATTTCATTTGCAGCCCATTGCATTCAGATGGGAAATATGTGGTTTTTATGGACTATATCCTGGAAAGTGGGCTGTTATGTATTCTAAATGGCACTGATTTTGACAGAAAAGGGACTTTAACGGGTGTCTGGCTGGCTCAGTTGGTAGAGAATGGGATTTTTGATGTTGGGGTTCGAGCCCCAAATTAGGCATAGAGATTACTTAGAATAAAATGCGTGAAGGAAAGGGGCCTCCTTTATTTTAGACTAGGGTACATAGTGAACAAAATTGCAGTGACTTCATATTTGATGTCTGAAGATTTGGCTTCTAATTTTGCCTTCCCAACTTAAGAGCCCTGTAACCTTGACAGATTATTTAACCATTATAAGGAAAATTAGTTTCTGCTCTGCCCACATTACACAGCTCAAATGAAATAGTAAAACAGAAACAAAACTTGTAAGCAAAGTTCTTCAGAGATGCCAGTTACCAGTTCCCTGCTCTAATCACTGCTGATTCACACATGAGCCTTTATCACTGCCTCTTACCATCTTTAGCATGTTGCTGGCAGGTGGAGAGACTGATTTCCTTAGTTCATTGTGTTTATTTACAATCTCCTTCTGGACTTGCGTTTGAGTGGTTAACAAAGCAGTAAAGGATGGATCCTAAAGGGAAATAACATTAAAGTTACCCTTCTAACATTTGTTAAAATTGCATTTAAGAATGAATAAGTGAATTCAAGAGAGCAAAGATCATTCTGAAAAGCATTCAGTTCAAGTCAATATTAGTTGTTAAGCATTGCCAATGAACCTGAGCCAAAGCTATGAGAAATACGAAAGAAGTAATTTGAAGCTTTGAGAATGAGGATGAAATTCATGGCATGACAAATTAAAATCTCCTTTGAGGCCACAGATGCCAATTTCTAGTTTCAAGGGAACTCATTGTGCTTTTTCTCTTTTCATGGCCCTTTCAATCCTGTTATCTCTCTAACTCCATCCATGTTATTGCAAATGGCAAGATTTTATTCCTTTGTATGGCTGAATAATGTTTCATTATGTGTATATACACAATAATATAGCATATATATATCAGGTATGTCTGATATATAATATATGTATCTACATATATCTATACATATCTCTCTCTATATATATATACTCCTTTATCCATTCATCTATCAGTGGACACTTGGGCTGCTTCCATAATTTGGTTAATGTAAATAATTCTGTAATAAACATAGGGATTCATATATCTTTTCTAATTAGTGTTTTCATATATTTTGGGTAAATACCTTGTAGTCAAATTACTGGATCATATAGTAATTCTATTTTTAATTTTTTTGGAAAACCTCTGCATTATTTTCCACAGTGGCTGCACCAGTTTGCATTCCCATCAACAGTTCACAAGGGTTCCTTTTTCTCTACATCCTTGCCAACAATTTGTTTTTTTGTGTTGTTGATTTTATCCACTCTGACAGGGGTGAGTTGACATCTCATGGTTTTGATTTGTATTTCCCTGATGATGAGTGACATTGAACATCTTTTCATGTGTCCATTGGCCATCCATAGGTCTTTGGAGGATGTTTGTTCATGTCTTCTGTCCATTTTTAATTGAATTATTTGTGCATGTGTGTTGAGTTGTTTTGGTTCTTTATACTTTTTAGGCACTAACTCTTTATCAGATATATCATTTGCAAATATATTTGTCCATTCAGGAGGCTACCTATTAGTTTTTTTTTATTGTTCCCTTTGCTGTGCAGAACCTTTTTATTTTGTTGTTGGCCCAATATTTATTTTTGCTTTTGTTTCCCTTGCCTCAGGAGACAGATCTAGAAAAATGCTCCCTCAGCCAATGTAAGAGACATTACCATCTGTGCTATCTTCTAGGATTTTCATGGTTTCAGGTCTCATATTTAGGTCTTCAATCCATTTTGAGTTTTCTTTTGTGTATGGTAGTGAGAGTTTTGCTTCTTACCAATTTTGATGCCTTTTATTTCTTTATGTTGTTTAATTGCTGTGGCTAGGACTTCCAGTACTATGTTGAATGAAAGTGGTGAAAGTAGACATCCTTGACTTGTTCCTGACTTAAGGGGGAAAGCCCTCATTTTTTCACTATTGAGTATGATTTTGGCTGTGAATTTTTTATATTAGGCCTTTATTATACTGAGACTTTTTATCATGAATGGATGTTGTACTTTGTCAAATGCTTTTTCTGAATCTGTTGAAATGATCATATGGTTTTTATCCTTTTTTCTTATTCATGTGACATATTGCATTGATTGTTTTGCAAGTATTGAATAAATACTACTTGATCATGATGTATGATTTTTCAATTGTATTGACATTGTTTTAAACAATAAATTTTATTTTTAATGGGTGGGCTAATAGTCTATAAAAATAATATATCTACATCCTAATCCCCAGAATCTGTCAATATAAGCTTAACTGGATACGAGTCTTTCCAGATAGAGTTAAGGATCTCAAGATTGAATCACCCTGAATTATCCAAGTAGGACCTAAATCCAATGGTAAGTATTCTTATAAGAGATACAGGAGAGATCATGTGAAAAGGGAAGCAGAGAATAAGTGATATAGCCACAAGCTTAATTATCACAGTGATTGGTCGAAGCCACCAAAGCTAAAAGACATGGAACAGATATCCTCCTAGTTCCGCCAGCAGGAGTATGGCCTTACTGATGTCTAGATTTTAGGCTTCTGGCCTCCAGAACTGTGAGAGAATAAATTTCTATTGTTCTAGTCCACCCAACTTGCATTCATTTCTTACAACAGCCCTGAGAGCTTAATACATTATTTAATTATTTATCTGAAATATGGTTTCATCATGTATTGAATATCTAAGTTATTAGTGAGATATTTTCTTTCTTTTTTTTGGAGGGGGGGTACTAAATCTTTGAAATCTAGTGTATATTTTACAATTACGGTATGTAAGCCACATTGTAAGTATTCACTGGCCACATATGACTGGTGGCTCTAAGCTAGCAATGAGTACTTTATGATATACCAATCACTCTTGCCCCTTCTAGTCTCAAAGGACCTAGCCATCCCATAAACTTTTGTGGATAGCTTTAGAAAGATTTTCCAGTTTAACTTTACCTTTCCTTCTGTGGGTAAAGATGGAAGCAGAACAGCAGCCAGAAACACCACGACTGGGAATAAAGCCATTTCTGGGAAATAAGTCAAAGAGAACAATGGTCTGCATTAAAACATGTAGTACACAGCTCCCTGACTATGAGGAAAAACCAATGTAGTGACCTTGGTTAGTCTAAAGGAACTGTAATTCCGAAATTCATAAAAAATGTAGCAAGAGAAGATCGTTATTTGGTGCCAGTAAAACCATAATGGAACAAACTTTGTCACTGATAGGGACAATAAAAAATAAACTGAAACACTTGACTAATGCTCTTGAAGTATACCTGTATAGGTTAGGGACATGTCATCATATTTCTACCTAGTTCTATTGCTCTTAAATCCATTAAAAATATGGAAAAAAACAAACTTCTTCAGGGTTAATTAATGTACCTCATTAATTATTCATTCTGATTTGGGGGGAGAATTTATTTTCAGTGTACACTATCTCTTGGTTTGCTCTGATCTATAAAAAGTGAAATTGCTTGTTCTTTTACTTATACATGATTCTAATCAAGATTCTAAGGTTATGATTACACAAAAATAAATGTACAAGGGAGCTTGGGTGGCTCAGTCGGTTAAATATCCAACTCTTGATTTCAGCTCAGGTCATGATCTCAGGGTTGTGGGATCGAGCCCCATGTTGGTGACCTGCACTCAGTGTTGTGCCTACTCTTTCTCTCTTACCCTCTACCCTTCTCCCACAGGCTCATGTGCAGGTGTGTTCTCTCTCTCAAATAAATAAATCTACAAAAATAAATATACAAACATTTTATTAGTGGTTATTTTACTGGCAGAAGGATTAGAAGTTATTTTGATTTTATTACTTCTATCTCAAATTTCCCAGTATAAAAAAATAAAATTACAAGTAATATGTTGAAAATCTAGCCTGTTCAAATTTTCTGAATCCATGATTTGATACAAAATTTGTTTAATATCCTCATTAACTTTATAAGAGACACCCAGCATTGGGTTGTCTGTGTTGTCCTTTCTCAGTGTGTCAAAAAAATTCTTTTCTTGATCCTTTAGATGAAGCAATGAGTCCACTCAATTAAAAAAAAAACACTCATCTTCTGGCCATTAGTCATAGAAATTACTCTATAAACTAAAGGAATGATGCATTGGTTTGTATTCTTTGATACTGGTATTCCCAAATTCCTGAAGAGAAAGAATATTCTAATTTATCTGTGGTACTTCTTAGGCCTTATTGATTTGTAAACAGTAGACAATTGATACCTGTTCCACATATTCCCTTATTCCTCAATAAAATGCTCAAAAAAGGGAGAAGATTAAACATTTATTGACCATGTAATGCAAAATTTGCTTTCTAATTTCATCATCATTTCTTGGTGGGTATGACTATATTTTACAGATGAAGAAATTGAGGGTTAGAACAATTAATTTACCTATGCCAATGGTAAGTTCTTAAGTAACTTCAGAAATTAGCTTTCAAGTATAACATCAAAATCAATGCACATTGAAAGGAACATAGTTTCACCTGAGAAAAGCAATCTTTTTGTAGTACACTGGAGGCACTCTTTCCTTATTTTAACAATCCCTGAATTAATACATAGCCATTCATGTTCACAGTAAAAATCATCAATGTGAAAGTATGTATAATATATACAATTTGTCATCCTTTTACATGTCTTCTAGTGAAGGTAGTTCTAAAATAATTGTTTCAAAGTTGTAAACATGAGAATTATTTATATTACCTATTTTAAGATGAACTATAAAGAATTAAAGTTTCAACTTGATAAAGTGAGTAAAGAGTAAAAACGGATTCTCTTAATAAAGATTTACCCATAAAGTTTTGAAAATCATGGATAAATGTATTAAATATATAATTTGAGCATTGGCAAAACGTAAATGACTAGAAAATAAAATATTCACATTAGAATAAATGAGTTATCACTTACTGTTTGTTATCAGAGCAGGATGAAGTGTTTGCTTTATCTGAAGAAAGAAGGAAGGTGGAAAGGAGGTTAGAGCACAATATATGTTACATCTTTTCTGTTTTAGAAAATTCAGGTTGTGCAAGTAAATCTAAGTCAATAATTTCTGAAACAGAATTTTTCGTACTAGTATCTTCAAATTTCATTGCTAGTTGGCTATCATGGCTTTTGACATTATTTAGTTTTCATATAGCTTGTTTTTAAAGTTTTAAAAAGACAAACCTTACTGAGATATAATTTACATACCATACAATTCATTCACTTAAAGTGTGCAATTCAATAGTTTTTGCATTCCATTAATTGTTACCTATTGCTTTTTTTGAAAGTAGATTATGTTTATTCAGTCACTGTACTAAAACATAAGCAAATTTTAGAATACACTATGAAAAGAGTTTGAAACTGATTTCAAGGTGGCGATAGATTTCATCACTCAGCTTCAGTCTTATTCTTCAAATTTATTTTTATATTTAACTTAGTCTCAATTCTACCATTTACTTTTTTCACAATACTGGCAGGATTTTATTTCTTATCCTTTAGAAAAGCATTTCCAAAGACTGATACACATATCACTTTACTTTTTTAAACTTTAACTCTAAATTTAATTTAATTAACACATAACTGTATTATTAGTTTCAGAGGTAGAGTCTACTGATTCATCAGTTGTATACAACACCCAGTGCTCATTACATCAAGTGCCCTCCTTAATGTCCATCATCCAATTATCCTTTCCCCCATCTACCTCCTGTCCAGTAGCCCTCAGGTTTTTTTTTTTCCCTAGAGTTCCTCATCTCTTATGGTATGCCTCCCTCTGTTTTCATCTTATTTTATTTTTCCTTCCTTTCCTCTATGTTTATCCATTTTGTTTCTTAAATTCCACATATGAGTAAAATCAAATGGTATTTGTCTTTCTTTGGCTGACTTATTTCACTTAGCATAATACCCTCTAGTTCCATTCACATCGTTGCAAATGGTAAGATTTCATTCTTTTGGATGGCTGAGTAATATTCATATATACATAAGTCTAGCATCTTTCTTTATCCATTAGTCTGTTGATGGACATCTGGGCTCTTTCCATAGTTTGGCTATTGTGGACATTGCTGCTATATACATTGCAGTGCATGTGCCCCTTCGAATCACTATGTTTAGATAAATACCTTTAGATAAATACCTAGTAGTGCAATTATTGGGTCATAGAGTAGCTCTATTTTTAACTTTTTGAGGAACCTCCATACTGCTCCCCAGAGTGGCTGCACCATTTTGTATTCCTACCAACACTGTAAGAGGGTATCCCTTTCTCCACATCCTTACCAACATCTGTTGTTTCCTGAGTTATTCATTCTAACCATTCTGACTGATGAGAGGTGGTATTCTAATTAACATGAGTTAATACAGCATGCCTTCCCTCCCTAACCAGTCCTCCTCTCTTCCCAGACACACTAAAATCTAGATACTGCTTTTTTGGCTTAGTATTTTTATAATAACCACTTAAGACTTGTTAATCATTGTGAAGGTAACCAGGATCCTACCTCACAGCTCAATTCCTGTGGGTCAGCATTCCTTTACTTCTCAGTTACCAACTTTCTATGACTTATTGGTTAAGAGCATAATCTTTGGAAGCCATCAGTTTTGGGAAATCCTGTTTCCATTTTCTCTTTTGTAAAATGTGGATTAGCATATCAATAGCTTTGCTTTGAAAAGTGAATGGCATGATATACATAAAGCCCCTAATACAATGCCTGGCATATAATGCTCAATAAATGGAGATTATTAATATTTTTATTATGATCCTTTATAATGTGTAGTGGTTTGCTGGTTTCATAAGATCTTTTTATGAATGCATGTTGTTTGATTAAATTGGTAATTTTAGAAGTGTCTGTAAGATCTGTTTTTACTTCCAGGTTTCATAGGAAAAAAAATCAGCATAATCTAACTGGAGATTCAAATATTCAAGGCCCAGTTCTACTGTAAATCCTCTGGATAACTTTAAGAAAATGATCTAGCATTTGGGCTGTCATAGTCTCACCAGTTTATTGACAGACATACCTATTAGCCTGATAATTTTGTAGAGCTCATTCAATGAGATTGCAATCATTCATTGGGATTCCACAATTCAACAGACCAAGATGTCATATATTCCTCCCTACCAGTCTCCTTTTTCCCTATCCCCATTCACTCAACCTATACTCACGTTTGTTGCGTCAGCGAAAACAATGACAAAACCCACATTCATACGTGGATGGAACTGGAGGGTATTATGCTGAGTGAAGTAAGTCAATCGGAGAAGGACAAACAGTGTATGTTCTCATTCATTTGGGTAATATAAATAATAGTGAAAGGGAATAGAAGGGAAGGGAGAAGAAATGTGTGGGAAATATCAGAAAGGGACACGGAACATAAAGACTCCTAACTCTGGGAAACGAACTAGGGGTGGTGGAGGGGGAGGAGGGCAGGGGGGGGGGTGAATGGGTGACGGGCACTGAGGGGGACACTTGACGGGATGAGCACTGGGTGTTATTCTGTATGTTGGTAAATTGAACACCAATAAAAATTAATTTATTAAAAAAAGAAATAAATAAAAAAAATAAAAACTTAAAAAAAAGAAAAGTTGGCTGCCATTTTTCCCCCTTGCTACTTATTAATGGAAAAGTACCGTGCCCTTTCTTACAGGTGTTTTAAGACTGAGATGACATGGTTCTAAGGTGTCTGTAGGAAAATCATGGTGTTCAGTTTCATAATCCTAGAACAAAGAAAAAGACAATATTTAAAATAAAGATGGGAAGAATATGGTAGTATCAATAATCTCTGTCCCAAACTTCAAAGTTTATTGTGTTCTAGTATTACTCTAATATTTTCCTGTAATTTTTTGATCTCACCATTAAGACCATAATATCTTTCTGAGATCAGATTATGTTTTGATGTCTTGGTGTTTCCTTTAAATAACAAAGAAGTGGGCTTCTTAAAGAAGTTCATTTGACTTTCTTAGAATATCACTGCGTATTTTCCAGACTTCCAAATACTTATACACTTAAATTTTTTTTTAAAAAAACTACTTATTTATTTAAAAAGGAGGGTGGGAGACAGACAGACAAAGATTGGGTAGAGGGAGGAGCAGAGGGAGAGAGACAAGCAGACTCCCAGCACTAAGCACAAAGCCCACATTGGCTCCATCCCACAACTCTGAGATCCTGACTGGAGTGAAATCAAGAAACCTCACTTAAGGGTCTGAGCTACCCAGGCACCTCCCCTTAGATTTGCACTCTTTTTTTTTTTTAAGATTTTATTTATTTATTCATGAGAGACACAGAGTGAGACAGAGGCAGAGACACAGGAAGAGGGAAAAGCAGGCTCCATGCAGGTAGCCTGACGTGGGACTGGATCCCAGGTCTCCAGGATCAGGCCCTGGGCTGAAGGCAGCACTAGACCGCTGAGCCACCAGGGCTGCCCAGATTTGCACTTTTTAGAAGATAATTTTATAAGTGGTCACCCACATAGTATTTACTACATGGACTTGGGGTCACACTTTTATGTCTTCATGTCTTTTCCTGGAAGCCAGTAGATGACAAATAGTCCAGAAGAGTCAACAGCCATAAGTCTAATTGCTTGCAATACACAGTTTCTAATGACTGTGCATTTAAAACACAAATAAGAAACTAAGGTTCTTAATTTGACCTCATGAAGCCTGTCTTACAAATGACTTCAGGCTTCTGCTATGAATCAGAGCATTTCCTGTAAATGGAATGACTCTTTTAAGACAGGTAGAGTTTCCCTAGTATAAGCATCGAAAGGCACCTTGAAAGTCTTGGGTGGATCAAAGATAAGCAACAAAAGTGAAAGTTGTCTATCTGCACTGCAGCAGCCGATGTGCCCACCGGAGTGCCAGAAGAGGCATGGAGGCCCAGAGACCTCTCATCTCACAGAACTTTCTCTGTCGTGTGTACCCCACCTCCCCAGCCCTGGCCATTTCCTTTCCCAGACTGCTCCAATTCTTACCCTGGCTCCAGAGCCCAGATCTTCCTAGAGTGGGGACGCAGCCAGAGACTGGCTGCTTGCCTGCTGCTTGGACGGAGAGAGTGAAATACCCATCCAAGCAGGTGTGTGTGAGCCCCGAGTGACGTCACGGTGCTTTGTGCCTTCAGCGCAGTCATCAGCTGACCGAATTCCCACAACTGCCCCATCTCCCGGTAATGTCGCGCTGACGAAATCCTACATGCTTTCCCTTGAGGAAAGGAAATGTCTGCTCACACGCTTGAATAGTAGGAAGAAGATGGAGAGAGCACTAGGATATGAAGAGCACAGCAGGTGGTTGAAAAATGAGGCCTTCCTTTTCAGACAAGAATTCCTGAATTAACACAGGTCAGATTTTAAAGAGCAGATTGGTCAAGTCCACAGATATTTAAGTCCGCAATGCAAGACCCGTCTAGTGCCAAAAGTGCATTCAGGGTTACATAAATTTGGCATTTTGCACGTTTGCTCGTAAACACTTGCGTTCCTGCCCCTCTTCCCTTCCAAAAACAGTTTTGTGGGTAAGGAAGTCAATAATAGTAGCAGGAGCAGGTCTTAGGAAAACGCCTAGAATTCTTGACCCCAGGCTGGGGGCCTCAAGTTTAGTGAGTATATTCCGCTAACTATAGCCACTTGAAGCTAAACATCTTCTTGGTTTAAGATGTATTGCCTGTCTTCACAGAGGGCAGATGAGTAATAGATGCAGTTTCTCCTATGCTTAGTTGTTTTCAAGATTTATTTATTTATTTATTTATTTATTTATTTATTTATTTATTTATTAAGATTTAAAGGAATGAATTAACTCATCGTATAAAAGGCAGGTTTGGCCAAAAGATGACAGACCAAGGATTAATATCCATCACACATTAGCTCTGTCTACTCCCGACAAAGAGACTTGAAATTTCTTATTCCAACCTTCGAGATTCACCTCGCACTACTGTAACTGTAAGAAACTACTATGTCTTGTAGTGCTGAGTGTCATTTTCCCCTGGCATTGTTAAAATTCCAAGTGACCAAAGCACAGACATTATTTTAGTTCTCTTTTACTGCTATTTCAGTTCAAGTACCACTAAGTAAAAAAAAAAAAAATGAAATTTTGAAATCCTCCTAGCCTGCTATATTCTTATGGTTGCATTCGATCAAAGTTAATTTCTGTCAGTTCGCCTTTCTCAATGTTTACAAAATCCATCACTGGATGTTTCTCACTGGTATATTCATGTTTTCACAGTATCTTTCTTAGATTATTAATTTAACATTTCAAATACTTATATCCACAAAATTGCTGCTTATTTATTTATAAATAGAATTGCTTAGTACATTTCTTTTATTAGTGCAACATAATTCATTGCTATCCTATAACAGTCTGTAACTTACTATGAATATCCTAGTCTTTATTCAGGGAGACACCATACCTATGATTATTATTTGTTTCCTTAGATGATGTCAGAATGAGAGAAACTTGAGTGTTGTAGTGATAGACATTATGAATACATATATATTTGAGAAATGGACTATATCTCTTTTGATTATTCCTCCATTTCAAAAGCCTAGCATAATCCAAATTACGTAGGTAATAGTTTGTAAGTATTTGTTGAGAGAATAAATATCGACTTGACCTACATTCTTAGGAAATGTAGAGGAAAACACACATCAACTCTTTCCTCTAAAACTTATAGTACTGTAGGAAAAATGCATACATTTGAGCATTATTACCAGATAGTGCAGTTTAGTGCTAAGTAATTAGAACCAGAAAAAGCTACAATAATTGTGAATTTTGAGTTGATATTATCTAGGTAAAAATTAGATGGTAGAGTGACATTTGAAATCCTTTTGAAAAATGTATATGACTTGATCAGAAAAAAAAGTTTTGAACACTTGTTTAGAAGGGCAGAAACAGACCAATAAATGTATTACAAGGTGCATGTAAGTCAGAATGATAGGCTGTTGAAATGTTGGGATAACTTTGCATAGAAGTCTAAGGAGATGGGGCACTTGGGTGGCTCAGTGATTGAGCGCCTGCCTTTGGTTTAGGTCATGATTCTGGGGTCCTGGGATCGAGTCCCACATCAGGCTCCCCACACGGAGCCTGCTTCTCCCTCTACCTATGTCTCTGCCTTTCTGTGTATCTCATGTTAAATAAATAAAACCTTAAAAAAAAGGAAGTCTAAGGAGATATGTTTTTTGAATAACATGGGAAAGGAATTTCATTGATGTTTAGATAATTAGAAAATTTTGTGATCAAATATTATTTTATAAAAGCTATCAAATGGAATATTACTTAGCCTTAACAAGAAGTACAAAGGGGAAAAAAGAGGCAAACAAGAAATGGACTCTTAACTATGGAGAACAAACTGATGGTTACCAGAGGGGAGGTTGGTGGAGGGGTGGGGATGAAGGAGGACACTTACTGTAATGAGCACAGGGTGTTGTATGTAAGTGTTGAATTATTATATTGTACACCCGAAGCTAATATTACACCATATGTTAATTAATTGCAACTTAAATAAAAACTTAAAAAGAAAGCTACCCAATAACACTGTGCAGGGTGATTTGCAGGGTGGAGAAATTGGTGACAAAAAATAAGAATGTGATGACAATTTCCCATATTAGTTTTAGAACAGTACAAATAGAACAAAAGATTGGGATGTGGAGATATTAGAAAGCAGTGTTGTTGATGAATTTGGTATGGAGGGCAAATCCAGAAGAGATGACAGCTTGTCGGTTTTGAATTACTTGAAAGCACATCTCCACTATCGAAAGGTAGTACAGGTCATTCTAAATATTAATGTAAAATCAAAAGTTAGCAGTATGCTGAGCTCCAAGGAGCAGCACTGAAAATTCCTGAGAGCTGGGGGCTAGCGCCTTGCAAGGATTCTGCAGAGAAATCCATTGTAATTCTTACCCTGTTTCTTTATATGTAGGATGTTTCCTTCCCCCTCCACTCATAAACAAATGGCCTTACTAAACTTGCTTTTAGTTATTATGGCTTTTAAAAATAGATTCCTTTGGCTTTTCTAGAAAAAAATTATTTTGTAAAGACAGTTTCTACCTTTCTTTTCTTTAAAAAAAGAAACTCATTTAATTTATTTTTTTCATCTTGATCAGTGTACTTTTTACACCTATTTCACCAATTCTCCACACCCACTTTTCCTCAGGTAACCATCAGTTTACTCTATATATTTAAGAGTGTGTTTCTTGGTTTCTATCTTTTTTTTCCCTTTGCTCATGTTTTATTTCTTAAATTCCACATATGAGTGAAATCTTATAGTATTTGTCTTTGATTGACCTATTTCGCCTAGCTTTATACTCTTTAACTCTATGTTGTTGCATTTTGTTGGTTTTTTAAAATAAGATTTTATTTATTTACTTGATAGAAAAAGAAAGAGAGCACAAAGCAGGAGGAGCAGCAGAGGGAGAGGGAGAAGTGGGTTGCCGGCTGAGCAGGGAGCCTGATGAGGGGCTCAGTTCCAGAACTGTGGGACTGTGACTGAGCCAAAGGCAGACACTTAGCCAATTGAGCCACCCAGGCACCCCAATGCAGTTACATTTTGATTTCATTCTTTTTATGGCTGAATTATATATATATATAATTATGTATATGTAATTATATATAATATATATATAACTTCTTTTTTATCTATTCATCTATCAGTGATCATTTGGGCTATTTCCATAGTTTGGCTATTGTAAATAATGTTGCTATAAACATAGGAATACATACATCCCTTCAAATTAGTGTTTTTGTAGTTTGTGGGTAAATACCCAATAGTGCAATTACTGAATCCTAGGGTAGCTCCATTTTTAACTTTTTGAGGAATATCCATACTGTTTTCTACAGTGGCTGCACCAGTTTGCATTCCCACCAACAGTGCACAAGGATTCCTTTTGCTCCATATTCTTGCCAACAAGTTGTTTCTTGTGTTTTGATTAAAGCCATTCTGACAGGTGTGACGTGATATCTCTTTGTAGTTTTGATTTGCATTTGCCTGATGATGAAGGATGTTGGGCATCTTTCAATGTGTGCATTCACCACCCATATGTCTTCTTTGAAGAAATGTCTGGTAATGTCTTCTGTCCATTTTTAATTGGATTATTTGTTTTTTTGGGGGGGTATTGAGTTGTATTCGTTCTTTATATATTTGGGATACTAACTCTTTATCAGATATGTCATTTACATATATCTTTGTCCATTTAGGACAAAGTTTTGTTGGTTGTTTCCTTTGTTGTATGGAAACTTTTTATTTTGCTGTTGTCCCAATAGTTTATTTTTGCCTTTGTTTCCCTTGCCTCAAGGAGACAGATCTAGAAAAATGTTTCTACAGCTGATGTCAGAGACATTACCTCCTATGCTGTCTAGAATTTTTACAGTTTCAGGTCTCACATTTAGGTCTTTAATCCATTTGGAGTTTTCTTTTGTGTATGGTAAAAGTAAGTGATCCACTTTCATTCCTTTGCATGTGGCCGCAATGTATTTTCCCAACACCATTTGTTAAAGAGACTTTTTGCTATTGTATATTCATTCTTCCTTTGTTGAAGATTAATTGACCATATAATTATGGGCTTATTTCTGGGCTTTCTGTTCTATCCTACTGATCTATATGTCTTTTTTAAAAATATTTTATTTATTTATTCAGAGAGAGAGAGAGAGAGAGAGAGAGAGAGAGAGGCAGAGACACAGGCAGAGAGAGAAGCAGGCTCCATGCAGGGAACCTGACATGGGACTCGATCCCAGATCTCCAGGATCACACTCTGACTGCAGGCGGCGCTAAAGCGCTGTGCCACCCGGGCTGCCCTATATGTTTTTAAGCCAGTACCATACTGCTTTCATTACTACAGCTTTCTAATGTAACTTGTAATGAATTGTGATATTTCCAGTTTTGTTTTTCTTTTACAGGCCTGCTTTGGCTATTTGAGATCTTTTGTGGTTCCATACAAATTTTAGGATTCTTTGTTCTAGCTCTGTGAAAAATGCTATTTTAATAAGGATTGCATGAAATCTGTGGATTGCTTAGGGTGGTATAGCCATTTGTTCTTCCAACCCATGAGCATGGAATGTCTTTCTATTTCTTGGTGTTGTCTTGAATTTTTTCACGTGTGTTTTATGTTTTCCAGAGTACAGGTCTTTCACCTCTTTGGTTCAGTTTATTCTTAGATATTTTCCTGTTTTGGGTGTAATTATAAATGGAATTGCTTTCTTATTTTCCCTTCTTGCTACTTCATTATTAGTGCATAGGAATGCAACATATTTTTTTTAAGATTTTATTTATCTGTTAATGATTGAGAGGAGAGAGAGAGAGAGAGAGAGAGAGAGAGAGAAAGGCAGAGACACAGGCAGAGGGAGAAGCAGGCTCCATGCAGGGACCCCGGCGTGGGACTTCATCTGGGGTCCCCAGGATCAGGCCCTGGGCTGAAGGCGGCACTAAACCGCGGAGCCGCCCAGGCTGCCAGAAACATATTTCTATACAATGATTTTGTATCCTACAACTTTACTGAATTCATGCAACAGTTATAGGATTTTTTTGGTGGAGTCTAGGGTTTTCTACATAGAGTATCATGTCATATGCAAATAGTAAGAGTTTTACTTCTTCCGTACCAGTTTGGATGCCTTTTATTCCTTTATATTGTCTAATTGCTATGGCTAGGACTTCCGGTACTATGTTGAATAAAAGTGGTGAGAATGGACATCCTTGACTTGTTTCTGATCTAAGGGGGAAAACTCTGTTTTTCACCACTGAGTATGACGTTGGCTATGGATTTTTCACACACGGCTTTTATTATGTTGAGGTATATTCCCTCTAGACCTACTTTGCAGAGACTTTTTTTTTTATCATGAATGGATGTTGTAATTTATCAAATGATTTTACTGCATCTATTGAAATGATTGTATGGTTTTATCCTTCTCTTATTCATGTGATGATTCATGTTGATTGTTTTGTCTGTATTGAACTAACCTTGCATCTTGGGATTAAATCCTACTTGATCATGGTGTATGATTTTTTAAATGTGTTTCTGGATATTGTCTGCTAATATTTTGTTGAGGATTTTTGCATGCATATTCATAAGAGATTTGGCCTGTAGTTTTTTTTTTTTTGTGTGTGTGTGTATGTGTGTTGTCTATCTAGTTTTGGTATCAGGATGATATTAGTTTCATAGAATAAGTTTGGAGGTTTTATTTCCTCTTTTTTTTTTTTTTGGAATAGTTTACAAAGAATCGGCATTAGCTTTTCTCTAAATTTTTGGTGGAATTCTCCTGTGAAGCTATCTGGTCCTGAAGTTTTGGGGGAGTTTCTTGATCACTGATTCAATTTCATTGCTGGTTATTGGTCTGTTCAAATTTTCTATTTCTTTCTACTTTAATTTTGGTAAGTTATGTTTCTAGAAACTTAATCATTCCTCATAGGTCGTACAACTTGTTGGCATGTAGATTTTCATAATATTCTCTTAACAATTGTTTGTATATCTGTGGTGTTGGTTGTTATTTCTCCTCTTTCATTAGTGGTTTTATTTATTTGAGTCCTCTCTGTGTTTTTGATAATTCTGGCTAGAGATTTATCAATTTTGTTCATCTTTTCAAAGAACCACCTCCTGGTTTCATTGATCTGTTCTATTGTTTTTCTCGTTTCTATATTTTTTTTATTTCTGCTCTTATCTTTATTATTTTATTCCTTCTTTTGGTTTTGGGTTTTTTGTTCTTCTTGACCTAGCTCCTTTAGGCATAAGTTTAGGTTGTTTCTCTAAAACTTCTCTTGTTTCTTGAGATGTGATGTATTCTGTAAAATGTTCCATCTACACTTAAAAAGAATGTGTATTCTGGTGTTTTAGGATGGAATGTTCTGAATATATCTGTTAAATTCTTCTGGTCCAGTTTGTCATTCAAAGTGACTGTTTCCTGGTTGATTGTCTGTTTGGATGATCTGTCTCTAGTCTATATTAAGTTGATGGTTGCTTAAGTTTAAATCCATTTTTACTACTCTTCTACCCATGTTTTAGGTATATGGCATCATATATTACACCCTTTTATTTTATGAACTTGACTGATTTTTACTGAAAATCTTATTTTTACTTCTTTTGTAGTTTGTACTTTACATACTCTCATTTTGGTCGTTATTTTCCACTCAGTCTCCTTTAATATTTCTTGTAGAACTGGTTTAGTGGTCATGAACTCCTTTAGCTTTTGCTCATCTGAGAAACTCTTTATCACTTCTATTCTGAATGACCGCCTTCCTGGATAGAATATTATTGGCTGCAGAATTTTTCCTTTCAGCACATGAATATATCATGCCAATCCCTTCTTCCCTGCAAAGTTTTTGCTGAAAATCCCCTGAGAGTCTTATGGGGTTTCCCCTGTATGTAACTGTCTTTTTTTATTCTCTTGCTGTTTTTATTTTTTTTAAGATTGTATTTATTTATTCATGAGAGACATAGGTAGAGAGGTAGACACATAGGCAGAGAGAGAAACATGTTCGCTGTAGGGAGCCGGATGTGGGACTCGAGCCCAGAATTTCGGGATCCTGCCCTGAACCGGAGGCAGACACTCAATTGCTGAGCCACCCAGTTGTCCCTCTCTTGCTGTTTTTAAATTTTTTTCTTTATCATTGCTTTTGCCATTTTAATTACTATGAGTCTTGGTGTGGACCTCCTTGGATTGAATTTTGGGGAGAATCTCTTTGCCTCCTGGATCTGGATATCTACTCCTTCCCTAGATTAGGAAAGTTTTGAGCTATTATTTCTTCACATAAATTTCCTACCACCTTTTCTTTCTCTTCATCTTCTGAGATCTCTATAATGCATATGTTATCATGCTTGATGGAATCACAGAATTCCCTAAGACTATTCTCAATTTACATACTTTTCTTTCTTTTCTATTACCCATCTGGGTTACTTTCTACACTCTGTTTTTCGGATATCAAATTGATCATCTGCTTCATCTAGCTTACTGTATTTCCATCAAGTATACATTTGATTTCATTTATTGTATTCTTGATCTCTGACTGGTTCTTTTTTATCTCTGTGTTAAGGGTTTCACTGATGTCTTCCACTCTTTTCTCAAGCCTAGTGAGCATTTTTATGATTATTACTTTAAATTCTCTATCAGGCATATTTATATCTGTTTTGTGTAGATCTCTTGCTGTGGTTTGGTTCTGTTCCTTCATTTGGGACTTATTTCTGTATGTTCTCATGTTGTCTAACTCTCTGTATCTGGTTCTTTGTTTTAGGAAAGTCAGCTACTTCTCTTGCTCTTAACGGTAATAGCCTTATAAAGAAGAGATCCTGTAGTTGCATTGCAGTTTCCCTTGTTCCCCAGGGGCTGGTGCTTCAGGGAGCATTCCCTATGTGTGTCTCATGTGTTCTACTGTTGAGTCTTGGCATCTTTTTTCTTCAGTCCAGTTGTCTGCAGAAATCCTCTTTGGCTATTATGGGCAGTGTTTGGTCCCCAGAAGGGATGGGGTGTGTTTTAACATGGTGCACAGTGGTTTGCTCATAAAAGGAGACCTGCTCCCATTGTAGCGGGAACTGAAGTCAAGCAAAACTGCTAGTCCTATGCTGTATCTGCATTTTTTTAAGGATTTCATTTATTTATTCACGAGAGACACACACACACAGAGGCAGAGACATAGGCAGAGTGTGAAGCAGGTCCCTTGCAGGGAGACTGATAGGGGACTCAGTCACCAGATGTGGCATCATGCCCTGAGCCAAAGGCAGACGCTCAACTGCTGAGCCACCCAGGCGTCCTAGATGTGTCTGCATTTTAAGGTTGTATCTGCTGTTTGTTGTGCGGTCTCTTTAAGGTAAAAGACTCAGCTTCCTACCTCTGGGCTCTACCTGAGCCAGAGCCCACTGATTTTTTAAAATGCCACACTTTAAGTGCTGCTGGTTGTAAGAATTCATGAAATTTAGCCCCTTTCACTTTCAAAGGCAAATGTTAAGGGGATTTGTACTCCCCATTCAGGACCTCTCCAGTGTGAAATCTGTCTTTTGTGTTTTTCGTGCCACAGGCTCCCTCCCCACTGTGGATGGCCATGGCCTTTTTTATTCTGAAACCAAGTCTTCACACTTCCAACCTTCTTGGATGTGGCTTATTCTCTACCTTTAGTTGTGGAGTTTGTTCTGTCAGTCTTAGGGTCATTTTCTGGGTTATTTATGTTGATGTCAGTGTTATCTAAGTTGTATCTGTGGGTGAGACGAGCTCAGTCTCCTCCTCCTCTGCTATCTTCCCTCAAGGTTACATGCAGGCAGTCCAATGGGAGCAAGATTAGAATCTAAGTCTCTGAACACCTACCTAGTGCCCTTTTCCACTTTATATGATTTTATTTTCTTCTCCTTCTACTGTCTTGGCAATACACTTAAAAATGTAAACAAAGTGGTGGAAACTGATAGTTTAGCTTTATTCCTGATAGAGAATTCCAGATTGAAAAATGCTATAACACTATTTTCACCTATAACATAAAGTGGAAGCATTTAGTCATTCCCTACTAAGTATAAGATTAGCTAGAAGATTTTGTAAAATATTTCTTATTAAGATGAAGAAATTACCTTCTAGTCCTAGTTTTTTGGAAATTGTTTTCATTAAAGGTGTCGAATTGGGCAGCCTGTGGCTCAGCGGTTTAGCCCGCATTCAGCCCAGAATGTGATCCTGGAGACCCGGGATGGAGTCCCACGTCAGGCTCCCTCCATGGAGCCTGCTTCTCGCTCTGCCTGTGTCTCTGCCTCTCTCTCTCTGTGTCTCTCATGAATAACTAAATGAAATCTTTAAAAAATAAATAAATAAAATCTTTTTTTCCCTAGGTATTTTTAACTTTTATTTTTAATTATTTATTTTTTATTGGGGTTCAATTAAAAAAATAAAATCTTAAAAAAATAAAGGTGTTGAATTTTGTCAAGTGCATTATTTTTGCATGTTTTGTGATGATCATATGATATCTTTATTTGAATATGGTATATGACATTAACTGATATTTGAATATTGAAACATTTCATTCCTGCAATAACCTCACTTTGTCAGATATATGATCTTTTTTAAAATTTTAATTAATTAATTGATTAAATATTGTATTTATTTATTCATGGGAGACACACAGAGAGAGGCAGAGACATAGGCAGAGGGAGAAGCAGGCTCCCTATGGGGAAGTCCAATGCGTAACTCGATCCTAGGACCTGGAATCATGGCCTGAGCCAAAGGCAGATGTTCAAAGATTTTATTTATTTATTCATGAGAGACACAGAGAGAGAGAGAGGCAGAGACACAGGCAGAGCGAGAAGCAGGCTCCATGCAGGGAGCCCGACGTGGGACTCGATCCTGGGTCTACCAGGATCATGCCCTGGACGAAAGGCGGCGCTAAACCGCTGAGCCACCCAGGCTGCCCCGAAGGCAGAAGTTCAACCACTGAGCCACCCAGGCGTCCCTGTATAATCTTTTTTGTATGTTGCATCTATGTTCATTAGAAATAATAGTCTGCAGTTTTCTTTTCTTGTGATTTCTTTGTCTAGCTTTGGCATAAGGTGATGCTAGCCTGAGTTGGGAAATAGTTCTGTTTTCTGTCATGACATAAACAAAAATTTTCCTAAAATTGTACAATATGCATTATATATATAATATATATATAGTACATCTATAATCTAGTATTTAACTCAATCTCTCTTCTAGTCAATACTCTCCTTAACTGATTTCTTGCCTGCACTCTTGTTCTCTTACAATTTATATTTTATCGAATCACTGTCTTCTTCAATATATTCTCATGCTTTGCTATTCAACTTATAATGATATCCCAATCCTTTATGTACCCTAGGACACACCATGTGACTAAGTTTCTGTCTAACTCTTTGGCCTGCTTTCAAAATGATTTTTACCTTGCTCATTCTGCTCCCGTCATCCTATGCTTCTTGCCTTTCCTCAAATATGCCAACTTTATTTCTACTTCAATAATGTTGCACTCATCATTCTGTTTTCTCCATTAAATCATCTTATTCATCCTTCTCTTAACTTCTATTGATTCAAATCCATCCTTAGAGAGGAAGTTCCTGATTCTCCTATTAAAATTTTCCTGGTCTATCCTCATTATTCTCTATTCTGTTGCCTATTTTAGTTCATAACATTTACCATTTCCAATATTATCTTAAGTATTTATTTGAAAAACAATTTCCTTCCTATTTCCCCTATGAAAATGTGAAGTCCATGAAGTTTAGAACTTGGTCTCTCTTGTTAATCATTCTATTTCAATGTATCAAATTAAATCCCTGAGACATTTTCAATAAATATTTGTTGAATGCAAGAATAAATTACATTACATTGTGAAGGTTATTATGAAAGAAAATACAAGGATCTGTGAGAGAGAATGGGGGGAGTTCTTCAGATTAAATGCTCAAAGGAATCTCTTGGATAAAACTGCATTTACTTTGAAGGAGTTATTCTAGTAAATAATAGAAGAATGACTCTTCCAGACAGAGCTAATAGCAAACAAAAATGCCCTTAGGTAAAGAAAATCTTGAGGAACTTGAGAGAATTTAATAAGATCATTGATCATTATTGGAGCATAGAAATAAAGGGGAATGGAATGAAGTGAGATTAGCAACGAGAGTATAAATAAAATCATTCAACTTCTTGCAGGTCAGTTTAAGAGTAAGAGTAAGACTCCTCAAGGCTCATGCTCAGAAGTCTATGAATGGTTTGAAAGTAGACTAATTAAGAAGTCTTTCACTTTAGAGATTAAGAAACATGCTGCAAAAATAGCATCCAGGAGCTGCATTGATGGAAAGCACAGCTTTCCCTATGACTATTTCTGTCCTTGAAGTAATTTGTGAATTTTGACACTTGGATAAGGATGTGAGTCTAGTGTGACAGTTCAATCATTGGTATTATCTGAAAGCTCCTGAAAAAAATAAAATCAAACATTTAGCAATGGAATAGAGGAATTGACGACACTGGGTGGGGAAGTGGTATCTAAAAATGATAACAAGATAATCAAGAGAAAAATTTTCCAAGCATTATAGATTAAAAAAAAAAAGGTGTTGTTGTTGTTTTTAATGCATCTTTTATTTTGGAATATTTTTAGATTTATGGAAATTTTGTTAATATAGTACAGAGAATTCCCATATACCTTCACTCAGCTTCAATTTACCCTATTGTCATCATCTTGCATTACCCTAGTTAGTACATTTGTCAAGACTAAGAAATGGATTTTACTATCAAAAACAATTCAGACTCTATTCAGACTTCACCATTTTTTCTACTAATGAGCTTTTTGTGTTTGAGGATCTGATCCAGGACACCACATTTCATTTAGTTCTCATGTTTTCTTAGTCCCTTCTAGTCTGTAATGCTTTCTCAGAATTTCCTTATTGCACATGACTTTTATATGAGAAACAGATAATTCCAAATTATGCCATTTTTAAATGCTTTGTATGAAAGAGATTTCTGTAAAATAAAAAGTAGACCCAAGAGAAAAATACTCATTCTTTGGAATCAAATTTGTAGCTAACATGCTTACAACATCTGTGATAATGCATAGAAATGACGTGGTCCTCCTACACTTAGCCCTCCTTGTCTGTATTGGGCATTTAATAAATTTTGTCTTCACATTTGCAGGCAGCCTTGCAATTATCACTGACAAAATAATGGTTACAGTAAGAGTAGTCTTCAAATCCTTACAGTTAGAATAATTATCTTCATACTCACAACTATTGGCTGTAATAAAAACAAAGAAATAAGTCAGTTCATTATCGTTTTCCTCCATAGCAGCAACACAAACAATACATTCAATGTAAGTGGGAAGAAAACTATTGAGCAAACATGTTGGTATCATTACATTATGATTGATTCAAAGGGAAACATTAATCCATTACTTCTTCTAAAATTTGAGCTTTTTGGGATGTTTCTAAAATGAATTGACCTATTTTCCTCCCTCAGAAAAGGAAATAAATTTCAATGAGTCTCTCTACAATTACACTGTCCAAAATTATAGTCTTTAACCATATGGTTGTTTAAATTTAAACGTGAATTAATTAAAATTACATAACATTAAAAAATAAATTTTCAGCTCATTGGTGGTACATTCCAAGTGCTCAGTAACCAATATGGGGGCTATTTTATCAGGATAGAGCAAATCTTGAACATTCCCATCATTGCAAAAAGTTATATTAGACACTGTTGCTCTATCTAGACTTTAGTGTCACTAATCTTTCTTTCAAGAGTAAGAAATCATTATGAGAATATGTGGATGTAAAAACAGGAGAGAATTTCACAATTATTATCAGACATTTCTACTTTGAAGTCCCTCAGTGGACACAAACACAATAACTCTCAAACTAAATTCATTATTCTACCTACAGGCTTGGCATTTCTTTGGAGTTTCTCCCCAACTCCCAACTCAATTCCCCTATTATCAGAGAAATGAAAGTCCTAACTAAATAATTCAAACCAGGAACTGGAATCAACATGAACTCACTGCTCTCTACTTTTTATTAGCACTCAACAAGTGCAAGTAAAAAACACTGTTTTTTCTACTACTACGTTCCTATCCCTATCGCTCATTACTATTTCTCTTCATTTATTTTGTCCTAATGTAGTAAAAACTCCATTTCCATTTATTTTTTGAACCCATGTTTTCAACAGTCTCTGAGCCAGCTTCCATCTACTTGTTGCTCCATACTACTGCCAGATCTTTATAAAACACAATTCTGATCTCATCATTCTTCTACTTAAAAATCTTTCAATTGATTGATTATTACTAACAGGATAAATTCCAAACCCCTTAACAAATAGTATTCAGCAGAGGAGTAAATATTTTCTTCTTTAATTAATGTATAGCTTTGATATCATCAATACACTGAATTAGAGCTATACAATACCTCAGAAAGAATGCTACAGTTCAATCTAGTGAATGCATTTGAAATGTAAAAATCTCAGTCAACTGTGTTGTTCATAATTTTAATAACATATCTCAACTAAACAAAAATACTAACTCTTTGTATTTATATCCATAACAACATTAAACATGAGATATTATATGACACTGAATTTAATCCTTTTGCTAAAATAATTTTGAAACTTCTGTGAGCTAATAATGCTACATACATATTTGATTGACATTTTAAAAATATGTAAAAATTACTAGCAAACACAAGTGCTAGTGGTTATTAAATTAAACTTGATTATTCTAACTATACTATGGGGAAAATGAAGAATTTAGAACGATGAACTCATTGGTGTATAAAGAATGTTTGGTGTCTGAACTGAAGTGTGTCTGTGGTCTAACACCTTTATATTTTGTACATATTTTCTCTTTATAAAATGTCACTTTGATATAATTGCATTAACTTTGGTAGAAAAAATATTTAATTACAATAAATTATTTCCACAGAAACAGTTTTAGATATGCCAATATATAACAAGTCCAACATAATCACAAATATACATTGATGGTAGATGTTTCTTTAGGTTACATGTGGTAACAGGATTTTCATTGCAAATAATATATAGATAATGCATAAAAGTTTTGATGAAAAACCCTCTCTTGAATACTTTTACTCTTGTCTTTTGTATGAAGGCATTACTTAAGTTAGTTACAATCAGAAGATTTCCTAATTCTTAAAAAAAAAAGAGGGGCCTATGGCTCTTATGATACTAAGGTATGTTTCTTCTATTCCTACACTGCAGAAGAGTTTTTAATCAAGAAAAAAAATGTATTTTGTCAAATGCTTTTTCTGCATCTATTGAGAAAATCATATAGTTTTTGTCCTTTCTTTTTTTTTTTTAAATCTGCGATTCCCTTCTATTTTTTTTAATTTTATTTATTTATTTATGATAGTCACACAGAGAGAGAGAGAGAGGCAGAGACACAGGCAGAGGGAGAAGCAGGCTCCATGCACCGGGAGCCCGACGTGGGACTCGATCCCGGGTCTCCAGGATCGCGCCCTGGGCCAAAGGCAGGCGCCAAACCGCTGCGCCACCCAGGGATCCCCTCTCCTTTCTTTTATTAATATGGTGTACCACATTGATTTATTTGCAGATATTGAACCACCCTTACAGCCCACACAGTTGTGATGAATAATCCTTTTAAAGTACTATGTAATATACTATCTACTAGCTAGTATCTTGGTGAGAATTTTTGCATCATCTGTTCATCAGACAATACTCTATGTAGAAAACCAAAAAGACTCCACCAAAAAATTGTTAGAATGGATATAGGATTTCAGCAAAGTGGCAGGATATAAAAATGCATGGAAGCCAGATGAATTTCTATATACTAACAATGAGGTAGAAGAAAGAGAAATCAAATAATTGATCCCAATTTACAATTGGGCCAAAAGCCATAAAATACCTAAGGATAAACTTAAAGAGATTAAAGATCTATACTTTGAAAACTATAGAACATTTATGAAGGAAATTGAAGAAGACACAAGGAAATGGAAAAACATTCCATGTTCATGGATTGGAAGAATAAATATTGTTAAAACGTCTACACTACCCAAAGCAATCTATACTTTCAATAAAATCCCTATCAAATTACCATCAATATTGTTCACATAGCTGGAACAAATAATCCTAAAATTTGTATGAAACCAGAAAAGATCCCGATAGCTAAAGGAATGTTGAAAAATAAAACCAAAGCTGGAAGCATCAGAATCCCAGACTTCAAGCTCTATTACAAATCTGTGATCATCAAGACATTATGGGTACAGACACAAAACAGACATATTGATCAATGGAACAGAAGGGAGAACCCAGAAATGGACCCTCAACTCTATGCTCAACTAATCTTCAACAAAGCTGGAAAGAATATCCAAAGAAAAAAAGGCAGTCTCTTCAACAAATAGTGTTGGGAAAATTGGGGAGCCAACATGTGGAAAAATGAAGCTGGACCACTTTCTTATACCAGACACAAACATAAACTCAAAACGGATGAAAGACCTAAATGTGAGACAGGAATCCATCAATGTCCTAGAAGAGAACATAGGCAGCAATTTCTCTGATCTAGGCTGCCACAACTACTTGCTAAATACATCTCCAAAATCAAGAGAAATAAAAGCAAAAAGGAACTATTGGGACTTCATCAAGATAAAAAGCTTTTGCATAGCAAAGGAAACAATAAACAAAACTAAAAGGCAACCCACAGAATGGGAAAAGATATTTGCAAATGTCTTATCATATAAAAGGCTAGTATCCAAAATCTATAAAGAACTTATCAAACTCAACACCAAAAAAACCCCCCAAAATATTTAGTTAAGAAATGAGCAGAAAATGTGAACTGACATTTCTCTTGAAGAAGACATACAAATAGCCAAAAGACACATGAAAAGAAATGCCCTAATCACTCAGTATCAGGGAAATACAATCAAAACCACAATGATATGCCACCTAGTACAGGTCAGAATGGCTAAAATTAACAACTCAAGAAACAACAGATATTGGATGTTGAGTATGTAGAGAAAGAGGAACCCTCCTACATTGTTGGTAAGATGCAACAGTATGGAGATTCCTCAAAAAGTTAAAAATAGAGCTACTTTATGACCCAGCAATTGCACTACTAGGTATTTATCCAAAGGATACAAACATAGTGATTTGATTGATGGGGCACATGCACCACACTTTTTATAACAGCAATGCCCACAATAGCCAAACTATGGAAAGATCCTAGATGTCCATCAACAAATGGATGGATAAAGATGAACATAGAGGAAAGGAAGGAAAAATAAAATAAGATGAAAACAGAGAGGAAGGCAAACCATAAGAGATGCTGAATTCTAGGAAACAAACTGAGGGTTGCTGGAGGGGAGGTGGATGGGGGAAGGGATAATTGGGTGATGGGCATTAAAGAGGGCACTTGATATAAAGAGCACTAGTTATTATATGTAAGTGATGAATCACTAAATTCTACCTCTGAAACTAATAATAAAGTATATGTTAATTAAATTGAATTTAAATAAAGAATTAAAAAAAATGAAAGGTTCCCAGAAGGGACAAAAGAAGTCAGGTCATTTTATCATATATACCCAAATTAATGACTTCAAACTTACTGCAGAGTCCTTTGTCACAGTGATATTTGCAGCTGGCACAAGATTTTCCTTTTAGGTAAGGGGTATGCATCTTGTTAACAAGATTACCACTGAAATTTGAAATACAGAATGTCAAACATTTTTCATTTTTCAGTTTAGTTTATGCTCCCAGGATAGCATCTATCACCGCATATAACTGAATATCAATGTTTTCCATCAAGTCAAATAGCTGAAAAACTGAAGTTCCCAAAATGTACCAGATAACAATGTAAAGAAAATAATTCACATTCCCTAACTTCTTTGACCATAATTTCATAACCTGACCAATTGAAATGGAATAAATGGGGTCTAAAATTTTCATAGTGTATTTCATTCAATATGAAAACATTCTTTCTCCCCCAGAAGACTTGGTCAAATTGCTGAAGCAGTGTATCCCAAGGTGCTGGCTAGTGATAAAACATATCCCTTAGAAAGACAGCACAAGTTGCAGTATGGAAATGCTTAAAGTTACATATAATTTTATATTTAAGAAATATAATAATTTCTGTAATATGAACTAAGGAAGGTAAAGTCCCTGGATAATTTTGGCTTCAGATGGAGGGGTTGATTTTAATATAGTTTTTGGTGTGTGTTTTGGGGAGATAGGATAGCTTAGGAAGGTTTTTGAATCTCTAGAGGTTTTGTGTGTGGTTTTTAATGTTTACAAAAAAGGAGAAGGTAAGAAAAAATGGTTTTATTAACACTAATTGCTAAGGAGTATTAGTCTTCTAGTAAGTAGCCTACATCTCATTGATGGATATTACTCAAGATAGTCTCAATTGTACGAGGTGGACCAACAACGCAAAGCAATGTATCTGAATCTCACTCCCTGCACGGGATATAACAAACCATGTGTGAGCCCCTCGAAAATGTGGAATACATACAAACATATTCTGGAAACTCCCTCACCACTGCTTTTCCTCATTCACTCCAACTTTCACTTCAGATGCCTGGCTCCAGATCCTCCTCTCTTACAGTCAACCAGTAAGTTTGGATGCACTATTCTAGGAAATTTCCATTCTTTCTACTAAACCCTAGTAAGTGCCTGCAGGAAAATGACGTTGGAGGTCTACTTCTCACCCTGCAGATCTATATGCTCAGGTTACCTACAGTCCACCATCATCTGTTATGGTAATAATGTAGGTGGTTTTTTAGACAAGCAGGGCAAGGAATATCTTAACAGGAAGAACCGAAATCACAATCTGTCATCCCCTACTGGCCACTCCACTACCATCCCTTGCTTATCCATCAAGCAGTCACTTCCTAACGTGTGAAGTTAGTGAGAACTGATGCTATCAAATCTAGGGAAATGTGCACTACCCATGCTCATGGATAGCCATGAGCCCAAGGGAAAGGCGACTGAGAGAAAAGATGTCACTTTGTAACTGAGGACAGAGAGCTTCAGATTTTGTACTTGGAATGGAGAACGTAGTCTCTTCCATGATAATTTGAATGTATCTCAACTTAAAAGCATTTCCAAAGATTTATTCCTTCTGGATGGACCTAGAGGGTATTATGCTAAGTGAAATAAGTTGGACAGAGAAAGATACCATATGATTTTACTTACATGAGGATTCTAAAAAATAAAATAAAAAGCAGAAACAGATAATAAGTACAAGAACAAACTGATGTTTGCCAGAGGGGCAGGAATGGGAAGATGGGCAAAAGAGTTGAAGGGAAGTGGGAGATACAGGCTTCCAGTTATGGAATAAATGAGTCATGGGGATAAAAAAGTACAGCACAGGGACTATAGTCAATGGTCTAAAAGCATTGGATGGTGACTGGTGATAGCTACCCTTGTGGTGAGCATAGCATAAAGTAGAGACCTGCCACTATGTTAAACACCTAAAACTAATGTGACATTGCATATGAACTACGTAATGATTTTTAAAAATGAAAAAAGGATTTATTCCTTCCCTTCACTGAATTATGTTTTATATTCTAGTTTGTTTACTATACAAGAATTTTCAAATATTAAATTACATTTAGGGGTATTGCACTACCCTCTAAGGTATATACTTACGCAGGACAATATTGGCAAACATAGTAGTATTTTAGACTCTCTTGATTGGGACAATAGGCAATTCCACATCCAACATGATAAGAAGAGTACCAAACAACCTACAAATCCAGAAAGGAATATATGAGAATATATTAAATAAGAGGGAAAATATTTAAAAAATAGCGGCAAATGTAAAACCAAAAAAAATGTTACTATTATAGTTTGTAGCCAGGTACCCTTAAAAAATAATTAGCTCAATTATTGAAACAAATCACAAATTTTAAAATATTGTATTTTAATGTCCACTAACTATTTTATCCATTTCTAATTCTGAAAAAGTATAGAACATGCTTCCTTACCAAGTGTTACATCAGCTATGGAAAAAAAAATGACAGCTCTAGATGAAGTACCAGCCAGGACTATTTTATCTATTCAAGCTCTTACCCAAATTGAACATTGGACTTTGTCATAATTCAGAGATGCTTTCATATTAAAGCATTTGTGATAGAAGTATTTTCATTTGTTTCTCTTACCTGGGTGTAATGTCCAATAACTGCATCAGAACTCTTAGGTCCTACACCATAGACAAAATCATGGCGCTCCTCATACCAGTTTTGGATTGCATCTGACCAGGAAGCAGGGTGACTTGACATAAAGAGATTCTCACCACATTTTGTATCTAAAGAGAATCAGATCATCCTTGAGGAAAGAAATAATGCGTGGAATGGCAAAAGAAATCAACTATATGAACACAAGGATGTTGCCCTTCAAACACAGTGCCTATACTCATAACTGTTAATACATAATAAAAGGACTTCTGTATTTCTCAGCCCTAAAGCTGAATAGAAGACATACCTGTCTTGGTACACCTGGATGGCTTAGTGGGTTAAGAAGCTGACTCTTGATTTCAGCTCAGGTCATAATCTCAGGGTGCTGATTGAGCCCTGCATCAGGGTGCCCACTCAGCCCAGAGTCGGCTTGAGGATTCTCTCTCTCTCCCTCCCCGTCTGCCCCTTCCCCTACTCACACACATTCTCTCTCTAAAATAAATAAATTAATCTTTTCAAAAAAGAAAAAGACAGATCTATATAGCATGCTGAAGCTGTCATCAATATGCAAAAACTTGGAATAAGTTAAGAGGACCTTATGCTTTAAAAATCCTCTGGAGTATCAGAGACACATTCTTTTTTTATTTTTAATTTTTAAAATTTTTTAATTGAAGTTCAATTTGCCAACATGTAGTATAACATCCAGTGCTCATCCCATCAAGTGCCCTCCTCAGTGCCCATCCCCCAGTTACTCCATGTCCCTGCCTGCCTCCCTTGCCACTACCCTTCATTCGTTTCCCAGAGTTAGGAATCTCTCATGTTTTGTCACCCTCTCTAATTTTTCCCACTCATTTTCCTTCCTTTCCCTTATAATCCCTTTCACTATTTCTTATATTCCACATGTGAGTGAAACCATATGATGACTGTCCTTCTCCAACTGACTTAATTCACTCAGCATATTACCCTCCATTCATTTTTATGCTAAATTCTTCACTTATGTAATGTCTCCTGTGCTCTCAGCTTTGTACTGTAAATTTGCAAAAGACACTGACCAACTTTTTCTTCTTTTTCTCTTCCTGTTGTCTGCCTTCACCAGAGATTTTGCACATATCGGACCCTTTCTAAGTGTTTATGATTATGATTTTGTGTGCACTTGGAAAAAAGTTCTACAAGCAGTCTCTAAGGGCTCCAATTAAGAGGCAACTGACATCAGGATAGATGGCAGATTTCAAAGCTTTTGGGTCCTCTCTTAATCACTAAATCAGAATACCCTAAGGCCAAATCTTATTAGGCAAAGAAGAGCCTTGCAGATGGTGACATCAGCAAGATGGTGGAGTAGGAAGCCCGGACTCTCCTTCCTCTAACAAACACCCTGATCCAGCAACAATTCCTGAACAATTTGCCCTTGAGGGAAATCCAAAAGTACCCTGGGAGAATATGAACCCAGACTCACTGCCCCTGCAGGGAAACTGGGACACCCTCTTGCTAGAATGTCTGTGTTCAGCCCAGTGCCTGTCATCTAATCAGGAAGGTGTCCCCTAGCTCCCAGCTTCTCCCAGGGGAAGCAAATAGTTGGTTCATGTGTCCAGTGTTCCAACCTTTTGTAAGGAAGCTTGCCAGTTGTCTGGCTTCTTGCAACTCTGACAGTCAGGCAGAGGCTAACCCCCTGGACCAGAATGGAGATGGTGGCATTGGCGGTAAGTACCATATTTCTTCCCCTTGGCTCAACACAGAGCAAGTAATTGAAAAATCATAGATCTCAGCTTCCTCCTGGGGAAGCAAAGAGTTGATTGATGTGCCCAATGCTCCAATTTCTCCAAGGCTGCCTAAAGACCTGACATCTGTCTTGCCAATCTTGGAGCTCTGATGGGCTTTGCACAGGCTCCTTGGGTGAGAGCAGAGACGGTGGTTTGTATTGGTAGATGCCAATGATCCTCTCCCCAGCTCAGCACAGAGCAATCAGACTAATGCCACTGCTGCCTATTTCTCCCTGGGGCAGGAAAAATTTGGTCTGGGTATCGAGTGCCACAAAATTTCCAGGAGCTTCCCCGAAGACTGGTTTCTGATATGCCTCTCTGAGAATGTCAAAATTTCCTTTTTTATGGCTGAATAATATTGCATTATATATGTGTTCATGTGTGTATACATATCTTTATCCATTATCTATCAATGGACACTTGAGTGGCTTCCATAACTTGGCTATTATAATTAATGCTGCTATAAACATAGAGGCATATGTATCCCTTTGAATTAGTGTTTTTGTGATTTTTGGGTAAATACCCAGTAGCATAATTACTGGATTGCAGGATAGTTCTATTTTTAAGTTTTGAAGGAACCTCCATACTCTCTTCCACAGTGGTGGCAACAGTTTGCATTCCCATGAACAGTGCATGAGGGTTGTTTTTCTCCACAGCCTCCCCAACAGTTGTTTCTTTTATTTTTTATTTTAGTCATCCTGACAGGTGTGTGGTGATATCTCATTGTAGTTTTGATTAGTATTTACCTGAGTGATGAGTGATGTTGAGCATCTTTTCATGTCACTGCTGGCCACCTGTATATCTTCTTTAGATAAATGCTTCAAGTCTTCTGCTCAAAAATTTGGCAGAAGATTTGAACAGGTGTTTTTCCAAAGAAGATATACAGATGACCAACAGGTATGTGAAAACTAATCATCAGAGCAATGTACATCATTACATTTCTAATCTAATCAGAAAAATGTACATCAAAATCATGATGAGATATCACCTTATACCTGTTGCAATGTCTATTACCAAAAAAACAAAAGACAACAAGTGATGGTGAGGATGTAAAGAAATTGGAATCATGTACACTGTTGATGAGAATGAAAAAAATAGTATGGCTGTTGTGGAAAACAGTACAGAGGTTCCTTAAAAAATGGAAAGTAGAACTACTAAATGATCCAGCAATACCACTTCTGAGCATTTATCCAAAAGAATTGAAAGGATCTTCAAGGATCTTGAAGAGATATTAGCACCCTCATGTTCATTGCAGCTCTAGTCACAATAGGCAACATTTGGAAACAACTTAAATGCCCATGGACAGATGAATAGATGACAAGATGATATATATAGATAGATATATAGATATATAGATATATAGATATATATCATGTGTAATATAATTCATATTATATTATATTACTCATATTATAAAAAAAAGAAAAGTTTTGCAACGTGTGATAACATGCATAAGCCTGAGGACACGATGCTAAGGGAAATATGCCAGTCACAGAGAGATTACTGCATGAGTCCATTTACATGAAATACTTAAAATAGCCAAATTCACAGAATCAAAGAGTGCAATGTAATGGCTGGGGATGAGGGGAAGGAGAAATGAGGACTTACTAATCAATAAATTTCTGGTAAGTGAGGTGAATCAATTCTAGACATCTGCTGTACAACACTGCACCATAGTCAACAATGTTGTATATTTACAATACATTTAAAAATTGGTCAAGAGTGTAGGTCTCGTGTTAAGTATTCTTATTACAACAGAATTTTTAAAAAGCATTGTTGCTACAATAAAATTAATTTAAAAAAATAAGAAGAACAAAATGCCTTGCAGCCCAGAAATATTTGCTATCTTTTAAGCTCTCAATATTTACATTTTGGTAGTTTGAAATATAATGTCTACATATTGCTTAAAGGGAGTATAAAATATTCTTGGATATTTTCTTTAATATGGAGAGAAGGAAACTAAGAATCTAACATAATTTGATCTCAAGACTATTTGTTTTCATCTTCTCCTCCTGAATGCTGTATGGCTCTTCATAATTTCATTATAATGTTAACATCAACAATATAAATAACAATAGTTAGTTCTACTGAAATTACAGGTAATAATTCACTACTGTCAAAGTGAGTATGCCTATCATGTCTGATAGAGTAAATAAATATCTTATGTAAAGTTTATGCATAGAAGTTTTCTCTCATAGGTTTTTATAATTCTTGAGAATTTTGCAGCTTTTTGCATGTAATATATTATTCTATGCATTATAGGTACACAGACTATACAAACTACTTGACTATTATCAAAAAGTAAAAACTGAATGAACATACACAAAATACGCATCATGATTTTAAAAGTTTAAGTATTTTTAGAGCAAAATTCAGGAACAATTCACATGATTCAGTATATATGCGAATACAAAATAAGGAGATATCCAAACATCAAACAGCTACACAGTACTGCAAAAAGGACAGTGGATTAGAAATCAATAAACCTATCTATCTCTAACTGACATTTCACTTAGCATAATATCCTCTAGTCCCATCTATGTCATTGCAATCATATGTGGAATTTAAGAGACGAAAAAGATAAACATAGGAGAAGGACAAGAAAAATAAGAGGAAAACAGAGAGGGAGGCAAGAGATTGCATAAGAGACTCTTAACTATAGGAAACAAACTGACGGTTGCTGGAAAGAAGGTAGTGGGGGATGGGGTAACTCGGTGATGGGCATTAAGGAAGGCACTTGATGTAGTGAGCACTTAGTATAGTATGCAACTGATGAATCACAGAATACTGCCTCTGAATCTAATAATACAGTATATGTTAATCAAATTGAATTTAAATAAAAGAATAAAAAATAGAAATCAATAAGCTTGGTTAACTTTACAGTATATGATGCAACTTTGGGATGTGCTCCTAGGATATTTCTCCTATGTCCCTAATCTTTGAAGCTGGAGAAATGATGATAAATGACCTGTTGACTCATGAGCTGGTTGAGAGGAATTAATGAAGTTTGCTTTAGAAATTATTTGTATAATGTAAACAATCAACAAGGACAAAATGATACTTATAATTCTCTCTCCTTCTACAGATAGTTTTGATTTTTTTAAAAGAGCAATATAAGCAACATTTATTCACTAAGTCTTCTTACAACATACCACAATGTTCCACAATTCTATTTGATCTTTCCAATATTATTTTACTTGTTCATTTATTAACAAATATTTACTCATTTACATACTGGTTTCTCGGTCCTTTGCTGGGCTATGTTCTAAGGTGCACTTGTTTGCCCACTTTTGGGCATTTGCTGCTGCTTCTTTGTTCCATTCCTAAATGTCACAAGAAAAAAAATACACTTGAAGATTCAACTCCAATGAAACTTATGTTTTATAATCTTACTGGTAATTTAATTTACACCACTGTAAAACTTCCCTGGATATATTAATTATCATTGGTATGATAAGATCTTTTTGTTAGTTGTGTGTGTTTATCTGCTCCAGTGCCAATTTCCACATGGGAAGTCCATAAATGATGTGTCTATTGAGAGAAATATCTAATACAATATCTGACAATTTATAATAACACAGGAGCCACACCTGTGGATTTTTAGTAAATAGTGCTAGACTAACTATCAATATGTGAACTCTTTAAATTATACTTCAATAGTAATAAACTAACCTAGATCATTCCCAATTCCACTTGCAATCCATTTCATCCAAATGGGAAATATCTAGCTTTTATGGATCATGTCTTGGAAAGTGGACTATTACTTACCCTACATGGCTCTGATTTTGAGGGAGAGGGACCTCCTTTTTTATTTATTTTATTTTATTTTATTTTATTTTATTTATTTTATTTTATTTTTCAGATGTGCATCAGTGATTTTAATAAAGAAAAATGTGGTTCTGAGAGGAAATAGTTCGCTCATGTGTAGTCGTTTAAACAAAGTAATGTGAGGTTTAGTTGAGGGTAAGGATTGCAACTGTTGAGAGCACCTTGTCTTCGGTACAGTTCAGGGTCTCTCTGTTCTTAGGCACAGGTAAGCCTTGTTCTTGCTTCTTTTTAGGAGGGATATAGCTACTGAGACGAGAGGCCAAACTCTTTTCCCCAGTGTGAATCAGAACGTGGCGGCTCAGATGGTAGTCCCTGACAAAGGCTTTGCCACAGCCTTCATGGTCACAAACAAATGGTCTATTACTGGTTTGTCTTCTTTAGGGGTCTATTTGGCCGTGTGCTTTCTCCGTGCCTCCTAAATGTAGCCGCACCTCGGAATCACGTGGCGATCTTTTACAAACTCCAAGCCCAGAGCCGGGACCTCCTTTATTTTAGACGAGGGTAGATTGTGAACAAAATTGCAATGGCTTCATATTTGGTGTCCGAAGATTTGGCTTCTAATTTTGCCTTCCCAACTTAAGAGCCCTGTAACCTTGACAAATTATTTAACCATTATAAGGAAAATTAGTTTCTGCTCTGCCCACATTACACAGCTCAAATGAAATAGTAAAACAGAAACAAAACGTGTAAGCAAAGTTCTTCAGAGATGCCAGTTACCAGCTCCCTGCTCTAATCACTGCTGATTCACACATGAGCCTTTATCACTGCCTCTTACCATCTTTAGCATGTTGCTGGCAGGTGGAGAGACTGATTTCCTTAGTTCATTGTGTTTATTTACAATCTCCTTTTGGACTTGCGTTTGAGTGGTTAACAAAGCAGTAAAGGATGGATCCTAAAGGGAAATAACATTAAAGTTACCCTTCTAACATTTGTTAAAATTGCATTTAAGAATGAATAAGTGAATTCAAGAGAGCAAAGATCATTCTGAAAAGCATTCAGTTCAAGTCAATATTAGTTGTTAAGCATTGCCAATGAACCTGAGCCAAAGCTATGACAAATATGAAAGAAGCATTTGAAGCTTTGAGAATGAGGATGAAATTCATGGCATGACAAATTAAAATCTCCTTTGAGGCCACAGATCCCAATTTCTAGTTTCAAGAGTACTCTAATTGTGCTTTTTCTAGCCATATGAGTGATATTATTTTATAATCATAATAGTATGCAATAGAAACATTAAAACATATTCATTCACTTTTGAACAGGCTGCAGCAGGTGGAATGAGAGTGGGCCTCAAGATTCATCTTAGGTTTTAAGGAAACCTTGACCTGATATGGTCTGTATTTAGAGAAATAATGTATTTAAAGTGTAGTTAGCGAAGGAATGTTCAGGTTCAAAGTGCATTCAATGCTCCAGTAAAATTATTCTTCCTATTATGGTAGATATTGTAATCTATTTTATCATGATCTAATTTCATGGAGTCACTCAGAAGATAATTTTGCAATATTAAAAAATTTCCAAGGCCATTTAGAGGGAACAAAGTCATCCAATTAATGGGCCATTGCTGAGTCTTGTTTTTTTTTTTTTTTTTTAGTAACAGAATAAAGTATTAAATCAGCTGCTGAAATTTTTGGTATATTTTATCATTCTGTGTGTGTGTGCGGGGCTGGGGTGTCTAGCGTGGAGATAGAGAACAGTATGTAATTGTTCCCACAAGGTCTAAGATATTTGATGACTTAAAATTACAAATTGCTGTTATATTGTATGAGCAAGAGTTTCAAGTCTAACTCTGAACAGATAGAGCCCTTTGGTGATTTTCCCTGATACATTGGAGTAAGTTATTCTGTTTTTCCTCCAATACTGAATTTCCTCAAAGCTCTCCAAATAGTGCAAACTTAGGTTTAACCACGTTTGTTGTTGTCACTATTTATTTTTGTGCCTATTTCTCCCACTTGCTTGTATGTTCCTAAGGACAGGGACCAATAGTGAATTTCATTGTATTCATAGGTCTAGCACATTCCCAGCTACTAACTCCTAAGCTAGAAAGGATGTGCCTGTGAAATATTAGCCGTAGCCCGCCTCTGCTTTATAATAAAGCATAAAATAACATCCTTGGATGTTTCCTATTGACTTTCAAAAACCTGCTTAATAGAATTTCATTTCCAAACACTTCAAAAATTTGGTCCCTGAGAAAAAAGTCATTATTTCCTCCTTCTTACACTATCTTGCTTTGTGGATACAAATCCTACATGTCTTTGTTGTTGTTTTTAAATGAGTTTCCAGAAAGCTTTTATTAGGTTACAGGGAATATGAAGAGTGTTGAGCATAAAATGGATCTAATAAGGTATCTATCTACCCTTAAAAAATTTATTTCAATTCTTTCTCCCTCTCCCTTTGCCCTTTCCTGCACGCGCCCTGTTGCTCTCTCTAATATTATTAATAAAATCTTGGTACTCTCTCTGTCTCTTGCCCTCTCTCAAATAAATAAAATCTTTTAAAAAATCTTTAGAAAAGAGATTCAGAAGGTAGCAAACTTTTTGAATGAAGACCTAAGTGATGAAAAAATTATCTTCAGATTGAAAATTAATTATGGTAACATAATGACTATATTTCTGAATGCCACATGAGTTTTGAACTAGTGTCTGAACCCTGGCTGAGGAGTGCTAGTTATCTTGTTTTCTCAGTTAAAGAAGAATGTAGAAACAGACTGCATTGACCAAACTTCACATTCAGAGTTTTTCTGATCAGAAGATAGACACCTTATATAGGCACCTACCCACCAAACTTTTAAGGGAATAATTGATTCTGTTCTTAAGATTATTAAAGTGAAACAGCATATTAGAAATAATTAGAACATTTTATCCTTTATATAATAATTGTAAAACATGAAAAATCCAAATATTTAAGATCTTTACTAAAGTTTCTTTTTTTAATTTAAAAAATAGGTATAATTATTCTTACATAATGACTATGAAAACAAATGTGGTGATGTATGTGAAGCATTTGAGTTAATATAAATTTGAGATTATATAAATAAATTGTTAATTTTCTGTGAGGATTATATTGATTTAAATAAAAGGAAATCACGAAAGATCTTTAGACAGGAAGAGTTTCATTAGCTTTTAAACCTGTAAAGCATTGCCGTCAAAAGAAATATAATTATAGCATCAAATGTAATTTTAATTTCTGGGTGGCCACTTCAAAAAAAGAAAGAAACAGATTAAATTGATATTTATAATATACTTAATTATCTGACAGATTCAAAATATGTTTTCATCATGCAGTCAATACTAAAATTATTAATGAAATATTTTACCTTCCTTTTTTACCAACTCTTGAATTCTGCTATGTATTTATGCAGATCTCAGTTCCAACCATCTATATTTCCAGTATTCAACACCCTCATGTGGCCAGAGGCTACAATATTGGTCACCATGCCTTAGACTTGTTTTAGGTACTTCAGCAACCAAAGAGTACTTTGTGATGTACCTGTGTCTTCCTTTTCACTTTTGAAAATTGATCTAATATCTTTCTATTCCCCAGGGTTGCTCCACATGTTCTAAAAATATTTTCAGCTTTGACCATACCTGTCCATTTGCAGGAAAGAATGGAAGCAACACAACAGCCAGGAACAGCAACTCCAAGAATAAGGCCATTGCTGGGAAAACAAAATAAAGGGAACAAAGACCTGCATTGGATTGTTTAGTGTATGAACTTCTGAGGAATACAGAGAGAAAAACCAAAACATAACAATGTAATGATCTCAGTTATTCCAAATTTATTATATAACACAAGGTTTGTTACATGATGCCAGTAGAATGATAATGGATTTACCCAGAAGCAACCTTCCAATGGAGATCCACAGAACAAAAGGAAGTACTTCATTGAAGCCTTTGAAATACACCTATGAATGTTAAGTATATACTACCCAATTTTACCCTAGTTCTACACTCTTGACTATGTAGCTAGTTTCTGGTTCTGGAAATGGCTTCTCCACATCGCCCATTCAGGAGAAGTAATAGCTCCCAAATGCTAATAATACTTAGGTATTACTGTATTAGTGCTTACTGGTTTCCCTAAAACCTTCTTAATCCTTTTAAATATACTGTCATTAAGATCTATTCAAATTATTAATTATCATTTGTCATTTCTTTCCTGCTATGAGTCTGTCTCATATAAGATACTTGTCATTCTTAGAACTCTAGATAAATCCATTGGGAAGTTAGTACTTTTCTTTAATACTTTCAACTACTCTTTCAACTATACCTATGCAGGCAATGTCCTCATTCATTTCCATTCAAACCTTTTCTTTTATTACAGTGCCTCAAATCCCCCTTAAAAAGGCAATATTCTCCTTCTGGATCTAAAAACAGGAGGTAGATTTCTCACTTTCAAGATTAGATTAACCCACCCAATCCATATTAATACTCTTAATAAATTCTCATTGTTGCCTCACTAATTTAACTCCTTGAAATCCTGAGGAAATATAATGTAAACTGGAAAAGATTTAGACATACATTTTTATTACATTAATATTTATAAGGGGAAATCATTATAATTCATTATATGCTCAATCGTAGGGAGATAAAATGTCCAGATAAATTAGAATATATCCTCTTGTTAGAGTGTATTAGACATAATAATTATGTCTCCAATGTGTTATAACAAAAAAATGCTTATGCTTCAAAGTTAACAAAATAGTATATGGGAAATCCTTAGCTTCCATTATGGATGAATGTTTGTGCCCTCCCAAAATTCATATGTTGGAGCCCTAGTTCCCAGTGTGGCTGTATTTGTATTTGGGCTTCTAAGGAAGTAATTAAGATTAAATGAGGTCATAAGAATGAACCCTTTTCCAATAGGATTAGTATACATATAAGGAGAGACATCTCTCTCTTTCCTTCTCTCATCTCCATACAGGTAAGAAGATGCCATGTGAGAATACAGTGAGAAGGTGGCTGTCTGCAAGCCAAAAAGAGAGGTCTCACCAGAAACTGACTATCCTGTACCTTGGTCTCAGACTTTGAACCCTCAGAACTGTGAGAAAAATAAATTTCTGTTGTTCACACCACCCAGTCTGTGGTATTTTGTTACGGTAGCCCAAGCAGTGCCACACACATTCCAATAGTTGATATTTGAAGGTTAGGTTATTTTTTAGAAAAAATTTTAAAAAGATTTTATTTATTTATTCATGAGAGACACAGAGGTAGAGAGAGAAGCAGAGACACAGGCAGAGGGAGAAGCAGGCTCATGCAGGGAGCCTGACGTGGGACTCGATCCCGGGTATCTATGATCATGCCCTGGGCTGAAAGCGGCACTAAACCACTGAGCCACCCAGGCTGCCCTGAAGGTTAGGTTATTTTTTAATGAGTCTGAAGGTTCATAAAATGTAGTAATTTGAAATCTTCTAGAGCTACCTGTAGATGACAAAAACTGTGTCATATATTTGCGGTCATTTTTAAGATAAGGTAACAGAAGAAATTTTATTGCATTGTGATATTGACAACCTTGATGTGTAGGGAGATCTGAGATACTATGTTATTGTTCTCCTGGAGGACAGTAACAGAAAAAGGACCTCATCCCCTTCTCCCACAAAGTTAACCATTAGACAAAAAGACAGGGAAAGAACAAACGAGATTAAATGGAAATGCAAGAGATGAGTTTATCTTCATCTGGTGAGATATCCTTTTCTGCATTTTCTATAATGACGCTGTATTACTGTAATTACAGTACCTAGGAAAAAGAAAAAGCCTTTTTTTGCAGAAAGATTATTAAGTCTTGGGAAAGTGCCTCTGACTTTGTCAAACCTATTAGTTGCCTTTTGCAACCTGGTGTAGCTAATAGTTTAAACATTATGTTGATCACATATAAGAAGAACAGATGCACAGAGGTATTAAATTGACTTCCTGATGGTATCATTTCTAGGTAGTGTATGGCTAGGCCAGAACCCAAGATTTCTCTTAACATCAATATCCATTTCCCACTAAACTGTATTTTTCTTCTTGGGGCATGGAGTTCCAGGTAAGAATGAAAGCATCTAATGAATTTTCTGCCTTGACAAAAAAAAGGCATGCATTACTATAAATCTTTTTGTGACTGTTAAACAGCTGGTGGATTACTAAGGACATTTTAGAAAATTAGGAAAAAAATGAACACAATGTGAACAGTAAAGTCAATCTTTTTCTGTTGTTCCTCAAATATAAAATAAAACTCATCAAACTTAGAAAGCTCAAATATTTTATGGTTTTGAAAATATTGATATGATACCCTGTGTATATGTAAGTTTGGTGAAATAATGGAGAACTTTTTTGGCATTTTAATGAGATATTTTTGTCCATTTAGTAAATAGAATAGGAAGGGAAATAATTGGGATGAAAATCACAAAATTGGAAACATTTCCTATAAGGGTTCTACAAAAGATACAAATTATGCAGATGCTTCTACAATATTTTGGAAATTTAAACTTGTTTAGAGCATTATAATATTACTTATAACACTAATAAGAGGTTTTGTTTATACTGTAATGTTTAGGTAGAACAGCAGAAGAGATGGGATAATAAAATGAAAAATTGAAGACAGAAAAGAAAAAATATGGAAAGAAAAATTAACTTAATTTTGTATAAAGCAAACGTATAAAGTTAGGGTCCAAAAAAGCTATTTTTGTTTCTTAGAGATGCCTGGCCCTGTATTGGGCAAATCTGAACACTGAAAATTGACACCTGGTACTGTGAGAACAGGAAGAGTGCACTATAGGTGTTAAGAAGCCTGGGTGTTGTCCCTAATTCTGTTTTCCACAGCTCATCTTTAGCTATATGAAATTGAAAATCTTTATCAGGTTACAATAGTGACATAGGATCACTTCATACAGTTCTTGTGAATGAGGTGAGTGTTGTTAGAGCAATTTGAAAATAGAAAAAAAAACATACATTAAGACATCCTGTCTTAGCATTAACATTACTATTTGTATTATCAAGTGGGATGCCTGTGCCCTTAGCAGGGAGTGTTGCCCGCAGAAATCCCTCAGCTTGCAGGCACTTCAGTTGATTGGCTGAAGCCTCCCATAAGACTACATTACAGCTTCAGTTCTACCTTGGAGTAATTTTGCTTCTCTCCCCTTCCTTCCTGCAGAATTGATCCCAAATGTTTTCTTTAACTTCTGTGTCTCAGATTTTGTGACCTGAAGAACCCAACCTGGTACAGAATTCATTAGGGTAATCTTTTCTCCCATAACTCTAGTCAGGATGGGCTTCTCATTAATAACTTCATTATTCTTTGATCATATGCTCCTTATGCCTCTGATGATTTTAGTCCTTAACCTGGATTTTAGATACATCACTTAAGAATATGAACCTTTCTAAGTCCCTCTCCCCAAAGAAACTCAGAGGCTTGTCTCTGGGTAGGAACATTCAAAGCCCACCGAATAAAATCTGATTTTATTCAATTTTTCTGATTCATGTTCATGGTTTTATTTCCCTTAATTTCTTTGCATTTGACTTTTTTCTGTAACTGCATTGCGAGTAAAGATGGCTCACTCTGTATTTGCTCAGTGACAGAAAGACAGGAGCTTACAAAGTCTCCAGGGGACTCTCTGATACACTAGTGTCCTTGGGCATGCACATCCTTCTGTTGTGGCCTCAAGTGGGCCTCCTAGAAAATTAAGAGCAAAAGAGAAAAAAATGATCCTCCCTTTTTTGCAAGTCAGCAGCAATCAATTTCCTTTAATAGATAGACATCCATCAGGTTTTACATACTTTATCCATGATAGTATGTTAGATATTTTTGAGAATGTTCAAGTTAACGAGACAGGATTCCTGCCCTCCCTCAATCTTAGCATTTCATTAGGGGAGCCCATCATTCTAGTGCCCACAGTGTGAACTGGCTGTACTTTCCCATGTGTGCAAAATGTAAACTTTTATTTTCTTTTGCCTTGGCATATTCTTGGACTTTTGTAGGACAGGGAAGAATCTAGCATAAAACAGGGCTCTGGAAGTTAAGTATTTCAGATACAGTAACCCTAAATAGCAGGTGCAGATAGGATATATTTTATTTGCACTTCCATTTGGTAGAGTCACACAGAAAACATCAGGAAGAATTAGGAAAGTAACTGCCTCTTCCTGTCACTTACTTGCACGTAGATAATTTCTAAACGTGTGTTGTTACACATCTCCTCTGCGATTTCCTTAGGAACAAACCTTAGATTCCTTCTAAATCATTTCCCTTAAGAGAGTTATTTTGCCACATGCTGTCACCAAGTCTCTCCTTTGATAAGATTTTCTCCTCTGTCATTCATAACTTTCCCTTTTTCAAGAGATCAGTAATTTCTCATAAGTATGACTAGAGAAAAGTCAAAGGGATTTCAAAGATTTACGATTCTAAGTATTGATAATTTACTACTGATTATAGATAGCAGGGGAGATTGTGCCTTTCTGAAGCATAAATTTATATATATACAATTAAGTTATAGCATCTTGTTGCTTCTTTACATTTATTTTAGGACCACCACTAAGTTTGAAACACTCACTTAAAAAGATAAATGAGTTGTTTTCTCGAAAGACAGGATACCACTGCTTATTAATTAATGAAAAACATATATTTACAAAAATTATACAGGCATACCTTGCCTGAAAAGTCCATTCTATGGAAGCAAGGATTTTCAAATTCTAAACTAAGGAGAATTTATTTAGTTCCTAAGAGGGGAATTCATAAAAGTGTCCATTTAAAAGGTAAGCTTGTAGGCTTCTGTTCCAGTCATGCTGTCAAAATAGGCAGGTTTTTTATTATCACCTTGATATGAACTCTGGAAAAATGATAGAAGCAAAAAGATAGTGAGAAAATCTGAGGAGAATTAATTCTCTTAGAACCTCTAGTATGTATGCATGTGTGTGGGTGCGCAATGGTATGTGTTAATATAATAAAGATATCAATCTTAATTAAATTAATGTGAAAATTATAACTCTAATAAAAATTCTGATTGGCCCATGAATAACTGAATATACCTTTTATAAGAATGATTAATTTGGGTATATTTTCATATTAGTTAATAAAATAGACTTCAAACTTGTGTTGACAAAAATTTGGATGTTATATTAGGAATGAAAAAAATGGGTCAATGAAAGTGAATAGAAAATTTAAGAGACAGACCAAACAAGGTAGCATAAAAGAGCATTATAGGAAGACCAGATTGTCTAGCATTTGATTTGGGGGAAATTCCTTTGCTATATGGAGAAAATAAACACCAGATCCTTCTTAAGCATTACCCATAAAGATGAATAGAGAGATTAAATTTATAAATAGATGAAATGCTTTACATGCAAGTTTTCAGAGCCATATCCCTGTGCCTCTAAGTGAGCTATATAATGATGCTCTCCTATGGTGATCTTGTGTTTCGTGTAAAGGACTGTGTTGCTCTTTATGGGCTCATTAAAACTCCCAACATTCTAAAGAGTACATATTATTCAATACCCCAGTTTACAGATTTCCAGTCTCAGGATCAGATATTTAATAATAAAATGCCATATGTTTGCATGCAGAAGGAGAACCTGCGGATAAGCTCAGACAGTTTGGCCTCAAAGCCCTAACTCCTGAAAGAAGGGGATGGAAATGTTTCAAACAATTAGACCAGAAAAAATACCATTAAAAGAATCAACACAGGGGTTTTTGGGTGGCTCAGTCAATTAAATGTTCTACTTTTTATTTTATTTTATTTATTTTATTTTATTTTATTTATTTTTTTAATGTTCTACTTTTTAAATTGGCTGGGGTCATGATCTCAGGGTGGTGGATCCAGCCCCAAATTGGGCTCTGTACTCAGCTCAGAGTCTGCTTTAGAGTCTGTCCCTCTCCTTCTGCCCCTCCTCCTGCTCTCCCTCCCTCCAAATAAACACATAAATAGACAGATAGGTAGATAGATAGATGATAGATAGATAGATAAAATCTATCTAAAATAAAATCTAAAAATAAAAAATAAAAGCATCAACACAAATGTGTATCATGTGTGCGTTATGGGTATGGACACGTCTACATACCAATCAGCACAGAAAAGTATTTGATACAATCTTTTCAAACTTTTGACGTCATATTTAATCTTCCTTCTGGTCAGTTTCTTTCATCTCATCCATTTGTCTGTACTATAGAAAGCAGCCCATGACTCTGAACAAAGTTTGCCAAACTTCTAGACTTCTCATCTAGGGAATTTGTAAAGATACCTAAATAATAGGAGCCACCTTGACAGTTCTCAAAAGCAAGGTTTGTTTTTTTTTTTTCATTTCCACGTGTGATTTACTGCCCTTACTTGAATTTATTAAAAGAAATTACTGGAATTATTAACAGTATCTGATTTAGACATTACTTTAGAGGTCTGACACTCTTCCTCCTAATTTACCTCTTTCTCTTACAAATCTGAACTCAGTTCAGGGGCACCAGCTGACCTTACCACTCAGCGTTATGGAGTGGTTCCTGGATTTGCAAATCTTCATTGGTTTAATTTCCCTTGATGCTCCTCCTAGAGGGTGAGTCATATAGGCAGATGTAGGTTTTGGTTTAACTGGCAAAAGACAAAAATCCAGATCTTCTCTGGCAACAGTGTAAATCCTCCCTAAGCTCCCTGGATAGCAACTAGCTGTAGAGGAGAACACTAACAAAATATTTTGAAAGTAAAATCTTCCCTCTGCAGGGTAAATAACTCCTTACATATTGTCATTAGGTATCATTTCTTATTTGCAAAAAAAAAAAAAAGTTCTTTTTGGCAATTGCTTCCTTATATAAAATACTGCAGATATTATATTCAAATCTTTATGTAAATGTAGGCTTAAAAATGTAGCTGCTTGTGTAAATTATCAGAAAACTTCTGAGTCTTTTGCTTTCTTTTTGATTTGAGTGAATTTCATGAGGGAAATTGTATGTTATGCTGATAATTGCTAATGAAGTTTTTTTACCTCTAAGTCAGTGCTATAGTTTTGTTTCAATAGATTTAAAATTATTAGAAATAGCTTCTGATCCTTATTTTAATAATGCCTGTATCAACACATATCCACAAATGTGAATATTAGTAAAATTATTAATATGGAATACATGACACATATGCTTAGTTTTTCATTTTTCTATTAAAGGAAGTTCCAGTGTAATTGTTTCCAAAATCATAGATATGGAAATTATATTACTTATTTTAGAATGAAAAGTAAAATTTAATTTGAATATTAAATTTGCTGTGTTTGGAATAGTAGAGCTACATGATACTTTCTTAGTTTAAAAAGAGTACAAAAGTTAAGCTCATTACTCTCAATAAAAGTTATTAACAACGTTTTGAAAATCATACTCTTTTACAACATACCGTTTACTACTGAAAAACAAATATATTTGCATAATAAATAGTTCGTCTTAAAACAAACACATTACTTACTGTTGATTCTCAGAGACAGGTGAAGCATCTGCTTTATCTGTGGGAAGGACGGTGGAGAGAAAGAAGGTTAGAGCAATATATGTACATTACACTTATTTCCTGTTTTTGGCCAGTATGGTTGTGCAAGTAAATCTAAGTCAACAGGTCTGAAACAGGATTTGTCACGCCAATAGTCTCATTGCTTGTTGTATAACTGCAGTTTTGGCAATATCTTGTGATTCTCCACATGGCTTTTTAAAAAAATTTTTTTTTGGATGGCTTTTCTTTAGCTCAAGTGATTTCCTTAGATGTCACCTTTGCTGTGCATTTATTCTCAAGTGCCCCTTTGGCATCTAGAATTGAATTCTCTATAGACCTTGGGTAGAGGGTATTTAATATTTCCTATGTCAAGAATAAGCAGGTTGCAGACCTTGTGCAGAGCTTTTTCTCCTATGGAGTTTAGGAAAGATGTTTCCTCATTTAAAGCAAATGCCTTTCTTCTGGATATTTCCCAGGATGCAGGATGAGTCCACAAGTTGACACATTTACTTACTGGGAGCTCTGATGTGTCCGGTACTATGGGAAACCACATATAAACTAAATGTAGATACTTGTACTTATGTGTGCATTTCTGCAAGTAAAACTAATTTTGGTTCAGTGTGAGGGCTGTGGGGATCATTCTTTAGTGTATTGTAGCAGGACTCAATTTGTACAGGATGTCTGAAATTAATGTTGAATTTACTGTAATTGTTTTTAGACTTTTAAATTTATTTGTTTATGTTGGAACTTGGTCCATTCTCTAATGGAAAGAATGACCTAGAAACCTTGATCTGGCAGAGGTGGAGGGTGCATCTCACTCACCCTGTGTGACGGTGCACCTCACACCCTCCATCTCACACCCTCACCCTGTGTGAGATGCACCCTCCACCCTCCACTCTTTACTGTGTTCTAAAGCAAATCATACCTACTTTGGTCTCCTTTCAGGTTTGGTCCTGCAACATGAAGCTGTGTACCTCAAACTGATTTTCACATCTAGTTTGTAGTTTTCTGATTTGAAAAATTGTAAGGCAGAGAGATTGTATCTCCTTTGTGTGAAAATATTTAGGCCTTTAGAATGGATAATGCGGGATGTCTGGGTGGCTCAATGGTTGAATGTCTGCCTTCAACTCAGGGCATGAACCTGGAGTCCTGGGATTGAGTCCCACATCGGACTCCCCTATGTCTCTGCCTCTCTCTGTGTGTCTCTCATAAATAAATAAACAAACAAACAAACAAACAAATAAATAAATCTTTAAAAAACTTTCTAAAAAAATAAAATGGATAATGCAATGCATTCGGATTCTAATTGGATAAACTTGCTGCTTCTAAACAATGAATTTTGTTTTAAGTATGTGTGTTACATGTAGACGCGATGTGGGTGTTCCCACTTCTTTGTATATCCTTAGGAGAATTTGACCCCAAACTCAATTTTAAAACCTCCTTCTTGATTTCCTGATTTTCCTGTTCTGGATTTCTTCTTAGCAAATAATATTGAGTCCTGACAAAGTGTGTGATGATGTGAGGGGCCTACCAGAAGGAGTATCAGCCAGCGTGTCTTGAGTAATGGCTCAGTTCCTGTATTCTAGTTCAGATGATCAATGGTAAGGCAGGGCTTCTGGACCAGATGTGTACACCAGTGTTCCTCAGTGCCTGGACTACATCTGCCCCATGGTGCAGCACCATTCAGCAATATGGCTTTTGAAAAATCCTCCTTTTTCTGCTGTATTCCTGACAGGGAGCTGGTAGCTTCAGTATTATGTGAAGTTAACGGGACTAAAGGACAAGTTTGCTGTTTGGGTCTAAAGTTTGTTCACTCTCAAGACTCACAGAGCAATTTGAGATAAACCATCACCATGGATGTTTGCTACACCTTGTTGCTTGTTATATAACCTCTGTACTATAAGTAAGTTGTATGTTTTAGATTCGGGTAAATGAGGTCGAGAGTTACTGGAATGTTAAAAACAAGGGATTGATTCAAGGTGACACATGGTCGAAGCATGTCACTGACCGTGTTTCCTTCTCTTCCAGGGTTGGCATGTCATGACCTGTGCCTTGAGAATCTATCATCTACATTTTTTCATAGGTTTCTTTTCTCCATAATTGGTCCTTCTTTAATGAAAGATTCAAGTAGAGTAAAAACTGTCTGTCTGCTTGGCTCTGGGGAGAGTTGTGTTTTTGTATACTTCGCAGGATTGCCCCCTTTTCTATAGAAAAATTTGAAATCTGGGGCACCTGGGTAGCACAGTGGTTGAGCATCATGCCTGGTTGAGCATCCTAGGGTCCTGGGATGGAGTCCCACATCAGGCTCCCTGCAGGGAGCCTGCTTCTCCTTCTGCCTATGTCTCTGCCTCTTTCTGTGTGTCTCTCGTGAGTAAACAAATAAAATCTTAAAAAAAGGAGATACATCTGAAATCTAAACTTTTGAAACTGTTCTCCTTGTGTTTTAGAAGGTACCTAGAACTTGGGCAAGAGTAATAAATTCGTGTGTGCAATGATTCATCATAACCTGTTAACAACCACATGAGGTCAGTGTTTCTGTTACTTCATTTTACAGATGAGCAACAAAGGCACACAGAGTTATGGGACTCATCCAAGATCACGTGGCAGAGTGCATGGGACTAGGGATGGCATTCTTTCCTAACAGCCATCTATCTGAGTTCTGTCTACACTTATCAGTTAGGTCCCCTTCCCACAGAAACCAGACATTTCAAGAGGCAACTCAGTGTGATTAAGCCAGGCCACTGGGATCCTGAGTGTTGGCAGCAGGGCCCTTTTGAGGGTGGCACTCTCTACTTTCCCAGGATGATGGATTGAAAAATGCTTTGCTCACGCTGCTCCTGGCCACACCTGGCCCAGGTCCACACGTGATCAACAAGCCTGGGAGGGGAAAGAGGAAGCTCACAAACAAATGAAGAGTCAATTATTTCTGCCAGCACATCTGTGCTACTGTTAAGCCCAGAGTCGTCCCTTTCCCATGGAATCCTCCTCATGATGGGAAAGATGCACTTGCTGTGTACAAGATGTTTTCTCAAGACTGTTCAAATTGTGCGTGTGGCTTTAAAACATAGAATTGCTATTCCTGATTTAGCTATTGATTATTCCTGTAAGAGTAAAGGTGAGCTTGTGAACTACAGAGATCTAAAAGATTTGACAGTAATCTGTTGGACTTTATTATTTTGGAGAATATTTTAGTCTTTTATCCTTGTAAATGGAAGTATATAGTACCTTAATAACATAATGAAAAAAGACCCCATAACCGATTAGTATTTTTAAGTTCCAAGTTCTTATGATATTAACTTTTATTTTCTGGTTGTATAAAATTCAGTATATAACAGTCATCTACATTACATACTAAATTATCATCATTTGGTTCGGTTAATCTATGGAGGGATCTATTTAATTGTTCTGGGTTTTTTTCCATATCTCAAAAATGAAGAGAGTTGGACTAATAAAATTTCTGGTTTTCTCTACTTTCAAACTGTAATGATTCCAAATACTGAGGAGTATTTATACTAATTTTATAAATGAGGGAGTATAAATTAATAAATCATATAACACATACCTAGCACTGGCAGACTTTTCTGGGTGCTCATGTTAGCATGTAGATGGCACAATGTGGTGAGGAATTCAGTAATTTCTATTCATTTTCATGTGTGTGCTAGCTTTATGAGTTTCATGGTAAAGTACTAGAACTGACGAGTGCCTGCTCAGCAGATGTATAATTTAATTACAGTTTATTAATAAGTTAAGTAATTAGATATTACTCTAACTGCTATCGAGATAGAGGGGGTGCCTGGGTGGCTCAGTGGTTGAGCATCTGCCTTTGGCTCAGGTCATGATCCCGGGGTCCTGGGATCAAATCCCACGTCAGGCTCCCTGCAGGGAGCCTGCTCCTCCCTCTGCTTGTGTCTCTGCCTCTCTCTGTGTCTGTCATGAATAAATAAATAAAATCTTAAAAACAAAAGAACTCGAGATAGATTGTACCATAAAAAATTAAAAAAAAAAAAAACCCTGCTAACCATTAGGCTGCCATGTGTCCAGTTAGTTCCTAAAATATATTTTATTTTACATAAATGTGAAGTGAGGTGAGAGCTCTCAATAAGCTAAAGCAGCCACTTGGATAAAGTCACCTTGGAAACATCTGTGCAGCCATTTTTTTATGAGAGAATGTGTTTCCTGGGCAAGACTAGATCCAGAAGCACTCAGAGCCCATTCTCCTCTGTACTTAATTTATGGTGTAAATATTGTTAAGAGCTTGGGATTTGTGATCTGATGTACAGGAATTACATTTCTATACCAGTGTGTACTGAGAAGTTATTTTTCACATCCCCAAATGGAAATAGTATTATTATTTTATTTAATTGTGAGAAAATGTGATACTGTATGTAAGTTGCCTGCCATGTAGTAAGAATTTCTAGTGTTAGTTCCCTCCCATTATGTGCTTTTTTCTTTCTGTGTTTGGAGAAACTTGTCCCTAACTCTTGTAAGCCATGGAATTGTACTTGAAGTTTCTGAGAGATGGTTTGATTTACTAAAGTATAGGTAGTTATGTGGGAAATTACCATAAGAATTGGATAGAAAATGGCATAAGAATGGAAAATATAGGGACATCTGGGTGGCTTAGTTGGTTAAATGGCTGCCTTTGGCTCAGGTCATGATCCCAGGATCTTGGGATGGAGCCTGGCATCAGGCTCCCTGCTCCACAGGGACCCTGCTTCTCCCTGTCTCTGCCGCCTTCTTCTCTCTCTCTCTCTCTCTCTCTCTCATGAATAAATAAATACGATCTTTTAAAAAAAGGGAAAATATTTTTGGTTCATAATACTTAATAGATTTCCTCTAACTTTATATTCATTGTAATGATTATATGATCATAGGTGCACCATGATATATACGGCTTATTGCTTATTAAATATTAGCACCCCTATTATTAAGTTAAACAAATGTTTTTTTTAAATGTAGCTATCTTGGTCACAAAATACCGTACACATACTGGATTTACAGTTTGACCTCAATCTTCCAAAATGGTTGTTTGCAACCACCTCTTTTTCTTCACCTGCCATAATTAGTTTGTCTTTTTCTGTACTAATATCCACCATTGTCATTGTTGGTCCTTTATGACCCATCCCTCCCAACTTTATCAGTGAGATCCTTTCATTTTATTCTTATTTGCATATCAAACTTTATGTTAAAAGAGCAAGTCACTTGCTCTTGTGTCTATATTTTAAATCCATTCCAACAATTTTAATGGAACTTTTGATTGAGCATCTCAGTGATCATTGCTATTAAACACTACATCCTGCTTAGAGAATGTTACATTTCTTATTCCTTAAAATTAATCATCTGTTCTTGGGTTTTAACTAGTATACTTTAACCAGATCATCTATAACATAAAATAAATAAAGCACAGGGGCTCCTAGGTGACTCAGTGGGTTAAACATCTGCCTTAGGAGTCCCAGGATTGAGCCCTGCCTGTCACCTGTCCAGCTCCCTGCTTGGCAGGGAGCCTACTTCTCCCTGTGTGCCCCTCCCCCCATGCACACAGGCATGCACTCTCTGTCTCAAATAAATAATAAAATATTTTTAAAATAAATACTCAGATAAATAAATAAAGTACAGCTTCCCTCCTTCCTGACCAGCCCTCCTCTCATCTTAGACATAGTAACTACTGTATGCTGCCTTGTTGTCACTTCTGTGCTGACCACTCGAAAGAAACTAGTTACTGCAAAAGGTGAACAAGACCTCTGCCTGAAAGTTGACCTCTCCTGGCCCAACTTTCTATGACTTTCACTTCCCAGTTACCAACTACCCATAGCTTACTGGCTAATAGCATAATTTGGAAACCATCAACTTTAGGAAATACTTTCCAAGCCTTAGTTTGTCTCTTCTGTAAAATGTAGACTTTTGTAGGCTAGGTTTGCTTTGATGATTAAAAAGTTTATTGTGCATAAAACTTTTAAGATGATACGTGGCATACTGATACTTTAAAATGAACATTTTTATTATCTTCTCCGAAGCCTGCTGTTTGCTGAACACATAAAATATTTCCATTAAATGCATTTTGTTTGATTGAATGGTTTATTCAAGGGTATTTATAAGATCAGTTTCTTCTTGTAGATGTCATAGGAAAGAATCATCAGTATCATTTAATCAGAAGTTCAAGTATTTAAGGCCCAGTTATGTTGGGGAACATCAGGATGACATTAGGAAAACAAATGATCATCTCTGTGTCCTTGCTAAGAAATTGAGAGCCACCAACCCTCAAGTTTAAAGTTGAAGTTCATTTTAAAATTAGCATTATCTCATCAATAAAGACACATTGCAAATAATCATCATAGTGACTCTTTCCTTTGTCTTAGGAGATGTTGAGGAAGATAAATAAACTCAATACCAGGGAAGGTTTTGCTAGTATATAGGAAGATAGTGAGAAGAGAAAGGAAAATAGTTTGTTCATCCTCTACCCTCTTCACTAACATCTATGGGCTCCCCTTTGCTGACTGCATACCTCTCTTCATAAAAATTCAGAGGTCATAGCAATCAAACAACTTATAAAGACTTTCATGATTATACATTCCTAGTTCCATGATAAACTCTTTGTATTTTGAGGTTTCAGAAGTGCTCAGAAAAGCCAAGTGGGCCTCTGTACATTAACCTATTGATGCTTGACATCCCTTATGTTTGAAATTCCCTTAAGAGAGAGCACAACTGTCCATCATCCTATTGAGGGCAGACTAGTGGAGCATGGATGGCAAAGATGCATTGACGGGTGATCAGGTCATAATTTTTGGATTTAAAACCATGCTTCCTTTTTGTATTTAAATTTTGACTAGTTAAGTCACTTACTTAGGAATAGTATTCCCAATTTCACAGGTTATCACACTAAGAAAAAAGATATGTCAGAGTAGATATTTCATAGAATTATAATTTCAAATCAGAAAAGCTAGGTGCCACTGGGCAGTGTTATACAATAAGAAACTATTCCATCAGAGTAAAAATTACAGATAATTAATTTGTCCCTAAAAGGAGAAAGGCAAACCCTACAGAGAGTAATCTTATGTCTGCAAGGTGATTCTTTTTATATATATTTAAATGCATGCAATCCTAGCATGACAGCGTTTGCTTTTTCAGCTACTTCTGCCTGAAAAGCCCCACATTATTTTCATCTTATCTTTCTTAGATGCAGTTAAATCCAAGTCACTCTATGTGGAATGCTAGGTTAGGATAGAGAACATTAGACTTCATTTAGTAATAGTTCTCAGGGGCCTCTGGGACATTACTGAAAACTCCAAGACTATCTCAGTGCCATAAGAACCTCCTCCATGATTTCAGTCAAGGAGTCCATGTTCTGCTTTTTCCCTGTCTGGGTCCTTTGGCTCTGATGTGTGTCACTTCATCATGTTTCCTGAAGAAGAGTAGTCATGTTCAGAACGGGTGTATGTGACCTGACATCTTGTATTCTGTCCAATGATCCCAGGCCCTTTAGTAAGCACAGGTGGTGGTGTAAAATAATGAACAATCATAACCATGTGGATTTCTATGACAATTACATGAAAATAATTTCAAAATCATTTCCCACAGGGAGTTTGTTTTCTGGCCAGTTTCTCTAAGTCAACTGAAAAAAAAATGTGCATGTGGAATTGTCTGCAATTCACATGTTGTCTCTTCAACTCCTAGAATTTCTCCTACTCCATCTTGTTATTCTTTCTGTTGGCCTCACTATCTTCCCAAGCTGCAAGAAGAGAATGATTAGAACGTCCTTGAGATTTTCTATGTGGCATGATACAATTGGTCAGGTTATAGTCATTTCCCCAGGGACACTACTTATTCAATCCTAGGTTATTTTGCTCAATATACACACTTATACTTAGGCAATAAAAGCAACATATGATTTAGTGAACACTTATTGTATGTATAATTTATTCTGTCTTCTGTGAGGTGAAAGAGAAGAGATAGTAGATGATTCATTTGGACATATTCATATAGTATTCCTAATGATATAATCAAACTAACAAAGGCATTTGAGTTTTTTAAAGCGTATGAATTTTTGTATTATTTTATGTTTTGCTTTGCTTGATTTCATCCTTAATATACAGAATCAGAATCTCTGAAAGTGGAGCTCAGATTTCAGCATTTTTGATAGACTTCCTAAGTGACTCATATTTTGGGAACTCTTTTAAAAGCCATACATATGAGCAGGGCACCTGGGTGCCTCAGTTGCTTAAGCCTGTGCCTTAGGCTCAGGTCATGATGCCAGGATCCTGTGATCGAGCCCCGCATCAGCTCCTTGCTCAGGGAGCCTGCTGAGCAGGGAGCCTGCTTCTCTCTCTGCCCCTCCTTCCAGCTCTGCTTCTCCCTCGCTATCTGTCTCTCTCCCAAATAAATAAACAAGATCTTTTTAAAAAGCCATACATATGAGGAGTCACTTAAAAAGTTTTCTAAAGCTGGTTAGAATGACCATCTAGTTCGTGATACTTTGAAGGTGACAGAGGACACTATTAAAGTCATTGTTAAGGTTAACCTATGTTTATCAGGGACTTCCTAGACCAAGAAGCATTACTGTTCTAGTAACAGTTGAGTACAAAGGCACATGTTTTGAATATAAAATCCAGGCCAGACTGAAAGTTTTGAAATGTATCCTAGACTGTTGGCTCCATATTATCCCAGTTCATATTCAATTAGAATAGCAGATTATCCCTCCAAGTTATTGCTACTCCCAGCTCATCTACTATATTCCAGCATCTCTGTCCTAGATTAAGCCTTCATCATTTAGCTTCTAGATCATGGTAGTGGCCTTGTAATGGCTCTTGCTCTCCATGTTTGTCTTCCATTCTTTCTTCCCATCTGATGCCACAGTAATGATGCATAAATTGTCATTTTGTTATCATGCTTGAAATTTGTTGATGTTTCTATATGATTTCAACTATAATAATAAACAGAGTAAGCAGTAAAATACATGCAATAATAATATTGATATGAACAAGAAATAACATAGGCATAAAAAGAACACTTGTTTAGTCATTGTAAAACAGTACTTAAACATACCAGTTGGTGAATTGCCACTGCTGTTACCCTTTTAAGTGTTCCTTGCCCTACTGCAGAACTTCCTTAGCCTCTGCCTTCAGAGCCCACATGGACATTCATACAATCTGGTGATAGACAAGGTTAGGCCTGGCATAGAAATGCCCTCTTGGACCTAGCTCTCCTCTTATGCCTTCAGAGAGCTCTAATAGCTCAGTGCCTGTGTGGTACACTTAAAATAACTTCCTTTTCATGGTATACAATTCTTCATGATTTGGCCTCTTCATACTTCATGTGCATGGCCCAGCTTCTCCCACTTTGCTTCATTGCTCTGAAAAACTACATCTTCTCCCATCTACTTGGGCACCTGCTTTCTGGACCACTCTCTTTCCTTACTTTCCTTCCTTCCAAATTCTTACTTATTGTTTGTATCCCAGCTTAATTGTTTTTTTTTTTTTCCTTAGGTCCTATAGGCATATTTGGATATGTTTCTTAAGCTCACATCTTATTATCTTTAACCAATAATTTTTAAATGTGGCTTTATATACATGTTCTTTTCCCTTCTAAACAATAATATTCTTGATCCTTGGATTTTCAAATATATTTATACCCAATTCTTAGCACTTTTCCTGTACATAGTATATGTCAAAATATACTGACAAATAAAGAATTAATAAATAAAGAATGCTTATTGGAAAGAATACATAAATTTTAAAAGTTGTTTAAAATTAGAGAGGTCGACATGAATGTGATGCATTTTGAGCTGAACTTTGCAGGAGTAAGGGACATGCTTGATCGGAGATAAGAGTGATTCACATTCCCAAAAAAGCCAACAACAAAAACAATGCACAGGAAGAGAGATGAGGACTTAAGTGAGTGGAGAATGGCAGCACTGGGTTAGTAAGCAAATGACAGAGAAAGAAGAGAATTATCCCAATACATTGTACGTCAGTTTGAGACGTTTAGAGTCACACTCCTGGAACCAGTAAACCCAAAGCTTTATCTTCTCACAATAGACTTGGGTTTGTAACAATTGGAAGTTTGTTCTTCCCTGCGGCTTGGTTCCAGCTCCATACAAAGTCATCATCTGTGTCCCAGAAGGAAGTAAATCCGTGTTAAGCATTGACTAATCTTTCTTTGCATGTACTTTCCCTGAGCTTATTATGTTCACTCAAAGGTCAACTGATGGTGTTTAGGCCTGCTGGTTCATTGTTCCTTAAGCAAATGGTTCTTTGTCAAACGTTAATCCCCCTAAATTAAGGCTCAAGGAATAAAGAAATCCATTTAGTAATTTATGTGGATTTGCTACACCTGGCACAGTTCCTTGCTTTTTGTCATGTGACCTTTTAATGGTAGTTTTAATAATTCACTGGTGTTTAAAGATCATCTATGACTAAATAGAATCCAATTCTTACGACTGTGAAACCATAGTTCTTGCCTCTCATTCAGGAAAACATCTTATCTGCCTTTAATATGAAGCTTACAGAGTAATTGCAGTTGTCTGTGTTATTATTTCTACCTTTCTAAGGTTAATGGTTGTCTCTAGAATACTCAGAGTGATAGCAATCCAGTCTTGATCCGGTTAAATAAATTCTAACTTAAGATTTTATGATTTCTTCCAAGTTATACAAAATTGTAATGACTTATGTTTATTTCATTTTAATCTTAAGCAAAAGTTTTTAGGACAGTGGGATCCTCGAGTGAGAATAGAAAACATTATAATTACAGGCTTATTCATATGAAGAATTAATGCTAATCCCTTTGCATGGTGTTAGATTATGTTATTTACTCAAGTGATACTGTCCTTGGCAAATTTCCTTCTTACCTGGGGTAAAGATACTTCTCTTCTGTCTGCTGGACAAATTTTTAGATATAATTACCACATGCTATTCTCCAGTTTTCTAAATTTCACTCTGTCTTGAGTTACATAAAATCTCAAGAACATATAGTAATAAATTGGAGAAGTTGAAAATTAAACTATACTCTTATCACCAAATTTAATGCTTTGTCTTCTGTGATTATGTTGGAGTCCCCTGACTTAAATTGTGAGATTTCTAGGTGAGATATCAGCATTAGGTGAACGGCAATCATCACAAGTTGCACACTTTCATGGATATTCAAATATCTTTCCTGCTGCAGAACACCTTCTGTTCAGCCCTCTGACTGTAGCCTCTTCTCAGTTCAATCACCAACTGGTAACTATATGTGTTAGTTTTCTTTCTACAACTGGGGTTAATTATGTATATATTTCATGGGGGTAATTGTGAGAATTAAACTAGTCTATACTCGTAAAGCTTTTTCACAACATTGCTTAAGACATGAAAACTTCTATTATGATTATTGTCACCATTGTTATGAATATAATTCTATATGTTTAATAAAGACTCTTTCCTTTGGAGAAAACACTGAAAGTACAAAATATGTGACTGTTTTATCTGAGATTAATTTTTCAGGACTTCCATCATTAATTGCATGAAAAGAAAATTCTTTATTTTTAATCTTCAGACCTTTGGTTAAATGTGGCTTAATCCTTGGCACTTTTCTTCTGAGGTTCCAGCTAGCACAGGAAGTGCTGGAATGGATGTAACTGGATTTGTTTTGCAACAATAAATTACAAAAAAATAAGGACTCACTGTGAAATACTAGAACTTAACTAAGTCAAATATTTCAATGATTGAAAGGACACTAAAAAAAAGGATGTTATTTATCGAATGATTTCTAACCCAAGCCCTTAGCATTAGTAAACACACAGTCTTTCATGTCCCTTTGCAGTAAACACAGAGATAAGAAATTTTCTGCACTTGGAACTATTCATACAGTGTGGGTTTTGTAGCTCTTCATAATTTGTTTTGAAGCATTTTGTTAGCTTTTCTCTCTTCACATTGCTCCAAAGCAGATCTTGCTCATGGATTTCACTTATTTGTAATTGCATTTTGAATATTGAGGTCCCCAACCAGGAGAATAGAGTCTACTGGCAGTTGCCAGTGCTGTACTTAATAGAGAGAACTCTTGGCCCATTTCCAGGACTTGGCTATATTTGCAAGGGAATTGTGCAGATTCCTGGTATGGAAGGAAGAGCAGTGGTTATGTTCCCAGTGACTTTATACTCAGAAACTTCTCTCTCATACTCTGACTTCCCTGAAATCAGAAGCAAAAATAAGAAGCAAAGCCTTCCTACAGAAATTTTAGTAATGCATAGTCTGATACAATGGTTCTCAACTCTATTGAATGCAATGCTTCCATTTTGTTTGTTTGTTTGGGTTTTGTACATTACTTCTCCATTACTTATTTATTTTTTAACTAGAAGTTTATACTTTATTCCCAATGCTTCCTTTTTATAACAAAATCTTTTTAAACATCTCCTTTACTATTCTAAAAGAAATTCAGGGAATAACATACCCAGGGTTTCCCTAGAGTATGTGAAGCCCTGAGAAAATGCTTTTTGTGGGATCCCTTTCTATAACCATTTATCTCACCTAAAATCAGCATGTAAACACCATTCTATTAGCTCAATATCATTTGACCCTGTATAAAAAATACTACACTGGCCAGTGAAAGCTACCTATTCATCAGGCAGCCCATCTGTAAGTAAAGTCTTGCCACAGAGCTTGAGGTATCCTCTGGGTTCAACTGTGTTGCTTTAGTGGGTACCTAGACCCCATATATAGTGCTGAAGGTTGGCGAGTAGCCCACAGGGGAGTAACAAGTCCTGGGGCCCACACTTCCATGAGACGGGTATTTTTGAGGATGTTACTCCAAAGCACAGGAGCCCTTTTGAGATCCAATTAAATACATCCATGGGGCAGGAACCCAAACGTTTGTCTAGGCACAATTTTTTAAAAGCTTGTCATTCATAATTCCCATGTATAATGTAAAAGGCAAACAAAATCATTCATAATACATCATACATATTTCAAGACAAAAATGTTGATGCATGACTATGCCAGAAGACTTAATGAAATTGTCAGATGATCTCAGCCTCTTTTGATGAATATATCTGTAGTTAAAAGAACAAGAATGTCATGAGCTATTTTGTACAAGAAGTATAAGAAATGAAAGAACAGATGTATAGATGAACATCAGAAAAAATAAAGTTAGGATAGTTAATGAGGAATCTGATATATCATTATATGATCAAAGAAAGAGGTGAATAACCTTAATGAATTTGAGATTATATGGAAAGAGAAAGACTGGCAAACTGAAGTAAAAAAGACTTTCTTATAAGTAAACTCAGCATTATTTATAAACACATTACTAAAATAACTCTGTGCTATGATGTGAGTTTCAGGGGGCTACTGAGCTTTGCAGGGAAAACCTTTATTTCAGTTGAGCCATATAAATAAAAATTATCAGTTATTGAGGTTGCTGCCTGTGTTCTTCTCTAGGATTTTGATGGTTTCCTGTCTCACATTTAGGTCTTTCATCCATTTTGAGTCTATTTTTGTGTATGATGTGAGGAAATGGTCAGTTTCATTCTTCTGGATGTGGCTGTCCAATTTTTCCAACATTATTTTGTTAAAGAGACTGTCTTTTTTCCATGGGATATTCTTTTCTGCTTTGTCAAAGGTCAGTTGACCATAGAGTTGAGGATCCATTTCTGCATTCTCTACTCTGTTCCATTGATCAATTTGTCTGTTTTTGGGCCAGTATCATACTGCCTTGATGATTATAGCTTTATAATATAGCTTGAAGTCTGGAATTATGATGCCACCGGCTTTGGTCTTCTTTTTAAATATTCCTTCAGCTATTTAGGTTATTTTCTGGTTCTATACAGGTTTTAGGATTATTTGTTCCTGGTCTGTGAAAAAAGTTGGTGATATTTTGATAGCGATTGCATTGAATATATAGATTGCTCTAGCACAGACATTTTAACACAGGCAGCAACCTCTGTGACCTTGGCCATAGCAACTTCTTGCTAGACATGTCTCCAAAGGCAAGGGAAACAAAGGCAAAAATGAAATATTGGGGTTTCATCAAGATAAAAAGCTTTTGCACAGCAAAGGAAATAGGAAAACCAAAAGATAACTGACAGAATGGGAGAAGATATTTGCAAATGTCTAATCAGGTAAAGGGCTAGTAACCAAAATCTATAAAGAACTTACCAAACTCAACACCCTAGGAACAAATAATCCAATCAAGAAATGGGCAGAACAGATATTTCTCTACAGAAGACATACAAATGGCCAACAGACACATGAAAAAATGCTCAACATCACCCAGCACCAGGGAAACACAAATCAAAACCACAATGAGATACCACCCCATACCAGTCAGAATGGCTAAAATTAACAAATCAGGAAATGACAGATGTTGGTGAGGATATGGAAAAAGAGCAACCCTCTTACATGGTTGGTGGGAATGCAACCTGGTGCAGCCACTGTGGAAAACAGTATGGGGGTCCTCAAAAAGTTGAAAATAGAGCTACCCTTTGACCCAGCAATTGCGCTACTGGGTATTTATTCCAAAGATACAAATGTAGTGATCCCAAGGGGCACCTGCACCCCAATGTTTATAGCAGCAATGCCTACCATAACCAAACTATGGAAAGAGCCCAGATGTCCACTGACAGATGAATGGATCAAGAATAGGTGGTATGTATATACAGTAGAATACTATTCAACCATTAGAAAAATGGAATCTTGCCATTTGTAACAATGTGGATGGAACTAGAGGGTATTATGCTAAGTGAACTAAGTCAGTTGAAGAAAATTATCATATGATCTCACTCATATGTAGAATTTAAGAAATAAAACAGAGGATCAGAGAGAAAGGGAGGAAAAATAAAACAAGATGATATCAGAAAGGAAGACAAACTACAAGAGACTTTTAACCTAGGAAACAAACAGGGTTGCTAGACAGGGTATCTGGGTGACAGGCCTTAAAGACAATACATGATGTAATGAGCACTGGGTATTACATAAGACTGATGAATCACTGAACTCTGCCTCTGAAATTAATAATACACTATATGTTAATTAATTAAATTTAAATAATAAAGAAAAATGATCACTTATTAAAGCTAATAGCAAAATATCAGTAAACTAAATATATATGCATATATATCTAAGAACATGGTTTCTTTATTATGTTTTTTTAATTGAAGTGTAATTGACACAGTGTTACATTTCAAGAAGTTTCAAGAATATAGATTCTTAATTTTTTCTCTAGTGATTTCTCTGAAGTGCTTTCTGAATCATGGTTTCAGCCTGTCTGAATTAAAAAAAAAATCCATGAGGGGCTCCTGGGGGGCTCAGATCATTGAGCATCTCTTGATTTCAGGTTACATCATGATCTCAATGTTCTGAGATCGAGTTAAAGGGCAGGCTTCATGCTGAAAGGGGAGTCTGCTTCAGGATTCTTTCTCACCCTCTGTCCCTCCCCCCTTAAATAAATAAATAAATAAATAAATATATATATATTTTTAAATTAGATAAATAAATACATTAAAAAAAGATCCTATGGGATGGTGTTCCCCAGTGGTTAGAGAACAGACTATAAAGAGTCTCCAGTACTCAACTCTAGACAAGATGCTCATTCTTCCTCTACTTAACATTTCCTTTCTCTACTTAACATTTTTTAATTTGTAAAATGGGATGATTTACCTTGTAGTATAGTTCTGAGAATTAAATGATTTACCATTGGCAAAGTGCTTAGTCCAGGGGTTAGAGTAAGTTCTCACTAAATTGAATCTATTACTAACCCATGTGAAAAGGAAAGGCAGTTATAATTTGTCACTTAATTAGTTGACTCATTTAATAAAAACTTGTTGAGCTCCTACAGTGGGTCAGATAAGGTTTTATGTGTTGCAGATGCCCAAATGCATAAGATGTAGTCTCCTCTTCAAATAATTATTTGGAATACATACAAAGCCAGATAAAAAGAGAATAATGTACTGCAAAATATTACTTAAGCAGCTCTCTACTAAACCATAGTAGTCCTCACTCTTCCCTTGGCTACAGCTTAATGGAAGTTGTACTATATACTTTCAAGGTATCATGTAAAAGACAAAGTCAAAAGAAAACAAAAGACTGTGTATGTCAAAACTTCAGTAGTGATATATTGGTCTTTTATCACTAGGGAACAGAATGTTAAGTTCTCAGACATCAGAGTTTTGGAGAAATCTCCTTTCATATATAGGAAGTAAGAGTCAAATTGCAAAAGGAATGTATAGTCAAAGAGCCAAAGTTCTGGTGTTCTTGTTTTTTGGTTTTGTTTTTTCTTTCAGTTTAGACATCTGTGTTATTTGTCTTATTAGCTCCGTGGGACATTTTTCCCTTCTTGGCAGGGTCTTAGATAAAAACTGTAGCCAATAATCTCAAGTATACCAATCACGGTTTCAGAGACATGTAACTTGGGAACTAGAAATTACCTCAGATTATATACAGATAATATATCATTTTTCAAATAAAAAGTCCAGAGAAGTGAAATGATTTGCCACAGTTAAAAGCTAGATAGTGACATGGTTATTGATAGAACAATTCCTATTTCTTTTTACAGTGATCTTTGTTCTATACCAGTGGTTCTCACATTTTTACTGCACGAGATATATTGAAGAACTTGTTAAAACAGATTGCTGGATCCCACCTCCAGGGCTTGTGATGCAGTAGGTCTTGTAGATGCACCAGTAATGTGCATTTCTAACAAGTTTCTGGATGTTGCTGTCGCTGGCTGGGAGGCACACATTGAGAACTTTGTTCTAACAGCATGCATCTGAGGCCTCGAGTCTGTTTGATATAAGTATTTTTAACCCCAAGCTTCTGAGAACTTACTACTGTGCATTTCTCACTATAAATCTATATTGTCTTTTTCCTCCTCATGACACATACCATCTTTCTGTAGTGTACCTAAAGGCTTTGTTTGCTAATGGCTTGCTCTGAGAACTGAAGATTTCCTGAGAAGCTCATTTTTTATTTAATTATAGATTGATTAATGTATGCATGCTTCTTAAAATACAGAGTGCTTCTTAAAATTTAGAATACATTTTTTAAATCACACCACCCTCATTTTCTTTATTGATCAAAATTATTCTCCATTACTGTTCATACTTTCTTCCCCATAACTATCCAACTGGTCAATGGAGTCTGTAGTTAATTCTGGTCACAATTTCCAAAGTCCTGATCAGTTCTATTATCTCCAGCTTCCTTTCCTATCCTCTTTTACTACCTGAATTCAGGTGGCCAGATCAGAAATATTCAATTAACCTGCAAGGATTATACTTTTTTCTTTTCTCTTGTTACAAACTAATAAAAGTCATCCTTCTAAAGACTTTAGTATTTAAATAATTTCAAGGCTTTGAGAATAAAATAAGAAAAAAATTAATGCTTTTGGCAAATGTAACTGCCTTACTTTAGTTTTTATGTCATGAGGTAATTTTTACTTTTCTAAAAATGCAATTTTGTAATCCACAGCTATAAATAACACATTTAACTTAGGACAGTTACTTTCCTCTGGTATGTTTTCAGAGGAAAAAAACCCTTAACATTTGGACAAAATTTAACTAGCATTTATGGTATTATTATGGTATTATTATTATGATTCAGAAGTATTCTGAATCAACTACCATTTCTGCTCACTTCTAGACTGACATGTAAAAAACATGAAAAATGAAGAATTACCATAAGACAGCATAGTAACCTATCTTGGGGACTTTGAAGGGCATCATGTTCTCATAAATCCCTTTTTTCTTCTTTTTTGGGTAAAGATAACAAAGAACCACCTGAACACAGTTTTTAAAAAAAATTATTGATTTTTGCATGGGCACACATACACGCATGAGAGCAGGAGTAGGGGGAGGGGTAGAGGGAGCAGCAGATCTCTCTCTAAGCAGGGAGCTTCAGCAGGACTCCATCCCAAAAACCTGGGATCATAACCTGAATTGAAGGCAGACACTTAACCAACTGAGCCACATGGGTGCCCCTACATGAACACATTTTAGAGCTAGAGCAGAGCCATTATGAAAGTTAAAACTGATCCCCCCCCCCCACCCCCGGCAGCATTTAAACACACTCGTATTCAGAAGCCATACTTGAGTAGAGATTTATTTTGAAACAAGTTTTTTTTTTTTTTTTGGCAGGGTGGGAGGTTGCATCTTCTGAAGCATTTTATGAGGTTTAAATCATCAATCAGTCTTCAAAACGACTTCTGTATGATTCTGAAGAGTTAGAGGAATCTGAGGGCATCCAAGGAAAGAAACTGAAGATTCAGCTTATTGGTCTCAACTCTGGGCTCAGAGATGTCTTCAGCATGCCTGTCTACCTAATTTGTGGGGGCGGGGGGGCGGAAGTTCAGTGCAAAATGAAAATGGTAGGCCCCATGTCCAAAAGGGTGAAGAATTACAAGATGGTAGAGCATTAAAGCAATCATGGGGCTCTTCTGAGAAGGGGGTTCTGTGTGGCTGACTGCAGAGGTCACATGTCTGTGTCACCGAGTCTCCTTTCAGGTTTCCTTCAGGGTTGCAAAGCTCAGTTTATCTGCATAGGAAAAGACTGGTGATTCACAACAGAAACTGTGTGAAAGCAAAGGATTTTTATATGGAGCCTGTGTTTACACTTTTTTGGCAAATCAAGAATGTTGAGTGATGTATATGGTATATGTGGTATAAATGAGAAGCACCACAGCAATAGAAGTTTTTCTCTATTAGAAAATTCACATAAAAGCTTGGAGAATATTAAAATAAAATTTAATAGGGTCTTTTGGAAACCATATTACCCACATAATTCCATAAAGGGGGTCACGCCTTATCAGCACATTATTTGATAACTCAAATAATACACTTTATCCATGTTATGTAGTACTTATCCTAATGCAATAAAAGCATTTGCTTATTTTTTTTCTCTTACTCATAGGTCTGTGAACTCTTGGAAGAATTGACTATCTTGTTATAACATCAAGAACTAGTACTCAGTTTGGTACTGAGTGGTTGCTCAAGAAATATTTGAAGAATGAATACTTGAATGAGTGAGCGAGTAAATGAACCCACCCTCAGAACAAGGTTATTATTTATAGGACACATTTAATATGCATAAATAGTTTTAATATTTGGGACGAAAACTGTCTTTCTTTTGTTATTATACACATAATACAACCATATGATGACATCAGTGATGTCTACTCCTAATAGACATTGCTTTTGTTTATGTCCCTTGAATTCAAACTTGGCTCTTTCTTTCATGATAGGCTGCATCCATACTGTGACTCTGCTCCTCATTCCCTCTGAGTCACCTCTGGTACTAAGTACTCCTGAAGCTGCCTGTGGCCCCACGGCCGGGCACAACCCATCAGAACTTTGTGTGTGGTTGAAGGAAACAGTGGAAATTAAAATTAAGAAATCATTTACAAATTGTATTCGTGTAGTGATTGCAAATTATGCTACAGCCTTTGGGAAATCTGTAATGTAAGAGACCAAAGAAAGTATTTAGATTGCTATTCTAACTGGCTTTGCAAACATAACTGGTTTTTATGCAACTGATTTTGCAGGCAATGCTCAAATCCACTGTTTCTGTTTGCTCGTCTGTGCCTCAATCTGCTTTCATAGAAACCCAGGAAAACACTTGAAAGCTGTTGTCACAAATTCAAACTGCTTCAGAAAAACTAGTGAAAATCCATCACTGATGTTTGCCAGTACTCTATGAACCCTGGGATAGATTTTGTTATTCTAAGACAAAATAATGAATTGCTTTATCAAAACTAAAACCAACCAACCAATAAAAAGCCAAAAAAAACAACAACCAAGAAGCAAAACAAGAAATGAAAACAAACTCAGTGGTTTCAATTCCTACTGAAAAAAAAATGGCCTATGGTTGTAGTAAAGGAAGATTCAATATGAACATTTGGACATATAGTGATGTATCTCCATATGAGAAAGCTCATCTATTCCATGCCATGAGAGAAAATATCTGGGAAAATCATGGGATTCCAATTCAAATTTAAGGTGCAAGTTCAGCCTGGCATCATAGAAATAAGTTTCTACAGCTGCATTATGTATTGGACAGAGGGGTTAGCTGTCTCCTGAGTAAAAGAATCCCATATATGAAATTTACAGTGGATAGGTTTTATTTAAAGAATAGTTTTAGCAGAGTTCACACCTATTTTTCCATTTCCCTAATTGTAATGGATTCAATATCTACAAAAATATGTTGAGATGTAATGGATTCCATAATATAATATCTACAAAAATATGTTGAGAAGTTGAAAATATGTTTGAATCTGCAAACAAAAATAAAAACAGAACCAAATTTTCAGTTTCCTATCCAGCATGGAGGGAACTTACAAGTTGTCAATCTGTGCTAACACAAGTAAAAAGCTGAACAAACTGGAAAATAAACTCTTTTTAGATCTGTCAGAGATGTTAAGCCACAGGACAAACTGCTATCTCTAAAACTGGGCAGAGAAGACAGATAAATACAGATAATCTCACAGTTTACCAGAGTGGAAATCCACTACAAAGAACCCCACAGAAACCAGTACCACAATAGCAAAACTGGGACTGAACCTGAATTCCAGAGGCTCAGTGTAGACAAGCATGAAAGATGAAGACTCCAGGGGAACCCAGTGGCTAGGGGCTCCCACACACACTTTTGTATTTTAACAACAGAAGCTCTATCAAGTCCTCATAGTAAAGATCAGAGAAAAATCCCCTCAGACTTCTGGCTGGAGGTAGGAGGAAAGTAGCTATTTCAAAATAGGTCTGATGTTCTGATCTACTTGATAAAGCCTGTCTTCAAGAGAAATAATTTTACCAGAGCCTAACTTACTGGGGATTTATCAGAATTTAACTGACTTGAAGGAAGGGAAAAATTCAACTTAGCTTGTTCTAGCCTTCCACATAAGTAAGTTTTATACTATCTCCTGCCTCCTGTGGCCATCCTGTACCACCAAAGGGGTTGAAAACAAAACAACTCAGAGCCATATACTCACTAAAAGACTAACACTCAATTATAGGACTATAGAATAATTCCCACACCTTACCAGGATATTACTGAAGGCCTATTCATCACAGTTCCTTTTACTTAGTACATGTCTTTTTCCACCGAAAAATTTGCACACAGATGTTTATAGCAGTTTTGTTCATAATTGCCCAAACTGAGACACAACCAAGATGTTCTTCAGTAGGTGAATGGTTAAACAAATTGTAATACATCCAAACAATGGATTATTTAAAGCTAAAGAGAAAGGAGATAGTAAGCCATCAAAAGATATGGAGGAAACTTAGATGCATATCATTAAGAGAAAGAAGCCAATATATCAAGTTGCTACCTATCTGACCTTCTGAAAAAGACAAAACTATGGAGACAGTAAAAAAAAAAAAAATCAATGTTTGCCAGAACTTAGAGGACAGGAAGGGTTAAATAAAGCATAGAGAATTTTTAGGTCTGTGAAACTATTCAATATGGTATATTATAATGACGGATACATATGATAACACATTTGTCAAAACTCTTAGAACATACACCACCAAGAATAATAAACCCTAATGTAATAAAACTTTGGAAATAAGAATGAGTAGGTTCATTGATAAGTTCATTGGAAGTTTATTGATTATAACAAATGTACCAATTGGTTGCTGGATATTGACAAGTGGGGGAGTTTCCGTGTGTGTGGAGACAGGGGTACATGGAAACTCTGTATTTCCTGTTCCATTTTGTTATGAACCTAAAACTGCTCTAATATCTATATCTATCTATCTATCTATATACACTATATATATATAAATTTTATAATATATATATTTTTTAACACCCACTCCAAAAAAAGAAAAACACCAAATGACTCTGACCAAGAAGATAAATATTTTCTGACCAATATTAGACAAGAAAGGATGGGGACACCTGGGTGGCTCAGCGGTTTAGTGACTGCCTTCAGCCCAGGGTGTGATCCTGGAGACCTGGGATTGAGTCCCACATCCGGCTCCCTGCAAGGAGCCTGCTTCTCCCTCTGCCTGTGTCTCTGCCTCTCTGTTTCTCTCTCTGTGTGTGTGTGTCTCTTATGAATAGATAAATGAATAATCTTTATAAAAAAAAGACTTTTAGAAAAGAAAGGATGACAAATTTAAAAACAAGTTAACATATCTACAACTCAGCTGGATCTTAAAAAGATTATTAGTGTAAAACTTGGAAAATAAATGATTCAGACTTCTGATAAAGACGGAATAGCAGCAGTAGATAAACTGTCCTGTCTGAACAGCTAAAAGCAGGCAGAATCTGTGAAACAACACGAAGGAAGAACAAAGAAGATGACCCCACAGTTGCCCTATTTATTGTCTGGAGAAAGTTTCCAAACTACAAGGTAGGGAAAGGAATCTTGGGATCTACAAAGTAAGGAGATAACAGCTAAACTATCTTCTTTTGTATATAAACTCATATGCTTTTCTGATTAGTTATTCCCCAATTATTTCACTCTTTTTTGTTTTTTTAATCAGGCATTCCCATCTTTCTTGGTTTATTATCAACACATTGAGTTAGGAAACATAAGCTTTGCTAAAATCACTAGGAGACTCCTAATAACTAATTAATATATGAAATTACCTAAGCAAAGTTAATGGAATGATAAAGCCATGAAATCTAGCACATTTTTTAAAAAATAATTTCTTCACAGCTTTATTAACTAATGTTGCTTGAAATCAGATATTTATATACAAGTTTTTTTTAAATAAAAAACTCGCAGAAAATAAGTGAATAGTAATCTCCAAGTATATGAATTAAATAAGTCAAGTCGCAACCTTGGAGGAAACAAGTAAGTCTCACACTTTCAGTTTGAACCTAAAACCCAAGGCAATCCCACTATCTTATGGTAACACCTTCATTTTAAATTTCTTTACTAAATTGATTTACCAAGTAGAAAACTAAGTATTTTTAGTGTATATAATTTGAGAGTATATAATTTTAGTGTATATAATTACAAAATGTGACTATAAAAATGGGTTATATAGGTAACGGGGGCTAAGGAATGCACTTGCTCTGATAAGCACCAGGTGCTGCATGGAAATGTTGAGTCACTATATTCTATACCTAAAACTATGTTAACTATCTGGAATTTGAATAAAAAAAATAAAAAATTAAAATAAGTTAAAAAATAAAAAAATAAAATTTCAATTACATTTATTCTACATATGTATATTATATATATTATATGTGTGTATATATAATATATAATATATAATATACATATATTACATGTATATAATACATGTATTATGCGTATATATAATATACATATATATTATGTGTATATATATAATATACATATATAGAATAAATGCAAAAGTTTCATATATATAAATATACACACACACACACACAAATTTTTTTTTTTTTTTTGAGAGAAAGAGAAAGAAAGTGTGAGCAGCGAGTAGGGGCAGAGGGAGAGGGAGAGAGAGAAATCCAAGCAGGCTCCAAATTTAGTGAAGCCCAATGTGGAGCTTGATCTCAGAATCCTAAGATCATGAAGACCATGACTTAAGCTGAAATCAAGAGTCAGACACTTAACTACCTGAGCCACCTGGGCACCTCCAAAATGTTTTTTGTAAATATATGTATATTTTGTGCATGTATGTATGTGATTTGTAAGTATGTGTGTGTATGTGTGTATACACATTTCATACTTTCTAGGTTTGCAGTGAATTCTGTTTTTCTCCCCAATCTTCTATTTCCCTACAGTTTCTTTTATTTATTTATTTATTTATTTATTTATTTATTTATTTATTTATTTATCTATCTATCTATCTATCTATCTGCTCTAACACCATTTGATATTTTGTACTGGCAGTACTTAAATTTCTCACCTCTGGGTATTTTTGTTTTTGTTTTTGTTTCCCCTCTTTTCAGCTTATTTTCAATCTCATTGTCTTCTTAAGTCATTTTAACTTCATAATTTTTTTCTCCATGAAATGTTCTTGTTCTCTAAACGTTCTTCTTTGTCTTAGGCTAAATCCTATACAAAAGCATAATAAGTGGGAAATATCAGAAAGGGAGACAGAACATGGAAGACTCCTAACTCTGGGAAACGAACTAGGGGTGGTGGAAGGGAAGGTGGGCGGGGTGTGGGGGTGACTGGGTGGCGGGCACTGAGGTGGGCATTTGACGGGATGAGCACTGGGTGTTATTCTGTATGTTGGCAAATTGAACACCAATAAAAAATAAATTATTAAAAAAAAAGCATGATCTCCAAGATATTCTAGTGTCTTGTAAAGTTTTTAACAGGTCTTTCTGTTTGATGTCTTAAATTCACCTTTTATTTACTTTCTAGTAATAGTTTAACTGAGCCCATTTTCACCCAAAGAATGCATTGCCTTTGTCCCTGTGAGCTAGATAGGATTACATTACAAAGTTCAAAGGAACTTCTAGTTCTTTTTCTCAAAGACATGACGCTTGCTCTGGATTCCTCTTTCTCTATCTAGTTGGCTGGAAAATGTCAACAATTGATCTTCCTGCTGGTAGAGATGAAAGCCAGGTGCCAGTGCTAACAGAGACATCTGGCTAGCTTGAGTCCTTGGAAAAGCTCAAGAAATGTCTACTTACTCATAATGACTCTAGAATGTCACATCAGAAAGAAAGAAATTTCTATGTTGACATTTTGGGCTAGATCGTGCTTTGTTGTGAAGGTTGTGCTGTGTGGTATAGGTTGTTTAGTAGCATGCTTAGCCATAGCTACAAGATGCCTATACTACCCCTTCTCATCGCAGTTGTGACTAACAAAAATATTTCCATTTTTTGGCAAATGTCCTCTATAAGAAGAAATTGTCTCTGGTGAAAACCACTAGTCTAAAGACTAACTAATGTAGAAATTACTACCTGTAAATAGGTTGATGCCTTTAAAAAACTCTTAAAACATGGCATTCGCTTAGGTGTTGGGTGGAAGGGAGTGAAGCAGCATGAAGACTGGAAGGTGCTGATCATTTTTCTGCAGTGGCATTTGGTAAAAACGACTGGCTATGGGATTGTGGTAGGGAGAACACATTCCTATAGAGCCTAAAGCTACAGAGAAAGTGTTTAGAAAGGCGAATGGCAGCCCGGTGGCTCAGCGGTTTAGCACTGCCTGCAGCCCAGGGCGTGATCCTGGAGATCCAGGATTGAGTTCCACGTCAGGCTCCCTGTATGGAGCCTGCTTCTCCTCCTGCCTGTGTCTCTGCCTCTCTCTCTCTCTGTGTCTCTCATGAATAAATAAAATCTTTAAGAAAAAAAAAAACACAAAGAGGCAGAATATCAGTTGTCACAAGCTGTTTTAAGCAAAATGCTACAACAAAATAATGTGCATATCCAGGAACAATCTCCCTTGTTGCCTGAAACATCAATTGGCTAATACACCAGGCAAGTGAGCTCTCTCATGGTTGGAAAAGCTAACTGTCCTAGTCCCACAAACCACAAGAGAAAGACTATCACAGTTTTACTCAAAGGGCTCCTATTTGGACTTCTCAGCCAAAAATATGAGGCGTCATGGGCAAATATCAGGTTATAGGTGTTGCCTTCCCACTCCTGCCTGCTTTTTTAGAGGCCCACAGGTCTTAAAATGAAGAAAAAGAAGTGAGCCCAGAGGAGGAAGAAACAAAATTAGAAGACATTTTTGGGTTAGCTTCTTTCACACAGAGATCTGGATTTTTCACAAAGTTGAAAAGTCAGTAGCCTGGCCTTTAAAGGTTTTCAACTGTGTAATATATGAAGAAATCCTTGATTTCTCATAACTGCACCAGCAGAGAGGAAACCAAAAGAGCTGTGCAGTGTCATAATGTGGCCCAACTCCCCAACATCTGCTTCTGAGATGGCATGGAAGATCAGGAAACAAGGAAAATTTCCCAGGTGACCAAATGTGGGGTGAAGAAAGGACAATGAATAATAAACTTCCTCCCAGAGAATGAAACCAGTCTAACTACGGAAGTTCTTTCATTGCCAGATCGGGGAGCTTTTGAAATTCTGAGCCAGCACCATTTATTTCACAATTGTGGTGAACAAATGACTTTTTCAGGTGAGGGTTTTTAATTGCAGCTTTCCTATTTCTCTTCCACCCTTTTATGTTGAGTGCGTACAGGTGTCAGAGGAAGGAGAAAAATAAATGACTCCCCTTTTCTGTTCACCAGACTGTTGGACTCCCCACTGGATCACATGGAAAAGATTGTGCATCACCCAGAGATATTCAGCTTTGAGGAGGATGCAGTAACTGGACAAGACCTTTGATTATACTTCTTGGAGAAAGTATGTTTTCTTTATGCAGGAAAGACACATAGATTCTTGCACATGGGTATTGGGGTGGCCAGAGTGATAGTCTATCAGAAGACATTACTGTCCTCTCAGTATTTATCACCCCTCCACCTCCTTTCAGCAATAGAATCTATTGTTTTTTTTTTAGTTGAGTACAAGGCACCCAGCTACAGAGAATACATTCCCAAGTCTCTCTTGGAAGATCGGCCTCATCACACAACTAATTGACAACAGAATGCGTAATAGCCAACAGAAGAAAAATTCCTGAAACTTTTGGGTCATGTATGTAAAAGAAACATTGCCTTTCACTAAGTTCTCCCTTGGACTGGATATCAAATATAGAAGTGCAGACAGACACCTCACATACAGAGATGTATTTATTGACAGTAAAAGATTTGTGCCACTAGTTTGCTTTTCTAGATGATTTCATGGAGAAAAGTCCACCTATTTGCCCTGGACTTTTGTGCAAGAGAATAATATGCTATAATCTTGCTTCAATTACTATAATTTTGGTTTTCTTTTTGACTTAAGTCAGTACCAAATACCATATATTATATCTTCTATGGGATTACAATGGAATTATTAATATTTTCCTTTGAAGTTTCACATGTATTAAGATTATATTTTAAGTTTAATCATTCAAGATGTTGAATTTATAGAATTGATCTGGTGCTATGGGACATAGGTCATTATAACTGGGATAAATTACTCTGCATTTTTACTCTTAATTGTTAACAGCATTGCCCGATGCCAGCTCTTTGTCTACAGAACTAGGCAAAATGTTTTCTGATAACTGTTTTCATTTCTTTTGCATTTCTGAGTATTTTCTTATTCTACTTCCTAATATGGAAGAGTTTTTATATTTCTTTCTTTTTCATGACTATATATATATATTTTAAAGATTTTGTAGTTACAATAATAAATATATTAATAAATAATAAATAAAAATCTATTTATTAAACAGTATCTGCTTTAAAAATAAAACAATTACTTATTATTTAAAATCTGGATTTAATTTGTAGCTCCCATACCAACATATATATATATATATATATATATATATATATATATATATATATATTTACTCTTGTGCATCCCCACTTTCTTGGGTTTAATTTCTTTCCTTTTTTTAACTTCTTGAGTTTGATAAATACCTGTCATTTCTCTCCCTTCTTATTTAGTAAGAAACTTCCTTTTAGCAGAGCTTTGTTATCCATGAGTTCTTAAATGCAATTATTTTTCTTGATTTATTTGGGCACTTTTATTGTTTAAAAGTTTGTTAGCTTTTACTCCACCTTTCCGCAACAACTTGAGTTTTATCTTGTTTTCCATGTTTCAAGTAGCAAAACAATACTAAAGCTGGAGTGAAATTAAAAATAAAAGAGAGAGAGCTTAAGCTTATTTAACTCACTTTAATATGCAATGTAAGAGTATATTCTTCCTACAGATCACAACAGTGAAGTTCAAATGAGTTCTTGAAGAGAGCAGGCAAATGTGTGACAGAACCAAATGAGTTGCGTTGTTGTATTGATGTTGAGAGTTCCTGATAGGTGATCACTTGGTCATTGTCTAGGCCTTGGTATAGAGGTAAATTATAAATTCAAGTTAAAATGTAAAGCACTAAGTTGAATTAAAGCCCATGCATGGATAGGAAATAATGGAAAGGAATGTTGTCAATTACAAGTTGCTGAGGGCTTCCACTCCAGGAAGGACTTTACCTTCCAGGAGTTCCAGACTAGCTCCTCCTCCAGTGCTCACATGGCTGACCTTATCTTCAGTGTCCCATTTGGCACAGCAAGTAGCAGTGTCTCCACCTCCTATAATGGTGATACAGCCCCTGGAAGTGGCTTTCACAATTTCATCCATGAGGGATTTTGTTCCCTTAGCAAAGGCATCCCATTCAAATACCCCTACGGGTCCATTCCACACAATTAACTTGGCTTGGGCCACAACTTGAGCATATTTCTTGTTGGTCTCAGGACCACAGTCCAAAGCCATCCAGCCAGCAGGTATGCCTGATGCTACGGTAGCTTGGCCAACCTTTGCATCCTCCAGAAACTTGTCAGCGGTGACAAAGTCAACAGGAAAGGTAATGTTCACACCATTTTTATTGGCTTTAGCCATGATGTCTTTGACAATCTTGGCCCCCTCTTCATCAAAGAGCGATGCACCAATATCCATGTTGTTGAGTACCTTAAGGAAGGTAAAAGCCATTCCACCACCAATTATCATCTCATTGACCTTGTCCAGCATATTTTTGATGAGTTGGATTTTGTCTGCCACTTTAGCTCCACCAAGTATAGCCAGAAAGGGTCTCTCTGGGTTTTCTAAGGCTCTGGCAAAGTAATCCAGCTCCTTTTTCATCAGGAATCCAGATGCCTTCTGGGGCAGGTTCACTCCCACCATAGAACTGTGGGCCCGATGAGCAGTGCCAAAAGCATCATTGACATAGACATCCCCTAGTTTGGATAGTGATGCTCGGAAGGCTTCTATTTTATCTGGCTCAGCTTTAAGCTTATTTCCAGAGGAATCTTGGCCTTTTCCTTCTTCCTCTACATGAAAACGCAGGTTCTCCAGTAGGATAACTGAACCGGTAGCTGGGTTGGCACAGGCTTTCTCCACTTCTGGGCCCACACAGTCATTTAGAAACAGAACATCCTTGCTCAGCAAAGATTTGAGCTCAGCAGCAACAGGCTCTAAAGAATATTTATCTGGCATGGGAACACCATCAGGTCGACCTAGATGACTCATAAGAACTACTGACCTGGCTCCATTATCTAGACAGTACCTGATGCTTGGGATGGAAGCTTTGATTCTCTGGTTATTTGTAATCTGGTTCTTCTTCATGGGAACATTAAAATCTACTCTCATGATGACTCGCTTCCCTTTAACGTCCAGCTTGTCCAAAGTTAACTTCTTAGAAAGAGACATCCTGACTACAAAGACAAAAGCTGAAAGCTGGATCTCAAAGCTGAAGAACCGCTTTACTGCTGCTGAGAGGCTGGATACATGGTGCTTTCCAACGCCTTTCCCTTGGCCCGCCCCTTTCTTCCCATCACTGTTTAACATAGGGCTGACATGATTGAACTGGGGAAAAGGAAACTTGGCTCTGTGATTGGCTAATGGTCTTGTCAATTTGGATTTGGAATGTGTGGCCCGTGCAGATTCAAACTGCCAGTGCTGAGCCCTAATCTGGAGTAGCGATATCTGGGTTGGAGGGAGAGGTGGGTAAGTGAAGAAACCTGAATTAAGAAGGGTTCTGAGGTCTAAGAATATTGGTGGTTCTCTTTTTCCACATCCCTCTCGACACTTGATCTTATTCTTAAAGCGAAATGAAGTGAAACAAAACAAAAGAGCCTCATCCACATCAAATCTTTTTTTTTTCACATCAAATCTTAATTATATTGAGATAAAAAAAACTCCAGTGCTAAATAAATAGGTGATTTGAAAAATACAGGTTCTATGACTCCTTGTTTATTCAAGGCAACATAGTATGCTCTGTTAGCGGTATAGCTTGATGCTAACCTTGGCCTTTAGATATAGTCTATGGTGAGCGGGAATGATTTATTTTTATTACCTTGTTTATTCTAAGACTACTGCGAGAATGCGTGGTGGCTTCTTTAGGAGAACCCCATAAGATAAAAAGGATAACAATAAAATACTGAAGGTGATGGTGACTTTTCTTTCCTACCACAAAGTTATAAGACCTTTCACTTTTCTTTTTAGCTCTCTCTTTGATTCATTCACTTGTATAACTAAGAAACTGAGCTGAAAAGAGGAATGATTTTCATGCGGATAAAAATGTCTATTTGAATTGAAAATGAGTGAGAGATTTTATTTTGGAGAAAGAAAACATAACAAATTGGCTTAATAATAAAAACTGGCTTTGTGATTAGTTGATATGGCAGTTTCCATAAGCTGAATGAACTAAATATATAGCATGGAGGCTTCAACAAAAATATATTTGAGGCATGACACAATAAGATGGCTATAATAAAGAAAAAGACAGACAATAAGTGTTGACAGGGATGTGGAGATACTGGAATCCTCACATATTGGTGGTAGAAATGCAAAATGGTGCGGGCACTTCGGGAAACAGTTTGATACTTCCTTAAAATATTAAACATGGAGTTATCATAGGACTCAGCAATTCCACTCTTAGATATGTACTACAATGATAAAATTATACTCTATACTCTTGTAATAGCTAAAGTCCCAAACTCTGACAATAATAAGTGCTGTCAGGGATATATAGTAATAGAAACTCATTTATTGCCGGTAAGAATGAGGTATGCCACAGCCACTTGGAAAACAGTTTGGGAATTTCTTGTAAATATAAGCATAGACTTACGATATAATCCATCGATTCTACTCGTAGGTATTTGTTCAAGCACACAGAAAACTTATATTCTCTCAAACTTCTATGTATGAATGCTTAGATCAGTTTTGTTCACAATTGCTAAAAAAGAATGCTTTTCAACTGATGACATCTATACAGCTGTAGTTATATCCATACCTACAGTTTTTGTGTTACTGAAGTTAAGCTGGAATAAATTTAACTTTGACTGTTATAAGTTCAGGATATTAAGGGTATTTCCCTTCATAATCACCAACAAAAAATAGGTACAGAATATACATATTTTAGAATATTCCTAAAATAAAAGGAAAATGCTATTTTCCTGCATATATGACACAAAATCATGAGTACAACTTACATGTATTTTACTGACTAAATAAGTCGGACATGAAAATATGTAGACCTTGTATAATTCCATTCACATGACGTTTGAGAAAAGATGAAACAAAGGGATAGAAAGCATATCAGTGTTTGTCAAGCATTAGAGGAAGATGGAGGTGGTCAACTATTATGGGGATGTAAGGGGAGGTTTTTAGTATGATAAAACTTTTCTATACAGTAATATAGTATTGAGTACAAGTCTAAATCCATAAAATTATACATTATAGAGACTGAACTTTAACGAATGCAAATAATATAAAATGGACCAGGATGTTCAGAATCCTCAGAGTGGAATGCAGACTCTGACAAATAAGACAAATTGTATTTCAATATATGGCAAATACCACTAAAGGTGTTGGGGATTAAAAAGATCACTTAAGAACTTTAGAAAAAAGCTTTTTAAATAATAAAGTTGAAGACAAAAAGAACCATACACAAACGTAATCTTATTGAAAAATTTGTTTATCTTTTTTACTCTTGGAATCTCTGATTTTTACTTCTGCCACATGTCTCTTCGACTTTTAGCCAGAAAAAATTTTCAGTGGTTTAGAAGTCACGGATTAAGTTGGAGCAACCTACCTGGATAATTCAAGACAAATTCTCTATCTCAAATTCCATAACTGAATTAATAGCTACTATTACTGTAACTTTGGCTTATAACTGACTCTACACTTTGTTTTCTACATGATTTAGGATATTAACACATTTAAAAAAATTAAGTTTATGTCAGGGAGTATAAAATGTATTTAGATGTAATTTTGTGAAACAACTGAAAGTATTAGGGACAGAGATATAAAAGGACAGAGTTTTTGTATGTTACTGAAGTTAAGCTGGAATAAATTTAACTTAGACTGTTATAACTTCAGGATATTAAGGGTATTTCCCTTCATAATCACCAACAAAAATAGCTACAGAATATACATAAAAGTAACTGAAAAACAAATTTCACTACAAAAATTAAAGAAGGACCAAAAAATCCTCATAATGCAGGAAATAAAGGGCAAACAAAATATAAGGCATATAAAAAACAAATAGCCCAATGACAGAAGTAGTCCCTCCTTATCAGTACTTAATTTAAATGTAAATGGGTTGAACTTTAACTTTTAACTTTTAACTTTAATTAAAAGACAGAGGTTTGCAGACAAAAAAGAACAAGAATAGCTATACTAATACTAGACAACTGACTCTAAATGGAAAAGGATCATAAGAAACAAAGAAAGATCTTATATTTTAATAAAAGACAATATAGCAAGAAGATATAAAATTATACACATTTGCACTTCTACTAGACCATCAAAATTGGTATATATATATTGGTATATATATATATATATATATATATATATATATATATATATATATGCTATATATTGGTATCAAAATATATGAAGCTAAAACTGGCAGCATTAAAGGGAAATATAGGTAGTTCTCCAACAACAGCTTACATCTATCCTGTGACCCATCAATTCTAATCTTAGATGTCTGAGATAATTGAAAATATATGATGACAAAGTTTTTGTTCATAGTAGCCAAAAATTTGAAATATTCCAGGAATAGTCATAAATTGGAATCCTACTTAGAAATGAAATTTACAAACTCTTTTACATACAATAACATTATCATGGTATTTATTAACTCAAAAAGCATCATGGTGTTAAAAGAATTCTTTCATAAATGAGTGCATAACATGTTATTCTATCTATATGAAATAAACAAGTTAATCTATAGTGAACAAAAATTATAAGAGTGCATGCATCTGAAGTAGAAGTACGGAAACTTTGAGGGGACATGTGGGAAACTTCTGGGATGACGATACATTTCTGAATGTTAATAGTTTGTGTTACACTTACGTGTTTGTAAAAATCCTCAAAAATCTGCAAAATACTTTGAAATGCATCAAATATAATGCATGGATAGAAGGATGGCTATGTGGATGGATACATGGTAAAACATATGTAGCAAAATGTTACTGATAAAATCTGGGTGCTACATATATGAGTATTTTCTGTGAAGTTCTTTGATTTTATTGTTTATTTGAAAAATTACATGATTAAAAAGATAAAATAACTTCTTGATGTTGTTTATTTTGTTGATTAGTAACTTCTGAAGTCATTAAATATTTCTACTTACATGGTGAAGAACAGGACTACAAAAAAGAGCAACTTTTTTTAAAGTTGAGGTTGCTTATAATACATTTTAGAATTTATAGTAGTACTTGTGTGTGCAGTTATGTAATTTTCTGGAGTTACACTTAAATCCCAAGTGTAAACACGGAAGATTTGCACAGTTGAATATATTGTGTTTGTAGTTTCATGAGAAAGATACACAGTTGGTACTCTTTAAATATAAGTTTCAGAAGCTAGAGGTAGATTCAGTATGTTTACTAAGGCCTTATCCATTTTCAGCTGGAACTAAAAAAAAAAAAAAAATTGCCCTGGAAATGTATGGAACAGAAGGCTTGAGTCCTATTTCTGGAGTGATTCAAAGAAGGTAGCAGTGCAGAGTGAAGCCTGAACTACCATTTTCTTTTTTTTTTAATATTTTATTTATTTGTTCATGAAAGAGAGAAAGAGGGAGGCAGAGATGGAGGGAGAAGCAGGCTCCCCACAGAGCAGGGAGTTCGATGTGGAACTTGATCCCAGCACCCTGAGATCACGATCTGATCCGAAGGCAGATGCTTAATCAACTGAGCCACACAGGTACTCTGAATCATTATTTTCTCAGCCTGATTTGCTTTTAAGGAAAGTCAACTTTTGCTAAATATTAGGAGCTACTATGAATAATAGAAATGTTGAATCAGAAAGTGCAGAGTTCATTTAATACTTAAACACATTTAATTTTTGTCATCATTTAACTTCTAAATATGTATGGTTCTGGCATTGGTAGCATTTCATTGATTTGTTTATAAGTCACTAATAGTGACTTACATTATACCTTAGATGAAATTAATGAACCATTGATACCATTCCAAGGTTACCATGCTTCACTAGCTTATACTTTGAAACACTTGAATTGTGTTTTATTGTGTCCATGTTTTATTTGTGGAAGATGTTAACAGTGCATAGCAAGGAATTTCTATTTTCAGGAAAAAAGTTTAATAGTTGCTTGTAGGAGTGAAAAGTCTAGCCAGTGTGTGTAGGAGACCCCCAAGGGAGGCCTCCTTGCCACTTTTCCTTCTGTTTCACACATTGCTTCTTTTCTCCCAACCCCAAGTTTACTTTCTAAACTTCCCTCCACAATGAAGCATGATCTTTTCTGTCACTACTACTTCACGGGTGCAGTATTTATTTTTGGAATTTTTTTGCAACCTGAATTCCTTGGTCTACATTTATTTGTGAGGGGATGGGGTACTGGTGATGGGCATTAAAGAGGGCACATGATGTTATAAGCATGGGGTGTTATACACAAGTGATAAGTTATTGAACACTACATCTGAAACCAAGTATGTACTATACATTGGCTTGTTGAATTTAAATTAAAAAAAAAAGAAAATTACATGAAAATGTCCAGTCTTGCATGAGTCATCCATGTCAAAGAGATAATTTCTACCACAAAAAGCTGCATGGGTCAATAAGTCAGTCATTATAGTGATAAATACGATCTGATTGTTCAGAGTATTAATAGACAATAATTGTAATTCTTAGGTATTGAAGACCAAACCATGAAACATGCTGCCCTGTGTTGACATCTTTTTATAAGGACAATTCACAGTGTGCCCTCCACTGAGCTTCCTTTTCTGTCACGTAACAACATCAAACACTGAAGATATTTTCTCCCCGAATTAAAAATTCTGATGGCATGACCCCACTTACAGGTCAATTTGAAATGTCTTCTTAAAATCCAGTCTTCATCTGTTTTTACAAACCTTTACATCATTCTGCCTTTCTTGGGGAAGTTTTCTTGGTTTTGCTTATGAAAATATCCTCTATTTTTTTTAACAAGTCCTTAGATGGCTACTAGCCTGAGGGCTTTTGCCCTTAATGGTGACTGAACTCTATCATGTGAAGATTTCATTACAGATTATTAAATGTTGGAGATATTTTAAAAATCCTATGAAAATTGATACATGCTATGGGTAGAACCCATTAATATTTCTAGTAGGATGACTTTTTGAAAAATTTGGAGCTGTTTATCTTAACTTCACCTGTCAACTTTACAATATACATTCCATTATGTTATACACAGAGTTTTTGGTGCTGACCTGACCAATAACCTACAGTCATTCAAATCATTTTAGTTACTAATTGTTATGAATTAAAAATAAAGCAATATCCCTTTTAAAGAATGTTTTTAAATAATTAATGAAGTAGTAAATTTCCTTTTGAAACTAGCAGCAAACTACTATTTTTGCATTCTAAAAAATGTCCCAGAGCACTTAGGATCATTCTAAAAGGTTAACTAGGGGCAGTGCAATGCAATGTAACTTTTTACAGAGTACAGGATTAGTTTAAAAATAATTCACACAGTAACATCATGCACAGATTAGAAATGCATACATTTTAAAGTATATTCTTTTGTTTTTTTTTTAATTTTTATTTATTTATGATAGTCACAGAGAGAGAGAGAGGCAGAGACACAGGCAGAGGGAGAAGCAGGCTCCATGCACCGGAAGCCCGATGTGGGATTCGATCCCGGGTCTCCAGGATCACGCCCTGGGCCAAAGGCAGGCGCCAAACCGCTGCGCCACCCAGGGATCCCCTGTTCTTTTGTTTTGTATATCATTCTATTGTCTCTCCATCTATTCATCTCTACGTCTAAAATAATTCTGTTATGTAAATATTAGGTAAAACTTACTATTTCACGTTTTGTTTTTATAATCTGATTTTTTTTATAGAACATGCAAAGGACACACAAATATGGCCAAGATTAAATGGCTAAGTTATCTAAATAACAAATAGATAATTTTTAAAGAATTTTCGCATTCTGAATTCTTACACATCTCTGTTTTTAATCATTAATTGTGGAAAGCACTTAATAAGACAAACTCTTGATGAGAGGGCTGCTATAGGAATTTCAATTACAATGAGATTAATAAGACATTATTAAAAAGACATTATAAGTACTAAATAAATAAGACAAAGCATCACCAGTTCAAAGTAATCCAAAAAAAAAAAAAAAGATTGATGTGTTTCTAAGATTAGGTTTTGTTTCATTTTCCCTGAAAAGTCCAAATTATAGATGCCGTCATCCTGAGTAACAAGAAAATTGTATTCTGAAAGTTATATTTTTAAAAGATGTTGCAAAAAGAATACATCAATTGAAATTTTATTAAGAGACATTAGAAGCCAGAGAGTTTAAAATCATAATAAGTTATTTTTAACTTATTAATAACTTTGGAGTGGTTTTCTAAAGCTATTTCAATTTTTTTAAAAATTTACCTTTAAGCATATTTTGTTATTCTAAAATAAAATAGAGTTATTTCATCAAAACCAAAAAAATTCTAAGTAGCTGCTTATTTGTCTTCTAATACACAAACTCAGGAGATTCAATTTACTATATAAATTTGTACTAATGCATAGCTCAAAAATTTTAATAGAAAACAAAAATATGTGATATCTCTGAGCCTTTTATTTTTATATATGTATTTATTTATTTATTTAGAGAGCAAAGCATGCACAAGCAGGGGGTGGAGCAGAAGGAGCCAGAGAGAGAGAATCTCAAGCAGACTCCACACTGAGCATGGAACCTGTCGTGGGACTGGATCCCACCACTCTAAGATCATGACTTGAGCCAAAACCAAGTATCCAACACTTAACCTGTTGAGCCACCCAGGTGCCCCAAAAGCTTTCTGTTTCTTAAGGCTACTACATTATCATAGTTGTGGTGAATCTGATACTGAGTTGCATAATACAAACATATTTAACAATTTAAAAACTATATCTGGGATCCCTGGGTGGCTCAGTGGTTTGGCGCCTGCTTTTGGCCCAGGGCATGATCCTGGAGTCCCGGGATCGAGTCCCACATCAGGTTTCCTGCATGGAGCCTGCTCCTCCCTCTGCGTGTGTCTCTGCCTCTCTGTCTCTCATGAATAAATAAATAAAATCTTAAAAAAATAACTATATCTGGTTGATTGATTTTTGATGTAGTCAATATGTTTGCCTTGAAATATTTCTTGGTGCTTCATCCATTATAACATGCTGAAGATTTAGCCATAGAGAAGGGGTACAGGTGAGGAAGGAGATTGTTGTAGTTTGCATAAGCTCCAGCTGAAGGAAAGACAAATAAGAATGTATCTTTTTTTTGTTTGTCTTTTTGTGTTTTTTTTTTTTAAGAATGTATCTTTGTATCTCCAGCATAAACTAGGAAAATTGGGAGTTACTAAATCACTCCAGGAGACAAGGACAATTGGTTTTAAGATCCAAACTCAAAAGAAATAGTTTTGAAGAATATGTACATTCAAGTGAGCAGACATCAGTAATTTCTGTACAAGATGGAAATGTGTGTAATTGATTTCAGTTTTAGGTCAGAAGAGGGTTATAATATCCTAGGGTAGTACAAGAATATTACAGTGAATGATAAATTCATTCATTGAAGGACACTTGGGTTGCTTCCACCTTTTTGCTACCATAAATAATGCTGCTATGAGCCTGATGGCAAGAATATCTGGTCTACTCCTTGCTTTCAAATCTTTTGCATACAATACCTGGCAGTAGAATTAATTTTTTGAGGAATTGGCATATTGTCTACCACAGTGATTATATAATTTTATGTTCCCAACAGCAGGGCTCAATGGTTCCAACTTCAACAAGTCCTAGCCAACAATTGTTGATAAAATTTGTATATGCATATGCATATCTGGAAGTGATGGAAACCAGGCAGAGAAAATCAAATTGACAGAGGAAGGTGACTTGATGATTGCCATTTTTCCTATTTACTGTTAGTTTGTTTTTCTTGGAGATAGTTGAATTTTAGATCTACTTTCTTTTTTTTTTAATTTTTTTTTTTAATTTATTTATGATAGAGAGAGAGAGAGAGAGAGAGGCAGAGACACAGGCAGAGGGAGAAGCAGGCTCCATGCACCGGGAGCCCGACGTGGGATTCGATCCAGGGTCTCCAGGATCACGCCCTGGGCCAAAGGCAGGCACCAAACCGCTGCGCCACCCAGGGATCCCTAGATCTACTTTCTATTTTAGAAATTCCAACATTCATTTTTTTTATGGGATATAGGTGATGAGTAGAAGGAAAGTATAGGTAAAAAAGAAGAGGCATTGATTACTTTGTAATGAATAGGACAATGTTCAAAAGGAACTTGAATATTGATATTCTGTACATAGGCTGTACTTGGCTGTGCATAAGACTCATTTCTCGATCATGTTACCTAGTATATCCAGGGATGATCAAAATCATGTGTTAACCTTCCCTGACTCACTCTTACTGAAACAAGAAAGCCTAGTTATGAATTTTCCCTAAGAACCATAAGTGGCTATCATTGACCCCGACTCATTCTCTTTTTCCTTCAAACTCAAGTGGAAAATCAATAACATAATGATCTTTGCTTGGTTATATTTATATTTTATATAAATATCAAAGGATGTACAGTAATAAACACCATGTAGTGTTAGCATAAAGACATACATATAGACTAATGGGAAGGATAGAAAACCCAGAAATAAACTGTTATATATATTGTCAAATAATATTCAAAAAGAGTCCCAAGCCATTTAATGGGGGAAAAACAGTGTTTCCAAGAAACAATATTGGGGAAACTATATGTCCCTATGCCAAAGAATGAAGTCCTCCCTGACCTTATACCATTTAAAAATTAACTCAAAATGTATCAACAACCTAAATATAAGAGCAAAATTGAATAAGAAAAGGGTTAAGGTATAGGCAGGGGGAGATAAGGGGCCCTTGACTAGGCTCTGAAACGGTGAACTAGAGATAAGATCTATTTCCTACCACATGGCCCCAAATGTTAGGGATTATTTTCCTTTAGCAGGTACAGTGTGATCACAGAAAATGACCAAACCTCAAAGAAGTAAGTCATGAAGGGTGTTATCAATTGTCCTTGCTCAAACAAAGACAGCAAAAGAATCTCAAAACCACAAGCTCTCTGATCAAGTTTTCAATAAAATATCAGCCTAAAAACCTTCAGTGGCAACCCTGCCAGGACTCCTCTCACTTCTGAGAGGTTTTTCTGTATCCTTGCTTAGTAAAAACTCTATTTTGTATTCTCTTCTTTCACAAGATTCATTCTTTGACTCTGTGAGACAGGAACCTAGCTTTCTTGCTTCAAAACTGTAAAACTTTAGAAGAAAATGGGGGAGAAAATTTATGGCATTGACTTGGTAATGATTTATCAGATATGAGGCTGAAAGCACAGGCAACAAAATAAAAATAGATAAATTGGATGATATCAAATTACAAATTTCTGTGTAGTAAAGGACACAATAAACAGAGTGAAAATGCTACCGATGGAATGGGGAAAATTATATGCAAAAAAAAAAAAAAAAAGATCTGAGAAGGAGTTAGTATCCAGAACATATAGAGAACTCCTGCAACACAACTACAATTAAAATTTTTTAAAAATCTAGGGGCACCTGGGTGACTCAGGCAATTAAGCATCAAACTTCTGCTCAAGTCATGATCTCAGAGTCCTGAAATCAAGCCCTGGGTCAGGCTATCCTGCTTAGCAGGGAGTTTGCTTCATCCTCTCCCTCCACCCCTTCCTCTGCTTATGCATACACACACATGCTCGTGCTCTCTGTCTCTCAAATAAATAAAATCTTTTAAAATCTAAGTAACATGTAGAATTGTTGAATCAGTATTATACACATGAAACTAATATAACACTGTACATTAATTATACTAGAATTAAAAATAAATTTTAAAAAATGGGCCAATGACTTGTATACACATTATCCAGGGAATACATACAAAATGGCTGATAAGTCCATGAAAGATGTGCAATATCACAAATCATTAGGGAAATGCAAATCAAAACCCCAATATGGTGCCAGCTTATACCCATTAAATTGTTACTATCAAAAAGCCCAAAATATACCAGGTCTTGGTGAGGATGTGTTGAAATTGGAACTCTTGAAAACTTTTGGTAGGAATATAAAAATGTATAATTGCTATGAAAAACAGTATGGTGGTTTCTCCAAAAATTAAAAATAGAACTACCAATAAATCCAGCACTTTTATTTTTGTGTATAAAAGTATTGGAAGCAGAAACTCAGAGATATTTGCTCACATGTTTAGAGTAACATAATTTGGAATAGCTGAAAGGGGAAAATAAGCCAAATGGCTATTCACAGAATAGTGGATCAACAAAATGTGGTCTATACACAATGGAATATAATTCTGCTTTAAAAAATAATGATATTTTGACACATAATACAACACTCATGAACACAGATTTCAGGATATTTACTCTGTGAAATAAGCCAATCACAAACGGGCAAATACTGTGTGTTTCCATTTATGAGGTACCTAGCACAGTCAAACTGATAGAGAAAACAAAATGTGGTTCCTAGGAGCTGAGGACCCAGGGAAATAAAGAGTTACAGTTTCATGAGTACAGTTTGAGTTTGGAAGGCTAAACATTTCTGCAGGTGAATGGTGGTGATGAGTGCATTATGATGTGAACATATGTTATGCCACTGAGCATAAATGCCACATAATTTTGAAGTGGTAAATGTGATGTACTTTATGGGAATCTCTGTACTATAAAAAGTAAAGGCTATTATTTTTATTATTTATAAATATGACAAATGTAATTTACAAATGAGACTGACATTTTACAATTTTGTGAATTCCTATAAAATCAAATGTGTAAGGAGAGAAACTCAGTGGGCCAGGTGGACATATGCAATGAGATGGTAGAATGACTTTTAGTTGTTCCCACCTTTTTGTCACACATGCTTATATCACTTAAACAAAGTGTGTATTTTCCAGTACACAGGTTGCCTGTATAGAATAGTTAGTTGCTGTGTTCTGATCTAATGATGTCTATTTCTCTTTCCGGAAATATTTAGACTCATAATAATACCTGCCTTCAATTATATCTGACCATGAAACTGGATAATATGCCAAATTCATATTTCTTCCACAAATAATCTCTGAAAAGAGGAAACAAGGCTGATTGTGCTCTCCAAACTGGTAAATATTGTTCCAGGATCTTTTCTTATTTTTAGTTTTTGAAGGGCATCACTGATCATATATGCAACATCCTATATAAAAGGAGGCAAATTCAGTAGCATCTCTGCTTGGCAAAGCCCTCTCTTACAGGTAAGTGAATTTGTGGTGCTCAGATTTGGTGAGAAATTGAGTAGGAGATGATGCGCAAAGTCTGAAATCAAATGAACTAAATTTTAGTCTCTGTCGCTGCGAGCTGATGGAGAAAGGTAAAAGCAAATCAGAGAAGTCTTTGGGTTGTAACAGGACCCATGACTTGAAAGCAACCACACAAAGGTGTTCATCATGCAAGGACTTTGAGATAAACATTTGTTCATTCAGCCATTCATTCATGGTGTGGGTTCCTGGTAAAGCATGATATTCAGGAGGGATCTGCTTTCCCCTCGGACAAAGACCACATTGCTAATGCACTGCTCCAAGTCTCCACATTGTCCATCACATCTAGAGTGGTGTAGCCCCTTACTCACCCTTCTACTCCAAACCCAGCATCCTCCAGCACTGCAGATCCTTCCAGCAGAGTGGCCACAAGTTCCAGTTCAGAGGGGCCCAAAATATGTGGAAATCAAATCCAGGGAGTCCACCTGACAGTCATGCCTGCCTTCCTCTGCATTGTGTTTTGTGTCTCTCTCCTCAAAAATACCTCAACTTTTATCTGAACTTTCCACACCAAGGAAACCAAAGCAGCTTAAAAATCTGGGAAAGTATATTTATCTCTGTTCTTACCACATTAAACATCAGTAGTGGTTGGCTCAGGTATTGAACTGCTTCTGTAGGGCAGGCAATACAATTCTTTAGCAATTTATGCCACCTGAATTTCTGCCTCAGGTCAGGAAATATGAATTTGAATAACTGAAAAGCATGAGATGAGCACATTCTGTTCAGAGGGATTATAGAGAAAAGATAAGACAGAGCACAGAAGTTAAGCAAGAAATGAGTACAAAGAGATTGACAAAGAAGGAAAACACATTCCATTAATTCATGCAGGACTTTTCATAGATTCGTAGAGATTTTACAATAAATAAGTTGATACTCAGAGTTCTATCAGTTCATTTTGTGACTATGAAATGTATGGGAATATCTGCAGTTACATTTCCTGACAACTTTTAATTTTGCTATTTTTAAATATTGATCTCATTAATTACAAATAAAGATTTTGCTAGAGCTAAAACCTCAAGGAGTAGGTCCAAAGGAAAACAATGTTGCTTTAAACAGAAATTATTCTCAAATTTAATTTCTTTGAGTATATAGGGAAAGGAAGAATTATTTTATAGAGATGATCATAAATTTTTTTGTGTGTCTCCTTTCAAATTCTGTATAGGATATCAATCTGGAAACACATTCCCAAATTGGAAATCTGCAGACAAGTTAATATGGAATTTTATGGAATATAGATGGATTCAATGTCCAAGGACTAGGAAAGCCATTAACTATTGGCATTATTTTTTAGAAAGTTTGATCTGCTTAATAAATTTAAGAATCCACAGGTAATTTAAAGTACATCTTATAAATGAGCTCTAATTATTTCAAAAGGAATTCCTTTGAGAACATAATAGTATTTTCTCTATTATTGGGAAGAATCTAGAGATCTGCATGTTTACATATACATATAATTTTTTTGCAGTTGTTTGAAAAACTATTGTTTTAAGAGAAGAGTGTGCATAGGAAATTAGATAATATTACTACACATTGCTGTGCAGGTTCAACTCCAGCTTCTGATAACATTCTAATAACAATTTATTTAAGTCACTCTACTTTGGTGGGGTGTGTTACAACTTTGCAGCAGTGGGTACCTTAATTTTTATTCTAATCATTTTTCTGAATATAGACTGTCATGCTTACTTTTCTGTTACTCACTTTCTACATCTTCAACTAGGAGACAAAGATTTCCTGGCTTTGGCAACACTTCTATTGTATATCTCTAATTATAATCACAAAAAGGGGCTCCAGGCTGTTTTGACAAGCTGATGTATTCTTGCCCATGCTTCCAAATTACAGCTTTGTGTACCTAGTAGTTTTTCAAATCCTTCTTCAACTGAACAAAGGGGAAACTTATTTCTAATTATTTATAGTATCTAGAAAATCAGATGGCTCTTATTCACTGGTTCATGTATTTAGTTTCTGGCTTTTTATAATCAAAGAAAAAGTTGTAATGAATGTTCATGTGCAAATGTTTGTATGGATATATGATCTCATTTTTCTTGGTTAATTCGTTAGGAGTGGAATGGAAAAGTCTGATGGTTACTTTTTTTACTTCTAAGAACCTACCGTTTTCTTTTTCTTTTTTTTTTTTAAGATTTATTTATTTATTCATGATAGACAGAGAGAGAGAGAGAGAGAGAGGGAGAGGGAGAAGCAGGCTCCATGCAGGGAGCCCGACGTGGGACTCGATCCCTGGACTCCAGGTTCGCGCCCCAGGGCCAAAGGCAGGCGCTAAACCGCCGAGCCACCCAGGGATCCCCGAACCTATCATTTTCAAATATGGTTGCAGCATTTAACATTTCCACCAGCAGGACATTTGAGTTCCAATTTCTATTCTTTCTTGTGGACACTTAGTCTTCCTAATTTTTGTTTTAATGGGTCATAGTTCTATCTCATCATTTAATTTGGAATTCTTGAATAATAAATGATGCTGAATATCTTTTCATGTGTTTATTTCCTGTCTGTGTCTTCTGCGGTGAAGCATTTGTTCAAAACTTTGCAATTTATATATATTTTTTGGTCTTTTTGTTGTTAGACTTTTTATGTAAATCTGAATATAACTCCAGTATCATGTATGCAATATTGAAGTAATTTCTACAAGTTTTGCAGTTGTGTTTTTGTTGCTCAAAAGTATCCTTTCAATATAAATTACATAGTCCTAGTTTTGAAAAAAATCCAAATTATCAATTTTTTCATTATGAACTTTATTTTTCATTGATTCTAAGAAAATTTTGCCTACCATCTGTCACAAATACTTTTTCTTGTTTCTTCAAGATGTTGTAGATGTTACATTTATGTCAAGGATCCATTTTGAATTAACTTTTAAGTTTCAGTGTATGAATTAAAGTTCAGTTTTTATGCATCCTTTTTCAATGGTATGTTTTGCAATTTTGTTGAAAATAAATTGATCACTTAGGTCTAGATGAAAATAGTATATTATCTTCATAACCTAGAATTATAAAATAATCCTTCTTTCTAACATAGACATTTAGTAACACAAAATTTCCAGTAAGCACTGCTTTAGTTTTATCCAAAATTATTGAATACTTGTTTTTATTTTTGTTTAGTTCAAGTAGTTTCTCAATTTTCCATTGTTGTCTCAGGCTTCATGAGTTATTTAGTTGTGAGTTATTTAGTTTCCAAAACCTATGAAGAATGTTCCAGATAGGGATGTCTGGGTGGCTCAGTGAGTAAGCATCTGTCTTCGGCTCCGGGAGTGATCCCAGGGTCCTGGGATTGAATCCCGCATCAGACTCTGTAGGGGGCCTGCTTCTCCCTCTGCCTATATTTCTGCCTCTCTCTGTGTGTCTATTGTGAATAAACAAATAAATTTAAAAGAAGACTGTTCCAGATATGTTTCTATAATTGATTTATAATTTATTTTCACTATAGTCAGAGATCATATGAGCTGTGAATAAATTTTAAAACATTGAGATATATTATAAGGACCAGAATATATTCTATCTTAATAAATATCTGTGTGTACTGAAAAATAGCATGTATTTTTACAGAGAGGGCAAATTTTTAAAAAATAGCATAAAAATCAACTTTAAAATATGACATAAGAAATGGAAATAATCTATTATCTGTCCTATTAGTAAGTGGCTGAAAATTTAGTGCAATTTAACTTCAATTCACATTTCTGTTAAAAATTTATATGGAATGTCCATTCCACTATGCTTTGTACAGGGTCTGGGCAATAATGATGACCAATAATCTGTATGCATATAGGCAAATTTAATAATTTGTTTTATGAAAAAAATTAATAAATTTATTATTAAATATTAACATTTCCTTTTATGAAGCAATAATCTCTATTAGGAAACTAGCCACGAGCTACTAACTTGCATTGGAAAAAATTTCTATGAGCTCTTATCATTATTATTAAAGGTAAAAAAGTAGTGGTGTAATCCTCTTTCCTGATTAATCAAACAGAACTAGTATTAACAAATTGAAAGAATCATACAGTAATACTGTGGATAGATGAACAATGCAAATATTTTGAAGTATTTGTTTTATCTGCCTAATATTTTATTGATTTATCTATTTATGCTTCTCGCTAACATACTACTATTGCATAAATATTAGGACAAATTATTAAATATTAAGACAATTTAGTATTGTTAAAGTTTTGTTTGTCAAATAGAGACTATTTTCTTTTTTTTTAAATAATGCTTATGCCAACTACCATAATTTATTGAGCATTTTTGATATTCTTGGCACCATGATAGCAGCTTGACATGTGAGATCTCATTTAATACTCTTTGAAACTGCTGCAATCTGTCCACTGTTCCCTTTTACAGATGAAAGAGCTGAGATTTACAGAGGATAAGCAATTTTCTCAAGGGCACATGTTAGAAGTGGTAAGATTGGAATTTGAGCTATGAGAGATGAGTTGATCATGACCTCCCAAAAGCAAAGAGGAGACCAGGAATAGGTCAAACATGATTTGTGGCATTGCACTGATGATTTCTATTATTTTCAGGTTTGAAATTTGGTACCTGAGCTGTCTTTGTTTTCTTAATGAATGCAAAGGGCCTCAGATAAATATAGGGACAGAATGAAATGACTGAATCACCCAGATCACAAATATATATATTTTATAGGATCTCTGCACACTAAATTCTTACTGAACTCTGTTATTACTTACTAACTCAGGTAAGCTTGGAATGAGACAAACTCATGATATGAGGACTAAGATGGAATTTTAATTTTATTAAATTGATGTAAACTAGAATCATTTAAAAATAAATAAAGCAAATCATCTCCAACTTACATTAATCCTTAAGAAAGGATTGGTGTATTGCTGAGATTAGGTTGAGCTTCATATTCACATAAGAGTTCAACATGTAGTTTTGTCCCCAGAAATAGAGAAAATTGTAATCTAAAACTTTTGATTTCTGTTTCAAAGTGATTCTTTCAATTAAAATCTTTAAAAAATAATTAGAAACTAGAGTTCAGATTCATACTAACAGTTATTTTTTCTCATGATACTTCAATTATTAAGATTTTTAAAAGTTTAGCTTTAAAACTGTTTTTGTCATAAGATAAAGTAATATATTGGTTATCTAAAACTTGAAAACACCTTCTAAATGCCTGCACAATTGTCTTCTAATATACACACTCAGGGATCTCATTTTCTTACCTTAATTTTATTAACTGCAGAATTTACAACTTCCTATAGGAAATAGAAGACTGTGCCCATAGCAATTAACCACTGACTTCTCATAAAACAAACCTTTCCATCCTTCAACACAGTGATGTTATATCCTCTAGAGGTCTGCAAAATGTAACTTTTAGCTAATCGAAAGAAAGAATGAGAATGCTGGTCTGTGTTTCCAGCATTAAGTAGAGGAACTGAAGAAAGTTGTTCCCTAGACCATGAAGGAGACAAGAATAATTAATCCTGACAGCCTTAACAGGAATATCCTTTAAGAATATATGTACTCCAAAACACAGTCAGACAATATCAAATTCCTATAAGGTGGAGACACAAGCAACAGATGCTTACTCTCTGTTCTTCATCTAAATCTGGAGATGACAGAAATGAGACAGGAATTTTAAGAGAACCTCTTTTTTAGTTGTAAAAGAGATGTAATGTAGATGGATCCTAAGATGGTGGGATCACTTTTTTTGCAGAGGGGCGGGGTGAGGGTCACAAAAACATGGCCTCAGCAGGAGATTTTGAAAGTCCAAGTAGAGGAGATGGGCTGTTGTATAGGATTGTTGTTTCATGGTTTCTCTCTCCCTCATGCCCCATGGAGGTCAAGCCAGTGACTGAGAAAAGATGGGCTTAACTGGGGTAACAGTTGAAAGAGATGTGAAGTTTCATGAAATTCATGCTGATTAGGTTTGGAATTTAGGTCAAAGCAGTCATCAAAATAAGGCATCTAATGAAAAGAAATTTTCATTTAAACTGAAAGCTTTCTCCTTTAAAAACTTAAAGGAGAAAGAATAAACTTGTACCCTAATCCTAAGAACAGTGTCCTAGAGATAGAGTCTAAATATGTGTTGTTCTTCCTTTGCCAGTTATGAGTAATGTTGAGATGATGCTGGAGGCAGATAGAGTGAGGAGCCAAGAACCCAGAACAACAAATATACTTAGTTCTAGCAGCCTCTAGCCTTGGCAATTAAAAGACATGCGGCCAGCCAGGAAGAGAAGTTGAGACAGAGATTCAGAAATGTAATCTTGAGGACAAGAAATTTCCATTTGTGGGGACAGACGTTAGGGAGCAGATGACCATCAACTGGAACATAAAACCTTTCAGAATGAATGTCTTTTTCCAACTCCACCAAGCAAACCACAAAACAAAGTCAACATGAAATCCTTCTGATTCCTGGAGATATAAGTAACTAAACTAACAATAATATGCCTAGGGAAAAATTCAATATATCTGAATATCCCCAGGATTATGAGAGAAAGACAACAAATAGACAAAATATTCCAAAAGAAACCTAAGTATTAAAAAGTCAATATAAAAGGGAAAGGAGAAAAAATGAGTGGGAAATATCAGAAAGGGAGACAGAACATGAAAGACTCCTAACTCTGGAAAACGAACTAGGGGTGGTGGAAGGAGGTGGGCGGGGGGTGGGGGTGACTGGGTGATGGGCACTGAGGTGGGTACTTGACGGGATGAGCACTGGGTGTTATTTTATATGTTGGCAAATTGAACACCAATAATAAATTTATAAAAATAAATAAATAAAAATAAAAAGCCAATACAAACTTAAGATGAAATCAACAAAAATCTTTAAGGGAAATAAGTGTAATGCAAACCTGAATGGCAATCAAGTGATTATAAAACATAACTAGCTGGTATTGGGAATAAAAAACACCAGGTGAAATGAGAAACTCAAAAGAAGCAGATTACATAATACATGAGACATAAAAATCAGTCAAGAATGAATTAGTGAGCAGATAAATAGTAGTGTGCAGAAATCCAGAATGTATTAGAAAGGGACCAAATGTCAGAGAGATGAGAATAAACTTAAGATATATGAAACTAAAGAAAACTTTAATATTCTTTGTAGAAGGTCATAGAAATAGAGAAATTATAAATAAATATAAAATATTGGAGAAAATAATATACAATAAAATAATGACACATGAGCTCAAATTAAAAGAGTTTATAATATACTATGTGAAATAACTATGATTTAAAACAAACATATTTAGCACAGTGAATTTAAACAAAATCAAATCCAGGAAGAAAATATTTAAAATTTCCAAAATGGAAAAACAAATTCCATGATAGGATAGATTGAAATCAATATCTAACTTTTCAAAGTAAAAATAGGAAAATGAGGAGATACCTTTTAATTGTTTAAGGAAATGTACATTTTATTTTGAAGGTTTTAAAAAAATATTTCATTTATTTATTTATTTATTTAGAATGAGTGTGAATGGGAAGAGGAACAGAGGAAGAGGGAAACAGGGATCTCAGGCGACTCTGCACTGAGCACTGAGTGTGGAGCCCCACAACAGGGCTAGATCTCATGACCCTGAGATTATGACCTGAACCAAAACCAAGAGTCTGACACTTAACTGACTAGCCACCCAGGTGCTCCTTGGAAAAGAACATTTTAAACAAAAACTTTAAGTCTTCTATTTGCATTTTAAATAAGATAATAAAATAAAGATACTTTAAGTAATGAGAAAGTTAAAATATTTGTTTCTTTTGAGGCTGTTTTAGAAAACAAACAAACAGAAAAAGACACAACACAACAAAACAAAACAAACAAGCTCTGGATAGATTCTTTCACCAGGAAAAAAATTATACTTTCAGAACAAATCAATGAGCCATATGAAATAAGAAGGACACAAAATGTTAGAAAGACCACAGCCTAACTAAGTAACAATCACAATTTTTAGAGTTTTCTGTAGTAAATAATATATGACTAAATTTAAAAAACATTTCCTTGTAGCTTTTGTCTATTTATTGGAATACTGCCCTGGTTTGTTAGGATTGCTATGACAAAATACCATAGAGTGATGGCTTATAAACAATGGAAAACTATTTCTCACAGTTTTTGAGTCTGAAAGTCCAAGATTACAGTGTGCTTTATTGGGTCCTGGTGAAAGGAGATCTAGTTCACAGACTGCTGACTTCTTGCTATGTCCCCACATGATTGCAGGTGCAAGGTAACTTTCTATCAGAGCATTAATTCCATTTCTTGAACATTCTGCTCTCATGACATAATCACCTCTCCAAATCCAGCCTCCAAATACCATTGCGTTGGTCATTAAGATGTCAAAATAGAATTTTTTGGGAAACCAACATTAGGGCCATAGCCAAAACCATTTTTTTGATCATCTAAATTTTTCTATGGTTTCCTTGATGAACTGCTAATAAATTTAAATATAAAATTCACTTGAAAGACATACAAATAATTTTTGAACATTTGCAGTAGGAGAATGTATAATGTTTGTATGTATATTTATATAATGTGTATATATTTTATATATAGTACCATTTTTTATATTTTTATCACTTTGTCAGATCTTATGAGCTTTAATAACTGCCCTTCCACTTTAATAAATGAAATAAAGAAAATTTAGTCAAAGTGAAACTCATTGGCAATTTTATTTTATTTTTTTAAAGATTTTACTTATTTATTGGAGAGAAGAGACACAGAGAGCAGCAAAGATAGTGAGAGAGCACAGGTGGGGAGGAGAGAGAGAAGCAGGGTTCCCACTGAACAGGGAGCCTTATGTGGGGCTCAATTCCAGCACCCTGAGATCATGACCCGTGCCAAAGGCAGATCTTAATGACTGAGCCACCCAGGTGCCCCATCATTGGCAATTTTAAAGAACAATTTAAAACTCTATCAAAGAACTTAAAAAGGAATCTGGAAAAATAATATATTACGTTCATGGGTAAAATGGTAATGAAAGAAACAAATATTCCTCAAACTACATGTAAATTAATGCAGTGGCAATCATAATCTAGTAGGACATTTTTAAATTGGAGGATAAACTTAAGTCAAACTATCATTTTAAAATGAAACAGTTCATTAATTTTTAAATAAGAAGATAAAATAAGGACTACTTACTCTATCAGATATCAAAATAAATATTAAGTCATAATTGAGAAAAAGTCACAGGGTGATTTAAATAGACCAGGGAGGCAGAAGAGAAAATCCAAATACAAACATTGTATATTTAGACATTTGGATTATAACAGAATTTGGATCAAAATTAATGGTAAAAGAAAGCAGTTAATTTAGAAAATGATTTTGAAAACCTGGCTTACTCTAAGTGGAAAAATATATCCTACTTTGTTTAAAGTATTTTTGAAAAGGTTTTTATTATAAAAAATATTTTTTGTAGGAAAGAATTCAGTACAAAATGAGACTGGAGATGCAGGAGCTTCTCTATCAGTCCTATAAAGTATTTTATGTAGGAAAGGTTATTTCCCACAAATAGATGACACCTAGTTAGAGGATGAAACCTGAAAGACTAACATTATTATACAATTGATAATTAGCAAGTGGTTAATATATATCCATAGTTTAATTTTTTTTTAAATGCCAAGATTATTTGGGGCACCTAGGTAGCTCAGTTATTTGGGTGTGTCTCCCTTTGGCTCTGGTCATGATTCCTGGGTCCTGGAATTGAGCCCCATGTTACGGTCCCTGCTCAGCGGGGAGCCTGCTTCTCCTTTTCCTTCTGCCTCCCCCCAGTCTTGCTCTCTCTTGCTATCTCTCTCTCTCTCAAATAAGTTAATAAAATCTTTTTAAAAAATCAAGATTATTCACATGTGATCACATTAATACCTGCATATAAAACAGATATAATTAGATATTGTTTGCCAAAAATATTGCCTTGGTTTTGATTATAAGGAAGACGTGTGTGTGTGTGTGTGTGTGTGTGTGTGTGTGTGTTTGTGGCATCCTTTCACTTTTGAGATTATCTTTTCCAATATACTATGTCTGTATTTATACTACTAGTACCATCATTAAAGTTGATATGCAACTTCAGTGTTTCAGAATTTTCTGAAAGCAATTGGAAAGGGGAGAAGACTTGATTTGCAAATGATCACATTCTGTGGGACTTTTCTTTTACAACACCTGCAATTTTTATGCAGTATGACTGGGCTGTAACTTTCCATAACCAAATGCTAACATTGTTAGCTAAAAGCAATCACAGCACCTGTAGTTACATAAATGAGTTGAGTTTTCCTGATGACTCTCTCTTGACATTACTCAAAAGATCAGTACAATCCATGGATAGACCAATAATGGATAAACCAATACAGTCCACAGATAGATCCAATACAACCAATGGATAGTTTATCCATGGACTGTATTGTATGTATGACACAGAATGGAGAGAAGTGTGTCTTACTTTTGTGATGCACATAATCTTCTTATATCCAAATATTGAATTAAAATGAGTAAAGAAATTTAAAAAAAATTAGTAGAACTGGAGTATTGATTCATCTCAAAATGTTAAAATTTGAGCAAATATTTCTAGCATTCACTTTCCCCACATCAGTACTCTCAATATCCCTAAGCCTTCCATGCATTTTAAGTTGGTTGGTCTTGTGCTGTTCCATTGTCCTCAAATAATCACACCATTTGCAATTCTGTTTATTTGGCAAAATCCTTTTCATTCTAACTTGTGGCTTCCTGACTCTCCAAAGTAATTTATGTTTGTCTGGCACTATTAATATACTGTGGGTTTGTCTTTAACATTGCAGTATTTTTCCTATCTTGGCTCTTTCCCAAGGACAGGCACATACAGACATCACATTTTTTTTTTAAGTCAGTTATCCATTGTTCTTCCTATATTTTCTACTATGCAGTATCATGGAGAAATCTGATGTTAAACGGGTATTTTTTTCTTTATAAATAATATATTTTCTTTACTTTCTATAGTGTTTTAATTTATCTCTTTCTTTTATTGTTTACTTTTAAGTTACATAATTTCCACAATTTTTATAAGTAAGAATGTTGCTTTCATAAATGTTATTTCACATGCACTAAAATGACTGTATCTACATATCCACATACTACATTTTAAATTGTTTGTATAAAACAGAGGTTCATATGGAAAGAGGGGAAAGAATAAGACAAGACAAAATCAGAGAAAGAGACAAACCTAGGAGACTCTTAATCATAGGAAGCAAACTGAGGGTCACTGGAGGGGAGGGGTGTGGGGAATGGGGTAACTGAGTGATGGGCATTTAGGAGGACACCTGATATAATTAGCATTGGATGTTATAGAAGACTGATGAATCACTGACTTCTACTACCTCTGAAACCAATAATACATTAAATGTTAATTAATTGAATTTGAATTTTTAAAAATAAGGCAAAAAATGGTTTCTGCTCCATTGTATCCCATTCTTAGGAATATGTAAACCAAAAATTTAAATAATGAGAATATTCTTTAATATTTTGGATGGAAGAGGAAGAAAAAGATTGCAATTTAATGTATCATCCACTGAATTTGCAAAATCGAAATTCGGCAATAATGTTCAGATATATATAGTACAGAGTTGACAGAAATGATGCCGGCCAATCAGAGCAGGGTTTAGAAACCCAGCCCAGACATTTATTAACAGTTTTACCTTAGACACGTTTAATTCATCTCTTTGTATCTCAGTTTCTGCATCTATAGACGTGTCCCATCATTCACACCCAAAGTTTGTTCCAAAGATGTAATATGCCATGAAATACAAACGTGATATGTTGAATCTTTTGCCACATGCACAATTAATAAATGACAACTTATATTAGAAAAATTGTGGAAACTATGTAACTTATATTATTTATAAAAACAGTACAATGTCAGGCACCTCAATTACAAATTATGAAAAATAAAAATTAATAGCTAATACTATATAGCAGGATCTGTTATGGATTCAGTACATATTTTCCCTTGCTTTATTCTCACAGCTTCCCTACAAAGAAGGCACTAGTACTATTATCCCTAATTGCAAACGAGAAAACCGAGGCACAGTTATGTTATTAGGTGGGTGTCAGCGATTGCTGTTCTACAAGTAAGATAAGGATAAAACTTCTCAGAGGGTGTGGAACAAATCACTTCCCTAACACTCTCATTTCCCTCTTTGTGTATGTCCCCTTGAAGGACTGCAACAGACTGTCAACAAAGTGTTGGAAGTTTTTGTTTGTTTACTGTAAGTTTTTATGAAATCATTTAGCTACTCTTCAGAATAATTTTAGGGTATCAGTCTCAGTAATTTTCCTTGATGGCTAAAAAGTTTAACTCTCATATGTATATGCTGCCATCTTGTGGTCATGTTCTAGGATTAACCTTCATGTGAATGAATTTTCTGAACCATGAGGCGAATCTTGCCTGTTACGACCAAGTTATCAAGTGCTTAGATCTGAAATTTATTGGCTAACTCAGGGATGCTTGCATGCATGCATGCTGTGATGCATTATCCATATCCTTTTCTGCCCTGAAAGACTCACTCCCCCAGCAGCTGGAAGTCTTGGCCACAGACAGCTTCTGCTGTCTGTTTTCTCTAAAAATTGTCCTTATTTATGGCAGTAAACTCTTCTCTGGGGCAACTCATATTCAAGAACTGATAGATGCGGCAACTGTAAATGCTGGGTGATATATATATATTTTTTTTTTCTCCCAATTTTATTGAGGCATAATTGACATACAACTCAATATAAGTTAGAGGTGTGCCACACAATAAGGTGACATAAATACATTAGAGAATATCACCACAGTAAGTGCAGTTAACATTAATTTTCAGATGTGGTTAAAATTTTTTCCTTGTGATGAGAATTTTTGGAATCCACTTCTCCAGCAACTTTCAAACATGCCAACAGCAGTGCTAACTATAGTCCTCAAGTTGTAGATGACATCCCCAAGATTGATTTATCTTATAACTAGAAGTCTGTACCTTTAGAACACCTCCCTCCAATCCCCGAACCCCTCCCCATCCTTAGGTAACTACAAATCTGATTTCTTTTTCTATGAGTTTGTTTGTTTAGTTTCTACATATAAGTGGGGTATTATAGTATTTGTATTTCTCTGTCAGATTTAATGACACTTGGCAAAATACCTTCAGGATCCAGCCGTGTAGTCACAAATGACAGGATTTCCTTCTTTTGTGTATATATACATATATACATATATATATATATATATATATATATATATATATATATATATGGAATATATATGGAATACTATTCTGGCATACAGAAGAAGGAAATCCTGTCATTTGTGACTACACGGCTGGATCCTGAATGCATTATATATATTCCATATACATATATACATATAAATATATAAAAAATATATATGAATAAAATAATAATATATTATTATATACACATATAAATATATTAAAATATATATAAATAAAAATAAATAAATAGTATTCCAAATATATATACATACATACATAAATAAAATGATTTTATTTTTAATATTTAAAAATCTTTAAAAAGATGTATTTATTCATTCATGAGATACACACACAGAGAGAGAGAGAGAGAGAGAGAGAGAGAGAGAGCATGTGAGCAGGGGGAGAAGCAGAGGGAAAAGAATTTCAAACAGACTCCCCACTGAGTGTGGGGCTCCATCTCATGACCCTGAGAAATCAAGAGTCAGTCGTTCAACTGCCTGAGTCACCCAGCCTCCCCCAGCCTCTTTATTCTGTTTATACTTATAGGGACTGGGTGGCTCAGTGGTGGAGCATCTACTGCTCAGGGTGTGATCCCGGGGTCCAAGATTGAGTCCCACATCGGGCTCCCTGAGGGGCCTGCTTCCCTCTCTGCCTGTGTCTCTGCCTCTCTCTCCTATGTGTCTCTCATGAATAAATAAATAAAATCTTTTAAAACAATATTTTCTACTTCTGTAGGAAATGCCATTGGGATCTTGATGGAGGCATTATAATGCTCTTATAATACTCCTTTTTTGTGTGGTTCATCCATGATTAAAATCACAATTTAAAAAAAAATCACAATTTATCACTATCATTGTTGTGATAAGCCATGAAATCTGGCTTTAACAGGTGGTTTTAGTTTCACATTTCCTAATCCTGCAGATTGACATTTTTTTTTCTTCTTCTGAAGATCTCTGCCTAGCAATTGTGCTTGTCTCTTCAGTCTTATTCTTGTTCCTTCAATTTGCAGCTGCTAATTTTATACCTTTATCCTATATACTTTGTTTATGGACCAGCTCAGCTCTCATATTCCTTTTGAAAGGAATTTTTACCAGTACACAATGTTTCATCTCATCCATCTCATTTTTTTTATAGTTTAACATTTAAATCAATTCATTTTTAATTTTTTTGTATTTAATCCCCAATATGCAAGTTTCTGAAATCAGAAACTATACCGTCCATTCATTCTTTTACCTGTTAAGCATCTCCTAGTCATACTTACCGGCTCATCTGGAAACCAAGGGGTTTGGGGCCTATTTTTCCTAAGAAAGATAAATAGGTAAGAGTAGGTACTGGGAATTGGTCCATTTGCATTTGTATGTGGGTTCCAGTACTTATAACTTCAGATAAGCTACCTAATTTCTCTGAGTTTAAGATTTATAATCTTTAAAATAAAGATGTTATCATCTACATTATAAGATTATTGAAGAAATGAAATGAGTTAATGTAAGAAGGTTCTAGAAGAGTGTCTGTCAATAATAAGTACCATATGTGTGTCAGCTACAGCACTTGCAATCTAAGAAGGCTTATGACATTTATTCATTTTAAATGTTTTGTTCCAGTAACATTTTAGACTAAGATGTCCAAGAGATAAATTTCAAAATCATTTTTCTATTCACCTGCTTCCTCTTTGTCATTTGCAAAAGGAAGCTGCCGCTTAGAATCACTCTCCAGAGCCTGCTCTATTTCTAACCCTTGTACTCTAGGCCAGTCCAGAGTTAAGGGAACCAGAAAAAGGTTGCCCAAAAACCTGAGTGATACTTCTGGTAGATAATACATATGTAGTGTATCACTTTGTACACTTGAGACTTCTCTAAATTTGTTTTGTTTTATAGCACCTCGTCTGCCCACACATTGGGTTTATAGTGGAAAGACAATTTCTCTTTTCCTTTATGGGATGCAAGGGAACTGGGAAATAGGTTTGTTAATATGGGTTTATCTGGCAACACCACCTGACTTAGAATCAGGACATCTTGATTCTCAGATGAGTGTCTAGCTTCTAGGATGCTGCCTAATGAAGACAGTTATGAATTGCCTCTCTAATTTAAAGCTTGCTATGCTGACAATACTGGCAGCAGCAGCAGCTTCAGCTGGGAGTTTGCAGTGGTCTCCACCCCAGACTTTCCAAATCAGGATCTCAGAAAGTGGGGCCCAGGAGTCTGTGCTTTACCAAGTTCTTCAAGTAATTCTTAGTATGCTCAAATTTGAGAAGCATTGTCCTAGGGTACATTATGAATGAAATTAGACTAAGTTGGAATTGTTGCTCTGTCATTTAATAACTATGTGATTTGGGGAAAGTTGCTTACCACTTCTGTGTCTCCCTTTCTTCTGCTACATTATAAGTTTGTTTATGAAAACCAAACTTTTGATATATTAAAAGTGCTTAGAACTTTTAATAAGTCAGTAAACACTATTACTATTATTGGCGTCATTGTTGCTGTTTAATTAAGATTGCCATTTTCAGGGCACCTGGGTGGCTCAGTGGTTGAGCGTCTGCCTGTCTGCTTAGGTCATGATCAATTCTTGAGTGCAAAGGCTTTTACTGAAGCCCCTACCTGGCTTTGCCACCCAGAATAAGTACATATGGGGAAACTACATTCTGTCAATATCATTACATAAGCTACTGTTTAATGAGACTGCAGCCAAGCAAAACAAATAGAAATAAATTTGAAAAAGAGTTGGGAAATATTTACATTCAATCTAGATTGGACATGGGTTTTTGACTTCTTGTGTTCACACAATGGTTTTGCTCACCATTTTCATTGGAGGACAGGGGAAATTTAAAGATAAAATATTAAAAATGTTTACCCCCTGAAAATACTGCAATCAAGAGTCAGAAACTGTCCTTCAAATATTTTCATTCTTACCTTCCTGTAGTTGTTTCCCTCATTTTCATTCCCAAATGGAAAATTTGTGGATACGTAATTTGAAATTTTTTTGGATGATAGGTAAATTCAGTCTTAAAAGCATAGAATGTACAAGCCATTTTATAGAACAGGCTTGAGCAATGGAATGTAGAGCAAGGCAAAAGGGTCCATAGCAACCCCCATCTGAATATAGGCAAGCCCAGCAAGTGATCCACTTCAAAATATACATAGACTCTAAATGACCAGTGGGCTACTTACAACCAGACACAGTTACCCAGAAAGGGAAATTTCCATATATCCCCACACTGCCACACTTTTCCTCTTTAAAAACATCCCCCAACTACTGCCTCATGACATATAGCCTCTCCTCAGCTGTCCTGCCCACAGCAACCTTGCAGCATATTCAATAAACTTCTATCTCCTTTGTTCTGCTTCAGGTGAATTCTTTTGCTGCCAGCACCATTGGCTTCTCCCCAGTCATTGCCCCATGTTTGGGGGCGGGGGGCATCTGATCAGGGGAGATGTCACAGAAGGTGTTTTTAACTCTCTAGAGACGTTTAGCTATTGCTATTTTTCAATAAGTTGCAATCTTGTGCAATGGAATTCAGAATCCACAAGCAACTTAAAGTATATCTTAATATATGAATAAGATATTTATTTCACTAATTATCTCAGAAGGAAATCTTTTAAGAATAGATATTTTTGGTATAATTGACAAGAATCTGGGCAAGAATTGGAAGTTACACATAAATACATAATTTTTCTTTGTCCTTGTGTTTGAAAAGCCATTATTTAGGTTAAGAACATGCATAGAGCATTAGGTAACATTACTGTGATTTGCTTGTGTAGTTCCAAATTGATATCCTATGCAAGATCTTGAGAACAGACACTAGCAAATGTATCGCCATTTTTATAAAATAATTTTTCTTTCCCTATAATCCTTGGAAAAATTTGAGTAAATATCTGGTTAAAGCAATACTGTTTTCCTTTGGACCTATGAGGTCAGTATCCTAAAAAGCAAGAATAGTGAAAGGTGTCAGGAACTGTTATCACAGATGGAATTATTTTTCATACATTTCATATAGTCATAAGGTGAACTGAGACAATTGTATATAAAATGTCTACTAATGCATGAAAACCAGGCCTACATGAATTTAATGAAACTATTTTGTTGTCTTGTAAAATATCTTCATACTCATCTTGCTTCTGCTGATATTTTACCAAAAATTTATTTGAACCACTCTCTTTTGTTGAAGTATGTTATAATTATTCAGTGGTAAGCATGCTAATTTTTATTCTAATGGGTATTCTGCATATAAGCTTTTTTTTTAAAAGTGGGCTTGTCTTCATTTTGCTTTGCAAATAATGTGGTTTTTACACATTGAAGGTTTGTGACAACTCTGTGTCTAGCAAGTCTTATCAGTGCCATTTTGCTAATAGCATTTGCTCATTTTGTGTCTCTGTGTCATATTTTGGTAATCTTGCAATATTTCAAACTTTTTAATTATTATTAGATTTGGTATGGTAATCTGTGATCAGTGATTATGACTTGCTGAAAGCTGAGATCATGGATAGCATTTTTAGCAATAAAATATTTTAAGTTAAGATCTGTACCTCTTTTTAAGATATATGCTATTGTACACTTAATAGACTACAGCATAAACATAACTTTCATGTGCACTGGGAAACCAAATCATTCATTTGATTCACCTTATTGTTATATTTACTTCATTGAAGTGGTCTGAAACCAAACCCACAGTATTTCCGAGGTGTGCCTGTATACATAATCATGCTTGCTTTTTTGTTATTTACTTTCTATGTTGTACTCTTGGGGAGACTCATGGATATCCTGGCCTTACCAACAGGCTATTGTAACCCCAATTTTAACCCCAAACAGTAGCTTTGTAGTGAGTTTTGACAGGCTGTCGTTTTGTCCTATCTGTACTTCCACTACTGTACTGTGTACCCAGTAATTTTTCAAATCTTTCTTCAATTGAACTAAAAGAAATCTCATAACTCTGAAAATTTATATTATGTAGAAAATTTTAAGCTTCTTATTCACTTGTTGATAGTCTGTTGAGTGATTTCTAGTTTTGGACCAATAGAAAAAAAATGCTATGAACATTCCTGTAAAAACATTTGCATGGACTATGATTTTATTCCTCCTTGTTAGATACATTAAGAGTGGAGTGGTCAAGTCCCATGGCTGGTTAATGTTTAACTTCTAAGAAGCAGCTGAACTGGTTTTTTTTTTTTTAAATAAATTTATTTTTTATTGGTGTTCAATTTGCCAACATACAGAATAACACCCAGTGCTCATCCCGTCAAGTGCCCCCCTCAGTGCCCGTCACCCATTCACCCCCACCCCCCGCCCTCCTCCCCATCCACCACCCTTAGTTCGTTTCCCAGAGTTAGGAGTCTTTATGTTCTGTGTCCCTTTCTGATATTTCCCACACACTTCTTCTCCCTTCCCTTCTATTCCCTTTCACTATTATTTATATTCCCCAAATGAATGAGAACATATAATGTTTGTCATTCTCTGATTTGAAAGGGGTTTTACCATTTAACATTTCCTTCAGCAGAGCACGGAGTTCTAGTTACTCCACATTTTCATGGTCATCTGATCTTCTTAATTTGTCATCCCAAAGGGTGTATAGTTGTATCCTGTTTGATTTTAGTGTGGATGTTTCTAATGGTGACTGTTATAAAACATCTTCTCTTGTTTGCTTTTCCCCTCTTTATGTGTATATCTTCTTTGGTGAATTGTCTGTTCAAAACTTTTCAAATTATAATTTTTTCTTGTCTTTGGTTGGTGTATCAGAATATTTATGTAAATCTGGATACAGTTCCAGTATTACATATGCAATTTTGAATTCATTTATATCATTTTTGAATTGTGTTTCTGTTACTTAATAGTGCCATTTCAAAATCAAACACTTCTAATTTTGATAAAGAGTAATGATCAATTTTTTAAAAATAAATCTTGTTCTTGGTATTGATTCTAAGAAATCTTTGCCTACCAGAGGTTACAAATATTTTTTTTTCTTCCAGAGAAATCTTTACAAATATTGGTTTACAAAGGTTCCAGGTATTATATTTTCTTCCAGACAGTTTAGAATTTCACATGTTACATTTATACCAAGTAATCATTTTGAGTTAATTTTTAATAAGTTTCCATATATGAGTCAAAGTTCAATTTTGTTACACATGTGCATATCCAATATTCCTACCTCATCTGTTGAAAGATCTGTGCTTTTCCCACTAAATGCAACTAGGTTGAAAATAAATTGATTACATATATCTATTTCTGCACTCTCTTCTGTTCCACTGATTATTTCTGTATCTTGATGCAAATGCCGTCTTGATTACCTAGAAGTATAATAATAATAATAATAATAATAATAATAATAATAATTTCATCCTTTTCTTACATAGGCATTTTTTGGTCTAATAAATTTCTTCACAGGTACTTCTTTGCATCCTGCAGATATTTGAATGTTATATACATTTTTTTTGTTTTATTAAAAATGCTTTCTAATTTTCTATTAGAATTCTAGGCCCCATGTATTTTTAGATGTGCATCATTTAGATTACAAAATTTGAGACTGTTCCAGATATGTTTTTGTAATTGATTTTAATTTGTTTTTATATTAGAGATCAGTGTAGTTTGCATATTTTGAAATTGTTTTAAAGCACTGAAACTTTCTTTTAGGGACCAGAATTTGTTCCACCTTGATAAGTATCTATGTGTACTGTAGGATTATTTTGAGTTAAAGTAATCAAAACACACTCGCTGCAGGAAAAGCTCTTTGCCTCCACTCAATTGCCTAAACTTACATTGGAATGGAGAACCTATACCAGAAAGAGAGCTATTAACAGAGACTCCTCTCTTTACTTAAGAAACTGCATAATAGGTCAGGCTTTGATTTTCAAAACATTTCCTTTCACCTTCCTGCTAATGACCTTCTTTCCTTTGAATCCTCAGGCTCTACCCCTCTCCTTAACTTATATAAATTTCATGCCACCTCATTGTCTTTGGAATTCCATGTCTGTGTGGATTGCCTTTATGTTCACCCATTCAATTTGATTTTCATTAATCTGTCTCTAATGTCAATTTGATTCTAAGTCCAACTAGAAGGGCCCAAGGGAAGAAGATCTTCCTCCTTGACAGTACTGAAAAAGAGTGTGTACAGTACCAGAGAGGGTTGTTTTTGTGTGTGTGTGTGTGTGCTTTTTTTGTTGTTGTTGTTTTGTTTTGTTTTTTGTTTGTATTTGAGAGCCATATGCAGATCAATTTGTTGCAGGTATTTGATCTTACACAATTGTGGAGATGACTGAAGTCTCAGCTGAAAGGCTGAATTTAGCTTATAAAAGGTTCATTCTGTAAGACTTATTCTTCACAACTCCTGCTGGAGATTAAAGCTACTGGAGAGGCGGCTGGGAAGGACAATGGATTAAAGAGATTGAAAGAAACCCAGGACAAACTGGAGCCAACATTGAGATCTGAAAATCCACCAGGATGGACACTAAATCATGTCCATTCTTGATATCACTTATATAGCGGTACAGATGCCTGACAGAGAGCTGAGGCCCTTCATCTTGGGGTTAATTATTCCTACACCCCAGATATTGTAGAAGATGAAGGAGGATCCAGAGGAAGATGGAGCAGTTGCCATCCACCCACCTGCTGCTTCTGACTAATAAGCGGTGGATCAGCAGCAACATCCAAGAGCTACAAAATGGCTCCCACTTCACTTCTGCCTTCCAAATCTGCCACAGGAATCTCCCTCCTGGCCCCAAGCATCCGGACATTCATAAGAATGACTATTATGGGAAGTGTACTTCAGTCTATTCAAGTTCATCCATATTGAAGTGGCTTCATGTTTTCTGTTGATTTGGTTAAATGTTCAATAAAGGTCAAATGAGCTTATTCAAGTTGGCATATAACAAAGCAGCATCATGTTTTCTACTGATACTGGTTAGGGATCTAACAAATGTCCGATGTGCTTGGACAACTGACAGTGTTACATCCTTTATACTGACACTATTTTCTCTATATGTTGTGTCAAGTTTCGAGCAAGGGATGTTGAGTTCTCTGTATTTGTGGGATATTGTTTTCTGTTTCATTTTGCTGTATATACCATTTTTTCCCCAATAAAATATATAAAATAACCGCTTCGTCAATGTTTGTTATTTTAGCAGTAGATTTTTTTTTCAGTAAATGTATTCAATATTTAAATGGTGAGGGACAGAACCACCAGGAACAATGTGAAGAAAAAAAAAAACACTACATATCAAAGCACCGTTGATACTGCTTTTTAAAAAAATCATAGAATTTATCGTAGTGTTTGTATAATTAGGCATGTAATATTCTATAGATGCACTTAATATCATTATAAACAGGGATATTTTACATAGCTAAATATCCACACATATAATTTTAAAATATAAATTGATGAAAGGAAACATTTCTAACGCCCATTTCTACCACAGAAGCAGGAGGTAGATTCAATGTTTACTAAGATTGATTCCATTTTCATTCAGACTCTAGGCATTTTTGCTTTGGGAAGATTTGGAGTCTCATATTTCTGCTGAAATTCTGGAGTAGTAAAATGTTCATGATGCTATGTCTTATTACTATTACCTGATGGGAAGGTTTAACAATTTGGTGCTCATAAAAACATGAATCTCTGGCTTCTGCGCACAATGATACTTTCGAAAGTTCTGTAAGAGTTCATTTTTTTTCTATGTATTTACAAGGTGGGTAAATGAAGCAGTGGGAAAGCCATAAATGTGCTAAATGCTAATGATGACTTTTCTGGAAATAAGCAGCAAACATCTATTTTTATGTGGTCATTGTATCACCATGAGATGGAGTCATTTTACATCAATGAAAATTGTTCTTATGGCCAGCTTTTAGTATGGTTGCATAACACATATTTACCAAAGCAAAAGAAATCTCTGCAGTTGAGAAAATTACCCAGAGTGGAAATCTACCATCTATCTGTCCTCAATCTTGTCATCATTGTATTTTTCAAGTGTTCTATAATTTTTAGCTTTTTCTTTTAGATTCTTTTCTCTTGGTGATCAAGATCTATAAAATTTAAATACTCAGGTTGAAAAAATTTCATGAGGGGGATCCCTGGGTGACTCAGCAGTTTGGCGCCTGCCTTTGGCCCAGGGGGCGATCCTGGAGTCCCGGGATCGAGTCCCGCAACCGGCTCCCGACATGGAGCCTGCTTCTCCCTTTGCCTGTGTCTCTGCCTCTCTCTCTCTCTCTCTCTCTCTCTCTCTCTCTGTGTGTGTCTATCATAAATAAATAAATAAATAAATAAATAAATAAATAAATAAATCTTTAAAAAATTTCATGAAACAGTGTATTAGGTCACATTCACTGTCATAAATGGGTGCAGAGGCAAATATAGACTGGATGGCTGACGTCATCATCATTGCCATGTGACTTAATTAATTCCTGGTAGATAATTCCTGGTAGTTTCTGAACACAAACTTGGCTCAAATGACATACACTTAGTAATAGTTTGCCACTTCTTTGTGTTGTTCTCACATTGCTTTGACAGTATTTTAGAATTTTATGCATTTTCTTTTTTTTATTTTTTTTATTTATGATAGTCACACACACACACAGAGAGAGAGAGAGAGAGAGAGAGAGAGAGAGCGCCAGAGACACAGGCAGAGGGAGAAGCAGGCTCCATGCACCGGGAGCCCGACGTGGGATTCGATCCCGGGTCTTCAGGATCGCGCCCTGGGCCAAAGGCAGGCGCCAAATCGCTGCGCCACCCAGGGATCCCCAATTTTATGCATTTTCAATTGATTCTGCAGTAAAAGAGCAAAAAACAAGCAGTCTTGTTAATATTTTCATAAGATTCTAGGGTTTTTCTTCTCCCTAAAAATCCAGTGCTAACAATACAGATTTCTCCTGATATCTGAAAGTAGAGAGTTTCTACAAAACTATCATAAGCAGAAATAGTGTAAAAGGAGGAAACATTACCATTAATTTATGTGGAAAAATTTTTGAGCAATCCCAGATCTAAAAAAGAGCCTCCTAGAATTTCCTGATACCTTAGGATGCACCTTGCTAATGGATGTACAAAATAAATGGAGATAAAGCCCAGATGCTCATAAACAGTTCAGAGATATGGTAGCTTGATGTGGAGATGCTGAGTTTCTTCCTGGGAAGGAGCTTGGAGCTGCTCCAGGTCGGCACTGCCTCAAAAAGGTTAATGAAAAAAGAATACTGAATGCTATTTTTGTTTTGTTTTTCTGTAAAAGCAAAAATCTTCTGGGTTTTTGAGGGTTAGAAATCCATCCTTGCTGGGATATCTGGGTGACTCATTCAGTTAAGTGTCTGTTCTTTGGTTCAGGTCATGTTCCTGGAGTCCTGGGATCCAGCCCTGAGTCAAGTGCAGGGCTGAGCAGGGAGCCTGCTTCTCGCTCTCCCTCTGGCTGCCGCTCCCCCTGCTTGTGCTCTCTCTCTCTCTCTTTTTCTTTCAAATAAATAATTTTAAAAAATCCATCCTAGTCATTTATTAACCTCAAACATGTTAATATTTAGTCTCTTTGTACTCAGTTTCTGCATCTGTGTGATCCATTTATTCACATCCCCATTTTTTTCCAAATATTTAATGAGATACCCTGCGTGATACAACTGTAATATGCTAACTCTTGTTCTACATGCACAATCAATAAATTACAGTTTAGATTAGAATTAAGTGTAGTATCAGGCATCTTACTGGGAAATTGTGTGTAATAAAAGTTAATAACTAATACAACATACCAGGGTCTGTTATAGATTCAATAGATATTTTCTCCTCTTACTATACCCTCACAGTAACTCTACAAGGGAGGTGCCAGTATTATTATCTCCATTTGCAAATGAGGAAATGGAGTCACAGATGTTATCAGGTGGGTGTCAGGAATAGCTTTTTTTTTTTTTTTAAGATTTTACTTATTTATTCATGAGAGACACAGAGAGAGAGGCAGAGACACAGGGAGAGGGAGGAGCAGGCTCCATGCAGGGAGCCTGATGTGGGACTCAATCCTCAGACTCCAGGATCATGCCCTGGGCTGAAGGCAGACGCTCAACCTCTGAGCCACCCAGGTGTCCCAGCAGCAGCTACTCTAGAGGTAAGATGAAAGGTAGAAACCCTTTACCAGAAGGTGTGGGACAAATCATCTCTCTAACACTCTCATCCCCTCATTGCGTATGTCCCCTTGAAGGATGGTAGCAGACTGCCAACAAGTGTGGAGGTTGTTTTTACTATCAGCTTTTTTTTGTAAATCATCCATCTACTCTTTAGAATAAGTTTAGGATATTCAACTAATAGAGCTTAATTATTTTCCTTGGCGTCAAATAAAAATGTAGCTATCATATGTGTATGCTGCCATCTTGTGCTCAGTTCCAGGATTACCCATCATGTTATGGAATATTTTGTCATGAGATGAATTACTCAATAGCCCGACACAGAGTACTAACATGATTTTGCAGCATTTACTTATTTTGTACAAAAAGACATATTTCTGTCAAGGTTATATGTAACCGAAAAGTACAGATGAGAGAACACACCTCCTCCAGGGTTAAGATCTCCTGGGAGTAATAATACTAATGTACTTACTAGTAAGGAAATCTTGCCCATTACGGCTGGGTTATCAAATGCTTAGATCTGAATTTATCAGCCTAACTCAAAGATGATGCATGTGCGCATGCTACGATACATTACCCAGGTCCCTTTCTGCACTGAAAGACTCACTCCCCCAGCAGCTGGAAGTCCTGACCGCAAATAGCTCTACTGTCGATTTTCTCTTAAAATTGGACTTACCATAAGCAATCCTTTCCTTGGGAAAATCCACATTCAAGACAGGTTAATATGGAAACTGTAAATGGCAAGCAATATATATTTTTGTGTATCTTGTTGTGGGGGCTGTTAGGTCTCTGACTCCATCCTAACTCATCTTCTCCAATCTTGCTTCTCTCAGTACCTCCACAAGGAGATATAAAACTGGAGATCTTCCCCCAGGAAACATTATGCATGCTAATCTTTACCAGAGTCTGATTATCTTATTGGGCAAATTACCTGCAATATGGATTATATAGTTTACAGTTCACATATCTTTAAAAAAGATCTCTAGATATTACCTCTGTTAATGTTAGCATGATACTCATATTTAGGTGATACACCCATGTTTAGCACAGTTGTAGTAAGACATAAATTCTGGTCTTAATGAGTGGTTCTATTTTATCATATCCTAACCCTATGCATTGAGTTTTTTTCCTTAAACAAACAACAACAAAACAAAAAACCTCTGCCTGGCTGTTGTGTTTGTCTTTTCAGTTCTAGTCCTGTTCCTTTAATTAACTGCTGCTAATTCTATCAGCTTATTACTATGACCTGTGCATTGTTCCTGGAAGAGCTCAGCTCCCTTTTGCCCTTTGCAATGTACAGTTTCACTGTGCACTTAATCTATCATATGATCTCTCCTACCTTTCTACTTTACCACTTAGATGAATTCATTCCTTCATTACTTCCTGATGTTTTCTTTGTATTTTTCTGATGTCAGAACTATATTGTCCTCTCTTTTATGTTCAGATTCACTGATATTTAAATCTTCATTTGAAATAAAGGAGACAATATCCTCTACATATATGTTACATTTTGTATGTTATCAGTGCTGAAAACACATTTTGTTAAATTAAGGAACACAATTTTCCTCCCACTTCACAAATGTTTATAGACATACTGATGAAATAATAAGGCATTTAAACACCTCCAATTAAGCAAATAATAAGACTTGCAAGTAATAAGACTTGACTTTTTGTTTGCTTTGTGAATAATTTTAATGATCAATTTAAAATAGAAGTAAAGTTATGAAATAAAGAATTACACTGCATATTAGCCAGGCTGGTAAGACAAACATTATGGGGATTGGAGACACAGGAAAGTAGGAGAAGGAGTTAACAGGGACAAATAGATCCTCCTCTTACAGAGGTCCTTGCCAAGGTGGCCATTTATACCATCAGTTGAATTTTGTCAACCTGAGAGCTACAAATCACATGATTTTAACATGAGGCAGGTGTTGAACTGGACATTTCACTTCTGGAGTAAGGAAGTTTAAAATAGTTGAAGCAAATGGTACTGGAGGGTATTATGCTGAGTGAAGTAAGTCAATCGGAGAAGGACAAACATTATATGTTCTCATTCATTTGGGGAATATAAATAATAATGAAAGGGAATATAAGGGGAGGGAGAAGAAATGTGTGGGAAATATCAGAAAGGGAGACAGAACATAAAGACTCCTAACTCTGGGAAACAAACTAGGGGTGGTGGAAGGGGAGGAGTGTGGGAGGGGGTGAATGGGTGACGGGCACTGAGGGGGGCACTTGACAGGATGAGCACTGGGGGTTATACTGTATATTGGCAAATTGAACACCAATAAAAAATAAATTTATTATAAAAATAAAAATTAAAAAAATCTTTTAAAAAATAAAATAAAAAAATAAATAAAATAGTGTTTCAGGAAGTGTCAGGATAGGAGTGGGTGGTATTGATGTAAATCTATTGATGCCCATATATGATTAGAAAAATTTAGGATCTCAAGTATAATTGAAACCAAATGAAACTTAGCAGAAGCTATTGAAGCAAAGTAAGGTAAAAGATGTAATCCAATAGACATTTTCCCAAAAGCACATGATAGTTGCAAATAACAAAGATTACTTTATCTTCTTGTCACAGAGACAACTAGCTTTGCAGAATTGTTGAACTGACTGTGCGCTGCATCCGAAACTACGTTTTTGTATCTGACAGTTACTGTATTCATCATAGTAGAGGCAGGGGTTAGCTGGAAGGAAAAAACATGTTTACAAAATATTATCTCAAAAATTCACCATTGCTGAAGAAAGAGATAATCTCCTTAAAGACATAAAAGGAATTATCCCTCTGTGCTTCTGAAAACTAGCAATCTGTTTTCTGTATCTGAGTTTTTTTTTCTTTTTTAGCCACATATAAGTGAGATCATACGGTGTCTGTTTTTCTATATCTGACTTATTTCACTTAGAATAATGCCTTCAAGATCCATCCATGATGTCATAAATGATAAGATTTCCATTTGTCTTATTGCTGAGCAGTATACATAGTATATATATCATATACATGTATATCATATTTTCTTTATCCACTCATCTGCCAACGGACTATGTTTCCATGCCTAAGCTATTGTAAGTAATGCTGCACTGAGCATAGAGGTTTAAATATCTCTTTGAATTAATGTTTTTATTTTCTTCAGATAGATATCCAGAAGTAGAATTGCTGGATCATATGACTGTTATATTTTTAATTTTTGAGGAGGCTCCAAACAGCTTCCTATAGTGACTGTACCCATTTACATTCCCATCAGCATTGCACAAGGATTTCCTTTTCATCACCCCGACACCCCCACTTATCTCTTTTTTGATGATAGCTATTCTAACGAATATGTGGTATATCCCTGCACTTCCCTGATGATCAATGATATTAAGCACTTTTTCATGTAACTGTTGGCTGTATGGATGTCTTCTTTGGAAAAATATCAGTTTAGTTCTGCCAATATTCTAATTGGATTTTTTATTAGGCTTTATAAGTTCTTTATATATTTTGGAGATTAACATCTTATCAGACATATGATTTGCAAATATTTTCTCCCATTCAATGGGATGTCATTTAATTTTGTTGATGGTTTTCTTTGCTGTACAGAAGCTTTTTAGTTAGATGTGGTCTCATTTTTATTGAAGAGACTGTCTTTTCCCTTTGTATGTATTTGGCTTCTTTGTTATAAATTAATTGACCATATATGCATTGGTTTATTTCTGGGCTCTCCATTCTGTTCCATTAATCTATGTGTCTGTTTTTATGCTAATACCATACTATTTTGATGACTATATGTAGCTTTGTAATACAGTTTGAAATCAAGAAGTGTGATATCACTAGCTTTATTCTTCTCTCTCAAGATTTCTTTGGCTAGTTGGGGTCTTTTGTTGTTCCATACAAATTTTAGGAGTATTTATTCTAGTTCTATCAAAAATGCCATTTGGAGTTTGGTAGTGATTGCACTGAATCTGTAGATAGCTTTGGGTAGTACGGACATTAAAAAAATATAATTTCTTCCAATCCATGAGCATGGAATATATTTCCATTTATTTGTATCTTCTTATTTTTCACCCATATCTTATAATTTTCAGTATATAGATCTTTCATTGCCTTGGTGAAATTTATTCTTAGATATATTTTTTCTTTTTGATGCAATTACAACTAGGATTTTCTAAAAAATTATTTTTCTGATAGTCTGTTGGTAGTTCACATAAAAATCATTTGTGTATATTGATTCTATATCCTGGAATTTTACTGAATTCAGTTATTAATTCCAATAATTTTCTGGTGGAGTTTTTACGGTATTCTATATGTACTATCATGTCATCTGCAAGTAGAGTCTCTTTTAGTTCTTCCTTTCTGATTTTAGTTACTTGTATTTATTTTTCTTGCCTAATTACTCTGGTTAGGACTTCCAATACTATGTTGAATTAAAATGGTAAGGGTAGGCATTCTTGTCTTGTCCAGGCCCTTAGAAATCTTTTCACTTTTCATCATGAATATGGTGTTTGTTGTGGGCTTCTCATATCTGACCTTTACAATGTTAAGTAAGTTCCTTGTGTGCCAAATTTGAGAGCTTTTATCATGAAAGAATGTCAAATTTTGTCAAATGCTTTTCTGTATCTATTAAGATAACTATATGATTTTTATTCTTCACATTGTCTGATTTGTGGATGTTGAGCCAGTCTTGCATCCTTAGAATAAATTCCACTTGATTGTATGATCTTTTCAATGTATTGGTGCAGTTGGTTTGCTAAATTTTATTGAGAGTTTTGCATCTATGTTCATCAGATATATTGGCCTGTAATTAATTTTTATTGCAGTGTAATTGTCTGACATGAGTATCAGGGTAATGTTGGCCTCATGAAATGAGTTTGGAAGTGTTCCTCTCTTTCCTATTTTTTGGAGGAGTTTTAAAACTATTAGTATTAATTCTTCTTTAAATGTTTGGTAGAATTCACTGGTGAAGCCATCTGGTCCTGGGCTTTTCTTAGTTGGGAGGATTTTGATTATTGATTCAATATCCTTACTAGTACTTAGTCTGTTCAGATTTCCCATTTATTCATGATTCAATCTTGGTGGGTTTTATGTTTATTTCTTCATAGTTTAGTCTTTGTAAGTTGTCTATTTTTAACTTTAGTGTATTTCTTCCAATTAGTTGTTCAATTTGTTGCCATACAATTGTTCATAGCATACTCCTATGCCCCTTTTTGTTTGCATGTATCAGTTGTAATGTCTTCTTTTTAATGAGTCCTTTACTCTCTCTTTTCCTTTCTTCTTCTTCTTCTTCTTCTTCTCCTTCTTCCTCTTCCTCTTCCACTTCTTCTTTTTATAGGTGTGACTAAAGCTAAAGATTTTTCTATGTCATTTATCTGTAATGATATTTACATATAATGATATTTATATATAATTTATTAATTTATATGTAATTTATATATAAATTTATAATTTATATGTAATTATATTTATATATAATTCCCCTATTTTATAATATAAATTTTGTTTTTATAAAATTTATTTGAATTACACTAAGCTGCTTATGTCTGCACATTTAGGTCTTATGCTTTTAGCATTGTCTCCATTCCAGTGTGAACAAATTGGAGATTTTAAAAAATATTTCTCTTCTCATGCATTTATAGATATGGGCAAAAAGTTTAAGATATGCATCTTTATGTCACAGATTTAATCATCTTGAGTAATACTTTCTCTTTCCTATTCTGATTTTACTTCTATTACATTTTTTATACCACTATAGACATTGCTTTTATATCTTGGATTTTAAAAACCTACCCCATTAACCCAGCATAGATAGTTAGTAGATATTTTATTTTTCTCCAGCTACAGTTCTTTTCAGAAGTGGGGTGCAAAAAGTGAAGTTGAAAGTAAGGGAAAGAAAAGAAAGCAAAAGAATAAAGGAGATTTAAAAAGAAGAATATCTATTTATCCATGCATTTACATATCTATCTATTTATCTAGAGAGAGGTAATTTGAGAAAGAAAATCTATTTTCTTTACTTTAAGAATAAACAGACTGACTTGGTCAGGTGTAGGAAAATAAGTCTTCTGGCTTTCCAAGCCTGAAGTTAAAGGGTATTTTTCCTGGGTTAGTTATTTCTCTACAAACTTATTGAAAATTATTTTATCAAATTTATACTCAGGGATTAGGAATTATGTTTTCAGGAAGCTCTGAAAAGGAACTTTCATGATCTAGTAGAATGAACATGTAATTGGAATTCATTTGAGTAATACTACATTGTAGTTAGATTTATTTAAGAAATAAAAGGAAATGCTGTAAGGGGACAGTGTGACCATCAGCCAATATCTTCCGATTTGTCAGTAGGAACATAGAAGAATAAGGGTCACTCAGTAATAAATTATATGCCCTAAAAAGTGGTTAGGAAGGTAGAGGAGTTATGGAGCAGCAAGTAAGCTGAAAACACTGATATCCTGAAAACAATATTTCTAATTTCAGGGCTGCAATAGAGAGCCCAGAAACTTTTTAATAGAGCAGAGTAAAATGTATGCTTATATTAACATCTTATCCGGGTTTTTCCTATGAGTGTCATTAAACTTTGGGTGGTGGTGGTGGTAAGCTGAGTTTTGGCCTAAACATTCTAATATCCATTCCAATAGATTTAATCACCTTGGTAATTCAGGGAGGCGAGGTAAGAAATAATGTTGACCTTTCCTGTGTGATGAATCAGAAAAAGTTATAGAAAAGTGAAATATTTTCAATTGCTTAATTTGAAGGATACATGGTTCCTGGGTCAATGGTCTATATTAAGCAAATTGAATGTAAAACTTACTACAAAGTTTATTTTCACAGTCATTTGGGCAGTCTCCACATGGACTTCCTGCATTATAAGGTTCATTCCTTTTGGCAGGATCATTTCCCCTTAAAATAATAAAAAAAATAATATAAGAAAAAGTGATATAATAAAATTGATACTTGGACAATGAATATAAAATTTTACTTACTATTTCTAATCAACTTTAAAAACAATTTTTGAAAACCACTTCTAGATAATGATGATAATCTTTAAGATAGCTTTAAGATTTCTAGACTTGCAACGATGGCAATTTATCTTTTTTGAATGTATAACAGGCAACAGTGGGTTTTGAAAATGTTTTGAAAGAATTTACCCTATTCAGAGAGTTAAGTTTTAACAGGATTGGTACCTATGAACAGTCAGGTCTTAACAAGCAGAAGAGCTTGTTGATAATTGGTCATTTTTCTTTATTTATACCCATTTTTCTTTATTTATGCCCATAGGAACTTGGTAGGCAGTCATGCTAAGAAAATTTTAAGTGAGTCAAGTTGGAGATGTTCTATTTCATTTTGTATGATATCATGAGAAACGATACATGTTACTCTCATTCAGAAACACATGGAGCATTATAAAAGATGAAAAACCCTCAGTATGGCTAAATCTAAAGTGGTAGAGTTGAGGGGGAGAGAGTAGATGAGAATTTCTAGTTCTAAGCTAATATGAAATTCAGAGATGACAGTCTTACCTGCAGATATCTAAGAAAACAATATGGATTATAGCTTATTCTTACTTAATATGCTTGAAAAATAAGGTAAATGTTTTGGTTAAAACGGTATTCTAGTTGATATTTTTCCATTTGATATCTGAATTCTTAGTATTTCACTTTATTTTTTTCCCTTCATTATTATTATTATTTTTATTTTTTGGAGTAAGTTTTATGTCCAATGTGGGGCTTGAACTCATGGATCTGAGATCAAGAGCCATATGCTCTACAACTGAGCCAGCCAGGTGCCCAAAGTTTCACTCTATAAAAGAAATATATTAGTTAATTCATTAAGGGATTTTGTCAGACACTTAACCTTATCTTTGCTGTAGAAAATTCTCCTATCACAGCTCCATGTATGTTTTACTTTTGTGTAATTGTCAGTTCACCAGAGACCACCACCAGGATTTAGTACAACTGATGTGTTGTGGATGCAAAGAGATTTTACTGTCTTCAGTACTAATTGTATAGATAAAATAATAAAAAATACTAACTACTAAAATCAAGAAATGATAAGATCAGAAAATATCTAGAAGTATTATATAAATATATCTATTGAATCTATTCTAATACAACAGACCTCATTTAATGTATAAATATGCAGCATATTAACAGATAAATAATTTTAACTGATTCATATTGACTATCTTTTGTTTTGCAACACACATGGGGGATAGTAGTTAAGTGTCATGTTTGGAGCTCATATTATTATGAAAAATTTGCATATTGAACTCTTTAAGTACAGATAGCTGAAGGACACATATGCAGACTATTCATTAACTTTCCTTAGCAGAGTATATTTAAACAGGCATTTGTAGTGAATTATTATGGGACTATATCCAGCTCTGAACAATCTCTAATTTCTCATCATTACTACTGGATCACACAGTGTGCTCTTGTGGGCTTCTGCAATCACCTTTATCTGAAATTGATCTTATTATATAACCACAGTTGATAGGGTAAAAGAGTCCACTTGCTCTTCACTGAAACAATCAGATGATCTCTTCTAGAAGTTGTTACTCATATCTTGATAACATGTAAATTTAATGTCTAAGGAAAAGACATATACCAATAGTTAGACTAAAAAGCTAAATACAAGAACACTTCAATTTTTCTGTTTGTTTAGTCTTAATACTCCACAGTATTTCTGCTCTAGCATTCTAAATATACTCTTGAATTGTTGAAATAAATATCCTTGTTTCTTTGCTTATGCTGACTAATAGCACAAAGCAAGACTACTGGCAATAACTTTGAATTTAGACATTCTATTAATGAAATATAAATTTATTTAAAAATATAACAAAAATTTGCGTGTGTGTGTGTAACGATTTTAGGTATTGGCTAAATGACATTTATCTCTAAAGTTCTGCTTAACTGAAGTGAAATATTTATTTGAGTTTTCTTTTATATGGATTGAGAAACTGAGTTATGAAGAAAGATGTATTTCTAAAGGCTTTGTGAAAAACCAAGCTGCATAATACATACTCATGACAATAGTGACAAATATAGAGATACTGAGTCAACTTTCTTTTGGGGCATGATGATATTCCGCAGCCAATGAGATAAGAAGTGGCCCAAACAACCTGTAATGATAAAGAGAATATTTAATTAATAATTTGACTTTTGCTAAATGATTACAATATGAATATTGTTATCCGGGGTTGAAAATAAACATGCTTGTTTTTAGGATGCCTTAAACATGGCTTATTAGGAAGTCCTAGAAACAAAGATTTCCATGTGTCTGGATAACACACACATATATGTACACTTATTGGCTGTCCTTGATCCTGGTTGATTCTATTATCAAATCTATATGAAAAATCAGGTAACATGATGAAAGCTGCTTGGTGATTATATAAGAATCAAAGCATGGGAGGAACTTTACTCAATCAGAGAATAGGCATGGTATAGAGTTAAGAGTTGGCCATCGAGGCTAAAGAACTCAGGTTCAAATTCTATCTCTATCACTTACAGGTTGTATGGTACTTACCAATTTACTTTATGTTTTGAAATTTCTTTTTTTCTAATTTGCAAAATGGAATAAAATAATACTATCTTCTACATCCTAGATGTATTGTGGAAATTGAATAATAAATTTTTTAGGTGTTTAGAAGCAGAAATATTAAGTTACCATCTTAATGTGATGGAACAAATGGTCTGGTCGTAAATAGTGGGGTTAGTCCATCATTATCTAAAAGAAGTAAACAGTAGGAATTGAAGTTACAAATTTGTCAGATTTTTATCTCTTTGGGTGATCATTTTATTTTTATCCACTGTTTGATAAGGTAAATTACATGAATAGAAATTTTATAGCATTCTTGGATTCCTAGAATGTATCTTTTTGTACAATAAGAATGCTATTTGCTAGTCTTTTATTTAGAACATTTGCATTGATGTCCATAAATATGATTTTTAACTAGGCAAATAGTCTTGAAAAAGCAGAACAAAGCTGGACGTTGTATGCTTTCTAATAGCCTTAACACAAAACTATAGTAATTAAAACAGTGGTACTGGACAATAAACATAAATCTAGGAAATAAACTAGAGCCCAGAAATAAATTTTCATAAATATGGTCAAAAGACTTTCAACAGGGGTGCTAAGACAATCCACTGTGAACAGGACAGTCTTACCACAAATACAGTTGGAAAAACTAGATGTTAACATGAAGATAAATGAAGTTAGATCTTACCTTCCACCATATAAGAAAAAAAAACCTCAAAATGGATCAAACACCTAAGTGTAAGAGCTGAAACCATAAAAAACTCTTGGAAGTAAACATAAGGAAAACACAACATGATATTGAATTTGGCAGTGATTTCTTGCATATGATGCCAAAAGTAGACAGAAAAGACAAAAATACATTGATAAATTGGACTTTATCAAAATTTAAAACCTTTCTGCTTCATAGGATACTATCATTAGAGTGAATATGCAGTCTATGTACTAGGAATTAATGTTTGCAAATCATATGCCTACTAAAGCATAGATACCTAGAATATATAAAGACCTTTTACAACTCAATAACAAAAATCCAAACAACTCGATACAAACCAGCAACTCTAATTGGAGATGGAACCTCTATGGAAGTAATTCAGGTTAAATGAAATCATAAGAGTGGGGCCATGATCTGATAGGATTCTTGTCTTTATAAGAAAAGGCACCAGAGTGCTGGCACTCATGCTCTCACTCTTTCTCTCTCTCTCTGCAAGCATGCACAGAGGAAAGGAAATAAAGTTTCATGAAAGGACATAGTGAAAAGAAGACAGGAAGAGAAAAACACAAAACTATGCTGCAGAAGTTCACAGACTTCCAGGCTCCAGAACTGTGAGAAAATAAATTTCTGTTGTTTGATCCACCCAGCCTATGATATTCTGTTATGGAAGTCCAAGCAGACCAATACAGCATGGATGTGAAGAAATCAGAAATTTCATTGCTGTTGGAGATGTTAAATAATACAGTTGTTGTGAAAGACAGTATGCCCATTCATCAAATAATTAAACAGAATTACCATATGATCTAGCAATTCTACTTCTGGTATATACTCATAAAATTGAAAGCAGGATTTGAACAGATGTTTGCACACCAATGTTCATAACAGCATTATTATCAACAGTCAAAAGGTGGAAACAACCTAAATATCCATCAGTGGATGAATAGGTAAACAACAAGTGTCATACATATACAGTGGAATATTACTCAGCCTTAAAAAGGAATAAAATTTTGACATATGTGAAAGATGGATGAACATCAAATGAGGATATAATGCTAAGTGAAATAAGGCAGAGACAGAAGGACAAAAATTGTATGATTCCAGTTATATGAAGTATCTAGAGTAATCAAATTCATAGACACAGACAATAGAATGATGATTGCCAGAGCAGTGGGGTGGATGAGAAGTCATTGTCTAATGGGTAGAGAGTTTTAGTTTGGGAAGGTGAAAAGATCTGAAGATATGTGGTGGTGATTGCTGCATAACAATTTGAATGTAGTTAGTGCTACTGAACATTAATGCTACATAATTTTAAAATGATTAAAATGGCAAATTTTATAAAGCATATTCATATATACATATATAAATAATTATTGTGTGTTATATAGTGATAGATATGTACATTAAAATAATTTGTGTATATGTTTTATGCATATATACATATAATCTTACCACAATAACAAACAAAAAATGTAGAGGATTCTCTGTATTATAAGGTACTATTGTTTTCATTCTTTACAAAGATTTAAATGCAATTTATAAGTGACATTGATGTTTTATGATTTTGTTAATTCCCCAAAGTCCAAATTTATAAAGAAGACTAAACAGTTAAGCAGCTTTTCCAAGTCATCTATTGAGGGAATCACATTTTCTTGTGTTCCAAATTATAACAGAAACTCAGTGGGTCAAGTGTAAGTTTGTGATAAGTGGGTAGAATGATTTTCTCAGCCACCTATTTCCCATGCATACTTATAGCCACTTAAACAATGTGTATATTTGCAAGTATGCAGGTTACCTGAGTATAATGCTCAATGTTACTGCAGGTTACCTGAGTATAATGCTGAGTATAATGCTCAATGTCACTGTCCATTGGTGTCCATTCCCCATACTTGAAATATTTAGATTCATTGTGCCAGATTTTAATTACATTTGACCATGAGATAGGATAAGTTGTCATATGCATGTTTTCTCCACAAAAAGTATCTGAAAGGGAGAAAAAAGTCTGGATCATACTCGAAGAAACTTAGAAATATATTACAAGGATATTTTGTTCATTTTCATTTTACAAATATTTCGTTGGTCATCCAAGCAATGTCTTTTTTTATTTTTTTAGCAATGTCTTATAAAAGAAAGCAAACTCAGCTGTGTCTCTGCTGGCATTCATCTTTCTCATTGATGAGTGAATTTGTGATAAATTTGGTAAGAAGTTGACAGCAAGAGATGATGTGCAAACTTGGAAATCAGGTCAACATTTCAGTGTCTGCCACTTTCAAGCTGTTGAGGAGGATGAAACCCATCCAAGTAGCCTATGGGTTGTAACAGGACCCGTGACTTGAAAACAGCTACACAGAAGTATTCATTATGCAAAGACCTTAAAATAAACATTTGTTCATTTAGCCATCCACTTGTGATGTGGGTTCTTGATAAAAAATGGTATTCAGGAATGATCTACCTTTCTCTGGGGCAGGAAAAACTCACACTGCTTATTCATGGGTCAACAACATTGGGCAAAGATGTCCAATAACCTGTAAATATGGAAGTTTCATTAATATTTTAAAAATATTTTGTAATAAGGATCCCATAAGCGTTAATAATGTCTCCTTGTGTAGGAGGTACTAATAGCTTTACTGGAAACTAACAGTGATCCACCTAATATATATACCATGAGATGGACACATTTTTGATCACCTTCGTTCTCATGTACAGCTCAGTAGAGTTGAATAGAACTCACCTTTCAACTGTATTAGTATTTCAGAGCCAAAGATAACCCTAGGGTGATATTGTGTGTAGCTGAAATAACTATGTAGAATGGAAAGCTTCTAGTTATCCAGTTGTCCACCAGTTATCATTGTATTACTCAACTATTCTGTAATATTGAGAGCTTTGATTCTTGTTTCTGACAATCAGAATCTGGAATTTGAAACTTGAATACCCAAATTTAAAAATTAACAAGAAAGGAGCTCAGTGGGCCACAATCCACTGCTATTTATGGGGCCATGTCATAGACTGAATGACTTAATTACCTTGCCAGGTTACTTAATATCCTTAAGGACTTTTGAGTATGGAGGTGAGTCATGTAGACATATACCTACTTGTAATTCGCCTCTTAAGTGAGCTGCTCTCTCTTAATTCACACTGCTTTGACAACACTCTGGCATTTTGTGCAGCTTCTTCACTCCAATTCTACAGTGGAAGAGTAAAATAGAAGCACTTGGTCTTATTAGCATTTTCATTACAGTATTCTAGTTTGTTCTTTCTAAAAATCCATGGCTAGCAATATCCTCTATTTTATAAGCTAACAATTTAAATAATAATATTAAATGTCTTGATTGGAAGGGGAAGATAAAACCTTTAACTCACTATGTTAACCTTTGAATTTACAAAATCAAAATCAAAATCTGATAATAACATTCATATATACATTCTCAGAAGTGTGAAAGAGTTTAAGTAAATGCTTTCAGTAAAACAGATCAGGGTTGGAAATCCATTCCATTATTTATTAGTAGTTTTATTTAATCTTTTTGAATCTCTTCTTATTTTTGAAATGAGACCCATCATTCATGCCTAATAGTTTGTTCTAAAGTTTTAATGTAATAATTCATGAAATGCAACTGTGATATGACAAATCTTATACTATGTGCTCAATAAATAGACAATGGCTATGTATTGTGTCACATATCTCCATATAAAATTATAAGTAATAATAATAAATAGTAGCTCAAACCATATGCCAACATCTGTTACCAATTCTGTATGTATATTTTTCTTATTTTGACTCACAGCAACTCTACAAGGGAAGTACTATTATTAGCTCCATTTGCAAATGGGGAAACTGAGGCAGAGAGATGTTGCATTATTTCTAAGGATAACACAACCAATAAGAACCCCCAGAAGAATGAGAATCTAGGTTATTCTGTCTTCATAATATGTGCTCTTAACTCTTAATGTGTGTCAATTATGCTGAGTTGAAGCATTTTGTCAGGTGTATCCCCAAGTAAGTTGGAAGGCAGAAAGTGTTTCTCACTAGTTTTGGGACTGACAAATGTTCTCCCTAACACTTTATAATCTACACATTGTGTACATCCACTTAAAAGACTGTCCAATTATCTGCATACAACACATCACCAATAAAAGTTGTAGACTTTGTTTTTTCACTACAGACTTTGACACAAATCATTCATTTACTCTTTAGAATAAGTTTGGATGACACTTTTTTTTATTTTTTTTTACACATAGTACTAGAGTCCTAGCCTCAGCAATCAGGCAACAAAAAGAAAGGCATTCAAATTGGCGAAGGAGAAGTCAAACTCTCCCTCTTTGTAGATGACATGATACTGTACATAGAAAATCCAAAAGACTCCACTCCAAGATTGCTAGAACTTATACAGCAATTCGGCAATGTGGCAGGATACAAAATCAATGCCCAGAAATCAGTGGCATTTCTATACACTAACAATGAAACTGAAGAAAGGAAATTAAGGAGTCAATCCCATTTACAATTGCACCGAAAAGCATAATATACCTAGGAATAAACCTAACCAGAGAGGTAAAGGATCTATACTCCAAAAACTACAGAACACTTCTGAAAGAAATTGAGGAAGACACAAAGAGATGCAAAAACATTCCATGTTCATGGACTGGAAGAATTAATATTGTGAAAATGTCAATGCTACCCAGGCAATTTACACATTTAATGCAATCCCTATAAAAATACCATGGACACTCTTCAGAGTTGGAACAAAATCTTAAGATTTTGGTGGAATCAGAAAAGACCCTGAATAGCTAGGGGAATATTGAAAAAGAAAACCAGAGCCAGGGGCATCACCATGCTGGATTTCAAGTTTTACTACAAAGCTGTGATCATCAAGACAGTGTGGTACTGGCACAAAAGCAGACACATAGATCAATGGAACAAAATAAAGAATCCAGAAGCGGACCCTCAACTTTATGGTCAACTAATATTTGACAAAGCAGGAAAGACGATCCACTAGAAAAAGGACAGTCTCTTCAATAAATGGTGCTGGGAAATTGGACAGCCACATGCAAAGGAATGAACCTGGACAATTCTTTTATACTAGACACAAAGATAAACTCAAAATGGATGAAAGATCTAAATGCCCCTGGACAAGAGAGCCCAGGACAGGAGAGTCCGCCCCAGAGAAGCAGGAACTTTAACAATCCGCACCGGACTCTTCCCGGAGGGAAAGGTGCTCAGCTGGGAACCCGGGCAGGACCAAAGGGCGGTGGGGCCCCCAGCCTCCTGGGGTCACTAACAGAGGAGGTGCCCTGGGGACAGGGCCCCACATCCCGGGGCCCAGGGCGGTAAAGGGCTGGAGCGCCTGGCAGGGCCTCGGGGAGAAGCAGGGGGTGGGGGGCTCCAGGCGGAGGGGGCTGCGCCCTGCTGCCTTCAAGCCGCGGCCCCGGGAGTGATGCCGGTGGCGCAGGCCCTGGACCAAAGGCGCGGGGGACACAGCCCAGGATCCTGTGGTCCCCCTGGGACAGGCAGAAGCGGGGAGGACACGGGACGGTGAGGACGCTCCTGCCAAGGGCGTCCTCGAGCTGTGCAGGTCAGCGCTCCCCCGCCCCGGAGCATCCAGGCCCCTGCGGACTGGGAGCTGCGGGAGTTACTGCAGGAGCTGACTCCAGGGCTGGAGGGCTGGAGGGCTGGCCGCTGCCATGGGGTTGTTCCTCCTGGTGTCACCCTGTGCCCTGAGGGTGGGGGGCACCCATGAGGGGTAACCAGCTCCCACTGAGCCTGGCACCCAGTGGGGGGAAGGGCAGCTCCCCCAGGTGCACACATCTGAGGGTCAGCACAGCAGCCCCTCCCCCAGAAGACCAGCTGGAAGGACAGGGGAAGAGCAAGTTCTGGACCCAGCAGCGCTGGAAAGCTCCAGGGGAAGTCGAGGGATTTACAGTATATAGAACTAGAGGGTACTTCTCCTATTTTTTCTTCCTTTTTCCAGTACAACTCCTTTTTATATCAGACTATAAATTTCCAATTTTTTTCTTTTCCCACCTTACTACAATATTTTACCAGCTTTTTATTTTGAAGATTCTTCCTTTTTGACTTTCATATTTCTACGATTACAGGTCCTAGATATATTTTCCACTTGTAGAGTCCTTTAATATACCCAATTTAATTTTGTGAGATATACAATATATGTTTTTGTTGTTGTTGTTTTGTTTTGTTTTTTGTTTTCTCTGCCTCATTTTGTTCTACACTGGTGGAAGTTAATATCTTCTAAAACATGACCAGTATGCACCCAGAACCAAGTGGTATACAGTGCTGGTTCATTCTGTAAGATTCCTCAGTCCCATTCTGCCCCCCTCTTTTATCTCATTTAGGTTTTGGTGGTCAGTGTTGGGGCTTTCTACAAGTATTTCTGGTTTATATAAATTTGCAACTGAGCATCTTCTAACATACAGAACTTAATACACTCAGAACCAAGATGATCACCCTGTAGGACCCCACAGGTAAACTACATTCCCCTCCACTACAACTTTGTCACCACCACCATCTCCCAGTGCCTCCCATTTTTTCTTCTTCTTTTTCCTTTTATCTTTTTCTTTCTTTTTTCTTTTCTTCTTCTTTAGGATTCTTGGCCTTTTATTTTTTACTACTTTGTTGTAAAATTTGTTATTCACTTTAGTGGTCTTTGTGTTTTATTTCATTCTGATCTTTGTTTTTCAATTTCCGGTCTCTGACCTTGTCAGAATCATCTAGGGTAAAATTTACATAGGTTGTGGTTGATACTCTTAATTCAGCCCACTCATACAGCCACTCTACAAGAGTGAACAAGATGACTAGAAAGAAAAATTCACCACAAAAGAATCAGAAGCAGTACTCTCTGCCACAGAGTTACAGAATTTCGATTACAATTCAATGTCAGAAAGCCAATTCAGAAGCACAATTATAAAGCAACTGGTGGCTCTGGAAAAAAGCATAAAGGAATCAAGAGACTTCATGACTGCAGAATTTAGATCTAATGAGACCAAAATTAAAAGTCAATTAAAAAAGATGCAATCCAAACTGGAGGTCCTAATGATGTGGGTTAATGAGAAGGAAGAAAGAGTGAGTGCCATAGAAGACAAGTTGATGGCAAGGAAGAAAGCTGAGGAAAAAAGAGAAAAACAAAAGACCATGAGGAAAGGTTAAGGGAAATAAATGACACCTTGAGAAGGAAAAAAATCTACGTATAATTGGGGTTCCAGAGAGCAGCAGGAGGGCCAGAGGGCCAGAAAACATATTTGAACAAATCATAGCTGAGAACTTCCCTAATTTGGGGAGGGAAATAGGTTCAAATCCAGGAAATAGAGAGGTACTCACCTACAATCAATAAAAACTGTTCAACACGTCAACATTTAATAGTGAAACTTGCAAATTCCAAAGATAAAGAGAAAATCCTTAAAGCAGCAAGAGACAAGAGATCCATAACTTATATGGGGAGAAGAAGCATTAGATTAACAGCAGACCTCTCCACAGGGACCTGGCAGCCCAGAAAGGGTTGGCAGGCTATATTCAGGGTCCTAAATGAAAAGAACATGCAGCCAAGAATAGTTTATCCAGCAAGGCTCTCATTCAGAATAGAAGGAGGGATAAACAGCTTCCAGTATAGACAGAAACTGAAAGAATATGTGACCACCAAACCATGTCTGCAAGAAATATTAAGGGGGACCCTGTAAAAGAAAGAGGAAACCCAAAGAAATAATCTACATAAACAAGGACTGAATAGGTATTATGGTGACCCTAAATTCATATCTTTCAGTAGTAAATCTGAACATGAAGGGGCTAAACGATCCCATCAAAAGGCACAGGGTTTCAGAGTGGATAAAAAAGCAAGACCCATCTATTTCCTGTCTATAAGAAACTCATTTTAGACCTAAGGACACCTCCAGCCTGAAAACGAAAGGTTGGAGAACAATTTACCATTCCAATGGTCTTCAAAAGAAAGCAGGTGTAGCCATCCTCATATCAGAAAAATTAAAGTTTATCTCAAAGACTGTACTAAGAGATGAAGAGGTACACTATATCATACTTAAAGGATCTATCCAACAAGAGGACCTAACAATAATAAATATTTATGTTCCTAATGTGGAAGCTGCCAAGTATATCAATCAATTAATACCAAAGTAAAGACTTAGTTAGATAATAATACACTAATACTGGGAGACTTCAACATGGTGCTTTCTGCGAATGACAGATCTTCTAAGCACAACATTGCCAAAGAAACAAGGGCTTTAAATGAAACACTGGACCAGATGGATTTCACAGATATTTACAGATTTACCTCCAAATTCAACTGAATACACATTCTTCTCAAGTGCACATGGAACTTCCTCCAGAATAGACCACATACTGGGTCACAAATCAGGTCTCAACGAGTACCAACAGACTGGGATTGTCCCCTGCATATTTTCAGACCACAATGCTTTGAAACTTGAACTCAATCACATGAAGAAATTTGGAAGAAACTCAAACACGTGGAGGTTAAAGAGCATCCTGCTAAAAGATGAAAGGGTCAATCCAGAAATTAGAGAAGAATTAAAAAGATTCATGGAAACTGATGTGAATGCAGATACAACCATTCAAAATCTTTGGGATACAGCAAAAGCAGTCCTAAGAGGGAAATACATTGCAATACAAGCATCCTTCAAAACTTCAAAAAATTAGAAAACTCACATACACAAGTTAACCTCACACCTAAAGGAACTGGAGAAAGAAAAGCAAATAAAACCTACACCAAACAGAAGAAGAGAGATAATAAAGATTCGAGCAGAACTCAATGAAATAGAAACCAGAAGAACTGTAGAACAGATCAACTAAACCAGGAGTTGGTTCTTTGAAAGAATTAATAAGATAGATAAGCCATTTGCCAGCCTTATTAAAAACAAAAGAGAAAAGACTAATTAATAAAATCAAGAATGAAAAAGGAGAGATCATACCAATACCAAGGAAATACAAATGATTTTAAAAACATATTATGAACAGCTATACGCCTATAAATTAGGCAATCTAGAAGAAATGGATACATTTCTGGAAAACCACAAACTACCAAAACTGGAATAGGAATAAAGAGAAAACCTGACCAGGCCAATAACCAGGGAGGAAATGGAAGCAGTCATCAAAAACTTCCCAATACACAAAAGTCCAGGGCCAGATGGCTTCTCAGGGGAATTCTATCAAACGTTTAAAGAAGAAACAATACATATTCTACTAAAGCTGTTCCAAAATAGAAAGGGACGGAATACTTCCAAACTCATTTTATGATGTCAGTATCACCTTAATTCCAAAACCAGACAAAGACCCCACCAAAAAGGAGTAATTGCTGACCAATATCCCTGATGAACATAGATGCAAAAATCTAAACAAGATACTGGCCAATAGGACCCAACAGTACATTAAGAAGATTATTCACCATGACCAAGTGGGGCTTATCCCCATGATGCAAGGCTGGTTTAGCATTCATAAAACAATCAACGTGATAGATCATATCGACAAGAGAAAAAACAAGAACCATAGGATCCTCTCAATAGATGCAGAGAAAGCATTGGACAAAATACAGCATCCATTCCTGATCAAAACTCTTCAGAGTGTAGGGATAGAGGGAACATTCCTCAGCACCTTAAAAGCCATCTATGAAAAGCCCACAGCAAATATCATTCTCAATGGGGAAACACTGGGAGCCTTTCCCCTAAGATCAGGAACACGACAGGGATGTCCACTCTCACCACTGCTATTCAACATAGTGCTAGAAGTCCTAGCCTCAGCAATCAGGCAACAAAAAGAAATAAAAGGCATTCAAGTTGGCAAAGAAGAAGTCAAACTCTCCCTCTTTGCAGATGACATGATACTGTACATAGAAAACCCAAAAGACTCCACCCCAAGATTGCTAGAACTGATACAGCAATTCGGCAGTATGGCAGGATACAAAATCAATGCCCAGAAATCAGTGGCATTTCTATACACTATCAATGAGACTGAAGAAAGAGAAATTAAGGAATCAACCCCATTTATAATTGCACCCAAAAGCATAAGATACCTAGGAATAAACCTAACCAGAGAGGTAAAGGATCTATACCCCAAAAACTACAGAACCCTTCTGAAAGAAATTGAAGAAGACACAAAGAGATGCAAAAACATTCCATGTTCATGGACTGGAAGAATTAATATTGTGAAAATGTCAATGCTACCCAAGGCAATTTATACATTTAATGCAATCCCTATCAAAATACCATGGACTTTCTTCAGAGAGTTGGAACAAATCATCTTAAGATTTGTGTGGAATCAGAAAAGATCCCGAATAGCCAGGGGAATATTGAAGAAAACCAGAGCCCGGAGCATCACCATGCTGGATTTCAAGTTTTACTACAAAGATGTGGTCATCAAAACAGTGTGGTACTGGCACAAAAACAGAATAGATAATCCAGAATTGGGCCCTCAACTCTATGGTCAACTATTATTCGACAAAGCAGAGAAGACTATCCACTGGAAAAAGGACCGTCTCTTCAATAAATGGTGCTGGGGAAATTGGACAGCCACATGCAGAAGAATGAACCTAGACCATTCTCTTACACCAGACACAAAGATAAACTCAAAAAGGGGAAAGATCTAAATGTGAGACAAGATTCCATCAAAATCCTAGAGGAGAACACAGGCAACACCCTTTTTGATCTTGGTCACAGCAACATCTTGCAAGATACATCTATGAAGGCAAGGGAAACAAGAGCAAAAATGAATTATTGGAACTTAATCAAGATCGAAAGCTTCTGCACAGCAAAAGAAACAGTCAACAAAACCAAAAGACAACCTACAGAATTGGAAAAGATATTTGCAAATGACATATCAGATGAAGGGCTAGTATCCAAGATCTGTAAAGAATGTATTAAACTCAACACCGAAGAAACAAAAAATCCAATCATGAAATGGGCCAAAGACATGAACAGAAATCTCACAGAGGAAGACATAGACATGGCCAACATGCACATGAGAAAATGCTCTGCATCACTTGCCGTCAGGGAAATACAAATCAAAGCCACAATGAGATATCACCTCACACTAGTGAGAATGGTGAACATTAAGAAGACAGATAACAGAAATGTTGGAGAGGATGTGGAGAAAAGGGAACCCTCTTGCACTGTTGGTGGGAATGTGAACTGGTGCAGCCACTCTGGAAAACTGTGTGGAGGTTCCTCAAAGAGTTAAAAATAGAGCTACCCTATGATCCAGCAATTGCACTGCTGGGGATTCTAAAAGAGCACCTGTCAACTGTAAGTGCAATACATACATCAGGTACCAACACTCACAATGCAAGAAGGCCTGTGATAGCTACTGACTTATATTGTTTTGTTTCAAAAACCTTTTCTATTTTAAGATCACCAAGAGATAAATTTCAAAATAATTTTTTTACTCACTTGCTTCCCACTCTTCATCATTTACATGAGGAAGCTATCCCTGGGAATCACTCTCCAGAGCCAGTGTTATTTCTAGGCCAGTCCAAGGTTAAAGGGACTAGGATAAGGTTGCCCAAAAACCTGAGAGATTCTTCTGGGAGATAATATATATGCAGTGTATCACATAGTACTCTTGAGACTTTCCTAAATTTGTTGTTTTATAGCACTTCGTCTGCTAACACACCAGGTTTATAGTTGAAAGATAATTCTCTCTTTTTATAGGCTGCAGGGGAATTGGGAAATACGTTTGTCAATATTGGTTTATCCACAGCACCACCTGACTTAGAATCTGGACATTTTGATTCTCAGATGAGTGTCTAGCCTCTGGGATGCCCAATGAAGACAGTTATGAATTGCCTCTCTAACTTAAAGCTTGCTATGCTGACAATACTGGCAGCAGCAGCAGCTTCAGTTGGGAGTTTGTAGTGGTCTCCACCCCAGACTTTCCAAATCAGGATCTCAGAAGGTGGGGCCCAGGGGAATGTGCTTTACAAGTTCTTCAAGTAATTCTTAGTATGCTCAAGTTTGAGAAGCACTGTCCTGGGGTAAATTATAAATGCAGTTGGACTGCCTGAATTGGAATTGTTGCTCTGTCATTTAACAACTATGTGATTTGGGGAGAGTTCCTTACCACCTCTGTGTCTCCATTTCTTCTGCTGCTAAGTCATAGGTTTGTTTGAGAAGATCAAGCTTTTAGTATACTGAAAGTGAATAGAACTTAATAAAAAGTAAGTAAATACTATTGCTATTATTAACATTGTTGTTGCTGTTGAATTAATCTTACCATCTTCAGCATGTTGCTGGCTGATGGAACTACTCCTCTCCTGAGAGTGTTATGTACAGTCAGGATTTCTTCTTGGGCAGTTGCCAATTCAGTGAGGAGTGTATTATATGGAACTGAAGCTAGTTTTGCCTGTGATCAGAAAATTATTTATTAGTCTTACTTCTTTTATGTGTAATTCCTCATGTACATTACTTGTAGGCCTATATCAACATGAATTTATAGTTTATATTGAATAGATAATAATATTTAGCATTTAAAAATTTACAATTGCTCAAAGGATTGATTTCCATTTCTCTAGTGCTAGTCTTGTGGGTTTCTTTTTTTTTTTAAGAGTTTATTTATTCATGAGAGACACACAGAGAGAGGCAGAAACATAGGCAGAGGGAGAAGCAGGCTCCTAAGGGAGATCACGCCTTGAGCTGAAAGCAGATGCTCAACCACTGAGCCACCCAGTGTCCTGTCTTGTGAGTTTCTGAATGTCATCTGGCATTATATAAGTACTGGATATTCTGTGATTAGGGTTTTTCAAATTTGTAATTGGTACTTTGGGCCATCTTAAAGGACTTTTTATCAAGCGATATAAACCACAGTGGAAGGTATCTTGATATCACACCTTTACTGACTAACTCCTTTTCTTGGCTCCTATCCCACCCCATTTCCTGCAGATGTTCTCTTTGCTTCCTAGATAAATCACTTGCACTTGAAAAGTGGCTACTGGGGGATCCCTGGGTGGCTCAGCGGTTTAGTTCCTGCCTTTGGCCCAGGGTGTGATCGTGGAGTCCTGGCATCGAGTCCTGGCATCGAGTCCCACATCAGGCTCCCTGCATAGAGCCTGCCTGTGTCTCTGCCTCTCTCTTTCTCTCTCTCTCCGTTTCTCAGGAATAAATAAATAAAATTAAAAAAAAGAGAAAAGTGGTTAAAAGATGTGTCTAACTTAAGATATTCATTATTGAGTACAAAGCCTCCAGTGTCTTCAACTTGGATTCTACCTTTTTGTCTTATTGCATATGAAAAAACATTCACATTTGCATACATATGTGTAAGTATAAAATAGAATTCAGATCAGCTACAATCTAGAATTCATGACTATTATTTTAATTTGTTTACCCTTTATCTTGCAACTAAGAAGAAAACTAAACAGCCTTAATATTTTAAGTTAGTATTAATTGCTATAAAGAGCAACTTCTTGTGTGTGTGTGTTATATCACATGAACTTCATTACTTTTGTTTAAAAAGTGGCAAAACATGTGTAGTATAATTTGAGTAGTATCTATTCCTCAAGTACCATAGGGCTATTAGTAATTTCTGAATGGATAGGATCCAGTACCAACCTTGCTTGATTATAGTAGTTATTGTCATTTATTTTATATCAACATAAAATAGGAATGGGGAAAAAACATAAATATGGAATCCAGAAGATCCCTCTAGAGACTGTCTCTTGTGGGTATTACTTCCTCAAAGCATACTCATGTGGTACTATTTTGTTCCCTACTTCAAGAAGCTCTGGTCTAGACTAGAGGAGAAGTGGGGAACCACAAGAATCCCTTTATCATTTCCAGATTATTACTTTCGTTGCTCCTCTGAACTCTGCTCCAGGGAAACTCACAACATATTCCTCTACCATCTCATACCTGAACATTTATTCCCCTAACATTTTCCTGTCACTTCTTCTTATTCATTGAAATTGGGTCTCCTGAAACAAATTCATCTTGCCTACTTCCATTTTGGTAGTTAACTCAACGGATTTCAGCATTCACATGGATGATTCCAGCCATCTCATATCTCAGACCTTTGAATTCTTCCTCTCTTAAACTTCTCCTCCAAATCTCTTTAGTCTCCACCATGATGGTCACAATCTACAACTCATAATCACTCCAAATGCCAAATTACCTGGTCAAACTTTTCCCTATCTGATCATGATTTCCTGCTTTCCAGATAGCTAAGGTCATCACTCTATTTCAACATAATATAGCATTCTAGTTCATTCTTCATTTTCTCTATTTTCAATATTGTCTTTTCTTTCTTTTCTATTCATGTTCTCTTATTTCAACAACTTTCTTGCTAAAATAATGAATACTTTTCTGTTCATCGTCATTTAAGAACACTCCCACTTTGGAAGGGATCAAAAATGTCCCTGCCTGCACAGAATAAGATAAACATTGGCAGATAAATATCCCACAAAATGCCAGATATTGGCATATCATCCCAAATCCTGATGTCTAATCTCAAACTATCCCTGAATTTTGCTCATCAATTCTACTAATTTATCTGGTTAACTCACTTTGTCTTCACAGTGTTATTGCAAAACTTGTGCACTCAACCCCAATTACATTAACCTCCCTCAATAGATTCTGGTATTTTCTCCTTTCTTCAGTAAAGAGATGCTATCTGAGGGCAGCTGTTTCAACTTCTCTTGGCCGGTCTACCTATCGGCTTCTATCTATTCTCATTCTTTCCTCCTTATCTCTTGTGGTACTACTGAACAGATCATACTTTCTTGTTTTTTTTTAAAACCATTTTATTGAGGTATAATTAACATGTGAAAGCTATACATGTTTAATGTAAACAATTCAATGAGTTTGGGTAAGTATACACTTATGAATCTATCACCACCATCAAGACAAGCAAAAGATAAACGTATCAATATCTCTCAATGTTTCCTCCTGCCCTCTTTACAATTAATTATTATTATCTTGTGTATGTTGTAAAAGCATTTAATATAATATTTACCCTCGTGGCAAATTTAAAACTGGATTTCCACATGCAAAGGCTTGAAATTAGACTCTTATGTCACACCATACATTAAAATTAACTTGAAGTTGATTAAAGACTTAAATGTAAGACCTGAAACCATAAAACTCTTAGAAGAAAAAATAAGGAAAAAGTTCCTTGACATTTATTTTAGCAAGCACAGACAATAAAAGAAAAAAATAAACAAGTAGGATTGTATCAAACTAAAAAGCAGCAAGCACAGACAATAAAAGAAAAAATAAACAAGTAGGATTGTATCAAACTAAAAAGCTTATGCACAGCAAAGGAAACAATCAGAAAGATAAAAAGGCAACTTAATGAATGGGAAAAATATTTCAAGCTATATATTTGATAAGGAGTTAATATCCAAAATATAAAAGGAACTCATCAGCAAAACAAAACAAAACAGCAAAACAAATAACTCTATATAAAAAAAGAACCTAAACAGACATTTTTCCAAAAAAAAAATAAATGGCCAATATATATATGAAAATGTGGTTAACCTCATTAATCATCAGGGAAATGAAAATGAAAACCACGATATATCACCAAATACCTGTTAGGATGGCTATTATTAAAAATAAGATATCAAGTGTTGTTAAGATGTGGAGAAAAGGGAACCCTGTAAACTGTTAAGAAATAATGGGAAAGTGACCTAAATTTCTGTGCCTCACTCTTCTAATTATAAAATGTGAATAATCGTCTTTACCAAGTTGGGTTTATATGAGGATTAAATGAGTCACTCTGTATAAAAGCTTAACATAGTGTTAGGATGGAGAATAAGTGCAACATAAAGACTGATAAAACCATAATCATATCCAGAAAATATAAAGTAACATGTATTTCCTCTTCACCAAGGAAAGAATTGGTAAAAACTCATGTAAGCAAATCAATCTTTGGTTGTTTGGTGAAGGATCTGGATTCTTTGGCGGGTTCACTGGCTGTGGTTTGCCAACTCTTGGTCTAGAAAGGTGGGTTTTTTTTTTTTTTTTTTTTTTTTTTGGTCTAGAAAGTTGTAAAGCAAATTCTAACTAAATCTGCCTGCAATAATTAAACTGTCATACAATAGGGGAGATAAAATCAATGTGGTTCTAAAAAAAAAAAAGACGTAATGGAAAATATGCCATAATGGAAAATAGTAGGACAGTTCCTCAAAAAAATTAAAAGCAGATCATTCTTTCAGAAACTATTTCTCTCGGGCAGCCCCGGTGGCGCAGTGGTTTAGAGCCGCCTGCAGCCCAGGGCGTGATCCTGGGGGCCCCGCAACGAGTCCCACATCGGGTTCTCTGTGTGATGCCTGCTTCTCCCTCTGCCTGTGTCTTTGCCTCTGTCTGTCTCTATGAATGGATAAATGGAATCTTAAAAAAACAAAACAAACAAAACTATTTCTCTCCAATGTTATTTACTCCATTTTCTTCCACATTTCCCCAAATCTCACATTACTCATTATTTTTCCATTATAATTAATCTCCTATTACTCATTATCTTTCCAACCATTTTTTTATCCTTTCTGTTGGCATTTATTCATGATAATGTTGCTTGTAACTTAAACAAACAAAACTCTTCATTTATCTCACTTCCCTATTGCATCATGGACTTTCTACTTCTTCCCTACCAAAATTCCTGGAATATTTCCAAGTATTGACTGTCTTTAATTTCCCACCCTCTAAGTAATATTGTCTACATTCATCCTTCCCCTATGTGTTCCACTAAAACCAACGTTCTATACCAGGAATGGTATACCTCCTCCTTAAGTAACTTCTTCCTTCTCCCATGCAATAAGCAATGTCTAGAGAAATTTCGGGTTGTCATGACTGAATTAGGATGAGTACTCCACCATCTTGTTGATAGAGGCCAGTGATTTTGCTAAACATCCTTAAAAGGCTCAGGAAAGACTCCCTGAGAATTATTATTAATAAAAGAATTATTCCATAACAAAGTGTCGGTAGTTCTGAAGTTGAGATACTTTGCTTTGAAACAACTCCTATTAAGGTCACTAACAAGTTTAATTTATAAATTCAATATTTTTTTAATGTTTCATTCTATTTGATCTGTTGGCTGCTAACTCCCATGCCTAAGCTCCCAGTGTAGAAATAGTCTTTCCATTTAAGGGACAACACATTCTTCTAATTTTTCTCCTATCTCTCAGTCTTCTTGTTCTTCACCTGGATTGACTAGCTATAGCCTGGCCTCCTATTGGCCTTCTAGCCTTCAAATACACCCTATCACCTCTATACCTTCCTTCCTATTCCCCTATCCAGTCTTTCACAATTTATTATCCAGTCATCCACCAGAGTAAACATTTCAAAATACTGAAATGATGGAATCCCTTTCCTTTTAAAAGTCTTTCAATAATTTCTTAGAAAGAAAAACTATTTTTTTACAAGGCCTATGAAAACTCTGCTGACCTCTCAGCCCCTATTGAAGACATGCTCCCCTACTATTCTTTAGTCTCAGTGATTTTCTTTTAATCATTGTAATGTGCCAGTTTCTATTCTGCCTTGGAATATTTGCTCAAGGCTGTTCTCTTCATTAGTATACTTTTTCAGCTTGCTCTACCAAGTGATGCCAGATACCAGGCTGTCTCCTCGAATGTGGGCTAAGTGACATACACCAGCCAAGTACTGATTAGGCCTGAAAGGCAAAAGTTGCTTTCTCACTTTCTTCTTTCTCTCTGATAGTGTCTATACTTCAGGTTAGCTTTTCCTTACTGTGAAGTGTGAAGACACCCACCCCCCTGCCCCACAAACACACACTGGGGGAGTAAAATGGGAATAGAGCCAAAGGGGAGGAAGGAGAACTCTTTAATACTATACTTCCATGTATTTGAGTATTATTGGTTATTGGATAAGAGTTCTACCCGGTTCTTTGGGGGAGAGGTGAGTGATAAGACCCAAATCAGTACCCCAATAGTCTGATGTATGTATATTTTAATTTATAAAATTAAATGTATATAGATTTTAATTTATAAAGGTAAATGCCTCCCATTTTTGACTCCTATCTAGCACATGAAAACATAAAAATCACTCATTTTCTGTACCAAAGCTATTGACTTCAGTTCATCATAAAAATATTTTGGGTATTCTGAAAAAATGTAATATTTGTGTCATTGAGGCTATTTAGAGGTACATATCATTGGGTGACCAAAAATATTAAGGACTTCTTCTTTACACCATTGAGTGTTTTGTTTTTATTTTGTGATTGGTGAAGTTCTTGTCTTTAATAAGTAGTGAGGGGCAGGCTTCATATATTGATTCCATGGCTTACAGTTCCTCACACTTCTCTTCTTGCTATTCACACTTTCATTTTATATTTAATTTTGATGTGATAAATTTTTGTTATAGTCACAAATCAGATAGTACAATTGGGATATTTATGGAATACTTGTTTTTCTGGGTAAAAAACAAAACAAAACAAAAAACCCACAACAGTATTTTTCCCATTTAGTCATGAGGGATGCATGGTACATTATAAAGAAGTTATTCCTGCTCTACATTCTCAGTTTTTTTGAATCATCCAGAGGAGCTATAATTAAATTGGCATGAGTCCAGGAAGCCAAACTGGTTAGGTTAACTTTCATGTTCTTCCACTTCCCAGTTATCTGATATTGGCCAATTGCTTCCCCTCCCTGTGTTTTGGCTCTTTTCTCTGCAATGGGAAATTAAGAATAGTACTTGCTCAACATGGCCTATGGTGAGACCGAGGTGAATAATGGGTTAAGTGTCCTCACAACAGTGTCTGTAACAAAATGAGTTCTACAGGGATAGCTCTTATCCTTTTCTGGAAAGTAATTTTGAAACATACAATCCTCACATACTCTTATAATCGAAATAGGCAGGAAGCCAGCAGCAGCAGCCAAATACAAGAAGTATTTCATTGTCACCCCTGAAAAGAAAACATAAATTTAGATTATTGTCAACTTCTGGGATTGTGTTTTATAATAAGCCTTTTTTTCAAACCACTTGTGTAGTGTATTTGCATTTCCTGCAAAAAGAAATCTTCAGGATCAAGACAAAATTGAATATGTTAGTCAGTGGAACCAACAGAAGAAGACAGAACTGTGGTGGGAAGGATAGATTTCATGTCTTAATGCCCAGAACCTTTGAATATGTTGCATTATAGGACAAAGAGAATTAAGGTAGCAGATGGAATTCAAATTGCTAATCACCTGACATTAAAGTAGGGAGGTTGGGGTGCCTGGGGGGCTCAGTTGGTTAAGTGTCTGACTATTGATTTCAGTTCAGGTCATGATTTCAGGGTCCTGAGATAGAACCCTACTTCGGGTTCCATGCTCAATGGGAAGTTTGCTTAAGATTCTCTCTCTTCCTCTCCCAACTTGTTTGCATGACTGCATACATACATGTTCTCTTTCTCTCTCTAAAATAAATAAATCTTTAAAAGCAAATAAAGTAGAGAGATTATCCTGGAATATCCATGTGAGTTTATAGGGTACTTACATTTAGAAGAGGGAATTAATGTCAGTGATGAATCATGAGAAAGACTGGACCCATCATTGCTGCCTTTGAAGACAGAAGAAGGGAACATGAGTCAAAGAATGTGAGCAATCTCTGGAAGTAGAAAAAGGCAAGGAAATGAATTCTTCCCTGGTGCTTCCTTGTTGAATCTTGATTTTAGCTTACCTGGTGAGACCCATTTGGACTTTTGACCTCCAGAACTCTAAGATAATAAATTTGTGTTGTTTTAAGACACTACGTTTATAGTAATTTGTTACAGTCACAATACGAAACTAATATAAAAACATAACAAGATTATATTTGAGTTCTCTATTGCCTATAGAGAAGAGATGTGATCATAGTCTTAGTAACTTATATACATGACTTAGAGATATTCTGGATATATGATCACTCTACTAAGCATGGTTGTCATTGTGAGACAGGAAAATCAGAGCTAATATACCCTCTCCTTTATTTCTGTTTGATAAGGTTTCTGACTATAGGTTATGAAATTTACTTAGTATAGGTTATTAAATTTGGTTAGCACCTTCTTTTAGCAATCTGCCAAGCTTATTCTGAATTCATCCTGCTGAGTAGAAAGCATTAAAAGCCAATAGTTTAGCTCATATTTTAGGGAAAAACTAAAAAACAAAACAAAACAAAACAAAAAAACAGATGGAATGACTTGTGCAGAATAATATACATGATGTGATTTGCTGTTGTCCTCAAGCTTCTCCTGCCCACTGCCAAAGAGGGGGATTCTGTAAATCAATTCTTTCAGGAAACATGAATATGCAAACAGTCTCCTCTTTATCACTCTTTTTTTTTTCAACTCTTTCTTTCCCTTCTTCACTTTCTCCTTCTAAAATGTCATATACCCTCAAAACCTTTAGATTCATAGTAATATAGCAACATAAATCATGAAATATGAATTCCATTCTTTTACTTAATCCTCAAAACATCCAGTAAAACAGACATTTTCCCTCTGAATTAACTGAAAAAAAATTTAAAAAGAGCTTCTGCAATATAGATTGATATATATTTCACATACACATTAATATTTATACCCCACCCACACTTAAGTGTTATTATTCAAGTTGATCCCCATGATGAAGCTGTCTATAACTTCTGTTGTGTTTTCTGAGGGGTAATATGAGGTGGTGATGTGTATATTCTCATTGTCTTAATAGTTATAATTTTTTTTGAGTATACACTAACATGTACCTTAATTATACCTCAAAAAAGCTGTTATAAAAGGTTTAAGAACTAAAAAAAAGTTACTTGTTTCACACCAATCGAACAATTGGCATTAACAATTTAGATTTTATCTTTCAAGTATTTTTTTTCCTTATGTACAAATTTAGTACTTAGATTTACACATAGAAAATAATTTATATAAAATATTGTATCCTATTTTTCCCAGAATTTCAATTATTATACTGTACTTCATTGTAATTATACCTTATGCATATTTTAAAACAAATATCAAGCCATTTTTAGGATTTTTTTTAAGAATAATCACAGGATTTGCACTCCAAATTTGAAATCAACTGAAATTTTTAGAGTTTTTTTAAAGATGACATAAATCTAATTTTATTTTTAAGTGTACCTGATACATAATAGTGTTTAATAGATATTTAATAAATTAGTTTTGCACAGTTGAAATAACTGGCTAATTCAGACACACACACACAATCTAATAATTCACTATAGTGCAATATAATAAAACTTATACTGGTCCTTGAGCTAAAATACTACAGTTTTATCCTAGGATCTCCTATTATTTATGATGCTGGAAAATTCTCTGAAAATCAATTTCCTTTTGTTTAGAATGAAATCCAATATGCTGGAAATACAGATGGCATATCAGGACTATAAAAAACAATCAGCTCTTTAGAGTTTAATTTTTTTTTCAGAATGCTGCAATCTGCTTAATGGGCTTCATAATCCAAGTTTAAGAGTATATCATATTTTATAAGCAGATTCTAATTAATTATGATAGAAGGTCTTTGAAAACATACTGTACTGCCCACGTTATTGTAAATATATAAATACACCCAAGATATTTTATATACAAATATATTATCTTTCTTCTGTGATAAACAAATTAAAAAATTATTATTTAATGGTATAAGATGCATAAGGAATTTGATACAATCCTGTGTAGGGATGATTTAATGCCAGGATCTGTATCCTAAGCAAGAATTGAAAGCAATCACAAGATAACTATCAGGACTCTTGAGAATAATTATAGGAAAATTAGTGTCGATGGAAATTAGTTACCTTAGCATTTTTAGCTCCTCCAAGGAACTCTGACTTTTTATTTCAGTAGCATATAATTTATTAATTACTAGCTATAGCTTCCTTGGTGGCTGTGTAAAACATCCTTCATTTTCTTATTGATATAGAATTGACATGCAATATTATATCAGTTTCAGGTATACAACATAGTGATTTGACATCTGTATACAGTATAAAACGGTCACTACAAAAAGTCATCTTACAAAGTTAACACAATGTTAACTATATTCCCTATGCTTTACTCCCTAAGACTTGTTCATTTCACAGCTAGAAATTTGTACTTCTTAATCTCCTTCACCCATTTCACCATCCCCACTCACCCCTCACGACCTCCCCTTTGGCCACTATCAATCTGTTTTCTATATCTACAACTCTAGGTTTTGTTTTGTTTGTTTTGGTTTTTAGATTTTGTGTAAAAGTGAAATCATGAAGTATTTGTCCTTCTTCATCTGACTTATTTCGCTTAGCAGAGGTAAGGGCAAACAAAAGCAAACTCAAAATTCAGGGGACTAAGCCAGAGGGTAAGTGCTAAAACAGAACCCTCAGGTCTTTGAGTCCAAGTTTTGGCTTGAGGTTTATGAATAGGTAAAATGTGCACACTCAACCAAAAACTCCTCAGAGAACAGAGGCTACAAGGAAAGGAGGAGGGTACCTTTGTTTAAGAGTCAGACATACACTTGGAGCAACTGAATCAAAACATAAAGGTAAAGGTTTACATTTGGGCATCAGTAGTATGTGAAGCATTTTTGGATGAGGATTGAATGCAGGTAACTATGAAGGTAACTCTGTTGGCCAAGAATTATTATGAAGTACAGATCTGGGGTCTGTAGAGACAGAATTTGAGGGTCAAGCACAGGCAACAGGCAGAGATTTTGGCAAACAGGGAATCCTGCAGAAGTAATCCCGTACAAAGGTGTAGACAGAGAGGTTAGAATTGGAGAGCATTTCTCAGAGGTAAAGTAGAGGTTGTAGGGGTGGGAAAAGTAAGTGCATCCAGAGTGAGAGGTTTTGGGGATCAAGACTGAGGCATATTCACTAGAGTATTTTTTAATTTTTTTTATTTATTTATGATAGTCACACACAGAGACAGAGAGAGAGGCAGAGACACAGGCAGAGGGAGAAGCAGGCTCCATGCACCGGGAGCCCGACGTGGGATTCTATCCTGGGTCTCCAGGATCCCGCTCTGGGCCAAAGGCAGGCGCCAAACCGCTGGGCCACCCAGGGATCCCTCACTAGAGTATTATAACAGGATTGGTCCTATGGCCTGGACCAGGGCTATACCTCCAGAATGGTCTGAATGATTGTCCATTGCTTGAAGGACTGCAAACCTAGGAACCAAGTGGGTCATTTTAACCAAGGAATTTTAGATGCATAGACTCAGGGAAGGGCAGTTTTTCTGAACAAAAGTATTACGGGAACAGCAGATATATCACCTCCCTGACTTCAGTATCAGTACCTACTTAACACAATCATTTCACATGCAGTAGGCAATGTTAAGCCAAAACTCTTAAAATATTTTCAGAAAATAATACCAGAAACTCGATACATTGATCATTTAAATTTGTTTTCCTTATATTTCTGTTTTCTGATTGTATTTCTTCTTAATATATAACTGAAACATGGATATTTGCAAATTTTTAGAGGAAAGATCAAGAATGAAGGAAAGACTGAGGAGAATGGATTATGGCCTTCTAACATGCCCTTGGGAATGCTTTCTCACATATTAACTTTTAGATCATGACCTTCCCAGAAAGCATTTACATGAAGTCCCTTCATTGTCAGAACCAAAGAAGTCATATGAATAAACTCTATAAGGAATATAACATCAATATTTTTTATCCTCTTTGCTTCTGTGAATTTGTCAATTTAAAAAAATTAATAAGGTAAAAATTTCATTTAGTAAAGTACCTAAATTTTAAGTGTACAAATTGACAAATTTGTGAATACGTATATACCTGTGCGACCACAATCAAAGCAACTAGGAAGATCCTTCATTCCCCTTTTTACTCAGTTAAGTTCCAAGAGTAAAAATCATTCTGTTTCCATAACTGTGGGTTAATTATATCAATTTGAAATTTCATGTAGGTAGAATATATATATTTTTGGTGTTTAACCCCTTCTCCTTAATATTATACCTGGGAGATTCACTCATGTTGCATGCAAAGTTTATTTTTGTTAATAGTTGTGCAGTATCCTACTGTGTGTAGACAATACAATTTATTTAGCCATTCTATTGTTAATGGAAGGGTCATTCATTTTCAGTTTAGATCTATTATGAATAAAACATAAACATTTTGCCGATTTTGGTGCATATTATTATTCACTTTTTTTGGGTGAGGGGGATAGATACCTAAGAGTGAAATTACTGGGGAAAATGATATACATGAGTTTTCCTTTAATAGGTATTATTAAATACTTTTCCAAAGGAATTCTAGAAATTTATACTTTTATCAACTTTACATCCTCACCCATACTCGGTATTCTCAGCTTTTTTTTTTAATTTATCCCTTATGTTTTTGTAATAGTATTTCATCTTAGTTTTTAATTTATATTTGTCTAATTACTAATGATATTGAGTGCATCCTTATATGATTATTAGCCACTTTGATATAAATTTTTATATATTATCTTTTGTGAAGTCTCTGTCAAATCTGTTGCCTGTTATTATAATTAGATTGTCTTTTTTACTATTATAACTGATTTGTAAGGATTCTCCATATGTTTTTGATATGAAGTATTTGTCAAATGTTTGTGTTGCAAATATCTTGTTAGTCTGTGGCTTATTTTTTGAAGTCTTAATTGTATCATTTGTTAAACAAAAGATATTAATTTAAGTATGTCTGGTTTGTCTTTCTTTTTTTATGGTTAATGTGTGTGTGTGTGCATGTGTGTGTGTGTACATATGGGAGAAAGAGAGAGAGTAAGAGAGATCCTATTTAAAAAATTTCCATCATCTCAAAGTCATGAGTCATGAAACTATTTTCTTCTAGAAACTTGATTCAACACTGGTGAGAATGTTGGAGACTTCTACTGTAAGATATCAAGATTTACTATAATACTGTAGTAATTAAGACCAAGTACTAGAGGCACAAGTATGGACATGGACCAAGGTAATACAACGGAATACATAAACAGATTCATTTATACACTTACCTGATTTATGACAACTCATGAAATACCTGGTGGCTCCCCAAGGTAAAATTTGAAAACAGCCTACCTTTAGAAGAGAGACAGAGGGTCATTGCTTGTTTGAGTTTGACTGGCGGGTTATTTTGGCAGCAGTGTCATTTAGTTTCTCAAATAGAAGAGACCTACCTTGATACATTAGGATCTGTGTAACTACATGGTAATTGGCCCTACATGAAAAATAGTTTTTCTTCAGTCTACTACAAGAAATTTATGGGAATAATCTGAATTACTAATATTACCTTACCTTTGTATGTATGTGTAGGATTATTAATCCCTTACTAAAAGCATGGAAATAACAAGCATTTACTTTTAGATTTAATGGATGGTGTTAAAATAAGACCACGTATGCTCTCTTATTTTACATTGTGACAATGTGATTACATACTCATTTGTCATTAACCTCACTTTTCAAATAAGTAAACTGACACTTGAAGACAGTATACAACTTACCAAGTTCATACAGTGTGTAAAATTCAGTGTCCTGAATGAGAACCAGATATTTGGCTGTATGGTGTGCTCTTGCTTTTAAACAATACCCTGCAGGAAAGATTTGCTCTATGAGGAAGTCAGTGCAAAGAAAATGCTTATAAGAGATCCAGGAATTTACAGCAGAAAAAGAACATGAGTGCATAGTAATGAGAACAAATCTAAAGACTGTGAAGATTGCAAGTCATGATTGTGTATGCATTTCAAGTTTAGGATCTAGACCACATCATCAATGGACCCCACCAGTCTTAAACTTCCACATGTTGAACAAGTTGTAAAGATTAACTGCATGATTCAGTGAAGCCGCAATCAGATAACCAGAACACTGAAAGGGAAAGTGGCCCCGTGGCCCAGATAAGAGAAACAATTTATCAGCTTTATTACATGCATGCATGTAATCATTCAATAAATATTTATTGAGGTATTACTAGGAACTGTGCCTTCTTGTAGACATTGGAGACACATTGAACAACCAAATTTAAACTGCACAATCCTATGAAGTTTGCACTCCAGTCCCTGCATACAGTACCGTCAGTGTGTTTATGGCAAATGTATTATGAATGCTAGGCACTTTGAGGTTCTAGAAATGAAAAGATAATCTATTTTTCTCGGGAACTTCTTGTTCAATAGGAAAACTGCCTGTAATATGGGAGCATTGTATCAGAAATCTGTCCAGAAGTTATGTGGAAACAACTAACTGAAAAATCTGGATATACTAAATCATATTATACTACATACTAAATAGTAAAATATGAAATACTCCAGATGTTATTTGAGCAAGATGACAATAAACAAATAGGACCTTAACAGCAAAAAAGAATGGCACAAACAGAAATCAGCTATGATAGTAGAAAAGCCACTCTAAAATTAAGTATCATCAGATGTTTTTGATTTATTATTCTAAAAATTTGGGAAATGTCTGCATTTATGAGTGCGTGGCCATTTTATGTTGAAGTCTCTATCTACATGACTAACCAGCATCTTTTTCTTTTTCTCTCCTTTTCCCCATTGCAGATTTTTTCTTTGTTCTCTGGAAGAAAGAAGACATTGTTATTTAATAATAAAGTTTTCCTCGGATCCTTCCTGAGAAAGGTCAGTTGAATATCTACAGGGAACAAAATAAGGTAAAAAGTGTATAATCATATGCTATTTTGTATTATGTGTTGAGGTGGGAGATATGAAATAAAAAATAACAGAAGTTGGAGGCCCTGGAGACAGAATTTTCTGGTCTCATCAAAGAGTTCATAATGAGTACCTGGAAAATGGTCTGTGGGAAAGGAGGATTAAATATCACTCAAAAATTGCTCACTGTTTCATAGGAATATTTCTGTTGCTGTTGGTGAGAGATTTAACATTTTGCAGACAGAAAACTTCACATGACTTCTGAAGTAAAGCTCACAAATGTCTGAGCAACTTTTTTTCCTCCCACATCTTAAAAAGAAAAATTGAAAAGGATTCTGTTGCTTCATCAAACCAGTATGGTCTATGTATTGGAAATGTATAATTTGTCATTGACTTCTTGCTGTGCTGTTGTTTATAAAGAAGACTGTTGATTCAATAGCAAGTGTTTATGGAAACTTAATTGCTTTGGTTTTATCTGCTGGTCCTGTCAATTCCTGGCATTGCTCTACCCAACACAATGCTGCCCATATTTATATCACTGATGTCTTCATATAGAGTTGCTAACCAGCTTCAAATATGGTTTTAAAGGAATTTGGGAAGTGTTGGAAAGCAAAGAATAACTTGATTTGCATGTGAGCCCCAAGCATGGATGCCAGTTGGCTGCTTCTGTTCACATCTCTCCTATTTTCATACATTGTTCTTTTTCTGTTTAAGCTTCTTAGCATAGTAAGAAATGATCTGCAATGACTTTTTTTCTAAAACAAAAAATCAAGACACATTGGTCTAACATATGATATAACAACATGATGGAATATTTTTAATTGGAACTATCCCAGAAAACTCTCAAGAGATAGATGAAGACTAATGTGTTTGTAAGCACATGATGTTTGTGAAAATATATGCATTTAAGAAAAACTTTAAAAAATCAATTATTTACTTAGAAAACATAAAACAGATAACCACAGAGAAGGAAGAAACCAAGATCTATGTGTTAAACATGATTTGAAAATGATGCCTGTACAAGAACAGTTACATATATTATGGCTATAACACCCTAAGGGCAAGAGTCTACCTGGTAATATCTCCTGTGTGGGATTTATGCTGTCATGCATGTGCGCGCGCGTGCGCGCGCGCACACACACACACACACACACACACACACACACCATTTCCAATTCAGAGGTTTCACTCTCATTTTCCACTGGCCCCAGATTTCCTCTCTTTTCTCTTCTACCATGGCTGAAATCTTATGAGGCTAATTCCTTTTTCACATCACTCAGGAAAATTGTACTTATGCTTCAAAGTCTTTTCTGTTGCAAGGCCTCAACAACTCTAGACTTACCTGGAATCTTGGGCCCCACCACTTGAAATTCTCTAGACTCTGAAATCCAAATATGTGTCATACAGAATAAACTCAAGTTAATTTTTTGAATTTTATTCTAAGCAACCTCTTGGATGTCACAGCCTTTGAACTTTCCCCTTCTTCTTGTCCAATAATTTAGCTTCTTAGGGGTGGAAAACTTTTCCCTTCTTCCCCTGTTTCTTTAGTTAGTCTAATAACTAAGTTGACATAAGACAGATTAACAGGAGAAAAACAAATTTCTGTGTACTGAGTCCCATAAAAATATGAGCCTCATAGGCAATTGAGGTTTTAGATGCCATCTGGAGCTAATGGCAAGGAGGTAGGTGTCTGGGGCTTCAAAGGGGAAGAAAAGTCACGGAAACAACACAAAAGCAATATTTGGTAAACAGATGTTTGCCCTGCCCATGCAAATAAGTCTTTCTGATATAAAAAGTTATCTATGGTAATAGCTGTTTTCCTGCTAGAGGTCCCCTATCTAAATTCCTTTAGGCAGTTAAGAGAGACAAAATGTTTTCCAGAGTCTGCTGGGTCTTAATTGCCTTCAGCTCAAAACCACATGACAAAACACATTTTGGAGTCATATATTCGGCCTCCCTCAATTCCGTAATCTGGAATGAAAGTTTGCATACACTCTTCTATTCAGCTTCATTTTAGTTCTTTACCCTTATAATAAATTATCACAAAGGTAAGTGGCTTAAAACAATAAATATGACCCCTCGCAGTTTTGGGGGATCTGAAATTTGAGAACAGAATCACTGAACAGTTTTAGCTTGGGGTGTCCCATTGATTATAGTCAGATGCAATTATCTACAGGTTGTAGGCATTTATCTCTCTGGTGGCTTCCCTGCTTCCAAGTTGACTCATTCATATGACTTTCAGGTTGCTTCTGATTGTTGGTGGGAACCTTTGGTAGTTCTATGGATTGGCGAAAGTCCTTACAGGGGCAGCCCGGTGGCTCAACCAACGGTTTAGCGCCGCCTTCAGCCCAGGGCCTGATCCTAAAGACCAGGGATGGAGTCCCACGTCGGGCTCCCTGCATGGAGCCTGCTTCTCCCTCTGCCTCTGTCTCTGCCTCTCTCTCTGTGTGTCTCTCACGAATAAAAAAAATAAAAATAAAAATAAATTTAAAAAAAAAAGAAAAAGAAAAAGAAAGAAAAAGAAAGCCCTTACAGCTTCAGGGGGAAGCTGAAATAATTCGTATGATGGGCTTGGAAGTCACACACTATGGTATTGGGTGGCTCATACACATCGTGGGTGCCTCAGCAGTTTGGCACCTGCCCTTGGACCAGGGCGTGATCCTGGAGTCCCGGGATCGAGTCCTACATCCAGCTCCTTGCATGGAGCCTGCTTCTCCCTCAGCGTGTATCTCTCTGTATCTCTCATGAATAAATAAATAAAATCTTAAAAAAAATACTCAAACTGTGACCTTTAAAAAGTTGTTCTCTCAAACTGTTGGGTCTTTGCTGACAAGAATCATGTCTCGGTTTCCTTCCTAAAAAAAAAAAAAAAAAAAAAAAAAAAGTATGGTATTCTATTGGTCTCAGAGACTAGCCCTGATTCAGTCAAGATCACACAAAGATGTAGGTAACAGGATTGCTGGAGCCATTTTGGAAGTAACTGCAGCAAACCCCTAATTCCATGCTCTTTCTAATTCTATATCCAGTTTTTCTGTCTCCAACTTAAAGGTTTGTAATTTCTCTCCAGTTTTCAGATAGACATCAGTAGGAAGTTAAAGGTATAAAAGTCTGTGGCTTCTTTCTCAGAAGTTAAGTCCTTAACATTATGTCTTTAACTTAAATGGCAGAGGAAGGACAGATAGATGAAATGTACCCATAACCCACTGAAAAACTTCCTAAGCAATGCAAAGTGCCAAAATTGTATAGATCTCTCTAAAATATTACTATAGAGATTGAGATATAGTTAATTTGTATCAGTCAGGGGGCCAACAGGAAGCAAAAGGCATTTCCAAGTAGAGTAATTTGAAGAGAGCTTAATAAAGAGAATTTCTGAAGGTCTGGGTAGGCTGTAAAGAGACCACTATGGACAATGCAATAGCCAGTAATGGTAAGTAAATTTATCACACTGAGCTTGAATGGATTAGGGAAAAGTGGAGTTATAGGAAGTCAGAAAGGGAGAAAGAGAGCCTTTGGAAAAGGGCTGCCTGACAGGGAGTTGTACTCTTGGGTGTAGGAACACAGCCAGGTGTGAAAATCCTTCAGAGAGGGAGATGAAGGAATAAACACCCTAACCTTGGCCAACTCAACCTGAAGCCCAATTCAAGAAAAACTGCGGATACCGGAATTATGCAAACATGTGTGTTTTACTTTCTTAACTTTAGTTCCCTGTGAGATCCAATCACATTTCCTGTTCTTGGATTTTGAAGGGAATTATGTTCTGCTTCAAATCAATTCCCAAATTGTGCTTTAGGTAGTCTGTGTAAACCTTAGTTTGTGTTCCCAACAACATCCACATGTTTGCATAGACATATGTCAACATCCATTCTTTTACTATGACTCACACTGCATACAGATATATTTCACTCATGTGGAACAAGGACTGAAATAGGACCTAAAGTGTAGAGAGAAGAAGAGTTAAAGGTAGAGTTCAACCTGAAATTAAAGGGTTGCCTGAAGTAGGTCCAAGTGCTTAAAGCCTGTAGGGTAGAATGGATGAGAAGTCAATTATGGAGTGAGGATGGCTGGGTCCAAATCCTGTGGCTGCTTCTTACTAGGATGATTATCACTCAACATCTCTGTGCTCCAATGTCCTCATTTCCATAAACACGTAATCACAATGCCCATCTCTCAGGGTTTCTCTAGTGATTATTTTAACATACCTGAAGCACTGTGATGAGTTTCAAGCATTAAGTAAGTATTAGTTATTCTGATTGTCATCATTACCATAAATCTAATATCCATGAGAGGGCCTACAACCTGAAAGAAGAAAGATAGCAAGAAAAATACAGGAAACTTCAGTTTGAAATGATGATTAAATATCATGAATTGGGAAACATAACATGTGCATTTACTATGTAGAAACAGAATTTGGTGCTTTCCTTCCAACATGATGCATTCATTCATTTAATGAACACTGAGTGACAATTCCATACCAGGTAGCCTACGAAATGATGAAGACATGGTTGTGCACCAAATAGCCACCCTTTGAGAATGGAGAGTACATTACAGTGATTTCATGGCTTCAGGAAACAGATACAATAATGATAACAAAAAGAAGGATGCTACACAAGAAGTCAATAAGATAGGTGATAATCCATGTTGAAGAACATGAACTAGAAATAGGTCACCAGGACATTGTGAGAGCATCCTAAATAGTGAGCTTGAAAATTCCTCCTATATCCTCATGTTGAGCTGTTTTCTGTATGTAGGGAATACACTATTTAAATTTGTTCCTATATGTGTGTGGTCAGACTTATGATATTTCAGGATGAAGTTTATACTATTCAACAGCAAAAAGAGAAATGAGTAGGGACAATGTACTGAGAACTCAGTTATGTTAAATATAAGAGTGTTCTTTTTCCTAATATGTCCGACTTATACTGTTATTAAAGTTTTGATTTGTAATGAAATTATCCTAACAGTAGATGGAAGATTTAAAGTTGTTTTTAAATCTTAGCAGACACAGGTGACAAAATATAAATGGAAACCCCCTTCATCTCCAGATTTCATTTCTCTAAATAATTTAATTTTAGTGGACTGAACCATTAATGTGAGCTACTAATATATTTTAAAGGTTTTCAGACTGGTAGCCACAAGCAAATACCTATTTATGACTAATTATAACTAATTAGTTGGTTGGCCTCAATAGACTTTGGTTTCCTTATTTTTAAAATAAAGAAATTGGAATATATGCTCCACAGAGTGTTCTGCTTGAAAATACATCATGTTGAATTTTTAGCATTTCCCCACAGTCCCGAAGTTGTCTCGTTAGGAAAAAATAACTATATGAGAGGGGCACCCTTCTAGTCAATGATGGCGCTTTAGCAAACATGAAACTAACATACATGTTTTCCTACCAATGACAGATTATCTGATTATTTTTCAGCAGTTCTTGAAAACTAAACGTGGCAATTCATAATGTTAGAACTAAAAAAAAAATGGGATGCCTGGGTGGCTCAGGGGTTGAGCATCTGCCTTCGGCTCAGGTCATGATTCCAGGATCCTGGTTTTGAGTCCCACATTGGGCTCCCCGCAGGGGGCCTGCTTCTCTCTCTGCCTGTGTCTCTGCCTCTCTCTCTGTGTGTCTCTCATGAATAAAGAAATTAAATCCTTTAAAAAAAACTAAAAAAAATTTAGTTTCTTAAGGCAGATATTAATGCTCAATGCTATAAATTCTTTTTTTTAATAAACCCATCTGATTTCAGATAACTGAAAACACTCAAAAGAATTACATTTTTTTCTTTGTGTTCTGCCAGAAAAGTTCAAACTGTAAATGATAACCTTCTAAGAGTAGTGACATTTGATTTTAACTAGAAATGTAAGAAAAAAAACCTTCCAGTTTTTCTGCACTTTCAATTAAACAGATTGAGTCCTTTCCTAATTCATCTCTTGTGTTTGGCCTTTACAGAATTGCTTTTTGCTCCCTTGTACTTCTCCCGAGGCCCGTCTTCCATCAGCCTTTACTAACTAAGCCTGGCAAGTGGAAAGATCATTCCCACATGGATTACATAGCACAAGTATCAGTACTCCTACATTTTAAAAATCTAGAATCTAGATGAATATACGGGCTCTAACTTCTACAAAAAAAATGACTTAGAGGTAAATTGTGCCTTGTTTTAAGCATTTGGTTTTTCTCAGGATGTGCACTACGAAATCATGAAGTAAACCTGTAATGTATTTGACTCAATAATGTCAAAACTTCTGAATACACTTCCTACACTATTGTGTCCCAGTGGAATCCCCCAGTGTGTCTTCATAGATTTTATGATATATTTTATATCATTAGTTAATAAATTACTTCCTTCAAAATTTGGACCTGCCTACCTCTTTGCTCCAATTTGCTTTTGTAACTTCTTAAACCTCATTTGGAAATCCCTGCTTTTGTTTGTTGAGTAAATCATTTCCTAGCTGCTTCTGGTAGGGGGTGGATGAGATAACACAAGGAGCATGTTTACTTAACATATAGTCATTTTTCTCCATTAAAAAAAAAACCTGTAAACTTAATTGGCTCTTTTTACTGTATAATTACTTTTCCTGTTTTTGACTTTGGTACCTTTTATTTTATGCCAAAATATTTGCTGATCTATGGCTGTCAGCTCATATTTGAGAATGAAGCCATGCAAATGCTGACTGGAAGCATAGTATGTGAGGGCGGAGGTTAGCAGTCCTTAAAGGACCATAGAGTAATCACACTTCAGAGGGGCTTTTATTTTGGAGGTCACCCTGAGCTACTGAGCAATTTACCTGTCAGAGTTAGGTAAACTGTGTTGATGGCGAAGGATATCTTATGGGATGCTTAAGTCCAGGTATGGCTTCTCTTGGTTTCCAAAGTGAATTCCAATCAACAATGAAATTTTAATGCTTATGACTTTTTACTCTTGCTGTTTTCCTCCTCTCTTCTCTTCTCTTCTCTTCTCTTCTCTTCTCTTCTCTTCTCTTCTCTTCTCTTCTCTTCTTTCTCTTCTCTTCTCTCTCCTCTCCTCTCCTCTCCTCTCCTCTCCTCTCCTCTCCTCTCCTCTCTCTCTTCTCTCTTCTCTTCTTTCCCTTCCCTTCCCTTCCCTTCCCTTCCCTTCCCTTCCCTTCCCTTCCCTTCCCTTCCCTTCCCTTCCCTTCCCTTCTCTCTCTTCTCTTCTCTTCTCTTCTCTTCTCTTCTCTTCTCTTCTCTTCTCTTCTCTTCTCTTCCTCTTCTCTTCTTTCCCTTCCCTTCCCTTCCCTTCCCTTCCCTTCCCTTCCCTTCCCTTCCCTTCCCTTCCCTTCTCTCTTCTCTTCTCTTCTCTTCTCTTCTCTTCTCTTCTCTTCTCTTCTTTCTCTTCTCTTCTCTTCTTTCTCTTCTCTCTTCTCTTCTTTCTCTCTCTCTCTTTCTTTCTTTCTTTTCTTCTTTTTCTTTCTTTTCTTCTCTTTCTTTCTTTCTTTCTTTCTTTCTTTCTTTCTTTCTTTCTTCTTTCTTTCTTTCTTCTTTCTTTTTCTTTCTTAAGATTTTGTTTATTTATTTGAGAGAGCATGAGAGAGAGTAGAAAGCACAGTGGGGAGGGACTGAGGGAAAGGGAGAAGCAGACTCCCAGCTGAGCAGGGAGTCCTACGAAGGGCTCTACCCCAGGATCCCAAGATTATAACCTGAGCTGAAGGCAGATGCTTAATCGACTGAGCCACCCAGGCTCCCTTGATTTTTGTTTCTGATTCATGCACAGTCAGTAAATTATTCCACATTGGTGGGTGGTAACAATAATTGAGAATTAAATTTTCTCTTCTGATCATTTGGTGTTCTTGGTTGATGGAGAATAGAAATCTGTTGTCTACTGGGTGAGAGATGATGGAGAATCCAGTTTGTTAGTAATTTTCATTTATTTGTCATTTTGCAAGCTCAGATAGATGAATAATTACATGCCTTCTAGTGAAGGAATGTGTGAGGTTTTGTGTTTGTTTACTTGTGACCTCTGGCTGAAGTTGTAGCACTGAAGCTATAAGCTCTGGATGTATTTGCACATCTGTGAGTCTATATGTCTAGAATCAAGAAAAGCATTGATTTTCATTGTGTGATTATGGAATGTGTCCCTACCTCCAAAAATTATTAGTAAATTCTTATAAAAGGGATGTGCATGACTGTACAAAGTGTGCTATGTGAAAGAGAAGGGCACAGAACAATTAAAGAAATAATTTTATTCAGTCTATTACAATAAGGAAAGAGGGATGGGGAACATCTCAAAGAAAAGGATGAGTCTGGGGTTTTAGAAGCAGGTAAACAAAGGAGTCATCAGTGTATGAGAGTCATGAAGAAGGAAGGAAAATTGTCATATCTCTAAATATGTGAGAGCAGGATGGTCCTTTGTGATGAGGCTTTTCTCGGAACACACAGTTTGGGGGGTTCCTTGACTGTTGTTCTAGGAAAACAGTGCTCAGATAAAATTTAACATTCACAATTACATGTGTTCAGTTAATCTCTCAACATGTTTGTGTATGACACTCAATTCTTCTTTATACCTTCCATGTTCCTCTCTGTACAATAGAAGTAAGGTTATTTTGATTAAAAGTTATAAATAATATTGTTAGTGAAGTTTATATGAGGAGCAACACTGACAGAAATATACAAAGAAGGCAAAACTATTTTATCACAGTTGAATTGGAGAAGAAGCCATGACATAGATTAATGTTTTTACAAAGTTTTCTTGGTTTCAATGGGCTTCCTTCTTTGTTTTATTGGTAAATGCCTTCCTCTCCATTAGGAAAGATTATTATTCACCTTCTATGTAATATGCCTAGATAATGAAGATTCCTTTTCTTACCAGAAATATTTTTAATTATTTCGAAGGAGTTAACATACTTAGCTCTCTGTCTCTGTGAGACATAGGAGCCTAATTGTGACAGGGTGCATTGCTCCACATTATAAAATTACTTTCTGTTATAAAGATTTGAGAAGTTTATTTTTATTTTGGAAAAAAACAATTAGCAAACTGAGGCAACATATGACCTCCCTCTAATCTTGTCCATTACTTTTCTTCTAGCTCACCTTGGACCTTAAAAATCCTACAGCTCTCCACTTCAGAGTAATTCAGTTGCCTTTGTTCTAGTCTCTCCCCCATTGCAAAAATCTCTCCCTCTTCCTTATAATAATCTTTTTGAATCTGTTTTTGTAAGCCCAGATTTGTTACTGATTTGACGTAATTACATTTGTATAAGAACCATAATTTTCTCTCAAAAATATTTAAACACCACAAATGTCAAAATATGACAATCCTCCCTCCCCAAGGGAAAAATTTTTAATTTAAAGAGTAAGTGATAGAATTGGCTGCTGGTATTCTAGAAACAAAGAGGAAGATTAGAATTTAGAATTCTGACTTAGTACATAGAGATTACTGTGTAACATCTTTTTATTTTTTTCTTATAATTTATTCTTGCTCTGTGCTTCATTTTGCATTCCTGAATCCCAAGCTTTTTTGTTCAATTTCTCCAATCTATAAATCTCTCATTTTCACTGTGTGTGGGGGGATCTGGCTGTAGAGACAAAGAAGAGCACTGAAGAAGGGCTGGAGAGGTTTTGCTCTTCTAAATAAAGGCTTTCATCAATTATTCTATTTCTTGTATATCAAATATTTATATATATTTGTGTTTTCCAGACCAGGCTATAAATTTACATTTTAAAAATATTATATTTCTCACTGATAGCAGCAATAAGACTAGTAGGCATATTTGTTTGTTGATCAAATATGTGATAAGCTTATAGTCACCATATTGGTTTATACCTATAAACTGCAAAAATCTCTAAGAGCTTATTATCTTCTTTTATATATAGTAAGATATTTTGAGTTTTTAAAATTATTAATTATTTTTATTATTATTTTAAGCACAGGCATCATCATTCAAGTATTTTTATACTTGCATTTGTTGAGCTTTGCATTTCTACTATGGCAAACCAGACTGAGTTCCTCTCTGAATTTAAAAACATCATTAATAGTACAAACCTTTTAAGTGTGAGAGAAAAAAGGATATTTAAAGGGAGCCCTCTACATGTTCTACAAAGGGCTTTCCTGAGTCTAAACAGAGAAATGACTCAGGGATTCCTCTGTTTAGGAGTAGAGGGGAAATGTGCTGTAATTTTAGCAGCACCAAAGAGTGGTACAGATGGGATACCAAGATAGCCAGGCAGATGGTGCCAAAGCAAGAATGGCAGCTGCTGGGGCATGAGCACAGAGCAGATGGTACACTGACATAGGCCATGGCAGCTATCAGCAGTGAGAAGTACAAGTTCACTTTGGAAAATTCTACAACAGCTGTCCTGAACGTCATACAATATGAAGTCATTAATTTCAATGATCATTTACTCGTGTGCACTGGTATGGAAGTTTAGGTGAAGACCACTAATGGTCATTGATCAGAGGATACCTCTGTAAAAATAGTCATTGATTTCATATTTTCAGCAATCCGATTGACTAAAGCCACTGATTCATTGCATGTATTCTTTCAGGATAAAGAGACCTAATATTGGCACTAGGCAGCATTGTTGATGTTTCTCAAACACTACCAAAACAGGTAATTTCTTAATCCTTAAAACTAGCTTTCCTTAAGGCATAAAAACCTTCAGATGTATAAGAAACACATAGGATATTGGCTTTAAAAATCCAAATTCCTGAGTTCTTTCCTGAAATAGTTACATCAGGAATTCTAGGAGTGAAGACATAGACAGGTTTCTGTCAATAACAAGCTTCTCCAGGGATTCTTATTCATACTAAATTTAGGGTCCTCATCTTAAGGATAGATGGGGAGAATTAGAAACAATGAAAATATGTGTGAAATAAAGTATAATTGCAAATGAAAGAAATATATTCATTGTCTGCAGATTGGAAGTCAGATGGGATGGTTTTGACATCATATATGGCTAGATCCAGAAGCTCTGATGCCTTTTCTCCTTCTCTTTCCGTTTCTCAGGTTCGCTTGTCTTCATTGAGCCTCTGTCTAGAAAGCAGGAAGCTTTACCTTCCAAATAATTTCTTTACTAATGACTCTTCCAACAGGTTATATTCTCCTGGAAAACGATCATCCCCAGGTCTGCAATAGGGACTTTTTCATTGGCTGGCAATGGTGGGAGAAATGTGTATGGATCATTTGAGAAATTGAACATAGCTCGATTGAACTTTTAACTTCAGCCAAGATGAGGATAGGCCTGAAAAATCAACAGAGTGTGGTATCCCTTGGTGGCTCCGCAGTTTGGCGCCTGTCTTCGGCCCAGGGAGTGGTCCAGGAGTCCCAGAATGAGGCCTGGAATTGAGTCCCACATTGGGCTTCCTGCATGGAGCCTGCTTCTCCCTCTGCCTGTGTCTCTGCCTCTCTCTGTGTGTGTCTCTCATGAATAAATAAATAAATAAATAAATAAATAAATAAATAAATATCAACTGAGGGCAAGTCAAAATAGCCAAATGCTAAAAAGTTTAAATCTAATTATTGAAGAAATTAAAACACTGAAAGGTTTACTCAGGCAATTGACAGCTTTAGACAATCACTTTAGAAAGATCACCTTTATCATTCATGATATTCTTACATATAAATTTTGTTCAGACTCCTGAAATCTGAACAAAGGAATCCTAACAATGGACCTCTTCTCACATCTCCATCTTCCTACCTCAAAATGTGCTTCTTTTAAGATTGATAAAAGTATAAAAAATAAATATTTTTAAAAGAACTTACTATGGGACCCATAATTTGTATTTCTGCAGAGTTTTATTCCTAGGACAAGAGTAGTTAAGTGTTTTGTCCACATTAGAGTAGAAGAAGAAGGAGAAGAAGAAGAAGCAAAGAAAAATGTTATTCATGTAAGGAATTTATATCTTTGTGCCATGCTGGCAAACTTGATTGTATTTGATTCTCTGTGATATGAAAATGTCCCATCTGAAACGCCCCTGATTTTCTCTGGGGTTCCTGGGTAATTCTGTCAGTTTAAGTGTCTGCCTTCAGCTCAGGTCATCATCTCTGGGTCCTGGAAAACAGCCCCATGTCTGGGTCCTCGCTCAGTGGGAAGTCTGCTTCTCACTTTGTCTCTGCCCCTCCCCCTGCCTGTGTTCTCTCTTGCTCAAGTAAATAAAATCTTAAAAAATATAAAAAACTGATTTTCTCAATGTTCTTACCTAAATATATATTATAATATTTTGTTTATATACAATATAAGTTATATTAAATATAAAGATTAAATAAATAAAATATATATTAAGTTATATATATTATTAAAATAAATATTTACTTATATAAAATAAAATAAATATATATTAAATTATATATGTATTTTATATAAAGATTAAAAGTTGTCAAATTTGGGAGTTTGTGATAAGAAAAATAGTTCTCCATCTCCATAAGTAAATGTTTAAGAACTTAACATGTAATGTCACTTGATTCTCACTACAATTCTACAAGGAGGTCCTAAAATAATTTCCATTTTTCAGATGAAGAATTTGAGAATATAAAATATTAAATATCTTGGCCAAGATCATGTAAGAAGTAAGTGGCAAAGAAAGGACTTGAAAGTTTTTCGTCAACACATAAATTCTTTTTTTTTCATTTCTATGATTTTATTATTAAAAACGCAGTAGTTAAAATGTTAAAGTTTGACCTTCTAAGCCAGGAACAGTGATTTCTCAACTCTGGAGACTAACACATAAATTTTTTGTTTTGTTTTGTTTTTACAGTAATCTTTTATTTTTTTATTTTCTAAAGATTTTTTAATAATAAATTTATTTTTTATTGGTGTTCAATTTGCCAACATACAGAACAACACCCAGTGCTCATCCCATCAAGTGCCCCCCTCAGTGTCCACCACCCAGTCACCCCCACCCCCCGCCCTCCTCCCCTTCCACCACCCCTAGTTCGTTTCCCAGAGTTAGGAGTCTTCCATGATCTTAATCACTATGGCCATCATGGCCAGTGGCAACAGATTTTATCTTCAATTTCCTAATTCATAAAATGTATATAATATTACCCCATAGTGTTATACATGAGAATATTAAATGAAACACACATGCGCACAAAATGGTAAAGACAATAATTTAAGCTTATCATTTGCAATGTGTGAATTCTTGAATCACTTTGCCTTTGGAAGAAACAGTTGGAGTATTGCTTACTATAATGTTTATATTCTTAGGATCAGAAGTAATTCATTTTGTATTTATATTTGTAATGGCTAGAGATGAATGAGGGCTGAGAAGTATGGGGAAATGAGTATTTAGTGTTAGTGAAATACATCCAACAAAATCATGTTTTGATTTCAAGAATATTGTCATGATATAATTTGCCTAAAACGTCATGTAATTATAGGAAGTATTTAAGTGGAAGGGGAAATTTTGACCTAATTTTCAAATACTTTAAGGTATATAATTTCATCCTTTATAATCTATTTTAGTTTTTTATAAGGATTCTCACTTAATGGTCTTCAAATCACAGATTTTTAAGGAAGTACTTCTGACATTTATATGTCTTTATTTTTATAGGTAATTGTAAATTACTCTGCTTTTCACTTAACACAATGAGACTTTATATTCCTGGTTTTAAAACATGAACAATTGAAACAGCCAATTAGATGTTGGAAATTTCTGTCTCCTTTGTCTCTAAGAACCAGGTTTTTTTTTTTATTTTAATTTTTTTTTTAATTTTTTATTTGTTGATGATAGTCACATAGAATGAGAGAGAGAGAGGCAGAGACACAGGCAGAAGAAGCAGGCTCCATGCACCGGGAGCCCGACGTGGGATTCGATCCCGGGTCTCCAGGATCGCGCCCTGGGCCAAAGGCAGGCGCCAAACCGCTGCGCCACCCAGGGATCCCTAAGAACCAGGTTTTAGTCATATCAGGATCCATAATTAGCAAAATTCCAGCAGAATCTCTCTTTCTCATGCAGAGTCTAAATAAAGAATAGCAAAGAGTCACTTTTTATTTATAATTATTAAACACTCTACATAAAATACATTCATGAGAATGTATTCCTTGCTTCTTATAAAATTCTGAGCTTTTCTTATGATTTCAAGGGCACATTATGAAAATATGGCTAATACTTTATGAATATGTAATTGATTTGATTAAGAGCTTATTTTGCCCACAAAATTTCTTGCTTCATAACTTTCTATCAGTATATGATAATCATAACCAAGGAAATAATTAATTTTAATTCTAGGAATTCCTTTAGGAATAACTTATTTTCCTGGCAATGTTCATGAATACTTTCAAACATGCCAAAAATAAATCATGAGAGAGTGCTGTTTGTCAGGATATTAGCCCCAAAATGGGTTATTGTCAGCATCTAGCAGATGTGAGGTGATGACACAATGGCAGGTCATATCCCCAAATAGATTTGGCAGTTCTTTGAGTAATAGAAGCCAAGGCATGCTAACCTTGGCTTAGGCTAAAATATCCCTCTAAAATTTCTGTTCTTCACTAACCAATAAGGTGTCAAGGCTTCTTAGGCCAATGAATATATCTAACCCTAAAAGTAAATAACCAAAAGAATAGGCTGTATTTAACACCTATGTTATGTGTAAGCCATCTTTTAAGAGGATTTACGGATAAAGAGGAGCCATTTGACTTGATGAAGTTGAAGTTTATTCTAAACAGAATATTAAATTCTTAATTTTATATTTTATTTGGTCCTTTTACATCTGGTGGATCTGTGCCATTATTTTGATAAGTGAAACTTGTTTCTACTTATAGACATATAGGTATGGTTATAATAAGATCACTTATTTTAGGGGAATCCATTCTAAAGTACTTTTCATAAAATGTGAGATTATGCTTGCTAAATGGATTCAATTCACTAGTAAAAACATCCATAATTTGCTATAGATATTTATTTTTTAATAAAGTAAAAGAACTGAAACTAATCTACTCATATCTAATGAGTAAGTCCACAGATGACATTGTAGACTTATTTTTAAGAAAGCCTTAAGAAAAAAAATTACATGACATTTGTTCTTGTAATCAACCAAACTTTGCCTATCTATTCAGAAGGATTTTCTTATTTACCAACTTTCTAATATGTTTCTTACTCTTCATTATAGGTAACTCAAAAAACATGTTCACCATGTCTGAACTTAGATGGTAAGATGAAGACTCATTAGTTTACATTTAGTGTTAAGAACCTGTCTTAGGGGCACCTGAGTGGCTCAGTTAAGTGTTAATCTCATGATTTCGGCTCAGGTCATGATCTCAGGGTGATGAGATTGAGCCCTGTGTGGGACTCTTCATTCAGCATAGAGTCTGCTTAAGATTCTCTCTTCCTCTCCATTTGCTCCACCCCTTGTTCCCATTCTCCCTTTTGTCTAAAAACGAAACAGAGAGCAAAAACAAACCTGTCTTTATGAATATACCTACAATGTAAAGGTTTTAGTCTTCAGTCTTGAATATGCAAGCACTTTGCAAAACGTTTTGTGAACAAAATATATATTCAGAATACCTCATTGTCTGAATTTTGAATGAAGGAATAAAGAAATAACATATACTGTTAAAGTAGTTTTTAAGATAATAGTGACTATGATGTCATCTCTCGTTTTGTATCTTTACTGCCAAATGCTCACCTAGCCATTTAACAACAACCCTGGAGTGTGTTCACTTTACAGAAGACAAAGAGGTTATGTTCTTATCCAAAAACATAGCTGTGTAAATTTTGAACTAGGATTCTAATCCAGAGTTTTGTATTTCTCTGCTCATGATCTTTCCAGGGCATGACACTGATCTGATCTTATGGAAATTTTTCTCAAATTAGGCTTTTTGGTCTAGATACCAATATTTTCATGAAAGTCAAAGAGCCATGCTTTCCACTAATAAATTAAGAATTGACATAGACATCAAAACATATAATATAGGAAGTGCGTAGTTAATTTTTTAAAAAGTTTTTATTTATTCATGAGAGACACACAGACACACAGAGGCAGAGACACAGGCAGAGAGAGAAGCAGGCTCCCTGCAGGGAGCCCGATGCAAGACCCGATCCCAGGACTCCAGGATCAGTCCTAGGCTGATGGCAGACACTCAACTGCTGAGCCACCCAGGTGTCCAGAAATGCATAGTTAATTTTGTTCACTGCAAACATGTTGGATTTCTTTCACCTAATGAGATTTATTCTCCTATTTTATTTATTTTTAAAAATATTTTATTTATTTATTCATGAGAATACACAGAGAGGAGAGAGAGAGAGAGGCAGAGACACAGGCAGAGGGAAAAGCAGGCTCCATGCAGGGAGCCTGATGTGGGACTTGATCCTGGGTCTTCAGGACCAGGCCCTGGGCTAAAGGCGGAGCTTAACCACTGAACCACCCAGGCTGTCCTATTCTCCCTATTTTAAAGCAAGTTTATAAAGCGCATTAACACCTAAAATATTTAACCTCTACGTAGTAACATTGGTTATTAATAGTGCCCAGATTGACTAGTGAGCACCAACTTTTCACATCATTGTATGGATCAGATTGCACAGAAAGCTTCTACTGTCTTTTGATTTAGGTTTCACTATTAGTGTACTAATCAAATCACATTATCTCCCAACACGGTATTTGAAATTTGGTTACTGCAGTGACACATTTGCATGTAATTTTAGCTCTTCCTTCAGCATGACAATAAAAGGGAAAGAAATGGCAGGATAATGAATTAATAAGAGGTTGGGTATAGGAAGTATTTATTATGAGTGTTGTTTGAGAAAGATAAATATTTATAAAAAGATATAATCTTGTAAAGCATTAAAAATGAATTCCATTTGACTTCTGAGTCCTCTTCTTTTTTTTAAAACAACTCCACAAAATAGTATAGCCTTTAGTAGCCAACAAAATGCTATGATCAACTCAATGGTGTCTTTTATTTCTTGCCATCCACATTTACCTTTCATTTTAGAATGGGAACCAGCTTTATTGATATGTGAAAGTTTGGGATAATGAAAGCAAGGAGGTAAAACTAAATGCAGATGTGTATACCTTCGTATTTTCAAGAAAAGAACAGACTTCTAATATGCTTAGAAATCTCAACACAACCCCCTTTATAAATATATGTCTTGTTTTTAAGTAAACAGATAATGAAAAGGATAAAATTTGGGGCAACCAGGAGAAATATTGACATAAAAAAGTCCCTTTCAGGGACACATTTGGTATAGCATTCAACTCTTGATTACAGGGTGGTGAGTTCAAGCCCTGAATTAGGCTTAGAACTTACTTGAAAAAAAAAAAAAACCCAAAAACTGTCAGAGTCAATCTTAGGAGGACACTGCCTTACACAAATATGGAGTGATGGCAGATGCCATATAATAAAAAAAAACGGAAACAAAACACAGTATATATCTTTAAGTTATATACATACTTCAAAGTTGTTATTAAGGATAGAGCACAGAAGTTTAGAAGAGAGAAAAGAGAAGGGAAGTGAGGACCTGGTGGCTGATTGTCCTAAAATAGAATACTAAGAATCCCCAAAATGGAATATTGCAGAATGTAGTCTGTTAAATTCAAAAAGCATTTATTGAATGCCTGACAATTTCTTACCACTGGCTTTTATATATATAAAAGCCTGTTTCTTTTTTTTTTATTTCCAAACTAAGTCTTATTTATTAGCTAGTAATCATTGGTCTAGTTTTATTTCATGCTTACAAATACCTGGAATATTTGACCAAAATAAATCAAATTATTTATTTGAACATGAAATTATACAGAAAAACTAATTAGGATTTTACTTATATATTCATCCAGAAGTCAACAAGTATTTATTGAAATCTACTGAACACCCAGGCCTTAAGCTAATATTACCAAAGTTAATTTTATTTATTTTTATTTTTTATTTTTTAATTTAAAAAAAATCTGTACATTTATTTATTTATTTATTTTTATTTATGATAGTCACAGAGAGATAGAGAGAGAGAAAGAGAGAGGCAGAGACACAGGCAGAGGGAGAAGCAGGCTCCATGCACCGGGAGCCCGACGTGGGACTCGATCCCGGGTCCCCAGGATCACGCCCTGGGCCAAAGGCAGGCGCTAAACCAATGTGCCACCCAGGGATACCCTATTTTTTTTTTAATTTATGTATTTTTTAAATTTAAATTCAATTTGCCAACATATAGCGTATCACCCAGTGCTCATCCCATCAAGTGCCCCCCTCAGTGCCCTTCATCCAGTCACCCCCACCCCCTGCCCACCTCCCTTTCCACCACCCCTTGTTCGTTTCCCAGAGTTGGGAGTCTCTCATGTTCTGTCTTCCTTTCTGATCTTTCCCACTCATTTATCTCCTTTCCCCTTTATTCCCTTTCACTATTTTTTTATATTCCCCCAATGAATGAGACCATATCATGTTTGTCCTTCTCCGATTGACTTGTTTCACTCAGCATAATACCCTCCAGTTCCATCCACGTTGAAGCAAATGGTTGGTATTTGTCGTTTCTAATGTAAAAGCCTGTTTCTTATGTTCACTATTAGAAAACTATTTTTAAAATATCAGATATAATGTAATTATTTTCATGGCTTTCTTCTCTCCATAAAGTATATATTTTTTCTTACATGTTCAAATTCTTGTTCTTTACATTTGTCATCTGACTTAAAACACACTGTAAGAATGAATCTTTATGACATAATTTAGTAAATCTTGATAGAACCCTAGTCATTGAAAGATAATATTCCAGGTTCAGATGCACTATGGGCTAGAAAATCCCTCAAAGAAGACGATGTGGTGTAAATAAAAATAAGAGATAAAAAGTGTGATTTATTTTGTGTTCCACATAGAACTTAGCCATGCTCTCTACAGAGTAGTATTTGCTCCCAAATACTTTTGACTAAGTGAAAGAATGGTTCAAGTTTATTTATTTTTTATATATTGCCCCCATTTTCATAGGAAGACTAGCACATAAATTTTTGAGAGTTTGGGCACAATTAAATTTTGACACAATGCTAAATTTGGGCATAATGCTAGTGTTACTAGCATTGGTAAAATTAATACATAAATATTTGTAAGAAATAATTTCTTTCCAATGGAGGAAAAAATTATTCTATCCATTTCTGAATAGCATGTATATTTCCTCATTTTGTTTCTGCAGTTTTAAATTGAATAAACTAATAAGAAATTTGATTTATGCTATGTTTATTCTGAATATTCATATTACCAATTTAAGTATATTTTTGTACTGAGGCAATAAGGTCATTTAATGAAATATTAGATTTTTAAAAAAACCTTTTGTGTCAAATACTGATTGATGATACTTTAAGATATTTTATGGAGTAAGATTTGTACAAGATAAAGTCAATTGTATATATTGATAACATTCTGAGCATGTATTTTGTTGAAGACTAATATAATTTATATATTAATAGATCTTAATAGGTATGTTTTGACTTAATATAAATATATTAAAACTATAAAATATTCTGTATACCACTCTTAAAAGTAATCTAGGTCTCTCCACACTTGTGTCTAGAACCTCATGCTCAAATACATATCCTGCTTTTATTTGAGACCTAATATATTCTGTATTTTTTCTGACCTTTGGATTTTGTAGTGAACATAATTGATTATAAACCTGCCCAAGGTTACATAAATATATATTTTAGAAAATACGTTTGAAAGGTCTTCTGATAAATATGTTTGAGATAATGCACTGAATCCCAATACTAAAAAACACACATGAAGATGAAACATTATTAGTACACATTTTAAAAAGCACACTTGTGGTCAAAAGCAGTTAACTTTATCTGGGGGACAGAAATAGTATGAAAAAAACAAAAAATAGCAACTCAAAGAGGCAAGCTTACAGGACATCATAAAAATGTGCAGCAGCTTTGTGTTCAACTCCTACAAGGAGCAGATTTAACAATGTTCCACCACTATAAAGGCACAGAACATGGGTTTGTAAGTGGAGACTGGAAGTAGTTTTGACTCTAGTTAGGATGGGTAACCTATGATAAGCAACATCTCTGGAATGTCAAGGAAGGGCAGTAACAATACCACAATCATGAACTGGGCCAAATGACTTACTAACTCTGGAAATGGATTGTTTGTATTTCTGTAAAATGACAACACAGAATCAGAAATATAAAAGCTGGTTTTCATATAAGAACTCTGGGGCTCTGGAGAAAACAAGTGCAGAGCAAACAAACATGGAGGAGTAAGTGTGGAGAGAAAACAACCAGCCGGCCAAGAAATTTCTTCCCAAAATATGGCTGTCATAAGAAAAATTAATTTAATGGAAAGGATCCCAATAAGAAATTACTCCTGAGGTAACATAAATAAAAGAGTAATCTAAAAAAGAATTAAAATAAAGCTAAATAAGCTTCTCAAAAATATGACTAGCATTCTAAAAATAAACAGAAGGCTATGAAACAAAAACAGTTGGATATGTATCAAGAACTGTTGGAAATTTGAAAAAGAACACATTAGTAATCTCAAAAACAAGGAAATATAGTCACTCAAATGCATGATCCCTCACTTGCCTAAGGAATCTTCAGCTCATTCAAGATTAAATGGATGGAGTTGATTTTATCATGAAAGAGCCAAGGATTCACAATGTTATTATACACTAAACAACCCTCAATTTAAAACACCCTTAATAAAGCTTTGACTCTGCCTGGTAGAACAAAAAATAAAAAAAATAAACCACTAAGATTATATGTCAAGATTTCCTATATCAGTGAAGTAATTCCTCCTAATCCAGACTAACACCCCTTAATATATCGATGCTCTGAAAAGCCTGCATTGGAAAAATAAAATAAGATAAAACCAGAGAGGAAGACAAACCATAAGAGACTCTTAACTGTAGGAAACCAACTGAGAGTCACTGCAGGGGGGTGGATGGGAGGATGGGTTAACTGGGTGATGGGAATTAGGGAGGGCACTTGATGTAATAATGAGCACTGGGTGCTATATGCAACTGATAAATCACTAAATTCTACCTCTGAAACTAATAATACACTATATGTCAATTAAATTGTATTTAAATATATTGTTTAAAAGCCTGCATTGGTATGAGCTATTCTATGAAGACCAGAGCTAAGAGGAAAAGAAGAGCATATCTCAAGGATTTATTTCAATGTCAAGTAAAATGGCCATGTACTTGGGTTTTCTAATATCTAAGATCTCCACAGTCATCTACTTGAAATAGCCATGCATCTCAGCCTTCTGCCTAACTAGGGCCATCCGTTGTTACCGGCAGGGCCCTCCATGCTAACTGGGCCACTACTATTCCATCTAGAAAATATTTCTAGGGAAAGAAAGTCAGCTGATAGATGACCATTGGAGCACTATTTTTTCATTAAAGAATGTATTTATTGCAATAGATTAAATGGTTACAGAACATTTGTTAAATCATTTGTGCATACATGACTCTACTTAATGCTAAATAAGAAGAAAAACATTAAGTGCAGCCCATTTAGGCCCTCAGGGTCTGGATTGTGTGGTATGTTGGAAATGTTCAGTGAGCCAAGAAGCTGTCAGCACCACGGCTGCTGATGCCAAGAGAGGCCTGAGCAGCCTGCTCAGTGCTGGCACTCTTCTTTCCCTGACAGTGATACTGATGATGAGAAGGACACCACGGCTGTTGTTCTGGTCCTTGTCAGAACAAGGAATCACAAGTAGGTCTATTTGAAACAGCCTTGCAGTATCTTCTAGGAACCAAATACAAAACATTCTTAGCTTGTGTGAGACAGAGGGGGATCAGAGGCAGGCTGACGACTACAACTAAATATGGTAGAGACAATGCTTTATCTTCCACAGCTTTATTTCTTTCTACTGGTAAATGAGATTAATGCGGATTTGAGAAGAGATTCAGCCTTCTGCTTAGCTCACAAAATTATATTTCCAATTCTACCACTAAATTATTCTGTAGCTACCCAGTACAAATGTAAGGTCAGATAGCTTTGGAGTTTATGCCAATATTCAATGCTTATAGTCAAGGAAAGGGAAAAAAAAATCCCAAAGATATAAGTAAAGGATAATTAAGAAACCAACCAAATCTGACTCAATCTGTTATATTAGAAGTGACAATATTCTGTCAAGGCAGGCATTCGACAAGAACATTATAAATGATTATTAAGTAATCAATTATGAAAATGACTACTGAATGCAATTGATATTCTTTAATTTTGTGATGACATAGTTCATATAGTATTATGAGGACATGTTTTGCAATTTGTTTTCCTTATTAAGATTGTAGGTTAGATATCATTTGTTTGCTTATATGTTAACAACAAAATCTACCATAAGGAACACAAATCATGAAATTAATAAGGTTCTGAAAATGCTTTTTTAACATCAAAAGAATTTCTGTGTTTTTGCAGTACCTGTGTGACCTAATGTCTCGGGCAGATTTTAAATTATCTATCATCTATCTATCTATCTATCTATCTATCTATCTATCTATCTATCATCTATCTATCTTCACACACACACACACACACACACACAAAACAGCAGCTCTATCTATCACCTGTGGATGTATGAATTCATATATGTACCAACCCTCTGGGTTGCTGAGGGGAGTAGTTGGCATACTGAGCAATAACTGGCAATATGGTGTGCCCACAGTAGAATGTGTTTTCTTTCTTTTTATTGTAAGGGATGTTAAGACTGTTAAATTAAAAATGAAGAATTTTCTTGAGGGAGTGTTTTTATTTCTTTGCCATCCTAATGAGATTAAGCACATGCTAATAATGATTTACTGAAAACTTACTGTGTTCTGGAGGTAGTTTGAGGAACATAGAGCAAATATTTTCATTGCTAAGAAATTGTACAGTCTAGTTTGATCAACAGATTCTTTTCATGGGAATGCACTGTTAAGTGCTCATGATTTATTATTTCACCCTTGGGATTTATGTTTCTCAACACCCTGCCCCCTGCGACCCATATATATTTTTTTGGACTGTCTGTCCAAAGTTCTAATACATTCAATTCTGACATAAAGAATTTGAGTAAAACTGTTGATAGTTTTCCTCAGACAATTCTTTTAACATTATTTAAATACTTGCTCACTAGACACATAGACAATCCAGTCTTGTATTATTTATACATATTCTTATGTCATAACTCTGTGCACCATCGGATCTTAAAAAGTTTACGTTTGTTTTAGTCAGTGCTTGATTCCTAAAAATGCAGATTTGAACCTGTTCTGGAAACTTAAGGATCCTTATCTGATGAGAAAACACATCCACAAGATTCATCCTGAGCTTGTCAAGTAACAAATGAGGGGTCAAAGGGGTGTGGCATATAGGACATGGGATTTGGAATCAGGCTATTAGGAGGGTTCTAATCCTAATCTAATCTAATCCACCCATAGTATAACTACCTGGTTGATTACTGGCAAGATCTTGAGCCTCTCTCCAGCTTCATCCTCTATAAACTGGGATAATATTGCCTAACTCATAGATGGCCGTGGTGCCTGGCAAGAAAATGCATATAAAAACTTTAGGACAGTTTCTGACACATGTAAATACTCAAATACTTGTATATATGTTTTGGTATCTCCAATTCATGTGTATTATAGAATAGAACTGTTGTGTTCTGATAATGATATGAAGATATCAATACAAATTAACTTATTCAACAATATATATTACTATTTAGCGAATATTTTTGGTTTGTATATTTGTTTTCTATGAATTATTAAATTGTGAAGATATAGCTAGACATCAAGAGAGACTCTTTTTAAATATATTTTATTTATTATTTGAGAGAGAGAGAGCATGAGCATGAGTGGGCGCAGGGAGAAGCAGACTCCCTGTTAAGCAAGAAATCTGATGCAGGGCCTCGATCCTAGGACCCCAGGACCATGACCTGAGCCAAAGGCAGATGACACTTAACTGACTGAGCCACTCAGTTGCCCCCAAGAGTGAGTGATTTCAATTAGTAGCGACAGAAGCCAGATTACACCTAGGCACCCCAAGATTGATATTTTCAACAGATGTGTGGTGTAAATACAACAGAAGGGCTCAAAAGACCAGGTATTATTGCACAATTAGCAATTAAATTCCCACCCCAAATATATATACATCAAGGAGTTAAGAAAAAGAATATACCTATATAAGAAGTGTTATATAGTAGATTCTGACATCAGAAAGTGGACTACTCACAGTGGTATATAAGTTAGAACAAGAAGGATGGCTAGCTTCCAAGGAGGGAAGAGATTCTATACAGAGTACATCCCAGTGCAAACCATTTTCAACAATTTGTATATTTGAAAATATTTGACTTTAGCTCTAGAAGTCTTTTCAAGTATGTGAATAAAGTCAATATCAAGATGAATAACCATCATGTTCAGTTTTACACTGCTAAATTAATTACTTCTCTCTAGTACCTAGTTACCTGTAAAACAATATAAGAAACATTCAAAATAAAGGAAGAAAGAGGTATAATGTGCTGACAGAGAGTATACCAAAAGGTACATGAAAGCATACAAGGAATGTGTGCTGATTCTGGAGGAAGGATCATGTACATTGTTGTCATCTATAATTATTGGTCTCAAGTCCTATGGCTCTGCTGCTTAAAAGGTGCCAATGACTCTCAGCATTAGCAATGCCTGATGTAGAAGCTTATCCCATTTAGATGTTCCAGGTTTAGATTGTTGAGATGATTATTTCTTATATTATTTCTTATATTAGGGAAATGTGAGTTTATATTCTTTGTTTCTGTATTTCTGGGCATATTACGGGTGGAAAAATGTATATATATATGTCATTTTCTCCTCCTATATCTTTAGGTGACTGAGATGCTTTTTGAAGCAATAAGAATCCAAATATTATCAATTTTTATGACACACTGTAATAGTAAGCCTCAAAAATCATTATTTTTCTAGAGCTCATCAATGAATTCAGTTACGTAAATGACAAAAACTTATAAAGTAAAGCATAACAGAGTGAACAAAAGTGGGGAGGAATGGCTTATTAAAGCGTCTGAGGACTTGTATTTATGCTTGCCTATCTTTAGACAAACCTGGCTGAAAACTGGCAGCTTGATACCTGTATCTCATATAGATGTAACAGATGCTAAAGATAAGAGAGATTCGTTCCAGGGGGACATAAATAACAAATGAAGAAAGACAGATTAAACTTTACCCTGTTCTTATCAAATAGAGGATAGGCAAAAATACATAGCAAGTTTCTTAGAGTTTGTATGAAACAAAAATAAGAATGAAAATTCTCATTTAAAGTATAACCAGAAACTGGCAATACTTCTCATTTCATTAAGATAGAAGCCAGTAATTCACATTGAGTTCTGATGGTCTTGATGCAACTGTGCAAGAAGCAGGTGTCTGTGTGAATCTGTGTGTGAATGTGTGTGGGTGCAGAGAAAGAACTTTGTCAAGAACATCATCATTGAAAATCAGAGTTACATGACTGTGAATTTTTGATCATATGTTTCTTCTCCAGGACCTTTCATATTTTTAAGTAATATGTATACATTTTTTGAGAGTGGCCAAAAGGTTTCTGAATTGAACATAAAGATCAGGGTTCAAATCCAGGCTTGCCACTTACCCTCTCTTTTTCTTTGGACTTCATTTTTCCATTTACAAAATGATGTCACTGTAATAAATGATCAAACCTTCTTCTCGTCCTGAAATCCATGATTCTATGACCTTAATCTATATGAATATTATTTGTAAGAATAGCTGAATCATTATTTGAGTTGAGATTATTCTCAACTAAATCCCTGAACATAGGGATATATTTATCCTATAACTTTTGAGTACTCATTCTTTATGAGGTAGTGTGGTAAGTCTTGACAGGGTTTAAGCTTCTAAGTTAAGAATTGTTAGAAGGAGAAGACACATGTAGAAACAACTGAAATCTAATTTAAAACGTAAAAGTAAATTCTCTTGAAGTTTCACAACAAGTCAAAATGACTTTAATAATAAAGAATGGTTGAGACTGGAGTAGAATCAGAATCTGCTTCATGATCTTGAGTTAAAGGAATAGCCGAATTCCAACAAGTGGAAAATTTATGGAGAATTATTTCTAGAGCAGTGAAAGTGTTGCCAATGTATCACAGTTTGTAAAACTCAGGACATTTTACAGAGAAGATTCTTTTTTTTTTTTCTGAAATCAGAGGTTGTGCAGGGCCTATTTTGAAAGTTGAGGTAGGTAGAGAAAACTTTATAAAAATTGTCATTTTAAGCCTTTTTTATTTTTAGAGGAACACATTGTTGACAAAGAAAAACTGGTGAAACAGAATAAGTCACAATTTTTATTGTATTCTTAAGTGATCAAGTTATTATTTTTCATACAAAATAATGGGCAAGGTTATCACTTCTGTAGATTAGTTTTTTATCTAGAGTTTCTTTGTGCTGCTCTTTCTGTGCTGGGGAGCAGATATTCAGGCTTGAAATTTAAGCACTTGAACACAGAATGGAATACATCAGAGAATGTCTACCATTCTAGGAGCAGTGGCCAGAGAAATGTTTTGACTGAGCAATTGGCTTTTAATGTCATGAATTTTGTTGTTACTTATAACTAGCAAAAAAAAAAAGCCCTTTAAATGGAAGAAAAATTCTACTTTTTGTTTTTTCTGCAGCTAAATAAATTACATAGAAGTCCTATAAATGATGACATGAACACATTTTTGTTATTAATTCTTCATTTTCTGTTAAAAGAGATGACTTGGAAGTTCCTGAGCATTTAATGTGTTCTTTTTCTTTTCTTTTTCTTCATTTTTTTTTTGTCATGATGATGCTTGAAATTGTGTCACAAAGATCTTTTGGGAATTTCTATATTGCTTCTTTGAGGATTTAATAATTTATCACTTTTGCATCATTACATAAATTAACCACAAAACAATCTCCTTCTGTGGGTTACCTTTGCAAACTGTAAATAACTGCTTTACTGGTTTGCACAAGTCATTAGGGACATTTTAATTAAATGTAAAGTGAGAATTGTCTTTCACAAACATAAGCAAATTCAGTGTGTGAGACCTAACAGACAAACTGAAAAATAAGAGTATTTGTTTTGTTTATTTGGGTTTGGAGGTATTGAAGTCTTAAGTGATTGGATTTTTAGAGGAGCTAGAAAGAGTAGAAAAAGATGGTACATGTCGTAGCATTTTTGTTTTTAAAGTCATACACCTAAACAGCATTATTCAATAGGAGCATGTTCTCCTTCTTCATGTGAGCTCTGTGTTGGTGAAAGATGACAAATTGGCAACTTTGGGGAAAAGAGTCTTCCATCCAGAGCTGGGGGTACCAGATTGACGATGACAAGGCTAAACCTCCCACCTCACAACACCAGGTCATCTCAGCCAGGCAGAAGCCGGCAGCCTCAGAAATGCCTGCTCATGATTCACATCCCATGCCTGTTCAGCAACTGGCCTCTCTGCAGAGACCACCATCAGGGGAGCTAATTACTGCAAGTCTGTAGGGTGGACCCTTCCCACCCAGGAGTAGTTGAACTGAGGTCACCTCTTTCACAGCTACCCCATATCCCAGCTGTGAAGAGTTATTATCCAGTGCGGACTTGTGCCAGTAATGATCCAGCAGGGATTTGCATTGGACCTAGAAGTTAAGGCTCCATAATGCATCCCTGAAGTTATCTGAGTTCCCACTAGTCTTGCTACAGTTCGAAGACAGGATCTTAAAAATCCCTGAAAAAAAAAATCCCTGCAAATTCTTTTTTCCTTTGCTGGCTGTATATTTTTACTCTCTGTCTGGTCTCCCTTTCTCTCTGCATAAGCAGTTTTAGGCTTTATTTAAGTGTTGCACTTCCAAGTGTTCATGACTTTGTGCAGGGCTCACCACACATCACTCATGCCTTATTTTACAGGGTGAGTGGGTAATTAGCATCTTTCACAATTAGCCAGGATTTGCTCTGCTAATTTCATTCCCTGATGAAGGTGCTAACTTGGCGTGAAACTGTAATATGTTGGGTGATTTATTAAGTCTCTACTGATGGGTGGAAATCACGTGCCGTGCCTTTACTGTGGAGAAAGTTAACGGCATTCATTTGTAAGAGATGGTATTTGAAAAGTGATGTTGGTGTGATTGAATGTGTGAATGTATAATGAAGTCAACCCAGATAGCCCTTTTCTGATTAAATTGTATTAAAATTATGTGGCAGCTCCTTGAAAAGAGACTCTTAAGAAAGAAATATGTGCTCATCTTTTAAGAGTAGCTGTCAGTCACCTTCTGTCACTCAAGGCTACAGAGGAATCATACCTGTTTTTTAAGCAACATATAGAAGACACTATACTGATATGAAAGCCTTTTGCCTACCAAAGCTGTAACATATAACTATCCACAATGCAGGTAGTACACTTCTTTAAGAAATCCCCACATTAAGCAATTTGCCATATGTATCATTAGATTTACTATAATGAGTTTCTCTTATCTTATTTCCACTCCAAGCATAAGTGTTTCATATTTAGTACGTGGATGGGTCACCTGGGTGGCTCAGTGGTTGAGCGTCTGCCTTTGACTCAGGTCGTGATCCTAGGGCCCTGGGATTGAGTCCCACATCAGGCTCCCTTGCATGAAGCCTGCTTCTCCCTCTGCCTATGACTCTGCCTCTCTCTGTGTGTTTCTCATGAATAAATAAATAAAATCTTAAAAAAATATTTAGTATGCGGATTCATAATCAATCAAGACTACCTCAAAGTTAGGTTTCTGGCAATCTGAGTTATACCTGTTGCTTTTCTGCATTTATCCTGATTTTCTAAAAGGAGATTTTTTTTTTTAAAGGAGATTTTGATTCTAAAGTTAGCTTCATAAGTGATGGGGAAAACTGATATTTATGTGCCTCTTGATGAGATGTATTAGGAAGGACAGTTAATGCAGTATTCTTGTATAAAACTAAAGAATTAAGTATCAGATATTCATCAGGAAAAAAAAACAGCAGAAATTGGGGAATACACTATAAATTTATTCCTAAATAATTTTGAAAAATTCTTTAAAAATATATGTCAGGAGCGTCAACGGATGGCCTAGGAATGGTGTCAGATTAAAAGAGACGAAGAAGATATGAAACTAATGCAATGTGTAGTGTAGTGGATTCTTGTTGGGGTAAATTGCTGTGAAATTATTGAGACACTTTTTGGTAAAACTTGAATATGGATTTTATATTTGACAATAGCATGGCATCAATTTTAAATTTCTTTAATTGTATAAGCATACTGTGACTATGTAAGATAATGTCTTTGTTCAATGAGGATATATGCTGAAATATTTAGAAACTTTTAGATTTGCAACTTACTGTCAAATGGTTCATTCAATAAATAAATAAATAAAATAGTATATGATACATTGTATATCTATTAAGAGAGGGTGGAAGCGGAAAAACAGTATGTGGCAAAGAGTTTGCAATTAGCTTATCTGGAGAAAGGTGTCTGGGAACTTACTGTAATTTTGCAATTTTCTGCAAGGCAAATTTTTTTTTCAAAATAAAAAGTGAAAAATACATATTATGTGAAATCACATAAGATAACATACTAAATGGACCTCACCTTGAATGGTGTCCTTTCCAGTGGTTTCAGTTTTTAAAACTATTCAAGACTCAATTAGGTTTGGCTTTTAAGAATAAAAGAATTATATGCCCAATGATTTTTTAATTTAGTATTCTCATGCGTGGACATTTTTAGCCATGTCCACTTATATAAATTTACAGAGGACTAGAATATTTAGAACTTGAAAGAATATTAGAAAAGATTGAAAATAATTTCCTAGTAAAAATTCCATACTCATCCAAGCTATAAATCCAGGGTAATACTAAAATAAACACAATTTACCAGCATGTAAGGTTTTATACAAATCTATTTACCATTCACTCTTTCAAGAACCTAGCGGAAGGCATAATCCACTATTAAAAAAGGAGTAGTTGGGCCGCCTGGGTGGCTCAGTGATTGAGCATCTGCCTTCCGCCCAGGGCGATTTTGGAGTCCCAGGATCAAGTCCCACATCGGGCTCCCTGCATGGGGCCTGCTTCTCCCTCTGCCTATGTCTCTGCCTCTCTCTCTGTGTCTCTCATGAATAAATAAATAATTTTTTTTAAAAAATAAAGAGTTAAAAAGAAGAAAGAGAAGAAATAGAAAGAGAAGAAAATGAGACCAAGAATCAAGAGATACAAAAGAGAGAGAGAGAGGGAGAGAGAGAGATTTTAAAAACTTCCCAATATTAAAAGGAAATCCTAGGATTTCTAGAACTATTGGTGTATAGTAGTTTGGGGAAGGAGAATTAAAATGGACCATCTAACAGAGATGTTTCAATGGACTGGTGGATCATTTCATATGTTTGAACACTTTGAAGGAATATTTGTAGTTCTGTCAGAGATTTTGTAATACATAAATAAGATTTTTTTTAAAAAAATCTTTATTTACTTATGATAGATAGATAGAGAGAGAGAGAGAGAAAGAGCGAGGCAGAGACACAAGAAGAGGGAGAAGCAGGTTTCATGCCGGGAGCCCGACGCGGGACTCGATCATGGGACTTCGGGATCGCGCCCTGGGCCAAAGGCAGGCGCTAAACCGCTGAGTCACCCAGGGATCCCCCATAAATAAGAATTTTATAAACAAATATCTATGGTTGTTATTCTAAAAGAAACTCAAAGAATACATATATAATTGCAGTATTTTTTCTCAGTATGTTATTAATCACAGTATGCTATTCAGTATCTGAGAATATTATTTAATCATGATAATGTAAACGCTGGAGAGTTAACATTTAAGAAATAATTTAATTCTTCTGAGAGGATAAGCTGAGATAGAAGTTATGGATAGTGAAATGATTTTTTGAGTGCTAAGACCTCATCCATTACAGAAAGTAAATAAATAACATCTCAAACTGAATCAAAAGTGGTAGTATAAATATATTATGTAGAAATAAGGAGGTAAAGGGGTGCCTGGGTGCCTGGGGTGCCTAGTTGGATGACTATCTGAATCTTGGTTTCAGCTCAGGTCATGAGCGCAGGGTCCTGGGATTGACCCTGCGCCAGGCTCCATGGTGAGTGTAGAGGTTGCTTGAGAATTTCTCTCTCCCTCTCCCTCTGCCCTTCCTATTCATGCTCTCTCTCTCTCTCTCTCTCTCTCTCTCTAAAATAAATACATTATTTTAAAAAAGAAATAGGGAGGTAAAAATATATCAAATAGCAGAAGACACTAGGAGTGGAATTTGGAAGTGGTGAGATAGGGATTGCTATTTTTTTTAATCTATAGTACGATTTGATCTAGAAACATATACATCTATCAGTTGAATAAAAATCAAAACTATAATCAAGTCCAATAATCACAAAATTGAAACAAAAATTAGTATTAAAACCAATTATACAAATCCCAGAAAAAGATTTGCAAGCATTGTCTCATCTAAAGCTCAAAACAGGGTTGCCTGGGTGGCTCAGTTGTCTTCGGCTCAGGGCGTGATCCCAGTCTGGGGACTGAGTCCCGCAGCAAGCTCCCTGCGAGGAACCTGCTTCTCATCTCTGTTTATGTCTCTGTCTCTCTTTCTGTGTCTCTCATGAATAAATAAAATCTTTATGAGTAAATAAATAAATAAATAAATCTCAAAGCAATCTGGGTATTATCTTTTTGTCTTCTCCACATAATACTTATGAGAAAAGAGAATCTTAAGAACTCAGTAACTTGCTAAGATCACACAATATGACTACTGTAAGAACTTAAAGTCATGTCTGTCAAATTTTCAAGCCAGTTCTTTAAATAAGTACAAAATGCTACTTCATTTACCTCATTCATTCACTCAGTAAGTATGAACTTGGACACTTATTATCTTACAGGCATTGAGTTAAGCACAGGGTACATAGAAGTGGTTAGCCAATGGGGGAGTTAAATGAATTATTATGACACCATTTAATTACAACGTGATATGTACTAAGAAGAAAATGCCACATTCACACACCTAGATATTTTTTTGAATTGAACCTTTTGCCTCCTGTCCCAGATAATTCTCTGATAAAAGGCATAGAATGCCAAAGTCTCTCCTTAATCCCAAGAATGTGTTACCCAGAATTGTGGAAGAGTGAATAGATTACAGGCAAAAACTCTGACCAATGAACGAATTCATTCCTTTCTTTTCTGTGAAGTATACTCCTGAGGCACAGTTAGTATAGATGCTCAAAGACTAGTCCCATGAGATGAAGAAGTAAATGTACTTAGCAATATCCTGCACAGTGATGAATGCCAATTGTCAATCAAGGATCTAGAGAAAAAAAGTTTACAAGTCATCAATTTTAGTAATATGTAGAGGAAGAAAATTCATGAAAATAAGTCAACAAAATCAGAATCAGGAACAGAACATGTAACAGTAGTGCCAGGAAAGGAAGTAAGTGAAAGTTAAGGAAGTGAGTGAATTCTTCATCCAGATAAAATTTAAGGATGCTCAATTATGATGAGAAAGATGGAGAAGATTTAGATGGAAATTTAGGATTAAGGGAGAGGTTTTAGAAAACTGGAGTAATTTACATGGATTCATAGGATAAAGGGAAGAAGTCAAAGTAGAGAGAAAGGTAAAATCATTGAAGTGTCAGAGAGAAACCAGAGCATGCACTATTCTTAGAGGTTGTAGATTAGCCTCAGATAGGAGAAGCCCCTCACTGTCTGAGACAAGAGTGAGGCAGTACAAAGAGGGCAGAGAGACAGAATAGCTCTTGCTTGGTCAACCTTTGATTTTTTCTTGGCAAGTAGTAGATGAGTCATGATGGTGGCAGGAAGGGCTGCGATCTTGAGAAGTGTGGGAAGGTATGGAGGTCCCCTTTTGGATAGTGAGGGAAGTTGTTGAACGTAGAAGATATAATTGATGGTCAGAAGGTGATCAGGGACCATACATTTGCTCCAGCAGCACACAGCAACAGCATGTAAAAGACGGGTTGGATCAATCCCCAGGTTAGAATTTCTCAGGGTGAGTTCAGCAAAGGAGTTGAAAATTCTGGTAAGAAAGCAACTGAAATTATTATCAATGGTAACAGGGCTGCATTGGAAATGAATTGGGATGCAATATGTATGATGTATCTTTCCCTTTTTGAAAGAGGCAACCTAGGTCTATTATAAATACCGATATAGCATTGTTTGACATGAAGTCTAGAAGTATATTTAATCATAAAATATAGATGATATGGCAAAAACCAAAACTATTTAACCAAACGTGAATTGGCCATTATCCCTCTATAAAATATGACTATTTTGAAACAAGATATAATAAGAATAACGTAGGGCTTTTTCTTACTTTTTAAAAATATGTTTTCAACTAAGGGAATTTTAATAAAATTGAAAATATATTTTTATGTAATTTTTACATATGTAAATGAATAAACTTTAACATGCAGTCTTTTCAACTGTAGTGACAGTGTGTATGTGAGCATGCGTGTATATACATCTATGTAGATACTATCATTGTGATCTGAAGGCTAGTTATGACTTATGTCTGTCACAGGTCCCCAGACTGTTGGATTGGGGAACTGCAATGCTGCTGCTGTGAGCCTTCCCTGTGACACCAGACGGAGCTCTGGTTACATCTTTGCCAATCCTATAGCTGTGGAGAGGCTAGAGGAGTTTCTCATTCAAAATGCTCCACAGCTGGAATCTTGTTTGTACTATTATCCTATGCCTCTAGGCTCTAGCTTTTCAGAATGATCTCTAGAAGACTGTCCATTCATTCAGTTCTGTAGGCCTTTTAATCTGTTGCTGTTTGGGATACAAAAAGACAGTCTTCTGTAATCGGAAATATAATACACAAGTATTTCTTCTTTGGTAATTTTTTTAAATCCAATTCTTATATTAAAATATGTAATAAAAAAGGACAGGTCTTATAAGTGACTTATATGCATTATAGAGAAAAGTGTTCATTTTAATCTTTTTTGAAATAATGAAAATAATTTCAATAAAATCTCTTTAATTGATACTCAAGTGACTAAAAAGATGGAGAAAATTACAGGATTAAGATACATCAGTTTTTTTAAAAATACAAACAGTTGGAAAAACTTGTTGCCTGTTCTCTAACATACAGTTTCTTTTTCAATAAAATGGTTTAGATTTTATGAGATTATATTATGTTATATATATATATATTTAAAGATTTTATTTATTTATTCATGAGAGACACACACACACACAGAGGCATAGGCAGAGGGAGAAGCAGGCTCCCCACAGGGAGTCTGATGTGGGACTTGATCCCGGATCCCAGGATCACACCCTGAGCCAAAGGCAGAGAGGTGCTCAGCTGCTGAGCCATGCAGGTGTCTCTGAAATTACATTTTAAAAGCAATAGTAAAAATAATATACAAAAATGTTACAGTAAAAAACCTCATAAAGTAGTTTTTTATGTTTTATTTTTATATATTTCATTTTCAAAATAATTCCTACTTTGCATTTAATATATCAAAGAATTTACGAAAATGATTTGATTTCCAGATATATGAAATTTCTATTAATAAATTAATAGATAAGAAAAATATTTTTGAAGCATCATATGATGGTTTTTTTGTTTAGAAAAATAAAATAAAAAAGAATGAGAAGATCTTTGACTTGGTTTTAGCTCTGATTTCTCATTTCAATTTTTCCACTAACTGTATGACTTGAATAAATAATTTAATATATTCAAACCTCTGTTACCTAATCTGAAAAAATGACATGCCTTTATCCTGAAATCCAATAGTTTAATTCTTTCTTGCAAAAGGCCAATTACTGCTTTTCTATAAATTCAAAGTTCCCTTCTCAGTTATCATCTTAATGGAATCTTTTAAAAATGTAATGCATTTAATCTTTCTTGAAACCCTCTGCTTAAGCTGCTGCTATTACTGTACTGTACTTACAGTACTTACTTAAGCTGCTGCTAGTACTGTACAGTACTTCTTCGAAAATTAACCACATTGATATCCATGACTACACTCTTCTGGTCTTTTTTTTTGTTCCCTTTATTGAGTCCTCTTCTTTCCTTTGTCCTGCTCCTGAGTGTTCCTCTGAACTTCTCATCGAATAGCTGATGAGTTTATGATGTCATTCTCACTATATATAAATGTATAGTATATAGATTTTCTTTGTATATTTCATATATATATATATTTACTTTGTGTCTATTCATTTTTTCTCATTCTGCCATTAAAAATAATGCCTTAGGATTATATTTCAGGGTATAGAACAACAGCCAATGGAACATAACAGAATGCAATAAATTAATTGGTTTCAAGGTGGAAGAAATCTAGGTGATTTAGATTTTTAAGATTTCTATAATTTTCTAAACATTCTAAAGTGAGTGGGAAAAACCAAGGAGCTATTCACTCATTCTTATCTTTTATTCTCTGTCAACCAGAAGGAATTTAGAAAGAAAAAAAATGGATTTTGTTTTCCTAGAGTAATTAGGTGAAGAAAAGCAAGATAGGATTAAGGAATAAAGAGAATTGATACCATTTATATCCTTAATTTTCCATTTTCTAACCACAAAGATTGCAGTAAAGTTACATGTTTTCTTTTTTAAAATATTTATTTACTTATTTGAGAGAAAGAGAGACAGCATGAGTGGGGGGTGCAAGAGAGAAGAAGAGAGAAAGAAAATCCTCAAGCATATTCCCCACTGAGCAGGGAACCTGATGCAGGATTCAACCTCACAACCTTGAGATCATGGCCTGGGTTGAGACCAAGAGTCAGACACTTAACTGACTGAGTCACTCAAATGCCTCAAGTTACCTGTTTTCTTAATGCAGCATTTCTCTTTTTCAAAACAATAATTTAAATAACATACATACTATTAATTATACTCAAAACTTTTAAAAGTATGTGGTTTTAGTTACATAGGACCTAACTTTGTGACCTCAGCAGTTGTATTTCCTCACCTCTTAGATAAGACATACATATCTAGAAATATTTAGCTTCAAACAAAATGCTTTGTCTTCTTATTACTAAATACCTACAGTTTCTATTTCATTAGAAATGAAATATTTCATTCATATCCATAACTTCTTGCCTGCTATGCATATCCTGTTACAAGACTACTCAAAGATTTGACTATCTCACATTTCTAATGTAAGAATCTATAATTTGAATAATTTATCTAAACAAGGTATCATCATATTCCTTCCAAAGAAGGTTCTCCTTCAGATCTGCAGGGTTGTACTTCGTCTCATCACTTATTTAGTCTCTCACGCTGGGAAACACGGAGCTAACTTTGATCCTTCTTTTCTTTCAATTCTTTTATCTAGTCTGATCCCAAGTCAGGATGTATCTTTCTTCACAATATCCTGGGGAAAATAGACCTGGAGCTTGAGGAAAATGGTTACTAGTCCATAGCTGAAGAAGCAAACAAAGAGAAATAACCGGATGCTAAACACATGGCATTCTAAAGATCATAAACATCCATATGAGAGGTTAAGGGACCATGAAACAGTCAGTGAAGAAGAGGAGAAGGAAAAGGAAAAAATTGGGATCATGCAATGTCATGCTAATTCAGAGACAGGAAACCAAACAATATTGGGAATTTTGTGAAGACTAATATATCAAGGTTATACAGAAAAGATTAGAGAAGGGAGGGATTATAGTGATCACATGTGCATTTTGGAAGACAATAAATAGGATGGTTATGCTGCTTTGTTTTGTTGTATAAATTACAACAATAGATTTTCTAATGTTATATCTTCCTTAAATTTCTAGATTTACTGGAAAATTATTGCTTTCATAACTATGTAGCATCTGAATCTCCGCAAAATTTGATTCCTTTACCCTTTAAAGTCTAATGTTTGTATAGAATATTTGCTAGAAGTTTTCATAGAATTTAGCTATTTTTCACATTGATCTAGGTGGAGGTAAAGTGGGTAATTCATTGAGATTTCTTGAGGTTGCTTTTGTGTCTTACATTTTTCCACTTCATTTATTAGATTTTGAGAGATATTAAATTTTTCTACTTTAATTCATTAAAAATATTTATTTGAGAATATTAATAAATGAAATACATAAATATCCCTAGTCTCAAGGAGTTTATATTTTAGGGAAGGAGTCAGCAAATAAATAAGTACAATAAATAGTTATATAGTAAGTTTGAAGATTGAAGGGTATTAGAAATACTTTGGGGAACAGATCTCAATATTAAATAGACTGGCCAAGGTAGGCCTAACTGAGAAGCTGAAATCTGAGCTAAGATTTGGGATGTGAACCTATCATCTGAAGATAAATTTTTCAGACAGTAGGAATATTTGGAAAAACATCAGTGACGCAAATTATGCTTGACTTCTGCAAAGAATAACAAGGAGCCAGCATGGCTAGAAATGATTTAGGAAGTGGAAAGAGTAGTAGGGTATGAAATCATTATGTAATGGGGCTAGATCATACATGGCATTGGAAGCAATTTTAAGGACTGTGCTTTTACTTTGAGTGTAATAGAGAGCTTGAAGGAGTGTACTGGACAAGAGATTGATGAATCAGTTTCTTTTTTTCTTTTTTAGAAAGAAAGTTTATCCAAGTATAACATAGAAACAGAAATATGAGCAAATTGTAAAAGTTCACCTCAATAAGCTACCATAGATTCAATATACTATTGTAACATTGTGTCTATGATATCAAGTATGAACCTAGAAGTTCATAAGCAATACAGAAAACCTCTCCTAACCTTTCCCAGTTAACATCTGCCTTATATTGTCTGCCAAACAACTGCATGGATACAACTGAAAGTATTAGATAAGAGGTATGAACTCTATATTTCATGGAATTTCTTAATCATCATTTAACTTTATATCTAATCCAAACTATGAAAAGCAGCATAAAAGCCTATTTTCCAATCCAAAGAAGATTTCCCACAACACCTTACATAATAGAGATGATTCATTGCAAATTCTACTTTACACTATACATGTATACAACTTACACTCTACATGGGGCAATATTATTCAATTCCTTAATGTTAACTTATTTTTTACTTGCAGAGTTGTCTTTCTTAATTATATTTAAGGAATTTCACTCTTAAAGTCTAAAACTTCCTATCATTCCCAAAGACTGGCCCCTGCCTACATTTACTCTCCTATAGCACACTTGTTTTGTATTACTATCACTCTAAACTTCTTTCTGTGTCCCTCATATACTTGGGTAACATGGTTATATTTCTCCTTACCTTCTGTATAGGTTTGGGAGACATGCCATTGTCATAATGATACTGAAGATAAATAGAATATTATAGCACATTTGACTTATTGCTATTCTTCTAGGCCTTTTGGATTTTTTTTTTAAACATAACATTTTTTTACATGATCATTTTCTCAGTTTTTTTAATCAACATTTGATTTATCTTTCTGCTTTTTTTTTTGAACTTCCTAGAAGAAGACACTCTATGTTTTATTTTATTTTTATTTTAACTTAGCATTTTGGACCTTGTCAGTTCTCCATTAGTTCTATAGTAGTTCATTAGTTAGTTGAAGAATTATGTTTAAAGCAGAAGATCCATATATGTGTGTGTGTGTGTGTGAATTTAATCTCATGTGAAGCATCATCAAGCATACAAATCAGACTTTTATTGAGAAGTTAGTATAAAGAAGGTCCTTGGAAGATAAGATGAATAATAGTCTATGATGTCAAGTATTTTAGATATTACTCCACTGGAGTAGGCAAAAGACTTTTACCTTAATAAATGTGCAAATGAAATCCTTCATTGTTTATTTTGGAAAATTTTCATTGTTTGGGAGAATAAGAAGTTGTTACTTAAAAAAACCTTTTACTGCATGTATAAACACTAACAGTGCTTGCAATAATAAATCTCAACTCCCATAATTACCTTTGACTCATAAGTGAAAAAAACAAGATATTTCATTAAGCTTGATTTCAATGTTTTCATTTAAATTTTAATCATCTATTGCTGCATATTTCTTAAAATATGAAATTTATTTTGTGATTGAATAATAATTAAATAATTATTAAAATAGTTAAAATCAACAAATTTGGCAAAAAGAATAGATATCCGTTATTAGAGAGACCAGATCAAATAGTACAGCTTATAGCTATAACTATTCTACTATAAGGCAATCAAGTAAAATATGAAGATGAATAAATAAGGTTTTGGCAAATTAACTAAAGCAAATAGAGAATTAAAGGAAATAAATGATTTTTAACTCATAATAACTTGTTTATTTACCAATTTAGAGAGCTAAGAATTCACCAGTACATTGGTGACAGTATGAAAGGCAATACCACTACATACTTTTACTGTTGTATAACAATGCCCATGATATCCTTGGCTAGCACTCATGCTTTCTTAATATGCCTAGACAAGTTTTATTTGAGCTCTAGGAAATGTTTATTATAATGACTTCCCCAGAGTACAATTGGGTACCATTGGTAGCTTGATGGCCAGCAATATAATCTACAATACTGTCATTTTTCCAGGACAGATGAGGTTACAGGAATGGCATACTGCCTCTGAAATCTGTGCCAATATTTGATAGAGTACACAGATATCTTGGATGTTCAAAACACTGTGAAACCCAGGTCTCACTGAACCTTCTTCCCTCATTTGTCCACTTTTCATGGCTATAATTGAGATAAGAGAGAAGCCAAGGGCAAGGGCAAATTCAACTTAATTTTCATAATATTATTTTTTCTTCTCTAGGGCACAGTCTCTTATAGCAGTTTTCTAGAGGCAAAGTCACTTCCAGCACATAGGCTAGTATCTAGGGCTAATGTAAGCCAGGCATCCATAGAAACACACATCTCAGTATCTTCAGAGGTTAAAATGTTGTATGTCAGAGTTGTTCCATAATTATGTTCTGAAATGGCTTTCTTAAAATTATAAACTTTAGAATTGCAAAAACTATCCAAAGTTACTCAGTTTGATCGTATCACAGATGGGACGACTGAAATCCACAGTGGCTAAATGGCATGCTCCTTGTTGATGGTTATCCACATGGTGTATAAGAGAGAATTCTTTGGTCCTAACTTAATCAAGTTTATTTTTCCTTTCTTTTTTGCTTCATTTCCCTTCTCTGTGGAAGAGTTGGGAAATCATAGAAAATTACGTTGAGGGTGCCCTAAGGCTTCTGTCACTCTTTCTTTTAGAAAAGGACAAGACCATACAATCAGCATTTGAACTCTTCTATTTCTCTCTTTTATCCTTACACCAGATTCTATTTTTTTTTCTGCAACTACACTTCAATCTGAGTTTCAGAGTGACCTTTAAGCCATGACAAGTTTATTTCTTCAGAGAGCTAGGCAAATATAATACTGTTAGGCATGGCAAATAATACACAAGAAAAAAGATAAAGATAATTTCTACAAAGGTTACATTCTACTTTATCCTAGCATAGAAAAATTTTTAAAAGGAATGTTTTAAATCACTGAAAAATGTATGGTCTCATGTCAACTACAGTACAATCTGATGTATAAGCATAGTTAAGCTTCTGATGTAGATTGGGGATGACTCCCCCAAACACACTCATTCCAGTTCTTTACCAAGTCCAGCCCAAGGGAAGTGAGTTGCCCTCCAGTCTTCCCTGAAGTAAATCAATTATATACACAAAGCCCCTCTGCTCCATGGCAGTTTCACTTCTTTCTGTCTTGTGCAATATTGATAGCTATCAACAAGCCAGAAAGGAGAGAGGAAGGGTGGGGAGCAAAAAAGACAGGAAGTTCAAGTTGGTGGAAGAAAGATATCCAAGCAATATAACTTTGGCCAAAGCAGTCATCAATTATACAGGATTCACATCAGTGCAGGGCAGGAGCACTTTGAACTTCTTAGAATGTTGCAACTCCCAATTAATTGTAGGCAGCAAGGATCTGAATTAACATGCTTTACTAAATATGCAGAAAACAGGACATTAGAAAACATGTAAAGGTCCAAAAGATACTTCACTGAAATATTGTAATACACACAGGATTTATATATGAAAGATATATATATATATACACACATATATGTGCTACATATAATATGGTTTTTATATACATTACATATATAATTTTAGAGAAATCATTTTCAAAATATAGACGAGCAACATTTATTTCTGAGATGGATATAGTTTTGAGAAAAGGTACTATCAGTTTGCCTTAACTTTGTGCTCTGTATGTTAAATGATGTCTGGAGGAAAAATGAAAAAGAAAATGTTATCTTTGTCAACCTAGTAAAAGAGTAATTAGCTATCTCTCTGTAGAGACATGTTTTTGATTGTAATAATTATGTTAGATGGCATTAATAGATAAAAATATAGTTGCCCTTGAACGGCATGAGTTTGATGTCCATGGGTCCATTTATATGTGGATTTTTCTTGATAAAGACAGTATAGTACTATAAATACATTCTCTCTTCCTTATGATTTTCTTAATGTATTCTTTTCTCTAGCTTGCTGTAAGAATACAGCATGCAATGCATATAACATACAAAATGCATGTTAATTGACTGTTTAGATTACCTGTGAGTCTTCCAGCCAACATTGGGCTATCAGTAGCTAAGTTTTTGGGAAGTCAAAAGTAATACGCAGATCTTCAACAGAACCTAACTGACCCCTCGGAGTTCAATAGTTGGCTCTAATTCAAAATAGGGGAGGTGTTTCACCACTAGTCAAACACTACCTGGGACCTTGCATTTGATTCTAGGAAAGAAAATGGAATACAATAGAAATCCTGGAGCAGTTTATAGATAGCAGTGCCCGAAGGATATAAGGATGTGAAACCACATTATCTGAGAAAGAAAGGAAGAAAGAAAGAGAATGTTTAGCAAAAGAAATACATATTCAAAGGGGGACTATCAAGAGTCTTCAGATATTTGAAAGAGGGACATGAGTGGCTAAACTTGCTAAATATGATCTTGAAATAGACAATTTTGTATGAATGTTATAAGGAAGCTGATCATGGAGGACATAGTTTTTAGATCTTTGAGATAAGCCCTCTAAAAGCAGAATCAGTTACACTCTGGGAAGTTGTACATGTACTGTCTTGGGGTTATTCAAGAACAAGTTGGGTAACTACTTGGTGGGAACATGTTAGAAAGAATTCATGTATCAAATAGAGGCTGGACTAAAAACCCAAAATGATTTTTTTTAATTTTTCAATCTTACATATAATTTTGAAAATAAATGAGCATGAAATCTGGTCTATGACTCCACCCAGTGAACAGTTTGTGCCTGATTAGTCTATTTATATGTCAAAGCCCAAAGAACATGAAAGATGCATTTTGTACAGTCATTGAACTAAGCATGCTGGAACACTTGGATCTCTGGAATGAATTATGTGGTTAGTATTGGAGTCATTCGTAATAAATAAATTTAACTGTATTTGGCTTTTTTTTCTGAGCTCATGTGTGTATGTGTGAGTGTGAGTGTTGTAGAAACAGCTAATTAACAACTATTTTTTGAGTGCCCGATCTATAGTATATTTTACTGGGTATTATCTGTATACAGAGCTTTACAGATAGTTTCTTAATCCAAGGGGTTTACCATATACCTCTTTTTTTTGCCCTTTTCTCTCTACATATTTCTAGATTCGAAACATCTTAATTTTTTACTTCACACTAGACAAAGATTTTAATAAAAGCTATGTTGTCTATTAGCTATTTTATCTTAGTCAAATTACTGCTTTCTTAAGTTTTGGTTTCCATACTTGTGGAAGATAATAATAGAACCAAATTTATAGTGAGGACTGAGCAAAATATGGACCTAGCTCTTAGCATATTGTATGTGTCTATTCATCCACCACTAGTTATTCTGTTATTGTTCAAACTTACTGTCACATCTATCTTTATATTCTGTCATTAAATTATTCTTGGTCAGGTCCATCAGAACTACCCCACCCACAAACCACTAATCCCTACCATGCTGCTTTCACCTATTCTGTTCTGTTTGTGATTATTCTACCTTCTTTTGAAAAGGATGGACTTCCTACTTCACTTAAAACTTCTACACATCCATACCTCGACGCTTAGTGCCCTTACATAAAGAGATGGGCAAATTTATTTATAATGCCACAGAAGTTTAGATCTGGTAAATAGAGATTATCCGGTCAACCCATTCATTTGAGGGATGAGGAACCTGAGATATCAGAGACAGGATCTGACTTTTTAAAAAATAATACAGAAATTGATTATTAGGAAAATGTTAATAGCAGAGTGAAGTGTTCCCATACTATAGAGTGATCCATATCCCTAGCTCCAAACAGTTGTGAGAGTAAGAACATGCAGGATGAAAGAACAGTTTGACCTATAGTCCTTAGTGGAAAATAGGACAATGTTTTGGATATCAAAGAAGGAATAAATTAATGAAGAAGCTACTATTTTTAGTATTTATTATGTTCTAAGCACCACGTTTCTTTATATTTATGCTATTTCATTTTCAATAACAAAACAAAAATGTATGAACATACTTTTCCTGCATTTCTTAACTGAAGAAACTGAGGTTCAAAGAAATTATATTATTTGGCAAAAGTTAAATACACATTTAGCAAGTTGTAGTGCTACAATCTTAACCTATAATTCTATTAGTACAATCTGTTCTGTTTTACTGCTTTTATGGCAATACTTACCCTTCTCAATCTTGGCAATTATATAATTTTAGTCTTCCCAGGCAAATAAGACCTCTTTTCCTAGGGATTTTCAAAATTCTTGGGATGTATTTGCCCTCAGGAGAAAAGCTGTATATAGAAATTAACTATGTAGGCTGTCACCTATTGTGATTTCTGGGTACTTGGATGTCTAATTTTAAGAACTTCTTGCTAGAGTACTTACTCCTGAGATTATTCTACAAGAAGTTGGATCTCACCTAGACAGAGGGTGCTAAAATTCCCAAAACCTAAGGATACAGAAAAAATGTTAAAGTCAGAGAGAGTGAGAGAGTGCATACAATTTTTTTTCTGCAATATCAAGGGTTGTTTCAACCTCAGACTTTTCTCTGGCAATTCTGGATAACAAGAGACATTAGAGCAATATATTCAATATACATGTTATTTATGTTTAATATAGCATCCTTTGTAAGAGCAAAGATTCAGAAATAATTATCTAGCTTTCAGGAAAAAAGCAGCTTTGGTTTGTAGCATTTGCTAGTTTCTGTGGAGTGAATATACCCACCATGCCCAATTTCAAGCTACCAATGAAATTTCCTGACTGCTGAATTGAAAGAGATATGCGTATTTGTCTTCTGTAAGCCTAGAGCAAATTGTCATGTACATATGATATGGATATATGTGTTTTTATTATAGGTACAGGCATGTTTATGTGTGTATACATGTAAAAAAGGAAGGCTTGGAAGAATATCCAAAAACATTTTATTATTTTGCTCTGGAGAAAAGTGTGAGTTTAAGACATGTTTAACGAAAGGGAACTTTTCCATTTTATTCAGTGTATTTTTATATCTTTCAAAAACATTCTATTAAAGTACAATATATACATAAAAAAGTAGGTTAGCAAATATGTAGTTAAGTTTTCACAAATTGAACACGCCTCTATAACCACTAGTCAGAAACAGAACATTATTAGCATCACTCATATATCTGCCAATCATTATTCCCCAACACCCAGAAATAACCATTATTCTGATTTCTAGCAGCATAAATCAGCTTTGCCTGCTTTTGTGATTTACATAAATGGCACAGCATATATTATGCTAATTAATTAACTCAAATCTTCAATGGTATAGACATTTCAATTAATGATAATGATTAAATTATTTATTATTGATGACACAATAAATATTTTTATATATCATGAATTCCTTTGTATCAAACTTCTTTCATGTGACATTTTTGTGAGATTTGTCATCAAACATAGCAAAATAAACAATGTAAATAGTAAACAATATTGTTATATGTAATCAAAGATCATTTATTCTCATTTCTGTATAGAATTCCATTGTGTGAATATAATTCAACTTATTAGTCATTCCAGTGCTGATGGCCTCAAGTTATTCCATGAATTGAGGCTGGTTTTACCTACTTCAATTAATCTCCCCATTTCCCCTCACCACTACCTTGGGCAGCTTGAATTTAACACTTGCCTGCACACTTCTGCATGGCCCCTGGATTTCTCAGGTTCTTTTGAATAGAGGTTGATCCTTTCAGATTCCCTGGTGATTATTGTATGTCACCTCAGAGTTTTTTAACCTTGGCTCCCCAGAGTTCATAGAGTCCAAGGGGTACTTGAATAGATGAAAAAAAGGACCCTAAAAAATATAGATGCCAGTCTATTTCCTAAGAAGTAATAAAGAAGGATGTCCTAACTAGTAAATATGCAATTTTGACTTTGGCCAATTGAAGGATTAGTAGGCTATAATTCTTGAGGGCATATTTCTTTTTTTAATTTTTTTTTTTATTTATTTACGATAGTCATACAGAGAGAGAGAGAGGCAGAGACACAGGCAGGGGGAGAAGCAGGCTCCATGCACCGGGAGCCTGAAGTGGGATTCGATCCCAGGTCTCCAGGATCGCGCCCTGGGCCAAAGGCAGGCGCCAAACCGCTGTGCCACCCAGGGATCCCTTTCTTTTCTTTTTTTTTTTTTAATTTTTTTGAGGGCATATTTCTTTAGATAAATTTTATACACAGAAACTTTATATTTAGGTTTAAGTAAGAATACAAGTATGTCAGCAGGGAGGAATGGCTTGTGACTTTAATCTGCCAATCCATATGATGGACTGTTTTTAAGACCCTATGAGAAAAGTAGGTCAAGTAGCAGTGAAAATATATTGATTAAAGAGTAATGTTCCACTATATTACTGAGATTAAATCAGCACTACTTCAGACCAATACACAAGAAAAGGTATAGCGGAGAAGACACAAGTGAACGAGAGAGTGGGAGGTTCAGATTACTTCCATAGGGGACAGATAGCAGATTCAGTTCCCTGGAGGCTCAAGGAAGCCTCTAGTAGGGGATGGACATGCTTCACTGTCAGCATTCTCAGGCAGCAGAGATGTAAAAACAGTGACAGCCTGACCTAGAAAAATAGGAGAGTGCCGGTTTCATGGGTAAGTCTTGTATCATCCTGAGACCCTATGGAGCCTTGGCAGTGACTACTGAAATTTTAGTCTAAAGTCTGTTAGAGGTATGAGCCACTGATACTGAGGAATTAATGGTCATATGTTCACAAGCATATCTATAGTACAATAAAGTTGTAATTGTTTTCATTGAATCCATACCTCACTTATAAGGAAAAGTGAGTGGACAAAAAAGTTGGGAAAGAAGAGGTATAAAGGACACAATTCTTGGAATCTCAACAAGAATGTACATGGTATTGAGGTAAAATAATACTGTTTTGATTGTGTCATCATAATTTTTCTCAATTTTTGTCTAGAGAGGAAATTCCAACGACTCTTTGTGGACTTAGGCATAGTTTTTCATAAGTGATGGTGAGATATAAGAAAGCTGGTAACTATTAACTATAACTATTTTTTCCCCATGCTGGTAGACTGGGAAACTAGGATCAAGTCATAGATTAAAATGATAGGTTAAAAGATTCTAAATGATAGGTTAAAAAATGATGTCTTTTCTATCAAATGGATAAAATGTGTTAGTTGAATAAAGGACATGTTCTAGAGGTGTCACCCTCCCCCTACAATCTTCTCCCTCAACCCAAATAGAAAGATAATATATCTCAAATATGTCTGTACAAGACACATGCAGAGACAATTTTTCAAAGTTTAATATAAATATGTAGCCTAACATACATATCAGGAATACCCCAAACAGATCTTATAAAGCAAAGATATCAGTGAATACTATGCTTCTTTAGTTTAGATTATAGTCTTATGATGAATATTGTAGTGGTTTTGTTAGTTTATTCAACAATCACTTAATAACAAAATATGAAGAAATAGTAAAATGATTTAGAGATGGTCTATTCCAAAGGAACTTGGAGTCTGTGTCAGAGAAAAATATGTAAGGAAATTATTCTGAAAATATTTTTTTCTGGTCAAAAATTTTGTATATACATGTTGCCAGGGTAGCACATAGGAGCAGTGTATAATTCTGCTTCAAAATAAATATATACACATATACATTTACTAAAGTTTTTTTTCTAAAGTTTTGTATGACAGAATTCCAGTTCCTCAAGATTTTCTGAGGATATGTATAAACATGATTTTTTTTAGCTTAGGAACATAGTATTTTATTATTTTTCTATTGAAGTATAATTAACATAGAGTGTGATATTACTCTCAGGTGTACAATGTAATGAACTGTAATACATTTTTAATTACCAAACCCTTTCGTTTAAAGATTTCGTATGTGAGTATACTATTTTTGATGTCATAATTAAAATATTTTAATTTTGGGATGCAAGACAAAATTGAAGTATTTTTCCATTGAAAAATTGAAGTTAGGTCAGACCTGGTGGCGCAGCGGTTTAGCGCCGCCTGCAGCCCAGGGCCTGATCCTGGAGACCCTGAATCGAGTCGCACATCTGGCTCCCTGCATGGAGCCTGCTTCTCCCTCTGCCTGTGTCTCTGCCTCTCATTCTCTCTCTCTGTCTCTATGAATAAATAAAATCTTTTAAAAAATGAAAAATTGAAGTTAGGGGATCCCTGGGTGGCTCAGTGGTTTAGCGCCTGCCTTTGGCCCCGGGGGCATGATCCTGGAGTTCCAGGATCCAGTCCCACATCGGGCTCCCTGCGTGGAGCCTGCTTCTCCCTCTGTCTGTGTCTCCTCCTCTCTCTCTGTGTGTCTCTCATGAATAAATAAATAAAAATCTTTAAAAGAAAAGAAAAACTGAAGTTATAACTATAGTGACCATAACACAGGCATTATTTCATCCAGGAAAAACAAGCTATTTATAAGTATTTTATTATCTAGGGCATGTGAGTGGCTCAGTCAGTTGAGTGCTCAACTCAGCTCCATGTCGTGATCTCCTGGATAGTGAGATTGAGCTCCACACCCAGGCTCTGTGCTCAGAGGGGAGTCTACTTGAAAGATTCTCTCTGTCCCTACTCTCCATTCTCTCTCTCTTTCTAACATAAATAATCTTAAAAAACAAAAGGCATTTTATTACTATTATGGTAATGCAAAGTTGGAGGCGTACAAAAAGCTTCACGGAAAATATAGTAATCATCATATGTTTTGAAGAATGAGGACTTTTACAGACTGAAAACAAAGAAGGATATTATTAAAAGTATAACTCAGCCAGATAGGTCTTGGAGTTCTGGTGTAGGGGTTGGCAATAAGATTAGGAGGAATAACTGACAGAGATACCATTCAATAGAAGTGAGAAATAATTACATCCTTAAGACTAAAAATGACTTTAGAAATTTTCCTTTTTTAAAGATTTATTTATTTATTTATTCATGAGAGACACAGATTGAGAGAGAGAGAGAGAGAGAGAGAGGCAGAGACATAGGCAGAGGGAGAAGCCAGCATTCAAAATTTTCTAAAGATTAGCTCAAGTTGTGATGTGACAGGTTTTTGCTTTTTTTTTTGCAGGAAACAATAAAGCAAAAAGAAGCAAATAACAGATTATTACAATATATCCAATCAAGGATGACAAATACTATAAATTCTGTGCCGCTGGACAGATGACACCACGACCAAGAGGGTCGCCAGGTAATTCACCTTGGCACTTAGAACATGTGGACCTCTGTGATCCAAACTTGAAAACTAAAAAGTATGATAAGTCCAGTGTCTGTCTGTATTCCAAAGTCAGAACCCAAAGTTATCATGAAGGGAAGGAATATTGTTCTAAAGTTCCAGGACATGAAAAATACAATTTAGCTGTAATTTTAGGAAACAGATGAAGATGGTTAATTACCAAGGGTTATGTAAGGCGATTTTAGAAAGAGTGAAAAAGTAGGCCCAATCTTAACTGACAACTCTGGCATGTATTGTGTGAGAAAAGGCTGAGACTGAGATTAGAGATCAGTCTTTGGGATTGGAGTTAAGACTCATGTTCATGACTTCACTATTATGTCACATTAAATAAACTTTCAACACAAAGTTTGAAAGACAGCCTTCAATCTGATGTTTTCATGGCTTTCTGGAATCCTAAATAGATCTTTGACCAACATTAAAAAGCTGATGTGAGCAAGCTAGGCTTTCAGCTGATGGAGAGCAGGAGGGACTATTGTACTACCTGTGAGTACTTCTGGACTAATTGCTCTTAGTTATGATGCTCTTAATTGATGTTTCCATGTAACATCAATCCCCAGCTCTTGAGCTCTTTAGCTGGGGATAATTGATTTTATCACTCAGGTACAGCTAACTTCATCCAGTTCTTCTCATCTCCATTAAAGGAATCTTCTCTGGGTTAGCCTCATTTCTTATCTGTATTACTCCAATAGCCCCTTGATTTATATAGAAGTCACACATCCTTGATCTCCCATTCTCCATACAGTAGCTGCAGAGGTTCCTTTTGTTTAGCCTTCTATTTTTTCCCCTTAAAGTCTCATACACTTAGCATGATGATTCATGACTTTGGCTCACCCAATCTTCCACCTTCAGCTACTTTCTCTACTAGTCTTGTTTTTCTCTCCAACCCTATTGAATTTCTCTATTGCTTAAGTCTTTACTCTTTTCTCCCATTACACATTTATCTGCTACATTTACCAGTAACATCCACAATTACCCCCTCAAACCTACCCTCCTTCCCAACTATACAGTAAAATCTTACCTATCTTATCCACATATCACAGACCTAGTATAAATGCCATTTTCTTAATGCAGTCTCTTACTTCAAAGCAAGCTTAGAACCTAGGTTTCCACTATTTTAGCACGTTTCACTAATAAATACATGTTTAATGGTTAGAGATCTCATGGAACCTATCTTCCCTTTCATTCAGCATTATACCTCTAGTGCCTAGCACATAGTGACTGATTTGATTCCTATTGACCCTTTCTGTAACTCGAGTGGGGAATAGCCTTGGTAGGCAGATGTCATGAGCATTGGGCAGGCAAAGCTAATGGTGAGGGCTTGACCAAGCCTATGTGGTCAAGAATCAAAAACTCATTTTCAAGAAGTATTGATGAATTTGGAATAAACATACTTATAAAGGGAGAAGGTAAAGAAGTAGCTCTGTCCTTGAGGTGGAATGTGATGCTAACAATGATCATAATCAACATGAGAAGTCAGTTGATGGGAGATGAAGAAAGAGAAGGGGGAATTATGCTGATAGTGTTGAGTTTAGGGAATCTGGAGAATTTCCATAAGACATATCCAATAGGCATATTTGCATCTTGAGCTAAAGAAAAAAATGAGGGTTAGAGATATAAATTTGTGAATAATTTCATGTGGTTGAAATAGTAGTTATAGATATGATGGCTCAGCAGATTATTTAGAAAAGGAGACTGAATATATACTTCTGGGAATCTTGGAAGTATTTTCTTTTGTGACACATCAGGCCTACTGAGTTTAATTATGTTTGGGAATAAAATGATAGGAAATAAGAAAGAGACTTATTTTTGAAACTTTTAAATAATCTTCATTATTCTTACTATATTTACTTAAAAGGCTTGACTTCACAAAAACATTTTGAATTTAAAGATTTAAAAATATAAATATAGCTGAAGTGATTAAAATAATAATAATTATCATTATTTTTAACATGTGATTGTGATTTTTACTTGGATTATCTCATTTAACCCTCATGTCAAACTTAATTCAATGGGTGCTAATTTTATTCTTATTTTATAGATAAGGGTATTGAGCCTTAGGGACCTGATGATGATTTTTCTTCAAAAATCATTAGCTAAGAATAGCTAAGAATAGTGAAGCTGGGACTCAAACTCAGGCAATCTAACTTCAAAACATAAAGACTTCATCATTATGACATACTCTTCACCCACCTTCCTCACTGACCTATATTTTTAGTCCTAGAGTTACCTCTAGCTTTTTTTTTTCTTAAAGGTTTTATTTATTTATTCATGATAGAGAGAGAGAGGCAGAGAGACAAAGACACAGGCAGAGGGAGAAGCAGGCTCCATGCAGGGAGCCCCATGCGGGTTTTGATCCCGGGACTCCAGGATCACGCCCTGGGCCAAAGGCAGGTGCTAAACCGCTGAGCCACCCAGCGAGCCCCAACCTCTAGCTTCTAAATTACTACGTTCCACCATTTTGGGAACAAAATGAAAGTATTGTTTTCCTCATTCAATGCTTAAGTCAGATATGTACAGGGACAGCAAAGTTTTACTCTTGGTTTAATTTTATTCATTAAAATTCTGAGAATGTACATGAACTAAGATCTGAACAATGCCAGAAGGAACCATACTTTATTTTCAAGCTAAAAATTTTTTCTACCATTCATAATAGGTATGTTCATTTCCAGACATGGCTGCCATCTAGATACAGAGAAGATATGCCAGGGACAAGGAAATAATATTCATATCTTGATTAGACAGCTCAGTCTATTCATACTCTGCCTGTTTAAGGATTCTGGACTTTATCCATGTGAGGAAGGGTGATGGAGAACTTGTGGAAGGTTTAGCACTTGTCTTATATCCTGTTGGTTCTCAAATTGGCCAAGTCCACATTAAAAGCAAATATTTTGTGGCTATAGTCTTGTATTAATAAGAAGCAGAACAATAAGTTCTTCTCCTTCACACTATGAAGAAGATATCTTCTTATTTACATACTTCTAAGTTAACACTGAAAAGCACGAACACAATCCAATAATATGTCATGAGAGTTTCTTTTGAAATTGTATTACTATTGGGATGCCTGGGTAGCTCAGTGGTTGAGCATCTACCTTCCACTGAGGGTGTAATCCTGGGGTCCTGGGATTGAGTCCCACATCGAGTTTTTCTCAGGGATCCTGCTTCTCCCTCTGCCTATGTCTCTGCCTCTCTCTCTCTCTCTGTGTCTCTCATGAATAAATAAAATCTTAAAAAAATCTTATTAGTCTTTATTTGATGTCTGAACTATAATTTGTAAATAAGCCATTGGTTAGAATGTTTCAAACCTGATCTACCACACTCTTAGAGCAAGTCTTTGTCTCTACATACTTGGGTCATTTCAATATTCTTCCATCAGCTTTTCCTATGTACATACTTTCTAAGCATTCTCCACCCCATGGCATTAAGAACACTCCATCTCATATTAAGAAAAACAAAGTATTGATTGAAGTGTTAGGCTGATGCTAGGGCTCTTTGCTTGCAGTGAATCAGTTCCCATGGCCTATGACCTGTTGGAGATCCTTTTTATTCCATTTCTTCAGTCTCTCCCAACTCCTCTCTCATTTGTAGAACTGTTCCTATCAGTTTGGATACCTTTGAATTGAATCATCCTGATAGTATTTTTTTATTATTATTTAGCATTCTTCTGCCAATTAATAGAGAATTTATATCCAAAATTATGACCTGTTTCTATAGAAACACACTATACTGGATATCTCTCACTATTGTTAGATCTTTAGGAGAAAATGTAGTTCTTCAAATGTTGCAATATAACCAAGAAGGCAACATATACTGGGAAAAAGTGGTTGGTGATGCAGTTTCACTTATTACTAATCTTTATACGCATTGTGTTTTCTTTCTCATGGATGCTGTTTTTTTTTTTTTATTTAACAAAATACATACAACATTTGGCATTTAGTTTTGCTCAGAAACCAGTGTTTTTTTCAAAAACAGGGCACTTGTGTCTACATTTGCATCTATTGACAAAGCAACTACAGGTGTCTTTCATGGCACATTTCACTGTTAAAAGGGGGGGTAGCACATAAACCAGATTTTTCATATGTGTTTTAGTGCCCCAAACTTGGTGTAAATCAATTGTTGACATGAAAATCATTTAAAGCATCTGCATATGCTAAGTTTTCCCCTGGAGTACAGACTAAGAAGTCATTTATTTTACTATTTTTCTGGTGATGACAGTTTTGTGATATTTTCTGCTTCATTCAATTCTCCTTCCAATTTTTGGCTTGATCCACTAGTGGCTAAAGCTTAGTTTTCCTTGAGAATTCTTTTTTTTTTCTCCTTGAGAATTCTAAATAGATGTTGTTGAGTCCAGAAAAGCTTTGGAACAGACATCATATATCCCTATGACTATGTATCCACCTCGTTGCTTTTTCCCCTAACTCAATAGAAATTAACACTTAAATTATTTTGGGCTTTTGATTCAAATATGGAGAAATCAACTTGTGTTGTTTAAATTGCTATTTTGTTTTTGTATGTAGGACTCTCTTTTATGGGGAGAATGAAGAGAATCCTAGCAGATACTGGGATGAGAGAGATTCCTTGAAAGCACACACAAGGGACACGTAAGTGGCTCAGCGGTTGAGCATCTGCCTTTAGCTCAGGGCATGATCCCTGAGTCCTGGGATTGAGTACCACATTGGGCTCCCCATGGGGAGCCTGCTTCTCCCTCTGTGTATGTCTCTGCCTCTGTGTTTCTCATGAATAAATAAAAAAAATCTTTAAGCACATACACACACAAATCTGAGGCTAGTCAGGGAAGAAGGGGTTGCAGGGAGCCCTAGTGGTGCCATTCAAGACCAACTTTAAACATTCAGTAAAGAGGGCTGAAATTGGTCAGCATCTCCTCATGTTTCTTTTTCTTAGAGTCCCCTTCTCTATAAAGTGCTCAATCTATCAATCCAACATATAGCAACAAATGAACTTATTCATATCATGGGTAGAAGACATTATATTTCACCTATTGGAAAAATGTTTGTATTTTTAAATGGGTCCCTAAGGGAAAGAGACTTTCAAAGTAAAAGCATGAAACATAATGACAAATTATCAGGCATCGGCAGAGAAGGTCTATGAACACTGTTCTTCCAACTTTCCCTAAAATCTTACCATGTAGGATCCATCTATGATAGAATTGATGGTACTGATAACCCATTATATTAATGCCCTCTGAAATCAGTGAAATTAGATTAACATACAATCTCTCTGTTACTTTGGGTAATCAATGTTTAATGGAAAAAATCAAAACCATATTATATTGATTATTTCCATATGTTTAGACCTTGTGATACCACTGTCCCACTGTATAAATTAATGATGACTCCTTATTTATGTTATCTAGAGGTGTTATCTATTGCCTTTGATGCCAGAGAGAAAAGACATTATCTCACCAGTTTAAAAATGCATCCTCAAATTACACTGTCCTACATGAAGGGTGTGAAGCATGCATATCGACTTAATTGGAATTTACAAATAACAGAATATGACAGCTGTCAAGCATCAGTATGAGAAAAAGAATAGCATTATTTAAGTGGGAATTCTATATTAGCATTTTCCCACTAGTAACAAAAACAACAAATAACTTCTCACTAGATAATAGCTATTGCATCATATAAAATTCATATTTATGCACAAGAAGGAATGGCACATGTCTCAACTTTTTTGTAAAACCTTGCACACATAAAGTGTCTTAGGTTTCTGAAGATACTGAGAATGTCACGAAGGTTTTCATATTTTTTTTTCAAAAGCAAGTGACATGAAGGACACATGTAAATCACGATAACATAACTGGAGGTAATATTTTATTATCCAAATGTGTTTGCCCTATATACTAGTCATCTTTGTTTTAAGAAAATCCTGGTTTGGAGTTAGTAAAAATAAAGTCTGGCTTTAACTCTTGAGTTTAGGAGGTTGTAATATAATAATAATCATGATTTTTATCTAAGAAAATGTATTTTAATTATAAAAGAATTCAAACCATTTGAGTCTTTTATCCAAAATACTTAGGTGATTGAGGTTTTAAATTTACTCAAAGCTAGACTTATTGTTAGAGTGCTTGGTTTCATCTGTGTTCTGTGGGATGAAGTTGGAGTTCTAACAGTAATCTATTGAAAGTCTAGGCCACTCCTAAATAAGAGGTTTCTAGAGATTCGTTTGTTTGTTTTTTAAAGAGTTTATTTTTTGACACAGAGAGAGAGACCACAAGCAGGGGGAGAAGGAGAGGGTGAAGCAGGCTCCTTGCCGAGCAGGGAGCCTGATGTGGGGCTCCATCATGGGAGCCTGGGATCATGACCTGAGGTGAAGGCAGATGCTTAACTGACTGAGCCACCCAGGTGCCTATGTTTGTTTTGTTTATAAAATAAGTGAAATTATTTTCTTAGGATGTATGTTTTTACAGTGTTCTTAAATACTTTTCCTATCTCAAGTTGCCTGAAATGTGTCAAAGCAACTCTTTCAATGATCTATATCAAGACACATCCATTTGGCTTATCTAACCTAAGAGTGATAAATGCAGTGGTTTATAAAGGAGGATATACAACCAAAGCCCATAAAATGTTACCTCCATTGTTTTTATAATAGATGTCAGAGATATATTTCTATTTTTATAATAGATGTCCAAAATGAGACGCTAAGAGATTACTTTTTTTCTAAGATGTTTCAGTACAATGTAAAAGTAATCATAATATTTAAGAAAAACATAATATATACCATAGCCTATATTAGGTACTTTGCATATTTACATATTATTAATTCTCATGATAATACTAGGAGGTAGGCTTTATTACTATACTTCATTCGCAGATGAAGAAATTGTGGCTGAAGGAGTTTAAACAGGTTGTTTTAGATTTATACAACCAATAGGTGGCAGAAACCAAATCTGCACTCAGGTATCAGCAACTCCAAAGGCTATGTTCATTTTATTATCTGATTAATATAAATTGTTATCTAATTAGACCTGAGGTAATAGAGCCAAAACTGGCTTTCAGACTCTAAATCATTGAAAAACACCATTTTTTTAAAAAAAGATTGAGAATTCTCAAAGTAAATTATGCAATATAATATAGCCAAGTCTATCATTTGGTATAAGTTAGTGGAAAACCCTCTGTGGCAGAACTCTACACAGTGCCCCATTATTTCTCAAGATCCAGATGATTATGCTTGAATATCCGATCCAACTTGGCTTCCTGGATAGCTAACCCATACTGAGAGCAAAACATTTTATCAAGTCCTTATATGGTCTTCCATAATAATATGATTAACTAGAAGCCTTAATTTTTAGTAAGATCATGAGTCTTTTCTTTATGGTTCACTTCTGGAATTATCACGAACTACACTCTTGGCAATGCAGTCACTACTTTATCTCCAGTTGACATCAACCAGAAAGGTATACCATAATTTTTACCTGAGAAAATATATTTTAATTATAAAATAATTCAAGAAATTTCTCTCTCCAGAAAGATATTTCACTCCATAATAAACACTTCTATTTTACCTAGTGGCAATGAGTCCAGAAAGAAAAAAAAAAGAAGAAGAAAGGAAGAAGACAGAATCTTTGTGACTAAAGAGAATCAATCATATTAGCAACTCTGGAGTCCTTCAGTAAGAAGAAGGTAGAGAGTATATCTTATATTTCTCTCCTTGCAGTGATAGGAATTTAGTCATTTATGTTTATCAAAAGTTAACATCCATCTTTAGTGCCACTTGGGGCAAAAGTTCTGGTCTTACTTTTATCTTGGAAATGTAAAGGGCTTACAACATTCCCAGTGGATTATTATGATTTTTAAATAACAGGTTGTCTAAGAAATTCCCTGTTACCAGGAATTTCCTACAAATGACTGAAAAGAATAAATATGAGAATTCAATCTTTGCTTTTCTGTTTCTTAAAAAAGCTATGCAAAGTAAATAAACTACTGATTTTTAAAAGTAGAAATTACTATCTCCTAATTTATTACTTTTCCCCTTTCCCCTGTGATCTATGGTCTTTATTAAAACTGTCTTTAAAAAAAAACTTCTTCATCATTACCAGAATAAATCTTTGCTGTCTATCATATGCAGTGCAGATCTCAGAGACAAAATAAGTCTAAGAGAATTTCATAATGAATACATCATGCACACGTGCATACATAGTAAAACAGTGTATGTAACATATTTGCAAATGCCAAATAATGACACCACTAATAAATAATAAGTCATTTTAATGAGAATAAATTATTTGGATGATGTCTATAAGGAGATATTTTAGTTATGATTATATAAAGGGGATGCTTAGCAAAAGATCCAAGTCAAATTTTGCTATCCCTTGCTTTGCTTTGGGTATTTTTTTTTTTTTAAGATTTGGAAGCAACAGGATTATTGGAAATGGTGGCTACCATGATCATTAGCAAGAAGTAATAACAAAGATAAAAAATGTAATAACCTCATTATGCTAATCACTGAACCAAGAAACCTGGAACGTTGCAAGATTATTCATTGGCTATTATATAGGCTATAAGAAACTGTTGAATTCCCAGGACCAGTCTCTGTGTGCAAAAAGTTTGAAAAAAAATTGGAATTGGGTCCTCTGAACTATCCTTACTCTTAGAGTACATTCAAAACCTAATAATTATTCAAAGTGAAAGTGGATAGTTTCAGATTCCATGTGACTTTCAGTCCAGAGAATGCTATTAAGACTTTGGTGCTTATTCAAGCCTAGTGTTTTTCAGACATATTTCTCCTTCTCAGGATACTAGTTATTGAGAAGGCTGCCCGTACTGCTCTGAGGGATTGTGGAAACAGATAAAAGAAGAAACTAGCATGAAAATAAAAAGCCTTGTCTTTTTTTTTTTTTTTTTTTTTGATAGCTCCCCCTACTGCAGACTCCTTTCACGGACGCTAGCCTCTCATGCAACTGGGAAGAAAATTTGTCTAAAGGTTATAATAACTCAGTTCTTTCCTATATGTTATTAACTTCCTAAAATCATTTAGGTCAATTCATCTATCTATGTCTCACATTAATAATCACTGAATAATAAGGGCTAATATTTGTGATCATTTATGGTATAGGCACTGTTTTAAACACTTTATAAATATTAACTCATTTAATCCTTAGAGGCATCCTATAGAAATGTAGGTAAAATTTTTTCCAAGTATAGATGTAGAAATTAAGACATATGGAAATCATGTAATTTGCTCTGCAACAGTTTGGTACAGTTAGTAAATGGTAGTGAGGGGAACTGACCTCAGATATTGTATACCAGAGCTCCATTTCTTGATGACTTTATACAATGTTTAATGAACATTGTGTGTGTGTGATAAAATTATCTTGAAATCTCCCCAGTAAAAATATTCTTTTGCTCTGATGTATTTCATTGCTCATAAGACATAAAAAATGCTTGTAAATATAAAGTACTAGAAAATTATATGTTATTATTATTATTAGGAAATAAAGATAGATAATACTGCTAATATGGTTTTCAAAAAATAAATTTTATAATTTCTAAAATAAATTTGTTGAGATCATTGAATATCTTAAGTAACCATACCATACATCACTTAAGCTAGTATTCATAAGGTAAAACATTGCACTCATCTACTCATTTAATTACTAGTCCATCAAATGTATTACATAAAAGCATAATAACAAAGTCTCTTTGTTCTTCAAAAGAAGAAACTTCTTTAAGAACCCAGGGAAGTGAGACTCTGTGTGATATCAGAGTTGTAGCATTGATTTCTGATAGTAGAACAGATAAGATCAAGGGCATCTTGTAAAGATAAAGTAACCTAAAAGGCATAAAGAAGCATGTACTTTATACTACAAAGTTATAGCAATAATAATAAGATGGTATTTCTTAAAATATAAGTAAACTGATCAGTAGGCCTACATATATATTCATAAGTTTAGTTTTTCATAAATACAACACCTCAAATAAACATAGAAAATACAGCACATTCACAAATGATGATTAGCAAACTATCAGAAAAAAAATGTATAGAAACTCATGTCCCCTAACATACACTAATTTTAGATAAATTAAATTATATATTTTTAATGCAGTTATTTTACTAATTATTTACTTATTTTACTTAAAGCAAAAATAATCAAATGTGAAATACATACTTCTGTGTGTGTATATGTATGTACATAAATGCATGTGTATATAAAATATATTGGGGCACCTGGCTGGCTCAGTCAGTTAAGCGTTGACTCTTGGTTTCAGTTTAGGTCATGATCTTGGGGTCCTGGGATAGAGCCCCACGTTGGGCTACCCACTCAGCAGGGAGTTTGCTCGTCTTCCTCTTTCTGACCCTCCACCTGCTCATGCTCTCTCTCTAAAATAAATATTAAAAAATAAAATTTAAAATGTATCAAAATAGATATATAATCATTTTATTATCTTGTCACAGGGAAGGCCTAGAATTTCTAAGCAAGAAAAAAAAACTTAGCTACACAAAATATAATACGATTCATATTTAATTGTATATTGTATATTATAATTAAATTTAACACATTTTTACTTTCTTTATGAGTGAAAAACATGCAAATTTCGAACAAAATACTTGTAACATATAACAGCTAAAAAGTTGATATAAATATATTAATAAAGAACAAATGCAAAATTATTTTTAAAATACTACTAGTCCTAAAGAAAAATGAGAGATGGTATGAGAAATACAAAGTTAATAAACATATCCAAAATATTTAACTCACTGGATATTAAGAAGATATAAATGAATACAATAATAAATTTTTAAAATACTCATATGTTGTATCACTGTTCTTTAAAGAGCAATCATGAATTGTGGGCCCATTGTGGGAAAATAGACAGGAAAGCCTGACTATGTATAAACATTAAGAATTCGCATATAAAAAAATTTGCATATACTTTAACACGGGAATTAAACTTCACACTCCTTCTGCATATAGTGTGCATTAAATTGTACATGATATTATATGTACACTGACGTCCAATGCAACAATGAGAAATTGGAAGAATTAAAGTGAGTATAACTAGAGAAATAGTTAAAAATAGATTTATGATGACTTCATGCCATGAGAAACTATGAAGCCATTAAGAGAAAATGAATGTGTAAAGAGAGAATCATTTGCAATATCTTCAGTAGTTTATGAACCTGGGCATATCAAAGTAAACTGAAGCCTTTCATAAATTTTATACCTCTGTACCCACAACATGTCTACCACATACACCAGGGAGTATTTAGACTAGCTCTTAACTACTTTTGCTTTTTCCAGTCTTTCTACATACATGATTACCTTCTAAGCAGCTCAGAAGTGATATGGAAAAATAAAAAAAGGTTTTTTAAAAAGCGCTCCTTGCTTTTCATACTTTAAGATCTCAGATGTTCCTCTGCAAGTAGTGATTGTACAGAATGTAAAAAAAGAATAGGTAAATGTATTTCATGGGGGTTGAAATATCCAGAGTGATGAAGATAGGTATAAACATAGCAGATGACAAGTTTCTTCTGTCATATTTCATTGCACTAGCTTGTAGTACACATTGATACTCTGTCAAAGAAAGACGTTGCCCTGGACCCTGTCATACAGGGAACTCCCTCACTGTTTCTGTACTTTGAGATAGCTTCCTAGAATTTTTCTGAGTCCCTTGACCATTCGAGTTTGGCAGAGCCATCTGAGTGAAGTGCCCTATGTGCTGGCTGGACCTAAGTAGGCCCTGTTTCTTTCCTTCAGGTAGCCTCTTGATTCTCCAGGCTCTTCCACAATGTCTGATATTCACCAGATGTCTTAGAGAGCTCTGGGTTCATGCCTAAAGGTCATCTTTGGACCCCCATATGAGGCTCTGGTCAAGTAAAATGCCTGATAGATGGATTGATTCTTTTGCAGGAAAAGTAGAGATTGGGCTCCTAGAAGGGTGTTGACATCCTAACATTGGGCAATTCTCACCCAGATGAGATACTGAAGAAATTTAGAGTTTAGAGCTACCAATGGTTCACTGTAATCCTTAGAGTTGAGCTTGGGATTATGGGCTAGGGACTTCTTCCCCTTCTGTATTGCTATAGCTATTCTATCTCCAGCCTATAACACCCAAGAGCAATAGGAAAGCTGATAGATTATCTTGCTTTGTGCACCACCACCTCACCCTTCTCCTCTATGCTGCTACTGAGGGTGGTCACTCTACTCCCTACTTCTCTCCATTCTTCTCCCTACCTCTCCTCTAATAGTGTCAGTTATCAAGTGTTCCTGAGGATAAGTGAGCCTATCTTCTTAGAATATTCCAGATTGTTGCTCTTATTTTGAAAGGTTAATGGTCTCTTTGGCTCAGTAAATATCTTCTCTTGCTTTTAATGGATGTGGTGATATTATATTTTCCTTGGTTGGTTTTAAACTGTGCCAAAGGAGGAATAGCACTCCATACTCAATGAGATCATTGTTGTTCTGACCAAAGGCTCTTCTATCTTTCAGGGTGACAGCAATGCATGGGAGGCAAAGGAATGGTCAACAATGGAATAGATCAGATTCTAAGAATTCAATGCTTGAGTCCTAAACTGTTCAAGAAATTGTTGGATGTGTTGTGCAACCAATATGCTATAAAATTCCTAATCATTAAGTTAACATGACCAGAAAAAGAAATCATCCACATTTTCCTTCATATTCTGGTTTAGATCTGCTCTCTTGGTCATCACCAAAAACTCACAATAACTTTTAGAGGAGTCATTGGAAACCAGCATTTGGTAGCAGCAAAATAAGTGATGAGCACAATGAAAACATATACCATTTTAATAAAATAGAATAACGGTATGATGCATAATAACATCATTCCTGCCTTTTGTATGTATGTGAGAGACATAAAATTCATGAGAAACAGGCATTTGACAAAAAGGACATGAGGAGTTGCTGCCTGAAAACTATGAACAATTTTCACATGCATTGATTGGACAGAAAACAAATACATAACATATCTGTTCTCTACTCATTATTATAGATATTTGTTTATACACAATTACACTTTACATAGACTCACGGATTTTATGTTGCATATTCAAATCAAATGATTTATGTAAACAGTCACTCTATAAGTAATCTTAAACATCCTAGGAGCAACTCTGCTGGAATGCTATTATTTTTTTTGAGACACTGCGCAAACTATGTGCCAAGAATTATCATTGGAAAAATTTATTTCCAAGAACATCAAATTTCAGCATTCTTACAAAATTCTAGCTTCCTTACTTGAGTAAGAGATCATATTCTTTCATTTTCTTTATGTTTCCTTACTTGTTTTGTCCTATATTAGAAATTTTCATTTCTTGAACATTTTGTAGAACTCACTAATAAAGCTATTGAGTCATAGAATTTCTTTTTGAAAAGAATATTAACTATGATTCAATCAATTTAATGCTTATGAGATTGTACTTTTTAATTGTTTTCATCTCCTCTCAATTTTATGTTGTATTTTTATTTTAAATAGATCAATTGTGAAAATTTTCAGATTTATTGGCACATGGTAATTTACAATATCTTATTTTTAATATTTACAGTAACAGTCTGAATGCTACTTTTATATTTTGGGAATAAACTATGATTTGTGTCTTCTTTCATTCTCTTTTCATGTTTTACTAGAAGTTTGACAACTTTATTGAATTTTTTAAAATAATTCTTTTAGTTTTGGTAATTTTTTCTTGTACTTCTTTCTATTTCGTTCATTTCTGTTATCTTTTTAATACTCATAAGATTTTTCCCTGACTATATATCATTACTGTTAGTTGTTTTAATTCTTTCTTATTTTCTTTCTCTATTAGATATTACTATTATTAATTATTTAATCAATTGATATTTAGATTTATCTACATATACTTTCCTTGGTGTTATGATCTCTTTGAAGAGCTTATCTTCTTTACTTTTAAGGATTGTGTGTTTGTTTAAATATATATAAACACAATTTCTACATATACATATATGCAGTAGTTATGTTCTACAAAGTCTCTGAAAACACTGAAATAACAAATGATAAACTATTGCTCCAATGAAAAATACAGGATTAAGTTTCTATGAGCCTCTAGTTACATTTTTATCAATCAAAGCATCACTGGGTTGTATAGATTTGTCTGTCAATGTTCTTGTGAAACAAACCAGTCTTATCACTGTTGAAAACCTGCTTTTCCATGTAATACTTTTCCTCTACAATATTTAACAGGTAGTTCACAGACACTCTGGAAAACGATATGGAGATTCCTCAAGAAGTTAAAAATAGAACTACCCTAGAGCTTACCAATTGTGCTAACAGATATTTATCCAAAGGATACAAACATAGTGAGTCGAAGGGACACATGCACCCAATGTTTATGGCGGCAATGTCCACAACAGCCAGCCAAAATCTGGGGAAGAGCCCAGTTGTTCACTGACAGATGAATGGATAGACAAAAGGTGGCATATATATATATATATATATATATATATATATATATATATATGGAATATTACTCAGCTATCAAGAAAAATGAAATCTTTCCATTTGCAATGATGTGGATGGAACTAGAGGGTATTATACTAAGTGAAATAAGTCAGTCAGAGAAAGACAAATACCATATGATCTCACTCATATGTGGAATTTAAGAAACAAAACAAATGAACATAGAGGAATGGAAGGAAAAATAAAATAAGATGAAATCAAAGAAGGAGACAAACCATAAGAGACTCTTAACTATTGGAAACCAGTTAAGGGTTGCTGGAGGGGAAGTAGGTGGAGGAATGGGTTAACTGGATGATGGGCATTAAGAAGGGCACTTGAAGTAGTGAGCATTGGGTGTTTTATGCAACTGATGTATCACTAAAGTCTACTTCTAAAACTAATAATACACTATACATTAATTGATTTTAAATTAAAAATATTTAGCAGGTATTTAAAAAAATTCTTCTGCAGCTTTCTTTTTTTTTTTTTTGAATTTTTTTTTATTTATTTATGATAGTCACACAGAGAGAAAGAAGAGAGAGGCAGCGACACAGGCAGAGGGAGAAGCAGGCTCCATGCACCGGGAGCCCGACGTGGGATTCGATCCCGGGTCTCCAGGATCGCACCCCGGGCCAAAGGCAGGCGCCAAACCGCTGCGCCACCCAGGGATCCCTTCTGCAGCTTTCTGATATGCAGAACCTATCTTGCCTTCGAGTTTACCATATTTGTAGACACAATAGGAGGAAAGAATTAGAAAGGGCTCAGAAACCAGGGACAGATTGTAATTGCCAGAGGTAGCCACATCTATATATTGATCCTATCTGATATGCTTTTCTTGCAATGTAACTGGCATTCCTCCTACTAAGATTTGGAGTCTGTGTGGTTTTCCACAAATTCAGGTGAATGTGTGTAACTATCATTACCAATTCGATATAGTCGAAGTGATGCTGTGTGACTTCCAATTCTAGTTCAAAAAAAGATATGGGCTCTGCCTGGCTTTGGAACTCCACTACCACATGGTAAGCAAGCATAGGTCAATTGGAGAGGCTCCCAGGAAGAGGATTTGAGATTCCCTTGAATAGCTAGTGACAATCTCCAAAACATGAGTCACCTGATGCATTCTCCAGAACTTTCAAGCCCTCAGATGACTGCAGCCCAAGCAAATAGACACTGCAGTTTCAGAGAATGCCTTAACTATAGATTATCTCAGCAAAACAACTTTTGAACTCCTGACCTGTAGAAACCATGAAAAATAATTGATAATTACTTGTTTTTAAGCCACTTAGTTTGGGGTGATTATGTGGGATTAGATAAATACTAAAATCCTCCTGCTCGTCTCCTATATTCTCAGAATTCTTTTAGATATATAAAGTTTTGATTAAAACCAGAATTTTCAGGTAGAATTTTTCAGAAGAAAGCTACAAAAAGATTATGGAAAGCATTAGAGAGAGTAGGATTTGGGAATTTTTATGAGCTGAACTAAAGAAAACACAGAGGACCAAGAACTAAAATTTGGGTCAGCATTTATGGATTGAGAGCTAGATTATAAGAAAAAATGACAATGTTCATAGAGGGAAAAGAAACCTGTCAAAATACGTGAAGAAATAATTCATACAAACCAAAGAAAGAGATCTTTAAATCATAAAGAAGACTCAGGAAATATTAAATGAATCAAATATAATATGAAAAATGACATATAAAAGATAATTGAATGTAACAATTTTTTCTAAATACTTTGAAAAATAGCATCAAGAGTAATAGCTATGTTGCATAACATTAAAGGAATGTGATTATACTGGTAGAGAAAATGGGGCAGGAATTGTAGGTTTTCATTGTAAGAGAATTGTTCAAACTAAGATAAATAACATGTTGTAAACCTGGAAGAATTTTTGTGTTGAGTCCTGAAGAGTGGTTAAATTCATGTTTAAAATGATGTATAGAGGGAAGGAAACTCATACTTTTGAGCCGCTGCTACATGTCAGATAATCTGCAGAGCGCTTTTAACTACATTTGGAATTTAGTGCATTTAGAATTACCCTCCCGACGGAACTCTCCAGAGAACATGATTTTTCATATTTTCACAGCTAACAAAGCTGAGGTCCTTGGAGACCAAATAGCTTATCCAATTTAGCACAACTCTTGAGTGGCAAATTGAAGTCTCTATGCTTTCAAAGCCATTTGTGTCTTCTATATGTTACACCACTAAGACTACACCATTGAGAAAAATCAAAAGGAGCTGCCACTCTAAAACACAATTAGTGTCAACAATTATGAGTGAATGAATGGAAAGAGCAACCTAGCATTTTTAGTAGAAATTTAGTAGAGGAGATAGGGAGCCACGCTGCCCGTAAAGTAACCACTTGCCACAATGAAGCTATGCAGGACTTTTTAATTTATTTATTTTGAATATTATATTTATTTATTTGAGAGAGAGAGAGAGAGAGAGAGAGAGAGAGCATGTGAGTGGAGCAGGGGCAGAGGGTGAGGGACAAGCATGACTCCATGTTGAGTATGCAGCCCAACATGCGACTGGATTCCATGACTTGAGACGAAACCAAGAGTCTGGTGCTTAAACAACTGAGCCTCCTAGGTGCCCCAAAGCTATGGAGAATATAAAATGTAATTATTTCCAACTCAAATGTATGATCACTATAAAATACAGACTGGAATTTGAGTTCTTAATGCAAAAATAATATAAAATATTTCATTAATTTTTTATATAGCTTGTATTTGTGGATCACATCATATTTCTATTCTGATGTAGAATATATAGATAGAACAGTGATATGGGACCATGAAAGAAATCTTCCTTTAGCACGTGGAAGATTTGAAGAGATACCAAGAAGGTAAAAGTGAAAGTGTAAGACTGGCGATCTAGATTTCTAGGTTTAACATGAATGTGAGCACATTCAGCCAATATAGCTTCCATCCCACCATCAATGTTATATTGCTTTTCCTAGATTTACCAAGATATATTTGAAAAGTAACTTTGTGAAAGTTAACATATAAAATGTGATGATTTGATCCACATACATATTGTGAAATGATTACCACAATGGGATTAGTTAAGACCTCTATCCCTCATTTAGCTAATTTTTATGTGTATGGTGAGAACACTTAGGATCTATTACTACTGTCTTAGCAACTTTTAAGTATATACTACAGTATTGTTAACTATCGCCACTGTACTGTACTTTGAAGCCCCAGAATTCATTCATCTTATAACTGGAAGTCTGTACATTTTAACAAACATCTCCATTCCTCCCATCTCCTAGCCCCTGGCAAACACCATTCTGTTTCTATTAGTTTGGATTTTTTAGATTCCACATATAAGTGAGATCACACAGTGTTTGTCTTTTTCTGACTCATCTCACTTAGCATAATACCCTCAAGATCCATCCATGTTGTGCCAAGTGTCAGGATTTTCTTATTTCTCGTGGCTGAATAATAGTCCATTGTGTATTTATACTCTGGGCATGACCAAACATTCCTACTGCCCTTCAGGAAACACCGAGCTTCTTGTGGTTCTCAAGTCTTCCCAGTTAGCCCCAAGGCACTTCTAGTTGCTCATCTTGCCACCATATTTCTATAATTTTCAGGTTCTTGTGTACTTCCTCAACTCTGCAGCACTGAATGTGACTTTCCCCTCTCCTTGGCGCTTTCTCTTGTGCAGCCATAATATTGAAATAACTTTTTCTCATCTTTCAGGCCTCCCTTTGTCCCAGAGATGATCTTTTTCCCCATTGTAACTTCTGTTCAGATAAGAACCCCATCATGGACCAACTTCACTCACCAGTTTTTCTGTTCCGAGCCTTCACACTCCTGCTATGTGTAAGTGGTGGATGGCTTTACTTCCTGCTAGAATGTGAAACCCACACAGGATCCTCTGCTCCCAGCACAAGGTCTGATATAAATGAATGAATGAATGAATGCATGAATGAATGAATGAATATTTACACGGTCTTTATCCATCTTTTTGCTTTTATTCATAGGTGAACACATGGATTGCTTTTATATCTTAGCTATTGTGAATAATGCTGCAATGAAAATGGGAGTGCAGATATCTATTTGAAATCCTATTTTGATTTTCTTTGGATATATACACAGAAGTGAGATTTCTGGGTCATAGAGTAATTCTACTTTAATCTTTTGGGAAATCTCCACACTTTTTCACAGTGTTTGTACCAATTCCCATACCCATCAGCAGTGCACAGGATTCTCTTCTTCACATCCTTGCCACGACTTATTATCACTTGTCTTTTTGATACTTGTCATTCCATAGAGTGTAAGGTGATATATCATTGTGGTTTTGATTTGAATTTCCCTATTGATAAGTGATGTTGAGCATCTCCTTTTACTTACTTGTTGGTCATTTGTATGTCTTCTTTAAGAGAATACCTGTTCAGTGCCTCTGCCCAATTTTTAATCAAGTTGTTTTTTGCAATTGAGTTGCATACATTCTCTAAATATTTTGGCTATTAACCCTTATATAGATGGCTTGCATATATTTTTTCTCATTCCATACATTGCCCTTTCATTTTGTTGATTTCCATTAGATATTTTGTAGTGTTTAAAAAATGTTTCCAATTATAAATATTGAAAAAACCTCTTGATACCATTTGACCTCTAGCTACCACATCGTTTCCTTTGTTCAATTTATTTCCAAACTCTTTAAAATAATCTTCTATATTTTCTTTTAAATTTTATCCTCTCGTTCTCTCTTAAAATAGGTTTTTGCCTTTTGTGCTCTGAAATTGCTCTAGTAATGGTCTTCAAAGACTTCAGAGACTTAGCTTGTGCTAAATCACTGTCTATTTCTTTGTTTTTATTTTAATTGGCATTTTTTCGCTTTCTTTTCTTCTTTCTTCTTTCTTTTTTCTTTCTTTCTTTCATTCATTCTTCTGAGAGGCATGTTAGGACACCATATTACCTAGTTTTCTCCTAACTTTCTTGTCATTTCTTAGTCTTTTACACTGGTTTCTCATCTTATCAATCTTTGGACTTTGACATCCCAAGAATATAAAGATTACTCCAGGAAATTTTATCTCTATTTTTTTACAAGGTGATTTCAGTCAATGTTAAATGGCATCTGGAAGTTGATGATTCCAAGTTTTTATCTGTAGCCTGAACCCTCTCTCTTTAACATTAAACAAACACCCAAATGACTAATCAATCTTTCCAACTAAATACCTAGCCAAATGTGCCCAAACTGAGATTCTGATATGTACACTCTCACCAAACTTACACCTCCCACATTTTCCCAACTCATTTAATGGCAACTGTATTTTTCCAGTTACCCAAAAGCAAAACTTTGGGTAATCCCTGGCATGCAAGAATGCAAGTCATATCCTCACTTTCTGTTCCCAGCACATCATTTGGCGTCAAGAGTATGATTATTTTTTTATCATATCCATTTTCACCACCATGTAGAGGAAAACTCTTAGGTATATCAGAATGATAGAAATTAAAAGAAAGATTTTAATGTGTTTCTATAAACTGCATCTAAGGACCACCTTAAATGGTTGGAAGATATCTGGATAAAACTTGAAATTCCCATTGGGAATTAATAACATAGATAGTACCTATAATTTTGTATTTATTTACTTATATTATTATTATCATTTACAGATGAGCAAACTGAGAGCTAGTTTAGTAACTTGTCCAAGATTACATGAATCAATAAGCAAATCTCCTAGGATAACAACCTGAAATTCCTTCTTCCTTAACTCTGTGTTTTCCAGAAATAAAATTCAAAACAATAAAATTGAAAATAAAATGCTGTCTGCTTAAGACAGATAAGAAATAAGTTGGATTGTCTAGGTTAAATGTCTTATTATTTTCCAATATTTATTAATTAATACATAATATGGCCAACAGCCTATTATAGGTTTCAGGAGACACAAAGGAAAAGAATATAATTATTCTCAAACCTTCACAGTTTACTTGAAACCTGGAGGTGGTTCCAAGAGAGAAGCAGTTATAGTGCTGTAATCAAACTGGTTTGCTGTCTTTCCCAACAAATGCTGTTGGCACTCTTGTTGTCTTCTCAGATGCATCAAAAGACTATTGGTTTTTCTTCCATCTGATTTCTCCCACACAAATATAGATTCCACAAAGGCCTTTAAGTTGTTGCTATATTTTTCCTCCACCAATTTACATGATAAGGTACGTGGGGGTATCCTACTAGTTTGTTGTGTATTTTTCTAGGATTTTTGGGATTACTATCTAGTCATTCTATTTTAAACAACTATGTTGCTGCCACCATCCTCCAAAAACCCTTTCCTCAAGATTTTTAATGCAAATCATGAATAATTTTGTCTTATTTCTTATTGCATTCAATTTTTACAACTCATTCACGTCCCTGGAGCTCTTTATCCTTTTCTTTCTTCTCTTTTCAAATTCTTGAATTTGATCCTCATATCTGACTGTTGATCCTGCAGAAGTACAGACTTTGGCTCTCCTTGCCTCAAACTCAGACATTGTACTTGAATTAATTATAGTTTTTTATTTGTTTGTTTTTGTCAGGTACACATCACTTAAATCTCCAATGGGTGTATGATGCCTTTTCTGGTACAAGATGTTGAAAGGAGATATCATCACTAGGTTCACTAGATCTAGTGAAAATAAAACAAAACAAAACAAAATTTTTAAAAAGCAGTTATTTTGGGCCAGTTGTTAAGTTAGCAAAAAAAAAATAGCGAAGATGTTTGGGAACTTGGTAGACTATTGATAAAGGGTTGTTTGGTCTTTTGTTTTTATCTGGCAAACAAATTCTAGTCTCTATGTTTTCTTCCCCCAACTTTTATCATTACAGAGAATTTGTGCTGTCTCATACTGAGCATGAAATAACAAATTTTTATGCATTTTTCCATTCAGGACTAAGAACAAAACTGCCAGGCTAATGTTTTGAGTCTAGAATTGAGTCAAAGTTCAGATTGTATTTAAATCCAGTTTAATAGGATTAGTATTACACAGTATTCAGTTAATATGCCTTTTTGAATGAATAGAACTTGGAGAGAAGAAAGGAATAGCCATTGAGTATCACCATGCTGTACTGTAGCTTATGCATTCAGCTTGTACTGAGGTTTCCTATTTGTCAATGTCAATACCATGATGACATTAAGACAATTGGTAAATAAATCTATGGGTATTAATTTTTCATGAATCAAATTTCTAATAAGGTGATGGTTAAGTTCGTAAATGTTCAATTATGTAAGTTTAGGAAAACCATGACAGATCAAAGTGGTTCTAAATTGAGGCAAAGGTGGTATCCATAAGATAGAAAATTAATCCCAGATATGCCTATATCATAAAGCCTCTAATTTAGAGGCAATAAGAAAGGTCCTTCCTCATTTCACTGAATACATAATATCTACAGAGGAAGATATCAATACTGGCATATATATTTATTTATTACAGAAATTCTAATTACCTTCCTATACCTCTCTGCACTGGTGTACAAACTCCTTTGGTCACAGGTACATCTTTCTTTTCAAGATTAGTCTTCATCATATAACCTCTCAATGCAGCAAATTTTATTTGGTAAAAGACATATATCAATTCGCTTTTCACCTCTAAAGCAGCGTCTTCTACAGTGACCAAATTTGTTTGAGCACTGATCAGGATCTATCAAGGTACATGTGGCTATAGTAAAAGAAGAGTAACCAACATTAGTGATCTCTTATTTAAGAACATATTATTTTTTATTACAAAAAGTTCTACATATACATTGTAATAAACTTAGAAAATGCCAAAAATAAGAAGACACTAAAGTATTACATATTTCCATATACATATACAACATTTAAACATGTTTTAAATTAATATATATTACATTTTTATGCCATACATTATTTTTCTCAATAAGATCCACAAATTTTTTAGAGGTACATAATATTCCCTTGAAATATATGATAGTTCATCTAATTTTTCAATTAGGTCATATTTAAAGTTTTAATATTTGGAGATTATGATAAGTAAATTTTAGTATATATTTTAATATTTATATGATACATATTTAGGATAATTTTAGAAAAAATTAGATCCCAGGGTTATTAATTTTTATATTGCACCAACAATATATGTAAATTTTGCTCCTAAATAAAATGGGATACACTGCGATTTTAATTTTTATGCTGTTGGTATTTGTTTTGAACAGTTGTTTTTTCTTCATTTAATTGTTCATATTTTTGCTTATTATATTATTGTATAATCTTTTGGAAGAATTCATGAATTCTCTTCAAAATGTTTTTAGAGGTTTTGTTTTTTAGAGCAGTTTTAGATTTACAAAAAAATTGAGAGGAAGATATAGTGATTTCCTATATACTTCCTCCCCCTGTATATGCATAACCTTTCCCACTGTCAACCATCATCCACCAGAAGGGTACATTTTTTACAGAGCATAACCTACATTAACACATAAGAACCACTCAAGTTGGATAGCCCCGGTGGGTCATTGGTTTTAGCGCCGCCTTCAGCCGCAGAGTGTGATCCTGGAGACCCGGGATTGAGTCTCACATCGGGCTCCCTGCATAGAGCCTGCATCTCCCTCTGCCTGTGTCTCTGCCTCTTTCTCTCTGAGTCTCTCAGGAATAAATAAATAAAATCTTAAAAAAAAAAGAACCACTCAAGTCCATAGTTTGCATTATGGTTCATTCTTTGTGTTGTACATTTCTATGGGTTTGGGTAAACGTATAATTAAATATATGTTATTATAATATCATACAAAGTATTTTCAGTGTCCTAAAAATCTTCTGGGCTCTGCTTATTATGTCTTCCCTTACTCCTGTGGCAATCATTATCTTTTTTATTGCCTTCATGGTTTTGCCTTTTCAAGAGTGTCATATAATTGGAATCATATTGTACAGTGTTTTGAGCTTCTTTCACTTAGTAATATGAATTTAAAGTCGTTGCATGTCTTTTCATGATTTGATAGCTCATTTCGTTTTAGCATTAATTAACATTCCATTGTCTGGATATAAAACAGTTGATTTATGTACTTACCTAACTGAAAAACATCTTGGATGGTTCCAAGTTTGGGAGTTATGAATAAAGCTGCTTATAAACATTCATGTGAAAGATTTTGGGTGGACAAAAGTTTTCAACTGCTTTGAGTAAATACCAAGGAGCTCAGTTGCTGTGTGATACAGTACCATTATGTTTAGTTTTATAAGAAACTGCCAAACTGTGTTCCAAAGCGACATTTTTCATTCTCACCAACAATGTATGAGAGTTCCCTTTACTTCTTATACTCACCACAATTTGGTTTTGTCATTCCACATTTTAATTGCCTGAATATTTATGAAAGGTTCTCTCATTTGTTTTACTTTCCCTTTCCCTGATGACATATGATGTGGAGTATCATTTCATATGCTTACTTGCCATTTGTATAGCTTCTTTGGTGAGATGGTCTATTAAGGTCTTTGGCACTTTCATTTTTATCTTGTTTTGATTTCTTATTGTTGAGTTTTAAAAGTTCTTTGTATGTTTTGGGTAATGGTCTTTTATCACATGTGTCTATTTCTCCCAGTTTGTGGCTTGTCATCTCATTATTTTGTCACTATATTTCTTAGGGAATAAATTTTTAATTTTAATGAGGTCTAGCTTATCAGGTCTTTCTTTCATGGATTGTGCCTTTTGTTTTGTATCCAGAAAGTCATTGCTATACCCAAGGACATCTAGGTTTTCTTCTATGTCATATTCTAGGAGTTTTATAATTTTTCATTTTACATTTTACATTTAGGTCTACAAGCCATTTCAAGTCTATTTTTTTGTGAAGGGTGTAAGGTCTGTGTCTAGATTCACTTTTCTCACATGTGGATGTCCATTTGTTCTGACATCATTTGTTGAAGGGATTATCTTTTCTTCATTATGTCGCCTTTGCTTCTTTGTCAAATATCAGTTGACTATATTTATAAGGATCTATTTCTGAGCTCTCTGTCTTGTTTCATTGATCCATTTGTTTATTCTTTTTTTAAAGATTTTATTTATTTATTCATGATAGACACAGAGAGAGGCAGAGACATAGATAGAGGGAGAAGAAGGCTTCCTGTGGGGAACCTGATATGGAACTTGATCCCAGGATCCTGGGATCACAACCTGAGCCAAAGGCAGACACTCAACCACTGAGCCACCCAGGCATCCCTATTTATTTATTCTTTTATCAATACCACACTGTTCTTTTCAGATATATGAAAGTAATGGTATAAATTTTCCTGTAAACACTACTGTGAGCTGTGTGCCATGAGCTTTGTGTTATCTCATTTTTATTACCATTCAGATGATGATATTTTCTAATTCTCATTGATACTTCTTCTTTGAATTAGGTTGACTTTTGTTAATCTTAATGTCTATGTCTTCTTTATTCTTACATTTAGATTGTTTGTTTTCCTGTTTTCTGTGTAACTAAGGTGTGTTATCATCACCTATTACTATGACGTTCCTTGTTTTCGTCATTTTTTAAATATATTTCAAGACTAAGTTATTTGTTGCATTAAATTTATGGCCACAATATTATCTTGTTGAGTTGAACCTTTTATTGCTATGAATCATTCTTTGTCTCTAGTAATGTGATTTTTTCTTACTGTCTTCTTTATATAATATTAATATAACTACTTCATTATGTTTTTGTTGGATTTTTATATCTTTTCCTATCTTTTAGATTTTATAATTTCTATCTTCTCATATATTAGATATTTCTCATATAAACTTACACTACATTCAAAAGATTCACTCTTATTTTTAAATTTTACATTAATATTTATAATAGTAAAATATATTGGATGAAATATATCCCATTATTTTTCCTGTCTTCTTTTCTATATATTGGTTATTTTTTATAATTCCATCATCTCATTTACTATTGTGTAGTTATATTATCTTTTTTTTCATTGTTTGTGCTAGAAGTTTCAACTTACCAAAGTCTTGTAAAAAAATCATTGCTTATTTTTTATCTATTTTTATGAGCTTCCATAAAGAAAACCATTCCCTTTCTGGCCAAATAATGCTTTTAAAAATTCCCCTTAATATAGGAGTTCTGATGTTGAATTCTCTGTTTTTATTTCACTGAGAATATTCTTTTGTTATCTTCACTCCTAAAGGGTATTTTTATTTGATACAGAATTCTAGATTATAGTTGTTTTCTTTCAGGACTCTGAATATATCACTACCTTGTTTTCTGACTTCTTTCTTTGTTGTTATTGTTGTTTTGAGAATTCAGCTTTCAGTTTAATATCTGACTCTTTGAAAGTGATCTGCTGTTTTCTTTAACTTTTGCTTTGCTTTATTGTTTTGTTTTGTTTTAGTAGTTTACTGTTTTTTCTTCCTTCCAAATTTTCTTCCTTCCTTTCTTCTTTCCTCTTTTCTTACCTTTCTTTCTTCCTTCATCCTTCCTTCCCTCCTTCAACTTTTTTCCTATTTTCCAACCTCTAATTTTCTCTTGTTTCATTCAAATATTTTCTTCTGGTTCATCTTTTGTCATCATTAAATATCTCACCGATTTTGTAAAAACTATTGTCTGACACATTCATTATGTATTTAATTTTACTTTATAAATATTTCAGTTCTGGAATTTTATTTTTGCTCTTTGTTGTAGTCTTCACTTCTATGCTAAATTTTTACTTTTGTTTTTCATTATTTAAATAAATTAAGTGCAGTTATTTTAAAATCTATCTAGGTCTGGTAACTTCCTTATCTGGATCCCTTGTTAATCCCCTTTCTTGTGTGCTGGTTTTGATTTTTGATAGGGTAGTCCTATTTTCATTTGTTCCTGATTATTTTTGTCACATATATATTTAATGAAAGATGAGGAAATAGCTTGAGGTCTGGAATACTGTTATCTTTCTCCAGAATGATTTATTATTGTTTCTTGCTGGTGGTTAGAACTACCAACCAAACTTCCTGGATAATCCTAAACCATTATAGAATTTGAGATAATGTAAAAGTGTAAAAAAGTCCAGTAGTATTAATTCCTGGAACAGATGGACTAAGATCCTTTTAATTTAGATCTAGCTCGTAGCTTTTTGCATCCTCAGCCAAAGCACACCAGTATTTCCATAGTTCTCCTTCCTTTGCAGGCTCTGAATTATGATCTTGCCACAATGCTATCAGATTTCTGCTATTCAACTTCTTTCCTGTGTCTTTAAGAATGGTCAGATGCTTTTAGGGAGAAGAGTTTCCTCAGAGGTTGACCCCAACTTGATTTTTTTTAAGTATAACTTTTAATTGACTTATTTACTCTATAATACTCTTAAGCAATTGTTTTGTGTTTTTTTTTTCTTTTTTGTCCATCTGTCCCCCTCAGTGTGTGGGAAAGGTTATATGAAAAAAGTGTTATAATTTTATAGTATATTTTAACATCAGGTTGCTATGTGAAACAGACTACTAGAATTTTATAGTTTAAAGTTTTAACATCATGATATCTATTCAGTCCTTGTTTTTGTGGATTGTTCCACTGAAGACAGTGTGGTACTGGCACAAAAACAGACACATAGATCAATGGAACAGAATAGAGAACCCAGAAGTGGACCCTGAACTTTATGGTCAACTAATATTCGATAAAGGAGGAAAGACTATCCACTGGAAGAAAGACAGTCTCTTCAATAAATGGTGCTGGGAAAATTGGACATCCACATGCAGAAGAATGAAACTAGACCACTCTCTTGCACCATACACAAAGATAAACTTAAAATGGATCAAAGATCTAAATGTGAGACAAGACTCCATCAAAATCCTAGAGGAGAACACAGGCAACACCCTTTTTGAACTTGGCCACAGTAACTTCTTGCAAGATACATCCACGAAGGCAAAAGAAACAAAAGCAAAAATGAACTATTGGGACTTCATCAAGATAAGAAGCTTTTGCACAGCAAAGGATACAGTCAACAGAACTAAAAGACAACCTACAGAATGGGAGAAGATATTTGCAAATGACGTATCAGATAAAGGGCTAGTTTCCAAAATATATAAAGAACTTATTAAACTCAACACCAAAGAAACAAACATTCCAATCATGAAATGGGCAAAAGACACGAACAGAAATCTCACAGAGGAAGACATAGACATGGCCAACATGCACATGAGAAAATGCTCTGCATCACTTGCCATCAGGGAATACAAATCAAAACCACAATGAGATACCACCTCACACCAGTGAGAATGGGGAAAATTAACAAGGCAGGAAACCACAAATGTTGGAGAGGATGTGGAGAAAAGGGAACACTCTTACACTGTTGGTGGGAATGTGAACTGGTGCAGCCACTCTGGAAAACTGTGTGGAGGTTCCTCAAAGAGTTAAAAATAGACCTGCCCTATGACCCAGCAATTGCACTGTTGGGGATTTACCCCAAAGATTCAGATGCAATGAAACTCCGGGACACCTGCACCCCGATGTTTTTAGCAGCAATGTCCACAGTAGCCAAACTGTGGAAGGAGCCTCGGTGTCCATAGGAAGATGAATGGATAAAGAAGATGTGGTTTATGTATACGATGGAATATTACTCAGCCATTAGAAACGACCAATACCCACCATTTGCTTCAACGTGGATGGAACTGGAGGGTATCATGCTGAGTGAAGTAAGTTAATCGGAGAAGGACAAACAGTGTATGTTCTCACTCATTTGGGGAATATGAATAATAGTGAAAGGGAATAGAAGGGAAGGGAGAAGAAATGTGTGGGAAATATCAGAAAGGGAGACAGAACATAAAGACTCCTAACTCTGGGAAACGAACTAGGGGTGATGGAAGGGGAGGAGGGCCGGGGGTGAGGGGGGAATGGGTGACGGGCACTGAGGGGGGCAGTTGACAGGATGAGCACTGGGTGTTATTCTGTATGTTGGTAAATTGAACACCAATAAAAAATAAATTTATTATTAAAAAAATAAAGTTTTAACATCAAGTAGAACAAACAAATCACTAAATTTTCAAAATAAAGATTTTGTATGGTACAGGTTGATAGTCTTTCTAACTGCAGAGGGAAGCTAAGTTTATAGCCATGGACTTTAAGCTTGAATTTTAGTGCTGTTATTTGCTAGCTATGTCACTTTGGGTAACCTCTATGAGCATTAGTTGCTTCATCTGTAAATGGAAAAAAAAAATGGTCTCATTCACAGAGTCTCTATGAAATATGATGAGTTAACATAACTGGAGGGTATTATGCTGAGTGAAGTAAGTTAATCGGAGAAGGACAAACAGTGTATGTTCTCACTCATTTGGGGAATATGAATAATAGTGAAGGGGAATATAAGGGAAGGGAGAAGAAATGTGTGAGAAATATCAGAAAGGGAGACAGAACATAAAGACTTCTAACTCTGGGAAATGAACTAGGGGTGGTGGAAGGGGAGGAGGGCGGGGGGTGGGGGTGAATGGGTGACGGGCACGGAGGGGGACACTTGACGGGATGAGCACTGGGTGTTATTCTGTATGTTGGTAAATTGAACACCAATAAAAATTAATTTATAAAAAAAATAAAATAAAATAAAAAATCAAAAAAAAACATATAAACAAATGTACAGCAGTGCCTGTAACATAATAGTTTCTCACAAATTAAAAACTGTTATTAATTAATGGTGAACAAAAGACTGTAGTTGAAATTAAATCATTATTGACTACAACTTTTAAACCAGGTAGTAGACTTTTTCTGGCGGTAAAGCAAAACATTAAGCCAAAGAGATAAATACACAGGCATGAGAAAAAAGAGAGAGGGCTCTAGAGAGAGAGAGAGAGAGAGAGAGAGAGAGAGAGAGATTAAATAAGTACCATGATAGAGAAATATATTAGGTACAATATGTGAACAGATAAGTATTTGCTCATTGTCATACGTTGTATCATGGAAGAGTGATAGGAAAATGTAAATCTTAAAAAATGAGTAAGGGTTATTCAAGTGAACAGGAGTATATAAAGAACATGAACCAGTCAGACAAAGTAGTACAATTCTCATCCTAGAGTTGAAAGAGAATACGACAAGTTTAAGTTCAAACACTAATAATAAAACAAATAGATTTCCTTCATAGAAAACCTACTGTGTGTTAGGTATTGTTTTGAATATTTTGCATACATTATCTTATTTAACTGCCATACAACTTTGAGGTAGATGCAGATAAAAACCTGAGGTCTTGAGTGACCAGATAATTTGCCCAAGGTTGCAAATCTAATACATGCTTAACCCACGGTTCAATCTTAAATTGTTCCAAACCAGAATTTGCATTTTAAATATGCAATCCGTGGTCTCTACATTGAAAAAGTTGGAAACTGACTTGTGAGAAACACTCAACAGATCTGGATATTGTCTCAAATTAGATACTGCTTTTGGTAGCTGGTTGTCTCTAGCACCTGTAAGTATTTTATGAGTATGGAGAAACCTGAAGATGTGAAAATTGTAAGTTGAGGATTGAATGACAAAATAGAGTTCTATGAAGATAATTCATACAAGAATCATGAGTAATACATACTTAACAATATACTGTATATATGCTTATAAGTGGGTTTCCACGCTGCAACCTGAATGTAGGAAAAAATTTACCTTAGACAGATTTAAATAAAATAATTTTAGCTCCTTCATATGGGGTTATATGTCAGTTCCCTTGACTTTGATGCCTTAACTCAAAGTTACTGGATAATAACTGGGAATTTAATTCACTTCCTGTTCTTCATCTCTTACCAACCTCTTATTCAGAACTTAGAATTAAATCTTTTTTTCTTTTTTATTTCCCAAATTTTTATTTTTATTTTCTTTTTTATTTCTTATTTATTTCTCAATCTTATCTTTTCTTTTTTATTCTAACTCTTCATCAGAGAATTCAGGACATTTTCCCAAACCTCCATAATGGCAAAGGCTGGCAAAGGCTGCACATATCTCTGATTTTATGACTAGAACCTGGATCTCTTACTGCTGAAGATACTTCATGATGATGTATCATCATGTAAAAATCATAAAATGTTCTAAGATATTAATATTTGTGTTTTATTTTTCCTTAGCTTATTCAAGGATATTGAAGAGGATACAATTATTTGTATCAGGAGGATGAAAATATAGAAAAATTTTAAGACTAATTTGCAAATTAACTTAACTCATGCAAATTAATTAATACAAACTAATCATTGCCACAAGAGAGGCATTAACAATGTGTTCATTTGTCAGCATCTTTCTGGATCAGTTGTGAAGTTACTTAGCTAATCAGTGAAATCCTGGCCAATTGGAAGAGGTTATTTATTTTTATGAACTCTACTATTCTCCCAACATTTTATTGTAATTCTCCAGTAACCAAATTGACTTGATTTTAAATTTAATTAAATCTAGAGCACTGGGACTGATACTGTCTTCCCACCAACATTTCAACACAAGTGAATGTCTCTCCTCTGCTATTTTAGATCTGGCCTCCCATGCACCATGCATTATATCATAAAGTTTCCAAGGCCATCATGTTTCTACCATTTAAGGTCCATTCTGAGCATCTTAGCAACTGGCTATACATGGATACTAGCTTGTAATCCTTCTCAACTACTTCCTCTCCTTGTTTTGTGTTTTCTACTTCTAATTCTCATTCTCCATTTCTTGAAATACTGCATTATGACATTGAATGTGATAAACATTTTGCTTACATTATCTCTGAATCTTTGCAAAACCTTATAAAATTAATGGAATTACCATTCCACTGTACAGTTAAGAGAATTAAAGCTTCACAACTACAAAGGAGTCTCAGATCTCAATGGATTATTTCTGCTTGTGCTAAAATACTGCCTAAACTATTGTTCATTGTCATGTTTTAGCCATTGTCAATATTGTTCCTTTGTCAATTTTCAGTAACTTACCTCTCCAGCATGGTATCCCTCTGCTTGGATCACTCTTCTTACATTTCAAAAAGTATCCACTTAGATTAAACACTTTGTATTGCTTTCTTTAATAACTTTAAGGTTCTATCAATAACCAAACCAAACAACTGTGCAACTGATATATTCTCCTCTATGAACTTCTTCAAAGTCACGCACTCTGATCCTTTGTATCAGCCTTCCTTTTTTTTTTTTTTTTTGGTCCAGCAAAGGACAAATATACAATGTTCTGTCCATTTTAGGACACATTATAACTCAGTATCTGTTTGAATGATCAAAAGGTAAAGGAAAATTTGTAGTCATATTCATACACCACTAAGTGTCTTCATTGCATTATTTAAAGTTTTCTGCAATGCTCAACAAATGTAGAATTTAATGGTATAGACCCTACATATCTGGAGCACAGCTATATTCCCATGTGCCCTCATTGCTTTTGACCAAATCTATTCTGCTTGTACGTTAGCCTCAGTGCCTTCTATAGAAAGCATGATTAAATATAAAGAACAAATATGCTAGGCTCTTGTATTCCAGTATTTATATTCCACTTATCACACATAGTATAATAAGTGTGACTTTGAAAAACTCTCCCTTTTGATGTCTTTTCCCTCTTCTATAGAAAAAGGAGATAACCAGTGTCTCATACTGTTATCTGGAAGGTCAGATTTGCTATCTACGTGTGAAGTTAGGAGATGGGATTTGGCACCTGCTAGACATGCATATTTACTTCTTGTCTTCCCTTTCTTTCTCTCACTTTCCAAGGTCTAAATATAAGTGTCTTATCCCCAGTTTCAAAGCTCTTCATCAGAGAATTCAGGACATTTTCCCAAACCTCCATAATTGCCATGCCACAATTTCATCATTTGTACTATTTAAAGTGTGTTTCTACAAACCTCCATTCATTGACTTATTTGAGTTTATTCAACTAGCTTTTAAGCATGCCTAGAGAATTACTGTGTCTTTATTTTCTGTTTTCTTAGTGTCCAGCATTGTGTTCAGTATATCATAGCCACTCAGTGTTACATGGTTATTGATTGACACACTAGCACCATGTGCTTCAACATCTGCCCATATCTTAGTTCCTCATTTCCTCAGTTCCCTTTCATTATTAATAATAACTATGACATCTGGGGTGCCTGGGTATCACAGTCAGTTAAGCCTCTGACTCTTCATTTCAGTTAAGGTCATGATCAGGGACATGATCAAGCCCCATGTCAGGCTCTGGGCTCATTACGGAGTCTGCTTAAGACTATCTCTTCCTCTCCTGCTGCTCAACATCCTCCCCCATCACCTCACATGCATGCTTTCTTTTTTTCTCTTTCTAAAATAAATAAACCTTTAAAAATAATAATAATAATAATAATAATAATAATAAACTATAACATCAGCAACTATAAAAATTATAGGAGTACCTAAATTGGTAGACTAATTTTCAGTTCATAGAGCTACCTACTGGTACATTATTGCGCTAAATCCTAATTGTGGTCTTTTGAGGTTCATATAATTAATAAGCACAATATTTTATATCAGACTTTTTATTTTTTAAGATTGTGGTTGTTATTGATTCTGCTTATATTCTTTTTGTTGTTAAAGACTTTGGCAAATCATTTAAATTCTCTGAGGGGCAAAGTTCACATGTTATTAAGTAGGAAGCTAGTAAGAAAATCTAGACCTTCTAAGTTGGAATTCAGTTACATTTGTACCTCTTGAATTCCCAACTTTCTAGTCTCAATTAGAAGACTTTTGGGTATCAATTTACATCTTCATTGTTAGAGAGCCTGGATTGCCTCAGAGGATAAGTCTCTCAAGAATATCATAAAATCACATTATACATTTAATTGCACTATATTTTGAATACTTTCGATTCATAAAGACATGGCTGAATTTCTTTACTAATGTATTAACTAACTCAACAAAGAATTTTTTGTGATACTATTTCTTCATTTGCCATTTTATTCCAACTTTAAATGCCTACCATATTTTGAGACTATAACCTGGATCATTTTGTAGATTCTATTATTGATATCTCAAGAAATATGTACTATTATTCTCAATCATTCATCTTCCCCGGGCTTGCTTGCTTGCTTGATTGATTGATTTATAAAATTACTTGAGAGAGAGAGAGAGACAAAGAGAGAGCATTGGAGCAGGGGGAGAGGCAGAAGGAGAAGCAGATTCCCTGCTGTGCTCAGAGCCCAACATAGGGCTTGATCAGAGGACCTTGATGAAACCATGACCTTAGTCAAATGAACAAGGGTCAAATGCTCAGCCAACTGAGCAATCCAGGTCCCCCTCCTGGACCTAATTTATTATGACATCTTCATTTCTGAATTTTAGAAATACATTTTAAAATTATATTTTAAAAATAATTTAAATATCTGAAACAATCAAGGTCTAAAAAAGCCAGAGTATCGAGCTAAATCATATTAATTTTCAAAAAGAGTTGGAGGGCACCTGGGTGGTTCAGTCGGTTAAGCATCCAAATCTTGATTTCAGCTTAGAAGATGACCTAAGAGTCCTGGGATCAATCTCTTGTTAGCTCTGGCTTTGCACTCAATGGACAGTCTGCTTGTCCCTCTGCCCCTCCTCCTGCTCATGCTCCCTCCCTCTCTTTCTCTTTCTCTTTCTCAAATAAATAGATTACATCTTTAAAAGAAAATGAGTTGAGTACATTAGTATAACACTATTCTAAATGAGGAAACTGAGATTCAACACAATTAAAGAAACAGATTCTTTAATTGATTAATTTGATTATGTTAAGAAACTGCATTTTCTATTTAATAATCTGATGTTTGTATTTTTAGCTAGAAGCTCTATCTTACACATAAACAAGCATCTATTTTACCTGGTAGGATGAAAGTCACATAACACAGAAAATGGAGGAGATAGTAAAAGATCTTCATTCTGCAGAAAGAAGCTCCTGAAAGATTGGGTAACAAATCTAAAGACTAGCACACTTTCCAAAAAGCCCAGAGACGTTTACTATTTATAGTTTCCCAATAAAAGAAAGACTTTATCCGGAAATTGTTTTAATTTGGTGTACTTGTCTCTGCACCATTGACTAGGGCTGTGGGTGGAATTGCCCTAATTGAAAATACTTGAAATTATTGATCTTTAGAGAGGAAACTCTTTGTGGAAGATAGCTGCATACATGAGATTATTATATCTATGGTGATCAATTAACCATTGACACAATGGACATGCAAGGAGTAGGTTTAAGAGAAATATTGAACATTACCATGTTACTTTTCAAATTATACTCTAGTCACTAATTTGACATGCTAATGTCATCAATATGTCCATACATCCCGAATTCTTACTTATACCCATTTTTCCCATTGATTTCTCCAAATTATTCATTTACCAAAGGACAGATACTAAGCCTTACTTTTGTCATTAATTTTTACTATTCTTTTAAGATGCAACTTGAATATTTATGGAGATCTGCTTTTCCAAGAACAGCCCAATTAGTTTCCATTTATTTTATTTTTTTATCACAGTAATATAAGCACACAATAAATATTGAAAAGACCTTGCAATGAATAGAAATAATTTCCCATTGCAATCTCTCTATTTTTTAGATCTTTTGCTTATTATTAACATAGGGATTCAGTCTAGCTTAATATTTTGTCCTTGCTTGGCAACCACAAAATGTATCTTTTGGTTTCCACTAAGAAAAATGTGGATTCATATCATTTACACTCCTGTGCTGTCCTGCTCTTCAAATGTTTGAAAGTTATATTAATTCTCAAAAATTCTGTAGGTTATCTTTAAACATTTAAATACCTTTTCCCTCACCAAATTTAGTCACTACATTAAACTTTCTCTATTTAAAATGAAGGTATTAGAACCCTATCATTCCCTCCTACATTGTACATCTCATTCATCTGTTGTTATACATCTCCTTTTATCTTGCCTACGATAATATTTGCACTTAAGGACTTTTAAGTGGAAAACCTGTAATACAATAAGCAGTATGAATTATATTGCCTTTTTAATGTGTCTGATATACTAACCAAAGACAAGGGTTATTGGTTTCAAAGTCAAGCAAATTATTTCTATTATTTTACTACTACTATTACTACTACTACTACTACTACTACTACTATTTTCTTTTATTGTTATCTCTATTCTTTCCTACTTTTTTTTTTCCTCAAGTGTTTTTAAGCTTTTTAGCTTTAATTGTTTCATTTTTGGTTATTGTGTTTTTGAAAAATATTTTTTTTTCCTGTAGTTTTCCTATGGATGTGGACAAAAATATAAACAATAGTCATTCTTCATCCTCAAGTTTATCCTAGTATCATAGGCTATTTCTGTGTCTGCTTCCTTCTAAGAGTTTCTGAACCTGTTCAACTGCACTGAATCTACTGTGACTTGTAGCTCACATCTCCTCTTTTTTTTTTTTTCCATCTAGAGATGTTCTAAAAAAAGGACATACAGGTATTTCCATGCTGGAAAATATTTTTATTCAGTCCTCACATCTGATTGTGAAATCTGGTTCAAAATCATGTGAAGTCATTACTCTACTAAACTTTTTTTTTTTTAAGATTTTATTTATTTATTTGTGAGAGACACAGAGAGAGAGAGGCAGAGGGAGAAGCAGGTTCCATGCAGGGAGCCCAATTTGGGACTGGATCCCAAGTCTCCAGGAGCACACTCTGGACCAAAGGCGGCACTAAACCACTGAGCCACCAGAGCTGCCCTACTAACTTCTATCATTCAGTCTTCTTAATGAGAATCCAATGCTAGGATAGCCTCTTTTATTTTTTTTTAATTTTTTAATTGGAATTCAATTTGCCAACATATAGCATAACACCCAGTCCTCATCCCGCCAAGTGCCTCAATGCCCATCACCCAGTCACCCCAACCCCCTGCCCACCTCCCCTACCACTACCCCTTGTTCATTTCCCAGAGTTAGGTGTCTCTCATGTTTTGTCACCCTCACTGATATTTTCACTCATTTTCTCCCCTTTCCCTTTATTCCCTTTCACTAATTTTTATATTCCCCAAATGAATGAGACCATATAATGTTTGTCCTTTTCTGATTGACTTCACTCAGCATAATACCCTCCAGTTCCATCCACGTCGAAGCAAATGGTGGGTATTTGTTGTTTCTAATGGCTGAGTAATATTCCATCGTATACATAGACCACATCTTCTTTATCCATTCATCTTACGATGGACACCAAGGCTCCTTCCACAGTTTGGCTATTGTGGACATTGCTGCTAAAAACATCGGGGTGCAGGTGTCCCGGAGTTTCACTGCATCTGTATCTTTGGGGTAAATCCCCAGCAGTGCAATTGCTGGGTCATAGGGCAGGTCTATTTTTAACTCTTTGAGGAACCTCCACACAGTTTTCCAGAGTGGCTGCACCAGTTCACATTCCCACCAACAGTGCAAGAGGGTTCCCCTTTCTCCGCATCCTCTCCAACATTTGTGGTTTCCTGCCTTGTTAATTTTCCCCGTTCTCACTGGTGTGAGGTGGTATCTCCTTGTGGTTTTGATTTGTATTTCCCTGATGTAAGATAGCCTCTTTTATTTATTTTATTTTTATTTTTATTTTTTCATGTTTGGCAAATGCAATTTCTTTTTTTTAATAAAAATTTATTTTTTAGTGGTGTTCAATTTGCCAACATACAGAATAACACCCAGTGCTCATCCCATCAAGTACCCCCCTCAGTGCCCGTTACCCATTCACCCCGACCCCGCCCTCCTCCCCTTCCACCACCCCTAGTTCATTTCTCAGAGTTAGGAGTCTTCATGTTCTGTCTCCCTTTCTGATATTTCCCACTTATTTTTTCTCCTTTCCCCTTTATTCCTTTTCACTAATTTTTACATTCCCCAAATGAATGAGACCATATAATGTTTGTCCTTTTCCGGTTGACTTATTTCACTCAGCACAATACCCTCCAGTTCCATCCACGTTGAAGCAAATGGTGGGTATTTGTCGTTTCTAACGGCTGAGTAATAGCCCATTGTATACATAAACCACATCATCTTTATCCATTCATCTTTCGATGGACACCGAGGCTCCTTCCACAGTTTGGCTATTGTGGACATTGCTGCTTTTAAATGGCTTGATTTTTTTTTCTCTCTCTAGACACTATTAGGACATTCTCATTATAATTCATACCCCAAATCTTATGATTCACACATTTCCTGGTGTGAACTTCTCTTTTGTGTCTGGCACTGGTGAACTTCTATCTTTAAATCTGGGAAAGTGTTCTCTTTTTCTATTTCTTTCTCCGATAAAGTCTCTTCTTATGTGTATATTTATTTTCTCTCTTTTGGGGATTTCTTTTAGTCAACTGTTGAAATATCCTATAATTTTGTTTTTACTATCTTTATTATCTTTTTTTTAGATTTATTTATTTATTTATTTATTTATTTATGAGAGAGAGAGAGAGAGGCAGAGACACAGGAGGAGGGAGAAGCAGGCTCCATGCAGGGAGCCCGACGACGTGGGACTCGATCCTGGGACTCCAGGATCGCGCCCTGGGCCAAAGGCTAGCGCCAACCCGCTGAGCCACCCAGGGATCCCTATCTTCATTATCTTATATTTATATCTACTTACGTTGTTATTTTATGATTTAAATATCTTTCACTTTTCAGTTTTTCTAAATTTTTTAAGCAAATATATTTAAGATGTATGTGCCTTTTTCTGTTCTCTGATAGTTCTTTTGCCATAGAGCAGTATTTTTTTTACAGATGTAAGATTTTCTTGAATCCCTCTGCAAACATATGTAAGAAAGTTTTGTTTGTGTTAAATTTATTTTCCTTGAACTGTTTTCTCAGGATCTAGTATTCCATTTGGTGTTGTTATTTTAGTTATTCATGCTGTTGCCTTTACATATTGTTGTAAAAACATTGGTTCTAGGATGAAGAATTATATACCTCATGGGGATTTCCTTGACTGTTGCACAAATCTTTTTTTCTTTTTCCCATAAAACCTCTGTTTCTGAGAATTCTTATGGTAAAGTCTATGGATGTAGGTTAAATGGACTTCTTTAAAGTGAGCAGAAGGGATTAGAACTTCCAATGTCTTGAAAACAAAACAAAACAAACATTATTTTTTTCTGGAACACAAGTTCTTGTACGAGAAACTTAAGATCTCTCTATATGATTTGTTCTATTGAACTGTGGTTTTATTTAAACAAAACTAAAAGCTACATTAGAGAAGGATAGTATTTCTCTTGACAGTGAATCTCCAATATGTGGGAATGCTTTTATTAGAGTAGAAAATCCAACAATGAAGATATAATCCAAGCGAATATCTTTGACATCTTTGTGAAGAATCAGTTGACTACACAGACTGGCATCTGTTTCAAGACTTTTATGTTCTGATTCATTGATCAATCTTTCTCTCTTTTATGTCAATACCAAATTCTCTTACTTATTGAAACTTTATGGCAAAACCTGGAATCAAGTAGTGTCAACTTTACAACTTAGTTATGTAGGCCTTTCATAGATGCCTTTTTAGGTTGGGAATGTTTCCTTCTATTTCTGGTTGCCAAGACTTTTTATAATAAATGAGTATGACATTTATTTTAAATATTTATTTGTATTTATTGAAATAACCATGTTTTTGGTTTTTACTCTTGTAATATAGGGGATTATGTGAATTGATTTTTTAACACAAAACTAAATTTACACTTTATTTGATAATATTGTGTTAAGAATTTCTGTAGTTTCCTTGAAATTTCTTTTTTTTTTTTTTTTTTTGAGTTTTGGTATGGATAATGCTGGCCTTCTGACATTATTTGGGAAATATGTTCTATTTTATCCTTGTACAAAAGGTTCTGTGTATAATGAGTATGCTTTCATTATTAAATATTTAGAAGAATTCACAGTGAAGCCATCTATATCTGGTATTTTTTATTTGGGAAGATTTACAAATAGACATTATTAAAAATGAATATAGAATTATTCAAGTTGCAAACTTTTTGTTGAGTGAGTCTTGGTGGTTTATATCATTTGAAGACTTTTTCCCTTTCATAACATTTATCAAAGTATAGATGTAACATTGTTTATGATATTCTCTTACTGTTCTTTTAATATTTTTTATATCTGCTCTGATTTATCCTATTCATCACAGACATTGGTCATTTGTCTTTCTATCTCTTTCTCTTTTTCTCTATTCAATCTGGCTGGATATTTCTGAAAATCAGTATTTTACCTTTTTAAAAAACAGCTTTTATTTTTATTGTGTTTTTCCATTTTTATTTAATTAATTGCTGATCTTATCTTATTATTTCCTTCCTTCTGCTGAGTAAAAATAAGTTTCATTGACATATTTAGTTTATAAAATTAGGTTTAATTTGCCCTTTTTTCTAATTTTTTTTTCTTTTTTCTAAGTTATTAAAGTAGAAGCTTAAATCATTGGTTTGAAATATTTCTTAATTTTTTAAAAAAATTATTTATTTATTTATTTATTTATTTATTTATTTATTTATTTATTATTTATGAGAGCATGCACATCTGTGTTGCACACAAGCAGGGGAGGAGCAGGGGAGAAGGGAAGGAGCAGAGGAGGGAGATGGAGGGAAAAAAATCTCAAGCCAACTTGTGCTGAGTGGGGAACCCAACTCGGGGATGGATCTCATGACCCTGAGGTCATGACCTGAGTTGAAACCAAGACTCCAGTGGTCAACCAACCGAGTCACCCAGGCACCCTTCTTATTTTTTATTATAACCATTTAAAAAATACTATGGTTATAGTCTTGAAATCTCTTTTGTCTGTGTTTCTTTGTTTTTTGCATGTCACTCTCTCTGTCTCTTGTTCCCTTTCTCTCTCCCTCTCTCATCATTTATACCAGGGGAAACAAGGTGCCATGTTGTGCAAATCCCTTTATAGTGACACAGATGATGTGGTTAGAATCCATGATTCTATTTAATAACCCATAAAGAATTGAAGTTCTATGTCTAATAGTTCTCAAGAATGAGGCCTGGCAACAACCTAATGAGAAAGCTTAGACGCTGATCTTTCGACCCCATTGAGATGTATATAGCTCCAGTCACCTCATGAAATCTCATCAGAGACATTCAAACAAAGCACCAAGCTAAGCTGTTTCTGGAATCCTTCCCACAGCATCTCTGAGATAATAAAGGTTTTTTAAAAGCTGTTACCTCTTGGAATAATTTTGTTATGCAGTAACAGATAATTAATACAATCTCCCATCTTATATTCTCTTTTAAACTGGTATATTTACATTTAATATTTACACTTAATGAAATTATAATTGTGTTTAAAACTGCCACCTTGTTTTCTACTCATTCTCCCTGCCTTTGCTCCCTTTTCCTTCCTTTCCTATCTATACATTTTTTATTATTCCATTTTATCTACCCAATTGGTTATATCTATATATTTTTGTTCTTGCTGCAGGGTTTATAACACAGCTCTTTAACTTTCATGCATAATGTAACTCTTAAAATCCTATACTAATATTTTCTTTTTCCCATAATTTGGGCTATTGTCATTCATGCCTTCTGTAATGCAATAACTGCAAACTTATTATTACTTTTGTTTTAAGCAGTAAATTGTCTTTTACAGAGATTAAAAACTGAAGGAAAGAATATCTTATATTTACCCACAAATTTACCAATTATAACTCAATTAATTTTTTTTGTGAAGATCCAGGTTTCTATCTTTTATACTCTTCCTTCTACTGGAGAATTTTTGTATATTTCTCAAGAAAGGTTTGATGGCTTTTATCCATGTTGTAGCATGAGTTTGTATTTTATTCCATTTTATTGCCAAAATAATATTCCATTATATGGGTATGCCACATTCACTATTATGAATCATGCTGCTATGACATTTTGTATGCAAGCTTTTGCACTGACATTTTTCAAACCTCTTGCATATATGCCTAAGAGTGAAATTGCAGAACCAAATGAAAATTCCAAACTTAACTTTTTCCAGAATGGGCACTCTCTTCTCCCAAGTGTTTGGACCAGTTTACATTCACACTAGCAGTACGTGAGAGTTCCAATTTCTTTGTATACTAACTAGCATTTGCTAATGTGTCCTATGTTCATTATGGCTTTCTTAGGGGGTGGGAAGTGGTAACTCACTGTGGTGCTGATTTGCATTTTCTTGATGGCTATTGAGGTTAAACACTTTTCCATGTGCTTGATGAACATTTATATATTCTCTTTGGAGAAATTTCTATTCAACTCCGTTGTCCATTTTATAATTGGGTTAGTGTGTTTTCATTACTGTGTTATAGATATTCTTTGTATATTCAGTTATCTTGATTGGGAAACTCTTGATTGTCAAGGCTGCTTGTGGGGCCTAGTTGGACAATGATGAGGTAGTTGAGCTACCACAAAGTTAGCTGTTCTTACTGAGATTCAGCAATTTTTTGCTTTTGTTTTAATAAAGGCTCTTTGGATTTTTGCAAATCTGTGGTTAATTTAGGAGCTCTTGAAAGATTGAATTTGACAATTTATTGCCACTGTTTTGCTGCTTTTCTGAAAGGACAGGATTTGGGTTCTCTCTATTCAATCATCTCAGAAGACCTTCCTAGGATTCATTATGTATGGTTTCTTTTTCCTTTTTTAAAAACTTCTGTAGTTTGGAAGTTATATAAACTTCTGGTTAGGTTAATATTGCTGCACCACAGATTACCCTAAAATGTTGTGATTTAAAACAAAAACAATTTTATTATGCTCATTGATTCTATGGGTCACAAATTAACACAGAGCATAGTAGAGATGGGTTGCCTCTTTTTTTTTTAATTTTTATTTATTTATGATAGTCACACACAGAGACAGAGAGAGAGGCAGAGACATAGGCAGAGGGAGAAGCAGGCTCCAGGCAGGGAGCCCGACGTGGGACTCCATCCTGGGACTCCAGGATCGGGCCCTGGGCCAAAGGCAGGCGCTAAATCGCTGCGCCACCCAGGGATCCCTGCCTCTTTTCTTCTATGCCTGGGAGCTCGTGTTTTGGGAAGGCATGAAGGCTGGGAGTGAGTCCTCATTGGCTAGCTTCTTCTGCTTACCCTCCTTTATGGAGTCTAATTTTTCTTAACATACTTCAAATGTTATTCCTTAGAATTTTGGCCCTTTTTCCCCCCTTCTCAATCTGTAGTAGTCTTTTGGGTGATTTTATCTCATTGCTTCAGTTAATGGCTCTTGAAATATATAGTTGAAGTACATTTTTCATTCCCAACCTTCACACCTGTATATAGCCAAAAAGTCTAATCTTGACATGGCATAAATGTTCCTTTCCAAAAATCTGTCTCTTGCTATATTTCCTAATGAATGATTGAAGCGTTCAGCATTTTATCCAAGTAAGGAAACTTGCAATTACAATTTCCTTTTAAAGCTTAAATTCACTCAATTTCTTATGTTTTCTGTAAATTGGAATTCTCACCTATATTTTTATATTTTCAAGATCTATGCTGTAGCTATAGGTAAAAAAAAATACACTCAGTGGAGACTTTAAATTCTACACACCAAATATTTGCTGATAGAAAACTTTATAAGGGATCCCTGGGTGGCGCAGCGGTTTGGCGCCTGCCTTTGGCCCAGGGCGCGATCCTGGAGACCCGGGATCGAATCCCACATCGGGCTCCCGGTGCATGGAGCCTGCTTCTCCCTCTGCCTGTGTCTCTGCCTCTCTCTCTCTGTGACTATCGTAAATAAATAAAAATTAAAAAAAAAAGAAAACTTTATAAGTCTCAAAAAGTTATGTCAATATTAATTCAATATTATAGTAAAATTAATGTGAAAAACCAGAAGCATGAGTTCATTGAAGACTGGGATAAGAACAGAAGTTTTTAATACTGAATTATAAGATGAAGAAGTTGAATAAAATTCTTAAGGACCTAGAAAGATGACCTTTGGATTAGTTGCCTATGTTCAGAATTAATTATGATAAAATTAGTTTGATTAATATGATAATTATGATAAAAAGTTAGCTGTAGAGTTAGAATTGGCTCTTTTTGGTTTTTTTTTTTTTGGATTTTTTTGCATCCTTCCAAGTTTTAAATACTTTATAATAAGAAAAAATCCTTTAAAAATGTTTTTAACTTGCTTTTATTCTCATCACATTTTACTCCCTGTTGAATTTTGTTGACTGTTCTTTTTTTAAGTTTTAATTCAATTTGCCAATGTATAGTAGAACATCCAATGCTCATGTCATCATGTGCCCTCCTTAATGCCCATCAACCAGTTACCCTATTTGATTGTTCTTAATCATTAATACACTACCAATACTGTCTTATTATGTGATTAAGGTCTTCATGACTTTGTGCCCCAAGACTCAAGCACATTTTGCTGAAATTAGGGATAGATAGTATAAGCCATGATTGATGACTGATGCCTAAAAGATTATCTGAAAATAACGAGGCACAGGGCAAATAAACAACCAGAGGTAAATGGAAATATTAAAAATGGAAAGTGCTTATGATGTGGGTAGAGGAGAACTCTTGACAGTTTAGTAAATAAGCTACAACTCTTCTTTACATCTCTTATACTAACCCAACATTAACCTCACTAGCTACAATGATATAGTTGTGTAATCCAGGAGGGAAGAAGAAACTCACTTGAAAATAGATTGATAAAAAATAAAAAGTTCATTTTTATTAATACTAATGTTACAATTTAGTGTTATGTAGCATAGAAGAACTTATAATTTACAGTCTATCACCTGTAAAATTGATAGATTTAGAGACTGGCTTTTGGTATTCCCGTACAACACAGCATGGTTCAGTACTGCAGTAATTATATATGTATTCCCAAGAGTTGCATGAAGACTTGCAAGCTCCACGAACAAGGTAACATTCTCTTTTTCTCCCTGCATCTTCTTTTGTTTTTTTCTGTGAAACTAGGAAAAAGTATCTATAATCATAAATCCAGATTTAATCCCCTTGCATAGATAAGTGGATAGATAATAGATAAGCATATAAGATTGTTTGAAGTATACAGTTAAACCACTTGGTTTCTAAAATCATGTTCAGGCAACTATATAAAAAAAATCACATTTTATCCCCTACGAGTTGTGACAATATACTTTTTATCCGACAATATTTCCTATGCCACTAGCTTTTTAAAAAATAAAATATCATTAAATCTCTAATCTGTGCATGCTTCTTTAAGAGTAAAGAGGAAAAAACTGTGGAAAAACAATCTACCTGCTTTGTGTTCTAAATAACCATTCACCTCCAACACCCCTTTTCCCCCACAAATTACTGGACTAGCTGTAGAAAGCTTAATATAGATAACTATAGATTCAGCTCATTAAATTACACTTAAAGAGAAAAGACAGTAGGTATGTAAGAAATCATAGTCTCTTTAAACAAAATAAACAAGGTTTAATTCTACATCCTGGGCATTTTTTTCTCTTTATCTTCTCAACTATCAGTTCCACTCATTTCTTCTTTCATGCAAAATAGAATGAATTGCATTATAAGTTCATGTGGAGTCTCCTAACAACAATTTAATTGTTTGATTTTTTTTCCCAGAGTAATGCACTTATAAAAAAAAAATCTTGCTCTTCCCTCCTTTTTCATAATAGCAAATATTACCTGATGGACCACAAGACACAGTGAGAACAAAGATCAGGAAAATACAAAGTATCTTCATCGCTGATATTGTTGAGGTAGACTTCAAAATGTCTGAGAGTTGTGCTATTTCTTGATTAAAAAAAAAAAAGATGAACTCTTGTTTTTATAGCCTTCTCAGGGTAATTACTATTCTGATTAATGCTGCCTTTCAAGATTGAGCACATATTCATGCATTGTGTAAGAGCAACAAACAGAATAGAGGACTTAGTTCTTTTATGACTTCAATGATCCAGATGTGAACTCATTTTCAGTTATACAAGCAAGTAATAGGGTGAAAGTCTTTTTAGGGATCCCTGGGTGGCTCAGTGGTTTGACACCTGCCTTCAGCCCAAGGAGTGATCCTGGAGTCCAGGAATCAAGTCCTGAGTCAGGCTCCCTGCATGGAGCCTGCTTCTCCCTCTGCCTGTGTCTCTGCCTCTCTCTCTCTCTCTCTCTCTCTCTCTCTCTCTCTGTGTGTGTCTCTCATGAATAAATAAATAAAATTTTTTTTAAAAAAGAAATAAAGTCTTTTTAATTTTTTTAATTGAAAGCATATAATTAGTCTTTTCTATATTTTCAGTCTCATGTTTTCTTGAGTAACTATATACACAGGCAGTGTTTTAAGCACTTTATATAGATTAACTAGCTTTATCTTCATTACAAATTTATAAAGTAAATTTCAGCTGAGGAAATTGTGGCACAGAGGGGTTATGTAATTGCCTCAAATCAGACGTGTAGTAACTGGTAAAGCGGAGATGGACTCCACGCTAATGTGATGCCACTTATCTTCCACTTTCTTCACATTCATAACCGAATAAAAGGGTGTTTATCATGTGAAATTATCCTCTGTATACATGGCCGGAACCAGGCAGTTTCTAGGAAGCAATTCTTCTACAGAAAGATAATATTTCTAAAACACAGTTTTGATACTGTTACATTAAGAGTTACTATCATGCTGCTATAAGAAAGTAGGTATAATTCTTGACATATAATGACTTATTCATAGAACTATCTCATTCATAGGGGAAAGCAGTGTGTTAAAAGTTGAAAGAAACACTGGATTTAGATACAGAAAACCAATCTTGGCATCACGGTCTTCTGTTTTACTAGTTGTATGTTTGAGAGAAAATATTCACTGACTGAGCCTCAGGATTCTCTCTTTGAAGGCAGGATTGGCAGAAGCAGCCAACTTCAGAAGTTTAAGGCAAGAATTAAATAGACACGATAGCTGAAAAGAGATTTATAAGTAATTATCACATAAATACAAATACTTCTGCTGGGTGTGAAAAATCCAAACAGATATATCCTTACAAATTAATGATTAATGTTCTAATTCCTTCTGTCATTGAGGAAAAACAAATTAAAAGGATATTCTATAATCTGGGTTTTAAAGGCAGTAATCTAGTTTTGTGAATTCTCTCTTCATTTCTTATCCAAAAAGTGCTTATATATTTATAGGCACATCATGGAAATTCTATTTTTCTCAATATCCTCTTTCTAAAAACACCAAAAAAAATTTTTTAAACTGCCGCAAATTTACTAACACCTATTGTATTTAAGCAGAGCAAAATAACAGATGCAAAAAATACAATAGAAAGTTAATAGGCATGGCATTAGCATAATGGTGGCATGAATAAGATGACAACCTAGGACAAAATGGCCCAGTTTTGCTTCAGCGCAGCTGTGTCCATTCCACCTGTCTTAAAATAAGACCCTCCCACCAAGCTGGAATATCTACATATCTGAATAACATATAAACATGGTCATTGTACCAATATTTTATTAGTAGTGAGTAGTAGTAGCAGCAGCAGTAGTAGTAGTGATTAGGTAGATGTGTTTCACACTGCCATAATGTGGCATGATTGTAAGCAACTGGCTCTTCATCAATTCTTTTATGTGTAAATTGGACGGTCTTCTTTTCTCTGTTTGCTAAAATATGAGGTAGTAACTAGTGACATCTAAATCACACAGAACAAGGATAGGGATTTGAGTGATTATCATCCCAATTCTAGCCAGGAAGTGACAGAAGTAGAATCAAAGTAGATGCACAGGAGAGAATTTGCTAACTTATTGCTTAAAATAGATATATTAGGGCTAATTTGAGAGAGATCCAGATTCTAGATTTCTACCAATAATTTTTTTTCAAAAGAGGAAAAGACAGAGACAAAGTGTGGGGAAAGGACAAAAATGAGATTTCTTAGTGATTAAGAAAAATAAAAGATATAGAGGAATTTTTTTAAAGGTGAGAAAATTGACCTCGTTTTCTTGCTCACAGAAAATGGCAAGATGAGTGGGTCCAAAATATTTCTACTTGAGTGAGAATTTTGAATTCTTAGATGAAAAAAAGTTTTTTAATTTCTTTTTACAAGGTTAGATGATTATAGTTAATAATTATACAATTCAAAGCCACAGGTAAGGACTCTTGAAGTTGTCTGTTCTTGGTGAAGAGAGCATGGCTAAGCTTTAGGGATATGGGGTTGATTTATGCCTATCATGCTTTTCCAGGGCAATGCCTATATGTTGAGAATGCCAGAAAAGAGTATGATGTTAAGAAGACAGATGAAAGAAGGAAGGAAGGAAGGAAGGAAGGAAGGAAGGAAGGAAGGAAGGAAGGAAGGAAGGGGAATGTTATTCTGTTAAAGGGGTTTCTAGTAAAAACTGGACACTTTTCTGCATAAACCCTTGATTTGTTGATCTGGCACTGGATCTCAGTTTGCATAGTCCAGGAAATAAGAGCCTAAAAAAACACCAGTCTCTTGCATTATGAAACTATGATGCCATATCCATTCTTTACTTTTCACTACCAGGTGGCATGCATTATTTTTCCCTTCCCTCTAAAAAATTGTATATTTTAGTTCACTGTTGGTTTCAAAGCTTTACGTTTAAAGAATCCGTTATGGGACTAATTTTATCACAACAGTGGCAGACTGGCACTTTTTGGAAATTTTCAGATTCATCAGAATCATAAAATCTTTTTACAGATGAGAACAATGAGGATTACAGTATTAAGGAAAAAAAAGATTGCATAGATGTCAGTGGCTAGAATTTCTGCTACAGTTCCTATTTCTTTCTGCTATAAAAAGTATTTATGCAAGCTCTAATAATTATTGATGGTTCATCTTTTTACAAGCCATGAGCCCAGAAGCTCTGCTTTTCTGTCCTTCCAGATCCTGCTTCACCTGGGAAACATCTATTAAATACTTATTATGTGCAAGGCACTGTTCTAAGTAACTTAGAGGTATAGTGTGTTTAAATTTCATGAAAGCCCTAGGAAGCAGGAATAATATTTAGCCCCATTTTCATACACAAGGAAACTGATACATAGAGATTTAAGCAAGTTACTTACTTAAAATAACAAAGTCAACCACTGGCTGGTAAGTGGTGAAACTGAATTTGAACTTGGTCTATTGTTGGAGCCCACATTCTTAACCATTGTTATTACTACATGTTCTAGTCCCCCGGAATACTTATTTTAGACTTACCGGGGAATTTATATAATATAATGATGAAAATGGGGTTTCCAAGGTAAAAGAAATATTACAATTCATTTATTTTCACCCTTCATTTTTGCAGCTTAAGGACACTCTGAAAGCAGAAACTTCATAGAGAAAACACTCTGAGGAGATTGTTTTAAGGAGAATCTACAGAAAACTTGGAGAAGAGCAGAAACTGACCTTTCCTTTCATCCTAAAAAATATCTTTCCAGTCCAGTCTTAGTCTTCCTTCACATTCTAAGGGGTAGGGGAGACCACTGCATGTTATGTATTCTCACTGAGAATGGGTCAAAAACAAGTTCTCATGCAGAACTCTGGTGCAATGTTTAGCTATTGTTCTATGTTAAGCCATACATAGGTGTCAAAGATAATGATATAAACCTTAAATTTTATTTATTTTTTTGAAGTTTTTATTCAAATTCCAGTTAGTTGACATACAGTGTAATATTAGTTTCAGGTGTACAATATAGTGTTTCAGTACTTCCATACAACACCCGATGATCATCACAAGTGCACTCCTTAGTTCCCATCACCTATTACACCCACTCACCCCACCTCCCCTCTGGTGACCATCAGTTTGTTCTCTATACTTGAGTCCTAAATCTTAAATTTTAATTTATTTTTTAAAGATTTATTTATGTATTCATGAAACACACACAGACACACACACACACACACACACACACACAGGCAGAGACATAGGCAGAGGAAGAAGCAGGCTCCATGCAGGGAGCTCGATGTGGGACTCAATCCCAGGACTCCAGGATCACACTCTGAGTCAGAGCAGATGCCCAACTACTGAGCTACCCAGGCATCCCTAAATCTTAAATTTTAAACCAACCTTAAAGATAACTATTAGAGTGTATTGTCTTGTGGATAATGTTATCCAACGTCTATTGGCTTGTGTGCTTTGTCTTGATCTGGGGAACAAATTTATAGTTTACAAAATGTATGTTTTATACCATCTCATTTCTAATGAGTCATCTTTTTAAAAAATTACACATAAAAGAATTGATGAAGAGCCAGTTGCTTACAATCATGCCACATTATGGCAGTGTGAAACACATCTACCTAATCACTACTACTACTACTACTACTACTGCTACTACTGCTACTACTACTCACTACTAATAAAATATTGGTACAATGGCCATGTTTATATGTTATTCAGTTCCGGGAATTAATCTCTTCCAGTGTATAGGATGATGTCTACCACCCACACTTTCTTTTTCTTGTTTTTTAAAGATCTATTTATTTATTTGAGAGAGAGCAGAAGCAGGAGGGGCAGAGAGAGAGAGAATCTGAAGCATACTACACACTAAGTGCAGGGCCTGATGTGGAGCTCAATCTCACAGACCTGAGATCAGGACCTGAGCCAAAACCAATAGTCATTCACTCAACTGACAGCACCCATACTTTTAACAGAGTCCTTGTGCTTAAGGTTATAGATGCTGGGTATAAGTGAGGCTTCGGTGACAGGAAAGAGGAAGGGAAGGTAAAGGAAAGAAACATTGAAATGTACAGATTAGTAAATATTGAGAGAAATAATATAAAACAAAGCCATAGTGAAGTAAGTAGGGCCTACTGCAGTTTTACCTTTCTACACAGTGAAAAAGAAATATTAGTCTGAAACTATGTCCAGTAGTCATTGTTTAGTAGATGCTTAAGCAATATTTAATGAAAATACATTTTTTTGTTGTTACTGATGCCTACTTCTAATATCTTTGCTTGTTAGACTGTCACTTAAGTGGGTGGCTACAAAACGATGGCATTCTGTAACTGTCATGCTTATTACTTTCTCCTATTATGTATCAGTGAGCTATCTTACACAAAGAAAACCCATGTAGTGATCAAAGTATTACATTTTAATTTCAAAAATAGAGTATCGATTATCTGCTGTGATACATTATTGTTTGCTTCATCTTTTTACATCCGAGTGAATTTTAAAGTGTGGGTTATAAATTCAATAGCCATTAATATTCATTTCACATATTTTGCATACAATCCACTTCTCCGTGTCAATTCTAATTTTACTCAGATGAAGACTATTTCCTCACTGAATACATGTTACTTTAAACTCATCCGACTGTAATGTTCTCTTTTGTTCAGAAGGATTTTGGTTGTGTGTGTGTGTGTGTGTATGTGCATGTGTCATGTATTGATATGTGATATTTAGGACTCATTATTAAGTATTTCAATCACATCTTTCAAGCCCTTCACCTTTTTACCCAGAATCACAGTTGATTTGTCTTATTCTAATCTCTGGTCTCTGCTGTTCACATGTCAGCGTATCAGAGATTTTTGAAGGCTTTTTTGGTGTCTATTCCAATAATATTGACCCTTACTTCATTCCAGTTTTGTAAGTGTGTCTTCCTCATTTGTTTTATTTAAAATGAACTTGGTTCATTATTGGCTTGTTTTATGATTTACTCATATATTGTGGTGTGATTACTATTACTATTACTACTATCATTAACTTCTCACTGGAATATGAACTCCATGTGGGTGGAGATTTTGACAGCTTTCATGGAATTTAGATAGACATTGAATGTATATTACTGAATGGGAATTGAAATGATGTTATATTTACTGAATGGAGATTGAAATAAAATTATAGTAGTAATTGTAGTATCTGTCATTTACCTATCTAAAAACATTTTGGAAAATGGCACTTCTAAGAAAGTGAATGTCAGAATACACAATTCAGTTTCTAATCCTAAGGGATGAGAAACTGATTCACAAAGAGTTTTTATCCATTTCTTCCCTTATGGGGAAATGCCTATGGGTATGAAAGATGATGAGGGGAACTAATGTTTTGTCTTCCCAAGCTTTAAAAAGTAATTGTGGTTTACCCCTGCACCTACAGCTTGCATAAAGAGCCATGAGAGAAATGTTCTGAAAAAATAGGTAGACCATGTAGAAAGTATATCCTTTACAACTGTACTTTCTATTTTATTTTTCACATTTAGCAAAAGGCTTAGTTCTCACTAGGTCCCCAATAAATAATAGTGAATATATACTGAACATTTACTAAATATGAGTTAAGGCCTGAACACTTATAATTTAATTTTTTTTGCTTGTTTGTTTTTTAAAGATTTTATTTATTTATTCATGAAAGACACAAAGAGAGAGGCAGAGACATGGGCAGAGGGAGAAGCAGATTTCCTGAGGGGAGCTGGTTGTTGAACACAATCCAAGGACGCCAGGATCATGACCTGAGTGAAGGCAGATGCTCAATCACAGAGCCATCCAGGTGCCTCAACACTTTTCATTTATGATCTCAGTAAACCATAACACAACCTTACAAAGTCAGAGGCAAAACTGTTTTTTTCTTTCTTTTTTTTAAAAAGATTTTATTTATTCATGAGACAGAGAGAGAGAGAGAGAGAGAGATGCAAAGACACAGAGGCAGAGGAAGAAGCAGAATCCATGCAGGGAGCCCAATGTGGGACTTGATCCTGGGTCTCCAGGATCATACCTTGGGCCAAAGGCAGGTGCTAAACCACTGAGACACCCAGGGATCCCCCAAAACTTAGTTTCTTAAATTCTTTATGTCTCTGTTTACAGCATGAAACAAAAGCTATTAACCTTTAGTAAATGGTAGATGACTGACTGAACCTAAAAATAAAAAGCTAACTCATGCCTAGAAATAACAGAAGGATTAGATGAATCAATGGTTCTCTGTCAGCATTTTTAGAATCATTGGGATAATTAAAAACAAAACAAAACAAAACAAAAAACCAGCCCACACTCCTGGGCACCATCCCTGAATAGTCCCATTCCGTTATTTAGGCATGTGGTTCAGAGATTTGCACTTTTAAACAAATCCACTCAATTTTTTCCTATGCTTACCTAGATCTGATACCACTGATTTATGTACACTTTTTATCAGAGTGAACTCATCCACATCATTTCTTCCCTTTGTCCCGTCAGCCTCATCACTGCCCTTGGTCTATTTCAGTCCTTCCTGGAATGCAGAATGAAGCATAATGTTCTCCCACCAAGCCCAGAAGAACATAAATACCCCAGGAAGGGTATGTTCAAGCTCTCTATTGAAGCAGTGTCATAGTGTAGACAGACTGACCGGAGTGTGAATGCCATTAACTACTTTCTGGCCATGTGGCCCTTATGCAAAGGGTGTTTCCCCTCAGAATGGAAACATTCTGAATCTCAGCTTCATTAGGAAATTGTGAATAAAATTAGTTACCTGCATACATGATAGGAAGATAAGTGACAAAGTTTAATACTTAATGTGACCTAAAGTAATGTTCCTTCCCTTTGCTTTCCTGCCCTCTATGTTTTACTGTGCTCCAGGAATTTAATACAAGGTCATATAATGAGAGTTTATTTTAGAAGCTGAAACCAAACTGAAGAGTATAGAAAGCTGATCAAATGTATGCTCACATTCTTTGCAAAATGATTCACAGACTCTCAGAAATGAAGAAACAAGATTTATAAAGTATTTCTCAAGTCCATTCAATACAGTTCTCTACTTCTGGATATCCATACCCCTGACTAATCACATCCACCTGGTACCTCTTGATTAGACTGGCTGATTTTTAGAAGTTGAACATTGCTATTCTTTCACATGAGCAAAACCTGGCATTACAGTTCAGCCATGCTTTTATTAAGTGATCTTTTTTAGATCCATTTTCCTTATCTATAAATTGGTGATTTTAATATCAAACTTATTGGCTTCTATTGCATGTCAGATGAGACAATGCACAAACCTGACAAAGATGCTCATTAAAAATTTTAAAAATGACAGAATTCTTATTATGTATTGGTACAACTCACAACTCGAGGCATTGTATTAGGCAAGATAAGCATGGTCACAACTATAGTTGGTACTTAATTTTCATATTGAATTGTTCTTCATAAAATCCAAGAATGTTAGGGAAGAGAGACTATCAAGAGAAGCACTATAATAAGTGATCAAGGATGAATTCTACGGGGGATCCCTGAGTGGCTCAGTGGTTTAGCACCTGTCTTCAGCCCAGGGCGTGATCCTGGAGTCCCAGGATGGAGTCCCACATCGGGTTCCCGGCAGGAACCTGCTTCTCCCTCTGCCTATGTTTCTGCCTCTCTCTGTGTGTGTCTCTAATGCATAAATAAATAAAATAAAATCTTTAAAAAAAAGGATGAATTCTACTGTCCTGAGAAACGAGTGGCCAAAAAAGGGGTCCCTTACAGAGATACAAAGTTTGATATTTTAACAGCATAATGTGTGTGAGGAACAAAAACAGGCCAATGAGCTGAGTTCAGTGAGCTATGGCACACATGGCAGGGGAGCGGTCAAGGAGTGGGAGGGGATTGGTCCCGCAGCTTTTTAAGCCACAATGAAGTGATGGATTTTATTATATGTTTCCTAGAAGCTATTTAAGAGTTCATGAGTTCACTTTGGCTCCTGGTAGAACTGCTTAGAAGGAAGCAGGAAGAGGGCCAGGGAGGGAGGTAATTTTGGAGACTATTTTAGTGGTCTGTCAGGACAAGATACTGCCTTAGATAAAGTGTCTCTGTTAGCTGCCTATCCATTGCTCTCCTTGCACTTTACTTCCCCTACATTTTGCTCAATTTTCCTCACTGGAAACCTGCGTAAACTCCTACCTCTTAGATTTGACCACAGATAAGGAGAGCCTGTGCCTGACATTTTAACCTATTGCCAGGTCACTGACCATTGAGAAGTCTGTCCTCTCCTCCTTGCTTCCGGTCATAGGAGGGGGAGGGTTTGGACTCCCTGTCCTTTCTTAAGGAACAATCCGACAAGATGGCATATTGAGCCATGTGGGAGTTTAGAGCAGAAAGTTTTCCTTTTATCTTATGATATATGTGCACTTTAGGGGAGCTTGATACCCACTATGATATTGCCACCTACCACACAGGAAAAAACAAACAGACAAACAGAAGCTTCCCCTCCAACCTCCACCACCCACCCCAGGAAAAATTGCAGTTTAGCTGAGAGATGAGAATAAATGCTTGAGAGGAAAGAGAGGGAAAAGAAAAAAGAGGAAGAGAGAAGGAGGGAATAACATAGAAATTGACTGGTAGATGAATGCAGCTCTGATGTTAAGATCATATTTCTTGAACTTGAATGTGCATGTGAATTCCCTGGATTCTTGTTGAAAAGAAGGTTCTATTTCAGTAGATAAGGGACAGGGCAGAGATGTTCCATTACTGATAAGCTCTCTTGTGATCTAAATGCTCTAGATCCATGGTGCACATGGAGCCTGGAGGCCCTGGTTCATGTGTCTGAGCAGGCACTTATTTGCAGGGCTGGGCTGCTGGTCCTCCCTCACATAGTCCTCCTGTGAGGAGAACTCCCCAGGGTGTGGTGACAACCACAGAGCAGAGGGACACTGGTGCAATGACTATTCTTCATTTATCATCAGGATTTGTTTGTATAGTAGTGGAAGTTGAAACAAGGGCAGGAATATCAACATTAGTTTTGCTGAGACAGTTTTTAGGAAAATGAAATTCTCCAGTTTGTCTCTCTCCTCCAGTCAGTGGAGTGAGTACAGTTTAGAGGGGAAGAAAATCAACTGGGGAAGGGTTGAGATCTCTTCAGCTTGTCTCCTTATAAGCTGCAAAGGAAAACCCTTAACAAGAATGGGTAGTGGGGAAGATATTACCAGTGAAAATAAAACAGTGATTTAAATTTAGGTTTCTATTTCAGGTGAGAGTTAAAGATATTAAAAGACAAAGAATTACTTTTTTTTAATTTTTATTTTTTTAAGAGATTTTATTATTTATTTGGGGCCAGGGAGGGGTTCAGGGAGAGGGAGAAACAGACTCCCCCCTGAGCAGGGTGCCTGACCTGGGGCTTGGGGCCCAGGACCCTGGGATCACGATCTAAGTTGAAGGCAGATGCTTAACTGGCTGAGCCATCCAAGCACCCAAGGATTACTATTTTGACCATCATCATTCGGGTAGCTCCCAAAAGCTTCCAATCTTAATGTTCTTAGTCACAAGTTTAGCCCTGTCCTGCTGAATCAATCGTGGACTCTTTATAAGCCCTGTTACTGTATTTGTTTGATTCATACATAGTAATCTGGATCCAACTCCAAGAATGCCAAATCACTGACTGTTGAGAAGTCTGTCCTCTCCTTCAATAGGCTTCAAGGAAAAATTCCAATAAATATATCACTCTTACTTGTGGGAATGTGTGCCAAAAAGAAGGAAAATGTTAGAAATAAATTCTCATGGCAGGTGCAGTTTCTTAAAGCAAGAAACAATGAGGTTATACATATGAAGCTCTCTAGAGTTTGGGAGGAGAGACATACCCATATTTCTAGCTCACTCATGTGGTTCCTAGTTTAGTTTACTGAATCTTAGAAGATTATGGAATCTGTGGCTTATTGAGAAGGACTATAGCTGAAAAACCTCTCCAACATACCTCAGTAAAACTAAAGAGAACCTTCATGTGTCCTTTAAAGCTTAGTGGTTTTCAAGGATGTTCAGTTTGTTAATGATTCCTCAGCAATCTCCTGGGTAGTTGTTTTAAGTGTTTGACCTCTGAATTTCCAGTTTTCATTGAGAAAACATTATTACCCTTGTTCTTTTAAACTATCTTCCCAGCTAACATAGTTATCTGTGGAAATTGAAACTGTGTGGGTGATACTTGGACAACCCGTCTCTGAGTCACAGACATTGTACTTTAAGACATCGGCCCACAGGTCTCCTCTGTCCTCCGCAGAGTCCTTCTGTGGCTTCTGTGTTCTGCTTGATGGATGATATGTTCTTTGAAGTGGCTAGCCACTCTTCGCCACCTTGTGAGTGTACTTAAACTCATCTGTCTGCTCATGGCCCTGATATTCATTGCGGATTCAATGATTTTGCACTTTGTCATCCTCTCAGATCAGGTGGGGGAGCACCTCTCTTCACTGTTTCTGTTGCTACCATTGCTGTTCTAGCTGAAGTCTATGGTCTTCTTTCCTGACCAGTTTAATGCCTCACGTTTCAAAGTCCCCAAATGGTATATCTTTATTTCCCACATATCCCCAGTGTGACAACTATAATGTTTCATGTTATCACTATTATAAATGGTGTTTTTCTGATTCTCTGCCTTGCATAGAACTATGACCACATCTCTCACAACACCAAGGCCTTTGCTGGTTAGTTGTACTTTCCCCAGCTTCACCCCACATTGGACTGCCTCATGTCTGGCCTTTATCACTCTAGTTTTATATTTCCTCTTCCATCTAGTGTGTAAAGTTAGTTCATTCTGATGAACACAATTGGAATGTGAATAATCTTAAAATTTTACTTTGTCTAAAACTTCTAGCTATCCAGTAAGGGTTCTAAATTCTTTCTCTGTCTGACACGTTACCAGAACCAGAAATCTCTGAGCATTTTAAAATTTTTTATTTATTTATTTATTTTTTTGTTGGTGTTTTTTTTTTTATTATAAATTCATTTTTATTGGTGTTCAATTTACCACATACAGAAAAACACCAGTGCTCATCCGTCAAGTGTCCCCCCGTGCCGGTCACCCATTCTACCCCACCCCCCGCCCTCACTCCCCTTACCACCACCCCTATTCATTTCCCCGAGTTAGAAGTCTTTATGTTCTGTGTCCTATCTGATATCTCCCACACATTTTTTCTCCTCCATTCCCCATATCCCTTCACTATTATTCATTATTCCCCAAAATGAGTGAGAACATACACTGTTTTGTCCTTCTCCGATGACTACTTCAGTCAGCAATAATACCCTCCATTTCCATCCACGTGAAGGCAAATGGTGGGTATTTGTTGTTTCTTAATGGCTGAGTATATCCATTGTATACATCAGAACACATCTTCTTTATCTTTCAATCTTTCGATGGGCACCGAGGCGCCCTTCCACAGTTTGGCTATTGTGGACAAGCTGCTAGAAACATCGGGGTGCAGGTGTCCCGGCGTTTCATTGCATCTGAATCTTCGGGGTTAAATCCCTAACATGCAATTTGCTGGTCGTAGAGGCAGGTCTATTTTTAATTCTTTGAGGAACCTCCACACAGTTTTCCAGAGTGCTGCAACCAGTTTCACATTCCCACCACAGTGAAAAGTGTTCCCCTATTTCTCCCATCCTCTCCAACATTTGTTGTTTCCTGCCTTATTAAATTCCCCATTCTCACTGGTGTGAGTGGGTATCTCATTTGGGTCTTTGATTTGTATTTCCCTGATGCGAAGTATGCGGAGCATTTCTCAGTGCATGTTGGCCAAGTCGTATGTCTTTCCTCTTGAGAATTCACTCGTGTCCTTGCCCATTTCATGATTGATTGTTTGTGATTCTTTGGTGTTGAGTTGTAATAAGTCTTTAATAGATTTTTGAAACTAGCCCTTTATCTGAAAAAGAAAACCATAGCTGGGGGCATCACAATGCCAGATTTTCAGGTTGTACTACAAAGCGGTGGTCATCAAGACAGTTGTGGTACTGGCACAAAAATACAGACACATAGACCATGGGAACAGAATAGAGAACCCAGAAATGGACCCTGAACATTATGGTCAACTAATATTCGACAAAGGGGAAAGACGATCCACTGAAGAAAGACAGGTCTCTTCAATAAATGGTCTGGGAAAATTGGTCAGCACATGCAGAAAATGAAACTAACCACTCTCTTGCATCATACACAAAGATAAACTCAAAATGGATAAAAGATATAAATGTGAGACAAGATGCATCAAAATTCCTAGAGGAGAACACAGGCAAACCCTTTTTGAACTTGGCCACAGTAATTCTTGCAAGATACACCACGAAACAAAAGAAACAAAAGCAAAAATGAACCTATTGGGACTTCATCAAGATAAGAAGCTTTGGCACAGCAAAGGATACAGTCAACAAAACTCAAGACAACCTACAGAATTGGGAGAAGAATTGCAATAACATATCAGATAAAAGAGCTAGTTTCCCAAAATCTATTTATTTAATTTTTTTAAGTATGACTTTTGCCCAATGACACGAAGTTTCAAACATAGATGTGAAAAGGAAATCTATTTAAAAGCCAGGACATTTACATGCAACAGTTCTGAAAAAGATAAGAAAACTTTGGAATCTTATCCTCTGGAGCAGAAGTCAAAGTAAAAATAATTAATATTCTTCTCTGAGTTGGTTTGTTAATAAAACTGAATGCCATTATCTTGATAATTTGCATTTAATCTTTGAAAGATTATGGGACTTGGCCTTTGAACTGGTGTCTTTCAGCTCTTGAAGATATGATGCCTACTGTTGACTGATCTCATCACTGTAGATGGGAACTGAATACAACACCCAATATCTGTAGGCTGTCTGCCAAGGTGTGCATGTATACACACACGTACATGTTGCAAAAAGTCATCAAAAGTTTTTCTCCACTCTGGTCTAAATTATTATTCTCAAGAAAGAATTAACCTCTCAAAATAGCTCGAGAAAAAGAAAAGAATATATATATTTTTAAAGATTTATTTATTTATGTTAGAGTGTGAGTAGGAGGGGCAGAAAGGGAAGGAGAGAGAGAATCCTCAGACTCCCTGCTGAGAGCAGAGCCCAACACAGGGCTCCATCCCATGACTCTGAGATCATGATTGAGAAGAATTCAAGAATCAGACACATAACCAACTGAGCCAACAAATGCCCCAAACAAGAATATATTTTAAGGTTGGAAAAACGTCAGATGTAAATTCAGCAAAAGCTGGTTTTGAGAAGAGGCAGCAAGAATGGTGGTCTTGTATTTCAGTCATTTCTTTTTACCAGCTTCCCTATTCTACAGGTTCACTTGTTCCATTCCATTATCCTCTGTCTCACAACTGGCTCCCTTATATCCTCAGTGCTCAGGTACTATTATATCATCCCAAACTTGATTTGACATAAACCTTCAATGCATATGTTCAACACTCATTGCAATATGCTTCTTCCCCCCTATATAGAAGCTACATAGATCACATATCTTGAGTCAAATAAAAGATGTACAGTTACAGTAAAGAAACAAAAATTATCTCCAGTGAGAAATTAGACAATTAAAATGTGATTTAACGTGAGTATTGCTTTTTACATTCATTGAGTGATTGCTATGTACATTCATTGAGTGATTTCAGGCACTGAAATTGGAAAATGAAATTTTCCAATTTGCTATCATTTTATATATAAGAAAACAAAAATGTAGACAAGTTAAGTAACATGCTCAAAGTAACATAACTAGCAACAATAACATTCAGCTAGCTCCCAGACCATCTGTCTCCAGGGGTGTGACATAAAGACCTATATTCCAAATACTTTGCCTACTCTTTCTATATATAGCAACACATCTAAAACAAGATGGTATCAATCAAAACATGTACATGTAAGGGTGAAATTGTCTATGAAGCAGAACTGCATGAGACAAAAACTAATCATACCTGTCAATTAACTTTTCTAGGGAAAGTAGTATATATATATATATACACACACACACACTCCTACCTGGTACAGTAAACTTATATGGGATATGAAAACCTCAGGCCTTCATTCCAATGCTAGTTAACATACAAACCCCTCATCTAACTATCCTTATTCTTTGTGCATAAGAAAAATTCCTCATAACTTCGCTTCCCATGTAAATTGCCTACAGGGAAAATATGCATTTGCCAGGCCAACACAAGGGATCAATAAGCCCAAGGATATAATTTCTTATTATAGATACAAAATTAATATATTGTATTAAACCGTTTAGGCTAAAATTGCCAGTGAGTATCCGAAATCTGATGCACTTTATGGAACCTGAAAAATAGACCTTGTGGTAAAACAGAGGTTCAAAGAGAGCCATGGTGAAACTGTGCAAGGTAATGGTTGATTTTAAAGATCTCTCTGAAAGCAACCTGCTTGACAACAGCTCCAGCTTGGCAGCCAAAGGGTGAAAGGTACTAAAATGCTTGATGTGGGTCCTGTGTTTTGCCTCCTGTGACACTGAAGCACTTTTGATCACCATGCAGGCTCTCCAGGGCATGACTAGGAAAAATCAGAAAGAAAACATAGAGATAAAAATGAAGAGGACTTTTGGCGAGTCATGGACACTGAACTCATACCAGGAAGATAATGATTTCTTTTCACAACTTTTTAAACAATTCATATTTGCCAAAATGTGACCTGAATCTGGGCAGTCTTGTGTTTTTACACCTGCATATGTATATGTTTGTGGGACTGGAGAGATCAAAGTATGTTTTCTATCACACAATATCATTCTTGTGTGTATGTGTGTGTGTGTGTGTCACACAGTTGCTAGTGTTACATCCTTTGGAGCACTGAATCCATCCTTTCATTACTTTGCCACTCTTTTTAGATTAGACTCTCAAATCCCTAAACTATATAATTTAGGAATAAAAGTGTAAATGTTATCTTAGAAGTGATTTTTTAATGAAATCACAAATATGAAAAAAACAAAACTGTGGAGACAATAAAAGGAATAAGGAATAGTTGTAGCTAAGGGTTAGTGGGAAGGAAAGGAACAAATAGGCAGAGTGTAAAGGGTTTTTAGGATAGTGGAACTATTCTGTATGATACTATAATGGTGAATACGTGTCATTATACATTTGTCAAAACCCATACAACGCACAACCCCATGTGAACTTTAATGTAAACCATGCACTTTGTGTGATAATAGTGTGTCAGTGTAGACTTGTAGATTGTAACAAATATACCACTCTAGTGCTGATGTTGATAGAAGAAGCTTGTTGTGCATATGTTGGGTTAGGGGGCATATGGTAACTTTATTTTCTGCTCAATTTTGTTGGACTTAAAACTGTTTTAAATGTAAATTTCATTTCTAAAATTATAATCATAAATACTAATTATGACATTTTTAATTTAAATAAGAAATGTATTTCTGTTTCCTTATTTTAAAAATGAGAAAACTAAAATCTAGAGAAGTCTAAAAAACAATTTTTTAAATTACTGTGGAAATAACAATATCTCCAAAGTGTTTTCAGTTATTATATGTCTTTTCTTATTATCCTCCAACACCCTTCAAGTGAAATCTCCAAGTTATAGGTTTTATTTGAAAGTCACAGACATCCAACTCAAAGTAGCTTAAGTATTAATGTATAAATGTAGACTTTAATGAATCTCATACAAACCCAACTGAACCAAACAAAAGACGAAAGCCAAATGTGGGGATTGCTCTAGGAAAAACTATAATGGGATTCATTCACAGTAATCTTTCTCAGTAATTCTCATATCTACTTCTCTCCATATTGGCTTCCTATTGGTCTTCTAGCCTATCAGAGAGTTGGGGAATGGGGAGGGTTATTTTGTTAGTAGAAGCACCAAAATCACTTTATTATGGAAGTGTGATTACAGAGGAAGGTGTTAATAATTTCAGGTAAAGACTGATTGGACCACGGTGGTCAGAGGTTGAACTTTTAATATTAGTATGGCTAAAAAGCAAGATTTGTAAGAAAATGTTGGCCCTTGATTAAATTTTGAGGCTAGAATTATGGGACACATTCCCCCAAAGTGCAAGTACAGCATGGACACAGCACTAGAGAACTTGTTGCAAATGTAACAAATAAAGAAATTGATGTCTATCATAGGTAAAAGGAATTATTCTCCTCATTTTATACATGACGGAAGCAGACAGAAATAATACTCATGTGTTTTTCCATATACAAGAAAATTTAAACACAGACATTTTATTTGGTGTTAATTATACTTCAATAAAGGTTTTAAAAATGTTTAAAAACCCATAAAAACTTAAATTTCCATGGGCGCCTGAGTGGCTCAGTTGGTTAAGGGTCCAACTCTTGGTTTTGGGTCAGGTCATGATCTCTGGGTCACAGGATCAAGTCCCACTTTGGGTTCTGAGCTCAGCCTGGAATCTTTTTTAATATTTTATTTTATTATTTTAAAAAAAATTTATTTATTAATGAGAGAGAGAGAGAGTGCGGCAGAGGGAGAAGCAGGCTCCATGCAGGGAGCCTGCTGTGGGACTCGATCCCAGGTCTCCAAGATCAGGCCCTGGGCTGAAAGTGGCGCTAAACCACTGAGCCACCGAGGCTGCCCAAGCATGGAATCTTCTTGAGATTCTCTCTTTCGCTCTCTCTCCCTTTCTCTCTCAAATAAATAATAAAGAAATAAAGAAATATATCTTTTAAAAAAAACCTTAAATTTCCAGTCTAGACATAGAGAAGCTACTGCTACTAAGAAATTTAGTTAACCAACATAAATACCAAAAATCCAATAACAATGGTCAATGGAAGTTAAAAGAAAAAAAAACAAAAACAAAACAAAAAACAAAAAAACAACAAAAAACAAAAAAGTTCAATAGCATCAAGCATAAGGCATTTAAGACATAAGACATAAGACATCAGATATAAGGTATTTAAGAAAATTAGAATGACCAAGATAACCTGTGCTTCTAATTATCTTCAGGAGACACTTTGCAGATATGTCTCAGTGGTAGAGGACAACTAGCCTGGCAAAGAAGAACAAAGAAATGAATTAGAAGATCGTCCAAAAGATCAATTTTCTTTCCTAAATGTTAGCATTTATGCTCTCACATTTAATTTTAATCCCTTCGTAAGCATAGTTTTAAAATGATTTATAAACCGTATGCTTACTTTATCGAAAACACCACATCTTCCAAGATAGTCTATATTATTTGGCATTATGTATGACTGTTCCTCCTGAAAATACCTTTCTTAGTTCTAACTTTATTTCAATTATAACTATTTAAAACTCCCTATCTTTTTCTTTTCCATGTTGTATTCTTAAATATGAGTACTCCTCTAGATAGTACTCCTCTTTGAATCTTCATTATTTATGTAGGCATCCAGCTATCGATTCACTTATTCTATAAGATAGTATCAAGTATCTACCCTTGGTCAATCTCTATGCCAGACTCTAGGAGTACCCGATAATTGAAACACATGTGAAGCTCCTTCCCCTCAAATATCACCTCCTCTATGAAGTCTTCCATGGCCACTCTAAGAAAAGTTATAATCTCTCCTGTCCTCTCACAGCATCTATATGCGTAACTCATCTGGTATATATAGCATTCTACCATAAAAGGGGATTTCTCTAAGTAATATCTTCTATCTTTATTGAGGAGAATATTTCTTAAGCATATCCTTCAAATCCAAAATTCAAATTTTTGTCATTTTATTTTGACAAGGTAAAGATTTCACTAATTAAACAAAGATAAACAGCCAAGGAAGACCTTATTGAAGCCTGCAGCAACAGAGCAGAGAATGTGAACTCAATTCCCATGAAACAAAATGCAAGAAGACTCTTAAGGTCTGGTGTGACCAAGGAGAAAAGCACTAAGGGATGACATGGGTGAGGAGGTTGATCACTGAGCTACCTTGAGCATAGCAAGTTATTCCAGAGTTTGCCAATGCTTTCCTCTGTGATTAAGCCATCTGTATTTGATAACTGGCACTCATTGAAGTTAGGCTTTTAGCCTCTCACAGAGACTGAGAGACAGGAGTGTTATGTCCTTTGAAATGTATATTTCAAAGGGATGATTCTCAGGTCCTTGAGAAAGATATTTCTGGTACTACTGAGGAGAAGCTGGAAGATTTACATATATTTCAAAGGAACAGAGAAAGAATTTACAATGGCAAGTTTTCTAAAGTAAATTCAATAAGAAAAGTGAGGTCAGGGGCCTTTTGTCAGGAAGAAATCCGTCTGAAGTTTAGTCAAAGCTGAGGGGAACATGAAAGCTATCTTGATCACATACCTTTGGTTGACCATTACATCATCCTTTGAAGCAGCAAGAAAATCAGCACTGCCATTTCAACACAACTACTATATTTTGTGTCCAAAGTATAATCATATCAATGATTACATTTTTATAAAAGTTTTAAAGACAAAAAAGTAAAAAAAAACTTTTATAAAAATAAATAAGAACAATTGAGAAAGAAGAAAAAAATAACATACACTGATTGAGTGTCCCTTTACTTAGTTTAGGTTAAGCAACACCTATTGACAAACCATAAATATGCGAGACAGAATTCTAATTTCCTTATCTAAAATTTCTCTCTATATTTTCCCATTGCCTATATCTTCTCCAAAGAAAGATATGTTACTTGACATGTTTATTCTCCTACTGGACTATATGTCAAGAGTTCTTGAAGTTTGATCCAACTTACTAAAACATTAAATGATCATGATTTTGCTTCAAAATTCAATAGTTAAGAACATTTTTAGGCAATGGCCAGCAAATTTTCTGTGCATTATAACCAAGTCTGAAGGCATGTTAAATACATATGGCTGGGCTCCACCTCCAGGGTTTCTGATTTAGTATATCTAAGGCCTAAGAATTAGTATGTCTAGCATATTCTCAGGTAATGCTAAAACAGATGCTTCACAGATCACGTTTTGCACCTGAAAACTTTACTGATTCTTTTCTGTATGGGGACAAGCAAGTAAATTTTTTTTTATTCTTATTTATTTATGATAGTCATAGAGAGAGAGAGAATGGCAGAGACACAGGCAGAGGGAGAAGCAGGCTCCATGCACCGGGAGCCCGACGTGGGATTCGATCCCGGGTCTCCAGGATCGCGCCCCCTGGGCCAAAGGCAGGTGCCAAACCGCTGCGCCACCCAGGGATCCCAACAAGTAAATTTTGTAAAGGGCAAATATTTGAGGCTTTGTTGTCAAGAAGCAAAATCAAGGATATTTTGTAGGAACTTAATAGAGAGAAAACAATTTTCCATATATTTTAACTGACAAAAATTCTATAGATAGTAAGAACGATTGCATATAAATTTTATTGGGTGGAGGATATAGATCTAATAAGAAGAGTGGGATAACATTTTCTTAATTGATGTTTGAAGTTAGCAGTTCCTATCATAAAATCAATTAATAATGTCATCTATACTTACATCAAGTACTTACTAGCCTATTCTCATAGGCCATACAAGAAGAAGGTATTGGTTTGGCCCATGAACTATAGTTTGCTAACCTTGGCAGTACCGTAACATTAAAAAACAAATCACAGAGTGATAAGTAGATAATTAAACATCAGGAGGTATTTTGATAATAAAACTCTCCAAAGTACAGGTTAGAGAAGTGAGATCCAAAGTGATGAAAAAGACTTGCCTAAGGATTCTTTATAACAAATTTGTAACCTATAAAATTAAAACTAAAAGGTAAGACTTCATCTTCAACTGTAAAGAACTTGAATCAGTTACATATTGTTACTGGTAAAAAAAAATCAGAATCAGCCCATAGGAGGAAAATCAATACATCCCTGGGAAACACTCATTTAACAGTTATTAATTGAACATATACCAGAGGTTTTTCAAGGGGTTGGTGGTATATCAGGGCACATACTAAGAAGTCTAGGTCATGAACCACTGTAAAAATTGAAATAAAAAATTACTTAAGCACTTGTATTTATGTATAGTACTTAAACAGTGCATGTTTGGTAACACAGCCAATTTGGAGACATATCCCCTAGTTGAAGAAGTCTTACTAAGAAATATTTCTTTGAGGTAATACAGTCAGTATTCACAGAATCAGTTTCACTTACAGTTAGAAATGTAGTACAGATAATATTCAGAGAAGTCATTAATGGACATGATATCCCTGAAGTATCCGAAAGAGAATACTAAATTAGTATTCCTCTTAGTAGAAATGAATAAACTGGCAATAAAACAATAATAAATAAAAGAAACAGGCAAATTGATCTTTATCTAACTGTACACTCTTGCTGTGGATGAATATATGCTGCTAAATATTACAGCCAAAATTTTCTCCAACTACAGTGTCTAGCAAGATTAGAATATAGATAACTGTTACTGAGTGTAGTAATGGAATTAATGTAATGATCCTTTGACTCCTAGAATATTATAATTCAAGATACAAAGTAATTACATCCACAGTTTGGAAGTATAAATATTTCTATAAACATGTCTATATTACCTCATGGAATTCTGACCTTATAGAATACAATGCTTGCTTATTTGTTTATTTATTTCTTTATTTATTTTAAAGATTTTGGTTTTTTATTTGAGATAGAGTGAGAGAGATTACAAGCAGGGGAGAAGGGCAGAGGGAGAAATAGACATCCCACTGAGCGGGGAGCTGGATGTGGGACTCAATCTCATGACCCTGGGGATCACGACCTGAGACAGGTGCTTACCTGAGTGACTCACCCAAGTGCCCAAGGATGCTTTGAAAAAGAAAAGGCAATCTTCACAGTAGACAATTTCTTAGTAGAAAATAATTAAAAGACATTCCTTCTCATATCATGTGTTGTTAAAATGAAGGAACCGATAATTCTTACCTCCTGGGGCTTGCTAAGTATGAGAAAAGTTTAATTCTTGTTAGTGGTATCTTCAAAAAACTTGGAGTCAGAGAAAGTACTGCACTTTCACAAAGACAATGCTATTTCTCTAGACATATCAGTCTAGAAACATTGTGTCTTGATGAAATTAAGTCATACTGTGTATTGATATATATCAATAGATGTATACAATATAACTTAAATAATTCAGGTAGAGAAGCCTAAACAGTTTTAAGCACTTGGGTGTATGTAACAATAACAAACTTCTGTTAAACTAAATGCCACCTTCTCATCCCTGGCCCCCAGAGCAACACAATTTTTGGAAATACAAAGGCCACCCTCTCCTCAGTGAAGATCTCTAGGATAAATAATATAGGCTTCAGGGAGGCCACACATGTGTCTTCATCCCTAGGCTCACTGTGACATTTCCTGAGTTATTTATGTATGTATCCCCCGCACAGTCATAGGAGCTGCTTTTGAAAACGTAAATTCTCTCACATCTAGAATTTTCTCACAACTCCTCTTAGACAAAACCGATCCTGCTAGATTTTTGTGGTAGACCTTGGAGAGAGGTGTTCTGTGTAGTTGGTCAGGTTCACTCATCAGCTTACTGAGCTTCCCTCCCTAAGACTCTACATGGCTTGTGGCATTCCAGTTCCTCCCCCAGCAAAATTAAAGATTCTCTCAATAAGACACCCTTTGGGAGTAGGCAGTTTAGCTGTCCAAACACAGTCCTAAATTACTGGAATAAGAACAACTGTTACTGTCCAAACACAGTCCTAAATTGCTGGAATAAGAACAACTGTTACTGCGCTTATTTGTGGAATTTCATTTAAATAAATGATTACGTGGGTAAACAGAGCTTGCTCTCTTTCTCTCACCTTATTATTTATACCTTTGCTGTGCCATGGATAGTATTTAACTGCCCAACTGAGAACTGTTAAACTCTGTCATCAGATTGTCATCTCATAGGAACTGGTTAAATGCACACACAAAAAAAATCAGTAGGTGAGCCAAGATTGGAAGGCTTCACATGTGAAAGAGAGAAAACATGCATTTTCATTTAGGAAAGAGTTAAAATTATGTTCAGAGAGATTTTGATGTGGAAAAAAGCAAGTATGAAGATAACCATGATTCTCATAGTAAAACTGGCAATAAAAGCCCCATATATAAATTTAGAGAGGAAGCAGAGCAACTCAGATAAATAGCATGAATGTCTGGATGCCGACATGGCCATAATGACATGATAAGCACAACTAGAGTCTGATCCCTTGTTTAATTAATATGTTCATCCATCTGACATACAAAGAAAATGGGCAATGAATAGACAGAATAGAAACTAAATTATTTTTATTTATATATGAACAGTGATACTGGAGGTCTAAAAGTGAATATTTTTATTAAACATTGCAAACATTTTCTTTCTACCCACTCTTGAGTCAATAAGATGCATCTCTGTTCCAGATTTCGATGCTCAATAGTACTTCTGTTTTCCAGAGTTTATATGCAGCACTGATTTCTCCATTTAATGCAGTATCCGTAATCATATTCATCATCATCACAAAATGTTTTACATATTCCTTTCACTTTTGCACATCTCTCAAATCTATACTTTGGATCAAAGTTACTTCTGGCTGTAATCAAGAAAGATATGTAAAGTCATCAATCTAATTTTTCACTTGGGAGTCTTCTTACTGAGGGAACAAGAAAAACTGTTCTAGTTATACGATCATGTGTGGGGGGAGATGGAGAGTCTGGTATGTTAAGCAGTTTCATGGAAAAATTAAGCAGTTGTTGCAGAGAGTGACTGAGCTACAATCATTTTACTTGCACATATGTGTATGTCTGTATCTTGCAGTTCACATCAGTACTAAAATTTAGCTGGCTCCTGAGGGCTCTTGCCTTCCTATCTCTTTTTCCTACTTTATGAAGACCAGATTTACTCTCCCATTCTTTCATTAAGATGATATTTGTAGATCTCTTAAAAAAATCTATAATTGGGATCCCTGGGTGGCGCAGCGGTTTGGCGCTTGCCTTTGGCCCAGGGCGCGATCCTGGAGACCCGGGATCGAATCCCACGTCAGGCTCCCGATGCATGGAACCTGCTTCTCCCTCTGCCTATGTCTCTGCCTCTCTCTCTATCTCTCTGTGACTATCATAAATAAATAAAAAAATTTAAAAAATCTATAATTTTTATTTTCATGATTTTTTTCAATTTTTTAAATTTACTCTGATTGCCTCTTCACAGTATTTGTATTTGTTTGTTCAATGCTTTCTTCTCCATTTCAGATCATACGCCTAATTTAAATTTATTTTAGTAGAGCAAATGGATATGTCCCTCTCACCAGTCTACAGCAATAATGAATGAATAAGATAACTTAGTACTTAATTATATGTATTTTTCTTCAACATTTTTAAAAAAAGATTTATTTATTTATGAGAGAGAGAGAGAGAGAGAGAGGCAGAGAGAGAAGCAGGCTCCATGCCAGGAGCCCGACGCGGGACCCGATCCTGGCACCCCAGAATCGTGCCCTGGGCCAAAGGCAGGCTCTAAACCGCTGAGCCACCCAGGGATCCCCTTTCTTTGACATTTTTATGAAACTTTTATTGTTACAGCCAAAATGTAAACCTTATATAATAATAATGCTTTCTTCTCATTCTTTGTTATCTCCTATCTAGTATATCCTGATAATCATAATACAGTAAGCATGAAAATACTTATTAATAGAGTAGTTTGTGGAGGAAACAAAACACAAAATATATGCTCAGAAAACACATTGTGTTATACATTAAGCATTTAGTAAAAAGAGGATCCCCATGTTAGTCTAACAGTTTGCTGTGTGTCACCAAAGACAATGCAAAGAAGGATATCTTCCAAACTCCTAGCTTTGTGTTCATGCGTTAAAATGGAAGCAAATATTTTTGTTAGTTAGGATTTTGTTTCTCTTGATTCAATTGTACTAAAACTAATGCCTTTAGGAAAGAGACTTGGAAGCCAGGGTTACTTCCCTACCCCAAATTTTGTCATAATATTTAGTTATCTTGGATTAGTCATTCCTTCTGTCTGCATGATAGAATATAATAAACATAGCTATCACAAGTATATTTTGAATATTAAATTTTGTATGCGTGTCAGGAAAAATAAAGCAAAATAATTTCATTACCATTTAGAGTATAAATTGAATTGAATTTAGATTAAAACTATATAATGTTAACTCATAAAACCTAATTGCACAGAACCTAAATGAAATTCAGAATGATGTTTCATTTCCATGTGGCAGGTGTTTGGGTACCTAGTATTTTCTAAGCATTTGGCTGAGAACTAGTCAGAAACTTCAAATGTAGAGAATGTAGAGAAGACTTTAAATGGACTTTTTTTCTTTTTTAATTTTATTTATTTATTTATTTATTTATTTATTTATTTATTTATTTATTTATTTATGATAGTCACAGAGAGAGAGAGAGAGAGGCAGAGACACAGGCAGAGGGAGAAGCAGGCTCCATGCACTGGGAGCCCGACGTGGGATTCGATCCCGGATCTCCAGGATCGTGCCCTGGGCCAAAGGCAGGCGCCACACCGCTGCGCCACCCAGGGATCCCTAAATGGACTAACTTTATTGTTGTTATTAATGTTAGTAGAAAAGAAAAGGAAGTTAAGCATTGAATGAAGAGATTATCAGAAGGGTTTGCCATGTGAATATATATATGTCCTTTAGGACTGGGAAGCTTATTCATGATGACAGAGTCCCTGCTTAACCGGAATTTTGGTGAAATTTAAAATTATTTCAGAGCCATATTTGATATAACTAAAAGTAGGGAATAGTGTGATACATGGTTGCATTTTACTTTTTTAAAAATTTTTGCTGGGATAGGTACGTTTTAAACTAATCAGCATTCCTGAGGCTCTAATATCTTGTCAACCCACAAAATCCATGTTGACTTTTAATATATGTTAAATTCAGAAAAGAAAAATATGGATGTATAGTGATCATTTGTAACATGAAAATATACTACCATTGTTTTTCCTTACTATTTTAAAGAGTATAAATGTTTTAAATCATGAAAAAAATCTATAGAACTGCATGATCTGGAAATAAAAAACTTTAATACAAAACTGGTTATATAACTTGTGGTCATTTGCAAATAATATATCATTTTAGAGTCAGCTATGTCATATGAAAATTGTGAAAGAAAATATTATGTTATTATGTTATAAACTGTACAATGTTATATAAATATCATCCGTGAGTGCATATTTATGTGAGGGGGTGAAACTGGTTGATATAAACCACATAAAAATAAAAATGAATGACTAGAGGAAGGATGCATCGTATTTCTTTTATCTGTAAATACTTCTGCACATTTTATACATCGCTGAAGAAATGGTCTGTGATGACTAATTTTCATGAAAAGAGATATATAAACACCAGTTGGAGGATCCACAAGGGGTATATATTTTGAATAGGTTTCTGAGAATCTGGGCAATAGTGAGTGCTACAAATATGGTATAGGTCTACTGTAAACAACAAGCTGTAACAAGTCCTGCATACACATGAATCGGGACAACTCTATTAAGAAATAGGTGTTTAAAAAAAGAAAAAGAAATAGGTGTTTAAAAGCTCAGTGGCCTCCATGCAGTTGGTTAAATGTTAGTTTTTCCAAACTCTGATGGGAGGGGGTCTTCCTCCTAGGAGAAATGTCTGGCATATATATCCCCATCTTCTAGCAAATAACTTCTTTGCAGATGACATCTTTGTTTACCTTGTGTTGCAAATAGAGAGGCTGAGTTGAAAGTAGGAGGAGATATTTTGATTATGTCTACTCTTACTGGGTCCAAGTTGAAATCAAAGTAGGAGCATGGCCATGGGTCAGTTGGAAGTTTCTATATGTTTGAAAGGGTATGATCTTTCAGAATTAGATAGTACTGTGTTTCAATCATGCACACTGTATTTATTAGCTGTGATACATTGGTCAAGTGATTCAGTCCCCTGGATTTTGGTTTCCTCATGAAATCGAGGTTTTGTAAAATTTTAAAAGTTATAATGAGATAAAATATGTAAGCTTCTCTTATAATGTCAAAAAATGAATAAGCTGGGGATCCCTGGGTGGCTCAGTGGTTTAGCGCCTGCCTTAGGGAGTGAGCCTGCTTCTGCTTCTGCCTGTGTCTCTGCCTCTCTGTCTGTGCCTCTCATGAAAAAATAAATAAAATCTTTTAAAAAATTGAATAAGCCTTCAAAATCAGGTTATTCTCATACACTTTGTTTTTATTTTCCACTTGGATTTATACTTAAAACTGACCCCACATGAAGCAGTGTTATTAGCATGTATGCCCTGCCATACTGTGAACACAAACCTCTAGTCTTAAAGCTACGTTAGGTTAGGCTACTGTTTGCCTTGTTCACTGATTTATTTCAGCATGTAGTAAAATGCTTGAAACAGAAATGTGTAAATACCTGACAAAATGATTGAGTGAAAGAATATGGTACCAGAGATCGATATTTAATTGCTGTTATATACAGGAAAACTCTCTGGATTTTATTACAATCTATCAGTTATGTCCTATGTCAACTGAGCCAATGACTTAATGCTTGTACTGATATCTTCAACTATAAATTATGTTGTTGAATAATGTCTACTTCAGAGGGTTGTGTGGCAATCAAATGATATAATGTGCTGTAGCCCACAATTAGTATAATAAGTTTTATTGTCATCAGTATGAGCTGTTTATAGATTTGCATCAGGTTTAAAAGAAAACTTTTATTAAATCATTGTTTTTTCTTCACTTTCACTATTATATTAAGAGAAACCTTCTTTTGTGATTCATACAAGACACATTTAAGTAAGCAATTATTTGTATTCGGCCCTGTGCTGGATGCAGATGCAAAAATGAATAAAATAAGTAAGCTCCTCATTCCCCAAAGTAAGCCAATTTTTGTTTGGAAATGAGGACGTAGAAATTGTATGGTTCACTTGCAAAGACAATCCTGAGGTATGAATAAAATGTTCTCAAAGCATAAATTAAAGAGCCATACCCTGGAAAAGTCTATTTTACCACCACTACCACAACAATTATCAAAAGCTATACTTTATTCGGTATTCATTAGGTTTCAGGCTCTTTACTAAACAAATAGTATTCATTATCTGACTTAATGCTCTAATAATCTTATAAGATAGGTATAACCATTCTCATTTCACCTATAAGAACAACTGAAGTAAAAAACTCTGCACAGGGTTTCAGAAAGAGTAGAAGTGTTGAGTGCTTCAAGGTTACTTATGTTGGACTCCAAACAAGTGTACCCTTCAATCATTTTACTGAGGAGGGGACCTTTAGCTGCACCTTGAAAAACCAATAGCATTATTTCTAGGAATTGAGGGGAAGTACTTTCAAGCCATATATATTAATCATATTAAACATGGATATGGTATCTGAAATAATTTGAGATGTATGGAGAACGGTGTGACTTTTAGCAAGACTGAGGAGATATGGGCGTGTCAGAAAACAGGGATGGCAAATTGGGCACTGGTGACACAAGACTGCCACAGCTGAGGCGCTGAATATTCTCGTAAATAGAATCGTGAAACTATGGAAATGTTAGGCACCATCTTCCCTTTAAGGAAGGAATTAGAGAAAGTTTTGTAGCAAGGAGGCTATATGCATGTTTTTAGAATGTTCTAAGTAAGAAATAATGAGAAAGATAAGTTAATGGAATTTCGAACGAAAAGAAGAAAGTGAGCATGGGAGATACTTGTGACTTAGAAGCAGCCCAATTTGGTAACTTTGGGATTTGAGGATAAGAGTACCAGGAAGAAGAGCAGCGATAAGTGTTTTAGCCTTTGATGCTGTTTACTTGATGTTAACAATTAGTGAGGGGGCGGGGCAAGCAGGCGGAGGAGCAGGGCCTCACCCCACGCGCCCCACCAACTCACTAGGTCACGTCCAAACCATCCTGCACACCTACGGTTCGACCTGAGATTTAAAGAGAGAAGCTGGAACGCTACAGAGGCAAGGGTTTGCGCTTCTAGCAAGGTGGGAAGGAGGAAAAATAAAGATAAAAAAGAATCCAGTGGGGGAGGGCCCCGCGAGGAGCCGGGCTACGGGGGGCGGGAGCCCCGGGACAGGAGAGCCGGCTCGGGAAGCGGGAACTTTAACAATCCGCACCGGACTCTTCCCGGAGGGAAAGGCGCTCAGCGGGGAACCCAGGCAGGACCGCAGGAGGGCGGTGGGGCCCCCAGCCTCCCGGGGTCACTAACAGAGGAGGTGCCCTGGGGGGAGCGCCCCACACCCCGCAGCCGAGCGCGGTAAAGGGCTGGAGCGCCCCGCGGGGCCTCGGGGAGAAGCCGGGCGTCGGGGGCTCTGGGCGGAGGGGGCTGCGCCCTGCATGGCGCCCTGAATGGCCACTTGGCCCAGGTAGAAGTAGATGAAGTGTTTGGTTTCATGTGTCACATAACTACCGAAGTTCCTCCCCACGATGCAGTGCCAGGTGGGGTTGTACTTCTTGTCAAACTCCTTCTTAATATGGGCCGCAATGTCCTTCTCTATGTTATATTTCTCCAACGCCTGAGTCGCACACTCCACCGAGTCCACTGGGGGTCCACTGCCCTGGGAGCGATGCCAGCGGCGCAGGCACCGGACCCAGGGTGCTGGGGACACAGCGGGGATCCTGCACTCCCCCCGATAGGCGGAGGCGGGGAGGACACAGGACGTTGAGGACGCTCCTGCCATGGGAGCCCCCGAGCTGTGCAGGTCAGCGCCCCCCGCCCGTCCCCGGAGCATCCAGGCCCCTGCGGACTGGGAGCTGCGGTGGTTACTGCAGGAACTAACTCTAGGGCTGGAGGGCTGGCCGCCGCCAGTGGGGTTGTTCCTCCTGGTGTCACCCTGTGCCTGGGAGGGGGGGAGCCGCCAGGGGACAGGGGCCTCATGGGTAACCAGCTCCGACTGAGCCCGGTACCCGGTGGGGGGGGCAGCTCCCCCAGGTGCACACACCTGAGAGCCAGCACAGCAGCCCCTCCCCCAGAAGACCAGCTGGAAGGACAGGGAAGAGCAAGTTCTGGACAGAGCAGCGCTGGAAAGCTCCAGGAGAAGTCGAGGGATTTACAGTATATAGAACCAGAGGATACCCCCTTGTTTTTGTTGTTGTTGTTGTTGTTTGTTTTTCTTTTTTTTTCCTTCCTTTTTCCAGTACAACTTGTTTTTAGCCACTTCACACTGAGCAAAATGACTAGAAAGAAGATCTTACCACAAAAGAAAGAATCACAAGGGGTGATTATCACAAGAGAGTACAAACAGTACTCTCTGCCACAGAGTTACAGAATTTGGATTACAGTTCGATGTATAAAAGCCAATTCAGAAGCACAATTATAAAGCTACTGGTGGGTCTGGAATAAAGTATAAAGGATTCAAGAGACTTCATAACTGTAGAATTTAAATCTAATCAGGCCAAAATTAAAAATCAATTCAATGAGATGCAAGCCAAACTGGAGGTCCAAACGACGAGGGTTAATGAAGTAGAAGAAAGAGTGAGTGACATAGAAGACAGGTTGATGGCAAGGAAGGATGCTGAGGAAAAAAGAGAAAACAATTAAAAGACCAGGAGGAAAGGTTAAGGGAAATAAATGACAACCTCAGAAGGAAAAATCTATGTTTAATTGGGGTTCCAGAGGGCGTGGAAAGGGACAGAGGACCAGAAAGCATATTTGAACAAATCATAGCAGAGAACTTCCCTAATTTGGGGAGGGAAAAAGGCATTCAGATCCAGGAGATAGAGAGATCCCCCCCTAAAATCAATAAAAACTGTCCAATAGCTTGACATCTAATAGTGAAACTTGCAAATTCCAAAGAGAAAGAGAAAATCCTTAAAGCAGCTAGAGACAAGAGATCCCTAACTTATAAGGGGAGAAATATTAGATTAACAGCAGACCTCTCCTCAGAGACCTGGCAGGCCAGAAAGGGCTGGCAGGATATATTCAGGGTCCTAAATGAGAAGAACATGCAGCCAAGAATAGTTTATCCAGCAAGGCTCTCATTCAGAATAGAAGGAGAGATAAAGAGCTTCCAAGATAGAAACTGAAAGAATGTGTGACCACCAAACCAGCTCTGCAAGAAATATTAAGGGGGACTCTGTAAAAGAAAGAGGAAGTCCAAAGAAATAATCCACAAAAACATGGACTAAATAGGTATTATGATGACACTAAATTCATATCTTTGAATAGTAACTCTGAACGTGACTGGGCTTAATGATTCCATCAAAAGATGCAGGGTTTCAGACTGGATAAAAAAAGCAAGACCCATCTATTTGCTATCTATAAGAGACTCATTTGAGACTTAAGGACACCTCCAGCCTGAAAATAAAAGGGAGAACCGTTTACCATTCAAATGGTCCTCGAAAGAAAGCAGGGGAAGCAATCCTCATATCAGATAAATTAAAGTTTATCCCAAAGACTGTAGTAAGAGGGAGGGGCACTATATCATACTTAAAGGATCTATCCAACAAGAAGACCTAACAATCATGAATATTTATGCCCCTAATGTGGGAGCTGCCAAGTATATCAATTAATAACCAAAGTTAAGACATACTTAGATAATAATACACTTATACTGGGAGACTTTAACACGGCCTTTTCTACAAATGACAGATATTCTAAGCACAACATTACTAAAGAAACAAGGACTTTAAATGATACACTGGGCCAGATGGGTTTCACAGATATTTACAGAACTTTACATCCAAATGCAACTTTATTCCTCCAGAATAGACCGCATACTGGGTCACAAATCAGGTCTTAACCCATACCAAAAGATTGGAATTCTCCCCTGCATATTTTCAGAGCACAACGCTTTGAAACTTGAACTCAATCATAAGAAGAAATTTGTAAGAATCTCAAACACGTGGAGGTTAAAGAGCATCCAGATAAAAGAAGGGTCAATCAGGAAATTAGAGAAGAATTAAAAAGATTCATGGAAACTAATGAGAATGAAGATATAACTTTTCAAAATCTATGCGATACAGCAAAAGCAGTCCTGAGAGGGAAATACATCTCAATACAAGCATCCCTCAAAAAACTGGGAAAAAAATCAAATACAAAAGCTAACTTTGCACCTAAAGGAACTGGAGAAAGAACAGCAAATAAAACCTACACCCAGGAGAAGAGACAACTCAATGAAAGAGACCAGAAGAACTGTAGAACAGATCAACAAAACCAGGAGTTGGTTCTTTGAAAGAATTAATAAAATCATGAATGAAAAAGGAGAGATTGCAACCAATACCAAAGAAATACAAATGATTTTAAAAACATATTATGAGAAGCTATATGCCTATAAATTAGGCAATCTAGAAGAAATGGATGCATTTCTGGAAAACCACAAACTACCAAAACTGGAACAGGAAGAAAGAAAACCTGGGAGGAGCCCAATAACCAGGGAGCCCAATAACCAGGGAGGAAATTGAAGATGTCATCAAAACCCTCTCAAAACACAAAGTCCAGGGCCAGATGACTTCCCAGGGGAATTCTATCAAACGTTTAAAGAAGAAATCATATCTATTCTACTGAAGCTGTTCCTAAAGATAGAAAAGGATAGAATACTTCCAAACTCGTTCTATGAGGTCAACATCACCTTAATTCAAAACCAAAGACCCCACCAAAAAAGGAGAATTATAGACCAATATCCCTGATGAACACAGATGCAAAAATTCTCAACAAGATACTAGCCAATAGGATCCAATAGTACATTAAGAAGATTATTCACCATGACCAAGTGGAGTTTATCCCCAGGATGCAAGGCTGGTTCAACATTCATAAAACAATCAACGTGATAGATCATATCAACAAGAGAAAAAACAAGAACCATATGATCCTCTCAGTAGATGCAAAGAAAGCATTTGACAAAATACAGCATAGATTCCTAATCAAAACTCTTCAGAGTGTAGGGATAGAGGGAACATTCCTCAGCATCTGTAAAGCCATCTACACAAAGCCCACAGCAAATAATCATCTCAATGGGGAAAAACTGGGAGCCTTTCCCCTAAGATCAGGAAAATGACAGGGATGTCCACTCTCACCACTGCTATTCAACACAGTAGAAGTCCTAGCCTCAGCAATCAGACAAAAAAAAGAAATAAAAGGGATTCAAATTGGCAAGAAGAAGTCAAACTCTCCCTCTTGCAGATGACATGATACTATACACCCAAAAGACTCCACTCCAAGATTGCTAGAACTCATACAGCAATTCAGCAGTGTGGCAGGATACAAACATCAATGCCCAGAAATCAGTGGCATTTCTATATACTAACAATGAAACTGAAGAAAGAGAAATTAAGGAGTCAATCCCATTTACAATTGCACCAAAAAGCATAAGATACCTAGGAATAAACCTAACCAAAGAGGTAAAGGATTTATACCCTAAAAACTACAGAACACTTCTGAAAGAAATTGAGGGAGACACAAAGAGATGGAAAAATATTCCATGCTCATGGATTGGCAGAATTAATATTGTGAAAATGTCAGTGCTACCCAGGGCTCTATTTCGGATATACTGAGATTAAGGAATTTGGAGGCCAGGCAGATAAGTTCCCCAGCCAGAAATAAATACAACTTTATGGTTTGGGAAGATTGAGAAAAAAATATTTGTTGATCACAGAAGTCATTACAGCAAACAAGATAATCTCAGGAAAGCATATAAAACAAGAAGAAAAGGGACTCAGGGAAAAGGTACTAGAAGCCACTCCATCCATTTAGAGACCATCTAATAATTGTCAGATACTTGTCAAAACAGTGATCAACTTGAGCAGTGTGCAGCAATCCACAAGATGAAGAATTAAAACATCAGTAAGAAGATTTTCAGTTAATTGATGGGTGGGTTAATGTATGGGGCAGAGAGTGGAGATTATGAGTCCTGGCTGTTTTTCAAGAAGGCTGGTGAAGAATAGAATAGAGCAGATTAGAAAGTAGGTTAAAGAAAGAAAATCTTTCATGAAATATGGCTAATTCTACTTTTAAAATATCCAGAACCCTACCATTCCTCATTGTTTTTATTGTTAGCACCTTGGACTGAGCTACCATAATGTATGATTTATATTACATTAATATCTCCTAACTCAGGAAAGCATTTCGGAGGCTTTAAAAAACAAAACAAAACAAAACAAAAACGAAATTCAATTCACGTTTTTCCTCTGGTTAAAGTCCACTCAGAATAGAAGACTAAGATCCCTTCTCATTCCTAAAAAAACTCTGGGTAATCTGCCAAAACATATCGTTTCTGATGAGCTCACACAGGACTCTCCTCCCAACTCATTCTTCTCTAGGCCTCTTCACAGGCATTCTCCATCAATCTCATGTGTGTTTCCATGATGCTTCTTGGCCTCTGTCAATTTTAAAAATCCTATTTAAAATGTCACTTTTGAGTCCCTTAACTCTCTAACAGAAATTTGCTTATTTACTATCTTTACTGTCTACATTTGTCTCCACTTCTAGAATATGAGCTCCACAAAGATAGGAAATATTGTCTGTTTTGTATATTGATGTATCCCAATCTTATTACATTATAGCTACACATAGTAGGTTCTCAAGGAGTACCTATTGAGTGAGTAAATAAATGAGATATGGGGTGTGGAATGCAATCTCTAACATATTGTCAGTGTTATGAATTGACATTGCTCTTCTTGGAAGCAGATCTCATGTCTTACTCATTTTTTTAACTCTATCAAAGTGTATAGTTACTTAAAACTCAGTTTGTAATAAGTAAATATCAGTTCCTTAAGATAGGAGCTGTAATTTTTTTTTATTTTCAAATGCCAACCTGCAACATCATACCCAAGAAGAAGCAAGCTATTAGTCAGATGTTATCTGAGTAAATTACTATTAGAATTAGACTTTGTCCTTGTCCAAGGACATTGAGATGAAATAAATACTAAAATGGAACAGATTTGAATGTGTGATATCTTCTGCTCCTAGTCCTATATGGGAATATGATGATGATAGACCTCATTTCAACAGCATGCTTTTAACTGATTCAGGAGTGTATTGAGCTATTAACTACAATAAAAATACCCAACACCTGGTGGTGTTGACCCTATTTCATCAGGGTCACTACAAATCGAGATTCATAGAAAGCTAAAACTGAAGGAAAATACACTGCATGAAAATTTCAAATCTGGACTAAATGAGAGAAAAATGTAAAACTTTCAGCTCTTTAGAGCTAACTACAATTGACCCTTGGAAAATGCGGGACTTAGAGGCATTGACCACCACCTCCCATCTTCCCACACTGTTGAAAATACACATATGACTTCTGACTCCCCCCAAACTTAACTGCATATAGCCTACTGTTGACTAGAAGCCTATGGATAATATAAAGTCAATTGACATGTATTATGTATGCCATATATATCATATACTGTATTCTTACAATAAAGTAAGCTACAGGAAAGAAAATGCTATTAAGAAAATCATAAGGGAGACAAAATACATTTGTAGTGCTATAGTGTATTTATCTTAGAAAATACACATATTAATGGATTCATACACTTCAAACTCATGTTGTTCAAGGATCAAATGCAGTTTAATATTATCTAGTTGTTTTGTCAGTTAATCCAATGAAAGTTACAATGCATGAGCAAGAGATTTGCCAGAAATCTTTCCTTATGTATTACTTACTTATGTAAGTATTTAGCTTTTGTCCTTTTATGTTTCCTTTTTAGTTGTTGTAAACAAATTCTGAGGTCAATATGAATAATTAGTGACGCCTCTTTCTAAGTAAATAGGATGCAGAACTTTATCAAAAGGGCTTCTAGAATGTTTAGTCAATCTCACAGACAGCACACAGTTAAAAGGTTTCTGCAGGGAAGACTATTAATGTCATAGTTGATGCCCATAGGTTTATATTCTCCTTCAAGTTTGTCATATTAATTCCTTGGGCTGAAGGAAGGCTGGCAGATTGAATATACACTGAGCCATACAAGGAGAGACCAGTTCAGAAATGTAGATGGTTTTGGTTTTCTCTTTTAAGCACTGAGGATTGGAGGGTCTACCAGTACAGATTAGTTCAAATGCAGAGATGTCTTGGGTATCTCCCAGAAAACCTCTTATCATCTACTGCTTCTTGGTGGCCAATAAAAAACACAATTCTTTTTCTTTTTCTTTTTTTTTTTAAACTGAAGCAGCTTTTACTATATTTACATCCAACAAAACTTTGCAAGGAAAAAAACACAATTCTTATTTGTTCCATATTAATATTATATTAAGCTTCTCAATTCTACATGATAGGTCTTGATACAATGATAGTCTGGTTGGGTAAGTTAAAATCAAACATTTCATTTCTTCTCAATATGGCTACTATATTTATTATTCAAAAGTTGGGCTAATTTTTTTCAGGATCACCAATATATCATCTCTATCCCATATGTAATAAAATATGAAAATTTCAAATAGTTTTTATAAGACACAGAAAATGTGCTGCCTGAAAACATTATTGATTTTTTTGTTTCCATTTTTTTTTAATTTTTAAATTTCTGTGAGAATGGATGCTTATTTATAAGCTAGTGTTTCTAAATCAGGAGTGATTTTTGCTTCTAAAGGGGATAATGGAAAATGTAGATAGACGTTTTTGATTGTCACAATTAGGGGAAGAGGTGCTTTGGCATCTGGTAGGTAAGGGATAATAAGAAACATCCCATTGCTGCAGATACGTGCATAGGATAGCTGCCACAACAAAGAATTGTCTGGGTCAAAAAGTCAATAGTTTTCAGGTAGAAAAATTCTGTTTAAATAAATACTATAAAATATTTTTGAATACTTTTTTATTTATTATACTTGCAATATAAATATTACTGCAAGGAACACATTGATAACTCAAAGTCTATTTTACATTATTAAAATATGTGAAAGATAATGCATGTGAGTCTCCAATGTGTGCTTAGAAAGTAATTGCTTCATAATGGGAACTCATATTTTTATTGAAATAAAACAAAAAAAGTAAATAGCCCCTTATGATGGAAATATATAAAAAAACTTGATCTAAATAGTGAAAAATTCTTCCTTTCTCTGTGCATGTCACCATAATACATAATGCTTAGTATGAACACGAACCCCTGTATCTCATATTTGCGTTTAGAAGATGTAAAGAAATGCCGTAATAAAAACATCAAGAGATGGCAAATGGCAACTACACTACAGTAAGCACTTTGTGATGTCAAATTGTCAAATCACAATTAGTTTTACACCTGAAACTAATATAATACTGTGTGTCAACTATACCTAAAATAAAAAGAAATAAAAGAAAAAGTAGAAAGAAAAGAAGTAAGGATGATGGAAAGAAGGAAGGAAAGAAGAATAAATATATCCAGAGGGTGAGGCCTGGAAACTCTGACTTCTCATCTCCTCTGAGCCCAAGACTGGGTCACATATATCCACAAAATAAATTTCATTTTACTTAGTTAAATGATCAAAAATATGTTCAATTTTATTTTGGGGGAAGAGAAGTTACTGTTTTATGTCTTTGCTATGCTACTGATGATTTTTTTTTATAAAAAAAATAATTCCAAATTAATACCAATAACTAAGGTGTATTCCTAAACTCATAAAAGAAGTAGAATATGCATTTTCTAATAGCAACTGTATGATACATATGCATTGCTAAGAATGTTGTAGGGGAAAATACTGTGGCCCTTCAGAGGAAGTAGCAAGAGGAACTCAGGCAGAGTGGAGCTGAAAATTCAGGTTACTCCTCCTTTCTGTCACTGGGTGTTTCCTCAGACAGGATCATCTCAGGACTGAGGAGCCCAACTCAGTTGTTAGCCATAGTTTCTGTCTTTCTTCATCAAAAAATGTAATACCTTCATGGCACTCTTCTCTTTCATTTTTATTCACTCTTTTTTTTTCTGATACACATTTTTTTTCTCCACTAAATAATAAATAATCAGAGGGGTGCCTGGGTGGTGAAAAAAAAAAAGAGTCTGACTCGTGGTTCCAGCTCAGATCATGATTCAGGGTCATGAGATAGAGCCCCTCATTCAGCTCCATGCTCAGTGCAGTCTGCTTGAGACTCTCTCTCCTCCCTCTGCTCCTCCACTCGTGTTCTCTCTCTTTCTCAAATAGACAAATCCTTAGAAAATAATAAGGACAGAAATTGGACCTCATTTTGATTTAGCTCTTCTGTTCTTATACTGAGTCTTCTCTTTCTCTCATGCGCAGGATCTGCACTCTCAATATCTAGTCTCACAAGCCCTATGGATTTATATTGTTTCATGGAAAAATCTATAGAGCAGTGTTTAAAGATAAAATTAAAGCACATTTCTATTGGAGGCTTGCAGAAATACATTTCTCCCATTTCTTTGACCTAGGGTTTCTTATGGTATTACTTATGTCGACCAACACATAGCACATAGAACTTTGAAGAGTTCTTGAGGAACTTGCATAAAATAAATTCTGCTTACTTCTGGCACCAAGAGATCAAGAGAAAATGCAATATAAAGGCACCAGATACATGTGTGACATAGAACCACATCTGAATGGCTCGATATTAAATTTTATTTAATTGAGATACACAGGCCTTGAAGAATATTCTGAGAAGACTTAGTAACACTGGTTCTTTCTTCTTGGAGCATGTATCTCTTTCTTGTCTTCTGTCAGCTTTACTTCTGCAAGCAGCAATGAGTTGCAGGTCGCATGCAGAAAGCAATTCTAATTTCACTTTCATGGCACTCAAGTCTACATCGGCCATTACCCTTTCTGCACTGTCTCCTCAAATCCAAGCTACCATATTGGGGATATTTCTTTGTGGCTGTAAGAAGGAAAGAATGACTGAAATTAACAATTTAGCTATAACACACCTATATTTTAAAGGGAGAAAGTCCAAGAAGTAGAAAATTATTGTGTAGGCCAAAGGAAAATATCTCCCTTTTAATTAATGACTGGGAAAATCTTAGTGAGGAAAGTTTAGGTGAAGGTACCATCCCTTGGTGCAAAAGAAAATCCTGAAAATCAGAAAGTGTCTTGGACCTAAGTTAGACGTGCCAGCTTGCTTCCTTACAAGTCACTGTGTAGTAACTCAAGTATAGTTCCCCAAATCAACAGTTTAAAAAGTGCTCATAATTGACCTTCTCTCCACAATTATCCAATTGAATTTGAGCTCCCCTTTTCTGTTCTCACAAACATTATTTAGACAAAATGTTTTACTTTCTTGGTTCTTCGACAGATTTCTACTGCAGCTTGATTTTACTTTGCCAAAATGTTGAGTGGGAAGCAATGTTAAGCAATTTGTCTGAATTCGTACAACTCTCCTGGGTATTTTGGGATTTACTTCACCACAGAAATTATCTACCTTAGACACATGTCTGAAGACAGCATTGGTTAAAAAAATGGGAATGATTAGAAGGTGAGGCCAGCCATTATTGGGCATTACATGATTTCTAACATTGCCAGTGCTCTGAACTACATGTTTTATCTTGTAGCTTGTAGATTGACTTTCACTTAAGGTTAAAATTAAAGTAGCTGGAGATACTTGGGGAATTGGAAGATGTTGGTCTAATAGATTGTAAGATTCATTCCAAACCAAAAATACTTTAATTTTATATTTCACCATATGTGTTGACCCATGTGTTTTCAGAAAACCTATGTTTTCAAGTATTTTTTTAGACATATCACTTTTGATAAGAAATCATCTTACTCCTATAGTGAGATTGAGGGGAACTGGTGAGGGAGAATTCTAAATATTGCCAATAACTGACCAAAAGGCAGACAAATATTTTTTTATGTTCATAGTATGAAAGCAAATAAATTTTGCCACTAATTCAAACATTAATTAGGTTTGGTGTTCCAATCAGTAACTTTAAAGACCCAGCCTTTCTACCTAGACATGTAGTCTATGTTTCCAAGAGTTGGCGATGAGTTGTGATACTTCTTAGTGAATACCTAGACTCAGAGCTACATTATCTATATTATTAGTATAAATAGCTGATATAAAACTAGTTCTTCTATTAAAATTAGCTCTCTTCTTACTATAATTGAAGCAATGAAAAATATGACACAATTAACAGCAGAAAAAAAGTTACTTTGTGCAGAGTAAATGTTAACTTCTAAATGTCATCATTTATTGTACAGTTTCTGAGGAGTTACTGTTTTCAAACCGATGTATGAATTGCCAGTGACAGAAACCTGAATTATACTCACTTTAGACAAGAGGGCTATCACACTTATCACCATGTTGTTCAGTATTCCACCCTAAATTGGCCTCACTCCTTCTCTTATTCATTCTTTGGCTTTTTCACCTTTCTAAAAATATTATCTTCTTTTTCTCACTTTGAGCCCTACATATGTGTATTCCTCAGGCCTGTGTCTTTGAATCACTAATATTCATCCTTGTAAGCCCCCACCCACTCATTCAACTATAATATATATTCCCTGTTAAGCTCTAAACCAATCCCTAAGTGCAGGGTTTCTCACCCTAAACACTATTGAGTTGAATAATTCTTTGCCGTGGGATACTATCCTGTTGATTTAAGAATGTTTAGCAACATCCTTGGCCTCCACTCACTAGATGCCAATAGTACCAGTTGTGACAATTTAAAAAGTCTCCAGACATTGAACAATGTCCCTTTGGGGGGAAAGTTGCCTCTAATTGAAAACACTGCTTTAAGTGATTAAAATTACTTTTCTAGTGATGCCGTGATAAGCCAAACATATTATCTCCATCTTCAGATATATTGTTCAAATACTGTCTTCTCTGAAGTCTCTTCTGATCACTTTCAGGAAAGTAAGTCTCTTTACACTGCTTTCATAAAATCACTTCATACGTATCATTCAGATTGCATCTATCAACATGTTCATATGCTAAGGAATTTCTTTAAACAAAACATAAGGTTTTACCTAACATATAAGTTAGAAATGGGCAAGATATTTCCTAGAATATTTTTCAACCTATACTTTCTTTTTATTTTCACTCACCTGCTATTTTGTTCTTTAGGCTACCATTAAGCTTCTTGGAAAATGGGGGACAGGGGTGGGGAATAATCACTATTCTTTCAACACAAAATTATACTATCCTAGGGGCACCTGGGTGGCTCAGTCAGTTGGACATCTGCTCAGGTCATGATTCTGAAGTCTTGGGATCAAGTCCTGCATTGGTCTCCCTTTTCAGCAAGGAGTCTGTTTTTCCCTCTCCCTCTGACCTTCCCCACTGCTCATGATCTTGCTTACCTGCTCTCTCTCTCTCTCAAATGAATAAATAAAAAAATCTTAAAAAAAAAGCTATACTATCCCACATTCAAATTACATGTCAGATTTGAAGAGAAGTGATTATTGGCAATAACAATTTTTTTCAGTGTGGCAGATAAACTAAAACAATAGATGAGAGTGAAACAACATCCCAGTTCTAGACATTTGGTGCATTTATAAGCTCTCAAAATGAGGAGGAAAGTGAAGTGACTTCAGTGGAAATTTTCCTGTGTAGACAGTTTAGTGGCTTATATCTGGACATCTCTTCATCTGTAAGCATCCAAGTTGGAAAAAAGAATGAGGTTTACTACCTCAATTTTGAGTAAGGACTTCTATACTTTGCAGGTGAGATGCGAAAAACAACTGAAGAACTCTAGAAGAGTCATACATATAACATTTTATGCAATTTAAATCAACCACCATATGATGAACTGTAAGTTGAAAGACAACATCCTTATTGCTTTATTATTTTTTACAATGTCTATATTTCCTATCACAACTTTTCTAAAGTTGTAGAAAAAATATGTAACTTGACATATATATATATTTTTTTACTTTGAGATTTTTTTTGTCAGTAATGGTGGTTCTAAAAGTTTGGTTGATATGTGATTAACAAGTACAATGGCTTTCCTTTGAAAATAAAAGAAAAAAACATACAAAAAGTTAATAACACTGATGTTGTAATCTATGTTACTGTATCCCCAACTGGTTTTTAATCTCTAAGTCTACGGACACATGATTTTTCCAGTTTGTTGATGTACGAATAGCTTTCACTATTGGTAGATACACCTGATATAGCTCTTACAAAGGAAAAATAAGTTACTAAAACAGAAAAAAGCTTGACATAATTATCTATTCATGCTAGCTATTGTTGAAATTAAAAGAAGAAAAAGATTTATCACATGTTAAAAGCTGTATGAATCTGTATAGAATTTCTTTTTGGCCCTTTCTAGAAAGAGCTGGGAAAAAAATCCAGAGATCTTTTTGAATTTTTGAGTGGAGGGAATTTTTGAACAGAGAGAAAGGAAGTTATATTCTCTTAGTTAGATGAACAATGGATTGTAATTTTTTGTTACTTTAGTGATGCTGGTCTCTATTTAGAATTTTACCCACTTGCAATTTTTAAATGATATTTATCATTTAATTGTGTATATATTTTTAGATCATCAATATGATTATATAATATTTATAATGAAAGAATAAGCTAATTTACTCTCCTAGGCCTCTATTGTGATGTCTATTGGGGCTAAAGAAATCAGCCAGGAACTAAAAAGAATATTTTCTGAAAGTAGTAAAATTTGAATCTAATTTTAGTGCCAATTAGGTAAACTTGAGCTAATCCTTTCATCTTAATTTCTTTAAAAAAGAAGGTAGTAGACTCCATGATCTCTTCTTTTCCAAAATGTATTATTATATTTCCTTACAAGTCATACTTACATATTAACTCAGGAGGAGAGAATCTTGTTACATAATTGGTGTGAAAAGGTAGCCTTTGAGGGTAGAAAAAAAACTCATGAGAAACAGCTTGTGTACAAGGTGTTATACTCAACATCCATGTGATCTATAGCACTCAAAGACAGAGAGGTAGTGACCAGGACTGTATATATAAAAGCTAACAAAGGACATGATTTGTCTGTATACCTAGAGCAGAAGAGTAAGAAAGGCTTCTGCTCACTGGAAGTATTATACTGGTATAGAACGAAAGGAAGGAAAAGCTAAATAGATCTTTCTCTGGCACTGAACCATCTATCCCTTATCTGTTGTTTATCATACAGAATATTTTTCTTCCAGTAAGAATAAATTCTAACAAATTGTTTCAGGATAAAGCTGACAAGACTAATGTATTTATCTAATTGTTTTAAACTTTTTATTTCGAAGTCAGTTTAGATTTATAGAAGAGTTGCAAAGGTAATAGAGGCGAAACTCTCATTATGGTAACATCTCACATAACCATGCTTACATTATCAAAACTAAAAAAATGAACATTGATAAAATACTATCAACTAAATTGTAAATTTTATTCACATTTCACCAGTTTTCCCACTATTGTCTTTTAAAAACATTTTTTTTCCTCTTCTGGGGTCCAAGCCAGAGTACCACATTGCAGTTCATATAAAAATGTTTTAATCCCTATATTATTACTATACTTTTAACAAGAAACAACTTATGTCTCCTCAAATTCATTAGCACAAATAAGTCCATAAACATTTCATGTTACCTGGTAAAATTGTGACCCAAAAGAGCAGAATAAAGAAAAAGAGATGAATCTTCATGGTGGAATTTCTTAGGAAAAAAAATAAATGTCACCAGATCTTTTTAAAGTCAGGTGTTTCCAAATAAGAAAAGAGAGAATCCTTTTATTTTTATATTCTCCTAGGAAGTGGTTTTAACTACTGAGGCTTATCAACAGTGAGAACATTTGTATGCTTGGTTGAATTGTGTCATGCTCAAAGAACACAGTCACAAGAATTATTATTAAATTTTTCCCATAAAAGTAAAATCTGCTTCTGTTACCTTAAATAGATTCTCCTGAAAACACAAACTTTAAGAGACTTGTAGAAGAAATGTGCTTGTATTGCTAAAACATCAGGGTGGAAATGTTATAGCAATATATTCCTCTATTTTATGTTACATGATGTTAAATATTCTAATATTTTTAATATTAAATTACTGAAAAAAATAAATTACTGAATGTCTGAAACATTGGAATTTTATAGCTATACGTTTCCATTGAGATCACTTTTGTTTACAGTTGAGAACCAGGGAGGTGGAATTGTTTATTTAGATTAATATCTGTGTAATTATTTAAATGTAACTTGATCAAAATATTCTGGATTCACTAATGAATATGGGAAATACTGTACACAATAGATTTTTAAGTATGACTTAAAATTTCAAAGACTTAGGAATTTCCTATAATAAATTATCTGATTTCACAATTCTAATGTCTACTGTTTTTTAATTCTGCTGATGAAACTGAAAGTGTATTTAATCCAATTTGCATATTGCCCACATCTGTCATTTCACACATAGGAGGAAAAGCTGGAAGTTTTGCACAATACCCAGAAGCCGATGCTGTTAGCATCGGAGAACGGAGAACAGCTAATTGATCCTCTCCTACCACCAAGTCAAAAGATTTTCTAGGACAATGGTTCTTAAACTTTAGCTGCATCACAATCCCCTAGAGGGCTTGTTAAAAACAAATTGCAAGGCCCCACCTCCAGTATTTCTGATTTAGTAGGTCTAGAATGGAGTCTAACAATTGTACTTCTAACAAGATCCTGGAGTGCTAAAACTGCTATAAAGGGCCACATATTACTCCAAGAAACCTGATTCATTCAAACTACTAACCATCAGAAAACTGAAACCCAGGGTTGTAGAATCTGTCATAGATGGGTAAAGAATGTAAGGCTGCTTAGAGATAATCACACCCCCTCATGTTACAGATGAGAAAAGTGAAATCAAAAGAGATTAATTTACTTGCCTAAGATTCATTATTCTTTACCAAAAAATGTTTCAAATAATAAAGTTCTAACAGAAACTGGATTTAAATCAAATGTGAGGAACTTGAGATAGTTTTGCTTTTTTTCTGGAAAAGAAAAAAAATCCCTGAAAATTCAGCCTCAGCTGATAGGAAGAAGACCACTTTAATGTATCACTATGCAACATTTATTTAACGAATAGTTATTGAGCACTAAAATTTGCCAAGACAGGCAGCCTGGGTGGCTCAGTGGTTTAGCGCCTCCTTTGGCCCAGGGCCTGATCCTGGAGACCTGGGATCAAGTCCCACATCCGGCTCCCTGCATGGAGCCTGCTTCTCCCTCTGCCTGTGTCTCTGCCTCTCTCTCTCTCTCTCTCTCTCTCTCTCTCTCTCTCTCTCTGTGTGTGTGTGTGTGTATGTCTTTCATGATTAAAGAATTAAAAAAAAATCAAGGAATGGACAACCTCAAAGAGCTTTTATAAAAGATTAATAGAGTTAATTCAAGGAAAACATTTAGCAAAAGATTCAATACATGTGACTGGAAACACTATCTATTTGTGCTATTTTTAATGAAAGCCCCTATTAATGACTGTTTAAACCCAAAACTCAAGTAGTCATAGGCACAGAGACTTGAGACTGTTAGTACTGGGTTTTTGTTCACTAAAACTCAAGTGAAGCAGACACAAGACTTAGAGAAATAGAAGCATAGAAAAGCATTTACCCTGAGCACTCTTTTTAAACTTGTGTTATTATTTAACCTGTAATCTAGTTCTCAGAGGATGAAACGATTAAGCATGTTTGGAATCTTCTCAAAATTAGGAACCTGTTATGCTCACTTTATCAAACAAGGGCCCATCTTCTGGTAATTCTTTCTTTCCTTTTTATTTTTCTTTTTTTGAAGGGGGGAAGGGCAGAGGGAAAAGGAGAGCAAGACTTCTAAACAGGTTCCACATCCAGCACAGAGCCCCACACAGAGTTGACCTCACAACCCTGAGATCATGACCTGAGCCAAAATCAGGAAGTGTGCCACTCAATGGACTGAGACATCCATGCACACCTTCTGGCAATTCTTAATGTTTGATACTGTTTATCAGCAAGTCTTCCTGGAAACAATCTCATCCTTTGTATGGTTTATGTTTGTTCCTCCTTCACTTCTTTGAAAGTTCTTTACTTTGTACCTTTCCTTTTCCTGCTCCATAGATTGGGAATTCCTAAATATTGTGTCCCCAATTTTGCTTTTTTGTTCTATCCAGATATTCATACAGTCATTTCTTTAATCTTTATTGGGCTTTTACTATATGTCACATAATCTGCTGTCCCCTAGGAAGATGGAGAAACAAAACAGATGCTTCTGCCTTCATGGAACTTGCTTCAAACCAAATCTCATTCAGCGTATGTGACATCTTCCCTGAATACTTTTTAAAAAGTGAAAAAGAAAAAAAATAAATAATAAATAAATAAAAAGTGAGTATTTCCTCTTTTGAGAGCAATAGTATTTATTTGTTTTATTTTATTTTGATTTATTTTATTTTATGTGTGTTTGTATGTATTGTTTATAAGCTACAGAAATTTATTTCTTGCATTCCTGGAAGCTGAAAAGTATAAGATCAAGATGCTGGCAGATCTGGTGTATGGTGAGGGTCTGCTTCCAGTTTCATCGATGGCTGTCTTCTGGTTGTGTTTTCCCATGGCAAACGCACAGAGGGAGCTCTGTGGGGCCCCTTCTGTAAGGGCACTAATCCCATTCATGAGGGTTTCATGACCTCCCAAAAGCCTTACCCCCAAATACCATCACATTGGGAATTAGGTTTCAACATATAAATTCTGGGGGGACACAGACATTCAGTCCATAGCAGGCACCAGTGTGGTAGAAGGTATCCACAGGAAATATCCTTCATCCAGCCATTCTTTGCATGCAGAGTCACCTCCAGGTGACATTAGCCTCTGGATGTCAGGTTAGGTTAATACCCTTGACTGAGATAAAACAACCATCCTTCTTCTTATTTCCATGGGAGGTACTTTAAGGGTTAGAAAGCATGTCCAATAACATCCTTAAAATATAAACCATCTCAATATATATAATCTCCTTTCCTAGAGCACTCCTCACCTAGACATCTTAGGAGAGCTATAGTAGATACAGATGTTTTTCTATCTCTCACTCTCTTCTGTTGTTGTTGTTGTTGAAGTATAATGACATATAGCATGACATTAGTTTCAGGTGTACAACATAATTATTTGATATTTGCATACATTATGAAATGATCACTGTATTAAGTATAGTTGATACCCATCACCATACTTAATTATACTTTTTTTTCCTTGTGATGACAACTTTTAAGATCTACTTTCTCAACAACTTGCAAATAGGCAACACAGTATTATTAACTATAGCCATTGTGTTGTACATTACCTCTCCATGACATTTATTTTATAATCACAAGTTTGTATCTTTTGGCTCTCCTTACCCATCATAGTATTTTATTTGAATCACTGTAATGGCACATATTACATTTTACCTTGATATGGAATTTCTTTAATACACAATCATACAAACCTCAGAAAAGGAAGAAAGACAGTGAAAATACCTGATAGGAAATTTCTTCTCAGAAAAAAGGTAAAGACATCTGTCTAGACAGAGTTATATCATAGAACTATTTCAATGAAATTCCTACTTCACTTCTGAACAGGTTTAAACCTCCAACAAGCTAGAAGAAAAAATATAACATTTAAAATAAAATAATAAAACAAATGTTGTGTCAACCTAACCATCAGGTATTGGTTAACTATAAGCCATACATCACTTTCATTGTTGTATTTTCAGTTTTTCTTTTTCCCTTCCAGATCATGACTCTCCAGATTGTATGATGGAAATGAATGACTGTAGTTATTGCATAGAATAAAACACAGAGGGGAGAGAGAGAGAGAGAGAGAGAGAGAGAGACAGAGATTCATGAAATAAGGAAACAACCTTTTAATCTTAGGCATTCCCTAGCAAGTGGTTCTGACTACTGAGGCTTATCACTTGAGACCATTTGAATTTTTTGTTGAATAGTGTCATATACAAAGAACTTAGACTGAGAGAAAGTCTATTTTATTTTTGTGTGAAATATCATCTGTCTGTACTTCTCTTAAAATGACCCTTTTTGCAGAAGATGCTAGGGCCATTATAATTCCATTAGTAGTGGATTTAACTTACTAAAAAATCAAGGTAAAAATGATATCTCAGTGATCTCCTCAATCTTTTACACACGTTTCAAAGACACTTCCCATTCTAATATCAAAATGTTCAAAATACTTAATATTATGACACCTAGGAACCTAGAGTTAGAATTTACCAAAGAGAATTTTTTATTACATAGATGTACACAGTGAGATCCAGATAAGATGAGTAATTTATCATAGTTCCTTTTACATATATTGATTTTAAATGTATATGCTACTAAGTATGGGGATTTGCTAATAATTCAAAAGTCATCCTAACCCACTTAAGTATACCTTCTAAGCAGAACTATGCATAGCATGGCATAAAAGTCTTATTCACGAAACCCAGTACTATGCTCTGATTTTTGCTGTGTATTCTCAGAGATATATTTTTCTAAGATTTTATTTATTCGTTCATGAGAGACACACAGAGAGAGGCAGAGACACAGACAGAGGAAGAAGCAGCTCCATGCAGGAGCCTGATGTGGGACTCGATCCCGGGACTCCAGGATCACGCACTGGGCGGAAGGCAGGCGCTAAACTGCTGAGCCACCCAGGGATCCCCTCAGAGATATTTCTGATCCAGTCCTCATGTGAACCATTTTCAATATCTGACATGAAAAAATGAATTAACAACAGAACTAACCATAGAACATGGAGGCCACCATCAACTGTTGGATCAACTTGGAGTTCCACACCTACCAACCATCTGTCCATGTCCTACTACCTTGACTATAATAATATGGCTTTACCAATATTATGAAGAAAGAGAGCAAACTAAGAAATGGATAAACATCCAGAACAACGAGATGGCTGAATATTCCTTCAGGATTTCAAGAAACCAGAAATGAAGATGGAATAAGTTGAATGCAAGTGTGTATGACGCTTGGAAAAATATGTGAATTAGTTGCTAATGGAACTGTAAAAACAAGCCACTGAAAAAAGTGATTATACTTATGTGACTTCCTTGAGATTTATTAGGTGAAAGAACAGGTGAAATCCATTATGGAATTGGATGGCCACATAACCAACTTGCACAAGATGAGGCTACAGAATCTGACATGGCGATCTCTTCGACAGGTACACACAGGGAGATAGTGAAGACAAGAGCTCATTCTTAACTGGCTTCCCCTTGGCCACTGGGATATCTTGCCTATGCAGCATATGCACATTTGCCTTACCTTTTCTTTTTGTAAGTTTTCACAAGTCATTCTCTTGTATTTCCTTGTGCCATTCCTTTCAATAAATGAGTTTGATATCTATACCCCTATCCTAAATTTTATGTGTAAAACAAAAATTCTCCTTTTAAGATTTTATTTTTAAGTAATCTCTACAACCAACATCAGGTTCAAACTCACAACATGGAAGTCAAAAGTTGCAAGCTTTCCCAATGGAGCCATCCAGGTGCCTCAGAATAAAAATTATTCTTGAAAATCAGAAACCAATCCTCATTAGTTATTATTTCTCATTAATTTCTCTTATAACACCCTATACAGGATCCAGAAGTGAGATTAAAGATTAACCTTAGCTAAATGTCTCTCAGTAAATGTACCCCTCCTTGCTAAGTGTAATGGGAAAATCATACAAAGTCAAGGAATATTGGACAATATTTAGGTAGACTTTTTCTTTTGATTAGGATTACCAGGAGTTTATAGTTTATACATTTTATCAACGTAGTTAATGAAAAAATTACTACTTGCTTTTGTTGATCCTCTACTGTATCTCTATTTAATTAACTGATTTCTCTTCATATCTTCAATATTTCTTTCATTTTTTTACTTGATTTATTCTATGATCCTTTCTGATTTCATAAGTTGGATATTTAGCTCATTATTTTGAAATCTTTTTCAAAACATAATAATTTATGGGTATAAAATTTCTTTTTAAAAATATTTTATTTATTTATTCATGAGAGAGAGGCAGAGACATAAGCAAAGGGAGAAACAGGCTCCCTGCCTGATGCAAGAACTCTATCCCAGGATCCCAGGATTAGACCTGAGCCAAAGGCAGATGCTCAACCACTGAGTCACCCAGGCATCCCTATGGGTATACAATTTCTTACACCACAAATTTTGATATGTTATTCTTCCAAAAGGTAAAAAAAAAAAAAAGAGAGTGAGAGAGAGAGAGAATTAAGAATCTATCATATATTGTTTCACATTTGGATGGTGCCACTTAAGAAATGAATGATCTTGGAAAAGTAACATAATTTTTTTTCTCATTTTAATCTCAGGGTTTTGTATGCAAAAAAAGAAATCTCTTAACTATACTTTTCTTATATATGTGCTTAAAATTAAGTTAAATATTTATGTGTTTGCATACATATATGTAGTAGATCTACACTGTTAGGGCTCAAACCAATGATATTTAGATGCAAATTATCTACACTTTTAAGGAGTGTTATAAGTCCATCAGGCAAAAAAAATAGTCTATCAGTCTATCATTGTTATTTCAGTGAATCTTCATAGCTCATGAGAATTTGTTTAGAAATTATAAAAATTAAAATCTTAAAGATTAAGCGACTTATAAAGATTTTTAGGGAAGAGTGTCAGCATTCAGATATCAATCTCTGCTTGTCTACATCAGAACTAGACCTCTTAACTGAAATGCTATTCTTAATCAAATCTCATGGCATCTACATTTTAAGAAAAAGCAATGTAAAAAAAATCGTATTCAAATTTAAGCATCATAAAGTTATTTAAGTTAGAACTATAATAGATAGATATCTATCTATAATAGATATAAAATATCTTATCATGTCAAATATAAGGTTGAAGGACTGTTTTCTCATATTTTTTATCCTCATTCTATTGTTTTTTTTCTTTTCACATAGATTCAATTCTTTTCAATACTTAAAGAAGAAAACAAATGATCTATTCCATTAGTAGTATGGCATCCAATCCTTTGGGCCCATCAAAAAAACTCAACTGTCTTGGATAATAAAAATGGTACAAAAAAATAATAAAAGTACATTCTATTTGGTGGTTAAATGGAGAAAAAAAATCTTTAGGCCAATAAATGAGTTTTGTTTATGTATCGTACAAATTATTTTTGCACTTTCCTTATTAAGTCTTTGTTACTTCTTATCTCAATAAAAATGTTTTACAGACTTTCTAGAAGAAAATAGTAAGATAAATCTAGCAAGCTCATACAAGTAAGATTTTCTGAAAAAAAAATGTAGATATAAAATAGAGATAAACCTTCAGAGATAACTTTTATTTTCCCCTACAGGACCAAGCTGGTTTGTGACAGAAGAGAAAGCTAATTTATTATCTATTATATCTAGCTAAATCAAGCAGAGCCATAGGAAATTATTCTGTCCTCCCACATGGATTTAATTGAGTTCAGGGATAAGGAGAACAACAGGACCTCATCAAAGTTCCCTATCACTTCCTTTGCCTTGGGGCTACCAGCTATGGACTGTCTCTCCACAGTTCCAAAGTTCTAGTACTCACTTCTGATATTAGATTCACCATTTTGAAGTTCAGAAAATTGTCATCAGAGTTTGGAGAAATGTTTACAGACAACAAAGTAAAAGGTCAACTAATATATTTCTCTGTATATTTTTTCCCATTTTTCAAAGTATATTAGCCTCATAGATGTAAAAGACATCATCAAAAATTAGTGTACTTTGAATATAGACTATTTAGATAACGTGTTGTTTATCAATGTCACTCTCTTGTGTATAGTAACATAACTATATAACTATGGTTATAAAGGAAGATACCATAATATATAAGGGATACATGCCAAAGTATTTCATAAATTGTAAAGATAGCTAAAATTTATCTTCAAATAATTTTAAGAAAGTAGACAAGAACACCACCACACACACACACACACACACACACACCACACACACACACACACCCTGTACCAAAATATCAACATGTTAACAATTGGTTAGATGAATCTAGATGACAGGTATACAGGTATTCATTAGTAAACCAGTCTACAGCTTTTCCTTAAGTTCTACAATTTTTCAAAATAAATATGGCAAAAACAGGTAAAATTCTCAAACTACCGGGTTGGTCTTTGTTTTTATTTACCATATAAGATAGTACTCTAGATAATATTTATAATTTTCATATTTGCTGCCTACACTGAAATATGAGCTTCCCAAGTTAGTCCCAAGTCCCAAGTTAGAGACTGATGTTTTTCTCTCTGCTCTAGCAAAGTAACAGCATTTTGCACTGAAGTAAACTCATTTTTTTTGTCAAATAAATAAGAAAATGTGACAAGCATAAAGGGATCATGTAGCCACTGACCATCTACCCACGCCAAGCTGGTAGTCTTCCACCCTGTGCAGGGCTGTGTGTCTGTGTGTGCTCATATTCATGCTCATATTCATGTGAGTTTGGGGGGTTAACTGTTTCTTTAGAAGAGGCAATAATCACAAGGTTTGCAATTATCCAGTTTCTATAGATGCTGTATGGTACACATTTTCATAGATTACAGGCTTTTTAAAATAATTATTTTTGCTATTATAGCTAAGACTCCACTTGGCATATCAGTTCTTTCTGCTCCTGTAACAAGAATAAATGCAAATTGAAGAATCTTTGTATAAAAGTAAACTTTACCAAGCTGCTATGGACTAATACTTTGCTTGCCAAAGTTTTTGTCGCCTTTGTTTTTTTTTTTTTTTTGGTCCATGTATGACAGTGTCTAGAAGCACACTTTGAAATCTTTTGAAAAACTTAAGTCATGCATTACCTTTGAAAGCCTAATACTTTATTTTTTATTAAAGTATTGTAAGCATAGTCACAACTTTTAAATACACTTTGAGTTTCTTCTCTGAAAAAAAAAATTTTGACTGCAATATAACACCAGATCATCTCTCTTTTGTCTTATTATTTCATTACTTAGAATTGTAAAAGGTGATAATCCTGCATTGGAGGGGAGAATTATAGACATTACCAAATATCTTTTTCCATATTGATCTCAACTTGACTCATACAATTAGAACTTTCAGTTCCAGTAATTATGAATGTCCTGTTGTTTGATGTTTTCATTTTATTAATTTAACTCAAGTAGTTAAGCATTATTCTGCCATTTAACTACATTAAAGGTGTCATAAGCATTCATGATTTCAAGTCCAGACCAGACTAGTACTACCAGTATCATCACTCCCAAAATATTATTATTTAATATTTATTAGTTAATGATAGCTATTAATATAATTTTATTATTTTACATTCAATTTCATTTTTACTATTTATTATTTAATTTTATTATTCTATTTTATTAACTCAATGTTTAATAATTAATTTCAATTTATTAACACTGATTAATATTTAGTGACCATTAATTATTATAGACTTAATAAATGCTGTATCTTCTGGGATTTAATTATTAGACAGAATATGTAGTGTAACTATATCCATTCCACAGCTGAGAAAGCTAAAATCTTAAAATGTAAGCAAATTGCCTAGGGTCACTCACCTAGTAAGTAGCAGAGCCATCATTTGAAATCTGGAAATACGAGGCTTAGCCATCCACTTTACCAATATACAATATTCCCTACTATTGAAAGCTTAACTGTTTGAACATAGTGTCTTGGTGTTATCTGAGTAACTAATGGCCAAATTAATACAAAAGCTTATAGGGAGAATCTGGGAGTGTTACTGTATTATCTGGGGAGAACTTGAAATTTTAAATAGAAGAAGGATTCCTAGAGGCATCATGGAATTACTAGAGCAAGTTTATTGTTTATTCCTGATCCCTCAAATGACAATCCACAATGAAACAAAACTGCATGAACTCAGATTTGGATGATTATTAATAGAAGAAGAAATATTCCATATTAAAAATTCTCTATTATGAGTTGTTTGCTTCCCTGAAGTTATGGTCATTATGATCATTGTAATGCAAAGATCTTTTAAGATTCATTTATTTGACTTTAAGGACTAAACAACTTGTAACAAACTGAAGATGGATTACACATCTGAAAAATGGGTCACTATGTACAGCTTTGTCTCTGATAACTATGGTTCTTAGGACTTGATGTTCCCCTTCAGCTCTTATTTCCATGAAATAGTAGGTGGTAAGGAGAGTGCGTTAGGTTATAAAATTGAATATCCTTGATTTATTGTTGGATCTGGATTCTTTAACCCTTCTGTTCCTAAGATTCCTCACTTGTAGAAAGAGGATATTGGGATAGAATATTTCTAATAATTTTTCTCCCATTATCTCACATTCTCTGAGGCTTTTCTCGGGTAAGTGTATGGCATGTGTTTATTTTCATTAGAGAAAGCGTAGCTAATCTGATGGGAGAATTTTCCACATGTAAGTTTTCATGAAATAAAAAAACCTAATAAAGATACCTTGTGTGTGTATGAACATAGGTATGTATGTGTATTAAAAACAAGAAAATTTAAATTTCTGTTTCATTTATTCAGTTTAATTTACTTTTTAAATTTTATTTTTGTTTCAAGTTATTTTTAGTTTATCTATTTCCAATCAGGAAAACAAAACTTTCTAAATAATTTATCTGGGTATTTAAATTACACAATTTGTTATACTGATAATAGAGAAGTTGAGAAGCCAAACAGAATAGTTACATTCTACAAAGATTAGTACGGAAATGACTGGTACTGTGTCTAGAGTTGAAGAACAGAGACAAGTTGTACCTCCAGAATCTAAAAGCTATGGTTATTTAGTAGGATCTAGAACTATGTTGGGTGTTACCTGAAGGGAAGTGGAACCATGTCAAGAGGGGATCTGTAACCAAAAGGAGAATTAACCAGTACCAGGAAATAATATCTTGAAACAGAGGAGAAGGAAAAAGTAGTTGGGCTTTACCTATCCACCAGGCATTCTTCCTTGGGTGCTCACAACTGTCTAAACTCACTCAGAAGAGAGATAATAAAAAGCAGAAATATCGCTTATCCAAAGAAGGAAGAAAATTATTACAAAGAAAACAGATAATTAATGCACAATAGTTTTATTATCTCTAAACTCTTTATTGAAGAAGACTGCATGTCTAAGTGAACAGCTTATTAAATACCCACAAATTAATCCAGTATGTAACTGGTTGCCAGATCAAAAAGCAAATATATTACCAAGTACCTTGGAGTCTTCCTCAGTATATCTCCCAATCACTACCTCATCACTCAAAGTAAAAAAATCTTGACATCGAACAACATACATAAGCTTGATGATGATGATGATGATGATGATGATGATAATGATGTTGATATGAAATGATCATTTTACTTTTGAATAGAGTTAGGTTCTTTCATGTATTTTTTTTTGGCTTCATTTTTGCTTGAGATTATGTTTGTGGGATTCCTCCATACTGTGTGTGCAGATGTTTCTAATGTAGCCTTTTCAGTGCATGAGTAATAATATTGTGTTGTGGAGTTAATTTGCACTTCACTAATGAGGCTGAGCACATTTTTAAATATATTTAATGATCAAATGGTGAATATGAATATCCTCTTTTTGAAGTGTCTGTGCAACTCTTTATCCATTGAAAATCAGAATTTATGTCTTACAAAAACCTATTTATGAGTTTTTTCTACATATTTCAGATGATTCCTTTTGGACAAATGGATGTTTAAAATATTTTCCCACTGTATGGGTTGCATTCTCCCTTCCTAAATCTATTTGAATGAACAGAATTTCTTAAACTGAAAGGAGGGCAATTTATTAATTTTAGTTAGTAAATTTTGAGGGTTACTTATACTTTTTACTCCAGGCCATGAAGATGCCATATATTTATTGTTTTATCATTTACTTTATTTAAGTAATTCACCTAGATCTACATTATGAATCTATATTGTGAATTAGAGAACAAAATAAAATTTTTCCCATATGATATTCAAATATCATTTATTGAAAAAATCATTTTCCCAACTTCTCTGCAGTCTTATCTATGTTAAAAATCAAGTGACTCTAAGTCTATTCCTTGACTTCTATTTTGCTCTAATAGTAAATACTTGCACCTTTGTTTTTTTTTTATTTTTTTATAATAATTTTTTTAAATTTTTATTTATTTATGATAGTCACACACACAGAGAGAGAGAGAGGCAGAGACACAGGCAGAGGGAGAAGCAGGCTCCATGCACCAGGAGCCCGATGTGGATTCGATCCCGAGTCTCCAGGATCGCGCCCTGGGCCAAAGGCAGGCGCCAAACTGCTGCGCCACCCAGGGATCCCTACTTGCACCTTTGTAATCCACATTTAACTACTATTCCTATATATTAGACCTTAGTGTTTGATAGAGTAGTCTCTGTTTTTTCTAGACTGCTTTATCTTTTCTTGGCTCTTTACATTTCCTTACACATTTTAGAATTGAATTGTCAACTTATGGGTGGGCAGGAGTTTTCTGGAGTTTTAATGGTAATTTCTTTGAGTCTGAAGATGAATTTAGAGAAAGTAAAAGTATTTGCACTTCAATTTTACCATTACACGAACAGATTATATCCCTTCAACTATTTTGAAAATTTCTCTGCATATATGTTTTAGATTTCTATCTATACCATTTCTAAAATAAGGTTTTTATTATGTGTGAGGTACATTTTTCATTAGAGTTATTCCTAGACATGTAATGCTTCTCTAAATGTTATATATATTCTTAATTTTGTTTTTAGTTAGTTTTTGGTATACAGAAATCACTAAATCACTTTTTATAGATTTGTTTAGTGATTTTGCTTTGTTTAGTGATTCTGCTAAGCTGCTTTAATTCTAGTAGTCTGTAGATTTCTCTGAATTTTCTAGATACATAATCATGTTGTGTGTGAATGACAGCCTTCTTTCTTTCTTTTCACCCCTTATACTATTTGTCCTTCTTTACTTATAGTACTGGCGAAGTACTCCAGTGTAATGTTTATTCTTTTTTTTTTTTTAGGTTAAAAGAATTTTATTTTATTTTTTTTTATAAATTAATTTTTATTGGTGTTCAATTTACCAACATACAGAATAACACCCAGTGCTCATCCCGTCAAGTGTCCCCCTCCGTGCCCGTCACCCATTCACCCCCACCCCCCACCCTCCTCCCCCTCCACCACCCCTAGTTCATTTCCCAGAGTTAGAAGTCTTTATGTTCTGTCTCCCTTTCTGATATTTCTCACACATTTCTTCTCCCTTCCCTTATATTCCCTTTTGCTATTATTCATATTCCCCAAATGAATGAGAACATACACTGTTTGTCCTTTCTTAATCAGTTTCTGACTTGGATGAAAGTGATCAGCAATCTACGGAGAGCGAGAAAGAGCAAACAGGAGGAGTAACAGAGGGAGAGGGAGAAGGAGACTCCCCATGGAGCAGGGAGCCTGGTGCAGGGTTTAATCACACAACCCCCAGGATCAAGACCCCAGCTAAAGGCAGACGCCCAACAGACTGAGCCATCCAGGTGCCCCTCATGTAGGTTTTTTTTTATATTTATTTATTCATGAGAGACATAGAGAGAAACAGAGGCAGGAAGAGACACAGGCAGAGAGACAAGCAGGCTCCATGCGGGGAGCCTGACATGGGACTCGATCCCTGGTCTCCAGGATCAGGCCCTGGGCTGAAGGCGGCGCCAAATCCCTGAGCTACCAGGGCTGCCCTCATGTAGGTTTTAATATAGCAAAACACTATCAGTTTAAAAATATTCCCTCAATACCAAAACCAAAGATATTACAAGAAAGGAAAACTACACTCCAATATCTCCCATGAACATAGAGATGCAAATATCCTCAACAAAATTTCAAATCCAACACTGTACAAAATAAACAAAAATGAGTCTAGACACTTTTCACAAAAATAACTCAAAATGTATCACAGACCTATAGGTAAAGCACAGAACTATAAAAAAAATCTTAGAAGATAACCTAAGAAAAAATAGATGATCGTGAGTATAGGGATGACTATTTAGACATGTCACCAAAGACATGATCCATGAAAGAAATAACTATAAGCTAGGATTCATTAAAATAAAAAAAAATTCTACACTGTGAAAGACAATATCAAGAGAATAAGAAGACAAACTAGAGACTGGGAGAACATATTTTGCAAAAGACATTTAATAAATGAATTTAAGTTGAATTTAATATTCAAAATATACAAAGAACTCCTGAAACTCAACATAAGCAAACAACTTAATTAAATAATGTCCTAAAGACCTTAACAGACACTTTATCAAAGAAAATAAACAGATGTCAAATGAGCATGTAAAGAGATGTTCTACATTGTATGTCTTCAGGGAAATGCTATTTAAATGAGATACCATTCCACACTTTACTAAAATGACCAAAATCTGAGCATTAACAACACCAAATGACAATGAGGATGTGAATCAGCAGGAACTCTCATTCACTGCTGGTGGGAATGCAAAATGGTACAGTCACTTTTTAAAGTTTTTATTTAAAATCCAATTAGTTAACATGCAGTGTAATATTAGTTTCAGGTGATTCAACACTTCCATATGACACCCAATGCTCATCACAACAAATGCACTCCATATTCCCTATCACCTATTTAACTTACCCCATCACCACCTCTCCTCTGGTAACCATGTTTCTTCTCTATAGTTAAGAGTCTATTTCTTGGTTTGCCTCTCTCTCTGTTTCTCTCTCTCTTTTTTTTTTCATTTTGTGAGTTTGTTTTGTTTCTTAAATTCCACATATTTCTTTGACCAACTTATGTCATTTACTATAATACTGTCTAGCTTCATCCATGTTGCTGCAAATGGAAAGATTTTATTTTTTTGATGGACATTATATATATATATATATATATATTATATTTACATCTTTATACATTCGTCAGTTGATGGATACTTGCACTGCTTCCATAATTTGGCTATTGCAGCCATTGCAGCCACTTTAAAGACAGTTTGGCAGTTTGTTTTTTTTTAAAACAAAAGTTAACATACTCTTATCATACAATCCAGCAATTGTACTCCTTGGTATTTACCCAAAGGAGTTGAAAACATGTTTACATCAAAATTCACACATGCAAGTTTATTTGTAATTGCAAAAACTTGGAAGCAATCAAAACGTCTTTCAGGAAGTGAATGAATAAATAAACTTTGGTACATTCAGACAATGAAATATTATTCAGAGATAAAAAGAAATAAACTGTCAAGCCATGAAAAGGCTTAGAGGAATCTTAAATGCATATTACTAACGTAGCCAATTTGAAAGGTTGCATACTGTATTATCCCAACTATATGATATTTTAACATGAATTAATGTTTAATAACTCCTACCAATCAGTAGGAAATGAAGCACAACCAATAAAAACATGGACTCAAGGTCCAAACAGAAATTCACAAAATATCATATCTAATGGCTAATGAGTATGTGAAAAAGTTTATCAACATCATTTGAAAAAAACAAGTAAATGAAAAACCAACATGATATGCACTTACACACAGAAGAATGGCTAAAATTGGAAAAATGGGGACGATTCAGAATTCTCATGCACTACTTTTGGGTAAATATAAATTGGTCTAAATACTTTGTAAAATTGTCAGCTATCAGTAAAAGACAAACATGAATAACTTATATTGAAACCATTCTAACCCTTAGGTAGTTATTATATACCCCTGAATAATTAATGCATATGTAAATATTTTTAGTATTTTTATTCATAATGTCCATTTATGTTAGGATAGATACATATATTGTATTTTGGTATACTGTGGTATCACTCAAGTATGGTTCAAGACTTGAATTGTACATCTAACTCACAAGATCCAATAAGGCTTATTTAACTCCAGTTTGACACAGAACACAGAACACAGCATTATACATACTAGCAAAGTCACATATAACTGATTAACACCTAGATTTATTTTTCATTGACCCCAGCCACTGTACACAGGATACGTTTTGTTGTAAATTCAGCCCAAAGCTGATATGTATGCATATCAGAGCAGCATAAAAGAGCCACCAGGTATATGGTGCTGTAGCTTCACCCTGTTAACCTCTATAAGGTTAAGTGAGTAACTCCATTTTCCCCCAGGATTTAGTACATACAAGCAAACACACTAAGACTTCAATAACTATCAAGATAAAAATAGGATAAAAGTCATCTGATACATAAGATATATATCTTTAAAGCACAAGACAAAATAAAGAGAAGTTAATTGTAATTATAACACTATAACCAATAACTGCAGTTATGATTATGATTGTTATCGCTACAGGGTACAAGGACTTACCTTCCATCTCTTTCTTCTTATAATAATTCCCCTCTATTCTACCCTTTGGGGCAACTCTTCTCAAAGGGCTAGCTAAGCACTTGAATTATTTTTATTGTAAGAATTCTATTGGTAAACAGGAGAGGATAGCTAATATGAGAAAGTTACAAGGACTCCATGATAATTCAGGGATAACACATACCCTGCATCTCTCATCAGCTCTCTCCCTACTCCTGACTCTCAAAGAATGCTTGATATACATCACCAATCATTTACAACATGCTTTTTACATTCAGCATAGAATTGGCCCCAGAGTCACCTTTAGCACAGTAGTCTCATCATGTCTTCTCTAATGTTTCTATTCTTGAGTCCAAAGTCTCATTCTGTATTCTACTCCTTTTTTTCTAAGCAGATACAATGTTCAAGAGTGATTCAAACTGAAATACATTTTATTTAGCTCTTTATTCAGTATAGATATGTATGGACAGAAATACTAGGCCATAAATAAAGGAATAGAGGTAATGAACTGAAGAGAAAAGTTAGTTAATATTTGTCCTCTTTTTGTGAATGGATCTCTTCAATAACTCAAAGCGGTCACATTCTTTCATGCAGCAAAGAGTTGTAGGTCTTCCACAGTATGCCATCTTAAATTCTTTTTCACCACATTTATTTTTACATTGACTACTAGGTTTTATGCATGCATCCCACCAATTAAAGACAGTATAGTGTTCTTTACTTCTAGCTGAAAGAAGACAAGAATGGATGGAATTAAAAATTCAGGTAAGAAATGCCAAGATTTAAAAGAAGACTTACAAAGAAGCACAGACCACAGAGGGAAGAAAAGAGAAAGGGCTTCACTGTTTTTCGCCCCATTTAAATCTTTCTGTTCCTATGTAATAGCAAGCCAAAAAATCAGCAAGTATCCTATTCCTAAACTAGGTGACCCACCCCTACACATTTCAATTGATCAAGTCAAGATATCTGGAGGACTTGTAACATCTTAATACCTTCTACCTCTCTTGATCATCCCCAATGAATATGAGTGAACCAAACACCATCTTCTCTCTCATTTAATATTCATGCTTAGTTCTATTCTATTGTTAATCCTTTCCTCTTCCTCAAGATTTCATTATTCATCAAAACCTGACTTTAGTGTTCTAAAATACTAAAAAATACTGGTTTTTAAATTTTATTGAATATTTCAATTCCTCTTGGATCCGCATGCTACTTTCACTCCCAAGATATGTTCACCTAAAAACAAGCACTTTGGGAGGTTAACATAATAAATAGGAAATAAACAGAAGATACAAGTATAGTAAACATTTCAGCAAGGCTGTTAATTTTTCAGTACAACATTCCCTTTTCTATCACACTGAAGTTTATGAAGCTATAGAAACTTGAAAATTTTTCATTCTTTCACTTTAAACTGTAATTCCTTTGATTTTGTAAACTTCAACAACATAAGGAATGAGGTAATTATCTGCTGTTTCTAATATAAGTTCTGAAATGCAGGACAAGATTTTCATTTATTCCTCTCAGACTCAAAAACAAAACTATAAATAAATGGTGCAGATTAACAGAGAATCAGGTTTTAGCTCAATATAATAAATGCCTTTTTAACATTTAAAGCTTTTATAAAGATCATGAAATATCTTGTCTTAGGAAATACATATCCATCATCCTGGATAAATATAATCAGGCCCTACTGGACATATTTTAGAAGGTCAGCCAGAATGGGTGAGCCATTGTCACTGATGTCTGTAGGCAAGCTTTCATCCCGGAGACCTTTTAATTCCATAATTAATCAAGCACTTGTCCATATTTTTCCAGCAAAATATTTTACAGAGGTTTTTATATACATATTTTAAGTAAAGTAGAAATAATACTCATATGGTATTCTTTTTATTCATTTATTGCAATTTTGATGACCATATAAGTTATTAGTTATATGGCAAATAAAGCTGCTGTTAATATTCTTGTACTCCTTCCTGTACCATATGTAACAGTCTTCTGTTGGGTAGATTTATTCACAACAGAAATCCTAGATCATAGAATGTACACATCCTCAACTATAACAGATTATGGCAGATTGCTTTCCAAATTGGTGCTACCAGTTTCACTCTCTTCAGCAGTGCATGAAAATTCTTACTGTTCCATTTGCATTACCTAACTATAAAAATTTTACTATAAAAATTTTAAACATTTTTTTGAATGTATGGTATCTTATCATGGTTTAAATTTTCATTTTCCTGATTGTTAATGAGGACAAACACTTTAAATAGGTTTGTATATCCACTTTTACAAATTACCTAATATTTTCCCCATTTTTCTACTGAATTTTCTGTTTCTTTTTATTTATTAGAATTATTTATATATTTCAGATACAAGCACTTTGCCAGTTATTTATTTTGTAATTTTAATATTCCATTCTATGGCTTGGCCCAGCTGCTATATAAGAACTGAGGGGGGTTGCCTGGGTGGCTCAGTGGTTAAGTGTCTGCCTTCATCTCAGGGCATGATCCTGAGTCCTGGGATGGAGTCCCATAACGGGCTCCATGAGTGGAGCCTGCTTCTCCCTCTGCCTATGTCTCTGCCTCTCTCTTATTCTGTGTCTCTCGTGAATAAATAAAATACTTAAAAAAAAAAGAACTGAAGGAATTTTTCATCATGTGAGGTGTTGATCAGTTGCTATGGCCAAGAGGGAAGAACCTAAGAAGGCTATGAATACTAAAGCCTAGGTTTGAGATGAATATAACCAAAGATAATGTATGTTTTCTCTGTGTATTAGTGTAACTTTGTGATTAATGTAAATTAAATGATTTTGAAATTAAAAAGAATAATGTAATTATCTAAGTTCATATAAATACAGGTATAGGTAGAGAAATATTGACAGATATATAGAAAAATAAAAAAGAGACAATTAGAGATAAAGATATTACAAAATCAATGTATATTACGACCAAGATAATTTTGACTTTGAGGAGTAAGAACTACAGAATTCCAGATTACGGACTAAGGGAAGATTTAATCTTTTGCATATCTAGTCATAGTGAGTATATGTGATTTTTTTAAATTTTTATATCATAAATACAGGCTTTTCCACTTACACACATTACCAGCAATATCTGACAGCCAAAAAAGTGATATTTATTTTGTTAATGTCTCAAACCTACAGCTGTTACTGAATATACATAACTATAATAGAAGATGCCTCCTCTTTAAACTTACTTTCTTCATACCATAATTGGAGTGATATAGTATACAACAAAACTTAAACAAATAGAATAACCAAAGAACAAAATATTTTTGATATAGTTTAAGCATTATATCTGAATATAGTCTGACTTTACTAATGTCACCTCATCTTCAAAGAATAATCTTCAAATTTGGCATTATGTTCCAACAAGTCAGCAATTTCTTTCATGCTTCTGTCTTTTTTGTTTGTTTGTTTTAAAAATATCCTTGTCTTCTTCCTTTTTTCCCTCTCCGCCCTCTAAATATATGCATTCCTGAAAACTATTTTTTTTGTTTTCCTCTCTCCCTCTATCCATGCATCTGTCTGTCCACTCATTCATCGATTCATTAAATAAATCTTAATTGAGCACTTACTAAAACATGCTCTGTGGTAGATTTCAACAATGATATAGTGACTGAAAACAAAACAAAATAAAACATAATAACAAAAAATAAAAAAACCTTGGCCCCTCTATAAATTAACTTGACCAATGACCTGATCACTAAATCTTTTTCTTAACACTGTCACAAAGACAATTATCTTTATGTACCTTCCCATAGAAATTTATCTGTATCACTCACATGGTGTTTATAACATTCTAACTTGAGAAGATACTTTGCTAAATGACATTCTGAGATCAAGACTAAAACAGAGAATAATTCCTTTTTTAAAAAAGATTTTTTTATGTATTTATTTACTCATGAGAAAGAGAGAGAGAGAGAGGCAGAGACATAGGTAGACGGAGAAGCAGGCCCCATGCAGTGAGCCCCACGCGGGACTGGATCCCGGGTCTCCAGGTTCACGCCCTGGACTGAAGGCAGAGCTAAACCGCTGAGCCACCCAGGCTGCCCAATAATTCCTTTTAAAATAAATGCCCAACACCTACTCTATGCATTTTTTAAAAGATTTTCTTTATTTATTCATACCTAGTCTAGACTCTTTTTGCTCAATTGCCTTTTCAAGTTATCTTAATTACACCATCCTCAGGATTTATTTTATTTATTTTTTAATTTATGATAGTCACACACACAGAGAGAGAGAGAGAGGCAGAGACATAGGCAGAGGGAGAAGCAGGCTCCATGCACCAGGAGCCCGACGTGGGATTCGATCCCAGGTCTCCAGGATCGCACCCTGGGCCAAAGGCAGGCCCCAAACCGCTGCACCACTCAGGGATCCCATCATCAGGATTAATAACACCTTAATTACTCTTTCTATGTAACAATTATATTTTGGATTATGGACAAATGGACAGTGGTGATTGGCAAAAAGAAGTTTTGCTAGCTGTCATATAAGAGGGAAACTAAGAAAACTTAGAAGTCCCAATGTGACTACTAAGCATAGTGGCACTAACAACATTTTATTTTATTTTTTTTAATATTAAGGATTCTGGAGCAATGACTGGAGAATGTTACCTTTTGGAAATAGTAAGAACATCTGGCTAGATAGTTTCATAAAAAATAAGACCCTATGACTTTAAAATGATACTTCTTTTTCATTCTGAACATGAAATTCAACCTTCATAAAACTAGAAGTTGAAAGACAGGAGTTAAGCAAATGGGGAGTGGGATAGAGAACATAGGATATTTCCTCTATTTCATTTGATAGGTAGCGATTAAAATTGCAAGATATAATTCTACTTGTTTTATTTTACCTGGATTGTTTTTTTTTTGTACCATAATTTGCCTTTTCAAATATGGTGGAAGTATTTTGCCTCTCTGAGTATAGTATCTCAAACTTTTTTCTACATATGGTACTCAGTGGTGACGTAGAAGTGGTAACAGATTGGTCACAGCCCGCTGCAAAAGGAAAAAAGGATTACTTCTGAAGCATAAGAAAAGGATGCTTTCCAAAATAAAGACAATAACATATTTTCCTTTATTCCATGGTTCTATATACTATAAGAGGTTTTTTAAAAATGATAAGTTTGTGAACTATATCTTCAAAATTAGGTTGAATAAGTAAATGAATGACTTGGTTTTTATAAAGATCACCTCACTGACTATTGTAATGAGTAATAAATTAATAAGGGCAAAAAGCCGAACAGATGCTAGCTATTATCATCATTACTATTAAGAAAAAATCAGTGCATATTTAAATCTAAATAATTCTATATACTATTTCAGAAAATTTCTAGAATTTTAATGAACATATTTTAATAAATTTTTATAAAGATGATGAAGGAAAATAATTATTCTCATTTAAATTAACTCTAGGGATCCCTGGGTGGCACCGCGGTTTAGCGCCTGCCTTTGGCCCAGGGCGCGATCCTGGAGACCCGGGATCGAATCCCACATCGGGCTCCCGGTGCATGGAGCCTGCTTCTCCCTCTGCCTATGTCTCTGCTTCTCTCTCTCTCTCTCTCTCTCTCTCTCTCTGTAACTATCATAAATAAATAAAAAATTAAAAAAATAAAAAATAACAAATCTTAAAAAATAAAATAAAATAAAAAAATAAATTAATTCCTTGAGTTACATTGTTAGTTGAAGTTCAGGTCTCTTTTGGTGAGAAACTATCAGCTAAAAAGTTATTTATGTTTGCATGTCAGAGCAGAGTAGCAGTAAGAAAATGGGATACTATAGGTTTATTTTATGATGATTTCCTTTGATCTCAACAATGACAGATAGCTTGGTTACCCAAAAAAGTAGCAAAATAAAGAATTTAAATGGAGGTGAGTAGATGTATAGCTAATCTTTGGACTTCTGGCAAGCCATTTAACCTCACTTAACCTACGCTATTAATACTCTAAGTGTGAGACAGATAATATCCAAGAATAAATTCATTCCACTCTAAATATTTTTTGAATCTACTAATATATTAAATTTAGTAGAATTTGAATATTAAATAAGAACATGTTTCAGGAATTGATTAAATCATGGTAGTGCTAGTCTTTTCAATAGCTTACATATATATGTAATTATATGTATAAATGTAAAGAAATTTATAATATATGAATATATATTATATGTAAAATCTCATGTAGTCAAAGTGAATTGCAGGCTTTACTAGTGAATTGTCCTTGAAAAATTATTCATATATCTCTTCATCTAGGGACTGTAAATAAATATATGGTCTTGCCAATAGTATTAATATAATGATTCTATAACATTAATGAAATTTATTTTTTAAAAATCCTGACCTGACCTCACTTAGTGCTAACCCCTGTGGCAATAATATTCATGTTACCTGGTGGAATGAAGACACCAAAAGACAAAATAATGAAAGAAAGAAGGATCTTCATTGTAAATGACTTCTTAGGATATAACGGTTCACAGATCTTCTGTCTCAATTCAGGTATTGCTGAAATAAGGAAGAAAAAACAATCCTTTCACTTATAGAACTCTTCTGCACAGTCTTGATTACTGAGGCTTATTAAGAGTAAGAACATTTCTATGCTTGGTTGAATGTTCAAAGAGATAGTGACTAGAAAAAGTTGGTGCATTGCCACACAAAAATTCCATATTCTGATTTCTCTTGAGGCAGTTTCTCTAAGAAATTTTAATAGTTACAAGATTATGGGTATACATTGTTAAATGATCAAGGTTGAAAATAACCTTGCAATAATTCACATGATACTAAAGAAGTATGTTTTTTTATATAACTACACTTATTATTTTAATGTCCCTGATGTAAGAATCACAATGTAATGAGAAATCCAAAACAGAATTTTAGACTGATATTACCAATTGAGGATACTTAATTTTACACAAAAAAGTACTGAGATCTAGAGTGGTCAGGTGATTTCATAATCCACTAATTTTTTTGTTTAAAATATATATTAGCATTAACAATGACTTGTTTGAAAATTATCTTATCTAGCTTAGTTATACCCAAAAAAAGAACTATCCCCTCAAGTAAGTTTTATGATGTCAATGTATAAGCATCCTGTGTTAAAAAGTCAAATGCATTTCTATTTTTTTTCTATGTAGCATGGAGTTATTTCTGAGATCATAAGTTTTCCATGGCTTATTATAGCAGATTGGAGAAGAGCAGCTGAAATTGTTCCTCAAATCCCACAGGAAGCACCAAAGATAGGAAAGGTAGGTGTTTTCCTTCCAAAGATAGGAAAGGTGCAATATTGTTACCTCTAGGGACTGTAGCCCATGAGAAATTTATTTTGGATATTTCATATATTAAATCTCAAGTTAAAAAAAACACAGCAAAAAGAAAAATATAAATATATAAATATATATAAAAATATAAAATATATATAACTCAGGATAATTTGTGAGTTTGGTTTAATCCCTTGGAGAACATGGAAACCACTCCCTGTTATGAGCAGGTAAACATCATCTCAGTCTTTTACTCTGGATGCCCAACACATTAAACAGAATCTACCTCATGAAGTAGAACTAGACCATTCTTTTCAATAATTATTTAAATGTGAGAGTACCTATCATTTAAATTGTTTTTGTCTTACAGATACAAAGAATTTTAAATCACAGATAACTGGATAGTTTAGGAATGCTTGGATTCATTGATCACTATTCTGGGATCATGTTGTAGTTATTCCAGATATTTAGGAAACATAAAAAAAGACCTTGTCACTGCCTTGAGAAACTCAAATTATTTTTGAAAAGGCAAGCCAAGAAACATATGACAAATCAATAAGGTAAATGTCATAAAAGTTGTATTAAAACAATTTTTACATGTGTTCTGAGCGTAGTTTTTTCCCATCTAATACCACAATGTTCAACATGGAACAGTGCATATTACATTTCTGGATTAGGGATTTTGTGGATCTAATACAAAACACCTAAATTGTGAAAATTAAAGCAAAAACTAGTGCATTGAGTCCATTGGAGAAAGTATTCTATCCTGTTTCATTTTTTCTTCATTTCCTAATTTTCCTTATTAAATTATAAAGAAGCAATTTATTGCCACAATTAGTGGCCCGGGGTCTGCAACATTCACATTTATCAAAACCACATCATCTTGGACAGTGAAAATATACAAAAGGTGCCTATTTTGTTAATTCAATCAATTGCCAGTGGATATCTGGACTGCTGAGCAAGAGAGAATTCTAAGGCCAATTCCATGTTCAGTGAGAAAGAGTGTTGTAACTAAATGGTGACGTATATCAAACATTCCAGGCAAGAAGAGTTGCTAAAGAAATATAAGATATTTATTATCTCCAAACTAATAATATGAAATACATAGGATGATAAAATCTTTGTAACTTTCGCCTATGATATTATTTTCTCCATTCATACTTATTGCTAAAACTTCTAAAAAGAAAAGCAATGTAATAATTCTAGTATTTAAGGCAAGCAGCTTTACAAGTCTTTTAAGGAGTGTAATCTTGAGGGCGTAAGTAGTGAAAGACTCATGAAAAAAATCAATAGATTAGAAAGAAAAAAAGAGGAAGAATGGAAAGCTTATCTGTACATGAGAAGTAACCTTTTAACTTAGTTTATAAAAATTCTAATAATCCCAAACATTTAATTATTTTAGTTGATCATTAGAAATATGCTCTTTGTCCCATACCAAAAATCTTGGTACACTGTTACTGGATAACTTAAAATTTAAGTAAGTTTTACTCATATAGGCATATATAAATTTAAATATATACTGTATATGCAATTTACTTACCTGTCCTAACCTAGTGATTTTCTCAATTCTCTCTAAAATGGGAGCCAGCATATCTTTCCTTCCCTGATTCTATTCTTGAGCTCAGAGCTGCTCCCCTTCTTCTGATCCCATCTTTCTGACATCTTTTTCTATTTCTTAGTCCTGAGGAGGTAACCCCCTGTGCTTAATGGTGACTTGGAAGTGCTTAATTTTCCAGTCAGCAGCAGTTGGATTATTCTCACATGTCTATTAATCTAGGTGTAAATGTCCCATTGAGAAGCTCACAAAAAGTGGTCACTGCAATTAAAATAAGATACCCCATCTGAAGGTTTACATCTGTATCAGACCTTAATTCATGGATTAATTATTTTTTCTACATAATTTCTTCAAGATGAATGCCCTTCCAACCGTTATTCTATTGGCTAATTCCAATTATTTCTTTATTCTCAACACAGGGGTCATATTTTCATCAGCAATCATCATGACTACACAGGATTAGGTTCTACTCTAATACTTTTTCTCTCCTCTCTCCTGATCAGATACTAAGATCCTCAGGTTCTTCTAGAAATTAAGTTCATCCTCATATGTAAGTGAGACTAGCTCAATCCTATTTAATAGATATCCAGCAAACATATTTTAAGTTGAGTTCTAAGAGTTGCACTTTTGCTCTTTTTATGCAAGACCTGAATTTTGAAAAAAATACATTATAAGTTATCTAAAATAAATATTGTTCAACAATTGCTCAACATCATCTACCACATAAACATTTTTAAGTGTCAGTTGAAAAATTATCTAGTAGCTTTTGATGAGGAACCTTCCTGTGTATTCTGTTGATATGACAAATCAGAGAATATCTCAATTATTTTAAGTGGTTAACAAATATGAGCCTTCTCCAACCACCCTCATCCCTTACTCAAGAATACTGGAGAGTTCACTTGCTTTCCCTTAATTTTATTATTTTGATGTTATTTCTAAGCATTTTGAATAAAACAATTCAAATTAACTTCTAAACATATAAGAAATATCAAATGGGAATTTTTGATTGGAAAGTATAAGAAACAGATAACTTGGTGAGAGAGTTTGGGAAGAATACAAACTATTGATATATTACATTTTACAAGACATCTTAACAATTTCAATCCTCATATATTTTTGCTGTCTTATATATGAAGAAACACTTTAAAAGAAATATTTTTACTTCATTCTAATTAAATCTACATTTTATTGTGAAGAATTTTCTTGTCTGGTCAAGTGAATGGTAACACTTTTCTAAAAGTTTGGTGTGAGTCCACTGTAAAGCAAATGAATTTATTTGAAAGTATAAGAAAAAGTGCTTGCAGAAGTAGTAACACTATGTCTTCATCTTTAGTTAATATCTCTATGCCCCTCATTTAAAAATAAAAAGTCGATGTTGGGTTCTAGAAATTGACAGTGAAGGAGACTTTAGGTGGGACGCTTCATCGTAAAACTTAATATAGAAATAGAGAAAACCTCTCTCAGAGGGAGGCGCAGGATGGCGGAAGAGCAGGGTCCCCAAGTCACCTGTCCCCACCAAATTACCTAGATAACCTTCAAATCATCCTGAAAATCTACGAATTCGGCCTGAGATGTAAAGAGAGACCAGCTGGAACGCTACAGTGAGAGGAGTTCGCGCTTCTATCAAGGTAGGAAGACGGGGAAAAAGAAATAAAGACACAAAAGGCCTCCGAGGGGGAGGGGCCCCGCGAGGAGCCGGGCTGAGGCCGGGGCGAGTGTCCCCAGGACAGGAGAGCCCCGTCCCGGAGGAGCAGGAGCTGCACCAACCTTCCCGGGCGGGCGGAAAGGGGCTCGCAGGGAGTTGGAGCAGGACCCAGGAGGGCGGGGATGCCCTCGGGCTCCCGGGGACACTAACAGACACCTGCGCCCCGGGAGAGTGCGCCGAGCTCCCTAAGGGCTGCAGCGCGCACGGCGGGGCCGGAGCAGCTCGGAGGGGCTCGGGCGGCGGCTCCGCGGAGGGGGCTGCGGGGCGGGAGCGCGAATCCCACAGCGCAGGCCCCGGAGCACAGGGCGCCGGGACACAGCCCAGGATCCGGCCTCCCCCTGGGACAGGCAGAGGCCGGGAGGGCCCAGGACAGCGAGGACGCTCCTGCCCTGAGCTGAGCAGATCAGCGGCCCCGCCCCGGAGCCTCCAGGCCCTGCAGACGGAGAACCTAGAGCCCAAGCCCCGTAGTTCCTGCGGAGGCTGAATCCAGGCTTCCAGAGTTGCCATAGCAACTGCAGCTGTTCCTCCTGGGGCCTCACGGGGTAAACAACCCCCGCTGAGCCCTGCAGCAGGCAGGGGCAGAGCAGCTCCCCCAAGTGCTAACCCCTGAAAATCAGCACAGCAGGCCCCTCCCCCAGAAGACCAGCTGGACGGACCAGTTCCAGGGGAAGTCAAGGGCCTTAAAGTCTACAGAATCAGAAGATACTCCCCCATGGTTTTTTTTTTTTTTTTTTTGATTTTTGATTTCTGTTTGCTTCCCCCACCCTTTTTTTCTTTCTCTTTTTCTTCTCTTTCTCTTTTCTTTTTTTCTTCTTTTTTTTTCTTTTTTCTTTCCTTTCTTCCTCTCTCTCTCTTTTTCTCCTTTTCCCAATACAACTTGTTTTTGGCCACTCTGCACTGAACAAAATGACTAGAAGGAAAACCTCACCTCAAAAGAAAGAATCAGAAACAGCCCTCTCTCCCACAGAGTTACAAAATCTGGATTACAATTCAATGTCAGAAAGCCAATTCAGAAGCACTATTATACAGCTACCGGTGGCTCTAGAAAAAAGCATTAAGGACTCACGAGACTTCATGACTGCAGAATTTAGATCCAATCAGGCAGAAATTAAAAATCAATTGAATGAGATGCAATCCAAACTAGAAGTCCTAACGACGACGGTTAACGAGGTGGAAGAACGAGTGAGTGACATAGAAGACAAGTTGATGGCAAAGAGGGAAACTGAGGAAAAAAGAGACAACACTAAAAGACCATGAAGACAGATTAAGGGAAATAAACGACAGCCTGAGGAAGAAAAACCTACATTTAATTGGGGTTCTCGAGGGCGCCGAAAGGGCCAGAGGGCCAGAATATGTATTTGAACAAATCCTAGCTGAAAACTTTCCTAATCTGGAAGGGAAACAGGCATTCAGATCCAGGAAATAGAGAGATCCCCCCCTAAAATCAATAAAAACCGTTCAACACCTCGACATCTAATAGTGAAGCTTGCAAATTCCAAAGATAAAGAGAAGATCCTTAAAGCAGCAAGAGACAAGAAGTCCCTGACTTTTATGGGGAGGAATATTAGGGTAACAGCAGACCTCTCCACAGAGACCTGGCAGGCCAGAAAGGGCTGGCAGGATATATTCAGGGTCCTAAATGAGAAGAACATGCAACCAAGAATACTTTATCCAGCAAGGCTCTCATTCAAAATGGAAGGAGAGATAAAGAGCTTCCAAGACAGGCAGGAACTGAAAGAATATGTGACCTCCAAACCAGCTCTGCAAGAAATTTTAAGGGGGACTCTTAAAATTCCCCTTTAAGAAGAAGTTCAGTGGAACAATCCACAAAAACAAGGACTGAATAGATATCATGATGACACTAAACTCATATCTGTCAATAGTAACTCTGAACGTGAACGGGCTTAATGACCCCATCAAAAGGCGCAGGGTTTCAGACTGGATAAAAAAGCAGGACCCATCTATTTGCTGTCTACAAGAGACTCATTTTAGACAGAAGGACACCTACAACCTGAAAATAAAAGGTTGGAGAACCATTTACCATTCAAATGGTTCTCAAAAGAAAGCAGGGGTAGCCATCCTTATATCAGATAAACTAAAATTTACCCTGAAGACTGTAGTGAGAGATGAAGAGGGACACTATCATCATACTTAAAGGATCTATCCAACAAGAGGACCTAACAATCCTCAATATATGATGCCCCGAATGTGGGAGCTGCCAAATATATAAATCAATTAATAACCAAAGTGAAGAAATACTTAGATAATAATACACTTATACTTGGTGACTTCAATCTTGCTCTTTCTACCCTCGATAGGTCTTCTAAAGACAACATCTCCAAAGAAACGAGAGCTTTAAATGATACACTGGACCAGATGGATTTCACAGATATCTACAGAACTTTACATCCAAACTCAACTGAATACACATTCTTCTCAAGTGCACATGGAACTTTCTCCAGAATAGACCACATACTGGGTCACAAATCGGGTCTGAACCGATACCAAAAGACTGGGATTGTCCCCTGCATATTCTCAGACCATAATGCCTTGAAATTAGAACTAAATCACAACAAGAAGTTTGGAAGGACCTCAAACACATGGAGGTTAAGGACCATCCTGCTAAAAGATGAAAGGATCAACCAGGAAATTAAGGAAGAATTAAAAAGATTCATGGAAACTAATGAGAATGAAGATACAACCGTTCAAAATCTTTGGGATGCAGCAAAAGCAGTCCTGAGGGGGAAATACATCGCAATACAAGCATCCATTCAAAAACTGGAAAGAACTCAAATACAAAAGCTAACCTTACACATAAAGGAGCTAGAGAAAAAACATCAGATAGATCCTACACCCAGCAGAAGAAGACAGTTAATTAAGATTCGAGCAGAACTCAACGAAATCGAGACCAGAAGAACTGTGGAACAGATCAACAGAACCAGGATTTGGTTCTTTGACGAATTAATAAGATAGATAAACCATTAGCCAACCTTATTAAAAAGAAGAGAGAGAAGACTCAAATTAATAAAATCATGAATGAGAAAGGAGAGATCACTACCAACACCAAGGAAATACAAACGATTTTAAAAACATATTATGAACAGCTCTACGCCAATAAATTAGGCAATCTAGAAGAAATGGACGCATTCCTGGAAAGCCACAAACTACCAAAACTGGAACAGGAAGAAATAGAAAACCTGAACAGGCCAATAACCAGGGAGGAAATTGAAGCAGTCATCAAAAACCTCCCAAGACACAAAAGTCCAGGGCCAGATGGCTTCCCAGGGGAATTCTATCAAACGTTTAAAGAAGAAATCATACCTATTCTACTAAAGCTGTTTGGAAAGATAGAAAGAGATGGAGTACTTCCAAATTCGTTCTATGAGGCCAGCATCACCTTAATTCCAAAACCAGACAAAGACCCCACCAAAAAGGAGAATTACAGACCAATATCCCTGATGAACATGGATGCAAAAATTCTCAACAAGATACTAGCCAATAGGATCCAACAACACATTAAGAAAATTATTCACCATGACCAAGTAGGATTTATCCCCGGGACACAAGGCTGGTTCAACACTCGTAAAACAATCAATGTGATTCATCATATCAGCAAGAGAAAAACCAAGAACCATATGATCCTCTCATTAGATGCAGAGAAAGCATTTGACAAAATACAGCATCCATTCCTGATCAAAACTCTTCAGAGTGTAGGGATAGAGGGAACTTTCCTCGACATCTTAAAAGCCATCTACGAAAAGCCCACAGCAAATATCATTCTCAATGGGGAAGCACTGGGAGCCTTTCCCCTAAGATCAGGAACAAGACAGGGATGTCCACTCTCACCACTGCTATTCAACATAGTACTGGAAGTCCTAGCCTCAGCAATCAGACAACAAAAAGACATTAAAGGCATTCAAATTGGCAAAGAAGAAGTCAAACTCTCCCTCTTCGCCGATGACATGATACTCTACATAGAAAACCCAAAAGCCTCCACCCCAAGATTGCTAGAACTCATACAGCAATTTGGTGGCAGGATACAAAATCAATGCCCAGAAATCAGTGGCATTTCTATACACTAACAATGAGACTGAAGAAAGAGAAATTAAGGAGTCAATCCCATTTACAATTGCACCCAAAAGCATAAGATACCTAGGAATAAACCTAACCAAAGAGGTAAAGGATCTATACCCTAAAAACTATAGAACACTTCTGAAAGAAATTGAGGAAGACACAAAGAGATGGAAAAATATTCCATGCTCATGGATTGGCAGAATTAATATTGTGAAAATGTCAATGTTACCCAGGGCAATTTACACGTTTAATGCAATCCCTATCAAAATACCATGGACTTTCTTCAGAGACTTAGAACAAATTATTTTAAGATTTGTGTGGAATCAGAAAAGACCCCGAATAGCCAGGGGAATTTTAAAAAAGAAAACCATATCTGGGGGCATCACAATGCCAGATTTCAGGTTGTACTACAAAGCTGTGGTCATCAAGACAGTGTGGTACTGGCACAAAACAGACACATAGATCAATGGAACAGAATAGAGAACCCAGAAGTGGACCCTGAACTTTATGGTCAACTAATATTCGATAAAGGAGGAAAGACGATCCACTGGAAGAAAGACAGTCTCTTCAATAAATGGTGCTGGGAAAATTGGACATCCACATGCAGAAGAATGAAACTAGACCACTCTCTTGCACCATACACAAAGATAAACTCAAAATGGATGAAAGATCTAAATGTGAGACAAGACTCCATCAAAATCCTAGAGGAGAACACAGGCAACACCCTTTTTGAACTTGGCCACAGTAACTTCTTGCAAGATACATCCACGAAAGCAAAAGAAACAAAAGCAAAAATGAACTATTGGGACTTCATCAAGATAAGAAGCTTTTGCACAGCAAAGGATACAGTCAACAAAACTCAAAGACAACCTACAGAATGGGAGAAGATATTTGCAAATGACATATCAGATAAAGGGCTAGTTTCCAAGATCTATAAAGAACTTATTAAACTCAACACCAAAGAAACAAACAATCCAATCATGAAATGGGCAAAGGACATGAACAGAAATCTCACAGAGGAAGACATAGACATGGCCAACATGCACATGAGAAAATGCTCTGCATCACTTGCCATCAGGGAAATACAAACCAAAACCCCGCGTCAGGCTCCCGGTGCATGGAGCCTGCTTCTCCCTCTGCTTGTGTCTCTGCCTCTCTCTCTCTCTGTGTGACTATCGTAAATAAATAAATAAATAAATAAATAAATAATAAATAAATAAGTAAATTTAAAAAATTAAAAATCAAAACCACAATGAGATACCACCTCACACCAGTGAGAATGGGGAAAATTAACAAGGCAGGAAACCACAAATGTTGGAGAGGTTGCGGAGAAAAGGGACCCTCTTGCACTGTTGGTGGGAATGTGAACTGTTGCAGCCACTCTGGAAAACTGTGTGGAGGTTCCTCAAAGAGTTAAAAGTAGACCTGCCCTACGACCCAGCAATTGCACTGTTGGGATTTACCCCAAAGATACAGATGCAATGAAACGCCGGGACACCTGCACCCCGATGTTTCTAGCAGCAATGTCCACAATAGCCAAACTGTGGAAGGAGCCTCGGTGTCCATCGAAAGATGAATGGATAAAGAAGATGTGGTCTATGTATACAATGGAATATTACTCAGCCATTAGAAACGACAAATACCCACCATTTGCTTCGACGTGGATGGAACTGGAGGGTATTATGCTGAGTGAAGTAAGTCAGTCGGAGAAGGACAAACATTATATGTCTCATTCATTTGGGTAATATAAATAATAGTGAAGGGAATATAAGGGAAGGGAGAAGAAATGTGTGAGAAATATCAGAAAGGGAAACAGAACATGAAGACTCCTAACTCTGGGAAACGAACTAGGGGTGGTGGAAGGGGAGGAGGGCGGGGGGTGGGGGTGAATGGGTGATGGGCACTGAGGGGACACTTGACGGGATGAGCACTGGGTGTTATTCTGTATGTTGGCAAATTGAACACCAATAAAAAATAAAATTATTATAAAAAAACAAAATATAAATATAAAAAGGTCTTCAGTACACATTTCTTTGTTTTTATTTTTATTTATTTTATTTATTTTTTACATATTTCTTTGAAAATTTGTTGAATTAATAAATAAATGCATGAATGATTTTTTTTTTTTTTTAAGAATAGACAAAGGGATCCCTGGGTGGCGCAGCGGTTTGGCGCCTGCCTTTGGCCCAGGGCACGATCCTGGAGACCCGGGATCGAGTCCCACGTCAGGCTCCCGGTGCATGGAGCCTGCTTCTCCCTCTGCCTATGTCTCTGCCTCTCTGTGTGTGTGTGTGACTATCGTTAATAAATAAAAATTTAAAAAAAAAAGAATAGACAAACGGCTGGTGAAGAAATAGTGAGCTAGTATATGGAAAATGTTTAGTAGAGTACTCCATACATATTAGTTAGTTTATCAGTATTATAGATATGATCATCAATAATATCTTTTTTGAAAAAAATAATTCTTTTTTGGATATTTTTATATCTAGAAAGATTTTTTTCGAGTTTTTTTATTTATTAATTTAGGAGAGAGAGAGAGAGAGAGAGAGCATGAGCAGGAGTGAGAGTTAGAGGGAGGGGGAGGGGGAGAGGGAGAAGCATACCCTTTGTTGAGCAGGGTGCCCAACATAAGGCTCAGTCCCAGGATCCTGGGATCATGACCTAGGCCTAAGGCAGGTGCTTAACTGACTGAACTACCCAGGTACTCCACATCTTTTCTTAAAGATTGTATATATTTATTTGAGATTGCGGGAGAGCATGAACAGGGCAGGGGGAGAAAGGGTTGGAGGGAGAGGGAGAAGCAGACTCCCTGCTGAGCAAAGAGCTCTACGTGGGGCTGGATCTCAGGACCCTAGGATCATGACCTGAGCCAAAGGCAGACGTTTGAAGGACTAAACCATCTAGGTGCCCCATAGAGCTAGAAAGAATCTTAATGACCATGTACTGAGTATTGAGATTTCTGAGGAAAATAAAGAGAAAATTATTCTCCTGTTCAACATAAATGCGATAAATTGGTTTACACATTCAGAAGTAGTTTAACAATATTATCAGCTAAAAAGTGATTGGTATTTGAATTGGCTGCAGAATATATGATTCGCCTATTAATCAAAGTAAGAATAATCAACTTTTTATTTATTTTATTCTAAAGTTTGATGATTTCAGTAGGCTTGTGTGTGTGTGTGTGTGTGTCCCAAACAAAGCAGTAAAGAAAATGTCAGTTGAAGATTTAGTTTCAGTTCTAACATAATAAATTATGTGCTTCTAAGGATCTCACTTTACTTAACTTGTCTTTTCTACCTCATGCGAAAGATGAAGAGTCTGACGTAGAACATTTGTAAGTTCTCTCTAGCCTCAAACATGTTTTTCTATATACACATTATTAATTTTTGCCTATGTTAATATTAAATACACTTTTTCTATATTTAGACTATTATTCTTCATCTACGTATTAAATAAATACACTTTGCTATATTCAAAATATTAATCCTTACCTATGAATTAATTTCTATATCCAGACTATTAAGCCTCAAATCCATATTCCATATAAATTGATTGTTATGTAGACTTGTATTTCATTGACTGTAATGCTGTCACCTCATTTTCTAATTTGATGTTATAGTAATGAATATACACAGCCCTTGTCACTGCAAGGGCATTTACTTATAAATACTGTCCTTAAGGAATAACATATCCAATTTTAGGACTTTTTGAGACATAAGACTTGATATTTCCTTAGGAAAGAAAACTCAAACTAAAAGTATGCTTTGGAATAATATATTTGTATTCAAAAACAATCTCATGTTTTGAGAATAGTAATGACAAGTAAAATATACAGATCCTTGGTAGAAATGCTCTATCTCCAATTCCCGTATAGTAGAGTTGACTCAAGGGTCCTACAAATCTGAAATAGTGTATTGGCAATAACAGGAAGGAGAAGGAAGAGGTCAGTATTAAGTGAAATATATAGGCAGTGCAGAGGGTGAAAGAAAATATCCAAATATTTTTTTTTCTCAGTCAAGGTGCCTTGACTTGCAATAGTGAATTCTGAATAAATGTTGCTTGATGATAATAATTATCTTAACCACTCAATCCTATAATAGTGATTATATTACATTTTAGATATAAAATTCATGACCCTACTCCAGTATTATAAATAAGTCCACTATAAAATTCCATACTGCCTGGTGTAATTATAGAGAAATAAAGAAAAGAGAAATAAAGAAAAAAATAATTTTCACTAAAGATGATTTCTTGAATGTAAAGAATCCACTGATATTTCTCAATTCAGATTTTGCTTAAGTAGAAATAGAAAACTCTTTCATTCATAGAATCTTCTAAAGGGTTTTCATTATGCTAGTTGAATAATGCCATATTCAAAGAAATATAATCAGATAAGAAGATTTGTGTTATCTCAGAATATATACCCATCCGTTTACTATAACCTTGAGGAGACGATCTTGAGTACAAGCTTTACAGTTACAAAGGACGTATGTTCAAATTCTTAAGAGATCAAATTTTAAAATTATACTACAAAATGTAATTCAACCCTGAATATGTGTTTTATACTTTTAATATCAGAATGTTGAGTCTTAATGGACAGAGACATCTGAATCATAACAATTTGAGTTTGAGGTATTGTAAAAAAACACTTAATATTATAGCTGAAGACACTGAAAACCAAAGAGGTTATGTGATGTATATCAAATGTATATATTCATAAATTATGAGAAGCAGAGATTCACCAATGGTTTTGTAAGTGTCTCTAGTCAAGCTTAGATTGTTTTGATAAATTCTTAAAGTAGAACTTTTGACAAATAATAAACATTTCAGTTTTTGAAATCAAATTCTATGACTCTAATGCTTTCCTAAATAAATCAGAATTATCCAATGTATACTGTAAAATTTCTGCAGACTATTATGTAAAGATTTATCTCTAGTCCTCAGATCCTGGCACTGAAAACAGAGATCAATTACTTCCTTCAAGAACACTCCAATAGTGCCTGGAATGTGGGAATGAATAGGATCAGCCACAGGAGTGTCAATAATCTTTATTCATGTTTGCTATTCAGAAGCAAGACAATTATTACACTGAGCATAGCTATCTTCCAGAAGAAACACAATTATGAATCAGTGTCATAAAATAATAACTCAGGGATCCCTGGGTGGCGCAGCGGTTTGGCGCCTGCCTTTGGCCCAGGGCGCGATCCTGGAGACCCGGGATCGAATCCCACGTCGGGCTCCCGGTGCATGGAGCCTGCTTCTCCCTCTGCCTGTGTCTCTGCCTCTCTCTCTCTCACTGTGTGCCTATCATAAATAAATAAAATAAAATAAAAATTTAAAAAAAAAATAATAACTCAGGAATAATTTAGTAAATAACTTAGGATGCCTAAATATTCTAGACAGATTCACTGAGGTGAAGTGATATTCCTGAGATTGATTCCCTCCTCAATCAATGTTTCTCCATACAATATAGGAATAAGCATTCCAACTACTGAAATTTAGTACTTGAACTTGATTATGACATTCTTGCAGAGAAGTAAAGGATTGACAATTTTCCATCAATTGACATGAAGGTGACATTTTAGCCTGTTTCATGAATCAGATCCTGCTCAAAGTCTACAGTAAACAACATAGAGAATTTAATTTTGCTATGAATGATAATTAATGTAAGTCACCATATCCATGAACAAATCAATTAAAACAACCTTTTGTTATCAAATTCATGGACCATAGACAAAAAGAATAAGGAATATTTCATTGATTTTTTTTCTCCTATTCCTTTCCAAAGAGATAACAAATATAAGATTATTCCTTTACTCAGGGGCTGCAGCCCATTATTTATTTTTAAAACTTGTTTTCCAAATTTCCAAAGGAGGAAAATGGCAAAAAGAAAATGAAAAAAGAAAACTGCAAAAAGAAAAAAGAATACTAGTCTTAAATCCATGAAAAACATGGAAATTATTTTCTAACCTTATTGCACGTATAAGGCTAGCCCTGGAAATTAATTTGAGTTTATGATTTTTAACTCTGCAATGTTTAGTCTTTTTTCCCTATCAACATAGCAATCCTAATGTTTAATTTAGGTTTTGTCACATAAAAGGTGATTATTGTCAAAATCCTCATAATCAGTACCATTTCTTGAAAGCTTATGAGTCAGTGCTGTGCTTTAGAAGATGTTATCTCTTTTTTTATATTGTATCCATTGATTTTAATAAATTCACTTATTAATTCTAAGAATTTCCTTGTGTTGGATCCTTTGTTTTCTTTTTTATTATTATTTTTATTTTTATTTATTTATTTTTTAAATTTTTTTGTTGGAATTCAATTTGTCAATATATAGTATAACACCCAGTGCTCATCCCGCCAAGTGCCTCCCCAGTGCCCATCACCCACTCACCCCAACCCCCTGCCCACTTCCCTTTCCACTACTCCTTGTTCTTTTACCAGAGTTAGGTGTCTGTCATGTTTTGTCACCCTCATTGATACACAAGAACCTTATAAGGTAGATATTATTCTTTACATTTTCTAGATTAAGAGAAGGTAAATAACTTTCCGAAGATCAAATAGTGAGTCAAAGGGCTGGAATCCTTACCCCTGGTGTGTTTTATCCAAAATATGTAGTCATAACCACGAAACATTGGTCAGGTCATCATTTCTTTGCATCTCTTTCCTCATTTATAAGATACAGAATTGAAACATTTTTAAAAGATTTGTTTAATGTCTTTATTCTTGAGAGACACACAGAGAAGCAGAGACATAGGCAGAGGAAGAAGCAGGCTCCTTGCAAGGAACCTGAGGTAGGACTTGATCCTGAGACTCTGGGATCGTGATCTGAGCCAAAGGTGGACACCCAACCACTGAGCCACCCAGGTGCTTCCAGAATTGAAACTTTTGGACAATTCTCAAAATTTAAATTATAGATTTTTAAAATGAAATTGTGTGTATAACCTTGATTTATGAAAATCAAATTGCAGCAGGAAAAGAAGAAATAGGTCTCCACATATTCCCATCCTTATGGTGGCCTGAAATAATTTCACAACAATCTCAGCTCCTATAGAATACCCATTTTGAAAACTACTAGACTACAGGGCTTTGGAGGCCCATCCAAATCGTTTTCATAAATATACTCTACATTTCCTTTTCAAACTCTATTTTTACCAAAGAAATATATGAATCTGGCAAAAGACTTCATAGTGAACATTTCATAAATGAGCAGTAGTATTGGGCTATTTTTCTTTTTTTTAATGATAGTCATACAGAGAGAGAGAGAGAGGCAGAGACACAGGCAGAGGGAGAAGCAGGCTCCAAGCACCGGGAGCCCGACGTGGGATTCGATCTCGAGTCTCCAGGATCGCACCCTGGGCCAAAGGCAGGCGCCAAACCGCTGCGCCACCCAGGAATCCCCTATATTTGGGCTATTAAAAAGAAACTATGGTTCAAGGGTCCTTTCCATTTGATAACTCACCTAACATTTCAAAGACTATAAACACCTCTCTGAAGTCATTATTTAGACTACCCAAAAGACAAAAAACAAACAAACAAAAACAAAGCATATATCAGATTGACCTTTGGCCTAGCAGACAGAGAGGCAATGTTCAATCTGCACAGATTCTTGATCAATATGGCCTTACCGTTCCCCTCATCTTGGCTAAATTTAGAGAGATTTCTTTTTGACAATAGGTCCTTCACCCCTATTTTCATAAAGCATTTACTCTGGAAAATTTGCAGTAGAAATTATTTCTCTGCCCTTTGAGATGTAAATAATCTCCCAGTATTGTTAGATTTACAACCCAAGAATGTCTTTTTCAATGATCTTCTCAAGGAATAGATGGCAGTCAAGTTTTGGTAGCCTTTTATATCAAAGGTAGAAAAAAGTGGATTCTGATATTTTGATGCCAATGAGAGTGTTTTCAAGGAAGCAGATTGGAAGGAATATGATGTGTATATTGAGCAATAGCAAGAAAAAAATTCAAATGATAAGAAGATATCCATGACTTCCTCATAACGTTAAACATTATATGGTCTCATTCATTTGGGGAATATAAAAAATAGTGAAAGAGAATAAAGGGGAAAGGAGAGAAAATGAGTGGGAAATATCAGAGAGGGTGACAGAACATGAGAGACACCTAACTCTGGGAAATGAACAAGGGGTGGTGGAAAGGGAGGTGGGCGGGGAGTTAGGGTGACTGGGTGACAGGCACTGAGAGGGGCACTTGACAGGATGAGCACTGGGTGTTATGCTATATGTTGGCAAATTGAACTGCAATAAAAAAAAAGAAAAAAGAAAAGAATCTGCACAAGGGCAGAAAGAACTCTGCTTGGATAAAGGCCAGGACAGATATTATATTGCATCATTTGAAGAAAAGAGAGGTTTTACAATAGTAAGGTAAGTGATGGAAAAAGTAATCAAATGAGAAATAAGTTCAAGGTGAAGGAAACGTTGCCCAGAATTGATGTAGCAGAACAGGGTATAATTTAGGTGATCTTGAAGTGATAATGCTTTCCTGTGATCTCTGAAATGGAAATATGCTCATGCTGAGTATAAGGTGAAATTTCTAGGGCTGAGAACATTCTGTAATATCAAGCACAGATAACAAAAATAATTAAAGATAGTTCTTACTGAACAGCCTGTAACATTTCAACCCAACCACATGGCTATTTCCAAATAAACTGTCCATTAAAATTCTGCATTCTCTTTGATCCAAATCTATGCTCCACTGATACTCTATGCAGTGGTCATCATTAGATTAGTGATAGAATTTATCACATGGTGGAAATAATGAAAGTTATCTTTATGTGAGACAAAAAAGGGAAGAAATCAAAGCAGACATGTAACAAAGGCAAAGAGGAACCAAAATTTGAGGACTGACTTGAAGTTTTTGGTCATTAAACACTTCCTGACTTAAAGATTCCAGTAATATATATGCTAGCAGTGAAAGGTATTTGGCTACAAATAAGATGTAGATCAGGGTTGGAACTCTTTTTCAAGTAGGTAATATTTATTTAAGAATCTCCTGTGGCCTTTGTTGCAACCTGTCTTCACTCATAGTCACAAGGCCTATGAGAGTGGAGCAAATTTACACTAGTGTAAGGGCCCCCAGAATATTCCGGGTGGGGGAGGGAACAGAAGAGTCATAACATGATCAACTTTTTTTTCTCTTTCCCTTAACTCTGCTCAAGGTTAAGAAGTGGCCTCTCCATATTTGTAAAAGGAAGATGCTTATCAAAGCCTTTTCTTTTTAATATAGAGTGATTTCAGGAGGATAATGAAAAACCTTGATGAAAATTTTACTTTCCTTTTAGTTATACCACAACTTTATGTTCATAATCGTATTGGAAAACTATAGTCCTCAGGATACAAAAATGGTAAAAAATATATAATAATCCTTTACACATCCCAATGTTCTCCCCAAAAGTGGAGGAATTAGCTTGGGAGATGTCTAATGCCTCTTCCATGCTCAAAAACTTCTTAAAATAAAAAGGACAAGCATTTATTAAGCATCACTATGCTGAGTATTATACTAGACACTTTTCATTTGGTGCGTTTCTCATAATAGCTTTGCTGAATGGTTTCTGCTATCACTATTTTAAAGTGTGGGAGCCTTATTCCTCAGAAAGTTAAAAAAAATAGAACTATCCTATGATCTAGCAATTGTACTACTGGCAATTTACTCAAAAAATACAAAAATTCTAATTCAAAGGGATAAATGCACTCTTGTGTTTACTGTAGCATTATTCCAATACCCAAGATAAAGAAACAGTCTAAGTATCCATCGATTGATGAATAGATAAAGAACAGGTGATATTTATACACAATGGAATTATTATTCAGCCATAAAAAAAATGAAATCTTACCATTTGCAATGAATGAAAGAAGCTAGAGAGAATAATGCTAAGCAAAATCAGTCAGAGAAAGACAAATATCATATGATTTCACTCATATGTGGAATTTTAAAAACAAAACAAATGAGCAAAGGGGAAAAAAAGGAAAGAGAGAGAAATTAAGAAACAGACTCTTGACTATAGAGAGCAAATTGATGGTTACCAGGGGGGAAGGTGACTGGGGGATGGGTGAAATAGGTGATAGGGATGAAGGAGGGCACTAGTTGTGATGAGCACCAGGTGTTACATGGAAGTGTTGAATCACTATATTGTCTACCTGGAACTAATAATACACTGTATGTTAATTAACTGAAATTAAAATAACAAAATAAAGAGTGGAGACCTTATATTGAGGGAATGTTAAATGTGATAGCAAAGCAACCCAAACATGTGTAATGCCTTCAACATAACAGAAGTTCATTCTGATCTGAAGGGTCTTTCCTCCAGGCGTTTATTCAGGGATCCAGATCTTGCTCCATTTTAGGATTCTGGCACTTTCATTATGTGGGTTTTATTTTATTTTATTTTTAAGATTTTATTTATTCATTCATGAGAGAGAAAGAGTTTTATTTATTAATTCATGAGAGAGAGAGGGGCGGGGCAGAGACACAGGCAGAGGAGAAAGCGGGTTCCCCACAAGGAGCCCCAGGTGGGACTCGATCCCAGACCCCAGGATCACTCATGCCCTGAGCCAAAGGCAGACCTTCAACCGCTGAACCACCCAGGTGTCCCCAATATGTGTATTTTAAAGTGACTAAGGAAAGAAGAGAAAGTGAATCTCCTATGGGAGTATTTTATGGACCAGTCCTAAAAATGGTACATATTACTTCTCTTTACCAGAACCCAGTCAATTGCCCATTAGATTCTAAGATAGGCTGGAAAATGGAGTAAAGTTATGGTCTCAGAAGGAAGAGAAAATAAATTTCAGAACAGCTAGCTAGTATGAGGCACAACTGACTTTTTGGCCACCTAATATTCATGTAAATCTTGTCCATATGTAGAACAAATTCCCTCCCTCTCCAAAGGACGCAGCTCAAAATTCATTCCAACAAAGCCTCCATCTAGAGCAGGATCTTCTAGTCCAATGTAGTCTTTTCTCTCATGTCTGGATGTGATATATGAAAATGAAAGTCATCTTACAAGAGATGGGTATAAGAATAATCATAATAGTATCATTTGTAGTAGCATAACATTGGAAATAAACTTCATGGAGGAGAATGAAGAAGTTGTGAAACATTTAAAATCATTAATTAATAATGAATTGAATTAATTCCAGATACATCCAAAAATATAGATAAATTATAGAAGTCTAATATACATGACTTGAACACAATTTTAATGCATTTGTATAGGAATATAGATACATTATATTATATTAACAGCCAGTATAAAACTCACTAGAAAAAAACACCCTGCTTAATTGAGCGTCTTCTTTGAAATGTCTACTTCAAGTGGAAACTGGTTCTCTAAGCAGGAATATGGCTAGAGGTGTATGCACAAGCAGAAAGAATTTATTGTTCCAGGGAGCTGAGTTATAAAGAGCCCAAATACTGGGTAGCAGGCTGTGCATTACACAGTGTGAATCTTCCCCAAGACTCCTAAATTTTCACTAAGTTTGCAATACCATTTAAATGCAAGTGGAGATTTTGAAGTGACCAGAGAAGGGAGTTCATTTTAAAGCTCAATTAAATGCAGAGGTGCAGATGAGGGAGTACAGAGCATGAGATGCCAATTGTGGAAAACCTCATATATCATGAGAAGAGTTCTTACTGTCACCAGACCATGGATGTAGAGTTCAGACTGAATTTAACCAGATCATTGTGGGACAAATGGATTCTAGTGAACTTATAGGTTGAAAGTGATTGACACTTAAGCTCACAGTAGATCTTAAGCAGAGGAACAATTGCATATGAGAACTTTCAAGGCTGATATTCCCCATATTTTACTACATGTATGGCAAAGGCAATGAACAGTTAGAAAGGATGTCAACCACGATGTTGGACCAGACATTGAGCCTTTGCTACTAATTCCTGGGAAAGTCTAGATGTCCCAGGATAGCAGGCTGGGATACAGTAAGAACTAGGACAGTGGCCGTTCACCAACAAGTATAAAATAATTTCAATATTTTAACAACTACTATGTTCATATCCATGTGGACCAAAGAAATAGAAGCAGTAGGCACTTTGATACTGCAAGAAGTTATAGGTGAGAGTCTGAAAATAAAGATGGAAAGGAAATGCCTTTTATTCTCTTCCCTTAACAGGAAGTCATATTCTCCTTCCTTGCAATCAATGTATCATTATAACACCGGGGAATTGGTACAGTCATCTCTCACCTAGGGAAGAAAGAGAATATAATATACAGATGTATCCCATCCAAGCAAGCTAATTCCCTCCAGCTTCAGAAAAATGTGGAAATAAGTTAAACAAAAGAAGGACAGTTGGGAGAGAGATGCTTGTAGCCCAAACTTCCCTTCAGAGCTTCTGACATGGGCAGAGAGAACATGAACGAGATGGATTAATGAAATGGTTTTAACCCCACTTTAATGCTTAAGGAAGAGATTCCACTAAGGGTATTTTTGTGCCACCTTGGGAGCAACCATAATCACAACAAAACAAAAACAAAACAAAAAGCTGTCTACTTATGCTAGTTAGGCAAAGGAGGCACTTGGTATAACTTTTTCCAAGTATCCCAACTGCCATGCTAATCTCAGCTGGGTTGAGACTCAGAATTTTCCACATGCACTTGGGAATGTGGAGAGGGACCCACAAAAGGTAGCTAAGAGTCTAGCTATGATGTTGCCAGAAAATGTGGCACTTGCAGTAGCAAATTGATCTGAATTCAAAGATTGGTAGATCCTGAAATTAAATGGGAATAACAGTTGTGTATCAGAAGGTTATAATGCCAATGAGAACCAGGGTTGGTCCTAATAACTGGGGAGGCCACTGGGCCCAACTGAGTTGGGAAAGAATAAATCAAAAGTTCAGCAGTGGTAAAATAAAGATGCAAAATCCTGGATTTTGCAAACAGACCAGATGGGCATAGGACATGACTAAGGAGACCAGAGGATAGATATGTGAATCCCAACACCATTCTTTTGCTATCATATGGTCACATGAACCTGCCTTCCTCCATATATTCAGATGTAGTCTTAGTGTCAAGCAGGGGAAGTCAGTGGTACTTTGAAAGATTAAGAATTTCCTTAAAGAGTTATTCTAACATTATTGTCTGAGGCTGAGTTCCCTAAATGGATTGATGGGGAATGGAGTGCCCCGTTATCCAAGAAAATAGTACTCCTAAGATTTATTATGTATAACATAAAGAAAATATATCCTTTTTGTACATCTCAGGGCAATGTGAGTAAATATATGACTTCATAGGAAAATAGCATGCAAGTCAATGAATCATCAAAGCTTAGCAGTATGGAAGCTTTTCTGAAAAGTATTTTGTAATCACATGTAGTCCAAAAGTCTATAAGGTTCCACATATTGAAACCCACTATGATTATTATAATCAAAGCACTGATAACAAATGTAAAAAAAATAAAATATGCTTTCCTGTCCAAGAATATAGGCATTATGTAATTTATTTGATATTTTTATTTTCAAATATTAAATGATTTAAATATATAATGGTTTGTATTTGAAGTGAAAAACCCTATCGAAAGAAAACATCATTTTCAACTGAGGTTTCCATGAAACTATTTCACAGTATAGTTACTGTTTCATGGGAACCCATGATGCTTAAATCATTTCTTGTCATTTCATATTCAATATTATTATTCATTTAGTTCTTTAACTTATGTTCTCTACTGTTTTCAATAATTGCCATCAGATTTTGACTACACCATTAACCTCTCTTTTATCTTTAATGTCACTTTCTCCTTTAAGTGTACCCCCATTTTCTTCAAAGTAAGGAAAAGAGAAAAAAATAAGTGATTCTTCTGTTTAAGGTTCTGTTCTATGCAAAGAAGTATTAAAAAAAATCAAACAGTAGAACTTTGAGCTTCAAAGTATACAAAGTTAAGCCAAACTCTAAGTCACCTAAATTACTATTAACAAAGTTTTGTTTTTGTTTTTTTAAGATTTATTTATTTGAGAGAGAGAGAGAGCATGTACCAGCAGAGGGAGGACAGAGGGAGAGACTCTCAAGCAGACTTCCCCCTGAGTGAGGAGCCCAAAGAGGCACCATCTAAAGACCCTGAAAGAATGACCTGAACCAAAACCAAGAGTTATATGCTTAATGACTGAGCCACAAAGACACCCTGTTAACAAAGATTTCTTAACCTGTATAATAATTCAAAACAACACTTCATCAAAATTCAAAAAACCCTTGGATTCTAAAACCAGAAAGACTGAATCCCATTACTGATTGCATGGAACTATTTCTTATTGCCTATGTTTATAAAACCAGAACAGAATTTTCCAGATGTCTACCTCGCCATTTAAAAGTGGACATTTTAAGTTTTTAGATCTGAACATATTTTACCAAAGTATGTGATGGTTTAATGAGGAAGTTAGGACTAAAGGAGCAAGATAGCTTGGATTGCCTGTCCAGAGTCAAACATGGATGGACTTAATAAAATCCTTTTTAAGTTTTTTTTTGACTTAAAGAAATCCACTTAATGACAAGTAAGCTACTTTTCCTTTTTTTTTTTTTTTTAGACTTTATTTATTCATGAGACACAGAGAGAGGCAAAGACATAGGCAGAGGAAGAAGCAAGTTCCTCACAGGACTCGATCGCAAGACCCCAGGATCACGACCTGAACCAAAGGCAGGTGCTCAACCACTGAGCCACCCAGGTGCCCCTATATCTCTTTTTTAATAGGGAAATAATGGATTATGAACTAAAGACAATCTGCTCAAGACAATTTTCAATATCTAGAGACTTATAATTGACATGAAATGAGAGTAAAGCTGTGTTTGCCCTTCATTTGTCAGAAAGGTCAAGTGTCTCAGAGCATTTAATTTAAAAAGAAAAAAAATTACACAAACACAACACTATTTCACCAGTTGAAATGGCTCTGGAGTCTCCCATCAACTTCAGGAATTAGTTTCAAAATGTTGCCTGCTTTCATTCAGCCTGCAACCAGCATGGAGCAGACCACCTGCTGTGAAATAAGGGTGTAGCGACCAACAGTTATTATAGCAGTAGCCATAAGTTTATTGCTTATTGCTACTAAACTTAAATCTTAGTAATTTTGAATTACTAAGTTAGCTTAGATTTATGGAGATGCACAATCATTTAGAATGGCATTCATTCCAGAAGGGTATATTATCTAAACCAATTTTCTTCTAGTGATGCAATTGCAATACTATAGTTACGGTTGTATCAGCATTTCCATTATAAAGTCTTATTTTCAGGGTTTTATAATTTGACCATAAAAATTCTCTCCTTGTTGAAACTTGGCAAACAAGATCTGAGGCATAGAACTGAGTTGTTGGGGTTTTTTAATGAAATTTAAAAACATACACACATGTTTGATCCATTCAGCCATCTTAGGCTTTATCTGCAAGTAACAATAAAAATATACCAAGAATATCTAGACAGATGGAAAGAGTAGAGGAAAGCTCAATCACCAACCACACCAAGGTAATGAAAATGGTCAATTTCTATCAGTTGTACATTAACATCCTGTGAGAGTTAGAAAAACAATGGTTTGGAAAGAGGTTTGAAAAAGCATGTGAAAATCTCACCACACAATAGCACACCAGTGGCTGGGACAAGTCACTTCACCTCCAAGTACCAAGTCTCTCATCTGTGAGATGGAGATGGATTATACTTCCCATGGAAGAGTATAAGAGTCAAGTGAGTAGAAGCAGTCTGTGAAATTTTAAAAGCGCTCTATAATCATGCAGTGATATTTCTTGGCCGTAATATTTTCTTTTAAGGCTTACTGTCCATGCTATTTATTTGGATTTATTAGACCTGTATGGATCTCTCCAAATATGTCATAAACTCCTGGAGTAGAGTGCTTCTTTGTCTCCTAACGTGGCACATAAAAATATTTGTTGAACTCCTAGCTAATTAAATTGGTTTTACATTTTTCTTTCAAAACTGCAAGGGGTTGCTTGACTATTTTAGAGTTAGCATGTCTAGTTGGAATTAATCCACCCTGAAAACATGACGGTTGCCTTCTAGTGATCGACAGAGAATATGCACACGAAGTGCCAAGGGAAGGCCAGAATCCTATCTTGATGAGATAGATATGTAGGTGTTTATTCTGCATAGTTTATAGGGGATAGAAGATGAATCTGAGGTCCTTATACTTCTAAATTATTCAATAGAAAAGAGGGAGGGCATTTCTCAGTGTTCTATGATGGCAATTAATGGAAAAAAATAGGCTATGACAACAGACTGCTTAGGTTCCATCCTGGCGCTATTACTTGCCAGTTTTGTAAACTAGCAAGTTACCTAGTATCTCTGAGACCCAACTTCCCACCTATGAAATCAGGGATAATTGTAGCAACTGCAATCTTAGGGTTATTGTAATAATGACATAGGATAATCCATGACAATTCTGGTTTGTATTAAATATTAGAAAAATGTTAGCTATCGTTATGTTGTTCTTTCTGCCATCCCATTCTGAGCACAATATTCTTTCCAAAATTGTCATCAAGGAAGAATATCTTTTTTAAAGCATCTTTACATCTTGTTTCAATGAGCTTAAGTCAATGTTAAATTGAAAAAACAAAGTTAAGTGTTACTTGCTTAAACCTTAAGTGTAAGGTTTAGAATATGTGGCAGCTGTTACCTTCAACACCCTTGTAATTAATTCTTTCACTCATGATATGAAAATGTAATTAATAATCTTGAAGTCCTGGCCTGAGAGCTGCATGGGGATACAGAAGCAAGGTTATGGTCTTTCCTATTTCAAAATTTATATTCAACTGGTAGAAATGTTGGACCCTAGTATAACACCCAGTGTTCATCACATCAGGTGCCCTCCTTAATGCCCATCACCCAGTTACTACATTCTCCCCATCCACCTCCCCTTCAGCAACCCTCAGTTTGTTTCCCAGAGTTAAGAGTCTCTCATGGTTTGTCTTCCTCTCTGACTTTTCTGCATTCAATTTTCTCTTCCCTTTTGGTCCTTTGCACTATTTCTTATGTTTCACATATGAATGAAACCATATGATAATTCTCTTTCTCCAATTGATTTATTTTACCTAGCATAATACCCTCTAGTTCCATCCACATTATTGCAAATGGTAGATATTCATTCTTTCTGATGGCTGAGTAACATATATATATATAAACCGCATCTTCTTTATCCATTCATCTGTTGAAGGAAATCTCGCCTCCTTCCAGTTTGGCTATTGTGGACATTGCTGCTATGAACATTGAGGTGCAGGTGCCCCTTCATTTCCCTACATATGTATCTTTGGGGTAAATACCCAGTAGTGCAATTGCTGGGCTGTAGGGTAGCTCTATTTTTAACTTCTTGGAATTGTCATACTCTGTTTTCCAGAGTGGTTGTACCAGCTTGTATTCCCACCAACAGTGTAAGAAGGTTCCTCTCTCTACATCTTCACCAAGAAGTTGTTGTTTGAGTTAAGTGAATTTCAATCTGGTTTCTGTCATTCACTTGCTATATGAATTTTGGAAAGTTTCTGAACATTTTTGTGCCTCAACTTCCTTATTTACATTATGAGAGGAATTCCTATAAAGTATGTCCAGTAGTGTAGTAATTGGAATGTGCAATAGATGTTAAGCATTAACCACTATTTTTCACACATCTTAGATTCTCATCCTCAGCTAAAATGATAAATGTTCTCTACCTGAGCTTTCCTAGAGTTTGCATATTGGAAAATAAAACATCTAAGAAACCCACCTTATTAGGATGTGCCCTTAGCAAACATAGAATCTATCCTGGCCAGTCAGTGAGAAAGTATGTGTTTTTCTTTGCCAGGGGATGGAAAATGTAGACCCACATAGCATTAACTCCAAAATGTATAGAAAACAAACAATCTGTCTCTTCTCAATGGTATCTCAACTTTCCGGGCCTTCTCACACTCAGAGAACAGAAAGGATCTCGTATGAAATTGAGCTCCAAAGGTATGTTAAGTTTTCTGAAAGTATCTTATGGCTTGGGGGGGGGAGAACAATTTTCCATACATTTCTGAAGGAATGTGAACTTTTTCTACCGATCTTTATATCCAATGAGTAAATTCTGAGGTCAAAACTTCAAAGTGAACTCTATGTGAGACTGTTCTGTTAGAAAGAAAAGAAGAGAGGCTATAGTTTACGGAGGTTGTCATTCTCTAGGACATGCTAGAGAACTGGAGATATATTGTTTTCTCTGAGTCAAGAACATGGAACATAGATGCAGGCAGGGGGCACAATAAATAGGGATATTATCTAGAAAATGGTAAATTTCTTCTGGAAGGTTTTTTGTCTCCTTGGCAAGGATCATCTCACTAGGACTCAAGTCCTCAGAAACCAAGTTCTATCTAGTTACCTACTATGAGATAGGGCTACATGGAGGAGGACAATTATGCAAACAAAAGAAGAAACACTGAGAGAAGTGTTGCCTTAAGGAAACTATTCTATGTCCATCAAGGAAGACACGTGATGTAATGAACACTGGATATTCTATAAGACTAATAGAATCACTGACATCTACCTCTGAAATTAGTAATACATTATATGTTAATTAATTGAATTGAAATAAAATTTAAAAATAATTTAATAAAATAGAAAAGAAAACTTCCAGGGGTGTGCCTTGATGAGGGAGAGAGAAAAATCTGATGATGATGAACCCTGCCCACTTGGGTTCACCTTTGTGGTTCATTTCAATTAACACTATGAGTGGATGGCCTTCAATTCTGCTATTTAAAATTCAACAGGCATAGATCCAATATATGTTATGGATAGGTGCTAAATTTGATCATTGGAATTTAAGCATAAATTAAAACTAAATCCATGATCTTAAAAGGATTATGATTTGGTGGAAGAACCCGAAAAAATCTAAAGATTCTAATAAAATATGAAAAGCACTTTCATAGAAAGCAGGCAAATGATATTTTAAGGATACTCAAGAGGGACAAGAAGCATTGAGAGGAAGTCTGAAAATATTTTCTGAAGGAGAAGAGAGTTTATCTAAAGCTTTTAGTGTGAACTAGTTTTCAACAATTGATAAGGGGAGGGAACATGTTACCGACTGAATAGAAACACAATCAAATGTTTTTTGGTAGCATGGGTCCCTGACCTCCAATCCCATGTTCTCTCTGCAGCATACTGGGCTGGGCCTCAGGCACAGACACAGGGCTATTGATTAGTCTTTACTCACGATCATCCATCCTCATGTCAGATGACCCAGTCGCCAAAGGTGGGAAAAACATGACTTTGGTGGGCTTTTCTGAAATACAGACTTTAATAGATCCCAATACTATGTTGTAGTAAAACTAGCAATCAGTCCATAGTTGTTAGGATTTGGGCTATTTTTTTGACAGAAGAGGATAGAGGAAATTCATTTACTTAACGACTATTTAGTAATTAACTATTCCAGAATCAATATGTAGTCCCTGCCTTCATAGAACTTACAGTGCAGTAGTGAAAAATTTACATTAGCAAATTGATCACTAAAAAAGGACCAATATCCCCATCTCAGCTGGCTCAGTCAGTAGAGCATGGGACTCCTGATGTTGGGGTTGTGAATTCAATCCCCACGTTGGGGGTAGAGTTTACTTTAAAAAAAAAGGAGCAAGATGATCTGTAACATAAATATAGCATAAACTGGGACACTGGGAGTTTATAACATTAGGCATTTAATTTAGTATAATTCAAGGAGTCTAACCTACAAAAATCCCATAAGTAGTGGTAATTAGTAGGAATTAGCTATAGTAGAAATAAGCTACAAGTTAAGCAAGAGATAAAGCTGGAAGACAGATATTAAATGGTAATAGAAAGCAATAGAGTGCCAAGTGCATGGCAGTCAGGATAGTTTGCAATAGGCGCAGACAATAAAGAGTTGCATCAACTGTAGATTGTTTAAAAACAATAATGAACAAAAGTCAATTTCCCTGTTATTATCACCATATACTAATGATTCTAAACAATGTCAGTGATAAAATAATCCTACCCAAAAAGTCTTTTGTTGATCTACTTCCTAAACTATTACTGCAGATTTCATTCAGTTAAAAAATCTAATTACTAAACTTTTCCTTTCTTAAACACTTTATATGAAAATTATTTTGGAGAAATCCCAGTTATACACCCAGCCCTCAACACGTTCCAATTTAGCTACATGTTTTCATTTTAAAAGTAAGTTAATAACACACAGAATCATCTGTGCTCATTTTCAAACACAGTCACTGTCTCCAACTCGAGTGGCACAAAATATTCCTCTGTACAAACAACAGATTTGAAATAAACAATGTTAGTACCATAATTGTAAAGATGAAGAAACAGGACTTGAGTTACTGTAATTCTGTAATTCTATAGTCCTATTTGAAGTTTTAATTTGAATTTAATATTGAAAATAGTAAAAGAATACAAACTGTAAGGTGTACTATAAATGAATACATACATATATATGACCAAATTATATACAAAACATGGACAATTTTCCTGAATTACTGATCTAGGCCTCAAATATATAGGAATCCTACCTGAGGGAAGAACTATCTTAGGCAGAAGGAACAGCATAAGTGAATCCATAGAGCAGAGGGATTGCAGTATGTTCTCCAGAGAGCAGCAAGTATTTCAGGGTGACTGCATCAGGAAATGCAAGGGGAGTGGATACTGAAGAGTTAGAATTTGTGCAAAATCATGCAGAAACCTGGGATCTATGTTTTGAAACCACAGAAGAATTTCAAGAATGGAATTAGCATGATCATTTGCACTTTCTAGAGATAATTCTGATGACATTGTAAGAATGGGTCTTGGGGATGATATTGAGTGGAAAATCAGTCATGTGGAATGCTGTCATTTAAGTAAGAGAAAATGGTATTCTGAATTAAGGCATGGATCTGGAGTTAAAGAAAAACAAAGGTGGAGAGAAACAAATTTGGGTGTTGCCAGTATTTTGGCTTGGATAACTGAGTGGGTGTCAGGGCAGGACATTCAGGAGAGAGGATCACTTTGGTCAGAGGTTATGTGATTTTCCACTGGAATCTAGAAACAGAGGTGTCTTGGAGGCATCTGAATATATCACTCAGAGGCTGAAGACAGACCCAGAAAGATAGGCAGATTTGAGAATCTGAGAAGAGAGATGTTTGGCTAGCTAAAGGTTTTTGGGCTGTGTCCTCTCATTAGAAGTTCTATGTTCCAGGTCCCTCGTGCTGTACCTTGAGTCTCCACCACTCTAGCAACACTCTTTACTGTGTCCTTTGCCAGGACATTTAATCTCACTGGGCCTCAATTATCTGTACCCCATACATTAGGGGGAGATCATATTTTGAGAGTTCTTAAAATATTTGTCCACATTTTTTTTCTAAGTGCCTCATAAACTGTCTGCTGTTTCCTCAATTAGAAAGTCTTTTAATTTAGATTGCTGGCATCTTGAAGAATTCCTATTGGAAAGCAAATTTCCCTGGGATGTTAATAAATAATAATCAGTTAATGACCAAACAGTGTTTACTATGTCCTAGATACCATCACAAACAATTTACGTATTTTAATTCATTCAATCCCTTACATGACCCTTAGATGGGGACTATTTTTATCATTCATTCTACAAATGAGCAAACTGAAGAAAGAGAGGTCGAGAAACTTGCAGGAGGCCCCACAACCAGTGGCTATATATGAACCTTAACTCCAGAGTCCATGACTAATCTACATGACTATTAATTACCTTAGTGAGATGAGTTGTTAATGAAGAATTACTTTAGTCAGGTCAGATTGTCTGACAAGTACAATAGTTTATCAAATGAGGTTATTCCAGAATGGGAATTGGGAAAGATGAATTTTTATAGGGAGAAGTAAAAGTATAGTTCTGTTTAATGCCTGGGTCAGGCACTGCACTTGACCTTTTGGATATCTAGGTATAGAAGAGGATAATACACGCCTAGTGGAAAGGATGCAAATGGAGGCAGGATAGTCACAGAAGAAATAGAAGTCCATCAAAGACACTTTTTTGATACTTCATGTTGACAGCATTTGTCTGCCCCCAATTTTTCCAAACCACTACATGTTTACCCATTTGTATCTTAGCAGGAAAGTTACTCATGATTTGGTACCAAACTCAAACAATTTGATGAAAAGTGAGAGAGTCTTTAGGGACAATGAATCCGTATAGCATTTCAGATATTTTATAGCACTTTCCCCTCCCCGTCTCCATTTGTTTTCATTTAGTTCATTTTATCTTGATTCTGTTGTAACAGATGCCGATAGAGCTTTTGACACTGAGAATACCAGATCTATCATTAATGTGTTGCCAAACTGGGGAAGATTTACTAACAATATGTTTTGCCTGCATCAGTTTGCTTTTTCTAATAGAGAAACTCATTTGAATAACATCTGAATAAAGGAGTTAATAATAGTAGCCTAAAAGAGAAAGTCAGATTGGATTACTGAGCAACTGACCCAAATCTTCACCCTGAATTAAAACTGAATGGCATTAGAATAATTTTGGAGGCACAAAATGTTCTGTCAATTCTAAACGTGCCTTCTACCCTTTCCCTGTTTCCCTTCCTGCTACCATACTTTTAATAACGTGCTCACCTTTGCCCCTCTGGGCTTTACTGAGAGTTTAGAAAGGATATCTCGGCCTGACATAAAATTATTTTATTGTATCTGCAAAAATATTATCCAGAAATTAGGTATGAATTTTAATTCTTCAGAAATGATGTGTCAAGTATTTCATGATATGTATGTAATGTCTAAAAATTAATAAGAGGCATTAAGAATATCATTTTCTTTAAAGTCTATAAAATTTGAATATCCAAAGTTATAACGTTATGTTCAGTTTGTGTGTTAGTCAAGGAGGCAAGGATAGAGAGAGAGAGAGAGAGAGAGAGAGAGAGAGAGAATTATTGGGACGAAGGCATTCAGACCCATATATTTGTGATAGTATTAGCACAAATTTGCTATAAGAAACAATTGTCTCATGTGAGAAAGAGGAGATGAGCTTGCCCTTGTCTAAATACAGTAAAATAGGAAAGGTAGAAGGCTCAAAGGAAGATATGCATGTAGGAGGTATTTGAAAGAGCAATTTTATTTTATAGTTTATTCACTAGAATTGAATATGTAGGTGGTGTTTTTGTTGTTCATCTTTTTTGGATTAGTAAATATAGACAAGCTCAAAAATCCAAGCGTACACCATGATGAATGCACCCATGGAACTAGCACCCAGACCAAAAATAGGAAATTGCCAGGATTCCAGCCATTTCCTATCTTTCCTTTAAAAAAGGTAACCATTATTTGTTATCAATTTCTATAGATTCATTCTGTAGATTTTGGATTTTATACCAGAAAAATATGATAGTTTATAAATTTGGATGTTCAGTATCTTTCAACCAACATCATGTTTGTGAGATTGAGCCTTATATATGTGCATAACAAAAGGTTGTTCATTTCATCCTGATTTTCTAAATGAGCTACTCTTTCTTCAAGATTTTCTCAAAAAAAATTACAATGTGAAAACATTAAAAAAAGTCAAACTTCTAGAAATTAAGCTAAAACACTTATTTAGAGACAAGTTAAAGGCTATAATTAAGGGGCTAATCTTTAGGAAGATAGACACCACCCCAAAAAATGCTATCATATACAGGATTTTGTCAAATATTTATTATCCTGGACCATACATCTACACCAAATAGCTCAATTAATCATTAGCCTATTGATGGGAGAAAGTATTTAAAAGCAAGAGAGTAGAAAAAAATTAAATAGCACTGCTATGAAAAAAAATTAAATAGAAAATAGTACACTACATAAGGCAATTTCTCTTTAAAAGATCATTAAATACAGTAGACTGGTCTGCCCAATGTGGCCATGATACAAATTAAAGTAATGGTTGGATTCCCTCATTTCAGACACTGCTTACTATTACCTGAAGGGTAGTCTCTTGCCTTAGAACTTTAATACATTTATGGGCTTTTCAATCACAAATAATGATAAAATCCACTTTTAACAACACTTTCTAGGCAAGGTATCTGATATTAAGCATTAACATATATAAATACATTCTTAAAACTGTGTCTGAAGCTATATATGATAGTTAGCAACCATAATGAAGTTACACACCAACACTTTGGACTCTCATATTTCTTAGGGTTTCAATGACACGCTTATGGGAAAGGACTATATGCTATCCTCTGAACATCTTTGTGATATAGATTCACGCCTTGTATCAGCTGTGTTCTCAAGGAATCTGCACACATCATTTAAGGAAATGAAATGCTGGAATTATAGTAGTCTATGATTTCCTTTTAAATATGAAAGTCAGTTTGTCTTTTGACTATTTTTAAAATGTAGCAACAGGAGGATTTAAATTCCCTTAGATTTAAAAGGAAAAATTATCTTTATTGAAATGCCTATTTTACATATATAGTAACAAGAAGTTTTAGATCATTTTTATATTTATCTGTGAAGCAAACAACAACAAAATAAGAAAAAGATACCTTCTGGATAAGCAATATCTATAAGAACTATTATTCAGAAAGTTTAATTTCTCATTTGTAGTTCATGTGGGTATCTATCATGCATTTATTTAGTTGTCAAAATTTGGTTGTACATATACCATGTCTTAGGTGCTAGAGAGATAAAGATGAATATGAGTCCTGTAATCTAAGGACCCTTTACTCTCACCACCAAATTTCCTCAAATAATTGGAATCCAAAATGGCCAACTTTGGCCCCATTAAGTGTCATTGTTTCACAACTTTATGCCTAGTCCAAACCCCAAAATTTCTTTGGTCTATGTTGTGTAAAAAGCAAAAAAAATCATAAAATAAATGATTCTTACCCTAAAATGGCTTAAAATATCTTTAATTTGTGGATGAAAGGTTCTGAGAATAACTTCACTGAAAAGCAAATTGAGGAGTTACTACAATTGTATGTTAAGGGCAGTAGGAAAAGCACTCTGTTTCTTCCACTTTGATTTGGTCATTCATTCATCCATTCATTCAGCTAATATAGTAAGCTCAAACTGTGGTCTAAAACTGTGCTATGTTTTAGGATACAACAATATATAAAAATTGTTTTTCTTTGTGTATTGCCAGGAATGTAGATAAATAATCATATAATCATTTTGCAATGTGGTAAACAGGATTTAAAAGTCTGAACAGATGCCTGAGATTTTAAAGAGAAAACAAAGTGAATTCTGAGATGTGAAATAAGCTTTAAAATAGGTGATTTTGAAGAATAATTAAGAGACCTGGGCCTGGAGGGGAATGGTTGATTATCCTTGAAAACAAAACTTAAGGTAGTACTAAATGATTTAACAATCTAGATAAAAAATGCACTAATGAAATATTTTTTAAAAAACCAACAACTTAGCAAGCTATGGTCCATGGGCTGGTTGTATGCTTTAGTAAATCAAATTTTATTGGGCTTTGACAAGTAAGAATTAGAGGTAAGGGCATCTGGAAGGGAAACTAGCACGAGTAAACACTGGAAGCCCTGGGAATGGCGCGCAAGATGCTTAGAAATGACATAGTCCTGGGATCCCTGGATGGCTCAGCGGTTTGGTGCCTGCCTTTGGCCCAGGGCACGATCCTGGAGTCCCCGGATCGAGTCCCGTGTCGGGCTCCCGGCTTGGAGCCTGCTTCTCCCTCTGCCTGTGTCTCTCTCTCTCTCTCTCTATCATGAATAAATAAATAAAATCTTAAAAAAAAAAGAAATGACATAGTCCTGTAATGTTAAGAAGAGTGTCTGAACAGAGGTGGCTGGGTCTGTTTTTAAATGTGAGATTCTGGATTACAGAGTCATTTCACTGTCGTAAAGTTTATGTCCTCTGGGAAGCAATGAATTAAATTAATTGATCTTGAAGTGTTTGTGATTTATTTGAACACATGGCCTTTAATAAGATTTGCTGAATTGAATAGTTTCTTTACTATTTTGAAAAACCTAGAAGAAAGGAGAGGGGATAGAGAGGGAAGGGAGGTATTGGAAAGGAGCACAGAAAAGGCATAGAACACTTAATGTGCAATTTTGCTAGTCTGCCATGCATAAACCATGTATAACACATTTAAATAGATGAAGAGTTTGTAGAAACCATAGATGTACAGAGCACAAGGGGGACAGATAATAAGACTACAGAGATATGGAAGCGTTCAGTTTTCCTTTAAGAAATGAAATTCTGGATTTATTTTACATCTTAAAATAATTTTCTTGCTTAATGAGGAATGATTGACAAAATGTATATATATTTAGGCTGTGATTATTTAATATATGTATACCTTGCGGAAGGATTGCCGCAATCTAATTAATACATCTTACAGAATTACCATTGTGTGTGTGTGTGTGTGTGTGTGTGTGTGTGCTGAGAACACTTAAGATTTATTCTCTTAGCAAATTTTAAGTACACAGTATTTACAGTATTATTAATGATAATCAGCAAGCTGTGTTTAGATCCCCAAACTTATTCCCCGTATAACTAAAAGTTTGTACCCTTTGATCAATATCTCCCTTTTTCCTCACCCCTCAGTACCTGGTACCAACTATTCTATTTTCTGGTTCTATGAAGCCACATACAGAAAAACAAATTCTACATGATCTTACTTATATGTAGGACCTGACGTAGTCTGTATATATTTTGAAGGAAAAATATTACCTATGACAGTACAGATTAATTGGAAACATATGGTATAAAAATAGTGGAAGAGTATTGGAAAGGATAAGTGATTTGAAGCATACATAAAACTTGCAGAAAAACAGACACAGTAATATTCAAAGGCATGAATGTTACCAGAAGTGGTATATATGCCTGGTTCTGTACCGTATAAAGAATACAAAGATAGTTTTTCTACTATCTGTAAATAACATCATATATATGTATATTTAAATTGCTTGTGCATCCAGATATGATTATACCTGTATTCAATTTTTAGATTATTATTGGTTGTTTCATAGCGCTCACCATTAAACTATAGGGACAACAATGAATTGATTTTCCGTGTGGAGAATCTCTGGACTTGGGGAGAAACCCTTAAGAAAATAGGGGCACTACAACCTAAAATCTGCCGTGTCACCACTTTTCGACTGCATGCTAACGAACTCCAAAAGAACATAGACTTCCATCTAACAACCTAGAGCCTAGACACAATGTTGAAATTAGAGTGGATCATGCATCTCCACTAACCTATTGCGTGGCCTTCACTAAATCTGTCTATGGCTGGTATGCTTTCCTTTAAAACCTAAGTAATCCTTACAATAAACTTCAAAGCAATGTCAAAGACACTAATAAATACAAGAGTTAACACCAAGCCCCATTGAGTGTACCTCCATTCCCACGAGTTTAGAATTAAAAGTTGTCATTAAGTATAGCATCAAAAACAGGAACTACTGGCATAGCAGGATAGTGTTTTCTTTTTCCGGGTTCATCATTATTTTTAGTCACAGCCTTGACTGAGAAATCAGTAAACATGAACCACCAAAATGAGAGAGTCAAAACAACAAAGTAAAAGATGCCTAGAGCAATAAACAGATTTTAATTCTTTTTTAAAAAGCATCCATCTCTCTAGTGTCTGTTTGTGATGGATGGTTTGAGAGAAAACCTCGGAACCCAGGAACATAAAAATATAACATCCAGTAAACAAGCACATCACCCATCAAGCTGGCTGGGCCTTCCTCACTGGGAGCATAGAATACTGCTCAGGGATATGGCAATGGGTCACTTGGACAGAGTGGTCACTGTGGGGGTGTCTCAGTGCATTACTTGTTTGTTTCTCCCTCAGTCATGTGGAAGAATGATCTGCACTGGCTCTTGATTTTTCAGAGTCAGAATATCCATATACACACTTATTTTTGCCATGACTATTACAAAATTCCTTTAGCAGTTTATATTTTCCATATTCAATTATATTTATTACCTTATGCCATGACAGCCTTATGATATAAGGGAGTTATCCACTATGATGATTGCAAACAAACACGTGTAAATTGAGAGGAAAAATAAATAAATATTGTATATCATTAGCAGGAAGTGAAAAACGATCAGGTTCTAAACACAGTTCTGGCCAAATCATATTCAGCCAACAATTATTCACTTCTCTGTGTGCTGCTCACCCATGATCTCATTTCCTCTGGGCTTCATCCGTCTCCCCCTCTACTGTCTTTATGATGTTCTTTTCTTAAGACTTACAAATAGAATCTCTATTTATTTTCATTTATTCCTTCTTCAGTCAACTTCCCAAAAATGTCTGTTCTAGTCTTTCCTATCCAACCCTTTCACTTCTTCTTTCAAAGTCTTTCTTCAGTTTTTACCAAATCAAACTGATTGAGTCTATTCTTGGACAAAATTTCTTCCTTTAGGAATTTCTTCCTGACCTACTATGTTCCCTTATGAATTCTGTATCCATATATTAATAGAATTCCTGTCACTTTCTTGGGTTCATCAGGCAGTCTAATGTCAACCTAAGTATCTGTCAGAGAATCTGAAAAGCTACGAGCCTGCTGAGACCTACATTTAAAATGTTATGTAATGCAGATTGCATTACTGGTACATCTTAGCACCTGCGTCAGTCTGTAACATAGACCAAATGCCCACTTTAGAAGTCTCGGGCACTGGAGAAGAAAGACATCAGAGTTAATATTAACTATTCCTGAAGAACCATTCATTCATTCATTCATTCATTCATTTTTATTTATCTTAGTTATTGTTTCTCTAGGCCTATCCATCTCCCTCTCTTATCTACTACAGTCCTAGAGTTAATGCTCTGGAAAGTATTCTTTTCAAGCTAGAAGAAAATAATTTACTAAGGCTTTTTGTCCAAAGGGTGAACAACATTCAGTTTGTGCTGTACTTTTATCCATGAAACGTTGAAGTGAATGATATAAATGGAAACAGTCTGATGAAATCTGGGTACAGAGAATCTGACACCAATTAAGGTAATAACTCAAGTACCTAGATGTCATTTTTCATATAACCTCAAGTATACTAAATAGAAAAGAGCCTGGAAGAAAGAAAATACAAGCAAAGAAGAGTTGCAATTATACAAAAAGGATGCCATAAGAGCTATCTACTTAAAAATCAAACTTAATTATAAGGGATTTTTTTTTCAAAAACTCTTAAAAGATATTTTTATCTTTTTTATATAAATATGGGTGGGGGTGAATGGGTGACGGGCACGGAGGGGGACACTTGACGGGATGAGCACTGGGTGTTATTCTGTATGTTGGTAAATTGAACACCAATAAAAATTAATTTATAAAAAAAAAATAGACCTGCCCTACGACCCAGCAATTGCATTGTTGGGGATTTACCCCAAAGATTCAGATGCAATGAAACGCCGGGACACCTGCACCCCGATGTTTCTAGCAGCAATGTCCACAATAGCCAAACTGTGGAAGGAACCTCGGTGTCCATCAAAAGACGAATGGATAAAGAAGATGTGGTCTATGTATACAATGGAATATTCCTCAGCCATTAGAAACGACAAATACCCACCATTTGCTTCAACGTGGATGGAACTGGGGGGTATTATGCTGAGTGAAGTAAGTCAATCGGAGAAGGACAAACAGTGTATGTTCTCATTCATTTGGGGAATATGAATAATAGTGAAAGGGAATATAAGGGAAGGGAGAAGAAATGTGTGGGAAATATCAGAAAGGGAGACAGAACATAAAGACTCCTAACTCTGGGAAATGAACTAGGGGTGGTGGAGGGGGAGGAGGGCGGGGGGTGGGGGTGAATGGGTGACGGGCACTGAGGGGGACACTTGACGGGATGAGCACTGGGTGTTATTCTGTATGTTGGTAAATTGAACACCAATAAAAAATTAATTTATTAAAAAAATAAAAAAAAAATAAAAAATAAATATATATACACATAATACATAATTACATACATATTGTAAATTATGTACTATAACACATAATTATAAAAAGCTAGATTATGTTATATATTAAAAATGTATTTTAGAAGTATAAGAAAGATTTGACTTCTGGAGAGGGTCCACTAATCTCACATCAACTCTGATATTGACAAAGAAGGAATCTACAGAGCATAGTTTCAAATATTAAAAATAGTGTGGGGTTCTTGCCCCTTTTTGATAGGGATAAATGACAAAATATCATTACACTAGAATTTATCTCTTAGCTTTTGCTGCATAACACACGACTCCAAAATCCAGTGGCCTAAGATAACCGTCACTTATTTAGCTCACAATTCTGCTACACAGTCCTACAGGTGTGATCAAAATTCTTTGATCTTGACTGGGATAGTTCATGTGTCTGGAGACAGTTGGTAGGTAGTCCAGGACTGGATGTAATCCCAAGAGGCCTCATTCACATATGTGGTGGTTGGCTGGCCATTGGCTGGGGCATCAAGCATGACTAGGCCACATGTCTTTCATCAGCTAGTAGGTGAGCATAGTTGCTCAAATGGTGGCATTTTTTCCAATAGCAGCAAGAAGCTGTGAAGCCTCTTATGGTTTGGGTTTTGAACTGGCACAATCTCACTACTGATAGCTTCTTTGATGAAAACAAATATTAAAGACTCCTTAGATTTAAGGAGTAAAGAGACAGATTCTGTGTCTTTTGGAAGAACTTCAAAGTATTATGGAGGCTATCATTTTCAATATAGCACATAGAGAATAGTAAAATCATAGAAATCCAAAATGATATCAAAGGCTGAAAAAAAAGAGAAGAAAAATTTGTATATGAAGCTATTTACACATATTTCAAAAAATAGCAGATAATTTTGAGGTTTAAAGAATAACTTAGCTATATTTATAGCTATTATGAAGCTAATGAGTGCAACAATTCTTTATAAGTGATATAGTTTTCACTGACAGCAGGCTGGTAATGTTATCATCTTTAAAAACCCAGTAATGGGACACCTGGGTGGCTCAGTGGTTAAGTGTCTGCCTTTGGCTCAGGGCGTGATCCTGGAGTCTCAGGATCGAGTCCCACATTGAGCTCCCTGCATGGAGCCTGCTTCTCCCTCTGTCTTTGCTTCTCTCTCTTTATGTTTCTCATGAACAAATAAATAAAATCTTTAAAAGGTCAAATAAGTAAACCAATTAAAAAAAACAGTAGTATAGCACGATTCCTTGCATGGCATTACTTAATAAATGAGGTAAATAATTTGCTCATGTCAAGCATATGCCAAGTTGCATGTGTAGTATCTAGTCTAAAATGGTAAATAAACCAGTCCAAGTCTCCATCCTCTTGGACTATGTAGTCTACTGGGTGAGACAGATGATAAAACAAAGAAACACCTGTCTGCCATCTACAAAGACCAGTAGAATGAAAATAAGAGGGTTCTGGTGTAGAAATGGGAAGGAAAGGGTATAATACCTTCACATAAAGTGTTCCAAGTAGCATCTCTGAGGCAATCCCATGGTACTGGAGACCTAGATAATGATTAAGGATATTGTATTTAATGCTGCTTTAAAATATATGGTTGTATGAATGTATATGTAATCACATATATATGACTATACACTAGTATATAACCTATAACTCTAATAGGTGACCACAGAAATGATCTAATCAGCTCCTTGACTTTATAGGTGAAAAACAATTGGAGTCTAGACAAGAAGAATAATTTGTTCACATCTTCACAGCAGTGGGGGATGATTTGGGAGCACACCTGGGTCAGTTTGTACCTTTACACCAGTGTGCCCTTCCCCTCTTTATTCTCAAACACAGTTCTGCAGATGCCCTTTTTACCTATTTGCGGGTTAGTAAATGTTGGCAGAACAGTAAAGACTATTGATTTCAGGGATTTTGCAGCCTGTACTCCTCTTAGGGCAAGTACAGGCTGATAAAATATGGTGAGGGAATTGCAGGAAAGCATAGCAGTCAAAAGACTTCAGTCTAGGAGACAGTCTGACCTGGTTAAATCCAGCTCTGCAGTTAAATGAAATTAAATATAGCTGAATCCAGGAGCTACCTGGTCTCAGCCCTCTTTGTGCCTTGGTTCCCTTATCTGCAAAATGGGAGTAAAAACATTGATACTTAATTCATTAGATTAGCATGAGGACCAAATGATTTAGCAACTGCATAACACTTAAATAGTACTGACCCTTGGTACATCTCCACTAAACTATAGCGATTATTATTCTGTTTATTTATGAGGCCTGAAGTTGGAGCCCAGCCACCCTTTTGTACCAATCTAACTGAAAGAAATGAAGGAATGAACTAATAGAGGTATTAGAATTGAGAAAGTTCTGACATTTCAAATAATACCATGAGAACATATTGCCAGAATTATCCTCCTTTATTTTCAGGGAGAGTAAGTGTAATAATAATGATAGTAATAACCAAATTTGCTTTTGTTTTGTAAGTTCCCAGCTGAAATTTCAGGAATGAGAGACAAGACTTCAGCTAATGTAGATGCTTTTACTTATTTTCATTTTCCTAGCGTCTTACCCTGTTTACTCTTCCAAACATTCATTGAAGGAGTAATAATTATATACAAAACTACCAACAAATCATTGTTGCCAAAGCTCTATAAGAATTGAGTGATTGATGCCTGTCATTAATTCACATCCTAATCACATTGAGGACATTTTGGAAGCCAGATGGAGGGTGGGTGCAGTTCATGTATCTTGCTTTCCCACTGTACAGGCACACACACTCAGAAGCTGCAAATGCCCTTCCTGTATGTGATTGCTTGGGAGCTGTCACAAGTACATATTCAGATGTTATAATATTTTAGATTTATGTTAATATGTCACAGGGTTAACGTGAGAAGTCAGGAAGTGCCATTCATACATGACTTTGGTAACAACTTCCATCACCCCACCACACGTCTTGTCACATTCCATGCTGTTCTGGAACTGGCTTATGTTGCCACCTGATCTTAACACTCCACATTATCATCAGATTCCTCTTCAAGAGTCCCCGACATTCCTTAATTTCTGACTTGTGTAGTCCATGTCTGGTTAATCATAACATATATCTTCCAAAAGCCTCCAGTCAATTTTGATTACCATCTGCTTCACATTTGAAAGTCATTCCTGTAATGGAGTGGCCAGACTGACATGTGTTATACCAAAACCTTCATGTCAAAGTGGAGAAGCTAGTTTTGATAAACTTAATTGAAAGGCATTCTTTTAAAGGGACATTACCCTTGGCTACATATCTACATCATTTTAATTAGTTTTTCTCTTTGTTGTTTTTATTAGTTTTATTTATCCTTGAAACTCTTAAGTCAACCATGTTTTCTTCATAAAATTTCTGTGGAGACACCAATACAGAGAACTTGAAAGGGAGGGAATCTAAATGTTTGAAGAACATAGTGAGACTTTCTGAATTTACCTATCTCTTTCTAAAAAGGAAAAAAAAATCCACTATCATTTAGTCAGTAGTTAATTGACATTGTACTAGGTGGGATGGGGACCATCCAACTTCCATTCGAATTACTCTTGTCTTAGAGATGTTTCTCACAGTTTGAATGGCCAATACATCTATGGAATAATAATAAATTATTATCACAGTTATTTATGCAATTTGTTCACCCTTGTTATTACTATGCTTGTTAGCATCATCCTGGCAAACAGAAAGCACTAAAACATTATTTCTTGTGATCATTATCTTAGACCATTCAGGCTGCTGCTACAAAATACCATAGATTAGGTAATTTATAAACAATAGAAATTTATTTATTGATTTTGGAGGTTGGATGTCCAGTACCAGGACTTGACCAAAATGGTCAGGTGAGGAGGAATCTCTTCAGGCTCACAAACTACCATTGTATCTTCAGAAGGCAGAAAGAATTAGGGAGCTCCCTGGGGTTATAAGAACCGTATCTTTTATAAGAACCCTAATCCCATTCATGAGAGCTCCATCCTCATGACCTAAGCTCCTCTCACATTATGCCCCAATTCATAATAACATCACATTGAGCATTAATTAGGATTTCAGCGTATTAATTTTGGCAGACACAAACATTCAGACCATACCCATTCTTCTCCTCTAAGTTTTTTATTAAACTTTTTTTTTTTTATGATAGTCACAGAGAGAGAGAGAGGCAGAGACACAGGCAGAGGGAGAAGCAGGCTCCATGCACTGGGAGCCTGACGTGGGATTCGATCCCAGGTCTCCAGAATCGCACCCCGGGCCAAAGGCAGGCGCCAAACCACTGCGCCACCCAGGGATCCCTCTCCTCTAACTTTTATTTCCATCATTTTATATATGGCCATTTCTATAAATCTGGGGGATCACATAGAAATATATATGATAATTTGTGTTCTTAAAGAATTCCTGATCCTAACTGAAAGGAGGAAATCAGTTCAAACAAATCAATGCCAACAACAAAAGCTGCCTAATGAGCACTGAAACAGAAAACATTCTATATGGAACAGGGAAACTTCTCTGGCAATCCATTGTAATGGACTTTGAAGATTTTCTTTTTGGGTCTTTCATTTTCTCTATAATTCCAATATACTGTTGAACATCTATTATGTGCCAGACTTTGAGCAGAGTCCCAGCCCTTCCCACCTTCTGGCAATACGCTTCCCTGCAAATGGAGTCACTCAGAGCCTTGGAGAGGCTGAGCTCATCTAATGAAATAAAAATTAACATAACTTCACATTCTAATGAAAAGGCTCCTCCAGGATATTTATACAATGAGTGAAGTGGAGAAGTAGTCAATAGGGACTGACAAGGGTTCTCTTTTTCCATGAAGCACAGAGTCCTAAGAACAGTTACCTGGAATAACAACTTCCTCCTTAACCTCAGTAGATACCCCTATAATATTATAGAATACAGCAAGTGTAAGGATTGAATGCAACACATTTTTACAAAACTCTTTAGTTGATGGAATTTCTGGTTTTCTTTTTTGACATCCCTTCAAAAACATCTCCTTCATGTCTTACGAGCAGGAGTTATGTTCGAGGGCTAAATCAACTACTCATAACTTCAGTGTTACGCCAAAACAATAATGTTGATTTGCTTCCTTCACTCTTAGCTGAAATGAGATAGAGAAATAGACTATTGGCCTTTGCCTAATCCCCATAGCCTTGTTTTGAATTTATTATAATTAATCTCATTTTATCATTTTATGGCACATTTTCCCAAAGGATATCAAGAAATCTAACAAAACCTAGGAGAAATGGCAAAATAGAATGATAATTGGTATTAAATGGACCATTCATTAAAGCATTCTGCTATTCTAGTTCATCATCTCTCCAGGTTTATTCTTTTTTTCCTACTCCCAAATGATGCCAATTATCTAAAACCCAGAATAATAATTTATCAACCTTTATTTGTCACCTTATTAACTCAGTCCTTCCATTCTTTTTTTCCCAAACCCTGCATCATACAGTTATCTTGCATTCAGCAATACTTTTAATTATAAAATAACTTATAGTCTGTGAAAGCATCTATCAGTGTCCATTAATTTAGGCGGAACCTAAATCCAATTTTGACTTCTGCTGAGCCTTTAAACATGTATTTTTTTTCTGTCCTCTTTTTGGCCCCTCAAAAGGAATGAATTTTTTCTCCTCTTTGCTTTGCACTAATATTGGATTACTTCACAGTAAGATTCAAGTGACTTTTCTATGAGGTTTAGGAGAAAGTTCAGTGTATGCTTTGCAAGGAATCCTCCTGGCCTCATTTCTGCCATTTCCCTCACAATTTGGTTTTGCCTACCTAAAACAGTATTCTGTGTTTACAGAACATCCTCCTTTCAGAGGCTGTTATAAAAAAGGTGTTTGATTCTCCCTACAGACCTATTATAGGTCTGTGCCTCAGGTAGACATGTTAAAATAATGACTAGTTGAGGCACATTTTGAAAATAAGAAGTTCTAGTTAGTGCATTATATAGTAACTGAAAAGTAGAAGAGAGCTAAAACTCTTTGACCAAAGAAGATGTGAACACTACAATTATTCTCTCTTTTCTGCAGCTAAGCTATGGAAACATAACCTCATTGATCTCCTTGGAATAAAAGACTTCCTAGCCTGCACAAAGTGGGTTCTTTCACCGCTCCAACATTTTAGTCTATACAGAGAACAAATGTTTTTCTGAGTGTCCAGGTGATCTATTGATGATCAGGTCACAGGTTCATTTATGCAGTGCCTTGCACTCCCAAAGTACCTATGTGGTCCTGATTTTAGATATCCAGCCCCATTATCTCCATAGGCTCACTTAGAGTTAATAAACATGTCCTTGGTTTCAATTGGGAAAACAAGTTAGTCACAATATTAGTGACTCCAAACTTCTAGTCTTCAAAGGAAAGTTTTCTAGACAGAAAAGAATTCATATCTCATCGTCCTGGGGATTCATGGGCGAGTTGAAAGAATGCTCATCACCATCTCTTTGACCACTGTGCTTTTTCTTTTTCTTTTTTTTTAAGATTGTATTTATTCATGAGAGACAGATAGATAGATAGATAGATAGAGAGAGAGAGAGAGAGAGAGAGGCAGAGACACAGGCAGAGGAAGAAGCAGGCTCCATGCCAGGAGCCTGATGTGGGACTCAATTCAGGGACTCCAGGATCATGCCCTGGACCGAAGGCAGGCGCCAAACCGCTGAGCCACCCAGATGTCCCGACTACTGTGCTTTTTTGATACTCATGGGCACACTCTGAAGGATGATGGAATTTGGATAAATTCTCCCAGTAGCCTTGGCTGCCAACCTAGGTTAATCAAGACAGTAAGACAGATGGTAAACATATCAGCATGGGCTATATGTAGATAGTATCCTCCAGTGTAAGTATGAGGAAGGGTCTCTTCAGGAGGAATTCTGATCACACAGATGAGGAAATGAACATTATAAAAGTGTATGATAGAGTTGAGGTTTTAATCCATATTTACAGGGCTCTGAAATTAGACCTATTATGCCTATACTTTATTAATTTCCTAGCGCTGCTATAGCAAAGTGCTAAAAAAATTGTAACTTGAAACAAGAAATTATTGTCATATAGTTCCCCAAGCAAAAAGGCTGAAGTCAAGGCACTGGCTGGGTCATGCTTCTTCTGAAAGTCACAGGGAAGAATCTTTCCTTGCTTCTTGTAGCTTCAGGTTTTGGCAGGAATCCTCAGAGATTCCTCGGAAAACTTCCTTGGTTTTCAGATGCATCACTTGCAGTGTCTGCTTCCATTGTTACATGACTGTTCCCCGCTGTCTTTTCTTATAAGGACACCCATCATATTGGATTCAGGGTCCACTTTCCTCCAAGATGACTTCATCTTAATTAATTATAATTGCAATGATAATATGTCCAAATAGGTCACATTCTGATTTACTAGGGGTTAGGACTTGAACATACCTTTTTGGAGGACACAATTCAACCCATAACTCTTCCGATGTACTACTGTAATGTCTTCAGAACTAACCGCCAGTCTGTTAAAAGCCCTTCTTGGCCTCAGGGAAGTTTGAGTTTGAGAGAAAGGGATTGAGAGAGATATTTCACTCCACATCACTTAGCTCATAACTATATCTGGAGAATTCATGGTATTTCTTAAATTACTAAAAAAAATGCCTATATAAGCTAAACAAAATGTTTCCTTACTTGATTTTTAAACACTGTATCATATTATTCCTGGATTGTTTCAGAAGTGTTATCATGGTCTCAAAGCTGTCAGGGATCAGGGTTTGTGTTTCTTTGAAACCTCTATGCCATTCAACCTAAAACAAAATAGAAGCTCTATTCATACTAATGAATCTGAACCGTTTTCCATCATATTGGATTGCCAAAGAGGAACAAGGTAGAAAAGCAGGACATGATCTGGGGATGTCCTCTCCACTTCTGCAGATATATCCCTTGGCTGTAGGTTCTTGATGCAGCACTTCTTGTAGAGTCTGGCCGAGTTTGTGTTCAGAAGGGAATGATGCCACACACTTTCCGACTGAGCCAGAGAAGGACACTGTGTGTACAATCCCATGAGAGTAAGTCAGTCTACTTGGCCCTAGCCCGAAAGAATCTTTGGTCATGATTTACTAAGAAAGGAAGTTATGACACTGTTGTATTAGTCAAGTTTCTCCAGAGGAACAGAAACAATAGAAGGTTTCATATATTGTTTCTGTTAGCAGAGAACTAAGAATTCAGACAGACCCATATTAGAATTTCAGATCTTCTCATTACCTGGGAACTCTGGGAGCATGGCTTGACCTCTATGAGCTACCAACTCCTTACATGTAATATAGGAAATTAATAAATTCTTAAAGAGTTATTGTGAATAATATTTGAGATAACAAAATGATACACTGAAAATATGCTCAGAGCCACACCCCTAGTATGCAGTAGAACTAAAATTCGAAATCAATGTTTATTTAATTACTTAGCCCATGTTCTGAAACTTAGCCCATGTTCAGCAAACTACAGCCTGCAGGTCAAATCCAGCCAACTGCTTGCTTTTATACATAAAATTTTATTAGAACAGTGCCATGCCTATATTTTAGAATGTTTTACTTACCACTTTTTCAATAGAAGAGTTGAATAACTGTGATATAGACAAAAGCTTAAAATATTTACTATTTGTTTTATTGAATCACCAGTTTGCCAACTCTTGGTCTAAGAGATCTCATTATCCCTCATTGGGGATTCTTATGACAATGTTTGAATTAAAAAGATACAGAAAAATAATATAATAATGCTGTGTCAGTGTAGTTTCATCAATGAATGTGCCATTCTGGTGTGGGATTTTGACAGTGGGAGAGGTTGTGCTTCGGTGGGGACAGAAGGTACATAAGAATACCCTACTTTTTCTTCAATTTTGTAATGAACCCAAAAGATCTTGAAAAATAAAGTTTTTTCATTAAAAACATATATACAAAACTCTGACCACAACAAAAAATTGAAACCAAAAAGCCAATAAAGGAGTTTACTTATTTCAGTACCTGGTCCATTCTCTCTATAGAGTAACTAGAAATCATATTTGGCAGCAATTCAGGTAAATAGCGCTTCTAGACACATTCTATTTTTCTGGGAGATTGCTATTCTCATAATAAATTATTTTAATATGTCCATACTGGTGTAAGTGTATACCATTTTTGTGTGTTATGACACACAATCTAATAATAATACAACTAATAATAGTTATGTCATTATGAACAAGTTGTCACTCTTAGTTTGACAAGGATTGCTCTGTCAGGGACAGATGGACACTATATTCTGCTAACCAATTGCTCTTTTCTGCACTGTGTCTTAGAAATGTAGCATTCTGTGGATGACTGAGTATTTTAGTACAGCCACACATGATTTAACTGCCTTCTAGTAATCTGAGCATTGTCTCATCAAAAATATTTTTTAAAAATCAGCCACCTGTGGATTTTAAAGAGGATTTAAAAAAAAACTAATATCTTTTATATGCTCACATAAGTATTTCCTGACAAATTTATTAGAATAAGGAAATTCAGACCATCCCCACCATCCCAATTAAATAAAATCACATGTCCAAAAAACCAGGAACAACTTCTCATTGAGTTACTGCAAAAGATATTGCTTAACCTGTCAAATTTATTTTTTTTCAAATCAAAGTTTAAAATAATAAAATAAAATGTCCAAAACTTAAAGTTAAGAAAGAGTTAATGAATATCTACAAATTTGCAACTGATATTCATACGATAAAATTTCATAAGGGTTAATTGTCCACATTTTACACTGAGGAATAGTATATGGTACATGCTGAAAAATTGACAAGTTTGATTCCAAAGGTATACATGGACATATATAAACGCACCTACCCACCCACGCACTCCCCACCACCACCCACCCCCATATATATACAGCATAGCCTAATTATTCTGGTAGCAAAGGTCAAAAGGACAAGGTGGTCACAAGTTAGCAATGGGGGGGAGGATTTGGATGAAACGTGGACCTAAATTGCTGTGTTACATTACCTCGTTGAAATCTTATTGCTAAAATTTTGCACTGCTAGGCAGTAAACTAGAAAAAAAGAAATTGAGAAAGTGTTAATTTTTAAGCAAGTTTGACAAAGATTGAGTTTCATATGACAAATATTGTCAGCAAGACAGGATTCTGTCAGTGGAAGAAGTTTAAACATTAACAATTTCTGTCAGGCTGTTGACACAATCATGGCAGACATTTCCCAAGATGCCGAGATGACTGCTGGCATTTGTCAACAATCCTGTCATAGTGACAGCAATAAGACCATGTCTGGAAATGTGACAGTTTTGGCTTTGTGCTCCCCTGAGCAATAGCCCAGGTGTTCAGAGAAAGTGTGGGAAAACCCATATTTCTGCATTGTCATTCGAACACAGAAAACACAGGAGGAAAATGAGCTGTCACTCCAATTCCCATGATGCCTTGCTGCTTAGCATAACTCTACCGTGCGGCCCTGGGTCCACTGGTCCATACTCTGACAGATAATTAAGAAAGCAGCAGCTTTTTCTAGACGGCTCTTCCTCATGATTTGCATTTTAGCCAGAGGCGACCAGTTATAAAAAAAACATGATGGAAAGATGGTAAGAAGCCAATTAGATGGATGGATGGCTGACTGACAGCTCTCTGGTATTACGACTCCAGATTTCAGACTACATAGCCTGGCAGTTTTCTACAAGAACCAACTTTTTTGCAGGTTGGTAAAGCTGTTAAATGTGGAACTATATATAGCACTATATAATTTTTGCAAAGTTGTACATTTTCCTTAAATAAGCATGTATTCTTTTCAATCAGGGTTTGCATTAAACAAGTTTTCACAATTTAATCACAACTTGTGTCACTAAATTTAGCAATATTAAAATTCTAGACAACTTGTAGGCACATTAGCTGTGCCAGGAGAGAAGTGATTAAAAAGCTGAGAACCACGTTGAGCCAGCACAGATAAAGTGAACTAATAATTAGAATGTCTGTGCAAATATGCCTTTGGAACTTTGAAATGTACATTGTTTGGTTTGAAGGAACTGAAAGCATAAACCCTAAACTTGCTCTCCATCTTTAGATTCTACACACATATATTTGCCTATTATCCTTGTTCAAGGTCTAATATATGCTTGTGTGTCTGCTACTTCAGCTAATTTTGAAATAAGAAAAATAAACTGTTAGACTCAAGCTTCCAGTTTGGCCGTGATATTCTATAGCCTCTAGCCAATGGGAATTAACTCTTCATAATATTGTCTAATTTGGAACCTTAACCACTGTTTCTTGTGTGTTGCATGCTGCGATGTGTATGTTGTATATACACATCCACAGACACACACACACACACACTCATACACACGGTTATACTTTTTGAGAAGCCAACCGTTTGCTATTAGAGCAACATGTCTCCATCTGTAGTTTAAAATGAGAGAATTTTGCTTTCAAATGTAATGATACCTCAGATTTGTTTGGCATTTTGAAATAGTCAGGGAAGGCAATTATTTTACTATAAACTGATTTTTTAGTAAGGAGCATTAACCCTGCAAGGTATGTTTTCTTACTGTGGGTAGTGGATCTTCTACAAACTGAAGGTGGATATGAAACCAATAGTGAGTCTGAATGCTTTTAATCATTGAAATCAAATAAGGTGCATTTCAAAGTTCCATGTTTATCACCCAGTTTCCATTTGATGTTAAAATCCACAGAGAAAGCATGAGTAAGAATGTACTATCATATGCATTAATCCTTCCTTTTTTTTTCTTTTTTGACTATACTGGTATTTATCGCTTTGCTTTTCCTTTATATTGTTGTTAGAATAAGTTTATTACGTTTACAACCATTCTAAAAAGTATTGTACCTGTACATACTTAGAGAGTTTAAATGGAAGTTCAGGGGAGTAAGGACAGTTCCATAACTTACACCCCAAATTAGAGAGGAATAAATGCATGTTGTCTTTCATTAGAAGCATTAAGATTTTTCCTGTAGACATAGTGCAATACCAACAGAAATAGGAATCCTCTTGAAGATATTTTATAATTTTTTTTAATAAACATTTCCTCTTAATGGTGGAATCCCTTATAGAATCAAAATACACTTTTATGATTCAACATTTGCATTACTTCCTCATTTTTATTTTAAAGAGAGAAATGCTAAAATATAAAGTGCCTCCAGAAAGTAATTCTTTAAATAAGATAAAATCTTTGCTAATTTGGCTGAATACTCCTGCTCAGAGTTTGGCTGGGTCTTTTTTTCCCCCATATCCTCAACTTGCACCAGCCATTCATACTTTCTGTGGAAATTTATTTCACTTTTGGATTCTGTAACTTATGACACAATATTAATGCACCCTATTTTCTCAAGCTCTGGGACAATTATGTCTCTTTGAAAAATAATTAGAATTGAAATTTGAGGAATAGTGTATTATAGACAGATTTCAAAATAACAACTCCCCTTCCTATGCAAAACTTATTTTGCTTCTAAATCTGTATTGAGAGAATTTCCATTTAAGGAGATATCTGAAGAAAAATATTTATTAAAGTGAAGTCAGTTCTGAAAATGCTAGTTTTAAAGGAAACCTATTGTATCACTGGAGGGGAAAGAGATATATTTGTAAGTAAAAGATAAAATGTGTTGTCATCAAAACAAAAAGACACCTCACCGTAAGACTTGTAGGGTTATGCCTCGAAAATACAATAAAACTCCGTGGAGCTCAATGTTAACATCATGTTCATATGAAACTCATTTGCAATTTGAGTGGTTGGAATTTGAACATAAAGAGCAAAGGGAAGAATATAGACAAGTTTCTTAAAAATTGTTTTCCTTTAGTGTATCTGTATTTATAATTGAATATTTGATTATAGATGTGCTTTGTCAAATTTAAAATAGAATATTGTGATAGCACATAATTCATGTAGGTCTGCCTCTCTGGTAGATATATGCAAATAACGATTTGAAATACATTTTGAAAATAACCAATTTTCTCTTCAGTGCATTTTATGCTAAGTAAAAAGTAAAGGAAGGAAAAACTTAGGTAAAAATAACTGAAGATGTGAATGTCAAAGTTATTTTCCTGGGCTTATGGAAATATAGCTTCATTGATCTCTGTGGAATATATCTTAATAATTCTATACAAAACTAGATCTTTTGTTCAATATTTGTGATCAATTTCTATAAGTAAAATAACAATTGACCTTGAACATTTTGTGAACTATGTCACTAAGAAATAATGATGTTTAGGGTTAAATATTAAACATTAAAAACCACATCATTAAAGAATAAATGTCATTTATGTGGAACTGCTCTTCGGTACCTCATATACTTTTCTAATTCCCTAAACACCCAAAGGCCCTTGCAAACCACCAGTTACAACACAGATGTGAAATATTTGCTTCCTTTCCTTATTGAGTTTGGAGCACTTTCCAGAAGCCAACATATTACTGAAGATCTCCCCATCTTCCCTGATTTGGAATGAAGTCTGGCAGTTCAAATATACTATATATAGTATATAGTATATTATATATTCTGAGATATATATATTCTGAGATATATATATATATATATATATATATATATATATATATATATCAGAGAGAGAGAAAGGAGAGAAACACGAGCCTTGAAGGGATAGCAATACTAGGGGAAAAAGAAATCAGCAATGATTCTTTGTTATACCATGATACCATGCTCATAAACTGTTCAAAATCCCATTAAAATGAATGGTTTCAATTAAATTTAAAAGTCCACATATTAAGACATATATAGAAACACCAGAGCCTTCCCAAAGACTAGAGATGTGTGTAGATCCCAAGAGTAAAACAGAACTTCCCCTCTCTCCCTGCATTCTGATGGTCTTTCTCTTAAATCTCTTTTCAGGCATTTCACTGTCTAGTCTGTGTAACAGCTAACTGTAACCATTTTAAAGGCAGGGGCTGCATCTTACCTGTGTTTTTATTCTTGAACAAAAAATATCAGCTCATAGTAGAGACTCAGTTAACAGTGAGTGAACTCAGTGCTTTGCAGCCATTAGTTCTCATACCTATAGCAGGTTAACTGCTGAGTTGATTACTTCCATGTCCTCAAGTTGTGATCAGCCCTGGTAGTTTTACTGTGTTTCTCATGAATAACTAAGCCAAGTTAAAGTACGTGACTTGGTTATAGAAAGAGTGAATGAGAAATAATGGGCAGAGCAATGCATGTACTAGGCATCATCATCACATGATAAGAATAGGAATATTATAATAACTACATCATAATTCATCATCTACTGAAGAGTATTGACTGACCTTCTATTCCATAGAGAACCATATATACTGCCTTCCACAGCAAAACTACTCTGTGTCTATAAGTAAAGATAGTAGAATATTGGCAATTTTTTTTTATCATTCAATCCAATTTTGTCTACCCAATCCTTCAAAACATCCTCAAAAGGTAAATATTTTAATTCTCATTTGCATATGAGACATCTAAGAAGTTAGTTAACTTTACTTGGTGTAATATCTAGTATGTGGCAAAATAAAATTTGAACTGAGAGCTTTCTGATTCCAAAGCTTTTACTCTTCTGCTGTGCCTGACTTCCTGATCATAAAAATAATAATTTAATCCAGTCATTAGCATAATAATAGGTTCTAGTTTAATGTGAGCATTTCTAGAAAAAAACCTAAGGTTAAAGAATTAGTAGTGTTGTGTACCTTTGTGTATGGACACCAACTTTATTTCATTGTGTTAACCTTCATGCTGTAAATACACAACAGAATTTTTCTTATAATCTGTAGAGGCTCAAGCTCCTGGAGAGGGGAAAAAATTGGATTACTGATCCTGTTCATAAACCAAATTAAGGAGATAAAGAGAAACCATAAGGGAATACAATACAATCTTTGTCTTCTTGAACCTCAAAATCTATTTTAAAAAAGACAGAAGTAACCTTAATAGAATATTTGATACACAACAGTGTAATATTCTGAGAACTAAAGTTCATTGATTGCCCTGAGAAAGTAACAGGCTGCCTCTGTGTTAGGTCTTGTCAAGTGACTACCCATTTAGGCTGACTGAGATAGGAAAGAGATCACTTAAGGTAAGAGAGACAGCATGAGCCTGGTTAGGTAAGAATGAGGGTGGTAAATCATCACATGTATCTAGACCATACAGGGAAGGCTGCAAAAGCAACATTGCAGGAGAGCCTTGTAGAAAGATGAGTATGTTAGGAAATAATCCTGGACAATCAGGCTAGAACATGATAAAGGGGACACTTTGTTGCCAGTCTAAGAAGCACTTTCTACTGTAAGTAGTAGGATGCCATCTATGAATCACATTATGATGTGGCTGGTTTTGTGAATTAGGATGATAATTTAGCAACATGGAGCAGGGGTGGAAAGTGAAAAATTTGACAAAAGAGAGACGAGTGGTGGTACTGGTTTGATTACAGGGTGATAACTGAGCTAAAACTGTGACAGTGGATTATATAGATAAAGGTTTCATTATAGCCAACCCTGGTTGGTTAGAATCAAAAACACCTTCCCCCCCCCCTTTTTTTTTTGCAATTTCTTCCAGTTTTTAAACAATGGTAATGTCTTTACTTTTATTAGATTTAGGTTCTAAATTTGCTAGGAATTGATCAGTTTGGTTGTTAAGCATAGTACTCTGTCACCAAGGAAAAGTCAGAGCAGAAGAGGAAAATGTTTCAGTATTTTCTTTTCCTTGGGGAAAAAATTATTATATTAATATTAATTTTTCTATTTTTATTTTTTCAACAGAAGGTCATACATATGCTATTTCCGAGTTCACAGCTAGCCCCTCGCTACTCTAGTTGTGGGTGTTATTGCCAGACTGCGGAGCTGCACGAGAATTGACTTGAGAAGCAAGGAGATTATTCATGCACCCACACACACTGTTATCTCTGGAAACTCTTAATCAATGCAGGGCAAAAGCCAGTCAGCACAAGTGAGGTTAGAGCACTCGGGCTGTTCAGTGGGAGATGAGGAATTAAAACATGATTATTAATCAAATTGGAATATAAAATAAAGAGTACATTCCAGTAAAGAAGATGAGGAGGATAATAGAAATAAATAAAAATTTACCTACTGAATCAGTTGCGATATTGTGTCTTGTCCTTGAAATGCCAAAGACATTCTAATAAGCTTTGAGGGGAGGGAATGGTTTGGGGATTTATACTCCATCTGTGTTTTGCTTTTGCAGATATGCTAAAACAGAAGTTCTTAAACACTGGGAATGTCTACTAAGTATACCTGGGTATATAGATGAAATCCTCTTGTGGAAAATTGAGCCAGAATTTTAAAAAATCTATATATGAGCCAAAAAATAAATTCTAAATGGTAATAAATGGCACAGTAATTATGAAGAAAATAAATAATGGATCAAAATTCTAGTTACAAACATTAGAACTTAGATTGCAGTTTTGAACATGATAATGTAATTTACCTAAATATCTAAAAAAGTCTTTAGTATTAAAAACATCACATCTAGCTAATAATGATTTATTTGATGGCTAATTTGAAGAAGTGTTAGTTGTAAATACATGCTTGCTCTGACTTCAGGATGGTATTGCAGTTCACATCAAAAAATCAGTGATTTGCATTCAGATACAAACTAGTAATCTGAAACATTTTATTTTATTTCTTTTAGACTGTGCCTATCAAGTCATATTTCTTCATTTCCCTCAACCTTTTGTGTATGTCTCCTATCTTGTGTTTTTATTCTATAGGTTTATCATATAGTTTGTGTGTTTTTGTTTTTAGTCTAAAACTTTATTTTTTATTTTTTAATTATATTTTTTAATTTAAATTCAATTTGCCAACATATAGTATAACACCCAGTGACTGTGTATAGTTTGTTTTTTGTTTGTCAATATCTAGTTAGTTTCTGGATAGTTTTTTCCGTCAATATCTAGTTAGTTTCTGGATAGTTTTTTTTTTTTTTTTTTTTTTTTTTTACTGCTGAGATTTCAACTGTCACCCACACCTGGCCTCAGTGTTCAATAACTTACTATCAGCAATTACTGGAAAAGATAGCATACCATGAAAATTCAAATTAACCTTGGGGAATTCTTTTTAAAGTATCTTGACATTTCCTCCCCAGATACATGCGTCCTCACACATTGCTTTAGCTCTTTCTCACTTCCAGACTTCTGGATCAGAGCAGACAAATACCACTGTGCTTCTGGACAGACTCTATAAACCAAACCACCTTATGCAGAACAGCACGGTAGCCATTGTCTGGGCTTAACACACACTGGCTTATTCTGCTCTTCTCATAAGAGACGAAAGTTTTCCAAAGATTACAGGGAAAGTTACACTATCACATAAATACTTAAACTTCAGGAAAACTAAAGCTGAGAAGTACAATTAGCATCACAAAGAGTTCTGTTCTGTCCCAGCTCTCTTCTTTTTGTCCCTCCCTTTTTGTCATCTTCAAATTTGTCTGAAAGATAGGAATATTAAAGAATGCTTTCATTGATAGAAGTCTATCAACATGTTTTGTGTCTTTCCTTTTCACTGCTCAGAGGTAAAATACAATTTTGTGCCTTTAAAAAAAGTGAAATTATCAAATATGCTTAACTTTTCTATGTGAGTAAACCTCATATAAAAAGTGTGGACTACAAAAGGAACACAGTATAGTTCATTCACTTTCCACAATGCTTTAATTTGAAAGTATGAGCACTTGCTCCAAATATATGATGTCTCCTAGTGATTAATTCACTCATTATTTTTAGTGTTGTTTGAAATTACTTTCAGGTGACTTGGTAATGTTAACTTCTATATTAACATAGGAGACCTTGAACTTATTTTCATGATACCTGCACAGAGTTACTTTTGTTCAGAATGATTAAAATATCTTAATATTGCTTTCTCTTTTTTGGTTACAGATCACTTCATTTTCCACATAATGAGTATATTACAGTATTGCAGTATTTATCAAACTTGAATAAAATCTTTACCCACTTAAAAAAATAGCTAATTCTCAGAGTTGTCCAGTTTTAACACAAACCACTTTATTAATTATATGCCATAAACCTAAAATTGGAATGCATTCTTTACAGTACAATGCTAAAAGACAAATTTATATGTTAAATGCAAATGAATTTAGAAATAAAAAATAGAAATAATGTATTTCACATGACTGAAGAAGTTATTTTCCTGTAAAAAAAATTGCTGCCAGATATATGAATATAATAAGCTATGGTAGGAGATTATACCCTGAAGTCCATGTGATGATGCCATCCTGTCACCACTCTTTCTATTTCAATTACCTAATGAAAATGCTTTGTATTTTGTACCTTGACATTTCACCTAACTTGTCATAAATGTATTGTTTGCTTATTAAGCACATTCCATCCTGTCCTTTTCTCATTACCCCAAGGTTATTGAAGAGCTATCCTTTTCTTTTTTGTGATCATAAACACAAAAGTACACACAGACACGGAAATTACAGTAGCGAATTACGAAGGGATCATTGAAATGTCCAAAATAGGCTTATACAAACATTTTTTGAGATTATCATTGAGAGAAATCCACAAAATATGGACATTTATATAAATTACTTATAAATCTTAAGATATACCCATTGAACCTCAAAGATAGATATGTTTACTCTTATTTGAGAAATGTTGAAGTAGATTAAGCAGGCTGGTAGCAGGACAAAAGTCATAAATCTTTTCTAATATTCATCTTTTTCTTCAAACCACTTATGAGGTAAGGTAATAAACTGGTAAATAATAAAACACAAAACCAGTAATTTTACCAAAATTTTAACTTGGAAATCAAAATATTTAATGCTAAAACTGGCAATTTTCCCTAGATCTTTGTAATTCTGCTACAGACAGAGTGGATTCTATTTTGAAATTAGCTTTAAAGATTTATTTGTTTATTTGAAAGAGTTAGAGAAAGAGTGGAAGGAGAACGGCAGAGGGAGAGAATCTCCAAGCAGACTCCCTGTAAAGCAGAGAGCCTGACATGGGTTTCATCTTACAACCGTGACATCATGACCTGAGCTGAAACTAAGAGTTGGATGCTTAACCAGCTGAGCCACCTAAGTGCCACTAGAATTAGCTTTAATGAAAAGTCAAGGACCTCTGAATAATTAAACAAAATATTTTATATACTAAGTTATTGCACTCTAGGACAGACATTGCACTCAATAACAAAAGAGGCACTTATTGATAAAAACTTTTCAGAATGCCCAGAAAAAGGAGTTCATATGAAAAATGTGAGTTCATCTTCCAAATGACCACCAGAGTACAGCCCTCTTTAGTATAAAAGGAGCTTCTTTTGAATTAAATTTTGTGATACAGTTGATAAGTCTAACGTGAGCTCATAATGTTTTGCTAGACCATACAGGCCTCCTTGCTGTTCTTGCTTCAAGATCTTTGTACTAGTTTTTCTTGTGGCCTACAATGCTACTCCTTCAAATATGCCCATAGCTCACTTCCTGCAGTGTCTTTTTTTCTTTATTAACCATCCGAGACATGTCTTTCCTGAACTCATTATGTAAAATAACACTGCCTCTATTTCTTGTTCTCTTCATTCACTCTAGTAGAGTTACAAGGAAAACACTCGCAAAGAGTCTATTGTGAAAAACAACTTCTTAAATATGTAAAGTCAGAATGAGGGTCGCATTGTACATTGATAGGATAGGGGTATCATTAAGGTGCAGTAAGAATTCATAGTTAGAGCTCTTAATGAAAGTTTGGAACAGATTTTCTGAAGAGATGATGTTTGGTCTCATAAAGAATGGCTCAGACTTAGGACTAAAGTCGGCTAGAGTTTATAGTCAGAGTAAATATCAGAAGTGAAGAAATGGATTTGGGACACAGTCGGAGGAAACCATATAGAGTGGTAAAGCCCAAACCTGGAGGGTGGGAAATGACACTTGGGGATGCGTTTTAAGATACATATGTAGATATGTCCCCCATCTGTGATGATTGTCCAAATCTATAGCCCTTACAGAAAGGGTATTCTTCAGGCTTCATTTTTTTTTAAAGATTTCTATTTATTTATTCATGAGAGACACAAAGAGAGAGAGAGGCAGAGACACAAGCAGAGGGAGAAGCAGGCTCCATGCAGGGAGCCCGATGCAGGACTCGATCCCAGGACTCCAGGATCATGCCCTGGGCCAAAGGCAGGCGCTAAACTGCTGAGCCACCCAGGGATCCCCATCAGGCTTCATTTTTATGTAGCCACATTGCCTTCATCTCCTCCAAATTAGTTAGAAACAGGTGACCAAATCAGGAGGCAAATGATGCTATGGAACCATTGCATTGAATTTGCATTGACCAATCAGATTCTTATTCTCAATAATTCAAACTGCAAGACCTGGAGAGAGGTGAAAAGTGATTTAGTGGAAGGGTTTGAGCAGAGGTGATGTTAAGTCAATGCCACATACAAGCTGAAATTATGGAGGGCATAAATTAAGAGTCAAATATAGGAATAGGAAGCAGTCATAAGGAGACAAAAAAAAAATTGAGGCAACACAGAGAGAGAAAAAGGGAATATATCAGTTCCCAACTTCGAGTTTCTCACATTCGGTCTCTCAACTCTAGCTGAAGTTTGCTTTCTGATTATAAATATTAGTTCGACTATAAGTTATCCTTTGCAAATTGTATATAAATGGCATTTCTTTTGACACAGTTCTATGGGACCTAAAGTCGGTACATGCAAACTAGTTCCACAGTCCAAAGCTAAGAGGAAGAGACAGTGGACTTTTAGAGAGGGATTCAAAAACTATTTTTTTCAGCCCTTAGCAACTCACACACCTTAGATGCATTGAAGGTAAAGAGAATATATTTTGAGGTAATTATCATATAATGGGAGTTTTCTCTCTCCATGGAGTTAGGATAGGATGTGCCTCCTCTTTACCTCAAGTCTAGCAAAATGAGCTTTTTAAAAAGAGATTTTATTGATTGATTTGAGAGAAAGAAAGCAGAGAGAGAGAGAGAGAGAGAGAGAGAGAGAGAGAGAGAGAAAGAGCACATGGTGGAGGAGGGGGCAGAAGAAGAAACAGACTCCCTGCTGAGCAAGAGCCTGACATGGGGCTTAATCCTAGGACCCTGAGGTCATGACCTGAGCTGAAGGCAGCCGCTTAACCACCTAAGTGACTCAGGTGCTTGAGAAATGAGCTTTTAAGGACCTTATCAGAAAAACTAGATATGTGTTCTACTGGTCTAATGAACACAGCAACTGATGTCAGAGTTATGTCTAAAAATTATACAGATGAAAGGCAATAAATGAAGCTGCCTTTTAGTTGGTCGATAAAGAGGGCTCAAACAGCAGATAGGTGCTCTCCTATATGAGGCTGGTTTAAGATACATGTCTGCCAAGGCCCAGTGTGTAAACTGTGTTGAGGTATTATACTTAGGTATAGGTGTTGGGTCATTTAAAGAGAGATCCAGCCCAAGAATCTTCCTGATGAGGTGTTGGAGCACCAAAAGAAAAAGGCCAAGTGGAGTGAATGCCCAGAGCCCAAAGGAGGGATGAAAAGCAGGTAGCTGAGAGAGAGTCCTTATGGGTCATCAAAAAATTCTTATGGATGTATTGGTGAGTAGTTAACAAACACATACAAGAGATAAATACTGAAATCCACCCTAAACACCTACAATTGCCAAAAAGAAGCAATGAGAAATGAAATCTTAGTCAGCTAAGATTTTTCCTGTTTCTATCTCTTCTCTCTTCCAGACTTCAAGCTTAGAGGAAAGAGAAGGCCTAACTAGTTACCAGCTGCTGGGGAAGGCCAGGAAGCATAGCACACAGAGTAAAAGAGACAAGACAGAAAGCTCATCCACCTGTCACCTCCAGGCCCGAGTTGGATGACAAGAGGAGTAAAAAACATTGGCCTTTAGCCAGAACTAAACTTCTTAGATACTGAAATGAAACTATTCTTAGGAAGAAGAGTTAGCGGAGAATTTCTCATTCTACAAGTAAACAAATAAGCTCTGGGTTCTACCCAAGATTTTATCTGGGATGTCTTTGGTCAGGTTCCCTAGAAGCAGAGCCCAAGATGGGATTCTTGTCTACATGATATTTTGGGATGAATGGTCTCAGGAGAAAGTGATCGGAGGCAGCAAGGGAGGGGAAGAGAAGAAAGTTAAACATGATAATGAGCTCAGATCTCAGATCTTGTCCTACAGGGAAGTTCTGGAGTGCAAAAATACCTTTTAATGTTGGTCTCACCTTCACTTATGGCTGTAGTCTGCCAGGAGAAGGTGACAGGACATCTAGGTGGGGAACTGATAGAACATATTACACGATGAGAGAGAAGAGGAAGAATTCAACCCACAGAATGGATTTGAATAGGAGAAAAGAAAGAGCTGTATTCTAATTATATCCAATGAGTTCCATTTATGCAATAACCATTTCAGTTACAGAAACACATTCTACTTAATTGAACTAATAGACCTAATGTTTTCATTTTCTATTCTTTAAAACCAAAGAACATTGCCTAGAATAAAATTGACAAGTTACATAATGATCTTTACCAGTTAGGACTGGGGGAAACAGGCAACATTCCCTCGATATTGGTAAATTGGAACAAGTAAATTGATGAATATAACATTTCATTGATTAAAATCACTTGCTATTGTTAGTCTCATTGCTTCTGTAGTCACAGTAATGAACTTGATATCTCTGCAAATAGGATTCACAAAACTAAAGATCTATAGGCAGATAGGTAGAGCACAAATGTGGTAAATTTAAATAAGACCTGAGAAAAAATATAATTGAAGGATTCATAAAAAAGTTTCATTTATTTGCGTTTATGGATTTCAGAGTGCAATAAAAAAATCTGCAAACAATAAGAGAAACAATTTTTTCAAAGTATTACACCATACATTTTGTCATAAGAGGCAATGTCATATTTTCTTTTTCTCACCCAATTTCAAGTCTCTCTGAACTTTGAATTATAGCACTTGGTGACTGACTCTCTTGAGTAAGGTGTCTTGTAAAATTCACTCAAAAGAAGGTTATGCCCTAGCTTACACTTGAAAACAGTTGGCATTCGCTATTCTCCTTTGTTTCAAAGTATTTTATCCACTCAGGGATGCAAATTAGGCACTGGTCTTCCCCCATAAAAACTGTCATGGTGTCTATTGTCCCAATGGAAGCCTGTTTTATTCATTCCAACCACACAGCTCCCAAGCCATAGTAATGTGTTACGAGAAGAGAACTGAGAGTCCTATAAGGCCTTGTATTGTCTCCTGGTTGCTAGCACTACTGCAGGTGCTTTGTTGCCACAAAGCTTAGAGGACAAAGCTGTGGCACCAGTAACAAGCAAAGACGTAACACAGATGGCAGAAAAGGGTTTTAATGCAAGAGGCCAGAGAGTGATACTTTGGGGCAGGAAGGTTCTTGCTACAATTTCTTTTTGCACTTTTAGACAAACAGTAGTGAGGGTACCAGAGTTTAGTTAGACAGTTTGGTTTTGAGATAAAAGTCATTCTGATAAGAATATTTGGGTTGCAGCCTGGATCACAGAGAGTCCTCAGAGTGGCAAAAGAGGATCACACATAAATCCTAATTGGATGACCTGACTGAACAAGGAGAAATCCAGAGTTCTAAGAGCTCAGAAAAAATAAGAAAGAAAAAGACCAGGAAGGCATTGAAATATGAAGATAAAATCAATACAGAATTGCCTAGGAAATCAATAAGAGGGATAAAGGACGTGCAGGGGATGTGAAATATGTGTTCTGTCTCCTGTACAAGTAAGAAATCTGGCAGCATGTTTTGAACATGCTGCAATGCTGTAATTAAAGCTCAAGGGAGAACGGCAAGAAGGAATGTTAATAATCAAGTGAAAAGATGCCACAGCAATAAGTGGCTCCTTGTCAGGAAAACAGTTTCATAGGCAAATCTTAAGTTAAATATGAACTCATGAACATAGCCAGAAGAGAGATCAATAATTTTGTCTGTGTATTTGTGGTAGTAGATATTGGGGCTTGTATTTAGAACCATAACCCAATAAAAGCATCGTCTTTCAGGAGGCCAAAATAATTCACTCATACAATTACCACAAGCCTGATGATCATGGCATTGTCTCAGGGTGTACTTCAAAGTAAGAGATTATTTCCTCTCAAATTCCCAGGGTATCTGCAAAGGGACAGAACCCCCAAGAGTCAGTCTCACATAGCTAGATGCATTTATAGAAATCCGATTGATATTTATACTTACTCTGTCATGTACTAGATTGAATAAAGCAATTTTTTAAAAGCCTAGAAAAGTGCACACATACATACACACACACAATATATATATATATATATGTTCTATTCTATTCTATTATTTTATATATATATATAGATTTTTTTAACCCTTTATTACTGATGGTTGTGGTTGCTTCTTCCCTATGCCTTTGTCTCTCTGATGGTCCAAAGCCCCTCCAGGATAGCACAGTGCTTAGGTTCTGCTGAGCCAGAGGCAAGGGAGACAATTGGCCTCCCAAGTCCACCCCCAGCTCAGTCTCTCCCTTGTCCCCACCCCATCCTATCATATATATATATATATATATATATATATATATATATATATATATATATTTGAGAGAGAGAGAGAGAGATATGCTCAAAATAGTGTTACTAAGAATCACATTTGATCATGTGGACAAAATATTAGGCTTTATTGGCTTAAAAATTGTTATAGTCTTTTTATTGTTATTTCTTCATTTAAGTAGAGAGGAAGTAGTTTACAAGTGCAGGTGGAAACATACACATCATAATCTATGTGAAAGTCACTGTTCTTCAAATCGTCTCCAAGGATTTCATTCACAGAGACCACGATATAAACAATGGCTCCATCTCAGGATTTGTTCAATACGTACTCCTAGTTATAACCAAGTTGGTCTGCATAATGGGCTATGAAAAATGAAATAAATTATCTTTTTATTTAAAATATATCTATCAGAACTTGTGGATTTAAGTGATGTTTGTCTTCTTCAAAGTTCTTATTTAAGCAATTTATAATAAAAATGCTACTGATTTTTATTTTATTTTTGCAGATTCCATAATTGCCAATATTCTTCACAGTGAATATTTTGAGTTTGATAACAAGTGAAAATTATTTCCAATAAAATTTTAACTGTTGGAGATTCCAGAAAATGTTAGCAGGGGTATAATTTTTTTGACGCAACTAATATCCACATTAAAACAAAGAAACTAGTTAGCAAAATCAAAAACACGAGACAATATTTACAACGAAACACAAGTGACAAAATTATCTTCAGAAACCCCAAGATACAAGTACATAAAGAGAAACCACCAACAGTCACAAGATCTAAATCAATATCTGTGCTGAAAGAAGCAGAGGGAAGCAATAGGTTTCTGACAATGCTAAGCAAGGAGAATCTTAAAATAGATAATAGATATTTGCTGCATAGTATGGTGGATACTATAAGAACAGCATCTGAAACTGGTAGAGGTTTTGCCTTCTCCAAAGGTGAGTGAATGCATGAAGCCAACAGAATAAAAACCTAATGGTGGCTGGAACAGAGTGGTCTCTATGAGCTCTAGAAACAAAGCATCCAGGGCCCCTGGATGGCTCAGTGGTTGAGCGTCTGCCTTGGCTCAGGTCGTGATCCCTAGGTTCCTGGAATCGAGTTCTGCATTGGGCTCCCTGTAAAGAGCCTGCTTCTCCCTCTGCCTATGTCTCGGCCTCTCTCTGTGTGTCTCTCATGAATTAATAAATAAAGTCTTAAAAAAAAAAAGAAAGAAGGTATCCACATGAGGGCCCTGCATGGAAGAGCAACTACTGAGTGTCACCAAAATTGACTGGACCAAAAAAGCTTAAAAAATAAGGTCCAGATAGGAGTTGGGGGGAGGGGTAAGAAATAGTGCCAGAATATCTCAAAAAGCCTTTGACCATATTTTTTTTAACATTATATTAAAACAAAAGAAAGAGCTCTGTGAGGTTAGAAAAGTTTTCCTGAAACCAAACTTCTCCTGGTTAAAAAAAGGAAAAAAAATTAAAAAAAAGGTGAGCAACAAAAAAATATTGTGGTTAAATTTCTTAGTTGGCTGTTTCCAAATATGAAAAATAATGATAAACATAGCAGGATAGCATTTCTATAGAATAATAAGAGTGTATGAAAGTGCATGCCCATAGGTACATAGAAGGACAAAGTAAATCAGAGCTAGAAACATTCAATAATGAGATGATTGAACTTAGGAAAAATTAGAAATAAAAGAAAAATCATTTAAAAAGACTTACTTAGAAGAATCATAGGAATGACTAAATATAAAAATAATACCTGAAGAAAATATAAGATAAAAAGAAGAAAATTTTCTTAAATCATAAAGAAATAAATAAAACTTTTTTGAAAAAAGAGATCTGTATTGAATATAGACAATTAAGATCTAACATATGGGTAATGAGAATGTCTTAAGAAGAAAACTAAATAAAGCACATAACAAAGCCAATATTAGAAGATACAATCAAAGTAATGCTTATTGAAAAAAGGAAGAAAGAAAAGAAAAAAAAAAAGAAAAAGAAAAGAAAGAAACTACGTATTGAAATAGGACACAACATTCCCTAAAATGTCATGTCAGGATGATCAGTATCAAGCCCTATTCTGATAAAATTACTGAATGTTAAAGAAAGACAAAATTCTTTAGTTGGGCAGCCCAGGTGGTTCAGAGGTTTAGCGCAGCCTTTAGCCCAGGGCGTGATCCTGGAGACCCGGGATTGAGTCCCACATCAGGCTCCCTGCATGGAGCCTGCTTCTCCCTCTGCCTGTGTCTCTGCCACGCTATCTCTCTCTGTGTCTCTCATTACTAAATAAATAAAATTAAAAAAAATTCTTCTGTTATCTTGATTTAAAAAAAAACAAAACAAATGACGAATAAGGAAAGAAAACCTAGATTATCAGATTTATGGACACCAGCACTTTATGTCAGAAAAAAATAGAATAATACGTGTGAGTTACTAAAGGAAAGAAAATGCACAAAGAATTCTATATCCAACCAATCTGACTTTGAAGGATAAAAGGCACAAACTATTAATATGTAAGGACTCAGACAGCTATATCCATGTTCCTAAGGCTGTATTAGAGAACAAGCTTTAGACAACCAACATAAATAGATTTGATGTAAGGACCAGGGGTGAACATTCAATATGTTTCATATAAAACTGAGGCCCACTGAGAGTTTAAAAATGAGGCAAAATATTATGTAATGACCATATTCTCTGATAATAAAAAATAGTGCCACCATAAATAGGGAGAATCAGAAAGGTATATGCAGTAACACATCCACATAACTTTCGTTAGTTGTATCGGGATGACAATATTACTATTGTTATTCTTATGTTGTAGCATACATAATGTGAAATAAAGGAAATGGATAATTATGGGATATTCTTATCATCTTGTGTCTTTGACAAACAGGATTCTTGGTATGAAATAAAAGTAATATTACAGAGATTTTGAATTTTAATTGAAATTATGAATATGAATATATGATAAATCTTATCTTTAAACACACCCTGGTTCTTTCTGTTGAAAAGATGCAGAAATAATAGTCAACCCAATTGCAGAGGGCATTGAGCATCAAAGTACCATTTCCCACAAAAAGAAACATGGCTCCATAGTTAAAATGGCTGATTCCAGATCTGATATGAGAAATGTATGAGATGCACCTAGAAAAACTGTCATACTAGGTACCAGAGAATCTTCAAAGACTATATAAGGTCACACTGAAAGAACTCAAGACCCAGCTTGAAGAGGCCTCCACTGGCCAAATATGGGAAAATCTGAACTTCAATGAGAATAATCACTGAGATGGATAGCAATCCATATGACATATTCAAGTCCAAAAATACATGATGATACTATTTTTAGAAATGGTCACTTTCAGGAGTTGATATGGAAACAAATTCATTTTCTTAAGAACTGGTAAATCAAGTTAAGGAATCAAGCATTTATCCTGTCTTTTCAATAGGAGTTATACCACTGGATAACCAAGCAATAAATCAAGTTATTTTTTAAGAGGTTAAATTATAAATGAAAACAAAAAGAAAAGATATGACAGAATCAAATATCACCATTGTGCAACCTCAGTGACTAATGTACATCATGAACTCAAAATCTGCAAACATCACAAAAAGAGAAAATCAAGTAATATATCCTTTCTGATAAAAGAACACGCTATATGAATGGTTTTGCCAAAGAGATTGAGCTTAAATCTGAGAAAAACTCTGGAATCCAATCTGCAGAAAATACAGAGGACAGAGGACATGCGATTTGTACCTTAAGTATAGGCATTTGGCAAAATGCAGATTATGGGAAATTATATAGATCAAATGTCCTGTGTTCTACAACAGATAAATTATAAACAAAATAAAGGGATGGAAGGATAAGGGGTAGTTTCAAGAAGTTTAAAAGACTTATCAAATTTCAAAATGGACATGAATAAATCATAGTGTCTAGAGAAATTATCAAAGTATGTACATTTTGAATAATAAATATATAAGGAGACAAAGGAGTGAATTTCTCTTTTCTTTCTTTCTTTCTTTCTTTCTTTCTTTCTTTCTTTCTTTCTTTCTTCTTTCTTTCTTTCTTTCTTTCTTTCTTTCTTTCTTTCTTTCTTTCTTTCTTTCTTTCTTCCTTTCAGATTTTATTTATTCATGTGAGACACAGAGAAAGAGAGGCAGAGACACAGGCAGAGGGAGAAGCAGGCTCTCTGCAAGGAGCCCGATGTGGGACTCAATCACGGATTCTGAGATCAGGTCCTGAGCCAAAGGCAGACGCTCAACCACTGAGCCACCCAGGTGTCCCCAAAGGAGTGAATTTATAAAAGTCAAAAAGTAGTTAAATTTCGAGAGGAAGGCACAGATTGTAATTACAATTGGGGGCAGAGTAAGAGAGGGTATTACATGGTAGCTGGAAAACTTATTTCTCAATCCAAGAGCTGGTTATAAAAGTGTTCAGCATGGATGGAACTGGAGGGTATTATGCTGAGTGAAGTAAGTCAATCGGAGAAGGACAAACAGTGTATGTTCTCATTCATTTGGGGAATATGAATAATAGTGAAGGGGAATATAAGGGAAGGGAGATGAAATGTGTGGGAGATATCAGAAAGGGACACAGAACATAAAGACTCCTAACTCTGGGAAATGAACTAGGGGTGGTGGAAGGGGAGGAGGGCGGGGGTTGGGGGTGAATGGGTGACGGGCACGGAGGGGGACACTTGACGGGATGAGCACTGGGTGTTATTCTGTATGTTGGTAAATTGAACACCAATAAAAATTAATTTATATAAAAAAAATAAAAAAAATAAAAGTGTTCAGCTTTAAATAGATGATATTTATATGATATTATATATGTTACTTTTATAGTTTTATATATCATATTATATGTAATAATGATTAGCTACAAATTTGTTACGATTTTATGTATCTATTTTATAAGAAAAAGATTTTAAAAGTGTTACATGTAAAGATGATTTAAATAAAGGCATATTAAACATTTTGAGGTTAAAAAGTAAAGTATAATAAAGTAACGACTCTGGGTTTTTTCTATAGTTCATTAAATTGAAAATAATTTCAAAGGAATTTCACAAATGTTTGAATGATACCATTGTTCAGATATCATTGTTCAAACAAAAATACACTTTGGTAATTACTTTTACAGGAAAATATTTAAATGGTTTCCAGTACATTTTAAAATCCACTGTACTTCAATTCTAAATATATTTATTTAGTAATGTAAGAATATGGAACTGAAGGGGGATTATGAAATATCACTTACCTATGTCTTTTTTAAGACAGAACTACATGGAAGTTATCTCAAAACAGTATTTTTTTTTCTTCCTCTTTCCTCTCTTCCTTCTTCCCCTTACTTTTCTCTCACTCCTCTCTTTTTTCTTTCTACTCCTGCAAAGTATCAGGAAGATAAATGAATTTAAGCTTCACGGGATCCACATGCATAAACCTCACCCAAGGTTCTAATAGAGTCTCTAGAAATGGATCTACAGGAACATATTTTTGTAAAGTTTGCAAAACAAAGAGATTTTTAAAACAAGTAATCCATATCTGTCTCTTTCGTGTTGGTCAAATGTCCTCTTATATCTGGTGGCACTATATAGAGCCATTTTTGGGATTCAGCTACAGTGAAACTAAGCTGAGAACACAATAGGTTGAGTTAGAGAGGATATTTACTTATTTTCTCTTTACTTTCTAGATCAGTCACTGCTCACTGTCTTAGTGGAGGAATGGCTCCAAAACTAGTCTGCAGTCCTGATTCATCATGGTAATACGAAGGGGCAGGGCCCAAGGTCTGATCACTATGTTAAGGTGTCTTATAGCAATGAGGACTGGAAGGTACTGGAGGAGGTGCACTGAAGGAGGTGCATATTCTGGATACTGGTTCTCACTGGAGCCTAGTCAAAGCAAAAGGAACATTCTCAATAATGCAAAATATGCAATTATAAACACAAAATTTTCCTTTTCTTATGAAAAACGTACAAATTGAATTTTTCATTATTTTTGTATTTATATTTGTTGTATTGGTCAGCTTTTTTTCCCCCTGGTGCAAAAAGGTGTTTGTTTTTATTAAAGCAGGGAGACAGGACCCAGGAACAGAAAGAGCTACATTTTGATTTTGAGGAGCAATTGATGCATATAATTTATTGCAATTTCTTTTCCCATTCTAAATAAATAATTGGGGCAGCCCGTGTAGCTCAGGGGTTTAGCTCTGCCGTCAGCCCAGGGCATGATCCTGGAGACCGGGGATTGAATCCCATGTCGGGCTCCCTGCATGGAGCCTGCTTCTCCCTCTGCCCGTGTGTCTCTCTTTCTCTCTCTCTTTCTCTCTGGGTCTCTAATAAATAAATAAAATATTTTTTTAAAAAAAGAAATAAATAATATATTTATATTTAATACTGTATGCCTAATTTTATATTATTTCTCTTAAAACAGGCTTCAAAATTGTTAAAGATTCAGATACTATGAAACCTACATCTGCCCCTCTTCTCACTAGAGATCAGTGGGGAAACGGGAGGTATATTAATTTCTTGTTCTTCTTCCATTGTTAATAGGCCGAACTTGAAAGGATAAAAAGGAGCCTTATTTTAGAATGAATTCTGTTAAGGGATTTCTTACATTTCACCAGCATTCTACAGTATGAGTATGTTCATACTCAGGACCATATGGGATAATTTTTGCAATAAAAAATTGATCCCATGATCAAAAAGAATGTCATCTTTGAGTCTTAAGAGGACATTGACCAGAGGACAGGGCTTTCTGTTATATAAGAAAAAGCGGCAATGTTGCAACTACAAACATAATCAGAATTTGATAAAGGGACCCTATTTTATTAAGTATTCAGTGAAGTCACTACTTTTGGAGACTTTTCATGCCCAACATTATTCAATTCTCAGAAAAGCTCTGGGAGGTAAATACTATTGTGAACACTTTTCAGATGAAAAAAAGCAGCTCAGGATGTTAGCTTAAATTAGTACCAAAGTCCATATTTGAATCAGGCCTTCCTGACTTCAAAGTTCATGTGTTATTCCATTCTTTGATATCTAATTGTCCAACCGTTTAAACTGTCTAGCCTCAATTTCCTTATCTGAATAAATATATTTGACTAGAAGAACTTGAATCCCCAAAGTCTTTAGTTCAATGAAACTAAGTCACACAAACTTTATAACCTCCCTTGTTAGCTCCATCTCATTTTATATAAGTAAGAAATTCATCTCAATTTCCTCTTGCCTCATCTAAATTTGGTAATAATTAAAATCCATCTCCTCTTCATCTGTCCTTTGCAAAGGTATAAAACAGCCAGTTTGTTACAATCTTGCATAATAACTTTCTGTTATGATGAGAGAAGCAAAAGCAGGCAGGGAGGGATGGAAACTCTTCAAGGGAATGTCTAGTAAGAAAGCTGGACATGCTGAGGCTTCATCTCATCTGAAATATTTAAATGTGAGTCTTAACCTCAGCAAGCAATAGAAGGAAATAATGCTTTATTTTTCTCACCTCTCAGGTGTAATAAGCATGAATGTCTAAATGTCATCTAGAGAGATTTAAGTAATATATAAATAATGACTTTGTGACTGGTACATTTAAAAGTTATGTGGAAAGAGACTGTGGATTTCCTTCCCTGGCTATCTGTGAAAAATCAGAAAATATTTTTGCCAAACTGGAAACAAGGATCTGGACCAGAGAAGAGTAGTGGGTTGGGGGGTTGGGAGTTGGAGGAGGGGTATTCCAGAAGGGAGCTCTGATTGTGTGATGTCTTGGTGGGCCATGGCAGGCTTTCCAGCTGCAGATTTACCTCTGCTGTTGTCATTATCACATCTATTTCTGACCGTCTCTTCTGCCTTGTGGTGGGCTCTGCAATTGCTCTCTCTGCAGTTCCTTTGTTAGAGATTTGCCCTCTTGACACATCCAAATGAAGAAGTTGCAGCACGAAAAAAAGACTGGTGACAGACCCCAGGATTTCGTTCCCTGTAGTAGGTCCTGAAATCTTATCTACATGTCATCTGGCTAATCAGAGGTCCATGGTGAGATCTGTCAGATATTTCTGTTTTAAAAAAGAAATTCAGACACAGTTGACAGGAGAATTGGAATGTTTTTCCCCAGGTCCTGTGGCGGCTACCAGTACTATCTATTATTATGCGAGAGCAAGCCTGAGGCTGTGGTGAAGAGAAACTCAGGGTGGCCTCCTAAGGACTTCAGCATCAGGGAGAGGCCCCTCCCCTCCCTCAGCAACGGAAAACAAACAAAGAGGAACCCACCACCAATAGCAAAACGCAGAAACAAGATAAAAATAGAACAGCAGCACTTCAGTCTAAACTGGTGTATAAGAGAATAGAAAGAAACTCAGGAATTACACAATCAGTGAGAAAGATAGTGTCAAATGGGGTAACTACATCTTTCAAAAGGGTTGGAGAATCTTATGTATAACCAAACCAGTAAAATCTTCAAGTAGAAAATGCCCTTTTTTATTTATGGAATTTACAACACCATGGAAATTAAAAATTTACATCAATAATACTTAGCTGTGAAAAAGCAACTAATATCCCTGGAAGCTCTTGGCTCTTTTCCTCTTAATAAAGTACAAAGTGCACAGGCCTTGGAGTCAAATCTTACCAGAGATGGGAATATAGATATTTATTAAACTCTTCCCCAAACCACTCCATAATTCTAAGTAAATCATCTCTGGAAATTCCACAAAAGAATATAAAACTCTTCCACAGGGGATCTGAGTTAAGAACCAGATTCCAGAACTGAAGTGTCTGAGTAGCTCTGCCACTCATAAATATTCATCAAGCTACTTAGCTTGTCTGTATCTGTTCTCTCAACTACCTACAGGCATCATAGGATTATTGACGAGATTAGAATTATCAATAAAAAATGTCTGATCCATACGAAACAGTCCATAAATGTTATTATTATTATTTTATAAATGGGATAGGCTATATTAAACTATTTAACAACCATCCCAATATTTTAAGTATTAAGATACAAAAAGTTTATTTCTTACTCATGCTATAGCTCCATTGGCAAAGAAGCTCTGTTCATCAGAATTGTTCATAGACCCTGGCTGACATCTTGAATGGAGCAGCCACCATCTAGAAAATTGATGGTTGAGGCACTAGAGGGAAAAAAAAAAAAAACTTTGAAGGATCTTGAGTCAACAGTTATAATACCCTATACTAGAAAAAAATGGACATCACCTTTGTGCACAACTCATTGATTAGAAACAAAACACATGGTCCCATTAAACCATAAGAGTAGCAAGAAATGCAAACATTTTATGCATCTAGAAGGAGAAAGAACTGTAACTTGTGAATAATGTGAATATATATTATTTTATTACAACATTAGTAATAGTAGCATATTAAATTAACTTTTCAAGATACCAATGATCCATTTATTAGAATGAGATATTCCTAAGTGAGAGAAAGGTGGGAACTAAAGATATATTTTTTAAGTTTTTATTTATTTATTCATGAGAGACACACACAGAGAGAGAGGCAGAGACATAGGCAGGGAGAGAAGCAGGCTCCATTCAGGGAGCCTGATATGGGACTCGATCCCGGGACTCCAGGATCACACCCTGGGCTGAAAGCAGGTGCTCAACAGCTGAGCCACCCAGCCGTCTGTCCCAATAGATTTTATTCTGTACTTCATTGTGTCATTAATATAGCATTTAGTTGCAGACTAACAGCACTTGAACATGTGTTAGGTATCAGATAATATGCTAGTTACTTTCACATGTCTTTCACAACCTAACAAGCTTAAAAGGCAAGTACTTTTAGCCCAATTTCACAGATGAAGAGGCAATTCTTAAGGAAATTACATAACTTATCCAGTAACACAGCTAATAAGCATGGAGCCAAATTTCGGGTTCAAATCTGCTGGATTCTATGTACATCGTGCCACATATGGATTCTAGTACAAATGAGCCATATATTAGTTTCTCCTGTTCATGTCAGAAATACACTGAGATATAAACTAGTCTGAAACAAAATTAAGTTTTGCCTAGAAATATTATAGAATCTTAAGTTTTTGTTTTGACCTTCTGATGGTAAGAAGGAAAAACTGTTTACTTAACATTATAGGACCTAAGTAGTCTATTTCGGGATGTGTTCAATTCTAAGTTCAGTAGAATATTTTCCATTCATTATCTTGGTTTTCATTCTCAAGGCAAATCTTGAACTTAGGTCCTCAGTCACAAGAGGAGAAAAAAGAATATTAAAAATGTTATTGTAGTGCTGCTACTTATACTGAATATCAGAATCCTCATCTGCCCCTCCAGATGGACCCTCTACTTTAGAAAAGCACTTGGACTGGAAGGAATGACTAGGTGGACTGGCAAGGCAGTGAACACAGCAATGACAATCAACACACCATTTGGGAAAACTAATTTTAACAAAATTGGTCCAATGTGAGAGGGTTGGAAAGAATGCCTGTCATTTTAGATTGGGCTAAAAAGGAGTAAGAAAAAACAGTGATAATTCCTCAAACACATGTTTCTCATAGATTAGCCAGGTTCTCAGTTCACTTCAGGAAGCAACACTTGAGGCAAAATTATAATGCTTTATGGAAACAGCAAATGCATCACCTGAACTTTGCATTCCTGGGTAGAAACCATTTTCAACTAGAGAGATTTCCCTTTGTGTCCTAAATTATGTGTGTACCCCTTGAAATATAGTGTGACAACACAGGGTGTCAGCAAATCAGAGTTTGCTCCAAATAATGGTATCTGTCTAGGAGTTAAGCCATGGAGCTCGAAGGGGACCAGTTGCATATTTTAGCCTATAATATCTTTTTTCATTTGAGCAGTTTTATAAAGATTTATTAGAAGAGAAAAGATACAACTCTAAAAGAATAAACAAATGCAAATCTCTGACTTTTCATTTCTTTTTTGATTGGGTTAACTTCAGCCTACCTCATAGTATTCATTTCTCCAGGCCACCTGCATAGCTTTTTGCGGTAAAACTGAATGCTCCTATGGATCACTTACACCCACATAACACAAGCAAATAATTCTATGGTGCTTAGGACATGCCAAGCCCTGCTCTAAGTGCTTTACACATAGTATTTTGTTCTCACCATAACCATTTGCCATAGGTATTATAATTATCTCTGTTCTATGGTTGAAAAAATTGGGGCACAGCATGATATATAACTCACCCAAAGTGATGCAACCAGTAAGCAACAAATTCAAACCAAGAGTTGAAGTTCCAGAGTCCATCCTCTTTACCTTAAATTATGCTTTTAAATTTGATATCATCTTTATTTGGAAGATCCTTTTTACCTTTTAATGCCTGGCTAAGTCCTCCATATTCAAAACTTAGTTCTGACTTTTACTACCTAGGGAAGTTGTTCCTAATCCTTTCTTACTCTCATCACCTCAACATTCTTCACAAGATTAGGTGTCAGTTCTCTGTGCCCCAGGCAGCTTGATATTGATGTGTTAATTGTTGGCCTTCTCCACTAGACTATGAAATTCTGTACACTGAGGTAGTAGTTACTCATCTCTATATCCTTGTGTATATGTATGTATGCTATCTATGTATGGCTCTTAGCAGGTGTTAAGTAAATATTTGTTAAGCTAATTAATATTATAAATAGAGGAGGATATGTCTTTGCAGAAATTAGAGTTATCTTTTATTCACTAGTTGGTGAGCGATCTTTGAAATTTCATTAAAATCATTTCAGTATTTTTGGCTGTGTGTAGCTCAGAACTTTACCACACACAAAAACCAAATTAAGATTTCTATTGACATTGTAGGTATTTCTCAGAGAAAAATGAGCACTATTTTTAGTCAATTTTACAGTGTTTCCAATCTTAATCCACAAAGCACAAAATTTCTATATTTTTTTTCTCTAAAAGGGCAGCTACTCTTGGGATCTAAAGAATGTTTTCTTTAATTTTTCCAGGGGGGAAGAATATCAACCAAATAAAAGCATATGTTTGTGACTATGTTATATTTGAGAAAAGGCTTTGGGAGACAAGTCTTTCAGATCCTGAGTGATTCAAATCTAAACAACCTTAAAGGAATTCTGATTCCAAGCTTAAACTAAGAAATATCCTTTGTGAGGACTCTGATGACAGAAGTCAAGGATATGGTTTTGGACAACATGACATTAAGTCAATAGCTTGTTTTGAAAACCATGTTGATGTCAATGACTTCTTTATAGTAAGCCAGGGATCCAGTTTGAATCATTGTAAAAGAGCCTCTTCTATACAAGGCTGCTCCTTCAGTGTCCTTTTCAGAAGTTTCTTCCCATTAGCCCCCTACTGAGAGTGAGAAAGTCACAGCATTGTCCAGTAGTCCCATGCTGGAGGATTCTTTCTCTTTTCCTTATGAATGTGTCCTTACAAAACAAGCTTCAGAGCTAAAGCTGCCAAAACCTAAGTCAGAATCCCAGTTGGGTGGTCTCCAGGAAGTTACTTCTTCCTCTCCTCTTCCTCCTCCTCCTCCTCTTCTTCTTCTTCCTCTTCCTCCTCCTCCTCCTCCTCCTCTTCTTCTTCCTCCTCCTCCTCCTTCTCTTCTTCTTCTTCTTCTTTCTTCTTCTTCTTCCTCCTCTTCCTCATTATTCAACAATCTGCTAATCCTGAATTAATTTTTCTGTAAAGTGAGAATCATAACAGGCATCTCATAAGGTCGTTAAAAGGGTAAGAAGCAATAAACTTCAGTCCGGCACAGTATAGTAAACAGTAACTGTTGCAGTTATCATCCACTGTGCATTATCTGATAAAAGCAGGGTAGTCAATATATTAAGGGTTGTTAGTTTGTTCTATTGTGGATGAATGCGGTCTGGGATATGATTCCTGTGGGAAGCAATAGATGGATCTGAGAGAAAACTGACTTGTAAAGCACCAAGCAAGCTGTGGGGCATTACCTTAAAGCTTCACATGGTAAGAAAAGCCCAGGGAAACCCAAACACACACACAATTACATTGAGAGAATATCTCTTTCTACCCCAGGTTAGCCTCAAGAGTTTTACATCTACTGCAGTGGAGTACTTTTTCTGCTTTACTGGATTTAATAGTAAATCTGCCTAGGCATGATAGAAACTTTGTCCGATGATCGGCATTGTATAGAAGAGCTGAGTGATAAGGAAGGAAGGAGGTAATCTGATTTTCATTTTAACACTTTAAATTCCATGGTCTAATTTCTAGACAGAACCAAACAGTTCTATCTACCTTCCCCCAGCCCCAGCCCCACCCCAACCCCAGTTTTTCCTCTACCCCTTTTCTATATTTTTCTTTACCATATTTGAGCTTGAAAAATTGCAGCAGAAGCTGCAAAGTTGGAGGAAAGTTGTTTTTTGTTTTTTGTTTTTTGTTTTTGTTTTCGTTTTCTTTTTTATTTTTTTTGAGGAAAGTTTTTATACAGATTAGGGTAGCCTGAGAAATCCTACCATTTCATAGCATAGAGGGATGCCATTAGTCGCCTATGATGCTCCTATGCCTCTTATTCCTTTTGCTTGTGTGATGGATACCTGTCCTCTCTAGATCTCAGCTCACTACCTGTGCTTTGGGTTCCAGGCCCTTGAACCTCTTCATGATTCACTCATTATCCAATTTCCCCAGTCAACAGTACCCTTTTATCGACATAAAACATGATCCAAAAACTTCTGTATTAAGGAGGGAATGAAGGAGGGAGGGAAGAAGGAAGGTAAGAAGAAAGGTAGGAAGAAAGAAAGGAAGGAAGGAAAGAAGGAGGGGGGGGAACGGGAGAAGGGAAGAGTTTTAAGAACAATTTTAGGAAGAATATCCTAGTAAAGCCAGGATAAAAATATAACACTTCTGAAATACCTAAAAAAGGTACAATGTAGATATCTGAAGGAAGAATGTTCCAATTAATGGGAACAGCAGCAGCAGCCAAGGCACTGAGATGGAAGGATGGCTGTCATTTCAGGGAGATCATTGGATATAGAACAGGATAAGAGAGGGGGAGGTAGGGCTTTGAAGGCTAATGTGAACTTTTGCTTTTATATAGAGTGAAACATGGAGCCAGTAGAAGATATTGATAGAAGAATGGCTTGATTTCACTTACATTTACGGGATCATTCTAACAACAGAGTGTGAATGGGCTAAAGGGACTAAAGACAACAGCAGATGATCAAATAGAAGGATAGTAGAGTAACTCAGGTAAGAAACGAGGTAAACATGATAGTGAGTGATTAGACCCTATTAAGTGATTCAGTGTGGGTATTTTGAATATAGAACTGGCAGGATTTAACAATGGGTTAAAATATGGAATTTAATGGAAAGAGACAAGTAAAAATAGATTCCAAGATGTTTGGCTTGAACAACTAGAAAAAGAGAATCTCTATTTGCTGAAGAGAGACTGAGAGAGAAATGGTTGGGGGTGGAGAGAAGATAGGTAATTCATTTCAAATCTGTTAAGTTTAAGATGCTTATTATGCATTGAGGAAGAGCTATCAGGAGATAGTTATGCCTATGAGACTATTCTTTAGGAATGAGGTGTGGGGTCAAGCTATAAATTTGTGAGTCATCAACTTATAGATAATATTAATTTTTTTAAAGATTTTATTTATTTATTTGAGAGAGGGAGACAGTGTGAGAGAGAGAGCATGAGCATGAGCAGAAGGGAAGGGCAAAGGAAGAGGGAGAAGCAGGCTCCCTGTTCAGCAGGGGAGGCCCACGTGGGGCTCAATCCTGGGACCTTGTGATCAGTAACCGAGCCAAAGGCAGATGCTTAACTGACTGAACCACGTAGGTGCCCCATATAGATAGTATTTAAAGCTATGAACCTGGATGAAATCACCAACAGGTTAGAGTAGATAGAGAAAAGAAGATCAAAGGGTGAGCCAAATACAATTCAATACTCAAAAGGTGGGATGATGAAGAACAGAGATTAAGAGGGCAGCCCCCGTGGCGCAGCGGTTTAGCGCCGCCTGCAGCCCAGAGCGTGATCCTGGAGACCCTGGATGGAGTCCCACATCAGGCTCTCTGCATGGAGCCTGCTTCTCTCTCTGCCTGTGTCTCTGCCTCTCTCTCTCTCTCTCTCTCTCTCTCTCTCTCTGCATCTCTATGAATGAATGAATAAATAAATAAATTAATTAATTAATTAATTAATCTTTAAAAAAATAAAAAAAGAACAGAGATAAGAAACAGCATTCCATGAGCTTGGAGAAAATCAGGAGAATGAAATGCCCGGGAAGCCCACACTCAAAGAGTATTTGGGGGATGAGGAGTGATGATTTTTGTCAAATGCTATTGCTGAGTCCAATAAGATAAGCCTTAAGATTGGTCATTGAATTTCACTACACAGAGGTGAGCTCTATCAGTAGAGTTTGGAGGAACAAAATCTGGCTGGAAGGAATTGAAAAGAGAAATCAAAGATAAATTTTTGCAGATGTCTTCATGTAATGAGAAAAAGAGAAATAGGTGGCAAAGAATATGAAATCAAAAGAGTAATGCATCTTTTTAAGAAAGGAAAAATTACTGATGGGAATTATAAACTAAAGAGAAAACTCCTATTTCAAGAAAAGGAGAAAAAAAAGATTTCATCTGTTTCATTGAGTAGGCAAGAACGAGCAGCTAGGTTGAGTCACACCTCTAAACATTTCGGATCAGTTCTGAGTAATCATACTTCTTTGGAGATCTGAACAAACCTAAAAGATAGTAGAGGGACCTGGATCTTTCCTCCCTCCATTAGGAGTGCACAAAAGTACTCCCTACTCTATAGTCTAGGAGGAGTAGATAAAGAGAGACCACCAAGAGTTAGGAGCAAGAGGTCTGAATTAAAATACTTACTCAAATGGTCCTATAAACTAAAACAACAACTTTATCTTTAAGTTCACATGATTATTAAGTTTAATCTCTTTCTTGGTGCTCTCCTTTTTCTCCTAGGCCCACCTTCCTTCTGTTAGTACAATGCGAATCCAAGATGGAATTAATGAACTCTAAATGTGTTTGTTTTCCAAATGGTGATATGTAATATTCATCCCTCTATACTATCTTGTTTAATCTTTCTATTACCTTTTTGAGACAGCTACGTTGAGCCTTGTTTTTTTGGCACATGGTGGTTCAGTAACCTGAACTGTATGAACTAAGTGTTAAACCTTGATCTGCCTCAGTCTGTGTCATGTGCTTTAACTGTATGCTATCCCAAGAACCCTAGGTTGAAGACAGTGGAGTATAGGCTCCTTTTAAATAAAGGAAAGCAACTAGTGATGAACAAAAATCTAAAACCAACACATTCCTTGCCAACTTCTGTTAGTTGCAGCCCCTCTGGGGAGACTTGCTGTGAATCTGAGTCACGTCCTGATGTTGCACCTGCCAGCTGTCTTATGTGGGATTAACACTATGGGAAAGGAATATAATAATCCTCCAAAAACTTCAGGGCAAGAGCTTAACTATTCATGTGGACCAAAGAAAGAGAGGATAAAGTCCTTCAAATGAGAAGAATGTGGGTTTGTGGAGCAGTTTCATAGCTTGGAGGTGAAGTACTCTAGCTGCAGAAGCAGCAGATGGGCCTAATTTCCAAGTGCAATACCTGTAGCTCATGGTGCCTCAGTTTCCTCATCTACAAGAAAAGAATGATATTTATATGAAGCACATAAAAATATCTTAGAATTAAATAATTTAACACATGTAAAGTTCTTAAACTATACTTGGGGCATATATAGGGCTATAGTATTAATAATAATAATAATAATAATAATTTTATTATTATTTTCACTCCCTTAGTTTCCAGATTGTGCTGAACGCTACCATTCATCTCTCCAAAATTTTGACAGATCTTAGAACCATTAATGTTCTTTTTTACTGGCACTGGGGACAAGAGTGGGCTTTCTGGTCAGGATGATTCCTAGTGGAATCAAATGCTACATGTTAAGCCATTTCTCTGGAAAGACAATCGCACAATATATTACCACTTATACAAAAAAGAAACTGATCTTTTAATATTGTCCCATTTTCAATAACATTCTTCAGATTTTTATGCTTCTATACAGTTACATGCATACTGTGCTGTTCCGTAGTCTGATTTTTACATTCACACTTAATTGCTTAACTATTCCAGGACCCCTGTTCATCAGTCTCTTAATCATGGCACCACATTCCTTCTGACTGCTTCCCAATTTGCCTACATTGTTTTCAAAATGAGAAGTCTGTACGCAAACAGGATTCTGAAAGTGGTATTTCTCCACCATTAGAGGGTAAAGCTACCATCATCCTATGCCATAGCCTGATGGCTCTATATCTGCATCTCCAAATAACACTGACCTTTTCAGACTCAATATCACATGTCTAACTGATAGCAGTGTCTTCTCATAAACTGTCCACCGTCCTGTTACAAAGTTCTTTGACAATATCACTTTCTGCATTTTATTCTTCTCAACTGTCTACATGCCAAATGTGCAAGTTTGCTTTTTCTCCAAATGGAATTTCATTTTGTCATTTTCAGCTCCTACTTAAAATGACATCTGATAGAGAAGTAATAAGTTTCTCTTAATACTTTGTAGGTTACCTTCTTGCATCAGGGTAAGCTTTCCAGTGCTTAGAATAAATAGATTTCCAACATATTTTTTTTTCTTTTTTCCTATGTGAGGAAAGAATTGGTGCCATGTTTTATAAAGTGACCTGACTTTTTAAAATACGTGTAGCAAATCTGGCCCTATTATACAAGTAAGGGGCTTATGCCATTTACTCACCAGTTTGTTTTACTAGGTACACAGTTTGATAAGTAGCCACAGGATGACTGATTTATATTTTGTAGGAGAGAAAGAACTTGCCTTGTATAACTATGGACATCTTGTTACATCCCATTCCCAAATCTGTCAACCATTTAATGACAGACAGAGCACAAAACAATATTGTACTTGTTCATAAGCAACAAGACCCATGAGTGAAAATAGCTATTTTTCTAAGTGTTTATATGGCAAGGGGCAAGGTATGGTATATAGCTCATGTTCTTAGGAAATCATCATAAAATGGTATGCTGTGTCCATTTTCCATATGCCTAATCAGTAAGATGCTATATGCATGGTTGTTCTATTGCAAAATACTTTTGAAAAAAATAAACAATAAACTTAAATAAAAAATAAAAAAATAAACTTAATCAAACCTTGATTGATTTGCCTCTTTTAATATAGTCCAAATGTTTCAAGAGAACACTTTCAATGTGCATCAGATTTAGTTCTGTGATCTGAAAACCAATATCCTGTCAATTGAAGTTTTTAAGGACTTCAGGTCATCACAATTTAAAATTAATTTTTGGCCAAGTTGCAACAAATGTTCTACTATTTCTTTCATTGAACAGAACAGAAACATTATCAGGCTGGAAATATATTATGGACACAATTTCAATTTCACTTGTCATAAAATGCGATTGTGATATTTTTTCTTGGCCAAATAAGCAATATGGTTGTCCTTCTGCCCCACCCAGACTGGCAGTATGGAGCAGGCTTAGCCTTTCTCGGAGATACATATGCTTTGTGTGTCCTTCTCTATCACCCTCATCTCTTAACTTTAGAGTGTGGTAGGGCACAGTCCTTGGCTCTTTTCTCTATCCTCTTTACTAGCCTTCGTGATTTCTTACTGTCTAATGACTTTAGATACTATTTATGTATTCTAAAATTTATATAAATACCTTTACATTTTCCCTGCACTCTGACTCCTATGGACAGCAGGTACTCGACAGCTCCACTGAGATTGATAAAAGGTCTTTTAATATGCCCACAATGAGCTCCAGATCCCCTTCCTTAAACTTGTTCTATGCAAAATCTTCTGCATCTCAGTTAATGGCAGTTGCAACTACATCCTTTCAGTTGCTCAGACCAAATACTTAGAATCATTTCTTTCATACCTTACACCATCAAATCCATAGGTATATCCCCCTGGCTCTGTGTTCTCAACATACCTAGAAGCCTATCACTTACCACCTCCACCCATGTGACTGTGCTCCATGACACCGTCCTCTCTCACCAGGAATATTGCAATAACATCCTTACTGGGCTCCCTACATCTTCTCTCACCTTACTTTAGTCTATTTTCAAATCAGCATCCAGAATATCAGTTTTATCAAATTTCCCCTCTGCCCTAAACCCTTCCACTTCCTACATGATTTTGACATCAAGTAATTTCTCTTCTGGAACGTCAGCTTCCCATGTGTTTTCCAGGTGCTTCCTCAACTTACAGCTGCTGAGCAAGGCCTACCCTGATGACCCCTAAAATTTGCAAACCCGCATACACTCCCTTCCCACTTCCAGGATTTATTTTTCTCCATAGCTTTACCATTATATAAAATGCCACCTATTTTAGTTATTTATTTTAGTTATCAGCTCTCTTACTCCAAAGAGATGAACCCCATTTAGGGCATGGGTTTTTTCCATTTTGTTCACTTTTATATTTCCAGTAGTTCCAACAATGGTATGCATAAGGTGCTCAAAAATATTCATTGATGAATTAAAGACAGATATGCTATAACCTTCCCTGTGTTTTATAATGATTTAAGAGGCATGAAATAGTGGTTATAGGAATCATCATTATATTGTACTGATATTGTAAAAATACTTACTTAAAAGTAAAGGCAGGAAAATTAAACCCAATAAAAATGTGCATAATCTAATTATTTTCCCTACTTCTACTTCACGACATCACCTCATTCCTTTGATATAGGCTTTCAAAGATTTATCTAAATGAGAGCAAGTTTATATAAAAGGAAGAGAAAGGGATTTAGGATAGTCCAGTAACTGCAGCCAACTAGTCAACCCCACTGTTGGCAGCATATTATGTCACTCCATATTTACCTTGGTTTCCTCATTATTGATGGTACAATAGAGCTGGGAGTGTGGAAGCCTCATACAGGACTGCGAACTTACCTCAAAATGTCTTCACTATCTGTTTTATCCAGAAAAGTATTTGAGTGAAAGCCTATATGAAGCTACTATTTATGGTCCAGTGTTTCCATGCAGAAACCAAGCCAAGATTCATGAAATGGGAAGACAATTTGGCCTATGTTATAGCAAGAGGAGCTTCTTTCCTCTGTATCCCCATTCAAGGACATTATTTTGTTTCCTAAGAAAAAGAAATCAAGCTGACTCGAATATGTAGGCTTATTGACATTTGGTTTATGTGTAAACTACTGTTAAAGAAATAGAGGACACTTCTAGACTTTGAGTGCCAGCTGCAAATTCTCTTGTTTTCTCAAATGCCTTCCCTGATCTCCTAAATCTAATTTTTCCTTCCCTCCAAATCCTCCCTCCTTCTTTTATAACCATTATTTGTATTTTATGTACCCAATACCCTACTCTGTTCCCTCCATCCTCCTGAATAGAAAATAACCAAGTCAATCTTTCCACATGTATATACACATATAAGTTTTTAGGATGCAGGAAATTATAACAAGAAGAGTTTTAAATAAGCCTAGAAGAAAATATAATCTAAAATAAGAAGCAGATTAATATTGAATTAAAAAAGGATGTTGAAGTATACATTGCATTGGAACTGGGAAAAAGTAAGTGGGAAAAGAAAGACAAGTGAGGGATACTTGAGGGTTACACAAGGGAAACATTTCAAAATAAAATTGCATGTGGAGAATTATAGTTAATGGGACATTTATGTACTTAAGGAAAGATAATGAAAAATGATTCTTTTTAAACCTTTTCTGAGGAAGATGGCAGAACTTAAGTTATTGACTACAGACTGCAGGAAGTTTTTCTCTCTGCCTTTTTCAAGAATTAAAATAACCTCCTAGGCTAATGGTATATGATATACTTCTGATTATGCATTGAGTTGTAAACAATAGTGTATCTAAATTTTATTTACAGTCCAGTAGTTTTATATATGTTTATGGTCAAATAGTAAAGGCAAGGGGTGACTGGTGGCTTAGTGGATTAAGCATCTGCCTTTGGTTTAGGTCATGATCCCTGGGTCCTGGGATGAGTCCCATTTCAAGCTCCCTGCTCAGTGGGGAGCCTGATTCTCCCTCTCCTCCCCACTTGATCTCTCTCTCTCTCTCTCTCATCAAATAAATAAATAAATAAATAAATAAACTCTTTAAAAAAATAGTAAGGGTTAAGAGGAATATAAGCTTCTAGTGTCTCTATGGCCTCTACTATTCCTGACACAGAATAATCACTTCATAAATATCGGTTGAAAAAATAAAGGACTGAATGAATACAGAAATTCAAATATTTAGCACTTCAGACAAAAATCTCCAAATCTCAGGTCAATCCACATGCTGGTGATTCTGAATTGCATATTCATCTGTTTAGTGCAGGACAAATAAAGCACTCACAGATGGACATGGACACCATCATGGCCTCATCATGCCCTCCACAATTAGTGCGTCACTTACTAACACCTGATGCTCCCAATCCTCCATGCCCAATAGTTGTTGTTTTGTCATAGACAGGATTTTGGCCACAGCTTATGCAATTAGTTACATATTTTCATATCTGCTTTCAAAATAGTATTGACTATACTTTTGAACTCTTTTTTTGTGGAGGTATAAACAACATGCAATTTTATATTAGTTTCAGGTGTACAATGGAATGATTTGATATTTGTATATATTGTGAAATGATTCCCATGGTAAGTCTAGTCACTATGCCAAGGAACAATTCTTTTTCTCATTATGAGAACTTATAAGTCAATTATCTTGGCGGCCTTCAAATATATAATACGGTATTGTTAGCTGTAGTCACAACTCTGTATATTACATCCCCAGGACTTATTTATTTTATAACTGTAAGCTCGTACCTTTTGACCACCCATTTATCCAATCCCCCACCCTCTGCCTCTGGCAACCATTATTCTGTTCTCTGTATCTCTGAGTGTTGTTTTATTTTCTAAAGTCTTCAGTCCCAAAGAATTTCTTGTGTTTTGCCCCATGAGCTTAGATGACCTTTGCTCAATTTACCAATGTCATCTTTTTCTCTAATGATTCATTTCACTCTTTCTATTGCTCATCACATCTCTCAATAAAAGAAATCAAATCACCTGCCTATAGAACAAAGCAAGTGTAGGACTGAGAAAGAGCCTGAGGCTTTTATATGAGCCCAACTCCTTAATAACCTTGACAATCAGTACGAACCACATCATGTAAGGTCAGCTTCTGGACTTTCTCACATACTTTCTCCTCTACATGGAATGCAATTTTTCATTCTATCCAGTTTTCTACACAACTCCCAATGTCCATATTTATAAGCATGTCTTTGAGTAATTGTCCATCTATTCGACATATTGTAGATAACTTACGTTGGCCATTTATTTTTTCATGTGATTTTGGGTTCTTTTATGCAAGGGCTGTATCCTATATCAGTTGTGCCCTATGGTATTGATCACTGTCCACTATGAAATAGTCGCTCAAGTGTTTATTGATTAACTGACCAATTCTTGGTGATCTTGTATCTTTCCTGATGTCACATATTGATAACTTGGACCAGTTGATGATTTCATTTCTAGCACTTACACAAGGTACTGTGCTTATATATAATCTGCACTTCTGTTAGACCATTCAGGATGGCTTTTGGCTAAAGTATTGGAAAACCCAGAGAATAATGATTTAAATAGTTTTTTGCCTCATATAAGAAGTCTGAAAATAGTGGATGTTGGATTTAATTCACTAACTCAGTGATAATAAGGCCAGCATTTTTAAAAAATACGGTCTGTAACAGATATAAAATGGCTATTAAAGCTATGGGCATCAAGTTCATGTTAAAGGGAAGAATAAAGACAAAAAGGGAAGGGGTGAAGTCAGTAATTCAGTCCTTTTTATTTTTTTAAAGATTTTATTTATTCATGAGAGACACAGAGAGAGACGCAGAGACATAGGCAGAAGGAGAAGCAGGCTCCCCACAGGGAGACTGATGCAGGACTCAATCCCAGGACCCCAGGATCACAAACCAAGCCAAAGGCAGATGCTCAACCACTGGTCTCCAATTCAGTCCTTTTTATTTATTTATTTATTTATTTATTTATTTATTATTATTATTATTATTATTATTATTATTATTATTATTTTAAATTCAGTCCTTTTTAAAAAGAAGCCAAAACTTTCCAAAACGCACTTTTGATGCCTGGCATGTTTCTGAATACTTCTCATTGGCCCCCAGAGGGGTGCAGCAGAGACAATGAGGTTGTCAATATATTGAGTTAATTAATTAACAGAATTTGCCATGAACTCCCTCCTGAATATACTTTATGTACCTCAGTTTCCCTGGTCATAAACCAAGCATAAAACTGACAAAAAATTATATCAAAAGAGACTGAAGTTGTAAAGTGTTTGAGGTCAAGATAAAATGAAATCCTATTCATTATCTAGAAAACTTGGGAATGAAACCTCTGATAAATGAAATATAAGGTTACGTTTAGTTAAGCAAGGAATGGGATGCAAGCAAACATCATTGAACATAGACTATATGCAAATAAAAGGAAAAGGAGTCTAGAATTTGTCACTACCCTCTTTTCTTCCCATCTCAGGGAAATTCATGTTCAAGGAAATAGGGAACTACTGAAGGAAAGCAGACAAAAAAAAAAAAATGCCCTGCTCTTGCTTGTGAGAAGGTATGGAGCTGACTCCATAAAAAAATGGGGAAGGGAGAATTTACTTGCATTAGTGAACCTTTGGAAGTGTTCAGAAACCAAAATCCCGAATCACTTGAATGTGAGTTTCAGATTCCTTCCAAAGTGAAGTAGCTACACCTACGTAATAACTATATTAACAAACTTTAAATGTTTGCATGAGTATCTATTTGTGTGACCAGTTAAATCTGTTTTTAAAACAATCTATTTTAAAATTATTTTAGAAATATGAAAAACGCATAGGATAGTTTCATGAGTTTATCTAAATCAAATAACAGAATCTATTTCGATCCTCCTACTCTAGACTTTTGACAGTTTTGAATAAAGTCTAGACTGATGTTTATATTTTGTACCACTAGTGGCACAAATGTGCCATATTAGTAAGCGTGACATATTAGTAGGAATAAAAACTGGTGAGTTTAACCCACATAAGGAAAAAAACAATTCTTAGTCACCGTACATGCCTGGACTGGCATCCAGAAAAGATACTGTAAATAATTACCTATTGTTACTGGATATTTATTAAGATTCTTCTATGAAAATGCATCTTGATAACCATACAAAGGTATTTTAAGAATAAAGTGCAAAATTACACTCATGTTTCACTACTCCACGGAGATATCATCCCCTTAAATTGCAATTAATAAGATTTTATACAACAGATAATTTGACCTGAATCTTACCTTTAATAAATAATGATAACAAAGATGCAGTTTTGAGCTTCTATTTGGAATAAATAAACCTGCTGTTCTTTGTTATGCTAAGTAGAAAATCCAGTATTTTTCTATACTCTAATGGTCAGAAAAATTAGAATTACATATTTTTTATATTTAAACAAAAAATATAACTTATTCATTTATACTTACATTTAAATTGTCAGATTTTTATCTTGTGTATAGATAGAGGTTTAGGATTCAGGGCCAAAATTTAAATTTGGTTTTTAGCTTATTTTAGAGCCCTAGATCAAACATTAGGTGGCACTATTGCCACAATGAAAAACTACTGCATTTACTCACCTCACAAAAATCTTTTAAAATTCTCATTTAAGACCTCACTATGGATTATTTTCACTTTTCCACTGTGATTAAAATATATCTGTAATAAAGATAAAAAAGATTAAAATTCATTGTCAACATCTGCTATTCACTAAGAGGTGTGAACCATGATAACTTTTTAAGGAAGTGTTCTCTGAATTCTAGAATTTAAGAGATATTTGCATAAAGAAGAAACAGTGGTTATGAATAAATATTATATTTTCTTTGTTCAAACATCCGTATTGCTTTAATGTAGAAATATCAAAATAGTGTTTAAAATTCTTTTCTGGAAAATATTGCCTCAAGTTTTACTGGATGCCTAAATACAGATCGATTTTGTTTTGTTTTGTTTTTAGTGATAGAAGAGAAGGTTCTAGAAAATAATTTTTAATATGCAGTGGAAAGAAAAAGGAATAAGCAACTGATAGAAAATAAAACATCAGTTCATATGTTTGTGTTTTTTGTACACATGAAAACGGAGATAGAAAAGGAGAAAAACTATTAGTGGAAGGAAAAGTGCTGAATTCAAAAAGGGATTCAAAAATTTCAAGTAAAGTTACAAGAAAGAGAAATGGAGATAGAACACAGTTCTAGGCCAGCAGGAAACTGCAGCAGGTTTACCAAATATCAGAGTAAAGATGAGCTTCTCTCTGCTTAATCGGAGTTTAAATTTTGCGGGTGAGGAAGCCCAGCTGCTATTTATTTGAAGACAATAATTTTTAACCTCATTTGAAGACTGCACTTTAGTTCAGTGGGTAAGAACACAGGTCCTTGGGCAAATGTGCCTGTTTTTGAACCCTGGCACATAGGCACATTATTAAACTTCTAAACCTAGTTTTTCTTTTCTATGAAATAAGAGTAATGATATTCCTTTGAGTTGATTTGAAAATCAAATTAGGAAATCCATGTAACGCATAAAGCCTGTCAAATTCTTAAATCTTACTTGGAGGAGCAGGACTTGTGAGGGGGGGTGGTGTTTCTAATGATTTTGTTGTTATTATTACAGTCATGGTGCTGCAGAAGTGGTCCACACCATGCTGACATCAATGGTCCGATCCACACTGGGGAGGTAAAGGGCTGCATCATGCCAGGGGAGAGACCCTGTGGCTCCTCACCATGAGGCTGAGCCAGAGGTTCAGAGCTTTATGCCTATAGTCTGATGGCCACCTCCACCAACTACAGGGCTGTGGAAAAATTCCCTAATCTCTCTAAATTTCAATCACTCCACTAGCTAAGTAGAAATGAAACTAGTAAGCCTGATTTCATGGGGGTATTAGGAGGACATCCATATACAACATATTGTTGTAATCAGTGTAACAGAGAGGATAAAATATTGTAAATATTGGTTATTGCAATTACTACCACCACCATCACCACTACCAAATGATGATCCACTTATGATTTCTCAGTGTGTGAAAGCTTTTCCACCTTTCGTTTTCTTCTATTTGGAAAATAATTTAGTCTCCAAAAAAACTACTTCTATGTGGATCTCTCCACTGATCCTGGGAGAAAAGAATTAATCAATATCAACAGAATTTAGAAAAATCATAACCGTCTCAGCAAAACCTTAAAAGAGACCAGATTTTAAAGGTAGGTATATTTTGAATTGCAAACTCAAGTTAAAATATATTTCTCCAATTGGCTGACCCCACTATACAAAGAACAAAGGCTATATTTTGACCACATTAAAATTCTTTCCTTTTTAAAACCTGTATGCCAAATTAAAGAGAATGCAACCTGTATTTGTTAACCTAATGCACTCATTCTATCTTATCAGACATTCCTGATTATAAATCTCCCCTTCTCTTATTATACTATAAACTGCATGATGGTAAACTATTTTTTTATTCCCAACATTGATTTTAACATTTTGTGTTATACACCAAGTAGTCTTTGTTAAGGATGAGCAAATAATTGAGTTAAAACCAAAACCAAAACCAATAAGAGCCATCTGTCAATCAAATCATAATGGAGCAACTGTTTTAAAATTTCTTTCTAGCATTTGCAACTTAAATCACTTCTCTTCAAGTCTTGTCTGGCACCACTCTAACTTGTGACCATCAACTACTGATCCCCTGAGACTGTGTGAAGGGGCCAAGGAGAAGCCAGACAGATTCATATCTATGTGGGCTGCTTACACCATTCCCCCAAAGTCCCAAAACTTCTTAATCTATTGACCTTCAGGACTTGCTAAATAATAATACACTGCCCCCAAAAGAATTAGGGGAAACATCAAGGAGACTTCAACCTTGTATTTTGTATTGTGACACTCACTGTTAACTTCTGCTGTTCTGGTTTATGTACTTAAACTGAATGTTTCATCCTGTATTTCAGCCTAGCAAGGATTTATTTTCAAACACTTGCAATGTAAATAAGTAACAGTTATTATAAAAATTTTAATACTTTCCCCCAGATAAACAGGTTTGCAGTACTGTGGGCAATGTGAATTTTAAGAACAATAATAGTTGCCTTTGAGGGAGGCCTCCCATGCTTCAGGCACTATGCTGGCCTCCTGATACTTATGCAATGCTTAATATATTCTGAAAGCCAGTTCTTACTACAAATGAGGGAACTAAGTTTTAGAGAGGTTAGATAACTTTTCTGTGGTCACACAGCTAAGTGATCTGGGAGTCAGAATTTAAAATCAGATATTTATGACTGAAACCTACACTTGGTGCTCATTTCACTTACTACTAGAAGTATTTGCTGAAAGTAACAATTCTCCATAAGAGATCAGTTAATTAAGGTAACTTAATTAATTAATTTGGATACCATATGTATGGCGTCCAAACTTTGCAAGGTCTAGCTAATTTAGTAAAGGACAATTTCCGGGGGCACCTGGGTGGCTTGGTACTTGAGCGTCTGCCTTCTGCACAGGTCATGATCCCATGGTCTGTGGATGAGTCCTGCATCAGGCTCCCTGCAGGGAGCCTGCTTCTGGCTCTGCCTATGTCTCTACCTCTTACTGTGTGGCTCTCATGCATAAATGAACACAAATCTTTTTTTTAAAAGGACAATTTCTGGCAGAAAATATGATACTCGACTGACCTTAAGTGGGACAGTAACTCATATTTACTCACATTAAAGTCATACATGAAGGGTCAGTCTGGTAAGCACCAGTGGTTCACCTAGCATATATTCATTAAACATCTGCCTGTGTCAGGCACTGTACAAGGGACTTGCAGAAAGCAAGCCAAGTGAGAATGATCCTGGTGGGATGGATGGGTGAGAAACCATGCACCTATAAACCTGTGAAAACCAGGCTTGCAGGTGCTTTGCTTACCGTGAGAATGAACATGTGGGTCTTGGTACTTTCACGTCAACAAGATTGGAAAGTAACTAAACCTAGTGGAATAAAGTCTTGAACAATGTGATGAGAATAAAATAATGCCACCAGAGGAAAAAATTAATCAAAGTGAATGAAGTAGGTTATATTATTTTGACACCAACTTTCACAGCATGTGTCCAAGCAGGCTGAATGTTTTCCCCTCATATATTCTCTGTTCTGCTCCTTCTTTTATCAGCTTCATCGGTCAGGAAAGTAAGTGGTTGTTGTATCAATATATTTCGTATATTAAGGCCATCTGCCACCTCAATTACTCCAATACATTCTCACAGTATGGGATTTCTCGGAGGAGTAATTCTATTGTAATGCTGCAGAAATTATATAAATGTCCTATGTGACTGAGAGGAAAGAAATATTCAGAATGACAATCGCTTATAATGTAAAGAGAGTTAAGTGTATTGTTGTTTTCTTGTGTGCTTTTTCTAGACTTTTGGAAATTATTTTGATTGTGGCACCTTACAACTAAATATTGAGCTTTTGTTTAATTTAATTTTGATGAGGTAATAAATACACATTGTTAAAATTAAAAGGGCACAACAATGCATGGAGCATTACAGGCTACTTCATGAGAGAAACAGTAGTGGAGTTCCAGAAATAAATCCTCTGCTTCTGTCCCCCCGGTTAATGTCATGCATGACCTTTACCTCCATAAACCTCAGCTTCTTCGTCTCCAACAGGACAGGGATTAATTGGGGGACTTGAAGTTGAGGCACTAGTACCAAAGGAAGCTTTATTTTTAATTACGGACCCATCAGATACTCTTTTTTCTCTTAATATATTTTTCTTATTGAAGTTCCACACAAATAAAGTTTTAATTTTAAACTTAGATTGTTAAAAAATACAAATACAATCAACAACAATTCTGTAACTTGATAGATAAAAATAAATTGTAAGAAATTATATTTTTATAATATTAAAAGAGGATACTTGGTAGGAGTTCTCACGGAAAAGAATAAATGATGTAGAAAATGATCACTCCATATGAAGGAAAGAAAATGTGTTCAAAATGGATCAGGGGAATTTAATTTAAACACACAGAATCATTATTGTGCATATGAAATTCTAGTAAATACTGCTGTTGGAAGCTATGAAATTCTTTTATCTCAAAGACAGTAATTGTTCTTGAAACAAATATGGGATCAATGCAGCCCTGTTTTAGAAAACATATTCCTATTTTGTTCATGTTCAATAAAATCAAATCTCCTTGTTTAAATGTAGTCAAGTGGTCTTATCTTTCTCTGTTGTATTTATTACTTTAGGCTTTTAGCAAAAGAACAAAAATGAGGGTAACGGGAATATGGGTTCAGCGTTGCTATCTATACTGCTCATTCCGCATTTTTGGCTTACAATTCAGCATATACTCCAGCTTTTAGGAGTAGGTTTTAGTACAGTCCTGCAGGGAAGGAGGGATAAAAACAGATGACCTCTGATGCTCTCTCCCATAGCTGAGAATCTATTAGTTTCACATTCATTAAGCTGTTGGTATGTTCAAAGCGCTCGGTCTGATTATTCCTTTTTTCTCCTGGGATGATGTTCTCTCTGGGAAGAGGTGAAAAAAAAAATAAATACAAGTCAAGACCCTATTATTTTCCTCCAGAATTCTCTCTCTGTTCCAGTTTGCACCAGGCAAGAGAGAACACCTTGCACAAAGTCCACTGAGCAAATTCTCTTCATTCCATGAATGAGAAAGTTGCTGAGAAGAAAGGTCACAATTTTGCTATCTTATCTTATTAAAGCATTCAAACTGAACTTATTCAATTAATTTTTTTTCAAGGACCAACTCTGTGACTGCATAGGTTGATTCGTCATTTTGCTTTGCATCGGGAAAAGGTCCAAATGTGATTCGTGTATTCTGACTCCACAGTCCTGGAAAATGTCACATTCTTCCAAGCCATAGAAGCTGCCTTTCCTGACTGTGCTTTAAACGTAGGTCCCTATTTTATTAGAAAATACAGTGTATGACCAATTTTTTTAGAGCAATTAAGGAAAATCCCCTTGGAAATACTTGAGTACATAGGCATGAATTTTTTAATATTATAAACTGTGATAAAATATATAAGTAAATAAATAAAATATAAAATAAGAAATCACTATTATTTTATTAAGAGATAAAAATCTAAAATTATAAAATGTTTGCCAGTTGTGGGTATTGTTTTAAGTGTAGAGGATCAACTCCGTGCACAAGTATTCGGAAGTGGAAGGAATATTCCATGATGCCTACAGACTGGTAGTGCTCTACAGAGCCAGTTCTGAATAAGTTTAAGATTCCAAGAGTCCCAGATTTCTTTACCAAACACTGTGCTTTTGAAATCACCATCATAAAAGTTACTAAGGGGTTATTCCAACTTCCCTTAAATAATAACACATAAAGAAAATGATACTGTTTTGTGAACAGGGCACTATGAACAGGGCAGCTCAAGGTGGTGACAACTGCTCCAGGAACCCTGGCCACTCCAGGCTCCTCTAAAGATTCAGACAAGTATTCGTCCAACTTGCAACCCACTAGGAACACATTAGCATCAGCCAGTAAAGTAAATAGAGAATATAGAAAACAAAATCTTTCTTTCCACCATCAGAGTTCCACTGCCATGTTAGACCCAAAGATTAAAGAAGAGTGAGCTGGAAAACACAAAACTTTTGGGGATAGGTGAAAATCACTTTAGATGGTGCTGGTACAGGCATTCGTACTGAATATGATAGCTAAAAAATTTCTGTATGTGTATGTTTGGTGGGTATGTATACCTCTGTGTGTGTGTGTTTGTATTCATATGTATGTATGCACTGGAGCTATGAAACAGGGAAGAAAAAGCCCAGTAAATGAAACCTTTGGTTCTCTGTGTCTTTGGCCAGTCCTGTTTTCTGTACCTGTTTATAGCACAGCTACACTGAAAGTTCTCCAGCATCATATGAAGACATGAAAATCATGCCTGAAGCTGAATCTCAGCAGAGTTTTGAATCAGAGAAATAGAGAGGATTTATCATTTTATGAAAAGTTAAATAAAATGGAAAACATACTAAGTTTCTAGATGTAGCAACTTATAAAGAAGAGCATGAAGAAAGACAGCATTGACAGTAGTGGGGGGTTGCTCCTTCCTTTGGTGCCTTTCACCATTACCTGGACCTTCATTAAACAAACATGACACTTAATCCAGGGCAGAAGTCAATTTCAGTATTCATTGGTGAGGGCACAAGGATTATTAAAGGCACTTTTAAAAACCTCCACTACTATTAGGGATCCACCAAAGAATTAAATTTTTCTTTGGAAATCCTAACAATAAGTCAAATACAGGACTCTGAAGAAAATATACAGTATCTTCACATTTCAAGATGCCTTTTACAGCAGAAGTTTTCAAGATCTCGGTAGAAGACAGATTTTTTTTTTTCCCTAGGCAGGCTGTGCTGCAAATTTTCTCAGTCTATTGGAATTTACTGCTCTTTTCACCTAAAATCACTGTAAATGTTGTGACATGTCTAAAAATGTGTCTGCCTCTCCTGTTTTATCTAGCCTCAAACTATTTTTCTTTATAATTTGACCATGCACTTTTAAAGAGTACATTACTATCTTCTATGCTAGGGCCTTTCCCTTATTTTTCATATAGGAAATAGCTTTTTATTTGACTTGAGTGTGGTGCCACAGAAGGAGGTTAACTAATCTGTAAATTAAAGTACTTTGGATATGGGCTGAGCACAGAAAAAACATACCTAGTTAATTTAATAAACTTTCTTGGATCAAAGAAATTTGGGTTTAAAAATGTATGGATAAAGTAGACTTGTAATTTAAATTGTAATGCTAACTTGACAATATAATTTTGTTGAAAGTGGCTCAATTTTGAGAGTGGAAAGGGATAGTACTAATAGTTATTCAAGGATACTAATCTAAATTGAGATTTTTTTTTCTCAAACTGTAAGATATGGTCACCCTATTGATAATCTTTATATTTCTATGTCCTCAGCTGTATAATCTGGGTGAATCAATCAGTGATAAAGTATGTGAGTGCTGATTCTGTATTTAAAACTTGGCTGTAGAACTTACTAGCTGTGTGAGCAGAGGTCCTCAGGCAGAGTCAGGTGCACAGTCAGTAACATAGAATATACCAAAGGGAACTGGTACTAATAAGGAAGCACTTGTTCACCTGGGCCTCCCTGCCATGACATACCGCAGAAAGAGTTATGGAAAATGTCCCTCGAGCTGTATTCCAGGAGACAATAGACAACTGATTTTTCACCTAAAATTTCCTCACTCCCAGAAATTAAAAAAGGGCTAATGATATTGATGAACCTAAATGTCATATTATTATTCTCAACATTATGCTTATCCACCCATGTCAATTCTGTCAATAACTTCACCCACTCCAGCTCAGGGACAAAACCAACTGCGATATACACCAGCAACTGAAAGATATATTGGCATGATTTCCTTATAACATAATGATAAGAAAAAATATTCATAGATTTGTAAAACTTAGCATAGTGTAGAAAACTAGGGAACTTTCTAAAATCCTGTCCCAAGTTTACTCTCATTTCTAAAGAGTAACAGTGATGTTTTTATTTGTTCTTGATGGAATCGCCTCATTATTTTAAGTTGTGTGTTGGGAGCAAAACAGAGTGTGAAAATTCTTCTCCCTAAAAATGGACTTACACAACAGGGACATAAGACGATAAGAAATATAAATGACTTTTATTCTTAGGACAACTTTTCCAATTAGGAGGTTACCATCCATTTCCTGAGTTCTATCCACTTTCATTAATGTGACAAGAAGCCTTAAACCTTGTTTATGCATATCAGAAAAATAAGTTCTTGCGTTCCATGCAGGCTGGGCTTAAAGCAGTCATTCAATCAAAAGGAAACGTTGCCTTTAAGTTTTAGTATTTTGTAATGTTCTGTAAGAAGCCATAATCAACTTCACTAGATGAAAGGAGGCAAATGGAGACTTGTATATGCACAAACGTGTGTGTACAAATGTGTGTCTGTGTCCCAAAGCAGCTTCCTTCTCCTTCTAGATCATCAGTAAAATTCAAGGAATTGACATAGGCTATTTATGTAAAAATTTTCCAGTCATGCAAAACCATTGGATCAATGAGTCCAGTTTATGATCTAAAAAAGAGATGTCATTTTTCAAACAGCTCATGTCAGAAAGTTACTCAGAAAAATGAAAAAAATAAAAATATCAAAGGTAACTAGATAAGAATAACAATCATTTTTTAACATTTTTTCCCCTAAACTACCTACCTCCTATAGACTTAGGTTAAAAGGCTGGTTGCTTTATTTAGAGACATAATTCAACGACCAATATATAATCCTTTTAAGCTTTGGAAGGAAAACTAATTTGTCTTTGCAGAGGGTTAGCTAAATGAATCAGTCTCCAATATTAATGAGTTCATGCCTTAATAAATTATCTGAAGAGTTATTCAACAAGGCATTTTTAAAGATAGCAATAGAAATATATATATTTCAAATATTCAACAATAGAACACTAAAAAAATAAATCTCTGACTATATATATACGTGTAAAACGCAATGTAAAATATAAGGAGTGCCTCGTCGGCTCAGATGGAAAAGCATGTGACTCTTCCATCTCAGGGTTGTGAGTTCAAACCCCATGTTGGGTGTAGAGATTACATAAATAAAAATAAAAATAAATAAATAAATAAATAAATAAATAAATAAATAGACATAAAGTGCATACACTGTAAGAATCTTTCAGAAAGTAATGTAAAATACAAGGAACATTAACTGAAAAGTCATACATAGGCTAAATGGGCTGTCTTTGTGATCAAATACCTAGTTTGAATTCCAGTTCTGTTAATTTGTAACTGTATAACCTTGGAAAATTTATCTAACTTCATAAGACTTACTTTCCTCTATATAAGTTGTTTTCAACTTCTTCTAAGATTAAATGGTAATCATTAATAGAATTATTAATGTAGAAGAGCATTTTGAGATCTAAGGTCCAGAGACCTAACTGATACAACCAAGGTCATCCTAGCATTTTCAGCAGAGCTGATCACCTACATTGAGCTTTCAACTCTAGCATTTTGCCTTCTGATACTTTAGCAAGTACAACTCTTGGTTCAATTTCTGATACATTTGTGTTAAAACCTACAAGCGATGTTTTTCAAATTAGCTATCATCAAAGCTGTTGTGAGAAAAATATAAACAAATTCATACAGAATTATGAACTACTGTCAGTTTAATCTATTATTCTTTCCAAAGATAACTGAATTTTTCCAGGCAAAAGTAAGCTTTTAGCAAAAAGAAGAGAACTATAATGAATGAGTTCTGGAAAGGAAGGCATCAAATCCCAGTGGATAGATCTTTCAACTCTTGCTACAGAGTGACTTCCTAATCCATAACCTAAACCAGTTAAAGTCCAACTGTGATGTGTATTGTAATCACATGGAGGGGGATCCCTGGGTGGCTCAGCAGTTTGGCGCCTGCCTTTGGCCTAGGGAGCGATCCTGGAGTCCAGGGATCGAGTCCCCCGTCGGGCTCCTGGTGTGGAGCCTGCTTCTTCGTCTTCCTGTGTCTCTGCCTCTCTCTTTCTCTGTCTACATCTATCATGAATAAATTAATTAATTAATTAATTAATTAATTTTTAAAAATCACATGGAGATCCTATTAAAATACAGGTTGCAGTGTCCCACACTAACATTCTCAGATGATACCAAAGTTGCTGGTCAGCCAGTGGGTCACACTTTGAAAAACTTTGGCCTAGACTGGCCACTAATTCCAATGATAACATGATAGGTTAGATAATACTAGCATTTCTCTCTTAAGCAACTGTATATCACAGACACAATATGACAAAGTAGGACCAAGATGCTTCAGGGTCAGCTCTGTAAGACTACCATAGTAAGAGTACCAGCTGGTGGCCATGGAAACTATAAAATTCCCCAAATCTAATGGAATGTAGGAGCAAAGCATCGTGTCAGAGAATAGCAGATCAGAAATGAAGATGTGCATAAGGAGTGGAAAACAAAACAGTTGTTCCAGCACTTGGTAAAGCATACGAAACTAAGCAAACGGAAATATGAGTGCGTCATAAGGCTATAACCTGAGTTATTAAATCACAGAATGTGAAGCAGCAACATGCTCACAGGGTGGAGACATAAAATCCCATTGCAACAGAAGCCACTTCTTCTAAAGCTCCATACCTAGATTCACCGATATATCCTTTCTTGCTTTCTTGACCTAATAACCCCTACATCATCATCAAGCTCCACGTTTGCACTTTCCATATGAACTCTACTATTTTTTTTATCACCCTCCCAATACCTTAATTATTAACCTGTTCAAACTTCAGCACATTAAACTCTGGATCAGGCACAAGAGAGACAAGTTCTTGACAAAGGCACGTCCCCTGCTCTGCTTGAAAGGGAAGCCAAGCAATATTTCTTGTTACAATCTCCAAGGTGGCAAGCAGTGACACTGAGGATGTCCACTCAGGAGACTGAATGATCTGTGAGGACTGATCACCTCTTACACACACTTACACACAGCACATACACTCTCACACTTACACCATCTCCCTTTATCCAGAGCTCCAGAGAGAGCCATTATGAACTTTCTGGGAAAGCAAGAGAGAATGCAGAGAAAAGGATTGGTAATGGATCTGGGAGATGGAATTAAGAATTTTTTCCAGAGAGACCCCAGAATAACTAGCCTAGTGAGGGACTTTTTAAGTGCTTTAAGCTTATTAGAATATTAGAAGTTCACCATACTTTATCTCTACTTTCAAAATATTCTTTAAATATAATTATCTCTTTCATCACTATTTTATAGACAAAGAAATTAAGACTCAGAGGGGACTTGTTCTAGATCAGCAAGTAATGGCAAAACTGCAATTAAACAGTATCTAATCTTGTTTCCTTAAAGAATTATCATGGGGCACCTGGGTGGCTCAGTGGTGGAGCATCTGCCTTTGGCTTAGTGCCTGATCCTGGAGTTCTGGGATCTACTCCCTCAACCGGCTCCCCGCAGGGAGCCTGCTTCTCCCTCTGCCTATGTCTCTGCCTCTGTGTGTGTGTGTGTTTCTCATGAATAAATAAAATATTTAAAAAAAAGAATTATCATGAATATTTAAAGTTGAAATCAATTATGTAATTGAAATTTATAATTATTGCAGTTCTTGTTTTTCTGAAGGTAGAAGAATCGGAATGGCCCAGAAACTCTTCTAATGCCCTTCTCAATAGTAATAAGTATTTCATAAGCATTACTTTACATATTTTTATATATCCTCACATAAACCTTACAAAGAGCTGCGTTTTGTAATTTTAAGGATGAGGAAACTGAGACATTAAGAACTTAGGAAATCATCCATCTAAGTGGCAGGCTAAGTATCCAAATCTAGATCTATAAGACTCCAGAGACCAAGGTCATATCTATTCCACTTTTCAAAGTTTTTTTCAAGTTTTTTTTTAAATCTATTAATATCCCTAGAGATAAGGATCTAGCAAAAAATAATTTACTCCATGAGGACCATGTGCCAGGACTTGTACTGAGTATTCCTAAAACATAATTGCGAGATGCTGATGTGATAAAGGGTTCAGTGTCTCATTTCCTCCAAAGAATTTTATGAAGATTCTTTTCTTTCCTTTTTTTAAGATTTTATTTATTTATTTGAGAGAGAGAGAGACTGAGAAAGAGAGCACGAGAGAGAGAGAGAGAGAGAGAGAGAGAGAGAGAGAGAGCACAAACAAGGAGGGGCAGAGCCAGAGGGACAAGCAGACTCCCCAATGAGTGCAGAGCCCAAGACGGGGCTGGATCACAGAATCTCCAAATCATGACCTGAATCAAAGGCAGACACTTAACCTACTGAGCCACCCAGGCACCTCTGAAGATTCTTGTCATGGCTTATCAAACTTTCACAGTTTTCTATGTGCCAGTTACCCATATCCCACTCAAGGGCAGCCGATCTATAGGCTTCCCTTGGTCCCCACCTTGGGTTCTGACAACTGGGCCAATCACATTCCTTTTTTTTTTTTGCCCCTTAAATTTAAGAACAGAGAGAAGATGTAAAATAGCATGAGACAAAGACTACCTTAGGAAGTAGAGGCATGGCATGTGGGATTGCCAAGGCCCTTGTGACACATTCTAGGGTGAAATCCCCCACAGAGAATACATGAAAAAACAGAACAGGTCTGAAATACTGCATATTTTATGTTCTCCACTTCATACTTTAAAAGCACTTAATGATATTTCCCCCATATTTATTAAGAAAATAAGTTTTAGGGACGCCTGGGTGCCTCAGCGGTTGAGCGTCTGCCTTGGGCTCAGGGCGTGATCCTGGAGTGCCCTGATCAAGACCCACATTGGGCTTCCTGCATGGAGTCTGCTTCTCCCTCTGCCTATGTCTCTGTCTCTGTCTCTGTCTCTCTCTCTCTCTCTCTCTGTGTGTGTGTCTCTCATGAACAAATAAATAAAATCTTAAAAAAAAAGAAAATACATTTTAAAGATTATACAGAAGTTTGTAAGCAGCCTTGGCATGTTTTCTCAGCTAGCATCATTGAAGAATCTCTGTTAAATTTTTTTAAAAATGATAACAAATAATAGAGTTAATATTTACAGTTAAATGATGGAAAATTCCTAAAAGTAAGAAACGGGAAAACTTTTTGTTTCCAACATCCCATACTTTAACAGTATTAATAGATGTCAAGTTACATGTGTAAATGTACTTGATTTGCCAGTCTTGAATTCTTTACATGGATTCAAGAGCAAAACTCCTTACACTGATTTTCTCTCTAATGTGAAAAATCCAAAGATTCCAGAGTCGGTCCTGGATTCAAATTATCTGCTGATACGCATTAGATATATTACTATAGATAAGGAACATTCATCCTGGGAAATATTTTGCTCTTCTATAAAAGGTAAGCTATATTAATTCATACTCGACCTCACTGTGTGAGTTAAGGCAATACTATGAATAGTATCATGTTCTTCTTTTAGTAGCCTCATGTTTTACATATAAAATATGGCTCCAATATATGTCACTAAGGCTTAAAAATCATATATATTATACACAGAGTGCAGTTTTAATAGTTTGTGAAAAAGTAAGTCTGATATATACTTAGGACATCAATTGTCATACCTCTTCCTAAATATTCAGTGAGTTATAAAACCAAAGTATACTTGGAGTGGACATCACTTAATAAACTCTCAGAATCTTCCTAGAGTGATAAAGCAAGGGCTTTCAGAAATCATTTCCTACAAATTCAGTACATCTCCAGAAATCTGGTCAAAAACAAGAAATTTGAATTTTCTACTTGTCAATTAATTCAGGTCTTATAAAATCTGTTGGTTTTTTTGGGCTTCCATAAGACCCCTGATCTGACTTCTAGACATGTACACTTCCATACTTCTTTCATGAGTTCTCCATTCTTATAAAAAGAACATGAGGTAAATGATATTTACAATCCACTTGAAAACTTCAAGCATGAGCGTCCAGTCTCATGTTACCCAAATACAGCCAGGGGAAGCTGCTTTCACAACACAGTTAATGCTTCATTACTGAGCCAGACGTGGGTGACAGCAGCGTGCACTTTGACAGTTCAAATGGCACATTTCTGAGAGAGTGTTTAATTCAGGACTACTAGTGGACAGAGCTATGCAGACCTCTTCAGCACCCTTATTATGGGTTTCAATTTTGTTGCTGGTATTTTCCCCCTTTTTAATAGGTGAGGCAGCTGACAACTGAATTAGTACACTCTCCTTAGTATGCCAGTGGCTCATGACAATAGCCTAAGGGGGAAGATATAGATAACTGAGAAGTTTTCTCACTGTTGTGATATATTTTTTCATATGGTTAATAAGGCAATTGAAATGACATTCTGTCACAGTAGTATAATACCATGAATGTGTGATTTTCCTTGTGCTGCCACTAGGAGGAGATGCATTTTGTTTAATTCTTTTTAAAAAGGAAGTGGAAGAAAAAAAGGAATGTGCTTAGAGATGTGACAGTCTGCAAACTTGAATGTCCATAGTGTACTTAGACAGTAGTGGCACCTAATTCTAATGGGATGGGACTCTGTGCCAGGTTGGGCTTGCTCTGGTGATGAAAAGGTAAAGTCGAATTAATAAAGGAAACTTAAAAACTTAAAATAGTTCTATATAAAACAGCTTTGGATGGTAAGAAAGCTAAATTGATGTGACCTCACTCCTTACATAAACACTTCTCCCCCTCAATAAATGGGGTTTTATAGGTAGGACCACTTTAAGATCTTCCTTTGTCCTAAACCCTCTTACTAAGAGAGGCCCACATCAGATATTAAAATGTACTTACATTCCACATTTGATAGACAAATGTATATGAATGTATAATGGTATGAGTTAGGTTATAGTTGACTAGTTGATATAATATTACATTTGGAAAACATTTAACCAAACATAAACTAATTATAATTTTGCAATTTCTATTTATGTTTTGGAACCAAAACTATTTTCCTTTATAGTTTCATTAGCCCTTGAAAAACTCACAGATCCTTTTATATCTTCTCCATAAAACAACATCTTAAAAGATGTACTTCTTAGGATGGGTCTGCCAAATGCCGGAAGATGAAAATTCTCTCCTATGGTGAAGAAAAAGGGTTTCCACCTGGTTTCATAACAGAGTCTTGTGAAACAATCTGAATATTCAGACTGTGAAGATTATATTATCAAACATTGGTATCAAAATTTTTATTTTATATATGAAAGATTAATATAATATTATCAAACAAGCTAAACAGTTACAATATCTGTTGAGAAAGGACAAGTGAACTAGTTACTTTAGCCAACAACCTAAAAAATTTATGTAAGTTACCTAAATGAAGAACTGGAGGAGGTCTGTTATCCACATGGGTTTAACTTCAGCTCTTCAATCTACTCACCTCTACCAAGTATCCTGCCTAATGAGCCACTTTCAGATTTATGAAAATAGACATGTGTCACCTGCTGCTAACATCTCATGTACTTCATCTGTGAAGTTTAATATTCTATAAAATAGATAACATTCTTCTCCAAAAGGTTGGATTTATTTTTTTTCATCTTGGTTAGAATCCTGAACCTTAGGAAACAGAGTTCTAGATCAAAAGCATATGAAATTTTTAAAAAGATGTCACAATTGCTAACTTGCCTCCACAATGTAGATTTTTTGCTGTCCTTACTCTAAGGGAGAAAACCAGCTACCATAAATAGGGTAGTTTAGTTAGAGTAAAAGAACTAATTAAACCTTAGAGTTACAACTAACATGCATTGACATTCTGACTTTACTGTCCATTGGTTCATATTCTTAGTGGTTAAAGAAGGGATGCCCCCTATATTTTTTTCTACCTCCTATTCTTTAATTTTATTGATTTATCCTCCTGCTAAAATGAGATAAACTTCTCAAATCGTTAAAGAGAAAAAGTTAGAGATTCTTGCTGATTTCTCCGTGTGAGCCAGTGTGAGCCAGAGTAGCTGACCCTGGGTTAAATCATTAGTAGACTGAAGCTCTGTGGGCTATAAACAGATGATTAAGTTCAAATAGTTCTTTATGGATGTCAACATTTTCTGGGGACCTCAAATGACAATTACTATACAAAATAGGTTAAAAAAGATGAAATTTTATTTAGTTTTTATTCCTATTTTTTAGAGGGGAGGAAAAGAGGCAGAGGGAGAGAAAGAATCTTAAGCAGGCTCCATGCAGGGCATGGAGCCTAATGTGAGGCTCAATCTCACAACCTCAAGATCATGACCTGATCCAAAATCAAGAGCCACCTAGGTGCCCCAGAAATGATGAAATTTTAAAGCAGTGAATAATTAATTGATTATATAACTTCAAATGTCTACTACTATGCAATAGAAATAATTGGCCTGTACCCTAATTCCTTGGAATTCCCATGAGTAACACATAGAATTGCCAGAGTAAGAGACCAAGAACCTTATATTAGCTGAGACGTAAGAAGGGGTATCTAGGCAAGGCAACAGTGTCTTAGAAAAAAAAAGAGTCCTAAAGGGAAGTCTTGGCAATTTTGAACAATTCTGTCCTGATCATTAGGCTGGAAGGAAAAGTTTGCACTGGTGTTTCAAGGCCTAATATGTGACTATTAAACAGTTTTTTTCTTTGACACTCTAGCCAACTGGGAAATAATTCCTGAGAGCTTTTAGCTGATGGTGACTCAAATCACACATCTCATAGTATAGCCCATAAGACAGGAAAGAGTGTATATGGCAGGAGTTGTAGACATGAAGGTCTTTCTCATCCCTTTCAATAGGCTTCTGCTGCACTTTCTCATAGGCCAACTTGAAGAGGAATTTGTATGTACAGCAAGCACAGAACCTCCCTGCTTACATTACAGGATAGATTTGGAAAACAAAGAATATACTTAGGCATGGGATCATCTGCCTCAGATGACTCAGGCAGAGCTAGTTGCTGGTAACATGATATATATCATCATATAAATAGGTTTTAGAACAAGTGGTATTTCTTCAGTACAATAAATTCAGAATTAATAATTTGCAAAATATAGAAACAAAATCATGTCCTTCAAATAACACCGGGCTATATCATCCCAGTAGAAAATAATACTCTGTTGAGCTGTGCTGGCTTATGGGTAACTTAAGAGGAAACTGGCTATAAACAGTTGGTGAATTGAACTAGAATAATATCTAATTCTTGCTGCCACTGTTAGCACAAGAATCCCTTACCCACATTTCAAGGCCAAAAAGATGATAAAGGAGAACTACATTTACCTTTCTGAGGCATGAAGTTTTACAACACTGAAGGACAGGTCAAGGGCCAGGACTGTTTTCTCATGCTGGGATGTCTGGAGTTCTGTAATGGAAGGATTAGAAGCAGCCGGTTTTTTAAAACTTTAAGATAGGGTAAAGGAGGTAGAATGTGGGAAATGAACAAAAAAGAGGAAAGTAGAAATCAGGTAGCATCCACTTACTGAAGAACTGCTACAACCTCCAACTGAGTTCTGTGTGCATGTTTGAGAGGTTGAGAAATAGCTCATAGAGGTCACCCTTCCTGAATGCCAGGCTGAGGTATTGACAACTCCACTGTGAAGGGATCAAGGAACACAAACAGCCAAACCCCTCTAGTGCAAGATTCTTAAAGATAATTTCCCATAACTTTTCTTCCTCCAGGACAGCAATGGGCACTGGGTCAAGCATATGATCTAGGATCCATCTAATTGTATGTGAGTGCATTTATTGGTAGATTCTTCTGTCCGGGCAAAGCAGACATTAGGGCAGCCTTTTTGCCTGTTCCTTTTAAGTAATTTAGCCAAATTACTACATTACAAAGTAACATAGGCCTGAAACAGCAACTTGGCACATGTCTGGATGAGCACATGTATGGAACTTAAGGAAAAGGAAGCAGATAAAAGTTTCCTGAAACCTATTATTATTCAAATGTAACAACCCTTTCAAGAGGGAAAAGATTAGATTCTACATGTAAGTATGATTTGAGCATTTTGGTTCACTACCACATGTCTTTGACTCACTCCTGTGACCCAGTGACATCCAAAAGGAACTAATGCTCTGGTAGTTAACGTGTGGTCTCCACTTCATATGAAGTGATTTAATAAACACAGGAGCTTAGCATTATTGCATACAAAATCAGGGGTGAAATGAATACAACTAAGATGATGTCTTAAAAACGGCATTTCTTGTGCATATTCAATAGGCCATTAATAGATCTACTAGGACATCTTTTTACAAACTATTTTAACATGCATTTTAAAATATACAAACAATTAACAAACAGAATCTGAGCAGAAGAAAAATACCCAGAGAAATGTAGTTTCTTCTCAGAGTCTGACCTAGAGTGTCTCATTCAGTACTTTTTTCATCTTGTTACAGGTTGAGTGGAAATAAAGGAATCTCTAGTTATTATTTTTCAGTACACTGATAATGCTCACCTGTTCTTCTCAAACTCTATTCTGAACCTCCATCCACCTTTCCTACCCTGGCCCTTAGCTCTACTACCACAATACCTAGTACATTAGAATAGCTATGATCAACAGATATTTGATTGTGGTATACCCACCACTGCCCATTCAGAACACTCTACTGTTACTCTTTTTACCAGGTTGTGAGATCCAGAGCAGTGCCTTGAATCTATGTTATACCTATCCCTACACATGAAACCAGCCTGCATACTAAAGAAATGTGGACCTAAATCTGAAGGAAGAAGACATGGAAGGAGAAGGAGTTCTCAGAAGATTAAGCAAGAGGAAGTTTGCTCTGGATCCAAGAATTTAGCAAGTGGCTTCTCTCCTCTCCTCTCCTCTCCTCTCCTCTCCTCTCCTCTCCTCTCCTCTCCTCTCCTCTCCTCTCCTCTCCAGAACACGCGTACAAAAGGGCATTCTCTAAGACCTGTCCATTTTCCATTTTCTTGAGAAACTCTGAACTAAATGTCACAAAACTTTGTAATGGTCTTAGGATCCTGCAGACCTGATTTCTGGAAATTGCCAATCCATTTTCTCCTTCTGAGAAGGATGCCTCGGGAAGTTATTTTCAACTCTTAAATTTTCTTTGGAACAAAAAGAATTAGCTTGCTGTTAAGAACAAAATCATTAAGTGTTCCACTACTCTCCTCTGTACAGTACATAACCTAAGGATAGAACAAATTCTTGCCCTCAAGGATCTTACAATCTCTCAAAACACTGTGCATTAGCATTTTAATAGTGTGATAATTCTGTGATGTTGTTGGAAATGCTTTACTTAAATGGGCACAACAGCTACATTTTATTCTAATGAAGATTCATTGGCAATATGGATTAGCATTTGACAATGGAAAGTGGCTATTAACCTTGATGTATGTGAATACACCCACATAGAGTGGCCAAGTCTCCACACAGAGTACATTTTCTAAGGTATAATAACATGGGGGTGGAGGGAGTGCGTGAGGAGAGACCACTTCCATGCTCTATTTACTACAGTTGGTCTATTTGAAAGGACAGGACAGTGCAAATGTAGTTCCAGACCTCAGGCATGGGTAGAAGTTCCAACTTGTCTGACCAGTGACTACCCTTCTTAAAACTCTGCCTTTTAATACCAGAAAAAAGAAAACAGTCCTGCTCTTTGCTATCTGAAATTTTCTTTTTCGACTTCCAGATTTTTTGGCGGTAGAAGTACTAACCTCATGTTGTTTTTCAATAATGATAAGGTTAGTGCTGTTAATAATGGCTATGATTTATAAAGCAGTTAGAAATGCAGGTGGAACTCTCCATATGAGAGTCCATTCCATTTTCCTAGCAACCCTAAAAGTCTTAACGTTCCCCAAGATTTTACAACATGTAGCTGTGGGTCCAGAATTCTTGCTTAGCTTTGTACCAAACTCAACATTTCTGCTCTTTTCACTTTACTGTAAGGTTGACATCTGTCTAAACATCACTAGAATAAGCAGTATCTCATCTACACAAACAGAGCCATACATTTATGCAGACATATGTAAGAACTTTACAAACAAAAATCTTCTGCTTCAATCTCCCTAAAACCATTTTTATTACCCAGAAACATTTGAAAATCAAGATTCCCAATACCGTACAGATATATCAAATGCCAAGGAATACAAGATTCCCTTTCCAGAGACACTGACACTGAGTCCTCGTGCCTCCTGATTTATCCCAGATTTAGAAACAATGACAGCACCGGAGCAAAGCTCATCCATTCTGGAATGCTATATTGCCGGCCAAACCTTCCAACCCCCTTGACACTGTCTTCAGTTTCAATGATGGAGTTCTTTTTGTTTGTTGTTTCTCTGCTTGTCTTTTTTATTTTTACTTGCTTTGATGTCTGTAATCCTACTGATCCACGCAGGTGACCAAACTTTCATCCGTAATCTGTAGCATTCAAATTAAAGGAATGGTTTATAGATTCTAGGATTTTCTGAGCACCTCACATAAATCCTTCCTAGGCCCCTCATGAATGGATAAGCCAGGAGCAGAGGATGAAGTTAAATTGATCCCAATCAATGTACCACAAAGCATCAAATTACATTCGCTGCCAGTCAACAAACAAACAAAGACCTGTTCCTCTTCATTTTTAAAACAAATCTTATTTTTATTAGGTTTCACTTTTTTTTTTCATAGTGCCATTTGATCACAAGTTAGTGTTTCCTAGCCGGTATGGATTCACAGGAGTCGTTCGTCCTTCATTAGGTGAAAAACAGCTTTTACATTTCTGCAGAATTTAGTTTCTTGCTCTCTTCAACCAAACACTTCTAAAATGCTTACACTCTGTTGCATTAAGAACAAATATAATCTTTTTATATAGCAAAATCCTATATCTCTTTAAAGAAAACAGATAGAATGAAAATAAGTGCACTTTTTCCCAGTCACATTAAACAGAAAGGTTAAGCTCCTACTGACAGGAAAGATGTATTTGCAAGTGATTAGTTATATTTCTATCATAGTGCTTGTCTGCGTTCTTCCTTTGATGTTTAAACAAAGCTCTTGAACACGCTGGGTTGTATGCTCTGATGTTGATTTATAGGTAGAACTGAATTCCAAACACTAAGCCAGTAGGTAGGCTTTAATAAAAGGCACAGACTTTCCCCCTGCTGGTTAGTGTGTGACTAAGCGATATTGTTTCAGGGCCCCAATCTGTCAAGACAGGTGTACAGTGGGGGAGTCCTTCAAGCACAAAAACCCGAGCTATCCACAGAGGGCCACATTCTGCTCTACAAGATTGCTGAGTTTTAAACCCTTAAAAGAAAAATTGTGTGTGTGTGTGTGTGTGTGTGTGTGTGTTTTCTTTAAACTATTCTCTTCAAATAACATGTGGACACACCTTCATTTAGAAGTAAGCTGTTTCTAGGAGGGAGAAGCTGAAGGTAATCAGGCAGTCAGATGGCAGACGAAATTCAGGCCAGGCACTGCCAGTCCTAATGCAAGGACATCAGAAAGAATGATAGAGCATCTTCCACAGGCTAATAATCCATGCCTAACTGGCTGACATCTCTCAGTGTGTTGGAGGATGGGGATCTAGGCAGCATCATGGGTAGCTCAATGAAGCTATCTGCTCCAGCCACAAAAGGAAGAAAAATTAATGTAATAGAGATATTTGCTTAAATTAACAAAGGCATCCCCATCTGGCCAAGCCCAGGGAGTTGTGAACAACTGTAGTCAAAAAATGAGGGCATGTGTTAACACCTTACTCTGCCAACTTCATGATCTCAATGCACATGAAATGCACAGGGCCACACCATCATCTGAAGGACAAAAGAACAACTTGAGTATTGCTGGAAGTGCTTTCCTTTTCACCTGCATATTTTGCAATACATTTTTCAAATAATGGATTGCAATTTCTGCCTTACATCCAGTCTTTTTTGGGACCTTCTGGATGCAAGCCCCAAAATATAATGAATGTAAGCCCCTTGAGGGAATAGATCTTAAAAATAAGCAATCTAAAAGCACCAACAGGTATTGCTTTTATAAAATGAGTAAGTATATATATATATATATATATATATATATATATATGTTGTATGAAATATATGAAAAAAATTACAAACAATTATACCACAAACTACAGTTAACCACTTTTGCATTTCCTTCCAAATCTTTTCATATAATTGGCAGAAGAATATGTCAACATATATATGTAGATATCTATTTTTTACATACATATATGTATGCATATGGATATTCATGCATACACAAACATGTACAGATACATATATATCCTGGTTTTTTAAATTTATTTATTTATTTTTTATTTTTTTATTTATGATAGTCACACAGAGAGAGAGAGGCAGAGACACAGGCAGAGGGAAAAGCAGGCTCCATTCACTGGGAGCCCGACGTGGGATTCGATCCCGGGTCTCCAGGATCTTGCCCTGGGCCAAAGGCAGGTGCCAAACTGCTGCGCCACCCAGGGATCCCTATATGTTATATGTTTTGTAATCTCCTTTTTCTGCTTATCTTTTATTGTAAATTCATTCCATGTAAAAAACTAACTTACTACTTCATTTTAGTGGTGAAAGACTCTCAATAAATGAAAGTTTAGATTTTTCTACAAACTCTATTATTGCAAACATATTGTAAAAAGAAAGTAAATATAGTGGATATAAATATTTGCTTTCTAAATTAGTGAATGCATGAAAATGGGCATCCATTAATGCACACTCATTTTTCTCAGTACTCAATTTTCCCTTCAGATATATTTAATATATTTTCCTAAATGATGATCCACTCAAAATTGGGAATTATGACTTTGGACTCAGAAAGAAAAAAACTTTTTTTGTTCCTAATTTGCTCTAAGGAGTTAGACCAAATTGCACACTAACTCATAATCTTCTCATACCCGAACCATAAGAGTGGGGAGAACTGATACACACTCTGATCTTCAAGAGTAAGAGAATACTATAAAAAACCTGAGAATTACAGGACACATCAATAAAGCCTTCTTAAAAATTGATGTTTGAGGGATGCCTGGGTGGCTCAGTGGTTGGGTGTCTGCCTTTAGCTCAGGGTGTGATTCCAGGGTCCCAGAATCGAGTCTTGCATCAGACTCCTGCATGGAGCCTACTTCTCCCTCTGCCTGTGTCTCTGCCTCTCTCTTTGCATGTCTCTCATGAATAAATGAATAAAATCTTTTATTTTTTTATTTTTATTTTTTAAATATTTTATTTATTTATTCATGAGAGATGGAGAGAGAGAGACAGAGACACAGGCAGAGGGAGAAGCAGGCTCCATGCAGGGAGCCTGACATGGGACTTGATCCTGGGTCTCCAGGATCAGGCCCTGGGCTGATGGCTGCGCTAAACCACTGAGCCACCCCGGCTGCCCTGAATAAAATCTTTTAAAAAAAATGTATGTTTGATATTCAGATATTTCTAATCAACACATTTTTCATAATTTTTAGTTCATTTATATCTACACCTAGTTCCTAATCCCATAATGATGAAATAAAAGCATTTGTTATGCCTACTATTCTGTGTGTCAATATTTATGACCATTATGTTAAATTCCATTTGTCACCTGCCCACATGTGTTTTGATTCTTTATTAATAGATGCTACTTTCCTCTTCTTAGTCATCCTTGTAAAAAAAAAATGTATCCTCTACTTCAGGGTTAAACAAGCAATGGCTCATAGGCCAAAGATAACTGATTTCCTGCTTTTATATGGTCTTCAAGCCAAAAAAAAATTCTCTTTATAAAAGTGTTATAAAAAAAAGAATATCCAACACTGACCTTATGTGGTTGACAAATCCTAAGTATTTACTATCTGGCCCTTTATAGAAAAAGAACTCTGATCCCCATTCTAATCCTACCAGCAATCTAGGCTAACACTAGATTTTTTTTTCCAAAGAGATTTTTAGAAATACCAATTTGCTGGTATTAATCATGATGATGAGGTTGGTATTGGAAGGAAAGGAAGATGGGTATGGCATTCTGTACACAACTAAGTTTAGGAAACCCCAAATTAAATGAAATTTAATCCATTTGTGTTATTATAGCACTTCTAAGTTTCTTAAAATACTAATAGCATTTTGAGTCTTCCAAAGGTAGAAGACTATGTAACAAAATGCATTGTTTCTCAATCCTACTGATGTGGATGTTTTGTTTTATAGAGATAACACTCAATGAAAATTTGCTTAGGCACATTCTTTGAAATAAAGAGGGAAAGACATCGAAAGTAAAGGGAGGGCATGATAATTTATTTTTAGCATAGTAATAAATTCTTATTATTTGCATCTCTATTCTTTTTCAAGATAATTATATTATGTTTTCAGGTAAAAAGCTATATCTACACAGGAATCCAGACTCATTCAGATTTTCAAGGGTTACTTATTAGTCTCAACTTTCTAATATTAATGATCAAAATTTGAGAGCAGAGTATGGATGTTGAATTATGAAAATAAGTGCTTGCTCTTTTCATTTTAAGTCAATATTCTCATACTGTTAGATGTAACATTTGATCCATCTAGTTCAATTTTCCACCAGCAGCTCTGGGAGGGGAAGGACTAATTTAGCAACACAGAAAATGTAATTGCAAATAAAAGAAGGTAGCTGATGAAGTGTTACCTTTTCTAGTTCTCAGCTGTCTGCTGTGCAGCCACATTATGGAGGAATATTTTCTATTTATCAGTTCTGTTTACATGTTATTGACCTTCAAAGCCTATACCTACACTTGGACTGTTTTGCTCTAATTACCACGTTACGTTTGTCCATCTACACATAAATATTGATGCTTACATTTGGTTCTATATTTGACACACACACCATCAGAACATTTTAGCAAACTAAAAACTTACAGATAAGGCGCATGCCAAACAACATGAAAGTTCAATCACTTCCCTTACAGATTTTTTTAAAGATTTTTAAATTTATTTATTTATTTGAGAGAAAGAGAGAGAGACCACAAGCAAGGAGGAAAGGCAGGGGGAGAGAGAAGCAGACTCTCCACTGAGCAGGGAGCCCAATGCAGGGATCGATCTCAGGACCCTGGGATTATCACCTGAGCAGAAGGCCCAGGCACCCCCCTTACAAATGGAAAAAAAATAATTCTCTGTCCATTAACTTAAATGTTAGTATTTCACATTCCTCAAGTGAGACAATGGGAATAGAGGATCTCTAGAATTTATTCGGGAACTATGATTATAAGATGCTCTTGGCATCTATTATATATAATCAAATACATTATTTAATCTAGTTTTCAAAATATTACTTTACTTTCACAAATCCTCACATCTCTGAGAGCTCCTCAAATCCAAGTCTTCAAAACAAAACAAAACAAAACAAAAAACAGCTAGTTCTTATTTTATAGGGTAAGGAGATGGCATTTAACATTTCTTCTATTGCCCAACTATTTTAATCAGCCTTTTCCACCTCACTGTTTTGATGTGGTCTCTATGATCGTTGATCAAAAGGCACAGAAATTATTTTGCACAACTCCCAAAATAGCTTCAAAGATGAAAATGAAAGGTAGAAAAGAAAATTGAACAACCAAAATTATCCTTGAGTATATTTATCAATTTAACAAATATATTGTTGAAAAATGAAACAAATTGTTTTACCATCCTTTGTAACACCATTCAACCTTGCACAGCCACATTGAATCAAGGCCCTTGTGATATTGTACTTCCTAATAAGAAATGTATATTTGGTGTTTGTCCCCATTTCTGCCATAGAGCTCCTAAAACCCTTGGAATTTCCTGAGAGATGAGAGAGATAAAGGTATCTTTTGTTAGGTCAATGAGGTGACATTTATAGAGCACCTAATGATGGGAGATCGTTGCCAGGGGAGCCAGTATGTTATTGGACAGTAGGGGTTTTCAATCCCACTCATTCCTGGGGAGGAGGTTAAGTGTGAAGATTGAATTCAATTGCCACTGGCCAGTGATTTAATCAACCATTCCTATGTCATGAAACTCTCATAAAAACCTAAAAAGGATGGAGTTTGGAGAGTTTCTGAGTTGACAAACATGTGGAAGTGCTGGAAGAATGGCACACCTGGAGAGGAGATGGAAGCTCCACTCCCATCCCATACCTCGCCCTATGGATCTCTTCCACCTGGCTATTCCTTAGTTATATTATATTATTTTATAATAAACCAGTAATCCAGTGAGAGTTCTGTGAGCCACTCTGGTAACTTAATCAAACCCAAAGAGGGGGTTGTTGGAAACTCTGACCTATAACTAGTCGGTCAGAAGCATAGCCTGAGCTTTCAGTTGGCCCCTGAAGTGGAGGATGATCCAGAGGAACTGAGCCTTTACCTGTGGAATCTGGATAGATAGTGTCAGAATTGAGCTGAATTGTAGGGCATCTAACTGGTATCCTGACATCGCTTGGTGGTGTGGAGGGATAGCTCTCTTTCATGGTGAAATTGGGTACTCCAAACCCAAAGAGCACTGTAAAAAAATTAATATGTAAAACTATGCAAACCTCAGATTTAATGTGCTCCTTAAATAATAACATTGTGTTTTTGAGGTTCCATCGAAGACCTAAACAATTTCTGGATCTAAAATTTTCAGTTTTGAAAAGGGCTCACCAACTAAAATGTAACTCAGTCACTGGTAATAATTTGGATCCTTCATTGTATAGATTTAATTACAAGAGGCTACAATTATGTCTCTAGTGAAGAAATTTTCTTCTAGACTCATGTATCCAATTCAGTCACCTCAAATTCACATCCTAGCTCTTGCTTACCATCTGTGTGATCAACTTATCCCTTGAAAGCTCGGTTTCCATATCTGTAAGGGAGGAGAGACCATGTTTTTTTTATTTCATAGACTACTCAAGAGTATTAAATGTGAATGTTCATGGAAGCATCCAGAAGACCGTGCCTGACATTCCCTTACTTTTCAATATATGCTTTTTGTTGCTTTAATCTCCATAACACTTTCCCTTAGAACTTGTTCCTTCTCTTAAGGTCCTTATTCTGGTACTTACTACATGATGTATCCAATAACTCTACCCAGAGATTTAAGATTTGATTCTTTTTCTTCTTCATTGGCCATTCCAATCTGTCAGCAAGCCTGGTCCATTCACTACTTCCATGTAACTAGACTTCTGCCTCTTCACTTCTGTTGCTACTGCAGACCCTCATGATTTTCCCCAGGATTTCTCAATGGTACTCCAATTATTTTCCCAACCTTCTGTCTCAGCTCCCTCCAGGTCAATCTGCTGTTTCAGTCATATGTTGAAACTCTTAACTTATCCCCAGCTCCAAGCTTTTCATGGCTCCTTGTTGACTACAAAATAAAAACACAAACTCCAGCCCACCCATCAAGGCTTCTGATGATCCAACTCTAGCCACAAATCTTTGCGACCGTTTTCCAGCAATGCCAACTCTGTATAATTTCTGCAACATGCTATTCTCTTCATTCATTAAACATGATGATTCTTTTTGTTAAAGAATACCTTCCATGCCCCCTGGTCATTTTTTATATTTCATGTCCCAGCTTAATTTTCTCCTTTTTTACCAAACCATCAGTGACATCTTCAATCTTGTACTCTCTCATATTACTCTAGAAAGCTAATTAATATGTCCCTTATGCTGAACTAAGCTTCATTAATACATTTATTATAGTGGTTATTACATCATTTATAATGGTACAGTTATGTCTGTTTTTTTTCTGAATTCCTTGATAAGAAATATGTCCAGAGTCTAGTTCGATACCTAATACACAGAAAGGAAACACAATGCCATGTAGACGGAGTATGAAAATAAAATGTTTAGTTAAAAAAAGTTTTATTCTTAACAGTTCTATCTGTTTATGTGGAGGATTTTTTCTTCTAGTTTCTTCTAGTAAAAATGCATTCTGGTATTGGACTCCCGATAAGGTCATTTTTGTACGATACTCACTTAGAATTTTAGCCTAATTGGCTGAAATTTGAGTTACCCTTCTGCCTTTTGTTTCTAACTCCAAATTGGATTCATTCTTTCCCTATGCTGTTTTATGACTTTGGTCAAAATAAAGAGAATATGCTGGACAAGGTAAGACCCACCAGCTCTATTCTTATGGGTGTATCAGCTTGGATTCCACCAAATAAACAGAACCAGTATTATATATTCTATATATATATATATATATATATATATATATATATATATAAAGGGATTTTCCCTTTTTTTTTTTCCAAGGAATTGTCTTACATTACTGTGGGACAAGTTAAGCAAGTCCAAATTTCATAAGACAGGCTATCAGGAAGGGTGGGCTAGAACCTCTTGTGCATGAGCTGATGCTGCAGTTCACAGGCAGAATTTCTTCTTCCTCAGGGAAATCTCAGTTCTAATCTTAAAGCCCTTCTACTGATAGGGTCAGGCCACTCAGATTATCAAGGATAATCTCTACATAAAATCAACTGATTATAATTGTTAATCACATTTACAAAACACTTTTATTGCAGCACTGACTAAATAACTGGATACTATAGCCAACTCAAAGACACAAAAAAACTGACCATGACAATGGGAAATCCCTTTTCCAGAATGATGTACACCAGATATTGATTCCAGGACTTCTTAACAGAAGGAGAAATCCAAAGATATTAACTAATTAAACATCAATAACACTAATAATGCTACCTTATATTTTCAGAGTTGATAACCAAATTGGCATTTTCATCAGATGCTTTTTTTTTTTTGAGTGTTCTTAGAAACATCTTCACTCATTTCATTTATCCTCAGATACTTTGTGTAAGTTGTACACGATTTCCTCCTTCTTCTGGCCTAATAAAACGTGAAAAAAGCTTCTCTGGCCATTAACACCATAAAGTTAACATTGGTAGGGAAGTAAACGGGCATAAGCTGCGGATTTTGCATTTCTTAATTAAAGATACTACCAATTAAATGATGGCTCCCTGCACGGTTTCAACAATTCAGAACAGTAGAGACACTGAATGTGAAAGAGACTATCGGCCCCAAATAATAAAATATATTTAGGGAAAAGGAAGGTATTACTTTTTCTCTTTTCCCTTTTTTTCTTTTCTTTTTTTTTTTTTTAGGTTATACACTTATGTCATTCATACCAAATAATTCAATATAGTATTATTGATATATGTGTTGCAAGCCTTTTTTTTTTTAACACAAAGAGGAAATTCTGTTTTAGGAGTCTCTGATAATTTTATTTATGGTTCTACTTATGCATATGAACCATGTAGATGGTTTTACTCCAGTAATATTCTTATCCAAAATTCTTTAGCTTAAGGGAATGTCATTGAATTTTTAATTTTTATAAGTTCACTATATAATTTTTACAAACTTCACTTAAATTCATGATAAAACATACCCATTGGTCTATGATTATATCAAATGCTTCCTATTTATCCCTAAATACAAAATCAATACTATTTCTTATTAATTTTAAAATTCCAAATTCTGAACTAGTGTTTTCTGACTTCACTCTGACTACCAGTATTTTCCCCTGTCAATTCTGAAATATGAAATGAGAAATCTGCTTTTATTAATCTAGTTAGAGGAATGAACTTCAGACTTCTAAAATGCAGCAAAGAAATTGAGTCAGGCAGGAAAAAAAAAATAATGAGAAAGTTAGGATGCCTTAGTGAGCCGACAGAGTCATTTTATGTAGAGGTTTCCCTCCAGCAACTAAATCGAGCCCAAACAAGCCTATTTCTCTGAAACTTGCTTTACCCGCCATTCCGTCGCAAAATACATTGTAATAATATCATAAAACAGCTTGAGACAAAGAAGGATTCTGATTGACTGTTCAACATTCCAAAAGGGTAGATTAATATCTGTGGATCTCACAGCTGAAGCATTTTAATGCAAACTTGCAGTTTGTGGGAATTGAATCTGTCCGCCAAAATCATTTATTTATATATAGAAAATGGGGGGGAAATAGACATTTCATAATAGCAATGAGTCCAGGGGATGCTGTTATCATGAGCTAATCACATCCCATGGGCATGATAGCAGTCAGCTGTGTCCCCTGTCTTGTATTGCTCCAGAGGAATGATTATCTCATGATAATAACCCTTATCGTGGCTTAGTGGGTAATAAAAAAAATAACTTTCTTCCCAAGTTCTTGGGTATTTATTTATCAGCTAACTTTTTCCCTCTTGAGTTCTAGTCATACGTTACTTCCTGCTTAGGAAACAAAAAGAAATTCTGTGTTCTGATATTTTCTGCTGGCAAAGTGCAAAAAAAAAAAAATGTGTGACTGTATTGATCTGGCTGTGAAAGAGCAGCATTGTAGACAAGCTCTCATCTCCTGAGACCAGTGTGCGAAAGATCCATACTTGCATTGACATTTTATAGGATGTCTAGACTGGCTAACCATTTTGGAGAAACAAATGTATTTTGTAGCATGGAAACAATAAGAGAAACAGATGCTTATACAATACCACACTTGTTTTGGTGCTATAATGCACAACTGTCCAATACATACATTTAATTGGATCTCACACACCATGCAACTTAGAAGGTGGTTGTTCCACTTAGATAAAAACCTCCCACCAATGACCCGCATGCTGCCAAATTGCCAGGTACGTTGACAGAGATTCAGCGTGATGTCAGTCACAACACAGGGACACCAGGGCTCTGTGTCAGTATGTGCAGTTTAGGATGCAAATGGAAATGGGAATTGCTGAGGCAAAGTCGTGGAGGCACAGAAAATCAAAAAGGAATTTGAGCCAAAGACAATGGGGAAGAAGTGAAGTGGGAGAGAAATTTTACAACACATTTCTGCTTGTTTATTTGTGGCCTACATGAGAATCCCCCAATTCCTTAATCTGCCACGTTTGCTAACAAAAATATTTACCTATTCTTTTAATTTCAAAAGATGTATCCTTAACACGATGTTTTCTATGAAAAGCACACGATTTATCAGATTTCTATGAAAAGCACACATTTTCTGCGAAAAACACACTTCTTTTTACATACCAAGACAAAAATGTAACATAGGCAGTATTTAATGTTTCAAACAAATTAAAGGTAAATCCAATGAAATAATATTAGCCCTGTCAAACAGCATAAAAAAATACCAATGATGCAACTAAAATAATCACCTATGTATGTAATTACATAAAAGTTTCCATTTTTTTTAAAGAAAAACACAATGTAGACAAGTTCTCATGCTCTGTCCAACTGTGACTTTCTAAGAATTTATAATTATATTTGAGTCACACAAAACTTATCTCACAATCTACCCTAAACAATGGAAACAAAAAACATGACATAAACCTAAGTCCAAGAGCAGAAAGAAATTATATGAACATGGATGGCATTTTTTATTGTATTAGCAAGTTGCAAATCTGCAGAGTGGGTCATCGCTTAAATAATGAGTTCTGTGAAAAAATGAAAAATGCCATGTTAAAAATTATTCACACTTTAAAAAACTTCTAAAATATCAGGTAAGTAAAATATCAGCATATTATTACTATTCGTATTTTCATATATGACTGAACATATTGTTGCATAATATAAAAAACAAACTAGCTACTTTCAATGTAAGATGGCAGGATGGTGATTTGTGTAGTCATTTTTATTCTTTCTGCATACCTTCTGAATACCCCATAAAACTGATGCGGAGGAAAAGAATACTGAATTGAAAGAAACAAATAATTATGTATATTTGGTTGGTCTAAAATGTGTTAGGTCAGTGGATTTAGAAGACATAGTGGGTGAAATCTACAAGATCAGGGAGTGTTTACTTTGGGACCAGAAAAGGAGATGGCTTATTTTGGTTGGAGCTCTTGGAGATGTAGGAAATCTATTTGAATCTCACTTGTACCAGTATCTTTCTGGTCACCCATTATGCAGACATTCCTCACGTTGATGATTTTATAATGAGGTAAGCAATGTGCAAAAACATAATGATAATTAGGCATGAATGGCACGCAGTCTAACTAGCTCCACCCTACAGTGTATCAGGAAGATTTTTAGCAGGGTTGGAAGTAAAAGAGGGATAAAATCAGAGGGGATAGAATTTGCTTACTTTTTAAAAAGAGATTCTGAGGAAATGGTAGTGTAGCAGCATAGCTTTTCAATCTCTCCAAATCCATACAGGAAACTGACAAAGCAAGGTAGAAAAGGCTAAAAACACAGGACAATATTTAAAACAAAATTAAAATGGTGAGGGAAAACTACTATCAGCCACATGATATGGCATCTCCGTATAGGAAGAAGGAAGGAATGGGGCAACAACTCATGGACCTGAAAATATGAGAACCACAAAATAGTCAGAAGGTATTGATTGGAAGGTATCCTGGCCAACTAGAGCACAGCAGCCAGAAGCAGGTAGGATTTGCTCTCTTCTACACAGGAGGAGTGCAAAGTGTCCTTTGTGAAAAGAACAAAAGATACTGGAGAGGTCTGGCCCTCCATGGACTGTCCAAACTCACTAACCAGGGCTCTTCTAGAACAGAGTCCCACAGTGAGGAGAAACTTCTAGAAGTGGAATCAAAAATGAATGAGAGGGAAGTAGGAGGAAGGTCAAGATCAAAGTGGTGGAGGAGAGGAGTCAGGAAATAAACAATGGACGATGGAGTTCTGTTAGAACTTCCAGTTAGAAAAGTTTTCCTATCCCCTGCCTCCTTTTAAAAACCCAGAAAAACTAATGCCATCTAAAAATAAGCAACAGAAACTGATTAAGATCAAATTACATGCACAATTATTTTTAAATAAAAGAGAAAGCAGTAGAACACTCCTATAAACAAAATTACACCAGAAAGACTTGCTTACATGGGACAAATGTTACTTCAAAACAAGATAAAAAAAGCAGGAAAAAAAAGATAATTATTAAAGAATCACATGGTTTGGAATGAGAAAAAATTTTAAATAAGAATATAGAACTGGGATCCCTGGGTGGCGCAGCGGTTTGGCGCCTGCCTTTGGCCCAGGGCGCGATCCTGGAGACCCGGGGTCGAATCCCAGATCGGGCTCCCGGTGCATGGAGCCTGCTTCTCCCTCTGCCTGTGTCTCTGCCTCTCTCTCTCTCTCTCTCTCTCTCTCTCTCTATCATAAATAAATAAAAATTAAAAAAAAAGAATATAGAACTAAGATAAGCATGAGTCAAAAAGTCATCTCAGGAATTAAGAATAAATTGTAAAGAACACATGAGTTAATAAATACAACAGATAACAAATGAAAGGAAATAGAAGGTGAAAAAATTAAATTTAAAAACAAATGTTAAAAAAAACATGATAAATAGAATTTAAGAGACAGTGACAAAACTGAGTTTAGTTTTAAAAAAAGATAAATCATGTTTGAAGATAAAACCCAAAGCAATAAAATAAACTCTACAAAAACTATAAATCAGGGTATCTTCTCTGAATTAATAAATTATTTGAAACTACATGTTGAAAGGCTATATGGTAGACCTGATAATATTGACCCCTAAAAAGCAACACCTAGACATCTCCTAGAATTTTTCTTAAACCCCCAAAAAATTCTTTGTTCATATTTTCTACCTCAGCATATACCTCAGTATATTAATTTCAAAGCATTTGATAAAATAAAGTGTAGAGGAAGAATTTTGTACCAGTAAAGCAGATTTTTAAGTAAAACGGTGGCACAAACTACTATCAGTATTGCCAGAACTCAGGGAATATTGTTCACGTGATTCTTGATGAATATATTCAGACATCAACATTGACTAGGCAAATATCAAAGGAGGACTGGTCATGAGAATTAAATCTATAGTTATTACCTGTAGAAGTAGAGCTACATAAGACCTATAAGGGCGAGACTATACACTGCAATGACTGTATGCTCTGATAGTTCAGATATAGCACAACCAAAAAATATTAGGGAAGATTTATACTAAAAAACTAATGTTTTCAGTAGCCGTATTGGTGGTAGTATTACATTCATTATCTGAGATGGTTGTTTGTATGAGATAGAACAAAAGAGTAATTATTAGTAATATTAGTAATTAGAATATTCATTCTAATCCTATCATCACCCTGTCTTTGAGAACCAAGATTTTTAGTGTAGAAGAAAGAAGATAAAGATGTAGTAGGAAAAAAAAAAAGAGGAGGGGAGGTATGTAGTAGAGAAGAGGTTGAAAAAAAGAGATCCATACTCCTGAACTTGGATTTGAAGAATCAAAATGAATTAAAAGTGCTTCTTAGAGAACAGATTGATTTCTTGGGTGAGAAATAAATGTATATATTAAGCTTGCAACATTTTATTCTACCAGATGGTACGGACACTATTGGTGACTCTTAGAGAACTCAAGGACCAATTTGAAAAGGCTCCCACCAACCAAATATGGGAATTTTGAACTTTTGTAATAATGATAAAAATTACAATGGATTATGATCCATTAAATTGTTTAAATCCAGGCTCATAATAACATTTTAAAAATTGGTTACCTTTGGAAGATAACAGGGAACCAGTTTGTTCTCTTAAAATCTAGAAAATAAAGAGAAATAATCAAGTGTCAATTTTCCTTTCCTGTCTAAACTAGAATACAAGATAATCACATAGTAGCTGAGGAGAAGTCTTGGTAAAATATTCCCACTAATAAAGAAAAAATAAATTACAGAATTTGAGTATCATCATTTTTAATTCCTAACAAATAGATATAGGGCATTAGGCATCAGTGGTTGCTAACATCATAAAAAGATAGAAAATCAGACCCCATGTCATATTTTTGCCAAATACCATTGATAGAAAAAAAAATACCATTGATAGTTGTGCCAAAAACAATGAAGCTGAGTATGATCAAGTGTCTAGGTCCCACAGCCAATTTATTAAAAATGCAAAGATAGAGAAACATGTTAAACTCTACTATGGGTGTAAATCAGCAAAGTCCAGGTTGTAGGAAATGCTACAGTCCAAATGGCATGAGTTTTTCAACAAGTAAAAGAAAGAGCTGGATAAGAAACCTAGAATTAAAACAGGATTAAGAGACATCAAACTTAGAAAGAAATGAGCAAGATTATACGTGGGGAGGCACATCTGGATGATAAGCTTCTTTTAAAAATTCACAGTAAACAATATGTAAATTAGAATAATGGCTACCTACTGGAGAAAACTGGGATGGGGCATAGGAATTGGTCTTCTCAGGTGGGTTACAAAGTTCTATTACTTTATCTGGTGATAACGATAGGGTATTTACCTTAGAATAAGTCATTAGACATATTTTTGTTTTTCTACTCCTTAAATTAATATTACACTATATGTTAACTAAAATTCAAATAAAACTTAAAATATTAAAAAAGATCACATTTTTATTTGATGTGTTTTTCTGAATCTATGTTTTATTTTGCAATGAAAAATATAATAAGTAAGGGTACCTAGGTGGCTCAGTCAGTTAAGCATTTGCCTTCAGCTCAGGTCATGATCTTGGGGTCCTGAAACAGAGCCCCACGTATACTCCCTGCTAAGCAGGGAGCCTGCTTCTCCTTCTCCTACATGGCCCCCCACTCTCTCATGCCCTCTCACACACTCTCTTACTCAAATAAATCAAATTCTTGAAAATGTAATAAATAGTAAACATAAAACTGTATTCATCAACTTCAATAAATGGAAATATTTCTTAAAAGACACAAATAATGAAAACCAACACAAGCAGGAGGAGGAAACACAGGCATTACAGAAAAGAACATATGCAATATACACAAACAGCCTTAATATTAGCAAATCAAATGCAGTAATATACACAAAGAATTATACACATGAACAAGAGCTCTCTACCACAGGAGTGTAAGGTCATATTAAAATAAAAAAAATAAAAAAAATAATTAACCATATTAACAAATTAAAAGAGCAAAACTGTATGATTATCTCAATGGATACAGAATAAGAATTTTATTTTATTTTTTTTATTTTTATTTTTTTTTTAGAATAAGAATTTTAAAACAAAGGCAAGGATATCCCTTCTTACCACTCATATTAAATATTCTATTAGAGTTCCTAGACAGAGTAATAAAGAAATAAAAATAAATAAGCATACATATTGTAAAGTAGATGATAAAAAATGTCTTTTTTTTTGTAAATCGCAGATGTATAAAATCTTAACTCTTCAAAAATCCACTTGATTTAATGAGTGAATTTAGCAACAGGCACACGATACAAGGTCAATACATTAAAATTAATTATATGTATTTCTAATTTACTTGTATTATATTATAAATACATAACTGTAAAATGAAAAAAATGTTTCAAATAGTGTCAAAAAGCTTAAAATACTTAAGAATGTATTTATAAAAACAAAGTCTGCAATAATTTCAGACTAACAATTAGAGAAGACTGTTGAGAGAAATAATTAAGACCTAAATATGTAGAAAAATGACATGTTCATAGATTAGAACCTCAATATTATTGACAGCAATTCTTCAAATTGATCTAGAGTTTCAGTGTGATCCCTATCAAAACGCAAGCAATATTTTTTCATAGGAATTTCTAAGCAGATTGTAAAATTGCTTATAAAATACAAAAGACTTAGAATAACCAAAATCATTTTGAAAAAGAACAAAATTAAAGATTTTCACTTCCAAATTTCAAAACTTACTATAAAATTACAGTCATCAAAGAAGAAGAGGATTGGCATTTTTTAAGAGTTTATTTATTCATGAGAGACACACACACACACACACACAGAGAGAGAGAGAGAGAGACAGAGACAGAGACAGAGACACAGGCAGAAGGAGAAGCAGGCTCCATGGAGGGAGCCCAACGTGAGACTCGATCCCGGGTCTCCAGGATCAGGCCCTGGACTGAAGGTGGCGCTAAACTGCTGAGCCACCTGGGCTGCCCAGGGTTGAACAGGATTGGCATTTGATAGACGTATGTATATCAGGAGAACAGAACAGAGGATAGAGTCCAGAAATTATATATATATATTGTATTATATATATATATATAATATATATGTCAATTGTTTTCAACAAACATGCGAATGTATATACTGAGGAGAAACATAGTCTTTTCTAACAAACGAAGCTGGGAAATTGGTCCATCTGTTTGGGAGAAAAAAATTAATCTTAATTTTTATCTCATACCATACATAAAAATTAACTCAAAATCAATCTTAGAGCTAAGCTGAAAGCAGAAAATACAAGACTTAGAATAAAGTACAGGGGGAAATCTTCATAAAATTTAATTAAATGAGTTTTTCTCACATAAGACACACAAAGCACAAACCATAAGGTAAAAAATAAAATATTTAACTTCATCAAAATTAAAATCTTCTGTACTTCAAAGATACCAATAAGAAAATGAAAAGTCAAAACAGAGACTGCGAAAAATATCGACAATATATGTATCTTCCAAAATACTGGTATCCAGAATAGATAAAGAATTCGTACATTCAAAAATAAGATGAATAATTCATTTTATTTCAAATGGTCAATATATTTGAACAGGTGTTTCATAAAAATGATATAAAAATGGTAAACAAGCACATGAATTGATGTTCCTCATCATTAGGAGTCAGGCATAAGCAAATTAAACCTCAGTGAGATACCATTACACCACCAACAGAATAGTTAAAATTAAAGAGATGGACATTTTTAAGTATTTGTGAAGATATGGAGTGATAGGAACTCTCATATAAATAGGGAATGGTAACAACAGCTTTTGAAAACAGTTTGGAAGTTTCTTACAAAGATAAACATATGCTTAGCATAAGATCCAACAAAGAAAGAAACATATCCTGAAGAAATAAAAATATATAATGACACAAATCCTTGTATACAAATGTGTTTAACATCTTTATTCATTACAGCCCTAGACTGGAGATATATCAAATATTCATCAATGGATTAACAAATTATGATATAACCTTACAATGAAATACTGCTCAGCAATAAAAAACAATAATGAACTACTGTTGTACTCAACTGCTTAGATGAATCTCAGAAACCTTATGCTGAGGAGAAGGAAACCATATTAAAAAAATTATATGTTGTATGATTCCATTTGTACTGAATTTCTGAACAGGAAAAATGAATCATGGGTGACAGCAGAACTCTGATAACCTGGGACCAGAAGTCAGAGACTGATTGCAAAAAGGTAAGAAGGAACTTTTGACAGTGATGGAAATACCTTATTTATTTTATAACACAATATTTAATTGTTGTGGTACTTACTTATGCATTTTATTTTTTTAAGACTTTATTTATTTATTCAGGAGAGACCCAGAGAGAGGCAGAGACATAGGCAGAGGGCTCCATGCAAGGAGCCCAATGTTGGACTCCAGGATCACACCCTGAGCCGAAGGCAGATGCTCAACCGCTGAGCCACCTAGGTGTCCCATATTATCCATTTTAAATGGGCACATTTCATTTTAAATATGATTACCTCAATAAATTTTAACTTTAAATATCAAGAGGTCAATCAAGTAACAAGAGTGACAGCAACCACTGCAATGCACCTGCATACCTGGTAATGCCTTTGATATACAGTTGCAGCTCTCAATATGGCCATCATAATATATTAAATGAAAATATGCTGCCTCACCTCTTCTATCTGATAGTCATTACTGGGAACTAGAGGACAAGGAGATCAAACTTATTCTTGTGATGGCTTTTAGAATTATTTTGAGTTCCTCGGTGGGTGGAAATAATTCTGACTATATTTCTTGCTTTGATCTTTACTGCCATCCCAAGAAAACCCTGCCCAACTTAAAAGAGGCCCTGAATAGAGGAAATAATGGGTGAACAATTAAATAAACAATCAAGAGTTATCAGATATTCAAGAAAAATTGTCACATTTTGAAGAAAAACAAGTAATAAAAAAAGAAAAACTGAGCAAACAAAAACAATTCCAATTGTAATGTAAAATTTTTTTCAATTATCATCCTAAAAGATGATTGGGAACATATTCCCCTAATAAATGTACAACAGTGTACCTTGTAAAATACACAATCAAAACACAAGGAAAAACCAACAGAAAATTTTTAAAACAAGGTCAAAAATTTCTACTCGAAGGTTGGAATATAGTTAAAGGACTCTCCCAAATTTCATTTACAAGTTCATCTATTTATTCAATATTTACTGGGCACTTACTTTGTTTTGGTGGGGATAATACAATGAACTATACAAACCATAATAATGTCCACATGGACCTCAAAATTCAATTTACAAACAGAGAAACAGATGATTTCTGTAAAATATGATGCCAAGAAGTAAGAAGTGCTGTGAAGAAATCGAAGCAGGGAAAGGACATAGAACAAATGGAAAAGGTTAGGCAAAGAAGGCCTTGTGATGAACTAATATAGATAAAGAAAGTGGAATGAAGGAAAGGAATTAGGCATGTGAAGTCTGGGCAAAATGGTTTTCAAGCCACAGTCCTATTCAAATGTTCCAAGAAGAGAGAAGTGTGCTATATGGTTACATCAACAAGAAAGCTAGTGTGGCTACAACAAAGTGAACTAAGGAGAGAATGACAGACAGGAAGGCAAGAGCCCTTTAAGCTCCTTAAAGGCCTTTGTATTTTCTTATTCATGTTATAGGAAACCACTGGAATGTCCTAAACATGGAAGACCCATGGCCTGTTTTATATTTAAAGATGCTTGTGTATGTAGAGCTGACAGTGAATGAACAAAAGCTGAAGCATTAAAACCAGTTAGAAGGCTATTACAGTGATCTTGGTGAAAATTATAGTGACTAGTACTAGGGTATTAGCAAGGAGATTAGTATGGGGAAATAATAGAGGCATTTTAATGTAGGGATAACTTGAATCAGATGTGGGATGTGAGGAAAAGAGGGGCAATAAGAATGATCAATCCTTATTTTGAAAATTAAGCAATGAAGTAAGATTGATGCCATTGTTGGTAATGGGGAAAATTTTAAGAGAAATTTTGCTGGTGGAAATCGTAAGTTTTGTTTTGGATATATAAAATAATTATGAGACATTCAGGGGCCAAATAAGAAATTCATGTATAAGTGTAGAACCCAAACAAATACATAAACGGAGAGATAAAAACAGAGACTCAATCCAAAAAGCCTACTATTTAACTCATAGAAATAGCAAAAGAAAATGAACCAAATTATTGTGAAAACCATTAATGCCAACCAAGAGATATTTCAGACTTTCTGCTTTTTAAGGACATGTTAGAATTTTGGAGACATTTCTTACCTATATTTCTAACGACACCATTTTTCTTTTATTCAAAATGGTTATTTTTTAAAAATATGTGCTCAGTGCATTTCACTTTGCTCAGTGGTAAACACTTCACATACTTATTGTAATGTAAATTCTGGTTATTATTGTTCAATTATAAAATTAACCCATAGATAAAGCACCAAATTCTAAGTTTTAATTATGGAACAGAATTTAAATGGTAGCAGCCTACAGACCTAAAGATATGTGAACAATTGTTGCGTGATGGAGGCATAGCAAATCAATAGGCTGCATGTACTATTCAATGAATGGTACTGGAAATTTAGTTGTCTACATGGAATAATAATAAATCCAAATAAAATTGGATTCCCCTGAAATAAAGATCAAGTGGATTAAAAACTTAAGTATAAACAAGCAACACTTTGTAATATTTAGAACAAAATGGAGAAGAATGTTATGACCCTATATTAGCAAATTATTTCTTAGCCAAAGCACCAAAGCAGCAACCATGAAGGAAAAAGTGTTAAATTTGATCATGTTATAATCAAAAACATTCACATACTAGGAGACACTCTAGCTAAAGCAAAACAAAACAAAACAAAAACAAATCACAGAAAGAAAGAGATATTGGCCAAAGAATCAGTAGAGTATAAAAACAATTCTAAAATTAATAAACCCATAGAATAGTGGACAAAAATTAAAATAACAATTCATAAGAGAAAAAAAGTGCAATGAAAAAAGAAAACAGTATTTTGGTTGCATTTGGCTTATATATTATGTACCATATATATATATATATATATATATATATATATATATGTCTATATTATGTATGTATCTATATATCCTCATATATAAGTATGTCTATGTAAATAAGTATATATACACTTAGAGTTTATTTTAGTATGCTGAATAAAATTGCATTTTCTCTTTCCTAAAGAAATGACCAGCAAAAATGATTAAAATTTGAGAAAGTATAACTTAATGTTTTTATCTACAGATCCAATACTTCACACAAGAGACATCTTGTCTATGTGAAACATGTCTATGTTTCACAAGACATGTCTTCTCCGGGAGACAAATTCTTCAAAATGGAAGTGTCATGGACTCACTACATCTGCTTTAACTTCTCTCCCATCACCATCACTAAAAAACTAAAAATTAAATTTAAATTTAAAAACTTGAAAAATGTCTCATTTGAAATGCATAGGACACTGTTTTGTTTGGAGTGTATATATACAAAATACTAAAGTCACATATTCAATATGACAACCTGGGAGTTGGGTGTGTTGGAGCTATTTCTTATTTTTCTTAACATTTATAGGTCATTTTGAAGAAAAGTCAATTTTCTGATCTACATCATTATTAAAAATAACTATCAGTGGTAACAGGTTGTACTAGCGTCAAGTAGAGGAGTGGTTAAAGACATTCCATCCAGGTTCTATAAAAGTTTCATTATCCTCCTAAATTATGAAAAAGAAAAAAATGTTCCAAAATATATCAAAACAGAATCTTCTACACAGAAATCCTAAATGGATTCTCACTCAATTGTTTTTACTCACAGTTACAATAACTAGACTTATTTATCAGATTTCAGAAATGAAATCTAAAAAGGAAAATATTTATTTTGCTAACATTTTGTAAAATATGGTCCTTGTTCCTTTATGTTTATTGTTTTCTAATTGCATAGTTTTTTTAAATCAAATCATATATCATTAACCTTACCTATTTTGTTATTTAAAATATTCATTTTGCAAAGACTCCAGAGAACAGAATGTTTTAAGAAACACCTTTTGGCCAAAATTTAATGATATAATGTGTACATTTAAAAACACACACATATTTCTGGAGCCACAGGGCCATTTTGTAAAGCAACTCCAATATGAACATTAAATGGCAAGAGATGATGGCCCCTTCAAGATTCCAGAAGTTGTTTGTGTGTTTGTTTATTTTTAAAAACTGACTCAAATGGAAAAAGAAGAGGAGGAGAAAGAAAAAAAGGAAGTAGAGGAAGAGAAAACAGACAGCTGCTATTATACTAAGCATTGCCCCGGCATCAGGCTAAGTAACACACAAATAGAAAAGATCTGTATATATTCTCCTACATATCCAATGGCATAATTACAATTACACTACATTTTACTGCTCAGGAAACTGACACAGGGATTGGTTGCCAAAGATCAGGTATATATCAACCTTAGAGGGAAGACCAAGAGTTGGACAGAGCTGCCTGGAAATCCTGGGCATTTGATAATGCTACAATCATGTGGAAAATGTTCACTTGGATGATGCTCATTTGTAGGAAATATAAGGTTGCCATATAGAAAAAAAAATAGGCTTCAGCCCATATATAATTCCTTGTTTGCTAATTTCACAAAAATGTATTTAAATACAAGATGATGAAAATGATGTCATTATAAGGATTACCTTAAATCTTTAACTCAAGTGGGAGGATAATTCCCAAACTTTCGTATTTATGTTGATGTTTAGTAGTGGGCTTGCTATAATACTTATGAAGGAAAAAGAACTGTGGCTTTATATTCTCTGTGGCTCCTTATCTACATGGAGAGATTAGCAGTATAAATTTTATCCTAAATGACCAGTTATCTGTGCTTTGATCTTCTGCTAGACCTCAGGCAGCTACGTATGGATTCCAGTAGTGAACCAGAGCTTCGTTGTGCAAGCTTCTTCCCATAGTCCAGCATGGTGGTTATGGGCACTAGGTCTTAAGGTCCCACGATCAGCCCTGCCATTCCTGGTGATTAGTGGCAAAGAGCTTATTTTCTCTCAATTTCCTCATCTCTAAACTAGGAATAATAAAAGCACCTATATATCACAAGTTGCTCCCCTGGAAAACAGAGAAGGATTTTACCATGGAGAGGATATATGTAAGGAATGCGTCTGGAATCCACACCTGTGAAAGAGTGTGGAGGTAGCTGGCAGAGAAGTTCTGTGATGCAGATCAAAGAACAGATTTGGACAACCACAGGGAGAGCTCTGGAGCTAGAAGGGTTTTTCGGTCAGGCCCAGAGTTGGGCTGACATGATCAGGACTTTTCATGCAGGTGTGAAGCAGTCATTAGATGTGAGCTGTAGAAAGTACATGGCCTTGTAGGAGGCAGCTGTCTATAGCTGAGGCAATTGGTGTAGGAGCTGATTGCTAAGGACTCTGCCTACTGTCTCCTCTAAGCCTGGGTAACAGGTGCTTCCTTGCAAGGAGGTCTGAGCCACATATTATAGCATCTACCACACTACTTCATTGGATTGCTGTGGGTTAGATGAGAGTGAGAGAGAGGGAGAGAGAGAGAGAGAGAGAGAGAGAGAGAGAGAGAGAGAAGTCTTGGCTTATAGTCAAGACTATGTAAAGTGTTAGGTATTAGTATTATTATTATTATTATTGAATAAATAGGCAACTGTATGCAAAATATACTGTTCATATGGAAGAAAAAAATGTGCCTAGAGAAAAACTGGGGGAATAGTGGTTATAGTGAACACTTAACATCATGACATCTTTGGGTAACATTACACTTATTTGGAAGAATTAACACTCTCCCATTCCAACCATGTAGTTCCAGAGGGGTGTTAACCACTACACCCCATATCTTCCTCAAACCCCAGTACACAGTGGGCATGTGACTTACTGGGTCCAATAATGGTACCTTCTAACCATCAAGCCTAGTCTGGTCTGGAGTGGGGACATAATATAAACTGAGCCCTTCAAGTCCTCACCTCAGAATATTCAATGTAGAAAGAAAAGGAAGATTCATTTATCTTTAGCCATCAAGAAGCTTATAGATTATGTACTCCATAATCTCACTTTAGTTAAAGTCATATCTTGGGTCCTTGGAAGACCTAACCATAATCACTCATTTGGCTGTGAAACTGGTTAACGAGACATTTAACCCAGGATGCTGAAGACCATGCCATGTACTAATTCCAGGTACCACCATTTAAAAGGATAGGAAGCTCTGGGTGATTCAAACGGAACCTGCCTTGGCTCATTCTTTGTGCAGGCTAGGGTCAGAGTCTTCCACAAAGGATATTGCTCATAAGACCAGAAACCACATTGACAAGTTACATGGAACATGAGCCTTCCCAGTTCTAAGATACAGATCCTTAAAGCCCCTGAATATCTCCCTGCCCTTCCCATCCCTCTGAGGGATCCTGCTGTTTGCAGTCGCACTTGTAGTTTGAGGTATTAACACTAGAGGTCTCTCCCTACTCATGAGCCTTTCTCCCTGCAAACGGTTTCTTTGCCTCATACTCCTGCCTGCTGGGCTCATGTTCTCCCTAGCCTGTGTCACCTACACCAAATGTTAATTGTGCCAAGATTGGAAATAGAGTCTTGAAACTCCAGATCCTTCACCTGCTCCCTACAGCCATGCCACAATCCATTAAAGGCATGCAAAAAGTACACTTCTCAAAAAGAAGGAAAGAAAGAAAGAGAAGAAAAAGAAAGAGAGAAAAAGAAAGAAATAAAGAAGAAAGAAGGGAAGGGAAGGGAAGGGAAGGGAAGGGAAGGGAAGGGAAGGGAAGGGAAGGGAAGGGAAGGGAAGGGAAGGGAAAGGAAGGGAAGGGAAATTTCTTTTAATATAGTACTCCTCTATCTTGCCCCCAACTGAAAAAGAGCTGGCTGGTCTGTGACCTAGTGAGTCACGAAGTCCCTTTTCACCTGCAGTCTACATATCTAGAGTAATAACAGCACGCTGAATGACCACTTTAGTGCCTTAGACTTAGATGTCAGCAGCACCCCCTTGAGGTGTGCTGAGGACAACCCATACAGTGGTACACTCAAGTCCAAGTGGCTCATCCAAGCTCACCCAGACAACCACGTTATGGGTAAGACATTTTGACAGAGTGGAAGTCAAAACCAAGGGAAATAAAGATAAGGAGAGATTCTACCCATGGCCTAGACCAGAGTATTTGGTCTAATCCCTCTAGCTCAAGCCCATTTTACAGTGTCCTTCATATGGCACTAATAAAGAGGGAGGTGCATCAAACCAAAAGAAACGTCAGGATGTGTTGAGAGAGGGAGAAGTCCTGAGTTACACAAGTCAAATAGCTCCCGTGCAGAGTTAACATTAACTCTTTGTCCTTTAAATTCTCTTAGACTTGATCCTTCTCATTAGGTATTCCTCCTTCCTGGAGCTGAAGGCAGGCTGGGAGGGGTAGTAGAAGAGGCCTCCAGCAGAATTGGGCTGTAGAGCAACCTGGAATTTCACGTGGAAACCAACAATCTTGTGTAGGTTGACTCAGGTAAATACCTGCAACTTTATTTTATGCCTGCTTATGATTTCCCCAACAATGGAAAATGGAGCCCGGTTAATCAGAAAAATTTAAATTTAAATTAAGCTTTATCTTTCCTTCTTAAAACGTCTACCACTATTACCACTTTCCCTGCCCAATGAATTGAGATTTGTTGAGCATGGCGCCCCAACGTGGAAGGCCAGTTTTGTGAAACTGGAGTACAAATATGTTGAACTTGGCAGAGGGTCTTCCAGAAACCTTCACCAAAATAACAAAAAAAAAAAAAAAAGACTCTGTACATTATTGACCTTCCTAAGGATTCATCTCACAGTATCTGTTATTTAAAATGTCAAGACTCCACATGCTTCAAATGTGATTCAATTTATAACTTTAAATTCACACAACTTTTCAGCACCACACAGACTACACTTGTGAAATAAACCCACAGAACCAGAAATGTTGTAAACGTAAAGCTTTTGTGGTCATTATTTAGGAAGAACATTACTTGTATCCACTAAATAGATCTAATTACATGACTTAAAACTTTCTGTTCAGGTTACTTTCTAGTGTTCATCAACAAAATATGCTTATTCTTATTAGAAATGGTCTGTAGCTGTAATGTGAGAAATATTTGCTAGACGTCATAATGAACCTCCCAACAGAAAGGCCTCTAAACTCTTGGAATGGTTATAAGGGTGCTACGGTCTCTTTCCTGAAAGCCTTAAAAAGTTGAATTCACTCTCGTCAACAAATCTGCTACAAATGCAGCTCTCTGAGAGCTTACCACATAAACCCCCCAAATATTGTTTGGATGATTATCCTGACACCTGTTTTGCATGCATTGTATGAGTGAGTGCGAGGAAGATAGATATGCACACGTGTGTTCTTCCCTTCTACTGCAAAGTCCGTGGCATGCTTTGCACTTTTTAAAGTGCAATCCTGATGCTATTCACCAATGTTCTGTCCATGGTTCTACTCATAAAGCAGTACTACTTGCAAGGGATGCTCCAGCACCCCTCTGGCCTAGAAGCCTCTGGCCTAGAAGTCAGCCGGGCAGCACACCTCCTGGATGCCCCATCCTCATTGTAATGCTGCCTGAGCCCTGCCCGGTCCCTTGCCTCTCCAGAGGTCAGCCTGAGGTCTGCACGCCACCCCTGAGGTCTGCACGCCACCGCTAATGGGTGCGCGCAGCCTGCTCACCGCTCCTGCTGTGGCAGAGAAACTCAGTCCCTTTATATCTTTCTCTCCCTTGCTCTCTCCCTTCCTCCCTCCTTTCCCGTCTCCTGTGCTTGCTCTCTTTCTCTGCCTTGCAAATGACTCTGAGGAGCTAGGCTGGTGGATGATTTATATTAAGAAAAAAAAAAAAAGCACTCAATTTTTTTTTTTTTTTTGAACTGGGCTCCCTGAGAGCACTCAGGGCTGCCTCGTTCTCTTCAACGCCTACCTGCTCAACTGCAGGGAAACAAGCTTCTGAAGGCTTTAATGGGATTTCGCCTGAGGCTGTTTTATTAAGATGTAGGCTTTTTCTGCTGCCTCTGCAGCTGACACCATTCACTGTCAGCTGTCCCCTCCCCTTCCCACCCCCACTGCCACCCCCCCCCCAACAATGCACCAAATTATTCGCTTCATTTAGTGCTCATGGCTCAGTGTGGGCAAATTGGGAGAAGGAGCCCTACTGGGCCAGATGAACCAGGCAGAGAGGTGAAAAGCCACTGTGCTACTTAACTGGGGGCTTAAAGGGAGCAGGGAGGCAAAAAAAAAAAAAAAAAAGAGGACTAAATCAATGCCACTGGGGCACACTTCCATTCTATTAGGAAGAATCATATTCAGTATGAACATACCCATTTTGGAAGTGCATTTACATTACTCATTTACATGAAACCTTCGTTTGGGAAAGTCTGTATACAAAGCGTGTATAATTATCTACAATATATAATATGTATTGTATACACATTGCAAGGCACTTTGGAAATTATATCATTCATTTAACTATGTATTCATTACAAGAGAAAAAATCAGCATGAATACTTATTAATGAATGAGTATGCTGAATATATATATATATGTATATACATATTTTTTTTTCTACCTTCTAGAGAGGAAGACTTGACTACAAAATGGAAATTAACATTGGTAGTGGTGGTGGTGGTGATAAAGATAGGGGATTTGCATATCTATATGTGTATGTGTGCATGGAGGGGAAGTATGTGTTTCAGTCACGTTTACAAGATGCAGAATAGTGTTTACAACCAAGCAGTCCATTAATTACCTGCTATGTTCACAGTGGGAATAAACTAAATACAGCTCAGTAGTAGTAATGGTCAGGCTGTGGTATCAATGGTGACATCTAATTAGTAGTAAAAAAAATTATGTTTCTATAGAATAGATCTATTAAGTGCTCAGGATATTTTATGAGTAATTTATAATGAGCGATAATGGGGAAAACCTGTCATGACCCCATTTTATGGATAGGAAATCTAGTGGCATAATAGGAAGAGGCAACTGACTCAAGATAAAACAGTAGTTTAGTATCAGATGCTGAGAAAACCACTGTATTCCATTTCTTTCACTTCACTTCCCCAATAAGCTGGTGTGACAAGAATGTTTTTGTTTAGAAGTGATTCACTCACTCAACAAATACTTACTGAGTCCTGATTTTGTACCTTCCATGTACTATCCCATGTGTTTGACTTAAAGTGAAAAATAGAAGGCAAAAATTGTCATTATGTCTGCTCTAATGGAGCTTCTAATTTATTGGAGAGACAGACATTGGTGAAGCAATCAAAACTCTATTTGCTGGAAGGAAAAGATACAATTTAATTCGAACCCTTTTTGGAAGGATTCGAGGCAGTTTGGAGAATCATATTAGGTTTCTCTGAGGAAATGGTGGTGAATCTGATATCTGAAGGATTAATAGGAGTTAACTAGGTGAAGCCAAGTGTGCATGTGTGTAGTAGGGATGGGGGAGGGGATGGGTGATATACATGTACAGAGGCCCTCTGGCAGGAACAAGAGGATGCTTTTAAGGAAATAATATGGACAAAAACACAAATAACAAGTAGGCAAACAATTCTAAGTGCTCCTGGAGAGGTCATGTTCAGAGCTCAAAGAGTTCAGGAGGTCTTTATATTGAAAGCATTGAAAAGCCTTATGCCATTCAAGGGTTTTAAACTGTGGTGATTTTATGCATGTGTAGTGGGGGGCGTAATTCTCATTAGTAAGAAGGCCCTCTCTCAGCATGGAGAAAAAACAGAAAGGGTGAGAGAATGGCAGCACAAAGATACTTGGAGGAGTTTTGCAAAGGTCCAGGGAGAGACAAGGGCAGGTTGAACTTGTGTGATGACAGGAAAGTTGGAGAGAGGCAGACAATGCTGACAAATACGTGGTAAGTAGACTGGCAGGTACTACTAACATTAGGGAGCAATTGAGAAATCAAGGATAGTTTTTAGATTTCTGGCTTGCAAAATGAATGAATGATAGGTCTATTTACTAAGACAGAGGTACATTGGAAGAAGATCAGCTTTAGAGGAAGCAGTCCTTGAGTTTGGTTCTGGACATATATGAGGTGCGGTTGAAACTTTAAGTTGCAAAGTACCAAGTATGAAAGCGTTGATGAGCTGTTGGTATAGTCTAGTGCTCGATTGTGGGGAGGGGAAGAGTCCTAGCCTGGAGGTATGTGTGGATTATCTGTGCATTGGTGGTAGTTGCTACAAAGGGGAACTGGTAACATTGATTAAAAGAAATAGAGGAAATACTAGGAATACCAGTATTTATTGGGTAGTAAAACGACATTAATCCTCAAAGGAAATACAAATAGCCAGAGAAAAAAAGAAATCTTCTAGAATAAGTGATGTCAGGAAATTAAAAATTTCAAAAAACGGCAAAGTGCTCAGCAGTTTCAGAAGAGAGGGAAAAAGTTACAATACTCTTATAACTTAAGTTATAATGCAAATAAAAGAAAGTCTGACAAAGAATGTTCCTAGTCTGAATTAAGAAAAATGCCATATAATATCTGTGATGGGGGTTTTCATATAAACTACAACACCTTTCTTATGAAATTTTTCACTATTCGTTTTTTAGCTACTGAGTTTGATGAAAAATGTGTCCAGTTACATATGATAATGAAAATGAAACTTTTCTAGATGTTAAGGCATATATATAGTTGCAGATGTGATATCACATTTAACGTCTCCATATTTTTCAGGTTGAAGGTGGTTAGGAGTACCTACATGATAAATATTATATCTCAGATAAAGGAAAAAATTAAATATAATTACTGTTGGAAATTCAGAAATACCATAATTCCAAGTAGAATCTGTAAACTCTAATTTCCAAGCATGATGACCATCACTGCAACTATGTTGAGAGCTTATTATTATTTTTCTCCTGTCTCATCAAATCTTCTTTTTATACTACTTAAAATAACACTGGAAAAATTCAATTATCGTATCAATACTAAATTTTGCTATATCCAGAATACAATTTAGAGATTGGGTAGTATTGTGATTCCTAGCCACCATATTTCTTCATGACTTCTGATAATAATAACAATAAATATTATTATGACAACAATAACATAGCTAACTCTTTTAAGCATGCTTTATTTATTTATTTATTTTGGCTTGCTACATTTAAACTAAACTCTCAGTTATCTGATATTTAGGCAATATTTTTTTCTTATTTGACATGTCACTTGTACAATACGACAATGAATATTGTCATAGGGAAGGCTATTAGATTATAAAAGATGCTATAGTATATTTTCTATTATTACAGTTAAATTAAACAATTTTCAGTTATACAACACATTTCCCCTTCACAAAAGATAGAAACTAACTGTAAAGGAAAGATATGTTTTGGAATTAGATAGACTTGGTTGAAATTCAGTTTCATTAACTAAAAGCTTTATGACCCTGATCATTTATTTTGAAACTCTCTGACCCTTAGTTTTACCTGGGTTATCCAGAAAAGGGTAAAGAGGGTATCCAGAGGTTAGGGTAAAGCTGACTTGCTGAAGCTTTACCCGGTGAACCAATCTAAGGGGAGTAAAGAGTGAGCAGAACAGAGGTATGAATCAGGGAAGGACAGAAGCAAGTACAAGATGGTACACTATCAATTTGCCCACATCTCTGGGGGGGAAAAAAAGGTAGTTGCTTGGTCGTGTGGGAAATCTTTCAGATAGGCTTTGTGAAAATATTGTACTGCATTTCGGAATAATCCATCAGAAAAATGAAAGGAGAGAGATTTATCTTGTTGATCTTTTCTACCTCTTGATTCTTTGAAACTCACCCAATGGGGCATTAATTTTTCCACTTCTACATTGGCTTTCCTCCACATGGCCAAAGCACACTGCTTCCTATGAGCCCAGAAGTGATAAGGAAGGAATCAACTCTCTGTAAGTTCAGTCTGGATGGACCTGGACTTTGTGCAGCAAATGACACATGTTGTTCTGCTACACAGAACAACAAAGGACAGGAAATGATTATTTACTGTCATAATGATGGCTATGACAGTGATAGCTATAGACATTTTATACGTTCTTTCTTTCATTTTGACAAGAATGTATTATTCTAAATGTCAGGACTATACCTGCTTGGGGGCTAAAGTGATAAAGCTTCAGATCCTGGTCCCCAAGAGCTTATAGACATGTGTGTGGGTGTGGGTGTGTCTATTTGTTTGTGTGCATGCATTCAGGTCATTAAGATACTCAGAAAAAAATTATTGAGAAAATGTGAACATGACTTGTTTTATTTGTCAGGATAGAGTGCTGTCTCTTTTGGAAATTAAAAACTGCCTATGTTTCTTATTACATCATAGTTTCAAATATTTCCCATTTCTTTGGGAAATGAAAGTTTTTCTGGATTTATCTCTTTCAGAAAAGAACCATGAGATATAACTATAGAAAACACTGTGCTTTCCATGTCTTTAGTGGGTCTCTCTTTTATGATTTTGGTTTTCTTTGCAGTGACGAGTAGCACCAAGTTTAGGGTCAAGGTGATTCAGAGCCTACATAATTTTTTGTTGTTGGTTTAAAAGCCCTGAGATGAAGTTTCTTGAGGTTATTAAAACCCCTAGTCTTATAATCCTGAGGGTCTAGTGTTAGGATAAAATACAGTATCAAGGAAAACTGTCTTAGCCTTTCACTTATCTCTAGCCCCCCTTTATGTTCTTCTATCATCTTTTGGAATGTGAACATTATTGGACTTAACAGAGAATTCTACAAAGATAGTTTCTATCCTTAGGGTTAAGACTACCCTCTAGAGTACCTAATATTCTAATATTTCCAAGAATAGTTTGAGAGCCTTGGTTAAAACCATACAACTATTGAGGGGAAAAAATTAAAAGCCACCTATGGGTCCACTTTTATCTGAGAACGAATAAGTAGAGGAGCAGTCAGCCTATTCTAGCACAAATCAAAACCTGTACCAGTTTACCATCATATTTGTGGAAAAACTGTAGTTACAAGATAGCAGTAATTCTGTCCCATTATTTATTCTACTTATTTACTATCTTACTACTTTCTCTTATCTCCCTAACTACTTGTCAAAGAAAATGCATCGTGTTTAAATAAAGCCAAACCTGTAAAGAAATAAGTTCCTGATTTTTTTTTAAGTCTGTGTATTACATTTAAAATTCATTGCTGGACCAAGAATTGAAAACAGAATTTTATGACTTTTTTCACACGTATTTAGACTAATTTACAGATAGGAAGTAATGTAGACTCTGATGGAATTGTCTATTTTGTATTCTAATTTTGAGGATTTTTCCTTTATTATTATTGGAGCCTATTCTATCATGGAGTAACTAGGTATTGCCCCCAAACATTGTCAAGATAATTTCAGATGTGGAATTGGGATGCATCTAGATGAAAAACAGTGGCATGATGGGCAAAGTTTCTCTGAGCCAGAGTGAAGGCACAATAGACCCAAGTGATGAGAAAAGGGATTAAAAAGGGAAGAACATGATTAAATTTAGGCACATCAGTTTCAGTGTATTTCTTTCATTGTGGAATGAGGCTGTAAGTTAACAAGTTAAAATCCTCTGAGTACCTGTCATTCCTTGGTCAAGAGTTGATTGTTCATGGAGACATCGTCATCTGTTGGCCACTAAGGTACGGAGGAATGCCTGTAACAATTCTGCCTTAGGCTTTGAGAGAAAAACTCTTTCTAATAGTAACTCATTAAAATGTTCTTCAGTTTACTGGAAGAGTTAAGGTCTTCCTCAGCCCCTGATATTCAGAGAGAGTGTGGGGTCCAGGAATAATTGGGCCCTCTGAAAATTATCTGTTCAATTCTATAGTGAATATATTTTAAATTACTTCAAGTGAAGGAGAACAAATTAGTCCACATAGAGGTTCATATGAGATTTAAAATAGCTGTGGTTGCATCTTGTTCTTACTATATAACTTTATGACTTTGGATAAGTTAATAAAGTTAAATAATATTATCATCAGCTTTAACAGCTTAACACGCATAGGAATGGACACTACTAGGATAGTCCTAAGGCAGGACTATTTTATTACCTTTTTTTTTCAACACATCCCCATCACTGATCATGGTTGCTCTGCCAGAAGTACTCCAATTTCAAATGTAATACTTTTATATATCTTCCATGACAGATATGATGAAGAGAGAGAGAGAAAGAAAGGCAACTCTAAGAGAACCTTGAATCCCAGGTACAATGCAAATTAAAATATAAACTGATTCAAAAAAGGCATATTTCAAAATTATAAGGTGGCATTTTTAAAACATATTACTAAATGCTAGAGATATATGGAGTCTAGGCTGAATTTTTTGTCTGTATATATTAATCCACTAAACACATCAAACTATCACCATCACTCATATACTATAAACTCATGTGTGCAAAAACCTGTTCTGTAATGGTGATTCTAAACCAGAGACATTGGCAATGGCTGAAATTGTTTCTTACCATCACAACAAGGGGTGGGAGATGTTACTGATCTAATTGGGTAGAAGCCAACAATACTACAAATAAACAACACACAATGCACAAGACAGCATACTAGAACAAAGAATTATTCGGTTCAAAATGTCAATAGTTCTTGGGTTGAAAAACCTTATGCATTATACTTAGGTAATACAAAGTAATGTAAATCCCTCCCATACACACACACACACACACACACACACAAAGCTACAACATTCTAGGGAAAACACAGAAACAAAGTAAACAAATGATTATGTAAGGTAATATATAGACAGAGTGCTGGTTTAGTAATAGAAACAATACATAAAGCTGTTGCCCAGGAGGGAGTTGTGACAGAGGAATTGGCAGCTTGGAGAAGCTCACCCTGGTGAGGTCTTAAAGAAAATTTAAGACTGACAAGCAAAGATCAGGGCTTAAGGCCAATAACACCAATATGCAGACATATCCTCAGATATGAGGGGGAGCAAGTTTACCAGGTGACTAGAAGGGAGGACTAAATGGGTGGAAGGTGATATTAAAAGTAAAAAATGTGACTTCTGGTTTCGGCTCAAATCGTGATCTCATGGGTCATGAGATCAAGCCCTGCATCGAGTTCTGCACTCAGCTGAGAGTCTGCTTGAAGATTCTCTCCCTCTGTCCCTCCCCTCACACTCTCTCTTTCAAATGAATAAATAAAACTTTTAAAAAATAAAATAAATAAAAATTATGGCCAAAACATTAAGAGTACTCTACATTACTCTAAGAAATGTAGGTATCAAGAACACCTAGGTGGCTCAGTGGTTGAGCATCTGCCTTTAGCTCAGGTCATGATCCCAGGGTCCTGAGATCAGGTTCTGCATTGGGCTCTCTGCATGGAGCTTGCTCCTCCCTCTGCCTGTGTCTCTGCCTCTCTTTCTGCGTCTCTCATGAATAGATAAGTTAAAAATCTAAAAAAAAAATTAGATATCAGTGTAAAAAATTATGGAGAATCATAAAAGGTTTTTAAACAGTGAAATGATATAATACTAACCAATTTTCTGTTTCATAATTTCCTTCTTTTTTATTTTAGTATATCATAGTAGTTCGCCAAAGTTGTGTCTAGTTTATCTTTCTTTAAAACCATTTTTGTTACCTTTTGTTTGATTGAAATGATCTGAGCTATATATATAAATGCCAATTGGACCTTTTTAAGGATCTGCCAATTCATTTGTTTAATCCCACATCCAAGCAAGATATGTATCTTAATTTTTTAAAAATATTCTTTTATTTATTTATTTTATTTTTAAGATTTATTTATTCATGAGAGAGACAGAGAGAGAGAAGCAGAGACACAGGCAGAGGGAGAAACAGGTTCCATGTTTTTGAGCCTGATGTGGGACTCAGTCTGGGGACTTCAGGATCACACCCTGGGCCAAAGGCAGGCACTAAACCTCTGAGCCACCCAGGGATCCCTTCTTTTTTTTAAAGATTTTATTTATTCATGAGAGAGACACAGAGAGACCGAGGCAGAGAAACAGAGGGAAAAGCAGGCTCCATGCAGGCAGCCCGAAGTGGGACCTGATCCCAGGACTCCAGGATCACTACCTGAGCCAAAGGCAGAAGCTCAACCACTGAGCCACCACCTTCTTACCTACTTGCATTATTTTTGTTATATTCTACTTTATATTATAGCTATTTCTTTTATTTGTTTTTGTATTCAGACTAAATTCCTGATGGCAGAGAGTAGGGCTTATCCATCCCGGCCATTTCAATATTTTAACAGCTCAGTGAAGGTTTTCTGACTGAAAGCCTGTGGGGACCAAGGAGAAAGTACACTCTGGAATTCTGGGAGATATGCAGCAGGAATTCACTTACCATTTGTCTATATATAATTTCTTATTATTTTCTGAATTCCAGTGTCTGTGATGATACTTAATCATCAATAGCCAAATAGTGCTAACTTTACATTAGAGTTGACAGTAAGGGAAAGAAGGAAAAGGAAGAGAGGTAGAACTACATGAAAAGTCACAGGCAAAGATACTGACAAAAGGTTCAAGTAGTTATGGGCAAAGATGCAAAAATGATTTTCCATTAAAAAAATTTGTTTAAGTCTTACATGGAAGCCTAATCAATAGAACGGAGTCGGTTTTTCAGAAGTGATTCTTCCCTACTTCTTCCCACTCTCCACTAGAACTCTAAGAACTCCCCCCATTTATCTATGACAACTGACAGAGCTCCCGACAGAAGCAGAACATTTTCATTTCAGTCCCATGCATCCCCTTAAAAAGATGGACAGTATGGTATTTCTTTTCATATTCCTTCCCTACTTTGGTCGCAGACCCAATCTGAGGTCAATTTTATATCATACAAGTTTATATTTTTCCTCTTAGGTAAAGAGACAGTGATATTCATTCTTAAGTAGAAAATTGAAAAGAGCAAGTAGCTCTGTTTCTCGCTAAGAAGGTCAAATTAGTTATATTGAAATGACCAATTTATTTTGCCTAGGGAAATACCCAGCTTTCATGTATATTACATGAGTATAAATTAGAGTTTTTCTGTGCGATTACAGAGTTGTTGACTTCACTATTTCTAGAAAAGTAGTATTGCTGCACCTTTGGAAAATCTGAATCAGATCCTAGTGGTCATGTGTTTTCTCAGATGTAGGCTGATTATTCCCCCTTGTACTATCACTGATTGCTCCTACAGAAAGACAACTGGGATATAGGATCTTTATCTAAGTGGATTGTCTTCTACCTCTAAACCCATTAACACAGCACAGATAAAAGGCCTGGGATAAAACATATTACATAGGTATGGAGATGTAGCAATCCTTAGAGCTAATACTCATTTGTTGTATGTGCTTTCAATTTCTAAGATCATGAAAAAACTATCAAATTTTATTTTGGACTTAAATGGAATCACAACTTATGTTTTTCAATGTGCATGGTCTGCAGTATGTTTTTGCATTTTTAACAGTTACTATTGTTTTATTCCTTTGAGAAATTAAGACTGGCTACAGGGAACAGAAGAAGCATGTTTCCCTCCATATTTTCTTCTTGAACCCATTGGAATCTACTTTTATGTAGCAATTACTGAAAGTGTGCAAGATAATATAACAATGGAGACCTTTAGTGAAAATAAACCTTTAGATGTCTCTGGTGTTCCCTCTCTCAATCACTATTTAAAGAAGCTCCTGGAGACTCCTGGCTGGCTCAATTTGTAGAGTATGAGATTCTTGATCTCAGGGTTGTAAGTTCAAGCCCCCCATTAAGTATAGAGATTATTTAAAAATAAAATCTTTGAAAATAAATAAAATAAAGGAGCTCCTGGTTCTATGATTATAAGTGAGACTGTGTTATTTCTTATCCCCAACCTCAAGAGACAATTTAATGAAAATTGAGAAATAGAGGGATCAGGACAAGTTATTAATGAGTTTAACTTAATGGCTTTTAGATACTCATTTATTTTTTTTTAACTTGATCACCTTATCTATGATTCATACCATGCTAGTTTTAGTTATAACAGATGAGGTAGCGAGTGATCTTGTCCTTTTCAAAAACACACACAAAAAATGCTTTGTCTTTGATTTCTTTAAAAACTGCATATGATTTTTCATCTGGTTCTTCCTCTCTTTCTTTCCCTTAGATTTCTTAGTAGTTTTATTTGTACTTTTGTGCAGAGACCTAGAAGAGAGGGAAGTAATATCAACCAAGCTTCAGCACTATTTAAAGTCCTAGTTTGCTATAATCTTGTAGCAGTGTATATACATATTAAAATTCATTTCATCTCTAATCTCTTTCAATTAAAAAGACAGAGTTGCCTTCAGCTTTATGAAATTTATGATATGAAACACCTTAGATATGCTAAAACTGTTAAACTGAATTTTATTTAGTATTTTGATTATAAATTACGGAAATGGTACATTAACTCCTTTCTGAGGCTAAGATTAAAAAGGCTCCATTTATTTGCTGTTGTTGTAGTGTTTTGCAACATATGTTATATTTATAATTGCCTTATTAAATCTTATACATTGTAAGTGATAATCATATTGCCCAGAGCTATAAAATCATCAAAATATATAATGGCATTTTAAGTTGTTGTATCTACAAATGGGAATTTTTATTTTTAGCTTTTTAATAATGTTTTCAGCTGAGTGTTGGAAACAGTCGTCAGCTATTCAGAAGGGAAATATTATTTCCACTAAGTATTTGGTAAGTGATATTAAGAGGAAATCATAGTCAAGTCTCAGCCAGATAAACATGGACATTACAGAACAATTCCACTATAGAAAAGAACTGAACATAAGCCATGATTTGATGGGGATGACACAAAGAGAATAAAATTCATAAAGCTAGGTCAAGCACTCTCTCTACTGACAGACTCCTCCTTTCTTATATATTTAGTTATGTTCATGAACTCAAATTGCCCAGTTTTATGGCTCCTTCTCTCCTTCATTCACTCCTCTTTTATTTCTTGAAGAGGATTTTCTTAAGGTTTTGTCCTTGAAACTCCTCTTTCTTTTCCATCAACACAACTTTTACAATCAATAGAACTTTTCAATATCATTATTTAAATGCAAAAGTGAATCCTAAATTAGTAATTTACTTTTGGTCCAAATATCTTTCCCAAGTTCCAAAGAAGTATAAACCATGTTTGGTTGCATACATTCTCTTGGAATTTCTCCTGATGCCTTATTTTTGTTTGTGATGTCCACAAACTCATTATCTCCTCTAAATAAACTCCTTATTCTAGCCTATTAATTATTTCAAAAGTCTTACATTGACCACTGCAAAAAAACATCTCCGGATTCAAAGGCAGATAGAGATTTTGACTCAGACTCAGTATAAAATTTCCTTCACTTAAGTTTACCACCAAGCCAGCCATCTAGCAATTGAAGGCATAGACAAAATAAAAAAACTTGAACAACAACAACAAAAAAATCAATAACACAAGTAAGTGGGCACAGTGTCCAGTGCCTCTTCCTCTTCTATATGGAAACATAATTAAATTTTGGTCTTCTGAGCATTCTAGATGAATTCATCAGGTCAGGAAAGCCCAGGACCAAAGTTTGTATTCCTTCCTTCTGGGGGGCTAGAAAAGGTACCTTTCCCACAGTAAAACTTGTAATTTATTCTTCTTATTTTATCACTGAGTATACAGTAATCTTGTCCAAGGCTTTTCTACCACAGGGACTGTCACCCTGCCTGGTTGTCACTCCAGTTTATAGCTTTGAAATTATCTTTGCTTCTTCCCTCTTTATTGTCTCCATATCCAATTAATTTCAAAGTCTTACTGATTCTACTTCCACACTGACCAACCACCTTTCCCTCTCCTATTTTGAAATTCCATCTTTCAAATTTAAATAATTAATATTGCCAAATGCCAGAAGTAATAAGCCTCACCAGGCATACAAAAACATTACTTAGAAAGACCAGCTTGTATGCCTGGAAACGTATTATTGTTAAAATTAGTTTTTATATGCTGGCAGTACATGGGAAAAGAGGAGCCCCACTAGTCCCTTAGAAAAAGGATTTGTGTCTCTGTATTGACTAATGTAGAGTAAGTGCTCCTAAAATACCATTGAATTAAACTCAGACGTGTTCTAATTTATCTTCTGCAGGAATATTTCACTAATTGAGAATGCACTATAATAAATCCATGGCTTCCTTAGTGAAATATCGTTGTATGGGAGGTGTGGATTAATGAAGAAGGAACAACATGTTAAAATGTATGAAAAACAAAATACAACTTTACTTGTTGGATATATTTTTTTTCAATAGAGATCACAGCATACCTAAAACAGGTGGGACTGAATTGTAGATATTTACTGGAGTCTCAAATGACAGACAATCCTTATTTATGAATGTTCAGCATAGGAAAAAATAAATAAAGCCATGAAGTATGAATCTGTTATTTCTATTCCACCCTCAGGCAGAACCCAAGACCCATCCTAAGTATATCTCTGGAGTATGCAAAGTTTGTCTTCATGATCCAGACAGGTCCATTCTTCCCTATTTGATGCAATCAATATCCTGCTGAAGAAAGAACAATGGAAAAACTACCCAGCATGTGTTTTTCAAAGAACACATCTGGAAAAGTGACTGGGAAGAGATGATGGATAAGACTGGAGAATGTGCAATCCTTAAAACTCAAAACTTTTGCATTGGAACGTGTTACATATGTATTTACACAGGCATTCAAATGAAAAACCAAAAATTAGAACTGCAAAATTTAGGCTCCCTAAAGGCTACTTTCAGTGAAAAAAATTTCCCTTTTAAAAACATGAGATATGGAAACCACCACTAGAAAGAGACATTATCCCTTCAAATCTTCTGTTTTGCTAGAACATTCTGCAAAGAACCTAAAGGAAACATGTGGACATATCTGGTTAAACTGGACCTTGGGCAAGCAAGGCTTTGGGAACAGGAGATGAGAATCAGAAGGCCTGACCTAAAAATGTACTGTTCTTGTTTTCCATAAACTGAAGGTGAGCAAAGCCTTCTGAATAGTTGGAGAACTGAGCTGGGGGAATGAAGTAGGTGGTAGGAGAAAACCAAACCAAAACAGCACAAAAATAAAACCTAGGCATTGCAGAGAAGCCCTGTACTAGATAGAAGTCAGTCATCCTGGGTTTTTACTAATTCTACTAGTAATGAAATGTGTCTCTAGGAGTAACTTTCTTCCCTCCTGGGCCTTCTGTGTATTCATCTGCGGAAAAAAAAAAATCAGTGGAATTTGATCTTCAAGGACCTTCCAGGACCAACCTTCTAGAAACCACAGCCTAAAGTTTTTCTAAGCCAGGGATGATCTGGCATTCTGTCTTCATCCATATTGGGCTCTTTTTCTTAATATAACTCCTGGTTCCTTGGCAGACTTTAGGCCTAGAGAGTGGAAACAGGGACTCTAAGGAGAAACCTCCATCTACAGAGGAGGTCTTCACATTCATTGTGAGATTTGAGGATTAGTAAGAGAAGTCTTAGACCAGTTACATAATCTATGGCTCATCCACACAGTGAAGTAAAAAGATAAGGCAAAGATCACTATATACTACTAAAGCACACTGCTCAAGACCTATCACTAAACCAAAAGAGCAAGGTGTAAGAGAATATGCAGTATACTAATTATTTTCATCAGGAGATAGATATACATTTATGTTTATGTTTTCAAAATGAAATGCCGGAAGTAAACCACAGGTTAATAAAATGCAAGCAAGAGTTCTTTGAATGAATCTTGATTATCATTTTCAATTTGGAACTATATAAATATTTTACATATATATTTAAGTATATTTAATAAAACATAAAATTGATCTTCAAGAATTAAAAAGACACTAGAACAAATTAGCATAATTATATTTCAAATTGGAGGCCAATATACACACAGAAAATTATTTCAAGTGATATCAAAAAATAGTGATTTGTCTATACTAAGGACCAGACAAGAGCACACCCACACATATAGTAAAACTAAAATGCAGTCATTGGGTTGTTGTGGTGATTGGGGGTTTATGCTAATATAATTGAGAACTAAAGTTTTCAGAGTAAAAAGAGATGCAAATAAAATCAAACCAATTAATGGATGAACTCACACTAATCTAAAATATATCTTATGGTCCTAGATTCCAGCCTCAGGGCCATTCTCATACTTATACTTTCAATTTTATTTTAAACTCTAAGAAATATGCTTATTAGATTAGTCAAGGTCAATGAGGAATGCTTGATTAAATGGGAGAACAGAATAGCATATTAGAAATATGTATGGTGGCTATCAGTTTTGCACATATATCTTGTACTAGGTACTGTGCTAAGAGCTTTCCAAGCATTCTTTCATTAAATCCTCCCCAAAATCATAGAATGTAGGTGCAGTTATGATCCCCATCTGCAAGCACTAAGCTCTACAGATTTTGGGTAAATGTTGATGTGGAAAGCAAACAAGGAGTTTAGTGTAAAGTAATTGAAAAAACTTTGGTTCCAGTCTTAATTGAATGTGAAACTGAATTTTATTTGTAAACATTTATTTATTTATGTTACTTAAACACTTCAAAACCTTGATTTCCTCAAAGTCAAGAGTAAATATTTTGATATTTACACAGGTTTAACCTGGGAATCTAAGCTGGCTGATTTGACTCTTCTGGGAATAGGTAGTAGAGTTTTAGTAGTGAAAAGATCATAGCTAATAGTCATTGCTTTAAGTTATTATCTATGAAGTTTTACCTATATGTAAGAGGTTAATTGTAAGAATTAACCTCAAGAATAATTTCTACCTGTTTAATAGTTTTCTTCCATGAAGACCCTAAAGAAAATTTCCTGCAATGGCTTTAGATATCTTCTTCCTATGAAATGATCAAGTACCCAAGAGATCTAGATTCTAGTAAAATATACAAATTGCTAGTTAAGTTCAAGTGGAGGAATGGGCATGAAGTAGCTGAAATATGTAAAGAAAATTCATTTCCTTTCTTCAAAGAGAAATTTGGCTTTTACCAAAAGACTGCTAAGACTACTGAAATTCCTTCTTTCATCACAGTTATCTACTTCCCATGGATTCTTTCTCATCTCCATCTTCTTGCAGGCTTGGCTCCTACCATTTCTTTTCTCTTGCTTTCTCTGTGTCCCTTCTCTACAGAATATAAAAAGAGACACCAGTATAAAAAAGCATGGTCTATTATAAAATCTTTAAATCTTTTTTTATTCCATGTACTTTACATTAATTCCATCTGTTGACAGCCACGGCTCATTTCTCCATGTTTTTCATAGCAAAACTAATCAAAATTCCATTTTTCTCCATCTCCAAATATCATTTTTTCATCTTTTCCAAATGGACTTCTATGTCCACAGATCTATAAAATTGCTATTGAAGGTAACTAATAATTCTAAACCAATAATAATTAATTATAATCAATAACTCCAATGGTCAGTTTTCTTCCCTCTCTGTATTTCATCTTTCATCATTATTTCACACATCCACATCATCTTCTCCTTGCCAAACCTTAGGTACCAATGGAGGTAGAGCATTTTGGAGGATTTTTATTTCATTTGATTAACAGTGAGGTGCCTTATAGACTAGTGGCTTTCTTGCTCTTCCCACTTTCCATTTTCTCTACCACCTTATGTCCATGCTCCAAACATACAGGCTTTCCATTTGTCTAAGGCCTACTCTTCCTTCAAGGATTGTTTCAATCCTATCCTCCTCTATGTGATTACCTTTGTCCTACAGTTGTGATATTATTCATACTACTATCTATTTGGCATTTACTATATGCTATCATGTACTGAGTTGTTTTTGAAGCACATATTCCCTACCTATTATCTATCTATCATCTATCTATCTATCTATCTATCTATCTATTTATCTATCTATCATCTATCTATCTATCTCTCTTCTGTCACTCCATCCATCCAACCTAGACATAAGTTTCTTTGTACAGAAGTTTTACTCTTAACCTTTCTGTTTTGTTCCATGTGAATATACACTTAACACAAAACCATTTGCAGAAAAAGATCATTTTTCCTGATTGTACTGTAGTGTCATGTATCTCATAAATTGAGTACACCTTTGAATTTGTTCCACTATAATTAATAATGCTGTAATAAACACAGGGGTCCATGTATCTTTTTGCATTAGTGTTTTCTTTTACTTTGAATAAATTCCCAGTAGTAGAATTGCTGGATCATATGTTATTTCTATTTTTAATTTTTTGAGGAAACTTCATGCTGTTTTCCACAGTGGTTGCACCAATTTACATTCCCACTAATATTACATGAGGATTTCCTATTTCCTATTTGCTATGTATAAATCTTCACCAACACTTGTTATTTCTTCTCTTTGTGATGCTAGCCATTTTGGCTGGTGGAAAGTGACATCTGACTATGGTTTTGATTTGCATTTCCCTGATGATTGATAATGTTGACCACCTTTTCATGTGCCAGTTGACCATTTGTATATCTTCTTTGGAAAAATGTCTATTTGATCCCCTGCCCATTTTTTAGTGCATTTTTTCTGGTGTTAAGTCGTAGGAATTCTTCATATATTTTGGATATTATCCTCTTATAAGATATATTATTTTCTGACCCCATTCTGTATGTTGCCTATTTATTTTGTTGGTGGTTTCCTTTGCTGAGTAAAATCTTCTTATTTTGATATAATCCCGATAGTTTATTTTTGCTTTTGCTTTCCTTGCCTGAGGAGGCATATCCACAAATATGTTGTTAAGGCCAATGTCCTTGCTCCTATGTATGTTTTCTTTTAGGAGTTTCATAGTTTCAGGTTTTACATTGAAGTATTATTTATAATAGCCAAGATATGGATGCAACCCAAGTGTCCATTGATAGATAACTGAATAAAAAAGATGTGATATAATATATATATATTTATATAAATAAATATATATTGTGCTAAGTGAAATAAGTCAGAGAAAGACAAATACCACATGATTTAATTTATATGTAAAATCTAAAATAAAAGAAAGAGAAAACAAAAACATTCATAAATATAGAGAGCAAAGTTGTAGTTGCTCTCAGTCTCAATCTCAAAGTTGATAGGGGGATGGGGAATGGATGAAGTAGGTGAAGGGGATTAAGAGGTATAAACTTCCAGTTATAAAACAAGTAAGTCACAAGGATGAAAAGTACAGCATAGGGGATACGGTCAATAATACTGTAATAACATTGTGTGGTGATAGGTGGTACCTACAGTTGTGACTAGCAGTATGTAGTGTATAGAATTATTGAATCATTGTGTTATCACCTGAAACTAACATAACATTGTATGCCAACTATACTTCAATAATAAAAATTTTAAAAATAAATGAAAAGTAAAGGAATGGAAAAAGATATATTATGCAAATATTAATAAAAAGGCAAAAATCTCTGTTAATATCATGCAAAGCAGACTACACAGCGGAGACAATTACTAGAGACAAATTTTGTAATAATGAAAATATCAAGTCATGAAGAGAGTATAGGCTTTCTGAATGTGTATGTGACAATCAAAAGAGTTTCAAAATACATGAAACAAAATGTCACAAGCCAAAAGAAGTAGGCAAATTTACAGTTATGGTTAGGGATTTTAATAGCCAAGTCTGATATAACTAGTAGAAGTCTGTTATCAGCTGACAGAACCACTAGAGAATAAATAAGCAGTGAGAAAGGACCAACAGCATTATCAACCTAGAGCATATGAGTATGAGAAAGCCTTGTGGTAAAGATACATCTCTCTATCTTGATTGTGGGGATAGTCACACATACAAATTACACCTGTGATAAAATTGCACTAATCAACAGACACACATAACACACACAAAAATGGATGCACAAAATAACTGACTAAAAAAATCTGAAAAAGCTCTATGAATTGTACCAATGTCAATTTCCAGGCACTGATGTTGTGTTATAATTATGCAAGACATTAACATTGGAGGAAGTAAGGTGAAGGGCTCACACAGAACCTTCCTATACATTTCTTCGAAATGTAGAATAAACCTACAATTATTTCAAGGTAAAATGTTTTTTTTTTCTTTTTTATAAAAGATTTTATTTATTTATTCTTGAGAGACAGTGAGAGAGAGAGAGAGAGAGAGAGAGAGTCAGAGACACAGGCAGAGGGAGAAGCAGGCTCCATGCAGGGAGCCTGACATGGGACTCGATCCTGGGTCTCCAGGATCACGCCCCGGGCCTAAGGCGGCGCTAAACCGCTGAGCCACCCGGGCTGCCAGTAAAAGGGGTTTTTAAGGCAGAAAAAAAATTAAAGAATATGTGCAGAATGGTACCAAAATCCCAATCTAACTGTTGTCTTTCCAGGTTTTACTCACTACCCTTATTCATTGAAAGAAAACTGAGATTCATGGAAAGCTCATTAGTCTTTCCAAAGTCTTCCATCAATGGGAAACTGAGTAATTTTTCAAATATTCACATAACACAGAGAAGGAAATGTTCTACTAGTAAATTTTTATTTATCCAAATGTCTTTCACAAAGACATCTCACTTTTTACCTCTATATGCTAGTGAAGATATTCATAAAATAGTGATCCATTGACAAAACTTTCTAAAGCAAATAACAAAAATTCAAAAGACGCAAATCAAATAAGGCTGCCTTACAGATATTATGCCATGAAAATCATCAAACTTAACCAAGCTTTTGCCTTTAGGTAGAATCGTGGCAAAGTGTAACTTTTGGAAAGTGTGAAAGAAATACAACTTGCTTTAATCTTTGCAGGGTCATGTCTAGTTTTAGCTGCAAGCTCAATGGAAAATATGTCCACAACACTATTTTAAAAATAAATACATATTTACATGACTTTCCATAGTACTCTTTTCTCTGTAGAGATCTTTCATACATAAAATGTGACTTTAAAAATTTTTGAAGACACATTTTGCTCAAAAAATTTTAATGGCAATTTGGTAACATGTTCAGCCTTTCCTTTTTAATATTTTTAATTTTATAAAATAAATCATTTAAGAGGCAAGTAAGCTCAAAAATATTATAACAAAAATAACTCAAGCCTCAAACACTCTATAAGAGTAAAGACAGAACTAAGATCTCTATAAATCAGTCTATCCAATAATCCAGAAACTTATATAGTAATTTGAAAGTTTTTGCATAATATATTTAAAATTTTAATTTGCAGTTACAAAATTTTCCCTTCTCTGTAATCTATATTCATTTTTAAAAGTCAAGCTGAACAGAATCCTACAATTTCATAAATTATCAAGCCATTTAGGATGCATAATTAATTGGATTGTTCTGTGCCATATTTATGAGGGTTTATTCATGCACAGTATGAGATAATCATAAATTATTTTGTTAACAAAATCTCAAGAGACTTTTTAAAGAGCTTTCCCTTGAGTAGCTTCCCTTGGTGTGACTGCAGTCTCATTTCCCCACCCCCTTTGGTTAAATCAGGAATGAGCTATTTATTACTTTATAATTATAAATCTAATCTGAAAAATACTGAAGCAATCTGCAGAGGAGGTGCAAAGCAATCTTGGGATTCAGAATTTCCAAATGTTTAAAACAATTTAATGAAGAGAATGAAAGTGTATTTGTAGATCTGATGTCTATATTTATATTTAAGTTTATCCATGAGTTGCTGCTGTGTCTTTATCTGAATTTCTTGGCACAAAATTTATAAAAGCCCTGAGGTTTTTAATCATTTTTCTGAAGTAACTTTTTAAAATCATAGGTCCAAGCAGAGTTCATGACCATAAATATGAGAAATAAAAGGGAAGTTTTTTCCCTAAAAAATATAAGGCCAACACACATCAAATGATATTTAATTGGGACTGGAAATACTCCAAGTTTGACTTTCAAAAAAAAGCTTTGATTTACAATAGTTCATGTTGGGCTCATGTTGAGCCTGCCAAAAATCCAAACTAGATCAGAGTCTTTTTTGAAATAAACACAAGCTTAATCTGCTGTAGGTATTTTCAAACTCCCACTGCTTTAGTTATAACATCATCTGTTACTGAATGATTTATAAATCACCCTCTATAGACAAATTTCTACAAGATGGAGGGTGAGATATTTTAACCCGAGGACATAAGGACACATCTAACTCATACATTAAAGCCACATTTAAAACAACTCTTCTTGGAAACAAACAAAGACATTTCCTGCCCATGCTTTCTCAGGGCTGTGATTGTATCTGAAAATGTACAGTACCTAAAATGTTCCTCCCTTGTTCCTCAGTGAACAGTCAATAAATGGTCATTATTCTCATTGCCCAGTGCTAGTGGAAGACATTACTTGGAGCCTACTGTGTGACAGGCTCTCCATCATGTGCTTTCAGAGAAAAATTCAAATTCTGGGCTATTAGTTTAGACCAGGGGGCTTGAATACCAGTGTCTGCATTCAGCTCCTGTGGACCTTGGTCAAGTTACCTAAACATTCTGTGCCTTACCTTCCCCTCTGATAAAATAGAGATAATAATAGTGCCTGATTTTTAGGACTTTTCTGAAGAAGAAATAAGTTAATACACATAAATGCCTTAAAACAGTGCCTGGCATGGGAGAATTTATTGAGTATTAATTACTATTGCCATTCTTACTATCATTTTATCCCTTTTACAGAGGATAAACCTCAAGTTCATTTATTTTCCCAAGGTTATATAACATTTGAATGCTGGCTTATCTGACACCATGAACTTTGTGTCTAATCACTTTACATAGCCTCTCGGCAGTACAGCTCATTGGTCCACATGGGGACAAAAATTTATTTTTTAAAATAAGACTTTTCCTTGTTATATTCTCTGACATTCATCCTTTAGCTAATTTTGAACTTCAGCAGATCTAAAAAATAATTGTGCCTATGAACTTCAGTGGAAAATATAACCTACCCAATAATCTGTATAAATTCTCAGGGAAATCATTGAAAAGGGAAACTAGGTTACAAGCTTCTGTTGTATTTATAGGAGCAGATATATCTCCTAATCTTGTGAAAATTTCTGTGCAATGTTGTTGCATCTAGATAAAGTAGTTGAATGGGTAATTAAAGACAGTAGCAAGTCAAAGTGAAAACTTCTTATATTTAATCTTTAATCTAAATTTTTACATTCACAAAGAAATAGCTACTGATTTCATTTGTAGAAAGATGGCTTTTATAACAATAATACAGGTCTGAGACAGACTCTCAAGTTTCAAACCTTCATTCTGCCTGTCAATCTTGGATAAGCATTTAACTGAGCCTTTCATTATACCTACCAGGTAGATTTCTGTAAAAATTAAATAGGTAATGCTTATCATGCCTCTAAAGCCTAACTTATCACAGAACCTGAATATTTTCAAACACCCAGTAACTATCAGCTGCTACTATCAGTGGGGGGATGGTGTTGTTATTATTTATGTCATGCTAACTAGTCTTAACTCAGACTGTGTCTCTTCCTAAGCCCATTACGAACATGAACATGATCTATTAAAACAAAAATGGGACTTCCATGGCTCTTAAGAAGGAAAATTGATAAATCTCTTACGTCAGCACACGGGTAGAGCTATAAGAGAGATTCTCCTGTAAAAAAACATAATATATCTGAAACAGCAGGAAATGACTATGTCATAAAGCAAAGCTATTTTCTCCATGTTACAGTTCAGCCCAAAAAACTTAAGCAGCTGTCTATTGTGATTGCAGATCCAGCCTGTAGCATCTGAGAACCTGCTTCAGAGAGGAGGATCATCCACAGTTTTGAACCCCTCCAGGGTTTTGTTGTATCAGCGCAGTTAGAGAGAGCCCTATAGAAAGAGGCAAGGTAAATGTCCCAAGACAAAATATGAGGAGACCTTAAGAAAGGAATGCAGAACAATTAAGTTATTTGCTGGCTTGTTGGTGGCAATTGTGCAATAATGGGCTGAAATCTAATTATTATTATTAAGCAATTATATAGCACTTTATTTTTGCAAAGTGCTTCACAACAATTTTTTATTAGATATTCATCACAATAACCCTGTGAAGGAGGTCAGAATATCTCCAAGGAAGAAAAGATGAAGCTATTTTTTTTCCTGAAACATCTTACAATAAAATGTTCTAATTCTCCTAACGCTAAATATAAAAGTTTTATGTCGTGATTTGTTTTGGTGCTCTAACACGCGACCTGGTTTAATAATGTGCAATTTGGAATCACCCTGCTTCTTAACTGTCTCATGCAATAGCTGAGAAAGTCCTGCACCCTCGGGGACAATGCAAATAATCATAGAAATTAAAAATGCAAAGGATAGCTAATAAATAGAACAGAAATTTAGAAAAGAAATGGTTGATAGAATCTTGGGAAGTGTTTAATCAGAACCAATAAAAGTAAGGAATATTTTAATTCCTTTACAAATCTATAAATACTTTCAGTTGATGTGTATTAATTTCTCATTTAATTATTGCAATTATAAACACACACACACTTTTTTTTACAGGTGGCAAAAAATGGAATTTAAAGAGGTGAATACCCAGCTCAAAGTAACACAGCTAGTAGGTTAAGTTGGGAGTTAACACAGTCTTCTTAATCTAGACCAAGCTATCTTTATTTAATGTATTGGTTTATTATAAGTGATGTAATCAATCTACCCACTCATGCTGACACATTACCAAGAAGTGGAGAATTTTCACCTTTGCAAAATTGTTGATGTAAACTAACTTACTACATCAATCATCTCCCCCCAAAGTGTGCTACTCCAGTTTGTAGGAGTATGATACATGTTCTACTTGGCTATAGGACCTAGGAGAATAAGAAAGGATGGCCTTTTGCAATCCTGACATAGCCACTGGTAGTCCAGGTGGCTGTCTCTGTGCCACCAATGCCACTGAATATTTGCCTGGACGGTGTTTGGAATGATACAGAAAGTACCAGCTACCCTCTGAACAGTCAGAGTCCTCCTGATCTCCAGAACACCAAAGAAATGGAGTTACCACCAGTTAGGGCAGCCTTGGGAGGAGCAGCTTTTTGTTGCCATAGCTTAGAATGAAAATGGAGACTTCTCTCTCAGACTTTATACTACTGGCTGCATCAGGTAGGAATTCCTGGCCTCCTTTATTTGCTAAATTTCTCTTATGAAGCACTGCACTACCACAAGGTACACACATGGGAGACTTATCTAGACAGTGCTGTGGACAGATGGACTCCAGACAGAGGGGAGCAGGTGTGAAGCCAAAAGAGCAAAGAAATGGGGAGTCCTGTCAGTGCCCACAGGGACTTCCCATAGCAGGAGGAAGAAATTCTGTACCCAGCAGTCAAGAGCTGAAGCAGACCCTAAGGGACCAATGCAATGGAAGAAGTTAACGATCTGGGGCCAGGAGACAGCTCAGGGCGAAATGCTGCGCCACTGCTCTGGCTTTTTGCCTGGCATGCAGGACTACTTGTTTGTGCTCTTTTTACTCTCTTCTGCCTTTCAATCTAAGTGCCCTTGCTGTTGTCATTCTGCAAAAGAAGGTCTCAAGAAAACGTCAGCGGAAGAACTGTTTTAATTTCTGAGGAAATCTTTTGGAAACATGCAAATTAAAATGATGTGATTCTACTAGATGCAGAAATCTCTAACACAAAATTTCAAATGTAAGCTCCTTTGATGTCAACAAACATGACTCAGACTTTTCCATGCCAGGCATGACAAGGCAGATGCTTCATGCTGATTTACCTGTGGCCTGAACACAAATTTCAGGAAGCAACAGAGCCAGTATATGTTGCCAGAAGTACTGACTTTGCAAGATTTCCCAGCCTACTTTTTAAAACAGGCATGTTTTTAAAGCAGCGCTCCAACAGTATATATTCCTGAATTTTAAAAAAGCTTGAATTCTTTCATGTCCTACAGACATATCTTTTTGTGAGTTTAATTTGATAAGCAACCTAGAAAGCTGACCCATTAAGATATGAAGCCAAATAATAAAGGGGAAATGAAGGTTTGTTTGCTTGTTTTCCTCTACGAAACGTAAAGCAAACTACACAGAGCAAAAATTAATTTAGGGAACTTTATTTATAAACTTTACATTTACAAGAGTTTTTTAAATTGTTATTAAAAGTACTTTAAGGTGCTATTTCTGAAACGAATAATGTTTTCCCATATTACAATGTGTTAATACTAATGATGATTAAAGAGAAATAATCATATAAAATAATTACCATGACTATGTAAAGTCGCTTTGCCCAAGGGCAGATTCACGTTCCAAGAGGACCTCTATTCCCCAAAGACTGTCAGATTTTCCAATTTCTCTATTAAGAGCTTTGTCCATCTTTGTTGGAGAGATTTGGCCCAGCCTGGGGAAGCAAAGGGTGTGGGGGATGGTTACTGGGCTCTTTATTTTCTTGGTAAGAGGTGGAGCACCTTCTGCCTTGTGCAGTCTCTTTGTGGAGATTGGCGATTAGACTTTTTACTCCCTGGAGTCCTGGGGCAGCTGTCAGGAGCATAGCCCACTCACTATATGGCCTCAGCGCTGCATTTTGATTTTGCAGATGAAGGAAATGGCCTCAGAGACTCACAGGAGTTGGGGACAGTAGAGTGGGAGCTGGAATGCAGATTTTTTCCTGTCACTTTTATAATTTGGCAAGTCTAATCTCAACTTTGTTTATATCAGGTCTGATATCCAAAATGAGGAAAAATCAACTGAATAATACAAATTCATCTACCAGAACCTAGAATATGTAGTCAGTTATGTGGTGAATTTAGTCAAATGAGTTTCTTGACATTTTATAGATAATACATTCAGATATATCAACTGTATATCTACATATATGTGTAAGTAAATGAAGATGGATACTGATACATAATTTTTCTCCATATGCATGCAGACACAAACACACATATTTTTTAAAACTATGCTATTACTTTTATGATTTATCTTGTAAATTTTTAAAATGTATATGAAATACCAGAAGAATTTATTTAGGCATGTAGGTGTGTTTGTCTATATTTGCCTTAAATAATCCCTTTTATCTATTATAGTAAACCAGAATGATTTTTTTGCATTCTCAAATCATGTAAAAATCTGTCACACAATTTAGAGTATTAACATTTAGTATTCTTAGCTAGCCTTTCAGTCCCTTGAAAACCTGGATTCTATTTTATTTTATTTTTTTTTATTTTCAGCCAAATCATATTCACAGGTATGAACTTAAAATGCTTACGAATTTGGCTTCACAGAGAAATGTGCCTGTCTATATTAGCAAGTGTTGCCAGGTTGAATGAAACGAGATGCCATGTTGCCAATCTTACAGATTATCCTGAAAGCAGTATAACCCTGGACCACAGAATCACCTGAGAGTTATTACCAGAACTGATACAGATCATTGCTTCAGTTTCTCATTTTTCTCAATTCTTTTAGTCAGGTCTTACCTTCAGAGAAGTTGGTTAAATAACTAGGTTGTGTTTTGACAAATTGAGACTTACAGAACATATATTTGGCTAAGAACTCTTAGAATATCACACAAGCTAAAGTTTGTCTTTAGGGAAAATATATTTCCAACAGGGCTAGTCAAAGCACTTACTTTTAGAATTTTAGCTTCTCTCTATTGAGAAAAATAAGAAAAATTTGTTCCAAAGGACTTAATTCCATCAAATTACTCTTCTGGGGTACTTTTATAATGAGTATGTTGGTTGAAGAAATAAACATTTAATTGAATCAAAATGCAAAAAGGCAAAACCATGAGCTTACATGCACTTATTAAACTGTTTCAGTGATTTTAGTTTGGGGAATTAAACATCCTGAAAAAATATATAGCAAGTTCTAATTTGCATTTCCTGTCAGATATCTATACCAGTGCCTGAGGATTCCTTTAACTGCCCCAAGCTTTTAAATATATATATATATATATATATATATTTATGATAGTCACAGAGAGAGAGAGAGAGAGAGAGAGAGAGAGAGAGAGAGGCAGAGACACAGGCAGAGGGAGAAGCAGGCTCCATGTACCGGGAGCCCGACATGGGATTCAATCCAGGGTCTCCAGGATTGCACCCTGGGCCAAAGGCAGGCGCTAAACTGCTGCGCCACCCAGGAATCCCCTGCCCCAAGCTTTTAAAACACAGAGAACATGAAGGAAAAGACCTGAAGAAGAACTCAGAGAAGAGGTGATTGCCATACGTGCATCTCTTCTTACAGTTCTTCCCTTTTCAAATATTGTCAGAATGAGAAGTGCTGAAGCTCTCCTGATTTTCCTTACAGACTTTGTCTTCACATGAACCTGTGACCCCATGGCCTCAGATACTGGTCAAGAAGTTAAACATATTTTTTCCTTAAGCACTCTTTTTTTTTCATGAAAGGTGTCCACTGTTTCAAAAAGCACTCTGTAAGTGAAATGTAATAATTATTGTAGTATTTGTTTATAATATACTGTTTCAAAAAATTAAGGGAGCTGTAGAAATTTAAACTGATGATTAAACATTTACATTTGCATATTGTATCTGCTCAAATATTTGCAGCTGCATCAAAGCTCCCACTTGGGGTCTTTTGTCAAGAGTGTGGAGCACCATCATGCTTACAATACAGGTGGCAGATGGGATAGGTCTGCATTCAGCTCAGCATTCCTTCTTTCCATGGGGCCCCTCCACTGCCATCCAAATCCTGAATCTGAAGTCGGTATCTCTAGTGTCTTAAAATCCTCTATTATCCCAGTTTGGACCAAAACTCTAGGTTTTGCCCAAAGATAAACCTGGAGAATATTGTGAAGAATGCTTATGTGTCCCCAGAGCAATGTTCTTCTTCCACTGCCCTCTCCTCACCATTGGTGATCAGGATCGGGAGCCCGCCATGTCCTACCCTACCATATGCATCCTGGGAACTGAGGCACTGTCACAACAATAATCAGTTAACAAATGGTAGCTATAGGTCAGTCCCTATGCTAGCACATTACATGGTAGGGATTATCTCATTTCCACAACTAACTGAGGAGGCTGGTGTTAGTAGCCAGGCATCTCAGATGAAGCAGTGGGAATTCACAGAAGTTCAATGGCTTCCCAAAAACCACAGAGCTCAAAAGAGGTAATAAACAATGAAAGCCAATGATTCCAGATGGTAACAAAGTGATGAGATGCTATCTTCAAGACCTTGCAAAGGAGAACTAAAACCACTAAAGGTGGGCAGTGTCATTCAAAATTTGTGGCAATAAAAGGGGCTCTTTTATAATACATTAAATTCTTCCTTGGACTATCCTAAATACTTCAGAGACCCATAATATAATCTGTACTTTTATTTTTCTTCATTTTTGTAGGCCTGGGTGTGGAGGAGTGAGAGAGTACGAGTCTGTCTTAGATACCTAGAAATCCTGCGAACCAGTACAAGGCTGCTGGGCTTAGGAATTAGACTACCCTGTTCAAAGATAGTTAAGTTAAAATGAGGTTTCTTGTGGCAAGCTATGAGAAGAGATTTTCGTCTTTCACATCTAAGTCTTACATCTACTCAGAAACAAGGCAGGAAATGATGATATTCTCTTTATAATTTGTTCAGCCCAGAACCATGAACTCAGTAAATCTCCAACAGTTCTGTAATTTAGCTGTTCCATGGTCCTTTATAACTTAGTCCAGATTCCCAAATCACTTCTTCACTGGGTAGACTCTCTCTCCAAGGATTTTATAATGCTTTAAATGGAATAATAAATATGAAAACAACTAGTATAGTTACTAACTCAGACTAATGCTCAATGTATGTTAGTGTTTTCCTTTCTTTCATCCTTCCCATTTGCTTTATAAAGGTGAATGAATGTGAGGGCATCTCAGCACAGAGACCTTTGGGTGCCCATTGCTCACAGGGCACAACCCCATCTAACTACCAGGCAGTCCAGAATTCCTAGGAAGCTGGAAAAACTTGTTCCCAGCTTGTTCTAGTTCTGAGTAAAGTCATGAACAGGTGAACTTAGAGGACAGAGCCTGCTTGCTGGGAAGTGATTGAAGTGGCATTCCAGCCATGACTAATTTATTTAGTATTCAAAAATCAGTAAAGATTCTTCAGTCACATCATTCTCCCAAATAAAAAGGAATAAAAATAAAGTAGAAACCTGTTTGATGCCTCAGGCATGTTCAGTGTGTTGTTCAGGTCAGTTCATTTCAATACTTAATCTGTGGCACTTCATTAAATGGAATCATTTAACACCCAAAAAGTAATTATAAAAATGAACAAATCTGGTTTCCTGGGGTTGGTATTTGACATCGCAGAACACTGAAATCCCTATTGCTGGCTCAAGCTATGTTTTTCATTCAGTTAGCAATTTAACAAAACTAATCTGAATATGGGTTATGAATGAGCTCTTACCTATCTCAATCTTAACTTATTTATATTGTAACTGAATTTGGTAATAAATAAAGGAATGATCGCTATAACATCAACACTCACAATGAAGTAACACACCAGAATATCACCTTGCAGATTGCCAGAGCTCAAAGTAATGTTACCTGAATTTGGAACTAGAACAAAACTAGATGTCATAGAGTTTCATACATTACCTGTAAGGAAAATGAGGCTCAGAGAAGCTGAAGAACTTGCATGAAGTCATACAGTTACTTAGCAGCCAAGTTCAGGATTCAAATCTCCTCTCTTCCGAACAAGTACATTTTATCTTAAATTGAATCATTATAGGTTGATATATCCTATGAGGATATATATACATATTTTTGAAATGTGTTAACAGAAAATTTATTGACTACTCTAGGTTTCAGATCACATATTAAATACACAGTATTTCTCCAAATCAGATACTCTCAGCTCCTATATATAGAACCAGGAAGGTTGAAGTCAGGGAGACAATAAACAGTATCTGAGCCCACATCCCTCTGTACCCTATAGGTGTGGTTACAATCTTGATTTAATTTGTAAACCTTTCCAGATGATAAACTCAGAGAAAAGGACTTTTGAAGGTTAAGTGGTGAATTAAACAAAGAGGAAACATATTTGGAAAGGTAAGCAAAGCCTATTAAGAGCAATTATTCAACCTGGAAAACTGTGCAAGCCATTCTATTTTTGTCTTCATTTATATCCTCAATGTGATCAATCAATAAATATGGATGAAAAGTCCATTGTATGCAAAACACTATGGTGTATGAGCTTGAGAAATAAAAAGGACAAACCACAATTTCTGACCAGTACATAATAAATCAAGTTCGGGACACATGCAAATAATGAGACAAATCACAATAAAGACCCATAGAATTTCTAAATGCTTGAAAAGAAAAAAAAAGATGTTATAAATTGCAAGAAACCATAATTAGAGAGTCAGAAAACAGTATCTAGAGAAAAGTACCAGAAATTCACATCAATTATACACATAGTAGGTGCTTCACATTGATCTATTTGATCTTAAATGCCTGAGACATTATTATATAAGAAAGACATAAAACATGACATTGCACTGAAATATAGGGATTTGCATAGAGCTTAACTTAGCTTAGCTTGGTACTTAAGAGAAACTTAATCAGTATTGGTTTGGTAACTAAATACACTAGACAAATATATCATAGGTAGAGAATGAGTGTTCTCTTAGTCTTTTCCTTCTTTTTTCTGTATATGTGTCTTATTTTTTTCTACATAAAGACCAGCTTTCTCCTTTTTTTGGTACATCTGCTGTAAGATAGGATTTCTACAGCCCAAAGTATAAATTATCTTAGTTAAGCAAAAAGCTCATAATCATCCATTATCTCAGTTTCAAATCCACTTTTCAGAAGGGATAATACAATTAACCCAGTTTGAGTCACGGGCATAATTCTGGTCCAATCAGCTGTGACCAAGGCAGGAACAAAACCACATAGTACAAAATACAGCTGCCCAGAACCACCTCTTGACCGAGAAAATCATTGTCAGGTAGCTAAGATCCCCTATGAGTCAGCTTTTCTCTGACACCTGCTCTTTGAGAAGAGCATGTAACTCACAAATTATCTACATTACCAAAGCGGTATAGCTATCAAGAGTCAAGACAAGGATTCAAACTGAAGTCTCAATTCTAAGTATCTTGCAGTTAAACACTACGTTATTACTTCCCCCAACAATTTGATTAAAATGTTTTCCTATGATACACCATTTTTTAAGAATTAATTTTTCTCAAATATCTATTGATTACAGTTACAAATACCAATATGTAACTCTAAACTTGGTTAAAAGTTATTAAAGATGGATAATTCATTCTTTGGGTTTACCCTGAGAACAACTTTAAAGCTCCAGTGGTAGTCTTAGATAACATAAGAATGCTTAAATAAATATCTCCAAAAGTCTTCATACTACGGGAAAGGCATAACAATATTAAGCAGCCATCTCACTAACTTAAATGACTCAGAGAACACTTGTATTTTAGAAGCTTTGAGAACCACCAGCATTATTTAAATTACTATTATTATACTGTTTATTAAATCATTGCAAATGTAAAAGTAGATATAAACCTCTTATGATAACACCCTCTAAAGTTAATTCTAAAATGAATACAAATTGTTACCAAAACTATTGCAGAAATATAGTTTAATAATATAATTTAGTATGATGGATGTATTTACCTAAAGTTAAGTCAATGCCAGCTTTGTGAATATGCTTCCTACTACTGTGGCATAGACCATGTATTTACTTAAAGCATCTTACATCACTAATACTACCAACAGTACCCTGTGCCACAAGAAAAGTTGATTGGCCCACACTCTTCTTTGTTTAAATTACTTTGGAAATTTCCCTTGTATCTAATGGCATACTGCAGTTTGGTCTTTACATGAGTAAACATCATTTGTATTTGCAGTTTGCCCTCAATCTTTCCTCATTTGAATAAACAAATGAGTGACTCTGTACCTGAATATGAGGTAGTCATTCTAGATGAGTCCAAAGTTGCTTAGCCTACGTTTCTTAAATTAACTATTGAAAAGAAAACAGAGAATTTTAAAAACATTGCTGATTTTACTTCTGAGGACTCACAGAAACACTGAATTTACACATAAATATAAAGTGATTAATAACATAAGACAAATACGCATTAAAGACATAGCCAGTCTTATTCCTACATGGTTTGGATACTGATTGCATGAGTAAGAGTGATTTGAGGTCAATCAAATACTGCTATTAAAAAAAAAGGCACTGCTCAAACTGGCGTGACAGGGTATAAAATTCTCAAATCAGTTTCACTGCTCAAGGATTAAGTTTCCCACTTCTAAAAATGTAGCTGAAGAGTCATTTAATCACTTCAAAGCTCCCAAGACTGCCCTTCAGGAGACTGGCCAGCTTACTTTGCAGACAGTTTCTATAATACAGGGCAGAGAGCACTCCCTAAAAGCCACACTCGCAGTGCATCAGTGCACATCCACTCCCATCCTCTCAATGCTTAGGAAAATTGAAAAACAGAGATTTCTAATACACACAGAAATATGTGTGCTTTACAAACAAATACACTATCATTTTATCTTCAAAGGAGAAGTATATTAGCCATTAAAGTATAATGTGGAGACTAATTTCAACCATATCAATTACTAGGACTCTAGTATATAGTTAATAACAACACCTATGACTTGAATAGTACTTAGTTAAGTTTGGATGCAACACCTTAGACAAATCATAGTAGGACAGCAGGTATAGGTAAAATAATTATGCTGGGACTAGTTCATCTTCCTGCATTTCCTGTTTCACTAAACATCATTTTACATGCAGTTCTCAAGCCAGTAAGCCATCCTTTTTCCCCTACCACATACAAAATATCATGATTTCTTTTGAGTTTACCATTCAAATAATTCCAAAGATAACATGGTGGTTGTTTTTTTTAACACTCCTGTCCCATAACCTAGGTCCACCCGGATTCCTAGTAATAACATCCCACTCCAACCACAATCCACTCTTCAAAGTGCAATCAGAAAATTATTTCTAAATTCATAATGTCCTTGTTCCCAGACCTTTAAGGGATCCATTGCTCATAAGATAAAATATTAATATACCTTGGACAGCATTCTATAAAGTGGAACCTATATACCTTTAGTTTCCTTCTTTAGTTTCCCTTCTTGCTACTTTCATCTTCTACTCTAATACTTCTTTCAGATACATTGTCTCACATCTAAAATTCCACAATCATCAGGGGCATAGGGTACTCAGTCCCTTAAGCCTCTGACTGTTGGTTTGGGCTCAGGTCATGATCTCAGGGTGCTGAGATACAGCCCCACATCCAGCTCCATGCTCAGCAAAGAGTCTACTTCCCTTCTCCCTCTGCCCTTCTCCATTACTCCCCCCTTCATGCACCTTGTCTCTCCAAAATAAATAAATCTTAAAAAAAAAAAACAACTGTGTATTCATCATTCCTCTGCCTTGGACATTCTTCCTAACCTCTACCTCTGCCTCTGCCCCACTTGCATTTCCAAATTTTATCTAGTACTAGACTGATGTGGTTGAGCAGCACAACATCAGGCTCTGGAATGAGACTGGTCTAGAATCAAGTATTGCTGGTCACTAACTCCATGTCCTGGAGCATGTTTTCACCCTGCATATACTTTCAGTAGTATAGACAATAATAACACCTACACTAGAGGTTGTTTTATGGACTAATTGTTTGTCATGCAGCTGGACTCATAATAAGAAAGCAGTAATTGCTAGCTGAACACCAATCAAGGCAACAAAAATTCAGGAATTTCCTACTCATCATTTAGGATTTACTTGTAAGCCACTCCTAATGCATTCCCCTGATTCCAAGTGTGATTTGGTTACCTGTACTATAAACTCCTTTAATGCCTTATATTTTGCCTATCAAACACTTACTACACTGTACTTGAATGACTAGTTAACTCATATATATAGCCCAACCAAAAGCACATCAGTTTGCTTTAATAGTTAAAAAGTGCCTGACATAGCAGTCTTTTGAAAAGTTTTTTTTTTTTTTTAATTTGAATTAAGGTCAACAGCACTAACTGCAAACTTCATTTGCTTTTCATCTATACTAATAGTCTGCATATAGCATCTTCAGCTTTGATATGCTCTATTTCATAGATTATTCTTCTCACTTGAGCCTGAGATTCTCATAATGGAGATTTCATTTAAAAATAGGCAGTAGCAGTCAATAAGGCATCCGACTCTTGTTTTCACCTCAGGTGGTGATCTCAGGGTCGTCAGATCAAGCTCTGATATGGGCTCTGCACTGGGCTTGGAGCCTGCTTGAGATCCTCTTTCCCTCCCTTTCTGCCCCACCCCCACCCCCACTTATATCCTTTGCTTTCATTATCTCTCTCAAAAAATATTTTTAAATTTTAAAAATTTTTAAAAATTAAAAAATAAGCAGTAGTAGAAGGTTCAATAAACTCAATTCTACTACTTAAAGAATGGCCCAAATAAAAGAAGTACAAATAATAGTGGTCATGTTTGAATCCTGTCATCTTCTAGATCCCAAATTTGGAATAGAAACATTTTTACTGAAAGCAAAAAAATTTCAAACTTAGTATATTTATTTGTTTTTCTGTGAAAACTATTTCTTTTTAGAGCCTTCTTTTTCTATCTATATGACTCTTATATGTTGTTAGCTAACTATTGTGGTTATTTTCTTATATTTCTTAATCTTTCTACCTAAACAACAAAACTTGGAGAACAAGTACAGTGTGTCTTATTTTTGTTTGATTCCTCCACAGACTTAAAACAATAAGTAATTCACTACTAAAAATAAATATGCCTACTTTCCTTTTTAACAGACTTCTTATACTTTAATTTTTAAGATATGCTATTATTTCAACATTGTGTCAACTGAAACTGCTGTAGTTTCTCTCACTTTCCATTGAGTTGGCAAGAGAAATGGAGTGTAAGGTTAAGGAAGAACCTGTTTCTGGGGTTCTTATTCCACTTATATCCTCTTCAGGGTTGGTAAATCTCCTACCTAAACACACAATGGCATTTTAAGTCAGGGTTTCCCACAGGAAGCATTATGCCTTCAAGAGAGGAAAGAAAAAATCATGATGGCATGCCAAGCAGGATGTCACTTACACTCGATTGGCCACATCGTCAAGGTTCATTTCCATTAAGCTTTGTGTCAGTTCAGAAACTTTACACATGAGGCTGTGTGTAGCAGTCTACCACTGCTTACTGCCCTGGGGCTAGCCCAGAGTCCCAATCTTGTCATTGGTTTTCCAGAATGCCTCTGTGAGAATTAGTTGCATATGCTGGCCAGCCTTACCATTTGAGACAGGACTGTGGTTTGGTTGTATTTTTATAAATCACTCTCCTACGAAACATTTACCATCTTTGACATATTTAGATAGGAAAAGATGAGAACAAGAAGAGAGTGAAAATAGTCACAAATAATCGTAGATAGATAGGTGGATAGATAGATGGATATAGATGGAATGGATGGATGACTTCTGACATTAATAATAGAAAACAAATGTGAGAAGGGTATTGCTTTCAATTTCTGTCCAGTGCTTCTAAAATGTGTTATGAAATGTGCATAAAAAAGATATTCAGACTCTGTTTTTTAGTAGTAACCATATTCAACTACCTGCATCAACTTAAAACACAAGAGAGAAAAAAAAAGCGTTTTTAACACCGATTAACACCAGATAGAAAGTGGTAAGTGGGAGTGTGAATGTAAACTGAGGGAGTAGGGCTATGTCCTTTTATTTTTGGTTGGTGTAAATCCAAGAAGCCATATTGACTAAGAGTATAAGAAGGCTAGTTATTATTTATTAAAAATATTTTTTTAAAGCTTAATGATCTCTTCCAAACTGCTTTAATCTACTGCCAAACAAATTCCTCTACGTCATTAAATGATTTTTATTAAACGGGATATTTTCACTCTATTTTATCTTCCACTCTTAGTTTCTCATCTATATGCTTCAAACCACTTCATTCTTAAAGTGAATGAATTACTGGTATTTAAAATACCAGTATTAAAATGGCTTGCCATTTACATGATGCCATATGGAAATATCGAAAAGTTCCCCTCAGGAAGCCCCAGTGGCTCAGTGGTTTAGTGTCTCCTTCTGCCCCGGGCGTGATCCTGGAGACCCAGGATCGAGTCCCCTGTCGGGCTCCCTGCATGGAGTCTGCTTCTCCCTCTCTCTGTGTGTGTCTCTAATAAATAAATGAGATCTTAAAAAAAAATAATAAAGAAAAGTTCCCCTCATAAAAACCACCTCATTCATTTTGGTTTGCACAGTGACTAGATTTATACTATTTATGATTGATTCATTATCATAAAAACTGATACCAATAAGTTTCATGTTATTACGAATCATTAATTTTATAAAGGACAATGTGTTGATTCAATATGGGTCAATAGCATTATGTTGTTAATCTGTACAGTTAAGAGGACAAATGATGACATAGCACAAACAAGTTTTGATAGAGACTGAAAGAGAACAAGAAAGTTATGCATATATTTGCATATCTTAACTAAGTTTCATTTTCTTTCTTCTTCTACCCTTTGTGATTTTATGTAGATTGTATTGGCAAACTGCAGTTTTGTCCCTAGTTTGCACAATATCAAGACAGATTCATACCAGCAAAGAAACAAATAATACCCCAAACTAAATGTAATAATTGTTGAGATTTTGGACACCTCATTGGGGAAGAGGGTAAATGGTTATAAAATATATGAAAGATCAGGGATCTGTTTACACTATGATATGTATGAGTACTTTACTATGTGTTACTTTATAAATTGGATAAAAAAAAACAAAGGAATATAATGAACTGGATGGTGACTATTGGAAATTGCTCAGAGTACAAACAGCCTTCCTTTATTATGGAAAAGTCAATATAGATGAGATCCATGCCACACTTCTACCTAAACAACAGAAAAGCTCAAGGGGGTACAGCTATCATAAAAGCTCAAGGGGGTACAGATATCTCTTTTCCCAATTTCCAGGCAACTAATCTGGGGTCTGATTAGACCCAGCCAATTCTTTGAATCTTGGATTAGTTAAGGAAAGGCATTGGGTTTGTAAGAAATTATTCGTAGAGACTACTGGCAGCAAGGACAAGGTGGCATAATCTTGGTTTTGCCTTCCTTTCTCTTAGCTCCTGTCAGTTGTCTGTGACATGTTCTCCAGCTGCTAAGCCAACTCTAGGATCTATTTTATGTTGATCCAATAAATTACATTTCTCCTTAAGTTACCTAGACACTTAGATATTCTCTGTTTGTCAGTACAGACTTAACAGATACATAATTTTTAAAAAATTCTTCTCTCTTTTCTCTATAGTTCTGTCAACATTCATTCAGGAAGAATTTAATTTTCATTTCTAGGATTTTTTTTGGAAAAATATCAGTTGCATTCACTGTGTTGCATTTTTTCACTGCTTTTTTATCCTCCTAGTGCTTATTCAGGGCAGAGTGAATTTTTTTCTATAATTCCAGTAAGATATCCTACCGTACTTTCTAAAAGCTGAAGGCCAGTCCTTAGTGTACAATTTATGTGATTGCCTAATAACATGATTTTAATGGTGCTTGCTAAAATAAGCAAAGATTTGGATCATGAGAATATTTAGTGATTCAGTGATATTTTTCATAACTCACTGCATTTTCACAGATGGCTGGAAGAAAAGGAAGATTTATCTAAGTTTTGCTGCATGAAGAAGAAAATCACTAGAGGGATTGTTGAGCACCTAGTGGTAGTGTGTAAAAGCACTTGAAAATAGTTGGAGTAATGGGGGATGCAAGACACTGAGTACAGTACCTTGTAAAGAATGGCTTGTTCTAGGCATGACAACACAGGTTTATATTTGCATACTTGCACATCCTGATCAATTTTTTTTTGAGGGAGTCTTAAGTAGGAATATGCAATTATATCTGCAAGGGCTCTTTTGGGCTACTTTCTTAATCTATAGGGTTTGGTAGTTAACCTAATTTTTACATTACTGAGGGCGAGGTTAGAAATTATTATGACATTCTGATGGTCTTATCTTTTAAATAGACCTATATGGAAATGAACTTGCATTGTTTCTTATCATATAATGCATCATCTTTATTTTTCCCCTACATGATAGGTAGCTTTTATTTTTTTTTAATTTCTTTGGCCTAGTAATGGTAGATATAGAGGTTGATTATAAGTGATATACTTGGTGCCAAGGAGTATGAGTCCATTTAGAAAATTATTAGTATGAGTCCTATGTGCCAATAAGATGTGTGTGCGTGCACACACACACACACACATAACAAAGTAACATAACTGTATGAGATTCGTTGACATACATCAGTCTCTCTATTCTCTACACTTGTCCTAGGAAACCAAGAAGTTACTGCTGCTTTAAATAAGGTGGATAGTTTCTACCAGAGGCTACAAAATTGATAAAAAAAAAATTTCAAACTACAAAATATTTTTTTAATTACTTTGATTTTTCATTCAGTCTAAAACACACTGTTTCTATTAGTATTTTGAAGGGTGATAATTTGAGTTTTGCTTAAAAAATGAAACACAGAATACAAGGTATTATCATTATTTTATGTTCCGTGAAAACAAATAATTCTAGTATACACTCCTCCAGGGGACAAAACTCTATGTGTGATTGTGTATAATTGTAAAAACAAAAATAAAGAAAACAAACAAAATTGTTAGTTCAGTTTCAGCATATGTTGACATTAACAAAACTATTTTTGTTATATTATTAAATTATTTAAAAATCTGATGGAAAAAGTCCTTGTATTTTCATTGCACTAACAATTTTGTGAAACATCTTGTCTGCCAAATTTTCTAATATCTTATTGTCTCGCTGAAATAGGGTCCACACAGTGTTCTAGTTCAGAGAACATATTGCTGGTGTTGCATATTTGTGCTACTGTAAATGCAATGCTGAGCACAGTGTCCTTGACCAATGGAGAACTTACTTTATTTCACCCAGTTCCTATTGTCACCTTCCCAGACCACTAAGATTGCCTTAACATCCTTTAAGCAGTTTCTCATCATCTGGTCTGTTACCTTCAAAGTACCTATCATAATCTGTAATTCTGATGCTTGCTTTTTTTTTTTTTTGCTTAATAATTTGTCATCCTCACAGAAATGTAAACTTCTGGAGGAAAAAAAATGTCTCCTCTGTTTGTTCAATGCTGTAGTGTCAGTATTTGACACATAGTGAGTACTCAATAAATATTTGCAGGAATTAGTACTGTCAGCCTGTTTTCCTCAGCTCTCCCTAGGATGAAGCACAGAGGTACTTTTCCTTTAAGCTCAAATCCAGTTTTTGAGTCTAGTCAGTGTTTACACTGCTAATGTTTTTCTCAACACTGACTTGTCTGAAATTAGTCTTCCTATCAATAAGCTCTATATCCAAGAGGTATACGGTTAGTGAGCTTCCATTGGTCGACAGTTCCCTTCTCTCATTCGATGGTCCTACCTTCCTCTGGTAGTCTGTATGCTTCCTGCCTTATAGTTTTTCAAATTCCTTGTTAGAACTGGAACCTGGTTCTGTCTCATAGGTCACTTTCTAGGGGCTTAAAACTATGACTGGCCTTTGGAATTCCATTTCTTTGGAGTCTGGTTCTTGTCTTCATTCAGAAGAAAATTTGCAAATCAAATTTAACTGTTCTCCTGGACTTCCATCCACAAATAAATTAATTAATTAGGGACTTTAACAGTTCCCTATAATAAATATTTTCTGTACTATATGATGTTTGAAGAATAAAACAGATTATTAGGCAGATAAAAAGAAACTATCTTTGGTGATCATTAAGTGTATATCTCCTTTCCATTTTGAACAATTTTAAGTATGTACTTCCCAGATCGTTAGGAGTGAAATCAAGTCATTCTAGTAGCCTATCTATGATTCCGTACACCAATGATCTAGATTTAGTGTCTCTAGAATAATGATGAGTACTCATTTGGCTTACATTTTAGACGCCATGCTAGTCTCACAAGAGAACGTGTGGCTTTTTATCAAAAAAATTATGAAAGTTTTTCTAATAGTGGTGAGAAGATTCTCCCCTCACTCATATCTTCCCAATGTAAATCCCATCAGATATGATTTTCTTTATAAGACAATTATATTTATTGGCACCTGAAGGCAGAAGTCTTGTCCCCTGTTTCTTATATCTCAAAACCTGTTACTACTTACACTCAGAAGCTCTGCTCCTAGCTATGCAATTACTGATTGAATGATTCTGAGTATTAATATCAACTCTCTAAATTTGTATAATTCCATCTACCTCTCCCTCTTGCTTAGGTGGTAGGAATAAGTGTCCAGGAAAGGCAAAGGGGTGGTTTACTTGTGGCCATTCCTTGCTTCCCTAAATACAGCAGGTCTTAATAATCATGGCCCTTTTACCAATGGGTCTCAGAAGTATTTTGAGTATATCCATCAAGGTAGCTGTTCCCCATCAACTGGAATTCTATTACAGGAGTAAAATTACTAATACATGCCTAAAAGATTCTAGATTGTAGCTCACCCTAGACCTTTGTCATCTAGACTTCCTTATCAGGGAATGTGCCCAACATGAAAGAAAGGCATCCACTGATATATTTCTGTGTTTTACTCTACCTATATTATATTAAGGTAACAAACCAAAGCACAGAAGAGAAGATTATTTATCTGAAGCACTATATAGTGTTTAATTACTCAGGCTAATTGCTTTATAAATTCCTCTCATAGTGTTTTCATTACAAGACTGTAGCTGAGATCTGCAGAGTATAGCCTAGGTATCCTTTATTTTCCAGCAAAAATGGGCATAAACTCATAAAGGAGCTATAGGTGGAATCAAATCCTCTGAAATAAGAATTACTAAGATTGACACATACCTTCTAAAACTGGTCCTTCCATGTGTAGTGAAGTTCAGTTGCAAGACTCAATTTATCAGAGTTGAGTAAACACAACATATGATACAGTGAACATTCATCGAGAAACAGTATATGCTAACCATAAAAAATATTTGTGATTGTTGTATTCATCTAACACACATTTACTAACTCCCTATTATCTTGTAGCAATGGTAACATGTGATTGTAACATGACTATGAATTATATATTTCCTCAAAAAATAGATAAGACAATGAGAATTTGAATTTATGTGTATATTTACAAACATACAAAGACACAGACACATAAACTAAAGGTCCAGAATTCTACAGATAGAAGGGACTTACAGAGTCCTGTCTTTCCTATGAAACTAAAGAAGCTAGAATGATCTGGCCTATGGTCACACATCTTGGAAGAGCAAGGCAATCTCCCACATCGCCAGCTCTCTGTTCCTGAATTTCTGCATCAGAATTTCCCTAATCTAGATTTAATTTCAAAAACAATTTTGAGAATCCATTATTTGCTTGGCATTGAACTGTGTTCAAATATTTACAACCTGAACTTGTTTGTGTATATACACAAATGTGGGTTTATAATATATATATATATATATACACACATATATGTACAAATATAATTTATATATAATAATATATATAAATTATTTCTAACTCACAGATAAAAAATGCAATGCTTATTACTTTTTTTTGCTAATTACTTTTTAAATTAAACTAGACTAGCTTAGTGTGTCAGATCTGTGCTTGATATTAGGGATACAAAGATGAATATAATCTCTGCCAACAAAGAGCAAAAATGTTATGGAAGAGATACATAAAAGTAAAACTGAAGGGGTGCCTCTGTGGCCCAGTCAGTTAAGCATCTGCCTCAGCTCAGGTAGTGATCACGGGGTCCTGGAATCAAGCTCCATGTTAGGCTCCCTGCTCAGTGGGGAGTCTGCCTCTCTCTCCCCATCTGCCCCTACCCTGGTTCATGCTCTCTCTCTGTGTCTCTGCCTCTGTCTGTCTCTCATTCCATCTGTCTAATAAGTAAACAAAATCTTTTTTTTAAGTAAAACTGAAATATTTGATAAGTGCATGGTACCAGTACATACAAGATATGGAGGTACCAACTCAATTTGGCCTAAATGCTCATTGAAGTCAGGAAGAGAATAATTCCTGAGTTCAATTTTATAAAGTAATCTAAATTCAGAGTGATTGAGATGGATGTACGTCTAAAATGACTTAAGTGAATAGATGTGGTGCCACAAATAATACAAAGAACACAGGAGAAGGAGAGATTTGAAACTGGTAAAGCAGGGCTGGAGAAATTTTTTGAGATAATTATGACTTAATTTGGGGATATACTGGGGTTGAGGTGCTTATGAAATATCAAATTGGGTGTATTCATTGGAGAGTTGGATAAAGAAGATTGATATAAAATAATAGATCTGAATTGGAGATAGAATACGGAAATTGAATTATATGAAGGAATCTTCCCATAGACATATTTAGAAAGAGACAAAATTAAATTTAAATCCAGGGGATCTGGTCTCAAGTTCAGGATCTACCCAAAGAAGAGCTGAGTAATATTACTTGCTATTCATTACCTACTATTCCATTCTAAATCAGAATCTGAAAGAGTCAAAAATCCTATTTTAAAGTACGCATATGTATATGGGTATGCAGGTTATAAGATGTGTGTGTGTCTGTGTGTGTGTCTGTGTAAGTGAATGTGTTTATTTCTAATTCTCTGTATTCAAAGGAATTCCTGTTCAATACTATAGAAGACTGCATTGCATGAAGGCTTACCTGAAGGTGCTTAAGGAGAAGTATTGTCCCATTTTAGATAAAAGAATATATTGGGAAAGAAGTCCATATAAGAGATTTCTGAATCAATGGATTGAATCATAACATAAGTCTCAGCTGTCAAATTTTCTTGAAAATTTTTCAACAAGACTATTCTTGAACATTTTCCAGTAATAGGAGAAACATACTTTCTACTTCATCCTTGGAGAGTTCTTACCACTATCTATTTGTTCATTCACTCATTTATTTTTTTCATTTATTTGACATACTTTTATCGAATATCTACTGCATGTCAGGCTCTATGCTAGGTGTTAGAAATGCAGTACTCCACAAGTCAGATATGATTTCTGCCTTTATAGCTTTCAGCCTTTGAGGGATACATTATAATATATATCTAATATATAAATATTTTTATATTTATATATAATTTATCAGTGCTTGGTATTATTTACTAAATACAATGACTGAAAACTACATAAATATGTATTATCTTATTTTTAATTTATGCATTATTTTATTCTATTATAGAATAACTTTAAGTAACTAAATATTTAAATAGATATAATTAATCCAATGATAAGCTAGTATGTTCCTTCTCACTCCCCATAAATACCTGTTAAAATAATTCTGTTTCCCAGAGAAAGCAGAATAGTGCTGACTTGCAGAAGATACACTTTATAACTATATAGATTTGCTGTCAGCAAATGAAGAAACAAAACAAAACAAAAAACAAAAAAAAATCTACTGGAATGGAACACATTCTCAATAACACACAAGAGAATATTGATTCTGTAAAACAAAATCAGGCTAATACAAGGAAGGAAGAATCTAAGATGAGGAAAGACTATCCAGCAATTTTTTTTAATGTTTAACTTAAAAATTGATATTGATTTGGCTATTAGATTCATCTGGAATGTGTTTTATTATGAAATGTATGGTATAAGGAGAGAATATAACTCAACTTTTGTGTTGCACTTGAAGATACATTGCTCATATCTCACTTCGAGGAAGGATGTATTACCCTTGACTACTAGGGCAGACTCCCTCCAGCTATCGACTCTTTCAGGGTTTCCTCAGCTGCAGAGTGATGCCCTGTTCAAGGCCACAATTTTCTTTTATTTGTGAAGGGGATAGGCAAATGTGGAGCATTGTATCAAGTCTGGCTATTTTGGCCACCCTGGAGCCAATTCTATAAAGGACCTTTATAGGAAATGCTCCAAACCTTCCCACGGGATTGACCCAGGGTTTGTGGGGCTTGCATAGAAATTTGACTTCTCCTTTTGCACAATCCTGGTTTCTACTCCCCCTGCTTTTTTTTTCTCCCATAGTTGCTAATTTTTTCCACTGAGCTACGATTATCTAATAATTATTGTTCACAAAATTTCCATCTCAGCATCTGCTTCGGAGAAAAACATAATATTTGGTACCAGGGATGTTCACAAAAAATAAAGTGATAGGATGTAATTTTTGCAGCTAAATAACTCACCACCCATCTGTCAGTGAAGATACCATTACTGGTGATAGAATATAGAAAGTCCCTGGCTCAATGTGGTAGTCCAACCCATAAGATTCTCACTGGTGATAAGTTGGGATGGTATATCAGTGGAGGGAAATGCTCAAGTTGTTTTAAAACATTAGATACATGTCAACATGTATGTAGACGACAGGAACACTATGGTAAGCACCACTGATACTTTAGAAAAAGATGGTGGAAAATTGTGGAAAATCAATAGGTAACTGAAAAATAAATATTGAAAGCTGGAGGTCCCTCCTGGTAACTTATAAAGACACTCTCCTCTCTTATAGCAGGAGGAGAGAAAAAAAATGAGGACAAGGACCAGGACTTAACAGAGTGATTTAGCTTTCTAAGGTTAAATGCTCAACAAAGTTCTGTTATGCCAGAGTAATGGCCCCACATGAAATACAAATGGTACTTTGACACTTAGGATAGGCACATCTGGGTGTATGACCCTGAAAGTTTTGTATACTCGGAATCACTTGAACCCTCTTTTTTTAAAAAATATTTTATTTATTTATTTTAGAGAGAGAGAAAAAATGCAAGTCAGGGAGGAACAGAGGGAAAGAGTCTCAGGCAGACTCTCCTCTGAGGGTGGAGCCAGACACAAGGCTCAATCTCATGACCCTGAAGTCAATACCTGTGCCAAAATTCAGAGTCATCGCTCAACCAACTGAGCTACCCAGGTACTCCTTCTTTAAACCCTCTTAACCTGAAGAAGTTATCCATTCCTTGATGTTAAGAATTAATACTCCCCAGCCCTTGCTTAAAGAAAATGCAGAGGCTCCTCACCACAAAATAACATGTGCCTGCCCTCTTAGGATCTATCCCATCTCCTCTTCTGGTCATTACGCCTATAGGCGTATGTTATAAGATGACCTCGTCAAGACGTTCTGGGACTGGAGGCGGCAAGATGGAAGAGTAGGGTCCCCAAGTCACCTGTCCCTACCAACTTACCTGGGTAACTTTCAAATCATCCTGAAAACCTACGAATTCGGTCTGATATTTAAATAGAGAACAGCTGGAATGCTACAGTGAGAAGAGTTTGCGCTTCTATCAAGGTAGGAAGATGGGATAAATAAATAAATAAATAAATAAATAAATAAATAAATAAAAAATAAATAAGCTGGAGAAAGAATAGCAAATAGATCCTACACCCAGCAGAAGAAGAGAATTAATAAAGATTTGAGAGATTTGAGCAGAACTCAATGAAATCAAGACCAGAAGAACTGTGGAACAGATTAACAAAACCAGGAGGTAGTTCTCTGAAAGAATTAATAAGATAGATAAACCATTACCCAGCCTTATTAAAAAGAACAGAGAAAAGACTCAAATTAATAAAATCATGAATGAGAAAGGAGAGATCACCACCAATACCAAGGAAATACAAATGATTTTAAAAACTTATTATGAACAGCTATATGCCAATAAATTAGGCAATCTAGAAGAAATGGTCACATTTCTGGAAAACCAAAAACTACCAAAACTGGAACAGAAGAAATAGAAAACCTGAATAGGCCGATAACCAGGGAGGAAATTGAAGCAGTCATCAAAAACCTTCCAAGACACAAAAGTCCAGGGCCAGATGGCTTCCCAGGGGAATTCTATCAAACGTTTAAAGAAGAAACCATACCTATTCTACTAAAGCTGTTCAGAAAGACAGAAAGATATGGAATACTTCCAAACTCATTCTATGAGGCCAGCATCACCTTAATTCCAAAACCAGACAAAGACCCCACCAAAAAGAAGAATTAAAGACCAGTATCTCTGATGAACATGGATGCAAAAATTCTCAACAAGATACTAGCCAATAGGATCCAACAATACATTAAGAAGATTATTCACCATGACCAAGTGGGATTTATCCCTGTGATGCAAGGCTGGTTCAACACTCATAAAGCAATCAATGTGATTGATCATATCAGCAAGAGAAAAAACAAGAACCATATGATCCTCTCATTAGATGCAGAGAAAGCGTTTGACAAAATACAGCATCCATTCCTGATCAAAACTTTTCAGAGTGTAAGGATAGAGGGAACATTCCTCAGCATCTTAAAAGCCATCTACAAAAAGCTCACAGCAAATATCATTCTCGATGGTGAAACACTAGGTGCCTTACCCCTAAGATCAGGAACAAGACAGGGATGTCCACTCTCACCACTGCTATTCAACATAGTACTAGAAGTCCTAGCCTCAGCAATCAGACAACAAAAAGAGATAAAAGGCGTTCAACTTGGCAAAGAAGAAGTCAAACTCTCCCTCTTCGCAGAGGACATGATACTGTACATAGAAAACCCAAAAGACTCCACCCCAAGATTGCTAGAACTCATACAGCAATTCGGCAGTGTGGCAGGATACAAAATCAATGCCCAGAAGTCAGTGGCATTTCTATACACTAACAATGAGACTGAAGAAAGAGAAATTAAGGAGTCAATCCCATTTACAATTGCACCCAAAAGCATAAGATACCTAGGAATAAACCTAACCAAAGAGGTAAAGGGCCTATACCCTAAAAACTACAGAACCCTTCTGAAAGAAATTGAGGAAGACACAAAGAGATGGAAAAATATCCCATGCTTATGGATTAGAAGAATTAATATTGTGAAAATGTCAATGTTACTCAGAGCTATTTACATGTTTAATGCAATCCCTATCAAAATACCATGGACTTTCTTCAGAGAGTTGGAACAAATCATCTCAAGATTTGTGTGGAATCAAAAAGACCCCAAATAGCCAGGGGAATATTAAAAAAGGAAACCATAGCTGGAGGCATCACAATGCCAGATTTCAGGCTGTACTACAAAGCTGTGATCATCAAGACAGTGTGGTACTGGCACAAAAACAGACACTTACGTCAATGGAACAGAATAGAGAATCCAGTAGTGGACCCTCAACTTTATGGTCAACTAATATTTGACAAAGGAGGAAAGACTATCCACTGGAAGAAAGACAGTCTCTTCAATAAATGGTGCTGGGGAAATTGGACATCCACATGCAGAAGAATGAAACTAGACCATGCTCTTACACCATACACAAGATAAACTCAAAACGGGTGAAAGATCTGAATGTGAGACAAGATTCCATCAAAATCTGAGAGAAGAACACAGGCAACACCCTTTTTGAACTTGGCCACAGAAACTTCTTGCAAGATACACCTATGAAAGCAAGGGAAACAAAAGCAAATATGAACTATTGGGACTTAATCAAGATAAAAAGCTTCTGCACAGCAAAATAAACAGTCAACAAAACTAAAAGACAACCTACAGAATGGGAGAAGATATTCGCAAATGACGTATCAGATAAAGGGCTAGTATCCAAGATCTATAAAGAACTTTTTAAACTCAACAGCAAAGAAACAAACAATCCAATCATGAAACGGGCAAAAGACATGAATAGAAATCTCACAGAGGAAGACATAGACATGGCCAACAAGCACACAAGAAAATGCTCTGCATCACTGGCCATCAGGGAAATACAAATCAAAACCACAATGAGATACCACCTCACACCAGTGAGAATGGGGAAAATTAACAAGACAGGAAACAAATGTTGGAGAGGATGTGGAGAAAGGGGAATCCTCTTGCACTGTTGGTGGGAATGTGAACTGGTGCAGCCACTCTGGAAAACTGTGTAGAGGTTCCTCAAAGAGTTAAAAATAGATCTTCCCTATGACCCAGCAATTGTACTGCTGGGGATTTACCCCAAAGATACAGACGCAGTGAAACACCGAGACACCTGCACCCCGATGTTTATAGCAGCAAAGTCCACAATAGCCAACCTGTGGAAGGAGCCTCAGTGTCCATTGAAAGATGAATGGATAAAGAAGATGTGGTTTATGTATACAATGGAATATTACTCAGCCATTAGAAACAACAAACACGCACCATTTGCTTTGACGTGGATGGAACTGGAGGGTATTATGCTGAGTGAAATAAGTCAATCGGAAAAAGACATTATATGGTCTCATTCATTTGGGGAATATAGAAATTAGTGAAAGGGAATAAAAGGAAAGGGGAGAAAATGAGTGAAAATATCAGTGAAGTTGACAAAACATGAGAGACACCTAACTCCGGGAAATGAACCAGGGGTAGTGGAAGAGGAGTGGGCAGGGGGCTGGGGTGACTTGGTTGATGGGCACTGAGGGGGGCACTTGGTGGGATGTCACTGGGTGTTATGCTATATGTTGGTAAATTGAACTCCAATAAAATTTTTTTTAAAAAAAGACATTCCGGGACTGATGAGAGGATAAAGATTCTACATTAAAGGAGAAGCAAGACCTAATCACATGAGCCAACAGGAGCCAGAGGAGTAAAGCGTTTGATCAAAAAGTCTAGTACGTAAAATTAAATAGGTAAGGGCATTTTGGAAGCACATTCCATAGATGAAAGTTTTAACATCCTGGCAAAGATTCAAATTAATGTTTGTAACTCACCATTAGGTGGGCTCCTTCAAGCATAAGAAAAAAGGAGTGACCCATGCTATTCAAAGCTGAAATGCCAGAGGGCACCTGGATGGCTCAGTCAGTTAAGCATCAAACTCTTGATTTTGGCTCACATCATGATCTCAGGATTGTGAGATCAAGCCTTGCCTCAGGCTCCCAGCTTAGTGCAACATCTGCTTAAGATTTTCTGTTTCCCTCTGACCCTCCCCATGCTCATGCTCTATAAGTAAGTAAGTAAGTAAGTAAGTAAGTAAGTAAGTAAGTAAATAAATAAATAAATAAATAATAAAAATATTTTTAAATAAAAAGTTGAAATGCCACAATATCAAACTCTACCAACTTCTATAGTATCAATTGCAACCTCTGTGTCAGATTTTTTTTATATATAGTAGATTAATGTAACCTTGGATTCCTCACATGCTATTAGGTTATTGATTTGATAAATGAGTACTTTTATATTCTATTAAAAAAGGAGAAATTAGAAATATTTGTATTCATGTGAAAGGGGCAATACTATATACATTTACTATTTATTACCCAAAGAGCTGTGTTGGTTATAGTCTTGTGTCATACTGATTCTAAAAAGATCTGGTTTGTCTTCATATTTTCCATAAACAACATATTGATCCATCACATTGATTACATACTTATTGAGCTGGGTAAACAAAAAGTTGCTAGCATGTAGAGAGACAGGTGTGCTTCTATAAGTCCCTATGAAGATTCAGGGGCTTCATGTATCAATAAAAATTTGTAAGAATCCAATGGTCATGGCCTTTGCAAAGTTAAAGACAAACAATTGAACTTTTCATATCCTACCATGATGAAGAAAACACAACCAATGTTAGACAGCCAGCTCTTAGGGGGACCTAGAGCAAAAATGGGCACTCAATCAAGGTCAGGTATAGGGGTAGCAATACTGCCATTTGGGCCATATGACACAGCAGATCCTATGATATCAAGATCCAGAAGGTCCTATAGTATTAGTTATGTGAAAATATTCAGAGGAAGAATCATAATGCAGGCCTCTGGGATTCTGAATAAAGGCTTTGTCATCTGCAGTTGGAATTAAGACATAATTTTAAAAACAGCATTTAGCATGCTATTTCAGACCCTGGTAGAGATAGAGCATCTGACCAGGAGACATCAACTGAATATCCACCTGAAATATCCCCTCTTGAGCTGAGTTCTCTCAGTGCTCCCCAGTCACAAAACCAGGCAGAGTAACTAGCAATTAAAGAAGTGTTATAAGAAATCAAGAATTAGCATGTGTTATGGGCTGAACTTTGTTCTTCCAGTACCTCAGAATGTGACTACATATGGAGATGGGGCATTTAAAGAGGTAATTAGGGTAAACTGAGATTTTTATGAATGAACCTTAATTCTTTTTTTTTTAAAGAGTGGGCCCTAATTCAATATGATTGGTATCCTTCTAAGCAGAGAAGATTAGGGTCCAGACACACACGAAGGGTAGACATGTGAACTTAACTAGAGTACGATGGCCATCTACAAGCCAAGTCAAAGAGAGGGGCCCTCAGAAGAAATCAAGCCTGCTGACACCTTGATCTTGGACTTCTAGTCTCCATAACTTTGAAAAACAAAACAAAAACTTCTCTTGTTTAAGTCACCCAGTCTGTTGTATTCTCCACGGCAGCCCTAGCAAACCAATATAGTACAATTAGAGGACACAGTTAAGCTGTACAGAGTCCAGATGCACATGTTGCCCACTGTTGAATAATGTCCTCCTTTATAGCTCACATCTGTGTCCATATGGAGGACCCTGTACAACTTTTAATAGAGGGGGAAAAAGCTGAAGATATTTTGCTATTAGAAAGAAGACTTTCACTTCTTTCCTATTAGATACTTCATTGTCATTCATGTAATTTGTGTCTCTTTGACAGTCATCTAAAATATCTGACTCATATTTAGCTACAGGGAAGCAATAGAATATGGATAAGGGTATATTCTTTGTGAATCAGATAGACCCAGGAATAGGTTCATGTCTAGACCCTGTCACTTACCACTCTGAGTTTCCATTTCTCCATTTGTAGAACAGAATTAATACGAGTAATTATACTCTCAAGTGATCATAAGAAAGAAAAGAGATAGTGCATATAAATTTCTCCCAATAGTACTTGACTTTAGGACTCGGCACTTATGATCATATTGACACTATATTTGTGTACTATATACACACACTTTTCCCCTGCTGTAAATCTCAGTAAAAAACTTTACGTTTTGTGACATAAATTTTATCTGGTGAAATAACAAAATTAGGCCCATTATTCTAGCCTGTCAAGATCTTTTTGACTCTACATTCTGTCATCTAACAAGCTCACAATTTATCCCTACTTCATGTCAAACCCAAATTTGATAAATGCATCATCATGATCTTTAAGAGAATAAATGATTATTTAATGAGCAAGCCTATGGTCATTTATTTTTCTACCTACTGCATTTTCCAAATATGAATTGTTCAATTTTATTAGCAAAAAATCACTGTTAAGTTTTTATCCCATAAAGACATTTTCAAATTTATGTTATCTTTTGACTTTTTCCTTTCCTCAGACATTCAGAGATTTCTGTATTCTTATAGACCAAGTTCCAACTTTAAATGAAGGAACATTTTAATGAACTGTGAACATTGTCTTTAGCTGTGTTCATCATTTCTCTATCCAATCTTAGCTTTTAATCTACCTTTTAAATGCCAGGTGGCAGAAATAGTCTAAGAAAAGAAAATGTAGTGAAATTAACATTTTTTTCTTATACTTAAACTACCCAGGGAACTTTCCTAGTAACACATAGTTCTATGACCAAATCATTATAGAAAAATAGTGACATGGGTCAAAAGAATGTCAAGTAACTTGAAAGCTATCTAAACAGCCCCTTACATCTCAAGGATTTCTGTGCACTTGGTCCCAGTCCTGTCAATCTGTAAAATTACTTATGCTTCAGTCTATGAGGTCAGAGTTATGATTTCTCACACTGTAATGCCAAATAGCCCAGAAAAGCCTGTAGCATTTACATCACAAAATGCCTCCAAAAAGAGCTGATGATTCATGGACAGCCAAGAGGAAATAAATGTGACTTGCAATGAGTAAATATTGAGATATTTTTGAACCATTACCTATAATATATTAAAGTTTCCATTTGTTTTGTTTTGTTTTTCTTTTGTCTGTTGGTTGGTTTGTTTTTCTTTTAGAGAAAGGCATACTGTCACATGCAGCACCTCATTTGGATGTGTCTGGAGTCTTGGAAGTTTGACTACCCTACGTTCTCCTACAAATGGACCTTGAGAGCTTGTTTGGAGGTTCAGGCAGGAGAGTGCAGCTACTGGTATACCCTTGACTGAATAATAGTCCTCCTGCACTGGGGAAGGTCGTCCTCTTCGATGGAGCATGCAGCTTAGGGAAGGATACACATGAAGCAGTGAGAGAGGAAAGGTGAAAGGGGTCAGCCAGTTCAGCCAAATCAACCCTAGCGATCAATGGTATGACAGATGTCATAGCCAGGTCACCCTCACATTCAGTAAAGTTTATTTGTAAGTCTGAAAAGTCTTAGGGGTCCAAGCAGGTAGGCAATAGTCATATTAATAGTGTCTAAAACCTTAATAAACCTATATCTTACCTTGTTTCTGCCTTTTATGAAGCATTTAGGTCACAGTGAAATTTGCTAGAAGCAGCAAAGGAATTTATCAATTACAGCATAGAAACCAAGGTGGAAATGTTCTGTTTCTGTGGATTTTATGGTAGCAATATCAGATTTTCCTCCAGAGTGTATATGTAGGTTTGAAAAGGTTATAATTTTGTTTCCTCTTATCAGGCTTTTAACCAAAATTAGACCTATCACTAAAAAAATACACTAAAGATTTTAAATATTTACTTATTAACCAGATAAATGGATCCTGTCTGTCATACTGCTTTATAAATTCACATATATTATTTGATTGTTCCTTGTTTATTAACCATGATTTTTTAGAAGTAAGCTGGAAAAGTCCAAACTAAGCTTAGGAAAAAGGAAATTTCTCAGCAGAAAACTAGAATGGTTCAGAGGATCAAGGGATGATATAAAAAAACAACTAAGGAGAAAGGACATCCAATTCTGCCCAATAAGGATGGATGCAATCCTCTACCTGAAGGCTAACAACCAACAAAATCACACCAGATATATAAAGAAAATAATCATTTTCAAGGCGATGGATATCAGGAATCAATCTGAGGATAACAGTCTCTGAGAGACAGAAAGTAAATGTACTCAGCCCATTGGTTGTCCCAGATGACCCCTTCCAGGATTTCTAAGCTTCAGTACACATGGGGGAAATGAGGCAGTTTCCTCACTAAGTTGAGGAAACTGAGAGTGTGGGGAAAACCCAAACTATTCAAATGTATAGGACAGAGTACTGGAGAAGAGAAAGCTGCAAAGAGAGAAAACTTTGGAGCCCTTTGGAGCATCTCTCTTCCATATACAGCCAAGGTACTGATTAGTACGTGTGTATAAGAAAACCATTCAAGGTTGAAGAAAAATCAGCTGACACAATTAGACCAAACAATGCCTGTCACTCACACGTGACAAAAATAGTACCTGTTTCCATCTGCTGAATGGATTCTATGTCAACCTAGTTGTTGAAATAAAACTTCTCATGAGGGATCCCTGGGTGGCGCAGCGGTTTAGCGCCTGCCTTTGGCCCAGGGCGTGATCCTGGAGACCCCGGAGACCCCGGATCGAATCTCACGTCGGGCTCCCGGGGCATGGAGCCTTCTTCTCCCTCTGCCTATGTCTCTGCCTCTCTCTCTCTCTCTCTCTCTCTCTCTCTCTCTCTCTCTCTCTCTGTGTGTGTGTGTGTGTGTGACTATCATAAATAAATAAAAATTAAAAAAAATAAAAAATAAAACTTCTCATGAACCATGAGGTATTGAGTAGAGTAATCCTGCCTCAATAATGAGGAATATTTAGACCTAGACTTAAATGTGTCTCTAGTTCCACCTAACAAATCTCAAAAGCAAGAACCACAAAAATCAACCTATTTCCAAATAACAAAGTCCCAAACCAAACATAGAGAGAAATACAAAAATATCCATTCCCAATATGACAAAAATCACAATGTCTGGCATCCAAACAAAGGTCATGGGCTTGCAAAGAAGCAGGAAAACATAACCCATAGTGAAGGCAAAAATTAACCAATCAATCAAAATCAAACTAGAACTGATACAGATATTAGAATTAGTAGATAAGACTATGAAAGCATTTACTATAACTGTATTCCATCTGTTCAAAAGTTAAATAGGAATATATAAATTATATGAAAGATGTAAATTACTATAATATCTGTGATGAAAAATACACTGATTAGGATTGATGGCAAATTAGACAAAGTAAGAGAAAAGATTAGGGAAATTAAAGACACAGCAATATCAATTATCCAAAATGAAACACAGAGAGGATAAAAGGGGTAAAAAAAAAAAGAAGAAGAAGAAAATAGGATCAGTGAACTATAGGGCAACATCAAACAACCAAATAAATATGATTCCTTGATGGAGAGGGAGGAAAGGTCAAAAGAAAAAGTAACTTCCGAATTTTTCAAATCTGATGAGAATTACAAACCCAGAAATCTAAGATGTTCAATGCACCCCCACACACAAGAAATACAAAGAAGTTATTTCCACCTTTTGGCTATTGAGAATACTACTGCTATGAACATGCATATACATGTACTTAGTTGATACACTATTTTTATGTGAACACAAGTTCACTGGGTAGAAATAGCCCAAATGTCCATCAATGGATGAATAGATAAATGAATCTGGTATGTACATGCAATGGAATATTATTAACCCATAAAAAGGAATAAAATATGAATCTTTGAAATATTATGCTTAGTGGAAGAAGCTAGACAAAAAAGGACAAATATTGTATTATTTCACTCATATAAAGTATCTGGTATAGGTAAACTCATAGGGATGGAAAGTAGATTAGGGATTGCCAGAGGCTCGGAAAGTGCAGAGTAGGGACTTACTGCTTAATGGATAAGGGATTGTACATTGGAAAGATGGAAATATTTTGGAACTATATAGAGGTGGTGATTATGCATTGCAAATGTACTAAATGCCACTCAATTGTTCACTTCAAAATAATTTCATATGAATTTCACTTCAGTGCACTCTTTCAAATGAAGGCAAGATTAACATTTAAAAATGAAGATATACAAAGCTCCAAGAATGTATCACTAGAAAGTATTCACCACAAATTATATTAAAGGAAGTTATTCAAGCAAAACGAAAATTATAGTAGGTAGAAATATGGATCTGTAAGAAGGAAAACTGAGCACCACATGTGGAAGTCCTACAATGGCAAATTATATATAATTTGAGAGAGAGAAAAAGATTTATTTATTTATTCATGAGAGACAGAGAGAAAGGCAGAGACATAGGCAGAGGGAAATGCAGTCTCCCTATGGAAATCCTGATGTGGAACTCGATCCAGCGCTCCGGTATCACACCCTGAGCTGAAGGCAGACGCTCAATTGCTGAGCCACCCAGGCATCCCCAAGGGCAAATATATAAAATGCTTCTTATTGTAAATGCGAAGAGGTACAGAGATAGAGCTGGTATCAAGGAGAACTCCCACCAGGCACTCAAATGTCCCCTGACATGTGTCTCCAATCTGCTTCAGTCAGTATGTTAGCTCTACCTTTCACCATTGATAAAATAATTCTCATGAGCAAGCATCTATTGTGTTCTATGAGTGGCATATAATACAGATTAGCTAACGATATCTCATTTATTGAGTAGGATAAGGAAATTAAGTATTCTATAGAAATGTGTTTTCTAGAAAATGGAAATTTAGGCACTCATCATTTTAAAATTTTAATCATTATGCATAAATGTCTCTTAGCTGTATTTTTACTTTTTTATTGGTGTTCCAAAATCAAAACAATATATGCAATAAAAGCAGCTCAGGATGATCATTATGAATACATTATTGAAGAACCTAAACACTAGTTTTTAAAGATTTTATTTATTTATTCATGAAAGACACACAGAGAGAGAGAGAGAGACAGAAAGAGAGAGAGAGAGGTAGAGACACAAGCAGAGGGAGAAGCAGGCTCCCCACAAGGAGCCCAATGCAGGACTTGATCCCAAATCCCGGGATCAGGACCTGAGCCAAAGGCAGACGCTCAACCACTAAGCCATCCAGGTTTCCCAAGCCTAAGGACTATTAAAGTTTAAAGAATTGTTTTCCCCTATTCTAAATGGTCCCAAACTGAATTGTTTTAGGTTCTGTCTTTATTTTATCTTTTTCTCTGATCCATGATATTAGGTTCCCATGCATTCCTATTTGCTCATCTCTATGTTCACATCTAAATCATATACTCTTCTCATCCAATCACATATTGGCTGCATTGAAGACACTACTGCAAAAGATTACTTCTTTGGAGTATGAAATCATAGTAAAGCTTTGGCCTTAAGTAAAAGAAAAGGTAAAGATAGAGACCTAAAAACTCTTCACCTATCTCAAAAATTTCTTCCTACTAGATGGAAATTGACCTATTTTGATTGATTTAGTGTCCAAGAATTGGTTTATTACGGCATAATACAGTTGGCATTTGAGTTGAACATAGCTATATTTTATTGTGAGAGTCACCTAATTCTTCCCTGAATTGATTTCCTTTTCTTCTCATTCTCTAACATGTTTTCCCCCTCATTAAATATGATGCTATTCAGAGGATTACAACACAATGTGAATATGATACACAGTGTAGATATAGGGGTATCCGTTCGAACTTATTTACTCATTCCTCTTTTGAGTAAAAACATATCATATGGGTGGCTCAGAGGTTGAGTGTCTGCCTTCAACTCAGGGCATGATTCCAGGGTCCCCAGATTGAGTCCTCATTAGGCTTCCTGCGAGAAGCCTGCTTCTCCCTCTGCCTAGGTCTCTGCCATTCTCTCATGAATAAATAAATAAATAAAATCTTTATATATATATATATATATCATATGAAAAGCACAAATCATTTTACCTACTACTCATGTACAGACTGATAGCAGCAATATGTCTCTATACTGCCCTGGAGGTGAAATAGTTATATATCTAAGAAGTGAAATATTATTTATCTTCTTTCAAATATGTATGTTAATAAAATATTTAACATACATGAAAGAGACTCGTGAAATGAACATGGTGTATCAGCCAGGTTTCAGTCAGGAGAGCAGATTAACTATGAGTTTATAAGATAAATCACTGATAATAGGAATTAGACCTTACATAATTTTGGGAGAAGCTGGCACCTAATGTTTAGAATGGGGTTTGGAAAAGGAGAAACTCTGAAGCCAGAGTTCATGGAGAAATCCTCAAGTTTTCTCTGTGAATCTAATTCCTCTGTGGTAGTAACTGGTGGTAGGCTGGGGACCCAGTTGGTAAGCAAAGCCCAAAGGCAGACAGAAAAGTTGGATGTAAAATGAATGAGGGCAACAGCAAACTGGAACCTGCAGTGTTTCTCTGCGTGTGTATATATATATATATATATATATATATATATATATATATATATATCATTGCATCTGAACATACAAAGACTTTCAGAGTGTGAAAGACACTACTTCAATTTAGAACACATGTTCCTCTTTTGGCCAATGGTAACACAGGACCATAAAGGAAAGAGATTCTGAAAAACAGTTCTCAGCTTAACCAAATGGGCACAGCTCTAACCAACACACATGACATACCTATAAGGCTGATAGATGATCTTGTTGTATGAGAGGATGTTTTACTGGTTTCATAAGCCAAGATGATCATTTGCAAATACTCTGGTGTTACAGCAGACAAATATCAATATTTCATTTGGTAGAGAATTGGATTTTCACTAGACCAGCAAAACCAAAAACAAACAAATGAACAAACAAAAGCCAGCATGGAAATATTAGGTTCTACTCCTCTTCAGTGTCTCAGAGACTTGATTTAAATTTTCTATGACTTACAAGACTAGAACAATCTCAAATCACTCTTCTATTTTTTGAGCACTCTTGTTCAAAGTATTGTATAAATAAACAGACAATCTCAGGTTCTAATTTCTGTAATTAATCGACATAAGCTTCCAGAAATTGAGACAAAGGAGGCCTCATTTCATCACATCCTTCAAGTTGATGGAATATTCAGTCATCCCCAAAGTTATACGTCATAAAATATACCAATCATCACATGCCAAAATCTTCCTTTAAGTAGTTTATTTTTCTAATAAAGTGCACTTGGATTTCCCTGAGTATGTTCTTATGCTGCTTATGATAAAGGTGAGGTGGTTGGGATCTACTTTTCCAAAGGGAGCCATTGTAAACAATACTGAAAACACATGAAACATCTGCAGTTCAGGAGACTAGACTATATGGACAACAGAGAGACAGGATCAGAAAAAGAGAAGTGCATGTGTAGGATGACATTGATCACTGATCCTGGTTCCTGTTGAGTTCACACTTGGAATTAAATTCAATGTTGGTGATTTAGGAAAAGGTAACATATTTATAAGAGGGAATCTTGAAGTTCGACCTGAGATTCAAATATATATTGTTTGGCAATTCCTCTTTTCGACCTCTACTTCCCATCCTTCCAAATAATTTCTTTCTGTGCTCTGGCCTCTAAACTTCTTTACTGGAATTTTTAAGACAACATATTCTTTTTTTATTTTTTTACTTTATTTAAATTCAATTTGCCAACATATGGTATAACACCCATCTCATCTCATCATGTACCCTCCTTAATGCCCATCATCCAGTTATCCCATCACCCCACCCACATCTTCTTTATCCATTCTTCTGTTGAAGGACTTTGTGACTCTTTCCAAAGTTTGGCTATTGTGGACATCGCTGCCATGGACATCAGGATGCAGTTGCCCCTTTGTTTCACTATATCTGAATCTTTGGAGTAAATATCCAATAGTGCAACTGCTGGTCATTGGGTAGCTCTACTTTTAACTTCTGCAGGACCTCCATATTGTTTTCCAGAGTGGCTGTACCAGCTTGCATTCCTGCCCATAGTGCAAGAGGGTTCCCCTTTCTCCACATCCTCACCAACATTTGTTTCCTGTCTTGTTAAGTTTAGCCATTCTCACTAGTGTAAGGTGATATCTCATGGTGATTTTGATTTGTATTTCCCTGATGACAAGTGACATGGAGCATTTTTTCATGTGCTTGTTGGCCATGTGTATGTCCTCTTTGGAGAAAGGTCTGTTCATGTCTCCTGCCCATTTCTTGACTGGATTGTTTGTTTTGTGGATGTTGAGTTTGATAAGTTCTTTTTAGATCTTGGATACTAGCCCTTTATCTGAGGTGTCATTTGCAAATATCTTCTCGCATTCTGTAGGTTGCCTTTTAGTGTTGTTGACTGTTTCCTTTGCTGTGCAGAAGATTTTTATCTTGACGAAGTTCCAGTAGTTCATTATTGCTTTTGTTTTTTTATCTTTAAAGACATGTCTTGCAAGAAGTTTCTGCAGCTGAGGTCAAAAAGGTTGCTGCCTGTGTTCTCCTCTAGGATTTTGATGGATTCCTGTCTCACCTTGAGGTCCTTCATCCATTCTGAGTTTATCTTTATGTATGGTATAAGAGAATGACCTAGTTTCATTCTTCTGCATATGCTGTCACTGATTTTCAAAGGATTATAATGGATGCACTCTTTCTCCAAAGTTGGCTGGTGGTATCTCTAGTCTTGATGTTTTCTGAAGCTCCCTGTAAAACTGAGATTTAGAGACATTTGTTGTACCAACCTCTAGAGTTCTTTCACCACTGTTTTAGTTTCCCTCTGTTCTCAAAAGTCGCTCCTCTTCCATTAGGTTCTCTCACTAGAACTCTATCAACCGTCTTTGCTTCTTTTTTGTCTAAAAATTAAGGTAATTCCTTAATTAAAGATTGAGCCTAGCCTCACATCTTTTTAGCTATGACACTTTTCTCTAAAGCTTCCTGGAGCTGGGTTTTTAAAAAAATTTCCCCTAATAACTCTTACAAATTTAACCTCTGTGGCTCTGAATTCATCCACTTTTTAAAAATTCTGTTGAAATATTCTCATAAATCTGCCACATTTAGAGAGGCTTTGTCTTCCCAGGGCTCGTAGATGACTTGTAACAATAGTCCCACAGGTTTTGCATTAACCATTTATATAAATATGCCTTTTCAGCATCTCATTGGTATGCTTTAGTGCATGGAATTCCTATGGAACTGGCACGGAATTCTACAAATTATTTCTCCATTTTTAGGGCCAAAGGGTTGTCATCAGAGGTTGAATAGTCATATGAGTAGAGACGTTTATGTGTGAATTGCCTGGCCAAGCATACAGGTTCCTAGAGGGCCCAGCAGCACCCTCACCTTAGGGCAGGGGAGATAATTTCATACTAAATATTTTGTTACATCAGTTAGTTTACCTCATTTTTTTTTTGAAGATGCTTTGAAAATTCTGTACTCGGGGTAGAGGAATTAAATACCACTTTCTAAGCTGTAGGTATCACAATTCCAGATTTCAAGTTATACTATAAAGCTGTAGTATTCAAAACAGTACACCACTGGAGCAAAAATACACTCATAGATCAGTGGAACAGGATAGAAAGCTCAGAAACAAACCCACAATTTTATGGTCAATTAATCTTCAACAAAAGAAGGAAGAATATGCAGTTGGAGAAAGAGTCTTTTCAGTAAATGGTGTTGGAAAAACAGGGCAGCAACTTGCCAAAGAATAAAACTGCCTCCCACTTTTTCTATACCCTACACAAAAATAAACTCAAAATGGATTAAGGACCTAAACCACTGGGCCTTGAAGAAGCCTATCAGAGGATATTGCAATATCACCTGAGTTCACTGCTTCTGTCTAGCTCTGACAGTTCCTTCTCTGAATACATATCTGTTGATAGGGCAAAATTTGCTTTTTTGCCCCCTAGCTTTATTGAGATATAATTGACATATAACGTCTCATAAGTTTAAAGTGTACAATGTGATGATTTGACATAGGTATTTATTGTGAAATGTTTGCCACAATAAAGTTAGTTAACACATCCTTCACCTCGCAAAATTACCTATTTGTTGCTGTTATGGTGATAACATTAAAGCTTAGAGTTGGGCAACCTTCAAGTATATAATGCAGTATTATTAGTTATTATCATTATCTTTATTTCATTTACTCTGTACAGCATCCCTGTGAGATGTTATCACCATTTGTGGCTATGGAAAGTAAGAGGTTATTCAAGTGACCTGCAGGGACTACACATTTAGCTTGTGGGTTGAGTTGGGATTCATCCAGACCTCTATTTGATTCCAAAATCCACCATCTTCTTACTATAACTGGTAGATTTAAGATCTCTGCATGACTATGGTTATCAGATAAAATACAGAATGCCCAACTGAATGTGAATTTCAGATAAATAATGAATTTTTCAGAATAAGTGTACCCTACTAATTTTGAAAAGTGTAAGTACACTTCAGTATTAAGTATAGCCACCATGTCGTACATTAGATCACTGGAACTTATTCACCTTAAAACTTAGTTTTTACCCTTTGACCAACATCTCATTTCCCACACTCCTTAGCCCCTGGCAACAACTGTTCTACCCTCTATTTCTATGAGTTCAGCTTTTTTAGATTCTGCATATAAATGAGATCATAAAGTATTTGCCTTTCTCTAACTTATTTCACTTAGCATAATTCCCTTAAAGTCCATCCAGATTATTGCAAATTGAAGGATTTCCTTCTTTTTATGGACAAATAGTATTCCATTGTGTGTGTGTGTGTGTGTGTATCACATTTTCTTTACCTATTCATTGATCAGTGGACAGTTACATTGTACCCATATCTTAGCTATTGTGAATGCTGCAATAAACATGAAACTGCAGATATCTTTTCAATATGGCAATTTTGTCTTCCTCAGAAATATACTCAGAAATAAGACTGCTAGTCATTTGGTAGAAATCTTTTTAATTTCTTGAAGAACCTCCATACTGTTCTCCACAGTGGTTGTACCAATTTACATTCTCACCAGTAGTGCACCAAGGTTCCCTTTTCTACATAACCTTGCCAGAATTTGTTCTCTCTTGCCTTTTTGATAACAGCCATTCTATCAGGTGTGAAGTGATAGCTCATTGTGGTTTTTATTTGCATTTCCCCGATGATTAGTGAGATTATGTCCTTGTTGGTTGCAATGTTTTGCCCTTGTGTCTCAACTATTGTTCCAAAATCAACTTCCTCAATTTCTAGAGTCACTAAAGGTTTAGCAATACAACCGTGTAGTGTACCAGGATTCAATTTATAAATCTAGATACTTCTATTATCTCACAAATGAAACCATTACATTCTAGGCCTCATGAAACTTTCTTTTCTTTCTTTCTTTCTTCTTTCTTCTTTCTTCTTTCTTTCTTTCTTTCTTTCTTTCTTTCTTTCTTTCTTTCTTTCTTCTTTTTTTCTTTCTTTTTTAAAGATTTTATTAATTCATTCATGAGAGACATAGAGAGAGAGAGAGAGGCAGAGACATAGGCAGAGGGAGAAGCAGGCTCCCTGTAGGGAGCCTGATTTGGAACTCTATCTTAGGACCCTGGGATCACAACCTGAGCTGAAGGCAGTTGCTCAACCACTGAGCTACCCAGGTGTCCCACCTTATGAGACTTTCTTGCAGTCATATTAAAATGAGCAACAAAATGATCACTTTTGCCTATTTATAAGTCTGATATCAATTGGTAAGACCGTTTTGCAGGTTGTCTCAGTTTGCTGGATTAATAATACCTTCCTTTGCCAAGAGGCAATGCCAGTCTTTGCATTTTCTGTCATTTCTCTAAATATTCATCCCCAGGGATGGGTTGAATGTATCATATATAAGGATAGCAGTGACTGAGACTTTGTTCTGTCCATTTCCTTGTCTGTTACTCTTAACATTTCCCTGATACATCCTGTTGCTTTTACTACTACTCAACTCTGTTGGTATCAGATTCCCTGCTTATCCTGGACACCTGTATGACTTGCTTGTCTTCTTTGAAAGCTGATGTCTGTAGCCGATTGACATAGGTTTATACCACTACTGATTATTTCTTATAGTTCTGGGGCTGCTAATTCTTTATCATATATCCTATAAATGATGATCACCCACCTGTGTTTGACCTCTAACTACTCTAGGACTCTTTCCATTGCCAGAATCTGCTTGCTTTTGTCCAATTCTCTCTCTTTTTCTGGCTAGTACTCAAAAGCCTTTCTTTTTGTTTGCCAAAATATTTTCTAGGATTTTTTACAACACTGTTGCATAGACCCTTATTAAAGTTTTCATATTTTCCCCTAGATCTCTCCTTTCTTGGATGCATAGAAGCCAGGAAGGATGATATTAAGTCAATAGATAGTCCAATATAACTTTAATGTGTACCTAGAATGTGGCTGTCTCTGTCAGTTAGGCTCTTTTACTGCATCAGTCCACCATTGCTAAGAAGATTCCTTACTCATTTAGGAATAGGTTGTATCTCCTTAATATTTGACTTCTAAGCCTCCAGATACCTGACTTCCCAATCACTTACTGTGTCAAATACGTCTGCATCTGTCTCAAGGACAAATACAGTAAGGTGGTATAATTCTTTCCCAAGGAGCACCTATATATCATGTGGATTAAGAATGTGGTGTCTCCATCTATGAAGGCAAGGGAAACAAAAGCAATAATGAACTGTTGGAACTCCATCAAGATAAAAAGCTTCTGCACAGCTAAGGAAACAGTAAACAATACTAAAAGGCAACCTACAGAATGCGAGAAGATATTTGCAAATGACACCTCAGATGAAGGGCTAGTAGCTCTATAAAGAACTTAATCAAACTCAACATCCACAAAACAAACAATCCAGTCAAGAAATGGGCAGGAGACGTGAACAGACCTTTCTCCAAAGAGGACATACACATGGCCAACAAGCACATGAAAAAATGCTCCATTTTTTTTATAAAAGTCCTATGGTCAATTTTCCATTGTCATCAGGGAAATACAAATCAAAACCACCATGAGATATCACCTTACACTAGTGAGAATGGCTAAACTTAACAAGACAGGAAACAACAAAATGTTGGTGAGGATGTGGAGAAAGGGGAACCCTCTTGCACTATGGGCAGGAATGCAAGCTGGTACAGCCACTCTGGAAAACAGTATGGAGGTCCCTCAAGAAGTTGAAAATAGAGCTACCCAATGACCAGCAGTTGCACTACTGGATATTTACCCCAAAGATACAGATGTAGTGAAACAAAGGGCCACCTGCACCCCAATGTTCATGGCAGCAATGTCCACAATAGCCAAACTGTGGAAAAAGTCACAGTGTCCTTCAACAGATGAATGGATAAAGATGTCATATATATATATATATATATATATATATATATATATATATATATTACTCAGCCATCAGAAAAGATGTTTAGTGTTACAGTGAGAAAATCTAATGCAAGAGGAGACACTTTTGAGAACAAGAAGGAAAATAAAATAGTGTTGAAAGAACTCTAGAATTTGAAACAACAAATATCTCTAAAGGTAAGCAACTTTGGAAGCTGAATTGGTGTCACAAAAGTAGAAGCATGCAAACCACCCTAAACCTAGGCTCTTTATGCTATTTCTGGCACACTTGATTGATACTATCTGACCTATGGAAATAAAGTCCACATCTCTGTAAAAAGTAACAGTGTTCCAACTAAAAGACTATATTCTCTTTCCATGCTGCTTAGAATGGTATAGAACTTTGAAAGGGAATATAAAGTTTCCATATGAGTTGAGTAGAAGAAAGCATATCGGCTGGGCTGGAGCTAACACTTAGAGATGCTGGCATATGGAACAGACAACACTCTCCACCCACAGAATCATATGTGTGTGTGTGTATGTAAGTTCACAGATAAATGAGCCAAGCATACTTAAATGTTACAGAAAGCTCACAGAAAAATTGAAACACACAAAGACACTTAAATGTTAGAGAAAGTTCAAAGAGCTCCTAAGTGTCCCAGAATACTTGCATATATTATTTCAGTATCCAACAATTCTCTAATTTACATATAAGCCAAGAAGTCCATTTTTAGAAATTACTGCATTCATTCATTCCATAATTCATTAAAATCCCTGCTATGAATTATCCTTTACCTCACTTCATATGTTGAAGCTCTAACCTCCAATATGACTATATTTGGAGAAAGGGCTGTTAGGAAGTAATTAAAATTGAATGAGATGATAAAAAGCAGATTCCTAATATGATAGTACTGGTGATCTTATAAGAATGAGAGGAGAAAACAATTCTCTCTCTCTCTCTCTCTCTCTCTCTCTCTCTCTCTCTCTCTCTCCCTCTCTCTCCCTCTCTCTCCACGTGCATGTGCTAAGGAAAGGCCATGTAAGCACATAGCAAGAGGCAGTAGTCTACAAGACAAGAAGAGAGTCTTCACCAAAACCCAACTGTGCTGGCACTGTGATCTTGGACTTCCAGCTTCCAAAAGTGTATAACAATCAATTTATGTTGTTTAAGCCACCTAGTTTATGGCATTTCATTTGGCAACTGAAACAGACTAAAGCAGTCCCTATGGTCAACAAGCTTACATTCCAGAAGTGAAAAGCAAGAAATCCTTCAGCAAATCACCAAATCCATGTATAATATGTCATACAGTCATAAGTTCTGCAAAGAAAAATGAAGCAGGAAGAAAAGGATGAAAGATAATAAGGAATGGGATTTTTTTAAAAAATAAAATATCCACAGATGCCTTTTTTAATAAGGTAAAAGCTAAGTGGAGAGTGGGAGAAATTAAATGGAAAAAAAGCATGGAAGAAGTCCTGTCAACATCTGGGGAAGAACATTCCAGAAGGAAACCACAAGTGCAAAGGCTCTGAAGGGGAAGTGTGATGCAGTTTTAAGGATGGCAAGGAGGCTATTGTGGCTTAGTGTGCTTGACAAGAGGAATGGTAGGAGATATATTCAGTGAAGCAGCTGGGATTGAGATAATTGAGAACCTGGCAAGCCTTAGTTAGTACTTTGAATTTCATTTGGGTGAGATGGGGAGTTTTGGGAGGACTCTCTTGATCTGATGAAATTTAAATCACTCTGTAGCTGCTGTATGGAACACTGAAGTAGAGAGACAAGGACACAGGCAGAGAGAGCAGTTAGAATACTATTATATTTGTTCAGGGAAAGACAGTAGATGGCTTGGATCAGTATGATGGCATTGAATGGGGGTCCTAAGAAGCACTTGTATTCTGAGAATATTTCAAGGGAAGAGTCAAGATGATTTGCTGAAAGATTAAACATGAGGTAAACAGAGACCCAGAAATAAACACATTTATCTGATTAACTGAGAGAGGAGAGGAGGTCATGGCATAACATGGGGTCACAGTGTTTTCCAGAGAACATTTAAAGTGAATATCAGAAAGGGAGACAGAACATAAAGACTTCTAACTCTGGGAAATGAACTAGGGGTGGTGGAAGGGGTTGGAGGGCGGGGGGTGGGGGTGAATGGGTGACAGGCACTAAGGGGGACACTTGACGGAATGAGCACTGGGAGTTATTCTGTATGTTGGTAAATTGAACACCAATAAAAATTAATTTATAAATAAAAAAAATAAAGTGAATAAGAAGACTATTATAGTTGGCCATTTTCTAAAAGAATTTCTGGCATTTGAACTAAATTATTCTTCCTTATACAGTGAGAAGCTTTGTTTAGTCACTTCATCCCATCATCTCATGAAATAATAAGTGAGAACTGGATATTGGGAAACATGAAAAAGCAAGAAGAGTAGAAGTGCCAGAGAGAGCAAATACACCATGATCCGAGAATTGGTTGGCAACATCTCCATGTTAATAGGAATGGTTGGTTTGCATTATCAATAATTCCAGAAAGTTAGAAGGTAGTTAATAGAAGTATATGGGAAGTGGGCTTAGATAGTATCAAAATTGGGAGTCTAGATGAGACAGTAAGTGGCATGGACAGAACATATGACAGGGAATATATACTGTCTAGTAGTATCTAATTGGACAGATATGCCAAGAGTGATGGAAAACAGAAGAGAATAAGTTAAGTAGGGTTGGTGAAAAACTAGAGGTACTAATGAGCTTCAAATAACTCTGATTATATCACATCAAAGACTGCTTACATCCTTACTCCTATTCTTTAAGACGTGTGGGGGAAACAAGTAATTGGTGAGAGCTAAGTAACTCACAATTGGATACTGAGTGTCTCAAAATCATCAGAAGACAGCACATTGAAAAGAATTTTACACAAAATTTATAAATTGGTGGAACTTAAGGGTTTTGAGAAAAATCCGAGCGTGGCTTCAAGGATTTTTGAAAAATTTGGAAGTGGTCCTAGAAGTTAAACTTTCTTTCAACAAGCTGATGGAGAGATTATAGCTTGTAGTGTACACTTTAATCTCATTTGGAGTGAGGAAGATAATATACTCCTTAAGCAAATGGCTGGATAAATAGGAAGGATAGATAAAAACTTAGAAGACTATCAGATCAGCCTATTGATAATGATATATTTGATAGTGATAATTATAGATGTCTATATAAGTATATAAATAATGTAAAAATATAATCTATATGTATAAATGCCCATGTTTTAGGAATCACATACATATACGAGTGTGTGTTCATGTGGATGCATATTTTGCTGCTAAGTTATATTATCCAATTTATGACAACATGCTACAGAAGATCCCAAACATCCAGAACCCTGGATGGCTCAAGCAATCTTGAGAAAGAGGAATAAAGTTGAAGGCATCGCATTTCCTAATTCCAAACTATATTATAAAGCTTTAGTAATCAGAACAGTAAGGTATTGGTATAAAAACAGATGTAGGAAAGACAGATACTGTATGCTCTCACTTATATGTGGAATCTAAACAAAAAAACAAACTCATACAGGCACTAAAAATAGTTGGCAATTACCAAATATGGGGGTTGGGTGAGTGAAATGAGTATAAGTGGTCAAAAGTAACAAATTTCCAGTTATAAGGTAAGTACTGGGAGTACTTTTATAACTAAAAGTACTGAGTAAATTAACTAATCTCATTTTTGTTATATGTGTTACCAGCTTTTATTTAGAAACCCTTTCACTTTAGAACTCCTAGAAGTGAAAGAACTCCCGAAAAAAATTTCTTCCTTAAAAATGTGGGGAGCTATGGAATTTAGGGGGAAAAAGAAAAGAAATAAAACAAGCGAAAATGACTGACAAATTTATTGTTCTCAAAAAGGCCATAGAAAATGGAATCCACAGTAGGTCATTAAACAATCACTCTTAGGCTTCAGAGGGGGTCTGCCAAGGGCTCTGTCTGCAGAAGAATAAGAACGTAGACATTTCAGCCTGCTCTTCAGGATTGTGGCCTCATTAGCCAAATTCACTGAACAGGACTTTGAAAACCTTTCCCAAAAGAATGAGATACTGTCTTTAAGTTCAGGTTAATGAAAGACAATATACATTTACAGAAGTGTGAGTTTTTAACACAGCTCCGGTTGATGGTGAAGAATTAGAGCAAGAACATATTCTGTTCCTGAGGTCTTAAACAGAAGTGAAGAATTAAAAACATCGAATTTATAAAGCATCCCAGTACTGACATCATGTTGAAAAGCAGAAGGCAAGAGAGGAGGATTTTCATTTAAGAAAAGGCAATAAATCACGTTTGAATTTGCCACGATTTCTTGGTGAATTATACATGCTTTTACATGACAATAGGCGGCAGGCATTCAAAAGCTCATAGTAAGTTTCTTATGTTGAGAAGCTATATTGTGAGTTCATTTTGGGTTTATCCCATGAGGTATGTAGCATTTTGAATTTGTGAAATATTAGCTTGTCTAAGACTTTAGTGAATTGAAGGATTTAGCACTAAAGAAACAGTGGTTTTATTTTCTACATAATGCTACATTTTCAGTCGGTAAATGTAAGTTTTATCCCCATGATATCAAATATGTTAAGTTTTTCTCTTTTCAAAAATTTTCCTCACAGTTAATGGACCAGATAAACTAAATCTTAACATTAACTAGCTAGGCCAGCTTCAATTTATTAAATAACTGAAATTCCAAGAGTAATTTTAAACTATTGTAGAGAATGTGGTTGCTATATTTCTATAGCTACTGCTACCTCATTTTTGGCCATTAAAGTAAATATTATGGATAATTCAGAAAACAAATTATTTTTTTGCCTAGAATTATTGAACTTATTATGTTTAATGGTTAATTTTACATGTCAGCTTGTCTGGGCTAAGGGATGCCCAGATAGCTGGTGAAATATTTCTGGCTGTGTCTGCAAGGGTGTCTCAGGAACAGATAAACATTTGTATCAGTAGACTGCGTAAAGAAGATAACCCACACCAATGTGAGCAAGCATCATCTAATCTATTTAATGTCTGAATAGAACAAAAAGGCAGAGGAAGGCCAAATTCACCTGTTTGAGCTGAGGGTTCCATCTTCTCCTGTGCTTGGACAGGGCACTTTTGTTTCTTAGACTCTTGAATTCAGACCAAGAATTATGCTGTTGTTCTCTCTCTTTCATTCACACCTCACCCCCTAAATTCTCAGGCTTCAAATTGTATCATGGGCTTTCCTGGTTTTCCAGATTGCAGAGGGCAGACTGTGGGACTTCTTGCTTCCACAAGTACGTGAGTAAATTCCTATAATAAATTTCCTCATATGTTTCCATATATATATATATATATACACATATATATATCTTATTGTGTTTCTCTACCTAATACATTCTGCATTATAGAATTAAAATAGAATCAGAGCTAAATGGATGCTTGCACATGTTCAGGAGGTCCACTGCCTTGCTTTTAAATAGGAGAACATCTACATGCTTCACTATAACAGACGGAAGGGAAGTATAAGCAGATAAGTTAAACAAACTTGGATCACACCAGTGATCTATTGATCAATTATCAATATCTAATTAAGGACATAACTGTCAGGATGTAATCATAATAATAACTCCGGTTCTTCTGTTACTGAGCAAAAAGGAAGGAAGACAAAAGAGGGATGTTTAATAATGTTACAAAATTTTCAAGGTGCGATATCAACAGAAATATTTTCAAGCCATATGCTGAACAGGATGTAACTTTTCCTTTAAAAAAAGAGTTAAAATGCTTCTTCTTTTTTTCAGAGCAGATATTTTGAATGTTACTTATAAAGAGGAATATAGAGCTAGTAATAACTGGGTAACAAGTCCGGAAGCTCAAGTTAAAGAGAGACAAATAGCTATAATGTTAAACACCAAATGTGATAATCAAGTAAAACATGTAACCAGAATTCAACAGAACATATGCTTAGAAAATCAAAATGTTGAATGCTTTCTCAACTTTTCAGTACTGACTTTTCAGTATGTGGCTTTCCGTAAGTTCATGTGCAAAGACTGATAGTCACAAATACTACAAGATGATTAAGTGACAACCCAATACAAAACCTTGTAGGTTAAATTACATAAGAAGATCAGCAGAACCTATGAGAAGAATCCAAAACAAAGGGAAGTATATACCTCTTAACCACAGTAGCCAGTGATTATCACCAGCTTCTCCCTGAGGAAATGAGAGGAAATGTACTAAGGGACAGTGGAAGAGAACTGGGTCCCCATCTCCACGTGGTCCTTTCTTAGAAGGAAGCCCTGGTACTGGTTTGTGATGAAAGGCTGCACTATCCAGGTATAGACCTTGATGACATGATTGCAACTCCTGTTGTATGCCAAGAGGTCTTCACTTCCCCTGAGGCTGACTGGGCGGAACCAGTCAATAAGATTCAAGATTTCTCCTCAAAACTTGCTTACTTTCGGTCAAGATCTATACTTTGTTTGATGCAACTGGACAGACATATATTTTATATATGTTTATTATATATTTATATGTAATATGTATATAAAACATATAATAATATTCATATCATAAATATGACTTTGAAAACCAACAAACCATCCTGTAATTGGAGGCCTGGTGAACTGGTAATAATTAGTTTCTTCAAAATACAGCAATCTACCCACATTCTAATTTGGCTTCTTTATGGTTCCCTTCTTTTATCTTTAAGAATGTGCAGGACTTTGAGACTCAGGTAAATTCCACCTGAATTTAACATGTCCCCCAGTGTGCTTGACCTCTAACACAACTGTTTATATAGAACACATCATAAAGGCTATCACAGTTATGATCTTTCTTGTGATCAAGTCCTTCAGATTTGATACTTCTTCCTCTCTTCATAGCTCTTGTCCCATTCATTGAGGGAAAACAAATTACACTTAGTTCAAACTTTTCTTTTAAGCTCCCCTTTTGTTTCTTAGGTTCTGGAGAAAAGTTGAAGTTAATGCTAAATTTAGATTAGCTTCCAGGGCCTGTCAGTAAAGGTAAATCATAATATTGTTGCTAATGGTAAGTTGGAAAAGCCACCCTGCAGCCTGCAGGAATCAACAGCAGCTTAACACATATGAGAGGCTGTAGTGGGTCAGGAAAAGCATACCTACTCTAGACAGACTTGTCTTCTGCCTCTTGTGATGATTTTATGATCAATATGGTGCTGTTTGCACTCAAGGTGCAGAGACCAAACCTTTGTTGGACTGGTCAAAGAATGACTGAGGAAGAGTGTCAGGAATTCACTGTTTATCCTGACCTGATTTGGCTCTTGGTTATCAGTGCTTACCCCTCTATCTGCAGGCCACCCAGATGGAAAAACGTGTCTGGGGCATGAGATAAAAAGACCACACTTGCCAACCCAGAGACCAAGTGTTTACCTTGTATCTGGTCCCTTTCGTTCTCTCTCTGCTCCCATCCTGCAATTTCTTGTCTTTCTACTGTTTTTTGTTTGTTTGTTTGGTTGGTTGGTTGGTTAGTTGGTTTTGGGTTTTTGCTCTAGGTTTTTCCTTCTCTTTTGCCCAACTTCCAACACAACTCATTACTCATCCTCTGTTCACTAGTTATTCTGCAGAGTCCCCTGGTTGATGAGTGTAGTATATAAAACCTAATCAAAATGTTCCTGCTGTAGAAAGCTGTCCTCTCTCCAGTCTCCTTTCAGTATGGCATTATCTTTTTTAAAAAGTGCCTATTTACTCTCTCATAGCAACTACATTACTAACTGCCACCTATCTCTGGTAACTACTATGAAGGTAGAAAAGGGAAAAAAAGTGTGTCTTATATAATGGTTCTGTTTCAAACTTTATAATTAATCATATTTAAGTATTTCATTAATCTGTATCAACTTCATATTATTGTGGCTACTAAGCTTTTTAATAGTGATGTTATATAATGCTCTACCTTTCTACAGTCTACTTCAATACTTCTTTTGAAATATCTCACCAAAACAGAAATCCACTTAGGTGTACCTCTTCTATATTTTTTGAAATATAAGTCATCATGATAGCCAACCTTTTTCTGTTACTCTCTACTGATCAATATTATGGAGGAGGGGTGGTTTGATTCTGCTATATGTTCATTGTTATTCTTACCAATTTTCTGATTCAATAGATAAATTATTGTATTCTGTTCCTGAGCAAATGAGCTATCAAGGATCTTTTTGGTGACTCTAATAAGATAGATAGCTATATATCTGTCAAAATTGTGCTACACAAAGGCCTAAAGAGAGTAAAATATCTCGTAGACAAGATGATTTCAAAATTTTCTACACAGACTAGTCAGTGAGAAGTCAAAGAAAAATGAGGAGAAAATGTCACCAAGTTGAAGACATACATATATTTTCTATCACACTTCTGTGCCATCTATAAAAAAAAGTATCTTCTTCAATGAGACAGTGAATTCATTTTCACAAGATACAAGAAAAAGAGACTGAAAGGAGAAAAAAAGGCAAGCTGATGAGTGAAAGAAAGGAAGAGAAAACAGCTAGAAAGGAATGATGGAAGTAAGAAAAAGGGAAGGAAGCAAGGAAAGGAGAGAAGAAACAAATGAAGGAGGAGACAGAAGAAAGGGAGAGATTTCCCCTGGAAAATATTAATTTATTTATTTGAGAGAAAAAGAAAGCACATGTGCATGCACAGGAGGAGGGAAGGATGGAAAAAAAGAGAATCTCAAGCAGACTCCCTACTGAGCACAGAACCTGACTCAGTACTCCACCTTGAAACCCTGAAATCTGAGCCAAAATCAAGATCCAGTCATTTAACTGAGTGAGCCACCCAAGCTCCCCCATAATGTATTTCTTGAATTGCTTTTCCCTCACTCATCACCCATTATCTTTGCCTATTTGTCCCGGGTACTGATGCTTACTTTCATTTTCATAGTTATACTAAATAACTTTTAATAGATATATTTTTGTGGAAATAACAGCATCCTCACACATTACCAAAACCATGACCAAGAATCTATCATATTATTTACCTAAACTCAGAATTAAAAAAAAGAGAGAAAAAGCATACTATGTACTTTAATAATTTGAGAAGAATAATAAAGAGTATATACACATTAACTCAGAGTATAAATTTCATTATACTACCTTGATTAACAATTTTTTACCATTTTTAATTATTTTATTAACAATTAATAAACACTTTTCAAATTTGCTTATATTTTTGCAGGGGAAACAAAATCATTAAAAATATATGAATTAAGTGCCAATAATACTTAAAGAGTTAATAATTCTCCATATGTTGTCCTCAGAAACAAAGGTGAGAGATTAATTCTGTCCTCAAGTATTAATGGAAAACTTTGAGGACAGAGACAGTAGAAGGAGAACACATGTGATGGAAGGGGTGAGTCCAATGGGCAGAAGAAGTGAATGCTTTACAAGGTCTCAGGAAGGTGAATGGAGAGATGACCCAACAGGGGTGAGATCACCATCAAGCAGCAGTACCCACCTTTGTGTACCTCTGTTGCTCAGAGATTCTTTCCCATCTACAGCAAGATTTTTTTTAGTGCTTATTCATAGAATTTTTGGACAGTGTAACACTTAGATATCTAAGACAAATGATAATACTGGGAAAATAATATATTGAGCTCTTGTAACCTGATGGCCTGATGTCATTTAACATTCAATCAAGCTAAAAATACCCTTTTATTCTGATTCCTTAGCTTCCAAACAATCTTCTGTGATTCAAATTTTAATGTACGTCTAAGTGCAAGACAGAAAATACACTGGCCAGACCAGCCCAAGCAAACACACTTGCATTACAGTTAAATGTTGTTGATATTTTGAACATATGTCTCAATCTAGTGACCTTAAATATGGGAGTCCAAATCTAAGATAGAGACTCACTTGGCTGCAAAGCTTGCTTCAGACTGTGGCAACTTCACAAAGTTAGCTGCCCAGTGAAGTCTCTTAGAATACAGCCAAGGGAGTGTTCCTGGTGACATCACTTTATTTGACATGTGCTGTTTTTTTTAGGATTTTTTTCTTAATTTATAAAGAAATTGCATACAATCATAATATACATATTAGGATGGGTTACTGAACAGGACTGCTATGCTATCAACTAATTGAAAGAATTAGGTAATGAGATGCTTAATTACATGAAAGAAGCAGCAGAAAATGCCTGGGAGCCAGGAAGTTCTGATCAAATAACAGGGTGAGAAAGAGTGTGTATGAGAATACTTATTGTTGCATGACGAAACTAGTTCTTCTGGATGAGGGGTACAAAACACAAAATTAAATCATTGAAAATGAGGTGTGACAATTATGAAGACAAATTCGGCTACTTCAAAATAATGCCTAGAGGTAACCATAATCCTAGGTAATAAATACAAGTTGTTTTTGCATATTTTTCCTTCTTCCTTTCTCTTCTTTTATTTCCTCCCTGGTTTACCACATTGTTTTATCCCCTTAAGAGTAAGTATTCTTTTGCTTATAATATTTAACTTTTTTAAGGTACATGTGAGAGTCACTTCACTGAATTACATGATAAACCTCTATTTGGAATTCCAGAAACATCTCAACTCATTGTATGTCTAAATAGAGCAAATTCTCTTATGTGGCCACACACGCTGACCAATAAACTTTTGGCTGTTCTTCATGCTTTTTGTCAGTAGGTTATTTTTTCTAAGCAGTAAGCTTAGAAAACTGGGATTCATCCTTTTCTCTTTATTCTCTCTGAAGTTGTCAGTAAATGGTTCTCAAAATTTGTTGACGCTCCTTCTCAATTATCTCTTGCATATTCCTCTCTTTTGCAGTTCCTACCTTGGCGCAAGCTTTCATCATGTCTGGTCTGGAGTATTTAAATTAGAAGTCAATTGAAACTTTCATCTCAGGAGATTTTTTTTTTTTTGCTGAAATATAGTTGACACACATTAGTTTCAGGTGTACAACACAGTGATTTGACAACTCTACACATTATGCTATGCTCACCACAACTGTACTACCCTCTGTCACCATACAGCACTATCAAAATGCCATTGACTAGATCCCTCATGTTGTAACTTTCATTCTTATGTCTTATTAATTTCATAACTGGAAACCTGAACTCATTCCCCTCTTACACCCATCAGTTTGTTCTCTGTATTTATAGGCCCATTTTTGTTTGTTTTGTTTTGTTTCTTAGATTCCATATATAAGTGAAATTATATGGTATTTGTCGTTCTGTCTGATTTATTTCACTTACCAAAAAACCCTCTAGATTCATCCATGTTGTTATAAATAGCAACATATTCTTTTTTTAATGGCTGAGTAATATTCCATTAGATATCTATACCACATCCTCTCTCTCTATCCATTCGTCGATGGGCACTTAGGTTGTTTCCATATATTGCCTAGTGTAAATAATACTGCAACAAACATAGGGGTACATGTGTCATTTAGAATTTGTATATTTAATTCCCTTTGGGTAAATACTCAGTAATGGAATTACTAGATCATATCATATTTCTCTTTCTTTTTTTTTTTTTTTTTGAGGAAACTCCACACTGTTTTCCACAGTGGAAAGGTTTCCCATACAGTTTTTCACAGCAAGAAGGCTACCTTTTCCCCACATCCTTGCCAACACTTGCTATTTCTCGTCTTTCTGATTCTACCTTTTCTGACAGGTGATATCTTATTGTGCTTTTGATTTGCATTTCCCTGATGATTACTGATGTTGAGCATCTTTTCATGAATCTGTTGGCCATTTGTATGTCTTTTTTGGAAAAATATCTATTAAGGTCTTCTGCCAGTTTTTTAATCAGATTTTTTTTTTTTTACTGTTGAGTTGTGTAAGTTCTCAACTTATATATATTGGATACCAACCTCTTATCAGACGGATAATTTACAAATATCTTCCTTCATTCAGTAGGTTGCTTATTCATTTTGTTGATGATTTCCTTTGTTGTGCAAAAGCTTTTTACTTTAGTCCCAATGTTTACTTTGCTTTTATTTCCTTTGCCTGTGAAGACATATTTAGAATAATGTTGCTATGTCAAAGAGATTACTGCTTATGTTTTCTTCTAGGAATTTTATGGTTTCAGGTCTCACATTTGGGACTTAAATCCATTTTGAGATTATTTTTGTGTATGATGTAAGAAAATGGTCCAATTTTCATTCTTTTGCTTGTAGGTATCCAGTTTTCCCAGCACTCTTTATTGAAAAGACTATTACCAATTTTATATCCTTGTCTCTTTTGTTATAGATAAATTGACCATATAAGCATGGGTTTATTTCTGGGCTTTCTGCTCTGTTTTATTGATCTATATGTCTATTTTTGTGCCAGTACCATATTGCTTTGATTAATACAGTTTTGTAGTATATCTTGAAATCTGGGTTTATGATACCTCCAGCTTTGTTCTTCTTTTTCAAGATTGCTTTGGCTATTCAAGATCCTTTGTTGTCCCATAAAAATTTTGTAATTATTTGCTATAGTTCTATGAAAAATATTGGTATTTTGATAGAGATTGCATTGACTCTGAAGATTGCTTTGCATAGTATGGACACCTTAGCAATATTAATTCTTCCAATCTATGAACAAGCATGGTTTGTCTTTCCCTTTGTTTGCATTTTATCCAATTTCTTTCATCAACGTTTTATAGTTCTCAGAGAACAGATGCTCCATTTCCATGGTTAAGTTTATTCCTAGGTATTTAATCCTTTTCAGTACAATTATAAATAGAACTGTTTTCTTAATTTTTCTTTCTGCTACTTCATTATTAGTGTATAGAGATGCAACAGATTTCTGTATATTAATTTTGTATTCTGCAACTTTCTGAATTCATTTCTTACCTTTAGTAGTTTTTTAGTGAAGTCTTTAGGGTTTTCTATATATAGTATTATACCATCTTCAAATAGTGATAATTTTACTTCTTTACTTTTTTGAGTGTCTTTTATTTCTTTTTCTTGTCTGATTACTGTGGCTAAGACTTCCAGTACTATGTTGCCTAAAAGTGGTAAGAGTGGACATCCTTGTCATGTTCCTGATCTTCAAGAAAAAACTCAGTTTTTCACTATTGACTATGTTAGCTGTGGGTTTGCCATATATGGCCTTTATTATGTTGAGGTATATCCCTCTAAAGCCACTTTTGGGGAGTTTATTTTATCATTAATGGATGTTAAATCTTGCAAAATATCTTTCTGCTTCTATTGAGATTATAATATGATTTTTAGATTTCATTTTGTTAACGTGGTGTTATCACATTGATTGATTTTTCAAATACTGAACCACGCTTGTATCTTAGGAATAAATTCCACCTCATCATGTGAATGATCCTTTTATTTTTTTTATTTTTTTACTTTCCTTATTTATTTTAAGAATGATCCCTTAATGTATTGTTGAATACAGTTTGCTAATATTTTGTTGAGGATTTTTGCATCTATGTACATCAGAGGTATTGGCCTATAGTTTCCTTTCTTTGTAGTGTCTTTATCTGGTTTTGGTATCAGGGTAATGCTGGCCTCATAGAATATATTTAGAAACTTTCCTTCCTCTTCTATTTTTTTGGAATAGTTTGAGGAGAATAGATATTAACTCTTCATTAAATGTTTGGTAGAATTCACCTGTGGATCCATCTGGTCCTGAACTTTTGTTTATTGGGAGCCTGGGAATTACTGATTCAATTTTGTTACTAATTTTTGATCTAGTTGGATTTTTTAATTATTCCTGATTCAGTTTTTGAAGATTGTGTGTTTCTGAGAATCTATACATTTATTCTAAGTCATTCAATTTGTTGGCATATAATTTTTATAGTAGTCTTATAATCCTTTTTATTTCTGTGGTGTCAGTTGTTACTTCTCTTTCATTTCAGATCTTACTTGGATCCTCTCTTCTTATTTTCTTGATGGGTTTGGCTGAAGGTTTATCAATTTTGTTTATCTTTTTAAAGAACCAGTTCTTAGTTTCATTCAAGAAACTTTGCCAGAGGCAAAGATACTCAAAATGCAAACAATGAATGATGTATAATTGATCTGTGATTTTATGTATTCATTCATTTAACAAATGCATCTGAGTGCCTACTTTAAATAGACATGGTGCTGAGTAATGGGGATTTATTAGTGACCAAAGGACAAGTTCTCTGCCCACAAGATGTTGAAATCCTACTTGAGATAGGTACATGATAAGTAAACAAATAAAATAATTAGAGGCTAATTAGGAAACAATTTGATGAAACAATTGAAAGTGGGGGTAAGGAGAAAAGGTACAAGAGTAGTCTTCACAAGCAATTTTGGGAAGTATTGTTAATTAAGCACTCTCCTCTTCACTGTAGGTGTCTCTAAATCATTTTCCTGTAACATTTCAAGAGACATCAAAAAATCCATGCTATCTTTTGTATATCCATGTATGCCCTGGCACCATAAGACCACTGAAGTAAATACCCTTCCCCCATCACAGCCTAAATGCTGTATGCCTTAATTTAGTCTTTTGTTTGTTTGTTTAAAAATAAACCTAAATTAATTTAGCACTTAAGAGATTTTCATGTAAGCATCCTAAGGACTGAAACTTAATTTCATAATTCTCAATTTCATGGTCAAAAGAGCCCTGATGTACATTTGAGAATAAAAAACTACTTGCTTCAAGGTACAGTGTTCATATCTGTTTTCCAATAATTATCTGTTGACCAAACTTTAGTCCAATTTCACAGAATTGAATGTATGGACACTAGCCATTCTTAGTAATAAGCAATATCTTAAGTGCTAAAGTCAAGGGTTAAAAAGTCATTTAAATATGTATCATTAAAAAAACAGTAAGTCATAATCATCTGTTGCCTACAAAGTAAGGGAAAAAATGAGAATAAGTTCTCAACTAAAGAGGTCAATAGTCTGTTGTAACATTTTAACTATCATCTACTGTTCAAGTTCAGGGCAGACTTGAATGAAAGTAAAGGGTTTTGGAGATTTAATCGCCTTAAAGATCAAAACATTTTTTCCAAAATGTAATATACTAGAGGTTAAAAAAAATGCTTTCAGTACTTTCATTGTAACCTCTCCTAATGTTAATGGAAAAGGTAATATTTGACCAACGAAGTTCAAGGGGCAAACTCATCTTCCAACGACTGGCTGATAGAAGTTAACATCACTCCCTTTAATGCCTAAGTGGCTCTTTAACTCTCAGAAATTTAAGTGCTGGATTTAGAAAAAGAAAGGAAAGAACTTTAAAAGGTGTTAACTTCATCTTGTGCCATAAAAGAAGAGATGTTTAATTAAGCCACTGGTAGTTCTTGGGTGGTTTTCAGTTTAGTTTTATACTTTTGAGATGAAAGCGTACATGCAAAATTATGTACAAAGCACCTTTTAGAAACTTTGGAAAGGTCAAGGAGAAAATAGCTAGATTTCAAAAGCTGAACTTTTCAAGGTTTTTCTCTGATTTTTCTAAAACAAGATAGCCTCCTCCTCCTCTTAATAGTTCTTCAAGGCCCTTTTGGTAGCCAAAATCTTTGTTCTTTTTTTTTAAGCAGCTTTGTAACAGAAGAACTAAAAATTAATTATGGCTATGGAACTTTTACACAGAAGAGTTTAAAAAGCACAGACGTAAAGAAGGGAAAAAGATGAGGGCCCATTTATCTTATATTGACAGGACTAGCTTCAAACGATGACCTTGAATCATAATCATCCTAATGAGCTCAAAATATTTCACTTTAACAAGTGAAACTATAATCAAATCAGTTTCTGAAAGCTCTACTAATGAGCATTTCCTTTGATGAAAACATGGTTCACTGTCTTAGTCTGCAGGAGGTGCACTACAGTAAGGGGCCAGCTCCTGACAACTCATTAGCTGACCTGGGGAGAGAGTAATTTGAATGCTTTTGATAAAAATTTCAAGGCTTTTTTTTTAACTGAAATTACAATTTATGCACTTTTATAAATAGTATAATTTTTCTAAGTTGGGGGAAACTAGCAGGAAGACTTCAAAGCTGTGGAACAAAGTTTGTTTACCACATTTGGTCTGTTTGCATCCCCAGAAACAGAAAGGGGAAATATGTTTCATTAGTGACTGCTAACTTGGGGCCAATCGTTCTATTGTATTTTTACAGCCTGTTATTTGTACAGATTGGCATGAGTTTAATGAATTTTAGGGAACTACGTTTTAGAAGATTTAGAATTGAAAATTGGAAGTCACTATTATTTACCATGAGTCTTAAGAACGTCTTCTGAAACTACTTTGTCCATCAGAACAAATTATTCAATTTACCTAAAGCAGTAAAATAAGCTGAAATGAAAATAGAATGGGGAAATGTGGTTTACTTTTATTTTTACTTCTTGTCAAGGCTTCTTCCCCCCAACCCCATTAAAATTATTCATCTTTTTAACTACTCCTCTGCTCTATTCAGCATCAATAAATGATCTCTCTCTCCCTCTCTCTTTCTCTCTGCAGAGCAGACTTGCTGTCAAAGCAGAATATAAAACAGAAGAATAGTTCAGCTATTTTAAGTATCACTGGAAGACAGATCTTAGTTGCTTCAGAAGGCCAATTCCTTGTACCCTCCCTCCCGCCTAAGCTTCCCTTTGCTGTTAAGGGATGTTCTACTTCCTTTCTATTTGTCATATTTTCTTCCTGTGTTTTCTGCTAGGCAAACCACTGAGATGGTTTGTGTCATAGACACACGAGACACTGTTCTTAACTGTCAAGTGCTTAATTCTGTCTCTTTTTTTTTGCTTTTACTTCTTATCCCTCTTGACTTGGGTTGAAAAGCAAAAATATTTTCAATATTTTGGAAGACAAGTTACTGAACAGAAGTAGGACATCAAAAAAGAGAAAAGACTTATTTTACTTCCCAAAATTATCCCTTGCTTCTTCTGGATAGTTTTATATGATATACAGCCATAAAAAAAAGCAAAATATATCATGTGATCCGTGTGTGTGTGTGTGTGTGTGTGTGTAAAATATACACAGCCAATTCCCATTATTCACAGCATTTCTGTTTTATAAAGTCACTGTAGACACTGAATTAGCAAATACTGGATCATTGCTCCTAGAAAAAATACAAGGTTATGTTCCTTTGAGCCTCTGGGCACAATATCTTCATCAACTGATCAATACATAACCTTTTGTGTATGTATGTTTCCACTTAAAGACCCTTATTTAATATATATTATTGATTCTTAAGCATTGAATTCATGGCCATATTAAAAAAATAATATTCTGATATTTGTTAAAATGTTGAAAGAATATTTTATTCAAGATTATTGCAATAAGGGCATTATAATTGGAGCAAGATAAGGCTCAACTCTGAATACAACATGAACAAGTGGAAATTTATAGCCAACCAGGAGAGTGAGAGAGTCAATGGACAGAAAATTACTCAGAGAAGACATCAACAGTGAGGGGATTCTTACTAAACTCAACTAATAGGCTTTTTGCCAAAGAAGGGCCAAGGACATACACATCAAAAGTAGGATATGAGGATCTTAGATATCATAAATGATCAGATATTAGGGTGGAGGGATTCTCTCCAACCTGATGTTACAAGATTCACTGCTAAGACTGGACTGGGCAGGTCAAAGACAGGTTGAGGCCTACTCAGAGAGGGTTCAAAGGAGCTTGACTAAAGTTTAATCAGAGAAAGAATGTTGTCAGCCAACAGCACTATAACTTATGCCTGAACAAAGCTTGTTTAGCTTACATATTTTCTCAGTAAGTCACTGTGAATTACTGCACTTAAAAGCACTGTGACTTACTGCACTTAAAAGCAAGTCCTCTGCACTTAAAAGCATCAGAGAGCTCTTCAGCATCAAACTTAGATACGATTGCAACAGCAAAATCACTAACAAAAAGCACAAAAATGTGAAAAATATGGCACTACATAGACCTTGAAAGGGATACTTGTTTGCAGTAAAAGAGGTAGAACAAAAAGGCAGAGCATAGCCCTGTTCTACCTTAGCTGGGAGTAAGGGCTTCAGGCAACCAAATATTTCATTGCTCTGCACAAAACACATACAAATGACCGCTAAACACATGAAAACAGATTCTGAGGTCACAAATAAATTTTATCTAGTTAGATAACTCACAAATACACAATCTACAAATAATAAGGATTGACTATATATCCATACGTATTCATGGACTCACACATAGAGAGAAAGATCTGAAGAATGTTAGTCCATTTAATTAAACAATATCAAATTAAAAAAAAAAGTTTGAATTCTGCAAAACCTTTCGTTGGGGGAGAGAGGAGCACCACTTCTGGAAACACTAGAAAATTCAACCCAACTTAAATTAAGTAGGTAATTAAGTTGTAGTTGTAGAGGGCAAATAGAATATGTTAGCCGGACAATTCTATAACTGACTTAAATTTGACAAAATTTGACAAAAATCTAACTTTCTAAATCAAAATAATCTATTATTATTTTTGCTAGTAAGTTCCTCTCGTTTTAGTCAATATTAAAGATTCATTAAAGTAAAAATCAGTGCATGCTTCAACATTGACCTTAGATATTTAAAGATTTTAAATATTTCTAAATATCACTAATTGTGATGACCTGAGACCTGAGATTAGCTCATGCTCCAGAATTTGGGAGGACTTCTCCACACATCTGCTTCCTGGGTCATCTCTGAACGGTGCTATCTCATTCAGTCTTCAAGATTTAGCCTCTTTTGCTTAGTCTGTCCCTATTAGTATAGAGTAGGAGAACAAGTTACTCTCTCAGCCTGTTCTGATGGGAAAAAGTAGAACTGGCCTGTCTTTTGGAAAATAAAACACCCAAGTCAGGCAGAAGTCACCTCCTTCCAACAGACCGACTGTGGCACATCTAGAACAGTAGGATCAGCTGCCCAGAGCCCTATGCCCTGGACATGTCCCTTTATCTTCTATAAACAAAATCTTACCATGAGCCCTAGTTTATATAGAAGCTGCTCCCAATTGGTCCAGTAAAACTTATACCTTAAGCCTCTGATTTATTACTCATAACTAATGATGCTCCGTCATCCCATGCATTTTCCAAGTTACTCAGTTCTCAGCATGTTAGGCAGGTTTTCTCCTCTACTACTAGCATTTCTCTGAGGAACTTTGTGAAAACTACAGAATCCCACACCTCCTTTCCTGAGAGATGTGCCCCACTACTAGCAACTTAAATTTTCCCTCTCAAGGGAAATATTGCCTGAACTCACTCTCTAGAGGAAGTGGAAATAATTCATGTCTACAAGGAAGAGGACTATGTGGACTTGTGGCTACCTCCTTCATATCTCTGTCCAGATCTCCCTATCCCCTAGTTCAGACAGAGCAGGAAATTCAACTCTGTAGATGTGGAGCAAGAGCACAGGAAGTTGAACTTAAATTCTCCTTTGTGCTAAAGCCGTGAGGAAATCTTGGGTTTGAAGATTATAAACTATAGTACCTCTTTGGGAATACATGGTGATTCTGTTAATATCCTGTGGAAATTAAACAGAAAGAATTTATGCTTGTCTTAGACATTTTTAGTGAATTTTTTCTCATTTTTTAATTTACAAAAGGAGACCCTCTTGTTCAGATAATCTTACTAAATAAATATGCCTTCTCTTATGTGATAAAAAGCTCATGTATCACAAAAAGATACGTAAATTGTTATACTAAATTCAATATTCAGGCATTTTAAAGTTCATAATAAAAGTCACTGTGTAGGAAAAATAATGCACTTTAGAAAAAAAAAACACTTTCATGGAAAGCTTTCTAGGAGTCTGCAAACAGTTGTTTTATTGAAATATGTTTTGTTTAGATGTTTTTTAGCACAAGTTATTCATTTATCATCATTCATTTATCTTTCAGGTCTGTATTTCACACAGCCTTCAATAACATCAATGCATAACAGAGATTTCTTTTCTTCATGTTATTGTTTGCTTGATTACTTAGTGTCCAAATTAATTTGGGGGATTTCTTCATCGTTTAAATCATGTGACAACATATAGAGATGTTACTTATATCACATACCCTACTAAGCTGTACATTGTTATTCCAAGTGGTAGCAGTCCAAGAATCTCACCTACTCAACAACCACAAGTCAATTTTGCAAAGTAATATTAGCCGATCAAGTGCCAAGGCTCCAGATCTTTAGCTTGAAGAGACTCAATTCCTAGATACAAAAACCACTTAAATTTCCAATTTATGGTTTTCTGTATTATTTTGGTTTTCAGTTTTTAAATTAAATTTTTTTCTACATCATTGTTTTTTTTTAATTTTTAAATGAAATATTATAATGATTTCAGGTTAAAGTTACTTCTATTCCTATTACAAAACCTTCAGGGGATCCCTGGGTAGCTTAGCAGTTTAGTGCCTGCCTTCAGCCCAGGGCATGATCCTGGTGTCCCGGGATCAAGTCCCACATCAGGCTCCCTGAATGGAGCCTGCTTCTCCCTCTGTCTGTCTCTTCCCCCCTCTCTCTCTCTCTCTGCGTCTCTTATAAATAAATAAAATCTTTTAAAAAAACCAAACCTTCAGAAAATACAGAAACTATAAAGAAACTACAATAGCCACTGTTATTAACACTCTTAGTAACCTTTATTTGAGATTATCTATTTGCAGGTATTGACTATTACCTGCAGAAATGCAACCAATATTCCCAAGCATCTGTCTTCACAGTGTTTCTATAAAATAAATTATTAGTATTATTATTGCTGATCCAACAATATGCATATTTTAGATTTTGATAATTTTGCCAGATATATTTCCAAGGTGATTGTATCAATTTACAGTTCTACTAAAATTGCACAAAACTGCAGCTTCTATATTCCCTTGTCTGCACTGGGTGTCATCAGATATTTTAATAATCACTGAATTGATATCTGAAGAATGTTGGTTTTTTGCTGTTTTAATTTTCATTTAATTATTTTAAATGTGGATAGAAAATAGTTTTTCACTGTCTGAAAAGTTAAGATAGCTTTGGGAATGTGACCCAAAATAGGAGCCCACTAGTTTTTTGAAAAAATGAGTATTTGATTTATGTATGAATTTTAGCTTCTGTATAAATACTTAAGAGAAAAGAATGTTCTTTCATGGAAAGAAACTGAACACCTGCTATTCAAACTCCCAACCCCAAATCCAGAGATCCAATTTTGTGTTTGTCAGCCTTGTCCATGTGGTATTTATAGTTTGATTAGTTTATAGGCACTTCCTTTTACTTTAAACTCATCTAAACAGAGAAATTAAATTTTCACCATCCTTCATATTTGTACATTTCATGTACTTTTTACTAATAAGCACACTATTTTTATACTAATAGTGCAATTACTAAAATATAAGCTAACAACGAGACAGCCAAATAATGAAAATTCAACTCCAGTGAAATCTTGCTTATAAAAAGTATTACAAAGAAATATTATTCAGTGAGATGCTTGATTTATTTCTGTATCACAGCATTAGTATGGAGAACAGAGAACAAAGTGCTCCCATTGGCACTGTCCTGTTCCTTAGCAATTTAATGCAATCCTTTCAGTTTATACATCATTCTTTGGCCACAATCCACCAGAAACTTCAGGTACATACATTAGTGATCACACATAAATTAGGCAGCCCACAAAGGCTGACATTTACGAATGTGCCTTGATGTTTTAACACCCAACAGGTGTCAACCCAGAGGTACATGATAAGATAACCAAGATAAATTAAAATTCATACATTTAAGCCTACACAGATATCCACACACTCATGCACACACATCAACATAAAATTACTGGCACAAATTTTAAACTGAAAAAAATATCAAACATACAATTTTTGTCCATATGGTTAAATTTTTGATTTTAAAGTAAATCTCAAGTTGACTCTTAATGACTCTTAATGAATCAAGGGACAGTAATTGTTTTCAATTCTTAAAAACATCTTCAAAATTTCATTTTGTGAACGTGTCCTTAAAATCTAGAGTAATTTTAAAGAATTTTACTGAATTTCCTTTTACCAAATATATTTAAAAATCAGAATCATTATTTTTATGAGCTCACTTTCTTCACATATTTTGATACCCAGGAAAGAATAGGTATTACTGAGAAACCAAGGAGGACTATGGCTTCTTTAGTCAGTTGGCTTCCTTAATGGAATATTACTTTCAGCTTTTCTTCCTCTTTACTGTTATCAAACCAATATATAATAGAAAATGGAGGTCATAAATATGACAACTACATATTAATTAAAAGTTGGATATTGAGAGAGAAATACTATGTGCATTAGTTATAAAAGGAGTGCCAGAATTCTTGATATTTAAAGAAACTGTATTCAATGTTTTGAAACTAGGACAATCCATTAGAAAAATGGGCAGAGGACATAAATTAGAATTCACAAAAAAATAAACACAAGAACAAACACAAGTGAATCATAAACACAGTAAATGATGTTTAACTTCACTATTAGTAGAAATCAAAACAAAATGCCCTATTTCATCTATCATATTGGAAACCATAAAAGTAATGATAAAACTCATTAGTTATATTGTCCTCATAATGGTCAGGTGCAGATACATGGAAATATTTATAGACTGTTGGTAGAAGTCTAATTTTACAATCTTTGTTGTGATTAATTTCATTTAAAAAATCTCAAAAGCCTTAAACTATACATATCTATCTTCTCTAGCAATAAGACTAGCAATTCTAGCAATTAATACTAAGGAAATAAGTAATATATGTAAAAGTTGGTTCTGAATGGGAAGTGATCAGAGAGGAGGACAAATCATGAGAGATTCTTAACTATAGGAAACAAGCTGAGGGTTGCTGGAGGGGAGGTACGTGGGGGGAATGGGGTAATTGGGTGCTGGGCATTAAGAAGAGCACATGATGTGATAAGAACTGGGTGTTATAGGCAACTGATGAATTATTGAACTCTACATCTGAAACTAATGATGTATTATATGTTGGCTAACTGAATTTAAATTTAAAAATATAAATAAATAAATAAATAAATAAATAAATAAATAAATAAATAATATAATTGTTAAAAGGTTGGTTTTTTTTTTAAGATTTTATTTATTTATTCACGAGAAACAGAGAGAGGCAGAGACATAGGTAGAGGGAGAAGCAGGCTCCTCAGGGGAGACTAATATGGGACTTGATCCCAGGACCCTGGGATCACAACCTGAGCCAAAGGCAGATGCCCAACCGCTGAATGATCCAGGTGCCAATAAAAGGTTGGTTATTATACTCAAGCTTATAATCACTTGATGGAAAAGAAAAAAACATATAGACATTTATCAATATGATTTTGGATAATGAAGAAATCCTAAGCAATTTAAAAGAATAAGACAGGTCTCATTTCACTGTTAGGAAAAGATATATTCAAAATATAAGCTCCAGAAAACTATATACACTATGATCCTTTTAGTGTTTAAAAAAAAACTTGTATATATATTTATTTCTATTCTCTTTTCTATGTGATCTTTTACATGCAAATACATTTTTTAGGAATATGTACAAGAGTTAATAGTGCTTATATCATCCATGTTGTAATTAATATGACAGGGATTCTGAAGAGGAAGAGAACTTTTAATTTTTATTTAATACTCTCCCAATTGTCTTATACTTTTGCATTGAGCACTATTATATTTACAATAAAAAACTCCTATTAAAAAATTTTTTAAGCAATGATCACTTACTCTATCCCACTTTACATCATTTTCAAGGTGTCTTATTCTAACCTTCCTCAGCCTCGACTGTAAGAACTTCTAACCTATCGATCTACTTCTCTATAGAATTATATCAAGTTATCATCTCTCTTCAAGAAAACGAAAACATTTTAAAATGTGAACTTTCACTAGGCCTTATCATTTTCTTCTTCAGGTTAGATGAGCCCAATTTCTTAAACACTGTGGTTTCCAATCTCTTCAACATTCTAGTCAGCCTCTAGGTGTAATCCACCTTTTCAGCAACTCTTAAAATGCAGCCTACAGAACTGAATATAATATTCAAGACACGGTCTGAGCAGTTCAGATTATAGTGAAACTATTACCACCCTTGAACTTGACTCTCTACCTCTATTAATTCAGTTTAAGAATGCATTAACTTTTTAAAGCATCTGTTAACACCATATTGGCTCATATTGAGCAGGTAGTCAAATAAAACCACAGGAATTTTGCCATAAATTTCTCTATCCTGTAAATACGCAATAAACAAGAGTTTACAATAACCCAGTAAATTGTCATTTTATTAGTTTAAGCCCATAGTTCCCACCTGGAATGATTTTTTTTCAGATACACAACTATCACCTGAACTAATGGCTACTCTTTCTAGCTTTGTATTACCTGCAAGAGTGCTAAGCATTTCTTCTTCATTGCTCTAACCATTGATCAAACTCTTGAACACAAGAAAGCCAAGTAGGGAATCCCTTCCAGAGATTTCCATAGAGTTTGGCATCCTCCCATTACTAGGTTCTCTTCAGATAATTGTTCAATACTTATGAGTTGGTAGATTGCTCACAATTTCTTTTCCTTAAGAATATTAAGAGAATCACCATAGAATGTGTTGCACAAATACAGATAAGATTTCTGTGGCATTTTCAGCAAGTATGTTACTTGCATACATGATACGCTGTTAGGCACAAAGGAATAGAAATTTGTTCACACGATTTCAATGAGAACTTCTCAATGCTATTTAAATAAATCAATTTTAAGTATATGTTTATTGCATGTAAACTTTATGAGAAACAACCATTTATGTGATTGACAGTGGCATGTAGTATTTAAAAGCATAGACCCTGGGGATCCCTGGGTGGCGCAGCAGTTTGGCGCCTGCCTTTGGCCCACGGCGCGGTCCTGGAGACCCGGATCAAGTCCCATGTCGGGCTCCTGGTGCATGGGGCCTGCTTCTCCCTCTGCCTATGTCTCTGCCTCTCTCTCTCTCTCTCTCTCTCTCTCTCACTCTCTCTCTGTGACTATCATAAATAAATTTAAAAATTAAAAATAAATAAATAAAAGCACAGACCCTAGAACAAAAGCTACTCAGGTTCAAAACTCAGTTCTTGATGAGATGAGCACTGGGCGTTATACTATATATTGTCAAATTGAATTTAAATAAAATTTAAAAATAAATTTTAAAAATGCAGTTCTACTACTCAATATCACATAACCGTGAGCAAATTATCCAAACATGCTGTGCCTTTATGGCTAAACCTATGAAATGGCGATAATAGTGTCTCTCTCAAAGGGATTAAATGAGTTAATATATACAAAGGATTAGGAAAAAACACTATACCCTGTTAAGCTGTAAATAAGTGTAACTACTAATATCATTATGGCATTTTCAAAGGAGAAATACAGTATATTAACTGTAAGGAAACAATTCTGACACGTTACTATTTTTATTAAATTATTTAGTTTTGTGCCTTACAAAGAATGCGTTTATTACTGACTCGTAAGACTTCTTATACTTTCACAGTCAGACACTTCTACCTATTCAATGAAGCAGTACATGAATGTTTATCATTATTATTATTCTTACAATAAAGTTGAAATGATTGCTGGACTACCCTTGTAAGCTCTTACAAGAAATTTACAAGGCCATTCTCTGATTGCTGAGGGAATCTGTCTGGTCAAGTGAATATTCAAGGTCAAGTGAAACTATACATCCACCCACATACTTTCCACAGCTTCCACCATGCTGGCCCCCATACCAGTGCTAACACTACAATTCAGGACTGAAAAATCAGGGTAGGGTCGGATCCCACCAGTAAAACTGATGGCCTCTCCATGGTACTGTTTCCCCCAGGGGACTATCTCTAGACACTATTCTCTAACATATCATTTCTTACCTGGCCCAACTTCCATTGGCTCTTGTCTTCACTTTCAGTCACCCTGCCCCAGACACTTGGAAATTCTAATATCTCCCTCACTTCCAAGATTATCTTACTTGGGACATAAAACTTCACATCAAAACCAACACTGGCTAGTTCAGTTTTGAACTTTCCACTCCTTGGGATGGATAGCTGACTTTAGGCCAGAGTGGAAAAATGAATCTAATAACAATGCCTCAGGAAAAAGGCTCTTTTTTACCCTTAGGGAGTAAGGAAAATAAGTCAACAGTAAGAGCAGATGTTATTCTGACAGTGTTAACCATTACTACATTTACTCATCAAATAATATTGAGCAGTAAACACAATGATAGATGATAGAAATACAAACCTAAAAAATTAATGTCAACTCTTAAGGAAATTAAATATAGCAAATGAGGTACCAGCAATCAATGATATTATAGTGTGATAAGTTCCACAAGAGCAAAGAAGATAAATCCATAATTGCAAAAATACTGTATCCTATGTTTAGGTCCTGTCAAAATCACCTTTATTTGCAAAAGCATTTTTGATTCTACAGTGGACAGACAAATCAGTTCCAAGAAACCAGATCTATTCTCTAAAGTTCTGATTCCCAATGTGTGTTCTCTCCAGAGCCAAGAGCGTCCGCATTCATCTGGGAGTTTAGAAATGCAAAATCTCCAGCCTCACCCCAGAACTACTGAATGAGAATCTGAATGTTAATTAGATTCCCTGGTGGCTGATGAACACACTACAGTTTAAGAAGCACTGTTTTGTTTGTTTGTTTGTTTGTTTTGTAAGATTTTAGTTATTCATGACAGATACAAGAGAGAGGTAGAGACACAGAGAGGCAGAGACACAGTCAGAGGGAGAAGAAGCAGGCTCCTTGCAAAGAGCCCGATGTGGAACTAAATCCCAGGACTCCAGGATCACAACCTGAGCCAAAGGCAGACGCTCAACCGCTGAGCCACCCAGGCTCCCCAGAGAAGCACTGTTCTAAAGCAAATCTTGGCTCATAGAAGCAGTGGCTCAGACCTGTCCCCTATCTGTACTTGCTACAAGAGAGTGAGTTGGTAGCTCTTTGGGGATAGGGAAGTTGTTTCATCTAAAACCGAGCATGTAGTAGCTACTCAATAACTGATCATTGTTTGAGTATGTGAATGGATAACTAAAAGAATGAATACAAGCATTAATGAGTGATATTCTTAATACTTTTCTGAGCACAAAGGAGAGGAAAGTAATAACCAAAGAGAAAATAATCAAGCATATTAAGGCAGTCATTTTAAATACCTAGATTATTGTCAATTAAATTAAGAAAAAATGCCATTCAAGCAGAAAGCATTCCAGTGCTAAATCTATTTGAATTTGAATTTTAGCTTAATTATATTTTTTAGTCAGGAAAAGTGAAATTTTCATTAACATTTCTTGGATTTTATCATCTTTATATTTAAGTAATTTAAAAATATAATTTTATACTAGAATAAGACCTGGTTATCGCTAATAACTTAGTCACATAAGTCATCAACTTAGGATTTAAGGTGTCAAAATGATAATAAACACTCAATTTGTGCTAACATTACATATCAACAAATACACATGCATTAGAAAACCATAAAATCTCAAAAAAAGCCACATTGAACTTGTACATGCTAATGGAATGGGCAACTAAATCCAGGATAAAGCAAAGCATAAATTTTCATTATTTTATATACTAACAAACAGAATGGAGAGAAATATGAGGCTTTGGTTGTAAAGGAAAATGCTTCCAGAAAACATAGGAAAAATTTAGAATTCATTATGTAATTCTAATGAAAAGAATATAACCTTTAGAGGCACAATGGCTATTGAAACTCTGATTATATGCATCCATCAGTATGAACATGGCAACTGATTTTCTAAACAAAGGTTATTCCATGTCCCTAAAGTACAAAATTTAAACTTTCCCTGAAAAACAATTGTTTAACCACCTGTACCAAAAATTAGTTAAACCATGTCCCTAGTTTAAGAGCAACATGAAAATGGCCAAGATATTCGATATCATCAACCTCAAAAACATCAAAGTAGAAATGTCAAATAATCTATATATTAGCAACAGATATAAATGTATTTCTAGTTTGTCAGCAGTCTAATATATTACAAAGAAACCCCAAAGGCACCTGTATCCTTGAACCTCAGGTAAAACTTAAGAGGAATGTCATATATCTTCAGACACCATTGGACTGCAAGATAGAGAGGGACTAGATTTGTTCTATATGTCTTTAGCCCACAGGCAACATTACAAAAATATCAGAAAAGCAAAAGTTAGCTCACCATAAAAAGAACTTTGTAACAATCAAAGCCATCCAGAAGTGAAAGGTTGTCTAATTTGGTTAGATTTATCTAGAAACAGGTTTACTCAGAAATCACTGTGATGCCCTGGAGTGCATTCATCCATAGGCTTTGGACAAAAAACTGAGTTTTCTTCCTATTCTTGGATTTTCTTACATTTCGAACAAAGCACTGAAAATGGCATACCTATTCCAGATCAAAAAAGTTATAACTTATACCAACTTCATGTGCCACATCAAAGCACAGCTTTTATTTATTAAAAATGCATTACTTCTCTATCCTTGGTATCCATAATTTCTTCCGGTTACTTATAGCACTTGACAGCATGATAAATAATGGCCCACTTCATTGGGCTTTCCTTCCCTTCCCTTGTTCCAGCTGCGAATTAAGGTGGGTACCTCATAGTAGATACAAATAGATCATTTCATATCTACCAGGTAGTTTAGAAAGCTCATGAAAGATATATTCTCTCTTTTGGGAAGGAGAGGGAAGCGGGGGGGGGGGGGCCCAATTCTGAAATATTCTGTAAAAGAAAGGAAAAAAGTCCTTTTAGTCACTAGACTTAGAAAATAAGAACTTCTATAAAAAGACTTTCAAAATGCTTGATTTCTGGCCTTATGAAACTCTGTAATTCCTGGATGAGTTGAATATCTTAATAAATTATGAAAACTAAACATATTCCCCTTTCCTCCTCCTTTCCTCCTTCTTTTTGGAAGGTGATTGCTAAAATATTAAAGGAAAGGAAGAAGAGGGAAAGTAGAGGTATCTACTTTTCTCTCTCATTCTGTCTCTCTTTAAAAAAAAAAAAAACAATTCCAGGTAATAAATATTACTGTTCATCATAAAGTTAATGAGGCAATGGAAGAGGGAAATTTGTAATTATGTAGAGTCTAATTTGGCCTTTGAATGTCTTAGCACTCACAAGAAACTCATGTCAAGTTTCCAACTGACCCATCTGCTAGTAAGACATTTAACATGTGAATAGTATTGACAGCAAATCTTCCAATGTTACTGTAATTACTGATATTAAAAGTTTTGTAGCTACTTATATGTCACATCTCCACTTGCTTTTGTGTAACACATGGTACCCTTTGAATCTAATACTGATTGTTCAAAATCTTGAATCACAAAGAGTAGTTATCCAGCTGCCCTTTCAACAAGAGAAATCAGACAGTAGAGCATTCTGACTTCTAGATAGACAATGGTGCTTCACCTGACTGCTCATAAGCACAAGTAGGTCAGGAACCAATTATCTAAAGTATTTTTGTGAGCGTGACAACCTATCAAGCTGGAACTTGAGGAACCCTTATGCAACCATTGTTGATTTTGTATGTCAGCACCAAAAAGAAAACCATTTTGAGAAAAGTTCCATTTCAATTTTAATGTGCCTTGGGGACTAAGACAACCTACTGTTAGAGTTGCAAAAATTTTGACGATTATAAACGTTAAGTACATACGATAAATTTTAGAACATACAGGTGACATGTATGGTGACGAGCCCCAAAGGAATCCTAAATTCAAACTTGCCAGAGAGGGATTCTACAGGCAAAAGCAATCCATTAATGAGGGTATTTTTTTTCAATCCCCATCCCCTTTCTCCTACCATTAAATAACCATTTTACATTCCTAACTTCAGTGTTCTATAACAGTTGTTAACAAAAGCCAAAAGTAGATAAATAAAAGACAGAAAGTGGAAGAGAAAAGAAAAATGTTAGTGAATATTAAGACAAAAAAAGCTAAAGCAATATATTCAAATAAGAAAGACACTGAACTCTAAGACAAATGAAAGTAATGGGCACAGTGAGGAGGTGCCCAGTACAGAAAGTATTCACACTGATCTGATAAAGCAAACTATCTATATATTTCTAAAATGCACTAGTCTGCAGTTTCTTCCCACTACAGTTTGAGAAACATGTATATCTTCATAATTTTTTAATCTTCATAAATATTATAATGGCATGGTATAATGGAAAAAAATCATGGACACCATTCTTGTGAATAGAGCCACATACATTTTGGCTACTCACTGTATTGCTTTGAGAAAATTGTTTAGCCCCACTGAGCTTCACTTTATTCACCTGCACCTGCACCTGAACTAGTAAAACTTAACTCACTTGATTCTGCTGAAAATCCAATCAAGCAGTGTACATAAATCTTCTAACATGGTGTCTGCCTCATTGTGGATGCTTGAGAATTATCAGTAGCCTCTTATTCCCTTCACTTCTCTTTATATTAATCCTCTCTCATCTGCTAAGATTCTAAGACTTTGTGGAAATAAATTCTGTCTGCATTAGGCTTCCAACCCTGGGAGAACTAAGACTTCCTCACTATGGTGTTATCTGTTTGCTCAAGGAATCTCTGGAATACAGATAAATAAACAACTTATGCTTTGCATTAATCAAGCTGCCCTTAGGGAGAAGTAATTCAGGGGAAATAACTAAGTGGGAGGAGTCTCCTTTAAGGAGACACAAATTCACCTCCTAGATGTTGCAACTGGTCATGTTCAAAAGCCAGAGTTGATATTTAACCTGATAGAGGGAATCAACCCAAATACCTGTTAGAAAATATCCTTGTCTAAAACATTCCTGCTGTTAAAAGCTGTGTTTATGCAAGAACAGAATTTATGTAAATATTAATCCCAGCTCTGTGTTTCTCTTACTGATGGTTGAACAATTTACAAGGGAAAAAAGTGGGATACCTGGGTGGCACAGTCAATTAAGTGGCCAACTCTCGGTTTTGACCCAGGTCTTGATCTCAGAATCGTGGGATCACACCTATGTTGGCCTTTGTACTTAGCATGGAGTCATCTTGGGATTCTCTTCCCCTCTCTCTCTGCCTGCCGCCCCTCACATGGGCAATCTCTCTCACTAAAATAAATATTTTAAAAATAATACAAAATAAATATAAGGGATAAAAGTTTGATTCAAATAATTTTTTCTCAGTAAAACGTATTTTTAAGATCCTTCAATAGGGCAGTCAGGGTGGCTCAGCGGTTTAGTGCACCTTCAGCCCAGGGCGTGATCCTGGGGACCTGGGATCGAGTCCTGCATCAGGCTCCCTGCTTGGCACCTCCTTCTCCCTCTGCCTGTGTCTCTGTGTGTCTCTCATAAATGGATAAATAAAAATTTTTAAAATAAATAAATAAAAATAAAATCCTTCAATAATCATGTAGCTCTACTGACATTAGTTATTTGTTGACGATCCTCTTAATATGGTTGGTAGTTTATTTTCAGTCCAATGACTGTAACAATAGGGTTCTTTGATAACACAGATCAGACATGTTGTCCACTGACCTTAATCCATGGTGTGTATTTTCCCAGAAGCCACTCATGAACTGAAGAAGGTAAAAGTAAAAATTTTAATATAAACATAAAGTAACTCACCTTTGAGTAAGCCGCAAGATCATGCTTCATATTGGACTCTTTTGGTTTTTGCAAAATTTTAAATTATGCATTTGTTAGCTAGTGTATGTAGAACATGCATGAGATGATGCAGGCTCAGATTTTCCAAAGCCGAGGATACAAAAATTATAAACTTTACTATCTCTCCAATAGGGCTTTTGAGGAAACAGATGACATAATTTTTTTCTCAGTAAACTTAAACTAAAAATCATTTGTGACCCAGTGCCCAAGTTTTTGAAGAGCAGACTATAATTTTTGTAAGGATATTTAGCTTTTTCATAACAATCTTGATGTGACATAATCAGTAAGTTCTAGAAAATATCCAAATGTCTAAAATTTAGGTAGCAAACTTTCTATCAAGATGCTATGTTTTAGAGATACAACATTTAAAATCCAACTTGCTGAGCCATCATCAGGTATAGTCAGAAATAAAACTAACATCTTTCATGTAAGATCTTCGGTTACAAATAATGAGGCTTTGGGCTTTGACAAACACATTTCCTTTACTGTATTAAAAAAAAAAGTCAGGGTCTGTGATTAGGTTTCTTCTATTCAAAAATGTTGTATTTGCAAACACTGAGAAAATGGCACAATTTAATAATAATAATAATAATAATAAAGAGATGCCAAGCTATCTCACTATTATCATCACATTTGTTTTTCTGTAATATTTTGTGCAATCATTAAAAGCAAGATAGCAGTAATGTTTTAGCCATCTCAATACCTAGAAGATTTCTATTCCTTTGGCTAGGAACGTTTTCCTTGGATGATTGGTTGACAATATCCAAAGGATAATTTTAGGTCCTGAAGAATTAAACACAGGTCTATTTTTATGAGGTGGGACAGATTGGAAACCGTTCTTTCTGCTTGTTCCAGTGAAATTGGAAATGAAAAGAATGTGTGTCATATGAGGGACAAGTGTCATGAAGCCCATCTGAATTATATTTCATGCCCCTCTTTATAGCCTAATGTTCAACTATATCCATTTTCCTGGCAGTATTGCACCCATCAAAAACAAGTTATTGACACTTATATCTCATATATAAATCAAATCAGGCAGACAAAGCAAAGAAGGTGGTTTCAGAGAGATTGGATGTTGGAGTCGAATAATGTATTTGTTTTTCACCTCTAGGATATCACTTTAATACTATCCTGAAACAATGGCACAAAATCATTCCAATTAAATGATCTTAAAATAAGACATAAAGGAAATTCAGGTGATCTCATTCTGTCTCGTGTGTCAAGAGTTGACAGCACAAAATTGAGCAGAAATAGTTTAAATTTAGCAGTCTTCACATATGTGTACAAGGACTGAGAGCAGAAATTGGATTTGCTTCAGTGGAGTCAATTAAGAAAGACTCAACAAGGAAGGGTTGAAGTGCATTGACAGGGCACTGGGAATTCTGTGAATATTGACTGGCACTGGCTTGGGTACAAATTAAGGAAGGCATTCTGGTTTCTGACATTAATTTTCTTCAGCTGAAAAATTACACTAATAAATAAATGATTATATAAATAACAATAATGATAAAAGACAAATGTAATGAAGAGACACATTCACCAGTGATCAGCTACCAAACAGCCATGTCAGATTCACTGTTATTTTTAAGGACTCTCGTCATATAGTTTATTTCACACAATTCTTCTGCTGGGACTCCCGTCATCACACCTCATTCCATTTCATGGTATTGTTCACATAATATTTACTCTGCTCTAAAGAATTGAGAGGTACCTAAGAATAAAGCGAAGATTTTTCCCTTATCATATCTATGGCAAATTATTTAGCCTACTCTGGCTTATTACTCAGCATGTCACTCACTTCCCTTGCCTTTCCTAACAACTCTGAAGTTTGAAATGTTAGATAGGAGTCATTTGTGAAAGTGTTTACCATGAAATGAAAGGCCATGAGAAGTTGTAATGGGGAGAATGTGCTGATCAAAACAAATCAACACCCAAGTCTGCTCTTTGGTGCTTATTTCATTAAAAGTTTCTAGATTAGCAAACACCTCCCAAAAAGAAAGAATGTCAAACAAATTTTCATCTTAAAAAATTATGGGAATTTAAAGTATCTTCAAATTCTACAGTCTTTGGAGGAAGACAAATATAAGTAAAGTGAAAAGTGAAGCAAATTTTATACTCTCTTCCTGTGCCCTATTTTTCTTGCTTTTTCCCCTCATGAAGAACATATTTAAAATGAACATGTTGGTAAGAGTCTTGCCTAATAGTAATTGGTACCTCATCTCTAATACAAAATTGTATTTTGAGATTTTGTTTTGCCTTTCTTTCTTTTTTTACACAATTGAAATCCATGCCTTAAACTTATAAAGAAGATAAATATTCCTGTCACTTAAAAAAAAAAGGACAAGTACAGTTTAATAAAAATTCTAAGAGGAAGCTACAAAGCCTGGGCACTAGGTGAATAAAATGTATTTAAAATCTATTAAGTGTTGGACCTTAAAGTATTATTGCAAATACCCAATCTAACAAATTTCCAGTACCCAGTGAAAAAAATCTTTGTCTCTAAGGGAATATTTTTAAATGTTTAAATTTTAGGCTTTTGTTTATACAACTCAGAAAACCATGATTCTATATTAATAACTTTGTCCTAAATTTGCATGTTCCAAACCCAACACTTTACTTCAGTAAAAAGCAAACTCTCCTCAAAACTGCTGAATTCCTTGTGGTTCTAAAACCTTATGTTTCCCATTGGACTACTTGGGAGTTTGATTTTATAACAGGGTGAAATGAAACTGGGAACTAGAAACCCAGGAAGGAAGATTTTTCTCCATCTCTGGAGAACTTCATGGTCTCTACCCCATATTCTTCTTTGCAAATTTCAATATTCCCTCATTCTGCTTCCTAACATCACAACTGAATAATGGCTGCTCTAGCTGTACTGATGAGAGCAAGGTGACAATCTCAAATGACTATAGTTATTAGGCCCCAACAAAGTAGGTGGAGCAGAGGGAGAGAACATGGCTTCAAATCAGTACACTTGCTTTTTACTGTAAGGTAATGTTAGACTTTGTATGGCCAGAACTTTCATTTTTCAGAAGTAGGAATTTTAATGTGTGTGTGTGTGTGTGTGTGTGTGTGTGTGTGTGTGAGAAATCACCCAATTTTAAAATGCTGGCAATTTTAAAATAACATAATTCAGACTAAACTACACAAGTCCCTATGCCAATAGACATAAGCTGAGAATTAGAACTGTAGATGAGGAAACCACCAGATAAAAGCAGTAGTCATAGGAGAATATAGTTGTGCCCAGAGGCAAGGCATCAAAGTAGGTCGAGTGGGGAATAAATACTTAGGACTTCCATTGTCTCATCTGCTAGAACTTTTCATTGCCTAAGTCTAAGAAGACTATTGAGCAATGGAATCTAGGCGATATAAATTACATCATTTACCTTCTGTGGCAAGGAGTAGAGTAGAGAATAATCATGAAAAGCAAACAAAGAGTATCCTGCACATTTTAGTAGGCTGTGTATCATTACTTCCAGGGAACCTTTTTCTGGATAGACGGATGGAGAGATGGATTAATGGTGGCATGAGTTTATTGAGAGATTGGACACTGAATTCAATCTTTCCAGATTCACATTGCAACCACCCCACTTTCCAATGTGTCTTGGATAGGTTCCTCCATATGTAAAAAAGAGAATAATGAGAGCACCCACCTCATAACATTGTTTCACACTATAAATTACAAAAATATTTGTAAAGTTCTTGGACCCTTGCTTAACAGATCAGTTAATTATTGGCAGATTTGTTAATTATTAGTAATTATAATCATTTACTGTTTCATGTTGCTGAATACTTGTGATGGCCTGGCCAATTGGCCCAGCATAGAGTGAGATCTAAAATAGAATCATAGGTATTGACCAGATTGACCTGCCAAGTGTAAGTTCCCAAAGGAGTAAACATAAGAAATACTTTTATGATAATAACCACCATCATTGTTGCCAGCAAAGTTGTGACATATTTGGTAGGTAATATATTTGGTCATCTTCTAATAATGCAAGCTCTAAATTTTTAGACCTTTAAGGGTTCAAGAATAATTAGGTGAACTACTACTTGGTATATCTAATTAGACAGAAATATACTTGAAAGGACTGAAAAGTTTTCCACACATGAACAACATCAATTTGAATCCCACAAGCTTTTGCGTATTTTGTTTTCTCCCCATCACTATGAGAGAAGACAGAATTTTAAAAACAAATCCAAGGAAAAGAAAAAGAATAAAAGGAGCTAGTTATTTCTCAAAGAACATCTAACCATATACCAAGAAATTACTTCTTCCTCCTCAAGGTCAATATCCTCATATTTGCAGAGATTCAAGACTAGAATAATTACTAAAATCTTAGTTAGGCTAGCCTAGTTATTGAAGGTATGATTACCTGAACCAAGAAGGCCAGGTGAGCCAGAAACCAGATACTGCCACTATGGTCAAGATCCTCGTTACTTCAATTGACCAAGATAAAATAAGCTATTATAGGCAAGAGATATCCCTTTATACTTTCTAGATACATTAGAAGCTAAAAAGGAAGGGCAAGAAATGGTGCCAGTTTATTGTAGCATCCCAGTACTGAACCATTTGCAGGTTATTGTTAGGTACTTAGAACAGAGTACAGAAGAACTACAAGCTTCCCATTCAGTAATGTTCTCCAAAGCATGAATGTGCAAATATAGTGGCACAAAAACAAACTGAAGACAAAAGAATAGCAGCAGCAGACCTAACAGAATGGAAGAGTAGGAATCCTGCAATGGTTTCCTGGTGATTAAAAAAAAAATTAATACATGATTTACTCATAGTATTGATTTGGGTCCTCTCAATTCCACCATATGTTAAATCTATTGTTAAAGAATTCTACTCAGGTATACTACAATGTGGACAGCACAAAGCAGAGAGCCACTGATTTAGCTGAGGGGCAAGAATATTCTCTCCTAAGAATCTTAGAGCTTCAGTTCCACAAAGGTGAATCGTATAGCTTGATTCTGTAAAAGGATGTTTTAGTAAATAGCTATTGACAGGTAAAACGAGTCTTCTATTTTATTTCAATCAGAGCATGTAATTTGATGTTTCTCAGTACTGACTAGACATTAGAATTGCCTAGATAGCAAAGTAATGATGACAGAATTTTACTTGAGACCAATTAAATCAAAATCTCTGGTGGTGAACTTCAGTACTTTTTAAAAAATGTCCTCATATGATTACAATATATAGACCAGGTTAATACCCTTCTAGACTTCTGAGTCACACACAATTCTTTGAGACATCTAGTTATGGTCCCACCATATGTTTAAGACACAATAAAAGAGAGCATCCTTCAGTATAGCTTTGCTTCTAGGTGTATAACTAAAACAGATGATTTTTTATAGAAATTCATAGAGCAAAATTTAATGGAAGATAAGTACTTCAGAAATAAGGAGAACTCCATTAGATATGAATTGCTTTTCTGAACCATAGAATTTAAGAGCTAGCCGAATTGAAAAAGTGTCTAGTTAGAAACACTAGAGCATCATGGAGAGAAGCTATTTTAAGGTTCCTTGGTTCACTACACCCCCATTTCAACATTCAGAAAATGAGACTACTGAGGCCTCATGAAGGAAGGTAAGGAGACTAGACTCATGAAATTAGTTAAGAAAGAGGTAAGATTATAGTCTAAGTCTCTTGACACTAAAGCCGGTGTTACTCCTACTTTACATGTCATGAAACAAATTTCAAAGTGAACATGGTTTCATATTTTGGCGGGGAGGTGGTAGTCTTGGATTGTCCTATCGCCATTTTGATGACCTTGGGAACCATGCTTCCCAGAACCTCTTCCTCTATGTGTGACTAGATTAAAGTTGACCAAAATGGAAGTCGTGTGAGGCTAAGTAGGCTGGAATGAAGCAGTGGACATGACTCTGAAGATTCTGGGGTCAGACGCAGCAACAGACACATGTACAAGTACTGAGGATTCTGGGGTCAGATGCAGCAACAGACAGATGCACAAATACTTATGATTATGCCTTATTCTCGCTCTCCTCCCTTCATATCTAGCTTTCTTCCTAGCTTCTAGCCTTACTGACCAACATCAACCATAAGACTATCACCAGTTCATTTAGCTGTGAACCCACAGCGCAGTAGGTACAAGGAGCCGCCAGCCTTCTGTGGAATTCTCCATGGGTCCTCTCTCTTAGTCTCACTGTGGCAGCAAGCTCTAACTTGTTGACCTATACCAGTACTACAGGAGCGCTGGTTAACAGCATCTTTTAGACCTTATAAATTTTATTTGTGGACTCTTGCATCCCTAGTGCCTTCCACAAAAGTATGGGATCCTATAATAAATCTCTTATTCTATTATCCTTCTATTGGTTCTGCTTTCATGAGTGAACCCTGACTGACATGAGGGGAAGGGGGTAATAAAGTAGGACTTTCAACTTCTACAGTGTGGTTATAAACCCAAGGTGATGGTGATAATATTCATTCTCAAAATGCTCAAAATTTACAAAGTGACTCTTTATAGTTTCTAATTAATTCCTGTTTTATAAAGAAAAAAAGGCATGTTCAATTCAGAAATAAAGCAGCCTCAATTCAGAGGAATGAAGGCAACTCTACTGAATTACTACTGCCTATGGCTCCCACCCCAGGCTCCTCTGACTCCCCTACAGACAGTCCTCAGATGAATGCTGACACTGTTGGGAAATTCTGCTAATTATACAAGTCACTTTTGAAATATTCATTTGGATTACTTTACAGAGATGGATATTAATGGCTTGCTAGCTTTGAAAAAAAAAGAAAAGATGTTCTTTGATCTTAGAGAGTTGGGTCCTATGCTTTGGTAAAGAAAAGTGGACTGGAGAGAAGGGAATCTGAGCATTTCCTATTCATCCAAGTAATGATGGTAAAGTGAGCTTTCTTTGATTTCTGTGGTTATACTTAAAGGTACAGAGCAAGTAGTTGTAATCATCCTTTTAGGAGTCATTCAAAAAACTACATTAAGCTACAAATGTCTAAATCTGGCCGATTCATTATGGTTTCATTTTCAAAAGCTGGATTGAGAAATGCAGAACTGTTACAACAAACACAATTGTAAAAAAAAAAAAAACTTAGGCATAAAAAAACTTAGGCATTTTAGAGAAAGCAATGAGTAGGAACTGGAACTATTCACATGTTAACAGATCAATGGTATTTAGTAGTGAATAATTGAAGACTTCAAGTCTACAGTTATTTAGGGCTTAAGAGAACACTAATAACACCATAGTTCTTCAATATCAATATGCAAAGATGTCCATCACCTTGTAATGTTTGCTGAAGTTTCCTGGGCCCTAATGTCTGGATATTCTGATTTGATTGATATACGATGGGTCCCATATTAGTTATCCATTGCTACATTATAAACTACCCCCAAACTTAGCAGTATAAAGCAACAAATATTCATTATCTCACACAGTTTCTGAGGTCAGAAATCTAGAAGTAACTTGGCAGGGTAATTCTGGCATAGAGTCATTCATAAGGTTACAGTGACACTTTCAGCTGGGACTTGATCACTGGAGGAATCAAGCCAGAGGAGCTCTTTTCAAGATATTGTATTCATGTGGCTGTTGGCAGGTAGCCTCAGTCCTCATTAGTTATTTCCAAAAGGTTTCAGTTAGTTCCTTCCCACCTGTGGTTTTTCCATGGGGCTCTTCTACATGGAAGCTGGCTTTTGCCAAAGTGAGTCATCTGAGAGAGAGGCTAAGTGACCTAGATGGGTGCCATAGTGCCTTTTGCGTTCAATTCCCAGAAGTGATCTATCATCATTTCTGCTGCATTCTACTGAATGCAATCAATCCTGATAGGAATGTGGGAGGGAATTACACAAGAGTCTGGACACTAGGAGGCCAGGATCACTAGGGACCATCTTTGAAGCTGCCTTCCACAGGCACTATAGAATACTTTAGTAAGCACCTATGAAGGTTCATTTGCATGTGGTCTGTAGAGCACAGTTTAAGAAAAGAATGTTCTATAAATGGTGCTGGGAAAATTGGACATCCACATGCAGAAGAATGAAACTGGACCACTCTCTTGCACCATACACAAAGATAAACTCAAAATAGATGAAAGATCTAAATGTGAGACAAGATTCCATCAAAATCCCAGAGGAGAACTCAGGCAACACCCTTTTTGAACTTGGCCACAGTAACCGGAGAAGGACAGTGTATGTTCTCATTCATTTGGGGAATATGAATAATAGTGAAAGGGAATATAAGGGAAGGGAGAAGAAATGTGTGAGAAATATCAGAAAGGGAGACAGAACATAAAGACTTCTAACTCTGGGAAATGAACTAGGGGTGGTGGAGAGGGAGGAGGGCGGGGGTGGGGGTGAATAGGTGACGGGCACTGAGGGGTACACTTGACGGGATGAGCACTGGGTGTTATTCTGTATGTTGGTAAATTGAACACCAATAAAAATTAATTTATTAAAAAAAAAAAAAGAAAGAATGTTCTGTAGAGCATGCTAGTTTTTAAAAAGTGTATTATTTATTTATCATTGATCCATTCACTCATTCGATATATATGTATATATATATATGTATACACATATATGTATATACATGTATATGTATACATGTATATGTATGTATATATATAATTTTCTGAGATTTATCCTAGAGAATGTTGTTTATTAGTAGGATAACAGGTTTTAAAATCTGGCCGAACCCCATCCCTAAGATTCTAATCAAAACCGTGAATAAAATGGGGGAAAAACACTGAAGTTGATATAAACTACCACCTGGTAACTTTGAAGCATCCTTATCAAGGCAAGCAATGATTTGGTAACTGCCTGAAATATTGAAAACTTTCAAGCAAGCATTTCTGAGTACCGTGGATGGTCACTAGAAAGTATAGTCACTGATACAAAAAGCCTTCTAGAAAAGTCATAGATAAAGAGTCTAAAGAGTTTTGCTGGAGTTATGATTGCTGGCTCAAGCCCAGCTACCCAACCCATTCCAATTAATGAAAACTGTATCAGTGAGGAGAAAGAAGCTTCCAAACTTGGCAAGAAAGAGAGACCTGGAACAATTAGAAAAATACCCATTAGGGCTTTCGAAACTAGTATAGTTGGAAGCTTAACCCATCAGATAAAAGCTATCTTGTCAGATAAAGGACTCCTGCAAGGCTTCAAGGAATAGAATTAAAGTTCAAGATTTTGGTACTTTACTTATTTCAGGTCTGTGTGCTCACAATTGGTGATCTCTCAAATCCTTCACATTAAACACTGATAACAGGGATCAGAAGCTCTGGTCTAACAGAAAGATTCAGGGAAAGAGTCTTTAGCTATTGCCAAAAGCTGTCTGCTCAGGAGTTTACCATTTGTCAATGTAAATAAGCCAATCAGAAAGTCATTCCAGAAATAAATATGGACAAAGACCCTCTCAACTACATGCTCATCAGCACCAAATTGATGGCAACAAGCAGCCAATGGTTAATGGCTATATAATTTTTTTAAATTTATTTATGATAGTCACACACACACACACAGAGAGAGAGAGAGAGAGAGAGAGAGAGAGAGGGAGGCAAAGACATAGACAGAGGGAGAAGCAGGCTCCATGCACTGGGAGCCTGATGTGGGATTCGATCCTGGGTCTCCAGGATCACGCCCTGGGCCAAAGGCAGGCGCCAAACCGCTGCGCCACCCAGGGATCCCTGGCTATATAATTTTTATTGTAATTTTCAAGTTTCTTACATATCCAAGATAAGCAAGCATCAAGGATGCTGACGATCATTTCCAATACTCTCAAAAAAGGTTCTGATTAAGCACTCACATGTGGAATTTAAGAAACAAAACAAGCAAAGGGGAAAAAATAAGAGAGGGAGAGAAAGCACACACAAATCAAGAAACAGACTCTTAACTATCGAGAGCAAACTGAAGGGAGAGAGTGAGGGATGAGTGAAATAGGGTGATGGTGATTAAGAAGGGCCCTTATGATTTATGGAAGTGTCAAACTACTATATCATACACCCAAAAATAATATAACACTGTATATCAACTAACTGGAATGAAAATAAAAACTTAAAAAATTTTATTTAGACATTTACAACTTCCAGAACTTGGAACACAGGGTCTTTAAAACTTAATAAAAAATTCACGGCAGTCCCCTAAAGACCGTACCTACAGTAGTTTCGGACAAATGTGCATGTCACTTCAGGGTAGTTGTTGAGCACTTGAGCAAAGCACAATAAACAGACACCAAGGTTAAAGGATTAGCAAGTAAAAAATCTTAACAATTCTATTTGTAGGTTACCATAGCCTCTTCCACAGGAAACCAGTAATTGAATTTAAGATTGACTTAATCCATAACTAATGAATATGGTATTGAAAGATAATGGGGGGAAAAGCACTACCTTTGTTCTGACTACCAAGGCTTCATTCTGAGAATCCCAGCCAATGTTAATGTCCATTTAGGGAAGGAAAGAAGCCGAGAACCATATGAATGTGAAGTAGATCAATAACAGAAGGTGTAAGTATCTTTGAAATATGTAATGGATGGCTAAAAATCAGAGGTTTATAAATATTTCCCTGGATCAGGGACTGCCCAAACTACAAACACATGTTAGCAAATTTAAAATAATCCTCATAAAGAAGGACCAGGAAATGTTCAATAAACAGGCATTTTAGGATCTCTGTTCCTCAGAAACATGAACATGTGTGTTGAAATGGCTCTTAGTCTTGACCACACAGTTATGTGTGGATAAAAACAGGCTGATTTTTTTTTTAAGATTTGATTTATTTATCTGAGAGAGAGACAGACAGACAGAGAGACAGAGAGAGAAAGATCATGCATGAGCGGGGAGGGACAGAGGGGGAGGGAAAAAGAATCTGAAACAGACTCTGCCCTGATCACAGAGCCTGACCTTGGGGCTCAATCCCATGACTGCGAGATCATGACCTGAGTTGAATCCAAGAGTGGGATGCTTGACTGACTCAGCCACCCAAGCACACCTTACTGTAACTTTTTATCCGTGGAAACATATATAAAATGAACTTTTACCTATTTTATGTCAGCACTCACATTTTCATTGCATCTTCATTCTTCATATTCCCAAGCTAGACATTTGTAATTTCTTCAAATTAAGTATATTTGAAGTTTTGTCTGGATCTTGTCAATCTACTCCTCCTGTGTTTGGCATTTCAGTTATATTCTTAATGTTTAGCACTTAAAACCAAAACCAGATTTCCCAGTTGTGGACTGGCCACTATTAATTAGAGAGAAATTCTTACCTCCTTAATTGAATTAAGCTGCTTCCCAATTTATCCTGAGTTTGCAAGCTTTGCTGACACCATGTTAACTGCACACACAAAATACCTATCTTATAAAACCCCTAACCCTGTGTTTAAAATGAGCTCTTCCTTTTGTTAATGCGTTTTATTTTTTAGGTACATGTGTATGTAAAAAGTGTTCCTGGTAAATTTTCTATTGTTATATAGCCATTACTCAAACCTTTCAAAATATTTTTTTATTCACAATCTGTCTTCCATTCTGTCAACTACTCTTCCTAGTTTTGTCTAGTCATAAATCCAATGGATACTTCTTCTTTATCTGGATATTACTGAAATGTGGACTAGGAAATTAATGGACTTTCAGCATTGACCTTTAGTTTCTCTGATGATCTAGAGGTACTAGTATTTTGTTCATTTAATCCTCTCAACTACTTGTGAGATACACATTATTATTTCAATTTTACAAAACAAAAAAGAGACTTAGAACAATGATATATCTGTCCAAGGCAAGAACATAATGAAGCCAGCTCCTACTGGATCTGAGAGTCAGTTGACCCTATTTCTCCTTGACTCTGCATTAAGTGACATCATGTTGCTAGCTTGAAATTGGCCATGGTAGGCTTATATAATCAAGGAAATCATACATTTCGAACTTACTTTTTTCCCCTAAAGGTCAGAAGTTAGGTATTTACAAACCACTGGTCCAAGCATACGCAATCAGTAAGAAGCTGAACCAGGTCTTGAACTAATGATTACTTCTTATCCCAGTTTTCAGGGTCTTTATAGTACATTCTACAATATTTTTGTAATCAGATTTTAATAGTAAAAAACAGAGACAACAAATCATATGAGAAGCTGGCTTTGCTCAGGTACTGCTAAAAGAGAAAACTTTTAAAGACACTGAGAGCTACTGAATAAAAACCTCCTTGATTTCATATTTTGTTCTTTTTTTTTATTAACACATTACCAAACTGACAGTTATCTTTCATTCATTATGGACTAGTCTTGAAATGCCTTTCTATCTATTTCTTTGTGGCCAGACCTTTTATAAACTGTACTTTATTGATACACCCTTAAACACATTACTAGGCACTTGTACCCATTGAATTTTAATTTATTTTGTAGAACCAATCCCAAATCCCTTTAGCTCTCTGTTTCTCTTCAGTTATTTCAGAATAAAATTACATTTGTCATACTCCAAAAAGTAGCAAAGATTTGCCCAGTGGAAAATAAAGTAGAAAGTTCTTAGACTCAATTGACATGGTATGAAAAGCATTGATGCTGACTCTTTTGGACAAGGTGTTCTCCACGGTATGTCTTATAGAAGTGAAAATGTGGTGTGAGACACTACAAAGAGGTGTTTTACATGCTGAGAAGAAATTCTGACAAGTAAAATTTTTTTAAGGTAATCATAGCTCTAATTTTCCAACTTGACAACAGAGCATCTACGTTTTGTAAAGCCTGGGGAGAGAGGGACCAAAAAATAAAATACTTTCGTCTTGTTGTCTTAAAAAAAATATCTTCCGGGGAGGGGGGTGGGGGAAGAGTAGTTCTCACCTTTGAATGCCTATTCTCCTCCTCCTCCTCCCATTCCTCTCTCCTGTGCTATAGAGATATTCTCTATTTGACAGCTATCAGCCATATGACAACACTGTTTTTCATAGCAATGTGCAGACTTTGTTTCCACTGGAGAGGTCCACTAGGCACAATTTTGGACTTGTTATTAAAGGCAAACTAATGTCCCCCAAAGATTTTTCAAAACACTTCACACCAGAATGTGGTATTTTAAAGCATTCCCATTTCCCATAATTGAATGCATTCAGCATAGCAAGAAGAAGAACATTTAGCAGTACAAGAATTAATAAGAATTAATACAATCTATTCTAGAGGGTCTCATAGGATATGTATGGATTTTATGCATAATTTTATAAAAGGTAAGGCTGTGCTAACTATTCAGAACTCAGCTTAAAGACCGCTGACCCAAGAAAGAAAGTAAAACAGGTGAGATATTTGAAAGGGAACAAAGCATCCTATTAATATTCATTTTGTATTTAAATTGAGTACAATTTTCATCATTGGGAATATGTGCCCTGTTATAGTTTCTTGGGATGCTTGATCAAGTCATTAGTAAAACTCTGTCAGATTTCTGCATAAAATAGAAATAACCCTCTCTTCAAAATAATTTCTCAAATACTGAATGCACGTTGCAAATATATTATTAACAGTGCATAAGGTCTTCAAATGATTATGATTATCACATAAAAATGGCAGAAGATAGGGTCCCTATTAATTATCATGTTAATCATATAGAGAATCACTCTCTCTAATCATTTAAATTTGGATTTATCACATTTTAAAGTTAGAACTTTTAAAGCTTTTAAAACAGAAAATCAGTAAACATCCAATCTTGATACAACTAATGTTCATAAGTAGATTCAGAAGTCCACCTGTTTAAAATAGGACTTAGATTTAAAGGGAGCTTTCATTATAATGGTCCTTTTTCATTGACCCTCTACATCAAAATTGCTAGTTTCTGTTCGTGTGTCCTCAACATGAACATCAGTAGCACATGCCACATGCCACAAAGCTAAGAATAAAGAAAACAATAATAGCATTTTAAAGCTAATAAAACTTTTGGTGTATTTTAGAGCAAAACAATGCTTTCTATGCTTTTTAACTCATCTCATCTTTTCACATGAACCTGTAACCCACTGTGGTTATGAGAGCTTCTTTAGGTTTGAAGCTATGGGGCTGTGAGCCAAATTTTCCAACTTAGAACTCTGTTAAGAAGAAATAATTATGGGGGCTTAGAGTTAAGCAGTTAAGTGCCTGACTCTCCATCTCGGCTCAGGTCTTGATCTCATGGTTATGAGTTCAAGCCTGGCATTGGGCTCCATGCTGGGCATAGAGAGTACTAAAGAAAAGAAAAGAAAAAAGAAAGAAAAAGGAAAGGAAAGGAAAGGAAAGAAAGGAAAGGAAAGGAAAGGAAAGGAAAGGAAAGGAAAGGAAAGGAAAGGAAAGGAAAGGAAAGGAAAAAAACGAGAAGAGATATGAACTACATGTTTCTGGGAGTGGAGGTCTGAGTAGAGACATAGGAAAAAGATTCTGTTGCTAACCACTCCCTTTCTCCTCCTTAGATCAACTAGCCTAACTTATCTTTGATGGCAAAAGGAACAGGAAAATCTGCTTACATCAGCAGGGTGCTAAAGTCACTACTGGCCCAATTGAACTTACAAGGGCTATTCTTTGTGAACAATACTTAAAAGTGGAAAAAACAAAGAAACAAATCTGCTTACAATGTATTTAAAAAGAAACAAAACAAAATACAAAAAGCATTGACCAGCTACGTGTAGCAGGAAAAATGAGAGTTCTATAGAATCTTATAAGTTGGGCACCTGGGTGGCTCGGCTCGGTGGTTGAGCATCTGCCTTTGGCTCAGGGCATGATCCTGGGGTCCTGGGATCGAGTCCTGCATCCGACTCCTTGCAGAGATCCTGCTGCTCCCCCTGCCTGCCTCCCTATGTCTCTGCCTCTCTCTCTGTATCTCTCATGAATAAATAAAATCTTTTTTAAAAAAAATTTAAAATAGACATTTTTTAAAAAAAGAATCCCACAAGTTGTCAAATATGTGAGTTTAAATTCACATATTTGTAAAAAAAAAAAAAACAAAAACACAAAACTCCCTTTTTTATTTTATTCTTACTGTACTATCATCCCCAGTATCACCCCATCCCCCTAGTTCTACAGAGATGCTTACTTCAAGGACCAAATTCTGCTTGGCAAATTGCTTCTTTACACAGAGGAACTTATAACCTGTGAAGTCTTTTGGAGTCCTGGACCACCCTTATTGCCTGAGCTTCTTGACTCTAGTTACCTTTGTTACATGTTTACAAACCTTCTGGTTCTGTACAAAATTTGATACAAATCACTCATATATTTTTATCTTATAGACCAGTTCACATTTTGAAAATTTGTTGTTTGTTATTGTAGGGTTTTTTTTTTTTTGCTTTTTCTTTATTTGATTGGTTAATTATATGATATTTTCATTGACTAATCTGTTTTTCATGTAAGTCTATTTCTTAAGATCGTTGTCTGTTTATTTCTGAAACACCATTTGAATGTGATCATAGTAATGTATTTTAGCATCAATTTTATTACCATTTTTTTCACTCCCTAAATACATATAGAAGCAGAAGGGAGAAAACTGGAAAGAAGGAAATCAAGAACCATTCTCATTGAATCCCAAATCACTTAATCACTTTTATCTAGAGACACTCACTAACTACATGTAGTTCAGATGCAGATGACAGTAGAGGCTTCTAGCCCTTGATAGAGCAAGATTGTCTTCTATTCTCATATAGAAAGATAGAGTGTACCACACAAACACTTTTGAGAAAAGAAGAATTTTGTAGGAATTTTGTACAACTTTTCATTGTAGTTACCAAATTTAATTTTTGTTACAATTTTTCAGTTATTTCTCTTTCTGTAATACTATGTTTTGAGTGTAAAGTATTAAGTTAGTATAGTCTGGGAAATTCCTGACTACTAAGTATGATATATTTATTGTTCTCAAATTAGTTGAGTGTGAGTTAATACTAATACTAATAGATATGGGATATTGATACTGGGATTCCCATCTTCATGGCAAATTCCATAGCCATGATAGACAAAATAGTGTGGTATAAGGGTGTAAACTCATGTGTCAAACTACATATGTTTCAATACTAATTCTTTCAGTTACCAAATATGGGATCTCACACAAGCTATTACTTTTTCTCAGTCCAAATTTCTTCATTTGTAAAATGGAAATAATAATACCTATGCCATAAAATCGTTCAGATGATGAAATGAGATAATACATATAAATATTTAATCCTGGGCATAGTAAGTCCCCAATTAATGGGGTAGCCATGAGAATATACATCAAGATTTTTTTTCCTGCAGGATGTGTCATTGACTGACAGCCCCAGCTGCTGCCTTCTACAGCCATTGAGTATGCACCAATGTTGTGCTTCCAGACAGCTGCTCCAACGACTGAACGCTGCAATGCTGCTAATGAAGGCCATTCTCACAAAACATGAAGCTTCTTTAGTGGTTGAATTTGTTTTGAGTACTCTCCAACAGCCTAATTCATAATTTCTTGGAGTTGTGCTTTGGTTTGAGCATTCAAAGCATTCCTACCTGATCCTTCTTCCTGTCCTAACTCCTTCATAGATCTGACCTATGATCTGAAGGCCTTCCTTTTCTCCTTTCCTCTACCACTCCCTCTTCTTGATCTTTCACAGCTCCTTCTCCCAGTAAATATCTTTCACGTTTCATCCTATCTTGGCAGTAGCTTATCCCAAACTTAACCCAGCACGACTAGTTATTACTCTCCATTTTCATCACATCTGATTCTATGTGGTTTTATTTTTAGAAAAAGAAAATGTCATCTTCTCTAAGCCAAAAAACTCAACTTCCTTCTTTCTTCTTTCTATACAAATGAAAATCAGAAAATATTGGTTCTAGTGTCAGTTGTCCCATTAACTTCTTTGATCTTGAGAAAACCACTTATTTGCTGGGGGCTCCAGTTTCCTCAACTACAGAAGAGGACCATATGATTTCTAATATCTTTGGAGATCTAAAATACAGCTTTTCTATGATCTTTTATGGACTATTTGCTCAGACAATACAAAGAAGAGCCAAGTGCTATTTCTAGGTGTCAGAAGCCCACCATCTACCAACAAAGATATATCAGATATACATAAATAACTAGATTACTTTTTTATTGCGGATCTTTAAATATGAATAAATAGTCACCCAAAGACATGGCAGGCTCTATGTTTATTCCATCACCCTTTTGGGTAGCACTGAGAAGGTTTGTAGAAAATGACAAATGCATTACTTCTCTAAGAGACAAATGCATAAATATTTGTGACATCGTGGTTATTCCTCACCTTTTTGGTTGGAAAATGATAAAAAAGGGTTGTCCAAGAGAGGATAAGAAACAAGAGATAAGTTCCTTGTAATATTTTAGAGAAAAGAATCCTAGAGAGCATAAAAGAACTCTGGATGTGTAGTCATTTTCCTAAGGGATATATTCTGCTAGGTAAGTTAATGAATCTCAGCTTCTATCTGCATAAACACAAGCATCACAGGAAAATTTGCCTCATGGGCAATTTTATAAACATTTCTTTCATCTGATTTTAAATTTTTGATTTTTCAAATCAATCGCTCTTTATTTCTATTTCATAAAATATCACTATTATAAACGTAAAATAGACTAAGATGAAATTTAAAAAAACAAATATAGGAAAGGGAAAATAGAGATCACCACATCTCACCATTGGATAATTGTTCAACAGTGTAGTGTATTTTACCCCAGTGTTTTTATTCTAGGCTTATATATTCTGAAACCAACACTACTTAGTTTTGAATATTTTTTCACTTTAAATTGTATCTAGACACTCTCCCTTAATCACAGTGTCATCAAAACATGTGTAATAATTGTACAATGTTATCATTTGTATGTGTGGTATGTGTGCCAATTCCCCTATTTTTGAATAGCTAAATTGTTTCCCACTTGGGCCTTTACTAGTGATAGTGTCTCAAGTAGAAATTTGTTTTCTTGGGATGCCTGGGTGGCTCAGCAGTTGAGTGTCTGCCTTTGGCTCAAGGAATGATCCCAGAGTCCCAGGATCAAGTCCCACATCAGGCTCTCTTCATGGATCCTGCTTCTCCCTCGCCTGTGTCTCTGCCTCTTTCTCTCTCTCTCTCTCTCTGTGTGTCTTTCATAAATAAATAAAATGTTAAAAAAAAAGAAATTTGTCTTCCTCCAAGTACAGGTACACTCACAATCCATTCTACAGAAACCAACTACTGTGGCCCCCTCTGGAAATGACACATGTTTGGGGCAGTACTGGGAAGCACACAAAAGAGCAACCAGTCTATGGACTGGACAATAGTCAATGAGATTTCTGGCAGAAGCTCATTCATATTTATTTATGAATGAATGAGGGTATACTAAAGGTATTCAAAGAGGTCAGAGTCTCCTTGTAAAGGCAGAAAACAAAATATAGAGAGAAAGCAATTAAGCTGAATCTAGCAGGAACATCCATGAAGTAGTGAGAAGAGATTCAGGCAAGAGTCAGGAGCATCAAAAAACAAAGATAAAGAACAACTTAACTGAAGTGACAATTTATAAGAAGAAAAAGCAATGGGCACATGCTACTAAGGATGGGATGAGATGATCCTCCTAGAGAAATTTCAACATGCCCTGAATGACTCCCTCTCCCTGCCCTTTATTCCAAATGGTATGCCACTCTGACTTAAGCCTGGCTGAACATGTCTTTCTGTTTTCCTTACCTACCCTTGTAGCTTTACAACAAACTTTATACAACCTGAGGGCCAATTTGCACATTACTTATAAATTAAGAGTCTGTTATATACATCACTAAAATAAAACTTGAGTATATACTCCTGTCACATCTCTGATTATCCTTAAGATGGTTTTGGAAATAGAATATATTGGTCAAAACACAAGAATATGCTTACGGCTTTTCCATAATATCAAATTACTCTCCGGGAATAAGTTGCTAATGTGAACCGCCACAGACAGTGCATGAAGAGAAGATTCCAGCCTCCCGCATCACCACTGCATATAATTTTTAAAATATTTGTCAATTTAAAAATCTAAAATAGTGTCTCAGAATATTACCGTAAGTTCCTTTGATCATCACATAGGCTAAACCTTTAATGTTTATTGGCTATTTGCATTTCTTTTGTTGTGAAATATTGTCTGCTATGGGTCCAGATTCAATCATTAGTTATTCTTAATAGTGATAAGATTCTTTCTCTGTGACAGAATCAACCAGATCATATTTGAAACTTCAAGTGTTTGTTCTTGAGGATTGTCATATATATGATAGATTTATTTCCCCCCTTTGCTTTTATCTGAATAGTTTTGGGGATAGAGAAAAGCATGAATAAGTCTGTTATCATGAATTTGATCCCCAAGTGAACTAATTAGTGTCTTTATGTTCTATGGCCACTTAATGCACTTATTTTCAGGTCAGTTCATTATAATGGTACCAGGGGAGGGAGTGAGGATGGTTTAATGCAAATCCTCCTTCACAGATAAAAGAAGCAAAGCGTTCCTAGTTGGTGTAAAGGTGAGAGTCCTAGAGCCCTGCTTGGTCTCCCCTACCTTTCCCTCCACATTTTACTTTATGGTGCCTCTGTAAAATCCTGAGTTCCCATGAAGCACACTATGAAAATCAATGGAGTTACAATATTAATGAAAAATACAACGATTTTATATGTGAGTATTTGAGGCTCAGAAATATAATCACTTCTTGGCCTTTTGGATAAGATCAAGTGCAGAAATATAAAGCAAGGTAGTAATAACTGCATAATTCCCACTATCTTATTGCTGTTAGGGTCACAGAATAATATATAAGAAAATTTTTTGTAAACTAAAAGGGAGAACCACATATACAAAGGACACTATGGTCAGAAAAAATAAAAGTAATATTCACAATGATCCCCTAATTCTGGGGCAGCCTGGATAAAAAGAAAAGGCAATGATAATCAATAACCATTATTTACACAGCCTAATATGAAATACAGCAACTTTCACATTTGACTATGTTCACTTATTCTGTGCTCCTTTACATCATAGGAAAGAAGATCAAGCATTCTCAAAAGAATATCTATTTTCGGGATCCCTGGGTGGCGCAGCGGTTTGGCGCCAGCCTTTGGCCCAGGGCGCGATCCTGGAGACCCGGGATTGAATCCCACGTCGGGCTCCCGGTGCATGGAGCCTGCTTCTCCCTCTGCCTGTGTCTCTGCCTCTCTCTCTCTGTGTGTGTGACTATCATAAATAAATAAAAATTTAAAAAAAAAGAATATCTATTTTCCTCTGTCATTAGAATACACCTTTATTGACTAAGTAATTTATTTAGACTGATAGAAAAGCTGTCTACCTATGCCCATTAAGCAAAATGACTCCCAAACTTAAGAGATCATGGGTTTAAAATAGGATGTGATCAAGGACTCTCTTTTAGGAAGCAGGCCAGCCCTAGGCAAAATAACAGTGTTGTCTATTCAACAACTCCCTATTCCCCTCTGTTTCTATCTCTTCTATCCTCAAGCTCCTCTTCTCTTGAGTTTTTGAGCCCCTGCCATATAGACAGGCTCACAATCAAGGGGCCAGGCCTCAAGACACACTTCTCTCCTAAGCTCTGCACTCATATCTAAACATATTTTTTTTCTGTGATTCCTTCTTTCGGGAATATAGGAAATAGAATTTAGCTAGTTAAACTCAACAATTGAATCATTTCTAATAAAGATCCTGACAAAAATTATTGTATCATCTCATCAAGATACTATTCTTTTAATCATTCATTCAATAAGCATCTCTTGAATGCCTTTCATGTTCTAGATGACACTGATGTAACAATTACCAAGACAATAGTCTCTGCTCTCCCAGAGCATACAAACAGAGGATGCAGGGAAGTAAACAGGTGGTTTTAATATAGAATGACAAGTTTAATTTTGGAAAGTTTATGCGCTATGGCAACATTTCTAAAAAACAAAATTATATAGAATTTAAGGATCAGCAAATCATTCCAGAATAAAGTATAGCTAGGAAAGAAGGTACAGAGTGATGGTTAGGAGTTCCAAGGCATAAAGCCAGGCTAGCTGAGCTCAAATACACACTTGCCACGTATGAGTCATGTGACTTCCAACTAGGGACTCCATGTCTTTGGGCCTCATTTCCTTTCCATAAAATGAAGGTAATAGTGGCAGCACTAAACTCACAGGACTGTTGTGAAAATTTAAATGAAATGCTACACACAACAGCTTAGAAGAAAATGAAATAAAACAGTACACACAATTGGCATATGGCATATGCAGAAATACAAATTACTATCATTAAATTAAGACCATAAAAATGAGTAGGAGTCAAGTGAGCTGAGGAAAATGAGGTAAGAGAGAGACAAAGAGAACAGTATGTGTCAACCTTAGAAATAGAAAGCAAGATTTGCTGGGACGCCTGGGTGGCTCCATAGTTGAGCATCTGCCTTTGGCTCAGGTCGTGATCCTGAGGTCCTGGGATAGAGTCCCACATCCAGCTCCTCACAGGGAACCTGCTTCTCCCTCTGCCTATGTCTCTGCCTCTCTCTGTGTGTCTCTCATGAATGAGCAAATAAAATCTTTTTTAAAAAGCAGTATTTGCTGACAAATTAAAGAAGGTCAGGTAGTGATTTCTGCTTTTAGCATGTTGGAATAATGAGGACTTACCTTCTCAGTTTAGACAATTAATACTGGAAAAATACATGAAACAATATTTTCTAGTCATTAGACAGTAGGCAACGCTGGACAGTGACCCTGAGAGAAGGGAAACAAATAAGGGGAAGTCAGCCCTGCAAGTGCCTCACCTCCATGCATTGTGGGATTTTCCAGATCACAGCACCTGATCTGGAAGACAAGCCAAATGGATTACCAGAGTTTCCCTGAATGGAGGAGGCAAAATATGGAATTCCAGGAGGCCAAGATGGCTAGAACTTGCAGAGCAGAGTATCACAGGACAGAAAGCTGCACAGACAAAACTCTGTCAACCTTCACTGGGGCCTCCAGGTACTTAACCGCATATATATATGAGCAAACTACTGAGACTGGAGAAAGAATCATCAGAGAGAAGCAGGTGAAACTGTCACCAAAGTTCATACAGGGCAAGGAAGAATTCATGTGTCCACCAGCCGGCTTGGTGAGCCCTCCTCACATACAGAGAATCGTGTGCAGAATGCAGAAGGGCACTGCCTCATTAGTGACACTAAAGAAGCCCTAGACTACAAGCTGTCTTGTCCTTCCTAACAAAGCTCACAAACAAGCCTCGAAAAGATTAAACTTAGCTGCAGCCCAGAACAAAGCCCTAAATATTATAAGAATTGGAAAAAAATCCAGCAATAACAATATAAGATTCATAATGTCTGGTGACCAATCAGAAATTAATAGGCAGATTAAAAGAAACAGAAAAATATTACTCATTAACAGGAGACAACCAGATAATAGAAACACATGAGAAATAAGATACTCTAAAATTAAACAAAGACTTTAAAAGAACTATCATAAATGTATGCCACACATTCCAGAAGGTAAAGGACAGTGTAAGTATGATGAGGCCAGAAATGAAAGATATTTTTTAAAAGTGAATTCCTAGACATGAAAAATACAATACTTAGATAAGAATATCAATGGATGAAAACAACAGCAGATTAGACACTATAGAAAACAGAAAACAATGATCTTTAAAACCTAGCAATAGAAATTACCCAGAATGAAACACACAGAGGAGAAAAGATGAAAGTTGTTCGGTGTAGGTTTGGCAGAGACATCAAGGAAAAGTAGCAATGGAGAAGAGGTAGAGAAGGAATAGAAGCCAACTCATACAGGAATGAATAAGCTCCATTAATCAGGTTATAGTTAATGTGTTAGCTAAAGGGAATATTTCAACAAGGAATTTCACCATGTAGGTTCTGAGTAAAGGTATATTTGGGCAGAGGGGTTCCTTTGTAGCCCTTCAAAAATTGCCATTTCAAAATTCCAAAATCTCCATCAAGAGTTGCAAAAATGAGTAAATTGTGGTATACTCAAATACTGGAATACAGCAGAAAAAATGAAAAATCTACAACCACATATGGCAAAATGGGTGAATATACTAACATAATGTTTGACAAAGTAAGCCAAATTCAAAAAAGCACAAACTGTATAATTCTATTTTGAACAAAAACAGGCAGATTAATCAATGGTGTTCAAACTGAGAATGGGCATACGCTTGGAGGTAGTGACATGAAGCAGGTGCAGGGGGGCTTCTGGGGTTCCAGTAAAGTTATGTTGCTCAATCTAAATTGCCACTACGTGGAGAAAATTCAGTTTATGAAAACTCACTGGCTGACATTTTTATGATACGTGACTCTCCTGTGTGCACATTTCTCTGCAGGAACCTGTTTTTGAAGTGTGCCACTAAGAAGGTTGACTATGAATCGTATCTGATGAGAAGCAGCTAGGAGAGGGACAGGTACAAATGGATAATTCAGACAGTGTTTAGACTGATGTAGCAATATTGATAGAGGTGGTAGTGGTGTTTTGCTTTGTTTTGTTTTGTTTTTCCCAATCAGAATCTGCAGATTCCAGAAACCTGAGCTGGAGAATTTGCACTAGGGTTACCTCATTCAGCCCCTAATGCCACAGGTCAGGCAGTTCCCCGAGGCACTCTCTCAGCGGCTCTGGTGGGTTCTGTTTTCACTCACTCTGTTGATAAAATTCTCAGAGCCCAGGACACAAAGGAGCTTCAAGTGCATGATAACTTCAGCAAATGCTTCATCTCTTATTCCTTCTTTTCCCATTTTGCTTACAGTCAGGCATATCCTAAAGGTATGTGAACTTTCTTTTATAGAGCGTTTATTGTGTGTCATAGAGCACAGTCCCTTGATATGAGAAGAGAATAACTAACTTATTTATTAGCATTTGAAGGAAACTTTTGACAGTTATTTGAAACTTGATTGTAAATGCTACTGAATTATGACTATTTTGCCTTCTTTTTCAAACATCAGGCTTCATCCTACTAATTTTTCTTTTTAGTTAAATATAGCAATGTAACAACTGAAATGTCTCTTCTATTAGCAAGGATACAGTTTTTTTCCCTCTACATTCCCTCCCTCTCTCTCTCTCACTGTACTGTTGTTCTCCTCAGATGCACAGATAATTTTTACAATCATCCAATAGGACCATTAGTCAAAAATAGAAAAATAGAAACTTATCTATAAATGACTTGGGTAAGAAGATGATTAAGATGGTTAAGTAGTTAGTAGATGATAGATATAGGTAGATAATGGTGATAGATGATGATGATGATAGATAGATGATGATAGATAGATGATAGATAAATAGATTGAAAGATAACCTCTATTTAACCAAGTATCTGGGCACAGACAGCAGCTCTTTAGGTATGGCCTTGTAAAGAATGGTATATTTATTGTTCTTTAGAAGAAACATTATACAACTCTTTTAAAATAAATCTTGTAACCAAATGTTCATTTTCTTTAAAATGTTAGTCTTTACCCAAACTCATACAAACATCTCTGATAAAAGTCTGATTGTGTTCACACATACCAATGTCCACAAATGAAACAAAATTGTTAGAACTCTATCACTGGCTATAACCTTTTACATAATTTGAAATGTTTGAACAGGGCAGCCCAGGTGGCTCGGCGGTTTAATGCTGCCTTCAGCCCAAGGTGTGATCCTGGAGACCCAGGATCGAGTCCCACGTTGGGCTTCCCTGCCTGCAGCCTCCTTCTCCTTCTGCCTGTGTCTCTGTCTCTCTCTGTGTGTCTCTCATGAATAAATAAATAAAATATTTTTTTTAAAAAAAAGGTTTGAACATTCACCTGTGTGTGTGTGTGTTTGAAATTACCCATCTTAAAAGTAATAGTAAAGGACACAGTTTCACTTTGCTGTATAGTTAATTTTTTTGCAAAGGACAAGCACATAGGGAGTCACACAAGACCACATGCCTCTCCAGGTACCTATTGGCACAGGCTGTGTGAGCCACCAAAACTTTGTAAAAAACCTGTGTTCCGATCCCCTTTAAGAAGTGTTTCTCCTAGACATGGAAGGCAACTTCTAGACCCACAGCCCCATATCCTATAGCATGCCACACTCATCAGTCAAGGCCTTTTTCTTCTGGCGCTAAGAAGCATTCCTTAGCCTACAGATCTAAGCCCACAAATATTAATCATTTCTCTGAAATCACAGTCCCCTCAACTTTTAGAGCAAGAAAAAATTAAGATGATATGAATCTAATAAAATGCTTGATGTAAAGTAAGTATTCATTGTGTGGCTGTCAATTATTAATTAAGTTAACTCATTCAGTCTCTTAATTCCACAACTGAGAATAAGTTTTATTAATTGACTTCCTGTGACTATGAGTCATTTCTACCTCTAAAGAGATTTTGCCTTCTCCATCACTTTGGTCACTTAGCATATGTCTTAAATGTGTGCTGTCAGATTTCATAATCTCATTTACTATCCCTAATAGGCTATAACCTTCCAGAGGGAGAAACTGTATCTACACACCTGTGTTACAGTCAGAACATTCATGGTTATTGTTGGTGTGTGTGTGTGTGTGTGTGTGTGTGTGTGTGTGTATGTGCTTACATGCGCACACATGTATAGTCATCATAGGCAAAACTAAATTTATAGTAGGGAATATGTGAACCTCTCTCCAACAAAGAACCTTTTTTAGTTGGAGCCCAGAAAAATCTTCCTCAGGAGCCAGGAAGTTTAGTGATTTTTTTACCCATTCTTAAAAAAAACTAGCAAGAAGCAGAAAATTACCAAGGCTGATATAAAATATGAAAATAAGGAATGTGTATTTATAAAGTTTGCATAATCCAAAATTACAGTTACTCTATGTAAGCCATGCTATATGATTGACAAGGAAAAATGGAAGAAGGTACATTTAGCTTGATCACAAAAATATTTAAAACTTTGTAATACGTTCATGCTACATTATTAGGTGTGGTAATGTCTGATTGGATATCTGGGTCCCTCCTTAATGTCCCCTATATTTTATCATATAATGTCCCCTTTTTCATAGCAAAAGCGTTGTGAGAAGTTTTCCCGACACTACAATTAAATATTTACTTGCTTTGCCCAAAACACAGTTCTGCAAAGAAATACAGCCAAATACAGCTCCAGAATCCCCAATTTTCTGGACTATTAGTATACCATTTGTATACAAAAAGAGAATAACAAGGATGCTGTAAGGTCTAATCTCCTCACCTGTGGTTTAGACATTTCAGATTCGGATAATATGGGAGACAAGAAAACAGTATGCACCAAGCACTCCACTTACTTCTTCTTTCTTTCTCAGAAATCAAAACAATAACAAGCCAAAAGGTTATTAAAAATATAAATCTTTCAAAGTAGTGTGAAGTTAAAAAGAGCATTTTTGCTTTGCTCTTGGGCAAGTAGAATGCATTCCTGCTGGCACAGGGCTACCCTCAAGACTTTCCACCTGGGAATATTTGACAATCTGAGCACAATTAGAGGCTGAGAATCCATTCTTGTCCCCAGGAAGAGAGATGTTAAGCTTCCAGCTGTATTTTTGAGCATTGCACAGATCTGGAATGACAAAATTGTACACTTTGAGGAGCCTTGATCATCAAGGTGGTCTACCCCATAAGATATCTGCCAAACTGTAAGCCAGTGAATGGTATGATACTAAAAGACTGATATAAAGTCTCTTAAAAGCAGGGAGAAATTCCCAGATTTCTATTAAGAGCGCTTGACAACCTCACCCTAGGAACTTGAATGAACAACTGGCTACATCTCACTAACCTACAACTCAAGACTTAACCCAGGCAGTCCTTAATTGGATAAAAGTGATCAGATTCCCATTCTAACTGGCTGGCAAAGGAAAGGGAAAATCCTCTCTGAAGGAAGATAATGTTATCTGAAACTTTTTTAACACAATGTCCAGATGCAATAAAACCTCCAAGCATAGAGGCTATCTGGCCAATAACCAAAATAATAATAGATAAGAAAACAGATCCACAAATTGATATACTATTGGAATTTGTAAAGAACCTTTATAAATATGATTAATTTGTTCATGAAAATAGAGAAAATGATGGGCAAAAATAGACTAAAGTTATAAAATTTCTCTTAGAATTATAACCTCTGAAAAGAATCAAATGGACATGCCAGAAGAAAAAAATATAATATCTGATCTGAATGAAAATCTGTAACAGCAGATTAGACACAACAGAATTAGAAAACTGAGAGAATGGGCAACAGAAAACACATACTAGAACACAACAGAGTATATTAGACTTGTAGGACACATACAGATAGTGTAACGTATGTTTAATGAGTTTAATAGGAAGAAAAGAAAAGAACAATATTTAATAGGTAATGGTCAAGTGTTTTACAATACTGATTTTGGGTTTTTTTAAGATTTTATGTATTTATTCATGAGAGACATACAGAGAGAGGCAGAGACATAGGCCGAGGGAGAAGTGGGGAGCCTGATGTGGGATTCGATCCCAGGACTCTGGGATCATGACCTGAGCTGAAGGCCAACGCTCAATCACTGAGCCACACAGGTGCCCCTGCAATACTGATTTTAAAAAATCAATTTCCAGGTTCAGGAAGGTCCATAAATTCCAAAAAGAATAAATTCAAAGAAAATCAAGCCTAAATAAATCCCATACTGCTGAAAACTAAGTAAAATCTTAAAAGCGGCCAGAATAAAGATATAGTATCTTCAAAGGAGCAGCAAGATTGACAACCGACTTTTCTTTTGTTTGTTTGTTTTCAAGAATGTTTTTTTATTTTTTTTTAATTTTTTATTTATCTATGATAGTCACACACACACAGAGAGAGAGAGAGAGAGGCAGAGACATAGGCAGAGGGAGAAGCAGGCTCCATGCACCGGGAGCCCGATGTGGGATTCGATCCCGGGTCTCCAGGATCGCGCCCTGGGCCAAAGGCAGGCGCCAAACCGCTGCGCCACCCAGGGATCCCAAGAATGTTTTTTAATAATAAATTTATTTTTTATTGGTGTTCAATTTGCCAACATACAGAATAACACCCAGTGCTCATCCCGTCAAGTGCCCCCCTCAGTGCCTGTCACCCAGTCACCCCCACCCCCCGCCCTCCTCCCCCTTCCACCACCCCTAGTTCGTTTCTCAGGGTTAGGAGTCTTCATGTTCTGTCTCCCTTTCTGATATTTCCCACACATTTCTTCTCCCTTCCCTTCTATTCCCTTTCACTATTACTTATATTCCCCAAATGAATGAGAACACACACTGTCCTTCTCCGACTGACTTACTTCACTCAGCATAATACCCTCCAGTTCCATCCACGTTGAAGCAAATGGTGGGTATTTGTCGTTTCTAATGGCTGAGGAATATTCCATTGTATACATAAACCACATCTTCTTTATCCATTCATCTTTCGATGGACACCGAGGCTCCTTCCAGTTTGGCTATTGTGGACATGGCTGCTATAAACATCCGGGTGCAGGTGTCCAGGCGTTTCATTGCATCTGTATCTTTGGGGTAAATCCCCAGCACTGCAGGGGCAAGATGGCAGAAGAGTAGGGTCCCCAAGGACAACTGACTTTTCAATAGAAATCAGGAAATCTAGAAGACAACTAAGGAGCATCTTTAAAAACGCTGAAAGGAAATAGTATGATGGTGTTTGGGGGAAAAGGGTTATTAAGAATATGTTTTACTCATAATATTCTTCAATAAGATGTACACCAAATATTTTGGAAAGACATAGGAAATCTATAGGTTAGTGGCTCCTAGCAGGGGTATGTGGAATATCCATGGGCATAATAAATACTTTCCTAAACATAGACTTCCCTAGACTTCTTGAGGGAAGCTAGAGAGCAAAAATCAGAAAACTTGAAAAGAGATAAAGTAATAAGATGCCAAACTCACCCTAGCCCTGAGAGGGAGCTATGAGTATGGACGTTCCTTTTCCAAGATGAAGTAGACGTGATCTCTCTATAAATGATTCAGTTGTTCATAAATGGCACAGTTCTCTGTGTGCCAGGTCCCTCAGCTCCAAACCTTCCTTTTTGCACTCTATGCACAGTGCTAGGGCTGAGATATTGTAAACCACATTTTGGTTTTGCCGGATGACTTTCTCTTAAGGTCTTCTAATGGGGGCCACTGAATGCAGATTGCAAGGCTGGAGGAGGAAAAGGAGGCTCTTCAATTCTCTTTTGGATGCTGATACTGCCAGCGTTGCATCAGCAACAGGGCCCTACTCTGGCAGTGGCAGTTCTTTCCAGCTTCTGGCTTCTTCAGAATCCCCCTGGGTAAATCTTATTGTGCCCATCAGCAGGGCATAACCTCCTTAGAGGTGAGTGTCAGCTCTGCAGAACCACTTGTTCAAGCTTCTAAATTCCAATAAGCCCAACCTCTTCCCATACTCACACTACAAATACACAGATGCACACATGTGCAAACACCTATTACTTAATTCACACAAATATTTCGGTGACAATAATTGCTCAAAGTACCTATCTAGTCACTTCAGTTTCATGTGTTTTTAAAACAAAGATGATCTATCTACATGTTTTGTTTTATTTTTTTAATGTATAGTCATAAACAAAAATGCCTCTAATGTTAAAGGAAATGTAAAAATATCTGTTTAAGGAAAAAAATTCAAGATACAAATGTGTAATTGGTCATCATCTTTGGAAGACAGAACTGTAGGTAACCTTTCCCCCCACATATTCTAAATTTTTTAAAATGCTACAGTATGAAAACAGTGCCCATTTGAAACTACTTTAATTGTGTTATCAATGTGATACCAATCAATCTTTGAGCAGTTTAAAATCTAATGAATTGCCTAGATACACTCACTGTTTTTACTGCCTTTATCCTTATTTGCTTTCTAGGAAACAAATGCAATTTGGTTTCTCAGAAGCCTGATAAAAAGACCTGCATTTGCTACTGTGCACCTGCATGCCCAGACTGGTAGTTTACAGCCTGTGTCTGTCTGTTTGGTTCAATATTTTTATGTCATTACTTTTCAGCAATTTAGGCCTCTGTTCCTCTCATTGCCCTGACTGGTAGAAACCACAGATGTGATTGTCAGAAGCTTTTTGCCTAATCACTATTAAGATCTGATGTTAGGCTTTTCTAGCAAACTATCTCCTTTATCATTTGTGACTATAAATTACTATTAGTAATAACTATCATAATTTCTGTTATCATCTTACTAATATAGCATTAATTATAATAAAAACTGGGACTCTGGATAAAATATCCTCAAGGGGGAGAAGGAGAACAGTGAAGTCCTGACTGCTTTGGTCAGCAGCCTTCTGTTATTTCTCCTATACCAATGTTTACCCCTTCAACCCATTTAATTTATTCTTTAAAAAAGATCCAGGAGAATCACTCACATTAAGATATGCATCACTGCTACAACCCAAATCATTCTTTAAAAAAAAAAAAAAACAGGGTTACAAATTTCCCCAGAAATAGTTTTGCTAGAAACTTTGGAATTTGTGTGTATATTGCTTGTATTGACCTTTTATCATACCCTAGTTTTCAAAAGTCTTACACAACAATTTATGATAATTGACTAATGCATGATTAAATAAAGATATTTACGTATCATTTAGACTTTTAAGATTTTTGGGGGGGCTTTACTGTCCTATTTCCACCATGATTTTCCCTGGTTCCTCTCCACCATGAGGTATGGATATAGGAAAAAGATATTATATTTTGACCTCATGGCATTGGAGGAAGGAGCTGGTTCCCTCATATATACAAAGTGGTGACCTTTGAAGGATAACTGGTCTGATTCTGGGGCATCTTCCAGTGTGGGTTGCCATTATTTGTAGATAAGAACATTCATAGTCATGTCTCTGGGCTTTGCCATTTTCCAGTGCTAAAGATTTCCACCTTGCAGTCCATCTTGTCTTCTGTCCTAAAATAGCCTATCTCAGCCTTGTGAAAACTGGAATATGCCTAGGTGAGGCATTAATAATAATCTTTTCCTTTATGAAAAAGATTTTCATAAATCTTTTCCTTCTTTTATCCAGCTGTAGTAAACCCACTATCCAGCTGTGTAAACCCACATTTACACAGATGTGTAAAACCCAAAGATGGACATTTCCTGAAACTTTCTTCTAGCATCCAACAAAGCAAAGTTAAATTAAGAGAGAGAGATAATTCCTTTGTGTGATCCAATTTTCTGCTCCCAGAGTGTAGGAATAAGAATCATGCTATTGACTCATTAGTAAATAAATAATCAAGCAGTTCACTTGGCTCTTTGGTGAAAAATGCTGATATAAATTATCTTTATAAAGAAGAGACAGATTAGTGAAACTGGCATTCTTTTTGCAGTTTTGACTGTCTATGGCTTCTCTTTCCTTATTCTTCCTGGTTCTTCTAGTCTTTGTTCCCACACTAGCTATCTTTCACGTTGTTTCTCCCAGCAGTTTTTCTCTCAGCTTTATAGAGACCCAATAAACTTGTGAAAATAAGAGAAAACTAGCAAGCTTTAGCAATGCTGAAGGACTATAATGAGTAGTTCCAGCGAAGACTCTAAAATGGCATGATATGCACTAAGGATAATGAAATCCCAGAAGCAAGTAGAATGGTTATATACAAACATAGCCATAACCTCTCCTCTCACATGTAAGTTACATTTGCAGCAGTAGAAGAACTCCAGGGTGAGCTGAATGTGGAACACATCGGGTTAGCCCCGAAGACCTTAGAGAATTCTCCAGTGGTACAGCACCTTCAGTTGATGTGCAGTGAACTGCAGGGCAAAGATGATAGCATCTGTTTGTCTGTGGTTTTCTAAGGTGGCCCTACAAAGTGTTACTGAGGTATCCACTGCCCCCGAGCCATCAAGGCAAACAACTGACAGTTTCTGAAACATCTCAGCCCTAACAAGCTCTGGGAAGGTACTTTAAACAAAATTCACAAAAAGAAGTAGACTTAGAAGTGATTTCTGAATGTTTTCTTGGGAAAACACACAGGACATTGGTAGGAGAGGTGTGATAATTGAAATGTGATGGATTTATAGTTTTTGCAATATGACTTATCTCTATTGTACATGGATCTGATATCTACAAGTTTATGTCCCTTGAAAGAGAGCCAAATACACAGCCAAATTAATTCTAACCTGATATTGAACTGGTAGCAAAAATATAAGTTCTGCCTCTTTCCCTTCATTCATCTCATCTATGTGTGTGTTTCAAAAATGAAGCATTAAAATTCACCCTTGTTCTAACAAGGAAAGAATCAAAAGCTAGTAAGTTTAGCAATTCAAACAGTCCCTGCCTTAGCCCCTGGTCTAGAGCTGTCCTCCAATAACCATTCTGAAGTAGGTAGTAGGAGATCAGTCAGACCTGAGTTTATACCCCTACTCATCAATCTACTGCATGAGGACTTCCAGTTTTGCTTTCTCATCTTGAAACTGAGGAACATATTCCCTATTTCTAAAGGCCACTGTGAGTATAAAAGCAAACAGACACACTGTGCCTAGCATAGGTATTATTGGCCCTCAGTAAGAGAGATGTTATCACTTTAGCTTATGTCCTCCTCCAAGATTAAAAAAAACAAGCCATTTAATTTATTCTGTAGACTTTAAAATAATTAATACCATCTCACACTTAATCCTGAGGGCACACAGCAAAAGAACAGAGGAAATTATTCAAAATATACACAATAAGTTAACATAATAAAATCGGTCTTATTGCACATAGGTCTGATTTCTGCTCTACATTTCAAGAGCCCTCCCCCAGAAAAATTCATATCAAAATTGGGTCATATCTATTCAGTGATGTTCCATGGGTACTTAGACTACGTGATTTTGCAGCCAAAGGGCTTTGGAACTGAATTCCTACCCATATTCTCCACAGTTAATCCCAGTGGGAAATGCAACTGCAAACTTTGCTCAGCTCAAGTTAGAGTTAAAATGAGATCCGCGTGGGAGGCAGCGCAGTTTGGAACATTCACATACAATACAGGATGCATCTTTAATGCAAGAAAAGGGCTCATTGGGAGCAGAAGGCATGAAAGCTTGAAATACCAGAACTGATGTTGGGAGCAAAGCTTCCCAGTGAAAGGAGAGCTGATTTACTTTTGCAGAAAGATACCAAGGGAAGAGTACATCCCAATTTGCCCTTGAATTGGAAAACTCGTTGATTGCTTATACACCACTGCCAGGTCTTAAATTCATTACCAGGTAGATTTTAGATTACCTTCGGAAGAATCTCTGACACATTGTAACAATTGGATCAATCATTGTTTTATTAAACCGATATTAATTAAACATTTTCACCTTTTAGTGGGACTTGTTAGATCCTGATTAGCCATGACAGATCATTATTTTCAGCAGAACATGGTCAAGATCCAGCAACGAGCACTGAGATGTAATCAGGCACCAATGTATGCTGGAATTAATAATTATACTAAATTGGCTGTAATGAATAATTTATGGTGTAAATTCTTATGCAATTTGCTATGGTAACACACAAGAAGATATCTGCTGTATTTTAACAAAGCACAAGTTTCCAGGAATAATATAATGAATAAAATAATAGGGAACCCACTTCAGGAGGCAAAGGCTTAGAGATGGGTAAAGTGCAAAAAACAGAAAACATGGAATGCTATTGTCAGTGTCATCATTAATTAACATTCATTATTCATCCAGAGGTACAAAGGCCACAAATGAAGCATTTACAGGTTGTAGAGATTTAACTCCTTGCCCTTCAAATATTAACAGGGACACAATAAGTAGGCAAAGGCTGTTCCTTATTGTACAGGGTACTGCAGAGTGCGCTGATTGCTTTGTTTGTTGGTTGTTGTATGGGTGAGTAAAAACACACTCAAACCTTTATTTACTCTATTCTATCTTAACAGTAAACATAAAATTAAAGAGGTACTTTACAGAAGGAAAGTGTTGTTAAGCAGGTTGTCACCACATGTGGGTTCTTTGAAGAAATTGCACCTTATACCTAATAAGTGCCCAATTCTAATCACCGGGTACTGATTATTTCCCTGTATCTAGCCTCTTATGAATATGTTCTTTTTAATTCTAATATCAATCTGATGCACGAGGTAGATGAGGGAACTTCGACTCTAAACAGTCAGGCATGTTCAGTAAGCTAAAAAATTACCAAAACCATGATGCCAGAGCATCATAAAGTCCACAGAGTTGGCGAAGTATTTCAGTGCCTCAATAGATTGAAAAATTATGCTGCATAATCAAAATTTCTATCCCTACTATTTCAAAAATCAGATTATTAAGGGGTGCCTGGGTAGTGCAGTTGGTCAAACATCAGAGTCTTGTTTTGGGCTCAGCTTGTGATCTCAAGGTTGTGGGATCAAGCCCCTTCCCCTACCTCCTTCTGCTTGAGATACTCTATCTCCCTCTGCCCCTCCCTCACTCATGCTTGTGCTCTCTCTGAAAGAAAGAAAGAAAGAAAGAAAGAAAGAAAGAAAGATTTTTTTTAAAAAAAATCAGATTATTAAAAGCCAGCTGTTCACATTTTTTGTTTCTGTCTTGAATTCTGACCTGAAAAGTTTGATATAAATATAAGGGATCACCCTTATATTTAATAAAATGGGATCAAATTATTATATGTTTGTGATCATTGCGTTTTTAAGTGCATGTTCAACTAGCTTATCTGGTAGATAATCTCTTATTAACTTATTTATACATTTATTTTTAATGCTTCCTTTTGTGTTCATCATTTAATACCTAAACCAAACAGAAGAAAAAGAAATATTTCATTTTAGTGAGAAGAGCTCAAATCAGTGGAGTCTGCAGTTTCAGTTAATGGAATCATTCCTTACTATCTTTACACGAAGGCATGCTATCATCTATCTTATATAAATAACAACAAGCACAAGCTTGTGGCCAGACAGTAGCTTGTATTTTATATGCATTGTACTATCCAATATGTGTTATACCTCTGAGAATGTGTTAACTACTATTATCCCTATTTTAATGGAAACTGGCTCTTAGAAAAATTGACAAATTTGCCCAATTTAGCACAGTGAGTGTGTGATGAAGCTGAATTTAAATTCAGGTCAATCTATCATCAGGAGTCACAATGTTGATAATTATACTCCCTTTCCAAGCTAGCGTCAGAAGACCCTGCCTCATCTTTACTGACTTTCTTCACACAAACAAAATCACTTCCCACTGGATGAGTAACGTCCTCAATTCAGAACTGTATTTATTTGACAGACAGTTTATATTTAATTAAGAGCAATTATTTCTGGGAGCAGTTATCACTCACTCACTTTTACCTTAATGTGAATAGGGAGGTGAAGGCAGCATTTGGTACAGTGAAGATAGAGCACAAAGAAAAATAAAATTAAAATATTTTTGGTGGTTGATGGTGTGTGTGTGTATGTGTGTGTCTCCTGGGATGCAGGATACAATTTATTTTTCAAACCAGAGTCAAGCTTCCTGCTTGCTTTTGCCCACATTCCGGTTTTCACCTAGGGATCAATCTAGGTTACAGGTGAGTGTGCAGACCCCAAGTACTTTTTGCCTAGTAGCTGCCCCAAGACCCTAAGGCTCTTCCCAATTGACCATTGCAAAATCTGAGTTTCAATGCAATGGCCCAACCCATCATTTATTGCAGTCCAATCACTGTTGAGCTGTCCTTGTTTTGCTAATACTCTGCCAAAGGAGAGAAAAAGAAGGTGAAATGATGGTGAGAACTCTCTTCCTAGAACCTCCCCTCTTTGATGGGAAGAATCGGCTTGTGTTTTTATGTAGGGTCTCTATTTTCAAATTTCCCCCTTTTTTGTTAGAAACTCTGCCCGCAGAGACTCTCCGATAAGGCTCATCCGCAGTGCTGATGACGACAGTGGTGGTAATGATGATATAATCCCCTGGAATACTGGATCCTATGAACATGAAAGCAGCAGGGCAAACCTCATCTGAATAATATAATCCTAAAGTAGATGCCACTCCTTACTTCTTACTTAATTACGTAAGTACACGTCCTCTTTCAAAATGTTTTCTCAAGCAGCCATAAGAAATCCCAGGGAAACAAACAACAGAAAATGAACCTGTTTTTCCCCTCTTCAAATACGTTTGACTTAGCAGCACTAGGACTTTCAAAGAAGATTAGTATTACCAATAAATCACTGTGCTCACAGATGCGGAGCAAGACAGAACACAGGGCTGCCGAGGCATATATTATGACAATAGATGCCTTAGCAACAGTTTTAACTGTTCTGCAACAGATTGTGCCCTAAAGCAGTAAATACCCTGCACACAGGAGGTTATTTAGCATTTGCTTTTTCTAAGTAAATAAGGAGGTAGACAGACAGACAGATCCACAGAACTTCATCGCCAACATTTTATGTTGTGTTCAGATCTGTGAAAAACTGAATTGGTAAAGATTAGGTAAAAGAAAGCTCCTAAGATTGATACAAATCCAAAAGTCCTCATATTTCCTTTATAATTTAGAATATACAGAACAAAAGGCATTCTTAGCAAAACTCAGGCTGGGGCTGGGAGCACCAGAATTAGCACTTGCTCAATCTGCAGAGACCTGAGAACCTGAGTCTTTCTTTTCTTTTCTTGAACTTAATCTTCCATCTATCTCATATTCTGACATTAGATGAATTCCAACTACCAAACATGCTTCTGGTATTTCTACCTAGAAGCTAAGAGAAATGTAGGTGAATTGAAACAGTAAACAGCCCCAGGTGGAACCATCGCAGACTGAAATAAAAGGCCCAAGAAACCAAGTGGTGGGATCACTCACTAACATCCTAGTAATATGTTTTTGGTACATGGTTTCTCTACATCCCTGAATGCAGACCGTGAGAAGTCCACTCCACTTCCTCCTGCCTAGTCCTTCAGGGGTGACCTGTCTCACCTAGGGCTACCACTTCAGAAGCATTTCCTTGGCATTTTGCTCTTCTCACTGACTGCTCTTTACCAATCACCAAGACACCACCCCCTCAATATAAGAAGAATCTCTCTCTCTCTCTCTCTCTCTCTCTCTCTCTCTTTCATTGTAAGACAAGCTAAAATCTATGTGCCTCAACTTTCCAAAGAAAATAGTAATGGTAGCCATGCCACAGTTCTGCTGTGATAATTAGCTGATGTAACTTGAAAGACTGATAGTTGTCTCTTATCCTTTTTCTCAGAATACTTTTCCTGAGAAAAGATGGTTTATTGTTCCATCTGAAATGCCAAGAAATCTCAGCATAATCAACAGGAGTCATTCTCCTATCCATAGATTCTCCTACTCTTGCCTTTGCTTCTTCCCTGAACTAATCCTTTACTCACCATCATGGACGTAATTTTTGAAATTTGAATGTGAGCTAAAGAAAAAAGATAATTCAGCCCTGCATTCCAGGTCTCAAGCCTGTTTCTGACCCAGGTACAGGCAATGTTCCCTATAAACAGAATGGTACACCAGAAGGCTGCTTTAGGAACCCAGTCCAAGTGCTAGGTTTTCTAGGCTTTTCTCTGTATAGTTCCCTTTAGAACCTCAGCCAGTAACATGTGGTCAGAATAGGGGCAAATCCCATGTTCAGGTGATTCTCCATCTTAGCTATTTATCCAGATGACAATCTTTTCCATCTTTAATATCTGTCGTTATTTTGGTGGCCTGACAATGCCTGCAGGGGGGCTTGCTGTGTAATAGGACATCAAGGGATAAAGCTCCACATGAAGAAATAAAAGCTCTGAGGTTGAGAGAGTTTAAGAAAGGGCTTCAGTGTTCAAAATTCACACCTATGGTTTTACTGAGAAGAACAGGCAGGCTTGTGTGGGGTTGTGGACTCTTGGAGGCAATGGTAACCTGCCTTTGCCTTCAGGAAAGAGGACATGTTTGTCTCTAAAAAAAATAAAATAAAATCAGAGGATGACAGAGAGCTGTCAGAGTTGCTAGAGACAAGAACAAATGAGGTGAAAATAAAAAAGAAATGTGGCTAGGGGTGGATAAGACGAGGTAGAGTCCATGTCACATATTCAGGAATTCTAACAGATTTCATGGACGGGATTATTCACTCTGGTGTACTCAAGGGATGCAAAATATTTGGGATGTACCATGAACAGGTGTCACTTCAGTTCAACAAATTAATGTCAAGTGGCCGGAGGGGCCCATAGTGTTTCCTCCACAGAGAAGAGACCCTGACCACACTCCTTGAATCTCAGGACTTGTTGCTTCTAATTCATTTTGTCATGCAAATGAGTGGATGAATCTGGAGCTTATTTGCTATTAATATAGGTAATTAGAAATATTTTAAGAAAGAGAAAGAATAAAGTCTACTTTATCTTTTAAAGTCTAAAGGTCAACTCTTTAGCCATTTGCTGAATACTACGCCAAGTTTGGCTTATTAAAACTGAAAAACCAGCAAGCTTGAGGAAGGACTTGCAAAGTATTCACAGTAAAAATCATTGCCTCAAGTTGCCGTGATTTTTAATAATTGAGACTGTCATTATGTTTGACCTATAAAGAGTAACCTTGATGGTTATTTGTTATGTATTCAGTTTTGTCTGACTTAGCTTAAGCTTAAATATTAATGGAAAAAAAGAAAACCTACAAAATCCCTCAAGCTGCACTGTAGGACTCCAACGCTTTTAGCTGGTGGCAATGAATATAAACATCACTTCTGTGCTAATTTTTAAAGACAGCAACAAACACTGAAGCAAATCATTCAAAAATGCTGGATAGAACATTTGACAATTTGCATATGCAAAACATATTGCTTAGATTCTGGGAGTCTCCTTTTTAGGATAAACATATTTAAGAATGTGGGAGATAACCTATAAAATATAGGAAGGGATTTCTCGGTTGTGTTGAACAAATGTGTGGTATTAATGGTGACTGGCTACAAAGCTGTTGAGAGCTCTCCTTATTCAGGTTACTATAGCCTGCTTGCCTTAGTGGCAATATAACACAGTGGCTAAGAGTACAGTCTGCACCGGCATTTTTCTAAGTTTAAATCTTAGTTCTACCAATTACTGTGTGACTTTGAGCAATTTAAAGTTTATATGCCTTCACTATTCAATGAGAATGAAAATAGCAGCTACATTATAGGTTTGTTGTGAAAATTAAATGGTAAAAGTCTTGACAAAGTGCTTGGAATATGATAAATGTTTAATCTCTGTTAACTGTTTTTATTTGGTCATAACAAGGATAGCTGAAGAGCATCCCATTAGACATCCCTGACTCCACATATAAAGGCCTATGCTTCTGGAAATATTAAGTTTAAAATAGAAAATCTTGTTTTAAAAAAATCAAGTTACTCCAAACTTTTAACAAATGGTTATTAAGCAACTATTCTAAGAGTATAATAGGAAAATCTGTGATATTGGTAATATCAAGGAGCTTTCAAAGCATGTGAGGATATACAGTTGACCTTTGAATGATTCAGGATAAGGGGCACTAACTCTCTGTGTCTGTGAAATCTGCGTATAGCTTTTGACTCCCTGAAACTTAACTACTAATAGCTCACTGTTGATTGGAAACCTTACTGATAACACAACACATTAACACATATTTTGATGTAATCTTTATTATATAGTGTTTTATTACAATGAAGAAAGCAAGAGAAAGGAAAATGTTAAGAACATCATAAGGAAGAGGAGTGACTGGGTGGCTCAGTGGTTGAGCATCTGCCTTTGGCTCAGGTCGTGATCCAAGGGTCCTAGGGATCAAGTCCCACGTTGGGCTCCCTGCAGGGAGCCTGCTTCTCCCTTTGCCTATGTCTTTGCCTCTCTCTCTGTGTCTCTTATGAATAAATAAATAAAATCTTTTTAAAAATCAAAAAAGAAAATTTATTTACAGTACTAGATAGTATTTATGAAAACCATCTACATATAAGCACTCTCACAGTTCAAACCCAACTTGTTCAAAGGTCAACTCTGTAATTAAGTCATCAAACATTTATTGAGTGCCAATTAATGAAAAGCAGATATCAATTGACTTGTGGGCATTTTTCATTTAACATTTCTCTCCTCTTAACCCTTACAGCTCAAGTTCTTTAGGTATGCCATATCATAGTAAATAAATAAGCTAACATGTAGTTGCAAGATGCTATGATTAATGCAATAATGGGGCTCTATAAAAGGCCTAGTGGTGATAAGAAGTGAGGAGTAACAACTTATTTCATTTCATTGGATTAGATAAGGCTTTTAGCAAAAAAGCAGAATCCTTGAAAGATCCAAGGAACTGCCAAGTTGTTTAAAAAGCAACATGTGTAAATACCTACCATAAAACCATCATGGTTTAATGAAGTGACTGGACACAAGAATATGAGGGGGCAGGGGAGGGAGATAGGCCTAGAAAAGGAGGCTGGAGGATCTTTTGAACTCAGTGTACACCACAGTCTGCTCAGATTATTGAGCAGCAGATAATCTTCTCATAACTGATTTTCAGAAAGATTACAAAGAGGACAACATATTCAAATTAAAATTCCAGAGCCAGAAACAACATTGGATTCATTTATGTAATTTCAAAAATTAAAAATGTGCCCAAAATGACTTATGGAAGGTCACAAGCCAAAAGAGGGCAGGCAATTCAGTTACTGACAGAACCTAACTTGATCAGGGAAAGAGAAAAAGAGTAAATCCATGAAGCCTTTGTTGAGAGACCCCTATGGATAGATTAATGCCTCTGTAAGCAAATTGGATAAATAAAAGAAATCATATGAACTAATGGAATTGGGGGGCAACCTCTCACTGTGTATCCATTGTGTCCTATAATCCCTAAGTTGTGCCAACTGACCCATGATTCGATAGGTCCAGAGACAGCTGGATAAGGACTGGAAAAAAATCAAAACACAATCTTCATGATGGGACATTAGATCCAGTGGAAAAAGATGTTGACATTATGGTGGTTCCATGGCCTAAACATTTTGCAGGGTTTTTTGGTTTGATTTGGTTTTTCTTATGCTTAGTACCTCTTTTAGCAAGCCAAATTACAAAGATTTAATCATTCTTTTATGAACATAGGACTTGCCGTGCCTCTGAATAAGACCTTGCATAGATTTCGCCAACTTTAGAAATATTACAAAATAAATACAATTTTGAAGAAAACAGGTATCTCTCTAATTCTTCTCATGCTCCTCCTGCTCTAATGTGTCTTGGAAGAAAAGTACTCCAGATCTGAGAACAGAGTAGGTCAGATAGACAAATACATGGTAGAGAGGCACTTTCAATTTTGCTTCTAGAAGGAAAAATTCCTCTTTCCTTCCTCCAAATGTATTGAGTATTTCGACTTCTAACTTTAATCGACTACAGTTGGTTATACAGACAAAACAAAATAGACAAATATGTATTAACTTTATTTTTGCAGATGATGACTGAATTTGGACATTCATGACTAGTATTTCCTTCAAATTCTGATCCTATTCTATACAATAATGACAGGTTAACTCCTGTCTGAGTGTTTTACCATGCTCTCACATTCACATCATAGTCAAAACGGAAGTCATTAAGTGCCCCTTCACAAGTTACTTATTCTCCTGACTTGGCAGTTGGTTTTTTCCATTTATGGTACCACCATTCTCCAAGTCACCCAAACTCATAAACTTCAAAATCTCTTTGGACAAGTTTCAGAGTTTTTTGTTTTTTTCCTTCTGTGTGGGTTCATATTTATTATAGACATCTATAGACCTTGTTTATTATCCACCTATATTTCAAACAGAATGCATGGAGCATCCGCAAACCTACTTTAAAGGAAGGAAGACTAAAAGGAATAAGAATTAAGACATGAAGCCTAGTTAGCTGCCTGATACACTATAAGCACTTGGAAATATTTATTTTGAAAAAATAAGAGATGGATCCAAATTTTATTTTTATGCAAATATATTTTGTAAAATAATATTTACATGAAAATATTTTCCTTGTCTTTGCTATTCTACCCAAAAGTTTCAGGTGCCTAACAAAGTGTTCTATACGGGTGGGCATATTTGCTGACAATATTCTGGAAGCACCTGGAATATCTTAATAATAAAGACAAAGGCATATTTTTTACTTTAAGTTATATAAACAATTGCTTCTTTTATCCCTCTTGATTTATGTAGCATAAATTTGAACTCTAGACTCTTCCTTTTTTGTCAGTATAGAATCTAATTATGCATTCAGTCCATACCCTCAATACCCAGCTTTCTCTTAGTAACCTTGATGGGTCATATGGTCAACCCTGGTTTTGTTTGTATACTTATCTTCAAAAAGACTAGATCTGAGAACAGATTATTTAATTGATTTTTTACTTATAATCATCTTGCCACAAAGAAAAGTTGGGTGATTAAAGAATTTATTGGAATTCTTCAATAATTTCATGATCATGTTATGTATTTGGGTGATCTAATTTGGGTGACTTTTTACACACTGGCAAAGAATAGAAATATAAAAATATCTAACTAAGAAAAGGAAAGCAATAGTAGATTGTAGCGATAGTGGAGCTTTGCAAAGATGGGGGGAAAATCTTATCTCACAGGTAGACAAAGCTGCTGGTTCATGTAAAGACAAGGAATTTGAATCTTATCATATTTTGTTATGGCTGCAAAAAGCTTCAATGACCTCCAGAAACAGCCCTATCTTTCTGTGAAGAGCTCTTATTTCAGGGGAATTCTACTCAGAGCTTTACTACTGCTTCTCTGAGGGATCATGCTTAAGTCATTCAATTTCTTTACATGTTAAAGTTAGTAATAACTCTTTCTTAGTCACCTGAGAGAATGCATTAGAGTATCAGTTACATGGTTTCCTTAAGTAGTTTCTTGCTCCTAGAGAAAATCCCCCACAAAGACAAGGACTTGAAATATTGAGTATAAATACCATATAAAACATCTGCTGCAGCATTTGAAACCACTCCATCAATAATTTAAAAAAAGCAATGCCATCTACATAATGGGTCAACAGCATTTGAGAAACAAACAAACAAACAAAAAGGTAAGGAGGGAAGAATGCTTTTTAATTCAATTATGTTGAAAAGTTGACTCATTTCTTCGTAACTGTCACAGGACAAAAAAGTGAAAGGCTGAGAATTACATGCAAAACTGAGAAGAATTGAATCTGAGATGTCTGATTTTGATTTGGCTAGCCCATGCTGCTGTACAAAAATAGCCCTGGGCATTAATCTGTCAGGTCCATTATTATGCCTATTTCTGAGATTTATACATTGGTTTATGGTAGCAATAGACATTTATTGAGTGCTGATCACCTGCCAAGCTCAGTGCTGCACACCTTAGTAGCGATGGTCCCAACCCAGTGGGTTTTCAATCTAATAAGACAGGCAAGGCAATTAAGACACAGACTCAGAGGAAGAAAATGAGTAATGCATGCAGAGGAAACAGAACAGCTTTCCTTTCCTTTGCTACACCTTGTGTAGCCCACTGTGGTGTCTTTGTTCAAGGAAGCTAAAGAAGTACTTTATAGACCAAGAGGGTGTGAAGATGGATGTCAGCAGCATGCTCAGATCACCTGTTCACTTTGGATGCTTTGACATTGATGCGAGTAGCAGATTTTCAGATGCTTTACTGGTCCAATGCAGTTCCTTTATATGAGTTATTTTCTTATCCTCTTTGTTGTCTCATATCTCATTTTATTCTTCCGCATAGCTAGCCATCATTACCATCTTTCTCCACCACAATTATTTAATGTCTCCCTTTGAAATACCTTAATGGCATCTCCTTCCCTCATTCTGGGTAATGTAGCATCTTCATCAAAAACAGTTATCAGCTTTGCGCAGTGGCAGTATCAGAGCCAATGAGGTTTATCCGAAGTGCGATTATTGCTAATTGAAAAACACTTATCAAGACTCCCCACACACTTGATAATGAACTTAGTGAATTATACAGGTATTATCCCTGGCCCTCAACTCACATAAAATCTAAGACAAAAAAATACTGAGCCATTCATAGAATGTTTGTACAGTTTTAATAATTATCATTGAACAAATACATTCATTAAATATTATGCTTACAAAGGTTTAAGTAAGTTCAAAGGAGCTGTAAGTGAAAACAGAAGTATGGACATCACATATTCTTTATAGTGTGAAAATTATGGTAATTAGGTCTCATTTTCCTTAATTATTAGGATGTATTATATTATCCTACATCATTGGTACATGAGCAGAGAAATGCAAGTTGCTTTATATTAAAGTATAAACTTCAATATGAAAACTTTCTTCACTAGCTGAAGACTGTTAGTAATATTTTCAACCCAAGTAGACCTCTCATTTAGTTCAAAAACAAAGACAACCTTTTATAAATGCATTTCAGTAGTGTTATATTTTTTTTTGCGTAAAACCACATTTATTCATTGTCACTCATTGTCATTCTTTTTAAATATTAAAGTATCCTTTTCCCAAATAGATTATTTTTTTTTAATTTCTCACTCAGCAAAATAAAGTGTCTGCAGTCCTATATTGTTCCTTCCCCTTTTTAAAATTTTAATTCCAGAGTAGTTAACATACAGTTATATTAGTTTTGGGTGTACAATATAGTGATTTTACAATTCCAGATATTGCTTGCTGTTCATCAAGATAACTGTATTTTTTAAAGATTTTATTTATTCATTCATGATAGACATAGAGAGAGGGAGAGAGGCAGAGACACAGGCAGAGGGAGAAGCAGGCTCCACGCAGGGAGCCCGATGCGGGACTCGATCGCCGGACTCCAGGATCGTGCCCTGGGTCAAAGGCAGGCGCCAAACCACTGAACCACCCAGGGATCCTCAAGATAACTGTGTTCTTAATCCCCTTCACCTCTTTCACCCATATCCCCACTTACTTCCCTTCTGGCAACTACCTGATAGTTCTCTATCAGTAGTTTTATTTAAAAAATAAAAGAGATCATAACTATTGGCCCATACAAAGAAGAAACACGTATCTCAAAGCGTTTCAACCAGAAGCCAGTGTAGGCAAACATAGACTTTCAGGAGAGCAACTAATAATCCATAGAGTTCCAGACCACTAAATGAGTTTCCGGGGATTACACGACACTTGTATTCTCTGCAATATCCCAAATATAAGATGTATCACTGTGCACTACTATAGAACTGCAAAGAAAAGTTCTTGCCCTCAAAGGACTTATAGTTAGATTGAGAGGGAAAAAACCCTGAACACATCAAAAAATAAATCTAAATAAATGATGAATCAATGAGACCAATGTGTATATACAGTAACACTGATGGTATGTTGTGGTTTTGGTAGGTTCCAAAACAATCCCAACTTTGGGCTTTTCAGAGTTTTAAATTTAATTTAATTTTTGACCTCAGATGCATAAACTAGAGAATTGGTCATAAAATACACTCATCATTGGCCCATGCACAGGCTGCTTCTATTTAATGGATTGAGAAATTAATATTTGATAGAAAAAATCGAAGGTCTTTTGCAAGCAAGTCAAAGAGGGTTTTACGGACAAGAGTGATCCAAGGCCTATGAAAATAGCAATGGCTACTATTAGACCATATTATTCACAAGTACCCATGACAAGTTTGCACAGAGAACCAAGGTGAAGAAATATATTTAGAAGAGAGAGACGGACAGAGATACACACACACACACACACACACACACACACACACACACACACACACAATAAATTTTGGATTACTCGGTGTAGCTAATTACAGCTCCACATTTATATCTGATGCTAAATCTCTTGTGGTGCCCTTGTCCTTAACTGCATAATGCAGGGCTCTTCTTCAGCTAGAAGTTGTTTTTCTTCAACTCACTATCCAGAAAGTGTTATGGTCTTAACTTATAAGCATTCACTGAAGGAGAAAGCATTCTATTGTGAGAGGTAAACAACTGTGAGGCTAATGTGAAATGCACGTTTTGCTGATATTAGTTCAAGGCTGCCATGGCCTCTGGAGGCCTGTCCCACGTGGTGATAATTAACTTTTAATGTAAGCCTGGAGGGCAAAACACTTAAGAGTTATCCAGTTTTCTCCAACAGAATGAATAGGTAAATGCTAACATATGTTTATCAATAGCTGATGTACTTAGTCATTATTATAAGGGGGAAAAAAAGCCTTGCTTGCCAACATGTTTGTTCTCCTATTTCTCTCAATCCAGTGTTATAGAGAATTGAGTGGCTAATGTTTAGAAACATGTAGCGAGGTCATTGAATCTTAGAGATTAGATGGATAACAGCAAATATGAGTCATGCCTCTTGCCACTCCCATTTCTGTGTTGATTTTTGTCTGGCATTGTTAATTCATCACAGATTTTTTTTAATTGACTCTGGACTCTGCTTTAGAAGCCGTCTTAAAAAATAAAAATAAAAAAAATAAAAAAAAGAAGCCATCTTAATAAAGCATTTAGACTAGACACTTAGGTTCAATGCAACATACTTGTTATGCCAGTATTAGACTATAAATTGAAGTACAGGAACTATGGCTTCTTTGCCTTGTTTATTGGTTTGTCCACAACTTAAACTCATCCCATTGAACGTGCTTAGTAATACTTGTTGAGCAAATAAAACATAAGAGATCTAAATAAGCATTTTGCATTATGTAGATGATATCTAATAGATACATAAATACATACGTACATACATATGGATACATGTTGCAATTCAGGAAACTAACCTTCATATATTAAGTAATGTTTTTAACAAGTTGAAGGAATTCAGTCATCTGTTCAATTGCTAAGAATTTTATTTTTCTAAGGCACTTTTTTGTCTCAAATAAATGTAAGTGCAAATTCTGTAAAATTAAATGAGGACAATATTTCTACTTCGTTTACTGGTAAAACTCAGAACTATACAAAAATTGCCTATCATAAGGTGGAGTCACAGTTTCAGAAAAAAAAAAAAAGGTTCTAACCAGTCCTCCTAAAGCTCCGAGCTCATTTTGAGAAATGGAAGCACACTGAGAGGTCTATAGGAAGTGCCTCTAGGTAGATAAGTTTCTGTGGGTCTAAAGGCAAACATCAGGTATTTGACGTGGGGCTGCAGATAGAAAGAAGAGCTTCTGGCAGAGTAGGAAAAAGAGATAAGCTACAAGCCACCAGGCACTTCTTCATCTGTCCTCCTGGAATAATAGCTATGCTTCACTTCTGCCTCCCAAATCTTGATCAAATCTTTTCATACCTGAAATCTTATTGGGAAGAAGATATAGGAAGCATAATTCGCAGTTTAACCACATTGGCAACAGAATAACCCAGCACGACCCAGCAGGAGAACTGATAGGGTGCTGATATGAACTGACAATAAGGTAAGTTCTGCAAGGTCAGGTCAGACTTAGATTCTATCTTTATTTAGAATGTTGATTTTTTTTATCGTGGACTTGTACCGATTTTGATTTTTTTAAAAATATTGGATTAAAATATAGTTTATTTGTATTCTTGAATTTTGTAGTGTTCCCTTAAGTTGTACCCCTGAAGTGGGTGCCTCACTTGTCTCACACTGGTTCTGACTATGGCAGCTGGTCATGGTTCTTTGACAGGTGGATGACTCTAACCTTTATTCTGGTGCCACTAGCACTTCATCTAGCATTGTGATATTATATTTATCCATTATCTTTTACCACAGACATCAAAGTATTAAGAGGTGCTCAAGGGAAACATATGTAATCTCTATATATTCCTATCGGCCCTGATGTGGACTAGCAACCTGATTTCCCATTCATAGATCAACCAACCATCCCATTCAGTAAAATAACCCCCTTCTTTGAACACTAGATCACTACTATGAGGTCAGGTAGTAGTCTTAACTTCCAATTAAATGGAACCATTGCTATGTTTTCCCTTGGAATTTAAGACAACTAAACAACAACCCAAGGTTATGAGGATAGGAAGCAAAAATTTTACTAGGGGATAATTTTTTAAGATTTATTTATTCATGAGAGACAGAGAAGCAAGCTCCCTGCAGGGAGCCCAATGCGGGACTCAGTGCTGGACCCCAGGATCACACCTTGAGCTGAAGGCAGGTGCTAGGCTGCTGAGCCATCCAGGTGTCCCACTAGTGGATAATTAAATGTAACAGTGAGAGAAGACATTCCTATTTTCCATCCCTATATCTCAAAGCCATAATTCCTCCCCATGAAAGAGTATCATATTGGTTACCGATTCATTTTGAAGGATATCTTCCTAGACCTAAAAGATGTTGCCATCCAGCTAGTGCTATAACAGAGCCTTAATAGAAGCTATTTCCCTATTTTATAAAGCTATTTGTTTTGAGGTATTGGGAAACATGTTACCTTGGCCAGTGAACACCATGAGCAGATCTAATTGATTGTAAAATCAGTTCTTGATCAAAAGTACTATTGTACAGAGATCTAATGAATAAGTCATTCTGTCTCTCCATGAATGATGCTTTGGGCAGAAGCCTTGTGGTCAGAGATGGCAAATCCAAAAACCAGCATAAGGTCTATTCAAATAAGATCAAAGCACTGCTGGGGAGCCTGGGTGGCTCAGTCAGTTAAGCTCCCCACTCTTAATTTCAGCTCAGGTCATGGTCTCAGAGTCATGAGATCAAGCTTTGCATTCAGTGGGGAATCTGCTTAAGATTGTCTCTCTTTCTCTCCTTTATATATATATATATATATATATATATATATATATATATATATATTTTTACTTATGATAGTCACAGAGAGAGAGAGAGAGAGAGAGGCAGAGACACAGGCAGAGGGAGAAGCAGGCTCCGGGCACCGGGAGCCCGACGTGGGATTCGATCCTGGGTCTCCAGGATCAGGCCCTGGGCCAAAGGCAGGCGCCAAACCGCTGCGCCACCCAGGGATCCCTATATTTTTTTTTTTTTAAGCGCTACCCTATCTGAGAAAAGTAGGCCAAAGTATTCCAATCACCATTCAGTAGCTGACTATCCTTCCTCCTAGGAAATTCTGTATCTATTATTTTTTTCTGACTGCAAAGACCTTTGAAGGGTAATGGCTGCTACTTCACTTCTGTCTCTCAAAACTCACTAATCTCTTTGGCCAACTCTAACCTGGAGCTTCACAGGCAAGAAAATTCCAGAAAACATACACTCCATTTGACCAACTCTGCAACAGAATAATTTAGCACCTCAGAAAACATTATCTGGAAAATCATAAGGATAGTCAGGATTCAGCAAGAGAGGACATGATGATAGAATCCTCATATCAGTAAAGGTATAGAAACAAAAACACACGTTGTTTGGGAAATGACAAGTGTTAAGTTTAGTTAAAACTTAAAACATTTGAGATGGTAGGAGCAAAAGCTAAAAGGGTGATTATTGTTCAATCACAATCATAGAGAATTCTGAATCTCTGGTTAGGGTGACTGGATTTTATTTAGTAGCTACAAGGGTGACAGTAGAATTTTTGAGCAGAGTAATAAAACGATGAAAGTAGTATTTTAAGGAAGAATCCCAATATGCCATTTTAATGTACAGCATATATTGAAGAAAATCAAATCTGGAGAGGTAGACACCCTAGGTTTAGGTTATAATTTTTCAGGTTAAAGCATTAAAAATCTGAAACAGAAGGAATAGTCTAATTTTTTCCACTTCCATTCATGGGCAAAATTATAAAAATGAAGCTTCAATGCAATGGGTATGCTGCTAGAATTATTTAATTTTGTTTGCACTTTTTTTTATTGGCATTTTAAAATCACTATTTAAACTGGAAAAAAAAAAACCCTGAAGCTTCAATCTTTTGCTTCCTACCATATATTTTCCCTGTCAGTTTCTTCACAAAGTAGAATTCTAAAACTCTCTTTCATCAAGTTATTGTCAAAAAATTATCTTTAATTCCTGCTAATGTGTAGATGGATAACATCTTAATGTCTTCAGTAGAAGTGCTTCTGCTTCTTAGAAGCTTTTTGAACCATGAACATCTTTAGGATTTTATTTTTTTTAAGATTCTATTCATTTATTCATGAGAGACACACACAGAGAGAGGCAGAGACACAAGCAGAGGGAGAAGCAGGCTCCGTGCAGGGAGCCCAATGAGGGACTCAATCCTCGGTCTCCAGGATCACGCCCCAAGCCGAAGGCAGGCGTTCAACCACTAAGCCACGCAGGCGTCCCTCCTCCTCCTCCTCCTCCTCCTCCTCCTCCTCCTCCTCCTCATTCTTCTTCTTCTTCTTCTTCTTCTTCTTCTTCTTCTTCTTCTTCTTCTTCTTCTTCTTCTTCTTTCTTCTTTCTTTTTCTTCTTTTCATCTTTAGAAATTTAATGAAAACTAAGAGTTTTCTCTTAAGGGAAACGAACACTTATATTGAAATACAAAATATTGCAAATAATTTTAGTAAATTCGTTCCTATACACAAATCCTTAGAAATACCATGATCTTAAGGTCAATACCCAAAATCCCCCAGAAATTCATTCGTTTGGCATTTAAGCATCACTCTGCAACTGAGGTCATTTTTTGAGAGAAGAGCTTTCAAATGCCCCTGAAATCATACTGAATAGGCACCAACTTAAATTTTCTCTGTGAGAAATTCCACAGGACACAGAAGTAGCTGGACATAAAGAAAATAAGAGTTTTGGGATCCCTGGGTGGCACAGCGATTTAGCGCCTGCCTTTGGCCCAGGGCACGACTGAGCCAGCCAGGTGCCCCTAAATGTACTCTTCATTTTCACATAAGACTCAATCCCAGCCAAGTCATAGGGCTGGGGTAGGAGGAAACTGTGAGGTAGAGCAAGGAAATCCTTCTTTGGGAGAGAGTCCAAAGATACTACCTATTGTGCTTTCTCACATATGATCATAATTCCAGAGACCCAACACTAGCAAAAAGCATGCTGTCAGCTGCTCTCAGGAGTAGGGGGAGGGGAGTAGTGATCCACCATTCCCTCTTTTGACCTGAAGCATACATTTGAGCTCTGGCTGAGCAAAGTTTGAATATAATGTTATCATGAAGCTAATGTGATAGTTACATAACTTACATAAGTTATGGAATATGTATTACTATGTAGGCCAGTTTGTCTTCTAGCACAGAACACTAACTCATTATAAACATTCAGGACCCTGCAATATAACCTATCTTGGTTTACGACAATCTCTTTTTACATTATGAGGATCAATTGGTGAGATTTAATTGAAATGTAAAAGAACCACTTACTTGATATGGTCTCAGAAAAGAGAGTATATGGACTGAATATCTCCCTCTCCAAAATGTACATAATTGAAATCTAATCCCCAATATATGGTATTTGAAGGTGAGGTCTTTAGGAGGTAATAAATCATGTGGACGGAACCCTTATGAATGAAATTAGTGCCCTTATAAGGAGAAGACAGAGAACTAGCTCTCACTTTCTTTCCATTCTGTAAGGCTACAATGAGAAATCAGCAGCCTACTGGAAGGAAGAAAGCCTTGACCAGAACCAAATTTTGCTAAAACCTCTGTCTGGGGGCAGCACCGGTGGCGCAGCGGTTTAGCGCCGCCTGCAGCCCGGGGTGTGATCCTGGAGACCCTGGATCGAGTCCCACATCAGGCTCTCTGTATGGTGCCTGCTTCTCCCTCTGCCTGTGTCTCTGCCTCTATCTCTCTCTCTCTCTGTCTCTATGGATGAATAAATAAAAATATTTTAAAAAATAAAAATAAAAAAATAAAACCTCTGTCTGGGACTTCCAGCCTCCGCAACTATGAGAAACTAATTCCTGTTGTTCAGAAACCACTCTGTCTACGGTATTTTATTATAGTAGCCTCAAGTAAGGCAAGGAGAAAAGAAAAACTGAAAAATCTGTATTAAATGCTAAATGTATTATTCAAGGTCAGGCTACTCAAAGGATAGTCCATAGACCAGCAACATCAGCATCATTTAGGAACTTATTAGAAATGCAAAATCATGGGCCCCACCCGAGGTATACTGAACTGCAAACTACATATTAATAAGAGTCATTGGTGATGCTAGAGTACACCCTGAATTGTTGCAACCAAATTAAAAACACAGTGGCTCAAACAACACAAGAATATGTGCTTCTTTCACAAAACAATCCGATGAAGGAAGCAGGCTAGGGGAAGTAAGGAGGTTCTGCAGCACACAAAACTCAGCTTCCATCTCTGGGTCTAAAGTATCTGCTGCTGTTTTTTGTCATTTTCTAACCAGGGGGAGGAGAAAAGGCAAGAGCAATGCAGGCTCATTTTCTCTTAGTAGTATGACCAGAAGTGCCACAATTTATGTCCAAACCTCACTAACATGGTTACACCCACCACAATGTAGACATAATGCTATTTTAGGTCAGGTAAGGCATGTCCCTCTAACCATAGGAATCCCTTTGTCTAAAAGAAGAAGACGAAGGAGGAAGAGGAGAGGAAGGACAAGGAGGAGGAAGAGAAGAAGGAGAAGAAGGAAGAGGAGGAGAAAAAGAAGGAGGAGAGAGAGGAGAGAAATTCGGTAACAATAGGTAGGCCCTTTGTTATCTGACTTTGACAACCTGTGAAGAAGACAGTGTTACTCTCACTTTTCACATATATTATATTATTGCTACCTGAACCAAGACAAAACTTAATAGTTGTGGCCTTGTATGATCCTGAAGCAACATAAGACAAATAGATGACTAGTCTGATTTATACAGTTGAAGACATTTCATTGATATTATCATATCTCTTATCTCTGAGTTCTAGGATGAGGGTATCTCCCTCTTAGCTTAAAATTCTGCTTTTTAAAATATGACACATAGTTGAGAATGTCTGCATTCCCTAGTTTCAGTCACTCTCAACCCAATAGGCACCAGTATTTCCAGAAGCTGTATGATTGCCAAAGGGAACTCCACCCTAGTGTTTGCCTTGGACTATTTCTTGATGTCTCCTTGTAAACCATTGGTTCTTCAAACATTAAGTTCAAGTTCTTCATACCTAGGCTCTTGTTTAAATCATCCTTTATATCTAGACCAATCAATTGATCATATGAGCACCAAAGTCATTCTCCCCAAACTACCATGTGCTTGGCATCTACTAAGTGCTTTAAATATTTGATGAAGGAATAAGTAAACTGGAACCTCAGTGGTTTTCAGTCATTAGCTTGCATCAGGATTACTGGGAAGGCATAATAAAAGGCAGTTTGTGAATTGGTAAGGTCCAGGGTGGGGCAAGAAATTTTGCATTTCTAACAAATTCCTAATTGATGCTGATGTCACTGGTCCAGCAACCACAATTTGAGAACCAGTATTGTAGGGTTTTTATTATTATTATTATTATTATTATTATTATTATAGGTTTAAATGAAATTCATCTTGTTGCCAGAAGGATCGATTAATAGATGAAACACAAAGACTGACAAAGGATGGTAGCATTGCCTAACCTATACTCACACAAGATACTCATATTCATTTGAATATTTTGCCGTATGCCTTGGATATCTCATCATTGAAATGGGGATCAAATGTAGGGAAGGTGCCTGATGGCTGGAGCACACAGAATTCACACTATATTACAGTTATCATTTTTACTATAGCTGTTTATACAATAAAATTAGCAGTAAAGATCATCTGAATTATAGAATCAACAGATCTTATTTCAAGGTATAATTTATTACCCACTCTTACTGAAAGGTTCATGAGTAAATATGTTTTCTTTCAGAATTATGTTCTATAACCACAGTAATTTAACCCCACTATGTAGATATGAGTCACTAAGTGGTACAGCTCCATTATTTTATTTGAGTCACTAAGTGGTACAGCTCCATTATTTTATTTTAAATGCCATAAAATATCTGGTCACATATTAATTGTAAGATCCTTATTACCAAATCACTTTTAGAGCTGTGGAGCCAGATAATTGAAAAGGTAAAAACGTCTTTCTAAAAAATCAGCCCAAAGCCTCTCTTAATTGCAGTAATCCATTTTCAAACTTTTCAAGTTTAAACTTTTGAATTTAAAAAGTTCTAGCTATTGAAATGAATGTTTAAGTAAAATTCATGAACTATGCTAGAATAGTTTTACATACAATTCTATTTGCAAGTTGCTTTATAATTGCTTTTTATCAGAGCCTCTAAATAAAAGTTCTATAAAATAGGTGAGTAATACATTCATAATTTTGCAAAAGTAGATGATAAGGGACCTTCCTAAGGTTATACTGCACACTGGTAGCAGCTTACAGATCAGAGTTTTCAGACCCTGACATTCTGTTCTCCCACACCGACTTGCATTGTCTTGCTACACTGTAAATTATTGATTTAAAACCACACTGCTACCTTAATGAGCCAGGAAAGTGTTATAAAACTTTATGGATTTACTGATTCTGACCTAGTTTATATTAATAATGCCTTATATTTTTATAACACTTTTTCGTGTTCAAAGACATTTTATATGATTTGCTTGTTTGAGCCTAACACCCACTCAAGGGAGTAACTACATTCCCTGAAGAGAAACTCTGCCCAAGATGAGAGATAAGACAAAAGTCCAGTTCTCATGATTCATTCTTTCCACCTTTCTGTTGGTGCCTCTAGTTTATTCTGAGAACACTATGCTGAATAACATATAGAAAAATGATCCAGTGTCAAGTCAAGAAAAAACAGTGCTAATATTTCAAGTGTGTTACATCACCCAGTTGGGTGAGTTCCTTCAGCTCTCTGAGCCTTAGTTGGCTCCTTGCTAATATAGTGTATAATAATGCCTATTTCATAAGGTCAGTGGGAATACGAACAAGGTGACATATATGAATGAATAGTGCCTAGTACATAGCAAATGCTCAGTAAATTTAAACAATTATCACAATAAATGAGGAGTTGATTTCATGCATGAAGTGTCATGGGTAAAGCTCCAAATTGTACTACATTTAGCAAAGCTGTATAACATGATACATTCATATTTGAGTTGAATTTGATTACTGAACCTGGCCCTATTATCTCCTAACCTTGGGTAAGTTATTTAACACATCTATGTGTTATTCAGCTTCCTTATCTGTAAGAGTAATATGAAGTAAGAATACCTACTTCATATGGTTTTCTGAGAATAAACACTGAATAATATATGTAAGGCAACTGCACCATTCATGCTGTATAGCATTTTCTTATTAATATATTGCTTTTCTTGTTCTGAATTGTCTGGTGGGACACTCCATCAAGAGTCTTGAGTAAACCAGAGACCAGTGAAGAAATCACTCCCTGGATAGTTCTTAAGGATATGTCCAGAAAAGGAGAAGGCTAACTGGTTCCTTCACAGTTTTTCTGAAGTTAAGTCTTATTAAAGATATTGGTTACCAGCAAATGCATGGCCATTGCCTCATCTTTTTTTTTCAGCAGCTTTAAGATATACTTCAGATGCCATACAGTTTGCCTATTTGTGTGTATAATTCGATATTTTTTGTTTATTCACTGAGTCGCGCCACCATCCACAAGACCTAAATTTAGAATATTTTCATCTCACCTAAAGGAAATGTTTTACTCATTAGAATTCCCCATTCTCTTCCACACTCCCTCCTTCCCAAGTTCTAGGTAGTGACTAATCTACCTCCTGTCTCTATATATTTCCTTGTTATATAAATGTATATAACTATATTAAAGTATGCACAATAAATATGCAATATTTTGTGTCTGGCTCCTTTCACTCAATGTTTTCAAGGTTCATCCACATGAGTACTTCATTCTTTTTTTTTATTGTTCTCCCCCAAATCCACTGTGTAGATTCTCCATATTTTCTTTACTCATTCATCAATTGATAGATATTTGAGTAGTTTGCAACTTTTAAGTATTATAAATACTTTTGCTATTTTAGGTACATATATGTTTATAATTGCAATGGTTTCCAGATGAAACAACCCATTTATCCTTGTAAAATATCCCTCTATCTCTAGCAATGTTTTTTATTTTATAATCAGTTTGGTCTCACACTACTATAGACTCTCCGACTCTTATGGTTACTATTTACATGGTGTATCTTTTTCCATGCTTTTACTCTCAACTGATTTGTATGTTTAAATTTAAAGGATGTCTCTTATAGACAGCATAACATTGGATCCTGATTTTATTATTAGTCTTACAATCTCTTTTAATTGGATTGCTTAATTCATTTATAGTTAGTGTTATTATTTATATAGTTGGATTTACCCCTGCCATTTTGCTTTTATTCCCATGTGTCTAATGTCCACAAAGACATCAAAATGTTTCTGTGCCTTTATTTTATTGCTTTCTTTTGTGCTAAGTAAATATTTGGTAGCATAAAATTTTAGTTATTTTAATGATTATTAACTATATTTTTTTAGTTACTTACTTGGTGGTTGCTCTAAGGCTTAAAATGTTCATATATGGGGCATCTGGGTGGCTCAGTCAGTTAGGTGTCTGACTCTTGAATTCAGCTTAGGTCATGATCTGAGGGTCCTGAAATAGGTCCTTTTTGGGCTCCTCACTCAGGAGGGAGTCGGCTAGAGAGTCTACTCTCTCTCTTCTTCCCTGCTCATGAACTCACTCTCTCTCTCTCTCTCTCTCTCTAAAATAAATAAATAAATCTCTAAAAGATGTTCATCTACTTATCACACTATATTTACTAGATTAATTTCAGAAAGATTTAGAAATTTTACTTCTAGTTTCTCTTCATTTGTTGTGGTATTATTGTTATACATATTGCATCTACATCCATGAAGAATTCAAAAGCAAACATTTATTATTATCTTTTTAAAAAGCTAAAAAAAGAAAGGAGAGTAATAACATATTTATAGAATTTAATATATTATTTTTTTATTTACCCTTTCTAGTTCTCTTCATTTCTTCTTATGGATATTTTCTAGCATCCTTCTCTTACTACAATATAGCTTTAAAACCTGCTGCTACCTGCTTTTTTTTTTTTTTTGCTATTTCAAAAATAATACATTTCTCTATATTGTAAACTTCATATTTCATTAAATTGTTTTTTAAGTCAAATGAATAAGATGAATTTGTCTTTTAAATATTATACATATTATATATATATTATACATTTGTCTTAATTTTTCCAGAGCTTCTAATTTTTTTCAAGTGGATTTATTCAAAGTACTGTTTGGTCATTTGCTTTCAGCCTGAAGAACTTTAATATTTCTTGTAAGATAGGTCTGCTAGAAACAAATTCTCCCAGGTTTTGTTTATTTGAGGATGTATTTATTTTGTGGGAAATGTTGCATTCATTTTTGAAACACTATTGAAAGATGACTGATAGTTCCCCACTTTCCACCCTTGGGATCTCCTATATGTCCTACCACTGCTTTTGGCCACCACTGTTTCTGATAGAAAATCAGCTGTTCTATTTTTGAGAGTTCCCTTATATATGATGAGTCGTTTTCTCTTTTCAAGATTTTCTCTTTCTCTTCGTCTTTCAACATTGACTATGCTGGGTTTGGGTGTAAATCCCTGTGTTTATCCAGAATTGGACTGATTATTTGAATTGGAGTTCACTGAGGTTTGGATACATGGATTAGTTTTTCTTTTAATCAAATTTTTGACATCTTCAACCATAACATTTTAAAAAAATTTTTTTTCTCCTTTCTCTTTCTTCTCTCCTGGTATTCTTACGCACTTGTTGCTATATTTATGGTGTGTCATATTTCTCAAAGGTCCTGTATATATTTCTTAATTATTTCTTCTCTATGTTCTTCACATTATATGATCTCTATTGATCTGTATTCATATTGACTGACTCTTTCTTCTCATGCTCAAATCTATTTTTATACCCCTGATGGGAATTTTTCACTTTAGTTATCAGACTTTTCAACTCCAGAATTTCCACTTTTAAATTTTTTTCTATTGATATCTTCTCAGATAAGGTATTGTCATCAAAGTTCCTATAATTTTTATAAATTGAGCTTATTTATAAGCTGCTTTGAAATCTGATCAACATCTGGTTCTCTAAAAGGCAATTTATATTGCCTTATTTTTTTTCCTCTGAATGGGTCACACTTTTCTGTTTCATTGTATATATCATTTTTGATGTTGTTGGAAATTAGACATTTTAGATAATACAATGTAGCTGCCATTTGTAGATACTGTTCTTCTTCCAGGGCTTGTTCATTGCTCTGATCCAAAAATGGCTCTCCTTTACGGTCTCTTTCTTGGGTCTCTCTGTTATACTTCTTGTTCCAGTCTCACTGATCATTCCTTGATTGTCTCTTTGATGGTTCCTTGTTTCCTTCCATCTCATTAAAACTTTCCCTTATGTTTTTCCTTATCTTCCCTTGGAATCTCTGACTTTTGTCTACATACACTCTGTTGGTGTTTTCATTTACTCCTGTGGTTTGAAGTTTGAAATGTCAGTTATCTATGACTCATTTCCTTGACTCCTTTCTCTTTTAAGCATCCACACCATCAGCTGACAAGTCCCTTTGAGTCTACCTAACATCTGTCATATATAATTATCATTTTCTCTTACACCTATAAATAATACCCTGAATTGCCTCCTGCTTTTAGTATCCATCACTATTCTACATAATGTTGACATAATATTTTTCCTTAAGTACAGTTGGATTATGACACTCCCTACAATCCCTGCCCCAAAACCTAGGGGGAGAAAGAGACAGAGAAAAAGAAAAGGAAGGAAGAAAGGGAGGAAGGAACTGATAAGTTCAGTCTCTGGACTTCATGCTACCTTTACCTTGTAATCTGAAACAGATTTTTTTCTAACAATATTTCATTATGTATCAAATGATGTGTTCCACTTGCACACCTATGTATACATTGTCACCTCCATCTAGAATACTTGTTCCTTATCTCTTTCCTAGTGAAATTTTCTCTTTCATTCAAGAACTTTCTCAAAGGGATAGAGCTGCTCCTCGTTATATAAACTGGAATTGATTTCTCTCTCTAAACTTTTATAACCCTTGTTTGTATCATTTATATATAATAAAGTAATATGAGAAAAAATAGATGTCAGTATACACACATCAGTTCTTCTCTTCCTTGAGGGTGAACATTATTTTATTTATATATGATGTCTAACCAACCACATTTAACATTCATATTTATAGAAGTGTGAGTTTATTCAAGAGGATCTCAGATAATGATGATTATTACATTACCACTGAGAACTTATCCATCTGATGAATTTTATTTTCTAATATGTAATCATTGTTTTTTTTTAATTGAAGTATAATTGACACATCTGATTAATTTTAACCCTTTAACAGTAGCCAACTTGGAAAGTTCTACATTTAATCCAGCAATGTTACCACTATTCTAGTATTTGTGAATAATCTGAAATTTAAAATATTTTTTTTTATTTTACATGGGTACCTGTAACACATAATGCAGTACCTGGCATATAGTAGGTCTGTCAATAACTGTTAAATGACTAAATGAACAAAGAAACATTTTTGATTACCTTTTTTGATATGTGGCTCAGCCAAATATCTTTAATAATGGCAAATGTTTGTCTTTTTGATGACGGCTTCTCCTTTTTGAAAATATCCAACAATAGTGCAAGAAGTTTGGTGCGTAATATTAGTAATCAAGTGGATTAAAGCAATTTTAACCACAAGAACGAGAATAATAGATTGATTTTTTTTTCCAATTCCAAAATCTTTTTAACTAATTTTCCAGGCACAGTATTTCTTTAGTCATAATTTATATTAATTCCATTAGAAACATATCTAGAAATAGTCTGTCTCTGTTGTTGCCTATTTTGTAGTTTGATCTGCTATTTCAATACTACTTAAAAATTTATTTCTCTGTGGAGCGCTTGGGTGGCTCAGTCAGTTAAGCTTCTTATGCTTGATTTCACCTCAGGTCGTGATCTCAGGGTCATGGGATTGAGCCCCATGTTGAGCTTCCCATTCAGCAGGAAGTCAGCTTGAGATTCTCTCTCTTCCTCTGCCCCCCCACCCTGCTTACATGTTCTCTCTCTCTCTCAAATAAATAAAGTCTTTTAAAAACCTACTCCTTTGTCTGTTTTTTTTCAATGTTATCTGCCAATATCTGAACCAAATTAAGTAATAAGGCATATGTATTTAAATCACACCACATATGAAGTCAGGATTGGACACCATGGTTGATCAGGTTTTGTGAATGCATGGGGTTTCCAAGTGGGAACTGTGTATATGATTCAATTTAATTTGAGACAAATACTTCTTTATATAGCTTTATGTACAACTAGGGAAGATATTATGACAAACTGCCCACTAACATGATTCATAATAGTCAGTTTTGGACAGTGTTTTTCTTCCTTGCCCCTTACCAAACAAAATAAGGACAAATGATTAAAGATGTACATGTAAAAGAAGTTGAATTCTAGATTACATAAGGAAAAGAGCAAATCCAGTGAGATTCAGAAGCAGCAGATATTTAGGATAGTTTATATATAGCCCTGTCTGCGAGAAGTGTGACGGAATAAGAATCCTCTACAATTTATAGGGATAAAATATTTCCCTTTCAATTCTTTTCAGGTTCTTTTTTTTTTTTTTTAATTTTTATTTATTTATGATAGTCGCACACACAGAGAGAGAGAAAGAGGCAGAGACATAGGCAGAGGGAGAAGCAGGCTCCATGCACCGGGAGCCCGAAGTGGGATTCGATCCCGGGTCTCCAGGATCGCGCCCTGGGCCAAAGGCAGGCGCTAAACCGCTGCGCCACCCAGGGATCCCTCTTTTCAGGTTCTTTTATTCTAAAATGATAATAAGAAGCAGTAAGACCTATATATAATCTGGAGGATATCTGTTTTACCTCAAAAGTACTCAACATTTCATCTGATCATTAGCTCTGGCAAAATATATGCTATGTTATTTTTTCTTTGAACCTCTGCCACAATCTTTGACATAATTCTGTAATGTAGTTGGTATCTAGTTCATTTTTGCTGAAATGAACATTCTAGCTTAAAATATTGTGATTAGAAGTATGTTTTAATTTAGAAACACTAAAATATTAGATGATGGAAACTCAATGCTGCTTCTTCTCACAGTCCAACATTCCTTAAGAGTATTCCATAGAACACTTCATATTCATTCCTCAAAAAAAAAACAAAAAACAAAAAACAAAACAACAAAAAAAGATGGCTCTGCAGTCAAACAAACTATGAAATTTAAGTATCTCCCTTAGCTATTCATAGTTTTGGCCCAAAATACCATTGAAATGTCCTAAAATAAAGAGATCAGTATAAATGTTTTATCCAAGCTTTTCCAAAAAGAAAAAAAAAGAAGAAGATTTTTTTTTTGATCCTGGAAACTCTTGCAAGGAATTCTTATTAACATTTCACAAACATTCTGTGGCATCTACTTTGAGAAAGGCAGCCAAGCATCCATTTCTGAAATACATAGCTATGCTATTTAATCTAGCCTTATGTAGTCTAGAAGAATCTAGAGGGGTATGAAGAATTTCTGGCTCATGATTTGCATAAGCTTGTGTTGTCAGAGTATTCTCCTTCAAGGACTCCAAATGATTGCATACTTCTGGTTTGACTGCTCAATGGAAATCACGCCACAGATGCTGTGCTGCATTAAGGCAATTCTGTCTCTCTTCCCCTACTATAGTTAAGAAGACTTGTTGGCTTTTTTCCACATTCTGCTCCCATTCACAGATGAGCATTAGAGAGAATTTGGAAATGGAAGGCCTTTATGTCTGCTGTGAACAGGGTCAATTCAGTGTGGCAGCTGTGAGCTGGTGACATAGACTTATATTGACACAACCCACTTTTTTGCTGCAGAATCACAAAGTGAAAGCACCCGGGGCTCTTCTGCCGTTTTCAATAAGATACGAATTTTTCTCTTCCTTGTATTAAGCAGAGATCTGTCATCTTGACTTGTACACTAAATGGTCCATTCTGACTGTCTTGTTTGTGTCCAATCCCAGCCAGAATCCAGAAACATGTGTTAACATTCGGCATGTTTGGGGGCTAGTTGGAAGGGCCTGAGGCAAGACTCCCTGATGCCTGCTGGAGGCTAGTCAATAATCATTAGCCCTTCAAGTGGTGGATGCCCAACATAAACTGTATTTATTTATTTAAAAAAAATCTTTACTTTAAGCCACAGGGAAAGGCATTTTAGAGAAGGCAGTTTCTCAGCAGTTACTAGATTGTAATAAAGACACAGTTATGAGGGCGGGGAGGTACAGAGGGGACTGTTCTCAACAGAAAGAATGGGAAGTCATTGAAATAAATTAATTAAACTATGTATAGCAATGCCACTTAGAATGTTCACAGTTATTTTTTCATAGCCAACTTTCCAAAGTTCATCCCTCGTGCCAAAAAGGGTCTCTCTTTGCAAAGGGAAATCACCACTACACAAAATAATACATCAAGCTCTTGTATGAACAAAGCACTCCATTGGTTAAATTAAGAAAATAGATATGATCACTGGCTTAGTGCTTTCACTCTGAAAGAGACAAACTGAAGACATTACAGTTCATAAAAGAATATACAGAGACACAAACACCTTTTTAAATATTGGTCATATCTAAGTTAAATAAAGTATCTTTTATATAGTACAAGTTTATTTCAGTAGTGGAATGTGCATATAGAGCTTATTAGGTGGGACATGATGTATTTATTGCTGTGTTTTACCTCTTTTAAAATCTCTCTCCAAATTCTAATGCTGATACTCATACAACACCATCTATGAGACAGGGAAGCCCATCAACTGAGCTTTGGAGCACACGTGCATTCATTAATCCTTTAATTAAACAAAAACCAAGATTCTCTATTTTGAACCCAGGCTCTGTGCTAGGAAAATTCCTCCTAACATAGAGACTACCACTTTCAGCCAGAAAAGATAACTAACAATGCAGCTATAGGAGTGATTTTCGCAAAGAGTAGATAAATATTAAGAATCTCAAATCTAAGCCCATTGATTTGTTGACTTTTATATAATTCCTGCATAATATAGGCATCATTTTTAAACCCAAGAATATGAGTTATTACGCAATTCTCCTGACCTACTTTTTAGGCCCTTACACAGATATCATTTCCACTTGAAGCTTTGCCTAAAACATATTCCCTGAAGAACTGACTTTCTCCTTGGACTTTCATTGAAAAGAAGTTAACTAGAAGGAAATAAGGCAAAGATTAAATAAAAGTATCCAGTGGGGAGGCTCCAAGGATTCAGTATGAGGGCAGAGAGTCAGAACTGCCACTGGGCTGAAGGCAGGGAAGAGCCAAGCACCGTGCAAAATAAAGAACCATATTTAGGAGAGCCATAATCTCTAATCCAATCATGTTACTTGAAGCGTCAATATGCAAGGCAGAAATACAGAAGAGAAATACTAAACAAGGCAGAACAAGGATTATCTGAACAAGGGAATGGGACCTAAAGAAAGGGAGTGGATAGATGAGAAATAGACTGAGTCTTTTGTGTGAAGCTCTCAATTCCTTCTGGTGGTGGCATTAGATTATTATGAATACTGAACTGGTAAAAATAAGGAAGACGTCATCAAAAATATAGGTATATTATAGGTATGGAAGGCATTAAAGGCAGATGTGAATATTACTTCCAATTTCCACTAATTTTTATTTATGCTACTTTAGGCAAATTGCCTAACTTCTCTCAGAGTCTTAAGGTTCTTTATCTGGAAAATGATAATCTACCTTACCTCACTCCCTATGATATGATTAAATAACAATGTAGATAACATGCAAAACACGGTGATTAGGATATATTAGTATGCAGTAAATGGTTAGCTAGTGTTGTTAATGTTTTGAATTTCATACTAATAATATTGTAGAAGAGCTTTTATTTCCTACAGACATCAGTGGCCAAGTGTGAAGGAAATAAGTATTCTAAAGCCTATAGTCAAGTCAGACCTAAGAATAGCTTTGGATTTTGGAATTCATTCACTTGCATTTTCTTTTCTCCCCTTAGCTGTGAAAATATATAATGACCCTCAGGGTCAATATAGTATGGAGACACACATATGTGGAAAAACATAAAACTAATCAGATAGCACATTGTGCAGTATAGAAGAGGTGGGCCTGTATCCTAAGGCCATAATACTAAAATGAGAAACTATCCAAAATCTACAAGTCCACAATATTTGGGGGCCATTTCATACAACCTCCACTGTATTTAAATGACTGCTGCTAGACTCTTATACTTAAACCTGACATATGAAGGTAAAATTATTGAAAATTAAAATCCTCTGTGCTCCATTTGACTCACTTCAACTCTAGCTCATCTATGGACAGAAATTCCATTTTTTCTTGAATGTCATTATAGAAAGGATATTCTAGTTATTTTTTAACCAACGTGTTTTAAAAGGTATTATAATCAATCATGAATTAGAGTTATTTGTCTTCCTTCCCTTAGTAGAGTGGTTTGCATAGAATAAACCACAGTTTTCACTGGATGAGTTAATAAATAGGAGTGTGTAGATAGAAGGATCCATCTCTTATTCTTTTTTATATCATCCTTCATATGGAGTCTGACATATAAAAAAGTGTGAAACCTATGAATTTGAATCACATAATTATTGAATTGTTGCTGATTTTTCTTTCTGGCACCTTAACTTTTGTTTGATTTCAAGATTCCTATAATGAAGTCCCATATTTTCACCACTACACTTGAGTTCCTCCTCCAAACATATCTGGATCTAGCATGGTCTTTCTTATTTTGGTGACAAATTCCAAGTATATCAGAAAAGTAAAATTAAAATCTCTCCTTTCATAAACTGTTACATAATTTGCAAACCAATCAGTGTTTCTAAGTTTGAATGAACAGCTCTTCTGCCATCCTAAAAAGTAACTCCTTTTTCTTTAGCTCTTTATAAACACACCACAAACGCGCGCGCACACACACACACACACACACACACACACACACACACACAGCATACTGCCTGAACTATGGAGCAAGAAGTCATAACCTGAAATCGACCTTGGCCAATTAGAGCGCTGTTAATATAGATGTGTTCTGTTGATCCACTCTCTCAAGGAGTTTTTTAGGAAAAACTAAATTGCAGCACATTTATAATTCAGCATTATTTTCTCAGATTAGAATTGTTTACCCCATGTGTCAGAATGGGATTTCTAACAGAATAGAAAACGCAATCAAACATTTTCTCATGGACACCATACGGAAGCCCTGCTGGAGACAAACCCAACTGAAAGCTACAGCATCAGATTCAGAAAAATCCCTTCCCAAAACTATTTCCAGAAGCCAGGAAGTGGAGAGAAAACTGTTAAAGAAAAATACTTTATCGGGGTGCCTGCGTGGCTCGGTCAGTTGACATCCAGCTGTTGGTTTCGGCTCAGGTCACGATCTCGGGGTCATGGGATGGAGCCCCATGTGGGGCTCTGCACTCAATGAGGAGTGTGCTTGAGATTCCCTCTTTTCCTCTCCTTCTGTCCCTTCTCTCTCTCTGTCCCACATTCTCTCTTTCTCTCAAATAAATAAATAAATCCTAAAAAAGAATCACATTTTGCAATCATGTCAAAACATAAAGCAATGATTCTACTTAGAGGGGCTCTCTTAGTTTGTAATAGCAATTCCAATTCTATTATGCTAAATAAATTAGAATTTACTGGGGACCAATAAAACTAGGGTCACAAAAGCTAGGTTTATGTTTAAGTAGTGCCTGGGGCCCCTAAAGAGTGTAAGGAGAGGCATTGAGGGAAAGAGGCAATGAGTGCCTTCAATATAACGGTATGTGTGTCTCATGGACAAGGATTAGAAGAAGGTGTGTGTGAGTAGAATTTCTGTTCAAACCATGCAGGTCTATGAGGCTTCTGCAGAGGTTTCAATATCTACAGGTAGACTAGAACAGATTATGTTCACATTTTCTAACCTTTCCTCAGGGCATTATCATTCTACTGCCTTTGCTTGCTCCGGACTTCATTTTTTTTTTCCTTTCTCTGTCACTTCTTGCCTCTTCAGTTCTATATCCAAGCAGTTTTTCTCACCAGGATCCAGACAATCTGTCCCAGATGGACCACCCGCTAAAATGCCCCCTAGCTCAGCCCTCTCCTCCTCTCTGTCTTATGGACTGCATTGCTGGGTAGAAAGAGATAAATAACCAATGGAGCAGAACTGCTCATTTGCCACCTACTGTGGGAGTTCAGTGTTACTTTTTTGTTTTCTCATCGTATAGTCATTCGTGGAAACTTCCTTTGTGTGGATCGTTTTCTGCTTTACTTTGATGTGGGTCAGAACCCCAAATTAAGTGGCCAAATATCCCAAATACTCCTTCCTCCAAACATGTCTACAGAACCCAAATCAGACAATAGTACAAATGAGGATGAACAAAAGTAAAGATGGTAATACCTTTATTCTTATCTGAAGTTATCTAGTCAATACATAATCATTTATCTCACCTTTGTTACTTTTGCTGCTCTGGTTTCTTCATCACAACATCATCACACCATCAAGAAAGGACTTTTCATCCTGACTTTCAGTGTGAAGCCCGAGAATCACATTGTAACTCACATGTGTAAACTGCCTCAGTATTTCCAAGAATCTTTATATAAATTACTGCCTCATTAAAGATTAGAATTCAGTAGGGACAATCTATCCCAACTTGTCATTTTTCTCCATATTTTGCAATAAAGCTGAAGATGGCGAATGTTTTTTGTATGCATCAAATAAATATTTTAGGCTTTGCATGACATCCTGTCTCTGTTATAGGCTAAAAGTAGCCACAGACAATACATAAACAAATGCAAGTGAAGTATTACAATAAAAATTTACAAAAACAGGTGGAGGACTAGACTTGGTCAATGGTCTATTGTTTGCCAACCCATGCTATAAAGGATTTGTTTACTAATCTCTAAATGTATCTTGTATTTCCCCATCTTTTCACACTTGTAAAAGGCTGTTGTTTAGCCTATTATGTACCTTTGCACAAACTAGAAAAAGGAAAAATGTGCCTCCTCTGAGATATCAATTTTGATAGAGACCAGCCCTTTGGGAGAATGAATTAAAACAAGTTTTTAAGCTCCTTCAGGGTTATGGTCACATCTAGGTATCCCACTATAAGGCACTTTAAAAAATAATTAATATTGCTGATTTAATAAAGAAGAAAATTATAGCTTCAGAAATACCTTATGTCTTTTGAACTTAAAACATTAGAACATTAAGGGCACCTGGGTAGCTCAGTCTCCTGAGCATCTCCTTTGGCTCAGGTCATGATCCTGGGGTCCTGGGATCAAGTCCTGCATCAGGCTTCCTTCAGGGAGCCTGCTTCTCCCTCTGCCTGTGTCTCAGCCTCTCTCTCTCTGTGTCCTTCATGAATAAATAAGTAAAATATTTTTTTAAAAATGAGAGCATTAATTCTTATGCATCTAAATTATTTTCTAGCTTTATGTTTACAATGGAATAAAAAAAAATGATTGCAGCAATTCACAGTCCCTAAATAGTAGAGAGACCAAAGTAGTATTTTTTTTTTTTTAATTTGCAGCATCTGAAATTTTCCTTTGTTTAGAGATTCCTTCTCCAAAAGGATACTGGTGAAAAACAAAGCTTGTCTCCAGTATAAAACATCAACAAACCAGAACTATTTTTTCAAGCCTTTCCTGCAGTTGGCATGAAAATGTGACTACACCTCATCAATCACAGGAATTCACCTTGGACTTTGGACGTGGAGCCTTGTGACAGGAGGGGGAGGCATTGGAGAACCACTCTTGAGGTCACAACAGTTATACCTAGGGTTCAGAGGTGGTCACTAAGCCTACAGAGTAGGTAGTAGCCTCCGCAGACAAGACCTCACCTATGATTTTATCTGTGATTAAATTCTGTTAGTTTCAGGGATCCCTGGGTGGCTCAGTGGTTTAGTGCCTGCCTTTGGCCCAGGGCGGGATCCTGAAGTCCCAGGATCGAGTCCTGCCTTGGGCTCCCTGCATGGAGCCTGCTTCTCCCTCTGCCTGTGTCTCTACCTCTCTCTATCATGAATAAATAAATAAAATCTTAAAAAAAATAGTTTCTCTTGTTTTGCTCATTATGTGAGCATTGTTTTCCAGCCTTCTGGATACTTTACAAACTCCTTAATAATTTTCCAATACATTCCTTTTTCTGATTAAATCACCTAGATGCTTACAATTAAGGATGTTGGTTGATACAGCCTTTTCCTCCACATTCTCACCAATAGATGTGAAATTCACACAGCTCTTAAAATTTTACCAATGTGATAAAGAAAAAATATATATATATATCATTATGGGGATAATTTTTAGTTTCCAGACTGACTCCTAGAGCAATTAAAAGTGTTTCTTTATCAATTTTTAGGCATTTACATTTCTTAGGACTGTACCTATTTATTATCTCTACCCAATAAACTTTATCATACTCTTTAATATCAGATTTCTTATTTTTCCTTACCTATTTTCAGGATATTATAATATCCTGAATATAATATAATATTATAATGTGGATAATACTCTGTTAATTTTTTTTAATTCTGGAATTTTTTTGATGCATTGTATGAAGAGACACTCAAAGGGGAGGTGGGGGTTATTATCATTACATAGTTGACTAATTATATCAACAACATTCTTAGACTTTTTGTCCTTTCTCTACTTCTTTATAAAATTGAGCAGGTTTCTGTTTTTTGCTTTAACAATTCTAAGTCTCAAAGTGTTTAACAGAATACTAATTTACCATATAATTTAATAATTCTCTAATTATGACATTTATCTCTATTCAGTGTGATCATTATACACGATGCATAACTGGGAAAATAAGAAAGAATGAGAGATACTTTTAAAGTAGTAAGGGTAGCAGTTTAGAACTGAATACATCTTATTTATTATTTCAGCTGATAAGGCACAAAGTCCTGATAATAGAAAGTTAATTATACTAGAACTTAGTCAATGAAAGAATCTGGAAACAACAGAAACAATAAGACCCTGAAAATCTACATGAAGGATTTTGCATGTAAGGATGCAAGGATGGAAGTCTTAAAGACTACCGAGTTTCTTGTCTGGAAGGCTGCAGAGAGAAACTTAACCAAAGGTCTCACATGAAATAAGTGGATAAAATTCAAATGTTGCCTAGTAAATTATCAAAGATCAAGAACAATATAAAGTCTAATACTAATAAACACAAGCTACTGGTTGAGAGATTATGGGCCCAAACTAAAAATCATAAAACATTGCTGATTCAGTTAAAATTCTGGAAATGCCCAACTAGGGTGTGATTGATTCCCAGAGTAAAGCAGACAAAAGTGATAGTTATGCCAATAGACTCCAACAGACACTGTCAGGAAGTTGGTGGTGGTTCAGATAACTTCACACTTTGTATCTGTTGATAAATTTTACCTTATGAGTCACTATCATTTCATCATATTGGCCCTTCAGAATTCACCTATCCAGAACGTCTTACATGTGAGAAGCAGCTCCTAAGCTTTGACATACCCACCTATGACCACTCACTATGACTGTTTGGCTTAAAAGCGTAATCTTGGAAGGTCAATGATTTGTTTTCCTATCTCTTGAGATGCTAAACAAAAGATACCAAAAATACGAACTTTAACCTTTTTATACACTGTGTTTTTTAATATTGTAGCATAATTTGGGGATGACATTCTCAGCATAAGAGCAGTTACATGGGAAAATACTTCCTCTCTAGCTTTATTTTGTAATGGGCTGGGGTAGGAGTTGAGGACATATACTAAGTAAATATGACTTTGTATTGACAGATTTTTATTTTTTTATTGACAGCTGAGATAACTAAAGGTGATAGCAGTGATTTAAGCAGAAATAAATCATTATTTATCTAAGCATAAGTAAACAGTGATCTAAGCATAAGGAAAGACTGAAGCAAAGAATTACCTCAGACATTCTGTGAAGATAAACTATATTCTTAATTTGGTGGGGAAAAGCAAAGAAAAGATATATTATTCTAAGTTTTCGGTAGAAACATGGTCTTTACTGTAATATTCCAGTACTAAGAAATAAGCTTACTACATGATGAATAATTACTGTCTCAAGAAACAGTTTCCAAAGGCAATTCAAAAATATGCCTAAATAGATAAAATTACAAATATATTCAAGACAAAAATAATAAATGTAAAAAAATATTTTCACAACTTTTAATTAGAGCAGAATGAAACTTGGCAGCTTCATCTGGGACACTTCAGAAAAGGAGGTCAGTGCCCTAGGATGAACCCAGTCCCTGACTGACAGGTCAGAGTGTTTTTGCTTAATTAAACCCATGGAGGGAAGCCCTCTTTGGGTTTATGTGAGGGATATAGAAGAAATATAAGAATGCATTTCCTTACTATACTTGTAAAATTGTATGAAAGGCTGCTTTAGATACATTGCATTCAAGACATCTCCATTTCCACACCCCCAGGCACATACTTATACTAGGGGCCAGATATGGAGAGAATCTGGCAGAAGGCATTGCTTGAGTCTGTTCCTGTTACCCTGATAATTTGCTTTTTTGCAATACTTGTAAACCGTCAGTTTTAGCTTTGAGAGGACACAGCCCACCCACTGAGGCAAAGTGTTCTTTTCTTGACTAAGCATATGCCTGAATCTTGGAGAGAATGTAAGAAGAGGTGAAAAAGGCTCCACAGTTAAGAAAATAAAGAATTATTTAATGTTGAAAGACAAAATTTAGCCTTTTGAATACTAAAAGCTAAAACTTGTATCTACGTGATACCCAAAGAAGAATGCCACATGGCTATTTCACTTTTCCATCAATTCTGTCCATTCATTCATTTATGTGTGTATGCAATTCATTTTTCTGTCCGCCTACTGAATTTCAGGCATATATTGGTCTTTGGTGACTAAGTGGAAAAGAAAGACAAAGTCCCTGTTCACATGGATCTTACAAGTGTGAAAGGACTGCCATTGAAAAACCATTAAAAAAAAAATCTCATGTAAGTTTCACATTAGAATACATTAGACCCTATGTATAGACATTCAATCTTTGGAATCCAGTCATTTGGGTCCATTTGATGTGAGACTTAAGGTGCAAATGTTAGTATTTGTTGTTGATGATGAAGTCATCTGGGCTGTCAGAGGATAAGAGCCAGGAAGAAAAGGCCTAGCTTTCCTCTGACTTGGTGTAACTCTCACCTTCCTGTAAAGGAAACATAAAATGGTCACTGGGTAGCCCTGTCTGCTTGGCCACTTGATTTATCCTTTGCCCTGTGTTGTCATATTAAATCTATTACCCATGATCACTAAACATACATGACTGCTACAACCAACCTTCCAAAAGTCACATTCCTGCTAAGTCACCCTTACTGGAGCTCTCCAATGCTGACATTTTCTAATCAAGAATATGTATGGAAAGCAAGCAGACAAATAAAATGAAAAAGTAATTACAGATCCATCAAAGGGCACACAAATAGGTTAACAGCTAGGAAAGCAAAGGGAAATAGTTACTTTAATTAGAGTAAGCAAAATGGTCTCTCACAAAAGGTGACATTGAAACTAACAAGGATAACAAGCCTGACATGAGAAAGGCTAGTGAGATCTTTCCATTTAGAGGAAACAGCTGGTGAGAAATACCTAAAGCAATGAAGAGTGCATTGGTCCTAGGAATAGAAAGCAGGCTAGCATAGCAAGAACAAGGGAATTAAGAGAAGATGGTATAACAAGATGTTGAAACATTAGGCAGAAACCAGATCAATTGAAGCCTTGCAGGCTGTGCTGACATCAATCAGATGAGGCTTTGTGTTTATCTGCCAGGTTCCTGTTTATAGCTATTCAGATGTAGAACAATATACTGAAGTTCCAAACGATAAAATGAATGAAACTAACCAATGACTCAGCAAAAATTAACATGTGTACTAAATATTTAAATGGCAGCCATGCCACTGATAATTACTCTCCTGAAATCCGCTCTCTTTATGACACAGATGTGAGAATCCTATGAGGCTTTTCATTAAGAAAAAAACTACAGGTTCATGTTAAGGACTTAATTCAATTGTAAATGAGCATAGTTAAACAATGTTAGTTTTCTATCAAATTCATTAATGTTTTTCTGGAACATGATAGACACTTGGATAAAAATTAAATTGTATTTCCAATATTAGCAATAGCATACTACATTTGGCTTCTGGACATTTATCATTCTTCATGGAATTATCTTTAAAATGGAACCCATAGGTGGAAGATGGTGTTCTCTCTGGAAACCAGCTATCAAACTTGAATATTTTTCTGTTGGATTACTAAAAAAAAAGAAACTGGAGTGAAATACAAGAGTCAGCATTTGTTGGAACAGAAACAATTAAAATGTGCCTATCAGCTAAAGGCTGTCACACAAAGTTTGCAAGACAATTGGAAGATGGCTTACTACCCAAAGTTTGCAAGACAACTGGAAGATTGCTTACTATCCAGATTACCTATATTTGGGACCTAAAGTAAGGTGAATACAAAGATTCTCAAATAGTTAAGAATGAGGAAATGTTGGTTTGGGTCCTTCAATGGAAACTAGGCCACTATACATTGAATTAAATTTGGGAGCCCTTATTATTATCCTGTGAGAAGAGTTCTGGTTTCATAGGATCTCAAATAGCATTCATGTGGTAAACTTATTAGATTCATGTTTAAGAATTTACCACCTTCCTGATTATCTGTAACCCATCCTTCAGCAGCTACTTACTGTTCTAGCTCACTCTCCTTGCAATCAGTTAGTTGATGGTCAGGGAATGAAGATTAATATTAATATTTGCCTGAATTATAGGCAAATAATTCAGAAGTATATCTCCTGTTAAAATACTAAATATCCCTCAACCATTATGAAATATACATGATTTTTGGATTATCTCAAACCAAAACTTGTTGCAGATCTTGACTTACCACAGGATCTTCTTATCTAAAATTAGCTTCTCAAAAAGAATTTATTATCTTTTTTTTTTGTTTTCATTTTATTGGGCCACTGGACCTTTTGAGATTCAGGTGAAGCATTCATAGTTAGGATATAAGCATTTTTACCTGAATCCCCTTGAAGGTATCAACTAAATACATTCTTGTTGACTTTCTTGTACTCTTGTATTTCATTCCAGGTAGTTGTTGGTTTTTATTGGGGGGAGAGGGAGGTGGGGGGTATATGTGCACTAAGACACATTGGACTAAAAATTTGTTGAATAAAATGCCTATAGACTAAGATATCTGAGAACTTAGAAGTTGTTGGACCAGGAAAAAAATCCAATTAGTTTATTTAGAGATCATGTTAAAGGCAAAAATAAAAAGATAAAGGTCTCTCGAATTCCAAAGAAAATTATATTTCCCAAACAGAAAGTCTGTTAGATCCAACTCAACTTAAAAACCTACAGTTATCTTTCATCCATGCAGGATGAACTATCCAATATTATAGTTTTTGTTATGATCCTAAAGTGAGATTGTGGCCTTCTAGGTCACTCTCATGATTTTGAAAAAAAAGTCTTCAAATGGTTTCAATGTAAAACTGGAAAGCAAATACCTGCTGACAATGCTTCATTGAGTTATTTGGCATTTCAAAAAGAAGTAACAGTCACTTGTCTTTCACTTTATTCAGTTTTTGTTTAGATTTTGGCTTAAATTTAGTATTTATTGGAGGCAGTGTAATAGTCTCAGAAAAAAATCTTTAGGACTACTTAATCTCTCAATTTACTATATGCTGTAAGTATGCTTCCATACTACTACACAATTTAAAGGAATAAGTGGCTTGTTCTTAGGCAGTTTGCAAAAAGGGGTATAAACAGACTCTGCATCTGGCATGAAGAATGCTCCTGTACCATACTTCCTTTTTAAAAGAGTTCATATTATTAATATTGAAAGAGAAAACTTAAAAATCTAATTAATCTCCAAATGTAGAATTCTTAGATTTCTGTTATAATGAAGAATGCAATATCACATAATTTAAGAAGGGGGGAGGGGCAAGAGATCTTATAAAGATTAAGATGTTCAGATCTGCTCTAAGATTGCCCCATTGCTCTTAAATGAACTTGGGAATAGATCGGGATGAAAGGGAAGATGCATACACAGTAGAAGCAAGCCATCTAGCTTCCCAACACAGGCCAAGGCCAGGTGCATTGTCTCAGTCATTGGGAAGAGGCATGGCTTTCCTTTTCCCCTGTGTTAGACAAAATACAGCATTTCAACCTGAATCACATAGTGAAATGTCCTGCTATGGTATGATAAAAGATACCCACATTAGGAGAGAAGAATCTCAAATAAGAAAAAATGATGTTTCTCATTTAATAATTTTGGTGCATTGAAAAACAATGCAAACTCTACTTGAATATTTATTGAATATCTACCAGATTCTCTCCCTCCAAGGCAATTTCTCTAGCTTTCTTTTCTTCTGTTATATCTTCAGCACTTGGAAAAAGATCTACCTCATATTAGATGCTCAATATATTTGGTTATTTATGATGAGAGAGAAAATAACAGAGATTTACAGTATAATATTCTTGATACACAATGTGAATCCTAAGTCGAAAGCTACTCCTTGATTTCAACTTGGCTACCACCTCTCACAATTAAAATAGTGTATTAGCAGTTAAGAGATCAGGGCTCTAAAATCTGGGACCCTTGGGATGCCTGGGTGGCTCAGCGGTTGAGTGTCTGCCTTTGGCCCAGGGCATGATCACAGGATCCAGTATCGAGTCCCACATCAGGCTCCTTGCAGGGAGCCTGCTTCTCCCTCAGCCTATGTTTCTGCCTCTCTCTCTCTCTCTCTCTCTCTCTCTCTCTTTCTCGCTGTGTCTCTCATGAATAAATAAAAATCTTTGAAACTGGGACCCTAAAATCAGGGGTCTAAAATACACAAGTCATTTCTGACTTAACAACTTACTAATTTTATAAAACTGGGTGAGATACTTGACCTTATAAATCCAGTTTTAAATTGAAACCACCTTTCACAATGATTCTGATGATACAACAAGGTAATGCAAATTACCTAAGTAACGTACCTCACTCATCTTAAGGGTTTGGTGAGCGGTCATCTATTAAAACAAACCAATGAATAAGCAAATATTATTCAACAGGAAAATCATGTCTATTCTGTGCTTTCTACTTCATTCATTTGAACCTGCAATTTTCACATCCAAAGAGAGTTGGCTTTTTTTTTAAGTCTTAACATATAAAAAGTTTATTCAAATACACATGAGGCAATCAGCAAATGGTACACAATCAACACATAAAGATAGCTGGATATCTTATACAAAGCTAAATACTTTATTTATTCATAATTGAGGGAACATGATCATTACCAACAATTAAGATATAAAGTCAATCCGTTTGATTAAACATGGCTTTAATTTCATGCTAGCTTATGATATGGTCTATCATACAGGCAGACTACAAGACTTTCTAAATTATTTTATGACTTTTGAGTTGTTTCTTTATTCTATCAGAAGTGAGTGTGAATTCTTCAACTCTTATTAGGTGATGCCTACAATAAATTAAGCTAAATGACTTCCAAAAATCAATATTATTTCTTTTCATGTGATGAGTCAGTAGATGTGAGACCACAGCTACAGTTCTGCTCCATGATGACAACTTAGTTTGTATCTGCTACCAGGTGTTTTTCAGTCTAGGCTTCTAGGCTAAAGCAGCAACCCTTTAGTGTGATGTGTCCTTACTTGTGTCAGAGAGAGAAAATCAAAAGAGCCGGGAGAAAACTGCAGATGCCTGTTACATCCTCTTCTCAGAAATGACCATTGAGTGAAACATATCACCTACATATCTACCACATGGCCAAGTACAAAGTCAGTGAGGCATGGACCTGTATTCTTGCTACACATGTTACATGACAGTGGGTAGAAATATATAATCACTTTTTATCAGAGGAGAGAGTGATGGAAAAGTCCTAAGTGTTTCATAGAAATTGGGATTCTAATGAAGTTTCCCCATCTATAAACATAATTTGAATGAAATACAAACCAAGTACAGATCTTCAGGAAGGCAGGTAAAATATTTGAAAACATTTTTTGAATGACTGTAAATAGTAAGGACTTTCTCTGTCCATGTTACTTGAAAGTATATTTGACAGAATAATAAATCTGTAAATATCCAAGATTTCTTAATGGGAACAGATGAAGAGGGCATTAAACACACGAGGATGAAACCATAGGGCATCAACGATTCATTTTGTCTGATAAGATCTTCCCTTTATAAATAAAGAAAAACAGTTTTAGAAAAGAAGATGAAAACCAATCAAACATAAAACCATATTCAAAACCAATCAAAGAAGCTAATCTCCCAGGAAGGACAGTGGATTGATACACTAGAAAGATGAATCAAACAACATTCAAAGCCGAGAACCAACCCTGAGATTTAACAATCAATGAATCACTGGACACCTAATCAGCCTGCCTCCTTAGAACATCATGATCTAAAGGCAAATCGATAGTAGTCGATCATATTATGATCTTGTTAAAATGGTGAATGATGAGTGAAGACCAGGCAGTTTTAAACTTTCTACAATATTGCTTTGGGCAATAAAATGTAGAGAATCCAAGGAGAAAATCATGAGGTTGGAAACAAGGAAATATGGCCAATTTCTGACAGTTAACATGCCTGAAATAGATGGGATATCTGACTTGAACGACTGTGCTGTGAACTATAGGTTACTTTTGTGCCTGGAAGACCTGGAGGCCAGAGATGCCCCAAAGGAGCATTCCAGAGTTTCTTGTGTTGGAGAAATGTCTTATAATCTTTCCTTGAAAAGTCTCAACAGGCTAACAACAAGAAAGCCAATCTAGAGATGATTGACTATCTCAAGCCCCTAATTTCCAGCAACTAGTGATCTGGAGGAAAGCAGTTCACCATTCCACCTCATGGCAGTTGATGGGAAACAGGACAACATGGAAGCAGCACTTTTGCTTCTTTAAATTAGGTAGTAGGGCGAGAGGTGATGGATAGACAGGTCATAAATAGATAGAGCTTTGCACACCCTTTATGTTTTCATTCTAACTCAGTAATTCTCAGCCAGGAGCAATTTTACCCTCCAGGGAATGTTTGGCAGTGTCTGGAGACATTTTTTTTTTAATTTTCACAGCTGCATAGATGTTACTTATATCTGGTAAGTAGAAGCCAAAGTTATTGCTAAACATCTTATGGTGAACAATATAATCTCCTACAACAAATAATAATTTAGCTCAAAATGTAAATAAGGCTGAGATTAAGAAACTCTAGTCCACCTGAAGCTTGAAACTCTTCTGAGGATACTACTCACTCTGTGACCCTCTCAAGTTCTGGTTCTACCTGAAGGCCTCTCCATTTGTTATTCCCTCTATATAAAAGTTCTTACCATTGTCTTCCTCATCACCTGCTGCTTCACATCCTTCATGTTGGAATCAAATATTACCTTCTCAAGTGAAGCCTTCTCTCAAACTCCTTCCCCCTCCAGTGCCTGCTTTGTTTATCAATATTTGCCATGTCATCTTATCTATTTTGTTTGTTTCTTGTCTATCTTCCCATATTAGAATATAAACTGCATCTTTCTTACTCTCCCACTGATCTATGAGTAGTACTTATAATAATGCCAGGCACATACAAGAAATTCATAGATGCTTATCAGTCCATGACGTATAGATATCTTTACCAGAATGTAAAAGTCTTAGGTGGGTATGCCAAACTCTAATAGAAGTGTCCAGGAAGACAGAACAAGAATACAATGGTAAATTAACAAGCCTAATCTAATCAACTGCTTGATTTTATCATTACTGTGAAATATAAAAGAAGATGCCCAAAGAGGAAAAAAATGTGATCATGTGGCTATAGTAATTCAATACTGAGTGAGGGAAAGGCGACAGGGAAGGAGGGAAAAAGAGAAGAATGCTGTGTATAGCAGCTATGAATATAGTCATTTGAGAGATATGTATACTCTGCTGTGGGGTATGAATAACTCTACCAGACATCATCACAGTGGGATTGGGAATTTATGAGTTTTCACCTCCTTTTGCTCAGATTCTATTTTTACCAAAGAAGTAAACTTCTGTTCACTAACTCAGCTTTCTAGTTACTCTAATATTGGAAAAAGATGTTTTAAAGGGTAGACAAAAATGGTTTGGTCCCAAAAAGGTGACGCAGCAGTCAGAAAGACCTAGGAAAGGTGCATATTCTAATAAGCCACAGTTCCCACTCCTGTGCATGCTAGTATCTACTGTATGAAAAGACCATAAAATTTAGAAGCAAGTGTCTAAAATGTATTAGTGTATTTTTGTGTTTGTTTTTTGATTAGCTTGATGACAAAGGTAATTTTTACCTCAGTCTTTCGACTTTAGTTAACATGGGTGAGTTTTCTGAATCTGACCAGCTATGGAAATCCTGATAAGAGTGAAGTTTTAAAACTTTAAGGATGACGGAGATGTCACCAAAGTGGCTTTGTCTTCTGAAACCCAACCAAAGACAGCCAGTCATTTGGCTTGTCCTGTATAATAAAAATTACCAGCACTCACCAATATCTCTTTTCCTTCCTTCTGGCTACACCGAAGATGACACTTCTCATTCCTCTTAAAGTTGGTGGGGGGGGTCACATGACTAGTTCTGGCCAATGGTAGTGAGTGAAACCTCTTTTATGTGTCCCTTAGAAACTGAAATAGAAGAGCAGTATGAAACCTTCACCTACTCTCTCTTCCCCCTCCACAATGACTGCTAAAGCCACAGGTTGAACTATTGTTACTTCCATCAATATGTCTCCTGAATGTGTGAATGGAGTAGAATGCCTTCGTGAGATATAATGGTCATGAGTAAAAAAATTTCCTTGGTTAAGCCACTAAGGTTTTCCCAATTAGACATATGTTGTCTATAAAACTTGCCTTGCCAAAATATAGTAGGATAAACAAAACATTTGGAACTAGTGCTTCGGGGAGGCTGAAGCAATTGTGTCCCCTCCCTACTAGGAAGAGAAGGAGAGTAGAGAATGACTCTGTGGGGGAAAAGGGGCATGCCCACATGACACATGAGTGATTATAATGTGATTAGATGGATTATACATGAATGGATAATGGCAGATCTAAAGTGTGGCAGGGCAGGACTTACCATGCACATGCACACATGTATGCTCTAACATAAAAACCCTGAATCAAATGCATCCAGTGTTTCTAATACTTCAATAATTCTTTATTCTAGAGTACTGCATTCCTTGAATTATAAACTTGCAGGAGATTAACTATAGCAGTCTCTTTGAGGAATATATTATTGGCTTCATAGAATAGGAGTAACCCTTACTTCTAGCACAATATATGCTCAACTAAATCCTCTCTAGAAAGTCAGAGAAGGCATTCACAGAGACAGCTCATGACTAAAAATTACAACACATCATATGCAACTCATTGTCCCTGAATGAGTACATGGGGTTGTTCCCTAGGACCAGACACTTGTGTAGGGGTACCCTCACCATCATATATAAGGCTAAAAATTGTAATACTCACAAATCTCTACAATGGAGTATGATGCATGGCATAGGATTTAATCAGGATCCACTAATAAGAACTTCTTTTGAGAGAGAATAAGAGAGCCTGAGCATGAGTTGGGGGGCAGGGCAGGGCAGAGGGAGAGAGAGAGTCTTAAGCAGGCTTTCAGCTCAGTCTCACAACCCTGAGATCATGACTGAGCTGAAGTCAAAGGTCAGACCCTCAACCGACTGAGCCACCCAAGCACCCCAAGAGATTTTGTCCATAAATAATCAGACTTGGGGCACCTGGGTTGCTCAGTGGTTGAGCGTCTGCCTTTGGCTCAGGTCATGATCCCAGGATCCTGGGATCAAGTCCCACATCAGGCTCCCTAGAGGGAGCCTGCTTCTCTCTCTCTGCTTCTCTCTATGTTTCTCATGAATAAATAAAATCTTTTAAAAATGATAATAATCAGCCTAACCAGAAACGAAATTTAACCTCTGCTTTTTGTGGGTTAATATAATTTTAGGAGTGAATGTGAAGTAAAGTAAAATACTACTTAATTTTGCAAGTTAGAGAAGGAAGAAAGCAGAGAGTGAAATGGTATTGTGACAGCTCCTTTAGAGTGTAAATGTTATACTCTCTCTCTCTTTCTCTCTCTCTCCCTTCTCCATCACCCTATGTGCTCCTATGAACACAGCATATGCCTTTACATGAATCATGGCCAATGGATAAAATCTTCCAACTAGAGTTTAGCAATTTATACTTATTTTTTCTAATATTCAATTGTATCACTCAAAGAACAAATCTTCCCTTGTTCTCCATGGAATAGAAAAACTGTTGTCTACAAGGAATTATAATTGATATGGTAACACTTGTTTTTGTAACTCCTAGTATTTTGTAGGATTTTTCAAATAGAAATAAAGATGATAATAATTTTTGCTAAAAATTTCAGAGGCAAAGAAAATTTGATCCAAGTCAATGAACATTTAAGTGATAAACGTTTGTCTAAATAAAATCTACTCTTAAAAAAGTCCATTCTTAAAAAGTCTTCAAGTTGATTAACTATCTATGAATTAACATTTTCCTTTTTTCTGCCTTTTCCTCAATTTATTTTACTCTTATCCTCTGACCTCAATCCCAATATAATCTACTCCTATCTAAATTTTGATCATGTTCAGCTGTGATTATGTAATTCCAAAAACAACTCAAAAACAGCTTAAGAGGTGTACATCATTTGCTTTTGCAAAAGACACACAGACTTTTACTAAGTTTCAGATTCAGGGAGTTACTCAAATCCAAACCAGATGTTTGCCATAATATAAATAATAATTTACTATTTATTAATCATTCGTTGACTTCATGCCGAGGTCTTTAATTCATTAAGCTCTAATCATTACAAAAACCCTACAAGTTGGTTGCTCTGACTCCTACTTTGTAAATTAGGAAAATGAGGCTAATTTGTTTGCCCGTTTATTAGCCACCAAAACATTTAATTTGGCACATGTTATTAAAAATTATATTTTTAATTCTTCAATTTTCATTTGTCTATTTGCTATACATTTATCTTTTTAATTTTTTTTTTACTTGCTATATGTTTAAACTCAACTTTCCTGGTCCACAGAAAAAGTTATATTTTCGTGAAGAGTTATGTTTTTTGAAACAATTTTTTTAAAGATAGATACAAGAAAAAGTGAAATAGTTGGCTAAGTGAATTACCAGTGGAATCTACTTATAATTGGATATTTTATCTTTTGCCTTCATTTCCTCTCCCTGCCAGTATCCCACACTCCTAGATAATTTAGAATTGTTGATACAGATGAATATCTGCGTGTCTTAGTATGTCCCCTCTTTTTTGATGTCTCTAGTCTTCCCTATAAATCAACCCTATTAAACTCTGGAATCTTTTAAGAAAGGGACTATGCCTAATCATCTTTATTTTCTCAATGACAACGAACATGCCTCCGCACTTAGTAGATGATCCCTAAGAGTTTGTTCACTCACTTAAGATAATTCATCATTTTAAACTTTTTTTTGTATTGTAGATACTTTCTCCAAGAGGGTTTCAACAATAACTTCCCTCTTTGCCACCTAAGGTCTGAACAATATGAAAGACAAGTACACCATTATTATAATCAAGGACTAGATGGAAGATGACTTTTAATATGAAATCCTAGAAATCTCACAACTAAATCCCAGAATTAGGGAGAATTGTTCATGGGCAAGATTAGGCACAAGCTGACTTCCACTCCAGCTCCCAAATCTAGGGGACAGAAATACTAGAGGAACAGAGAGAAAGAGAGAAACCAAAGGTGCAGCTGAGCCACACAAGCCCAGCTATTGCTCCCAATACTACTAGCCAAACAATCCCCTTCATCTCCCCAAAGATGAAATAAAGAGTGAATTGGAGAAATACTTGTAGTTATAGAGCTCCCTTACAGAAAAGAAACTCATCAGGAATGGAGAAGTGTTCCCAAATGATATTATATGGTTTTCATCAGGACCTCAAAATTGTGAGTTAGCTTGGAAATTAAGTGAAAGATTGCGGGATCTACTTTATTTGCTAATTTTGAGAGAAGAGTTCCCCAAAGGGGGAAAAAAAAAGGTTATACACAGAAAAATAGCAGCATTTAATAGAAAGGACAGCTACCAACTATAAAACAGCAGGAAGGCCATTTCCCAGTCTGCATTCAAGGACACACACACACACCCCTGGACCAAAATTGGCTGTGTGTAGGAGGTGGAGAGAAATCAAAATGATGAAGTCCTCATCACTGCCTCCTTTGGGGGACTATAGGAGTTCCCTGGAAAAGTTGCCAAAACAACTGAGTGAGTCTAGCTGGCTTGCGTCAGTTTGGCAGAACTGTGAAAGCTCAGCCAGGGGTTTCACAACAATCCCTAAAATCAGGGCACCAAATCCGTGGGAACAGAAAAATTTGGGAGCTGACATTAGCTTTATATGGTTATTTGAAGTGCATCATTAGAGAAAGACAAGTTTTAAAGATAACATACTGTTATTCATGGATTCTAAGTCAGCAGTTCAGTATCGTAATTTGAAATTTACATAGGGTTGTTTCAGTAGCTGCTTCACAACTGTAAAGTTTTACTTTAAAGCAGTAAAATTTAAATAATCTATCAGAAGCTACGTTATAATAACTAGTATTTATTGTGACTACTAACCCAACATTGAATCTTTAATGTATTATTTTGAGAATTTGAATGAACTTAGAAAATAAAAACAGACCACAAAGAAGGAAAGAAGCAAGGGAAAGGAAGGGAAGAGAGAAAGAAGGAAGAAAGGGAGAAGAAGGAAACAATGGAAAGAGAGTCAAAGAACAGAGACTCTGGTACTGGTTGCCTCATCAACCACCAGCGTAACCCTGGCAGATATCCATTTCTGTAGATAACACGGTAAGGAATTGAAGCAGAAGGACTCTCAGAAATAAATTACTGACATATTATCATCTTATAGAAGATGCCCCTGAGATCTCAGAGGAAAGAAAGTATGTTCTCATGACATGCAATAAATCAACACAGAGCTAAGATCAAATCCACATATCCTCACTCCTGGTTTAGTTCTTTTCTTCTAAACATCTCTGTGGTTCCTTTGAGCTCTAAAATTCTGTGATTATAGTCACTTCCTTTTTGATACTTTTCATCCCTAAAATATGGTTAAAGTATATCTTCTTACTCCTCCTTACCACTCCACTTTACAGATGTGAAAGCAGAAGCTCTGAGGGTAGGAATTATTTACTACATACTAAGAAGTACAGTTTCATTGAGAAAGAAGACATACAATTCATAATGTTCTCTGCTCAGCACATGTCCCCAAGAGAGCTAAAATTCCTCTTAGAATAATTTACAGAGCAAGCTCACCTTGAACTGAAATCTGTATGCATTTACCCACCCTCCTCTCTGTACGCTTCTTCTCAACATAGACCAAAAAGATAATCAGGAGACCATCTCTCAAAGGTGCCAGCAAGATTCTCTTTTAAAGAGAAAAGGAAAGGCTCTAAGAAAGTTTTACAAATGTTCAGGTTCCCAATGTCTGACCTCATTCCTGACAAATAAATACTAGCAAGTGCCTAGAATATCCTTCAGCACAATTCCAGAGTCCCTTAAACTTATTATCTTTATTTTATAATATCTGTATTTTATAATTCCTTTTCAAAGCTAGGACAATTCCAGTGTGGGTTTATCCTTATTGTAAAGAACTTCCAAATTGAACCACTACATTCCTGCATTGACGTTGGAAACTAAGCCCCATGCTTCCACCTCCAGGAGTGTTTATGACAACTAGCCATTCTCTGCACTGGAGGGAAGCAGAGTTCTCCCTGAGTTAATTGAACCTTATATACCCCTACTAGTTCATTGGTTCTAATGAACTTATATCTGTACTTAAAAGGGTCTTTTTCAGTAACAATGGCTAAATACCATAAACATCATTTTCTTCTGGTTCTTGAGTATAACACCTGAGACCGGGGTTAGGAAGTGTCTGGGCACCAACATGGGCTATTTCACATTTCCAATATCCTTATTTTTTTTTCTAATGCATGGTAATGTCCCTTTCACTCTCCACCTGTGCAGGATTGCCCTGCCTCTTCTAATCTTAGATACAGACTCCAAGGTTATCCTCTGGCATGCATCTTCTTAAACGCAGGAAGCTGAATTATCTAGTGTGCCTTCCCGCTTCCCCTGTGGGGTCAGGGTTCCCCTTTCCCCTCTCAGTTCAGTTCTCCTTGTCATCTTTGTAACACTTAGCAAAAGATAACAGATTAAGCCAAGTGCAGAGATAATGAAATATAAATTAGTAGGTTTTCTAGCCTTTATCCACAGCCCTGTCAGAGTGTATTATCTGATAGATGGAGTTCAGAGCAAGTCAGTTAAATTTTCCCTTATCAGAAACTGAGTGTGAAGTGTGGTAATGTTGCTAAGTGCAGAACAAAAATCTTTCTCTTTTGCATCCCATGACTGCTCCAGGCAACATTCTTGGAAACCTCTGACTAGGAAGGAAGAGAAGACCCTGAGATATATACAGTGTGACAAGCCAGGAGGCTATGCTTCTCCAGTAACCGTCCTATGAACGGCAGTCGCCTGTGGCTGTGACATTACCACACTTTGCTCAGCTTCAGAAAGGGAAATTTAACTGACGACTGCTATGAACTGAAGCCACAGCCTAAACCAGATAATACACCCTGACAACACTGTCAGGCAAAAAAGGCTGTGTTCCCATTGATTTCAGCACATTAGAGACATATTACCCTGAGCAGTGTGTGTTCCAGGGTATATTGTGCACACTGTGGGAATATCAAAGAAAATGCACACTGATTTAGGCAGAAGCAGGCCTAAAAGAGAAGGATCTCCGATTGGCCTGCCAGGAACATGCAGCATTTGGCAAAGTGGAGAAGGCAATACTATTGACAGTAATTAAAACTTGGTTCTCCATCTGTATCAACTGTTACCTGCTGGGTTTATTTGAGAGAGGAAACTAGTTCAAATATAACAAGAACAAAACTGAACCTTTCCTTCTCTTTTCTTACAGAAAGATAGCAGAAGACAGGATGTGTGAAAATTATTTGAATTAACCCAATGTTGACTAAGTTTTATACCTCATTCAATTTGGAGATATAAAACCCTCTAGAACTTTCTCTTCTTTAACTATCATGTATGAGCACCTTTTACAAAACAATGTTGCCACACGTCCAGTCAAATAAATCAACATTCCTATTATAGTCAACTAATCTGGCAAAATCTGAACTTCACTGTGTAATGTGAAGGCAAAAAGAATTGAAGAGGAGAATTTTCTAATTTATATATTTTAAAATTATAGAAATATCTCATAATTTTTAATTTGGTGTTTTTAATAGTTTGTGTGTGTCCTGTTTGAATCAGAAGGTCATATAAGGAAGAACTGCTCTAGAAAGAATATGTCTTTACTTCTCATAAACTCAAAAACTAAATTCTAAGATCATCTTGAGGGATACCTGAGTGGCTCAGCGGTTGAGCATCTGCCTTCGACTCAGGGTGTGATCCCAGGATCCAGGATCAAGTCCTGCATTGGGTTCTCTGTGAGGAGCCTGCTTCTCCTTCTGCCTATGTCTCTGCCTCTCTCTTTCTCTCTCCATGTCTGTCTCTCATGAATAAATAAATCTTGAAAAAAGTAAAATTAAAAAAAATTATCTTGAAACTCAAGCTCAAAAAACTATTTTATTAACATTTCCAATAAGTGTTAAATAATCTCAAATTCAGACTCCCTAGCTATTCTTTAATTACATCTTTTTATTTTAAAATCTTCTGAAGTATGACTCTCAGGATCAGTTATCTCTATCATAACTCTGATCCTAGCACTTTATACTTCTGAAACCTTTCATTCCTTTGTAGACAATGTTTTGGACTTCTGTGACTCATTTTTTTTTTAACTGTAACCTACTGACGTGGGTAGGTAATCAACATCCTTAATTAGTCTTAGTACTATTCAACAATGGACACTTTCATTCAAATGATCTATATGATAAATTAAAGATTCACTGTTATCATTGGTTACATGGGACACCTGGGTGGCTCAATTGGTTAAGCATCCAATTCTTGACTTTGGCTCAGGTCATGATCTCAGGGTAGTGAGATCCAGCCCACACAGGGCTCAGCACTGAGCATGGAACTGTCTCCTGCTTAAAATTCTGTCTCTCTACCCCTCCCTACTCTCCTTCCCACTTTCTCACTCTCTCTCTTAAAAACACATATATATAAAACTATATATAAATATATATTAAAAAACTATTTTATATAAAACTATATATAAATATATAAAAACTATATATATAGTTTTATATATGTTTTATATATAGTTATATTTATATATTTACATTTATGTATAATATGATTCTATGTAAATATATACAGTTATATGGATATTTATATATAAATATATAATATAGTCATATTTATATATAGATATATCAAATGTGTGAATATCTAGGGAAAAAAACACCAAAAAAAGCTGCTCACACCTTTCTAAAACAAGGGCTAACTCTTGATCAGGAGGGTGATTTGTTATTCAAAAACCTCAGTTTTGATGCCATAATTTTTTAATTAATTTTTTTAATTTAATTTTTTAATTAGAATAATAAGCTAGTAGTTTGGGAAGAGAGAGGAAGTGGTGAAAAGAAAAATTCAAATGTACTTAAGTAAATTCAAATCAGGTTCCTCCACCATCAAAGAATGATGTCAATATAGGAAAACAAGATGACCACCCTCTCCTGCGTGTCTTCTTTTCAATATTTTAATTAACAATATATTTGAACTTATCTTGATACCTTTTATACTATGTTTTTCTGCTGCTTTCCTCCCTCCACATTTTCTTTTTATAGTTAGATTGACACATTTTTCTTTCTTTATAAGTTATAATTTTCCTCCTTTATAAGTTGTGAGAGTTACCATTCCATTTTGAGCAAATTCATTAAAGTATTATCAACATCAAGGTAATGCCTGTAAACTTGCTCTTCTGCATACCCAAGTATGTCAATAGCTGCCCAAATCTGGCTCAAACACCTTCCAGAAATAGATTTCGGGTCTTATTTTCTGGTTTAACTTTTAATTTGGGGATTAATGTGTTGGCACAGGGAAAGGCACACTCTGTGTATGTATGTGGGTATATAGTTATTTTGGGTTAGTAAAATATATCCTCAGTAATCTTTGTAGAAAAAAATTTGCAAATGATGAACTTCCTAACTTCTCCAATAACCAAAAATGTCTTTTTTTTTTTTTTTTTTACTTTCAAAGTTGAACGCAATTTTAACTGGGTATAGGATTCTAGGTTTAAAATACTTTTCCTGCAGAATTTTCAAAATAGTGCAATTTACTTCTAGTATCTCAAGTGCCCATTAATAAATCAGTTGTTAAACTCATTCTTATTTCTTGTTCCTTTGTGGATGACCTTTTTCTTCTCTAAGGGAGCCATTGTAATTATTCATCCAAATTTTTAGAATTGAGTGAAAGAGTTTCCTGTTACAAATTATGCTTAATGCATTGGGTTAAATGTTAAGTATCTCTTTGGAAATAATTTATAAGTTCGGTAAGTATTTATATGTACATATTTATATGTACATATTGTCTCACACTATCGAACAAGATAAATATAGCTCCACACTGGTTATGCTCATAATTTCCTAGGAAAATTGCAGACATTAAATTACTGACAGACAGTAAATTTGCAAGTCTATATATAATTACACTTTTGATAAGAGCTACAAAGGAAAGTAATGATGAGTATATGGTATAGGCAGGAAAGGGTGGGGATCAGGGTCAAGTCAAGTCAGAGAAAACTTCCTCAAAGAAATAGTATGTAATGCTGCAACTAAAATGTGAGCAGTCAGGTAGGTAGTTAAGGGTACAAAAAAGAGAAACTGAGACCTATATCATTTAACCTTGCAATGTAATGAAATGACGTAAGTTTTTAAAGATTTATTTATTTATTTGAGAGAAAAAGAGAGAGGCACGAATTGCGGGAAGGGGCAGAAGGAGAGAATCTCATGTAGACTCATGCTGAACATGAAGTCTGATGTGGGCTCTATCTCACCACCCTAAGATCATGACCTAAGCCGAAATCAAGACACTTACCAACTAAGCCACCCAGGTGTCTCTTGAAATGATATAATTAAATGAGAAACTAGACAAAATCATAATCCTTGTAAAAATCACCATTTTTTCAAGTTATTATTTAAAATACCCTTTATATGCTAAAATTCCACAAATAGTTTTATACTAAGGTCTCTTCTATAGGATGACACCAGCAAGTTGAAAAATAGATGATCTGGTGCTATGAACCAACATGACTGCTAAATCATAACACAGCACAGGGGGCAACTGGGTGGCTCAGTCATTTAGGTGTCCAACTCTTGACTTTAGCTCAGGTCATGATCTCAGGGTTGTGAGATCGAGCTCCACAATGGCTTCCACACTTAGTAGGGAGCCTGCTTAGGATTCTGTCTCTCTGTCTCCCTCTGTCCTTCCCCCCACTCCACCCCTTTTCTTTATCACTCTAAAAAAATAAATAAATACATAAAAATAACACAGCAGAGTGGATTTGATGGTTTGTGCCCTATAAAACAACTTCTCAAGCCACAAAGGACCTATTGCTGAACACCTTATGTGACAGCCTCAGGGAGGTAACAGTATCAACGTTCATTTCCTACTTGTTAGACTGGCAAATTTAAGGCATGACTCACTTCTCAATACAAAAATACTTTTTGAAAAAAAGATTAATGAAGAAAGAGCAAGAGCAAGACCTTAGCTACTCTACAGCCTAAAGTTGGGGGATTTGAACACATAATTTTGCTAGAATTTATTTGATTCTACAAATCAAAAACTTGGATCTGGGGAGTTAGAATCCTTTCTATCATAAAGTTTACTAATGTTTTCTTTTTCCTGTACTGTGAAGGCACACTCCTAGAGATAGAATCACACAGTGTTGGAAAACTAGGACAGTGGGTAATATAATGAGGGGACTTTTTGGGAGTGTGATCTCAGAATCTCCTGAGCAAATCGATACACTAATCAAATGTCACAGTTTAAATAAGATGCAGTGGCAACAGCATGAGGTCAGAGAGTCAATTATTTCCTTTATGCCATCCCCAGACTTTCTCTGTATAGTATATTCAAACAGGTCACAGAGTGGGGACCTGCTCCTTAACTAGATATAAACAGAGGAGTCAAGAATCAAAAATCAATTTTGTCACCAGCGAAGTGATGACAAAAACCCTGTAACTATGATAGAATTAATCTGGTATTATTGTTATTCAGCCTATACCAGCAATTCTTAAAGTTTCTAGAATGTCACATAATTTTAAAATATTAAATAATCATAATAATTGGTGCCCCGTTGAAAAACAATTTTCCCTTCTCCTTTTAATAAGGTTGAAAAGTGGTAGGAGCAATCCCTTCAATTTGTTCCATCTGTTATATTCATGTGACTGTGTTTTTTTATTCCTTTTTTTTCCACAGATCAACAAGATAAATCTAACTGCCTTGCTGCAAAAAAGGATGAAAGGGGCTCCACTGTGAACTGAAGTTTGAGTTGAGATGCCTTATACTGGCTGATGTTCTGAAATTAGCATGAAACAGCACCAGAGGAAACAGAGGGATTCTTCAGTGTTGTACAAAGGACCCTGTGAACTTTCCAAATGCCTGAGATCTCATTACTGACAACATTTTTTTGCCCTCCAAGTTTTCACGTGGTGACCTTATGGCTTCCATAGGAGCGCAGATGCAGATTTCCTCTCCAGTGAAATGGCACGAACAGAGTGAAAAACACAGTCTTTAAGAAGACAAGCTGTGCGCCACCGACATAATTAGGAAAGCTGCTTGGGAGGCAAGCAGTGGACATCTAATGAGCTAGAGAGGATAAGGTGGGAAATGAGAGTGTGGCTATGTAGTGGAGGCACTGTTTGAGTTTTCCTTTAGGTGGGCTGAAAAACAAAATATTAAGCCTGCGGAAGCCCTTCCAGAGTTTGGGGATTCAAAGCTCTAAGGATACTCATGCCACTGTATAAAGAGAAGAGAGAGAGACAAGAGAGTGTTCTGCCTTTAGTGACTGTGGCTGATGACTACTCTTTGACCCAAATCCACTTTGAAAGGCAACATCAATGCCAGCAGGAAAAAGTCACAGAAAATGTTTTTAATGATTTCAATCTAGAAACAGGATTTTAAGTAGGCCATGTGACATATTCTGACAAAAGTGCAAGGAAGATTTTAAGTACAAGTAATCTGACTTTAAGGGTAACCACTACAAAACAAAGGACTCTTTGTCATTGTATTTTAGAGCCCCTTAAAAAATGCATGAACCCTGAGTAGCTGTGTGACTTTAGACAAGTTGCCAAACTTCTCTGACCCTCCAGTATCCTTTTTTTTGACCCTCCAGTTTCTGATCTACATAAAGACAAAAATAGTAGTCTTTATTTCAAAGATAAATTCTGTGAGAATTAACTAAAATAGTCCATAAAAACACTGAAGAGCACCATCCCATAAAAATGAGTGTTAGCTATTTTTGTCATTGTTATCAGAAATGATGAGGATCTTAACACAGTGGGAGCAGCAATAGAGGGAAACATGATGACATTTGAGAAATATCTAGATAGTAAAATCAGGAAATCTGGAGATTCATTGACTATGTGTGTAACAGAAAGAAGTTATCTAGGATAATTCCCAGAATTTAATATGGACAGTTGTGTGGATGAAAGGTAATCATTTGAAATTGAGAGGACCAAAGAGGATGAATGTTGAATGGAGAGGATGATGAAGAAGACTAGTTAGGGAATCATGAAGTTCTCATTGATTATTCCAGGACAGGACAACAAAGTGTTTGGTCTTAGAAGACAAAGAACTCTTAAAGGAGACTAAAATAAATTGGTACCAGAAGCATGTGGAAAATCCAGTGTGTTTAGTGAAATGGAAACAAAGGATTAGAAAGGGTCAAAGAGACAATGATTTAACCAAAGAAAGGAAGAAAAATAGTGCAGAGAGAGAACAGTACACATAGAAGCCTAGAGGGCAGAAAAGGGTTTAGTGACTAAAAACAGGGCAAGACAGAGGAAATAATATAAAATAGGACTAAAAATGAAGTCAAGAAGCCGGTAATATTTTGGATTTTACTTGAAGGCAATAGGAGACCATTGAATAACCTCATGCAGGGGCATGCTCTAATCAAATTTTATCATTAGGAAGACAAAAAGGAAAAAAAGTTATGGATAATAGGTCAGAGAGGAACAAGCCTGGAGTCAGAATGACCATTTGGGAAGCAATTACAAGAATGGAGTGGGGAGCAGGGGGATGTAGATAGGATGAGGTTGTGATTCTAGGGTAGTTAAGGGAATAGACTCAAGACATTTGGAAAGTTAATAATACAAAGAAGGTAAGGATGAAAACCTGATTTAAGACCATACATCTAGGTAGATAATAATGAGCAGAGGGAAAGAAATAGATTTGTTGGGAAGATAAATAGCCCCATTTTAGGTTTACTATGATTTTTCATTTTCTTTAGACATTGGATAGGAGATGTTGGGAGATGCCTTCACAGATATTTGTCTCAGGAGAGAAAACTATATTGGAAATACAGATCTGAGAGCCATTAGCCCATGAATTATACTTGGTTTGCAGAAGAAAGTGAAAGGGCAAAAAAGAAAGTAGCCCAGGAAAGAACTTGAAGAGCAAGCATTAATATAAGAGGACAAGAGGAGGCTCCTGAAAGTAGACTATGAAAGAATGACCATCAATACAGGAGCAACTCGAATAGATCATTTCACCATAACATTGAAAAAGGAACATCTCTGGAAGAAAGTGACTGGGTTATTAGTAGGAGAAAATAATTCAAAAAAGTCAAGCAAGATGAGTACTCAGGACTATCTATGGAACCTAAACACAAAATCATCAGAACCCTTGGGAAGAGAGAACTAATGAAGGTGAGGAAGGATTGTAACTTGGCCTGTGGTAATATTACATCTTCCATTCAAAATCTGGGTGATGAGGCTGGCAACAATTTTAGATAGTGACCTCTCTTCAATAAGACCCCCTAACCGGGAACCCTGGGTGGCGCAGCGGTTTAGCGCCTGCCTTTGGCCCAGGGCGCGATCCTGGAGACCCGGGATCGAATCCCACGTCGGGCTCCTGGTGCATGGAGCCTGCTTCTCCCTCTGCCTATGTCTCTGCCTCTCTCTCTCTCTCTCACTGTGTGACTATCATAAATAAATAAAAAAAGATTTTAAAAAAGACCTCTTAACCTAGAATGGGTCTTAAAAGATGAGGAAGTCAGGGCAATTTACACGTTCAATGCAATCCCTATCAAAATACCATGGACTTTCTTCAGAGACTTAGAACAAATTATTTTAAGATTTGTGTGGAATCAGAAAAGACCCCGAATAGCCAGGGGAATTTTAAAAAAGAAAACCATATCTGGGGGCATCACAATGCCAGATTTCAGGTTGTACTACAAAGCTGTGGTCACCAAGACAGTGTGGTACTGGCACAAAAACAGACACATAGATCAATGGAACAGAATAGAGAACCCAGAAGTGGACCCTGAACTTTATGGTCAACTAATATTCGACAAAGGAGGAAAGATGATCCACTGGAAAAAAGACAGTCTCTTCAATAAATGGTGCTGGGAAAATTGGACATCCACATGCAGAAGAATGAAACTAGACCACTCTCTTGCACCATACACAAAGATAAACTCAAAATGGATGAAAGATCTAAATGTGAGACAAGATTCCATCAAAATCCTAGAGGAGAACACAGGCAACACCCTTTTTGAACTTGGCCACAGTAACTTCTTGCAAGATACATCCACAAAAGCAAAAGAAACAAAAGCAAAAATGAACTATTGGGACTTCATCAAGATAAGAAGCTTTTGCACAGCAAAGGATACAGTCAACAAAACTCAAAGACAACCTACAGAATGGGAGAAGATATTTGCAAATAACATATCAGATAAAGGGCTAGTTTCCAAAATCTATAAAGAACTTATTAAACTCAACACCAAAGAAACAAACAATCCAATCATGAAATGGGCAAAAGACATGAAGAGAAATCTCACAGAGGAAGACATAGACATGGCCAACATGCACATGAGAAAATGCTCTGCATCACTTGCCATCAGGGAAATACAAATCAAAACCACAATGAGATACCACCTCACACCAGTGAGAATGGGGAAAATTAACAAGGCAGGAAACAACAAATGTTGGAGAGGATGCGGAGAAAAGGGAACCCTCTTACACTGTTGGTGGGAATGTGAACTGGTGCAGCCACTCTGGAAAACTGTGTGGAGGTTCCTCAAAGAGTTAAAAATAGACCTGCCCTACGACCCAGCAATTGCACTGTTAGGGATTTAGCCCAAAGATTCAGATGCAATGAAACGCCAGGACACCTGCACCCCGATGTTTCTAGCAGCCATGTCCACAATAGCCAAACTGTGGAAGGAGCCTCGGTGCCCATCGAAAGATGAATGGATAAAGAAGATGTGGTTTATGTATACAATGGAATATTACTCAGCCATTAGAAACGACAAATACCCACCATTTGCTTCAACGTGGATGGAACTGGAGGGTATTGTACTGAGTGAAGTAAGTCAACCGGAGAAGGACAAACAGTGTATGTTCTCATTCATTTGGGGAATATGAATAATAGTGAAAGGGAATATAAGGGAAGGGAGAAGAAATGTGTGGGAAATATCAGAAAGGGAGACAGAACATAAAGACTCCTAACTCTGGGAAATGAACTAGGGGTGGTGGAAGGGGAGGAGGGCGGGGGCGGGGGTGGGGGTGAATGGGTGACGGGCACTCAGGGGGACACTTGACGGGATGAGCACTGGGTGTTATTCTGTATGTTGGTAAATTGAACACCAATAAAAATTAATTTATTAAAAAATAAATAAATAAAAGATGAGGAAGTAAGTGATCTAAAGAAACAGGAATATAAAGTGAAAAGATATCAAGGAAAGGGAGCAGAATGAGAAAGTCACTTCACAAAGATTCTGAGAGGTACATTCTTATGTTTTTGTATTGTGATCTCTGTGGATACTGTTCCTTGAACATGAATGCACCTCTCCTCATACTTTTAGCCATCAGTTTGTTTCTACTTGAACTATCTTCGTATTTCTCATAGCTTCTCTTAGTCTTATTCCAACTGAAATAGATGTCCTTTCAAATAACAATAATAGTAGCTAACATTTATATGCTTATTATATGTCAGCAAGGCTCTATGTGCTTTATAGGTATTAACTCATAGCCAGTTAAGGTAGATACTAGAATAAATGTGAAAACGGTGGTATAAAGAATTTAAGAATTTAAGCTTATCAAGTGGAGGATCTGGAATCAAACACAGGGTCTCTGGCTCTAGACTGTGTTCACAACCATTACAGTTAGTGCCTGCTCTACAGAAATCATCATAAAGATAAATATATTTATCAGCAATTCTACTTGACATTTTTTATTAGTCATTGAAACTGACACATTAACAAGTGCTTGACCGTTCTACCCTAACTTTGGCTCATCTGATTGATTTATGAGCCTGTATTGTAGATTAGCTCAGACCTGAACAAACCAGGAAGAATGTTTGTGACTGTGCAGAAGGGAGCAAGATGAATGACAGTAACCTCTGCAATAACACACACCAAGTTCTCCTCCCCATTCATCATGCTTACATTGCCAGTTTTTGCATACGTCCCATGAAGAGACATGATTCTTGAATGTGCGTGCTTATACAAGAAGACACCCTTCTTTTCCCTATATCCATTCAGCATATTCCATTCTACCTATATATCCCATAACATCCTTATCCTTAAATACACCCAACCTCAACTCTTCAGAGAGATAGATTCATGGCCTGCCCTCCAGCCTCTTGTTTGGCTGTCTCAAGTAAACTCTTTCCTTACTACTTACCTGATGTCTCAGTGATTGCCATTACTGTGCATTGGGCATACAAACTTGAATTCAGTTACGTTATTTTCATTCTGTATATGATACAACAGATATTTTTCCTCTTCAACTAAATTGTGAGCTCCTTAAAGGAAAAAAACGTAGTGAGCATTTGTTGGGTTTTGATTATCCGGCATCCAATCATTTTCTTCTGGTAGAAGGATCCAAAGTTTCTTTAAGGAAAATATCTCATTCACTCTCCACACATTTCCACTTCTTCACTACATGACCCAATGTATATCAGTGAGTACACCAAATCTCTTGAAACACTCATTTAGGAGTAGATGCCAAGTTAGTCCAGAATGAATCCTAGAATGTGTGGGAAAACCTTCCACAGAGATATTGCCTTACCTACTGGACTTAACCTTGACCTGCAAGCACAGCCACTACCACCATGAGTCTCTTCAACAACCCCAAGAGCGAGAGGACCCCAGAGGAGCTGCAGAAGTGGGAGGAGGAAGAATTAAACACGGGTAATTTTTCTGTGCTCACGCAGTCAGTCAAGAACAACACCCAGGTTCCAATCAACTGTCACAACAACTAAAAGCTCCTGGGCTACGTCAAGGCCTTCAACAGGCACTGCAACATGGTGCTACAGAATGTGAAAGAGATGTGGACCAACGTCTCCAAGAGTGGCTAGGGCAAGAAGTCCAAGCCAGCTAACAAGGACTACTACATCTCCAAGATGTTCCTGCACGGGGACTCGGTCATCATGGTCCTACGGAACCCACTCATTACTAGCTAGTAGCGGCCTCCTTCCCGCAGAATTTGCTCCCTCCTCTTGCGAAGACCTGTCCTTTGTATTGGGAGTAATAAAGTCCTGGGTGTTTTTCTAGTGGGAAAAAAAAAGTGATATGAGCCTTGAAGCCTTGAAGCTCTCAAAGGAACTACATGGAGCTTCAGAACAAAACAAAAAAGGATAATCTGAGAGAAATATGGGGGAAGAAAAATAATTTTTCCTCTACCTTTGTAACTTCTTAACTGATAGCCCCCTATAATAAAAGGAGAAAAACAGAGGATTCATAACACATATACCTCCTTTATACATGGGAAAGACCCAAGGAACCTGAGTTACTCCCCTACATGGCCTAAGCCATCACCTTAAACACCATCTCCAGCTAAAGACAAAGACGGTATTTGGGGGGTGGATAACCATTTATGGAAGCTTTCGAATAAAGCATAGTAAAAGAAGGTAAGGTTGTTACGCAGATTTAAGTCTCTGCCTACTCCACTGATAAAAGGTTCTAGAGATTGTGAGTCATCCTTCTCTTGGTACAGAAAGGAACGCTTACAAATGAAGATCTTCCTTATAAATGTAAATGCCTCTTACAAAAGGGTAACTTTTGCTTCTTTTTCACTGCTTTTCCTTTGGGTGCTGTTTCTTATATATGACTAGCTCAATGTCAACTACACCTCAATTTAAAAAATAATAAAAAATCAGAATAACAACCAGCTCAAGATGATCGTTATAACAAAGAGATATATTTTGGGGTGGCAAATTGTGCTCCCCTTCAGAAGCAAGAAGTATACGGAAGGAGGAAAAAATGGAAAAGAATAAAGGAATGGAGAAGATAAAAAGAGAGAACAAGAAAAAGGAAAGGAAAATAAGAATTGGAAAGGGGAAGAAAATTATTTTGCACATCTACAAAAATTCCTCTCTGCAAGCTAGTCACTTTCACATGAATTATCCTATTTAATATTTATAAAAATCTTGTGAGGCTATAAACAAATATAATGGCTAGGGCTCAACCCAGCCCTAACTACTTTTTTTTTCTTTATTCATCACTTTATGCAGTTTCTTAAAAGGAATAAAATTAGTATAATGTGTTAAACCTATTTTAAATATTCCGTATGCAAAATAAATGTAGTTGATATTAATGATAATGTACTGGTATACTTGTAAACATAGTGTCATAAAATTTTCTTCTGAAAATAAAATGTCTAGTTTAATACATTAGAAATATAGTAACTAAGGTGAGCTCTAAGAAGAAACTAAAATTTTTAAAGTGGCATCTTTAATTCCTAATAATTGTCATTTATATTATCCCTCAAAATCTAGGGAATGGAATTTTTTTATACTAGACAAATAGCATAAATACTAATTAAATTTATTTCACCAATTGTTTTGCTTCAGGGTAGTGAAAATCGGGAGACTATGAATAAAGTAGAATACAGTAAAGGGATCAACAAAAAACAGTTCTTAAATTACATCATTATAGGTTGATATAAAATAAAAAGTTATTTTATAGAGCTCAAGCCCAACAAATTTATGTTCCCATTTATTATCACATTTATATTACCAGGAGGCTGGTCAGGGTACACATTATACTTTCCATTCTGATAAAATTTATAGAAAATCTTTCTGTCATTCAGCACTTTTACAGATGGCCCATTAAAAAATGCCTTGTTCACTTTCTGAGAACCCTGTATTTCAAAAGCATGTCTAATGTAGATTTTCTGAGAGTATGTGTAAGGGTCAAGTCTTAGGATCTTCTTGGATGTGTGATTTGGCAAATAGAGAAGTGAATGTGGCAAATAAAAGAGCAAATCCAGTTCAGTCTCAGCTATATTCCCCTAAACTCCATATTCATAGGTTTTAAAAAATAAGCTTAAATAGTTAGATATGTAATGTTATAAATTATCAATATTTCATTTGTCAGAAAAAAAACTCATTCATATTAGTCTTCAACTTCCTATATTGGCAAAAATGATTATGGTGGTCATCCCTTGATTTTGTCTCTTCAGGACACCTCCCCTACTTTGTCTGGTATTAGAGAACTTTTTGTCTGAGGATAGCCCACTCTACATCGCTCAGACAAGCCTGATTCTTCTCCTACTCCAGGTGTAAGGATGACTCTGTTCTGACCCATCACAGTAACCCACTCAGCCAAATACAGTGAGGCAAACTAAGTCCAACAAAATCTTCTTTATGTGTTTTGCCAAAGATAATGGCCAAATCATGAAAATGCAACTTAAATTGTGGGCTCATGCAGCATTGTTCTGGAATCATTTATATAATTGACGTCTAACTTCTGCCTCTCACTCATCCCTAGTTTGCTGCCAAAATGGGAAAAACAAATGCTCCCTACTTCTGTGGTGATTTGCTTGCTCCTTCTTGAGATAATTAGCAAGGAGGCACTGAAGTGTTTTTTTTTTTTTCTTTTCCTTCAAATTAAACATGAGAAGCATCAAGAGATATTTCAAAACTCTCAGGTTACATCTCATCTTACTTTAGATTATAATAAAATCTATAGAATTAACTGTGCCCCATATAAAAAAAATTCAAACAGGGGCATGTGGGTGGTTCAAATGGTTAAGCATCTGATCTGACTTTGGCTCAAGTCATGACCTCAGAGTCTTGGGATTGAGCCTGCTTAAGGCTCAGTGGGGAGTCAGCTTCTTAACATGTTAAAATTAATGTGACTATGAAATATTCAAGTGGATATTTCCACAAGTGGAAATAGTAGCAAGTTGCCGGATATATGTACCTAGATCTTCAAGAGCAGGTCAGGACTCATGGTACTAAGTTAAAAATTTATATACGTAAAAGCAAAATAAGATACATCACACCCACTGGGATGACAAATATATAAAAAGACAGACAGAAAAAAACTCTGTATTGGCAAAGCTGTGGACAAACTGGATCTCTTCTAAACTGCTGGTAAAGTGGAGCAGCCACTCTGGAAAACGGTTTGGAGGTTTCCTCAGATGCAAAACAAAAACTTACCATTCCACAGTTAGAAAGAATTCCAAGAAAAGTGAAAACATATGCCCACACAAAGAATTGAACGCTCATAGCTGCATTATTCACAATAGGCCAAAACTGAAAAAATTGCAACGTCCATTGACTGTTTAGTGGATAAACAAAATATGAGGTACCTATATAATGAAATACTACTCAATAAGAAAAAGGAACAAAATATCCATACATAGGTTCATCTAAGTGAATGAAGGCTAACACAAAAGACTACCTGATTGCCTAATTCCATTTATATAAAATGTCTAAAAAAGGTAAGTTCATAGAAATAAAAAGCAGATCAATTTTTGCCTTGACTGTGGGTGAAAGCAAGAATTAACTTCAGATGAGCAAGAGAGCACTTTTTGGGGTGATGGAGGAAATGTTCTAAAACTGGACTGTGGCAATGGCTGCACAATTCTATCAATTTCCTAAAAAAAAAATCACTGAATTGTACACTTGCAATGAAAGAATCTTAGGATATATAAATTATATTTCAAAAAAATTGTAAAAGATCATATTCTTGAAAATGGTGATTGAAGTCCCAGAAGTTGTTGCAATCTCAAGAGTAGAGGTGAGAGTTCGGAACCAAGAGCTACATTTATAGGGATTTTCATTTGAAAAATAGGAAGAAGATGAGCTAATGATGAAAACAAAAAGTAGACTGGGAAGTTAAGGGGAAAAAAAGAACCACAGAGTTAAAAAAAATCTATGGGAAAAGTTATTTTAAGAGGACAGTTCTGTCCAAAAATATTAAATCTACAGAGAGATCAAGTAGCATGGGAACTCAGGAAAACACATTGGTTCTGGCAGTTAAAATCTAATTGGTGAAGTTCAATTCAAGAAGCCAGAAAAATAAAGATAAAAGCAAAAAAAAATTAATTAGGAAAAGAAAAATGTAGAGTGATAAATTCAAGAACTATTTCTTAGAAAAGACCAAAAACAGATTGTTTTTAAAAACCCAAGTTCAAAAGATAAAAGAAAGAAAAAGAATATAGAACAGACCTAGAGAAATAATATAAAATTCTGTAATTGTCCTAATAAAATATAAAACTATTATGCTAAATGAAATTTAAAATACCAAAATCACAGTTAATTTTCCAGAAAAAAAAATACAAATTTTCAAAGCTAACTCAAAATGTGATTTTAATGGGATGCCTGGGTGGCTCAGTCAGTTAAGCATCTGCCTTCGACTCAGGTCATGATCCTAGGGTCCTGGGATTGAGCCCTGCATCAAGCTCCCTGCTCCACACGGAGTCTATTTCTCCCTCTGTCCCTCCTCCCTTCTCCCTCCTCCTCTTCCCCTCCTCCCTCCTCTTTCCTTTCCCCTCCCCTCTTTCTGCTCTTGCACACATGCTCTCTCTCTCTCTCTCAAATAAATAAATAAAATCTTTTTTAAAAATGTGATTTCAAAATCATGAATACACAATTATGTAAAACAAGAAAGCCATTTTTTAGTTGCCTCCAGAAACTCAATGAGCCAAGACCATTTCTCCAGAATATTCTACTAATTCCAGCTCCCAGATATTGTGTGACCTTGAGGCATTAACTTAACTCCTCCAAGCATCAGCTGATATAACTTGGTAATGAATTACTGATGCAAATTAAAGTTCATCTCAAGCCATCTTCAAGAAGAGACGTGTGTTGAATTTTGCTATTGGCTGGCTTCATTTTGGGAGAGATGAAGATTAACAATAAACTAGGCTTTGTTTTTTATAGAATTTACTCTATTAAAAAATATGCTTTCTGGAAATTACAGTTCCAGTATTTACTAGTTGTGTATATGCAAGTTACTTAACTTCTTTGAGGTACAGTTTCTTTGTACCTCAAAAGCAAAATAAGCAATGTCTTCCTTAAGACATTGCCATTAAGGAAAAAAAGGACATTATTGTTAGACACATTGGTGATACACATATACACATCTGTTGTAAAATGCCTCACTTATGGTAGGCATTTAAGAAATAGTATTAAATCACATTTTGTACCTTTTAAATTTCTCCACATAGTTACTATGCAAATATTGTTAGCTGCATTTGCTTATTTAGAATAAAACAGAAACAAAGTACACTTGGACTTCACACTAGAAAAGTTCCTGAAAGTTTATTTCTTATTTCCAAAATAATTGTTTATAATTCATTTGTCAATTTGTCATGTATGTTAAATAACCTTGTCATTTGAATAAACCTAAGCAAAAGTTGAATCCTAATGAGCAGAGGCACTCAGGTTGCAGAGAGTAACCTGTGCAAATTACTCTTAAACATTTCAGGGAAGAAGTGTGTGTGTGTTTGTGTGTGTGTGTGTGTGTGTGTGTGTGTGTGTCTGCGTGTGCATAGGAAGACCAAATGATAAAGCAAATATGGTAAAATGTTTTCATTTGGGGAATCTCAGTAAAGCAATTTAGGAATTCTTTCAATTTTTCTGCAAGTCTAAAACTATCTTTTAAGAAATTAGCCCCTGTGCATTTTTCAAATGTTAGCCTTCCTTAAAGAATATGTGGTACATGCTTCTTAAGTATAAAATGAGTCAGGCACAGAAATATTTTGAATTTAGGGTTAGAAGATCCAACATTGCCTGTATTATTGGTTTTATGTGGCCAATGACCCCAGAGGTTCTCTAAAGTACTGGGGAAATTAACTTCCCACCTTTCTATGTGAATCCTTGAAGAAATCCTATAGGTCACCTGTCTATGGGTCAGATACTCTTGGGGTCAAATTCTCTTTGGTGGAATAGAGGTTTCAGAGAATGTGCAAAAAGCAACCTTTCTATGTGTGTCTTCATATACCAGAGAATGCCCACTTAGACATTTACTCTTGGAATCTTGAATGGGAATTGCAAAACACAGCTGGAGATTAAATCTGATGAGAAAGTCCACTAACTTGATGCTTTTTCTTTTCTTTCCATTTATCTCTTGCTCTCTTTAGCTTATTTGAGTGCAGTCTAAATCGCACCATCCCATTGTATTACTCCTCATACCATTTTCATGGGTTGTAGTGAGCCAGTTTGTTTCTTCCTTTCTTCTTTCCACAAAAGCAAACTAAGTTTGAAAACCAAATCAGAATTAATAAGGATTAGAAGTCAATGTTATCAAATACAGAAGGAAAGAGGGGGGAAGTAGATGAAATTTGACAATATTTATAAATAGGAAGGAGTGGGAAACTAGCAGAGAAATGAAAAAGACAGATAAATTATGTCTGTCTCATCACATCCATTCCTCTTCCATATGTTGTATATCACCTCTAGCAATTTACCACACTCTAGCTTCAAGATAGCGGGAGGCAAAGGATTTCCTGAGAGACCACAGCTCAGCACTGCTTCTCACCTCTTCTTCACAGGCCCATATTCAGAAAAACAAAAACACTCAACAGTAACCAAAAGTTCACATTGGACTGCTTGTTCCTCCTCCAGGCCTGGTTTCTAGGCAGATTTTTTTCTAGCCTATGGAAATGTTTTAGCGTTAATTTGATCATGGTTTCTTTCACACTTCCTTACTCAAGTACTAAAAAAGGGAATTCACAGAAATTCATGGAGTGCCATCAGCGACATTTTCACAAGTGTTAAAGAAATGAATATGATAATAGATTTCAGACTAAGTTCTTCAACTTATTTAGTTCACTGGGTGTTATAAATTAGTCATAGTCCAAGAGTGTATATCAAACAAAAAATCTGAATTTTTACCATGTAGGTACTGAACTCGAACCATAATTATTGATCCTATATCCATGTAATCCTTTCTAATTTTTCCATATGCAGCTCTATCGTCAACTTCCAGCTCCCAATACCTATTTTACTGCGGCTACTTAAGATGTGTACATGTTCAATTTCATGGCTTAGAGTACAATTTCATTCACTATAAATAGTATAATCGTGTTTTCCAGGACATATCAGGCCTATATATTTAGATCAAATTATTTGATTTGACTTGTAGCCTTTTAAAAATATCTGTTCTCTATGGAGAATAAGTTTGAGGGCAAGCTTGCCATAGAATTAGTAACCACTTATGGTCTTCTGAGGGGCTTAATCTCAAAAGGACATAATGTGCCAAGAACAACTGAAATTATATTTAAAATAAAATGAAATGATTGAATGTAATCAAAGGTTTTCAAAAAACATATTTTTTAAAAGATCAAGGAATCCTATCCATACAAGATACATGTATTTATCAGGTCAGGGCGCCATGAAAAAAAAAAATGCTGCAGATTGGGTAACTTAAATAACAGAAGTTCATTTTCTCCAACTTCTGGAGGCTGGAAGTCCATGATCAGGATGCCAACACAGTTGGGTTCTTGTGAGCACTCTCTTCCTGGCTTGCAGATGGCACTTATCACTATGTCCTCATGTGGTGGGCAGAAAGAAAGAGCAAGCTTTCTGGTATCTCTACTTATAAGGGTACTAATCCTATCATGAGAGCCCCACCCTCATGATGTCCTATAAACCTGATTTCCCAAAGGTCACATCGCCAAATATTATCACCCTGGAGGTCAGAGTTTCAACATATGAATTTCCGGGGACACGGACTAAGTCCATAGCAATAAACAGAATTAACTGTGTTTTGGCAGTCCCATTACATTGCTGATTCATTCTGAATTCAACGGAGTGTGGAAGCCCCATGTCTTTTTACACTTTGCTTTCACTGAGCCCCTCATCCTTTATTTGGGTAGTGGGCCTAGAGTTATTAGTGTAGACTATTATACTAATCAATATTCAATTTTATTTATTTATTTTTTTGCCTCTGATCCATTACTCCAGGATTTTCATACTTTTGGGGTAGGAGGAAATTCCTAGCTTTGTATTATCTTTATGTGTTATAATCTTGCTTTACATATGTCCATCTGAGTCAATAATTAAAATGCCAAATACAAAAGGGAAATGGGGAGAATGTTAGGGTCATGGAACTTTCCCTATGTGTTATATAAACCCATCATCCAGGGTTCTGTCATTCAATAAATCCACCTAGTTGTAATCATGTATATTTTATATTTTAACTAATTATAAGAAAATTATCAGATGTTTTTGTAAAATACTTTCAAAATTACAAGTACACTATCCCTACATCATTTTTTGGACTCCTCATTCCAGTAACACTGAGAAAAATTTGAAACGAGATAGACTACCATATTTTGCTCTCAGTAAATTATGCTGATTTCTAGGTCAAGCATTCTTCTTTCTAACTTTCAGAATCTTTCCTAATCTAACTCTAGTCTGCCTTGGCATGTAGTTTGCCTTGAATTTCTGCAAACTTTATGCTTCATTGACGAGTTCTATGTTGGAAATGTAGCTCATATTTTCTCTTTCTATGTTTAGATTTAAATCATTTCATTTTTTTTCCATGACATGATGTTACAGGTAACTTCTGTATTGTTTAAAACTGAGTTGAACATATAAGAAGCTCTTCAGAAGTGCCCATTAAATGAATAACATTCCTTCATGGAGCAGCTATGGGAGTTTGTCATTATGGGAGAAGCAAATGCAAAAGGAATTTTGAGTAAGGTATAGGAATTCAGGAAGCAGCGAAAATGAGAATGGGGGACATAGCACAGACAAACTGAAGAATATACAGAAAGAGAGGATCCCTGGGTGGCTCAGTGGTTTGGCGCCTGCCTTTGGCCCAGGGCGCGATCCTGGAGTCCCAGGATCAAGTCCCACGTCGGGCTTCCAGCATGGAGCCTGCTTCTCCCTCCTCCTGTGTCTCTGCCTCTCTCTCTCTCTGTCTATAATAAATAAATAAATAAATCTTTTAAAAAAAAAAGAATATACAGAAAGAGACAAGAGGAAGATTCAGAAGAGAATAGAAGACAGAAAATGCTGGTTCAGCTACAACTTGGGAATCATTAAAGGTTCCATGGGGATTAGAGGGGTAATGCACAGGCTGCCCCACGATAGGCCACCTTGACATGAGTGTTATTTTGAGTTAAAAGTAATCAGAACCCAGCAGATGCAGGAAAAGCTCTCATCCTGGTCCTCAACTGCTTAAATTTACACTGGAAAGGAGAGTCTGTATCAGGAAAATGGCTGTTAACAGACTCTCCCCTTTACCTGAGAAACTTAACTGCACAATAGGGCAGCTTTCATTTTTTCAGAACATTTCCCTTCACCTTCTCCTAATAGCCTTCCTCCTCTGTGTATTCTTAGACCCTACTCCTCTCCTTAGCTCATATAAGCTTCATGTTGCCTCATTGTCCTTAAAATTTAATGTCTCTGAATTCTCCATAGACACACTATTAAATTTTACCTTCTCCTGTTAATCTATCTTATGTCAATTTTATTCTAAGTCCAGCTAGAAGGATCTGGAAAGGCAGAAGAAGCTCTTCCTTTCCCACAGGAGCAATAAAGACCAAGGGTACAAATTAAATTGAGTAAACAACGTCTGTTAAGAGAAAGGCAAAGAAGGGGCAAAATAAGTTTTTAACATTCCAGAAAGCAAACACAAAAGAGCTACAAGATCATTGTTAATTATGTCTGAAGTTGTCTGACGAGGTTATTATTCTGAGCACATTTAAAACAATAGGATGACAGGGTGAGCTTGGAGAGGACCAAAACACACCAGAAGTTATTAGTTATTCTTTTCTCTCATCCTGCAGAACTATTTGATGCAATCTCACCCATAACTCTACACCCACCCTCTACTACTGCTATAGTATTTCTATTTGGTTATCTTTTTTAAAAAACTTAGTTATTTCCAATTAAGGTTTTATGAGAAAACTAATTCTGCAAATAGAAATATTTGTACGTCATTGATTTACATCAATACATAACCCAATTACCTTCCATTGAAAAGTAATGTCAGAAACAAAAAAGCAGGGTTTTAAAATTTTAAAGTAAAATAATTATGCTCAAAGCACGTATACTACATAGAGGAAACTACAAATCCAAGTGAATAATATTTTTCACTTGTCAAGGCTTCATTTGATGTTACTGTTGTGAGTTCCACAGAATGCACTCATTACATGAAACATTTTAACCCAACTTGTTAATTTTTTTTATTTTTAAGATTTATTTATTTATTTATTTATTTATTTATTTATTTATTTGAGAGAGAGAGTATGAATGAGGGGGAGGGGAAGATAGAGGGAGAGAAGCAGACTCCCAGCTTAGCAGGGGATCATGACCTGGGCAGAAGGCAGAAGCTTCCTCCCTAGCCACTCAGTCACTGCACCAACTTGTTAATTTTTAAGGACATTCTTGGTTTCCTCATTTTTTCTAGTTACCATTGACTTCTTTTTCCTGTGTCAGTCAAAAGTTTAGTTTTGCTTTATCTTGTTCCTCTTCTGCATTACTTCAGATCACATATAGCATTCTCCTAGTTTCTTTCATTTCTCTCAAGTATCTCTAATGAAGACTGTATCTGTAGAGCCCAATTTACTAAAGGTTTTTGGCAACAAAGTGTGATAATTACATAAGAAATATTTTTTAAATCTTCACATTAGTTATCAGATACAATTCTATATTCTACTGGGCCTCTCCTACTGAGTAATTTCTCATTGATCATGGACAACTTTGGATGTAACTTTCTACATCCTTTTCCTATCTCTACCAGATAGCCTCCAAATCACTGTTCTGGTTCATTTCTTGTGAGGAGCAGTTCAGCTCTCTATCCCCCACACCAAATGTTTGGGCTCAGGGTTGCATACTCAAAAATTCATGAACATGATTTGCTAAACAAAGGGCTGTTGACTTTAAATTTCCACATTTAATAGTAAAGCACCTGAGGGCTCTTCAAAATTGGTTTCCAAATTCTTAGGAAGTTTCCCTCCAGCTGTCTCCAACAAGATCCTACATGTCCTGAGTTTTATTTTATTTTTCCAGAAAATTCACTTATAACAACCACAGATACAGGCAAAAAACAAACAAAAAAATAATAATAAATAAAACAAAAACAAAAGTATCACAGTTGGTCCCCAATCATCAAAAACCCATTTTACTGACAAATTCTACTAATGGTTCAGCCATATTATCAATCTGATGAGAATACATAAAGCACAGTTTAAAAAAGAAACTCTCCTCCTGCCTTATGGAATTCACTTTTGATCACCTTCCCGAAGGTAGGGGCTTGTGGAACCTAGATTAAGAAAAGAAGCAGGAGGAAAGTAAAAGAGTCACTCCACCCCTTGGAAGTTGGGGGAATGCACTAGCTTAATTTGTAGTCACCAAAGGAACACGACTCTCTCCTCTCTCTGTGGACTTTGTTGCCACTTGGATTTATGGTGACAATATTTCCTGGGTCTCTAGATTTATGCCGAAGACTGAAGTTGCACAGACGGCCATTTACATTTCTTTAGAAGACTTGTTAACTCTGTAGCTCTAACAACTGCTTTTGAGCAAAGGGAAATTAGGTAACTTTGAAGATCAAAGCCATGCATTTTGTGTTTCTTCCTTACCATTGCTATACTATGTGTGGCTGACACAGCCTGAAGATACAGCATGATACACCATATGTGTTTAAGGGCGGAGAACAAATCAACCTCAAGGAACTGACAGTCACCTTCAATATACCAATTTGTGTACAACTATTGATATTCTTGCTTCTTTTCTTCAAGAGCCAGAAGGTGGCATCTGACTACTTAATATTTGAGTTTATTTCATTAAAATGTATTACGCTTAAATAGAGGACTCAAACTTAGTTTTACTATTAAGTATGGGATTAAGTACAACAAATTAACTCTCTGGATATATATATATATATATATATATATATATATATATATATATATCACCAAAGCAAAAAATATGGAAAGGCAATAAAGCCATCTACTTTCACACCCAGAGTATAGATCAGAATGGTTTTCAAATGATTATGACCTAAATAAGTTTTAGACTTTTACACCGATTCCAAAGTGTTTAAATGGTGGTAAAATTATTAAAATGTGAAGATAAGAAAAACATACATCTTTTACATTACTATGATTTGGGATTAAATTCCAGAAATCTAATTAGATCTTAGATCTAGAAATGGAGAGAAATGCAAAGAAATATTCTTCGACTTAGAAGGCTGAGTAGCTTTCCTTTCCCTCCTAGCCTATGATTTTGTTCACTGCGATTTATTGGTTACAATATTAGTAAAACTGAGGAAGAGCAAATAGTAAAACATAGATGAAATGTTTTTAAAGATGTTATTCCTCTCTTTATAATTTCATTGCACTTCTATATATTCATTCACTGATTTAAAAAAAATACTTTTTGTTACTATTCTGTACAGACTTTCTGTGCTAAGCATGTTGGATACAAAGAAGAACAAGCTATAGTCACCTTTGAGTCACCCATAATATAGCCTGGAAGCTATTACAGAGAGATAATCAAAATGCAACACTGTGAGGACAGTGACAGACAAAGGCAAAACTATGATGAAAGCTCAGAGTAAGCCATTTTCTGGGGATCACAATGAGAGCAAGTAGGAGAGTCCAGAAAGACTTCCTGAAGAAGGGGACCTGAACTGACTCTCCTACCGTTAGTAGGAATTCCACAAAGCCCGGTGGGTTAAGAGGGTAGTAATGGCATCCCAGACAAGAGACAATAGGAAAAAGAGTAGGGAAGTGAAGATGACAGGTGCTAAATTACTGAGTTGCTTATATGCTACCTTAAAGAGTTCGATATTTTACCCTGTGAGAGTTAGGACTTCTTTGAAGGGTTATATACCAATAGGCAACAGAGTCAAATCTGAGTTTTAAAGAGATCATTCTGGTGGCAGGATGAAGAATAATCACAGCAGGATAAGCCTGGACACGAGCATATGACCAGGTAGGAATCTATTACATGAAAGGATGAGGGTTAACCCAAAGAGTGTTATAAGGACAAAGAAAAGAGAACTTATTCCAGAGTTTAGGTGGGGAAATCAACAAGATTTCATGACATCTACCATATGGTATGTAAGAAGGGTGGGATCTGTAGCGACTTCCTGATTTTTTGTATGGCTGCTGGATACAAAGTACACTATCAAATAAGATAGAGACCATAGAGGGAAGGAAAAGTTGTAAGAGGAAACAATTTAGGAATGCCGGCATTGAAGCACCCATAAGGCACGCAGGTAGAGGTACCTAATTGGCAGATGAATAGGAGAGGAAACTATAAAAGTTCAGATTAGCATGATCAATTTGGCAGTCTTCAGTAATGTTCAGGGGCATGAGAATGGCTGATATCTTTCATACGGATCATGACCAGGAAATCCAGGTCATGGTCAAGGCTTTAGAAAAACCCTTGGCAAATTCCAACTGGGAAGACGTGGTAGAAGGAGTTCCCAGCACAGAAGACAAAAGCTAATGTCCATTTTTCAAAATGATCCATATGATTTAAGAAGAGTACTCACTGACTATCCTAATAGCCTGCATTTTCCTCTAAAAAATGGCAATGAGGATGGCAGATATTTATGCGCTGAGGGTGTAGACCTCACAAATTGGAACTTGTAGTTATTAGCCTTGAATGTTTCTCTGCCTGAATTTTTATTTTTAAATATAAACTCTAGTGAAAGGTTGCTAATAATCTTCTTGCAGATAAAGGCTTCCCTTTCAAACATTTACATATTTTTTTCTTGTTTGAAACACTTAGTAAAAAGAATTCCTTGCAGAGCGGCAGTGAAGAATTGGAAGAACTTTGAGAGCTTGACTGCAATGGAGCAAAATAAGACAACAGGTTTCTTACCAGATGAAGAAAAAATAATAAACAAGTTGCTCCCTGCTTTATTAGTCAGGGGTTAGCTGTGTATAAAAGACCATATTGCAAAATTCTACATACAAAGACAAGTCGAACAGTTTTCCTTTGGAAAATTAGTTATATGTTTCTAGTACATTTCCCCCCCACAGTTAAATCTCTGTTCCTGTCCTTGTCATTTCACATCTGATATTCCAAAACCCATTCCTCACCACCTGTCTTAGCTCTCTTTTCAATCTGTCCAAACTCTTCTAGTTCAAAACATCTTTTAAATCTCTTCTTTTACCATAGTACTCATAGTACCGTAAGATTACTTTTCAAGATAATCATTATGTCTAAATCAACATGTTCTGTGAGCCCTTGGGGGCATTCTAGTAACATCTACTTAGCCTCAGAATAAGTATCTGAACCTAATAACAAATATACATTTTTATTTTTTTAGTATTTTATTTATTTATTCATAAGAGACACTGAGAGAGAAGCAGAGACACAAGCAGAGGGAGAATCAGGCTCCCTGTAGGGAGCCTGATGTGGAACTCCCTCCAGGACTCCCGGGATTATACCCTGTGAAGAAGGCAGGGGCTCAACCACTGAGCCACCCAGGCATCTCACAAATATATATTTTTAATAGAAATAAATTGCAATATATTGTACTACGCACAATTAAGCAAAAATAGTAACATCACTGAGGTGCATATTTATTAAAAATGTTAAGGTCTTTTATCTGGTTTATTTTATCACTGTCTATCCTTTGATAGATGTTATTTTCATTTTAAGATGGAAGAAACTAAGACCCAGATTGTTTACAGATCTTATACAAACTTAACCAAAGATTAAAATGAACGCCATAGCTCAGTTTTCTCAACTATTTACCCAGTGCTTTCACTACTAAAGTAAAATTATATGCTTAACACTCCCTAATATGAATGCCAGTAAAACAAGTGGGGGGAGGCAACATGACTAGTGCCTATCATACATCTGTCACTGAGCTTAAGAAGTTATACAATTACTCCCCTTAATCTTCTCAATAACCCATCTCTTTTTTGTCTGAGGACATGGAGAGTATAAAATCCAGTAATATTACTCATTATCTAAGTAATAAAGTAGTATAATTTTACATAAGGAATAGAGGACTGATTTAAAACTATGCTTCTGACCCCAAAGTCTGTGCTTTTTCCACTTAAATGTACTATCTCACAAATAAAAATTGTCAGGTCCATCTCCTGCTGTTATATTTTCACAGTAGAGTTTCATTTAGTGGCTATTATGTTACATATGTATCTCAGACAAGGTGATAGTTACTGAAAGGAAAAATGCCATCAGCCCTGACCTTGAGAAGCTCCCAGTCTAAGAGGAACACAGATAAGTAAACACAGCAAAAAATACAGATTTTTCCTTGACAATTTGGGGAGAGGAGGAAATGAAAAAAGATAAAACAAAAACGTAAAAAGGTGATTGCTCAGTAACAAAACTCTGAAGCCAGTGAATCCCAAATTTTATTTTGTTTTATCTTAGGACATTTTATTATGCACAAGGATAATCTATATCTCTCAAAGAAAATTAGGACAAATTTTAATCCACATAGCAAACCATCCACAGCAGAGGGATATCAAGCATAAAATTAAATAAATAATGATATCTCCTCTAGAACACAGTCAAGAAGCATTGTTCTTCAAGACATGAAATATAGTATGTTTGGTGCAAATTTTGAATGCATACCTGATAAGGTATGCCTATTTAGAAAATGCTCATTGATTATAGCAGTGAAAAGCTGCTATTGATTATAGCAGTGAAATGTTAAATAATCTGCAAATAGAAATCAGAATTGTGCTTTGTTTAAAATATACTAGCCCTTATTTAATTAGCATAATAAAATTATAAAGCTCATATATCATTTTCTACTACTATCCACCCTCCTGCTGTTAAATTATTTCCATCTACAAGTATGTTAACATAAACAGAATCCCATGACAGTCATTCTATTATTCTCACCCAATTCAATAATCAATACATATTTATTAAGGACCTACTATGAGCCAGGCACTTAATAGAAGTTTCCTTGAAAAATAGACAAAATCTTGACTGACCTCACTGAACACAGAAACTATGTCCCATTCATTCTGCATTACTTTAACACACATTAAATAAAGTCACATTTGTAACAGGCTTAGATGAGTATTTGTCAAGTGTGGATTTAAGGAGTCTTATTCTTGGTAAATTCAAAATCCATTTGAAACATATGGGTTCCTTATTTCAATCCAAATTCATCTTTTTCAAGTTTAAATGAATTGGTTTTGAAACATGAATTTAGAAAGGCAAAAAGACTAATCAAAGAGGTTCCTAAGACTTCTCGCCCCTGGAGAAACATATGGATGTTATTTAAAATCAATTCAGAAAAAAGACAGGTTGAAATTTCTTATTTAAATCAAAGCTTGTCTTTGCAGTATTACATACTGCATGATTATTAGAATATGAGTATCAGATGGAGTTCACTTTAGCAATCAACACAAACTGACTCTGGCTAATGTAAGCAAATAAAAAGAGTTTTTTTAAAGATGTTGGGGAGCTCCCAGATTTGAATTACAGCAGTCTCCCCTATCCGTGAGGGATATGTTCCAAGACCCCCAGTGTATGCCTGAAACCACAGAGAGTACTGAAGCATTATACTGCTTTTCCCCATACATATATGCCTATGATAAAGTTTCTTATAAACTAGACACAGTAAGATATTAACGACAATAATGAATAATAAAACAGAACAACTGTAACATATACTCAATAAAAGTTATGTGAATGCAGTCTCTCTCTCTCTCTCTCTCTCTCTCTCTCTCTCTCTCTGTGTGTGTGTGTGTGTGTGAAAATATATTATTGGACCGTATTCACCCTTCTTCTTGTGATGATGTGAGATGATAAAATGCCCATGGGAGGGGCGCCTGGGTGCTCAGTCAATTGAGCATCTGACTTCAGCTCAGGTCATGATCTGGGGATCCTGGTATTGAGCCTTGTGTCAGGTTCCTAGCGGAGCTGGGAGTTTGCTTCTCCCTCTGACCTTCCCTCTGCTCTCTCTCTAACAAATAAACGAAATCTTAAAAAAATAAATAAATAAAATGCTCACAATGAGATGAAGTGAGGTAAGACAGGCATTGTGACATAGCATTAGACTACTACTGACCTTCTGACAATACATCAGGAGGATCATCTGCTTGCAGCCTACACTTGACCTCGAGTCACTGAAACCATAGAAAGCTAAACTGCAGATGAAGAAGCCTGGAGAAGAGAAAGAATCAAGTAGGAACAACATAGCTAGAACGGTAAACCCTTAACAGCAAAACTGCCAGTTATATCGTCTGCAAAAATGAGTTAATTGGGAAAGACCAAAGAATTGCCACATGGGACAAATAAGCTAATGCAAAAACCATAGGCAAGTTCAGAGAACAAAGGTGAGGAAGGCACCTTTAAAGAGCAAAGGGGGGAAATTACTCCAATGGAAAGTCCGAAGTATAGTGGTTTTTCGCTGGCTGAGTTGTGATAGTCTCTTACTGGTGGGGCTATTGCTGGGAAAGAAAACTTCCTCCGGCTGGGAGAGTAAAGTAGTAGCTGAAATATTCTCAACGGGCAAGGTGTTGTCTCTGTTAGGTCTGCAATTGACAAGCGGTCGGGCATGAGCGCTCCCCCTGCTGGCCTCTCGACTGCATTTTAATGAGGTTTCCTTTGTTAATGAGGTTTCCTTTTGTTAATGTTCAGGGAACTACCCTCAAAATCCAACTAGAGAACTTCTGCAAAGAGGAGCCCTGTTGCTGCCACCACGAATTTCTCAATCCCACATCTCACTCTCCCACATTGTAGGCACTGGATGCTGTATGACACCACTTTCCACTGGCACATCCAAGGGGTTTCCTGCTCTCTCTGCCTGGCATCATTTGCTTATGATTTAAGGTCCAAAGTGAGAGGTCTGATTACTGAGTGGTCTGATTGCCTGAGTAGCCCAGATAACAATATGTTACACTCACAAAATAAAAGAAGACTCAGATACTGCATAGAAAGTTTTAAAGATAAATATTAACAAGATGATAATTGCTCTCCATTCTTTGACTCTTATTCTCTGATTTCGTCAAATTTTTTCCTTTTCTATTTTCTTTTAAAAGTCTATAAGGTGCTTTCTCTTACAGAAGTTAATCACATCCCTATCCCATAAGACTTGACTATATCTGTATTATATGATACAGATATAGTCATATCATATTGTATGATATAATATCATACAATCATATGATATATATGATTAGACTCATCTGCATTGAAAGCCGTTAAAACAGCACTGGTTTCAACAACATAGTTTTCCTATCCCTTACAAAATGATTTTGAAAATCAGCTGCCCAGAATTGCCATGGTGGCTCATTAATTATGAGATCAAGACCCTCTTCTTCCATTACACCATCAAGGTCACCTCATGGTCCAAAACAGCTGCCAGAACTCCAACCATCACATCTGTGTTACAAGCTAGCAAAGTGAAAAAGTGAAACAGCCAAAATTATACTTGCCTCTTCCCTGGTAAGGAACTCTCTTAGAAGTCACACATAAAACTTGCTTATATCTCATTGGCCATAACTTAGTCACCTATTTCTACCTAGCTGCTAGAGAGTTAGATAATATATCTTTAACTTGGGCATCAATGTCCCCAGACTAAAAATTGAGATTCTGATACTATTGAAGAAGGGATGAGTGGCTAATAGGAAAAGAGATGGTATATATGGCATTGTCTCAAACAATTCCTTTTAACTGTACTCCCTCTATCCCATATGTGGTATTTTTGTTCCACAAATAAAATTGGCTGCAATAAATATACATCATCTTCTAGAATGCACACAATTCTTTAAAAGTAGGCCTCTCTACTACATATTCATTGTTTGCCTCCCCAGGCGCTATTCCCTGCTCTCCCAAAATAACAAGTAGATTATTTTAAGGAAATTTTGTTTCTTCAGTCTCAGCCACATGATTTACTCTACTTCATCCTCAATTCCAGTGCTCAGTGTAGCCCAGTACCATGGTTCTAATTTTTCAGTATATAACTGGTATCTTTTGGGGACTAATTTTACTCAAAAATAAATAAATAAAAGAAATTTAGGGGTAGATGTGTCTGGGGAAAAAATAAGCCAGGTAATCAATAATTTTTGTTTATGTACAATATGACAACTACTATTGTAGGCACTTAGCATATAGCAGGGCATTGATTCAGATGTGGAGAACAGAAACTATTCTAGACAGCTTAAGCAGAAAGGGATTTAGTGCAGGGTGCTTACAAAATCATTGGAGGAGCTAAAGAAGACAGACAAAAATCTCAGTGTTCAGAAATGATTGCCAGAACATCATAAAAAGATTCCCAGAACACCAAGACACTGGCCTGACAAGGCTGTTGCTTTCACTGTTACCAGAAAGCTGGATAATCAGAAAGTGGCACACTGAACTGCTAACTACAGTATCCTCCATTGTTTCCTCCAAGATCTAGGCTTTTGGCCCCAAGATCACATCGCCTCAACTAAAATCAGGCCCCATCCCGTGACTCTTGACATTCATGAGACAAAAACTGGACACTGGGAACTCTAATAACAGTGATGAAGAAAAAGCAAACAAACAGAATCTCCACAATTGTGCTTATCTGCAGAACTAGCTGAAGCCAAAAGTGGAGACTGGCTTCTTTCTACCTTGCAAATCTTACACTGATGGCTTTCTTGGCAGAAATAATATCATCTGAAAGGGAGTCTAGAAACAGTCTTAAACTTCCCAGTTTGAAAACAAAAGAAAAATGTATTATACATGAGTGGGAACGGAGTTTTTGCATCCAGTATGTAATAGCTGTCTCACTCAGTCAACAAGATAGATGGAATCTCTGTCTTCCAAAATATTTGAGTAAGTGAAGAGCTTATGTCCTCATAAGGAAACTCCCTTCTTCTCTGAGAGAGCTAAACTTACAGGAGGACCATTAGACTAAGGTGACTCTAATGCCTTGGCAGCCTATGCAACAAACTAAAATCTAAGCCTACAAATGCTTCAAGGTTATGAAATCAAAACCTAAGGACAACCAAGCACAAGCAGCCAACTAGGCACTAAGCTATAGCCAATCAACAATTTCCTTATTTTGCTCCCACCTTTCTCTATAAAAGTGTCTCTCCTGGGCTCCTATCTGTTCAGCACTCCATACCACTGTGGTTTAGTGCTAATTTGCCTACTTCAAATTGATTTTTGCTCAAATAAACTCTTAAAAGTCTTAATATGCCTCAGTTTATCCTTTTAATGGGAGCAACCAGAATGGCTATATATTCTGGATAGTGTAGTGACTATAGGTGAGGCTCTAACTTCTTTTAGTCATTTATCATCTTGATAATTGGATGGAAAACAACCTAAAAATGACACTGATCAATGAAGAATAGTAAAGCCAAGAAATTCATAGAGAAATATATAACTGAAACTTTGATGGTAACAGGAAACTCTAGATCAAGCAATGGCTTTTGTTTTCCTTGAACTTCTCTGTTAGCTAACAGAGTCCTCAGCTCTTTATTATTGGTTAAGCTACTTTGATTTGCATTCTCCATCTTTTGGAAATGATTCTTAGTCATATAGGGTTTAGAACCAGGAATGGGGTATCAAAAGAGAGCTAACATACAGAATTGGCTAAACTGAAGTATGGATAAGAGTAATGAGGATTCTGTTGTCCAGATCTGAAAAACTGGCCCCTTTATTGTACGAAAACTGGTAGCAATTGTAGCTTTAGGCTCAGACCTTGTATCTAGTGACGCTAAAGCGCTAAAGGATTTAATAGGAAATTTTCAAGATATGAGTGTGTTGGCTGACTCCTATGACCTTTTTTTGCCATCATTATATCAACTATTTACTAGGCACCAGGCATTTTTCTAACAGTTTACTTGTATTCACTAATTTCACACTAATAATAACTGATGACACTATAGCCAACTTCAAAGGGTTCACCTCTTGGGATACATTAAATTGAACACAACCCAAGGAGTATTGAAAGCAAATAACTTTTCATTACTTGTTACAAGTAAGGAGACAGAGAGACAGTTTTCAAAACACTGTCACCCCTTGGGGTTGGTACAGGAGGCTTTTATTCGGTGTATTGGGGTTGAGGACGGGGAACTTCCATGCATATATTTTTTTAAGATGTATTTGTTTCAGAGAAAGACAGAACAAGCAAGTGGAGGAGCAAACAGAGAGGGAGAGAATTTTAAGCAGATGGACATGAGGCTCCATCTCACAACCCCAAGATCATGACCTGAGCCAAAATCAAGAGTCAGATGCTCACCGAAGTGATCCACCCATGTGCCCTAAGAACTTGTATACATATTAAAGAACTTACACACATATTCTATTACCTAGGTTCAATCATGCATGCCTAGCATGTCAACATGCTAGTACATATATCATATGTTCAAAAAAATGGTGGAAAGATGACCTTAGTATTATAATGAGCTAAAGGTAACATCAGGACCACTTAGGGGGCTCCAAAGCAGATGAAACTGGCTCATATAAAGGGCTATCAAGTGAAACATTTAGAAAGTTTTATGGTAGGAGCTACTGGTTCTGAAAAACAAAACCTATTCCCTCCCTGCCTTTGTCCTTTCCTCTTCTCTTCTACTGATAGCTTTCAGCTCTCTGATACAAGATGCGCCCATTACATCCTACCTAACAACACAGCCATCATTTTTATTTCCATTTCATTGATGAGTAGACCAACATACTCTTCTCTAAGGAAAAGAGAATAATCTGGTCCAAAAAAAAAAAAAAAAGATTCACTGTTCTCTGAGTGATCCTTTTGGTCTGCTCCTAGCAACCAAAACTGACTGGAAGTTGACTGTGCACAGGTAATTAATTAATTAATTAATTAAAATAAAAAACCTGACTTATCAGCCCACACTAAAGTCAGTTGCAATAAAAATCATGGGGAGAGATATCCACAAGTGATAGGACTGGAGATGGAGACAAATCTTATCACCTAAGCATCTTCCAAGAAAACTCTTGTTCATTACGGCATGCAAAGGGGACCATCTCCTCTCATTGCAAAGATGCAGGTGAGTGACTCTCCAACCCCACAACTATCTTGGGGTTGCTCTGAATTGCTCCCCTAAAAAAGAACAAGGCAGAGGCCATTAAACAACACCTATCTTTGGGAAATAAATTTCTCAGGTCAAGTTATACACTCAAAGACTATTACCTAATAATATCTCTGGTTTTGTTTACTAGCCTTTGAAGTTCAATAAAAGGAGTCTAAAATCTGTTTAAAATTCAATTAAAGTATTCAGGAAATAGTTTGAAGACAAAACCTTCAAACAATTAGTGAGACATTAAGGATGTTGATGGCTCTACCCCCAAGGCAATTATTGGGCCTACACCCAGAGAAAGTGTGCTGTGTGAAGGCAAATACCACTCAAATCCTACCCAAGAGGTAATCACAGTAACAAGGGATAAAGGAAATACCTCCCAGGGGGGATAGAAGTACCAGATTGATGATTGAGAATTTACTCCCAAGTCAAGGAGTCTATGTTATACAGTCCAGCAGGAAACATGTATATTATAGACCATTGATTAATATATATTTTTATCTGTTATCCCCCACCGTATATTGACTGCACTTTAAGAAGTTAAACTTCCAAGTTAAATTTGATCAGATCATCACATTATAGGAAGTTAGATATGAACAAAGCCAAGAATATGGCCCACTACCTAGAGTAACAGTCAACAAAGTTCAATGTGTGTGGCCCAAATCTGCTCACTCCCCACCACCTGCATTTATAAATAAAATTGTAGTGAAACAGCCACACCCATTTGTTTATGAATTATCTGCAGCTGCACTACAACAGCTTGCAGATTTAGGTTATTGTCACAGTATTATTGCTTGCAAAATGTATTTAAGATTGGGCACCTAACCACTAACCTAGAAAACCCTAGTTTGGATCTGGATGCTGCAATATGATTGTTTCAAGGGTAACGCAACCACACACACTTTCAGTGTTCCTGAGAAGGATTCACAAAATCCAGAACTAATGTTTATTATAGCAAAAAGATACAAAGCAGGATCAGCAAGGGGGAAAAGTCCTTTGAATAGAGTTTGTCTGGAGGTAGGCACATGTTCCTAAGGCCCTAAAGGAATCACACAGGATGCACTGTTCCATGAAGAAAGAATTGTGGCATTAGCAAATTGTGTCTGACCAAGAAGGCACTCCTGAGTATTAGAGGAGAGGACTTTTATTGGAGCTTGTGTATATGAGCTCATTTACTTGCATGACCAGCCATGATTTCTGAAACTAAGACCCCTAGAAGGAAACCATTCTCCACCAGAAGTCTGTACAAGCTGTCTTAACAAAGTGGTATAGCATGGGTGGGTGCCCTGGGTATACAAAACAACCATATTCATTAGTAACAGGGGGAACATCTCCAGAAGCTGTTCCCTGGAGTTAGCCAATGGTCAGTCACACAGCAGACCCTCTTGAAGATATGCTAGTGTTGAAAAACCAAGTGCATTGTGTTAATTCTTTCCTACTCAGGGATGTGAAGTTGGATGGCCTCCTTGGAGGAGGGGAGATGGGACAGGCACATCTGACATAGTCCTTAGTGTACCTTCACAGGAAGAAGAATGTAAGAGATGCGGGATAGTCAAGTGATAGCTAGCAGATGCTGGCCTCCCCAGCATTTTTCCTCTAAACAAAACCTACATTTCTTTTGGAGAACTACTTCTCAACCAGAAATTATTTGTAGGATAGATAGCTTACCCCACTTATGTGGCCACTGTGATTATTTTAGAGACTGTCATGTAATCAAATTTATTGCAAGAAGAGCCTTTCATAGGAGAGTTCTAGTTCACTTTCTAGTCTTTTGTGGAAACTATTTTTTTTACCTGCCCTCTTTTCTGATTTGTTTAGTCTGCAGTTATGTAACCTGGATGTTTTCCAGTCATTTTTGCTACCATTAATACAATTCGTATGATGTCCCAACTCAAAAGAAGATAACAGCAAAACTGAGAAATGCAGAGAAAGAGAGCTGGAATCTTGATGACACATCACCCTAAATGAAACGGTTCTTCTGATACTGGTATGCCTTTGGGTTTTCTATTAGGTGAGCCAAAAAAACAAGACAAAATAAAACACCTCTATTTCTGTTTAAGCCAATCTGAGTTCTATTGGCAGCAATAAACATTCCTGACAAAGTATCATCATATTGGTTTTACAAGTAAGAAAGTTAATGCATAGAAAAACTAAATAATTAGTCAACCGTTGCAGCCAGAATAAATGGCAGAATCAGGATTCAAGAACAGCTCTCTTTGAGTCCCAAACCAATACATTTTTCTACTAATTCATACAGCCATCAGACTAAAGATTCTCAGTGAACTCATCCTATATCCCCCACCAGAATGACCAATGTGCTTGAGACCTTCCACACATTCAGATACTACATGGGAATTTTTTGTGGCATCACTGGGTTTGTAGCTGTTCATTCCTATAAGTTGTGAATATATGAACCTTAATGTGAAAACAGAGTGGGGACCAAATCAACCAGGGCTTTGGTCTTAGGTTCTCCTCCTCCTTAACTGCTTAATACACTATATTCCATCTTTCATAAATCATATATGGAGAGAAATAGATATCTTTATTATTCTGGGATTCTTGAGGAGCTCCAGATTTTAGGTTCAAAAGTTAGATCTGAATAGAAACAGCTGCATTAAGCTTCTAGTAGAAACCATCTCAAATGATTTTGCTAGGCTTGTCTATAATCGTATTTATCAAATATTCATGCTTATGTATAATCTCAATTACATTCATACAGGAAAAAAACACTACGTATGTCCCCAGAAAGAAAAAGGTGAAGTATAACTGTGGGGGAAAATCTTTTCAAATATTCTCATACTGTGAGCCTATTATAAGTGCAAAAAGATTAAAGATATAGTATAAAGGTGTATATCTAAATGACTACAGCTAACTGTTTAACTGGAGCTGCCTAGGGTACATCAGTAGCCCCTAAATGATCAAAGGCTATTGCTGCAGGCAAGGTCCAAAACCACCTGCTTATATAAAGAACTTTAGATGACAGGACTGATACTATGCATGTATATTGATACTTCTTGAAACAACGATTAAAAAAAAGTTATCTGTCTAAAACTGACAGAAGGCAAACAGATTGAGAGTTAAGTTTGTACTTCTGCCACCAACTCATCCTTAGCCTTGTGTAGAGATGTGATAATTTCTTAGGATGTTTCCTATCCAGTTATTTTTATTTATAGGAAAAAGAAAATTCAGGTTTTACTGGAAATTACATGGGCATCCTTTCACTCCCCCTGTGCAACCCCAGCCAGAACTGAAATAGGATAGGTTCAATTTATTTTCCAAGTCTACCTGAAGTACTACCTTGTATGAAAAGATGTAATAAACTAGTTACACTATTACTGTACCATAGGAAGAAATATGTATTGCAGCCAGCTTAATAACCTGCATTTATATGAATAGATAAAAACATATAACTTTCGTTTTTTGTTTACATATACTAGCATATTGATATGCAATTACATATTACACATATAAATAATACAGATATTATATGTTTTATATATATTACATATATATTGGCACAAAAGTTATACAAAACAATTTTTAACTGCACTTGATTTAACACACTGTAACTTTTTTATTCTGTTCTTTTTCATCTTTTTAAAATTATGCAGGTCATAACTTGATGTTAAATTGATTTCAAACCTGCTAATAGGTTATATTAGCAAATTACAAACCAATAATTTATACTAAAGAATAGATATCCATCAATGCCCCAAATTCCTACTTATTTATATGGCAACAAACATAAGAAACCATTGAAAGATGCTTTATAGTAGAATATTGGACATCAGTGAGGATATAGGAATACTGACTTGAAAGGTTCGAGAGTTCTTCCAGGAGTTTCTCCTTGCAAAGTTCATGGCAAGACCACTTATCCCAAATTCCCTTAGAGTTGGTGTGGCCAGGATAGAAAGAACATAAGCCACTTCCAAGTCTGGTCTAGGTCTCCTCATGCATGGTCCCCATCCTCCACCCTCTGACATAAAGCAGTTAGCAGAGTGGTCTTCAAAGCCAAACATTGAAATGGCAAAACCACAAGATGGAAAGATCCTGGACACCTTAAGCACTACTCAGAAAAGTCCCACCCATCAGCCATAAACATCAGTGTTGGACCTCATATGAGAGAAAGAAACTTTTATTGTGTTAAGCCCCAAAGATCTGGGGGTTTGTCTGCTGTAGCAACTGCCATCACTGTTAGAAACAGCGAACCTATCATTTTAGGAAGTACTCACCCTCCAGTGGGACACTAACAGAAGGTTTTCACCTACAAGATGTAGGTGAAGGATAGCTACAGGCTAAGAAGCACACAGCACTCAAAACCCACTTCTTGATCAGAAATACAGACTGTACCCAGAATCCTTCCTATGGCAACTCTTCTAAGTCTACTTTTCAGGTTTTCTTTCAGTCTTCCCATTTCCACAACTTTCCTTCACACCCCTAAATTGCTTAGACACCCTTATCCTGAGCCTAGACTTTCTTCCATAATTCAAATCCAAATTCCTTTTAGTGCATCAGCAATGGTAAACACATTTTGACACAAATAAGATAACAAAAACAAGTGAAAGGAGGGTAATCCCGTTTCCAGCACAGGTTGCATATGCACTCAAATCAGATAGGTTCTTGATGTACTTGAAATGTGATGGCCTTCTCTCTCTCTCTCTCTCTCTCTCTCTCTCTCTCTCTCTCCCATGCTCTCTCCTGCCCTTCCTCGATCCTTTCCAGATCTAATCTCACATACTCATTAAGAAGCCTCCTCTGGGGATGCAAGGGTGGCTCAGTGGTTGAGCGCCTGCCTTCAGCCCAGGGCATGATCCTGGAGTCCAAGGATCGAGTCCTATGCCAGGCTCCCTGCATGGAGCCTGTTTATCTTTCTGCCTCTCTCTCTCTCTCTCTCTCTCTCTCTCTCTCTCTCTCTGTCTGTCTCACATGAATAAATTAATAAGTAAAATATTAAAAAAAAAGCCTCCTCTGTCATGGGAATTTCTGTCTTCTCTTTGTGGGAAGAAAGTAGGTTTCCAGCATTTCCTACTGTTCACCTTTAAGGTGGGGTTTGTTCTGTTGTTACTGATGTGTTGTCTTTAGTGGGTTTGGGTGTCATGAATCAGTTTTCCCTGTACCTGACTTTCTTGGAGAAATCTATCACTGAAAACAAAAGACCATAGTACAGAAAAACCAAAGTGTAGTACAAGGTAACATTTTTAGCACCTTTTATAACTCTTTTTTAAAAAAGATTTTAGGGATCCCTGGGTGGCGCAGCGGTTTGGCGCCTGCCTTTGGCCCAGGGCGCGATCCTGGAGACCCGGGATCGAATCCCACATCGGGCTCCCAGTGCATGGAGCCTGCTTCTCTCTCTGCCTGTGTCTCTGCCTCTCTCTTTCTCTCTCTCTCTGTGTGACTATCATAAATAAATAAATTAAAAAAATTTAAAAAAAAATAAATAAAAAAGATTTTATTTACTTGAGAGACAGAGAGAGAGCATGAGCAGGGCAGAGGGAGAAGCAGCACCTCCTCTCTTCCCTGCTAGCAGGGAGCCCAGCCCAGTGCCAGGCTGGATCCCAGGATCATTCCCGATCATGACCCAAGCCGAAGTTAGACGCTTAACCGACTGAACCACCCAGGCACTCCCCTTATATCACTCTTATATGACCTGCTGTGCAGTACATGGAAAATTATCAAAGCTTCAATAGACAAAATGATTATTCAAACATCCCTTCAAAATCCAAAAACACATCTCACAGCTGTATTGGCCATGGGGATAATTCGTCAAATGAAGAAATGCAGTGGAATTTTCTTTTCAAAGGTCTCTGTGCAAAGTCATGTTATCATTAAAAATATAAAATCACTATCATATTGAAAACTCTGAAGACTTAAAAGAAATTTTTAAAACAGCAAATGTGAATTGGGTACTGTCCCTTACAGAAAAAAAAATGTTCTCTCCTGTAAATTTTATCTTAATATCGTGTTTCATAGGAATTTATATTGACAGAACTAAATACATTGGATGAGGGAGAGACCCAGATGTATCTAATGTACTTATATTTACAGAAAAATTTCCAAAAGTATGAATCTTTAAGAAATTCAAAGCTATGGTTAGTTTGACTTCTATTTAATTCCAGATTAAAAGAAAATGTATTTTTTTGTGTGTACCTGTCAACAATCTTCCTAAACTGTTCAATTTTCCATTGAGGTAAGAAGAGAATACCTAGAACAGATTATTTCTCAAATGACTAAGGTTTTGCACATTCTGGATTAAAAATGTTAATATTTTGCCATATTTGATTGGACTTGTTTTTTTAGGAAATAAAACATCACAGGGTTAGTTGAAGCAGCTTATCTCTCTTCCGATATAATTAATAATTAGAAGATCCTGTGTCTCCCTGCAAATCATGTCTTTATACTCTACCACATTTTTGGTAATCAGAAATCATGTAGTTTTTTGTGTATTCTAAAGTCACAAAAATGATATTTGGGGCTTTTTATTTATCTGACAATCTATCTTTAAGTATGTGTTTCATCCATTTATTTCTCATGATTTTTATGCATTTGGATTTATATTTACCATTTTATTTTATGCTTTCTCTTTTCTGTGATTTTTCTTTGTCTACTTTTCTTCTTCCTGCCTTATATGAGATAATCAAATTTTCTTTATTCCCTTCTATTGACTTAGAAAATGTATTTAGTATTTCTATTATTAATAGGTATAACTGATTTGAAGTTAACCAGCATCATTACCAAGGTCTGGTGTTCTCTATCTGTTTTCCTTCTTACAGGAGTACAGGAGTACATTTTTTTTTAGTACTTCTTTCACTGAGATTCAATATATAGTGAACTGTCTTAGTTCTTTTCTGGTATACCTTTAGTTCACTTCTGTGCTAAATGACAGCTTTGCAGGGTAAACATTTCCATAGTATCAGTTATTTTCTCTCTGTATTTTAAACATACTATTCTTCTGTGTTCTGGTCATTAGTTTTGTAAAGAGAAAATTACATTGAGTCTAAGATTTTTTTGTAGGTAAGTCATCATTTCTATTGGCCCTTATAATTTTCTACTGTCTTTGGTGTTTCACTATTTTTCAAATTTCCAGTGATGCATGCAGTGGTCTTAAATACTTCACTTTAGATTTGATGTGCTTCTTTGTCCTGGGATCTAGATTTGCAGAAATTCATGGAGATTGTCAGATATTAGCTCTTAGCATTGGCCCTCCTCCATGTGTAGGCATGTGTAGGGATTTGTTATTCTACCCACTGTTACTTAATCTCTTTCTCATAGTTCCCATTTCTTAATCTTTTTTTTTTTGCTATGATCCCAAGCACTTAATAAAATTTGTTTTTCAGTTCACTAATAGACTCTTCAGATTAATCTGATTATCCTATATATTGCATCTCTAGATTTTTTTTGATCTGCTAGTTCTTTGTTTATAGTGTTCTATTATTTCATTGTGGTGTATGTGTGTGAATTATATGTTCTTTATATGTCTTATTGTTTTAAATATGCAATGTATACTTCTATTTTTCAATTGTTTTACCTTCTTAATCTTGAGAAAAATACTAGTATATCCATTTACTCTTTCTCCTATGAAATATTTCCTAATGTATTTGATCATTTTTTTGGTATGAGATAATCTTCAATAAAGTTTTTTTGTTTTGTTTTCTTTCATTTTTTGCTATTGTTGTTTCTGTTGTGGGTGGGAGACACTGCTTGCTCTGATTAGAGAAAATGTCCCTTACAGAGATATTCTATGTTTACTTTCACCAAATGTCCAGGAGTATCCCAAGCAGAGGGCTAGTTTTTATGTTAAGTTTTCAGCTTGGACTTCAGTATGCTTTTGTATTGTTCAAGCTTTAGCTACTTCACTATTGTTTTTTGCCTTGTGGTAGATTTTTTTTTCCCAGTCAGGTACCCAAATAGGAATAAGTTTCAAAAAGGTAGAATTCTCTAGTCTCCATTTCACAGAGCATTTTCAAATGTGTACAGTTTGGTTTTATCACATGACTTTGCATGGGCCCTGAGCCCTATCATCTCCTACAAGAGCTTCTTTGGCCCAGCCTCTAGCCATGAAAGCCAACATCTCTGTCCACTACACTTATCCCTAACCTTTTGCTCAGCTTCTAAGCATCATCTTGCATTCTTATTGATGTGGCTTTGAGGTTATGGTTATTATCTTTTCTCCTTGGTAGGCAGGAATTTTCCTTCCATTCTTTTATTTGTTTTTTAAGATTTTATTTATTTATTCATGAGAGACACAGAAAGAGAAAGAGGCAGAGACATAGGCAGAGGGAGAAGCAGGCTTGACGTAGGGAGCCTGAAGTGGGACTTGATCCCAGGACTCCAGGATCATGCCCTGAGCCGAAGACAAATGCTTAACCGCTGAACTACCCAGGCGTCCCCTTTGTGTTCATTTAAATTTGCAGGGAAATTAATGTTTTGGCTTTATTTTGTACAGCACTGCTTTGTGTTTGTAGTTAAAAGTAGCTCTCTGTGAATAAAGGCTACAATAATGCTTTAAAAAAAGTTTGTCTTCTTTTTCCAATTAGTGAAGTATCATAAAAAGTTTTGGCTAATAAAGGTATTCAGTGAAATGAATTACATATAATTTGGAATTTTATTCTGATTAACAAATAGAAGTAAAAATGAAGCTAATAAATTGATATATTGAATTTTATGTGTTAACTATAATAGAAAAATATGATAATTTGGGCTTAATCAAAATTTGAAACTTCTGTTCATCCAAAGACAGTTCTTTAAAGACTTATAAAGATTTATTTATTATTTTAGTGGGACAGAACATGAGCAGGAGGGGCAAAGAGAGAGGGAGAGAGAATCTCAAGTAGACTCCATGCTGAGTGATGAGCCTGATGAAGGGCTCAATCTCACAACCCTGAGATCATGAGCTGAGCAGAAACCAAGAGTAAGAAGCTCAGCCAGCTGCACCACCCAGGCATCCCAATGTTTTTATATGCATGGAGCCCAACATGGGGCTTGAGCCCACAAACCTAAGATCAAGACCTGAGCTGAAATCAAGACTTAGATGCTTAACTGACTGAGCCACCAGGCACCCCATCCAAAGACAATATTAAGAAAATGAAAAGCAAACCATAATCTGGGAGAAAATTTATTCACTGCATATATCTGACAAAAAAGCTTATATTCAGAATATATAAAAATTTCCAACAAAATACCAACTTTTAAAAATTACACTAAAAATGGGCAAAAGGTAGGAATATATACTGCACAAAAGAAAATATATGAATGATTATCATCTTTATTCCTCAGAGAAATGAAAATCAAATCCACAACTAGATAGCATTCCATATCTACTGGATTGGCTAAAACTAAAAAAACAAGACCACCACCAAATTTGTTGAGAATGGAGAGTAATAGAAACTCTCTAAAACTTTGGGTGGAACTATAAATGTTATAACCACTTCAGAAATGGCTTGATATTTTCTGGTATATTAATTGTATATCTACCTCATGACCAAGTAATCCCGTTTATTCAAGAGACATGAACACATACCCACCAAAACATCAATACAAAAATGCTCCTTACAGCTTTATTTCTAATAGTAAATATATGTAAACAATTCAAATGTTCACCAACAGGAGAATGGATGAACAAATCGGGTTATATTTATACAGTGGTATACCATTCAGCTCATATAAATGAGTAAACTATTAATACAGTAACATGCATGACTAAAAATATTATATTGAAAGAAAATAAACATCAAAAATATGAATCATATGAAGTTCAAAAACAGGCAAAACTAATTTATAGTGATAGAAAACACAACAATGGTTGCCTCTGGCTGTGTGGGGTTGCGGTAAGAAATGCCAGGGAATACTAGAGGATTTCCTGGGTAAGGGAAATGTTTTACACCTGACTAGATGGTTAAGGTTACATTAGAATACACCTCTGACAAAATATATTAAATTGTTCACTTAAAATACTCTTCATGAATCCTAGCTAATGTAAAAAAAAATTCCCAAAACATTAAACCTGTGGGTAATAAAATATCAAGGGCAATATTTTAAAATCTTATCAATAAGAATTAAAAAAATGTATTACTCTTAAATAATTTTTCTGGTTCCACTCTGGCCAGAGGACCAGCTGAGTGCTCTCTGGAAGCTTTATCTAGCTTTGAAGTTCTGCACCATTTCTTGTGCCTTCTAAAAGACAGCATAAAACTTTCAAACTACTCTCACAAAAAGTTAGTTAAAGAAGTAACCCTAGAAAAATCACACAACCACACAGCTATTTCACTCTTCTAAGTAAATGTCATTAAATAAAATGCGTACATTGCTAATGCTTCGAGCTTCAACTTAGTAGCTGGAACCAAACCTTTTCTCACCATCAACTATAAAGATTATGAAGGTGAACTAAGAGGCGATTCTCTCACAGATGTATAAGGCAGAACCAAACACAGTTTGTCCTTCTGTAGCTCTCAAGTTTCTGTACTGCCGTCAAGAAGAACAGTGTGGATTTTGTCAATAAATTCAGGGCACTTGACATGGATATTTAGGACACACAGGGAGCAGAGATTTACAGCATGCTACTGTTTTTACATAGTTTCTCTTATCCTATCCCTCCAAAGTCCATGGAAGAGTAATGGGAGCATGATCCCTGAGGAACTGGTCCTTTTGCATACTGTCATAGCAGATGTGGCTGGAGTTTCAACTATTTCACCCCTAGACTCTGAGTAAGGAGTCTTTGAGAGGCTTTGTGAGGTGCCACATGCAAGAGAGAATGATGGGGAAAGGCAAAGGACCAAGAAGAGATAAGAGAGCAGATAAATCATAAGACTTGGTGATAAGTCATGAGCTTTGGTTAAGTCAAAGATTTAGAAAAAATTTCTTAAAACCTTGAAAACTCTCCGATGCAAAAGGAAAGATGACTATCTTGTTTTGATTTGATTTGTTTTAACAGCATCTCATCACATAAAATAAAAGGTAGATCTAATAGTCCACCCTTCTCTTCTAATATTAATAGAGTTCAGCAGTCTGTGTCCATCTCTAATTCTTTTTTTCTAAGATTTACTTATTTATTTTAGAGAGAGAGTACACAAGAGGGGAGAAGAGCAAGAGGGAGAAGTAGACAAGCAGACTCCCCACTTAGTAGGGAGCCCAATATAGAGCTCGATCCCAGGACTCTGAAATCATGGCCTGAACTGAAATCAAGAGCCAGAGGCTGAAAAGACTGAGCCACCCAGCACCCCTGTCCATCTTTAATTCAAAAGACATAGATGTAAGATAAACAGAGTTATATCCTTGCTCTGTATTCCTGGGGTTACATTACTTCTTTTCCTCATTGCTCCTTTTCTCATTTCTCCTTTTGCCACCTCAGGGTAGGGGGCTTGAATTCTCACCTGAACTTCTGAAAATGCCTCCTAACTTGTCTTTCCGCTACTACTCTTCTGCCTTTTGATACATTCACCATCCAGTTCTTAGTGGTATCTCATGAAAACACACATTATATGATGTAACTTGCGTTAGGAACTCCTCTTAGAACCTTTTGATTGCGACAGACTCCTTTCTAAAGCCATAAGAATTTAGCAGGCACTATTCTGTACATCTCCTTGTAAATGTAATGGTAAATCTTGGAGGTAGTAGGTTGAAGTGGGTACCCCTTGATACCAGGAAGGTGATCCTATCTGAGGTATATTCAAGTGATCAATTCTGGCCAATAAGCATGAGATGAAGTCGGCTGAGGGCTTCTGGGAAATCCTAACCTCCCTGAATTGAAGAAGGAAGAGGAACGGACAAGAAGAATGGAATGGAGGGAAGAGGAGGAGAGAAAAGGAGTCCAACAGAGAATTCTTTTCCGTTTGCTATTTCTTGCTTCTGAAATAAATTGTGTAAATGTGTTACACATGAAGATACTGCAACCATCCTGTAACCCTGAAGGAAAAGTGAGAAAAATTGCAGAAATATGCTTTCCATGCTCTGACATTGAGTTGCTTGGAAAAACAAAACAAAACAAATAAACAACAACAAAAACTTTCATAACTGTGACTCCTATCTATCTCTCCATCATATTAAATTGAATCCAGAATCACGAGGTATCTTTTATTTCCATGAATATATGAACTTCTTTCCCACTTTTGTTAGGGCTATTGTCAGGCAACAATGTAAAACTGTGTAAAGTATAAATTGAACTTATAAGAGGCTTAACTCACATTTGGTTTCTTCACATATTTGTCTATTTATTATAGTAATTATCCAGCAATGTCTTTAGGAAGGGACATTTTTTTCTACATCATACAAAAGACCATTTGGGCTACAGCTACCTTTTCACGTGCTGTTTCCTCTGATGGAAACACTTCTCCTGAAGTATATTTGACTACTTCTTTTAAATCCTTCAGCTTTCAATGGATACATCATTTCCTCAGACAGGTTGTCCCTGGAACTCTATGCAAAATCATGCTCCATCATTCTCTCACACAGCTTAGTGTTTCCTCCTAAACTTTAACAGTATCTGAAACTATTGTGTTTAATAGATCTTTTTCTACTACTTATAAAAGCTATAAGAAAAGAACTATATCTGTCTTTTTCACTGTTAAATCACAAGCACTTAGCTCAAAGCCTAGCATATAGAAGGCACTCAACATTTGTTGAATGCGTCGATGGGATACAGAAGGAAAGCAACAAGGCAAGAGGACATGAAGACAGAAAGGTAGGCAGAGAGGGAGGCAGAAGGAAGGGTTTTTCTTGAATTGAGGCACACCTATCATTTGTAATAACCAAATCTTAATTAAAATCAAGTCAGAGATGAGAAGCTCTGGTGGTTATGATTAATTAATTACATAATCAAGTATTTGGTTAATATAATATATAATTAAGACATAATTATAATATATACATTATAATTGCATACTACTGTATATAATATATAATATTATAAAGTGACATATACATTGCTTTATGTGAAGATCACAAAGAGAATGCACCCAGCTATATATACATGGGGGACCTATGAGTAGCAAGTCTGATTACGCAGAGTAAAGGGATCCTGCAGCTCTCCCTAGAAAAAGGCACTCTGGCAGTGTCTCACCAGGAAGAATCAGAGGGAAGGTCTCAGAGCTCTGAGTTATTTACCAAAAGCAAATCAGTGCAAGTTATATGTTGTTTGAGTTGAACAAGAGAGTAAAAAGGAGAAAGCTGAGTGGAGACAAATTAGCAGAACAAATTCGTAAGAGTTATATTTAAATAGCGAATGAGCTGGACCCAATCAGTCAACTCTAGCAGCCGAAATGTATCGTCCAATAGTACAAATCGGCATTCCTACCTTTCTGACCCTACCTTATTCCAGACTACGAACCTGAATGTTGTCTTTCTCTCTCATAATTTTGACCTGCAGCATTCTTGATCTCAGCTTCACCACCACTTCAGGCCTCTTGACCTTGACATCTGACAAGCTTTGTCAGTGTCATCCTGTGTTTGATGATGATAGAAAAAGATCAGATGGGATCTGGATCCCTGAGCTCTTTGACAACCAATGAACTGTGTGTGTGACTGGTCTTGTCTCAGTTTTTCTTATTTATAAAAGATACACATGAAAATATTCTCTCTGAATTCCATTTCTAATCATTCCAAAGCTAAGGATGTCATGTTTGGTGGGCAGTTCCAACAATCAACAGATTTATTTCCCTAAAGAAAATTATGTGCCACTACAGATGAATAGCAGGGACTGACTTATATATGCATTTTTGGAATTACAAGGTAAATGCTTTCCTTTAAAATTCCTCTTTTAATTACCTAAAAAGCGGACATTAAGTATCTTTGTTTGACTCAATTTCAGTGGTTGATAGTACCTAAAAATGCTGTCACTTCAGGTAACTCAGAAGTGACTGTCTACTTTTCTAAATTAAATTTGCTCCATAAAAATCAGCTTCTATTCTCACCTCCACATCTACTCCATTAACTCATTCTGTTGATTCTACTCACAAAATATGCATTGAGTCCATCACTACAGCTGCCCCCCTCAACTCTCAGCATGTCCACTGCCACCACTACCAAATGACCACCTTGCTCCACTTTTGGCTGCAGAGAATAACATTCTACACAGAGTAGCAGAAGTAAACTTGTAAGTATGCCATCCTACTGCGTAAAATAATTCACAACTTCCCACTATCCTTAGAAGACAAATAGAATGTTGGCATGATCTGGCCCCTAGTCATCTCTCCAGCCTTCTCTTCACCTCAACTCATAGATTCTTTTTCAGTTACAGGAGAAAACACCTCCAACTCTGACCCTGTGAGGAGGGGATAGCACTCATAGTTCTGAGATCTTCAAAAATCCTCCCCTATCCCATCTTTAATGACCCAACACTTTTTACATCCTCTACATTTAGGACAGATTTAAGATTCATAGGGGATTTAAGACCACCTGCATGGAGGATGTCTCAAAACTCTCTTTGATCCAATACATATCACTTCAGCATCCAAACTGAAGCCACCACTTCAGCATCTCATTGCTAAATCAGCTTTCTCCTATGTAGGATGGGAATGATAGTATTTGCCCTTTAAGATCATCATAGGGACTATGTGTATTTGCCCCAGACATAATACCTAGCACAAAGTAAGCACTCACTGATTGCATATGTGGTCCTGGGAATATAGTCATATGTCATTGCCCCTCTTACCTTTTTTTTTTAAGATTTATTTATTTATTTATTTAAGAGCGAGAGAGAACAAGGGTGGAGGTAGGGGGAGGGGCAGAGAGGGGCAGAGGGAGAGAGTCTCAAGCGACTCCCCACTGACCACAGAGCCTGATGCTGGCTTGATCTCATGACCCGGAGATCAGGATCTGAGCCAAAATCAAAGGTTAGACCCTTAACTGACTGCACCATACAGGCACCCCTCCTTATTGTATTTTTTTAATTTCTGTCAGAGCTAAATTCAGCCCTTCTCTCCTCATCTGTGTCTGAGGGATGTCAATCATTCAGGATATCCAAGGAAAAGGAAAGAAAATAGGCTAAGAAAGAGATTATGAGAATAGAAGTTTTCAAAGCAGATTTCTTAAACAACTTCTCTTTTTTCTATTTTTGGTAAAACAAGTTTCAAAAAACATTCCAAAATTGTTATATGCTTTATCTTTTCTCCCTGGTCTGCTAATCAGCTTCAGGTTATTGGTTTTGTTTTGCTTTGCTTTGCTCTAATTGAGTACTGAAAAAAAACTGAAATATTGTTGCCTTTTGAGAAAGATTAGTTCTCTCAAAAGAGATCTACTAACCCTTTAAAAAAAAAATAGAGATTCCAACTGTCTTGACCAATTCTCAAAGCAATTAGGAGTTCACTTAAATTTATCCCATTTATCACTCCATAGTATAACATTGAAAATGCATTCAGTACCAAATTAATTCCTTCAGTCAGTATGTATTATTTATTTGTTGGTAGACCATTTTGTCCTCAAGAAACCAAGACTTTCCCCCCACCTTGTTTCCTCAGCCTCACCCTTCCTGATATCATGAAATACAAAATGGAGGTCTGCTGAATGAACACCCAAAAATATCTTGATTTAACACTGTGGACAGTAGTTGTGAAAAATATGTTCAATAAAAACTACCTCTTTCTTTTTACTTGCTTTTTGCAGATGTCATAACATAATACCGTGCATTTTTAGAATGTTTTAATTTTTTAAATTTCATATTTATATCAAGAAGTTAAATTTACTCTTAAAAACACTTTCTTTTGATACACTTTCTTTTTGTTAAGTATAAATCATTTTTGAAATGAGGCAGGGCAAAAAGAAATAAATATAATCTTCTAAGAGCACTCATATTAAAAAATAGATACTACTATACATAATTAATCATAAAAGTACCTACCACTCAATTACCCTTTTGTATTCAACTTAAAGTCTTTTTTTTTTCAAGTTTTTATTTCAATTCCAATTAATTAACATACAGTGCAAGTTTCAGGTGTAGAATCTTGTGATTCATCACTTACATACAACACTCAATGTTCATCACAAGTGCTCTTCATCACTGATTTAACCCATCTCCCTGCCGACCTCTCCACCAGCAACCCTCATTTTTCAACTTAAAGTCTTATACTTAAATACACCTAATATAATAATTTAATCACTTCCGTAGATAAAAAAGAAACAAAAATATTTCAGGCTAATAAAATCACTAATAAAACATTGTCCATCCTATAGATGAATCTGAGTTAATAAAGGTAAATTTTTCAAGTATTAATTTTCCCAAAATTAATAAAGATTTTTTTCTAGTTTATTAAAGATTAGACCTAAAATGCAGGTGTTCCCATCTAACATAGAGTTCATTTTCACAGCCCCCCAAAAATATAATATTAAATATCATGTTCATCTTGAAGATTACCTTACCTTATCAATTAAGAACTCCTACTATTTTGTACCTCTGCTTTGTTGCTTAATTAATTTCCTTGACTTATAATTATGGAACTATCTTGCCTCCTCTTCCCCACCCTGTACCTCTATTATAACTCACTTCAATGCAGGAATTTTTGTCTTCTCATTTTTATGTTACCCATTACAAGGTCTTAAATTATGCACATAAGTCAGTAGATTCTCAGTAACCTTCATTGAATTGAAATGTATGCAAACTACGCAATTTTCAACCAACCTGCAAAACTAAATCTTTTTATAAAATCAGTCATTGAAATTATCTTATGCTCAAATAAAGAAGAACGTTTTTGTTAAATCTAATATTCCATTTGGTAAGTCAGGAAATAATAGATAGTACCGGCTACCATTGACAATTTTTCATCCATCATCTGTGTCCCCTTTCTTTCAAGAGGCATCTGTACCTACCACATACCTTTGAGATGGGATGATGTGAGACAAAAGCAAATACCTATTGTCAATACCTCAAACTCCAAATACCACCTATGGTGTTTGACTGACATGACATATGCCTTTAACAAGAGCTGTCTTACAGAGACTATAGGAAGGAGACAGGCAGGCAGACTTCAGACAGCAGCTTAAAGTGACTGGCATTCCTCTTTTGACAGTTTCATTTGACTCTAGCTCAAGTTAACTTATCTTCCTACTCCACATAGGTTTTTAATTTACAAGTACCTAGCATCTTAGGAAAAGAAGGAAAAGGCAAAGAAATATTAGCAGAGCTTAGGAAAGCAGAATAGTTGAATTTAGTGCTTCAGTTTTCTCGAGAAACAACACCTAAGGCTTGGATTTTCACTTTGGATCCATATAAAAGAAGTGGAGTTTTTGATGCCCATGTGAGGTTGACTGTTGTTACTTTTGTCTAAGATCCATTTCCTATTTTCTCTTAATAAAGAGAGATCGTTTTCCTTTAGGCAAATGACTCTTCCCCGTCCTCAGTCGGTGACTGTTAACCAATATACACCCTGTCTCTGGGAATGAAAACATAATCCTCATACAGTCAATCAGTTTATTCTGTTTTCCATCAGTTAACAGAGTATTCATCTTCCAGCAAGAGGAAAACAACTGAAAGTGACCAGTCATAACTAAATAACCAATTCCAGGTTATTACAGCAACTTCATAATCACAACCTGTGAGGTAGATATCCTTAAGACTCTTAACTTTTCCCTTGTACTCCCATGACTGCATCTATAAGCAAGAAGTGAGGGAAGGGTACATGCCAGGGTGGAATGACACTCTTCATGCTCATCTCACCTTTTATCAGGGAGAAAGCCCTTTCCCAGAAATCCCTCCAAAGACTGTTTACATTTCAATAGTTAAAACTGGGCCATGTGGCCATCTGTAGTTACAATAAAGAATAGAGATTCAAGTACCTGGTTTATTCAACTTTTATAGTGGGAGGATGGTGAAGAGCTCAAGGGAAACACTGTGGGGTAACTATCCTGTCCTTATCTGCAATATCTTCCTTTGGTCAGGGTGATTATGTCAAGGATAATTGTGTAAGCCATGCCAGGCCAATGGAGCTATGATATGAGTTCTCTTAATTGATCTGTATTTAACCAATTATCTATATTAACTAATACTCTTTATGCCTTCAATAAAACACAGTGAACTGGCAACCATACACACTGAATGGATCTGTCTAGTTTAGCAATATTATTATGAAGTCATCAATACCTCTTCTCAAATTTATTGTAATCATAAAATGCTACTAAATATGGGGGCACCTGTGTGGTACAGTCAGGTAAGCGACCGACTCTTGGTTTTGGCTCAGGTCCTGATCTCAGGGTAGTGGGATTCTCTCTTTTTCTCCCTTTGCCCTTCCTGCTCACGTTCTCTCTCTCTCTCTCTCTCTCTCTCTCTCAAATGAATAAAAGCATAAAAATGCTATTAAATACTGAATATACTAATGAAATACAAGGAAAAAGAAAGGTAGGTGTTATTTTTATAAGAAGCTGAATGCTTTGGAAAGAAAGACTAGATCAAAGAAAATCCTATGGAATTGCATGTAGATGAGACACCAACAACAAGTGACAGGGGACATTATATAACTCCATATAGTTTCTGTGATCCAGCTGCATCACAAGTTTATACTTCACTTTAAATACACTTACACTGAAATCATAGATATTTCATTATAAGATTTATGAAAGAATGAACATCTGGAGCTCTAATCAGGAACTGAAAAAAAAATTCTACATTCAGTCCCACCTGAATCAGATATAAGCAAATAGATACCATATATTCATTTCTTATTGTTGTTGTAAATGATTATTACAACTTAGTGGTTTAAAACAACACAAATTTATTCTTTCTTGGTCCTAGAAGTCAGAAGTCTAAATCAGTGTGGGATCCTCAGTTGGCAGGATCATATTTCTTTAGCACCTTCAGTAGGAAATCTGTTTCCTTGTCTTTTTCAGTTTTTGGAAGTCATCTGTGCTCCTTGGCTTATGGCCCCTTCCTCATATCACTCAACTACTTGCTTTCATCATCACATTTCCTATTTCGGTTCTGATCCTTCTTCCCTCTTATAATGACTTGAGACACACTGGGCACTAACCCCACTCCCATGTTGCCCATTCAACTTACTAGTCTATCTATCTATCTATCTATCTATCTATCTATCTATCTATCTATCATCTATCTATCTATCTATCATATCTATCTATTTATTTATTTAGAGGGGAGAGAGAGTATGAGTGCGGGGGGGGGGCAGGAAGGGGGTGGGAGGTCTTGTGGGGAGGGAGAAAGGGAGAGAGAGAGGTGGGGAGAGAATCTTAGACAAGATCCATGCTAGTGCAGAACCCTACTTGGGGCTCCATCAAAAGACCCTGAGATCATGATATGAGCTGAAATCAAGAGTCGTTTCTTAACAGACAGAGTCACCCAGACGCCCCACTTACTATTGTTTTTAGTAGTGTAAGTATGATGTCTTGATCATGTCATGGATCCATGCAGTTTGGTAGGAACAGAACTCTTTTCCATGGAGTCATCACTCTGTTTCTTTGACATTCGTGAGATCCCAGCCTCCTAACAGATCCTTTGAATGTGGTCCACCATCAGGGAAGAAAAAGTATAAAGGATGCTGCCAGAAGGTTCAGCAGTCCAGTGTGGTCTGGCAGAAGCACACAGTAGTTCCTCCCACATTCCAATCACCAGGAACACAATCAAATGGCCCCACTTAGCTCCAAGGGGCTGGGAATTAAGCTATCAGTTTCTCAGAAAGAGGAGAGGCCATATCTGCTACTGTTTCCATTCCTCTGCCTTGTCAAAATGACCATTTAACTTAGAAAGCAGTATTGATATTAACAATGGTTATCTTGCCCTGACAAATCAATCCACAGTCACCCAGACCTCACTGTAGAGGACCCTTCACAGTCCCTTTCAGGTCTAGAGAGACTTCTTCTGAATCTAGATGAACCCTACACAGAAGCACCAAAGCACCAAGCCCTTTTCTTCTAAAGAAGTCCTACCTTATAATTGCCTGTGAGGCACATACCTTTCATACAAAATAAGGAGAGTGTTTTAATGACAGTCTCCATCTAGCCTGAAATGAAGAGACATAATTTCTTCTTCCTGACCCCATGACACTCACAAATCTGCAAATAAAGAATAAAAAAGCCTATCTGATGGGAGAGGCAAAATGACCTTTAAATTCTTCTGTTGATAAGATCGCTCCACTTAAAATCAGTAACGACAATGAAAAAACACAAGTTAACTTCTGTATTAACTTATGAATAATCTCTGCTGTTGTGCCTTCTTTCAGGAATGCCATGTCCCAGGTATGATGGTAGGCTCTAGAATACAATAGTAAACAAGACTTCTGGAGATTCCGTGATAGAGCTTAAGGTCTGGTCTGAAAAATACAATAAATGTAAAAAAGAATAATAATAAATGACAGTAGTGACAAGTTTGACAATTTCATATGCTTGCTTTTTAGACCTTGGTCATCTCACTCACTCTTGAAACTTCCAATTAGCATAAGCAGTCATATTCACATCTATTTTTCCCATGTATTTCTCTCCTGGTCATGACATTGTCAATTCCAACTGCTTGCTGAATGACTAGATAGGTATGTACACATTCTGCCAATATCACAGCTATCAAAAATGGATCCGGCCATTTCCCTAAATTGAGTATTGTCATGCCATTTCTCTCATCTCAGTTAATCACATTAACTATCTTCCAGATCTGTGTGAGTTTGTGGCTATTAACTCTCTTTAAGCTGCTCCTTGATCTAAGAGTACATAAAGCAATCATTTCTCAAATGTGTGCTACCATCCATGAAGATCAAACAAAACTGAAGGAAAGAAGTTAATCTCGGAATCCACTCCCCATCCTTGGAAACTAATCTGAAAATATTTTTCTTGCTAATCAGAGGACTTCTTGCATCATCTTTGCACACAGTGGGCAGCAAAGTAATATTCTTTTGCACAAATTTGTCATGTCGGAACTATAACATTACTTGTCCTTTTCCAAGAATTGTTTAATACACACGCACACACACACACACATGCACACATGTACATACCCCACATCTCATTCAAGTATTTATTATCATCTTCCATTTGGGCATCATATCTAGGTCTGATCTTATATCTTAACTTTGAAGACCTGAAAAATAAGAACAAATGAAATTCAAAGCAAGTAGTTGGTTGGTACATGTTTTTAAACCCATTTTATTTTTGCTTTCTGAAAGTTGTCAATGTACAATCTTGAACTTAGCAGGCATAGTAGTTATCAGGGAAAGGAGTTGGCATATCTTCCATTCTTGTTCAGATGCTAGCTTGCAATAATTTTCCGAAATCCACAGGGGATGTTTTGGAGAGAAGCTGTGAGACAGCTAATCAGAAAAAGATATTCTAATGTTTAGTTATACTACAGTGTAGCAGAGGCTCCTGAGGGATAAGCAGAAGCCCCATTGGTTGATTCATTTTAACAGGGTTGAATAAAGCAGGGAAAACAACTATCAGAGGAAATCTCACACTGGTAATTCTTGAAATGAGCTCAAACATGTGTTTCCTAATTTCTGTGATGTTATTTTCTTTTAAGAATTCACCTTTATTTTACTTTCTCTTACTTTCCTATCTGCTTTAGATTTATATTCCTATCTATCTATCTACCAACATCTGAGATTCATTTAATTTCTACTATGAGTACTGAAATCTTGACAAAGGGAACAGAGACATTCAGAAAAGCACCAGTTAAACAAGTTAAATTCCTTAATTATCCCTATTTACTTTCTAGGTGTAAATAGATGGCACTTATATATTAGGCATTGCTTTTGGGACATTAAAAAAAAAAGACCAGGAAGTTGCCATAGCAACCTCAGCTGCCAACAATCTCCATGAGAAATGAATTCCCAATGGGTATGGAATCCTTGGCAGTTTACACAGCACTTTCAAGCTATAAATGCACTCATTATTTATTATAATCATGTAATGAAGTGGGGCTGTTAATATTATTATCTTTATTTCCAAATAACAAAACTTCAGCTTGAAGACATTAGAAGACTTGTCCAAGGTCATGTTAACAGGAAAGTGGCAGGCTCAGAACTCAAAGCCCTGTCTAATGATCACATTTTCCACAGTCAGACTAATTATTGGAAATAAAAATGTATCTATATTTAGAATAAATATTTTTCAAATATGTGACTGATCGAATAAGTTTGCTGGACATTTTCTTGTTGTTAAGCTAAGTGTAAGATGTACAGCCCACTAGTATGGAGCACAAGTCCCCCTTGATAACTTTGATTTGAGCAATTAGCCATGGTGACATTAACAGATAATCCTTTCAGATTCAGTGGTGTAAGCCAGCTACACTTTGTCAATTACTCTAGTTCAGTCTGCATTCAGGTTTTCTCTGGAAAAAGGCAAATACAACTTTTCCTTCAAGATGGAAGAATGAAACGAGATAATATTACTAGAGGAATGAACATAAGAGAGAAGGGACACCTGGGTGGCTCAGGGGTTGAGCGTCTGCCTTCAGTTCAGGTCGTGATCCCGGAGTTCCAAGATCTAGTCCCGCATCAAGCTCCCCGCAGGGAGCCTTCTCCCGCTGCCTGTGTCTCTGCCTCGCTCTCTGTGTCTCTCATGAATAAATAAATAAATAAATAAATAAATAAATAAATAAATAAATAATAAAATCTTTAAAAAAAAAGTGTGAGAGAAGATAATTGTTCCACATACGAATTAAGAATCACTGTACAGGGATGCCTCGGCAGCTCAGTAGTTGAGCGGCTGCCTTTGGTTCAGGTCATGATCCCGGCGATCTGGGATCAAGTCCCACATCAGGCTCCCCGCAGGGAGCCTGATTTTCCCTCTGGCTATATCTCTGCCTCTCTCTGTGTGTCACGAATAAATGAATAAAGTCTTAAAAAAAAAAAAGAATCATGGTATATGGTATAAATCAATCAATACCTGTAAATCAGTAGTTCTCAACAGGGGTTATTTTGCGCCTCTTCCTACTCAGAAGACATTTGATAATCTCTGGAGACATTTTTGGTTTTCATAATGAGGAGATTGCACTTGCATCAGGGAGGTAGAGGCCAGGGATGCTAGTAAATATCCCACAATACATAGGACAGCTCCCATGACAATGAATTATTTGACCTAAAACGTCTATAATGAGGCTGTTAAGAAATCCTACTATACATAATGCAAATAATTAGATTCTGATGCATTTAGTTATCTATAAAAGTAATTCTTGAAATTTTTTCTAAAGCTTATGATTAAAAGCTTTTTTTTTCTTTTTTAAGACATTACTAAATATAACATGACCATGACAGAAAAATAGAAAATAAGCATAAAGAAAAAATATCAAGTCACCTTAAATCCCACAACGTAGTGATATTTTCTGGTTTCTTCTTATAGACCTCATTTCACGTGTGTATATTTATATATACACACACACATTCTGGGACAAACATATAATCATGTTATACTTCTCTATAGTTTCCTAACATATTGTAAATAATCCACTATGTCAGAAAATCATGATTTACCTCATTATTTTAAATGACTGATTAGTATTCAATTTAGGGATGTAACAAATCATATTAATCAACCTTATCAGATATTTAGATTAACTCTGTTTTTCTTGTTATAAGCAATATTGTCATAAATATTTTTATATATAAATTTTGGCATAAGTGTGTTTATTTCTAGTGTATATTAAAAAAATTGTGAGTCAAGGGAAATGTGTAATTCTATATGATACACTTTGCTAAAATTTACACAGGTTTACAAAGGTTACACAGATTTACAAATTCATAATTAAGTCCATTATAAACACACTTAGTGACAAGTGAAAAAAATCATTCCTTCTCATTCCTTCAATTTCTGTGCCAAAAAAAAAAAAATAGACCTCATGATGGCCATGGGTATATATGGATGAATGGTCTAAATCCATGTTCTTCAACAATACACAATATTCAATTTGTAGAGGTAAATAAAGAGGGTGCTAAATTTCTGTAATCCTCAGTTTGTTGTCAATAGAGTAAAAAGGACTTACTTCCATATATATATATATATATATATATATATATATATGTCCATTTAGATACTTTTATACAAGGATAGATGTGAGTAAAGTCAAGAATTCGGTAGAACTCATAGCAGAAATTAAATTGAAATAATGAAATCCTCTCAAAAACTCTAGAAAATATTGGTAATTGTACTGCACTTCCTATTGTTCATACAATGAGATTATGAGACTTTTTTTAAATAATAAAAAGGAAGTATATCCCTAAGATTTGGGAACACCCAGATCACTGGCATCTGGATTATACAAAACAAAAATTTCAAGGAGTTAAAAAAAAATTCAAGGAGAGAAAAGGAATCCAAGGAAATTATCGAAGTTATCGAAGCTTGTGTGTTACTCTGTGTATTCCAAAGCCAGAGGGAAAATGCCACTATGGCAGCAGGCAAAAACATTCTGCCAACCGCCCCCCTCCCAATTTGATGCCTTTTTTTTGTTGAATATTAGAAAGATACTTATGAAATGCGGTTTAATATATTTGCTAAAAATTAACACAGAGATGGATTTTCAGCTAATTAACCTACTCTCAAAAAAGGCAGTAGGGAAATGCTTGTTAATGTCTAAGCCATAAGATATACAAAAATGCAAGCAGTATTTCATCGTGACACCCAGGAGACCCATGTGTGACACAATATAGAGTCTATCTGTATCTCACTCTCCACAGGAACTAATTTTGAAGCACCAGAATGCTGTGAATTGGCTGTAAAACAATGTTGAAGAAACTCAACATAGAACAGAAGGCACACTTTCCTTAGGAAGAATGCTGATAAAATTTTAATGAACTAACATGTTGTCATGGGGATTTGTTGCTCTTCATTAATTCATTGTGCTGTTCCTCTATAGTTTTGCTGAAGTTGAGTGACAAATTGTCAAGTAGCTGTTGTGGTGGTTTACATTGTCTCATTGATACCCTAAATTTAGGGGGTAAATTCTCTTAGAGACTTACCCCATTGCATGAGGGGTAACACATTTTTTAGCATCATGTGTACTCAACTGTATTTCAAATGAAACTCCATCTCTAGGGTAGGCCTTTGACTCTGCAGAACAGTAAAAATAATCACAGAATGACTGGCAGTCCTGGTCACAGATGGAGACTGCCACAGGAGCCAGGGCCGGGGAAGGCTCTACCATACAAAATAGTCAACTGGCCGCCTATGAGTTAGGGTAAAATTCTCAGTAGAAAAAGAATAATTCAATCATAAAATCATAGACAGCCAGAGTTTGGAGGGACTGCAAAATCAGTCTAACTGTTTCATTTTTCAAATGAGAAAACTGATGAGGCCCACAGAGATAAAGCTTTGCCAAGGATGTGAATGGCAGGGCAAGGATTAGAAACTGAGTATTTTGACTTATATCAATTTTCTTATCATGATGCCTCCCTGGGTTTCTTCTCTTGTTCTTTCCACTTCCTATAGCATTCGTATTTTCTCCTTGAAATTAGTCTTAATGGCAAAATAATGTGAAACACCACCCCTGGGGTATAGGAACATAGACAGAGGTGGCCTACCATAATCTCTCCTACTGTTTTTTAATGCATACAAATTCTATGGTATAAATGATCCATATTTGTGTTAATTAGAATTTTCCAGGTCTTTGAGTAAAATGGATGTTCTAAGAAGATTAGGATAAGTTACCCAATATTTTATAGCCTCCTGGCTGCACACCTACTCTGTAATAATCAGGAGAGGATTATGGACAAAAAGCAATCAGAGCACAGATTATGATATGAGGAATGTGTGTGTCCTCACCAGGGTCATCAGTAAACAATACCGATAGAATTTTGTTTCTGCTTCTGTGCCATGGTAGAGGCCAGCTGAAAAAAACTCACACCATTCTCTGGTAACAGTGACATTGAGAGCAGCCAGAGATGAGAAAATCCACAACTTGGCTACAAATATTCGTGTCAAATTGGCAGACAACCAAAGATCAGTGGATGGAGAGGTTCGTTTTTTGTTGTTTGTTTGTTTGTTTGTTTTAATCCTAGTCTCCTCCCACCTGCCAACTGTTTGAGAATATTAGTTTTATATAAATGTCTTGACTTCCTAGGGTGCCTGGGTGGCTCGGTTAGTTAAGTGTCCAACTCTTGATTTTGGCTCAGGTCATGATCTCAGGGTCGTGAGATCAAGCCCCACATCGGGCTCTGCACTTGGTGTGGAGCCTGCTTAAGATTCTCTCTCTCTCTCTCTCCCTTTACTTCTGCCCCTCCCCCTTCTCTCCCTCTCTCTAAAAAGAAAAATACAGTGTTGACTTTTCACTTTTGCAAGACTGAAGAAATTCAAATTCCTAATACGCAAATATACTAAATGCCCAAACCAAAAAGCTGAAGAGGAAAAAAATATTATTTCAAAATTTAAAAACTCACAGAACACCTGGGTGGCTCAATCAGTTAAGCGACTGACTTGGTTTCAGCTCAAGTCATGATCTCAGGGCCCTGGTATTGAGCCCCATAGGATTCTCTCTCCCTCACGTTTTGCTCCTCTCCCTGTTCACATGCTCTCTCTCTTTCTCATTCTCTCATAAATAAATAAATAAATAAATAAATAATAAAATCTTTAAAAAATTAAAACTTGCTATTAAACTTTACTAACTTTATTTTTTATTCTAAATCTTTGTTACTCAATGGAGCCATCAGACGATCAGTACCACCTGAGATCTACCAGAAATACAGGACTCACCCCAGACTTAACAGGGTGCACCCCAGATTTACAGAATCTGCTGTTTAGTAAGATAACCAAATGATTCATTAAACTTTAAGCAGTTCTGGGCTTCTTCACATAATACAGACACAGAATCCTCACATGTTGAGCTAAGGCACATAACACATAACCCAACCAGACACTAGGATCTTTCCTCTCTGATGTTCCCAGCAAGCAAGAGTAATTGTTTTTATATTGCTTTGTACCTTTCTTAAAAGTTCCTATTGCCACAAATAAAAGCTTTTGTAACCAGGGATTATGTATGTAATGAAAATATTTGCTATTCCTGACTTCCACACAAGAAATGCAATGCTTGAAGAAGTCAATCGGAGAAGGACAAACATTATATGTTCTCATTCATTTGGAGAATATAAATAATAGTGAAAGGGAATATAAGGGAAGGGAGAAGAAATGTGTGGGAAATATCAGAAAGGGAGACAGAACATGAAGACTCCTAACCCTGAGAAACGAACTAGGGGTGGTGGAAGGGGAGGAGGGTGGAGGGTGGGGGTGAATGGGTGACGGGCACTGAGGGGGGCACTTGACGGGATGAGGACTGGGTGTTATTCTGTATGTTGGCAAATTGAACACCATAAAAAATAAATTTATTATAAAAAATAGAAATGTAATGCTTGTTAAATCTGAATATATTTTTCTTTGGTAATGACTATATTCCAGTAATAGCAGGAGTTAACTTTCATTGGAGGCTCTCTATGTGCCAGGCACTGCATGAAGTAGATTATGCACATTACCTGATTTAATCCTCTCCACAATTCAAGATGTGGACAATAATATCACCTTCATTTTATGGAAGGAGAAATTAAAGCAAAGAGGTTAAATAATCTGTGTGAGAATACAGTTGGCATGAAGTGAGTGTGGAACCTAAACCCACAGAAGTAGAAAATCTGCCATCCACCCTACTAATTTTGGAGTAAGCCACTAGCACTGGGAAATTAACACCTAGATTAAAACATAAGTATTTCATCTAATGACCCCAGTGCTATTCTTCAGCCATGACATGTTTCTATCTCTTAGAACACCTAATGACTAATTACTACAAGTCTGCTATACCTCGAATAGCCTAAAACGAAACAATTAACAATATATTAAGTAGATAGGGAAATGTCTAGTGCTAATCACTTGACTTATTTTTTTTAAGATTTTATTTTTAAATAATCTCTACATCCAGTGTGGGGCTCAGACTCACAAATCCAAGATCAAAAGTTGCACACTCAACCAACCAAGCCAGCCAGATACCTCTTTTTTTTTTTTTTTTTAAGAGTTAATCATTAGGGGATTCCTGGGTGGCTTGGCGGTTTGGCGCCTGCCTTTGGCCCAGGGCGCGATCCTGGAGTCCCGGGATCGAGTCCCGCATTGGGCTCCCGGCATGGAGCCTGCTTTTCCCTCCTCCTGTATCTCTGCCTCTCTCTCTCTCTCTCTCTCTCTCTCTCTCTCTGTGTGTGTGTGTGTGTGTCTATAATAAATAAATAAATAAATAAATAAATAAATAAATAAATCTTTTAAAAAAGAGTTAATCATTAACTTTAAATGAGATTCAAAGTCCTCTCACATGACCAAAACTATTAAATATCCTCTGACTTATAATTTACCTGAAGCAAATCCATCCTAAAATGAAAATTAGAAATAAATCTAAACTAAATCAGAAATAGGAGTTATCTCTTGCAGGTGCCTGGGTGGCTCAGTTGGTTAAGTGTCTGCCTTTGGTTCAGGTCATGATCCCAGACTAGGGAACCTGCTTCTTCCTCTCCCTTTGCCTCTTCTCTCCTGCTTGTGCCTCTCTCTCTGTCAAATAAATAAATCAAATCTTAAAAAAAAAAAAAAAAGATATCTCTAGCAGTCATTGTACATCCTTTCAAATTTAACTAATATTAAATCCAACATTGGCATATTACTTAGGTGAATTATACTATATTCATATATTAAAATATAACAGGGTCAAAAATATATCTTCAGAGAATTTGCTATAACGTGGGAACATATTCATTAAATGGGACAAAGAAGTTGGGTACAAACATTACATATCTATATCTATATAATGTGATATGTTTTTTCTGATCTCTCTCTCTCTCTCTCTCTCTCTCTCTCTATATATATATATATATATATATATATATATATATATATATTCTAAAAAGTAGTTTATAGGGACACCTGAGTAGTTTCTTTGGTTAAGGATCTTCCTTCTGCTCAGGTCATGAATCCAGCATTCTGGAATCAAGCTGTGTGTCAGGCTCCCTGCTCATCAGAGTCTGCTTTTCGATCTTTCCCTTTGCCCCTCTCCCCTGCTTGTGGTCTCTCTCTCTCAAATAAATAAATAAAATCATTTTTTAAGAAGTAGTTTACATTCTATATATATATATATATAATACATACATTATACATAAAATACATGCATTATACATATGAATGTCTGCATGATGTTTATATTTTTCCTTCTTATTTGGGGGGTACTGCCAATAATAAGCATTAGTTTATGCTACTTTATTATTTCTCAAAGCAGGAAAAATGTGTTCTGTATTCATTAAATCGATTCCAAGAGCCAGTGTAACTATTTATTAGAATTTCACAAAATGTGTTTAAATTTCAAACTTTTTTCACTTTCCAAAGTGGGAACTTTGAATCATTCAATATTTTCCCAAGGAAATATATGCAGATAAAAAGTTTCATTTGGATATAGCAATCAAGCATTTATTTGAAGATCAATCCCAGGTTCATGTTCGTTATTCATGGTCTACCATTCAGTTTATACATACAGCAGATATTTGAATTGATGCATAGGGATCCCTGGGTGGCGCAGCGGTTTAGCGCCTGCCTTTGCCCCAGGGCGCGATCCTGGAGACCCGGGATCGAATCCCACGTCGGGCTCCTGGTGCATGGAGCCTGCTTCTCCCTCTGCCTGTGTCTCTGCCTCTCTCTCTCTCACTGTGTGCCTATCATAAATAAATAAAAATTTAAAAAAAAAAAATGAATTGATGCATAGAACACAAATTGGAAACTAGAGAAGAATAAAAACCCAGGTAGATTTTACCTTATGTCACTGGAGAGTTCCAGTGGGCCCTATTCAAGAGCAGTTGCAGATTTAAATCTTCATTATCATGTTCTCATTTTAAGACAGATACCATTGTCACTTAAAAGTCCCTTTTATTTCTTCTTTTTTAAACTGTTAATGATCATGAATTGTTCAAAAATAAGTTTCCTTTTGAAATTCTTGGTTTTGAATGCATTTTTTGTCATACATAGGCACAATTTCACCCCCTATATTTATGTTCATCTCCACATTAATGGGACTCCTAATAACTTTCAAAATTATTTCCACAATCACACACATAGTCCCCAGGTACATTTTTTTTCCCTAAAGACCTTAAAGTAAACATAAGGCAGGTAAAAAAAAAAAAATCACTAACAAATTAAGTTCAGGTGATCTAGCCATTTTCAACATAGAGTTATGTTCCAGAATCCTATGTTAGGACACCTTATACAAGCAGTCAAATCTTGCTTTTTAAATTTAGACACTAAAGAATGTCCAAAGCAATGGATGACATTTCATCATATGATTCCCGTAATTAATTTGTTACGAGCCCCCACAAATAAAATAAATGTTGAATGATACAGACTTCTGTTGTCAAAAGCATCCCTCTCTCATTCTTGCCTCTCTGGCTCCTGACATTATTTCTTGGTTATTGGTTGACAGTTCAGTGCCTTGAGTGTTGCTCTCGCTGTAGGGTTAGCAGGATAATTGACAAACCACAGGGATCGGATCCCTGGATTAGGATGACCAGACTGTCAAAACAACCGTGACATACTCTCACATCAGCTTCCACTGCAAGTCAAGACTGGGAGGGAAACATTCACTCTGGCAGGGCCAGATGGGAAGTATTTAGTTTAAAATATTTCCCACTGCAAAGTATACTTCAGCAAGGAACAGCAACAATGTAATATCATTTTAAAAACAAAACTCATAAAAAGATATAATTCATTGAAAACATAACTCAGGAAAAACTCACCATAGTCACAGTTAATTCAAGCATTTATGATAAATAAACACCCCAGAGGCTTACTTCATTTATATGATGTATCTTTTGAATTTTGTTAAATGTCTTTAACTTTTATTAGAAGAATGATGTGTATTTAGGAGAACTATATCTGTATTGATAGAATGTGTTGATGAAACATATGTATGTATGTATACTCATAATCAAATGGGAGGGTGTTAACTATCCAGTTTTATGATGTATGTATAATTTTTTTAAAAGATTTTATTTATTTATTCATGAGAGACAAGAGAGAGAGGCAGAGACATAGGCAGAGGGAGAAGCTCCTCTTCCTGCAGGGAGCCCAAAGTGGAACTTGATCTCAGGACCCCAGGATCATCACCTGAGCCAAAGGCGGATGCTCAACCACTGAGCCACCCAAGCGTCCCTGTATGTATAATTTTGTTTAAAACTATCTTGTGAACTATAAATCAAATTCATGCATTTATGTAATTCATATTAATAAGCACTACACCGTAAATTGTGGTATCAATTAGGGGGCCATATAATCTTTCATCTTAAGGTGCACAGTTAAAAAATGTTTCAAAAACTCTAAATAAATTTGCCACATTAAACATTGTCTCTAGGCTTTCAGATTCCTATCATAGATCCTTGAAATGACAGCTCAAGTGACATCTATTTATAATGCAGACATATTCTCTGTATGAAAACATAGATTGCAAAACCGTTAAAGGGAAATTAAAATGCAAATACAAAAAAGGGTTATTTACTTAGTTCTGTGCCAGCTAACACATGGGATATGGGCACCTAGGATTAGAAAGATCCAATTATTTTTAAAATATAAAACTTAAAAAACTTATTCATGCACCACTTGGGTCTTGGAATATGATCAAAATAGTTTTGGAATAGTTAATCAGTATTTTTCCATCAGAGTCAAATTTTTCAAAACATTAAAAAGAAAAAGCAAGAAGCATGAGTGAATATTATTTACTGACAGACACTTCAGTGTAACAAATACTGAAATGTTCAAAAACAAGGATTGGAACAAGATGACATTAAACTGTCCATTTTTATCTTGGAAAACTGACATTTTTTGAAACCATCATTAACATTTGTGAATAAGGGGGAAAACATGAAACTTTGTTAGTCCCAACCAAGTCAGTCTCATTTTTCTAGTACTATGCATCAAAATATCATTCTGGAACAGCCTGTAAATATTCTCACATTTTTTATGCACATTGCATTCGTTTAAGAAAAAGAACTTGAGCCTAGAGTTGGAAGTAACATAGCAAGTAGGGTGTTCTGAAAGATACAGTAAATTTTCAAAACTGTGTAACTGATAAATGCAATCTTAAAAACTACAAGCAATCAGAAGCATTGTTTCACATAGAAGAGTAACCCATGGATTCTTATACCTCCAAGTGATCTTGTCCAATGTGAATTAAAAGAAGAAATATTGAATGTCAACTAATCTTACCGCTGTTACCATGAATTAGGCAGGGCAGGTATTAATACCACATTATTTCTAGGCAAGGAAATTGTGAGGTTAAATGATATCTATGTGTGGCATAGCTAGGACTTGAACCCAGGTTGAGTAACATACTCAGCTCTTTTTCCTAAAACTTAATAAAGGAGTGTCCCCTGCACATGAACATAGAAGCATAGTTCTTTCTTATTGCCATTTTTGTTTATGCAGTCTTTTGTTCCATATATGAACTATATTAGGACAGTTCCAATAAATTATCAAATAGCCAAATTCTCCCTCTTTTACTTAAAAAAGAGGCATAAACCAGATTATTTGGTGGCAATAATAGTAAATTTGAAGAATTTTGGCTATGATCTTTGTAATGTAGGGAAGAAAGCACCTAAAGTATAACTTCACTGTTAAACTACATTCTACTGCTTCCCCATTTTGTAGATGATCAGTAGAAGTTTACAACTTGTTCAAGATGATCCCAAGGTCACATAATTATAATAGAAAAAAGCTATGAGGAGTCTTCTTTCCCTTAAACCAGGCTGCTTGTCCATGAAATTCACAACATTTTTACCATTATCACATTATCATTATATTATTGTCTATGACGGGGTTCAAAATGTTTAAGGGGCTCGGAGCCCCTAGGTGGCTCAGTTAATTAAGCAGCCAACTCTTGATTTCACCTCAGGTCATGATCAGGATCCTGGGATTGTGAGCCCCATGATGGGCTCTGTGTTCAGAGAGGACTCTGCTTGTGATTCTCTCTCTCTCTCTCTCTCCCTCTCCCCCTATATACACACATACACACACAGTCTCTCTGTCTCTCTGTCTCTCTCTCTCTCTCTCTCTCTCTCTCTCTCTCTCTCTCTCCCTCTCTGTCTCAAATCAATAAATAAACATTTTTAAAATGCTTAAGGTGTTCAATCAATAGAAACTCTAAATATTGATTGAGGTATTCTTCATCCTTAAGCAATACTGTATTTTAAGCATTTAAGAACAATTAAGCAATTATTCAGCTTCTTACATTCTTCAATACTGACCTTATGTTTAAGAGTTCATACCTATATAACTTTGAGTGCATGCCTGACACACAGATATTCAATAAGGTTATTTTCCATTCTTTCCTTTTCTTGATCACATGGCTGAGAAATCTTTTTTATTACACTATGAAAATTTTCTTAATGAGTAGAATTTTCCAAGATAAAATTCAGTAGCAACCAGGAACTATATCAAACTGAAGACAAGTTATAAGACAGTATGAAATTCATGATCACATAATGGTTTTTTTCTTTGGCAAGTATTTGATTTTATTGGAAAGGAGAGTTTTGATATTTGTGGATATAGGTAATGAAATTGCTGTCCCACTGACTGAAATTGCCTTTCCAATGAGGATGAGTAAAAAGAAAATGTACAAAACCAATAATTCAAATTAACATATCATGAATATGACACTAATAAAGAAACAAAGAATTCTGACATGAACAAATAAAAGGAAATTATTTTCCTTTGCTATTGAAAAATCTCTTTCCAGCTACATATATAGTTCTGAACTTGATATCTGCCACAATACTTTCAGATGAAAAAAAGCTAGAGAGAGGAAGAAGCCTGGTAAAGGAAATTATAAAGCAGTTAAGATACAAAGATGATAAAAAAAAGAGAAAAAATAAAAGATAAATTACAGACCTAAATCTAGAAAATGATCTCAAAGAGCAAGGTCAATTTAAAGCTCTTAATTTAAAACAATGTTAAATCCCTTAACAAGAAGTCCACAGAGTTTGAATGATTTCTATCCAATCAGAATTTGTAACAATAGAATTTCAAGTTAGCAAAGACCATGTGTCTGGATTTCCTTTTCCATGCCTCCCAGAGAAGAGTAAAAAGGAGCAGTGGAGAAATACAACTCCAGCGTGGTGGAACAGACCCTCAAGAAAGTATTGTAACAATGGCCCCTATCATCTCCTCTCCAGTTCTTCGTCCCCATTCCTGTTCCTTCCAGTTCCTCCAGTCAAGTATTACAGAAGGGGAAGAGGGAATGGAAGTGACAGAGGAAGGGTGAGAGGCAGGGATGGAAAGAAGAGCAGTTAAGGTTGGAGCTTGAACACAACAGGGACACATTGGCTTCATGTAGTCCTAGGCAGAATCTATACTGTAAATTTATATACTATATATAAATATACACTATATATACATAAATATATACAGGTGGCCTTTGAACAATGTGAGGGTTAGGCACCAATCTGTCCCACAGTAGAAAAATCTGCATATAATTTTCGACTCACCCAAAATTTAACTACTTAGAGCCTAACTACTAAGCTATAACATTAACCTAAACAGTTGATTAACATATACATATTTTGTAGATTTGTGTATACTGTATTCTTAACAATAAAGTAAACTAGGGAAAAAAGTATTATTACGAAAATCATAAGGAAGAGAAAATACATTTGCAGTACTGTATTTATCAAAAAAAAAAAAATTCCTAAAACTACGCAGTTCAAACCGATGTTGTTTCACAGCCAACTATATATATATAGATATCTATATCTATGTGTTTATGCATATAAATGTATATATACACATATCCTTTTTAGGGATACACACACACACACAACCATCTCTTTTAGAGAAAATTATTTACTCAGATACTACTATTATCATTTATGGGTACAATCCTTTGGGTATAAAACAAATATTATGCTACCAAAGTAGGTATATACACAAAAACATTTAGAATTTCTCAAGTTTATTTTTTATGAGAGTATTTTTAAAACAGTCCTAGGCAAAAAATTCAAATAAGCTTTAACTTTTACAGCCTGGGAACCAATATAGAGTCAGAAAGTTAGCTCTAAAATGCCTGAGGGGGCAAACAGTTGTTTAATGAGGACAAATGGAATAAAATTAAAATTCAGCCTAATAAAATAACTTCTAAATGTAACGTTAGCTCAGTCATGTGGCTCAAATATTTTTGCTCAAAGGTACATAAATGTAATCTTAGTAAAATGAAAATATAAAATGAAAGGGAAAAAGAAAAGCAGTCAAGAATCCCTAGCCATCATACTATAGAAATAAGGAGTAGAAAAATACAAATAAGATTATAACAAGATTATTCTTGTAATATCTCTTCAACCCCATGAAATTTTATCATGCAAAATATGATGCTTAAGATCCCAAAGAGGTATAGGTATAAGCTTCACATGGAAAAAAAAATACAACTCTCATTTGTGAAGAGAGCTTCAATGTAGAATTTTTTTAATGTTTCATTAGTTTCAAGGTTGATTAGAATTCTCTATAACAAAGCCCTACAATTATAGTTTAATTTTAGTTGAGATATGCACAAACTAGGCCCCAGTAGTCTTTAAATGCTCCTAAGTGTCCCAGAAGGCCAAGAATATCTTGCCATCTTCCAGGTCAGTCCAATCTGGCCTCTGGCATACTAAGAAAAAGCCCAGAAAAGTTAAAGAATTCAAGACACCCTGGTCACACACATTAATCAGCATTTAGGTATATTTGGTATATTTAAAATCATATTATATTAAGGAAATACTTGCTAATAGTATTAGAAAGGAGCCATGGCAATGTCTGGCATTCAATCAAAGGGCTAAGCCGAGGCACCCTGCCTTAGTCTACTGATGAGACTACTGAGGGAGGAAAGTTTCCTTTCTTAAAAAAAAAAAAAAGCTCAAACATCTCCTGTAAAGATGGAGATGATAGAGTATATACACACATTCCCCCTACCAAGTACAACTAAAACCTTTGAATATTACATATATTAAAATAAAATAGAAGACTCTGAAAGATGGGAAGAAGACAGACTAGATGAGGACCTTGGAACCCAAAAAAAAGACAAGGTGATGAGATTGTTTTCTCTTTACCTCTTGTATTCCAGACTTAGAGCTGAAGATGTTGACACCTGAAGAATGCCAAAGGTACAGATAAAAAACAAAACAAACACTACAACAAAACAAAACAACAACAATGAAAAAAACCCAAGAACATTATCTCTCTAGCCAAAGGACCAAGAAAAGGGAAACCTATCAGAACAGAAAATTTTTAGACATCAACCATATTACTGCATCTAAATACCACAGAGAAAACCGAGACCCCATTTATGTCCATGCCACCAAAGGACAAGTGAAGAAACTAAACTTTTGCCCTTACCAGGCTAAATGAAGCATACCAAAGCTTGCACCAGCACATACACCACACACTACCCCATAGGGTAATGTCAGAGAAGACCGAGTAGAGACCCAGGACTTCCATCTGCATTGAGCCAGTCAAGAGTCACCTACCTCAGAGTTTTAGTGGAGACCAAGTGGGTATCCCAGACTTCCACTCCATCCTTCTTTCTGAAGTGGTGTCAGAGGTCTAGTAAAGAGTCAAGACTTTCACCACAGTAATGGGACTGCCTTCTGTGATATCAGCAGGGCTATGGGATGACTAATATGTGATAAGAGACATTCCTATCTTTCTCAGTCATAATGGTTAACAGTAGAGGCCTAATAGGGCAGACAGAAACTCTCAGCCCACCCAGGAACAATGAGGAGCCATCCCTTGCTCCCTCTCCATCTGTGTCAAACGAAGCCTAGTAAGGAAACTGGATGTCAATTCTTAAATGTCAATACCTTAGCAACACACCCACCCCTCATCCTTCCCCTGCCAAAATAGTATCATTGGGAGCCAGCTAAAACAAAAGGTTTAAATAAAATCCAGTCTTAAAATATCCAAACTGTCCTCTTTCAAACAAAAATTATTCATCATATCAAGAACCAAGAAGCTCTCAACTTGAATGAAAAAAACAATCAATAGATGCCAAAATCAAGATTAAAGAGGTGTAAGACTTATTGGATAAAGATTTAAACTAGCCATCATGAAAGGGCTTTGACAAGCTGTTATGAACATGTATGAAGCAAAAAATACAAAGTCTCAGCTTACAAAAGAGAGAGAGAGAGAGAAGAAAGAGATATAAAGAAGAACCAAATGAGAATTTTAGGACAGAAAAATACAAGAGCAGGAATTATTTTTTAAGATTTTTATTTATTTATTTTAGAAAGAGAGAATGAGCAGGAGGAGAGACAGAGAGAGAGAATCCTTAAGCAGACTTCCCACTGAGTGCAGAGCCTGATGCAGGGCTCCATCCCAAAACCCTGAGATCATGACCTGAGCTAGCCGCCTAACCAACTGAGCCAATCAGGTACAACAGCTGAAATTTTAGAAAGCAGCTCAGTGGATGGACTTAACAGCAGAATAGAAGGAAAGAGAAAAGAATCTGTGATCTTGAAGATAAAACAATAAAAATAACCTAATTGTGGCAACAAAGAGAAATATACTTTAAAAAAAGTAACAGAACTTTATACACTTGTGGGAGTATAATAAAAGAACTAAACATTCATGTCATTGTAGTACAAAAGAGGGTAGATGGAGAAATACTCAAAGAAAGAATGGCTGTAAATTTCCAAAATTTGACAAAAGACATAAACTTACGGATTTAACTAAGCAAACTCCAAAATGGGATCAGCCCAAAGAAATCCACACGAAGACACATCATAATGAAGCTTCTCAAAACTAAAGGCAAAGAAAATATCTTAGCAGCAGTGAGAGATAAGTAACAACTTAATTTAAGGGGGAAAACACCCTAAATAGCAGTGGATTTCTCATCTGACACCATTGAGATCAGAAAAAAAAAAACGCATATTTTTCAAGTACTAAAAGGGGAAAAAAATGCTGTGAACTTAAAATTTTACATTGACAGAAAATATCTGTCAGGAATTAAAGTCAAATCAATATATAAGCCCCAACATATCAACTGCTATATTAACTATAAATTGCCTGCATATCCCCACTAAAAGACAAAGCTTTGGTAGAATAGATTAAAAGTGAGCATCACCCAATTCTATGCGTATGCAAAAAGCACACTTCAAATATAATGATATAAGTAAGTTGAAAGTAAAAGATTAGGAAAAGATATATTATGCAAACATTATTCAAAATAAAACAGGAGTGGCATATATTACTAAACGAAAGAAGCCAAGCTGAGAAAGTTATATACTATGATTCCAACTAAATGACATTCTAGAAAAGGCAAAACAAGGGAGACAGTGAAAATATCGGTGGTTGCCAGGGGTTTGGGTAAAGGGGAAGGATGAAAAGGCAGAGCACAAAGGAATTGGAGGGCGGTGAAAGTATTCTGTATGAGACAGTAATGACAGTACATGTCATTATACATTTGTCCAAATCCATTATACAACTGACCAAACCAAGAGTGAACCATAAAGGTAAACTATGGACTCTGGCTGAGTATAATGTGTTAATGCAGTCTCACTCGTTCTAACAAATGGACCATTCTGGTGGGGGATGTTGATTATAGGGGAGGCTATGCAGGGTAGAGCAGAGCATGTATGGGAAATCTCTGTGCCTTCCTCTCAGTGTCACTGTCTATGAACTTTAAACTGCACTAAAAAAAATAACTCTTTAAAAAAAGGATATGGAAGATAAAGGAAACTTAATGGTAAAAGAATTTTGAAAAAGGATCAAGTAGGAGAAATCAAATTACCTGACTTGAAGACTCACTTTAGAGCTATTCCAATCAAAACGGTGATAGTGGTGGAGGGCAGACACTCAAATCAACAGAACAGAATAGACAATACAGAATAGGACCACACAAATGTGCTCAACTAAAGTTTGACAAAGCTGCAAAAGCAATACAATAGGAGAATATCTTTTTCAACAAATGGTATTTTGATAGGGATTGCATTATACGTGTAAAATTGCCCTGGTAACATTGACATTTTCAACAATATTAATTCTGCCAATCCATGACATGGAATATTTTTCCAGCTCGTTGTGGCTTCCTCAATTTCTTTCAGAAGTGTTATTTCTGTATTTTTAGGTATATTTTGAGAACCATTTGAATGTAAAATGGTTTGCTCCCAACCTTTTATTTTCAGGTGTCAGGTGTCCTTCTGTCTAAAATGATCTCTTGTAGACAGCAATAGATGGGTCCTGTTTTTTTATCCAGTCTGAAACTCTGTGCCTTTTGATGGGGTTCATTAAGCCCAGTCACATTCAGATTTACTTGGAACTACTCTTAAAGGGATTTAAAGTCCCCCTTTAAATTTCCTTCGCAGGCTGGTTTGGAGGTCACATATTCTTTCAGTTCCTGCCTGTCTTGGCAGCTCTTTATCTTCTCCGTTCCCATTGAATGAGGAGCCTTGCCTGATAAAGTATTCTTGTTCATGTTCTTCTCATTTAGGACCCTGAATATATCCTGCCATCCCTTTCTGGCCTGCCAGGTCCTCCTGTGGAGAGTCTGCTGTTACCCTACTATTACCTCCCATGAAAGTCAGGACTTCTTGTCTCTTGCTGCTTAAGAATCTTTCTTCTCTTAACTTTGGGGATTTGCAAGCTTCACTATTAGGATGTCGAGGTGTTGAACGGTTTGATTGATTTTAGGGGGGATCTCTTCTATATCCTGATCTGAATGCCTTTCCCTTCCCAGATGGGAAATTATTCAGCTAGGATTTGTTCTAATACATAATCTGGCCCTCTGGCCCTTTCGCGCCCTTCGGAAACCCCAATTAAACTAGGTTTTTCTTCCTTAGAGGTCTTTTATTCCTTAACTTCTTCATGGTTTCCTTTAATTGTGTTATCTCTTGTTTCTCAGTTTCCCTCTTCTGCCATTAACTTTCTTCTATGTCACTCCACTCGTTCTTCCACCTCGTTAACCCGCGCCGTTAGGACCTTCTAGTTGGATTGCATCACACGTATAATGCAATACCCTATCAATACCATGGACTTTCTTCAGAGACTTAGAACAAATTATTTTAAAGATTTTGTGAATCAGAAAAGACCCCAAACAGCCAGGGAATTTTAAAAAAAAAGAAAACCATATCTGGGGACAACATCAAAAATGCCAGATTTCAGGTTGACTACAAAGCTGTGTTCATCAAGACAGTGTGGTATGGCACAAAAACAGGACACATAGATCAATGGAACAGAACAGAGAACCCAGAAGTGGAACCTGAACTTTATGCCCAACTAATAATACGATAAAGGAGTAAAGACGATCCACAGGAAGAAAGACAGTCTCTTCAATAAATGGTGCTGGAGAATTGGACACACATGCAGAAGACTGAAAACTGGAACCCTCTTGCACCATACACAAAGATAAACTCAAATAGATGAAAATCTAAAATGTGAGACTAGATCCAGCAAATCCCAGAGAAACTCAGGCAAAACACCCTTTTGAACTTGCCACAGTAACCGGAGAGACAACCGTGTATGTTCTCATTCATTTGGGGAATAGGAATAATAGCGGAAAGGAATATAAGGGAAGGGAGAAGAAATGTGTGAGAAATATCAGAAAGGGAGACAAAACATAAAGAAACTTCTAACTCTGTGAAATGAACTAGGGTGGTGGAGGGGGAGGAGGTGGGGGGTGGGGGTGAATGGGTGCCGGGGCACTGAGGGGTACACTTTGATTGACGGGATGGAGCACTGGTGTTATTCTGTATTTGGTAAATTGAAACACCAATAAAAAATTAATTTATAAAACAAAAAAAAAAACAAATGTGCTGGTGCAACTGGACATTCATAGGGGGGGAAAAAGAGAATGTCTGCCTAAACTTCACATCTTATATTTAAAAAAATAGCTCAAAATGGATCACAGACTTAAAGGTAAAGTTAAAATTATTCATTTTTAGGGAAAAATATAGAAGAAAGTCATTGGCGTCTATGGATAGGCAAATATTTCTTAGACTTCACACCAAAAGCATGATTCACAAAGAAAAATACTGATAAACTGGATTTCATCAAAGCTTTATTTTTTTTTCTGTAAAAAAACAAGAGGATGAAAGACAAACTAGCACTGACAGAAAAGACTTGCAAATCACATAGCCAACAAAGGACTTTATGCATCTAAAATTAAAATACAATTAGAAAATGGGCAAAAGTTATGAACAGATATTTCATGGAAGAAGATATACAGACATTCCTTTTTATTAGCCACTAGGGAAATGCAAATTTAAAACATATGGAATATTACTACACACCCATCAGAATGTCTAAAATAAAAAATAGTGACAACACCAAATGCTGGTGAGGCTAGAAATAAACCAGATCAATAATAAATTGCTGGTGGAAATTAAAATGATCCAGCTACTCTGGAAAACAGGGTGGCAGTTTCTTCAAAATACACAGACACATGCAACTACCATACAATCCAGGAATAGTACTCCTGGGCATTTACTTCAAAGAAATGAAAAGCTATGTTCACACAAAAAGCTGTACACAATGTCCATAGTAGGTTTCTTCCTAATAGCCAAACACCGGAAACAATAAAGATGTCCTTCAGTGGGTGAAATTAAAGAAACTGTGGTGCATCCATACCATGGAATATTTTTCTGCAATAAGAAAGAATAAATCATTGAAACATGCAACAACTTGAATGAAAATCTAGAGAATCATGCTGAGTAAAAAGAGCCAATCCTAAAGGCTGCATTTTGGAGTCTATTTGTATAATATTCTAGAAATGACAAAATTATAGACAAAGAGACAGATTAGTGATTGCCAGGGCTTAGAGATTCAGAGGGGGACTGGTAAGGGGGAAGGAGGTGTGACCATAGGGGGGAAAAACATGAAGGATCCTTATGGTAATGGAAATGTTCCACTACTTGACTGTGGCAATGTCAATAAACTATTTTTAATTATACTATGTAGTTTTGCAGAATGTTACTGTAGAGACACACTGGGCAAAAGGTACATTGATGTCTTTGTATTATTTTTACAAGTGTATGTGAATCTATAATTATCTCAAAATTAGTTTATTTAAGATATATGAAGCAAGTTATGGAATAATTTGACATAATTTTATTTTTAATGCCATTTCTCAACGATTTTTATGTTGTAGAAGTCATAAAATTACATACACACTTGTAAATTATGGATCACTGTTTTACTTGAATTAAGTGAGATAATAAACTCTCAAAAGCTTTTTGAACCCTAAAAGCCCATTCGAAGATGAGTCTTTCCCAAATGGTATTTATTTTACATATATCATCTCATTGTATAATCAAAAGACAACTGACAGTAATTCTCTTCGTGTCCACTAGCTGAATGAGGAAAATTGGAGTTGGAATAACAGTAGCATTGAGGAATTCCTTAAAATTAGTTAATAAACAAACTTGGAGAAGAACCTGACTTTTATAGCATCTCTATCCAGAGTTGCCACCACCAGAGGAGTAGAATGAGTGTAGGATACTTTGCTGATGGGTGTGTGAAATGGTATAATCTCTTGGGAAACCAGTTTGGCAATTTCTTAAAAAAACTAAACATGTAACTACCACAGGACTGGAGAGTAAATGTGAAAGAGTAGACACAATGGTTAGTAAGAGCCATTCTATTTTTTGTGGAGATGTGAAAGGAGAAGGAGGAGGAGATGGAGGAGGAGACAGAGAAGAAAAAAGAAAAGAAGAAGAAAGAAAGAAAGAAGAAGAAGAAGAAGAAGAAGAAGAAGAAGAAGAAGAAGAAGAAGAAGAAGAAGAAGGGGAAGGGGAAGGGGAAAGAAGAAGGAAGAAGAAGAAGAAGAGAGCTAAACTAAGAGATCAGTCATGAGCATCTACAAGGGGAATGGATGATGGATGTTAGGGGTATAAAAACATCCAAGTAGATGTAAGGAAAATTTGAGGACATAAATGATGGTACCCTTCTTTTTTGGTGTGGTATAGGGAAGACAAACATGTTTGAGAAGGCAGGCAGTAGGCATGATGCTATGGTGAACATGGCAGCAGGCGGTAACTTACAAATAAATGAGGTAGTTGCTTAGATAGTTTCTTAGAGCCTTGCAGAATCTTGAAACTCCAGAGTGATGTAGAAGTAATAGCCTCAAGAGGGGCATGGAGGTTCTAGGATAATCAGAGTCCTAGAATAAGTCCAGGATCAAGATGGATCACAAGCTAGCTCTCAGAAAGCTTGCAACAGGATATTCGTACAGTGGCTGTATGCTTTAGTAGCAAAGATTGGAGCCATGTTCAAGAGAAATGAATGGCACCAGCCACCACTACTGAATACAAGTGCCGGCGGTCCAGACAAGATCAATCCAACTATTCCAAACTGGCAGCACCTTAACCAAGACCAAAGAAGAGAGTGAAGATGTATACAGGTGCATGTCAATGGAACCATGGTGAATTAACCCACTCCCCAACCCCCATCCCCCACCACCCACACTAGACATCATTCTGGGGAGGAAGATGGGAAAGGAAGTTTCCCTTGAGAAGAAAAGAAAACCCCTCAGTGTGTGTGAACTTCTAAATGACTGAGAGGTTACCCAAATGATAGTTACCTGAGAGATACTGTTTTAAGAAAAAAAAAAAGGTAAAGTTATTTTTATTTGTGAAAAGTATCTCTTCATCCCCCCACAAGATACATGGAGCTCCAGAGCAAAATGAAAAAACCAATTAAACAAACCAACAGTATTTCCAAAACATTTTGTGAGATACTTTGCTGAGCTGAGGATGTGTGATACATGGCTTCTCCCCTTGTAATGTATTTCAAGTGACAACCCTGCATCTTATTAAAGTTTTAGGAAGAGAATCAAAAAAGGCAAAGGCTTTGTTGGGCTAAGCACAAAGTTTGTGGTACTAGCACCATACTACAAATGGGAAGGGAGGTACGTGTCAAGCTTAATCTCTTCCTCATACTTTTCAGGATAAGCCACCCTGGATCTTTGAAAAATAAAGAGAAAAACATAGCCTAATAAATTTTTTTTATGATCACCCGATTTATAGATATCACTCTTTAAAGCAATCTCTTTCTAGTTGTTGGAGTACCAGGGGATTTCACCACCTGTATGTTTACATTTTGGATACACACAGAAGCCTATAGGAAAACCAGCAAGAGTGATCTCTCTCTCCTGACTGAGATGTGACTCAGGCAAATGACTTTAACAGCACTAATCATCGTAAACATTTTTCTAAGTAAACACAGTTTAACAAAGCCTATTCACCTGAACATTGTGATGCAGTTATGTAGATATAAGATATCTAAACCACAAATACTGTGTAACCAACAGATGACCCATCCCTCATCTTCGCATACCCCTCATCCACCAATAACTCCAGAATTTATATGCACTTCTTGAAACTTCCTTCTGAGATCTAGACTGATCTTGATATTTAAACTCAGATGTCTCTCCAGTATCTCAAATTTTAACATGTTCAAAATTGAATTCTTTCTTCTTTACCCACAAAATAAGCTTCTCCACTGTTCTCTAACTCTGATCATCAACCACCCAGGTGCTCATACCAGAAACCTAGGAACCTTACTTGACACATTCCTCCCCTTTGCACACTCATACCCATTATCAAGTTATATCTATTTCATCTTTAAATTAGATCTTAAGTCTGTCCAGTTCTCTCCAATTCCATCACCTGGTCTAATTTACCACCAACCTAGACTCATACTAGCCTCATAACAAGTCTCCCTCATCTCATTCCTATCTACCTCCAACCCATTTTCCATAACCCCAAAAATAATCTCTTAAATACACTATCATTTTCTTACTCAAACTTCTAAATGGATTTTCACTCATCTTGAATGGAATCTAACCTCCTTGCCTTTACCTTTAAGACCTTTCATGATGTGGCCCTACTACCTCTTTACCTTGTCTTGTTCCCTAGCCACCCTCACTTACTTCACCCAGCCATGCTGGCCGTCTTTGATTCTCCAGTGGTCCAGAAGTATTCCCTCCCAGGCCTCTACACAGAGGCTCTTTTTCACCTAGTCTTCATCAATCTCCATGTTACAGCCTAAACTCTCCTTTATAAATAGGATTTTCCCTTACCCTCCTTTCTAAATTAAGTGGCCCGTTATACTCTCCTAACACTAATCTTTTTTTTTCCTTTATGGCAAGCATTCCTCAATGTGTAATTATTTATTTGTGCACTCATTGCAGTCTGCCCTGCTAGCTGTAAGTTCTATCAGAGTAGTAGGGGCACTATTTTACACACTATTGTAATTCTAGAATCCTGGCACAAAGAAGTTTCTCAGCAAATGTCTGATGAATAAATAAATGAATTATGAGTTATCACCTAAAATATGGTTTGCAACATTAATTTAAAAGGATAAATTAAACAAACAAATAAATAGACAAAAAGTTTCCTACCTGTTGGAGGAGATCACGGAGAGGATATAACTGCCAGTTGACTCAAGAGCTGGAGTGGGCAACTCTGGTGGGCAGTTGGAGCTCCTCGCACAACTCCCTTGTCCTTTGAACATGTGTTCTGTTTGCCTTCTCCACCAGAGAAGCTGCTACAAGGACTCTGCCGTGAGATAGTGATGTGTTGTTGAGATCTTCTGGATGGTACACATGACTGACCCCAGTTAAGTTTATTTGCTGTTGGTTTGAAACCTCTGGAAGCTTTCCATGTGTAATTGGAAAGTGGCCCCTATTGTACAGAAGGCAGGGAGACACAGAAGACAGACAAGAGAATGTACAAGCAGAGGGCAGGGAGAGACTAAAGAAAAAAGACAAGAGAACTTAGAAATAAGGCTTGTCTTGGGCAGCCACAAGAGGAGTAGATCTCCACACCTTCCTGCTAACATCCTAAATGTTTACAGAGAGGCTTTAACTGGGCTGTCACACATATAACCCAGATGTCTCAACAACACATCACTATCTCAAGGCTATGTCCTTGGGGCAGCTTCTGGGAGTATGAAAGGCAAATGAAATGTGTATTACAAGGATGAGGGGGTGGGAGTGAAAGAGCCTCTAAATCCCCAGGTGCAGTTCTGGGGTCAATTAGTGGTCACATTCTCTCAATGAACTCCTCCAACGCTTGCTTCTTAAAACGGACATCTACCAATCTAACGTGGCCCATGTCTTTTTTCAGTTCTCCTTTGCCCTCTGTGTCTAGGGGTGTCTAGGAGCCAGTTTATGAACAAACACTATCCTGAAATTGAGGAAACCCAATGCACATGCTCAGCTTCTGTAAAACCTGGCCGAAACCCAATTGGTGATGTTTATGAATGCATAAATGATCAATGATGCATTTACGAGATGTCCAAATATATGTATATATTAGGACACTAACTTCTATGATCAGGGCAAATTTAGTTACCTGGTAACACATGTCAATATATTGGTAGTAATTGTTTTTGTTATAGCTTTTATATTATATGTAAAAAATCATGTGTAAAAAAATGTAAATTTAAAATCAATCTTTCATGCAGTCCCTTATAGGGATCCCATAGAATAAAGGATGAAACCCATGCTCAGATACCAAGATGTTTTTTCTAGAGGGAAAAACATTTGTGATAAAAAGTTCCTCACATAAATTACAAGCAGTACTTTATTGGAGAGACGAGTTGAAACATTGGTGAGTATAATAAAATCTTAGGTCAGCATTTATATTTCACTATTGTGGTTACTGATAGTAGAGCTGTGCTAAACAGTAAAATAATTTTTAAAATTGAACCAACAGGAAAGCAATGGATCTGGAGGCCTAGGTGGCTCAGCGGTTGAGCATCTGCCTTCAGCTCAGGTCATGATCCTGGGATCCTGGGATCCAGTCCCACATTAGGCTCCCCGCAGAGAGCCTGCTTCTCCCTCTGCCTATGTCTCTTCCTCTCTCTGTGTCTCTCATGAATATATAAATAAAATATTTTAAAAAAAAAAAAGGAAAGCAATGGATCATTTAATTTAAAAAGAAAACTGAGTTCTTATTCATAGAAATGTTTCCATTAGTAGAAAAAGAATCAACATTTTAGTTCACAAAATGATGATAATTTTGCCTTAATCCCACTATTTAGCCAATTTAAATCTCCTCTGATTAAAGATAATTCCAGCATTTTAAAGATCAAAGCTTCTCTGCTGGTTGATTAGTTTCTAGGTCCTAATTTTACACTCTTAGTCAAACCATACAGTCTTTAAAAAAAAAATCTAAATTTGTAAAAGCAAGGAATATAACCTCTCACAACATAAAGAAGAAAATAATTGTTCCTACATGAGCTTACTCTTCCAGTAAATGATAAATGCTAGTCAAAATAAACATTAATTATCCCACCACATGCCCTGTGGCTGGAACTCTCTGCTTTTCTTGATTTGCCAGAACTCTTATACTGAACACTAACCTGTAAAAATGACACTATTTCCAAGAAAGCCTCTCCATACCCCAGAATATGTAAACAATATTTCCCCTTCTATTACCCCATTTTTTGACATACATAATCATAATTCAAGAGAGATTATTTCAAAATAGTCCTTCAAAATCCTTATTTCTTTAAATGAGAAAACAGATTACTTCCTTTAAATAAGTTATTTTTCCTTATCCTTGACTAACAGAGAAACTGAAGCTCAAGAAGATTGACGAATTGCACAGAACACTCCAGCGAAGGTTGTTACTTGACTCTAAAAAGACATTCTTTATTTTACTCTACAACCAGATGCCTCCTACAATGTTATCTGAACCTTCTCTTCCCAGCCTCCTCTCATGGTCTACATGGAACCTGCATACGTTCTTCAACTGATTCACCTTCTCTGTTTAGTCTTTCTAGCTCCTTTACAGAATTAGTAAAAACATGTAGTCAACACCTAGATATTCCTAGTTTACTGAGGTCAGTGGCATCTGTTCCCAAAGGACAAAAATCCACGTTCCTAACCTCACACAGCATCCACGACAAAGAGGTTATCACTCATCAAACCCTTTTTGATGTGTTTGACGATTCTAAGATCTCCTAGAAGATTTAAGAAAGACTCAGCATTTGGTGCTTCCACAAATTCTGACATGTAAGGCGATTCATGGGCTCCAAACCAGTTCTTTTTTTTTTTTTTTATAAATTAATTTTTATTGGTGTTCAATTTACCAACATACAGAATAACACCCAGTGCTCATCCCGTCAAGTGTACCCCTCAGTGCCCGTCACCCATTCACCCCCACCCCCCACCCTCCTCCCCCTCCACCACCCCTAGTTCATTTCCCAGAGTTAGAAGTCTTTATGTTCTGTCTCCCTTTCTGATATTTCCCACACATTTCTTCTCCCTTCCCTTATATTCCCTTTCGCTATTATTCATATTCCCCAAATGAATGAGAACATACACTGTTTGTCCTTCGCCGGTTACTGTGGCCAAGTTCAAAAAGGGTGTTGCCTGAGTTCTTCTCTGGGATTTTGATGGAATCTTGTCTCACATTTAGATCTTTCATCTATTTTGAGTTTATCTTTGTGTATGGTGCAAGAGAGTGGTCCAGTTTCATTCTTCTGCATGTGGATGTCCAATTTTCCCAGCACCATTTATTGAAGAGACTGTCTTTCTTCTAGTGGATCGTCTTTCCTCCTTTATCGTATATTAGTTGACCATAAAGTTCAGGGTCCACTTCTGGGTTCTCTATTCTGTTCCATTGATCTATATGTCTGTTTTTGTGCCAGTACCACACTGTCTTGATGAACACAGCTTTGTAGTACAACCTGAAATCTGGCATTGTGATGCCCCCAGATATGGTTTTCTTTTTTTAAAATTCCCCTGGCTGTTTGGGGTCTTTTCTGATTCCACACAAATCTTAAAATAATTTGTTCTAAGTCTCTGAAGAAAGTCCATGGTATTTTGATAGGGATTGCATTATACGTGTAAATTGCCCTGGGTAACATTGACATTTTCACAATATTAATTCTGCCAATCCATGAGCATGGAATATTTTTCCATCTCTTTGTGTCTTCCTCAATTTCTTTCAGAAGTGTTCTGTAGTTTTTAGGGTATATTTTGAGAACCATTTGAATGGTAAATGGTTCTCCAACCTTTTATTTTCAGGTTGTAGGTGTCCTTCTGTCTAAAATGAGTCTCTTGTAGACAGCAAATAGATGGGTCCTGTTTTTTTATCCAGTCTGAAACTCTGCGCCTTTTGATGGGGTCATTAAGCCCATTCACGTTCAGAGTTACTTGAACTTCTTCTTAAAGGGGAGTTTTAAGAGTCCCCCTTAAAATTTCTTGCAGAGCTGGTTCCAAACCAGTTCTAAAACTCCAGGACACCAATTCAATTTCTTACAATGTGAATATTCTCAAGTTTCCTTCTTTTTTCTTTACAGTGAAAGTTTTAGGAAGTTTATATGAATTAATAAAAATCCTGGGCTCTATGAAGCCAATCTAGCTTTGAACACGCTTTTATTGATCTTTCAGGTAAATCTACTGTGAATGTTATGAGCCAAGCCCAGATCACCAACTTCAAACAGAATTGGAGTTACCTGTAGAGAGTTATGCTGGCAGACAGGCTTTTACTAAAGCCAGCAGAGCAGAGGTGAGGATTTAAAAAAAAAAAAAAAATGCTTAATTAACATTTTAGATGTGTTGTAGGTTGAGTGATTTAAGGCAGCTTATTAAATTTTCCCTCTTACATCCTGGAGGATATCATTTTTCTTTCTTTTCTATTTTACAGATGTAATCAATTTGTTTCTAATATCTGAACACATTAGCATAGGGAAGATTTTTTAATATGCTGAGGTTCTTTTTATATTCATTCTTATGAGTCAGTTATCTTCCTTGAAGATAGCAATTTTACTACAGCCAATGTAATAGAAAAATATTTTCTCAATTCTCACTTCTTAGAAACAGCATTTCTCAACCACTAAAGAAAATATTTTTCCTTCCATCTTTTGCATATGGATAAAAGGAACAATAATTTGATTATTCATCCCAACCATCTCCAAAATTCATACTCATATACATATGGCACATGCTTCCATGTATCAAAATGGATTCCACTCATAAGTCTTGGGAATCCAGAGGCATAAGCCATCAACATCCCTATCATGTGGCCTTTTTCCTTGGCTTACACAGAATTTTGAATCTGCATCCATCAAATAAGCCATGAAGTTACTTGTAAGTTCCACATAAAGCTTTAGGAAAAACGAATTTCAAGAATCTCTTTTACTCCCTCTCCATATTACTTTAAAATGTATCCTAGACATTGTATCACTTCTTCTGTAGTTACTTTCATATGTCTCTTTAAAAGATAAAAACTCCTCTCAAAAATAGAAACCATATATCAACAAAAACATTATAATACCTAAAAGCAATAATGCATTAATGCCTTTAAACATCTTGTAAATGCTCATATGTTCCATCATAGCATAAAAGTTTTCTTTTTATTTTTTATTTTTTATTTTTTTTTAGATTTATTTATTTATTTGAGCTAGAGATAGAGGAGCATGAGCAGGGGGAGGGGCAGAGGGAGAGAGAATCTTTTTTTTTTTTTTTTAATTTTTTATTTATTTATTTATGATAGAGAGAGAGAGGCAGAGACACAGGCAGAGGGAGAAGCAGGCTCCAAGCACCGGGAGCCCGACGTGGGATTCGATCCCGAGTCTCCAGGATCGCGCCCTGGGCCAAAGGCAGGCGCCAAACCGCTGCGCCACCCAGGGATCCCTCTTTTTATTTTTTTTTAATTTGTATTTGTTCATGAGAGACAGAGAGAGAGAGAGAGAGAGAGAGAGAGGCAGAGGGAGAAGCAGGCTCCATGCAGGAAGCCCGATGTGGGACTCGATTCCAGGTCTCCAGGATCACGCCCTGGGCTGAAGTCAGCGCTAAACCGCTGAGCCACCCAGGCTGCCCTAAGTCATTTGTTTGAATCAGTATCCAAATAAGGCCTACATATAGCAATTAAATAATATTTCTGTTAAGCCTCCTTTAATATATAGCTTTCTTTCTCTTATTTCTATTCCATTCGTTGACAAAATTAGGTACTTGCTCTAGATTTTTCTACAATATGAAATTTTCTGATTGCATACCTGTGAAGCTCTTGTTGTTGTTGTTGTTTGTTTGTTTTTTAAATATTCCCTTGATTTCTATATTTCTTGTGAATTTTCAGTTGGACCTAAAGACTTGATTAGATTTAGGAATGATGTCTTTGGAAAGGATATTTCCTAGTGGGTGGTATGTTGCTCCCCTGGGGACTTGTAATATCTAGTTGTCTCTCTCTCTTCTAATGATGTTAGCAACCATTAATGTGCAATATACAGATCTAAAAATTCATTAGGAGTACAAAATATTGATATTTTAGTTTCATTATTTTCTTCACTTATTAGGTAATATACTTCTTTTTTTTAATTTTTATTTATTTATGATAGTCACACAGAGAGTGAGAGAGAGAGAGAGGCAGAGACACAGGCAGAGGGAGAAGCAGGCTCCATGCACCGGGAGCCCGATGTGGGACTCGATCCCGGGTCTCCAGGATCACGCCCTGGGCTAAAGGCAGGCGCCAAACCGCTGTGCCACCCAGGGATCCCAGGTAATATACTTCTGTAAAAAGAAATGTCCACTCATTTACCACGTTCTTGTTCAGCTGCACAGCTGTATATAAAGGGAAAATTAATGCTCTATTCTATGTTTTTTAATCAACTTTCAAATTATTCCATACTCTAATGATGACTATTTCTTTCTTTTTTTTTTTTTTTATGATAGTCACACACAGAGAGAGAGAGAGAGAGAGGCAGAGACACAGGCAGAGGGAGAAGCAGGCTCCATGCACCCGGAGCCCTACGTGGGACTCTATCCCAGGTCTCCAGGATCGCGCCCCGGGCCAAAGGCAGGCGCCAAACCGCTGCGCCACCCAGGGATCCCCGACTATTTCTTTTTTAATACATATTAAGAACTCATAAGCACAATTGATTTCTTTAAATCTATCAAAGCTATTGCCCTTATTGATATGCACATTTGGTGAGAGGAAGCCTTTCAAGTTGTCTCCTAAGTCTTTTTACGCAAATCTAGTAGTCTTTGACAGTCCCCTTGGTATCTGCCACAGTAAAATATTGAGTATCATCTTGTACATCTTTCCTGACATAGAATCATCCATATTTCTAAGGAATTCCTGTTCCTTTTAGTAGGAAGGAGTATAGTTGACAAATACCATATTTTCTTTCCGCGTCCTTCTGTGTACCTCTATGTGTGTGTGCATATATGCGTGTGTGTATGTGTGTGTTCATACATATATCTGTACCATTTGAAAGTTGCAACATCATGGCACTTTGTCTTTAAGTATTTTAGCATACATCTTCTAAAAGTAAGACCCAACAACATCATATCACTATGACCTAAGAAATTAATTATTGTTCTATAATAATATTTAATATTTAATCCATATTTTAATTTCTCCAATTCTCCAAATTTTCTTTTTTATAACTGTGCACACTGCATTTTATTATGTTTGTTTAGTTTCTTATAATCCACAATAGCCTCATTCTTTTTGGTGTGTCTGTTTTCATGTTATTAACTCTCTCAAAAGCACAAGATAGTTCTCCTGCAGAATGTTCCGCCTTTTGGATTTTTGGATTGCTTAATCGTGGCATTCCATTTCTTTCAAATATTGACTCTTCAAAAAAATTCTCACCTTGAGCTATTTCGGTTAGCCATCTATCTAAAATCTTTCCTGGAGCAATATTGATTTTCTCTGTGTAGAAAGTACATTGAATTACAGGAATATCATAGTTTACTGACATAGTATTATTTGTTCTTTTTATGAGGTGCAGAATGTTCTAAAATTCATAATCCCTGATGAATATATAATGAATTATCTCAAGAAATTTCATGGGAGAAAGAATACTCTACTTTGACCATTTAGACGAGAATTTAACCCTCTGGCAATCTAGCCCTTATTTGATCATAATCAGTGCCAAAATGCTTGGTTTGGAGTATAGGTATAGGAGAAGTTACAATCCCAGCAACCAGACTTTCCTTTATTACCAAACCATCTCTAATATTTTGATTTATATGATGATTATTTTTTAGTTAAATATGCCTTCCTTCCTTCCACAATCTCAGGAAAATCTTCCTAGTGGCTCCTCTCAGTTTCCTTCCCTCCTTATATTATGAAGAAAAAAAAAAAAAGAACCTGATTTAGTTGATTCTAAGTTTCATAGCAAGACCACATATTTGCATTTTTTCAATATCTCTTAAGCATTTTTCTCAATCATTCCTGATAAGAATTACCTGAGAAGCTTCTTAAACTTGCAGATTACTGGTATCAAGGGAGGGACTCAGAAATTCTGAACACATTTCTTAGGTGATGCCTATAGGCAAGTCTGGGAAGTATGTCCCTAGTGTGTATTTCATTTCCAAATGACAAAAAAACTCTCTGGTATCACAGGGATTCTAATCCAGAGTTCTGAACCCACATCGCCTGAGTTCAGACTTCAGCTATATTCCTTACCAGCAGACAATACATAAGTGAGTCTCTGGGCCTCCACTTCTGACTCTCTCTAATGATGAAAAGAATAATGCCTACCTTATATGTGAAACTCAAGTGTGATTGATTCTCATATTGAGTACGTGGTGCAACAACCTCGATAAATGTTAATCATTAATTATTATTAATAACATTTCATTATAGATCTAGGAGATCCAAAAGTTAAAGTTCCTTTTTCTTTTAAGATTTTATTTATTTAGGGACACTTGGTGGCTCATCAGTTGGGCAGCTGCCTTCGGTTCAGATCATGATTCCAGGATCTGGGATCAAGTCCTGCATTGGGCTCCCGTGAAAAGCCTACTTCTCCCTCTGCCTATGTCTTTCTCTGTGTGTGTGTGTTTATGTCTCATGAATAAATAAATAAATCTTTTAAAAATGATTTTATTTATTTATTTGAGAGAGAGAGAGAGAGCACGAGCAGGGTGAGGGGCAGAGGGAGAAGCAGAGTCTTCCCTGAGCAGGGGCCCAATGCAAGGCCTAATCCTGGGACTCCAGGATCATGACCCAAGCCAAGGCAGACCCTTAACCTACTTAGCCACCCAGGCATCTCAAAAATTAAAATTCTAAATACATGAGATTTTCATGCTTTGATAGTATGTACCAAAAAAAAACTTGAATTTAAGGAAAAGTTTTTCCTCCTATTTAAGATTTTTGAACAGTTTATCTTCCATTTTTCTGTCTTAATGGAATACGTTGAGAGGGCCACTCTGGATCCAGTGACCAAACTTTCTCACTTGAGAAGATTCAACTGTATTTTTGTTTTGGTTTGGTATTTGTAACATTAGTTATATTTTGTCTCAAGAGCTGCATCCGTTTCTAAAATGGCACATTGTGTTTGTTCCCAGGTGACTGGTCAGATTTTGGTGATATTTTACCCTTTTAAAAATGTATACATCCCATGGTAGAGATAATTATCTGTAAAGACATGAAGAATAAGATCTGCCGCAAAAACAGTGAGGAACTATATAAAGCCACTGAAGGGAAAAATTTTTGGCTCCCTTGAGCCCCTCCTCCAAAACTAGGGAAATTTCAAGAACACCATAAAAGAACACAGTGAATAGAGTATTATTAAACAGAACATGGCAGTCTCATAAAGTCATTTTATCCTTGGGTCAGAACTATATTATAGTTCATTCTCCTCATTTAATTTGTATATTTTAGATCAGAAAGAAAGTATATTGTTATCTGTTGCTGTCATCATGATATGACTGTTACAGACTATTTCACTTATAATCAGAGAAAAAAAAATTGTTTTTATTTTTCATGGATTACTTGGAACTTAGCCTCAGAGCCCTCAATGTGCATAAGAATTACCAGGAGATATTGTCAAAATGTAGACTCTTACCCAGTTGGTTCGGAGTGGGGCCCTCTTATGCTGTTCCAGGGATAGTACTTGAAAACCAAGTCTTGAAGAGTGGTCATCTTTCCATTATGGGAAGACCATGGATAAACACAAGCAAGTCTGACCCTTGACAACTGCTTCATTTCTACCAAGAATATAGGCCCATCTGTGGGGAGCTCAGAATGTAGCCTATTTTGTTTCCCTTTGCTTTTTTAGGGGTAATCTTCTACTGAGAATGCACAATCTAAAAACAGGCACCAGGAAATCTCCACTCCCTGGCATAGGCCTAGAGCATCGTACTGCTTATCCCAAATCATGAGCGGAAAGAGACATGAGAGATGAACATCTGGAATTTGCCCACGAGTGGACATGGGATTCACCTCATGTAGTATAGAACTGAAACCTGAGCTGAGACACAGAAATGAACCAATTCAGAACTGGGTAATATCACAGGAGTTGGACAGGCAAAAGGAACTTGAATAATCACATAAATGATTCTGTATAACCAGAGCATTCTAAAAGGAGCTTTAAACTGCTCAAATAGTCAAAGGAAAGAATAAATTCCAGAAAACAGGTGACTAAGAAGAAAGGCGGATATTTGAGAATCAACACCTCAAGAAATGGAAAAGTGCAGTAGAAAAGGTAGCATTTTTGCTTTTGTAAAATGGAAATTACTAGAGTGGCTTTACATCTGATGGAAATGATCCTGGAGCCTGCAAGTGACTCATTATGCAGTAGACAGAAAACGCTGAGCATGCAGAATTCTTGACTAGCTAAAACCAGATGGGCCACAGAAGAGAGGAGGGACCTATCTTTGAAAGGAAAAGCTTTCCTAATGTAGCAGGAAGAAATGCATGAGGACACATGAGTTTTGTGGGTTCTGTGATAGAAGATAAAGGGGTTCCCATTCAATGGTTTTTTTCCCATGAGGTACGGCATGCAATTTGTGATAAGAATGAGTAGAAGAGATGTGTAGTGACCAAGGGGACCGAAGAAGGACCAAAATAGTACATGCTGCAACTAAGAAATACAATGTTCTAGGTGAACAGTAGGATCACAGGAAATTGTGGAATACTTGTGTGAGGTTTTTGAAAATAATTTAATATAAGATGAATATTATCAGTCCAAATGTCTTGAGTCTCTCTAGGAATTTTCAGCCTTCTTAAGGAATAGAGAAGGTGGATATTTGGTTCAGATCAGGTTGGAATTCTTTGGTGAGTACTAATGAAGAGAAAAATAAAATTGGAGTCAAAAAAAATGTTCAAGGTAGTGAATCTCACGAGGAGACGACATTTAAGCTGGGCAAAGAAAAGTGAAAAGAGGAAGGTGCTGAAAGAAGAGCAGTGGAATCAGTGGAATTGATGGAACCATGAGGTTATAGAACATTGGCAGTGGCAGACAACAGATCAACATGGCCAGAAGGATAAGAGGTAGCAGAAAGTAGGGGGATTGAAGTCAATATTCAGAGACGGGATGCTTGCGGTGCTGGCAAAGTCCAATCTCAGAAGTGAGTGGCCCAGGACAGCATGTTGGATCATTCAGTTTCTTGGATGTTGAAGCCAATGAGAATGATCAAGAACTGGAACTGGAAGTGATTGAAACAAAAACACAAATAAAATGAATGGCCTGGGAGTTAGTAGATGACACCACTGAGGAAGGCAAGACTATTAGTTAACTAATATCAATTATATCTCAATTAAAAAAAATGTCAGTGGGATGCCTGGGTGGCTCAGCAGTTTGGCGCCTGCCTTTGGCCCAGGGTGTGATCCTGGATCTAGTCCCACATCAGGCTTCCTGCATGGAGCCTGCTTCTCCCTCTGTCTATGTCTCTGCCTCTGTGTGTGTGTGTGTGTGTGTGTGTGTGTGTGTGTGATGAATAAATAAAAATAAGATCTTTTAAAAAGTCAAAGGAGTAGAAATGGGCAATGAAGGAAGAAGAAACAAGTAGCAAGGAGGATGTTTTTCCAAACTCTTAGCCTTCTGATGTATTAAAATGTAATAGAAAAAAATGGTCTCCATGTGAGAGGATGGCAAGGAAACAGAATCTTCAGAAGAAAGGCAGGTTAGAGTTAGGCAAGATGAAGGGAATATTTCGAAGCATTAATGATGAAGTAGATTTAAAAAAAAAATCACATCTCAGAAAATCCAGAAGGCAAAATGGAAAGTATTATAGGAATGAGTAAAACATTCCTTCTATTTGGAAGATATAAAGAGCATTTTGTGAATAGAAGTCAGTTTAATACATCAAGAATACATAAGAACAATGCCGTTCCAGGTGTGAAACATTAGTGGATGAATTATAGGGTAGTGGGGCACAGGCAGAATGGAACGAAGGGCCAGGGTGTCTAGGGAAGTGCAGGACATTCAAGAAGCTCTAAAAAAAACAGATATCTGGGTGCAAGGTAAGGAAGTATTTCAAATATTTTTAAAAACAAGCACTTACCAGGTCAATAGAAGCACTCCACCAAGTATACATGAAAACACATAGGAACCCAGTAAAGTAAGGTATGAGGCATGATACACTGGTTCTGATGTGTCTCAGAGGGGATAGATTCTCTTTCTACTATATAGCTCTAAAGACTTAGTAATAGCAAAAGAGCAACCTTCTCTCCAGTGTTTACCAGATACACAAGAGACTACAGAAGCCCATGAGCAATTCTTACAACAGCTGCTACAAACCAACACTGTTTCTCACCTGTGATACTACAACAGATGCCAAACAAATAATTTGTCATCCATGGTGAAATTGGAATCCATAACCATGGGACTGTAAAGAATGTGGGGAAGCATTTCATGGCTTAAATTTACAGCAACAGGAAGCCCTTCAACAGTTTTACTTAGTAATATGCTCACTACTTCATTTTAAGCACCCTTCCGTCTGTAAGATCAAGAATGCACTACATACACCAAGGGTGCCTTATTTCATACGCTGTGTCTACATAACCCAGCAATCCTGGTTTCAGGGATAAAGATCATTGAATGTAAAAGCAATGGAAGAAACCACAACGCAAAATATCAGTAGTTGTAATTACCTGAAGTTTTAAAACTACTATATATCCGGGACACCTGGGTGGCTAAGCAGTTGAGTGTCTGCCTTTGGATCAAGTCGTGATCCTGGGATCCTGGGATCCTGGGATTGAGTCCCACATCAGGCTCCCTGCAAGGAACCTTCTCCCTCTACCTATGTCTCTGCCTCTCTCTTGTTCTGTCTCTCATGAATAAATAAATAAAATCTTTTAAAAATAAATAAATAAATAAAACTTCTATATATCAAAAGACATCATAAACCAATGAAAGGCAAATGACATACCAGAAAACTGCTTATCATAAATATAAGTAAGTGGTCATTTCCTAAATGTGGAAATAGTACTTATAAATCACCCTCAACTGAAAAATTGGGGGGGGGGACAACTCACAGATAAAAATCAATCAATAAAAATATACATAAAAAATGCAAGCTCATGGGATCCCTGGGTGGCGCAGCGGTTTGGCGCCTGCCTTTGGCCCAGGGCGTGATCCTGGAGACCCAGGATCAAATCCCACGTCGGGCTCCCAGTGCATGGAGCCTGCTTCTCCCTCTGCCTGTGTCTCTGCCCCTCTCTCTCTCTCCCTGTGTGACTATCGTAAATAAATAAAATTTAAAAAAAAATGCAAGCTCAATCAATAACCAAATAAACACATACAATCTAATATAGCCTTTCCAGGTAAGCTTCTTAAAAGCAGTCTTGGAAAGGAATCCATTAACTGGGCCAAAGGGATCTTTTTCTTTGGTAAGAGCTAGGTCCTTCCTCAATGTTTCTTATGCTTCATTAAAGTAAGCGTAGAATATTCTCATTACTGAAAATATATTACACAGTTGGTACTGTGGCAACATGGAGCTGGCCATACATTGCTGGAACCTCCCATAAAAGTGGAAATGCTAATCCTTTTCCTGAGATACTACCTGGTAATATCAAAGGTCTTATGTGTCAATAATCTCAACTCAATAATTCAACTTTTAGATAAATTCACCTAAGAAAATGACCCAAGATAAGTACAAAGATTTGTTTTATGTAAAGATATTTGTTACAGCATTTATTGTAATAACAAAAATTTAGAAACAAGACTAATGTTAAACAATGTAGAAGCTTTTAAATTATGGTTTATCCCATACAATGAAATAATATTAAGTCCATAAAAATCATGTTATTAAAGAATATTTAGTAACACTGGAAAATATTCACTATAAAATATATTTTAAAAACCCTAAATATTAAATAAGAAGTCAATTTTAGGAAGTAAAAGTGTGTAATTACATAGAAAAAGGATCTCATAAATCCTATTCAGAATTTTTTTGGAGCTGCACAGGAAAACGCTGCTTCAGTCCACAGTGTTGTTGACTATGAATGATTCTATTAGCCACTAGCCACAGCTAGAGTTGGGTCACCAAATGGCCCCATACACAGAGGGCAAGAGAGACTGAACAAAGAGGCAGACCACTCCAGATTGGTAACAAGGAAGGGACTTACTTACAAGGCTTGTCTTAGGTGGCCACAAAATAAATAGATCTTGGCAACTACTCACCAGAACTATAGAAGTCACAGCCTTTCAATGACCTCCTCCAACAGGATCTTAGATCCACCAAACACTGTTTTCTTACAAAGGTTCACTTTACTCACATTGGTAAACAGTATATAGTAAAAAAGATAACATACACTCAGACTCATTTATATCCCATTCCTTGGACTTGCCTTTGTCACTGTGTTAAAGGAAATTCTGAAGACCACTACAGTTCACTGATGCCAAAAGACAGATATTTTTTTGTACAAAAGACTTTTTAACACTTCCGTGCACTTTTCTGAAATATTTAGAAATGCAAATTTCTGGCCAAGCCTAACTGGAATCATACAGTAAAAAAAAAAAAAATCATATAGTGCTCTCCTTCGGTTTTAATGGCATGTGCTTTTTCAAGTTTTCTAAGTAACACGGCTTCAAGTCAATCTCTCTTGTCAGAACTTTGGATTTTGTTTTATCAGCTACTTCTAATTATAGACATTTTGTTAAAAAAAAAAGGTGTTAAATAATGCAGTTTTCGAAGTATGCTTTAAGATTATCACTTACCTACACATGTCATATACATTTTATAAGAATACTAAACCAGGAGACACTTAACCCTGGCAGAGGAGTGAAACTTTTTGAACATGTTTAATTTCTCAGTAAGTTGAACTAAATCCAAACTATTTACAAAATTTCCTAAAAACCATAGGACTGATAGCATCAGTGCCAGATTTACTGTTATTAGTTGGAAAGGCCAATTCTTATAGCAAATGACAGCCTGACTCCTCATACCTCAGTGCTTAGAAGAATGTTTCTCCTAAGCTAAAATGGTGGGAAGAGGAAAAAATGGCAAGAGGGGATTGTAGTAAAGTCCAAGTGACCATGTAGAACATACGTTGATTCTTTTATGAGGACTGCTTCACTTCTCATTGGCTGTCCCAGAGAGGCTTTCTCATGTAGGTCAGTGATTCCTGTACCTTATAGACAGGAAAATTCCAGAAACTTTTAAGAATAAATTCTGAAATATCTATGAGCATATAGAGCCAAATCATTTTTTTAAGCCACAGTTTCATAGTCTTAGTCAAAACTGGATTATTAAGTAGTTATTTTAAGTTCATTTTTTTATTAGCAACTTTAAGTATAACAACTTTGAAACAGGAATAAGTATTTATTTTCTATTAATAAAAATGAATTCTAACAATATTTATTGCTAGGTGGTATGTTGTTTTGTTCTCCTTATATTTTTTGTATAATTACATTTTCTATAATATACATGAATTACTCCAAAAATCAAGAAAAAGTTAATTATTTTAAAAAAAGAAGATGATTTTCATTTTCCCTCTTTAGAGGCTTGTTTACTTTTCTCTTCAAACCCACATGCAGGGATTAAATCTATGTTCTCTTCAGTGCCTAGTATATGTTGGAATCCAATTAAATTTTAGCTCATTTAAAAAACAAAAACAAAAACTCTGGTCTTTCATCATCTCTTTTCTTTGCCATGCACCAAATAATTAGTCTTCTATAGCTAGGCAATACTAAAGGAAAGTTATTTTTTACTGGATTTCTATAGCAGCCAATTGACCAATCAAATGTGAAAAATCAATACAGATATTTTAGATACATAAGGACTCAGAAAATGTGTTTTTCATTCAACATTCCTTAATAAGGCATATATCACAGAAATGAAGATATAATAAAATGTAATGATAATTTGAAATATAATAATAGTATATACTATTATATTTAAACACATATATTCAAACATAATAACATAATGAAAAAGTAGAGAGCCAGAAACTCTAAGGGAAAAAGAGCTGAGTGAAAAGAAAATATATTCACTCCACACTTTTTGTTTTTGTAGTGATCATTGAGAAAGAGACGACAATAAATATTTTTGGATTGTCAAATCAGACTCTTAAGGACCAGAGAGATCTTACCTAATATTAAACTTTAGTATTAATTCAAAGAATTAATCTCATTAATATATCCACCTCATAGTCATCTATGAGATAGAGGTGCATGGAGAAGTCTGAACCCCCCCCCCAAAAAAAAGTTGCCTGGTTTCTTCCCCACAAGGTGAGAACATACCCTGGCCCAGATTTAGCATGTAAGATCTCAGAGTAATGCATCATTTACTCAAAGGGAGCCCTTTTAGTCATAAAATACTTCTTTCTTATACTCTGATCATGACACAGCTGATACTGACATTTCAAACAGATCATGTTTCGTAAATCTTCAAGTTCTAAGTTTTCCTTCAGAATAGGTTACTTCTTCCTTTCTCTCCTCTGACCCCTTCCACTTTTTCCTTCTCCATCACAGTGTCTCCAGAGTACAAACCTGTTGCCAACCTATTTCTTCTGCACTAATCATAATAATGTAAACAACATTCACTGATTTTCCAACTCTTAGAAAGAATCTACAATAAAATATAAGATACTTGATTTGGTTAATAAATACAATGTAATATTATCAACCTTGACATAAGAACAAAGAGGACAAAAGTTTGGGTTAAGAATGGAAGATGAAAGCTGAAAGAAATGTTTAGAAGTGCTAATATCTTCACCTTCAAAGTAGAGAATCAAGATAATAGTGTCTGTAATTGACCAAATAAGAAATGAGTATGTAAGCATATTACTTAAAATTACAAAGACAATGTGAGTAAAGGAAATACAATTTTAATATATTGAGTGAGAAGTATGCCATTATTAGTAAGTGAGCTAAGATTCAACAGATAATGACTAAAATTAATAAACTAAAGCTCATGAACAAAAAAGTGCTCTGAAATAGGGATATACCTGTAGGAAGACATAGTTAAAGGAATTGAAAAGGTGTCCCCTATCCTGAAGGCCGCTGGGAAGCAGGAAACATGCTTTTTTCTTAGAAGTCTACCTTGTCTGATCTTTTGTAACCATATGTAGGAATTATTTTTGTACTACTTTACCTTTTTTTTTTTACTTTTTTTACTTTTTTTTTTTTTTACTTTTTTATTTATTATTTATGATAGTCACACACAGGGAGAGAGAGAGAGAGGCAGAGACATAGGCAGAGGGAGAAGCAGGCTCCATGCACCGGGAGCCTGATGTGGGATTTGATCCCGGGTCTCCAGGATCGCGCCCTGGGCCAAAGGCAGGTGCTAAACCGCTGCGCCACCCAGGGATCCCCCTACTTTACCTTTTTAATTACTAAAATAAAGACGCAAATATTCCAATCTGGTAACACTGGGGTCTACCTTAGTACTAGAGTATTAAAAAGAAGGCATTCTTGGGGATCCCTGGGTAGCTCAGCAGTTTAGCCCCTGCCTTCCGCCCAGGGTGTGATCCTGGAGTCCCGGGATCAAGTCCCATATGGGGCTTTCTGCATGGAACCTGCTTCTCGCTCTGCTTGTGTCTCTGTCTCTGTCTCTCTCTCTCCCTCTCCTTCTGTCTCTCATGAATAAATAAATAAAATCTTAAAAAAAAAAAAGGAAGAAGAAGAAGAAAGCATACTTGACTAAAATCACACATGTAGTCAGGAAAATTTTCCCCAAAACAAGGTGAATATCAGGATTAAAATCTAAGACTCTACAGCTTCATTATCCCTTCCAACACTCTAACTCCTCCTGGATCCGAAATGATGATTGCCCCACATTGTCCGGTCTCCATCCTTTAAGAAGAGTGCTATTCAGTTTTATAAAGGGACATGTCCTCAGCTACAGAGTATACTTCTCAGCAGCACTTGCAACTAGGTGTGGCTGTGTGATTTTGTTCTGTTAGGGAGGGGTGAACAGAGTTAATGTTTGTCACTTCCTGGTTGTGCCCTTTCAAGAAATGAATGTCCTTTGTCCTCTCTATCTTCTCTTCGCAAGAACTGATCCAGGGATGGAAGCTATATTTTGAGGATGACAAAGATTCTTCCAGGCTTAGACTACATAATTCTATTCTGTTATGTGTTATGTAAACCACTTCTAAATGGTTTAAGCCACTTTTTTCTATCTCCTTAGCAGCTTAGACTGTACCTTAGACTAGTGCCTCTCACATTCACCGCTGGCCTTATGGTTCATTCAATTTGTGTAGGTTTTCCTTCCCGAATTACTCTATCTAGTGTCAAGTTCTACCAGTCTATTGACAGAGCCAATAGATATAATTCTATCAGTATCCACAGATTTGGTTATAGTTTCAGATACATGTATTGTTATATAGGTTTCCAATTCAATTTTAGTCAAATACTTCCCCTAATTTCCATACTCATGTTAAAAGCATCATGCCTTTGATAAACCACTTTTTATTATTTGAAACTGAATATACTTTAAATTCATTCCAATGCAAAAAAAAGTTCAAAGCTTAAAACTTTTCAAACTGAATTGCATTGCCCACCAATGTAATATGAAGTGTCCCTTGTTTTTACCTGGTTTTCTTTATTTTTCCATTTCAATAAGCTAGAAAAAAATTTTGGAGGCTACATTTGTTTCCTAATAGAGTATATAGGCCTCATTTCAGATTTTCCATTAAGCGTCTAACTTGTCGCCTCCCCTCAATCTTTAAATATTTAGATTCTGGGTTTTCTGACTACACCAGTGGTGAGCTACTATCTGATGTACATTCATTCTTATCTAAATTTGATTTATATTGGTTTCTAACCTATTTTTATACATTATTGCCCTTGGTTGCAGAGCTGACAACTATCCACTGAGTTTTCCTTCATATTTTACCTAGCTTCATTACTCGTTGAGTAAATAAAACTAGAGAATTTCCAAATCTTGAGGCTCCTCTTAAATAGAGCTAACCTCCTTTGTAAGTCTTGTAGCAATTGCCAAGTTATCAGTTAAAATACTTTTCATTGAAAGGCCTGGAAAACCTAAATGAAAAGTACTCATACCAATATATAAGTTGGTATTTATTACCAACTCACATAACAAAAATATTAAAGTAGACAGTTGCAGAGGGATTCAATGACTCCATATGTTATCAAATAACCAGGATCTTGCTATCCTGCTTTTTTTCTACTGAAGAAGTTGATGATATCTCCTCGTGGTTGCAGAATGGATGCAGCTGTTCTAAATATTACAGCTTCACATAAAGCATGTATGAAATTAATAAGGACAAGGACTTACATTCATATATCTTACCTTTTTCCTTTTATCAAGGAAGAGTATCCTTCCAGAAACTCCCACTATAATTTCCTTCATATGTCATAGACCAGTTCTAGTTCACATGGTCTTTCTTAGCTGGAAGGAAATTTGGAAAGTATCTGGTATTTTCCGTCTCTTTTCTAGTTGTGTGGCCAATAGGAGAAGACAGAGAAGAATGGCTTTGGGGAATGTAACCATCAATGTCAGCTATAGAATAAATGTTGCAAAAGGGAGATTCAGGAGGATTCCAAGAACAAGAGCCTTCTTATGAGCCTTTTTCCAACTTGTCTCAGAACCTTAGCTATATGAATTAAAGAAATGAATTTTTTCTCACTAATAAAATTATAAAGCAGAACATATAGTTTCATTGACTTATTTTCTATAACCAGCTAGGGAAAATTAATAAATTTATCTGAATGCCTGCCTTCAATCTTTGATGATATTTTATTATATCTCCCATGTAAGTAAAGAAAATGATTGATTTTTTAGGGGATGTTAAAGATAGCTGTATCATTTGGGGTTTTTTTGTATTTTTTTTGCTATGCATAGTAACCTCTCTGGTACTCAAAATTTTATTAAAACAACTTGCTATACATAGTTTTTAGAATCCAATGGCCGATGAGAAATTAATCACCAATTCCATACAAATCCAAAGGCAATAAATCACAATGTTACATAAGCATAGCATTTTTTCCCCTTCTTATCACATTCTAAGTGCAAGCAATAGTACAAAGCTTTTCTCAGCCATTATTACACTGAATATAGGGGAAAAAACAGTTAGTTAACTGACAAATATTTGTCAACACATCCGCAGACACCAACCTAGGACGGTGCCTAATTACGAAAAGTTCTGTTACATTTGCTTGCATTAGGACTTACTTTAGTGCTATTACTTAGTGAGAGAAGGATATAAAATAAAGGGGAAAGTGACACATAAAAAAGAATTATGAAAAGAAATTCTAACTCATAAAATGTTATGTCCATCATTTGGAACTTAACGCTTTGAGGAAAAGCTGCTGTCAGACTCAGGCATTACCAGATTACAGGGAGGGTAAAGTGTAAGAACCCAGACTGAAGAGAACCCAACCTTCTCCCTAATTGCAGTGACAGGGAGCTGGAATGGCTGCTCCTGAGAACGACATGTCCACAAGAAAACAGCACCAGCAAGCCTTCATCCCAACAGCAGCTGGTAGGCAGCAGGGCTTGAATTCCTGATAGACCACAAAAAGCTACTGATCCTGGTGGAAAATGCTGAGAAGCATTCTAATTCAACTTGTCGAGCTTAAATTTTAAGCATTTTTTTTTCCCTCTGAGCAGCAGGAACAGATGAACTCTCAAGAAATAAAGATCTCATTTTCATGGAAATCATCTCCCAAGAACGAGAAAAAAAAATAAAGAAAATGTATGAGGTAGACTTGGGATTGCTGTAAAAGACAACAGGTGTCAGGGTTTTCCATAAGGACTTAACTATTCCTCGAGGTATATTTTAATGACTTTCTAACAGTTGACATAGTTTATCTTCCCTTTGGAATAAACGGGATTCTGGTAACCAAGTGCAATATAATCAGCTCAGAAAAACAAAGTTTAGCTACACAACTACCATAAATGCAAGATGACTCCATATCTAAGGTTAACATGTCAACAGGATTTGTGGACACTGGGAAAGGACAAAGGTCTCACTGGTATGTGGTTCCTAGTAACTGAGCTGACTTTCTAAATACTCTTGTGATGAACCCGTATTTCTTTTTTTTTTTTTTTAAGATTTTATTTATTCATGAGAGAGGCAGAGATGTAGGCAGAGTGAGAAGCAGACTCCCTGCGGGGAGCCTTATGTGGGACTTGATCCCAGGACCTCAGGATCACAACCTGAGCTGAGGGTGGACGCTCAACCACTGAGCCACGCCGGTGCCACTGAACCCATATTTCTGATCAAATAATAAAAATGTAATAAAACTTCAAAGGATCACAATAGAAGCACTATGAAAGCTCTTCAAAATGTAGACACCAGGACCCCTTTCTCAGGATTATGGATTCATAATGTCTGAGTGCAGCCCCAGGCAACTGTATTTAAAATGCTTAAGGTGATCTGCTGGGCACCAAAGGTTTCAAATCACTGAAATACCCACTAACTTAAAACAGAACTGTCAGAAGTATTTACATTCCAATCTCAAATATGGGATTGATAGAAAAGTTTGATATAAAACAGTAGACACTCATGGGTTCTCTTCATTTACAAGCTTATTTCTCTATCTCTTCCAGCCTCCAGGCCCATGATTCTGCAAGCTTCACAGAGACAGAGATTATGTTCTTCTTTGTATTCCCAGTAACAAATCCAGTTGGTGATGCATGCTAAGAATTCTGCAAATGCTTGTGGAACAAACAATGAATCTTGCATGCATCGAATTCCCACATATTCTTCTTAGCATTTTCAAGGAAATGATCGAGATGTGAACTTGAGGTACCAAATATTCTATCCCTCTCTTTTATTGAAAAAGAAAGGCAACAAAAATGGGAGCTTTAGCATTAAAACAGTAACAGTGTTTAAACCTTTTATGATCACAAATTTGGGTGTAGCTTACATGGAGAGAGCCCATAGAGAGTGCTTCCAGACCAGGAAGCCCTCAGCGATCTGTCCAAAAGGGTAAATATGTTACATATATTAGGTGGGTTCTGTTAGGGTGTAGCATTTGTAGCTTAGAAAGGTGGATATAGGGGCTCCTGTGTGACTCAGTTGGTTAGGCACCTGCCTTGGGCTCAGGTCATGATCCCAGGGTCCCAGGATTGAGTCCCACATCAGGCTCCCTGCTCAGTGAAAAGCCTGCTCCTCCCTCTCCCTCTGCTGCTCCCTTACTTGTTCTCTCTCTCTCTCATAAATAAATTAAAAATCTTAAAAAAAAAAAAAAGGAAGAAAAAAAGGTGGATGTATTCACTTATGTCTTGTTACAGTGATGAGCCTCACCTTTGCCTTCTGTAACCAGGAAGTTATGTAAGCACAGCTTTGGGGGAATTCCTAAAGTCTTTTGGGCATATTTCTTCTCACACTCCCTTTAGCTATACACTCTCTACAGATTTGTGAGTTTGCCCATACACTAGCTTGAAAATTTGTGTAAGTCAATAAACTAGACCTATGTAAATCAGCTACATTCTTCTCCTTGAGAATCTAGTGAACGCTCTGTGATGGGGGACCATCTGAACTCACCAGAAAAATCTCTTGTTCAGTTCCAGAAAGTCACTGTCATCCTGAAGTCCATCCACAAATCTAAGGATCCTTGAAACTCAGGTGAGAAACCATGCAAATGAGTGAGTAAAATCTTGCAACCCTTATTTCTACATCATCTCTCCGCACTCACTCAAAACACTTGGCCAATTTCCACAGTTAAAACTTCAGACTCTCCTAGTCCATTCCTTTTGTCTTCCTTCCTCCTCACATGACCTAAAACAAGGAGAAACTTGGCACCTCCTTCACCAGGTTGCCAACCCATATACATTCACATACTAATGCATCCAACACAACTGCCAGAAGACTCAGTCACATGGTGTTACCTAATCACAGCAACCACTCAGAATTATAGCACACAACATGAAACTTTCCCAGCACCTGTGTACACAGCATCAGGTTATTCATGGCATAGACAAATTGAGGAAAAGGGGCTTCTGGGATTACTATTTCATTTTCAATATTTGTGCTTTATGATTGACATAATCTACCTTTTTAACATCAGCAGCACAACTGTTAAGTTATTCAATGGCACCTCAGCTTTACAGACATCCTTTCTCTTTAGACAGTGATTGTATCAGCCAAGCAGTTAGTGGAGCTCCACATTGCGGAGAAGCACATGGGGGCTAAACCTCCAATGTGGCAGATAAAATTAGGCACTGAAAAAGCAGACACCACCATTTAAGCTCTGTGTGTGAGCCCATTAAACTCATCCAGTTTATGAGGTTCATTCCTGCAGTGACTAAAAAATAAAATATGCATTTTTAGGAGGATAATAAACTTTTTCAAGTTCCCAGGGCAACATTCATTGCACTGGAACAGTTTTTTTACAAAATGGCACTTTAATAGACCCAAAAGTTTTGCACATGGGATAAAACTTTTACATATTCCCCTATGGTCTGGAAAATAAAACACCATATCAATGAAAATCTCTAGATAAGTTCTAGTGTCTGTAAATGTGACTAAAAGTTAGGACTATATTACTGATTGCTTTATGAGACAGTTAAGTGAAGTTTAATTAGCCATCACTAACTCTACAATGATATACGTTAACATTACACAAACGCACACACACACACACACACAGATTCTCAAATATTTCTGAATACACACATATTTAAAAAGTATATTTTTAAATGTACAGAGCCAATAAAGAACAGGACCAGCATTTTATTTTTTAAACACTATTTTATTTTGAAATGAAACTAGTTCATTTTAGAACACATGGAAAAGTTTCATTTTTTTAATGGCTTCAAAGCTTCCTATAATATGGGTGTAGCACAGCATATTTAACTAATTTACTTTCACTGATAGACCACTAGATATTTTTAGTATTTGGCTACTACAAACAATATAACATGAAATTTTATTGATTATCTTTGAACATGCACTTTTAGACATAGGTACAAGAATACCCATAAGATAAATTCTCAGATGTGGAACTATTTGGTCAAAGTGGTTTTAATTTTCAAGTCTATCCCAAAATTGCCCTTGAGAGAGGACACAGCAATTTATCACTCCAGCAATAATATATGTGAGTAGCTATTTCTTCACTCTTTATATTCAGTGTATTATCAAACATTTTGGTGTCTATCAGTATATCAGATGAAAAAATGATATTTTAGAAAGCTTTAACTTCCTCTCATTAAATAATGAGCTTGAGCACCTTTTGCTTTATATATATATTTTTTAATTGATTTTGGGAGCTTTTATATATTAAAGAAACTGGCCCATAGATTTCAAATATGTTGCAATTTTTCCCTACTTTGCAATTTGTATTTTGACTTGTCTATTTTTTTTAACAGAAAGGTGTTATGGCTTCTATATTTAAATTTAAATTCTTTTCTTATAAAGCCTCTGGGACTTTGGTCCTCTTAAAAAGGAATTTTAATTTGAGGTGAATATTAAAACCAAAACCAAAAATAAAAAGCCTCTCCTGTATTTCTGAAAGATAAGAATGTCTTTACATTTACATAAAGTGTCTCAATAGCAAAACCTTTAATTTACTTAAATCATTAGTATTCTGTGAGTACTCTTCATAGAGGTGGTGGATGTTGATAAATATAAATGACAACTTTTATAAAGATTTATTTATTTTTAGAGAGAGAGAGAGAGAAAGCAGAATGAGGGGCAGAGGGAGGAGAGAAGCTGACTCCCTGCTGACTGTGGAGCTGGACACAGGTTTGATCCCAGGACCCTGAGATAAAAACCTGAGCCAAAATCAAGAGACCAACATTCAACTGACAGAGCCACCCATGCACCCCAAATGATAACTTTTTAATATAATTGTTCGTAAGACTGAGTCCAAATTAAAACTTCGCAGTGGAACAACAGATTCATTATTCTAAGCCCCAGGACAAATAATCATGTTCCTTTCCCATTATCAGTGGGAAGTCTTTGGAGACATTTTAATCAAGAACTGCAGGTAAGAGTTCAAGTTTTACATCTGAATCCACAGAAATGAATGTTCTTTCTGGAAGTTCTAGTAACAAACTCTCTCTAATCATCAATTGAATGATAAAAGTACATTCACATGTCTGAATTAACTCAATCAACAAAAATTTATTGATCAGCTACTATGTACCAGGTTCTATCTAGGAACTTGGGATACAGAAATTAATAAAAAGATCAAGATTCCTATCCTCATGGAATCAGGAATAAGAGTATTAATGAAAATTTCTGCTAATTAAATAGAGCTATGAAGAAAAATGAAGGTAAGATAATTACATTTTCAAGTAATTCAAGAAAGAATTGCTCTTCTCAAAGAAAAATCTTTTACAATCCTAAAATTCTAAATTCCTCATTTCTTTATGGGCTGTATTGGCAATGGATCTTTGATTATCCATAGATTCAAAGTATGCAATGTATGTTGAAAAACGTGAATCTTTTTGGGTCTTTCCTAGTTCAAGATTTTGAGAACTATTCAGAACAGTTGGAAGCTGGTAATCAGCCTTTTACTCCTGTTTTTTGAAATACTAAAGCAACTTGCATATGAAGCAGCAATAAGAAATAAATCTGTGGTACTACACTCAGCACAGTGCTGGACACACAGAGCTACTCTACCCATACACAGAGATCACTCCGTTGAGTGCGGGGAAATAAAGCCGTATTTCCCATTCAGTCTCAAGACAGAAATCTTTGATCAAGTGACCCACATCTCTAGAGAACAGCTTCTTACAGCCCTATTTAGGCCTTGGTGTGGATTTGCAAATTAACTGGAAAGACCATTAGAAAACATTTCTGTTTAAAGTGCTAAATGGGCTGCAACTTTCAAAACTACCCGGCCTGCCAAATTGTGATTTAAAGTGAAATTGGCATGAGCAGACATTTCCACATCAGCCTGTAGCACATCTGGTCCAGACCAAACAAACAGAAGATTTATTCTGTCAGGGAGATCATTTAGCATTCCTTTTCATGCTTCAGAAGGAGCCTGTACCTGTCACTCACCAAAGCGCTAGGCTTTTGGTGGCTAGGCTCTGTTGCTCTCCCGGACTAGCCTTGATCTAACACTTCTAAGGAGGCTCATGTGCACCGCTCCACCTGGGAGCCCAGTACCCATGCCAAGTTCATTTCCATAGTCTTATAGAAACCTCCTGGAGGATTTCAAACATCTGCTCATAAGTAAAGAAACATTGTCTTGAGCTCTAACAATAATATAAAGGGCAACTGAACCTTCTTTTGCAAATAAAGCAGAGCTGATAAATGATCTTATTTCACAGGACTGGGGGCAAGTTTCTTTGTGTCTTTCTGAATTCAAATCCTTAAAATGAATATCGTCAATCATGGGAAAAATGTAATGTATCCAGAGTTTTACCATTAACTGCACTGGTATAGAGTCAAAACTAAAAAATAAACCCAAAAACAAAAACAAAAAACAAACAAACAAACAAACAAAAAAACCCCACATCATCTTGCTGAAACCAAATGGACATATTTATAAAAATTGTGTCATTATTCCTAAAATGTATTGTTATTCTCCCTGTCTCTCTGACTGTAGCCTCAGAGCCAAGTCTAACACTCTTGCTGTGTGAGCCACACAGCCACTTTCTTCTCTGGAATGTTAATCTGCTCCTGTTGGGAATCAGCAACCCCAGGAGAATCATTTCCTGGCTTGTCTCATCAGAAATACTATTCTTTCTCACCCCTGGAGTACTATGAATACTCAGAAGGGATAGATGTACCACCATTGAGAGTCCCGTTGATTCCCTTATGATGTTAGCTTATGTGAATATGAAATATTTGGTTTCAACCTAAACACAAACTGGAAAAGGAAGTGGCAAATATTTTGCTGGTGTACATGTTCTTTCTGATTTCTAGTTAAAACGTACCTCTGTTTCTTCTTTTGAGAAATACATGGGTTAGGCAAAATGTCCCCAAATGTCCTTTTAGTTGTAACATAATTATTATGAATTCCTTGTGGTTCTTTTATCCCTGAGGAATTCACTTAATTCATAAACACCATTACTTTGCTTTCATACTGACATGTGAATCTAGATCTAGGCAAACATAGGTGAGTTTATCACATAAACATAGAAAAGGTGTTTGCCTTACCTAAAATACAACAACAGTAAATATTTTTTTAAAAATCTAGAGGTTTCTAAGATAATTTTAAAAGTGCACATCAGAGAAGGCATGTCCTTTATACAAATATTTTCATCCTGTTGGTTTGTTACAGTACCAAGATAGTATGAAGAGTGAATTACATCTATACTTGCTTCACATCTGTCCCTCCTACTGAGTCATTAATAAACATGACACCAGAGTACTGCATTGTTAATACCCAGCTAGGTCTATGTAACTCAGAAAGCACTCTTCTCAAATTCACACAGAACATTCTTAAATAAGTTACATTCTAGATACCACATTTGCCAATGAAAAATGTATATCTATACCAAAATCCAGCTTCTTCTGAAGAAAACAACAAAATTAGTCTTCCATAACAACAAAACTAGTTTCAACCAATCTTGAAATATATTGTGATATAAAAATGCTGGTGATTTCTCAGCGTATCTGAACATTTTATACACTTGGAAACTGTCAAGTGGGGGAAAAAGTGTATGATATTCAGTGCCCATATAATTCACGTTATTTGGATCTATTTATATTCTCATTCTTGTATTCTTATTTGAAGGTATGAAATTAACATTATAAATAGCATGTTTCTATACTTTCATCACAATAAATTAGAGTAACATATAGGAAACAAAGATTTCATCTTTCCATAGCAAATCTGGAAGATAACACTTTTAATTAAATAAAGGATAACACTTTTAATTAAAAATAGCTAATATTATAAGTAATAACTATCTAAAGGGAACCAGCTTATGAATAAAAGGAATTAGAAAGTAACTTTATTTTTCCAGTTCATATTCTTGTAAAGACTGCATGTAGAGACAAAGAAGGGATACTCAAAGCAGACAAGAAATAACTTCATTTTAATAGGATACTGGACTGGTGAATGGGTTGAAAAGAAAAAAAGTCTATCTATAAAATATAAAATTTCAATCATGTAAAAACACATGGGCAATTCATAAACTCTGGCTCAGTGAGATCATGCAATGTCTACTCAATGCTGGCATTCTAACCAAGTATCACTAATCAATACCAGTATATTAACCAGGTATAACCAATCAATCACATCATGAGCTAAGAAATAAAGAAACAAGAAAAAGTAACCAGTCTTGGTCATCAAAATAATAAGCCATGTATACAAAAGAAAAAAGCAACAGAGACAAAATATGGTCAGAATATATGAGAAGAAACTATACTTGAAGATAAATTCAATTTTGTTAAGTAGGAACTTTCAAAATGGGGTATTTTGAAACTTTTAAGAACATACTTGTAAACTTATTATGTTATTTTGAGTTTAGAGTTCTAAATTTTTAACACATTCTGTTTGTATCTAATTACCTTATAATCAATCCTCATTTTTCAGAGATCCCATATTTACAAATTTGCCTATTAGCTAAAATTTATTTGTAACCCCTAGATCAGTCAGTACTCACAGCTGCTTTCATGGTCATTTGCAAACATACACATGGTGACAAAAATTTTAAATCTTCCATTTCACACCCAACCTGCCTTCTTGTTTTAGCATTTAGACTGTAAACAAGGGTCCTATTGATAGTATATTTACTGCTACATTTTTTGCATTTTTGTGCTTCTTTTTGGGGATTTGACTATTTATTTATAGTTTTGTTTATTTATTTGAGAGAGAGAGAGTGAGAGCATGAGCAGAGGGAAGGAGAAGCAGACTCCTTGCTGAGCAGGCAGCCCTACAAGGGGCTTGATCCCAGGACCCTGAGATCATAACCTGAGCCAAAGGCAGATGCTTAACCAACAGCCACCCAGGTGTCCAAGGTGATTTCACTGTTTTAAATGGCCCTCAAGTAGTGTCTAATGTTCCTAAGCACAAGGAGCCTGTGATATTCCTCATGGAAAAAACATATATATGAGATGAACTTCATTCAGACATGAGCTATGGTACTATTGGCCATATTTAGTGCTACTAAATCAACAGGAGATATTATATAAAATGTCTTTAAATAGAAATACATAAAACAAGGTCTTATATTGATCAGTTAACCAAAATGTGAGCAGAGGCTCACAGGAACCTAACCTTGTTATTTCCCCTAGGAGCAATGGTTCAGTATTTGCTACTATAGTAACTGTGGTGACTTCATGGAAAATAATTACTGTGAATAACGAGATTTGATTATGTATGCATGTGCGTATATATGTATATTTGTGTGTGTGTGTGTGGGTGTGTGTGTAGGTTCTTCCTTTAAAATAAAACCAATCGAGAAGTTATCACAATTGAAAACCCCTTAAAATGTCTACTGAGAAAATATTGTAGGGAAAAAGCAAAAATAACACTGGGTTTTGATTGTGTGTAATATTTTTAGCCATTGAAATTTCCATAAGGAGTTTTAGCACATGCAGTTAATTTGCATGAGAGGCAGCTGGAGCATATTGGCTCTTTCAAAGCCATTATGATTTATCAGCTCAATAATGCATGAGCTTAGACAAAGTTATACAACCGTCTGTATTTTTAACAAGGTGATGGAGTAAGAAATTTGCTAAAACAGCCATTCCAGACCCAGGTGACTAAAAGGAGGTTAGATCACTTACACAAACTGGAACACAATTTTATCAGTCCTGTTCTATTTGGGTCTCAGACTTTTTTTTTTCTTGAAAATAATATTTTGTTTAGAGAAAGTGCCAGACTGACAGTCTGAGACACTGAAGTCAAATATTCATATATGCTATTAGTATAACATAGAAAGAGTTGATTAAAATCCCCACTAGAGTGACCAATGGAATTAGATTCATCCTGTACCAGGCATCATCTGAGAAAGAATAAACAATTTCTTTCTGTTTGTTCAATAAAATGTATGACATGTATTTATTAAATCTTAAATCTCATTTGGCAAAAATAGCTTGTTGGAAATGCCTCTTTATGATTTATTTTAATTTTAATTTTTATAATATTTTATTTATTTATTTATTTATTTATTTATTTATTTATTCATGTGAGAAACAGAGAGAGCACACACAAGAGCAAAAGCAGGGCAAGGGTGAGGGGTAGAAGCAGAGAGAGAGAGAGAAGCAGAAATCCCGCTAAGCAGGGAACCCAATGTGGGGCTTGATCCTAGGACCCAAGATCATGATCTAGCTTAACTAACTGAGCCACCTCGGTGCCCAGGACATGTCTTTTTTTTTTTTTTAAGTGAAGTTCATGTCTCATGTTAAGTTTTGATAACCATGTAGCCAAACACCCCTGAGAAGCTATTGCTATAGTAGAGGTATGAGCTACAAGAATTTGACATAGGCACTCTGAAGTCAATAGCAGCAGCATGGAAAATCTAGAGGACACTATGAATTCAAAATATTGTAAATGAAAAATTAATTGATAAGACAATATTTAATGACCACTGGTATAAAAAAGAGATGAATTATTTGAAGATTCCAAGTTTTTATACCTAGGTTAATAGAATAGCTGTATTTGTTTTAGAGCTGGTATAAAAGTGTGAATTTATCCTTTAGAACTCATTTTAGGCAATAACATCTAGACTATAAGCTTTAATATTTAATACACTAATTTTACAAGATAGCAAATGCCTATCTTGTTCTAGACACTCCTATCCCCTTTTCTCTGATAATATAGGAAAAAAGGGAAATAGGAGATGAATGTTACAAGAAACACATAGACCCCATCCTCCTTTCTCCTGGGACATCTTGGATTGGCAGGCTATGTTCCCATAGCCTCACCAAGTACGCTGATTGTAGACTTAAGATTTACAGTAGATCTCTCAATATAAAAGGCCACTGAAATGTAAAAATCAATCAAGCAGGGTGCCTGGGTGGCTCAGTCAGTCAGGGATGGAGTCCTGCATCCGGACCCAATCCCTATTCCAAGGGGAGCCTGTTTCTTCCTTTCCCTCTGTCTGCCACTCCCTGCACCACCACTACCACCACCAAGCCCCCGTTTGTGCTCTCTCTCTCTCTCTCTCTGTCTGTCAAATAAATAAACTCTTACCAAAAAAAAAAAAAAAAAATCAACCAAGCATCCAGTTATAAAGTTACTCTCTTCCATTTAGGTTAATCTTACTCTGAATACCAAATCAGGTGACTGACAGGGAAACCCGAAATTACTTACCACATTGCAGCCACAAGACTAACCGGAGGAAACTTCCTCCTTGCAAAGGCAGCCACACTGTCAGAGTTTAGAGTTAGTAAGGTATAGTTACCTATAACTTTGTGACTATAACCTCCCATTTCATAGCTGGGAAGCCTGAGGCTCAGAGTTGCAAACTGAATTAATGCAGGAATGAAAACAGGAACCACATTCTCTAAGTAATATATTCTCAAAGTTAAGTGCTCAACTATTCTCTAGACCAGCAGCTCTCAAACTCCTCTGCACATCAGAATCACCTGGAGGACTTATTAAAACACAGACTTCTGGCTCCATCCCTAGACCTACTCATCCTATAGGCCTGAGATGGGACCAGAGAAGTTGTATTTTGATGAGTTCCCTGGTGATGCCAACATTGCTGGTCTGCAGAGTGCACTTTAAGAACCACTCCCACTCCAACAAATTTCCTCTCAAGAAAAACTAGACCCTGCCCTGAAATGCCCAGGCACAATGCTTCAAAAAGAACATATAATCTGAGATACTGGAATAGGAGAGGCCTATAATCTCATAGCTAGAACAATTCTATCTATTCAGAAACCAAAGTGTACTTCATGATACAGGTATGATATGGCTATTCTGAAATGATTGCTAAGAGCTAGAGATCATTTTCTTTCCATCCCAATGCTAAAATTTCTTGGACTTTGAGCAAACTGTATCATTAGGATTTGTCCAAATGCAAATAAAAGAAACATCATTTAGCTGCCTTTTTTTCTCCCAAAATTAAAATAATATTACAACAATTATATTATCCAAAGTCTAGGCATAGAAGTTAGCAAAGAGATATATACACAGAAAACATCATCAATAGATAAGAGAGATGGAGGAGAAGGAGTAAATAGGGAATAGAATACCTCAATGCAAAAAACAATTGTATAACCACTATGTAGAAAGCACAACATCTGGTGCAGAGGCGAGATGTTCAGAAAGGCCTAGCCCCTACTCTCAAAAAGCCTTCAGTAATTGACATCTGAAGGATATTAAGTAGATGCTGAATATAATATTATGTATATTATACATACATGATACACTGGGCAAAGTTTCTCAGAATGAACATTGAAAGACTTTAACAAATACAACATTTCCAGAAAGACAGTGACAAGTCTAGTGTACTGTCATAGAGTAATCGTGAATTCTAATTGAAGATACCACACGGTACCGAAGGAGGATCAGTATCTGTGGGTAGAATGCAACAAAAATCTATTAGAAACTATTGCAGACTGTATAGACCATTTCAAACATTCTAGTTTTTATCTACTTCTATATCTACATCATCAGAACCTTGATATTTGGTCATTAATACTTAGAACTATACAATACGGGATCCCTGGGTGGCGCAGCGGTTTGGCGCCTGCCTTTGGCCCAGGGCGCGATCCTGGAGACCCGGGATCGAATCCCACATCGGGCTTCCGGTGCATGGAGCCTGCTTCTCCCTCTGCCTGTGTCTCTGCCTCTCTCTCTCTCTGTGACTATCATAAATAAATAAAAATTAAAAAAAAGAACTATACAATACAATTGTCTGTTTATAGATCCCAAACTTCACAAGAAATGCATCAAATTCAAGCATCAACCCTTACACTGTACTTTAAAACATGTGTATGAAATCATATAAAAAGCACACAGAATCCAGTTTTTAATCGATCAACTCTTTAACAATTAATTTAAAACACAATGATCCAATTGGTTAAAATAAAATCAAAGAATTTCACATTGTATGCCTTTCATTTCATGGAAGTGCACTGTGAATGCAAAGGTGTCTCCTGACATACATACATGGATCTCTTGATAGTACTATAGAAACAGACATAATTTCTTCCTGAAGTTGGAATCTGCCAGGGCCTTCTCTGTCTGTCATGTGGCAGAACTGTGATGTTGAATATATTTGTAAGAGCAAGAAAGCAATTCAGCATATACAGAAAAAAAAATTGCAAGCCAACTGTCAAAAGGAAAAAATGTGCCTTACCCACCAGTCACTAAAGGACCTATCAGTGTAACAAAAATGGTATCATCTATGAATGACAACAGTTTTAAATGTAAGATAAAATGGAACTCTGTGCAAATGTACTGCAAGGAATTCTCTGAGTGCCAAAAAAAAAAAAAGAAGAAGAAAGAAAGAAAGAAAGAAAGAAAGAAAGAAAGAAAGAAAGAAAGAAAGAAAAGGTAAATTGAAAGGAAGGAAGGGACTATCTTGAGAATGGCTCAGCACTCACTTCTCCAGGAATAACTCCGTCGTCTGCATGTCTGTGCTGTCCTTCCGGCAGGGCTTGTCCTGTAACTCCAACTGCCTTCCTGGATTTCACGGAAATTTTTGCCCGGCCTCAAACTCAAAGCAAAAGTAATTCCTTATTTTTCCCTTAGCTAAAGTGCCCATGACTTAGGCCATAAGCATAAGTAAGCCTGAGTCACCTCATTTGAAACTCAGTGACAGATAAATGATAATGGACATCTCATATCTTATATTGTTCTCTTTTCCAAAAGTTTGACAAAAGAATCCTCGGTCACAGTGGAAAGCTGTCTGGATTCCCTGGCGTGGGATTCAAGGAGCTCTTCCAATAATCTAATACCAATGTACTTTCCTCCCCATTCCCTTTATTCTATGGAAAGCTTGTGCTCAGCCCAAAATATCTTTTCACTGTCTCCTTTAATTCCATGACACAGACTCGTATTTATGCCATAATCCCTTGCCTGGAATTGTCCATTTTCATGCTTCTCTGAGGCTCTCCTTGTTCAATAACATAAAATCCTGCAGTAAAACAAAAGAAATAAAAATCAAAAATTCTTAAAGAATGCAGTCATGAAAAGTTTGTTGATGACCTTGGCCAGATCCATTTCAGTAGCATTTCAGAGAGAAGAGCAGGTTGAGAAGTGACTGAAAAGATCGGAAATTAAACATGGCAAACACAGCTGAAATACATTATGAGGAGCGGAAAGGAGGAAAAGTGAGTGGGAGCTAGAGAAGATCATAGGTTGTGGAAGGGTATCTTTTCTTTTTGAAAATTGAAGAAAACTGAGCATATTTTAAAGACTGATTCAAAAGAGGCGATAGAGAAAAAAAAAACTGGAGACTCAAGAATAAGGTAATAGGTGAATCAAATACCTGAAAAGATGGGAATGGTTGAGAGCTAGAATGCTCAGGAGGGGGTCAGTCTCAGGAAGATACTTATTTTCCACTATTTCAGAAGATGAAGAAAGATAACTGTAACTACCAGGGTTTGGAGGGTGGTTGGCAGTGGGATGTGGAGGAATGGGAGAGGCTGCTTAAGAGTATATGCTTGCAACTAGGAGGTAAGTAAGTCCCAGAGACCTAATACACAGTACTAGGTATTCTGTACTAGAATATAGTACAGATATATATAGCACAGGTTTAACAAAACTGTATTATAAATGTCAAATTTGCTAAGAGACTAGATCTTAACTGTTCCCAACACCAGAAGGAATGATGATTATGTGATGGGATAGAAGTGTTAGCTAATATTACAATGGCAATCAGATCAATAGGTAAATTTATACAATGTTGTATGTCAAATAGAACTCTAAAATAATAATTAATTACTGGAAACTCCCCTACCTTGTTATTGTTGCTATTGTTGATGAGGTTTGGGGTGGTGGTAGTATTGTTGGTTTTTGTCTTTTGTTTGTTTGCTCAGTAATGTTGAGAGTGAAAGGGAGGCAGATGCATAGGAGCCCTGTGGAGAACAGGGAAGATTTCAAAATTAGGCTGTGGGAAATTAGCGACGCACTACTTTAAGAACCTGTAGGGCAGCCCTAGTGGCTCAGGGGTTTAGCACCAACTTCGGCCCAGGGCATGATCCTGGAGACCTTGGATCAAGTCCCACATCGGGCTCCCTGCATGGAGCCTGCTTCTCCCTCTGCCTGTGTCTCTGCCTCTGTGTGTGTGTGTGTGTGTGTGTCTCATGAATAAATAAATACAATCTTTAAAAAAAATAAGAACCTGTAGAAATCTTCCTAGGCAGTGGCAAGGACCCAACTGCTTTGGAGACCATGGATTTATATGTGATGATTATTCTCCAGTAGTACTCAGAAAAATTAACCCTCCCAACAGAGAAACTAGAGAGGCAGTCAGTAGAAGCTATCTAGGAATGGATTGTTGGAATAATAAAGGAGAATGGAGTTGAGAAATTTGGCAAGCATTAGAAGCAACGGATCCTAACCCAAAAATAAAATGATACAAGACTGCAGAAAGCTGATCAAACAAAAAAAGTTTGAGATATTAACCACATAAAATATCAAGTATGATGAGACAGAAGAATTGAGATGGCTAGAAATATATGGCATGTGGTCAGAAAACTGGAAGTCTGTATTACATTTTCAGAAATAAAAGAGCTCCAAGACCTAAAAAGGTCCAATCACTGAGTTATTATTGCCAAATCCTATTCAGTGTCACTTTTTAAGAAGGACTCACTATTTAATTGTTCTTTTTGAAAACTTGATCCTACATGTCCAGGTTCTTCATAGATATAGAATAAGATAGTTATTTGCCACATTCTTTCCACTGTTGGATCCTAAACAAAGCTGTGCCTTCTTGGAAATCTGAGGGGAAACCTCATTCTTGCACAAAGTGTAGACATCATAGTCCAGAAAAGAGACTGGTTATTGGTTTCCAGCCTGGAGACCATGAATTTCTTCTGATATCTCAAAACCTGCTCTCCTGAGGCTGTTCTTATTCAAGTATAGCACTTCCTTTGTCTCTTTGCTAAATTAATTATTCCCCAATATCACTGACAACTCTGATGCTTAATTTCCTCTACACTAAAGGCAAAAATCTGGATAACATCCGGAGAATGTTCAGTGTCCATGTGGATGCTTCTACCTACATACTAGATAGACCCTCAATTACCTGTAAGACTACCAAATCTTGTGGGTCAAACAGCTGAGTTTATTAAATTTACTGTAGCCTAGGGAAACACTGTTTTTGGTAGTGTTTGGTAGAGTCCTAATTGCCTCCCAAAAGAAGGAAGTAATTGAAGAGCTTTTGTAAAATTTGGGGGCCTGGGGTCAAATGATTGAACATGGGTCTTTCCAGAGGTCACAGTTTGGACAGGGCAAAGTTTGTGACAAAATAGGCAAGGCTCAATGAGTTGATTGCTTTTAGTACATGTGAGAAACATATTGTCCTATGTAGATAGCAATTTTCCCAGAGAAGCCTGTGTTTGAACAAATTAGTGTACAAGAAAATCCTGAAGCAAAGAGTAACATTATTTATTGGTATGCAGTCTGATCTTTCTGGCTAAAAAAATTTAAGTGTGAACAGTTATGTTGACACAGAGGGTCTCGGTTTTCAGAGCTGACCAAAAGTGGAAAAGATCCTGCCTGAATAATTTCCTCAGGACAAAAATCATTCTTTGTGAGGAGTAAGAAATTACAGCATCAGATCTAACACATTGTTTAGTTCTTGAACATGAGGAAAACTGTTTCCATTTTTTGTAATCTGATCTCAAACTAAAATCATTAGAAATATAAGGACAACAGACTTGATATAACTCTTCTATATGACCCAAGACCATCAGCTTTTAGTCTCTCCCATGGAAGGAAAGAATATCCAAAGTGAAGTTCTCATAAGAATTCTTCTTCCTGTCCATCACAACCCCTTGGCTCCTTGGAATTTGCAGCTCTAATACTGGAAGATTCCTCAGCAAACCTGCCATTCTTCCTTCTTTTGATTCAAGTTCTTTGAAATCTGGCATGAATTAGCTCTCTAACCATCCCCTTCCCTAGAGCCATTTCTGTTACTCTTTCTTTTCTCTTTCCTCAATTGGTAGGAGATATTTGCCTCCTCCTTTGCACTCAACAGCCACATTTCTAAAAGTATTTCATCCTCTTGGCTTTCATAATGGAAATGTTAAATTTTCCACAGAGGATGTGCCCTGGAGGGGAGTTTTGCTTACACCCTAGAATGGATGTCAGTTAATATTTAGACACAATTAATTAACGGTAAACCCTAAGGCAAGCTTTGCTGTTAGGAAAATCAGACCATATCCCCTATCGAATGAAGGACTGCTTCCCTGACCAAGTCAGCAGATGTTCTATTATCAGCAAAGACTGACATCACATGGTTGGTGGATGGGGACATAGATTAATTAAGAATATTTAAAATGTATGGCTGAAATAGAATCATACTTTCTTAAGCTAAGTTGCCAAGGTGTCCCCTTCTCCTGAGTTTCTCTTCTACCACCTTTCTCCTCCTTTCTACCACATTCCAGATTCCAGTTCCAGATGCTTTTATAAGTTTCAAGATTTCTAAAAAGATCTTTGAGTCACAGTGGGATCTTCTCAGATCTTTTTCACATAATTCTGCCTAGAGTGATTTGAAGATTTAATTGCCACCATATTCATTGAGAATTTTTTAAGATACTCAATTTCATGTTTTTGCCTCAGGACATATGTGGTCGAAAATAATGACTGAAGGTTTAATCTTCACAGTATAAATACATGAAAGCATGTATGAGATAGAATAAACTATTTACAGTGTAGTGAATACTGGAATTTACTCAACCCAAGAATATTCAGTTCTTCATTTTGGAGTAATCCATGAAATGTGTTTATCTTCTAATTTATTTAATATCTTATGAGTGCCTATTGTGTTCTAGTATATTTATGAAAAATAAATTTAGAAAGGACCAATTGGTAGGGACACATGCAGAGTGTGTGTGTTGGGATGGGAACACTTCTTCCCCATCCAGATGTGGAGGGAGCTCACATCTGACCTAATCTACACTTTTAATTCACTCATGTCCAGCATGAGAAGACAACATGGGTGGGCATAACCACCACCTTTCTGATCTCTGTACCTTTTCAGTATTAGTATTTGCTGGAAGTTCTTTCTCATACTGTATCACACCTAGCAGAGTTGGCACATGGCAGTGTTTGCTTTTTCTAGTATGTTTTTACAAAAAAAGTAATTGTCTAACTTTGGAGTTAGGTATCAGGGACCCCATCCACGTACTGCCCATTGTAAGCTTTATCAAAATAAATATATTTTATATTCCATTCATCTTATTGTTTGATCTTAATTGGTTCAAAATTCAGGTGGGAAGAAGGATACAATTTAACTAAATCAACACACCTCAATAAAGTGGAGAAATAACTATGGTTAAGGTTTAAGTTTCAAAGCATTTAAAAGCAACATAAAAAAGAAAGCAAGTAGTTCTAACTGAAGCAGTTACTGAAAGAGAAAATCAAGGAATATTTGTTTAGATTATAAACTCAAGGACAACAGGGGTCTTGTCTGTCTGGGTTTATACTGTTTTCCCAGAATATAGCCATAGAGAATGAACTCATGAAGAAGGTCAAGAGTTCCAGGAGCAGGACGAGAAATACAGAATAGACAAGAAGAGAGAGATGGGAGTCTGGAGACACAGGAGTAAAACTGGTAAGCCGGCAGGGATAAGAAATATACATTTCTCGAAGACTGAATATACCAAAATGTTCACTTGTCAAAGCTTTCTATCAAAATGAAAGCATAAAGTCTATTTAATCCACAAAACCACAAAATGTACTCACCCTGTTATCGTATTTTTTTTCCTCACAGTAGCGGAGGACATCTCTGTTATTTAAATATTTAAGTGAAACAACTGTGATAAAGAATAAGACTATATGTATGTTGTAGGATAAAAAGCAAGTCAAGGATTTTGTTATTCTCATCTGTTAGGATACCTTCTGAATGTGGCTGAAATTCCTAAAGAGCATTCCTGGCACTCAACCAATTGTTTTAATGAACTATAAACTTGAATCTATAATATTTATATTGATATAACCACTAACAGGTGTGATTAGAATCAGGTTTGATGCCAAACTTTGTAGCTATTTTATTAAAGATACAGTCATACTTCATTTTATGGCACTTTACTGCACTTCGCAGATACTGTTTTCTACAAATTGAGGGTTTATGGCAACCCCGCATCCAACAAATCTATTGGCGCCATTTTTCCAACAGCATTTGGTCGTTTCGTATCTGTGTCATTTTTTAGTAATTCTTATAATATTTCAAGCTTTGTCATTATTATTATTATATATTATGGTGATCTTTGATTAGTGGGAACAATTCACTGAAAGCTAGGATAGCAAGTATCTTTTAATAATATTTTTAAATTAAGATATGTACTTTTTTTAAAGACATAACACTGTTACACACCTTAACAGTCTACTGTATGGAATAAACACAACTTTTAAGTGCATTGGGAAACCCAAAAAATGCATATGACTCATTTCATTGTGATATTTACTCTCTTGCAGTGATCTGGAACCAAACCCGCAGTATCTCCAAGATATGCTTAAATTAGCATTCTTTCCAGATGCATTTCCTCATCTGTCTTCATTTCAGAATGCAGTGGCTATCTGTCATGCCCCTGTTCCTCTTATTTTCACAATCAGTAAACCACTCAGCTAAGGAACTGCCCACTGAAAAGCCTACCAAGTTAGGGTACAACATGGCACTCCCTGAAATAATAGCAAGTCCTGTTTTATCCTAGAGTTATAGGCAACAAGGCTTTGAAATTATGACCATCAAAAACTTTTTGTTTGTTGCCCTTTTTTAAAAAAAAAAATGTTTTTTGTTGCGTGTGTGTGTGTGCTTTTTTTTCAAAGAATAAGAAATGAACTCTCTGAAGAACAAAGAAAGCAGCAACTCCAGATGTATTTTAAGCCTAAGGAAAGTTAGAAGCCAGAAGAGAATATGAGTGGCAGGACATATACAGTCGACCTTTAAAGGTTTGATTTCTGTTTTAAGTTCTGCAAACGCCCCCGGCTTTCCCCCACATAAAATAAAAAAAACGACTTATGTTCAAATGTGGCCTTCGCCCTTCACCCTAACACCAAACACCATGAGGAAAAAAATTAGGGGTGGGAAGGCAACATGTCTATAAAGATATGAATATCCATCCCACTGTACCAGCTGAATCAAAGATGAAGCTCTGAGATTTGTGCTTCGTGGAGAATCACGATGTAGTGTGATGATTCTTAAGCATGGGGGTCACACTCAGAAAGTGTTTTGCAGCAGAGCTAGTGAAGAACCTGCTACCCTATTTCCTCCTTGGACCATCCTTCCTGAATCACCTACCAAGAGTCTGCATTTGACCCTAGATGTGAGTCCCTGCAAGGCAAAATCACTTTGATCTGTGATCTTTGCTTCATCTGAAGTTTAGGTTATCAGATCATTAACACTCTGGCTATGTGCACACCAGCATTATTAAGCAATGCAGAATGGAAGAAGTTATCTGGCAAATCTGTGCTCCCATGCTACCCCCCCCCCAAAAAAAGTCCATGAGACAAATCTACTTTAGCTTAAAATATTTAGAAAATGAAGAAAAAATGACCTTGTTATTAGCTGAAAAGTATAGATAATTGATTCCATTTTCTATTTTACTTTGGAATGGACTAAGTTTTATTCTCTGCTCAGTTACAATTTAGTTCATTACTATTAAAGACCATTAAGAGAGTGGTTCAGAACAGTTTCTGCCAAGTTCAATATACATTTTTGCTAATGGTCATTGCAGTGAGAACAGTTTAGGAAAGTAGGAATGAGCGTGGATTCTAACTTACAATTCAAAATCCTGATATAGAATATTTTGAAATCTATTAAAATTATGAGATTCAGACAGTCCCATGGGCTTATGTACTTGATAGTTACTTTTTAAACAATGAGAAAGACAATACATATAGAAAAAAATAGTAAAAGCCTGTATATGTGATGCATGCATTAATCATACAATACAAATGATCAATGAACATATGTTTAAACTCACTAGTAAAATTTAAATTATCAAATTAAAATGAGATGTACTAGCACAATTTACCAGATTGGCAAAGATGAATAAAATAAAGAAAGAAAAAGGATAATACCATGGCTTCTTGGGCTTCCCCATTCAACTATTCAAAGTGAAAACACCTATGACCTTTCTTAAAGGCAATCAGCAAGCTACAGAGGAAGTTTTAACAATGTGCACATTCTTTGTCCCTGCAATAGCACTTCCAAGGTTTAGTCCCAATAACATACTAAGGATGGATACAAGCTTCCACCCTTAACTTCAGATATATTATCTTATTTCTTTACATTATTACAAAATTTGGAAATGAGTGCTATATCCAAAAATAAGAATTGGTTAAGTAGCTTGTGTTAAACCCGCAAACAGAACACTAGGCAACCATGAAAAATGATATATCTGTCTTATGTAAATATAAATGTATTGATATATAATGAAGATATTTATCACACTTATCACACAACAAATTGGAATAACATGGAATCTTATTATAGGTATTTATTTATTTAAGAGAGAGAGAGAGAAAGAGGGAAGAAAGTGCATGCTAATGGGGAAAGAGGGAGGGGAGCTTGAGATGAAGAGAGAAAATCTCAAGCAGATTCTACATTGAGTCTGGAGCCTGGCATGGGGCTCAGTCTTATGGCCCTAAGAACATGACCTGAGCCAAAACCAAGAGTTTAGATGCTTCACCGACTGAGCCACCCAGGTGCCCCGGCACAAAGTCGTTTTATAAAAGAAAGCATAAAAATAGTCTCTTCCGTGTTTTTTAAAAGGGTATATATCCCCCAAATGTTAACATAGGTTGCTTTATGTTGTAGAATTTTACATATTTTTAGTTTTTGACAACTAAAATGCATATTTTTTTTTCTTAATTTACACTGAACAGATAAAGGGAAGTGGAGATATATAGGTAATCTACAGCAAGGAGCAGAGAAATAAGATTGTGAGCCCCATATCATTAAGTACAGAGATATTTGGTTAAAACTATGTGAATATAACTCCAAATAACTTAATGAAAATACAAAATGGGGGATCCCTGGGAGGCGCAGCGGTTTGGCGCCTGCCTTTGGCCCAGGGCGTGATCCTGGAGACCCGGGATCGAATCCCACGTCGGGCTCCCGGTGCACGGAGCCTGCTTCTCCCTCTGCCTGTGTCTCTGCCTCTCTCTCTCTCTATCTCTGTGTCTGTCATGAATAAATAAATAAAATCTTAAAAAAAAAAGAAAATACAAAATGAAGGCATTCTCTGTTGGTTGCATATTTTGGTCTTCAATATATAATTTAGAAAGTTTTTCACTTATTGGAATTCCTTAGTCAAAATATGACTGATTGGGAGTTTGGCCTTATCTCTCAGAAATAAGAGCTCCAATCTCCTCACAGGTATATCGGATTGTAATGCTATCCTACACTGCACAGTTCTTCAGTAGTTGTTTATAAACATTAATGGAATTCCATTTACTTTCCTAAATAAAAGATGTCATATAAATTCATAAAGATGGTAATGACATGCTGTTATAAAAGAAAAACATGTTTTTATTTATAATTCTCTTTCCCAGTGGTATTTTCTGTACTCCAAGCAGAAGTGGAGGTTTTGCCTGAATTATCAGGATATTGCCACACTTCCGATTTTTGTTTTGCTAGGAAATATCTGACATATGGGGCTTGCCCAAGGTTGTTTAAAAATGAAGGAAATGCCATGAGGGGAATACAGACATTCTGACTAATTCAAATGTACCTCTCATTATTTATTCATTCATTCATCCATCCATGCCAACCCAGTTGTAAGATCCATTCCTCCCCTACTGGGATCTTCTCTTCTTCCTCTGACACCATTTCACAGGCCTATTTCACTACTGTCCTCCACTTTATTCCCACCTCAGAGCTGATATGTCTTTAATTTCATAAGATCTTTTGTTCTCAAATAAATAGATTTTAAATCATATACTAACTCCCCTAGTTGACAGTGGCCACATGAAAAGATTTGTTAAGAAGGATTCTGGGGACTCCTGGGTAGCTCAGCAGTTGAGGGTCTGCCTTTGGCTCAGGGCATGATCCTGGAGTTCTGGGATCAAGTCCCACATCGGGCTCTCCGCGGGGAGCCTGATTCTCCCTCTGCCAATATCTCTGCCTCTCTCTCTCTCTCTCTGCTTCTCATGAATAAATAAATAAAATCTTAAAAAAAAAAAAAAAGAAAGAAAGATTCTGAAGAAAAAAAGCAAAAGGACTCTGACTGTACCCCCAATTTATTTAGAAAAACTTCCATGACTGGTTAGTAATGTCTGCCATTTGTAAAATTGAGGGGGAGAGATGGAGATAATCACATGAAATTTTCATTTTCAAGGGGCACATTTCTAGTTTGAGTCTTCACTCCCCTCTGCCCCTTGCTAATGTTGTGGACACAGCTACCCTGCAATTTGGTGCTTTGAGGGTTGCCCCATCAGTGTTCTGAGCCTGAAACATTAATCTACATAGAAGCTTGGTGGGAGCCATCATGTAGCCCCTGATTCTTTCTGATTAGGAGAAACCTTTCCCCTCTTCTGGGTACTCAACCTAATACAACTCAGTGCAAGTGAATGTCATATGGCATAAGTCCATGGGTCATATAGTAGCCCGCCAGCCCTATCAATCTAACTGCCTCCAGAGAAGAGAACCAGGTCTTTGCCAGCAGCTTCAGAGTCCCAAATACAGTCCAGCCCCCTGAGTGGCTATCAGAGGGACCTGTTAGCCACACTACAGACACTGATCTTGCTGAATTTCTTCTTTCTCTTGGTAGCATACTCTACTGACTAGTGCCTTGAGTGTTGAGTTCTCCGCACGGACTCTGAAGCCTACATGAGGTGGTGGGTGGATGCCTATGGGTTCTTATTGCTAACGGTTGTCTGTGTTCTGATCTTTGCTCACCTCCAGTGGCGAGAGTCCTCACTTGGGGTTGGTACTTGGATTTCCTGCTCAATACCTACTAAAATAAATTATCAATCTTTCTTTCATTTTTTAAACCTACAGTAAAGTCAGCCCTGGCAACTTTCAACAGGACAAAACAACCCCTTCCTAATAGTTTACTGTATTTCCATTCTCTCCTTAAGACTTGATTCTCCATTCTATTATATACGGAGCATCAGCCAAGTTTCCAACTTGGCACTTGGACTCCTTGAAAAATCACTTGAGAATCTGAATGAACAGTGAAAAGCCTATAGCCAACCACACTCCAGCACTCACTGGGAGACTTCCCCTGGGATTTACATAGAAAGCGAGGCCCTTCAGGCTAATTGTATCTCTGGCTCTATTGAAGAAAACAATACTTCCTAAACATTTAGGGGGTAATGAATGACAATGTGTCCCATGTTTTTTTTCTCTTCTGTTTCCTTTTTTCCTTCCTCTTCTTGCCCCCTGCTATATTTGAAATGTAACTTAAATAATAATACCAGGCAGAAACTCACCCCAGGAAGCTAACTAAACTCCTGTCTTAAAGTACTTGAATACAAATAAACACAAAACAGGAATTAAATGCCACTGAAGACTGTTAACCATCTGAACTGAGTAAGATTTTAAGCAATTGCATAATATTGCCTCCAGCAACAAACCTACCTAATCATATGAGTCCACACTACTTCAGCACAAATATACACATTGCAAGACAAAGCCACATTCAGCCTGGAACCAAAAGCAGTATGATGCATCCTGAAAAATATTCATCCTAATATACAAGGAAAGAGCAAAAGGAATAAGTTGCATAAAAAAACTATCTACCCAAAGGTTTCTTGGCAAATAAACAAAACAGGGCTAATGTACTGCAAACAGTTGTATTCCCCACCAAGGGGAAAAAAAGTCTAAATTTTGCATTCACCATTGGAAAAAAAAATTTAAATATTGATTAAAATGTTAGGCATAAGTGATAGTGTGCATTAGGCTCTTAGAACAATCCTTGTATATGGTAAGCACCATATGATTTTGCTATTATTATTACATTATCCCCATTATTAATTCAGAAGTCCCTGTGACTATTCCATCACCTGGACCCAAATTTATTTAGGTCAGAAAAGCTGAGTATAAAAATATACAATAAATGTTTGCTGTGACAGCAAGCATCTCACTTTGCATCTCCAGATCTCATTTGTATTTGATTGATTGATTGATTGATTGATTGATTTGAGAGATGGAGAGAGAGCACACAAGCCAGGGGGAGGGTAGGGGGAGAAGGAGAAGCAGGCTCTGTGCTGAGCAGAGAGCCCCAGGTGGGACTCTCTCCCAGGACCCTAGGATCACAACCTGAGCCAAAGGCAGACACTTAACCAACTGAGGCCACCCAGGCGCCTTTCCAAAAATCTTATTTGTACTTCTCTTTAGAAAGGGAAGCCTGTGCTCCATGACTAAGCCACCCTACATAGATTACCTGCTCTGCCTGTGGGGAGGGACAATTGAGTAAAGGATCTTGAAAAGGTTATGAATGCTCTTGCCTCACAAGTACACAAGATTGTGAAGTGAAGGGGAAGAAGGCTTCTGCCTCCAAGGTAAAACAAACAACAAACAAACCAAAACCCTTTCCCTTGGGATGCCTGGGTAGTGCTTGAGCATCTGCCTTTGGCTCAGGGCATGATCCCGGGGTCCTGAGATCGAGTCGTACATCAGGCTCCCTGTGGGGAGCCTGCTTCTCCCTCTGCCTGTGTCTCTGCCTCTCTCATGAATAAATAAAATCTTTTTTAAAAAATAAATAAATAAAAAACCCTCTCCCTAAAACAAAAACACTTTCCAAATATTTTAGCACCATATTTCTCCTGTCGCTTGTGACAATGAATTGCTTTGTCCAAAAAGGCCACTACGCTAAGATCACCACAGAGACCTCTTATCATGAAGAAGTTTCTAAGATAAATCTTTAGTTCTGTGAAATGGGTCATGAGAATGGGGACACCAGCCACATATATTCTTCTAGAAAAGTCAATTGAAGTCTGAATCACAGTGAGATGCCCTCAATGGAGAGCCCTAACCAGCCTGGAAAAGATGGGCACTGGACAGAGACAGATGGTAGCAGTAAGGGGAATTACTGCTCATTGGCAGTTTTTTTTTTACTTAACCATTCTCCCCAAGTCTGACCTTCCTAGTAATTTTAATTCCTGACTCAAGTTCTCAAGGAGAGTATGAGCATAAACCCCAGTTTGCCCAGGTCAGTGTCAGTTTACTTATTTTGTATCAATATTATTATTGTATTACTATTGTATTACTATTTTTCTCTCTAAAAAGTGCCCAGTTTGGATAATCAGTCATATGGTCATCCCAGATATAAGCAGTGTTGAAAAAGAAAAAAAATGGATGATGACATTATGCTTCCCTTTTTTCAACAGAGAAGTTGAATTGGAGCACTCAGTGCTCCAATCTATACCTTCCATCCTCCTTACTCTATTTCTGATGACTTATTCCCTTACAACTATAGAAAAAAAAAAGCAGAAATAGCTGAACAATGAGGTAACTTCCTATAAAGGTTAGAAAATAGAAACTCAAGATTGTTTCATCTTTCTTTTTTAAGATTTTATTTATTTATTCATGAGAGACACACAGAGAGAGGAAGAGACATAGGCAGAGGGAGAAGCAGACTCCCTGTGAGGAGCTTGATGCAGGACTCTACCCCTGCATCAAGGGGACCCCCCCGATCACGACCCTGGGATCATGACCTCAGCCAAAGGCTGCTGCTCAACCACTGAGCCACCTAGGTACCCCCAAGACTGTTTCATCTTTCCCTGGACTATACTATCCAATGCCTACATAAATCTGAAGTGAATAAAAGGGGATTTGTAAGCCACTAACTTGAACTCAAGGTTTATATGCACACCATCACCCCACTGGGGAGTCAGAACAACTTAAGAGAGACAATTTCCTCTACACAGGACCATGTTCCTTCAGTCCTTGATAATCTCCTTTCAATACATGAAAGACTTTGTCATAGTAATTCTTGAGTTCCAAATGTAATGAACTGCTTAAATTACCAACAGGGAATTTCTACATAGTACCAAGATCCAGAAAGCTTCCTAAATATGACCGCCAAATTGATTCTGAAACTTTTTGGTTAAATGTATCATTCATACAAAAACTTTCCAATCATCAGTATTTGCTTTCATGATTTCAGCATTGTAAGAATAGCGTGTATATGTCCAACATGCCACGTTGTTAAATTTTTTAAAAATTCTGGGCCTCAGGCAACCCCGGTGGCTCAGCGGTTTAGCGCCACCTTCAGCCCAGGGCCTGATCCTGGAGACCCAGGATGGAGTCCCACATTGGGCGCCTTGCATGGAGCCTGCTTCTCCCTCTGCCTGTGTCTCTGCCTATCTTTCTCTCTCTCTCTCTCTCTCTCTCTCTCTCTCTCTCTCTCTCTCTCTTTGTGTCTCTCATGAATAAATAAATAAAATCTTAAAAAAAAATTCTGGGCCTCTGTTTTACCAAATCTTTTTCAGTATCATTAGGCACTGAAATTCCTCCCAATGGACTTTGTAACAGGAGAGAATTAATAAACCTTTGAAGGTGCCTAGATAAAAAGGAATATGGAAGAAAATTCACATTTATTGGACTGTACAATCTACCAAGTGCACTGAGTTAAATGTTTTTCTTTGGTTTATCTTGTTAATCCTTGTGAGAGTCTGGCAAGATCATTTTCCATTTTACAAATGAGGAAACTGGGCTCCAGAGAGCAAATTGTCTGCGATTCCACAAATACTAGATGGTAAATCTGAAGCTCCAACTAGAACCTGTTTGTTCAAAAGCCTGTGCTTTGGTGCTGCTCTCTGGTACTGCTCAAATTTGGGGGCTTTATAAAGCATTTCATAGAATGACTGTCCCAAGGAACAAAACTAGGATTCCAGTGCAGGACTATCTCATGCTAATATTTTAAAATCTTCACCGGTATACTATTTTCTCTTATAAAAAGGAGATAATAAATATGATAAAGTTTTGGGAATTTTTCAAAATTGTATAAATGCAAGGAATTATTTCTTTTATTAAAGTGAAGATGAAGATGAAGTAGTTAGGCATTTCTATACTCTATTTTAATCCATAGTCTGCTTCTTGCTTCAGATTTAAAGCTTGTGGGGGCCCAAGTAGTGGGAAAGGCTACTGTTACCAAATTCAATAGTGAGTCCTATCTGCTTTACCTTGCTATCATCTCAGCTACTGATTCATCAAACTGCACAGGTTTGTAGATAATCTCAATACCAGATGGATCCAAAGAATCTGGATATTTCATCATGAAAACAAATACAGAGTGGGAGAAGAGGAGAAATCTTTATGTAGACTCAAAGAATTTAAATAGAATCATCTAATAGCAAGGCTGACATAATAAAAGCAATAGCAAAATGCCAGGGCAAGTACTTACACAGTTAATCCAGAAGGATTAACTTCCCAAAACAAATGGGCAGTCTTCCTCAAACACTTCCATTGTGTCTTTCTCACATTGAGAAGGACTCAACATCATTTCTTGCTATCCCTGAAAAAAATGCATGACCTGAATCTAATCTTTAGAAAAACTAAACAAGCCCAACATGAAAGATGATCTCTTTTCTTCCAAAATATTGAGGAATCCAAAAAGTAAAATAAATAAAATAAAATAAAATAAAATATTGAGGAATCGCCTGTACTCTTTTAAAATGTTAATGTTATAAAAGGCAAAAGAGGTTTGTCTTTTCTTATGAAAGAAGAAGAGAAACTGTTTCCCCACCCCACCCCAGCTAACAAACAAGACAATGAAGAGGGAACATGGACACTGTTGGATTCTGGACCCCAAATTTTTCTTTTTCTGTAAAGAAATAGGGGCATAAAATTTGAGTGATGTTTAAAGATCAGATAATAACTGCATTAATGTCAATTTCTTCTTCTGACTATTACAGTGCAGTATGCCCAAAGATACTTTTGCTTTTAGGAAATACACTAAATAATTTGGAAAGACAAATGGTAAAAAGACATTGATTCTTCAACTTACTCTCAAATATTTCAGGAAAATCGTATATGCATGCACATATGCATGTGTACACCAAACATACACACACAGAGAAAGAGATAAGCTCAAAAAGGAAAGAAGAAAGAGAGATAAAGAACCAGACAAAGAGAATCAGAAAGTAAATATGGTAAAACATTAGCTGTATCTTAGAGAATCTAGGTGAATGATCTATGGAAACTCTTTGCACTACTTGTGTAAATTTCCTGTATATTTGAAATTATTTCAAAATAAAAAGTGAAAAAGTCCTCATGCATGAGAATCCTATCTCCTGACCAAGATTAAGATTTTTCTCTCTCCCTATAGCACCCAGCCCTCTGCAAGGCACGTGCAGTGTTCTTCATAACTTACTGGAATAGAGGGTTCTTCATAACTTACTGGCTGGCATAAGTGAATGTAACTTAACCCAAAATTGAAGCCTATAGACTAAATTCAACTGGTAAACATGCTTTATTTGCCCCCCTCCATGTTCTGACATCTGAAATTTTCAACTGATAAAAAATCTGCAGATTTTACTTGAAAAAAAAATTCCATATTTGAGGCTTCTTTTTAAAGATCAGAAAATCAAGCAACATAGGGCTCACATGAACTGAGTGGCAGCTTCTCTCTTGAACTCATATGGGTGCCATTTCTCCACAGTGCTCTTACCACTTGTTAATTTTTCCCAAACTAAGATCTAGTGTGTATGGCTGTCGATCCTGGTCTTACACAATTATCTATCTCCAAGTAGAGCAATAGATGTCTATCACTCTATCTTTGTCAAAAGTGAACAATAGAAGAGAGGCTGATAGTACTTTACTCTTTCAGGTCACCTGTCAGGCCCTGGTGAGCATTTGAGTTTGAGACTCTTGACTTACCCCAATGTGAGGGCCGGGACTTAGTTTTAAGGGCAGCAAGATACTTTGGCTCCAACTAAGCCCTCTCACATCGCTGAGAATTAAAGTTAATTCCCTGTTTGAACAAGCTTGAGGGAACCTTCAATACATCAATATCTACTGGTAATGGAGCAGATGCTGACAAGGAAGATACTATAGGAAAGAATCATTAGATAGATTTCTTTTTTCTTATTTTCTCCAACAGAGCTAGGAGTCAAATAATAAGATAATGGGAAATAAGGCTTGGCAGGAAGTGGAAAGATGGAAGAAGTTTATCACCTGGAATCTATGCAGAATGTTGATCCTAACATTTTCTGTAATTAACTTCCATCTTCTATGGGTAAGAAAAAGAGAGAAAACAAGTTTCAGAAGAATCTCACTTCTTGAATAATAGCAAACTGTGTAGCAGTTAACTCTACTCCAGACTCTATTTCTTTACATGGTACATGTAGTCTTTACAACAACCCTGTGAGGTAGGCTACTATCATCATCTCATTTTATAAATAAGGAAACTAAGGAAAACATTGATTCACCCATAGTCACACAAGTAAATTATGAAGTCAGGATTCTATTTCCAGAAATGACTCTCTTGGTCATTGTACTCCTTCTATACAAATGGCTCTGGTTAACTACAATGAATTCTGAAGTGATTCTGTTAAGGTTCACAGACTGAAATAGCCTCATGCCCACCACTATTAATGCTTTTAATGAACTTGCATAGTGCCAGCTGAAAAGAAACAGAACAGTCACTTTCTGTTAAGAATCAAAACCATGACCTAAGTGTATGACAGTTGGTTTTAAGTAACTCTGGACTAAGAAGGAGACATTTAACTGACCACTGAGGTTCCCTGGAGTAAGTCTAGGGTTGTGTGTCCTAACTTTGGCCTGGGGCCCTTTGCCTGGTTCTCTGAGGCCCAGTCTTCCAGAGTAGCCCTCTGGCCATATTTCTGCAGGTTATAGCTAGGTCTTTCTGTCTGAATATGCTTTCAGAAATGATAAACAGTTGACTACAGATGGTTTGCAGAATTAGAAGCAATGATCTAGCTAGCAGTTTGGACACACAAGTGGCCTTTCAGACACGTAACAATCTTCACTCCAATAGGTACCCGAAGCAGGCTCACCATGTACCATTTGCTTTGCAGGAAGCAGGTGTTCAGCAGAAAATGAGTATGCTCCTGCTTCCTTAGGAATGTCTCTCCTTTTACAGGGCAGTGCTCACTGAGCTAAAGGTCAGGAAATTAAAAGACTGCCCAGGGCTTTGGAAGCTCAAAGTGCTTTGCTTGTCCCCTCCTTCCTCAGAAACTCAACCCTCTGGATTCCCAAGGTCTGTTTCATTTTGTGCCTTTTTACCACTTTGCTGATTTCCTTCAGTGTATTGGGCTGACTTCACGGTCACCAGGTGTCCTCTGTCCTCCCATCAACGGACACTTAAATGAGCAGATGGTGCAAATGGCCTGGCAGTAATGTGATGCCTGAGCAGGTGGGCTGAGAAAGGGAGAGAGAAAAAGGGAAAGAAAGCAGCTTCAAGGAAAGGGACAGATTGGTTTGGTGCTTGTACCACTTAGATCAGTAAGTGCAGAAAGGGGTTAGCGGCAACTATTTTTTAAATGTGAAAGTAAGATCATTTTTTAAAAAATAAGAAATGCATATGAAAATACAGGGTTCTCATGCTTCTATGTGGCAGAAACAATCAGTACAACTTACAAAGGAGCTTTCTGAGATTTCAAGGTCTTGTTGGTCAAGATGACTTGTCTTTAAAGTTTGACCGGGTGACAATACCTTTCTCTTCATTTGTTCATTCATCCCATAATGCACTCTATGCCAAGGACTGTATTAGGGCTTGTTGATGGTCACCACCATTCTTGGACTCATATATTTCAACTAGAAGGAAACCTGAATGGCCTTAAACCCAGGGCTTCTGGAACTGCGATGTTCATAGAAATCACCTGGGATCTCTTTCAAATGTGTATTCTGATTCAGTACATTTCAAGTGAAGCCTGAGAGCCTAATAAGCTAGATGGTACTGGGCTAATGTTGCTGGTCCGTGGACCATGCTCTAAGTAGGGAGGTCTAATTTACTCTGTCCTATTACAGCTGAGTCCAGGAAGTTCCAGCTATTCAGAGATGTGTCCAGGCTCACAAGGCCAGTTAGTGACAAAGCTAGGCTTGCAAACCTAGGCTGGACCTCATTCCACAATGCAACATGGCTTCAACAGTGAGGAGGGATTCAGTGCTTTGGTTCTTCTGTCTCCTTCCTCTCATAAAAATGAATTGATAATAACTATACTCACCATCTGTTGTCAGGGTTAGTGAAGTAAAATCATTTAGGCTATTCAAACAAAAGATTATCTTTACCAATTATCCTTTGTAGTCTGAATCCAAACCGTGAAAATCATGACAATCTTCCTTTTGCCAGATGCTCAACTATCTGCAAATTTTCATTGAAGCACAACTTGTTTGCAAAATGTAAAATTAGAAGTGACAGACAAATCTATTTTTGTAAATCTTAGCCTGTCTATTTTGAGGCTCTGCATTTTAAAAGAAGGATTGAGGCCAGCTGTTGAACTTGACTGAAATGTCTAATGATGCTACTCTATTTCCTTCTAGTTTATAAGATATAGCCATTTTCCCCCAGTATTAACAATATGCACTGGGACGTAGGGCACCCAGACACCATTTCAGTTCTACAGAGGACATGTTTTAGCCTGGTGTTTGTTAGCTATAAGGCAGAGAAAGTGGTTGTGGTTGGGTAATTCATGATTTCCTAGAAACAGAGTCCTGGCTTAAATTTACTAATCATGTGACTTTAAATAAAACACTATACTGTCTATACTTAAGTTTTTTCATCTGTTAAATAGAGATAAAATGGCTTATTTCCTTGCTCACCCAACTATTAAATTTGAATGTCTTGTAGTTAAAAATAATGCCTTGTACTTAAACAAAAACGAGCATCACGACAGGAATTTTAGACTTACAAGAGCAGCCTTAACCATATATGAGACTTCAATTTCTGTAGGATCAATCTCTCAATCAACCAGTATTCATTAAGTGGCTCCTACATGCAAGGTTATACAATCAAATACAGTTCTTAATGTTTCATGGGCCTTGGTCTCCAACTAAAACAAGTTCCAGAGCACTCCTGTCTAAGATATAATTACTATCATACTATCATAAGCAAATGATGAAAAACTAAGAGAGCCAAGTCCTATCAAGTCATTTATAATTCCAGTAGATGTAAAATGTCCAATGTAACTCAACAAGGAAAAGATGGAGAGTGAGAGTGATGTTCTGACTTCCACCATTTATATTCCGTTAACAGAACCGGAGGGCGCTCAAACAGAAATCTGTCCCATCTTCCTGGCTTTTTGTCACAGTCAGGAATCAAACATCCTTCTAAAGCTAAATGGCTCTAATTTTGTATAATGGTTTTTCCTTTGTTTGTTTAAACTCTGATAACTGATTTTTTCAAAACACCTCTTCCCTTTTGGTCATCCATTTCATTCTTTAGCTAAAGTAGGCCTTTTTAATAGTGACCCACTCCATCTCCTGCTCATCTAGCCCAAAGCTCCCTGACCTGAGCTCCACACAGGTATGTAAAACTTACAGGTAAACTGCAGTTTTCCAGTCAGAAAGTCTAGTTTCCTTCCAGCCTTCCATGATAACAATCGGTGGCAAAATTGGAAGGAGACTAACAAAACACATTAAATGTGCATGCCAATTTGACCCTGTTAAAATGTCAACATTTCCTTCCTTGCAAGGAAATAAGGCATATTTAATTCTTACAGCAACCAATGTGGAAGGCAATAATCCTTCTTCCCATTCTAAAGATGATGTAACATCTAACGCACAACTGGCCTGAGGTCTCATACTCTGTCCTGATTTGCCAATGGTCCTGCTGTATCACACTGACTGTGGCTCTAAGTCCATTGTTTTCAGCTCTTGGCTGCATTCTTCCTTGTTCTCCTTCTCTTCCTTCCCATCTTCATTATCTTCCTAAGATTAAGAGCCTTTTTGATTCACCTTACCATCTTCTCTGGCAGGTCTCAGCCCCAAGGTTTAGATGAGGCTAAGGTTCTTTCTAGATTTAGCATCATAAATCCCTGAATCTTTGAAGAGCAGTGGATTTATTTAAAGATATTTTAGGCTCTGATATGTCTCTCAAAAATAGGTAGTCAGACTTGATCCTGGAGAGAGAGGAGGATGGTTAACGGCATTATTTTATTTCCTGCATTCTTTCCTATCAAATATTTGGATATATTAAAAAACCCTCAGTCTTTTCTTGCCCATGTAAAGAACTTCAATTTAAACTTTTCTCTATTTTTCTTAGCTCCTTTATGGATGCAGAATTACAAAGCACATCATCTAGTGAAGACCCAACTGTTCTCACTAATTATCATATTACCTCCTCCTCCATCCAAGCTAGCAAAGCACCTGAATATAATAAGTGATCAATTAATGTTGTTTAAAGAATGGATGATTATCATACAATACAAGAGGATTAGAGTTCATATAAAATTGAACTCAGTATCAATATACTTTTAATTCTGTACCAAATTTATCATTTGGATGTAAAGCAGTGGTTCCTATAACTAGGGGTGTTGTACACATGCACACTGACAATGTCAGGAGACGTTGGTTTTCACAATTAGGGGAAGGTTGTTATTGGCATCTAATGAGTAGAGGCCAGAGATGCTTCTAAAGATCCTAAGAACAGCTTCCCCTACACACACACACACACACACACACACCACCCGCCGCACACGCACACACACGCAGCAAAAAACTGTCCAGTGCAAAAAAAAAATGCAACATGAGGAACCCTAATATAGAAAGTAAAAGGACCCTAGAAAGACCTCAGTCATTTTGACTTCAATCCTGAAAGTGTGTGTTCTGTGCTTAGTACTCAAGTACCCTGCACTAAGCCCAGAGTTACTACTGCCTGATGCTCTCCAGACAGCACAGGCACCCTCTTATGCCCCAATCATCTTACACTCAGACTGTGACAGATGCAACAGATTGTGTTATAAGCCCATGAGATAAGGTGCCTGCCAGAGCTGCCACAGCTTCTAAGGCAGTGTAGTGCATTCAGAAGAGTGCATTCTATGACAGAGCTGGGTTGGAATCCCCATGCTACCACTTTTTTAGCTGAACAAACTTGAGCAAATTACTGAAAGTTTCTGAGCCACAGTTTCAATAAAATGGGGATAACTCCAAGATTGCAACAAGGGTGAAAAATAAAATTATAAAGTGCCTATCACATAGTGCATATTTGAAAACAAAAATAAGCCAGCTAGTATCAATTTGTATGACTCTGATTTTAAAACATTCACACTGTTTTAGACACATTGGGACTTGTATTCACACCCCAGTTAAGGACTAGCTCTCTAAAAATGTATACAGATTTAGTTCAACCCACCATAGTTGATTTTATTATTATCTGAAGTACTTACCACCCCTTCTCAAGGGAGGATTATACACCCCACCTCATTGATGTTATGGGAAATCAAGTGGTATGTAAGTGGAAGGGATGAAAACCACTCCCAAGGTTCTGCCCTACTCTATCCTCTCTGTTCCTCCCATGTAAGATTCATAATAATGTCAATACCAAGGCATAGCCAATCCACAAGACATGCTCGAGAAATAAACGTTTGGTAAGTATCTGAGGTTTGTTTGTTTGTTTTTTACCATAATGTTAATTTGGCTAGGTTAAATGGAACTGCCACGGATTGCTCAACCAGAATTATAAAACTCCCTTCTAACCTAGGAAATCCAGGACCACGTAGGTAGGTGACAGTTTACTGGGAGACGAATGCTAGATGTTAAAAAGAACAAGGTGTAAAGTCTTTTCAGCCTAGAGTGAACTATAAGCTCTATTATGGGAATAGAAAGAATGCCTTGGTGCTGAAAGCTTGGCTATTAAAGCCAGAATTTGAACTTGGTGCACAATTTGTCCTTCATATTTTGTTCAAAAATTTGCTCTTTCACTTTCTCCAAACTTAGCCTGGCCCTTGGCAAGTCCTTGTTAGTCTTAATGGACCCCACTTAATGGAATAATTCAAAACGTTGCCAGTGACCGAAATCAATTAAACATAACCACATGTGCATAATGTGTCTGCTTCCAAATATCTATTAGTACATAATTCTATCAACAATCTGATTATTAGATTTTCCTCCAAACTTCACCTATTTCTGTAAGAGTTGTAATTGGTTAACAACTTCTTCTAAGGACTCATGATTGCTTCTTAGAAAATGTCACTACATGGTGAGAAAGTCCACAACATGGTGAGAAAAAAAAAAATAAGTTTGTGGATGCCCTTTTTCCCTACTCTATTGAAAAAAAAAAAAGAAAGAAAGAAAAAATCATTTTCCTCTCTGCCAACTGATTATGCAGCTACGTTGTTTGAAAGCTTGCATAATTTACATTAGCATGCTTAAGATCTCAGGTGACTATGCCTTTGAGGCCAGCATGCTAACCCCAGTGGGCCGATTTGATATTCTTCCCAATATCTGACCCTTTTTTCCTTGTTAATTACAGGCAGACTTCCCTGGTCTGGCCCTGGATCTGCACCTGTTTCCCATCTTTGAGCAGCTGCTAATTAGGTTGAAATAGTGGGGCTGGGCAGTGCAGGCCACACATGCCTCATCAGGCTATTGATCAGGCTGGCATACCACACGGGCAGTAGTGGAGTCTGCACAGCCCAATTCCAAAATAAAAGCCATTCCTGTAGTTGCATGTTTGAATCCAAGCATACTCCAGGCTCTACACCAAATATGAAACATGTGAAAAGAGACACTTTAGTTTCAAAATAAAATTTTTCTTTGAAATGCCAAATATGACCTAAGTACTTACTATTTGCTTCTCATTTGATTATTTTATTTTGGAGTAAGGAAAAAAGAAACTTCTTTTAGGGACAAGACGTATGTTTATATGGAAATAATTCAAAGTGTATACTATATGGATACATACAAGTGTATCCATGTACAATTACATGTTTGTAAACTATCCAAGCAAAATCCTCACTCTGCATTCCCATTTGGCCTTGCACATAACATAGTTTAAGTAGAGTTTGCATTTCATTGTGATTTATGGTTTGGGTAACTATGAACATGTAAAATACTGATTATCAAGGGAGACACTACAGCTATCTATGGGTAGTTTTGGAAATGTGTAGGGGTGTTTGGAGTTGTCACAATGATTATGGGGTGCTACTGGCAGTGAATGGATACAATGTGTTTACACAATAATAATTTATCCAGTATCTGTTACAAATCACAAATAATGGATCAAGTTAAAATCATTTTACAAATATCTGTATCTAGAACCTAATTCCATTTCATATATAAAGGTAAAATTTTTGTGACTTTAAATATACTGAATTTAATATCTTAAATTTTCCAAGAATGCAAATTCAGAGAAGATTAAACTTTGTCTGGTTTGAAATTTTTCTAGAGTTATTCAGTGTTTTGAAGAGTTCATCACTAGTCTGATATTTCAGTTACCAATAAATCACATCATTACCCTTCTCTATTTGTAGCTTCTACATTCATGATTCTATGTATAGTGGTAACACCTGACTACCTCACTGTATCATCTAGAGCAGTGAAGCCTAAGTCTTCACATATTGAAAAATATACACATTATTCTTATATAATTTTCTTGGATATTACAGTTGGACCATCATATTGATTTTTAATTACATGTATAGTTCATTTATATTATCTATGATTTTCATTCAAGGACAGCAAAGAGAAGATTATGAAGCATTTATTATGAAAAGGGGAAGTTAGGATGATAGATCAAGAGTCACTGTTCTCAGGTAATAAGCCTGGGTACAGTTTCTAGATGAAACATGACTTTGGCATTGACTTTGTATCTTTGGTGCCTGATATATGGTAGTCAATGATTTATTTCTTAAAATTCTGTTTCTTACTTCTCCTTCTGATTTTATCACCCATTCTTCTGTTGTCTAAGACTGAAACACAATGCCCAGCAGAGCTGCCCCAACATAGCCACCCAATGGTCTAAATGCAGAGAAGCCTCTGATATCCCAGAAATGAGTCATAGTGTCTTACTAACTTGGGATAAATCTCATGCTCACTGTAAACATTTTAGAGGCCAATACGATGGAATATTCAATTACAATCTTTAATTCTTGGCCCTTTCTGAGTTCTCCTGTCATATGACTCTAAATGATTCATTCTTCAGTTTGTTCTTACTGAGTAATAAAGAGACTTCATAGAAAGTCATGACATTCACTCTTTTTTGCTCCACGTCTTATGACTTTACAGTAAGAAAAACTGTAAAATTTGGCACAGGAAATTTTCTAAAGCAGAATACATCAGCTTTCATAATTCCTGGCTTTGGTTATATATTCAAAGATACTGAATATAGCTTAATTTGATTAAATTTCCTATAAAGCAATCCCATTAATAATCTTAATTACAGTATTAAGATGGCATCCCTAATAAATCTTTCATATTCAGAATTTTGAATGATCTGATAATTATGGATGTGATCTGTTTGAATTAGTAGATAAACTATCTGGAATTATTAAAGATGAAAGTTACTGATAGCCCCATGACACTCTCATAAAGTACCCACAGAAGGCTGATTCTTAACTAAATTAGCTAACATATTAGGAAACACAGAAAAATGCAACAGAACATTGTCACAAAGATCCAGCTTATCTGCTCCACCTTCTGATGGGAGCCTCTATACTGGCCCTACATAGGGATTCCCCTAAGAAATTTCAGGGTCTCCCTCTTTTCAAAGCAAAATGAATGCACCAGTCTGGTCCTCATGTCTTCCTACTTTACCATCTGGAGGAAGAGTTAGAGTTACCTCACTTAGAGCCCTTAAGAGAAAGAAGAGGATTTTCTTTTGAAGTGACTTCTTCTAATTCTTGGATTATGTGCCCAAACCTGACCTGATTGATCATTGTAGTAAGGGCTCTAGAAGGGCTCTGCTGATTGCATTATTCCAAACAGGACGCATCCTTAGAGCAAGATGTGGCTTATTACTGTTCAATCTTACTGTTGAGAGTAAAAGAACAGGCAGTTTCCCAAAGAAAATTTTTACCGAAAAAGGTTGTATGGATACTGACTGGCAAAACCAACAGATGTTCATTGGGAAGACTTTCCTCTAATTGGATTGATGATTGTTGTTGCTTCATGTTTTTTTTTTAATTTTTTATTTATTTATGATAGTCACACAGAGAGAGAGAGAGAGAGAGAAAAAAAGAGAGAGGCAGAGACACAGGCAGAGGGAGAAGCAGGCTCCATGCACCGGGAGCCCGACGAGGGAATCGATCCCGGGTCTCCAGGATCGCGCCCTGGGCCAAAGGCAGGCGCCAAACCGCTGCGCCACCCAGGGATCCCTGCTTCATGTTTTAACAAAACCTTGAAAACATCAAAAAAGTACATAACTCATTCTACAAAAACAAAAACACATTTCTACATTTCAAATAAAAACAAGCTCGAATTCTTTTTGCAATATAAATGCATATTAAATTCAAAGCATTTCTCCATGTTTGACTTCTTATTAGCAGAAGATAAATAATGGTGATTAGTGAGAGTTTTTTTTTCTTTAAATATACTGGAATGAATTATTTTTGTGTACCACATTCCATATTTTTTACTTATTTTTGAAATTTCCCTATGAAATCAAATCATATGGAATATTTCAGAATATCTCTCCTTTAGAAGATGAAAGAAAATTCTTGTTACAATGCCACATTTGGAAAAAAGCAGTTGCTCTTTGTAAAATGGAATAATTAAAAATTCACATATTCTAAATATCAACAAATACTTTGAAAAATTCATGCTTATAAAATATGTAAAAACCAGAGTACATGGGTGGCTCAGTTTGTTGAGCATCTAACTAGTGATTTCAGCTCAAGTCATGATCTCATGGGTCCTGAAATAAAGCCCAGCATTCAGCTCTGGGCTCAGTGCAGCTTCTTGGGATTTTCTCCCTCTGCCTCTCCTTCTACTCATGCTCGAGTGTGCTCTCTCTCTCTCTCTCTCTCTCTCTCTCTCTATATATATATATATATATATATATATATATATATATATATATATATATATTTATTTATTTTAAAAGATTTATATATATATCATATTTATATCTATTATAAATATAAACCCAGGCAGATTCCAGAATTTTTTTCTCCATATATTTTCATGCTATATCATATCTGAGATTGTATTTCTTACTTTGCTTATCCATTTTTAAATTAAACTGTACGCTTGGAGGTAAATTCTGTCTTCTTTCTTTCTTTCATTCTTTCTTTCTTATTTAACATATTTTCAGAACCCAGCACTATAAGTACAATGTAAATGCTTAATAAAAACTAATGGGATGAAGCAATGGATTGGATGGAAAGATGGATATCGCACCAAGTACATATATTTCTACTTAGCCTACTCTAAGTCATCCATATGCTATCCTTACCTCAATCAGCTCACCTCGTGTTTACCTTGCCTTCTTACACATAACTTCCGTGTAGTTAGGAAAGCCACAATTACTTATTAATTGTCATTAACTTATGTTGCCTCATGTTACTTAGCTTTATGTTATGGCTTATGATTTTTACTTTATGTTTTGGCTTACAGTGGTCTTCTAGGCTACAGTGCCCACTGTCCCTAACCATGCCCCCATATTTAAAATAACAATGGTAGGGGCACCTGGGTGGTTCAGTGGTTGAGATCTGCCTTCAGCTCAGGGCCTGATCCCGGGGTCCTGGAATTGAGTTCTGCATTGGGCTCTCCGCACGGGAGCTGGCTTCTCCCTCTGCCTGTGTCTCTGCCTTTCTCTGTGCATCTCTCGTGAATAAATAAATAAAATCTATAAATTAATTAATTAATTAACTAATAAAAATGGTATTCAAGCCCCAAACTAAGTATTACCTTTTGTAGAAAGTCATCTATCAACCATAGAATCCTCTGCAGTGGTTTTCTTTTAGAAGTGGTCAGTCCCGAAAGAACAAAGCAATGATATCAATGGCTAAATTACATACATAAGAGAGAAATCTTAGGTCAAGATTTCTTTTTACTTCTCCCTGATACAGATTAGTTTATTGCAATAATATTGTCCTTCTTCTCTAACACTGCTTATCTGCATAGCTCTACTGTATTATAATGACCATTTTTTGTGTCCATTTCTTTCATTTCCTGTATGAACCCTAAATTAGGATCCCCCAGAAATCAGGAACTATGCTTCTTTTTATTGTCAGGTTGCTACACAGTACCTAATACATAGTAAATTTTTAATAAATTCTCTAAGAAAATGAATGAACGCACTCACCACTTTTAATAAGGTATAATGGTCTATTAAGTGGGAATTGTTTTGCTAGTTTGCCCTAGTATCATCAATATCCAGCATAGAGCCCATCATACAGTGAGTTGCATGGATAACTGTTGAATGAATGGAAAAATTGCATGTATCAAGAAGTAGTTAGCCCTGTTTCCCATGTTTCTGTGGCCTTGGGACCTACCACATTAAGTCAGGAAGGTAAAATTAAATTATTACTAATATTAATACTAGCAGCTTCCACACATATAGATACAAGATAGACATGAAATGGCAAGCACAGTTAGGATCACCCTAGGATAACAACAAAACCTGATCGTGCACCCATTTCACTAGTTCAAATTCAACCTCACATGCTTTGCACAACAGAAAGAAAAATATCCCAATTTAATAAGTGCAGCAACTCCACCTGCCATTCCAAAAGAAATATACCCTCCTTCAGTCTCAATCCCCATATTCCTGTCCTGTGATAGATATCCTGCTTTGTTAAAAAGTATGCTCATCTTTAAAGTTACTTACTTGTCATATAGCACAGCCCTTAAGCGCAAATCACTACTTCATCTGAGCATCCGTAGGAAGTGGCATTTCAATATTGGAGTAAAAGATAATATATGCTATACTGGTTTCCAGTGTGGTACCTTCTTAGGAGATTTTCATGGGTAACTGACCAAGAAGCAGTTTTTGTCTGAACGCTGCAGAATACATTATTCTGTTGTGTCAAGTAAGAAGCACAGGGCTCCAAGGACAGAACTGTGAAATGCTTTGCATTAAGAAAGAAGCCATCAGAGACAAGAAAATAGCCAGAGGATTATGAGAAGAATCAACAAATGTCAGTGTCATAAAAGCCAAAAAGTGGAGAATTTCTAAGGAAAAAAAATGACTAATGACTTTTAAATTCAGCAGAAATCTAGTGAGTATATTAAGATCACTAAATCTTATTCAAAGTAAAATTCTGATTACCTTGTTAATCATAGTAGAAGTAAAACCACAGAGTACTTTTTTTCTTCAATGATGGGAACATGAGACCAATATATACATATACATATATGAATATGTACACACACACATATATAATATATATATATGAAATAAAGAGTATTTCCATAAATATCTTAGTTTGACAATCAATAAAAATAGAACAGTTTCTGTCTGGAAAAAAGAAAACCTGTTCTGAATTTCTTGAGCCAGGATTGAGTTCAGCCCAAAAAGACATAAGGCAGTTTCAGGGATATAAGGAAGAAAACCAGCATGAAGTGAGTTGAGAGCTGGGAAACAAAATTTTAACAAGAAATAGCAACTGCTCCAACACCTACCTGGATAGTAACTAAGAAAAGGTCTGGGGAATTCATACTGAAAGGGAATCTAGAACTTAGAGGATTGGAAGTAAAAATGTCTTTTAAAAAAATTCTGAGCAGTCATGCCTGGAGCCTAGAAAATGAGTTAGGATTGGTAAAAAAATTAAGTCCCGATCAGACTAAGAGGCAGCATCTTTATAAAGAAGTTTCCCAGCCATTAGAAGTTACTCTTGGATATACTGGAATCCCAGGAACAAAGGAAACAAGAAAAAAAAGAAAAAGTGGAGAAAGTTGAACTTAAATAGTGTTGCTTTCTTATCCTTAGTTTTGAGGAAATTGTTGCCTAAATTGAAAGTGCCCTGAAGGCGGCTTTAACTTACCTGACCAGTCCTCACCCCAGGGACTGCCTCAGGTTCTGCTGACCTAGGCAACTGTTTGAGGGTCAAACTTCCATGCTACTCAAATGTTCCTGAAGAAGCCCTCCTGTGTATTAAAGTGGACAGCATTGTTTTCCTCTCTCTCAGCTTGCTTTTCCCTCACAGTCCTTTGTTCTTTAATGGCTGTGACTCGGCTTGTGCTGCTCCTAGGCTCCTAGAGAGGAATTAGGGCAACACTGTGGTAGTCAGCACTTCCCTCCTGGGGCACTAACAGGTGCCTCTCTGTTTGTCATTTTCATGGTGACACTCTGCAAGCTGACTCTAGCTTCATACCTTATCAAACTGATCCTGTATGTTCGTTGAGATCAGAATTCCAATTAATAGGACAGTCGTTATTTTTTAAAGAGCTAATACTACTGAGGATGTTGGGGTCACTGTGGTGGGTTGCTTAGCAGAAAAGCAGAATGGAAGGTGAATGAAAAAAAAAGAGGATTCAGAGAAGAAAATTTGCATGGGAGGATCAGTTTGAGAAACCCCAACTCCTGGAATGCAGACTGACCCCCTTGTGTATTCCACAATACTAAGTACTCTGATGTGAATTACTTTTTTAATACGTACTGGAGGAGGAAGCAACATTTATATGCCTAACATAGTAATAGGCACTCTTGATGGAGAGGTCTATAATAATCCCCAAAATATTTTATAGGGTCCACAAAAATCTTCAAAATGTAGATATTATACAGAGCCTGAGTGGCTTAGGTCATGTTCCCACCCCGCCTTGGGCCTTCCTGCTCCGCGGGAAGCCTGCCTCTCCCTCTGCCTCTCTCTCTCTCTCTCTCTCTCTCTCTCTCTATCTCATGAATAAAACCTTAAAAATTAAATAAAAAAGACATTATATAAAATGTAAAATCCATGATGCAATCCAATTCAGTTTAGCTGGAAAAACAACCCAGCCTAATAGGATAGGGTTCATTTCTTGTGTGCATCAGTTATCTTGGTTCTGTTCTGAGGGAACAAGAGGCCAGTGCCCCCACCTCAGTGCCACCACCCCTGGGCCAGGGCTCCGGTGCCAGGTCCTCTGTGGAAGGGAGCAAGGCAGAGGGCAGAGGCTGACCCCAGTGGTGGCACAGTAGGCAGTCCTGTGCACTCTGCATGGGCTGGACTGCGGTACCCATGCGCTGTAACAAAGCAAACTCTGTGTTTATCAGGACATCTCCACTACTGCACTGAAGTCACACACCATCTTCATGGGACTTGAAATTTCCGGGAATTGCCTTTCTGAAATGCTGGCAATAATTTCTTCACATTCCATCTTTTAGTTTGATTGCCATTTCCTACATGAGGGCTTTTTACTGCCAAGGATATTCTGGACCAAAAAAGTAATAAAGCTTCATCTCCTGATGATGAGGATGGCTTCTATGTCACAGACCCGAGAGACATTCTAAAGAAGCATCTGAGATGTTTAAAAGCTCTTCCTCGGCTCATTGCCTTTTATGCGGCCAAATGCAATGATAACAGAACCATGGTGAAGACCCTCGCTGCCATTGGGACAGTATTTGACTGCCAACAAGACTAAAAGGCGATTGGTACGGAGTCTCCAGGTGCCTCTAAAGAGGCATTATTTATGCAAATCCAAACCAGCGTCTTAGATTAAGCACACTGTCAATATGCAGTCCAGATGATGACTTTTGATCATGAAGCTGAATTGATGAAAGTTGCTACAGCACATCCAAAGGCAAAGTTAGTGTTGCAGATTGCCACTGATGATTTCAAAGCAGTTTGTTGCCTCAGTGTTAAATTTGGTGCCACACTTAAAAGCAGCAGGCTTCTTTTGGGGCAGAAGAGCTATATATTGATGTCATCAGTGTCAGCTTCCACGCGGGAAGTGGCTGTACCAATCCTGAGACCTTCGTACAGACCATCTCTGATACCTGCTGTATCTTTGACAAGGGAGCTGATGTTGGTTTCAACATGTATCTGCTTGATATAAGTGGTGGCTTTCCTGGATCTGAAGATGTAAAGCTTAAATTTGAAGAGATCATCAGTGTTATCAACCTAGCACTGGACAAGTATTTTCCATCAGACTCGGTACTGAGAATCATAGTTGAGCCAAGCAGATATTACATTGCATTAGCTTGGATGCTTACAGTTTATATCATTGCCAAAACAACTCGTGCTAAAGGAACAGACAGGCTCTGATGATGAAGATGAGTCAAGTGAACAAACCTTTATGTATTACGTGAATGATGAGGTATATGGATCATTTAATTGCATCCTTTATGATCATGCACACATGAAGCCCCTTATGCAAAAGAGACCCAAACCAAGTTAAGAAGTATTATCCAACCTACATATGGAGACCAATATGTGACAGCCTTAATTGCATTATGGAGTCTGTGACTTGCCCAAGATGCATGTGAGTGATTGGATGCTCTTTGAAAACATGAGTGCTTACACTGTTGCCATTGCTTCTATTTTCAAAAGGCTCCAGAGGCCAACTATCTATTATGTGATGTTGGGGCCAACATGGCAACTAATGCAGTGAATCCATTACCACAACTTCCCTTTGGAAGTAGACGAGCAGGATGTCAGCATTGTGCCTGTGTCCTGTGCTTAGGAGACCGAGAGGAAGTGGGGTGCAGTGTCCCTGCTGCCATTAAGTCAACTAGCATTACCGTGTAGGTACCACTCCTGTAGCCATTAACTGCGAGTTTAGCTTAAATTATGGGATTGGGGGTGGGGCAGTTTAACTTAATTACTGCTAGCTTTTTTTTATTTTTAATGTATTTGTTAAGTAGGGTTGGCACAGATGCAGTAATATGGAAGACTAAGAGGTGGGGTCATTTATCTGTGTTCCTTTGGAAACCACTTGAATATTTTTTATATTTGGATTTTTATTCATTTTTCAATCATTCTACTAAAGACTGCCCCTCAGTTGCTGAGGAAGCATTGGTAGCTTGAACATTGGCAGAATGGGCCAGAAGCTTAGCAGTTTGATCTGTTTTTAAAATAAAGTATCTTGGGCAGCCCTGGTGGCTCAGCAGTTTAGCGCCACCTTCAGTCCAGGGCGTGATCCTGGAGACCCAGGATAGAGTCCCATGTCGGGCTCCCTGCTTGGAGCCTGCTTTCCCTCTGCCTGTGTCTCTGCCTCTCTCTCTCTGTCTCTCATGAATAAATAAATAAAATCTTAAAAAATAAAGTATCTTAAAATTTAAAAAAACTTTAAAAAACATGTATACAAAATAAATGATACATAAAAATACATAAAATGTATTTCATCTTATAAAATATAGAATATATAAAATAAGTTCATCTTATAATTAATATTATAAATTAATCTTATTATAATAATATATAAAATAAAATATTTATGCAAAATCTATAAAATAATTTCATCTTATAAAATAAGTCATGTTTAAATGACTATAGACAGGGAGGAGGAGTTAAAATGGCAGAGGACGGGACACCTGGGTGGCTCAGTGGTTGAGTGTCTGCCTTTGGCTCAGGTCATGATCCCAGGGTCCTAGGATCTCCTTCTGCCTATGCCTCTGTCTCTCTCTCTGTGTCTCTCATGAATAAATAAGTAAAAATCTTTTAAAAATAAAAAATAAAAATAAAATGGCAGAGGAGTAGAGGAACCCTAAGTTTATCTCATCCCTCAAATACAGCTAGATAGTTATCAAATCATTCTAAATGACTGTAAGCACAAAACTTCCCAAATAAAGGTACAATTTTGGCTCATTGTCTTTAATCTTATATACTTTATGTGAAACTTAAAATTCAGTAAGTTCTAAGTATATCCTCTCTCAGTTTCAGTTCTTGTGAATTTTTTCTAGATTTAAATTATAACCATTTCACTTTTAGGAAAAGAGAAGAGACTGGGGAGCCTGGGTAGCTCAGTCAATTGAGGATCTGGCTCTTGGTTTGGGCTCAGATTATTATCTCAGAGTTATGAGATCAAGCCCCATGTCAGGCTCTGCACCCAGCACAGAGTCTGCCTGAGATTCTCTTTCTCTCTTTCTGTCCTTCCCTTCACTCGTGCATTCTCTCTCTCTCTCTCTCTCTCTCTCTCTCTCAAATAAAATAAATTTTTAAAAATCTTAAAAAAAAAAGGAAACAGAGTGAAGTAAGTCAATCGGAGAAGGACAAATATTGTATGTTCTCATCATTTGGGGAATATAAATAATAATGAAAGGGAATAGAAGGGAAGGGAGAAGAAATGGGTGGGAAATATCAGAAAGGGAGACAGAACATAAAGACTCCTAACTCTGGGAAACAAACTAGGGGTGGTGGAAGGGGAGGAGGGAGGGTGGGGGTGAATAGGTGACGGGCCCTGAGGGGGGCACTTGACGGGATGAGCACTGGGTGTTATTCTGAATGTTGGCAAATTGAACACCAATAAAAAATAATTTTATTATTAAAAAAAAAGGAAACAGAAAAGACTGTACACAGTCAATGTGGAGAAATTAGGACCCTTGAATATAATAGTGGCAATGAAAAATGGTGAAACTGCTTGGAAAATAGTCTGCAATTCCTCAAATAATTAAACAAACTTACTATACTCCGTAATGTCATACCTAGGTATCTGGCTTAAAGAAGAGAAAACACAGGGGCACCTCAGTTGAGCATCCAATTCATGGTTTCAGGATTATCAGGCTCTGCCCTCAGTGGGGAGTCTGCTTGAGAGTCTCTCTCCCTCTCACTCTGTCCTTCCCCCCATTCTCACACTCTTTTTGTCTCTCAAAATAAATAAATAAATCTCTTTTTTTTAAAGTGAAAACCAGGGACGCCTGGGATCGAATCCCACGTCGGGCTCCTGGTGCATGGAGCCTGCTTCTCCCTCTGCCCGTGTCTCTGCCTCTCTCTCTCTCTCTCTCTCTCTCTCTCTCTCTCTTTGTGACTATCATAAATAAATAAAAAAAAGGAGACAATTCATGATGAATGGATAACCAAAATGTTGTATATCCATACAGTGGTATATTATTCAGCCATCAAAAGGAACAAAGTCCTGATACATGTTAAAAAATGGATAGCCTTAAAAACATTATGCTAAATGAAAGAAAACAGTCTCAAAATACATTTTATACCATTCCATTCACATGAAATATCTAGAAAAGGCAAATCAATAGAAAAGAAAGATTAGTAGTTACTTAGTGCTGGTGCTATGATGGAATATAGTGGAGTACCAGATAAAGAGCTTGCCGTTTCTTTTTGAGGTAATGGCATGTTCTAAAGTTGTGAACTTTGAACACATCTGTGAATATAATGAAAGGCAATGAATGCTACTCTTTAAATGGGGGAATGTTTAGTGTGTAAATGGTATATCAATAAAGCTATTAAAAAGAAAAAGAACAAAAAAATACTCCACCATTCAGAATAGCAACCACTCATCACCAACAATAACAACAAACGTTTATAGAGAATTTACTCTCTAGCAGACACTGTGTCTACTGTTTTACATGCCTTATATCAATGAACCTTCACGAAGGTTTTCAAACCTTTGCAGACTTACCTCAAAGCCTAAACTTTTAGCCATACCCCGAACTGCTAACCGTTAGAGCAATCTAATTGATACCACAGTGCGACTAGCTTATCAGATCCAGTTCCAGTTCCTTCTTGGCAAAGAAGCATTCTAACTTTAGATAAGTACAGGGGAGTCAGAGACACATAACTCTATGTGTGAGTTATAAATAAATGAGATGCTCAGGAACAAATGGTTAAGTCTAATGGCTATTCTTCTACCAGGAATGATCAATGAGACAGAACATACTGGTATCCATACCTCTTGAAGAACGTATGTGTGCGTGAGTCTGTATGAGTTAAAAAGAAAGGAAAGAGAATATTCTGATATTACCCCAATACTTTTTCATATATATAATATTTTTTCATATATATGTATGCCTTCATATACATACATATATATATGTATGCCTTTATATACATATATATATATGTATATATATATGTATGCTATGCCTTTAAGATGCAAAGGATCTAACAGTGATGTGGATCCTCAGTGCTGTTCAACTAGGCAAATGGTATATCCTCCACCACAGAAAACTGCTTAGCAGTTTCTTAAAATGAGAAACATACATTTATCACACAACTCAAAAATTCCACTCCTAGGTATCTAGCAAAGAGAAATTAATGCATTTGTCCACATAAATATGTGTATTCAAATTGTCATAACTACATCATTTATAATAGTCAAAAACTGGAAACAGCTCAAATGCTCATCAACTGGTAAATGGATAAACAGAATGTGGTATATCCATACAGTAGAATATTTTTCATCCTTGAAAAGGAATAAGGAACTGATATATCCTGCAATATGGGTGAACCTTGAAGATATGATGCTAAATGAAATAAGCCAGTCACAAAAACACAACATATTGTATGATTCACTTATATATGTCCAGAAAAGACAAATCTTCAAAGACAGGAAACACGTTGGTGGTTCCCTAGGACTAGAGGTGAGAATAGGGAATAACAGCAAATGGCCATTAGATTTCTTTTTAGGGGGATGGAAATGTTCTGAAATTAGATTGTGGTGATGATTGTAAAACTCTATAAATTTATTAAAAATCACTGAATTATACACATAAGAGAAGTGAATTCTATGGTATGTAAACAGTACTCCAATAAAGCTGTTAAAAATCAGTCAATGTAGTTTATCACTTTGAGAAAATAAAAGAGAAAAATCAATATATTCAGAAAAGGTAGATGACAAAATTCAAGATCTAATGAGGGATTAACTTTCTAATTAACTTTCAAAATTTGCCTCCCTGAGTCAGATTCCATGTAACCAAAAAGATGATGAGTTAAGATAGAATAAGTTATTCTCTGTGACAGAAAACTCCAAAATTTCAGTGGCTTAACACAGCAAACATTTACTTTTCTTTCATGCTGAATGACCAACAGGGGTCATCAGCAGGGATGGGGGATAGAGAAGGACTGTATTCATCTTGGTGCTCAAAAGCCAAACTTGACATAAAACTCATCTTAATACATGTTTCCAACATTCTCAGAGAAGTATAAGGAAACGTGGGACATCATGCTCATATGGCCTCTTCTTGGAAGCGAAACACATCACTTCTGTTCATATATCACTGGCCAAAGTATGGCACATGACTACAGTTAAAATATTCTGGAGAAATGAAAAACTACCATATATTCAGAAGGAGAAGAAAGAATATATTTTTAAACATCCTTCATAATTACTACAATAAACCTGAATCCTTCCATTAAATTAGCTATATCTGAGCAGAGTGCAAGCTAGCTCAGAACCTACTAACAAAGAGCATGGTAGGTTAAGAAAAGTAGTTATGTTGGGTTTGGGAGCCACACAATCAGTATTTATATTTTACAAGTTGATACTTTAACAGAAAATCAGATAGCCATGGTTAAGTCCTAGATATTAAAGATTTAAAGCAATATTTTAAAATAGACTTACATCTTAGGAGTTAAAAGATATGCTTCAATAGTTGTTAAGAGTTTAATGGAAAAAACTTCTATAATATTAATAGGCAATATCCTGTCTACTAGTAAGTAGTGTGCTTTTGCCCAGTCTGAAGCCTGGTCAGATTTAAAAAAAAAAAAAAAAAAGACTGTAAAAATAGCAATGGAGTCCAGAATTTGGTTGAAACATTAAAATCATTCAGTGAATCTTGAATTTTATTACACAATTGTTTCTATCTCTTGAAAGGTTATATGATTTTATACCTTTATTCTCTTAACTATTTGATAATGGTGATCTATCTACCACAAGTACTACTGATGAAAAAAAAGCATATGTTTTTTTTATTTTAGCATTCAGGAAATTAACTATGAATTTAAAAGACAAAGAAATTTAATACTAAGTATAAGTCAGAAAATGGAACAGCACTTTTCTCTATAACAATGATGAAATGTGGGTTAGAATAAAGGGTAAACTTCCTGCAGTAGTAGGTAAAAGAACACAAAGTCACATCAAACTGTCATATTTTTTGGAAGTTGATTGGCAATAGTTTATTCCGGCATGTCAAGCAGTATTTTCAACAGAAGGTAATAGTTTGAAAATTATCAAATTATCACAGATGCCTCCAGAATCCTTATTACATTTTTGTGACTGGTTAGCGGTTTGACAGGTTTTAATTTTGTTTCACACATCCTTCTCCCAAACAACATAATGTATATTACAGTGGTATCTTTACCTTAGAGTTCCTTAATGTACCACATACATTCTGAAAGTTTCTCTTAGACATTTAAATTAGAGTATATTTAAGAAAAAAAAAGGACAAGTGCGATTTTAAAGTCATTTGGCAAACTGATTCTGTCAAGAGAGTTTAGTTTCATTCTGTTTGCTGCAACAGCTTTTTTTTTTTTTCATAACTCCACTCTTCTTGTTCTTGTAATACATTTGGGAGGCCTGTCAAGGCCTATCCACTCTCTAAATAGCTTTGCAGATTAAATTTTTAACTCTCTTCTCTTCATGCAGATGTATATTTCTGACAAAGAATTGCCCTGAGATGTCAGCTTCCATCTTTCTCACTGGAGAGAAGGCAGATATGTGCAAGCATAGATCCTCAGTTCTCCACCTCATCGGGAAACGCATGCACACATGTGAAGGCTCCTTTCCAGGACCATGCATCCATCTTTGTGTTGTTCATCCCTTTCAGATTTCCTGCTCTTACCTTATAAATGTCCCTTTCCTTCAATGGGTCTTGAAGAGAAATGAGTAAGAGACCCAAACAAGAAAAGAAATAGAATTTTTCTTTTTGTAAATTGATAAGCTCAATAATGAGACTATGCCAAGGTGCATAGTTCAAAAAATAGCATATAGACAAACCTGGGCTATATGGGACTGATTTTCTTTTGCTGATGGAAGCTGAGTTGGGTACTTCACAGTACTGGGTACTTCACAGACTCAAAGATGAGTTTTTAGGAGACAAAGAATGAGAAAGTCATTCTAAGCAAAGGAAACAACAGAAGTAAAACCATGAATTTGTGGAAATAGCATGGTGTGTATTAAGATCTTTAAAAACATGGGGAATACTAAATTCCAAAGAATTAGGCAGCAGTGGCATTTCCTATAATGCCTTGCAGAGCTGACCTGCATTTAGTCCTAGGAATGGCAATGACATTACCCTTGCAATGGCAGGATCCATGTAAGGCCATATGCTTTGGCATTTATCTACACTTTTCTGTTCATGTAGCCTTCCAGGTTGTAGAAAGAGTCCATCTGATACAAGGATAACTTAAAGCATCACTTCCATTACCCATAAATGAAAAGAGGGCAAAGAGTGGAAAGTAAGTTCTGTGTTAAAAATTTCATATACAAATTTCAATATTTTAACACAGTAATTGAAGCAACATAACTCACAGATGACTTTGATCATTTACTATGATCCAAAATCACCAAATTCATTACAAAAGTGGGAATGTGGCCTCTTAAGAATGACTTTTAGTATTTGGAGAGAAACGACATTGGATTCTAGTCTTAAAGAGTAAATCTGAGATGGCCAGGGAGAAGGTGGATGGAATATGGCATTCCAGGAGGGGGAAACCAAATGTGTAAGGTGGAAAAGTACTGAAAAGCACGAAGACTTGAGAGATGCAAGAATTTTAATGGACTTATAGCAGGGAGAAGAGAAACATGGTGGGAAATTCCAAGTCGATTCATTATATAAGCATCACAATGAGTAGTATTGACCGAAAAGAAATTCCATACCCTTATACACTGTTGGTGAGAATGAAAATTATGGAAAAGTATGGAGATTCCTTTAAAAAATCAGAACTAGGACTACCATGTGATTCAGTAATCCCACTTCTAAGTGTATATCCAAAGGAAATGAAATCAGTGTCTCACGGAGATATCTGCACTCCCGTGTTCATCACAACATCATTCATAGTAGTCAAGATATGGAAACAATTCAGTGTCAGATAAGCTGGAGAAAGGTATATATATATATTTTTTCCATTGAAAGTGAGAGTTGCTTCAGGTACTATTGACATTTTAACAAGATGAAGGCTCCTACCCCATGAGCCCAGGATGTCTTCTCAAAGTCATACAGTTTTCAGTGTACCAGCCTTTCACTGCCTTGGTGCAGTCTCATTATTTTGTTCTTTTTGATGCTACTGAGAATGGAGTCATTTTCTTAATTTCCTTTCTGAGTGTTCATTGTTGGTACACAGAAAGGCTACCAATCTTTCTATGTTCATTTTGTGTCCCCAAGTGATGTCACTCATTAGCTCTAACAGTTCTGGTGGAGCCTCGAGGGTTTCATGTTTCTAGTACCATGTCTTCTGGAAATAGGGACAGTTTGACTTTTTATTTTTTATTTTATTTTAAATTCTTTTAAATTCAAACTCTTTTAAATTCAAGTGGAGGACCTGGGTGTAGACAAAAGAAGATAAGCTTTCATTGAAATGGGAGGCAAAAACCAAAGGGCAAGTGTGAAGTAGAGCTCCGTGTATTGTGATTAGGTTTCTCCGCATATACAACCCAAAACAGTCACTGCTTAGGCATGCACTATCTGGAGTTGGCAGATATATATATATATAGAAAGATATATATATCACCATCCCCAATTAGAAGACAAGTATCAGTTCTTAAGGCTCAAATTATAATAAGCCCAGCTCTACACTCAAGAAAAAAAGGGATTAGGAGGCCTTAGTGGACATTGGCATCTGATAAACATGAAAAAGGTCGGTTGACCCCTGGATGAGTGGAGAATGAAATGGGAAAAGCAGGGGCTGGCAGTGTGTGGCTGCCACATAATAAAGTGGTGATTGTGGAAAAAAATATATATATATATGATGGAATATGGTTCAGCCATGAGAAAGAAAGAAATCCTGCCATTTGTGACAATTTGGATGAATCTGGAAGGAATTATGGTAAGTGAGATAAACCGGAGAAAGACAAATATGATGTGATCTTACTTGTATGTAGAATCTTTAAAAGAAAAACAAAATTCAAACTCAGAAGCAGAGAGTAGAATGATGATAATGATTAAGAGGGACCGGGATGGGGTGGGAATGTAGGATGAATAAGTCTAGAGAACTATTGTACAACATGGTGACTATTGTTAATAATACTATATTAAATATTGGTAATGTGCTAAGAGTAGATTTCAAAGTGCTCTCATCCCACACACAAAAAAAAATGGTAACCACATGAAGTGACATGTTAATTAGCTTGAATATAATAATCATTTCGCTGAGTGTATGTAGATCAAATCATGTTGTATACCTTAACTGCACACAATATTTTAAATAATTAATTAATTCCATGAAACTGGATGAGGAAAAATAAAGGATTAATAATAAACATAAAATATGAGTTCAAAGATGATATGCGCCAAAATATGTGGTTTATTTTTTGGAAAGTATCATTTTAATAGAAATATTATACATGCTATATGTTGTTATAATGCATAAGTTACGTGAAGACACAAGTAAAACATGGTAGAAGAAACTGAAGATTCTACATTCTTGAAATCATAACAATGGAGTAATGCAGAGAAGAGCTGGAGTCTGACATATTTGGGGCCAAAATATGACAAAAAACAGTTCAAGAAAATAGTGCTCCTGTGCCCCAGTTACAGAATTCTTCCTGATGCTATGACATCATAATGAAGAAAACTGCACACAAATTATTCAACTAAAACACCTTCAAATTCCTCTTTGTCCCCAAATATGAAGCTCACAAGATGCACAAAATCCACTCCAGCTCTTTCTCCCAATGATGTCATCACAAACATAGTAATAGCAAAAATAATCACTAATAGTAGCTAACATCCACTCGAAACTACTATTCATTAGGCATTGGAGTTTTTTTTTTAAAGATTTTATTTATTTATTTATTTGAGAGAGAGGGGTCAAAAGCATGAGGAGGGGGAGGGTCAGTGGGAGAGGACAAGCAGACTCCCTGCTGAAAACAGGGAGCCCAACTGGGGGCTCAATCCCAGGACTCCAGGATTATGACCTGAGCCAAAGGCAGTTGCTTAACCAACTAAGTTACCCAGGTGCCCTTATTAGGCACTGTTTTAAACAGTTTATAGTCATTTATTTGATTCTCACACAATCAAGTAGTTTTATTATCATCATTTTAGAGATGAGAAAATTGAGGCTCAAAGGAGTTAAATAATTTTCCAGATTCACACAGCTTTTGAGTGGTAGACCAGATTCAGACTCAGGCATTCTGGCCCCAGAATATAAGTAAATAAACTGAATCCATAAGTCACTCTTTGTACATCTACATATATCACCTATCTGACTAGTGGCCTTCAGGTCATGGAAAGAGACTTTAGAGGATACAGGAAAGAGGAGTCAACAGGTCTATGTGCCAAAGTAGTACACACAGCTCAGGACTCATATTGTCATAGTTGTCTCCTCTTGTCCATTGCCCTAGTTTCAGGAGTAGCCCAAGGAAGCCACATTTTTGTAGTGGGGCCTCACCACACCTGGCCACAGTTAATAGGAACAAATATGCATACCGAAACTAAGGACAATTAATACACTGATAACAAGCAACTAGATTTCTTACTGGAATTTGAGAAAGAGCCTTGGAAGGTAATGAGCTTGGGTTGTTGGCCATGTGCAAGAAAACTGGAATATCATTAAATACTCTATGGTTGTTAGCCACAGAAACTGACTAATTTATATGTCAAAAGAGAATTTGTTGCGAGGGAACTGGTTACTTCACATAATAATAAAAAAAAAAAGAATTGAAGCAGCTCTGAGGTCTCTCTACATAAGGACTCAGGTCTCCCTACAACAGTATTATCAAAGGGGTGCCTGGGTGGTTCAGTTGGTTACATGTCCCACTCTTGATTTCAGTTCCAGTCATGATCTCACAGTAGTGAGATTGAGCTGTGCTTTAGGCTCTGTGCAGGGTGTAGATCCTACTTAAAATTCTCTCTCTTCTTCTGCCCCTCCCCCCTCCTCTCTTCCTCTCTAGAAGAAAAATATTAAACATATATATATGCTTATATATATATTGAAATATATATATATATATATATATATATATATATTTAACCACATTTAGAGTGTCACTCCAAACTCAGATCCTTAAAAAAATAGAATATTATGGTCTAGTTTGAGTCACAGGCCAATCCCTTGTATAAAACGAGGGGATATTCACTATTTTCAGGAGGCAAAAAGTTTACCAAAAAGAAAAAGTAGAGCTCCATTATTAAGGGGAAGGGGCTTTGGGCAAAAGCAACAGATTCTTCTATGTGTTCATCTAAAGAAGGGAGAGAGAAAGCAAAGATAAGACCATATTTATGTGTCACTTGGAAATTCAGTGCAAGATGCAAAGTAATTCACCAAATGAGAGAGAGGGAGAAAAAAAAAGAGAGAGAATAGATTTGTTTCCAATTCCATTCCTGTGAGGTAGGGGTATGTGCTATTTCCAATGTCTGTGGACTGTCTCATATCCTTGTAATCAATCCCACCTCACTTGAGCAAGCCTGAGTGGGCTTCTGGTCCTAATACACAAAGAGTCTTATTAAAAGAACCAGCCCCAGCTTCACATGATGAATGCAATGGTAAGATACAAAAATCTGTTTTTGAAGAACTCACCCTCTAATGGGAAAAATCATTATAAACGCCAAGGGCCAAGTAAATACAGGAGATGAGTGTGTTGGACCAGCTCTTAAAAACTGGTGGCTCCAAGAAAGGCCTCATAAAGTCCCTAATGGCCAAAGTTAGTTCTGAAGGATGACCTGAGGTGAGCCAACTAAGAAGGAAATAATAGAGAACTAACAAAAGAACAAGTGAATAGAATTAGACACCTGAGAATGTGGCCAATGAGAAGTATAAGAAGTTCAGCATGACTGGAAAAAAAAAGGAGATGGAGAGAAGTTTGCCAGGAGTTGAAGCCTAAGAAAGTTGAATATTATGATTAAGAAAATGTGGAAGCCATTTCACTTTTTTGAAAGATTTATTTATTCATTTATTTGATAAAGAGAGCATGGGGGCAGGGAGGAGAGAGGAGGGGAAGAAGCAGACTCCCTGCTAAGTGGGGAGCTAGATTCAGGGCTGGATCCCAGGACCCTAAGATCATGACCTGAGCCAAAATCAAGAGTCAGATGCTTAACCAACTGAGCCACGCAGGCACCCCTAAGCCATTTTAATTTGAGTTACAAATATTTTGTAACACCTTCATTTTGAAGGTGTTGGCTGACTGGTAGACAGGGTCACCTCCATCAAGGACAGAGAGATCACTTGTCCTAGGAGTGCTGCACAATTTCCAGCTCTTTCTGCCATTTCTTGACTTGGATAAAAACAATACATTGCAAGCCATGGAATCTGGCAACTGTTTCTAAATCTGAATCTGACCACTATGTTTCTGGATAAATAGTCCCCAAGTGCAGGGGAATTGGCTTTTCATGGAATGACCATTGAATAATGGGAGACAGGAAAACTAGGCAGTTAAAATTCTGTGCTTTTTTTCTTTCTTCTAGTGAACAGAACAATTTGTGTATCTAATCCTAGCTGATCACTTTGGATTGGACCATTTTGATGCTTCACATCTTCTCTTGCTTACTGTCCTTTTTTCTTTCTTTCCACCATTGGGTGGCACCACTCACATGGATTGTCCCTTTCTTAAAGATTTTATTTATCTGAGAGAGAGAAAGAGAGAGAGATGGAAGAGGGACAGAGGGAGAGAGAGAATCTCAAGCAGACTGTCTGCTCAGCTATCAAGCCAACGTGGGGCTCAATCCCCACCATGAGATCATGACCTGAGCCAAAATCAAGAGTCAGACCATTATCCAACTGAGCCACCGAGGCCCATGTTTTCCTTTCAATGCTTGCTTCAGTCCCTGTTTTCTGGAGTACCAGTATTAAAAACTAAGGTGATCTAATTTGTATTTTCAAAAGATCACACTATAATTACTGACTTGGAAGTGGGAAGAAAATTAGGAATTGATTGCAGTAATACAGGTAATAATTGATGAGTTCTTTGAACTATCTGATGGCAGAAACAATAGAGAAGAGAAAGATTAAATTTAAAAAGCTAAATTCACAGCACTTGGTAATAGATGAAATATAAAGGATAAGAGATGCATAAATTAAGGATGGCTAGGTAGATAGTTGGAGATGCTATTCTTCGAGATAGGATGAATCAAAAAAGTGTGATACAATATTCTAAAGATGACAGTAAATTTATACACAGGGCCCTCTGGCAGAAGACAGGAGGGATGTTAATGCTAATACAGTAATCAAAAAAGAAAAAAAACTTCAAAGGAATAATCCTTTAAGTGAATCTTATAACTTGGAGTTTTCTAGTCTGAAAATTGGGATTTTTAATATTATCCTACTTTACGAGCAGAATATATTCATAATTTTTAAAATATTATTTGTAAATAAGTAGTACATGCAGATAGTTCAAAATTCTGAAGTTACAAAAGGGCATATAGTGAAAATTCTTCTTCCTACTCCTGCCCTCTAATCACTGGTTCCTTAGAGACAAATGTTGCCTGCTTTATATATATCCTATCAGAGACATTTGCACATAAACAAATAGATGTACATATTTTTATTTTATACTTTTTACATACATGGTAACTTACTCTACAATGTCTTACTCACTGAGATGGTCACACTGAGTTTTTTTACTTAACAATACATCAGTACTTAAAATTCTTACATTGCACAGATACACCAGATTTATTTAATGAGTCCCCCACTTATGGCCATTTAAGTTATTTCCAAACTTTCACTATTCACTGTTAATTTATAATGTATTATCTAGCTTACAAAGGCTATACATGCACAAATTCAAGCAATAAAGAAAAAAGAGAAAAGTTAATTTTCCCAAAGTACCAGCACCCAGAGTCAACATAAAACATAAAACAAATTTTTAGGGGCACGTGAGCCGCTCAGTCAGTTAAGCATCTGCATCTGACTTCAGCTCAGGTTATGATCTCAGGATCCTGAGATGGAGCCCCACTTGGACTCTGCATTAAGCGGTGAGTCAGCTTGAGATTCCCTCCCGCTCTCTCTCTGCCCCTCCCCAGCTTGTGCTTGCACTCTCTCTCCTCTCTCTCTCTCTCTCTCTCTCATAAATAGATAGATAGATGATGATGATAGATAGATGATAGATAGATAAATTCTTTCAAAAACACAATTTTTTAGTAAATTATCTCTTGGACATCTTTCTGCACAGACACAACAAGATATATAACTATGGGAAACATTTCTACCTCCTAGCCTAATAGTGGGGAAAACATCCAAATTAAAGCAAAATAATTCAAGTCTTGGTCTATACAGGGATGCTTTGCAATGTAACCGAAGGCAGGATGACAGCAAATTTTTTAATATCATAACCCAATTTGCAAGATATAGAATCATAGCCCTAAAACAGGGAAAGATTATTTTTTCATGTAATCCATATCAGGTAGATTAGGGAGGAAATTTACCTTGCAACTTTGCTTACCTGACGTTCTGGGCTGAACCCACATTTTTCTAGTTCCCGTATCCTCCTATTTCTTGGTTTATTCCTAGACTTTGATGGAGCACATCCACAAGTAGCTACCTATGACAGAGTACATTGGAAGTAAATTTTCTTAATGTTGATAGAAACTATTCTTTCCTCACATTTAAAAAAGGTTTGATAGAGCATTTGTCTGATTTTAGATTTTAAGGTTAAAAATCATTTCCTTTGGAACTTGGAAGGTTTTGTCTCATTAACTTTTAGCTTCCTGGCTTATTTTGGAAAATCTGTGTCTGTGTGATTCATGTTGCTTTATAGAGAACATATTTTGAGGTTATTTTGAATATGTGTGTGGAACTGTTTGCAGCAAGTGGCTATCATACTGAACAGCACAGATCTAGAGCCTTTCCCTCAAGGTTGGGAAAATTTCTTCTATTATTTTTTTAAGGTTTTATTTGTTTATTTGAGAGAGAGAAAGAGAGGTGGAGAGAGGGGTAGAGGGAGAGGGAGACACCCAAGTAGCCTCTGCATTGAGTGGGGAACCCAATGTGGGTCTTGATCCCAGGATCCTGAGATCATGACCTGAGCCAAAATCAAGAGTCAGACGCTTAACCGACTGAGCCATACAGGTGCCTCTCTTCTATTATTTCTTTAATAATTTCTTTCCCTTTGTTTCTCTCTTCTTTTGAGAATTCCTGTTTATCAAGTATTGCAGTTTAAAGGATAACTCTTCATGTCTCTTTTATTTCTTCTCCTGTTTGCCCTCTTGCTGTCTTTTTGTTTAACTTACTAACAGATTTCTTCTACTTTCTATTACCTTTTCTCTCTACTTTTGTACTTCAGGAATTGTTCTTAGATTTTTTTTTCTTATTTGTCACAACTTCTTGATCTTTTTTAAAATTATGATTCAATACTTTACAAACATTTTTTTTATTAGAACTGCATTACATCTACTTATTCTAATTGTTTTTCCCCCACTTCGGTGCACTTCTTTCAGTTGAAGAAATTCCTCAAATGTTTGATGATTCTTGATTGAATATTCATAATGACAAGACACTAAGCCTTGATTAGGAGTTTTGTGTTCCTAAATGATTGACTTTGCTTTTGGGTCTAGGATCATCAGAATGCCAGCCAATTTGCTAGGGGAGCACAAAAATACAGAATGTGAAGCTCTTTTCTCTGAGGCCATTTGCTTTCTCCACAGAAGAAACCTTCAATCTCCTACCTGTGATTTGGGGGCTGGAAGGAACGACATATGACTGTATTATGATACATATTTTGGATGAGGGAGGGGCTATCAGTTTTAACCCCATATAAAATTTAACAAGTCCTATTTTTATTCACATTCCTCACCTTGCAGTCTGATTTATCTTAGCTCTAAGCTTCTGTAAGATTCTAAGAGGCAAGTTGACTCCTTCACCCATATTCTCCTTTATGAAGATCAAAGTTACATCTCTTTGCCCTACTAGATGAATTACCACATTATCTGCTTTTCATCTTCCAAAACTGCTGAAACCTCTTGATGCCTGAAGCACATTCTCTTCTTCCCCAACTTTTATCTATTATTATCTAATTTTATCTGCTATTATCTACTTCTATAAATTTACATGTGTTTATTCTTTCTCTAGCATTTCAGAGGATTCTTTAGAGAAAACATAAACATAAGCTCTACCTCTCATCTTCCAACAGGGACTTCTATTTTCCCTTCCAAACTTAAGTTTATAGTTAATATCACTAATTTTCGAGATCACTATTGGTCTAAAACTTTCTAGACAGCTAACCCAGATCTCCAGGCACCACCTTTACAGACTGGTTTGGAATGACTGCAGTCAGGCCAAGAATATTCATTTTTAACAGACACTCCCACATTGATTTTAACACAGTGGTCCTTGAACACCATGAGGAAAACTGCCCCAGATAAACTGAAGTTTGACAAAAGATTTTTTTTTAAGATTTTATCTATTTATTCATGAGAGACACAGAGACAGAGACATAGACAGAAAGAGAAGCAGGCTCCTCACAGGTAGCCTGGTGCACAACTCAATTCCTGAATCCAGGATCACACCCTGAGCCAAAGGCTAACACTCAACCACTGAGCCACCCAGGAGTCACAATAGTTGTGAACAGAGGTGGGGCTTCCAAATGATTGAGAGAGAGGTTTTCAATTGTCTCCCAATTTGGTGCTTACATCTACTCTATTTATATACAGTTAATTGTGGTTTGCAACATTTCTGCTTTTAAGATTTCCTTTGTGACCTAATATATGGTCCTTTAAAAAAAAGTTTCCTAGAGAAATGCCTGGGTGGCTCAGTGGTTGAGCGTCTGTCTTTGGCTCAGGGTGTGATCCCGGAGTCCTGGGATCCAGTCCCGCATTGGGTTTCCTGCATGGGGCCTGCTTCTCCCTCTGCCTATATCTCTGCCTTTCTCTCTCTCTGTCTCTCATAAATAAATAAATAAATAAATAAATAAATAAATAAATAAATAAATAAATAATAAAGTCTGAAAAAAAAGTTCATAGACATGTAAAAAAGTTGGGTTTTCTACATAACAGAATTTTAACATGCATTATTAGATTAATGACATTAATTCTATTAACTAAATTGTCCAAAATACCTGTAGCATTGCTTATAATTTGTCTTCCATATTTATCAAGAAATCAAGAGCATATTAATATTTATCACCATTATCACTGCACATTCAATTCTTAGAATATCAGAACATAGTTTCAAATATTCCTCTGCTACATAATTTGAAACTATTAAAAGATATCATATAAGTTCATTACTCTTGATGTAATTTTTCTTTCATCATACTTCTTATCATTACTTCAACACGACTGTGTTTTTTCTCCCTACATTTTAAGCTTTAACTTAAACTCAACTTTGATAGAAGGTCTTTATACTTTAATTTCTCTTTTAAAAATTCCAAAAATATAGTTTTTTGTTGTTCATTTGGGTTTTTTAAAGTGATTACTTTTTACTTTTTAAAAATTATATTTTTTTTCAGTTTAATCAAGAAATTGAAATAGTGTCTGTTAATTTCTCAATGTGAGAGATATGAATATTAGCTCACTTTTTCCATGAACAGTTATGTTTTGCTTTGCTTGGTTACATATTTGGGTGATGCATATAAATCTAGCTGTTTGAGTTTCTGTTGTGGTGTGTACCTAAATGGATTTTTGGTATCACTATAGTTCCCAGGAATCCTAGAAGGCTCAATCAGCTCAACTGTATAAGCTCAACTGGCACTATGTGTATACAGCACTATAATTAAGGGACTTATAAAAATGATACATGCATCCATTTAAAATTTATTTTAATTTATTTTAATTTAATTTATTTAATATTTTAAATATTAATATTCATTCATCCTCCATCAAACGTTGAGGTAGGGCCCCTATCTTTTCTTTGATCATGGATCTCCTGATTGGAGTTAATATTTTTAAAGCAAAAATCATGCCCTCAAAGTATTGTCTAATATTTTCAGTTTGGGTTTCTTTAGAATTGAGTGTATTTTTTTTTAATTTATGATAGTCACACAGAGAGAGAGAGAGAGAGGCAGAGACACAGGCAGAGGGAGAAGCAGGCTCCATGCCCTGGGAGCCCGACGTGGGACTCGATCCCGGGTCTCCAGGATTGCGCCCTGGGCCAAAGGCAGGCGCCAAACCGCTGCGCCACCCAGGGATCCCTAGAATTGAGTGTCTTGATGAGATTTAAGCAATGTGTGCAGAATTGAAAATGTTTACTTTTTTTCTATCTTATTCACATGAGGGCTTGAAACATTTTACTACAATTTATTTTAACAAGCAGTCTTAAAGTATTCAACAGTTATCATAGAGACAAATATTTAGCATAGATCTTATTGGCTGATATAATATACTGTATAATTATAGTGAAAAGTACAAATTTGGGGAAACAGAACCAACTTTCGGTAACCATGCATCTCAATTGGAGGAAGCAGGAATGCCTGGTTATTAGCCTGAAGACTATTAGCTGCAGCACAAGCGGGTTTCACCAAAGGAACGAAGAGCTGATTAAAGTAGAGGCCAATATCTTGATTTTCCTATCACTAGCATATACCTGAAATCCAAGGGTAGAAATAAATCACAAAATGAGAGAAAGTATAATATGAAGCAGAAAGTATAAAAAAAGAAAACTGAAGAAATAGAAAAGAACAAAAGAAAAAAGTAGGTTGAAGTCTTCATTCAAGCTTACTTGAGCCATTAAACACATGGATACATTTTATTATTGTTGTTTGCTGTTTTCCCTAAAAACTTGACTTTGCTATTTAAGAGTGAAAAAGCACATCACAGAAATGTTATTAAAAGATATCATTTGTAAAGATAACAATTTCGTTTTTTAAGAGGCCAAGATTTAATCAAATTATATTATTCACATGTCAAAAAAAAACTGTGCTAAAATTTTTGCTATAGCATCCTTTCCCACATTCCTTGCAGTTTTGGTGTGGGGGAGAGTACAAAACCCCTCATCAAGAGATATTACTTTAGAATTTTGAGAATATTGTCAATGAAATTTTAATAACAGGTAAAACTGTCAGGTCGAATAAAATATATTCCATTTTTTTATAATGAACTCTGAAATAAAAACACTTTTATTTGGTAAATACATCACCAAATTCATCAAAACAGAATTTCATATTGCCCTACAAATGAAATTTGAATTTTCTCTAGATTTCTAAAGTTCCCATATACTATATCTCCTTAAGGGTGAAAAATAGCATTGGTAACCCATCTCATGGAAACTAGATAAAATAAGTGACTTATTGTCTTAATTAATGGAATCACATTTCTTGATGTTTACTGCTATCAATATTACTACATCAATATTACTATTCTCTCTGCTGGGTCACAGGCTGTGGAGATGTATTAAGTATCAGATAGTTGCTATCCTGAGGCTGCTAAGAGTCTAATAAGAACAAAAAGGCAAATTTCAGGAGAAGTTAACAAACAACCCAAAATAATATGGGATAAATACCAAGTATGCCATCTAGAAAATGTAATGTCAAAGAACTTAGCATCACTACATCCTTACTCATTGAAAATGTAAAATATAATTATGCAATAAAACATCAATCCACATTCTGTTAATGATTTCACAGCTTAATCAATTTCTTAGTGATTGCGGGGTTTTGTTTTTTTGTTTTGTTTTGTTTTAGTGTTTTGCACTTTACCTATATGACTGCTGAAATCATTTATGCCACCTCTGTGTTAGGCATAGATCAGTTTATGAAAATAACTATGGAAAAACATATGTACACTTCATCGTGCCTGGTAATTTTGCAATTTATAGCCCTTGTAAACTAAGCATCCAAATGGTATCTTGATATCCTTTATAATAATAAACCAAACACAGTTACAATTGACATTTTTCTTGGATTAATTTGTTCGTTCCCTGATCTATATCTCACTCTTATCTGTTCCATGTCAGAACCCTTTGTTCTACAAGATTCCTTTTCTTGCAATATTGATCCCTATTGATCTTAACCTAGTACAATAGTGAATAATTAAATATTTCCTCAAAGAAACAAGTCTTCCCTTCTTTTCAATATGACCTTCACCTGATGTTCAAATAGTCCCAACATTACTGATGAATCTTTTTGGTGCAAACTTGACCTCTGTTGTCCTACTTTGAAAATGCACTTGATTTCTAACAAGAGCTTTTAGAAATGTAACAGTGCTGATTTGTTAGATAATGAAATCCAAATTGTTCTAGAAAAAGGTGCAATTATACAGCATGTAATACACAAATAAATTGACTTAATGTTACATTATAATGAAAACTGTGCAAAATCCTCTACACAAGCACAATAAAATAATAAAAAGTAATAGAACAGGTAATAGATGTAAAATAAATGCTAAAAAAGTAGTTCAAATCATTTTCATACCAGTCAAAAGATACTGAGGAGGGCGCATCCAATCACAATAAAACACCAGAATGAAACACTTTTAAATAGTAATATAAATTTTTGTGGACACTTCATGTCCCATGATGTGGAATTGACATATAGTTTGATTTTCTTTTTCCTAATGTAAGGCACAGTTTTACAGTCCTAGTGAAAACATTTTATTGCTGGGGATGTATTAGACATGGTTCATTTCCTTTCTCAGTATGGCTTTAATTTTCCACATCCATGGCTTGACACAGACCCAAACACCAGAAGATGGTTGTCTGCTATAAACTGTTTGGTTTTCTTTGATTGCTTTACAATTTAATCTATAGTTCATTCCATTAACCCTTTCCATTTTAATGCTGCCAAGTCTCCCAGCTCCTTAATATAAAGATAAACTTCCCCAAACATTTATGTTTACTCTGGTTTCTCATGCCCAGAGAATTATGTGCTGTGGTGAGGGGGGAAAAGGGGGGGGAGATGTTTCTTTCCTAGTTAACTTTTTCGAGGCCTTGGGTAATTGCAAAATAATTGACCTGTTCCAATGGTGGAGGGGTTCCCTTTTGCTTCATAATACATTCATCATTATTCATTCACTGGGTTCAGTCCTATGCGTACCGATCTGCTGAGCCAAGAAAGTGCCACTGTCATTCTAACTTTCTCCTCAAATCCCTGATCTTTCAGAGGGTGTGGGGTGGACGGCGGGGAGGGGAATCCTTTCCCGGCTGCGGTGTTGTCACATCCCATATCCTGTTCCTTCCGGCAGAGAAAGTGTATCTGGGAGGGTCACCGGATCAGCCTGTGCCTCCAGGCGGCTCGCCTCAAGTACAAAAGACTCGACTCAACTCACGTTAGTCTTCTAGGTGGCCTATCGGCGGTGACGGACTGCCAGCTCGGGCTGTGGGCGAGCAGTGATGACTGCCTTGAAATGCTAAGTGCTTAATTAAGGACCTTTCATATCAGTTATTGAGGCCCTTGTCTCCCATAGCCCTGGGCATTGTACTTTACCAAGGGCTCCCTGGAGCCAGAGCCAACTTTATTGCAGTGACAAGTAGAGAAAGAGAGAGAGAGAAACAAGTGGTTTCAATCCTCTCAGAGCCTTCCCCAAATCTAAATACAATCCGACAGCTGACTAGTCATAGTTGGCCGACTCCTAAAAATATACTTTTTCACGTTCACGGAAATACAGCAAACTTGTGTCTCACTGGCAGTGATGGACCGTGGCATCCTCGGAGAAGAACAATCTCATTTTCAGGCTGAAGCCTCTCTTTCCCCTTGCTCCCTGAGACAGCTAGCTGCACCCCCACCGAGGTCAGATTTTTAAGAGACGATAAGGTGTTTCTGTCTGATGCCTTCCCCCTCACCTCATTTTCAGTAGTCCTGATATTATTTTAAAAATTCGTCTTAAATAGTGTATGATGGTGAACAATTCTGCTTATAGCTTATGACTATTTTGTTCTTTTAGAGTAGAACTTCTAAGTTAACTTCTCTGTGACTCCATTGCCAAATACTGTCGAAGTTATCGAAGTTATTGCTAAATAATGGAAGGTAAGGAAAAAGGGCTACAGCTGCTGGTATTTGTTATCTTGATCAATAGCGATATAACTGATCACTGACAGGTGAAAGGCAATCAATTTTAAAGCAAAATAAAGGAGGAGTATAGAATGCCTACACCTACTGACAAAGTAAAAATACAGAGCCTCATTCATTTAAAAGAAGAAGAAGGAAGAAAAAAAAAAAGGCTACTGTTGACCAGCACAGGTAATAGAATACAAACTATATGTTTTATAATTAAAATAGAAGAAGCATTAGCAAATGACTTTTTACTGTGACTAGAAATACACAGAACCTGGCAAAGAGAATCTATGAAACAACGTGGTTGATATTACACTGCAGTGTTGAGGCATTGTAGCTAAAGTTTTTAAACGAAAGAATCTTTGGAAACCACTTCTGCTCTCCGAGGCGGACCACATGAAAAGACATTTCTTAGTGTCAGAATGTTTCCATATCAAATACTAGCTACCACTATCTCTTCCTAATACACTTGGGGTTCATTTACTCATTTAATTTCTTATCCTCTCATTGAGAAATGTTTATACGATGACATGTATATACATATTATAGTTATATTTATGCACATATAAATAGATGCATATTAATATCTAGAAGACAGTAGGTTTCCATTTTATTTTTTCAGAGAAAGTAGTCTATGAACAACCGCCTCTGGAGATGCTTGGAATTTCATTATTGACACTCTCTACTGGTTCTGAATGGTCAAGTTAATAGCACAAATGGGATGGAGGGTCAGAACATTATCTCTTTATTTGTTTCTGGGGTGAGTAGGTAAGGGCACTCGGTGATTTACCATTTACAAATCAGCAGTGAGTTTTAACTCTTAAGCTGTCTGCCTTCAGCATTGTACACACTCATTAAATTTCAGTATTTCCACCTCAGAATACTGAAAAGAAAATATCTACTTTGGAAGCTACTTTTTTCTAAAATACACCTTAGCATTTAAATCTCGGCCACTGCCCCTCTGCACGTTTCCGCAGGGATCAGTCATAACATTTTTGGTTACAGAAATGTCTTGTGTAAGTCAGAGCAATGCCTTCATGCACATCAAATATTCGCCCTACCCCCATCTTTCCCTACTAGCCTTCCAGAGAATGAAATTACCAAGCTACTACCTTAAACCTTAGCTCATAGAACCATCTAGAGTATAACATCTACAGAAGGGGGCAAGCAGGAAACTCATTCCAGGAAGAAAAAAAGAAGTCATGCAAAACATTACAATACACTTATTTGTAGCAATTTACTTTTATTTTATTTTTTTAAAGATTTTATTTATTCATGAGAGACAGGCAGAGACACTGTCAGAGGGAGAAGCAGGCCCCATGCAAGAAGCCTTATCCTGGACTCCAGGATCACACCCTGGGCCAAAGGCAGGCGCTAAACCACTAAGCCACCCAGGGATCCCACAATTTACTTTTATAGTAAAATTCTATACTGAGGCAGAATCTGTTCTTGAAATATGTCAGCCTTAAGACACTATGGCTTTGCTAGTAACTATAGGAAATCCTGAATCCATAACTAAGGACTGAATCCAATAAAATGTGAAAGTCTCTAAGAAACACACAGTGAACTCAAAAATATGACTTTCTCTTCCTTTTTTTACCTCTAAGAGAGAAAAAAAATTAAATAATCTAAGTTGTCCTAAATGTGATTCCATATATTAGAGAGATGAGTAGCTATCCGAAGAAAGTCAAGCAATATAGGGAGTACAGCTCAAGGATATGGTCCTTAAAGGGGATATTTTAGAATTTGCAAAGTCAAGCATTATTCTTTATCTTTTCTTTGTCTGTCATTAGAATTCAACACATAATAGTTCAACTTTCTAAACCTCTTTGGCTAAGTTTAAGAAGATGAATATATGAGACTGAATAATAAATGTAGCTGGTTTAGCCATGACTTAGCTTTATAGCAAAGAACAAAAAGATTGGTCTGAGTGTCCCAATAAAATGACAGTCTGGCTGCATGAAGCTGGTCATGCAGATATTACTCATTTGACTATTTTATTGAATACCTTTCTGAGTGCCATGCACAACCCAATTTTGGGGAGAGAGGGTGTCGGGAAGGGTACTGATACTGTGAGGTAGATTTAGACAAGATTTGAGTAAAGAAAGTAGATATTCGAGTGGAGGTGTGGTAGTGAGAAAACCATATAACTTTCCAAGAAAAGTATAATTTTATCACTTAAAGTTGGTTTCAAGAATCCAGATTCTTTTTTTTTAGCATTACCAGCTAACATCTCTTTGCTTGAAACAGCCTCAGAAATACTTAGCATCTACAGTTACCTTTCTGTAAAATAAAGCTCACACAATAATCCAACATTAGAATTTAATTATAACTAAAAATTAATTGTGGAAAATGTCATATGTTTAATTCTTACCTCAAAGTTAAATGGGCACAAATAAGTCATAAATATTTATATGTTTTTAAAACGCTGAATTATGAAACCAAGAATAAATACAAAATAAAATAAAATCCTCAAAATCCAAACCATATTATATTTTTCCATCTTCAATTCACTTGTACCTCAATTTACAGAAAGGCACTACTTGGTCTTTCATATGTGAATACACAAATACTAAATATAATTATGTTTATTTCATTACACATTATTTTATTTGCATATAAAATGTTTACCCTTAAGTTAAATTATTTGCATAGAATTTAACCTGGCCCCTAAATTCTGTGTCTATCTAGTTGGAAGAAGAAATATAATACCTTGAATCATTATTCATTTGCATTTAATGAGCTTTTAAATCTCATAAAGAGAAACCCCAAAATGTCAAGTACTTTCAATAGTACTCATAAAACTTAATTCGGCAGATAATTTTCTGAGCTGTTTCAATATAGAAACAGAAAACACAGAAATACTGTTGTCTTGTTTGCAAAGAAATGTTGAATCCATTCAATGAACCAAAGTCAAAAATGGATGGAGTAGTCCTCTTGAATCAGGTCGAATTCTGGTGTAGAAACAGAATTGTGGGGTATGATTCCAGAGGAAAGAGAGCCAGAGAGGAAAAGAGAAAGAGTGAGAAAGAGAGATCACTAAAAAGATTATTGATAATTCAAAGGCCCAGCGTCTGCACTCACTCAGCTGCGTGATACTGACAATTATTAACTACAAAACTGTGGTCGCAGCGCAAGGGTAAATAAGCTATCACCATGGAGCTGAGTGGCGGGACTGCGTTCCACTGGAATGTATTTTCCTGCAGCAGGCGCTACCGATGACAGCGACAATCAAGAGTGGCTGCAGGCAGCTGCCTTGCTCCAGGCCACATTCAATTATGTCGGACTGCATTAGTCCCTGGCGAAGCTGTCACCTTCTAGCCTGTGAAGTGATAGCGTGAAGAGGCTGCTGAAGTCTCTCCAGTCCCTTGCTTCCCGTTTCAGTGGGGAGGAAGGGAAACAATGTGGGGAAAAAAAAAAAAAAAAAAAAAAGACCATTAGTACTCTGACTGCTTGCAGCATTCATTTTGCTCTCAGAGTAAGGAAAAAAAAAAAAAAAAGCTTAGGTGAGCTGGATTCAAAAAGTTGTCTGGTGTCGGATAATTGCAGGGTTATTTCTTTCCTGCTTCCAACAAGTAGCTCTTTTTCAGGAGTAGTGCCAGGAGAATGTCCTATTTTCAGGATTTGAGAATCACTGTGTGGCTCACCCTCCTCAGGAGATAGCATTGCATTGGAATATATTTTCTAATATATGATATCCCCAAGGATTCTCTAGCAGTCAAGATATTTTGCAGAGTCTGATCTGCAAGTGTGGAATATTTGATTTCTTTTCTAAGCTTTCCAGAACTTTAACTTGCATGGATTTTGAGATTTCTTTCCTAAGGGATCACTTGACTTTCAGAGCTAAAGAGAAATAAACTCAGGTTATTCTAGGAAGTTATTTGGGGACAGAATGTATTTTTGATCATCGACCTGCCCAGAAGAGTTTGTAATCTTTACCACACTACAACCAATGTTTGAAGGATGGTTAAGATTAGAGATTTTCAAGGGTAAATACACGGAGGCATTCTCAAATGGAGTTGAGTTGCAGTTATAGCATTAAAATGTCTAATTCAGTACCACTACTTAATGAAATTAGCAGGGGGATAGGAGTTACTTACAGAAGGCACTAAATTAATTCCAGGTAGCATAGTATTAAGATGTTTATTTATTCTCGAAATCTCATTTGGTTAGAGAAAACCTAACACGTAAAACACCAAAAATCAGGGGCATTTGGGTGGCTCAGTCAGCTAAGCATCTTCCTTCTGCTCAGGTCATGATCTTGGAGTCCTAGGATCAAGTGGATCTTTGTCCAGCTGCCTGTGCAGTGGGAAGTCTGCCTCTCCCTCTCCCTTTGCCCCTCCCCCCAGCTCATGTTCACACATGTGCACTCTCTCCCTCTCTTAAATAAATAAAATCTTGGGGGAAAAAAACCCTGAAAATCAGTTCTAGGACATAGAAGCCCCTTCCCTATGACCCCTTATGTAATACTGGACAAGTCACTTAGCCTCTCTTTTTGAGTTTTTGTATTGGAAAAACAGGTACAGGATGTCTCCAAATAGAGATTATGAGAGAATAGATATTGCATGCTCTATAGCACTGCCAAATAAATTTAACCAAAGAACAGAAATTCTGAATTTTTCAGAATATTTGGCTAATTTAAAAATCTTTTGTTTATTTGAAAAGTTTAAAAGACTTTTCATTTCATATTGGTAACTTTGGGCACTCTGTGGCATCAGTAGAGTAAATGATTAATTTGGGGATTATTTAATGAATGCCCAGCAACACCATGGTCATAGATGGACAAACCACTTAAGGTTAACATCTACAAAGTGGTATTTTTTAAACTAGGGATCTGTTGTGTTGCTCAGAATAAATTGGGCAGAGAAGCTGCCTTAGATTTGTGAAGCTACAGCAACCCGACTTCAAAGTGACTCAAGAAAATAAACGACTGAAATACCCCAAGCTGTGGGGCTGGAATGCCATTAGTTCCCTGGCATGCTGTAAGGTGTTTCGCAAAAGCCTCACCTCTCCTGTGACTGAATGACAGCCAGGCTTCATGTGTCTTCTTCGGTCTTGTAGTCCCCCACACTTGGAAGGAATCAGTAACATACTGCCCTTCTGATGGGAAAGAACTTCCTTCTGGCCCTACTTTTCAAGGTTTCTAAGAAACTTCAATGAAAATCTGAAAGTTATTTGAGGAATTGCAAAACCAAACTTCCAACTGAAAGAACGAAGCCTTTTTTGGTGGCGGTGGTAGTACTAATAGCAGTAGTAGTAACAGTAGTATGTAGATCCTTGGAAGAGTTTTCAGGTTGTATATTTCCCATCCGTGCCTCTCTATGCCTTTCTTTTCCTGTATGGCCCTGGAGTTTATTGGTGGGATAGTTACATGCAGTGCTATCATGATGATTCAAACTGGAAACAAAGCCTCTGTGTAAAGAACACTGGCTGATACCTAAGGCATTAAGAACGTTCACACTGACCCATCTTTCACAGAATCTCAGTAGCATACCCACACTTCTAGGTATAGATATTCCTCACACTTAGGATTCACATTCCTCTGCCTTGTTCCTAGACTGGCCTTGTATGGCTTAATTTTTCTTATTTTCTAATGAATCGGGCCTAGAATATGGCCTCACAGCTCATCGTTCTAAGGATATTAATATGGAAAGGTTAGCATAGAACAGATTGCACAGTTGCACATAGGAGTGAATGCACCATAGGCTCAAAACCATTATCGTTCCTCCCGTAATCACAGCCAGAACGGAAATCCCGGAGGGAATCTCATACTGGAAACAGAATGCTTTTATTTTTTTTATTTTTGTATCATGGCATAATTTCCCAGCTGCTGGGAAAAGCCTCAGTGTGCCCCTTTATCTCAGAAAAATAAAACTGATGCCATTGTTAATAGAATGAGACTTCGCTGTGTCTCCAAAGTAACAGTTACTCGACGTGCTGTTCTCCTAAAGGAAAAACATCTCATGGTTGAAATAAAAACCATATTGATTCTCTGAAATCTTTTTCTCTTAAACAGTCAAACAGTAAAAATAAACAACTGGGAAACAATATATTCACCTTTGAAACAAATTCCTGTTATTTAAATATATCCTGATGGTCATGATAAAAGATTTGACCTTAGATAGAGACCCTCCACCCCTACTTTAGCAAACATTTATCTGTATAAACTCGAAGTGCGCTCAGCTGATGTTAGAGGCGAGCTGCATGGGGATTAGAAGAGAGAGAAGAGCCATATGGGACAGCCCACTGTACCAGGTGAGCTGCATTAAGGCAAAGAGAAGAAAACAGTGGTGGAGAGAAGCAGGAAGACCGGGCTGTCTAGACTAGAAATGCTATGGTCAGAAAAGTTAAACGTGGCCATATTATAAGAAGTAATGAAAAGAGGAGACACAAATGAGACTTAATAGGTGACTGATGGAAACCACTGGATTCCCTGTGATACTCATTATTGAAAGCACTTTGCTCTCTGAATTACTTTGTGCATTTTTTTCCTTTGTATATCTAGGAGAATGTACCAAAAGGCATTTTGGAAATGAGAATGAGGTGAAGGACATAACTTACACAATTTAATGCATGATGACAGTAATTTCTCAAATAAGGATGGGTATCTATTGTATATTTACATACTTTCTGGCGACATGTGTATCCAAAGGTATATATCTAGATATCACACACAAAAATCATTTTTCATGTTAATGAAGATCTTTGGACCAAAAAAAAAGATTCTTTTTTTTTAAGATTTTATTTACTCATGGGAGACACACAGACAGGCAGAGACATAGACAAAGGGAGAAGCAGGTCACTTGCAGGGAGCCTGATACGGGACTTGATCCCTAGACCCAACATCATCCCCTGAGCCAAAGGCAGATGCTCAACCACTGAGTCACCCAGACATCCTCCCCAAAAAAGATTCTTGTAAATATTTTCTTTTGTAGAGTTTTCAAAACAGTTGTAATATTTAGGGGCATTAAATGAAAATTAAAGAATATATTAAAATATCTACATAAGGCAGATTCTTGAATATAAATAGTGTGTAGAATTTTCATCATTGGCAACATTATGCGTTTAAATTTTAAATGTTGCTTTGAAAACTCTATTTACAGACGCAATGGCATCTCATATGCATAAAATATGTGGTAATCATAGCGTGGCCAAAAGTTAAGGACAGTGATTTTCAGGGTCATGAAAATTCTTGTTTCCCAGATTTCTTCAGATGTATATGAAAAGAAGTATGGATTGAGTATTGATATGTATCTGAAGTAAAGTATTAAGCTCAGCAGAGCACACAGAGATCAAAACCCCTCGTTTGCTCAGATGAGCAGCAGTCAAATGTATTCATCATTGGCTTCTGTGAACAGGGAACCTTGATTAATCATGAGAAGGCTCCTATAGTCTTAGCAAGTGGCTGAAGAAATGAGTCAGGTTGATCAGAACAATGTACCCTTCCCAGGAAATTACAAAAGACATGCTTAATAGAAGGTCCTTGAAATTGAAAAGAGAATCATATATACATATAGAGTCACCTTTTGACATACATGTCTATAAATATATATAATGGAATTTTAAAAAATAAACCAGGTATCAAAGTTTCTTATGATGTTTTACTTTGCCTTTTCTTTTTTCTTTGAATATGATTCACTAGAATATGAACCAAAGGTGATTTATCTACTTTTCAACTTGGCAAGAACAAGGCTACAATGTGCTGTCACACCAGAATGGTTTTACTTAGTGTGTGGAGCAGGAAAAGAAACTCCATTTTTCAATATTTCTCAGTGACCAGTCTACAACTGCCTTTTCTAAATGTGATTTGTTCCCTTTAGGTTCCAAATAAGAGCTATTTCTAAGTATAGAAATATAACCCACATACAAGTCTGCAATCCCTTATCCGAAACATGGGGCCAGATATATTTTATAATTCAGAATTTTGCAAAAGTTTAAAAGTAATATATTGTAACTTATGTAGAACTCTCTATGGGGCCTAGGGCTGGATCATCATGACACATTAACATTCACATAGTGAAATATGTGAATATTCATAGTAACTAGGATGAATAAAAGTCTATAAATAGCCTCCTCAGTTCAGGTCAACCTTTTATGCCAAATTAATTTCTCAAAACTTAGGGTTTCCAGAGGCATTTGGATTTCAGAATTGAAGTTGAGGAAATATGGACATGTGTTTAGAAAACTCTTACTGTTTTTCTTTTAAGAGTTACTACTTATAAAATTGAACAAAAGGCTTCAAAATTCTAGAAGCTAATCTCTGTAATATACTACTTAATGTTTTTAAAAATATTATTTATAGGATTCATTGCTTCAAGACTCACTACACCATATCTCTAATTATTTAACATATTCCACATAAATATTTTGTATATTTCTATAAAAATATTGTAAGAGCCTGTGCATAACCTGAAACTTCAAATTGTTACATATTTTTTGATAGAATAAAGTGTGGAGCCCCAAGGATATGTGCATCAGCACAAAAAAGGACATGAAGTATTAAGTTTGAGGGACACAATTTTTACTAATTTATTTGGTTTCATCCAAAGTTTTTTTTTTTTCCTTAAGATAGCAATTTTCTATTTTTAACCTAGAACATCCCAAAAATCTGGGCCTTGCACATTAGGCTAACTTTAGATATTAGATTTGTTTCTGTAAGGGTTATGTTTTACTTAGAAAAGAAATAGCAAAGTGGGGCTTTTTTACTGGTTAAGTTTAAGTCATACAATTAGAAACCCTATCCTGACATCATATATATCCTGATAATAAGCAAATCTCAAATATTCCATTCTGGATTTTTTAGCATACCTATATGAACTGAAGAGAGAGAGAAGAGAAAAAGAAATGAGCAAAGTAAAGGAAGGACAGAATAAATGAAAGAAAAAAAGAAAGGAAGAAGGGGAAAGCAGAACCAATGGCCCAACTTCTCTCTGAGATAGTGGTGCTTTGGCACCTTGAACCTAATTCTTCAAAGATCGAGTTGAAGAATGGGTATCTCCCATGAGAAATGGAAATCTAGGAAAATTCGGAAAGGGACGCAGGGTTGGAAACAAAGCCCAGATCCGTGAGATGAAATGGAACCCAAAATAGACATTAATAAATTCAAAACCACACTAACAAAAGCAGCCCAACGCCAAAACATGAGCAAGCTGCCCCCAAGGGGAAATGTAGACAGAGAGAACTGAATGCTCTTAGACCCAGCTAATGCTGGGGTCTCAAATAAAATCCAGAGCAAAAATAAGGCATGAACACAGTCTACGTAGGCTACATACTGGTACAGAAACAAGATTCTTTAAAAAAAAAAAGGGGGGGGGGACACCTGGGTGACTCAGTGGTTGAGTGTCTACCTTTGGCTCAGGGCATGATCTCGGGGTCCTGGGATCGAGTCCCGCATCGGGTTCCCTGCTTCTCCCTCTGCCAATGTCTCTGCCTCTCTCAGTGTGTCTCTCATGAATAAATAAATAAAATCTGAAAAAGAAAAGAAAGAAAGAAAGAAAGAAAGAAAGAAAGAAAGAAAGAAAGAAAGAAAGAAAGATCCTCAGACATGGCCTTCTCTTACAAAAAGAGAAAACCAGTAGCCCAGGGTCACGGTGAGCCTAAACCTGAGCAGCAGGTTGCTTGGTCTTTTTATCCAATTAAAAAGCCACTTGTAGAGCCATAGGATTGGCAAGAATTCACACCAAGTGTATAGTCACATATATATTTATGCCTTGAAGTGGTTTATAGCACACAATACACAGTACAACAGGATAACAATAAGTAAATATGACAACCTGAGTGCAGAAACGTAACAGTAGCCCCCACATAAGTATTAATTATACGCTTAGCGTGTAAGCATAGCCAGATAGAGCGCCCCCTTGCAGGTTTCGTAAGAACACTGCCAGTAGGTCTCTATCCCACCACTCCCCATCTTCACATCCCAGTCTTGGGCCCCAGAATGACTGTAGGTAAGAAAAGAACGAGAGAGAAAGAGGAAAATAAAGGAAACTAAAAAGAAGGAAGGAAAAGAGCTCCCTCAGAGACATCAGTTATGCATATCAGCTCTGCCATAAAAATTGCTCATACAAACCCTGTGAAGTGTTATGTTTGCTCTGATTCCTTAACTCCCAATGTCTTTAAAAAGCAAAATAATAATATAATAACTATAGTACGGTTTATTCTTGGTCACAGAGTTAATCAGTTCCTACAGTGCATGAGTATCACAGGTTGTGGACTGAGGATATTTTTCATTGGATGTTTTCATTTTTTGCCTTTGGCAAAAATTCCACCAGTAGTAATAAATAATTCCATACCCTAAGTGGATATTATTATTATTTTCAAGTGTAAGTGACAGTGGCTTCTAGCCTGTCAGCTCTCCCAGAGTCGCAGATCTGTGTGCATACCTGTTGACAATTCTGGGGATAGAAACTGCTCATGATTCTCACTTTCAAACTTCTGCTCTTTCATCCTAGTAGTGTCCCTTGAAAACACACCAGGGAAGGGAAGAGGGACACACCAAGACAAAGGTGCAAATAGTGCGGATTTTGCCTGCAGGGTTAGAATATATACCTACTTCTCAGATATTGTGTTTCCCAGACAGCTGACTTGTTATATTAAGGGAATGAATGAAAATACAAACCCACCATTATTTTAAAGGACCAGCATATAATGTCTTGCACATAGTAGGCACTAAAAGTTGCTGAATAAATAAAGTGAAGGAGGGTTAGTGTTTGTTTTGCTTTGCTTTCTCAAATCTATGGACCTCCATTTCTCCATTTTACTATCTTCCTAAGGTCTTTGACAATCATATTTCCCCATCCTCTGGTGCCTCCTGTCTTCAATATAATGCCCCGTAGCTGGCCCCAATCCAATATTCCACCTGTCCTTAGGTATTCTTTTTAAACTTTTCCCTCTTTTCCCCTATCAAAACATGCTCTCCCAGCCAAACAAACACCCAGTGACAATCAGTCCTAATGCTTAATTAGATGACCAAGTATTTTTTAATGTGTTACCCAGCAATTGGGTCACCCCTTGTCTGGATTAGTATCCCAAACTCAGCTAAGGAATTTGTGAAACAATGGAAATTGCCAACATAAGCTGACTGGAGACTTGTGGACAAGGACAGTTACTTAGAGGTGCTACTAAAATTGCATCATATACTGTTTGCTGTGTCCAGCTGTATAGGGCTGGTCATCTGTATTAGGCTCAAAAAACCAACACCTAGGGGCACCTGGATTGGCTCAGTGGTTGAGCATCTGCCTTTGGCTCAGGGCATGATCCTGGAGTACTGGGACTGAGTCCCGCATGGGGCTCCCCACAAGGAGCCTGCTTCTCCCTCTTCCTGTGTCTCTGCCTCTCTCCCTCTGTGTCTCTCATGAATAAAGAAATAAAATATTTCTTTAAAAATGAACACATATTATTTTTGAGACAATATAATCTCTTCTAATTAATGAAAAGAAAGTAAGCTTAAAATGAGGAAAAGGAAAGCAAATAAAATAAAATGAGGGAAAGGGGGAGTAAAACATACCTAAAGAAAATTATTTTAGACTAAATTTATAGTATGGAAAAAAACACTTCTGGTATTTCTAAGGGAATCACAGATCTCTTCCTCCTAAATTAATAAGATTCCTTCTAACAGTTTCATTTCTATTAATCAGATATTTTACTTGAACATTGGAAAACAGCTCCTAATAATGCAATTGTCAGCCTACTTTTAAAAACTAAACAAATCAAGTAAAAGACTCACAAGCGAATTAATTGTTTCATATTGACAACATTGTCAATAATTTTATGGAAAACTTGGTGGTTAAGGAAAAACACTAGGCTTTGACTAAAGAAAACTAAGTTTTATCTCATCTCTGTCACTACGTAGGTGTTCAACTCTTGCAACAGAGTAGAATCTTTGAAAAAAAAAAAGAGAACATGTTTAATGTTTAATGAATAAATAGATAAGGGAGTGAATGGCCCTGAGCTAGTCACTTTAATCACTTGTGAACCTAAAAAATGAGGGAGTTGAACAGGAAGTCTCTACAGTTTCTTTCTAATACTAAAATTCTATAATTCACTCAACTGTCCCCAAGGAAGTCAGTAGGTATGTTCTAAAAGAGACATGGAAAAAAGAGCAGTCGGCCACAGGGAATTGGAGATCAAAGAAGTATCTCTGCCCCTCTGCACTCCCTCCCTTCTTTAGGCTGGAGGGAGGGGATAAGAGGTACAGAGAGATCATGACAGTTGTCCGTGTTGGTGGCACTGCCCCAGGCACCAAACACCATCGCCACTCTTCGTGTCCATTACACACCTGAGGTCACAGAGCTGCACAGTAGAGGAGAAAAACAATCTGTAATCCAGCACCAGTGAGCTAAGTACCCTAAATAACCATTTCCAAAGCAGTTATAGTCCATCCATATAAGTTTCATGGTTTGCATAATGGGGGCATCAGCCCTTTATTTATCGAGTATTCAAATTCATAAAAACAGAATGCAGAAGTGCTACAAACTATGAGAAAAGTTTTCTTGCAGTATAAGCGAACGTGAAAGTTCCCTCACATAGCAGAGCATCATTAAAGGCAACCATGTTGGGAAGGAGGTTTCATAAACTCCAAAGTGCTACGCAAATGTACATTAGATCTGGGGCATCTCTCCACCTTCTATCTACTCACAGAATCTTTTTATTTTCCAAATTGAACAAGAAAATGATCAATTCCATAATTTGGGTTGCAAAATAATTTTGAAGAAAGGAGGACAGAAATATGAGTTTCAGTTGTGGCTTAGCTCACAACTAGCTGTATGACCTTGAGCAGCCATTTAATTCCCCTAGTCCTCAGATTCCATTTGTTTGAGGCATTTGGGCTAAATAATTTCTAAGAATATATTCCAGATCGAATGTTCTAATGACTCTGATAAATACCAAATGACGGTTCTTCTCTTCAGAGCTATTTTTAAGTGACAATGAAATTTACATAGCTAGGAAACTTAGACATTAATTTTCTAAAACATTCTTCTGACATTTATAAGAAATACTGGCAATCTACCAAAAGCAAGGCAAAAGAAATACCAATCCATAACATTTTAATGTGTCAGAGTAGAAAGCAGATCTTCAAGCAAGAAGTAGCCAGTTTCCTTCAGAAAATCTATGCTAGGTTAAGTCAGAAAAAAGATTGGATAGGAATACTAAAAATGGTAGCATATCATGAACCTCTAGCCAAACTACATATTCTAAGGAATGAAGAATGGATATTTCAAAAAAAATAGAGAGAACATTAAACTTGCTAGTATTTATCGAGCACACATATTCTATCTGGCATTATGGTAAGGATTTAGGATGGTTTATTTTATTTACTCCAGTATAACAGGGCATTTTACAAACTTTTTGAAAAATAAACTGAAAAAAAACGTATATTTTTTAATGCTATAAGTTTAGGAAGAATCAAAGTTCAGGAAGAGAGGTTGATTTGAGCTCTTTCTGGATGGCCTCTCCTCACTTACGCCAAAGCCCATGTGGACCAACAGATAGGGACGTGCCCTTGACTCTCAAGCTATGACATCCTCTCATAGGGACCAGTGCCTCTGTCATGTTAGCATTGTCTGTTGCTGGGGGAGTTCTGTGGCTATGACTTGTGAGAAATAATAGTAATACAATACAGGATCAAATCAATAGTTATATTAAAAGGTTATAAATGCTTGGCAAATTTGGCATTTAATAAAGATTAATCACAAACAAATGACACATATTTCTATTGCCTTTTTAAAAAATTTTCTCTATGATGAACTAAAGCTAAGATTATGTCTGTGCCTTGGACAAATTCAAGCTAATAACCAAAGAATTATCCTCAGCTTTTAATTGCTTATGTAATGATTAGAGTCACTAAGGAAAAGTCACACGTACAAAATTTTCTAAGATTTCGGCTTCCAGTAATTGTAATACAAACATATCAAATCCTTTATATTGAACTAAGAAATTTTGCTCTTTTGGTTAAAATTTAACTGCGGCATATTAACATTAAAATTAAAAATTATAGTTAATTGAAGCATTTTAAAAACTAAAGATTTCTTCCGTTGACATATTCACTGCTTCCCTGTAACCTCCTCGTACTATTCCTGGCCAGGTGTGAGAAAAGAGGAGAATGAATCTTTTTCACCTCTAAGAGAAAAGAATGAAAAAGTTAAAATCGGGTTCAATCTGGCTTCTTGTTTTACTAGTGCCCCCTCTAGTGGAATTTTTGCAGTAATGACCCAAAAAGGAGGTGGGGGGATTTAAGCCACCAAGCACATATTTTGTTTGCTTTTTTACATTTCTTTTTTAGAAACATTCTAAACAAAATGATGTGAAATAAACAAACATAATAGTGCATAATAGACGTACAATAGTTTCACCAGCAATTGTAACTAAACAAGGGAGTGATAAAAATCTGTGCTATATTCAGAACGGAAAACGTTTTCAGAAGGAATGTGGCAGACAGACCATGAAAACATATTTTGCTAGAATTCACTGTCATTCATTTTGTGACTTGACTTTTTTCCCTTCATCAGCCTATTTGGCCATTAGCCTAAAACTCTGCTACTTTCTTCTCATTTACTTTGAAACTTACCTTTCCCCTCTCCCTTATTTGCCATCGTTCCTATTTTATAGCATCATTAGGTGGATAATACTCTTCCTCTCAACTTTTACAATTCCTCCTCTGTCTGCAAACTGCCTTGATGCCTGAGAGCCAAGAAACATAAGCTAATGCTATTTACAATTCCAGAGCACTCTTTTTCTAATCATTTTCTCGAATCATTTTTTTTTCTCCCATGCTAATTTTATGTTTGTACCGAGTAGGGAAAAAGAAGAGAGAGAGAGAAAGAAATACCACCCCCGCCCCAAATGACCATTCTCAATGCAGCCTCAGAGGATTCTTCCTGGAGAAGTCTTGAGCTTGGTAGATGCATCTTGTTCTACAGGGATCTCTGTCAACTTCTCTTTTTATGCATTTAATGCGCTTCCCCAGTGATAGCCTAAGGGTGCTTTCACTAAACAATTAATGTAAGGCATCTCCTGGGAACCTAATGGGTATTTAGCAGTAAGTTCACTTCCAGTGAATTGTATAATGTGATATTTTGACAATGCATATAGAGAAGGTGCAGAGAGGTGAACTTTTCTCCAAAAAGGTAATAAACTACTTTCCCAACTTCTCACCCTTTCGCTATTGTTTGGGGACAAAGGAGAGCCAGGCTATAATTTGGGATATTGTCGTGTGTGCCTGCCTTTGCCATTTTGGCATAATACCAGACTACTGTTCACTTTTACTGATGTAATGTACTAGTCTCAATCTATTAGTGAAAGTAAAATTTGCTGTGACATTTTGATTCCGAAGCCGCGAGCAATGAAAGGTGTAGCACTGCACAGGATATTTGTATTATGTTAATAAAAAATGATACTACCATATGATACTAATACTGAGCAGGGAACACTGATTACTATTTTCCTGGCCAAAGTTACAGTCCAATTTTAAAGGCATTGAATACCAATGTTTTAGATTTAATCACCTCATCATCTTAATAAATATTCTTTTAAAACATTGTTTGAATTCTTTTGTTAACCATAATAACCGAAACAAGAAGATGGATCCCTAGCTTTCTGCTCTTCTTAAGATTGCCTAAAAATTAAGATCATTTGTCTTTGAAGAAGGTTTTATCAGAATAGGGTATTTTCCTGTCTCAGAATATGTTCTTTATCTAGACTAAAATTACAGTTTTACAAACCAAAATAATAACATATTTCTAAACAAATAGTGGGTTTTGTACAGTATATAGTAGTGAGAATTTGATATATCATTTCAACTTTACAACACATTTCAAAGAGCATTTCCTTATAAGTTTTCATCCTGCTTGCCTGGAGTGCACATATAATACATACAGTTATGACTATATATTTGAGTACACGTTAGACATGTAACATTTATATAGATGGTTCAAATGTTTGCTTTTAATAAATCTTGCAATTTGCAAAGTTAACAGAAAGCAGCCATCCTTCCAAACTCTAATCATTTGAATCCATATCATATAATTCCTCTTCAATTTTACTTGCTATTCCAGTGAAGTTTGCATTCACACTTTTATTTCATACCAATATCTTCTATTTCTTGTCAGAAGAACACTGGAGGAAAAACCTGTGACATAATATACAGCATGCTAATAACAACCTCGCTACCCTCCAAGGAAGGAGAAAATACTGTTGTATTATCGTTAGTGTTACTGCTCCTGTATTTTTATGTCCATAGTGATCTATGAATATTTTTGTGGCATCTTCAAGAAAATGAATTCCAACTCTGCAAATTATCTCCTCCATATCAGAATTCAAATGATCTTAAGTGACTATACTCACAACCCATTATTTGCCAATAAGACCAAATGTGGGCAGTAACAATTACAAATCAATTGCCATAAAAACATTTTATCAGTTTTGCCCACCTCTTCCATATCCTTGGGGCTCTCAACTGGTATTTTCCTACATACTGCAATCTCCGTGCTCCTGTCTCTTAAGCTTATTAAGCGGGTATGCCTGTTTGAATTATTATTGAACTTGTGTAGCAAACTCATATGTTGTGAAAAGAATTGCATAAACAGCTGCATCAATCTATTAAGCATGGCAATTGCATTATGAGGTCAATAAAAGATTGTAGGCAAGATATCTGGAAAGTAATTACTTCTCTTTAATGAATATATAGCCTAGTAATTTCTGAGTGCTGTAGGCATAACAGTGCTATATGTTTTATAGTTTATAAATAAATAGTTATTACCTTACACAAAGAGTAGAAATACATCCTTTGAAGAAAAGTTAATTTGTTGTAAAGAGGCACATTTTGCTTAAACTACTTACATATAATGGATTATCAAGTAATTCCAATATGCTGTAATTGAGAATTACCTCTCTCAACGTGGAATATTCAATTGCATTTTGTACATCTCAGAGAAAACTGTATCTTCACCTCAGCTATTCTCTACATTAAAAGCACGATTTATAGCATATATTTTATGTAGGGAATAATGGCAATACGAAGTCAACCTTATGCTATGAATAACTTAGAATTATTTCTTCAGCTTAACTATATTTGCATGCAAATTACATGATATAATTATTCTCACATAGCAGTCTGGCTTGCCTTAATTTTTTTTCTAGAGGCCCATTTCTCAAGCTGTAACCTCCACATGTATTGTGAATTGCCAATTGAAGTATGCATACTTTGCATGTGCTGTGTCTCACTCTCCCCAAAGCCATATTCAGACTAGAATACCATAATATCATTTATTAAATATTACAAGATGGTTTCATCATATTATTATTTCCCATTTTACTAAATAAAACTGTAATAAACCCATCTTGATATTTTTACAGAAAAACTAAATATAGGGATGCCTGGGTGGCTCAGTGGTTGAGCATCTGCCTTCAGCTCAGGGCGTGATCCCAGGATCCAAGATCAAGTCCCACATGGGGCGCCCCGCAGGGAGCCTGCTTCTCCCTCTGCCTGTGTCTCTGCCTTTCTCTGTGTCTCTCATGAATAAATAAATAAAAACCTTAAAAAAAAAACTAAATATAGGGACACCTGCATGTTGCAGTTGATAAGGAAAAAACTCTTGGTTTTAGCTCAAGTCATGATCTTGGGATTCTGAGATCGAGCCCCCCACTTTAAGGAGACTCCCTCTCCCTCTCTACATACCAGCCCTGCACTGTGCACATGCTCCCTCTCTCTCTCTCAAATAAATAATCTTTAAAAAACCCTAAATTTAAAGAGTCTGAAGGGCATTTTGCAAGTATGTAGAAAACTCCCCTGCCTGCATAATCCTTGAGATATTGAGTAGGAATCATAGAGAAAGATCTTTTTTTTTTCAGTAACAGAAACTGAGACAAAGAAGCACCGACTGTTAATGCTCTATTGTGAGTACCACCTGCTTATTTCTAAGAAGCTCTAGCCTCTTTAAAGACTCCAGACACCAATTGAGAAATCACTAATGTTTAGCAGTTGGAATTAAGTCCTTCTGAGAATTTTGAAACTGCAAAGACTCATGTAGTTCTTTAAAATTAACTTTCAGTTGATCTCAACTTTTTCTATTTTCTCTATGCAACTGAAAAAGAAATACCCCATCCATGTTTGGAGATTACACTAAGTAAAGAATTATGTATTTTTACTTAATTCACAGAACTGGGCATTTCACAGGCCACAAAATCGATTAAAAATTAGCCAACAGTATCACTGCAGACATCAGTGTCTGCTGCAAAGCTGACCAGCAATCCTAAAACACCAATGCAAGTGACCCTGTTGCTGTGAGTTGCTACACTTGCTGTATGTAGGACAGGGCATGAAGGGAAAGAGATAAAGAGTCTTGCTCCAGCCTTCACCATCCACTCATTGAAATTCCACAGGGTCTGGAAGAGAATCAGCTTTTAATGCCACTTCCATCTCTAACTGTGTAGTTCCAGGAAACGTATACAATATCTCTAAGCATTAGTTTCTCTATGTGTTAAAGTTCCCCCAAGAGGAGTCACTGCTCCTTTCAATCTTAACCTCCCATTCTTTCAACTTATGGAGAACAACAATGGCAGAGGAAAGTGATGCCAGCAAATAAAAGTCGATATTTACTAAGTGCCTGACCCTGCACCTGGTTCTGTTTTAGAGGCCTTTACCTTATTAGCTCATTACTGTCTTGTGAAGCAGGCACTATTAAAACCCCCAATTTATCGTTAAGGAAACTGAGACACCAAGAAGCTGGAAGCACAGAAGTAGAAAGTGGAAGAACCAGGGCATATAACCACTGCTCTTTGGAATGGATGCTTGCCTCTCCTCAACGTGGTAATGGACAACTGGTAGCAGGGGTGAGTAATGGATGCTGGGAGGAGATGCCTCAGCCTAGTAGGCAGTCGGTCCCCCAGACTGGGAGGAATTGGCTTTGAAAACTGACTGAAGGGCCATAAAAACAATTGTTCACTTGCCTTCACCTCGGGTTTTCCCATGTGATACTATTTATAGATAGCAACCTCACCTAAAAATATTGAACAATAGCTACAGAAAATTGACATGACTTTATTTTTCATAGATAAGCACATTTTTAGCTGGATAGTTGACTACATATCCTGTGCTGCCTCTAGCCCTCTGCCCCCATAGATGACTTTTCTAAAATCTAAACATTCCTAAACTCAGGATCAGGCTTTCCTTGGGAATTGGGTTGATGACCTGGGTTTGGCCCTGGCTTGTAACTCAACCCCTAATGAAATGGAGCTTCTACTAATCTTTTAGGCTAAATATTTGTTTAAGGGCACAGTTGTGGGCTTTTTTGGTAGAATCCAATAACTTCCTTTTACCTCATGTGGAACACAAAGTGCTAATTTTTCCCCTAATCTACCCATGAACATGCAATATTAAAAAGAGAAAGCAATTAGGATTTCTAAACAAATTGTGTTTAAGCAAAATATTTGAAAATGTCATTCATGCTTTCCATATGAATACACATCCTTGCTTTTAGGAAAGAGCAGGAGGCATAAGGCATTCTCTGCTTAAGAATAATGGTCATAATCTCTTAGCCACACCTATTCCCAAGAGCAGGAAATTATGGCAGGAAAGTTCGAGGTTCTCAGATTCCATTTGAACATTTTCCCAAGGATTTCATGACATAGGATATTGTACAGCAATCTATAGATGAGTCAACACCAGAGCAGAATCGCTCTGAAACACCATGAATGCAAATTAGTTGGGCATGTCTCTTCTTTGTAATGAACACTAAGTTTAATGGAAGGAAGGACACAACACTTGCAACCCTGTGCCTGTAGGAAGAGCCTCAAGTCTTAATTTCCTCTTTATCACTTCTAATCTAGAGTGATAAAGAAAAAGGCTTTTAAAGAGGCTTTCAGCAGTTGGAATTCCAATTTCTAGATGAATTGAATATTCCTCATACTTTAAAATTATGGGATAAAGGTCATTACACATGGGAAAAACTAAATGCAACACACATTTATTCCAACTTCTTCCACTTGTAGGTATTAAAACTGGAGGCAGGGAAAGAATATGTAAATCAATAGCATCTCCTTAAAGTCCCATTTGTAGAGAAATAAAATTGATATATGGGAAAATCTTTGAATACCGAATATGTAGGCACATTTTAAAATTTTTTTTTTCATTTTTAAATTTTCAACCACATACTTGTAAATCAAAAACTCGACACAAGATAACAGTTAAGATTCAGCTTTGTCTAGGACATGTTTTCTTATAGCATATTTTATTTTAATATTACCCCCGGCCTATGTAAAGTTCTCTTCTATCTTTGGACTCATTGCACTCCAAATCTACATTCCAGCTGAGCACATAATATATAAGGGTAAGGTGCTCAGGCTCTGTGGGGAGACAATTTTGTTCCAAATCCTGGTTCTACCACTTATTATTCTACTGAGGGAACTTTGGGATAATAATAGCAAAATGCTTGCTGGATACTTTTAATAGTGTATGTGTTAAGATTAGAAAATCATATAATGTTGTAAAAGAATACCTTAAATTTATATATCATCTTTGCATGGAGGGCATTTTGCATCCTGAAAATGTTACAGTACAGAGATGTTCTAATTTGTCATACTACCATCTAGTGAGATAGGGTAGTGCTATATTAACCAAATCCCATTTTAATAAGCTTAGTTTCTGTTCCTTATAGACTTACATATATCAGATACCAAATCATGATCAAAGATATATGTAGAAAATACCCGTTTAGCATGATTAAAACACAAAATAAAAGTCTACCATTTCCTTCAATACTAGCTTAATACAAGCATAATAAAGATTTCTCTGTCTTTATAATAATTGCTATATGAGAGTCACTTGAAACACAAAAGTGTATTGCTTTGTACCATTGGCTTTTGAGCTTATAAGTTTATGAAAATTTCTTCTGTGAAAGAAGCCCTTCTATGAATCATTCACTTCTTAAGGAAGTCCAAGAAAGGGAGAAGATCTAAACAATTTTGACACCACTCAAGCTCATTATTTTAAAACAATGCAATCCTTTTCAGCAACTAAAAGATGAACATGGATTCTGAGATATGTGTGATGTTTGTTTTTTCAGGCTGCCAATATCCATATTGAATAATAAATTCAATAAGAAGTACATATACATATTCTGGGTCTTTGCTTCCTTCCTTTGCCTGAAGAAGTAGATCTGCAAAACTTTGTAAGACATGGTCATTGCTTACTAAATCCCATTCTTCCATGTAAAATAAACTTTGCTGTTAGATTACAGATTATGTTTGGAAATGTAAAAAGCAAATGATAGTATCTCAGTGTCCTCTGCCACTCACACTCCTCTCCTAGTCTTTAGCATGTGGTGGGAAAGGTGGTGGACATGACTGTTAGTATCTCCTCCTACAAAAAACAAGTCCTGTCAATGACCAGATGTAAAGTAATACTTAATCAGTGTGGATATTCAACCAGGAATCAGAGTCCCTGAATTATGTGATAGGCAAGATCAAGTCAGGTAGTAGAATAATAGAATCATCATAGATCATTCAAGAAAATGCAGACACATTTGAATATGCCCATCAGAAAGCACATATCCAAGGAACAGTCAAACCAGAAACCACAAGGGTTATAAAGAGAATCAATGAGATGGCTCTGATAAATATTCACCTACAAGTTTGTTTTGTTATAGCTACCTTTTATTGGTGTAGGTATGGTATATAACAAGATTTCTTCTTGCGTATTAGAGGCACCACAACCCAGTTTCGACTGAATGGAAGGAGGAAGGACAATATATGATACTGATATTTATGTACATTATTAACAAAATGTGCATATGAGAGACAGAGAGGAGGAACAGCTATGCCTATGACTAAACGATGGTTGGCACTTATTTCCAATAGGTGACCAAGGCAGCCTTAGCATTACCCTCAACTTGACTGAGGTGTACATGGACCTTTTCCTAACTGTGATCTCTGACATCCTTTTTCTTAGAACATTTATTTTAGAAAATTTGTAATTATGAGTTCTTCTTCTGCCCCTTGAGATGTAAATTCTTTTTAAAAGCCTCTTGACAGTTTAATAACCCAGGAATGTCTTCCTGAAGGAACTGGGAACTATCCCTTTGAGGTACAATTTCAAGGAAGATAGCATCCCTATCTTCCAGTTTCTGTGGGAAAACAGGATGCTGACTTCAGTGACTGCCTTGCCCCAAGCTGTCAAATACCTCCTGTCATAAAGATATGAGAAAGTTTTCTTTTGCATGTGTAAAGTCAATTAGCACATTCAGATGTCCTTCCATCTTCACCCAACTCCAGCTCTCAAAAGCTCTCCAGCCCTTTGTTTCATTGAAGTTGAGCTATAACTTTTTTTCACTGACTACAAGAAATACTTTATTTACTTTATATTATACTATTACATTAACACTGACTATATTTCTTATGCCAGGTATTTTATTCCTGTGATTTACTCATTCCATAACTGGAAGCCTGTATCACTCTTTCTCCATTATCCATTTTACCCATTCCCATGCCCCACACCTATGGCAGCCATCAGTTTGTTCTCTGTGTTTACAGGTATGATTCTGCTTTTTTTTGTTTGCTTGCTTACTCATTTGTTTGGGTTTTCTTTTTTTAAACTTTCACAAACTCTAACTTTTGTTCTCTCTCCCCTGTTGCAATAGCCTTGAATAATGTCTTTCTTGACTGTTTAACTTCTTCCTGTGTAATTTTTGCTTTGCCATAGGACAATTGGGAAAATACATAATTTTTAATTCATCTCTGTGGGAAAGTGGAGTAGATGTGATTTTCCCATTAAGTATAACTAGTCCTTTTGCTGAACACAACTAAAATCCATACACATTATATATAAAACAAACCTAAGAGGACTATGAAAGGTGAGGAAAAGGAGGTAGACCAGCTAGACATCTCAATTTTTAAGGAACAACGTAGTAGTGGCTTCCCTGGATTTTCTTTTTGCCTCACATCCCAAACTTAGAATGGAAGGAGCCAACAACATAGAAATGCCAATAGTAACAGACAAAATAAGCCCTAAGGAAAAAAACTATTTCCCTGTCACACCCCCGCCCCCGCCAAAAAAAAAAAAAAAAAAAAAGAGAAGAGCAACTTAGCAAGAAAACTCTCAGATAATAATCAATCTGCTCAAGCCAGACACCACAGGAAAAAACTGTAGCCTCACCCTATCCAGGCCATCAAGGGTTAAGCTGAGAGCCTAGACTTTCACCCTTCTCAGACAACAAGTAACCTCAAACTCCCATGGCCCCATCCCCACCAGGGTGGCATCAGAGAAGGCCAACAAGGGAGCCAGAAAATTTCACCCTGGCTCAATACAGAGTCCTGCTCATAAAATCCCACCTCTGCAATGGTGGTGGAAACCACATAGGGAGCCCAGATTTCTACCCACATCCATCAGCAATAAGGTACACCACCCACTCCATACTGGGATGACGTTAGAGGAGGCCTAACAGAAACTTAGGACTTCAACTGCCCTCAGAGGGCCTTTTCACACATTACTTTAGCAATGGCCACATGGGGAGCATAATGAAATACTTTTAACCCCATCAGCTGGAGCGGTATCATTTCAGGCCTACTGGGGAGCCAGAAATCATAACCCTTGTTCAGCAGTAACAGTAGAGTCACCTCTTCCTCAGGTGTCAATGGAACATGGACATCTACTTCCACCTTACAGTAATAAGGTGGTACTCTCCACACTTCCTCTGCCAGAGTAGTGTCAGAGGAAAATAGCTAAAATATAAGGTTTAAACAAGATCAGAGTCTCCTAACATAATACCCAAACCGTACATTTTTAAAAGAAAACCACTGTCCTACAAATACCCAGGAATATTTTAACTTGGATTTTAAAAAAGACAATCAGTAGACATCACACCAAAATGACATAGATGTTAGAATTAATTATCTGACAAGAAACTTAAAGCAGCCATCTTGAAAATGTTTCAACAAGCAATGACTGAAACATACAAAAAAATACAAATTCTCAGGAAAGAAAGAGTCTCAGCAAATAAATGAAAAATACTTTAAAAATTAAAAAAAAAAAATCTACAACCAGGGGCACCTCATGGCTCAGTCAGTTAAGTATCATCCTCTTAAGTAGGCTCCATGCCAAGTGTGGAGCCCAAGCTGGGGCTTGAACTCACTACCTTGAGATCAAGACTCAAGCTGAGATCAAGAGTCAGATACCTATCCATCTAAGCCACTCAGACACTCCCTAAGTGTCTGATTCTCAATCTTAACTCAGGTCTTGATCTCAGCTCATGAGTTCAAGCCCCACATTGGGCTCCACACTTGGCATGGAGCCCACTTAAAAAAAAAAATCTGCAACCAAAAAAAAAGTTTTAAATAGTAGTATAAAGGGAACAGAAAGTTAACTGGAAGAAAAAAAGTAGAAATAACCCAATTTGAACCAGAGAAAGAAAATAAACTAGCAAAAGATAAATGGAGTCCCAGGGACCAGTAGGACTATAAAAGTATATAAATGTGTCCTTGGAGTCCTATAGAGGAGTAGGAGAAAAATAATTAAAAAATAGTACTCAAAGAAATAATGGCTGAAAATTTATAAAAATATGGGAAAAGAAATAAACCTACAGACTCAAGTAATTGATGAATCTTACACAGAATAAATTCAATAATATCTACACCCAGACACATCAGAGTCAAACTTCTGAAAACTAAAGATAAAAAAAAAAAATCTTAAAAACAATGAAAGAGAAATAACATATTCTCTGTAAGGGGAAAAACAGTTTGAATGGCAATAGATTCCCCATGAGAAGCCAAAAGGAAATGGGGCATGTCCAAGTACTGAAAAAAAAAAAAGATCAATCCAGAATTCCATATTGGCTGAAAATATCCATTAGAAATAAAGGAGAAATCAAAATATTCTCAAGAAAAAGAAAGTTAAGAATTTCTCTCTAGTATAACTACCCTAAAAGAATGGCTAAGCAAAATTCTCTAACCAAAAGGAAAATGATAAAATGAAGAATCTTGGAACATCAAGAAGGTAGAAAACACACAGTAAGCAAAAAATCGTGGACAGACACAATAGAATTTCTTTCTCCTATTGAGTTTTCTAAATTATGCTCAAGGGTTGCATATCAATTATATTACCAATGTGATTTTAAATGTGTGATGGGAAAATACCTAAGATAATTATGAATGAAAGAGGAGAAAAGGATATAAAGAGACGTAGAGTTTCTACACACCATGCAAACTCACAAAATTATGAAACCAGTAGTCTATGATAAGTTGTATCCATTTAATTTAATGCCTACCACAATCACTAATAAAGTTATACAAAGAGATACTCAAAAACATAATAGATACCTCAAAATGGAATTCTTAAGACTGTCCATGTTACCTACAGGATTAGCAAGGAAGAGAGAGAAAAAAAAAAACAGGAAAAAAAGATAGAAAAAAACAAACAGAAAACAAAAAAATAACATGGCTCAGACATAAGCCTTAATATATTAATAGCTTCATCAATTATGAATATTCTACATATTCCAATTCAAAGACAGGGTGTAGCAAAGTGGATTAAAAAAACAAATACCAAATGTATGCTGACTACAAGAAACTCATTCAAATTACAATGATAAAGGTAAGTTGAAAGAAAAGAGATGGAAAACGGTATTTCATGGAAACACTAAAGAAAGCAGAAGTGGCTATATTAACATCAGATTTTTTTTAAAAAAAAGACTTCAATGCAAAAGAAATTACCGGAGACTGGACACCTGGGTGGCTCAGCGGTTGTACGTCTGCCTTCAGCTCAGGACGTAATTCTGGGGTCAGGGATTGAGTCCTGCATCTGGCTCCTTCTTCAACCTCTGCCTCTCTGTGTCTCTTGTGAATAAATAAATAACAATCTTTAAAAAAAAAGAAATTATTGGAGACTGAAGGTCATTACAAAATGATAATGCAGTCAATCTACTAAGAAGACATAGTAATCCTAAATATGTACACACCAAACAAAAAAGCAGAAAAAATGTGTGAGGCAAAAACTAATAGACCTACCAGAAGGGAGAGAAATAGGAAAATCCAAAATTACACTTGGATATTTCAATACCTCTCTCTCAACAATTAATAGAAAATTAGACCCAAAAAAAACCAGAAAAGATATAAAAGAAAATAACATGATATGCCAACAGAATCTAATTCACATTTATTAACTATTTCCACAAACAGTAGAATACATATTCTTTTCCAGTGTCCATGGAATATATAACAAGAAAGACTATATTCTGAGCTATCAAATAAAATTCATCAAATTAAAAAAAATTGAAATCACTCAGACACTCTTCTCTGACCACATGGATCACACTAGAAATCAATAACAGAAAGATAACAGGAAGTCTCCAAACATATGAAAACTTAAAAACATACTCCTAAGATCAAATAAATAATCAAAAATCTCCCAAAAGAGAGAAACCCAGGACCAGAGCAGCATGGGTGAATTATACAAAACATTTAAAAAATTGATGCAATCCTTCTCTAATTCTTGCAAAAATTGAAGAGGCAGAAACTCTTCCAAACACATTTTATGAGGCCAGCATCATTCATATATAAAAGCCAAACAAAACAGGCACTAAAAGAAAAACATATTGCAAGGCAATAACACTAATAAACATTATACAAAAACCTCAATAAAATACTAGAAAATGGAATTCAACATCACATTAAGAGGATTATACACAATGATCAAGTGGGATTTATTCCTGGGATGCAAGGATGTTTCAACATATATAAGTCAATAAACATGATACAACCATATTAATAGAGTAAAGAATTAAAAACATGATCATCTCAATAGATGCAGAAAAAGGATGTGACAATATTCAACATCCTTTCATGATAAAAACTCTCAACCAATTGGGAATATAAGAAATATACTAAAACATAATAAAGACCACATATGACAAACCAATAAGTAACATTATGCTCAATGATGAAAAACTGAAATCATTTTCTCTAAGATCAGGAACAAGACAAGGATGCACATTCTTACCACTTCCATTCAACATATTACTGGAAGTCCTAGCCAGATCAATTAGACAAGCATTCAAATTGGAAAAGAAGGAATTAAACTGTCTCTGTTTATAGATGACATGATCTTACATATAAAAACCCCTAAGGAGTCCACCTAAAAAATGTTAGATCTAATAAATGAATTTAGTAAAGTAGGAGGCTACAAAATCAACATATGAAAATCAGTTGTATTTCTATAAATTAACAAAAAACTATCTGTAAAAGAAATTAAGAAAATAGTCTCATTTACAGTAGTATCAAAACCAATAAAATATTTAGGAATAATTTTAACTGAAAACTATAAGGCATTGATGAAAGAAACTGAAGACAACACAAGTAAATGGAAAAATATCCTGTGTTTATAAATTGGAAAATTTAGTGTGATAGTGTGATAGTGTGATAGTATCTGTACCAAAGTGTTCTACTGATTCAATGCAACCTCTATCAGAACCCAGGAATGGGTCCTCAACTCTATGGTCAACTAATATTTGACAAAGCAGAGAAGACTATCCACTGGAAAAAGGACAGTCTCTTCAATAAATGGTGCTGGGAAAATTGGACATCCACATGCAGAAGAATGAAACGAGACCATTATGTTACACCATACACAAAGATAAACTCAAAATGGATGAAAGATCTAAATGTGAGACAAGATTCCATCAAAATCCTGAAGGAGAACACAGGCAACACCCTTTTTGAACTTGGCCACAGTAACTTCTTGCAAGATACACCTATGAAGGCAAGGGAAACAAAAGCAAGAATGAACTATTGGGACTTAAGATAAAAAGCTTCTGCACAGCAAAAGAAACAGTCAACAAAACTAAAAGACAACCTACAGAATGGGAGAAGATATCTGCAAATGACACATCAAATAAAGGGCTAGTATCCAAGATCTATAAAGAACTTATTAAACTCAACAGCAAAGAAACAAACAATCCAATCATGAAATGGGCAAAGACATGAACAGAAATTTCACCAAACAAGACATACACATGGCCAACAAGCACATGATTAAATGCTCCGCATCACTTGCCATCAGGGAAATACAAATCAAAACCGCTATGAGAAGGGCAGCCTGGGTGGCTCAGAGGTTTAGCCCCACCTTCAGCCCAGGGCTGCATCCTGGAGACCTGGGATCGAGTCCCACATTGGGCTTCCTGCAAGGAGTCTGCTTCTCCCTCTGCCTGTGTCTCTGCCTCTCTCTTTCTCTCTCTCTCTCACTCTCTCTCTCTCTCTCTCATGAATAAATAAATATAAAAAAAACCGCTATGAGATGCCACTTCACACCAGTGAGAATGACAAATGTTGGAGAGGATGTGGAGAAAGGGGAACTCTGTTGCACTGTTGGTGGGAATGCGAACTGGTGCAGCCACTCTGGAAAACTGTGTGGAGGTTCCTCAAAGAGTTAAAAATAGATCTGCCCTATGACCCAGCAATTGCACTGCTGGGGATTTACCCCAAAGATACAAATGCAGTGAAACACCAGGACACCTGCACCCCAATGTTTATAGCATCAAAGTCCACAATAACCAAACTGTGGAAGAAGCTTCGGTGTCCATCGAAAGATGAATAGATAAAAAAAATGTGGTCTATGTATACAATGGAATATTATTCAGCCATTAGAAATGACAAATACCCACCATTTGCTTCAACGTGGATGGAACTGGAGGGTATTAGGCTGAGTGAAGTAAGTCAATCGGAGAAAGACAATCATTATATGGTCTCATTCATATGGGGAATATAAAACATAGTGAAAGGGAATAAAGGGGAAAGGAGAGAAAATGAGTGGGAAATATCAGTGGGGTGAGAGAACATGAGAGACTCCTAACTCTGGGAAATGAACAAGAGGTAGTGGAAGAGGAGGTGGGCGGGGGATGGGGTAACTGGGTGACGGGCACTGAGGGGAGCACTTGACGGGATGAGCACTGGGTGTTATACTATATGTTAGCAAATCAAACTCCAATAATAAAAATTAAAATAAAACAATACAACTGTATCAAAAGTCCAATGACATTATTCACAGAAGTAGAAAAATTCTAAAATTCATATGGAAGCACAAAAGACTCCAAATAGTCAAAGCAAACTTGAGAAGAACAAAGTTGGAGGCATTTTAAATCACTTCCCAATTTCAAACTTTATTAAAGAACTATAGCAATCAAATCAGTTTAGTACTGGCATAAAAACAGATATATAGACCAATGGAACAGAGTAGAGAGGCCAGAAATAAACCACACATATAGGGTTAACTAGTCTTTGACAAGGGAGCCAAGAACACCCAATAGGAAGAAGATAGTCTTTTCATTAAATGGTGTTGGGAAAACCGGATATCCACATGCAAAAGAATAAAAATTGGACTCATCTCATAAATAAAAATTAACTCAAAATGGATTGAAAACTTAAACATAAGACCTGAAACTGTAAAAATTCTAGAAGAAAACAGAGGAGAAATCTCCTTGACATTATTCTTGGTAATAATTTTTGGGATATGACACCAAAAGCACAGGCAGAAAAGGCAAAAATAAATAAATAGGACTATGACAAACTGAAAAGCTTCCATACAGCAAAAGAAATGATCAGCAAATAAAAAGGCAACCTATGGGATGGGAAAAAAAATATTTGCAATCATCTAACTGATAAGGAGTGAATATTGAAAAATATATAATAAATTCTTACAACTCAATGGCAAAAAAGCAAATAACCTGGTTTTAAAGTGAGCAAAGGACTTGAATATTTTTCCAAAGAAGACATACAAATGGCCAAGAGGTACAAGAAAAGGTGCTCAATATCACTAATCATCTGGGAAATGCAAATCAAAACCACAATGAGATATCACCTCACACTCGTTAAGATGGCTATCATCAAAAAAACAACAACAACAAAAAAAACCAAGAGATCACAAGTATTGGAAAGGATGTAGAGAAAGAGAATCCTTGGACATTGTTGTTGGTGTAAATGTAAACCATTATGGAAAACAATATGAACTTTCCTTAAAAAATTAAAAATAGAACTACCATATGATCGAAATCTCACTTCTGGGTATATATCTAAAGGAAATAAAGTTGGTATTTTGAAAAGATGTCTGTACTCCCACATCCATTGCAGCATTATTCATAATAGCCAAGATATAGAAACAACCTAATTTATTTGTCTAAGTGTCTATAGACAAATAGATTAAAAATGTGATTAGATAGACAGATATGGATATATACAATGATATATTATTCAGCCACACACACACAAAAAGGAAATCCTGCCATTTGCAACAAGTTGGATGAACCTGGAGGACATTACGCTCAGTCAAATAAGCCATCACAGGGATCCCTGGGTGGCACAGCGGTTTGGCGCCTGCCTTTGGCCCAGGGCGCGATCCTGGAGACCCGGGATCGAATCCCACGTCGGGCTCCCGGTGCATGGAGCCTGCTTCTCCCTCTGCCTATGTCTCTGCCTCTCTCTCTTTCTCTCTCTGTGACTATCATAAATAAATAAAAATTAAAAAATAAAATAAATAAAAAAATAAGCCATCACAGAATGACAAATGTGGTATGATCTCACTTATATGTGGGATCTAAACAAGTCAAACTTGTAAAACCAGAGAGTAGAACAATGGCTGCCAGGGCTTTTCTGGGTAGTGGAAATGAGGAGATGTTAGTCAAACTTCCAATTATAAAATGAGTTAAGTTCTGACGTCTCAATGTATAGCGTGGTGCTTGTAGTTAATACTGTATTGTGTACTTGATGCTAACAGTGTTCTCACCACACACACACACACACACACACACGATATGTGAGTTGACAAATGTATTGATCAAACTGGCTGCACTAATCATTTCATAATGTATAAGTACAGTAAGTCATCAAATTGTACACCTTTTAAAAATCACATTGTAAAACCCAGACATATACGAATGTTGTCAATTACACCTCAATAAAGCTAGGGGGAAAACACACACTCTCTTAAATAATTGATGGGTCAAAGAAGATGACTCAAGGAAAATTTCAGAAGACACTGAACTGAATGAGAATATAATAACTATTAGGTGGGAGCAGTAGCCTCGCCGTGGCCGCCGAGGGTTTCTCTGGCCCGTGTTGCTCCCACCCGTCTACACCTTGGGAAATATCTTTGCAAACCTCTTCAAGGGCCTTTTTGGCAAAAAAGCAATGCGCATTGTCACGGGGCCGGATGCTGCGGGGAAGACGCCATCCGGTACCACCTAAAGCGGGGGAGATGGCGACCACCAGTCCCACCCGAGGCGGCAAGGCGGAGAGCGTGGGGCGCAGGAACATCAGCTTCCCCGTGGGGACCCTGGGCGGCCAGCCCGGGATCCGGCCTCTGCGGTGCCACTGCTTCCGGAATGCGCCCAGCCTCATCTTTGTGGGTGACAGCAGCGACCGAGAGCGTGTGAACCAGGCCGTGGGCAGCTCAGGGGGATGCTGGCGGAGGACGAGCTCAGGGATGCCGTCCTGTGGGTGCGGGTGCGGGCGCGCGTGCGGGTGCAGGTGCGGGCGCCGGCGCGGGTGCGGGCGCGGGCCCACAAGCAGGGCCTCCCAGCGCCACCAACGCGGCTGAGATCACGGACGAGCTGGGGCCGCACTGCCTGCGCCACAGGAACTGGTACACTCAGGCCACCTGTGCGCCCCTCACGCCCTCCTTGCACCCTGCTCTACCCTCCGGTGGTGTCAGTGCCAGAAGCGGTCCCCGTGGTCGGCACAGTGCACTTCACCACGCTGTAAATGTGCAGCCGCAGCTTCAGCCGGATTTTTACTTGATGCAAATAGTTTGTGTTCCCAACGAGGCAGTTCTGGTACTCCCATGCAATAGGACTCAGCTGTGTGTGTGTGTGTGTGTGTGTGTGTGTGTGTGTGTGTGTGTGTGTGTGTGTGTGTAAAGAGAATCGACCCACCGTGCAATGCTGAGAAGGGATTTAGGCACGCTGGGCCTCCGGGAGCCGCCTGGCACGCCTCCTCTGGGCGCTCCGTCTACGTTGAGACCCATTTGGGTGGTTGGTGTTTAACCCAAAACTCAATGCATTTTTAAAATCGTTGCAAATACCAGAAAAGGAGAACACTTGAACGCACAGAAGGGAGAAACGTGCCTAGTGCAGGCTCCGCAGCGGCCGCCAGAGTCCCGTCCACCAGTGGGCCCTGCCCCGTCGGAAAGGGGAGACGGGCCAAAACCAGCCACGGTCCGTTCTGCGTGGTCACCATAGGGTCCCTGTGATCGCTCTGTCTCCGGGCATCCTGCGTCCCTAGCGTTTGTGCTTGTGCTTGTGTCTACACGGCCGCCCAGGAGACGGGCTGGGGGCTGCGCCGCCGCCCACGCACCCCGCGGGGGACCCCCTCCCGGGGGCGGCGTGGGCACCTGGCTCGCTCCGGCCGCCTGGGGTCTCGCCCGCGACAGCGCGGGCGGCCAGGCCAGTAGTCCCCGCGCCTCCGCCCGCGGAGCCCAGGGAGCCCAGGGAGCCCAGGGGACCCCTGCCTACAGGTGCTTTCACTCCCTCAGACTGCAAGGGTCGGATTTGCCATCAAAACGACGACCTCTACTTTTTTCCTTTGTATTTTGATAAACACTGAAGAATCTGGAGGTGTTCAACTTTATCTTGGGGAAGTCCTTCAGGACTGGTTTATTTGGTGTCCTGAACCTCTTACTGCTTTCAGTACACGATTAGTAATCAACTGTTTTGTATACTTGTTTTCGGTTTTCATTTCGACCAACAAGCACTGTAGTTATGGCTACTAGAATAAAATCTCTTAACTATTAAAAAAAAAGAAAGAAAATATAATAAATATTAATACACTATATCAATATTTCTGAGATGTAGCTAAAGCAGTACTGAGAGGGAATTTTATAGCACTAATTGTATGTATTAGAAAAGAAGAAAAGTCTCAGGAAGGTAAGGCCCTATCTCAAGAACTTAGAAAAAGAACAAAATAAACCAAAAACAAGTTAAAAAGAAGGAAATGATAAAAAGCAGAAATAAAAGAACTTAGGGTAGCCCTGGTGGCACAGCGGTTTAGCGCCACCTGCAGCCCGGGGTGTGATCCTGGAGACCCTGGATCGAGTCCCACATCGGGCTTCCTGCAGGGAGCCTGCTTCTCCCTCTGCCTGTGTCTCTGCCTCTCTCTCGCTCTCTCTGAATGAATAAATAAATAAATCTTAAAAAAAAAAGAAATAAAAGAACTTAAAAACAGTAGAGATTATCAATAAAATAAAGAGCCTGTTCATTGGAAAAAATCAATAAAATTGATTGAGTCTAGCAAGACTGACTTAAAATGGAATGCACAAATTTTTACCATTAGGAATGAAACAGAGGATATCACTACAGATTCTGCAGAAAATAAAATGATAAAAGGGAATATAATGAAGAACCCTACATACATACATTTGAACTCTATACAACTTATCTTATATGGGTAATTCTTCAAAAAATACAAACCACTACAACTCATCCAATTTGAAATAAATAATATGACTAGCCTTATAACTATGAAAAAATTCAAAGCCATAATTTAAAAGCTCCCCAAAAAGAAATCCTCCCAGCCAGATGGTTTTATTGGAAAAGTCTACCAAATATTTAAAGAAGAATTAACACCAATTCTACACAACTTCTTCCCAGTAAGAGAAAGGAACATGTCCTAACTCATTTTATAAAGCTAGTAATATCCTGAAGTCAAAATCAGAAAAGGAGTAAAAACAAAAAAATCAGTAATTGGACTTCAACAAAATTAAGGACTGTTCTATAAAAGATACTGTGAAAAAATTGAAAAGACAAGACATGGATTAGGATAAAATATTTATAAATCACATATCTGATAAAGGACTTATATCCAGAATGTATAAGGATCTCTTAAAATTCAATAGTAAGGAAACAACCACATTTTTTAAATGGACAAAAGATTTAAACAGCTACTTACTCCACCAAAGAAGTTACGTGGAATGTAAACAAGCATATGAAAAGAGGTTCTACAAAATTAGTCATTGGGGAAATACAGATTTAAACCATGATGGGATACTACCATGACACACCTATCAGAATGGGGGATGAGAGAGGAGTAAAATACAGAAGAACTGGAACTCTCATACATTTCTCATACAACCACTTTAGAAAATAATTTTGTATTTCCTAATACAATAACCAACTATTACCATACAAGCCAACAATCCTATTCCCTGATATTTACCCAAGTGAAATAAAGCTTTAAGTTCACACAAGATTCTGTATGTGAATGTTTATAGAGACTTTATTCATAATCATTAATGACTGGAAACATCCACATTTCTCTCGCATGAAGACTAAATAAAGAGACTCTGGCATATTCATTCAAAGGTATACAACTTAGCAGTGAAAAGGAACAAATGCAAGAAATTGGATGCATCTAAAATGTGTGAGAAAAGAAATGTGCAAGTGAAAGAAGCCAGATTCAAAAAGCTACTGCGTGATTTCATTTATTTGACGTCCTAGAAAAGAGAAAACTAGACTGATGAAAACCATATGGATCCCAGGGACTGGAGTAGGCGGAGGGTGTTGATTACAAAGGGGCAAGGGGAACTTTATGCATGATGGACTGTCTGCATCTTGATGGTAGTAGTGTTTACATTGCTACATACATTTGTCAGAACTGTGAATACTAAAATAAGTGGATGATACGTGTCTCAGTAAATATACCTGAATATGAATGAAGAGAAAATCTATCGTCCTGTAAACATCAACTGAGAAGCAATTCCTCTGCAAAATGATGAAATCAGTAGCTTATATTCAACATCTCACTCCTACCTTCCCCAGGGACACCTGGATGGCTCAGTGGTTGAGTGTCTCCTTTGGCTCAGGGTATGATCCAGGGTCCTGGGCTCAAGTCCTGCATCGGGCTCCCCACCAGGGAACCTGCCTCTCTCTCTGCCTGTGTCTCTGCCTCTCTCTGTCTCTCATGAATAAATAAAACCAATCAATCAATTAATCAATAAAAATAATTTCCTCTTCCCCAGTTCCTAATAATGAGTGATATTCCCCAACTTCTATTTGGCAGTCCTCTCTGACTTGCATCCCAAGGAAGCTCTGTTGGGTGAACTTTACTTCCCCTGAGTCATCACCAGCAATCTCCTTTCCTGATCACTAAGGAGTCAGTTAGTTCCAAGACTCCAACGCCATCACTCAAATATGTGACTCTCAAATCACTCTCAGGCCCAGAATTTTTTCAGACACCAGGTCTTTTCTTGAAGTCCTCAAATAATATCATGCAAGCAGTCACAGGATTGGTTTTGCATCAACTTCAAGAAGGAGTGTTGCAAAGAGGAGTTTCTTCAGCAAATAATTCTCACCAGAAGCCCCTTTTATCCAACCCAGATCTCGTTTTTTATGTAGTTCTGTAATCCAAAATCTCATTTGTTTAAATCCTCCAGGCTCAAACAGATCTAGGTTAAAAATCCCAGCTTTACTCTTCGGAGCTGTCTGTCTTTCGGTAAACTACTTTTCTTCTCTTTGTTTTGGTTTCCTCGTATTTAAAAGAGGGGAATGAATCCCATCTTCCTCACACAGACTTTGTGGAGATTAAATGAGATAATGCACTGAGCACAGGATCTGGTACAAAGTAAACCAATACATGTAACTACTACCCTGTTATTATCATCAGCAACACTCACTCTCATTAAGTACCAAATTGCTAACTGCACAAGTGCCCACATTTACACGCCTACTAAATGAAAAAGCTATTCACCATGTGAAAACAATTTAAAGAAACAAAACTCTGGTTTCTAAAAGGAAGCTACTTTCTAATATGTGTAAAATTACTGTATTGTGACTTCCTTTAAGACATACTTCATTGGCGGGACACCTGAGTGGCTCAGCGGTTGAGCATCTGCCTTTGACTCAAGGCGTGATCCCAGGATCCTGGGATCGAGTTCCGCATGGGGCTCCCTGAATGGAGCCTGCTTCTCCCTCTGCCTGTGTCTCTGCCTCTCTCACTGTGTGTCTCTCATGAATAAATAAAATCTTAAAAAAAAAAGACATACTTCATTGGTAACTAAATGTCACACTTGCAAACGTTGCATCATAGAATGACAAATTTCCCCACTTCAAATAGTTAAGCTAGTATTACCCTAATTATCACAAATACTTTAATGGTCTAAATCTCTTCGTGCACATCAGAAATTTGGTTAGGCCCCCAAGAAAGAAAAAATGACAGCCAGAATAGCCTATTTCATTACTATTTCATTAATTATCTTGGGAACTCAGAACGATGCTCTCAGTCCAGCAACCACAGGCCACAGCTAAGAGTGACTATGGCAACCACGTTGGTGCCCCGATCCTGACAACTTAACAGGAGACATTATGACAGGAGGTATCAGGAGGTACCATTGCCACAGTCACTTTCTGAGACAGCTAGTGGTTGCTTGGTAACCTGCTCTCCTGTATGGGGTTAGCACAAGATGAAGTGAGGAGCTAACGAGGGCTGACATGAGTTCATACTTACTTGAAAGAGGGAGAGAGGGTATGATGCAGCCAAACATTTTCAAGAACGAAAAGAGCTCAAATCCTATTACATCCCCAGAGATTATGTTATAATTTCTGCCAGCATTGCTTGTAAAACACACCTGACATTTTACTAGTGAAAAGAACAACTTATAAAATTAATTTCTACCAAGTAATTTTATATTAATTATTCTCTACAAATGCTCTACGAGAATAGATATGATTGCAAAATTCACGTAGTAGCTCCCACTATTAATTATTGATCGGTTCTCTGGAGAACTACAACTTATTAAATTTTATTTGTAAAAACAATAGAGTGGCATCAACATGGAGTGAACAGTCCTTGATTAATGAAGGAGTCTAATCATGACCGAATCAAGAGCACTGTCCTTTCCTTATTTATTTATTTATTCTTTTTATTTATTTTTAAAGATTTTGTTTATTTATTCATGAGAGACAGAGAGAGAGAGAGAGAGGCAGAGACACAGGCAAACAGAGAAGCAGGCTCCATGCAGGGAGCCCAATGTGGGACTCGATCCCGGATCCCAGGATCACACCCTGGGTGGAAGGCAGATGCCCAACCACTGAGCCACCAGGTGTTCTTCCTTTCCCTATGTATATCCATTTGGTTATATCATGTTGCAACTCTAAACAGCACCACTAAGAGTCAGCCCCATAAAAATAATTTTTTAATAAAGAGAAAGTAATAAATCCTTTTAAGAATATTAACTGTCATTAGTAACCTAAGACAGACCAAAATCACGAACCCCTACAATTATTTATAACTTATAATACAAACATGTTCAAAAAAAAAATTCTTGGAATGCCCAGGTGGCACAGTCACCTAAGCATTCGACTCTTGGTTTCAGGATGGTCGAGATCTCAGGTCTGTGAGATCAATCCTTCACCTACAGCTGGCTCCAAGCTCAGTGGGGAGTCTGCTTAAGATTCTCTCTCCCTCTGCCCCTGCCCCCTCCCTGGCTCACCCTTTCTCTTTCTGTCTCTAAAATAAATAAATAAATCTTTAAAAAGAGAGTTTCTTTTTCTTTCTGGAAATATGTTTTTGTTTTATTGAATCTTTCTCATTGCTCATTTTATAACGAATCCGTAAAGATTATGTTGCACAATATTTTCATCATCCCTACCTTATTCTAGGTCTTAGGAAATCCTTATTTGATCTTAGGAATTCTGGGAAGTAATTGAAAAAGACCAAGTTATAGGACTTGGAGAGGAGAGGTAGGTAAATGATTAGAAGCCAGACTACTTCAAAAAGATAGTCCTGGCAACAGAGCCAATAGTATTTCTTAAAAGAAGGAAAGGATAAATGAGTACACTAAGGCCACCTCTGTCTAAACAAGGGGAGGAAATGTGAAATTGCTGTCATGAATTAGTTTACTAGACCTTGTTCACATGGAGCTCGAAAAGGGACTACAAATAGTGGACATTTCAAAACCAAAATCATTTAAATTACTAATGAAAAATATCCTTATCCATGCAGTTATTCATGAAATAATTATTGAGCTACTACTATGGGTCAGGCACTGAATATAGAGTTGCATTTTTAAAAATGGGGCCTATAGACAATCTTATTTTAATATGTTGAGATACATTTACTTTATAGATAATGAACACATAGAAGAAAATTAGTGACCTCTAGTCTTCTAAAAATTTCATGAATTATGAATACTGGTTATATATATCTGACTTTCCTCAGACTTAATTCTCACACATGCCCTGTTCAATTCTGTAACTCAAGGGACCTGACTGAGATACAGACTGGGTTTTCAGCCCCTAGTGTCAGCTGGCTGCCAGCCTGATTATGCCAATGGGAGGCTGCTTAGGGTTCCTGGTACCGATTCCAATGTAGGGGGTGGGGTTGCACACACCAACAAGCAATTCTCAGAACACCAACAGGGTGTTGAAATATTCAATTCAATTCTGACACTATCTGGGGATAGCATTAGATTACACAGTTCCAGTCTCAGTCCCACAAAAATATCCTCTACTTGTCCTTTACCATGCTAATTCAGATGTCACTAGCAAGCCCAGACTGTTACCTGTGTTTCTGACCAACTGGCTACATATTAGAGGTTTCCAGGACACCCTCCAACTCAGGTCCATGTTGTTACCTGTACTTCCGATTGACTGGTTGTAAATTAGAGGTTCCCACAACCTCTTCCTCAGCTTCAATTAACTTGCTAGTGGTTCACAGAACTCAGAGAAATGTTTCACTTAACAGATTACCGGTTTATGACAAGAGGATATAAGTCAGGATCAGCCAGTTGTAAGAAATGCACAGGCCAAGGAATGGGGAAGGAGCATGGAGCTTCCATGACCTCTCTAGGCTTGCCACTCTCCCAGAAGCCCCTAGTATTCATCAACCCAGAAGCTCTCATTTTGGGCTTTTATGGAGGCTTCATTACACGGTCATAATTAATTCAATCATTGGCCATTGGCAGTTGAATCAACCTCCAGTCCCTCTTCATTCCCCAGAGGTCAGGGTGTGGAACTGAACTTTCCAACCCTCTGATCACATGGTTGGGTCTCCTGGCAACCAGCCCTATTCTTAGGTGGGGTCCCTGGTCACCTTATCAACATAACAAAGACACCTTTACAACTCACCTCACTGAGAAAATTCAAAATCTTTTAGAACCTCTGTGTCAGAACTGGGGAGGAAAACCACATATATATTTCATAGTATAAATCACAATATTACAGAAGCAATAGTGAAAAATGGATGGCAGGAGGAAGAAAGAAGCCAGGGTTTTTCTCTCTGTGCCCATTCTCTGCTTCAGAGTCTCCACAATGATTACAGCTTTAACAGGGTGACTTCCACCCCTGAGCTCACTAGTTAACATCACTCCCTTGGGGGGTGGAAGCGACAGTGTGCTGTTGCTAATATCTGGGATACCTCATCATCCTCTGTCTCTAGTGCTTCCACTGCCTCAGTAATTAATTTCCTACATTAAATTCTCTATTTTAAATACTTTGAGTGGTTTCCATTTTAATGGTAGAATCCTGATTGATACACTATATAATAGTGAAATCATTGGAAATAGTTTGAATTACCAATAATGAGAGGATAGTTAAATCAATTATGGTACAGCCACTGAGAAGAAAATTTTACAGGTATGATTATAAAGGCTTCTTTATAGGACTATAAAGATTTCTAAAGAACAAGGAAATAATTATGATATGATATATAATTTAAGTGAATAAATTTAGAATGTAAAGAACTATAATAGAAAAATTAAAACTTCTGTTTTATTTTTTTTAAGATTTTATTTATTTATTCATGAGACACACACAGAGAGAGAGAGAGAGAGAGGCAGAGACACAGGCAGAGGGAGAAGCAGGCTCGGTGCAAGGAGCCCTGCGGTGGGACGTGGGACTTGATCCTTGGTCTCCAGGACCACACCCTGGGCTGAAGGCGGCGCTAAACCGCTGAGCCACCCGGGCTGCCCAGAACTTCTGTTTCAGAATGATAATGAGATCATGGGTGACTCTACTATATGAGGTTTTTTTTCTGTCATTTTATTTCTATCAGTAAACAAAATAATCCAAAAAATATGCACATTCCTTAGTGACTGCCATTTTGAAATCTATTTCCATATCTAGGGTGATTCTCAAGCATAAATATGATAGATCTATGATCCCTGAGTTCTGATTCAAGTCTCTGGTCAAAAATAATTTGCTCTATTATCCTATAACTGGACCCTGATAATCCAACATGAAGAGTATATTTTTAGAGTTCTCAAGGAAACTAAAGGTTCATTTAACTACACAATGTATTTTATAAAACTGATCATATGGGAGCCAACTAATATATGATATGGGATTCATTTATTTAAATAGCCCCAAACACCTTCTGGAACCTTTGGAAAGTAGCACTGGGAAGGACTGGAAGACAGAACATACAAGACTGAAGGTCTAAGTGGGTACCAAGTTCCACAGCTTGATATACTTAATGGGTAATGGCACCAGGTGCCCAAAATAAAGTGGCAAAGAGAATCAGTTTTGCAAGAGTTAGGGAGGGATACTTTTTCTGAAACTAGTCCATTGCATGTGTCTTTAGATAAAGTCTGCTCGTGTGCACTCAGGGAAACCTTAACAACCATGACAACCTATTTGTGGACCTAGGGGCATCAGTCTTCTGTAACACAAAACTGAGATTGGGATCACATTTTTTTTTTTTTGAGATTTATTCATTTGAGAGAGAATAAATATTTGTCTTTATTTCCCACCTTTCAATATAAGTAGTCATCACCTCACACCCATTAAGATGGCTACTATAAATAAATAAATAACAAGCATTGAAGAGGATATGGAGAAATTGGAACCTGTGTGCACTCTTGGTGAGATTGTAGAATGATACAATTACTATGGAAAACAATATGGAATTTCCTCAAACAATTAAAAGCATTCATTTATCAAATGCTATATGTTCCAGCAATCCCACTTATTCAAAAGCAGGGTCTCAAAAAGATATTTGTACATTTGTATTCGTGCTTGCTTCGGCAGCACATATACTAAAATTGTACATTTGTATTCATGGCAATGTATTTAGCCAAAAAGTGGAAGTAACTGAAATGTCCATCTATGAATGAATGGATAAACACAATGTTGCCTATACATACAATGGAATATTATAACACCTTGAAAGAAGAAAATTCTATGATATGCTACAATGAAGATCAACCTTAAGGACATTGTCCTAAGTAAAATAAGCCAGAAACAAAAAGACAAATAATTTTGATTCCACTTATATGAAGTATCTAAATTAGTCAAATTCACAGAAACAGATAGCAGAGTAATGGTTACCAGAGGCTAAGAGAAAATAAGAAAGGGAAGTTGTTTAATAGGCATAGAGTGTCAGATTTGCGAGGTAAGGAAGTTTGAGAGATATATTTCACCATGTGAATATACTTAATGCTATTGAAATGTACCCTTTAAATGGCTAATATGTGGGGCACCTGGGTGGCTCAGTCAGTTAAGCATCTGCATTCAGCTCAGATGGTGATCTCAGGGTCCTGGGATCAAGCCCCACATCAGGCCTCCTGCCCAGTAGGGAACCTGCTCCTCCCTCTCCCTTTGCCCTTCCCCACTTCTTGTGCTTTCTCCCTCTCTCTCTCTCTCTCTCTCTCTCTCTCTCAAATAAATAAATAAAATCTTAAAAAAAGATAAATGGTTATTATGTTTAAGAAAAATAAATACAAATATATTCACACACACATGTATGTTTGCATATGCATGTAAAGTTTTTGGAATATTTGCAAGTAGACTGAGTAAGTCATGGGCTAGGATGGAAGAGAAATGGTTTTCATGATGTGCTGCTTTGTTCTTTTTTTAAGTTAATATTTTTTTACCACATTTACATATATTTTTCAACTAAAAAAGACAAATAAAATATAAAATATGCTCCTCCCACACTCCCACCACCCCACTCAACGTGGCAGCCCTAACCCAATGACTGACTGATTAGAATTACCAAAGTCTTGCCTTCTCAATGTGGGATCAAGCCGGTGGTGTCATTCATACTCTAGAGTGCTCTGTAAGCTCAGGTTCAAACTAGTCTCCAGCTGAGACCACATCTTACTTAGCTTTCTTCTCTGTTTATCCTACTTCCCTCTCTCTAGTTTCTGTGAGGGTACTCCCTTAATAAGTAACTTGCACAAATGTTCTGATCTCAGGTTGTTTCTAGGGAGCCTGACATAAGAAAGCATTCTATATTTTTTCCTTTATTGTGCTACCCAAGCTTTTACTTGTTACCTGTGTCTTTGATTATTATTTGTCTTTGCCACTACATCATAAACCTTTGAACATAGTGTCCATGTGTTTTGCTCTCTGTTGTTATCAACAGTGTTTCACAGAATACCAGGTACATAGCGTGTGATAAGCAATTGTTGAATGAATGCTAAATAAATCTAAATATCATTATCCTGCCTCAGGGAGGAGCAGGGTTGAACCATAGGCTTCTAACCAATTCCTGACCCATGATAAATAGTCACAAGCACAGGGATGCCCACCACAAGAGGGAAGTAGAACCAGAAGTCTCATGTTGCCATTCTGTGATCTGTTGACTCCTGAACCTTGTTTACTTGCCTGGATATAGTTAATTGTATGATTTTCACCTATTCTGCTGGACTACTTCTTGCCTATTTCATTACATACACCTAATTCTATATCTCTTTTTTTTTTTTTTAATTTTGAGAGAGAGTGTGTACACATGCATATGGCAGGAGGTGGGGGAGTAGGAAGGCAAAGAGTGAAAGAGAGAATCCCAAGCAGACTCCACATCCAGCACAGAGCCTGATCTCATGACCCTAAGATCACAACTCAAGCTGAAATCAATAGTCAGCGGCCTGACCAACTGAGCTACCCAGGCACTCCTGCCCAACTCTGTATTAGGGCAACTCAAGACCTTGGCTCAATCTCCCATTGTCAATTCATAACTCAGACCAGTTAAACCATCTACCAAAGAGTGACATCTTTTCCAAGTATGAAAGTGAATGGGAAATTGTATATCTCTGTAATTTGGAAAATGGAAGTAACATAGATCACCAGGAAAAGAAGTTTATTTCTCTGGAAAATTTATTTTGCCTGGGTTATTTGTGATTTGTAGCTTTTAAATTCTAATTTTTCCCATTTCTGTTAATGCTGTTATTTCAAATTAAAAAAAGAAAGAAAGAAAGAAAGAAAGAAAGAAAGAAAGAAACCATGCATTCCAGTATGACTTCTGTTACACTTCTCATAAAAATACTAAATAATTATGACCCCCCCAAAAAAAATAAACAGCCAAGGATAACCAACTATTTGAGGAGATGCTTTTTTTAAAAAAAAAAGAGAGTCTACAACAGACTAATAGAAAAAAATGACTCAAGATATAGTATAGGGCAGCCCGGGTGGCTCAGTGGTTTAGTGCCACCTTCAGCCCAGGGCCTGATCCTAGAGACCTGGGATCAAATCCCACATCAGCCTCCCTGCATGGAACCTGCTTCTCCCTCTGCCTGTGTCTCTGCCTCTCTCTCTCTCTCTCTCTCTCTCTCTCTCTCTCTCTCTCTTTTTCTCTCTCTCTCTGTGTCTGTCATGAATAAATAAATAAAATCTTTTAAAAAAAGAATATAGTATATTCAGGGATATGAAAATTATGCCCAAAGAAATAAGCTATTATATCTTGAAATAGCAAGCAAAACAAATAACAATAATAATAGAAAAAATGAAAACTTAAGAGTTTAAAGATAAATAAACTTGAGGCGTTCCCCCAAAAAAAGGGGGAAGAAAGAAAGAAAGAAAAAGAAAGGAGAGAGAGAGAGAGAAAGAAGAAAGGAAAGAAAGAAAGAAAGAAAGAAAGAAAGAAAGAAAGAAAGAAAGGTATAATAATATAAACCAAAAATTTGGGAGTAAATTCAGGAGATTTGACATCTAAATAACAAGAATCTCAGGCAGGGAGAACAAAAGAGAAGAAAAGAAAGAAAGAGATCAAAGAAATAGTTTTTTTTTTTTAATTTCCCAAACTTGGAAAACATAAGATTCTAGGTTGAAAAATCCACCAAATGTCAAACACAGTCAATTGAAATAAAGCTACATCAAATTTGAGAAAATTATTTCAGCTTCTAGAAGAAAATAGGAAAATGGGTTTTATAGAAAGGACCAAAGAGCTAGAAGACAGTGAAGCACGTTTTCAAAATTCTGAAGTGATTTCCAACCAAGAAATCTAGTCTTAAACTCTAATTATGAGAGTAGATTAAATTCATATTGAGCATTAAAGGTCTCAACAAATATAAGTCTATAGATACTTTCTTAGGAAGCAACTAGAGAATGTACTTGTAAAAATGACACAGTAAACTAAGGTAAGGAAGATATAGGATCTAGGAACCAGAAAATCTAAAACAAGAGAGATATCAAAAGAATCATATCAGATCTAGAGAGTAGCCAAGGCACAGTGCATCAGGTTGCATTCCAGAAAGTTACAACAGTGATTTCTTGAATAAGGAATCAGTAATATAGCTATTCTGCTTTAATCTATTGAAAGACTGATGCTTATATTTATGTAAATGGGAGAGAGTTTGAAGATGTATCATTGGCAGATATATAGAAAATTAAGGGAATACATGACAATCATAAACACAGAAGAAGCAAGAAGCTGTGTGAGGAAGAAAGTAACCACAACACATAACATAACTGAAGTATTGTTACAGTTTACAAAAGTTTTTTCTCTTAAAAAGGTTAGGTCACTGAGGCCAGAATTAGTACTAGATTTATTAATTTACTATCATAATTCATATTTATTATATTTATAGGTGTAAATATTAATCTTAAAAGTATATCCTTTCCAAATTGTTTACTTTTACCTACAAATGTAAACTCCTTCTACAAAATACCTAAATTCCAAAAAAAAAATAAAATTTGTAAGTAGATTGTAAGTACATACTATTTATACATTTTCTGTTAAATAAAATGCTCAATTATCCAGAATAACATATTTCTCAATAATATCAAATAATAGCTTTAGCTATAAATACTTTCCTAGTAACCAATACTAGAATTTTAGAGTTTTGGTACGTGTTAGTGTGTGTGTTCACAAAGACAAAGAGTTTAAGGAATTGATTCATGGGTCTGTAGAGGCTGGAGTGAGTCCAAAAAAAAAAAAAATCTGATGAGGTAAACCAGCAGGCTGGAGCCTCAAGAAGAGTCAATAGTTAAAGTCCAAAGTCAGTCTGCTGGTAGAAATCCCTCTTCCCGGGGATCCCTGGGTGGTGCAGCAGTTTAGCGCCTGCCTTTGGCCCAGGGCACGATCCTGGAGACCCGGGATCGAATCCCACGTCGGGCTCTGGGTGCATGGAGACTGCTTCTCCCTCTGCCTGTGTCTCTGCCTCTCTCTCTCTCTCTCTCTCTCTCTCTGTGTGTGTGACTATCATAAATAAATAAAAAAAATTTAAAAAAATCCATAAAGAAATCCCTCTTCCCTAAAGAAGCTAAAGTCTATGCTCTACCAAGGCCTTCAACTGACTGGATTATCACCTTACAGGAGGATGATCTACTTTACTCAATCTACCCATTTAAATGTTAATCTCTTCCAAAAATATGTTCACAGAAACATCCAGAATAATGTTTGATTGAATATCTGGCCACCATGACCCAGCCATGTTGACATAAAATTAACCCTTACAGTTTATATTAATTCTTTAACCAGCTTTGATGTCATTAGGATAACTACTAACCAAGCCTAGGATTTGTTATTTCTCCCCAGCCCAGGAGGCAAGAGTATGGCAGTCAGGGTGACATCAGCTCATCACAGTGAAGGTGGCCTTACATCTCTCAACTAGGCTACCACCCACAATGGAGCAACAGAACTGAGGGCCCTATTAGTTTGCATTTCTCCACTTCTCAGTAGCTATTTCACTATTAAAGAAAAGAAGAGGATAAAGGGAGTCCAATTTCCCCATCTGTCAACATGATAAAAAAATAGATGAGAATAGATGAAACACTGGACTCAGTACTTACCCCCTCCCTCAGCCCCAAATCTCACACACATCTTGATTCTTAGTATTCTTTAAACATGCTTCTTATAGTGTTTAATTCAGTATTCATCCAGAAAACTATTCGACTCCTTCTAAGACATCATAGCCATTGCTCTCTTGCATAGACTGGAGTATATGATGGAGATAAAAATCCTCAAATTTGGGAATCAGAAAAAAATGCATTAAAAACAATAATCTGAGAGTGAGTGCAGGCTAGGACTCAATAAAATCAATAATTCCAAATTGCATATAAGCAAAAGTAGTTTTTTTTTAATTTCTTACGTTCATACGTTGGGTTTATCTTTATTTTTTTAAATATTTTATTTATTTATTCATGAGACACAGAGAGAGAGAGAGAGAGAGACAGAGACACAGGCAGAGGGAGAAGCAGGCTCCATGCAGGGAGCCCGACGTGGGACTCAATCCCAGGTCTCCAGGATCACGCCATAGGCGGAAGGCAGGCGCTAAACCGCTGAGCCACCCGGGAATCCCCTGGGCTTATCTTTATTAGGAATTAGTTAGAAAGGAACACTGGATGTAGCATGGAAGTATTGAATCGTTATATTGTACACTTGAAACTAATATTACACTGTATATTATCTGGAATTTAAATAAAAACTTTAAAAATAAGAATTAGTTAGAATGCATCATAGTTGGTAGAACACCTATACAAGGAAATTAAGATGTCAAACAAGTATGCTCGTAAATTCAGGAAATAGCTCAGCTTTTGTTGTTCATTGAAAAAGAAATAAAATATGAGTTTTGGAATTCACTTCAATGTCATTTTTCTATTGAAATAGTTCTTTGAATAAATATGCATATTATTCTGATAATAAAAACTTCAAATTATGATATTCACTCAGAGATTAGCATATAGCAGTAATAATGATATGAAATAATGGTAGTAAAATATGGCTCCTCCACATAAGAGAGAATAGCAGATGAACATAAAAAAATGCAAGTTCAAAGAGCAATTTATTCAGTGGCCAGCAAGCCAAGGGATTTGTGTAATCTAGCCTAGAGGAAACAGAGGTAGAGAGGAGCTTCTGGGAGTCTGATCTAATGACATAGATGACCAAGGGTGAACTTTAACAAAAATAAATTATTTGATTTTCTCCCCAGTCAAACCCCAAGCCTATATGTTTAGTAGCCATGAGCTTACCAGCAGGCTTCATAACATAAAAAGGAATTCAGGAAAACATCAAAGAGCAACATAGATCCTTAAAATATGATAGCAACTGATCCAACTAGAGTAGGTGATACTTCATAAAGTGGTACTTACTAACATCCCGTCCATGCAACATTTAAAACTCTAAATCAGAGAACTGATACAATTGTGTTAAATGTTAAATGAGACTCAGTCATGTGAATCAATACAAAGACATTTCCACTTCTTCAGATTTATCAGTTTATATTCTGGAAATTTTCTATAATTATCCTATAGCAGAGATGACTGAGTGGTTCACCAAAAACTTCTGTACTCCTTTCCAGAGTATAGACTGTCATGAGAATCCTCTTTCCAGTCAAGGACATTTTTTTTTCCAGATTCTTTGTATATTAAGAAGCCATGTGACTAGTTCTTGACAATGTCTTAGTAGAAACAGTATATGCTACTTCGAAATGGTTAAGAGTGAATATAAGTTCTCTCTCCTCACTCTACCCATCTGTCTGCTGAACAAAGACTCTAGGGCCCCAGGGGATAGCATAGACACACAAGATAGTAGGAGACAGGGGCCCTGAATCACCACTTGGGGGAAATCTCACACACAAATCAAGAACACCTGCACTGGACTGGTATGCTTGCAAGAAAATAAGCTTTTATTGGTAAACTCTCTGAAACCTTGAAGTGTGTTTATTATAGAGGCTAGTCGTGCCCTAAGTAGTGTAGATTTGTATGAACCATTTAGTGAGGGCCTATTATATGCAAATATAGCAGAATAAGTTTATGGAAATGTTGCTATCACTCAGGTGCAAGTTCATATGTTGTGAGAAACATTTTTTTTAAAATCCAAAGTTTATACATTTATCAAGTGTTTACCATGATCCATATATTGTGCTAAAAACTTTAAAGACTTTAGTCACTTAATCTCATGTGATCTTCTGCATTTGGGATTCTTTGGGACACTGGCCCAGCTCACAAAACATGCCACCCAGCCACACCCACCCAGCTACAGCAGTGAGTAAACAGTCCTTTTGTTCCACATTACTTCCTGACCACAGATGATCAAAAACCTCGATAATATTGAGCAATCAGGAGATCATTAGTGATTTTCTAGGAAAAGTTTTTAAATCCCTTTTTTTTCATTTTATTTATTTATTCATGAGAGACATAGAGAAAGGCAGAGATGTAGGCAGAGGGAGAAGTAGGCTCCTCACAGGAAGCCTGATGCGGTACTCTGTCCCAGGACCCCAAGATCACGCCCTGAGCCAAAGGCAGACACTCAACCACTAAGCCACCCAGGCGTCCCCAGTAAAAGTTTTTAGAAATCTGTGCACTTTGCTCTAGCTACATGGCCTCCATGTAACATGATCTGATTCAGTTTCAAATGCTTTTTTATTTCTTGTTTAAATGCTAATCTTTTTAAATTCATTTTATTAAGAAAGCTACCTTTCTATGGATGTTAATAGCTTATCGAGCTAATATTTGTAAATGGTCTGTTTGGACAGGTACAATTATGTAATGCAGTGTTTCAAGTGGGGATTTTTTTTCCTTTTGTTTCCTTTAAAAAAAAAATGTCAATGTCCCTCAAGTTATGGCAATGTACCTTGTGCCACTGCATTTTCAAAGTGTACTTTTTTTTTTTTTACCGTTTCAAACAAATGGAAAAATACTTATAAAATGCTTTTGTGGGGGGTGGGGGAGGTTGTGATCTGTTATTGTTTTACAGAATAAGCACTTTGCATAGAGCTGAGTACACTAAGGATGGTAAACCATTTACCAGTGCCTGTCATAACATGTCTTTAAGAGAATGCATGGATATACAGCTCTAGAGGACCAATATAGCTCACATCAACAGGCTGAAGTTGAGGGCTGCATTTGTTAATTTGTATGTTTTTACAGTATCTAATGTTCTAGCAAGGCCAGCATATGCATAGTTGATTCGTGACTTATCATTTCGAGGGCACTAAATAGACTCCACTGAATTTTAAAAACTCGCTATAGCTTGTCTTACCTTTAACACCCTATTGCTAAGGTCATCTAAACCCATCTTGCTTAAGGAAGTTATGTTTCCTGAAAGGTTGTCGGATATTAGTCACCCATTAGGGTCCTGAGACATGGGTCAGGGAGAGTCTTGAAGGAAATGATCCTGGGATGCGTTTATTTTACAGAAATAAAGAGGTCAGGATCATAGAGGAGTTCTTTCCTTAATGGGATTCATAAGACTAGGGTTCTAAGCAACCCTAAAACAGCATTGAAGCCCCAGGATCCTGAAAATGAGAGTTACAGAGCCCTAACCTTTGCCACGAGTAACTAACTATTACAGGCTAAGCAGGGGTTACATATTCATCTAAACTCCCTCAACATCGACAAAAGCAGTACTCATGAGTACTTCTGTATTTTGGCATATGCTGAACTTCAATATGGAACTACTCTCCCTGAGTTAATTTTAGAACAGAATGTGGTATATAGCAGCTATTAAATAAGTGTTTGTTGAATTAATAGATCTATTAAAAGGAAACAATGTAGACAACACTTTGTGAAGTTACATTTGACGAGAAAGTGGTAGATTGGCTGCTAAAGAAAAGAAATGAAGTGTTCAGTAAGTTATCTTTAGTGGGAAATGTGAAAGGCAACAGGAAGAATTTCTTGAAAGAAAGACGTTGAAATATAAGCAAGGAAAAAAGTAGTCCTCGGCATTAACAATCCCTTATTAATTAGATACATATAGAATTTAACATTTGCTGATATTACAAAAGGTGAGTATCTTTGGTTAAGCACTAAATATTACAGTTTATGCTCCTTAAATAAACTATGAAGATAAGCTTAACTAGAGCAAGTAAGTCATCACAGTCCCAGCATTACGTTTTTTTATAATTTGTGCTGAAAGTAATATTACATATTTCCTTTGCCTTGAAAATATAGCACATGTGCATACTTTTATTTAAACGCTAAAGGTGAATCTTAAAATAATGTAGCAAATCAGTTATTCATAATTTGGTTACTTGATTTTGCTAATAGAGGAAGAAAAATCATTCTATGTTTGAAAAAATAATGTGATTGTCTTTGACAACACAAAATTTAAACAGGTAAAAAGTAATAAATTTTCATTAAGTGCAGCCATACTTTGGAAACAGGGAGGAGGGAGTTTGTTCTCCGGGTCTTACAGCTACACTTGAGGATAGCTGCCAGTCAGATATATTGAACAGTTTCACGGGCTGCTCTGCCTCAGTGAGCAAAGCTATCACAAGAAACCAGCAGAGAGTAGCACACTTTCTATGGGGCTGGGAAAACAAAGGGTAGAGCATTAAACACACACAACAAACACTCAGAGAAGAGAAACTACAAAAAAAAAAAAAAAGGAGCAATCAGTCTCTGTGTGAATGTACTATTTTTTTAAGGTGAACTTATTCACCTATTTGAGGATCCAATTTGCCAAATTACGACATTTGAAAATTACCCTGATCTGATATAACAAAGGCATTGATGTGTCTAGGCACTGGTGTGTATTCTGATGCCTCTGCCTTTGTCTATTGTTCTTCAAGTGACTGCCTGATAATCCTCACTCTTTATCTCCTCAAAGATCTCTTAAGGTCTAAAGAAATGAAATCCTTGGAGGTATCATTGAGAGACATAAGACATGCAAGAGTGAATTTCTAACCTGGAAGAGCTTACCACAGGCGTCTTTTACACTTGGGTGAAAAAAAAGAGCCTCCCTCCTTTTGTGGTCCACTTGGCAGAGCTAGATCGTTGGCTGGATGTGACAGCATGATCATAGCGAGTAGGGGTCTGGCCACTGGAAAGAGCATTTCCTAATTAATGCTGCAGTACACACATCCTCTTAGATGCAGCACTGTAACAGGATGTGGTTTTGGCAGGACTCTTTCTCGGAACAAAAACATGGGGCATCTGTCTGTCCATCAACTCTCTGGGTGACACACTGGAAGTCAACAAGACCTGGATCTCTGTCTTAGGCACCCATCTGACATGCAAAAACACAAGTGCCTCCATAGCCTAAAGTCATACTACTTTCCACAGTGTTCCTAGCAGAACTTCTTAAGATTAAACCTTCTTAGTTAGGATCTGTGCTTGCCAATAATCCCTCAAATTTCTGTCATAGTTTCTTTTGTCATTAGAGAGCTTTTCAACTGTTTCCAAGGATATTGACAAGGACTCAAGAGATCTTATAGTCTCTCCTTTGTTCATATCTGGGAGAAAGGTGTTGGTTTTTAGAGCATCGCTGCCCATCATTTTATTTATTTACTTGTTTGTATATTTTCTCCATTTTCCTTCATTCACAATACAGACAAGTGAAGGCCCTGGGTGGCTGTGTATATGGGTAGGTTTACTCTGCTTCCTCTTTCAGTACAGTCAGTATAAGAATACAGCCAGTGGTAAGCAACAGTGGTGAGTACCAGGTGACTGTCTGAGTCATTTTAAGACAAAAGACACTGAGGTTCTATCTAAATACAGAAGCACTTCCTGACAAAAAGGGGAAAGTATGTCAATCGTGTGAGATGGAGGGGCACCTAAGGGGCCACCTGGGTGGTTCAGGGGTTGAGCGTCTGCCTTTAGCTCAGGTCATGATCCCAGGGTCCTAGGATAGAGTCCCACATCAGGGTCTCTCTAGGGAGCCTGCGTCTCCTTCTGCCTATGTCTCTGACTCTTTCTCTGTGTCTCTCATTAATAAATAAATAAAATCTTTTAAAAAATCATGTAAGATGGACTGAAAGACCCAGATGGTGCTGAAACCTGCCTCTCTTCTGTCCCACATTTTTCTACCCAAAGTTCAAACTCTTCTTCCCTTGCTTACAGGCTCAGTATGTTCTGAAGTTCAAGAGTCAATACGAATACTAAGCAATGGGAACATAAGGAGTCCTAATGTAAAGTCCTGAGTCTTGATTATGCTATCATTATCCTAAAATGGCCCCTTGTGATCCAGCTGTGACAACTTGCCCAGTTATGGTCATTTAGCACCTGATTGGTTCCTCCATGTGAATCCACACTGGAGCCCATATCAGCCAGTAAATGCTCTTTATTCAGCCATGTTATAAGCTGTGATGTATAAAAAACCATCCTCCTGACTGCCTGAAGCCTATAAAGTCAAAGAGAGAGCTAGATTCACACCAAAAGAAAAACTTGTGAACATTTGTATTTATAAGCTGGTAAGCTTTATTTGACAAATTTCATCGAGGATTTTAATGGAATCTGGATTATAGCCAGGGAAGATAAAGCAAGGGTGACAACTATGTCTTAAGTACAGTCGTTTTTTAAAAGATGATGATAAAATTGCTTTTTTATTTTTACCACTGGAACAAGATTTAAAACATAATTTAGATGAGACTTAACAATTATTTAAAATAATGGAAAGTGAACCCGCCTAAGTATAAGGAGTCACACATGCTCTTTTGTATGGGACAGGAACTTTCACATACCCCAGTTATTAGGCAAGTCATTTAGTATCATCTTTTCTCTCATGTGTATCTATATCTGTAAAACAAAAGATTCATGCATATAATCTTCAGTTCTGAATTCATTGGAATCCGTTAATGACCACACAGGAGCGCCACCATAACCTCAGTGTAGATTGGATATTTTCAGCTTATTCAGAGTTTACAACGTTAATTTATATTGACATTTATACTATCAAAAGTGCCAAAAAAAAATCAAAGTCAATCTGGTTGTGTTACATAGTGTGTTAAAGCTGGCTGCTATAACAGACAAACCTAGAAACAGTTGAGAAATTTCATTTTTTGTTCAAGTAAAGACCAGTAGTTGGAGGGAGAAGAGAGAGGGAATAGTTAGTTCCATGTAGTCATTCAGGGATGCAGGCTCATGGAGTCTCTGCTGTCTTCAATACGTGGCTTCCATGGTTGCCCTTTGTGTCACTGTTCAGTCAAAATTTGGAGAAAACAAGGCAAATGGAGCATCAAATGGGAGTTTCCAGAAGATAGGATTGGAAGTGTAATGTCTAACTTTTGCTATGTTCCAAGAGGGAGAGAGGTCAGATTTAGAGAGCAGCTAACTAGTCTGTACTGACATATCCAAAAAGTCATTTCAGAGCAGAATACGATGTATAAATTCTTTAAGCCCCAGTTCAGGTCATTTTCATTCCATAAAAATTTGCTTGGTTACCACAGGCCTCAACAATTCACTCCTCCCCCTTCTAAACTTTTTTATCTGTACTGTGTGTTTTGACACTTTATCATATTGTCTTGATATTTCTTTATGAAAATATGTCTCCTCTGTTAATACTAGAAGCTCTTGAGAACAGAGACAGTCTTAAACTTTGTACTTCCTATCTCCTACCCTCTCCCTTGTCATCCAGCACAATGCACTTAATAAAAGCCATTAAATGAAATAAATGTGATTCATTAATCTTGGTGAGGTGAGTTCTTTCAAAATACTGATAAATGTAAGCTATATTATGGGAATGGTGGGAGGGATCATCTGTTTTGTTTTTTTTTTTTCCAGTCCCACTGCCAAGGACAATGCCTGGCATGTCAAGGGCACTCAAAATTATTTGTTGCCTGAAAATCAAAAGTTCTATGATTGTACATTCTGTGATCATCATAGGGCCCTGCTACTTTTCTTGTGGTCAAATATATAAGACAAATTCTAGTAGAATAATTAATAATAATAATAATAATAATAATAGTTAACACTTCCATAGTGCTTACTGTATGCTAGACATATAGAAAAACTCATTTAATACAACAATATTTTGATAGTTATTAATGTAAGTTCCTTGTATATATGTACCTTTTGAACCAATGCTGGCCTTGTGTAAATTAGAAAAGGCACCACAGGCTGCATCTTTCACTAATCTATATTATCAAAGAGTATCCAGAGCAGAGACTTGCTCATAAATATTGAATGGATGAATGGATCAATGACAAAACTATATTATTTGAGTGGGTCTGAATGATAGTAATTCCATTTACTTTACCTTTTTGTCTGATTTTTTCTAATTTTTCTACAATGTTAATATGTCACTCAATATATAAACTTATTTGATAGAGACAAAAATCTATAAATAATAAGTGAGAGTAAAATGCATCAATCTGAGTACATTTTTAGTTAAGAAAGAAAATCAATATAATGCTCTTATCTAATTATTTTAATTTCCAAGATATATTCTGTGATAGAATTTATAATTACAAATGGTCACTTGTAAATCTCTTTTTTTAAGATATTATTTATTTATTTGAGAGAGAGAATGAGCAGGGGGAGGGGGAGAAGCAGACTCCCGGATAAGCAGAGAGCCAAACACACGGCTCCATCTCAGGACCCAGTGACCAAGACCTGAGCCAAAGGCAGATGCTCAACTGACTGAGCCACCCAGGTCACAGGTCATTTGTAAATCTTTTCATACTTCATTTCTGCAATTGAAGTTTGTACAAGTTGAGTTAAATGATACTTATAATTAAGTTTTCATTTTTAAATAATTATTCAAGTTACATAAAAATCATACAGAGGATTTACATGTACCTCTCACTGAATTTATCCCAATGGTAACACCTCACATAACTATAGCAAAATATTAAAACCAGAAATCGACATTGCTACAACCACAGACTTAATTCAGATCTTAGATACTTCAAATATTCAGATTTCACTAGTTGTTCGTTTTTTTTTAAAGAATTTTTATTCATTCATGAGAGATACAGAGAAAGAGGCAGAGACACAGAGAGAGGGAGACGCTGGACTGCATCCCCAGACCCGGGATCATGACCTGAGTTGAAGGCAGATGCGCAACCACTGAGCCACCCAGGTGTCTCCAGATTTCAATAGTTTTATGTGTGTATTATGTAGTTTCATGAAATTTTATCACATATGTAACCACCACCAAATTAAGATACATCTAAAGAATATACTAAGAGTATTTTAAGATTAAAATATCCCAAAAATAAAATTGTTAAATCTCTTTCTTAATTTTTCATCAGACAGTTGGTAGAATTATAATTAATTGCCAAAATAATTTGGACAAATAGGGAGTATTCTCACCATTTTTCTATTTAAAAATATATTGAAATTTTAAGGAAAAATTCATTTTAGATGCTCCCAGGGATTTCTCTTTTTAGAAAGGAATCTGGAGGAGAAGACTTACACAATGAATAATCATCTCTTATTTCTAATCATGTTTTTTTATTATTTTATAAATAAAAATTAGCAGTTTGAAACTTCAGAATGTTTATTCACGTCTTAAAAACAGATGATGCAATGTAAGTACTCTGCCACCAGGTGGTGGTCCCTCCAATATTTGTTTTGAGATTCACATCAAAACTAGGGATGATTTTCCATTTAACTCAAGGAAATATAACCTTTCATGCTCTTTATATTTAGTTACTTTAATAATCAGATTTAATCTAGCATTCAAGGACCCTACCATCAGTCTTCAATTTCCTTCTCAGGTTCATCTTCTACAGTTTCCCTGTATAAGAAACATTTGCTAAGCAGAATCTGGTATGTTCACTATATCTTATATATGTTTTTCCTCATTACACTTCTGTTTTATATTCATCTTTTTTTAAAACTAGTGCAGGAATATAATGCCTACTACATAGAGGGAGCTAAATGAATGCCTACTAGAAGACTTTGCTTATTCATTCCTTGTATCTAAAATGCTTTGTCATCTATCTATCTTTAAAACTCCTCCAATGAATGCTCAATTTCAGCATCACCTCTTCCATTCTTCCAACATCATCACAGTAGGAAGTGATCTTTTCCTGCCATACATAGGAAGTACTCTGTTTTTAGCACAAATATGGCTCTTCCACATTGCCTTAAGTTGTAGCTTTTGAATATTAATCTCATATTTTAATCTTCCCTTCGCACAGTATTTGGGTATTCAATGACTGTTAGTTGAGTTAATGCATTTCAATAACACATTTTAGAGAGAAATTTGAAAAAGGAAATCCCTATACTTATTACCATTTTTATTGATCTTTAAATTTTCTTTATTATTTATCCTGAATCTAACTTGAAGTCAAATTCCCTGCCTTGTTGTTTAAAAGTCAGCAAAGTGTCAAGTCTTCAAACATTGGATGGGCTGGAGTCAATATTCCTTAACGTATTAACACTTCCTTGAGATACTCAGTCCTTCTGTTGGGGCAGTTCTTCATTCAGCCTCTTTACAGTGTATCCCACTTACCACTTGAACCAAAGAAACTCTTCAATTCTAGCCCCCTCTGCTCAGGAGTCTCTCTGCTTACTGTCTAAGCTTGCTTTTAACATCTAACACTAGAATCTTTAAGAAAAGCATTACTCTTCTTTTTTCTTATTAAAAAGAAACATTACAAGCACTAGCTATGTTTTTCTTTTATTAGAATTAGTAGCTAGGTGACCTTGAATTGTATGTCCAATATATCTTCTTTCAGAAACACTCTAGTAATAACTTGAGTTCCCAACCTGTCCTAGCACAGAGTTCCCAGAGCTGCTTCCTGAAAGAGTTTATGTTCTTCCTAAAGAAAAGAACATTTTAAAATAAAACTATTTTAAAAATGAGTTTTGGGGATGGAAATTTAAGGCAGTTTCATGACAGTAACATTGATCTCTTTTGGCAGTTCTGATATTTATGTATTGGGTTTTCTCAAAGCTAGGTCACCTTTCTCTGCAACCATTTGGTCTGTTTCAAAAACTGATTTCCTAAAGACCAAAAGACTACCTTTTTCTATTTAGAGTCCAACTTCACACTGTCAGAACTTAAAATTCTCTAGACTCCCATGGCATAGCTGCTTTAGGTCAAAGTACAGCCAGAAATAAATGCCCAAATCTACCCTCAAAAGGGTCTCAGCCTTCAGAAGGGTTAACAGTATCGCTTATGACAGACTCCATAACAGGTCCATTCAACTGTTGTGATTACAGACCCCCATATCTAGATCTCAGACTTGGCTTTTGTTAGTTCTGCAAATACTGAATTGGATAAATATTTATTCAACACTATGCCACATACAGTCCTGGGCTCTGAGAATGCAAATTTAAATAAGACATGATTCCTGCCCTAGAGAAATGGACTATATTCTGGTAATTTCGTTACTCTGCCAGATAGTCTACCCTCACGACTATGTTTTCCCTGGTCCCTGACTCCTAGCCTAATGTCACCTAAATAATCGATTTTCCAGACATCCTGAATTCTAGAATGTTCCAGAGCTCACTGGTGCTATGACCTGTGACTAAAAGTTTTTCTTAGAGTCTTAATTCATTGAGATCTGATACACACCCAACAGAAGGAATAAAAATGCTTAGCAAATATTAGATAATACTAGATCTGTGCTCACTCTAGGAATCACAAATTTCCCAAAAGAAGAAGAGCAGTAAGAAATCATCTTAAGTTGGTGCTCCACATGCATGCATTTTAATGTGCATAATGATCACTTGGAGAAGTTGCTAAAATGCAGATTCTGATTCCTTAGGTCTGAGAGGGGGCCTGAGACTCTGCATTTATAACAAACTCATAGCTAATATCCATGCTGCTGGTCCATGGATAAGCTTTAAGCAGCAAAGCTATATGGTTTTTTTCCCACTTCTGAATGAAGGCAAATCCATGAAAGATGTTCAGGATCCAGTCAATATGGTCTTAAATTCAGAAAAAAAAAAGGTAAACATTTTTAAATGAATTTAGTCAACCAGTAAAAGAATTAGGTTTTTAAAAAGTCAGTAGCAACTTTAGTGGGTATGCAGTGGATGATCAGAGTTCTCTCTACCTAATCAAAACATAAAATTAAAGGAAGCTAAAAACTGTATTGCAGTTTGTTTAACAATTCAAATAGACTTACTATATGATTCAGTGATTCTGCTTCTGGGTATATGCACAAAAAACTGAAAGCAGAGACTCAAAGAGTTACTTGTACATTCATGTTCATAGCAGCATTATTCACAATAGCCAAAAGTTGGAAGCACCTCAAGTATCTATTGACAGATAAATGACATACCACAACATGGACCAACCTTGAGGACATGATGTTAAGTGAAATAAGCCTGTCACAAAAGGACAAATACTATATGGATTCCATTTATATGACGTACCTAGAGTAGTCATACTCATAGAAACAGAAAGGAGCAAAACAAAGTGAATGCCATTGAACTGCACACTTAAAATGGTTAAGATGATACATTTTATGTTATATGTATTTTACCATAATTACATTTCTTTAATTAAATGAGGTTAAAAAATATTTACAGGAGAGTGTGAACTATCCAATGGAATAACATTAAAGATATCTTTGGAATCAGATTTGTCTTATAAGAGTTCAAGTTCAGACCAGCAGTAGAGGAAATTATAAGATTTCTCTTTATTCAATTCAGACAGAAACTCAATTAATGGTATGACTTGTACCCAAGATTATGAACGATAGGACTAACTTTTTTATAGGACGTGAGTGTTGTGAAGACCACAAACCAGAATTCAATACACCTGTCAGCATTGAAATTAGAATTACCCTGTTTATCTGTAATCCTAGGTTTTGTGTCCTCGCCAAAATCCCCTCGGTCTAATTTTCCTGGAATAGAGAGCCACAACTTTCTCAGAAAGATGAAATTGTTCACTGGTGGATAAATGTCTTATAACTCTAAGAAGTCTTTTTTAATTCAAGAAGATGTATTAAGTAAATCAAAACTCTATGAATAATGTGTGTAAAGATTACTCTGCAGATTTGGTATTTAAACTATTAGTAAGTTAGATAAATATCTTTAAGATTCAGCCCCGTGATCAAATATGTAAACTTGGATTTATAATCAAACATGCAAAATATGTAATTAAATAATTGATTTCAGTTTTCTGATTTTAAGTTGAAAGGTATGTTTATTTAATTTCAACATTCTTGAAATGATTAAAAATGTGGTTCACTATATTTATAAATTTTAATTGTTAGACATATTGGCATTCCAATATGTTTTACCTGCTAAGTTGAATATTTGAAGTATTTATAAATGAAAATTGAATGTATTGAATTTATAAACACAATTTTCAATGTTTAGAGATATTAAACTAATGAACTTTGGAAATGAACTGATTATTAAAGGTATTTATTGTGTTCTATCAAAGTTGAGTGAACATTGATCAAAGTAATTGAAAATAATTGCTAAAATTTACTACATATGAAAATCAAAAAGCTTAAGTAAAGTAAGATTTTGAATTTAATACTGTTATAAATTTAGTGTTAATTTCAAAGACCAAGGAAACATCAAAATCTTTTCTGTGCTCAAAAACCCACCCAAAAACTTCACATTGACGCTCCTAAATCATCTTAGATAGACATTCAGCCTGTTTGATATGATGAGGGAAGTAGATTCCAAAAACTTGTTTGATGGAGTTACATAACCTTTAAATATTTCCTCCTTCCATTTGCGGTCGTTTCCCAACCAAGACCGATTAAAAGGCTTCAGGCAACACTGAGGCCCCCATAAGCCTGTTTAAAGTACCCTGGGTCTAGAGAAAGTCTGAGAAATTAGTTGTCAATGCCACACTGAGCGTCAGCAACCAACTGTGTGGCATGAAGGATTTGGAAGTCAGAAATCAATTATGTAAATCATAGTTGAGGAAAAATATCAGTTAGAGCTTGCATTGGGATAGCAGCCAGTCAGGTGGACCAGAAGCCAAAAACCAGACAAGAAGTTCCTTGAGAGCAAAGAAAGCGTTGTTCTTGCTCACTGCTGTACCCAGGGGACTTCAGGCAGGGATCACATCTTATTTATCTCTTCCATCACCAGTTCCAGGGGCTCAAATATCTGTTGAATGAATGAAAGACAAGATAACAGAGTTAAAAAGATTTGGTAAGCAAAAATTAATGGAGAGGACAAAGTAAAAAGAATGCTCTGTGTACAAAGACTTCAATAACCAAAGAAATTAACATTCTGCCCCTTGATCTGCCTTCAACTGTGGTCAGCATGGATTCAACAGGCAATTGAAAATAAAATGATTGGGAGGATTTGTGGAAACTACAGCTGGTAGACATCACTGAAAATCTCCATAGACCTTCAGCAAACCTGATTTCTGAAATAGATGAGTTTGTCATATTCTGAGATGAGTATTTCTGGGAATGTGTTCTTTCCACCATAAATCCTGTGGGATGGTAGTGATTATAACTTGAGAAAAAGATGTCCATGGAAGATTTCTTAAGCAATTAATCCCTAAACCTAAGATATTCAACCTTAGTTAACTAACTTTTAAATACTCCCTGGATGAGCCTATATTCAGCTTAAAAACAAACAAGTATATGAATAGGTGTTACTTTCTGCCAAATAAAAGTGAGAGGGGATTCCTCTCATCAACCAAGTTTAAGAAATGTTGGTTAAACAAAAATAAACACAATGTTTTTTTTCCTTTGTAGGACTCCTTGGAGTCAGTAATATTTTTATTTTCATTGTGAATTTTTAAAGAACGTATGCCATCATTTTCTAAATCTTTTGACCCTTGATTCCAAAGTGACTTGAAGAAATAATGCTTCATAGAACCTGCTTGGGTCCTTAAAATCAAGCCCAAATCAGGTTTGAAAATCAGGCTAGTGGGGATCCCTGGGTTGCTTAGTGGTTTAGCGCCTGCCTTTGGCCCAGGGGGTGATCCTGGAGTCCAGGGATCGAGTCCCACATCAGGCTCCCTGCATGAAGCCTGCTTCTCCCTCTTCCTGTGTCTCTCCCTCTCTCTCTCTCTCTGTCTCTCATGAATAAATAAATAAAATCTTAAAAAAGAAAGAAAGAAAAGAAAGAAAGAAGAAAGAAGAAAGGAAGAAAGAAAGAAAGAAAGAAAGAAAGAAAGAAAGAAAGAAAGAAAGAAAAAAATCAGGTTAGCGAACAATTCTTCATAGGACCTCACTGAAATTTGGCTTTGTGAGATACAAAATTTTATTTAATGTTTTAGTTCATTGATTCCATTGTTGGTGAAATTTCCCCCTTCAAGTATAGCTCTCAAAGGTTAATGATGCAACTTCACAGAGAAATTTTAAATGTAATGCCAATTTTTAAGGACTTTGCATTAATAAATGAAGTCTGCATGGGACTCACATTTTTCAAAGAAACTTTGCTCATTTATTTAGGTCTCTCCAGTACTCTTGTGAAACAGTCATGATGCACAAAACAGCAATAGAACCAGAGCTGTGGCACCTTATGGACAAGTCACATCTCAGCAATATTTCTTGATTTACAAGCTAGGCTGTGTTATTTATTTCTGAATTGGTTTTGTCTATCAGCTATGTAAATGTTTATTCGCTACCCTTATTAAATGTGTTATAAAGGGGGCCATGATTATACACTAAAATGAATATTTAAAGAATTAAATTGATACTTGAAGAATTTTTCACAGACAGAACAAGTCTAGCAACCTAGCAATTGATCAGCCTGGCAATTTTAATTCAATTTTTTTTTCAAATGAGTTGCTCTCTCACTCAGAATATGCAAAGTGTATTTCTCCCATTTCCATGTACTTTACTTTCGAAATCAATGTTCTCAACTTTTGTGAATGACATAATCAATTAAACCATTTTCCCTCCCTGGTCTATCTCTTGAACATTAAGCTAGCCAGTTGGTTCAGCAAAAATATAATCCAACATGATTTAGATGTTTTCTTTTTTTCTTTTTTTATTGGAGTTCAATTTGCCAACATATAGCAACACCCAGTGCTCATCCAATCAAGTGCCCCCCTCAGTGCCCGTCACCCAGTCACCCCCACCCCCCCGCCCACCTCCCTTTCCACAACCCCTTGTTCGTTTCCTAGAGTTAGGAGTCTCTCATGTTCTGTCTCCCTCTCTGATATTTCCCACTCATTTTCTCTCCTTTCCCCTTTATTCCCTTTCATTATTTTTTATATTCCCCAAATGAATGAGACCATATAATGTTTGTCCTTCTCCAATTGACTTATTTCACTCAGCATGATACCCTCCAGTTCTATCCACGTCGAAGCAAATGGTGGGTATTTGTTGTTTCTAATGGCTGAGTAATATTCCATTGTATACATAAACCACAGCTTCTTTATTCATTCAGACTTAAATGTTTTCTAAATAATTTTTCTTTCTGACGTTTGAGTGAAATGTCAATAAGTCTGGGCCTTGCTCACACAGGATGTCAGAGTCAGAATGAAAAAGCATCCTAAATTCTTGGTTTTTCAGGTGACCAAATCTAAACCATTCACCAAACATCTCTTTGTGTAATAGATATTACAGGAAATATTTCATTCCTAAAGATCCCCCAAATCATTGGCAGTTCCATACTTTGAGTACCTAAAGGATTCTAAAGTAATGAGAGATGCTGATATAAATTCCCCAGCATTTCAATTTCCTCTCTATAGACTATAAATATGAAATTTTGATGCTTACAGGATAGGAATTTTGTTTTATTCATTTCATATTTTCCAAGCACTTGGTACAGTGTTTGGCCCAAACTATGGGTTCAAGAAAGGTTTATTATTCTTATTAAGTTCTCTGCCTGACAAAAATAAATAAGTTTCCATCATTTTTTGGCCCAATCCCAGCATGAAGCTAAGGCACTAGGATAAATCTAGCCCCATGATATATAAAATTCCTTTCCCCAAAATATTTAGAGCATCAGATCAGCTGACGACACATAGGCCCGAGATAAGAGAGCACCCATCAGGGTTTTGGTGTTTTGGTTTCATAAAAACCTTGAGAAATTCTGTTTTGAAGTTGATATTTTCAAAAAAGTTCTTTGAATTTTTTAGAACATTTCAATCACTGCTTTTCAAGGGAAATTTTAGTAATTTTTTCCAACTGCATGGAAAGCTGTGCTATGCAAACAACAAAGATTTTTTTCTTTTGAAAGTTATTCATGTCCTGCTTCTAGGATTGCCAGGGGAATTGAATTTTCAAAAAAATTTAACCAAGCTGAATTACATTGTGCTAGAAACAACCTAAACTCTAAAGTTCAGAAGTTTTATGTTTCCTTCTCAACTTAGAGCCCATGGTTTTCACATGAGTTCTTAAGTTAGCCATATAAGTTTGCATGACCTATAGCCAAATTTATCTTATTTTTCAGTGTGTCTTTATTTGTCCTAATTTTTATTTTCTTACTTTTGTCTTATGTGAGTAATACAAAAGGGTTTGAATTCTCACATGCCCCTCAGCAATAGGGCAAACTCAATTTGTGATAAATCTATATCCAACACTTCTTAAGAAATCACTTTTTGGGGGCACCTGGGTGGCTCAGTGGGTTGAGCTTCAGCCTTCGGCTCAGATCATGATCCCTGGGTCCTGGGATTGAGCCCTGCATCTGACTCCCTGCTCAGCAGGGAGCCTGCTTCTCCTCCTGCTACTCTGCCTGCTTGTGCTCCCTCTCTCAAATAAATAAATAAATCATTTTAAAACATGAAATCACTCTTTCACTGCATTTCCTCTTGCTTGCATGTTAAAAATTTTCCATAATTGCCTGTGTTATTATCTATATTTTAAATAAAGAGCACTGAAGTTCAGCATCAAGCAAGCAGCTTAGTAGAATGACTCTGCCTCAGACCTAGAATTGTTCAGCTCCAAGGCCTACTGGCACTCTACTTTCCAGTAGTTCTCAAACTTAGGTATGCATAAAATCACCTGAGGTAGTTTCTATAGACACACATTCTCAGGCACTATTTCTGGAGTTAGTGACTCAGTGGATCTTCCTTGGGCTCAGAAATCTGAATTTTGAACCGTGATCCTGATTGGTTATAAAGCAAGTCATCCACTTGCCAACTAATTGGATCACATTCCAATTAAGATTTGACTACACCTGCTTCCTCTCATCTGCCTCTAGAGATGAAGCAAGATTATACACATTCACTGTCTCAGCTCTACCACCCATCACCATATGGTATAAAACAGAGTAAACCACTTTCCCTGTTTGAATCCTGGTTTCTTTAGCCCTCGTAAATAAGAAAAATTGTATTCCCCTTACCTCAAAGGATTGATATAAAGATAAAACAACATGATGGATACCACACATTTATAACAGCAGAAAATGTGATTTAAATGTTTTAAAGATATTCTAATGACAAAAAAACATAAAATGCAAGCTTATTTGTATGTTATTAAAACATACAGGGAACAAAATAAATAAAACATACTGGGTTATCTGATCACAATATTGCAAAGAATAGTTAGACATTCAGTCTACATTTATAATCAGTTCAACCTACTTAGCCCTCATATAACCACTATGGAGTGCAGAAAACCCTCTGCTAATGCATGCACACACATTTGGTTGCCACTGCCAAGTTAGTAGCAGATTTTCCATTGTCTCCACCCTAGACATTACCAAAAGATTAAAGATATCTCTTTTTAAGACAATACAGGTGGATTAACATCCAAGTGTTAACTGTTAAAACTGTTACTAACACTCCCATCAACCCACATAGGAATTGTAGGACCCCCACTGCCATCACCTAGATGACTCCTTTTTCAGGTGTTTGGACATCCACTATCCTTTCAGTGGAAGGAAAGTTCTGAAACAATTGGTATGACAAAAGAGACTGACACCAAACAGACACAGCTTGATTTCATGGCACACCACATGGAATTTTTCTAAAAATGAAGAAACTTTAGCATTTCCTTGTTATTTGGGGCTACAAAGCCATAAGCCTCCCACCTATCCTGGTCGGCTTTGAAATGAGCAGACCGGCTGGAAAACAAGAGGCAATTTGCATGTGAAGAATAAACAAACAGAAGTCTGCTGCATACCATGTCAAAAAAAACAGAGTTAATGTCTTTGTTTAGAAAGCAGAAGCAGCAAAGTTTAGCAGGTTAGTAACACAGCACTTTTCTCTTCCTGCCTCCTAATACATATTCTAAATAAAACTGATTTGACCTCAATACATCATCAATAGCCTTCTCCCAAGCCTCACTGATTCAAAGCTTTTGCCCACTTCAATATATCAGGCACAAAGCATCAAATGTCTTAAGTAATGCTCTCACCACCTCCCCTGCACTCCAATCATGAAATCACTTTATAGTCTATAGCATCGAGTCTATATCCCTTACTTTTCACAATTTTTTTCCTCTGTCAAATTTCCAATTATCCCTCAATTTGCACTTACCTCCCAACCCCAACCCCTACCTTACATTCTGGAATTGGACCCCTGTTACTCATGATGTGTCACCCTATTATGCACTAGTGAATTGGATTTACTCAAACCAGTCAAAAAGTATTTAGTGATGGGGCATCTTGGGAGGCTCAGTTGGTTGAGTGTCTAACTCTTGGTTTCAGCTCAGGTCATGTCAGGGTCCTGAGACTGAGCCCTGGGAGGGGTTCCACACTCAGCAGTCTGCTTGTCCCTCTCCCTCTGCCCCTCCCCCACCATTAGCGTGCACGCTCTCTCTCTCTCTCTCTCTCTCTCATAAATAATAATCTCTTTCTAAAAAGCATTCAGTAAGACTCCATGTACTTAAGAGACAGTGCAAGTTCAGTAGGGAGGGATTCCAGACATTAAGGTTTAAGGAGCTGATCTCTGACATGGGTACCAAGACTTTGATTCACACACATAACCACGAATACATGCCAAAAGGACAATTTAAGTGGTCACTAAAATCTATTTTCTCTTTCTCCTGAACACACATTTATTTTCATGTCCTGAGAAAATGAGGCCATATGTCTGATTGCTGGCTAGAAGACTAGGACAAAAGTGATCTATACCTCTTTCAGGCCTGGCTTATAAAAGCTTATGATTCTCTGCACTGTTTCTTCTGTCTTCCTCCAGCTACAGAAGATTCAAGAGACAACTTTGGGACAGTACAGTCTAAGAGAAATATAATAGAAGTCACACGTGGAGTTTTAACTTTTCTAGTAGCCACACCAAAAACTACAAAAGTAAAAGTGAAATTAATTTTAATAACATATTTTATTTAACTTAATATGTATAAGATTATCATTTCCACATGTAATTTAAAAACTATTAACTCAATATTTTACTTTCTTTTTCATTATATGAAGTTTTCAAGATCTATGTGTATTTCACATTTCCTGTACATGCTAGTTCAATAGTGCATCCATTTCAAATGCTCAATAACCACATGCAGGCTAGTGACAACAATGTTGGACAGAATAGCTCTAGGGGATGGTGAAGTCTCAAGATAGAAGGAACTTTTTCTTTCTTTTTCTTAGCTTATTCCACCACTAGTATTCCCAATAAAATGTTGAATAGAAGAAGTGAAAGCTGATGTACATTTATACTTCCTGCCTTAAGCATCTAGTCCTTCACAACTAAAAATTATGTTAGCTATAAGTTGTATTATTGAATTCAATTTGCATAAATTGTGTTTAGAATTTTTGATGTTCACAAGGGATTTGGCCAGAAGTTTTCTTTACTTCCTATATCTTTGTCTAGTTTTGGTATCAGGGTAATGCCCAGCTCATGAAATGATTTAGGAAGTATTTCCTCCTCTTCAATTTTACAGAAAAGTTCACATAGAATTGGTATGAAATGTTTTTGTAGTATTCACCAGTAAAATCATCTAGGCCTAGAATTTTCTTTATGGAAAAGTTTTTAACTTAAAAATTCAATCTCTTTGATAAATATAGAAATATTCAGGCTACCTGTTTCATCTTGACTGAACTTTGGTAGTTTGTGCATTCCAAAGAATTTTTGATTTTGTCAAAGATGTCAAAGCTATTAATAGAGTTGTTGATAATAACCCCTTATTGTTTTGGTAATACCTGTATAGCTTTAGTGATATTATCTTTCAGATTTCTATTATTGGTAATTTGTATCCCTCTGTTTTTTTTTTCTCATCAGTCTCTCAAGATGTTTCTCTATTGTATTGATCTCAAAAAAGCAGCCCTTAATTTCAATTATTTTCTCTTTTGTGTTTCTATAATGTATTTCATTGATTTCCAATATGGTCTTTAGTTTTTTCTTTAGGTTTTATATTTATTTCACTTTTTCTAGTTTTTAAGGTGGAAACTAAGGTCATTGGTTTAAGATCTTTCTTCTTGGGACACCTGAGTGGCTCAGCGATTGAGCGTCTGAATTTGGCTGAGGGTGTGATCCCAGGTCTAGGATGGAGTCCCACATCCGGCTCCCTGCAGGGAACCTGCTTCTCCCTCTGCCTGTGTCTCTGCCTCTCTCTGTGTGTCTCTCATGAATAAATAAAATCTTTAAAAAAAAAAAGACCTTTCTTCTTTTCTAATATGCGTTTAATGCTATAAATTACCCAAGTACTGCCTTAACAGTATTTCATACTCTATATTTTGTGCTTTTGTTTTCTTTCAGTGCAAAATAATTTTCCTTTAGATTTCTTCTTTGACCCATAGGTTATTCAAAAGTATGTTATTTGATTTCCAAATTTTTTATTATAGTCCAGAGATTTTCTCTTATTAATTTCTGAATCAACACCATTGTCACAACATATTTTGTATGACTTAAATACTTTTAAATTTATTTGCACTTGTTTTATGGCTCAACTCCAATCTACCTTGGTAAATATTTTGTGTGCATTTTCAAAGAATAAACATACTTCCATTATTAGATAGACTGTTCAACAAATACTAATGAGATCAAATTGGTTGAGTATTCAAATCTTTTCTAGTCATACTGAGTTTCTATTTGTTTTGTCAGTTATTGAGAGGGGAATGTGAAATCTCTAACTATAATTGTGACTGTCTATTTTTTTCTTGTAGTTTTTTTTTTCTTGTAGTTTTATCAGTGTTTATCGTTCTGTTATTAGGTATGTGAACATTTAGGATCACTATATCTTCTCGATGAAACGATTCCTTTATTATTATGAAATGACCTTCTTTGTCACTGGTAATAGTCTTTGCTCCAAAATCTACTTCTTTTGATATTAATATAAGCACTCTGGGTTTTTTTAAAATTACCGTTTCCATGTTATATCTTCATCTAACCTTCATTTTTAAATTGACTATGTCTTTATGTTTGAAGTGACTTTATTGTATATAGCATATTTGTTAGGTCTTGCTTATTTTATCCAATCTGACAACTGCTTTTTATTTATTTTTAAAGATTTTATTTATTTATTTATTTATTTATTTATTTATTTATTTGACAGAGAGTGATGGAAAGAATGCAAGCAGGGGAGCAGGAATGGGAGAAGCAGCCTCCCCACTGAATGTGGGGCTCAATCCCAGGAACCTAGGATCATGACCTGAGCTGAAAGCAGATGCTTAACCAATTGAGCCACCCAGACACCCCAATTTCCACCTTTAATTGAAAGTTTAAACCATATTTATGTTTAATGTGAATATTAATGTTTAATCTGTCATCTTGCTATTTGATTCTAATTCTCCAATCTGTTTTTCTTCCATTTTCCATTTTTCCTTCCTCCTCTTGTATTATGTGAGTTTTTAATGATTCTATTTTATCTTCTTTGTTGGTTTATTTGCTGCAACTTCTTATTTTATCATGTCATAGGTAGCTTTAAATATTTACATCTTTATACATCTTTAACTTATAATAGTCTACTTTCAAGTGAGTACACCTTATACAATATAAGAAATTCTAGCTATCTCGCTTTACATGTCTCCACTCTCAACCCTGTGCTATGGCCATTATGCATGTTACTTTCATACGTTATCATCCCCTACTGCACTGTGAGTATATATGTTAAAATAGGCATGTTTTAAGGTGATTTATATATCAAGAAAATATTTTGTATTTATTCATGTTGTTACCATTTCTGATAGTCTTCATTCCTTTATATAGATCCTTATTTCCATGTTACCATTCCCTTCTGCCTGAAGACCTTGCTACAATATTTCTTTCAGTGAGCGTCTACTGATAATAAATTGTTCAAATTTTGTTATATCTGATATATTCAGATGCTCTGACTAATCGCCAAGATTAACACACATTCTCAAAGGTAACTTCGTAAAAGTCCCTTTCCTTTTTTCCCCTAAAACTTTAAAGTTGAGTTTTTGCATTACAAATACATCTCTTGCAGATTAAGTCATCATCCTCATCGACAATGCTACCATTTGTTGAGCACTTAATATTTTCCAAGAATCCCAGTGAGTACAGTAACATATAGTATCTCATTTAATCTTTATAATAAAGATGAAGAATTTTTATCCTCACTTTACCTATAGGAAAACTAAAACTCAGGTAGATTATCACTATCAACTTTACACAATAACAGAGAAAAACAAGGCCTTTCTGAATTTGTCTCATGCTTTTTAGTCAATATCTTACACTACCCTACACTACCACTGTAAAGATTCTTATTTTGCTGGTTTACCAGGAAGTTAACTGAATGAGATTCTAATTAACTGAGGTACAGCAAATCTTATTAATTTTAAAGCACTAGCAATCGGAATTCATTTTATGGCAGATCTTACAGTTTATCTCAGAAATCCTGTTGGGAAGTTAGCTTTCATGATGCAGCTATGATTGCTTCTGCTTCTGCTTGTACATTTTTTAATAAGATAAAAAGAGCACTATTGTCAAAATTTGAAGAATGGGCATCTACCTTGAAAGAAAATCTCAATAATAGTAGGATATAATTTTAAGAAATACTAAATCACCAAAATTCTTGATGATGCAGAAGATAGTGTTATTCAGAAAAATACAAACATTGACAACTCTTAAGTTTAAAAGTTATTCCAAATAAGATAGACTCAGTGTGAAAAAACTTAAGAATATCTTGAACGATTCATTTTGTTTATATTTCTCCTTTATCTGCATGCCCAAGTGTGATTGAATATAAAATTTGTGTCTAAATAGATATCAAAACCTGTTTTCAATATATATAAAATAAATGTTTAAGCACTAAGGAAGTATTATGTCATATATAATTCACATATTTTTCTTTCTTTGTGATACATGACATGAGGGGGCATGTTAATCATCAAAGGCATTTTAGATACAATAAAATGTGATACATCACTGGACAAGACATGGCTTGTGAGTTTTTTTCCAAAATGTTAATAGAATCAATGGTATCTGTACACATTATAGCCCCTGAACACCTTGTGAAAGAGGATGTATTTTCTTAAGATAAAGAATCAAGATTGAAACTGGGCTGTACTCTGTGAGTATAAAACATAATACTGTTGAATTAGATTCCCAAACTTGGCCTCATTAATATTATATTAATGTGTAATAAAAAGCATTTTTTCTCACATAGAATCTATTTTGCCAAATTTATTGTTGTTTTATTCTTCCTTTTATTCTTGAAAGTAGGGGGGTAAAGTATAGACGAGGCTTATTAAATAATTCATAAATTGACCCTCTTGCCCTACCAGCAAAATCCTTAAGCATGAAACTTTTCAAAACAAGAAGAAAATAAATAAATAGGACAAAACCCCAGCTAAATGCAATTCCCTAAAGAAAATACCTAACATAGAGTAAGATTAAAATAGGTCTTTCTCTTATTTCTATCCAAATAGCCATCTTCTGGGACGCCTGGGTGGCTCAACAGTTGAGCATCTGCATTTGGCTCAGGGCGTAATCCCGGAATTCCGGGATCAAGTCCCACATTGGGCTCTTTGCATGGAACCTGCTTCTCCCTCTGCCTATGTTTCTGCCTTCTCTCTGCGTCTCTCATGAATAAATAAATAAAGTCTTTAAAAAAAATAGTCATCTTCTAATTATTGAATCGAACTCCAAGAGATATGCCTCAGTATATCTTGAGAAATCAACTGTGTCAAGCTATCAGTAGTATGTTGGGGCAGGGGGGATGCAAATGGTATGCCATGGGTGCAAGCAATAAGAGATTATGTTGTCTATTGAAAATCTTAAAACAATAGTAAGACCAACTAAAAGTTAGTCTTCTTTTCTTTTTTTTTTTTTTAATTTTATTTTTATTTTATGATAGTCACAGAGAGAGAGAGAGAGAGAGGCAGAGACACAGGCAGAGGGAGAAGCAGGCTCCATGCACCGGGAGCCCGATGTGGGATTCGATCCTGGGTCTCCAGGATCACGCCCTGGGCCAAAGGCAGGCGCCAAACCGCTGCGCCACCCAGGGATCCCAGTCTTCTTTTCTTTATCACCATATACCAGCAATTCTGAACAATGCTAGTAATACTCCTCCTTGCCACCATAAACTACTCTTACACATCATTTCCCCTTGGTTCCCAACTGTATCATCAGAGAAAGAAGAAAAGAAAGAAAGAAGAAGGAAGGAAGGAAGGAAGGAAGGAAGGAAGGAAGGAAGGAAGGAAAGAAAGCAAGCGATAATAAAAGATGCTTAGGGGAGAAGCTTGTCAATCGTTCCAGATACCCTACAGAAGTGTTAACTGATTTCTAGTATATAGAAATCCAAATATTCACAGAGCTACAGCTTCATGCAGAAGTTTTCTTTAAAGGTTTCCCTACCCACACTTATGCAAGATTAAGAAAATTATTAATATCAAGCATTTGTGTAATTAATGAATTAAATTAAAATTGGCAATAACACACTTCCTTCTTGTTCTTTTCTGTCATACACCACACCCTAAGGCGGAAGCAGATCTCACACAACAGCTTTCTCTGCAGCCTGGAGGACTGCTTGGCACCTGGGTAATGAGACAAAAGCTTTAAATCAAAGGGTTTTGAAGCCATACAAACTGAAAAGTAACACAATCATTGGTCAGAAACCAAGGAAAGTGGAAAAGTGGTGATCTTTATACATATAATTTGCATTCTTCTGGTCCCTGGATTTATATACACAGTTGGTAATCAGTGTTGACAAACTATGTTTTATATACTTTTGGGGCTAGTTGCATAGGAATATGTGTGAGCTTTATTGTTGTTGTTGTTGTTTTTTTAATTTACCCCTCTGGAACCATGTGGGTAGACAGGTGTTAGGGTTAAAAATTCATATGGTATGTGATAGGATTTTGGTGAGGAAATGGAGCAGAAGGGATGGACATTTTAACAGCTTGTGAGGTTTTAGAAGTGAAAAGGGAAGGGGGAGAAGTATTTTGCCTATTGAAAAAAAATCATTGGAATATACAATTGTGCATACCAAGGAATCAAAAAGGTCTAGCTCTTAAAGTTGGAGAAGAATAAAAAGTCAAAAATATTTTATAAGGACTAAGAAACTATGTAAACCGGGGATTTTTTTTTCTCCAGAGATTTTTCTAACAAAATAGCCCAAGGACAGATTAATTCCATTATTAATCAATAAATCAGTGTGAGATACCACCAGAAAGAGAAAACAGATTCTTGTTGGAATTTTAGTTCTTAGGATAGCTTGTGTGGAAAAAAAAGATAGCTTGTTTATATCTATTCATTTATTCTAAAAACATTAATTGTGCTCTTCATATACGCAAAAAGTTCTACTGGTGACTAAAGTATACCAAGAGATTTTTTTAATTAGTAAAATCCTCATTTAATTTATAATTAATTGGTAATAACCGCATTTAATTTATAAACAGGAGATTATGTAATAATAATAAACAGTTGTTATTTTTGGAATCCTACGTATATACCTTTGGATAGGCATTTTACAGGGTACTTTACAATACTGAAAATAATGACACAGTGAGGCAGATATTTTTAATTCACATTTCACAAGAAATTGTGGCTCAGAGAGTCTCAAAGATCACAGGACTGATACATGATGGAATCAAGATTTGAACCCCAATTTTTTGGCATTTTGTTATATGAATAACAGCAAAGGTACATGTCAGAAACACACTATCACAATACAAAGTAATTAAAAGTACAAAGGAATGAGAGAAGTGCATTTTCAATCATTTTCTTTACATCCTTTTATGTCTATATATGCCTATATCATTAGCATTAACTTTTACTTTTCCATTTATTCAATAATTTATTTAACAAACATCAGTTGAGCTCCTACTGTCTATCTGGCACTATTCTAGTTTTGGAAGGCATGGCCCTTGCCTTTATGGAGCTTACGTTCTAATGTGAGTGTGGAGCCAATAAACAAACAAGTATAGTATCAGGAAGTGAAATATGCCATGAAGAAAAAATAAGTAGCACAGATATAGAGAATCAGTACTATTTAGAATCAGACCATTTAGAACAATCATCAAAGGGAACAACCTCTCTGGGGAAATGTCAGTGGAGATGCTGTAGTATAGTGAATCATGTGTATACCTGGAGTAACAGGAAACACTAGTTTAAAGGCTGTGGAGAGTTCAAGTACGGCAGGGAGGGCCAGTATACATGTGGCTATAGCAGCATGAGTGATGGAAACAGTGACGGAACATGAGGTCAAATAGAGAAGCAGGTTATATATGAACCAAGTAACGTAGCTTCTTGTGTGTCATGGGATTCTTTAATTTTATTTATAGTGTAATGAGTAGCTATTAGAGAGATTTGAGCATGGAAATATCATACAATGCACAATTTTTAAAAATCACCCTGGTTGCTACATGAAGAACAGACTCTATAGGAGGCAAAACTTGAGGCAAGTAGACCAGTTGGGAGATTGTTTCAGTTCTGTAGAAAAAGGATGACCTCTTCAATACATGGCTCTGAGATGTGGTAATCTCTATGGGAAAAGAGTGAATCTTGATCTCATACACATCATACACAAAACTTAGTTTGAAAAAGTTCATAAGCCTAAATGTGAAAGTTAAAAATATAAACTTCCGGAAGAAAATATAAGAGAATATAACCATAACCTTCACATATCCAAAGATTTCTTTAAAAGAACACACACAACAACAACATAAATAAATAAACAAACCTAACCCTTAAAAGATTAATAAATTGGACTTCCTTAAATTTAAAAATATCCATTCATCAAAAAGAATAAATTAAGAGAATAGAAAGTTACATGTATGTGTAATCCAGAAAATACATAGTAATAGTAATCCCTACATAGTAATAAGGCAAAGAAAAATAATATAATCATAGAAGCGATAACTTATCATCTTTGTCATATTCTATCAGTTTCAAAGGAGTTACAGTTCCCACCAACATTCAATCCATTACACAAGGGCATGAGAACCAGGAGGCGAGGACTGAGGATCATAGTAGATTCTGTGCATCACATATCCCACCCCTTTCTTACACAAAAGGAAGCCTTCTATACACACTATTTTCACCTGGCTTTTTTTTTTTATGACACTATGTATTCTGTTGCTCACTCTAAAACAGGATATAGAAATTTTTCCCATTCTTTTTTACAGTTTCAGAGTAGCCTTCGGTGTGAATGTGCCATATTTTTTTTATCAGTCCCTTATTAATGGACATTTTGGTTGTTTCCAGTCTTTTGCTCTACATATACCATGGCAATGAATAGCCTTGCACATACATGATTCGTCTTTCTTTTTTGTTTTGTTTTGTTTTGTTTTGTTTTGCCAATTTACCTATAAGATAAATTTTTAGAAGTAATTTCTTGGTCACCGGCTTAATGCATATGTAATTTTGTACTCCCTTCAGTAGTATCTGAAAGTGCCCATTTCCCCACATCTTTGCCAATGGAGTGTGTTCTCAAACTTTTGGATATCATATCTCATTGTAGTTTTCATTTGCATTTCTTCAAGAACAGCTAACGCTTAATAGCATCTTTTCATACATTTTTTTTTAAAAGATTTATTTCTTGGGATGTCTGGGTGGTCAGCGGCTGAATGTCTGCCTTCAGTTCAGGCCATGATCCTGGGTCTGGGGATCAAGTCCTGCATCGGGCTCCCTGCGAGGAGCCTATTTTTCCCTCTCTCTGTGTCTCTGTCTCTCTCTGTGTCTATCATGAATAAACAAATAAGTCTTTCAAAAAATTTTTTTAATTAAAAAAAAAAGATTTATTTATTTATTTGAGAGAGAGAGCAGGGAAGGGGCTAAGAATGAGGGAGAAAGAGTCTCCGATAGACTCCCCACTGAGCACAAAGCCCCAAACAGAGCTGGATCTCATGACCCTGAGATCATGACTTGAGCAGAAATCATGAGTCAGAAGCTTAACTGACTGAGCCACCCAGGTGCCCCAATGTTTTCATTCATTTAAGGCCATTTGTGTTTTTATGAGTTTTCTGTTTCACCCATTTTTCTATTAAATTGCTGGCCTCATTTATAGAAGCTATTTTTATAGTGGAATAATTGCCTTTTGTCTATGGTATAAGATACAAATATTTATGCCTTTTTGTTTTGTTTAGATGTTTACTTGCTTGTTGTTGCTTGCTATGCAAAATGAGTTTTTTTTAATGTATGCACATAAATGTGTCAGTCTTTTCTTTATCACTTCTAGATTTCAACCCATGGCTAAGAAAGTTTTCCCAGTCCACTTAAAGGATTTCACCTAGTTTCATCCAGAGATTGTACTTTTTTAACCTTTAGACCTTTCTTTTAGAATTAATCTTGGTGTATAATATGAAAAATAAAACTAATTTTAATATTTTCCATATGCTTATCTAGTTGTCCCAGCTTATTTGAGATGCCATATTTACTAAATTTCCCTGTGCACCTGGGTCAATTTTTTATCCTGTTCCAAGGATTTCATCAAGCACCAATATACAGTGTTTTAATTACTGAGATTTTTTTTTTCACCGCTTAATGTATGGTAAGTTCAGTATTCCTTCCCAAATTGCCTTTCTTTTTTCGTGATTTTTATGAGTTACTCTAGCCTATTTATTTATTTTCCCAAATAAAGTTTTAAAGAGTTGTCTATCAAAATAAAGAAGCAACAACAACAAAATTAATGTCATTTTTTCCTATTTGCTTCATCTTTATAAATTAACAAGAACAGAGTCCCTTATGCTGTGAGGCTTCTCACCGAGGAAGAAGGGATAACTTTCCATTCCTTCACTTCTACTTTTTAGACATTATTATAGTTTTCTAGAATAGCTTTTACTGATTTCTTATTAGGCTTCTGCATAGATATCTTATTCTTTGCCATTGTAAATGGGATCTGTTTTTCTACTATTTCCCCTAACTGGTTATTTGAATTTATGTAGGCTATCAATTGCTGAACAATATCTTTAAATTTTATTTTATTAAATTTTCTAATTATGTGGGGATCCCTGGGTGGCCGCAGCGGTTTGGCGCCTGCCTTTGGCCCAGGGCGCGATCCTGGAGACCCGGGATCGAATCCCACGTCGGGCTCCCGGTGCATGGAGCCTGCTTCTCCCTCTGCCTGTGTCTCTGCCTCTTTCTCTCTCTCTCTCTCTCTCTCTCTCTCTGTGACTATCATAAATTTAAAAAAAAATTAAAAAAAATTTTCTAATTATGTGTAGTAGTAGTGTTTTCTATCAATTGTTTTTGCTTTTCCAAATAAATAGTTATATTCATATGTAGACAAAAAGGATTTTATTTCTTCCTTTCACATTTGTATGCATCTGTTTGCTCTCTCTTATCTAAGTTCACTGAGTAATGTATTAAACAGTACATAGCAGGCATCCTTGTCTTTTTCCTAACTTTGGTAGAAAAGAAAAGCCTCTGGTGTTTTCCCATTAAGAGAGATGGTGACTATTGCACTACTAGGTATTTACCCCAAAGATACAAATTTAGTGATCCAAAGGGGCACTGGTACCCCAATGTTCATAGCAGCAATGTCCACAATAGCCAAACTGTGGAAAAATCCAAGATGTCCTTCAATAGATGAATGGATAAAGAAGATGTGATATATATATATATACACACACACACACACACACACACACAATGGAATATCACCCAGTCATCAGAAAGGGTGAATACTTACCATTTACATAGACATGGATGGAACTGGAGGGTATTATGCTAAGTTAAGTAAGTCAATCAGGGAAAAACAGTTATCATATAGAGGATTATAGGGGAAGGGAGGGAAAATGCAATGGGAAGAAATCAGAGAGGGAAACAAATCATAAGAGACTCTTAACCATAGAAAACAAACTGAGGGTTGCTAGAGGGGAGGTGGGTGGTGAGACAGGGGTAACTTGGTGATGGACATTAAGGAAGGCACATGATGTGATGAGCACTGCGCGTTATATGCAACTGATGAATCACTGAACTCTACCTCTGCAACTAATGATGTTTAGCCAACTAAATATGTTGTCTAATTGAATTTAAATTAAAAAAAAAAAAAAGAGGGCACCTGGTTGGCTCAGTGGTTAACCGTCTGCCTTTGGCTCAGGTCATGATCCTGGAGTCCCAGGATCGAGTCCCACATCGGGCTCCCTGCATGGAGCCTGTTTCTCCTTCTGCCTGTGTCTCTGCCTCTCTTTCTGTGTCTCTCATGGATAAATAAATAAAATCTTTAAAAAAGGGCAGCCCTGGTGGCTCAGCGGTTTAGCGCCGCCTGCAGCCCAGGGTGTGATCCTGGAAACCCGGATCGAGTCCCACCTCAGGCTCCCTGCATGAAGCCTGTTTCTCCCTCTGTCTCTCTCTTTCTTCTCTGTGTATTCTCATGAATAAATAAAATCTTAAAAAAAAAAAGAAAAGAAAAGAAAGATAGATGCTAACTCCCTAGGGCTAAGGTGTGAATGTGTATATAGGTGAATGTAAAGGTAGGTACATAATCAGGTTAAGATAGTAACTACCAATTGATAACTGATTGTGTATTTTTCATATTAACAATTGTTGAATTTTTTCAAATGCTTTTTTCCTGTCAAGTGATAAAATGTATTTTCTCCTTAGCTCTATTAATAATTTGTTGAATATTAATGGCTTTCCTATTGTTGAACTGCCCTTGTATTCCTGAAGAAAAATCCCCTGATCATTATGCATTTTTTAAGGATTTTATTGATTTATTTTAGAGATTAAGAGTGGGTGAGCATGAGTAAGGGGGAGGGGCAAAGGGAGAAGGACAAGCAGTCTCCGTGCTGAGTGCAGAGCCCAACATGGGGCTGGACCCCCATGACCCTGAGATCATGACCTGAGCTGAAGTCAAGAGTCAGATGCTGGACAGACTAAGCCACCCAGGCTCCCTGATCATTATGCATTTCTGAGTGCTCTTGGAATCTGTTTGCTATCTCCTGATTTGTAAATTTGGCATTGATAATCTGTAGTTTTTTTTCTGGTACAATTTTTGTTGGGTTTTTGTATCTATTTATAGTTGTTTCATTAAAAGAATTAGGAAGCTTCCTTTCTTTTACTAAGCCCAGAAAAAATATAATTAGCTTTGGAATAGTCTTGTCTCTATATATTTTATAAAATTTTGTATCTTGCAGCTCATACTCATACCTCGACTGGAAATTGGAGCAATCAGGTAGAAAAAGAATATGACTTGTGCTGGCTACGTCAATAAGGTGTTGCTGAAAAGAGAGACTCTTCAGACTGATACAGTATCCTTTGAAAAGAAAGATTAACAGCAAGAATCTTTGTTATAAGAGACCTTTTTTACCCAGACCAAGACATTCAAGGCTACTATGGATCATATTAATTATGCATTTTTCAGAATTTGCAAAAACTTAATAGGCCATTTTAAGACAAATAAAGTGTAATCAAAAGGGAGATGTAGAAGGGAAGGATATAGGGGAAATTAAGCTGTGATTTGGGAAGGGTCAGAGCAGTGGGGGAACATGATCTGACAGGCTTCTCCAAAACCTTCTTGTAAGGTGCTTCAGCCTGACTTAAGTACTATCTACATTATGAACACCACGTATAGAGAAGAAGCTTAGGGGCAGGCATCATAAACCTGTTGACCTGAGGAACAGGGACAAACTAAAGCCAATGTTAGGAGGATTAGGGAAATGGACAGAGTTGAAGCCAGTTGCTAAAGAAGAGAAACTACAAAGGGAAACAAAAGTGAAGACTATGATGGTAGTCTACATTCAAGGACCATGACTGATTAAGAACACCAAGATTGGTGAATAGCTAACAGTTGGAAGAGGAATTCAATAAAGTAGCAAGACAATTAATTCTTTATCTGCTGCCCCCAACAAATAACACCCACAGAAAGTGAGTGGATCAAGTGGTGCATGCTCTAGAATAAAAATCACTCTGTGTCTATTTTAGTTGTGGTCATGGAAAACAATGAACAAGGCAAAGACGTCTTTTGGGCTCACCAAGAAACATCTCCCCTGCAAAAGCAGAGAGATTCCTAGTTCTTCCTGCCCAGGAGAGAGAGACAGTGAAATTGATTGTCAGATCCTGTGGCACCAAATCTGGACCCAACCTCAAGGAAAATTTACCTGGAGTAGGCACTAGATGCAGCAGCAAGAAGTGACACAATGTATCTCCCATTGGGGAGGAGTGAGTATATTTTTAGTTGCAATCTAAGATGGCTCTTAAAATCATAAATGCCAAAAAGCACACAGGTGCTACCGTGTATGTTGCAATATGTATGTCTTAGCTTGAGTGTGTAAGAAAGCAGAAGTCAAATATAGTAGACTGTTACTTTATCTGTCTATCAGCTCTTATCTCCTAGAAGAAAATTCCTCTTTTCTGGTGGAGAATCTTTATGTGTTGTTTAGATAGGGCTGACTTCACCTTTTCCTCGCCTAGGTTCTGGGTACTGGGGATACAGCAGTGAATGAAATAGACCGAATCCCTGGCCTCTTGGAGCTTTCATTCTAATCATTAAAGAAAAGCAGTAAACATAAAAATTAATTCATTTCAAATATGTCTGAAACATTATATACTAAGAAAGAAAGACATATAAGGGAGATGGAAGTGAATTATTTAATGGCTCAATAAGTGTTCTGGAAATAACATTTGTTGGATTTTTATGCACAATACACTCAATTTTGAAATGTAGGAAAACACAAAACAAAAATCACACATGGGATGCCTGGGTGGCTCAGTGGTTGAGCATCTGCCTTTGGCCCAGGGCATGATCCTGGAGTCCCAGAATTAAGTCCCACATCGGGCTTCCTGCATGGAGCCTGTTTCTCTCTCTGCCTATGTCTGTGCCTCTCTCTCTGTGTCTCTCATGAATAAATAAATAAAATCTTTTAAAAAATAATTCATGAGTAACTTTTGAAGATTTTTCTCTCCTTGGGGTGCCTGGGTGGCTCAGTGAGTTAAGGATCCAACTCTTGGTTTCAGCTCAGGTCATGATTTCATGGGTCATGAGATCAAGATCTGTGTCAGGCTCCTCAGTCAGTGGAGAATCTGTCTGAAGTTTCTTTCTGTCTCTTTGCCCCTCCCTGCCCCTTCTCTCTCAAATAAATAAATAAACCTTTAAAAAAGAAAAAAAGAAAAATTTCTCCTATCAAAAATTTATTTTTTGAAAAGTTTTCTCCTACATTTAAAGCTTATTTGCTCAATACTGAAAATATTTTGAAGCTGATGTATTATAAACACCAAAATATGCCTTTCATCTCATTTATAAGATGTTAGAGATCAGCAGATATTCCAAAACTCATTTTTCTTTGTGTAGAACTGTCAAAGTGGAGTCCGTGACTTTTAAGTATCTTAAATCCATCTCTGCAGACTAGTTCTACTTTTTTGAGAAATATACCATTCGTGTGTAATCATTTGGTTTCAACCCATGTGCAGAGGAAACAATAGAAGGAAAGGTTTGCCATGTAATCATTTTTAAAGAATACATTTTAAACCATATTCACAAAAATTCATGAAGCTTTAAGAAGAAAAAAAAGAAAGATTGTATGTCATCAGCTTAGCCATTCCAAATAAGAAAACTCATGCATTAAACATCGCAAAAGGAAGTAATACAGCTTTAGTTCAATCTGTAATTTGTGAGCTATCACAGAGATTCTGGCTTGGCACCACTCAGAAATGTTCACTGAATGTCATTGTAAAGGTTTGAGAGGACTCTCCAAGGACCAATTAAAGGAATGGAGAACTAGGGAAGATTGCTCACCAGTAGGAAAAAGCAAGAATAATGGTACAAGATGGATGTGGTTTTCCAATTTTCTTGTTTTGACTGTAAATATGGAAACCCAAGCCAAAAATAAACAATAATAATAAACATCTCATCCCGTTATTTGTTTGTGATCATTAAAAACGGATTTTCGTGCACTCCATTCTGTCCTCAGCCTCTCTAACTCCAGTAGCCTTCACCTCCAAACATCAAACTAAGTCATTGACTATATTGTCACTGCTCCTTTACCATGTGTGAGTGTACACATACACACACACACACATACACACACACATTTCGAGCTTATGTTCATTTTATTAGCAAGCAGTATATGACACAAAAAAATAGAGACCAAAAATTCTTATTTAAGTATATGGACAAATTTTTTTAAGAAATATTCTTTATCAACTTAAACTCATTACTAACCATCAATTTTTATGTTTTATGTATTATATGCATGGCCCATTCATACATATATTTTAGCTTCTCAAACATTTCAGAGCATATTATAGAAACACAAATGTTGATTTAATAATTAGCTAATTGAATAACTGGACTGGTTGGACTATGAGTTTTTGCTATGTTTTTTAGAAAAAAAAGTCTTTCTTGGGCACCTGGGTGGCTCAGTGGTTGAGTGTTTACCTTTGGCTCAGATTGTGATCCTGGGGTCCTGAGATGGAATTCCACATCAGGCTCCCTGCAAGCCTCCTTCTCCCTCTGCCTATGTCTCTACATATCTCTCTGTGTCTCTCATGAATAAATATATAAGATCGTCACAAAGAAAAAGAAGAGAGAAAAAGTCTTTCCTCTTTTTCATATGTATTGTTGACCCAATCCAGCTGATATTTTCAGAAATTCAGGGAGAAAGTTGCTGACTAGGTTCATTACACAGAATGCTTCCTTTTACTTATGGATTTATCTAAGTCTAGAATATGAATGGAGGAGACCACAAAAGAAAGAAAGACAGAATGGATAGAAAAACAAGTTCCTACAAAGTAGGAAATCCCACTGCCACTTCCAGTTAGAATAATAAGAATTACCACAGAGCCTTGGGTTGAGCAAAGTCCTGGTCTGGAGATAGTAAAGTGGTGAAGCGGAAAGAGCCCTGGGCTGAGTTACCAGACATGTACTTTCACACAATTTGCCTTCCCTGTCTGAGATCCAGCTTCTTCATTTGTAAAATTAAGGGATGAGCCATGTTTCATTCCAGCTCTAATTTTCCATAATTCTAACAATTTCCCTAAAGTGCATACTTGGCGGCAATTTATAAATACCACAGATACATTTTGCACAGACATGCCAAATATCGAAGTGAATAAATATTCCTTGAAGATGTTTTTTTAAACTTTGCTATGACCAATTGGTATGTAAAAGACAGTTCCACTCTGTAAAATAAGAGTGAACATGCTTTGTACAACTACTATAGAAATTGTTAGAATACTTCATTATCAGTTTACAGGTCCTTTAAATTTAGTAAACTATAAGCTCCTCTGGGACAGTACTGTTTCTTAGTCATTGTTATATCCCCAAGTACATGCTGTTTAGCATGAACAAATTAAATGTTTTTAATAATTAATCTGAACAGCTTAGCCAGGCTGGAGAAAAGCACATGGAAGAAAAACATGGTGACCAATCTCATTTCCAAGGCATGACCAAAAGCTTTGAGGGTCCTCAGTGTTGCCTGGAAATCATACTATATTTCCTTAGCTCGTCCATGCTACACTCGTAGAGTTCTATTTCCTACTTCATTTTCTATCCTCTAATCCTCCAACACTTCCTGCCTCATACTTGCTCCAAAAGAGAACATTCATAAGCTCCCAAATGCATTCCTATCAGCATCTGTACCATATGATAAGTCTTCCTGTTACTATTAAGATTGAACTTTTTATGCGCTTGGGCAAGTCAACGAGCCCACCTGTACAATAGATCCATCCTCTTACATCAATACAAGAATAATCATTCCTTCTGGGATTCTCCTCACTCTATTGAATCACTTGGATTCTTTCTCTCCACGGGATCTTTTCCATCAGTGCACAAACATATTATTGTTTCTCTCACCTTAAAAAACAAAAACAACAACAACAAAAAAACCTCTCTCTTGACTCTCATTTCTGCCTCTAACTGCTGCCCTATTTCATTTTTAAATTTATAATTGAAGTATAATTGGCATAGAGTATTATATTATTTTCAGGTGCACAGTACAGTGATTTGACAATTTTATACATTATGTTATGTTCACCACAGTAAGTGTAATTATCAAGTCACCATAAAACATTATTACAATATTATTGACTATTCCCCCTGCTTTACTGTTCTTCCCTGTGACTGATTTATTTTATAACTGGAAGTTTGTACTTCTTAATCTCTTTCACCTGTTACACGCATCCCTCCTACTCCCTCCTCTCTGTTTGTTCTCTATATTTTTGAGTCTGTTTCTGTTTTGTTTGTTTGTTCCTTCATTTGTCTTGCTTTTTAGGTTGCACAGATAAGTGAAATCATATGGTGTTTGTCTTTCTCTGTCTGACTTATTTTATTTAATATAATACCCTCCAGGTTCATCCATGTTATTGTAAATAGTGGGTTGCTTCCATATCCATACCTACCTCAATAAATTTGTTCTCAACCTCCTTTGTGGATCTCTCTTCTTCTTCTCAGACTAAATAAACAGTGGTGGATACCAGAGCTGAGGTTTTGGGCTTCTCTTTTTCTATTTCTCTATGTTATCTTAGCCAGATCCATGGATTTCTAAATCATCAAATGCTCATAATTCAAAAATTTAAACCAAATTTATAACTCAAGGGCCAAACTCCCCATATCCAAACTTGTATATCCAATTGCCTTCTTAACAACCCCACTCTGAAGTCTGATAGGCCTCTGAAACTCAATACATCCTCAAATCAAAGTCATAAATTTCTGCTTCAATCTGCTCTTCTCTTAAGCTTTTCCATCCTGAATAATTATAACTCAACATTCCAGTTGCTCAAGCCAAAAACTTGGGAGTCATTCTTGAATTCTTTCTTTCTCTCACAACTGTAATCAAATCCTATTGAATACAGTTTTAAACTATATTGAGAATGCAACTGTCTCTCACACCTACACCTTCACCAATCTGACTGGGACAACCATCATCTCCCAACTGAATTATTGCAATAGCTAATTCTTTCCCTGTGTTTGTCTCAAGATAATTTTCATATAGTAGCCAGAATGATGCCACTATATCAAATTAGGTTAGAATTATGCGATTTTGTCTTATCTCACTCAAAGTAAAAGCACAAGAAAAATAAATAAATAAAAGCCTCATCAAAATCATTTGACCCCTTAAAACTCCCCTGGCTTCCTCCATTTTCCCCTGCTATGTCCCACTCAGCCACAATGGCCTGCTTTCTGTACTTTGAACACTTCTGGTACATTCCTATTCAGGTCTTGGCACCTGCTATTTTGTTCCACCTATCACATTCCTCTCCCACATGGCTTGCTCCTTCCCTTCCTTTATGTCTTTACTTAGATGTCAACTCAATAAGATCTTCCCTGTCCTACTTACCTAAAATTCTAACCTCTCCCCCACTAACCTCCAGCAGGTCTCTCTCCCCCTTTCCTGTTCTATTCTGAAGCAAAGTAGGATCTTCTATAGTTAGTGAATGAACTGAAAGAAAGGAAGTAACAGGGGAGCCTGGGTGGCTCAGTTAAGCATCTGCCTTAGGCTCAAGTTGAGATTCCAGGATCTTAGAATCCAGCCCACATGTGTGTTCCTTGCTCAGCAGGGAGTCTGCTTCTCCCTCTCCCCTGCCCTTCTCTTCACACAAGATCAATAGCTCACTCTCTCTCTCTCTCAAATAAATAAATAAAATCTTTATTTTTATTTTTAAAAAAGAATGGAAGTAGCAATAACACACAGTCAGTATTAGAGATAATTTTTGAGAAATGAAACTTACTTTCAAATGCCTCCAACAATCATGAAGCATTGCCTAAGAGAGGCCCCTGAAATCTTTCTACAATTAATAAATAAGAGTTGTCTGTAATGAATATATAAACTTTTTGGAAACAATTGAATGTTATTAACATACTTAAAATAGTTTGAAAAAATTCTCAAGAGATTATTAACAGATGTACATATCACAGAATTAATGATTGTTCATATTTGCTATAGACAAGCAGGAATTTATTCATTTCTCTGTCATAGGAAGATGTAGGAAAAAGAGGAAGCAGTTTAAATCTAAATGGAATTTTATTTTCACCAACCAAGAAAGGAAAATTCATTAACACACTGAAAATATAGACATAGCACCTATCTATTACATGCACAGTAGGGAATTAGTAAATGGAAGTCCCCTTCTTCCAGTGTATTACATATATTATTATATTGTAAGTATTTTTACAATTTACTATCTAAACTATTTGTCATATCATAATCAGTGTTTTCTTAAGCAACCGAAAATGTCGCATATATACAACTTTCTGCAAGAAAAAGATTTGATCACTAAATAAAACAAAACTTAAGACTTTCTTTTTTACTCATTTCACTGTTTTTTTTTTTTGTTTTTGTTTTTTTTAGGAAAGGGGATTTGCTACTTTGACATTACCTTCCTGAATTATCTTATTTAATTACTACTTTACTACTGCAGATGTTTAACACTTTAAATAATAAAGGGTCTAAAACACAAAAATCATGAACACAGTAATAGCTGAATTCAAATTTTAAATTTCACCCTGGATTTAAGCATCAAGGAGGTGGTAACTTGGTTAGCTTCTCATCGTATCATGTAAGTAACTGTTGAATAAAAAGAAATGCAATCATTATTTTTCTGAAGAAAGAAGATGTTGGGCCACCTTCTGATGATTTCTTAGCCTGGAGGGAAACTTCTGAATATAAGATACTAGGATGACAGTGGAGAACTGAAGTTCAGCAAAATCTGGAGAGATTTAGGAAAACAAAGAAAGATGTTTTTGTTTTTGTTTTTGTTTTTAAAATAAGTCTGAAATTAGTTCTTAATCCAGAGGGCCAAACCCTCCTGGTTTCAAATGAGCTCTTGAACTACAGTCAAGCTGCTCAAAATGAGGGTTGCCGATTGAAATGTTTAGGAAGCAGAAAGTGACTTGCTCCTTCTGTTTGTTTTAATGATTTACCCTTCCTCCGGACATTGTATTACTTCCTTTCAAAGATGTGGCTAAATCTATTGTTTAGTAGACAGAGGTTTTTCATTTACCCATCAAAGTACATTCCCTCCTTCTTTTCAGAGTATTGTCCAGGGGTGCGTCCAGGAAGGTGAAACAAAGGATATAAGGTCGATGGTCACAGGCAGAAATTAGCTACAGTTATAAAAATAAGTAGTAGATACCCAGTGGTTTTGACTTTCTGGTCTTTGAAGGTCTCCCTGGAGAGATGAGGAAGGGAGAAGATATCCCTTTAGTTCTTACAGAGTTTTCCTCTCTAGTTAGTCATAAACTTGAGTGACAGAGAAAAGATGATCCAAGGCCCCTGCTGCTCCTAGAAAAATAAATCAGTATAAGAATGTTTTTACATACTCTTGCACAAAAACCATCATTATGTGTGTGTAACCTCTTGCTGCACCCAAAACCAATCCCAATTAAAGTAAGAATAGTACTAAAAATCACACTGAAAATCATTTCTCCAACCTCCACAGTGTTTCTTTTTCTGAAGAGAAGAAATAATTTCTCCTTTCTTTCTTTTGGTAATACCCCTGTGCATTTCCACTCATAGATGAAGTAAAAATCTTGAACTATTTTACTAGCCTCCGTTCCATGACAAACTGCCATATAATGGATGTCACATGCCCTGTATTTTCATAAAAGGCTGTGAACCCTTCTTACAAATATAAAATATTAAATGTAAAAGTTACATTTACCATTAAGATGGATGAAAATGAATTTTTTTTTCATTTTTATTAGTCTATTTGCACTTGTGATAAGCCAAGAAAGGGGATGAAAATAAAATCTATTTAGAGTAATCATGTTATCACATAATTAGTCTTGAGCCCTTGAGCCCCACCCAAATCACAAATTTGTGAAAGGTTATCTCCAAGAAGTAAACATCTATATTAGTAGTTCAGTTGCAGGGAACACAGGTCAACTATGTATGAGTGCATGTGCGTATGTGTGTGGTGTGTTTATCTTGTTACTTTCTATACATACACTTTGGAAGGAAGGCCTGCTTCATCACTATGCAAACTATCCAACACATTCCCATTTGCTTCAGTGGCAATGAGAAGTCAGATAAGTCATAATTTACAGACCCTATCCTCAACCAAGTCTCAGCCCATCAATCCAATCTATATATTAGATTTTGCTCTGCTTTAGGTTATATATATATATAATTGCTTTTGATTGGCCTAAGGAAACATGAATCACCTGACTACTTCATGATATTTATGTGCCCTCTCCTGTGTTTGTCACAGCTAAAAGAAGATCATGGCTAAGCACACTGTTTTCTTTTACTCTACAACTCACCACCACCACCAAACATACACTTTGGCAAGGATATGCTTATAATCTTCCTGTTACATGGCATTTATCAGGAGCATTTCAAAACCTGCTATAGTATACATGGGTAATCCTTCATCATTTGCATTATTAAGCCAATAAAATCTTGTCATAATCTAAGCATCCTTACCACAGAGAGAACTCACTGTAACTTAACAGAAAGCTTATTTTAGGAAAAGTAAAGTATCACTGGTGAAATGTGACCTAAGTGCTGCTGAAAAGTTCAGAAGATGAGCTGAAGTCCTTCTAAAGAGTACACATCCCTGAAGATGATAAGACCAAGGCCTGAGATCCAGTGTTTTCTTTAACAATTCAATTACACACTGAGAATTCTTTTTCCTTGCCTTGATCAATGACTTTACCTTCTGTATAGTCAGCTATTGCCACAATAATGCTGCATAACAGATAACCTCATATTCTTGATGGATTACATCAACAAGTATTTGTTTTTCTTGTTCACAGGAGTTGAAGCTTTGTTGACTCAGCCAGACTTGGTCCTAGGACAAGGGATGGGTCAAGCTGGTTCCATGAGTCTGATTCTGGGGTCAGGTTGAGGGATAGCAGCCACCAGGACATATTTACCTGCAAATGGCAGAAGTCCAGGAGCAAAGCAAAATTATGAAAGCATATTTTAGACTTTTGTAACACTCCATGGGCCAAAGCAAGTCACATGGCCAACGATGACATTGAATGGAGCAGTATACTCTACCCTCAGTAAGAGAAGAGAGTGAATATGTGTTGAAGAATAATCCAAACTATCACATCAACTGATATCAAAAGTGAGAAGAATTTTAAAAGAAAGAGTATTATGGGGAGTAAATTCAGCTACTTGCAACAACATGGGTGGACTTTGAGGGCATTATGCTAAGTAAGAGAAGTCTAAGGCACATACTATATATAACTTATATGTGGAACCTAAATAACTTGAAAAAACAGACTAGAATGGTGGTTACCAATGGTGAGGCAAAATTGGGGAGATATAGTTTAACGGTACAGACTTTTAACTAGTAGATACATAACTTCCGGAAATCTAATGCACAGCACAGTGATTATAGCCAACAATACTGTATTATAAAATTCAAAGTTGCCACCTGCCTGGGTGGCTCAACCATTGAGCATCTGTCTTTGGCCCAGGGCATGGTGCCAGAGTTCCAGGAGCAGGTCCTTCATCATGTCCCACATCTGGTTCCCTGCAGGGAGCCTGCTTCTCCCCCTGCCTGTGTCTCTACCTCTCTCTGATTCTCTCATGAATAAATAAATATTTTTTAAAAAAAATACATTTCAGGGATTCCCAGGTGGCTCAGCAGTTTGGAGCCTGCCTTCGGCCCAGGGTGTGATCCTGGAGTCCCGGGATCGAGTCCCACATCGGGCTCCCTGCATGGAGCCTGCTTCTCCCTCTGCCTGTGTCTCTGCCTCTCTCTCTGTGTGTGTCTCTCATGAATAAATAAATAAAATCTTTAAAAAAAATACATTTCAAAGTTGCTAAGAGACTTGATCTTAACTTTTTTAAAAAAGATTTTATTTATTCATGAGAGACACAGAGAGAGGCAGAGGCAGAGGCAGAGGGAGAAGCAGGCTCCCGGCATGAAGCCTGGTGTGGATCTCGATCCTAAGGATCCCAGGATCACAACCTGAGCCAAAGGCAAACACTAGACCACTGAGCCACCCAGGTAGCTCTGATCTTAACTTTTATTACTTTTATTACCACAAAGAAGGAATGATACTCATGTGACATTATAGAGGTATTAGATAATACTACATGGCAATCATGTTGCAATGTGTACCAACACATCCCACAACTTGAACTAACACAATGTCACATCTCAATTTTTTTTAGAAAAGAGTAGTGTGGGGAAAGACTTTCATTGTATCTCATAGATACATGAAATCATGCTCAAAATCTACTTTTTACTGTACAGTGAACAGTCACATTTGATAAATACATAAGGAAAGTATAATGGGAACATTTGGCTATTCCCAAGGAGATCCAATAAACCCCAGTATCTAGAGTTTCCAAACAGAGAGTGGCATGATTCAAAAGTGTCCATCCCATTGACATCACAAAAATTGTCATACAGTTACTCACTTAAGGAATCTGCTCTGTTCAACAGTGTGCTTATGTCTTTAAATTAATACTCATTGTAGGAAATATCTACACTATTCAAGTAAATGTAACTGAGCCTGAGGAACCACGGCATGGCCTAATCTGTCTTGACTATAACATACTGTCCAAAGTTTGTATATCAATAATAGCAGCAACACAAAACAACAACACACAGCCTCCCTCATTAAAAAATATTGGAAAGAAGCAAAGTCTTGAAAGAGATAAAAGGATAGAGGGATCATACGTCCAGAAGCAACTGCATCACGCCAGGCCTCTGGTCAATGACACTTTATAAATGAATTGGAAGTCCTAATTCTGCTTTAGTTTAGAAATCTGATTATCCTAGAGCTTGTAAGAAATCAGCTTTAATCCTCTTTTAAATGTCATTCAACAGGTTCTCTGTTGTACGTGGGATGCAAATGAATTTCTCTTATCAGATCTTTTCTAATTCATTTTCCTTCCACAGGACATTCTCAGAAATAATTTAAGACTGGACTCTGAAAATTGTTCCAATCTTGAATAACATATGTTTGAAGCATATTGTCTCTCCAATCAGCAAATCACTCCTGAATCATTATTCAAAAGCAGAAATCCTAGTTACTCTACATGAAAATTAAACATAAAATTTTTCTGACATATTAAGTCCACATCTAAGGGGCTCTCTGTGTATTTCAGTGTCAGCTCAAGATGAAATTTTAAAATCCCAGCATTGTCTACTATATTCAAAATACACCAGATTTTCTTGTTATCCTTACAATTGTAGCCAAGATCGCAAGGATTTGGGGGATGTAACTCAAGTTTTGCCTTTTTCAGATAGAGAAAAGTAGTACTAGCAATGACTCCTCAGACAAATCAAAAGGAAAAAGATCATTGAAATGGAGTCCAAGTCCTAGTTTCAGGCCCAAATCTGTAAGATAATGTGGGAAAAGCTCCATCTTTGTAAATTATTTTATGTTGGAAAACAAATTTTGCTTTTGCTTTGATAATTAGGTCCTTTAAAGAGGCATAGCTGCTTAAATGTGCCATTAAACAGTATGAATTATATATATAATATGTTCGGTCTAAAACTAAATCCATATAGTTGTTGAATCTAATTTGGAGATTTAAGATGAGATTTATTAAGTGTTATTAACCATGTGTGGACCTTCTAAGAAAGGCTTGGGATGTGTGATTTGTATTTCTCTCGTTGCTTAGAATGTAGACAATTACACAGGTTAAATGATTTCATTTACCCTACACCAATGTTACCTTTTTGATCTTTAAATAAGTTATTCATCATTGAAGATCAATATTACATTTAGAGTTAGGAGGATGTCAGTAATTGTCAGTATCTTTTACCCCTAAGATAGAGCTTTTTTTATATCATCCAGTCATTTTATCATTATATATGTATATACTAGATTTTATTATATATAAAATACACATGCAAAATGGATAACCATGTGAAATTAACATGTGTGATTCCCAGTATTTTAATCCTAGTTCTGTATTTTAGGAATTCCCTATTTTGTAGTCCTGTTAGGGGGGGAAACCTGTCCCTTGCTGGAGAGCAAAGAACTAGAAATCTGGATACTTGCTTTTTTTGGCCTGTTACAGCTAAGCAAGATCCATGAACTAGGACTGGTCAATCAGACATAACTCTTCTAGATCTGATTCCCAGAGCTTCTAGCAGAACAAACCTTGGAAGTGGTGGAGAATGCATGTTGGAGGTGGTAATAACGGCTCAGGATAGCCTCCAGTGCACAAAAAGCAGGGGTAATCTTGCCTTCAACAGAATGGTTCTAGACATTATTTATGTCTGAGGTTCACACTTCTTGGCTCCTTTACCTTGCCTGTTCTCCAACTTAATTTATTCAATCTTCTGGTAACTCAGTGAGCCACTCAAAATCTTTTCAATAACTCCTTTCTGCATAATTTGCTAAAATCTCTTTGGGTCACTTATGACAAGGAATTTGAGTAGTCACACAATCCTGTGAATAATGGAAAACTTGGGGTTTGCTGGAAAGATATCAAGGTATGAAATATGTTAGCTGTGGTACCCGGCAATCTTTGAGGGAACTATGGCATACAATCTTCTGGTCTTAATTACCTTAATAAAATAGTAATAGTTGGTCATCTAGCATTAAACTAAGTAAGTAGTGGATAGCTCTCCCCTGACATACTTCTTCCACCATTATTTACTGAGCTCAGGAGGCCACTGGAAGCCTGCCTATCTGTTCTATTAAGTAATGAGGTAGATTTTAGGTAAAGACTTAAAATACATTCCTAAAATTATATTCTGTCTATCAACACATAGGATCGCTGCCCCACTCCTACCTCTAAAAATAGACTATAAAAATCCTATGCTTGTTTTTCTCAATTAGCTTCCTTTGGGAACAAAAAGATTATTCTCTACCCTTCTATGCCCTTCTCTGTACCCCACAGTAGGCTCACCTTGTAATCTGAACTCTGTAGCCATTATTTTTTCCCTTTGGATTGCTCAATGGGTGGCAACAATGGCACAATGTCTTCAGCAGAAACTGTTGCTCAGCTCCTTCTCAGAGCCCCCTTCTATCTGCCTCATCTCTCACCAGTCTCTGATAACACTATTTCCTTGATTTTCCCCTTTGATCTTAACAGTAGTCTCCTATTATTATGTCTACTGATTGTTTTTCCTAGGGTAACTCAACATCCTTCATTCCTTTAACCCTAGTGACATCTCTAGAAATAGTCCTTCATGAAAGTCTCATTATTTGAATCATCTTAGCTGAAATTTTTTTCCCACCATAACCCTGACTGACTTGGCAGTCCGAAGATAGAGGCTAGATCTTAATCACCTTTTAATCCCAATGATCAGCAATATGACTATCACACACAAAGTTCTCAGAATATGTTGATGGGTCTGAACTAAGCATACAAGGAACGCTCCCAGACTGCTTCCATATTTAGACTATATGTCTGCTTTACAGTGAGTTCCCAAAATCTATTTCATTGTCACTCCTAGGACTCTTCCCATTGTGTCTGGAGCTGGGGTGCTGGAGTAAAAGAGCATGGAATTTGAAGTTAAGCAGATGGATCTGTGTAATCTTAGAAAAATCATTTAATTTTTCTCAATCATTTACATTCTCAGAAATAAAACTGACGTTAAAAGTCCGAATTGATTATTTTATAGGCCAAACTGTTGTACCAAATAAAAATAAAAATACAATAGCTTTTGTAGGAGTAGTTTATTTCTCTTGCACATAATAGTCCACATACAAAGTGGCTTGCAGTGTGAAGGAATTTGTTCAGTATGGTCATTTAGAGCAAGGTTTTTGTCATCTCGTTGTTCTTTTAAACGTGGGATAGTGTTTTCCTCTGCTTGATAGAAGCTGATTGATGACTACCATACAAGTGGCTAAGCAAGAATATGGAAAATGTACAATTTCCTTTAAAAATGTTTTCTTCTTTTTCCATTTTTTATTGTAGTAAGATACACATAACAAGATTTAGTATCGTAACACTTTCAAGCTTACATTTCAGTGGTATTAACTGCATTCATATTGTATAATCATCATCATCTATCTCCAAAATATTCATCTTTCAAAACTAAAACTCTAGACCTATTATATCATAATTCCTCATGACCTCCTCCCCCAGCCTCTAGTAGCCATCATTCTACTTTCTGAAACTATGACTTCTTCTCCTTTCCCTTCTCCTCCTCCTCATTCTCCTGTTTTGTTTTTTTTTTTTCCAGATTCCATATATAAGTGAGATCATACAGTATCTCTCTTTCCATGTCTGGCTTATTTTACTTAGCATCATGTCCTGCAGGTTTATCATGTTGTCACAAATGGCAGCAGGATTTCCTTCTTTTTTAAGGCTGAATAATACTCCATTATATACATATAAGATTAATACAATAGTTTTAATTTGAACAATAATGGAGGTAATAAAAATCCATATCTATACACTAATAAAAACTATATAAAACCTAATAAACCTAATAAAAATCCATATATATGTATGTATATATACACTTTTACACATACACACACACACCACAATTTCTTCATCAATTCATCTGTTAGGTTGTTTCCATATCTTGCTATTTTGAATAATGCTGCAGTAAACAGGAAATTATATGTATCTCCTTCAGGTAGGATTTTATTTACTCTGGATGTATACCCAGAAATGGTATTGTTGGATCATATGGTAGTTCTATTTTTACTCTTCTGAGGAACCTCCATGCTATTTTTCATAATAGCTATACCAGTGGCCCTGTGTGTATCTGTGTGTGTGTTTTGCTTGACAAGATTCTAAGAAAATGAAACAATCTCAGACTCTGGAGTAAAATAGTTAGGCTTAAATCCTGACTCATATCTTTATCATACAGGTTGTGTTGGGTGAGTGACTTAATCTCTTTAAGCCATTTCCTCATGTATGAATTTTGGAAAACAATAATGAATACTGCATAGAATTTTGATAATAAATAAAAAGACAATATATATAAAATAGCACAGTATCTAGAACATAATATGTGCCAAACCAATCACTATTAAGACCTGCATTTCTGGGACGCCTGGGTGGCGCGGTGGTTGAACCTCTGCCTTCGGCTCAGGGCGCAATGCCAGGTCCTGGGATCAAGTCCCACGTCGGGCTCCCTGCAGGGAGCCTGCTTCTCTGCCTCTCTGTGTGTGTCTCTCATGAATAAATAAATTAAAAACATTTAAAAAAAAGAACTGCATTTCTGCGGAGGCTGAATAAGGCAAAGATAGGTCTGTTTATTTCACAAGAAAGGCAGGTCGGAGTGGGATACCATGGCAGTCAGTTGTTAGAACAAATAGCTTACAAGTAGTATTAAACCTCATAAAGATAGTCATATTGTTATGTTCACCTTCACCTAGGCTGAAGATGGCATAGGACTTTAATATATCTAGTGGAGGACAGCAAAGGAAAGAGAAACACAGAAACGTGCAAAAATAAGATGAAATAAAAAATGACCATCTTGAACTATAAAATTTTGTCTGGAGGATATTACAAAACTCTAGCATCACGTATTTCTTCTTCCCCACTTTAACACTTTTCTATAATACTATAGGAATTCTTAGGCTGAACAAGAAAATAAAAAGCTCCAAAGCTTTTATCCAAAGCAGTGTGCCTGGGTGGCTCAGTTGGTTAAGTGTCTGACTCTTGATTTTGGCTCAGGTCATGATCTCAGGGTTGTGAGATCAGGCCTGACTTTGTTCTGCACTGGGCGTGGAACCTGCTTTAGATTGTCTCTTCCTTTCCCTCTGCATCTCCACACCAACTCCATTTTCTATTTAAAAAAAGGGGGGGGGCTCCAAAGCAAGAATCTCAGCCCACAGACAGGATGGAAGCCTTTTTAGTTTTGTAATTCATGCCATATCTCTTCCACAGCATTCCGTTAGCTAAAAAGAATAACTAAAATCAACTTAGATTCAAGGATAAGCAACACACACACAAACACGCACACACTTCTTGATGGAGACTGTAATTAATTTTGCAGATAAGTTTTAAAACCTCTATATGATGTATTATTATATTTTTGGACTCAGGTCCTAAGTGGTTATATTATGTATTCTGGGCTTATGCTGAATTTACCACATACTTTGAAATTTAAGACTACAGCTCAAACAGTATTTAAACAAAGCCATTATATGGCACATAGTATATATTTTTTAAATTATTATAGCACCCATTACCCTAAATTCTCTTTCCAGAATTTGTAAGTAAATATGTATCAAATGTAACAGACAGAATATATTAGAAAAAAAAGTGTTTGTCATAGCAAGAACTTTCTCAAAATGATTGTTAAAAATACAAATTAGATGTAAATGCTATGTATTTTTGTAGACAACAGATGATATTAAATAGTCCTGTAGATGTTTCCTCAAAACTCCCCTCCCTAGAATTACCAGTACATTAGAAATGATGTACTTGCTGAAAAGCAGTATCCTTAACCAATTTTTTTTAAGATTTTATTTATTTATTCATGAAAGACACAGAGAGTAAAGAGTGAGAGAGACACAGGCAGAGGGAGAAGCAGGCTCCATGCAGGGAGCCGGACATGGGACGCAATTCCAGGTCTCCAAGATCACGCCCTGGGCTGAAGGCGGCGCTAAACCGCTGAGCCACCCAGGCTGCCCAGGATCCTTAACTTAAAAGCTCGTACAATCAATTTTATGGTTCACATATTTGAATTATCATTATTTTGATTAGGATTTATTAACCTTAATTCACTCCAGATCACATCTAATTTCTGAGTCTGTGGTACTCTATTTGCTAGATCATTGCTTTAGAAAAACTCAATTTATTGTTCAATGACAAGAATATTATCTTTATTTAAGGAAGATTAAATAGAGCTGGTCTGAAAATTATCTGATGTAAGCAAAATTCACCAAACTTGACTCTAGCCTTGGTTTGTTATGATATGATCCACACTTCTACCCTAAAGTAATTTTCTTATCCAGTTATCATCCAAGCAGTCCCATGGGAAGTTGGGGTTTATATTTTGAATGCAAGTATCATTTCCCTCATTAGAGCAAAGTAAACATAGATTTTCCTGAAAGAGAAAGGCTTAAAGAATAAAATAGAAATGATACCCATGTTCTAATATAAAAGTGGGAAAGAAAGTATCTGTCAAACAAGAGTTAGAGGTTGAAAATGTGAATACATTATTATGATTCTGTAACTTTGATTTTTAATGCTGTATATCAATGCTTAAGCTATGACCATATTGTTTTAGAATGTCCCTCTCCACCAAGTCCCAGAAAACTAACCTAAACCCATCTGCCCCAGATCATGATGTGTTATATTTTGACATTCATATAATTGATTTTGCATTCTTAACTTTTTTAATATATGAATATGATTTCCTCAACTGGATTGTAAATTCCCCAAATTCTGAAAATTATGCTTTATACACTTTTTAATGCCTTCCTTCCTATCTAATGAGGTATTGAGTATAAATAAGTGTTTACATAGTTTTTTGGATTTAATTAAATTTTTGAGAAGTAACATGTGTAATTTATATCTAACAGAGGGCAAAATACTAGGTTTGAATACCAGAATCAGTTTAATTTTGTATAATAAGTCTCTTCAAACAAAACAAAACTTTGATGATAAATAAATCATCCTGACCCTGATTAGCTATTAAGAAAGCAATATAATAGGGATGCCTGGGTGGCTCAGCAGTTAAGCGCCTGCCTTCAGCTCAGGGTGTGATCTTGGAGTCGCGAGATCAAGTCCCACATCGGGCTCTCTGCATGGAGCCTGCTTCTCCCTCTGCCTATGTCTCTGCCTCTCCCTCTCTGTGTCTCTCAAGAATAAATAAAATCTTTTTTAAAAAGCAATAATAATCTTTTACATTTTGACAAAGAATTAATTATTCAATAATAATGCAAATAAAGGAGATGGGAATGAAAATAACAGATAAACCATACATTGCCAGAGAAAATAAGTAAAAGCTGAAATAGTCTGATGATTTCAGCTCTGATTGTTGACCAAAATTTCCATATTATTTACCTGTATTTGAAACAAACTAAAAAGAGGGACTCAAAGAAGACATCTTTTTTTTAAGATTTTATTTTTAAGTAATCTCTGCACCCAATGTGGGGCTTGCACTCATAACCTGGAGATCAAGAGTTATATCCTCCTCCAACCGAGCCAGTCAGGCACCCCAAAGAATATACATTTTAACTTAAAAAAAAGTCACAATAGGACATGCAATGAAAATTTTAGAAGTTGAAGAGGTTCAGTTAAACTCATTGAAGGTCAAAACATGAGGAAGTCTTAGATGCCTGATTTACCTCCTTAACATAAGAGATGAGGATCAAAGACCAAAAGATTTGCTATGAGTGTGAAAATCAGTGACTGAACCAGGAATAGAAAAAACACCTCACTCTCTGTAAGTCTGCTTTTTACCACAAAGTGCACTTTTTGCCACAATAGAGAGAAATTCATTCAACTATCATGTATAACAATGCACACTGGCCCAATTATAAATGCTGTTATTTTGAACATCCCTAAAAACCTTCTTCTATTTCAAGGAAGGAATGCCTCAAATTGACCATTTATCTTCTTTTCTCATCACCTGCACAATGTATCAGTAGAGTCTTTACTGCTAACCAATTGTCTGTGTCATATAGTATGTCACAGACAGAGGAAAAACCCAAAGTGAAGTGGACCCTTCCAGGGATCCCTGGGTGGCGCAGCGGTTTGGCGCCTGCCTTTGGCCCAGGGCCGAATCCTGGAGACCCGGGATCGAATCCCACATCGGGCTCCTGGTGCATGGAGCCTGCTTCTCACTCTGCCTGTGTCTCTGCCTCTCTCTCTCTCTCTCTGTGACTATCATAAATAAAAAAATAAAAATGAAGTGGACCCTTCCAATCTGAGGCTACCTTTCATCAGTAGATAAAATTTGCACAATCAAATGTTGATTTCACAGTCAAATATCTTGTTGTATTCTTAAAAATGAATTCTACTATTTTTTAAATGCACTTAAACACAATAGTTTGTATTCCATGAGCATTCTGGCAAAAGAAAGCAAGAATTAACCCAAATTAAGGGCTTCTTTCATTAATTTGGGATGTGTCCCAAATATGTAATCGGAAAATAATTTCAGAAAATATAATATGAGTAAAAACCAGCAGAGTGCTCACACAGAGTAGTTAATCAATGAACATGTATTTAATGAATAAAATTATTTTTCTAGATGCTATTAGAGTTTTGATCCCTTTTGCCTGGGGACTTACTGTCCAGTAAAATTAGAAGAACCATGTAACAAAAATAAGTAGGAGCACCAAAAGGTAAATTATCAGGGCCAGATGTAGATGCATAATACAGACAACAATGCATGCTCCAGTAGTTCAGTGAAAGAAGAAATGTTTGGCAGGGGGTGGGGACAAGGATGGCTCATATAACTGGACTGGATGTTGTTGCTACAACAGAAATGTCTCAGAAGAAAATAAGAATGATTCTGCAATTAAATCCTTTGAAAGTTGTTTCACTGTTTCCATATAGACAGCTTTTGAATGCAATATGTAGGACAGCTTACCCAACTGAAGTGCAAAAATCTTTTTCAAAAAACACATTTTCCTTATTACCTGAGGATCAAATAATAAATAATAATAATAAATGCAGCTTGAGGAGGAAAAGCCACACTCCCATTTATTCTTTTTTGTGTTTTACCTTAAAAGAAGCTTTGATATTTTTATACATCAGTCAGCATCCAGCTCATTTCCGTGCTGGTGTGTTAACCTTCTCCCTCTGGACACTTGGGATATTAATATTATCCTCTGTAACAATCAGCAGAAGAAATAAAGCATTTACACAAATACTGCAAATTAGATTAAACTGCAGTTCTGATGTAACCCTGTGACATACAGTTTCTTGCGAATTAAGCCAAATGTACAAGCATTTAATGACTAATCCTTTTAGGTATTTTAATGCCCACATGAAGATTTATTGAGGAGAAAGGGAAAGCATATGCGGTTTTCCGTTAGAGCCTGCCTGCGGGCGGAGGATTGAGCAGATTGGCTTTTTTTAATTAATATTTCAGTTCTTTGTGTTTTGGCGGGCAGGTTGCACGTGGTCCTGGTACTGAACGGACAGCTCCTTTCTCTTAGGCTGTGCGCTGGGGGCTAGCAGTCTATGTGGGCAGTGGCAGACCCTGGAGAGAGAGGAGAGAAAAAGAGGGCTAGAGAGTGAAATCAAGTGCTGACTCCCCCCTCTTCCTTCTACCCCACACAGCCATAGGCTGGCCTCCTCCAGAAATTAACCTACTGATCTATATTGGTAAAATTAGTTATACTAGAAGGCTTCTCAGTTCAGCCACAAAAGAGGAGGAGAAAGCTTGTCAGACCCTCCTCCCTCCCCTGGGCTTACTACAAACAACTTTTCTGATGCTAGGAGGAAACCTTTGAAGATAAAGGCAAGTTCGCCTACACTTTAGGAATCCCTCCTGCAGATGGGAGGATTCTAACTAATGAAATCTCCAGGATCACATTTGTTTTTAATGTTATGAAACCTTGTTAAATAAAGTAATACATGCCTGTGTGTATGTATGCATATGTATGTATATGAGTATATACATATGAATGTGCATGTATATACGAGTATGTACATGTATGTATAAAGGAAAGATGGAAATAGATGCATAGATATAGATGGACATAGAGCCTGATCAACCAACTTAAAAATATCAATGATCTTGAAAAGTTTCTTCTATTTATGCCAATTGCATATTACTTTCAAACAGAATCTGAACTTTGTTTTAAAGTTCACTGGGGTAAGAAAAAGATGTAAACAATTGTGAGCTATTGGTAACCACACATTACATTCATTTAAGTACCTTGTAACATTAAAATGTTTTCACAGAAATATGAGCTGGAGAATTTAAGGATCTTTTTGATGCTATGTTCAACATCAGTGCTTATATCCTCCAAAATAAGTCTCCAAAATAAAATACGTTAGGTGTATATCAAATGTATCACACATTTTTGTTAAGCTAAGACCTAAAAGATGCATTTCTATTTACATTTCTTCCCATATGGGAGATGTAACTATTGCTGCTCATTTGTAGTTCTCCCCTTCTTCTGAGAATAAGGGAAGATGATATTCTCTCCTTGCCCTGTAGTTTACCACAGCCAGGTGACTAGATCTGGTCAGTGTGTTTCTGAGACAAAAACTTTATTTACTTGTGCCAGAACCCCCAGACTCCTTCCCAACATAATCTTATGGTAATGCAGAGATACAGATCTCACTAGATCCCTGAGCCTCCCTATGGAGAATAGCTGCCCTGGTGAGGTGTCCAAATCCCCAGTGAATTGTATGTATGTTTGAGGGAAATAAACTTTTGCTATGTTAAGCCACAGATATTTGGAAACTATTCGTTATCACAGTGCAGCATGTCCTAAGCTGACTAATAAGCTCCTTTAAAGGAAAAAAAAATAGTAAGTTTCCCAAGGTCAGAATTGTCAATGATTGACTTTTCTTGGGACACTATAAACCAGTGCTGTTCAACATAAACAAAATGCAGGTTACATAAGTCATTTTAAATCTTCTAGTAGCTACATTTCATAAATATATGAAAATCAGGTGTGTATTTTATACTTACAGCACATCTCAATTTGGACTAACTTTGTTCCAAATTGCCAATGCCCTCTAGCCAAAAATGACCAAACACACACTTGTAGTTGAAGAAACTATAGGGAGTCGTGGAACATCTTGATAAAGGGAGTTAAAAATAATAATCTATCACAGGATTTGAAGTTAGGCTGGGTGATTTTAGGAATGGCCCAAGGAAGTAGAGGCTCACACTGGACTGAGTATTCTTAGAAAAAGGGAAATTTTTTTTTGTTTGTTTTACACTGAGGGAAGACTAAAGCAAAAGCTCTAATTAGTAAAGAAGGCTCAGTCACTCACATCAGCCAGGAAAGGAAGATATTGGGTATTTTCATGTGTGAACAACATTCATGTCTGTGTTGATTACAGAGTAGTCTTATTTTCATGTAAATCTGTCATGGTCACAGAGTGGCCCTGTGTGATGTTGATGTTCTGTGAGATGGTTTGTATTTAACAGAACACCAAGACCTCACTGGGAGTGAGGCCAGTCTGTAGCAACACCATGGCCTAGCTGATAACGTTAGTTCAACTCCTGGATGTCAGAGCCATTTGAGGGGTTATGGGATTGGGAGGAGGTAGTTTAGTTTAGTTTTTTCTCAAAGTGCTTGTATTAGTCTGCTAGGGCTGCCATAACAAAATATCACAGACTGGGAGGCTTAAACAACAGAAATTTATTCTCTTACAGTTCTGGAGGCTGGAGTCCAAGATCCAGGGGTCAGCATGTTTGGTTTCTTCAAAGCCTTTCTCCTTGTCTTGCAGATGGCCACCTTCTTGCTGTGTCCTCACATGGTCTTTCCTCTATGGGTACACATTTCTGGTTCCTGCTCCTCTTCTTAGAAGGACATGACATGTCCTTAGACATGTCTCTTCTAAGAAGGACAAGGACATGTCCTTCTTAGAAGGACAATCATATTAGATTAGGGCCCTGCTCTTATGACCTCACGCAACCTTAATTACCTCCTTAAAGGCCCCATCTCCAAATATATAGTCACATTTGGGGTTAGGGCTTCAATATATGACTTTTGGAGGGAACAATTCCATCCATAATAGTACTCCGTAGCCACATGTAGCTAGGCATAAGACAGTACAATTATAGACAATTTGAAATTGATTGTGTCTATTCACTAGAGACTCACATTGGCTGGGGACATTTCTCAGTAGAATAAAAAATTTTTTTCAAGTTTCATCATTAAAAGGAACTCTGGATTTTGTGGGGTCCCTCTTTTCATTATGTCCTTCTTATTATGGAATGCACTGACTTCATGGTAAAGAGGTCTGTAATTAGGTTTTAAGATGACCCAACTTTTCACATTAGGGTGGGGTTCCATAAGCAGTTAAATAAAGTGGGTGAAACATCTCCCTATCCTTTAACATTTCCTAATATCCAGTCAATGAATCACTTCTTGAGAATAGATTTTATAGTGTCATAGGAACCCTAATTCTATCATTCTAAGCCAGTGAAGCAGCATTCTTCCAATCTAGCAAGAGTTATAAAAGAGCCTGTTTCATGCTAGATATACCATCTTGGGAAGGGACAGGATGAACTTCCTATACTTATTTCCTAAGAGGCCAATAGTCTTACTTTTCTGTGGAAATATGAGTAGGTTCCTTGTTCTATGGAAAATCACAAATTTTGAAGTGATCTTCAGTTTGAAATCCCAGACCTTGGGATCCCTGGGTGGCGCAGCAGTTTGGCGCCTGCCTTTGGCCCGGGCGCGATCCTAGAGACCCCGGATCGAATCCCATGTTGGGCTCCCGGTGCATGGAGCCTGCTTCTCCCTCTGCCTGTGTCTCTGCCTCTCTTTCTCTCTCTCTCTGACTATCATAAATAAATAAAAATTTTAAAAAAATGAAATCCCAGACCTTTTATAATAATCCTTTTGAATTACTTTGGCCACCATGATCTACATAATGATGGTAAATAAGTACATTGTCAAGGTATACAATTTTTACATCTTGAGAATTTTGAATTTTGCTGTCAACTGTACCTGAGACACACTTGACCTTGTAAATGAAAAGTACATTAAAATGATGTCTCTCTAACATTCTGCATTACTACTACTACTCTACTGCCAGAGTCCAGATAATTAATGCAAGAGCTTCCTCCTCTAACTCAAAACTGGATGTGCCAGTGCAGAGCATCTGCATGTGCTTAGTTTTGTCACCATCTAAATCTTAGCATTCAGATTGGAACACACTCCTAAAAGACTAATGCTGTTTCATCGTATTTAACTAGGGAAAGAAACCTGTTCTCTTTAACTGCTGGCACATAAATATATGAGAAGTAGATAGTGTTCAATCATACAAAGAACCTTATACTGTATTATTTATCAGAATGTCTACATTCATTACAGATATTTCTAATATGTGGTGCATATTTAATACATCACAGTCTATACCTGTTCCAGTGTCTTATACTAGAGAGAAGTCTCAATGCTAGATTTAGTCTCTAATTTTCCAAAAGCAGGGCTTGAGCAGTGTTATTCTTACATCTGAAGATTTTCATTAACCCACACCATCCCCACTTCACTGAACTTAAAATGGACATTCTATGACATATTCTGTTCTCAGACAGATTGAGAGGATACTCCCAAGGGGATGAGACTCCAAGAATCATTAGATGAGTTGTCTTCTTTTCTGCAGTAACTTCTTCAGTAAAGATATTTTATCTAAGGACAGAGAGAAAGAAAGGAAGTGAGTGATTGAGAGCAGGAAAAAAAAAGTTAATAGTAAGAGGATGACCAAAGGGCAGCAGTGGTGATCGGGTATTTCTGGAATGGCTACTTCCATCCTTTGCAGAGAACACTGAGAGACAGAGGGGATTCAGGAGGATGCCTATAGGTTCCTCAAGGCTTTTCATAACACCAGAATGGAGAAGAGTCCTGAGCAAAGTTGTCCCTTCTGAATCTAGACTTCAAAAAGATAGTACTCTGACATGAAAATCAGTAGAAATGTTTACAATGAAGACAGACAAGCTAGAATGGAGTGTTGGAAAGGATGGGTCATGGAAGAGAAGCAATCCTGTTCATCACTAGTAGGATTGATACAAACCCATGGAAGGATTGGCCAAACCAATCATTTTAAAGTGCATTATCAATTACAAAGTTGATTCATTTATATTCATCCTCACTTATTATAAACTGACCATGAAAGAGGGCAGAGTAGTTAAGTGACTTGCCTGATGTCACAGAGCCAATCAGCAGCAGAATCTATGCATCCTTTGCCTTCCTCTACTTGCTCAAAGGGAAATCAAAAGAGATAAATTCATCCTGGCAATTGTCTTTTGTCCATATGATGCCCATAACCAGAAGTGACTTGGGGAGAAGGGGCATTACCTCATGCAACCAAAAATGGCAGGGCCAAAGTAGGAAAAAAAAATTCTAATGGAATGTCCTGTTAGGTAAGATATGTAATAAAGCAGACTGGTACACATTTCTGGACAATGTCCCTGAACATTCCAGGCAGCAGACAGATAGTAGGAAACAAAGGAATAAGGTAAATATGGATGGACCAGGAGTTTCAAAACAAAACTATTCAAGGGTAAGTAAAAGACAGACGTGAGGTCTAAACAGCATGCACAGAGCGTGGAGATTCGGCAAGATTACATAATGAAGTCAAGAAAGTGTAAAGGCAAACAGTAGCACAGCCAAGTTGAAGAATAAAGGGCGATTGCACCAGAGATTAAGATAAATAAAATAATAAGGCATTGTTCCAGTACATAAGGAAGAAAAGGTCAATGGAAAAATAAAGGGGACCTCTGAGAGGCTTGCTGGGGTAATTGACAGAAGAGGAAGACAAAGCTCTTTCAGTTAAAAAAAAAAAAGTGACTGGAGGCCTTGATTGCCTCAAAGCTCCTCAAGGCTGCTAGCAGGGAGAAGAGGCAGGGGCTTAGGGTCAGCAACCAGACACATCAACACAGGTCAGTTAGAAGGTAGGCAGTGAGATATGTACTAGGGTGACCAGAACTTGAAGTATTACAAGTGAAGAAGCACACACACTGTCTCAGGCCCCATGTCACTGAGAAGATGCCCAAAATATGGAAGTAAAAGAGAGATAGAAGCCTGTGGACATTGGAAGGGAGGATTCCTAAACCAGGACAGAATTCCAGCAGGGCATAAGGGGCCCTGGGACAAAAATGGGGGCAGAAAAGGAGGAAGAGATGAAGAAGAGTGGAAGGGAAGGAGAAAGGGAGGGAGAGGGAGAGAAGGAAGGGAAGAAAGAGAGAAGAGAGGAAGAAATGAAACTCAAAATTTTAAAAGACCAGAAAGTTAATTAATCCTGGAGCAAAAACTCAAAATAATTAGCCATAAAGGAAAAGGAATTGGGGTGTGAGGAAGAAGGACTGAGCTATCCATTTTCTGGATCCTGGGTGAGAGATTTTGGATGGAGTGGATGAAAGCTTCTGAGTCCTACCTCCAGCCCTGGCCTTGTCACATGCTTAGCTGTGTGACTTCAGCAAACAGTAGGACCGGATGACCTCCTACGTCTCCCCCAGCTGGATTTTCTTTGGTGCCATCTGTCCAAGGGCTGCAAAAATCAACTCTAGGGAAGCAAGTGTGCCCTGCTAATAATGTCTTTCTTCAGTTACCTCCTTAGCAACCCCTCTCCTTCCAAACAATAATACCCAACATTTCTTAAGAGCTTCCCTCGTTCCAGGTTGATAATAATAATAATTATTATTATTATTATTATTATTATTATCTATTCCTTAGCTTATCAGGACACTGAGGTTCAATTGAATATATACATCGTGAGGCTCAAATGAATATATACACATTCATATATATTCATATATATATATTCATTTGAGCCTCATGGTGTCCTGATAAGCTAAGTGTTCACAGTCTTTCCCATTTCATAGGGGAGAAAATTAAGTCACTGGCTGAGGTAGGATCGGGATTGAAGCCCCAGGCCCTGTGGTTACAGGGGTTGCAAGTGGGTCCTGGAATCTAGTGCTGGATCCAGAGAGGCAGTCACCACCCTTCTGGGGGAGCAGGTGCTGAAGAACTGGTGGGATCCTCAGGTCGACCTCGGGGCCTGGCTCCTGGCTCCAGGTGCATTCAGCACCCGCCGCAGGCCAGGAGCCACTGACCCCCAGGGACCGTGACCGAGGGGTCAGGGCAGGGGTCAGGCTCTGGAAGCCTGGCACACAGTCACCACTAGAGAAGAGAGGAGTGAGATCAAAGAGGCTGGATTTGGGGCCTCGGGAGTCCGGAAGGCATCAAGTTGGCGCATCTCCTGCTGCAAAAGAAACCTGGCCCCGGCCTCCAGGTGGATGGTTTCTGTCAGGCGTCTAGAATGGAATGGAGAAGAGGGAATGAATACAAAGGAGGCAATTAAAACTCTGGGAAAGTTTCGATGCAACAGCACGAGCCAGATGTAACAGTAGGACACCTTGGCGATCACTCCTACCATCTTAAGCCTCACTTTCTCGAGGCTTGCCTACCTGCTGGGGGGCGGGAGAGTCTGCAGCAACCGCCAAGTGCTTCTGTCACCCCCACCCCGGGGAGGGGCACTTACACCTCGTTACCTCCACCTAACATTAGTATCGCAGAGACCTACCTCAGGGGGTTGTTGTCAGGATAAAACAACACGATGCTTGTAAGGAGCCTGACGATAGGGGATCCCTGGGTGGCTCAGCGGTTTAGCGCCTGCCTTTGGCCCGGGGCGTCATTCTGAGTCCCACCTCGGGCTCCCTGCATGGAGCCTGCTTCTCCCTCGGCCTGTGTCTCTGCCTCTGTGTGTGTGTGTGTGTGTGTGTGTGTGTGTGTGTGTGTGTATCTCATGAATAAATAAATAAAATCTTTAAAAAAAAAAAGGAGCCATAGTAAGTGCTCACTAAATGCCAGCTCTTGCTGTTAATTCGTTGTTATTCTTCGCTCTATAAAAAACAAAGTCATGACTACGCAAGTCCTCCCTCCTGGAGTTGTAGGGAGGGGAGCGTTCTGGGGGCCAAATGAGTCAATACTTGTCCAGGTGCTTAGCCAAGGAAGGCTCTCTCCTGCGACCCGAATGCCTCAAACACCCCTTGCGCCCCACAAGGTGAAACACTGATGAGGGGAGCGGGTTGCGGACGCGGGAGGACAGAGCGCGCGGCCCTTCCCGAACTCACGCATTTCTCTGCGGAAAGGAAGGAGCGAGTTTCCCCGGGGGCGAGCCAGCGAGGCCTTTGGCTGGAAAGGCGGCCCCTCGCCTCCAGGGGCGCAGGCAGCGAGGAGGCCTTTCCCGGCTCGCGCGGCTGCGGGGGGTGAGCGCCCCGGGACGCCGCGGGGCTGGCGAGGCTGGTCCCCTCGCGCCCGGCCGCGCCCGCCGGGGTCCCGCTGCGCAGCGGGGGCAGCCGCAGGGCGAGGTCTCTGCCCCCCCGCAGGACGGCCTCAGCTCCAAGTTCCGCTGTTATCCAAGGGAAGACTCCAGACGAGAGTTCCTCTGTTTAACTTCGGCCGATACAGTCGCCAGGCTTCTTTAATTGCTCGCAAATGCATCTTCTCTGAGCGGTTTACGGCCCCCTGTGGCCTGCGGGCTGCAGCGCCGAAGCGGGATCCTGATCCGCGGGAGGCCTCGACCAGCAGAGCGCAGCGCGGGATGGGGTCGGGCGGGAGGAGGTTTAAAAAAAAAAAAAGTATGTAAGTAAGAAAAGGAATTTAGAAAAATCAGTGACAACCCTTAAACTGAAATGACTGGAGAGTCTGTTAAGAAATGTTAAATCTCTCCTAAATATCCCACAGCACTTTAAAAAAAAAAAAAAGATTTGCCTTTTCTCGTTTGGAATTAGGAAACATTTTACGCAAAGTGGCCCTTCTGTTGTCGACATTGGGATCGGGGTCAGGGGAGAGAATACCAAGAGAGAGTAGAAGAGTTCGCACAACCTAACTGGAAAAAAGAATGGGAGAAACCTTTCGGAAGACATCCAGCCAGCATCAGTATGAGCTCAGGCTAATAGAAGTAGGAAAGGCCAGCGATTTGCTCTTGGCTGGGATGGGGGTCTGACCTGGAGTGCCTAGGCATGAACGTCCGAGCTGCCCACGGCTTTTCTCTTCAGATATCCTGGCACTTGTAACTGGGCCAAGTTTTAGCTTCTTGGCTCCTGACCAGAATTTTCCTGGTATTTGGAACACTCTTCTCTCTCCATCTTGCATTCATTATTAATGAGGAAAAATGAATGAACCAGGGATCAGAATACTGTGTGGTGGACCCAATAGATTTGCCTTTCAATGACTTGAGGATTGTCCCCACTCCCCCTCCCACCCACAGCATCAATGACTAGGAAAGGTTAGAGGAACCACACCAGAGAAGGTCTTTGGATAAGTCATTTCCATTGTCATTAGAATCCTGAGCGACTGGAACACTTGGACCCCCTTCCCTAGAGGGCCCTGAGAGCTTTCTTCGTTGTTGGCTGCTGGAGATCCCAGGCTGAACTCAGAAGCTTATCCAGCCACAGTGGAGGCACTCAGAGGGCTAGGGACTCAGGTATAGGTGGAAGGGTACCTGAGAGGATAGAACCAGATACCCCTAAGATGGGACAGAGCAGGGATGCCGGGCTGGCTCAGTTGGTAGAACATACCACTCTTGGTTCTGAGTTCAAGCCCCATGTTGGGTGTAGAACTTACTTGAAAAGAAAATAAGAAAGGACACAGAAGTCATTGGCTTTCTTTGGGGTCTCTAGAGGCCCTTCTGCTCTTTATGTGCATCCAAAATAAAAAGTGGAAGGAAAGGATTGGAAGGGTTAGGAGGGGTACTGATACTCAGATTGACACCTCTTATTTTGCTTTGTGGAAAGAATGTCTGCCTACTATATTGGATCTTCAGTGCTCCACTCTTTCCCCATACTAGTACCCTTCCAAAACCGGGTCTTTGTAATCATGAAAATTATCTCATATAGTGCAAACTCATGTCTGGGTTATGGAACTGCATGCACAACTGGAGCAGAACACATTAAATTTCACTATTAGATAATGTACACACATGCTCTGATAAGGCATACGTTTAATGAATTCAATCTCATCTCTACCTTCTTCTAAGGAGGATGGAAGAAAGGAAAAGGAGATGGAAAGGAAGATACTCTGGTTGATTCATAGGTGTGAATATATCCAAGGAAATAATTTTGGTTAAAAATGTCCAAATAATTACAATCTTTACTCCATTTCACTTAGCATTATGCAGGCAGTTTTGTGGGGAAAATCTATTTAGGCAACAGAAAAACACAAAATCTGTTTGGAGGAGCAAAGGAAATCCCAAGAAGGAAAAAGAAAGAAGAGTGGGAGGAGGAGGAGAAGGAAGAGGAGGAGGAAAAGGAGAAACACGTGTTTAATAAGGTTAGGGTAGGTACTTGTTTGCTGGTAATTGTCCACCAACTGCAAACACACAGTGGGTGGCAGATCCTTCCAGTAGAGTTGTTTCTGGTTGGATGAAAACTGAAGGGACCTGAGCTTCCCACACCAGCATCTGAACTGCAGGAAACAGTTCAGAAAGTCTCTTTTCTAGCTCTGGATCCTAACCAAAACAGTAATGATAGATAAAATGATTGCGGATTCCTAAAGCGACTGCAGTAGAACAATCCCTCCTGGAGTGCGAAGCATGGAATCAGAAGGCAGAACAGAAGCGCTGGGTGCTAAGGGAGACCCTTCTTCAGCTTCTAGGGTGCGAGGCTGGCGGGGGTTCTCCTGTGCTTTTTGAGCTATTTCGCGTGGGCGGGAGTCGGCCTGGCCTTGGGCTCAGGCTGGGATGCTCACTACCGGTTTCCCGAGGGATGGAGCCCCAGGCGATTGTCACCGTGTCTCCAACTCGCCGTGGCCAGTTAATTCAATTACGCGCCCGCTGGAGAATGTGTGGCCAATCGGTCTCCCAGAAAGGGGCAAAGCAGAGAAAGAGGAATTAGCTTTGCTGAAAAGCCCAGCCTTTGGGTCAAGCAGGATGGCACTTATTAATTGCTCAAGACTATTAATTGGATGGGAAGGGGAGATGGTGGGGGGTAGGGGGGACTGTCTGACAGAAACAAATCCCACGCGCGCACATCACACACACACACACACACAGACACCAAGCACAGCACACACCTGCCTCGATGAGTTTCTTTAGAAAAGGGGCGCGCCGTGCAACCCCAGAGCAGATGGAAGAGAGAGCTGACCAGTATGTGCATATGGCGCGGATGATTTCCCCAACTTTTCTTTCAGGGACAGACAGCTTTTTTTTTTTTTCCTTTTTGTTGGGATGAGGCGAGAAGGAGCAGTTGGCCAAATGGAGTTTCCCTACAGTTCAGATGCTGGTGTGGGAAGCTGGGACACTGGAGTGGGAGGAGAGCTTTCCAAGGCAGATGTGGGCTCTGGCAAAGTAGAGACTCTTAAGCCAAGATACGCACTTTACCCTTTTGGCTTCGTTTCCTTTAAATACAAACACAAGTTTGTTTTTTCTCATTCTGCAAGATCTATAGTTTCCCCTAATTCCACCGGGTTCGAGACACAGTAAATGAACCCTGGACACCTTTTGTCTTGGTATCTAGAAGTCACTTGGGAAAATGAAATGGGGATAGGGAGTGGAATGGAGAATTAAAAGACCGCCCCGTTCTTCTGTGGGGTCCAGAAGTATTCAGAGGGAGGAGACAACTAGAGGTCATTCTGTGGATGTACTCAGCTCCAGGCCAGAGCTCATTACCAGGAGTATCAGAAGTGCAGGGGCTGCGTGTGGATCTTCTTCCAGACGGGGACAAACCTAGGGACCAAGCCCACTGGCACAGCAGGCACAGCAGGCGGCCACCCCACCCTGAGCCTCCTGGCTGTTCCCAGGGGAGAGGGTTTTGCGTATGCTGCCTGGACCTAAGGGGGAGGGGGGGAGAAGGTCCCTTCGCCTTCAGTGAAGACATATCTGACAGTAGAGGAGTTGGGGGAGGGGTTTGCAGCTTGTCTGAGAAGGGGGCTTCCTTTTCCATTTGAGTTTGGACAGGCAGGGAAACCAACATTATCCACCTGGAAAAGCATGCACAGCAATTCCCAAGATAACCCGAGGGCTCTACGTGTTCCCAGGGTGGGGGTGGAAGGGTGAGAGGGGTGTTATACCTTCAGAGAGACAGGGGTTCCTGGGGTAAGGTCGTGGGGGCAGGCCTCAGCTTCCACAAATAGTTATTTATTTCCTCTGTAGTTGGAATATAGAGGCCTCACTCAGTCCTGACAAACAAAAGATTCCTCTGCAAGCATTTTGGGATTCAGCCTCTTAGTGCCAAGGGTACTCATCTTACCCCCTCCTACTTAAGATCAAGTTGGGCATTCTTTCTTTTTAAAACTTCATTGGGCTCTCATCCTGACTTCATTAGACCAAAATACAGAATTTCAAGGCGGGGGGCACTTGCGCACCTTGAAAAAGGGAGCAAGTGTTGGCTGCTGACCCTTGTGCAGGGCTGAAGCATCACGGATCTCCATTTCAGACAGTGCATTTCAATTCTTGTCGTGTGCCTTTGTCCATTTATATAAAGCAAAGAGCGCTGAGTGACAGCCCCAGTTAGCCTGCATGAGCAGATCCTAATAAACCCTCCCAAACCCCGACCTAAAAAAAAAAAAAAAGCCACATGCCTGTTTGCCTGCGGCTTATTATTAAGACACCTTCTCAGCTTAAACACTTAAAAGCTAACCAAATGAAATGGCAATTAAGACTAAATTGCCCCTTCTATCTCTGAGATGAGTCTGTGGGGCCAGCCAGTTCTTATGAGACAAGGTTGGAGAGCGGACTTTGCAAAGCCTCAGTATTGCGGGTAGGTGGCCACCACTACCCCCTCCAGGTGCTAGAACACTTGGTGAAGAAAGCTGAATTTTGAATGAAGTAAAGCTCAAATACTGTTTGAAAGTAGAGAAATCCACCAAAGAGACAGGGTTGTGCACTGCTTCCTTCCTGCCCTTTGTAAAATATAACTTTCAAACATTAAGGGTTGTTTTGGAGTAATGGTATTCAAATACCTGGTGTCACTGTTAAATGGTCTACAACCCCCCCCCACCCCCACAACCCCCATCCAGCACTGTTTCAGACAGGAAAGAAGGAAAACACAAAAGAAGGGGAAAATGGGCTGGGTTGGGGAGTGCAAGACAACGTTTTACCTAAATGTAGAATCTTGTCACACGTCTTTATTCTCTTGTATTTTTCTTAAATATACTGCCAGTTACACCATTTCTTTATGATGAAAACTTGGGCTGTCCACCGTGGCTATTTATTTTAAAAGCTGCTGAAAGTGTAAGCTACCGCAGGGTGTTGCCTTAAAAAAAGGGAAAAGAACCCAAATTCGATGTAAATATGGGAAGAGCAGTATTGTTTCCACTTGGGGAAAGACAGACACCCCAATCTGGGTGAAATTGATTTGGGTGCTTGTTGGAAAAAAAGCAGCTTTCAGCATCTAGGGAGTGGAACCAATAGGAATGAACACTTACTCGTGTAAAAGGAAGCTTTAATTAATATATATTTCTATCTCTAATATACACACATCGGGGCTGGATCTTTATCTTCACAATAAAATGTGTGCAAATGCTCTCTGTAGAGATGAGTCCCCACCTCAGTCGGTATAGAAAAGCATGATAAAGGTTGGAAAAAATGGATAAAAATGTTGAAAGAACCTCCAGTTCCTTATTAGGCGAAGATACAATATTTATTCCTTGTCTCCTGGGATAAATCTCTTCTGCCTATTGTCCTCCCAGTTCTCAGTGCTGATGCTTAATTTTCAAAACTTCTATATTACCAAGGGACCTACGACATCAGCCAAAGAAATACTCAGCAAGTACAAAATCTGTTCCAGGGAGCTGCTTTTGTGCAGAGGGAAAATTTTGTTCCTACAGGTTTTTAAGTGGGTACGAGGCAAGGAGCTATCTGATCCGGGCAAAGCCATTACAATTTAGATCTCTATCTATAGAACATTTTTTTTCCTTAAAAAAAAAATTGGAAAATACAAGAAGTTTGGATTTTTTTCCCGATTCTTTTTTTGGAGGGGGAAATTGCATCGTAAGCTTTCGGAGAACCCAACATGTCAACTACCTTTCCGGGACTAGTCCACGATGCCGAGGTATTATTACTTTTTTTTTTTTTTTTGAGCGCGCGTGTGTGTGGCGGCCGCGGCGGCGGTGGCTGCGGCGGTGGCAGCTTCCCCTGTCTCTAATCTATATTGGACCGTTACGTTTAATTATAATCTGGCTTTCGGGGGAAGTTAAGGAAGGAAAGGGGAGAAAGTTCGTTATGACATCTGTCGCCAGGAAGGGCGACTCTCTGCCACGTTAAGAAACATTTGCCATAATGAGGGGGAAAACATAATCCTAATAATAAAGAAAGGGAGGAGGGGGTGAGGAGAAAGAGATAGAGATTGGAAAAAAAGATACTCAGAAAGGCAAAAGTAAAGAGATTGATGGGGGGGGCGGTAGGTGGACAAGGGGGGTGGGGAACAACGCACCCCTTTTGGAATGGGCTTATTCTTAGGAAAAGTGAAGCAGAAAGAGGGGGGTCGGGTTCCTTGCCCCAAATGGTTAAGGGAATGAGCAAGTTGAACGCTTTGCACAGACTGGATTTTGTAAAATATATGGATAATGGTTTTGAGCAGCTCTAGCGGAACACCTCAGCAAGGACAGGCGCGGAATCCCCAGGTTGGGATCCGGTTGCAGAGGCGAGGCGCCGGCCCGCGCTCTGAGCGTGGGGACTCTGGGTCTGCGCCCCGCCGTCCCGGAGTCAGTGGCAAACCTGGCTCCCAGCGCCCAGCTCCCCGTGCAAGTTAGGCAGGGGCTGTGTGTGTGTGTGTGTGTGTGTGTGCGTGCGCGTGTGTGTGTGTGTGTGTGTGGTGTGCTGTGTCACCCGCACCTATATAGGGTGGGGGATTTTTTTCCGCCCTCTCGACTGTGAGGACGAGGCCGCCCACCCCCAGTCCGCCTGCTCGCAAAGGCTCTCTGGCAAAGGCGCGGAGCCGGGGCTGCGGCTCGGCCCCAGCCCTGCGTGCTCGCTCTCCTTGCAGAGCCAGAAAAAGCTCCTGGCTCCGGGAGAGCGGCGCCTCGGTTGCAAAATGACAAACCTCAAGTTTTTCTGCTCTCCCTTTTCCCCCTCTTCCTTCCAGATACGTCACGACGGATCAAACAGCTACCGTTTGATGCAGCTTGGCTGTCTGGAGTCCGTAGCCAATTCCACTGTCGCCTATTCCTCCTCCTCTCCTTTAACTTACTCCACCACCGGCACCGAGTTTGCGTCCCCCTACTTCTCCACTAACCACCAGTACACCCCGCTCCACCACCAGTCCTTCCATTACGAGTTTCAGCACAGCCACCCGGCCGTCACCCCCGACGCCTACTCTCTGAACTCGCTCCACCACTCTCAACAGTACTACCAGCAGATCCACCACGGGGAGCCCACCGACTTTATTAACCTGCACAATGCGCGGGCGCTCAAGTCGTCCTGCCTGGACGAGCAGAGGCGGGAGCTGGGCTGCCTCGATGCCTACCGCCGCCACGACCTGTCCCTCATGAGCCATGGCTCTCAGTATGGAATGCACCCAGATCAAAGACTCCTGCCAGGGCCCAGCCTGGGGCTGGCCGCCGCGGGAGCAGACGACTTGCAGGTAAATAAGCATGCGGCGAATTTGTCTGCGCCCTCCCCTCTTTGCCCTCCCCCCCCCCTCGGTGCAGGCTGACTGTAGGCCGCCTCTCCCCTCTTCTCCTCTCCACTCCTCTCCTCTCCTCTCTTCTGTCTCTCTCTCTCTCTCTGACACACACACACACACACACACACACACACACACCACTTATTATGGAAAGTTATAAAAACAATTAGAGGAGGGGTGTGCCGTTCTGTCACTCTCATTGGATCAAGGCATTTCACCTGGACGCCTGAGAGTCTGGCTAACTCAGGGCCCCCACTCTCAGTCGGTCTATACAGAAGTCGGTCGTGAATCCTCATTTCTATCCCTGAGGGGATGGGGTGGAGAAGATCACCGAGGCTCAGTTGAGCCAACTGGGCTCTGAGTAAGACCCGATTAGATCTGCGCACCCTCAATCTCTGCCTTGTGCTGGGTCTACCCGCGTGTCCCAGGTGTTTGTCCCAGACTGAGCTCGTGGGAAACTACTAAGAATTGGGGGACTGGTTTGTTCTGCGACTTTGTTGGACTCTAGAAAAAGTTTCCCCGAACGTACTAGATTGCTGTGGGAAGTAAAGAATCGCCAATGGAAAGTCTCAAAAATTTACCCCAAAGAATCTGCACAACCCACTCCACCAGGTTATGGATTTGAGCCTAATTCTGTTTAAGGAGCATTCAATCCCACCACCCAGTTGGGTAATTGACGACTTTATTTTCCTCACCAGGTTATTAACTTTTACGTCAGATACAATTTCTTAAAAAGAAGGAAATGAAATAAAAAAAGAGGGGAAAGAGAAGAGAAATAAGGGAGGAAGAAAGGAGAAAAGGAAAGAAGGAAGGAAGGAAGGAAGGAAGGAAGGAAGGAAGGAAGGAAGGAAGGAAGGAAGGAAGGAAGATATTATGGAGGCCATCAATCAGATGATCTCTCTCCTGCTTTCTTTCTTAATGTATTTTTGCCCATTCTTTGCCAACAATAGAATTTATAATTTTGCAAGCATATTGTCACAACCACTCTTCAAACAAATAAAATCACAAATATTCAAAAAAGATCTCAAAAGACGTAAATTTGTAGCTTCTTTTGGCTGAAAGGACAGCAATAGCTGAGTCCCTACTTTTTCAGTCCGCACAAAGCTGGCCACCTCTCCACAGTCTCCACAACGAAGGGGAGATACTCCAAAAGCACGAGTTGGAGACGTAAGAGATCCCTTGTTGCGCACAGAAAATCTTTTCCCCTCATTTACCTCTGAGCAAGAGATTATTTTAAAATTAAAGTGAAAGCCCTTACTGTCCCAACAAAGAGCCGTGGGCACAAGATCGGCACACAAGAAAAGAGATTTGGCTCCATAAACCTTGACTTTCTACATTTATATTCACAAAATAATTTTATACGCTCAGAACATTTTTACATTTTTCACAAGGATCCCCTTATGTCTCAAGGGGGAAAAAATCTGCCATTCAATGCTTAGCTCAACTAAAACCTATTTACTCCTTTTAATAGCCGCGTCTGCTGCTGATTTTTTTGTATCTGTACAAATTTTTTTTCTGTGCTAGGCACAAAGCCGGGCATTTTTCAAAAGAGGGGATTAGAACATTTGCAAGCACCAGACAAAGAGCGAATCCCGTGCAAAAGAACACCGTAGTTTATCCAATTTTCGACTTAGTGCCATTCAACTGGTCATTTATGCAATGTCATCCGACCAAACAACATGTTTTACTTATGAGGGGGGAAAGTTTGTTAAGTGTAGAGACCAAGATTCGTTTCTTCTAAGAAAATAAACATCTTAACAGTGCGCCAGAGAATGGGAGGGAAAGTGGTTCATTCTCTTGGAGAGGCTTGGGGCCCTTTACCCTCTACAGTTCGGATATTTTGAGACTTTTTTTTTTTCAGTCTGTTTTATATTTTTAGTCTTTCTTCAGCTTATTGTTCATACTGAGGGAATATTCATACTGAGAGGAACACTTCAAGATCCTAGAAGAAATTGAGGAGTATGATATGTGATATATTTATGTATCTATGTCTAAGACATATCTATATATGTATATATCATTGTGTGTATATGCATATATATATATACATATATATGTATATATATGAAGCAAGTTGTAAATCTGGCAAGTTATTTTCTTCCACTCCTGCTGGATTTAGTTGGCAGAATCAAAAAGAAAGAGAAAAAAAGTAATAGCTACTTTTAACAAGAGAAATAGGGAGGGGATGTGTGGGAGAAACCCGTCTCTCTCCTTTTATTTCTTCCTTTTTAAAACATTCATCAGCATATGCCTCATTTCAAATGCAACAAATGTAAATATACTTTTCCCTGCACAGAATTTTAAGTGAAAGTCCAATGGTTTGCATGGCGGTCTAAGTCTGCCTAACAGATGCAAACAGTCTTGTGGCTTCAGTTCCATCTTTGAGTCCCCTAAAAAGATTTGCTATGGCCAACAAAGGAAACTGTCACACCTTTTCCCATCACCGCTTTAATTTATGCTCAGTCTCCAAGTTTTTTTTTTCATATTGATTTGATAATCACTTTAAGGCAGAACATTTAAAATAAGAAAGAGCTCGTGAGTAGGTTGAAAAGGGGGTCTTACAGGCCTGCCTCAATATGGTGAAAATGGGGAAGCGAAAGGGAGCCAGGGCTGTAAAGGTTGTTTTGTAAAGTGGGTTTTTATTATGCACCGACTCTCTCCGCATTTACTTAACTCTTCACGGGCTGTTGGGTAGGTTAACACCCTTCAAGGCCTCTTTCATGTCCAATACCTCGTTTGTTTGTAAAGGAAAATGAGCCTTTAACACATTTCAACTCAGGGGAAAAAAGAGAGAGAAATTTTTTATTTTTCTTAATCAAAAATCAGCAAACCCTTTCCTTCTTCCCAGCTCACATGATCCCTCAATCCATTAGGAGCCTAAGGATCTCCTGTGGGTGAGCCTGAAGGTGTTTCCCCTCTAAGACATATTTTGGGTAGGATACTCCTACTTCTGTGGTAAAGCAGAACCAACATCAGATATCTTGAAGCCTGCACTTGAAATGGCTCCTCTGAGCTCCCAAGAAACCCACAGTGCCAGACTTGACACTCTTAGTATAATTTGCTCCACGCAGAAAGTGCCGTGGAAACTGTCTATATATGTGGTATGTGCCTTGATGGGGACTCAAAGGGCTTCTCATTCCCTTATGCCAAGATGAAAGGCACTCAGGTGCTTTGAAGTATAATATTGTATGGTACTGCAAAATGCATACCTTAAGATTTATACAACTTTTAGATTGTGGTTTTTCTGGTACTTTTTTCCCCTTAAAATCATGAGTGCTGCCAAACTTGCTCCAGCTCAATGGTCACTTTCAAATGGCTACTATGGGGATAGTAGTTCGGGAATGGGACAGATTGAGAGAACTCATGTGGTCATACCTATTAGTATTTCTTTGAGTGCTTTTAATTGTGTTTCTTTTATTAAGGGTTCCGTGGAAGCCCAGTGTGGGCTTGTTCTCAACGGTCAAGGTGGAGTGATAAGAAGAGGTAAGTGATGTGTTAAAATGAAACATTCTTCTCTCATCTGCTACTTTGTTTTGAAGATCTAGTGGTGCTGTTAAGCATCAGATCCCTTGTCTGATGATTAAGAAAACAACTGCTCATGGTCAATTACTTTTGTCCCACATAGGCATACTCCCATCCTCCATTGAGGCTTGAACCCAGCCTGTGCCCCAAAGAGCTGTGATAGAAGCAATTTGTTGTTCTTCATGGAACAGTGACAAAATCAAAGTTGAGGGGTTGGGGGAGGAGAAAAAAAGAAAAGAAAGGGAAAAAATCCTTCTCACACCTCTTTTCTCTATCACCACATCCTCAAGCAGAATTTCTGGTCCCTTTTAGCCCTAAATGTGCCAGCCACAGCCTGGGTGATTGAGGTGATGGTGTTAGCTTGAGGCTTTGAAGGATTCTATGAAAGGCTAGATTCGTTGAGGCTTCAGGGAAGGCTAATGAAACACCAATATTGTAGCTGCCCTTATTTTTCTAAGTGTCCAGAACATTTCTTTCTTTAAGGGAGGTGGGAGGAGGAGGTGGTGTTAACTGTACCGGATAAAGCTTTCTTGTTCCCATCTGTTGAGGAAAACATCTGAATCCAGAGTTACCCATGGAATTGGAAGGGGGGGGGAGGCAAGAGTTGAGAGCTGTTGATTTTGGCTCAGACACTGAGGGGGGCTGCATCTCAGATGTTCCATTTTGACAAAAGGTTTTGAACTATGACATTTTAAGGGCCTCAAGGCAGTGCAGATTTTGCTGGCTTCCCCACTTAACTGTACCCAGAGCCTCTGAAGCTTATTTTCCTAGCAAAGCTGAGTAACCCGAGGAGCACACAAGGCAAGGGGACCAGCTGTTATTCCAACTTCATACGAATTAATAAGATGTGGCCTATTCACCAGGGCTAATTCCAGCTCCAGGGCCGCAGTTGTCTTTAGTTACTGAACTACTAAAGACCGAATCACTTCTGATGGCACCAAATAAATGTCCTCCAGTCCCTGCCCATCCCTTTCAAAGCTTGTTGAAAGATTCCACTGCTTTCCCGAAGAAAGAAGTGGATTCTTTCATGTTTAAACTGCAGGCTTTACAACCGGGTGTCCGATATGAAATTCCATTTAAATCGAGGAGAAAAGAAAACACAGATTGCCTTTCTTTTGGAACTGGACAATTGTCATAGTGGGTACTTGGAATAGCCCTTCAACTCTGTTGTTTCACTCAATGGAGATTGGAAACTATTAAAAAAAAAAAAAAACACTAGTGTTGCTCCATAAGGATTTTTTTTTTTTTTTAACGAGTAACATCAGGCTTGTCAGCCAGGCTAACTAACATTCAGCCATGTTGAAGCGATATGAAATAGTCCCAAGACTGGTGAGAATTGAAATAAAATACACATACGGTTCAAGGGAGGGGTTAAAATGCATAGTGAGAGAGGTGTCTGGTGAGACATGCTGATCTGGGTCTGTTGAGGCGGTCACGCTAAAGGTGAGGCTGAGCGCTCAGGGCGCACGGAGATGTCGGTGGTGCTGAAGGACAGCGCCACTAATTAGCGCCCAGAGCCGGCTCCTCCCAGAGCCCGGCTGGCGCTACTGCGGTAGACGCGCTCAGTTCGGCGCTGGCTCCTCGATCACCTTCTCAACGCTTGGAAATTGCATCAGATCTTACAGTAGCTGGCTGAGGGTGGGAATTATTTGAGACCGAGGGCGGGAGCTGGAAGGGAGGTGGCTAGGTAATCAGTTGAGTTTTTGGAGATTTAGGGGACGCCCCCTCAGCATTCCCCACCACCACCAAGAAAGGCCTAGGCTCTTGGGGAACTACAAAATGGGAACTGTGGTCCTGTCCTATGAGGGCCACAGAAATGGTCTTCCTTAGGTAATGCTTTATTGTTCTTGTAGGATTCGGTGTCACTTCGTTTCACCTGAAAAATCAGTGTGGATCCTGTTATTTTAAACCAAATATTGATCTTTTAGGAGTCCAACATAGCTCCAAAGAAAAAGGGGCGGTAACTTGGGGCTTTTATCTGTATTGTTTGACTAAACCCCAGACCTCCTCCCCCCACCCCCCACCCTGCAAAGGAATTCAGAATTTAGCTGCTGAGTTTATTCCATTTCCACATGTCTTAGAGAAAGGCCAATTAATTTGGTTGAACCCCGGAGACCAAGTGTGTGTCTGTGTGCGTCTGTTACTCTGAAACAATCAATGTTCATGACAATTTACAAATGGATAGCAAGGAAGTCTTGCTTAAAAGGTTTTGTACATCCTGCAGGAGTCTGCCCAGCCCCTCAACTCAGGACTCTCCATTTTCGAAGAAGAGCTAAAGAAGCCCCTTCTCTCTGTTGTCTTGGTGGTGCACTGTATTCTTACTACAAATAGCTCAAGTCACCTTTGTTCATCACAATTCAGAAGGACACTAAGTCAGGCAGTCTGCCTTATTGCCATATTGTGTAATGTTTTGTTTAGATAGGAATGTTCTGTTTCTCTTCTAATCCATGTTTACAGGTGACTCTCCACAGGAAACATGATTTCTTGAAAAGCACAACTTTTTGCTATCTTTCCTCCCCCTGCTAAGTTCTCTGATAAACTTACATTTCCAATGATTTCCAGAATTTACTGTGGGGAGGAACAAAACAGATTTCACTTCCAAAGTCTCCTGAGTACTCTTCAAGAAGAAAGACCACAAAGTGCCCACATGAGTTCACCAGGGAGAGGCTATCCTGGTTTGCAGTGTGTGTGTGTGTGTGTGTGTGTGTGTGTGGTGTTGAGGGTGGGGGGGTTGAGGGAGGTGCTCAGTTCTTTAAATTTGGCCATTTCTATTTACTTTGCAAAGAACAAAATACCACTTCTCTGACTCACTTCGATAAGTGGCAGTCATATTGTTTTTGCCTCTAATGAAGGCCTGGTAGCCAAAGAAAGCGCCTAAGAGGGGCAGCGGCAAGGTAATTACCACCTAGATAAAATATTTGCCACCGCCTCGGAGGTACAGCTCCCGCGCGCGCACTCTCGCTTAATGGTGTGCGCGATTTTGCCCGCAGCCCCGCCACTCCAACCATCAGAACCAATAATCTTTACTTTACCCTGCGCTCGAGTATCGATAGCTTCTCTCGCCTCCGGCTTCGGCTTTGATATGTTAATATTTCTGAGTAGCAAATTCTGCAGAGATCATATTAATGTTGTACGTACAGAGTGGAGCTTTGCCTTCGTTGAATATTCAGATACTGGGTTTCAAAAGGCATCTCTTGAAGAAATGAGGCTTCTATTTACAGGAGTCGTCTGTGTTTTTAATCATTAAAAAAAGAAAGGAAAACCCACTCTTCTTTTCCCCATGAATCTTGAGGCTCCCTCATGGCCTCCTCCCCTTTGTCAGGCTCTGGTCCCTTTCATTTCTTGCTCTGAGAATTTAATAGTAGAACAATGTTGATGACGACGACGACGATGATGATGATGCTAATAATGAATGGGTCTAGATTGGAATGGCGGGGGTAGGGGTTCAGTTGGGTAGGGCGCTGTGGCCTTCAGACGAGGATGGAGGTGAGACGAGAGGACTCAGCTTTCCCATAGTTGGGTGAGAAGTGACATTTTGGTCCTGGTCTTTTTTGAGAAATCGGGATGGCAAACTCAAAAAAAAAAAAAAAAAAGGAAGAAAGAAAAAATGAAAAAAGTGAAGAGGGGAAGCGCCCTTGTTTCGCTTTGTGATCACTCTGCCTTGCAGCCCCAGGCTAATTTCAGACGCTTAAATACCGCCATAGCCTCTGGGCCACGCGGAGAGGGAGCGGACCCGGCCACGGGCAGGCAGGAGCGCTTTCCGGATTGCCCGTGGCTACACAAAATACAAACTACTTTGAATCAAAACATTTTTGGGGAATTAATATGATCTGAACTCTGCACGTTTTAAGAGAGCTGGAGTTTGTCAGATTGCTTAGAGGTGACTGGCACGCCAAGGAGGAGGCATTTACGCTGAGGTACAAACATTGTCAGATCTGATTTAATTTTTTAAAAATGCTTCTGTGAAATGGAGTTTAGCATCAATCACCCAGTCTGCCAATAACTGGGTGGATGCACCTGACCGCTTTTCCCTTCTACAGCCCCCACAGCTGGCTGCCCACAGGCTGCTTGGGCAGGAGGATGGATGAGCTGATTCTGCGCTTTCAGTTTTGCGAGGGCCCTGAGCTTTGGAACTCGAGTTAGAAAGAGACTCGGGCTCTCTCAGCGGCTTCCAGAAGGAGTTACATTGGAGTAGGGTGGGAAGCCTTGTTCCTCTTCTTTTGTCAGGGCCCCCAGAATCTCTCTTTACTAGAATCGCCAAAACTCATCTCTAAAGCTCATCCATTTTGAAAATACAGCAGAAACACACCTCTCCTGCCTCGTTAGTCCCCAAATACAGATGCTGCAGATTTGGAATCCAATCTTCTTTATATGAAGACTAAAATTCATATACCAAAGGTTCTATAGGCATGATTTCTTAAAAACCTTTTTTTTTCTTTTGCGGGGGTAGGGGAGCACCTTTTCCTTAGCCTACTGCCTTCTCTCTCATTTCTTTGTTGCTTTGAAAATAACAAGAATCAAAGCACTCCCTGCATTGAGAAATGGGGATTGATTCACACACACACACAATTACACACCCACTGCCACATTAAACCAGTAAGTCTCTTAGTGCAGACCTCCCTTCTTTTGTTCTGCCTGGAATCTGCGCTGGGAGGAGCGTGTTCAAACCTGGTAATCCAGTTATACCTGTAAGGGTATATCCTTCCCTCAAACAGCTCAGTTAGCGGCTGATGCATCATTTGAGGCCTATTTGATTGCAATTAAACCACTATCCCTTTGCTGCTTGATTACAATTAGTATCTGCTGCGGGGGGTGGGGAAGAGAAACGAGGGGATTACACGGGAGGTTTGGGATTGAGAAGGGCGAAGGGCTGGAGAGGAAGCAGCAGCGAATGATCCTACCCCACCCAGCTCACACGCACACCTCACAGAAAGGCACCCGCAGAACAAACAGGGACAGGAAACTCCTATAATCGCTTACACATTTTTAATGTGTCAGAAAAAAACGAGCGATCACTGGAGATGAAGAAGGGGAGAAAAAAAATCCCTGCCGTTTGTATTTCTTTCATTTGAATTGTAAACATCTGTTTGGCTGTAAGGCGAACAGAACATTTATTTTGCTCTCAAGATTCGGTCTAATTATGTCAACACCGAAGCGGCGGGGAGTGGGGCGGCGCTGCGGCTTTGGAGAGGGAGAGGCTGCGCGTCAGGGCCGGGCGCCCGCCAGCCAGCCGCCAGGTATCGATCGCACCTGCCCAGCGCGCGGGGCCTCCAGCCATCACCCGCTCTCTTAGAGAGGAAGGCACCCAGAGGGGGCACGTGGCTTAGAGGCAGCTTTGGGGGCGCCAGGAGAACCACGGTTCCTTGGAGACGGCCGGCCGTGGCTGTTTCCTCTGCCCTAATTGCCTGGATGAGACGAGGAAAAGCGCGCTCAGGCGTCGGCGCTTGTCCTTATATCCCGCAGCGGCGCAAAAGATGGGTGGGGATCCTGTTGCGCCCCGCAGCTCGCACCCCTGAGACGTGGTAGGTGCTCAACACAGTGGCGGAGTTGAGTGGGCTTCACTCAGGTTGCTGAGCACGGTTGCGTGCATTTTCCTTTGCTGCTCCTCACGAGCTGGGGAAGTGAATGGAGCAGGAGCGAGCATCCCCATTTTGCAGAAGGACAGACCGAGGCTCAGAGTTATTCCTCAAAGGTCGCATGGGCCGTTGAGTTGGCCAGCCTCTTACTCGCAGACCATACTGTGTCTGACAACCCAGGGCCAGGTGTCTCCGGCCACACCAGAAAGGACAAAGCCCCGCCTGGTTTTTCTTTGGCCTCATGAGATCAAACAAGTTCAGGCAGCTGAAGGATCTGCATTGTGTGTTTTTCATGCCTAGTTTTGTCCCCTGCAGTTTCTTTGGCTGACATTTCCCTGTAGCTATGGCAAAGTTATCCCTTTTATGATAGTCATGTTCTAGACTGGTGACCTTAAGTAGATAGTACCTGATTTCTTATGCCTGTTTCTACAGCTACAGATTTGAGTTAGAGCGTCACTAGAAATGGGAAGCCCTATCTCCAAATTTCAGTTTTGAAAATAGTACCCTCCATAGAAGTTTTACTTCTGGGCACTATGAATACCCGGATTGTGGGGCCAGAGACATCTCTAACTGGAGTGCTGGATATAGAATGAACGCTACATAATTTCAATAAGAGCCAACATGCAACAAAGGCACCATGAAGGACTTCACCTGGTAACACTGGAGATGAGTACTGTAAATGGCTTGGCATGGTCAACTCTCCTAACTTTCCTTTGAAATCTCATCATTGCTATCTGTGGTCCGGATCCCCTTAAAGAATCTCTGGACCTTCATTCTAAATGCAAAAATCTGGTTATGTTGACCCATTACTCTTTTCTTCCTCCCCCAAAAATAAACCACTGCGAAGAAAGATACCAGGTTCTCCATGCTGCTGTAAATTCTACAAGTTGCCAAATCTTTAGCCAGGATGAGAGAGTTCCCCAAGGCTGCAGCAATGCCAACTATCAAAGCAACAGAAATTCCCTTTAAAGATGCTGTGACATAAAAAATAAAAGCCTCTAGAGTTGATGGCTAATTCTGAATACAAAATAAATCCTTCAGGCAGTTTGTGTGTGCATAAAGCATACTCTTAATATGCAGCCTGTGTAACTTACCTAATAAATGCTTATTTGAGCATAAGCCAAAAGCCCAACCTGGATGCAGGAAAGACCCGGAGCCCGGGGAGATAGCACTTGGCTAGGTAGCAGATCCAGTGACTTCCCTGGGAGCAGCTGGCTTTCAGCACATGGGATTCACTTTGCCAAAAGGGGGCAATTTTCCAATTGGAGAAAGCCAGGTTTAACTCCTTTTTTTCCCCCAAAAAAATCTTTTGTATTCTTCTGTGGCTCCCTAAATTAGGTTTCTAACCCACTATATATTAGAAAAGGTCTAAAACTGTGTCCTTCTTTTCCCTTGGCTTGCTGGGAAAGTAACACATGCACAAATATTTTTCTCTCATAATTTACTTGAGAACCATTGGATAAGATTCCTTGTGTCCTCAGTTGTGTCTTGGCTATCGTACAAGTGAAGAGGGCTTATGTAAGAATGTAAATTTGCTTATGATTCCATGACTGTGAGTGGAGGCCCATTTTCAGAAGAGGGCTCTTTGAATTTTAATATAGACATGATTTATTAATGTTTTTGCTTCACATGACCCCACAATGACCTAAGTCCTAAAGTTATCAGGGTCCTGAGCCTGACAGTATGATGCTAAAAGCCAGCTTCATTGATATATTCTTGTTCATCTCAAGTTTTGAAAAGCCATACAAGAGTTTATTTGTAAAATGCATCTTGTATCTGTAGGTACAAAGGGAGAGAATCAATGAAAGGATAATGGTAGTTCCAGGCCCCCAAATCTGGGAAAACTATCATGATGATGATGATGATGATGATGATGACGATGAGCTTTAAAATTCTCTATGACAATGAAAATTGGGGAAGCCCAGGTGAATTTGTGTCAGGAACTCCTGAGGAAGGCATTTGCATGGTTTTCTGCTATGTTAACCACAAGTTTAATGCCAGGAAAAGGATTTCAGTTTGACAGTTTGACAGATTGTGACCTCTCAGATTTCAGACTGAGGGCCAGTTTCCAGACACTAAGATTGGGAATTTAGCCAAGTGTACAGGACTTGTCTTCCAGTTTGGAGAAGGCTGGCTACTCCAATATTTGCAATATCCCCTCTTCTGTTTTGGGAGATCATTCTCCCAAATGATGATCACCAGCCTTACCAATGTCAAGGAGAAAGACATTTGTCCCAATACTTTTAGGGGAAACTTGGATGACTCTAGGACAGCCTCCAAGAATTCCAGGTAGTACAGGGGTAGAAACACTTTAAGAGTGAGGTAAAGTTAACCTGTCTCTCCACTCAGATCCAGGACCCCTTCACGTTTTTAAATATCCTCCCAGGTTCCTTAGCCACAGTGCCCAGAGAACACACCTAAATCTGAATGCCAGAAACCTCAGCAATACATTGTACCTGAGCGGCCTAGTAAAGGAGGGAAGGAGCTATGTGAGAGGCAAGTAGCAAGTCCTAGACCAGGGTTTCTCAAACTTTAATGTGCTCATGAACCTCCTGGGGATCTTGCTATAATGCAGATTCTGACCCAGAATGTCTGAAGTTGGACCTGAGATTCTGCATTTCTAGCAAGCTCCCAGGAGATGTCAGTGCTGCCAGTTGAGGGTGGTCCCTTTGAGTAAAAAGATTTTGGGCAACACTCTCCTGCTTGTTTTTCTTCTTCCACCTATTTTTTCTCTTTTCTCCCATAGAATTTGACCTTTTTTGGAGATGAGTCTTAAGATCTCCCATAGTTGAAGAAACCAAATGTGTGCTCAGGAAAGCAAGCCTTGAATTTGAACTTGCCAATGAACCTCATAAGCTTGGCCTTCAGATTGTTCAATGCATGAAGAGGCAGCCTTAAATGTCAGGGCTGTGTAGCCACCATGTTAGCAGTATGGACTTTGGCTCAGGACTTTTGCAGTATGGGAGAACCGGGCAGCAGGAAACTCTCTTCAATGATTATCATCTTGGGTCCTCAAGTCTACTTTAGGTGCCTGAAGTTAGGGAATGTACTCTGTTATCCCAGAGGAGAGCAAAATTCAAGGGGCTTTCTGGAGCTTGGAGACAAAAGGATTCTGCTCTAGGGGCCCTAGGATGGCAAAATTGCTTTGGTGATTTAGCTATTAGCAGTTATCTTTGCTTTGTTCCCTAATAGTAATAATGATAATAACAACAACCAAAGCAATAATATTATTAGCCACTAACATTTAATGTAACCATTACTACGTTCTAAGTCCTGTGCTGTATTTGACTGTGTATGCCGATCCTGAGGTCTTAGCATGTGGTAGAGAGATGTGACCTATCATCCACACCCACATGGGTTGAAAATTTATGACAATGGGCTGATTATTTTTGGTGGTACCTGGAAACTGAGTTATTCCAGTACCTACAGTTGGTAAGTGGATAAGCAAAAAGAGATGGACATTTTCAAACAATTTGGAAAAGAGATTTCAAAACTCTTGTCTACATAGTAAGTCATGGGTAAAATATATCCATCCATTGTATATATTATATTGCACATATGTGCATACTCATAGAGAAATGAAAAAATAATACATACCCTCTGTGGGGTTAACTGGTGGAGTTTGGGGTTCTTTGAAGTGTGTTTTGTGTGTGTATATGTCAAAATTAGCACTGATGAGCCAGCCAACACTAGATAGGATGCTAATTTTTGCTAAAAATTGTAACCCCACAAACATGTTTTATATGATATTTGAAGGATAAAATCTTTATTGTTATTTGAAAGGACATCTTCAGAGGAGCTTTCTGAGATGATCCAGGTGACATATACATGAGAATAGTTGTTGCCATGTATTCCTAAATCCCAAGTAGTGCCTTGATGTTAACTGTCTTTCGTGCAATTATCTCCTCTCACTGTCACTAATATGTAATATATTTCCCCCCCTTCAAGGTGGCACATGTGTGGTCAACCCCACAGACTTATTTTGCTCTGTCCCTGGCCGTTTGTCCCTTCTCAGTTCAACTTCCAAATACAAGGTGACCATTGCTGAGGTGAAGAGGCGCCTCTCACCACCTGAATGCCTCAATGCTTCACTCCTGGGAGGCATTTTGAGAAGGTAAGAATTGTTTTCTGGCACATTGTGTCTTCTAACTGTGCTGATACAATACTCCTCAGCCCTCTGCCTTTAGGCCTTCGGTCTCATGTTGAATTCCCCACCTGGTCACATCCTCTCATCAATTCCCTTAGAATGTGAACTTTCAAAACCCAGTTTTTATTTTGTTTTTGGGCAGAGCAAAATCCAAGAATGGGGGCCGCTGCCTGAGAGAGAAACTGGATAGGCTTGGCCTGAATTTGCCAGCAGGAAGACGGAAAGCAGCCAATGTTACCCTCCTTACTTCCTTAGTTGAAGGTATGATTTTTCAGCTCTGCAAGGTAATGGTAGAAAGTTAACAAACTCAGATTTGTCAGGATTATGCTGTTTCATTTTTGTCTATAGTATTAAGCAAGACAGTTAACAGTTACAGGTGAATTTCCCAGTTAATCATGACAAAGATAACTAAATTAGACAACATAAGGCTTAGATAATAAAAATGTCATTTAATATACTAATCCTGGCAATAATAAAGAAGACAATGCAAGATTTAAGTACTTCGACCAGTATTTTCTAAATAACAGCAACAACAACAAAAAAAACTGGCTTTGCTACTGTCGTTTTTATTACTATTTATCTTGGAGTTCAGGTAAATCTGGTTTACCTAATTATTATGCAGTGCAACATGCTCTATAGGATAAGTAATCACCCTTTATATAGTGTTCACAGGAGTCTAGGCAGGATACCAAGCCTGAGAGCATATTGTGTTAATCCTAGTAGGCATCTCTTAAAGTACAGTGAAGTTCCATGGCTTTATGGGTGGATAAGCTGAGTTACAGAGGGGTTAAGGTTAACCAGTGATATAGAGACAGAGGTAGTAATATATTCCCAGAAGGTATTGTTTTCCCAACTTACCTTTTCCTTTTTGTTTCTTCTGTAAGGACTAAACTACATAATCTTATTCAAACTTCTTTTAAGAAGAGGTATTATTGGAGGCTTATTTTTAACTTTTTGGGGGAGCTTTTGAATGTCAAAGGAGAGTTCTTCCATAACCCAGAATGCTATTATTTTAAATCTGAACAAAGGGGCCTTTTTATCAAAACTCACCTAAACACACTTGTGAAACTTTTCTTGCCTTGGTTACTCTATTGTCTATAAGGCACTATAGGAAGTGAAAAGTAAGGGAAACACACGCAAAAAAAAAATCTTGCCTTGGGCAGCCTGGGTGGCTCAGCGGTTTGGCGCCACCTTCAGCCCAGGGCCTTATCCTGGAGACCTGGGATATGGAGTCCCACGTCAGGCTCCCTGCAGGGAGCCTGCTTCTCCCTCTGCCAATGTCTCTGCCTCTCTCTCTCTCTCTCTCTCCCTCTCTCTCATGAAAAATAAAATCTTAAAAAAAATCTTGCCTTTATCCAGATTATCAATTCATACCATTTACTGTATAACTTTGTAAACTAGCATGTTCTAGACATTTGCTTTGTTCCCTAATTGCAGTAATGACAACAACATTATTGACCACCAACATTTAACTGGTATTACCATTACTATTGTCCTATATTTTGTGATGTGTTTGCTTGTGTGTGCTGATACTGAGAACTGACGGATGGTAGAAGTTGACCTGTCATCCGCTCATACGGGTTGGGAGTACTGGAGAAAGGATGAGGTAGAAAAAAATGACACATGGGTTGATTCTAAAAGTACACAGATTCCTGTTCAATTTAAGTAAGAAGATAATTATAGCTATTTAACAATAGAACAAAACACTCAGAATATAATGAAGTGCATTGAAGAATCATATGAGTGGTAGGACTTGATTGGCTCTTAAACCCAACTCTGCAGGAAAATCAACTCAGGAGGTTTATAAAAAATATTTGGGCCCCTTCCCTAACCAATTGAAACTCAATCTCTGGGGGTATGGCCCAGGCATCTATTCTTTTTTCAACATCCCCAATGATTGTAATGTATTATGAGGTTTAAGGATCATTGATCTAAATGTTTCTTGAAATCCTTTCCACTTCCTAGGATGGACTGGCTGAATTCTCATAAAATTTGTAATAAGTGTGAAAATTAAAGGCCGTAACAAAGACCATTTTCTGTAGTGTCTGTGAATATACTGGCCAATATATCTGAAGAGCCATACATAAAAGGGTATATTCACAAGTCTTCTTACTGATTTTTATGGTAACCAAGCACTGAAGTATCCTGTGTAGGAATCATGAATCTATGCCAGCAGAAGAAGTACAAGTTAAATATGTGAACTCCTAGGATGATCTTTGTGGTCTTGCCATCTACTCTTCAACATACCTTTCCTACCGTAGAAGTATCTAGCTAACTGTGTTCTATTCATTTGACGTGTGTTCATGGAGGAGTCACATCAGCCTTGGCTGATGAAACCTAAGATTTTATTCTTTCCAGACACTTTAATTGAATGCTTTTGAAATCCCCTAAATCCTCATGATGTAGAGAAATACATTTTTTATTGTTTAATTCTAGACACTCACTGTGATGGAATTGAGGAAAACATATTTATTTATTTATTTTAAGATATTTTATTTATTTATTCGTAAGAGACACACACACACAAAGAGGCAGAGACATAGGCAGAGGGAGAAGCAGGCTCCATGCAGGGAGCCTGACGTAGGACTCCATCCTGGGTCTCCAGGATCACGCCTTGGGCTGAAGGTGGCGCTAAACCGCTGAGCCACCGGGGCTGCCGAGGAAAATATATTTAGAGGCAAAAGCACCTTTTGCATCCCTTAACTCTCCATGTATTATAACCCTCAAATGCATATGCACACTATCTCTCTGTCTCTCCACTCCCCCACACACACTTAAAAGTTTTACTATGTGTTATATTCTCTGATTTTTATATGATTCCGTATTTTTGTGTTCTTTTTAAATGCTGATTATAAACTACTAAATTTATTTCAAAACTCATACTGAGTCATGATCCACAGTTTAAAAAACTGTAAGTTGTCTTAGCACATGGAAAGAATCTAATACTTGAAGAACAAGGATATGCCATCTAAATTAAAATAGGATTCATTTTATCGCTGGGCTGACCTGAAGAGCAGTTGTGTTGTTGAGGACTCTCCTGTATATTTTTATTCCCACATTTTGGTTGGGTTGGTTATGACACCTGATGACTCTTTTCCATCCAGCAAGATGCCATTTTGTGCAGTAGGCACATAGTCTTTGGAATCCTGTAGATGATGCTAGATGTATACAGAATAATGGTGACTTAATTTTGACTTATCAAAACCCCTGGAAGTTGGACATAGTTAATGCTTCTCTTCAGTACTTTTGGGATTTTGGTCCTTTTTTGCACTAATATGGGTCTGATTCAGTTCTTTCAGATTCTTTAGTGAAAGGGCAGCTGTCCTGGGTGCCCACTCAGGCTCGGTTTTTGTCTGCTGACTCTCTGAATAGCACCCACAGAGAATAACTTTCTCTGATTGTTTGCTTGGTGGGGCAGGGCCATGCAAAATTACTCACATACTTCCTTAAATGAGAATTCAGCAAAGTGTTTTTAAAAAGTTCCCTCGAAATGTCTTAAACATTGCCTTTTGGTGACTGTACTCACTAGCTAGAAAACACTAGATAATCTTCATGGTAGGATCACCATTTGTGTTATTGTTTCTGGTGCCCATTTTGACAAATGTTTAGGTCACAGAGATGACAACTCCTAAGTCGTGTGGGTGTGGGGGACTAGTGAAAAAGTTAACTGAAAAGCTGGCTGGCTGTTCAGAAATGTCTAGTGTTTGTAAAGTTTGCAACAATGAACAACATGCCATTATCCCAATGTAAAAAAAATTGCTTGTATAATTTTAAGTGGTAAATTAAAACTTCCCCATATTTACCAGTTGGTGCTTGTAAGACTTTAAACTGACCATGTCTTTGGGTGAAACTTGTCTCCTGTCAAACATGTATTGTAAGAGCCAGCAACATTTCAGATTAATTTTTTTCAGAAATTCTAAAACTATATTCCTAGTCATCAAAAATCGTCCATCAGTTTTCTTATAAATATGTGTTCTTATGGGAAGGAATAGTATTTTTTGACCATTCTTATTGATATTTCCCATTTATCTCCTAGATTTTCTTTTTTTATTTAAAGTTTATTTATTTATTTTTAAGGATTTATTTATTTATTCATGAGAGACACAGATAGAGGCAGAGACATAGGCAGTGGGAGAAGCAGGCTCCCTGCGGGGAGCCTGATGCAGGACTCGATTCCAGGACCTTAGGATCAGGCCCTGAGCTGAAGGCAGATGCTCAGCTGCTGAGCCACCCAGACGTCCCTCCTAGATTTTCTTCAATAACCCATATGTATATTTGAGTACCAGTATCTAGTAATACAGCTTTTCTTAAATGACTCTCTTTTTAAAAAGCTTTTATTTTAATCCCAGTTAGTTAACATATAGTATAATATTAGTTTTAGGTGTAAAATATAGTGATTCAACAATTCCATACATCACCTGGTGCTCATCACAAATGCCTTCTTTCATCTCCATCATCTATTTCATCCCTCCCTCTAAACCCCTCCTTTCTGTTTGTTCTCTCAGTTTGTTCTCATAGTTAAAGAGTCTGTTTCTCAGTTTGTCTCTCTCCCTTTTTATTCCTATTGCTCATTTGTTTTGTTTCCTAAATTCCACATATGAGTGAAATGATACAGTAATTCTCTTACTCACTTTCTCTTACTGACTTATTTTCCCTAGTGTTATACTCTCTAGCTTCGCCGACGTCATTGTAAATGGCAAGATTTCATTCTTTCTTTGGCTGAATATTCCATTGTGTGTGTATGTGTACATGAACAACCGATCAACCAATGAACACTTGGACTGTCCCTATAGCTTGGCTATTGTAAATAAGACTGCTATAAACATAGGGATGCATGTATCCCTTTGAATTAGGGTAAATACTCAGTAGTATGATTCCCCCAGTAGGGCAGTTCTATTTTTAACTTTTTGAGGAACCTCTATGCTGTTTTCCACAGTGGTTCCACCAGTTTGCATTCCCACCAGCAATACACCAGTGTTCTCTCCTCCCTTCATTCTCTCCAGCACCTGTTGTTTCTTTTTAGCCATTCTGATAGGTGTAAGGTGATATTTCTCTGTGGCTTTGATTTGCATTTCCCTGATGGTAAGTGATGATGAACATGTGTCTGTTAGTAACCTGGATGTCTTCTTTGGAAAAATGTCTATTCAGGTCCTCTGCCCATTTTTAAATCGGATTTTTTGGGTTTTGGCTGTTGTAACCTGGATGTCTTCTTTGGAAAAATGTCTATTCAGGTCCTCTGCCCATTTTTAAATCGGATTATTTGGGTTTTGGCTGTTGAGTTGTATAAATTCTTCATATATTTGGATACTAACAGTTTATCAGATGAGTCATTTGCAAATATCTTCTCCCATTCTGTAGGTTCCCTTATAGTTTTGTTGATTGTCTCTTAACCTGTGTAGAAACTTTTTATTTTGATATATCTTAAATGTCTTTTAAGACTGTTGATTGAGACTCTTATAGAGTTATTTCTCAAACATCCTGATGGTCCAATATACTGTTAGTATTCAGTCACACACCTCACCCCACCCCCATTTTGGTAAAGGGTTTAAGCACAAATGAGCTAATATCTAACTGGCTTTATTCCTCATACACTAGACTTAGAAATAAATTTCATGAATGTCAGCCTTCTATGATGTCATAGTACTTGTCAGCCCCCTTCTGGGAAAGATTTGAATACAGCATTGCCATTGGTTCTGTTTTGGTAGAAATTTCCAAAAAAAAAAAGTAGTGCATGGATACACTGGTAGGCATTCCATGCAGAGATGATATAAACTTTGTAAAAGCAAATGAACATTTGTTTTTCAAAAACTTCCCCAGTCATTGGCATAACAGTAATTTCATCATAATAATCCAAATTTCCATGCTTGCCTTGGGCTTTCCATCATTGTTTTTAATTGTTTTATAATAACTTTCCCCTGTATTTCTTTTTAAATGGAGTTACTCAACTAATAGTGCCATCTTTTTTTTTAATAGTGCCATCTTAAAATTGTTCTTAAATCAATATATTAAAGTAATCATTTTAGGGATTATTTTAAGAATTTAAAGGAGAGGGCTATTTAATGCAAATTTATATTTAAATAATTCACAGCATTTCTGATACAAATATCATTGTACCTAGTAACTGCTGGAATGAAGAACTTGAAACTGACTTCACAAAGTTGTTTGAAAATGAAAACTTTGATAAAGCAGATATTTAGAGTGGGGATTTTTTGGGCCCATATAACAGACATATTTGAACTAGACTGAGATATGAATTTGAATTTGAATTTGAATCCACAGTCCCCAGAATGTAAAGTAGATAATATTCCCTTTTTATCCATATGCCTTCATCTAAGGGGTTTTAGATATATAATTAGTAGCTGATATAACTTCTTGTTTCCCCCTTTATTATAAATTTGATGTTCTTTTTGTTTCCTCCGTTTTAATCATATTGCTGTGACTTCTCTTCTGTTTCATTCTGGTTTTCTAACATCAGAGAGATGTTACTCTCTGGAAAATATTGTGGGTTAGAGTTGTTTAACCCAAAACACATACCTTTCTGAGGAGATCTTGGTATAATCTTCTATAGTGGAAATACTTCTATCTTTGAAAAACATTCAAAGGATTTGGCCAATATTATTGTTCTCATTCTAATACCTTTACTATTTGTTTATTATTTATGAATCAGCAGCTTCTATTAGCTGCCCTCTCTGTATTTTATTGCAGAACAATCTTTACAGAGTCAGTGGTTATTAAAATAAACATGAGGATTCAATGATGTAATTATTCCTACCCATTGCTCCCCCCTCATGTGAGGTTTTCCAAGATGGTTAAAGTTGTAGAGTGTTGCTGGAGGGAAGTTTTGTTCACTGGAGTGGGTGCTTTCCTGGGACAGTTCTGCTGAATTTGCAAAAGCTCATGTAACATTATTGGGCAACACCAGGCATTCTGAAAGCACTGCTTATGTCCATTAACATAAATACCTTGACTTGCATTCTGTTGTGATGGGGTCAAATCTTGTGTGTGTGTGTGTGTGTGTGTGTGTGTGTGTGTGTGTGTATTTCAAAACAGTATAGAACAGAGGAGAGTGTGAATATACACCAACAAAAGAAAGGGGACCATTTACCAATATTGTATATAATCTCCATTCACTCTTTTTGAGTTTTTTTTACATTTTTTTTAATTTTTATTTATTTATGATAGAGAGAGAGAGAGAGAGAGAGAGAGGCAGAGACATAGGCAGAGGGAGAAGCAGGCTCCATCCACCAGGAGCCCGACGTGGGATTCAATCCCGGGTCTCCAGGATCCCGCCCTGGGCCAAAGGCAGGCGCTAAACCGCTGCGCCACCCAGGGATCCCTCTTTTTGAGTTTAAATCCTTTGTTGCTGTTGTTTCATTCTTTAGTTTCAAAAAATGTAAGCTTCTAGGCCTTGCCCTGAACTTCTAACTTAAAATGAGCTAGTTGTCCCACTTGCAAAATGTGTTATCCCTTCAGCAAGTATCTCTCTCCTGCTCCAAATAAAGTGACCTTTGAAATTTTGTCAGATTTTGAGCTGGTTACTTAACCTGACTCAACTTCATTTTCTTAGTTTATAAGTAAAGATTGTAATATCTGTAATGGTTAGGATGATGTTAGCTATTATAACAGCTAATTCCCAAATGTTCAGTGGCTTAACATGGTAGAAGCTTATTTCTCATCATAGTCTGATGTAGGAGTTCCTCACCAGGGGTATTTTCTCACAGTTTCATTCAAGGACCCAGAGTCCTTCCATCTATAGTTATTTCCTTCTCTAGGTACTAGGAGTCCCATTCATTGAGCTCACAATAAGGAGATACATGATGACAAAAGTACACAGCTTCTTACCCACTTGGCCAGGAAGTGACCCATATTACTACTGTTCACAGTCCAAGAACTAGTCATGTGGCCACATCCAATCCCAAAGGTATGGGGTATACTAGAAAATGTAATCTCTAGCTGGACACAGTCTTCTCAGCAATGATGCTGTATGGTATGTAAAGAAAGGACAGATCTTTGATGCTCCTCACTCATTGCTGCTACATCTGTCTCATACATCTTATGTAGGATTAAATATACTCACGGTCTAGAAAAACTGACTTGGCAATGAACTCTTTCCAAGAGAAAAGGTGTAGTGAGTGAGTATAGGTATATCAAGTTTTCTTGCCTTGACTAATGTGCTTTTCAAACACTCAGTTTCTACTTTATTTCCATTATTGACATTTATCAAAATTCATAGGTATTTTAATAAAATTATAGACTGTAGTTCTTCCTGTTATTGTCTATATCCTGCTGAATAGCAAAGGCAATTTTGGAATTGCCTGTGTTTTAATTTACAACAAATATTTGAGTTTAGAATTTAATCTCTCTTAAGAACGGAATCAGAGATTAATTTTACTTTTGAATTAATATGATTTTAAATAGATAATTTATTTAAATAGTAGAAAACATAAAAGTTACAAAAGAGCATATAGTAAAATATCTGCTCTTTACTCTATTCCCTAGTTGTTCAGCTCCCTTCCTGGAGGAAAATCAATGTTCTATTAAACAAATGGGTTCTCTATCTCCTTTCGAGGATGTGTGTATGTATGCATGGGATTTCTTAATTTTTAAAAGAAATTATAGTATTCTATACAAACTATTCTGCTGTTAGGTTCTTTTTGCACACCTTATAATAGTGTTTTTTCTCAGGGCTTACCAGTTGTCCATTCTTTTAAACACTCATGGTATTCCCTTGTTTGAATGTCTCATAATTTATTTAGCCAGTTCCCTATTGATTATTATATAGATGTTTACAATCTTCAGCCATTGCAAATTGTGAATTATACAATGAGTAACCTTACATTTACATAAATAATTCTGCAGATATGCAAGTACATTTATTCAATAAATTGCTAGGAATGTTGCAAGATCAAAAGATATTTGAGTTTGTAATTCTAGCAGATTATTGGAAGATTGTTCTCCATAGTGGTTATATGTTTATGACCCCACCAGCAAGGGGAGCACCCTGTACTTGAGCCCAAAGAGAGTGCTATCAACTTTTTGATCTTTGCTAATTTGATGGGTTAAAAAAATTGCACCTCAGTTATGAAGGAGTTGAGTTGACTGTTCCTAGCAGAATTTAATGAACTTAGCTGTCTGTTCATTTACTTTGTCCCTATGAGGCATTTTTAAATGTTTTTCTTATTGATTGGTGAATGTTCATTATATACGATAAATCTGGCTGAATGTCTCTAATCTGAGTTGCAAAGCCTCCCCACCACTAGCTTTGATTTGTCTGTTTGCTATTAGGAGCTTTTTGTTGGTTTTCTAATTTGTTTAGGTCTAAGTCCTATAGGCTTTTTGATATTGGTATAACTATATGTCTCATACATCTTATATCATGGTTTTTAGTTTTAACTGTAATATTTTAAAAGTCTTTTTTTATTCCAAAGCTATAAAAGAATTCTCCCATGTTCTAATTACTTTGTGGTTCTATTTTTTATGTTTAAATCGTTGATCCATCTGGACCTTGTTTTGTCGTTAAATGCATGATATAGATCCAATTTCATTTGTTTTTTTCCAGATGGCCACCCAGTTGTCCCAACACCTTTTATTGAAAACTCATCTTTTCCCCACTAGTATGAAAAGCAAGCTTCATTTTACACTACATCACTCTCCAAATACACTTTTTCAGTAGATTGACGACTTCATTTCCTTAGCAGGGCTCTTGTTTCTACTTCTACCACCCATTTCTATTTTTTTGTTTTTATTTTTTAATATTTATTTATTTATTTATTTATTTATTTATTTATTTTTCCATAGGCTCCATTCCCAATATGGGGTTTGAATTCATGATGCTGAGATCAAGAGTAGCATGTTCTACCAACTAAGCAAGCCAGGCATTTCTCCTTTTCTTTATAGAATTTATACCATATGAGCCAGATAAGGCACAACTCTATGCAAGGGTGCAGATAGACAGAGGTCTGTATCCTTTAAAACGGACTTTATAGTGACTTTCATCCTTTTGTATAAGCCACAGAATTCTTGTATTTCGTGAAGGTATATGGCTAATCCCTACTCAATGCTTTCCCTTCAGCTTAGGACAGTAGTTTGGTTTTTTGTTTTTGTTTTTGTTTTTTGGGGTTTTTTTTTAGATTTTATTTATTTATTCATGATGGCCACACAGAGCGAGAGAGGCAGAGACACAGGCAGAGGGAGAAGCAGGCTCCTTGCAGGGAGCCCAATGTGGGACTTAATCCTGGGACTCCGGGATCATGCCCTGAGCCAAGGGAGCCACCCAGGCGTCCCTAGAAGCTTTCAAAATATGCACATACTTAGAGTTAATTGATATGGGGTCACACCTGTACATTAAAAACAAAAACAAAAAAAAAAATAAAAACAAAAACAAAAAACCTCAGGTTATGGGAGCAGCAAGTGTTGAAAAGTACATGTATTGTCTATTTTAAAAAATGGCTCCCTTGATGTAATGATACACTCTATTTTTATGGATTTTCTAATATAGTTCATTCTTTCTAACAATTCTCTTTGTTCTATTTTTCACTGTTTTCTTTAGAAGTTTTCACAAGACTATTGTTATAACTAACCAATAAGATATTTGAAAGCTTGTTCCTTTGACAGATGTTTACTGAGTACCTCTTATGAATCAGTTGATATGCTAAGTGTAGGGTGTGGAATGGGAAACAAAACTATTGCTTTGGAAAACAAAGTGTTGGTGTTTAAACAAAATCATCTTTAAACTAGGAAACTACCACATTATACGGCACTTATTTATGTCATGAGATTGTATTATATGTAGTGCTATAGAGTACATTCCTTTCAGAATAGTTTGGGAAGCCTATAATATATTAATTTTGTCCCTTAGCTCTACAGTTTACTATAAGTTGATATTATATGACAGTTTATTTAATGGAATATCCAGATTTAAAAACATTCCCAAGTTTTCTTTTTTTTTTAAGATTTTGATTTTTAAGTAATCTCTACATCCAGTATTACAGCAAGAGTCACATGCTTTATGGACTGAGCCAGTCAGGCACCCCTCAAGTTTGCTTTCTAATAGGTGCTTCTTGGAATAATCCCACAGACAGATTTGAATATGCTTATTTCACATACATATAAATAAAATTGAAATCATAGATATGTGACTGTAAGTTAACACATCTGAATAAAATTGAAATCATAGATATGTGACTAGAAGTTAACACATATGAATTGTTGCTTTTATTGAATAACATTGGGTATTGCGATACTAAGCTAAATTGTTTTTAGGGCAATATTGTTACAGTGGCAGTTGGTAAGAATCACCTGGTGTTAACAATATAGAAGTATCCTTTAGTGCAAATTAGCATACATTTTCCCTAAATACAATAAAGGAAGAAAAAATCCTTAATGACTTACAAATGGTTGAAAATTAGCTGTATTTATTTCTATTTAAAAATATATTTAGATCTTCTTCTTGTTAAATAGTGTGGGAATCCAGAAATTCAGTAAAAACTAACGATCCAGAAAACATTTTCCCATTAACTTTCCACTTCTAGGCTGCATCAGTGATGGACATTTAAACTTTTCCTAATATTTTCCCATAGTTGTTCACTATTTGCTTTTGAGTGTGAAAAATGAGTGCCCTGACATCTGGGAGCAAGTCCTTTTTTATGCTCTTCTCATATTCCGTAATTTTATTTCTGTTGGCTTGAGACAGTTATTCAGTATGAGTCACCCACTGCTGATGTCATTATTGAAAAAATGAATGCTTCTTAGGGGTTTCTACTTTTTTTGGAAGCAGGGTAAGCCCTGCTTCACTTATAGATTCTAAAGCCTTGCAATTAAAATACTCCTGTGCAAGCAATAACCCTTAGCCCCAAACATCCATCCTACTTCTAAAATATTCTTGAAATGACATGATATAAAATGGTCATACATGCTAAAGTTAGTGTATTGCTTCAGTTGTGTAAAAAAGAGTGGAGGGGACTGGTTTATCAAGTTGCACAGCATATTAAAGTTTAAAAATGGCTTACGCCTGTCTTGCAAACAAAGAACTAGGACATCCTACCTCATCTCACAAAGATATAAGTTGACACAGCAATATTTGCCATATGGAGATAGAAGGACAAATGTTCTCCGCCCTTCCCAGATCATTCTCCCACCAGGTCACCGCACTCGCTTGTAGTTCACATGGGCATCTTGTCCCACCACAGACACCAAGAAATTCATTGATCGTTATCTTCATGAATCAGTCAGATCCCCTAGAATCTTGTTCACGTGTTTTTTAAAACTTTTTTTAAAAAAGATTTACTTATTTGAGTTACAGGATGCGCACGTGTGAACACACATGTGCATGAGGGAGGGGCAGAGGGAAAGAATCTTCAAGCAGACTCCCCACTGAGTGTGGAGCCCATCGTGGGGCTCGATCTCACAACCCATGAGACCAAGAGTCTGATACTTTTTTTTTTCCATTGAGGCATTTTATTTGCACGTATGAATTACATCCCTAGAAAAAGAATCCCAGGATTTTCCCTCCTGTGTGTTTTCGTCTTGCTTCTTCGTGGTCCATGATGCCAGCTGAGGTTGTCAGTACAATGAAACCAAACTGGCGGGATGGGAGCAGGTTATTCTGCCATTTTTCTAGATCTTTCAGTTGTACATCAAATCTGGGACTGATCACTCCGCACTTGTTTAACCTGCCTGTGAGGTTCACAACAATTTTCCCAGCTCTGTGATCATCGATGATTTCAAATTCGCCAATGTAACCATGCTTCATCATCACGGTGAGAAATCGGACGATGACTTTGGAGCATGGCCTGATAAGAACCTGGCGCTTGCTTCTCTTTTCAGCGTTGTTGATGCTCTTGAGAGCATCTGCCAGGACGTTCATGCGCACCATTGTGGCGGCTCGGAGAGATGGCGGAAAGAGGACGGGAGGGAAGAGTCTGATACTTAACTGACTGAACCACCCAGGCACCCTTTCATGTGCTTTCTTGATCCTAAAACTTCTATTTTTCTTAAACTTGTTGACTCTAAGATACCTGCTGTACAGGATTTAACTACAGATTTGTCATCCTTACTGAATATCACGTGTGTTGTAATTCACGGATTCATTCATTCATTCATTCTTGGGCCCCCACACACAAAGCTTTTGTGTCATAATACACATATTTAAACTACATATCAGAGTGTCTTCACTTGCCACTTCTTTTGATGTAGCATTGCTATACATCCAGTAACAATGTTACATTGCAAGCCAGAGAAAGCAGTAAACAGAACTAAGGGAAGGAAGGATCTGGCTGTCAGTGTAAATGTAAATAGCAGCTGTTCCATTCAAACTGTTTTAAAAACTACCGCCCGGTGAGAGCTTTGCATATAATGGGCCAGAATCAGGTTTTAGCATAAAATTTAAGAGACATGCTGCCACCCTCCTGTTTGCGCTGCTTCACTTGTCCCACTCCTGCATAAGCAGTGGAGGATAAATATATATAATAGTCTATGAAAATGTTATCCAAATATCCCTTTCTGTGACAATATTGCAATATGCAGATATATCAATATACACAACTCCACATGCTGTACAAAGATGACACTGTGAATGGATTATTGTGTTAGTGGCAAGATACTTGTAAGTCCTAAGATCCATGAGCTTATCCTCTATCACATGCTGTGGCCACTGTTTCTGACTTTATATCTCAAGTTTGAAATGTCTTGAATTATCTCCCTTCTGTCATTTTTCTAGCAAAAGTGATCATATAGATGGCATTACAATGTCTTAAAATCTCTGTGCCATTTTTCTGCCAAATATGCATGGATTTTCTTTCCTAATAAGTTAGGGGGATAAACTGCTGGTAATAAGCACTTTAAAAATATTTCTTCTACATTGCAGCTTTATCTAAAACTGTGGCCCTTCAATAACTATCACTACCCAAACTAATATAGAGACCCTCTCCATGTAGTTATGTCAACTTCCTATTTAGAAGGGATGACAAACAATCTGTTTCCTACCACGTGAATATGAAAGTCTTAACTAAAAACCTGCCACTGCTTTGAAACGGGGGTGGGGGAGGTGGAAATCATGATTGGTAATTCACAAAACATTATCTAATTCCCCATGATGACCACCTTCTTCCCCTTTGAACTTTTGGAAAACATTTTATCTGTAACACTCATTTGATACTTATAGTACAATAGCTTTTGTTATATACAATATCAACATAATGTCAGTAAACATGAACTGATGGTAGTGTTCATATAGGAGGCAATATAAATTATAAAATGCTACTGAGGTGTTTTTCCTATTATTATGGGTATGATCATCATTGTCCTGGAAACACAGAGGGCCCTTTTATATCCTTCATCACTCCTACATAGCACAGCACCTTGAGCAAAGGAGGTGCTCAGTATATGTGCAGTGAAAGCTTGCTTTTTTTTTTTTTTTAAGTTTTGATACTCAGGTGAAATTTGGGTTGAGCTTTAAAATCACTGTTGTTTTCGAGTTTGAAATACATTGCCAAACCTTACTTTGCCGATAGGCCATTTTTACCTTTTTTCTTACAAATTTACTCAGGTTTAAGATTTTTGTGAAAGACCAAAAGTTATTTATGATATTATTATCCTTAAAAAGCATTCTGTTTTTAATAATGTACATAAGAAGCATTGTGCAGTGTGCTGAAAGGTACTGAAGCCTGCCAGAAAGCCAGACAATGCTGGTACTATAATCACACAATATAGTGTCCTTGGCAATATAATGGTACAAAATTGATAAAATTCATTTATCTCCCCTTTCCAAAGTGTTCCAGGTTCTTTGAAAAGTTACTTGGACCCTTTGTCAGTATTTTGATAGATCTCATGGGAAAGATATCTGAATATTTCACATGCGCTAAGATTGAACAACAACAGAATGGCAAGCTCGTGGAGCTTTCTCCCTAAGACATTAACGTGTAGGATCTGAGAAGCCAAACTGGTATAACGGTCAGACTAGGGAAGTCAAAACTCCTAGATCCTTCCTGTTTTCCCTGTCAGCCTTTCACAAACCTCCGCTTGCTAAGTAGCTTCCCTGTTTCTGTTTCTCCTCTTCCTACGCCATACCCCACCCCAAAAGTCCTTTCCCTGGTATTATTTAGAATAAATAGGAAAAATAATCCATCTGACCACAAGGAGGAATGAGGCTTGAGGAAAACATAAAGTGTTACTCTTACTGAGTTTAGACATTTGTGAAAAACTGACTTTTATTGTCTGCCAACAGGGGAAGCTTTACACTTGGCTCGGGATTTTGGCTACACTTGTGAAACAGAGTTTCCAGCCAAAGCTGTAGGAGAACATCTTGCCAGACAACATATGGAACAGAAAGAACAGACAGCAAGAAAAAAGATGATCCTAGCGACCAAGTAAGCAGAATGGGAAGTCTCTATATGCCTTCTCTCAGTTTTTCCTCTTTTTTTTTTTTTTTTTGAGTGAGGGAAACAGTCTAGAAGGTACCAGTTCTGTAAAGCAGGGGTTCTCACACTTCAGCAGTTAGATGTATTACACATGGACATCCCACCACCCCCAGCCTTGCACCCATAGCAAGATTTACAAACTGCCTTTGTTTAGTGATGGGTCCATCTTTGACATCGATAATGGTTTTTGGAAAACTCTCCAGAATATGCAGGAATTCTTAAGAGAAAAGTATGTTTAGGAAATGTAGATTCCAGGCAAATGTGTCATTAGCTGCTATGTGATTTGGTCTAAACCACTCAGTACACCTTAATACATGAGGGTGAAGATCTCAAATGAATACACTATGAATATTTGGAGAATATGACAAAGAGGACCCAGATGTGTGAGGCATAACATGGAGACCTCTGTGCCCAAGGATTGCCATCAGTGCCTCCATTTTCTCTGATGTATAATTAAACAAATGATCCCTATCCTGCCCCACCTGCAGTGGTGATACTGTTGAAAAGAAAAGGTATCATATGTGAGAAAGCTTCTGAAAAGTGTAAACAGTCCAAAGTCCAACAAAAATGTGAATTAAAATAATGACAGAGATAACATAGTAATGGGGAAGCTTGGGTAAGTTGAGTTCATGTTTCCTCAAACTTGGAAGTTCTTTGATAGGGAATGGAAGAATTACTATTTATTGTGTGAAAACCCAACAAAACAGTAAATATGGCTGTAAGTCATGGTCAAAGTTTTAGAGAAAAATCTTTCAGGCTGTAACTAATTCATACTCTCTTCTCTTTATTAAAAAAAAGCTATGCTACATAATGGACTATTAATAATCTTACCTAATTTCCGAACTGTACGTTCAGATTTTAGAACTCATAGTCCCAGGTGGGTTAACTTATCATTTCTAAATTAGTTTCTTATTTGGAGAAAACTTCTAGACAGAATAAAGTAGATAGTGTTAAAGTCATTGTTTCTTAGAAACTGATAGAAAATGACTTCACATGTTGGCTAAAATTTAAATGGGCTCAATGCATAAAAAATGCAGGATTTCTTCTACCAACTTTTAAAGTCACATAGGTTTTTTTTGTTTGTTTGTTTGTTTGATTTTACAAGTTTAAGAGTTTAAATGGAATACCTACCACCCAAGAGGCTTGCCCAAGGTATTAAATCCTTTATTTGGGATCTGTGCTACTTGTGGCTGGCACTCTTTGGGTTTAGGACATATTTGTGTATTTCTCTTCTGAGAGTAACTTAGATGATTCATCTTGCCCAAAAGAGAAGGAAAACAAAAGGTGGTGGCAAAAAGAGACAAAGAGTAAAACAAGGAAATAAAGGGAGAAGGAACAGAAGACAAAGAAAAATGAAGACTAAGAGCTAGAGAAAAAAATTAGAAGGCAGGTATAAAATGTGGACTTAAGATTTTGGGATAGGTCTTATTCTGTGCAAGTTCCTGCAAACGTGCTAGTAGAAAGAGCTGAAACTGGATGTTTTGTGTGGCTTATCTCCTGGGGGAATCTTAACTTCTGTTTTGCTTCAACTCATGCCCTCTTCCAAGGGAAGACCCAAAGAGGTTTTCATTAGTAATATTTCAGTTTCTCCAGGAAGAACCGAAAGTACAGATAGCCAGTCTGAATCCTTAATATAATCTTGGAAGAAATAAAAAGAGATATTATACAGATCCAGAGAAAGATACAATGCTAGAAGTTAAGTAGTATCCTCCAGCTGTTCCCAAAACATAGTTTCCTTCTAGCTGGCTGGAGTATATAGATTTTGCCAATATGTGTACCCACATGACACCTGAATGACACTGTTATCCCCAGATACAAATTATCCAAGAGAAAACACCTTTATATTTTCTATCTCAAAATTAGTTGGTCGTAGTTTCATTGTGCATATTCTAAAACTTTCACTCCCTAATCCAGAGAAATCCTTCTTCTTGTCTTCCTTTCCTGAGAAGGGTTCCATAGCTGCTTACCTCTACCCCACAGCAATGCCACCACTAACATTCGAACCTTCGGAACACAAATACCCATTTTCTTGAGAGTTCCCATAACTCTGTTTAAATGTCTGTGCATTCAAACTGATGTGGAAATTTTGTTTTCATAGAAGTCCAATGTTAGCGGAACTTGAGGGGATTAAGAGAAGTACTTCCATATTCGTCAAAGTTATGCTGAGATGTCTATTTTAGAGTAGTGGATTCAACTCAGGAGTAGTAGTTTCCTTCTACCTAGGATCCAAATAATGTCTATTTTTAGATGATATTTGGGACTTCGGTTTCATAAAATATTACAAGAACATGAACTTTTCTTTGATCCCTCTGCCCATAGCTGGACATTTGCAAACCATTAAATAATCAAGAATTGAGTTCACTGATTCCAATTACCTTATTTTGTAGAAGGGTAAAGAGGTCAAAGCATCTAGAAATTAGAAGACAGCCTATATAATTTTTTTTATCTTTTTGGTTGCTTATATCCATCCCATCTTCTTATTAAACAATGTGAGACAAGAATGAAAGACTATGTAGTCATAGTAAGTATATACAAGACAAGTAGTCATCAATAGAACTGGGATGTGTAGGAATAGCATGCCTTTTCCGCAACATATGAACGGATCTAACATGTGTTCTGAACAGTTTCTAATTTTCTAATAGCAAAGCATCAGATATTTTTAATTAAAATGCTTAACGTTGAAATTAGCTTACATGGATACTCATTACATTTCTAGTTAGTTCACCTTTGTTCACAAGACTGTGACAATTGCATCAAAAATACATATGAAATTCATAACCTTTGGATGAGAGATCCAATAACTGACTTCCATTGTTTTGCTTGATTTACATGTTTCTTTTTTACCTCTATGAATAACAGATTCAGTTGTATTTAGTTATGTTGCCAACTGTATAATTAAACGAAAGGCCCATTGACTAAGGGTCTAGCCTCCTAATTCCTCCTGCTTTCTTGTGTTTTGTTGATTAACCAAATATCTTGGTGTAATTAAACAATTACATGGGAGGAACAGAAACTGAATTAGACCATTTTTGAATTCTGAAAATGTACTAGACAAAACATTTGATTCATGGAAAACACATTTAAACTTCTTCATTGAATTTAGAACTAAATATGCTTAATATTTGATCTGTATTAGGGTAAAGCAGAATTGTTAACAAGTTTTAATTGTTATCAAAGCAATAATTGTCAAAAGGAGAAACACAAAACCTGAAATTCAGACATCAGCTTAAAAATTATGTCCTTAAGGACAATGACGTAAGTGATAAAGTTAGAATTTATGATTCACTGAAGATCATCTTGTGTTACATAATTCATAATGTGGCATTTTGTTTTGAGGAATGAGTATTTCTTATTGTGGCTTTATAAATAAAATTTTAAATAAGGATGAAACTAGTCATAAAAATAATAACTCCGTAACTGTCATAATGAGATGATGATCATAATCGCCTAAGGGGAGTCTACAAAATTGTCATCTGTTTTTAAGTCGAGAAGCTGTCCTAAGTCAGTGAGTTAAGAGCAGCAGAATCAAATAGCAGAGGTTAAGAATTCTGGAACTTTTCCTGGTACAGCTTCCTGTGTGGTGCAGCTAAATTGCTTAGCATGAGTTAAATATTTCCACGCTTTGCCTTTTCCTCATTTCTTCATCAGCTTTAAGTTTATTATAACCTGCTGTAATGTTTAAATAGCTCCGACATTTTTTATGTAATAATAGATTATATTGATGGTCTACCACATAGTCATTTATGTCACCAGTCTGAAAAATGATTAGCATGAGTCTGGATTTAAAATTTATTTAGAAATTTCCCAAAAAAGTAAAGATAACAGTGTATCTAACTCTATTAAACATAAAGAATAACAGATAATGATGTCCTACCAAATGACATCATTAGATGCCACCAACTGGCATCAAATAATTAGTTCAAATTTCTATTCATCTATTGAAACATAGTCAATACACCTGAAAGTCAGTCAACTAAGCCTAACTCAGAACAGAAAAAGTGACAAATTAAGATAAAATTTTCTCAATGAAAATATACACATGTAATTGTTAAAAAGCTTGCAAGTAGATGCTATATCTCAGAGACTCAACTAAAACATTAGCTAGAATATATAGAGAATCCTGTTTGATTTAGAGCAGGTCAGGGCTATCTCTTGTGGAGGTTTTTTTTTTGGGGGGGGGGGTTTGTTAGTTTTTTCTCTCCTAATGACCCACTTTTACTCCCAACTGTGTTCACAATGAAAAAGACAAATTCTATGAAATCACACAATATGAAAGTAACACTGGCGATAAACCTGAGGATTATTGCTCAAAAAAAAAAATCACAAATGATCTTCAGAAGAAATTTTAGGCACCTAATAGTAAAACTCCACTGATTTTAACTCAGTGATAAATTATTTGTGCTTCAAGATATTTTGTCACTTTTTAGTAATTATTTCTTAATCACACAAATGTTTTTTTTTTAATTTTTATTTATGATAGTCACAGAGAGAGAGAGAGAGAGAGAGAGAGAGAGAGAGAGAGGCAGAGACAAAGGCAGAGGGAGAAGCAGGCTCCATGCACCGGGAGCCCGACGTGGGATTCGATTCCGGGTCTCCAGGATCGCGCCCCGGGCCAAAGGCAGGCGCCAAACCACTGCGCCACCCAGGGATCCCCACACAAATGTTTTGGAGAGTACTTAGTGGCTGGGTTCATGAAGTGACATTCACTTGGAATAATTTGACTCTTTTGTACTTGTCTTTGGCTACATTGATAATTACAGGCGGGGCTAATGATTAGATTTTTATGACTACTACCTATTGTAAATCCAGGCCAAAAAAAACCTAATCACTATCACATTATCCCTTGAATATGGAGCAACCTCATGGTAGATGATGTATTCTTTTGAGCAATTCCTTACCTGTCCTTTACTTCATTCTTTACTGTATTAATCTAGTGTTTCATTGTTGTTTTCAAACAAAAATTATTTTCTTCATAGGTTTTGCTTCTTTAGAATTATATCACAAAGGCTTTACTGCTTTTCAAAATATACAGTAATGTGGTAATTAAAACTGACCAGAAATCACAATTATTTAATATAAGAAAACCAGCAGAAAAATACTCTTCAGAGTACCTTCTGCAAGTAACCATATTATATGGGACATTAACAATCACTTTTTGTGAGGCTAAGGGGCTGAACTGTGATAAATGATTGTGTACTTTTTAAAAAAGATTTTATTTATTTATCATGAGAAACACAGAGAGAGAAAGAGAGAGAGAGGCGGAGACACAGGCAGAGGGAGAAGCAGGCCCCATGCAGGGAGCCTGATTGGGACTCAATTCCGGGACTCCAGGATCATGCCCTGGGCTCAAGGCAGCGCTGATTATGTACTTTAAATATTAAAATTCAGTTCACAAGAGTCTGAATTATAATGAAATACTGGTAAGCAGGATTTTCCAAAGTTTACTTGAGTCATGGCTCTGAAAGAAGTCTGTAACTTGATTTAAACTATTTATAAATGTGATATCCCCTCCAAAAATCATATTTTAATTTTTTAAAAAGCAATGATTAAGTGTGATCCTTTCATATAGATCTTTTCTTATGCTGAGGTTAATTTATGAATATTCACCTTAAAAATGATCATTGGTTTTGTCAGTGCTCATGGGATGTTAATCACTTCAAAAGTATTACAGCCATCCTATAGTGCTTGGGAGCAAAGATGTCATTGTGAACTTCATCTGTATTTTGTAGATGGAACTTTGGAGGTTGCCTTATGAAAGTTTATCTAGTCCTCTTTTATTTTATTTATCTACCCATCTAGTCCTCTTTTAAATGACAAAACAAACCTTTGGTAAATATCATGGGATGAAATTCAAGGCCTGTGTTAAGAGTTCAACTTCAATGATGAATCTTTCATTTTAGACAAATTTGTAAAGAATTCCAAGACCTGTTGAGCCAAGATAGATCACCACTGGGATCTTCCAGACCCACTCCAATTCTAGACCTTGACATCCAGAGACACTTAACACATTTCAGGTAAGACTGGTTTTCCAATTCCCTCAGACTCTTTTAAATTCTTTTTTTTTTTTTTAGACTCTTTTAAATTCTTAAACCATCTTTATCAACCCAGATATTTTTGTATTCCTATCGCAGTTACGTTTAGCGATATCACTTCTATATTCATATAGTGACTGACTAAATCTTTTGAAATTGCAAACACCTAAGATCAAATTATAAAAATAATGCAGGAAGCATTTTAGATCAGAAAATTTGGTATCTTTGTGCAATTTTCGGGAAATTGTGACTTTGAAAGTGAACACTATTGTTTCAAGTAATGGCACTTTTGAATCAGGATTCTGAAATCATTTAAATACTTCTTTATCTTGGTGAGGCACATTGTTGAATGAACAGATGACATGACACAAATTAATGGGATATTACACACTGATTTTACAGGGGTATGTTAATAATTTCTGTCCAACTGGAAACTGAAAATGGTTCTTAAATTAGACCACACAAGTATATTTTAAAGCTCCTAGAATGTGTTAGTGAAAGCATACTTAAAATTTTATTTTCTGAGATGCTTTGAAAAGTAATAGAATTTTTTTCTAGTTAATTTATGCCCTAGATGTAACATTGAAAGGAACAAGATAATTACTCAAGTATTTTCCAGTTTTAAAGCTCTAAAATTCTAATGCCTTATATGATATTTCTCATCAGTGTAAAAAATATTTTATCTTCTTTTAATTATCATCATTTAGTTTAAAGAGCAATGTTAAGCAGGGGTCCCTGAGTGGCTCAGGTCTTGATCTCATCAGGGTTTTGAGTTCAAGCCCTGCATTGTGGTCCACACTCGCTATAGAGCCTACTTAAATTTAAACAAAGCAAACAAACATAAACAATGCTAAACAAAGACTATTGCACATTACACTTTTTAATGTTTTTAGTACCTCTCACTGATTACAATGCTGTTGAGGAGGATACTCCATTATATAAAATAATGAATATTTAAATGAGTTGGAATTTTATCTGCAACATCAGAGACTTTTAAATAGAGTATTTTATTTTGCATATGCCACAAGGCTCTTCAAGATGTAATAGATCCATCTTAGAAGACTAAACTTGGGGTTTAACTTCTAAAAATGTACCAGATGTACCAAAAATATATCTCACAGGACTTTTCTCCTCCCACTCAATTGGGTTAGTGAAAGTGAATGGAATAAAACTGGTAGAAATTACAATGCCCAGAAGTTAAGAGGAAAAGGCTTTGGAGCCAGTAAAACCATCTTCAAATCCAGACCCTCATACATGTGAGCTGAGGTGTCTTGGGGTAACATGCATTCTTTCCAACCTTTGATTTCCCTAGCTTTAAAAGGAATAAGAACTCTTCCATTATATGGTGGTAGTGAGCTAAAATGAGATAATGAGTGTAAGTGTGCCAGGCTGGCTCAGTCAGTAGAGCATATGATCCCCCCTTTTTTTAAAAATTTATTCATGAGAGATAGAAAGAGAGAGAGGCAGAGACACAGGCAGAGGGAGAAGCAGGCTCCCTGCAGGAAGCCTGATGCAGGACTCAATCCCAGGACTCCAGGATCATGCCCCTAGCCGAAGGCAGACACTCAACCACTGAGCCACCCAGGCGTCCCAAGAGCATGTGACTCTTGATCTTGGGGTCTTGAGTTCAAGCCCCACATTGGGCATAGAGATTACATTAAATAAGGGCAGCTGGGGTGGCTCAGTGGTTTAGCACCTGCCTTTGGCCCAGGGCGTGATCCTAGAGACCTGGGATCGAGTCCCACATCAAGCTTCCTGCATAGAGCCTGCTTCTCCCTCTGCCTGTGTCTCTGCCTCTCTCTCTGTTCTTCTCATGAATAAATAAATAAAATCTTTTAAAAAAAGAGAGATTACGTTAAGTAAATAAATGAAAAATAAAATGAGATAATGAATATAAAGTAAGCCTTCAGTGAATGATTGTTAACTCCACCACCAATTCAGGTTTAGAAGGTATGCTTTGCTCCACTGTCATATCTGTACAAATATTTTTTGTATTTTTGTATACGCACTAAAAATATAATTTTTATAGATGTCTAATTCAGGACTTAATAATTTGTATATAAACTCAAATCTTGATTTAAGGAAGTTTGTTAAGTTGCAAATATACTCTAAGGAAGAATTTACGTAAAACATAGAGAATTCAGGTTTTATATCATAGCTACCAGGTTATTTCCAATTACAGGTGCCACAGCCTTCATCAGTGAGCTGTCCCTTTTCTCAGGATCAAAACAAAATACAGCATCAATGTGTAAACTGAATATTAGTGACAGTATGAAATAAATAGGCAAACTGTTTGCTCAGCATAGGCACAATCTGTTAATTTGTTGATTCTTTAGTTAGTTGCCAAATTAATGCCACAGAACTCCTTAGAGAAAACTTTCACTTCTAAACTTGAGCTGAATGTTTCCTTCCTGGGCTTTATTTGCTCTTATTTACCTCCCCACCATGCAGAATATGGTAGGTAATAAGCTAGTTTGGTATTGCCCAGAGAAGAGTGAAATATATTGAAAATTACTCCCATCCTCAATGAAAAAAAGTGATCATATTTTAGGTGTAAAACTCTCAAGATTATGTATGGCTGCAGGTCCTCAATCACAACAATTTGAAATACACAACTATACCTTAAAACAATTTAACACTACATGGTATATCTATGTTTAAAAGTATCACCTATAGGATTTTGGTATTATTATTTATATAGTAATATATATGTGCATAAATGTAATATATTATTGTTATAAATGTTATGTATTAAGTACTTTGACATCAGAAAGTTATGATTTCCTATTTGTTATGCCTTTTGAATATTTTCCAGATTTTTTTACTTTGCTTTAACTATATTCCAGATTACTTGTTTTGATGAGTTGTTCTAATTTCATAATAGAAGATAGTAGGATATTAGAAATCACTTAACTTAGGGCAGCCCAGGTGGCTCAGTGGTTTAGCGCCGCCTTCAGTCCAGGGCGTGATCCTGGAGACCCAGGATCGAGTCCCACATCGGGCTCCCTGCATGGAGCCTGTTTCTCCCTCTGCCTCTGTGTCTCTGTGTGTGTGTGTGTGTCTCTCATGAATAAATAAATAAAAATGTTTTAAAAAAATCACTTAACTTAAATTCACTTTATAGCAAACTTCCTATGTGATCTCCTATTATTGTGATAAAAAGCACTTAAATGTAAAATTTACCATCTTAACCATTTTTTTCTTAACCATTTTAAATGTACAGTTTAGCAGCATTAAGTAAATCTCCCAGACATTTTCATTTTGCAAATCTGAAACTCTATAATCTTTAAACAACTCTCCTTTTTCCCCTTCTCCCCCTCCCCCTAACCCATGGCAGCTACTATTCTACTTTCTGTCTTTATGATTTTGACTACTCTAGATGACTCATAGAAGTGGAATCATACAGCATGTCTTTTTTGTGACTAGCTTGTTTCACTTAGTATAATATTCTCAAAGTTCATCTGTGTTGTAGCATATGTCATAATTTCCTTCCTTTTAAAAACTGAATAATATTTCATTGTATATATATATGCCACATTTGCTTATCTATTCATTCATTAATGGATATTTGGGTTACCTCTACCTCTTGGCTGTTGTGAATAGTACTGCTATGAAAATGGGTATGCAAATATCTCTTTGAGATCTTGCTTTCAATTCTCTTGGATATATACCCAGAAGTAGAATTACTATATTATAGAGTGATTCTTTTTAATTTTTTGAGAAATTGTCATAGACTTACAACATATGAAAGAGATTTTTATAATAGAGGATTAAGCAGAGTAGAGGTAATTTCCTGGGGTAACTAGGAAATGCTTTCATCTTTCTATCTTACAGTACTTGGCACATGGTATATAACCAATAAATATGTTAATTGTTTTTCATAGTGGCTGCACCATTTACATTCCCACCAACAGTACACAGGGTTTTAATTCCCTCACATCTATGCTAACACTTTTTACTGCTTCTGTTTTTGTCTTTGATAACAGCTATTCTAATGGGTATGAGGTGATATCTCATTGTGGTTTTGATTTGTATTTCCCTAGTGATGAATGATGTGAAGCATATTTGCATAAACCTGTTGACTGCTTCTATGTAATTTTCGGAGAAAGTCTGTTCAAGTCCTTTACCCATTTTTAATCTGGTTATTTGCTTTTTTGTGGTTGAGTTTTATTTTTATTTTGTTCAACTTGCTTTTTTTAACTTTTTTTTGTTCAGAAATTTTGGTGTTGTTCAACTTGCTTTTTTTTTTTTTTTAACTTTTGTTCCTATGATTTTGGTGTCATATGCACGAAATCCTTGCCAAATCCAAAGCCATGAAGCTTTCCTCCTGTTTTCTTCTAAGAGTTTATAGTTGTAGGTTTTATGTTTAGGTCCTTGATGCATTTTGAATTGATTTTTTGTACATAAGATAAGGTAGTGTCCAACGTCATTTTTCTGCATGTCTTAAACTATATCCTTTTAAACAAAAGATACATGGTTGACATTTCCAATTAAAACCCAAATTGAAGTCTCCTGATGTAGACCGAGTTTAAATGTATGTCTTTTTTTTTCTTTTACTGTGTATTTATTAAAAGAAGCCTCAATAGAATAGCTTAATAGAACAGTAAAGGTCAGCTTCCTGCCTGACCTTGAAAAAGACTTTATACTTTTTAAGTGTTGCCCTTAAATCTGGTTTCACAGCACAATCTCTCTTGGAGCTTTTTTAAAAATCTCAAGGACAGGAGTACACTGTAAAAGATTTAATTTAATAGGTCAAGTCTAGCATTGGACTTGGGCATCTGTGTTATTTGCAGAACTCTTAAGTTGATCCTGATAGTTAGACAGCCTTAAGAACCACAGCCATAGTATGTTTCTAGACTATTAGCTTTTTTTTTTTTAACTTTGGAAGAAAAACAATTCTAATTCATTTTTAAGGTGACACTGAGAATTATATAAAGTTCTGTCTTGTATACTAATGTGTTAAAAGGATTCTACATTTATTATTCAGCTAATAATCTGGGTAAAAACATGTCAGCATGGAATGTGCCTCTTTCATAATTTCCTACTGACAGCAGTACCTTTAATTTTGATAGAAGCATAAGCTCAAGAGAAAAATGAGTTAGAAAGGAAGCATAACACATTTGACTTTGAAAACAGTACATTGGTAGAGTCTGATTTTCTACTGTTTTTGCTGAGTTCTGGCTGGGAGAGAAGTAAGGAGAATGCGATTGAATAGACATAGAGGATGCTCTAATTAGTAACATCAACTTTTGCTATTATTTTACTTGGTCACAATATCCCTCCCAATGCAGACTACTTGAATTACACCTTACTGGGTGTGTGATTTGGTACCTTGAGGACTATGGGTTACTTTCAGCCCATTGAATATGCCCAGGTAAAGCTAGGGAATGATATGACCTCATAAAGCACAGATAATTACTTTCAGTTTTCTGTGGTAGTTGACATAGCGGTGTGCTCTGGAAAACTATAGCAGTGACCCTTCTCACAAACCATAACCTGGAAAGCTGCTTGTATCCATCAAAATGACAGGAGTCAGGTTTATTCATTATTTATAATTTACTGAGTACCATCAAAAGTGTAGAGGACACAGCAGACACTACAACACCTACTGGAAGGGATACAGAATTGATTGAAATCTGCAGAAGACCCGCAGATACAATTCCCAGGAACAATGGTGGCAATTAGACCAAGGTGGCATGGGGCCTCGCAGACAGGATAGCCTCAGCTCAGACAGAAACCCAGGTGCCTAATTTTCTGCAATATTAGGAATTCCCCTCTTTGCAATCTCAGGAAATCTTAGCAACTTTTCCCTTCTTGTTCTCTTACATTCCCATAATCACCTTGAATCTGAAATAAAGCAAAAGTATGTCTGACAACATAAATAAGAGAAGGGAGTTAGACTATCTTTAGTGCTCAGGGGCAGGAAAAACACCCTATCAGAAAAATGAGGAAGTTTTCTTTCTCAGCATCCACCTTAGGATCCTAAAATGTTCTTGTTTCTTGCATTTTAACGTGGTAATGTCAGTGGTGCAAAGATTGGGAATAAAAGATTGTCCCATACTTTAGGAACTTGCAATGTGGAGGAAAATTATTTACAAAAACTTAAGAAAGGGGATCCCTGGGTGGCTCAGTGGTTTGGCGCCTGCCTTTGGCCCAGGGCGCGATCCTGGAGTCCTGGGATCGAGTCCTGCGTCGGGCTCCTGGCACGGAGCCTGCTCCTCCCTTTGCCCCCCTGCCCCCCCCCTCTCTTTCTGTCTATCATGAATAAATAAATAAAATCTTTAAAAAAAACTTAAGAAAATATGAGAGTTTGTAATAAAGGATTAAGCACAATACAGGTAATTACCTAGGATAATTAGGAAAGGCGTTTATCTATCTATCCATAGTACCTAGCACATAGTATGTACCCAATAAATATATTAATGAATGGATTATGTTAATATCGCTGTGAGGTCTGGGATGTATTCTCCACTGGGTTTTTCCCAGGGCCATGATGTTTTAATTGAACCATGGGCTAGGGAAGTGAAATGATTGATATACTTAATTCTTCTGTTTCAGTCAAAAAGTGAATTGACATCAACCTTTTTAGAAATAGACCCTCTTACTCCCCCCATAATTCCTGGAAATAAGAAATGTATAGGCACTTCTCAGATATCTGTACATTTGCTGGTGATTACATCTTCTTCATTGATTCTCAATGTTGGAAGGCCCCTTACATTTCCTATTTTCCTTCAACATTTGGATCTTCTTTCCAACATCCTTGTCAGGTTGTCACCCATTCCAGGCTTAAAATTCTTCAATAATAGACTGCTCTTTTATTGCCTAGACATCTCTTCTATCTCCAACAACGCTATTTGAAATGCCTTCCTTCCACTGAGGCAACATCTATCTCCCTAATGTCCCACTCTTTGGGGCCTTCCACAGTCAGTTTAATTCTGTTTCCCTCCCAATTTCTAAAGACAGTTCTGGTGTCTGAGTTTTCTCTTGCTGGGCGAGTCATCCCCCTTTTCTTTAGTGTTCCACATATGACATGAATTCCAGTCAACTCAACTACTACCTTTGGAGTGCCGTATGCTCAGCAACACACTCAGGAGCGCATGTGTGTCTCTACTTGAATGTGACATGTTTGGTTTTTCTCCAAGGAGCCTAACGTGTATGTAAGTTTTGTTTTTTGTTTTTATTTTTCTCATTTTGGGGGAATGGGAAAGTGGTAAGGAAGGTAATCATCAGTGGATAATTTTATTAATCCTGTGAAAGCATTCTTGAGTGTCAGAAGAGAAAGGAAGAAATGCCAATTAAATTTCTAATCTCAAAAGAAAACATCATGAAATAAATTATACAACAAGGCTTAGCATTTAAGAAATAAGATTATAAGCTTCCTTCAGGATGTTATGCCAATTCAAGAGGACTTCTAGGACCATTTTGTTTAAGAATATTCAAAATTATGGGCCTGAATTGTGAAGAAAAAAAAATCCAATATTTCCCACTTCAGCTCCTTTATTAGGGTTGATATTAAACTTTAAAATTTAAACTTCAAAAACTGAGTGCCATTCCCAGGTCAAGTGCATAGAAAAACATACCTGTAAATGGTCAGGTTTTATTCACTAGTTAAATACAGAGTTTCTATTTACATAAGAGTAAAAATAGTCTCCCTTGAAGTAAAATTTTCACTAGTAAAAATTAGACTAAACGTAAAACAGGCAACAGTTTTCACTCCCTTAACAGATAAGTGGAACCATGATGAATTTCCTTTATGAATTTACATTAAATTTAGTTGTGTTCATTTAACATTAAGCAAGATATTGGAGAATTAAATCAGTTGCCAATATTTATAGTACTTCACAAGTTGCATGGCACAAAACCAAATGCTGCAGGAGGTACATATATAAAAGCATTCCTTGAAGGTCACTTGGTGATATTTTAATGGATTTTTAGGTGCAGCACATAGGAGACTAGTAACTCAAACAACAGAAACCAGAGGCAACTGTTTCTAACAGGTTGCATAGCTGGCACCATAAAAACAACATGTGTGAATATGTGGGGCATACGTAGTTGGTAAAGAAATTTGGTAATTTTTTTAAAGATTTTATTTATTTATTCATAAGAGACACAGAGAGAGGGAAAGGCAGAGACACAGGCAGAGGGAGAAGCAGGCTCCATTCAGGGAGCCTGACGTGGGACTCAATCCTGGGTCTCCAGGATCATGCCCTGGGCTGAAGGCGGTGCTAAACCACTGGGCCACTGGGGCTGCCCGAAATTTGGTAATTTTTATTTAAATAATTTCTATCTTTGTCAAGTTATGGATTAGGGGATGGTCTGGGAGGTGGCACAGGATTGTGGGAAGCACTCAGGATGGGTTCCAGGGACTTGAACTCGGTTCTCCTCTTGTTACCAGCTTATAGTGTGGATTTAGAGGAGACATTTTACCAGTCTAAACTCTGCATGTTCTTCTATAAATTGATACAGTTAAGCTGGATGATCTCCAAGTCTTCTTCTAGACCAATGATATTTTACCCCATTCTCCATTTACTGCTCTATGTTAAATCATTATTTATGCCATGTTTCCATATGATCTCATTTTTTCTCTTTGTTTCAGAAATTAGTTCCTTAAAAAAAAAGTCAATAATTGAATAAAATTCATCTAAAAAAGCTCAAGAGCCCTAGGCTTAGCATTTCCATTCCCTTATTCTACATAGAAAATATATGATAGGGGAATTGTAAGGAGATGGTTAATTTATTCCTAAAAGCCCTACTCCTATATGCAAAAATAGGGTGCAAATGTCAAAAATGTCTTTACCTTCAAAAACTTGACTTGAATGTGATGGACTTTGGTGTTTCTTAATGCATGTGCAATGATTATATCCTTAACCTCCTTTGCTAATGAGCTGAAGTAAAATGGATCACAAGGACTCAGTTCCCTTTGGAACTTTAGTAAGTGACTGAGAAGAACAGGAGGAATGTGACTTTAGGGTGGTAAATGGCAACACATATCTCAATCTGGTAGACAGATTCAGGGCAGTCATAAATACAATTCTCCAAAGTGAGCTTTTGGGTTTTGTAGAACTCTAAGTCCCATGAGATGTTCCTTGAAAGTGTCTCATGGTCAAGTGTTTGATGGTTTAGGAAACCCTACCTATTATAATCTGTTTGAAGTATGCCAGTTACACATCAGCATATCAAAAGCTCCCAGACCTCTTTTTGAATGGAAGAAATGCTCAGCCCCCTGTTTCCAAAATGTGATCATAAGAACTTTTTTTTTTCCCAGTTACTCTTAATATCCCATGAAACTAAAGTTCTACAGAAGTTCTGGGGGAAATGCTGAAGTTCTTAATTCTCTTTTTCCCCCGGGAAGGATAGCAGACATGGTAGTTAGGTGTTACTTCTTGGCCCTAAGGGAACATACCCAACTCCCTGGCTGCATTTAAATTCAATAGGTACTGTTTAAAAAATACTGATGTTTTGGAGCATCCCAAACTAATTAAATCAGAATCTCTGGAGTGGGACCCACACGTGGGTTTTTTTTTTTAATAAACTCCCCAGGTGACTTCTATATGTATCTGGGATTGAGAACCACCAGCTGAAGGAAGCACAGAACATTTGTGAGTGCTGTCAAGGCCTTGCTAATGAGTAGATTTCAGTAATTTCTCACCACCAGAGAACTGTATACCTTAATTATGCACCTTAATTAAACTACATTTTAAAAGTACTTGGGAAATGGGACAATATAATCTATGTGGAAACTAAGCATGATCAGACCATTTTTCTTTTCCTCCATATCCACAGCCAGTTAGGCTACAAAGGATAGATACCATCAAGTTTTAGGAAGATAAGCCCCAGCTACTTTCCTCGGGGTGAGGTCTCTGTCCATGGCCTATATTCAGGGTTTGTGCTGCTCCAGAGAGATGAAACACCTTACCCTCATAGCTCTGATAAGAAGTAAGGCTTTACAGAGAAGCCCCACAATCCTTTGCTGGTGTTCTCCAGGGGCCATCTCCCAGCCTCCTGCCCTCACCACTGTTCTCATGAGTGGAAGAAGGCATTTTTCTGGCTGCCACATAAAACCAGAGTGGGGAGCGCAGCCTAAGCCTGAGGCTACATTTGGATTTAAGCCTGCAGTAGCTGAATAATCCAGGAGGGAAAGAGAAGGAGGCTTGTCTTGCCTTTAAATCTTGCTGCCTGCATACCTCCTGGAGGCCAAAAAACAGAACTAAGGTTGGTGACAGTGGCATCTGTATGCAATGCGGGAAATCAAAGATCCATGATAGCAAACACCCATTGAAATGATGAAACATAACAAAATAATGAGAAATAACCCAAACTATTTCAACCTTTAGACACACCAAAAGAAGTAGAGGAAGAGATGTTTGCTTGTCAAACATTTTCCAGGTAGAAAGTTGAAATTTGACAAAATGAAATTAGCTCTTACTCTAATTACCTAAATGATAACAGTGGGCTATTGTCTACTGTCTTCTAGTTTGTAGTATAATAGTATCTAATTAAGTCCAGCTTTTTGTATCCCAAAAGAAAGCTAGAAAAATCTATCCATGTTTGTCAGACATACCTGAGTACATCTGGATGTAATTAGATACTATTTTTTTAAAAAGTAAAAAATTAAAAATAAATAAATAAAATATATTGAAAAGGAAACAGCCTCATTATTTATTTTTTACTTTTTTTTTTTTTTTAAGTAGGTTCCATTGCCAATGTGGGGCAGGAACTCACAACCCTGAGATCAAGAGTCCAGTGCTCTACCGGCTAGCCAGCCAGGTGCCCCACCTTTTCAATACATTTTAGATCAGTATTTCCTTAGTATTTGGGAAGGATTACTGGATCCTAGGCCCAACTCTTGCCAAGATAGGAAGAATTCAGGGGAAGATTCCATAGGAATTTGCTTTAGGCTGTGTTTTAGAAAATAGTTTTAGTGTTTTAAATTAGTTTGAACAAATCAATTAAAAGTAATGATAAAGCATTTCTGAAGGACAGCTAGAGCAATACAGAAATAGTTTTGTAACATTTCAGTAGCACACAACAAAGCTAGTGAAGTATAAACCATATTTACTTAGATTAAGGAAAGTAAAATAGCTCTTGTTCCTTAGGTAGTTGTTTATTCAGAATTATCTATTAATTTATATTCCAAGTAAGCACTGAAGCTTTGGAGATTTTCACAATAAACATATGAGGCCTTAGCTACAAGCAAAAAATGCACTTAATGAGAGGTCACAAGGTATGAAGAGAAGTTTGTGAAATTTCTATTACATGGAAGTTTCCTGATCAATTCTCATCACCCATGGCAAGTAGTTTATAAATATAAACACTGAGTTAAAGATGGATTGTTCCTAACATCTTATTAGCAAAAACACACGGGAAAAGGAGAGAGGACTATAATTTATCCTCTTTCTCAAATAACAATTTCTTCTTTTCCATTTTCTATTATTACCTCTGTCATTTCTGTATCCATTTCTTCATTTTTAACCCTACTGTTAGAGAATGCAGTTTAAACCGTTGCAATATATATTGCCTTAAAAAGTTAAAGTCTGGGGTTCCCTGGGTGGCTTAGTGGTTTAGCACCTGCCTTCAGCCCAGGGTGTGATCCTGGAGTCCCGGGATCGAGTCCCACATCAGGCTCCCTGCATGGAGCCTGCTTCTCTCCCTGCCTATGTCTCTGTCTCTGTCTCTGTCTCTCTCTTTCTCTGTCTCTCATGAATAAATAAATTAAATATTTTTTTAAAAAAATTAAAGTCTAGGGTTCCTAGTTGGCTCTATCAGTTGAGTGTATGCCCTCAGCTCAGGTCATGATCCCAGAGTCCTGGGATCCGGCCCTTCATGGGGATCTCTGCTCAGTGGAGAGCCTGATTTTCCCTCTTCCTCTCCCTCCCCCTGCTACTGTACACACTCTCTCACTTGCTCTATCACTCAATCTCAAGTAAATTAATAAAACCTTAAAAAAAAAGTTAAAGGGTATAATTAGTAGAACTTATCCAGGTCAAGCCCATTGTTCAAGGAGAGATAAGAATGCCACTTTATGTTTTCATTTTAATTAATTAAGTTAATTAAACATATAGAGAGTTCTCCACTGTTAATAAAAAGGTTGTTTTAATTTGGGTCTGTTTTTGATAGATCAGAATGTTATGAAAATAGGGTCTAGATGGCACTTGCTAAAGAGATCCCAGCTTCTGCATTTCTCCCATGTATCTTAGTAGTATTTATTACACAAGCCTTATAAAGTTAGGTAGATTAAAAGAGCATACATTTAGCTGATTCTGTGCAATAGAAGTATTTTTATGTGATGGAATACTGGAGAAGCTTCTTTTGTAAAAATTCCCCAGGAAAAGCTCCATAAGTTAGCCTTTGATAATACTAGTGGGAGTGGTCTTTAGACCAATAAGGTTCACTTAACAAGGTACATCTCCACAAGGAAGCTTCCTTCTTCTCAAGCTGAAATTGTTCCATTGTCTGGGTATTACTTTGCAGACCTGTGAATTAATGTTTACCACCACCCTCATCAGATGAGGAACACGAGGAATTAGAGAGGATAACATCATATCCAGGAGTGGATAACTCAGAAAGACCACAAACATCTTGATTTCAAGGCAGTGATCTTTACCTTCATTTTCCACACACCTAAATGTTTTCATGTCCTTCTCTGAATTAATGCAGCAAACTCCTTCCAAGTGAGAAGCCCAACATGGGGCTTGAACTCATGACCCTGAGATCATGATCTCAGCTGAGATCAAAAGTCAGAGGCATAATTGGCTGAGCCACTCAGGTGCCCCCAGAATGCCACCTTATAAAAAGACAAAAAAATAGTGTAAGTCCACAAGTACACATGCACACACAGGCATATTCTCTCCCTAAAAAGGGTGGTTCTGCACTGAGCTATCCCTCCAATTGCTGAAATGAGAACATACCCTGACACTTAGGGAGAAAGTCAACAGTAGGACTTCACCTTTTGGATCCAAGCATAGTTACTGTCTTCCTGAGCTAAGCCAATTTGAAAAGATGGTTTATGTTGCAGAAAGATGCTCTTGAGAATGTTAATTGGGGGAATCTAGCAGAATAGGAGTTTTTAAAACCATGAATAAAATTAAAACAATGACTATTAAATAGAAGTTGCATTTACTCTGACATCAGGTGCCATCAACTATAGCAGTCTGGATTTTCCCAGCGGGTAATTGTGTTGCTCACAGTCAGTTGTCAGAACCTTCCTGCTCCTCAGTGTGAAATTAGTAATAGGAAAATGAAACCAATGAGCTGGAATCTAGTTAGAAAAGAGAGAGAGAGGGAGAGAAAAAAGTTGAAGGTAAGTATAGCTTATAAGCCTAACTAGCTGTGATCCAAACATCAAATTTTGAGGTGTGAGTTTTTTGTTTTTTGTTTTTTTGGTTTTGTTTAAGCTTAGATTGACTGATTTGCTGAGCCTTTCCCTAAGAACTAACTGCTCTTGGGTCAGATTTCTCTGACAGCATACAGCAAGTGGATATGTTTTCCTTAATCTCCTAAATTTCACACCATTAATTTTGGCCCACCACCAATGCTTTTTACCACATTAAGGTATTTTGAAATTTTGGTTCCATTGTTCAATGCAGGAATTTCCCTCTCTATTTTAATACCAGCACTTAAGTCTAGGATGCCTTCAATCACATTGTCAATTAACATGGCAAGCAGAGTGAGATGAATGGGAGAGTCTTGTAGCTCTCCACTGGAAACACCCTTCAAGGTTGACAATGCTCTAGGTCTACATGTTGCACATCATTGTCCAACCAGCTGTGAGTCTACCTGAGATGGCCCTCCTCTAGCTCACTTGTCCCCTCAATTTATCATATGATATTTGGGGAGATTTTGTTAGATGCATTGCTAAAATCCTATAGTAAAGTGCATTGTTAGTCCTTTAATAATACTTCTTTTTTTTTAAGATTTTATTTATTTATTCATGGGAGACACAGAGAGGCAGAGACATAGGCAGAGGCATAAGCAGCCTTCCCTTGGGGAGCCCGATATGGGACTCGATCCCAGCACCCCAGGATCACAACCTGAGCCAAAGGCAGATGCTCAACCACTGAGCCACCCAGGTGCCTCTAATAACACTTCCATTTTATAAAAAAAAATACAATTACTGGAGTGCCTGGCTGGCTCAGTCAGTAGAACATGCAACTCTTGATTTCAGGGTTGTGAGTTGGAGCCCCACGTTGGGTATAGAGATTAGTTAAAAATTTTAAAAAACCTTTTTAAAAATGCAGCTACTTTATTGGGCTCCTTACTGAACCCATGTAGCCCTTTCATGTTCACTTCCCTTTTTAAAATGTTAACACTTCAGAATTATAAGCCTCCATTATATGAATAAATGTTGATAAATCCATTCAATGGAATACTTTACCAGCAATAAAAAAATAATCTATTGATAAACACCACAACATGGAATAAATTTCAAAATTATTATGCCTAGTTATAACAGTGCATTGACTTTATTATTCAGTTTATATGACAGTTGAGAAAAAGCAATAACTACAGGGATAAAAATTAGAGCACTGATTGCCAGGAGCCGGAGGAGAAGGGGGTTGGCTGACAAGGAACATGAGAAAATGTTTTGGATAATTGTAGTGGTTGCACAACTTCATGGCTTGTCAAAATTCAACAGTCTATATTCCTAAAAAGGATAAATCTTACACTATGTAAACTTACACTTGTACCTGATTTTTAAAATGTCCCATTTCAGGGGCACCTGGGTGGCACAGTCAGTTAAGCATGCCACTCTTGGTTTCTGCTTGGAGTGGTGATCTCAGGATTGTGTGACAGAGCACAGCTCTGAGTTTAGCAGTCTTCTGGAGATTTTCTCTCTGTCTCCCTACTCCCCTGTCCCTCCCTAATCTCTTTCTCTCTCTAAAAATAAATAATTTTTTAATGTCCCATTACAAGAAACTTAAGAGATGAATTAAATATAATTTAATAAACTAGAATTCCTAAAATCTGTCTCTACCTTCCTTCCCCCACTCTGCTTTGATTATTAAGGCAAGTTACTCTGTTCTCTTTCATACCTCTCCTCCCATCTTCCAGAATTTTCAAAGATTACCTAATAACTCCAGTGTCTCAGAAACACATGCCTGTTTTCTTGATCCTGAAATAGGAGTTTCCTATATTTAAAGAAAGTCTCAACTCTATTCATTATATCGTTGCTAGTTTTAAACATTAAACTCTTTGAAAAGAAAGCAAAGCATCTTAATTACCATTTAATCTTTCATATGCTAACGTAGCACCATCTCCCCTCCAAACCTTGGGCCCTTTTCTGTAGTATTTCTCTTCCCCATTCTTGGAACCTAACTTCACACTGAATCCTACTACCCTGGGCTTCAAAGACTCCCAATTGAAGCCAGGGAAACTTTAGCCTTTTGTTAAATCAATCATTCCAGACACTGAGATATCCCCCTAAACACACACACACACACACACACACACACACACACACACACACACACACATTTTCCCCTGAGGCTCCTGCCTCAGTAGGTCACCAATTGCTAAGTGCTGGCTGTTGACAAATGTAAGGAAGAGTGTAGGTTGATGGTAGTACTGTTCCCAACTCATTTCTGTTTTTGTTGTTGCTGTTTGTTTGTGGTTTGTTTTTAACAACTCTTTGTATTTTTTTTAAATGAGACTATAACTTTAGATTACCAATTTACAGTAAGAGCTCAAACCGTAAAGTTTTAGAGATACATTTAGTATCTAATTTGCCACTATCTTAAGATCTAGCATACTTTGATTATCACTTGGGCCGTGAGACCACCCATATGACTCCTAGTCTTCTTCCTCCCTTTGGTGACTGAGATCTTACCCTCATCTGTCTTTGTCTTCCCATGGTCTTTTCAGGCTCCAGTTTTATAATTGGGGAAGGAGGAGAAATATTACTCCTTTCTCCTAAAAATTCTATTTAAGTTCTCTCATCACTTTGGCAAGCTTCTATCCTTTGGCAGGAACACATCTTTTTCAATGTATTAATCAAGGGACCAGGAAACTAACTTTTTTTTTTTTTCAGTATCATCCAAGGAGCTTTGATGGGTCAGTGGACTTTAGATCAGCTGAAATGTAGAGGGAGGACAAACAGAGGTGCCCAAGTGGGAATGACCATCACAGGTTTGGGGATAAAGAAGAGAGGAGCCTGAGATAAGCCTTTCAACAATAAGGAAGTAGAACACGTGATTTCAAAGGGGGGGGGAGGATGGAGGCCTGAGAAATGAAATATGATATGAAATCTGATACAGGATTTATATCAGCTACCAACTTCAGCAACAATTTTTAAAATCTGGCATGAAGATGACACATTGAGCACAAAGCTAGTTGTCTTTTACTTGTCTTGTTCATGAGGATAAACTTTTAGATGAGTCTGAATTTAGAGGAACTTCTAAATTTTGACTACCTACTTCAAACTGCCATGGCTATTATTTAACCCAGGTAATATTTGCTTGTGAAATGCCCTGTTCTATTAATCTGATGAAAATATATGCAAATGCCAAGTATAACATCAGTATTAAGTCTGTGTCTGAAATATAATATTTTCTAAAGGCAAAAATTGATCTCCGTTACCAAAGATTTTAGAGATTTGATTAACAGATGACCTCAGTTTATTTTCTATCTGGGACAAAGTTGGCCTTATCATTCTGGTTGTTTTATTTTTTTTTCTATAGATTGTTATTCCTTTTCTCCTTTTTGTATGTCACTATGAATGAAATATACACCTATTTTTCTGGAGTGGTTGGGGCTAATAGAATAGCATAATGTTTCCAGAAATTCCTTTTAATCCTGTGATATCACACTATTTTTCTGTGTGATTCTAATACAATTTTAGATTACTTTAATTATTTGGATTAATAAATCTCACTGGAAACTGCTAGAACAGAACCTATCTTTTGATTATCATCCTATATAGTGTACCATGTATGTTTTTTGATATGCAGGTACTATTAAATGAAGGAAACTAATACAATCTGTGTAAGGTTTTCCATGTTGAAGGAGAACATTTCAAGCAGTTACTTCCTTTTTTTAAGTTTTGTTAATTTTTATTGAAGTATAATATACACATAATGTTATGTTAGTTTCAAGTATACAACATAAGCAGTTACTTTTTTCATCTGAAGATTCCATCATCAATTTTAGATTTCTGTGTTGAGCTTAGGGTCTTGAAATTTCCATAACCTTCTCTCCATGTCCTGGGTTTAAAGAAGAGCATTAGTGCCTATTGTTTAAAGGTTGGGGTTGGAAAGAACTTGCAGGTGTCCCAAGTCAGAACATTGTCATCTTACAAAGTCAGAACATTGTCATCTTAACTTCTTCTGGATCACAAAGTGCCTCAAGTCAGAGCCAGTGTGAACACCTGGATCTCAGTGCAGGGCAAAGATGACAATGCATCCTGCTGACGATCAGTGCATATTAGAGAAGTAAGAAAGGACATGAGCCAAGAAAGGAGCCCAGCTTAAGAATCTTTCATTGTGGTGACAACTTTTCTCCACATGGAGAATTAAGGTATTTCTATAGGCCTACCCACGTGGTACTTGATTCTTAAAATCCCGACCTTAAAAAATATATACATACATACCCCAATCTTAGAAAAGTGAGTAAGAAGAATTCTCCTCTTCCAGGCCTACATGCCTACAGAACAAAATTTGAGAAACTAAGCTAAAACTGCCAACAGACTGTGACTTCTAAAAAAAAAAAAAAAAGAAAAACATGTCCAAAAAAAAGAAAAGAAAGAAAAAGAAAAAACATGTCCACATCCTAAGAACATAAGTGCAGAGGCAATACAGAATATTAGGTTTCTTGGGCAAATTACTTAACTTCTCCGAGCGTTAGTTTCTTCATGTGTAAAAATGGAAATAACAGTACCTAATTTTTAGTGTTGTTTCCAGGATTATATAGGGTGATACAGAATAAAGCATGGAGAACAGGGCCTGGTATATGTTCAGAACTCAAATATTGGCTTTATTAACTTTAATATTTAACCTAGTGAAACTAAATTCTGCATACTCTGTCATAGATAAAGAGGGTGTCACCACCAAGAGGACATGGCACTATAGAGGAAAATAAAATTCATCCAGTGGTAAAAAGGAGTTCAAAACAGGAATAAAGCATAAGCAGAGAGGCAGTTTGTAACCAGGGCCAAGCATTTAGACATTAATGAATGGCTTCAGTCAGTTGTTTTTTGGATGCAGCCATGATTAATTCTTCTACCATTCCAGTCAATTCCATTTGTTGTCCAGGTTCCCTGTTAGATCTTAAAGCAAATGGATTGATTCGCTTCTAGTTATCTCATTGAGGAATGGAGCTGAGGTTAGTGTTCCTGCTCAACAATGCAAGATACTGTAGCAAGGATATGCAGATGCTTGAACTATGTTGTCTTATATTTCAGATCTTTGGTGTGCATCGTTGTCTAAGCACCGACCACTCTTATTTTCCAAATTATTGAAGACTGAAGATTTTTTCCTTTTTAATAAATGTAGATTATGACCTAGGCACAGGGCAGGCTTTGTAAAATGTTCAGATGAAAGATGCTATCATAAAAAAAAAAAAGAAAGATGCTATCAACCGTGGAGTTTAATGTGAGACACGCAGAAAATTTTACTCTTACCATGAATGTCCCATAGCCAACAATATCTACCATTTATTGAACACTTGCTATATAGGTCTGGCACATCTTGAGTCCTTGTATGGACTAATATAAGCAATTCCGTTTTATAAATCCTATTATTATCACCAGCACGGCATATTAGCAGGCTGCCTTGGACCCTAAAACCCTCCTTTTGTATTGTTATAAAATCTCATTGTTTTTGCTCCTAAAGATTACACTACTTTAAGAGGGGTAACTAGCTAGGTAATGTATTACGGAGGATGATATTTGTCTTATTTAAAAACCACTAATGTCATAACAACATTACTAGGAATTCTGAGCAGTTACCAGCTTTCTTAATTGAATGTATAATATGTGTATACTCCATTGCATATAACATATGCATAATACATGCCAAGCGTATCTTCCTATGTTATTACAAGATGTTAATTATGGGAGCAACCCGGCAAAGTCTCACTTCAGAAACAGTTGACCAAATGAACAAGCTAGGTGGGTTCCATTCATAAGAGTCGATTTATAATTACATTATTTTTCAGCTTAGAGATCGTATTTGTCATGATTAGAAGGCTTACAGATGCTGAAGTTGCCAACAACATTCCTTATATTTTCTCATTATTTATGATTATTAATTAGTTAGTTCCTAAAACCCAAACATAGAGTGGCTTACATAAGGTAGAATTTTATTTTTCTCTCATTTAGGACATTCAAGGTGAGTTGGTTACTTCCATTTTGTTCTGCCCCCACCACCAAGGTGGCTATTTTCATCTGCAGAGCTGCCTATGTTGGGAGAAAACAAAGAGCATTCAACTTCCTTTGAAGCAGATGGAATCACATACAACACTTCCCCTCATGTTCTGTTGTGGGAAGGTTGGTCCCATGTACAAACCTAACTACAAGGAAAGCTTAAAAATTTAGTCTCCAGCTAGGTCACTGAGTAGCCAAATCAAAGTTTGTTACCATGAAGGAGAGAAGAATGAAGTCAGAGAACAGCTAGCCATTAAGCACACCCAATTTTTATTTCTTCTTATGTGTTCAATGCTCATACATGCATATATGCCATTCTTAAAAATGAGATGATTCCCACACACAGAATGTTGTCTTTTTGGCTTTCTTAATGAGTTAGAGAATCAGGGCCAAAATCACGTATTAAACAATGAGACTTGCTGATCACTAGTGTATAAAAAGTCTATCAATGACAAATCTTCTAAATGCGTCCTGAATTTCTTATGATCAAAAGCAATATGTTGACTTGTGTTCTTTCTTCCATAATGCTTGACACTCTTTAGGAATACAATAAATGCCTGTTTAATTGAATGTTCTGGATCAAATGGTTGTTCTGTATCATACTGTAAGTTGTTCATTTCTTTCTCCCTACCACTTCTCATTTCCAGTTTGATCACTCATGGCTTTGGGACTCCAGCAATATGTGCAGCCCTAAGCACTTTCCAAACAGTCCTCAGTGAAATGCTGAACTACTTGGAAAAACACACTACCCACAAAAATGGTGGAGCGGCGGATTCTGGCCAAGGACATGCCAACTCGGAGAAAGCCCCCCTGCGGAAAACTTCAGAGGCTGCCGTGAAAGAGGGCAAAACAGAAAAGACAGACTAGCTACATCAAACAGAATCTATTTCTAGAGAGTCTTGCTGCTGATATTTTTTCTAATATATATATCATTGAGGGTGATTAATCTTCAGTGGACCAAATCTCTACCCTCCCCCAACCCTCCATAAAAAAACAAAAATGGATATGAAAAATGAAACAAAAAGGACAAAACCCCAAAAAAAAGAAAAAAAAGGAAAACAGCAGTGTAACTGTGTGATGAAATTGTCACTTTTTAATTTTATGTTATGATAAACTCTTTTTGTGCACGTAATTTATTGTTCCGGATTATATACATCACAGTTTTTAAGCACTTCTGGACTCTGGAGAGGCAGCACATGCTTTTTCACATCTAACTGATGCACTTTCTTATCCAGCTATGTAGTTAGGGATTAGAAAGCATGACCAACTGGAATCTACCACCAGTGCTTACAACTCCAGTCTTTCTTCACTTAATTCCCTGGTAACATTAACTAGACCAGTCTGGCAATTAATCCATCAATAAATGCTTTGGGAACTGAAAAGGGCAGTCACGAATCTTTGTCCTGGGAAGTGACAGGAATTCTAAAATTTTGGTCACCCCTAGCCCACTTAAGTACCAGTGCCTTCGTGGTATTTAAAAATTCCAGAAAACTCTGCCCTCTTTATGTATGACCATTTCCTCCCCACCATAGAACCTCACCTTGCCCATAACTAAGAAGAGATAGCATAATATTGAAGAGATAAGAGATGAACTCTTCAATTCATTTTCTTCACATGCCCAACCTACAGTTCAAGGAAACAGACTTGCACTTAGTAGTTTGGGGCAGGATGGATACAGGAAAGGGTAGCTTTGCTACTCTTGGGCTCCTGAAGGAAAGCAGTGTTGTTGTGTTGCCTGGAAAAGCATGGAAATAGGAACAGTGATGTTTCCAGGAGTCCTTGCCCCTCAGAAACAGGAGAGGAGCCCAGGGGACTAGCGGAGGCCCCTTGAAGCGCTGGTGGCCAATAGATTGTGTGGTTAAAATAAAAGCCGTTCTTTTTCTATCTTTGTGCTTCTTCTACATGCCGGATGGCTATGTTCTAAACCTTTAGAGGCACAGAAGCATTCAGGTCTGTGTTCAATAAAGAAGACAAAACCAGAATGATCAGAGAAGACTTTTGCTTTTAAGATCCTTCGTTTTTTAGAGCTTGTTCTTATACCTTCATTGTCCTTTAGTTAAGACACTGAAAACAAAAGGTTCCTGGCTACAAAGGCCAGGGGCTAATTGAATGAAACTTTGGTCCATTTAAACCTGAATGTGTTAAGAAACCTGACTGGTACCATTGTACTGACCTTTCTATTGTTAACAATTTTCAAACTTCTAGGCAAATTAAGATGTAGGTCATCGTCTATGAAAAAAATTATTTTAATAATATATGGACTCCTGATATGAATTTAGCATGAAAATATTGTCCTCTTACTAACACATTTCAGTTACTTTCAGAAAGTCTCTGCCATATTATAATCCCATGGGGAATATTAGTGTTATTTTTAATTGAGAGGCAATTACTCAAGATTTTTCATGGAGAGAGCACACAAAATATTTTTACCTAACAATAATTCTTAAAATCATTTGATCTTTATCTTCAATCTTGTACAGAAAAGAACCATAATCAATGAAACTCTAAATTTTCTAGACTAAATTCAATAAGAGAAGACACTACTAAGGAATTCTATGATAAAGGAGTTTTATAGTTACACTGTAGAAGAGCTTAAAATAAATGTAAAAGTAATTAATTGTGATTTCATGTGTTTATATAGTTCCACTTTTTTTTAATTTTACCATTATTCATGGATTAAACATTTTTTTGAAATAAGATAGAATAAAGCAGGGATTCTGCTGCAGTTCCAAATGTCATGACAAAATAAATGATTCCATTTTACATGAAATTTCCCATATTGTAAAATACACACATGAAATAAAAATGATGAATATTTCAGTTTAATAAGTAGTAAGAAGGCTCTATACAGATAATACAGGCTACTGATTCCTTAATGAAATTTCCACATTAACTTTCTTTTATTCCTTTTGTTATTAACAATTACATATGTATTTAATATGGCATTTTGATATGCATATCTGCTAGATATTTAATGTAGTTATATACCATGTCAAATGTTCACCAATAATCAGATGAAAAATTAGATCTGGATTATAGTACCACCTTCTCCACCCATAGTTGTGACTAGCTGGGGTTCTTAACACCTCAATGGGGTGTTATTATCTATTAGCCTTGGAAACAAAAGTATAACTATAAATAACTACAGTGCATATTATTTACCAGGATTCTGGGTGTCTTAAGAGCCTTAATGGACAACACCCATTATTTAACTTAACCAGCCATTAGGCCATAAATGAATTGATGGACTGGTCATGTTTAGAGTCATTTATTATCATAATCTAATATACATTGTTAACATACCAACTTTTGCCTTGTATATAATAGGTTCTCAACACTTTTTAAATAAATGAGTAAATGAATGTGTGTGTGTTCTTTGTCCAAGATGGGCCAAAGGACCTACTACTTTTTATTTTTCCCCCCAATACTCATTGCTTCAGTCTGGCTTGCTTCTTCCATAGTAATTTAAAAATAACTCTTTTTATTTGAATAAGATAACATTTCCACTATATCACATTAGTTTCAAGTAGGTATATTCAATATAGAACAATAAAGAAAACTAGGCAGGTATCTGAAGTTTAACAAAAGTGAAGTTATAATCAGTATCGTAATTTATAGTAAAGAAAGGTAGCTCGTAAAAATCTGTTTTATTCTCAGTGTTTTAATAAGCAATAAAGCAATGGAAAAGTTTTTCAGGTTAACTATTACTTGCCCAGAAAATTGTCCAAATCTTTCATGCTCACCCACAACTAATAAATGTACAGTTTTCATATTTAAAACTGTGAAATATTAAGCCAAATTTCTAAAAATAAACATCTAAGACTGTTTCAATAACCAATTTAAATGCCACCTTTATGGCTTTTTGTTAGAGTTACCATTTGACTTAAGCATACTGGTTCTAGAAAAAATAAGTGAAACCAAATTACTCTATATTTTTCTCCTCTAGAAAGATCAGAGCACTTGGTAAGATTCCTAGTCTATTCTCCTGCTCCCTTCTTTTCAGATTCTTTAAGAATAGGGATAATTCTATCTGGTTTTGCCATTCCTTTTTCCTTTTCCTTTTTGGAAGGTATATTCTCTGTAATGTCTAGGACAGAACATGACCCTTTAGCACAATATAAGCATCCTGACCCTACTCTGACAATGATAAAAATTTGACCTTCTGTTGCTTTTAAGATAAATGTGTCAATGAATTATTCTTGTTAATTATAAGTAAAATAATATAATTCCATTTCCCCATATGTTCTTCTTTTTATGCCTTGCTGGAGGCATTTTAGAGCAGCACAACTTTAAAAATGTATCAGAATCCTTTATATGAGGATCATACCATGTCCTTACAAAAGCCAAGTCAATACACAAGAGGTGGCATGGCCTAGTGACTAAGAGCATAGATTCTAAAACCAAATAATCCAGTTCAAATCATGGCTTTTTCCACTTGCTACTGTGTGACCTTGGAAAAAGTGCTGAACCTCTCGGTACATCCATTTTCCCATCTGCAAAATGAGGATAATGACAGATAACCTACTCTCATAATTATTGTCAGAACCAAAGAGTTAATGTATCCCATCTGCTAAGAGCAAATAGGGACATAGTGCTGTGTGAATGTTAGCTATTGTCTTTAATACTTAAACAATTTTTAAAATCTAGGTATCAGTTTCTTCTCAGTTTATTGGACCCTTTCTATATGCCAGGCTCTATCCTAGAGGCTGAAAGTACAGAGTAGAATAGAATTTTTTTTTGCAAGCTTCTCAGTCTCCTGTGAAGACTGCAGCCATTAGAATATGGTAAGTATCCTAGTGAAAATGTGTATAAGTTGCCCCAACACAAACCAGAGCACTGTCCAGGAAATTGGGAAGGAGGGTGTCAACGGTAGAGGGGTGGGGGTTATGATCAGAGACAGGGAAAGATGATCAGGGCAAGAGACATTATGGTTCTGGGTGAATTAAAAACGTTTGGGGCAGGATGCTATTTTGAAAACTAACAGATGCACCTTGTATTTCTGGTTATTCCTACCTTCCTCCACATTTTTGGGCAGCTAACATTTTGCCTGTACTGCCTCAAGGCAGGAATGTGACCCAGTGGAATGCAGGTAATGAAAGAGTTGAACTTTTGTATAAATTTGCAGTTTTAAAGTCTTAGACCCTAAGGAGGAATTGAGGTTTAAAAGCATCTCAGTCAGGAGTATTTTCTTTCCTGCACACACACACACACACCCTGGAGACCAGAAAATAGTCCCTAAGATCAAATTTCTGCCACATTAAAAATGAAGGCTCGCATATAAAAATTATGTCACATTACAGAAAAAAGAGACATTTCTCATATATTCAAACTAGCAAACAGACGTTCATACCTACTACACTTAAAAACTATACTTCAGAGGGATGCCTGGGTGGCTCAGCAGTTGAGCTTCTGACTTTGACTCAGGGCATGATCCTGGAGTCATGGGATCAAGTCCCACATCGGGCTCCTTGTGTGGAGCCTGCTTCTCCCTCTGCCTGTGTTTCTGCCTCTCTTTCTCTCTGTCTGTCATGAGTAAATAAATAAAATCTTTAAAAAAAAACTATACTTCAGTTATTTCCCATTTACATCACAGAAAATTCAAAAAGAACAAGACAGGAAATTTTGAAATAGTAATCCCTATAAGAGGTAGAAAAGAAAAAAGTAATAAACGTATACATGTGAGTTATTGCCGAAGTTTGATATAAGTTTCAAAGCTATTCTTTAACATTGTATTTCCTCAATTATTTCTTTCATATTAAGAAGTATTTGGGGAAAGGAGCCTAAGGTGATATTTATGTTTAGTGTTCCAAGTCCAATCAGGATGTTCTTGCTGTCATTAAAAGTTAACAGTATGCATAAATGTTGGGATCTTTTATCTTCTCACCCCACACATTCTCCAGGGGCAATATCACCTTGAACCATGTTTTTATTTGTGGCAATGACCAATATCCATCTAATAAAGTCCAATGTGCCTTTATCCAGGGTATATGTCTATGCAGGGTTTGGTAAACTTTTTCTGTAAAGGGCCAGATAGTAAATATTCTAGGTAACGCAGGGCATGTGGTTTCTGCTGCAATTACTCAATTCTGCCATTGTAGCATGAAAACAACAACATACAATATGTAAACAAATGCAAGTGACTTTTTCAAGGAATCTTTCTTTACAAAAATAGGTACTGGGCCAGCTTGATCCTGAGGATTGTAGTTTGCTAATCCCTGACCTAGATTACATTTCTCAGTGTTTCTTGATGTTTGTAGCTATGTGTTTAAGTTCATTCCAGTAGAGGAGTGGAAGTGATATTTGATACTTCCACATTTTACAAACAAAAAACAGTCACGTACTTGCCTCCATGTTATGTCCTCTTCTACCAACTGCCTGAGATGATGATGAGTCCCTAGAATAAAAATTCTCAAACTTGGCATTACTGACATTTTGGGCCAGATAATTTCTTATTGTGAGGGGCTATCCTGTGTGTTGTAAGATGTTTAACAGATCCTTGGTTTCTACACTAGATGCCAATAGCATCTCTCCTAATTGTGACCATCAAAATTGTCTTCAGACGTTGCTAAGTGTCTCCTGGGGGACAAAAACACTTCTATTTAAGAACTGTTTTAGAGATGTCAGAAACACAAAATGGAAAGCATCTGGATCCCTGAATGACCATGTGGAAGAGAAGTACATGTAACTCCAACCTACACTTCTATCACGTAAAGCCACTGAAATTGTGGGGTGGGTAGGAGTGTCTATTTGCTACTATTCAGTAGCCTAGCTTAACATAATGCTGATGCGTTACAGATCCATATCATCATTCCAGACTACTGCTGCACTCCAGATCCATGTAATCAACTTTCTATGGGTATCTCCTTATGAAAAACAGCATCTGCAAATATATATATATATCAACATATATCAAAATAGTGGTTTGTAATCAATCCTCTCTCTCAATCAATCTTCCCCTTCTTGATTTTTCCATTTCTGTTAATAAGACCTTATATAGTTGCCTAGGACAAAAACCTGTGAGTTATCTTAATATTTCCCTATCTCTACCCCTTCCTACAGGTAATCACTAGGTTCTGATAAATTAAAACAATAATATTATAATAAATTAATTTTTCAGGACCTAGTGATCAACTGTATGAGAAAGCCATTTTCCTAGTTTAAGGCAACATCCACTCGTGACTACATTCTTGCAATAGCCTTCTAATGGTCTTTCCAGCCTACAGTCCTGCTCTTCTTTAGAAAAATCATTGTAAAAACTAACCTTGATTTGCACATCCTAAATAAAACTCTCCGAGGCTTGCTGTTCCCTTAAAGTCAAACTCTTCTAGAAGACACGATATCCTTCTTACCTGGTCTTTGGTCCCTCCTCCAGCTTCCTCCAGCTTTATCTTATATCTGGGCTTCCCTCTTCGCAGACAGTCCCTCCTCTAGCCCACCACATACACACTCGATAGTCCAGTCATATCAAGCCTCTTTGAATTCCTGAAACTATTCACAAGCTAAGATTGACTAGTCATCTAAGCTGCGAACATTGGTTCTATCTAACCTCCGTAACCAAGCCAGCTTCTACTTATGTTACAGATATCAGCTTAAAAATCACTAAGTCAGTGCAACTACATAAGTTTTCTGTTGCACATAACATGTTACCACAAACTTAGTAGCTTAAATTAGCTTCCATTTATTAGTGCCATTGATATAGGTCACAAGTCGAACCAGGCTCAACTGACTTTCTGCCTGGTCTCTCGTTAGATTGAACTGAAGATAAAAGTGAGGCTGGGCTCTTATTTAAAGCTCTATAGAAGGGACGCCTGGGTGGCTCAGAAGTTGAGCATCTACCTTCAGCTCAGGGCATGATCCCGGAGTTCAAGGATCGAGTCCCATGTCAGGCTCCCTGCGAGGAGCCTGCTTCTCCCTCTGCCTGTGTCTCTGCCTCTCCGTGTCTCTCAGGAATGAATAAATAAAATCTTTAATATAAAATAAAAAATAGATGGCTTCCCTGGGAATTCTATCAAACATTTAAAGAAGAAATCATACCTATTCTACTAAAGCTGTTTGGAAAGATAGAAAGAGATGGAGTACTTCCAAATTCGTTCTATGAGGCCAGCATCACCTTAATTCCAAAACTAGACAAAGACCCCACCAAAAAGGAGAATTATAGACCAATATCCCTGATGAACATGGTTGCAAAAATTCTCAACAAGATGCTAGCCAATAGGATCCAACAGTCATTAAGAAAATTATTCACCATGACCAAGTAGGATTTATTCCCGGGACACAAGGCTGGTTCAACGCTCATAAAACAATCAATGTGATTCACGATATCAGCAAGAGAAAAACCAAGAACCATATGATCCTCTCATTAGATGCAGAGAAAGCATTTGACAAAATACAGCATCTATTCCTGATCAAAACTCTTCAGAGTGTAGGGATAGAGGGAACATTCCTCAACATCTTAAAAGCCATCTACAAAAAGCCCACAGCAAATATAATTCTCAATGGGGAAGCACTGGGGGCCTTTCCCCTAAGATCAGGAACAAGACAGGGATGTCCACTCTCACCACTGCTATTCAACATAGTACTAGAAGTCCTAGCCTCAGCAATCAGACAACAAAAAGACATTAAAGGCATTCAAATTGACAAAGAAGAAGTCAAACTCTCCCTCTTCACCAATGACATGATACTCTACATAGAAAACCCAAAAGCCTCCACCCCAAGATTGCTAGAACTCATACAGCAATTTGGTAGCGTGGCAGGATACAAAATCAATGCCCATAAGTTAGTGGCATTTCTATACACTAACAATGAGACTGAAGAAAGAGAAATCAAGGAGTCAATCCCATTTACAATTGCACCCAAAAGCATAAGATACCTAGGAATAAACCTAACCAACGAGGTGAAGGATCTATACCCTAAAAACTACAGAACACTTCTGAAAGAAATTGAGGAAGACACAAAGAAATGGAAAAATATTCCATGCTCATAGATTGGAAGACTTAATATTGTGAAAATGTCAATGTTACCCAGGGCAATTTACACATTTAATGTAATCCGTATCAAAATACCATGGACTAAAAAAAAAAAAATACCATGGACTTTCTTCAGAGACTTAGAACAAATTTATTTTAAGATTTGTGTGGAATCGAGGAGAGGAGGGGCAAGACGGTGGAAGAGTAGGGTCCCCAAATCACCTGTCCCCAAAAAATTACCTAGATAACCTTCAAATTATCCTGAAAATCTATGAATTCGGCCTGAGATTTAAAGAGAGACCAGCTGGAACGCTACAGTGAGAAGAGTTCGCGCTTCTATCCAGGTAGGAAGACGGGGAAGAAGAAATAAAGACACAAAAGGCCTCCGAGGGGGAGGGGCCCCGCGAGGAGCCGGGCTGAGGCCGGGGCGAGTGTCCCCAGGACAGGAGAGCCCTGTCCCGTCCCGGAGGAGCAGGAGCTGCACCAACCTTCCCGGGCGGGCGGAAAGGGGCCCGCAGGGAGGCGGAGCAGGACCCAGGAGGGCGGGGATGCCCTCAGGCTCCCTGGGACACTAACAGACACCTGCGCCCCGGGAGAGTGCGCCGAGCTCCCTAAGGGCTGCAGCGCGCACGGCGGGGCCCGGAGCAGCTCGGAGGGGCTCGGGCGGCGGCTCCGCGGAGGGGGCTGCGGGGCGGGAGCGCGAATCCACCAGCGCAGGCCCCGGAGCACAGGGCGCCGGGACACAGCCCAGGATCCGGCCTCCCCCGGGACAGGCAGAGGCCGGGAGGGCCCAGGACAGCGAGGACGCTCCTGCCCCGAGATGAGCAGATCAGCGGCCCGTCCCGCAGCCTCCAGGCCCTGCGGACGGAGAACCGGGAGCCCCGTAGTTCCTGCGGAGGCTGAATCCAGGCTTCCAGAGTTGCCATAGCAACTGCGGCTGTTCCTCCTGGGGCCTCACGGAGTAAACAACCCCCGCTGAGCCCCGCAGCAGGCAGGGGCAGAGCAGCTCCCCCAAGTGCTAACACCTGAAAATCAGCACAGCAGGCCCCTCCCCCAGAAGACCAGCTGGACGGACCAGTTCCAGGGGAAGTCAAGGGACTTAAAGTCTACAGATTCAGAAGATACTCCCCCGTGTTCCAATACAACTTCTTTTTGGCCACTCTGCACTGAGCAAAATGACTAGAAGGAAAAACTCACCTCAAAAGAAAGAATCAGAAACAGCCCTCTCTCCCACAGAGTTACAAAATCTGGATTACACTTCAATGTCAGAAAGCCAATTCAGAAGCACTATTATACAGCTACTGGTGGCTCTAGAAAAAAGCATTAAGGCCTCACGAGACTTCATGACTGCAGAATTTAGATCCAATCAGGCAGAAATTAAAAATCAATTGAATGAGATGCAATCCAAACTAGAAGTCCTAACGACGAGGGTTAACGAGGTGGAAGAACGAGTGAGTGACATAGAAGACAAGTTAATGGCAAAGAGGGAAACTGAGGAAAAAAGAGACAAACAATTAAGGGACCATGAAGACAGATTAAGGCAAATAAATGACAGCCTGAGGAAGAAAAACCTACGTTTAATTGGGGTTCCTGAGGGCGCCGAAAGGGACAGAGGGCCAAAATATGTATTTGAACAAATCCTAGCTGAAAACTTTCCCAATCTGGGAAGGGAAACAGGCATTCAGATCCAGGAAATAGAGAGATCCCCCCCTAAAATCAATAAAAACCGTTCAACACCTCGACATCTAATAGTGAAGCTTGCAAATTCCAAAGATAAAGAGAAGATCCTTAAAGCAGCAAGAGACAAGAAGTCCCTGACTTTCATGGGGAGGAATATTAGGGTAACAGCAGACCTCTCCACAGAGACGTGGCAGGCCAGAAAGGGCTGGCAGGATATATTCAGGGTCCTAAATGAGAAGAACATGCAACCAAGAATACTTTATCCAGCAAGGCTCTCATTCAAAATGGAAGGAGAGATAAAGAGCTTCCAAGACAGGCAGGAACTGAAAGAATATGTGACCTCCAAACCAGCTCTGCAAGAAATTTTAAGGGGGACTCTTAAAATTCCCCTTTAAGAAGAAGTTCAGTGGAACAATCCACAAAAACAAGGACTAAATAGATATCATGATGACACTAAACTCATATCTTTCAATAGTAACTCTGAACGTGAACGGGCTTAATGACCCCATCAAAAGGCGCAGGGTTTCAGACGTACTGGCACAAAAACAGACACATAGATCAATGGAACAGAATAGAGAACCCAGAAATGGACCCTGAACCTTATGGTCAACTAATATTCGATAAAGGAGGAAAGACGATCCACTGGAAGAAAGACAGTCTCTTCAATAAATGGTGCTGGGAAAATTGGACATCCACATGCAGAAGAATGAAACTAGACCACTCTCTTGCACCATACACAAAGATAAACTCAAAATGGATGAAAGATCTAAATGTGAGACAAGATTCCATCAAAATCCTAGAGGAGAACTCAGGGAACACCCTTTTTGAACTTGGCCACAGTAACTTCTTGCAAGATACATCCACGAAGGCAAAAGAAACAAAAGCAAAAATGAACTATTGGGGCTTCATCAAGATAAGAAGCTTTTGCACAGCAAAGGATACAGTCAACAAAACTCAAAGACAACCTACAGAATGGGAGAAGATATTTGCAAATAACATATCAGATAAAGGGCTAGTTTCCAAAATCTATAAAGAACTTATTAAACTCAACAGCAAAGAAACAAACAATCCAATCATGAAATGGGCAAAAGACATGAAGAGAAATCTCACAGAGGAAGACATAGACATGGCCAACATGCACATGAGAAAATGCTCTGCATCACTTGCCATCACGGAAATACAGATCAAAACCACAATGAGATACCACCTCACACCAGTGAGAATGAGGAAAATTAACAAGGCAGGAAACCACAAATGTTGGAGAGGATGCGGAGAAAAGGAAACCCTCTTGCACTCTTGGTGGGAATGTGAACTGGTGCAGCCACTCTGGAAAACTGTGTGGAGGTTCCTCAAAGAATTAAAAATAGACCTGCCCTACGACCCAGCAATTGCACTGTTAGGGATTTACCCCAAAGATTCAGATGCAATCAAACGCCGGGACACCTGCACCCCGATGTTTCTAGCAGCCATGTCCACAATAGCCAAACTGTGGAGGGAGCCTCGGTGTCCATTGAAGGATGAATGGATAAAGATGTGGTTTATGTATACAATGGAATATTCCTCAGCCATTAGAAACGACAAATACCCACCATTTGCTTCAACGTGGATCAACTGGAGGGTATTATGCTGAGTGAAGTAAGTCAATTGGAAAAGGACAAACAGTGTATGTTCTCATTCATTTGGGGAATATGAATAATAGTGAAAGGGAATATAAGGGAAGGGAGAAGAAATGTGTGAGAAATATCAGAAAGGGAGACAGAACATAAAGACTTCTAACTCTGGGAAATGAACTAGGGGTGGTGGAGGGGGAGGAGGGCGGGGGTGGGGGGAATGGGTGACGGGCACTGAGGGGGACACTTAACGGGATGAGCACTGGGTGTTATTCTGTATTTGGTAAATTGAACACCAATAAAAATTAATTTATAAAAAAAAAGATTTGTGTGGAATCAAAAAAAAAAAAAAAAGATTTGTGTGGAATCAGAAAAGACCCCGAATAGCCAGGGGAATTTTAAAAAAGAAAACCATAGCTGGGGGCATCACAATGCCAGATTTCAGGTTGTACTACAAAGCTGTGATCATCAAGACAGTGTGGTACTGGCACAAAAACAGACACATAGATCAGTGGAACAGAATAGAGAATCCAGAAGTGGACCCTGAACTTTATGGTCAACTAATATTCGATAAAGGAGGAAAGACTATCCACTGGGTGAAAGACAGTTTCTTCAATAAATGGTGCTGGGAAAATTGGACATCCACATGCAGAAGAATGAAACTAGACCACTCTCTTGCACCATACACAAAGATAAACTCAAAATGGATGAAAGATCTAAATGTGAGACAAGATTCCATCAAAATCCTAGAGGAGAACACAGGCAACACCCTTTTTGAACTCAGCCACAGTAACTTCTTGCAAGATATAGCCACGAAGCCAAAAGAAACAAAAGCAAAAATGAACTATTGGGATTTCATCAAGATTAAGAAGCTTTTGCACAGCAAAGGATACAGTCAACAAAACTAAAAGACAACCTACAGAATGGGAGAAGATATTTGCAAATAACATATCAGATAAAGGGCTAGTTTCCAAGATCTATAAAGAACTTATTAAACTCAACAGCAAAGAAACAAACAATCAAATCATGAAATGGGCAAAAGACATGAAGAGAAATCTCACAGAGGAAGACATAGACATGGCCAACATGCACATGAGAAAATGCTCTGCATCACTTGCCATCAGGGAAATACAAATCAAAACCACAATGAGATACCACCTCACACCAGTGAGAATGGGGAAAATTAATAAGGCAGGAAACAACAAATGTTGGAGAGGATGCGGAGAAAAGGGAACCCTCTTGCACTCTTGGTGGGAATGTGAACTGGTGCAGCCACTCTGGAAAACTGTGTGGAGGTTCCTCAAAGAATTAAAAATAGACCTGCCCTACGACCCAGCAATTGCACTGTTAGGGATTTACCCCAAAGATTCAGATGCAATCAAACGCCGGGACACCTGCACCCCGATGTTTCTAGCAGCCATGTCCACAATAGCCAAACTGTGGAGGGAGCCTCGGTGTCCATTGAAGGATGAATGGATAAAGATGTGGTTTATGTATACAATGGAATATTCCTCAGCCATTAGAAACGACAAATACCCACCATTTGCTTCGACTTGGATGGACCTGGAGGGTATTATGTTGAGTGAAATAAGTCAATCGGAGAAGGACAAACATTATATGGTCTCATTCATTTGGGGAATATAAATAATAGTGAAAGGGAATAGAGGGGAAGGGAGAAAAAATGGGTAGGAAATATCAGAAAGGGAGACAGAACATGGAAGACTCCTAACTCTGGGAAACGAACTAGGGGTGGTGGAAGGGGAGGAGGGTGAGGGGTGGGGGTGACTGGGTGGCGGGCAGTTAAGGGGGGCAGTTGACAGGATGAGCACTGGGTGTTATTCTGTATGTTGGCAAATTGAACACCAATAAAAAATAAATTTATTATTAAAAAAATAAATAAAATAAAATAAAAAATAAAGCTCTAGGGAAGCATCCACTTCCAAGTCCATTCATTTGGTTGGCAAAATTCCAGGAAGTTAGAAAAAAACTTCTCCTTTTAAAAGGCTCACATGATTAGATTGTGTCCACCTGGGTGATTTCTCTTTTGATTTATTTAAAATCAACTGATTAGTAGCATTAATTACATCTGTAAAATTCCTTTATCACCTAAATTGTAATGTATTTATGAATGTGATACTATATTATATTCAGAGTACAGGGGATTAAGATAGAAATCTTGGAAGTTCATCTTTAGAATTCTTCCTGCTAAAGAGACCTTCTCTGATTCTCTAAACCAAGTTGCTTTTCTCTCCTTTGTGCTCCTCTGCTACCTTTTATCCTAGGCATGTCACTTATTAAAGATTTTTTCCATAATCTTTTAATTATCTTTCCTACTAGATAATCCCCAGTTTCCTTAACTGTAAAATGATGATAATTATAGTATTTACATCATTGGGTTGTTATAAGAATTAAATTTTCCATATAAGGGGCACCTGGTGGCTCAGTCAGTTGAGTGCCTTTGGCTCAGGTCATGATCCCAGGGGTCATGGGATTGAGCCCCATGTCGGGCTCCCTGCTCCTCAGGGGGCCTGCTTCTCCCCTGCCTGCTGCTCCCTCTACTTACACTCTCTCTCTCTGTCAAATAAACAGAATCTTAAAAAAAATTTTTTTCCATGTAAAATAATAATAACAGTGCCTGAAACATAGTAAGTGCCCAAATGATGTTAGCTATTAATGTATTACTGCAAATAGTGGAATTGTGTTGGTTTTTAAAAATTCTATTATTTAAGTAATCTCTGCACCCCATATGGGGCTTGAACTCACAGCCCCAAAATGAAGTCTCATGCTCTTCTGACTGAGCCAGCCAGATGCTCCAGTGGAATTAAAACTAAATATCATTAGGTTTGAAGAGGGAATCATATATCTTGCCTGTCTTTGTAATTCCAGCAACTAGCCCAGTACCTACCTGAGAGGAACAAATGATAGGTAAAAGAATGAATATGAAATTCAGTGTTAATCCAAGTTCTATAGAGAAAATATATACTATACTCTGAAAGAAATGGTGACAAATAATAAATTACTGGAAGCTCTAGGAGTGTTTTGGATTCACAGTGCCCGAGTGGAAAGTGCTAGGCACAAAACATCTTATGCATTAACACAGAAAGTCATTATCACACTCAACTCTCCAGTGTATAAATCCTGGAAGCACATTGTTAAAACTACAATTTTAAATAAAAGAGCAATGGAAAATAAAACTGACAACTTATTGTCTCATCTACAGCAAAGCATTCTTTGTACAAATTATATCCTCAAACACTACTGAAATCTATATAAATGCTTATTGTTCCTAATTATCCTAATTATCTATTTGAAGCCTATTTACTAACACAGTAGAGGTTTTTTTTTTTTTTTTTTTTTTTTTTCTGAGGGTAGTTGAGGGGGTATGGGAAGGCTGCATTTCCTTTCTGGCTTCATAAATGCTTTCTCTAATTAGTTAACTTCCATTTTAGAGTGGATAAGTTTTTGTTTTCTTAATGAATGATAGAATTCCACTGGAAATTATAGTGTTTTATCCTAGAGGTTATAAAGCTATTATAATGACTTTGAGACAGAAGACTGTTGTAATGCTTTTACGGAAAGGGATTTGGAGAAGATTGCCTGTAACTTCCTTAGAATGTGGAGGAAAAAGCACCCTGAGTTCAATGCATACCATATATGTTTTCCCCCTGTTGTCTGGCTAAATTTACTCTATATGATAGTGTGTATTTAATAGACATATGGACATATAATTCCTGGAACACATAATGATAACTGGAAATTCTGGGTTTCTTTGCAAATTGGTCAAGTTAAAATTCTAATTATCAGCAACAAATCATATTTAATCAACAAAGATTTTCTTGAACCCAGAAATTTTTAAAATAAAATCCTTTCACAGCCTTTATCATAATGGAGACCAATTAAACTCATTTACTCATTCAACAAATATTTATTGAGACTTGATATATGCCAGTCGCTATGCTAATCATTTAATAGAAGATGTTCCATACGTTATGCACTAGAACTTCAAATCTTTTTCAGTTCTTTAGTTTTTTTGGTCTTATTTCTTCAAGATTCATGGGGATCCCTGGGTGGTTCAGCAGTTTAGCGCCTGACTTCCACCCAGGGCATGATCCTGGAGACCTGGGATCGAGTCCCGTGTCGGGCTCCCTGCATGGAGCCTGCTTCTCGCTCTGCCTGTGTCTCTGCCTCTCTCTCTCTCTCTTTTTCTCTCTCTGTCATTAATAAATAAATAAAATCTTTTCTAAAAAAAGATTCATATTAGTTTCAAGTCCTGGATCTGAGAACTCCTGCTCATCTCCAGTGACTATAAGTAGCAATTCCCATTATGTATTTAAGTCTTGAAAACAGACTAGAAATACTTTATTTTATTTTATGCATCTATTCATTTATGCTTCTAGACTCTTCAAAAATAAGATTTAATACAGCTTTCAGGACTCATACAAATAATAAAATACTATAAGTTAGAAATAGCTGAGAAATAAAAAAGCAAATAAATGGTAAAGTAATAAAAATAGAGCCAGAAATGAGGCTAATAAAAATAAAATTATGAGTATTTGCTACATACAGGTGGATAACAAATTTAACTCTGAGCTTTCTTTTTTGTTTTGTTGTGTTTTGTTTTGAGAGATAAAGTGGGGGGGGGGAGTAGAGGGAGAGAGAGAATTTTAAGCTGGCTTCATGCCCAGTGCATAGCCCAGCGCAGAGCTCAATCTCACACCCCTGAGGTCATGACCTGAGCCCAAATCAAGAGACATTTAAATGACTGAGCCACCCAACACCCTTTAAGTCTGAGCTTTCTAATCGCCATTGAAAAATGGAAAAGTTGATCATTTATTCAATTCACTGTGTTTGTGTTGAAGGTTAAGGCAAAACAGTTGCTCAGCAGAAATATAACTGACAGAGGGCAAAAAGAGTTTACAAGAGAATCCTTGGAAAAAGGTCTATGAACAACATTCTTCCAGCAGATTGGAGTTTCTCAACCTTAGCACCTTTAATGTATTGCCTGGATAATTCTTTGCTATGGAGGTATGTCACATGCATTAGAGGGTATTTAGAAATTCCTGGATTCTCTCAATTTGATGACAGTAGCACTGCTCCCTTAGCTGTGATGACCAAAAATGTCCCCAGACATTGCTAAATGTCCCTGGAGGCCATGCCCCTTGACAAGCTTTGTCCATTAAGAACCACTTTAATAGGTCCCACAAAAGAAAGACTGTTTCTTAGACAAATGGCATTATAGCAAAACATAGTTCAGTGAAAACGAGACACTTTTTGGTCAGAACAATAGTCCAGTAACTCAGCCTTCTACTGGCCTGACTTAAGCCTGGGTTATATTTAGAGTAACTGATATACATCAGTCAGTATTTAAAAAAGACTATTCCTCTCAGCTGACCTTCTAATGAATATTGGGTTGCAGTGACTTCAAAATTGTCCTTTTAGGGAAATACTACTTGATATTTTGCTTATTGATATATTGATGATCCTAATTATCCCACCTTCCTGTACTCACACCCTTTTGGGGTTTATACTAATAGTACTACCATCCAGGATTGTGGTGAGGATTAAGTAAGCAAATGCATGCAAATTGCATACTAGAGAGCCTTGCACATAGAAAGTTATTTTGCGGGCAGTTTGGCAAAGTGTAGGAGTGAGGGGGTGCTGGAGTCAGACTACTTCAGTTGGAATATGGGCTCAACCACTCCTAGCTGCGTAACCTGGAGAGTTCCATAACCTCTCCAAATCTTGTGTAAGGTGGGATAAATAATATAAGGAGAATTAAAAGATAAGTCTTGTGTCATACTTAATATATTCCCGACTCACAGTAAACATTCATTTATCTATGATTTTATAAAATTCATTAATAAGTAAACAAAATGGCAGAGATTTAATTTAGACAAAGGTGGGACAAACCTCTCTAATGGATTGGAGAACAACCTGAAGGATGAATAGTATTTAACCAGTCCAAGGGGGAAAGGTACAGCATTCCTGGTAGAGGAACAGTATTATGAGTGGGGAGAGAACTTGGAGTTTATAGGAAGGGTCAGAGGTCAGTGAGGTAGCTATACAGCAAGCCAGTGGCAGGTGAGCCAGGAGTAAGGGTTGTAGAAATGTTCTGGGCTGCATGGCCCCACAGAAAATCCTGTATTCCATCATGAGTACAATAAGCACCTATTGAGGTCCTTTCCAGAAACTGGAGAAACCAATTGAGGTTTTCAGTCGTTGTAGCCTCTTAACATCTACCCTTTAGACCACTTATCCCACTCTTTCTTTTTTCTTCCAGCTTGTTTCTAGTTGGAAAGCAGATAGGTGATATGGGGAGCTTGAAAATAAGTGTTTTAAATCCTTTTTCAGGGATGCCTGGGTGGCTCAGTTGATTAGGCATTTGCCTTCAGCTCAGGTCATTATCCCAGGTCCTGGGATTGAACCCTGTTTCTGGTTCCCTCCTCTATGGGGAGCCTGCTTTTCCATCTCCTGCTCCCCCTGCTTATGCTCTCTCTCTCTCTCTCTCTCTGTCAAATAAACAAAATATTTTAAAAACTCATTTTTCAATAACAATACAAATATAATTTTTCAGAGAATATCATCATACTAAAAACAATGTTGGGGACGCCTGGGCGGCTCAGCGGTTGAGCATCTGCCTTGGGCTCAGGGCCGGATCCCAGGATCCAGGATCAAGTCCCACATCAGGCTCCCTGTGAGGAGTCTGCTTCTCCCTTTGCCTGTGTCTCTGCCTCTCTCTTTCTCTGTATCTCTCATGAATGAATAAATAAAATCTTTTAAAAAATAAGTAAATAAAATAAAAACAACGTTGATACCAAATTTAAAAATCTGTGGAGTAGAAATGGATTTTGAATTGGTTGTGATGCATGTGTAATTCATATTGGATCAAAACAAACTGCAATATTCTAAAAGTCAAAATATAATTTGTATATGCCAGGATCCCTGGGTGGCTCAGCAGTTTGGAGCCTGCCTTTGGCCCAGGGCTTGATCCTGGAGTCCTAGGATCGAGTCCTGCATCGGGCTCCCTTCATGGAGCTGCTTCTCCCTCTGCCTCTCTCTCTCTCTCTCTCTCTCTCTCTCTCTCTCTCTGTCTCTCATGAATAAATAAATAAAATATTTTTTAAAAAATTTATATATGCCTGAAACTAATATTAAAAATAACAAAATCTTATTAGAAAGGCAGGTATGTGCCCATGGGACCAAGTGATCAAAGAGTATTGGCAAGATCCCAAGGGGAAACTTTAATATTTGCCCAGCCCTCAGCACCCATCCTAGCCATCAGACACAGAGATACAGATGTGAGCAAGGTGATGCTCATCTTCAAAACATTTGCCGATGCCTCCAGTGTAGACACCCAACCAAAGATCATCATGGAGCCATACGTTTCAATGTCCAAGTTTTCTAATTCTTGGAAGGATGCTTGTTGATAGTGGCTCTGACAATCAATTAATTTATAAACATTAGCAACATCATCTTTTATCTTCAGTGTGGATTCCTTAGAAAGTGAATTTGATATTTTAGACATATTCCAAGTATTTCTGGAAACAATACTTGAGTGAGTTTTTTTTGTTTTTGTTTTGTTTTTATTTGAGATATAATTGACATACAACATTAGTTTCAGGTCTGTGGAATAATGATTCCATATTTGTATATATCGTGAAATGATCACCACAATAAGCCTAGTTATGAATCCATCACCATTCATAGCCAAATGTTTTAACTGAACTTAATTTTCCATGTAGACAAAATCCAGGGTTACCTAGGTGGCTCAGTTGGTTAAACAACACATTTCTGATTTCGACTCAGGTAATGATCTCAGGGTCATGAGATCAAGCCCATCTTGGGCCTGGCTCCACACTCAGCATAGAGTCGGCTTGAGATTCTCTCTCTTCTCTCCTCCCAACCTCCCCCCACATACATGTGCATGCTTGTGCTCCACGCCCTACTTTTAAAAGAAAAAAAAAAAAGAGCTACCACCTTGACCATTTTATAAATTGATTTTTAAGGAAAAATTTATTTCTTTTTTTAACTTTTAAAAATTTATTTGAGACACCCAGAGAGAGAGAGAGAGATCACAAGCAGGGCAAGCAGCAGGCAGAGGGAGAGGGAGAAGCAGACTATCCAATGAGCAGGGAGCCCAATGTGGAACCCTGAGATCATGACCCCAGCTGAAGGCAGACATCTAAATGACTGAGCCACCCAGGCACCCGGAAAAATTTATTTCTGAGTACATTTTATCACACATAGTTCTTATCATTTTACTTAAGCACACAAATTCAACATAAGCAGAAAAGGCAGCCTTGAAATGTGCTAAAAGGTGTAAAAAAAAAAAAAACTCCAAGTAGTCATAAAAGGGAGTATATAGAACCCTCAAAGCTCTTAGTCTGTTTGAAAACATGTCTGTAGACATGTTCTAATCTAATGCACTGAGGCCAGCTCACTTTGTAGACCCACTAAGGATACATCCAAGTATACTATTTCTAATCAAAGAAGCAGATGAAGTTTCGGTCTTACTTTGGCCATATGATAATTTTGTGGCCCATGCTTTGAGTTGACTAAAACAAAGATAAACCTCCTGGGAGATAATTCTGCAGGGGTCTCTTGTGTTTCCACACATTTTTTGTACTGACTGCTTTCATCTGAACTAGCTCCTTAAGGTTGTTTATACTGTGAACAGGGCCTGAAAAATAGATACTGTCTCCCTCTGAAGCAAAGATCAGGACAGTCTTGGAAAAAAGAGATGATACCTCCTGCTAGAAGACAGGAGAGTCATGCTTTTTTTTTTTTAACTGCCCTCTATAAAAGATTTATGTTTTATAAACGTGGGTTTCCTCTCTTACAACACAACTGACTGTATGTATATGTATCAATTGGCCCTCTTCACATTGTCTTGTGCGACCTAGGAATTGGCATAAACGGTTACATTCTGGATACTGCTGTTATCATGAGTAATAAACTCTTTTGTCTCTGACCTATGAGTCTCATGTCTTCTGCTAGCCCCTGTGCAACTGTCATAGGCTAAATTATTAGCTTCCAAGTAAAGTAAAATCTCAGGCCATTTACAGTTCTTGACAAAACTATCCCCTAGGGATGATCTTCCAATTTATCCCTTCAAATGAAGCTCCGCATATGGGGAAATTTAATATTTTATTCATTGATGTATCCCCATCACCTAAAACAGTGCCATATATGAAGTATTCACTTAAATATTGATGAATAGGTTAATGAAATTGAAAGTGTTTTTTTGGAAAACCCATGAGGGTTCTTACAAAAAAAAATTTCTGTCAATCCCAAAGTAAGAGTTCGCAAGAGAAAATGGTACCCTGTACCAAAGCATATTTGGAAAATATTTCTTAAAACTTGAAGCAATTCTGGGCAGCCCAGGTGGCTCAGCAGTTTAGCGCTGCCTTCAGCTCAGGATGTGATCCTTGGAGACCCAGGATCGAGTCCCACATTGGGTTCCCTGCATGGAGCCTGCTTCTCCCTCTGCCTGTGTCTCTGCCTCTCTCTCTGTGTGTGTGTCTCATGAATAAATAAATAAAATCTTAAAAAAAAAACTTGAAGCAATTCCATTTAAATGAATATTAGCTTCCCATGACTCTTGTAACAAGTCCAAACACCTTAACAAGGCATAGAGACCATTCACTGTTTGCCTCTAGCCCCACCACCCACCACACTCATTAGAGATTCTGGGAAGAGTCTGCTCATTCTCAGCAACCTGAGAAGGCAAGTAGTACCACCTAGATCTTGCACTTACTGGAATGCTCTCTACCCAACACCTTCCCTTTTCCTCTCCCACCTATTAATCCTTTGCCCTTTAGTTTACATATCACATCCTTTGGTAAGCATTCTGTGATATCCCTCACCACTTCTAAAACAATCATCTAAACCAAATTAAATCCAATCAGAGCACATTCTTCTCCCATTCAACCCATATCATGTGACTATATTTACTTTTTTCATAGCACTTGCCACTATCTGAAGTTATTTTATCTATTGAATGATTTATTTCCTGTCTCCATAGAGGTGGGGTACCTGACACAGAATAGGTCATCAGTAAATATTAGTAAAATAAATAATCAAAAGCTAAACGAAGGGGCAATATTATAATTCTTTCTTTTCACCAGAGGGTATTTGCAAATTTGGGGGGAGTATTTGCATTTTATTCTACTTTTAAAGTATAGTTGATATATAGTATTATATTAATTTCATATGTACAACATAGTGATTTGACATCTACATGCATTATGAAATGATCACAATAAGTTTAAGTTACCATCTGTTACCATGTAATTATTTATTTACTATTCTCTGTATTCGTTTATGATCTCTACTGGACTGTAAAGTCTACAAGAGAACAGAGACCTCATCTACCTTATTCCTACAGTGCCTGGGACAGCAGAAAAGTTGGTGTTGAAGACTGTTACATCAATCCCCTCAAACAAACACTAAGGTAAGATGAGCTATTTTGAGAATTTGAAGTTGGAAGGAACCATAGATGGAATAGGATCCAATCTCTTAGTCCTGTAAAAAATAAGAATTAATAGTATATTTAAAGTGATATAGTCTTTAAATCTTATCCACGATGCAAGCTGCTGTGTATATGACTTTGCTCAGGAAACCTTTCTTTCTCTCCCATTGTGGCTTGTCTTTCCCCCCTCATTTCCAGTTTCACTTTCATGGTGGCCAAGAAGCAGCTAAGAGTCTGTAACACCAGGATACGTCAAGGAGTTGTCATCTGCAGGAAAGTCTAGATCTTCTTACTTCTTTTACTTTTTATCTTCCTAATTAAAAATTGGCACAGCAATAACCACGGTGGAAGGAAGGACAAGGGAGGCGTGGGTATTTGTGGATGATAGAGATTTATACACATGAGTGACAGAAAATGAAAATATGATCTAACAAGTAGTAAGATCAAAGGGCAAGGACCAAGAAAACTTTCTGCATATCCTATCACATTGACAGGTTTGGCATGAACAAATAGCGTTCGGGAAAAAAAAAATTATCTATGGAATTGGGGCTCTGGAAAATTATCTCTGCCCTAAAAATGCCTCTTAAAGGTATTTTAAAATGTTTCTTGAATGACTAATAAACAAACTAACAAAAAACAAATAAATAAATGAACTTATCCTCTAAATATTTTAGTGACTATAAGGCACGGTTTTACTTTATTAAATAAACTAGTAACCCTACGGGAAGATTTTTGTTCCCCATAACCTATTTCACAAGGAAATACAATACAGATAAAATATTAGCTAAATGTAGAAGATAATTAACAAAGACACTTGAAAAGCACAGGATTGTGTGGCGATGAATGTTTTTGAATTACACACCAATTACCAACTCCCTAAAGAAGAAGAAAGTTACAATAAGAAATAATTTTTTATCCTGATTCATAATCCCCACTTTTCCTCTAAATTTGTTTTCGGCAAAAACTCTCACATTACTCTCAAATTTATCTGAACACTAAACTTCTTTCTAACTATCAGCAGGAGCTCCCAAGGCCTTGATAAGCTAGAGCGTGTATTCTACTGCCCTCTGCTGGAAGATGGGGTGAGTTATCACCCATCAACTAGATTGCCGAGCCCGGGGAAGAAAAGGGGGAGCTCTCTTATTTATTCATTTAACAACTTGTTATTTATCACTTGCTAACTGTTCTAGCACTTGATCCAGATTACAGATGGTAGGTAAGAATATTATCTAGAGACAGTCTTGAGTATATCCTGCAACTAGATAGATGTATTTACGGAACTAGGCTAAACTACAAACCTGCAGAATAAAACCGGGATAACACTTAAAATGATAAGCATTTGACGAGTGAGGAATATGGAAGGAGATGATCCTACATCATGTCCAGATAACTGATAAACTGAAGCTGCTCCACAGAAAGAAAAGGCCTACGGGTAGAGCACAGGAAAATTGGTGTCAAGCAATAAACAAATAATACACGGGTGGGTAAAGACCTTATCACAACAATTCTTTAATACATTTCTGTATTGACTTATGAGCCCTACTGGACTGCTGAGTCCAAAAGAACACTTAACATTTGATAAATAACTGCACACTACTGTGCCTTAGTTCACTGACCTTTAAAGTTTTTACTCCAACATGACAAGTCGACTGAGGGTGACAAACAGTGTGTTTATGTGTATGTGTGAATTTTCTTCAGATATGGTTTTTAATCACATAATTTTATCTGAACCATGGATTTCATTCAAAGTTTACAGGAAGAAGGTTTATATGAAATATAATGGCTTAAAACTCTAATCAGTCTCACTTTGGGGACATGTTGTCTGTTCCCTTGCCAGCTACTGTTGATGCTCACTTTTGAATGATGCATCTTGACTCACGGATTGTGTTTGGGCTTGGACACTGGCACGGCAATGTTATTCCAATCACCGGGCAAGGAACTAGCATGGGTTTCAGATTCAAGCAAACTTGGGTTTGAATCTCAGCTCTAACGAAACATGTAATAACTGTTAAAGCAAACATCTGCATAATATGTATCATGTACAAGAGCCTTCTGAGGGAAGTACTATTATAATCCTCATTCACCAATGAGGAAACTAAGGCACCAAGAGCCTTAAGTAACTTTTATGGACTTAAGTCCCTGAATCAGTAGGTGGTGGAGTCAGGATTCAAGCCCAGGGCTCAAGGTTCTAGAATCCTTGCTCTCAACCCCACATTATGCCACCTCTCTTCCCTGAGTCATATTTTCCTCATTTATAAAATGATAGTAAAAAGGGACACCTGGGTGGCTCAGTGGTTGAGCATCTGCCTTTGGCTCAGGTCGTGATCCTGGGGTCCTGGGATCGAGTCCTGCATGTGGGGAGCCTGCTTCTCCCTATGCCTGTGTCTCTGCCACACTCTCTCTGTATCACTCATGAATAAATAAGTAGAATCTTTTTTAAAAAAATTTCCAGTATGGTCACATTTATTTCAAATAAATTTTCTCTCTCTCTCTCTCTCTCACACACTACTACTACTACTACTACTACTACTACTACTACTACTACTTACAAACTGTCATAGGACTACCTGAATCTAAATTTTCTGAAGTCTTTGTTAAAAAGAAAATCCCTAGGCCCTACTCCTGATTTATAGAACCATGATGTTTAGGAGTGAGCCTGGGAATCTGTACTAACTGTGCACTCCCCCATTAAAGCACCCTCAAGTTTGAAAACTACTGTCTTAGAACAGGGAACTAAGGTTAGAACAGAGAGGGTGCCAAAGGACACCTCTGATACCTGCATCCCCAGGACTGGGTCTGTTCTTTCTTCTCCCACCATCCCTCTACTCCCAACCACTATAATGTCTCTCTCCTTCCTTTTCTGTCTCTCTGTTTCCTTTTTACCTTTTCTTTTCATGGTAAAAACGGGAGCTATGCAGGCTAGAAGAGACCTATGAATTTCAGAGCAGTATTTGTGGATGTGTATGAGTGTATACTAAGGCTCATTTGTTCTAATTGAGATTCAGTATCATGATACCTTTCCAACACTGGAAAAATCTGCATGGAAATCACTAGGTGGTTTGGGGTGAATTAATCACATAGAATGATGTCATCTCAGGACTTTGTAGTGTCAGTGGGTTTCAAAGGACTCCTCTCTGTCCAGTCTGCTGAGAAAATGAATCGGAGGACAGAAAGAAGCACAGAAAAGGATACCTGTCCCCCTCAAGTAGTTCAAGCACTGCCAGAGAATCCAGGATAAAGGAAAGATGGAAGGTAGGAGATGGAAGGGCTAATTGAGAGTGCTGTAGAGGACCATAAAAATGTAACAAGCTGAGAGAAGATGGAACTCCCATGGGGCATTGGAAAGGGAGAGAAAAATACCTTTATGTCACATGTGCCATGACATCCCTGGCTCTTCTTTCTCCATCACCTATCCATGACCAAGATGGGTAGTCACGGCCCTAAGATGGTTTCCCCTTCCGCTACCTGAAACTTCATATACACCCACTGTGGCTGTGAAGGTGACATTTTTCTACCTCTGGCATTCACATCTTAAGTAATGGGGTAATCTCATGATTCACCGAGATCTGGGCCAGTTCACTCTAATTGAACTAATTACCTATATTCAAAGAATCTACCTGTCCTAAATGCATAGAAAAAGTGAGAATCCATTTATTCTCATGAGTTGTTATTTAGAAGCAATGTAAGATTGGAGCCCACAGTAGAAATGTATTAGTTGCCAATCCTGGCTCATAAGAGTCCCCCTGGGTAATGTGGGTGTCCTCCTTAAAGCTTCTGTGGTATTAGGAGAGATTTCCTGGCACCAAGTCTTCAGCCTTGGTTACTCCAGTAACTGTTCCATAATATCTCCTCCTGTAGAGAATATTTACACTCTTTGGTTTCCTCTACCATTTGATGTGGTTCCTCCCAAGGATCAAAATGTTAATCTTAAGATCTTTCCTCATACGCCTGCTGCTTCAACCTGTAAAAGTAAATACCAAATGGGAAGGTGTCATTACTATACCTTACTTGTGAGCCACAAAATTATATGGTTCATTTATAAACCCTCTGGTGAAATAGGCTTTTATAAAGACTCCACGTTGGACAATTTGTGGGGCTTTCCATTTAACTTCAGGTTAGTTTCTATGGTACAAATGAAGGCATTCCAGCTGCACGTGATATCTCTATTTGAAAAAAATACTCTTACCTTGCAAGTTCTTACCCTTGCAAATATTCCATCTAAGAGTCTCACCACCTATCAATGGGATAATTATTAATATAGGGTTGATAGGTAAAAGAATCTGGTCGCCATTCCTGCATCATCAGTTTGCTGCACTTCAGGCAAAATTGTCATATGATTATACAAATTTATATAGTGATAAAGTCACATTTATAGAGAATTCTTCACTTCTTAAAATAAATTATTAGCTTCCTTTTTTATAAAATGATTTTTAGTGCTTCAAAAATATGCTTTGTTTCACAAACACAAAACAGCAATTTTACTAACCTATTTATTGAAGCCTCATTTAATCAGCTAAGAACATAAAGTAAATAGGTGCTTCATATATATTTATGCATATATTTCTTTATTATACATTATAACTTCCATTTTTTATTTGCTTCTTGCAGTCAAACAGACTAAACTTCTTCTAGTACCTTCTTGAAGATATACCCATGGTCCTTTTTAATAATGAGCTATTCTTGTCTAGTCTCAAAAGCACCCATCCAGTTAATCAGTAAATGTCTACTGGACCTACTATGTTCTGGACACTCTTCTAAGTACTGAGGATCTATCAGCAGATAAAATAATGTGCCAACCCTCATGGAGCTTGCATTCTAACATGTGTTGCTGACGGAAGAGAAAGATCTAGGAAACATGTTCTAATTCTTATTGTCCAATTTATTTTCTATTAATTATTTCACTTGTTAGCCTCACGGCTTTCCTTCCTATTAAGTGATTATTTTGTGAGATACCTTTTACTTGCTTCATTCAGGTGTTTTGAAATCTAATAAAGCACCGTGGATACAGAAAGCCCTGTACACAAAAGAAAAAAATCCCACATATCTATGGGATATACTGAGGGATAGAGCCTTTGTTTTCCACCCTCAGGGAAGCTTTAATCTTGTCCAAGGAGATGGCCATGCCATGAAAGATATAGGGCGATTAATTACTAAACTGTGTGTTGCTGATCCCACTGCAATTGGAGAAATCAGTGAGCACCTGACTCACTGGGGGCTGATTCAAGGAGAAGGTGAAACTTGGACTGGTTCCCAAACAATATTAAAATCAGGGAGATTAAAAATAAAATCTGAGGGCAGCCCCGGTGGCGCAGCGGTTTAGCGCCGCCTCAAGCCCAGGGGGTGATTCTGGGGACCCCGGATCGAGTCCCACGTCGGGCTCCCTGCCTGGAGCCCGCTTCTCCCTCTGCCTCTGTGTGTGTGTGTGTGTGTGTATGAATAAATAAATAAAAATCTTTAAAAAAAAAAAAAAAAAGAAGTCTTCCAGTTCAGGGTTTGATGCATTAGCTAGCCAGTGGAGGGCAGCCCGGCTGGCTCAGCGATTTAGCGCCGCCTTCAGCCCAGGGCGTGATCCTAGAGACTCGGGATCAAGTCCCACGTCAGGTTCCCTGCATGGAGCCTGCTTCTCCCTCTGCCTGTGTCTCTGCCTCTCTCTCAATCTGTGTGTCTGTCATGAATAAATAAATAAAATCTTTAAAAAAGAAAGAAAGCCAGTGGAATTCTCAAGCATGAAGGAGAGCCATCGACAGTGCTGCCTTAGAAGGAGGATCTGTGCTGGAGACTGATTCTACCCTAAGTTTCACTTAAGAGTAGGCATGTCCTGACATTGTCAGCCTCCCTCACTGCCTTCCCTTTCCAGACCTAGTGAACTTCTAAAGCCTTGGAATAAGAGAAGAAACATATGTAACCCCGGAATCCCTGGGTGGTGCAGCAGTTTAGCACCTGCCTTTGGCCCAGGGCGCGATCCTGGAGAACCGGGATCGAATCCCACGTCCGGCTCCTGGTGCATGGAGCCTGCTTCTCCCTCTGCCTGTGTCTCTGCCTCTCTCTCTGTGTGACTATCATAAATAAATAAAAACTAAAAAAAAAGAAAGAAACATATATAACCCCTATGTATCAGGAGAAAATCATCAACCCTACACCTCTGGGTCTTCCATCTGTACCTATAGGGGAAGATCCAAAAGGTGAAGCAAAAGTTTTGACTCAATCTTCCTCCACTAAGCTAAAGAACAATAACTTAGTCTTCAGCATATTGTCATTCTATAAGGCATTCCAAACTTGAAAAACTGGGGAAAAGATCATTAATGTAGGTTTGATATCTGAATATAATAAGTACCTGGAGAAACTGTCTTCTTCAGAATCTCAGAGTAATATAGTCAATCAGTTTGGGAAGGGTTTAACAGAAAATCCAAAATATCAATGGCTTAAGTGAGATAAAATTTTATTTCTCTCATTTAAAAGAAATTCAGAGGTAAGCAGTCCACCTGCCTCTGAATATCTCCAATCATCAATGTCCAGGCTCCTTTCATCCTTCACTTCCACCATTGAGCCCTGGCTTCCATCTTTAAGATTCAATTCATGGTCCAAGATGACTGCTATCATACCCACATTGCAGGCAAGCGGAATGAGGAAGAGAGAAAAAGTTAAATGTGCCCTCCTCCTTGGCTAAAAGTCTGCTATCTTGGAGCACCCTTCCTGAAGTATCACATACACTGCACTGATACTTCACTAGTCATAGGACTCCGTGATCAGCTGAGCCTGGGAAAGAGAGCCTTTCGGCAAGGTTTATGCCTAGTGGAACTGAGTTCACCAAGGCTATACCATAACTGCATTTGAAAGCCTGAGTCTTTAGAAATGGGAACAGAACACAGTGAAAAATAGAGTGCTCATTGAGGTAAAGAACAAGATGACTACATATTTTTCCCACAACTAAGCAAGAAATCAAAGTGAGCACCAGCTACCAAAACTGGGCCTTTTTTCCTGCCTGAAGCATGTGTTAATATACACTTAACTCATATTTTTCAAATATTAACATTGTACCTCATGTGCTCTCTCTATATATACATACATACATATACACATACATATACTCACATATATACATATATGTATGTGTATATATGTGTGTGTGTGTATATATATCCTTTGGAGAATAAATTGCAGACATAATGCTTTATCCTTAAATACCTCAGTATCTATTTCCTAAATTCAAAGACATTCTTTTATATAGCCACAGCACAATTCTCAAAATCAGGAACTTAGTATTGATAGAATACTATTTAAAATCTACACCTTATTTAGATTTTGCCAATTACACCAACAACATCTTTTATACCAAAAGTATCCGATCTCACATTGCATTCACTTGTCATATCTCTTTAATCTCTTTTAATATGGAACAGGTCCTGTCTTTCTTTTATGATATTAGCAATTATTTTATAGTATGGCTCTAAATTTTGTCCAGCATCCCCTCCTCATAAGGGAAAAAGAGAGACTAGAGAGGAGACACTGAGCAGACTCCATTTGAGCCAAATGATCAACATTAATATCACCAGCCATTGCACAGATTGACATCATTTGCTTTCTGATATGATGCAATAAGAACATATAATTTCTGTGCTATTCCTGACAAAAATGCATAAACTGAATCTAATGCCATTATTTTATTTCTTGTAATATGCCAAAATCATTCAAGCAAAATAACTTCTTTTTCATGCTTTCCTTGTCTCTCTGTTGTAATTGCATGATGAACCATGTAAAATTATATCACAAATATTGAGTTCAACTACCTTATTTGCCTTAAGACCTAGATCATTTGCAAGAGAAGGGTGAGTGCTACAAAAAAGAATGCCAAGTATGTTTTCTTGCTCATATTCACATACCAGTTTCTGAGCTTCCAAAATGTGCTCCACCTTTTGTATCCAACTAATTATGTTCTCACTATTTCTCTGTATATAAATATGTAGACCCAGAATCTGGGACGTTGAAGGGAAAATTTAGTTCCCATCCAATGCTTCAGAATTAGAAAGACACAATATTGTTCATTGTGTTGTTTTTGAACCAATTCCTGAAATTGATTTAGGCTTCTCACTCAGATCAAAATATTTTAAGAAGATCTTACAGTATTTGTTAAAATGAATTTTCTATTTTTCCCACAAATGCCCAAGTATAGCATTGCTATTATTTGCATAGAGAATGAAAGCTATATTTTTCCCATTGTCTAATAGCAAAGTATGGCAAAATTCAAATTTTCAGACCCCTATGAAGTTTCAATCCTCATGAAACCCAAGCTATATGGAAATGAAAAGAAACATGTTTTCTTTATCAGCATTTGTTATTTATCTTCCTTCACCATATTTCATTCATTTTATTCCTTTCATTTTGTATCAGGGATTAATCTGTAATGTCTGATTTTAATTATAAATCCCCTTTATACAGAACTTTTTAAATATGATTTTTCATATAATGTATTCCTGACTTTAAAAACCGTGGACAGGGAATGTCAACAGCTTCTAATAACTTCCTTTTAAAGATTATATGAGTAATGATCCAGGGAATGGGGCAAATGAGAACCACTGGGAAAAAAAAATCAAAGAGGTAGAAGCAAACATAAATCAGTAAGTAAAAATAGAGCCAGATTTGCTTTCAAAACAGAATAGTCTCCTCCCTAGTAACACGAGTGATGCTTCTCACTCACTGCATGGGCCCAGGATTGTCCCTTAACCTTGCCATTCTTCCTGTTTTCCCTACAGAACAAGATTGATAACCAGACCTCTCTCATACTAGGTCAATTTTAGGTAGCCCTCCCCCCAATTATTATGGTAAATTAGTAGAATGTGTTTTTTAACATATTTTTAATGAACCACATAATGAAATTTCATACTAGGCTTTAGTATTTTGTTACAATTTCTCTAGAATATGGTTTTAAACTAATTAGGTAGTGTTATTAAAACAAAGGTGGTGTTATTGCTGCTCTTTTTTAATCAATTCACTATACATAATATTTAAGTGAGTTACTCTGCAGAACAAAAATATTTGACTACACTAGTGAGCCAATTATGCCATCATCCTATGCACATTTCTGGTCACTTAGAAAATTGAATAGTGCTTTTTTTTCTTTTTTACTCCCACTGAGTGAGCTTGTTGGCTAAATAAAGAAACAAATTATTAGATGCACTTTGGAAGTAGGGACTCTCTCCATAGCACAATCGTGTTAAGAAAATTCCATTTATTTCCACATTCCTGAAGATCTGCAGTCTCTCTGCTCAAAACCCCTCCAAGCTCTGGTCAGCTTCCCTCTGACCTTGTACACAAAGGCTTCAGGTCCCAAGTGCAGGGAAGTCAAGCTGCATCCAATTCACTTTAAATCATTCCATCAGCTTTAGAACTGCACTTTCAAATATAACCATAAAAAATATCAGTCCATCAAATGCGCATTCCAATATCATTAGCATGGTTTCTCACTTGCAGTTTGGAGGACTTGGTTAGGATTCTTTTTAATATTTTCATAATGAGGATCCCTGGGTGGCGCAGCGGTTTGGCGCCTGCCTTTGGCCCAGGGCGCGATCCTGGAGACCCGGGATCGAATCCCACATCGGGCTCCCGGTGCATGGAGCCTGCTTCTCTCTCTGCCTGTCTCTCTCTCTCTCTCTGCGACTATCATAAATAAATAAATAAATAAATAAATAAATAAATAAATAAATAAATAAATGAATTTTAAAAAAATAAAAAAAATTTTCATAATGCCTGACATCCATCTCTCCTGTGCCTCCCTGTGTTTTTCCTTCTCTCATGCTTCCCTTAGGTTTTAGCACTACATCCACCTTTTCCTAGCAATTCTCTCTGATTAAAATCAGTTCTGACTAGTTCTGGCTTTCCCTCCTATCCATCCATTTTCCTTTTAGACTGGGTCAAACATTTCCATATATAAGTGGGTTTCAACCTCATATATATTGTTTCCCTAATAAAATAAATATTCCCAGGGGCACTTGGGTGGCTCAGTCAGTGAAGCCTCTACCTTTGGCTCAGGTTGTGATCCTAGGGTCCTGGGATTCAGCCCCACGTCAAGCTCCCTGCTCAGCAGAGCATCTGCTTCTCCCTCTCCCTTTGGCCACCCCTCCCCCTGCTTGTGCTCTCTCTTTCTCTCTCTCCCTCTCTCTCTCTCTGTCAAATAAATAAATTATTTTTTAAAAAAGAAATAAGATACATATTTCCAAAGGATAGAGGAATCCTACTGCAATGACTTCTCATCTCCAGATTGTGCAGTGGCTAGTGCAGGTTGTGGGATAACACATACACTTAGAACCTGGCCTGGCACAGAGAAGCCCCGATAAAGGGTAGCCATCGTCATCATTACCTCAGTGCACTGAAGACAAGTAACAGGCAACTAACAAATATCGATGCATAGTTCACTCATACATTTGATTTTAATTTTTGAGCTCCATTCTCCCATGGTTAAGTGACACACATCAATAAGTTACCAAGATTTGAAAACTTCATTAAATGATGAGCAGCAGCGAATTAGTAGCATTTTCATCAGTTACTCACAAGCTATCAGAGCACCTGGGTACCTCAGTTGATTAAACATCCAATTTCGGCTCAGGTCATGATCTCAGGGTGGTGAGATCAACCCCAGCTTTGGGCTTCCCAAACAGCAGGGAGTCTGTGTCCCCTTTCCCTCTGCCCTTCCCCATCCCTAACTTGTTCACACACACTCTCTCTCAATCTCTCTGAAATAAATAAATCTTTCCCCCCAAAAGTTCACAAACAACCATCATTGCAGAACTATAATCTGGTTCAATCAAAAACAGTCCAGGACTGGGTGCCTGGGTAGCTCAGTCAGTTAAGTGTTTGCCTTCAGCTCAGGTTATGACCCCAGATCATGATCGAGCCCCACATCAGGCTCCCTGCTCAGCGGGGAAGTCTGCTTCTCCCTCTCCATCTGCCTCTCCCCTTGCTCATGCTCTCTCTCATGCACTCTCTCTCTCAAATAAATAAATAAAATATTTTTAAAAATAAAAAAATGTTTTAAAAAAAACAGTCCAGAACTTCATTATTATTACATTTCTCAGAGGAAAGAGCAATTACGTTATCAATCATCACAAAACTTTCAAGAGAATCTGTAAATGTTAATGTGTGTGTTAGGGACGTGCTTGTGTTCTTGTGTGCTTTTAACTAACAGACCTGAGGAATCATAAGGACAGGTGCGTAAGCTGTTTCCACGGTGAGTATTAGGAGTGAATTGCAGGAGCAAATTTGGTGGAAGAGAAGAACAAAGAATTGGACAGTAGAGGAACTGAAGATTTGTCCTGGCCCAACCACTTATGACCTTAGGCAAGTGATTCACCTTTCTGAGCCCTAAGCAAGTGATTCACCTTTCTGAGCCCTAAGCAAGTGATTCCTTTCTGAACTTGGCATAATGGTTCCTTATGTTCCTCCCAGTTCTAACGCTAGCCTTCAAAGTCCCCACACAGAACAGTTAGAACATTATTCAACCTAGTTCTTCCTTATAGTGGACTGCATTTAGTTGAATTGGAATCTATATTAAAAAAACATTGTATGGATTTCATTTATATTAAAGATATAAAAGATATCACTCCAAAGCTACATTACAGAATTTTTTTTTTCTCTCAGGTCTTCAGGGAAAGAAAGAGATTAACAATACTAAGGCTTCTCCCACGTTTTTGTATACCTCAGACTTGTTTGAGGATTCTGATGTAAGATCTTAGAAATTACAGTTATTCTAAAATGTCCTGTTTTAGTAATTGGACCATCAAACCCTAGACCAGGGTTTCTCAACCTCAGGACTATTGACATTTTGCTATTTCTTTGTTCTGGAAATGGTCCTATATATTGTGCGAGTTTTTTAATAATATTTTTTTAAATTTAATTATTTGAGAGAGAGAGCCAGTGCGTTCAGAGAGGGGCGGAGAGGGGGAAAGGAAGGATGACACACTGGGTGCTGAGTACTCAGTGCAGAGCCCAACTCAGGGCTCTATCTCACAATGCCAAGATTTTGTCCTGAGCCAAAACCAAGAGTCTGACAATCAACTGAGCTCCCCAGGTCCCTGTCCTATGTAATGTTTAATGTTTAGCAGGGTTCCTGGTCTCTACCCTCTAGAGAAGCAGCATCCCACAGCCCAAATTATGACAGTTAGAAAATGTCTCCAGATAGGAGCACCTGGGTGGCTTAGTCAGTTAAGGGTCGGACTCTTGGTTTTGGCTCAGGTCATGATCTTGCGGTCGTGAGATTGAACCCAAATCTGGCTCTGTGCTCATCATGGGGTTTGCTTGGCATTCATTCTCCCTCTGCCCTTCCCACTCTTGCTGTCTCTCTCTCTAAAATAAATAATATAAAAAAATCTTTAAAAAAATAAAAAGAGGGATGCCTGGGTGGCTCAGTGGTTGAGTGCCTTTGGCTCAGGGTGTGATCCTGGAGTCCTGGGGTCGAGTCCCACATCGGGCTTTGTGCATAGAGCCTGCTTCTCACTCTGCCTGTGTCTCTGCCTTTGTGTGTGTGTGTGTGTCTCATGAATAAATAAATAAAATCTTAAAAAAAAAAGAAAAGAAAAGAAAATGTCTCCAGATGTTTCCAAATGTCCCCTGGGGATGAAGGTCACAACCACATTAGGATCACTGCCTGGACAGAAAGCCAACAGCCTACCACATGCTGTATGTATCTCTTTTATCTCCTTTCTATTCATTTCTCATTTTCTTTCTCCATTTTCTTTCTTTCCTTTCTTCCATTTTAATTCCTTTTTCCTCCTCCTTTTATTCTTCTCCTTTTCTCTTTTCTGTGTCTAATACATGTGACTTAGTTTTGCCACCATCTAACTGGCCCCTGGAAGTCAGAGAAAAGCTGACTCTGGGCCCTGATGAACACCCATAAAATAGTGGTGAGGTTAAGGGGACAGTTCTGAAGTCAAAGTCGGGCTCAAATCTTATTTCTGTCATTTACCCATTTTATGACAGTTTGGAAAGGTTGCTTAATCTCTTTGGTCTTTGGTTTCCTCATCTGAAAACTGGAGTGAGAATGCCTTTTTCATAGGCCTTGTGAAGAGTAAATCAAGTTAGCTCAAGTGCTTCATGTGCTTAGCTTAAGGCATGGGACATTTGTGAAGTTTCAATGGGTGGCAGCTATTATTGAATAATATGAGGTCACTAGAAAGAAGGACACCGTGTTTGATCACATGAAGAAATTTAATAATAGAGATCATAATAGAAGAGATCATAATAGAAATTGAAGCATTATTACTCTCAGTTGTCAAATACAGAGAATCTAATCAGTCCACAGAAAATAAATGTAAAGGGCAAAGTTAACAATGGTTATCCTTTTGAGTCTTTGTGCCTAGTTAAATCCACAAATTGCTAATTTAATTGAAGTGTCTATAACGTGAACATTTCATAAAGGAAGAGCTGCATTTATTTTCAAATGTAAGCTGTTGTTACTAGAATTTGTTAATGTAATAATCCTTCCAAAAGCAATGGCTCTCTTCTTCTTTTGAAGAAAAAAATAAGTATTGGCTGGAAACAATAGTTGAACTCACCAAATAATGTTCAGAGAAATTTTTTGAAACACGCTGATGCCAAAAGGCTAGAGCTGGTATGCTTCTATGCTTCAAATAGATCTAATATGGCTTGGAAGGCCTTAGACCTCTCTGGTTTCTGTAGCTGAAATCAGTTTGTTCTTTGGAGTCACTTGGATAAAAGGCCACTTTGCATCATCATCACATTCTCACAAATTGTGTTTCTCATTTTCTGGTGCTGTATTTATAACTAGATCTGAAATGAAAGGTATTTGCAAAAATGATATCAAGCTCACTGATTTAAAAAAAATTTAAAAAGAGCCATTGCCCAAAGATACCAGGTTAAGAATAAGCAACAGTCAGATTTGCATTACAGAGTTGTGAAAATCAGAAGGGTCTCTGCCAGGTAAAGATCCTCCATGAGGGGGCACCCGGGTGGCTCAGCGGTTTAGCGCTGCCTTCAGCCCAGGGCATGATCCTGGAGACTCGGAATTGAGTCCCATGTCAGGCTCCCTGCCTGGAGCCTGCTTCTCCCTCTACCTGTGTCTCTACCTCTGTGTGTGTGTGTGTGTGTGTGTGTGTGTGTGTGTGTGTGTGTGTCTTTCATGAATGAATAAATAAAATCATAAAAAAAAGTAACTGAAAGTTTTATAAAGAATCTTCATCTCTGCAGTTAAGGAAAGTTTTGGAAAGGATTGCTTTTCTATTTGTTGTGTGCTTATTAAATCACCTAAATATTTTCTGCTCTTATTGTTGTTTTAAAATTATTTATTTTTAATATACCTTTCTGTGAGTTAAGATGACACATTGTTACTGTAATATGGAGAGCAAAAAGATTTGCTTATACAAAAGAACCCAGAAATAAAAAAGTTACTGTGCATTGTTTAGAACAACAAAGCTATAATAGCTTAAAGATTTTTGAAAATTGCTCAAAGGGAGTCTGGTTTGGAGTGTGATCATTAGATAAATCTTCTACAAAGGATTTATTTCTTTTAGGGATCAAATGTTTCTCAAATATGGTTGTGAACAAATGCCTAAAAGGCCCTTCGTCCATACTCTAAATAAATAAATTTCCTTTTTTTCATTCTATAAAACCACCAACAGAAAATGTTAAATATGCAGAAAAAGTGATAATGACAGAAGCAAAACAATCAGAGACTGACAGACCAATAAGGCTATTGAATATAATTGCTGTAATGTTATTTCTACTAATAGAAATCAGATAATATATGCAGTACATGGAAACATGGGCTCAGTAAATGTGTACAATTCCCCAATCAGATAACACTTCTACAGAAACAATGGGATCTTCTACATGTATCTCTCAATGCCAGTCCTTTACAATTATTAATCTGCTAAACTCAGAATGCTCAGCATCAAGCTGAGCACGTGGAGTAGAATCACAATATGGGGTCATTGGAAAGGACCTCCCGCCCAGCACTACCACGTTCCTCACTGAGGTCATCCAGGCTCTGTTCGAATCCTGTAGGGATTGGCAGATTCAGCACAATCAAAGCTGCTTTGTCCAGTACATCCAATTTTTAGAGAAATGTTTTTTTCTCACACCGAGTTAAATCAACCTCCTGGGGTAACATCCTTCTACTGATCTTTGCTCTTTATCGTTAGAGGAAGAGAATTATTTCACCTAAAATGCTTTGAGCACATTTGCACCAGCCACTTTGCTATATACTGACTATATAGCAATGAACAAAACAAATGCCAACTTCTTTCTCCATCTCTTCCTTCTTCTCCAAGACCAACCCCTAATATTAAAAGACAGAGTTGACATCCCTACATTTTCTCTGTTCTAGGATGGCTATCCCAGTTTTCTCAACTCTTTTTCCTTTGACATGGCTTCCAGGATTTTTTAAAATTGGATTGCTTTCTTTTAGAGACCTTTTGGTTTATCAATGACAATCTCAAAGCAGGCCACTAAAGTGGAACACAGTGCCAAAAATTCAGTTTGATCAGCATATAGGACTATGGCATTGCAACTTCTCCAGCACTGAACACATGAACTTTACTAATGTAACCTGAGAGGTCACTCACTATCTGTGTTTACGAGTCTCAATAAGTTGTCAGATGGAATGTTGATGTGATTGTTGTGTTTCAGACACCATAAAAATCCCACGCAGTGAAAAACTTTTCTTTTCTTTTCTTTTTTTCTGAGGGGAAGAGAAGCAGGGATGGAAGGAGAGAATCTCAAGCAAGCTCCAAGCCCAGCACCCAGTGCAGAGCCTGATGCAGGGCTCAATCTCGCAACCCTGAGATCATGACCTGAACCAAAACTAGGAGTTAGATACTTAACCAAATGAGCCACCCAGGTGCCCCATCTATAGATATTTTATTATCTTCCTCTGTCAGTCTCTGATTCTCCCCTTCACATCTACCATTTTTGTTGCTTTTGTGTTTGTCAAAATTATGGATTTGGGGATTTGTTCCAGCATATTAGCCTGTCAAAATGTTTTTGATTCCTGTAACACTGGAATCAAGTGTTTTTTTATCCTGTAACACTGTATTGACTCTTCTTCCCAATGTGTAACACCTGAAAATAACGAACACATCTTCTATTTCTTCTTCTGATTCACCTATTTTTTAAAAATATTAGAATAAGACAAAGTCCCATGGAAACTATTGAAACTACTGCCTCACATTGGTTTCCATTAATCAATCACTTTGGGAGAGAATTACTCAAATAGCTGTAAACCTATGATGGTAGCAGTAGACAGAACATACCAAGTGGTTTTCTTTAGCTGGAGGCCATGATATATATTTTATATGTATTATTTCATTTAATCATCATGACAACCCCATCCAATGGTCATTGCTATGTGCATGTTTCAGATAATTAATAAGTCTCATATATGGAAGTATGTTCAAAATATTCCAGATAAGGAAATTGAGGCTGAGGGACGTTAAGTAATTTTCCTGCTAACCAAGAGAGTAAATGGCAGATCTGGAATTCACATACATCTGTCCACTCCAAAGCTCATGTCCTTAGTCAAAAGACAGACTCCTCTCAAATACCATGGTATCACACAACTCAGTTGGAGGAGCCAATGAGAAATTCTTGAAATGTGTTTGACAGCTCTAGATACATTATGTCCCTGATACTTGGTCTAGTAAACCTTAAAAAAGGAAAGGGGAATGCATGGAACAGTCTATTCTTCCTGAATCTACGTTGATTCCTAGGGATTTCCTCTTTCCCTTCCAGAGCACATGACTAACCACTCTGACAGCTGAAACTATCATTTTCCTGGCTAAACCATAGCACAGGTGCCCACCTGTGGTTTCTAGTACCCACCATTTTCCTCTTTCTGAAAACTGAAGTGTTTTCCAGCCTCTGCTATTAGCCGTTGCTTCCCTTTTACATATTTTATCAAAGGTTACTGACCATAATTTCAAGATCAAAACCACAAACTCTTTTAGTACATTAGGATGTAATTATTCTAGACTTAGATGCTTGACCTCTTTCAAAGTGCCAATTAGGTAGTATTAAAATTATACCCTCTTCCTAGAGCTGTATTCTTATCCTTTGTTTGCTTTCTTCTCAGATGATTTTCCTAAAAACCCTGTGTGTGTGTGTGTGTGTGTGTGTGTGTGTGTGTGTGTGATTTGTATCTATCAAAAGATCAGGGTCAATTCTCTTAAACTCTCCCCCCAGAGGATCCCCGAGAGTTGAGATTCTGCTGTAAAGTGTTCAAAAAGGAACATTTCATTTTAAACTTTTCTTTAATTACTATTTAATGCTTTCATAAATCTCACAAAGTCCATTTCTAAGAAAGAAAATTGGATATCATCCAGTAAATTTGCCTCATTTTATAGATAAGAAAACTGAGATCTGGAAAGGTCAAAGGACATACCCATGGTGACATAGCTGATAAGTGGAGGAAACATCCTATGTTAAGGGAATGAAAAGTCATAAAATGAATATCATTTTCTATTTTATTAAAATGCATAAATGTGATTTTTAGGAAGTAGTTCCATGGTAATGTTAATTTCTCCCAAATGTCCCTTGTACTTAAGAGACATTTCAGTCCTGATGTTTTACATTGTATGTGTTTATTCATGCTTTAAAGGTTATATTTCTGCTCTACATCTTTCCATGTCTTTATTTGCAAATTTTTACTCACAGATATGTATTGGTCTATTGGTTGCATTTTGAAACCAAATTGTTTAGTGTTCTCACCCTTTGAGATTGCTCCTTCTTAAAGCAATAATATGGAAAATGTCCACAATGATGGAAATACCTGTCCTCCCGCATTAGTCACGCCAGGGAAAATGCGCACCTCTCACATTTTGTATATGAAATATCCATTGGTATTGGGAACAACTGTACTGTGACTGTTTGCATCATTTACCCCAACCCCCCCATCTTCCATTTCTTAACCTCTTTATCTCCAAATTTAAAAATTGTCCCCTTGGCAATTTTATATCTCCCTACAATTAAACAGAATAAGCATAAGGACTTCAGAACATCTAAAATTTGTGATAAAAAAATAAAAAATAAAATAAAATAAAATATGTGATAAAATTACTATTGCTCCTCAAAAGCCCAATAGAAAGTAGAAGTTTTCACAGTCACAGTGAATTTCATTCTTACAAGTGATTTCAACTAATCACTTTACAAATTCACAAGTACACAACTATTTTAATACTACAGTTAAAATAATAAATGTTATTCCCTTTCCAATGTTTGCCCCACTCTGTATATGTATATCTACAGATATTTTCATCCCCATTTAATTTTTGTAAACACTTGGGGATCCCTGGGTGGCTCAGTGGTTTAGCGCCTGCCTTTGGCCCACGGTGCGATCCTGGAGTCCCGGGATCAAGTTCCGCGTCAGGCTCCTGGCATGGAGCCTGCTTCTCCCTCTGCCTGTGTCTCTGCCTCTCTCTCTCTCTATGTCTATCATAAATAATAAATATTTTTTAGAAATTTTTGTAAACACTCTTGTGGAAAAATCAGCTCCTCCTACTTTGTTTCCTTGTACCCAGACCACCAAAACCTACGTGGTATCAAAGCCTTATAAATCCAAGGGCAGGTGCTTGAATTGTGTTTTCACACATTTGACAGTAATTTTTCCAAATCGATGTTAAAAATATATGATCAAGGAATGCCTGGGTGGCTCGGCGATTGAGCCGTCTGCCTTCTCCTCAGGGCGTGATCCCAGGGTCCTGGGATCCAGTCACGCTCCTGGGCTCCTTGTGTGGAGCCTGCTTCTCCCTCTGCCTTTCTCTCTCTGTGTCTCTCATGAATAAATAAATAAAATCTTTTTAAAAAAATATATGATCAAGATTCTTTTAAAAAGTATGATCATGAGAAAGCTTCAAGATAGAAACATGTTAGAAAAATAGAGTCAGGCTGTCACCAATAAAAAGTGCAACTGTCATATCTTATTAATAAATTTGGTGGATAATAATGATTCTGACAGATGAGAGGTGGAAGTGGCATCTGCACATGTCAGAGTAAGTCAATGCTTCGTTTCCTCTCTTCCTTTGCCTGTTTGCAAATCCAGGACAAAAACAACTCTGGAAAAACTTAATTCAAAAATACCGTCATCTTAATTTCAGAAGGAAAGGGGGAAGGAAGGAAGGAAGGAAGGAAGGAAGGAAGGAAGGAAGACAGCATTGTAATGTTGTGAAGAAAGTGTTCAGCATATGGTTAGAAGGCCAGCATTGGTATGCCCATCCCCACTTTCCAACCAGGACCTTAAGTGAGACCCTGGCACCCAGAATGAGAAGAGTCAGGGTCTTGATTTGACACAATAATCCTAATTTAAAATCTTGGCCTTTTCCATTTGATTATTCTTGTGTTTGTGGATGATTAAAAAAAAAAAAAAAGGAAGCCCAGACAGCGCATATAATGTGTAAAAGAAAAAGTAGTCTATCAGGCAGCTGCAAAGGAAGATAGTTTATGAACTTGAAATCGGACGTGCCAAGGTGAGAAATAGGAGAAGGAAGGAAGTCTGAGAAAATTAGCTAATTCATAATTATATTTTTAGAAAAAAAAAGAAGACATGAGACATGAAAGTGCTAGGAGTTGATCTTGATTTAATATAATGGTATTTGTCAGTAACATTTTTTTTAAATAAAAGAAGTTATAAGCCTACTCCGAAAACCGCCAGCAGAGGGCTCTAACCTAGGTGCGTTAGCTTTCTATTGGTGCCTCCTATATTTATCGGAAAATACTCCATTTGAGGCTAAGAGGGCATTATTAACTCTCCTCTCTGCTCTTAAAAACGGAAATAAATATAAGTGAAAGGGGAAAATACGAATATAACTGTCTCGGCTGTCTCCAGCAAGCTTTTTACCTAGGCGACCGCCCTGAAAAAGAAATACAGGCATAAAGCAAGACGAAACGAAAAGTGAAACGATGAAAATGCATATTTTACTCGTTTATCTTCCTTTCCACACCAGAGTTTGTTTCGCCTTTATGTTTTTGTTTCGCATCTATTAAAAGTCCTCCCGGGGATCTTTTCCTACTTCACGTGATTGGAGGTTAAAGCGAAATGTAGCAGAAAGTTAAGAGCAAGCGAAGCAGGTTCAACTAAGGAAAATTTTCTCAGTAGAGACTGAGCTTTAATTTGCACATTTTTTGAGACTTTTGAACTTTTTAGATCCTGAAACAATCGTTTCAAAAACTAGTAGGTATAACAAGAATTGAATTTTTAAAACGCTTGTAGGGATAACAGGTTTTCAAGAACGGAAAGAAATCGCTAAAAAAGAAAATTGAGCGGCCGTGCAGGATTTGCTTTATAAAATCCCGACAGAGGGCGCTGTTGCCCGCTCGATGACTGAGCGCAGGCTCCCAAGGAAAGATTTCCCTTGCAATTTCTAGGATTTTTTTGAATAATGCCCATGTTGAAAAATTGACTCGGGTTTTAATTATCGTTACGTATTTCTTTGCATACTCTTTATACATGTGTGTATATTTTTAAAGTTATACTTTATTCTTAATAAAACCAGATTTGTTCTTTTTTTTCAGTTTTCCTAAAGAATTTATATAAATTTTAACCAAATATTTCAAGATGTTTCTAATCTCAAAATACCTAATATTAGCATAAAATAAAATTGCATATGCAAATTTTGAAATTATACACATACAAGGCTATAAAACAGCTATGTTAATAAATTTTAAATAGTTTTACATATGAAAGTATCTTTCATGGGGTTTTTTGGTTTGTTTTATACTTAGAGTCTATTTATTTTAGGCTAATCAATGATATACCAGAAAGAGATTTAAGAGATTTCGGGGGGGGGGGGGGAATTAAGATTTTTTTTCAAATGCTTTTTATTTGGGTTGGGATGATCTTTAGATTTAAAGAGATAATGGAGCTATTGACTTGAAAGGAAAAGAATTATTCTCATTAATAAATTTTGTCTAGAGCATCTCAATTTCCATGTCTATAATATTTGTCTTGCAAAATATTGATCTGAGACTGACTTTAGTTCTGGAAAGGGTGAGAAGGAATGGTAAAACCCGTTCCAAGTTCTACCACACAATGAAATTGGAAAGGATGCCTTCCCACGTCCAAACCAGCTCTGGGGGGCAAAGAAGAAAATCTCTGCTCATGCTCCCAGTGGGAAATCTGTATAGATTTTGTATGGTTTAAGGTGTTAATATTTAACGTAGAGGAAAAGAAGGAAGGAAGGAAGGAAGGAAGGAAGGAAGGAAGGAAGGAAGGAAGGAGAAAGGGAGCGAGAAAAGGAAAGGCAAAACAGGAAAATTATAACTGGAAATGAAAAAAGGGTGGTTTATTCCTCAAGTTCCTTCTGAAGCACCTTTTTTGTGCTCCTTGTATTGGACTTATAGCTAAGAAATCAAATTAAAAGCCTGCAGAATTGTTCGTTCTGCATGGTACGAAGCTTCTCCCTGTGTTTTATCGAGTCCGCGGCGGTTGTCCGGAGCCCTCTCCTGGAAGAGCGTCGGTCCCCCGCGCACACGGCCGCGCTCAGCAGTCGTGAGATTTACAGACAATCGCCCTTTGCAGATTCGCTCTTATCAGGTTTAATAACTTCCACCCCAAATTGCCCCGGTCCCTCTTCATTCCCTCCCGTCATTTATTTTCTGCCCCAGGGGCAGAGATCCTCCACTGGATTTCCCTTCTGGCTGTGGGAATCCTTCCGTACTCAGAAAGGGAGTAGAAAAATAGAAGGGGGTGGGAAAAAAAAGAGGAATGAGGTGAGTATTCCATTTCGTGATGAAATTCGGAAACTCTGTGCCTTAAAGGGCACCCATTTTCAAGGTTTGGTTAACTTTGTTATCATTGTTTATGTGGTCCTTTTTGGTAAAAAAAAAAAAAAAATACACAGTTCACTAAGAAAAAAAATGCATTCCAAACAAAAACAAAATCCATACATACTAAAATATTTTTCACTATCTCTTTGAAGAATATTCTTTAAATCTTCCATAGGTTCAGGTGAACATTTCTTGACTGTCCATGATTAAAACCACTTAAAAGTTATAGACCACAGAGGCAAGTATAATGTCCTATGCCTCTGCAATGAAGGCTGGAAATTAACGTCGTACGAATGCGTGCGTGTGTTGCTCCCAACATGTGAAAAAAAAACCCACCTCATGATATGGAGACTCTAGCCAAGGCACATGGAATTCGTTGAAAATGCACACAAACAACCATTAAAACGACAAGACAGACTGAGGTGTTCAAACAGTAAGTTTCCAAATGTGTAGGGCAAAATCTCCAAAAAAATATTAGAAATAGTGTGGTGAGCTGGCTTTTTTTGTTGTTATTATTCTACACTGACAGAGGTACAGTTTGGGGGAAAAAAAGTTTGTAGACATCAATACAGAGAGATGGCCCTAAAAAAATCCTCAAATCCATCTTCAAAATACCCTCCTGCTGAACACACATGAATAGGAGCTTTTGTGTATGAAAATCTCAGCAATGGTCCCCCTTTTAAAATCTACATAGAAAATGGGGGACTGTTGGTCCCATGGCTTCTCATTATGAATTGTAAAGACTTTAGTCAGTGGCTACAATGATTCATCATTTTCCATACAGAGGTTTTTAAATGTGTATATTTATATTAGTCACACTGAAGACTATCTCTCCTTTAAATGTATGTTTAGAGTCTGTAGACTCTGTGTGACCCAGGGGTGCTTATATAACTCAATGTGGGTGTCCGGGTGTAAATACGTGTTTATGATTTTTTTTTTATAATATATATGTCTGTGGGTAGCATCTAACTCCTGTGTATGTAATAATGTTTTTCTCTCTGCTGAGGCTTACTTCTCCAGCCTATTGTTTGAGACAACAGATATAAGTTGCGATGGGAGAGGAGCGTCGGATTTGGTGTGTATCCCCCATTTCCAATTATAGATGGATCATTACAGACAGCGGAGTCCTGAGAAGCCAGACATCTGCTCCTCACATGAATGCACTCACCTCCTAGAGACCAGGCTGCCATCATGCTCTGGAAGCTCGTGGAGAATGTCAAGTACGAAGATATCTATGAGGTGAGCCGACACCCCCAGATGCATCTTAGAGCTTTGCAGATAGAGAATTTGAGCTTCTGGACACCCCAACTGATATATATTTTTCAGCTATTTAGTCGTAGATTCCCGGCCGGTTTTCTCAGCTTTCTCTAACTTTTAGAAAAGCTGGTTGGGGAGAGACTTCGCTGTTCGGAAAAAGAACTTTAAGGCTGAAATCTGGCTACTTTAAGTTAGGAGATTTCTCTCTCTCTCTCTCTCTCTCTCTTTCTTTTTTCTTTTATTTTTCTTCCTCTCTTCCTCGCCCCCCCCTCCTCCTTAGGCTCTGATGGGGAATGTGGTGCTACTGAATGTGGGCAGAGAAAATAGAGACTAATAAAGGCAGAGGCTCTCCTCGTTTTGAGTGTGGGAGAGAATTAGATCTTCAAGCCTCATTCGTAACAGACTCGGGCTTTTAATTTTTATTTTCAATAATATTTCTGAAATCGACAACAAACGGATCCAAGTAGGGGACAGAAAATGAGAAGGAGGGAGGTGAATAGACGGTTAGAGGTAGACAGAGCACGAGCAAAGGAGTCCCAGCAGATCTTTTTAATCTTTTTTCTTTTTTTTTTTGTTTTTCTCGTGTTTTGCCTTTTTTTTTTTTTTTTTTTTTTTTTTTTTGAGGGTCAGTGCGTCCAACCACCGCAAGTGTGGGCATTTTGGACGCGGCGCTCTGCCCTTGCTCGGCGCGCAGGGCGCTCCAGCGCCGGGGGCAGCGTAACTCTCGCTCCGGCCGGAGAAGCGGCTCGTCCGCCCGGCGGGGCCGGGGCCGGGGCCGGGGCCGGAGCCGGGGCCGCGCCCGCCCTGCCCTCCTCGGTCCGGGGCGCCCGCTGCGGCGGGGCGGCTCCGGGGCGCGGCGGGGCGGGGAGGGCGCGGCGGCCGAGGCCCGCGGAACTTCGCCCGGAGCCGGGGTGGGGGCCTCTGGGACCCCGACCTCGGCGCCAGGGGCACGGGGAGCGGGGGCTCCGGGAGACGTCGAGGGAGGGGACGCAGAGCAGAGCCAGGGGGCAGGGGGAGCCCGGCGCGGGCCGGGCGGGTGACGCACGGAGACCGCCGAGCGGAAAAGTTGGGGAGAGGCGGGAGCGCGGGAAGCGGAGTCCCGGGCGCGGAGCGGCAGGAGCGCTCGGAGGGTCGTGCCAAACGGTGGCGGCGGGACGCACGGAGGCTCCCCAAACCGGCGGTGCGGGGGTGGGTAGAAAATGAGAGCCCTCGGCTCGGGGACCGCTGCGCAGAGCCCGGCGGGGAGCCGCCTTGCGGACCGCTGGCGGCGCAGGGAGGCGGCCGCTGAGCCCCGACTGCCGCCGAGGGCCCAGGGCTACATGCGGACCGGGGTGCCGAGGCCCCGCCGCCGCCTGGCCGCCGCGTCCCGCGGGCATCCAGGGCCCCAGCTCCCGCCGGCCCGGGGTCCTAATTTTGGGGTGTGCGCGTGTGAGGGAGAGAGGGAGAGAGGGAGAAAAAGACACAGACAGAGACAGAGACAGAGATGGAGGAGATTTCGTCTTTCTGCGGAATGATGATCAGGGTTTTCCTTCCCTCTTTGTGCCTGTGTATTGACTGTAACGGAGAGCCGCGCCTCCGCCCGGTGGGGCTTGTTTCGGTTCGGCCTCCTTTTCTTTCTCTAACAGGCGGGATAATGGTAAAGTCGTAGGCGCTGGAGCGAGCGGTCCTGGAGAATGTGAGCGCCCGGCGTGGGCTAGGCGCGGGCGCACAGGGGGCCGCGGTGTGTAAATAGCTCGGGATGTACATAGAGGGTTCCCGTGGCTTCCCAGAAGTAAGCAGCATCGAACTTGTTCTTTGCTGAGGAAAAGTAGACTGGCTACGTGGGAGAGGAGGGAGGGAGGGCAGAAGGGACGGAGGGAGAGAGAAGGAGGGGTGGAGTGGAAGAGGGGTAGAGAGAGGGGAATAAAATGAGAGGGAGGGGGAAGAGAGGGAGAGAAGTCAGGGGAGAGGGGTGGGTGTGTGTGTGTGTGTGTGTGTGAGAGAGAGAGAGAGAGAGAGAGAGAGAGAGAGAGGAAAGGAGGGAGAGGAGAGAGAATATTGCAGGTATCCCGATTTGCCTAAATTCTCTGCTCAAAAATGTAGGAGAACCCGCAGCCCCGTGGAAGGAACCTTTTTCAGTCCGGAGGAAGGTTGAACTTTAACAGAAATGGCAGTCAGGCCAGTTGAACGGGTTCCTGAAACATCCAAAAAGGTTTTCTGTTGCCCCTGGCTTTGCCTGGAAAGGATAAGTTTAGTGTACTTCAAGATTGATTGCATATATTTTAAAGTGGGGTAAAAAAAAAAATCACAGACCGTATGAGCAGTTAGGAGGGAGAGGCTACACAAGAGACGAGAAGCCCCATCTCACCCCTGTCCTTTAATAAATAAGCATGATCTCCAATATTCACTGCAAGTCTGCAAACGTCACTGTAAACAACCAGGCCCACAGGTTTACTTTTCTCTCCCCTCCAAATGATGAGGCAACGCCTTTTTGTTTTTTAATCTGCACATGAAGCACCTAGGGCGATCAGTTCTTCCCATTAGGAAAGTCCCTCTCCAGGAACCAGGACACCTACGTTCTGTACAAGCCCCCAGCGATGCTCTCCCTCACTGCCTTGTCCAAAGGAGCAGGGGCTGCGTTATGCGTGTCCCGGCTCAGTTAATTGAAGTTCTGCCTCTTTCCTGCTAAACTTTTCCCCCAGTCTGCCTTTGCCAGCCCCCTCGTCTGATTACATCTAGTAATTCTCCACTGAATGAACGTCATTTACAATAGTAGGGGAGCTCTGCGCTCGCTGCTGCTTCACGCTCCATTTGTCCTCCATTCTCCCTTTAAAGTACTCGTGTAATATTAATAGTCATGAATATCAATTATTATGAGGCGGTGTAGGCAAGCGGAGGGAGGAAGGGGCGCCCGAGCAGTCTGAGCCCAGCTTCGGGTGGAAGAGGACTGCATCTGGAGCCCCGAAGAGCGGCAGAAGAAAAGAGGCCAAAAAGACAGCAAGAGACCGATGAACAGATCTGCCTGTGTGTGACAGGCATCGCCAATCTTGTTTGGGGGTGGTGGTGGGGGATTTTTTTTTTTTTTGATGGCTTGTCCTGGAAACCCCTCAAGCTCGGCTCCTGTGTCCAGCTCATTTCTCTGCTGGACTCCTTGATTTTTTTTTTAAAAAAATCATTGTTTGATTTTGAGCAGTAACCAGGCTTTTTTTTCCAGATGTTAGTCCACACCTATTCATCCATGGTGAGTTTGGATTCACGTTGTACCAGAATTGCATGCTCCCTCCTCTCACTGTCTCTCTGTCTCTCCGTCTCCGTGCGTGTGTCTCACTCTCTCTGTCTCTGTCTTCCTTTGAGCGCCTTTGGCTTGGTAATTTAGCACCATAATTGGACGAGGCTGCAGCTGCTTCTCTCTGCATTGTGTGTTCTCCGTCTGAGCTCCATGAGTCAGCTGGGGAGGGGGGAGGCCGCAGAGAAAAACTTTTTATTTGCCATTGCAGTTTGGAAATTTAGGTGACTATTTCTCCCCCCCCAAAAAAAAACAAAAAAAAAAAAACAAAAAACCAAAAAACCATAGGGACTTTACCAAGGCATTTCCACAGAGGAGAGGGAGAAACTTAAACAGTCCTTTCACACACACCTCCCCTTCCCCTTCCACTTCCAGTTTGCCACTCTGGATTGAACCAACACTAAGTTGTCTGGGCTTTTTCTTGTTTTCCCCTCTCAACCCCACGTCCTTCATTTTCACACCCTGGCATAAAACAGCACTAGATACAGAAAAGCAGCCTAGAAATAACTCCTCGGAACCACAATTCAACTTAATTTAACATGGGTTCAGGATAAGATTTCAAAGGAGATCCATTTCAATCAAACACTATTTAAATTATTTAATTCCTCTTGGGGAGGGAGGGGTGACTGGGAACTCCGAGCAGGCAAATTCCTCAGGGCTCCCGGAATTCTCAGGTTTGCGCGGGGAGCTCTTGGTCAGCTGGCTGGGTTGCCAGGGGAGGCAGAAGTTGGTTTTGAACAGGAGTAGCTGCACAGCAAATAGTAAGAAGTTTTATTTGTTATGCTTTGGACCTCTGGAAGAGTCAGGAAGAATAGTTGAAAACCCCCAGAAGAGGAAATACTCTGTGTAAGCCTCCTATATTTTTAACTAAGGAATTTAGAATTGCTGCCCTTACCTATAGTTACTGTACCCTCACCCCTTAGGCCCACTTTGCACTCCCAACATAGGGCTCAGATGTCGGGTAAGTGGGTGGTGATTCTCCCCCATTTTTTCCCCCAAAGCCTGGAGTTTGGAATTGCTGAAATCATGTGCCCTCTGAGTCAACTTGGGAGTTATAAGTTTCAGACTCTTGCTTCCCTGTCCTGGGAAGAATATACGAAGCCGAGCTTCTCCATTAGTCGCTTGTATTTTTTTTTCTTCCTCTCTCTCTCTCCCTCTCTCTCCCTCCCTCCCTCCTTCCCTCCCTCTGTCTCTCTCTGTCTCTCTCTGTCACTCTGTCTCTCTCTCTCCTTCTCTCCGCTCCCAGGACCGGCACGATGGCGTCCCGAGCCACAGCTCCAGGCTCTCGCAGCTGGGCTCGGTATCCCAAGGACCTTACTCCAGCGCCCCGCCGCTGTCCCACACCCCGTCGTCAGACTTCCAGCCGCCCTACTTCCCGCCTCCCTACCAGCCGCTCCCCTACCATCAGAGCCAGGATCCCTACTCCCACGTCAACGACCCCTACTCTCTGAACCCACTGCACCAGCCCCAGCAGCATCCCTGGGGGCAACGGCAGCGGCAAGAAGTAGGTTCGGAAGCCGGCTCTCTCCTGCCCCAGCCTCGGGCAGCCTTGCCCCAGCTCTCGGGCCTCGACCCCCGGAGGGACTACCACTCGGTCCGCCGGCCAGACGTGCTGCTGCATTCGGCGCACCACGGCCTGGACGCGGGCATGGGTGACAGCCTCTCGCTGCACGGCCTCGGCCATCCCGGAATGGAAGACGTCCAGGTAACCACAAACAAACAAACGAAAAGGACAATAAATAAATAAATAGTGAATGCTCCAGGAGATGGGAGGGAGGGGGGAGGGGCAGCTCTGTATCCTTTGGGGGAGGTAGTTTTCATCTTTAGAACAGGAATAGCTGGACACCACAATATAACTGTTAATACATGTATGGCTCTGTAGTGGCAATTCGATTTCTGGAGGTCCAATTATGAAAGCTGGAACCACTAGAAATCATAAAGGAGAAAAATATATGTGTGTATGTTGATAGTTTAGCATCATCAGAATTAAGGCTAGATGGTTTTTGTCTTGCCCTAGCTACTCCCTATTCTCTTGTACTTTGTGCTAGCAAGCTAGGTACCCTTCGCAACTCACTCTCCATGGACGTCCCATAGTGGGCCTGGCCCCCAGACAAGGCAGGTGAAAGACTGGGCTGCCTAGAGTCTGGAGCTTCAGCATGGAGGCATAGGGTCCTCTTGCACTCCAGAAGTTCCTGCTGGAATTTAAGCGTGACGATGCACATGGGAAGAAAAACATGTGCTGTGATTGTCCAAACCAGGTCCCACTTTGAATGACTCATAAGCTGCTGAGCCCTTTTTCAAGATAAGTGATTTCCAGAGTCATCTTCCCAAGAAATGGAATAAATGTGGGGAGAGACCCAGAAAGCCATAATCCGCTTGGGAGTCTGAGAGGAGACAGACCATTTTGGAGAATGTTTTCACCTTTTGATCCATTAAATGACTGTGGAGCAATATTCTCCACATCCCTCTTCAGTCCTCCCCCTCTTTTAATACTCTCCTCTCCCCAAAGCCACTATTCCAGTTAAAGAGGCATCACGTGTTTGTTTCTTAAAACAAAAGGCTCAAAACACTCCCCCCACCCACCCACTCCCTAACCCATCTGCAACCTACACAATGGAGACTGATTTGGTTGAGAATACTTGGTTAAACTAAACAAAGAAACATCAAAGAAATGATTTCTAAAAACTGTCTGGGTGATTCTGAGCAGGTTTCCTTTTGCTCCCTAATTTAAATAGTCTGCAGAAAAGATAAATGTGGTTGAAAGGTGTTTGACACTTCTGTCTCATTGGCATAGTTGTATATATTACGCATCATTTCAGCCATACCTCCAAAGCAAAGAAAAATGAAATGGGGAAGAAAAGAAGAGTACTTGAGTCCATCTTTACCTCACTTGAAAAAAAAAATGTATTTTGAACGGTTAAAATGTGGTGACAGCACCAAATGCTGCCTGTGTGTAGTCTATGATGGTTTATTGCTTTAGAGGAGATTCTATTATTTATTATTTCCAAGAATGATGGAATCACCTGATTTGTGGCTGGGTTTACCGGTAGTAATAAGAATGGTAGTGTTGCTGATTTAATCAAGCTTGAGTATTCCTATCTGGAGAAATTGCTCGTTTTGGAATACCATACAAGAAGGAAATATTTAATAGCTTCAAAAAAATGTATTGGGGTAATATGTGTGTTTGGGGGGGGAGCTAAGTTCTTAAATTAACCTTTCTGAGTAGGGCTCAAAGTGCTAGATAATGAAAGTGGATCAACCCATCACCACTGCTGTTGGCAATGCTAACACACTGGCCGCATCACCATCACCCTGCAGGCCTGGTGACTCAGTCAACTGAACCCAGGAGTTCTCTCAAAAGAGGGAATAGATTTCTTTGGTTTCAGTTTAGTTTAGTTTTAGTTTTTTTTTGTTGTTGTTGTTGTTTTTTAAAAGATATAATTGTAAGGGGTTTTGAGTGTTTGGCCAAAGGTAAAGGAGGAGAGAACAGGACCAGTTCAGTGTGTATTGGGGAGGACACCCTCTTCAACGCGTCGTGCCACAGGCTGAGTTCTTGCGTCGGAACACGGACCGCGAGGTGCAAAGAGCCCAGAGGAGAGAAGGTGCAGGCCCCGGCCCACGCAGGCTCCCCGCCCACGCACCTCTGCCTGGTTCCTCCCCCAGCAGCTTCGCAGCAGCCCGTCTGGGGCTGCTCGAGGGGCTTTCTTTGGACGACCCTCCGTGCAGGGGGTCGAGGAGGGGGGCTGCTATCCTGCGCCTGTCCCGGGCAGCGGGGAAGATCTCTGCCCCCGCGGCATTGACAGGCCTCCCGAGGCCTGGGTGTGCTTGACAAGGGGCAGGTGACAAAGAAAGGCAGGGGAGGAGGTGTACCTAGGACCAGACCCCCGAATGCAGAGGCTGTGCCTCATCTGCTGCATCCCGGAGGATCCACTTCCAAATTAGGGATCTGGAGCGCCGAGGGGTAGGGGTGGGGGCAGCTGAAGTGACACGAGCCAGAGGGGATCTCACCCTTCCTTTGCAGCTACGGATTGGGTTGGCTGCGCCTGACCAGTCTTTAAAAAGGGACCAGAGCGTGTCTCCACCTGGACCTCAGTCAGTTGTTCGATCTTAGGAACCTAGTGTGTGTTCAGGCTCCCTCCTTCCTCCACCCAGCCCCGGACCAGGGCGCTGCTGGGCCGATGGGCCTCAAAACAAGGGGTACTCACCTGGCGGAGTGGTTGGTATGGGGGCATGTTGGGTGACCCAGACATACACGCGGAGGGCCACCGCCCCGACCTTGAGAGAAGAGAAGGAGGGGAGCTAATTAACCAAATGCTTCTAATATTTTTTTAAATGAAACTATAAAACCCTGTCAATTTCTATTTCAATTTACTCACAGGGGCTATTAAACTAGCAAATCGCTGTTTGGGTTCTGGGTATGCTACATTTCACCCATTGTGTGTATGTGTGTTGGGGGGTGCGGTGTTAAACTCAGGAAAACAGCTTCAGGAAGAAAGATGGAGTGAGATGACACCTAGTTTGGAGTTTTGTTGTCGTGAACACCTCTCTTCTTCCAATCTTTGCTCTCTAACCTCTCATCACCTCTACTACCCCTGAGTATAAACATACAAGGATATTGTCAAACCCACCACACACACACACACACACACACACACACACACACATTCAAACACGCCCTAGTGTCTTAAAGCAACCCCTGGTATCACTTTTAACTAAAGAAGTCTAGTAATTACGAGTCTGAGTTGTTTTTCTGCGCTTCCGCATGCAGTCCTAATTAAATCTTTACGATCCTCCCTGTGACGATTAAGCGCCAGCATGCTGCGTGAATATCCTGTACAAAAACCCAGCAGGCGGCCGTAATTAGATAGAAAATCAGACAAGAGCCTTCTCATTAACTACCACAACTACCCCACGTCGCTGATGAGGCGTATATACATATTTACGTATGGACGTGAGGGTGAGGTGTGGGGGCGCCGGGATCCTGGCCCCTGAGATCCCCGGCCTGCCCGCCCACAGACACGGGGGAGTATTTTTGTCTTGAGTGGACACCTCGCGCTGCAGACACGTGAGCATGGCAAGGCGTGAATCTTGAGCGTGTGTGTGCACGCGCGCGTGTGCGTCGTGGGGGCTCCTGAGGAGTTTCGAACAAGTTATGTGAAGTATTTTTTAAAGAAGCTTTTCACTATTAATATGCACATGACATGTTGCAACATGGAAAACCGTTCTTAAGGAGAATAGCAATTTTCCTCACCTTTCCGACAACTGAAGAGTGACTATTAAAAACGAAAAGAAACAAATTAACATGCTCCCTTCGTGATTAGATCATCTCATTTCTAATGTGCTGCTTGTTTGGGGTAGACAGTCTCTTCCTTGTGATGAACACACACCCTGTCTGGGGATGCAGCCTGAGTGGGTGGAAGGTGCTGTGAAAACACAATCTCACTCTCAAGCCCTTTGCTTTTTACTTCTTTGTAGAATGGGTGACAGATTGGTCCAAACTTAGGTTTGAGAATCAGGGAAAACAGCCGTACATTCCAGAAAGACTTAGCATTTATTTTTCACTGAGGTGGGTGCGTGGGTGGAGGAAGGAATACAATGCTTTTGGATGCCCTGGGATGCACAACCAGAACTCTGTTCTTGTGCATCCTGACAGTAAGAAACTCATTCCAACAGCTATTTCCCTCAGAAGTCCTGCCAACACCCAGGGTTGAAACTTTCCTTCTTTAGGATAAGACTGTGGCACAGAAGATGAATGCTCTTTGCCATTACCTAGGTGCTGACTGGGAGGATCCAGAGTCTCTGTATCTGTGTCTGTAGTTACTGCCATCCTAACAGGTGTGCTTCTTGCCAGGAAGTAGCAGCAGTAGCAGCAGCAGCAGCAGCATTGGGAGGGGGAGCAAATTGTGCAGGTTCCTCTGAGGGATTATGCAGCAAGAAATTCATAGCACACTAGGACGTGTATGGACTGCATGGGTGTGCGGTCCTGCCAGCTTGCAAACGTGTTCTTATGTGTTGCTGTTTGCATTCCATTCCAAATTGCTCAGACTTTAATTAAAATCCCATAATGTAAACTATTATGTATTTGTAAAATAACTCTAGGGTTAAGATGCGCCGGGACAGAATTGAAAACAGAAATTATTCTTACCAATATTGGTGAAAATATTTCAGCTATTGCCAAATTTTCACAATTCATAAGAGCAAATAATATAAAACTTTATATGTCTGTGTAACATCTATGTTTAATATAATAACTAAAGCAATACTGCATCCCAGATGTCTCTCATAGTTTCCTTTTTCCTCTGCTTCCATTGGAAGAATTTATAATTTGGGTGAATTTCATTTCTATGTTGATTTGGAGGTAATAATGATAATAATAAAACCTCCCTTTGTGAATTAATATAAATGGAAATAACAGAAACTCCAGTTTGGAATGACATGATTTATGTGTGCAATTCTTTAATATCCAGTCAATTTGAATAGTGATGTTTTTATATTCACAGTCAGTTGAAGATGCCAATAACAGCGGCATGAATCTATTGGACCAGTCTGTCATAAAAAAAGGTATGGATTATTCCTCCCAAAAGTAAGCAAAGTTTTCCTGTGCAGTCATGTCTTCATGAGTTTTCACTTTGGGGGAATTAGTTATTTTATAAGACAGAAATGTTTGTTCACAATCATAGGACAGAGGATGTCTAGGTGAAAAAAGGCCTGTCTGGAAGAAGGAAATTGGGGGAGGGGGGAACGGCAACCAAAGGCAGAAACCCAGATAAGAGACAGAGGGACAGGGACTATTGCCATTTTTCTCATGGTACATTTGGTGGCACTTCTAGATACATCTTAAATAACTGAAATAACATCACGTATGGAACTGGCTAGGAAACACTGCTTTCAAAAATGTGCTATAATTATTTCATTGGTAAGTGGAGTTTGCTGAGCTAAACCCTAAGTTGTTGAGACAGTTCTTGTTTTTGCATTTGATTGTTTTGTGTGTGTGGTGATTCTGTTCCCAGCTCTCTGTGTTTTATGAGTTGTCTCTTATTTTTTTTTAAATTGTGCCAAATGTGTTGCCAAATATGCACATCCTGAGAAGTTGAGACAGCCTATGCACATTTCTAAATCTTTCTACATATGCATTCATGATTTAGTGTGACTGTGGAATCACCCCATACTGTTAAAGGGCATGTGATATTAACAAATGTTTGCAGTCTCTTGTACAGCTGTAAGCAAAATAATTAACTAATTAAACTAATTAAATGTAATTACAATAACTCATTTTGGGCGTATTGCAGCTGCTTAATTTTTCCCCCTCTCTTCTGACAGTCACTGAGAGAATGCCTGGCGATTAGTGTGGCTGCCGAAAGGCCCGAATGTCACTCACATGCCACCAATTTAGGAGCTTGAATGTGTAAACAGTGCAATCTTTAATTATCGCAAGAACTGGTATTTGGAGATACAATTTTAACTACTGTAACCCTTTCTTATCGATTCTGGAGAAGGCCTGTCCTTATATTTCGTGTCAACAATCCCTAGCTTCAGTTGTTTGTGATTAATTTGAGCCACGTGACATTCATCAAAACAATTAAAGCAAAAGTGCTTTGGAAAGTAACCCAAAGTCAAGCCCGTACAGTAGGAGGGTCATGAAGTAAGAATTACAAACAGGGTGAGGTATTCTGAATTATCTTTTTTTACAGAGACAGAAAACGTGGCTTTGAGAGGTGGAGGATAGGAGGGAGCAGCTGTACTTAGAATAATGCCATTCGGTTTTGGAATGTAAGATCCTGAAGAAGAATAGTAAGATTTGGGGCAAAACTATCTATTTTATGTGTTGCTCCAAACATCCTTCTCTCTCTTTGTTAGACAGTATCATTTCAGTTTTTAATGCCAACTTTTGGGTTTGCTCAGACACCCAGGCGTGGTGCTTAGATTTGCAACTGTGCTGACAGCTCACTTTCACCATTTTCTCTTGGGTCTTCTCTTTTGGTTAATTGCTGGTTGATGGGGGCGAGTAGGGGAGGATGGGGAGGCGCTTCTCCATTGGCTTTTTTGTTTCAGCTCCCCCTCCCTTTTCATGGAAGGCTAGAATTTATCTCACGGCTCTGAATCCTAGAAACAACATTTGGGCTGTCAGTGGGGCATGCCCAACAGATGACCAATCAGAAATGTTATTAATAGGCAGGCCAATAAAAATATTTGGAACTTAGCTTGCTTAACAAAACGGAGCTGAAAATATTCTTAGATGTGGGATGCTTTGGTTTTAGGGCTTGTATATGTTTGTCAGCAAAATGTGATTATCTGTGTAGAAGGGTATCTCTGGAAGTAAGGAAAGGAGAATATTTACTACAGTTTCTCGTTCTGTTTTGAAGAGTACTTTTCAAAGTACTTTTCCTGGCCCTGAAAGCCTTGTTTTTAAATTGTGTAGTTTTAAACATCTAAGTGGCACTCCAGTCACTTTATTGATGTAGGCGGTATGGTATGAATATGAACTGTTAGGTTAACTCCATTATTTAGTATTTCAGGTATTTGCTTTATTACATGAAGAAAAGATCCTAATACATGTTTATCTTTAGAGAGTCATGGGCAAAACAGTAATAAGTGATTGATTTACTGTTCTAGATAACTATGAACCACTTAAACTAAGGATATGGATTCACTTGCTCCTTCCTGGCCCTCTGGTCTTTCCTCTTTGTCCCCTCCCCTCCTCTTATGAGGGATATCTCCCAGGGATTAATTTCATAAAAAGAGAGGTGAGAAAGTTTATGAACTAAATTTTCTAAATTTCAACAACTGGCAAGGGACCTGGTTGCTTAATTTATTTTCTAATGGGCTTTTGGAAAGATTTAAAAAAAATTTTTTGTAGAAAGATTTTTTTAAAAAGTCTACCTCCTTAATAAAAGTGCCGCCACTGACCAGGTTCCATGTCTCTGCCATTACGTATATACTGAAGCCAGAAGACTTAGGCATTAAGGATATGTCTCCATGTCTCTCACTCTCTCTAATTATGGAAGGACTCCCTCCTAAAACTTAACCAGTCCAATTTTTCACCCGTGTTGATATCACCCCATAGATTATAGGCTAGCTCTCTTGTTATGTTTGCTATCTGGGCTTAGCTGACATTTCTGAAGTAATTTAGTTAAGAGGAAATGAGTTGTTCCCAGTAGAGAGAGCAAACGAGTGGAGTGAAGGTAGCCAGCGTGATAAATGGCTCTTTCATTTGAAGATCTCCAGAGCTCGTTTACGGCTAATTTTCTGTATTGGCCCCCTTTGAGCTATTAATGCAATCGGCAGGGACCGTGGCCCCTCTCCTCTTAGCTGCCCCATTAGAGCTCCCATTAAGCTGCCGAGTCTCAACTCCAAGGCAGGAGTGGAGGGAGTAATGAAAGGTGCTTTTTAAACTCTCCTAATCTAAACCGGCAGAGGGTGGTTAATAGGATTTGAAGGGGGCTGGTCAATGAGCAATCAATAAAGTAATAATGAGAAGGATTCGGTACATTAACAGTCTAAAAATCCAACGAGACATTAAAAAATCATTCTTAACTATCAGTTCCATTAAGATTAGGAATCTGGGCTGGGGAGGGGGCAGGTTGGTGCCCAACTAATATAAATGATCACAGCCATCATCCTATAGCCTAACTAAAAAAGGGTCACCTAGGCTTTAAGAAAAAGTTTTTGGTGCAATCAAAGGCCAATATGCAATCGGGTTGACACCTTAGAGAGCAGAAAATATGCTGGGATTTCTTGGAAAGGCTAGCGTGGCTGGAGTCCAAGGTTCAAATGTGACTGTGGGGCATTTTCATTGGGCTTAGGGATATCCTGTTTGGTTAGTTTCAGTTCAACTTCAGTTCTCTCCCACTTTTTGCCCGTTAGTTCTGGCCCCTTCCCCATATAAACACTTTGATTAGTGTGGATTTTCTTTTTTTGGGGGGGGGTGAGTATGAAGAAATTGCCAATTTCAGTTACAATGTTGGGATTCTTCCTTCTGACCTAGAAGGTAAAAAGCACTAAGAGTATGTCAGAGCCTCTGAAAGGATATGAGTTTCCCCTCAAAGGAAGAGGTTCACATTTCGAGAGCTGACTTGGATCCCAATAGGTATTTATTCAACTCCAGACTCTGAGATACATTCCAGCCACCCAGGGAGTAATCAGAGTTCACAGAATTTCAAAGTTGGAAAGGTTAGACGCTCTTCTCCAACTCCCACCCCAACTCCTAGTGAAAAAAAAAACTGAGACAGAGAGAAGATAAATTACTTTCTCAAGGTCCCACACACCAAGTAAGTGATGGGACCCAATTCAGTTTCCAGACTCTTAGACTTTGCCCCTGAAAGACGCTAACCATGAATGTTTGTAGTTCTTAATATTCCAGGTTTCTTTGTGAGAATCTTTTTGTTTTTCTTTCCAGAATTTCAGTGCTCACACTTATAGATGTGCTATATATCCATGTGAAATAATATTTAGCCCTTAGGTAGATGAGAAACAATGCAAGTATAAAAGAAAGGGTGGTATGCTGGTGAGAGGTAGTTATTTCAAGCAGTGTTCAACCCTTGGTGGCTTCCTAGTGTCACTCAGGGGGACTTACCCTTCAATCTATTAGAATGGTTCATTTCTTCCCTTCTTCCCCACCAGCAGATCAGAGCCACAAAGGGTCTGTCTGCAGTCAAACACAAAGATCTTAAGGCTATGATTTAACACTTAAATTTAAAGAATACAGATTAAGTGCTAGTCTATTAACGCTTTGGCTGTCTATAGTCCACTAATGAATAATATTTTCTCTAATCAGTCCTCCTTCATCACTCTTAAGTAAAACTCCAGCCACTGTAATGAAATATTGATCAGTCTTAAACCCCATTTCTACTCCCCAATATGATGCAAGGAAAAAAGAAGAGGAGTAAGTTTTGTGGATGTTATATCCAGAAGCTGGTCATGATATGCAACTGAGAACCAAATAGGGAAAAAAAAAAACAGTTTTAATGTATGCACAGAAAATTGTAAACATGTAAAGAACTGAAAGCTTCACGCTGAGTTTTGCTATGCTCCATTTCCTTACCATTTCCTGCTGTCGCTTTAAACCTATCTTAGTCATCTCTGGGTTCCATGAGCAGGAACAGTGTGCTCATAATTACTAACAAATCAACCGGGCCCTGTTGCTCTCTGGGTTTATTGATAAGCTGGAGAAAAGCAGAAGGGAAAAGACAAAGAGAATAAAATATGGGGTTAATCAGCTGAGCTAAGCAGGTGTGAGAGAGGGGAAGGTAGATAACAGTGCCAGGGATTTAGAGGAAAGTTAGGACAAGAAATATGCAGGGTCTAATCTAAGATACCAGGATTAAGGCCAGAGTAGAAGAGGGTTAGAACCTGAAGATGAGGGAGTAGATGGTAGGAATATGATTTATACTTAAATTAAGAAAATGGAAATAAAACCTGAAGCATGTCTGCTCAAATAGTTTCCATCTTTGGGGGGCGGTGGACAACAACAACAAAAGAAGACAGCAGTGTGCTGACAGAAGCTGACTGGATTGGTGATATTTAGGTGATAATGCATTTGTGGAAAGGTACAGCCCACAAGAGGGAACAATATACATTCCCCATAGGAAATGGCTCTTGTCAGGTAAATCAGGCAATTAACAATAGTGAAATTGGAGGGCAGGTTATAAAGTGTCTCTAAAGGCCTGGGTTTTCAAGAGATTTGGCAGCTGGGACTCTGAGAAGATAAATTCTAGTCCTAAGAAGATATTTGGTGTCCGGTATGGGACATAGGAACTGAACTTATTATTTTCAGCTTAGTGAGGTTTTTTTTTTACTGTTAACATATTATTTCTAAATAGTATTTAAATATGAAAACATTGCTGTGTGTCAAAGATGAGATTTTTGTGCAATTTATTTCTGTAGTTCTTACCATGTTTAAATTACAAAAGGCCATCATGTATATTTTGGGAAAAAGTTTCTCCAAGACTATCTGATGCTAATTCCCACGATCATAAATTATTTGCTTATAGTTCTTGAATATGAATCTGAAACAGAAATCGAGAGTGCTGTGAAGAATAAGATCAAAATAGATGTGGATGTTGTGTAAGAGAATAAAATGATAGAGTGCTCCCACCCAAACCACTGTCTTTTAAATAACTTTAATTCTATATTTTACTCAAATTTAATTCATATTCACACTTTGAATTCTCATTGGTTCACGCTCAAATGGGAAGCAGCTTCACTGATAAGAATATGATGAAGGGAATCAGAAAGAAGAAAGCACCCTCTGTAGCTCCCCACCACCACCACCACCACCACAGCAGTGCAGAAGATCCACTGTTACCTAACATCTTTTACCTGCCGTGAGACAAGGCCTTCGACTCTGTAGACAGATCCAGAAATACTAAAATGCCTACTAAGGAGTAGCAAAAGGGAATTCTCGAGGACACCCATCCATTCTCCTAGGAAAATCCTTTTCTACAAGGTGTTTGTAAAGGGCCACATGCAATACCTAATAAAGAAGAAATTTGGGACCTACTTTGGCTTTCAGCAGTCTCTAAGCAATCATGGATGTCTGAATGCCAGAATCTGTAGGAGAGAGAATAAGCTGTTACAAAAAATACTCAGTGTTGGTTAGTCTGTTCTGTACAAGGGAGGTTGTGCAACTTGTTTGATATGCAGTGTCTTAGGCTCTAAATGGTGGAAAGAGCTTATCTGTCCCCTACCAGAATTATAGGATGAGACATCGTGTTTATTAAAGAGAAATGGAAAAGTCCTTTTTCACGCCAGATGCACATTTCAATAAATCCCCAGGAATGGTGATCAACTAAATAGATCTGCAGATTCTTTTTTTTTAAATTTTTATTTCTTTGGGTATATTTTTTTATTGGAGTCTGATTTGCCGACATATAACACCCAGTGCTCATTCCGTCGAATGCCCCCCTCAGTGCGCAGACTCGAGGACTTTACATACCATTGCAAGAAGCTAAGGTGTTAGGCAAGTCAGGAAGTCACCTGCCCTGTGGCTTCTAGAACCTGAAGAAAATGGTCTTCAGCAATGTAGAACTCCAAGGGAGTGAGCCTGCCAGCGAATTGGGAGGTTGACCATTCATTGTTCTTCCTTCCCAGCCTTCTGGTTCTACTGAGCCCCGCCTCCTCCTGAGGTGCAGATGATACTGAAATACAATTAAACAGAAATACAGGCTGGAGAGGCTGAATGCGCCTGGGTAGCAGTGGCAACCAGCTGTCAGCTCTTATTAACTTCTGCATAAAACATACCTTGAGTGCGGTTTGTTATCAATTACTTGCCGAAATGAAACAACTGGGGCAAGGCAAGACCTCCGCTCACATGAATTAGAGTGATTGGTTGATTGATCAGGGCACCTGTTGTAAATCATAACTGCTCCAAATAATCACCAGCCGGTGCTTTAGTTAATTTGTAAACAAAATTCATGTCACTGTGGAATTGCTTTCACTGGAGAGGAGCATTTGGGTTCATTTCTAAAAGAATGTGTTATGATGTAGGAAAGAATGAGATCCACTCTAGAGAAATGAGCAGCTCGTTTGAGCCCAAGCTTCCTGGTATCACTTGGCTGTTCTTGAGCCCGGTGTCTGACAGCGCCCACTCTCCAGGACTCTCCAGGGCTCTCCAGTGATGACCACAGATTTCGACCCAATAGGAAAGGAGGGAGGGGTTCCCATAAAGAACACTGATACTACCATTTTATATCATGGATAGTGTAAACGCTTTCAGGATTCAGCACCAAACGTGATTATCCTCGGGAGACGGACGGGGAACCCTGAAAGATTCCGAGAGGCTCACGGAGATGTCTCAGGTCACAAGCTAGCACATTGATGGACTAGGAGTGGCCGGGTTTCACAGCACCATCCAGGCTCTGGGCCGCGCGTTTTCTTGATTTGTAGAGTGAGCGGGGCTGCGGCGAGCGACATGGGGTAAGTTTCCAGAGGAGTCCAGAGTTGTGGTGGCTTTTCCATTCGTGCGCACACGGCGCTCTGAACGCACGGCAGCCCCACTGGAACAAACACTTCCTCCTCCAGCTTTCCACTGGGCGCCCGTCCTGTGGCCTCGCCCCTGCGCGCGCACCGACACATTCTATCAGCCGGTCACCAGGATCGAAACCCGGTCACCTTTATGGCATATATATATATATATATTTTTTTTTTTTTTCCTCTCTCTCTCTCTCTAGTTCCGGTTCCTCCCAAATCCGTGACTTCTCTGATGATGAATAAAGATGGCTTCCTGGGAGGCATGTCCGTCAACACCGGCGAGGTGTTTTGCTCCGTCCCGGGCCGTCTGTCTCTGCTCAGTTCAACTTCAAAGTACAAAGTAACTGTGGGGGAAGTTCAGAGGCGGCTTTCGCCCCCCGAATGCCTCAACGCGTCTCTCCTCGGCGGCGTCCTCAGAAGGTAAACCCCACCCCCCAGCCAGTCCTCACCGGGGTGAAGCAAGAGGGCTCCCTCCCGGAAACCAACAGAGCGCTAGCGGGACGCAGTTGCCTAGCAACCGGGCGTCCGGAGCGCGCGGGCCCCCGCGCTGCGCGTGCGGGGAGCCGCGGCCGCCGCGTGCCGGGGGCCGCGCGTGCGCGCGCGCAGACGCCGCCGCCGCCGCCGCCGCCGCCGCCGCAGCCGCCGGCCCGCCGCCGCCAGCACGCGCCGCCTCGCTCTCGCGCAGCTGTCGGCGCTGGGAACCTCCCACGCTCCCGGCCCTGGGCCTGGCGCCTGGCTCCCTCCTAACCGGACCCCGGGGACGCGTGGAGGGCGTTCGGTAGCCGGCGTGAAGCTCAGAACCTGCACACGCTTCTCTAAAACAGACGTCTCGCGGACTGACTTACTGTGTCCCCGTAATGTGCTGTGATATTTCTGTTTTTGTTCAGAGTATGGTTAGCGAGCGGCCAGCCGAAGTGGCCAGTACGCACCAAAGCATTGTTCCCTACGGTTTGCAAAATTCTTTTTTTTAAAAAAAAAAAATATTTTATTCATTTATTCATGAGACACACGCAGAGAGAGGCAGGCTCCCTGCGCGGAGCCCCGATGCGGGACTCGATCCCAGGACCCCAGGATCACACGCTGAGCCAAAGGCAGACGCTCAACCACTGAGCCACCCAGGCGTCCCCATTCCGTGCTAGACTTGCGACCCCCTGCCCTCGGCGAGAACACCACCAGTAAGAACAGTGGTATAGTGAGAGATATCTCGGGGGCGTTCAAACAACCCCTCAATATTGAAAGAAGACCTTCCAGAGGCTCCTTGTGGGAAACGGGGGAACACATGGCTTTTGTCTTAAGATTTAATAGCCTTCCCCACAGAATCTCTGCCAATGCCTGGACAAACGACACTTCGGTAGTGTCTCCAATAGGAAGGTGACGCTGTAGGAGATGAACTTCTCAAGTTAGCCTCTTTGGGAAGCTGAAAGACCCTTTCTTTCCTAAAAGTGGCAGTGCGAACAGTACTACAAGAGAGGTCAGGGTAACTGGTTTTTGTTGTTTTTTGTTTTGTTTCGTTTTTTTTTTTTTTTTTTTTTTTTGTATTTTTGCTCACAATTTAGCACGTACAGGGAGAGTTTGGGGAGGAAGTAAGGGTATGATTCGTGGGTTTCTCTCTGAATCCTCTTGGTCTGCTCTCCAGGAGTGAGTCCTTGGAGCCCCGCAGTGCGGAAGTTTCTTTCAATCACCCCTGGGCATTGAGCGTGTGTGTGTGTGTGTGTGTGTGTGTGTGTGTAAAACTTGCTGTGAGATTAAGTGAGATAATCAATATACAGTGCTTATCGCATAACTAAACTCCCTAACGTGTTAGTTTAACTGTTATTGTGATTACCATCATCATATTGGTTTCATGTTTCAATCTTCCTTCCCCTCTTAACCCGAATCCATTTTATAGCCCTTGACCCCTTCCTTCCTCAAGAAGCCCACCTGTTTCAGCTAGCTAGTGCCTTCTCTCTGAACCACTTAGTTCTTTTCCTCTTTTCAGCAAGATTGTAGCTTGCCCAGTTTCTGTTCACCTAACTGGCTCCCTTACAAGGAAAAGAGCTTGTGTGTTTGCATGTGCAATTTATACCTTTTCTGGACGCACAACCTACACCCTAATTATTCCCATCTGGTATCATTTTTTTCCCTCATGAGATAAAAAAAAAAAAAAGAAAAACGACTCAATTTTTTTATGCTCTGTATTGCAGAAATTAAGCAAACCTCAGCATACTATCAGCAAATAACCAAAAGGAAAGGGGGAAAATGTGTTAACCTCAAGTTAAAACCTCTTCAAGCTCCACTGGGCTTTAGATTGCTAAGTCTAAACTTTGTTTCAGGAACACTCTGAGGTTAATCAGAATGTTAATTCTTGCAATTTCAGAGCCAAATCGAAAAATGGGGGGAGATCTTTGCGAGAAAGGCTAGAAAAAATCGGTTTGAATTTACCCGCGGGCAGGCGCAAAGCAGCAAATGTCACGTTACTCACCTCCCTGGTGGAAGGTAAGCAAGACGTGTGGCCATTTCAAGAAGTGGCTGAGTTTAACTGTTGGCTGAGGGCTGACATTTTACACGTTTCATGATTAACTGGAAATCACTGCAATTGTTGTGCCCTTATGAGGTGGATGTCAAGCGGCTGCCTGAGAGAAGTTCAAAGGTCTTTTTACTTAGAGGGAGATGGCAATTGTAGAGAGGCCAAGGGACATGTGAGAGGGTCCCTAAGCTCTGAAGAGTGCTCGGTTCCAGACTCTAAGGCAGAACAGGGGTCACTTCTGCCACCAGGTGCAGGACTCAGTATGTGAAACACCCTCGGTATGAACTCTTGTGAGAGTAACCCTATAAGCAGCAATCCATTCTCTATCCCTCTCCTTCCCAGCTTCTACCGTCAGTAGTAGGAAACACATTTGTCAATTTATGAAACGATTATTGCATTCCTGACCCCTACAGTTATTTTAAAACTCTTGCCACTCCCGGGGCCCTATCTCCTCCTGATTACCTGGGACTTACTATTATTGATATATGGCTTAATGAAGTCAGTGAGGCCTAGGAGAAAACGGGGTTGAGGATGGTGGTGAGGAAACAAGGAGGGGAGTCACATATGATCTTCAGTGTAGATTCATCAATTGTGAATTAAAGACCCATAATTATAACAAGCACGTTCTAATTTGCTCATCATTTTGGGGTTGGGGGTGATAGTTATGGTATGTAATAAACAGGATCTTCTACACAATCGAGAACAAGAGGATCTGCAGTTAATTTGTGGGGTGGGGAAGGGATAGGAAATACAGCCAGATGGTCCTAATGAAGGAAGTTGTAGGATTTTCTCTAGAGTCTAACATGTTGGTCTTGGTTTTTTTTTTCTTCTATTTTTATGAATGTGATATTATGACACCCTTGTGGGGAATTGGTTTTTGGAGGAGAGCTTAGAATAAACCATAAAGTCATCACATTTATAGGCATTGCACTTTGCCGTCTTTAAGGCAAAGTTGCCTGGCCCAAACTCCCCTTTCAGGGACAGCAGTCACTAAATTTCCTCATCACACTCATTAGCAGTTGACTCTGCCCTCCAGGGGATTGCTAATATCACAGACCTCATTTTGTAAAAAGCAGTTAAGGTCATCTGACCAATTGTGAATTTGGGGGGAGAAGGGACAAAACTGGAAAACCACTGAAATCCCAATATTCATTTGGCGGTTTTCAGCTTTCTGGATCTGGATTGTTGTAAGCACCAAGCCTGAAGTCTTTTGTTGTTACTATAATAATGATGATTAAAAGTAAGTCATGATCCTTAGAGTAACGTAGCTGTTGGATAATTCAATATTTCTTTTTCATGTTTGGTATCTTCCCTTGGACACCTAAGGCTGTGCATTAAAGGGTAATAATGCTTTATTTGAAAGGGGCTTCCACATGAGCTGAAGAACCTCTCAGCTGTCTAGGTTTTCTATAGCTGCTATGTCACCTTGTGCAGTAGAAAATCCATAAGTAGGTAGATGATGACAGGAACCTCTAAGGAGAAACCCAAAACCTATCAGAGAACTGACAAAGAATAAATATTCCATTGCTGGACAGAAATACTCATTCCATGTATGTTTTACATATGTTCTTTAATATATGTGAACATGTAAACACTTGAAATGATGTTTGCATATATTAGTTATTAATAAGAGGTTTTTTCCTAGTACAGTTATAGGAAGATACAAAGGATAATATAAAAGATGGAAAATACTTTTAAATTTTATTTAGAGCAGGTGTAACAGGTGCTTTTAAGGGGGGGAGGGTGGAATCTGGCCCAAATATCCAGCCAAATGTCTAGGTGCAATTGTAAGGTGGCCCTTGAACATGCCTGCCCACCTTTCCTTTAAGAAAAATCCCTGAAAGCTATTCAGGGGATGTCTAGTGAGGACTTGGCTAAAAGGATCATCAGGGAGAGGCTGAGAAGAGCAGCATGAGGAATTTGTTCCATCAACTTTGATGGCTTGAGAATCATTTTTATTTGGGCACCAGCCTCACCTTTGCTTTTGCCCCCAACAGCTGGCCTCTTTTGTAAATAACAACAGTTAACCAGGAAGTATCTCTTGTCCTGGGATGACTAAGAACTAGGTGCTGATTATTACCGCTGGTGCTGTCTTTTCAGGAGAAGCTGTTCACTTAGCTCGGGATTTTGGGTATATTTGTGAAACGGAGTTTCCTGCTAAAGCTGTTTCTGAGTATTTGAACCGGCAGCACACGGACCCCAGTGACCTGCACTCCCGAAAGAATATGCTGCTGGCTACCAAGTGAGTGTCCCAGACCCTCAGCCCTCCTCCCTGACTCCCACCCCGCTGCATCACCTCCCTTGGGAAGGAGGTGTTGGGGAACCCGCAATGCAAATCCCATTTGTGGAGCAGGGATGCAGCTCAGTGGTAGAAGTAGTTTTAGCTTTTGCAGCCTGTGGATTGCTGGCTAAGAAGCCCTCCGGGCTCCACCTTGCTGCCCTTCTTCCTCTCCTTCCCCCTGCCCCACCCAAGTTGATTATGGGCTGTGGGTTTGCCCTGGTCTCCCTCTATTTCCAAGTTTCTGGGGGAGGTGGTGTGGAGAATGGCCTTATCAATATGAATCCAGGCTTTTTACAGTTCTTATCCCCAACCCTGGGGATGCCAGGCAGACCTTTCTTGGGTTGGTCGTGGTTCCAGTTCTTCCCTAAATCCCTAGGTGCACATTTCTGCCTGGTTTCACATCTCCTTGTCATATGCCCGCTCAGAGTGTCTATATGTCACCCACTTGTACCCGTCTCTACCCGCAGCTCTAATTATTCTCTTTCCAACGTTGCTGTTTGGCATCTTCCACAGACGTAAAATTTACTACAACTCCAGAGGGGAAAATAGTAAATCTCTGGCTAAATTTAGGTCTAGAGCTCATTTGAACTTTTACAGTGGGTTTTCTATTTATTTGATTTACTCCTGTCTTTGGCTTCGGTGTCATATTGTTGGTGTTTTATGGCCGGCTCAGGCCTGCAGTGGGCGGCGCTGCGTGCACCCGCACGTTTCTCTCGCAGGCTCGGTCCAAACAGCGGCGCTCATTTATTTAGTGCTGGAGGACGCGGTTTGTTCCGTTGACAGCGTAATTTAAAGAAATATATGGAAGGCTGAAAAATCATTTGCTCAAATTTGTCCAGATGTTTTTGAGACGTGATTGGAATTTGATTGCCCCTTTCCGCAGGGTCAAAAAATATTAATGTCGCAGAACTTTAATTGCTTACAGACCCTGCTTTGGGCTTTGAAGATTTAGAATGTTTGACTCTAAGCATTTGTTCTCCCCAGTTCAGAATTTCCTTTTTGGCACTTTGGTAATGAGTGCAAACTTAAGGAAAGACTTTAACCATCTCTTCCAACGATCAAAACCTTGGCGCCCATCCTCTTTTTGGAAGGTTTCCTTCTGATGCACCAACTAGCAATATCATAAATCTACTGCCCTCCTGTGCCATGCCTTGCCTTGCTGCCTGGTATTGGGGGACCCATTGGTGCTTTATAAAAGAATGAATGCACTTTGGGGAAAAATAAAACTAAAGTGTATAAATCAGGTAATAGGATTCCACAAATTCTATCATTTCCCTAAGGAATGCTTGTAACTTCCTCCACCCCATCACCTCTTGAAGCCCTGTGGCTTCACTTACAACACCACTTCTTAACCAGGGGTATCAGAATCATCTGGGGAGCTTTTCCAAGATTTTTATTTGTGGACCTAGCCCCAGGCTCCCTGAATTGCAATCGTGGGGGGAAAAGGCATGGACGTGTGCATTTGAGCCCCGATGGTGTTTCTGAGGTACCCCCGGCCTAAGAACTGCCCCATTTAGGTAGAACCATTACCCATTTCCTCCTGGTTGTAAGATGTATGTGTGCATTTCAAGTGGAGAAACCCGTAGAGGAGAGGGTAGAGAGAGAGGATACCTGTTAGGATTCTCTACCCACCAGCCTTAAAGCCAAAACCGTTTCACCTGCTGCAGGTGGGGGTGGGGGAGGTATTATCTGTCTTGTTCAGGCATTACTCTTCCTGGGAGTAATCCCCCTGGCAAAGGATGCCCCAGGGTCACTTATATGGGCCTCTAGGTACCTGCCTTGTTTATCTGTTGGCCAGGCCCCATGAGTCAGGCCATCCCAGGGTGGGGGTAGGGGGGCAGGGGCTGGGACTGGAGCTCTGTGGTTTTTCTTTCTCACCACCACCCGCCCCACCCTCCCACCAGTGGAAGCAGGCTGACAGGAGCAGTCTGCCAGTCTGTGAGAGGCTGTGGCCTTTGGGATGCCATTCCTCTGACTGGTAGCAGAGCCAAGCCATTGGACCTTCCGGGCTAAAACCCTCCTATATTTACCCTCTTGTCCACCTCCTATATTAAAAATTTCTTAAATAAGCTCAATTCATAGTTAGACACACAGGATTTCTAAGGCTGAGAGGTTCCTCTAAATTGTAGTTGCCTTGAGGAAATAAAAACCTTCAACAAATAAAAATCTACCCTCCCCAGTGTCTTAACCATCTACCTGTAGGTTTTATTTAAACAATGTAGGAATCCTTTTATATTGACAACAATCCTGTTGTACAAAGATTTTTCAGTAGCCTTTACTTAAAAGAAAGAGGAAAAGGGGGAAAATATACCTTCCTTCCCAAATACTACAGGTAAACAGATTTTTGCTTTGGAATCAGCATTCTCTCCTGGAATAAACAGTTGCTTGCCCTAGGCCATGCAAGTCTCCGCAATCTGCTAGTGTGCCAGGGACAGGCTTGTGGCTCAGGGGCCTAAATCTTTCAGGGCTTTTTGAGCCTGATCACCAAGAGGTTAGAGAAGCTGAAGAGAAAAGGGAGAAAGGGTTTTTGTTGTTGTTGTTGTTGTTTTGGTTTGTTTCTTTTTTTTTTTTTTAGAACTGCCAGGTCAGAGCCAAAAATGACTGACTATTCAAAATCAAACGCTAAAGCCTAGCAGATTTCCCAAGCAGAGTTTAAGTGGTCCTAGAATGATGGAGGAAAGACTGGATTTGGGGGGGGAGGGGAGGCAAACCTTTGGGATAGAAGGGGTGCATAACCACCCCCCCCTCCCGCTCCGCTTTCCTTCTAGTCCCAGCTGCTCCAGAAGGGAGAGCGCTAGGAAGGGAAACAGAGCGGAATCGTCCACATTAGCCTCGGTCTGGTCTCCGGCTCTATGGTGACCGGGCAGACGCCTCTGGGCTCGAGTGAGCGTCTCCTTTCTAATGCCAATGACGACACTGAGAGTGATTTCTCTTTTTTCTTTTTTCTTTTCTTTTCTTTTTTTTTTTTTTCTTTTCCTTTCCCACGTCTTCGTCTTCGCAGGCAACTCTGTAAAGAATTTACGGATCTGCTGGCGCAGGACCGGACGCCCATCGGGAACAGCAGGCCCAGCCCCATCCTGGAGCCGGGGATCCAGAGCTGCCTCACGCACTTCAGCCTCATCACGCACGGCTTCGGCGCCCCAGCCATTTGCGCCGCGCTCACTGCCCTGCAGAACTATCTCACCGAGGCGCTCAAAGGCATGGACAAGATGTTCTTGAACAACACCACCACTAACAGGCACACGTCTGGGGAAGGCCCAGGTAGTAAAACTGGCGACAAGGAGGAGAAACACAGGAAATGAAAAATTTAAAAAAAAAAGAAAAATGTTTTAAATACAAAAGGAAAACAAAAAAATTTAATTTTAGCTTTAAAATGTTGGATTGGCTTTGGAAGAATTATATTAGGTAGAATACACATACAATCAAATTTTAAAAAAAGAGCTAAATAACTTAAAAAAAAACTGAGGCGCACAACGGAGCAACAATATCGGTTCCCAGTGTCTATTTCAAGATACATTTGGAGACAAACGTCCGGATTTTCCACTTCGGTTCTTTCGAGCTTAGTAATACTGATAAATAAAAGAAAACCATGATTTTCCCCCTTTGGAAAATAAACATAAGACTAAACAGGAGAAAACGCTAACTTATTGGAAGAAAATCGGAGAAACATTGTTGGTGTCAGTGCTTTTGGGAGTTGGTTGACTGAGATGCACGAACTTTTTAATTTTTAATATTTTTTTAGGAAACTCTCTCGCAGTCCCCGCCCTTCCACCTCACCTCACCCCTCTCCCAGCCACCCTTTTCTTCATTGCCCGCCCTCCCTCAAGGTGTCGCGGGGATTTTCCGGGACGAAAAGGAGTGTGGTTAGCCCCTTTGCGTTGTGACGCGGTCCCCGCGGTGCCCCCGCCCTCCCCCGCCCCGCCCCCGCCCCTGGATCTTAACTATCCGGCACCCAGCACCCCTCCGCCCCCGTTGGCACCCTTGGGAGGGGGAGGGCGAGGGCGGGCGGGGAGGGAGGCCCACGGAGGTGCCGGCGGGGGAGCGGGGAGGGTGGGGGGCTGCGGCTCGTGCCGGCCTGCCGAGCAGAGGCTCCTGCGGCTGAGGAAAATCCAGATCAATAAGTTGATTCCGACTCATGATCAGTTCCTTTCAGAAATGTTACTAATTCCCAGCCTTGCCAGCACCTGCATACAGAGAATCTTGCATTTGTTATATTTGTGTCATCTACCAATTTTAAGAACAATAGTAAAAAAAAAAGCACAATATGAATACGTTGATTAGTATGTAATTCCTTCGGAGGGGTATGTACCATTTCATTCTCTTCTGTTTTCCAAAGCTTTGCCCGCATGGTTTATGAGCTTCTTCAAAGAGGACTTGGGCTTCCTACACAATCTATAAGGTACAGAGAAAAAAAAATCCGATCCCTTTTTAATCAAAGCCTGTGTGTCAGAATTCTGCAGGTGCACTTCTTTAAAGAAGCTCAAAGGGAATAATTTAGAAAGTGGCCAATAGGAGATTGAAGCGGCTTTGAGTCTAGTTGTTAACAGATACCTCAACACGGAATTCTAGGGGAGGGGGAGCTGAAAAATGAATTTTAGGGGAGAAGAATAAGTGTTCTTGGAGCCCAATGTTTTAGCAATATTGCCCTGCCTTTGATATAGATTCCATTTCCCTGGGCTCTTTGGTGATTGCTGTTTTAGCGGGCAAGGAAGCAGCTTTTCGAGTGGTCGTGGGGAGGAGGGTGGTGAGAGCTCCCGTGTTTCAGCAACAATTGCTTTCTTACAAGATGCTTTATGAATAAGACACTCCCCCCTCCAGACGCACACTTGTTTTGGCATATAATGGCAAAATAATGAATGCAAAGTGAAAGGAGATGTATTTCAGCTTTGAATTTTACCGTCTGTATACACTGGGACTATTCCCAGTAGATAAAGTTTCCTGCGTTTAATGTCTCTCATTCTGGCAGCCCTGCTCCTTTCCTGGGGTCATCTGAGCATTATCATGAAACAAGATCTGGAACCAGTTGTCCTCATCCTCCCCAAAGCAGTGGGGAAATCCACTCCACAGTGGTCTCTAAATTTAGTGTTGATACATGCACCTCTTTATACAAACTAGACCTTAGGACCTTTGCAACATCCCTGAAAGATAAAGATCCAGATGTCAGTTCTGCAGGATTTACACTTAGGATCTACTGGGACTCTCAGTTCTGCCGCCCCCATGCATGGGCTTTGGCCTTGAGGGGAGGTTGGACTACAGGGATTTAGGCACCTGCTGAGAGCTTTGTGCGGACACTTTCATGGGGGAGGGAGTTAGGGAGCTGGTTTCAGGTCACCAGGAAGGTCCAAGCAACGGTTAATGTCACACCCCAGTCCATCTACCGCTAGCTCCTTTGGGGGCTTCTGGGTGTGCAGGGCTCAGCCCTAGACGAGGTGACATACAAAGGCTGGGAACGAAACCTTACGGAGAGTGTAGACACTCCATCTCTCCCCAGCTGAGAAGCCTGCGCCTTTGTCGGAGGGCCTGGCCGCTTGCATTATATGTATTCTGATTGCAAAAGGCCAGGAGAAACCACACTGAAAACCATCGTCTCCTTTCCTTGCAGGGCAACGCGCCCCACGCGTGTGACGTGCGAGAGACGCGATGGACGCGCCTTGCTCTTACTGTGCAGGTCCTGAGAGCGTGTGGGCCACTCGCGCCCAGTCGTGTTGAGGACATAGAATCAGCCGCTGGAGAGGCCTCGGGCCGCGCGGGCCCTTTTCGCTCTCGGTCTCACCCTAAGGGCTAAGGCGACCGAGAAAGCCCCATTCTCCAGTAGGTAATGGGGCGGCGCCACGCGGGCTGCCGGCGGGGAGGGTCTCAGCGCTGCCCTTGCCCTTTGCTACCAGCGGCCGCTCCGGGCGCCTGCTCCAGCAGAGCGAGTGGCCTAGACACGTCCGGGGAATCGAGAGCTTCCCCAGCCTTTGGCAGGACGAAAACTCTCTCTCCTCACGCTCCTAAAGGCGGGTGATGGGATAGGAATTGTCCTATGTGGCTACGCAGTCTCTCTTCGTCTCCCTTCGCCCTCATTTGAGGGCTGCTCCCGCGCCCCCGCCAAGTAGAGCCCTCGGCGCGCCTCCCCGCCCCACCCTCGGCGAGGAGAGCCCACTGCCGCCGCCGCCGCCGCCTCCTCCTCCTCCTCCTCCCCCACTTCTCCTTTTATGTACGACCCCCACCCCTTTGCTTTCGTAAGCCAGGCCCGCTACGTTTATCTGATAATTGAGTTATTAAAAGATTTGGTTTCCTTGGGCCCATAAATCAATAAACAGTAGGATTAACGCAAGAGTTTGCCTTTTAAGTCAAGGGAAACATTTAAAACAAGGCCTTTTGAGCTTTGTTTTCAAACCAAACAGGTGAGTCGCAGCTCTTCCTCCACCCCTGCACTCTTTAGGCATTTTATCCATGCCGCCTGCCCCCTCCCGAATGCTCAGTCCGAAACCAAAATAGCTAAAGATAGGGGAAAAAAAAAAAAAGAGTCAGGATGTGGCCGCACTGCCTTCACACTTTCCACTTTGCAAGTTCCTTTGGAGGTTCCAAAGGTCTCCTGTCCATTCTCTGTCTAGCCCCGCCTCCTCCTCCAGGTATTAACGGGTCTCAAGGGAGAAGGAAAAAAAAAAAAAGGGAGGGAGAACTCCCTGGGAGAGGCTTTCACCATCAAAATCATCTTTATTTTCTCCCTCAGCTGGGAAAGTAACTTTCTCTCACCACCTCCACCCCCAAAATTATCTTGCATTTTCCTTCCTTCTCTCTGGCTCCACATCCTTAGTTTTCTCCACCCCCACCCCCCCATAAAGAACCGAGGCTTTCAAAGACCTAGCTGTTTTATTTTCTTTGGCCAAGGAAACCACTTTCTCTCAAGCAATTATTTCATATCCTATGAAAACTTTGGTTGAATGGAAAACCTGAAGCCCAGGACTTATCTACACACTGTTCCTCTGGTACAAAGCCTTACTTAAAAGCGCAACTCCTTCCTACTTAGAGTGTTTATAGAGAATTTGTCATCACATCTGATATCCTGTATGCGTAATACATTATGTGGAAAGGAAATAATAACCTTAAGCCATCTGATGTTGCCTCAAGAGCCCAAACAGTGTTTCCCCTCCTGTGCCAATATATGTTAAATTATCTGGGTTAAAAAGAGAAAGAAAAGAAGGAAAGAGAGGAAGAAAGAAAGAAAGAAAAAGAAAGAAAGAAAGAAAGAAAGAAGAGTAAGAAGAAATATCAAAATACAAAATTCATTTTTGTTTTCTTTCAAAAAGTGTAATGAACACTATTCTTTAAATGCCAAAATTGACTCCACTGTTGAGTTGGTCTCTAATTCACTAACATTGTTTTTGCCACACAATCGAGAAATATCAATCTATTGACTCTTCAGAAGAAGAGTTCTGGAGGGTATCCATGTTAAGTTTGTATATATTTATTTATGCTTAATTTAATGGGAATGTGTAAATATGGCAAGTAGTTTGGGATTATTTATCTGTGAATCTATACCTCTGTGAATGGGTGGTTAAAAAAAAAACAAGAAAAAAAAAAAAGCTTGACCCTAGGTAGAATCCTATCTGAATTTTTCTTTGTTCTTTATAGACAAGCTGTTATGGTAATGGGTAGAAATTGGTTTATTGTCCAGTGTTGATCTGATTTACACAAATAAAAAGACTGTTGTGTTTTTGTTGTGTTTTCATCTTCAGTTTCTTGAATATGGACATTGTTTAATTCTACAGACAGAAAAAAAGGATAGCCAAGAATTTTTTTTCTTTTTGTCCCCTCTCACCGAAACACAGGCAATGTTTTCGTTATAACATAAATACAATAAATTTTGTTTCTAGAAAAACAGACCCTTTTGTTTTCACTAGGAGGTGTTTTTTTATTTTCTCAATTCCAAGTTGACACTCTTCTTTCCTATTTCTAACTAGATTTGCAATAAAAGCTCATGTTAACTGCATCTCTTCGTTTATTTTGCCCTTTAAAAAATGAGGCGTCAAATTTACTTCTCAGGTAACTAAAAAAGACTCTGTCCCAGTAATTAAAGAGCTTTGGGTCCAAGTCAGAGATGATGCTCCCTTCTTACTGCTAACGGGATAGTGTTCTGGCATGGTGTTCCTTGGAGGAAATGGTGCAGGAGATACCCACAGGGCCAGGTATGGTTCCTGCACCCTAGCCTTGGGATCTGGAGGAGTAAACTGACTTATTTCAGGATTGAACCCAACCCTGACCTCACCAGCTGTGCAAGGCCCTCCATAAACAAATGAGGAACAGTTCCTTTGACCCAGAGGAGGAAAAAGACATAGTTGTCTTAGGACGTTGGTTCTTACCTTAGGCTCAGAGGCTGCCCAGAGAAGCCAGAGCTTTTCTCATTTGGGTTAATGGGCTGCAGCCCAGCCCTAATGGGCTGCAGTGATCAAACATCTTCTCAATCTGTATTTCATCCCAAGGTTTGGGCGTCTTCCCTGAGGCGAGGAAAGTAAAGTCATCCAATATGTTACACAGTTTGGACAAGTCACTGTTTCTCTTTGGGCCTCAAGGTCTTTATCTGTAAAATGTGGGCCTCCTAGGGTCCTTTCCAACATCCAAATATTGCCTAGTTTAATTATAAAAAGCAGAAACAGTAATGTGTTTATACATTTAAGGATAATCAGTGAAGTAGAATCTTGGTAACTCCAGATTTTGAGAGTACTTAGCATGTAGTTGGTGCTCAGTTAATTAATAATATGCCTCCTATATCAATTTTCTGTTTTTCAGGTGAATCATTCCCAGTTCTGGACTTCCCTATAGGGAAAGACAGAAAGGACAATGGAATCTGCTTTATGTGAGATTTTCCACTTCTTGGCTTCCTTATTAACTAAAGAAAGGTGGGATTGGGTATCATGGTTAGAACTATAAATGGCTAAATCACAGGACCCCCCCCCCAAAAAAAAGGAAGAGAAGTAGAAGGAAGGAAAGACTTGCAAGGGAAATGTGATTAAGAGGTCATGAAATCCATTTATCTATAGTGAAAATAGGTATATGTATTTGTCTGTGGCTCAACTGTATTATACTGAGTTTCCTTTTCATTTGCTTTTCGGAGAGTGAGGGCTTGGTGACCACTGGGATTATACAAAGGGGATGGTGAGTAATTTCCCTATCCTATGGCAAATCTTCCTACAGAAGAGAAGTGTCAGCTCCAACTCTGGAGCCACAGACCTGCCATCTATTATCCCATAGGTAAATTCCAGACCATCTCCCCTCCCCACCACCATGTGACAAGGAGAGTATCTGAGACAATCACCTTTACTAGGTAAAACCCAGGATCCTGAGGGTCCCACATGTGAGAAAAGAACTAAGGGAAGACATAGAAGGAAAAACTAGAAAGGGAAGGAAAGGGGTAGGAAGCCTGAGAGGGCCATGCCTAACAAAATGGCCTCGTCGTAGCTCCCCAGTCCCTTTGTTACTGTTTCACCAGGCTGCGGGGGGGGGGGGGGGGGGGGGTTGGGGGAGTGGGGGGTGGGGTGGGGTGTAAGGAAAGCCACAGCTGGAACCGCTAGGCCGCTAGGCCGAGGACCCTGACCACAGGCCCTGCACAGGGGCCCCGGGTAACCCTGGAGGAAGTGTCGCGGCCTCCCCTGCGGCCAGGAGGCAGCCAGCCGGGTTGTGCGGCTTACAGTGCCCCCAGAAGCCGCGGGCCCACCGGTATTAGCGGCTTAAGGACCCTGATTAAAAATAATGCTAGGAGGAAGACTCGATTATTTTTTTATGAGGCCACATTCTTTTCCTCCGTTTGCAAATAACAGCCCCGTGGGGTCCTTCCCCTGGGAACCCCGGGCAGTCAGAGCTTAGAGCCACTAGAGAGACGCTGGCCCGAAGGGATGTGTCCCTTCCTGGGGGCGATCACGGTTCCCTGACACAAGCTGCCTTCCACGCTGGGACTTCGAGGGCGGTTGTCTGTCATGTAGAAGCCTCAGAAATTAAACGCGCAGCTCACAAGTCCATTAATTTTAGCTTCCCATTAATCTATTTATAAGTGAGCCGGCGCTGGCTCTATAAATACAGTCCTATAAAATTGAACTCCTTCCCATAAATCTTCCAAGTTGTTTATTTACATGTATTCCCTCGCCCTCTAACGAGCCTCGTTTAAACCTGGGGAAGATTCGGGGCCGACTTGACCCAGGATGGGGTGTGCTCACCCCTCCCTAGCTTCCCGGTTGCAATCGCAGTGCTGGGCTCCTGGGGAAGGAGGGAAACGCACGGAGGCAGAGGGGGTGGGGTGGGGGGGAAAGAGGGCGAAAACTCATTTTTCCTTCTTGACTTTGTTTCCTTGTTTCTATCCCAAACTCACGCTCTCCATATTTCCCATCACAAGCTCCACGTTGATTTATATCGTCATAAACAGCATTCTTGAGACTATAGCTTCTTTCATAGCTTGGGGTGAGCTCCTTTTTCACTTCCCTAGCAGCCACTACTTTTAAATCAGGACTCATAAATAACCCCGTCGCTTCTCTAGGATGAGGTCAGTCAAACGTCTCGTCGGGTCCACTTTCTTGCTTGGATCCCTCCTTGCCCTCCCCCCAGGTCACAGGCTGGCACACTTCCACCGCCTCTCCCGCACGTTTCCAGAACGCAGTCCCGGACAGCAAGGTCGAGCCTGGGCACCAGAGGGGCGACGGTGACCCTCACACCCGGGCAAGGTGTCGGGCGAATGCACGTCCCACGCGTGCGCCACCCCTGCCTCCGCCGGCCTCCCCCGAGCCCGTGCACACCGCGCGGCTGCCCGGGTCTAGGCACGCTCTCCTGCTTGCAGGGCCGGGTGTCAAGAATCGCGCACGCGCAGACACTCGCGCCGCGCCGCCCCGGGGCGCAACTCCAGCTCCCGCGCTGCTGCCCAGGGCGCGGCACCCGCGGGCAGGGGTTTCTACCGTGCGTGCGCCCTCGGGACTGAGGCGGCGTTTGCAAAAGAGCTGTAGGGTGGGCCGGTGTGCGTGTGTGTGTGTTCAGATTGAGGGAGCAGTTTTGTCACACAAGTTCAATACGTTCCACGCAGGTCACAAGCGAGCAAGGTCAGGCGGTGATTTTTTTCTTTTTCTTTTCTCTTCCTCCACCCCCCCCCCACTTGTTCAAAACCTATGGGGTCTGTCCCCCTTGCTTCTTTTAGCTTTTTCTCTTCTCTCCAAAGGGCTGCTGCAGCCTTCTGGAACTGACTCGAGAGGCGTCCAGACCCAAGTAGGGGTCACACCTGCTGCCGGGAGAGGCCTCTGCATAAAAATGCTTTTTAAAATCTTTAAAAAGCAGTACAATAGCCAATGGACTTAGCAAAGCGTGACTTGCCCAGACCGCAAGGAAGGCAACTCTGGCAGTCATCTGTAACTCGCCCACCAGTTCACCAACGTCCTGGACGTGCCCGTTAGTGGAGATCTTAGCCAACGTTTCTAGGGTGTAGCTGTTGAATGTCATTAGCCAACACATTTGGCTGGAAAGGGGGTTAAGGGCAGGGCCTATATGCGTAGAGTATTTTGGGGACGTCAGAGTCTGCGCTCTGTAAGAGTCAAATGTCCCTTCCTGTAAGGACATTTATCAAAACGACCAGCGAAAAGAAGCTAAGAATAGTGGGGGTATAGAGACGTGGGAAGGGGACTGGGCTTGCGAGGCTTTTCTGAGGTGGAAACTTGAGCCTGGTCAGACCGGTATGGTATACTACGGGGACTGACGTGAAGGAGGATCAGGAGGACAGAGCCAAGCACCCAAAGAGTTGTAGCGCTCACCGTGCAAATCACTGGGTCCCGAGCCGCTAGAACCTGGCGTTCGAATACGCAGTTAGAAGCTAGGCAGCTTGGGGGATCCCCGGGTGGCTCAGCCGCTTAGCGCCTGCCTTCGGCCCAGGGTGTGATCCTGGAGACCGGGGATCGAGACCGGGGATCGAGACCGGGATCGAGACCGGGATCGAGACCGGGGATCGAGACCGGGGATCGAGACCCGGGATCCTGTCCCACGTCGGGTTCCCAGCCTGGAGCCTGCTTCTCCCTCTGCCTGTGTCTCTGCCTCTCTCTCTCTCTCTCTCTCTCTCCCCCTGTGTCTCATGAATAAATAAAGAAAACCTTAAAAAAAAAAAAAAGAAGCTAGGCAGCTTGGGAACACCTGATCACAGAATCGCAGAAGGGTCCAGCCAGTGGCTAAGTAGGAAAAGTGAGGGTGACCATAATCTGAGTTTCTAAGGAAATAGGATTTTAGACAGTTTCTACACGGTAGTTTTTACTGTTGATATGTGGACCATTCTAGGTTTTGGAAAGGGGCCGGGAGGGGTTGTACAAAATGACTAGGAAAATCACAGTCAGGCAAAGAAAACAATATAAAACTAAAGCAAACCTCAGTGTTCCATCAATCCACACACACACACACACACACACACACACACACACACACACACACATCCACACAAAGGAGAAGGCGCCAGCACTAACTTTGATATCAAGGTATTAATAGTGGACCAGGATGAATTTTGTGTAAATGTTATCCTCCTTTATACAAATCCTACCAGGAAACTAGGTGAGAGACTTCTGGAGGGAGGAGGCACATTGTAATTAGGGCTATTTACACACACACACACACACACACACACACACACACACACTGCACAATATGGAAAGTCCTCCAAGACCCGGACTAAACAAAAAACAGCCACAGTGAAGCAACATTTACCAATGTGAATTTTCTTTGCCATGAGAGATCCATGTGTTGGAAAGATTTTTTCATGTCTTAGGTTTCAGGGCTCTTATTTTCAAGATCAAATTCTTAAAAAAAAAAAAAAAGAACAAACCAAGATCAAATTCTTTTGGCCAGAGATTCCTAAAAATATGAAACTTTTCAAGAGTTGAGGCAGAAGCACACTTGACTCTTTTTAATACGTTGTTTCACACATTTTCCCTTTTATTGTCTTTAGGAAGCAGAGGGCACAGGTGTGAGCCCTACCAACTAAATGGGCCCACCGAGTGATTCATTCACTTTTACGCTCAAACTAAATATTCTTTTCTTTTTTAAAAAATAAGAGCCATTCAAGACAATGGGGCCAAATAATCCAAAGAAGGATCTAGCTGATCTGGGTCCCCGCGACCTTTTACCCTTCCTTTAATTCTCAATAGTGAACATCTGTGTTTGGTGGCCAATGTCTGAAAGTAATAAAGACAATTAGAGCATTTTATTTTTTCTTGGGGGAGAGGGGCTTGGTTTTGGTTGCCAGTGTATGGAGGTAAAAACTTTGTCTAAGACACTGTTTGCAGGATTAAACTAAGAGAATATCAATGACTAGGCCTTGCTGCTTGGTAGGCCTTGAGAAATTGAGCATAATAATTATGTAGACTGAAGTTATCGGTAATTCATATTGCTCCATTGTTTATGAGTCTGTGGACAATTTTAAAAAATAACCTATCATTTATCAACTCTACCACAAAAAAGAAAAAAATGTCCACCTTGTTCTGAAGTTTCTTCCAGTTGTGAAGACTGTTAAATTAGGTTCCTGAATACAGGCTCCCTCTTCCACCACTTTTATGAAAGTTGCTCTTCTCTCCCTTCCACCTAAGAACTATCATCAAGCCAGAGCCAAACAACTTGACATGTTAATTGATTGAAAAGTATTTTATTTTATTTTTTTTTTGAAAAGTATTTTAACTTTTGGCATGTAAAACTGTGAAGTCCACTGATCTTGAGATTATTTGAAAGGGTCAAAGTTCTGAAAGAGTAAGATAGTCTAGAGATAATCAGTTAGAGAAATTTATCTCCTAAATGATGTCAAGGTTTTTCTTAGTATGTGTTTTCCTAGTATGTGTTGTCCTCTTGACACTTTACTGTTGGTTTTTGATTATGCAAAGGTGGTTTCTTGTAAAGGACATATAGATGTCCTTGTATGAATGAGGAGACCTGCTTATATCCATGCAGGAAGTACATAACTTTTTTTTAAAGATTTATTTATTTATTTGAGAGAGAGAGAGAGTGCGCATGTGTGTGGATGAGGGGCCATAGGGAGAGAATCTTTCAACAGACTCCCCCACTGAGCGAGGAGCCCAATATGGGGCTGGGATCCCACAACCTTTGAGACCATGACCTGGGATGAAACCAAGAGTCACTCAACTGACTGAGCCACCCGGTTGCCCCACTACATAATTTATTTTTTTAAAGGATTTTATTTATGTATTCATGAGAGACACACACACAGAGAGAGGCAGAGACACAGGCAGAGGGAGAAGCAGGCTCCCTGCAGGGAGCCCGATATAGGACTCGATCCTGGGACTCCAAGATCATGCCCTGGGCCAAAGGCAGGCGCTAAACCACCGAACCACCCAGGGATCTCCACTACATAATATATATTTTTTTAAATTGGAGTTCAATTTGCCAACATATAGCATATCACCCAGTGCTCATCCCGTCAAGTGCCCCCCTCTGTGTCTGTCACTCACTCACCCCATCCACTACATAATAATTTAAAAATATTGGATGAAGTTAAAGTTGAAGAGTGACCATATTATAGACTATATTATATATGAACTATTATATATTGTATATAACATATATATATATATATATATATATATATATATATATATGTATATCTCCTGGAATCTCAGTTGCAGTGAAACTTTTTAAAAATGGGGGTCATTTGGAAATATTTTTAATGTTCTAAAATTTGTAGAAGGGTGTTTATTTAAGAAACAGAGCATGAAACTTTAAGATGAGGGTAGAGTTCTCCTGTCCACTAGACACTGGATGGCTTCTGTGCACGTCAGCACTCTAATGCGTACACAGAAACGTGAGTTTGTAGTCGAATTGTTCTACATCTAATCACATATGTGCATAGGCACACACACAAGACTGTTTTCATTCACCATTTCCCCTTGATGTTAAACACGTGTTGGGAATTGTGGAACTCTGACTTCTCCAGATCATATTTGTGACTTTGTTCTTACACATGCAGTTTAGAAACCTACAAGGTGATAACTAGGTTATTCTTCCTCTCTCTCTCTCTCTTTTTTTTTCCTGTTAATAACTCTGTCCTTCTTCCTTTTCTCTCCCCCACTGGTTTCACCCCTCCCCAGCATTCTGTCAAGCAGTAGGCTGTAAAATAGTTATCCAGACCAGCAGCCAGGCAAGTGCCGGTTGAGAGTAATTTCTGCCCCAAGCATTTAGCCCAGGGCAAAGCAAGCGTGCTCTCTAACTGATCAACCTGGATATTTCATTATTCATTAATTTACTGTTTAACCAAATCCCACTCATTATCAGAGGCAACGCTTGGCAGAGCCCAGCGAACAGTAGCAGTTGGTGTCAGGCGTGGAGAATTGGCCCATTTGATCCTGGGCTGTTTTATTATTCAACACCACTGACTGAGAAAAAGGTCCATGAATAATAAAGAGCCAAAGCGTGTTTGAACTGAGAAGCATGACACAGCCTTACAAAACAGCAGTTAGAAAATTAAAGGCAAGGTGGCCCAGACTTTGCATTTTTTATCTTGGCTGTGGGCACAGATACTTATATCCCTACATTGTTTTCAGTGATTTTTTTTTAAGTCCTTAAGACAGAGGCATTTGTTTCAGTCAGTCTCACCCTTTCAAAACAGACCATTGAAGAACTCAGGAGTGAACTTACACAGCAAGAAACAAACATGCCTCCAGATGGGAACTTGAAAATGTAATTTCTAACCTTATAATCAGTTAGGTCCTTTGTGGCCCTTCCGAGCAATTGGGAAGATTTGGGTGATTTTAATTCTCCTTTGGACCTGCCATGATTCATACCCTGGGTTAGTTTAATAATATAATTCATGATTCTGATCAAACACATGTTAAATTCCTTGCCTGTCCAACTGGTTCCTTGATAAGGCTTTGGGTCCATGAGTGCCTGGCCACAAAGGTCACATAAGAAGGGCTTTAGGGATCCTCTAGGTAATATCTAAAATCTCATTACTATGAGAGAAGGGTCTATGAAATATATGGGGATGAAGGGAGGAGTTTATGCCCCCTCGGAAGCATCTTTTTTTTTTTTTTTTTTTTAGTGTACCGAGGTAGTGGTGGTCATGAATTCTTTCAGGCTCTGTTAGGTCTGCACTTGTCGGATCCAGTAGTGGTGGGCTTGAAAGTAAGACTGCCTTTGGACTATTTATCCTATCATTCCACTCATGTATCCTTTTTACTCACTGACTAATAGAGTCTTTGGATAAGCATAATGAGACCTAAAACAATAATGGTAACAGTACCTTTTAGGTAACAGCTGCCTTTTACTGCCTAGCACCCCCTTCACTTTATCCACACACTGCGAAACTTGTGCAGAGAAATAGGGCCCAGGGTCTGTGGCTCTTCTATTTTGAAGAGTAATTGAGTAATAGCTGTGTAGGAAAAAGTTTCTTGCAACCAATAAAGCCCATTTAGGCTGCTATACTCATCAAATGTTTTATATATACATATATAACATCTATCTATCTATCTATCTATCTATCTATCTATCTATCATCTATCTATCATCTCTCTATCATCTATCTATATCTATATATCTGTATCTATCTATATCTATCTATCGTCTATCTATCTATATAAAAAATGTTTCAAGATTCTTCATAACCTGATCAGGGTAGAACTGCCTTGGTGCTAAGATACTTAGTGTGACACATGAAAGACTCATCCAAAGTTATCGATGGTGAGTCAAACTTTGCGTTATTTTTTTAATGTTCAAATCAGTAAACAAAAGTTGAAAACACTAGAAGGAGGCTTGGCTTTTTCTTTCCTCAGGATATTCTTTTGCCTGCCTTGGATGGATTTGGAAACTTTTGTTAGTATATTAAATTTAAAGTAGGACGGGATGTTAGCATGGAAAAGATTTTTCTAACATCATCAACCTGAACACTTCATTTTACAAATGCTTAGAGAATGGCTCATCCAACCTTGTGCATGTAGCTCCTGGTAGAACCATAATTAGTTCCAAAGTACTTTTTCATTTATAGAAGGTCTTAGGGCTTTGGTTTTTATTCTAGATAAGGATGTTGGATTTTTTTCTACATATATTTTGGTGGTGGTTTTGAAGAAGAGGCTTTACAAAAATTCTGATCCCATAAGGACTGAAGCACAGTATTTTGAAAAACAGATCTCTTACAAGGGATATTCTTTTGGCATTGCAACTTTTGGCACTAATTATAAAAAGAGAATGAAAATCGTTCTTCCAACTTAGTGGGATTGGAGGATCAGGAAAATAAGATGAATAACTCCATTGTTTTCCTTCCTAATACGGCAGAAAAGATTGTTCACTTTTAAATAAAAGTGAGAATAAGTTAACATTAAGTGTGAACATGATTGAAACTTAGGACAAAGTTAATGCCTTGACTTCTCAGATCCTACCAGCCCTCATTAAATCATAAAACCACACACACTTGAGTATGACCACATATAAAGAACTCCCAAAGTGAAGAAATCAGGCAATTTTAAAAAATACTGATGTCTGAGTTCCATCCTCTGATGTATTTGTTCTGAGACACTAGTTTTGCTTCAAAAGATCCTGAGGTGATTTTAATGTACATAAATCAATGCTTTATGTTTTCAGAGCATTTTCTTCAAAATATAGCACTTACTCCATTGTCCTATTATAAAAATTTCTCTCTGGCCACCTTATATTATATACCTTAAGTGTAAAGGCCATGTCTTAATCAACTAACATAAAACATGGCATATTGTAGTTACCAATTCATTTAATAGATTCTTCTTAAGAAGTTACTAAGTTGTAGGATTTGGGGATACCTCAGTAAAAAGATACATCTGGTCTCTTACCTTGTGAAATTTGCAGTGTTTTGTCCTTGAAGACAAATGCCGATTTTGCATTTGTCAGTCTCTTTAGTATTAGCTGACAGCTGGCCAAGAAACATCTTACTACAGCAGATTATTATTGAGTGCCTCCTATGAGCTAGCCATTATGCTAGGTCTTGGCTACATTATAGGAGATGAACTGGACTACAAACGCTCTTGGTTGAGGCATAGTGTTGTGTCTGCTCTTTGGATTGGCCCATCACTGTCTCCTAGACTCTGTAGACTTGCGAGACTTTCACTAACCTATGTAATGAATCTCAGATTTTTAAAATCTAAAAGATTTTGGGATGCCTGGGTGGCTCAGCAGTTGAGCATCTGCCTTTGGCTCAGGGAGTGATCCTGGAGTTCTGGGATCAAGTCCTGTATCAGGCTCCCTGCATGGAGTCTGCTTCTCCACTCTGCCTGTGTCTCTGCCTCTCTCTCTGTCTCTCGTGAATAAATAAATAAACTATTTTTTAAAAAAGTCTAAAAGATTTCATTATCTACATAATGAATCTCAGATGTCTAAAATCTAAAAGATTTCTTTTGGGGATCCCTGGGTGGCTCAGCAGTTTAGTGCCTGCCTTTGGCCCAGAGCGTGATCCTGGGGTCCTGGGATCGAGTCCCACGTCAGGCTTCCAGCATGGAGCCTTCTTCTCCCTCTTCCTGTGTCTCTGCCTCTCTCTCTCTCTATGTCTATCATGAATACATAAATAAAATCTTAAAAAAATTAAAAATTAAAAAAATTCTTTCTAAAAGGAAGAAATGCTACACTGTAGGCGGTAAATAGAATGATTAAGCGTTTGCTTGGATTTCCTTTACTATAGTTTCACTCCAAGCTGGGACATATTATATTTTTTAGGTAATAATGAATTTGAAATATATATCTGGGGACGCCTGGGTGGCTGGGACACCTGGGTGGCTCAGCGGTTTGGCACCTGCCTTCGGCCCAGGGCCTGATCCAGGAGTCCCTGGATCGAGTCCCACATCGGGCTCCCTGCATGGAGCTTGCTTCTCCCTCTGCCTGTGTCTCTGCCTCTCTCTATCTCTGTGTCTCTCATGAATAAATAAATAAAATCTTTAAACAAAAAGAAATATATATCTGGATATTTTATTTTTTAATATCTTATTTATTCATGAGAGACAGAGAGAGAAAGGCAGAGACACAGGCAGAGGGAGAAGCAGGCTCCAGGCTGGGAGCCCGACATGGAACTCCATCCCGGTACTCCAGGGTCACGCCCCGGGCTGAAGGTGGTGCTAAACCTCTGAGGCCCCCGGGCTGCCCTGGATATTTTAATATAATATGCCTCATCAACATTTCCTTTTAAATCGAAGATAAGTATCCATTATGTAGATAAAATAATTACATTTGCATTTCACTTTATGTAGTATTTTCATTAATTTAAGTAACTACACTGAATTTGATCCTTGCAACAAGTTTGAGATATAAGGTAGGTACTAAAGCACCTCTCTTGGTTTTATAGGTAGGAAACCTAGGTTCAGGTTAAGAAACCAGGCTCACCTTGCAGGGAAGTGGCAGGGCACATAAGTTGGATGCTCTTGCTATCATTCCATACTGCCATACTTAAGTATGTATTTACACATGCCACAGAAATGCACAGAGACTTTTTATAGTACTTAAAATGTAAAACAATAAAGCTAGCATATTATATATAATAGCATGTTATATTTTTGAATAATTTATTAATTTACATCAACTGGACAAAGATGTGCATACACTTGTGAGAAGTTTGAACTACAGAAAATTTTAAAGGGATGCAGTGTTACTTCTTTCAAGTATATAGAAGTGGACCTGCAATAATTAAATCTTCCTTTTAGAAGTCCTTAGAGTACTAACTTTGATTAATACATAAGATTGGCTTGTAATTATACTCTCAATTATTTGTATGTAAATGGGTGCTCCCCAAGTGCTTGAGGATACTGAAAACGGTGTATTCTCTTAAACAGTTTATATACTCTCCCTGTAATCTTTATTTACACTAGCAATTTGTTCAGCAAGTCTTTTCTCCATTGATATGGTAAAGACAAACTTCACTAAGCCCAATCTTTGTTAGATCAGAAATTCTGATTTAAGTGATTCTGAATTAATGAGGTTTTACTTTATTTGCAATGTAATAGGTTTTCCACCACACATCTGCCTTTACATACACATATAACCTTATTAATATATGTTTTTCCACATTTAAAAATATTCGGCTGAGCTAATGACTTGATTTATCAATGAATCTGAGATGTTTCAAATTATTTTATAGCTTCTTAGTATAGACTTGCCTTAGTCCATCTGTAGCAGTGGAGGAAAAATTCTGTTTCCTTAAGTCCTTTTATGACGGTGCCAAAAGATATAAAAATATGAAGCCATTTAATAGCCAGGCTCTTTGAAAGTACCAAGCACACATAGTGTGCATGCTAAGTTTAATCACACTGATGGATTTCCATGTAATGTCTCAATTCCAGACTCCCTCATTAGTGCAGTCAATCTTGAAGTTCTCCCCGGTGAGTGAAGGGTGAAGGTGACTTGGACACCCGTGAGAGGGTGGCAGGAGATTGCCAACACCCAGAAAAAGACAGTGGGAAAAAGCTCTACCATATGAGGCTATAATCCTAGCTGTGGTCAATGTGTTGAAAGCTTTATATTTCCTGACCACAGGATCTTTCTATAAAATGAACAGGGAGGAGGGATATTCCCAGGATTAGCCAGCTGGCTATTTCTATATGCTTATTAAAATTTCTGGAAGAAATAGTGGGGCCTTTTAACCCTTTTAAAATATATCTGCTTGGGAAATCATAAGCTTCTCCCTCATCCAAACTATTTAGTACAAGAGGGCTGGATAAAATATTTTCAAACTTAAATTTTGACAGTTGTAGTGAAAAAAAGGGAATATGGAAAATGGTGGTAAAAACAACAGCAGTAGCAGAAGCTGGGAGAGAATCCAGATGTCACCTTCGTAGGAAATCTTTTCCTCCTCTAAGGACCCGCAGGTCAGGCTTTTTAATTTTGGACAAAACAGAGTTTCATTCTATCCCACGCAGGGTACAGGGATAGCCTCATTTTTTAGAGGCTGCATTTGGAACCTGCTGCCTCTTTGTATTCAATATCCACATGCTATTCCCCTAGCTTGCTGAGCGAATCCCTGCACAATAGTGGTATTAAGGAAAGCAAAGCACAGGCAATGCATTTGGCTCTTTCTTTAGGGAAGAAAAACAAACAACTTAATGCTTAACATTCATCAAAAGACGCTGGGTCATCATGCATACTATTGAAGTAGCGGTAGAGTTGTGTCCATTATATAAGAAGTGCTCCGTTTTACTCAGAACTGTGACAGAGGAATATTCTTGCAGTTCTTCTCCTTCTTTCTTTTTCTCCTCCTCCTCTATTCTCCCTCTCTCCCTCCTCCTCCTTCTTTGAGGGAGATTTAGTAAATAAAGCCAAGATGCTCTCTTCCTCTGTTCTCTCCCTTCCTCCCACTATATATATATGTGTATATATCAGGAGGAAAAGTATATATATCTATATACATATAGCAAGAGACAGGTATTGATATATATATATATATACACACATATATATAGTGAGAGAGAAGTAGATATAGACAAAAGTGAAGATAAAAGGATACAGATATATTAATTACTCTTCTTCATTTCCTTGTTCCTCTTCTCCTCCTTTACGTAGAATTACAAAGCTAACCAAACCAAATCTTCATTTTTGGTTGTAGGGTTCCCAGGATATACATAAAGGAAATCTAATGTACTTTCAGTGTCTTGAAATTTTATCATTCCAATTGAGACACCTTGTCATTTTCTTCTAGTTAATACCTTCAGAACCAGTGCATAAGCATGGATATTATATTGGGGCCTTAAGCAAACTTGAAGAAAAATCTGTTGTTGAAAAGGGTCATGAAAACAAGAGTTTATGTTTGTTTAGTTTTTTACATTTTATAGCGGGCCTCCACATACTCTGTTTCATTTGATCTCTCCCAAGTTCTCTGGAATATTATGGACCTCATGGAGTTGGTCAAGGAAAGGGAGGATGGAAAGTTATTAAGCTTGCCCAGAAACAAGGAATGAAGAGATTCTCAACTGATTCTCTGGAAGTCTTCTAGCTGGCAGCAGACATCCTGTTATATGCTAGAATCCTCTAAATTGTAAGAGAAAATACAGACATCATTTGACAGAAAAACTTAGGTGAAAAGTGAAATAATGAATTTGATGACTTGTGAGTGTGTGTATGTGTGTGTGTCCCCAGTAATCTAGTTCCCAAAGAGGGGTTGTATGTCAGTTCAAGAATATCAGAACAGGAGAGAGAGGGGGCACTGATTTTTGAGAAATATCTCTGCTTTTTGGCTTCTAACCATTAGGAGTTCGGAACATAGGAAGACAAAGAGTAGGTTAAATGATTATCCAAGGAAGGAATGAATGATGGGAATACAGGGATAAAATGACAGAAAGAAAAAATAAAGACTGAATTAAGGAATGAGCAAATGAAATAGCTACTAATGCCATTTTTCTTTCTTACCAAAAGCTTGATATTTAGAGCTCTAAAGTATTATGTTTACATTAGAGTTAGGCAGACATTCAATAAGACTGAGTCAAGAGAGTTTCCTTCCTCCTAAATATCTCTTCACTTGCCTTTTGATACCAGAAATTTTTTTAACACCAGGCAAAAATTTTCAAGTCTCTATTATAAATTTAAGATTTTAAAGCAAATATGCAAGTAAAAGAGCACATAGCATGAATGATTTTTAATCAAAGTATAAAGGATTATTTCAATTTATTTACTGTTTGGATATAGGAGATGTATTTTTCATAATATTTTCTTTGCACCTTGGAGAATGGGATGGAGTTTGTTATCAAACTGAAAATGAATGGAAAAAGTCAGTGGAGACTCTTAATATGTCAGTGGAGAAGTGCTGTGTGCCTCCTGATGTGATACATTGAGAAGAAAATGTCACTTATGTTGTCACTATGCACTTTGACATCTTGCCAAAAAATTGCATAATCTGAATTTGATCATAAGGGCACATCATATACATCCAAATGTACATATCAGATAGTATGTACTCTTCAAAAATATCAGTGTCATGAAAGAGAAAGAATGGCCAAGAAACTCTTTCAGATTGGAGAAGACTAAAGAGACATGCAACCAGATGCAAATTACAATCCCATATTAGGAACTGGATCAAAGAAAAATTTGCTATAAGGATTTATTGAGGAATGAAGAACTTGATGAAATTTAAATATGATTACTGTGTTAGAAAATAGCATAGCATCAATGTTAAGTTTTGAACTTTGTGATTGTACTGTGATACAGGGGTGTATTATATGCAACTCCTTGAATAATTCAGGAGAGAAAGAGAGAAGGAGAGAGGGAGGAAGGTAACAAATGTGGTAAAACTGAATCTAGGTTAATACAAAAGTTCTTTGTTCTATTTTTGTACTACTTGTGTAAGTTTGATAATATTTCTACATAAAAAAATTTAAAAAGTAAAGAAAGCATTTTCTTTTCAGAGAATTTGCTTCTGTTGGAGAGGAAATTGAATTATGCACCTGGGTTATGTTTCTCTTTTTTTTTTAATTTATTTATTTATGATAGTCACACACACAGAGAGAGAGAGAGAGAGAGAGAGAGAGAGAGAGAGGCAGAGACACAGGCAGAGGGAGAAGCAGGCTCCATGCACCGGGAGCCCGACATGGGATTCCATCCCAGGTCTCCAGAATCACTCCCTGAGCCAAAGGCAGGCGCCAAACCGCTGCGCCACCCAGGGATCCCCTGGGTTATGTTTCTATAATGATAACTTAGCAGCTCTAAAGAGCAATAGGTTTAGATAATGTCATATTTCTTTAAATTCAAATTGTCAATTTTGAGGGTTCAGGTGGGTCACACAACATAGCTCATACATTTGTAATATGTTAAAGAAGATTATGTCCTCCACATAAAAGTATATAATATGAGATACATTCACATAGGACTAGACCTAGAACAGACATTTTGTTTAACATGCTTACCTGGATATAAAGATTTTGATTGAAAACCTAATTTGGTGGGACATTTTAGTAGAGTTTACTCTCTTTAAAAATGATCAAATGGAGTTATTTGAAGTATTTATAAAGATTCTTTATAAAGATTACAATAATTAAGGACAATTAAATGTTCATGATAGAATGAATTAGTTGTGTTTACTAAATCATGAATGTAAGCAGCGCTATAGATAAACTCTAAGTTATATTTGGAAATAATGATATTGTAGTTTTATGTTATTTCTTAGTTTCTTCTCACCAAATCCATGAGAAGCAGCAGATAGGGCTGGAAAACATCTCTGCCCTGGTTCAGGTCCAGCCATTAGATTTTTTTTCAAATCACCAGGTTTCCCATTGATCTGTTCATACCCCATGTTGATGCATTCCGTTTTACAGGGGCCAATATAGGCACAATGTACTTATGTCAGGGCTGATATACAAATTATGGAGAATTCTTAGTCTCTCAATCTGCCACAACAAAGTTTTGTATTAATATTTGTTTTAGTATTTGAAGTGCAAGCTCCTTATATACTGATTTTCATTGCTTTCTCTATTTACTTCTTTTACTACGTGGATTCATGTTAATGCTGGAAATGTGATTAGTTTCCCATTTGGTAATTGTATAGTTTTTCTGTAGCTGCTTAGATAAAAATATCTTTCTTTTGTAGTAATGATGAAGAGGTTTTGAAGATTCTATTGGCTTTTAGGGATGGGAAATAGAACAAACTTCAGGCTGAGCACTAGTTAAAAAATTATCTCCCCCACTACTCAGAAGTCATTTACTTTATTGTTGCTTCCTGTGTTTTGCTATCAACGACTCCCCCATGACATCAGCAGCCTTTGGTTAAAAGCTGTTCACTGGCTGCCTTGACAGGCATTTGTTGTTTAACTATTTCATGGCCACTTAAATATGTCTTATATATATGCTTCCCAGTGATTCAGTGGGTTTTCCCATGACATAGGTCCTGGATCCAGATTACAATCTGTAAAGACATGGCTGTTTTAAAAATTAGCAGGTTTTGGGATCCCTGGGTGGTGCAGCGGTTTAGCACCTGCCTTTGGCCCAGGGCACGATCCTGGAGACCGGGGATCGAATCCCACATCGGGCTCCCGGTGCATGGAGCCTGCTTCTCCCTCTGCCTGTGTCTCTGTCTCTCTGTCCCTCTGTCTCTCTCTCTCTCTCTCTCTGTGACTATCATAAGTAAATAAAAATTAAAAAAAAACTTTCTAAAAATTAGCAGGTTTTGAGTTGAACTATAGGAAAAAAAGTGGCAAATGTACAGAATCTGTGGGTCTCTCACAGTAAATTCTTTATTGTCAAATTTTCATCATGATTTAGGACACAGCAGTGTAGTACAATGTAATACAATGGCAGTGGGGACTTGGGGGTTGAGTGGGCAAAGTAGGATGTTTCTGTTCCTGCCTTGTTCCTGGAGAATTAAAAGTTGTACAACTCTCCAAGCCTCTACCCAAGAATGTTTTCCACTGAATCTGAGTTAGCTCTTTACCAGCATCAGTCAGAACATAGGCATTAACAGGAGCTGTCACAAATGTAGGGGCAAGAACATGGTAAGATTCTTCCTTCAGCAGCAGCAGTTCCTTGGGATCTCTACAAGCATAACCTCCTATCAGGTTGGCTTACAGATTGCCATAGTGTTTACAGATTGTCCTGAAAATGAGATGTCATGTGAGGGGATCCCGGGGTGCAGCTCTTGAATAATGAATTCAATATGAAAAATTAAAGTGATGTGGGATCTTAGAATGAGTCAAAAAACCTATGCAGAATTGTAGATGAAAGGAAGTTAGTACTGTAAATTATGTTATCATGGATGGGGAACATTTATATCAATCATCAGGGCTGGAGGATGAATTTATATAGGGATAATTGATGAGTCACATTAAAAAAAAACTAATGTAGATAATAAGTGAGTAGAGAATAATACCCCTGGTGTTTGGGCCTGAAGCTGTCCTCTGGGTCACAGTAGCTAACAGTCAAGAAATCATTTTTAACTGTGTGTATAAGAAAATGCTGAGTACCTTTTTCTTTAGACATCCCTGAACATCCTAAGTCATTACAGGTGCTAAAGCCATGTAAGGATTTTAAAGCATTACTTCCAGATTCCACAAGAGAAGTCCTGTGTGGTCTGTTTTACTGCAAGAACAGTAAAAATTAGTGGGCCCTATTTATTCATTACTAATCTGGTGGCAGAGATGTATCTTAATTCCTCATGTGCTTTAAGTGCTGCTGTTATTATTTGTTGGGAAAATTTCCCTTTTTTACCTATTAAATCTTCATTCCAGGAGTTGTGTTTATTTGGCACTAAGTTAAAAGGAGAGGATGTTGTTAAAGGAAGGGACCACTTTACTGCTCTTATTAACACAGCATCTCACTCCCTACTGCTACTAAAATCCAATTGATTCAGTCTCTGAAGTCTGTCATCAAAGGGTAATTTGGAAACTATTAGGATTCACAGATATAATTTTTTAATTTAAATACAGATCATGGTAAAATGGTTGAAATTTAGTACAACATATTTTTTTTCTAGGTTTTGGTTAACATGATATTAGCCATATCATATTTTAGTTTTAATATTTTTCTATGACATTCATAGAATACTTTAGAGTTTCTGTCCTAGAGGTGCAAATGCATTAAAAAAGGAGAAAAAGAAAAACTTTTATTGGTAAACTGACATGTACAAGTAAGAGGATTTCAAATTGGAGCAGATTATGGGCAACATCCAAAGTCTTACAAGATTGAAGTGGCTAATAAAGATGTGTCTGGCCATGTTTTTTTTTTTAAGATTTTATTTAGTTATTTGAGAGAGATTGAAAATGCATCAGCAGTGGGGCAGGGCAGAGAGAGAAGCAGACTCCCTGTTGAGCAGGAGCCGATGTGGACTTGAACCCAGGACATACCAGGATCATGACTGGAGCCGAAGGCAGACACTTAACCTACTGAGCCACCCAGTGCTCATTTGGCCATGTTTTATTTTTATTTATTTTTTATTTTTAAAAGATTTTATTTATTTATGCATGAGAGACATAGAGAGAGAGGCAGAGACACAGGCAGAGGGAGAAGCAGGCTCTATGCAGGGAGCCTGACGTGGGACTCAATCCCAGGTCTCCAGATCCCACCCTGGGTCAAAGGTGGCACTAAACCGCTGAGCCACCAGGACTGCCCTGGCCATGTTTTAAAACTGAAGTCGACAACATGGACAGAAACGTAATGAAATCCAAAGAAATATTAAATAGTACATTTTTTTCTCCAAAGAATGATAATTTATTTCCTGAGATTTCTCTCTCCCCCAAAGAACTCAAGTGATTAATACGGTTAAGTTCATTTCAAGTACTTTAAACTTCATATTACATAGGTATAATGGAGTTAACATTCCCTCCAAATTCATATGTTGATATTATCAGGAGATGGAGTGTTTGGGAGATAATTAGGATTCAAGGAGGTCACAAGAGTGAAGCTCTTATGAATGGGGGTTAGCACCCTTATAAGAGTTAAGAGAGCTTGCTTTCTCCCTTTCTGCTCTTGGTCATGTGAGGATATAAGGAGAGGTCAGCAGTCTGTATCCTGGAAGAGTCTCACCAGAACCTGATCGTACTGGCACCATGATCCTAGACTTCCAGTCCCCAGGTCTTAAAGAAATGGGTTTCTGTTGTTTATAAGCCACACAGTCCAAGTTATTACTGTTAAAGCAGGCTGAGTTGAGACACTCCCTGAGATAATCCCCTGTATTTTTTTTTAAAAATATTTTATTTATTCATTTATTTTAGAGAGCGAGCACACAGGAGTGGGGGTGGGGGGAAGAAGGGAGAAAGACTCTCTAGCAGACTCTGTGCCAAGTGCGGAGCCCCAAGCAGGGTCCCATCCCACTCAAGACCACCACTGGACTAAAAACAAGAGTTAGATGCTCAACTGACTGAGCTGCCCAGGCACCTCAACCACCTTTTACTTTTTAAGAATTATTTAGTTATTCATTCATTCATGCATTCATCTATTATTTTTTTAAATTTTATTTATTAATGAGAGTCACAGAAAGAGAGGCAGAGACATAGGCAGAGGGAGAAACAGGCTCCTCACAGGGAGCCCGATGCAGGACTCGATCCCTAGACCCCGGGATCACACCCTGAGCTAAAAGCAGGCGCTCAACTGCTGAGCCACCCAGGTGTCTCCCTTTTTTACTTTTAAACCTGGAGTCCAAATTGATGTTTCCTCTAATATGACCAAATTTATTGATTCATTCATTCACTTATTTATGTAAAGTTTTTTTTAAGATTTTATTTTTAAGTAATTTCTACACACAATATGGGGTTTGAACTCACCACCTTGAGATCAAGAGGTGCATACTCCACCAACTAAGCCAGCCAGGTGCCCCTAGTATGAACAAATTTATACCTAGGACATAGTATCTCACCAGTCCCTACCTAACTCCTCTGTTCAGTTAAGAGGCTCAGAAAGACCACCCCTGGTTTTAGCCTATTTTGATCTCAATGGGAGCTTCAGATGTTTTAGGAATACTGGAATTTAAAGTTGGTACTATTTTTGAGGGGTACTTGACAGAATCAGGAGAGTACTGTGGTTGGTTGGCTTCTCCCCCTTGTCACAGGCCCTCTGGAGGTTGGGAACAATGGCCACTCAATGTGGCCTCGGCAATTCTGGGTAGGGAACATATCAGGGGTCAAAGGTTATTTTTGACTTAAAATGGGGGGCATGATTCATTGATTGGCTGCCAGCCCTTTCCTTTTCCTTGGAAAAGCTTTCAATGATAGTGCAAAAACAGTATAACTTGTCTCAATTAGTAGTTTTTCTTTCATTTAGCAATCTTCATTTTGTCTTCTTCCTAGTTCTTCTGAATTGGGCTCCCCAAATTGGGCTATCTGAGGCTTGATGAAGAGGTTGCTGAACTCTCATGGCTACTCCGAAGACTTTCATGGCACTGTGTCTGCCCCTTCCTATCTATTCTGATGTTCTTACATTCGAGGGACATTCAGACATTCTTGAATATGAGTCTTTATTTTTTGTTGCTCAGAAAGGAAGTCTCATATAAGAATTCAATTTATTTTAATAGGAAAAGAATGCCTGTTACAGGTCAAGGATTATGCACAAAAATGAAGACATGATAAAAGAGGAAACATGCTGCTTCCATGCGATAATCAGAGAGCAATATGAAGCAATGAAAACTAGTGCTGTTATGGTCCAATATGTCGTTTCATTTCCTTAAGGTGAAAATTTGGGAGAGAGTACAGACTAAGCCTTATGATTGTGACATCAGCATTTCCTTATCAGGAAAATGGGATCCCTCTCTTTCCAGCAGTGATAACCTCCCCAAGAGAACATCTCTTTCACAGAGTTCCCCCACCTCCCACCCCTCCAGAAAGGAGAAGAGGAAACACAAGAAGAAGCACCTAGTGCAGAACACCAATTCCTACTTCATGGATGTGAAATTCTCATAATGCTATAAGATCACCACTCTCAGGAGCCATGCACAAGGAGTGGTTTTGTGTGTTGGCTGCTCCACCATCCTCTGCCAGCCTACAGAAGGAAATGCAAGGCTTAGAGAAGGACGCTCCTTCACACAGAAGCAGCACCGAAAGCCCCCTGTACCAAGATGAGTGGGAAACTATCCCAATAAACACATTTTATTTATTTATTTGTTTTTTTGTTTTTCAAAGTATTTTTGTTTATTTATTCATGAGAGACACACAGAAAGGCAGAGACATAGGCAGAAGGAGAAGCAGGCTCCCTGCGGGGAGCCCAGTGGGGAACTTGATCCCAGGACCCTGGGATCACGACCTGAGCCAAAGGCAGAGGCTCCACCATGGAGCCACCCAGGCGTCCCCCAGTAAACACATTTTAGATAAAAAAGAAAAAAAAGGAAACAGGACCACAACATTTATACATGGGTGACATCATAGTTGTTTCAGTGGATATTTGAAAGGATAAGCTCTTGAGAAAAAGCAATTCACTCTGTTAAATCTATAAACTATGAAAATAATGAAATAGCATATTAGATATTACTTTTAGCCAGGTGAGAAGAACCCTAGATCAGTGGTCAAGATACTTGAGCACGACTGCTGTCTCTGTCACTATATAGCCACATGACCTTGTACAGATCTCTTATCCTCCTTGGGGCCTTAGTTTCCTCACCTGTAAAAGGAGAGAGCTAAGGTAGACCAGTTAGACTTTATAAGCCCTTTGAGCTCTGTGATTCCATGCCTTACAAAGGCATTTTAAGAAATAATAATCATTTGGCCTTCTTTCCCTCTTTCCCTCTTTATTTTTTATTCTTCTGTTGGGGTATGTACCCAGGTGACAGCTGTGACTCTGTTCAGTCAACTTATTAATGAAAATATTACTGAGTTTGTTCAGGAGATCTACAGATATGCTAATTGGCAGCTGCTCCATTCTTCTCAGGGAGCAATTCCAAGTGAAATATTTGGAATTGGGTTTGAAATACTTCTTCCTTATTCGTGCCTGGGGGATTTATGTAAAAGAATAAAAAATTTACCCTAAGTCAGAAGATTCTCTGGTCTGATCCACCTTTTCTTGGACTTTATGAGCAGGAGGGAAGGTTATGGCAGTTTTTCATTTTCTATGAGAATGTCAGAGCTTGGAACAATAATGGAGTCTGGAATTGGTCTTCATAAAAGTGTATGAAATTATCAGCAGAATGGAAGGGAAATGCGGCAGGTGAGATCAGAGATATAAAAATAATTTTCCTATTACAAAGTAGTTTTCTTTCTTTAAATGGCATGCAGGACTAATCCACCCTGATATCCATGCTGGGTATTTATCTGGTAATATATTTCTTTGCAAATAACTTCATACTGTATTATTATTATTGTGATAAATTCTCCTCTATCTGGAGTTTTTCCAAGTGGCATAACATCCTAAGCTAAGTTGCTTCTGTCGATGGTGCAGGTGACTCGGTACACTCTAGAACTCCAGAGCAGAGATGAGGTACTCTGGGACACATAACATCCAAAAGGTTAATAAAAATCATGAACTTTAAAAGTCTTGACTAAGTTTGCAAGAGGAATGGGGATAAGGCAACTCAAGTATCCCGGGACAAGCCAACCACAATGCCGGAGAGGAGCTGGCATTCATGTAACCCTAAGAATGTAAATTGAATAATAATTTTGTAGACTTTAAAGCCACAGAAGATGCCTGGGGTCAATATTAAATGCGGAAAAAAAAAGACTCTGTGCTTAAAATTCTGTTATAGAAACTTGAAGACTTTGTCAGATTTTCAAGGCTTTCTCTATACAGCAAAAACATATTCTGTTGAGTACAAGCATGATACATTATACATGCAGACATTCTAGGGGTTTCTGGGTGGTGGTAGAGGGAGTAATTACAGGCTACTGTTCAGAGAAAAGGAAAGAGGAAAGACAGAATTGCATTTTAATGTCACAAATATTTCAAAGACAAGCTGAGACATTTTTAGAAAGGAAGAAGCTGAGCAGGAAGATGCAGAGCTGTCTCCAAAGAGATTTGGAGCCCTCCAGATCATTCTCTGGAGAGTGGTCTTACAGTTAGAAAGAATCACTGAAGACTTTGAGCTTAAATTTAATTCTCTGCTCAGTGTCTGTCTGGAAATGGTGCCTTTCTTTTTGTGTTTGCTTTTTCTTTTATTTTTTTTAATGTACTCTTTTTTTTAAAAAAAGATTTTATTTATTTATTCATGAGAGACGCAGAGAGGGAGATACACAGGCAGAGGGGAAAAACAGGCTCCCTGCAGGGAGCCTGATGTGGGACTCAATCCCAGGGCTCCGGAATCATGCCCTGAGCCAAAGGCAGACGCCCAACTGCTGAGCCACCCAGGCACCCCCACTTCTGGCATTCTTGTAGTGAAAACACTTTACTTCACCATGGATGAAAATTATGATGCAATTGAGAATTTTGGCAATAATTTTGCTCTGATGCAAACAAAAAGAAAGATGAGCAACCTTGTGTAGTAAAAAAGAATAGTAACTCTGAAGTTAGACAGGCCTGTCTGGTTCTACCTTTAACTAATTGTTTGGTCTTGGTGAAAGTTGCTTAAGACCTAAGGTTTAGCTTTCTGATCTGTGAAATGGGTTTGTAATATTTATAGCAATATTCTGAATGGTTAGATGATTAGGGAGTATAAGTCAGCACAATGCTTGGCAAATTACATAATTCAAATCAATATTAGTTTAGCAAACCCCCTACTCCAATCCCTCCCAGTAAAAACTGCACTCACATGAAAGGAGATGTGTTCTAGGAGTTATGTCACTCAGCAATAGTTGAATCAAGTAGTATATTAGCAGTGCAGCTGTATTGGCCCCAAATTGTGGCATTTCTATCTTGGTGGGCAGAACTCGTAACATTTTTCACCTTTTTTGTCTGTTTCTTTTTTTTTTTTTTAAGACTTTATTTATTTATTCATGAGAGACACAGAGACACAGGCAGAGGGAGAAGCAGGCTCCATGCAAGGAGCCCGATGTGGGACTCATTCCCAGGACTCCGGGATCACACCCTGAGCTGAAGGCAGATGCTTAACTGCTGAGCCACCCAGGCGTCTCTTTTCTTTTTCTTTTCTTTTCTTTTTCTTTTCTTTTCTTTTCTTTTCTTTTCTTTTCTTTTCTTTTCTTTTCTTTCTTTTCTTTCTTTTCTTTTCTTTTCTTTCTTTTCTCTTTTCTTTTCTGTTCTTTTCTCTTTTCTTTTCTTTTCTTTTTTTTCTTTCTTTTCTTGATTTAATTTACTTATTTGAGAGAGTGAGAAAGAGTGAACACACATGAGAGAGCACAAGTGGTGGAAATTGAGAGGCAGATTCCCTCTGAGTAGGGAGCTGGATGTGGGTTGGATCCCTGGACCCTGGGATCATGACCTAAGCCGACGCTGGAATTCAGATGCCTAACCAACTGAGCCACCTAGGCACCCACTTTATTTTTTAAAGATTATTTATTTATTTGAGAGAGAGAAAACACAAATGGGAGGGGCAGAGGGAAAGGGAGAAAGAATCTCATGCCGACTCCATGCTGAGCCAGAAGCCGAATATGGGGCTTGAACTCACCACCTTGAGAACACAACCTGAGCCCAAACCAAGAGTTGGTCACTTAACTGACTGCATCCCTCAAGAGCTCCCCAGGTGTTTGTTTCTTATTAGCACCTTCCCCTTCTAGTTTTCTCCCTCAGGACCACAGATCTCTGTCCTAAGGAGTGTAAATGAATTCAATTCCTGTTGGTTATGGTTTATAAATAAACACAGACTACTTTTTCCAAGGGGCCTTCAATTAGTGGTTCGGAAGTAACATAGAAAACCCACTACCTCCTGGGACACCTGGATGGCTCAGGGGTTGAGCATCTGCCTTTGGCTCAGGGTGTGATCCTGGTGCCGGGATCAAGTCCCACATTGGACTCCCAGTGAGGAACCTGCTTTTCTCTCTGCCTGTGTCTGTGCCTCTGTGTATCTCTCATGAATAAATACATAAAATCTTTTTAAAAAAACAAACAATCCACTACCTGCTAAACCATATCCTTTTTTTTTGTACTTTTTCTGTATTTAAATTTCAACATTACTATTTCACTCTGTTGTCTAACTTATTTGATTAAAGATTTCATTAGTCTTTATACGATTTTGATATTCATTATAACTGTACAAAAACTATAATATCTATAGAATCATATTGCCATCACTTTTTTTCAGTTATGTATCTTGTTTATTTCATTTAAACACAGATCCCTGGGTAGGGATTTGTTTGATAATAGTTGGAAACGATGACACTTCACTGAGGCTAGGGGTCATCCAAACTAATACCACTTATGATGAGACTTTTCACTTTGGTCAACAGATTGCTGGAGGCCTTTAGGATAGATCTGGCTTATGTAACTGGATTTTTATTTTTTTTAAATATTTTATTTATTTATTCATGAGAGATACAGAGAGAGAGAGAGAGAGAGTGAGAGAGAGGCAGAGACACAGGCAGAGGGAGAAGCAGGCTCCATGAAGGGAGCCTGACATGGGACTCGATCCGGGGTCTTCAGGATCACGCCCTGGGCTGAAGGCAGGCACTAAACTGCTGAGCCACCCAGGCTGCATGTAACTGGATTTTAAAACGAAATAGTGTGAGTATGGCACCAATGCTGTACTTGAAGTGTTAAATGTTATTTTTGCCATATGTGGCATTTTATAATATATATATATTTAAAGATTTTATTTATTTATTCATGAGAGACACAGAGAGAGGCAGAGAGATAAGCAGGCTCCTTGCGGGGAGCCCAATGCCGAACTCTGTCTGGGACCACAGGATCACATCCTGAGCTGAAGGCAGACACTTAACCACTGAGCCAGCCAGGTGTCCCTTATTATATATTTTAAAATAATTGTGACACTTGATGGGTCTGGCCATTTTAGAGCTCCATCTAGTTATGTAGCAGGCCAACCATCGGGGACAGTCCGAGGCCAGGATCTTCTCCCAGAGTGTGTTTATTTAGTCTAACTACTCATAGGTGTTTTCTTAGCCTAGATCCCCCTTAAAGATGCTGAGAAAAGGGCTTGGTATGGGTCCTTTATCTTGGGAAGCGACCCAAGGGAAGGGAGTGAAGGGACTAGGTGGTACAAACCCAGGGAAGAGGGAAAACCAATCAAAAGGTGTCTTACAGAATTGATCTCAAGTACACTTAATGAAGAGGAAAAGAGAGAAGTGCCCATCCTCTTGCTCCTGACCCCAGGGGTCCTGAGCTGCAGTGGAGCACCTGTTGCCTTGTCCCTCCAGGTGTGTGTATGTGTCAGCGTGGCTGCGCGCTTCTGGGGTTCCAGATGGAGCCTGCATGGAAAGGGAATGGAGCATGTGTTGCTGGCTACATGGGGGCACATGTAGGAGGACACAAAATGGGAGGACACAAAATGCCCCCAAAGGTATAAGAAGTATCAAATCCAGAAGGAGTCTTTCCCTTCCAGCCTGTTGAAGAAGAACTTTATTTTGTTGGAGGACTATCTGCTTTGGTAAGGAACCAAAAACTTGACTTCATCCTGTAGTTAGGGTGCACAGGCTTCAGCTACTTCAGGGCACTGTCTTAGCTGAGTTCCCCTGAGCGAAGAGCCTGTGACAACGTTTGGATGGAGGTAGTTTGGGGTTTTCATCTGGGGATGCTGGAATTCAGGAGAGAGGTTGACACAGGGGATGGGAAAACCAATTTAAAGATGCAATAATTGGGGTGCCTGGGTGGCTCAATGGGGTTAAGCATCTGTCTTTGTCTGAGGTCATGATCCTGGGGTCCTGGGATGGAGACCCACCACCAGCTCTCTGCTCAGCAAGGAGTCGGCTTCTCCGTCTCCCCATCCCCTACTTGTGCTCTCTGACTCTCGAATAGATAACTAAAATCTTAAAGTAAAAAACCCCAAAAAACCCCAAAACCAAAACAAGGATGCCATAAGATGCAGTATTGCTTGGTCACACGGGGTGGCAACGGCTAGGGGTGGGGGATGAGGGTGGGAGTAGGGGGATGGGGGAGGTGTTGGGACTTGATTTTTCCAGGACTTTTGAGGGCTTTATGAAATGGGTGAAATATGTCTGCTTAATCGTCTGCTAGGCTTAGGGAAGTTAAGTACATCTGCTTAGGTCACAGGGCTAATAAATGGCAAAAGATGGATTTTAATCCAGGTCTGTATGATTCCCCAGGCCTTCTACGTAACTACCAGGTTATAAGGCTTGCCTGTATTACATATTTGCCTTGTGATAATCTCGTGTCTATTCAGAACCACCTACCTGGAAGATAGAAGGAAGTAGGTGAAAGCAAAATTATCACAGGTTCTTGGTTATCAGACATAGTGGATCTCTAGTGGAATTTTTTGTAAAGATTGTCCTATCATTGTCTATTCGATTCTATCCATCATTAGACTGTTACTAAAATTTAAGATGATAAGAAATAGATTTTCCTGCCACTGGTCGTTCCCAGGCTAGTAGACATCAGATTTAACAGTTCAGATCTTTTTGAAAGAAAGCATTACTTGTTATTCACATTGTTATTGTTTTTATTTGTTCATTTACTTTTGAAAACAGCTAGGGAATCTAGGGATATATGTGTCACTATAATAATTTAAGAATATATGAGATATTACACACCTTTGCAGTTTTTTGGTAACGAGAATGGATATAGTCGTCAAAATAATATTTTGATTAATCATAGCATTGCTGATATTTTTGAGCTTGCCCAAATGTGTTTGTGGTTTTCTTGTTTATGTTGTAGGCAAGCTTAATCATCTGTGGATGGTATTTTTTTGATGTTAGTGGTGAAGTTGTTTATCTGTCTCTACAACTGTTTGGGACCCGCCTAACCAAAATTACAAAGGAGCAATGTTTGTCTTTAATGTCTTAAGCTTCTTTTTGGGTACTGTTTTTTCCTTTCTCCACACTCTGAGATACTAAGTACATCTATCCAATCAAGAAAGGCTTTGTTATCCATCATATGTATAGTTCAATATGGACTTAAATCAGTGTATTGGTGCTACTCTTTATCACTTTTGTCTCCTTACTCTCCAACAACCCTGAGTTATCTATAGTAGCCTAAACACAGCATGCTGGCTCTACTTTTTGGTCTATGCACAAGGCCCCCTTTGTAAAGCTGTCCTCCCTCCTCATTGCTTGGTTGTCTTCTGCTCATCCTTTGAGCCTCAGTTCAGTGGGGGGCATCCCTGGGCAGTACAAGTCAGTTGAGTGTCTGGCTCTTGATTTCAGCTCAGGTCATGATCTTAAGATTTTGGGATCAAGTCCTGGGTTGGGCTCTGTGCCTCAGCAGGGCGTCTGCTTGGGATTCTCTCATCTTCCTTTGCTCCTCCTCTCTCCCTCTGTCTCTCTAATTAATAAATAAATCTTAAAAAAAAAAAAAAAAAGGAAAAGCTCAGGAATAACCACTTCAGGAAATCACCCATGACACTCCTGTCCTTTCCAGAAGCTTAGGAAACCCTCTTTTCTCGTTCTATAATGTTCTGTATAAAGCTCTATTACTATACTTATCACATTGTTTCATAGCAGTTGCTTCCATTACATAGTGATCATCTTGAGGGCAATATAACTGTTTTTTTTTTAATTTTTATTTAGTTATGATAGTCACAGAGAGACAGAGAGAGAGGCAGAGACATAGGCAGAGGGAGAAGCAGGCTCCATGCACCGGGAGCCCGATGTGGGATTTGATCCTGGGTCTCCAGGATCGCGCCCTGGGCCAAAGGCAGGCGCCAAACCGCCACGCCACCCAGGGATCCCCAATATAACTGTGTTTTATTCACATTTGTCAACTCAGCACCTGGTAAGTAGTAGGCACTTCATGTATGTTTGCTAAATTGAATTTGAACTAAATTTAATATTTTAGGGGCAGGAGTTCTTTCTTTCTCATAAAATAATATAATAAAAAAACAGCTTCTTCTACTTTCCCTGGTGGAATATCAATATTTCCATTCTATAACATCTTGCATTCAGGATTTATAATTTGGTGAAAAGTTAAACTTGATCCACATAGTTTCATTTGATTAAAATAATTTTACATAATAGTGTGTGTGTGTAGGGGGTGTAGAATGAGGTTGGGATGGAGTAGCAAATGTGTTTCTGAATTTTAACTGACACAAGAAACCAATTTTCAAACCAAAAGCATATCCTTTGGTTTTAGTGATGTTGTGTGCCAATTCTGAGTCATTGCATAGCTGACCAGAAGCTTTACAATATTTTTTAAAAATGTGCATGCTCTGTAGATAGTGGAATGTCCAGAAAGTTATAACCTTGAACTTCTGTACTCAACTGCTTCTTTCCCTGCTTTTTGCAATTCTTTCATATACAGGATGATTACCATATATATGTAATCGTTTATATTTGAATGTTCAAATCTAGTGCTTAGGCAACCTACATAATTCTAAATTTTAAAGACTGCATAAATACATGCTCATGGATATTAAGGGAATTTTCAATTCCCATTTCATACATAATCATGTCATGCATTCTAAAAGCGCAGTGTTGGGGGAAAATCACAAATCAAAGTCATTTATATCTAATACCATTAGTGAGAAAACTTTAATATTAAAATAGTAAACATCAATTATTGCTCTCACTCTGACAGCTTGGAAGAGCAAACTAAAAAATTGGGAACGTAGACAGATAAAATAAAATACGTGTTTTGTAGCATTTTAATTATTTGGCACTCTATTCAGATATATCTGTGGATATACATATAGTTCACTATTTACTTGTCCTGCTATTGTTTCAGAAGTATTTTTCTCATTTGTTTTGCTCTGTTAACACTGTCACTCTACCTTCAAAACTTACTCAATGACTTCAAAACATTTTTTCTTTCCTCAAGGTACATGACTTATACTGGCTTACTTTTATATTTTTTTCTTTTCTTTTCTTTTTTTTTTTTTTTTAAAGAGTTTATTTATTTATTCATGAGAGACACACAGAGACATAGGCAGAGAGAGAGAAGCAGGCTCCATTCAGGGAGCCTGCTGTGGGACTTGATCCCTGGTCTCCAGGATCACGCCCTGGGCTGAAGGCAGACACTCAACTGCTGAGCCACCCAGGCATCCCTATATTTTTTTCCTATTGTTCAGCATTTGTTTATCCAGTTTATCCTGCATATTTAAAAAAAATTCTGCATATTTTTCTATACATACAACACTTTGTTATAATTTTAAACTCTTAGGTTTATTCATTGCTAATGAGGCACCCAAAAGTGAGCTTAGATGTATGTGTATGTATGCTCTACATGATCTAGTTTCAAAAAGAAGAGATCATTCTTTCCACTCACTACATGAAGTGGTCAGGTTCAACCAGAGAAGCAGAATCACTAAGATGGGCATATGTGTGTTTGTAAGCATCTATGTGTGTGAACAAAGAATGGACTGACATAATTATGAAGGTTAGCTTAAGCAAGTCAAAAATCTGCAGGGCAGGCAGTCAGGAAGGCAGCCTAGAACTCCCTTTCCTGGGCACAGGCCAAAGCAGTTGACCACAGGAGAATTTCTCTCAATCTTTCTCTGAATCTTTAGCTCTTCTTTTAAGGCTTCCCAGCTGATTTAACTCGGGCTCATCTCAGTGATCCAGGACACCTTCCTTTACTTAAATTTCAGTTAATTAGGGACTTCAAATTCATCTGCAGACTCCCTTCACAGCAACTCATAGATTAGTATTTGAAGAACTGGGGACTGTAGCCTAAGTGGACACATCAAAAAAGCAATTGTACTACTTTTAGACTTTGATGGGAGGATACATAAGGTATGCATAATGAGGCAACTGACCAAGAGGATGGTTCACAACTAGCAAGAGCTTGGAAAGCAGAGGATTTGAAAGTTTATTGTTTATTCAAATCAATCCGGGAATGCTTCAAGCTAGGTCTTGAGCTGGATTTGAGTATCTTAGTTGATCTGGAAATGAGACTATGAAGAATGTTTCACATTAAGAAGGATAAGTATAGGCAGGTGGGTATGTTGTGCCCAAGATTGCAAATCTGAGAAACCACCAAGGAGCCGACACCGATGCAAACACAATGAGGGTTTATTTACAAGCTTGAGCTTGGGTCCAAGTATACTCCATACAGCAGAGCAGGGGCTTGGACCCCGAGACTAAGAAGCACAGCAGTGTTATAGGGGTCAGTGGCCAATGAGATTGTAACATATGCAGAAAGTTGCACAGTCATGTTGGTCGACACGCAGGTGGCCAATTGAATTACAATTCACCTTATAGTGACCATTTGAACTAGCCTAATTATTCTGGTTAGAATTGGCACGAAGGTTTGGCGGGCAAAAGAGGGGTTTTCATTCCTTGGCTGGTTAAAAAAATACAGAGGTCCCGTATTCCTAAGCGTGCTGGTTTCTGATAAGGGTGTGCTTAATAGCTAAACTAGGGTGAAGGAGTGCCTTAAACAATAGGCAGGTCGTGTGGGGGGGTTTTACATGAGATGGTGGGTATAGCACAAAATGGAGTTAGTCCTGCTCTGCTTGTCCAGGGGTAGGGGATTTTTGTTAGATTTTCTGGGTCCCACATTCCCCTCTTTTTCAGAGGATCCTTTGCAGGACCCAATCATGGGTCCTGGGCCCCTGTCGACAAAGGCAATGGTCTTAATTTTTCTCAGCCTCCACAGGTAAAGGACAAGAAAGGATTGGAATGAGATTAGACTGGCAGAAGTTGCAAGCTCAAATGTCTCTATGAGCTAGGTGGGCGAAGTAAATTAATGAAGTGGGCAGAAATGTAAGGAGTAGTGGGACTGACCTGAAAAGTTGTACTCAGTTTAAAGTCATCCACATTAAAACAAACATAAAAATGCTATTTGAACCAAGCAAAATGTACTGGGGCATTGCTATAGAATGGAGGTTTGTACTACCCTCAAAATTCGTATGTTGAAACCTAATCCCCAGTGTAATGGTATTTGGAAGTGGAGCCTTTGGGGAGTGTCATGAGGGTGAAACCTCCATCAGTGGGATTAGTGTTCTTATAAAGAGACTCCAGAGAACTCCCTTGTCCCCTTCTGCTTGTGAGGTTACAACTAAAAAACAGCCATTTATGAACCAGGAATCTGGTTTTCACCAGACGCTGAATTTGCCAGTGCCTTGATCCTGGACTTCTCAGCCTCCAGAACTGTGAGAAATAAATTTATGTTGTTTATAAGCTACCCTGTCTACGGTTTCAGTATTGTGATTTATAAGGGGACACTTGACGGGATGGGCACTGGGTGTTATTCTGTATGTTGGTAAATTGAACACCAATAAAAATTAATTTATAATAAAAAAAAGAAAAAAAAAGAAATATGTATCCGGATATTCCAATGACCAGATATGTACATTTGTCATATATATGTGGTCTTTGTCTATAGTTCCAGGTTCACAGCTCTCAAAACCCTTGGAATTTCCTGTGATAAGAGCAGTAAATGTGTCTCTTGTTATGTTAATGAAGTGACTTTTGGAAGGCCCCTAGGTAACCAAAGGATGGGGTCTGATTGCCAAGGGAACCAATCTGGTGAGGAGAAAGTTGGAAATTTTCAGTTTGACCTTGACCTCCAGAGAGGGGCTAGAGCTTGGATCAATAGCCAGTGGCCAGTGATTTTATCAATCAAGCCTATATAACAAAGCCGCCAATATAGACCTCAAAAGACTGAGTTTGGAGAGCTTCCAGGCTGATGCACTTGTGAAGATGTGGGGAAAATGGTGTGCCTGAAAAACTGTGCCCATTCATCTGGTAAGTAAAATATTTCTCTGAGTTCTGTGAGCTGCTCTAGCATCTTACTCTAGAAGGCTGTGGAGACCTCCTTTCTGTAGCTGTTTGGTCAGAAGCACAGGTAACAACTTGGACTTATGACTGGTGTCTGAAGTGGAGGTTTGGGGAGCAGTCTCATAGGACTGAGCCTATAATCTGTAGAATCGGACACTATCTCTGGGTAGATAGTGTCAGAACTAAGTAGAATTGAATTTTTGGGCACTTGGCTGTTGTCGGTTGAATTGCTTATTGGTGTGGAACCTTCCTTCCACCATTGAAATTGTCTCAGAACCTGTGTAATTTATTTTATTGCTGTAGCCTGAGCTGATTAAGACCGGCATCAACTAGAGGTATTTACACAGAGAATGTGACTTACTAGCTCTGTGACTTTGTGTAAATTATTTAATTTCTCTTTCTTCAGTTTTCCTCCGGAAACTGCAGTTGTAACCTGATAGGGGAAAAAAAAGTACATAAAAATGTTTCAAAAAGGACAAGGCTCATAGTATTATTTAATGTGCATGAGTTATTGATCTTAATATATATGTCTATAATGAACTCGTTTTGTAAACCAGGTTTAATTGCTAGGGATAAGAATAGAAAATGTTTCTTCCTCCTTCCACCATTGTCTTCAAGCATGCTCTGATATATATCCCTTCTTTACACACTTTGACTGTATTTCAAGTAGATCCCATTCCTTTTCCAGTTATTCACATATATTTAAGCATTTCAGGTGTTGAAAAGTGTAGTCCTGTCCAAAACAGCAGTCTCTCATCCAGTTGAAACTTTCCTTGCCTCCCGATTCCGGGCTAATCCATGTCTACAGACTGGAAATTAGTTTTATTCCCCTGTTGCTCCACCTTTCTTATTTTTCTGTCCCCTCTCATTAAGCTGTTTCTGACTTCTGCAAAGCAGAGAAAGAAGCCAGGAAAGGGGCAAATGCCTTTTAATTCACTGTATTTACAGATTCTTTTGGCTGCTGAATACCCTCTGGTGCTGCAAGAGTTTAATGCAGTCCTTCTCATATGGAGGCTCTATGGGTCCACTGAAGAGTTCCCTGCAGGGTTACTCTGTAGGCACGCCTTTAAGACTGATCTGCCCACCACCTGTACACCTCTGCAGTCGGCCAGGTAGCCGTCTTGGGTGGAGTCCTTTCAAGATGTTTCAAGTCTTTCAGTTTCAGCAGCATTAAAGATTGATTAGGAATTAGAATGAACTTCAAGCTCCAAATATATTTAGAATCGAATCTTACCACCCCTACTGATCTCACTATGGTCTCAGGCACCACCATCTTTTACCAGAACTGTTGTGATGGCCTTCTCTGGCTCCCTACATCTACCCTTGTCCCTCTAGGGCTTATTTTCAGTACAGCAGTCAGAGTGCCCTTTTAAAATATGTCAGATAACGATCCTTCTCCACTCTAAACCCTTCAGTGGTTCTAGTTCATAGTAAAAGAAAATTCTTACAATGGCTTGCAATGGCTTGGCATTACAGGTGGCATTACAACATGGGGTTTAGGGGTGCCAACCCTCAGCACAGTAAAAAATTCAAGTGTGACTCTTGACTTCCCAAAAACTTAACCACTAATAGTTTACTATTGACTAGAAGCCTTACCAATGAGTTGATTAACACTACTTTTGTATGTTACATTATATACTATACTCTTATAATAAAGTAAGCTAGAGAAAGAAATGTTACTAAAAAATTGTAAGGAAGAAAAAAATACATTTACAGTACTGTACCGTATCGAAAAAAATCTGTACGTAAGTGGACCCGCACAGTTCAGACCTGTGTTGTTCAAGGGTCATGTGTGTATGGTTGGCCTCACTTTTCCTTGCCCCGTTGACTTTATCTCTCTCTACCCCTCAAGTCCCTGATCCAGCTTTCTTGCTGTTCCTCAATCATGACAGGCAAGTGGCCTCCTTAGGATGTTTGTCCTGGTGTCTTCTCTGCTAGGGGTGATCTTCCTCCCAGTTATCCATGTGGCTAACCCTATTTAACTCTTCAGGATTTTTCTTAAAGAGAAAGTTTTCATCTTTTTCAGATTTTTCATCTTCCCAATGAAAACTGCCCTGATCACCCCTTTAAAATTGTAAACTCAGAGGAGCACCTGGGTGGCACAGTTGGTTAAGCGGCAGACTCTTGGTTTTGGCTCAGGTCATGATCTCAGGATCCTGGGATTGAGCCCTGTGTTGGCTCTGCACTCAGGGCGGTTTCTGCTTCAGATTCTCTCTTCCTCCCCCTGCCCCTTCCCCCTGTTTGCTCCTGCTCTTCCTCTAAAGTAAATTCATGAATAAGATCTTTAAAAAAAGTAGATAGGGGGAAGCCTGGGCGGCTCAGCAGTTTAGCGCCTGCCTTTAGCCGGGGCATGATCCCGGAGTCCTGGGATTGAGTCCCACGTCAGGCTCCCTGCATGGAGCCTGCTTCTCCCTCTGCCTGTGTCTCTGTCTGTCTCTCTCTCTGTGTGTCTCTCATGAATAAATAAAATAAAATCTTAAAAAAAAAAAAAAGTAAATAGGGACACCTGGGTGGCTCAGAGGTTGAGTTGAGCATCTCTCTTTGGCTCACCTTGTGATCCCAGGGTTCTGGGATCGAGTCCCACATAGGGTTCCCTGTGAGGAGCCTGCTTCTCTCTCTGCCTCTCTTTCTGTCTCTCATGAATAAATAAATAAAGTCTTAAAAAAAATAAAAAGTGAAAAAGTAAAAACGTAAATAAAATTACGAACCCATAGACCCATGGTACTCCTGTTGGTCTTGATGCTGCTCTCATTTTCTTCTTTTATTTTTCCCTAATGACTCTTATCCCATTTAATATATTATGTAGGGATGCCTGGGTGACTCAGGGGTTGAGTGTCTGACTTTGGCTCATGGCATGATCCCAGAGTCCCCGGATCGAGTCCCACATCAGGCTCCTTGCAGGGAGCCTGCTTCTCCCTTTGCCTCTGTCTCTGTGTCTCTCTCTGTGTCTCTCATGAATAAATAAATAAATTCTTTAAAAAAAATGTAATGTAATTTTTTTCTTTATCATGTTTATTTTTATTATCTATCTTCTTATGAATGGAAGCTCTGCAAGGGCCATGGTCTTTGTTTTGTTCACTTATGTATTTGGAGTGTTGAACAGTGCTTCACAGAGAGAGTAAATATAAATATAGATACAAGTATGGGCACATATTTGAATGAATGATTCGGGGTCAATTAGGTCACCCATTGTCTTCATGAAGCTTAGAGCCTCAGCAGAAATTTCCAAATTCCCAGAAGACAGGAAAAGTCTCATTTAATATCCTGATACCAGAGTTTTTATAGTGCTTTCATAAACATTGTCTGATTTGGTGTTTATAATGACCCTGAAAAAAGTGCACCTTTCTTTCCCTTGGCTTCCCTCCCCCCCCCTTTTTTTTTTAAGATTTATTTATTTATTCATGACACACACACACACACACACACACACACACACACACACAGGCAGAGACATAGCCAGAGGGAGAAGCAAGCTCCCTGCAGGGAGTGGGATGTGGGACTTGATCCCAGATCCTGGGATCAGGCCCTGAGCCAAAGGCAGATGCTCAGCTGCTGAACCACCCAGGTGTCCCTTCCCTTCCCTTTCTTTTTCCTTCTTCTTTTTGAGTGCTTAGTCCTTGCCAAGTTCATACGGTTTTCGGTGAGGTTGAGATGGAGTTTTAGTACAAGGAATACTATGATAGGAATACAGAGGGAGGTGCATGTTGGCCAACATTGGGGCACCAAGATGTCTCCCTGGACACAGTCTTGTTTCACCTGAGACCCAATCTTGAGTAGATCTTAGCTAAGTGGATAAGGAGGACCTGGAAGAGTACAGAGAGCATTTCTGGCAATGGAGATAGTAGATGCAAAACCAAAGCAGAGCTCAGTGTTTCTGAGAACTACAAATTGCTCACTGTGGCTAGAAGAACTTTGAAGGCAGTCCGGTCCAGGGAGAGGAATGGAGAAAAATAGGGCATGACACAAACTTTAAAAATAAATAAATGGAGGCTCAAAGAATTTTCCAAAATTCACTTTTCTGTGGTCACATGAGAAGTAGTTAGAAACTGATCCTTCTGTGCCTCTTCCCTGCTTTGCTGAGCTCCCACCATGCCATATTTCAGAGTCCTCTTCCTCCTACTAGTATTAAGGAGAGAGAAGGACAAAGTCTGATTCCTTTCATCCCTTTACCCAGAGACTATTTGGGGAAAGAACATTTCCCTTCATTTTCCTAAACAGTAGCCTTCTGAGGAAATGTTGTACGGACAGGCTATTTGGAGGAAAATATTTTGGCTGTGTAGATACAATCTAATCTACATTTTTTGGTCTTCCATGGCTTTTTATATTATATAACATTTCTGATCATTGGATTCTTTTGTTTCTTTGTACATTTATGAGTTTTGCTTGTTAGGCCTTCACCATATGAAAACTGGTCTAGCTAGGGGAGAATTCTTGTTCCCAGCTGGGTCCTCCTCACCTATGGCCTTCTGAGTAGGCAGTTTTGCAGGAGTCATTCTGGAGCCTGATGCACTGTGGCCCATGGTGATCTTGCTGCTTTTCCATTTCAGTTCTGTATCATGATTCCACTGGTTCATTCAAAAACTTGTTCACCGTATCCTATTTTATATGCTTGGTATATACTTTGCTAGAGTTTTAAGATATATGATAATAACTAATAATGAAGGGACATGTTCCAAGTTTATGTCCTGGTGCAAACTGCCTTTATATACTAAAGATAGAAATGTTCTAGTTATAAAATAATATTTTCCATCTGATGGAAGAAGCCAATTCCTTATAACATTAGGTGTGGGTTCAGCTATAGAGTTTGTATATTGCTGAAAAGTTGGCTTTCGCAGTTGTCAGGAGCTGTCATATTTACAAAAAGCTTATAGTATTTTCTAAGATTTGCCTTGCTATTTTACTTATAAGTGGAAGTTGGAGGCAGTATCAGGGAAACTAAAGGCAAGATCAAGAAAAATGAAGTTCTAGGCTTTTTTTTTTAAGTTTTAGGCATTTTAATTTATATTATAATTATAATCATCACAACCCTGACAATTACAATCATAAATATATTAAAGTATTAAATATTAATATAAAATACATGGGAAGAAAATCTAGGATGAAAATATCAAAACATGGAATAATGGACAATTAAAAAGAAGCTCTTCTTTATTTTCCAAATTTTCTACCATGAATATGAATTGCCTGTATATACAGAAAAATAAAACATTTCATTTTGAAAGCAGAGAACAGATAGATACCCATGTTTTCTTGGACTGGAGGGATCCAGCTAGGTTGTACATATTAATAACATTTATGAGCCCAATGGCCCATGCATAGTATCACTTATTGATAAGTTAGCTAAGTTGAGCCTGTTATTTACCTCTTGAATAGAGGCAGTATAATCATGGATTGACATTTTAGTGCAAACTCTTTGTAAGAAGGACTCCTGTAGGCTGTCAGGATCATTCTGTTTTGAAGACTAAAAAAATAAGTAGGGGACTTCTACTTTTTTAGACATTAGAAATGAAGTTGGAAGGAATCCAAAATTTTGGTTAGTGAGCACTGATGGTGGAAACTTAAAATAATTTATTAATAGACTTTATTTTTTAGAGCAGTTTTAAATTTAGAGAAAAACAGTGGAAAGTACAGAGTTCTTATACACCCCCCACCCACCCACACACACACAATACCACCCCATTAACATCTTGCATTATGTGATACCTTTGTTATAAGTAATGTGCCTGTATTGCTACAGTATTATTAACAAAGGTCTATAGTTTTACATTAGGGTTCACTATTTGTGTTGTACATTCTACGGATTACATAGAATAATACATGTATAATGTATCATGTATAGTGATAGATGTGTAATGACATGTAACCACCAATAAAGTATCATACAGAATAATTCCAGTGCCCTAAAAAAAACATGTAAAAAAATCTTTAACCCCGTGGAATCTTTTTTTTTTTTAAATGAATATCCATAAGGTCTTTTATTTTATTTTTATGATAGTCACACAGAGAGGAGAGAGAGGCAGAGACACAGGCAGAGGGAGAAGCAGGCTCCATGCAGGGAGCCCGATGTGGGACTCGATCCCGGTCTCCAGGATCACACCCCGGGCTGCAGGCGGCGCCAAACCGCTGCACCACCGGGGCTGCCCCGCATTTTGTTTTTTAAAGATTCCTAGTACCACCTGGGCGGCTGAGTTGGTTGAACATCTGCCTTTGGCCCAGGCTGTGATTCCGGGTTCTGGGATCCAGCCCCACGTTGGGCTCCCTGTTCAGTGGGGGAGTCTCCTCCCTCTCCCTCTGCCCCTCACCCCCCTGATTGTGCTCCCTCCTTCCTCTCTCTCTCTCTCAAATAAATAAATAAAATCTTAAAAAAAAAAAAAGATTCTCATCCTAATTAGATTTTGAGTCCATGGAGAGCTCCATAGATACTCCAGTTATGACTCATTAGAAGTAAATCACTGAAGAATTATTTCACTCTAAAGGAAAGTTGCAGGGTTTGAAACATGGTTGAATCCAGGAACTGTTCATGGAAAAGTAACCTCTGCAAATGGCAGTATTTATAGAAATGTGGCCTCCCAAACTTCCTGATTTCAACCACATAATTTTCTTGTGTGTTGCTTTCCCTTCCTATCCTCATTCTATCCCCATACTGGTGTTAACATCAAGTTTCCTTAATTCTCTGAAGCCTTCTCAGAAGCTCCAGACCTTACTCATTTCACTCTCTCTATATTTATGTAACATTGACTGTCTAGCTCTCATTGTACTGTTTCATTATATGCTATTACTGTTCACTGATGTTCAAAGTAATTTGATCTTGTCTTCATAATTGGAATGTAAGTTTCCAGAGGGTAGCGATCAGAGGGATTGAGGCCATTTATGTTTGTATGTCTTTGGTAATTCCTACATATAGTAGAATCTTCAAAAGCATTCTTAATGTGTTAATCACCATAGAATCTCAGACCAGATGGTAAGTAGAGACACGCCCTGCATCACTCGGAACAGCTATTTGCATCTTCATATTCACTCACAAAGCAAATTGTTATCTTTTTTTTAAAAAAATATTTTATCTATTTATTTGAGAGAGAGATTATGTATGTGCATGAGCAGTGGGAGGGACAGAGGGTGAGGGAGAGGGAGAGAATCTCAAACAGACTCCTTGCTGAGCATGGAGCTCAAGGTGGGGCTCAATCCCACAATTCTGAGATCATCACCTGAGCTGAAATGAGGAGATGCATAACTGACTGAGCCACACAGGCACCCCTTGTCAACTCTTTTATTTGACAGAATCTTTTCGACCTAGGGTTTTAAAATCTAGGGGCAAGTGGGTGGTTCAGTCAGTTAAGTGTCTGTCTCTGGCTCAGGTCATGATCCTGGAGTCCCAAGATCGAGCCCAGCTCTGGGATCCCTGCCCAGTGGGGAATCTGCTTCTCCCTCTGCCCCTCACCCTGCTCATGCTCTTTCTTTCTCTCTCTCTCAAGTAAATAAATCGAATATTTAAAATAATAAATGAAATCTATAGAATGAGTATTTTATAGGGCTAAGCATAATTATTCATTAAATATTGGCTACATTGAATTTATTTGAATTCAGAAGTGATGTGAGACACCAGTAGTTCTATGGAAAGAAACAGTGGGGAAATGGTTATGAAATGTAGAAGGAAAAGTAGGCTGACAAAAATTATGCCATTATTTTAACTTTTATAGGTTTATGGTAAGTATAAATAGTAAAAAATTCTCCAGAGTATTACATATGTTCAAAGCGCAAATAAAAGAAAATAAGTATATATTTACTTTAAATGTCCTAGAGCTCTATAAACTAGGACAAGCCCCATTTTTGTTTTGCCTTAGAACCTCTTCTGTAAAACCGGGCTTATTATTATTATTATTATTATTATTGACAATTTCTTGTGACACATATTGGCTCTAAAATGTTAGATTTGGGGATATTTTTATGTTCTCTGCATTGAACAGATAATCAAAGATTATGAGTGTGTGTGTATGTGTGTGTGGTGTTTTCCTGTTAAGATCTTCTTATCCTAAGTGAGATTGTACAACCATAGTATAACCCTCCAAGGAATCTGTGGAAATACTGACAGATTTAGCAGCAGGAATACATTCTAGGGGTTCATCTTGGAGTTCAGATGAAGACATTAGAAACCCTGGGGCAACTCTGAAAGAGATTATATTATTAAAGGAATTTGGATAGAATATAAAGTGTTGCAAAGCAGCATCTTCCTGTGCAGAGGGACTGTTATTGATGATATAATGAGGAATGTAGAGATGTGGGTGTGTCACTGGGGAGTGCTCTTTGAGTAAGTGGAACTTTGGAGGGGCCAGGGTAGAATCATGAACGAGGTAATACAGGTGTGCAGTGGCCCTTAATTATGTACCCTCTTGCATTGTTACTGGAATTGTTTTATGTATATATAAAACATGGCCTTTTGGTTATGGCACTGTTATTAAAATAGTTTTCTCCACAGTACTCAGCACATACTTAGGTGCTTAGTAAGCTCCTTGTGGAGTGACCATGTGAACAATAGCTGGGAATCCACCACGAGGGCCTTATCTCTTGACCCTGTAGCAGTTAGAAATAAGAGGGAAGTGGAAGGTCAGTGAAGACAAACGCTGAGCTGTTATTAGAGTTAGGCTATGTGAATGGACACTGTAGCTGTGAACTAAAGAATTCACAGCCTGAGAAGAATCAAAGGGTATCTCTGTCCCACACAGGTAGCTAATGCAGGAAGCAGCTGTTTCCTACCTGAGGGGCAAATCTGAGAGCTAGGAGAAACCTCTCTCAAGTCGGAGGTCATGTGCTTTACCCTTCCTCATGGAGCTGAAAGTTCATTAATAATTATACTAGAAACTCAAACCTGGATCATTTAAAAAAGGAAGATAAATATTCTTAAGTTTTCAGCAAAACAGAGCCAAGCTGAAAGGAACTGCTTTAATGCCAATGATTCAATTAGACGTGTATTCCTAGGGGGCTTGGCTGTCTTTGATGCTGATCTCGAGATGGCTTACCTTGAGTGACCAGGACTTGAATGGTGTTGACTCCTTATTGGCCCATTATTTCCGAATGCTTTGTCGTTGCTACTGAGGAATGAATGTTATGCCTCTTCTCAGCTCTGTGTCTATTTGGAAGTGATTTTCCTCTAGAGTCAAGGGATAACTAATCACAGAATATTCTGTTCCTGTCTAAGGAAATAGTATGTTTTTTTTTTTTTTTTGAAAGAAATAGCCATTCAGAGATGGTGGAATCATCTGTTTACATATTACATATTTTCTATTTTCATTAGAAGCATTGAAACAAACACTCATGGACTTCAGCCTTCTGAAGTCCTACCAATAGTGCCTGGACTATAGTAGGTGTTTGTTAAATACTTATTAAATGATTGAATGACTGTTTTCTTCAACCACATCTTTAAAAGCTTAATAATTCTCCCTCAGTGTTTACAAACTAGAAAGCTTTAATTTCTACCATGAAAGGAAAGTGAGTATCTACGGAGGGCGATTAATGCCAGAAACTTTGCAAAGCACTTTAAATTATTTCATTTAGCCAGTGTTGTTAACACTGTGACTCAGGTATTGTAACCATATTTTATAAAAGAAAATTTAAAGCTCAGCATGCTTAAATAGTGCAGAGTCCCAGAATGGTGGAATGAGGATTTGGTTTTTGTGTTGTACAGAGCTGTTTCAATTCATGTTGCAGTCTCTTATTATTTTTTTTCTTATTGCAACCACGTGAATTAGGATGATAAACAGTAAGAATAGCTCTTGTATTTCCTCTTTTTGCAAAACCATCTTCTTCCATCACTTCCACTACTCCAATCTAGCAAAAGTTGCCCTAGTACTTATTATAGATTTGGAGAAAGACTATAAACTATTTTTGAGGAACAAGGGCGCTTTTCTCAGGATATTGTCTCAAAAATACTTGAGAAAAGAGCACGAGAAAGCACGACTCCAAGACTGATGACACCAGGTTCAGTAAATTTTTTTTTTTAATTTTATTTATTTATGATAGGCACACAGTGAGAGAGAGAGGCAGAGACATAGGCAGAGGGAGAAGCAGGTTCCATGCACCGGGAGCCCGACGTGGGATTCGATCCCGGGTCTCCAGGATCACGCCCTGGGCCAAAGGCAGGCGCCAAACCGCTGCGCCACCCAGGGATCCCAGGTTCAGTAAATTAAGTGATGCTTTCAGTTTTAATTGGAAACCAAATACTTTCAATTTTCAAATGATCTTATTGATATTTACATTATCTTGTTGAGAGTTAAGAATATAGACTCGAGCCATACTGCCTGAGTTTGAATCCCAGCTCCTCCTCTTAACAGCTAGTTTGACTTTAAGAAAGTTACTTTAATCTCTCTTAGTCTCTATTCTCTATTTGAGATGAGGGTAGTTATAAATTATGAGGATTAAATAAGTTAAATTTTACAAAGCATGTAGAGGAGTATCCAGTATCTATATGATACTTGTTAAGTAATTACATATAACTTTGTGTTCTTCATAGTGAGTACTTTAAAAAAAAATCTCCTTCAGTATAAGCAAACTTCAAGATTTTATTTGTTTTCTGTTCTTGGAATGAAAGTGACATCATACTTCAGTGAAGATTCTGTAATGCTTTCAGTATAAAAGGATTAATATATTTGATTACCCGTATGTCTTATTTTCTTCACCAGGGAAAAAAGTAGAGTGGAGAGAGTTTATTCTTTTGAATTTATTTATTACTTGACTGTCTCTGCTTGTAGACAAACATCACAGTGACCAGTACCAAGCTTTAATCTTACTTAGCACAGACTAGGAGGTAGGGATTTGGCAAGATCAAAAGGATTGGACAGCCGTTGAATTAGAAAAGATAAAATAGTCTCTGATAAAATAGTCTCTTCATTTGACATAAGTGACATAATAATTGCCACTGAAAATATGTTTAAAAAATAGAACTTCTAAATGCTAGGCAGTCACCTTTTTGAGATGACTGGATTCTAACTCCGGGAAAAAGTGATTAGGAATAGATGGAGTTGATACCTGGGCAGGATATCATGAAATATACTCAGTCATCATTTCCTACTCACAAGCTAATGCAGAATTTGTCAGAAATCTGTTCCTGGTGCAAATCTTAACTGATTATATGAACATGTGCGGAAGATAGGATGGAGGCAAACGATATGGAAATGTACCAGATTACCTATGTTAACCTCTTGGAATCTAAGGTCTCTCCAGTAATTAGAGATTAGAGATTTGGGTTTTGTGGTCAGAAAACCACGACATATAAAATAATTCCGACTTTTCTCCGTGTCCCACTGAGAGCTAGAGACATTACAAATTAAGAGAACACATTCATTTTGAGAAAGACGTATAGTAGTTTTGCCAGCCAGTCCAGGGAAACGTCCAAGCATGTAGACCACATGGTGATGTTAATATATTTAGCATTCAGAGGGGAGTGGAGGGGGGCTAATATTTAGATACCTCCAGCCTAGCTTTCTTATTTGCCACTGGTGACTATCACCATTTAATACTGAGATTGGACCAACAATTTGTGCCTTCTCTATAGTCCATTTGGCACTCTAAGGAACAACCTCATTCCTTTAACTATGCATTTTTGGCCAATAAAGCTGCTTCATCTGCAGAGAGTAATGTATAGTTAGTGTTTTACCAAATCATATTGAGGGTAAGATTGTTAACTGAATCAGAGGAAATTTTTGAAAATATTAAATCTCTTTACTATGGAATGTTTTGGTTTCTTATTTAAAATCTGAGAAACAGATTTGATTCCATATTCTGCTGAGTCACTGTGTATTCTTAGAATAGTCAATCTCTCTGGGATTCAGAATTTTTACTAGAAAGAGTAGAGTGTATGATATTTCTTGGTCAATTTCATATGTTAGAGTGATGTATGAAGTCTTACCTAACAACATTCTTTATGGACTTAGGATGGATGAAGCATGTGAATGTTAAGAGGACAAAAAGTTCATCTAGTTTATTTTAAAATTCATTTATAGAATACCAGAGTTGACATTAATGTTAGGGGATAGTCTATTTTTTTTAAGATTTTATTTATTTATTAATGAGAGACATGGAAAGAGAGATAGAGAGGCAGAGACACAGGCAGAGGGAGAAGCAGGCTTCATTCAGGGAGCCCGACATGAGACTCGATCCTGGGACTCCAGGATCACACCCTGGGCGGAAGACAGGCACTAAACAGCTGAGCCTCCCGGGGATCCCCTGTTAGGGGATATTCTAATTCACGCATCTTCCATTTAGAAATGAGGGAACTGTGTTCCAGAAGGGACTCCTGTTTGCCTTGGGTCTGTAACAGAAGTGGAACTAGAACCCAGGGCTTCTGAGGGAGTCACACAGTGCCTTAATTCTGCCTCACAAAGGGCATTGCTTAAAATATTTGATTCTGGCTTTAAAAATGTCACTGTGGAATCTGGAAGCAAGCCAGTTGCTTTATGATTTTTATCCTTTTTGGTATGAATTATTAGCTCTAATTTTGCACAGGTCACAGCACTACAGAAGGGGCTATTGGAAGACAGCAAGATTCATGGGTTTTAGACCTTGTGCTGCAGTAAAGCAATCCAAGAAGAGGAGGGGGTCTGGGGGTGCACGTGATGACAAATGTAATACATCACAACACAAACTTCTACCAGTCCCAGCAGCAAAATGTGAGATGGCCAAAGCCTCTGAAAGAGAGTGTAAGAGGGAGAAGGTCTGCTATGAAGCTTAGTCCAAAGAATGGCTCACCAGCTCCCAACTTAACTACTTTGGGTATTGAGCTTTGAGTCAAAGGCAAAGAAAGGAGTAAACCATAATATATGCTTCCTGGGAAAACAACAACAACAGGAGTGACCTTTCTGTGAGCAAGACAATAAAGCAGTTTGCACCTTTAGTAACTGAAATTGAAAGCTTTTCTAAAAAGATAATTAAATTATATATATATATATATTTACATATATATTTACATTCTCTGCTTTGCACTCACATAGAACCTCATATTACTTTTTTTTTTTTTTTTATCAATGCATGGTCACCCTGTAAGTTGTCTGTCTCCAGTCCTTTAAGTGCAGTTGAAACAGAAGCTCCTAACTTCTTCTGATGTCAGCACATAGCAGGGGTCTGATAAATATTTGCTTAAATAATAAATGAATTAATGGCACTATCCCCCAGTTCCTAGCTTAATAATGGCCACAAATAAAATTAAGATAGGAAATGATATGTAAGGGACCCCTGGGTGGCTCAGCGGTTGAGCTTCTGCCTTTGGCTCAGGGCGTGATCCTGGTGTCCTGGGATCCAGTCCCTCATCGGGCTCCCTACAGGGAGCCTGCTCCCCGCTCTGCCTGTGTCTCTGCCTCTCTCTCTGTGTATCTCATGAATAAGTAAATAAACAAATCTTAAAAAAAAAAGGAAATGATATGTAAGTAAAGGGTTATTTGCATAAATTTATTAATCAGACCATCAATATTTTTGAGCCTCTGATGGACTAATGTCAGGTCATTTCTATGTTACTTTTTCTGATAGCATGTTTTGATGATTGCCCTTCAATTAGCTTCCCTCCCTACAGTTTGTAAGTGCTTATAATACTGCCGGGCAGGTTGAAGCTGCTCCATAATCTTAATAGGGAATTAATGTCTTCTGCTTCTAAGACACTGAATCATGGCTCCAGTCATATATCTCCAAGGTGGGTTTGGTTGATCTCAAGAACTACAGTGATTACACACTGTGAGGTAATATTACTGGGTGACAATGGACAAGACAGGTCCAGGGACAAATGAAGTTGCTCAGCTTGCCAAAACAGTCATCCTGGGCCTCTGGGGGATCAGGAGGGTAAAGTCAGTGGTGGGTGAGAGAGGTCTTTGATCTGCAAAACTCAGGCTATGATCTCAAAGAAAGAAAATTAAACAACCCAAACTTAATTTTTGTGAGAGTATCTAACCCTCCATTATAGCTAACCATTCGAAGAATGAATTTCTTATAAGCTCTCAAAACAGGGCATCCTAGCCACCCCTACTACCCCTAGGAGTAGGCCAATAAACTAAAATCAATGGTTTGAAGCTTTCTTCCATTCTGAAACATAACAGTATCTTCACAGTAATTTGGATAGAATTAAACACTAAGAGGGAAGGAGAAAAGATAAGCTAAATCATATCAACTCTATTACTTTTGGCATTACACAGACTCTTTCATATCATGCTGTGATACAGCTTACAAGTTTTCTGATTGTATTTTATTTTTACTACCCCTCCCCCCTTTGGGTTACATGAATACCAAATGGATGATCTGAATATATGTTTTCTAGTTATTCTCTTGCTGTCTTTGTCTCTGTCTCTGTCTGTCTCTCTTTCTGTAATACTGCAGCTAATGAGGAAATCCTACTGATCTAACCATGGTAATGTGGCACTTCTATCTCCTTGGTTCAACTGATTTTGTTTTTCTCATACATTTTTATAATTGCTATTTTTCAGCTATCAAGTTAACACAGGGAGAAGGAAAGCTAGTTTGCATCTGAACCTGATGCTAGAGGTCACAGAAAGATTATATAACAAGACTGAAAAGCTTTGCAAAGTGTTTAAATGGCAGAGCATTTCTAGTAGAGTGCAAGAACATAAAAGTGAAACCACAAACCCAAAACATTTTGCAATTACTGACAAAACTGTGCCATGTCAGAGAGTGCTGGAGAATAGCTCAAGCATAGGAGAGTTGCTAAAAATGGCAATAAAGAACATAATTCTGATTCTGTAACAGCTGATTGCTTGTGTCCAATTCCTTGCTGTAATGGTTTCCCTTGAAATTTTGTAGGATTGGTAAATAAGACAAAAGAGAAAAAAAATATGTTCTCTTTGTGAATGGAGTGATAGAGATTATGGGTTATTTTTGGAAGCAAACTCTAAAAAATCGTAGTTCAGAAGCTTAAATGTGGACCGAGGGACTGTGTCCTGTTTCTCCCTGCTGGGTTCATTTAGGATTAATCCCAGGCTGTCCTGCGTTTTAGTTGGAGACTCTCACAGTGGGGGTGATTGGACTTTCTCTGCCCTAGGCACAACATATGCTACTTCCCATCCCTTTAATAGGCATTAGTTCTGCAGACAGCACTGGTCAAATGTACATTATTCACAATCACTTTAATGCAAATATGCAAGACTGAGGGAGAAAATATGTCACAAAGAGGCAGTCATCCATTTCTTCTCTTTTCTGGTTCCCTTTTTTTATAGGCTCTCTTCTATATGTTTGATTTTAAAACAAATACAGTATAAAAATAAATAAATGTGTAGCATCCACTGTGAGAACCATAACATACCTCCCTGAAAATTCCCTAGAAATGCCTTTTGTTAAATGCCAGTAACTAGAACCCTATAAATTGTTTTGTTTTTATTGTTCCTTTTTCTTTACTCTCTCTTTTTTTTGTGACTATGTTTTTTTAATTAAGTAGAATCCTTATGTGTACTCTGACACTGTCGCATTTGTAAGAAACAGAAGAATCAAAGGGTAGAACTATATTTAATCTGTTAAATGAAAATAAAACACACAATTAGTTTTGCACTGCAAAAATTAGCTTCTGCCTCATTTTCAACCTCTATTTAAAGAACTGTTTGATTTCTCAATAACAAGGCATCTGATCTGTAGCAGAACATTTCTAAGACAGATTTGCAAATGTATATTACACAGGCATGCATTTTAAATCTGAGCAGAGATTATGTGGTATTTGTCTGGCTAAACCATGAAGATATAACTTATTTTGCCAGTAGTGAACCCGTTTTACAAAATCATCTGCCAAATATGGGAAAGACTCCTGGATTTCTGATACCTTATTTCTGAGAAGTTAAACATTTCTGTTTTGTTTTAGAGTATATCCGCTGAATTTATTTATTGTACAACTATTTGTCACACAAGACAACTTGACATGCTAGGCTTTGCTTTACATTAAGGACATGAAAGTTCTTATATGTGTGGAATGAAAAACTAAAATGTAACCATCTGCACATGATATTTCGAGGTACATAAAATTGTGCCAGGGACCCTGAGAAGCCCATATGCATGAACAGCAATACAGAACTAAAAAAAAATATGCAGAGTAATAGAACATTTGGAAGACATTGTACTTCTTAAAATAATACAATTAAAATGTTAAGCAAATCCTATGTTAGTCTAAGGTACAAGTGTAGCAAACATTTGCCATATGAAGGGAACAATATGCTTTTATTGTGACTCCATTCTGTTAATTTAATGATCTATGTCAGTGTGCTTACATATCATGTAATGCGTTTTTTCCTCTTTTTAAAAGCATTCACTCTAATTTACCTTTAAGCTTTCTTATTGTTATGCTTATGTTTAATTTAGGAAATAGGGAAAATAAAAGCCAAATGAAGTGTCAGGTCACCCATTATTCTTTACTATGTCATGTTAATGTGGTCTTAACCTAAGATAATTACATTAAGAACATAATTTTTGTTTTCTTTTTCCCAAAATTATTTTTTAACTGAAATAGCCAATTACCCAATAGAAGGGGGAAGGTCTCTTCAGCTATTGGTGCCTTGTGATTTACGTGGACCGCTATTAATGCTAATGGAAGGTACGTGCATAAATCTGCCCACTCCAAAAGGATAATGACCTCCTATTAGTCTCCTGTAAAAGGGGCATAAGCAAAGTCTGTCTTTATAAATGACCTAGGTAGTGAATTACTTAAAGGAGATTTATATCACATCTAATTAAATAGTTGTAATGATTTCGGTAGCGTTTTATTTACACTGTTATAAATTTAAAAAAATGCCAAGTATATCATTGACTATATAAACTGCCAAAATTCAAGACACTATAATTATTAATTAAGTACCTGCATTTTCATAGAAAATATATTGTGATGGTGAAAATGGATGTCTCATTGTTCCTAGGAAAAAGAGTATGTGACACTTTTGTCTTATTTCATTGTAAGTTGTTAAAAAACACGGTCACATGCTCAGTCCTAATGAAAGAACCACAAAGTTATTTCGGATTGGATTGTATCCACTTATTGTTAAATTTCAGAAGGATGAAAAACAACTAGATTTTCAAATAAGAATGAGATGATTTCATTTAAGTAACACAGCCAGCGTTAGAAACAAGCAAAATTGAGATGAATAAGAAGGAAGGAGTGTGTGTGTGTGAAGTGTTATCCTGAAGACTCACCTGACAGTCCGCAAGTAATTCCCAGGCCCTAGGGAAGATGACAGTGTTAGAGTAGTTAGCCAGGCACCTGCCTGATGCTAAAACTAGCATTTGCCTCTAGGGGTATTTGCATTTTAGACCTCATCTCTAATAATCTGTCTTGTCTCTCTCTTTTCCGTCAAATAAATAAATAAAATCTTGAAAGAAAGAAAGAAAGAAAGAGAGAGAGAGGGAAAGAGAGAGCAAGTAGGGGGAGTGGCAGTCAGAGAGGGAGAAACAGGATTTCCACTCAGCAGGGAGCCCAATGCTGAGCTCATCCCAGGACCCTGGTTCCATGACTGAGCTGAAGGCAGACACTTAACCAAATGAGCCACCCAGGTGCCCTTAGTACTTTTCCTTTAAAATGTTTTGCCTACTATTAAAGTATCCAGTCATTAAAGTCATATTATTATGCTACTGCCTGGCCTATGGCCTAATCTGAATTTTGCTAGACAGAGTGCAGAACAGGGGAATGGTAGAAGGTTTGGGAATCCTGGAAAAAGGCTGAGTGATTTGCCATTTGGGGATTTGCAAGTCTACAGTGATACAGTTATGGTTGTCTTAGTCTGAATTTAAATGACCTTTATTGGTTCTAGTTTAGTTCATATAAGCCCTTGAAGTCAGTGTTCAGAGTTAGTGTTGGGCTACTTGATTTGGGGACTAAGTTAAATATATGAAATCAGATCCAAATGTTCTACTTACTCTACACAATCTTTGACTCTAAAAATTAGGGCTATTCAAATTATCTGTTTCTTTTCTTCTTGAATGAATTTTGGTACTTCGTATCATTCATGGGATTTTTCATTTTATCTTAATTGTTACTTGTTTTAGCATAAAGTTCTTCATAATAATCCTTTTATTATCTTAAAGTTTATAGAACATGCAGTGATGCTACTATTTTTATTTCTGATATTGGTAATTGTGTTTTCTCTCTTTTCTGATTAATCTGGCTAGAAATTTATAAGGAAGCATTTTTTCAAGGAAACAGATTTTGGGTAACATTTTTTCTGTGGTTTTCCTCTTTTCTGTTTTTTTTTTTTTACTCTTCTTATCTTTATTATTTTCTCCCTTCAGTTATTTTGGATTTATTATTATTATTATTTTTTAAATTTCTTGGGCACCCCGGGTGGCTCAGCGGTTTAGTGCCTGCCTTCAGCCCAGGGCGTGATCCTGGAGACCCAGGATCGAGTCCCACATCAGGTTCCCTACATGGAGCCTGCTTCTCCCTCTGCCTGTGTCTCTGCCTCTCTCTCTCTCTGTGTCTCTCATGAATAAATAAAATCTTAAAAAAAATTCTTAATATTATGAATCTGAAGCTCTTCTTTTCTTTTTTTTAAAATTTTTTCAAATAAATTTATTTTTTATTGGTGTTCAATTTACCAACATACAGAATAACACCCAGTGCTCATCCCATCAAGTGCCCCCCTCAGTGCCCGTCACCTATTCACCCTCACCCCCCGCCCTCCTCCCCTTCCACCACCCCTAGTTCGTTTCCCCGAGTTAGGAGTCTTTTTCTTCTCCCTTCCCTTATATTCCCTTTCACTATTATTTATATTCTCCAAATGAATGAGAACATATAATGTTTGTCCTTCTCTGATTGACTTACTTCACTCAGCATAATACCCTCCAGTTCCATCCACGTCGAAGCAAATGGTGGGTATTTATCATTTCTAATGGCTGAGTAATATTCCATTGTATACATAGACCACATCTTCTTTATCCATTCATCTTTCGATGGACACCGAGGCTCCTTCCACAGTTTGGCTTTTGTGGACATTGCTGGTAGAAACATCGGGGTGCAGGTGTCCCGGCGTTGCATTGCATCTGAATCTTTGGGGTAAATCCCTAACAGTGCAATTGCTGGGTCATAGGGCAGGTCTATTTTTAATTCTTTGAGGACCCTCCACACAGTTTTCCAGAGTGGCTGCACCAGTTCACATTCCCACCAAGAGTGCAAGAGGGTTCCCTTTTCTCCGCATCCTCTCCAACATTTGTGGTTTCCTGCCTTGTTAATTTTCCCCATTCTCACTGGTGTGAGGTGGTATCTCATTGTGGTTTTGATTTGTATTTCCCTGATGGCAAGTGATGCAGAGCATTTTCTCATGTGCATGTTGGCCATGTCTATGTCTTCCTCTGTGAGATTTCTGTTCATGTCTTTTGCCCATTTCATGATTGGATTGTTTGTTTCTTTGCTGTTGAGTTTAATAAGTTCTTTATAGATTTTGGAAACTAGCCCTTTATCTGATATGTCATATGCAAATATCTTCTCCCATTCTGTAGGTTGTCTTTTAGTTTTGTTGACTGTATCCTTTGCTGTGCAAAAGTTTCTTATCTTGATGAAGTCCCAATCGTTCATTTTAAGCTCTTCTTTTCTTTTTTTTTTAAGCTCTTCTTTTCTAATGTAAGAACTTTAAAGCTATCAATTTCCCTCTAAGTTCTGCTTTATCTGCATACTACAAAATTTTATATGATGTGTTTTCATTTGCTTTAAAAGATTTTCTAATTCACATTGTGATTCCTTCTTGGATATAATTTCTTCTTGGATATAATATGTCTTTTTCTTTGATAGCTTTTGCATTTTCTATTTGTCATTGACGTTCAGTAGATTGATCATGAGGAACCTTAGTGTGATTTCTTTTATATTTGTTGTGCTTAGAGTTTGTAGAAGTTCTTAGATCTGTAGATTTATACTTTGGGAAAATATGGAATATTTACTTCAATTATTTTTATTTTTTATCACTCCTTCTGGTACTTTAATTACATGTATGTTAGACTATTTGTTATTATCTTACAGATCACTGATGCTCTGTTCATGTTTTTCTATTTTTCCCCTGTTTATTTTTTTGATTATTATTTTTAGTTTCTTTTGTTTTCTTTGTTTTTGAACAGTTTCTGGTTTTACGTTTTCAAGTTTACTGATGTATATTTATGCAGCATTTAACCAGCTGATAATCCCTTCCAGTGTATTTTTCCTTTCAGATATTGTATCTTTCATCTCTTGAATTGCCATTTGAGTCTTTTCTTAATATCTTACATCTCTCTCTTCGTCATATACAGAGCTTCCTCTATGTTTTTTAACATATGCAATATGTTCAATAGACTGAATATATATGTTGTAACTGCTGGCAACCTCTTTTCCTAATAATTCTGTAACATATATAATTTGTTTATTTTAATTGATTATTCTTTGAGTTTCAGTTCATCTTTTCCTCTATTCAGCTTCAGACAGCTACTGTCTGCAACACCAGTGCTGATGTTTCTCTCCTCGGCAGGCCTGTCCTCTCCGGGCGCTTAGTAATTATTTACTAGGGCCAATCTTCTCAATCCCTCATCTTTCTTTTCTTTTTCTTTTTTTTTTTAATTTTTTTATTTATTTATGATAGTCACAGACAGAGAGAGAGAGAGAGGCAGAGACACAGGCAGAGGGAGAAGCAGGCTCCATGCACCGGGAGCCCGACGTGGGATTTGATCCCGGGTCTCCAGGATCGCGCCCTGGGCCAAAGGCAGGCGCCAAACCGCTGCGCCACCCAGGGATCCCAATCCCTCATCTTTCCCCAAGGAGTGTGTTGTTTTCTCTCTTTAGAAAGTTACAAAGGTAAATCTCAAAATTAGTTTTTAAGTTTTACTAGGGTGGATCAAGAGGAGCTTTTACTATAAGGCTAATTTAATCCCACTACTAAGATGATATCCCTTTGAAGACTCTAATCTCATGACCCATGACTTAGGAAACCTTATCTCTGTGATTGGTAGAAATAAGAACTCCTCCCAGCCTTATGTGGGCTCTAAGCATTGAAAAGCATATTATATTCTAGTTATTCTTTTCTTGGCCTCTCATGTATACATAGATCGGTATATGACTAAAGACTCAAGTATACTTCTGTGTGTTACCAGCTTTGGGTTTCTGGTCCCTAGAACTGTAAGAGAATAAATTTGTTATTATTATTATTATTTTTTAAGATTTTATTTATTTATTCATGAGAGGCACACACAGAGGCAGAGACAAGGCAGAGGGAGAAGCAGACTCCCCACGGGGAGCCTGATGTGGGACTCAATCCTGAGGTGTCCCTAAATTTCTGTTATTATAAGTCACCAAATTTGTGATAATATGTTACAGCAGCCATAGGAAGCTAATATAAATTTTATAGTTTTAGTTCATACATTTAGGACTATAATTTTTTTTAAATTTATGTATGTATGTATGTATGTATATTATCTCTAATCCCAAAGTGAAATTCGAACTCAATTGCTCTGAGATCAAGAGTTACATGCTCCACAGACTGGCCAGCCTGGCACCCCAGGACTATCATGTATTTTAAGTTCAGTTTTATATGTGTATGAGAGGGCTCTAACTATTCTTTTGCATGTGGATATCCAGTGTTCCAACACCAGCCGTTGAAATTCTTTACCCATTCAGTTATTTTTGGCAACCTTGTAGAGAATCCACTATAAATGTAAGTATATACTTCTGAACTCTCAATTCTGTTCCATTAAACTGTGTTTATCCTTACACCAGACCATACTTATTTGATTCTTATAGCTGTATAGTATGTTTTGAAATCAGAAAAAGTGAGTTTTCCAACTTTTGTTTTCTTTTTCAAGATTGTTTTGGTTGTTTCCATTTCTATATGAATTTTATGATCAGATTGTCAAATAATGCAAAAATGGTACTTCGAATTTTAATAGGGATGATGTTGAATCTGTAGATCAATTTGGGCAGGGTTACTATCTTAATATTCAATCTTTTAATCCATGAACATGGAGTGACCTTCCATTTACTTAGGTCTTTTAAAATTTCTTAATGAATTTTGTAATTTTGAAAGTTTAGGTATCCTATTCCTTTTTAAAAATTTATTTCTAAGTAATTTTTTCTTTGTTATGCTTATAAATGAATTGTTTTCTTAGTATAATTTTCTGATTGTTCATTACTAGTGTATAGAAATGCAATAGTTTTTAAACTATTTATCTTGTATCTTTCAATCTTTCTGAACTTGTTTATTAGTTCAAACATATTTTGGTGGATTCCTTAAGGTTTTGTATATACAAGATCATGTCATTTGCAAATAGTGATAGTTTGACTCCTTCCTTTCCATTCTGGATTCCTTTTATTTCCTTTTCCTGCCTCATTGCCCTGATTAGAATTTCTAGCACATAGTTGAATAGAAGTAGTAAGAATAGACAACCTCGTCTTGCTCCTAATCTCAGGAGGAAAACATCCACCTTTTTATCATTAAGTATGATTATAGATATTGTTTTTTATAGCTAGTTTCTCATGTCATTAATTTTAAAAAATTAATAGGCTTTTTTAAAGAGCAGTTTTAGATTTGCAGAAAAATTGGGCAGAAAGTACAGAGAGTTCCTATGTATTCTTTTTTTTTTTTTTTTAAATTTTTTTTTTTTTTTTTTTTTATTTATGATAGAGAGAGAGAGAGAGGCAGAGACACAGGCAGAGGGAGAAGCAGGCTCCATGCACCGGGAGCCCGATGTGGGATTCGATCCCGGGTCTCCAGGATCGCGCCCTGGGCCAAAGGCAGGCGCCAAACCGCTGCGCCACCCAGGGATCCCTCCTTCATATCTTTTTAAGCTAGAATAGTTAATTATTTATTTTAATTTTATTCATTATTTTTTTAAATTGAAGTATAGTTGACACTTGATGGTTCATTTTTTACTGCTGAACAATATTTCATTGTCTGGATATACCACAGTTTATTTAACCATTCACTTACTAAATGACATCTTGGCTGTTTTGACAATTATGAATAAAGTTGTCCTAAATATTCATGTGCAGTGTTTTGTATAGACATAACTTTTCAACAACTTGGGGTAGATATCTAGGAGTGTGATTGCTAGATGGAATGGTAAGAGTGGGTTTAGTTTTGTTAGAAATCACAAAACTGTCTTCCAAAGACTTCCAAAAAAGTCTTCCATTTTTGTATTCCTACCAGAAATTCTGAGAGTTCCTGTTGCTCCACATCCTCACCAGCATTTGGTGATGTTGGTGCTTTGGGTTTTAGCCATTCCAATAGGTATGTAGTAGTATCTCTTCATTGTTTTAATTGGTAGTTCCCTAATGGCATACACTGTTGAACATCTTTTCATATACTCATTTGTTATCTGTATACCTTTTCCAGGCAGGTATCTGCTCCAGTATTTTCCTCACTTTTTAGGGTATTTTTGGGCGGTATAATTTGGATACAGCTCATCTATCACATGTGTTTTGCAAATATTTTCTCTCAATCTGTGATATTATTGCTACATCATTTATTTTTTTACTTTACTTTTTGATTTCCCAGTTGTCTCATATTTAAAAGAGATATAATAATAGAATCTCACAGGGTTATTTTAAGATTCATATCAATTAGGATTTGGTGCTTTAAACAAAAATACTTTGGATATTTATTTATTTATTTAGATTTTATTTATTTATTCATGAGAGACACAGAGAGAGAGGCAGAGACATAGAAAGAGGGAGAAGCAAGCTCCCTACAGGGAGTCCAATGCAGGACTCGATCCCAGGACCCTGGGTTAATGCCCTGAGCCCAAGGCAGACGCTTAATCACTGAGCTACCCAGGCATCCTGGGTATTTTAAATAGTAAGAAATTTAACACAGGTTAGTTACATGCTTATAAAATTATCGGAAGTGCTAGAGAGCAAACATTCTACTGGGCCTACAGGAAAGCCTCTTAGAATAAGATTACTACTGGGTCGGTCAGAAGAGCTTCTGCCTTTGCCACACTTAGGAAGGTACGGGTTCAAGAGGGTGCTACTGGAACCATGAGTCAAAAACTTGCTGAAATTGAGAATTCAGACGTCTGTCATTGCCACTGTCATCATCAGTACCATTGTGCATCTGTAACTGTGTGCACTGGGTAGCTGAGCCCAGATATTGTTGCTCCATCTCTATTAATATCTACACAGCTGTGGATGTTGGCTTCATAGGTTCACTTGTCATGAAAATGTGACAAAAGTCACAGGAACGTGATCTCAATTTCAATTCCTCTTTCTTTCTTTTTTTTTTTTTAAGATTTTATTTATTTATTCTTAGGGACAGAGAGAGAGAGAGAGAGAGAGAGAAAGGAAGAGAGAGAGAGAGACAGAGGCAGAGAGGCAGAGACACAGGCAGAGGAAGAAGCAGGCTCCATGCAGGGAGCCCCACGTGGGACTCCATCCCCGGGACCCCAGGATCACACCCCGGGCTGCAGGCGGCGCTAAACCACTGCACCACCGGTGCTAAATTTCAAGAGAATGCATCTAATTGGTGGAAACTATTTTGCAAATCTCATGTGCTTTGTTAGTCAGAAGGAAAATCTAGGGATTTAATTTTTAACTTTCCAGTTTTTGTAATAAAGGTGCAGTAGATGAGAAGAAATGCTGTGTACCAATATACCATACCCAGCTCAAGAATTATACGAGTTTGTACCCATGGTGAGACCCAGCAGCCACAAGCAGTGCATGCCAACACAGCTGCCAGTGCACCCACAGTTGGCCTTGGCTCTTGCCACCTGCCCTGACCACCACCACCAACTGTGCATCTGAGCTGTCTCCTGCCATTCTGCAGGCACCTGCAGCTGGCCACCATGTTTGAGTGTGTGCATATCACTGGCTTCTATGTTTTGGTTTAATTTTCTTTAAAGATGTATTTATTTATTCATGAGAGAGAGAGAGAGAGAGAGAGAGAGAGAGAGAGAGAGAGGCAGGGACATAGACAGAGAGCGAAGCAGACTCCACTCAGGGAGCCTGTTATGGGACTTCATCCTGGACCTGGGATCACGCCCGAGCCAAAGGCAGATGCTCAGCCACTGAGCCACCCAGGCATCCTGTTTTGGTTTAATATTTATCCTATTTTTATTTACTTATTTTAATATCAACCTTTCTGTTGAAACGGAACCCCTGTAGGACTGCTTAGTTCCAGGTGAGAAATAGACATTGTTTGCTACCTTATGAAGGAGACTTTTTTTTTTTTTTATTATTGTAGCATTTCATTCCAGCTGTCACAGCACAATTGGCAATAGTACTGGAAAGGAAGGGAGGAAGGACAGAAGAAAGGAATCGCTACAAAATCCCATTTATGCCATATGAAACTTGATTACTCTTGGTTATATCTGATAAAAATAACAAAGTTATGTTCCTTTAGGAATGGTAGCTAGTTAGTTTTGATAAACCTAGGCTGCTACAATTCTGTCCAAGCAATGCAATGGAAATTTCATGAGGGAAAAGGTACTGAGTATTTTCTTCATAGTTTTTCTAGTATTTCAGTTGGGTTTGAAAGAGGGAGAATGTGTTCCTGCTGTTTCCAACAAGAAGAGCTTTTTGAGGCATAAAAAGGAATGGAGTAATTCTCCTTATACATGTATCATTTCATTATTTTAAATTGGAAGAGGAAGGATACAACACAACAGGCACAGTTATACAAGATATTATATAGACAGATATAAAACCATCTCTGTCATTTTGTCACTTGGAACAAGTGTTTCACTTATTAGGTCTCTAAGTTTTTTTTTTTTTTTTAAGATTTTATTTATTTATTTGACAGAGAGCACACACAAGGGGAGCAGCAGAGGGCGAGGGAGAAGCGGACTCCTCTCTGAGTAGGGAGCCTGATGCAGAAGTCGACCCAGGACCCTGGGTCCTGGGATCACAACCTGAGCTGAAGGCAGATGATTAACTGACTGACACCACCCAGACACCCCTAGGCCTCTAAGTTTCTTTTTTTTTTTTTAATTTTTTTTAAATTTTTTTTTATTTATGACAGGCACACAGTGAGAGAGAGAGAGGCAGAGACACAGGCAGAGGGAGAAGCAGGCTCCATGCACCGGGAGCCCGACGTGGGATTCGATCCCGGGTCTCCAGGATCGCGCCCTGGGCCAAAGGCAGGCGCCAAACCGCTGCGCCACCCAGGGATCCCCGGCCTCTAAGTTTCTTAAATCTAAGACATAGAGGTGATCGATTTTTGTTAAGATTAACTATGATATCTATGTAAAGTACGTTCTAATACTTTTATTCATCTAGCTAAAAATGTCTTTTTTTTTTTTTAAGATTTTACTTATTCATTCATGAAAGACAGAGACAGAGACACAGGCAGAAGGAGGGGCAGGCTCCCTGCAGGTGGCCCAATATGGGACTCAATGCCGGCACTCTGGGATTACACCCTGAGCTGAAGGCAGACGCTCAACTGCTGACCCACTCAGGCATCTCTGGTCTTGCAATGTATTGAGTATCCATTGTGTGTCTTGAGCTGCAGCAGGGCACTAGGAATACACAGCTGGAGCTAGAGGAGACAGAGAAGCTAGCTAGGATACTTCCGTGTGGTGAGTGCACCTGTGAAGGTATATCTTAGGAGCTTTGGAGGCATGGAGAGAGGAGGTTTTTCTAGAGCAAGTCAGTATGGTTTCAGAGAGCAAAGAGAGTTACCAAGTAGAACAATTCTGTAGATGTGGGGTAAGGGAAAGGAGTCCTCTCTGCAAGTAAAGGGAAGAGTATGACCAGATATTGCTAAGAGTGTATCATCCCCCACTTCCTTTTCCTTCTAGGCATAAGAAGGGAAACTATATTACTTGACTCACTGCAGCTATGTGGGGCTATGTGGGTTCTCACCAATGACTGTCGACAGAAATGATTCACAGTAGCCTTACGCCTTAGGAAGACCTCCTGTGTGATTTTCCATGCTTCCTATTTCTTTTTTTGTTTTTTTTTTTAATTTTATTTTTATTTTTTTTATTTATGATAGGCACACAGTGAGAGAGAGAGAGGCAGAGACACAGGCAGAGGGAGAAGCAGGCTCCATGCACCGGGAGCCCGACCTGGGAACCGATCCCGGGTCTCCAGGATCGCGCCCCGGGCCAAAGGCAGGCGCCAAACCGCTGCGCCACCCAGGGATCCCTCCATGCTTCCTCTTTCATCCTCTGTGTGACACATGTTTGCTGGGCTGGGTGCAGATGATCTAACTAAAAATTCTAAGGCCCGAGATCATTGGCTTTTCTAACATTCAGCAGTGTTGAAGACCATGCTCTGGAGCAGCCTTCCTGAAAGGATTCATGGAGAATCAAACCCTATGGAAAAATAATATTAGTAACTATTTTCTCTATTCTTGCAAGGATGGTACTGAGCTAGCATCATTATAGATTAGTAGGAAACGGTTAATTCATCACATAGAGTGGATGCCCAAGGAGTGAGGGCTTATGTCTTACATGGAACACCAATTGTGAAGGGCTTCTCTAGAGGATATTGGAGCTACTGAATGGAAAGAACTTGGGTTCCTGAATAACTGAGCAGAGCAGAGAACCACTGCTGACCTGCACTGGATTGTGACTGGAGTGAGAAATAAGCCTTAATGTGTTAAGGGACCAAAATGCTGGGATTGTTTGTTATATCAGTGAGCCCACCATAGCCAATACAAATAGCATATGCAAATATATCGTGGCTGTAGAAGACACAGGATATTGAGGAGGTCACATAATTTATTCAGATTCAAGTGATGACTCCATATTTATCTGTAGTTGGGTTGAGTTGAAGCAGGGAGAAGAGGTTATGGTTAATGCTGAGCTGGACAGCTGGCAGTGGCCATATTATCAAGAGCCTCGTATGGTTTTTTTTAGGCAGTTTCAGTTTTATTCTTTTTTTAAATATTTTATTTATTTATTCATGAGAGACACACAGACAGAAAGAGGCAGAGACACAGGCAGAGGGAGAAGCAGGCCCCATGCAGGGAGCCCGACGTAGGACTCGATCCTGCGTCTCCAGGATCACACCCTGGGCCAAAGGCGGTGCTAAACCGCTGAGCCACCTGGGCTGCCCAGTTTCAGTTTTATTCTGAATGGAATAATGAGATTCCATTTATTCTAAGACTTCTCACTAAATAGCTAACGGTTTTCCCAACTTTTAAATACTGCTGCCAGGTAAATCTATAATCAAAGTGAAACCAAGGCCCCTGATGTGATCAGAAACCTAAAGCGGATGGCCAAATTGCAGTTTTTGCTATGGAATAACTGGAAGAAGGCCTCCCTCACCTCCTAGGAAATCAGGTTATATTTGCCATTCATTCCAACTGACTAGTAGTGCTGGAGATGTGCAGGGAAGGAAGTCAAGAAGCCACTGCTTAAACTAACATGATTTTATATTTTCTTTTTATGCTACTGCACAATTAATGCATCAGCTTACTGAACCAAGTAGAGCAACAAAAACAATACAATTAGGAATAGTAAGCCTAGGGCAACAACTAATACTTACACTTTATGTAGATACCTCGGTTCCAGAATCTGGAGTAGAATCCTGAATAAGCACCATGTCTTGGATGTTGATTCAGTTAGAAATATTAGTGCAAAGACAAGTAATCAGGAGGGACTGCTAACCTTCACCTTCATCTCAAAGTGGAATGGTTCTTGAATGGAATCTCATGTGCCTGATTTTGCTTGGCTTTTGCTTTTAGTCGTCGATTTAGTTTTGATGTCTTGAAAAGTCAGATGACTCTATAAAACTACAGACATGCACATAAACACATGGTTTCTCAAGCTTATATTATTCTCTTGGGTTGAAAGACAGGAAAAAAAAAAAAACTGCCTTGGTAAATGCTAGAGTACCACTTTCTAGGAAGCTTAAATGCTATCCAGAAGAAAACCTGAGGAATTAGGGTCCAAGTCTTTCTGGGTGTTTGTCTGAGTCATATTTCCCAATCTATTATGAGAAAGCTGAATAGGGCAATCATTTTGAAGATGGCTTTGACCTTTACCAAGAAGAAGGAGGCAATTACGTTCAATGCTATCTAGTCCACAATCAGTCATTATGGCCTGCTTTCCTTGAGAAAGCTTATTTTTCTTCTTTCTTGTTGCTCATGGGCCTTGTCACTGATGATTCTTCTACTGCAGGAAGTCTCATTTGCGAAGAATCATAGACTGTACCAGGCTTCCTTCTTCAGGAATAGGATGGATGGAGAAGACAAGACTTACCAGCTGCCATGTTCAGCTGCTCTGAACTCACAGTGCCCTTTTCAGGATGTATTGGCCTGTAAAGGAAACTGTGTGCCACGGGCAAGTCACCAAACAGCTCCAGGTGTCTCTGTTTTCATCTGTCCCTAGGCTCTCTGAAATGTTTATATAATTGACAAGGTCATATTCTTGAAGTTTATCACCTATTTCTCCTAAAGGGAACTGTGGGATTATTAATTCCTCAGTCATTCTAAAGTGATTCATAATTATTATTATTATTATTATTAAGATTTTAATTTATTTATTTATGAGAGACACACAGAGAGAGGCAGAGACATAGGCAAAGGGAGAAGCAGGCTCCCATTAGGGAGCATGTTGCAGGACTCAATCCCAGGACCTTGTGATCACAACCTGAGCTGAAGGCGGACAGTCAAGCACTGAGCCACCCAGGTGCCCCACGATTCATGATTAAAAAGGCATTTTAAACTTGTCTCTAGGGAAGTTCTCCCATAAAAACTTTGATTTTGCCAGTGAAATGGTACCTACTATACAGGTAAAATTTCTCTCAGGGCTTTGTAGGAAAGTTAAATGTTCAGAGATTTAAATTTATTTGCAAACAGAAGTGTCTCCAAGGAAAAATATGGAATGGAGCGAAGTTATGACAAGCATGGTTTTGTAGGCAAGCAGTCTGGATTCAAAGCTCAGTTCTGCTACTTAGTAGCCACGTGAGCTTGGGCAATTCTTTAAACTTTTCTCAGTTTTCACATCTGTTGATGGGAGTCAATAATAGAATCTTCATTTCAGGTTGTTTTAGGATTAATTTAGATGATAGATAGTATTTGTAAAATGCTTGTAACTATGCCTGGCACATATTTATTGCTTTATGTTTAATAAAGTAAATATATATATATATATATATATATATATATATATGATTTTATTTATTTATTCATGAGAGACACAGAGAGAGAGAGAGAGGCAGAGACACAGGCAGAGGGAGAAGTAGGCTCCAGGCAGGGAGCCCGACGTGGGACTCTATCCTGGGACTCCAGGATTACACCCTGGGCCGAAGGCAGGTGCCAAATCCCTGAGCCACCCAGGGATCCCCAAAGTAAATACATTTTGTTGGGGCTTCTGCTTATTCCACATCTTCTAGTAGGAATATATGTTTATATTTTTATTTTACTTTGAATGGAATCAACATCTCACCTACTTTTCAAGTCTTTAGTGAAGTAGATCCTGTGTTAAAGGAGTAAGTTTTTCAAGCTCTTGGCTTATCTGCCAATGTGGGAAGCCCTAGAGAGACGCCTTAAACTTCCCGGAGAGGAAACAAAAGTCTGTGTCTGTGTCTATGTCTATTGTCTATCTCTAATGATGTTCCATTTTGAAAATAAGGCCTTTACTTATGTTTAGAACTCTTTGCTTATTTTCTCATGGACTGTTCTGGCTATTTTAAAGCTAATCATGGTAATCAGTTTCATCGTTTATTAACACCTTCTTATATGTATGTAGTCATATGTATGTAGTCTTCTTGATAACTTTGAATTTTCTATCCAGAAAACGTCTTGTGTGTAAGATCAAATGCCTCTTTTCATGTATTAAGACAAATTATATCACTTTTTGTTCTCTTAAGAAAAATTTGCTTTTGCTAGAACTGACTGGTCTCTATAGGAACTCTAAAATATTTGATCAGCATGGCTTCCAAAAATCATACTAGGAGTGGAAATGCAAGGATAATCCTGGGAGAAAAATGGAGGAAAACATGGATTAATTCAGTTATGGTAACTTCTAGTTCTGCAGACATGTAAATATTTAACAACATATCAATGCCTTACTAGGCATATAGTTAGCTTTCCTAGAGCAAGCAAATCCCATTACTTTTTTCTGATCTACTCAATCTCTTTGCCTTCAGGCTGGATTGTAACTCATCATACCGAACAGATGAATGTCTGTTCAGTTTTTGTTGTTGCTGTTCTCAACTTATGTTTAATTTTCAACTGCACAATGGTTTTGGAAGGTATGGTGATTTTCTCTGTCTTAGACTCCTGAAAATGAAATCACATAGTTGTGTGCAGAAAGTTGCAAATGGGTTTTTATTTGCTTTTTGGTTGGTTTGTTCAAGGCATTTTTGTTTGTTGTATTATTGGCCTGAAACTGTGAGGTTCCAACCAGATGACCCTTTCCAGAAACATGATTGTATGCACCTTGAAAAAGAATTCTTTAAAACTATAAAACTTTAAATCCTGATGAGACTATTATGTATTTTTTTTAATAGTCAAAGACACATGGCTGGAGGAAGAATCTATAGTCTGTTTTATTTTTTCAACTCAAATGAGAAGGACTGAATTATCAAGCATGAAATTGCCATCTGTGCTTTCCCTCCCCACCCTCCACATTTTAAATAATTTTTTAGCAGACCAGGTGAGGTCAGAAATTTGTTTTAGAAAGGATGATGTCATTGTACAACTGGATGTGTATATTCATTCAGCTACTTAGGTCAACAACATGTCAGTATAAAAATACGAATGAGGTAAAATTTCCTCTCCCCCTTTGCTCCTCTGGACTCTAGCTATGTACTAATAAATGCTACTGGTTTTGTAAGCATTTGGCATATGCCAGGCACAGGGCTGAGTGCTTTATGTTTATTGTTTCTCTCTTAGTCCTTTCAAGAACCCCTTTAGGTAGATACAATAGTGTAATTATTCCCACTCATAGTTGAAGGCAGTGGAACTTGGAGAGATTAAATAACTCCTCAGATACCAAGCAGTTAGGGTCTTTTGTGGGTTTCTATCTTATCTCATTAGACCATTCTTTAGCCCAAGAATATATTTGACTTTTCTCACACTCATGCCTTTGTTTATGATGTTTCTCTGCCCATTGAAAATCAACATATTCTTCAAAGCCCAGTTGAAAGCTGTCTCTTCTCTGTGAACTTCGATTGGCCTCATCAGAATTAAACATCCCTTCTCCAGCGCTTTCTCCTATAAAACATATTTATATTTTAACTTTAAATGTATTAATATCCTTATGATATTCACAAATCAAATCTTGTAGCATAATTATTCGTGTACATATATGCCCTCTCCACTAGGATGTGAGGTACCGGAAGAGAAAGACTGACTATTCTTCCCTGTAAATTCCTTGAGGGCAAATGCCATGTTTGAGTCATTTATATAATTATTTATATTTATTTATGTCCTGTTTTAAAGAGAATTCAAATAGGATCTAAGAATACTGAAAACATAATTAGATGGCCCAAGAAACAAACAAGGGCAGGGACATAAAGTGGAACCAGAAAAGGAGTTTAACAATGCCTACCATATGATCTACATATGAATTTATTTTGAAAATAAGCTTTCTAGCAGCTCACCGTTGTTTTTTTTTTTTTTTTTTTGTATTCTTACTGCCAAACGCAGGGTCAGGGATAGAGGAAGGTCAGAAATACTTATGGATCTAAATACCTGACTGCCAGATGTGGGAGGTTAGTGAAGGAAAAAATGGGACTTGAAGTTAGACCACTTTTTAAAAGACAGCATTAATGAAATATTGATATACAGTAAACTGCACATATTTAAGGTGTACAGTTCAACAATTTTTTTCATGTAGAGACACTTGTGAAAGCATTGCCCAAAACAAGATAATGAAAATAATCTTCATTCCCCAACATTACCTTGAATTCCTTTGTAACTCTCTTTCCCACCCTTCTCTGCCCCACCTACTCAAGCAGCCACATTCCTCTCCCTGTGGGTTCACTTACATCACTTAGGAGTTATATAAATGGAACCATAGAGTATGTACATATTTTGTCTGGCTTTTTTCACTTATCATAATTATTTTGTGAGTCATCCATATTGCAGTGTACAACAATATTCATAATTTTTTATTACTGAGTACTATTCCACTGTTTGGATATGCCACAATTTGTTTTTCCATCTACCTGTTGATGGGTATTTGGTTGTTTTAGATTTTGACTATTACACATAAAGTGGTTACTGTGAATCCTTTAGGTATAAGTGTCTGTAGGGACAGATGCTTCAATTTTTCTTGGATAAATTCTTAAGAGTGAAATGGCTAGATTACATAGTAGGTATGTGTTTAACTTGGAAAGAAACTGCTAAATTGTTTTCCAAAGCAGTTGTGACATTTTATATTTCCATCAGTAATTTATGAGAGTTTTGTCGAAACTTGGTATGATCAATTTTTAAAATTTTAACTGTACTAATAAATGTGTAGCAGTATCTCTCTGTGGTGTATTTCCCTAATTACTAATGATCCCGAACATCTTTTTCTGTGCTTGTTTTCCATCATGTATCTTCTTTGGTGAAGTGTCTGTTCCTATCTTTTTCCATAATTTGCACACTTTCATTGGATTTTTTTCTTGTTAATGAGTTTTGAAAATTCTTTATATATTCTGGATAGAAGTCCTTTAACAGATATGTGATTTACAAATATTTATCACAGTCCATGGATTTGCTTTTCATTTCTTTAATAAAGTGTCTTTTGAAGATACTGTTGAAGATTTTAATTTTGATGAAGTTCAGTTTATCACTTTGTTCTTTTTTTTTTTTAATTTTTTTTTTTTTATTTATTTATGATAGTCACAGAGAGAGAGAGAGAGGCAGAGACACAGGCAGAGGGAGAAGCAGGCTCCATGCACCGGGAGCCCGACGCGGGATTCGATCCCGGGTCTCCAGGATCGCGCCCCGGGCCAAAGGCAGGCACCAAACCGCTGCGCCACCCGGGGATCCCTATCACTTTGTTCTTTTGTGGATTGTCCATTCATTGTTGTAGTTAACAAATTTTTGCCTAATCCAAGGTTTGTAAGGGTTTTAATACATTTTTCTTCTAGAAATTTTATAATTTTAGGTTTTACATTTAGATCTATGAACCATTTTGAGGTGGTTTTTATATATGGTATGAGGTGTGGATCGGAGTTTTGTTGTTTGTTTTTAGGTTTGTTTTTGCATATGGATGTTCAGTTATTCTAGCATCATTTTGAAAAGACTTTCTGGTTTCTACAAAATTGCATTTGTACCTTGTAAAAAATCAGTTCTCCATATATATATTTATCTGTATTTGAAGACTTTATTCTGTTTCATTGATCCAGTTGTTTATTTTTATGCCAGTACTACACTATTTTGATTGCTGTAGATTTATAAGGAGCCTTGAAATCAGGTAGTGTTGGCCTTTGAATTTGTTCTTTTTCAAAGATATTTTGGCCATTATAGACCCTTTTCATTTTTATATGAATTTAGAATTAGTTTCTCATTTTCTGCAATGAAAAACTGCCAGGAGTTTGAATGGGAATTCATTATATTTAAAGATACTTTGGGGAGAGATAATATCTTAGCAATATTGAGTCATTTGACTCATGAATATTGTATATATGTGTGCGTGTGTGTGTGTGTGTGTGTGTATCTCCTTATTTAGGTCTTCTCTCAAAGGCATTTTTAACATTTTTAGTATATACAACTTTCACATGTTTTATCAGATTTATCCCTCATTTTACTGTTTTTGATTCTATTGCAAATTATATTATTTTATATTTTCAGTTTCTGATTTTTCATTGCTAAACTGTAAAAATACAATTGACTTTTGTATTTTGATCTTGTATCCTAAGACTTTCTTAAGCATTGGATTATAAGTTCTATAGTTATTTTTGTATGTGTAAATTTCATCAGATTTTTTGCATATTCTTTTGTGAATAATGCTTTGTAAATACAATTTTACCTTTTATTTATTTCTTTTATATCTTATCTGATTGCACCAGCTAGAATCTTCAGTACAATATTGCATAAGAGTGGTGATAGTAGATAGCATGTCATTTTCCTGATCTTTCGGGGAAAGTTTTCAACCTTTCACCATTAAGTCTAATGTTAGCTGTAGGTTTTTTTGTAGATGTCTTTTATCAAGTTAAGGAAGTTCTCTTCTATTTCACGTTTCTGGAGAGTTTTATCAGAAATGGATATAGGATTATATCAAATGCTTTGTATGTCTAGTGAGATGATTATGTGATTTTTCTTTTTTAGATTGTTAGTATGGTGAATTTGATTGGTTTTTAAATATTAAACTTATCTGACATTCCTAATAAAAACACTGCTTTGTCATAATGTTTATTCTTTTTATACATTATTGAATCACATATGCTAAAATTTTGTTTAGAATTTTTGCATCTGTGTTACTGAAGAATATTGGTGTATAGTTTCCTTTTATCATAATAGTTTTGTCAGGATTTGATAGCAGCATAATTTTCGCCTTAAGAATGAATTAGATGAAAGATTATTGAGATTACTTACTTGTTAAGTGAGCTTTGGTAATTTTGCGTCTTTCAAGAAATTTATTCATTTCCTCTAAGTGGTCAAATTTATTGGCAGAAAGTTACCCATCATTTTCTATTTTTATTCTTTTAATATTTGTGGAATCTATAATTATGTCATCTCTCCTATTCTGATACTTTAAATTTGTGCCTTCACTGTTTTTTATTTTTCATAATCAGTCTGGGTTGAGGTTTTTCCATTTTATTCACTTTTTTAAAAAAAATATTTATTTATTCATGAGAGAGAGAGAGAGAGAGAGAGAGAGAGAGAGAGGCAGAGACACAGGCATAGGGAGAAGCAGGCTCCATGCAGGGAATCCGATGTGGGACTCGATCCTAGGTCTCCAGGATCATGTCCCGGGGCCGAAGGCAGGCACTAAACTGCTGAGCCACTAAGGGATCCCTTATTCACATTTTTTTTTTTTTTAAGAATGAGATTTTTTTTTTCTTTTGTTTTTTCTATTTTGTTTGCATTGAATACCATTAGTTCTAACTTTGGGTTTAATTTACTCTTATTTTTCTAAGCTTCTTAACTTGGAAGTTGAGGTTATTGTTTTGAGAGCTGTCTTCCTTTTTAAATACAGACATTAGTACTATACATCTCCCCATAAGTACTACCTCAGTGATATCTCATAAATTTTTAACCTATTGTCTTTTAAATTTTCATTCAGTTAAAAATGCTTTCTACTTTTCCTTTTTATTTCTTCCTTGATCCATGTATTGTTTAGAGGTGTCTTGGTTAGATTCCAATTATTTGGGGAAATTTTTAGATATCTTTCTGTTATTGGTTTCTAATTTAATATTTTTTGCTCAGAGAATTTTTCATGATTTGAGTACTGTCAAATTTATTGATGATTATTTTATGACCTAGAATATCATCCATTTTGGAAAATAATATGTGTGCATTCTGAAATAATGTATATGTAGCAATTGTTGGGTGGAGTGGTTTAGGTCAAGTTGACTAATAGTGTTCAAATCTTCTGTATCCTATTGGCTTTTTTTTTTTTTTTTAAGATTTTATTTATTTATTCATGAGAGGCAGAGAGAGAGAGAGGCAGAGACACAGGCACAGGGAGAAGCAGGCTCCATGCTAGGATCCCGATGTGGGACTGGATCCCAGGACTCCGGGACCATGTCCTGAGCAAAAGGCAGACGCTCAACCACTGAGCCACCCAGGCACCTGGATTGTTATGTCTTCTTGATAAGTTGACCCTTTTATCATTGGTAAATGACCATCTTTATTGCTACTGATATTCTCTGCTCTGAAATCTTTGTCAGATAAAGCTATTTTTATCTTGTATTAACATTAGAATATTTTTCAGCATCTTTTTTTTTTTTTAACTTTTACTTGTCTTAATGTTTCAGGTATGTTTTCCTAGTTGGGTCTTTTTTTTTTTTTTTTTATAAATTAATTTTTATTGGTGTTCAATTTACCAACATACAGAATAACACCCAGTGCTCATCCCGTCAAGTGTCCCCTCCTAGTTGGGTCTTGATTATTTTGTCTATTTAAAAACTTCTTTTTAATGAAGTATTTGGACCATTTATATTTAATGTGATTATTGATATGGTTAGGTTTAAGTCTATCAATTTATTATTTGTTTTATATTTGTCTCATCTGTATATAGTTATCCTTTTCAATTTTCCTGTCTTTTTGGTCTGTTAGAAGTTTTTTTAATAAGTTCTTTTATCTCCTTTCTTGGCCTAACTGTATTTTCTTATTTTGCTTTAACGTTCATAATGTGTATCTTTAATATATTAATATTATACCATTTTACATGTAGTTTAAGAACATTAAAAAAGCATATTTCCATATCCCTCCTCCAACTTTGTGTTATTTTGTCATTTTTTTGCTTCTCTATATATCATAAATCTAACACTAGACTGTTATTTTTATTTAAACCGTGAATTCTTTTTTAAAGCATTTAAATAAAACAATAAAGCATTTAAATGATATAGTTACCATTTCTGATGCTCTTTATTCCTTTGTGTAGATCTATATTTCTATCTGTTATAATTCCTTCATTTTTAATGCTTTTATATATTTTTAAATATTTTATTTATTTATTCATGAGAGACAGAGAGAGAGAAACAGAGACATAGGCAGAGAGAGAAGCAGGTTCCATGCAGGGAGTCTGATGTGGGACTCGATCCCATGCTCCAGGATCACAACCTGAGCCAAAGGCAGACGCTCAATCACTGAGCCACCCAGGTTCCCCATGCTTTTATTTATTTATTCATGAGAGACACACAGAGAGAGGCAGAGACCATAGGCAGAGACCATAGGCAGAGGAAGAAGCAGACTGCCCGTTTGTAACCCAATGCAGGACTCCATCTCAGGACCCCAGGATCACAACCTGAGCCAAAGGCAGATGCTCAATCACTGAGCCACCCATGCATCCCTAATTCCTTCATTTTGAAAGATTAACCTTTTACAAAGTCTTATAGTTTTGGTCTGCTAATGAGGAAGTCTTTCAGTTTAGTATTTCTGAAAGAGTCTTGACTTGCCTTCATTTTTTTTCAAACCTCGTCTTTATGTATATATGTATGCATGTGTGTATGTAAGTATCTATCATCTATCTATCTATCTATCTATCTATCTATCATCTATCTATCATCTATTATCTATCTTTCTATCTATTATCTCTATCTATCTATCTATCTATCTATCTATCTATCTATCTAATCATCTATCATCATCAAGTTTATTTATGGGGCCCCTGGGTGGCTCAGTCAGTTAAGCCTCTGTCTTGGGCTCAGGTCACAATCTTGGGATCTGGGATTACACTGCACATTGGGCTCCCTGTTCCACAGGGAACCTGCTTTTCTCTCTCTTCCCCGCTCAGTTCTCTCCTGTCTCTGTTGCTATCTCTGTAGCTCTCAAATATTTAATTTAATTTAATTTTCAGAAATATTTTATTTATTTATTTATTTATTTATTTATTTATTTATTTATGAGAGAGAGAGAGAGAGAGAAAGAGAGAGAGAGAGAGAGAGAGAGAGAGGCAGAGACATAGGCAGAGGAAGAAGCAGGCTCCATGCAGAAAGCCCGATGTGGGCTCGATCCTGGGACTCCGGGATCACACCCTGAGCCAAAGGCAGTGGCTCAGCTGCTGAGCCACCCAGGCATCCCAATTAAATATTTTAAAAGATAGTTATTTATGTAAGGAATCTCTGTGTCTGATGTGGGGCTTGAACTCAAGACCCTGAGATCAAGAGCTACACACTCTACTGGCTGAGACAGTCAGATGTTCCATATTATTTATAAAAAATTTTTAATTCTAGTATAGTTAACATACAGTGTTGTATTAGTTTCAGGTATATAATATAGTGATTCAATAATTTTGTATGTTACTCAGTGATCATCAAGATATATGTACTCTTAAATCCTCTTCATCTATTTCACCCATTCGCCTACCCACCTCTCCTCTGGTAACCATTAGTTTGTTCTTCTATGGTTAGGAGTCTGACTTTGGGTTTGCGCCCCCCCCCCCAACCTTTGTTTGTTTTGTTTCTTAAATTCTATATATGAGTGAAATCATGCTATTTGACTTTCTCTGACTGGCTTATTTCATTTAGCATATTTTCTAGCTTCACCCATGTTGTTGCAGATGGCAAGATATCATTCTTTTTTATTGCTGAATAATATTCCATTGGATGTAGGGCACCTCGGGTGGCTCAGTGGTTTAGTGCTACCTTCAGCCCAGGGCGTGATCCTGGAGACCTCAGATCAAATCCCACATTGGGCTCCCTGGATGGACCCTGCTTCTCCCTCTGCCTGTGTCTCTGCCTCTCTCTCTCTCTCTGTGTCTCTCATGAATAAATAAATAAAATCTTAAAAAAAATATTCCATTGGATGTATATACCACATCTTCTTTATTCATATCTATCAATAGCCACTTGGGCTGCTTCCATATTTTGGCTGTTTAAATAATGTTGCAATACACATAAGTGTATTAGTGTTTTTTGTATTTCTTGGGTAAATACCCAAGAGTACAATCACTGGGTCATAGAGTAGTTTGGTTTTTAACTTTTTCAGGAACTTCCATTCTGTTTTCCAGAGTGGTTGCACCAGTTTGCACTCCTACCATTAGTACACTAGAGTTCCTATTTTGCCAAATCCTCTCTAATATTTGTTTCTTGTCTTACTGATTTTAGCCATTCTGAAAGTTGTGAGATGATATTGTAGTTTTGCTTTGATGTAGTATTGTAATTTGCTTTGCTTTGATGATGAGCAATGTTGAACCTCTTTTCATATGCCTGTTGGTCATCTGTATTCCTTCTTTGGAGGAATGTGTGTTAATGTCTTTTGCCCATTTTTAAATTGTATTACTTGCTTTTTTTTTGGTGTTGAATTATATCAATTCTTTATGTTTTTTAATACTAACTCTTTATCAGAGATGTCATTTGCAAATATTTTCTCCTTTTCAGTAGATTGTCTTCTTGTTTTGTTGCTTGTTTTCTTTGCCGTGTAGTTTTTTTTATTTTTAAAAGTATTTTATTTATTTACTTGATAGAAAGAGGAGAAAGAGAGAGAGTGAGCACACTACCAGGGGGAAGGGCAAAGGGAGGGAAAAAAGCAGACTAAATGCTGAACAGGGAGCCCGATATGGGACTTGATTCCAGGACCCTGGGATCATGACTTGAGCCAAAGACTCAACCAACTGAGCCACCCAGGTGCCACAGAGCTTTTTATTTTGATGTAGTCCCAGTAGTTTATTTTTGCTTTTGTTTACCTTGCCTTGGGAGACATAGCTAGAAAAATTATGCTACATTAGATGTTGGAGAAATTACTGCCTGTGCTCTCATCTAGAATTTTTATGGTTTCAGGTCTAACATTTGGATCATTATTCTATTTTGAATTTATCTTTGTATATGGTGTAAGCCAGTGATCCGGTTTCCTTCTTTTGCACATAACCATCCAGTTCTCCTAATACCACTTGTTGAAGAAGCTGTCTTTTTCCCATTGCATATTCTTTCCTCCTTTACTGAAGAATAATTGACCATATAAACATGGGTTTATTTCTAGGATTTCTACTTCATTCCATTGATCCACATGTCTTTTTTTGTGCTAGTATGATACTGTTTTGATTATTACAGCCTTGTAGTATAACTTGAAATCTGGGATTGTGATACTTCCAGCTTTGTTTTTCTTTTTTAAGATTGTTTTGGCTATTTGGTGTTTTCTTTGGTTCTGTACAAATTTTAAGATTTTTTTTAATTTAATGAAAAATGTTGGTATTTTGATTTGGATTGCATTAAATCTTTAGATTCTTTGGGTAGTATGGACATTTTAATAATATTTGTTTATCCAGTCCATCATTATGGAATATCTTTCCATTTGTTTATGTCACTTTCAGTATCTTTCATCAATGTTTTATAGTTTTCAGAGTACAGGTCTTTCACCTCCTTGGTTGAATTTATTCCTAGGTATTTTATTATCTTTGGTGCAGTTGTAAATGGGATTGCTTTCTTAATTTCTCTTTATGTTGCTTCATTATTATTATATAAAAATGCCATGATTTATGTGCATCTATTTTGTATCCTTTGACCTTACTGAATTTATTGATCAGTTCTAGTAGCCTTTTGGTGGAGTCTTTAGGGTTTTCTATATGTAGTATCATGTTGTCTGCAAATAGTGAACGTTTTACTCCTTCCTTACCTATTTAGATGCCTCTTCTCTGATTTCTGTGACCAGGACTTCCAGTACTATGTTAAATACTAGAGGTGAGAGTGGTCATCCCTGTCTTGTTCCAGACCTTAGGCAAAATGTCCTTAGTTTTTCACAATTATGATAGTTGTGGGGTTTTCATATATGGCGTTTATTCATTGAGGTATGTTCCCTCTAAACCTATTTTGTTGAGGGCTTTTATCATAAATGGATGTTACACTTTGTCAAATGCTTTTTCTGCACCTATTGAAATGATCATATGGTTTTTATGCCTTCTTTTATTGATGGCATGTATCAGATTGATTGACTTGTGAATATTGAACCACCCTTGTATCCTAGGGATAAATCCCATTTTATTGTGATGGATGATTTTTAAGATGTATTGTTGGATTTGGTTTGCTAATATTTTGTTTAGGGCTTTTGCATCTAATAAATAGTTCATCAGAGATATTGGCCTGTAGTTTTCTTTTTTTTTGCAGTGTCTTTATCTGGTTTTGGTATCAGGGTAATGCTGGCGTTATAGGATGAATTAGGAAAATTTCCTTCCTCCTCTTTTTTTTTGGAATAGTTTGAAAAGAGTAGGTATTAACTCTCCTTTAAATGTTTGGTAAAATTCACCTGTGAAGCCATCTGGTTCTGGGCTTTTAAGGTTGCTGGCATCTTTTTTTTTTTAAGATTTTATTTATTTATTCATTATATATATATATATATATATATATATATATATATATATAGAGAGAGAGAGAGAGAGAGAGAGAGAGGCAGAGACACAGGCAGAGGGTCCATGCCGGAACCCGACATGGGACTCGATTCCAGGACTCTAGGATCACGCCCTGGACCAAAGGCAGGCACTGAACCGCTGAGCCACCCAGGCATCCCCAGCATCTTTTGATTACTGATTCAGTTTCGTTGCTGAAAATCAGTCTGTTTAAATTTTCTATTTCTTCCTGATGCAATTTTGGGAGGTTACATGTTTCTAGGAATTTACGATTTCTTATAGGTTGTCCAACTTGTTGGGATATAATTTTTCATAATATTCTTTTACAATTTTTGTATATATGCAGTGTCAGTTTTTATTTATCCCCTTTCTGATTTTATTCATTTGAGCCCCCCCCCCCCCCGCTCTTTTTTATGAGTATGGTTAAAGGTTTATTGATTTTGTTGATCTCTTCAAAGAACCAGCTCCTGGTTCATTGATCTGTTCTATTATGTTTTAGTTTCCATTTTGTTTATTTTTGCTTTAACCTTTTTATTTCTTCCCTTCTACTTATTTTGGTTTTGTCTGTATTACAATATTATTGACTATATTCTATATGCTGTAAATTCAGTCCCTGTGACTTATTTCATAACTGGAAGTGAATAGCTCTTAATCTCCTTCACCTTGTTTGTCCAGCCCCTTGATCCTTTCCTCTCTGGCAAGCACAGTTTATTCTTTGTATTTATGATTCTGTGTTTTTTTTGTTTGTTTGTTTGTTTGTTCATTTGTCTTTTTAAAAAAATATTCCATATACAAGTGAAATCATATGATATTTACCTTTCTCTGTCTTTCTTATTTCACTGAACATTGTACTCTCTTAGGTCTGTTCATGTTGTCAGAAATGGCAAGATCTCCTTTTTTTTTTAAATGGCTAAATAACATTCCATTGTGTGTGTGTGTGTGTGTGTGTGTGAGTGTGTATACACACCTCTTCTTGTTTATCCATTTATCTATTGATGGACACTTCTGTTGCTTCCATCTCTTGGCTATTTTAGATGATAAAACTGCAGTGAACACAGGAGTGCACACATCTTTTTGAATTAGTGTTTGTTTTCTTTGGGTAAATGCTCAGTAGAGGAATTACTGGATCGTACGTTATTTCTATTTTTAATTTTTTGAGGAACCTCCTTACTGTTTTCCACAGTGGCTGTACCAATTTACATTCCCACCAACACGCACCAAGATTCCCTTTTCTTCACATCCTTACCGACACTTGTTATTTCTTGTCTTTTTTATACTATCCATACTGACTAGTATGATGTGACATGTCACTGTGGTTTTGATTTGCATTTCCCTTATGGTTAGTGATGTTGAACATCTTTTTATGTGTCTCTTGGCCATTTGCATATTCTTTTGAAAAATGTCTATTTAGGTGCTCTGCCCATTTTCTAATTGGATTGTTTGGCTTTTTTGATGTTGAGTTGTATGAATTCATTAAATATTTTGAATACTAGCCCCTTATAAGTTATATCATTTGTAAATAACTTCTCCCGTTCAGTAGGCTGCCTTTTTGTTTCATTGAGTTTCCTTTGCTCTGCAAAAGCTTTTCATTTTGATATAGTCTCAGTAGTTTATTTTTGCTTTTGTTTCCCTTGCCTCAGGAGACATATCCATAAATATGTTGCTAAAGCTTACTGCCTATATTTTCTCTTAGGAATTTTGTGGTCTCAGGTCTCATACTTAGGTCTTTAATCCATTTTGAGTTTGCTTTTGTGTATCATATAAAAAAGTGGTCCAGTATCATTCTTTGGAATATAGCAGTCCAGTTTTCCCAACAACATTTACTGAAGACTCTCTTTTTTCCCTTGTATGTTCTAGCCTTCTGTGTCATACATTAATTGACCGGATAAGAATGGATTTGTTTCTGGTAACGCCTATTGAATCTTGAGATTTGCTATGAGCTGTACTTGACTCTGTGTGAGTGTTGGGCACTATTACCTCTTACTCTTTCTTGTGGTATTGTTCCTGTAGATTCCTCCAATGCATGTGCTTATTACTCAGATGAATAATGAAGGGGGTCCTCTTTAGATCTTCACATTTCTCCATGCATTGTTCTCCTCTTTAGGACTATGTCCTGCAAACTCTAGTTGCCTTGGTCTCCCCAGGCTCTCAGCTCTGGTTACCACCTCCTTGTGCTGTAGCCTGGAAAGTCTCTCAATTCAGTAAGCTGGGGAGAGATTGTATGGTTTACTTTGTTTCCTGCTCCTCAGGGACCACTATTCATCATTGCTTGATGCTGAGTGTTTTGTAAACCTTGTTTCAAGTATTTTGAAACCCTTATTCAATGTATTTTGATTGTTTCAGGAAGGAGAGTAAATCTGATCCCTGTTATTCCATGGAGGCTGTAATTGGAAGTCTAGGCACAATTGTTTTAAAAATCCTGGCTCACTTAGTTGGTTGTGAGACCTTAGATATGTTTCTTTAGTTCTTTGAACTTAAGTTGTTATTTTCTTCTTATTATTTTTTAAAATCAGTACAGCTGGGAAAGTATCCGAGCTCTCTTAATAGAAATAAATGAAATAAATGAGATAACTTTAAGATGTGTCCAGTATGCTGCTTGGTATATATAATGTGTATTTAATATTTAACATATGTTTCTTTCCTCTGTCTTCTCAGTCTCCTTTCCTCATGATGGTGTTAAAAAATATTTATTGAATTACATTAAATTAAGTTCTGTGACACCCAATTTACTCATCCTATTCTTAAAATATGAAGATTAGAGGGCGACCATATTGTTGAAAACTGCCCAAACTTATTTTTCTTCTAAGCGTCCAGGGGCAAATGGATCATCTAGTTCTATTGATAAGATTCATCTAACTTTCCTGGGAAATTGCTAAATCTTACTCTGTTACTGTGAAGAAGAGAAAAATACAGTGAAGCTCATTGAACTGTGTGATGCTTGATCTCTAATGCCTTCTTTCCTAGTGTCCTGAGCTAAATGAAGAGTTGCAAGTGTTGCAGACTTATTTCATTACATATACTTGAATACCATGTACAGAACTGAGGCTGTCCAGAAATCTCAGATTCTTTTAATCTGTAAGATTTCACTTAATTCATACTATGTTTATCTTTGGGGAGAGACATATAGATAGGATGATAGTATTTTTTTTAAAGAAGATTTTACTTACTTATTTGAGAGAGAGAGAGAGAGAGCAGAGGAGAGAGAGAGAGAGAGGGAAGAGAGCACAAGCAAGGGAAGGGGCAGAGGGAGAGAGAGAGGAGGTTCCCTGCTGAGCAGGGAGCCCATCACAGGGCTTGATCCCAGGACCCTGGGATCATGGCTGAGCCAAAGGCAGATGTTTAACCCACTGAACTACTTAGGTGACCCTTGAATGAAAGTTCTTTAACATGTTATTTGCATCTGCCATAATGGTGCTTGATCTCAATATGTATATAGATATATTTAATTTTTAAATGTTACAAGATTTTTATGAATTCTTTACGTAGTAATGTAACACAAGGAATACAGTACATATGGCTGAAATTTGAGATTTAGTCATAGACTAATGAAACTTATTCTGAGGTAGCCATAATATTCACTGCATTTATTTTTGAACAGTATTAATAGTCAATTTTAGAAAGAATAATTAAATTTATTATCTTCACTTCCTGTAATTCATCTTGCATAACTTTATCAAATTGATCTTCCCTAATCACTGCTTTCACATTGTCATTTTCCCTCTCAAAAAATGTTCAGGAGATCTTAGTTCTTACTGTCTTTACAAGGGAACTCTTTTGCCTTTCAAGTTTTTATACACATAAGCTTCATCCTTCATGTAAAAATCCACTTCCTCATACTCCTCTGGGTGAAACCTCCAAATAGGTCACAATTTTCTCTTTTTAGTTTCTCTAATCTCTCTACTCTTTTCCTTCTCAGAGTCTTCTCATGTGTTTGTTTTCTACCCCTATGCCACAAATTTATTTCTCCCCTATTTCCTCAGGTAGATCACCTTTACCTCTTTAATAAAACCTTCCTTGTCTCTAACCATCACTGATACCATTTTTCTCTCATCAAATTCTCATCAAAGAGTTTGTGATTATAGAATTATAACCAAAGCTATCATACAGGGTTGAGGTAATCTAACTTAAGCTCTTATTTTTAAGTAGGAGAAATTGAAGTGCATGAGTTTGTAACTGGTTCAAGATCACACACGGAAGCAATATTGGAGACTGAACTAGAAGTTAGGTTTCATATATCTTTGGTCACTGCCCTTCAAAATGTATGTACAATTTTATTAATTTGTTCATCCCTTCAGTGAAGATAGACCATGCACCTTCTTTGGATCAATCTTTTTAATACATGCAAAAATCCTGGAGTCCCGGGATCGAGTCCCGTCAGGCTCCCGGCATGGAGCCCGCTTCTCCCTCCTCCTGTGTCTCTGCCTCTCTCTCTCTCTATGTCTATCATGAATAAATAAATAAATAAATAAATCTTAAAAAAAATCCTAAGAAGTAGATGCTATTATTGTTTTAATTGGTTAAATTTTACCAATTGTAAATTTAACAAATGTAAATTTTACCAAATGTAAAATGTAAATTACCAATTTACCAAAATTGGTACCATTTTACAGATGGGTACCAATCCAAGGCACTGGAGGTTAAATGGCAGAGTTGGAAATGAAAGCCTAGTAGTTTGGTCCTAGGTCCTTTTTTTTTTCCTTTTTTTTTTTTTTTTCATAAGTGTTCAATCATCCTGTGACACTGTCTCTTTTTGCTACTGGCCTCTGGCTAGTTTTTACATACTTGAAGATGAGACCATGTCCTATATTTTGAGATTTCTCTCTGTCCCCACTATGGGAAGTAAGCTCACAGTATACAATATTTATTGATAGGTTAGTTCTCTTATCTAGAAAATTTCTCATTAAAATAGCCCCTATATATGAATCAACATGGCCACACTCAACTTTTTAAAGAAATCATTGAATCCAGCCTAAATCCAGGTGTGTACAAAGAAGTTAAAGTGTGAGGTAATTATGCAGATAATTAAGTTAAAATCCTAGCAGTTACCTTATTAGTCTCACTTTCCTGTATTTGTGGATTACTTACCCATCTGCAAGGATTCCTGTTTAGCATTGCAGTTCAAACCACATGATCTCCACCAATCATCTAGTTATTTCTTTCCCTCACAAAGTCAGGAAAATATGTAGAGAATTTGGATGGCAGAGCCACAGTCAGTTCTTTTAGCTTTCTACTGAATTTGTTTCATTCTTACCACATAGTCTAGGGCTTTTAATTGATTTCTACACACTCTGGTCTGTGTAGAATCTGCCTAGCCATCTTTATGCTTCATTGCTCCATATGGAATATATACGTGAATAAAGGCATGTCATATCCATGCTAAAATGACAAGTGAATATGGAAGCATTAGGGGTCCACCTGCATCTCCAGGATGATTTTCTGGATAAATACACAATCTCAGTGTCTGAGATTGAACAAAGCAAACAGGTCCTCAAAAAGAAACAAACAAACAAAAATCCTTCATTGGTCAGGCTAATAGAAAACAAACACCAAATTCTCATTGCAACAACCAAGATAGTGATTTCTACCACATAAAAACCAGAACATTATCACTATTGTTTCATTTAACTTAAGAGCAAGATAAGATTGATTTGCTTTTAGCCCTTAAGTGAATGTTGGGATATTTATGTTTATATGACCAATAATAAGATTTTGAAGTCATAGGTAATGGTATGAATAGCAGTTTTATTTGAGGCTGATTTTATATATATATATAAAGTGTTTAATCATCCTGTGACACTGTCTCTTTTTGCTACTGGCCTCTGGCTAGTTTTTACATATTTGAAGATGAGACCATGTCTCATCTTCATATATATATATATACATATATATATATTCTATTTAATTCATAGGTTGCTCATTTTTCTCTTACATGTATATGAGAAAATTCTTTTTGAATTGAATTAAAATGGAAATGAAGGTCCATATTTAGCTAATCCAAAAGTATTGTGAGTAGGAACAGAGTTGCTTTGGTATCCAGATAGATTGGAGAATTCGCCTAAACATTGTCTTGAATCTTCACCCGAATTTAATAGCACCATGATATTTATGATTTTTGTTCTGGGACACTTCATATCTCTTCTATTTTATTTATTTGAGAATAATTATTTAGGTGTCATGCTTACTATTAACATTGCCATTCAGAAATATCACTTCCTAGTATTAATTTAATTTCTATATATTAGAAGTAAAAATAAAATAGTTTTTGCTCCCTGATGGAAAATAAAAACTGTTACTGTCTTTTAAGCACACTAACTTTGCTGGTTATGATGATTTAGTTGCTCAGTGGAATAGACATAATGTCTAACTTTAGCTGTGTCTACAGAATGGTAGCATGCAGACCATTTGCGGAAAACACTGTAGTAGTACATTTCACTTGATTTTTCTTATGAACAAGAAAAGGTATTATTAAGGGAGGCTACTACTTGATTTTTATGAATTTCATCTGATAACTGGATCTGGGATTGTAGAATGCAGATATATCTTTGGATTTCAACACATGTGTGCTTTCTCTTTCATTTTTTTTCCTAGTTAAATATTTCCACTTATGTTACTTGGGATCAGATTGCCACCATAATATGAAGCATCATTACTAAATCTCAATGATGCCCAATTAGGAAGGAGTCATGAAAGGTGAAGGAGAATATTGACAAGAGAATCTCAGCAAGCTTGGCAGGGGCTGTAGGAAGAGACCCTAATTAGTGTGTTGGATCTATTTCATTATAATCAGAGATGGTAATTGACTTGGATGTGGCCTACTAAGTATTTGGCATGGATCTGGAAAACATAATGGAGAACATAGACTAAGTTGCTTCAAAGGCCTTAGACAAGGGTCACATTTCTTCTGTAACAAAACTACATAAAAAACTCATGTCTTTTCTGATGGGTTATGTGGTCACAATTTTCTCATTGTGGAAATGAATGCATGTGGATAGCTGTGGTGTCCATTCATGATCTTTTCTGTGCCATCTAGACAGGCTGAAGAGAGGTACTGGTGCTGTCATGGTTTAGTGACTAATGCTAACTAGCCACCATTACTGGATTTTTATAATCAGTAGAGACCAAAGTACACTGACAGCCAAAGTGCCCAAATTGGCTGTGCTGTGGCTTGTGAGTTCACCTTTGTCATATCCAGGCAGCCTGGGTCCTTGGGTTCTTTCAAAGGAGTGAGTTACCAAATATCTTTTGGTTTCTGAGGTGCGCTGGTCAGTGACATACTGAGGCCCATTCCTAGTGTCCTACCTCAAGACTCTGAACTATGATCATGACACCATAGGCAGATATTTTGGACCTTTTATCAAGTGTTCTTTGGCCTGCTTTAGATGAACAGATGCTTTAATCCCTGAATTATTTGCTCCAACTCTGCTGCTTCTGCTGTTGCTGCTGTTGTAAATATTTGAGGGTTTATCAGAGATGGAAGTGATTGCTATGGTAGTTACCTTTCACCACTAGGCCAAACAGATTTCATGTTTCTTTTTTCAGTCCACTGAGGCTACAGAACTTTGGAAGCTCTAGATCTGTGTGTGTGTGTGTATATATATATATATATAATCAGCATAAGGCCTTATCTGCTCTATTGCAGGGTGATATGAGCCAGATGTGCAGTTTTGAGACCCTTCCACTCTTTGACAGAGTTTTCTCTTTGGGAGATCCTTGCCCTACCCATGTCTTCTGTCTGAGCCAGAACAAGGCAAAGGGACTTTGTGAGATACTTTGAATGTGATAAGTCCTGTGATTGGAAGAGTAGTGGCTGAGCATGGGCATTGGCACAATCTTCCTACCCCTCTGTGGGCACTGGGGCCTCGAGTGCATCCTAATCTAGTTTATTCCCATAGGAACAGGAGTGAGAATTTACCAGTTATTTCACTTAATCTAGAAAACTAGATTTAATACTCTAACTTTTCTGGTTTTGAAAACCAGTATGTTAGAAAAGTGGCTTTAACCTTTCCGCCACGGTTTCTGCCTGCGTTGTTGACTTTTATTTAGTTCCAAACATTTGTTGAGCACCCACTGTGTTTCAGCTGTTTAAAATACAGATACATGTATACATACATTTGAGAATATTCTTTCAAACTGGGAGAAAATTCAAGTTCCAATCTACATCAAACATTGAGTGAAAGATACTATTGGTACGAAATACCTTCATATGGGGGCAAGGGGTAGTTATTGTGCATTAGTTATGGGTCAGATACCATTCTGAGTATAGAGCAGTGAAAAACAGGCAAAAATATATGCCTTGATAGACCTTACATTCTATCTAGGGGAATCAGGGTGGGACAGATTATATCAAAATGCATAAGCAGAAGGGATTTTGTGAGATATGGTATGCTAAATATAGATGTACTGATAGAAGTATTGAGGAAAATAAAGCATAGAACTTTTCACTGAGAAGGTAACATTTGAGCAAAGGTCTGGAGGAAGTAAGGGAATAAAGAGCATTCCTGGTAGAGGCAACCCAAATGAATAGGCCCTGATTCCATGAGTGTGTCCAGCATATTGAAAGTACAGCAAGGCATGACATGTACAAAGGAAGAGATAAGGAGGGGATGAGGTCTAAGGAGTAATGGGGAGGCGTATAGGTTAGAGAAGGTCTGATTATTGTTTTTGTGGACCTTGTTGATGTAATTGTCTCTTAACCCATTTGGAATAATGTGGTAATTCTTATGAAAGATTGGCTGTCAGGAAAATTTATAAATAAAATTTCTAATATCCATAACATTTTTCCATGTACTAGTATTTTCATACAGGCCTTACTGACCTGTTTAGATGTAGACAGGTAGCAAGTGGATAGTAAATCCCTTTGTGAGGAAGAATGAAGCCAAGGTACATGTACTTATGATGGTTTAGTAGGTAGTATTTTATCTTGTCTTCAAAAGACTGTGACTTCACAACTGAATAAGAATAACTGCTTGGGAATTTTCCAGTACAAAAAAGTTTATGAAAGTTTTTCCTTTTTAAAAATTTCTCTATTTTTCTCTTTTGCTTTATTGTGACATATTTATTATTTTTCAACTTGAAACAAAAAATAGGTCAGATAATTTTGGGTGGCAATCTCAAACCAAGAACAGTTTTTAGGACAAGGGATTAAGTTTTTGATAAGATTATATAGATAGCTAGATGGATGGGTGGGGGGCTAGATAAATAGATAAACAGGAAGTGTTCTGCTTGGCTTACAGAACTTCTGGATGAAATTTGTACTAAATGTACTCCTCAAATACTTGTTCTTTTGACGGCATTACGGGAAGCCAACAAGTAACATTTTGACGGAGATAGAGCTTCTTTTTCTCAGCATTCCTTATTACCCAAAGTGAATTTTTTCTCCTGTGTTTCCATTATCATTTTGATATGATTCATTGTGGCCTCTTAGATTACCTCGAGAGTTGTGGATAATTTAACGTGCTCTTATTTAGAAAAATTCCCTTTTCTACTCCAGTAGGGGTTTTTAACTGGGACTACCATCTAGGGGGCTTATAGAGAGGCTTTGGTGGTTCTCTTTACCCCTTGATATGGTATGCATGCATTTATATGTGTATATTTTTCTGAGGAGAAAATTCTAACCCTTACCAAATTCTCAAAGGGATCTGTGATCTGAAAAACATTAATATCACTTGTTTAATATAAAACATTTTAGTGGGTGTTGGGTAGCAATAAGACACAGCATGATGCCTCCATATAAGAAAAGGCATGGTTGGGGCACTGAATATGTGTTCACATCAATTAACAGGCTTGAGATTTTCTATACCAACCACATTACTAGGAAGTAATCCAAGGAGGGAACATTTCAAAGGGAAAAATAAGATGAAGTTTCCAGCAACAGATGAATTCACTTATGGACCCAATTTTTGGGCAAAGATGGATGGAAGGAGGAAGAGTTTTAAGCTACCCATTGGCATTTATTGCCCTCTCAACTTGGAAGTGTGTGCTGTGTTGGAAGTAATTGTGTTAAGTGTTTAAACATCTTCTTTAGGAACCCAGCTTGCATTGGATTACAGAAATAGAGCACATTGAGGAAATAGGATACAGAATGGTTTCTGTGGTGAACTGTTGTAAAGCAGGAATAACTCATATATAGGAAGGAAGAAAGGAGGCTTCATTTAGAACTTTTTGAAAAAAAATTCATGTAACATCTTGGTGAGGTCCTGGTGGACATCAGAAAGAAATGTGTTTATGGAGACTTGAGAAGAAAAGTTCGAGATTGTTCTAAGTAAGGATCTCTAAGGAGATGAAAGACAGGGCAAGGGGGAAGAAATGTAACTGATGGCAGAACAAGAGAAAGTGGATATTTTGCCTCTACCTTCTAGTTTAGAGGTTTAGAAACTAGGAGGGACCTTGGACTGGAAGTATTGTAGGAAACAGATTAATATGAATTCCCTTAGTAGGTTGGAAGAATTACAGCAATGTGCAGCACATTTTACACAACAGCTGCCCAGACATAGGTGTTAGGGAGAGGAAACAGTAATAGTTGCTCTAAAACCATAAGCTATAATGAAAATATTTTATGACCAGTTTGCAAAGATTATGTAGAAGCAATAATAAGGGTGGCCAGCAGCGGCGACAAAGAAAGAATTTACATTCATAAAGACTTGCTGGGGTGATATAAATGCGGAAGACTATAGATTCTCAAAGGATCAAAGAGGAACTGATTGGAATGGGAAAAGAAGCTAATAATAAAAGGAGAAAATATGTAGAACATTTTAGTTTCATGTTTTTTAATTCAACAAATATGTTATGGGCACTAAGGAGAATATAAGGATAAGAAATATTTTCAAGGGGCTTCTAATATACTTACCCAGTTAAGAGCAAATACTGTTGTAGTACATATTACGATATGTTATGCAGGAATAGTACAGATTATAAGATGTTGTGCAGGAACAAGGTGTACAGTGAGCACTTTGCTAGGGGCTGCTGGAGATGCAGAGATGAATCCTCATTTAAGGAGCTTAGTTTATACTAGTGAGGGGAGTCGAGTCAGGCATGCAACTAACCTTCACATAAGCTAGAATATATTAACTGCCACTAGAGACAATGGTATCTGTGTTCAAGGAAGGTGAATCTGATCAAGGGTAACAGGAAAAGGTTTTAGAGAGGAGGTGATATTGTCAGTGGGCTCTGAGGGATGTATAGAACTTTGTCAGGCTACTAGATATATTCAAAGGGAACAGATGCATAAGTATTATAGGAAGTATTTTGGTCTGGTCAGAAGAGACTTGTATGTATGAGTAAGCTTTGAATGAAAAATAACCAGTGGCATCTTTTCTCCATTTTTTTTTATGGAAAATTGTAGATAATTACCCTTTTAGCAGCATGAGGAGGACTGAGATAATCCTTGGATGTCTTCCAATTTTGTAATCCAGTGATTCTCTAAGTCTGTACCCAAGGAGAGTAAATGCCTATTTATTTAAAATAAAATTTATAACCATACCAAAAGGAACTTGAAAAGTCTTATAAATGCCTCTGTTAGTAATAATAATATTAATTGCAACCATATTTTCCTAAATTATTCCAAGAATCTTATGAGTTATGGATAATAATGCTCATTTTTCAGATGAAGGAATGCTCGGAGAAGTTAAGCAATTGCCCCAGTTCACACAGCTGTTAAGTGTCAGAAGTAGGACTCGCAGTCATGTCCTACTAACTCCAAATATTTCTTAACCACCGCTCGATACCTAGCACAAAGTCAAAGTGGTTGCATCAGAGTTTCTGTTTGTCGACAACAAAATCCACTCTAGCTAGTGGAAGGGGAGACGTAATTTGTTAAAGGGAATTGGCAAGTTCCAGGAAGGCCTAGGGAGTCAGACTTGAAGTTTGTGCATCCCAAAAGCATACACCCAGTCTCATGCTGCACTGATTTAGTAGAGACCCCATGACCGCTGCCTTTGCACATAGTTTTGCACAGGGTGCTGCTCACACTGATGCAGGGTGCCACAGCTGGGACCTGAGCCACTGCTGCTCCTGCATGCAGGATGAAGTGCTCTCTGCACTTCTCTTGGTAGAATAAATTCCACGTGGTATCTCCTATACCTCATTTCACTTTCTTGAAGTTGTCTGTGGGTGTGTCCAATTGGCGGAGCCTAAGTCATAAGTCATGACAAATTACAAAGGAATCTGGGAAACAAATACCTAGCTTCTAGCTTGGGAGGAAAGTCCTCAATTAATATGGGAAGGTTTTTCAAAATGTTCTAAAGAACTATAAATAAGTGGCCAGTAGAAGTTCATTTTGTGTAAGAGTCCAGCATTTATCTAAATTCTTCTTTATCTGTCTGGAGTTTCTCTCAGCCCTTTATTTCCTTGTAGTCAGAAGGTGACCTTACCAGCATCTCAATTCTAACACCATGCCAGCAGTGACCCAGGCAGTAAAAAATATATCACCGAATTAATTTAGTGGAAACACTAAAACATTCATGGTCTTAAAATTTTAACAGAAGCCTGTGTTTTCTCCATTAAAAAAAATTAATCGGGTAGGATGTCTTTAATCAAAAGACAAGTCAACTGGGTCACACAAAAGACCAAATAATGGCATTGTAACTTTACAAATTCTCTGACTTTTGGCTGCTTTTTATAAGCCTGAAAAAAATATCAAAAGCAGTAAAAACTTATATTATTTCTGTCAGTAGTCCTTTTCATAAAATGTTGTGAAAACAATCTCTTTAAGAAGGAAGCAACATACTGAGCAGCAAGCCTCAGTCACAGGAAGTTCATTTTTTCTTTGGCTTACAGCCCAATGCCATCAGAACTAATTAAAAACAGAGCCACGCTGGTATGGGGCTCAGTGTTTGGGTTTTACAATAACAGAGTCGCAAAGCAGGGGGATGTCTAATGAGAATAGTTTCTGAGTTTGTTTTGTAGCATTGGGCAACTATGTCAATTACTGGAACTGCGGCTCAGGGCCAGCACCCATGCTGGGATGTGAGAGAGTCTTATTGCTGTACAGATTGAGCTTCCACTTTGATACATGTGATATGCATGTCACTTGTATACTGGTGCGGCTCCTTGGCTGCAGACTCTATGTGAGGAGGCTGGTGCCACCTTGCTCCTCTTGTCTGAGGCCAGATCAAATGTTACAAGGCCCAGATTTCATCTGCATCATTAGCTATGCTCCAGTTAAAAAATGAAACATGTCCTCTGGTTGGGAAAGTATTGGAAATGAAGACTCTGACTTACACAGCCATATGTATGAGCTGCTGGAGAATTCATGCAGGATGGGGGAGGGGGCAGAGAAAGACATACATATCAAGGTAAAGAAAGAAAGATGAACAAAGCAGTGTGGCAATTAATGGATAGTTCAGCACTAAAATATCTCTTGTGCTTTACTTTATGTATCGTAGCAATAAAAGCAAGATTTTGGGGGTTTCTTTTCCTTTTTTATTTTCCTTAAAGAATAACACCCCCCATTTCCCAACCCCTTGTAAAGAGAACCCCTTATTTTCTGTCTCTGTATATGGTGGTCATGATGCATGGTCTTCTGGTCATTTAAGAAGGAGGTAGAGAGATAGAAAAAGCTGGTAGTTTAGATAAGAAATTATCAGTGGAGTACTTGTAACTCTGTGTATGGTCTCTTCAAGTTTATAATTTAATCTCTGTTCAAGGTGATTTTTCTTTCCTTCATGCAAAGCATGATGGAAGAGTATTCCAGGGCCAAATGTAAGTACTGCTGGTATATTAAAATAGAATTGCAACAAAAGCTCAACAAATTTTGGATCTGTTCTTTTTTTGTGATTTAGTGCATTTAAAGGCAGTTGTATTTGATTTGTATTCTGTTTCATATTTTAAGAATATACACAGAGAAAAATCAATGAATTATAGTTCTAATAGATAAATTCAAATAAATAGTTTCATTAATTAACATAGAATCAAGGTAGTAGTCATCTCAATTATTAATGGCTCATGAAACATATACCTAGATATATATGACCTTTCTTGATGCTTTTTTGAGGTTGTGAGCAGATAAGCATGACAGAGGAGTGTGTTATGCAAGCAATATTTTAAGAAGGTCGACATAAATATTCTAGTCCAGCAATATTTATGCGATTAATCTGAAACATATGATGTAGATCTTTTTTCTTTTTTTTTAAAGATTTTATTTATTTATTCATGACAAACACAGAGAGAGGGAGAGGCAGAGACACAGGGAGAGGGAGAAGCAGGCTCCATGCAGGGAGCCTGACGTGGGACTCGATCCCGGGTCTCCAGGATCACACGCCGGGCAGAAGGCAGCACTAAACCGCTGGGCCACCAGGGTTGCCCTAGATATTTTTTCTTAATCTTAATGTGATTATGCATAAAGAATGAGGTATTTTTAAATACCTATTTTTATTCTTTGGGTTCTCCAGTCAGTGTTAGCATTGGTGATTCCTCTGATGTCATATATAGTATACTTTTCACCACAGTAATGTCTATCTGTCTTGAAAATTATACATGCTGAAGCTTAATAGACTGAGATTTCCTTGATGCCTCTCTTTCTGACACCTTCTCCCAACCCAAAGGGTGTTTCATCTCATATCCTAAAAAGTCTTTGAATAGTAGACTGAGGTAGCTATTTGGTACCTATGTGCTCAAGTTATCGGTTTCAAAGGGCTCAAAGAGCAAAACTCTGGGCAGAAGTTAGCGATCTGTTGGAGAATGACAATAACATTAGCTCCCTGGAAATGCCATGCTGGAATAGTTGGTAATGCTGTGGCCAAGAGGAGAATGGTATATATTAAAAAGTGGCCTTGGAACTCTGGTGCCTGTGAATCTTGGGCCAGAGAAAGGCACAGGGAACACAGGAGAGAAGGAGAGAAGATGGAGATCAAAGGAAGGTTTGGTAAGCAGAGACTTCCACAAGTTAAACTCGGGTCCTGGAACTGCTCCTGAGTAAGATGGGCTAAGCTCCTCCCAAAGTCTACTCTCCAAATAGCAAAGGGCCACATGAACTCCACCTTCAGAGCAAGTTTTATAGGGAGTTGGGCTGGCGGTACAAATCCTGCAGAGGTGGGACATTGATTGGGAGTCACTGGTTGTAAAGTGAACTTAGAACATCAGCATGAACAAAAGGCATTTGATGTTTTACTTCTTTCGCTAGAAAAAGAGATTCGAAAACATGAATGTGGTTGGGGAATGTGTGGAGGGTTTGAAGGGTTTTAGAGTTTTATTTTGCTTCTTGTGTACACTCACCTTCATGGATAAATGAGATCTATTTACTTAAGTGATTTTGTAGAGCAGCCATAGTCCCTTGTATAATCTTCTTAATGCAAACATCTATTTTTTGAATCTGTGGCCTTTAGGTTTATAACCAGGGAAGGAAGAGGGAGGACAAAGTATGCATATGTTATGTGCCAGGTACTTTATGGCATATTTCATTTATTTATCAATAACACTCCCAAAATGGGATAGTAATCATACGTAAGGAAACTGAGGTTTAGATAGACCTAAGATTAAAGCCACATAACTTGTAAAAGAACCGAGATTTAAATGCAGTCCTCTTGACTCCAGAGTCTATGTTCTCTCCATACTATCACCTATCATTAGTATTTCTATCATATTTCTTAGGGGATCTGAAAATCATTGCAATTCAGTGGCACTTCAGGAGGAAGTACCTTTCAGGTACCTACTGCATAAACAGGAAATTTATTTCACTAATAAAGATAAACATCCTTGACTAGAGTCCACATGATAGATGTTACACTAGTATGTATTTATGAATGTTTTATCATATATGCAGGAGATTCACAAACATCAGTAGAGGAATCGTCATGTAGGAGATTCATGTTAAAAAATTATTGGAGGGGCACCTGGGTGGCTCAGTCAGTTAGTGTCTGTCTCTTGATTTTGGCTCAGGTCGTGATCTTGGGGTTGTGGGGATTGGGTTCTGCTCTCTCTCCCTCCCAAACAAACAAACAAACAATCCCTAAAGAAAAAGTCATTGGAAGCAAGTACAAAGAATGCTTCTGAAATTAGTTAGGAAGATCAGTATTGGTTTTGCTTCCTTACCCCTTTGCATTGTTCAAGGATCTTGTTGGATTAGAGAGAAACTACTTACAGTGGCACTTTATGGCAAACTAAGACTTTCTGAAAAGTACTCTATGGCCTCATTTCACCCAGCTCTTGTAAAAGATAGGTTTCCTGATGGGAAGAACTGTTTTTTTTTTTTCTAAAATTTGTGGTCACTGAAACATTCCCAGAAAAATTGATATGTAACTATGTTGGTGTCAAGAAGTTGAATAAGTGAAAAATGGAGATTTGGCATTGATGCCACCCAAATTCATCTTTGTATCAATTTAGTGACACCAGATGTTCCTCATTTCCTGTTTTAGGCACTATCTGTGGCAGTGGTGTGTGGTGCTCTTGGGCTGCTCTATGAATGTGGCATAATTTCAGAATTATGAGGTAGGTTTCTGACAGCAGAAAGATTAGTGAACTTTCCTAATCATACCTCCCATTTGGGTGGCAGCATTGCCCCTGGTGGAAATTAAAAAGGACTTGTGTTTTGGGATATTGTCATATTCCTCTTGACTTTATTAATTCTTTCATTTAGAAAATATTTATGAAACTTTCATTGGATGCAAGTCATTATAGTGATGCTACTAGAAGAGAAAACAAACTGCTGTACTCAAGGTGCTTCAATCTAGTAGGGAAGTGCAGGCAGATAGAAAACGTTCTGTGGAGTCTATGAGAATATGATATTTGAGCAACTTTACTGCTCTCTAAACCAATCATTCACTTTGTCTCTGAGATTTTTAAGATTTATTTATTTATTTTAGAGAGAGGGTGAGAGAGCGTGTGGGTGGGCAAGTGTTAGCAGTGGAGAAGAGCAGAGGGAGAGGGAGAGAGAAAGAATCCCAACCAGAATTCCTGTCAAGTGCAGAGTCTGATCCCATGGCCTCAAGATCATGACTTGGGCTGAAATCAAGAGTTGGATGCCCAACTGACTGAGCCACTCAGGTGTCCCTGGCTCCAAGATACTTGAAGAAGGCAAATATTAATAGATAAACTTGGTTTTTCCAAGGGAAAATAAAAAGTCAACCATCTTTTCTTATAGAGTATATAGACTCCATTGGAATTTTTTTTTTTTTGTAATTCTGTCACAAAATCTGCACGTGACTAATTACCGCAGTGGTAAGTATATGTGGAGAAGGTGAATAATTAAGTGGGCTACCAAGATGATGTCAGATACTGCCACTTTGTTGAAACACATAGTCATCACTGCAGGTATGATTCTTCCAAAACAGAAGTGGGGAATATTGATATGTCAAAGGAATTCTTCTGTATAATGTGAGTTTGGGTTTGTTGATCCATGTCTTATAGTATGACCTTGTCAAATTAATTCATTGAATATAGATGCCCCAAGCCTAATATTATGAAAATTTAGTTGCCTAGGGTCTTGTAAAGAATTGAAACAAGCTCCTTGTGTCCTCTAAATATAAAAATTGAGGAAGGAATCCACTAAACAAGATCTCTCAATTTGGCTATAGCCATTCTTTGAGTTTGTCTTAGTAACATCTAACCTTATGTTAATTACTACCCAAAAAATTCTTAACTGAAACTTAAAAAAAAAAACAAAAACCTGCTTTAAAAATATTGAGCATAAAAAAAAATATTGAGCATTTCAAAGATAGCAAACCAAAAGCATTAGATAGTCATGCTGGTGGTAACTTACATGTCTATGTTTTTACTCATCAGAGATTTACATATGAACGAGCAGAATAAAGGGAAGAAACTATTAATTGACTGAATTGTGTTTTAGTGGAATTCTATAGTATACATTTTCTTGGGTATTTGGGCTGAGAACGAGTGTTGCCTGAGGTGGGAATATAAAATGATGTAGCTGCTTTAGTAAGCAATCTCAGTTCCTCAAATGGTTAAACCTAATTATCATAGGATCCAGTGATTCTGCTTCTTGGGATATGTCCATACAAAAACATGTACACAAATGTTTCTAGCAGTGTTATTCACAATAGCCAAAAAGTGGAAACATCATAAAGTTCATTGACCGATGAATGAATGCATGAACAAAAAGGTGGTATATCTATATAAGGGAATACTATTTGACAATATAAGGAAATGTAGTACTGATACTGCTACAACATGATGAACTTTGTAAATCTTATGCTAAGTGAAAGAAGCCAGTCACAATGTACCACATATTGTATGATTCCATTTATATGAAATGTTCAGAATAGGCAAATTTATAGAGTAAAACAAATTAGTGGTTGCTTACATATGGGAGTAGTAGTATTAAGGGGTCTGGAGAGTGATAGCTAAGGGGTATAGGATTCTTCTGGGGGTAATGAAAATGTTCTAAGATCTGTCGTGGCGATGAGTGTACAACGCTGTGAATATGCTAAAAACCATTGAATTTTACACTTTAAATGGACGAATTATGTGAATTATGTCTTAATAAAGTTGTTTAAAAGAAAAGAATGCTGTCTCTATATAGAGTCCCAGTATATAAAACCAAACCACTTTATATTATCAGTTTTAAAACTTTCACTTGTATTTTGCTAAATGACCTTTGGTCTCTTTTAATAAAGATTTAGTAAGACTTGTATTCCGTTTTATAAGGTGGGTATATGAGAGCTAGGGGAGCTATCTGATTATCACATATAATACACCAGCAATGCTTTTGGTCACTATGTTAAAGAGCCCCCTTTTAACCATGAAAAATCTGACTGAAGTCAATCACAGGAGAACCACATTCATTTCAGAAGGATTTTGTAAAAGCAAAAGTAATTGGCAATAATATATATAGGACTTGTAAATATTATATATACTTCATGAAGTTAGGTCTGAAACTTCTGGGCTCTTGTCACGTGGTACAATATTTGTACTGTGTTCTTACAGCATGAGACCTCTTAAATTCATAAAGAAACATTAAAAATTGTTTTTAGCTGTTTAGCACTGCACATAGACTATGAGATCTGGTTGTCGTATTCTCTGTGTCCCATCACACAGCAAACTGTAGAAATGGGACCTTGGTCTTCTGTTCACATCATGCTAAACTGCTGCTTGGCAAATTTGAACAGATTAATATACATTTTTCTCTTTCATCTTATTAACTATGTAATCAGTATCAGTAATAGAAAGAAGCCTTGATTATTTTCTTCTAATATTTAAAGAAAGAAACCCCAACCAATTTCAGTGTCTATAAAAGCAAATAAAACTCTTAAAGTATCAATAGTAAAAAAATTGAAGATACTGTCTTTATCCTGTAAGCATTCAAAAACTAGACATGTAATTACTAAGAATACATTTTTTTTAAGAATACTTTTTTTTCAAGGCAGACATATATGGGTTTATCAAGTGGTATGTTGGTAAATAGTTAACAAGTAGCTTTCCTAAATAAAACAAAACAAAAGCCTTGATCGGTAGTGATGGTTGATTTCTGTGGTGTAATATTCCCACCATGGTTGATTTTTCAGGCTACCTGTGAGATATCTCTAATGTGCAGCTGAGAAAAGATGCTCACAATGGCTTCTGAAAGCTTCATTAAGCTGGCTCAAGTATATGTGTACTTCCTAACATACACATACACAAATACACAGACACATGTACTTGTGCATTGAGATAAATGCACTGCCATTGGTAATTTATATACCTCTATTTGGAAATGAGATGTTCAACAATATATTTTTGTTGATATAAATACAGAGGTATTTACATTTTTAACCAAATTGAAGGCTTCTTTTTCTAAAATTTCAAATCCCTTGCTTATGATATAGAATTTACTTCAAGAGATGTTATCTCTTCTTGATCACTCAAAATCAGTTGCCTGGGTATGAGGTAGGATTGAGGTTCTCATTCCAACTTAATCATTTAGTATGGGTATGTTTATATGTGTGTGGGGGTGTTTGGGTGTCTGAGAGAAAGAGGGAGGGAGAGAGAGACAGAGGCCATCTTAATTGAGCAATGCCTCAATTATCTCTCAAGGCTTGAGTTTACTGCCAGTGAGCAAGTTGACTTAGACACATTCCAAGGTTCATTCCATTTCCAAACCTGTCCACGTACTCATTATGAACTCATACATGCAAACTACTGGTCTCAGTGCAACATGGTGTAGAGTGCTTATATCTGTTATTTAGGATTATTCCCTTAGCTGCTTTTGATAGTACCCTAATTTTTGCTCTTGATCTCTAGATTTCCTTTCCCTACCTTTAGTTGGCTGCTTCTAATCTGTGGGCTTGAGAGAAGCAACCATATAGGAATGGTAAGTAAGTCATGAACAAAAATTGATGTCTTAGGGCTGGTTATCCGAAGAACAAAGTATGGCATATTAGATTATGTTATGAAGTGCTTCTTGCTCAAGATCTTTACAGTGATTGGAAAGCTGAAGTTGCTATATAAACGGTATTTGGATGAATTTTCTGTATTTTTAAAAATATTTATTTATTTATTTTTAGAGAGAGAGAGAGCGTGTGTGTACATGCACCAGGGGGAGGGGCAGAGAGAGGGAGAGAGAGTCCCAAGCCGACTCCATATTGAGCATAGATTCTGGAGTCTGACATGGGGCTTAATCTCAGGGGCTTAACCCTGAGATCATGATCTGAGCTAAAACCAAAAGTTTTATTGTAATATACTGGCAGTTTTTAATAGAGGAAATTTCAAGAAATTCAGGTTTGTTTAGAGGGCACATTTTATTTATTTTTTAGAAGACTTTTTAGAAAAAGATTTTATTTATTTATTTGTTTATTTATTTGTAGAGTGAGCAGGGAGGGAAGAGGGAGAGAGAGAAAAAGAGAGAGAGAGAGAGAGAGAATCTGAAACACACTACACCAAGGCTGGAGCCTTATGTGGGACTGACCCCATGGTCCTGAGATCATGACCTGAGCTGAAATCAAGAGTTGGAGGCTTAACTGACTGAGCTATCCAGGTGCCCCTAAAGGGCACATTTTAAGAAAGCTAATTTTTACATATGGAAAAGTTGAGGATGAAAGATGATCTCAAAACTATGTATTGTACCTAAAGCAGAAACAAGATTAGAATTCAGAATTCCTGACCCTTAGGACCATTCACAAATTTGTCATTCACCATCTATACAAGAGTTTCAGCAAGCAGGTCATAATTCCTATTTTGGAGAGTTTTATTTCCAGAGCCTTCAAAAGAAATGCATAAAAAATGCATAAAATAATATATAAAATGTGGCATTCCATTTTTTATAAAGAAATTTGATTTTGATTCATTTTCATTGGTGGGAAATTCTAATTTGGTCATTTTTGTGGGTCTCCTTCTGTGTCAAGGTTTATGGGTCTTAAGCAGCATCCAAGATGGTTACAAAGGCTTTGGCTGGTGGCCACCTCTGGCCGTTGACCCTCTTTCCAAATAGTTTACATCTGAGTTGTATAGTTGTCTTATTTGCAAAGCAACTTTAGGTTTGAGGGTCATTGTTTTCATATCACAGTTGAGACATGAGAAAATTTTCAGGGTTTCAGTAGTGCCATCTCTACATCTTCAATGACACTATTTTTCCTGAAGGTCTTGTATCCCTGGTTTTTTTAATCTACTTTGGGACCCGTAGGTCTGTCTCCTTTCTCCAAGTCAGTAAGAATTTTTTTTTTTTTTTAAGATCAACTTTCTTCTCTCTCCTTTGCTTCTTTACAGACACTCTGCTTCTTCCTGCATCCTCTCTTTGCATGTTTGCTTTCTTGGTCCACTCTGGTCACTTACGACCTAGACTTGTAGAAATAGAATCAGAAAGTGTCCCAGGCTGATTCTACTTTTTCTCCCATCATTGATCACACATGACCCTTCCACCCACAAGTGTTGAAAAAAATAACTGACTACTTGCCTGAATATAGCAACATGAGAAATATATGTTATCATTGGTTACTTCAGGGAGATGGGATTAAGGGTGAGATGGAGAAAGATTATGGAAATTTTATTTATTCACTTTTGTGAATTTGATCTTTCACAACTAGTATATTTTACTTTTATAATTAAAAATACTAATGAGCTTTTAAAAAGGATTGGTTTAAGAAAATGGACGAGTTTTGCTAAAATAACTTTTTATAAAAAAGCCAGCGATTTTTTTTTGTTGTTGTTATTGGAGGCTTCGTGTATTTTCCAAACTGCAGTTTTATTTGCCCACATTAACAATGAACAATTGGGAACTAAAATCAATAATTCACTTACAATAGCAGAAAAGTAAAATACTTAGGGATGGTAAGATAAAGGACAGTCCTTTGAACAAGTGGCTCTGGAACAATTGGATCCCTGTGTACAAACAAAACGTACCTCAACCATTACCTCATACAGTACATAAAGATTAACTGGAAATGAGACATAGCCTTAAAAAGTAAGAGTGAAAACTTTGAAATACCTAAAAGATAATAGAATAATCTTTCTGACTTTAGGTTAGACAAGTATTTCTTGGATAGAACACAAAAAAACATGAAACATAAAAAAAGCCCTGATAAGTCAGACTTTGTCAAAATTTAAAAAATTCTACTCTTTAAAAGACACTGTTAAGGGATCCCTGGGTGGCGCAGTGGTTTGGCGCCTACCTTTGGCCCAGGGCGCGATCCTGGAGACCCGGGATCGAATCCCACGTCGGGCTCCCGGTGCATGGAGCCTGCTTCTCCCTCTGCCTATGTCTCTGCCTCCCTCTCTCTGTGACTATCATAAATAAATTAAAAAAAATTAAAAAAAAAATAAAAGACACTGTTAAGAAAATAAAAGATAAGTCATAGAGTAGGAGAAAATATTTGCAAAATACATATCTGATAAAGGACTTGTATCTAAAATATATAAAGAACTTTCACACTTCATTAATAAGATAAACTACTTGATAACATATTGACAAGATATTTCATCAGAGAAGATATATGAATGATCAATGATCTTACAAAAAATATGCTCAGCATCATTAATTATCAGGGAAATTTTGATTGAAACTTACTAAAGTTGAGATACCTTCATACCCCCACAAGAATGGCTAAAATTAAAAAGGCTGAGAGCTCCAAGTGCTGACAAGGAGGTAGAACAACTGGAAATCTGAAATGCAGTTCTACTGCATTTGCAAATGCAAATGCAAAATGGTGCATTTTGGAAAACAATGCACTTTGGAAAACAATCAGTTTCTTATAGATGTAAGCATAACACTTGTCATAAGACCTAGCAATCTCACTCTTAGGCAAGAGAAATGAAAACTTAAGCATAGTTCACAAAAAGATAATGTATATGAATGTTGATAGAGTCATTCATGGTAACTGCAAACTGGAAACATCTCCATTGTCCATCAGTGAAGGAATAGATAAGTAAATTGTGATAAATCTGTACAATGGAGTACTACTCAGCACTTCAAAGCAATGAGCAACTAATAAATGCAACAACCTTTATAAATCTGAAAAGCTGTATACTAAGTAAAAGAAGTCAGATACAGAAAGCTCCATAGTGTATAATTTCATTTTTGTGATATTGTAGAAAAGATAAAAGTATAGGAACAGGAAATAGATGAGTGGTTGCCAGGGTCCAGGGTGGGAGAGGGATTGACTACAGTGGGGCCTGATCGTCAATTTATGTCTTCCACTGTCTATATTATTCTAAGATTATTTGTAGGCAATATTTATATATTAATTTTACACTTTTTATTTTGAAATAACTTTATGCTTAGAGAAAACCTGTGAAAAACCATATAGAGTCCCTGTATACCCTCACACCACTTCTTTTAATGAGACTATTACAATCATATAACCAGGAAATAGCAAACCAGGAAATTAACACTAATATGATACTATTAACTTCTACACAGACCTTGTTTGTATTTCACTACTTTCCCACTACTGTCCTTTCCTGGTCCGGGATCTGTTCAGGATTCCACATTGTATTTAGATGTCATGTTTCCTTAGTCTTCTCTAGTCTGTGATGGTTTCTTTCTTGTCTTTCATGATGGTAACACTTTTGAAGAGTCCTGGTTAGTTATTTTGTAAAATGTTCCTCAGTTTTAGGTTGTCTGATGATTTCCTTATGCTTATAGTGAAGTTAAATATTTTTGGTCAAGAATACCACAGAAATGATGTAGTATCATTCTCTGTTCATCATAAGAGTGATACAAGATGTTGATATGAGTCTTATTACCGGTGATGTTGATCCTGGTCATTTGGTTAAGGATGTCTGCCAGGTTTATTCACTCTTTTCCTTTTGTGATTAATAACTCTCGGGGGAGGGGGGCATATATTTTGAGAATTTGCAAATATCCTGTGTACTTTCTTCTATCAAATTCTAGGAAGAGAATCATCAGTTTACCCTGATGCTTAGCCAAACAGCTTCGGAAAAAAAAAAAAAAAAGGATTTAGGAAGCTTAAAACATGGGTGTATGGGTCTATTTTAGCCCTGAGTCCTTCTGAATATGCATGATTCTAAGGCTAAATAAAGAGAAGGAGTGGAGTAAAATGTGCATTGCAGGTGTCTTGAGACAACTGACTGATTCAGTCACATTCACGGCATATTCCTGGGACTTATGTCATATAGCCCCTGCTGCCACTCTTTGGGACTCTGACTTACCCCACCTCCAAGCCATTCCACACCGAAGTTGTGAGGATTTCAGCTCAGTGTCCTGAGGGTGTTTATTTCCTAGTTTCTCAGAGGGAAGGCACAGTGTGACTACCCTGGCCTCCCTCTCCAATCAGAGAATCAGCTACCTCCACAGATGCCCATGTAAATCATCTTTAGTAGAACAATGAGAATCTGGGGAAAACCCCTCCTAGGGAAATGAGTGCCATTTCATTAAAAGAGGAAAAAAACCACAATCCTTCAAATCTGGTTCATCTCACAGTCTAAATGCAAGTTCTTAATTAAAAGCCAACAGAGATTTCTAAAGTTGGAGAAAAACTAGAGCAACAACTTTTAAAATTATCCTGTGGGCTTTTTTTTCCTTCTTAGTCTCTTAAAGGGAAAAAGGCTAATAACCATTCAGTGGCAAATTGCTGTTCCTTCAGAACAAGGAAGTGAACGAGAATGAAAAGTGGCATCCCAGGGGAATAGGGAGTCATCCCGTAATTAGACTGGGCATCATGTAGAGAGGCAGCAAAAAATTACTGGAATGGATCAATGAGGAATTATCCTATTAGACCTCAATGGTTTATTCTAATTTCTAGTTTCTGAGAGAATAAGTAAAAGACATCTTACACGTTTTGTGTTTTTCACAGAACCTAAAACAGCACTGAGCATGAAGAACTCGGGATCCTTGTTTGTTGATCTGAGGATTCCATCACTCAAAGTCTCTGGTGTTTTTGTAGCTGTGGTTTTTGTGTGAGCAGATCAGTGCTGAAACCAGTGCCAAACCATGTTGATGGGTTCTTTAGGTCCAGCCTATCTCTGCCTTGTACTATTGACTTTTTAAGTCAGATAATTCTTTATTGTGGGGGCTATCCTGCACATTACAAAATGTTTCATAGCATCCCTAGTTTCTATGCACTAGATGCCAGTAACACCCCCAAATCATGACATTCAAAAATGTCTCCAGACATTGCCAGATGTCCCCACAGGGGTTACAAAATCACCTTCACTTAAAAAACATGGCTTTATTTCTTTTTCCCAAGGTCACACAGCAAATAAATGGTAGAATTGAGGCTAACACCCAGAAGCTCTGAGCCCTGGCCTCCAGTAATTTCTGTGATACAACCCTACACGTTGCATTGCCGACTACATGGATAGGAACATAATGTTAGGAGCATTGATATAGATCGGCATGGATTTTTTGGGAATGGATCCTATCCACGAGTCTGGTTAAACCTAGTGGCATAAAGACTGCCTTAAAGAATCAAGAAACTTTGTCCATTTTTGAAGAGCACCAAATGATCACTGAGACATGCAGTAGTCTAAATGGGAGATTTGGTTTTGCCTCTATCTGCGAACCAGCAGAGGTCTGGGGCAGTTCTGAATCCGCATCTCTTTCCTTAATTTACATACTGCCTCCATTTTAGCAATGCAGAAGGGAAATGAATAAAAACAATTATCCTCAAAGACATTCAGTCTGGTCTTGACTTGTTAAGAACGATAAAAGTCAGCAGTTAGAAGCATTTAATACAGCTGAACAAACCATAGAGTCTCAAACAGCTTCATCTGGTGCATTTCCTCTCAATAGCAAATAAAAAGGAAGACTATAATTAGGGCATGATTCTATTCAAGCTATCAAATAAAAGCTTTTAAAAATGATTGCCCTTATAGACAGCGATGTAAAGAACAAAGGAATCTTGCGTGGCTTATTATTTGCTTATTAGTATTACTATATGATACTCTCTACTTTTTGCATTTTGAAACAAAAGGAAACACTGAAATGCTCACAATTATTTTTTAAGTATATTTTGACAACACATGAAAGTACACTGGCTTCCTTATTTTGAAAGCCAGGTCACAGATTTAATCAATATTAAATCAATAAATATTATTAATATTTATTAATAATCAATAAATATTTATTAAATCCCACACTGTTTTCCAGTTCCAGAGAACTACATAAAATTTGGCTGAGACTTCTTAGCCTCTTCTACATTCTAGAAATTGAAAGTAGAGGTAATCGGCAGAGAAATCAGTGACCTCCCCAGTCTTCACTGGGCACACCAATCACCTGGGGATCTTGTTAGAATGAGTTTCTGACTTAATCAGTTCTGGAGTGGGGCATGGGATTCTGCATTTGTAAGAGGTTTCCAGGTGATGCTCATGTTGCTCGTCCAACAGTCACACTCTGTGTAGCAAAAATCTAAATGACAGGTCAAGGATATATGATATAAAATATGCTGAGCTCTAATTACTAAATTCTAAATATGGTCTCCTCTGGGCACAGAGAGTTACATTTGTCTCCTCTCTGTGGCTTAGCAGTGACTAAAGATGTTTAAGTGTCCCATGCTAGTACACATTGTCAGTACCGCATACTATTCTTCATGTGTATGGTGTGTTTGCATTTGCTAAATGAGGCAGGGATAGGCTTCCACCATTCTACCTCTTGAAACAAGTGGCTAAGTTTCTCAGGAAACTATCTGTAATCTGGTATTGCCTGAAGGCCTGGACTTCCTCTGGAACTTTTGTGGCTCCTGCATTTTCTATTTAGGTCTTATGATTGTTCAGACACTATTCAGATTGGGGTCTTTGGTTTAAACATGTATTATTCACATCATAACCTTGAGGACATTCTTTGTTACTCTCTGAACCAGATGCAGCTTGGGGGTAAAAACAGGTGTAAGTTGAGTCTTGCTCTCCTATTTCATATAAATTTGTGGGAGGCCTTCCCTCTGGAGGTTTGCTCATGGTTGATGGTGACATTGTGCTCAGTTAGCAGCCGAGCTTCTAGGCCAGTGCAGTCTAATTCATCTTTCTGCAGTGAGGGGATTTTCTCTTTCTCTGCTGTCCAATTAGTAGCCATTAGCCACATTAGGCTGCTGGGAATTTGAAATAGAGCTTGTGCCATTGAGGAATTGAGGTTTGAATTTTACTTAAGTTTAATTAAATAAAATTTAAAGCTAAATTCTACCTGTAGCTAGTGGCTACCATATTGGACAGCACAGCTAGATGAACTCCTCAAAGACACAAGTTCCTATAGGAAAACAATAGGAGATAGTTGGATTCAACCACAACTGGACTAGTTTTACCTGGCTTTCTAACTTATCAAGGTCATGAATTGACCTACGGAAATATCTGAACTTCTCTGTTCATTTTTGTACCTTTCCTAGATGTGAGAGAGACTAGGCATTTAATTTACATTTTAAAAAGTCTTTTGGTTTGTTTTTACAAGACACAGAGGTAGCCATTATAGAAAATCTAGAAAATACTATTATACAACATGAACTTTAGGAAAACTCTCATAAACCCACCATCTAAAAAAATCACATTGAACACATGGTAAACATTCTAGTGATTAATTTTCAATTCTTTGTGTGTGTGTCTCAACTAATGATCTGTGAATAAACTTCTAGATCTAAAAACTATAAATAAATAAATATTAATAAATATTACATAAAAGATTTAATTTAGATACAGTACTTTGGGGAGGGGTCATGGTGACATAGTGCTAGAAAACATAATCCCTAGATGCCACAAGAAGAGGGAAGATAGGGTAATTTACTTCCTTTTTTGGAAAAAACAAAGCTCTTCTTTGCAGGGTAACTATGACCAACCTATGAAACTCTTTTGTAGGCATCAAAGAAATGGAGCCTGTGAGTGACTGATCAAAACTCATGGGCTAACAGACGGACGCTAATCTAAGAGCCCTATATAAGCACTTAGCCATATGAGTTGCTGTCAGTATCACAGCCAAATAACAGATGGAAATGGGGGAGAAAGTAGACCCAGCAAACTCTAGGATGAAGTTTGTCTTCATCATGTAGCGTTAAGTACTAAACAAGATGTTCTCTAGTTAGTAGAGTTGTTTTCCTAAATGCTCTTATGTTACTGCTTAAGCAGCCCCTGCCTTTGTTCAGGCCCACAAAAAAGAAAAAGAAAAAAAAAATTCTTTTGAGGATCAAGATGGTGATTGCTTCTGAAGCCAGTTAAGTGGAAGGGGAAAGTTCCTTTGCAAACTGAGCTTGGAAACTTGGAATTTAAGGCTTTTGTATCCAATGGGATGCAAGTCATTTTAAGGAATCTAGGTGATTTTTTTTTGTGATAGGGAAAGGAGGAAGGAGGAGGGAGGTTGCAGAGGTCAAAGGATAAATGAGAGATTCCCCCAGAAAGCTGTTGTAAGGGAAGTTCCTTAAATGTAGGGCTGTTTTCATTTGAGATCATTTGCAGTGTTAAGTGCTTAATCAATCTGAAAGCACTATCATAGTAGCAGCTAGCAATAATGCTTTTATTCTTTTCTGGCTGTTTCTCAGACTCGTATTGAATGACAAGTTCAAAGTTTATGAGTGCCAGCAAGACAAACTTAGACTTTTCTCTTGTATACTGTGAAAGCTTTATGTTGTCCTCTTTGCCACCTAAGACAGAAGTACAAGTACAGGTACAAGGAACTGAATATCCGATTTATGAATTACCAGAGGGTTCTTCTTCCTTCTCGAATTTTCTGCCCTCTTTTTTCACCATTTCTCTGCTTACTTAAACTTATGATTTCTGTGGCATTTTCAATCTAGACTGCTGGTTTTGATGTTTGGCTGTATCTTCAGAGCATGACTCTACCATTATTTGGATTAATTTCTAAGCAGTTATGTGTAACTCCCCTTATGTAACATGGCAAGCACAATAACAATATTACCTTTTATTATTATCTGTTATGGTCTAGAGATACTTGTTCCAACATCATAACATTGTTGTGACTGAAACTAGACAACCCTTGTAAATGAGACCATCACAGTGACCAGCACAGTACATGTTCTAAAGTAACTTGGCACAGAGCGCTTAAACCATGTTAGGTGTGCCTTATGTCATAGGCTTGGCTTCTCCAGTGAAACGTTTACCTATCAAGGCTGAGGAGATTTTTTCCTTTAGTTTGTTGCCTATGGCTTTGTGCCTGGTACTCGAGGAGTGAAGAGCTAAACTACATAGTACTACTAGTCTCAGCCAGCACTTATGGTAATTTTAATACATACCTGAAGAATTTATAAAGAGAGACGAAAGGCCCAGAGTTTAGAGTCAAATAGACTTGGTCCAGCCAATCCCAAATCTATCATATACCAGCTGCTGTGTGATCTTGGGCAAATTACTTAACATCTGTTTTAAGGTCCCTTATTTGTGAGTTGAGTATACTATTCCAAGCTCATAGTGTTGCTGTGAGGCTGAAATTAGAGGGTCCTAGTGAAATGCTCTTTATAGTGACTGGCACATTATTATCCTAGAGTATCTATTAGTAATAGTTGCATAATTTGCCATTTTCCTCTAGAGAATTATGTGGCCAAGCTTAGGAAGGACTTATTCTCTGAAGAATATTCATTTACAGTTTGAATGACACCTACCAAAATCAGATTCTCTACTGGTGCTCCCTGCTGCAGCATTCAATTCTAGGTATTCAGTGAATGCTTGATTTAAAAAATGTATAAATATATGAATAATATGCACATAGATATTGCATTTATGTAGCATTGACTCTGTGTGAAACATTTGTCCCAAGTACTGAAAAATATTAATTCACTTTATTTTTATATTGATTTCCATGAAGTAGTACTATTATCATCCTCATTTTACAGATAAAGAAATGGAGTCAGGGAGAGATTAAGTAACTTTTCAGGATCTCAGAGCTAGTACATGGTGAAGGTTGAATTTGTTCTCTGATTCACGACACTGTGCTACCTCTAAGTGTTGCAGCCCTGACTCAGAGTATCTCACTGGAAAAAGGCAGGTGAGGTCACATATATTTCTTTACATTCTTCCTTTTCTTCTAAATCTGGAAATCAAACAACCAAATAATTTGTAAAGTCCCTTCCTCTTCCCTTCTCCTCCATTCTCTTCCCACCTCCTCCATTCCCTCTCTTAGGTCATTCCATTATGGAAGTTCCATTATGGGCCTCTGCTGTCACACTCTGGACACAGTATAATTCAACATGACACATGGTGAGCAAAGATGTGTAGAAATACCTGAAACTATTAGAGCCAAACAGCTTTCTGTTAAAGTTTTTTACTGCCGCATAAATATTCTCCTAGCTGGCTGGAGTCTCTGAGGTATAAATACTCCATTAGAGAATATATCCATGGTGGCAGCATGGCCCTCTGGGTCTTGTCCAAGAGGCCAAGAAAATGCAAGGGTCTGGTGACATCTAATTTCATTGTATTTAAACAGCTTTCTCCAGTTTCCAGCATACAGAGACATTATTAACAAGATCCGTTTGGCTTATTTCTTCCTTAGAAGAAATCTCAAGACCCCTGTGGACAGATGTAAGGATCAATCAGACAACTGTATTTATTGAGTGCTTACTATGTGTCCAGCTCTCTGGCAGGTACTATGGTAGAAACAGGTAAGCATTAAAATACTACATCCCATTGTTATTGAATATTCAGATATTTGCCTATGAGCTCTCTAAAGTGTAATCTGGATTTGAACGAGGTGAGGGCTCTCTTTCATCCTAAAACAGCACATTCATCTTCCATGAAGACTCCTGAAAAAAATATTTATTATAATTTATTTTCATTTGACTGTTTTGCTTTCTAGAATAACAAACCTTATCTTCAAAATGCAGACAAAAAAAAAAAAAAAAGGCTGTCTTGACTGTCTCTTCTTTCACAGTATTTTCTGAAGAGGCCAAGCTTGTCCCTGACCTCACTCCAGGTGGCTGACAACACCATAGTCCTGATTACTTAGGAATTAATATTTTCTTAGGAGGGAGGCTGTATGTCAAGAGTGGTGAGGCTCAGCAAGAATGTATCATCAACTGGTCCACATATTTGACAGATTCATTCATCCTTGTTCTTGTTCTGCCCCTGGCTATGCCACTCCAGAAACATGGGAATAGAGTGGCAGCATGCAAGCTGGCCACTGTATGCGGGCAAATGAGGCATACCCTCCAGTCCTGCATAAATATGAGAAGGGCATGCTTCCGTCCTCTCTGATCCACAGATCAGAAAATTAAGGTCAGTATCTCTTTGGCCTATACAACATCTTAGTGAGATGAAGGAGAAAGGAGGCAGTCAGCCTTATCACCATTTCACAAGCCAGAGAATAGAGACCTAGGGAGGCCACACCTGCAGAGGGAAAGATGAAATGAAACCTCTCTCCACTGAGGTTCCACATGCTTTCCATTTGACTGGGCTTCCCCAAACTTGGCTAATCATCAGCATCACCTAGGGGCAGGGGATAAATATGTGATTCCAAGGTTCATCTGTCCCTCAGAGACTCTGATTAAGTAAGTCTGGGTACCAGGAATCCATATTTTTAACAAGCGTCGTACATGATTCTAAAGACTAGCATTGCAGGAAACTACTGCCTGATGTTTTCCTAATTGTTATGGGATTGGAAAGAAAAGTCTCTGTTTGACAAACAGCAGAACTACAGACGTGTTACCCTGTTACATGGGATTCAGTTGCGTCTTATGCAAAAGACATCTCTTGAAGTGAACAGCTTTTGAGAGGAAATGGCCAACCCAGTTCCAAGCAGCTGACAAAGGCCCTGCCAATGTGTGATCAGAGGAATGAAATGTGGGGCTTTCATCCACCAAATGTTTATTTTGGTCATAGAAGTGCCATGCTATTTTGCTTGTCACTTATGCTCTCTGGGCTGTTTCATGAGGTTCTGAAGTCTTGGGAGTACGTCAGTGTGAAAGGGATGCCAAATTCATCACATAAGGGGATATCCTTTAATTATGGAATTATGGAATGTCTTGTCTTGGTCTCGTGGGGATTTGGTCTGTGGGTTTTTTTTTTTTTTCCCAGGATGTTTTGTGGAAACAGCACACAGATATCAGGACTGGCATGAAGTCTTGCCCCCATTCTGATGTTAGATCATTTAAGGAGGGATTTGCTAGATTTTATTTTAGTGAGTGGGCAAGTCACTGATCAAAGGACAAGAATTCTCAGAAATTAATCTGAATAAGCTTCTTTTCTGAGATCTTTCATCTTTTTCAGTAAATTGCCAACTAAACATCATCAAGGAATAGGGATAGGATAACTAAAACACACACATAATTACTACTCATATCATTTTTTCCTCAAACTCACAACAGCCCAGCCTTGTTAGTAGAAATCAAATAAAGTAGCTTAATTTTTTCTCTTTATGTACCATTTCTATCTTTCTGAGTAGTTAATTCATTAAAAAAAAAGTATTTCTTTAACTGGAATGGGGGTCAGTGGAATTTTATTATCTACTTTGAAATATAGAAGAATTCAGTTATATTTATGCAGTAGCTTCTACAGAAGATTTCAACATCCAGATGGACATATTGAATTATTTGATCATCCCAGTAACAGCCTGGAAAACCAGAATTTCCAGATGCATGTAAAACTGCAATGATATGCCTAAGTAAAGAAAGATTCAGACACTTGGTTAATTCGGTTCTGCTGTGCATATGTGCAGACATGGCCAGGATTTTGCAAAATGTTTAAAATGAAGTACCTAGGAGAGAGAGTATTAGTTCTTTGCCTGTAGATATGTAATGGAAAGTCCTGCAGGTGTGTGGCTTGATCACTTTCCAGTAAGCATGTAGGAGCCCCAGAAGCTGGATGCTCCCCTTAAATGGCTAGCTCCATGCTTAGGTAGTGGTGACAATGACACGGGCTGAGGCTTTGCCCTGTCTTGCCCACGTGAATTAGGAAGAAAATATCTGTAGTACTGGGGTGAATTCAGCTCTGTAAATTTTTTGCTTCACTCCTGATGCCAAAGGTCAAGTGATTTCCCTCCCAGCTTGCCTCATGGTTCTTTAAAAACGAATTGTTGCCAGTTGCATGGTTTTCACTGCCTCAGACACGTTTTCTAATGTATTTTATGACTAGCCCTCATTGGTTGATAATAGTTTGTTTAGCAGTTTACCTTCTAAACCTTGTTGGCCCCTACCCCAAATTCCTCTTGGTTCAAATTCCCCCAAACTGTGGCTTTGAATGAGTGATGCCTTCTTTTTTTTTTTAAAAAAAAAAAAGATTTTATTTATTTATTCATGAGAGACATAGAGAGAGGCAGAGACACAGGCAGAGGGAGAAGCAGGCTCCCCGTAAGGAGCCCGGTGTGGGACTTGATCCTGGATCCCGGGATCACGCCTCGAGCCGAAGGCAGATGCTCAACCACTGAGCCACCCAGGAGTCCCAAGTGATGCCTTCTTTACTGATTTTTTACTATCAGGAGATCCTAACTGTTGAATTTAAACAGCCAGTTAATACATTTGAAGGAAATTTGGAAGGTGGAACTAAATTTTGTTTAATAATGCTACAGCATTGGACTTAGGAGCATACAAAATTTGAAAAAACATCATACTAATAGGATTGGCAGTGTAAAATAATTGGAAGACTTTATACCAAACATTTGTGGAGACTTACTCTTTTGAGGTACTTCTCATTAGGCCTGCAGTTTTTAAAAAATAAAATTTATTTACATGCTACAGTATATACTATAATTACATACATACAAATATATACTACAAGTATATTTTTACTGTTCCTCTTTCATTGTCAAAGCCAATACAATTTCTTGTGAACTCCAGTTTCATATTTTCACGATGCTTTTCTACATCTGTTGTGCCCAAGATCGCGAATCCGAGAAACCGCCGAGGAGCTGACAGCGATGCAATCACATGAGGGTTTTTACAAGCTCGAGCCTGGGTCCAAGTGCACCTGACACAGCGGAGCAGGGACTTGGACCCCAAGACTAAGAGGTGTAGCAGCTTTATAGGGGCCAGTGGCCCAAGGGATACACAGAAAGTTGCACAGTCATGTCGGTCCACACGCAGGTGGCCGATTGAATTACATCTTACCCTATAGCATCCACTTGAGCTGGCCTATTTGGTCAGAATTGGCGCGTACTTTTGGCGGGCACAAGGCGGGGTTACATTGTCATGAGCCGATTTCCGATTAGGGTGTGCCCAGCGGCTTGACTAGGGTGGGGCCGTGCCTTAAGCAATAAGCAGGTTATGGGGGGGTCATACAGGAGGTGGCAGGTGTTTCCAATTAGGGTGTGCCCAGCGGCTTGACTAGGGTGGGGCAGCGCCTTAAGCAATAGGCAGGTTATGGGGGGGTGATACAGGAGGTGGCAGGTGTAGCACAAAATGGAATCAATCCTGCTCTGCTTGTCCAGGGGTAGGGGATTTTTGTTAATTTCCTGGGTCCCACATTCCCCCCTTTTTCAGAGGATCCTATGCAGGACCCAATCATGGGTCCAAGTTGCTCTTAGAGTGAGCCAGGGGGAGTGATTAAACCAGGATTCTAACCAACCTTGTTGCTGTTCTCGCTCCCATTTATATTCCAGCAAAGAAGCAACATTCTACGTTTAAGGCAACACATAACCCCTTACACACACCCTTTGTTTTAAGAAGACTAAGTCTAATCCCCTTCTATTCTGAAGGACAACCTCAGACTAGGGAGTCTTGGAGGTGCGAAATAAGTGAGAATGGCGTAGTCTTAGCTTTAGGGGATTGTCCTTGTCCCGTTGGCTTTTCCATTCTGGAACAAAGTTCTTGAGAAAGGTGTGTGGGTCAGCTGGCCGGACGTGGGTGTAGTGGACCCAGGGAGTAATCCTGTCCACCTTGAGAGCTGTGGGAGTGGTCAGGATCATGATGTAAGGTCCCTTCCAGCGAGGTTGAAGTGTCACCTGGCCGATATCGATGGAGGTCTGGGGGTGGCCCAGTCTCATAGAGGGCCCTCAGCTTAGGCCACACCTGCTCATGGGTTCGTTGTAACATTTGGAGGGAGAAAAGAAGTTGGTGATCATCAAATTCAGCAAGCACCTCAGGTTTTAAATTGGGGATAATAGGTGGAGGAAGACTGAACATGATCTCGTAGGGAGTTAGTCCCATCTTATATGGGGAGTTCCTCACCCTATATAGGGCAAAGGGGAGGAGAGTCACCCAGTCCCCGCCAGTCTCCAGGACTAATTTAGTTAAGGTCTCCTTTAATGTTCTGTTCCTCCTCTCTACCTGTCCTGAGCTCTGGGGCCTATATACACAATGTAATTTCCAATCTGCCCCAAGTACTAGTGCCACTCCCCGTGTTACCTTAGAGATGAATCCTGGGCCGTTGTCTGACCCAATCTTAACAGGAAAACCATACCTCGGTAAGATGTTTTCCAGCAGTTTCTTGGTCATGGTCTGTGCCATTTCATGTTTGGTGGGAAATGCCTCTTTCCATCCTGAAAAAGTATCTACAAACACTAGTAAATACCTATACCCGTATTTTCCAGGTTTTACCTCAGTGAACTCCACTTCCCAGTAGGCTTCTGGGTGGTCCCCTCGGAGCCGGGTGCCCGGGTTAGATCCATGGGCGGTGGCATTAGTTAACTGGCATGTGTGGCAGCTTGCCACAATCTGCTTGATCTTTGCTCGAGAGTCTTTAATAGTGATCTTTGCATGTCGTATGAGGTCTTCCATCTTCCTTGTTCCCATGTGAGTACTCGGATGCATTTTGGATAGGACTCACCGTCCTAGCTCCTCTGGCAGGATGATGCTGGAGTCTGCGGCCCTCCACCAGCCACGCAAGCACTGGGTCATAGGCAAGCGTTTGATCCAGTGTAAATCAGCATCAGTATAGTTGGGGGTGTCAGGCAGGGTCGGTGCCCCCGAATCAGGTCACGTGGTTGCTAAGACCTTGGTCACCAAAAGGGCTGCCTTCTTTGCTTTTAAATCGGCTAGCTGGTTTCCCCTGGCTACTGGTGTGTCTGCCTTTTGGTGCCCCGGACAGTGGATGATGGCCAGGGCCTTGGGCAGCCAGAGGGCCCTCAGGAGTTCAAGAATCTCCGTTTTGTTTTTAACAGTCTTCCCCTCTGCTGTCAGGAGCCCTCTCTCCCTGTAAAGGGCTCCATGGATGTGAACGGTGGCGAAGGTGCACCTGCTGTCGGTGTAGATGTTTATTCGTTTACCTTCCCCCATGGTCAGAGCCTTGGCCAGTGTGATCAGTTCTGATCAGTTCTGCCCCTCGAGCCGACGTTCCAGCTGCCAGTGGCTCTGCCCAGACGGTCTCCGTTTCCGTGGTTACGGCTACCCCCGCATAGCTGACTCCTTCTCGGACAAAACTGCTGCCATCTGTGAACCAGGTGACGTCCGCATTCGGCAGTGGCTGGTCCTGGAGATCAGCTCTGATTCCGTGCACCTGTGCTAAAATTTCTTGACAGTCATGCAGGGGGGGTCCCAGTCTGGGTTAGGGAGTAGCGTTGCCGGATTCAGGGTTGTCGGTGGCTTAAATAAAATTCTGGTGGGGTTTAGCAGTAGGCCCTGATAATGGGTCAGACGGGCATTGCTGATCCAGCGGTCTGGGGGCTGTCTGAGTACCCCTTCAATAGCATGTGGGGTGGTAACATGCAGTTCTTGCCCCATGGCCAGTTTGTCTGCATCCTTGACCATAGTGGCCACCGCAGCAATAATTTTTAAGCATGGGGGCCATCCAGCAGCCACCGTGTCCAGCTTTTTGGAGAGATAGGCTATGGGTCTCTTCCAGGGACCTAAGTACTGGACAAGGACCCCTTTTGCCACCCCATCTTTCTCATCCACATACAGGTAGAAGGGCTTGGCTAGATCAGGCAACCCAAGAGCTGGGGCAGACAGTAAGACCTGTTAACCTTTAACCTCATTAAAGGTTCTGTTCATGGCCTCTGTCCATTCAAAATTTTGCTGGTACCTGGTGGCCTCATAGAGGGGTCTGGCCATCTCAGCAAAATCTGGAATCCATAAGCGGCAGAACCCTGCTGACCCCAGGAATTCACGTCCCTGGTGGATGGTTTGTGGCTGTGGGATTCTTAAGACAGTTTCCTTCCATCCATCCGTCAACCATCTTTGTCCATCCTTTAATTTGTACCCAAGGTAGCTCACCTCTGCTCTGCATATCTGGGCTTTTTTAGCTGAAGCCCGGTATCCTAGGGCCGCTATGGTCTGAAGCAAGTCCCTGGTGCCTCGCAGGCATGTGTCCTGGTCCTCCGCTGCCAACAGGATATTATCTACATATTGTAATAAAGTCAAATGAGGGTGCTCAGAACGGAACTCACCCAAGTCTTCGTGTAAGGCGTCATCGAAGATGGTCGGTGAATTTTTGAATCCTTGTGGTAGTCGAGTCCAGGTGAGCTGGCCATTGATGCCTTTCTCAGGGTCCGTCCATTCAAAGGCAAAGAGGTCTTGGCTCTTGGGCGCTAAAGGCAGGCTGAAAAAGGCATCTTTTAAATCTAATACCATATACCAAGTTTTGTCTGGAGGCAGGGTGGAGTGGAGGGTGTATGGGTTTGGGACCGTAGGGTGCATATCCTCTACTCGCTGGTTGACTTCCCTCAAGTCCTGGATTGGCCTGTAATCGTTAGAGTGCGGTTTCTGAACCGGCAGCAAGGGAGTGTTCCATGCCGATTGGCAGGGCCTTAATAAGCCCGAGTCCAGTAGTCGCCATATGTGGGGTGTGATTCCCTTTCGTGCTACTAGAGGCATGGGGTATTGGTGGACCCTGACAGGGTCTGCCCCTGGCTTTAGTTCTATATATATGGCCGGTAGATGCTGGGCCAGCCTGATTTCCCCAGTTTCTGCCCATGCTTGGGGAAATTCCCGCAGCCAATGGTCAATGTCAGTCATTGGCGCTGAGGGCATTTGGTGGAGATGATATTCGTCTTCTAAACTCAGGACAAGCACCTGAATCGGGTGCCCCTTCTTGTTTAGGACTTTTGCCCCTTTGGGGTGGAAGCAAATTTGTGCCCCCATCTTGGTGAGCAAATCCCGACCTAACACGAACGGGTAGGGACACTCAGGGATGACTATGAAGGAGTGGAATACCCAGCCCATGCTGAGATCCACAGTTCTTCGGGTAGTCCATGAGTACTGTTTGGTGCCCGTGGCCTCTTGCACCCATGAAGTTTTGTTTGCCAATTTCCCTTGGGGTTGTAATAAAACCGAATGTTGTGCCCCAGTGTCCACTAGGAATTCAACAGGTTGCCCCTCCACTTTAAGAGTTACCCTGGGCTTGGGGAGGGGTCCCGAACTCTGACTCCTCTAATTGTCCAGATCCTCCATTTCCAAGATCCTGGCAGGGGCCTTAGATCTTTTGTTAGGGCAGCTTTTCACCCAGTGGCCCTCTTCTTTGCAGAAAGCACATTGGTTTTTGTTCAGCGTAGGGTGCTCCCGAGGGGGACCAGGGCCATCCTCCTTACCTGTCCCTGAAGCCAGCTTCTTGAGGTACCTCCGTCTTTCCTTTGGGTCGTCCATGGTTGTGGCCAGCAGGATCTTGGCCAGGTTTCGGGTCTTCCGGTCACTTAGTTTGGTTTATTGTTCTTCTGGACTTTATTATTATAGACTCGTTCACTAAGTCCTGCAAGCTCTTCTCTCCTAGTCTCTTTACTCTTTGCAATTTCTTTTTAATGTCCGGAGCGGGCTGGTTAACAAAAGCCATGATAATTGTGGCCTTTGTTTCTGGGGCTTCTGGGTTCATAGGGGGGTACTGCCTAAAAGCCTCTATGACTCTCTCTAAGAAGGCTGCTGGACTCTCATCCTTACCCTGTCTTACATCATAGACCTTGGCCAGATTCGTAGATTTGCGTGTGGCAGCCTTGAGACCTGCCATTAGAGTCTGGTGGTAGACTCGGAGTCTCTCCTTACCTTCAGCTGAGTTGTAGTCCCAGGTGGGGCAGAATACAAGGAAGGCAGCATTTATGAGGTCTGGGTTTTGAGTCGGCTGTCTGTCCTCTCCCAGGACAGACTTTTGGGCTTCCACCTGAATTCGTTCTCTCTCTCCTCGGTGGTGAAGAGAACCTGCAAGAGCTGTTGGCAGTCATCCCAAGTAGGCTGGTGGGTAAAGAGAACAGTATCTAAAAGCCCAATTAGATCTCTCGGATTATCAGAGAACTTTTTGCATTTTGGGTTTTCCAATTGTATAAATCACAGGTGGAGAATGGCCAATATAACACTAGCTGTTCACCAGTCTCATCCGGCGGCCCCATGGCATGGAGAGGAAGGGCGGCGGAGTCCTCCCGCCCGGAATTCGGAGGTGGGGCCGGCCGGTGGGTCTGACCACGTGTCCCCACTGCTGGCCCCTGCACAGGGACTCCCTTGTCAGGGAGGGGTGGCGCCCCTTCTGCAGCCCCCAGTGTCTCCAATGGAGGGGCAGAAGGGGGAGGGGGTGCCCGGTAGGGTGGCGGGAAGATCAGGTCCTCCGGGGAGGAATCCTGGAAGACTGGATAAAGGGGTGCTTGGGGCGTAGAGTCCGTCTACTTCTTGGCTTTCCACAGGGCTAGAATCTCGGTGGGTCCTGCTTTGGGGGGTAAAAATGGTTTTAGCCAAGGAGGGGGATTCTCGATCATGTCCTTCCAGATCAGGATGTAGGGCACCTGGTCAGAGTGGCCTTCCGGTTTGTCCCTGAAGATCACGGCCTTAACCTGTAAGATAATAGGTAGGTGAAAAGTTCCTTCTCGGGGCCATCCCACGTCAAAGGTTGGCCATTCTGATATGCAATAAATTTGGAATCTCTCCGTATGTCTATGCTCAGAATACGAGCTCTTTCCCTAACATCCGAGAAGTGGGAGAGCATAAGAGACAGGGGAGTGGTTTCTGTCTCCCCCATTATGTCCCCAATCCACACCAAGACACAGACAGTAAAGACAATTAACAACGACACAACAACACAGACAAATGCAAAAAAAGTTAACAAGGACATAGTAACACAGACAAACGTTCCAGTGCGGCCGCAGAGACAAAACAGAAAGCAACCCGAAGGGCTGACAGTCAGACCTCCTTACAGATGAGGACCCCCGTCCTCCTTACAGATGAGGACCTCTGTCCTCCTTACAGATGAGGACCTCCATCCTCCTTACAGATGAGGACCCTTGTCCTCCTTATAGATGAGGACCTCTGTCCTCCTACAGATGAGGACTCCTGTCCTCCTTACAGATGAGGACCCCCGTCCTCCTTACAGATGAGGACCCCCGTCCTCCTACAGATGAGGACCTCCCTCCTCCTTACAGATGAGGACTCCTGTCCTCCTACAGATGAGGACCTGCATCCTTCTTACAGATGAGGACTCTTGTCCTCCTTATAGATGAGGACCTCTGTCCTCCTACAGATGAGGACTCCTGTCCTCCTTACAGATGAGGACCTCCCTCCTCCTTACAGATGAGGACCTCCGTCCTCCTACAGATGAGGACCCCGTCCTCCAGGCAGGGGCAAGGGACGTCTCCTCAAGACCCCCCGGTCGACAGCCCACCAGCGCGTCCGCCTAAGCCAATGCCGACCTAATACAGATTGGAATTCCTACAGGTTAGAGCTCTCAGAGAATATGCGCGCAAAAGGTGGAAAAAGCTGAGTGCACTCACCACGCGTGAAACCCTCCGGATGGGGTCCTGGAGGTCTCTCGGATCCCGGACGAGCCCCCAGATGTTGTGCCCAAGATTTCGAATCCGAGAAACCACCAAGGAGCCGACACCGATGCAAACACACGAGGGTTTATTACAAGCTCGAGCTTGGGTCCAAGTGTACCCGATGCAGCGGAGCAGGGACTTGGACCCTGAGACTAAGAGGCTTAGCAACTTTATAGGGGCCAGTGGCCAATGGGATATGCAGAAAGTTGCACCGTCATGTCGGTCCACACGCAGGTGGCCGATTGAATTACATCTTACCCTATAGCATCCACTTGAGCTGGCCTATTACCTTGGTCAGAATTGGCTCACAGTTTTGGCGGGCACAAAGCAGGGTTACATTGTTATGAACCGATTTCCGATTAGGGTGTGCCCAGCGGCTTGACTAGGGTGGGGCAGCGCCCTAAGCAATAAGCGGGTCATGTGGGGGTCATGCAGGAGGTGGCGGGGGCAGCACAAAATGGAGTTAGTCCTGCTCTGCTTGTCCACGGGTAGGGGATTTTTGTTAAATTTCCTGGGTCCCACACCTGTTTACAGGCTCTCTCAAATATATAAATCTTTTTTTAAAAAGCATGTTTATTCTTTACCTTTTGATAAGTTTCTCAGTATTTATCAATATATGTCTTGCAATTTTTTTTTCTTGCTCTTGGGGTAGTTTCAAAATGAATACCATCATTCAATAGTTCTTTCTGTTCATTCTTAAAAATCTTTTTTTTGGGGATCCCTGGGTGGCCCAACGGTTTGGCGCCTGCCTTTGGCCCAGGGCACGATCCTGAGGACCCGGGATCGAGTCCCACATCGGGCTCCCGGTGCATGGAGCCTGCTTCTCCCTCTGCCTGTGTCTCTGCCTCTCTCTCTCTCTCTCTCTCTCTCTCTGTGTGACTATAATAAATAAATAAAAATTTATTTAAAAAATCTTTTTTTTGTTGTTTTATTACCATCTATTTTCTATATACATATGGAATCCTACTTTTAGTTTCTCTTTACTATCTTATCCACTTTACTTTGCCTGTATATGGTTTTCTCAATCTCTTTTCTATTTGTTTCATTTTATTTGCTTAAACTATTTCCATTTACTTTTTTCCCATTTTTATATCCTTCCAAAGAACATTTTCTTAATATCATATTTTAACATATTATTACTCCTGTGATGTCTTGAGAGTAAGGCTTCTAGTTGTTTTACCTTTCTTCTTACCATAGTTTGAATTTTTCTTGTTTATAACAGGACTTGGCTAATTTTTATTTATTCAGTAGTTCAAGGATCTTTGAGAAAGTAATATCAATTATGACCAGAGCATTATTAGCAAAGATGCTGTTTTTCATTCTCTATTATGCAAGCTCAGATTCCCTTGTAAATAAATCTTTTTTTTTCCTTGTAAATAAATCTTATCCATTGTAACTGACCAATTTTTTTTTTCAAATTATTGTTTTTCAGACTTTTGGTGTAACCCACACGAAACAGTCATGAAAACAGTTTCTTAGTATATCTCAGTTGAGTTTGCTACACTGGGCTCATGCCCAAGGTAATAAAGTGCTTTGTAATAGTGGCATTTAGAGTAAGAAATAGAAAAAAAATTGTAGGGGAAAGGCATTTGGGTGGCCTGTGCTCAGTCTTGAAGGTATTATTTTTCCTACCCCAAGTCATGAAAGTTAATATTCCTCTAACTATGGCAGTCTAGTGTAGAGGGAATTAGCAAAGGAAATTGGAGGCATGCCTTGTATATTTTATGTATAGTATCAACTTTCACTATAACAATAGAAATAGAGCAATAGAAACAGTTGATAAACTTCTGTAGCAAAAGCAGGAAACCTGTATCATTGAGATTATAGAGCCCATTACTCTTAGCATATCCCCATTGATGCCTATAGTTAACAAGACTTGCATGGAACATGAAGGAACAAGACTGAAAGTTGAGCCCTAACACTCAGCAGGTCTTCTGGCAAAATTCTTGCAAATAATTTCTTGAGGAAGGACTTGATTTGTACTTACCCTTATGTATTATTCACAAGTACCATTGAACAGAGTTAGTTAACCTACAGTAAAATGCATGTAATCTGTTGTGTGTTTAGTTCTCCCTAATAAATGTGTGTGTGGGTTTTTTTTTTCCTTAAAAGTGTCTTGCTTTAGGGACACCTGGGTGGCTCAGTGGTTGAGTGTCTGCCTTGGGCTCAGGGCATGATCCCAGGGTCCTGGGATAGAGTCCTGCATCAGACTCCCCACAGGGCGCCTGCTTCTCTCTCTGCCTGGGTCTCTGCCTTTCTCTGTGTCTTTTATGAATAAATAAATTAAAAAAATATATTTTTAAAAAAGTGTCTTGCTTTAAATAGCTGTTTTAGGATTAGCAGTAAAACATTTCCTGGTTGAACAATGCTATGGCATCACAACCTATAAAGCAGGTTTGATCTATATTGTTGACATATGTTGAGTTTCCTACTGTTTTCTTATTCTTCTAATCCTGAACCTTCCAACCCTGAGATTTAGTTGATACCAATTTTCAGCATCATCCTTGTCGCCAGGATTTCTGCCATATTTATTTGTATGCAGTGTGTCACTCTTGATCCATAATCTTATTTTTTCATCTCAAATTAAATCATGCTTTCATTCAGTGTGCCACACATTGTAGGCTTCTTGAACTTTATGCTATTTTTATTACATGTCCACCTTTACATTGTGCTATCCCTATATTTTTGAGAATTTATTTAGTGTTGAGGCTTTTTCCCTTCTCAGACTCCTGTCATTCTACTTGAAAGTTGTTCAGTCTTGTTCCTTCATGCTCCATGCAAGTCTTCTCATTTTTTTCTCCCTTCTGAGACTTTGTCTCCATATATATTGAACATATTTTTTTCAGTCTTTTTTTTTTTTTAATCTTATCCATTAATTTCTCTGGATGCTATTTTTTCTCCCAAGAACTGAATTGCCTCTTTTGAGAAATTTGTTCTCTTTTCCTTCCTTGGCAGGAGCCACCTTTCCTTGAGGTTGCTAACTGCTCTCTTGTCCATCTCCAGCATCTCTATTTTCGCATCACAATATGCAGTGTTTATCTTCTTGAAACCTTTTGCTGAGTTTTAATCCCAGGAGAATATTAAACATCTTTCAGTCTGGGTCTTCAGTATAGGATCATCTTTGCCAACCTCCTTTTGCCCATTGCTCCATCTTACACAGGTGGCATCACAGTAAGTGTGTTCTCATTGACCATATCGCAGTGGGCTTCTTGGTATGTTTACAATCCTTGTCTAGACTGCACAGTGCTTGCAGAAGGACAGCTGCTCTACTACATGGGCTCTCGGACCAGGTGTTGTAGAGACCTAGAGGTTCATGAGGCTGCCTGGAGAGCCACTGCTGGGTGTAGGAGAGGCAGATGGGCATGGCCCAGGACCTCTGCCTCTGATACTAACATGAATTCTTCTTAGATATTGGGATTCAGTGTAAGGTTTACATATGAAAAGAATAGTTTTACTACTAATAATATAGTTTGGAAGATGGTTGGTATAGTGAAGGAGCATTGACCATGGAGATAGAAGGTTCTGTCTTACCAGCTGGGCAGGGTTCAGGACTGTCCTGTCCTCTGTAAAGTGAAAAGTGCTATATTTTATTTAATTTATTTGAGAAGATTACATGGAATAGTGTGAGCATGCATGAGTAACTGAGAAAGAATTTAAGGTATGACGTAAACTACTTGTATCAACATATATGTAACCAAAAAAGGGCAATGTTTAGTGAAAAAGAGCTAGTTGCAGAATGGTAGATACAGTGTGATAACATTTGTATTTAAAATAAATACAAAGGGATGCCTGGGTGGCTCAGCAGTTAAGCATCTGCCTTTGGTTCAGGTTGTGATCCCGGGGTTCTGGGATCAAGTCCCGCATTGGTCTCCCTTCAGGGAGCCTGCTTTTCCCTCTGTCTCTGCCTCTCTCTCTCTGTGTCTCTCATGAATAAATAAATAAAATCTTAAAACAAAACTAAACAAAACAACAGCGTTTATTGCTAGAGGCTTAGGACTGGGTATGAGGACAAAATGGGCTTGAGATTGATATATATTGCTTTTTTGTTTTTAAAAAGAAGCATTTAAATCAAATATGTAAAATAATTGTATTTGGGTTTTGTGTGTGTGTATGTGCATGCGCACACGTGCTTTGTAGGGTACTTTTAAGGATATCCTCCCAAATATGTAAAATACCACTTAAATGTGGCCATGAAGTTTCTTGAGTGATATATATATATTCTTTCTTTGTCTAGTCCATAAAACTGTGTCTGTTCCACATGAGAGACTCCTTACTCTGGTAAACGAACAAGGGGTGGTGGAAAGGGAGGTGGGCGGGGGTGGGAGCGACTGGGTGATGGGCACTGAGGGGGGCACTTGATGGGATGAGCACTGGGTGTTATGCTATATGTTGGCAAATTGAACTCCAATAAAAAAAAAAACAAACAAAACAAAACTGTGTCTGTTCCTAAATGAAAAGTTTGAGGGAAAGAGAAGACAACTAATTAATGTTCTCTTTTTAATGGTATGTTCGTGTATTGGAACATTTGTACCAGTTCATATCCTCTCTTTTGCTCATTGTTTTATTCCTGAAACAATGAAGGGAAGCTAGAATTCTGGATAGTTCGTCATTTCTTTTTTCAATGGTCTCATCCCTTTTCTCCACTCAGAAACAATATCTAAAATAAATTAATCTTTCACGGCCAATTTGGAACACAGATCAAACTTCTTCCTTCCCAGGATTGAATCCCTACACATCGGCCCTTGGAATCAATCCTAGTTGAATTACTAATCAGAGACTCCACTACATAACCTCTTACCCACCAGGATCCTGAGCATTGATCTCCCTCAAAGGGCCCTGCATGCTGCCTCCCCTGATGGAAATGGCAAGTAGCCAATATTACATTATCTTTTCTTTCTTCAATTCCTAACCAGTAAGGAAGACAAGAATATTTTCTATTTTCTTTACTCTCTAAATCTCCCTAGTACTGTTTTCTTCTTCTTTGATGCTGCTCTGGCTTACCATTTTAACACTCTCCTGAGTGTATTCATTTGTAGCTTAGAGTTGGCATTGCCTAGGAGATGGGAAGGAGGAATTGGGGCTGGAGGCTGGAGATACAGACTGTAGCACATTTTGGAATTTAACTCTGGCCATTGTACTGGTCTTTCTTCTTCCCAGGAGGGTATGGAATGTCTTTGGCTCACACCTTTTCTCTCCTTGCCTGCTAGCCGTGCCACACCATTTCCCTGGTGGCTTCTCACAGAAGACTTATGTTGTGCTTCCCATGAACTGTAAGGGTGGTGCAGACACAGGTGATATGCCTCTTTTTTCAGGTTACACGCTGGACATGAGGAAACCTTAATGGTAGCCAGCTATACAGCTGTGATTAAAGTATGGGTCTGTAGGTGCTTAACGTCAGCCTCTTTCTACTGCACATTTTGTCCTAACTAAGCAATCTTTCTAGTCTTTGTTGGATCCTGCTTCACTCAGCCTTAAACGCTAGGACATTTTCTTCAGCTGTACTCACTTTCTTGGTGATCTCATTCAGTTCCATTTTAAATACCATCTATATGCTAATGACTCCTAAATAGATATCTTTTGATTTGATCTCTCCCTTGAACTCAAGTTTCATTTATCTTTCTTACTTGACATCCATCAGGGTATTTAATAGGCATTTCAAACTTAGCTTGTCCAAGATCTTAATACCCTTCCATCTCAAAACCAACTTCTTCCAAGCGTTCTCAATGTGACAATAGCCCAGCTGGCTTTTGCTAAAAACCTCAGAGTCAATATTGATTATCTTTCTTTTAAGCCATTTATTTAACGTATCAGTTGATTGTGGTTGCCCTACTTTGAAAATATATAACAAATCTGACCATTTCTCACATTGCCATCCTATTACAAGCCACTCTTTTCTCAGCTCCTTTGTTACAGAAGATTCCACACTCATTCTCTTGATTTAATTCTTACTACCTACAGTCTATTTTCCACATAGCTGCGAGAGGGGTCCTTTTAAAGAGAAGTCGGATTATGGTACTCCTCTGCTCAAAGTTTTCTAATAGCTTCTCAGCACATTTTTAGGCGTTCCAAACTCCCTACGATGCTCTGACCACCAACACGGTGGGCCACTGAGTAATTCTCTGTACCTATTTCCTTCTCTCCCTACTTCACTATGCTCTGGACATGCTCACCGGCTTTTCCTCAGATTGCCAGGCACACTGAGCTTCTTTGCTATTGCTGATCCTTCTGCTTGGAATTATATCAAGATGTTTGCATTATCTCCTCTTTCACTACCGTCAGGTTTCTGCTCACCTATCACCTCTTCAGAGATACCTGACCACATAAACTAGAAATTGCATCTCACTGCCTTAGGGTCCCCTTTCATTTCTCTTCACAGTAATTATCCCTTCCTTCCTTCCTTCCTTCCTTCCTTCCTTCCTTCCTTCCTTCCTTCCTTCCTTCCTTCCTTCCTCTGTATTTGTATTGCTCTTTTGTTTTTGTTTTGTGTATTTGTGTATTTTTTGTTGCCTCTACAAGCAGGTAAGCCCTGTATGTGAGAGGATTATGACTTTTGTTTGTTATTGTGTCCCCAACACCTAGAAAAGTTTCTAAACCCTAAAACAGATTAAGCCAAACTCAATAATTTGTTCACTCAGTGACTGGTGGCAGATACTGCAGGGTATGCTATGTACAAGGGCCATGAGAGACTCTTAACTCTGGGAAACAAACTGAGGGTTGCTAAAGGGGAGGTGAGTGGGGAGATGGGGTAACCAGGTGAAAGGCATTAAGGAGGGCACATAATGTGATGAGCACTGGGTGTTATACACAACAACGATAAATTATCGAACACTACATCTGAAGCTAATGAGGTACTATATGTTAGATATTTGAATTTAAATTTAAAAAAGCATAGGTATTTGATATATTTGATATAAATAGATATAGATATAGATACAGATAAATAAAGAAGAGACCAGATCATAAGAAGTCCTCTGATAAGGAGTGATCACACACTGTAAACTTCACCGTGGTTGAATATATACTATATAAATAATATAATCCAGAATTCTTTAGGAGACAGATTTAGTTTCAAATAGTCTGTCTTATGTTGGCTGTTACTATTATTTTACTTCCAAAAGTAAGCACTCATTCTCTCTGATTCTGTATATATTGAGTCCATACTAGAGGCATTCATTAACTCATCTGATCTTCACCAGAACCAAAGGGTGCTCCTGAGTTTCAGTAGCTTTTCCAAGGCCACATGATTGGTCAATGGAGGAGGCAGAATTTGAACCTCAGAAGCCTGACAAGAGAGCCATACTCTCAATCACCATAGCTCTGCTTCATAGTCTCATCCTATTTCTGTGTCCCCATTTTTGGTTTGGAAGATGTGATTATCATGCCACAGTGTCAAGGCAACAATGCCATCAGAGGATTGACAGACCATTACATATTTACTGAAATATGTGGTGGTATGACATTTTTCTTTTTAAGATTCAACAACCCATTAATTTTGCAACTTTAGAACAACCTGCCCCATGTACTGCCCAACAAATATTCTTTCCACTTGTGATCATTGAACAATAAAGAAACCATATTCTGGTCATCTCTCCAACTCTTGCCTTGCCCTCCTTCCCTTAAGAACTGATTGTTTCCTGTGTTCTCCAGGCTGCTCAGTCTACCCGGTCACTGTGATATTCCGCATGCTAAGGACACTGGAAGCGGGAGTCAGGTTTGCACAATTAGATTGATAAGCAGATGCTAAGCCGATGTGACACAGCTGCTACTGCTGAGCTAGGAAAAGCAGGTCAAGGTTATCAGGAGAAAGTGTGACACTTGCCCGTAGCTGGGAGCAAAAATATCCCCATGTACTGTTTCCTTTCCTAGTTTTTCTCTTTAAATTCCTTCTTGGCCTTTCTTTTTGTTTCTTTATGTCTCCTCTTTTTAGAGGGCTGAGGTAGAAGACTCATATTGAAGTCACTGGACCTCTCTAAATGAAGGCCAACTATAAATCAGCCACTTTGTTTTTCTAACATTACATATGCATTATTTGATCTTCCAGATAGTGCCACACTTTCAAAATCACACTCAAAGATTAACGGTGATCATTTGCCATTTATTATTTGAATCTGTTTATTTTTAGTGTACATGGTTTCACATCTGAAGCATACTGGATATCTTGTGCTAATGCATTGGATACTCATGGCACATTAGCATACATGCAGTGTAACCAGGGAGTCTGGTTTCTTGTTTCCATTTTTCATTGAATTGAGTTTATTGGTGGCTAAATTTGATTTTTCATCCAGAAGAACCTGTTTCCCCTAAGGTCTTTTTTTTTTTAAAGCTGTTTCTATATAATTTTGAACAGAATATGATTTAATTAGGTGAAAATGACCACATGAGGGAAGCCAACATTAAAACCAAAGCTACTGAAAAATATCTTCAGATAAAGAGTACCTCAGCTTCTACTGGTAGATTCTGAAGCCATACCAGGCATATCACCAGTGGGTAGATGATGCCATGTCCCTGTTTGGATTGTTCTAATTATTGCTAGTGGGGTGGCCCCTCTTGGAAAGCCCATTTCTCTTCCAGGATCCCCCATCCTCTTCTAACTAGGCCGAGTCCTCTGCATGGAAATCCTCAGACTCATCAAAAATTTGATGTTCTCTACTTCAATTTTATTCCTTTCAGTCCCTTTAGGATATGTTATGTGGAACATATAAACAAGTTTGTGGGTTTGAAGTCTTGGTTTATATTTGAGCCCCGATACTTGTCAGATGTGTGAGCTGGGATAATTACTTGTCTCTTTGAACCTCAGTTTCCTAATTTGTCTGAATAGAGATGCAGCAGTGAGATCAAATCTATGAAGTACCTAGCATTATATACTTGCGCTAAACAAAAGCTATTTTTATAATATTATTATTGTTTCATTGAACTAGTTCTAGTGCTACTGGTAATAAAATCACTCAAAGCAGAAAGTGGTAAGTGAAGAAGTTAAAATGACTTTTCACCAAATTTTGCTTGTAAAAGATATGATATTTAAACAAACAGACAACAAACTATCATACCCAATCCAAAAAATCAGATCATAGAGAAGAAACTCTAGATCTTAAAAAAAGTAAAATGTGGTTGTAGGATTTAACAGTATATATACTTTTAAAGATTTTATTTATTTATTCATGAGAGATAGAGAGAGAGAGGGAGGCAGAGACATAGGCAGAGGGAGAAGCAGGCTCCATGCAGGGAGCCCGATGTGGGACTCCATCCCAGGTTTCCAGGATCACGCCCTGGGCTGAAGGCAGCACTAAACCGCTGAGCCACCCAGGCTGCCTTTAACAGTATATTTTTAAGTGGCAGCTATAAAATGGGAATGAAATAATGCTTACTGTGTGGGGGTGGTATGAAGCAGTTAGAGCACATGGGAAAAGAGGTCAGGTATTGTCATTAATGGATAAAAAGAATTATAGACCTAGTGTCATGCCAGTGATTATGAGGAGGGGGTTCCTCCTTGGGTTGAAATACTCTAAGTCTGAATGAGGTATTTCACAGGCTTTGGAGGGTGATTAAATGGTCAATGTACTGAGGTATGTCTGTCTATCTGTGTGTGTGTGTGTGTGTGTATGTGTATATGTATTCTTATAACTTCCCCCTTGGTACAGTATATGGCCCAGGCTTCACATTTAGTGAATGTTTATTGAATGAGGGGATGAAGGAGTGGAAAAGTGACTAATCTTGTCTAATTCTGAGAGTTATTTGATTGAGACCATAACATTCTGGTGCAAACTGAAATTCCTTTGTTTTCTTCCTCATTTTGCCTAACTACCCCATCTTGCCAAATACTGAAACCCCAATCTAGGCACAAACTTCAGCAATCTCTCTACCACTTCTGCATTTTCCTGGAAGCAGTGTGGGTTCACATATTCCTGAGCCCACAGAGGCCAGGCAGGGAGTATAAAGGGCTGTGTGACTGTCTTTCATGAGTACCCCCAGAAAGCTAGGCCATTGAGAGCAGCCACCTCATCTGTTTTTTCAGTTGTGTCCATTCAGTACCTGGAACAGTGACGGCCACATAGCCCTTTATGGATAAATATTGGTTGAAGGAGTGAAACAATAAATGCTCAGTACAGGGTGACTGTTGCAAGGCAGTGGAGAGGACCTAATGTTCAACACTTAGATTTTTCCAGATAGAGCAGAGAGTCTGCTTTTATGTGGAATCTCTTGGTTTCAAATGTTGGCAACAAATTAAAAATGTTAAAGCACTGTGCAGGTCAAACAAAAACATATCTGAGAGGAGAATTCAGCTCAAACTCCCAGTTTTCAACCTCTGCTGTCAGTAGTAGCTCATACAATGTCTTGTTGTCTGTATTTGCTCACTTTTATTACTGCATTCCTTCTTTACATGTGCTGAGTAGCGTAGACAGTATTATGTCTATATTATACAGAAGATCACAGAGACCCAGAGAAGTTAATTGACTTAAGGTCACAACACTGGTATGTTATAGAACTGGAAACGGAATTCAGGTTTTCTGACCTCAAATCCTGTGCACATTCCAGAATATTATTCGGATTATTCTATACATGTCTTTGGGAGCAAAAGGTAAATGACAAACCATGTGTTTTTGTTCACAAATTTGGGTTTATATTCTTCTTAGGACTGTCTAGCACTCTCTTACTCATGTTTCTCTCTCTGTTCCAACCAGTCTGGTCCAAGCAACTAAAATGTAGCATTATAATTGTAATTAAAATAAAGTTGCTTCCACTTTGGTATTATTAATTCCCAGATAGGCCCATTTCTCTTGTCATACACGTGTCTCTACAGATATCAGATTAGCAGTTTGAATCATTGAGAACTTATAGCTCTGTAGGTTTGAGTCTAGATTTGGTTGCTATGGAACAACCAAAATAATATTTTAAACAAGATAAAACTTGTTTTGGGGCACCTGGATGGCTCCGTTGATTGTGTCTGACTTCTGATTTTGGCTCAGATCATGATCTCAGGGTTGTGAAATAGAGCCCTATGTTGGGCTCTGTGCTCAGCACCGAGTTTGCTTGGAATTTTCTCTCTCTCTCTGCCCCACCCCCCCTAAATAAAAATAAATAAGTAAATAAGTAAATAAATAAAATCTTAAAACAACTCCAAAGCTTTAGTTTTTATTTCCCTCTCTATCATGTAAAACTGTAGATAAATAGTCCAGGAAAGCTATGGTTGCTTTAAGGCGGCCCAGAGCTAGACATCTTCCATCTGTTATGCACTTGTTACCCTTTCCTGCTTTGCTAAGTTCTCTCACCAACGTGAGACACAGAGGAAGGAGATGAAGGCACCACATTCCCTGCCTCTTATGGGCACCAAGTGGAGGTTGCACATGTTGCTTCTGCTCATTGCTTAGAGGTTGTAACTGAATATCATGGTCACCTAGCTATAAGGGAGGGAAGAATCTAGTTTTTTATCTGAATGGCCATGTGTCCACCTGAAAATTTTATTACCATATAAAAAGAAAACAGATATTGGGGAACAACTTGTCATCTCTATCAGAATAGCTAATGCTTAGTTAAGCATTCATGCATTATTTGGTGTTTAAGCAGTGTTTTCTTGTTGGTTGGGTATTCCTTGATTCAGATACTTGGTCCTATTTTGCTTTTCACCTGCGGTCTGTAATGTGAAGAGTAGATGTTTGTTTGGTGAATGTTTTAATGCATAAAATTAAGATGCTAGCTGGACAAGTGTTAAGATTCTTCTCTGAATTCTTTGAAGTTATGAGTTAGCTTTTTTAGTATATGTGCTGCTGAAGCAAGCACTCAGTTAACTTTTTAAACTTGCAATTGGCAGGGAACTGTCAGTACTTGTAGTTGATAACTGTTGATAGGGGCCCTTAAACAGGAATTTGTCAAATTCCTCTTTGGAGCTGACCTCCATTTCTCCAAATCTTTGATAATCTGATTGAGCCAATTACTTTGTAGATCTACTTACCATCTGTTAACGTGGGTGGTTGCATTGATGAGAACCCTGAAAATATTTCAGCATAATTGTATTTATTTCCTATGTCTGGTGTAACAAATTACCACATGTTTAGTGGCTTAAAGCATTGGTTTGTCACCATTTTGGAAGCCAGAAGTCTGAAATCAGTATCACTGGGCCAAAATCTGCATGTCAGCAGGGTTGACTTGCCTCCAGAGGCTCCAAGGAAAAACCCATTCCTTTTTCCAGATTCCAGTGGCTGCTGGAATCCAGAAATTCCATGATTTCTTTGACTCATGGTCATATCACTCTAGTTTCTGCTTCTGTTACCACATTGCCTTCTTCTCTTCTGTCTGTATCACGTCTTCCCTCGTGTTTGTTTTATGAAGGAGGCACTTGTGGTTTCGTTTGGGGTCCACATGGATAATCCAGGATAATCTCCCCATCCTAAAATCCTTATCACAACTGCAAAATCCTAGTGCTGTATAAGGTGACATTCACAGACTCCACAGATTAGAAAGTGGTTCTCTTTTGGGGGAGCCATTATTCTCCCTACCGTGGTAATCTTATTGGCACGAGAAACAGTGGCTGCTTACTGAAGTTAAACTGTGTGCTAGACATTGTGCTAAGTATTTCACTCACTTTAATTAATATTAGCCTTCCATAAATTTTAATTTACTTTTCTAGAAAATAAAAGGTTCAGAGAGGCTGAGTAATCTCCTCTTGGTCACCCAGTGTGCTCTGGCTGCTCCCCACCCCCCCAGCTCCCTCCCTAAGCTAGTACCAAAGTGAAATTAAATGCTCAATCAACCGAGAACACCAAGACAAAATGCCAACCTCCCTGTTGTCATCACCATGTCAATTTAGGCAGCACACTGCCCCTTCCTTCTAAACTGCATGAGGCCCTTTGTGATTCCTTTTTTCCTTCAAAGCTGCCTTAATGTTCATTTTATCCTCATTTCACCTGTGTGCAAAATTGTGCATCTAGGACAGGGGCCACATGCCCATGCAACTCTGACTTGTTATAATTCACTCATGGGACAGTTGGGGGAGTATCTAGTTCCTTTCACGTAATTGGGTCCAAAACTCTTCAGGAGTTTGGCATTACACAGTTGGGTTACAAATGTCGTGAGAACAGGTTCTTTGGCAAGATATCTAATATTACTGCGTCCGGTCTCAACCAGACATAGCAGGAGATCAGCTTTTCCCAGGGGATTTTAGTGCTTCAGTTTCTGGTCCCGGCTGGAATCGAGTAGTGAAACAACTTTCAAGTAAACATTTAGAATGTTAGTGAAAAAGCTTAGTTCCATATTAAGTGTATCAATAGGTGAACTGGGGTGACTGGGTGATGAGAAGAGTGGGAGGAGCTTAGGTATATTTTTTCCCTGAATTAGCCCCAAGTGAAGGCAAGGACTGGACGCCTCTATAGAGTGTCTTACATACTGTTTCCTGAACAGTTATGTGCAGAGGTAGTGGCTGGCCTTCCCTGGCTGTATTGTTGGGATACAAATGTGGTAGCTCAGCAATTTGGAGTTAATTGTTAATCAAGCCAGACATTATCTGCAATACTATTCTGAAAGGTAGAAAGGCCAAAAACAAACCAACAAAAAAATGCAGTATCTTATTACCCTTCTCATCCAAATGTTCTAAAAATTCTTGTAATGGAAATGGAAATGGCAGAGATGGGGCTATTATAGGTCCCATCTTCTGATTTGGGTTCCTATTTTCAAATAATTTATGAACAAAAATCAGCTGAGAAGGATCTGCGGCATACTGGAAATTGGAGAGGCTGGCTTCCAGCAGCACCCTCTCTGTGACACTCATTTTACTATTAAGAGAAGCTACTTAACAAACCAATTGTCAACAGGGGGAGATGAAAACACAATAGTTAATCAGGTTTTACAAGGTCACATATCTAATTCAAATTACAAAAGGACTCTATTAGTGCCTTCTCTCCCTTGCTCTGAATGGTAGCCTTTCTCTAAATTAGGGCTCACTACTTTGGATCCCCCTACGAGATAGCAGTCAGTTAATAAAGATTTGAAGTACTTTTTTCCTTACTGAGGGCCCCCTTTGGAGCCTATTAACACCCTTTTTTTATGGCGAGCAGAGCAAGTAGCCACCTCCTGACATGTGTTGGCACTTTCTAAAAGGTCATTAATGCTCCATATTTCAGAGTATAACAAACCCAGGAAGGTTCACAGGGAGCCCAGCAGGGATAAAATAAAAACAGTGAGTAATTTACAGAGCTCTTTGTCTCACCTTGGTGGTGCATGCTAAATGAGAGAACATTAGTGCGCCCCTCCCCTTGAATTTGCAAGGATTGGCAGGGTCCAGGGAGTTTCCAGGTAAAATCTTAAAAATCTAGCTTTTAAGAAACAGCCTTCATCAACAATTTGTGCTATGGAAAAACAGCATCACAGTGGTTCCTTATTCCTCTCTCTGTCCTTACTCTTTAGAATAAATTTTCTACATGATGAGGTCTTTTTGCCTTCTGATTGTTTCTGAAGCTCTTTTGTGATTTTTTAAAATAACATATCACATTGAAATTGGAAATTGTGGGGCAAATCTGGAGCTCCATTTTATTTCCACTTTTGAAGATTTTCTTTCTTTCTTTCTTTCTTTCTTTCTTTCTTTCTTTCTTTCTTTCTTTTGTTTGTAAATAAACTCAATTATGTATTTTACAGGGAAGCTACTTGGATTTTGGTATGTTCCTAAAACTTACATTGGATACTAGATTGATGAGTTTTCCTTTTTTCTTTTCTTTCTTTTTTTTAAAAATATTTATTTATTTAAGTAATCTCTACACACAACATAGGGCTCGAACTTACAACCCTGAGATCAAGAGTTGCACACTCCTCTGACTGAGCCAGGTAGGTGCCCTGGTTTCTTTTCCTTTTTATTCATTTTCTTTCTTTCTTTCTTTCTTTCTTTCTTTCTTTCTTTCTTTCTTTCTTTTCTTTCTTTTTCCTTTTTTGAAGATTTAATTTATTTTAGAGAGAGTGAGGGGAGGGGAACAGGGTGTGAGAGAGAGAGAGAGAGAGAGAGAGAGAGAGAGAACCCATATACACTCCCCACTGAGCATGGAGCCCTATGATGCAGGGCTTGAGCCCTTGACTCAGATCATGACCCAGTCTGAAATAAAGAGCTGGCCACTTACCCACTAAGCCACCCAGGTCCACCCTCCCACCAACAGTTTATTTTCTTCGGTTATATGTGAAGGTGTGAGAATGAATATAAAATGCTTTTTAAAATAACATTCATAGTGTTCTCACAATTGGCATGTGTATCTAAAGTTCACTTATGTAAGTCTTCGTAGAGCTGACAAGCCAGTGACTTTCCTGTGCACTTAAAGATAGTTACCCCATCAACTAATACCAAGGTGCCTCAAATCCCTTCTTGTTTGCTCTGTGGTTTTCCCAAGGGATAGAAGGATCATCACTACTGGCTGTTATCCCTGATGGGGTCTTCTTGTTCCTTTTGTATTCTTAAATTTATTTCTGTGCACCAATCCAGCATTTGATAGTGAGGATTCTACTGAAAAGTATCCCCTAAGCATTCATACCATCTAACAACAATGAGGATATTCTTGGCTCATCCTTTATAGTTTTTCTGAGAATTAGCAAATGGCCCCAAATCCGTAAGTCATGAAGTTAGCGTAACATCTCTTGATCCTCCGCTGGTCACATGAGAGCATTAGTGCTCTACTCTGTCACCCAGCTGACCTCTCACTGATCCTCACCGACCTCACAAACCTGTCAACTGTTGCTTAAATATACACTGATGAACTAATCGTGGGTAAAAGAAGTCAGGGCAGACCTGGCAGGATACACTGGGCAGCAGAATTGTCTGGGACCCAAAGCAAGAAAGATGAACATTGACCATTGTGTTTTTTTTTTTTTTAAGATTTTTTTTATTTGAGAGGTAGAGAGAGTTAGCAAGAGAGAGCATGAACAGAGAGAGAGGGACAAATAGACTCCCCGCTGAGCAGGGAGCCCAATGTGAGGTTTGATTCTAGGACCCTGGGATCATGACCCAGCCCAAGGCAGACAACTGAACCAACTGAGGCACCCAGGCGCCCCAACACTGACCATTTTCTTATGTTCTTGCTGCTTACGATCAAAGTCCTGTTTTGCAAAGGAGGTGTCTACTTGGCTTCTTTGACATAAAAGAAGACTTATGTCACTCCAGTGAGTCTCTGTGTTTACTTAACAGGGTGTCCCACTGAAGTCTAAAGGAAAGGTAGACTCTAAGGGGTTGGTGACCTTGCCCTAACTAGGCTTCATTTGTTGTATCAGGCCTACAGACTTGAGAAGCATCTGAGAAAAGACCATGAGCAGGATCAGTTACTGCAGTCCAGAGATATATAGACATAGTAGAAAGAACTAGAGGGCCAAACACAGAATATCAAACTATACTCAGCAGCAGGGTATAGAAGAGAGTCAGAGAAGAGAAGCCTATCTAGGCATAGTATATGATTGTTATCTGAATGTGCTTTGTCCCAGTCCCTCTGGCCATATGACTGTCCCTTATACCCCCTTTATTTAAATGATACATGTCTAGAAACTACAGTAGTTCTCATTCTGGATTCTGCCAAATGGATTCTGTATGAATGTTGAGAAGTGGGAGTTAATGAGTGGAAAGCGGTTTTTCTCCAGTAGTAAGAGGTGAGAACTGAGGGTTTGGATTAGCATCAGGGCTGTCATGTATGGTTGTGCAGGTTGTACATTGCACAGTTTCAGGAATTATCCTTTACAAAGACTGCGATGTATATATACAACTTTCATGGTTGTACTTGGCTGCCCTGCCAAGAATCAACATCAGCACAGGCAGTAGGGACAGCAGCATCCCAAAAGAGGATCAGAGGTCTGAAATAGGACAGCCATGATAAGGCATGCAATGAGGGCTGATCATACATGATGGTCAGGTGTGGACAGTGCCCTGAAAAAGCTCAGTGGTCTAAATTGGCTTTGGTCTAAATGGTTGGCCTGAAGAACCTCTGAGTTCTATGAGATATTCCTGGAAGCTTCCAGAGATCCTGGTGGTGGCAGTGGGAAGGGGATGGTAAAAGGTGGTGGAGGAACTGGCTATGTCTATGAAAATTAAGCTAGGCTGGGTGTGTTAACGTGGGCTGGTTTTGTAGGCCCAGTTGTAAAACCCTGGAGCCTTTGTATTATTTGTGTAAACAAATATGATTAACTTATTTTCAGACCTCAGCTTTATGGTTGAGGCCTATTTGTTTTTTTGGGGGGTTCAACTTAAAAATTCCCTCCTTGTTAATGGGAGAAGGGCTACTGTCTTGTTAAATCCTGCACATGCTATCTGGCTACAAAGAAGCATGCACTCAACTGGCCAGGTTGTCACCATCATAGTGCGTTCCTACTGAACCTAGTTAATTGGCACAAACCGTAAAGTGAAGTGACATTAAGTGGACTGATGATCTGAGTTTTCCACAGTAAACTGTCAGGAAGTAATTCTTGGCCATGACATTTAAAGAAAAAAAGAGGAATAATAACAAGATGATTTTTAAGAGACCATCAATAAAGGGAAAAGTTCAGAATTTTTACTAAAAAGTATATCCACCGAGGAAGACTGACCAGTGGAAAATTCTTTTTCTTTCAACCTAATCATAACAAGATAGACATGATGGGAAACATTCGTGAGGAACATTTTGAAAGGTGGAATTTCTAAGTCCAAAGAGAAGTCAGTATCTGAAAGGCCTCGTGGCTCCAGCACATCATAGACATTGACGAAAGGCAGCTCCCACTGCAAACTCCAGAGCCAGGGCTCTTTTTTTTTTTAATTTAAATTTTTTTTAAAAATTATTTATTTTTTTTAATACCCTAACCTTCCCCCTTTGAAGCTTGCCTTCCATGACAATATTCTGTTTGCAGATGAGCTGCTCATGGACACAGGTTTGGTGCTGCCTTGCAAAGTGACAAACCTCTGGTGAGAAAACGATCCTTTGACATCCTTCCAGTTGTGTGTTTTTCTCTCTCCCACGGTTACCTGGGATATCTAAAGACATAGTATTCCACAAATGTGTGGGTTACCTGACTGCTGATGTGTCTGAAGGGGAAATATGCGGGAATTGCTTCTGAAGATTCCTCTTTGTTTTGTTTCCTTACAATACGAACATTATAGGATATATTCAAACCCATCGTTTTGAGCTTGAATTTGCTGATGGAGAGACTAGCTGGGTTCTGGACCTAGGGTGGCAGTGAGGAGGAGGGAGGGATGGGGGTGTTGGGGAAGGTGTAGACACAAAGCTGAGTCAGGCCTACAGGATCTGCCTGGATTTTTTATTTTTTTTGTCAGTGTCACCTGCCTGATGTCTTGGTTGACTGTAGGGTATTCAGCACAATGTACTTGCTTGATCCTGAGCATTTCTGTAAGGCTCTCAGGAATCAAGACAGTGTTTTTTCTTTTTTCTTTTTTTTTACTGTTAGGAGGGTAATGTGAGGAAGCTGATGACAGATGATGAGAGCTAAGAGGAAGTGACTGAGGAACTGACTTATCACACGCATTCCAATAATCAAATATCTCACATTTCCTGATAGAACTGGTGAGCATTTATAAAGAACTCAGTTCTTCAGAATGGGTTTTGAGGAAGAAGCGTGATGCATGAAATACTTGTGGTGAAGGAAAGCAAGTGTCGTATATGGGACACCTCTAAGTGCCAGGAACTTTTTATTATCTCATGAGGTGTACACGTAACTTTATAGATGAGGAAAATGAAGTTCAGAAAGCTTATGTGATTGCCCTGGTCACAGTAGACTATGGAGTTGGGATTGAACTGAGTTACCCTTAATAGTAATGTACGTGCTCTTTCTGCCACACCAGGCTTCTCTTCCTCCTGACCTCCTTCCTGCTCTGGAAGTTTATCATGTTCACACATGTAGGTGCTAGGTACTCTTCTCTCAGTACTGACAAACAGTCCCTCCTTTGCAGATCAGGAAGTTAGCATAACATCTCCAGACCTTTTGGGCATGCCTTTTTCCCCCAGAGATCTCTACTTCATCTGTGTGTACATTTTCTTTTCTTTTTTTTTAATAATTTTTTAAATTTTTTTATTTATTTATTCATGACACATACACACACACACAGAGAATGAGAGAGAAAGGCAGAGGGAGAAGCAGACTCCATGCAGGGAGCCCGACGTGGGACTCGATCCTGGGTCTCCAGAATCACGCCCTGGGCTGAAGGCAGCACTAAACTGCTGAGCCACCCAGGCTGCCCTGTGCGTACATTTTCAAATTTGAAATCCATTACAACTGCCTTTACATTATTAGGCTTATTTAAATACCGCTTCGTTATACTTTAAGGAAATATCATGTCCTCTTTTCCTCTTTGTGTCCCTTGACCCATCAGGGTTAAAGGAATTTCGTCTACTTGGATTCTTTCAAATATTCTAATTGTGTCATATTTGAGTTTGTTTCATATTTAGACCATAACTTTTTTGAGCAATTTTTCATTTCCTACAGTTTCTAATTACTAGAAGAAGAAATTTAGCCTCCTGTACCATATTATTATGATCTTACAGCTTCATGCTCATTCCATCTATCGAATGGGATCAGTTCCTTTCTCTTGCTGATAAAGTTAGCCGTGGAGCCCACTCAGTGTCTGTTCTAATTTGGAGCAATTGCTTTATGTGTTGTCTATGGTGCTATCAACCTCTGATTCATTTTTATTGGGCTTTGAGTCATTCCCAGAGATTGTTATAGTTATAGCTCAAGGCTTTTTCTTTCTCGGACTTCCCACTTACTTGGTTAGAATGTATCTATCTTCAAGTCACTTCCTCAAAAAAGGTATGAGGGCGGTAAACTTTTTTTTTTTTTTGTATGAAAGATGTCTATATTTTCCTATTACTATTTATTGATAGTTGGAAGAAATGGAAAACAGTAGGATCAAAATAACTTTTCCTAAAACCCGGAGGAATCCACTCCTCTACAGCCTCTTTCTGCCATGTATTCTACACTGTGGCTTCCTCCTGTGTTTCTGCAAAACAGTGCTTCCATGTCCTGTCCATCTTCGAGGAATCTATGGAGTCTCTCTTTCTTTTTCCACTGTTAGGGATTTATTCACTTTTAAAGAACACTTTTATCTCTTATCATCAGTTTAACTATTTCATAGCAGCCCTGAAGGAAGGCATATTCTACTATGGTCAATCTACCATCTTGAAAAAACAAAACAAAACAAACAAAATCTTGGCCTTCACCTGTTAAATTACCCTTGGGGTGAGGGTGAGAGGCAGCTGACCTTATCATATGCATTCCAATAGTCAAATTATTCTGGACAGCCTGAAAGAACAGTGAGTCAGAACTGCACAAGGATGAATCAACAAGGCTTCAGAATATGTCTTTATAAACCTAGGAAGTGGATAACAGTTTCTTTGAAATTTGAAGGCTGATGGTGGTAGCTAAGGTTTAATCCTAGCTTAGTCAGAATTACTTCAGATTGGAAATTCTGTTTACAGGTTGCTATTGAATATTTTGTCAGTAGTGTCACATATCTATCTATATTTATGTCTATCTAAATATACATACACGTCCATATATACACAAGTGCTTATGTAAATACATATAGATGCACTATATATTATATATATATACACATACTTATATATGTACGCTTATATATACACGTAGGTATACACACACAGACACATATATATCTCTATATATACACATGTGTATATAAAAATACATTATGTGCCATACACACATATACATATATACACATATACGTGTATATACACGTGTAAGTATATACAAATACACACACATATAAGTTTGAGCCTCAGTTACTTTCATTTCAGATCTACTTCCTTATTTCCTAGCTCATAAAAGGAGGTCTGGGTATTTTGTTAATGTTAGCCTTAAAGATTGTCACTTATGGAAAAATTTACGGCATATGCCCATGTCAATTTTGATGCAACCAATCCTTCTGGATTCTTTAACTCTTGGAAATGTTCAAATTTCTGAATTTGATTGTGGCCACTCTGCCACTAAGTAGGTTTTTTTTTTTTCTTCTTCTCCATGGCATCCCAAAACAAAACAAAACAAACAAAACACCTTCTAAAGTTGATATTATCATGTGGCTCTTCAAGCTGACCATACGATCATTTGAGATCAGAATTCTTTAACTACAACCCATCTACTTCTCATCTGCTTTCACTCCTAAAGGATTTCACCGAGTTTTGACTCTGAGAATATGTCTGTGAAACTGACTATTGACATAGGTGGATTAAGGCCACCAAGGAAGGAGACCATTTTCTCAGAATATCTCACCCAGCACTAAATCTTTACTTTGTCCCACTGTCTTAAATTCTATCAGTTGGGTTAATAAGGATTATTCATATTTAAATTGGCTTAAATGTCCAAATATTTTCCCTTCCATCTATCTTAAGAGTATTAGGGAATTGAAGTTTGGAGATAGGTGGAGGGAGAAGTCAGTGAGAAGGGAGACTCTGAGGTGTGTGGGGACAAGTGTGAGGTACATGAGCCTAAGGGAGAGGATACCTGAGACAGCATAGCTTACTCCCAAGGCCATGTCCCAGCATGCATGCAACTTCTGAGAGCAACAGAATGATTCTGCCCCTATAACTGGTTTCTGGCAGCCTTCTCCTCTGTTGTGATGATAGAGCAACATGCTCATTTTTCCTAAAGTTTACTGCTATGGGTTTGAGGGCCTGCAACCCCAGGTTCCAAGGTATCTGGGCTTTTTAGGCCCATGCAGTCCAACCATGTCCATGCTGAGAATTCTCTCCTCAGCTTCCTCACAGCTGGAGCCATATTTGTTCAAGTGATGATTCACTGGACTGTGCACTCCAATTTCCCTGTAAGAAAGATAATGAGAAAAGGAAATGCCTACAGGGGAAGGAGGATGGAGGTGGTTTTGGACTTCTTCCTGAAAAAATGAGGCAATATTTATCTTCTAGGACTTGGTTTGATGCTAGCTGGGGGAGGCAGATGCTATATCCATGTTTAAGAAATCTTGCTTTGTATGTTTGTTTATTTGTTTGTTTGTTTTCCTATTAGAATTAGGGAAGAGGACATTTTTGAGTTTTGTGTGTTTAGATAGTTGCAAATTGAGCACATTCTGGGGTCAGGCCAGCTAATCTGGCCTCCTGGCGCAGTGAAAATTTGGAGCCAGATCTCCGAAATAATACAGAACAAATAGCTATGGAAGGGTTGAGTTATGTCTTTTATATGTCATTTTCAGTTAGCTTTTTCTCATCAGTGGGGTGGTATTATTTTTACTACATTAAAAATTCATGCCTCATTCTAGAAAAGGAAAAGATTCATAGTTTGGATTAGTCAAAAGAAGTAATTTGGAGTTTTTGCATATGCAAAGTAAATTTGGATAAACTAGTAATGAAAAAAGGATTAATGTTTACTGAATATGCTTCGTATGCCAGGTATTGTTTAGAGGCTTTATACATTTTCTTATTTTATTCATCATTACAATAGTAACAACAATAACACCTCTTTGCAAAAAGCATTATGATACTTTATAGTTAAGCAAATTGACTTTCAGTGAGCTGAGGTAAATTGCCCAAGGTCACTCTACTTGTAAATTTTTGAGTTGCATCCAGATCCAGATTTTTGTGACATCAAACTTGGGCTCTTTCTGTCATGTCTTGATATCTTTGAAAATGATGCCAGAAATTCTGTCTGGTCAGAAATTTCTCTGTCATTGATCTGCCACAGGGCCTGAACTTGCCCTCACTGAAATATATCATTTCTAGAAGGTACTTATCAAATGTGTACCCAGAAGTACAGTGTGGGAGTCATATTAATCAGCTCCCGTACTCCCGCCCCTTGCCATAGTTCAATGATAGAATCATGTGGAGCAGAAAGAGGCTTTGGAACATTTTAACCAACCCTCTTTTTATAAATGGTGAAACTGGGATGCAGAGAGGATAAGGAAACTCCTCAGAATTACATAACTTGTGTGTTTATTTTATCAGAAATCAGGACCTTCAGGGGATAACACAGGTGAAATTTGATTGATAGAGTGAGGGATGGGCAGACATGTCCAATGTTAGGGGTCCTTCTTAGTGGAGAGCATAATGGTAAATAGCATATAGAGAAACTGCAGACGTCCAGGGGATCACTGCCCTGAGGATCTGAGGTGGAAGGAACCTCTGAAATAGGAGATGCCTATCATGAGAAGGGTGAACGGTGCAATTTTGCCAATGACCAGTCCTGTCAGAAAGTATAGACCATTAGGAACATTTGGGAAGGCATGAGCTATTGTCACCTCTTTCTTGAGAATGCCTCTAGTCACTCTTGGCGTTTCACTCAGAGTTGATGGTAGAGTCAAACAATACTCTTAGAAAACAGTTTATATAGTTCATGCATAGTTTATAGGCCAAAGTTTGGAAGCATCTGGCACCTAGGAGCAAGAGGTTAAACTGATACCCCTTCAAATATTTGGCATGTCAGGGTGAGCCCACTGGGCCCTCACATGGACAGCTTCCATTGAACCTCTGATTCTGATAAATAGGGCAGTGAGGGAAATGGCAGGTCCAGAGAACGTGATAGCATTCTGGCTGGGGGGGCAGGTTTTAGTACTCGTTTAAATGTGACGAAAGCCTTTTACCTCAAGCTTAAAAACAAAACAAAACAAAAACCAAAAAACAAAGCAGTTCTGGTTCCTGAAAGGGAGAAATGTTACCCTGCTCTTCTCAGCCTGGGAAATGGCACCGCTGGCACTCTTGGCAGCTGTTCTGAGGAGAGCTGTGTGGCCAGCTCTTCGGGCTAGAAGTGTAATGGTAACTGCATAATGATGTCTGAGAAAATCAAAGACCAAACGAACAATTAGAGTTTGGTAGAAACAAATATACAACCAAACCCAACTTTTGAGTAATTTTTGAAAGGATGCCCTTGGGTCTTGGGGAGACATTCTGGTTATAGATTCTGGAGGAAAACCATAATCAGGAGAGGGCATTGAAAGGATCCAATAACCTGTGGTTAAGTCTCTGTGTGTGTAATTGTGATTAGCTGGTCAAGAGAGGGCACTTGAGGGTCAGGAAGCCAAGAATGATGTGCCCAAGTATAGCAAAAGAACTCAGAGTACAAAGCAGAGAAAAGGAGGGTCTCATTTCTATGTCCTAAAATAGAAACACCTGATATTGTCTTACCACCGACTGGCTCTTGGTTCTTTTCTATAAAAATAAAAGCTTTGACTAGAAAAATACATTCTGAGTCTTGGGATTCCCATGCAGGGTTTTTTTCATTCTTCAAATCGTTGAGCATCTTCCAGAAGTTCAGATAATTTAGTTGGTGCTGGGACTCTTGCACAGAGTAACAGGTTAGGGTACCTGCCCTTAAGAGATTGGTGATTCAGCGGTGTTAATGCCCTGAACTGTCTGTGAAATTCAGTGCTAAAAGCATATTCATTCCCTGTGCTGTGGATGAGGAGAAATAAAAAGGAATATGATGACGTGTTGCATGGCCATAGCATTCATGAGTCTGAGCTACTCCATGTAAGACAATTAGAATGAACTTTTGGATACTGACTAAAACTGCAACTGGGATTCTTAATGTGGGCTGGAAAGGCAGAGCAAGCATACTGGGGAAGGAAGGGCTTGGCGGGACCATGGAGGAGTGCTAGGATTTGAATAGGCAGAGAGGACAGGTGAGGAAATGCCAGCTGGGGAAAATAGTATAATAATTAATAGAGGAAATATTCATAGTTTTTCTCAGAAGCACTGAGAGCTTCAGCTGTCCTCAGCCAAATGTTAACCCAGATGGTATATCCAAATTTCATAATTAACAGTTCACCCAGGCACCACAGGTGCTTAAGTTATAAGTTTCATGTTATTTATTTGTGGGGCCATGGAAGAAGAAGGAAAACCTAGGGGTGGAGAAGGAGAGTGAGTGGGGGTGATCACCCTGGGGCCCTTTCCCAAGATGGGTAAGTTTGATTAGTTTCTGTTTGGTTCTGTTTCTGAAGCTGCATGTAGGTTTCATCTCTGCATCCAGACGAGGTGTCTGTTTTATTGGGAAGCCACAGATGGAGTTCACAAGGCCAGCAGATGCATATATACAAGGGCACAGCGACGGGCACAATGTTCTCTCTTATTTCCCTTGGCTGCTGAGACCAGGGCAAGAGAAGGTGGGAACAAATCAGTAAAAATAATTCATCATTTCTGCTGAAAACACAAGTCGGAGCAGATCCCATATGGCTGATGGTCACCAGGAAGGAAGTAAAGAGAAGTAACACCCTTCACATGGTGCCCCGACCCAGGGCTGGAGCCACACTGGCTTACCTATGGGACTGGGTTCTGCTCCCTGTACAAGCCCCTTCCTCAGAGGCACACAGATGGTTTCTGCCTTAAAGGCTCTAAGCAAAATTGCAAATTTATTAAGATTGAGCACAATTTATCATTTTCGCCTGCTTTTTCTTTTTGGCCCTTTCCCAACTCCTGTGAGGGAAGGTTTAACTCAGGTTATTCATTCCATTCTTGGAATTCTGTGTTAAACATCCTCCTGCTTAAGAAGTAATATGGTGGCTTTTAGGTTTTTAGATGACTTTTCCTCCAGCTTGGTTGACCCTTGCCCAATCTGAAGATTTTTTTTTTAATAGTTATAGCGATGATGTTGCTGCAGTATTGGGAGAAGGGGACTATGTTCTTGATGTCTTGCTACATTTTGTATTTCTCCTGTCTGCCAGCCCCTGCTGCATAGCTGTCACATTGACTGTGCATGGCCAAGCCAACTGACCATGGGAAGGGAAGCTTGGATGCTTTCTGAGAGGAAATAAGAAGGCTTCTTATTTCCTTCTTTATTTCTAAAAGTACACTGAAATTAAAATAATTTGCCCCAAATACTCAGCAAACTGGGCTTGCACTTAGACTAGAATATTAGTCTCCTGGTACTTTTCAAATCCATAGATTTCTACTTGTCTAGAATTTTGCTCCTTTATGAGAGGCAATATAATACATTAATACATTGATGAAAAGGGTGGGCTCTGAGAGTGATGAACCCAGAGGGTTCAGATTCTTTTTTTCTTCTTACTAGCTATTTGAACTCAGACAAGTGACTTATCATCCTTGTGCCTCAGTTTGCAAAAATCATTGTCTATGTCATGTGATAATGATTAAATGAGTTAGTATATTAAAAATACAACAATGCCTGAAAAAGTAAGGATCCAATATATGTTGCTGCTATTATTATTTTTATTTTCTTATTATCATCTGATTGTCAGAGTATGATAGTACATTCAGGTGTGTGCATTTGTTTATTTTCAAAATATTTGGGCAGCCTGAGTGGCTCAGTGGTTTAGCACTGCCTTCAGCCTAGGGCCTGATCTTGGAGACCCGGGATCGAGTCCTGCGTCGGGTTCCCTGCGTGGGGCCTGCTTCTCCCTCTGCCTGTGTCTCTGCCTCTCTCTCTCTCTCTCTCTCTCTCTCTCTCTCTGTGTGTGTGTGTGTCTCATGAATAAAATAAAATCTTTGAAAGGAAAAAAAAATATTTATCAAGAATCTCCTATTAGGCAAGACACCAACCTAGGCATCAAGGATCATTAAGGCAAAATCTCTGCTCTCAAGAAATTAGTTCTTAGTGGGAGAGACAAAAGATAAACCAATGTGAGAAGTAGAAGACTTGGCGAGGACGGAGGCATGGAAATAGAATAGGGATTATCTTCTCAGTAGAGGTCATCCCTGAGCTGAGCCTTAGAGGTAGATAAGGCAGGGTTGGGACTGGCTTGTAGACACCGTGCACACTCGGAGACAGGGCACACATGAAAGAATTGTGGGGTCAGTTTAACTGCAGGTCAGAAAGGGAGTGGCTACAGATGAGCTTGGAGAGATGGGCTAAGCTACAGAGTAAAAGGTTTGTGTGCATGCTAAGCATAGCAGATTTCAGGGTACTTTTATGTGAAATTACAAAACTGGCCCCTCTTCTCCAGGGGTACAACTCTTTACCAGCATTCCCAGTTGGTTGGTAGAAAATGTGCTGGATTTCAACACCATACATGTTCAGGGAACAAACCACACAGCCACATGCAATGGTTCTATTAGAGGATCCCACTTGTTCTTATGGCTACGCTCCTTCTCAGAGGCAAGGAGTCTAGGGGACAAAGGGACATACCCAACTAGAGTTGATTTCTCCGTATTCCGGATCGTATTTTGTATACCCAGGACCCTCAATGTCCCTGCCAAAACTGCACTGAGCCTACTTCACTGATGGCTTCACACCTCCATGAGTGTCCAGGCCTCAGGGGTGGCCCCAGCACTATTTAGGGGTATATGTGTGTGTGTGTGTGTGTGTGTGTGTGTGTGTGCGCGCATGCACATGCATATGTGGAGCTCCCAGTGAGGGTGGAAGGTGGGGTGAGAATGGAATGTAATAGCAGTGGGCTGCAGACCGCAGACCTCCTCTTGCTCTTGCCCTGGCCCTGAAAACGTGAGGGCTTAGGACTGTTTAGGAATCTTTACTTGAAAGGTGGTTCCAGCTGCTGTGGGAAGAAGGGCCTGGAAAGAATGTGGCCTGTGGAGAGGGAGAAAGATATAGCTGTATCTGAGTGAAAATGACCAATGTCTGTGCCAAGGCAAAGATTTTGGTAAAGGACTACAACAGGATGGTTTTGAGACCAATTATAGGTGGTAAAGCCCACAGGATTTTGGGTCAATTAGGATTTGAGCGAGAGAGAATAGTGAATTGATGGTGATTCCTCTGGGTGGACAATTGTGCCAGCACTGAGAAGGGTGGCCAGCAGGAGATGCATTAAGAGTGCATGGAAGAATAATGAGTTTAGTTTTGCCCATGCTGAATTTGATGGCTCGTGCACATTCAAATAGAAATGCCTGGTACAGCTGGATATAATAACAATAATGACTAATGCATACATAGTATTTCCTAGGTGCCAGATATTTTCCTAATGAAATCTACATCTGTAAACTGGACTTTCTCAATCTCAGCAGAGTTGACATTTTGGGCCAGATAACTCATTGCCATGGAGGCAGTCTTGTTCATTTTTGTAGGAGGTTTGAGTAGCATCCCTAGAGTCTACCCACCACATGCCAGTAGCACCCACCAGTTGTTAATGCCAGAAATGTCTCTAGACATTGTCAAATGTCCTGTGAGGGGTGGGGGTAAAATCGCCCCCCTGTTGAGAACCACTGCCAAAAACTCATATCCTCACAGTAGTTCTGTGATGTGCAAATGATTGTTGTTATTCTCGTCTTACAGGAGGACTCAGAGACACAGAGGTTAAGGACTTGTTCAAAGTCAGGCAGAGAGGAAGGAGCAGAACCAGAAGCATTCTGTCTTAGATTCCCCCTGTCTAACGACTGCTCCATGCTACCGCTCAGGAGTAAAACAGCCTAGAGAAAGACATTTTTTTCTTTTAAGATTTTATTTATTTATTCATGAGACACACACACACACACACACAGAGGCAGAGACACAGGCAGAGGGAGAAGCAGGCTCCATGCAGGGAGCCTGATGTGGGACTCAATCCCGGGTCTCCAGGATCAGGCCCTGGGCTGAAGGTGGTGCAAAACCGCTGAGCCACCCAGGCTGCCCAGAAAGATATTAAAAAAAAAAGGATTAAAAAATATGTTTTGGGGGGGCGGTGGTGAGAGAGATATTGAGAGAGAGAGAGACTGAGAGAGACAATGGTGTGAGCACAGGGAGGGGCAGAGGAAGAGGGAGAGAGAATGAAAGAAGACTCTCCACTGAGTGGCGGACCTTCTGAGATGCGGGGCTTGATCCTGCAACCCTGAGATCACCACCCAAGGTGAAATCAAGAGTCAGAAGCTCAAGCAGCTGAGCCAGCCAGGTGCCCCAGAGGAAAAGATTTTAATAATGTAGGCTCAAGTTGCTGTCGCGAATCATTCAGAATTTCTACTAGGAAAAGAAAAGGTTTCTGTTATGGATCCTGGGGAACATCATTATGTAAACTAGGTGAGGGCTTTCAGAAGAGGCTGAGCAGATGTAGCTAGAGAGGTAAGAGAACAACCAAGGGTGATGTGGGTCGAAACCCTACGAGTATGAAGGAGGTGTACCAAAGTAAGGTGAGGTTGAAAGCTGCTCTTGGATTTAGCAACAAGACGGACTTTGGTGAGCTTTGTGACTTAATTTCACTGTGGCAATAGAAGTGGAAGCCAGCTAGCGAGGTCTGAGGAGAGGGCATTGGAGTTTGGGACTGGAATTATTCCTTTAGAGATGCTGTCTTGAAGGAGTTTCTCAGGCCTTCTCAATGTGCTTCTGTTAATGGTGGGAGAGGGTTGGGTGCTAAGGCAGTCTGTCAGCCGCCCTGTGCTAAAGGGAAGCAGCTCATCTGCAAAAACAGACAAGCAGGTTGTAGACGTTACCATTGAACTTGACAAGTAGAGCCTTCAACATAGTCATTTCCTCCCCCTTAGGATATATTGTTTCTAATGAACTGTGTGCTAGTAGAGAAAGGGGGCTTGTCTCTTCTTAATCCTGTTGATTCTTGAGTGCTTTCATTTTGCCCAGTTTCTATCATGTCAAGGATTGGAGGATGGTTTGTTCCGGAGCATGGAGAGGTCTTCCTTGCCTTATCCACCCCTTTCTACTCAGCTGGAGTAAAAGGGTCCTGAGGAGTAACAGCCCAAGGCCAAAGTACTTCCTGGCTGACCTTCCCAAACTTGGCTGATCACTTGGATCACCTGGGGGAACTTTTTAAAACACAGATTCTTGGCCCTCACTCTTGGGGAGCCTTAACTCGGTAGGTCTGAGCCCTACAAGTCCAGTTTATTTAAAAAAAGAAAAGCACTCTGGATGATTCTGAGGAAGTACTGGGTTAAGGCTTTCCTCTGTAGCAGCAGTGTGCAAGCTTTTTCTGTGAAGGGCCAGATAGTCTCTGTTGCAACTACTCTGCTGCTATAGTATGAAAACAATCCTAGACACTATGGCAATGAACGGGTGAGTCCCCATTATGATAAAACACACTGAAATCTGAATTTCATGTAATTCCCGTGTGTCCCGAAATATTACTTTAAAAAGAAATATTGGGCAGCCAGGGTGGCTCAGCGGTTTAGCTCTGCCTTCGGCCCAGGGCATGATCCTGGGGTCCCGGGATTGAGTCTCACGTTGGGCTCCCTGCATGGAGCCTGCTTCTCCCTCTGCCTGTGTCTCTGCCTCTCTGACTCTCTGTTTCTCATGAATAAATAAATAAAATTAAAAAAAAATGTTTCCCCTAGCCATTTAAAAACAACAAAGTCATTTCTTAGCTTGCAGGGTATACAAAAATGGGCCGTGTGTTGTATTTGACCTATGGGCCATAGCCTGCTAACTCATGAGCTATATGATGCTTAGGTACTTAGCTGCAAATACTGACTAAATGCTGACTCATATAGTTTAGGATATGGGTTTTACCGGTTGTCAGCTCTGTGATCTCAGGCTAGTTAACCTCCCTGGGCCTCTGGTGACTTTTCTGTGAATGGGATAGTTTTCATTCATATTTTATAGGCCATTGTGTAGATTAAATAAGATATTATATATGAGTTCCTAAAACAGTGCAATACCTGGTAATTATAAATGCTCAGTAAGTGTCAACACTTGTGCCATTACAAGGTATAGTGCTTGATGCTGTAGAGATAGGACAAATAGATAGAGCCAGTTCTTCGGCCTTGAAAGAACTCATATACTAACCAGCAGGGTAAGACATGCATACAAACAGTTCTCTTCTTTGTATGCAGAATATATGTTCATTCTGTAATGTCTGTAGACATTGAAAAGTGTGTCATGGGCTTGGTGCTAGAGAGGCAGGTCTGTAATCTTGCCTTGCATTCCCATGATTCTCTATTCTTTTTTTGTGTGTGTTGGTCTCATATTATGGAGTTCATCCTTCATAAGAGAGTCTCCTGTAGACATAGAACAACTGAATAGGTTCTGTAGCTCTGTACACCACAATCTCATTCATTGAATTGACTTGAATGTCTAATTCATTGTGAACTTCAAGGGAGTGAACACAGAGCCTATTTTTAGGGTATAATTGGCTCATACTTCTGGAGTTACCTGAGCTATTGAAAAAATGAGAAGGGACATAAAACACTTTTGAATTAGCCAAATAGTGTTTGTAGTATCTGGTAGAGTTTCTTTGAAAATGAAACAGTACAAAACAAAAAAAGGCACTTTGTCTTCACCATAATTAAAAAAAAAAATTGGAAAGTGCAGAGAAAAGATAAAAAGAATGACTTTTATCCTCAATATTTAGCTGTTATTTTATCGCATGTACTCCCAACATTTTCTGGGGGATTATGCCTTGACTTATACCATGATATATGCATTCAAATACATCATATATTGTTTTGGAAAGATTGGAGTTACACCATATAAATTATGTTTAAAATCTTTCTTCAGCTTAATAATATTGCATGTGCAATTCATGTCATTAAGCTTCTTAGTCAACAGCATCTCTATAAAATTGCTCCATCCTAGGCCTAGGAAATTAAAATCACAGTACATGAAACAGTATTTTGCTAACCATGGAGGCATGCCACCCAGCCTCCTCTATGGGCTCCTGTGATGGATGTAGTGAACTGACAGCCTCTAGCTGCCACACTTCGGGATATGCCCCTGTGTTCATGCTGAGGCCGCACATGATTGCACTGGACATGAAGCGAGTTTTGGAACCAGGCCATTCCTGCCTGATGCAGAACCCCTCTAAAAGGCACCTGTTGCTCTGTGCTACCCCGTTAACCTGGCTACAAGTTTTTCAGAGCTGCAGTGCCCTCCCAGGATCCTCCTACCTCAACTTCCTTCCTTCTTTTCTTCTCTTCTTTCATAGATGTCAAGTTGGTATCCCAGTCAGAAGGATCTCCTTGCCTACTCTTAACCATTCTCCCTTTTATCATTCATAAGTGTTTTCTCTTCTGATCTCATGTGGGAAGCTTCTTCTTGGACAACCCAAATTGATATAGGTATTTAAGGGTAAGTGTCCTTTCTACTTCTGCCTCTTAGCTACTCAGTGCCCTTCTTCAAAGTCAACCTTGCTGGTACTTTATTGAGTATCCTTCTAGAGTTCTTTATTTATATACAACTATTTCATGTATTTTGTCTTCTCTTTTTTTTTCTTTCTCCTGCTTTTTCTATATTTTTCTTCACCTTCTTTTCCTTAACAAGGCTGGTAGCATACAATGTGTATTGTCCTACTTGTTGCTTTTTCACTTCACATATCTTGGGGACAGGTCTTACCGTACTAGTACAGGTACAATTGCCTTTTCCTTTTTATTTTCTTTTGACTGTATAGTATTCAATTGTTTGAATGTGGTATAATTAATTTGACCTGTTCTCTATTATCTGATTATTTCTATCATTTTCTGTTCAAAGCAGTGCTGCAATGAATATCTGTATCTAAATATTTTTGTACCTGTGTGAGAGCAAATCCCAAATGTAACCTTTCTGGGATTTGGGTATTGTGTGCATATTGTGGGTGTACGTTTTGTGATTTTGACAGATATTGTCAAATTTCCCTTTCTGATGAGTGTACTGATTTCTACTCTCAGATGTATATGGCAGCAATAATGTCGGCTGCAATAGCAACATAAAAAAATTTAAAATTGAAGTAGTAGCATTATATTCTTCTTTAGTGGTTTGTCTTTAAGTTTCTGATTTTTGTGTAGTTTCATGATTACTTTTGCTGGAGATTTTTTTGTGGAATTTTTGAACATACTCAGGGAAGTTAATACTATTTTTGTAAGTTAGCTGGCTGAATATTCTGTGTCATTTAACAGAGGATGATGACCATTCATGATGATAGGGGACTCTTATAGCTATTAAGATATTATAATAAATCAGGAGGAAACCAGAAGTAGTTTATACCTTTAGGAGTAATAATTCATACATTAGGAAAAACACAGAATGGAAGCCAGAAGACCTGTTCTATTACAATTTTCTCTTTCTCTTTCTCTCTCTCTCTCTCTCTCTCTCTCTTTTAAAGATTTTATTTATTCATTCATGAGAGGCACAGAGAGGCAGAGACACAGGCAGAGGGAGAAGCAGGCTCCATGCAGGGAGCCCGACGTGGGACTTGATCCCCGGACCCCAGGATCACGCCCTGGGCCGAAGGCAGGCGCTAAACCACTGAGCCACCCAGGGATCGCCTATTTTGTCTCTTTTTCTATGGTTCCTCAATTTCTTAGCTTTTGTGCATTTAACCTCACAGTGTTCTTATGAGGACAGAATATGAAAGCAAATGGAATACATTGTTAATATGATCATTTGTTATTAATTAGGGTAGGAGGACACTTGAGAGTGTCAAATGTAATTCATTTTTTAAAATATTTATTTATTTATTTATTTATTTATTTTACAGAGAGAGTGTACATGAGCAGGAGGAGGGCAGAGGCAGAGGGGAAGCAGACTCCTCGCAGAGCAAGGAGTCCCACTGTGGTAGGGCTTGATCTCAGAATCCCAAGATCCCAAGATTGTGACCTGAGCCCAAACCCAATAGCTGGACTCTTAACTGACTGAGCCACCCAGGCACTCAAAATATCACCCATTTTATTGAAAACTAGCACGTTGACTTTTCCTGGTGAAATTCTTCCAGTGTAGATGTGATTTTGGTGAAACATGAAGAGAGTTGGCCCTAGGGTAAGATGCTTCACTTTTCTGTGCTTTAATTTCCTCATCTGTAAAATGATGCTGTTAATGGTAATTGCCTCAAAAAGTTGTTACAAAATTTAAGGTAATTTTGTAAATAATTCAAAACTTTTAGAAAAGTCTCTGGTACCTAATTGGTGCCCAATAAATATTAGCCATCATCAATTATTACTGTACCACAATTGTCTCTATTTAACTTATTTAATTTCCCTGAACTTTGAATTTAAGGCTATAAAAAGAATCATTTATTAAAAATGATTTCAAAATTTTAAAACTGAGAAATAGCTCTAGAAAAAGAAATGTTAAAGATATAAAAATAGTGAAAAGAAATAGCTTCACAATGAACCAGAATTTTTAAAAGTAAAAAAAAAAAAAAAAAAAAAAATCCCAGGGACTAGAGATGTTATTTTCAAAGCAAATCATTCTATCAGTGAAATCGTTTTGCCTGATGTGTATGCTACTGAATGGTTGAATGTGATATATATGACTTTCATCTCCACTGGGCAAACCCTGGGCAAAATTTTGAACCAAATAAAATATATCTTGGAATTCATTCCATTCCCTTTATCCTCCCCCTCCCCCATCTCCTTATCCAAATCTGTTAGAGGGGTGCTCATCTTGCCTCTCCAGCTGCTCACAGCTATGAACCCCTCCCCAAGCCACACTATTTTACCTCAAGCAATTGCAATGCAATTTGTTCTAAAGTTTTCTCTCCTTTTCCTGGCGGAGGAAATTAATCAGATAAATTAGTTCACATTAGACTTTACTTTTATATCTATCTTTATGAAAAATAGGTGGTTAGGCTATATCAAATTCCCATCATAGAGATGGGAAATGCAACATCCAAAGCTTGGTGGTATAGTACACCCATACAACACTCCTGTTTATCTATAGTCCTGTCAGTTCTACTTCCTCAATATCATTTGAGTTTGTCCTGGATCACAGGCTTCCTAAAATAAAATGTCTGGCCATGTCTACCCCTCTTAAATCCTTTAATAGCTCCATCTAATGTGGCATAAAAGTGTCTTCATGCCAAGGCAGCCCCTTATCTTGGGAGCTTCACCAGTTCTCATTTCCTTCTCACTCCACTCTACACTTCAAACCTCTGGAAATTACTCATCTTCCTCCAGACTTCTTTCATTTGCAAATGCTTATCCTGAAAAATGTTGGCTTTTATTTTTATTTCTTTTCTCTGTTTTGTGACTGTATGATCCATATATGATCTGTAAATTCTCCTTATTGACTTGATTACTACAATAGTCGGAACCAAATTTGTGGTCCTCATCTCACAAATACATAGACATCTAATAGTGTGCATTTCATTTTTTTCTCTAGGTCCACTAGTTTTCCCTACTTTTTTTCCATTACTGCCCTCCTCCACTTTCTTAAAAAAAGAATAGAAATGTATTTTGCATTTCTGTTACCTTTTGATATTGTATGAATCTTTTTTTTTTTTATAAATTAATTTTTATTGGTGTTCAATTTACCAACATACAGAATAACACCCAGTGCTCATCCCGTCAAGTGTCCCCCTCCGTGCCCGTCACCCATTCACCCCCACCCCCCGCCCTCCTCCCCTTCCACCACCCCTAGTTCGTTTCCCAGAGTTAGGAGTCTTTATGTTCTGTGTCCCTTTCTGATATCTCCCACACATTTCTTCTCCCTTCCCTTATATTCCCCTTCACTATTATTCATATTCCCCAAATGAGTGAGAACATACACTGTTTGTCCTTCTCCGATATTGTATGAATCTTTGAAAATTTCCTTCAATCCTTTCTGGAACAAGGTTCATAGTAACCAACTATATAAATAAAACAAACAAACAAACAAACAAATAAATACTGCTCCTACTTATCCTCCAAACCCAGCCTAAATATCCTCTCCTTTGCCTTGTTGGACCATGCCTTCCTTCCTTTTGGTTTAGCTCTTAGGCTTCTATGATCCCATATTACTTTGAGTTACTGTTCTAACTCTAATCAATCTGTAGGGTAAATTTCTGTTTCTCTACTGAACTGAACTTCTTGATGTGGACATGTTAGCCTTTATCATTGTATTTCCAGTTCCAGGGCAGTGTTTGCACTTGTTAAACATGTGATAAAGTGTTCACTGAATAGATGGATAATTGTACAAACCGAAGAATATAGAACTTTGGATCACGTCAACTCTACTACTAGGAACACATGACTACCTTCTGGAACAGTGATGTACTACTTCCTTGATCACTCTTTGAAAATATGGGAGGATAATTTTTCTGTGCACACTTCGAGAGCTGCTGTTTTCAAGGTGATTATCTCTAGGTTGGTCACAGTGTGTTTGCTGAAGAGTGCCAAGGACCCAGAAAATGTTTCTAAGGTTGGTGTTTAAAATCTCCTCTGAGCAGTGAAATAACTTAGTTTTCAGGGTGATGATGATGGCTCCTTAGAGCAGGCACTGAAGAGCAGAGGAGGAGAATATGGAGAGGATGTGGGTTAGCACAAAGAAAGGTGTTTTTACCTGAAATAAAACTCACTCTCTCCCCACTTCCCCCACTACCCAGTTTCGAACTGTTAGATATAAGTAATTAAAGTCTTACAGCCTCTGTGTTGGTCTTATTAAGCTCCCAGGATGGGCATGTAAGAAATAGGACATGCTCCTTTGTCCATTGGCAGCAGCAGTGAATTGGCCATGTGGTGATGATTTTCCAATTATTTCTTAGTTGAGTTACCATGATCTCTGGCAAGCCTACGTGGGTCTGTTGGGTTTCTTCTCTGTAGACCCTACAATTGGCTATAAGCAATGTTTTCCTGATGACAAGGAAGAAAAGTTGAAAGAGCATTGGAGAAAGATGCAGGCACTTGGAGAAATATTAATAATTGAAAGATGTTGCCTTGTTTGTTGTTATTGCTCAACTCACCTGTTTGGATCAAGGAAAAATAATGTTATGATTATGTCTCTTAATTTGAAAACCTGAGTGGAAAGAGCTGTCTGGCATTTAGTGTACATTTAGGGTCACCTGCGGTATATTCCCACATCTCTTTTAAGTGTGTTGGAAACTGATATGCATGGTTTAAGTTAGGTCTATTATCTTTCTTATGTCCAGCCAAAGATTTATCACCAAGTTTTGGGGGTCGATATCAGATTTGACTTTTAGGTCTTTAAGGTGGGTTTTCCTGGGCGAATTTACTATTCACTTTGATACGGCTCTCAGGTCCCTTGACATGAGAATTTATGTCTGCATTGGAGGGCTTTTTTTCCTCCCCTTTCTTCCCCAATATATTCTTTTCTCATTCATTTTAGACCTCATGTTCTGTCCAAGTTCATTTCCAAAATGTATATTGTGTGACCTAAGAAGAGTCTGAGTTTTAATGCTTTTTCTCTTTGATTTTTCTTTTTAAAGATTTTATTTATTCATTCATGTGAGAGAGAGAGAGAGAGAGAGAGAGAGAGGCAGAGATACAGGCAGAGGGAGAAGCAGGCTCCCCACAGGGAGCCCAATGCAAACTCTATCCCTGGACTCCAGGATCATCCCTTGAGCTGAAGGAAGATGGTCAACCCCTGAGCCACCCAGGCGTCCCTCTTTTTGATTCTTTAAATCAAAAGAATCTATTCTTGAATACCGTCAGAAGGGCAACAGAACCTTGTCTAGTCATTTTGAGAACACAGAGTTCCTCTGGGTAAATAGGATTTCCCATCCTATTTCTAACCATGACTACAAACATGAAATATAAGGGAACTTCTTGACTGTGATCACAATGGAAAGGAAGTGGAAGAGTTTTACCTAAGTGACCATTTTATGGAATGCTGGCATTGTGAGATGTTCTATAGAAAAAGGGTTCTATATTAAGTTCAATATATCTCTCTCTTTTGTTGCTGTATAACATATTAGCATATCAAAGGCCTTAAAAGCTTCTGCATTACTAGATTAATTTTGTTTAATTCAGTGTTTCTCAGGAATATTTGATAATGGAACTCTTTTTTCACAGTAATGTAATTATCATTAGCACCACTTTAATATTCTGGTATAATATCATGCTGGTCTTTTTTGTGGCTGTGAAAACATTGCATAGTAAATGCTGACATCAGATGTACACAGTCATGATTCTCAGGTGTCTGAGATCTCTGTAAATGTACAGAACAAAACTTTCTACTTTGGTTAATTCCTATAGCAAGTGCATATTAGGTGCTATGTTAGATATGATGCATGAAGATGTAAATAATACCACAATTATACTTTTGTATAATGTTGTGTTGTTTATGGTTTAAGGGTTCATAGGAAGGAGGTAGGTACCCTGTTGCAGGAAGTGTTCCTGGGGGAAGAGAGGAGGCCTGATCAGGTAAAAGAAGCCCTGGACAGAATCACAAGACCAAATTAAAGATGAAGCCTTGTCATTGGGCAGGCTTTAAATGGCAGTCAATTTGACCAAGGTTTAATTGTGTCATCTGCAAAGTGAGCTTATGTAGGAGCTAGAATTCTAAAGATGCCCCCCCACCCCAAGATTGCTGTCCTCTGCTTATTCAGTCAAATATAAATCTAGGTATTGCTGTGAAGGGATTTTACAGATGAAATGGAATTCCCAAGTTAATTGACCTTGAAATATGAGATGATCTGTTTGGGTCTAATTTAATCACATGAATCTGTTAAAAGCAGAGGATTTTCTTAGCCATCAAGAGAATAGATCAGAGAGATAGGTTTCTGCGGGCTTAGAGGAAGGAAGAGACCAGCTATCTTGTGACCTGTCTATGAAGGCAAGTATGTTCTAAAAGCTGAGAGGGATCCTGATTTTTATTAAGAAAATAAAGACCTCAATGCCATACTCTCAAGGAAATGAATTTTGTCATCAAGCAGTAGGTTTGGAAGAGGATGCCAAATCTCAGCTAAGGGTATGCAGTTGGCTGACAGATTGATTTCACCTTGTGAGGTGTGAGCAGAAGACCCAGGTAACTTGTACTTGGACTTTTGACCCAAGGAAATAATGAGATAATGAATTTGTATTGTTTTAAGGTGCCAAATTTGTGTTAATTTGTTAAGGCACCAATAAAAAACTAAAACAGCTTATTAGCCACCCTGCTTTGTGAGGATGCAGATTCATAGGACAAGATATATGGATAGCACTTTGTAAATGTAAAGCATGAAGACCAGTGTATGTGGCCAAAGTCCAGAACAGGTCCTATGCATCCCACCCTAAAATTTCTTCTCCCTGAGTCTTTCCTGCTTCAGCAGATGGTGCCACCATCCAGCTAATACAACCCCAAAACCTAAGAGCTATCTTTTTCCTTAATTTTATTCCTTCCTGGGCAGTCCGGGTGGCTCAGCAGTTTAGTGCTGCCTTTGGCCCAGAGTGTGATCTTGAGACCCAGGGTCGAGTCCCACGTCGGGCTCCCTGTGTGGCCTGCTTCTCCCTCTGCCTGTGTCTCTGCCTCTCTCTCTCTCTCTCTCTCTCTCTCTGTCTCTCATGAATAAATAAATAAAAAATCTTTAAAAAAAAATTTATTCCTTCCTTTATTCCTTTATCTTTCATGTCTAATCTGTCAGCAAGTCTGTTACCCCTAGAATAGTGCCTGACACATAGAAAGGCCTCTGCAATGTTTGTTGAGTAAGTGAATGATAATTATTCCCTGGATTAAGTCACCTAGATAATTGCTTCCATGAATTCCTTCCTCTTCTGGCTGTCTGACATTGTAAATAGATTAGATTTTTTTTTCCATAAATACTTACTCCCTTTCCAACTCCTCACCTCAGTGGAAGAGGTCTGCTTCCCGCCTTATTCAGGTTAAACTTGGCCATGCACCAGCTTTGACTAACAGGAGTAGATGGAAGTGACAATCTGCTAATTTTGAGTAGACATCTTAGGAAGCATTAGTCTTTCCACCTGCCTCTTGTAGAAGTTTGGGAGCTTCCGTACTCAACATACTCTAGGTATTTGTGACCCTTCCAACTTGGGCCTTTGCATGAGACAAACAGAGCAGAGTTGCCCCAGACACCCAACATCTACAGGCTGAAGCAGAGCATTCCCAGGCACTGTGAGTGAGATGATAAATAATGTTGTTTAAACTGCAGATTTTTGGGGCTGCTTTGTTATGCAGCATTAGAAAAGCAATAGTTGACCAATACACTTCTATATCTGTAACACCTCTATAGTCCAGGAAATAATGTGCTTTGGTTCAGAGATTTAGTGAGGCTATTTAAAAACTGATATCTGTCAGTTAAATAAACTCACTCATTTTGAGACCAAAAAGACAGAAAACTGTAAGGAGTATTTGAAATGAGAGTTTGCAACTCTCATTTTTCAGATAAGGAAACTGATGTGCAGGGGTGCTGCTCGTATAATTAATTTGTTCTAAAAAGGACTAAAGTCCAGAGCTCCTAAAGCAATGCCTCAAAGGCCTTAATAGGAGAATTTGATGATAAGGAGACTAAATTGTGTGTGAAAATCAGCTCATTTTGTAACTTCCTTTGAAAAATGCAAAGAGCAAGTAGCCCAATAAAAGGCAACAACGGCTTTGGGAAAAGCAGGACATATTTTTTAATATCCTCTGGGAGGGAATTGCCCTGTGTACCTATTAGCTACCGTCATTCAGAGGCATAATTTTGGCTAACATCGGTATGCTGATTAGACACAGCCTTCTGTTTTGATCTCAGCTGACCGGTAGGACCTAAGTTTTGATTCTATTAAAAGAATAGGTGACATTTAATAGGAAAATTTCCTCAAGTTAAACTTGGTTAAAGCAGTTAATTCCAAATCAATTCCTCTTGCCTATTTTAAAAGCACAACTGCACTTCCCTATGGAAAAATATATATATATATATTAGGTACTTTTTAGGGATTATTCACCTTAGATAAAGATTGTTATAATTTGCTGATTTTTTTTAATTTGGAGGAGGTGACTATCCTCAGAAATTCCTTTTGATTACAAATTTGGCTCCTACTTCAAAAATCTTATACTATTTTATCAAAGTATTATAGGGTTGTAACTTCCAGAGGCTTCAGTATCATTAATTTAGCACCCCCCTTACTGTTTTTACCTTGTGGGCATCATGGCCAAACACTACATTTAATTGCCTTAGAAACTCTATATGTTTTATAATCATAGAAGTTCAAATCTAGTTATACAATATTGTAGCAATTAAGTATATCTACTTTTGGGACACCTGGGTGGCTCAGTGGTTGAGCATCTATCTGCCTTTGGCTCAGGGTGCAATCCCAGTGTCTCAGGATCGAGTCCCCCCATTGGGCTCCCTGCGAGGAGCCTGCTTCTCCCTCTGCCTATGTCTCTGCCTCTCTTTCAGTGTCTTTCATGAATAAGTAAAATCTTAAGAAAAAATAAATATATCTACTTTCTTAAAGAAAGAAAATCTATTACATCCTACAGATTCTTTTGGAAGATAGTGAGTTTTGGATAAGAGCCAATTCAATTTGTGGTGCAAAGTAAGCAACCAGTGAGATGTCAGAAGATGTCATATTTATTTAGTGACTAAAAGAAAGACACTGGGAGCTAGGTGAATAATTGTTTACAAACTCCCATTTCTGTAGTTCTCTCAGTGAATAATTTAGGCTCAAGCACAACATATCTACTAGAGCCCAAGTTTGCAAGCCCAAGATCTGGCGTGTGTATCAGACTGATCTTTGGAGCTTTTAGAAAATGCCTGTGTTGGAGACTGTCACTGAGACTTGAACTCCTCAGTACTGGAATGGGACTGTGCTATTTGTTTAAAGAAAAAAAGCTCTACAGGTGATTCTGATATGGTGATTCTGATATGATCACTGAGTGCAGAATTCTCTAAAGGTTTTAATTCATGACTATAGATTAAATTACTTCACCCTGCCTTATCTCTTTTGTTCCATGAGCAATAGGAGAATTTAGAAATATTAGTTCCGTCACCATTAATAGTAAATTATGCTGACCAGTTATGTTACAGTTTTGCAGATATGGTCCATGTTTAATTTCAAGAATTTAAAACTTTTTAATAGCCAAAAAATTATATGCCATAACCTATAAAAATAAAATTTCTCTACTTTTGGCTTTTCTTAGATTTTATTTTATTTTATCTGTTTAAAGATTTTATTTATTTATTCATGAGAGGCACAGAAAAAGAGGCAGAGACATAGGCAGAGGGAGAAGCAGGCTCTCCCCAGGGAGCCTGATGTGGGACTCGATCCCAGGACCCCAGGATCATGACCTGAGCCAAAAGCAGATGCTCAACCACTGAGCCATCCAGGAGTCCCTTCTTAGATTTTTAAACTTTAATTTTTATTTCTCTTTAACCTTGGGTATCTTATTTGTTTTTTGAAATTGTTTTTCATTTAGAGGTTGGATCAATAAATACTTGAATAATTGAATCCATGAAGCAAAATAAAATGAGATTCAGTCTTCTAAGGATAATTCTAGTACTCTAGATTTCATATTAAAATAAGTATATTTGCATGTATTGTTTTTGAATTTTAAAAAGGATTTTTAAATTACCTTATTTCTGTTTTTCTAACAAAATCTATTTTTATAGCTTATCTCCTTAAAAATTGGAAAATTTAGAAACATGCAAAAAAATCTTCAGTAATCTTATGATTAGAAAGTAACATTGCTAACATTTCAGTGTATATTTTTCCAGCTACTTTTTTCTAAGGTTACATACCCAAAATATAAACTGGGATTTCTCAGGCAGTGCTTTTTTTTGGTAACTGGCTTGTAAAAACATCATCTTTATTAATTTTAAAATTATAAAGTAACACATTTAAAAACCTAAAACATTTAAAAACCTAAATAATACAAATTTTAAATTAAGAAAATAAAAGCCTTTCTGTCCTCCCCCACATTCAGTCCTTCCCATAGAGAAGCTATTTGGTGTTTTGCTTTGTTTTTGCCTATATGTGTATGTTTTTAGAAATAGATAGCAACTTTTGTTTCTTACACATTATAAATATTTTCATATTAAAGAATCATCCATACTGATTTTATTAAATCCCTATTATTGTAGATCTTTAATGATAATTTTTTGTATCCTCCTTAAGATGATTTCCAATAAATAGAACTTTTATGTTAAAGCTTTTATATACATGTGGCCAAATTTTGTTTCCAGAAGCGTACTAGAGTTTGTGCTTAGCCAGAGTTGTACCTACGACTGTACCCATTTCTTTTTGCCCTAACTAGGATACTTTATAATTTTTAATAATCGTGGTTAAAATTAGCTCATTTTGATTTTATTTGCATTTATTTAGTAAGGCTGAACATTTTTCCTGTACTTACTGAGCGTTTGCATTTTCTTTGAGAATTACTAAGTTATGAGGTTGCTCTTAAAAATTGGTTTTATTGGACTTCTAACTCTGGGAAATGAACTAGGGGTGGTGGAAGGGGAGGAGGGCGGGGGGCGGGGGTGAATGGGTGATGGGCACTGAGGGGGACACTTGACGGGATGAGCACTGGGTGTTATTCTGTATGTTGGTAAATTGAACACCAATAAAAATTAATTTATTAAAAAATTGGTTTTATTGGTGTAAAAGCATTCTCTAAATGTTTTTTTAAGAACATTCTCTAAATGTTAAAGATACTAAAACTTTTTTCTAAAGTATATGTTGCAAAAATTTTCTTCTCAAAAAAATTTTCTTCTCAGTTCATTTGTCTTTTTTTAAAGATTTTATTTATTCATTTGAGAGAGAGAGAGAGAGAGAGAGAGAGCACAAGCATACAGAGCAGCAGGCAGAGGCAGAGGGAGAAGCAGACTCGGTTGAGCAAGGAGCCCAATGTGGGGCTCGATTCCAGGACCTTGGGATCATGACCTGAGCCAAAGGCCTATGCTTAACTGACTGAGTCACCCAGGTGCTCCTAATTTGCCTTTTCATTGTGTTATGAGTTCTTTATTTTTTGTGGTCAGATTTGTTAATCTTTTAGTTATAGATGCAATATGTTCTATTAGAAAGGACTTCACTTGGAATCAGATAAATATCCATTCATTTATTAAAAACAAACTTTTAATTTTAGAATAGTTTTACACGGGCACTGAGGGGGGCACTTGATGGGATGAGCACTGGGTGTTATGCTATATGTTGGTAAATTGAACTCCAATAAAAAAAAAAAAGAAAAAAGAAATAGGGGATGGGGATGACTCATCCCTGGCACCTGGGATGAGTACCAGGCATTGAATCCAAGGGTTGAATCACTATCTTGTACACCTGAAACTAATATTATACTGTGTTAACAAACAGGAATTCAAGTAAAACTTTAAAATAAAAAAAAAAAGAATAGTTTTACAGAGAAGTTGCAAAGATAGTACAGAGATTTCCCATAACTCCGAGCTCAGTTTAATTTCTTACCCAGCTATGGCACATTTGTCACAACTAATTCATCCATACATTATTATTAACTAAAGGCTGTACTTTATTCAGGTTTCCCTAGTTTCAACTGAAGTACTTTTTCTTTTCCAGAATCCTACCCAGGATACCATATTGCATTTGGTTATCATGCTTCTTTAAGCTCCTCTGGTGTGACATTTCCTAATACAGTTATTGTTTTTCATAATATTGGCATTTTTAGATGTATTGGTCAGATATTTTGTAGAATGTCCCTTAATTTGAGTTAGTCTGATTTTTTTCCCTCCTCATGATTAGACTGATATTATAGGGTTTTGGGAGAAAGAACACAGAAGAGGAATTCTATTGTATCATATCACATCAAGGATTTATACTATCAGTGTGACATCCCTTTTTTTGTTGATACTTAACTGCCTGCTAAGGTAGTGGTCATCAGATTTGTCTACTCTACAGTTTTTCTCTCCTACTCTCCTTCTCCATACTGTAATCTTTGAAAGGGTGTTATTATGCATATCTCACATTTAAGTTGTGGAGAGTAATGTTTCACCTCTTTGTCAGAGGGAGTATCTTTATAGATTATTTGGAATTCTCTATAGGAGATGAGTCGTTTCTTCCCATGTGTTTACTTATTCGTTGTTTTATTTATGTCTCTGTGCACTGGTGGACATATATTTTATGCCTTGGGTTATAATTTCAGTATCATATTATTTGTTTTGTTGCTCTAATTGTTTCAGTCTTGGCCATTAGGAGCTCTGTCAATTGACTTCTGTGTCCCTTTGACATCCTCCACTCATTTTGCTTGTTGAGCCTCACTTTTGGATACTAAGATGTTCCAGGCTCATTTTGTATATTCCCTTCTCCAGCCCTAGGATCAGTCAGTTCTCTAAGGGGCCCTGCTTCCTTTTATTGTAGAGTAGTATTAGAGATCAAGATTTGAGTCCTGGGTGTACTTGGTGCCATTGGGGAGTCACTGTTTGTAGGCCCTCTCAGCTAACAGAGCGAGAGGATATAGAGTATGTATACTAACCTGTGTGTATTCATTTATGTATAATTAAAATTATGTAATTATAATAATTTTAATCGCTATAGCTATTTTCAGTTATATTTATCAGTATCTTTTTAAAGCTAAACATGAGGTCATACTGATGTCTCCAATTCTAATCTATTACCACCTGGTTCCCTCTAGCCTTAGCCCCTTGTTCATCCACATTCCGATAATAAGAAATCTGGCTCCCACCATCCACTCTCCATTTACTTATTTGTTCATTCCAAGTATACATGTATAGTGGTTTCACTTGTTAACCTATAACCCCATGGGAAACAATTTTCCAGCTAGAGTGCGATGCTTATGTAGTTACATTTCTTTAGCTTTATATTTCCAGTAATTTCTTTTTTTTAAATTTTATTTATTTATTCATGAGAGACACAGATTGAGAGAGAGAGAGGGGCAGAGACACAGGCAGAGGGAGAAGCAGGCTCCATGCAGGGTTCCCGATGTGGGACTTGGTTCCGGGACTTCAGGATTATGCCCTGGGCTGAAGGCGGCACTAAACCGCTGAGCCACCCAGGGATCCTCTTTCCAGTCATTTCTCAAGTTACTCAGGTCAGTACTTCTTTTTCCCCACATCTACACTGATGTTACATCATACATCTGTGATACAGATAGATTCTTTTATTACACCAGCATTCCATTCTGTGATCCTCCACCCTTCCGGTTGATACTTTAATTTGCATACAGTAAGGTGGTGTATGAATTTTGACAAATGCAGTGTCCTGTATCCACCATAGCAGTACCATATGGAATAATTTCATAGCCTTAAAAATTCTTGGTGCTTCACCTTTTCAGTGTCCTCTCATATTCAAATCCCTGGCGACCACTGATCTGTTCTCCCTCTCTATAGTTTTACCTTTTCCAGAATGCCTTATAAGTGGAGTCTACAATACATAGTCTTCTAGGACTGGCTTCTTTTAGTTGGCAATATACATTTAATATTGATGTTATTGCATGACTCCTTTTGAGTCATTCATTATTTTACCTAATTTTTTTATGATTTTGGTTTTTCCATTTAACCCGTTAGTCAATTTGAAATTTATTTTGTTAGTTTGTTTAGTATAGAGATCTAAGTTTCCCTCTAAATAATTAACTGATTTTGTGAATATCATTTTTCCCCCTGGATCTCCGCTGTGAATATCATTTATCAGAAGAATTTCTTTTCTCCATTGATTTGAAACGATTTTTTACATAACTAAATTCACATATGTAATGATCTATTTTTTAGCTTTCTATGAGGCTCAGTGTTTCTGTTAATTAATTGTTATGGCACTACCACAGTATTAGGAGTTACTGTACTTTTGCTATATAATTTGATATTTAGTAGATGTGTTCTTTAATTATTCTTCTTCATAAAAATTCTTGCTAAAAAAAGAAAAAAATTCTTGGTAGTTTTCTCCAGGCTTTTCTTTTCAATGAACTTTAGATATATTTTCTTTATTATAAAATCCACATTATAAGTTCAAATAGAATTAAATTCATAGGCTAAGTTAAGGAAGAACTGGTACCTTTCCAAAACTATCTTTTTTTTCAGACCAAGGTAGGATGCATTTTTCCATTAATTAGATCTTCTTTTATGGTCCAGTTTTAGTTTGGGAATTGTACTAATATATTATTAAGTTTAATTCTAATATTTTATATTTTTCAGTATTGCAAATTTTTAGTATTCATTGTTAAGTTACAATTCCTTTTTCTAAACTGTAATTTCTTTGAAATATGAAAGATTAATATTTACATTCTAATACTTCGACTAGATGTTCACATTGATCCTTCATTGATAATCATATTTTTTCATAGGCAATCACATCATATTAGAATAAAGAAATGAGGGCAGCCTGGGTGGCTCAGTGGTTTAGCACTGCCTTTAGCCCAGGGTGTGATCCTGGAGACCTGGGCTCGAGACTCACGTCAGGCTCCCTGCATGGAGCCTGCTTCTCCCTCTGCCTCTCTCTCTGTGTATCTCTCATGAATAAATAAATAAAATCTTAAAGAAAAATAAAATAAAGAAATAGTTATGTCTCCTCTCTGAGTTTTATACCTCTTACTTCTTTTTCTTATTATTGTACCGGCCAGATCTTTTAGATGAGGTGAGCTAATATATTTCCTTGTCTTTCTTACCAACTCTAGTGTGAATGCCTCTAGTGTTTCATGGAAACAGCATATTTTTAAAGGCACTACAGATTCTTGCTATTTAAAGGCAGTGTAAGAGCACAATTGATGTATATTTTGCAAATGGAGTAATTACCTATTAATTTATCTGTGTAAAACAAGACATATCTTTACTTATTAATTTTATGTTAGAAGTAGTATACCAGTATCTTGCTTCTCTCACTCATTATATTAATACATAACTCGTCCTCTTCTTGCTATCCTTGGGAATAGTAGAATTAACTCTGTTGGAGGTACAGCATCCAAATGAATACAGAAATTTTATTGCCTGGTTACTCACTTTTGCAACTGGAGTCTTGTATCTGTGTTATAGTGTATTTTGATAGAAATAGTGTATTTTGGTAGAAATACACTATGTCTTTAAAACAGTAAAGAAAAATGAAGACATAGCGAGAGATTTCAAAACTTAGCTTTTTATTTCCTTGTCTTTACAAGGATTTTTCTTTTTCCTTTTTTGTTTTTTGTTTAGCATCAATGACTGATATAAGTACTGCTATGGCATACTGGTTGGTGTCCATTCTGATTGGTTAAATATTCTTATTGATTACTGTCCAATAACAAATATATTGACTGGTCACCTCATATTATGAGATAGTTATTCATTTTTGGAAAAATAAGATTTTTATTCACAAGTGCCATGCAGTATTGCATCCCTAGTTAATGGAACATAAAGTCAATTTCAGCATTTCTCTTCTATCTACCAGAGGGAAATGTCAACATAAAAAAGAAGATAAAACTTTTTCTTAATCAGTCAATAGATATTTACTGAGTGTCTAATCTCACCCAGGTCGTTGATAAGCACTACAGAAGACATAAGAGTTACATAAACCCTTTGGTGGGCAGGTGTTTCCAGTCCAGGATTCTGGACAGTAAAAAGATAGGCCTCTAGTATTTGGTACAATTTCAATATGAGGGTATTACCCTTCCTTCCTTTCTAACAAACTCAGCATTGCCTTTTATCAGGGAAATTTCTTTCTTTTGCATTGTGGCGTCCTGGCAGCTAAGGTTACCTTGCCTTTGCAGTTGTTTACATCAGTGATAGCTCAGAAGACCGCCCAGGTTCAACGAGTGACAAATCATTACTGACTGTACAATGTAATTAAAAAGCACAGGCATCGATTAGCGATGAGCTAAACCTGAGACCGAAAAGTGAGAGACCCAGAATAGCTGGCAGAACTTCTCATTGGATCTGTCTGAAATGGAAGCTGTTTGCCCCTGCAGGCATGGCGCAAGGCCCATTGTGCATTTCCATTAGAGATCCGCACTGAATCTGAGCATGCCATTGATGTTGGCCTATTTATGAAAGGCTGTTGAAAGAGGTTTCAGAGCTAATTGAAAAGAGATGTTTCTGAACTACAGTCACTTCAAACAACATGGCTCCAAAATCTGTTTCAATAGTTTGGAAACAAATGCATCTCCATGATTTGTGCATAAAATTAAACAAATGATTTGAAATGAAAGCTCCATTGGCATTTGGTAAGATCTGCTTCTTTTTTTTTTTTTTAAATTATTAATTGGACAGTCGGGTGAGTTTATTATAATTGTCCCTGCCCACATCTATCGTGCTTTCATTATGTTGTCTATCCCTGTTTTCGGGGATGTCAACTGAGGCTGCCTAAATCTGCCTTGTCTGGAGGCAGAGTATACGTTTTTTTTTAACAGGATGTTGTCAACTACTGTTCAGTTACAAATTTTTATCTTCTAGGAAAAAGGAATTTCTCAAAACCTACTTTGCAAAAAAAAAAAAAAAAGTAACAATAACAAAACAACACCCCGAACATGCTTCTGCAAGATTTTTCTCAAGGTAGAATGTAATAGAAAAAACTTGAGGGTGAGCTGAACTTCAACCACACTGAAAATTGAGTGAATTTATGTGAACAGAATGCAAACATAATTATTAAAAAATGTTTTCCCCCAGGCAGTTTTCAATCAAGATCTGAAAGCATTAGCAAACATTGATTTCCCCCATAACACTTGTTCTTATTATTGGACCTGATATTTGTCTGTTCTTAAAGCAGAAATTGAGGTCTGATAACTGAAGCTGGTGTGGCCAAGTTTACAAGTTAGCTTTTGCCCATGGGGTAAGAAAGCAGGGGTTGATGCGGAGCTGTTCCTCAAAGCAGAGGGAGAATCAGGTTCATCGTTATTATCTCAATTATCCATTAGATTTAATTACTCTGTCCTTAATGTTTTAACAACATGATTTTTTTTTTTTTAATTGGGAAGACTGGGGCCAAGCAGTTTACTTGGTTAGGCATGTAGTCAGTGCTGAACCAGAAAGAAGCCACATTTATCATTGGTCTCTTATTCTAGTGTGGTTTAAAGCAAACAATTAGGTTTGAAAGTTCAACTACTGAGGGGAATATGGAATCCCAGTTTCTATGACTGATTGAGAAGGGTATTTAAGTCTTAATTGCTATAACATCCATTAGATTTCACCACATCTGAGATAATTTGATTGTTTGAGTAACTGAAGGAACTACATTAAAATGGTGGGTGCTGTTACTTTGGCTGTTTCTGACTGAGTTGTTTTAGCTTAGGAAAATGTGTCTATTGACTGTTGACTGCTTGGTCTGACAACAGAAAATGTCCACAAATTATTCCTCATACCAGCTTGAGCACTTAGTAGCTGTTTTCTAATTATGTGCCCTTGTCTGCGTCTTCAGAGTCACAGCAACTTTGAGAGACCCCAGGACATTCAGGAGGAGCTTGGACAGATGAGAAGACTATGAGAGAAGAAGGAATGAGGCAGTTCTGGAAATCACTTGTATTGGAGGATTCAGAGTTGGCTTGGGGAGATGAAGAAAATCTAAAAGACTGCATGATTCTACCTCCTTCTCATGTAGATGTGCTAGAGATTACCTTCCTTTTAATAGGTGATCATGAACTATGATGGCAGAGTTTTAGCATCTCTGGCCTTAACTGGAACCATCTTGAACACCATTCCTAGCTCTATGGAAACTTTTAACAGATGTACTCCCTGTGATTTTCCTAAATTAAAGCAGACCTCCCTGAAGTGACCCCAAGCTTCCCTTTGAGTTTACCCCAAGTGGATTTCCTGGGATGTCCTAGAACTTCAGAGCTTCAAGGGAGGTGAGATGCACGGATACGTGTAATGGTGGGCAGTGAAAGGGTAGGATACAAATTGATCTCATTTGAAGGGCACCAAGCAGAGCACTGCACTGGCTGCTACATAGCACCTCATATATAATGATTGTTTGTCTGTTTAGAAATAGGAAAGCAGCGATATATTTTAATAGGTCCTGCTTCTGGATAAATTATTGCTGGTTAAGCATTTATTGGAGAAGAGATGAGAAGGAGCAGGGAATGGGTAAGTAACATTGCACTTATTATGTGCCAGGCGTTACACTTACATTGACCTGAATTATCTCATTTAGTCTTTATAAGCATCCTGAGAAGTAGACAGTGTTATTATTCCCATTTTACAGGTGAGGAAACTATTCTCAAAGCAGAGTGAAGAATGAGATTTATGGTCCAAGGTCAAAGTCACACATTGGATAATTTCCAACCTGGTTATATCTTATTATGCCTCATGACTTCCATTTATGTCAGGGTAAAGCAAACAGAGGACACAAGAGATTGTAGACCTAAAGTAAAGATTTGTAGATAATCTTTTTTAAAGTTTTTATTTATTATTTTATTTTTTAATTTTTAAAAGATTTTGTTTATTTATTCATGGCAGACACACAGAGAGAGGCAGAGACACAGGCAGAGGGAGAAGTAGGCTCCCCACAGGGAGCCTGATGTGGGACTCGATCCTAGGACTCCAGGATCACACCCTGGGCTGAAGGCAGGCACTAAACTGCTGAGCCACCCAGGTATCCCAAGTTTGTTTTTAATAGACTTTATTTTTTTTTTAGAGCAGTTTTAGGTTCACAGCAGAATTGAGTGGAAGGTATATTGATGTCCTCTATATCCCCTGCACCTACATATGAATAACCTTTCCCATTATCAGCATTCCCCACCAGAGTGGTATATTTGCAGGCTTTTAAAAATATTTATTTATTTGAGAGAGAGAGAGAAAGAGAGCATGCATGTGTGTATGCACGTGTGTGTGAACAAGGAAGAGGGAGAGACACAGAGAGAAAGAGAGAGGGAAAGAGAAACTCAAAAAGACTCTGTGCTGAGCAGAGTCCACAACCCTGGCTTGATCGATCCACAACCCTGAGGTTACAAATCTGAGCCGAAACCAAGAGTCAGATGCTTCACCAACTGTACCACCCAGGTGCCCCCAGTGTAGTATATTTGTTATAATTGATGAATCTACCTTGACACATCATTATAACTCAGAGTCCATAGGTTATATTAAAATTTACTAATAGGTATTGTATAGTCTGTGAAACTTCCATACCGTTTTCCACAGTGGCTACAGTAATTTACATCCCCACCAACAGTGCACTAATGTTTCCTTTTCTCCACGTTCTTGCCAACACTTGTTATTTCTTGTCTTTTTGATATTGACCAACCTGACAGATGTGAGGTGATATCTCATTGTGGTTTGGATTTGCATTTCTCTGATGGTTAGTGATGTTGAGCATCTTTTTATGTGTCTGTTTGCCATCGGTATGTCTTCTTCGGAAAAGTGTCTATTCAGGGGTCTCTATCCATTTCTTAACTGGAGTATTTGTGAGGTGCTTTTTTTTTTTCTTTGCTGTTGAGTCATGTGAATTCTTCATATATTTTGAATATTCATTCATTTCTGTATATATTATTTGTAAATATCTTCTTCCATTCAATAGGTTGCCTTTTCATTTTCTGGATGGTTTCCTTTCCTGGGCAAAGGCTTTGTTTTGTTTTAATTATATTTATTTAAATTTTGGTGATTCATCACTTACATACAATACCTAGTGCTCATCACAAGTGCCCTCCTTAATACCCCTTACCCATCTAGCCCATCCCCCATCCACATCCCTCTATCAACCCTCAGTTTGTTCTTTGTCTTTATGAGTGTCTTATGATTTGTTTCCCTCTCTTCTTTTTTTTTCTCTTTCCTCTTCCCATATGTTCATGTATTTTCTTTCTTAAATTCCACATATGAGTGAGATCATATGGTATTTGTTTCTCTCTGACTGACTTATTTCATTTAGCGTAATGTACTCTAGTGCCATCCACGTTGTTGCAAATGGCAAGATTTCATTCCTTTTGGTAGCTGAGTAATATTCCATTGTATATGTATACACAACCGTCTTTTTATTTTTTATTATTCTTTTTAATTGAAGTATAATTGACATATAATGTAAGTTTCAGGTATACATAAAGTGATTCTGTATTTTTACACATTTCAAAATGATCCCTAATGATAAGTCTTAGTTACCATTTGTTACCATACAAAGTTATTACAATATTATCCTTTATATTTCATTGGCCAGTAGTACTATGCCACATGTTCATCCATTTCATGTATGATGATGAAGCTAGAATTTATAGCTGGGCACATTGCCATGCTAAACTAAATTAGTTTATTAGCAGAGAGTAGAATGGTGGTTACCAGGAGCTGGGGATGGAGGAACTAGGGAGATGATAGCTAAAGAGTACAAACTTGCAGTTAGAAGGTGAATGAATTCTGGGTATCTAATGCACAGCTTTGCATTTATAGTTAACAGTACTATATTATACTTGAAAGTTGCTAACAGACTAGATCTTAAATGTTCTCATGCACACACAAACACACACACACACAAAGGGTAATTATGTAATGTGATGCAGCTGTTAGCTATCACTGTAGTAGTAATCATATTGTGACATGTAAGTTTATCAGATCAACACGTGTATACACCACTTTCTTATGCATTCACCAGTCAATGGACATTTAGCCTCTCTCCATAGTTTGGCTATTGTTGATAATGCTGCTATAAACATTGGGGTGCATGTACCGCTTCGAATCCGTATTTTTATATCCTTTGGGTAAATACCTAGTGCAATTGCTGGGTCACAGGGTACTTCTGTTTTTAACTTTTTGAGGAACCTCCATACTGTTTTCCGGAATGGCTGCACCAATTTGCATTCCCACCAGCAGTGCAAGAGGGTTCCCCTTTCTCCACTTCCTTGCCTACACTTGTTGTTTCTTGTATTGTTAATTTTAGCCATTCTGACAGACGTGAGGTGATATCTCATCATGGTTTTGATTAGTATTTCCCTGATGATGAATGATGTTGAGCATCTTGTGCAAAAGCTTTTTAGTTTCATATAGTGCCATTTGTTTGTTTTTGCTTTTGTTATCCTTGCCTGAGGAGACAAATCTAAAAAAAAAAATATTACTAAGTCCGATGTAAAGCATTTACTGGCTATGTTTTCTCTAGAGTTTATAGTGTCAGGTCTTACAGTTAGGTCTTTAATCCATTTAAGTTTATTTTTGTGTATGGTTTAAGAAAGTGGTTCAGTTTTATTCTTCTGCATGTAGTTGTCCAGTTTTTCCAGCACCATTCGTTGAAGAGACTGTCTTTTCCCCATTGTATATTTTTGTTTCCTTTGTTGTGGATTATTTCTGGACTTTCTATTTTGTTTTATTGACCTGTATGTCTGTTTTTGTGCGATTACCATACTGTCTTGATTACTATAGTTCTGTAGGTATAGTTTGGAATCAGGTAATGTGATACCTCCAACTTTGTTCTTTGTCATTTTGGTTCATTTTAAAATCAAGTTGTTGACTTCATATGGTTGGATTTTAAGAGTTCTATTTTAGATAGCAATTCTTGTTTTAAAAAATATTTTATTTATTTATTTATTCATGAGAGACACACAGAGAAAGGCAGAGACATAGGCAGAGGGAGAAGCAAGTTCCTTGAATGGAGCCCGATGCCAGATGTGATCCTGGATCCTGGGATCATGCCCTGAGCCAAAGGCAGACGCTCAACTGCTGAACCACCCAGGTGTCCCTAGATAGCAATTCTTTTTTTTTTTTTAATTTTTATTTATTTTATGATAGTCAGAGAGAGAGAGAGAGAGAGAGAGAGAGAGAGGCAGAGACATACACAGAGGGAGAAGCAGGCTCCATGCACTGGGAGCCCGATGTGGGGATTCGATCCGGGGTCTCCAGGATCACGCCCTGGGCCAAAGGCAGGCGCCAAACTGCTGCGCCACCCAGGGATCCCCCTAGATAGCAATTCTTTATCACTTATGCTTTTGTAAATGTTTTCTACCAGTCCTTGACTTTTCTTTTCATTCTCTTAACAGTATCTTTCATAAAGAAGAAATTTTTAATCATAATGAATTCCATCTTATCTTCTTTTTCATGAAATGATTTTTGTGCTGTATCTAAAAAATCATAGTCAAACCCAAGGTCTTCAGAATTTTCCCCTATGTTATTCTATAGGAGTTTTGTAGTTTTCATTTTACTTTTTGGTGTGATTCCTTTTGCATTAATTTTTGTGAAGGGTGGAAGATCTGTGTCTAGATTTATTTTTTGCATGTGGATATCCAGTTGTTCTAGCACCATTTGTTGAAAAGACTGTCTTTGTTCTATTGTATTGCCTTTGCTGTATTGTGAAATATCAGCTGACTACATTTAGGGGGTGCTATTTCTGGTCTCTCTATTCTGTTCTATTGATCTATTTGTCTATTCTCTCACTAATACTATACTATCTTAATTACTGTAGCTGTATAGAAAGTCAGATCATGTCGGTCCTTCACCTTGACTCTCCTTCAATATTATGTTGGTTATTTAGGGTCTTTTGTCTCTCTCTAGAGACTTAGAATCAGTTTGCCAATATCCTCAGTATAATTTACTGGGAATTTTATTGGGATTGCATTGAATCTGAGATTAATCTATAGATTGTTATGGGTAAAGCTGATATCCTGACAGTATTGAGTCTTCTATCAATGAACATGGACTCTTCCTCCATTTATTATTGTTTGCTATATTTCCTTGGAGTTTTGTAGTTTTCCTTATATAGATCTTGTTTATGTTCTGTTAGTTTTTATACCTAAATATTTTATTTTTTGGAGGTGCTAATGTAAATGGTATTGTGTTTTTATTTTATTTTTAAATTTTTTAAAATTTATTCATATGAGAGAGAGAGAGAGAGAAGGAGTCGTGACAGGGAGAAGCAGGATCTTCAACGGGGCTCGGAGCCTGATGTAGGGTTCAATCCCAGGACCCTGGGATAAAGACCTGAACTGAAGACAGACTTTTTTTTTTTAAAGATTTTATTTGTTTATTCATGAGAGATAGAGAGAGAGAGGCAGAGACACAGGCAGAGGGAGAAGCAGGCTCCATGCAGGGAGCCTAATGTGGGACTCGATCCTGGGACTCGAGGATCACACCCTGGGCCCAAGGCAGGTGCTAAACTGCCGAGCCACCCAGGGATTCCCTCAGAAGGCAGACTCTTAACAGACTGAGGCACCCAGGTGTCCTGGTATTGTGTTTTTAATTTTAAATTCCACTTTTTGGTCGTTGCTGGTCTATAGGAAAGCATTTGGCTTTTGATTACTAACCTTGTATCCTGAAACCTTGTTATAATCACTTATTAGTTCTAGGAGTTTGTTGTCAGTTCTTTTGGATGTTCTACATAGACATTCATGTCATCTGTGAACACAAACAGCTTTAGATTTCCTTCCCAGTCCATATACCTTTATTTCTTTTTCATGTATTTTTGAATTAGGACTTTTAGTATGATATTGTAAAGGAGTGATGATAGGGGACATCTTTGCCTTGTACTTGATTTTAGTGGGAAAGCTTCAAGTTTCTCATTATTATGTGTAATATTAGCTATAGGCTTTTTGTAGATAATCTCTATCAAATTGAGGAAGTTGCCTTTTATTCTTAATTGTTGAGCATTTTTGTCATGAGTGGGTATCAGATTTTGTCAGATGCTTTTTCTGCATCTATTGATCTGAATATGTGATTTTCCTTTTTTAGCCTGTTGACATGATGGATTACATTTATTGATTTTTGAATATTAAATCAGCCTTGCATACCTGGGTTAATTCCTACTTGGCCCTATGTGTAGTTCATTTTATATACTGCTGGATTCATTTTGTTACTGTTTTATTAGGATTTTTGCATCTGTGTTCATGAGAAACATTGTTCTGTAGTTTTCTTTTTTGTAGTGTCTTTGGTTTTGATTTTAGTGTCATATTGGTTTCATATAATGAGTTAGGAAGTATTCGCTCTGCTTCTGTATTCTGAAAGAGATTGTAGGGAATGAGTATAATGTATCCTTTAAATGTTTAAATGTTTAATAGATGGGCAGCCTGGGTGGCTCAGTGGTTTAGAGCTGCCTTTGGCCCAGGGTGTGATCCTGGAGACCTGGGATCGAGTCCCACTTCAGGCTCCCCGCATGGAGCCTACTTCTCCCTCTGCCTCTCTCTCTGTGTCTCTCATGAATTAATAAATAAAATAAAAATAAATAAAGAAATAAATGTTTGATAGAATTCACCAGTAAACCCATCTGGGCTTTGCAGTTTCTGTTTTGGAGGGTTATTAAGTTTTGATTCAATATCTTTAATAGATGTAGGTCAGTCATTTCAGGTTGCCTATTTCTTTTTCTGTGAATTTTGGCAAATAGTGTCTTTCAAGGAATTGGTTTATTTCATTTAGGTTATCAAATTTGTGGCCATAGTTTTGTACATGATATTCCCTGATTATTCTCTAAAGGTCCATGGGATCTATAGTGATATCTCCTCATTAATTTCTGATATTAGTCATTTGTTTCCTCTCTCTTTTTTTCCTAATTAGCCTAGCTGGAGGCTTATTGATCTGATTGATCTTTACAAAGAATTGGGCTTTGGTTTTATTGATTTTTCTCTATTGATTTCCTGTTTTCAGTATCATTAATTTCTGCTCTACTTTTTATTTCTCTTTGCTTCTTCTTACTTTGGATTCAGTTTGTTCTAAAAGTGGAAGCTTAGGTGATTGATTGGAGATCTTTCTTCTTTTCTGACATATGTATTCAATGCTATAAATTTTCCTCTAAGCACTGCTTTTAGTGTATTCCACAATTTTTTTTCATTTATTTTGAAATATTTTTTTATTTCTCTAGAGATTTCTTTACTGATCCATGTGTTATTTAGAAATGTGTTATTTAATCCTCAAATGTTTTGGAAATTTTCAGCTGAAAAATTCTTTCTATCACTGATTTTTAATATAATTTACTTTTGCTGTGGAAGTAGTCATTTTATGATTTTTTTTTTAAATTTGCTAAGGTGTATTTTATGGCCTAGAATGTGACTTATCTTGGTGAATATTCCATGTAAGCTTAAGAAGAATATATATTCTTCTGTTGTTGAATAAACTGTTCTAAAGATGTCCATTATATCTAGTTGGTTATGGTGTTATTGAGTTCAACTATGTCCTTACTGATTTCCTGCTGGCTACATCCATCCATTTCTGATAGAGAGGTATCACAGTCTTCAACTATAATAGTAGATTTATCTATTTCTCTTTGCAGTTATATCATTTTTTGCCTCACATATCTTGATACTCTATTATTAGAAACATATACGTTAAGAGTTGTTATGTCATCTTGAAGAAGTGACCACTTTATCATTTATATAATGCCCCTTCTTTACCTCTGATGACTTTTCTGGTTCTGACCTCTGCTCTGGGAATAATATAGCTACTCCTGCTTTCCTTTCTTTAGTGTCGGCATGGTGAATCTTTCTCCATCCTTTCACTTTTAATCTATAAATGGCTTTATGTGTAAGTTGAATTTATATGTAACACAGAAAAGGCAGAAAAAGAATGGAAGACAAAAATAGAACCAAAGAACAAGAGCACCAAATAAAAAACAGTAACAGATATAGTACATATTAATTCAGCTATATCAGTAATCATTTTGAATGTCAGTGGTCTGAATGCCCCCCCCCCAAAAAAAGACAGATTGTCAGAGTGGATCAGAAACACAGCCCAACTGTATGTTATCTATACTTTGCTTTTTTTCCTCCTAATAACATATTCTAGAGAACTGTAGATCTTTCCATATCAACACAAAGAGCTCTCTTTTTCTTCTTTATAGCTACCTAGGATTCCATTCCATTGTGCAGTATGCCATAGTTTATTTAATTGGTTCACTGTTGGTGGATACTTGGATTGTTTCCCAGTCTGCAAACAAATGACCTGGTACAAATGTCATTTTGTATGTAAATGAAGTATATCTGTAGGATGTGTGACAAAAAATTAGGGTGTTGTGATAAAGGGTAATTCATTTGTACTTTTGATAGATTTTGCTAAATTGTCCTTCACTGGAGTTTTGTTAACACAATTAATTCTATGGACAATCCCTAGTTTTCTGTTTATAAATAGTGTTGACCATATTATAAGAAATTAGATGGTGTGTTGGAAAGTGCAAAAGACTTCAAACCAGGGAACTTGTGCTAGGTTGCTGTCCTACTGTGGGTCTCACTTCCTTTATCCATATAATGGTTACAAGTTTCCCGTGTACAGCAACTTTCTAGAATAAGATTTTATATTTCCCATCATTACCAACACTGTGGATGTATTCCATGTTTGACATTAGCCTAATTCTGTGATCTTTTCTGATATCCAAAAGCAGAGCAAAACCTCGTGACATCTATTTCACCCAGAGCAAGTTTCCTAAGAAAATAACTACTATTAGTCACTTAAACGAAAAATAATGTGAAATTTAGGTGTTCCCTAGAGTAGAATTCAGCTACCAGGTGGTTTGACTGGCTTACCAGTGTCACATTTCACTGCAGCTGCAGTATGAGCTGGAAGTTGTCTGGCATGGGTAGCATCTGGACTCAGCTCCATCAGGTGAATAGTTACGTGACAGAGAAGTGAACTGTATCATGTGCTCCTAACACACTGTCAACAGGCAGGCATTGTCAGCCAGCCATGAAGAGCCCTTCTGTCCTGCATACATGCATTGTGGTGGGCTCTCCAGTAAGGACACTAAAAGGCATCAGGTTGATACCTTTGCCCATGGAAGGTCGATCATATCAAGACTAAGTTGAATTCTGTTATGTCTTCTCGTTTGAGTCAGGGTAGGTTGGCACTAAAATTTTAGACAGTAAAAAGGTCGGTATTGCTTGATACTCTGAATTTTCTATTTTGCCCTCTTACTGCAAAATGAGAGCCATCTACCATATTCCTAGGAGGTTGGTATTTGAATCAGAATATATTTATCATAAGCTATCCTGTTGAATAAGTATCCCAGTCTTTTTATCCTGGTTCTGGAAGTTTCAGCAAGAAGGAAGAGGGAGAATCTTTGGTGGCTCAGGAGAAAGGGGGCAAAAGATGAGAGACCATACTAATTGTTGGATGCCTACTCTCAGCCAAACTGACCTGGCTGCTTTATATGTAAGCAAAGATGGAAGCTAGGTTTGTGTTTCCTCATGGAAATTAGGGAAAGCTTTTGCTTTCAGAATTCTGGGTAGACTTTCCAACCCACGAAATAAAGACAAAGACCAAACACTGCATTAGGTGTATACATTATATGACAGGGAGACAACGTTTATTAAGGCACTGATTGTGTTTTAGATGTTGTACAGAACACTGTGGATGCAACAAGATTAATTGTGTCTGTGAAGATAAATCTGCCCTAGAACACTGAAGTTATCAATTTTCCATCTCTTCAAACCTCTATACCTATATTGCTCCTTATCAGAAAGAAAACCTTACAGATAATAGTTCCCTAAGAGTAAATTCCTTGTCTTATTTTCCCTTTTCATCTCACAGATAAAAATTGCAATATGAAAAGATAATTCTTCCCAACTGTCAGAACCCATTAGAATTTCTACAGCCTGATGCTCTTTAAGGTAAACACGCCGTATGCATTTACTGCAATAAACTCATCGGATTTACATTTTGATTGTCGAACACTGTACAAATTGCACATAATTGCCTTCTCTACGGCTACACTCTTGCTATTTGAAACTTTTGAAAATCTTCCTCATCTGGAATTCGGTAAGAGATTAATCTTCCCATCAAATAAGGGGACAGGAAATTGTCTTTTGCAGTTGTATCCTGTGAGGACACTAATTAGAAGCCATTTCCTGCTCTCTGACCACTTTCTAGCAGCACTCCCCTGAGATCCAAGAGATGCCATGTGACAGCATTTGAGCTGAAGCCCTTGGTGGTCAGTAGGACTTGTCTATATGCTGTGTTTGGAGATAGTAGGAATCCAAATTATTTCCAGATCTGTACTGTTTTGTAGAGCAGGGTTTCTCAACCTTGGTACTATTGATATTTGGGGTCAGAATTCTTGTTGTTGTGGGGGCTATCTTGTGCATTTTAGCACGTTTAGCAGTAGCCTTGGCCTCTGCCCACTGGAGGCCATAGCAACCTCCCTGCCTCCCTGGGTATGACAACCAGTGTGTCTCCAGATACCACTGAAGGTCCCTGTGGGGCAAAATAACCCCTGGTTGAGAACCACTGCTCCAGAGCAGTTGCAATCACGTTAAATATCCAAATGAGAATGAGTTTACTGGCAATGTTATGATACAGTCTTTTGGATGAATTTCTTCTCTGTTTCTCTACAAATGCCAGAGAAAAATAAGTTTTTACATTAGACTCCCCCCCCGCCCCAATTTTCTCTGTGGGTTAGGTGGAATCAGAACAGAGACTTCACTGATCCAATTCCCCTGCATGTAGAATAATGGTAGTTCTAGCTTTCATTCAAAAGTTTCCAGAGTCAGGGGATTGTTTTCTTTTTAGCACATGCAGTTGGTGGTCTAAAGATGGTAGGTATGATTTCGAGAGATGGCGGTGAAACTTATATTTGGGATGGATAATATATATATATTAATATATATTAATATATTCTCTAGTTTTTCTCATTTGTGAATGTCTTAAAAAACTATATTTATATTTCTCATACATGTATTTGCTGTTTTGAATGGTAGATTGTTTTATAGTTGGGGGATAAGAGACAACTGGGCCATGATACTCTATCTGTAAGTTTCTTTAATCATGTGGTCCAGTATACATATACTTGACAGGCAATTTTTATACTGACAGTGCTTATTTATTTATATATTTGCCTCCCACTTGTAGATGTTGGCTTCCATATAGAAGGAACCATGTCCCACTTTATCTGTGTGTCCTATTATATGACATAGTCACTTGAACATCCTGGGCCAACACACTAGACTATAAATTCCACTAGAGAAGAATTACATTTAATTTTGTTTGCAACTGTTTTTTTTTTAAAGATTTTATTTATCTATTCATGAGAGACACACACAGAGAGAGGCAGAGACATAGGCAGAGGGAGAAGTAGGCTCCCTGAGGAGAGTCCAATGTGGGACTTGATCCTGAGATTCTGGGATCACGCCCTGAGCTGAAGGCAGATGCTCAACCACTGAGCCACCCAGGAGTCCCTACAACTGTTTTTCTCTGGAGCTGAGCACAGTGCCTGGCACATAGTGGGCATTCAGTGTATGTTTGTGGGACAAATGCATGCTTGGGAGCACCCTTGGAAAACTGGGGTTGAATTCTGGTTGCACAGGTCAAAGGAATTTCGGCTTCACCATTCAAATGAATCCATACTAGCTCAGTGTAACTTGTTTTAGCTAGATTTTAGAAGAAAAGTACTTTGCATCTTTTAGAATTTGCTTTCTTTATAGGCAACCCAAAAGAAAGATGTGGGAAGCCTAATTAAGTGCTTACAAAAGCACCTGACATCTTCTGATGGATAAGTGCAAATTGGTAGGAACAGAGCTTTATCCTGATGAATAGAGTTTCCTCCATGTAATTCAGCTGAAAGGAATGAACACTGTTTTGTTTTATTAGAGTCTCTTTCTGCCTGCAATGTGTTTTTAAAGGCTGTTTAGCATGGTGGTTAGGAGTGCAGATGCTACAGTCGGACTGCCTAAGTTCATATCCTGGCTACACTATTTACTAGATGTGTGACCTTTCAAAAATGATTGAGCCTTACTCTACTGTAATTTTTTTATCTAATAGATATAAGAGTCTAAAAATACTACCCACCTCAGAAAGATAATAAGAAGATTAAACAAGTAAAACTGATTAAATGTGCTTGAAACTCTTAAAGACTGTATATGCACACACACACACACACAGACACACACACTCCCACACACTCCCACACATGCACAAATCTATCTGGATCAGAAAAAAAAAAGTACCATCAAACACAGATATATATAGCTCTATATCCTTATCTGTAATATATAGATCTTGTGCGTGTATTTTCCAGGTAGGGGAATTAGATGAATTCCTATGTTTCCTCAACTTTAAACATAACTGAATAATTGATAAAAATAAAACCCCACTCTGTGGAAAGTCTTAGAGAACAGAATATCCAAATTGTCAGCTTTGGAAGGTTATGAAAGCCTCATGCCATTGCAGAGACATAGCCGGCCTCATGGCTTTAGCAAAAATGAGATGCTAATGAAGAACGCAAAGGGAACGGCTTTAGGGGAAACAAAGGTATAAAGTAGGAGAAATTGCAGACTTGGGGCCTTCCATTTTGTAAATATTTGGATTGGTGGAAATTTGTTAATTGAGGCAATTGATTTCCACCTGAAAATGGTTGCAATATCTAATTCATTAAAGCCTGAAATAACATCCTTTGGGCCAAATGGGGTCATTCCATTCTTAACCTCTTAGTGATATATTAACAGTAGGAAAGCATTTGGACGCATATCTTAAAAAGTGCCACATTAACAGGAATACATGTTGGAGAGAAATTTAAAAGAACCCAGTCTGCACCCACACTTGGGCTAAGAGGGGAGAAAAGCCCCCGTGGCCTCTAGCCCCTGTCCTCCTCTTCAGCAGTGTTTTAAGGTCTGTGTTTAATATTGCCAAGCCTACTTGAGTGATAAATGTAACTGTATAAAAATTACTTATTACAAGCTGTCATGTTGCCTCACTCACACCGGCTGGGCTGGAGGCATTGTACGTAAAACTCGAATCTCTGCCTTGACAGCGTCAGCCCCGCTGCCTTTAAAGTAAAATGCTTTCAGTCATGAATACAAAACATAATTTACCTTTTCATAATACTTCAGTTTGAAACGAGTTGGAGAGCTCGTGTTACCATCAGACCTGTACCTGAGCAGAGCGGAGAACCGGCGAATTCCAAGCTGTCACCTGAAACGCCCTGCTGCTCCCCGGCTGTCCCTTTGAAGCAAACTTAAGCTGTTAAATTGCGGGGCCTCTAATTTTTCAAAGTTGTATTTATGTTTAATTCCTTTTTGCAACTCTGCAGTGACAACACTGTTGTCAAGGTGGATTAGCTCGGTCTCTAAATTGGTGCTGGTGGTGGAATTCCTGGCCGAATGGATGTTTCTCCTCTCCAGGCTCTCGGACCCCTCCTCCGGAGGGCTTGCTCAGGAGGTCAGAGGCGCTCACCGCTGCACACACACACACACACACACACACACACACACACACACACACACGTTCCTTTAGAGGTGAAGCCCTTACCCATTTGCAGACACAGACCGGGCGCCAAGAGCTCTCTCGGACCAGTAAAACCTTTCAAACCAGTGGCTCAGACCAGTGAGTGAGGCCCGGGCGACTGGGGGTCGTGGCTTAGCTCCGAATCTCTGCTTAATCGAGCTGCTGACTGCAACCTGCAGGTGTCAGCGAGATGGAAATCGAATGTGAAGGTTCCAAGGCGGCCCTCCGCCGCACCGCTGATCCATTGTGACCGGCTCTACGGTCAGTCGAGATGCACACAGTACGCGAGGCTCCGGCTGCGGGGGGGGGGGGGGCTGCCCACCAGCCGCCCTGCCACATCGGCCGACGTCGCCCCCACCAGAAAGCCATGGGAACCGGGCGGCACATGCCTCCCGTTAGCCCAATTCCTTTTGACAATGTTCACATTCAGTTAGGGCCCAAAGTGCTTGTACTTGTCAGTTGGGATAAATGATGAAGAGTGTAGTCCCCCCTGCGGAAAGTGACACAGAATGGCCAAAGGGAAGACTTTTCTCTAGGGCCCCTCCAGGCCCCACTCCCAAGCACCTCTCCTTGTAAAAGAACTCTTGCATTTGCGACTTCTCCTTCAGGTTGGCGGATCCTAAAATGCTGGAGAAAATACAACTGACCTGCAGGGGCATTCAATATCACGGGCTGTTCTCTTTTTGAAATTTTAGGGCAAGTGAAACTGATGCTGAAGGAGAACTGGCAGGGCAGGGCAGGGCAGGGCAGGGCAGGGAGAGTCTTGCTGCTTAGGTAAGACCGTGCCCCTGAAATGCTGGATTTGGAGTTTGTAGTTTGCCTCTTCGTGTCTTTGTAAGGCCTTTCACTAGGGGATTTAAAGCACTGCACAGACTCTGTGGGTCATGCTTATGAAGCCCCGTCTGTGAACGTGGTATTCTTTGTACCAGCAGTTGGAAGAGTTTCCAATATGGGGCTCCACACCTCTCTCGTCGGGCTTTTTCTCAGACCTCCCATCCTCCTCCTTTCTCCTCAAGGGGTCTGGTGGTAAGGAAATGTACCCTGTTCCTGACTTCATAGCCTACCATTGCCATTCTTGCGTCCAGTTTACCAAAGAGCCACCCCATTGTTCTTCTTTAGGGCTGCCTTCTCTAATGGATGGAAAGGAGTATTTTCTTTATTCTATCTAGTAATGTGGGGCCCATCAAGTAAATCCCAAATTAAAAAGGTAAAGCTTCTTCCCTCTAGTGTTTGTTTGCCTCTTGTTCTATGTACTCACTCAGCCTTAAGAGGACTGGCAATGGACACCTGTAACAAAATGTCACATCATGTGCCACATCGTGTCAGCCATGCCCTATTTCAATAGACCTTTATGTCTTAGTTAAAAATTTTGCCAGTGGACTTCTCTCCTGCCATCTTATTTTTTTTCCCCTATACATTTCCCCCCTACACATTAATACAGTTCTCCTTGGGGACTACTGTGTTCTTCTAAGTGTATAGGACCTTTAGATAGTGTCCATTTGATCTTAGAAACATGTAATTTGTTGCTGGGTCTAGATACTTTGTTTTCTGTGGAGTTTTGATTGGATCCTAATTGGATATGAATGTGTGCTAACTAATGCTTGGTGATTTTTAGATATTAATTTATTTTTTAGAGTGTCTGAAGGTTGAATGGATTCTTACTGGGTTCTGGAATAAAACTGTAGTACGAGGTAGTTGTATCAGATCAGTGGTTGTCAGATTTCCACTTTTTATGTCCCACTGAAACCACACATTTATTCACTTGCCCATTTACAAGTATTTTATTAATTTCTTCCATATTTACAATAACATTGCAGTAATATTGTAGAATATTACTTTGGAGACCACTTCTAATTGCCCCTGTTCATACACATTGCCTCTGAACCAGGTAAGCTGATTATTTCAAGTACAAATCAATGCATTTAAGTCATTGTCACATGTATACATATGTCAGAGCCCATAGCTCTGTGGGATGCAAATAGGGTCATGGGAATGTAGGGAACACCTATCATTAAGTAAGAACTAATTCAGAATCCACTATGGGTTTAATACCTCTTACTAAGTGCCAGGAGGCTAAAAGATGGTAGATGGTGGTAAGATAAGTATATATTATTTACTGCCAAATTAAACAATATGTTAATAAATACTGTGGAAGTGGGGAGAAGTGAAAGTTTGATGGCTCCATAAAAAGGTAAGATGTTCACTGTAACTCGGAAAAGCAGAGAAGAAGGGAGAAGGGAGGTGCAGCAGATACACTGTCTTTGAAGCTGAATTCCATGTTTGAAAGACACTGAGGAGATCAGCTTGATCAGAGTTGGAATCCTGGGCTGGGAAAAATGGGAGACACACTTGTTAAAAGGGGCTTTGAAATAATATGACTGGAGAGGAGGTGCCCAGGAGGCTGGATTTATCCTGGAAACTATAGTGAACCAGAGGTCCTTCAGATGGTGCCTGATGAAAGTGTGTGTGTGTGTGTGTGTGTGTGTGTGTGTGTGTAGGAAGGGAATTAATATTTATTTAGTGCTAATAAGTGCTAACTATAGTTCTGAGTGTTTTAAGCATATTATCTCATTAAACTTCATAACGATGAGGATGAAGTGGTATAATTATCTGAACTAGGTAAAATCATTGCAGTTTTTCTATCAATGCTGAGACCGAGAGAAAACATTCCTTCTCTAAAGCTGTTCAGCAAAAGCAAATTATAGAATCAGAAGCTGAATCTTAGATTACTTGACATCAGTGTCCAGGGTCTTTGGGGAGACCTTCTGGAGAGATTTGTGACTCATCATTTAAATATTATGGTCCACTAATTTATAAACATGCCAGTTAGAACATATCAGGCAGATACTTGATTTCACACGTCATCTAGTAAGGGCCACTTTAGTATCTATTTGCCAGTTTTAATGTAGTGATGGCTGAGTAGTCATAGAACAAGGAAAGGAGTGTTGTACTTTAGTTCCAGATAATGTTTCATTTTGACTCTTTTTTTTTTTTCATTTCGACTCTTATCTCTTGATTTTAAAAACCTCTGTATTTTTTCCTTTAATTCTTCATTATTACTTTCTAGTTCATATAGAATGTTCAGGACAGGTAGATTTATATGGAATTATTGTTGTACAGGTTGCTTTCTTTAAATAATGGTGGGCACCATGGCACCCCTGAGTATGTGCCTGGCAGGCCTCGCGGTAGAGGAGGTAGAGGAGGCAATTGACCATGAGCCTCAGCTTTGAGCCTCAGCCTCCGAGCTTTGAAACCTAGAGCTCTGTTTGCCCCAAGACCACACCTCTCAGAGGCTGCCCCTGGCCAAAGACTGAATGCTGTGGAAATAGGTTCCTGGAAGACCTCAGACTTCCTTGTCAGTGGGCTTTGCCTGAAGGACTTGCCCAGGCTTTTGCCCTGAGTTTCTGAGATGCAGGACAGTCTAGGTTGCTTCCACCCATGAGTCTCTCTTGCCTCTCCTTCCGTCACAGGCTGATGCCTATCTTGACCTTCTCTGACTCTCTCCCTATCTCCTTTCTCAGGAGTATTTTCTCTAATCAAATCCTTGCATATTTAATCTTGTTGTGGAGTCTGCTTTTCAAAGGACACCGACTAACAGAGGCATATTAAAACTATTCATTTTCTCAAACAACTAAAATGTGGGAAATAAGATAAAATAAACGTAAAATCTATATAAGAAATTGATAGAGTAGAATGAAGGTCATGCAAGAATATATTAAAAGATATTTTAGGGTGAAATTTTAGAATTTTTCTTAATTTGCATATGGATCTCATTATTTTTGGGAAAAATAGATATATAATTATGAAAATATTTTGAGAAAAGACAGATTATATGGTTATGAGATAATAGACATTTGCCTATTTTCAAAAGGCCTTCTATCTATCTATCTATAAAATGTAAATGTTTGTATATGCATATGACTGTATTGTCTGCTTTTTTATTTACTAAACATTTTCTGTGTATCCACTGCATGGTATCACAATAGTTACAAGTTCCAACTTTGTCATATTATCCTCTTACAGTGACATTTTTACTGGTTTCTACCTTCTTATTCTGTTATTAATATTCTGCTGTGATCTCTCTTAAAATATTTTGGTTATGTTGAAATAGTTCCTGAGCATAAATTCCCCTGATAGGCTTTATAGGGCAAAAGGAGATGATAATGTTTATGTCACTTGCTATATTTGCCATTATGCTTTTCCAACAGCATGGCACCATACCAACGGTAAATGAGTGTTCCAAATTCAGCTTCACCTCATCAGCACCAAGTACTGAGCATTACATAGTGTTTGTCTCATCTGTTAAATAACAATAACAAAAAATGCTGTAAACTTTCTTTAATTTGCCCTTATTTATTAGCGAAGATAAACATTTTCAACTGACATAATTCCAAATTAAAAAGGAAAAATTACATTTAATTAAGACCAAAGCATTTACGGTATATTTGAATGTTGGTGTATTGGATCAGTTGTTATTTAAGCAAGGATAAGAACTTTTTGTCTTTTCATTATAGGAATAGTTGCTTTGTGCTTTTGAAGGAATGTTTCTTCCCTTGAGTGTCAAGTCAAGCAGCTATTCCTTTTTATTTCTATCACATCAAGACAAAACAACAGCCACATTTTATTTTTTCTTATTTTTATTTTTAAAAATACTTTTTTATTTATTCATGAGAGACACACAGAGAGAGGCAGTGACACAGGCAGAGGGAGAAGCAGGCTCCTCACAGGAAGCCCAATGTGGGACTCGATCCCAGATCCCAGATCCCAGGATCACGCCCTGAACCAAAGGCAGATGCTCAGCCACTGAGCCACTCAGGTGTCCTGATAGCCACATTTTATACCAACAGATAGAACACATGAACACTGTAGATAACTTTATTTGGTATCATTTGTTTATCAGCTTTTACCCCAGATAAATAATAACAGAAATCAGAAAACCACTTAGAGGTTATGTAATGGAATTTCATCCTTTCTCGTGTATATTCACATTTCCAGGACCAAACAAGAACATGTGTGCAGACCCGCCCCCTCTGAAGGCAGGGCAGGCAAGATAAAATTCCCTGTAGGCATTTGAGACTCATTTCTCTCCAACACATAATGCCTTCTTCCACAGAGCTGTCAGTTCATTTGTTTGGGGAACTGGAAGGTCATTTCTACCTTTTTTTGTTGAGGTTGGAAAAGCCCTGGAGGAGAATTAGGGATGGGACAGTTTTGGGCTGTCCTTCTGGAAAAGTCTAACTGGGATCTTCCTGGAATTTTTTTTTTTAAAGGAACATGTCCCATTGCTGTCACTGCTTCTAAAATAAATTTTCCCAAACTATCCAATGTATTAATTAAGCAACTGACATATGAAATATGTCTTTCCAAAAGCATACAATCATTGAGAAAATTGAGAAAATTATATAATCACTGAAATGTTTCCCTAGGACAGAAGTTATGGCACCTTCCACTGTTCTGTGAAAGTATTTTGCATATACTTTTATTATTTCATACTATCTCATTGTATTTATAGTTATAATTTTATGTGCCTAACTCTTCTTAATAGAATAAAAGTTCTCAGTAGCAATGTCTTGGTTATTGTTTTATTGCATGAAACTTATAATAAACTAATATTCAGAAGATGCATCCCATATGGCAGGAGAAGCAGTTTATACCATTTAATCCTTACAACAACACAATGAAATAGGTACTATTACTATCTCTATTTTACTGATGAGGAAATTGAGACTTGAGGAGGTTAAGGAGTTTGCCTGGGATGCACTGTCATTTAGTGGCAGAGCTAGGATTCAAGTCAGATCTAACTCCAGAGTCTTTATTTAGTCTTTAATACAACAGAATATGGTGTTTACGGGCTGCTGCTGCTGCTCCTGATTTGTAGGAAATAAGTGACCAAGTGTGTGGGAAAACTTTGTGTTTGGGATTTTTTGGAATGTTCAAATCATCACAGTATTTATAGGGGGAATAAAGTATACTGCTTCTACCACCATATAGAAATTGAATTTATCTATGTAAGGGCGCCTATTCCAATGCCAAATTTTAATGCTTATCCTCATAAGACAGGGTCATGTAGTAGAAAGAACAAGACCTTATAATTAGTCTAACCTGGGCTTTAATGCTCATCCCATAACTTTATAGTTATGTCATCTTTCATAAAATGCATAACTTAGTAGAGCCTCAGGTTTTTTCATCCAAAAAATAAAGATATAATACCAACCTTGTGGCTTTTATGAAAATCAAATAAAATAATGAATCTTAGATTGTAAAATCTCGTGAGTGGTATGGTGTCTGTATTTTTCAGTGCTATGTGCCCAGAGGTGTAGCTCATACTTTCACATAGTGTTGGGGACATAGTTGGTCCTCAGTATACATTAGTTGGATAAATGAAAGGTTGAACACACATTGCATCTGGCATAGAGAAAATGCTCAATTTATGTTGTTTTTTCCCTCAGACATCTTTATTTAATTTTTTAAAGATTTATTTATTAATTTTAGGGAAAGTGAGACAGAATGTGCCTGTAGCAGGGGGAGGGATAGAGGAAGAGGGAGAGAGAATCTTAAGCAGACTCTGTTGAGCATGGAGCCCAACGTGGGGCTTGATCTCATGACTCTGAGATCACAACCTAAGCCAAAATTAAGAGTAAGACACTGAACTGACTACACCACCCAGGGGTCCCTCAAACTCTTTCTTTTTATTGAATTGTTATTTTGTATACCTCAAACTAATATTATATGTCAAGTATACCTCAATTAAAAAAAAAGAAACCTCTTTATTTTTGCTTTCACCTTTTTTTAGCATTGTCTTATTAAAATTGTTTTCTTGATTTTTGGGGCAGCACATCTCCTTCAAAACTTCTTTAATGATTTTGCTGGACTCATGAAGTGTATCTTTGACTCTTGTCTTTTCTCACCCTACTTGCATTCCTCAGTATGACTCAATTACTGATTAAATGTGAGAAATAAAGAAAAGAAATCAAGAAGGAATCTTGAGTTCCAGTCCTAGTTGCTTGCATGAGTGGGGGTCAGTACTATCAGTCACAGACAGAAGAGGTGTGGGGTTGTACAAAAATTAGCATAGACTAAGTATGGTGTGAACAGGGCTGGATGAAGGAACTTGAAATATAAAGAAAAAGAAATGGTGGTTGAGGAAGACATTTAGAGAACCAACAGGATTGGATAATTAATTAGGTTAGAGGTTGGAAAGCAAAGAAGAATTTCTTGATAGGGTAACTAGAAGAGTAGTGGAATGTCAAGAGAAATAGAAAAAAATAGAAGATAATTGGTTTTGGGAAAACATTGATGAAATTCTGTTTTATGTGTTTGATGACAAGAGTAATTATGAGAGGAGCCATTTTTACACAGGGTAGTAGTACAGTGATTCATGTAAAGGCTACTGAGATGTTTTTTCTAAGTAAATGTTTCTAGAATGTTTGCTTTTTGTTTTCAAGTCTAGTTTTATGATTTTACTGCAACAGTTCAGTGTTCTTTATTATTTCTATTGTCAGCTTCTATTAATGAATCTGTTTTTATATTATTTATTGATTATATTACTATGTACCAGGCACTATATAAAATGTTTTCATGAATTAACTTGTTTAATCTTCAGAAATATCCTATATGGTAGATGAGTGTAGACATCTCTTGCTTTGCACTCATTTCCAGTAAGACTTTTCTCACTTTTCTATAAGCTGTCACCTGCTTTGACCTCAGAGTCCAAAATTCTAGTGGGCTCATGACACTTTAAGCTTTAGGTTGCACCTTACTCAAAGCCTACTCACTGCCTGGTTCTGAAGCCACCTCTATATTTTAGATTTTTGTTATAACAGCAGAACACTTTCATTATCAAATATGTGTTGGTTACATATTGCTGTATAACAAATTACCCCATGCCTTAGTGGTTGGAAAACAACACATTTTTCTCACAGTTTCTGAGAATCAGGAATCACAGAGTGGCTTAGCTGAGTGGTTCTGTGTCAGAATCCCCCACAAACTGCAAAATGTTGGCCAAGGATATAATCATCCTGGGGTTCAAGTGAGGAAAAGCCACTTCCAAGCACACTTGTATAGCTATTGGTAGGAAGAAGATCCACTTCTAAGCTCACTTAGTCGTTGATAGGTTTCCTGTCCCTGCTGCCTGTTGGTGGGAGACATGAGTACCTTGCTACATTGGCTTCCCCATAAGGCTGCTGTTTCCCCCCCAAAATGAGGAATATGATAGAGAAAGATGTGGTAGAGAACCTACAAAATGGCAATTATAACCCAATTTCAGGGTGACATCCCATTGCTTCTGACATATGCCACTCCTTAAAAGTGAATAACTGACTCTGGCCCACATCCAAGAGGATGGGATTCTACAGAGGCATGAATACCAATGAGGTAGGCATCTCTGGAGGTTATCTTAGGGGCTTCCTACTACAAGGAGAAAACTGAAGCCCAGAGAGGGAAGTAACTTGTGGCCAAATCATATAATGAGTGTGTCTGACTCTAGTCCTGGCTCTTGGCAGCTATGGTATACTGGTGCCATAACTATGTTGTGCACTGGGAAACCAGTACCCTACTTGCTAAAGAAATACAAAAAATGTTAATAATAGGCCCTCTTGAATATTTCTCTTATGGAGCTAAGTATGTCAAGTTACTGTAAAGAGGTTCAGAAAGATTTTTCTTGTTTGTTTTATGTCAGGTTATTACAGAGACTTTCAAATGGTTTTGTTGTTGTTCTTTTTATTTAGTTTAGCTTATATTTGAGTAGAATTTCAGATGTTAGAATTCTAGATAAATGTGATATTGCTATAGTTTTAAAACAGAGAACAAAAAACACCAAGCCATTTATTCCTATTGATTCACTTTAGGATTCTAAGCATAATGAGAGGAAGAGTATGAATCCATGAAAATACCCCAAAGAGGCAAAGACAAGATCTAAGGCAGATAGATGCCACTATTCTACCTTAAACTTTAAAATCCTAGTTGAATAATATGTATAAGAGGGAGGAGGAAAAAGTGCAAATAAATGAACCTGAATGTCTGCTTTTAAAAAAAACTTTTAGCAAGACACCTGGGTGGCTCAGCAGTTAAGCGTCTGTCTGCCTTTGGCTCAGGGCGTGATCCTGGAGTCCCGGGATTGAGTCCCACATCAGGTTCCCCACAGGGAGCCTGCTTCTTCCTCTGCCTGTGTCTCTGCCTCTCTCTGTGTGTCTCTCGTGAATAAATAAATAAAATCTTAAAAAAATAAAAAACTTTTAGCAATATATAATGTAATAGCAAGTAGCGTATGTCTGTCAAAATTAAATTCCTTTAGAAAGTCTTGCTTACTGATGGAGTGACTGAGTGACGGGCCCTAAGGAGGGCACTTGATGGGATATGCACTGAGTATTATACTTTATGTTGGCAAATTGAATTTAAATAAATACTTTTTAAAAAGAAAAAGTTTTGCTTACTATTCAACAATTTGATTATGTTCGGGTAGAAACTTTGATCAGCTCCCATGACAAGAAGCTCATGTGATACAATTCAGTTGGTAGGGCCTGGACAGATACCCATCGCTGTGTCCCCAGAGCTCTTCTGTACAAGGCAGATGATGCCTTTTCAAGGTGAAGTAGGGAGGCAGTCTCTAATTTCTCCAACATGTAACAGATCTTTGCATATATGTAGCAGTTAAGAACCCTCAAATGATTTTAAAATAGTTTCAAGTTTTCAGGACAGGATAAGTATTCATACTTTTTTATTTCTAGGTGTTTCTCTTGCTCTGTGAGTACATCAACACTCTTAAGGGGCCCTGTGGATAAAGGAAGTTTTATGGAATAAAGCTGTGAATAAGGTTGTGAAGTGCAGAGCAATCTGTTTATTTATTTTATTATTTTTTTAAGATTTTATTTATTTATTCATGAGAGACACAGAGAGAGAGGCAGAGGGAGAAGCAGGCTCCATGCAGGGAGCCCGATGTGGGACTCGATCCTAGGTCTCCAGGATCATGGCTGAAGGCAGCGCTAAACCACTGAGCCACCCGGGCTGCCTGAGCAATCTGTTTATGTTTGACATAGTCATAAGCCAACAAAAACAAGAGAGTGGACTTGTACTGTGGTTGTGAACCCACAGTCCCTCTCAGGAGGTGTTGCCTCCCAGGAAACTTTTCTCTAGGCTGTGCCATGAGGGGGTGAACTTGCTACTTGCCTTGTCCCCTTTTACCTTACTGTCTTTACGGCAGGCTTCCCACCAAGCAAACCATCCTCTGATCCCAGAAGAAGAGCAATCCCATTTTCCTCCCTGGTTTTCTCCTTCTACGCTGGCAATCAGGATTTGGGAGGCTGTGTTCTACCTTCTTTGCCCAATAGCATACTTGAAGTGATCAGAATCGTGTATAACTTCTCATCAGTTTCAGATCTCATCTGTGTGTGATCTGCACACAGATCACGGAGAAAAAAAAAAGATGAATAAACAACAAAATATTGTAAAATGTGACAAATGCTTGCAGACCTGTTCAAATGCTAAGGAAGTGCACACAAATGGTAATGATTCAACATGAGAGAATGTACTGGGTATCCTGTTTTTGCTCCCCTCAAATCTACTCATCATTCTTCTCCCCTTGCTCTGTGCATTTAGAAGTGACAGCTGACTTTCATGGGTGTCACAGTAGGGTTTTCTGGGCCTTTTATTTCTCCTTGAGTTTGCCCAGTGGGAGGCATCAGCCTGGTGCAAGGTGAGGGAGGTCAAGAGATTTATTCCCTTGGCTCCTGCCCTGCTGGGCCACAGTTTGCTATCGGCTGCATTTTTTTTTTTTTTTTTTTTTTTACCAGCGTTTAACTTTTAGCTCTTTTCTACAGCTATACTCTCAACTGAGTTCCAGTAATGGCTCCCACCTCTTGCCTGGCAGGGTTTCCCAAGGTTGCTAGCCTTCATGGACTTCACCTTCCTTGCTAGTTTCTTTTAACTTTGCTGGCACCCTTATTACATTCTCCTTAATTACCCCTTCTGAGTGGGTCGTCCCCTTCCTGCTGGGTTCCTGTTTCTAAACTGACTACATAAATGAAAAGAATGAATCACTGCAAAACAGGATACCAACTACAGGAGCTTCTCTAGCCTGGAGAGACATCTGGGCAAAGAGCGCTGTGTCTTTTTAAAGTCATTTCTGAGAGGAGTTTCGAACTTTTACAAGATAGACTTAATATATACATGGCTACATGGCATGCTCCAGATCCTGCATTGAATTGTTGACTTCCTATTCATTTGTTTGTGGATTGTCTCACCAAGAGGGAGAGGGATAATTAAAAACAAATGAAACAAAGCAACGGTATGTATCACCTACTGGCATGGGTGCCAGATTTAGGGGGAAAAAAACCCTCAAAAAACAAGACAGTTTTCCCAGTTGAATATGAATTTCAGGTGGACAATGAAGACTTTTTAAGTATGCTTTATTGAAATATTTGGATGTGGACACATTTATACTGCATTTTATCTGGCAATTGTGCCTATAGGGGCTTTTACATAGTAGGGACTTGATAAATGTTTCTTGATCGATAGATTTAGATGTTACAAGAAACAAAGATCCTCCAAAATAATCAGGCACTGGCTAAGGATTGCTATAGGCAGAATGTGTCAGAAATCATCAGGCATCCCTGAGGCCACACACTCAGACTCCCCTGGCTCCCTTGGTCCTGACATCCTTCGTATCATCAAGATGTATCTGTATCTTGGTTACTCCAGGCTATGTATCTGCTTGAGAGGCTGTGGAGAAGGGTAAAGAAGGTATGGTTTGGATAGAAGCAGATTCAAATTCTAACAGTGGTAATAGTGGTGAGACCTTGGGTAAATCATTTAAGCTCCTCAAGTCTCAGTCTCCTAAACCAGGCAATGGCAATGGATAATGACTTATTGCCATGTGGATTAACATTAGGGCTGTTGCGTGTTGAGTGTCTAGTACAGTGCCTAGAACATAGCATTATGTGAGAACTAAAATACAGTGTCCCTGTAATTATACCAGGTGATGGGTGAGACATAGAAAGACTTCTTAGTAATGTAATGTATCTACGCAGGGAATCTGGGAAAATGTCTTACAAATTTTGGCTAGTGCCAGAAATATCAAATACTATAATCCATCCCAGAAAAGTTTTTTTTTTTTTTTATGGTAACAGTCTTTTGATTTTGAGGGGGCATAGAGATCATACCAACTCAACATGATGCTATCTCTTGACTGAGGAACCACCTTTGGAGTAGAGAAATGATGTATAGAAGTGAAAATTGGACTTTTTGATGTACCTTTTAATCTTATGATTGTATCATTATAAAACTTGATTGTAGAATTTTAGCCAACTCTGACAACATCAGCTATCAAAGAAGCATTTTCAAACATGAATCTAGGTCTGGTATGTTCGCTAAGAGAGCAGTTAATTTTTATGAACATAATATTGCTTCAAGCTTTCTTTTAAGCATGATGTCTTTAAGAATATTCACTATGAGAACCTCCTCAAACATGTACATTTACAAAAATCCATTTTACCTGCAAATCTTGCCAAATATCTATCACTTCTGTAAATTGCTCTATTTTTGTACCCAGAAAGGAATTTGGCTTCATCTCAAAATTTGAAAATCATTTAAGTAAAATAGTAAGTCATTACAATAATTCTTTAAGCTTTCAATTAATGTGTGGTTCAATTTGACAGAATGAGATAGAGGAATTTCATTTTATAGGTTTGCTTGTTGGGGAAAAGCTAACACAGAGATGATAAAAGATGGTTTAAAAGGATTAGAAAAAACCAAACCCTTTGAGGATGCAGTTCATACCTTTATGTATAGAAAGACTTCCTAATCCCTATTATATTTTAAAAGAATTTGCCTTGCATAGAGAAGTACCAGATACATAGCATAATTCTATAAATGACTTATAGGAAAAGTCAGTAGTTGGAGAATCAACACACCAAGCTTAGTTTTGGCTCATGTCTGTGACTAAACATATTAAGTCTCAGTTTCTCAAGAGATGTTGGACTGGATCTTTTCTCCAAGCTGTTTCTTGACATTAAGATTCTATACTGTGTATTTTGTCCCACATAGACAAATGATTACTTCAAAAGCCCAAATTAACTGCTGTTAACAAGCATCCTCAGAACTAGACATGAAGAAGCCAAGAGACAACAATATCTGAGGCTGTCCAACCTCATCAGAAGGTGTCCCTTTGGTTCTCTTGAGTCTCCATAACTCCTCCACAGTATCGCTTCATGCCATTGGGTCCACATATTCCTGTGTCAGTGATATATATTCTATGAAGATGGTGTTGAGGGACTCAGACCTGGTAAGTTCTAATGTTATTTTAGGCTAAAGAGAGAGGCCCAGAAATAAGCCAGTTAGTGACAGATCTAATGAAGTCAATTGCATGGCTTTCTGAGAGGCCAAGCAAAGGCAAGTTTGTAAAACCCTGGTTTTGCTCGGCGGTCTTCGTCTTTCATTTCCATATAAATTCAATAACAGGCTCAAAGCACCAGCAGAAACAGTGCACTGAACAAAATCCTTTCACAGAGATCATTTCTTGAATTTTGTGAAGCAGCAGCAGCAGCTGTTTAAAGCAGCATGTATGTCATTTTCCAGGAGAAAATTGAACTGAAGAAATGCACTTTTCCATTGGTGTTATCATCCTAAATTCTAGATATCTTCATAGATATATTGTAGCTAGAGCCCAAATATTTGTATTCCAAATGAGCTTTTAAAAGATTCAATCCTTGTTATCCCAAACCAAAATTTCAATAAAAACAGTTTGGACTAGCTAGCACGATTTTATGGTTGATATCACAAGAGACCCAATATAAAACTTGAGGAATATGTTTTGCAAGAGAATTATATCTCTTTCCACATATTACCATTTTAAAAGCCTAGCACTTCAATATTTTTTCTCAGTCATCATGGTGGCAAATTGCTTACATGAATAACTGTCCAACTGAAATGAATAATCACTAGGAAAGAGAACACGAATAGTCAATTTAGAATATATCAGCATGTCTCTTTCTCTTTGGTGCCATAGAACAAGAACAACAATTAAAACAACAAAAACAACACCTGGTTCCCATTTAAAAAAGAAAAATTGGACTGAATATTTGCAATACTGACCCCCTGAGACAGTAAGGTGAATGAATAAGAGGTGTTTGTTTGTGAGTGATGCAACCAATTTTCAGAGAAATGCAATGTTTGTTAATAAGGGTAAATTGTATTTTAACCTGTTCCTAGGCTGGTTTTGGAAGTTTTGAAGTGCCATTAGTCACATCCTGCTGTGATGGATTTGGAAACGGGGGTGCCTTGGGGCCCACACACAGCCCCAAGGACACAGGGGTCCGGGTCCTCATTTCCAACCCTGCCTTTCCTCTCAGGAGCCAACGGTAACCAAGGAGCCAAGGACCATGTTAGGATGCTATGGGCTTTTTAGGAATTGACAGTGCCTATCTGAGTTGGCTTTAAAATTTCCAAATAAAAGCGTTAAATACTAAAACTAATATTAAAATCTTTAAATTTAAATGAAAATATTTAAAAATATGAAATAAAAAATTATTTGTTGTAAAATAAGACTGGTAAACACTCAAAAATAACACTGGGAAGTACCATTAAAATAGCAACACCATTTCTTCCCTTTAAAATAATTTATCATTTTTAAGAATAGCTTCTTCTCCTTTATGAGTGCTATGTATCGTGTGTTACTAGTGAGAACTTTGAAATGAAACTATCAGTCATTCTACTTTGAAATTAACTTAAATGCAGCACCTGTCTAAGTGTCAGGTGTGTGCTTGGTGAGTGGCTTGTGAAGCCGCTTCTTTGTCTGTCTTCTGTCTTAACGTGTCAACTCCCTGGGGGCAGACACATCTTCTTCAACTTCCCTATTACCAGATAAGTAGATAGCAAATGCTAAAAAGATGGGCTGACATATGTTGGCCATTAAGAAAATTAAAATAAAAAGGTTGCTTTATTGTTTAACAGTTACAGAGTTTCAGTTTTGCAAGATGAAAAAGTTCTGGAGATGCCTAATGGTGATGGTTGTGTAACAACACCGACATACTTCACGCCTTAGACCCGTGCACTTAACAGTGGTTAAAAGGGTAAATTTTGTGTTAAGGATACTTAAACACAAAATGGTGGAGGTATTAAAGAGGAGGGAAAATGGTAAAAAGGAAGCAGACTTATTTTCATGTTTCAGGTCACAATTGTAGATTCTTTTCTCTTTTCCTGTTTTTTTTTCTTTGCTAACATCAAAGTGACTGATCACTAAGCAGTGGGGCTGTTAAGATCTGTCATCACATATAGCCTGAAAATATTTCCTTTCAAGTGTTTTTGATTGAATTTAAGTTTCTTATTTTCTTATCTGATTTGATACAAAAAAATGGAGAGGAGAGAGAAAAGAGGAGAGGGAAAAGAAGAGGACTAAGATTTTATTAATTGTAAGATTACCTCATCTAAGCTGGAGCATATACCACTAATAGAGATGTTTGACTCACTGATCTACTATCTGTACCACTGCTGAGACCAACTTCATCTTTCTGAAATCACTCTGGAGTCAGGTCTAGCTCCTAGTACTCTTTTTCAGATGAGGAGGTAGGTGCCAGGAAGTTCTGAACTGACAAGAGAATGTGACCAGATAATGGGAGGCAGAACCAATGGAATTTAGAAATGAATATTCTTAGATCCAGAAAAAGGAAAGGAAAAAAAAAAAAACCCTCTTATATCTCCAGTGACAAAACTAACTTTCCAAGATGGCGAATCTGTCATATAGTAACTATTCTGCAAAAACTACTGTGGTATATGTTAACATTCTCCTTGTGTAATTGAAAGGCAATAGTTACATACATTTAATTTGCATATCTGGATCTATTCATGTAACTGTGCATGGGATAATAGATTAATATTCAAACACATTTCCCGCAAAATTTATTTAGTATTGGAATATAAAATTTTGGCATGTTAAAATATAAAAGATGAGAGACACCTGGGTAGCTCGGTGGTTGAGCATCTGTCTTTGGCTCAGGGAGTGATCTTGGAGTCCTGGGATCGAGTCCCACCCACATCGAGCTCCAGGCCGGGAAATTGCTTCTGCTTCTGCCTATGTCTCTGCCTCTCTCTCTGTGTCACTCATGAAGAAAATAAATAAAATCTTTAAAAAATATATAAAAGATGATTTTATGCATTTTTGAAACTGTGGGAATGAAGTAAAATAATAGCACATTAAAATATTAGCTTATAATGAAAGAGGAAAGCTGGTTTTGAATAATTTGAGTTTTTTTGTTAAAGTCAAATGTTGAAATAATTAGGTTTGTTTCTTTTGTGAAAAAATGCAATTAAGTGGGGTAACCTTGGTGGCTCAGCAGTTTAGCGCCGCCTTCAGCCCAGGAAGTGATCCTGGAGACCCGGGATCGAGTCCCACGTCGGGCTCCCTGCGTGGAGCCTGCTTCTCCCTCTGCCTGTGTTTCTACCTCTCTCTGTGTGTGTGTCTCTCATGAATAAATAAATAAATCTTTTAAAAAATGCAATTAAGTGAATGTCCTCCAATAATTGTCAAATATATGAAGTAAATGTATTTGACAGCCTATTATTTGGTGTTCAGGTTGGTGGTATGCCTGAAGTATATCATATAAACCACTCAGTAAATGCAAATTTAGGTAAGATTCTTGAGAATATATATTTCTTCCTGACTTCTTATACGGTATAAATGACAAAGAATTTTATAGAATAAAAGCACTGGAATGAATGGCTAGAAACTGGACATTCTTCCTTGAAGGCAGTTTTTGACTTGAATGTGTCCCGTTGCAGGTGACAGGCACCATGTGATCATGATATCCTGACTTACTTGACAGTCCTCTTTAATCAAAAGTTTAGTGCAAAATAAAGCAGAAGGTACTATTCCCTAGACACAAGAACAGACATGCTGAGTTCATTTCATAACCACTTGCTCATCACTGCTTTTAAATGATATAGTTAATATTCAGTTTTTTTTTTGTCTCTCTGTACCTTTAAAAAAACTTAAAACATACCTATTGCTTAAAAGTATGGACCCATTTACAGGAATATCAAAATAACAGATCTGTGGCATAGTTAAGTGGCACTTGACCTCAAAATAGAAGTGGCATCTAGGCCTTTCCCATCAAGACATAGAAAACCAGAAAATGACAATTTCGGCTCTGCCTTGTATACTTAGGGGGGAGAGGAAAGATAAATCTGGGATTGTGACTGGATGTAAATTTGCACTCACTGGCAAGAAAACACCGGACATCTTACAAAACCATGAGTGAATGATAGACAACATTCTAAAGACACCCAGATTAAAGGAAAGTACCGTAGGTTCCTTCCTCCGTTCTGCCAGAAATCATCTGCTACATCCATTATATTAAGCATCTTATAATTAGGTAGTAGTGCCGGAGGTGTTGATATAGGAAATTTCATGGCAAGGTACACACAAGGGCAACATTTTCCATCTTAAGACAAAATAGCTATTTATTTTGAAATCACCAATTTCGAGGCCTCAAACTCTAAAACTTTGTTTTCCTTCTTATTTCATTTGGTCTTCCCAACATCTCTATAAGGTTGCCATTATTACCCCATTTTGATAGAAAAAAATAAGAGGTTCACTGAGTTGTTCAGGCTCCTCAGTTAGCAGGGGACAGAGCTGGGATTTGGACCTAGGCGATCTGGCTCTGGAGCCAGCCCCCAGCCCACTATACCACTGATGCTCCTCTGCCTCTCAGAAGGGCCTTCCCATACCATAGCATCAGAAGACCTCAGCTTTCAGAGAAGCTTCAGTCCTTAAAGAAAACTCAGTCCTTCATGTTCAGGTGAAAATGCCATTCCCTTCATTCTAGTTTTATTGAGATATAATTGACATAGACCACCGTATAAGTAAAGTGATTTGACTTACATTTACTGTGAAATAATTACTGCAATAAGTTTAGTTAACCTTCCATTATTTTGTATAGCTACAAAGAAAAGAAAAAAATGTATTTTTTTCTTGTGATGAGAATTCATAAGATCTACTCTCCTAACAACTGTCCTGTATGCTATGCAGCAGTGTCAGCTGGGGTCATTATGTTGTACATTCCATCACTGATACTTATTTATCTTATAACTGGAGGTTTATACCTTTTTACCACCTTAATCCAGTTTCCCTTCCCTCCATTCCCTGTCTCAAGTCTGATCTCAGGAACTGGATCATCTGATCTCTTTTTCTATGGATCTTCCCATTCCCTTTGCTTGCTTGCTTAGATTCCACATATAAATAAGATCATATAGTATTTGTTTTTCTGTGTCTGTCCTATTTCATTTAACATAATGCCTTCAGGACCATCCAAGTTGTTGCAAATGGCAGGATTCCCATATTTTTGTGACTAATATTTATTTTTCTTTTTTAAAATATTTTATTTATTTATTTATTCATAAGAGACACAGAGGGAGAGGCAGAGATACAGGCAGAGGGAGAAGCAAGCTCTCTGTGGGGAGCCCAGTGTGGGACCCAATCCCAGCACCCTGGGATCATGACCTGAACCAAAGGCAGACATTCAACCACTGAGACACCCAGTCACCTCGACTGAGTGGTATTTCATTGTGTGTGTGATTCTATATATCTGTATCAATATCTGTATGTCAATCACAGCTTCTTTTTCCATTCCTCCATTGAGGGACACTTACATTGTTACCATGTCTTGGCTATTGTAAATAATGCTGCTATGAACATGAGGTGCAGATACCTCTGAAATAGTGTTTTCATTTCCTTTGGATAAATACCTAGAAATGGAGTGACTAGATCATAGGATAGTTCTGTTTTTAATTCGCTGAAAAACCTTCATATTGCTTTCCATAGTAGCTGTACCACTTTATGTGCCCACAAGCAGGCCCAAGGGTTTCCTTTTATCCATATACTTTCTAGCACTTTTATCTCTTGTCTTTTGATGATAGTCATAGAATACCATTCTGAAGACTAAAACAAAGGTGACTTTTTTACCAGAAAAATGTACTGAAGACCTGGTAGCTAGTGGAAATCCCAGTTCAGGTCCCAGGCATCACCTCTTCCAGGTAGGAAGGCACTATAAAACTGTCTTAGAACTCATTATATATGGTAAATATGGTTCTTACATATGGTAAATATAGTTAGGAACTTGATATCTATTGAAAAGTATGGGGCCACTCATTTTTCACAAATCCTCCACCTGACTCCATAAGTGTGGTAATATCAGTGTCAGTGTCAGGCCAGGTAAATATCATCTTGTTAGCTATTTGAATCATTTTTGTGTCCTATTAAATATGTCATGTCTTTGAGTCTTAGTTTCTTAACCCCTATAATACAGGAGTTCAAGCATATAAACCTTAAAAAGCCCTTTTAACCATAAAATTGTGGGTTCCAAAGAGTAGTGGGGAATTATAACCTCTTCATGTTGTCTGAAATAGCTCTTCTCTCTTGGATGTCTATATCAATTTAGAATTCTTTACCTCAAGTCCCACAAAATGAAGTTTAGTTGCATAAGTGTATCCATTCACATTCCATGTTTGATGGTCATGGTGACAAAGGGTAATTTTCCCGGCTAATCTCCTCTTCAGCTGATAGTGTGGGAGGCTAGACCCTCACTTAAGGAGGAAGATACCCTTAGGTGTAATTCACTTCAGGCAGAAGTGAATTACACCTAAGGCACTTCTCCCAGAGCCACCCTTCACCTCAGGAAGAGAAAGTGCATGGGCGCTCTCAGTGTCTTGAAACAATGGTGGCTACTGCCTAGCAGGAGTCCTGATGGGTGGTATAACACTAGTATGTTGTGGCTTTTGGTCAATGCTAATTGGCCATGACGGTGATAATTGCATATGACTTCAAGCCTGAGGAGTGCCGAGAAATGTGTGATTTCTATATAATAATGGATAATTGAATATTACTCCTTTCTGTTTCACAGCCTTGTGAACAACAGGTCTGGCAGATTCGAGGCAAGGCCTATAAGTGGATTTGCCAATTTCTTTCACTACAAGTGGCCCATGCTGGGCTGATCTGTTCTTCCACTTGTTCCTCTGGCACCTGCCCATGTGGAGAGGAGTCTTCAACATGGCACATCTGTTGTAGCCTCACAGATTCTTCTGCTGTTTCAGATCTGTGTGTGATGAAGAGTCCTTTTGTGTGGAAATCATCCAGCCTCAACCACACAGTTCAGCAATTTTGCTGAAAGGAGCACAGTCTTGGCTGCACTTGGTGAATTGGGATGACATTAGCAATCTTGCCTTGTTTCTGCTTTGCAGAAGGAGTAATCACAGCTTCTATCCTCAGCTTGTGCTGTGGCCATAAGGATAAGTCATATGGTTTTCATGCTTGAGCTGTATTGGGTTGTATCTATTTGACATCACTTTCTTTGCAAGTCTTATACGAAGAAAGATTGTGCTTTATCTGCAGTAACACAAAACTTTGAAACTGTATAGCTCTACATTTTCCATGTAGTCACCAGTTGCAATTAAGGCAAGGAGAATGTTTTTGATGAAAAGAAAAAACAATACTTGTTTGGTTCCTCAGTTCTTTGAGTTGTTGGCTCATCTTCTTTTATCCAATTTCTTTATCCTGTATTTGTCTGAGTTTGTCAATTGCTATTCGCCATCTGCGCAGAGGACTAACAACCTTTTCTTGGTGGAACCTATTCTGATCTTCACTGTACTGTGGAAAAGGCAACATTTTGCAGTCTTTACTGGCATTGTTAGCCAGCCCTGAGCCTAGAACTGGAGGAAATTCTAGTTTGTCCCCTGTGGTTTTGCTGGAGTAACTGCACACGTTGGGGCTCTTCATTTGTATTTCTGACTCAGACTGACAGGTTGATGGCTTCTTGAAGATAGAGATCACAGATTACTTTTGTTTTAAAATTCCATTACCCCAAAAAAAAAAAAAATAAATAAATAAATAAATAAATAAAAATAAAATTCCATTACCCATGGCATTGTGCTTGTTTGAGTGGATGGATGAATGAATTGACAAATTAATGAATGAATGGGAAGTTGAGGTCTGATATTTGATGTTGATGTTGTTCATAAATGATGGTTTTAGGTAGATAGCTGAATAATCTGAAGGGGTGTTTCTATAGCTCTTAAGATGCTAAAAATCTACTTGTTTGCTTTTTTTTTTAATTTTTATTTATTTATTTATGATAGTCACACAGAGAGAGAAAGAGAGGCAGAGACACAGGCAGAGAGAGAAGCAGGCTCCATGCACCGGGAGCCCGACGTGGGATTCGATCCCGGTTCTCCAGGATCCCGCGCTGGGCCAAAGGCAGGCGCCAAACCACTGCGCCACCCAGGGATCCCCTGTTTGCTTTTTTTTTTTTTTTAAAGATTTTATTTATTTATTCATGAGACACACAGAGAGAAGCAGAGATATAACAGAGGGAGAAACAGGCTCATCACAGGGAACCCAATGTGGGATGCGATCCTGAAATCCTGGGATCATGCCCTAGGCCAAAGGCAGACGCTCAACCGCTGAGCCACCCAGGTGTCCTAAAAATATATACTTGTTGTGTCACTTATTCTGAAACTCCCAAGTTCTCTCCATCCATCACACCTGTGTTAACTTTGTTCAACTCTGCTAAGGCTAGAGTTCTTGAATAGCCACCATTAAATTCCTGATACCGCCATTCACTCCAACCCAACTGACCATCTCTTCATGGAGAGTCTCTCCTTCCTCTTCTAAGTTACACCTCTGAACTGCTTCTCAATGCTTCTTTCAAAGGACTCTGTTCCTTCACCTCCATGAATGTTGGTTTTTCTAAATATTCAGTCTCTGTCTCTTTTCCCTCAACATTTTTTTCCCCTCTCTTTGGGCATCATCTATCATCCATCAACTCTAGAACCATCTGTGTGTGTTGATCCTTCTCATGATCCACGTTCACATTTCCAATTGGTCATTCTACATTCTTAGTTTGGTGTTTACCAGCATCTCAAACTTTTCCATTGGGGAAGTCCTGCAGATTCTGTTCCCTGCCTATGTCTGCTCAACTTGCTCTCCCCATTTCATACTACAGCAACCACTTTAGTTCTACTTCTCACATTCCCCTCAGCCGTTTTCAGAATTGACAGCTGTTGGTCCCACCTCCCAGCCATATTCCAGTCTGTAACTTTGGTTTCTCAGGCTTACATCCACATCTTTGCAAATGCTTTGATTGGAATGCTTTTTCTAACATATTTACCTCACAAACTTCTGTTCACTTTTCAAGATTCAAGCACCACTTCTCTAAACAATTTTTTTTTTTTTTACTTTTTTTGGGGGGAAAGTTTGCAACCATATCAATAATTACAATCTTAAGGAACAAGCCCACTTTACTCATGCTTTCATGGCATTGTAGATAAATGATTATAATATAATTTGATATGGTGTATTTAAATAATAGTTTATAAGTCTGTCCTCACATGCCCCTGTGAGTGCCATCAGGATAAGGACTGCCTTACTTATTTTTGTTTCTCTAATATTTCATATGACTCATAATAGGCATTTTATAAACATTTGCTAAATAATCTGCCTCAAACATTTTTGGATGTATGGGAGATCCTAATTGTTGCTTTTACTTCTGAGTTCTGTTCATTTACAAAGTAGATACAGTGAAGCAGTGTACAACAATGAAACCATCTGTTTCATTGTTGCCAAAACCAGATAAGAGAATTTGGCCAAGCCTCCCAACTCCCAGCCCTCTTTGAACGTATCCCCCAGGCACAGGTGAATAGATTGGAGCTGGGAGAGCAGAAGCCTGTTTCTGACTAGACAGTAGGAGTGAGAGATGAACACCCATGTCTAAGCACAGGTGGCCCAGGATGGTGAGAGAAAGCCTCTTTGTTTCTGTGGCACACTCTGGAAATGTGGACAAATCAGATTGGTTATTCTTTCAGGGAGAAATGAATATGGGAGTGGTGTAGGATGACAGCTGGTTCTGTCCAGATTGCCCAAATCTTTCCCATTTTAGCACTGAAAGTCCCATGATTTCCAGATTCCCTTAGCCTAGGCAAACTGGGACAGTTGGTCACCCTAAAGGAGAAACAAGGAAGGAAAATTTCTCTTCAGCACTCGTCAGAGAACAGAAGAATTGATGGGAAAGAACATTAGAGTGAAGGAAAGTTCTCTGCTCTTTTGCTTTTATTTATTTATTTTTTAATTTTTTTTGCTCTTTTGATTAAAAAAAAAGATTTATTTATTTATTTGAGAGAGAGACAGAGACAGAGAGAGAGTTTGTGTTAGTGGGGAGAGGGGCAGAGGGAGAAAATCTCCAGCAGACTCCCCACTGAGTGTGGAGCTGGACATGGGGCTTGATCACACAACTGACGAGTTTATGACCTGAGTCAAAGCCAAGAGTTGGATGCTTGACTGACTAAACCACCCAAGTGCCCTACCGCTATTTTGCTCTTTAATGTTCCAAGTATGAATGCTTCCATTTTGCCTATTAGATTAAGTATAAAGTACTCAGCCAGGCATTCTAAGGCCTTCTCAATAGCCCAAATCCACCCCTTTTATTTATTACTTATTTTGCAAATATTTTTTGAGAATCTGCCATAGTCCAGTCACATTTTAAAGCCATGGGACAACATAGTAAAAAGTCAACATAAAAAGGCTGTAAGCTTCTCACTGGCAAGATCTGTTGTCTTTATTAAGGGAAGTCTTTTAGGAAGATGGCCTTAAGATGAACTCTTCCCTTTATTTATTTATTTTTTTTTATAGGAAGTGTTGTAATTTTTTATTTTATTTATTTATGATAGGCACACAGTGAGCGAGAGAGAGAGAGAGGCAGAGACAGGCAGAGGGAGAAGCAGGCTCCATGCACTGGGAGCCCGATGTGGGATTCGATCCCGGGTCTCTAGGATCGCGCCCTGGGCCAAAGGCAGGCGCTAAACCGCTGCGCCACCCAGGGATCCCAACTCTTCCCTTTATTGTCCCCGCCCCATCACTTTGTGATTTCATCCCCTTGGATGTGGGCTAGACATGTTGACTCAATTCTCATCAATAGGATAATGCAGATATGATGACGTGGTAGAGTGTCACTTCTGAGATTAGGATATAAAAACACAATGGCTTCTGTTTGGGGTCTTGTGTCTTAGATTGCTCTTCCTGTAGGAAGCCAGCTTCCATGTCATAAGGCAGCCCTGTGCAGAGAGAAGACCACATAGCAAAGGACTGAGGCATGTTCAATAACACTATGAGTGGGCTTGGAAACACATCATTTCCTGCCACCCTGCTTCACTGTTGAGCTTTCAGATGAGACAGCAGCTCCAGCTGACAGCTTAACGTGAACTCATGAGAGATTTTGAGCCACATTCAGTTGAGTCATGCCTGAACTCCAAACCCACAGAAAGTGTGGGATGATACATGTTTGTTGTTTTAAGTCCCTACATTTTAGAGCTGTTATGTAACAATATATAATAAATACACCTATACCTGTGCTTTTGTTTGCTTGTTTTTGCTGATAGTTTCCTTAACATAGTGCTTGTATGTAACAGATGCTCAAAATAATTTGACCAGTGAATGAATAGATGGCATAATTCTGTTTCTAAAAGCAATTCTGCTGTTTTTATGAAGAGACCATACGTTGTCATTTTTAAGATCAAGAACTAGGTCTTAGAAAAATTTTATTCCCTGTACTGCCTATTATAATGTCTTATGCATATAGGAACTTAACCAAATTCTTGATTGAGTTTGATGCCTTACTTTTTTTTGCTGCATAAAAGTTGTGAAGCTACCATTCTGTTGAATTAAAATGTAGAGTTGGAGCTCATTTGGATAAAACCCAAGCTTGTATGAATAAGTATAATGAAGACCAGTGAATTGATCTCAAGCCAACTCATAACCTCATAATGTTTATTTCATTATTTTCCCTTTTTTGATGTTCATTACGTCAGTCACATCTTTTATCACTTGTTTAATTAGAGAATGGGCATGGGAATAAGCAGAGAATTTTGTGACTCTCATACCTATAATTAGAGTTATAATTGAAAAGACTTCCTTATTTGAAGAATTAACTCAATTCAAATGAGCCAGGGACACAGAATTAGAAGTAGTATTAGCCCAGGAGTTAGGAGACTTGAGTTTTTGTTTTAGTTCTGCTACTAACTAGGCATATGAGTACAGAAAATAAAACCATCTCTCTGTGCCTTAATGTCCTTATCAGTAAAATGAGAGTTGGGTTGATATTCTCTAAGTTTCTTTCTAGGGGGAAAAAAAAACACTTCTGTGACTATCTGCTGTAGACTAGGTACTGTATAACATATGCAAAAGATAGAAGCATTCCTTTAAGTTTTTAAAAGAAAGACAATTTTAAATTATTTGAATTTTTAAAAAAGATTTTATTTCTTTATTCATGAGAGACACAGAGAGAGAGAGAGGCAGAGATATAGGCAGAGACATAGGCATGAAGCAGGCTCCAGGTAGGGAGCCTGATGTGGGACTCGATCTCGGGGCTCCAGGATCATGCCCTGGGCCAAAGGCAGCTGCTCAAACGCTGAGCCACTCAGGTGTCCCAAATTTGAATTTTTAAAAAAGTAGTGATTTTCAGATCATAAATAAACTGTGATAGAAAAAAAGTCACTGAAGCCAGAATGAACCCAGAATCTACGGTTCTAAGGATAAACAGATATATCCCTGGGGACTGCAAGCTCCCAACAATGTAATGTTACTAGCCCTAGTGCAAAAGGGTCTTTCTGGGAAACCGACCAACAGGAATGGGTGAGATTCAGTAGTTATCAGTAGATGACTAATATTTGTCATTTATTCCATGTCAACATGTCTATGTAAGAACTTCTCTGTTTGGTAGAAAGTAAGTATCCAATAAATATATGTGGATTGAAGGAAATTTAAAAAAAAAGTTCTTCATGTTCCAAGTTCCTTGCTGTTCCATGATCATGATTTAGCATCTGATATATGATAGGCACATTGTAAAACCCTTTTTTTAAAAAGGACATTTCCTTTTTTTTTTTTTAAAGATTTTATTTATTCATAAGACACACACACACACACACACAGAGGCAGAGACACAGGCAGAGGGAGAAGCAGGCTCCACACAAGGAGCCTGATGTGGGACTCGATCCCGGGTCTCCAGGATCAGGCCCTGGACTGAAGACGGCACTAAACTGAGCCACCCCGACTGCCCTGTAAAACCCTTTTGAACACATCCTTTCTTTAGGATGATACAGTAGTAAGATTAGGGACCTTGGAGTTAGACTTAGGTTTGAAGCTATGGACTTGCAAAGGGCATTTTCCTTATCTTTCTCAACCTTAATTTTATCACATGTAGAATGACAGAAATAAGCAAAAATAATTTTGTACTTCAAAAGGCTATTGGAGAACTATAATAAAAACTAAAAAAAGTCAAGTGTTATGTATGATCCAGATTATAGATTTGATATATTTCTGTTTTCTTTCCTTTTTTGGCTTCGCTTTCATTTGTCACCTTTTCTCTATTATTACCCCTATGCAAAACAAAACAAGGTGAAATGAAGTAATAATATTAGTATTAAAGTCCAATAAAGAATTGGAAATCTCTCTGTGTGTGTATATGTGTGATTTACCCTGTGTATTCCACTGGCTAAATAAGACCTGGTTATGTTATTCATGATTATAGTGAAATGTTCATAGATCTAAGACCCTTAGGAAATAAAAGTATATCTTTAGCTATATATGAAAAGCCCACAGCTCACATCACCCTTAATGAAGTAAAACTGAGAGCTTTCCCCTTAGATCAGTAACAAGACAAGGATGTCCACTCTCACCACTTTTATTCAATATGGTACTAGAAATCCTAGCGACAGTAATCAAACAAGAAAAAGGAATAAAAAGCATCCAAATTTAGTAAGGAAGAAATAAAACTTACTATTTGTAGATGACTTGATACTATGCATAGAAAACCCGAAAGACTCCATTAAAAAAATACTAGAGCTGATCAATGTCACAGGATACAAAATCACTGTACAGAAATCTGTAGCATTTCTATGCACAAATAATGAAGCAGAAGAAAGAGACATTAAGAGCAACACCATTTACAATCGCACAAGAAATAAAATACCTAGGAATAAACTTAACCAAGGTGTGAAAAACCTGTACTCTGAAAACTCTAAACACTGATCCAAGAAATTGAAGATGATAGAAACAAATGGAAAGACACTGTATGCTCATGGATTGGAAGAACAAATGCTGTTAAAATGTCTATAATACCCAGGAAATCTAGATTTCATGCAATCTCTATCAAAATACCAACAGCATTTGTCACAGAACTAAAACAAACAATCCTAATTTGTATGGAACCACAAAAAACAAACAAACAAAAAACAAAACAAAAAAAAACTGGAGTAGCCAAAGTAATCTTGAAAAGGAAGAATAAAACTAAACATATCACAATCACAGATGTCAAGATATTCTACAAAGCTGTAGTAATCCAAACAGTATAGTACTAACACAAAAATAGGCACATCAATAGAACAGAATAGAAAGCTTGGAAAAAACCTATGGTTTTATGGTCAATTAATCTTTGACAAAAGAGGCAAGAATATGCAATGGGAAAAAGACAGTCTCTTCAACAAATGGTCCTGGGAAAACTGGACAGCTACATGCAAAAGAATGAAACTGGATCATTTTCTTACACTAAATACAAAAATAAACTCTAATTGAATTAATGATTTAAATATAACAATTGAAACCATAAAAATCCTAGCAGAGAGCATAGGCAGTAATTTCTCTGACATCAGCCATAGCAACCTTTTTCTAGATATGTCTCCTGAGACAAGGGAAATAAAAGCAAAAATAATTTATTGGGACTACTTCAAAATAAGAAGATTCTGCACAGCAAAGGAAATAACGAAACTAAATGATAACCAAGTGGATGGGGGAAGACATTTGCAAATGACATATCCCATAAAGGATAAGTATCCAAAACATAAACTGATGTAACCCAACACCCCAAAAGGAATAATCCAATGAAAAAATGAGCAGAAGACATGAACAGCCATTTCTCCAGAGAAGACATCCAGATGGCCAAAAGACATATGAGGAGATGTTTAACATCACTCATCATCAGGGAAATGCAAATCAAAACTACAATGAGATAGCACCTCACATCAGTCATAATGGCTAAGATAAAAAATTCAAGAAACAACAGGTGTTGGCAAGGATGTGGGGGAAAGGAACCCTCGTGCACTGTTGGTGGGAATGAAAACCAGTTCAGTCACTGTGGAATGGTATGGAGGTTCCTCTCTCTATATTTTTTAGCTCCTTTAGGTGTAAGGTTAGGTTGTATATTTGAGATTTTTCTTACTTCTTGAGGTAGGCCTGTAGTGCTATAAACTGCCTTCTTAGAACTGCTTTTGCTGCATCTCAGAGATCTTGCTTTCATTTGTTTTTTGGTTCTTTGATTTCTTAGTTGTATCATTCATTGTTGAGTAGTATGCTATTTAACTTCTTCGTGTTTGTGCTCTTTCCAGATTTTTTCTTGTGGTTCATTTCTAATTTTATAGTGTTGTGGTCAGAAAAGATGTATGGTGTATGACTTTGATCTTTTTTGAATTTGTTGAGACTTGTTTTGTGGCCTGAAGTGATCTATTCTGGAGCATGTTCCATGTGCACTAGAAAATAATGTGTATTCTACTCTTTTAGGATTGAATATTCTGAATATATCTGTTAAATCCACTAAATCTGTCTATTGTGTCATTCAGAGTCACTGTTTCTTTGTTGATTTTCTGTTTGGATAATTTGTCCATTGATGTAAATGGGGTGTTAGAGTCCCCTATTGTTATTGTGTTATCAGTTAGTTCCTTTATGCTTGTTATAAAAGGTTTTATGTATTTGGGTGCTTCCATGTTGGGTGCATAAATATTTACAATTATTATATCTTCTTGTTGTAGTGCCCCCTGTACTGTTACATAATTTTCTTCTCTTATTACAGTCTTTGTTTTAAAGTCTCTTGTGCCCAATATAAGTATTGGTACCCCAGCTTTCTTTTGACATACATTTGTATGATAAATGTTTCTCCAAATCCTCACTTTCAATCTGCATATGTCTTTTGGTTTAAAATAGGTATGTTGTAGGCAGCACATAGTTTTTGGTTTTTTATCCATTCCATGAAAAATGGTAAGATATGGGATCCCTGGGTGGCGCAGAGGTTTGGCGCCTGCCTTTGGCCCAGGGCGCGATCCTGGAGACCCAGGATCGAATCCCATGTCGGGCTCCCGGTGCATGGAGCCTGCTTCTCCCTCTGCCTGTGTCTCTGCCTCTCTCTCACTGTGTGCCTATCATAAATAAATAAAAAAAAAATTAAAAAAAAAAAAGAAAAATGGTAAGATATTTAAAGCATTCATCATGATTTTGATATATGTATTTATTGTGAAAGGATTCCCTCTCATCTAGTTATTTAACATATTATCACCTCTCATAGTTACCTTTTTTACACGTGAGAACATTGAAATTCTAATCTCTTGGCTAAATTCAATTATACAATACAGTAGTATCCATGATTTTGCTTTCCCATTCCAGTTATATGTGGTCCATATGATATAAAAATATTAAATGGATAATTCTAGAAGTTAAAATAGAAATTTTAAATTGTGGATAAATTTGTTATCGTATATTGTTACAATTGTTTTATAGTATTATTATTGTAAATCTCTTACTGTGCCTAATTATAAATTAAACTTTATCATGGGTATGTATATGTAACAGAAAACAATATATAAGGTTCAGTGCTATCCAGTTAATGATCCACTGAAGTCTTGGAATGAATCCCCTGGATAAGGGGGACTACTGTAGAGTGTTACCCTGTCTAATCATCATGTTTTATATTAGATTCTCAGACCTCGCTTATCTCATAGCTGAAAGTTTGTACCCTTTGTTTTTAAATGCATTGGTTTAGACTGGGATTTCTCAACCTTGGCACAACTTGATATTTTATGCTAGAAACTTCTTTGTTGTGGGGACTGTCCTATGCATTTGTAGGTTATCTACAGCATCTCATATCTCTACCTACCAGAAACCAGAAGCATCCACTTTTTCCAACTGTAAAAACCAAAAATGCCTTCAGATATTGCTGAATATCCCCTGTGGGACAAAATCACTCCAGTGAAGAACCAGTAGTCCAGTAAACAGATGGACTCACACGATACAGATGTGAAGAGACAGGTTAAGGAGTATTAAGTGATAGTTTTTATTTGTATTTTGTTGTTGGTGGTTATTTTTCCAATATGAAATCCCACCACTTTTCCTTTGTTCAAACTAGGCGTTGGCCTCCATGCACTAGGGAAATGGAGGGCACAGTTGAAATGCAAAGAGAAACATAATAAGGTAATGCTAAGCTCCTGATCTCCCAAGGACTAGATCTTAGATTAAGCATTGAATTTGGAAGAATCCTTAGCTATCCTGTTTTACCTGGCCCAGGGAATGAATATAAAACTTGCTGGACTGGAATAGACAGGCTAGAAATTTTGGAAAGGAAGCAAGAGCATTAGGTGAAGTATGAAAGTTCTGTATGTAAGGTGATGGGGAAGTATAGGACTTTCTTTAAATTTGAGGATCTGAGATTAAAGGGAATTTTATCTCTCCCTGTGGTTAAAGCCAAAACAAACAAAGAATACCCCTGTACCACCATGGACTAGATGCCAGAGAATAGAAATTACAGTGTGGTCTGTGTATGTGTGAGAGGAGCAGAGAAAAACTCTCAATTTTCCTGACAGGGAAGTGTAGACAGGGATGAGGGAATATGCAAAAACTGATATGCTTTCTTCTCTGATCCTTGCCATGTTGTTACATGTGAAGGGACATTTGCTAAGAATGATGTCAATGAGAGTGCAATGAGAGTTTTGCCTCGCCAAGTATGCCCATTGGAGGTTGTGGAGCAGAACAACCTTCTAGAAACTGGATAATCCTCCAGTTACATCTCAACTAGTTGGGGACAAGGAAGAGGATATGTCTGACGACCAGATGGAACATAATGAATCTGAGATGATTCTGTGACAGGAAACATGCTGATCAATGTTGAGGAGTATAACAATCCAGCTCTCTCCACGAATGCCTCAGTCTCTCAGTGTCAGTCCTACAGAGGAGGATAAGAGTGATGGGTCAGTTTTGAATTCCACGGAGTTTAAACCTGAAATGTCTAAGGAAAATCATGATCTTGAAAACAGCCAAACTTACGTTAATGTTACGAGATTACGTTTTCTGCTTTTGCTGAATGGAGCTGGAAATAGAAATCTATTCTTCATCCCCACTTTACATATTCCCTAGAATATTGCCAATAGAACCATCCTATAAATACAACAGCTTCATTCAAGACTCCTTTAAGATTCAATACTGAAAAAAATAATGTCTTTAGATTAGGGCTAGAAGTACCAATGTAATCATTTAGCAACTAGAATAGCAACAAGATGAAAGAGAAATAAAAACCACTGTGAGACTTAGAGGTACTGAGGTATGTAGCTTACTTTTAAATGCTTCAAAAAAATGGATGGAAGGATAGCAGGATGGATAAATTGATAGATATGTTATGAAACAAATATGGCAAAATATTAATTATAGATAATATTAATTATAGATTCTATTTAGGCATTAACTATAAAGTTTTTGAACTTTTCTGCATATTCATTATAATACATCAGCAGAACAATAGGGATCAAGCCATTGTTTTTGCTGATACTTCAAATAGTATTTATCTTTTTGTTTGTTTCAAGTTTTGTTGTTGTTGTTGTTAAAGATTTTATTTATTTATTCATCAGAGACACACACACACAGAGAGGCAGAGACATAGGCAGAGGGAGAAGCAGGCTCCACACGGGGAGCCTGATGTGGGACTCGATCCCGGGTCTCCAGGGTTAGGCCCTGGGCTGAAGGTGGTGCTAAACTGCTGAGCCACCCAGGCTACCCTATTTGTCTCAAGTTTTTATTTAAATTCTAGTTAGTTAGCGTATAGTGTAACATTGGTTTCAGGAGTAGAAATTAGTGATTTATCACAGACATAAAACCTAGTGCTCAAAATGGCAAGCACTCTCTTTAATACCTATCACCCATTTCTTTTTTTTTTTTTTTTTTTTTTATAAATTAATTTTTATTGGTGTTCAATTTACCAAAATACAGAATAACACCCAGTGCTCATCCCGTCAAGTGTCCCCCTCCGTGCCCGTCACCCATTCACCCCCACCCCCCGCCCTCCTCCCCTTCCACCACCCCTAGTTCATTTCCCAGAGTTAGAAGTCTTTATGTTCTGTGTCCCTTTCTGATATCTCCCACACATTTCTTCTCCCTTCCCTTATATTCCCCTTCACTATTATTCATATTCCCCAAATAAGTGAGAACATACACTGTTTGTCCTTCTCCGATTGACTTACTTCACTCAGCATAATACCCTCCAGTTCCATCCACGTTGAAGCAAATCGTGGGTATTTGTTGTTTCTAATGGCTGAGTAATATTCCATTGTATACATAAACCACATCTTCTTTATCCATTCATCTTTCGATGGGCACCGAGGCTCCTTCCACAGTTTGGCTATTGTGGACATGGCTGCTAGAAACATCGGGGTGCAGGTGCCCCGGCGTTTTATTGCATCTGAATCTTCTATCACCCATTTCTTAATATCCACACTGACTTCTCTCCGTCAATCCTCAGTTTGTTCTCTATTTTTAAGAGTCTCTTATGGTTTGTCCCTCTGTCTTTTCTCCTCCTGCTGTATGTTCACCTGTTTTGTTTCTTAAATTCCACATATGAATGAAATCATATGGTATTTGTCTTTCTCTGATGTATTTGGCTTAGCATAATATATTCTAGCTCCATCCATGTCATTGCAAATGGCAAGATTTCATTCTTTTTAATGGCAGAGCAGTATTCCATTGCATACATATTCCACACCTTTACCCCTTTAACGGTTGATGGACATTTGGACTCTTTCCATAGTTTGGCTATTGTTGATAATGCTGCTGTAAACTTTGGGGTGCATGTACCCCTTTGAATCTGTTTTTTCTATCCGTTGGGTAATACTTAGTAAGGCAATTGGTGTGTCCTAGGGTAGGTCCATTTTTAACTTTTTGAGGAACCTTCATACTGTTCTCCAGAGTGGCTGCACCAGTTCGCATTCCCACCAGCAGTGTAAGAGGGTTTCCCTTTCTCCACATCCTTACCGACACTTGTTTTTTGTATTGTTAATTTTAGCCATTCTGTCAGGTGTGAGGTGATATCTCATCATGGTTTTGATTTGTATTTCCCTGATGATGGGTGACATGGAGCATCTATTCATGTGTTGTTAGCCAGCTGCATGTCTTCTTTGGAAAAGTGTCTTCTTTGGAAAAGTGTATAAATAGGTGTCTTCTTCTTACTTCTTAACTGGATTAGTTGTTTTTTGGGTGTTGAGTTTGATAAATTCTTTATAGATTTTGGATCCTAACCCTTTATCAGATATATCATTTGCAAATATCTTCTTCCATTGTGTGGCTTGCCTTTTAGTGTTGGTTGTTTCCTTTGCTGTGCAGAAGCTTTTTATCTACATGAAGTACCAAGAGCTCTTTTTTGCTTTTGTTTCTCTTGCCTCTGGAGATATGTGTAGTAAGAAATTACTGCAGCCGATGCCAAAGAGGTTGCTGTCTGTGTTTTCCTCTAGGATTTTGATGGTTTCCTGTCTCACACTTAGGTCTTTCATCCATTTGAACTTATTTTTGTGTAGGGTGTAAGAAGATGGTCCAATTTCATTCTTCTGCAGGTTGCTGTCCAGTTTCCCAACCCCAGTTGTTGAAGAGACTGTCTTTTTTCCGTTGGCTATTCTTTCCTGCTTTGTCACGGATTAGTTGACCATGTAGATATTGGTCCATTTCTGGGTGTTCAGTTCTGTTCAATATCTGCAAATCAGTCAACACGATACATCACATTAATAAAAGAAAGGACAGAACTATATGATCCTCTCAATAGATGCAGAAAATCATTTGACAAAGCATCCATTCTGATAAAAACTATCAACAGAACAGGGAGAGAGGAACATACCTCAGCATCATAAAGGCTATATATGAAAGACCTTACAGCTAATATCATTCTCAGTGGGGATTAATTGAGACCTTGTCCTCTACACTCAGGAACAAGAAAGGAATGTCCACTCCTATCACTTTTACTTAACACAGTACTAGAAGTCCTAGCCTCAGCAGTATGACAACAAAAATAAATAAAAGGCATCTAGATCATCAGGAAAGAAAGAAAACATTCACTATTTGTGGATGACATAATACTCCATGTAGAAAACCTATAGAACTCCACCAAAAAATTGCTAGAACTAATACATAAATTCGACAAAGTTGCAGGATACAAAATCAGTATACAGAAATCTGTTGCATTTCTACATGCCTATAATGAAGAAGCAGAAAGACAAATCAAAGAATCAGTCCCATTTACAATTGCACTGAAACCCATAAGAGGCATCACAATTCTGAACTTCAGGCTGTATTACACAATTGTAGTCATAAAGACAGTTAAGTACTGGCACAAAAACAGACACATAGATCAATGGAACAGAATAGAAAACCCAACCTATTTGAATTAGGTTTATTATGTATTGGCAGAAATATTAGTCATGGTTTTAACTCTTGCCTATATATGTACATGGAAATTTTATGAATAGGTATATATGTGTATATATGTATGTATTTATGAGTATAAATGTAAAGAAGTGAGGGGCAGATGCATACTCTGCCTCCCTCCAGAACAATTCCAGCTGCTTCCCTGAACTCTTCAGGGGCCTTATTAGGAATAGTTCACATTATCCCCACTTGCCTTGCTTCTCACATTTCACAACTCCTCCTGGAATTTTCTAATAATTGTACAGTAGTGTGTTGTGGATCATCATCTTGACTTGACACTTTTTTAGGGGGGGTGTAAATAAAAATACTTCTCGCTGCTGTTGAGGCCTTTGAAACATAAATTAGAATTCCTTGTCCTAATTTGCCGTTGACAAGTCTTACAGGCAGAGGTAAAACAAAATTCTTGAACCAGCAAACTTGCTTCCACAAGTACAAAGGAATTTCAGTCATAGCCTCAGGAAAAAATGGATGAAACTGTCAGTCACATAAAAGAATTTAAGGGGGGAAAAGAACTGATGCTTCATCAAATGGAGAACTCAAATGTTTCAGCATGTCACTGACCCCAGTACCTAATCTTACATTCTTTGAATCCCTACAGATAAATAAGATGGTTAGGTCCCTCCATTAAGATCTACTAGGAGGTATTCATCTCTCACATATTAATTATATGGAGCATTGTCCTACATGAAAAGTCTTAGGAACTTTTAGCGTGTAATGATTTTGAGTATTTGTGATATTTCTTTTAAAATTGAGATATGATTTATTGTGATAAAACGCATAGGTAACTATTCAGTTTGATGAATTTTGACAGTGTAACTGCCATCCAAAAATATTTATGGTATTCTTTAATTAAGTCAAAACTATCAAATATTTTCAAGTAGCTCTTTGCTAATTAAGCATGGTATGAAATCAGTAATGGTTTTTGTTCCAAGTACTGATCTGAATAGTTGATGACCATACTTGAAATAGTGTATGAGAAAGAACTTTTTTAAAGTTCAATTTGATACATTTCCTTGGGAGGAAGAAATCTAACTAGTTGACTTGTAATGTTTAGTTTTTATATAGGCTTTAAGAATCTTAATGACCAAAGCTGAGAGTCTTGACTGATGTAATTCATATCACAGATATTAAATTTTATTATGGCTGTAGAAAAACTGAACTCCAAAGAAAATAGTAAATTTTTGTTTGATTATTTTCACAGCTACCATGTATAAGAGTACTGTGACCTCCAGAAAGAAACTAACTGCTCTCATGGCCTCTAGTATCCGTGCAAAGGAACCGCCCCCCTCCCCGGCCCCAGCACTGACTGTGCCTGCCCTGTGGATCCACCCTCAAATCTGTAGGGCCAAATTGCTGACCTGTCTTGGTGTGCAGGGCTGGAATCCTACACCCTAGTCCAAAACCTCTTCACTCTAATGGGAACATTAAATATGTATCTACCTTGTAGCAGGTATTGGATAGGAACACTACCTCCCTTATATCCTTTTATTTTCTTTATCATACTATGTCTATTTTAAGGATAAGCTGTCTGAGACTCAAAAAAAAAATTAAGAAACTTCCTATGGCACCCAGCTGTTAAGTAGTGAAGCTCTTAAGTTGTGTTTGTTAATACTATTGTCTAGTAAATCAAAATCAAATTAATTCTGAAAGAAAAGCCCACAACAATATTAGAACACAGTTTCCTTCAGGGTGTTTAAAACACATAGTTAATAAACATTTAGCACCATAAAAATAAGGTATCATCAGTTCTAATGCTTTCCATCTGTCTTCCTGCTTAGAGGAGAAGAAGGGGACAGTTCATGAATTCACCCAAAACTGTTCTATTTTTATCTATTCAGTTTGTTTATGCTTATTGTCTTAGTCCATTCAGGCTGTTATAACAAAATACCATTAATTAGGTGTCTTTATAACAACCAACATTTATTTCTCGCAGCTTTGGGAGTTGAGAGGGCAAAATTATGGTCCCAGCAGATTCAATGCTTGGTAAGAGCCTACTTCCTCATAGATAGCTATCTTTTTGCTGTAACCTTACATGGTAGAAGGAGCAAGCTAGCTCTCTAGGGTCTCTTTTATAAAGGCACTTACCTCATCCTTGAGAGCTCCACCCTCTTTACCTAAGCACCTCTCAAAAGCCCCATCTGCTAATACCATTGCTTAGGGCATGAGGTTTCAAATTGATATTTGGGGGGATGTAAATTTTCAGCCCTTAGCACTCAGTGTTACTTTTTAAAATTTGTACATGAGTTTCTATGGAAAAGAAGTTGGACCACTCATCTGGTCCAACCCTCCCATCATATAGGTAAGGAAACTGAGAGCTGCAGAGTAGCTTGTATAAGGTTATATCAAAGTAATGGGAAAGCCTAGATTAGTTCCAATCAATTTAGCAAAAATATATAGAGATTTTGCTATGTATATGGCCCTGAGCTAGATGCACAAGTGCCTACCTAACCTTGGTCCTCTAGCAACTCAAAGTCTATGGGAGCATTCAGGTTTCCTGTCAAGACAGTATTTTGCCCTATAATTTACTGCTCATTTAATCCTAATAGATCATACATACTCTCTCTTTTTGGCCAGTCCTTAAACAAGAGCTCCATGTTACACTAATGTCACACTAGTATGAATAGCTGTACTTGAGATTCACTTAATAGATCTGCTTTCCTGCTCTTGTGAGAGCAGCCACAGAGAACTGTGTTTTGGGAAGGGAGATTAAGGAGAGGGAGAATGAGATTGTCTAAATGATGAAGAAATAAGTGCTGAGGTGCCACAGGTGGATGGTAGGCTTGAGAATGCAGGAGACAAACTGCCTACATTACTGTTTTACTCATATACTTCCTAGGCTCTAGAGTCTTATGCATGGTACTACAGGGTCTTGGGAAGCCAGATTGCCCAAGTAAAAGCATAAGCATTGACTTTGGCAAAAATAGCCCTTAACAATGTAATAATAATTGTAATAATCCTCAAGTCATTGTTGTCTCATCTCTAAATAGGAATTACAATAGTCAGCCTCATAGGATTTAATTGAGGTGGTGTACACATAGTACTGCCAGTAAGTGTGCCTCATAGCAGTCCTACCTATGGAGTGGTATCCAGAGTAGCTAAGAAAACTGGCTATACTTTAAGGATGAGGCACAATGACCTTGCCTGGTCATTTGGCCAGTACATTGGTTTCCTTTGTTTATCGTAAAGTCAGAGCTCCGGGAAGGTACCTGGAGATATTTTCTCTACAGGATATCTTGAATTATTCTCATTTTTCACTTGCTTGGAGAAGTGCTAATTCCTGGAGAGATAACTCAGATGCAGATTATAAACTTGCATGAAAGACCTGCTCATGTGGGGAAAACCCATGGCTTCCTGGCAGTGAACTTGGTTACACCAACCAAGAAAAGAAAGGCCCTTGAGCAGGATTGGAGCACGATGCTTCCCTTGATGTTATCACTCCATGAACCAATGCTAGACCTCTGCACAGGTGGAGGTTCATATTTGAGGGCCATTGAACACTATCCATTTCCCTAATGCATCATAATTAAACACCTGTGCTAAATAACTTCTTACTGATCCACTGTGGAAATTTGCTGGGTGCTCAACAATCCTTGACATTTCTATCTCTTACTTGGGAGGGTGGTCTCAAGGTTATACTTTGGTTCTCTTAAAAAAAAAAAAAAGACAGCTCCTTTCCACTCCATGGGAAACTCTTATTGAGGTATGAATTTCAGAATCTTTCAAGGACACTTGGGAAAGAAGACATTTTGTGATTTTGGGAACTATTCCTGCTTTCTCAAAGGTGGCAGAAATTAAATTGTGTTGGCCAACATTAAGATGCCATGAGAGCTCCGTAGTTTTATTTCTTTTTTTTTTAAGATGTCACTGATACACTGAAAAAATGTCTGAAAATGCTTTTTTATTTTTATTTTTTTAATAAATTAATTTTTATTGGTGTTCAATTTACCAACATACAGAATAACACCCAGTGCTCATCCCGTCAAGTGTCCCCTCAGTGCCCGTCCCCATTCACCCCCACCCCCCGCCCTCCTCCCCTTCCACCACCCCTAGTTTGTTTCCCAGAGTTAGGAGTCTTTATGTTCTGTCTCCCTTTCTGATTGAAAATGCTTTTTTAATGAAATTGTGCTAATATGAGTAATATGCATAAACCAGGTGAACCAGTGTCACTGTGTGTCTTAAGGCTCAGCAAAATAGTGCCTTTTAGATTGTTATGTTCACATTGCAATACACATTAATACTACACTGAATATTTTTCTTTCATCTTGAACAGCAGATAGCAGATGGGTTTTGGACCAGACTAAAACTGTTGCTTGAGTGAAGTCTATCTTTCACTTGTATTATTTCCTTTTCTTGATAGTTACATTTTGAAATCATGTCTCTTTGCTGTTTAAGTTTTCCCCTGTTAAAACAAGAGATAGCAATACCTCATGAATACTGTCTATACATCATCATCATCATCTATCACCATCATCTATCTTACCTGTATTGTTCATGTAAATTGAGTAAGGTATATTTTTAACCTCCTCCATAATCTATATTATATAGTTGGAGGAATTAATTAATTAATTAATTAGAGAGGTTGAGACATGTTTATCATATCTTATAGCACTTAAGTGTTACAGTTGGAGATCAAACCTAGAGCTTGTGGAACACCCAACTCTGTGAATCTTCCACTCAAGAAGAGGATCTGAATCCATGGTTTGTGCTTGGTGATTGTTTTAATAATCAATCTTCAGACAATTGTTTTCTTAACTATGTATTTTAGTTTTAAGCTTTTAATTTCTAATACCAGAGTAAAATGCATATTAAGTGAAATTTTAGACTTTATAAAGAAAGTGGGGGGAAATTGGGAAGTACCTTCAGATATATGATATATCAAGGCAGTCCTCCAGATTTTCTTGGATTTGTCACTTAAAGTTATTATTTGGGGGATAGATCTGTTCCCTCAATTCTCTCCCCCTTTGTCCTTTTCTTCACCTGAGGGAGAATCCACAGCCCTGCATTGACCTCTATAAACAAAAACCCTTGAGAAAAATACCATCATTGTGGATTTGGTGACCCAGTGCTACAATTTTTTATTTCCAGAATCAAATGTATCCTCACTTCTTCTCACTGATTCTTTTCTATGTCCCAAGTTTTCCATTCCTAACAATAAATGTTCCACATTTTTATCATGTGCTTCAGGATTTCACTGCCTCTTAGATGATAATGTCACCTTTAATTCATAGACAGACTCAAAGTTCTTAGATGAGAATTCCATATGGTCTGAAGAAAACAGAGAAGGTATGAAAATGAAATAATATTGAAAAATTTAAAAGATTACATCAGCACCCCCAAAATGAATTACTTAGGCATAAATATCAAAAGTATGTACAACATTTATATGAGGAAAACTACAAAACTCTGTGTCTTGTCTTCTAATTCTCTTGGCACGCTGAAAGATATCAAAGAGGAATTAAATGATTGGAGAGATTCTTAGTGTATAAGTAGGAAGACAGTATTGTCAAGATAGAAGTTCTTAACAACTTGATCTATACATTCAGTGCAATCTCAACCAAAATTCCACATAGTTATTTTATAGATACTGACAAAATGATTGGAAGGTTTATATGGAAGGGTAAAAGAGTCAGAATAGCTAACACAATATTGAGGGAAAAGAACAAAGTTTGAGGACTGACACAACCTGACTTACTGTGCAGCCACCCATAAGCAAAACAGTGTGGTATTGGTGAGAGAATAGACAAATAGTATCAACTGAAGAGAATAGAGAACCCAGAAATAGACCTCCATAAATGTAGTTTGCTGACAAAATCACAAAGGCAATATAATGGAGCAAAGGTAGTATTTTTACAAATGGTGATGGAACAACTGATATCCACATGCAGAAACCAAATCTAGACACAGATCTTGAACACCCTTCAAAAAATTGAAGCAAAAGGGGCACAGACTCAAATGTAAAACACAAAACTACTAACCTCCTAGAAGATAATATAGAAGAAAATCTAGATGAACTTGGGTTTGATGATGACATTTTAGATACCACATAAAAGGAATGATCCATAAAAGAAACAATTCATAAGCTGGAGTTTATTAAAATGAAAAGTTTATGCTCTGTGAAAGACAATGTCAAGAGAATTAGAAGACAAGACACAGACTGGAGAAAATATTTGCAAAATGTACATCTGACAAAGGACTATAATCCTAGCTCTTAAAACTCAATAATGAGGGGATCCCTGGGTGGCGCAGCGGTTTGGCGCCTGCCTTTGGCCCAGGGCGTGATCCTGGAGACCCGGGATCGAATCCCACGTCGGGCTCCCAGTGCATGGAGCCTGCTTCTCCCTCTGCCTGTGTCTCTGCCTCTCTCTCTCTCTCTCTCTCTCTGTGACTATCATAAATAAATGAAAAAAATTAAAAAAAAAAACTCAATAATGAGAAGACACCCAATTTGACTAAAGAACTTAATAGATACCTCACCAAAGATAAACAAATGGCAATCAAACATACTGAAAGATGCTCCATATTATTTGTCATCAAGGAAATACAAATTATAAATCAATGAGATAACAATGCTGCATACCTGTCTGAATGGCCAAAATCTGGAACACCGATACCATGAAATGCTGATGAAGATGTAGAGCAACAGAAACTCCCATTTTTGCTAGTGGGAACACAAAATGGTACAGTTTGGCCAGTACTTACAAAAAATATTATTTTTTTCATGATGTTTTTCTTCATGGTAAATGGATAATCTGTGGAATATATTCAGAAAATGAAATATTATTTTGTGCTAATAAGAAATGAGCCATGAAGCCATGAGAAGACATGGGGGAGGTTATAATGCATATTACTAGTGAAAGAAACCACTCTAATGAGTTCATCATCAAACTGTATGATTCCAACTGTCTGACATTTTAGAAATGTCAAAAATATGGAGACAATGAAAAGATCAGTGGTTACCAAGTTGGCAGGGAGGGAGTGGGGTAACGGATGAATAGGTAAAATACAAAGAATTTGTAGGATAGTAAAAATATTCTGTATGATATTATAATGATGGATATATGTTATTATACATTTGTCCAGAATGTATAACACCAAGAATAAACCCTATTGTAAACTGTGGACTTTGGATGATTATGATGTGTCAGCGTAGGTTCATCAGTTGTAATAAACGTCCCACTCTGGTGAGGGATGTTGATAACAGGTGAGGCTAGGCATGTTTGGGGACCAGAAATATAGGGGAAATAAATATACCTTCCACTCAATTTTGCTGTGAACCTAAAACTGCCCTAAAAAAGTAACATCTCAATAATAATAATAATAATAATAATAATAATAAAAACTAAGGATAGCTGACCAGTGAAATGCAGATCTCTTAGGCAGGCTGAAATCCACTTGAAAAATGTTGACTCTCTAGTAGCTCCATTCTGTACTCTTGTGTACTTTTGATGCCAACTCTTATATTGGAGAAGAGAAAGTGGCCACTGGGCTTTGTAATGGATTGCGACTTTAGTGGATGTTGTGATGGGGTATTGCATTTGGTATATGGGATGGGTATGAATATTTAAGAGTGATCAGGTACAGTGTAGTAGGCACAGTAATGCCTCTCTAGATAGAATAAACAGGTCCTAATCCCTGGAACATGTGAATGTTACATTACATGGCTAAAGGGATTTTATAGATGAGGTTAAAAGTTAAATACTTGGGATGTGAGATTATTATGGATTATTATCATGAACCTTAAATGTAACTTTTAAAAAGATTATATTTGTTTGAGAGACAGAGAGACAGAGAGAGAGAAAGAGAGAGAGAGAGATTGAGAGAGAGATTGCACAGATGGGAGGAGGAGCTGAGGGAGAAGGAGAAGCAGACTCCTTGCTGAGCAGGGAGCCTGATGTGGGGCTCAGTCCTAGGACCCTGGGATCGTGACCTGAGTTGAAGGCAGACACCCAACTGTCTGAGCCACCCAAGCACCCAACTCTGGGTGTAATTAAGAGTGTATTTATAAAAGGGAGACTGAGGGACATCTGACAAAAAACATAAGGTGATATGATCACTGGATAAAGAGGTTGTGGCAATGTACTTTGAGGAGGGAGGAAAGAATCCATGAACCAAGGAGTGTCAACATCCATCAAAAGTTGAAGAAGCAAGGAAATAGATTCTGTCCTCAGAATCTCCAGAAAGAACTTTTTCTGTTGACATCTGACTTTAGTCTAGGGAAACTCATTTTGAACCTCTGGTCTCCAGAGCTATAGGAGAATATATTTGTTGTTTTAAGTCACCGAGTTTGTGGTAATTTGTTACTGTAGCAATAAGAAACTTGATTCAAGAATTGGGGTTTTCGCAGAAACATGAGCATAAGGGAAAGAGGCAATATAATAAGGGAATAGCTGTAATGGGGTCCTTGAAGTGATAGTCCAAATATTCAGCATAGTAGGGTAGAAGTGGAGATGTACAGACCAATAGGGAGAAAATAAAAGGCTCAAGGAATTGGAAAGTCCAGTAGAGACCAGGGAATTTCTACTTCATTTGAAGTAGTTGGGTAAATTACTTACACATTCGTCATACAAGTTCACCTAAACTTAAAAATTCCAGTACAATCGTAACTAGAATAATATAAAGATCATTAATAATAGGTCTGTAAATCTGTAGAAAAATCTTTGTTAGCTCCTCTGACCAACAAATATTGGATTGAAAGGTAAATGGATATAAACATAGGAGATCATACTTTCCTGGATAGTGTAGATTTTTTTTCAATAGGCATAATGGTGTCAGATAATATCCCCCTCATCTTTAATTGTGGGTTGATAAAGTTGTTAGGAAAGTATTAAAAGTACATGCTTTAGTAAAATTTTAGGAAAATAGCTCAATCTGTGTCAGGATAGAAATTTAAAAAAGAGCTAAAAAATCTGAAAATTTGCTCTTTGACAAAAACAAAGTAATAAAATTTTGTGATATATATGTCTATGTGCAGAGAAATATAAGAAACCCACACAAATGCATATACATATAGTTATGTGACTGTTAAATTTGGGAACTTAAACATATCAAAGCTCATTGCAAAATAATAGCAAATACAATGCATGTTTTTATTTGGATATTCACAGAACAATAAACTAATATTATTTGGAAACTATTCAAAAGGATATAGGCCTTCTATGTATTTATTATCTCACTAGAAAATGTGTGTCTATACTGACATACACTTGGCCATAAGGTCACATCAGATTCCTAAGAATAATACAGATGCATTGTATTTGTTACATTTCCCTTGGTATTTATGTTACTTACAAATGCCTGTCTTCTTTTATCGCAATTGGAGGACTTAATTTATAGAGAAAGCGGCTGCCACTTTTTTCTGCATCTTTTCTCTTTTCTTCTGGATTGTTGTCTTTCTATTGCTGTGAACTTCATGTAGTCTGACTATAAACCCATCCAAAGGAAAACTTAAACAGCTTCATCGTCAGTTGGACTGTATGCCTTTGTTCTGTAAGCAATAAAATTATATGTCCCTGGCTAAACGTAAATAGATGGGGTTTATTATTATCTTTGTAGAGATAAACTAGGATAGTTGATTTTTCCACATTGAATCATTTAATGGATTTTTTTCCACGTGATGGTTTTTTATATGCTAATGAAACTATGTAAAGTGTGACTTTAAATAGCATAAGGGCCTAAGTAGCACTAATATGGTAAGAGTGGAAAATTCTCTTCTAAGTTCTAATCCTTACAGTGCATTTAAAGTTAGAACAACCAAGTTGTCCTGGGCAATAACTCATTTCAATCATTTCAACAATCATAGAAATAATATAATACTGACTAGCTGTAGCAAAAGTGTATTAGGACATGGATCAGCAAATTATATCCATGGACCAAACCTGGCCAGTTACCTTTTTTGAAAAATAAAGTTTTATTGGAACATAGATACACGCATTTATTTATTTATTGTCTGTGCCTTCTTTAGCTCTCCAAGGACAGAATTCAAGAGTTGTGCCAGGGACCTAATGGGGGGCAAAGCCTAAAATATTTACTATCAGGCCTTCTAAGAAGAAGCTTGCCAACCTCTCTGTATTAGTCAAATATGCATGTAATTTTCATGTAGTGCCTTATTTTACCATTTATCTTGAATGTTCTGAGATAATTTTTTTCTTTTTCTTTTTTTTTGATAATTTTTTTTCTGAGATAATTTTGATTTCAGATTTTCTTTTCTTTCCATGAACTACTTAAAGCTCCTAGGAATTTTGGTTTCAGTACTTCATTTGGGCCTTCTGGACAAAGTATGTGTTGTGACCTTTTTTTTTCAGAAACATGGTGCCTATTTTTAAAGCATATACCTTTCATTTTAGAAAGTATATGAATAGGGGCACCTGGGTGGCTCAGTCAGTTGTATGTCTGACTCTTGATTTTGGTTCAGGTCATGATCTCGGGGTTGTGGGGTTGAGCTCCACATTATATTTCATGCTCAGCATGGAGTCTTCTTGTCTCTCTCCCTCTGCTCCTCCCCCTTCTTGCTCTCTTTCTCTCTTTCCCAAATAAATAAATAAATAAAATCTTAAGAAAGTACATGAATATTGGATTACCTCTTTTTTTGGTATTGTAATGAGTTTTATCTTATGCTTGGTTTTAAATTCAAACTCAAATACTTTGAGTTTTAAATCCATAAATAACAGAGCCCATTATGTGTTTTATTAACAGTGATAACCTCTGTAAAGCTACTTTTTATGAAATATCTGACTTTGGACTTCTCATTTAATTGCAATGTTAGCAGCAGATAGTAACGTTTGCTGTCCTGCCCACTGCTCCCTTGCAGTGTATTCAGTAAATGTCTATCTCCTTTAAAAAACAAAATTGCAATGTAAGCTCATTTACCCTGTCTATAAAGTGGGACCAGTAATTGTTTACCTGCAAGAAGAAGCCCTCTTGGCTTCAAAGTCTGTGCTCTTGAATGCTAAGCCACGCTCCATGTTTAATTGGAGGCTGTGTTTCTTATAACCTAAAATATTATTAATGGTCTCTTTGTTCTCCCAAGAATCACATGTTTTATAAAATGAGAGCCCTAGTCATATGCTTTTGTATGTTGGTCTGTTGATTGCCATTAACCTGTGGCAGAAAGCATGGACTGCTCTAAATGGATCTATTTGTCTTCACATAATACTTTTTTGGTATATCATGAGGAAAATTGATGTAAAGGGATCCCTGGAAAGAGGAATCAAAAGGGAGATTTTTTTCCTTCTAAAGGAAGCCACTCTGTAGTAGGTAAGCTATTATTTGCACTCCTGGAAAAGGTGTTTTTTTGTTTTTATTTTTTTCCTGGAGTCATGAAGAGGCAACCAAACTGTACATTCCTTAAACACATGTTTCAAGATGTGTTTCAATGAGCAAGAGAGCTCATTGATTACTTAACATGTATTTGGTAAGTAATCTCCTATCAGCGGTGATTTAAATTTTAAGTTATTTGGACTCTTATATGCAGATAAGTTTGTATTGAAATCCTATTTTCTAAAACAGAGCTAATGGAAATTTAATTCTGAGAATTAAAAATTAAAAATAAGTTAAATGCATTCAAATTCTCAACTATTTCCATTCTACTGGGTTTAGAGGAGATTTAGCAACACTGCCCATAGGCAGAAGACAAATAAATTCAAAGAGTATATGAAACTGCTTGTATAGAAGATTTTGTAAGAGTTAGAATCCCTACTTATATTTACTTAGCAAAGGGTTTAGTTAGGATTAAAATTGCAAAGCTTCCTATTTTAGTGAGGGCTGAAAATGAAAGACTCAAACCAGGCCCTATGACTCCTCAGGGAGTGCTGGGGGATTTGGTGGTGCTTCTGAAGGATACATTTTAGAAATGGAACTTTCTGTATGTCTGTTTTTATTGATGAGGCTTTTTAGTCATTGAGCCTGTACTGCCATCCATGCCTCCCTATAGCCAACTGTCAGAAGAGCCAAACTAGGTTAATGGAACTTTTGCTTTACTTAAGAATGGCCCCAAAGACTTGGATTAGGAATTTTATGAATCTCTCGTTAGGTTAATTTTTTTGTCATATTTGGCAATATCTATTCCATTAAACCAGTTGTCAGGTGTTACTACTTCATGTACACAAAATATTCTTTGGGACCTTGCTAGAAATGGCTTAAGATGAGAGAGACTCTTGTGAACTCCCAAATTATTCCATGTGCCTGCCTCCTGGGAGATTATCAGGTTACAGTCTGAACAGTCTCCTACCATCCATGAAAAGTATGCCCTCCACCCTATGTGCTTTCACCTCTAGTCTCTTGGGAAGATGGATTAAGAGCTATCCAGCCCTGCTTTAGTGTCCTGGTCCATTCCTGGCCAGGCAAGCGATATAATCTCATTTGTAAAATGGAAATTATAAAATAGAAATTGTGATGATATTTTTAAAGGACTCAGAAGAGTATTTGGCACAAAGTGTGATGTTGTATGATCCAGTGAGTTAGTCCTAGATATAAAATGAAAGTGTCCTCTGAAATATGCAAAGCCATAGTTGTGTAGAAGTGTTGATATTAATGTTATTATTATTATTAAGCTGAATATTAATTTAGTTATATTTCTAACCTCACTCTGGTCTTATTCTTCCTTTTCTTTACTTCTTGTTTACTTTTCTCACTTTTGGCCTTCAAACTTCCTGGAACCCTTTTCTAATTGGTCTTCCAAGGGTCTTTGATGTATTTCTATTCTAAGATCTTATACACATTCACTCATATCCATTGTCAATTCACCCCTTAGCTATACCTCAATATTGGTTATAATTTTCTTGGGAATATAAAGCGATGGTATTGTTCCTACTGAGTTTTTGAACTGGTATGTTAATGAGCTTACTATGTGTGTATGTGTGATGAGTTAAATAGAACCAGGGCATAACTCCAAGCAGTAAGGTACTTGTGGGATTTATCATTTTTATTTTTCTAATTCCTTTTAGATTTATTTTTAGATTTATATTTTTTCTTAAATGGAAGACATAGTCAAGGTGGTTGTTATATGATAATTCCGAATAGCCAACTTAATTTCTCCTTTTGCTCTTTACACTTATCCACTCCAGATATACTTACATATACATCTTCAGGCCCACCTTGGCTTTGGCTAGGTGAGTAACTTCTTGAACAACCAAAAATTACATATCGAGCTCCAAGTTTCTCCACCAGAGAAGTGTGCTGGGGACTACTATGGAGACCTTCATTTGTCATTTCGAGTCTTGCTTATTTTAGGGGTTGAGGGAATTAATCCTCAGGTGTAAATCTGACTGTAGGGCAATGGATATGATTTTCTCCAATTCTAGCAGTGGCTCTGACTCTATACTCTTCAGGTCATTATATCCTACTTCCACATTGAAAATCCTAGGCCATTAGTTGGTTCTTCCTGATTTCAGGGATATTCCAGAATCATTATGTCAGTGGCTTATGAAGTAACTCTTGTAGCTCATAATGGGATATTGGCTCTGTATCTATGAGAACTCCAATTGAGTAAGAAGTCCATATATTCTCTCTAACAGATACCACTATTTTATTAGGAAGGAAGAAACACTGGATGCCAAGCAGTCACTATTTACATAATTGGAAAGGTATTTGCCTTTATTGTAATATATATGTTGAAGATATTCAGAAAAAGGTAGGTGGCTAATAGGTAATTGTAGTTGATATATGGGACATGGCTACATTTGTACAGTGCTATACACTAAAAAAATCAGATTCACACATTATCATGATTGATTTTTACTACAACCATGGGATGAAGCATCAAGGATTATTATTCTGCTGGCATGTTTGTGCAGCTATATGTGTTCCAGTCTTTCCTCAGTCTAGAAGTTTTGAATCCTGATTCACTAGTTTCATGTTTCCCACAGCTACATGAACAGCACTGCCACCAAATCCCTTTCTTACCACTCTGGCTTTTTGGGAGGAATATGTTTTTGGTGTCACAGTGTTTGGACTAAATAGCTCCATGCCCCCTAAGTGAAACATAACTTTTCTTTCTGAAATTTTTAGAATATAATTAATATAGTTATTTTAATTACAGTATATTTAACATACAATGCTATACTAGTATTAGGCATACACTATAGTGATTCAGCACTTCTATACATTACTTTAGTGCTCATCACAGTAAGTGCCCTCTTGACCCCCTTCACCTATTTTACCTGTCTCCCCATCCAAGCCCTACCAACCTCCCCTCTGGTAACCATCAGTTTGTTCTCTATGGTTAAGTGTCTAGGTTTTTGTTTTGTTTCTTTTTTTCTTTATTCATTTGTTTCTTAAATTCCACAAATCAAATTTATAAAGTTTTCTTCTGGAAGAAGAGATGAATCTAAACAAGAAGAATGTTTGGTTAAGGAATATGAGGAAAGTAAGAAATAAAGAGGATGTGGCTTCAATTAGAAGGAAAGAAATTGCTCTTTCTCAGTTGCTCTAGCTCTGGTGTCTTCACTGACATTATCAGTCATATCGAAACACCTAAAGGAAGTTGGAAAATATCACTGTACTTTTAAATGGTGCTCTGCCCACAAGGCTCTAAGTTTGCCTTGTATGAGTGGTTTTTTTTTTTTGTTTGTTTGTTTTTTGTTTTGTTTTGTTTTGTTTTGTTTTTTTACAAGAGTGAATTCTGTTGCATGTTATCCCTAACTTGACCTTAGGAATTGTCCTTTAAAGGAAGGAAGTTGGCTGAGGCTGGAGATGACAGAATTATTTTGGTAAAATAAAGCTTCAACAAACTACTTTGATTTTCCAAAGCAGTCTTCATTCTTCAAGAATTTTAGTTTTTTTTTTTTTTAAGATTTTATTTATTTATTCATGAGAGACACACAGAGAGAGGCAGAGACACAGGCAGAGGGAGAAGCAGGCTCCATGCAAGGAGCCCGACATGGGACTCAATCTTGGGACCTCAGGATCATGCCCTGGGCCGAAGGCAGGCGCTCAACTGCTGAGCTACCCGGGCGTCCCAGGATTTTAGTTTTTTAAAACATATTTCTAAGTGTGAATCTCATGCATTTGAATGACTTCGTCATATACTACCTCCCAAAGCACTTCTCTATTCATGTGTTTTTTAAAAAGGTCAAAAATTGACAGAGGGGGCTGTATCCAGTATCACTTTATTAAATAGCATTTAGTGACTGGTGGTGAGTTGACTTAGTCGCAGATGATGTTACATAAGAAAGTTTTAAAGCTTACAGCGATGAAGGGAAGTATACATATTCAGGCATATGCAAATATGAATTTTTGCAAAATTCCAAATGCAGTTCAAATATGAAACCTTGTGTCTCCTAACGAGGCTGGTGAAATTGCATTCATATTTTACCTTCCTCCTCAGTCAAGCAAATCTTTCCCTGATTTTTCATATTGAAACACTTGGGCACTTAAATGTACTGTCATACAACATAAAAATCATTTGTTGTCAGGATTACCATATCCACCGTGCCCAGATACCCAGGGCATTCAGAAGGGTAGAGCTTTCTGCAATGTGACTTTAGTTGTTGAAGTCAAACAGACCCAGAAAAAATTAAGTATAGAGAATTGATGGACAAGAAAACAAATGAGAGATAGAAGATTCAGGTACTAGCCATTCTGTATTTTCTTAGAGACTTTTCAGTAGGCCACATAATAAATATTTTTGAGTGTGCATTTAGAGCATGGCACTGTGCCATATAGACATTACTGCACATTACTGCTATGCAAAGGAAGTAATCTCTTTTTAACCTTGGTGAACTTGTAACTGGCTGGAGTTAATATTTCTGTCAGACTTTGTTGAGTATCTCAGCCCATGCATCACTGTTCTTTTTATAGCTGGTTTTACTCAGTGTCCTTATCCATATACTCCTCTTTAGCCTACTCCCTGGACTACATTCTCTTTTTTTTTAAATTTTTTTTATTTATTTATGAGAGTCAGAGAGAGAGAGAGGAGAGGCAGAGACACAGGCAGGGGGAGAAGCAGGCTCCATGCACCGGGAGCCTGACATGGGATTCGATTGCGGGTCTCCAGGATCGCGCCCTGGGCCAAAGGCAGGCGCCAAACTGCTGCGCCACCCAGGGATCCCTACATTCTCTCTCTCTTTTTTTTTAATTAATTACAGTATATTTAACATAGTGTTATGTTAGTCTTAAGCGTACACTATAGTGATCCAACACTTTTATACATTACTCAGTGCTCATCACCGTAAGGGTATTCTTAAACTCCTTCAGCTATTTTACCTGTCTTCCCTCTCCCACTTCCCCTCTAGTAAACATTGGTTTGTTCTCTATAATTAAGAGTCTGTTTATTAAAATTTGTTTCTTCTTTTCTTTATTCATTTTTTTTTAAATCCCACATATGGGTAAGATCATATGGTATTTATCTTTCTCTAATGAATTTATTTCACTTAACATTATACCCTCTAGAACCATCCATGTTGTTGCAAATGGCAGGATTTCATTTTATTTATGACTGAGTTACATTTCGTTGTATCTATATACCACATCTTCATTCATCTGTAAGTGGACACTTGGGTTGGTTGGTTGGGTCTTTTTGAATGACTGTTTTTGTATTCTTTGTATAAATACCTAGTAGTAGAATTAGTGGATCATATGATAATTCTATTTTTAATTTTTTGAGGAACCTCTACACTGTTTTCCATAGTGGCTCCACTAGTTATGTTCCCGCCACCAGTGCGCAAGTTTCCCTTTTCTCCACATCCTTGCCAATACTTCTTGTTTCTTCTGCTTTTGATTAGCCATTCTGACAGGTGTGAGGTGATATCTGATTTGTATTTCCCTGATGATGAATGATGCTGAGCATCTTTTCTGCTTAATTCTTTTGCATGTAGCTGTCTGGGTTTCCCAGTACCATTTGTTGAAGAGACTGTCTTTTCCCCATTGCATATTCTTGCCTCTTTTGTCAAAGATTAATTGACCATCTAAGCAATGAGTTTATTTCTGGGCTCTCTATCCTGTTCTATTGATCTGTGTGTCTCTTTTTGTACCAGTACCGTACTGTTTTGATTACTACAGTTTTGTAGTGTATTTTGAAATCTGGGATTGTGATGCCTTTAGTTTTGTTCTTCTTTTTCAAAATTCTTTGGCTATTTGAAGTCTTTTGTGGCCCCATACAAATTTTAGAATTGTCCTAATTCTGTGAAAAATGCTGTTTTTTTTTATAGAGATTATACTCACTCTGTAGATTGCTTTGGGCAGTGTGGAAATTTTAGGTAGTATAGAACAATATACTGAAACTCCTAATATACTTCTTATACCTCCTTAGTTAAGTTTATTCCTAGGTATTTTATTATTCTTCGTACACGTGTAAATGAGACTATTTTCTTAATTTCTCTTTCTGCTGCTTCATTATTAGTGTACAGAAATGCAATGGATTTCTCTAAACTGATTTTTTATTCTGTGATCTTACTGAATTCACTGATCACTTCTAGATTTTCAGTGGAGTCTTTAGGATTTTCTATATATAGTATCATGTCATCTGCAAATATTGAAAATTTTACTTTTTCATCAATAATTTGGTGGCCTTTGATTTCTTTTTCTTGTCTGATTACTGTGGTGAGGACTTCCAGTACTATATTAAGTAAAAGTGATGACAGTGGACATCCTTGTCTTGTTCTTAATCTTAGGGGAAAAAACAAAGAGATTTTCCCTACTGAGTATAATGTTAGCTGTGGGTTTTTCATATATTGCCTTTATTATGTTGAGGTACCCTCTAAACAGTCTTTGTTGGGGGGTTTATCATGAATGCATGTTTTACTTTGTCAAATAGTTTTTCTGAATCATTTTTGCTTTTCTGCATTATTGAAATGATCATATGGTTTTTATTTTTTCTCTTGTTGATATGATGTATCAAGTTGATTTATTTGGAATAGTGAACCACCCTTGTGTCCCAGGGATAAATCTCATTTGATTATGTTGAATTATTTTAAAAAATGGATTTAGTTTGCTAATGTTTTGTTGAGGAATTTTGCATCTATGTTCATCAGAGATACTGGGCTGTAATTCTCTCTCTCTCTCTTTCGTTTTTTTTGTCATGTCTGTATCTGGTTTTGGTATCAGGGTAATTCTGGCCTCACACAATGAATTTGGCAGCTTTTCTTCCTCTTCTATTTTGTGGAATAGTTTGAGAAGAATATATATTAACTCTTCTTTAAATGTTTGATATAATTCACCTTTGAAGCTGTCTGGTTCTGGACTTCAGTTTGGTGGAAGGTGTTTGGTCACCAATTCAATTCCATTGCTGGTATTATGTCTGTGCACATTTTCTGTTTCTTCCTGATTCGGTTTTGGGAGCTTAGGTGTTTCTAGGAACTTATCTATTTCTTCTAGGTTGTCCAAATTTTTGGCACATAGTTTTTTAAATAATATTCTCTTATAACTCTTTGTATTTTCTGCATTGTTGGTTGTTATTTCTCCTCTTTCATTTCTGGGTTTGTTTATATGAGTCCTGTCTCTCTCCTTTTTGATGAGTGTGACTAAACTTTTATCAAATTTGTTGATCTTTTCAAAGAATCAGCTCATGTTTTCATTACTCTGTTTTATTGTGTTTTTGCGTTTCTATTTCATTTATTTATTCTGTAATCTTTATTATTTTCTTCCTTTCTGGTTTTGGGTTTTTTTTCCCCCCTCTAGTTCCCTTGGATGTAAGGCCAGGTTGTTTATTTGAGAGGTTTTGTTTTTGTTTTTGTTTTTGTTTTTGCTTCTTGAGGTGGGCCCATATTGCTACACACTTCCCTGTTAGAACAGCTTTTGCTGCTTCCCAAAGGTTTTGTACCGTTGTTTTCATTTTCATTTTTCTCCATTTATTTTTTGATTTCATCTTTTTTTCTTAGTTGACCTATTCTTTGTTTAGTGGCATTTATTTAATCTCTGTGTATTTGTGTTCTTTCCAGAATTTTTCTGTGGTTAATTTCTAGTTTCATAGCATTGTGGTCAGAAAAGATGCATGGTATGGCTTTGATTTTTTTTTTTTTTAATTTGTTGAGACTTGTTTTGTGGCTTAACATGTGATCTACTTTGGAGAATGTTCCACATGCCCTTGAAAAGAATGTATATTTCTTTGTTTTAGGATGGAATGTTCTGCATATATCTGTTGAGCTCATCTAGTCCAATGAGACTACCATCTCTTTAGGGAGGAAATTTTTAAGTATCCCTATTTCCACTTTCTACATTTCAACATCTGACTTGGACATCACCTTATGCCCCAGTTTTGAGACATAGGTCTCTGCCTTAAGTTCTGTTCTTAAATTCCTGACTCAAGGAGCTGAAGAATATCCCAAACTCCTCCCCAAAAGAGAATCTTTTTATTTTTTCCAATTTTTATTTAAATTCTAGTAGTTAGCATACAGTGCAATGTGGGTTTCAGGAGAATTTGTAATTCATCACTTAACATAGAGCACCTACCTAGTGCTCATCATAAGTGCGCTCCTTAATATCCATGATGTGTCTCCCACTCTCTACTTTCCATCAATCCTGAGTTTGTTCTGTCTTTAAGAGTTTCCTATGGTTTGTTTTCTTCTCTTTTCCCCTGTCCCATATGTTCAGTTTTCTTTTGTTTAAATTCCACATATGAATGAAATCATATGATATTTGTCTTTCTCTGACGTATTTGGCTTAGCATATCATTATATATTCTAGCTCTATTCCATGTCATTGCAAATGGCAAGATTTCATTCTTTTTAATGGCAGAGCAGTATTCCATTGCATATATATTCCACATCTTTATCCCTTTAACGGTTGATGGACATTTGGACTCTTTCCATAGTTTGGCTATTGTTGATAATGCTGCTGTAAACTTTGGGGTGCATGTACCCCTTTGAATCTGTTTTTTCTATCCTTTGGGTAATACTTAGTAGAGCAGTTGGTGTGTCCTAGGGTAGGTCCATTTTTAACTTTTTGAGGAACCTTCATACTGTTCTCCAGAGTGGCTGCACCAGTTCGCATTCCCACCAGCAGTGTAAGGGGGTTTCCCTTTCTCCACATCCTTACCGACACTTGTTGTTTCTTGTATTGTTGATTTTAGCCATTCTGTCAGGTGTGAGGTGATATCTCATCATGGTTTTGATTTGTATTTCCCTGATGATGGGTGACATGGAGCATCTATTCATGTGTTGTTAGCCAGCTGCATGTCTTCTTTGGAAAAGTGTCTTCTTTGGAAAAGTGTATAAATAGGTGTCTTCTTCTTACTTCTTAACTGGATTAGTTGTTTTTTGGGTGTTGAGTTTGTTAAATTCTTTATAGATTTTGGATCCTAACCCTTTATCAGATATATCATTTACAAATATCTTCTTCCATTGTGTGGATTGCCTTTTAGTGTTGGTTGTTTCCTTTGCTGTGCAGAAGCTTTTTATCTACATGAAGTACCAAGAGCTCTTTTTTGCTTTTGTTTCTCTTGCCTCTGGAGATATGTGTAGTAAGAAATTACTGCAGCCGATGCCAAAGAGGTTGCTGTCTGTGTTTTCCTCTAGGATTTTGATGGTTTCCTGTCTCACACTTAGGTCTTTCATCCATTTGAACTTATTTTTGTGTAGGGTGTAAGAAGATGGTCCAATTTCATTCTTCTGCAGGTTGCTGTCCAGTTTCCCAACCCCAGTTGTTGAAGAGACTGTCTTTTTTCCTTTGGCTATTCTTTCCTGCTTTGTCACAGATTAGTTGACCATGTAGTTGTTGGTCCATTTCTGGGTGTTCTACTCTGTTTCATTGATCTATATGTCTATTTTTTTTGCCAGTACCATACTGTCTTGATGACAACAGCTTTGTAATGTATATTGAAGTCCAGAATTGTGATCCCTCCAATTTTGTTTTTCCTTTTCAGGATTGCTTTGGTTATTCGGAGTCTTTTGTCGTTTCCATACAAATTTTTGTATTGCTTGTGCTTGCTCTGTGAAAAATGCTAGTGGTATTTTGATAAGAATTGCATTAAATGTGTAGATTGCTTTGGGTCATATAAACATTTTAACAATGTTTGTTCTTCCAATCCATGAGCATGGAAGGCTTTTTCATTTCTTTGTGCCCTCTTCAATTTCATTCTTAAATGTTGTATAGTTTTCAGAGTACAGGTCTTTTACCTCTTTGGATAAGTTTATTTCTAGGTATCTTATTGTTTTTGGTGCAATTGCAAATGGGATCAATTCATTGATTTGTTTTTCTACTGCTTCATTGTTGGTGTGTAGAAATGCAACAGATTTCTGTACATTGGTTTTATATCTTGTGACCCAAATAGAGAAGCTGACTTCTCTTTTCTAGTTCTGCTTTTAAGGAATGGGTACCTTATCCCAAACCTTCTGTGACTGGGAAATGACTACTTACTATTTGTTCTCCATTTCTTTGACTGACTCCCCTAATCTGAGAGCTCGTTTTCTAATCACCGGCCTGGATAGGTACTGTGGCTCTTAGAAATATTGGGTACTGTGTTTTCTGGAATAGGTGGACCCTTCTCTATTCAGAGAAGGCTTCCTTTCATGCACCTTCCAGGTCATTATCCTAATTCATCTCCAAGTCTCCTCTTTGCTTTAAGTTACTGGGCCAGATTAGGCTTGGTTTCAAATAGTGACATGAAATAAAGTTTTATTGACACTCATCTACACCCATTTACATATTGTCAATGGCTGCAATTGACTAAAATTGCAGAGCTGAGTAATTTTAGCAGAGATTTGGAAACTTGAAAATATTTGCTGACATCACAAAGAAAAAGTTTTCCAAGCCCTATTATAAATAATAAGAGTTGTAAAGTAGCATGTAAAAGTTCAAAGGTGGGAGATTTTTTTCTGAGTGTGAAATCAATAAAAGGAGGTTCATAATACTCTTGAGAAGGAAGTACCTTACCGTTATTGGGCTGTTTTCCCTTAAGTGACTCTTGGAGATGAGACTGACTTCTGGGTGGAAGGAGGTAGTTATTTCAAAGATGTCTTCCAGGATGTAAATCAGAGACAAGAGCCCTATTTTAATAAACAATGTAGGAAATATTTCATGTTGACAATTAATTTTGATTCAGGAGGAAGCTACTTCAGAATATTATAGCATATGTATATATTATAGCATATATATATATATATATATATTCAATTCTGCAATGTCAAAGTAGAGATCACATCTTAGTGTATTCCTGACACTGTAGCCCTTACATAATATCATTATGTGATTATAAGTAAGGTTTGGTTAAAAATGAGTTGTGAATAGTCCATAAAAATAAAAATTTAAAAAATGACAAATGTGTACTGCTTTAATTACTTTAATTATTATTGGACTATTTAAGTTTTTAAAATATTTTCTTAAATAGAAACATTTATTAAATATATTTTCTAGGAATTTGTCCTTGAGTTTAAATTTTCAACATTACTGGCATTAAGTAATTATACTATTCTGTATTGACTATTAAATGTCCAAAGTTTCTTAACTGTGTCTCACTTTTAAATCTCAGTATTAGTTATTTGTGACTTTCTTGTTTTTCCAAATAGTCATGCCAGTGGTTTGGGAATTTTTATTAGACTTTTGAAAAAACAGTTTTTAGCTTTATTGATAATTTCTGTTGAATGCTTTTCATTCTTAATTCCCTAATTTTTGTTTTTATCTTCATTATTTATCCTACCTTTTTCCCCCCTGTCCTTTTCTTATACCTTGATGATATTTATTAGCTCATTAATTTTTAGACTTTCTTCTTTTGTAATACGTGCATTAAACGGTATAATTTTTTCCTTAACGTCTTCTTTGCTGTATCTCATGTAGTAATTTCATTATCCATTTCAAAATAGATTCTAGTTTACATTTTGATTTCTCCTTTGATATATGGGTTGTTTAGAAGTGTGTTTATTAATTTTCAAACATGTAAAATAGGTTTTACCCTATTATTACCTATTATTGGTTATTACCTATTATTACCTATTATTAACTTGTAATTTAATTGCACTGTGGTGGAAGATCATTGCACTGTAGGATTTCAGGGCTTTGAAATTTTTTGTGTTTAGCTTAATGCCCCAGAAAAGTGCAGTGTTTTTAAATGTTTCATATATGTTAGAAAATAACATGTTTTCTCCAGTTTGGGGTACAGCAATTCATGTTTGTCTGTAGTTCACATTTGCTCATTTGGATGTTCTTGATCTTTACCCACTTTTTTTGTTGGCTTGGTTTACCAAATAATAAGCATTTAAAAATCTTTCACTGTAAATTTGAATTTTTCTTATACTTGTAGTATTAATACTTTTTACTTTGTGTGTATTGTGGTTGTATTTTTATATGTAACCAAATTAAATTTGTAGATTGCTAATGAATTGAATGTTGGTTTTTATTATGTTGTGACTGATCTTTTCTCATTTAAGAATGCAAAGTATAGGGCAGTCCGGGTGGCTCAGCGGTTTAGCACTACCTTCAGCCCAGGGTGTGATCCTGAAGACGCGGGATCGAATCCCACATTGGGCTCCCTGCATGGAGCCTGCTTCTCCCTCTGCCTGTGTCTCTGCCTCTCTGTGTCTCTGATGAATAAATAAATAACATCCTTAAAAAAATAATAAAAAAAGAATGCAACGTATATTTTGCTTGATACTAATATAGCTACAACAGCTTTCTTTTGGGTATTAGTTGCATCGCTCACCTTTGAAACTTTCTGGATGCATACTTGTTAAATGTGCAAATATATTTATGTGTTAACTGAACCTTATGTTTTTTTCTTTAAAGCATTTAGCCTCCTTTATTTAATATTATTACTAACACATTTTAATATATTTGGGCTTATAATTACAATTTATTTTTGTTATTTCTCCTGCACATTCTATATTTTCCTTTCCTTTGTTTTCCTTTCATGTTGGAACTTTCATTTTTTCCTTCTACTGGTTTATAGATTATACTTCTTTTAGTGGTTATTCTGGAAATTACAACATGCATTTTTAACTTGTCAAAGTCAAAAGTTAATCATTGCCTTCACCTTCTATCCTGACAATACAAGGTCCTTAAAACATTTAACTGCATTTATGCCTCTCCTGACTTAGGTTAGTAGTATTACATATTTTAGTTTTCTGTCAGAGTTTTTAAACTCTAAGACATTATTATTGTTTTATTTAGTATTTATTTAGAATTATTCCCATCTTTGCTACTTATTATCACATGCTATTCTTTTTATGATCACTTTTCCTTTGCCACTTTCTTTTGTTCAGTTTCCTTTTGTGGTTTGCTAGTTCTAAACTGTCATTTTTTGCAGGAGGAAGCATCTGAAAGTAACTTTAAGTCTCTTTCATTTTTAAAAGATATTGTTGGTAGGTATAGGTTTTGGAATTGGCAGTTCTTTTTTTTTTTTTTAAGATTTTATTTATTTCTTCATGAGAGACAGAGAGAGAGGCAGAAACATCGGCAGAGGGAGAAGCAGGCTCCCTATGGGGAGCCTGATACGGAACTCAATTCCAGGATCCTGGGATCATGACCTGAGCCAAAGGCAGACACTCAACCACTGAACCACCCAGGTGCCCTGGCAGTTATTTCTTTAAGCACATTATGAATGCTATTCCACTGGCTGCTGTAACCACTTGTTATTTTAAAGACTTGTCAGTCTCTCACCCCTTTTCAAACAATTTATTTATTTTTGATTGTTGTCAATTGATATTTAATACTTATTTTTATCTTTTTTTGTTTCTTTTTCACTTTGATAGTGTGTATAGGTGTAGATTCATTTTATTAACCTTGCTTCAGATACCTTGTGCCCCCGAATCTATGGATCAGTCTCTATCATTATATCTGGGAAATTCTCTGGTATTGTTTCCTCAAATGTTACCTCTGCCACATATTCTCTGTCATCCTCCTCTAGATTCTAATTAAATGTATTTCCATTCCGTACATTCTCCATGTCCCTTAATTTACTTTTTACTTTTCATTTCTCTTCCACATTCTGGATAATTACTTTCAACCTATCCTCCAGCTACCTGACTTTCTCTTCAGTTATATCTGGCCTGTGGTTAAATTCATTTTGAGTTTTAAATTTTAGTTACTTTATTTTTTTATTTCTTGATTTAATTCTTTTCCACATCAGCTGTATTTTTTTAATAATAACTTTTGGTTCCCATCAGATATTTTAAAGTTATGTTTTCTTTCTTTAAACACAATAAACATAGTTATATTTATAATCGCGTCTGATAATCCCAGTGTTTCATTTCAATCATTCTAATAGCTAATGTTTTGAGGGGCCCATTTCTCTTTTCTCTCATTACTGCTATTTCTTGCTCATGCATCCTTATTGATAAGCTCTGTTATTTTTACTGTGTGTATCTCATTTTTCTTATAATATTATTCATGAGAATTATTTCAGCATTAAACTTAAGAGTTACATTCTCCCAGGGAGTTTCCATTATCTTCTGTCAGGTACCTAATAAACTAATTTCATGGCATTAGGTTTCCCTTTTTTTTCTTTTTTTGAGGGAGGTACAGGTGAGATTTTGTATTGCAACTCCTACGGAAGCAGGCTTGTGACTACTCACACTATTACTACCTTCTCCAAAATAGAGATAAGACAATTTTACCAAGGAGTCAAGAAGTACGATAGCTCTGCTTCTTGTTCATCTTTATGCTGTGGGTGTAGCCCTGTGAAGTCCCAGCTGTTTGAGTGGGACAATCTCTTATTAGCCTCCCCACGATGGACAGATCCTGGCTTTGACTATCCTGTGTTGGCAGACAGACTAGAAAGACAGAGTTTACCAAATGGCTCATGTCAAGAACAGCTTCACTTAACTCTCTGAGTTGGAGGTTTTACTTAGATTTTGACCTGCTAATTCTCTATAACTTGTCCAGCCTTTGATGTTTTAAGATGAATAAAGAATATATTATTCTTTTTTACCATCATATTTAGTTGTTTCTTTGGAGGAGGGGATGAAGGGATAACCTTAATAACTTAACTCACCATTCTAGGAACTTCTATCTTCTGATTGAGATTTTACATTATATTTTATTCATACATAACATGTTTTATTCTAAAATGCAGATAAGGTAGTTTTACTTAGCTTTGTTATGCACAAACAGCATTTGACAAAATTTAACATATTTTTATGTTAAAAACTCTCAACAAACTGAGTATGGAGGGAATGTGCCTCAAAATAATGAAGGCCATATATGACAAGCCCACAGCTAACTTCATATTCAACAGTAAAAAGCTGAAAGCCTTTCCTCTAATATCAGGAAGAAGACAAGGGAAGTACTAGGCAGAGCAATTAGGCAAGAAAAAGAAAGACTTCAAAATCAGAAAGAAAGAATTAAAATATTTCTTGTTTGTAGAGGACATCTCATATATAAAACCCTAAAGACATCACAAAAAGGCTGTTAGAACTAATAAAGTCAGTAAAGTTGCAGGATATAAAATCAATATACAAAAATCAATTGTGTTTTATATGCTAAAAATTAATTATTAGAAAAAGAAATTAAGAATATAATGCCATTTAGAAGCACCTGGCTGGTTCAGTTGTTTAAGTGTCTGACTCTTGATTTCAGCTCAGGTCATGATCTCAGGATCCTGGAATCTAGCCCCACATCAGGCTTCTCATTCAGTGAGCTGTCTGCTTTGGATTCTCTCCCTCTGCCCTTCATCCTTCTTTCTCTCTCTCTCTCTCTAAAATAAATATTAAAACAAGAAAAGAATGCCATTTATAATTATATCAAAAATAATAAAATATCTAGGTATAGATTTATGTGTATCTTACCTGATTTATTAATAGGCTTACATTTATTTTTAAACAGATTTTTAAAAATTCCCTAATTTTTTAGGAGATTTTTTTGTGCGCCTTTCTTATTTTAAAGTCCTAGGGTTTGAGGCCCATGGGTGGCTCAGTTGGTTAAGTGTCTGAGTCTTGATTTTGGCTCAGGTCATGATCTCAGGATTGTGAGATCGAGCCCTGCATCATGCTCCATGCTCAGTGGGGAGTTGGCTTCTCCCTCTCCCTCTCCCGGCTAGTGCTTGCTGTCTCACTGTCTCAAATAAGCAAATAAAATCTTTAAAAAGAAAAAGAAATGGCTCAATCAAGTAATAATGGGAGGCTCTGGAAGCAATGATTGGGCATTTGAGAATCTTCTTCCTATGTAGTTCTAGTAATAAGAACACAGATTCCTAAATCAGAATGCCTGGGTTCATCCTAAGAGAGTTAGCCATCTATTCTGTGACTTCTGTCATTTGTAAAATATGAATAATAAGAGTATCTTTTGCATAGTTGTTGTGAATATTAAATGAGTTCATACATGGAATGTGCTTTGAACTAAGCCTGACACTTAGTGAGTGCTGTATGAATTTCCAAAGGGAATGGAGCTTCTCAATGCACTGTAGAGGACGAGTGAAGATATAAGCACTCCTGGGCGAGGTAGAATGTTGAATGTGTTCTTATGTACAGATCAGTTTTAGGAAGTAAGGTGCAACAAGGATAGAGGGCACTGAATGCCTAAGGAGTGGGAATGAGAAAGGAGTTTAGGACAAAAGTACAGAGGTGCTGTTCTTAGCCGAATTGATATTTTAGTCCTGGTTTGTTGCTTTTTTTCTTCCCACTGCTCTGTCCCTCAGTTACGTAGGACTAATTCTCTTTCCTAGAAGCCAGTGAGTATACAGACTGATTTTCCTTTTAACCAAGGAATATATTAAGTAAGGTTGAACATGAATTGTTATTGTGCCACAAGGGGAAAAAAAAACTGATTCAATTTGATTCTCAAGTGTATTCCTACATTGAATAATAATGACATTATCATTTAATTATTTAGACATTAGCTTCATTGGCATGTATAGTTTGGGACCATTAGAAAAAAAATGAGAAAGAACAATATTCTGTTTTTATTGTAGCACCCCCACTGTTAATTATCTTACAGGCTAATGTTTAATCACGTTTTTAGTCTTGCACAGTTCTTGATAATAATTAACCTGAAATAACTACTTCCATACATGAATTGGGGACCCATTTACTTTTGTTGTTTCCTTTCTCAGGAAGTTAAATGGTTAAAACTTGCAGATCTAAATTGTCCGTGAATAGCCATAGGAGGAAAAAAGTCCATGAAATATGGAGGAAAGTTTTGTATGTATTTCTTAATATAAACTTGAACATTCATTAAACATTTAAAGACTATACTTAAATGAATGTTTCTTTTCAGTACCATGTGACTAGAGTATTAGTTTTGAAAGCCTTAGACTCCACTATGAAGGGTTTTTCTCTTGCTTGTGGTGACTAAAGTCAGGAAATCTAATTATCAAGCCTCTCATTAAATGTAACTTTGCTGAGTCACATTGTAGGTCTACAACAGGGTTTTATATATAGTTTATATTCCTTCTAATTTTTCTCTTTTATTCCCTCTGCCATACATCAAACAGACACTCTATTTACTTACCTTAGGAGATGATCTACGAGTTTTCCAATTAACTGTGACAAAAATCAATAAAAATATGTTTTGGAATTTAAAAAAATCAATAAATTAGCAAATACATGTATTTATTGCAGTAGATTGTATTTTTTTCACCTTTTTTTTTTTAAGAGGCAACAGGTAGAGGGAGATGGAGAGAGAGAATCTCAAGCAAGCTCCATGCCCAGCATGGAGCCTGACATGGGGCTCGATCTCACAACCCTAAGATCATGACCTGAGCTGAAATCAAGGGTCGGATGCTCAATCAACTGAGCCACCAGGCACCCCAATTTTTCCAACTTTTAAAAATCTCTTACCCATTAGAGCATTAAATATTCCTGTTCATTGCTATAAAATATCTTCTTCTTGGAGAGGTTACTTCCCTACCTCATTGTCAGTCAAATAATTTGCTGAACCAGTGGCATATGAGAAATGACGGAATGGCAAACCCAAGGAGAAGATTTAAGAGACATCACATGGTTCTGCCAACTCTTGTGTTTTCCCACATATTTCCTTGATATATAAAGTAGCTTCTTCTTTTACAAAGGGAGATATTTTTATGCATCAAAGGGATGTAAGATTACTTTTTCAATTTTAATTGTTTTCCCTTACTTTTGATTGAAACTGTGACATGAGTTATAGTTTTTTAAACTGTAGTTACTATTTTTTAGATTATTATCTGAAAGAAGGCATACAATATCTTTATAAACACCTGTTGCCCATAGCAATACAGTAGCTGATTATTGATTGAACCTCACCAGGTTCTATCCCAAAAGCATTCCTAGAAGATAATATAAATATTCCCCATATTTCAGCTTCTGTTCTAAATCAGCTCAGCCTCTTTCTTGAAGCCACCCTGATCACACCTGCCAGCACGTTTTTCCTCTATGCTACTTGTTCCATATTGAACACTGGTCACAGTGAATTGATGTTTTGAGAGTGGTGAATGCACCACCCAGCACCTCCATATTTATTGAATACATGAATCTGTCAGAGAAGGAACGTATACATTAATGAATAAAGTAGATTGTGTGGAATTTAGTATGTGAGGTATCAGCTGGCTTCTATTATACTCTCATTGAGTCTTATCCCTCTCATAGTAAACTTGAGGAAAGTCATCATGTCACTCTGTTGTTTTTTCCTATAGCACTAGGCACATAGTTGTGGTTCAGCAAGTGTTCACTGACTGTAATAGGATTGAACTGAATAGGTAGGAAGTAACAAAGACTTGTTTGAGTCAGGCTTCACTCAATTGGAATTGAAACACAAATCCTCAGAGTCACTAATTTAGACATCACCTTAGTGTTTGGGGCAATTTGTACTACCAAAATCCACAGATGAGCCACCAAACTCTTCTTATTAAGATTTTATTTATTTATTTATTTATTTATTTATTTATTTATTTATTTGAGAGACAGAGTGAGTGAGAGAGAGAGTATGCAAGCAAGTGCAAAGGGAGAAGGAAAAGCAGGCTCCCTACTGAGCAGGGAGCCTAACCCAGGGCTCAATCCCAGGACCCTGGGATCATGACCCAAGCCAGAGGTAGGCCCTTAACTGACTGAACCACCCAGGTGTCCCTGAACTCTTATTTTGTGAATAAATTTAAGTGATTGATAAAAAAGAAAGTTTTAGGCATTTTTGTTATTCATTCATACTAACAGTATGTAATGGTTGGAATTGACCTAAGAGATGCAAACACCTCCATTGTTATTGAGTATTGTAGCCATTATCAACCCATTCTGTAGCATAGAAGTTTTTTATTATCACAGTACCTGGGTTGCAGGTATTATGAAGTGTATTTCCAGCACACACTCAGCACTACAGGGGGTGCCTGGCTGGCTCAGTGGGTGGAGCATGTGACTTTTGATCTCTGGGTTGTGAGTTCAAGTCCCAAGTTGCATATGGAGATTACTTAAAAATAAAATCTTAAAAAAAAAAAAAAAAAAACAAAACTACAAGAGGTTGTTGGAATCAGTGGGACAGAACATGGTTCTTCCAGCAGATAGACATGAGTTTGAATCTCAGTTCTAGTACTTATACATTAGTTGAGCAGTTTAGATAAATCATCTATGCTGTCTAAATCTTGGTTGCCTCATTTATCAAATGGGAACAAATGCCTACTTCACAGGCTTCTGGAATGTTAGGGATGAGGTGACGAATTGCCTACTACAATGACTGACACAGGGCTGGACTGTAATACCTGTGAACCTTTGTTGTTATTCTCACTTTCAGTCCCTAACACAATGTCTGATATATGGTAAGTGCTAAATCAAATTAACTTCAGTAAATGGACTCTGCTGGGCTCATTAACCAATTTCTGTTGTGATGACAGGAAAAGGAAGCTCTATAAAATCACGGAGAGTTTTTATGAATTAGAAGAGGTGAAAAACTCTGTCCTTGTAGCTATGTATAGAATTACGGCTATGTAGTATAATTTATGTCAATTGCTAATTAAGTATCTACCATCTGATTAACACTGGGAGCACTTTTTCATGTACCACAGAGAGTTTAAAAACAATATAGATAGAACTGGTGTTGAACATTGGAAAGAATTTGCCCCCTCTATTGCGAAGTTAGAGAGATGATAGACAAGCTTTTGAGCCAGAAATAAGTACCTGCTGTCATGGTACCTAAAAAAATATCAGAAACCCATCCCTATATTGTTAATTACTACTTACCATGACAATGGCACACATTTGTGTTGCACTTTAGAGTTAACAAAGCACTTTAGCAAGCACTCTCTTATTTTGTTATTTTTATACCAACCCAGTGAAGTAAGAAGACATTATTATCCCAATTTTGTAAATGATTGTATAATTGGAAATTTATGAAGCCAGGAAACTTCACTCCTAGTACAGAGCTCTTTGCTCTGTTGGCTTATTAAGTCTTCTAATAAAAAAGGTCTAGAGAGAAAGATATAACTTCTTATTTTGATAGCTGAGAGCCAAGTCCCCAAAGAATGGTAGGCCAGTTACTCTGTAATGTCAGGGGTCTGGGAGGGGGAGAGAATAATTCTCAAAGGCAGATTCTTCAGCCTTAATACATTGATATTTTGACTGGGTGACTTTTTTGTTGCCTGTCCTGTGTACTGTAGGGTATTTAGCAGCATTCTTTGCCTTTACCAATTAGATGTCAGTAACACACCCTCAGTTGGGACAACAGAAAATGTCTCCAGGCATTACCAAATATCCCTTGTGAGGAGGAGGTAAAATCAGCTTGCTTGGGAACTATTGCTCCAGAGAAAAGATAGAATAAATAAACTTCACCTATTTTACAGTTTTCATCATAGCTAAATCCAAGCAGAACCAAAAGTTATTTTTCACAGATCCATGTGCAACCCTGCTTCTTAGGAATAGTTTAGTTGGTGCTGAAAGCTGGAGAAAACAGGAGAAAATATGGCTGGTCTCACAGAGAGAAGTCTGCTAGTAGTCCAGGGCCATAAGGCCAAGTAAGAGTATTCACTGAAACATAAAGAGGGAGCAGGAGGGCAAATTGTCCATCCAGAATGCACCCAGGGTGTACAAATCACACATTTTCTATCTTGTAATATGCTATATAATAACCATGGGTGGTGCCACTATGTGTTTTTGACTCCAGAACACATTGGAGCCTTTCTCAACATCAGAACCACTCTACATTAATATGAAAAGGGGGAGTATATAAGGTTATGAGTTTTGAGACCTCCGCCTTGGTACTTCTCATTTACTAGCCATATGTATGTAACCTCAGGCAAGGTGCTTCACCTCTCTGGATCTAGGTTTCTAGATCTAAAAATGAGATTAATTTCAATATCTCCAAGCTTTAAAATTGTATGGTTTTCTTTCTCTTATGACCACAATGAAGTCACTACTATTACTGCCAGCTAGTATGAATGTATGATTATCCTGCCATGCACATCACCAGAAGTAATATGGTAATATTGGTGGTATCATTCTTGTAAAGTTAAAAAAAATATGTTCTAATGAAGCAGATTAAGGCTACTTACAATATATGCATCCTTGGGCTCAGGGAGACTAGGGAGGAAATGATCTACTTGGATATGAGAAATGAAGTAGCCAGGGCATTGAAATCCATAACTCACCATGGTTAATGAATCTTCCTCTCCCTAACCCAATACCCCAGGCAAAAGATAGGCATTGGTACCTATTAAATAAGAGCTAGGAGAAAAGGAATTACAGTCAAAACCCTCTTAAGACATTTTCAAAGGAGCAGCCATTAAAGCTTCTAAACCAGGAAATCATCCTTGGAGAGAAATGGAAAATCACAGGTACGGTGCCATGCAAATGTGGCCATTTAATAAATACTATTGGATGAGGAGGATGATAAGAATAAATGCATGCTGGCGGCAAAAGTGGGAAGCAGGAACCTTTTAAGGAGTGGTTAATTTTTTTTTTCTATAAACTGAGTTTGTGCTAGTGGAAATGTCATATCACCTGGAGATGGAGATTCTTAATGGACAGATTTCTCTCATCCCATATTTAGGCGTTGGTAGTCATTGTAGTCACATAGGCACTTTTTCCATTCGGTGGTATGGAGGAGAAGGATTATCACTTTTATAGTCAGATGCACTCTTTGAAAGGAAAAGGCCTATACCTCCTTTTCCTCATCTATCACTAGTTTCCCAATGGATGCCAGCAGCAGCAATAGCAGCAGTGGAGACATGCAGACACGCAGCAGCTAAATTAATGATCTAACTGGATTATTGACCTATTGAGGGAGCAGTGAGAGATGGCGCTATAAGAAAAAGTTAACTTTTAAAGTGAATATTGTTGTAACGCTAAAGTCTCTCAAGAGAATTTGGAATTGGTGAATTTGTTTGGAGATCCTAACTACTCTCTCAATGGAAGCATAGATATGGGTGAACATTGGCATTCTCTGCCACATCTTGCTCTGTTGCTCAGCAGGTTCCCATTTGGATCCTGTACACCAAAGTCCCATCAATCACTGCTCGTATCTTCACATTCAGGATCTCCAGACATTCAATCAGGAAATGATGTTCTAAGAAAAAAAAAAAGGCAAAATATCCACACACCTTCTCCACTTAATATGAAATGGATGAGCATAGGTTAATTGGACTATATCTGTCACAGGCTGGCTTCCTGGAAAGCAGACTCTGAGACAATGGACAACGGTTGCATGCAGGAAATGCTATAAAGAGCCCCACCTGTGAAAGGGAAGGGAAGGAAGCAAACAGTCTCAACACATTCTTCAGCCAATCTCATAATGAAGCTGGGGTGGCCCTTCAGGATTGCCTCAAAGTAAGGCAAGGAGACTGGACCTTTATATTTTAATTGACCAGTTATTGGACTTAATTATTTCTGGAAAGGGCCATGACCTTGAACAAAGTGTGAGGCAACTACCCTTAGCTGAGATAATTAATAAAAAGTGTTGTCTGGGGGCACTTGGGTGGTGCAGTCCATTAAACATCCAACTCTTGGTTTCTGCTCAGGTCATGATTGCAGGGAGTCTGCTCAAGATTCTCTCCTTCTGCCCCTCCTCTCCCTTTCTCTCTTAAATAGATGATAGATGATAGATAGATAGATAGATAGATAGATGATAGATAAATAATCTTAAAAAAGTGTTGTCTGAGGGCTATATTTGGCATTCTCAACAACTAGGGAATTAAGTCCTTTAGTCCTAAAGTGGGATCTAGGAGATACCTCATAGTGACTACCACAAACTGCCATTTTGTGGCAGTGGATAAGGAATGACAGGAGAGTCATTGGTTTGTATTAGCACTTGGAATCCTAGGAAATTTCTTTTCTCTATAGGAGAATTTAACCTGATGAAATTTCTGGAAGGAAACTCCCATTTTTCTCCATGGCTCCAAGTGTTGCCTTATTATCTTCTGTGTATGTGTATGAAGTGGGTGGGTGGTGTGGAGTCTTTCCTCCTTGGGGCTATGCATATTTTAGACGTACTCTATTTTTGAAAATTTGAGGGGTCAAACAAGTAATTTAAATCTTGAGTAGTTACTTTTAAAATCTGGGTTAATATTTTTTTTTGACAATGCAGTTTATTTAAAAACTTAATAGACTCCTAATCTATTTGTTTCTAGTCAGTTTCATGTGGTAGAAATCATACCCAAATTTATTTCCCAGACATCATCCTCAAATATGTTTTGTTTATTTGCTTCGTTACTCCCATGCATCTCTTTTCTCTCAATTTAATGGTGGTTACCTTGAAAGTATCTGGCTTTGCCCAAGGTACAATAGTAGGAGTCTTCATTTGTCAAATGTTTTATCAATCTTACTTTTATACTTCTTGGGGTCTAGAAAAAGTCAATTTTTGTCTAAAGCTTTAAAATATTAAATTTTGTTCTCTATTTTGAACAAATTTCTTATAAGCTTATCACTTTCTTGAAATACCTTGCCAAATACAACCAATAGTAAGTATCCAACACACCCTATCACTTTGTTTCCTTCCAACCACCCTCCTGAAGAGTTGCCAGCTCAGTAGGCACATAGTCTCCTTCTCATATTATTTTCAAATGACAGTTTGACCAGATGGTTTACCACTGCATAATACAGATCAATAGTTCAGTATATATAGCTTTTTTTACCATATATTTCATATACTTGAGGTATTAGGTTTTGCAGCATTCTACTTCAAGTTACCAATTTTTATCAATGTCATAAATTATCAATTTACCAACTTACCAGTTGTCATAATAGGTTAACCACTATAATAAACAACTCACAAATCCAGTATTTAATACTATAAAAACATCTTTCTCATTTATAATCACATCCATTGGATGCCAGATAACTCTCATCCAAGCACTGATTCAGATCTTTTGAACCAGCCTCCTTTCATATTTTGGTACTACCATCCTTAACATGTGACTTTTATGATTTTCTAGGAGGAGGAAGAAAACAAAGGTTGGAGCACAGGAGATTTGATAAGGGGATGTTAAACTGGAAAATGACTGACATCACTTCTGCCCATATTCTGTTTTCTATAACTCATTGAAAAGCTTAATTTTACTGAAAGGAGACTTTGAAATATATTCTAGTATATACCTTGGATGAAAAGCAGAAAGAGTGTTGAAGGGCAGCTATCTTTTGTTCCAGATGGGCTGGGGCAAAAATTCAAAACCAAATTGTGAAGGGCCTTGTATTACCCTATTATGGAAATTGGACAGTGACATTGAGGAATGATTTAAGGGAAGTGTTTGAAAGAAAGGGAAAAATAAAGGTGAGTGGTTATATACAAGATAGGATCTAACAGTGCAAACTAAGGAAGAATATTCTGAGAGGTAATGAAGAGCCTTATGAGAGAGTGATATCCTGGAAGCCAAGGAAGGAGAGTTCTTCCAGAAGTCTAAAGTGTCAAATATGACAGTGACCAAGATACTGGGATAGTGAAAGGGCAACAATACCAATTATTTAAAAGTTTGGGACACAGCTAGAATTTTGATACATACCCTTTGGAAAACTGTATCTACTAAAAATGAAAAAAGTATATTTACATTTATATAAATATATTTATAAGAGATGCTTAGATGTCTATAGCAATACTCTTTGCCTATCCAAGAATTGGAAATGACTCAAAAGTCCATCAGGCAGTATGGTTATAAATAAGTTGTGGTATATTTATACATTGGAATATTATATTGTAATAAACATGAACATTATGGATAAGTCTCACAATGCTGACCAAAAGAAGCCAGACATAAAAAAATACATCCACCATTATTCTATTTCTATAAAATTTAAATAGGCTAATGTAATCTATAGGATTAGAAATTAGGATATTGGTTACCCATAGTGGGTAGATATGAATGGAAGGGGATGTGAGGGTTCTTTTTAGGTTCTGTTTGGGTAATGGTTACACAGTGTGCTAGACAATAATGGATCCCTAAAGGTATAGCCATATCCTAAACCCTGCAATCTATGAATATGTTAATTTACATGACAAAAAGGATTTTGCATATATGATTGATTTAAGCATCTTGAAATTGAAAGATTAGCCTGGATTATATTTTAGAGAGAGAGGGAGGGAGAGATAAAGTGGGAGGGAAAGAGAATACATACTACTTTAGGAAAAATTTACATTAAGAAAAGGATGGGACAGGAGAATTTTCATTGGATTTGACAATTAGGAAGTCATTTATAACCCTACTGAAAGCAGTTTTAGTAGAGTTGTGGAGGTAAAAGCCAACTTTTAGTGGCTTGGAAAGCAAAAGAAGCTGAGAAAGTAGAGGAATGGATATGGATATTTCCTTTAGAACTGGTTTGTCAGTTATGGGAAAGAAAAAGTTATGGTTGTAGATGGGAGAAGTGAGCTGGGGTACATTGGGGTAGTATTAAGGGAAGACTTTTTTGTTTAGACTAAGAGAGCCTTGAGCAGAGCAGTTTTTCTCTGGGAGTACCCAGAGAAGTTATATAAGACTATGCTCAAATAAAAAAGGGATGGAAATACTCCATATTACTTCCTTTTTCCTTCCCCAAGTAGTAAGAGGAAAAATGAAAAATAAACACATACAACAATATCTGGAGATTTTGTACATATGGGAAGGTGTGGGTCCCTTCTTCAGCTCCATTAGGGTAGGGGGCACTAAGCTATTCTACTTATATTTCTGTCAGCCAGCTACTTCTGTGTAATAACAATCCAAAAGCTTAGTGGTATTCATTGAACATAGGTTATTTAGTTCATGTGTTTATAGGTGAGTTGGTCATTCTGTTAGTCTTGGTTAGCTTGGTTGATTTTTACCATCTCTCTTATTTGTCTGCAATGAGGTAATGACTCACCGGGTCTAAGATGGCCCCAAAAGGGATTATTTGAATCCATTCCATACTCTTTTTTATCCACCAGTTGGCTAGCCTCAGTTTATTTCATATAGACACAGGGTTTCAAGCGATCAAGCAGAAGTATGCAAGATGTCTTTAGACCTAGGCTTGTAACTGCCCACCTGTCACTTCTACCTCATCCTTTTGCCAAATCAAGTCACAAGAAAAGCCCAAATCCAACATCCTAATGGGTAGAGCTACAAAGTCATATAATAAGAGGCACGGATACAGGGAAAAAATACTTAGGCCATTTTTGCAATCAGTATACTAAAATACTCTTTCCAAGTCATGGAGTTACAGCCAAAGATAGCATTTGGGAGATATGTTTCCATGTTGATTTAGCTCTAACTTTGTTGTTACTCTGACATCATTTTTTTCAGGGGCTGCCATTTAGTCCACAGGACAGATTTTTTGGGCTGCTGGACAGCAAAGATTTGGGCTGACAAAATGGTAGAGTGTTTGATTGTCTGGAGTATCCAGAAACTATGGATCCAGTGTTCTGTAAGACCATGCTTTCATACCTCTCTCAGTTTTAGGAGGAGGGAATTTTATTCATTAGTAGCAGAGATATGTAGCAAATATAATATTCAGGTTTAGATTTATCAGAAGATAATTCAAATTATCTCACTTAAGAGATTCCGGATCTGTTTAAATTCACTGAAAATCTGGATCAAATATTAGCTTTCCTATTACAGGGATATCAAATTTCAGATATGCTTCATTATGACTCAATTTCTTGGCACATGCTAAAAAGCACCCCAGTGATCTAGTGCAAATGAATGTGAAACATATCACAGACCATGCTTTCGGTCAAAATGTCCCTGCTTCCTCCTTACGTTCTCACTTTATTTTTTTTCCTGCATAGGATATACCCCATATTGATATTCAATACAGATACTGAGCATGCAATTTATTATGTCAAACTGAAAAATGCCTGTGGTAATACAGGTTTTTATAGCTCTGGTTTTCTCCAGCTCAAATTGCTTTGAGTATCTATGTGTCGGCAGAAAGTTCGAAGTAGGATGGATGCAGAAACCATGAGTGGACAAAAGACACCTTTAGAAACTACAAACCAGCAACCGGAAAGCCTTTTAGCTCTAAGTCAGCAGACTTTTATGTCAAGCTTGGCTGACTAATTATTGCTTATAATTTGCATTAGGATTAATTAACTAATTAGAGAGGAATGTCTGAAGGCAAAGTTATGGCTCTGCTTGTCAAGCTGAGGACTTTAATTATTCTGATATTTTTAATTATAATCAGCTGCTGAATGAGTATTACATTGTCAGCTACTATCACTGAAACTAGGCTGGGCAAAGGAGCTGGAGGAATTATGGGTTGCCATTGTTTCTTTCACCAGTGACAGAAAGGTATGACCCAAACACCCACGGAGGGAAAACGTTCTAAGAGCAGTGATCTTTAAAACTGCACATAGAACTGGGTAAACTACAGTAATTCAGGTTCATTCGCCAATTACAGATTGTAGTAGAATCTTTTCCTAAGCAGAATGAGGAAATCAGCCTTGTTCCCATGTCTGATTATAGCTGGCAAAGAGCCTTGTGAGGTGATCCTACTAATGGACTGGGCTTAGCCAACTTGCTGTTCTTTTATGAATCACAGTATCAGCTTCCTGGAGCTCTCTGTAAACTGTTTGATTTAAGTTGGGTTTCAAAGACTTTCTTCTTTTTCTCTGAATGACAGATTAGGAGACTTAGTATGCATATCCTTGAAACTGCTTTGACTGTTCCAAAGAAAGTTACTAGCTAAATGTGCCAAGCACATAGTACATACTCAGTAAAAATTTATTGAATGAACTGTGATGTATTGGTATATAATTCATAGGAACTAGCAAAGACTTGCTAGCACAGCAGCTAACTTTACAAGATATTTGCTAATTTCTGCCAGAACATTAGAAATCAAAATCAAACTCTTTATCCTAGATACATTTAAATAATAGAGAAAAATGCCTCCAAAGGATTCATAGAAAGATGAAACACGCTTGCTAACTTTTTCATGATGGTTGAAGAGCTAAAAACTCTGTTCTTGTCAAATAATTACAACAAAGAAACTCTAAGCTTAAGTGGTGTTAAAGGTTCCGAATGACTTACAAATTGGCAAAGCCCTGCAGATTTAATGTCAAGGCACAACACAAATGTTGTGCTGATTTCTTTTCTTTTTAAAGATGCCCAGGAGTGAATTCACAGATTCTCAATCACACAGACACTCTTTGAGAATCAGCAGTGTTTTCTTTGAGACTATGGTTTGAAAATGAGGGTAGTCTATTAGTTTTTTATTATCACAGAAATGCTTTGCATTTAGCAGTCTCTGTTTTCTACTTTTATGCAGAGTTGAGCATATAAGGGGACATGGCCATTCATAAAATCATAGCCTTGTAAAGACCTGGAGGAGATCTTTAAGATAGGCAGCACTCTATGTAGCATTTAAGATCATGGGTGCCCTTATTTATTTATTTAACAAGCACTTGCAGAGCTACTAATTTGTACCAGGAACTATTTGAAACACTCTCAAATGACCTTATAAGAAGCACCCATATTACTGAGACACAGAGGCTAAGGATCTTGCTCAAAGTAACCAGCCAGCTTGTGCTGGGGCTAGGAATTGAGCTCAGGCTCAAGAAACCATGTTCAACATGATTGGGATAGATATCAGGCCCAGCTCCCCAGTTTTGCACACAGAGGAACCAAGGACCAAAGGTTAAGTGACTTGCCCAAAATTACTACATCAGCAGGTACCGCAGCTAAGAGAACATTTGGCACTTGATTCTTAGTGCAGGGTCTTTCCAATGTCTGACCATGCTTCTCAGAGTGATGGACTTGTCTTCCAATTTATTTGGGACTTTCCCAGTTTTAACACCAATAGTCATGACTCTTCAGAAATTGATTGCTCTACTTCTCATGTAATTGTATTTTGCAGTGGACAAGTCATCTTGCTTCACTCTGATATCTGACTTGTTGGCAAGTTGTTCCCTGGGCTCAAAGGCCACATGCAAATTTTAATCCCTTCACACCAAACATAAATGAGAAACCTCTATAGAATAGCAGGCAGATCTTTTTAATGCCTTGAAAAAGAATGGAATTGGCTGGTTTTATCACTGCTTTTATCAACTATTCTTCTTGACACCTAAACAAATAAAATATCATGATAGATATGGAACTGTGATAGTGCTCTAGTGTACACTGCTTTATATTTTCAAAAACACTTTCAGACCCGTTGTTTCATTTGGTTTTGTTTACTCTTTCTAATGTTCTATCTCCATTTTGCAAATGAAGAAATGGGGGCTCTGAAAATTATGACTTACTCAGAGCTGATGGCTCTTTTTGCCACTTTGTATTAGCACATGGTAAGATTTTATAATAAAGGATAATTCTGCCCATTATAATTAAAGGATAAGAGTAAGGTGCTTAACCTGGTGCAAAATTTAAGAATGTGGCAAAAAACTCAGTAATCAAGATAAAGAATATTGTAGTGTAATACTTGAAGAAACCAATATGGGCTATGGATATCATCTTGGCACTCTCCCTCTGCCTTTCTCCACCTAACGTATCACCCAGAAAAAATCTTATTCATTTGTCTGGAGTCCTAATTTTTGTGACTGCCACCCAGGGGACACCTCTGGATCACCTGGTTCTGGTGGCCAGTGGGGCTTACACTTGTAGTCCCATGGAACATTTAATATTTGCATATTTTTAAAGCCTGATGCCTGAGGTCTGGCTTCCAGGCAGCCTGTATCTAAGTAATGAGATCCTCCTCTTTGGGACACTGACAGATTTTGCACATTCTCAATGATGGGGGTATATTAACAGTATAATAGACTATTGGGGGAAGCATAAAATGTTGAGAGACACCAAGAACTGAGGCAAAGTTGAGTGACAAGGTTGATCTTCTATATGAGGCAATTCCTTCAAGACTAGGAGAGGTGGTTTTTTACATTATAGAAACCAACACCGAGTAAAGCAAAGTGAAGAAACAGAGGAATATGTTCCAGATTAAATAACAAGATAAAACCTCAGGAGAAAACAAACCTTAATGAAAAAGAGGTAAGTAATTCACCTGATAAAGGAGTTCAAATAATGGTCAGAGGATGCCCATAGAACTAGGGAGGAATGGATAAACATAGTGAGAACTTCAAATATAGTAAACATAAGAAGTACCAAGCAGAAGTCACAGACCTGAAGAATACAATAACTGAACTAAAAAAAAAAAATATGTACATTACAGGGGTTGAACATCAAATGAGATGAAGTAGAAGAAAGGATCAGTCAAAGACAAGGCAGTCGAACTCAGCCAATCAACAGGAAAAAAAAAATAAAGGAATTTATGGGACAACATCAAACAGACTAATATTTGCACAAAAGATATCATTGAAGAAGAAGGTAGAAATCTTTGAAAAAATGGCTGAAAACTTCTCTAACTTGTAGAAGGAAACAGACATCCCGATTCAGAAAGCCCAGAAAATTTTAAATAAGAATAATGCAAAGAGACTTACAACACACACACATTATAGTGAAAATCTCGAAAGCTAAAAACAAGGAGAGAATAGGAAGAGTAGCAAGAGGAAAACAACTTGTTATATACAAGGGAATCTCCATCAGACTACTAGTAGACTTTTTAGCAGAAATTTTGCTGGCCAGGACAGAGTAGTATGATATATACTACTTTTATGGGGGGGGGGCAGCTTTTAACTGAGAATACTCTACCTGGCAAAATTATTTAGAAATGAAGGAGGAAAGGAGCTTTTCAGACAAAAACTAAAGGAGTTCTCACCATCTTACCAGCTTTGCAAATGTTAAAGGAATTTCTTTAAGCTAAAAAGAAAGGGTGCTGATTAGTAACAGGAACACATAAAAGGGGCACCTGGGTGGCTCAGTCAGTTAAGCCTCTGCCTTCAGCTCAGGTCATGATCCCAGAGTCCTTGGATCCAGCCCCAAGTCAGGCTCCCTGCTCAGTGGGGAACCTGCGTCTCCCTCTCTTTCTGCCTGCTGTTAACACTGCTTGTGTGTTCTCTGTTTTTGACAAATCAATAAAAATAAGATATTTTTAAGAATTAAAAAAAATAAAGCTAGTATGAAGGTTAAAAGACCAAGGGGTAAAATAACTATGATCACAAAATTAGGTAAGGGATGCACAGGATAAAAAGATGCAAAATGTGACATCAAAAACATAAAACAGAGGGCAGTATGAGCAATATTAAGCTTCACCATGAGTGGGAAAAATTAGAAAAGGTGACAAAACATGAAAGACTCCTAACTCTGGGAAATGAACAAAGGGTAGTGGAAGGGGAGGTGAGCGGGGGGATGGGGTAACTGGGTGACTGGCACTGAAGAGGGCACTTGATGGGATGAGCACTGGGTGTTATACTATATGTTGGCAAATCGAATTACAATTAAAAAAAAAAGCTTCACCGTGGGATCAAACTTAAGTTGTTATCAACCTCAAATAGACTGTTGTAAATTGTTATATATAAACCTCATGGTAACTGCAAAGCAAAAATTTATAGCAATTACACAAAAGAGAAAGAGAAAGGAATATAAGCACATCACTAAAGAAAGTAATCAAAACACAAAGGAAAAAAGAGAAGAAGAAAGCGACACAGAGGAACTATAGAAATAGCTAGAAAACATTTAAAATAGAAAAAAGCACATACCTATCAATAATAACTCTAAATATAAATGGGCTTCAGTCAAGAGACATAGAGTGGCTGAATGGGTGAAAAAAAAAAGACCCTTCTATATACGCTGCCTAAAAAAGACTCACTTTAGATGTAAGGACATGCACAGACTGAAAGTAAAGGGATAGAAAAAGATCTGCCATGCACATGGAAACTGAAAAAAAGCTGAAGTAGCTATGCTTATATCAGTCAAAATAGACTTTAAAACAAAGACTGGTAAGAGAAAAAGATGATCATTACATAATGATAAAGGAGTCAATCCAACAAGAAGATACAACATTTGTGAATATCTATAAAACTAACACAGGAGCACCTAAATATATAAAACAAATATTAACAGACCTAAAGGGGGAAATACAGAGCAATTCAATAATAGTGGGATAGTATAATAGCCCACTTATAACAATGGATAGATCATCCAGACAGAAAATCAATAAGGAAACATTGGCCTTAAATGACACTTCAGAACCGATGGACTTAACAGATATTTAAAGAATATTCCATCCAAAAGCAGCAGAACACACATTCTTCTCAAGTGCACATGGATCATTTTCCAAGGTGAATCAGATGGTAAGTCACAAACAAAGTCTTAATACACTTACAAGGATTGAAATATGAAGCATCTTGTTCAACTACAAAGTTATGAAACTAGAAATTAATTACATGAAGAAACTGGAAAATCAACAGATATGTAGAGATTAAACAATATGCTATTACACAACCAATGGGTCAAAGAAGAAATCAAGCAAGCAATAAAAAAAAATACCTGGAGACAAATGAAAATGGAAATTTAACATTTCAAATTCCTGAACGTTTCCGTACAGGATGAAGGAAAAGCAGTTCCAAGAGGGAAGTTCTTAGCAATAAATGACAACCTCAAAAATAAAAATTGCAAACGATCTGACTTTATACTTCAAGGAAGTAGAAAAAGAACAACGTCCAAAGTTAATAGAAGGGAGATAACAAAGATTAGAGCCAATTAAATGAAACAAATTAAGAAGACAATGGAAAAGATCAATGAAATTAAGATCTGGTTCTTTGAAATATAAACAAAATTGACAAGCCTTTAGCTAGACTCACCAAGAATGAATGAATGAATGAATGAATGAATGAATGAATAAAATCAGACAGGAAAGAGGTGTTATAGCTGAAATACAAAGGATCATAAGAGACTACTGTGAACAGTTATACCCCCAACAAATTGGACAATCTAAAAGAAATGGATCACTTCCTAGAAACATATAACCTATCGAGGCTAAATCATGATGCAACACAGGATTCACAACACATGATTACTAGTGAGATATTGAATCAGTAGTAAAAACCTCCTGACAAAGTCCAGGAACAGATGGCTATACTAGTGAATTCTACCAAAAGAAAGAAAATTCTACCTCAACATCCCTGATGAAGACAGATGCAAAAATCTTCAATAAAATATTAGCAAACTGAAATCAACAATATATTAAAAGGACCACACACAATGATCAACGGAATGTATTTTAGGAGCACAGGTATGGTTCAAAAGCTACAAAGCAGTCATTATATACTATATTGACAAAATAAAAGATGAAAATCTTATGATCATACCAATAGGTTCAGAAAAAGCATTCAACAAAATTAAACTCTATTTATGATAAAAGTTCTCAATAAACTGGGTGTAAAGGGAACATACCTCCATACAATAAGGGCCATATATGACAAGCCCACCGCTAACATCATACTCAAAAGTGAAGAGCTGAAAGCTTTTCCTCTAAGATCAAGACAAGGATTTTCATTCTCACTCTTATTTAACATAGTATTTAACGTAGTATTGAAAATTCTAGCCAGAGCAATTAGACAGGAAAAATAAATAACAAGTTTCCAAGTCAGAAAGGAAGAAGCAGAAGTTCTTATTTGCAGATGACATGATACTATATATAGGAAACCCTAAAGACTCCATCAAAAATCTTTAGGAGTAATAAACGAATTCAGTAAAGTTATAGGATATGAAATTAGTATACAGAAAATCTGTGGCATTTCTGAACACTATGAACTATGAGAAAGAGAAGTTAATAAAACAATTCCATTTAAAATTGCATCAGAAAGAGTAAAATGCCTTGGAGTATATTTAATTAAGGAAGTGAACCACCTGTGTATTGACAACTACAAGACATTAATGAAAAAAAATTGAAGAAGGCACAAATAAATGGAAAGATATTCCCTGCTCATGGATTGGAAAAAATATTGTTAAAAGGTTCACATTACCCAGAGCAATATACATATTGAATACAATCCCTATCACAATTCCAATGGCATTTTTCAAAGAAATAGACAATTTTAAAATTTGTATGGAACCATAAATTATCCCAAATAACCACGGCAATCTGGAGAAAGAACAACAAAGCTGGAGGCATCACACTCCCTAATTTCAAACTATATTACAAAACTATAATACTTAAAATGGTATTGAATGAGCATAAAAACAGACACATAGGTCCATACATTTCCAGTCAATGCATTTCCAGTCAACTAATTTATGACAAAGTATGCAAGGATATACAATGAGGAAATATATTCTCTTCATAAATAGTTTTGGAAAATTAGATGACAAGATGCAAAAGAATGAAGCTGACCACTGCCTTACACCATACACAAAAACAACAACAACAAAAATAACTCAAAATGGGTTGAATATAAGGCCTGAAACTAAAACTTCTAGGGAAAAAAAAAAAACATAAGCAGTTATTTCCTTGACATAGGTCCTAGTGATTATTTTTGAGTCTGATGCCCAAAGCAAAAGCAACAGAAGCAAAAATTAATAAGTGGGACTACATCAAACAAAAAGCTTCTACACAATAAAGGAAACCATCAATGAGTGAAAAGACAACCTACTAGGGAGAAAATATTTGCAAATCATCTATCACATAAGGGGCTAATATCCAAAATATAAAAAGAACTCATATACTAGCAAACAAATCAGATTGAAAATGGGCAGAAGATCTGAAAAGATATTTTTCTAGCAAAGGCGAACAGGTACATGGTCAAAGGTATGTGAAAATACGCTCTTCATCACTAATCATCAGGAAATGCAAATCAAAAACCACAGCGAGATATCACCTCACACCATCAGAATGGCTATTATCAAAAAGACTAGAAATAAGTGTTAGAGAGGATGTGGTGATTTTGGCAATGGAAATTGGTGCAGCTACTATAGAAAACAGTATGGAGTTTCCTCAGAAAGTTAAAAATAGAAATACCATATGGCCTAGCAATTTCATTTCTGGGTATTTATCTGAAGAAAACAAAAACACTAACTTGAAAGACAACTACACCTCCATCTTCATTGCACCATTATTTAGAGTAGCCAAGATATGGAAGCAGTTTAAGTCTCTATTGACAGATGAATGGATAAGGAAAGTATGGCATGTATATAAATATACATATATGTGTATGGAATATTATTCAAAAATTTAACTCAAAAAGGATCATAGACTTACATGAAAACATAAAACTATAAAACTCTTAGAGGATAACATGGGAGAAAATGATATGATCACTTCAATAGATGCAGAAAAAGCATTTGACCAAATTAAATTGCTATTTGTGATAAAAACTCTCAATAAAGTGAGTGTAAAGGAAACATTACCTCAATATACTAAAGTCCGTATTTGATATGCCCACAGCTGACGTCTTAGATACAGTGACGCCTTTTTATATAAAATATCAGACATAATCCATTAAAAAATATTGATAAGCTAGACATTAAAATTAAAATTTTCTACTCTGGGGGGATCCCTGGGTGGCGCAGCGGTTTGGCGCCTGCCTTTGGCCCAGGGCGCGATCCTGGAGACCCGGGATCGAAGCCCACGTCGGGCTCCCGGTGCATGGAGCCTGCTTCTCCCTCTGCCTGTGTCTCTGCCTCTCTCTCTTTCTCTCTCTGTGACTATCATAAATAAATAAAAAAATAAATAAATTTAAAATTTTCTACTCTGTAAAAGACAATATCAAGAAAATGAAAAGACAAGCCAGAAACTGGGAAAAAGTATTTGCAGAAAAACACATCTGACAAAAGACTGTTACTCAAATATAACAGTTTTAATATACTTAAAACTCCACAATAAGAAAATAAACAACCCAATTAAAAAATGAACCAAAGATATTAAAAGATACTTCACCAGAGAAGGTATACAGATGACAAATATGCACGTAAAAAGATGCCTCACATCATATATTAACAGGGAAATGCAAATTAAAACAATAATGAGATACCATTACACACCTATTACAATGGCCAAAATCCAGAGCCCTCACAACACCAAATCCTGATGAGGATGTGGAGCAATAGGAACTCCCCTTCACAGCAGATGGGAATGCAAAATGGTACAGTCATTATGGAAGACAATTTGGAAGTTTCTTATGAAATTAAATCTACTCCTTACCCTACAATCCTGCAAGCATGTGTTTTGGTATGTATACAAAAAAGTTGAAAATGTATGCCTACACAAAAGTTTGCACATGGATATTTATAAAGCTTTATTCATCACTGTCAGTACTTGAAAGTAACCAACGTGTCCTTCAGTAGGTGAATGGATAAATAAACTGTGATATACCAGATAATGGAATATTACTCAGTGCTAAAAAGACATGGATTATCAAGCTATGAAAAGTCATGGAGGAACCTTAAATGCATATTACTTAGTAAAAGAAGCCAATCTGAAAATGCTATATCATGTATGCCAACTTTATGACATTCTGGAAAAGGCAAAACCTGGGAGACAATTAAAAGAATCAGTGGTTGCTTAGGGGTGGGGAATAGGGAAAGAGATAAATGGCAGACAGATCAGAGGATTTTTTGGACAGTGAAAATACTTTGTTTGATATTATAATTGCTACATGTTATGCATTTATCCAGACCCATAGAATACTCAATGCAGGTGTGAACCCTAAAGTAAACTATGGATTTTGGACGATTATGATGTTTCAATGTTGTTCATCCTTGGTTAAAAAATAAACAAAATGTACCATTCCAGTGAGTCATGTTGATAATTGGGGGGCTATGCATGTGTGGGGCAGGGGTTCTATGGAAAATTTTGTACTACTCTCTCAATTTTGTTGTAAACCTTAAACTGCTCTGAGAAAAGAAAGAAATACATGATTCAACCCTGTACTTGCACAGCCTTGCTTTCCTCTCATCACCCTAATCCTGATCTTGCACTTAAGTTCCTCCTTTTCAGTGATGAAAAGAAAAAGAGAAATATCAGCTCCCTTAGTGCATGGGAATGAAAATTCAGTTACTTCATTTCTTCAGAATTCAACAAACCAAACTAATTGGTTTACATTTTGCTTATTTTCTAACTTATTTCCTTCTTGGAGCATTTCCTTCTCTCTCAATACTTGTTATAATACTTCTAAGAACAAATCTCATTTCTGAGTCACGCATGGGTAATTCTCTAGAACCTGGACCTCCTGGGAAAGTGTGTCATCTTTCCTGACTTAGGCCCTGGAAACACAGCTCCCCCACCTCAGGCAAGTCTGTGTTAATGGTCCTGGTGCCCATTCACACAGGTGAAGGAGATCATGGTGCTAGAGTGATTGACACCTGAGTGTTTCAGAAGCATGGACTGTGGCTAAGATTCAAAGAAAGGGTTTGGGGGAACTAAGAGGGTCATTGCAAAGGTGGTAGCAGCACCTCCGCTGGTTGCAGGTTCTTTCAGATGTTTGTGATTTGGGGCCTGCCTTACAAAGACCCCTTCAGCTCCAAAAGGAAATAGTGTACTCACCAGCAGGGCCTGGATGACTGTTCTTTATTAGAGAACATCTGTGATGAGTATTTGAAGTAAACTTCTCTGGAAAACGAGTACACGTTTATGCTCTGGTATGCCATTTGCATCACACTGGCTCTCTGCAAAATATGTTTTAAAAAAATCTCAAACTGGCTGTTTTATTTCTTCCTCCCCAGTCAACATTCTTTTGCTTGAAAAGGACTTTCATCTACAAGACTGCCTATACCCACCCACTTCCCTACCCCTTAGGAATCAAAAGCTACTTCATCAAGCTCAGACATCAAAATGAACAAAACATAATGAGATTGTCAATGTTCAATGACTAATGTGGGTTTATTGCCCATGATGCAGATATGGAGACAAGTGTGGACATACCTTAAGTTTGTCTAATAACAGCAGGCAGATTAGCATTTTTTTAAAATATGATTAATGAAAATAGATCAGACACAAAAATAGGGACATAAATTTTTATCTGAGAAGAAAAACAGGTCTTTCAATTCCCGGAGCACCCAAAAAGAACAAATACCAGTGTGGGGGGTATACAGAAGACCAAAAAAAAAAAAAAAAAAAACAGATACACACATGCAAATAACCCTAACATAAAGCATAGTAAACAAGGACAGCCATTCTCTATGTTTATATGAGAAGAATATTAATAATGTAGAAAGACAGATCTTACAGCCCCTTTGAATTCTTACTTAATTTATAGTAGGAATACTTATAAACCCAAGACTACTTCCATTGTCAGGCATGGCTGTGAAAAGAACTATTTCACATGAGTAAATATCTTAGGAAATTGGCATTTTTTAAGGTCCCCAAGCAATACTTTGGTCCTTTGGTTGTTACATGGGGTTGACTACCTCATGAGACTCTTTACCAGCCACAATCAGTTATTATCCTGTGCTCTCACCCAGTGATGCCTCCTGGGTCTGTTTAGGTGTACAGATATATTGGCCTTCTTGCTAAGTGGTCCAGACTCTGCTTTTTCATCCAGTGCTTTGTTGATTTCAGTAGTTTTTACATCCCCTTTTTTGACAGCTATCACAGTTGTCAACCTTTCATCGCCACTAAATTGTATCTGTCTCCACAGGTCTTCCTAGCATCCCAGATATGCCTTCTGATTGATTCTTTTCACCTACTGTGGGCTAGAACATCAGATGACCAAGACATTTTTTTTTTATCTTTGATACCATTTGGTATCATTTGATACCACTCTTTTATTTTTCTTTCTTTAGATGGGTTGATGGGTATTAAGGAGGGCACTTGTTACGATGAGCACTGGGTGTTATATGTAAATGATGAGCCACTATTGAAATAAATATTGATCTGTATGTCAACTAACCAGTTTTAGTAGTTAACTAACTAGTTTTTAATAATAATTTAAAAATCTCAGATGACCAATACTTTTAGATTTATGTCTAAAATGAAGCTCCAAGGGACATCTGGGTGGCTCAGTGATTGAGCATCTGCCTTTGGCTCAGATTGTGATCGCAAGGTCCTAGGATTGAGTCCCACATCAGGCTCGCCACAGGGAGCCTGCTTCTCCTTCTGCCTATGTCTCTGTCTCTCTCTGTCTGTCTCTCATGAATAAATAAAATTTTTAAAAAATCTTTAAAATGAAGCTCTAAGAAAGAGGTTTTCTATAGATAATGTGCATAAGCTTTAGGTCATGAGTTTAAGTTCATGAAGGCCTTTTCTTTCCTTATATACTACTACCCTACTGTGTTCCAGATGGCTGAGACTGCTAGAAAATGTAGTTTCAAATAAATGAGATGTCTTGGTTTGACACCATTTTTGTATGTGTTGCCTCTCTAAGATCATTGTAAACTCCCTGTCACAAGTTTCCAAAATTTTCTTGCACTACCCAGAATGGAAACTTATCTGTAGTTGGAGTTTAATGAATATGTGTTAAATGGACTTTCTAAGCCCCAATGTCCTTATTGATAATGCAGTAGATTTGGTCTCCATGAGCAAGTCCCTGGGGAGCAAGGACTGATAAAAATAAGGTCATTCTAGTATATCTATCCCATGGCAGTATAAGGATGGTGAATCTGTTTTGTTCTTTCTGCAATTATATCTGTCCTAATTCATTGTCCTAAGATGGTCTTTTTTTTATGAAATGATGGCAATCATTTCATAAAGAATAGATAATTCTAAAAATGTCTTTACTATGATAAAATATTACATTGGCAGCTCTATCTCAACTAACCTGAAAACCATTATTAGTTTGTAAAAATCTGTTAAGAGCACTGAACTAGAGCAAAAATCCAATAATAACATTGTATATATTTGCAAATCATTTTTAAAATAAATTGAACTATATCAACAACATAGTATATAATGAAATATAAGTATGTTTAGGAAAGAATTACTTAAATTCGTATAGGCACAATCACTAATTTAGACTTAATGCTAGTGAATTTCTGATGGGATATAACTTACTTTTTGTAGTTGATGTCATAAAAGTCACTTCTACTTTTCAAGCTATTGCTTTATTTGCTCAGAAAGAGTACAGGCCAGAACAATCAGCTATCTCACCCTGGAGGACAACTCTCTAAGTTTTTCTAAGCATTCTTCCTCCACATTTCATCTTCCCCCATCCCACTCCCTACTCCAACTGCATTTTAGAACAAATTGAAGAAAAAGCCAAAGGAATGGAGTAAAGGTGCAAAGAGGGGGAGAGGAGAAAGACATTGTCTTTTTTTTTTTTTTTTGACATTGTCTTAATCCTTTGGGTGCCTGCAGGTACCCTCGCTTAAAACTCTGGATTGAGCATTTATCACATTTCCAAAATGCCCTGAGTTTGTAACTTGGCTATGTTACACATGGCTCAGTAACAATTGACACACATCACATGGGAAGCTCTTTGTGGGAATTTATTTAAGCCATAATCTAAGATGGAGCAGAACTGTGCAGCAAAAATGATTGATTTCAGACACAAAAAAGACCCTCAAAAAGGACCATGCATGTCTCTGAGGATGCAGTAACAGAAATATCCCATCCCCCTTCTGTCTTCTCTACTCTGTTGGCTACCGCTGACTTAGAATCACTCACCTTTCCTCCTTCCCTTCAGGAGATTGTGAAAGACTGGAGCATGCAATGGAGTGGCTGGGGCAGTTGTGGAGCATATGTGGCCACTGGCACATACATTGTTATTAAGCGAACTCATGAATGGTACCTGGGACTTTACTCCACAGAAGTTTAGAGCTAAGTGCTCAGAAAGCACCTGAGATCCTTTGGGGGAAAGATCATTAGAGAACCTTTTACTGGACTGATTTTCTTTCATGTCCTTTTCAACCCTGTATTTAAAGAGCTGCTCAGTCATGTCATTTATTCATGCATTCATTCAATACCTATTTATTCAGTATCAAATATGTGCTATATAGACTGTGTTAGATTCCAGGGGTTCAAGTACAAACTTCTGCCCTTGAGGAACCTATCATCTGGCAGGGCCTACAGAGAAATGAACACCCAATGATACTACAGTAGGCTAAAGGATAAGGTCAGTCACTGAGCTAGCCTTTGTATGTTGTCTTCATCTTTACTATAAACCTAAGGATTGTGAAATATCCACATTTGACAAATGCAAAAACCAGGTCTTGACTGAAGTCACATAGTCAGTATGATGGCCTGAGAATTCTAATCAGCTCAGTGTGGATTTCAGTAATCTTTCTAGATTTTGCTTCTGATGGCCACTTTTAAAAAATATTCATGACCCTTGTGATACGAATACAAAAATTGGATTAATTTTCTGGAGTTGGTGAAAGTCTTCATCCTATAGACAACAAAGTGCCATTCAACCCATAGGGACAAGGAACTTGGGAGCTGGTGGATCCCAGGAACTTGCTGAGTGTACTATGAAGCCATTCTTTGTACGTGGAGGGCAGGGAGCAAGTGAAGACAGAGGCAGGTCACTACAGATGGGGAGGTGTCAGGTTTAATGAGCAAGGACACTTACATACAAATTTCATCTTGGGTGCCTGCAAAATGAGTAGATCTCAACACCCGTCTGCCAGGATCTTAACTGATCATATTTATATAGAGACCATAACAAATTTCAGTCACGTACACAGTCTCGATAGTCTCAACATCACAACACTATCTCAAGGCAGTGTCCTTGGGGCAGCTTCTGGGAGAGGGGAAGGCCAGCAGAATGAACATTCCAAGCACAGGGGAGCGGAGAGGAGACTCCAGTTGCCTGGATCCAGTTCATGGGTCGAACCAGCGGTCTTGTCTTCTTGATGACCTCCCCCAAAGGAGCTCCGGTGGGACTACAAGGGCTGCCATCAGCTGTCTGATGGTGTCTGGCAGGAACAGAACCCCATCAAGTAGGAGAGAAGAGAGCAGCAGATAGCCTGGAGAAGCATTCCAAAATCAGGGGATTTGCATAGTAAAATTGAAAGCATATTTGCATTCAGGAATCAAACGCATGCATTACCACTGTCCTGGAAATAGGCTGACTCAGACCATACGACTAAATAAAAGAATAATGTTTACTCAAAACTGATGTACTTGTTTAAAAAGTTAATGTTTTAAGCTTTCTGCCTTCTAGCAAAACATCACTAATCTAATTAGAGCTTTCCAGCCCCACTTGGCCTACAAGCAAGCCTGCAGTGCATTGACTGCTCACCAGACAGGATGGACCCCAGGCCCTTTCTCCTCACCCCCTAAGCTTAAAAAAGTTCAGCTCTACCCTCCTTCCCATCACCAAATGCCTTCTTCTCATTTTTTAAGCCAGCCACCAGGCACATTCCAGCACTTTGCACTCTCTAGAATCCCAGAAAGCAAGTTTATTTGGGTGATATGTCTTCCCTTGAAGACATTCTTGGAACACTCTGTGGTGAACAGCACATATCTAATTGCAAAGGCAAGGAGATTTTAGCAGGAGAGGGGTTTTATAACATCAAGGCTACTTTGGGGTAATGGGAGGGATCTTTAAGTCTCCCCCACGTCAGACATCAGCAAGTTCATTGAAACTTTTTTCCTATTCTCTCTTAAGTAGCATCTGGCTAGTTTTTCCTGTCCAGGGGACTGGTGGGTGGTGGGCTAAAGAAGTTATCGGTGATGAAGTTTAAGATTGAGGTGGAATTAATTAGACATAATTCCATTCTAAACCTAGTGTGCCTTTAATCATTCAGGAACCAGGAGAGTGAGCCCAAAGGGTGTCATAAAAAATAATAAAATAAAAATATGAATGTAAGTCTGTTACTTTTTCCCATAGTATACACAGAACTGGAATTAATCTGGCTGCAGTAATTTCTTGAGATGTTGGTAGAGAATATGGGTATGGGGAACCCTGCATATTCTTCCCCAATTCCCACAGCTGCTGACTTTGAAGGTGATGAAGGCACAGAATGGTCCTGGTATCTGGGGTAGTGATAATGAAAGTGTGTATTACAGGGTTCCCACAGTTTCAGAGCCCTCCCTTATCTATGTCTTACTTCATACTGATACAACTTATAAGGGTAGTTAGTGAAGGCATTAGTATTCCAAGTTCACAAAGGAGTCACATGAGACATAGTGGTTAAGTGGTTTGCATAACCTTGCACAGGTATTTCCCACAAGAGGTGGGATGAAAAATGTTAACAAGTGCAGTTTTCAAAGTCCTGAATGGTTGGGCTACTTGCGTAAAGAATCTAAATTTCCTCCTCTTTCACAGATGAGTTCATAGAAATGAGAATGAAGAGAGACAAGTTCATGAACATCTCTTCCCTGTCTCAGCCCCATCCCTTCCTTTGAAAGATTGAAGTGTGTGTATTTGGTGTCTCCAGAGCAAGATACCATGGAACTGATGAGTGCTTTTTCATCTTTGGATTTCAGTGCACAGCCGTTTGACCCTTTGAGCCTCTATTAGCTAAGTAGCCTTATCCTTGTCCTTGCCCAAGGGTGCACTTAATACCTACCTTTTCAAATGCATAGGGTATGAGTCTGATGATCTTAATTTTTTCCCAGATCTCCTCAGGATCTAAACTTGACATCTAGTTCTGGTGAATGAGGTTTAATAACTAGTAGAAGGAGGAGTTGTTCATCAGTGAAACCAGCAGTTAAAAACAAGCAAACCAAAACAAACACAAAACCAGTGTGTTGTTCATAACAAATGTTATGTTATGTGGTGGAGGGAAACCAGTTTATCTTCTCAAGCTTTTACTCCAACGTATGAGTGTTAAGTGAATTTTTTGGACATATTTTGATATAGTGAATTTCTTTTTTAAAAAAATATTTTATTTATTCATTCATGAGAGAGAGGAAGAGAGGGAGAGAGAGAGAGAGGCAGAGGGAGAAGCAGGCTCCATGCAGGGAGCCTGATGTGGGATTCGATCCCGGGACCATAGGATCATGCCCTGGGCTGAAGGCAGGTGCTAAACCACTGACCCTCCTAGGGATCCTGATTTGGTTAATTTCTTAATGATTTGTTCGAGTCCAGTTCTGTTGTATCTTCCATTGAGAAAAAAGCTGTGATCCTATTTCCTCCCTAACTTATTAATTATCCTCTGCCTGAATTCAGCAGTCAACATTGTTATCTCATGGATCACATGCCACGTTGTACAGTAGTTTCATTGTAAGTGAGAATTCAGCCATCACCCAGTTGTAGTATAGGGGAGATTATATCAAGAGTAGTGTTTACAGTGTACTAACAGCCTCATAAAGATAAACATCAGAAATTCATTTGAAAACCTAAATCACTGTGTCCTTTCTTAAGTTTTCATAGATGGCTTCCTAAGTATTTGTCTATGCCTTGGTATGCATCGTTGCCAAGACTTTCAGCAGAACCTATCTCTGACACATTCATATAGGAGTGTGGATGCAGAAGAACGGTTGATTTCACAGACCACTCCCTTACTTCCCTTTGGTCCTGCACCCTGACACATGGAGAAAGAAGACTCCTTCATGTGGATGCTAAGCAGATTGCCCAAACATACTCCCTGATGATACGTCTGAAGAGTTTTATTCTATCTGTGCTCAACAGGAAACGGAGTTGGTGAGGCAACTTTCTGACTCACTATTTGTTCTCCCATTTCTGAATCTAGAATAAAAGAGAGTTGATGCAGAACACTGGGATTGCCTACGTTGACCTGGGGAAGGGCTTAAGGATGCTGGTTGTGGAGTCAGGGAAACTTCTGATTCAGCACCAATTCCAACACTTGCTATCTACTTACCTTGATGGGCTTCAGTCATCTGATGTTTCATCTGGGGGCTCTGAGAACACTATGTCATGGTCTGTTTGTGACTACTGAATACATGTACATAAGACATCTCCTCTGGTACTCAGTGCTAAGCAAGTGATCAATAAAGGTTAATTAGTATTATATCTGCCTTCCTGGAGGACCACCTACAAGGTTGTTACAGAGAATACTATGATAATGCCAGCAAAAACCCTTTGTACAGCCTTTGCTTCATGCCTTTACCTTTTCCTTTATGGCAAAAAATCTGTATTCATACTCAATTCATGGCTTTTAATTAGTGAGTAAAATAAACTCTCTCTCTAGTTTCTGTCAGGATGCAGGTGTGAGATTCTCTTTCAAACACACTTCTCATTTCTACTTGCCATTCCTTTGTTCTGACACATTCTGGGTAGATGGGCGCATTTCCAAAGTTGAAATGTCTGGATTTGGTCAAGAGTCAAAACTTTGTCTGTAGTTTATCTTCTGATCGCTTAGGTTATCCCAGGAGACTAGAGACCACCCTGAGACTTCAGTTTTGGCATACAAAGTAAACTACCATCCTCTGAAGCTAAGCACCCAGTTACCAGGAATACATGCTTATTGATGCATAAATATATAAACAGGCAGAAAGCCAGGACTCTTAGATGATGGTGAGTCATTCTGAAACCCAAAGGCCAACAGGACTGAGAGATATTTCTTAAGCAGAGCTGTAAGGCCCTTAGGTTGAACTTTGATAGGATTTTAGATCTAAGCACTTCTTAGCAGGTAATGGAGTCACCTGAAGTTTCCATAGCATTTTGTTCTTTTCACAGACCTTTCATATCAAACATCTTATCACAACCATCCTATGATGTAGGCAATGCAAAGACTGTCATATTCGCTTTACCTTTAGAAGGAAATGTAGGTTCAGGGACATTAAGTGTTTCCAGGCAAACACTAAGTGAGTGACAGCCCCTAAAAAGATACTACTGTGGCAGTGGAGAAAGAGCATTGTCCTAAGGAAGGTACCCCAAGGATAGTTCATCTGCTGGAATGATGAGCAGTGAAAGAAGAGTTGCCTCTCCTTTCTGGGATGGGATCTCCTTCATGAGAGATCTGTGGTCCCTCAGGTCCTACCAGCTGTGCTAATATGTCTACTCATTCCCAGTGCTTCTTGTCTACCTCATGGATCCACAGTTAGTTTGTGGTTCCCGTTTCTGTTGGGAAAGCCTTCCTGTGACTATATACCTCCTAGGTGCTGCCAGTGTTGCTGTCTTGATGAAAAGATTCTTACACTTTTGCGTGCATCAGACTTATCAGAGTGCTCTTTAAAAATGAACTATGGATCAATTTTTGAAACCTTGTTTTTAGAGACGCCTGGGTGGCTTAGTGGTTGAGTGTCTGCCTTCGGCCCAGAGCATGATCCTGGAGTCCAGGGATCCAGTCCCACATCAGGCTCCCTGCATGGAGCCTGCTTCTGTCTCTGCCTGTGTCTCTGCCTCTCTCTGTATGTCTCTCGTGAAGAAAGAAAGAAAGAAGAAAGAAAAAAAGAAAGAAAGAAAGAAAGAAAAGAAGGAAGGAAAGAAAGAAAGGAAGAGAGAGAGAGGAAGGAAGGAAGAAAGAAAGAAAGAGAGAGAGGAAGGAAGGGAGGAAGGAAGGAAGGAAGAAACCTTGTTTTAGGTGACTGGATGGGAGTGTGTGTGTGTGTGTGTGTGTGTGTGTGTGTGTGTGTGTTGTAGATTCAGTGGTGTGCTGGAGCTTGCAAGAACTTTTTGAATGCATCTTTTCCCATCTCTATATTCTGTGCCATAATATCTTGAAATTAACAATGGTTTAAGTTTTTGACCATGAAAATCAGGAAGCACTACAAATCAGCTCCTCTTCCCCTATCCTGAGAGCTGATTGTTAAACATTTACTAGCATACCGCTGAGTAGTTTCACTGTGTTCCAACCGTATACTTAGGCCTCAGGTAATTTAAACGAGTGCCTATAAGTCCTAGGTGCGATACTTGGACACAGAGGTCATGACTGACAACCTTGTTTGCTTCATTCTATTTTTCCTCCCAAGATAGAAAAACATGTCATTTGTGCTTTTCCTTTTCAGGCAGACTTAATTATATGACTTTATATTTCTATCATATGTTGCTGCTCTTTCAATATTAAGAATCATTGAGCATCTATTATGTTCCCAGACCTATTCTAGTGCATGAAACAAAGCCAGGCCTTGCTCCTTTGGAACATGCACAAAACTCTAAGGTCTGTAATTTGTTGGAATTTCTTTTTTAAAGATTTTATTTATTTATTCATGAGAGACACACAGAGAGAGGCAAAGACATAGGCAGAGGGAGAGAAGGCTCCCCTTGGGGAGCCTGAGGCAGGACCTGATTCAGGAACCCAGGATCATGCCCTGAGCTGAAGGCAGATGCTCAACCACTGAGCCGCCCAGGGGTCTCAATTTGTTGGGAATTTTAAGGAGATTCCACGTGAATGGAGCAAAGTGAGGGAGGGGGAGAATGATACAAGATGAGGTTGGTCTTGTAGGCAGAGGCAAGTAAAGAGTTTGTATTTAATTTAATGTTTAATAGGCAGCCCTATTAAAGCAGAGGAGCAGAAGAGGCATGTTCAGAATTATGTTTTAAGATCACTCTGGCTGCTGCGTGAGAACTCCTCGTAGAATGCAAAGGGAAATCTGGGTGATAAAACTATTTTTTTGTTCTTAAATTTCTTCAAAGAAGAACTATCTAGAATTCTCTTTGTCCCTCTTAAGCACACATTTCTTCCCCACAATGAATCCATATCCTTGAGCCATACACTGGGGGAATAGTGCATCACTGGAGAATGGGTGAAATCACCTCAGAAGCAATGTGGTATAAGAACTGACATTTGCATAGTACTTTCTATTTTTCAACACACCTGGTCTCTGACCACTGGATCCAAGCCCTAGACTTTAGAGTAAAAGGTATTCAACGAGCATTATCCAACAGAACCTTCTGCAATGATGGAAATATTCTAGATTTGCCTTCTCCAGTATGGTTGCTATTCCCCACATGTGGCTCTTGAGCACTTGAGATATGGCTAATGTGACTGAGGAGTTGGGTTTTAAATTTTATTTGATTTCATTAATTTAAATGTAAACAGTCACGTGTGACTAGCTACCATCTTGGACGGTGCCGTGTTAGATCCTCTGTGGCTCTCTGGCTGTGCAAATGACCTCTCCGGATCATTTATTTGGATTATAATATTTACCTTTAGGGATGTGAGGATTAAATGATATATGTAAAAGCATGAAGCTTAGTGACCAGCAGCTCACAGGAGCACAGTGGAACCTGCATCCCGTGGTGCACTGGAGCAGGGCTAAACTGGCTCACGAGAGGGAATTGTGCACATTTCCATCCAACTCTTGAGTTTACTGACCCTGCACTTAGTCATGGTGGGAATATCTATACCATGGAAATCAGCAACCACTACAATTCAGGGCTCCCTACCTTTTACCCTTACTCCAAGAGCCAGCTGCTAAAAATTTACCAACACACCTGATTGGATGCATTTACACATTGTCTTTATTTGTACTCACTGCCAACAGCAGAACTTCAGTTCTTTCACTAATCCTTTTCTTCTTCCTGAGTCTTACAACATCGTCTTAATATTCTATTCCTTTCTCACGTGGCTTTCAGAGCCTTTTTTTTTGCTTCTGTATTTCTGCTACCTCACAGAAAAGCATCTGGTCAAGGAAGACTGTGCATCTCTGTTCATTCTCTTTTTCCTTTAGTACAACCTCTGAAACTTTTAGGCTTTGCGATTTGCCTATTCATTCTTTCTTGTGAAGAAAGCACCCAGTTGGCTATGCAATTTAGTCACAAGCACATTTTCAGAAACTCTGTATCTCCATGTCTCTGCACCTTTATCTTGGGCAGGGGCTCTGGGCAGTCCCAAACTTTTCCATTGACCAGCAAAGTGTTTTGTAAAATGTTGCAGCTTGCATCTCTGCTTTGTTCCTGCCTTCCCATTTTCAGTAATTTTAACTGATATTTCATCTGCAAACTAAATTAGGAAGGCTATAGATTCATATTATTGGTGACTTTGTTTTCTCAGCAATACCGTTTTAAGATAACGGCCCTAAAATTTGAAGTCCCTACACCTAATCTGAGCCTGGGACTTCTGCAGATAGTTTATCAGTTAAAAAGCTTATAAGATGATACTGAATGAAGACCTTCAAACTGCTTGGAACATGTTTTGACTTGTGAGCTCTGATCCCTACCAACAGGTTAACCCTGATTAACTTCCCTGATGTGACCTCATCTGAGTGAACTCTAAGAAAGTCTACCCCTTGGGTTTTCAAAACACTTTTGTTTTTTTAAGGTAGCAAAATATTTTCCTCAAAGAAAATTTATGAGGAATTCCAGTATATAAAACAGTATAAAATAAGCTGAGTTTTCGTACCCGGAGGGAGGAGCTTCAAATAGAAGTGTTCAAAAAACATCGATGAGCCTGATTTATTTATTTTTAATTAAAAAAAAATATATACATCCATTCTGTTTGTAGGTAGTTTTCCTAAACTACACTATGTTTTCTTTTAAAAAACAAACAAACTATAAATCTTGGTTTCCGGCAGCCCAGGTGGCTCAGCGGTTTAGTGCCGCCTTCAGTTCAGGGTCTGATCCTGGAGACCCAGGATCGAGTCCCACGTCAGGCTCCCTGCATGGAGCCTGCTTCTCCCTCTGCCTGTGTCTCTGCCTCTCTCTCTCTCTCTCTCTCTCTCTCTCTCTGTCTCTCATGAATAAATAAATAAAATCTTTTAAAAAAATAAATCTTGGTTTCCTATGTTAATACTTATGTAATGATCAAGAGATCAAGCAAGCTTTAGAAAATGTCTTTTCTGTCATGGACAACTTTTTAAACTCTGTGGTTTTGGGGTACCTGGGTGGCTCAGTTGGTTAACCATCTGCCTTCAGCTCAGGTCATGATCTTGGAGTCCTTGGATGGAGCTCCATACTGGGCTCCTTGCACAGCAGGAAGCAGGCTTCTTTCTCTGCCTCTGCCTCTTTCTCCTGCTTGTGCTTTCTCTCACTCTGCTCTCTCTCTCTTAAATAAATAAATAAAATCTTAGAAAAAAACAAAACAGTTCTGCAGTCTTGCTGTGAAATCCATCAAAAATAGCATAATTTTTGTGCCTTATCATGTCTTTTTTGCATCTTAGTTCCTTGTGCAGAAAACAGTTATGGGATAAACTGTGTGGCTTTAATATTGATGTTCACTCATTGATACAAATGCAAAGCCCATATTTTAACATAACTTCAACACTTAGGGTCTTCAGGATAATCCTCTGGAAAGAATAAAATTGCAATTTCGAATGGACTGAGATTTAAGTCTTAAAGGTTTGTAACATATTTTGGAGGTTTTGGATGTATACCTCTTTGTTATACATCACCTTCCATGTGTTGATATTATAATTTTATTGCCATGAATGAAGAACGGTCTTAAGAGACAGTTGGTCATGCTATCCTATTATCATCAGAAAAGGAAATTAATATCAATAGTGCTAAAATGCTACATTTTCTAACATTTTATTGTTTTGTACCTGATAAGCTTATAGTTCTGATTGATTTATATGGTCACTTAGTCAAGGCTGTTTTATCCATTGGCCTCTTTGAACTCAGAGCCTAGGGATTATGAGCTTTGCAAGGGCTTGCTAAAATGTTTGAGTCCAGAAAAGAAAATATATTGACCTCAAGATATAAAAAGAAAACTGCTAACTAAAAATGAAGAACTGTTGAATCATGTATCTCTCAAAGCTAACATTATGTTAACTAATTCAATGCCAGTCTTATACAGTTATATGTCAATGTAATAACCTTTAAAACAAAAGAACAAAAATGAATTATTTATTCTTCATAAAGCTCAAGATTTTAAAATGCACAAAATCCTTTAAGACAATTTGTAGAATAACAATAATAACTTTGAAGTAGAATATTCAATATGTTTCTTATGAAGTCAAATAAGACCAAAATAAGAATGCCCTAGAAAAGTCTTTTTTAAAAATCCTGTACACTTAGCAAATACTTTGCCTTGACAGAGTCATTAATCAATAATAATTGCTCAAAATAACAATCTACTTTGCATATTATCAGGGTCAAAGTGAATAGGAAATACTCTAGAATATAATTACTTAGTCTTATACTGAAGTAGACTTTGAACCATTTCTGTAAAATAATCTTGTCTTACCAAGTGACAAATCTATGGCTCACATGTGGAAATATGAATATTGCCTATGAAGGACAAGTTTTGTTTGGTTTTCTTGCTTGATTTATATAATAAGTCAGCTGCTCAAGTGTTTTCCATAATTGTATTTAATTTGTTTCTCAGTACATATAAGAATCTCTGATGATAGAAAATATGTTTCTGGAGTGTGGCAGGGAAGACCTTTAGTCCGTCTGTTCTCCAGAAATGAGTTCTTAATCTAGAGTTCCAGGACCTGCAGTGATAGGTGATGGATAGGACTTAGGCGACCTGTCTATTCACTAAAATTGTACCAAAAATGTTTGAATATGTGTGTGGGTGTTATTTTCTATGGCAAAGTTCTATAACTTTCACAGTCTTCTTAAAGGAATTTATGCACCCATATACATACATACACAACAGATGAAGAAACCCCTGGAGTCTCTCCTGGGATCAGGCTATGTTGTCAAAAGATTGTGTTCTTGATCATATTATCTGTTTGAGCATTGGTTTGCTCCCTGCCTTCTCCATTTACCTCTTTCTTGCCTAAGAACAAACCAAACTGTATTTCAGTTTTGAACCCAAAATTTTGTCGAGGTTTTTGGGAAATAGACTTGCAAAGTCTTTAACTTCATCTGTTTGGAAAGCTGGTGAAGGTATTGTTGATTGTGTTATTGAGAGCCTTCCCTAGGAAGATCCATTTGAGCAAATTACTTTAGGGGTGACCTTTCTAAAAGACTTTACCTCCTGAAGGAGACAGTTGGGATTTTATTATTGTTCTTTTTTTTAAAATTTTTATTTATTTATGATAGGCACACAGTGAGAGAGAGAGAGAGAGAGAGAGAGAGAGAGAGAGGCAGAGACACAGGCAGAGGGTGAAGCAGGCTCCATGCACCGGGAGCCTGACGTGGGATTCGATCCCGGGTCTCCAGGATCTCACCCTGGGCCAAAGGCAGGCGCTAAACCGCTGCGCCACCCAGGGATCCCTATTACTGTTCTTTGTTTTTTGTTTTTACCTGCATAGTTGTGCCTACTCCAGTTCTGCTTGATCCTGGTTTTGATTTTCTGTTCTTATTGATACTTCCTATTCTTGGTTAAACTTTCTATTTTTAAAGATTTATTTATTTATTTATGAGAGAAAGAGAGAGAGAGAGAGAGAGCACAAACGGTGGGGAGGGACAGAGGGAGAGGGAGAAGCAGATTCCCCGCTGAGCAGAGAGCCGGATGTGGGGCTCCATCCCAGGACCCTGGGATCATGCTCTGAGCTGAAGGCAGATGCTTAACCAATTGAGCCACCCAGGCGCCCCAATAGTTTCTATTTTTCTATGTATTATTGATATAAACCTTCTGAAAGTATGGTTAAGGGGAAAAATAAATAATTATCCAGTTTGTAAATGGGGAAATTAAATTTCAGTTTAGTGGCTACCCAAAGTAACAGAGGTGTCCCAGGGGAGACCTTGAACTCAGGCCTCCCACATGTTCCTTTGACAGTTTTCCTTGTAGATGACTCAGAATACTGGTTATTGGGAAGCAGCACAGCCTGAATGTAGATCTGTAGGAAACTCCTCTCCCCTCTATCCCTTCCAAAGTTATGAAACTATATCCTTTTTCAGCTTTCTGGAAATATTACCCTCTTCCTACAGACAAAATAGCGATCATGAAGTTTGTCTCCTTTCTTTACAATAGCATTTTAGGAAACTAGGAGGGGAAGTGATAGCAGAGTGCCAGAAAAATGAAGAGGCAGAAAAGCTGGGGTTTCATGTCTACCTACCCTTTCTGCATGTTTCCCTTCTTGCAGAGAAAGATGGAATATCACAGTGATTAAGAAGGCAATTTCGAGAGCCAAACAGATTTATGAAGCCTAGCTCCATACTTGGAAACGTGTGACTTCGGAAAGTTACATAAAACTATCTTTGCAAAACAAAGCTAGTTATCATTTATCCCATAAGGTAGCTGTGAAGATTAAGTTATATATATATATATATATATATATATATATCGCTTAGAACAGTGCCTGGCACATAATACAGTCCTAGAATATTATATAGTATAATTACTGCCAGAAGTTTGAATAGATACATAAATATGTCCACCTTGTAGAAGGAGATCCCTTGGAGAACATAGGAAAGTCAGATCTTTCTCTCACATGTAAAAAGAATTAGATGCAGCCCTCTGTAAGGCAATATATTCTCACCAGGGCAAAATGCAGTGGGCACAGAAAATGGGTTTTAAAAGAATGCAGATGTCATTTTGCATATGAATCAAGATCTGGGACTGAATTTTAAACCATTCCTCCAGTACCTGTGCAAATCCATTTCAGGTGAGAGCAGAGGGATGGAGAGGGCTGAGGAAGAAGTAGCTGAAATCGCATGCACAAGGTTGTTGTTCCAACTTTGGAGGTTGGAGTGAAGCCACTTCGAAGATTTGGCCTTGTATGTTTGTGATCCTAGGAAATTTCCCCAGCATTAAAGTTGTGCTTCAGGGAACAGAAAGAAGTAATGATTTTTGTATCTGTAAATAAGGTTGTTGCTATGTGTTAGTGGCAACGTTCCACAGACATTAGCTATTTTCACTTTCTTGTGGTCCACCCATGAATTACAAAGCGCAAAAGGGTGTTCCCTTTCTAGTTGAAAATAGCTTTTGGCAGCATTTTCTGACACAGTTCTTCCATGCGCCACGGGACCTGTCACCTCAATCATTTTGCTTTCCCTTTCATCCTCCCACAAAAGTGATTTTGAGGGGGGAGGGTAACTGATCAGATGAAGCTGAGGGATATGTGAGCATGTTAATAACAACCTGTCAAAACCCAGGATATCCAGATGCAAACACGTTAGATGAGGGGTAAGGTGGGTGTCTAAAATGTCCATGCCCTCATTTACCTTAAATCCTGTGCAAACCTCCATCTTCTTCCTCCTAGAGGAGGTGAAAGCAAAAACATTTCTCTCATCTTCATCTCCAATAGTATAAAAATCAATAGCAAACCTTTTTTTTTCTTTTTTCTTTTTTTTAAGACGTACATCATGCACAACACAAAAATTCCCTCCTGGTCTCTGATTCTCAAAAGAATTAATGAAATTAGTCCCAGGATATTCTTTACTGGGAGAAACATAATCAAATAATTATTAATGATTTCATAGGAATTTCAAAATAATGAAGATCAGATCTTCAAATAAGCCTTGCTGGAGGTACTGGAAAGTCTTAAAAGATAAACTTAAAATGGGTCACTTTGGCCCAAGTATTGTTCCAAATGCTTTACTTACATTACTCGATTTATTTTATTTGATTTTATTTTTAATTTAATTTTTTAAAGATTTTATTTATTTATTCATGAGAGACGCAGAGACATAGGCAGAGGGAGAAGTAGACTCCCTACAGGGAGCATGATGCAGGATTCAAACTCTGGGATCATGCCCTGTGCCAAAGGCAGATGCTCAGCCACTGAGCCACCCAGGAGCCCCACATTACTCAATTTAGAACTTCCTAACAACCTCATGAGGTGGTACCAGGACTATAACCATTTTTCAGATAAAGAAACCGAGGCACAAAGATTAAAGATCTTGTTTAGGTTTGTACAGCAACTGAGAGTTAGAGGTAGTCTTCAGACGAGGGCAGTTTGTCTCCAGGATGCTTTTCCATACTGTACAATGCTGCCTCTCGTTATAAACAAAAGCCCTGGATGGTGGTGAATTCTTCTGAGAGGCAGTGAGAATGCAGAGGTTTGCTCCCTCCTCATAGATCAACTGAAGTACAAGTATAAAGCTAGAGTTTCAAGGTATGTTAGAGGTCACTTAGGCCCAGAGATATCTCTTAGCTAGTTGGTGAGAGAAGCAGGACCCCAAATCTTGGATCCTTTCACCTTGTCCAATACCTCATCTCATCCATGGAACATTCATTAGTGTTTCCCTAAGAAATATTCCCATAAGATTCTTCTCTTCCTCTTCTGCAGCTCCTGTTTCTCTGTGCTGTTTCATTCTCAGTGCCTTCCCTTTGAGGACATAGTATACTGGAAGGAGCACGGGCATGTGGTCAAGACACTAAGGTTTGAGTTTCAACTCTGGTATTTGTGAAAGCTGTGTGAAACCAGGCTACAGTCTTTACCTCTGGGACCCTGTATTTTCTCATCTGTACAGTGGTAATAAATACCTGCGTTTTTTTCATGTTCCTGGATTTTCTTAAGAATCAACATTTCCAGATCTCTAGATCTTTGCTTTTGCTGCTTAAACTGTAGGCCACATAGCAACAGCATGGAGGTCACTGGGAATGGCTTAGAAATAAAGGATCTCAGGCCCAACCTCAAATCTACTAAATCAAAATCTGAATGTTAGGGATACCTGGGTAGCTCAGTGGTTGAGTGTCTGCCTTTGGCTCAGGTTGTGATCCTGGGGTCCTGGAATTGAGTTCTGAATTGGGCTCTCCGCAGGAAGCTGTTTCTAACCTCTGTCTATATCCTGCCCCTCTCTCTGTGTGTCTCTCATGAATAAATAAGTAAAAGTATTTTAAAAGTATAAAAAGCCAAAATCTGAATGTTAGCAAAATCTCCAGAGGACTGGTGTAACATTAAAGTTGGACCCTGTGAAAGTTCCACAACCCTAGAGCACTGTGCAGGGAGAAGGGTTCTCCTAGGTAGCGCCTCACCTCTGTATGAAAGGTAATTCAGGTCACAAGTGTTCTTACTCTTGGGACCAGTTTTGAAATGTGGAAGCTTTTTTTTATTTTTAAAAAGGTAATTTACTGCATATACTGTCTATTATTTAAAATCCCCAGTGGAGTATGGAGCATCTTCCTTAAGTAAAATCCAGTGACAATTATACTGAGTGGGATAAAGATGAAGAGTATCTTTATTACTGTCTTCAGTGTGTTTGCTGCAAATTTTGAGTTTCAGAGCTTTTGGGGTTTTGGAAAGACTGATGAGGACCGGGTACATGAACTTCTCAGGGATGTGCTGACCTCAGCCCTTCCTCTGAAAGATCCTATCAACTGCTCTAAACCCAAGGCAGATGAATGTGTTAGGGGTACAGAGGCAGCTTATTTTCTCTTACATTCTGGAACATTAAGCTGGAGCAAAAAGTGGAATGGGCAGGAGGTGCAGGCATGTCTTCACATCACATAAAAGAATGTATGATTCCTAAAAAGAAGAAGACTCTGCATGTTGTTTTCAATCCTCTGGAAATCAAATAAATAGTGCAATGAATTAAAAAATGTCTCTTATTGAACATATTGATGATGTGGGTGATTTAATCATAGAAACAAGTGTTAAAAACTTATCTAAAAAGATGAAGGAATTGCACCCTTCAATTTGATTTTTTTTCTACGTTCCCTTTTACAACTACCTTAAATGTACTCAGATTATGTCTTGAGGGCTCCAGCAGGCGGAACATTTGGGCTGTTTCTGTAACACGGATGCCTTTGTTGTAGCCCTGCTTGGAACAAAAAGAAAGGGGGGGAAATCCATTAGCATAACTTCATCATTGACATTTCAAAAAAAAAAAAAAAAAAAAAAAAAAGATCCACCTAAAAGGAAAAGCTGTTTGAAAAGCCTATAACGTTTAAGAGCTGGAAGAGAACAGGGTCTCTGGTTCAATAGAATTGTCTTCTGATCCTAGCTCTTCTCCAAGCTGCTCTCAGGAATTGGAACTCTCTCCTCTGTTTGTCTGGAGCACAAGACATTTGTTGGGTAGTTGGTGCTGGGCAACAGGCCTATGACTTTCCTACGAGAAATATCTACCAACTCACCCTTTCAGAGACAATGAAACAAAATGACCAGCTTCAAACTGAACCAGCTCTGGAACACGTGCACACATGCACATCAATGTCCAGAGCATACTCTTATCAGGGCATGATTTTCACTTATATTATTTCATGTAATTTTCATAAAACTTTGGGAGATTATTATCCCCATGCGACAGAGCAGGATATTGAGGCTTGGGAGGTTAAGTAAATTGCCAAAGGTCACACAGCTGGAACCCAGGTCTGGCTAATTCCAAAAATTGTGCTCTGCACCACTGTGGTTTCCAGTTTTATTCTGAGCCTTAGATTTGCCTTAAGAACCCTCGAGTTCAAGGTAACACTGTGGTACTCTGAGCAGCAAGGCTGGACAGGCTACATAAGTACTGTCCATGGAAAAGGTGTTGGGTAAAGAGGGAGGGGATGTGGCAGGACTGGGATTCATGAGCCCACAGAAGATGATTTATGGCTCCTTTTTAACCTGCCTTCTATCTTCCTTCCAGGGATATAAGTGAGATAATCTTAGGATTATAGTGATGAAATGAAACTCCTAAAGCCAATCCATCCCCCTGCCTTCAGGCAGTGGTTCATTTAAACTAGACAATTTTCTCCCTTTGTTTAAAGATCTTAAGAGGAGGAATTTCCAAATCACTCAAAGATACCTATGACAGGAGCTCACAGGTCTCGTAGTGATTAATCGTTTTCTGATAATAAATCCAAATTAATTTCCAAGCATTTATTGAGTTCCTACATTGTCCCCTGTGCTAAGGTGGGTGGTGCAAATTTTGCGTGTGTGTGTGTGTGTTTTAGATGTTACAGGGAGGCATAGTTAGCCTGCCCTTAGATTTATTACAGCTTTCTTGGATCAACAAGAATAATACAACTGTAATAATTAAAACCCAGTAAAAATGTATTCAGAAACCACATGCTAAGTAGCAGTAATCTCCTTCTGGCTCTTCCAGAAATGAGACATATGACTGTACAAGTCACTAGACTTCTCTGATATTCAGCTCCCTCTTCTGTAAAATGAGGGGGAGGCAATCTTGTCACCATGGTTGCTTAGCAGCCTGAGGAATTCAGATTCTTAGATGCGTGGTAGAGACTCTGAGGGTGATAAGATCTTAGTAGAGCAGTGATCTTGGGAGGACTGTCTTGTTAAGGCACTAGGGAATGGGTTCCAGAAGAATGGGCCTTGGCCTCAGGAGAGGAAAAAACGCTCCAGGAAAACATCATGAAACAAGAGAAACATTACTTAGTGACCAGCCTGTGAGGGCCAGCTGAAGGAAGAGTGGGGACAAATTACCTAAAATTGCATGTAGATTTGAGGCATTGGGGTTAGAGGTGGAATCTCATTAAAAATGACAGCAATAGGGATGCCTGGATGGCTCAGCGGTTAAGCTCTGCTGTCAACGCAGGGTGTGATCCTGGAGTTCAGGGATCGAGTCCCACTCCCACATCGGGCTCCCTGAGGGGAGCCTACTTCTCCCTCTGCCTATGTCTCTGCCCCTCTGTGTGTGTGTGTGTGTCTCTCATGAATAAATAAATAAGTCTTTTAAAAAAAACCATCAGAGTAATAACAATAACATAAAGGGGAAAAGCAAAGAGAAGGGAACTATGTGACTAGATCATCTAACATATCCTAGTCCCTGGCCTAGATTAACTGTAACACCGACTTAGAAATCAGAGGTGGGTTTCTCCAGGCCCATATGATGAAACAAAGCTCAGTCCTGCTATAAGTAAACAGACTCAGATCTGTTTAACTCAAAGCCTGAGATTTCTGGATGGGCTAAGATATGACATAGGACATGTTGTGGATATTTTATAAAGAAGTACTTTAAGGTAAGGAAGCCAGGAGGGAGTGCTGAGGTCATGTAGGATTAACGGGTGGCAGGATGAGAGGGGAAGTAGGCAACCTAAAGTAATATTCTGAGAGACTGAAGGGAACATGGATTGGTTACGAGATTGTGAGGCCAGAAATGGGTAAATCAAAGATGACTACCAGTGTTTGGAATATAAAAAAATTTGGAATTCTCTGACTCTACAGATTTCAAGTAGGAAGAGAAGCTGGTTTGGAGGTGAAGGTGACTTTAAAATCTTGGATATAAGTGATCTCAATTGATGCATTCAGAGGATGGTGATGCACATTCAGGGACCTTGGCATAAAGGCAGAACTAATGAGAAAGCTCTGGGACTTATTAGCGAAGAGAAATCATTAAAACCTGAAAAAAAAAGGAGAGCTCTGCAATGGAGACAGAGAGTAGAGCACTTCCAGGACATATGTAGGAAGAGCCAGAGAAGTCTGCATGGGAGACAGTGAGTAATCAAGGAGAACATAAGAAAAGCAGGTGAGCAGAATTATCTAGAACCTGACAGGAAAGTGATGTGGAGTAGAGTGAGGAGGATGGGGTGTGTGGGTCTTAATCCTCAGAAACTCCTATTACAACAGAGAAGTCTATTAGAATGAAGACAGAAAAATCCAGATCATGTATGTGCATCATTACAAGGATCTTTTTTCTTTTGTTATTTCTTCAGGCCAGTCATACAATTGTGATCTTTAGATTTTCTGCAGGAGAAGAGCTATTCAGTAGAATTTACTCTGATACAACTTTGAACTTGAAAACAGTGTGTTTTACTAGGTTCCCATAGGGTGTTAATTGTTGAAATTGTCACCCAGATCTTTGGAGCGCTTGCAGGCTCACTTGATAACCATGTAAGTTCCTTCAGTGAGCCAGGCCCTGTGCTAGACATGGCCCTGCAGATAGGCAGATGGAGTCCTCTCCCTACTTGCCCACAAGCCATGTTGTCATTAGCTCAGGTAGACAAAGGGAGCAGCAGAGGCAAAGGGAGCCGCTGAGAGACAGAGGCTGAACTAGCTTCAGCTTTGCACTCTGCCTCCGTAATCAGCTGAGGCTGGGGATAAGGGGCAGTTCCCTTCCAGACCTGTGAACATAAACAGGCAGGAACTCAGTGTGGGCTCTAGCCCAGGAAGCTCTTTTCCCCAAGGCAGATTGGCTGAGAGCTCAGGGGGTTTGCCCCTTTCCCCTGCAGAGATCATCTGTTGGGATCAGATGGGTGTCCCAGTACTGGATCAATACCCTGGGAGAGCTGCTGGACAGGGATGGGCAGCAAAAAGGCCAGACACTTTTGAGTTTTTCTTTGATTAGTTCTTTTACCTTTCAAATAGATTGCCTACCCACCTGCTTTGACAAGGTAAATGCAATGTGTTTGAAATTAGTATAGATTTAATTATAAACCACATGTATCCCTTCTTTCACTGATACTCATTTCACTGACAAGCAGTTTTGGAAAAAATCACAATAGCTTCTTCTTTACAGATGTCTCTCTCCATTCCCCACCCCCGTGCCCACTATACCACGTATAGACACACAGAAGCCTTTATGTTCTATACGTTTCCATACATGGAGGGAAGAAAAAGCCTTTAAAAATATTAATCATCTTCTATTTTTCTTAGTTAGATGAAAATTTCCTGCACTTTTGTTCATGTAAACGCGAAATTATCCTTCTGCAAGTTGAGGTGGTGGCAGTTCCTGAACACAGTTATATTTTGCAGATAACAGGATTAACTTGGATGTGGGTAATAAGTTGGTGAATCTCCCCCCGGCCATTTCTCAACACTGTGAGAGCACTAATCCTTTATGCTTTGATGTCTTCTACTTTTCCATCAGGTGCGCCACGGACTATTTGTCCTGGGGCAGTCAGCTCTCTTATAAGATCTCATAGTGTCCTCATTAGCTGCGCCTATTTACCCAGCCAGCCTGTTGAACCCAATTTATAGTTTATGTGATTAATTCCCAAAGTACAGTAAACCCTAGCTCTAAGGCTCTCTATTATATGACTGCATCTCCTTTAAGGGCAAACACAAGCTTCAGCTCTTTTGCTATATGACTACATCTATATAATCATATATAATACGCTAATAATTTTACTCTCGACGACACATTAAACATCTTTCTATACACGTTCTTTATAGCACACAGCTCATAAAGAAAAGAATGTTCCATATTGGACTGTAAAGTGCTAACTATATGAAGGACTCATTTGGTTTTTTTGCTTTAAAAAATTTATTTTGGCTGAAATTATGGCACAGCCCTACTATCCGGTTTGAACAGTGAATTGGCAAACCACGTCACTCTACAACTCTTTATCTACTGAAATGTAAGTTTGAAAAGGCTTAAGAGGTAATGTGGCAGCACAGACCCATGGGCTCCTTTTCATCTTTAACATGCAGGCTTGGAAGATAAAAGGTTTAAGTGTGTGTGTGTGTGTGTGTGTGTGTGTGTGTGTGTGTGTGTGTGTGTGGAGAGAGAGAGAGAGAGCAAGAAAGCCAGACAAAGAAAGCAAAATGAAGAGAGGGGCACTCAAGGCAGTCTATGTCACATTTACTGGGATTTTTCTCATAGCAGAAAGAATTATGAAGAAGTTACTTAAAATTGGTACAAGGGGAAACTATACCAGTGATTCTCAACTGGGCATATCTCCTTTCTAGGACATTTGACATTGTCTAGAGATATTTTCTGTTCTCGGAACTCAGGGGCATGCTACTGGCATCTAGTGGGCAGAGGCCAGGAATATGGCTAAATATCCTACAGGCAGCTCCTACAACAAATTATTACTTGGCCCAAATGCCAGTAGTGTCAAAGTTGTCAAATCCTGTCTATACCTTTGGATGATGGAATTAATAGGAATTAATAGCAAGAAACTTGATCATTTTTATCTATCATCTATCTATCATATCATCTATCTACCTAGAATTTTGCAAAGACAACAGATCAGTGGCTGATTATTTCTAGTGTGAACAGCGTAAGCCTCTCACTTCTTTTTACTTGCTGACAACTAATTTGATGCATAATAAATCTAATGGGTGGGTCGGTAGGCAATGAAATGTATGAGGTATGACTCAACCTCTTTTGCTACTGGTTGGTAACTCAGGACAACATTTGAAGAGCTAAGATGTGAAAATGAATGTCTTTGAAACTATGGATTTCTATTATTTATAATACTTCTATTTCAAGTATATTTTTGTATATATTATCTCTATTCTCTGTTGCCAGAAGAATGCATAATCATGAACATCTGCTAATGTGTTACTTGTCTATTAGTAATCCCACAATTCTTTTTTTGAACAATTTTCTAATGGCTATGGTCTTTACTTAGAGATGAATAAACTGAAGTGCTGAAGGGAGAAAAAGTAGCACAGGGAACACTGGAGAATTATTAAAGCACTATGAAGGGATAGTCTTAGAGTAGCAACCATCATTGCTGCATAGACCCAGCGCTCTTGTCTCTGGTTCCAGAAAAACTGCAGATTTGATAACTGTACAAGTCACTAGATAGGTGCCCAGACACTCTCTGCATGAGTTTTCCTTTTACCACTTTTATGGAGTAAGTGCCTTCTTTAGGGAATATAACTTTATAGAGAAATGTTTTTGTTTCAATGTTCTTGTCCTGGAGCCTGCCTGTGAAGTTTCATCATTCAGGGTCCCAGGAAGAGGACTTTGAGTTTACTGTTAACTATATACTCTCACTAAATGTATAGCTAAGGAGAGCTTTATGTTCCTCCAACTCCTATTCCCACATTTCTTTAGGAATTGGGGATCTCTGACTATGTGAGATCCTCAGTGACCCATTGGTCATGGGGCTTCAGAGTGAAACAATTTGCCTGGCTCATCAGGAAAGAGATTACGTAGAAACCTGGTAAACTTTCCCTTAAAATGATGGCATGTGTGCATTTCTGGCAATGTGCCCTATCTATGGTAGGTTTTCTCTAGGAGTATAAGGTAGTACCGTAGTCTCCTGATTGGGAATGGTGGCATTTAGAAAACTCAACAAATCTCTCATCAGAGATAATACTAACTTGGCTTTGCGTCATTTCAAATATTCTAACCCTTAGTTTGTTATCCTTTGAAATATATGTAGTAATGCTGGACTCCCTAATGGGGACTTAGGAGGAATCATTCAGAAAACATGTTGTAAAGTTTTTTTTATGAAACTCCAAAGTACTATGATAAATTAGATGTTGATACCTCCCGGTTCTAAAATTCTCTGACTTTATGATGCTAAACAGAGAATTATCACAATCCGTAAAAATTCAGTTGGTGGTAGAATGTCCTAAGGCAGAATTTGATCCTGAGTAAGTGATGTTGCATATTTTTGTTTTGTTTTTCACAATATAGTCAGCTCTTGATTTTCCTCATAAATAGTAAATGGAGATAATCTCAAGAAGATGAGATTAAGAAATTCCTTGCAATCAAGTGACATATATTAGACATTTTTAATATTAGAATAAATTTACATTTTCAGAGCATGGAATAATGACAGGTAATATTGATGAAGTGCTTACTGTGTCCTAGGAACTGTGCTAAGCATTCTATGCTGATTATGTCTTTTAATCCGTAAAATGATACTGTGAGGTAATTTGATACTATTATCACCAATTTGCTAAGGAATAAACTGAGGCTTACAGTATACGTAATAAGCGGCTGTTATGGGATTCAAACTGGAATATCTCTGGCTCCAGCATCTGAACCCTGAAACACTCCATTTTACAACATATTGCTTGCATTCTCATTACAGAGGGATTCCATGTGGACTAACATGCATGATTTTCCTATTATCCATTATTAAAGCACATTGGACTGACATCTCTTGAGTTTAGCAACTCAAGTATATTTTTAGTTTATTGTTGGTAAAAGTAAAGTAGTTCCTGAGAAATGGGTAGAAAACAGAACATTCTTTTATGTTCTCTTCAGTTGCCTGAGGAAGGTTAGGAAGGGAGAATCCGTTCTATCAATTCGGCATTGTGGAACCTCAGTAATTCTTTGCAGAGCAAAGCTTTTTCTCTTCTGCCTGGGGTGTTTAAGATGCTAAGTGGATCAACTCTGGGCTGAGAGAGCAACAGCCCTGACTGGACATTGGGTAATCCGGAATAAAGAGCATGATATCAGTAATGATAACAAGGTAGGATTTGCCTTTCTTCTCTGACCATCACTACCACTCCTTCCATCCAAAACAAACAAAACAAAACAAAACTGCCCCCCAAAACCCCAATAACCCTTAACATTAGAGGCCATATAAATGACATAATTTTTCTGAAATTTTCACATGTTCTACAAAGTAGCCCAGGCATGTAGAGGTTGGGGAGACATAAAGTACTCTGGGCTTAAGAGGTTGAGAGAGAGAAAAAAACATGAAACAAAGACAGCGTTATGGGGCATCTGCTGTAGGCCATCGAAACCGTAGGTGAGGGAAAACCAGCTGCTGAGGTCAGTTGAACTCTCATAATGTTGAACTCCAAAGGGACTTGGATTCCCTGGACATCTGCTGGGTTAAAGACCCATGAAGGATCAAAGGAGTTACTGAATTGGAGAACTGCGACTCTCTGTTACCAACCGTAGCTAATGTAATTGAAGGAGAAATTGTGTTAGATCTGCTTATGGACAGGTAAGATTTTATTGAAAGTAGGAAAACAAGAGATAGGTTTAATATGATTGCCTGTGTGATGATGTGTACATAGTAGAGCAAAAATGAAAAAAAAATTGAATACAGCAATGCCAGAGAATTAAACTCTGAGCAAGCATATTAAGGGATCAAGTTAGTACAAGAGAAAATATTAAACCTCAACAAACAAGGTGGTAGGGGGCCAAAGTGTCTTGGGGACAGTCATAATTGCAGCTTTCTAGACTGCAATTTCTCAGAAAGAGGTGGAGAGACAAACAGATCTTCACTGAGGCTTCATGTAAGCTTGGTGTGGGCTCCGACAGAGCTGTCCAGGAAGAGCTACAGTACCACATCAGTTAAAGCTGTCAGGGCAGGGAAGATAAGGACAGTAAGACATCGAGAATCAATTAACGATAACAAGAGGGTTAAAGTGAAAAGGGGATTTTTTTTAGAGATATGCTAGGCAATTGGAAGAGATCAGAGAGAAACTTGTCCGGAGTATCTTAGCTGAAGCAAGACTGAGAGTTCAGAAGTCATGAATTCAGATTTTAATCCCAGTTCTTTGTGAGATATGAAGGTGATGACTTGACTTACTGGCATCTGAAGTTTCCTTTTCAGTAAGATGGAGAGAAATCATCTTTCAAGTAACTAAGTACAAAGGTATCGATTGTTGAAATATCAGGGGGCTCTGAAAAGCTCCAGCATTCCCCCCCGCATGTCACTGAAGCCATTAATGTGTGGCTTTATTCAATAGTGATGCTAAAATATGCCTGGCAAGGATAATGTATTATATTTCATCAAAGGCACATGAGCAAGTACTTTCCTTAGAATAGGCTTTAAATTGGACATTGAGATTGGTTTGGCCATTCAAAGATGGTGGGCACCCATGAGATGGAAGTAGTGGCTTTAACTCTGTGATGGGGAAACTTGGAACACAGGTTCCACTGACATCATTAGCTTGTCTCAAGACACTTAGGAAAGAGTAATCATTCTCACCATATTGTGGCCCACCCTAGGTGGCACTTCTTTAAGGCAATCAAGAAAGGAGGGGGCAATATACTGTGGAATGATCTTTCTTATCTTTTCCATATATAATAATTGTTGAGGACAATAATTACTGGTTGTAGGAGAGAAAGAAGGGATTGATCAATCTAAATTCCCTCTTTGCCTTGGGGCTACATTCCTAGTTGGAAGAGAAGAAAGGAGTTTCCCTTTCCCAGCTGTAAAGGAGAAGTATTGTACCCTTACAGAACTATAAAATAGCCCATCTGGAAGGGACCTTACATGTAAACTAAGTCCTACTTCTTCTTTTTACAGATGAGAAAATTGAGGCTCAGTAAAGATGTTTGGCTCTCTTATCTCATTATTAGTGTCAGATCCTGGTGACTCTTGACGTCAGGAGACACTGATGGCAGTAAAAGGATTCATGGAATAACTGGAAATACTTTCCCCTCCCCTAGCCCTTCCAGTAACTTAACTGGTTAGCTTGCTGCCTCTCCTTCTGTGTCTTCTTTCCTCCCTCTCCTCTTGCTTCCTGTTATATTTGGGGAGAATAAGAAAGTGATATGCACCCATATTCTCCCACCCAGAAAAAAAATTTCCTGATGTTTCCTTATATATTTAATAAGCACAAGTAGTATATGAAAGCATTCTATTTGTAAATAAATTATAAAATAAAAAAGCTAATATCTTTTTTATCTTTCCTTTACCACATCATGGTTCTCTACTGCCATTCCTACAGGCCATGACATATGTCAGATGAACATTTTTACTCTTTTTGGTTATTTTATATACCTGTATTTGAGGCCACTGAAAATATACAGCACTAATGGGTGTGAGGGAAAGTCTATTTATAAATGATTTTGCACATCTAGTTCTCAGCTTGCTTTTGCTACTCAACCATGGTCTTGGTATCAGTGTTGATAATGATATCCGTATTGATCTTGCTCATCCCCTGTATAGTATTAGTAAAATACTATACGTGTATAGTATTTTATTATATAAGTACATCACATTATTCTCTTCATGTATTGATGTCATTTTGATTTTTATTCATGTATTGATGTCGTTTTGATTTATAAACCATGATGATTGAAAATCCCGATGTCTGTCTCTTTGTGTAGAAGTGCCAATGATTTTCAAGATTGCATACCAAGAAATTGAGTCTCTGGGTCATATGAAATACATAACTGTAAGATGTTCTAACAATTTGTCCTCCAGAGTACCTATACTAACTTGCACCAGGATCAACAGAATGCTAAAATACTAATTCTTTCACATCTCTAATACTTCATACTACAAAACATTTTAATTTTGCCACTCTGCTTGATAAAAAGTAGTGTCTCATAATTTCAATTGATAATACTAAAATTGAGACCTTTTTGTATGTTTATCACCTATTTGTAGCTCCTTTCCTATGAATTGCCTGTTCATAAACTTTGCCCATATTATTATAGACTAATTTTTTTTCTCTACTGATTGGTAGAAATTCCTTATACGTTGTGGATACCATTATTTTATTATGTTTGAAAAATATTTTCCCGTCACTTTCTTTAAAAAAATTTTTTTTCATAATATACTATACACAAGTTTTTAATGTTAATTTGTTAAAATTTGATGATTATATTGTAAGTATATGAATCTTGCCTTTTGAACTTTGGTAAGAAAGATTCCCCACTCTAAAGCTATAAGTATTTTTCTATCTTTTCTTCTTATAACCTAAGTCAATATTTTGGATTTGTCTTTAATCCTGGATTTTTTTTTTTTTTTTGGATATGGTATGAGGTAAGGTTCTAATTTTTTTATATGGGTAGACAACTTTTATACTCCATTTCAAATTTTTCTGGATGGATATCATTCCATCCCTGGGGGCAACAATTTGTTTAGATTTCTATCACCAGAGATTGTTTTGTCTGTTATTAGGCTTCTTATAAATGTATACAGAATGTATTCTTCTGTATCTGGCTTCTTTTGTTCCACATAATGTTTCTAAGATTCCTATGTTGGTGTTAAATTTCAGAGCTTTGCTGAATTCTCCTGTTAATGATTTTCACTTAATTTTTTGTTATCTAATTAACTGTCACATAATTAACATAAAACAACTGAGTTTCATCTTTTCTTATACAAGCCACTTACGAGCATGTGCGCACACACATGCACATTCTTACACTGTTCTTGACTTTAATGAAGACACTTACAATATTTCACTGTTAAGTATATTAGCTGCATGATTTTCAGGTGAGGACTTCTTTAGCTGCATCATATATACCTCAATCTATGCTATGTGTTATATTTTATACTGATTCACTTCTAGATTTTTGTAAAACTCTTTTTCAATTTCATGACCCATAAATTATTTGGAAGTCTGCTCTTTTCATTGTCAGATGTCTAAGACCTATGCTTTAGGCTATGTAAGAACTTGTTACTATGGTTTTATTACTTTTGTTTTTGCTTTTTTTTTTGCATTATAATCAGCAAGTGTAGACTAAATTATACTTTTTGTCTTTAAGATTTCTCTGCATTTTAGTAGTTTATTTTGTGAATTTTTAAAAATTCAAGTATAATAATATACAATGTCATATTAGTTTCAGGTATACAGTATCATGATTCAATAATTCTATACATTTCTCAGTGTTCATCGAGGTAAGTGTACTTTTGATCTCTTTTATCTATTTCACCCATCTCCTCACCAACTTCTCTCTCTGGCAACCATCACCAATTCATTCTTTGGGCTTATGTCTGTTTTTTGGGGGAGGGGTTGTCTCTTTTTTTTCTCTATTTGTTCATTTGTTTTGTTTCTTAAATTCCATATATGCATGAAATCATATGGTATTTGTCTTTCTGTGACTGACTTATTTCATTTAGCACTATACCCTCTAGGTCCATTCATATGGTTGATAATGGTGAGATTTCATTCTTTTTATGGCTGAATAATATTTCATCTTCCACATCTTATTTATCCATTCATCTACGGATGAATCCTTGAGCTGCTTCCATATCTTGGTTATTGTAAATAATGTTACAATAAACTTGGGAATGTTTAGGGATTTTTTTTGTTTTTTGGGTTAGATACCCAGTCGTGGAATGACTGGATCATATGGTAATTCTATTTTTAATTTTTTGAAGAACCTCCATACTGTTTTCCACAGTGACTGCAGCAATTTGCATTCCCACCAACAGGGCACTAGGGTTTCTTATTCTCCACATCCTCAGCAATACTTGTTTCTTGTGTTTCTGGTTTCAGCCATTTTGACAGATGAGAGATGATATCTCACTGCGGATTTCATTTGCATTTCCCTGGTGATTAGTGATGTTGAATATCCTTTTATGTGCCTATTGTCCATCTGTATGTTTTCAGAGAAATGTCTGTTTAGGTCCTTTGCTCATTTTTAATTGGATTATTTGTTTGTGGTGTTGAGTTGTATGAGTTCTTTATATATTTTAGATATTAACCCATTATCAGATGTATCATTTGTAAATATCTGCTCCCATTCAGTAAGTTGTCTTTTATTTAGTTTTGTTGATTGTTTCCTTTGCTGTTAAAGACTTTTTTATTTTTGTGTATTCCCAACAGGTTACTTTTGCTTTTGTTTCCCTTGCCTCAGGATGTATATCTAGAAAAATGTTTCTATGGCCAATGTCCAAGAAATTACCACCTGTGTTTTCTTCATTGACCACATAAGCATGGGTTTATATCTGGACTCTGTATCCTGTTCTATTGGTCTCAGTGTCTGTTTTTGTTCCGGTATAAACTGTTTTGATTACTACAGCTTTGCAGTATATTTTGAAATCTGGGATTGTGATGCCTTTACTTATGTTCTTTTTCAAAACTGCTGGCTATTCAGGGTCTTTTCTGATTCCATACAAGTTTTAGGATTGTTTGTTCTAATTTTGTGGAAAATATTTGATAGGGATTGTGTTAAATGTATAGATTGTTTGGGTACTATGGATATTTTAACAATATTAGTTCTTCCAATCCATGAGCATCTTTCCAGTTCTTTGTGTCATCTTCAGGTTCTTTCATACATGTTTTATAGTTTTCAGAGTATACATCTTTTACCTCCTTGGTTAAGTTTGTTCCTAGGTACAATTGTAAATGGGACTGTTTTCTTGATTTCTCTTTCTGCTACTTCATTATTAGTGTATAGAAATGCAACAGATTTCTGCATGTTAGTTTTGTATCCTATGACCTTACTCAATTAATATATCAGTTCCTATAGTTTTTTGGTGGAGTCTTTAGGATTTCCTATGCATACAGTATCATGTCATCTGCAAATAGTGGAAGTTTTACTTCTTCCATATTTAGTTTAGATGTCTTTTATTTCTTTTCTTTTTTTTCCATGTAGCTGTCCAGTTTTCTTTTTTTTTAATAAATTAATTTTTATTGGTGTTCAATTTACCAACATACAGAATAACACCCAGTGCTCATCCCGTCAAGTGTCCCCCTCAGTGCCCGTCACCCATTCAGCCCCACCCCCCGCCCTCCTCCCCTTCCACCACCCCTAGTTCGTTTCCCAGAGTTAGGAGTCTTTATGTTCTGTCTTTTATTTCTTTTTCTTACCTGATTGCTGTGACAAGACTTGCATTACTATGTTGAATACAAATGATGACATCCTTGTCTTATTCCTGATCATAGTGAAAAAGTTCTCAGTTTTTCACCATGGAGTATGATATTAGCTGTGGGTTTTTCATATATGGTCTTTATTATATTGAGGTATGTTCTCTATAAACCTACTTGATTGAGAATTTTTATCATGAATGAATGTACTTTGTCAAATGCTTTTTCTGCATCTATTGAAGGGATCATTACTTTTTATCCTTACACTTGTTGATGTGATGTATCGCATTGATTGATTCATGGTTATTGAACCACCTTGCATCCCTGGAGTTAATCCCACTCGCTTATGTTGATTTTTTTAAATGTATCATTGGATTTGGTTTGCTAATATTTTATTGATATTTGTGCATTTATATTCATCAAAGCTATTGAACTATTTTTTTCTCTTTTTTTGTATTGTCTTTATCTAGTTTTGGTATGAGGGTAATCTTCAATGAATGTGGAGGCTTTCCCTCTTTTTCAGTTTTTTTGGAATAATTTTAGAATTAAAGATGAGATATAACTCATCTTTAAATGTTTGGTAGAGAGGCAGCCTGGGTGGCTCAGCGTTTTAGTGCCACCTTCAGTCCAGGGCATGACCCTGGAGACCCCGGATAGAGTCCCGCGTCGGGCTCCCTGTGTGGAGCCTGCTTCTCCCTCTGCCTGTGTCTCTGCTTCTCTCTCTTTCTCTCTGTGTGTCTCTCATGAATAGATGAATAAAATCTTAAAAAAAAATAAATGGTAGAATTCACCTATGACACTATCTGATTCTGAACTTTTGTTTTTTAGGAAGTTTTTTCTTTTTCTTTTCTTTTTTTTTTTATTACTGATTCATTTTCATTGCTAATAATGGATCTGTTCCAAATTTCTCCTTTTTCCTGATTTAGCTTTGGAACTTTATAGAAGTTTCTAGGAATTTATCTATTTCTTCTAGGATGACAAATCTATTGGCATATAATTATTCATAATATTCTCTTGTAACTATTTGCACTTCTGTGGTGTCAGTTATTTCTTCTCCTTAATTTTAAGTATACATTTTAAATTTTTTGAATTTTTCATTTGTATTAGAAAATGATGTGTATTTCTCATCTATTTGATAACCGAGAAATTTTTTCCTTCTGATTTAATAATGTAGAAATAAGAAAAAATTATTTTATAATGCTTTTACTTCACACTCAACAATGGGTATAATTCTTAATAATTTAAAATAATAAATGTTGGCAAAAAGGTGGAGTAATTGGAATCCTCACGCATTTCTGGTGCAACCACCTTGAAAAACAGGCAGTTTTGCAAAATGTTGAATATAGAATTACCATATGACTCAGCAGTTTTACTACTAGGTGTATGTGGAAGAGAACTGAAAACATATGCTCCTACAAAAACTCTGTAAGAATGTTCATAGCAGGGATCCCTGGGTGGCGCAGCGGTTTAGCGCCTGCCTTTGGCCCAGGGCGCGATCCTGGAGACCCGGAATCGAATCCCACGTCGGGCTCCCAGTGCATGGAGCCTGCTTCTCCCTCTGCCTATGTCTCTGCCTCTCTCTCTCTCTCTCTCTGTGTGACTATCATTAAAAAAAAAAAGAATGTTCAAAGCATCAGTATAATACTCACAAAGTGGAAGCAATACAAATGTTTACCAATTGCTAAATGGATAAAAAAAATTGGTATATCCATACAATAGAATATTATTCAGCCATAAAAAGTATTGAGCTACTAAGACATGCATATGGATGAACCTTGAAAGCATTATGCTAAAAGAAAGAAACTGACACAAAAACCTAAAGACTATATTACTCCACTTATATGAAAATCCCCTAACAGGCAAATTCATAGAAACAGAAAATAGATTATTAGTTACCACAGACTGAGGAAACATGGAATGGTGATAACTCCTGAAGAGTATGAGGTTTCTTTTTGAGGTGATGAAAATGATCTGCAATTAGTAGTGATAGTTGCACAACTTTGTGAACATACTAAAACCCAATGAATCATATATTTTAAAATGGCTAATTTTAGAACATGATGACTATAGCCAACACTGCTATATGATATATAGGTAAGATGTTAAGAGCATAAATCCTAAGTGTTCTCATCTTGAGATGAATTTTTTTACTTTTTCTTTTCTTTTTTATAGTATATATATGAGAAAATGGATGTTAGCTAAACTTACTGTGGTAATCTTTCACAACATACATAAATTGAACCATCATTTTTGTATACTTTAAGCTTATGCAATAAGAAATGTAATTATTTCCCAATAAGTAATTTCTCAATAAAACTGGAAAAAAATCTCAAAGGTGAGTTCTATTATATATAAATTCTAGCTGGATTAAAAAAAAAGCTTAAATACAAGTTAAGAAAATTTCTTTAGGTCTCAAACTGACTTTCAAGTATCACCTAGACAGAACTAATTACTCTTTCCTGCTTGCTCTGGCCCCATTAATACACTCAAAGAATATGTAAAGGCCTTCTGTTCAAGATGAAAATAGTTTTGTATGTGTGAAGTTGAAGGATTAGAATTTCACCTTATATTTAATTTGAATTAATTATACTGAAAGAAAGAAAGAAAGAAAGAAAGAAGAAGAAGAAAAAAGGTAATTAAAAATGGTCGCTCACTAATTCCTTGGTCCAGTTTACAGAAATTCGAACAGCTAATAGAAGCTAATGAATTCCATGACTCTGTACAGAAATAACTTCATGCTATAATGTAAAAACTATTCTATTTCTAAATTCTATTCTATTCTAAAACTAGCACTATTCTAGTTGTTCCTAAGTGGAAAGGTATTCTCCAGAGCCATAAAAGTTCAAATACGGATATTGGAAATACATACTGATAATAATGAGTAATCAATTCCTTCCCTATTCATCCTCCAAGTCGATACTGATAATAGACATTAATCATTTATATAAACAACATAGAGAAGATTTTGGCAAATACAAAAGAAATGCCTTAATATTCATGGATTCATGGCACTTCCTTATTGGAGATACTTATGAGGATAAATATTCATCTCTAAAATGGTTTAGATGTGACCTTTTCTTGAGTGCAAAGAGATAAATTTTTGTGGTGTCTCTCTCATTCTTGTCTATAAAATGCAAGTTTTCTGATTCAATGAGAAACCTTTTCACTTCTCTCTCATATTAGTTGTCATAATAGTTAAGTGGGTGGTTAATTGGCTTAGCATCAGATTTTATTGCCTATATATTATGTTTATTTTTTTTCTTCCACTCCAAGTATTTTCAATCAAACCCTCTTTTGTGGTGTATTACAAATCCTACATTCCAGTTTGAGCTTTGAAGTAATTTCAGAAACAAGCACGCCTCTAATTTAGTTATTTATTCATTCATGTTTCTGTCACTTATTTATTTATTTATTTAGCAAATACTGACTCCCTGCCATATGCCTGACTAGCTAAAAAGTAGTGATACAAAGCTGCCCAGTCTTGGCCCCCCTTAAGGACCTCCTGGTTTAGTTAGGAAAAACCAATGTACAAGTAAGGAAAACCATGCATTTTGGTAGAGATTTTAACAAAGGTACAGACCAACTGTTCTTCAAAGTAGAAGGGATAACACTGAAGATAGAGAATGAGGACTGGAGAATTGTGAGAAAAGACTTCAAGAAAGCAGAAGGAGACATACTCTAGGTGCACAGTAAGTAAGGTGAGAGAATGTTCCAGATATACGGTTTCCTATGAAAAGCTTCATAAGCTGAAATGGCATCAAGGGAAGAAGCAACTACCATTAATTTATGTGAAAAAAAATTACTGATTATTCCCAGAACCCCAAAATAACTTCTTTTAGGCTTTTCTGAAAACTTGGGGCTTGTTTTGTTAATGGATATACAAAATAAAATCAAAACAAAGCACAGATGCTTAGAGACTCATTTCAAAGCTGTAATGGGTTGATCCTGAGATACTGAGTGTAGTCTCTGGGGAAGGAGCTTTGTGGGGTTATTTTACCTGCTTACGGTGCTTGCTGCCTTTGGAAAGGCTTGATGCAAAACAAATGCTGAACATTATTTTCACTTTTTGCCTTTTCCTATAAAAGTGAAAATCCTCTTCAGGTTTCTTCTAGTTAGGGAGAACAGGTACTAATAATGGTCTTTTGTAAAAACATAGTGGCATAATGCAAACTTCCAAAAAGTCTAATAAAATTTGTAGCGTAGAATGAAAGTTGCCCAACTCAACTCTTGGGCGTTTTCATTGAGTATCTGCTGTGTACACTCATTACTGAGTACAGTCCCTAAACATAATAAACATAGCGCTCATAAAACGATTGAGGGTTCACATAGTTAGTAGTGGAGCCAGTATTGAAATTTATTTCTAGCTGACTCCGTAGCACATGCTCTTAGCCACCATATTCCCTTGTCTCTGATGACACTTCTAATCTCTACTCCCCCTTACTGTTTGTCTATTTAATTCTCATTATGATGTTCTACTGTATTAATAAAGACTGGGCAGCCCGGGTGGTTCAGCAGTTTAGTGCAGCCTTCAGCCCAGGGCCTGATCCTGAGGACCTGGGATTGAGTCCTACGTCGGGCTCCCTGCATGGAGCCTGCTTCTCCCTGTGCCTGTGTCTTTGCCTCTCTCTCTCTCTCTCTCTCTCTCTCTCTCTCTCTGTGTGTGTGTGTATCTCATTAATAAATAAATAAAATCTTAAAAAAAAAGACTGCTTAAAATAATGTTACCCCTTTACTGATTGCGAAAAGATAAATCAGTTTGTTTTCAACAAACTTTATCTCCTTGAAGCTAAATCAAGTACTTCAAAAAAACTATCACTTTGACAAACTAAATATATTTTGATAGCCTTAATAATCATAGAAACAATCAAATAAGTATAATGAAAACAAAACATTTAATTTCAAGTGGTGAATTCAATAAAAGCATCTTTTAATAATTTGTTGAGTGTTAAAAGATGTTAGCTGGTTGACAGATGATTTATACCACAATATTTGTCTCCTTCCTATAAAACACATTCAAATGTGGTAAAACAGATCACATAAAACCTCTCCTGTTATTTATTTTTTTTAAAGTTTCCTCTTAGTGCTCTAACATTCGTCTATGCTAGGCCCTTTGTATTGTAAAACACCACTCTGTTATTATAGTAGTTTGATGTTCTCTCTGCTTTTTTCAGATCAAACACCTGTGAGGTGGGATGACTATGGAATTGTTTTGAGTTTTCAGCACAGTACAAAATATTTTTCAAACTTTCTTGGCATAGAAAAATACCAGATGTGTTTTCCTTAAAGGAAAAAAAAATATATATATATAAGCTTAGATGTATTTCCAGGTAAAGTTAATCCATATGTTACTGATTAGTTAATTGATATTATCAAAAATTTCATTGATGCTACATGAATAAAGGACTCTTTATTACCTCTTTGTAAAGGTGCAGGTATATTTTGCTTTTAGGTATAGGAATTTTTTGGCATAGGAATTTTATTTTTTCATGTATAAAGTTCAGTGTTGAGAATATTGATGATTCTTGGGAACTTTGAGACTTGGGAGGGAGTGGTTAATTGGCAATGTGCGACTTGATGGTTATCTCACAGACAGCATGATGCAGTGGCTGAGTTATATGAATACTGGAGTCAGACTGGGTTGGCATAAATCCTGTGTCTACCAGTTACAAGCTGTGCAATTATATGCAAATTTTGAAATTTTCTATACCTTTGTTTCTTTTCTTTTTTTTAAAGATTTTATTATTTATTCATAAGAGACACAGAGAGAGGAACAGACTTAGGCAGAGGGAGAAGCAGGTTCCCCATGGGGACCCTGATACGGGACTCGGTTCCAGGACCTTGGGATCATGACCTGAACCGAAGGTAGATGCTCAACCACATGCTTCCCAGAGGCATCCTTATACCTCTGTTTCTTATTTCTACAACAGAGACAATAATAGGATTACTCTGAAGGTTTAATTAGTTTAAGCATGTAAAGTACTGAATACAGGTAATATCATATATGCTCATACATACTGTCCATTATTATCTATCACACTACAAGGATATTATCAACTTCTAGCAATAACATGGTTTGTGAATACTATTTCAGATACCTAGAACCCATCCTTACCAAATTGGAGTCAGCAACACTTTTTATAATTGTTTTAGATGGCTATGTCATAGGTAGCTTTCAGATATTAGTGTGAAACATTGTGCAGGGCACTGATTTGAAACAAGAGCAAATGTATTTTTTTAGACGTATCAAGTCTATAGGAGGCTGTGGAAATAATTTCTTTTGAAAGATATTCCACTGACAAATACAAGGTTTTGCAAGTTGGGTCAATATTGAAGATTTTCAATGGGGCTCTTCTCTGGCAAATGACAGAGCTCAGGAAAACCTTGACCTCTAGGAACCCACAAAGTGTCCTTTTAAACAACTAGATACATTCAATTCAGTGTGATAACCCTGACCAAGAAGATATACTTGACTCACCTTTTTTTTAAAAGATTTTATTTATTTATTCATGAGACGGAGAGAAAGAGAGAGAGACTGAGGCAGAGACATGGGCAGAGGGAGAAGTAGGGTCCCTGTGGGGAGCCCGAAGTGGGACTCGATCCCTGGACTCTGGGATCACTCCCTGAGCCAAAGGCAGATGCTTAACTGCTGAGCCACCCAGGTGTCCCTTGGGTCACATTTCTATACTCCTGATCCTGTCTCTCCACCATATCCCTCAGCTTCATCAGTAAGGCAAGAAGGTGTATACTTACTTTGGACATGGATACAAGTGAGCTTACTTGATGAGTTAGAAACACAGAATCAATATTTGGTCCAGTAAGAGATGTGCATGTTCAAATAAAACTGGCAGTAAGCAAACAGTACAGTGACTGGTTGAATAAGTACTTTCCTTTGGCCTGTGTTACATGGTATCAAATTAAAGAAAGTGAGGCCAGAAATGTTCTTTGTGGCTCTTTAACCCTCACATAGCAGGCTTTTGTCTGCCAGTAACATTTACAGGCAAATGAAGTATGTACAAATTAAATCTCAGACATCAGCAATACTAAATATCAAAGGGATTATCTCAGTGTCTGCAGTGACAGTCATGGTTGATATTTAAAATATTTAACAGCCCTTATGACACTGACTAATCAGAACAGATGTTGGAAGAAACCAACTAGTACAGCTACACTGTCAAAAGTCAGCTAAATAGTATCCCCCCTGTGTTCTCTTAGTCATTTGGAAATTACTGAAGGCAAGCGTTAACTGAACACTTATTTATGGAGATGCTGTGGTTGGCAAAACAGAAACAGATATGTCAACAGAGAGAATTTAATATAGGAAATTGTTAAAGAAAGGGTTGGAGGACTGAGAAAACAAAATAACAACGGTGAGATAATGCAGATAGAAGAACCCCTGGAGGCAGCTCCCATTCCCAGAGCAGGGGGAGCACAGTGAGAATATTGGAATTATCAGAAGCAATAAACTCCGAGGAGAGGCAGTGCAGTTTGGGATTCAGATTTCTGGAAAGATAATTCTGCTTGCTTAGGAGAGTCCGAAAGGGTCCAGTGGAGCTGGTTCTCAGACTTCTGCGGAGGCCTTACTGGCCTGTGGTGTAACACTTCTGAGGTGGAGTGATGGTCCATTTCAGGGAGTGCCAAAGGAAGCTAGAGAACGCTGTTGTGCTGTCCAACTAGGTGCCTGTTCTGGGACAGCACTGAAAAGAATAGCTAGTAAGTTTTGTTTTCTCCCCCAGCCTTCTAGCCCCCACCCACTCCCTGGTGTGTCCCTTGTTGGTGGAATATAACAGGAGGTTAAACTGGTGCAGGAGAAATATACTTAGCAGAACCATAGCCCTGGTATTATAAACACTCTCTATATATCTAGGTTGATTAAGAGCTGAGACATAATAGCTTCAAAATCAGCAGGGTTGACTAGTTCTTGCTATAGATACTGGTAAATTCAGAGTATATGTGAATTTATATATGTGTGTATACATATTTTCATATACACATGTACATATATTACATGAATATATACATATGTGTGTGTATATATATACACACACATATATATATTCATTTATTCATATATATGGTTATGGAAAGTTCTGAAGCCACAGAAACCTTAGTACATTAAATAACTTACTAAACTTATTATAAATGTATTTGTAAGGCTTACTCACTGGCAAATATAATAAGCTAGAATCATGAAAACCTTCCACCATAAAATACCTACAAATGCCAGGTAAAATAGTTTTAGGTCCTGTTTTAAATAGATGCCCTAAGAAGCAGGATCAGGAGTCTAGGGAAGTTAGCCGGCCCTGAAGTCACTGGGTGCCAGAAGCATCTACTGATCAGGGAATTGTCTGCTGATAATGGGAAGCCTAGAGCTTAGATTTCAACGGCTGCCTGAGGATGAGGGTGGCAAAGGTAAAGCTCTGAGACATCCGAGAGGTGAGAAGCAGAATGAGACGCTACCATTCCTTCCCCTTGTCTGAAGTCTTGTGTGATCGAGAAAAATCTACACCCTTTGGGAAGTGAAATGGGGGAAAAAAATATATATTTTACAGTTGCAGAGTGCAAGAAAATTGATTTTCTCAGTTTTCACTTTAGGTAGAGGAGAAAAATCTTTTGTGGAGAATTTGTGGCCAAAAGCCCACATTTATGTGAGTTTGGAGCCTGAATTCGTATCATTTACTTGAAACAAAAAGTGTAATTTAAGAATTATTTTTTAAAGTGTACCTAGGTAGGTAGTGCCTGTAAGTGCCTGCAGAAACAAACGATATCCTCTCTGGAGGAAAACACCTTCAACCCAGTTCTAAAAGACTTGCCTGAGATAGAGTACTAAGGATTATAGGCTCACAATAGAAAAGTAACAAAGCCATGAGGGAGAACAAACAAACACCAAGAGTGAAAGTGAGCAGAAACAACAAGCAGGAGAACCAGATCCCAAAGTCTTTAGATATTGGAATTTGAGGATGAATGTAACATTAAAAATTTATTAAAGACATACAAAAGTGAATCAACAATACGCATCAGAAGCAAGAGTTAAAGCAAATAATAGTCAACTTGAGAATAAACTAAATAGATATAAGTAAAATTAAATATTCTTTTTCTTAAAGATTTATTTATTTATTTGAGAGAGAGGATAAAAAAAGAGAGAGTGTGGGCAGGGGGAAGGCGACAGAGAATCCTCAAGCTGACTCCCTGCTGAGCATAGAGCCCTATGTGGGGCTAGATCCCAGGACCCTAACTGGGATCACGACCTGAGTGGAAATTAGAGTCAGCCGCTCAACTAACTGAGCCACACAGATGCTCCTAAAATTAAATATTCTATGGAAAATTTCAAGAGTAGTAGGTCAGGGGTCAGCAGACTTTTTTCTGTAAAGGGCCAGACTTTTTTTCTTTTCTTTCCTCTTGTCTCATATTCTTTTTTTCATGTTATTGTTATTATTGTTCTTTGTCTCATAATCTTTTTGTTTTTTGATTTTTGTAATCTTTTAAATATGTGAAAAGCATCCTCGGCTCTTGGGCTGAGGCCCACAAATATAGCTTGTGGGCCAGATTTGGGCTATAATTTTCCGATCCCTGGATTAGACAGTGCTAAAAAGATAATTAGTCATCCAGAAATAGAGCTGAAGAAACTCTACAGAATGCAGAACAGAAAGATAAAATGATGCAAAATACAAATGCGGGATTAAGAGAATGGAGAATAAAGTAAAAAGTCAAACTGGCATTTAGGAGATCTAAAAGAGCAGTAAAGAGACAATATTTTTAATTTTTTTTGTTTAAGTATAGTTGACTAGCAATATTAGATTAGTTTCACACATATAGCAAAGTGATTCAACAATTCTCTGTACATTATGCTGGGCTCACAAATGTGGCTCCATCTGTCCCCATCCAATACCATTGACTGTATCCCCTCCACAGTACCTTTTATCCCTGTGACATATTCATTCAATTTTGAGACACAATTGCTGAAAATTTTTAGGAATTGATAGAAAGTTCTCAGATTCAAGAAGTCCAGTGGACCATAAAGTGAAGTCCACACTTAAACAAGCTGAAGAAGACCAACAAAATACCAAAGAGAACTTCAGAGCAGTCGTGCTATCTTTCATAGGTAAATTGACATTTGATTTGACAGCTGGTTTGCTAATAGCAATAAGCAGAAGCCAGAAGATGATGAGGTAGTATTTTCAAAATGCTCAGAAACTATCACTAGCAGCTTAAAATTTATATTTCTATTTTATAGGTTTCTTTTTCCTCATGTTTCTGATAAATTTCATGAAGTCAGTATCTGCCTCATTTTTCAGGTTGCTTGGGTTCTATGAATTAGGATGGATGAAGTCACTGTCCTTGCCTTTCTGGCTATGGAGCACTTAGAATGAATGTGGAGTAGAGACTTTGTGAGTGTCCAAACATATCCTCAGTATCTGAAAGGTAGCTGAGAATATGGGCCTGCATAATAAAATAACATGGAAAATCTCTAGATTAATGGTCATGTACTTCACTAATAAATCTCTCGAGCATTCTTTCCATTCATTCTTATTTTGATGTTCATATTTTGAAAAGAAGCAAACTTTTAAACAAGTGATTATCTGTTTGCCGGAAGGCAGGTAGGAACCACCAAGTTTATGTCATGAGACTGCTTTGCTCATAAGCTGTGAAGATAAGGCCCTGTCTGCCTTACTCACTACTGTAATCCCAGCTCCAGTGAAATGCCTTAAGCATGGTGGTACTTACTACATCTTGGTTAGAAGAGATGAATGAAAGGATTAGTGAATAAGGCAGATGATTTTAGCTGCAGATTGTTCAAATGTTAATAAATCCTCCAAGTGGAGTCTTTCTTGGGGTACCCTTTGGCATTATGTACATGTCAGTATGTATACAATGTTATTTTCATATATTTCCCATTTATTTTTCCATAGTCTCCTTGAGGAGAAGTCCCATACATTTAAAAAACTTAAGTGCTAAGCACAATGCTTAGAACACATGCCCACTTTAAAGAAACCTGAAAGATAAATGAGTGTTTGACCCATTGACTGACTGGATGGATAGGTGGATGGATGGATTGATGGGGGGGTGGATGGATGAGGAAGCTGAAAGTGAATAGCTATTAGCCTTCAGGGAACCAGAGAAGGCATGTTGGGTAAGGTAATTCCTAAATGGCCTCCTATATTTTCTCTCTTATTTATATATACTATGGCTCTAGAAATGTATTCTCAGACATATGCTTGGGATGACGCTAGTGCTTCATAGTGTACTACAGTTGGTTTGCTCGGCCACCTCTCTACTGAAAAGACTCCTACATTCAAGCAGGTTGATGATTCCTCCTTAATGAAAGCCTCTATACCTTGCCCCTGGGCTCCCCTTTCTCCTCTCTCATTCCCTTTCCAGAATTCCTCTTTCCCCTTTCCTGTTGAACATCAGTAGCACCTCTGTGCTCTTGTTGCCTCTCCTCTTTTCATTCCCTGGGGAACCTTATCCACCTACATTACTGAAGAGCAGGCTGACAAATATGAGGTCTTCTCCACCCAGATCACTCTCTAGAGTGACCTTCCAACATCCTGCTACACACCTGTATCTTCCATAGGCATCTAAACCATAACTCATCTATATCTAAACTAATTATTGTTCCTGGAGTTTAGAGAATGAGGATTTCTCTAAATTTCTAACCTGGGGTAGAGATGTAGGTAGCAGACAGATCATACATATCACACCCACCTGTCAGTTCCTGCCATGCCATACCTGGGTCACTGGAAACTTTGGTGTGATGGGAGTCCTAGATATCTAGGATATTTACCTCCAGAGTATACTTCCCTACTTATGAGACTCTGAGGAATATAGATCTCCATAGCTTGGGGGACACCTAGCATATCTGTTTCTTCCTTTTCAGAAATCCCAAGAATATATATTTTTATTTCAGGGAAAATTCCTTTCTCTTTCAAATTTATTTCCCTCAGTGGGCTGAGGTTTTTGGAAACAAAAGCTGAGGTCTGTGCTACGAATTTCCCATGACAAAGCTATGAGCAGATCATCTTGCCTGCTTAATAAGACGAAAGATTTGGAAATATCTCTGATGACGGAGGGCAAGGTTTCCCATGTTTGAGACTAGAGAAGATCCCTTGGTAGGAGGAAATTCAGAGTAGTAGTGAAGAGAGTTGATACGGTAGTGGGTTCCTGACAGGGACCTTGCTAATACTATCCAGGGCAAATCTAAGTGGAGGATAATAATACAACCCCCAGATAGATTTGAAAATCTGGGGAAAATTGCACCCAATTCCAGAGTGGGATCTGCAAAGGTGGAAAAACATTACACTTTCTCCATTCGTAGCAAGATGGGAATGCAGAAGAAATGCATGTATGATTATTTCTGTAGGTAGATCATCCAGAGAAAGCCACTCAGAATTTTCCATGGTATACCAAGCACTAGAGCAGCAGAATCTTTCTATGTACCTGGGAGTACCAAGGAGGGTTTCCCACATTCTAAGCTCAGGATTTTCCAAGTACCCAGAGTAGCACCTGAAGCTACTATAAAAAGGAAGGATCTAGGAGAACTCTCTGGATTGGTAGCCTCACAGTGAATGGAGATAGGGTATGTCAGAGTATGCCCTTGTGGATGGAGGATATACCACAGACCAAGTGCCTCTTTGAATACTTTTGATTTTTTTTTTTTTTTTGTGACTCTAGGACAAGGAGAGACTGAAATCCCTGACTGAAATGGAGCTCCCATCTGTGTAGCTTAAATAAAAATAAATGCCAAATTTAGAAATAAATTTTCTTTTTTTTGTACATCTGATTCTGCATCCTTTGGGCATTTTGATAATGTGTGAAAAGGTCAAGTGGTTACAAAGCATGTTGTTGAGATTTTAACAAGTGAATCAGGGAAGAACGCGAAGTGTAAAGGATTTCAAATTTCAGGTCATTAGACACTGGATGGAAGAATTTAGAAAGAAGTAACAGTTTTTAGGAGAGAATCTGTTCTTCAGGAATGTTTTTTGAATTACATAAGAAAGTAATTTATGAGAGGAGTTATCTGGCATTTCTGGAAGGGGGTGTATAAATTTACTTCCAAGAATTTATTTTCTTTTTAAAATACATACACATGCATTCAATGTTAATCTTAATGTTTTAATCCTAACCCTCTATTTTTAAAATGAGCCCTGATCTTGCCAACTGTGGTTTTTCTAGCCATGGCACATTTAAGGAATATTACTCTTAATTGGCAAGAAATTTAATTCCAGTTATTAAGAAGAAGGATGGATGGGTGGACTTTTAAAAGATTTTCCAAATACATTGAAACCAACAGGGCTTTCTTGCTTCCTTATTCAATAAAATCAAATACCCAAAACACTCAGTTGATGGACTGTGCCAGGTAATTATGGTACACTTTTATTAGATTTATAATTTTTACTTTTTAGTAGCTCCTTTTACATAGTCAGCTCTAGATAATGGAAGATCTTAATTTAGAGGAAAAATCATCCGTTGATATGTAAAGACTAATGGTAAAAATAAATCCTCAACTCAAATTTATAGTATTATTCTACCATCAGAATTCAGCATTGATGATATTTAATGAAATAATAAGCAGTATTTTTGAAGTTGGAAAAGCAGAAGAAAGAAAATCAAATTTGAATTATTATGATATGCGAGTCATTGAATCTATTAAATCCACTTGCCCTTAAGACTTCTTGCTGTTGTGGAAGGCATTTCACAAGGTTATAATTACATTTTGGTTTTTTCCCCCTTTGCATTTAGGCTGTAGCTTTATTAAATTATTCATTATAATATACCAACTTTTAACCCAAATAGTGTATAAATATAAGATCTTGTAAGGCTCTCTAAGAGCCTTAGGAACCAAAGGTATGTATTCTACTGTATTATTTTCTGATTGCCACTTGGACTCCCTATGGTTTTGGCTGCCCCTGTTGCCATAAATTGAGTACTCTACAGTCTTTCCAGTGGAACTTCATAGCTTCTCCACGTGTCACAACTGGGTACCTCAGGACCCTGCCTGAAATGCTGGATGGCACTTTTGCTTGCACATTACTTTTCTCCAAACGACAAGGCACATCATAGTGCACATAGTGAGCATGGATGTGGGTTTTAAGTGGGGAAGGTAAGTTATGGGAAGACAAAAAAAAAAAAAAAAAAAAAAAAAACGTTCCAGTGAAGAAAATAACAAACCTGTATTATATGTGGACAAAGTTTTGTCACAATCAGGAGTTGGCACGCGTTGTCCTATTTTCCAGCTCTTTTGACTTGTGATCGATCATATGAATAAAAGAACAGAGAAAGGTCAAAATTGAGGGTTTCATCACTGCATTGTTGTGTGTGCACATACATGTATGTGTGAATGTGTTTGTGTTAAGTGATAAGCTACTATTAATTCAAAATTTACATTGGAATTATGCCACCACCAACTTTACCTCTAACCTCAGAGTCTCATTCCTATATTTCCTTCTGTCTACAACTGGTTTTCACATCACTTTGCATCCACTTTAACTGCAATAAACTTATTTGAATGCACGTGAAATCTAAATTTCTCTTATTTCAGAGGGTAGGAACTGACTCATTTTTGCATTCCATATTGTGTCATGAAGTCTGAACAGCATAGAACCTGAACACAGTGGGTGCTCAGTAAATGTTTGCTAAATGAATAAGAGACCTGTAGATGTCTTCAACCATTGTTTTACATTACATACTCCTGTGTAATTACAGAAATTCATTCTTGTCAGAAAATATTCAAGTAATACTGAATACGATAAAAAGTAAAAGTCTGCCATTTTCCTAGCACTATTCCATCCTCACTGTCTTACTTTCTTTCACAGAAGGAACTATTATTACTAGTTAGTGTGTTTCCTTATAGTCCTATTTAAATTTATATTTGTACACAAGAACACACGCTTGTACCCACATGCAGATTTTCTTCTTGGTGTAAATTCAGGGCTTAAGCTATCTTCTAAAATTTGATTTTTGAACTAGCAGGTACCTTTTGGAAATTTTTACCATGTCACTATGTAGAGGTGTACAATTTTTTATGATTCTTTTTATGATTGTGTAAATATAGATGTGCTATCACTCAATAGATCCCTAACTGATGAGCACTTAGGTTGTTTATTATATTTCTTTTGCATACTTACTTACTTTAACAATCTGTAAGTCATATCGCATTTTAAATCTTGCACAATCGTAATTATGAGTGAGTTTGATCACCTTTATTTATGAGTACTTTCAACTTACTGTTCACATACTTGCCCATTTTCTATTTGTTGGTTTCTCTTTACCTTTTCTTTCTTTCTGGTTAGAATGCTCCAGGGATAATACACCTTTTCTCTTTATATGTGCTGCTGATACTTTACCTTATCCACTTGTGTTCTAATTTTGAACTAATGTTTATTTCTTTATATTCTAAATTTTTGTGTCAGTTTATTTTATGTGTACTTTTTGTAAACTATATATTGTTTTTTTTCTCTTTTTAATAGAAGAATTTTTTTAAAAAAGATTTTATTTATTTATTCATGAGAGACACACACACAGAGAGGCAGAGACACAGGCAGAGGGAGAAGCAGGCACCATTTGGGGAGCCTGACGTGGGACTCAATCCCAGAACTCCAGGATCGCGCCCTGGGCCAAAGGCAGGCGCTAAACCGCTGAGCCACCCAGGGATCCCTTAATAGAAGAACTTAATAAGCTCAGATACATGTGATCATTGCTGTGCTTGTACTTGACCTTGCCATCTTTGTTTTTGTAATGTAATTGTCTTTTCCGTATTCCTTTCCCTGCTCTTCCTCCCTCTTTTTTCCTGACTCTGTCTATTGTGAGAGTAATTTAATTATTTTTATTTATTTAATTTCTTTCTATTTCTAGAACTCTAAGTTTTTAATGCACATATTTAACCTTTTTTTTCATTGTTCAGCATTAATCAATACATTTTGCTCCTGTGAAGATGACAAAAATCTTAACATGTTTTCATCTCTCTCCTCCCTTTCTCCTATGTAGAGATCATTCAAGATTTTGATTTTCGATTCTTTCTTTACATTATGCATATAAAATTATTCAGACTTAACTATAAATGTTTTAAATCTCCTTATACATACTTTTGTTTCAATAGAATGGAACTTTCTGTAGCTTTTATTATAAAGAGAGTTTTTGTAAGTAGTATGTTTCTTTTGCTCTTGCACTTGAGTGCTAGTTTGGACATAAGAGTTTGGGTCAAAACAATTTTATTTCTGGACCTTTGAGGATACTACTTCATTGTCTTCTAGCTCCTAGTATTGTCAGTGGGAAGGCTGATACCAGTCTAATTCTTCTGGTTTTGTGGGCAGTATTCTCTTAAAAATATTTTGTGATTTTTTAAATTATTTTGATGAAATTTTTCCAAAGTGTGCTTAGGATAGCTATTTTCTCATTATCCTGGAGAATGAGTGTACTCAGTAATGGAGTCTTTTTTAAAATTTTATTTATTTATTCACGAGAGACACACAGAGAGAGAGGCAGAGACCCAGGCAGAGGGAGAAGTAGGATCCATGCAGGAAGCCCAATGTGGGACTTGATCCTGGGACCCCAGGATAACGCCCTGAGTCAAAGGCAGATGCTCAACTGCTGAGCCACCCAGGCGTCCCAGTAATGGAGTCTTATTTCTGTTTAGCTCTGGAAATTTTCTTCTGTTACTCCTTACTCCTTCCTTTTCCATTCTTCCTGGTCTCTTTAGAACTGTTTTAAGTAGATGTTGGCTTCCTTGACTACAGGATGTGTACTTATTTTTATTTAATGATTTTCATCTCTTTGTCTTTTAGTGGTTATTCTGGGAGAATTCTTTGACTTAGTGTTCTCTCACTTCTCCCCGACTTTGTGTTGTGTCCATTCTGCTATTTCCATATATTTCAGCATGTATAAAGTTTTCAGCATCATTTATTTACTAGGCAACTGGTTGTGTGTGTGTGTATGGGTGTTGAATGGATGGTATAGCTCTTTTGATCTCTATGAGAATCAGTAACACTTAAATATTTTTTTCAATTTGGACTGTCAACTCTTTTCTCAAGTGTGAGTTCTTCCATTGATCTCATTTGATGTTTACTGGTGTTGGTTGAACTTAAAGATCTGGTGCTTCTTCCTTATCTGCTCTTATCTTTGTTTTGTTATGTTTGTGAATTTCTCTTTGTCTATTCATGCAAGTGAATTCTTATTTAAGATCTTACTTTCAGATGATTGTTGGGATGGGGAAGGATGTAGGATTGGGACAAGTGTGCTAGTGGTTTATCTTCTTGTTAAAGGGTTTTCCTTTTCCTTCTTGATGTCACTAACTCTCTATGCTGCCTCTTTTCTTCCTTCCCAGAGTACCCAGGCTTTTCTGCTTTAGCCTCAGGGGTAAATGTCATGCTGCAACCCTACTTATGACAAGCCATGGAAGGATAAAAACCAAAAACCAGGATGCTCAGGTGCTCTGAATGGGTTTTTTCAAGTAATGGCTCTGATGATTGCCACAGGGCCTCTATTCATTGTCTCTGTTGCCTCAAGAGTGAAACATGCCCAGAACCACTTCTGCTTCAACAGGCATGTTCTTGTGGATTTTTTGGTTGGGGTTTTATCCCCCTCTCATATCTCAATCCCATCTTCCTTCAACCTTTTAAGAATTTTTAAAAATTGTTTATCCACCAAGAGCATGCCTTCTTATTTCCCTCATTGTTATGGAGGAATAGATCTCTGTGGCTATTTCTGTTATCTCTGTCTCTATCATATTTATAATATCTATGACCACAGTCATTTCCACAAATGAACCCTTATTATTATTATAATACATGGTTCAGTGACTTTTTGGCCATATATTGTGGTTTGGGTTAGGCAAAGGTGTGGGCACCTGAGTTCACTTCTGACACTTTGTCTTAATATCCAGAAATTGCCTTTAAATAGACCTCTATTCTTTGATTTCTTTCACAATGGAAGGTGTAACATTACAGTTAGGTTTAGTGAAATTCTTTCTGCAAACCACTTAAGATAATAGAGCTGAATGGCTTTGTTCTGATGATTCATCTAATGTAGGAATGGAGCATGGACATCCTAAAGGAAGACCGTGTTAACATGTTACACTGTCTTTCCTAACTATTGGATATCTCCAAACAAGGTTGTAGTAAGAATAGGATCAGAGGCAATTAAAGATTGAATTTCTAGAGAACTGCCTGAAGTGTCTATATTCTAGGTCGTTGATTAAACAAAGATCCATATGATTGAGATACCATATGCGCAGGCAGGAGTTGACATTCTGTTATGAAAATTTAAGAGCATAACTCTATCTTCGTCCAGATGGGAGGCTGTCCTGTGTCTGTATGAAGGTTCACCTGAAGCTTCCTTTTTTCAAACAAGGAGCTAAGACTGATCTAGAAAGCAGGCAACTATTCACTTGAAAAGCCACATTTTTTGGCCATAACATATAGAAGGCATAACAGGCCAACATGTAAGTTGGACTTTTTTGGTTCTTTCCTTAATCAGTATTATATAACAATCTCTCATGATTTCTAACACTGCTTCTGTTTTTTTTTCTAACGCTGCTTCTAAAAAGCCGATAAATAATATCGTAAGATATTTACATTACAAAAGAACCATGATAGACTTTAATTTTCTTATTTTCATAATTCTTCCCCTTTTACAAAAGATCAAGCACAAACATTTTTTAGGCCTGTCTTGCAATGAAGTGTTCACATTCAATCTAGTCTAAATATCCAAATCGAGACGGGAGAAAACACAAAAACAGTAATTCTAACCCTGAACTAGAGGCATAAGTGAAATGATCCCTATTTTATTTCATAGGTTGATCTTTATTCTCATTAGATTCTGCTATGAAACAGGTCACTATGTTGCATTCCTCATTGAATCATTCAGAGATCCTTTGGAGACAATACTCTTAATCCAGGTTTTCTATGGAAGAAGCTCCACCATATTTATTCCTGGCTCTTAGGTTTTTTGTAAAACTTGTTAGCTCATGAATGCCAGTGTTGACAATTTTGTTCCAACATCTCAGAGAGCTAGAAACTGAAAGCTAGAACAGAATGAGACAAAAGATATGAGTTTCTATAGATGCCAGCTAGTTCAGGAACTGACCTATTGATGTTAACTAAATTTGTTGGGCCCAGTCTACCCTCATTTCTTTCAAATTGTTTTGGCTAGGGATTGGTTAGAAGAACCTAAAATTAAGGCAAAGTGGAAAACCTTAAAAATAAATACTCATAATGGTCAGAATATTAGGGCCACTCTTCTTCTATTCTAAGTAGAGTGTTTTAAGGTAGGGGACAGATTGTTTTTGCCATTTGAAAATATTCAAAAATCTTTATGATCATTTAAAAATGAAATAACTTGCTTTTCCAAAACTATTTTATATTTACTTTATTTCAGGATTATATAACTATGTCTCAATAAGTCAGACTCTAAAATGAATTTTTACTTTTCATCTAATCTGCCTGTTTACATCTGTGAAGCTAAACAATTAAGTGTTGTTTATCTCCTCCATGTGATACTGGATATCATCATAAAAAAAAAAAAAGAATTTTGGGCAAGACCGCACCTTACATCCCCTCTGAGCCCAGAGACATAGGAACACACATACACACTTACAAGTAGCCACTTGATAGTTTTAGCTTCTTCACAGAAAGAGAGCTATTTGTGTGTGAAAAGATGTGAATGCCAGGTTATCATTTGATTAGGACAGGCAAATAAAAAGAGAAAGGGGCAAAGTGGAAATTAAATCGCATGAACAACTTCTTAGAAGTTGCTTTCCCCTTGCAATTAGCTGCACACACCTCATGACTTCTTGAGGGGTCATTATAGGCCTGGAGAGTAAATATTCCTTGGCAGTGGTTTTGTATTTTCTCCTAGATGAGTTGTTTTTAACGGTTAAAGCAGTAGAGTACAGCCCATATATAGAGAAAGTGACAGGTGCCAGTTTTGTTATTAAATCCCAGCAGTGGAGCCTCTGAATTTCAAATGAGGCCCCTTATTGGCTGCATGTGTAAGGGGTCAGGGGATGGGAAAGCGTGACTGAAGCAGAATGGGTTTCACTTCACTGAGCTACTCCAAAGTCTTCATTAAACATGGACATAACATTTGCACTTGTTTTGTTTGTTCTAGACAGTTTGGATAATTACCCTCTGAAATGGTGTGCACCCATGTAGATTTGTGTATTTATCAAGTGGAGGGGGTGTGGAGGCACGGGGAGAAGGACGAAGAAGGTTCATTGCACTGTTTATTTTAATCCTTCAGTGATGATTGCATTTCTCAACCTCCATATAGAACCTCATCATTTGCTCCTTAAAACTGCTAGTTCAGGTCATTCAACTGAAATTTTATTTGATTTTAAGGGTAGCTTTTTGCAGTTCTAATTCCTTCTTCTCCTTATGCCCTCCGGGTAGGTCTGAAGACCCCTATTGACTTGGGAAGGAACTCTGCCCTCTACCAGAAAAGAATGAAAGGAAGAACTCAACCTTAAAGAAAAAAGACATCCAGGCTGTGAACTCCTTTCCCCCAAATAAAACAGGCCAGGCAGAGATGGGAGGAGGGAGCAGAGACCATTGTCATCATGTTGTTCTCCTTGAAAGAATGGATAGGGAAGTTCAGCAATCCTGAGAAAGCCATTTCTAGTGGTCTGTACACAGAAGTCAAGATCAAGCACATCCTGGTACTATGTCTTAGCATTTCTTCATCAGCTTTGCCTATTTATGCACTCGATTCACAGATCCTTTGCTCCCCTCTTACCTGAGAAGGTAGGTCGTCTCAATATTATGTGTAGTGAAGGCAGAAAACTGAGACAGCCAGTCCTGTCATGCCACCTAACAACAACAACAAAAAAAGTCCTAATCACCGTGACAATTACCTTGAGAATGGGAAAAGTTATTTCTGCAGATAATTTTCTTTGTTAGAACCATGACATAAGAGAGGATCCTATCATAACATCTTCCATTGCAGAGCACCATTAATTCTTTCCTGTATTATTATCTAAGGTAGATAGATGGAGTTAACATTATTAAGAGCTTATTATGTGGCCGATACCATTCTAAGTGCTTGACACCTATTAACTCATTTAATTTTCCTAACAACTGCATGAGGAAAGTATTATTGTTGTTATTATTGTAATTATTTCCTAAGTGATGATTCTAAAGCATTGAGAAATTGAGTAATTTGCCTAAGTGACAAAGCTAGTAAGTAGCTGAACTGGGATTGAAGCCCAGAAACAGCATATGGCACCAGAGTGTGTGATCTTAACCACCATGCTTCTCATGAGAGGGAGGTAGAGCATGCTAAGATACAGTAGGAACCCAGGGGTTAGTGACATGCCTTTATTGTTCAAAGTATTAAAGCTGGACAAAGGGTCCTGACAACCTGCTCTAGATTTCTCCCACTGGTGCCATCTGAGGATTGTATCTCTGGAAATGGCACCTGAAGAGTCTGTCCTCCCAGATGACTGGGCAGAAGGAGCTGTCTTCTTCCGTGGAGCTGCCATACTTGGGATATTAACAGTGGCATGCACCAAAGGCCTGTGTGTACATCATGCTCTACTAGGTACTGCAATCAAACCAAGAAATAGTTCTGAACGTAGGGATCTCACAGTCTACTAGGAAGCCAAGACACGGAACAAATGGGACACAAAAGTTAATGGAGTTTTCTTTATTTCAGGATGTGCCTACCTGGTGATTGAAAAAAAGATTAACCAACTGATTATTTCATCTCACAACCTGGTGCAACTTTTGAACCTTAAAAAAAGGAATTAACTAACCTCACTGTTGAGTGTTGAAACTTTTAGGGTGAAGGGGAGTCAGTATGGATCAACAGTACTTTTTGAAGACGTGCTTGCTGTCCAGCACTGTGACTGACACATTAGAATATGAAGACTATTGGAGGCAGATTAGCTATTGGGTGGTGGGTGCACACTATCTGTTGGAGTGTGGATTGATCCTGTGCCCTCCAGCATCCAGCAGCTTGAGAATATTGTTCAAAGGAGGTGACAAATAACTAAGAACACAGCCATTAGTAAAAAAAAAAATCTGTGAAGGAGAATTGTGTATATATTAGAAGAGGGAGACAAAGTTACTATCACCAAGGAGTGTATACTTGCATTGGAAATAATGTGATGTAAATTATGAAAAATCTAGATGAAAATATATGACATAACTCCAGGTACAATGAATGCATAATCGTGTAGCAGTGAAACTAATGAAGAAAGCCAAATGGTTGTTTTAAATTTAAATTCTAGGGATCCCTGGGTGGCGCAGTGGTTTAGCGCCTGCCTTTAGCCCAGGGCGCGATCCTGGAGACCCGGGATCGAATCCCACATCGGGCTCGCAGTGCATGGAGCCTGCTTCTCCCTCTGCCTGTGTCTCTGCCTCTCTCTCTCTCTCTCCTATTGACCTCAAGATATAAAAAGAAAACTGCTAACTAAAAATGAAGAACTGTTGAATCATGTATCTCTCAAAGCTAACATTATGTTAACTAATTCAATGCCAGTCTTATACAGTTATATGTCAATGTAATAACCTTTAAAACAAAAGAACAAAAATGATTTATTTATTCTTCATAAAGCTCAAGATTTTAAAATGCACAAAATCCTTTAAGACAATTTGTAGAATAACAATAATAACTTTGAAGTAGAATATTCAATATGTTTCTTATGAAGTCAAATAAGACCAAAATAAGAATGCCCTAGAAAAGTCTTTTTTAAAAATCCTGTACACTTAGCAAATACTTTGCCTTGACAGAGTCATTAATCAATAATAATTGCTCAAAATAACAATCTACTTTGCATATTATCAGGGTCAAAGTGAATAGGAAATACTCTAGAATATAATTACTTAGTCTTATACTGAAGTAGACTTTGAACCATTTCTGTAAAATAATCTTGTCTTACCAAGTGACAAATCTATGGCTCACATGTGGAAATATGAATATTGCCTATGAAGGACAAGTTTTGTTTGGTTTTCTTGCTTGATTTATATAATAAGTCAGCTGCTCAAGTGTTTTCCATAATTGTATTTAATTTGTTTCTCAGTACATATAAGAATCTCTGATGATAGAAAATATGTTTCTGGAGTGTGGCAGGGAAGACCTTTAGTCCGTCTGTTCTCCAGAAATGAGTTCTTAATCTAGAGTTCCAGGACCTGCAGTGATAGGTGATGGATAGGACTTAGGCGACCTGTCTATTCACTAAAATTGTACCAAAAATGTTTGAATATGTGTGTGGGTGTTATTTTCTATGGAGACCCGGGATCGAATCCCACATCGGGCTCGCGGTGCATGGAGCCTGCTTCTCCCTCTGCCTGTGTCTCTGCCTCTCTCTCTCTCTCTCTCTCTTTTTGACTATCATAAAGAAATAAAAATTAAAAAAAAAATAAAAAAAATAAATTTAAATTCTAGTTAGTTAACATACAGTGAAATGTTGGTTTCAGGAGTAGAATTCAGTCTACTGATTCATCACTTAACCTACAATACCCAGTGCTCATCACAACAGGTGCCCTCCTTAATACTCATCACATATCTAGTCCATCCCCACCCACATCCCTCCATCAACCCTCAGTTTGTTCTCTATTGTTTTTTCTGGTTTGTTTCCCTCTGTCTTTCCTCTTCCTATGTGTTTTGTCTCTTAACATCTTAACCAAACATCTGTTTTGTCTCTTAAATTCCATATGTGACTGAAATCATATGGTATTTTTCTTTCTCTGACTTATTTCACTTAGGATAATACATTCTAGCTCCATCCACATCATTGCAAATGGTAATATTTCATTCATTTTGATGGCTGAGTAATATTCCTGTGTGTGTGTGTGTGTGTGTGTGTGTGTGTGTGTATGTATTATATCTTCTTTATCCATTCATCAGTTGATGGATTTTTAGGTTCTTTCCATAGTTAAAGCCAAATAGTTTTCATTTGCATTGTCCTCTCTCAAGATTTTTTTAAGCCTGGGGCAGCCTGGGTGGCTCAGAGGTTTAGCACCACCTTCGGCCCAGGGCATGAGCCTGGAGACCCGGGATCCAGTCCCACGTCGGGCTCCCTGCATGGAGCCTGCTTCTCCCTCTGCCTGTGTCTCTGCCTCTCTCTCTCTGTGTGTGTGTCTCATGAATAAATAAATAAAAATCTTTACAAAAAATATTTTTAAGCCTATTTAAACTGAGAGTGAGGAATGTATAACTTGTTTATGGCTTCAGGTGTGGTCTTCTTTACAATAAGAAGAAATATGCTCAATTTTCAGTGACCTGGCAAAAGGAGGTTAGGGAACAATGGACATACTACTTGCACAGTGTGTCTAGGAAACCCCAGCTAGTTTATTTACCTTTCTGCCTGGGCCTTGCTTTTTCTACATATGTTGAAAACTTGCAGTCGTTTCCTGCCTAGTGCTTCATACAGAGCAGAAGAGTATGTAAAATCGTGAGATCAGGAACTGGGGCTGATTTTGAGCACCATGAGTGGCCATGGGGTCTTTGCTGTTCAGGGAGTCCTGAATGTTCAGCACCACACAGGAAGACAGTTGTGGTGGGTGAGGCTACCCACGTTACTTTTGCAGATACTGTATGTACAAAGAGCTGTGTCCTGCTAAAAATAGCACTTGTCAAATTTTGATATAGGAAGATGTTCTGTGTTTGAGAACTACAAGAACCCAAGAAGACATCTGATGCTGCATCCTTTTGAGTACAGAGATTCCAACAACACTCTGATCCTGTATCTGCTTAAACGTGCAGCAATAAGAAACTTACCAACTTTTGAGGCACCCCATTATATGTATTAAATGTGTCTTTCTATATCTTTTACCTGGCTCTCCTTTAGAAAGCAGCACAAAGGATCCTGGGGTTGCTCAGTGGTTTAGCACCTGCCTTCCACCCTGGGCATAATCTTGGAGTCCTAGGATCAAGTCCCACATCAGGCTCCTTGTGTGGGGCCTGCTTATCCCTCTGCCTGTTTCTCTGCCTCTCTCTCTGTGTCTCTCTTGAATACATAAATAAAATGTTAAAAAAAAGCAGCACAAAATAAATCGTTTTTTCTGAATCCTCTATAAACCAAAGTGAACTGGGGTCACTGGCCAGACCTGATATGGGTACCCTCCCATATCAGCATAAAAGTAAAGCTGAGCCACTTTACTTTTGAAGCTCCGTGTTTTGTTTGCATATCTCAAAATGTGCAACTCAAAGTTAGAATCAATACTAGAGATGTTCCCTGACCTGAGGTTAGGTGGTAAGGCATGTGTTTTCCTTGAGCAGGACCCGATGTCTTTCTTCATACGACCCAAGATGATGTTAATTTGTAAGAAGCTCTATATCCCCTAGACTAGTTGTCAACTGGGTGGTATTTCCTCCAGGGGACATTTGGCATTGTCTGGAGATATTTTTGGTCCCCACACTGGTAGGGTATTAGAGACATTTAGAGGCTTAGGGTGCTGCTGCAAATCCCCCAGTGTACAGGACAGCATACACAGCGCAAGGAATGATCAGTCTGATCGGCAATAGAGCCGAGGTTGAGAAATCCTGATGTTGACTACAAATATCCTGAAGACAAGCTTCACCTAACACCAAAGCTAGTATTAGAAAGAATAAGGAGTTACAAAAGTGTTTAATCTGCAGTAAGGAGGGAGTCTAAGCATATAAAGGCCCAAATCTGGGAATAATAATACTCTTCCACAGTAGTCAGAAGGAAGGCTTTGGCCATTATTAGGAACACAAGACTGGCAGTAAGTTAGAAAGTCTCTAAGAAGAACCCTAAAAATGCACAGCCTAGTGACCCACTTCTCTGAGATTATCTTAAGGAATAATTAGTGTTAAGGGAAACTATTTAGCAATAAGAAATGCTTATTACTACACTATTTTCATAACATGTAAGGACCAACCTAAATGGATAGCTTAAATAATTCATGATCTATCCACATAATAGAACATTATGCTATCATTAAAATTATGTGGGGATATATTTAATGACATGAAAATATGGGATGCTCACAAAATAGTATTCAATGAAAAACAAAGCACATGTGTTTTTGTATATGGGCACTGGCAGGAGGGATCTGGGTTAGAGATTTTTGGTTTGGGGTACCTGGGTGGCTCAGTGGTTGAGCGTCTACCTTTGGCTCAGGTTGTGATCCCGGGGACCTGGGATCGAGTCCCGCATTGGGTTTCCCACAGGAACCTGCTTCTCCCTCTTCCTATGTCTCTGCCTCTCTCTTTGTCTCTCATAAATAAATAAATAAATAATAAATAAATAAATAAATAAATCTTTTTGAAAATGTTTTAAAATTTTGTTTTCATGTTTGTACTTTCTCATTTTGGGTACTGAATAAGTACTGCTGTTTTTTAACAAAAAGAAGTGTTATTTTTAAATATAAGAGTAATCTTAGAAAAAAAAGGTCCACAAGATATTGAAAAGAATTTTATGCCACTTTAATAAATAATTAACAAAAGGCATGAATGGATTGATGAATCTGAGAAAAAAAAAGCATTTAAAAAGTTTGGGGAGGCAGTAACATTAGGCCAAGAAATAATAATGAGTGCATTTAATTACCCAAACTTAGACGGACAGAATATAGTTAGAGTTGGAGGTGAGATTTTTGACAAAGGACAAAGGACTATTCCTAGAACAAGCCGTTCGCAAGCAAAAGAAATTTACTTTTTTGACGATTGCATTAAAGAGCTGATTCAGAAGGTAATGGTAAATGAGTCTGAAATGAATTTAAAAGAATCTTTTCTGAAAGAAAATCTAATTTGATTGCTGTTAGGACTTTTAGATATTTAAATAGTGTTGAGAAGAGGAAGAAATTCGAGGGCTAAAACAAAAAACAAAACTAACAGCCATGGATGACCCACTACAGGATCCTCTGCCTAGAATCCTACCATGAATTAATTGCAAAGAATGGTCTCTTGTTTTCTGAGCTTCCCTCAGTATCTAAGAGGCTAACTGCAGGATTCAGACTAATGAGCTAAGGAATGGGTGGGAGTGCCTGGCGGGCTCAGACAGTGGAACATGTAAGTCCTGATCTTGGGGTCAAGAGTTTGAGACCCATATTGGGGGTGGAAATTAGTTAAAATTAAAAAAAAAAATAGAGTGTGTGGATCTGTGGATCCAGGCAAGACCTAGCAGGAAGAGTGTTAAGTGCTAATAATGCTGTAAAATGCATTAATTGATGATCCTGTGCTATTAGTTACAACTCAGGGAAGAATCTAGTTATTACTATCCACATCTTTCAGAGCAAAGGGCACCATCCAAAGGTTGGTAGACAAAAGGGACAGTTCAAAGGTCTTCCCTTTGTTTGCATGTGATCTCTGCACTTGGCACTCCCTTTGCTGTTCTGGGGTCAGGGCCTCCAGAGAGGCTTACTGAAGGTAGAGAAAATCCAGAGGAAGACTGCAAAGAGGATTGGAGGCTGAGCCAAAAGGAACAAGAAAAGAAAAGTAGGACGGGAGGAAGAAAGGGAGGCAAGAGTGGATGCTAATAATATTGGTTTTCCTTCCAGGTAACTAGAAGGAAATTGTGCTGGGCCTTTTCACATGATACCTTATTTTATCTTCATAGCTCACTTATCTGGCAAGATAAACTTGGAATGTTAATTCAGTTTTTAGTATTTGCAATTCATCGCAAGACTGTAGTGTATCCATGTCCCTCACTTTCTAGCTGTGTGATGTCAGATTAGTGATTTATCTGTCCTATGTCTGTTTTCCTAACCCATTTAATAGGTCTCATGATCAGTATCAAGAAGTTGTAGACATCTGTGGCCTTGTTGGCTAAAATCTGGGTACTCTGGAATGAGATGGCCGTTTGAAACTTGAATTTTGTCCTAGCCTTCCTCCTCCCTAAAAAAGACTACTTGTCCTGGTGGCTCTTGGACATGACATGGAGGGGCAGCAGGCCTGACTTAGTAATGTTTCCCACATTCCTGTGTTTGCACATGTGAGACAATCTGTTAGGCTCATGGGAAAAAAAAAAGGCCTTCCTCTGTCTGAGCCAGGAGTTGACATAAAGGTAACAGTAGAGCTAAATTGTTCCCATCAGCATTTGTTTTTAAATTAAAGGAACGTGCATTTGAAGGGAGTGGCAAACTCAGAGGACCTTGGCCGAGGCACACTTAGAGGCTTATCATTGTAGCCTCAAAATACGTAATTTTATTAAAAGAAAATATGAACCTAATGTCTTCAAATGTTTTAATTATTTATCCACCGCTGTTTCAACTTGTCCTCTGAAGTTGGCCGTGAATCAGATGCAGATTTAGGCTATGTTTTAGCGATTATTATGCCAGCATTAGCTTTTCTTCCATATTAGCAACCGAATTGAAAGACCTTTTTTTTCTTGTTTTGATTTATTTTTATTTTATGACAGGGATCAAAAAATTAACGTTTAATGAAGGAAAATAAAAGCCTAAAATAGCTCAATTGAAGGGGTTCAGAATGAGCCTCCCCAAAATGTGTCACATTGACCTATGGATTATTTTGAGCTGAAGGCAATCATGGCCCAAAGGGGACTTTTTACTTCCCTTTTCAGTGCCTCTGAGAATTTGGATAGATGCCCTCGTCTAGTATGAGGTGTGGTAAGCTGGAGGAAGCTCAGCAGGGCCTGGAGATCAAATTCTCTGTGTGTCCCATTGTCTTGGTATGGTGTAGCAAATACATTTACCAAACACTTGCTCTTCCTATTTTCCTGTGAATTGTCTTCCTTCCCTTTGAAGCCCCAAGCCCCTATCCCATTCCTTAGCTCAGGATGCATATAAACCTCAACTGCCAGACTTGCCCTTAATTCTTCTATCTTTGGGACTCCTGTACATACAAAATTAAATTTATTTTTTTAGTCTGTCTTATGTCAATCTGATTATTAGACCAGCCAAAGAACCAAGAAGGAAGAAGAAAAAAGATTTCCACCCCTACAGATGCATCCCTGTCAACAAAGTTATGGGAAAGAAAAAATATATATATATGATTTGCACTCTAGAAATGTAGTCTTCAGGACAAAACCTGTTTGGAAGGAGGCGAGCCTCAGTGGGCCAAAGAGGTTGAATTTCTGATTCAGACAGTGACTTTAGCTAGGTTTTTAAAGCTATTCTATGCCTGAGTTTCCTTATTAGAAATAGGGAATAGGGGATCCCTGGGTGGCTCAGCGGTTTGGCACCTGCCTTTGGCCCAGGGGGCGATCTGGAGTCCCAGGATCGAGTCCCGCGTAGGGCTCCCGGGATGGAGCCTGCTTCACCCTCTGCCTGTGTCTCTGCCTCTCTCTCTCTCTCTCTCTCTCTCTCTCTCTCTGTGTGTGTGTGTGTGTGTGTCTATAATAAATAAATAAATAAATCTTAAAAAAAAGAAATAGGGAATACAAAATTCTGTTGTACCTTATGTACTTACTCTCTTTAATTCGATTTAAATGACTATGTTTTGAGGCTTTAAAGTATGATTAGCACTTTGATGGAGCTGCAGTAATCCATAATAATGTTTTAAAGTACTAAACGGAATTACCTGCTGAATAGAGGCAATTAAAATATTTTGCCTTCCCGTACTTGAACTAAAGAATAAATGTGGACACTGACTCTTCCATCTTTAATTCCACACCTCTCTTGAGGAAGCAAATATAGGAGACGTGGCAGTGTTACTTGATATGTTGAATAGGAGAATCTCCTGTTTTGTGTGTGCCTGAGAATTGTACACTGTGGAGGTCAGAAGAGGCCATAGAAAGCAGGTAGTTCACCCAGGGGACCTTCCATTTAAACAGTGAAACTGACCTACAGTTCGAGGGAAGAAGGCCAAGTTGGCCTAGCCTGCATCTTTCACAACTTTTCAAGCAAATCATTCTTTGAAAACTGTTTTAAAGAGAACCTTTATATAAAGGATTTTCTACTGCTGCATAAATTACAGCATTTTAACCATAAACACATCTGCCAGCTAAATTAGGTAAATGATGACAAAAAACATGAAGGAAATATTTATTATACTTTAAATCTCAGTTGATCGAGATAGAAGAAAATATCCTTAGAAAAAATATCCTAAGAAATCAGTTTTTCAAGAAAAAGTGATGAAAGGCACTGATCCTTTTGATACATCAATAAAATATCAATTAAATGTCTGTTGGGTCAAGGCATAGTACCTGATGCTTCAGGGAAACAGATGCAGTGTGATGTGTACTTTGGTCCCCATGAAGATTTTCCCAGTCATTTTCAGACAATATTTTCAGAAATCAAGGCCTTTTTATAGAATGTGAAGGAGTCACTTCTGGGGACAATGGACATCCAAGCAGGAACCAGGCCCCTTATTACTGCCTTGATCCAAGAGCTTTTAGGGAGAGAAAATGTCCTCCTACTATTTCATTTGAAAAAGATTCCACCCTTTAAGTAAAAGTTTAAAGATTACATAATGCCTTTATTTCAGAAATGCTAAAATTTATAATAAAATGTTATCACTCTATATACCTATTTTTTTTGCATTTCCTTTCACTGTTTCCCTTTTATAAATTCCTCAGAAGGAAAAAAGAATTGTTTGCTTAACAGAATTTTTAAAAGCCACAAGTTATGGCCACTTCCCCCCACCCAGGTTGATTGGTGAAGAAACCAATATACTGTTTCTCTTTTTAGGATTTATTTCGGATTGCAACTCCAAGAATTTTAAATTTCTCTTCGCTAATTAAAATGAAATTTCTTTCAACTGACAAGGATTTACTAACTGTCTAGAATGGATTCAGAACAGAAGTTTATAACCAAGCACAGATAGGGCAAGGTAGGGATATACAGTAAACTGGAAACATGGCCCCGCTCGCGAGAAGTTCAGAGTCCAGTTGGGCAGGCAAGAGGAAAACCCAAGAAGTCACAGTGGGTAAGAGGCAGTTTCTTTATGGAAAAATGCTTTTTCTCCAGCCAACCATCATGAGGTCAGGATGATTAAATAGAGCATAGGTGGAATAAGCAATCAGAAGAAATAAGTCTTACAGAAGAGAAGTAAAAGCATCAGCTCATAAGGATTTTCCCCACATCACAAATAAAATGTTAACTAAAGAGAAAAACTAGTACCTTCCAAAGACTTTGCTGCCAAGGGGTTTGGCATTTCCATAATGGTGCGGAAGGAGAGACATCTCTGATTTCCATAGTATTTTGTAATTAATTTGGTGCTCTTATGGAAAATTAATTGGTTTTTGGATAATGAAATAGAAAGAAATATTCCGACTCTGGCATATTAAAAGAAATTCTCTTTAATAGACACAATGTCAGCCTGATAATGTGGTCTTGGTCCCTCAGGTGCTCAGACGTAGTTTCAGGGTAGCCCGAGAGAGCCTCGGTGGCTTAACGGTTAAGCAAGCTTCTCCCTTGCAAGTAAAGCTAAGCAGATTAATTAAAACTTAAAAGCATTATGATTTAGTTATGAATAACAGTTTGCAGTGACAGAGCTCGCCGTCTATAATTCACCATAACAAAATGACACTTGGGCTCGCTGCTGCTATAATTAGCTTTTGATATACTATTTCTTGGAAATTTCTCGCCAGCCACAGCCTGTGTGTGTTTCCAGATGTCCTGCACATACTTAAAAATGGTAAACATTAATTTATAGAGATGACAGCTGTGGGTCAAGTTTGAGGTTGATTGATAATTCCTTATTCAAATGTGTGCCTATGCGGCTTCATTTGTCATCCCCTAGTGAAACAGAAAGCCATTCTACCACATTCCTAGTTAATATTTCATTTTTTTTTCATAAATTATCTGTAAAGGCAAAAGCAATAGAATTTAGACCTTTCTTCACCATATGGTGTGGAATATTAATGGAGCTGAGGGTTTTTAAAAATTATTTTGCAGCCAGAAGGGTTGTGATTTGTTAACCTGACACATTTGTGTTTGCACAGTGCTAAGCACACAGTGGGCGCTCAATAAATGCTGCCCAGCGACTGTGAGGGAGCTCAAAACACTTTCTAGATGACAGACCATAATTCCTCCAAGCAGCCTTCCCATTTTATAAATTAAGAAACAGACCTGAGAAGTTTCCCTAAGAGGTGATAAAGTGATTCATCTCTAGGTCACACTCAACTTGAGAACACAGAGAATGACCTGTACTCACAGAGAATCTATTCTTGCCGATTTAGTCATTCAGTTAGACTCAAAGTCCACATCTTGCCACACCTCCTTTCTCTTTGACTCCTTGGATGGAGTAAAAATAGATTCTTGGAACTTAAAATACATTTAGCAAACAGTCTTATCTATAGGGCACCAGGCTGGTTGATTGAATTTGCCACCAAACCAACTGGCTGATGTTTTTCAATTTTGAAATGATGATTTTGTAGGATTTGGGTACTTTGGGTACATAGTCATGATCAGAATGCCTGAATCCCTGCTATAAAAGTATAGGCTACAATGATAGGACAACAGAAGATCTCATCAGTGCATTAAAATAGTGCACCTAGTTATTGAGTCTTGCATAGATCACATATTTGGAAGATCACCAAATTTGACCAACTCTTAAGTGTTATAGCACTGTGTAGCAAGCTACTTAGCCTGTATAACTTTAGCCCAATTCATCCAAACTAGGGATTAGACCCTCTTATTATGCTACAAGAAACAAATTGGGTTTTTAAAAGTTTTATATGGCTTCCTGTAAACAAGGAATGCTTGCCACTTGCACTTCATAGTCACTTAATTATGAATATGTTATTCTACAAAGCATCCCTCTAAACCAGGAAATGTTATTGCAGTGGATCCATATGCAAAATGAGGAAATTAAGATGCAAAGAATTTTGGTGACTTGCCTAAGGTCAAACATAAATTTGCAAGTGAACAAAAAATAAAATTCAGTGAGTTTTTTAAAGGTTGAATAGCATGTTTTCCAACAAAGTGTTGACATTATTAAGTTTATCCTTCTCTCTGTGCTAAATGCTCACAGAATTCGGATTTTTTTACTATGCTTTATAGCCACAGGTATTCATTTGATCTTGGGTGGACACGTGAGCAGAACCCATTGTAGTAAACTCATAAGGTGGAATTTTTGTTTTGTTTTGTTTTGTTTTGTTTTGTTTTGTTTTGTTTTGTTTTGGTAGTTTGGGGAGTTTATAAACTCTGCTCAGATGATTGGAGAAATCAGCATGCATGGAGTTGATGGTAGGAGTTAACTGAGTCTCTCTCAGGCTGTATGGTGATTGCAAGCCTGGGACAAAAGCACAAGAACAGCACTTTAATATGTATAGTGTGTAATATGGAAACATTGGGTAAAAATCATGATGTTTTATTTTTTTAAATATTCAGGATTCATAAAAGAATCGATGTTGATAAATCTCCAATGCAAATAAAAATTTTAATATGTATAAACCCGTTATAGACTGTCAAGTAAAAACAGAAATTTATAAACATTTAAATATTGCAACTATAATTGTTTTGATAAAAATATTATTTGCTAAATTTAATAAGAAGAAATCATTAGGTAAAATAAGCTAGTCACAAAAGCAAAAATTTATCTTCAAAATGAAAAACAGTAACAACTTTTTAAATTAAAATTGCAATTCCATAAAAAAGATATTACCAATATATTTAAGTTGTATCTTTGAGAAAAACTTTCCATCTGTAGAAGCAGTTATTCACTCAACACTAGTTATAACTACATTAATAATAAGCTAAATCCGTCAGATAATTTCATCTATTCATCATCCATGAGAATTTCTGAACAATTTGTTTTTGAGGGGGAAGACAACAGTTTTTAAAAATAATGTCCTTTTATCTTGTTTTCAATTAAAACTCTTAGTTTTCTTATTCTTCTTTTTTAAAGATTTTATTTATTTATTCATGAGAGACAGAGAGAGAGAGGCAGAGACACAGGCAGGAGAAGCAGGCTCCATGCAGGGAGCCCGACTCGAGACTCGATCCCAGTTCTCCAGGACCACAACCTGGGCCCAAGGTGGCGCTAAACCATCTAGGCTACCCATCAGTTTTCTTCTTTAGTCTTAATGTTTGGCTCTGGGACACCTGCGTGGCTCAGTGGTTGAGCATCTACCTGTGGTTCAGGGTGTGATCCAAGGATTCTGGGATCAAGTTCCGCATCAGGCTCCCCACGGGGAGCCTGCTTCTCCCTCTGTCCATGTCTCTGCCTCTCTGTGTCTCTCATGAATAAATAAATAAAATATTTTTTAAAAAATGTTCAGCTCTGTGTTTAGCTTTAGTATTTATCTTTTCTAAAGCTCCATTACCTACCTCAATTTCAGCAGTCCTGTTGTTCATTGTCTACTTTGGGGGAAGTGTTATCCATTCAATAGGAGTTTTTCTTTGTCGATTTTCTTTTTTCTTTCTCCTCTTAAGAATTATGGAGTTAACACTTTCTAAATCAGGGAAACATTACCTGATGCAAAATGATAATTTTGAATGTGTGTGTGTGTGTGTGTGTGTGTGTGTGTGTCTGTGTACACACAGAGATAGTGAGAAACAGAGAGGGAGAGAGAGAAACCTCAGGTTGTACCTGATTCGGATTTCAGAGCTTTTGTGTCCCTCCAAAACCAAACTACACCAATAAAAATCTCTGCTGTTTCATACTCAAAAACCGTACTCTGCCAGATAATTGGATATTGTGGAGAATACTGTCTGCCACTCCACACAACACCCCTTTTTGTGGACTCAAGAAGAATGTTCTAACTTAACACTGGGAGAAGCTTGCTGCTTCTTAGCAGCTGCTGTAATGCTACTAATGTTTTGGAAACTTTGAATTATGCCTCCTTTATCTTTGGCCACTAGGGAACTCAGAGCTCATTTGCCATCCATGCTTATATACACAAGTTTCTGGCACACTCTTTGATATACTAATTTTATCCCCTTTCAATTACTTTCCTACCCTAAATTTCCCTTTGCCTTTTGGCATTTTTTCTTAGGATATTATGTTTTTTGTTAGAAGTCTCTGGGTTTTTTTTTGTTTGTTTGTTTGTTTCATTTTGTTTTTATTTTGAAAGAGGAAGCAAAATAGAGAAGGAAAGATGAAAGAACTAAAAGAAATATAGAAGGACAATTAATAAAAAGGAAAGGAAAGAAAGGGGAGAGAGAGGAAAGTTTAAAATGAGCTAAACAGCTAATTTGGACTGCACAAAGAGCTAAGCAAATGGTTGACACATCACCGCTGCCTTCTTAACGAATCAAATCTTGGGACGTTTCTTCTGTGTTTTCTTTCTTTTTTTTTTTTGGCTTAAGTTCCTATGAACTTAGAACTTAGTCAGATATGAGTTCCTGGTTGGCAAGCACTGCATCTCATTCATCTTTGAATCTCCCCAGCCAACCCCCCCGCCAAAGTCTAGCACTTTGTCTAGAACATAATAGAAACTTAGTTAGTAGGCAGAGTGAAATACATTATGCAGTACCCAGATTTTCAAGACTGTGTGAAATGTTTTGGTACTTATTTGATGTTAGTTCTTTTAATTATTTCACCAGAAACACAATAATCAGGAGAAAAAGAAACATCTAGTGCTTACAGTGGGGGTAGAAGAGGGTTATGTCGATGATTTTTCTTCTGCATGAAAAGGACACAGCTCTTTCAAATTCAGCAGCTGAGTGGATCCATATGCCTTCCAGGCAGAATGTAGCCAGGCTAATGCTACAGATAATGTAATTAATTAACCCTTTTGTAGTCTTAGGATTTCAAACTTCTAGGTAATGGCATTTGTATAGTAATTTCCCTTGGTTCTATATAAGATCTTTAGTAGACTCACAAAATAAGATTTGCATTTAAATGTAAATGGCGGAAGTAAGGCAGTGAAAGTTATTAAAATGAACACTTGATAAATTTGGATAAAAGTGGCTTAGTACAATAAACTATATCTTACACTGATCATTTGTATTCTGGAAATCATTGGTGAATGCCCACGGTTGTTTAATCTTTGCTTTGTCACTTCTGTTCTGGTTTGGTTTGATAATCAGCATTTCTTTTTAAATGAATGATGATTTCAAACACTTGGAGAGAAATAACCATATTTTATAGAAGCCAGTAAGTTGAAAATGATTTAATCACTCTAGAATGTGCTCCAAGTATATCTGTAACAGGATATGGGTGCATAGAGAGACCCAATGAATGAGTGACTTGTTGAAACGAAGGTCATCTAGGCAGCCTGTCCGTTCATGAGACCCCAGAGTGGAGTGTCTTCTTGTAGGCCACAGCAGAGCACAATGCTAAATGCGTCAAGGAAATGGAGAGGCCTCAAGCTCAGAGTGGTGAAAAACCGATCGTGTCAATTTATTAATTTATAGATATTCTTGAAATGTATTAGACTTGAAAAATGACCACTAAGTTTGATATTTACCACTGAGGAATATCACATAATAAAAAGTCCCGTATTTGAAAAATCACCATAAATTGTTCCTTTGATCTCTTTCCTTTTCCCTTTCCTCTCTCCTTCTCAGCTTTCTCCTCTCTGCTTCTCTTCCATTTCCATTCATTCAAATCTCTAAAGTTGAATACAATATATATCTAAATAATTCTCTCTCTGTTATATTACAGTTCTACCCAGTCTGAGACAATTTATTCCTTTTTCCCTTACAAAAAGATTTTTTTAAAACCCCAACTCTTCTCTCAATTATGGAAATCAGTGGTATCAATGTGTCCAGTATTCATCTGTAGTGATGAAATTAATAGTAGCTGTTTAATTGTTAGCCTTTAAACAGATACATTAAGGAATTCACAGTATAGTTTCCCCCAAATGTCATTGTAATGCCAAAAAAAAAAAAAAAAAAACCACGATGGATAGGCTGAATATAATAGTAAATAAAACCCTGCTATTTCACTTCTGGGACTGTATTCTTTCCCCAGCCTCAGGTCGTTTGCAGAAAATGAGATTGGTTGCCCCAGTTTAGTTTTAGAAGATAATTTATAACAAAAAAAGTTGATGATAGGAGCATTAGTAAACAAGGACAAAGAGGATGTAATGAGTAGAAACGCTGAAATGACACAGTAGCAGAAGTTGTGCAAGGTAAAAGGGGAAGAATGTTGTGTCAAAAGGTGCACAGGATGCTTCATTCAGCAGAATTTAATACATTTTAATAATAAATTTATTTTTTATTGGTGTTCAATTTGCCAACATACAGAATAACACCCAGTGCTCATCCCGTCAAGTGCCCCCCTCAGTGTCCGTCACCCATTCACCCCCACCCCCCCGCCCTCCTCCCCTTCTATCACCCCTAGTTCGTTTCCCAGAGTTAGGAGTCTTTGTGTTCTGTCTCCCTTTCTGATATTTCCCACACATTTCTTCTCCCTTCCCTTATATTCAGAATTTAATACATGAAGAAGTTGATTCAGCTTTAAGCTGGGATCACATATATTCTCAGATGTATATTATTTTTACTTCATCGGTGAAACTTTCAAGTTTGGCCATAGAACAAGATTGTGGGGATCCCTGGGTGGCGCAGCAGTTTGGCGCCTGCCTTTGACCCAGGGCGTGATCCTGGAGACCCAGGATCGAATCCCACGTCGGCTCCCGGTGCATGGAGCCTGCTTCTCCCTCTGCCTGTGTCTCTGCCTCCCTCTCTCTCTGTGTGACTATCATAAATAAATAAATTTAAAAAAAAAAGAAAAAAAAAAGATTGTGAGTCTGTGAGAATACACAGAAACAAATGTGCATTTGACAACTGAAGGCACAACTGTCAAGATACGCAGAAGTGGGAAAATTAGGACTTTTGTAAAATATGACCCAAGTTCAGCCTGTGAGATAATGATCTACTTGAGCTACTAGCCTTTGTATTCACTTCTGATTGTGTGTATCCTTATGACCTGTAAATTTAGGATTTTGGCTAGCTAGGGGTAAGTTGTTATAAAAAGAAAAGAAAATTGTTTTAGAACATAAATTTTCACATAGCTTTATTTTATTTGAGTCTTACTCTGTGACTCCTGATATAACACATATGCTATTTATATTAAATCATATCTTTAAAGCTAGAGAAATCTCTGCAGATACAGATAGAAGTGAAATGTTTCCATTCTTATTGTTTTGTACTTTCCTTTGGGCACCATGTTGTACTTTGGTCTGTCAGATTGGAAGCTCTGAAAGCATGTGGTCCAAGTGGGAGGTATGTCTGCACTCTCTTCCCCCATATGGCTGGTACCAAGCCACATGCCCAGGGGACTTCCAATAAACAGAAATTTGCTGCTACAATGGCAACTACCAGATATAAAGATCGATAGGATAAAAAATTAGTCCTACACCAGGCACAATGGTAATTTTGTTTTGATAAAACCCCAGGGCCAGTAGAGTGGGTCGTATGAGCAGGAAAGACTGGAAGAGAAGGAAAATGTACCTCGTTTCTTATAAGGATGAAACTTATTGGACGTGGAAAAGCTCTCCTCAGCACCTTTTGTATACTAGACACGAAGGAATGAGAGAGATAGATTACATTTCTCTTCTAATACAATGATTGGCCAAAGTCCTTCCTCTCATAGTATCCAAGAAAACAGATGTGGTGTACTGCCTAGCCCTGCCTAGCCCTGGTGTACTGCCATGCATGGCCCATGACCTGACCCTGGTCCCAAGTCTGAGTCAGTAGAAATGCTTTTCACTCCAAGGATGACTTAAATGAAAGTTTGCAAGCTACCAAGCTACTTGGCTCTACCTATCCATTTTCTTTTTCTTTACTTTTGTTTTTGAACTGTTATTCAATTTGCATTTAGAAATCAGAGGCATCTTTTATCAAGGGGAGCAGAGGCACGACAGTTGGTTATTGTTATTTGCATTTTCCAACTAAATGTAATTTTAAACACATTTTTGTTTTGCATTTTAACATATATACATTTTGCAAGGGGAATCTAGCTGATTTATAAACCCCTTTGGGGTTTTTTAACACTTAATTCTGCAAGAAAAGCTTGTTAGTGGTTTTACGGTGGAATTAAAAAAAAAAAAGTTGTTGGAGACATCAATGATAGGTCTCTCCTGAACTTTTGAAGGATTTTAGAGTCATGCCGAGTTTTCAGATTTATGAACTTCTAATGTTGTCTAGACCCACCTTGAGTGTGTATAGAATAACAGCATTCAGGCTACTGATGCTGTAGCTAGCAGATCTGTCCTATGGAAAAATTTCCCTTAATATACAGGAGCTTTCTGGACCATCAGAAATTCTCCAGTCAGTACTTTTTTTGAATTATAAATTTGTCAAACTGTAAGGCCTTTGAAAAAGAGGTCTCCTTGTAGCATTTTTCTAGTTTCTCTTTCCTTCCTTACATTTCACTGTATTAGTATTATGTTTCCTTTACCATTCTTTCCTTGCTGCTGTGGAAATTAATACTTTATTTTATTTTATTATTTTTTTGGAAATTAATACTTTATATTTCCTTCCCCAAACCTTTCCAACTAAATGTATCTTGTGACACAGGCCTACAGACAAGCACTTTAATAATAATAGAACTAAACAGAAATATTCAGAAATATGGCTAATGATAGAGTATATTATGTATTATAGCAAAATCATAATTTAATTTGACAAATTGTTTTATACCCCAAAATGTGATATTATGCAGATACTGAAATAAATGATTATAAAGAATTTACATTATAGAGGGAAACGTTCATTACATAATAAGTTCTTAGAGCAACTAGGAAACTATGGATAAATATAATCTCAATTACATACAAAAAGTATATACACAGAAAAAAAAAGGAAGATAGTACACCAAAATATGCAAAGATTATCTCTGACTATTCGTATTATCTTATAAATATTCTGTCAGGAGCATGGATTTCTAGCATAAATTACTGACACTGATTTACTTAGAACCTACTGGGCCCTGGGTACTGTGCTAGGTATGTGGAGCTGTTATGACACTTAATCCTCGGCACACCCTATAAAGTAGATACTAATCTCATTTTACATAGAAAAGCCCATGTCTCAGAAATGTTGAGTAGATTACATTAGGTCACATACCTAGCAATGATAATTATTATCCTCATTTTACGTGAAAACACCCAAGCTCAAAGAGATGAATTAAGTTGCTCAAGGTCAGCTTGCAAATAAGTAGCAGGACAAGTTTGAACTCAGATCTTTTTGACTCCGGATGTCATGGTATCACAGTGCTCTCTGAAACCAACCAAACAATGACAATGACAACAAAAAAGTACATTAAAAAATGTCATAAAGAACGACAAGAATATCCAGTAGGAAAGAAAAGGAGTATTCCATCTCTGATTTCTCAGCTAATTAGTTCTTGCTGAGCCCTCTGACCCATGTCCTGAGATCTGAATCTGTCCTATCTGTGTGAAAACACATAGTATCCTTTCATAGTGTTTACTTTCGGAGAGTTTCAAAATTCACTTAGCAAATGTTTTCTGGTGTCTCACTTAGTAAATGCCTTGTTGTTTTAGCTAGTAATAATCCTCCTTTGGCACAAGTTACACTGCAAGCAGAGAGAGAGAGAGAGAGAGAGATCTGAAAAGTTTGTATCTATTGCCAGTCTGCAAATAATGCATGCTATGGGATTATATTCAAATAATGTTTTTTCTTGTTTCCTTGTTTCCTGTCTGTTTTTGGGCTCAGAAAATGCATATAAAAAGTGCAAACATTACTGGCATAAATATGGTATGTCACCAAAAACTGCTTTGGAAACTCAAAAGATAGATAAGAAATAATGAGGTTTATAGATTCATTAGCATTTGAATGATGAAACATGTATATGTGTTAGTCCTTTGATCAATATTGCCCTGGAGGGAAAGTACTGTATTTAATTGTCTTTCCCAGACCTTCCTCTGTGGACATCTGGTTGCTATGCAGTCTTGTAGCAGGACATTTCATTGCCCCAGTGTTATAGAATTCAAGTTCCTATTTTATTACCAGAGATGGCATAAGTTACAAGGAAATGTATGAAAAATCTTGGTCAGAATGCTAGAAACATGTTCAGTAGGGCATCTCTTCTGTCTGCATTGGCCCGACTTGACTAGCATGCGTGTCCTATCATTCTAGGTAGTTGTTAAATTTGAATGATTTTATTATATATGTTATATACATCTGTGAGCTGTTTCATTAGATGAGTTTCACTGCACTATGAATACTTCCTTTTTGTAGATACCATTCATTTTGCAATTACCCAAACCATTTGCAAATGTTGCTTGTACATAGAAGGCCAAAGCAATGTTTTATTGCGGAAAAAATCAAGTGCATTAAAGTTAGAGAGACCTGGCATCAAATGCTGACATCATTGTTTTCCAGCTGTGATATTCAGGCCATTATTCAACCCATGTATGCCTCAGTTTCCTTATCTGTGAAATGGGGACATTAATACCTAGATCATGGAGTCTTGAAGAAAATTAAATGAATAACACAAAAAGCTTGACTCAATATAAAAATTATTTTCTTTTTTTAACCTCTTCTTAATGATCTATACTGACAAAATGGTCAGAGTGAACTATGCAGTAATAATCTAAAACAAGATTTGCTACAAAAACATTATTTTTAAACTAGAAATATAGTATATGACTCTTGTGGGGGAAGGGGCAGAGGTTTGCCCGTTTTAAGTTTGTACTAAAATTATTTCCCCAAGTGCTGGCCAATTGAAAGAGGGGAGCATGCTATAGAAACAAACACAAGACTTATGGCAGCCAGTGTGGGATATGACATATGCCCTGCATAAAATATAAAGTGCATAGTCTATAAGTGGATAATTGAGAATTTCTTATATTCAGTTTCCTTGCTTATGACCTGGTGGCATACATGAGGGATGGGGTAATCCAGGAGTTAATGGAGGGCAAATTTTAAAATGCCCCGAAACTTATTTTGCTATAGAGAAGGATGCCAGTGTCTACCAGGTTTCTGCTTGTTAATTTCTATGGTTGCTGCTACTGGGGAAATTGTCCTCATTTGCATTGTCTTTCAGTGACCTACCTGGAGGCAAACACCTGCAGACACTTTATGTTCACAGAAGTATCACTTGGGACAGAGACCCACATCCATTCAGTGCAACCAACTATGTTAAAATAACATTATGGGCAAATATTTCAAAGCTTAACATTTCAAACGATCACTTCACATACTATTTTACCCCTCTTATTGCTCATGAGTAATATATATTGCTGCCAACATAACTTCTTGGCCTCTCCTTTGCCCTGTGTGTTTTTAACTTTGCAGATGGAATTCTTACAGAGTTTTAATTGTAGGAATTCAATTACTACATTCATTTTTTCTTTTACAAGAGAGAGGAAAGAGTCCCTGGTGAAAGAATGATTTGATTTCAGTTGAAAATAAAGAATGAATAAGAAATAATAAAAAGGAAATGCATTTGGAAATGTGAATAGGTATATGTTACTTATAAATTATGCATGTGTGCATGATTACATATTAAAGAGAATCTGTTAGTCATAAAAATTATCATTTGCATATTGTTTCATATATAAATGTATTTATTCTCAGTACACGTATATATGCCTATATAAGGAAAAATATATTGTCTATATAATTGTAATTTATAAATTTTACTTTTTAAGAAAAATAGTCTGGAAAGGAAAATTCTGAATGTATATCAATGTTTTTGTTTTTTAAGGTGTAGTTTCCTTTTTAAAAACTATTGCTTTGGACTGCTTACAACATTCTCCAAAATAGTGGTTTGGAGTCAAAATGTTTCCTTTCTTGAATTAATGTTCAAAGTATCTTTTTATTTTATTTATTTACTTCTGTGTGTGTGTGTGTGTGTGTGTGTGTGTGTGTGTGCACGCGCATGCGCACGCTTAATAGTTATAGCAAAATAGATTCAGCTGGTTTGGGGTTACAAGAAATTCTTAAAAAGCACTCCTTCCCTCTGTATTGTTAAGATACTGCTTGCATTGAAGCTATAAACTTTTTGTTTGGCATGGTTACAGAACCCACTGAAGGAGGAAAATCAAGCCATATTTAACAAAATGAGGTTAAGAATTTTCAAAGTGATCATGACTTACGTTAACATGTTGAACACAAATGCCATAGAAATGTAGTTGGCTATTATTACTATTTTTTCGAATCACTGAAACAATTAAAATTCTGCCTTAAAGACATTTTCCCCTTAGGCAATCATACTTAAAGGTTCTTGTGTTTAGATTTCAGCTTTTCATTTGGATCTTTCTCAACCATGGGAATAAAGAATAAAATTGTGAGTGATCTATCTCACGTGACATTCACCAATTAATCTTTCTACTGGTATTGAGAAGCATCAGGTAAATTCTTTAACCACTGTTGGTAGTATATTGGATTTATCTGTATATTGATGAAGAACTTGGGACATAGAAAGGAAGCATTTTGTTACATACATGTACAGAGAAAGCATGTGGTCAAAAATATATCCTACTTAATGACCCTGGGACTCACTTGACAGGGCAACCAACAGATGACTTAACCATCTCCAGTAAGTCTACAAACCCTCGGGCCACGACACCTTCATTCATGATGTTAACCTATTTATTGCCACGGAATAGTTATCACCCTGATTATGAATGTGTCTTCTCTCCTCGACTAGAATGCAACTTCAAGAAGATTTATTTTTTCATCTTATCTTCTGAGTCTACTCTGTCCAACATTATACTTTCAGTAGAGAACAAGAGTTATTCAATTTTTTGGTTGAAAAAATTGCCGTGGATATTGTAGTGCAAATAGAATGTTTTACTTTATGAGGTTTAAATCTTTAAAGATCTAAGATAGATATAGAAGTAGATTCTATATCTCTAAGTAGAGATAGAAATAAGTGAGATTTTTTACAAATAATTCTTTATTTCTATTGATGTCATCTATAGTCTCAGGACTAAGTACCACTTGTCATGTCTTTTAATAAAGGTCATTTTCCGTTTTATTCTAGGAAGCCGTGAGATATTCCCGGCGCCCACACAGTGGAATCTGCCTCTCTTCATGAGCAGAATTGGAAATTTCCTAATCTCGCAGGCTGTAGCTATCACCTGGGGAAGGTAAGGCATTTCTACTCCTCAGATCAGGTAAAACAAACCATAACTTTAGGAAAGAGTAGTTTGATTTTGTTTGGATCTGAATTATCCCTCCCGAAGAAATACAGTAATCACATATTGAATCACATTTTGCCCTTCTTTTCGTTTCACTCACATTACAATAATCCAGCAAGAGAGTTCAGAGTGAGAACTTGGAAATGCATGGAACTGCTCAGACAACATTCGCCCAAATCCCCGTTAGAATTCGAGACCAGCTCAATGATGAGTGGATAGACATGATCCCTCCCTCTGATGGAATTAATATTAATTCTGAAAGCCCGACACCAGGCACTCAGCACCCCCCTGATAGGGTGTATCCTAAGTACGAAGGAGGCAAATGTGCTTGCACCGCCTGTCCCTCCCGCAGCCCATTGGCGGGTAGTGGAATTAGAAGTTTCGACGATAAATTTCTCCCCCAGCAGTCTCTCCTTCTAGTTTCTCCACGAAGAAACCTCGCTCAAATCTGAAAATATTAATAGACTAATTACCAGTGCCTTAATTTGCAAGTCCGATTCGTTTCTCCTTCTCACCCTCCCGGCCCACCTCCTCTCCTCCTCCATCTATTTCAGCAAGGGAAGAGAGAGGATCGAGGAGGGGGGACAGTGAACTTAGCCACAAAATAAGTCAAGGGAGAAATGAAGTACTAATTAAGAAAGCTGGGGTGTTATGCAAATGGCTCATGCACCGAAGGCAGCCTAATGAACGTGCCCGGAGTGGATGGGGCGTCTTCGCCGCGCCGACAGCTGGCTCCCAGGAAGGTCAGGCGCAGGCGGGCGCGCGGGAGCATAATCCTTCAGATTGGCAGCTCTGCCCCCTGGTCACCGTTTGATTATCTCCCAAATTGCTGTATTTCACAGAGATAATGATTTTTTATGGTCACAGATTTGAAGACAACTGCTGTATCCTCAGGGTTGTCGTTCTGCAAGGAGACGCTGCTGCTTCCTTCAGAAGAGGGAGAGGGGGAGAGAGAGCCAGTTTCTTCTCCTTTTCTCTGCCTCGCAACTTACTTCCCCCAATGGCTTATTATCATAAGGAAAGCAGTACATGTTATAGAAGGGAATCGCCCCAGTTCCCATTAATCCCAACCTTTCCCCTGTTCCTTAGCCGTTGCTGGGGTCTGAAAGTCCTTTTCTCTGGTCTTCCAGGCGCTCCAGTGCTTTCTCATACTCCCAAGAAAGAGGTGGTTCTCTCTGCAAAAAAAAAAAAAAAAAACAAAAAACCCATAATAGTTTGGACTTCAAAAGAGGAGAGGAAGGTGCATCTAGTGGCTTGCAAGAAGTGTGTGTGTGTGCGTGCGTGCAATCGCAGTGTTTGCCATGCATCATTACTTAGGGCCTGTCCTCAGAGAGCTGAAGATGGTGCAGGTGGGCAGCCTGCAGGTCACCTCCTCTGACCCCAGCTGGAGCTTGCCCAGGGTGGGGAATGAGGCTGTGACTCATGGTCTTTTAAGTTTTTTTTTAAAAAGGCTTCAAGGTGGGAACCTTTGGCTGGAGCTCCCAAGTGGGATTTTCATTTAATTTGAATGTAAAAGCAATCGGGAAAAAAAGAAAAGTTTAACCATATGATTACTCCCCTTGAAGACTGGTTTATTTAGCATTAGTTATATGATTACTTGTGAGTGTAGGGCCTACAGGAACATACTTATTTTTCTTTAAGAGAGTGACACTGAAGCCCTGGTATGAACTTGATTTTTCTTTTTGCACTAGGGATGTTACTGTAGTAATTTGGACCCATCGTCTGCAAGGATGCTCTTCTGACCTGATAAGGGAACATCAAGCTTTCTCCAACCGGAAGAACTGCAACTTGAACACCATTTGTGTTTTAGCTCAGCGTTAATTATTCCAACATTGCTGGTATTTTAATATTTATGAAAAAAGATTGCCTGGGATTCATATTTCAAATCACTTCTCTTCTCTTAATTGAAGAAAAAGGTAAATAGTGTAAATGAAGCCTGCTTGGCTTGAGGTCTTGCTGGTGCTTATCTAGAAACCATGAATTCAAAGGTGGCTTGATAGATCCAGTTTCCTATGAAATATTAATTTCTCCATATTTTTCATTGTTTCTACTGTATTTAGTTAATATGCATTTATTTTATTTTAAAATATACAAGTTGTTTGTATATGGGGTCCTGTATGCTTATCTACAGAGCTATCTTTCAGAATAAAATAAAGGGAAGTTTCTATCATTTATTTTCCTGTGTCTGTAACTAAAAAAAAGATACAAAACAGTGCTTCTACAGGCCAATTACCCACACGTCATTAGGTCCTAGCCATTTCTTTTTTAACCTGAAAGGCCTGTCTCTACTCCCAGGTGAGTATATATTGAGAAATAAGTTACCAACCTCACTAAGAGGTAAGATGCTTCTCTGGCATTTTGGTGCAGGTTCATATTATGAGTAGCAAAGCCTTATTATTTCTTTTTAGACATTATATCACTCCTTCCTCAGTTTCAATGATTCTTACCAGGTATTGCTCTAGGAGTAAAGAAAAAAATCTGGCAAAGTAAAGGGGCAGGATGAAGGGGTTGGGATTGCTGTTTTAGATGGAATGGCCAGGCCTCTTGAACAGTTGATACTGAGCTGAGATATGGAAAAGCCATGTGCGTATCAAATGGAAGAATGTCCAGGCAGAAGTAATGGCAAATTATAAGATTTTGAGGTGAGATCACGCATGCCTTGTTTTAGAAATAGCAAGGACAGTGTGTTCGGAATGGAATTAAGCAAGAAAAAAATAGTGGGAGATGAGGACTGAGCATGGTCTTAGAGTCAGGTCATATAACTTAGATGATGGGAAGGAGCATGGATTCTATTTTAAGTGGAATAGACAGCTTATTATAATAGACTGGAAATGGACATTGAGGATTTCCACTAATCACAATTTTAAAAATACTGGAGTGAACATCCTTGTGTATAAGCCTTTGCATACTTGTTCATTTGCTCATTTATTCATTAAATAAATATTATTGAGTGCCTACTCTGTGCCAGCTGCTATGCTAGACATTGGGGATCCAGCTGTGGAGACATCAGACATAGTCTTTCCCCACATGAAGCTTACAATATATGGGGAATATGATCTCCTATATTTATCCTCAGGATATATTTTAATTATTTCTTAAGGAAATAGTCTTAGAAATGGAATTACTCCATCAAAACGAATGCACATTTCAAATCATACACACATGAATTATATATAAAAAAATAAATATACATCTGCCCTCCAGAAAAGTTGTACTTTCCTCTCCTTTACAGAGGATGGCCCTAAAAGGAAAAAAAAAAAAAAGTGTATTTCTTCTTCTTTTCAGTTTATATTTTCCCAACTATTAAATTAGTTGAATATTTTCACATTTTGTATTTTCATTGTCTTACTAAATTCAAAGTGGGTTCATTTGTTACTAATTCTCAACACACAGCCTGGATATTGCTTATGACTTATTCATAATAATAACAACCTACAACCACAGAAACTAACACTTACGAAGTGCTTCCTTAGTGTTGGCACAGTGCTAAGCTCTTAAACACATTTCATCAAATCCTCACCAACCCAGGGAAAAAGCACTGTGCTTTTCATTTCAACCCACTGGACTTGAAGTTCTTTGAGGCAAGGACCACATTGACTTTGCTTACCACTATTTGCCTGAGTCTGGCACAGGAACTGGCCTAGGTAAAAAGTCATATACATTTGCCACATGTTAATGTTTCTATGTGATAAGTTGAAGCACAGTTATTTTTAAGTAACAAAACTCCATAACTTATAACTGGTGAAGCTGGGGTTTGATCTGGACCAATCTTATTTCAGAAAATGTACTCTTAGCCTGGGTAATTTTAGTTATCCATTAACAAAATTTTCTGCAACCACGAAGGTATGCAGGTCACCACTTCTGGCCTTTCAGGGGCTTGAACTCTGATAACTGTGCTATAGTCGCACTTTCTTAGATTTTTTTTCCAGGGATGTACTGATTTTATGTAACTATTTTTTTCTTTTCTTTTTTTAAGATTTTGTTTATTTATTCATGAGAGGCACAGAGAGAGAGAGAGGCAGAGACATAAGCAGAGAGAGAAGCAGGCCCCATGTAGGGAGCCCAACGTGGAACTCGAATCCGGGCCTCCAGGATCACACCCCGGGCCGAAGACAAGCACTAAACCATTGAGCCATCCAGAGATCCCTGTAATTATTCTTTTCAATAGAAGCAATGTGACATATAATCCATTACATACTCCTAGCACTGTCTACCCCCTAAGCTCCAGGGTTTTCTGTTTATCTGCCTGCTTAATTACTCTGACGATGTGTTTGAGTTTTTTTAAATTTTATTTATTTATTTATTTATTTTTACTTAGTTGAGGGAGAGAGAGAGAGACAGCTCAAGCAGGTAGAGGAGCAGAGGGAGAGGAACAAGCAGGCTCCATACTGAGCAGGGAGCCTGATGCAGTGCTGAGATCAGGACCTGAGCTGAAATCAAGAGTTGGACACGTAACCAACTGAGCCACCCAGGCATCCCTCCACCTATGTGTTTAGAAAGCATCTCAAACTTAACATATGTAATATAGGACTCTATTCCAACCTCACTGTCCCAATCTGCTTTCCACCTAAACTCACCAATCCTAGTATAGGGTACAAATATTCATTCACATATTCAGGTCAAAAACAGAGCAGTCATCTTTGATCACCACTCTTCCCTCACACTTCATCAGGCATTCCTTTTTTTTTTATTTTTATTTTTTATTTATGATAGTCACACACAGATAGAGAGAGAGAGGCAGAGACATAGGCAGAGGGAGAAGCAGGCTCCATGCACCGGGAGCCCAACGTGGGATTCGATCCCGGGTCTCCAGGATCGCGCCCTGGGCCAAAGGCAGGCGCCAAACCGCTGTGCCACCCAGGGATCCCTTCATCAGGCATTCCTGAGAGAGAGTCTACCTTTGAAATACGTCCTGGATCTGGCCGTGTTCTTTCCAACATGTGCTCTAACCTTAGTCCAGGCCATCAGCATTTCACGTCTCACCCACTGAAATAGCCTTCTCAGATTTCCCGCTTCTACTTTTGCCTGCTTGAGCCTATTGCCAGACCATCCTCAGAAATGTAAATAGATTTCCTGCTCAAAACCTTAGGTAATTTCTCCTCGTATTTTGGAATGTTTGGTATCTCCAGTCCTTCCAAATCTCTTCCTCGCCTTCCTCTTTTACCGTATCTCTGCCCTGGCCTCTACATCCCCACCTGAATGCTGTCTTGCTGGTACCTGAGCCCATCAAACTGATTTCACACTCGAGCCTTTGTTTGCTGTTCCCTTTGATTGGAATGCTTCCCTCCTCCACCTCAGTCAGGTATCTGCTCAAATGTCTTCTCCTTAGAGAGGCTGTCTCTGACCACACGACCCAGAATAGTGTCTTCCCCCACCTCTGACTCTCCTGCACTATCTCTTAACTTCTCAGTTTAAATTTGCTTTCCCTAAGGGCAGAGGCTCTGACCTGTTGGACAGCAGAACAGCCCTTGGCCTATACTGGCAATCAGTAAATATATTTAAATGAATAGATGAACGAATGTAACTGAATTTTATGCCTTTGTTAGCAAATAAATAAATAAATGGCTGGACTCAGCTAAAACAAACAAGCCAAAAAAAAAAAAATCAAACCATGTGATCTGATCTACTTTGGAAAATATGATCATCATTCTTGTACTATGAAGCAATATAATGGATGCTCAGTATCTGCTCTTTTTTTAATATTTTATTTATTTATTCATGATAGAGAGAGAGAGAGAGAGAGGCAGAGACACAGGCAGAGGGAGAAGCAGGCTCCTCACAGGGAGCCCAACGCGGGACTCGATCCAGGAACTCCAGGATCGTGCCCTGGGCCAAAGGCAGGCGCTAAACTGCTGAGCCACCCAGGGATCCCTCAGTATCTGCCCTTTGAAAATCTTAGGTTAACTGAATTTTGTTTTAATGATTCCAACCAATGTTTGGATAGTAATAGTGAAATCTTGAGCTCAGAATGATCTCATTCAGTCTATTAATGATCTGAGATGGCTTTGTCATCCCTAGATGTGATTAATTCAGCTCCTGTACTTTATCTGGTCACATGCTTCTAGGAAGGAATCAGAAAAGTGGCCATTTATGACTGGTGCATGTGTGCACGCACATTCATTATAACTTAGAAGGAATATTAGGACAGAAGAACACACTACCTTAGGTTGTCTGAGCTCAGTACCTTCCTAGATACCACCTGGTTCAGATTCCCTTTGAGGCTTTCTCAGTTAGGAGAAGCTAGTTGGAGCTTTGTCACAGGTAAGGACACATTCAGACAGCAATGCTTCCCCAATTCTGGACATTGCCTCTTCTCCACATCTCAGGAAGATGGTGCCCTCATCCCCTGCCTGTGGGGGTGAGGATATATCTTACTTTGTATGTATATAGATTTCCTGCTAAAGAGTCAAGTAAAGGCCTAGTCCAAACTCTATTAAGGTGAAGTAAAGTTGAAACCAGGCTAAAAGAGGTGATATCTCTGAGATGTAGACTATACCATATCACAGAGGTAAGTAAAAGAAAAGCTGTTTCTTTTCAATTGTATTATTTTCTCAAAATATTTCAAATTGAAAATGGCATAAAAGGGTATACAATAAAAAGTACCCCCACCCCATCCTCCTGTTTTCTCAACACTTGGTTTTCCTCATCAGGCAATCAATGATCAGTTACTCAAATGTCTTCTTGTTTTTGTATTGTTTTTAAAGATTTTATTATTTATTCATGAGAGACACAGAGAGAGGCAGAGACACAGACAGGAGAAGTAGGCTCCTCAGGGGGACCCTGATGAGGTACTTGATCCCAGGACCCCGGGATCATGACCTGAGGTGAAGGCAGATGCTCAACCACTAAGCCACCCAGGAGTCCCTGAAATGTCTTTTTGGTAATAGTTTATATAATAAGGAAATATATGGTATATGTGTGTGGATCTAATGTCATTTTTGTGCATTTAAAATATATGAACAGTAGAAAATTATATCATTCTTCATCTTACTTTTTTGTTGTTGTTGAAAAAGCGGTATAGTATACTTCTTTCAAAAACAGACTAGAGCTAGACTGCCTGACTTCAAATTTTGGCTGTGCCCAAATATTAGCTGAGTAATCTCAGACAAGTTTGCTAACCTCCCTGTTGTAGGAAATGAGATCGTTTATATCTTACAGGGTTGCTGTGGGTAAGTCACCATGCACATAAAACAGCACAATTTCTGTCACATGGTAATCATCCAGAGTTGCTAGCTCTTGTTACTGTTATCATCATTATTTTTAAATCATTCCTGTTTTAGTAGATGAAGAGGTCCCTCACTTTTATAGCTTCACAATATCGCAGTGTATGGCTGTTCCTCAATATATTAACCACACCTGATTTAGGACACCTTCCCCCCACCAATATTTTGGTGCTGAAAGGAATGCTACAATGAAAAGCTTTTCATGTTGATCACTCTAGATTATATCGAACATATCTGCAGCATAAATGCCTCAGAACGGCTTTCTGGGTCACATGGTGTGTTCATTTATGACTTTTTTTTAGATGTTGCCAAACTTCCCTCGTAGACGTTGTGCTAAGTTACAGCAGCAGTGTGTGCAAGTGGTGTTCACATAAATGCACCTCCTGGAATTTAACCATGACTAATAACAAGAAACTCCTTGAAAGGTATAGTTTAAATTTACATTTCCCTGATTAGGAATGACTTTGAGCATAGTTTCATGTTTAAGAGCCATTTGTAGTTCTTTTTTTCCATGAATTCTCTGTGAATGCATTTTCCCTATTTGTTTCTATGGGGTTGTTGGCATATTTGTTATTTAATTTAGTAAGTCCCTTGAATTTTGGAGAAGTATGTGTTACAAGTGTTTTCCCCAGCTTGTTTTTTTTTTTAATTTTGGCTTTATTTGTGGAAGGTTTTTGTAGGCACAAAATTTTTTATTTTATATAATTGAATTTTTTAATCTTTTCTTTTATGAGTTTGATGTTTTGTCTTCTAAGGAAAGTTTAAATGAGTTGTAGTTAAAGGCTATAGATTTGTAAGATTGTGATTTGAGTTTATAATTATAAACTCTCTTCCTTATTTGAATTTAAGTTGTTTGAGGGCAGAATGTGGGTGAATTAACTCATATAAGTTGCTTTATATCAATTAATCCACTTAATCTCCATAACATCCTGCAGAAGTCGGTATAGCTATTATTCTCATTTTACAGGGAGGTACCCCGAGCTCAGAGAGGGTGAGTCATTTGCTTAATATGGCACAGCTACCAAGTTAAGGATTCCAGCTCATGTACTAGCCTGCATAGGAGGCATAGTTAATAAAAAATTAATGGATTTTTCTATGGCAGAGAATCAGTTGTCACAATTTTTGATCAAAGAACACCAAGTTTTTCCATGATCACCCTCACCCAGACTTCATCTCCACCCCAACATAGATGAACCATTCTGGGACAGCTTTGCAAAATATATGTTTTTTCAAAATTATATGTAAAGAAGTCTAAGCTGACCTTATTGAGCAATGTTTCTCTTTCTGATACAATGATGTAAAAAAAGGGAATGGGAACATAGGAACGTCTCCCCTTCCCTTTGCTCTACCAAGAGAAGTTTGCAGGCCAAGTCTTCTAAATTTATGTGTAGAAATGAGCTTCAGCCATAAGTTAAGCAGAAACCGACTGATCACCTAGAATCAGACCGCAGTGGGCATGAGTAACACCAAGAAGCGTGAGACACTGTGGGTCTTTATCTAATGTGCTTCTCCATTTGGAATTGCAGAAGAACGCCTGGGTGCTGCATTTGATGAGCAACATCTGTGAGGACAGAGAAACTAAAAGGAATCTTCAAAGAGATTGAAGTTGGCATGAAATTGACATGTTGGCACTATCCTCTTAAACTAGGTTTCTGGTTAACAAATTGATATATTGGGCAATGACATTCCAACTGAATATTCATACAAAATGAAACTAAATAATACTACCTTTGTACATTTTGACACAATAAGTGTACTTGGAAGTTCATCTTTTGTGGCAGCCTGTATGTTTCTATCGGAAGGAACATCATCACTTCATTCGATGTTGGCTATGTTTATCATTTTTTCACCCCAGAAACTCATTTGTATTATTTTTAGGTAATTTTAATGTAAGAACTAAAATAAAATTGCCTGCCTACTCTTGACTCTGGACTTGATTTTTCCGTGTGTGAGAATCTACTCTCCTATGTACTGTACCACTGATAAAAATACAGGAAATCAACCCAGATTTATTCAATATATATTCCATGTGGACCTGTCACTTATGAAAAAATATGAACACTTGAACTGTAGCATTCAGAGGGCTTTGGCGGGCATCAAAAAGAACTTTTGTAGCTTACTTGTATTGTAAAATGTTCATTAGGAAGATCTAGAAGAGGGACTGAAGAATATAAGATTGAAATTAAAATCATGTTTATATAATCATGCTATAGACTTATAATGTGGAGTTGGATTGAAGATTGATCTTTCACACAGAAATACATTTCTATTACATTAAGGGTTTTGATGAGTCAACTTGTGATATACTTTTAAAAACAACCTTATTAATAAATAGTGCACATACATACAATTCACCCATTTAAAGTATACCATTCATTGGTTTTTATTATATTCAAAGATATGTTCAACTGTCACTCCAGTCAATTTTAGAACATTTTAATCACTTTCAAAAGTAACCCAGTACACTTTAACTGTCACTCCCCAAACTCTAGCGCCCTCCTCCCAACCCTGGGCAACCACTAACCTATTTTTTGTCTGCATAACTTTCCCTGTTATGGACATTTCATATGAATGGAATTATATAATGTATGATTTTTTGTGACTAGCTTCTTTCACTTAGCATAGTGCTAGTGATGTCGCATACATCAGTAATTCTTTCTTCACTTGGTTAAATAATATTCCATTGTATAGATATACCATATTTCTTTAGCCTTTCATCACTTCATGGACATTTGGGTTGTTTCCATCTTTGGGTTATTATGAACAATGCTACCATAAAAGTCTGTTTGTAAGTTTCAGTGTGGATATATGTCTTAATTTTTCTTTAGATATATATTTAAGAGTAGAATTTCTGGGTCATATGGTAACCTCATGTTCAGTCTTATGAAGAACTGCCAGAATGGTTTTCTAAAGGAGATTAAACATTTTACATTCCCACCTATTGTATATGAGGGTTCCGACTTGTCCACGTCCTCCCCAATAGTTATTATCTGGTTTTTTGATTCCAGCCAACCCAATGGCTGTGAAGTGGTGTGCCATTGTAGTTTTGATTTACTCTTCCTGGATGACTAATTATTTAGAGCATTATTTTAGGTGCTTATTGGCTATTTGTGTATATCCTTCTTGAAGACATGTCTGTTCTTATTCTTTGTCCATTTGGTGGTTGGGTTGTCTTTTTATTATTGAATTAGAAAAGTTCTTTATATATTCTGGATACAAAGCCCTTATCAGATATACACCTTGTAAATATTTTCTGCCATTCTGTGGGTTTTCTTGATTCTTTTTGAGACATAAAAGTTTTAAATTTTGATAAAGCCCAATTTCCCCCTTCTTTCTTTTCTTTCTTTCTTTCTTTCTTTCTTTCTTTCTTTCTTTCTTTCTTTCTTTCTTTCTTTCTTTTTCCTTCTTATGCCTTTGATGTCATGTCTAAGAATCCTTCGCCAAATCCAAGGACATGAAGATTTACCTCTAATTTTTTTTTCTAAGATTTTATAGTTTTAAGTCTTTGATCCATTTTGAGTTAGTTTTTGTATACAGTGTAAGGTAAAGGTCCAAATTAATTCTGCATGCGGCTCTCCATTTGTCCCAGAATCATTTGTTGAAAAGGCTATTTTTTAACATTGCAATATCCTGCAACTTCTGTCAAAAAAACAGTTGTATTTACACTTTCAATTCTATTCATTGATTTATATGTACTATATTATCTTGATTATTGCTTTGTATTAAGTTTTAAAATCAGGAAGTGTGAGTCCTCCTGTTTTGTTGTTCTTTTTAAAGATTGTTTTGGGTACTCTGGATCCCTTGCAATTTCAGATGAAATTTTTAAAAATTTTTATTTTATTCTATTTTGAGAGAGAATATGAGTTGGGAGGAGGGGCAGAGAGAGAGAGAGAGAGAGTGCCAAGGGCTCAATCTCACAACCCTAAGATCATGACCTGAGCTGAAATCAAGAGTCAGGTGCTTAACCAACTGAACCACCCAGGTGGCTCCAGATGAATTTTAAACTAGCTTTAGTTTCTACAAAGAAATCAGAGAGATTCTGATATAGATTGTGTTGAATCTGCATATCAGTTTGGGGAATACTATCATTTTAACAATATTAAACCTTATTTATGAACATTGGCTCTTTTTTGTGGTGTACTTAAAAATATTCATTCATTCAACAAATATTTATTGAGCAACTATAGTGTGTTATGTGTGTGGGATATACCATGTCAGTCAGACCTTTTTATATGTAGGGTCTTTCCTCTGGATGCTTGTCCCCCGACATCCCATGACCTTCTCCAGATCTTTCCTCAAATACACCTTCTCAATGAGGCCCTCCCCAGTCACATACCCCATCCATTACTTGTACCTCCTGTCTCTTTACCCTATGGTATTTTACATCTTAACAATTGTCATTACTTATTATATACTTTTTTTATTTTTCTAAGTCCTAAGAATATGACAATGGACAGAAATCCTTGATTTCATGGAGCTTATGTCTTAGCAGGAATTACAGGTTAGAAAAAAAAGAAAAATAGGTAAACTGTATAGAATGACAGTAATAAATACTAGGTGGAAACTAAAGTTGAGAAAAAAGACTTGGGATTGCAGTTTTAGACAAGATGGCCAAGAGCTAGCTAGCCAGGAGTTAGGTTATCGAGGGAAGGAATTGTGTATGCAAAGGTCTGGTGGGAGCAAAAGGGAATACTTAGAGGAGCAATGGGGAAACCAGAGTGACTGCAGCACAGTGAGACAAAACTAGGGTAGTAGGAAGAGACTTTTTAATGGACTTCAGGGTTCAAGAAGATTAAGGATTACATCTAAAGGGACGCACGATGCTCCCAAGAATGCACAACGAGGATGAAGGTAAAGAAAGAATAAGTGAGGTGGTAGCATTGTCAGATCTCCAACTCCTAAGCAACATGCTGTAAACTATCTGGATATTTTAATTAGCTGCATAATCGCCTCCGTTATCAACCATGTATACACAGACACTCACCAGCCTTCTAAATTGTTATAGAATCGCTTAGCATGCTAGCTTTCTCCCTTCATCTTTTGTCCTGGAAGAATCTTACTTGGTTTACCTCTCAAGCCTGCTGTAAGACCCACTGTTGGTGTGTTCGGTGAGGAATACTTTAGATGTCTTTGGATTATCATATTATAATTTAATGCTAGCAATTTATATCACTGTGTTGTATCTGAGGAACCTCAATGAAAGAGCACATTTTGAATATAGTAAGTTAATTAATTAATTAGTTAATTAATTAAGAAACAGTAAACCAAACCAAGTGCATTTTTGATTGGTGAGAATCTCTAATTAGCCTGAAGATCCTCTCAGCTGGTGATAAAAGGGGCTGTTTTGACCAATTCCATGGCACTTTCACCAGTTTAGATGTCCCCAGGACAGGAATAATCAATTCAAATCATTTATAAGCAATGGAGAATGGCAGGGCCAGTGACTAAACTGGAGACTACGTATGTGCCTCACCTATTGGCAATCAAATTTGGATTTTTAAACAATACTTCCCTGGCTAAACAAAAGATGTCTGTCAGCTTCTGACTGTTTCACAAGGCTGGCAGTCTGCTAAAATCATTATATGAATCAGAATAATGAACTCATAATAAATTATGTGAGATGGGTGCTGCTATCTTCCTCATTTTGCTGCTGAGAAAACTAAAGCTCAGCAAAGAAGTAAATTACTATTAAGAAAGAAAGTCAGAATGTGGAGGCGGCACTCAGGTTTCAGAATCTGTGATCTTAATCATAATAATAGGAAAAACTTATGTGTAGATAAGTAACCAGCAATTAAGTCCACTATGGATTATGAAGTATGTAACATTTGGAAACATCTAGAGGAGTATTACCCTGCAGATATAATTGCAAGCCACATGTATAATTTTAAATTTCCCCGTAGCCCAGTTTAAAAGTGTAAAAAGAGAATTTCAACAATATGTTTTATTTAATTCAGTATCTCTAAAACATCATTACAACATGTAATCAATGTAAAAAAGTATTAATGAGATAGTTTTCATTCTGTGTCTTGGGAATTGGGGTCTATTTTACATTTAAATCACAGCTCATGGGGATCCCTGGGTGGTTCAGTGGTTTGGCGCCTGCCTTTGGCCCAGGGCCTGATCCTGGAGACCCGGGATCGAGTCCCGCATCCAGCTCCCTGCATGGAGCCTGCTTCTCCCTCTGCCTGTGTCTCTGCCTCTCTCTCTCTCCCTCTCTATGTCTATCATGAATAAATAAATAAATCTTTAAAAAAAAAATCACATCTCACTAAAGAGTGGCCATGTTTCTGGGGTACCTGGGTGGCACAGTCGGTTAGGTGTCTGACTCTTGGTTTCGACTTGGGTCGTGGTCTCAGGGTCCTGAGATCAAACCTTCATGGGTCTCTGTGTTCAGCAAGGAGTCTGCTTGAGACTCTTCCTCTCCCTCTGCCCTTCCTCCTGTTCTCTCTCTCTCTCTTTCTCAAACAAATAAATAAATCTTAAGAAAAATTTAAAGGGTAGCCATATTTCAAATGTTCAGCAGCCACATTTGGATTATGGCTACCATTTTGGAGGGTAAAGATTCAGATGCTTGACTGAATTTTTTGCGGTTAACTTTTCCTTGGTATCATATAGAGCTGTAATTTAATTAGGCTCTATTTCCGTGTAGGTAAAGCAGGAACTCCACCGATATAATAATTACAGAGGCAGAGCTGCCAGCAGGTGCTTCTCTTCTGCTCTCATTAAGAAGTTTGTATGAACTTCTCAGCACAAAGAGTTTGAGATCCTGTGAATTTATGGCCTAAGTTATATGGGGTTTACACATATGTACTGATGTTACCTAAAATATCCCTTCTTATAACTTTTTCTTTATGAACCGGTTTGGTGGATGGAATATTTATATGCTTTTGCTATGAACATAAGCATTATAAAGGAACTATGCTTTGTGCTGCTAACTTAAATGGGTTTGGAAAGCAAAGTGGAAAAACTATAACTTTATGATAAACGTTACCACCTCTCTTTAATGCATTAATATATTTTATAGTTAAAATAGAATGGAACATTGAGGTGCTTGTGTAGAATATATAAAAGCACAGAGGCAGTGAAGGAGACCAAAAATTACATTTGAGCTTATTAATTTATGAAAAAAACAGAATATTCTCAGACAGCTGCATCATCAACTCAGGTGAAAAATATTCTAACATGTCAGCAAACTCCACCCCATAATCCTGCCAGGATGAAATTAAACAAAACAATCTCCACAAATTATTAAATTCTAAGTCTGTAGGGGAATGCCCTATATTATACCTTAAATTACTAAACTATAGGCACAACTATGTAGCCACATGTCTCTTTACTTCTGTGCTGTATAATTGTATACAGATGTACCCAGTGTTACGCAATAGACTTACTCCTTAAAAAGTGGAGTGCAAATTCAATATTAAAAATCCTTTAAAGGCACTAAGGGAGCTTGCTATTTAAAAGGTTCTTTTATAATAAGATTAATCACCCCCTAATTCCTCTGTTTGGCAAGGTAAAGTTTTAATATAGAATTTTTGTGGGTTTTTTTTTTAAATAATGTTTCAGAAGTATAGAGGAGAGAAAAAAAATATTACTACATGTACACAGGCTGGGATGTCACCCTTGCACTGAGTTCTGTTCCATGTTATCAATGCAAAGATGTCAGTCACCTATTTTATTTTATTTTATTTATTTTATTTTATTTTATTTATGTTTTTGTCTACTGGATATCTTTATTAGCATACAAGCATACTAAGTTTTCCCATCTCCCCCCCCCCCCTTTTCCCTCTTGGAAAGCAAAATGCCTTGAAAGGGTTATCTACTTGATGTCTCTGATTTTCTTAGAGCTAACAAGTTATGTGCTTTGTAGGTTTGTTAAAAGGCTTCTAAGATCATTGTCATTAATTTTCTATAAAAAGAATAGGAGCAAAATGATAGAAAATATTTTCCATGGTAAGGAAAGCAGGCATACACATGCATTCAAACATTCTTCCCCTCCCACCAAAAATAATTTATTCGTGACTGTATTTATTTGCTAGGGCTGCCATAACAAAGTGCCATAAACTGTATGGTTTAAAAAAGGAAATTTACTCAACTAGCTCTGGAGGCCAGAAGTCCGCAGTCATGGTGTTGGCAGAGCCATGTTTCTCTCAGGGTGTTGGGGAAGGGTCTGTACCACACCTTTCTTCTCAGATGTTCTTGTTTTGTGATGGCCATCTTCTCCCTGTTGTCCCTTTCATTTGTCTGTATCCACATTTCTCCTTTTTATAAGGACACCAATCATATTGAATTCAGGCTCACCCTAATGAGCTCATTTTAATTTGATTACCTCTGTAAAGAAACTATTTGCAAGTAAAAATCGCCTTTTGAGGTACTAGAGGATAAGACTTCAACATATCCTTTTCTTGAGAGGGTGGGGGTGGGGAATAGAACAGAATTCAATTAAATGACAACTATAGTCAAAAATCTAGTTTTCTCCTGACCCATCTGTAGGGATCTTAAATGCATTGGAGAAGTTTGTGCTATTCTTCACAACAGAGTCTGCAAAATATGTGGACTCTAACTGGGTAAAATGTTTGTTCATAAGCTCTTTTGAGATTGACCCTATTATCCCCGAAGAAATGCAAGGATTCTGTAGAATATATTGATCCATCTGTCCATCCATCCATCCATCCCCACTCCTCCCTCCCTTTCTACCTCCCTCAGAATCCATTGTTATTTTCACAAAAATTACTGGGTACTTATTTTGTATTTAGTATTTTGCAAGGCATTTGGATGTGGAGACATACAATAGTTAACTTCAGTAGTTTTTGCTTTTAGGGAAGCATAATGTAGATGATAAGACAAAGCATAAGATGTAAATACTAAGTGATCTGAACTTACAGAGATGCCATATGCCATTTTGTAGGTTAAGTCATTAATTGCTGAGTATTCTGAGGGGCATATCACTAAATCAAGATAATAGCAAAATTTTTCACAAAGTTATGGTCAGGATTGGCTCAATATAATAGCTTTCTTTTTTTAATTTAAATTAAATTAGCCAACATATATTACATCATTAATGATAGCTTTCTTAAGTTCTTGAATTCTGCTTATAATAATCTTTTTTTTTTAATTGACACCCTAGTTTTGAAACCCTTACTATAGCTTCATCAGGCTTCATAATATTCTGAAATGTCACATTTCCTTTGTCCCCTTGTGAGTGACATTGGGGCAATCACAGTGACCGTGTAGGCTCAATTCTCCTGTGAGCAGCCCCAAGTCACTCAAGGTCTATCTAGATTGGCTCTGATTGCCCAGGACATTTTCATCAACTGGCTTGTTGCTTCCTCCTTACAGAAACTTGCAGGAAATACAGAAAACCTAGAAAGTGGGTCAACCTCCTCTGTATAGTTTCTGGGAGCCCAGTGGTCCATGCACATATGGGAAGATCTACTAGTTCACCCACCTTAGAGAGCTACCCACTCTCGTTTTTGTCACTGTATTTCCCATGTAAATTACCAAAGCTGGTTTCTGTTACTTCTAATAAAAACTCTGATTAGTAGACTTTCTACCTCCACATCTCAGGCTTGAGAAAGTTTCAAGCCCCTCATAAACGCTAAGGGACTAGCATGATATAGTTTGTTTCCTCCTCCACATCCTTGGCAGGACTGTGTAAATAATTGTTCCATGCCCTGAAAACTGCTGACTTTTTTCTATTGATGACTGCCAGGATCTCTGATACTCTGCATTCCCATCCTGGTCAACCATTCATCCTTTCTGTTTAAGGTATGTGTACAGTATCCTTAAAATAATATCCTGGACTGTCTTCCTAGGTGCAGCCCCTCCCAGTTCTGTCAGGCCCAACATCTCTTATTTTCTCTGTCTTTTGTCATCAATTATTTTGTGCCCGTTAATGTTATCTTTCACATCTCCTCTTTCACTCTTGTGACCCTGGCTGGCAAATTTCATCTTCTAATTGCATTAGCCTTACCTGTATCTTCATCCTCTCAACCTTAACCCAACACTAGACCTCAGAATCATCCAGAAGAAGTCTAGCCTTCATCTACTCAATCTGAATTTTTGGCAATGGGACCCAGTGGAGGGGCCATATATTTTTATTAACTCCTCAAATAATTTTTTTCATAGCCAGCTAGAATATATCACCTCAAATCCTGGTTTCTTTCTCAATAGTCTCTCCTTCTGTTTCCATTCAGAGTTCTAAATACTCAGCCTTGATTGCCAATATCCAAGATCATTCTAGAGCCAAGAGATTTGTACCTTTATTCCCTCCAAAGAAGAAATGGATTCTATTCTATGACACCACTGATGAGTTCAAATTCTCATGGAATGGTGCCAAATAGAATAACCAGTGTTGATGGGCTTTTATAGGCTCAGAAATGACCTCTGTTTCCTTATTAGAAACCTATCCTCAGTTTTAGATACACAAACCAAATTGTTTTTTATGTATCAGATTCTTAATACCCTTTCATATCACAATCCTTCATGACAATAGTGACATGTGATATGTCCATTTTACAATTATTTAAAATATATTTATCTTTTCCATTATACGTTTGATGAAAATTGGGTGTTTTTTTTGTTTTGTTTTGTTTTGTTTTTTTTTTTTTTGCTAGTGCACAGAACAGTGCTTGGCACATAGTAGATATTCAGTAAATATATGATGAATGAGTAAATAAATACATATCTCCACCTAGATTTTTCTTAGACACTTCAATATAACTTTTCTTTTTTTTTTTTAATTTTTTTTTTTATTTATTTATGATAGTCACAGAAAGAGAGAGAGAGAGAGGCAGAGACATAGGCAGAGGGAGAAGCAGGCTCCATGCACCGGGAGCCCGACGTGGGATTCGATCCCGGGTCTCCAGGATCCTGCCCTGGGCCAAAGGCAGGCGCCAAACCGCTGCGCCACCCAGGGATCCCCAATATAACTTTTCTAAAGATAAGTTTATTATCTTTTCCCTAAACTTATCATCTGTATGGGTTGTCTTTTTGTTTAAGTAAACTTTCTATTTAAGAATAGTTTTAGACTTACAAAGCCATTGATCTGTTTACCATCACTATAGTTTTCCCTCTTCCAGAATGTCATATGAAGGAAACTGTACAGAATATAGTGTTTCAGACTGCCTTCTTTCAGTTAGAGATAGGCATCCATGTTTTTACATGGCTTGTTCATTCCTTTTTGTGATTAAATACTGCATTGTTGGGGATGTACCAGTTTGTTTACTCTTCACCTGTTGGAGGATGGCTTGGTTGTTTCCAGATTGTTGTGATTATGAATAAAATGTTATAAACATTCATGTGTATGTTTTGCATAAACCAAATCCTTCAAATCAGTTGGAATAAATATCTAGAGTACAGTTGCTTCAGGACTGGTTAGCTCTTGAGGAAATTGCCAAACTGTTGTCCAAAGTGACTGTACCATTTCACATTCCTGCCAGCAAGGAATGAGAGTTCCTGTTGCTCTTCAATCTCATCAGCAGTTGGTATTGTCGTTTTTCAGAATTTTAGTCATTCTAATATATATGTAGTGGTGTCTCTGTGGTTGTAATCTTCATTTCCCTAATAGTAAGCAATTTTGAATGTTGATTTGTCTTTTTGAATGTTTGACATGTATGTCATACACACTCCATCCTTTACTACCTGCTGTCCCCCACTGTCTCACACACAAACTGTCTTTAAGGGAAGAGACTTGCAATATCTTAGCTCTGTATTTCCAGTTTTATTTTTTTTTTTTGTATTTCCAGTTTTAAACATTGCCTGACACAAAGCAGATATTCACTGAATATATTGGCTAATTGACCATCTTGAAATCAAAGGTGCAGACTGACAGATGTATTCTTCAGAATGGAAGTAGTGCCAGGGATGCCTGGGTGGCTCAGTTGGTTAAGCGTCAGGCTCTCGACTTTTAGCTCAAGTCATGATCACAGGGTCTGAGATCAAGCCTCACATTGGGCTCTGCACTCAATGTGGAGTCTGCTTGACATTCACTCTCTCTCCCTCTGCACATTCACCTGCTTGCATATGCTATCTCTTGCAGGTGCACTCTGTCTCTCAAATAAATAAATAATTTTTTAAATGGAAGTAGTGCCATATTTTGCCTGTTCAAGACTTCGTTAAAACATTGGTAGTAGTATCCTGGTATCCTTGCAGATCCCAACTATAAAAAGCCAGAAGATAAATATAAACCTCATTCCTTCATTTGTTTTCTACCGTTTGCCATATACTGTAGACTCCATGCTCCCCACTTCAATCTCTCATGCTAGGGGTTAAAACTGAGCTGCAGATTGTTTGCTTGCTTATTTGGTCTAGCATGGGACTATCTATATTTTCGAAAATGACATGAGAATAAAACTCATCTCTTTCTTCATTAACAGACTCCACATTGGGTCTCAGTGGAATACTCTTTATTGCTGTCTCCAACATTAATGATAATCTCTGTGAAGATTGTATTCTTTTCTAGAATGTAAGTCCATAAGAGCCAGAGAATGAGTTTTCAGGAAGAAACAAAAGGGCAGGAAAAATTTTTTTTTATCCAAAAAGCATACATTTAAGAAACCATGCAAGACATCCATGCACATGCTCACAAATCTGATGATTTGCTCTGTGGAAAGGTACATGTGGACTCCTATGCCTCCACGCAATTTGTTGACTACAACATAGCACAGGAGGAAACGCACAGAGAAATATACACACATAGACCCTCAAAGCTCTTCTCTTTTAAAATCCCAAAGAGGGCACAGATCTGAGTTGGCAAATGTTAAACAACCTTGGAGGAGGAAGAAGGTATAGAGCATGTGAGTGCATGTTACCTGCCAAGCATATAAAGCTGTGAGACCCAGGGGTTTTAGAATCCCTGTCTTAGAGGACACACTGTGAGACAACCTCAGTGCCCTGATGGAGTGAAGCTTTGGCATTTGGTTCATGTCCACAATTAGCACCGTTACAGTTTTACTATGTCTTAAGGTTTTATCCCTTTAAGAGAAAAATTACCATGAGATATTTGTCCTTTTTTGGAAGGAGATGCTTCTGTGAAGAGAAATTGAAGGACTTAAAATTACCCGTGAGTCCATCAGATGACTGAGGTTTCAGGGAGAGGCACAAGGAAAGGAGAAAAGTGGGAGAAGGGAAAAGAAGGATTCCATTTATAGATGTAGCTTTGCTTCACCAAGGCAGCCATCATTGTCACATCGCTATATTCGAAGTGGTTCCTTGTGAATATCTTTAGTATTTCTTTTATTTGTTGGTAAGCAGGATAAGGCAAAGTCCAATAATTTATTCATTTTGTTTAAACTCATACTGGATCCAGAAACCTTTCCATCTGCTACTTGCCTTAACTCTTACAAATCATCTTGAGATGTCATGAGTTGTGGTCTCATGAAAGTAGTCCTGTGCGAATGGAATGGATTCTGGCACGTTCTTTCTATTCACTGCCTTTGCAGTCCTCATCATTTTAATCTGTCAGTTCCCTGTGCTGTTTTCCTGTCACACCATACTGTAAGCTCTCCCTTGAACCTATCCTCCTACACTCAACACTTTCCCCCTTCTTGCCTTTGTTTACCTGTTCTACCTGGAATGCTCTCCCTCCCTGTTTTTGAATGTACTCCTTTACCTTTTGGCTGTTGCTGGACAAAGGCTCTTTTACCTCTAGGCAAGTTTAACATTCAGTGGTAGTGAAATCAGACATGGGTCCTTGCCAAAGCATGTTCCTCTTTTATGGTACTTAACCTTTTCTATATTATTTTATACTTACTTGTCTTCCTTGTTTCTCCCTGCCGCCATTAGATTGTGTTTTGTGAATGACTCATCTTTGTATCTGCCCAAGCTCCTATCCTCTATCCTGTGCTCCCTTAATGTCTGCTGGATGAATGTAGGAACAAAGGAACGTACATACAAATGAATGTATGAGTATTTATCCTGTACCTTCTCTGGATCCACTTCCCCCTCTCTACACTTTATAAGTGACCACAAAAGAAGAGAAAATTCTCATTCTACTCATTACCTAGTTTGTCCAGGGTGGCTCCTACATCACGGAGTAAAACCATCCAGGCACTTTTGAAGCCAGGCTTCTATATTTATTTTTACTTTTGCAAAATCATCATGCTTCTTCTCTGTCCCACAAATCACTCCAGAAAACACAAAGACTGTCCTTGAGGCCTTAATGAAGGAGGCATGTTAGGGAAGCCCATGTGTCCAGGACTTGCAGCTGGCCTCTAGGAACTGTGGACAGCCTGTAAAACTTGAGGGTGGCCGCTAGCCAACAGTCAGGAAAAAATCGGAGCCCTCAGGCATACAAATGCAAGGAAATGAATTCATGCCTGGAAGTAGATTCTCCTTCATCTGAGACTCCAGGTGAAAGTGTATCCCGACCCACACCTTGATGACAGGCTTGGGAGACCCTGAGCAGAAGATCCAGCTAAGCCATATCTGGAATCTTGATTCAGAGAATAGATATGTGTTGTGTTAAGCTTCTAAGTTTGCGGGGGAAATTTGTCATATAGCAATAGAAAATGAATAAAGTATTTTTGGTCAACCACGTGATACAGTAACTGTTCGGTTCAGACTTATGTTTTATGGCTGACAAGATCCTAAATGATACCTTTCCCCAGGATTATCAAGTATCCCACAGCAAGAAGAGGATGGATTGAACCTTCTTGTGTGTTCCTACCTAAAGAAAAAGTTCCCCAGAGTTACTTCTCCCTAGCTAGCAGTAGCTAATAATCTCCCATCTCATTGGCCAGAATTGTGTCTCCTATCCATTCCCAAATTGACCACTGATAAAGGGAATACTGACATCATGATGATCAGCTTGGACTAATCCAAATTTACATCTATTGCATGGCCACCTAGGAGTTGAACAAAAGTGACATTTTGGTAGCAAGATAAAAGGGATAGATAATGATGCTGGGTGGATAATAACAGTGTCAGCCTCAGTAAGAACAATGGGGTGTCAGTTATCCCATTTTTAAGAATAGGGATCTAGGGACACCTGGGTGGCTCAGCAGTTGGGCACTTGCCTTTGGCTCAGGGCATGATCTCGGATTCCCAGGATCGAGTCCCACATCGGGGTCCTTGGATGGAGCCTGGTTCTCCCTCTGTGTCTCTGCCTCTGTGTGTGTGTGTGTGTGTGTCTCATGAATAAGTAAAATAAAATCTTAAAAAAAAAAGGAGTAGGGATCTAAACTGGTTCAGGGTCTATAGGAAGATTTGAACATTGATAACTGCTTCCTGGAGTGTTGTGTTGAGAGGAATTTTGTGGCCATGCCTGGGGTCAGCAAAAAGGACAGTAGGGATAGGTTACCAATGTCTGTTGTGGATGGAGAGTGGAGAAATTATGCACAATTGTGATTCCAATATTTAAAGTCAATTATGAAAAAAATAAAGGCAATTATGATGAAAGAATAAAATTTATTATTTCAGGGTCAGATTATAAAATCATACTTTATTCATACCTGGGCTTTGCCACTCAAATGATCACCAACATTTTAATTCTCTGTGTTTTAGTTTTCTCAACTGTCAAATAAGGGGTAAAAGTAGTAAGTGAATTAAATGAAATAATGCATGTAAAAATTCTCAGTCCAGAGGTAAAATTTATATGTGCTATGAGCAGAGTACTTAATAAATGTTATCTGCTATTCTTAGAAACATGATGAACACCATGGTGATGATTTTAAATCATCTTTCTTTTAAAGAAAGATTTCTTGCACCAAGGTAAGATTTAGGGAAAATTTGTAAAAAAAACAAAACAAAACAAACAAAAAAAAAAAACATTTCACTCAGGGTAGTTTTACTGTGGATAAATTATTCATAGGCTTGGTTTGCCTAGGACAGTCCTGGTTTTTGCCTGATGTTTTGGTGTAATTATAATATTCCCTCTTCCACTTTAAAAAGCATCCTGGTTTGGATAATGAACTATATAGTAACACTGGCTATTGTTCTTCTTAAGATTTTTGAATCAGAAGAACTTTCCTAGGAATGGTTTTCTTTTTTTTTTTTTAATTTTATTTATGATAGTCACAGAGAGAGAGAGAGAGAGAGAGAGGCAGAGACACAGGCAGAGGGAGAAGCAGGCTCCATGCATTGGGAGCCCGACGTGGGACTCGATCCCGCGTCTCCAGGATCGCGCCCTGGGCCAAAGGCAGGCGCTAAACCGCTGCGCCACCCAGGGATCCCTAGTTTTCTTTTTAAAAGACATTTCTGGTTCTGGACTACTTCTATGTGAATTCCACGGTCTGGTAATCAGGTGAGGACGCTATGTAGAATTTTGTGCTTTGTTTTAATTTCTTAGGTGGAATATTATGGCCATGTAGTTAACTTCATTGTTGCCTGCTATAATCTTCACCAACACTTGCAATCTCACACTTAGACATTCATTCTTTGGCTTTTTTTTTTTTTTCAAATTAAAATGCAGATACAGTTTCCCCAGAAGAAGCAATGCATTGGAATTAAAACTGAGTAGGATGGGAACTTCGTGTCAGTTAGATCTACTGGATCAAGAGTGTTTTTTCATTCTGTGATACTTATCCTTTCTCAATTATGAAATAGTATATATGGGGCCCAAGCCACTAATGGGAGTGAAGTATTTCATGAAATTCAGGAAAACCCTATATCATTGATGCAAATGATATGATTTCAAATGAAAGTATATAAAAGTGAATGTAAAGTATTATTGCAGCTGTAAATATAAGGAAAGTGATTTGTCATCTTCCCACAAATAAATTAGGCTGAAACTGGCCATACATTAACCTAGATAGTATCTTACATTTCCTGAGAACTGACATCAACTACGGTTTCTTTGATCACTGCATATAAGAAAGGAAATAGAAAAACAACATTTGGATAAGACAAAGACTATATGGAAATTGGTTATTTTACAATAGTATACAGCATAACTGCCAAAGCACTGAAGCAGATAACTAGTAGTTCTGCTTCACCTGTAGGTAACCGCTTTACACATTATATATGAACATAAGTTTCTGTCCTATTCTCATTAATTACACTTTATCATAATTATATCATGATGCCTATAAACTTGGGACATTATTGGATTCCAAAAACGATTTAACAGCACATTTCATACTGTTAATAAGCACACACTCTTAATCATCTCAATAAGAGAGATGTTAAATTCTATCCTTGCTCTGAATTTCCTACTGTCTCTCAAAGAAAAATACCATCTCTTTGTCTCCAACTCTCCATATGCTTCAACATTATTCATGGGATAGAAGGTGGACATTGGGGAAACCATGAGATATGTAATTTGCTATCAACATTCCTTAACCCGTAATAGACTTTACTTTCTCAACCTTAATTTTGTGATGTAAAAACATACCTTCTTCTGCTATTAAAGTATTAAATTTAACATTTTCCTTAAAAAGATACCTCAAACATAGAGTAATCCAGTGTTTTGAAAAATATTAGGCCTTCCTTTTTGTGTAAATGCCACAGGCAGCTTGGGATCTTGTGCCTGCTACGAATGACTTCTATGTATTTCCTGAGTAAACATCTAGAGTTTGATATTATCATCAGCATGTAGCTCATCACCTTAAAGGCATGATTAAACTAGGGAATCACAAAAGCCAATGGTACAAAATACAGACATAGAAGCACAACAAAGGGAAATTTTCTGTCAAAGCAGTGCCAAATTAATTTGCCCCTCCATACTTAATCATGCATGATAGGTTTTATGGTTGCTTCTATAATCTTACTTTTATTAAGACTGCTATCAAACTCAGAATCCAAAGATTTTATTAGCACAGGTGCATAGCAAATAAAAAACAAAACATATTTATGCATAGAAATCGAGAGTCACAGCTAATGAGTTAATTTTTATTTTTGCCATTAAAGTTAGTCTACATATGTAGGAAATTCTTATGGTGAATATCTTAGTTTCTTTACAATGGAAATATTATTAATTTTGGTATGTGTGTTCCTATTCCTTCTCTGCCCCACAGTAACTCTTTAAGGAAAAATGCCCAAAAGCCCCATTTGGCATAATTCCCTGAGAACCACCTGTGTGAAAAAAAAATAAGGACCACACATGGTACATGCACTTGAAATGACAATAATTATAACATTATATGACAATAATTATAACATTAAAATGACTCTGATCATTTTAAAGCCAAACAGAGCAGATACTAAGGACAGAGAACAGTACTTTTTCCTTTTGTGTTCAGAAACCCAGTAGCTAGCTGAGGAGAGAATCAGGCATGTGAAGTGCTATGAGGTGTCTTGGAAGAATTTATCCCTACCAACATGATCCCCCTTCACAATGCCCCTAAGTTACCCCAAATAAGTCATTGCAAGAGCTTTTTTTTTCCCTTTGTGCAAAAGCAGCTTTAAGACAAGATCTCAGAGATCAAACTGTGAAACACTTAAGGATAACATAAATCAGAAAAGCCCAGATAATGTACAAGAGGGATAAGGGTGGAACCAGTGGAAACATATAGCCATGGTCTTCAATAAGAAGGCAAATATACAGAGGTTCTAATTCATGTGCATTTCATGTAATTACAATTAGAATCTAAGCTTTGGGAGAATTGTATAACATGATCTAAAGAAGGAATAAATGTGTAACAGTAGTCGAGAATAGTGTGAAAGGTAGGAAAGTGAGGGGAGACGTGCTTTAGGAACATCACAATGCATTCTGTAATCACAGCAATTAGATAAATGTAACAGCATAACTCTAGATGCATAGATCAGTAGAAAGGAATAAAAATACAGGAAGAAATACTACGCTTATATGAACATTTAATCTATTTTTTTAAAAAAACCCTTTAATCAATTGAGAGAGAAAAGATACGTTACTTAATAAATTGGGTTGGCACAAATGGCTTCCAAACTGGATATCCAAAATTAATATTCACATGAATTAATTACTTTAAGATGTTTAAAGTTAAATAATAAATATCTTATAAGAAAATTATACAAGACCACATATCCAGTCTAGAGGAAGGGGAAAATTTTTTAACCAAGACCACATTGATTTTAAATAAAACAATGGCAAGCTACATTGTGGCATATCCATACCATGCGATTTTATGTAGCCATTAAAAAGAATGAACTAGAGTTTTACCAGTTGGCTTGGAGGAATTTTTATGATTATATGGCAAATAACAAAGGAAGATGTGGATAGTAATATGCCATATAGGCAAAACACACAGACATGCATGCTCACACATATAATATAGATAGATAGATAGATAGATAGATAGATAGATAGATAGATAGATATAGATAAGTGATCATAAGGGCTTGGTGAAAAATATTAAAAAGGAACAAGTTGCAATTATAACACAGGTACAGATACTTGGTGTGGCCCATAGTTGCAGAGATGAGAGTAACATGGATGGAGGAAGGGAGGAGAAGAAGCAGAGGAATCGTCAAGCATCAAAAGTAGAAGAGCTAGCTCAGGAAAAGAAAAAAAAAAACCAGCCAGCGTGTGTTATATGATGCCATATAAGAATATATCGAATATATATATATATATATATTCCAGTGATAATTCCTTCTGCCTATATTAACTTTTTGGAGCTCCCACTCCTCACCACAGTTTGTATTTATCCTAATCTAGGAAGCCTACCATCATACTTCCAAAGGCTATTTAATGCACTAAGAGTTATACTTGCAGTGGAAAGACTGTCCAAGCTTATGCCAACCCAACTTTCAATGCGCTAGTTAGAATGTACACATTTTTTCAACTAGCACATAATGGAGTTCTGTCTTGTACATAGCACAACTTTGTTCCAAATGCTCTGGAAACTACTAAGAAATGTTGTTTGGGGCAATGGTTCCAATTCCTCCCTTTTATCTCCACTCATGCCTTTCTCTCTTTCAGTTCTACTTCCACACTTTGGCTAGTGATTACAGTCTCACTTGGAAATGAAGAAAACATAATCCATTGTAAGCAACATTAGAGTCAAAGGATAATATCAGATTCCTCAAAAAATTAAAATAAAACTATCATATGATCCAGCAATTCCACTTCTGGTAATATATCTGAAGGAAATGAAAACACCATGTCAAAGAGATATTTGCACCCCCATCTTAGCTGCATCATTATTTACAATAGCCAAGACATGGAAGCAACCTAAGTGTCCATCAAAAGATGAACAGATAAAGATGTGGTCTGTATATGCAATGATATATCATTCATCCATAGAAAAAAGGGAACCCGAGTACTTGGGACAACATGGATGGAACTTGAGGATGTTATGTGAAGTGAAATAAGTCAAAGAGAGAAAGATAAATATTATATGATCCCACTTATATGTGGAATATGAAAACAAAAACAAAAAACTCAGAGAAAAAATAGATTAAATCTGTGGTTCTTAGAGGTGGGACATGGGGATGGGGAAATTGGGTGAAGTTGGTCAAATCCAGCTGGGATTAAATCCAGCAAAACTTCCATTCATAAGATACATAGTACTGGGGATGTAATGCACAGCATGATGACTATAGTCAACACTGAAATTGGTATATTTGAAAGTTGCTTAGAGAGTAGATCCTAAGAGTTCACATTAAAAGGAAAAACAATCTTTTTCTTCCTTTTTTTTCCCCATATCTGTATGAAATGATGGATGTTAACTAAACTCACTGTGATAATCATTTCACAATACATGTAAGTCAAATCATGATGCTGTACACCTTAAACTTACACAGTGTTTTTTTTTAAATTTTTATTTATTTATGATAGTCACACAGAGAGAGAGAGAGGCAGAGACACAGGCAGAGGGAGAAGCAGACTCCACGCACCAGGAGCCCGACGTGGGATTCGATCCTGGGTCTCCAGGATCGCGCCCCGGGCCAAAGGCAGGCGCCAAACCGCTGCACCACCCAGGGATCCCCAGTGTTTTATGTCAATTATAGTGTTGGACAAACAGTGCAAACCTCTGTCTTCTCCATGGGCCACCATCATAATACCTCCTAACCTGTCTTCTAGTTTCCAGTGTTGCCAGTAACCCTAGACCCTGACCTTTTATACACATCTGAGTGATTCTTCAAAAATGTATGTGACATCATTTCTTTTTTCTGCTTTTGACCCTCTGTTGGTTACCTTTACTTCTAGAGGAAAATCTAGCAGTTGTACTTGCTTTTCTCTCTGCCTCTTTTTCTGACTTTATTTCCTACTCTTCTCCCCAGGTCTCACTGGGCTTCAGCCATACTAACCTCCTTTATGTTTCTTGAGCACACTATTCATGTAAACATCTCAGGACTCTGCTCTTCTTTGAATACTCTGCCCATTTATTCACATGGCTTAACTGTATTTAGGTCTTGGCTCAAGTGTACTTCATTATAGAACCTTTCCTGATCACTGTATTAAAATCATTCTCTCCATAAATCTTTGTGCTTTTATCCAGTTTTCTTTTTCTCTTGAAATTCACAAACATTTCTGTATTTATCATCTTCCTCTTTTATGAAAGTGTAGATTCCAGGAAGGTAGGGATTTTGTCTTACTCATTGATGTATCTTCAACATCTAGAACACTGTCTGGAATAGAGTGAATGCTCAGTAAATACTTATTGAATGAATAATGGCAAAAGCCACCATGTACCTAGGTGTGGAATGAGCAGTGCTAGACCACAGGCAGCCACTGAACTTCTTGGAATCTCCAAAGAAGTCTTCAAGGAAGAAGTTATACTTAAAGTTGGTTGGGAAGAATGAGTGGATCACCTTTTACCTATCGATTTACCTCCAACAACAAATCAATACCCTGAAATCCTAGAACATTACCAGAATGATAGATCTTTTGGTAGGTTATGAACAACCCTTTTAAAGAGTTTTACACCTTAGCATGATAGATCTTTTGGTAGGTTATCAACAACCCTTTTAAAGAGTTTTACACCTTAGCATCTATTTTGACCAGTTCGGGCCCAAATGCAAAAGTAAACAGCAAAACTAGATGAATACTAAGAAATGCATGATGCCTTCAGTACATAATTTCTTCACTGGCTGGAGCCATTGATAGTTAAACTTACATGTGAGGGTGCTGGCAGCATAGTAGGCCTTATTTGAAATGTTTTAGGGGACAGGTCCTGGCAACACAAAGCCTGTGGTAAGGGCAAGTATAGTTTCTTTGAATAACAAGATTAGAGGAAACTTGGATTACTTTTTAAAGTAGTTCTAATACTAACCGACCTGGAAAGGGCCCATGATGCCCCTTGGCTTCTTTATGGGAGGGCTGGAAAAACTGCCCTGGCATCCACGGACAATGTCTTCAGGGATGTGTCAGGGTGGGTCCCTTGGAAGTCATGCTACAGTGGAGTGTGTTTGTATTCTATCCTTTACATTCACTATAATTGTAGAAATCAGGTTTCAATTCTGCCACAGTCATAACAGGGATATGTGCTTTCATTGTGTTGAAATACCCCTACTGAGAACACATATTTTTGGAGAAATATTCATCGAATTTGGGAGATAGAGTGATATAATGGAAAGTACACAGGTGACAGAGTCAGACTGTCCCGTTCTTTTGTCTCAACAGAAATATAATAACTATGTGGTCTTGGGAAAGTTACTTAACTTTTGGCAGCCTAACTATTTTTTTTATTAAAACAGGAATGATTATAAGGATAGAATACCTACCATAGTGCTTGGGCCATGGCAGGAATTCTTTAAATGCAGTAGTAAAGTAATAATAGCTATTATTTATTAAGCATTTTTTATGAACCAGAAGCCAAGAAGTATTTACATTCATTTTCTCAATTGATCCTCAAAAAATTACTATGAAATGAGTTTACTTATTAACTTAACTTAGCAGACTTAATGAGTCTGGAAACTGAGATTCCAAAAAATTTAAATAACTTTTCCAAGCTCACAAGCAAGAAAGTGGTAAAGACTGGGATTAAATCCAGCAAGTATGACTGAGCTCAAATTGAAGCTTGCAGTCACTCCCACTTCCTGTTCAAATAATAGGAAATTTATATTAATAGTAATACTTAGAGATGCCTGGATGGCTCAGTGGTTGAGCATCTGCCTTTGGCTCGGGTCCTGATCCTGGGTTTGGGGACTGAGTCCCACATCAGGGACCCCAAAGGGAGCCTGCTTCTCCTTCTACCTATGTCTCTGCCTCTCTCTCTGGGTCTCTCATAAATAAATAAATAAATAAATAAATAAATAAATAAATAAATATTTAAATAATAATAATAAAGTGGTATCTTAATCATTAAGCACATTGATTTGATCACATAGAAAAATGGAAGAAAATAATTAACTAAATGGCCAGACTTTATTGAGTTACTCCTATGTTCTAGGTACTACACTTTATATATATTTCCTCACTTAATCTTCACATTAAATCTGAGGTGGGTATTATTCTGCGTTTTACAAATGATAAAACTGAGACTGAGAGAGGTTAAACCACATGCTAAAAATCATTATACGGCTAAAAACCAGGGTTAGAACCTCATGCTCATGTGAACCAATGGGTCAGAGGAAAGGGAAGAGTTAGGGTTGAGAGACGTGGAGAGGATGACTAGCAGTGTGGCAGGAGAAGTTAAGACCAGAGGTCAAGAGCATTGCATGCCTTGCTATAGAGCTTAATTTTTATCCTAAGTAATAGTTTACAACCAAATTAACATGATCAACTGAGATATATTTTTAAAAGATCTTTGATATCAAGATAGCAGATCAACTTGGATAGAGCAGTGTAGCACAGAACTATTAGTAAGCTCTCTAGATTCCTAGTAATCCCATTTCCTCCTCCTGGGAACTAAGAAGGACTGTATTTCCTAACTTTCCTTGCAGTTATGTTGGGTCCAAGTGACTGAATTCCAGGATAAATGATGTATACTCTTTCGGGGTCGACTGAATCACCCTGGACAATCCTCTGCACTCTTGTTTCCCTTCCCCAATGACAATGGTAGTCATATACAGAAGATGGAGTCCTGATTTATCATGGAAGAGCCTTCCAGCAGAACCACTGGCCTAATGTTGCTCTATGCAACATTTATTAAAAGAAGCCACTGAAATCAAGAGTTTTATTTGTTAGAGTCAACCCTTCACCTTGACTATGTTAATATTCTGTGTAGTCCTCACAGGAGGAGAAGTACTTTCTAGGGAGTGCATGGACAATGGAGTTGGGGAATGAGAAAGTATTGCTTCCCTTAGAAACCTAAGGTTGATAAGCATACAGTCTTGATTTTTTTTTTCTGCAGAGTAGGCAGGATTTGGGGTTTTAGGACTTGTTAAGATGTTTTCTAAGAGCAAAGTGCTTTGCCTCTATTGATGGGATAGCCCCCGAGAAGGCCCTCAATTATCCTTGTTCCTTGATACTCATGTTTTTGGAAAGTTTTCTTTACATGGAATCAGGGCTGACCTATATGACCAAGGAATATTGTGAAAATGATTGTGTATGGCTTTAAGTCATAAGATGTATTGCACTTCTACTTCAATCACTTAGATTATTCACTCTAGAAGAAGCCACATGCCATCCCAGAAAGACATTTTGCAACCCCATGGAGCTCATAGAGAGAGGAACTGAGATCTTTTGCCAATATCCAGCACTGACTTGCTAGCCACATGGGTAAACCACATTAAAAGTAGGTCCTCCAGGGGATCCCTGGGTGGCGCAGCGGTTTGGCGCCTGCCTTTGGCCCAGGGCGCGATCCTGGGGACCCGGGATCGAATCCCACATCGGGCTCCCAGTGCATGGAGCCTGCTTCTCCCTCTGCCTGTGTCTCTGCCTTTCTCTCTCTCTGTGACTATCATAAATAGATAAATTTTTAAAAAATTTAAAAAAAAGTAGGTCCTCCAGCCCCAGTCAAGCCCTCAGATGACTGTATCCCCCAGATTCTTGAGATGTCTAGCTGAGTCACAGATATTGTGGAACAGACAGGCCATCTCTCTGTGTCCTTACTGAATTCATAATCTATAGGAACTGTGAGATGTGTAACTGATTATTATTGTTTAAAATCAGCAAATTGTAAGGCAATTTGTTATATTGCTGCACACTAATTCAGCCACCAAAACAGCCCAGGGTAGTGTCAAAGAAGACCCAAGCCGGATTCCTGTGTATAAAGTGACTATGGAGGCCTGATTCTGGGGTAGTGGGGCCCGTCTGCCTCTGGTGTGGACTTCTGGCTGCTAGAGTAGTTCTTCAGGAGTGCTGAAGCAGGGGGCCACATTTCCTCTAATGATACTGCCAAAGCTAGGAGTTCCTATTCCAGGACCCACTACACTAGATAATGCTTTGTTCTCTGCAACTGGAGAAAGAACCTGGGGCATCTTCCTTTGAATGATGAGATTTTTAAGTGGAATGGCAAGACATTTCTTTCAAGGTGTGATGCTGTCATATTATTTTTAATTTGAATTATCTTCAAAGTCAAATGTAATTAGAAAGAATGTTAGCGTATGTTTTAGATACATGTTTAGAGACTTTGATTGGCCAATCCATTCTCTTTATTAGACAAACTGCAGTTGGGTGCTCATGCTGTCTTACAGTGAAAAGTCCACTGGATTGCAAGTCAAATGACGTTGTCTCAAGACTTGATCATAGCTAGATAATCTTCAACAAGCTACTAAAGATTTCCCTATCTACAAAGTTCAAGAGATACTGATGATACCTAACTATAAGGAATATAATTATTGGGAAAGTGAGTATAGATGGTATAGGAGGACTACATGGTAAAATATAAAAGGTTTTATCAATAATTCACTCAAAGGATATGTAGTAAGAGAGTATTATGGATTAGGCACTTTGCTAGGCTTTGGAAATGAGCCATAAACATCAAAGATTATACCTTCATAGATTATACTACATTGCAGGTAAAATATATAATTTTTTATTGCCGTCATGACAAATTACCACAAACTCTGTTGCTTAAACCAATGTAAATAGATTATCTTACGGTTCTGTATGTGTGAGGGGTCCCACACAGGTCTCATTGGCTAAAATCAAGGTGGAAACAAAGCTACCTCCTTTTCTGGAGGCTGTATGGGAGAATCATTGATTTGCCTTTTCCAGCTTCTAAGAAGCTCCCTACATCCCTTGGTTCATGGCCTCCTGTTTCTTCTTCTTTCTTTCTCTTCCTTCCTTCCTTCCTTCCTTCCTTCCTTCCTTCTTCTTTCTTTCTTTCTTTCTTCTTTCTTTCTTCTTCTCTTTTTCTTTCTTTCTTTCTTTCTTCCTTTCTTTCTTTCTTCTTTCTTTCTTCTTTCTCTTCCTTCCTTCCTTTCTTTTCTTTCTTTCTTTCTTTCTTTCTTTCTTTCTTTCTTTCTTCTTCTTCTTTCTTCTTCTGTTTAAAGATTTTATTTATTTATTCATGAGAGACACACAGAGAAAGGCAGAGACATAGGCAAAGGGAGAAGCAGACTCCCTGTGGGGACCCCGATGTGGGACTTGATCCCAGGACCCCAGGATCACTCCCTGAGCCAAAGACTGATGCTCAACCACTGAGCTACCCAGGCATCCCACCTCTTATCCATTTTCATAGGTAGCATCATAGCATCTCTCTGACCAGTCTTCCATAGTCACATCTCTGTCTCTGCCTCCTTCTTCCACTTTTCATAATTATACTAAGTCCACCTGAATAATCCAGGATAATCTTCCCATCTCAAGATCTTCAAATTAATTATATTTGCAAATTCATAGGTCCTAGGGATTAAGAGGTAGATGTCTTTGGGCTCTATTATTCTACTTAACCACATAAAGCACACTTTAGTTGAATAGAAATGCTCTTCAGTTTCTATTAATATAGTGAAAACCATGCAGCAGAGCTTATGATTTTATTATTGTTGTTTTGTTTTGCACCTTAGTCTAGTACTTGACTTCCAAGGAGGATTATATTTTGATTAAGAAATTATTCCTTCCGAATTCTATCTAAAATTTTGAAGTTGTGTTTTTTTTTTTCTTTACATTATTGGGAGGTAGAAGTGAAAAAAGAACCTGATAGCCAGAGGAGAAAACTCAAACCCATTTATTATTTCTATGTAAAGCCTGGGTGCATGATATCTTATTCATTGACCTGGATCAGAACCAGTGTTGAAATCTCGTTGCTGAGATGTGATGCTATGACCCTGAGGAATGAATTTAGTTCAGCACAGACAAAACCATCAGTGACAGTCGCTATCTATTTCTGGCACATTAAATCAAGATTTTTAGTGTGTCAGAATCTGTTATAACTTGGATTGAAATATGACAATCTGTCAAAAAATTTCCACAACTGATAACATCCCTTTGAGGTTAATAAGCAAAATTATATGATGGCATAATTTGTGTAATATAATTCATAAATTCCTTGTTACAAAGTCTCAGGGGTGGGATTTTATAAATATGTAGTCAGTTTTACTGCACTACTTGGTAATACTTGATCCCTTATGATTGAAATATATTTACCATATATATCGAGACACATTTCAAATCAATTCAACGTGATAAAGGTTTACAGGTAATCTGACGATACATGACACACTCTGCCAGGTGTTGTGGTGAGTACATTAGAGGAATAAATGATGGCTCCTACTCTCAGAGAGCTTAAAAGCTTGTTGCTATAATGATGTAAACACAGAAAACAACTGAAGAACATTACAAGTCAATATACTCAAGCCTGCTATGGACCAATGAACTACAGAAGTACAGTGGGTTCTGAGTGATGCAGGAAGGGCTAAAGGGATATTTAGACTTGATGTAGGATTTGAAAAATAGGGGAGTGGGACATTCAAATAGAAGGAATTTTATGAAGAGAGAGTCCTCAAGATCAAAATAAGAAATTGTTGTACAAAGTACATAAAGATTATCAAGCTGGAGAAAAGGAGACGGAGCTGTGAGATATAAGACTGGATAGTCTTTAGACCTATCTATTAGTACCTATGTTTGTGTGTGTGCTTGTGTTGTCTGCATGACATATACACAGAGCTCAGTGCTGTGGCACAGCCAAAGAAAGGACACAATGCTAACAAAGACAGTGCTAATTGGTACTTTTATTGAATGTGTGCTAGGTATTTACATGCATTATCTCATTTAATTGTCAAAACAACCATACAAGATAAGCATTATTAATATCTCAGTTTTACAGATTAAAAAAAAAACTGAGGCTCAGAGAAATTAAGTTAGGAGCTCATGGCACACAACTAGCAAGTGACAGAGCAGGGCTTCTAATTCACTTTATTGGTCTTAGGGGAGCCTATTTCCTTAAAATAGTCCTAATACTAGCAATACAGCCTGTTAAGCTGCAATGCATTTTTTTTTTGGTTCATAAGCTTCCAGTAAAAGGGAATAATATCAATATACTGTAAGAACCAACATGATTTTCCTCAGTGTATCTATATTTTGTAACAATTAGGGGCAAGCTTTTGCATACTTTAAGGAGAAAGCATTGGCGATACATGATTTGAGAAAAAAAATTGAAAATCCTGCAGAGGTGCCTTCCTTTGAGAGCAACAAGTGTCTGAATTAGTGGGTTCCATGACTTCATTTTTCACTTAAACTATTTTAAACAAAAGATAACATAGTATATACTCTTTTGTACCTTGATCTTCCTTCACTTTGCCATATATCTTGGAAATCACAACATATCAGTTCATAGAGATCTTCTTCAGTTTCTTTCTTTCTTTCTTTCTTTCTTTCTTTCTTTCTTTCTTTCTTTCTTTTTCTTTCTTTCTTCTTTCTTTCTGTTTTTGTGCCAGTACCACACTGTCTTGATGAACACAGCTTTGTAGTACAACCTGAAATCTGGCATTGTGATGCCCCCAGATATGGTTTTCTTTTTTAAAATTCCCCTGGCTGTTCGGGGTCTTTTCTGATTCCACACAAATCTTAAAATAATTTGTTCTAAGTCTCTGAAGAAAGTCCATGGTATTTTGATAGGGATTGCATTAAACGTGTAAATTGCCCTGGGTAACATTGACATTTTCACAATATTAATTCTGCCAATCCATGAGCATGGAATATTTTTCCATCTCTTTGTGTCTTCCTCAATTTCTTTCAGAAGTGTTCTATAGTTTTTAGGGTATATTTTGAGAACCATTTGAATGGTAAATGGTTCTCCAACCTTTTATTTTCAGGTTGTAGGTGTCCTTCTGTCTAAAATGAGTCTCTTGTAGGCAGCAAATAGATGGGTCCTGCTTTTTTATGCAGTCTGAAACCCTGCGCCTTTGGATGGGGTCATTAAGCCCATTCACGTTCAGAGTTACTATTGACAGATATGAGTTTAGTGTCATCATGATATCTATTTAGTCCTTGTTTTTGTGGATTGTTCCACTGAACTTCTTAAAGGGGAATTTTAAGAGTCCCCCTTAAAATTTCTTGCAGAGCTGGTTTGGAGGTCACATATTCTTTCAGTTCCTGCCTGTCTTGGAAGCTCTTTATCTCTCCTTCCATTTTGAATGAGAGCCTTGCTGGATAAAGTATTCTTGGTTGCATGTTCTTCTCATTTAGGACCCTGAATATATCCTGCCAGCCCTTTCTGGCCTGCCACGTCTCTGTGGAGAGGTCTGCTGTTACCCTAATATTCCTCCCCATGAAAGTCAGGGACTTCTTGTCCCTTGCTGCTTTAAGGATCTTCTCTTTATCTTTGGAATTTGCAAGCTTCACTATTAAATGTCGAGGTGTTGAACGGTTTTTATTGATTTTAGGGGGGGATCTCTCTATTTCCTGGATCTGAATGCCTGTTTCCCTTCCCAGATTGGGAAAGTTTTCAGCTAGGATTTGTTCAAATACATATTCTGGCCCTCTGGCCCTTTCGGCGCCCTCGGGAACCCCAATTAAACGTAGGTTTTTCTTCCTTAGGCTGTCATCTTTCTTTCTTTCTTTCTTTCTTTCTTTCTTTCTTTCTTTCTTTCTTTCTTCTTGTATAGCTATGTAGTGCTTCACTGTGTAAATGTATCATAGTTGTTTCAACTCAGTCTCTCATTTTTGGACATTGGGTTAATACCCACATCATACTACTTAAAACAATGATGCAATCAGTAACCTTTTGCATGTGTATTTAAAAAATGTTTTTGGAGATATCTCATTAGTGTGATTTCCTAGTTTTGTTGGATATGCCACTTTCTCCTCCATAAGCTTGTACAAAGTCACTTATCCCTATATAAAAAAGTCCCTGGTTCCTTAACCTGCTAACAAAATATGTTGTCAGCTTTTTAAAGTTTTTGATAGGTGAAGTACTTCAGAGAAGCTTAATGCTGCATTTCTCTTAACCAGCAGTGAGGTTGGAGGTTTTTTTGGTGTATTTAGGACCCAATTTTTTTTTTATTTTCTTGTAATACTTTTTATTTCTGTAAGGTTGGCAGCAATTTCTACTCTTTTATTTTTTATTTTTTATTTTTTTTATAAATTAATTTTTATTGGTGTTCAATTTACCAACATACAGAATAACACCCAGTGCTCATCCCGTAGGACCCAATTTTTATCTTTTTTTAGTGACTTATCTATTCATATCTTTTACCCATTATTTGGGTCTTTATTCCTTCAATTTTTAAGATTACACATGCACACATACATTGGGATACATACATACACACGTGCACACATATATCTGTATATACAGAGTGCTTGCTTTTTATCTGTGATATATTTGCAGATTTTTTTTACTAGTTCATCACTGGCTTTAGCTTGTGTCTATGGTATTTTGTGCTGTGCAAAGTTGGGGTTTTTATGTTTATGTAGTCAAATTATCACTCTTTTCTTTTATTGGCTCTGGATTTAAAATCAATAAAAATTCCTTTCCTAAAAGTATCCAATTTATAAAGGAATTTCCTCCATACAGGGTTTCAGGGCTACATTTAGATCTTAGACCACTTGGAATGCATTCTTGTACATGATACAAGCTATTGATCTAATTTACTTCTATTTCCAAATAGTTATTCCTTGGTTACAGCACAATCTTTGTGATTTGAGATGCCACTTTTATTATATTATTCATTTCCATACATACCGGTCTGTTTCTGGACTTCGACTCTCCTCCACTGTTCTTTTTTTTTTTTTTAATTTTTTTCTTCTTTTTTAAAGATTTTATTTATTTATTTAAGACAGAGAAAGAGAGGACAAGCAGGCAGAGCAGCAGAGGAAGGGGGACTAGTGAGTCCAACACAAGTTTCTATCCCAGGCCCCGAAGGCAGATGCTTAACCAACTGAGCCATTCAGGTGCTCCTCTCCTCCACTGTTCTACTTGACCAATCATTTGCCACTACTACACTGTTTTAATCATGTTTAATTTGTATTTAATGACAAGTAGAACTAGTGCTCCATTCGGTTTTTCTTTCAGTGTTTCTTAGCTATTCTTGCATGTTTATTTTTCCATATAAATTTTTGTACCAACAAAATATCTGGTTTCATAATAAAGATCATCTGGTTTCATAATTAAGATTTTCTAGTTTCATAACAAAGGTTCATATTTTTACATTAAATTTATGTATATCACATTTATAAGTTAACTCAGGGAGAATTAATATCTTTATGCTGTGGAATCATCCTACATAAGATAAAGAAAGATCTTTACAGTTGTTCGGTTTATGTTATGACTTTTGGGAACATTTTAAAGTTTTCATCATATAGGTTTTACACATCTCTTTTTAAGTATATTCTTAATAATTTAAAATGTGTTTTTCTCTATCAGAGTATCTTCTTTCACTGTATATGCAGGCTGTTAATTTCTCTGTATTACTTTTATATCCTGCTATCTAGCTGAATTATTTCACTGTTTGAGTAGTTTTATCATTTGATATTCTAGGCATACTATCATATCATCCTGAAAAGATGACACTTCTCCCACCCTAATTCCTGTGTCTCTAGTTGAATTTTTTGTCTATGTGCATTGACGAATGCCTTTTAAACATTAAATAGCAGTGTAGTTGGTGAGCATCCTTGCTTTGTTGACTAATTTTGATGGAAAGTCCTCTATTTCCCCATTAAGTAAAATGCTGACTTTAGGAATGAGGTCTGTGCATGTATGTATATGTATATACTTTTTCTTTTTCTGTGTGGGTTTTTTTTTTTTTTAATGAGTGGGGTGGAGGAAGGGCAGAAGGAGAGGAAGAGAGAATCTTAAGCAGGCTCCATCCTCAGTACAAAGCCTGACGTGAGGCTTGACCTCACGACCCTGAGATCATCACCTGAGCCAAAATCAAGAGTCAGGTGCTTAATTAACTGAGCACCCAGTGTCCTTCCTTTTGTTTTTTTTGTTAAGAATGGAGGATGAGGGATCCCTGGCTGGCGCAGCGGTTTGGCGCCTGCCTTTGGCCCAGGGCACGATCCTGGAGATCCGGGATCCAATCCCACGTCGGGCTCCCGGTGCATGGAGCCTGCTTCTCCCTCTGCCTGTGTCTCTGCCTCTCTCTCTCTGTGACTATCATAAATAAATAAATAAATAAATAAATAAATAAATAAATAAATAAAAAAAAAAGAATGGAGGATGAATTTTGTCAAAAGCTTTTTCAGGATCTGTGAACTATTGTCATTTGTTTTTTTCCTTGTGCTAGTATTTTTACTCAGATTTTTATTTTGTTGTTATTGTTTAGGCTCAGTTACAAAGTTTTGTAGATTTAAGTGGTCTGCTTCAATCTCATTTTCCCTATCACTCTCTGTATTTTTAATACATGCTTTTGGGGATCCCTGGGTGGCGCAGCGGTTTAGCACCTGCCTTTGGCCCAGGGCGCGATCCTGGAGACCCAGGATCGAGTCCCACGTCGGGCTCCCGGTGCATGGAGCCTGCTTCTCCCTCTGCCTGTGTCTCTGCCTCTCTCTCTCTCTGTGTGTGTGACTATCATAAATAAAAAAATTAAATATATGCTTTTGCAGAGTGCTATATTGTTCTACAGGAGCCTATAGTTGGTTCAGGGAAATTTCATAGAGCATAGAGGTATACTCAATCTTAACTTCCAAATCTTAAATAAATATAAGAACCCTAGTTTTGTTTTGCCTTTTGCCAAGGAATTCATTTTTCCAGGTTGATAGCAATCAGAGTTTGATTTTATAACTTTCTAAAAAACAGGTTATTTCCATTTATATTCATTAAATTAACCCAGGGCTCAACTTATTAACTAAAGGGGTAATACTTTGTCATGTAACATTCTACACAGTGAGACAGAGAGAAATTGAGATGTAAAGAGAGAGACAGATGGATAAAGATGAGAAGGGCATGGGAGGGAGAGAGAGAAACAGAGGTGCTTACAATATGATGTAAAATAAAAAGTTCCTGACTACTATTGTTTTAGTGGATTGGAACCAATGTGACACTATCGGTGTGAATTGCTTCTCAGTGTGACATATAAATACTTCCTGGTATTTATTAGCAAGCTTTGTCCATGAACTGGGAGACAGCTGTGTCCTGGTGTTTCATTCATTTTCATCTAAAATGAAATTAATTCGCTTCATTCTTGGCCCATGAGCAAACATCATCTCTCACTTCCATTGAAGGATTGGAAAGCATAAGTATCCCTGAATGTGGCAGCCCAGTGTTGTCAACTTTCCTCAGGTCCTGGAAACCAGCCCTGCTTTTTTCCTCTGGATGGGTGATCGGTCTGTCCACCAGAATTTGGGGAGGCCCCCTCCTTCCTGGCATCATGAGAGCTTTTCTCTTTTGTACTTTCACTGGTTGCTTTTCACTTTTGTCATAATGCAAAGAATGGAAAATGTATTAAAGGGCTGAGAAATTATAATAATTTATGTGTGTAGCATGTTTTACAGGCTACCAAGTGCTTACAAATATGTTATCTCATTAGGCAGATTGCTGCAACAATCTGTGAGGCAGGCAGGACAGGTAATTTCATTTACATTTCAGAAAATAAGTAGCTGAATTTTAAAGTGGTGAAGGACAGAGGGAGGATTAGAAATATGGTCAAATGATTAAACTTCTTTTTTCTTTTCACTAATCCTTTCTGTCTCTCTGAGGTTTTCATAAGACATTTAACTTCAGTTTTTAATTGATGAAGTTATAGAGGGAGGGAAAGGAGGTTTAGGTGATTTATAATGTAGTTTCCAGTTCTAAAATAGTGTTTCCCACTACAACACACACACACACACGCACACACACACACATGCACACACACACATGCACACACTTCTCACAAATGCACCATCATTCTTATTTATATCATCATCCCCGAATTCAAACCCTCATAATCTTCTTACTGGAAATATGGTAACAATCTCTCAAGTAATCCCCTCACCTCCACTTTGGTCCCCTACAGTCCATCTTCCATGGTTACAGCCAAGATAATTCTAAAGCATAGACCTGACCAAGTTGTTCTGAATCCTCAAACTCAGGTAACCCTTGTTTGTCTTCAGAACCAACTAAGCCCTTTAGCCTGGTGAACAAGATTATTTTCTTACTTCTCCTCTCACACTATGTTCTCATTCTGGACATCCCTGATGATATCCTATACAGGACTGCCTATGGTGCAATGCCCTCACGCCTCTGCCGTGCTGCTCACTGTTCCTGGCACATAACTGACAATCAAAAAAATTTTCATGGAGTGAATTCAGCTTTTCTTACCTGGTTCACTTCTATATCAAAGGTAGATAATTCTGAATGCATTTGTCAGAACAAGGAATGAAATATGTAGCTTTGGAATGAGAAAGATGGTCTGTCAGGCCATGCAGAGTTTGAGCTCCTGATGACTCTGACCTCATTACACCCTCAAGAATAACATCTTTTGATTGACTCATGGGCACTACAGTGTCCATGAGTATATTAAATGATAGGTTTAACTCAATAATCAATAATATTATTTTGGTTGTAGAAATAGTAATGGCAAAAAGTTATATACTGATTACTAAGTACCAGACATTTTTCTTAGCACTTTACATAGTTTGACTCATGTAATCCTCATAACAAACGCATGATTTAGGGGCTATTATTATACCCCTTTTATGGACAAGGAAAATGAAACACAGAAGTTAAGTGCCCTCTCTGAGGTCACACAGCTAGTGGGTGGCAGAGCTGAGATTTAAAATCAGATGGTCCTCCTGAAAAAAAAATTAAAATAAAATAAAATAAAATAAAATAAAATAAAATAAAATAAAATAAAATAAAATAAAATATAATCAGATGGTCAGGCTCCAGAGTCTACACCTTCCCTACTGCATTCTGTGCCTTTCTAGTAAGCCATGTAATGACAGGGGCCAGTAATGACAAGTGTATCAAAGGGTTCTGAGGATCAAATAAGAGACTATTTGTGCAAATTCTAGTACAGTGCTTGGCACACTGTAGGTGCTCAGCAAACTGCTGATGAGTTTAAAGAAAGAAAATAAATTCACAGTTTTGTATATCCATGATAGATATAACCATGATGCATATTCTAACCCCAGACTTCATTTTTATAACTAATAACACCATCTAATAATGGGATTTTAAATTCCCTAACTCTAACTCACTTCATAATGCTTTAATGAAGAGCATGCATTAATGGTTGCGGCTTCACCTCTCTGAGATACAAAGTTGAGGTTCTTAGCAGAATAATTCCAACACCACACACAGATTCATCTAGGGACACATCTACCTAAAGTGAACTAACATATGTTAGCACGGCAGTTCTCAAACTTGTTTCTCTCAGGACTCTTTTAACTTGCAAATCTCTTTTCATGTCTAATCCTGCACTCAACTGGTGGATATCACATGTTGTGCAGATTCCTGAAAATTGTGCTATATACTTGGGAGAGAAAGAAAAATTTTTTAAAAAACGTCTTGGTATTATTATAAAAATGTGTGACTTTGCCAATAATCAAAAAGTTTCTTTTGGAACATTTTTTAAGGGTCTCTGGTTCATACTTTGAGAATCATGGTTTAGCTAATAGTAAATGTTTCACAAATTTATATTTAATACAGCAAATTGACAAATTCTACTTTATATATAGTACGATATCATTCTTTGAGCACACATTCCATCTGGTACTCACAAAGTTCTAGAAAATACATACTATTTGGTCTCCTTTCCCATTTGGATATATGCACTCACTATACACACATCTGTGTGGATGATGAGAATCAGTAAGGTTAGATAACTTGCCCAAGGTCACACAGTTAATAATTTTTAAGGACAAGATTTATTCTCAAAATTTTTAGTTTAGACTTAATTTCAAGCCTAGAATTCTTTTGAGAGGAGTTTAAATGCCACCCCATCAGTTCTGAGGTTCTTATCTACATACACCATTCATATCACAGCTTCAATTAAATGCTAATTGGTTTAGTTTAACACTTTGCTGCATTTATGGATTTGTCAGATCAGTTCAAATAAATAAAAGCTGATTTTGCCCTAAGACACACCTCCAACCTCTATTTTTAATTATTTTCTGTATTTGAAATCCATTGTTGTTTAGCAGGAACAAAGCAAGGGTAGATATGCAGTGAAACTAGGAAGAAGTTTAAGGGCAGTAAAAACCCAAATACTAGATGAAGCAAGTGTGCCAAACACATCATCATCCAAACCAAGAGGAAGAATGAATCTTGGGAGGAAGGTGGCTCCTGTATCAACTTAACAATTTCATTAACACCATCACTAGTCCTTCCATCCTACCTGGATGTCACTACAATCAGAGTCAACCCAGTTGGCATGTGGCAAAACAAGAGTTGTTTGCTTATATTGCTTATTAATTTTAGGATCGTATAGAATCTTTTTGGTTTTATCTGAAATCACTCTTGGAAACTCAGAGTAAAAAGAGACAGTTTTTGCTTATCCATTCTGCAATTGACATACGGGATAAAGGGAGGGAAGAAAAATTAGGGAGGTTTCCCTTCCTCACCCTTGGTGCAGGTTTCCTGAAAAATTTATATCTGACCATGAGCCAGCACTACAGATTCCCATGTGGGAGATACCTTCAACTCATTTAAATTTGTCAGGCTGAAGAATCTTGGTGCCTTTATAGCTGGGGAGGAAAAACAATAGATCTTTATTTGTCTGCTACTCTAAGTATGGTTATATATGGAGAGAAACAGATTTGGGGGAAAGAGCCCTAAAAGCATGACTTTTACTTACTTATTTAGAACAGAGTGCATATACTTTAAGAAAAAATAGTGTATCAACTTTAGAAGGTGTGTGTGTGTGTGTGTGTGTGTGTGTGTGTGTGTGTGTGTAAAAATCATCAACTTTATGGATGAAAGTAGGACTTGAAGACTGTTAGAAATGATTCCTAGGTGCTTTGCTTAACATATTTTCTTGGAATATCAATTTAGGAGAATCATTAGGATTTCATTTCTTAAAATCAAGATGCTTAAAAATAGGAAAGTCTTTATTTTATTACTTTGACACACTCTTTGCCTGTGTGAGGCTATGCTCCTCTTTGTTTTGTCCTTGGTAGTTTTTGGTCTAGTTTTAAGCACTCATACCTTTTTCTGCTACTTTCCATTAGAACCAATTCCACAGACCAATAGACTGTTAAGAAAGTTTGAGGGTTTTTTTACATATTGGTTCTTCCCCTGAAATTATTATTTTTTTTAAATTTAGTATTTCTCCATCCAGTTATATCTCCCTTTAGTTATGCTTTAGTGATGCCTAAATAATTCTTTCTCCACTTTAGTTTTCATACCCTTAGGATATTTTAAGCAATCATCATGTCTCTCATCAGCTATGCTTTTAAGCTGGAAATGGCAGCCTTATTTACCGATGATGCTATTTGAAATCCAGTGTTTGTAAATAGAAGTTTGGAATTGGAGGACTTAAAGCACTGGGGATAAAATTGTTTGTTTATTTGTTTATTTGAAATTTTATTTTCATTTACTTCCTTGTGCTATCAAAGGAAAAAAGGACGGAAAAAAGTATTTGCTCTGAAAACTGCAGCAGAAAGTGTTTGGCTCACTGCTTTTTTTGTAATTCTATGGACATTTTTCTCAAAGTGGAAGAATATAGCTTCAGAATATTTCTTTACAAAAAGTTATCCTGTATGTTTTTTATAAGAACTAAAAAGACTGCAGAACAGGTGGGAACTGATTTACAAAAAGCTCTTTGTGCATCTGAGAGGTGTAGGAATTTAAAAAGAAAAAAAACTATATATATTTTATAAAGTTATTTCAAGTCATATGTAGTTTATTAATTACTTCATTAATACAACAATATTTGAGTTCCTTATATATATTAAGCACTGGAGTAAGAAAAAATAAGGAAGTCAGGGATTTTGCCCTTGAGAAGGGCATTATGTAGTAAGGAATGAAAACAGGTAAACAGATAATAAAAATGCAAATGTAATAAGTGCTAAAATAAATGAGCAAGAATAATTTGGAATTTTAAAAATCCATTATTTTGTAAGTAAAGTGAAAAATTCCAAAAAAAAAAATCATTACCAATCTTCCCCCACCTATTTTCTAAATTTGGAATTTAGAAATACTAGATGTTCTTAAAGGGGAGGGTAATGAAACGGTTTACCAGGTATTGTTTTGTGTTCTTATTAAAACTGGAGTTTTTGTACATACCAGTTAATGTAAAGATTACATAAGATAGAAAGAAACATCCTAAATAGACTATTTAAAAATTTGGTTCGTAATTTAAAGAAAGTTTAAAAATGTTGCTTAAAATGCATCATAGCATTATAAAAGATAGAACTAGTCTTGTTCAGCAATATCATATTGCATTAAATAAGAGTTTGGTGTCATGGCAACCACCTAATCTATATGTAGAGACAACCCATTGGGAACATGGGACCATACTAGGATTACGTTCACTATATTCCACTTAGATAATCCTGTTTTCAAAGGGTAGATATATTTAAGACAGTCATTCCCACTCCAGTGACTTTTTTCCATGTCCTGACCAAAATCAGGTTGTTTTGCTTTTGGCTTGGGCTGACCATTTGCAGGTAAATTATTAATTGATTGGCTATATTATCACTAGATGAATAGGAGTCAGTATTAAGTTCATTGAAAGTAATAGGAAAGAAAAAAAAATTGGCATATTTTCTTTGACATCAAAGCATCTAGATCAAAATAATATTTTAATATTTTAAATAATATTTTAAATAACTAGCATAGTGACTAAATTGAAAAAGTTGCATTTTGTTAGATAGAATAAAACTGTGATTTCAGCCCAGTCCAGACCAAAATAATAGCTAATTTCCAGCTTTCAGTACAGTCATTAAGAAATAATAGTGATATTTTCATAGGTTCAGAACACTGTCTAAGCAGTAGGGCTACTATGCAAAAGTTAAATTTGTATTTAGTCTGCCAAAGTAAGTTGAATTTCTAGGGCAAAGTTAATTAGAAATCTGTGTCATTAACAGCTTTTGGGATATCTAAGGGTAAAAAAAATGAACTTGAAGCTTTGGAAGAGGATTTTTACAATTAGATGAGGATTATTTATTATATTTGGACTGATTAATATTATCTATATACTCTTTACCATATAGTAAGCGAGTGTTCTAGGGGGTAGTTTGGCAAATAGCTTTTTCATCTTAAAAAATGGAGAATAATAATTCATGCCTTGCAGAATTGCTTTAAGGATATAATGTATAATATATACTATACACAGAGACTAGTCATAATAAACCCTTAATAAACAGTGGCTGTAGTTATCAAAAGTATCTTTCTCAGGTGCATGTTTGCCTTTTTCTGAGGCCCAGTTTCTTGCCCCAAGTCATAAAATTCAACGTTATTTAAAAAGCACTTTTTACTCATATGAAAGGGCAAAACCTATAAGGGAATGGGTAAGAGGGAGACTCTCCTACTCTTAAAGTTAGAAGTTATCCTAATTCACATCAAAAGCCTAGATCTAAGCACTGAGGATGTGCAGAAATGAGGTTGGCAGACATCAGCCAGCTGGGCGCATTCGTCTGCCTCCCCATGCAAACCATTACGGGGCCTCACACTCCGCTCTCCTGCCATCGCCTGAAGCTCTATGGGGAGGACAAAAGTGTACCGTGGTAGCTAGACCATCACTCAGCTACTGCAATAATTATTCACCTACAGCAGATTCCAGAATTCTCTGCTCCTGGATTCAGGGGATGTGTTTGTCAGACTCTTTGAGCCTGGAGGCAATTAGCAGGAGACCAGAAAAAAGATGATCGCAATCAAATTGTAGAAGTTGAAACCAACAAGAAATGTCAATGTAAACTTGATATCATTTGAAAGAGGGAAGTAGCTGTCACTTTTCTCTGTTTTCCTAACAAATATGAATAAATGTGCAATAAAAAGTATGTTTTTGCTTAGCTATTCCATCCTATTACAAACTGGAGCTGCATAGCACAATTGTTGAAGGTTCCTTTCACCTGGTTTCTTGGTTTAAAATTGGAACTATAAAACAAAAGGGCTAATTATCAACGAGTCCTGAAGTTATCTAGAAAAATGATAATAATAACTTTTACTTGGTTTGGATAGTTAAATTTTACTTCAATTTCCTCATTGCAAAAGAAGAGAGACCATAAGACAAAAAAGATTATCACTGAAGAGAAAACATCCTTTGTTACTGTTTAATGAAAATCGTTGATTTTTACTTATGATTCCATGTGAATCTTTCATATAACCCTATCCCACATCCCTTTCTGTAGCAAAAAAAAAAAAAAAAAAAGGAGTTCTAAATGCAGCAGAAAGATGTGCTAATTATTTCATATGGAAGATGGGAGAGAACAAGCGTAACATAGCGCACAACATAACATAGCACAAAACACATGACAGTCTGTGCACATACAGGAACCATTACAATGCTTGCTTGTACGTACCAGTCTAGGGAAGAATAAATAGTGTAGGGCAGGTTTTGCTCTTTGTGGCTATGATTAGAGTCCTAATGCTGTGTTGCCTTAAACCGTGCCAATTTCATTTCTACAGTGAAATACGCTTTAGAGGACAGGAAGAAAACTGATTATTTAATCAAAGGAAGGGAGAAAGCCAAAATAATCCACTGTACCTCATGAAGGAGTAGGGGTTGGGGGTAAGAAAACCTCAGAAAGCATTATAATAACGTACTTCTTTATTTTAAGTAACAAATAAAATAGCAAAACATTTTTTCCCATCATAAAAACTGACTTTGATCCCCAGTACAGCCATTGAGTGGAAAATTGAACCACAATATAATTGCTTTCCCTGTGACCGATAAAGTGGTGTAACAAATTTTGTGTTTGAATGATAAAATCAGCAATTGGCCCCTAGCATTTCCCTCTGCCATTCCTCCAAGGACACTCAAGTCCCATCAGGCTCCAGGGCAAGACAAAGGGTGGGGGAGAACTAACTGTAAATCTACTCCAAGTTGTTGTTGGATTTCTCTTGCTTGCTTGCTTCAAGAAATTTTTAAAAATAATAAAAATGTCCATGTTTATCTTCCAAATGCCCAATATAAATCACTTCTGAATGTGGACAAAAAAATCCACCCTTCATTGAAAACTGATTATGGATATAAAAAAAAATCTAAAGCTATCCTGAGAAAAATTATTTTACTCAAGAGTAAAATCTTGTTAGAATGGGGAAATTATCTCAACAGGCCCAGTGACAAATGCCACAGCGGTCTGATGCAGAAGCAGCAGCCAGTAAGACACTTGCCACAGGAAGGAAACCAGGATACATTTGTGGGCTCATTAGGACAGGATTTCACTGTAGAAAGAAGTGGCACTTTCAGTGTGAAAGCGTGGCAGAGGCTCACCCATCACTGCCACAGACTTTCCCAGCCTAAACTTGGGATAACAGTACAAAATGGCAGTGACTACTGTGAAGTTCTGTATCCCCCTCTCAATTCATTATTTGGTTGATATATACTCCAGAAGAGGGTAAACTTCAAGTCTCCAGAAGAGACACTTAATTACGGTGTCAGTATATCTGGAAGAGGGGAAGGGGTAAGAGGGAGCAAGATCCCAGCAAAGCAAGAGCCCTGAAGTAAAAGCCTTAAAGCTTCAACCTGGATGTTTGCGTGAAAGCTCCTCTTGCACTTAAATATTTGATTTGCAAACCTAGACCCAGATTTAGTCTTCTGTAGCTACTCACCTAAGTTTAGTTATATACAAGGAGAATGTATTTCTTGAGTAGTGCTTCTGTTTGACCTGGAGGTAGGGGAACACGCAGAGACCTAAGAAAAAAATGCTTTCAGAGAATAGCTTCTTCAAACTTCACAGAAGATCTTCATTCTATTTGCGCACTCAAATTAGAACACAGTCCCAAAAAGCAGACAGCAGGTGTCTTGAGCACTTGGCATTTGATTTAATGGGGCAACGTTATAGGTAGTTTCAAAAAATTATTTGAAAATTTTTCTGTGCTTTCCAGGTCTCTGCAATGAGCACATATAGCACTTCTTTTATATTTTATGTATATTTTGGAGTTCTTAAGGTTTTTAAATTTTTTAATGTTGGAAATATTCAACATGCATGAAAATAGAACTATATCATGATCCTGGGGTACTCATTACTTACATCCATAGTTATCAACTCATGGCTGGTCTTGTTTCAGGAACATCTCTACCTCTCAGATTCTTTTGGAGCAAAACCAAGAGATATGGCTTCATCTGTGTGTGTGTGTGTGTGTGTGTGTGTGTGTGTGTGTGTATATATATATATATATATATATTTCTAAGGGTAAGGACAAAAATATGACCACAATGCTGTTGTCACACCTAAAGTAAATTAACAATAATCCCTTATTTTTATCATTCATGGCATTGTTGGAACATGTCCTCTGTCTCTTGCATTTCCTGCAAATTTATAATTACATAATATATCTCATTAACTGTTTGCTTATCAGACATTGCAGTTGGTTGATATTTCTCTTCAGTCTTTTTAATCTATAATTCCCTTCTTTATTTTTTATATTCTTAATAAAATTCAGTCAATTGTCCTTAGAGTTTCCTGCCATTTGGAATTTGCTGATTTTATCTCCTTGGTGTTGCTGAATGTAGCTTATATTTCCTGTGAGTTGATAATTAGATGTAGAAGCTTGATTATTCTAGATTTGATTTTTTTTTGGCGGGGGGAGCAGAGAGAAGTAACACTATTTACTGGATGGATATATTTCCATCAGGAGGTACATAGTTTGCTTGCATCATTTTTGGAAATATTATCAGTTGCCAGTGATCATCAATTTACTAAGTATTGACAAGTATGATATTCTAGATACAACATACCTAGTACCCCTCCATGTTGGAGAGGATCACTGATCTTCTGAAGTAAAAAAGAGTATTGGTAAGCATAATGGGCCATACTTTTCCTTCTGGGCTCCTACTGGGTTAGCAGTGAACAGTAGGCTACATGATAATTGTTTAGGTGAACAGGTTAAATTTTATTTATTATTTTTTAAAGATTTTATTTATTCCTTCACGACAGACACACAGAGAGAGAGGCAGAGACACAGGCAGAGGGAGAAGCAGGCTCCATGCAGGTAGCCTGATGTGGGACTCGATCCCGGGATCCTGGGATCATACCCTGGGCTATAGGCAGGGGGTATAGATGCTGGGCTAGAGCCACCCAGGCATCCCAGGAGGTTGAATTTTAAACTGAGTCCAGAGTCAAATGCAATCCAGCATTTGAAATATTAAATTCAATAATGATACTAAACTAGAATTTTAAAAAGGAATTATTGATAATGATGATGCAGGTCAGTGGTTAGAACATAAACTGTAGTTTATAAAAGCTCCAGATCTGAATTCTTCAAATTGTAGGTCCTTAGGAGCAAAAAAGAATTAATGATATCTCTCCCACACAATACTACTCAAATTCAGGGAGAAATAATGTGTATAAAACAATTAGATCAGTGCCTGGTGCTTAGTAAGCACTTCATAAAAAGTCATTATTATTGGTGGTTATAAAGATCGTGTTCTGCACAATGGCTCCAAGAATATTTTGCTGTATAGGTTATTAACCTTGATCTTATCTAACTGAAACTTCGGTGGATTTGCTACATAGCCTGTCCATTAAAACATTAGTAATGACCCTCTTGTGCATGGAAAAGAAACAGTTTATTCTCTCTTCTTACCTAAATCCTGAAATTAGGCTTCCTACACAAAAACAAAAGGACAAATCGAGAGCAATAGAATCTATGGGAAAGTGTATGTCATCTCTGTGCTTTCACCCTTGCCCCCAACAGACTACTCTACATGTTGTACAGGATGATTCTTCAAAACACACCAGGTGAAGTGAAATCCCTGCTTGAATCCTCAGCTGGCTTTCTGTAGTGAGTTGAATAGTGCCCTCCCCAGGCCTCCCCGGATATGATTATGTCCTGATTCCAGGAACCCTTGAATATGACCTTATTTGGAAAAAAAAGGTCTTTGCAGATATAATTAAGTTAAAGATCTTGGGATGAAATCACTTTGGGTTTAGGGGTGAGCCTGAAATCCAATGACAGCTGTACTTGTAAGAGGAAGGCAGAGAGAAAGTTGGGAGCTACAGATGTGGAGAAGAAGGCTATGCAAAGGCAAAGGCAGATATTGGAGTGATGTCTACAAGCCAAGGATGCCAAGGATTACCAGCAGCCATTGGGAGGTAGGAGAGGGGCATGGAACAGATTTTCCTTCACATTTTGCAGGGGGAACCAATTCTCGAGCTACTTTGATTTCAGATTTCTGGCCTCCAGAATTGTGAGATAATTTTCTTTTGTTTTGAGCCACCCAGTTTGTAGGAAGTTAATATACACCCTTCAGAATTTTTTCCATGGGGTCCATGTGACCTGGCCTCCATCCACATCTCTATCTTGCTTCTCTCTTGCTCTGCTCCAGTTGCACTGACCTTGCTATTCATTGGTATCTCAAGCCTCTGAATCTCATCTCTAGAAGATACTTCCTCCAAATCTTCACCTGACTGGCCTCCTGTTTTCATTAAGGTTGTGTTAAATGCTGCCCCTCAGAGAGGTTTTCCATTATCATCCTACCTAAAATAGCCACTTTATTATCTCACATAGCATTCTCTATCTGTTACACTACTATATTTTTCTTAATGTGGCACTTATCACTAACAGACAATATACTAGCATTTCCTTATTTATTAGTTTATCCTGCTCCTCCTTAATTTTAGGCACCATGAAAGCAGGATATTTTCCTCTTGTTCAGCACTCAATCTTCAACACCTAGAATCATCTGTAGGCTGTAATAGGTCCAGAATTAACACTTGCTGAATGAGTGATTTCATGTGAAATCCATAAAAATAGGCATGGGTTTACATGGTAGCATTCTATTTTGTAGAAAACACATTAGTGGCCTATGCCCCAAGGCTCACATCTTCAAAGATCTTAGAACTTCATTGCAGTAATTGTCATCTACAAATAACGTGTCTCTCTGAAACGTGGTTTGGGGCAACCAGTTTCAAAACTAAAAGAGGGAATTTCTGAGTAGTTTGCGTCCAGGGGAGGAGTGGCATGGAGAGGCTCTCTGTGAAGCACACCCTGACTCATTCCATCAGGTATGCACTTGGCAGTCCTACAGAACACAGGGTGATTCTGGTATACCTGCCTCGAAGATAGGAGTGTAGACAGGGTTTGCATTTGGTGTTTGACAACAAGGTGGAAGAAAGGAATGGAGACTAGGGATAGAGTTAATTTTTTTTTTTCCTGTGAGCTAAACAGTGACTTTCTATGCTGTCAGATGAAAAACTAAGCAGGATGCGTGAGAAATTTAGTAATCTCTGACTTATGTTTTTGAAAAGCATGGTACTTTAAGAATCACTCTAGTGATCACTTGAAACTTACTTAGAGTGTTGGGGTAGAGTATAGTGCATGGTTTGAGACACCCCTGAGGTTTTAACCACCAAGAAAAGACAATGGAAATATTTAGAAATATACTTAATTTTAAAGATGATGAGGACCACTCACAGAAACTACATTATCTTTTAAGTAATTAAGGACTTGAGCCAAGAAACCGAAGGTGAAGTCAAAATAAATGGCAGTGTACCCAGTTGGGCAGAGTGCCTAGCAGAGTACTACAGAGGACAAGTGGAGCTATGCTCAGTGCTATTTAACATTTCTCTTTATGATCTGGTTGAAGGAACTAGGATCACAGTAATGGAATGTGCAGTTGTTACCAAATTTAGAGGCAGTTCAAAGAGAACCAAAAAATGAGACTAATGGGTAGGCAAAGGGAAAATGAATTTCCCCTTGGAAGATCTAGAAGAAAACATAGATGAAGCACCGGAAGCAGAAGTGCTGAAAAGAAAGTCCAAGAAGTTTTCAAGAAAGAGGACTTTATTTAAAAAAAAATTATTTATTCATGAGAGACACACAGAGAGATGCAGACATAGACAGAGGGAAAAGCAGGCTCCTCCAGGGGAGCCCAATGTGGGACTCGATCTCAGGACCCCAGCACTACCACGCCCTAAGCTGAAGTCAGATGCTTAACTGCTGAACTCCCAGGCTCCACAAGAGAGAGGACTATAATATAAAGCTATGAAAAGGCTAATATTGGCTACCAGGAGCCTTAAGTCCCCCATGTGCCACTAAATGTGCTCCCCATGTACATTTAAAACACAAGATAATGGAGAGAAAGAGAAAAATCTCACTCTGTACCCTTTCCTCCTCCTGGGGGCAAAGCTAGGGAGAGTCAGCTGGCTTTTTCCAGGTTCCTAATTCTAAATATTAAGATTCCAGAAGATACGAACTTGTCTGGTGTCAGGTTGGCCTGATTCCAAAGGGTTTGACAAATTCACATTTATCAAATTGTCTCGCTGATCAACTCAGAGTTGCCTATCAACAATAAGGGTAAGAAAAGACCCCTTCATTATGACAGGTATATGGAACTTTGTACTCTCATGGTTGAATAAAAATAAAAACCATTTAATTTTTCTTTTCTTTATTTTCTGTATAGACAGAAAGAAATGAGGAATGGGGGAATAATAAAAGAAAAAAGGAGTGCAGAGAAGTACAAAGTGCATGAGCCTTGGATCATGATTTTTGAATAGTGAATGAAATGATTTGGGAGGCTTTTTTCCATACCTGGTAAACAGGATACCCTAATTTTAACTAACAGTGGTTTCTCAACCTCAGCACAATTGACACCTTAAGGTATATGATTCTTTGTTTTGAAAGGGTACGTGTGACCTGTGCATTGTAGGATGTTTTGAGCAGCATTCCTGGCTTCTATCCTACTTGTATATCTCTACACATTTCCAAATATCCTCTTCCAGTTGAGAACCACTGAACTAGGTAAATGCAATTGGAAAAACATCCTCCAAATTGGGAAATTTTTCTATAGATTTGTAATACAAAGATACCTTTTCTCTATATTTCTGTTGGAGCTGCTGGCTTGCATACCTTTGAAGTTTCAGGAAGGATGTAAAGATATTTGGTCAAGTCACTGGATTTGAGATGTTCTTTACATTTGATCCCAAACCAGACATTGAAATCTGAGAAATTCTCACATTTTCATTTAAGATTTGAGGACACACTCATGGCTTTAAGGTTTCCAGCCTTCTGGCCTTGGACTGACCCTGTAGGGGTTGACCTACTGGGATGACACGTGGTGGCTTCCATTGGTTCATCCCTAGAGCAAAGCATTGCCCTGTCCACTGAGGCTTGTTTCTCCTGACCTAGTACCTGATTTTGAAACAAAAAGCCTGGCTGGACTGTAGCCTGACCAGGTTTATGCAAACCCAGTTGATCCCTGAGGCAGGGAATACATTGTCACTACTACATATTCCCATGGTCTAAGTCTAGATGCCTCTGACCTGCACTGTTTGCAAACACAATCAGGTGGAAGCAGAATCACTGCAGGTCCTAACTTTATGGAGCAGCCTCGCAAAAGCACATTGGAGGGTTTCATATATTGATTAAGCACAGTAATATTAATATGATTTTTGCCTCTAGTCAACTTCTTTCTTCAGAACACTCCCAGCTGGGACTGAGAAAGTTTCTCTATTCCAGCTGAATACTAATGTGGTAAACTTTGTGGTGACCATTTGACCTGTGCCTTTTCTTCCTTTCTCTCATGTGCACCCCCCCCCCCATTCCTCTGGAGAAAACTGCTTTCCAGGTTTCACTGTGGGGCTCACATGTCTCCTCAGCTCACTGCTGACGCAGTGACTGATGGTTCACAGCACTGCCTCCCTTGACCTCGTCAACATCAGAAACTGCTCTCAAATCTCAGTCATCTCTGACAGCCTTTGAGCAGAGAAATGAGACAGTCTCCCTGACACAAAGGCTTCTGGCCTGAGGTAGAAAATTCCTTTTGAAAAAAGAATTCGAACACTCTACAGACCACACTGCTTTCCACTCATCTTGTAGTCTGGCGCATCCATCCCCGACTCCATGTTATAGCCTTTTCTGTTTCTTGGAGGCTAGCCACGGAAGCCAGAGGTTTTCGTATTGTAATGGCTGAGTCCTGGCATACCCTTCAGAGCAAAGAAGAAAATTGGGCAGTTGACACAGCAGTGGTTAATTGTGATTTCTGAATAGCAAAATAAGGGTTCATCCTGTTTCTGAGTATAAGTAATCAATGCAAATAGTGTGGGGGAGGGAGGATAGATAGGACCTCAGAAATGACATAGAGAATAACTGGTTTCATTGAATCAAAATGATATCCTAGACTCTTGTAAATGAGAAAGAATATGGGGACACGTGGGTGGCTCAGTGGTTGAGAGTCTGCCTTTGACTCAGGGCGTGATCCTGGGGTCCCGGATCAAGTCCCAAATTGTGCTCTTGTGGAGAGCCTACTTCTCCCTCTGCCTGTGTCTCTACTTCTTTCCCTCATGAATAAATAAATAAAATCTTTTTAAAAAATGAGAATATGAGGCAGCCCAGATGGCTCAGCAGTTTAGCGCCGCCTTTAGCCCAGAGCATGATCCTGGAATCCCAGGATCGAGTCCCACATCGGACTCCCTGCCTGGAGCCTGCTTCTCCCTCTGCCTGTGTCTGTGCTTCTCTCTCTCTGTCTCTGTCTCTGTCTCTGTCTCTGTCTCTCATGAATATATAAATAAAATCTTTTTAAAAAATGAGAATATGGCATGTAAATGGAGAGAATGTATGTGATTTAAGTTTTAATTTAAGGCAAATGAAAATGAAGCAGTCCCAAATATTGATCCTGATTTTTTTTTTCTCCATTTGGCAAATAAACTATCCTGATAGAGTAAAGCCTATTTTCTTGATCTCAGAATTGGGTAAAATATGTTTTCCTCCCTTAGCCCATTTAGGTTTAAGAATGCCACATCTTTGAGGTTCTTAGAAAAATTACCTTAAAATACTGCTTCCCACTCCCACCCCCAACCCCCGCCCCGGCCCAAATCAGCCAGGTTGATAGGAGTGCTGTGCAGTGGAGAGGAGGCTAGCAGTCCTCTAGAGCTATATAAAACAGTAGGTGTAGAGTTTTTGGTAGGAAGCAGTTTTCCAGCTGGAGCTGTACTTCCTAACAACCCTTTCATTGTTGTCAGGTCTGTGACTGAGTTCTGATGAATGGAAAGTTAGTAGTCTTGATGAGCACCACTTTACGAATTGACTCATGAAAACCTCCCAGCAGAGTGGTCAGAGTTAGCAACAGAGAACATGAAGTGCCCAATAAATTCAAATTTTCAGATAATTACATACCACATACTCAAACTAAAAAATTATTCATTGTTTTTTTTTTTTTCATCTTTACCTCTCTATCTGATCCTTTCTTCCTTCCATACCACAATGTCTTTTCACCACCAGATAATGGACAGGTACCAACCCCACAATTCTCAGTGAAACTATAAAGTCTCAGATGGCTCTCTTCCTCATGTGGCTTCTCAGTTATGGGGGAAGAGGGATATCTCTGACGACAGTGACATGTGACACATATATGGAAAATGGCAGATGTAGACGATACCTAGGGAAAAGTTTGTTAGAATTCAGAAGATGAAGACATTTTGGAGAAGGATGCTGGGCAGCCATTATTGAACCTGAACAAGTCCTTAGGAAAAGGGCAGAACTTGGACCAACAGAGAGGTCTGAGTCCAGGGGACATTCATTCAGAGGGAATGGTGAAAGTGAAGACCTTATGTACACATAGATATTCACAAAACAAGAAGAACAATTAATGTCCCAGTGTCTTGTGGCTCAGGTGGCAAGTGGCGAAATACAGGTACCCAAATTAATATGCTCTCTTTGGCCTTGCTGTAATAGATATATGCACTAGAAAATCGGGGCAGAGGGGTAGGGTGGGGGAGGATGTCTGGGTGGCTCACTGGTTAAAGCATCTCCTTTAGCTCAGGGTGTGATCCTGGAGTCCCGCCTCGGGCTCCCTGCATGGAGCCTGCTTTTCCCTCTGCCTATGTCTCTGCCTCTCTCTCTCTCTCTCTGTGTTTCTCATGAGTAAATACATAAAATCTTAAAAAACAAAACAAAACAAAACAAAAAAACAAAAAACAAAAACGGGGGTATCTGCAGTGTGGGCTCACCATGTCCCGGCTACTGGCATAAGCCATTTACGAAATCATATGCTTGCAGGTTCCTCTGGGCTTTGAGGATGCAGCATAGAGAGTATACGTTGTGACAAGGTTTTCCTTTTCTTCTGTAGCTTGGAGAGAACACCTATATTCTGTATTCTCTCTGAAGTTCAAGGAAACCAGTACCAACATTGTAATATGGATTCCACTTGCTAATGAAAAGTTAAAAAAATCAGGAATCTCAGGGGGTTCTGAATGTGACCCTTCACCTCCCTAGGTGAGGGGGCTTTTCTTTCTCTTTAGATTATGCAAATAAATTTTTATTTGCTATTGAATTGGAGTAGGGGAAGGATTAGACTTACTCTCAACATCCTCAGTAATAATATTGACTCATGTGAGTGTGAGGTTTACTCCTGACCACAGGACCATTTACTATGGTTTGTTGCTTTGTACTACGGTGCTCTGTGCTACGTTGTATGGTATGATAAAGATTCCAGGATACAAAACAAAGGAGAAAAGATTCTTGCTGAATTTTATTCTGGAAGGAAGGCCACACAGTCTCTGAGAGAAGCCTGTATTTGGATTTAGACACTTGACTGACCTTGGCACACTAATGTGTTTGAATCCTTTTGTCCACCTAAGGGTGACTGTATTATGGAGACTTGGTGCGTTTTATCACTGTTTAGAGTTTCTAAAAACATAGTTTTTACCTATGAGGTGTTATATGAGAACAGACACAATAAATCATTCTTTTTTAGATGATAAGTATAAACAAATGTATATTTAAATAATATAAAATTTAAATACGTATATGTTTACAAAAATAAAAATAGTTATTGGTAGTAACTGTTATTAATAGGAGCTCTTTTTCATCCCCTCAGCGGATATGTATTAACATAGTGACTTTTATCAGGCAGAGGAACCTGATGATTAAGAGTGTGAGTGTTGGAGCCACATGCCTGGGAATCCTGGCTTCTCAGTCTAGGAGTCTTATGACCTTAAGCCTAACCCTCTTTTTGCTTTCTGTGTCAGTTACTCTTGCTACATAATAAATTACCTCTAAATACAACGGCTTGCAACAATTGTTTTCTTCTGCTCATGGATTCCCAGGGTTAGGAATTCAGACAAGGCACAGCAGAGATGGCTGTCTCTGTTCTGTGATGGCTGGGGCCTCAAGGAGTGACTTAATGGCTGGGGACTTTCAGAATCCTCTGAAAGCTGAAACTGCCTGGCCTGGGCTGGGTCAACTAGAAATCTAGAACTGTTCACCAGAGCATCTGCATGTGACTTGGGTCTTGTTCCACCATGGCGGCTTCGGGATAGTTATACACCTTATATGGCTGCATAGGCTCTGGATGCTACATTGCTGTTTATGGCCCACACTGAATATCATAACCCTTACTTTGGCCATATGCAATTGGTTGAAGCAGTCACAGGCCTTTCCAGATCCAAGGGCAGGGATCTGGATCCCATCTCTTGCAGTTATATCAAAAACTTGGCAATTTCCTTAAATGAGGATGAAACTTCCTTGTGTGTTTGTTTGTTTGTTTGTTTTCAGATTTATATGAGTTAGTGTTCATAAAGTGCTAAAAACAGGGCATGGTACATAACAGTACTCAAGCGATGACAGCTCTTATTCCAGGCACCAAGCTCGTGCTGAGCTTTCAGAGATGAAAGGGACTTAGCTGTGGCCTCTTTGAGAGCTTCACAGTCAAGTGTACATGAGTTTGTTGGGGTCCTCTCTATGCCACCTCACCCTTCCCTAGAAATCCTGGAGCAGAGTGTTATCTAATTTCATTGCTCAGCCTAACATATCCTCAAATGGATATGAGGTGAGGAAGGCTGAGCATTATTCTTATTCTTATTTAACCAAAGAGAAAATTGAGGCCCAGAGAGGTTAAATGGTTTGCCTAAGGTCAGAGAATTAGTGGCACAAGGCAAGGCTGGAGGAAATTTCACAAGCCTCTGGTCTTTGGCTTCAGTAATTCACAAACTGAAGTACAACCTGGTCTTTTCAATATGCCCTTTCTTGAGGAAGATGAGGGGGGCTTCACCGCCACCATGAGGGGCATGACCAGCATCGGAGGCACAGACGCCCAAAGGCTTCATCTTACACTTTGGCCTCTGATGAAGCTGTTGTCACATTTCCATCCTCCGCGCCCTGTAGATAAACACTGCAATACTGGGGGGCCTCATTAGAAGAGACGCGTTAGCAGGAGGCAGAGTGCAAAAGAAGGAACAGGGAAACCACTCGCCAACGGAGCCCCTCTCTCTGTGGTTACTTCCCTCCAGCAGTTCACTTGTTCTGTTCTCCATGCAACTCCTCCCTCCTGGGTCCTTAACTCCCACCTCCACTAAAAATAAATATCCCATTAGCTTCACCAGTGGCTTCTGAAGGAACACAGCAATAAATTGAATTTCCAACTTACACTGAAGCTTGGCAAGTGGAGGACAAACTTTAGAAGGGCTGCCCATCCATGCATCTCAAACTGAAGCAATTGTTCCCAACAAAGCAGAAGAGAGGCGCCTGCTCCCCTGATTCCTTGTATTTTCTTCCTAGTGGAGTCAGATTTGCATTCTCTCCTAATCCAGTCCCACTGCCAGGGCCAAGCCCTGAGGGCTTGGATTCGCCAGAGTTCTGTATGGTCTGTGCCCGGGTTTGCCTCTGGTATAAAACATGCAGGGGGCCTGGGAGGCTTGACTTTAATCCCCAGCTGGGTCTTGGTATTTCTTTCTCATTAAGGGCGGCAGGGTTATCGGAGCTGGGAGAATGGTGACAGATAAGTTCCGTAATTCATTTCTCCCCACTCTTGCACAACCTATGAATGTCTTTGTCACATATTTTTCCTCCGGAGAGCAAACTGATTATTGTGACAATCATCACCCACCACCTGGAATTTAGCATCCCAGATGAACTGGGATGAGACTCCAGAATCAGACTGCTACCAGTAACAATGGACAGAGATTTTATATATATATATATATATATGTATTGCAAGAGCTTCACTGGCAGATCTATCATGTGCCTGCTACCAGATAAGAATCCAGTTGATTTTTATGCATATGAACTATGAAAATCACTGATAAGTACTTACAAAATTAGGTCCATTTTTACAGATAATACCCATTTTACAGGTAATAATAGAACTAGAAGGCACTCCTGAAGGAGATTTTTTTGGGGGCAGGCAAGTACTCCTTCATAAATAGCCTACTAAATTTAGGCAATACTTTACTTCTAAGAGTTGAGCTTTAAGCTCCTACACTTTGATTAATTGCTGAATTGATAGGTAAAATATTTGTTGAGTATCAGTTACTGAGTTACATACTGGGACTTCAAAGATGATTAAAACATTGTCTTCATGCTTAGGGACTGCTCCCGCACTTCCCCTGGAGACATTTAGCAATGCATAGAGACGTCTTTGGTTGTTACAACTTGGGGTGAGGGTGCTAATAGCATCTCATGTGTAGAGAACAGAGAGGCTGCTACACACCCTACAATCTATAGGACAACCTCACAGCAAAGCATAATCCAGCCCAAATATCAATAGTTTCAAGATTAAGAAACCATTCTCAGGAAGTCTTGTTAGGAGGCAGGCATCTGGACAATTACAATCAATATATTTTAATAAATGCTAGCATGGAGATAGGCATGAGGCATAATTTAAAAAGAAATAGAGAAAAGCATGGAAGCAGAGCTAATGCCTCCTCTCTCTTGCCAGCCACCACTCCCTTCTGCTCAAGGCCAGCTGTTTTCTTTCTATTGACGGAGAGGGAGTCCTGCTCTTTGTTTTTTCCTTTCCCTTGTTTGAGGTGTCTGATAATTGTGTTTAATAATAAAACTCCATACAGGTCTGGAAAAAATAAGGCTGGAATATGGGAGGAAGTTAGGATTCTTTCCCAACATGTAGGGTTCTGGGTTACTTGGAGAGCCAGAGACCCCTTAACCATTTTGATCTTCCTTCTTCCCACTCATCTTCCTCTATGATCTTCAAACAGAACCACAATGAGTAGAAGCATTAGACGTTCAGGTTGTGAAAATTATTGGGAAAAGCACAAATTTCCAAGCCCTGGAATCCCCTTAAAAAACTCATTAAAAAGTCATTTCCCCACCGTCGGCCTCAGTTTCTTCACATGCAAAATTAAGTCATTGAATAGATGATCCTCTAGTACTCTTCCAACATATTGAGCAAATGATCGGCTTTATATTTTTCATCTCCTGATGCCCCCTGGACCTCATAACTCCTCTTATTTTCACACTCAAGAGTTAGGGGAAAAAATAGCATGACCCCTGTTGTGCCATGCTCTTTTTCCAGTGGGATGAAAGAGAGACTAATTGTACACCAGCTCCTGGAAGGAAAAGATACTTTTTCTTGTGGGCCAGGCTTTGATCAAACACTTAAAGGTATGGAAAAGGATGGCAAGAGGAGAGCAGAATGAGTGTCTGAGAGGCTGTGACTCTTCAGTAGGAGAGTATCTACCTGATTGTCCACCAGACTGTTCTTCTTCTGTGCTAAGGACAAAACCATTTTGCAAAAGGAATTTGTTTTCCTTTCCTCTGTTTCATTTAGCTCTGAAGACTATTTCTAAGTATGCAGGAGTAGTGAAGCATCACAGATCAGTCAAGATATGGAGAGTGGTCAATAAAAGAAAATATTCTCAGAGTTGTTGGTCTTGTTACCAAGGCATGTACAATCTCTTTCCTTTCTAAATTCCTTAATTTATCATGTGGTTAGTCATTAAATGTTCTGCTGTGATATTTTGCATTATCTGCTTAACTCTGCAACTAGACTGCCTATTCCTAAAGGTCAAGAGCTGTCTCTCAGACTTTCTTGACAAATCCTACAGAGTTTACACCAGTGCTAGGCACAGAGACAGCATCATTCACTGAACAGTGGAGTGACTACAACTCCATTTCAATAAGCATCTTTCCTTGAAGGCCTTTAGTTAACAAAATATCTTCATAGTTCTTTTAAAGGACTATTTATTTTTGAACACTAGTCGATATTACAAAATGGGACTGGTATCATTTGGATTTATTGAATAGCACTTAGCTTGTATCAATCTAGAGCAGTTTCTCAACTTTGGCACCATTAATATTTCTGTATTATTTGGGGTATTTGCAATAACTCTTTATTGTGAGGTGCTGATTTGTGCATTATTAAATGTTTAGCAGCACCCTGACTCTACTCGCTCATGCTAACAGCACCCCTTCCAACTGTGACAAACAAAAATATTTCCAGATATTGCCAAATATCCCTCATTTCAGAAACAGCGACCGAGAGGAAAACACAAGAAGATTATTATCCATAAAGCATTTATCAGTTGGTAATCACCTAGTAATTCTTGAAAGATCCATTACACTAAGGCATTTAATGTATTTCTTCAAAATGCATTAGATTTACTCATACATTCATTCATTCTCCAGACATCTATTGAACATCTGCCATTTTCTAGGTACTGTGGAGGACTCTATTATGAATAAAATATAATTCCAGATACTCAGGATGCACCACCTAGCAGTGCAGATAAAGTATGAGTCAAGTATAAGACTCATTTCTATTACAAAAATTGTAATAGGGAATAATTCCTGCTCTAAAATAGGTAGAACTACTAAAAAAATGTGGTTTCCAGACTACTAGAAGTCCATGAACTTTTTATTATTGATCCACAAAGAAGAATGGAAGTCAAACACCTTGCTTAAGCATACTATTTATATCAGATGCCTTTTTTTCTTTTCATAATAAAATTTTACCAGTGAAGGAAGCATTGCCTTTATTTACATTCTGGTGCAGTTTCCCTATTTCACTGTAGATTGGAAACAGTGTTTGGTGACCAACTCTTTGAGTAGCACTGCTCAGAAACATGGGGAAAAAAATTACTGTGTTTCACATAGGGGAGATGTGACAACCAGGTTGAAGAAATAATTGAAGAATTATTTGTAGTTCAAGAGGCACTTGATCTGAGGTTTGGAAGATGGATAGATGTATTTGTCAGAATAAACTTCGTTAATAACTCCATGATTTTTCATGGCTTAACCCAGTGAAGTGTTAATTCTTGATTAAGTTGCCATTTGTCATAGGTCAACAGAGAGATTCTGTTAGTGCATTCATCAGAGGAGCAAGCTCCTTCCATCTGGTAAAACAACATCATCTATAGTCTTGAGAGTCCTTTACTGAATTTTATTGGAAGGTAAGAAAAGAGAGTGTAGAGAAGCACATCCTTCCCAAACTCCCTCATCTATGACTTCTGATCACATGCCTACCATGTATCTTAATTCTGTTCACATTTTATTGTTGAGACTGAGTCATGCACTGCTACCCCCACAGAGCGGTCTTAGGCATGCAGTCTAGCCATATGTTAAGAAAGTGGAGGAGAGTATGGATATTGTTGAACACCAGGTGTGTTTTTTACAGAAATTCCCTAGTAGGCTTTTCAGGAGAATAGAAAAATGAATGCGAAAGAGTTAGTAAAAGCATCCAGGAGACAAGTCGACAAGAATCATTAGTTAACTGAAAAATATAGAGTATATGAAGAGGAGTTATAGTCTATATGGATGAAGTATCTTGCATAGATTTCACGGATATTCTCAGTGATATAGACAATTGGTTGGACATTACTGATCTTTCAAAGTCTTCTCAAAACTTGAATTATTAAATGACAGTTTTCTGATTGTAATGTATAGCATGTGTAGAGTAGAAAATATAGGCATTAAGGAAGTTACAAAAACCAAGTTTCATATCGCCTGCATTTTTGTTATCCAGGGAAGAAACATTATCAATGTTTTAGTGAGTAAGAACAAGGCCTGTGATTTCAATCTGTTGGGTTTATGTTATTTCTTCACCACTTTCCATCTGGGTAATCCTGGGCAAGTTACTTTGATTCTATGCATCTGTTTATTCATCTGGCAATTATTGTGAAGATAAAATGAGAAAGTACACATAAAGGAATTAAGATGGTGCTTTTACATGATTAGAGCTCAATAAATGTTAGATAATATTATGAGTGTTTTTCTGTTATTACTCATGTTTTTCAACTATGTAAGATTCCCATAGATGTGCTTATTAAAATATATTTAGCCAACATCTTTTCACTGGGGATTCAGTTTATTTCTTTTCATGTGTGTGAATGTGTGTGTATATGAGTTTAAATATTGCTTGAGTAAATATATCAGTGCATAAAGTTTTGTATCCTTATTTATTTCTATAACATAAAATATGAGATTACTGGGTCAACAGCACATTTTTCAGCCACTTGACACATATTGCTTAAATATGTGTTCACTCCAGAATTGTGAAATTAATACTGTCACTAGCATGGTATGAGAATTTCAGTTTTCCTGACTCCCACCTACCTCAATATTAATATTTAAATACTTGGAAGGTGAAGATGATTCCTCAATTCACAGAATTTTGGAGTTCTGGTAAACCAAAATATATGATTGGATTAACTGTGTCTATTTGTGAATGTGTTTCTTAAGACCTTTCTGTGGTAATGTACATCCAAAGAGGGCTCCCTAGACTAGGTGGGATTTTTAAAACTTAAAGTAAAAGCATTCAGCTGGATTTTGGGGGATGTACTTTGGGATCTTCAATCACATGAGATGGAAACCATCTGAAATTCATTTCTTCAATCCATTCCTTATTCATGTGCCAGAGTCTATCTAGAACACAGCTTTAGAGAATTACATGCTCAGTGCTGAAATACAGCCTTACTGGGGGACTAAATACATTTGCCATACTACAAATCACACCAGCTATAATAGTTTCCAGAGGAGGAAATAATCTAAGGTGACCAAATGTTTAAGACCTCTCTAGATGCTACTCCCCACCAATCTATGGCCATTATATGACTTTACAGGACTATTTGAAAACAAAGATGCTATTGCCTTCAACTCCAGACTACCTGTAGGGGTTCATATCGTCTTCCAAGATCTGGGGAGACACTGATGGTAAGAATGTTGGTTTCTGAGTGTTACAACTACCTTTTATCAAAGCACCAAGTGGTTTCATTTACTTCCTGAGTATGATCCAATGCAATTCAGGCAAGTTGCAAATTCCTCATGGCAGTTCCTATTAGGACTGCCAAAACCAAAAACCAGGTGTTACCCATAAATCCCTGCAAATTACTCAACCATTAGCCTCCCTCCATCAGAGAAATGAGGGATCCTGTCATAGTGGGTTTTACCCATGTTATCTTCGAGTAATAAAACAGGACCACACACTTTCCTAAAACCAACATAATAAGAGTATGTCTCTGTGAAACCTAAATAATCATTTAGAGAGAATCATTCAATCTGCTTGCAGAATTGTTTGGAGTATGTTTTACAGAATTGACTTAAAAAAAAAAAAGACGCTGCATTTTCTGAAACACCAGCTGTTTGACATCAGAGGGTTACAACATATGCCAAAGATCAGCAACTTTTGATTACCAAAAGATAATATATAATCAGTACTATGTCCAGTGCCATAATGTTAGCTGTTATTTTTGTTTCTCATTAATTGTACTGTGTTTTATTTCAGACTTAGGGCATGGCTTAGGGGAAGAGGAAACAGAAAAGGATGAAAAGAGAGGAAATGAAGTACAGAATGGGAGACTGGCAGGGATGGGGAGAGGGCAAGGAGGAAAAGGCAAAGGAAGAAAGAATAGATGGAGGAAGGAAGAGAAGAGGGATAAAAGGGAGGGAGAGAAGAAAATGTACCATTCTCTCTTAATGCTGACCTTTGGATTAGAATGGAATGATTTTGTCCATTCATCCTTCCCTTCCTCTGCAGCATATATACAGCACTCTCCCCAAGTCACAGTTTCTATCAAAGGGAGCATTGCTCATCGAAAAGACATCAGTAGCATTCAGTAATAATTAGTGGACAGAGCCATGGAAGAAGGGATCTACTTTCACTGCAGGAGTTGACAGGAAAAATTGTCTTTGCTCAAATGGTCATGAATAACACCATGATCCAGGTGTTTAAAGATGCAAAAGCAAAAGCAATTAGCTTTTGGTCTTTTGCAACCTCTGATCATAGAGAATTATCAAATTGGAATGACCTTCATCTTGCTGTGTCCGTTTTGATCTGCTCCCATTTTTAATTAATGATGGGTGTTTTAAGAATGATGTTATGGACAGAAAAATAAAATCTGGCACTTTTTTTCTTACAAAAAAAGAAATTAATGGGGAAGATATTAATTAAGTGGGACCAACTTGCACATCATATTCAAGATATTACTAGCTTTAATAAGCTAATAAAAAATAATTAGGGAAATTTCAAAATAACCAAGTGAATTCCTCATGTTTTCTGGGTATAATCACTTTGACTGCACTGTTAATTTTTCCCATGGATTACTTACTTATAATTAGTGCCCATTCATGACAAGAAAACAAAAACCACAATATCTCAGTAAATGGCATCACCGTATCAACTACATTGCCTCAGTCAAAAACTTGGACCTTACACCTCCTCTATCTCTCTTTCACATATCTGATCTATTGTCAAGTCCAGTTCCTTTTTCCACAAGAGTTGATCATGTATACCTCCATCACACCAGATGCTCTTCAAGCTACCACCATCTCCAGCCTGTTGCACTGTTACAACCTTTTTACTGGTATCTGTAGCCTCCAATCCATACTGCAGCCAGTTGTCTTTTGAAAATATTAAATGGAAGCTTAAATTTATGTTGATATTTAAAGTTACTTAAATATAAAGCAACTCTTCATTGTTTTTTGGGATAAAGACCCAAATCTTTAGGATGACTACAAAGTTCTGCTCGTTCAGTTCTCAGTCTTCCCCTCCAGCCCTATTTATACTTCTACCCTAAGTATTCAACTCTTACAGAGGTTATTTTTACAGACTGTTCACTTCTGTTATGACACATATCTTACCAGGTAACTATATATATGCATATATATTTATATTTACATTTATATTTACATTTATGTATTTATAGATATATTTATACTTATTTACTTATTTATCATTTGCACTTTTTTTCATTTGAGGGCAGTGGTCAGTACTGCTACCATAAACATCTGTGTATGGGTTTTTGTGTGAACATAAATTTTCATTTCTCTAGAGTAAATACTCAGGGGTATGATTGTGGGATCAAATGATGAATATATATTCTATTTTATAAGAAACGCCAAACTGTTTTCCACAGTGGTGTACCATTTTGTATTCCCACTAGGAATGTGTGAAAGATCCAGGTGCTCACCACCCTCATCTGCATTTGATTCTGTATATTTTATTTTAACGATCTCAACAATGTGCTACTACTATTTGATTTTTACAGGAAACTGGACTAGCATGCTAAGAAACACACCCCCAAACTCATACAACTTGTTCACAAAAGAAGTTAGATTCTAATCCACTCACTCTCCATTACTAAGGGATTAATGATACACTAGCTAACTATGAGGGGCAAATAAGACTAATTTATAGAATTTAATTTATTGCATGGAGAATTAATGACTCAATTATATTTATATTTTAACACTGAAAGTTAATTAGTTATGACTTCAGTCCTTTTGTTTTGAATAGGAGTCTGTATTAGCATTGACTTAACCTGGGTTCCTGAAATGAAATACAGGCTAGATGACTTTCAAACAATGATTTAAAATTCAAATACATTGTCTTTCCTGAGTAACATAATGGATAAATATTGCCAGGGAGTCAGAAAACTGGGTATGAATTTTGAAAACAATTGAAAATGTGGAGGTTCCTCAAAGAATTAAAAATAGACCTGCCCTACGACCCAGCAATTGCACTGTTAGGGATTTACCCCAAAGATTCAGATGCAATGAAACGCCGGGACACCTGCACCCGATGTTTCTAGCAGCCATGTCCACAATAGCCAAACTGTGGAAGGAGCCTCGGTGCCCATCGAAAGATGAATGGATAAAGAAGATGTGGTTTATGTATACAATGGAATATTCCTCAGCCATTAGAAACGACAAATACCCACCATTTGCTTCAACGTGGATGGAACTGGAGGGTATTATGCTGAGTGAAGTAAGTCAATCGGAGAAGGACAAACAGTGTATGTTCTCATTCATTTGGGGAATATGAATAATAGTGAAGGGGAATATAAGGGAAGGGAGAAGAAATGTGTGGGAGATATCAGAAAGGGACACAGAACATAAAGACTCCTAACTCTGGGAAATGAACTAGGGGTGGTGGAAGGGGAGGAGGGCGGGGGGTGGGGGTGAATGGGTGACGGGCACGGAGGGGGACACTTGACGGGATGAGCACTGGGTGTTATTCTGTATGTTGGTAAATTGAACACCAATAAAAATTAATTTATATAAAAAAAACAACAACAACAACAAAAAAAGAAAATGACATTAGTTTCTGAGCATTAATTTCTTTAGCCATAAATTGAGGAAAATAATGGCCAGTGTTCTGGAAGCTCTTTTCCCACTGGCTTTACTTGCTTTGATTTTGGTGACAGGCACTTATAACTGATGAAAGCCCTCCTCCCCCCCAAAAAAGAGTTCAAAAACTTTTTATTTTGAATTGACAATAGAATGGAAGAAGAATATAATTATATTTTTAAAATTCCTCTCCACTGATATTGTCTCAAGTTCTTTTTTGCCTACACTACAAGCAGTAGTTATTTGATTGCATAACACTTACCTCCGGAATTTTTTTCATGTGAACAACTTATAAACTGTACTTCAGTATTTGCATGGTAGTTAATTCTTTCCACTTGTAATTTCCTTGCCAATATTGTTATTCCTTAAAAATTATATTTTCCCTGGTCAGCAGGACTTGACCGTAGGGTACTTTTAGGGAGGATGGTGACTCTGTTGATATGATTTCATCTTCAATTATTATTCATCTTTCACTCCCTTCTCATTTACTTATCTTTTCATTTAAAATTTATTGTATTATTATAGAGTCAATATTAAATAACAAATATTAGGGTCGGGTAGATTTCTTGTGAAGGTTTCAAATGTTTCTTCAAGGCTTTCCTGATGTAAGGTATCTTATCCATTTATTATTTATTTCATATGTGAATCTATTTTTTTTTTTTTTTTTAGAAATGTTTCCCCTTTTGGAAAGTCTCTAGGGAGTTATATAGGCTTCCTGGTACCTTTAATGTATATCATTTTCTGTGAAATTCTCAGGAGATGGAAAAATATCATAAACAGAGGTTTATTTGATATTTATGTTTAGGTATTCATGTGTATATTCATTATTGTTAGGACTTGGTTGCTACAGTGTACCATTAGCCATAAAATTATTCAGTTAAAGGTAAATTCTCTATAATTATATATATTTAAGCTCTAAATTTCTATCTATCTATCTATCTATCTATCTATCTAATCTGTCATCATCTGTTTAATTTGATCCATTGGATGTTGGGGCAGTGAAGGAGATATATATATTCAATCAAATAATCTTTCCTCAAAACCCAACTTAGTTCAGTCAAATATTAACTACAATCTTTTATTTTTTTATTTTATTTTTTTAATAAATTAATTTTTTATTGTTCAATTTACCAACATACAGAATAACACCCAGTGCTCATCCTGTCAAGTGTCCCCCTCAGTGCCCGTCACCCATTCACCCCCACCCCCCGCCCTCCTCCCCTTCCACCACCCCTAGTTCGTTTCCCAGAGTTAGGAGTCTTTATGTTCTGTCTCCCTTTCTGATATTTCCCACACATTTCTTCTCCCTTCCCTTATATTCCCTTTCACTATTATTCATATTCCCCAAATGAATGAGAACATACACTGTTTGTCTTTCTCCGATTGACTTACTTCACTCAGCATAATACCCTCCAGTTCCATCCACGTTGAAGCAAATGGTGGGTATTTGTTGTTTCTAATGGCTGAGGAATATTCCATTGTATACATAAACCACATCTTCTTTATCCATTCATCTTTCGATGGACACCGAGGCTCCTTCCACAGTTTGGCTATTGTGGACATGGCTGCTAGAAAGATCGGGGTGCAGGTGTCCGGCATTTCATTGCATCTGAATCTTTGGGGTAAATCCCCAACAGTGCAATTGCTGGGTCATAGGGCAGGTCTATTTTTAACTCTTTGAGGAACCTCCACACAGTTTTCCAGAGTGGCTGCACCAGTTCACATTCCCACCAACAGTGTAAGAGGGTTCCCTTTTCTCCGCATCCTCTCCAACATTTGTTGTTTCCTGCCTTCTTAATTTTCCCCATTCTCACTGGTGTGAGGTGGTATCTCATTGTGGTTTTGATTTGTATTTCCCTGATGGCAAGTGATGCAGAGCATTTTCTCATGTGCATGTTGGCCATGTCTATGTCTTCCTCTGTGAGATTTCTCTTCATGTCTTTTGCCCATTTCATGATTGGATTGTTTGTTTCTTTGGTGTTGAGTTTAATAAGTTCTTTATAGATTTTGGAAACTAGCCCTTTATCTGATATGTTATTTGCAAATATCTTCTCCCATTCTGTAGGTTGTCTTTTAGTTTTGTTGACTGTATCCTTTGCTGTGCAAAAGCTTCTTATCTTTTTTTTTTTAAAAGCTTCTTATCTTGATGAAGTCCCAATAGTTCATTTTTGCTTTTATTTCTTTTGCTTTCGTGGATGTATCTTGCAAGAAGTTACTGTGGCCAAGTTCAAAAAGGGTGTTGCCTGTGTTCTCCTCTAGGATTTTGATGGAATCTTGTCTCACATTTAGATCTTTCATCCATTTTGAGTTTATCTTTGTGTATGGTGCAAGAGAGTGGTCTAGTTTCATTCTTCTGCATGTGGATGTCCAATTTTCCCAGCACCATTTATTGAAGAGACTTTCTTCCAGTGGATAGTCTTTCCTCCTTTATCGAATATTTTAACTACAACCTTTTAAAAATAACTCCATATTTCAGTAATCTCAGAGCTTTTATTTCCAAACCTGTGTGAATTTCTACATGTGTATATTTAAATACAATGATGTACATACGTTCTCTATTCCACAGTCAAAACCATAGCAATTCTTACTTCTCAAATCACAAGCCTTATACCTCTGTCCTCTGCTGGTTCTTGTCATCACTCCCTCACTTTCTAGATAAGTCCCATTTTGTTGGTCCAGGATTTGGGTAGAGAAA